>NC_087344.1:17672785-22672785 GCF_030014295.1 Loxodonta africana
CTTAGTTGTATCATCTGCCTTAGGCTTGTGCTTCTATAATGAGTCAAAGTGAAAGAATACTTGGTGAATCAGAAGGTTAGAATCTTCCAGTAACAAGTTTTTTTTTTACATTGTGATAATATTTTTGTTTATTATTAATTTTAAATAATTTTTACATATGTGTGCATATTTACTTGCACACTTCTGTCATCACAATTTTTACTTTGATAATTTAGTACGTTAAAATGTCGATTTATTGTTTTTATTTTTGGCAGATATATATTTAACAAAACGTTTGCCGTTTATACATTTTTTAGTTGTACCTTTCAGTGACATTTATTACATTCTTCATGTTATTCAACCATCACCACTATCCATTTTCACAGTTTTTTCATCACCCTTAACTCAGTGTCCCCTAAGCAATGAGTCTCCATTTCTTTTTTCGTCCTTAATGGCCCTGGTAACCACTAATAAACTTCAGAGTTTATACACTTGCTTACTCTAGGTATTTCATATAAGTGGAGCTGACATTTCACTCAGCATAATGTTTTCAAGGTTCATCTATGTTGTAGTATGTATTAGGACTTTATTTCTCTTTATGGCTGAGTAGTATTTCATAGTATGTATGATATTTTGTGTATCCATTCATCAGTTGATGGACATTTAGCCTGTTTCCACCTTATAGGTATTATGAATAGTGCAGCAACGAACATTGATATACAAGTATCTGTGTTTCTGCTTTCAAATCTTTTGCTACAACCATCGTATACCACAGTGAATAACAGTATTTCAACATGGAATCTAAATTTGCTCTCCTCTAGCTTTGTGATATTTGATTGGTTGCATACTATGACTGATTTCCCTCAAGGTCACCAGGTGGCTGCATCACTTACAGGCATCATATCCCAGAAAGCTGACTATGACTTCATGTTTTTTGTTTTTTAATAAAGAGGTGGTGTTCCTAATGAGTCATTAAGAATACGTCATTTCATTGCTTAGACACCTGAATTAGGATGTACAAGCCCCTTATTAAACTATTCTTTTGTGAGGAGAATGGGATTATTATGAGTGCATTTGACCAATCATCTAGAAAAGCTGTCCTCCAACCTTAATGAGTATAAGAACTGGAGAACTTGTTAAATAACAGATTCCTTAGCCTATTCTAAGAGATTTGGGCTCAGTAGTGTGAGGGGAGCCCACTGGTACAGGAAGTATTCAATAAAATTAGACTAGTATCATTGTATTCCTTATCTTGCCCTGTATTCTTTGCTATTAAATCCTTT
This sequence comes from Loxodonta africana, assembly GCF_030014295.1. Lineage (NCBI taxonomy): Eukaryota > Metazoa > Chordata > Mammalia > Proboscidea > Elephantidae > Loxodonta > Loxodonta africana. The sequence continues at coordinate 17,674,048 of NC_087344.1, forward strand.
TGCTTTCACACGTTTTATAAGACTTGCTTTAGCAGTTATCATTGCTTACCTTAATTTAAGTATGTATCAGCATTCTAAGTGAATCTAGCAATATAATCTAATACATAATTATTAGACATTCAAGCTAAGGTGAATTATCTTTTCTTGACAGTTGATTTCCTATGATTCCTTCTCACTGATTACTTGCTAGCAATGACTGACTTCTTCCTTTTTTCCTTGAGTCACCCTTTCTGTTTCTGATTCTTTTTCAGATGAAATACAGACATTAAGTGTGTTTGAATAAAGCAAATAGAATCACTGCAGTCTTAGAAGGGGTCTGCCATGTATCGGAGGAGTCAATTGTGATACTATAGAGAAGCTAGGAGAAAGTTTGCTTTTATTGGGGATCATTATTACACTAAGGAGAGAATTCATGTTGAGAATGGATGACTTCCTGGAAAATTAAGTGAATGCCCAGAGAGCCCCCTGCTCTGCTCATCACTGAGTTCCATTATGTTCAACACCACTTCTAGGGACAGCTGCCAAACTGGCATCCAAGTCCTCTGCTAGTGAGTGGTTCACCCAATGATGTCCTTAAATTACCTGCAGCATTTTGGGCCTTTGTTAAAGCTGCAGGTTCCTGGACCTCATTCAAGGACTACTGTCTCTGAACTGTGGGGATAGGTCCCTAGGAAAAGTATTGTTAACAAGGTCTTTGTGAAATAATGATGAGCTCTACATTTTGAAACCATACTTTTAATGCTAGAAGGTATTTAAAATACGGCGTATGAAATATATTCGTTCAATTTTATTTGTGAAATATATGTAAAAATGTGTGTAATATATCTGAAGTTCTTAAAGAATATTCATACAATAAAAACACATATACTCAGCACCTAAATTGGAAAATGGACATTTACAATCATCTTAGAATCCCCCTGTAGGGCCTCCCAGTCTAATCACCCTCTCTCTGTCCCAGAAGTAACCAGTATCTTGAATTTCACATTTATTATTTTCTTTGCTGTTCCTTATATTGGTTTGGACTCTATGAAATTGCCAGCATTTCACTGTTTTTGATCTACATAACCGTCATGTTCATGTGTTTCAACACATTAGTTTTACTGCCTCTATATGTATCCCTTTCTTGAACCTCATAAATGGCGTCTATGAAAAACTCACAGCTAACATTGTACTTAATGGACTGGGTGCTTTCCTCTAAGATCAGGAACAAAAAAGGATGTTCACTCTTTCCACTTCTATTCCATTTGTGGTGAAGGTTTGAGTTAGTGCAAATATGGAAAAAATAATAAGAAGAAAAGAAAATAAATACAAGTTACCCAAACTGGAAAGGAAGAACTAAAACTATGTTTGCAGATGACATGAGAGATGACCTACAGAAAATTCTAAAGAATCCATCAAAAAAAACTATTTGGACTAGTAAACATGCTCAGCAAGATTGCAGGATACACAATCACTATGTAAAAATCAGTTGTATTTCTATATCCTTGAAATGAACAACCGAGAAACAAAATTAAGGGAAAAATTCAATTTATAAAAGCATCAAAAAGAATAAAATACTTAGAAATAAACTAATAAAAGAAGTGGGAGACATATACTGAAAAGTTAAAACATTGTTGAAATGAATTTAAGATGATCTAAATAATTAGAAAAAAATCTATGTTCCTGAGTTGGAAAACTTAACATTGTTAAAATGGCAATATTCTCCAAAGTGACCTACAGATGAAACATAATCCCTATCAGAATACCAGATTATTTCTTTATACAAATTGACAAACTGATTCTAAATTTATGCGGAATTACAGGGGGCCCAAAACAGCCAAAAGAATCTTGAAAAAGAGAACAAAGTAGGAAAACTCACATTTTCAACACAAAACTTACCACAAATGCAACAGTAATTAAGATAGTGTGGTGCTGGCACAAGGATAGACGTATAGATCAATGGATGAAAATTGGGAGCCTAGAAAAAACCCCATATATACCTGGTCAGTTCATTTCAACAAATGTGCCAAGATTCATCCAACGGGGATATAATAATCTTTTTGACAAATGGTACTAGGACAAATGTGTAGCCACATGCAAAAGCATAAAGTAGGATTCTTACCTCAAATGACATTAAAAAAGAAAAAGAACCCAAAGTGGATCAAAGACCTAAATGTAAGAACTAAAACTGTAAAATGCTTAGAAAACATAGGGGTAAATCTTGACCTAGGATTTGGCAAAGGATTCTTAGATATGACACCAAAAGTACATGCATCAAAAGAAAAAAAAAAAGATAAATTGGATTTAAAATGCTTTACTTCAAAGGATACCATCAAAGAAGTGAAAAGACAACACATAGAGAAAAAATTTGCAAATTGTATGTGTTCATATATTTTTATTCAAGCTAAAAAGACAAATGACTAATTAAAAAATGAACAATGCACTTGAATAGACACTTCTACAAAGAAGAAATGCACAGGAAAAGATGCTCAGCATCATTAGTCATCAGGGAAATGCAAACCAAAACTTCGATGTGATGCCACTTCAAATCCACTAGGATATAGTCTATTTGGAAACCCTAGTAGCATAGTGGTTAAGAGCTACAACTGCAAACCAAAAGGTTGGCAGTTCGAATCCACCAGGTGCTCCCTGGAAACCCTATGGGGCAGTTCTACTCTGTCCTATAGGGTTGCTATGAGTCGGAATCAACTCGATGGCAATGGGCTTTTTTTATAGTCTGTATTTAAAAAAAAGAAAATATGCACAAGAATTGGCAAAGATGTAGAGAAATCAGAACTCTTGTACATTGTGGATGGGAAAGTGAAATGGTGCAGCAATTTTGGAAAATATTCTGGTAGTTCCTCAAATCATTAAACATAGAATTACCACATGACCAGCAATTTCACTCCTAGGTATTTGTGGGCCAAGATTTTCAGGGGTTTGGCAGTCGTAAGATGTTATGATCACCTCCGTGGTGGGATCTGCTGTGAGTAGCCAACCAGTTGGAAGGGAGTTTCCTTGGGGGTGTGGCCTGCATTGAATATAAGTGGACATTCTGGCAAGGCTCATGAGATTTTTGCTCCTGCTGGATCCTTCAGCTGCTTCTGTTCGTCTGACCCCTGGTTCTTGGGACTTGAGCTAGCAGCTTACCTGCAGCCTTGCCTGCTGATCTTGGAATTCATTGGTATTTGCAGCCTGTCAACAATAACCCTGCCCCCTGACCTGCCAGTCTTGGGTTCGCCAGGCCCTGTGGCTACGTGAATCAGGAGAAAGCTCTATCCTGACCCAAGGACTTGGGATGTTCCAGCCTCTACAACTGTGTGAGCCATTTCCTTGATATAAGTCTCTCTGTGAATGGATAGAGTTGCAGCAATGGCACAGGACCAGCAGCAGCAGAGAACTTGCAGTGGCGGATTGGGGTGCCTCTGGGCACTTATTGGTGGAGCTAGGCTTGCCGACCCATGGAGCAAGAAAGCTGAGTGCCTGTGTGCAGGAGGCTTCCTGGCAGAGTGGGGAGCCTCCAGGAACTTATCGGTGGAGCCACCAAGCTTTGGAACACTTGCTCCAGCAGGGCAGATGCAGATGTGAGGCCTGAGGAGCCCTTCAAGAGGCCAAGAAACCAGAAACAGAAGCTGAAGAGACAAAAAACACAAGAAACTGAGCTGCCTCAGTCTCAAAATGTATGGCCATGACCTCAGGGGTTTCAAAGGATGGAGCCATGGCCTCTGGTGTTTCTAAGGGTGGAGTCACCACTCAGATGGACTAGGAGAATGGTGTGCCTAAAGCTGAGGGAGCAGAGGTTCGGTCCCAGTGAGTCTGGAAGGCGGAGCTGAAGCCCAGGGCCAAGGAGTCTCCACACAGAATCCGGAGAGTGTGGCCAATACCTAGAGGCTGGAGGGCAGGGTTATTGTGTAAATTGTCTCAGGGAACAGAGGATTATTTTCAAAGCTTTGAGAGCTAATGTAATGTGTTCTGCTGACTTGCTTATGCCTTTTTTCCCTTCAGTTTCTCCCATTTGTAATGGAAATGTCTACCTTATGCCTGTTCTGCCATTGTGCCAGTGGAAGCAGATAACTCGTATTCTAGATTTCACAGATGAAGAGGAATTTTGGGGTTTTGGACTTGGAGTTAAGACTTTTGCTATGATATAATGGGATTAATATGTTTTGCATGTTGCGAGGATGTGATTTTGGGGGTGGGCAAAAGATGGAATGTCATGGATTGATTTATGCTCCTCCAAAAATGTGTTTGTCAACTTGATTAGGCCACAATTCCCAGTATTGTGTGGTTGCCCTCCATTTTGTGATTGTAATTTTATGTTGAGAGAATTAGAGTGGGATTGTAGCACCAACCTTACTCAGGTCGCCTCCCTGATCCAAGGTAAAGGGAGTTTCCCTGGGGTGTGACTTGCACCACCTTTAATCTCTCAAGAGATAAAAGGAATTGGAAGCAAGCAGAGAGTGGGGAGCTCATATCACCAAGAAAGCAGCACCAGGAGCAAAGCACATCCTTTGGACGCAGGGTCCCTGTGCTTGAGAAGCTCCTCGGCCAGGGGAAGTTTGAGGACAAGGACCTTCCTCCAGAAATGACAGAGAAAGAAAGTGTTCCCCTGGAAGTGACACCCTGAATTTGGGCTTGTAACCTACTAGACTGTAAGAGAATAAATTTCTCTTTGTTAAAGCCATCCACTTATATTTCTGTTATAACACCCACCCACTGCCGTCAAGTTGATTCCGACTCATAGTGACCCTATAGGACAGAGTAGAGCTGCCCGATAGAGTTTCCAAGGAGCACCTGGCAGATTCGAACTGCCGATCTCTTGGTTAGCAGCCGTAGTACCCAACCACTATGCCACCAGAGTTACCTCTGTTATAGCAGCACTAGTAACTAAAACAATAGATTTTTTTTTTTTTTTTGGCAGGGAGGTTTCCAAGGACAGTAGGTCCCTCTGTAAATGGATAAAAATCACCCACAAACCAGTCATGTCCCAGAGTTTATTGCTCTAGTGTGCCTGCACCCACAGTTCAAATACCACTTGCCTGTAGTGAACATTGTAGTCACATTATAGGTCTTGCTCCAGCACAGAGTAGATGAACCATTTGCGTGGGAAAACACAGCTCTTCCCCACATTCTATCTGACTCATAATTGTTTGTGTCTAATGGAATCTCTTTCTCATCCAAAGAAAAGAAAGAGGCATAGGTATTCAGAATGAGTTAAGTTTAGGCAAGTCAAGACCTCAGTCAAGAAAAAGGAAATCAGTTTTCCCTTCAGGGACTAGGAGGGTAACACTAAGCCATTGAGCCTGGGAATTTCTTATTCAACAAAAACTATATCTGATTATTTACCCCATGAGAGACAGTGCTTCCCCACTGCCTTTTTCACTCTTTATTTTTAAATAATTTATTCACACATAGAAGTTGCAAAAATAGTACCAAGATTGTCTGGGTACCCTTTACCCAGCGTCCTCCAATGGTGACACAATCTTTCTCAATAAACCCTTTGCCATTGAGTCGATTTGGACTCAGACCGGCCTTTTAGGACAGAGTAGAATTGCTCCAAAGGGTCTCTGAGGAGTGGCTGGTGGATTCAAACTGCCAACCTTTTAGTTAGCAGCTAAGCTCTTAACCAGTGGGCTACCAGGGCTCTTAATCTTTCATAATCATAGTATATATTGGAGCAATACTATTAACTAAACTGCAGACTTTATTGGGATTTAACCTGAGTTCCCTTTGGAGGAAGGACAGACACCAGCCTTCCTATTTGCCTCGTTTGTTGTCTGGGAAAGCCCTCCTGTGAAGTGGCTTTATTCCTCAATGGACCCAGAGAAGACAAAGTTCACTCATTCACACTGAATCAGATGAATCCCTTAGTCTGATGAAAGCCTCAACGCATTAAAAAAGGAAATAACAGCTGCTGTGGCAGCGGCCAGTCCTCACGCAGTGCCTCAGCGGACTGCCATTTAGGTGGCTGAGCCGCTGGGCAGCAGGCCCGCTTTGCAGCCCTCTCGCGCTGCTGGCGGTAGCTGTAGCTGGCAGGCCTTGTGCCAGCATTCTTGCAGCTTGGGCGCTGACCGGCTGCACAAGCTAAGGGCGGCCAGGGTGCACCGAGATAACCTGCACACGGTGAGGGAGTGGTGGGTCCAGGTGGGGTTGCTGGCCGTGTTCCTGCTGGCGGCCTACCTGCACATCCCGCCCCCTCAGCTTTCCCCTGCTCTTCACTCATGAAAGTCCACAGGCAAATTTTTCACCTATCAGGGACTGCGCATCTTTTACCAAGACTCCGTGGGTGTGGTTGGAAGTCCAGAAATAGTTGTGCTCCTATATGGCTTTCCAACATCCAGCTATGATGGTACAAGATTTCGGAAGGTCTGACCCTCAGGTTTCATGAGTAATTGCTCTTGATTTCTTAGGCTTTGGCTTCAGTGACAAACGGAGACCACACCACTACTCCATATTTGAACAGGCCAGCATGCGGAGGCATGCTTGAGAGGCTTTTGGTTCTCCAGAACTGTAGGATCAACCACCTGTCTCATGACTATGGAGACATCGTGGCTCAGGAGCTGCTCCATAGGTACAAGTGGAATCCGTCTGGGCAGCTTACCATAAAGTCTCTGCCTGTCAGATGGAGGTATCTTTTCCGAGACTCATCATCCTCTCCTTCTCCAGAAGCTTCTTAAAGATGGAGGCATGCTGTCAACCATCCTCACACGTTTGATGAACTTCTTTGTTATTCTCTTGAGGTCTCATCCCGGTCTTTGGGCCCTACACTTGGCCTCTGAGAGTGACCTGTGGGACGTATGGGCAGAGATAGTAACAATGACAGAGACTTAGTCATTGATAGTCTTCTACAGTATGTTAACCAGAGGAAGAAGTTTAGAAGATGCTGGGTGGGAGCCCTTGCCTCTGTATCTATTCCCATTCATTTTATCTGTGGGCCATTGGATCCCATAAATCCTTACCTGGAGTTTTTGGAGCTGTATAGGTTTTATTTATTTTTTTTATAGGAAAATGCTGCCAAGGTCCACAGCGTCAATTCTGGATGACCACATTTGCCGCTACCCACAGCTAGAGGATCCCATGGGCTTCTTGAATGCATATATGGGCTTCATCAACTCCTTCTGAGCTGGAAAGTGTAGCTTCCCTGTATTACCTTCCCTATTCCCTATCTGTTGTGTATTCCACTTAGGAAGAAATTCCCAAAAGAGGTCCTACTCACTGAACACTATTCTCTCACAAAAGTCCACTTTACTCACGTCGGGGAACACAGTATAGTAAAAAACCAGCAGAAACTCTGACTAAGAGTTGACCTAACAGTTCACTTCCCCTTCCTTTGACACCTGATCAAGTGTATGAATTTGCCTTTGTCTTTTGTGTTATTAGGAAATTCTGATGAGCACCACTACTCCCTGATGCAGTAGGAGAGGCACGCATTCCTTTTCATGAAAGACTTTTTAACACATCTATGTGCTTTTCTGACATATTTAGAAATGCTGATTTCTGGTCCAACCCCAATTGGAATCAGAGAGTAAAGGATGAGGAGGGGGCCTTACCTCTCCTTGAACAGCTTTAAGGGCATGTGCTTTTAAGTTCTCTAAGCCATACCACTTCAATAAGAGTGATTCTCCCTCGTCATAACTTTGAATTCAGTTTCATTCATTTTGTTAAAAAAAGATTTCTTCCTGAAAAGGCAGGAATTAAGACTTCTTAGTTTACTCCTGCTTTTATTTATTAAGCACACACGCAGAGTGAGTCTGCTATGTGCCAAGCAGTTCTAAGTGCTTTACATGGCCCATTATGAGGTGGGTCCTTTCTTATCATCATTGGTAGGTGAGGACACTGAGGCTCAGATAGGCTGTGTAACTTGTCCATTCACTCATTCATTCCTTATTCAAGTATTTATTTATTCAGCAAACATATTCTAAAACACTAGATGCTGGACATAAACAATAAGACACTGCCTCTATAAGACCGCAATCTTCCTCCTCTATCCCCGTTTCTGTGTTTCCCTCCCTCTTACTCTTTCGTCTTCAGACACAGACTGGCTTCCTTGCTGTATGAAAACTGCGCCAGGCACAGTCCCACCTCAGTTCCTTTTCATTTCCTGTTCCCTGCAATGTTTTTTTCTTCCCCCAGCATTATTCAAATATTTATCATCTGGACCTATTATTCCCTCAGATCCTTCCCTGACCACCTTGTCTAAAATGCCCCTCTGTGACCCATCTTGATTTGATTCCTGCTTTGACTGTTGGGAAGTCAACCCCGTAACCACTGCAAGCACTTAGTTCAATGCCTGGTGCATAATAAGTACTCAGTGAAGTTTAACTAATGCATTGTGTTCCATATCTTGCCTATATTCATAAACCTTATAATTCTTTAGCTCGCAGGCTTTATGAATATAAATATAAATTATTATATTTTACTACTTGCTTCAGTGGTTATATTTGTTTAGCTTTGTCAAAAGAAACTGAGTCAATAATAAAATTAACCTATTAGATGAGGTTTATTTGGGCAGAAGATTCATCAATCAGGTAGCACCAAACCACATGTGGAAAGGGACTTGGCTTATATTGACAAAATACTGAAAGAAAAGTTTATTTCTGATTGGCTTATACAATTCACTATTGAAGCACTGTCAGAATCTCATTGGTCAACATTAGTGGCCTGATTTACAGGAAAAAAAAAATCTGTTGCTGTAGGGTTCTGAATTATCAACCCTATGGGACAGAGTAGAGAACTGTCCCATAGGTTTCCAAGGCTGTAATCTTTACTGCTACTCATACAGTTTTCACTGGCTAATTTTTTCAGAAGTAGACCACTGGGTCCTTCTTCCTAGTCTAAGTCTGGAGGCTCCGCTGAAACCTGTCCTCCATGGGTGGCCCTGCTGGTATTTGAAATACTGGTGGCATAGCTTCCAGCTTTACAGCAACATACAGGCCACCACAGTAGGACAAACTGACAGATGTGTGGGGAACCTACAGACAGAAGTGTTAAAGAGTGTTAAAAAGCAAAGGTGTCACTTTCAGTACTATGGTGCACCTGACACAAGCCACGGTGTTTTCTATTGCCTTGTATGCATGTGAAAGCTGGACACTGAATAAGGAAGACTGAAGAAAAATTGATGCCTTAGAATTATGGTGTTGGTAGAGAATGTTGAATATACCATGGAGTGCCAGAAAAACTAACAAATCTGTCTTGAAAGAAGTATAGCCAGAATTCTTATTAGAATCAGGAATGGCAAAACTTCATCTCACACACTTTGGACATGTTGTCAGGAGGGACTAGTCCCTGGAAGGACATCATTCTTGGTAAAGTAGAGGGTCAGGAAAAAGAGGAAGGCCCTTGATGAGATGTATTGACGCAGTGGCTACAACAATGGGCTCGAGTATAACAAGGACTGGGAGGATGGCACAGGGTGTGGTCATGTTTCATTCCCTCGTGCGTAGGATCACTAGGAGTTGGAACCGACTCCATGGCACCTAACAACAATTGAGCTCTCTTTTTCTATTAATTCATGAGTCATTTATTTAATTAGGATAATTATCCTTTGTCAGTTATATGCACTGCAAATTTCTTCATTAGCTGTGTGGCTTGTTTTGCATATCGCTTATAGTGTTTTCTGGATGAACACAAGTGCTTAGTTTAAATATAGTTAAATTTGTCAGTTTTTTTGTTTGTGCTCAAAAAGTCTTGTTTATGAAATCCCTACCTATCTCAATGCACAGGATTTGTAGTGTTACCTTTATATTTGAGGCCTGAACCCACCTGAGGTTTGCTTTTGCCTTCGATGTGAGGTAAGAACAAAAATTCATTTTTATATCTTTTAACTTTTTATTAAATAGTTCATCCGTTCACTGTAAGTACACTGCTGCAATGGCTAAGCTGCCCATTTATGTGTTGGTTTTTATCTGGGCTCTATCTTCTAATCAGTCTCTAAGTGGTGCAAATGGTTAATACATTCAGCCACTGCCCAAAGTTTAGAGGTTTAAGTCCACCCAGAGGCAACTCAGAAGAAAGAACTCATTGTCTAGTTCTGAAAAATCACCTATTGAAAACCCTACGCAGCACGGTTCTACTCTGACACACGTGAGGTCACCGTAAGTCTGGGTTGACTCAATGGCAACTGGATTTTTTTTTTATCTTCTGATCAATAGGTCTGTTGTATCCCTGCATCAATATCATGTCTTACTTATTCTGTCATACCATTCAGCTAAAAATAACTAGTTACAAATAATTCCCAAACTACAAATGTGCATTATATCACAGGTTGACTGCTTCTCCGATCCTTTGCATTTTACTGCAGCAATATAATAAATGAGAGCCATAATTTCAATCCATGGTCCCCTGGTGGAAAAAAAAAAAGTATATTGAAGCTACTGCTTGTATTGGGAAAAGGTGACAGTGCAGTTCTAACAAGGAAATAAAACGTCTGTTACCTGTTTATTTCATGTTGATGAGAGAAAATATGTTTATAGATGCTGACTATAATATGCAGAAACAGGATCGACCTTCAATGAACCAAGCATAGAATTAGTCCTTAGTATTTGCATTTTTTGCATGCGAGAGCTGAACAACGAATAAGGAAAACTAAACAAGAATTGATGCCTTTGAATTATGGTGTTGGCGAAGAGTACTGAATATACCATGGACTGCCAAAAGAATGAACAAATCTATCCTGGAAGAAGTACAGCCAGAATGCTCCTTAGAAACAAGGGTGACAAGACTATGTCTCACATACTTTGGAGATGTTATCAGGAGACATCAGTCCCTGGTGAAGGACATCATGCTTGGTAAAGTAGAGGGTCAGTGAAAAAGAGGAAGACCCTCAAGAAGATAGATTGATACAGTGGCTGCAACAATGGGCTCAAGCATAATAAAGATTGTGAGGATGGCGCAGGATTGGGCAGTGTTTCATTCTGTTGTGCATAGGGTCACGATGAGTTGGAACCTACTCGACGGCACCTAACAACAACAATATTTGCATTTTGGGGGTACATCTTCTATATTACCTTTTGTATTTACGCGGGTTATATATATATGCATATATATATATATTACACTTGTTAACCTAAATGTGATGTCATTTTTTCTGACATTGGTGTTAGGGTTTCCTTTCAACGCACCTAAAGAAAGAAGACTAGAATCAATTACAGAAGGGACGTGTGTCCCTGTGTATATTGTACTTGAAATGGATTTGTGCAGAAAGAGATGGAGGAAAGGGGCTGGCATATCCCTGGCCTCTCTGAGTGTGGAAATCAGCTAAAAATAAGTTCCTCCTTCTCTGAGCCTTGCTCCTTAAGGATTTGTACTGTCCTGAGATCAAAATGACAGCAAAAGGATTTGATTAATGAGGAGTTTGGATACTGAACCCCAAGGATCACAGAGACTGAAAATTTTCTGCCTGTGCAAATTACTCAGTAGCCCTGCCCAGGTCAGGAGGCAGCACCCCTGAGCCTCATCCCAGGGATCATCATTTCTGCACAGGAGCCTGGTCCTTCTCTCTGACTTCCTGTGCTCCCTGAGCCCAGAGCTTCCATTTTTACCATTCAACCTCCAGGACAGAACTGAATGTCATTCCTTAGTGATGGTACCCAGATAATCTGAAGTTCCCCAGTTTATTCTTGACAAATAAGGAGAGGTCTTTTTCTATCAGTCCATCTGGGAGTAGCTGTGAGGTGAGTACATGAAGAAGAGGGGCAAAATGGAGTCACCCGTGAGGTGTCTGCTTGATACTCCATCATCTACTTGCCATGTTTCCTTGTACCTTTGCACTAATACTTGAGCAGCTTTCATTCTGCTTTTACTCTAATCATAATTTCCAGGGACTTTTTCCATCTTAGCAGAAACCATCTCCTACAGTGGTATCACTAAGGAGGTGCAGGTGACACTTTCAGAGGGGGTGACACCGAAATGACTGTCTATAAAATTTTTGTGCAGTGTTTCAGCAGAAATTTATAATTTTTAATAAAAATATCCCTGTAGTTAGCTATAACAACAAAAACATTTTTCATAAGCCCAGCTTACGTGCATCAATATACCTACAAGGCTAAAACTCTATACTAATTTATTTTTTGAACCTTCTAATGTGTTCCAGTCAGAGCTGTCGTTATTACCCAATTACAGTGATGCTTCCAAGCACATGGTTTCATCTGCCCGCACTACAAGTGCACACTGCTGTTTTTGTTTTTGCTGTGTTTTCATTTTGCTGATTTTGTCAAATTTTCTGGTGTTTTAGCTAAAACATTGAGGTAACTCCTATTTGTGAACCTATGTTGATATTTTTTTTAGAATGAAATAGTAATTAAAGGAAAAGAAAGAGAAAAACAAAAAAGCCTTCCGCTCTGTTACTAATAATGTCATTTATTGTAGAAATAGACTACAAAACAATTTTGTTAGTATTCATGTAACCTAAGAACTATTACATTTAATCGATTCACAATTATATTTGTCACACATTATTCTATGATAAAAATTAGTAACAGTACAAAAAAATATTGCTAAGGATTCTTTATGGTCTGGTATGGGAGGAGGTCCATGGGGGGTACACCATGAGTTATTGACACCATGAGACCCCAGCCCTATATATGCCACCAATCCTAGTGACACACAGTCCTAGAGATGTCACCAATCCTAGTGATTCTCTAAAATTTTCTTTAATTTCTTTGGCAGAGGGCAGGGATGTATAGTCAGCTTCTTATCTTTCAGTACCTGGTTCCTGATGGCTCTTTGTAGGGAAGATCTTGGTCTCAACCCTGTTACCAGGTATAAGGATTCAAGGGGAAGAGATGAAGAATGAGGCAGAGCCCATAAACTATATCCATAGTCTATTGTTCTGTTTTTATTAACCTGGACAATACATTACAAGGCAGTGCTGTGCAAAGAAAAGAAGAAAGAAAGAAAAAAACAAAACAAAAAAAAAAAACAAATACCTATCTATCCATGTCTTCAGAGTTAGTAAATGTTGATAGCTTGTTATTAGAGTTCTTTTCTCAAAGGAACAAAGTAGTATGCATAAAGCTAGTATAACTCCTCAATTCCTTTTCTTCCCTTCCCAGAGGCAACCACAGTCTTGAATACGGTTGGTCAGCAAGCATTATTTTAAACTGTTTCTCTGTGTGTGTGTGTGTTTATGTGTGTGTGTGTGTGTGTATGTGTGCATACCACAGTGAAAATGCCCATCAGTTGGGAGAGGGTTAAACAGTGATAGAATAAGACAGTGGAATGCCTTAAGGTATTTAAAGCTAATGGACCACAGCAAAATGTACCAAGATCTCTAAGTCATTTAAAGTATTATTTAAAGAAATAGTCAAATGACATGTATAGTTATACATTTTTAAGATACAGAACAAAAACATTGTGCATAGATAGAATTATAATAAATGTGTTGATATTGCAGGAAAATTTCCACTTAAGTTCAGTGCAATGGTTCCCCCATAGGAAACAAAAAAAAATTGATAATGTGGAAAAATAAAAGAGAGGATTTCCAATAAATACTCATTGTTTCTTTAAAAATAGCTAGTGCGAGTATGGCAGTATATTTTAATTTGATGTTGCTGAGTGGCGGATGAAGAGGTCTTTATTGTTTTTTCCCTGTACTTTTTTGGTATTTATAAAGTCTGCATAATTTTAGAATCTATTAAAATGTTCTCATACTATAGATGTTTTTTTAGACAGATTACTTTTCTATTTTGAGTTTTTATTATCCATGTAGATGAATCTATGTCTAATTTATTCATCTTAACTGCTATATATTTATGTCAAACAAACTTTGATATTAGTGATCAGTGATTTGAGGTCTTCCTTCTGCTTGCTTCTCTATATAAGCAAGATTCCCAGTGGAGTTTCAGCACATCCATCCTTCCTTGAAATTACTCTTTTTCTCCTCCTCATTCATCTTGCCCCACCTGTCACTTCCCTCCCTGTAATGAATCAGGCCGTGTGATCAGATTGTGTTCATGGCAAAAACAAATCACAGTACAAAATACTGAGAGGGTCTCTTATGTCAAGATTTTGTCTATTCTTATCTTTGCAATATCCCTATAAAGATTCATGATCTCTCCCATTATACAAATGGGAAGATAGAAGCTTCTCAAAGAGCTATAAAAATGTCCTTGTTCACAAACCAAGTTTGTCTGGTTCTACTATTTACTTTAACTGTGTGTGTGTGTGTGTGTGAGATACAGTGATTTACAAGAATAATGAGCAAATACATTGACTTGCCCAGGACTTATCAATCAACACTCGCCTGTTTGGGGGATCCAATGATCATATACCCAGGGGTGGCATTTTAACACTGGAAGTGTGAGTGTCCTGGACTTGATCCTCGTACACAATCTCAGGATCCCTATAGGAACCAGTGCCCAAGACTGCCTGATCCAGGCTTTGATGGGGACCAGCCAGAAACACAAGGAGGAGGACATCAACTTTCATGATTGATTTTCAATATATCCTCCTCTAAAACTATCTGCTAATTACACAAGGAAGATAGATATAGGAAAACATAAAAGGAATAGGGAATGGATCAAGCTACCTCATAGTGAGAAAACAATTATTTCCATGTTATTAAAAGGAGGATATGAAGGGAGGAGCAGATTCCAGTGGGCTCCTTGGGAAAGAAATAAAGAAAAGGGAAAACAAGTCTAGAAACAGTAGCCTATTAATGGCGATAAATTATAACTACAATAAAATTGAAATCGTATGGTGTCTTTCTGCTATTGTTTTTCATAAAAAAATAGGAGTGTCAGTTAAACAGAAGAATGTGCATGTGTGTATTTTTTACATTGGTGGGGTCTGGAGGAGGTAAGAAATTTCTCATTTTCTTAGCCAATTTTCCTGATAACCTTAAAAACAAGTACTTCACTCCAGGGGTGAGGCTTCTTGCTAAACAATTTATATTGATTCTATTTTTTAAGCCCCACAAGTATAAAGGCTTTTCAGGTGTTCAGGTGTACTTTGCTCAATGTCTGGTCACCTCCTAAGATTGACTTGCCGATCTCCTACTCCCAATATTAAATTCAAGGCACTTGGGCATTTGTGTGGGCAGTATTTATCTTTCTCATCCTAGAATTCAGTAAGTCAACAAATCGTTGCTTTTTTATTGCCTTTTTGTCAAGACCCCATGTGTTTCAATATTCCTTCCAGTCTTCTGATTTGGAAAAAGAAAAAAAAAAAATGCTACATGTCACCTCAGGAGAAAAATGTTTTAATCTTCTATCATTTGAGAGAAAAGAAAGTCTTCCAGACATAATAGCCTTAACAACTTAAGGTTTCAGGTAGCATATTCTCTCTTGACCTCAAGTCCTGAGTGTGAGTGGTCCTGTTTAATGCCGTTACCTGCTAGATACTACTTATGTGGTCAGAGAGTAGAAGATCTTCATGACCAGGTAAAACACTTGGGTCTTTATTCAGGTGGAATTCTTCAAGAGGCAAGTGATGAAATCTGATTGACCTTTCAGGATACCTAGTTCTATCGTACTTAGGGGTCATATCACATGATGTTATGGGGTCGGCTCTGAAGTCTGACATCCTGAGTTCAAATCTCACATCATCTGTTACCAGAGAGCCAGGTACTTTGTACTGTAATTTAACCTTATCTCAGCTACATGAGATCATGGGGAAGATGTAGAATGATAGAAGTACCTAACTCACAGGTCTGTTGAAATAATAAAATCATTTAATAGAGGTGAAGAGCCTGGCAATCCGTGTTCGTGGTGGTGATAATAGCAGTGTATAACAATTACTACATTTACTGTGGTGATAATATTACAATTAATTCTGAAAAGGACAATGTGAAATAATGAGATATTGAAATAGAAATGGGAAGTGAAAAGGGCAGATTTTGAGGACTCACTGACAATTAAGATGCTAAGTGGAGTCACGGACTTGAACGCTCAGACAGCCCACTGTACAGTGCACTAATGAGCTGGACCTTCATTTTCCTCATTAATCATTCCAGGTCTGCTCCAATCACAAATGAGTTGGTTGTCCATGCTCTAGAACAGTGTTCTTTAAAGTGTGGACTCCAGACCATCAGTAGAACATATGTGAATTTGTTAGAAAGGCAAACCCTTGACCCCATACCCAACCTTCTGAATCCAATACTCTGAGGATGGGGCCAAACATCTGGTTTTAACAAGGGTTTTAACAAGCCCTCCAGCTGATTGTGATGCAATACCAACTTTTAAAACCACTGCTCTAACATTTAACTGATGTAACATTTTAAAATTTTTATTTTATTTTTGCTGATAGTTTGAAGGAGGGTGAAAAATTCTCAGGGAGAAATTATATATCATTCCCTACTTTATTTCTGTTAGTTGGCAAATGTGGAAATGTGTAGACACTTGAATAGAATGTGGTAGATGGGTAGTGAAAAAAAGAAATGAGAAGAGGGAAAAAGAAGAGCAACCGAGAGAGGTAGAGAGGAATAGGGAGAGAGAGATATTTCTAATATTCACTTTGTTTCACAATATAGATCCTACAGTTTCTCTAAAAGAAGGGATCTGTTATCTGTCTCATTTCCTCTACTTTTTTTTTTCAGACTTAACAACAACATGAAATTAGAAAACAAAACAGATATAGCAGAATTCCTCCTCCTGGGCCTCTCAGAGAATCCAGAACTGCAGCCCCTCCTCTTTGGGCTGTTCCTAACCGTATACCTGGCCACTGTGCTTGGAAATCTGTTCATCATCCTGGCTGTCAGCTCAGACTCCCACCTCCACACCCCTATGTACTTCTTCCTCTCCAACCTGTCCTTCAATGACATCTGTTTCAGCACCACCACGGTCCCCAAGATACTGGCGAACATTCAGACACAGAGCAAATCCAGCAGTTACACAGGCTGCCTCACCCAGATCTGCTTTGGTTTGGTTTTTGCTGGTTTGGAAAATTGTCTCCTTGCAGCAATGGCCTATGACTGCTATGTGGCCATATGTCAGCCACTGAGGTACACAGTCATCATGAATCCCTGCTTCCGTGGCCTGCTAATTCTACCATCCTTGTTCATTAGCATCATGAATGCCCTGCTCCATAGTCTGATGGTGTTGCATCTGTCCTTCTGCATAGACCTGGAAATCCCTCACTTCTTCTGTGAACCTGGTCAAGTCCTCAAGCTGGCCTGTTCGGATACCCTCATCAATAATATCCTAGAATTTTTTGTGACTAGTGTTTGGGGTGGTGTTACTCTCCTTGGGATCATTTTCTTACATTCAAATTTCCTCCTCCATTTTGAGAATCCCATCAGCTGGAGGAAAGTATAAAGCTTTTTCTACATGTGGGTCTCACCTCTCTATTGTTTCCTTGTTCTATGGGGCAGTTTTTGGGGTCTACCTTAGCTCTGCAGCTACTCTTTCTGGCAGGAAGAGTGCAATAGCATCAGTGATGTACATTATAGTCATGCCTATGCTCAACCCCTTTATCTACAGTCTGAGGAACAAGGACATGATGGGGGCTTTGAGGAAACTCTTCTCAAGAATATCTTCTTTCCACTGATGTGAGTGTGATGAAGAATTAATTTTACACAAAGATACACCTGGCTATTTTTGCTGGTCTTTGGGCGGTATGAGTTTTTGGACTGCCTTTTTATTCATAGTGGGCCTGGGGCCACACCTGATAGTTTGTGATAACAAAGTGACTTATGGTTGACCCCTTCACAAGTAATGCTAAAGGGATGACTCAGCATAGGGTTATCATGCCAGAAAGGCTGTCTTCATGATTAGGTGGTTGAAATTTTAAGCCACTTGATATCAGCCTGACCTCCAAAGAGGGTGACAGGTGAAGATTGAGTTCAAACACATGACTATTGATTCAATCAATCATGTCTATGTAATCCCATACTCATTGCCAGCAAGTTGCTTCCAACACATGGTGACCACATGTGTTACAGAATAGAACTGCTCCATAAGATTTTCTAGGCTGTGATTTTTACAGAAACAGATCTCCAGGCCTTTCATTCACGGCACTGCTGGTAGGTTTGAACAGCCAACCTTTCAGTTAGTAGTCAAGTGCAAACTGTTTGCACAACCTAGGGACCTACCTATATAATAAAACTGCAATAAAAACTCAGGACACTGAAGCTTAGGTGAGCTTGGCTTCTCTGGCTGTCCATGTTTTGTGAACTGTCACACATTGATGTTCCAGGAGGGTAATGTGTCCCTGGAGACACAGAAGTTTCATGTTTGTGACCATCCCAGACCTCATACTATGCATCTCTCCCTTTGGCTGGTTCTGTTTTGTATCCTTCTACTATAATAAAATTGTAATCATAAGCGTATTGCTTTCCTGAGTTCTGTGAGTTGTTCTAGTGACCTACAGAACCTGAGGGGGCCAGGGGAACCACTGAATTTTTAGCTAATGGGTCAGAAATGAGGGTGGCCTGAGGAACCTGAACTTCAAGCTAGTGTCAGAAGTGAGGGCAGCCTTACGGCCTGTTAAAATAAAAAGAATGTTAAGCTGATAATAGAAATTTATCAAAGATTTTTTTGAATATATGATTTATATATCAGGACAACACTTCTGACTAGAGAGTGAAAAATGTTCCCAAGAAGAAAAATCTTTCACAGGTTATATACCATAGTTTGTCACTAGAAATTATGCATTACCTCAGAAGCAGAACCAGAAGACTGTTTACAGAATAACCTGTAGACATGCAGAATTTCATCAGCATTTTCTTGAAGAACAATTGAAATAATTACTGATTAATTAAGGTTGAAAGATTATCTCAGGGCAATAGTTTGTCAGATGTGTCATTTTCAATCTCAGTAACTCCAGAAAGTCTGGATGCTACAAGTATTAAAAATTCTGTCCACAGCCCTTAACCTGAGAAGGTTTCCCTAACTCCAGAAAAACTAGGGTTGGAAGTTATTTGTAACATCTCACCAGCTTTGGGCTTAAGCTGTGGGAATTTGACAAAGAGATATAAATAATGAGTAACCCAGAAACACTGGCGGAGTTCTTTGAATACAGAAGACCAGGAATCATAGTGATTAAGAGTGAAACTTTTGAAATCAGACCACTAGTGTTTGAATTCTACCTCTGCTCTGTGATAGCTGTATAGCGTTTGATATTCTATTGCATTTCTCTAAGTTCAGGTTCTTCATCCATAAATTTAGCAAAATTATATTAGTTCACATTATTTTACATATATTCCATCACTCATCTGTCAGTTTTTGTCCTGTGGTGGCAGTAGACAGGTTACAGCAGAGCTTCCAGGTGAAGACAGAGAAAACCTTATGATTATCAACAGAACACCGTCTAATACAGTGCTGGAAGATGAGTCCCCCAGGTTGGAAGACACACAAAATATGACTGGGGAAGATCTGCCTCCTCAAAGTAGAGTTTACCTTAATGATGAGGATGGAATAAAGTTTTCAAGACCTTCTGTCTTAGTCATCTAGTGCTGCTCTAACAGAAATACTTGGTGGCTTTAACAAAGAGAAATTTATTTCTTCACAGTAGAGTAGGCTAAAAGTCCAAATTCGGGGTATCAGCTCCAGGGAAAGGTTTTCTCTCTCTATCGGCCCTCTCATCAAACTTCACCCAGACTGGGAGCTTCTCCACACAGCGACTCCAGGTCCAAAGGACGAGCTCCACTCCTGGCACTTCTTTCTTGGTAGTATAAGGTCCTCCATCTCTCTGCCCACTTCTCTCTTTTATATCTCAAGAGATTGCCTAAAGACACAAACCAGTGTTGTAGACTGAGTCCTGCTTCACTAACACAACTGCTGCCCATTCTCCCTTATTAGCATCATGGAGGCAGGATTTATAACATACTGGAAAATCACTCAATACCGGGAATCATGGCTCAGCTAAACTGATACACACTTTTTTAGGGAGACATATTTCAATCCATGACACCTTTATTTACTAATGAGGCATGGCTCAAAATGAGAAGAAATAGCTGCAAACATCCATTAATAATCCGAATGTGAAATGTATGAAGCATGAGTCTAGGAAAATTGGAAGTCATCCAAAATGAAATGGAAAACACTAGATTGATATCCCAGGCATTAATGCCCTAAAACGGACCAGTATTGGCCATTTTGAATGGGACAATCATATACTCTACTATGCCGGGAATAGCAAATTGAAGAGGAACAGTGTTGCATTCATTGTCAAAAAGAACATTTCAAGATCTATCCTGAAGTACATCACTGTTAGTGAAAGGATAATATCCCCATGCCTACAAGGAAGACCAGTTAATACAACTATTATTCAAATTTACACACCAACCACTAAGGCCAAAGATGAAGAAATTGAAGATTTTTACCAACTTCCACAGTATGAAATTAATCAAATATGCAGTGAAGATGCATTGGTAATTACTGGCAATTGAAATGCAAAAGTTGGAAACCAAGAAGGATCAGGAGTTGGAAAATATGGCCTGGGTGATAGTAAAGATGCCAGAAATCACATGACAGAATTTTGCAAGACCAGCAACTTATTCAGGCAGAATGTTCATTGGAAGCAAGGGTGGCGAAACTTCGTCTCACATACTTTAGACATGGTATCAGAAGGGACCAGTCTCTGGAGAAGGACATCATGTTTGGTAAAGTAAAAAAGTCAGTGAAAAAGAGGAAAACCTTTAACAAGTTGGATTGACACAGTGGCTGCAACAATCAGCTCAAGCATAACAATTGTGAGGTTTTGTTCTGCTGTACATAGGGTCGCTAGGAGTCAAAACTGACTCAACAATACCTAACAACATCTTTTTGCAACAACATAAATGGCTACTACACATGTGGAAGTCGTCAGATGCAGGAACATTTGTGGAAATAGAAGATGAAGAAGCTCAATACCATCAGCCAGAACAAGGCCATCAGCCAATTGCAGAAAAGACCATCAATCGCTCATAAACAAGTTTAAGTTGAAGCTGAAGAAAATTCAAACAAGTCCACAAAAGCCAAAGTATGACCTTGAGTATATTCCACCTGACTTTAGAGACCACCTCAAGAAGAGATTTGACCTACCGAACGTTAATGACTGAAGAGAAGACAAGTAGTGGAATGACATCAAGGACATCATACATGAATACAGTAAAAGGCCTTTTAAAAGACAGAAAAGAAAGAAAGGACCAAAATGGCTGTCAGAAATGAATCTGAAACTTGCATTTGAACATGGAGTAGCTAAAGTGAATGGAGTAAATGAGGAAGTAACAGAGCTGAACAGAAGATTTCAAAGGGCAGCTCGAGAAGACAAAGTATTATAACGAGATGTGCAGAGACCTGGAATTAGAAAACCAAAAGCAAAGAACATGCTCTACATCTCAAGATGAAAGAGCTAAATAAAAATTCAAGCCTCAAATTGTAATATTGAAGTGTTCTATGACTATAATATTGAATGACACAGGAAGCATCAAAAGCAGAGGGAAGGAATACACAGAGTCGTTGTACCACAGAGTCACTGTACCAGTTACCGGTCTTCCTCTTTTTCACTGACCCTCTGTTTTATGAAGCATGATATGTCCTTCTCCAGGGACTGATCCCTCCTGGTAACATGTCCAAAGTATGTGAGACGCAGTCTCGCCATCCTTGCTTCTAAGGAGCATTCTGGCTGTACTTTCCCCAAGACAGACTTGTTCATTCTTTTGGCAGTCCATGGTATATTCAATATTCTTTGCCAACACCACAATTCAAAGGCATCAGTTCTTCTGTCTTCTTTTTTCACTGTCCAGTTTTCACAGGTGTATGAGGCGATTGAAAATACCATGGCTTGGGTCAGATACACCTTAGTCCTCAAGGCGATATCTTTACTTTTCAACACTTTAAAGAGGTCTTGTGAAGCCAATTTGCACAATGCAATGCATCTTTTGATTTCTTGACTGCTGCTTCTATGGGTGTTGATTATGGATCCAAGTAAAATGAAATCCTTGACAACCTCAATCTTTTCTCCATTTATCATGATGTTGTTTATTTGTCCAGTTGTGAGGGGTTTTGTTTTCTTTATGTTAAGGTGTAATCCATCCTGAAGGCTGTGGTCTTTGATCTTCATCAGTAAGTGCTTCAAGTCCTCTTCACTTTCAGCAAGGTTGTGTCATCTGCATAACGAAGGTTATGAGTCTTCCTCAATCTTAATGCCCCATTCTTCTTCATATAGGCCAGGTTTTCAGAAGATTTGCTCAGCATACAGATTGAATAGTTATGGTGAAAGGATCCAACCCTGATGCACTCCCTTCCTGACTTTAAACCATGCAGTGTCCCCTTGTTCTGTTCAAATGACTGTCTCTTGATCCATGTACAGACTCCTCCTGAGCACAAATAAGTGTTCTGGAATTTCCATTCTCCACAATTTTATCCATAGTGTGTTATGATCCATGCAGTCAAATTCCTTAACATAGTCAATAAAACATAGGTAAACTTCTTTCTGGTATTCTCTGCTTTCAGCCAGCATCCATCTGACATCAGCAATGATGTCATGCCATCCTGTGAAACTGGCTTGAATTTCTGACAATTCTCTGTCAATATACTGTTGCAGCCTCTTTGAATGATTTTCAGCAAAACTTCCCTTGCAGGTGTGGCCAAGATGGCGGGGTAGTCAGACACTTCTTGTGGTCCCTCTTACAACAAAGATTAAAAAAAAAAAAAAAGTGTATCAATTATATATGACAGTCTAGGAGCTTTGAACATCAAACTCAAAGTTGAGGAATCAGGCTGAGCAGCAGGGGGAAGGAGAAATGGTTCAGAAGCAGCAAGGAGTTGTCAGACCTGACCAAGCAAGAACCTGCATCCTGCAGGCTGAATCTACTGGCATGAGTATGGTGACACAAGGAGAGGCATTCAGGATGCATTTTTCACATCTATTCATGCGTCCAGAATCAGTTAAAAGTGGTGCTTAATTGGCAAAAAATAAGTTCATGTGTCTAACCTACCTTGCAGATCAAACAATACCCTTTTGGGAGAAACCTCTCTCCCACTTAACTGCTCGGTCCCCACTCTGCTCTGGGTCCAAGCTGGCTGCATCCTCTGGGCTGGAAGTAGAAACTGTCATACAGCCAGAGCCATTCTCCTGGCCTCGGAAAGGGAACAAATTAACAAACAGGGAAGTAATAATCTGCCTGCTCCCCTAAAGCCGAGAACTCAGGGCAGAAACAGCTCCTTTGCTTAGGCACAGACATATGGGGTCCATGGACTTGGAATGCCTTTCACCCCTCCAGAGAGCTGCGTGGGCTCCTTGCAACAACATAGGCCTTCATTAGCACAGTGCAACAGGGTATATACCTGAAGTCTAACTTCAGCTGTTTCAGCTATATGGTGGACAGACACGTTCATATTTGACATTGCTCTGCCTATTAAGCAGGGTCCTCACCTACCTACATCAGGGGCTTGACGACTGGTGGCTCCAACCACACCACTTAGCCACCCATTACAAGGATCCAAGAGTAAGTGGTGCCTCTTAGCTCTTACAGCCAACAGCACTGGGTGCCCATATTCCAGCTGCAAAGCTCACCTACCTACACGCTCTAGGGAATAGGGACAGGCTTTCCTCACAGACACTGAGGGGTGGTTGTCAGTCCCCTGCCTTGTTTACCCATTCATCCATTGATGGGCACCTTGGTTGTTTCCATCTTTTTGCTATTGTAAACAGTGCTGCAATAAACATGGCTGTACATGTATCTATTCATGTGAGGACTCATTTCTCTAGGATATATGCCAAAGAGTAAGATTGCTGGATTGTACGGTAGTTCTATTTCAACCTCTTTAAGGAAGCACCAAATCGATTTCCAAACTGGTTGTACCACTTTACATTCCCACCAGCAGTGTTTAAATGTTCCAATCTCTCTACAACCTCTCCAACATTTATTTATTTATTTATGCATTAATGCTAACCTTGATGGGATGAGATGCCATTTCATTTTGATTTGCATTTCTCAAATAGATAATGATTATGAGAACTTCCTCATGTATCTGTTAGCTGCCTGAATGCCTTCTTTGGAAGTGCTGGTTCATATCCTTTGCCATTTTTTAGTTGGGTTATTTGTCTTTTCGTTGTTGAGGTTTTGTAGTATCTTATAGATTTTGTGATTAGATGCCGATCTGACGTGTCATAGCCAAAATTTTTTTCCCAGTCTGTAGCTTGTTTTTTCACTCTTTGGTGAAGTCTTTGGATGACCATAAGTGTTTGATTTTTAGGCACTCTCATTTATCAAGTTTCTCTTCTGGTGTTTGTGCGTTGTTAGCAGTGTTTTGTATACTGTTTATGCCATGTATTAGGGCTCCTAGTCTTGTCTCTATTTTTTCCTTCCATGATCTTTAATGTTTTAGATTTGACAAAGTCCATTTTGAGTTAGTTTTTGTGCATGATGTGAGGTATGAGTCTTGTTTCATTTTTTTTGCAGATGGATATCCAGTTATGCCAGCACCATTTGTTAAAAAGACTGTCTTTTCGCCATTTACCTGTTTTGGGGCCTTTATCAAATATCAACAGCTCATATGTGTGGATGAACTTATGTCTGGATTCTCAATTCTCTTCCATTGGTCTATGTATCTGTTGTTGTACCAGTACCAGCCGTTTTGAGTACTGTGGCAGTATAATAGGTTCTAAAATCAGGTAGAGTAAGGCTTCCCACTTTGTTCTTCTTTTTCAGTAATGCTTTATTTATCTGAGGCCTCTTTTCCTTCCATATGAAGTTGGTGATTTGTTTCTCCATCTCATTAAAAAATGTCATTGGAATTTGGATCAGAATTGCATTAAATGTATAGATCACTTTTGGTAGAATAGACATTTTTATAATGTTAAGTTTTCCTATCCATGAGCAAGGTATGTTTTCCTACTTACGTAGGTCTCTTTTGGTTTTTTGCAGAACTGTATTGTAGTTTTCTTTGTATAGGTCTTTTACATCCCTGGAAAGATTTATTCCTAAGTATTTTATCTCCTTGGGGGCTATTGTAAATGGTGTTGATTCGGTGATTTCCTCTTCAATGTTCTTTTGTTGGTGTAGGGGAATCCAACTGATTTTTGTATGTTTATCTTGTATCCCGATACTCTGCTGAACTCTTCTTTTAGTTTCAGTAGTTTTCTTGAGGATTCCTTAGGGTTTTTCGTGTATAAAATCATGTCATCTGCAAATAGAGATACTTTTACTTCTCCCTTGCCACTCTGGATGCCCTTTATTTCTTTATCTTGCCTAATTGCTACGGCTAGGACTTCCAGCACAATGTTGAATAAGAGTGGTGATAAAGGGCATCCTTGTCTGGTTCCCAATCTCAAGGGGAATGCTTTCAGGCTCCCTCTATTTAGGATGATGTTGGCTATTGGCTCTGTACAAGTGCCCTTTATTATGTTGAGGAATTTTCCTTCTATTCCTATTTTGCTGAGAGTTTTTTTCTTTTTTATCATGAATGGGTGTTGAACTTTGTCAAATGCCTTTTCTGCATCAATTGAGAAAATCATGTGATTCTTCTCTTTTATTTATATGATGGATTACATTAATTGTTTTTCTAATGTTGAACCGTCCCTGCATACCTGGTTTGAATCCCTCTTGGTCATGGTGAATTATTTTTTTGATATGTTGTTGAATTCCATTGGCTAGAATTTTGTTGAGGATTTTTGCATATAAGTTCATGAGGGATATAGGTCTATAATTTTCTTTTTGTGTGATATCTTTACCTGGTTTTGGTATCAGGGCTTTGCTGGCTTCATAGAATGAGTTAGGGAGTATTTCGTCCTTTTCTATGCTCTGAAATACCTTTAGTAGTAGGGGTGTTAACTGTTCTCTGAAAGCTTGGTTGAAGTCTGCAGTGAAGCCGTCTGGGCCAAGGCTTTTTTTTTGCTGGGAGTTTTTTGATTACCTTTTCAATCTCTTCTTTTGTTATGGGTCTATTTAGTTGTTCTACCTCTGTTCGTGTCAGTTTAGGTAGGTAATGTGTTTCTAGGAATTCATCCATTTCCTCTAGGTTTTCAAATTTGTTAGAGTGCAATTTTTCATACTAATCTGGTATGATTCTTTTAATTCCAGTTGGGTCTGTTGTAATATCGCCCATCTCATTTCTTATTCGGGTTATTTGCGTCCTCTCCTGTTTTTCTTTTGTCAGTTTGGCCAATGGTTTTTCAATTTTGTTGATTTTTTTCAAAGAACCAGCTTTTGATCTTATTAATTCTTTCAATTGTTTTTCTGTTTTCTGTTTCATTTAGCCCTACTCTAAATTTTTTTATTTGTTTTCTTGTGGTGCCTGATGGTTTCTTTTGTTGCTCTCTTTCTATTTGTTCAAGCTGTAGGGATTATTCTTTGATTTTGGCCCTTTCTTCTTTTTTCTATGTGTGCATTTATTGATATGAATTAACCTCTAAGCACTGCTTTCCCTGTGTCCCAAAGGTTCTGATAGGAGGTATTTTCATCTTATTGGATTCTATGCATTACTTTATTCCATCCTTAATATCTTCTATAATCCAGTCTTTTTTGAGCAGAGTATTTTTCAGTTTCCAAGTGTTTGATTTCTTTTCCCTGTTCTTTCTGTTACTGATTTGCACTTGTGACCTTATGGTAAGAGAAGATGCTTTGTAATATTTCAGCGTTTTGCATTCTGCTATGGCTTGCTTTATGACCTAATATGTGGTCTATTCTAGAGAATGTTCCATGCGCACTAGAAAAGAAAGTATACTTGGTTGCTGTTGGGTGGAGTATTCTGTATATGTCTATGAGGTCAAGTTGATTTACCGTGGCATGTAGATCTTCCATGTCTTTATTGGAAACCCTGGTGGCGTAGTGGTTATGTGCTACGGCTGCCAACCAAGAGGTTGGCAGTTCAAATCCGCCAGGCACTCCTTGGAATTTCTATGGGGTAGTTCTACTCTGTCCTTTAAGGTCACTATGAGTCGGAATCGACTCGATGGCAGTGGGTTTGGTTTTGGTTTGGGTGTCTTTTTGAGCTTCTTTCTGGATGTCCTGTCCTTCACTGATAATGGTGTGTTGAAGTCTTCTATTATTGTGGAGCTGTGTATCTCACTTTTCAATGTTGATAGAGTTTGTCTTATGTATCCTGCAGTCCTGTCATTGCATAAATATTTAATATGGTTTTATCTTCTTGGTATAAAATTAAAAAAATAATTTTATATTGTCCCTTTAATCATTATCCTTTATGATGGAATTTACTTTAAAGTCTATTTTGTCAGAAATTAGTATTGCCACTCCTGGTCTGTTTTGATTGTTGTTTGCTTGATATATTTTTTCCCATCCTTTGAGTTTTAGTTTGTTTGTGTCTCTAAGTCTAAGGCGTGTCTCTTGTAGGCAGCATAGAGACAGATCCTGTTTTTTGATCCATTCTGCCACTCTGTCTCTTTATTGGTGCATTTAGTCCATTTACATTCAGCATAATTATGGATAGGTATGAATTTAATGCTATCATTTTGATGTCTTTTTTTTTTGTGTGTTGCTGACAGTTTCTTCTTCCCACATAATTTTATGTGCTGAGTAGATTGTCTTTATGTATGGTCCTTTCCTTATATTCATTGTTGTTGATTTTGTTTCTTCTGAGTCTTTGTTTTTTCCTTGTATTTTATTTTGATGTGTAGGATAGTTTGTCTCCTTTGTAGTTACCTAATTATCTACCCCTATTTTTCTAAATTTAAACCTAAATTTTATTTCTTTGTATTGCCTTATCTTCCTCTTCATATGGAAGATCTATGACAACATTTCTTAGTCCCTCTTTATTGTTTTAATGTTGTCTTCTTTTATGTAATAACATTGCTGTTACACTGTTCTGAGCATTTTTTTTTAATCTTGATTTATTTTTGTGATTTCCCTGTCTGGGTTGACTTCTGATTGCTCTGCCCAGTGTCCTAGTCTTTGGTTGATACCTGATGTTATTGATTTTCTAACCAAAGAAATCCCTTTAGTATTTCTTCTAGTTTTGGTTTGGATTTTACCAATTCCCTAACCTTCTGTTTATCTGGAAATGTCCTAATTTCAGCTTCATATTTGAGAGAGCATTTTGCTGGATATATAATTCTTGGCAGGCATTTTTTTCCCTTCTATTTTTTATGTAAGTAAGCCCATTCCCTTCTTGCCTGCATGGTTTCTGCCAAGTAGTCTGAGATTTTTCCTTTTGGCTCTCCTTTGTAGGTGACTTTTTTATTGATCCCTAGCTGTTCTTAAAATTCTCTCTTTGTCTTTGGTTTTGGCAAGTTTGATTACAATATGTCTTGATGACTTTCTTTTAAGATCTACCTTAAGTGGAGTTCAAAGAGCGTCTCGGATAGATATCTTCTCATCTTTCATGATATCAGGGAATTCTTCTGCCAACAAATCTTCAACAACTCTCTTTGTATTTTCTGTTATCCCTCCCTGTTCTGGTACTCCAATCACTTGTAGGTTGTTTCTCTTGATAGAGTCACACATGATTCTAAAGGTTTTTTCATTTTTTTTTTAATTCTTTTATTTGTTTTTCTTCAAATATATTGGTGCCAAGTGCTTTATGTTCAAGTTCACAAATTCTGCCTTCCACTTGCTCAAATCTGCTTCTCTGACTTTCTATCGAGTTGTCTACTTCTGTAATTTTGTTATTAATCTACTGAATTCCTGATTGTTGTCTATGGACTTTTCCAGCTTATTACATGTTTCATTAGGTTCCTGAATAGCCTTTTTAATTTCTTCAGCTGCTTTATCTGTGTGTTCCTTGGCTTGTTCTGCATATTGCCTCATTTCCTTCCTGATGTCTTGAAGGGTTCTGTATATTAATCTTTTGTATTCTGCCTCTGGTAATTGCAGGAATGCACTTTCATCTAGAAGATCCCTTGATTCTTTGTTTTGAGAGCTTGTTGAGGGGATCATGGTCTGTTTCTTTATGTGACTTGATACTAACTGTTGTCTCTGAGCCATCTATAAGTTATTGCATTAGTTTATTTTCTGTTTGCTTACTGTATCATAGCTTCTTGCTTTGTTTTGTTTTGATATGCCCAATGGGTTGCTTGAGTGAGCTAGCTCGATTATTTTTGCATTTGGGGCTCTGACCTCCTGTTCTCAGATGGCTGGAGGTGTTATCAGGTATATCAGTCTAGGAGTCCATTCACTTTTCTTGTATGAATTCAGTTCAGGTGTCCAGGTAGCTGCTCATCAAGTGCATGGTACAGGCTCTGTCCTATAGTGTCAGAGGGCAGGGGTGATTGGTGTAGGTACCAGTATCTGGTTGCAGCAGGGGCTCATGCTCTGAACAAGGCAGGGGGCTGAGCATCATCCCCCAAGTGTCTCTGAGGAAAGAGTGTCCCTGTTCCCTAGAGTGTATAGGTGGGTTTGTTCTGCAGATGGACCATGGGAACCCAGTGTATTTGGTCGTAAGGACTGGGAGGTACCAGTTATCCTTGGACCCTTGTTGTGGGTGGCTGGGTGACCTGAATGGAGCCACCAGTCCTTAGGCCCCTGATGTGGGTATGTGAGGACCCTGTTTAATAAGCAAAGCAATGTCCATCACCAAACACCCACCTCTCCACTGCATAGCTGCAACAGTTGTAGTCTGCCAACAAGAGCTTATTCTCCTGAAACAGGCCACACAGGCACATGCAGAGAGGAAAGGTACTCAAAGTCCATGTACTGTTTATGCCTGGACAGGAGCCGCTTCTGCCTGAGCTCCCCAAGATAGCGGAGCTGGCTACTTATCTTCTCCCCCAATTGTGAATTTATTCCTTCTCCAGGACCTGGAGGATGGCTATAGGTGCTCAACATGGCCTATCTCAGGCCCAGGTAAATCAGCAGCCACTGAAGCTGGCTTGGTGGCAGGGGTGCAATAAAATATACCCAAGTAC
This sequence comes from Loxodonta africana, assembly GCF_030014295.1. NCBI lineage: Eukaryota > Metazoa > Chordata > Mammalia > Proboscidea > Elephantidae > Loxodonta > Loxodonta africana. Next base: position 17,703,751 of record NC_087344.1, read on the forward strand.
TTAGTACTTAGCTTTTGCCGAAAGCTCAGTTCTTCTCAGGTTCCAGAGGTGTGAGTAGGCTGCGTGGCTGGCTACCTCTCCCTGAGGAAACTGCCTCAGACACTTCTGGGGATGGTGCCTGAGAGCTCTCGGCATTTCAGGTCCAGTAACTCCTCTCCACTTCTGAACTGTCTTTTTCTCCCCCTTTTCCCCTTAGCTCATTTTCTAACCTTGCCTTTGATGTTCAGGGCTCTAGTTTGTCATAAATATACTCATTTCACTTTTTTGTTTTTTTTTGTCTTTGTTGTAAGAGGGCTCACTGGAGGGATCTGTCTATACTGCCATCTTGGCCCACCTCCTGACCTACGATCTTAGTGGAGCAGTGGTGATTGGTGTATGCATAGGTTTCTGGTTGCAGCAGGAGGTCACACTCTGTGGAAGGCAGGGCCTGACAACCTTCCTCCAAGTTTCTTTGAGAAAGTCTAGTCTCTGTTCTGTAGAGTGCACTGGTTGGTGGGCTCAGCAGCCATACCATAGGCACCCAATTATTTTAACTGTAAGAACTGTGAGGCACCACTTATCCATGGACCCCCTGTCCAGAGTGACTTGGTGGTATGGGTGGAGCCACCAGTCCTTAGGTCCCTGCTATGAGTAGGTGAGGTCTGTGTTTAATATGCAGAGCAGTGTCAAACATCAAAAACCGGCCTCTCCAGTGCACAGCTGAAACAGTTACAGTCAAACGTCAAGGACATTCACCCTTGAAATATATTTGCGAGATCCTTTCTGCTGTACTGGGGCCACCTGGGTCCATGCAGGGATGAAAGACATTCAAAATCGGTGGACTGCTTGTGCCTGGACAGGAGCTGCTTCTGCTCTAAGTTTTCAGATTAGGGAAGCCGGCAGATTATTTTTCCCCCTTTTGTCAATTTGTTCCTTCTCCCAGGCCAGGTGAATGGCTCAGGGAGTGCAGCAGGATGTAACTCAGGCCCAGGGAAATCAACTGTCACTGAAGCTGGTTGGGGCAAAGGGAGGAGGGATCAGACAGATGGGGGAGAGTTCTTTCACAAGGAGGAGCTATTAGATCTGCACTGTAAATTAGACATAATCACTTATCTTGTTCCGAGAGTGCTCTTATATCTCAGATTCCGAAGGCGTACATGGGTTCTACATGCTGACTTGGACCCCCAGGGGTCTTGCTAGGGAATTGGGGCTGCACCCCACAGAGTCATGTCCGACAACTTCTTGCTGCTTCTGCACTGTCTTTCCCTCCCCTTGTCACTCAGTCCGATTTCTTAACTTTGCCTTTGATATTCAGGGTTCCTAGCTTGTCATATATATAATTGAATCACTTGTTTTTTGGGGTCTTTGTTGTAAGAGGGGCCACTGGAGGCATCTGGCTCCTCTGCCAACTTCCCCATGCCTACTCTCTGAGCCCAGGTATATCTTATTATGTTTTATCTATTATTGCACATATTTGAAGTGAATGGAGTTAAGATGGCAACGGGTAACACTACAATGCCAACTTGTCTCAAGTTGATTTTAATATATCAAATAACCATAGATTAAATTTCTTTACCTATAGAAATAGTGGTAAAATAAATTCATAAACACATGAAAATATTGAATTAAAAAAACGACAAGTTTCTAACTGAATATTCACTTAAAACACAATCTTCATCTGTTAAATTTTGGTTAAAATCTAACAAAATTTACTGAATATGGATAAACCACATTTTTAATGTTGTTCCTGTCACATTATAATTTCTCACAACTCTATTAAAAATCAAAAGCCCTGATTTCAACCCACAATCTCCCAATATAAAGAAAAATGTATGTTAAACTAACATAAGGAAGTTGGAAAAGGTGGTTATAGAATTCTAAATAGGGAGTAACAGATCTAGATCTGCTTATATTGATCAGGGGCAAAACCGATCAGGGGATAGGCTAGAATATCTTTTAAAATACACAAAAGATAGGCTAAGTTTCAGGAAACAGTCATTATTCTTAGAAGAAACTGCTGAGTTTGCATTTCTACATTATATTAGCTATATTTATATATTTTCATATTCACGCATATAAAAAAAAACTGTACTTAACCAAAACCAAACCAAACCCACTGCCGTCGAGTCGATTCCGACTCATACACACCTAATATTGATTTTGGTTTTCCTGATACCGTTGATTAGATAGAGATGTCCTTTGTTGTACGTAAGAAGAAAAGATCGGAATCCAGTTGGAAAATGATGATGGGTCCGCATATACAATGTATGTGACATGGAGGTGAGCACAACAGGTGCAGCAAAGTGAATGGCATGAAGCTGGTCTCATAGGAAATCAACAATCCTGAACTCCACCTTCTAAAGTCTTGGTCTTCTAGGATTTTTACTGCCTTGCAATCAGAATGACAATAAATGTGTTGGGCTAATGAGGAGCTTTGGATATTGAGCCTCCAGGGATAGAGAGACTCCAAATAGGCTGCCTGGAACATCTCACTTTAGAGTTCTTCCCCTATAAGGACACATGACCCTCTTCCCAGAGATGACCCTTTTTGCCCAGGAGTCTAGTGCTTCACTCAGACTCTCTGTCCTTCCTGAGGACATATCTTCTGTCTTCTGCATCCAGAGCAGATGTCAGGTATCATTCCTCAGCCAGCCAGGTAACCTAAAGTCCCCTAGTTAATATTTGGAAAGTTAGTGTTTGAAAAGGGCATCCAGGAGAATGATGCATGTGAAGAGAGTACATGCAGGAAATGACTGGAACCAAGTCTTCCATGGGAATCTTGCTTGTCTGTCTTTTTCTTGCCAGGTTTTCTTAGAACTTTGCACCAATATCAAAGAGTCCTCATTCTGCTAGTCTCTTGCTCTGTCTCTACAACTGCAAGGATGATTTTCCTGTTGAGCGGAACCCTAACCCTTGTCAAACAAGATGACCGTTACAAAATTTTCTGACATTAACTTGCGATCTTGTGGTGGTAATGGCAGAGGAGGGTTTGTCAGCTCCATTTTATCTTCCTGGTTCTTAGTACATGTTTGTATTATCTCCATTGCCCTTTCTGATCTTTGGGGAAGGAGATGGAGACCCAGATTGACTTATCAGGCTGCCTTCTAAGTCTATCTATTTCTATTTATAAAATTACTAAATATTTAAAATGATCATAAAAGCACGGATAGTGTAATAAGAAAATAACCATTCCCACCCCTTTCCAGAAGAAATTAATGTTGACATTCTGCTAGATTAGCTTCAGGTCTTTTTTTTTTAATTTTTTTTGAATAACCAAATAATATGCATACAGAATTTACCACTTTTGTATCCCCCTCCATTCCTCTTCTTCCTTCCCCAAGATAATGTTTGCCTCTGGTGATGCTGCTGCTACTGCTGTTGGTCCAGTGACCACACATTTGATTGTCTTGTCACCCAGTAATCCCATCAGATTCATCAACAATATGGAACCCAGGAACCAAACAAGTGTTTCAAAATTTCTTCTCCTGGGACTGACAGAAGATCCAGAACTGCAGCTTTTCCTCTTTAGCCTATTCCTGGCCGTGTACATGGTCACTGTCCTTGGAAATCTGCTCATTGTCCTTACTGTCAGCTCTGACTCCTACCTGCACACTCCCATGTACTTCTTTGTCTCCAATCTGTCCATTACTGACATCTGTTTAAGTACAACTACCATCCCAAAGACGCTGGTGAATATCAAGATGCAGAATCAGAGCATCACTTATACAGGCTGCCTTAATCAGATTTTCTTTGTCCAGGTTTTTTGTGGTTTTGAAAATTTTCTTCTTGCAGCTATGGCCTATGATCGCTATGTGGCCATTTGTCACCCACTGAAGTACACAGTCGTCATGAACCCTTGCTTCTGCAGCCTGCTAGTTCTACTTTCTTTGTTCATCAGTATGGTGGATGCACTGCTCCACAGTCTGATGGTTTTGCAGCTGTCCTTTTGCACAGATCTTGAAATCCCTCAGTTCTTCTGTGAACTTCCTCAGGTCCTCAAGCTCGCCTGCTCCAGTACCCTCATCAATAACACCCTGATATATTTTGTGGCTTGCATATTGGGTGGTGTTCCTCTCTCTGGGATCGTATTCTCTTACACTCGAATTATCTCCTCCGTTTTAAGAATGCCATCAGCTGATGGAAAGCATAAAGCTTTCGCCACCTGTGGGTCTCACCTCTCTGTTGTTTCTTTATTTTATGGGACATCTGTTGGTGTGTACCTCAGTTCTGCATTTGCACTCTCTCCCAAGAAGACTGCAGTAGCCTCAGTGATGTACATTGTGATCCCTCAAATGATGAATCCTTTTATCTACAGCCTAAGGAACAGGGACATAAAAGTAAGCTTGAAAAAACTCATTGGTAGGATGCCTTCTATTTAGTGATGTGTCATCTGTGCCAATTCACTAGTTATACTAAGACCTATCATTGAAAAACTCTCCCTGCTGGTCAGCATCAGCATCAACAACACATAGTTTCATCATCTACAAAATGGTAATTATATTTTCTCAGGGGTTTTAGATAATTGGAAAATATTTGAACATCACCAGTGAAAAGGACTTTGGTGCTAATAATTAAAAGAATCTCAGGCACTAATATGCTCAAAAAATGAAAAGGACTATCTTTCATTAGAAAGACTTCAGAGATAGGGAATGTACAGGAATAGGACAGTAGGGCTTCATTAGTCCTACATGTGGTGGCTTCATCCCAGGACTAATTTCCCTCATGGTCTCTGGATTTTTGTAGCAGATGCAGATATAATACCACACACAATACTCAGAGAGAGAACTTACTGTCCTTCCTAGGCCTATTGTTAATAGACTTTTTGATGCAGTCATCAGAAGACATGCCTCCTGTAGTAGGTTAGGTGGTTGCCCCCAAAATGGTATTTCCACATCCTCATTCTTGGATCCTGTGACTATTACTGACATGATAAGAGGGTTACTGTTACCCTAATTGGACCAAGGGTCTTGGCAGAGAGGGAGATTAAGCCTGGATTATCCTCATGGGCCTAATTGCAATCACACATAGTCTTATAACATAGACAGGGCTGAAGACACAGAGAAAAGTAGGAGGCAATGCGACCATAGTGGTAGAGGTTGGAGTGATATGGTCACAGGCCAAGGAACACCTGGAGCCACCAAGCTCTTTCTGAAACTGGAAGAGGCAATGACTGGTTTCTCCACGAGACTCTTCTAAGTAGTATACCTCTGCTGACACCTTTGTTTCTGACTTCCAGCCTTCAGAGCCGTGAGATAATAAATTTCTCTTTTTAAGCAATCAACTTTGTGGTAATTTTTTATGGCAGCCAAAGGAAACTAATACACTCTCCCATCACCAGTGAGAATAGGAGCGTATGCCCCTTCTTAATCTAATTCCCGATACTGGGGAAAATGGTCATTATACGAGACTTAAGCTGACCGTTTGGAGTGCAATTCCTTTGGGAAGTCAACCCAAACCACTACAAGCACTTAATACAGTGCCTCCCACATAGTAAGTACTCAGTAAAACTGAACTGGTATCATTGTGTTCCATTTCTTGCCAATATTCACAAGTTATGCAATCCTTTTGCTCTCACATATTTTTGCACTTGCATCAGTAATTATATTTGCTTGCCTTTATTTTAACATCTATCATAGGCTTTTTCTAGTCTTAATTATATAGTCAAATGAATAATTCTTGGGTAGGCATGATAAAAGCTGGTAATATTTTTCTGGCTCCTTATTTGGTTTGACTTCTCCTAACTGATTTATTGAAAAGAACTGATGTGAGTTTTACATTTCTCCTTAGTCACCTTTTGTCTTGCTGTGCTTCTTACTCTTCTCTGGCACAGTCTACAGACTCCATTTGAGTAAAATTAATCGAATCACTAGAGTTTTAGAGTATTGGCTACTATCTTGGACCTCTTGTCCAAAACGTTTTAACCTTTTGGTGATCCTATTATTTTCTGCTCTGAATTTTATTTTCTCTTGATATCATGTGTTTTCATTAATGGAAGTATGCTGAGTCATGGAGTGTGTTTAAATTTTTGGTTGATAATATGGATTTTGACAAATATTATCTGGCACTACATGGTTATAGTAATAAACTTGTTGCATTCTCAAGCCTGCTGATTGATGGGTGACTGTCTGTCCCAGTGAGTTTTGGTTGCTGAAAATACAGTGGGGCACCTTCCATTACATGGGGGAACTTCTGGTTTTCCAAAGATGACACTCAAAAAAAGTAATACAATTCCCACCCTCTCCCCAACAACAAAAAAAAATTCAGGAAACCAGAAATATTCTTACAAGGCTTATCTAGGAGGTACAAAGGCCAAAAGACATAAAATTTTAATCCAATCACACTTCCTGATTGCACTTCCTTACTTGCAAGCCTCGTACTCCAGGTATTTTGCTTCAACTAGGTTTCTTTCACCTTTTGCTATTAGGCAAGACCTCACTGAAGGGCAGCAAATACTTGTAGTGAGAAAACCATACTCCCAAAGAACTCCAGAGGCATAAAAAGTAGTTGGGATATCGTATGTCCATAGGGCAGCAAAAGGGTGATGTCTCTTTATGAGGGAAATAGTTTTTCTATGAACAAGATCTTTACTTTGAGGAAGACACGTTGAGTGTAAAATAGGACAGGAGAAAAGGTAAATTGGCAAGATTAAGGAGACGACTTTTCCCACAACTACAAAAAAGCTGGACTAGAAGTCATAATCCTCTCTATGCGTGTGGAGGCGAGAGCAACAGGGGCCTCAGAGGAGAGCCAAGGGAGTGCAGGAAAGTCTTCTGTTCATCAAAGAGGGTAGAAGGTTCAGGGGAGGGGTTATGTTTAGTAACATTCCTGGAGGACAGACACCTAACGTATCTTCTAGTGCTGAGCTTCCTCCATTGATGTCTGCAGAACTCCTGCAGTGATGAGCCACCTGAGACCCTGTTCATATGGCAGATTTCTGGACCTCACCCAAGAACTACTACCTTATAATCTCTGGGGAGACAGCTGAAGGATGATTGTTTTTAATAAGTTCTTTTTGGGATCCTGATGTGCTCAAGTCTGAGAAGCATGACTTTCATATTAGGAGACCATAGGAGAATGTATTTAGAATCTGGAGTATGAAAGACCTTTCCTCAGTTTTACTTGTTAAAATATCATACACAAATTAGTGTGTGAAATGTGTCTGTAGTTCTTAAAAAGTAGCAAGATAATGACAAAATATATATCTGTCAGGGATTGAAGTATAAAGAAAAAAATCCCCCCAAAAATGTGTGTATCAGTTGGACTGGGCCATGATTTCTGGTATTGTGTGATTTTCCTACACGTTGTAAATCCTGTCTCTATGATGTTAATGAGAGAGGATGGGCAGCAGTTGTGTTAGACAGGACTCAACCTATAAGATTAGATTGTGTCTTGAGGCAATCTCTTGGGATATAAAAGAGAGATGCAAACAGAGAGACAGGGGAACCTCATACCACCAAGAAAGCAGTGCCAGGAGCAGAGCGTGTCCTTTGGACACAGGTTTCCTGTGCAGAGAAACTCCTAGCCCAAGGGAAGATTGATGAGAAGGCCAACCCAGAGAGAAAACCTTCCCGTGGTGCTGACACCCCGAAATTGGACTTCGAGCCTACTTTACTGTGAAGAAATAAATTTCTCTTTGTTAAAGCCATCCACTTGCGGTATTTCTGTTATAGCAGCACTAGATGACTAAGACAATACTTATCACCAGATGAATAAATAAAGCATTATCGTCACCACAGCATGCACTTGAGCAGTCCCCAATCATATCACACTCCTCATCTCCTGAACTCTGTATCATTTCTTTGATGTTCTTTTATTAGGTGAATCCTATGAAATTGCCAGGATTTGAGAGGATACACATACTGACATTTTCATAGGATATAACTGCACCTTTTTATCACCCCCGTATATATCTATTAAACCAATCTGACTCTTTTTGAACTTGTTAGAAATCTAGCCATTTTTTCTTTCTTTTTTTTTTTTAGCTGTAATAAAATACTCATCACATAAATTACCATTGAAAACATGTTAAAAATCACAATTCAACGGCACTAAGTAAATGCCAATTTTGTGCAACAATCACCGCTGCCCGGCTCCAGAACTTTTTCATCCCCTAAAAGGAAACCCCATATCTATTAGTCAGTCACTCTCCAATCCTTTCTTTCCCCAACTCGGGCAACCACTTATCTTCTTTCTGTCTCTATAGCTTTCCCTAATCTGATATTCCATACAAATAAAATTTTATAATATGTGGACTTTCGTGTCTGGTAGCATAATTTCAAGGCTCTTTTATGTTATAGCATGCATCAGTACTTCCTTCCTTTTTGTAGTTGAGTAATATATCATTGTATGGTTTTCTCACGTTTTGTTTATCCATTCATCTGTTGATGGGCATTTCAGTTGTTTTTACTTTTTATATTTTATGAATAATAAAGCTATAAATATTTCTGTATAAGTTTTTGTGTGGACATATGTTTTCATATTTCTTGGGTGTATACCAGGAATGGAATTGCTGTGTCAAATGGTAACTTCATATTTTTCCATTTGGGAAATTGCCAGATTATTTTTCAAAATAGCTGCACCATTTGAAAATCCCACAAGCATTTTATGAGGTTTCCCATTTCTTTGCAACCTTACCAACACTTGTCATTTTCACTTATCATTATTTATTGTTATTATTATTTTTATAAGGCCTCTAGGTGGCACAAACAATTTGTTCATAGCTACTAACCAAAAGGTTGGCAGTTCAAATTCACTCATTGGCACCACAGAAGAAAGGCCTGTCAATCTGCTTCCATAAAGATTAGAGCCAAAAAAAACCCAATAATGCCATTCTACTCTGTAACACATAAGGTCATCATGAGTGCAAATTGAGAAATTATTATTCTTGTTACTATTATTATTACCATACAAGTGGTGTGACATGGTACTCATTGTGATTTTTGATTTTCATTTTCCTGATGACTAATGATGTTGAGCATCATTTTAGGTGCTTGTTGGCAATTTGTATAACTTCTTTGGAAAAATATTTGTTCAAGTTCTTTTCTCGTATTTTTATACGGTTTATCTTTCTGCTGTTGAGTTTTAAAAATTCATTACATACTCTTGATATTAAACTCTTATCAGATATATGATTTGTAAATATTTTTCCCATTTTATGGTTGCCTCTTCACTCTCTTGATAATGTAAGTGGATGGACAAACATATTTAATGTTGATGAATTACAATACAACTACCTTTTTGTTTGTGACCTGTGCTTTTTTAAGAAAGTATTTCTTAATCCAAGCTCATGAAAATTTGCCACTACGTTTTCTTCGAAGAGGTTTTCAGTTTTAGGCCTTATATTTTTTGATCCACTTTGACTTCTCTTTTCTGTATGGTATGAGGCAAGGATTCACCTTTATTTTGATTTATTTATTTTGCATGTGGCTATCCAGTTGTCTTAATACCATTTATTGAAGAGATTTTTGTTTCTCCATTGAATGGATCTGGTCCTAAATGCTTAATCTGCATGTATGAATTCTCCATATTAGTTGTTTTTCCCATCACTGTGTTTTTGAAATTCAAACCTGTGATTGGGAGTAACACTATCTCTTTTATTTTCAATGCTTCATACTTTCACATTATGTAAAGTAACATCACAAAAGTTCTCCTTTTTTGATGTTGAAAGAAATTTTGCTAGTTAGTTTTTTGCTTTTATGAATAAAGCTATTTCAATATTCTCACACATGTCTCCTAGTGGAAATAAGGAAGAATGTTATACTTGAGGAGAAGTAGGTTATTGGACATAGGGGAACACCATTTTTATCTGGGTAACTTTAAAGCGTTTTCTCAAGCGGTTGAGCTAATTTACACTCTGACCGGTTGTGCCTTGCATCCACATAATCAACATATATTCTTGTAGTCTAACAATCTGGTGGATGTAGACTATTATTGAACTGACAAACATTTCTCTTATTATGAAAGTGAGAGTCGTCTCACATGCTATGGGACTTTACCTTTCCCCTTTTGGAATATCTGTTTATAATATTTCTACTGAATAGCTTTTTTCTTATTAATTTATAAGATTTCTTTATTTAATTGGGATATTAATGCTTTATCAGTTATATGCCTTGCAAACTTCTTCTTTAGGTGTGTGGCTTGTTTTGCATACCCTTTAGTGCTTTGGTGATGAACACAAGTGTTTTCACTCTATTTCTCTCCAGCCTTTTCTCTTGTTCTGCTCAAGAATGTCCTGGAAGGTCAGTGGAGGCTCTCTTTTGGATTGTATCACAACTCACTTTCTCCCTCTGCCCAGACCTACTTTCTTCAGTTTTCTTTCAAGATGCTAATCTCAGCAGCACTAACAAACCATTGGCATGCTAATTATGCTTCTCAAGAGAACACAACTTGATGCAATAGAAAAACATGGCAAGTTAGATGGTGATAAGTGCTGTGAAAAATATAAATCAGGAAAGAGAGGAAGAAAATAAGGTGGCATTGCAATTTAGATAAGTGGGCCAGTAGAAACTTCACAGAGAAGCTGACTTGTGAGTAAAGACCTAAAGAAGAGTGGAAGTAAACGCTGTTATATGGACAAAGGACCAACTATGCATTCCTGGAATTAAAGCAAATTTGACAGAAAGCATTATCTTTTTTCAACGTTGCTGGATTTGATTTTTTGAAATTTTGTTAGTAATTTTGCAGTAATAATAGTTGTTGTTGTCGTTAGGTGCCATAGACCCAGTTCCAACTCACGGTGATCCCATGTATAACAGAACAAAACACTGCCTAATCCTGCACCATCCTCACCATCATTGCTGTGTTTGAGCCCACTATTGCAGCCACTGTGTCAATTCATCTCGTTGAGGGTCTTCCTCTTTCTCTCTGATCCTCTACATTACCAAGTATGATGTCCTTCTCCAGGGACTGGTCCCCTACTGATAACATTTCCAAAGTAGGTGAGAAGTCTTGCCATACTTGCTTCTAAGGAGCATTCTGGCTGTACTCCCTCTCAGACAGATTTGATTGTTCTTCTGCAAGACCGTGTTGTTGCCGTTAGGCGCCGTCGAGTCGGTTCCGACTCACAGTAACCCTACGCACAACAGAAGGAAACACTGCCCGGTCCTGTGCCATCCTCACAATTGCTGCTATGCTTGAACCCATTGTTGCAGCCACTGTGTCAATCTATCTCATTGAGGGTCTTCTTCTTTTTCACTGACCCTCTACTTTGCCAAGCATGATGTCCTTCTCCAGGGGCTGATCCCTCCTGACAACGTGTGCTAAGTATGTGAGATGTAGTCGCACCATCCCTGCTTCTAAGGGGTATTCTGTTTGTACTTCTTCCAAGACAAAGTCCATGGCATATTCAACATTCTTCACCACAACCATAATTCCAAGGCATCAATTCTTCTTCTGTCTTCCTTATTCATCGCCCAGCTTTTACATGTATATGAGGTGATTGAAAATACCATGGCTGTGTCAGGCCCACCTAAGTCCTCAAAGAGATTTCTTTGATTTTTAACAACTCAAAGAGGTCTTTTGCAGCAGATTTGTCCAATGAAATATGTCCTTTGATTTCTTGACTGTTGCTTCCATGGACACTCATTGTAGATCCAAGTAAAATGAAATTCTTAACAACCAATTCTTTTCAGTACAGTGACTCTGTGTATTCCTTTCATCTTCTTTTGATGCTTCCTGTGTCATTCAATATTTTGTCCAAAGAATCCTTCAATATAGCAACTTGAGGCTTGAATTTTTTCTTCAGTTCTTTCAGCTTGAGAAATGTTAACCATGTTCTTCCCTTTTGGTTTTGTAACTCCTGGTCTTTGCGTATGTCATTATAATACTTAACTTTGTTTTCTCAGTTTATCATGATGTTGCTTATTGGTGCAGTTGTGAGGATTTTTGTTTTCTTTATGTTGAGGTGTAATCCATACTAAGGTGATAGTCTTTGATCTTCATTCGTGAGTGTTTCACGTCGGCTTCACTTTCAGCAAGGAAGGTTATATCATTGGGATATTGTAGGTTGTTAATGAGCCTTCCACCAATCCTAATGTTAAATTCTTCTTCATACAGTACAGCTTCTTGGATTATTTGTTCAGTTTACAGATTGAATAAGTATGGTGAAAGAATTCAACCATGACACACATCTTTCCTGTTTTTAAATCATGCAGTATCCCCTTGTTCTGTTCAAATGACTGCCTCTTGATCTATTTACAGGCTTCTCATGAACATAAGTAAGTGTTCTAGAATTCCCATTTGTTTCAGGTTGGGTTCTATATAAGGAAAACCAGTGAAGCATATATATGTGTATGTGTATATATATATATATTTAGAGAGAGGCTTATCTCAAGGAAACGGCTCACACGGTTGGAGAGGCTGGCAAGTCCCAAGTCTGTGGTCAGGATTTAGGCTAGAGGCTTATCCTGATTCACATTGCTGCAGGGGCTAGCAAACCCAAGATCGGCAGGTAAGCTTCTACTTCAAGTCCTAAAAACCTGAGGTCAGATGATGAGGAGCCAGATGCAAGATCCAGAGTGAAGAGCCTTGCTGGAACAGCCATTTACATACTGGAGGCAAGCCACGCCCCCAATGAAACTCCATTTCCACATATTGGCTGCTTATAGCAGATCTCATGATGGAGTTGTTTACATCATTACGTAACTGCCAAACTACATCATAGCTGTGAACCCACTGAGAATCAAGGACCAGCCAAGTTGACACACAACTTTAACCATCACAGCATTCTTCACAATGCTATCCATAATTGTTAAGATCCACACAGTCAAATGCCTTTGCATAGTCAATAATACACAGGTAAACATTTTTTCTGGTATTCTCTGCTTTCAGCCAAGATCCATCCGACATCACTAATGATACCCTTTGTTCCTAGTCCTCTTCTGAATCAGGCTTGACTTTCTGGCAGTTCCCATGTAATGTACTGCTACACCTGCTTTTGAATTATCTTCAACAAAGTTTTACTTGTGTGCATTATTAACGATATTGTTTGATAATGTCTGCATTCTGTTGTATCACCTTTCTTTGGAATGGGTACAAATATGGACCTCTTCCAGTTAATTGGCCAAGTAGCTGTCTTCCAAATTTCTTGGCATAGATGAGTGAGTGCTTCCAGCATTGAATCCACTTGTTGAAACATCTCAATTGGTATTCCATCAATACCTGAGGCCTTTTTTTTTCGACAGTGCCTCCAGCATAGCTTGGACTTCTTTCTTTGGTACCATTGGTTGCTGTTCATATGCTATCTCTGAAATGGCTGAACATTAACCAATTCTTTTTGATGTAGTGACTCTGTGTATTCCTTCTATCTTCTTTTGACGGTTCCTGCATCATTCAATATTTTGTCCACAGAATCCTTCAATATAGGGACTCGAGGCTTGAATTTTTCCTTCAGTTCTTTCAGCTTGAGAAATATTAACCGTGTTTTTTCCTTCTGGTTTTCAAACTCTAGGTCTTTGCACATGTCATTATAACACTTAACTTTGTCCTTTCAAGCTGCCCTTTGAAAGCTTCTGTTCAACTCTTTTACTTCAGCTTTTGCTTTAGCTACTTGACATTCAAGAGCAAGTTTCAGAGTCTGTTCTGAGATCCATTTTGTTCTTTTCTTTCTTTCCTACCTTTTTAATGACCTTTTGCATTCTTCCTGCATGATGTCCTTGATGTCATTTCACAAATTTTCTGGTCTTCAGTCATTAGAGTTCAATGCATGAAATCTATCTCAAGATGCTCTCTAAATTCAGGTGGGACATAAACAATGATGTACTTTGGCTCTCATGGACTTATTTTAATTTTCTTCAACTTCGGTTTTAACTTGCATATGAGCAGTTGATAGTCTATCCTGTACTCTGCCCCTGGCCTTTTTCTGACTGATGATATTGAGCTTCTCCATCATCTCTTTCCACAGATGCAGTCAATATGATTTCTATGCATTCCATCTGGTGCGGTCAATATGTTTATGTTGTTGTTGTTAGGTGCTATCGAGGCAGTTCCATCTCCCAGTGACCCTATGCATAATAGAATGAAACACTGCCTGGTCCTGCACCATTCTCACAGTCTTTGTTAGGCTTGAAAACATTGTTGCAGCCACTGTGTCAATCCATCTGTTGAGAGTCTTCCTCTTTTTCGCTGACCCTCTACTTTACCAAGCATGATGTCTTTCTCCAGGGACTGATCCTTCCTGACAACAAGTCCAAAATATGTGAGACACAGTCTCGCCATTCTCGCTTCTAAGGAGCACTCTGGTTGTACTTCTTCCAAGACAGATTTGTTCATTCTTTTGGCAGTCCACAGTATATTCAATATTCTCCACCAACACCACAATTCAAAGGCATCAGTTCTTCTTCCGTCATCCTTATTTATTGTCCAGCTTTTGCATGCATACGATGCGATTGAAAAAATCATGGCTTGGGTCAGGAGCACAGTAGTCTTTAAGGTGACATCTTTTTATAGTCCCCGTTCATGCTGTTGAAAAAGGTACTTGCGATGAAGAAGTGGTTGGCCTTGAAAAATTCTATCATGTGGTCTCTGATGCTGTTTCCATCATCAAGTTCATATTTTCCAACTACCGATCCTTCTTCTTTGTTTCCAACTTTCACGTTCCGATCACCAGTAATTACGAATGCATTGTGATTGCATGTTTGGTAGATTAAGACTGCAAATGTTGGTAGAAATCATCATTTTTTTTAAATCTTTGTCATTAGTGGTTGGTGCATAAATTTGAATAATACTTCTATTAACTGGCACTCCTTGGAGGTATATGGATATTATGCCATCACTGACACTGTTATACTTCAGGATAGATGTTGAAATGTTCTTTTTCCCAATGAATATGACACCATTATCTTCAATTTGTCAGTTCCGTCGTAGTAGACCATATGCCTGTCCTATTCAAAATGGAGTAAGAGTACTTGGAATTTTCTTTTCTTGTGATAACTATGTCTGCTTTTGATATCAATGTTACATTGGCATTATGAAAAGAAATAGATAATATTCTTTCCCTTAAATTTTCCGAAATTGTTCCTTCCTTTAAGTTTGTCTATACTTATGCTCACCAAATCTCTCTTCTCATATCCATCTGAGGTTAGTTCAATCAGGCTCTCTTCCTGCATGCAACAGAAACTGCTCCTGAGGTGTTACCAAAGTCCTCTACCATGTTATGTATAGACTTCAATTCTCCATCTGTAGTCACCTCGCCTGTCAGCAACATTGACTAAGTCTAGTCCTCATTGGAATAGTTTCTTCTCCTGGTATAATAGGCTGCATAATTGCCCCAAAGACAAATGGTCCTAATCTGTGGGACCTGTAAATATTGCCTTATTAGGGAAAAGGTTCTTTGCAGATGTGATTAAGTTATGATCTTATCCTGGATTATCTTGATGAGCTCTAAATGCAATCATGTATGTCTTCATAAGAGACATGCAGAGAGAGATTTGACATATTCAGAAGAGAAGGTAATGTGATGACAGAGGCAGGGATTGGTATGATGGGACCACAAATATAGGGAAGCCTGAAACCAACAGAAGCTCAAGGAGACAACAAATAGATCTGACTGTAGAGTCTCTGGAGGGAGCAATGCTCTGCAAACACCTTGATTTTGGCACAGTAAAAGTAATTTCAGACTTCTAGCCTCTAATGTTATTATGGAATGACATCAAGGACATCATACATGAAGAAAGCAAGAGGTCATTAAAAAGACAGGAAACAAAGACCAAAGTCATTCTTGGAAGAGACTCTGAAATTTGCTCTTGAATGTCAAGTAGCTAAAGCAAAAGAAAAAAAATAATGAAGTAAAAGAGCTGAACAGGAGATTTCAAAGGGCAGTTCAAGAAGACAAAGTGAAGTATTATAATAACAAGTGCAAAGACCTGAAGATGGAACAACAAAAGGAAAGAGCATGTTCTGCATTTCTCAAGCTGAAAGAGCTGAGGGAAAACCCAAGCCTTGAGTTGCAATACTGAAGAATTGTATGGGGGAAATGTGGGAAACCCTAATGGCATAATGCTTAAGTGCTACAGCTGCGAACTAAAATGTTGGCAGTTAGAATCCACCAGGCATTCCTTGCAAACGCTATGGGGCAGTTCTGCTCTGTCCTATAGGGTCATTATGAGTCAGAATCAATTCAACGGGAATGGGTCTGGTTTTTTATTTTTATGAGTAAAATGTTAAATGACTCAGGAAGCATCAAAAGAAGATGGAAGTGATACACAGTCACTATACCAAAAAAGAATTGGTCTACTTTCAACCATTTCAGGAGGTACCATATGAAGAGAAATCAATGGTACTGAAGGAAGAAGTCCAAGATGTACTGAAGGCATTGGTGAAAAACAAGGCTTCAAGAACTGACGGAATGCCAATATAGATGTTTCAACAAACAGATGCAGCCTGGAAGTACTCAATCATCTATGTCAAGAAATTTGGAAGACAACTACCTGGCCAACTGACTGGAAGAGATCTATATTTATGCCTATTCCCAAGAAAGGTGACCCAACCGGATGCAGAAATTATTGAACAATATCGTTAATATCACATGCAAGCAAAATTTTGCTGAAGATCATTCAAAAGTAGCTGCAGCAGTGTATCGACAGGGAACTGACAGGAATACAAACCTGATTCCGGAGAGGATGTGGAACCAACGATATCACTGATGATGTCGTATGGATCCTGGCTGAAAGCAGAGAATACCAGAAGGATGTTTACCTGTGTTTTATTGACTATGCAAAGGCATTCGATTGTGTGGAACAGAACAAATTATGCATAGCATTGCAAAGAATGGGAATTCCAGAACACTTAATTGTGCTCACCGGGGACCTGTACATAGATCAAGAGGCAGTCAGCCAAACAGAACAAGGGAACACTGCATAGTGTAAAGTCAGGAAAATGTGTCAGGGTTGTTTCCTTTCACCATAGCTATTCAATCTGTATGCTGAAAAAATAATCCTAAAAGCTGGACTATATGAAGAAAAATGGGGCACAGGATCAGAGGAAGACTCATGTACCATCTCTGTTATGCAGATGACACAACCTTGCTTACTAAAAATGAAGAGGACTTGAAGCACTTACTCATGAAGATCAAAGACCACAGCTTTCAGTATGGATTACACCTCAACATAAAGAAAACAAAAATCCTCGCAACTGAACCAATAAGCAACATCATGATAAACGGAAAAAAGGCTGATGTTGTCAAAGATTTCATTTTACTCAGATTTACAATCAACACCCACAGAGGCAGCAGTCAAGAAATCAAAAGACTCATTGCATTGGGCAAATCTGCTGCAAAAGACCTCTTTAAAGTGTTGAAAAGCAAAGATGTCACCTTGAAGACTAAGGTGCGCCTGACCCAAGCCATGGTGTTTTCAGTTGCCTCCTATGCATGTGAAAGCTGGACGATGAAAGAGGAAGACCAAAGAAGAATTCACACCTTTGAATTGTGGCGTTGGAGAAGAACATTGAATATATGGTGAACTGCCAAAAGAATGAACAAACCTGTCTTGGAGGAAGTACAAACAGAGCGCTCCTTAGAAGCAAGGGTGGTGAGACTACATCTCCCATACTTTGGACGTTTTGTTGGGAGGGATCAGTCCCTGGAGAAAGACGTAATGCTTGGTAAAATAGAAGTTCAGCAAAAAAGAGGAAGGCCCTCAGTGAGATGAATTGACACAGTGGCTGCAACGATGGGCTGAAGCATAGCAATGATTGTGAGTATGGCATTGGCCTGGGCGGTGTTTTGTTCTGTTGTACATAGGGTGGCTATGAGTCGGTATGGACTCAATGACACCTAACAACAACAACATGGTTAGTGATGTGAAAAAAAAAAAATGTGTATTGAAGCTACTACTATGAATTTGAGAAAGGTTAGTAGCAAATTCTAAAAAAAGAATAAAACTTTTGTTACATGCTAAGCCCATATTGATTACAGAGATTACATTACAAACAGCTGAATACAATACGCAGAAACAGGATCAACCTTTAGTGAACCGTATTTAGAACCAGCTATTACAGCTGACATTTTTTAGGATTGAAGTTGATAAAGTTGAACTGATAAATATTATCTCTTGTATTTGTACAGATAATATGTATACCAATATAATAAACTGTATTTTTGAGCCTAAACATGATGTCAGTCTCCCTGATATTTTTGTTGGAAGAGGGATGCCTTTGAATATACTGTAAAAAAAAGAAGGCTAGAGTCTAATTACAGAAATGTTCTGTGTCCCTGTGTGCATGGTACTTGCAATGCATGTGAACAGAAAGACTTGGAGAAAAAAAGGATGCCATATCCCTGGTGCAGGAATCAGCCATTGCTAGGTTTTTCTTTCTCTGAGCCTTGCTCCTTAAGGATTTTCACTAGCCTGGGATCAGAATGGCAACAAAAGAATCTGACTAATGAAGAGCGTTGGACATTGATCCCTCAATGCCTACAGAGATTACAAATTGTCTATGACACACAACAGCCTTGCCCAGGTCAGTAGGCAGCACACCTCAGAAAAACAGATCATTACTTCTGCACAAAAGCTGGGTCTTTCTATCTTTCTGTGCTCCCTGAGCACAGCACTTCCATTTTTATCCTTCAGTCTCCAGAGGGGAACTTTTATCACTCTTTAGTGTTGGCACCGAAGTAGTCTGAAGTTCCCTAGTTTATGCTTTGCAAATAGGGAGAGATCTTTGTCTACCAGTCCATCTGGGGGCAGCTGTGAGGTAAGTACTTGCAGAAGATGAGCAGAATGGAGTCATTTGTGAGGTGTTTGCCTAATTGCCCATCCTCTTCACATGTTTCCTTTTACCTTTGCACCAATACTTGAACAGATCTTATTCTGCTAATGTCCTACTCTGACCCTAAAATTCCAGGAACTTTTCCCATCTCAACACATACTTGACCTTGCTCAATTTTGTTGAATGTTTTAGATTTTTCCAAAATTTTATTTAGTATTGTTTTGAGAGAGCAGGGGTGTATGGTAATCTTCTCCTTACTTTTTTATATTTGATTTTTAACATTCCTTTTTATGGAAGATCATTTGTCTTCACCCTGTTACCTGGTTATGAGAACTTTGTGGGAGGAGGTGGAAACCAGGCAGAACCCACAGGCTAAATCAGCCATATATCTGTTTCCATTTATTAATCAATGGAGTATTTTAACAGGGACAACAGCACAGAAGAACAGGAGAAATACCATGTATTTATGTTTCCAGAATTTAAAAATGCTGAAATTTTGCCATGATGACTATCTTCTTAAATTAACAAAATAGTAAGAGAAAAGAGGACATAGTCTTTTTATTTCTGTCCAACCCGTTCCTTTGCTTCCCAGAGGCAACTATAGTCTTAAATTTGATGACTTCCTAGGCAGTAGGATATTCAATAATTTAAACTTGAGGAACTGGTTAGTGGAGTCGAGAGGAGGACTGAGAGGAAAAAAATTAAAAGAGGAAGGGAAGAAAGAAGTGGAGGAAAAACAGAAACAGAGAGCATAAAGATTTGTAATTTTCATTTTGTTCCACAATATAGATGTGAGACTGCCTCTAAAATGAGGTACTTTGCACATCTATTGTGTGTCTCATCATGTCTATCTTTTCCATCAGACTCATCAACAACACGGAATCAGAAAACCAAACATGTGAAAACCAAGAAGGATTCCTCCCTCTCTCCTCTCAGAGAATCCAGAACTACAACCCCTCTTCTTTAGGCTGTTTCCATCCATTCTCCCATCCACGTACCTGGTCTCAGGAACCTGGTCTTCATCGTGCACATCAAGTTGAATCCCACCTCAAAAAAAAAAAAAATTTTTTTTTTTTTAACCCATCCATGTACCTGGTTTCAAGAACCTGTCTTCATCCTGGAGGTCAAGTTGAATCCTGCCTCTGCTCTGAAGTAGCTGTCTGACCTTTGACAACTTGCTTCCAAGCTCAGTATCCTCATCTATAAAATTGGCATAAATATATTAGATGCCTCAAATTTTATCAATGACACAAACAGAACCAAACATTAAAAACAATTATCACTCCTAACAAAGGTTTCAGAGATAGAGTAGGTTCAGGCACAGAACTACAGTGTTGCATTTTCACTCTTCATATGTTCACTTCTTCCTAAGGTTATTCTCTTTATGGTCACCAAAGGCACATAGGTCATTTCAGAAACAATAATAGAAACAGAAAACTGACTGCTTCTATTTGGTCTCTTTGTAATGGAGAGATAATCTTCCCAAGGAATCATGTAGAAGATAGCCTATACTATCAGCCTGGTATGGGATATATGTCCCTTCCAACACTAATTACCAGCAAAAGAAATTTCATTAACATGGGAGGCTTACACTAAGCCTCGTGCTGGGAAAGTCTGATGTAGAGTCAAGCACCATAGTAACTGCACGTGCTCACTATAGTGCCACTACCTGTCTGTCAGTGTGTTGTACTGTGGTGGCTTGCATGGTGCTATAATGCTGGAAGCTATGCCACAAGTATTTCAAACATCAGCAGGTCACCCATAGTGGGCAGGCTTCAGAGAAACTTCCAGAGTAAGACAAAAAAGGAAGAAAGGCCTGGTAATCTACTTCTAAAAATCAGCCAATGAAAACCCAATGGAGAACCAAATATTGTCTGAGTTTTCAACTCACTTACTTTGGATGCATCATCAGAAGGGATTAATCACTAGAAGGACTTCATGTCTGAGAAAGTTGAGGGACAGCAAAGGCCTGGGAAACCTTCAAGGTGATGGATTAACAATGGCCACTACAATGGTCTCAAATATACCAACCACATGAAGATGCCACAAGATTGGAATGCATTTCATTTGGTTATACATGAGATCCCAAATAGTGAGTGCTGACTCAATAGAAATTAACGACAATAAATATAATGCTTGCCAGCTAATAAGTACCAGCACAACTTTCTTCCAGGTCTGGCATCCTCATTCTGGTCCTTTCTTTCCTGCTGCTTTCACATATTTTTAAGCACTGGCTTCAGCACTTAGCTAAGCAGAGTGCCTTTAACTGTTAGCGCCATTTGAGAGTGATTCAGTAGAAGAGAACCTCTGCACCCAAGGGCCCACCTCCTCACAGTGTTGCATCCAATGCATGATCTACACACCTTTTAAAGGCCTGAGTCTCTTACCCCAACTGGCATAACCCTGAAGGGCCATTCCAGCTCCAGAGCTCCCTGCTGATCTCAAGACTTCATCACAACTCAGTTTCTTCCTCTTCCCAATCCTTCCTCCTTCCCTTTTCTTTCACAGGTGCTGGTCCAAGGAGCACTCCCTAACAAACCTTTGACATCCTAATCTCTGCTTAAGTGGAGTAGACAAGAAAACATGAAACCCAACCTGATGCAATAAGAAAAGCATGACTTAGGTGGTGATAATTGCTATGGAGATCACACACCAGGAAAGAGGGTAAGAAAATATGAAGGTGCTGTGATTTAGATAGAGGGCCAGAAGATGCCTCGCTGAGAAATTGACTTTTAAGAAAAGGAATAGTGAGAGTGAACACTGTGGTTGTATGGAGAAAGAAACAACCTTCCATTCCCGGAATTAAACCAAATTCAACAGAAGTATTATTTTTTTCCAGTTTTTGCTAGATTTGATTTTTTGAAATTCTGTTAGCATTTTGCTGATCACCAATTCTGTCCTCCCATTTCTATCTGAGTTCAGTTCAATCAGACCCCTGACCCTGCATGCAATAGAAAGGGCTCCGGAGAGTCATCAAGATTCTCTACCTTGTTAAATCCTGGCTTCAGTTCTGCATCTCTCACTTACTTTGCTTGTCACCAACCTTGACTTAGCTTAGTACTTACTGGAATACTTTCTTCACTTGGTGTAATACATTACATAACAGCCCCAAAGATATCAGGTCCTAATCTGTGGAACTTGCAAATTTTACTGTATTGGGGAAAAGGTTCTTTGCAGATGGGATAAAGGGTTATCTGAGTAGGCCCTAAATGCAATCAGAAATATCTTTATAAGAGAGATAGAGAGAGAGATTTGACTCAGACAGAAGGAAAGGTAATATGCCCATTGAGGCAAGAATGTGTGATGAGGCCAGAAGCCAAAGAAAAGCTGAAGCCACCAGAAGCTCAAAGAGGCAACAGATTTGCCGAGTGAGTCTCTACAGGAGCACTACTCTGCATACACCTTCATTTCGGAGCAGTGAAACTGATCGCGGACTTCTGCCCTCCAGGAGTGTGAGAGAATTTATTTCTGTTGTATGAAGCCAGCACGTTTGTGCTCATCTTTACAGAAGTCACAAGAAACTAATACACTTGGCTTTCAGCAAGGTACATTATCTTGGTTTTGCTCCTACCTCACTGGCTACTAGTTCTCAGTTTCCTAGGATGTGTCTTTCTCATCTTCCCAACCTCACACACTGGAGTGTCTTAAAGTTCAGTCCTAACCCTCTTTTCTTTAACTACCTTGACTCCTTGGCAGTAACATCCAGACTCAAGGCTTTAAAAGTTATCTAATTCTAATAACTCCCAAATTTATGTCTCCAGAGAGGATCACTCCCCTAAATTCTAGACTTACATATAACGTTCCCCTATATAACATTCTAGACTTATACACAACTGCCCACTTGGCCTCTCCAACAGACATCTCAAACTCAACTTATCCAAAACTACAACCCTGATATTAAACTCCTAGATATACATTTCCCACAGTCTTTCCTATCACAGTGAATAATAACACCATTTTTTCGGGTGCTGAGCAGTTCTCTCCAACTGAGCATCATCTTTTATTCCTCTCTCTTTTTTATGCTCTGTGCCCAATTTTTCAAAAAACCCTGTTGCCTATACCACCAAAAGATATCCATAATGCCACCAGATCTTAACACCTCTACAATTACCACCATGGTATAAGCCACCATCATTTAGGATTACTACAAAAGCACTACACATGGCCATCCTGCATTTGCCCTTTCCATCAGGATGCTCTTTGTATAATTTGCCTAACACTACCTCTTTGATTTCATCTTTTTCTTCTCCTCGTCGCACACCAAGTACAATCAGAGAAAAAAATCAAGATTCAGAACTTGCCTGAATGTTTTGAATCTTGATTTTTTTCTCTGAGTATACTTGTTCTTAGTTCTTATTTTTGGATTGTTGTTCCTTCTGGCTATGTAAATCACAAATTGCATATTCTCTTCGAATTTAAAGATTTTTTTTCTCTCTTTTCACCAATGTGTTCACTCTTTCTGTCTAGCAGGTTCAGAGTAGCTCTCACTAATCACCAACACTCAACTCATGAGCTCCATTTCCTACCTCTTCCTGTTGGTAATAGTGAGAAAGTCACAAATCCAGCCACAAAGACAGTAGGGAGCTTGGTTCAATTTCTTCCTGAAGACTTTTAAGAAACTTTTAGTTGATCAAAATCCACAGCCATGGGCCAAGCAATGTCCACAACTCTTGTGTTCACTCACACTTCTCAAATCAAGTAACACCACCTCTGACCTTGGCTTCAAATATCTAATCCTTTCTAGAACATTTAGCCCTTATCACCTGGAAAGAGCAATCTTCCAGCTAAAATTCCTTGCTAAGGCCATAAATTCGAAGGTGCAGCCTACTTATCATTCTGTGTTTGAGTTCTGATTATGGTACCTGAAAAGCTAATCTTGTTTTTTTGCTTATCATTTTTCTTCCTGGCTATTAAAATAACGACTGGCAGATTCTATTTGAGTGGGAAGATTCCAGTAGAAATTTACATTTTTATTATGCCATATGCTTGAAATAAATGAGGTTAAGACGGTGAAGAGTGACACTATAATGCCATCTTGTCTCAAATTGTTTCTCAAATAACATATTGAGAATGCTGTAGATTAGCAAACAAAATTTATATGGAAACAATTAACATGTAGTAAAATAAATTGATAAATTCATGAGTATATTGAATTCATTAAAGACGAAGGTTTTTAAGTGAATATTCACACGGAATACCATCTTCATCTATTAAATAATGGTTTTCATGTAACTAAACCTACTGAGAATATGGATAAGCCTGCATAGTAGTGCCTAGCCAGTGAAAATGTGATTTTTCACATCTCCACTAAAAATTAAGAGCCAAAATACAAACCCACATTCCACTAATATTAAGAAAAATGTACATAAAAATTTTGGGGACACAACTGGAAAAGTTCATTATGAAACACTAGAAAAGGAGTAATAGGGATATCTATACTGATCACAGACAGAATGGCTTACCATATGCTCTATATACATATACAGAATAACGAGTAAGGATCTGGGAATATTCAATGACACTCCGAAAGTAACAAGACTATGTATTTGCATTTTAAAATAACTTACCTATATTTGTACCCTCATACATAAATTATATCGTCACACCTAAAATGGAATCAGGCTTTTTAACATCACTACTAAGGTGGATATGCTTTCAGTTGTACTTAAAAAAGGTTGTGATGCAATTAGAGAAGGATGGTGTATCCATATGTAAAAGGTATGTGATGTGGAACTAAAAGAAACAGGTAGAGAGAGATAAATGGCATACAGCTGGTCTCCCAGAGGCTGGGATTCAGCCACATTTAATTCTACCTTCTATTTTCTTGGTCTTTAAAGATTTGCTCTGTCCTGGGATCAGAATGACAAGAAAAGTGTTTAGTTAATGAGGATCTTTGGATATTGAGCCCACAGGGACATAGAGACCTCATATAGTCTACCTGTGGCCACCTCATTCAACAGTCCGCTTCCAGTCAGGAAGCAGCACACCTGAGGCTCTAGCCACAGATGATTCTCTTGCCCAGGAGCCTGGTGCCTCAATTGGTCCCTCTGCCTTTCCTAAGGATAGATCTCCCATCTACATCATCCAACATCCAGGGCTGATGTCAATCATCATTCCTCAATGATGCCAGCCAGGTAACATAAATCCCTCAGTTAATATTTAGAAGTGAGGGCAGATATTTTAATACAGGAACATCCAGAGGAATGATGCATGTGAAGATAGTATGTGCATGAAATGATTGGAATCAAGACATCCCTGAACTCCTATCTGTCTTCCATCTTCCTGACATGTTTCCTTCTATCTTTGCACCAATAGCAAGGAGCTGTCATTCTGCTAGTGTCCTTCTCTCTCTCCATAATGCCAAGGACCATTTTCCTCCTGAATAGAAATCTGCCCCTTCTCAATCATGATGACTATTTTAAAATTCTCTGATATTTACTAGCATTCTTGTGGTGGGAAAAGTAGATTTATCAGCATAACCTTATCTTCCCATTCCTAGTTGTCAGCACGCATTTTTCTTACAGGTTTCCCCCACTATCTGAAAATAGAGTGTTCCTACGAAAGCTTTCATAAGTTGAAATGGCCTTAAGTGAAGAAGCCATTACCACTAATTTATATGGGAAAAAACTTTGAGCATTCCCAGACCCCAAAATAACACACCAAATCATACAAAATAACACATATAACCTAAAATAACCCTAACATAGAGAGTTCACAGCCACAGTCCAAAGGTAAGACAACTGCTGAGTGTAGTTTTCAGGAAAGGGGCTCGGGGATGGACACTCATTGCTAGCAGGGGTGCAATACCTCTTTACAGAATTGTTAAAAAAAAAAAAAACACTGAAGGCAAGTTTTGTTTTTGATCTTTTTTTTTAAGCAAAAATACACTTTGAATTTCTTTCAGTTAGTGAAGAAAACAGATACTGATGTGGATCTTTTGAAAAGTGAAGTAGCATAACGTGAACTTTCAAAAAGCAGGGAATACTTGTATTTCTGTCGCCGACTTCTAATTTCTGAAGAAAGCAATTGTGTCTGAGACAGTCTTATCAGGCTGCCTCCAAAATATGTTTTTCTTTACACAATTACCAAATATTTAAAATGCTAATAAGAGCACAAAGAATGTAATAAAAAAAGACCACCCCCTCACTCCTTTCCAAAATAATAAATCTTGATACCCTGCTATATCAGCTTCTTCACTTTTTGTAAATAACCAAACAATATAGATGCAGAAGGTAAAACCTTTATATTCCCACCCATTTCTCTTGTTTCCATCCCAAGATGCTGCTTGCTGACATTCGATTGTCAGTCACCTCCATCTCTTCCACCAGATTCATCAAGAATATGGAACCTAGAAACCAAACAGATGTTTCAGAATTCCTTCTCCTGGCACTGACAGAGGATATGGAACTGCAGCCTCTCCTTTTTAGCCTGTTTCTGTCCATGTATCTGGTCACTGTGCTGGGAAACTTGCTCATCATCCTGGCCGTCAGCTCTGACCCCCACCTCCACACCCCAATGTACTTCTTTCTTTCCAATCTCTCATTTACTGACATCTGTTTCAGCACCACCACGATCCCAAAGATGCTGGTGAACCTCCAAGCACAGAATCAGAGCATCACTTATGCAGGATGCCTCACCCAGGTCTGCTTTGTCATGATTTTTAGTACTTTGGAAAGTTTTCTCCTTGGAGTAATGGCCTATGACCGCTATGTGGCTATTTGTCACCCACTGAGGTACATGGTCATCATGGACACCCGCTTCTGTGGCCTGCTGATTCTAGTCTCCTTGCTCGTTAGCGTTGTGGATGCCCTGCTCCACAGTCTGATGTTGTTGAGACTGTCCTTCTGCACAGACCTGGAAACCCTTTACTTTTTCTGTGAAGTTTTTCAGGTCATCAAAGTTGCCTGTTCTGAAATCCTCATCAATAACATCATCTTGTATTTTGCAGTTAGCATACTGGGTGTTCTTCCTTTCTTCGCAATCATTTTCTCTTATACACAAATCGTCTCCTCCATTTTGAGAATGCCATCAGCAGGTGGAAAGTATAAAGCTTTTTCTACCTGTGGGTCTCACATCTCAGTTGTTTCCTTATTCTATGGGACAGCTTTTGGTTCATATATCAGTACGACATTTACACACTCTTCCAAGAAAACTGCAGTAGCTTCAATGATATACACTATGGTAACTCCCATGATGAACCCCTTCATCTACAGCCTGAGAAACAGGGACATGAAGGCAGCCTTGAGGAGTGTTATCAGGGGCACAACTACTTTTCAGTGATTATATTATGTGCTTTCGTTTGGGATTTGTAAATTTCATCAAACTGACAGGTTACATCGACCCAGAATCCTTGATCTTCCACCACCACGTTCTTCTATACTGAAGAGATAATACAATGGCTAAGTGTAACTCAACTTGGTGTTGAAACCTGAAGTTGCTCCTTGTGTAGCTATGTGGTGTTAGATAAATGATCTCAACTCTCTAAGCTCAGTTTCTTTGGTCAGATTCTATAGAAGCAGAGCCCGAGGCAGGGTTTTTTGTTATACTGATTTTGGGGTAATATTCTTAGAAGATAGTATGAGAAGGTGGATTGAGCTGCAGAAGAATGTAAGCAAGCAATAGATACAGGCTATCTTCAGCTTTATCCCATTGATAGATTTATGTGAATGGCACTGCAGAATTTTCCCACTGAGGAAGGGATCTGACCTTTCGTGCCCCAATTTAGTAATTATCAAGACTGTCACTGGTAAAGTGCATGTGTTCCTGGTATCATCAGCATTTACCATATTCAATTTTATATTCCTGTATAAAATGGACTGATTAGAATATTGCAGTGACTTGAGATGATTGTGAGATAATAACTGGACCTTATCGATGAGGAAGGCTTTGTTTCTATTAAGAAAGTATAACCATGACTCTGAGTGTCCAAACAACGGAGAAGTATCTTTCATTACAAGGATGTCAGAGATTCGAAATTCACAGGAACAGGACAGTAGGACTTCATTCATTTCTCCATGCAGTGCTTTCATCCTAGGAATGGTTCTCCTCGTTAT
Source organism: Loxodonta africana (assembly GCF_030014295.1). Classification (NCBI taxonomy): domain Eukaryota; kingdom Metazoa; phylum Chordata; class Mammalia; order Proboscidea; family Elephantidae; genus Loxodonta; species Loxodonta africana. The sequence goes on from NC_087344.1 coordinate 17,731,488, forward strand.
CACAGGTGGCTGCAACAGACTCAGGTGTCATAACCAGACATCATGCATACAGACACAAAATTGACTGTCCCTGGATCTATTGTTAATCTTGTTGTTGGGTGCCATCGAGTCGATTCTGGCTCATAGTTACTCTATTTACAACAGAAATTTTTTATTAAAAATTGTTAGTACAGCACCTATTATTAATAGACTTTTCCATAGAATCATATAGAAGACATCTGCTCCCATCTGATCACTGAGAATAGCATATATCCCATTCTAATCACAGTTCTGTTTAGGGGAAAATAATTACTATGAGAGCCTTAGATTGACCATGTATTGTACTTTTTCTTTTGGGAAGTTAATACTTATAACCACTACAAGCACTTAACAAAATACGTGGTACATAATACTCAACAAAATTTAACTAGGACCATTGTTTTCTACATTTTTCCATAATTTTTAAGGCTTAAAATTCCTTACTCTCACATATTTTTATCACTTCCTTCAGCACTCTTATTGGCTTACTGTTATTGTAATATCTATTAGCAGGTTTTACCTGTTTCAGTAATAAAGTCAAATGAATTGTTATTGAGTAGGCAAAGTAGAATTGGTCATCTTTTTTGGAAACACATTTTCTTTGATCCTTACTCATTGATTTATTGATTGGAGTGTACATGAGATTTTACTTTTCTCGTTTGTCACCTTATTTTGTAGTTTTTCTTTCTCATCTCTGGTGAGTCTACACAGAGGTTGAATAAAATTGATTGAACCATTAAAGTTTCAGAGGGTTGGCTGTGCTCTTAGGGATCTCATGCAAAATTTCATTACGTGTATTTATGAGGAAAACAAATTTCCTATGGGCATGGACTTTATTTTGAGGGAGACATGTAAAGTGTAAAGTGGAATGAGACAAAAGGGTAGTTGACAGGCTTAGGGAGATCAGTTTTATCACAACCACAAAGTATCAGGACCATCAATCAGAATCATCTCTGTCATGTTGGGGTGACAAAAAAGCAGATCTTTTACGAGAATTCATGGTGTGTCTGGAGTGCCTTCTGGTCATCATTGATGGTGGTGGTGGAATTGTGTTCAGCACTGAATGGAGAGGTCAACTCCTTACCAGGCACACCAGGTGTATTACAGGCAAAGCTGTCTCCATTTATGTCCATAAAACACTTACAGAGATGAATCACCTGAAACCTCATTCATACTGCTGGTTTCCATACCTCACCCAAGACCTACTGACTTTGATATCTGGGGAGACATCTGAAGGATGAACAATCTAAATAATTTCTTTTTTGAGATTTTGATACATGCTAAAGTTTGGGAAGCGTGACATTAATATCAGAAGAAAATAAGAGAATGGATTTAGAATCTAGAATATGAAAGAATCTGGAAAATGCAATCCTCAATTTTACTTATTATCAAAATATCATACACGAAGTACTGTATAAAATGTATCAGTAGTTCTTAAAGAATGGTAATATACTGAAAGCTCATATACTCGTGACCCAGGTTATGAAATAAAGTAATGGCATCACCATATAATCCCATGAATAGCCTCCTAGTCTTATTGCCTTCTACCCTACAAGTGGCAAACACTATCCTGAATATTGTATTTACCATTTTCTCTTAAGTTCTTCTATTTTGTTGAATTTACCATTATGGATTTAATTATACCTCCTAATAAGATAGATTGAAGTCCTAACTCCTGATACCTGCAAATGTGACTTTGCTTGGAAATAAGATCTTTGAAGATGTTACCTGTTAACATGAGCTCATGCTGGAGTAGGGAGGGTTCTAAACCAATATGAGTGTTATCTTTCTAAAAGAGAAGATATTGAGACAGAGAGTCCAAGAGGGAGGATGTCTTGTGAAGACAAAGGAAGATATGGAGTGAAGCTGCAGCTATAAGCCAAAGAATTCATAGGGATACCAGAAGTTGGGACAGACAAGAAAGGATCTCCCCCAGAGATTCAGAGGCAATGTCGTCCTGTTGACAAATTGAATTTGGACTTCTAGCCTCCAGAACATTGAGATAATAATTTTTTTCTCATTTTAAGCCATCCACTTTTGTGAGAGTTTGATATTGCAGTCCTATATAATTAATGCTGTTGTTGTTGGGTGTCATCCAGTCGATTCCAACTCATAGCAACCCCGTGTTGCCCCACCGAGTTTTAGAGGCTGTAATCTTTATGAAAGCAAATCACCAGGTCTTTCTCTCACAGAGCAGCTGGGTCATTTTGAACCACCAGCCTTTTGGATAGGAGCCAAGTGTTCAATCATTGAGCCACCAGGGCTTCTTTGATATACTTGTGACATAGACATATACAGAACACTCCACCTAACAGCAGTCAAGTATACTTTCTTTTCCAGTGCACATGGGACATTCTCCAGAATAGACCATGCATTAGGCCACAAAATCTTAACAGAATCCAAAACATCAAAATATTACAAAGCATCTTTTCTGACCATAAAGCCAAAGAAGTAGAAATCAATTACAGAAAAAGGAAGGAAAAAAAATCAAATCCCTGGAAATTGAACAGTATCTTACTCAAAAACCACTAGGTTATAGAAGAAATTAAGGGTGAAATAAAGAAGTTCATAGAATCAAGTGAGAATGAAAACACATCCTACTAGAACCTTTGGAACACCGAAAAAACAGTGCTCAGAGGTGAATTTATTGCAATAAATGCACACATACAAAAAGAAGAAAGGGCCAAAATCAAAACATTAACGCTGCAATTCAAAAAAACAGAAAGAGAGCAGCAAAAGAAGCCCTCAGGCACCAGAAGAAAAGAAAGTGGATAAATACATATATATAGAGAAGTTCATATTAAGGAAGAGGCTCATGGAGTTGCCAAGGCTGGAACATTGGTCAGGCTGGAGGCTTCTCCTGTTTCACATAGTGGCAGTGGCTGGGGAACCCAAGACAGGAAGTCAAACAGCAGGGCTCTGGCTTACAGTCTGCCAAGATCTATGAATTCAGAGATTGGCAGGCAAGACAGCAGGCAATCTGCTAGCTCAAGTCCCAAGAAGCAGAGGACAGATTACGAGGAGCCAACTGAAGGATCCAGTGTGAGCAAAAGCCCCCAAGTTGGAAATACACTCTGTAAATATACAGAATTAAGATTAAGGGACAGGGGTATGCAAAGACTCTTAGAAAGTAACAATGTACATATTTGCATTTTACAATAACTTAGCTATATTCCTAAATATTTTATTTGTACTCTCACAGCTAAAACTGAAATCGGGCTTAATAACACCATTGGTAAGATAGTCATGCTTTTGGTTGTACTTAAAAAAGACTACAATTCAGTTAAAGAAGTATAACCGTGTGTGCAAGGTATGTAAGTAAGTTGGAGGTGAGAGAAACAGGTAGAGAAAGGTAAATGGCATGAAGCTGATCCCCCAGCGGCTGAGAATCAGCCATACTGAATTCCACTTTATATTGTCTTGGTCTTTAAAGATTTGCCTTGTCCTGGGATCAGAATGACAAGAAAGTGTTTGGTTAATGAGGAGCTTTGGATATTGAGCCCCCAGGGACATAAAAAATATATATAGAGAGAGAGAGACCTCAAATAGTCTATCTGTGGCCACCTCACTCAACAGTCCTCCTCCAGTCAGGAAGCAGCACACCTGAGAATCCTCCCACAGATGACCCTCTTGCCGGGGAGCCTGGTGCCTCACTTGGTCCCTCTGCTTTCCTGAGGAAAGCTCTTCCATCTACATCCTCCAACACCCAGGGCAAATGTCAAGCATCATTCCTCAGTGATGCCAGCCAGGTAACCTGAATCCCGTAATTAATGTTTGGAAATGAGGACAGGTGTTTTAATACAGGTTCATCCAGGGGAATGATGCATATCAAGATATTATGTGCATGAAATGATTAGATTCAAGTCACCTCTGATCTCCTGCCTGTCTCTCATCTTTCTGATGTGTTTCCTTCTAACTTGGCACCAATGTGAAGGAGCTGTCATTCTGATCGTGTCCTCCCCTCTCTCCACAATGGCAAGGACTATTTTCCTCTGGAACAGAAATCTTTCTCTTCTCAAGCGTGATGACCATTTAAAAATTCTCTGAGATTTACTAGCATTCTTGTGGGTGGTTAAGAAGGGTTTATCAACATCACCTTACCTTCTCATTCCTGGCTCTTAACACACATTGCCATTACAAGTTTCCCCCACTATCCAAAAGTTGAGTGTTCCTAGGAAACATATCACAAGCTAAAATGGCTTAAAGTTAGGAAAATTATCATTAATTTATATATGAAAAATTTTTGAGCACCCCAACCAAATCATACCAAAGAACACATATAACCTAAAATAACACTAACGTACAACGTTCACAGACACAGTTCAAAGCTGTGGCATTTTATGTTGAGATGCTGAGTGTAGATTCCAGGAAGGAGCTTGGCCCTGTGACTCTGGCTGCTCAGGGTGTGCACTGTCTCTTTAATGGCTTGCTGTAGAACGAACACTGAATGCTTGTTTTGCTCTTAGTGTTTTTTCATAAAAGTAAAAATACTCTTAAGTTATGTTTCGGTTAACAAAGAAAACAGGTACTAATGTGGATCTTTTATAAAAGTGAAGCTGGATAAAGCAAACTTTCAAAAAGCGGAGGATATTTTATTTATGTTACCCGGTTCTGACCTCTGGGGAAAGATGTGATGTCCAAGACAGACTCATCAGGCTGCCTCCCCAGTGTGTTTTTTCTGTATAAGATTACCTAATATTTAAAATGAGCAAAAATAGTGTAATAAAAAAAATGACCATCCTCTCGCCCCTTTCCAAAATAAATGAATATTGACACTCTGACATATATGCTTTTGGTCTATTTTATTTAAGCAAATAATATGCACACAGACAGTACCACCTTTGCATTCCCATCCATTCCTCTCATTCCCATCCCAAGATGCTGCTTGCTGACGTTTGATTGTCAGTCACCTCCATCTTTTTCACCAGATTCATCAACAATATGGAACCTAGAAACCAAACAGATGTTTCAGAATTCCTTCTCCTGGGACTGACAGAGGATCGGGAACTGCAGCCTCTCCTTTTTAGCCTGTTTCTGTCCCTGTATCTGGTCACTGTGCTGGGAAACCTGCTCATCATCATGGCTGTCAGCTCTGACCCCCACCTCCACACTCCCATGTACTTCTTTCTTTCCAATCTCTCATTTACTGACATCTGTTTCAGCACCGCCACGATCCCAAAGATGCTGGTAAACCTCCAAGCACAGAATCAGAGCATCACTTATGAAGGATGCCTCACCCAGGTCTGCTTTGTCATGATTTTTAGTACTTTGGCAAATTTCCTCCTTGTAGTAATGGCCTATGACCGCTATGTGGCCATTTGTCACCCGCTGAGGTATATGGTCATCATGGACGCCCACTTCTGTGGCCTGCTGACTCTAGTCTCCTTGCTTGTTAGCATTGTGGATGCCCTGCTCCACAGTCTGATGTTGTTGAGACTGTCTTTTTGCACAGACCTGGAAACCCTTTACTTATTCTGCGAAGTTTTTCAGGTCATTAAAGTTGCCTGTTCTGAAACTCTCATCAATAACATCATCATATCTTTTGCAGTTAGCATACTGGGTATTCTTCCTTTCTTCGCAATCATTTTCTCTTATACTCTAATGTCTCCTCCATTTTGAGAATGCCATCAGCAGGTGGAAAGTATAAAGCTTTTTCTACCTGTGGGTCTCACCTCTCAGTTGTTTTCTTATTCTATGGGACAGTTTTTGGTTCGTATATAAGTACGACATTTACACACTCTTCCAAGAAAACTGCAGTAGCTTCAATGCTGTACGCTATGGTAACTCCCATGATGAACCCCTTCATCTACAGCCTGAGAAACAGGGACATGAAGGCAGCCTTGAGGAGTGTTATCAGGGGCACAACTGCTTTTCAGTGATTATATTACGTGCTTTGGATTTCTAGATTTCATCAAAGTGACAGGATACTCTTGAGCCAGAATGCTTGATTTTCCACCACCACGTTCTTCTAAGACGAAGAGATAACATAATGGCTAGGTGTAATTCAACATTGTGTTGAAACCTGACTTTGCTCTTTTTGTAGCTTTGTGGTGTCAGATAAATGATTTCAACTCCTAAGCTCAGTTTCTTTAGTCAGGTTCTCTGTTATAGTGATTTCGGGGAAATATTCTTAGAAGATAGTATGAGAAGGTGGGTTGAGTTGGGGAAGAATGTAAGCAAGCAATAGATACAGACTACCTTCAGCTTTATCCCATTGATAGATTCATGTGAATGGCACTGCAGAATTTGTCCCACTGAGGAAGGGATCTGACCTTTCATGCCCCAATTTGGTAATTATCAAGACTGTCACTGGTATCATCAGCATTTACCATATTCAATTTTATATTCCTGTATAAAACTAGTTGATTAGAATATTGCACTGACTTGAGATGATTGTGAGATAATAACTGGGCCTTATCGATTAGGAAGGCTTTGTTTGTATTAAGAAAGCATAACCCTGACTATGAGTATCCAAACAACAGAGAGTTATCTTTCGTTACAAGGATGTCAGAGATTCGAAATGCACAGGAACAGAACAGTAGGACTTCATTCATTTCCCCATGAAACACCTTCATCCTAGAAATCGTTCTACTTGTTGTCATAGGTGGCTGCAACAGACTCAGGCGTCATATCCAGACATCATGCATAGAGACACAAAACTGACATCTCTGGACCTATTGTTAATGTTGTTAGGTGCCATTGAGCTGATTGCAACTCATAATGACCCTATGTACAACAGAAATTTTTTAATTAAAAATTGTTAATAGAGTACATACTGTTAATAGACTTTCGCATAGAATCATATAGAAGACAATTTCTCCCACCTGATCACTGAGAATAGCATATATCTGTTTCTAATCATGGATCTGTTTGGGAGATAATAGTTACTATGAGAGTATTAGATTGGCCATGTAGTGTATTTTTTGCTGTTGGGAAGTTAATTCTTATACAATGCCTGGTACATAATACTCAATAAAATTTATCTAGGCCCATTATGTTTTGTATTTGGCCATAACTTATAAGGCTTATTATACTTTGCTCTCACATATTTTTACCACTTCCTTCAGTAATTTTATTAGTTTACCATTATTGCAATATCTATTAGTAGGGTTTACCTGTTTTAGCAATAAAGTCAAATGACTAATTATTGAATTACGCAGAGTAGAATTGGTCATCTTTTTTGGAAACATATTTGACTTGATCCTTACTCATTGATTTATTAACCAGAGTGTATATGAGATTTTTCTTTTCTCCTTAGCCACCTTATTTAGCAGTTTGTCTTTCTTATCTCTGGGGAGTCAACACAGAGATTGAGTAAAATTAATTGAACCATTGAAGCCTTAGAGGGTTGGCTGCTGTCTTAGGGATCCCATGGAAAATTCTGTAATGTGTAATTATGAGGAAAACAGTTTTTCTGTGGACATGGACTTTATTTTGAGGAAGACATGTGGAGTGTAAAATGGAATGAGACAAAAGGGAAGTTGGAAGGCTTAGGGTGATCAGTTTTCCCACAACCATGAAGAATCAGGATCATCACTCAGAATCATCTCTGTGGTGTTGAGCTGACAATAAAATAGACCTTGGAGGTGAATTAATGGAGTGTCTGGAGTGCCTTCTGGTCATCCTTGATGGTGGTGGTGGGATTGTGTTTGGCACTAAACCAGGAAGTCAGCTCATCACCAGGTACACCAGGTGTATTGTATTGCAAAGTTGTCTCCATTTATGTCCATAAAACACTTGCAGAGATGAGTCACCTGAGACCTTGTTCCTACTGCTTGTTTCCATACCTCACCCACTACCTACTGGCTTTGATATCAGGGGAGATGTCTGTAGGATGAACATTCTAAATAATTACTTTTTTGACATTTTGATGTATGCTGAAGTTTGACGAGCATGACTTGAATATTAGAAGAAGATGAGAGAATGGATTTAGAATCTAGAATATGAAAGAATCCAGAAAGTGGAATCTTTTCCATTTTACTTATTATTATTAATATATCATGTGCAAATACTGTATAAAATGTATCAGTAGTTTTTAAAGAATTGTAATATAATGAGAAATCATATACCCATGACCTAGGTTATGAAATAATGACATCACCACATAATCCAATGAATAGTCTCCTAGTCTTATTGCCTTCTACCCTCCCAGTGGCAAACACTATCCTGAATTTGGTATTTATCATTTTCTCCTATGTTCTTCTATTTTGTTGAATTTTATTGTTATGGATTTAATTATGCCTCCTAAAAAGATAGGTTGAGGTCCTAACTCCTGGTACCTGCAAATGTGACTTTGTTTGGAAATAAGATCTTTGAAGATGTTACCTGTTAATATGAGGTCATGCTGGAGTAGGGAGAGTCCTAAACCAATATGAGTGTTATCTTTCTAAAAGAGAAGATATTGAGACAGAGAGTCAAAGAGTGAGGATATCTTGTGAAGACAAAGGAAGATATGGAGTGAAGCTGCAGCTACAAGCCAAAGAATTCATAGGGATACCAGAAGTTGGGACAGACAAGAAAGGATCTTCCCCCGGAGAATCAGAGGGGACATAGTCCTGTTGACAACCTGAATTTGGACTTCTAGCCTACAGAACTTGGAGACAATAATGTTTTTCTCATTTTAAACCACCCACTTCTGTGATAGTTTGATATTGCAGCCATATATAATTAATGTTGTTGTTGTTGTTGAGTGTCGTCCAGTCAATTCCAACTCATTACAACCTGTAATCTTTATGAAAGCAAATCAACTGTTCTTCCTCTCAGAGGGCAGCAGTGTGGTTTAGAGCTACAAGCTTTTTGGCTAGCAGCCAAGCATTCAACCACTGAGCCAAGAAATGTCATTTGATAGACCTGTGAAATTGTCAGTTTTTGTATTTTTGCTACAATACTGGCAATATGACTGAAGGGAAGTTTTTAGTCATTCCTAGGTGCATTCCTGTCTGATTTATAAATTTGCCTATTTTTAAATTTATTAGTAGTGAAATTTTAATGAATGAATTCTGTGTCCTGATTGTGCTTTTGAAATTTAATCATGTTGCTGCATGTAATCTTAATTCATTTATTTTCAATTCTGTATATATTTACATTATGTATGTGACAGTACAAAATATGTATCCCTTCTGATGTTGATGAAAATTTATTTTTATTGTACTTTAGATGAAAGTTTACAAAACAAACTAGTTTCTCATAAAACAGTATACACATTGTTGTATGACATTGGTTAATAGCCCGACAACATGTCAACACTCTCCCTTTTTAACCCTGGGTTCCCTAATACCAGCTTTCCTGTTCCCTCTTGCTCGCCAGTCCCTGCCTTAGGGCTGGTGCACCCCTTTAGTCTTGTTTTGTTCCATGGGCCTCTTCAACCTTTGGCTGAAGGGTAAACCTCAGGAGTGACCTCATTACTGAGCTGAATGGGTGTCCAGGGGCCATACTCTCAGGGTTTCTCCAGTTCCTGTCAGGCCAAGCAACTCTGGCCCTTCTTTTTGAGTTAGAATTTTTTTCTACATTTTTGTCCAGCTCTGGCCAGGACCCTCTATTTTAATTCCTAACAGAGTAGTACAGTGGTGGTAGCCAGGCACCATCTAGTTGTACTGCTCCTAGTCTCGCAGAGGCCATGGTAGATATGGTCTATTAGTCTTTTGGACTAACCTTTTCCTTATATCTTTATCTTCCTTCATTCCTCCTTGCTTCTGAAGGGGTGAGACCAGTGGAGTATCTAGATGCCCGCTCACAGGCTTTTAAAACCCCAGACGCTACTCACCAAAGTAGAATGCAGAAGGTATTCTTTATAAACTATGTTATGCCAATTGAGCTAGATGTTCCCCAAGACCATGGTCTCCACAGCCCTCAGCCCAGCAATTCCACCCCTCAGGTAGATTGGATGTGTCTGTGGAGCTACCATGAGCTTGACTTGCGCAGGTAGTGCTGGCTTCCCCAGTTTTGTGTACTGTCTTACCCTTCACCAAAGTTATCACTTATCTATTGTCCATTAAGTGTTTTTCCATCCCCACATATCCCCTCCCTCATAACCATCAAATATTGTTTCTTTTTGTATGTAAACCTTTTCACGACTTTTTACACTAGTGGTCTCATACAATACTTGTCCTTTTGTGATTGACTTATTTCACTCAGCATAATGCCCTCCAGATTCCTTCATGTTATGAGATGCTTCACAGATTCATCATTGTTCTTTAACATTGCGTAATGCTCCATTGTGTGACTGTACCACAGTTCGTTTATCCATTCATCTGTTGATGGGCATCTAGGTTGTTTCCATTTTTTTGCTATTGTGAACAATGCTGCAATAAACATGGGTGTGCATATGTCTATTCCTGTGATGACTCTTATTTCTCTAGGATGTATTTCTAGGAGTGGGATTGCAGGATCATATGGTATTTCTCTTTCTAGCTTTCTAAGGAAGTACCATATCATTTTCCAAATTGGTTGTATCATTTTGCATTCCCACCAGCAGTGAATAAGTGTTTCAATCTACCTGCAGCCTTTCCAACATTTGTTATTTCCTGTTTTATGGATTTGCACCAATAATGTCAGAATGAGATGGTATATCATTGTGGTTTTGATTTACATTTCTCTAATGGCTTTTTTTTTTTTTTTAATGGCTAGTGAGAGCAAGCTTTTCCTCATGTGTCTGTTAGCTGCTTGAATGTCTTATTTGGAGAAGTGTCTGTTCATTTCCTTTGCCCATTTTTAATTGGATTATTTGTCTTTTTGTTGTAGAGGTCTTAGATTTTCTTGTAGATTTTAGAGATTGGACCTTTGTCTGATTTATAATAGCCAATATTTTTTCCAGTCTGTAGATTCTCTTTTTACTGTTTTGGTGAAAACTTTCGATAAGCAGAAGTGTTTAACTTTTAGAAGATTCCAGTTAACTAGCTTATCCTGTGGAGCTTGTGTGTTGTTGGTTGTGGTTTGTATCCTGTTAATGTTGTCTATGAGGGCCTCTAGCATTGATCCTATTTTTCCTTCTATGAACTTCATGGTTTTTGGCTTTATATTTAGGTCTTGGATCCATTTTGAGTTAGTTTTTGTATATGGTGTGAGATATGGGTCCTGTTTCTTTTTTTTTTTTTTTTTTGCAGATGGACATCCAGTTTTGCCTCACAATTTGTTAAAAAGGCTGTTTTTTCCTGATTCAATGGACTTTGGGCCCTTGTTGAAGGTCAGGTGAACATAGGTGGATGGATTTACATCTGTGTTCTCAATTCTGTTCCATTGGCCCATATATCTTTTGTTGTACCAGTACCAGGCTGTTTTGACTACCGTAGCTGTATAGTAGGTTCTGAGGTCAGGTAGTGCATGTCCTCCTACTTTACTCTTTGTCTTCAGTAGTGCTTTACTTATCCAGGGCTTCTTCTCTTCTATATAAAGTTAATGATATGTTTTTCCATCTCTTTAAAGAATGTTGTTGGTATTTCAATCGGTATTGCATTGTATTTGTAAATCACTTTGGGTAGAATTGTCATTTTCACAATGTTGAGTCTACCTATTCATGAGCATGGTATGTTTCCCCATTTATGTAGATCTTTTTTGCTTTCTTACAGTAGTGTTTTGTAGTTTTCTTTGCATACGTCTTTTATATCCCTGGTTAGATTTATTCCAAAGTATTTTTTTTTAGGAGCTATCATAAATGGTATTTTTTTTTCTTGATTTCCTTTTCATTGTTCTCTTTATTGATGTATAGGACTCCAAATGATTTTTGTTATGTTTGTCTTGTATCTTGCAACTCTGCTGAATTTATTAGTTGCAGTAGTTTTCTCATGGAGTCTTTTGTGTTTTTGATGTATAGTATCATATCATCCACAAATAGGGACATAATATAATTTGCTTTTTGAAATTTTATCATGGTAAGATATATATATATATGTAAGAAAACTTTGCTATTTAAACCATATTTAAGTATACAATTCAGTAACAATAAGTACTTGCATCTAGTTGCACAACCATTACCATTATCTACTTCATAATGGTTTTTATCACCCAAAATAGAAACCACATTTTGTTTATACATCCATTTGTTGATTGACACTTGAGATGCTTACACATCTGGGCTACTGTGAAAAATGCCACAATCATCGTTGATGTAAAGCAACTTGAGTCCCTGCTTACAAGTCTTTTGGATATACATGTGGGAGTAGATTTGCTGGGTCATATGATAATTCTATGTTCAACTTTTGAAGAAACACAGAAGTGTTTTCCAAAACAGTGTGGAATTTTACATTCCCACCAGCAAAGGATGGGCATTTCAATTTCCCCACACCCTCATCAATACTTATTAATTTCTATTTTTCTGATAACAGCTATCCTGGTGGGTGTGAGAGGGATATCTCATTGTGGTTTTGATTTGTATTTCCATTATGACTATTGATGTTGAGCATTTTTCTATGTCCTTATTGGTCATTTGTACATCTTTGGAGAAATATCTATTCAAGTTCTTAGTTCATTTTCAAATTGGGTTGTCTTTTTGTCATGGAGCTGTAGGAGATCTTTCTGTATACTGGGCATGAAAGCCTTATCAGATACATTGTTCTCAAATACTTTCTTACATTTTATAGGTTATCTCTTTCCTTGATAAGGTGCTTTAATGCACAAAAGTTTAATTTATTTTTACTTCTAATAGCATTTATTTAAAATATAATTCACAGGTAGGACCAAGTGGCTGGAATAGTCAGATGTTCCTGAGGTCCCTCTTACAACACAGACCCAAAAGAAAAAAACAAGTGAATCAATTATATATGACAATCTAGGAGCCCTTAACATCAAAGACAAAGTTGAGGAGACAGACCGAGTGGCAGAGGGAGGAAGAGACAGTTTAAAAGCAGTGAAGAGGTGCCAGACTTGATCTAGCCAGCACACGGTAGGCTGGAACATTTGGAGCATCTGGAGCCAGGAGGAAGTGGCACTTGATTGGTGAAAGTTAAGTGCAAGTGTCTAATCTACCACATGGGATCGAAATAACCCTTTTTCCTATAGGACTTATGTAAGGGAAAAATGCCTCTCTTCCCCTCATCTGCACCCTCCCTGCTTTGTTCTGGTGCTGGTCCAGCAGTGTTCAGCAGTTTCATGCCCCCTAGGCTAGAAGTGGAACCTGTTGCACCCAACCCAGTCCCTCAGCTTTGGGGAGGGAACAAATAAACAAATGAACAAACAAACAAAGGTGGCCGCCAGCTCCACTAAGCTGGGAGCTCAAGGCTAACTGCACCCACACCATTCTTGCAGATTAAAAAAATCACTATGCCCCTTAAGCCAGGGACTCAGGACAGGCACTGTCCCTTTGCCTATAAGGGGTCCATGGTCTTTGAATGCCTTTCACTCCTGCCTAGAACTGCATGGGCCATTTCAACAGTGTTGGCCCTCATTAGTATAGTACAACAGGGTATGTACCAGAAGCCTATTTTCAACTGCAACAACTAAGAGGGAGTGGTGGATTTGTAAGTTTTGACACCACCCTACCCATTAAGCAGGATCTTCAACCAACAACATCAGGGGCCTGAGGACTGGTGGCTTCACCCAATCCACCTAGCCATCCCCTAGAGGGATCTGAGAATAAGTGGTGCTTCTCCGTCCTTACAGCAAACAAACAGCATTGCATGCCCAAAGTTTTCCTGCAAAACCCACCCACCTATGCACTCTTGAGGACAGGGACACACATCCCACCTAGGCACTCAGGGGCAGCTATCAGCCCCCTGCCTTGCCCAGCACATAACCACCTACTGCAGCCAGCTACCTGTGCCTGTACTCCTATCACCCATATGTAGCCCTGCCCATCCAGGACTGTAGGTGAGAGCCTGAACCACCTACTCAGTGACCGATGACCTGAACAGTTGAGCTGAGTCTACCCAAAAAAGTAAACTAATTTCCGGGCTCACACACCTAGTAGCAGCCCTAGCCCCCTGGTGACAGGATGTGAGAGCTTCAAAGATGCCTATAATCAGGGTAGCCCATATGCACAGCCTATTTGGGCATATCAAGACAAAACAAAATAAGAAGCTAGGACACAATAAACAAATATACAATAAATAAATATAATAAATTATTAATGGCTCAGAGACAACAGTCAATATCAAATCACATAAAAAGGCAGACCATGATGGCTCCAGCTAGCAACCAAAACAAAGAAGCAGGAAACTTCATGCAGGAAGAGAAGGTCTTGGAATTACCAGAGGTAGAATTCAAAAGACTAATATATGGAGCTCTTCAAGAGATCAGAAAGGAGATCAGGCAAAACTCAGACCAAGCCAAAGAGCACACAGACAGAGCAATAGAGGAATTCAGGAAAGCTATACAAGAGCAGAATGACAAATTTAACAGGCTGCTAGAATCCATAGAGAGACAGAAAATAGAAATTCAAAAAACTGACAATAAAATTTCAGAATTAAACAACTCAGTAGAAAGTCATATGAGCAGAATTGAGGAAATGGAAGTCAGAATTAGTGAGACTGAACATAAAGCACTTGATAGCTGTTTACTCGAGGAAAAATCAGAAAAAAGAAAGAAAGAAACCTTAGGAATTATGTGAGACTCTATCAAGGGGAATAATCTATGAGTGATTGAAGTACCAAAACAGTTGGGGATAACAGAAAACACAGAGAGAATTCTTGAAGATTTGCTGCAGAAAACTTCCCTGATATCATGAAAGATGAGAAGATACCTACCCAAGAAACTGATCAAACTCCGCACAGGATAAATCTCAAAAGAAATTCACTAAGACATAAAATCAAACTTGCCAAAACCAAAGATAAAGATAGAACTTTAAGAGCAGCTACAGATAAACAAAAAGTTACCTACAAAGACAAGTCAATAAGAACAAGCTCAGAATACTCAGCTGAAACCATGCAGGCAAGAAGGCAATAGGATAACATATATAAAACCTGGAAGGAAAATAAAATTGCCAGCCAAGAATTATATATCCAGCAAAACTATCTCTCAAATATGAAGACAAAATTAGGGCATTTCCAGATAAAGAGAAGCTAATAGAATTTGTACAAACCAGGCCAAAATTACAAGAAATACTAAAGGGAGCCATCTGGCTAGAGAATCAATGATACCAGATAAAAACCCAAGACTAGAACACAGGACAGAATAAACAGATAGGGAAGTCACAAAAATAAGTCAAAGCTAAAACACTGGATATCAGGAAACAGAGATGTCAATATGTGAAAGATGACAACATTAAAATAGAAAAGAGGGACTAACAGTGTAGTGACAGAAGTTTCATATGGAGAGGAAGTTAAGGAATAAAAGGTTGATTTAAACTTACAAAAATACAGGTTATTTTTAGGGTAACCACAAAAGAAACTAACAAATCTACACACCAAAAGAAAAAAAACATAAAGACTCAGCAAATACAAAATCAACAACAATGAAAAAGATGAAAAGGAAATACATAAAGAAAAATGACTCAGCACAAAGTGGATCAAAGAAATGGACAATACCATTAAAAAAAATCAAAATGGCAGCACTAAGCACAAAGCAAATACCTATCAATAATTACCTTGAATGTAAATGAACTAAATGCACCAATAAAGAGACAGAGAGTGGCAGAATGGATAAAAAATACGATCCATCTATATGCTGTCTAAGAGAGACATGCCTTAGACTCAGAAACACAAACTAAAATTCAAAGGATGGAAAAAAATACATATATTAAGCAAACAACAACAAAAAAAGAGTAGGGGTGGCAATATTAATCTCTGCCAAAATAGGCTTTAAAGCAAAATCCACCACAAAGCATAAGGGAGGGTACTACATAATGATTAAAGGCCCAACACACCAGGAGAACATAACTGTAATAAGTTTATATCCACCCAAGAACAGGGCTCTGAAATATATAAAACAGACTCTAACAGCAGTGAAAAAAGAATAGGCAGCTCCACAATAGTAGTAGGACTCTAATACGCCACTTTTGGCAAAGGGCAGAACATCTAGAAAGAAGCTCAATAAAGACACAGAAGATCTAAAGGTCGCAGTCAACCAACTTGATCTCATACACATATACAGAACACTCCACCTAACAGCAGTCAAGTATACTTTCTTTTCCAATGCACATGAAACATTGTCCAGAATAGACCTCATATTAGACCACAAAACAAGCCTTAACAGAATCCAAAACATCGAAATATTACAAAGCATCTTTTCTGACTATAAAACCAAAAAAAGTAGAAATCAGCAACAGAAAAAGCAAGAAAAAAACAAAATCAAATACATGAAAAATGAAAAATATCTTGCTCAAAAACTACTGGGTTATAGAAGAAAGCACGGACGGAATACAGAGATTCATAGAATCAAATGAGAATGAAAACACATCCTACCAGAATCTTCGGGAAACAGCAAAAGCAATGCTCAAGGGTCAATTTATTGTAATAAATGCACACATGCAAAAAGAAGAAAGGGCCAAAATCAAGACATTAACCCTACAACTTGAACAAATAGAGCAGCAAAAGAAGCCCTCGGGTACCAGATGAAAGGGAAGCGTATAAATATAGAGAGAGAGTTTTATATTAAGGAAATGGTTCATGGAGTTTTAGAGGCTGGAATGTGGGTCAGGCTGGAGGCTTCTCCTGATTCATGTAGCAGCAGGGTCTGCGGAACCCAAGATCAGCAAGCCAGGCAGCAGGGCTCTGGCTCACAGTCTAGGAAGGTGTACCAATTCGAAGATCGGCAGGCAAACGGCAGGCAAGCTGCTAGCACAAGTCCCAAGAACCAGACGTCAGATGATCAGGAGCCAACTGAAGGATTCAGTGTGAGCAAACCCCACAAGCCTTGCTAGAAAGTCTACTTATGTTGAATGCAGACCACACCCCCAAGGAAACTCCATTTCAACTGATTGGCTACTCAGAGCAGTTCCCATCACGGAGGTGATCACACTATATGAATTTTTATCATGGAGGTGATCACATCATCATAAGACTGCCAAACTAGATCATATCTGCCAAACCTCTGAGAATCATGGCCCAGCCAAATTGACACACAACCTTAATGATCACAACCATTGACTGCCAGAATAAATAAGCCTGTCTTGGAAGAAGTACAACCAGAGTGCTCCTTGGGAGCAAGGATGGTGAACTTTCTTCTCAAGTACTTTGGACATACTATCAGCAGGGACCAGTCCCTAGTAAGGGACATCATGCTTGATAAGATAGAAGGTCACTGTAAAGAGGGAGACTCAATGAGATGGATTGACACAGTGGCTGCAACAATGGGCTCAAACACAGCAACCTTATGAAGATGGTGCAGGACCCGGCAGTGTTTCATTCTGTTGTACATAGGGTTATTATGAGCCGGAACTCACTTGACGATACCTAACAATCTAACAACAATTTAGCCACACTGTCATATAAGGGAGCTGGCCATGGTTATACTCAAATTTGTTAATTAGTGATATCCATTTCTGTCTCTTCAGGGCAACATTAGCATCCACTATACTCAATTTCATCATCTACGAAATGGCATAAATACATTGTCTTTGTGGCTTGAGATGAGTATAAGGTATCTGAACTTCATCAGTGAGGAATTCTTTGATTTTAAGAAGAAAAAGAACTGACTCTAATATCCTCAAACAATAGAGTTATATCTCACTACAGGGAAAGGCCTTCCAGAGGCAGGGAATGTACAGGGACAGGAGAGTAGGCTTCATCATAGAACTGGTCTCCCTCATGGTCATATTCATTGCTTTAGCAGATGATAGTGTCATATCCATACATGATGTCCAGAGAGAAAATTTACTGTTCTTCATTGGATATATTGTTGATAGACCTGTCCATGGAGTCTTCAGAAGACATCTCCCCTGTATGAGTTAAATACTGGTTCCCCCAAAACATATATTAAGCCCTGGAACCTATGAATATTACCTGTTACAGTAAAAAAGTGAATAGTGTTGCCTGTACTTTTGGTGTCATATTTAAGAAACCATTTCCAATTCAAGTTCTTGAAGATTTGCCTCTATGTTTCCTTCTAAGAAGTCTATATTTTAGTGCATATATTCGGGTCTTGATCCATTCTGAGTTAATTTTTATATAAGCTATGAGGTAAGAATTCACTTTTACTCTTTTGCATGTGGCTATCCAGTTGTCTCAGTACCATTTGTTGAAGAGATTTTTATTTTCCTATTGAATGGTACTGGCACTAATTCTTTAATCTTCATATAAGAATTCTCTGTCTCCCTTGTTTTTCTCATCATTGTGCTTTTGAGATTCAAACCTCTTGTTGAGTGTAGCACTACCTAATTTATTGTCAATGCTGTGTGTTTTCACATTATATATAGTAATATCACAAAATTTCTCCTTTTTGATGTTCATGGGAATTTTGCTTACTAGTTTTCTGCTATTATGAATAGGGCTGTTTCAATAGTTCCATACATATCTTCTGGCAGAAATGAGCAAGAGTTTTATACTTGGAGGAGGGTAGTTATTGGGTATGGAGGAGCACCTATTATCCTTTGAGTAGTTACAAGGAGTTTCCTGAGTGGTTGAACTAATTTACACTAATGTTCAATGTTCCTTATGTTCACCTAATCACCAACACATTTTCATTTATCAATCCGCTGGGTGTAAAACATTATTTAATTGATTTCTATTTCTCTTATTATGTGATTGACAGGTTTTTCACGTATTATGGGCTGTTTATTTTTCCCCTTTTGTGAAATATCTGTTCATGGTGTTTCTTTTGAGTGGTTTATCTTTTTTCTTATTAATTTATAAGCTTTGTTTAATTGGGATATTAATACTTTGTTGGTTATATGCATGGAAAATTTCTTCTTAAGGTGTATGGTTTGTTTTGGATATCCTTTAGTGTTTTTGGCTGAACAGAAGGGCTTAGTTTTAACATGGTTGAATTTGTCAATATTTTTCTTAATGGTTTGTCCTCAATAGGTCTTGTTTATGAAACCTCTACGTATCTATCTTTATCTGAAATATTTATAGTATTACCTTCTACATTTGAAGGGTGAACCCACTGGAATAATTTTTGCCTTTGATGTGAGGCAGGAATTCAAATTCGTTTTTATGTCCCTGAAACTTTTATTAAATTGCCCATCCATTCGTTGTAATGCCACGTCTTCATAAATTGTTACTATTACGTGCTGGTCCTCTTCTGGGTTCTCTCTTCCAATCAACAAGTCTCTTGTTTCTATCCCTACACCATTGTCATGAATTTTAATTATTGTAGCATACCAATCAACCAAAAATAAGTTTGTTGTGGTAGCAAGAAATCCCAAAATCATAGTATGTTACAACTATTGTATCACAGTTAATTCCTCTCTGGGGAATTTGTAATTTATTTCAACAATATTGATAACAAAAAGTCACAATTTCAATCTATGGTCAGTAATGTGGGAAACAAAAAAGGTGTATATTGAAGTTACTACTATGAAGTTGAAAAAACTTAGTAGCAAAATTCTAAAAAATGAGTAGTATCTCTGTTACATGCTAAGTCCATGTTGATTACAGAAAACATATTAGAAACAGCTGAATACAATATGCAACCTTCAGTGAACCATACATAGAACTGGCTCTTATAGCTGGAATTTTTTAGAGTTGAAGTCCATAAAGTTGAACTGATAAAAATTATCACCTGTCTCTATACAGGTAATATGTATACCAGTATAATAAACTGTATTTGTGACCCTAAGCATGATGTCAGTCTCCCTGGTATTTTTGTTGGAAAAGGGATGCATTCGAATATATCTGAAAAAAGGACTAGAATCTAATTATGGAAGTGCTCTGTGTACATTTGTGCATGGTACTTGCAATGGATGTGAGCAGAAAGACTTGGAAGAAAGACGATGGCATATCCCTGGTGAAGGAATCAGTCAATGCTAAGTTCTTCTTTCTCTGAGCCTTGCTCCTTAAAGATTTTCACTAGCCTGGGATCAGAATGACAACAAAAGAGTTTGACCAATGATGAGCTTTGGATACTGAAACTTCAAGGGTCACAGAGACTACGAATAGTCTGTCTATGACCACACACTCAATAGCCTTGCCCAGGTCAGTAGGTAGCACACCTAAAAAGAAGAGATCATCATTTCTTCACAAAAGCCTGGTCTTTCTGCGCTCCTTGAGTACAGCACTTCCATTTTTATCCTTTAATCTCTGGAGAACTTAATCTCACTCCTTAGTGCTAGCACCCAGGTAATCTGAAGATCCCTAGTTTATGTTTTCCAAATTGGGAGAGATCTTTGTCTAACAGTCCATTTGGGGGCAGCTGTAAGGTAGGTATTCGCAGGAGATGAACAGAATGGAGTCACTTGTGAGACACATGCCTAATTGTCCATCCTCTTTACATACTTCTTTGTACCTTTGCACCAGTACTTGAACAGCTCTCATTATGCTAATATCCTACCCTGACCCTAAAATTCCTGGAACTTGCCCTTGTTCAATTTTGAACGTTCTAGATTTTTCCAAAATTTCCTTTAATGTTTTTTGAGAGCAGAGTTGTACGCTGATCTTCTTCTTACTTTTTTATATATGATTCTTAATATTCCTTTTGGTTTTCACTCTGTTACCTGGTTATGAGAACTATGTGAGAAGAAGTGTGTCTTAGACATCTAGTGCTGCTATAACAGAAATACCACAAGTAGATGGCTTTAACAAAGAGAAACTTATTGTCTCACAGTCTGATTGACTAGAAGTCTGAATTCAGGGTGCTAACTCCAGGGGAAGGCTTTCTGTCTGTGATGCATCTGGAGGAAGGTCCTTGTCATCAGTCTTCCCTTGGTCTGGGAGAATCTCAGCACAGGAACTTCAGGTCCAAAGGACACACTCTGCTCTTGGTGCTGCTTTCTTGGTGGTATGAGGTCCCCGGTTCTCTGCTTGCTTCCCTTTCCATTTACCTTTTGAGAGACAAAAAGTGGTGCAGACCACACCCCAGGGAAACTCCATTTACATTGGATCAGGGATGTGACCTGGTAAATGTGTTACAATCCCACTCTAATCCTTTTTGACATAAAATTGCAATCACAAAATGGAGAATACTGGGATTCATGGCCTAACCAAGTTAATACACACATTTTTTGGTAGGGGGACATAATTCTATCCATGACAAAGTGGAAAACTATGCAGATTAAAAAAAAAAACAACTTTTTTTTATACGCAGATATCACAGGCTAAATCAGCCATTTACCTGTTTCCCTTTATTGATCGATGAACTATTTTAACAGGCACAAAAGCACAGAACAATAGGAGAAATACCCACATATATGTTTCCAGAATTTAAAAAATGCTGATATTTTGTCATAACAACTATCTTCTTAAATTAATACAATAGTATGCATAAAGAGGATTTTTTTTTTTATTCCTGCCCATTCTTCTCCTTTGCTTCCCAGAGGCAGCTATAGTCTTGAATTTGGTGATTTTCTAGGCAGTAGGATATTCAATAATTAAAATTTGAGGAATGAGGTAGTGGAGGAGAGAGGAGGCCTGAGAGAAAAAGAGTGAAAGAGGAAAGGAAGAAGGAAGTGGAAGAGAAAGAGAGAAAAACAGAGAGAGCATAGAGAAAGGTTTGTGATATTCATTTTGTTTCACAAGATAGATGTGAGACTTCCTCTAAATAAGCACTCCTTGCATATCTATTACGTGTATCATCACCTCTATTTTTCTCCATCAGACTCATCAGCAACATGGAATCAGAACACTGAACATGGGAAAACCAAGCAAGATTCCTCCCACCTGGTCCTCTCAGAGAATCCAGTATGGCAGCCCCTCCTCTTTAGGCTGTTCCCATCCATGTACCCTGTCGTTGATCTTGAGAACCTGGTCTTCATCCTGGACATCAAGTTGAATCTTACCTCTGCTCAGTAGTAGCTGTTTGACATTCGACAATTTCCTTCCAAGCTCAGTATCATCATCTATAAAGTTGGCATAAACATATTAGTTCATGTGTTAGAGAAGGTTTGAGACACCTCAGCTTTATCAGTGACACAAACAGGGTCAAGCATTAAAAACAATTATCACTCCTAACAAGAGTCTCAGAGGTAGAATAGGTTCAGGCACAGAACTACAGTGTTGCATTTTCTCTCTTCACACGTTGGCTTCTTGCTGAGGTTGTTCTCCTCATGATCACCAAAGGCTGCAGCAGCACATAGGTCATCTCAGAAACAATAAAAGGACAGAAAACTGACTGCCTCTATTTGGTCTCTTTGTAACAGAGAAATAATCTTCCCAAGGAATCATTTAGAAGACAGCCTATACTATCAGCCTGGTATGGGACATATGAACCTTCCAAAACTAATTACCAGCAAGAGAAATTTCATCACTATGGGAGGCTTAGACTAAACCTCTTATTGGGAAAGTCTGATGTGGAGTCAAGCATCATAGTGACTACAAGTGCTTACTGTAATGTCACTACCTGTCTGTCATTTTGTTGTACTGTGATGGCTTGCATGTTGCAACAATGCTGAAAGTTATGCCACCAGTATTTCAAACATCAGCAGGGTCACCCATCATGAACAGGTTTTAGTGCTGTCATTTTGATGCCTTTTTATGTGTGTTGTTGACAATTTCATTTTTCCACATACTTTTTTGTGCTGAGACGTTTTTCTTAGTAAATTGTGAGATCCTCATTTTCATAGTGTTTGACTTTATGTTAGTTGAGTCGTTACGTTTTTCTTGGCTTTTATCTTGAGTTATAGAGTTGTTATACCTTTTTGTGCTTACCTTATTATTTACCCCTATTTTTCTAAGTAAAAGCCTAACTTGTATTGTTCTATATCGCCTTGTATCACTCTCCATATGGCAGTTCAATGCCTCCTGTATTTAGTCCCTCTTTTTGATTATTGTGATCTTTTACCTATTGACTTCCATGATTCCCTGTTATGTGTATTTTTTTTTAATTAATCTAAATTTGTTTGTTTTTGTGATTTCCCTATTTGAGTTGATATCAGGACGTTCTGTTTTGTGTCCTTGTGTTGTGCTGATATCTGATATTATTGGTTTTCTGACCCAACAATATCCTTTAGTATTTCTTGTAGCTTTGGTTTGGTTTTTGGAAATTCTCTAAACTTGTGTTTGTAAATATCTTAATTTCGCCTTCATATTTCAGAGAGAGTTTTGCTGGATATATGATCCTTGGCTGGCAGTTTTTCTCCTTCAGTATTCTGTATATGTCGTCCCATTCCCTTCTTGCCTGCATGGTTTCTGCTGAGTAGTCTGAACTTATTCTTATTGATTCTCCCTTAAAGGAAACCTTTCTTTTCTCCCTGGCTGCTTTTAAAATTTTCTGTTTATCTTTGGTTTTGGCGAGTTTGATGATAATATGTCTTGGTGATTTTCTTTTTGTATCAATCTTAAATGGGGTTCGATGAGCATCTTGGATAGATATCCTTTCGTCTTTCATGATGTCAGGGAAGTTTTCTATCAGGAGTTCTTCAACTATTTTCTCTGTGTTTTCTGTCCCCCCTCCCTGTTCTGGGACTCCAATCACCCACAGGTTATCCTTCTTAATAGAATCCCACATGATTCTTAGGGTTTCTTCATTTTTTTAAATTCTTTTATCTGATTTTTTTTCAGCTATGTTGGTGTTGATTCCCTGGTCCTCCAGATGTCCCAGTCTGCATTCTAATTGCTCGAGTCTGCTCCTCTGACTTCCTATTGCGTTGTCTAATTCTGTAATTTTATTGTTAATCTTTTGGATTTCTACATGCTGTCTCTCTATGGATTCTTGCAACTTATTAATTTTTCCACTATGTTCTTGAATAATCTTTTTGAGTTCTTCAACAGTTTTATCAGTGTGTTCCTTGGCTTTTTCTGCAGTTTGCCTTATTTCATTTGTGATGTCTTGAAGCATTGTGTAAATTAGTTTTTTATATTCTGTATCTGATAATTCCAGGATTGTATCTTCATTTGGGAAAGATTTTGATTCTTTTGTTTGGGAGGTTGGAGAAGCTGTCATGGTCTGCTTCTTTAAGTGGTTTGATATGGATTGTTGTCTCCGAGCCATCACTGGGAAACTAGTTTTTCCAGAAAATCCGCTAGAAAAAAAAATGCAGTCAGATGCTTATCAGAGTTCTCCCTCTGGCTCAGGCTATTCGGATGTTAATGAAGCCGCCTTGGGAGGGTGGGGGAGGGAACAGAGATATAGGAGAGTAGTACCTCAGAATATAGCCAGAGTTGCTTGTCTTGCTTGGAATGACTATTATATCTGAGGTTCCCACGGGGCGCGTCACCTATGTGTGCTGGCTGTGTGGAGATTGCCCCCGGGGGGTCTGGCCCGCTGGCATCACGGTCAGATCCTCCGCTTCCAGCCCCACGCCCAGCGTCAAGGCTCCCCTACTGGGACGGTGCACTCTCGACTCCAAAATCAGTCGCTGCCTCCCGGGGACTTCTCGTCCCTCTAGCCGCGTTGCTGTGCCGCCCCCGAGAACCGGTTGGGCCCCCTCCCGGGGTTAGTTCAGGTGGGTGGAGCAGCTCCCTGTGCTTGTGCCGTGACCGAGTGTCCCGGCTGGGACGCTGTTCTCCCCGCTCCAATACCAGTCGCTGCCTCCCGGGGACTTCTCCTACCAGCTGCGTCCCACGCCACCTGCGGAACTGGCTGGTCCCCCTCCCGGGGTTAGTTCAGGGGGGTGGAGCAGCTCTCTGTGCTTGTGCCGTACCTGACTGGTACGCTGGCTCCAGGCTCTGAAAACAATCGCTGCTTCCCTGTATTAGTTCGTTCTCTGTCTCTAAATCTGTGTTTGTTGTTCAGGGTTCGTAGATTGTTATGTATGTGATCGATTCACCTGTTTTTCCGTGTCTTTGTTGTAAGAGGGATCCGAGGTAGCATCTGCCTAGTCTGCCATCTTGGCTCCGCCAACCACATATTCATATTTTATATTGTGCAAATTATCAAACAATATCATTAATATACTCAAGTAAAATTTTGCTGAAGATGACTCAAAAGTGCTTGCAGCAGTACATCAACAGGGACCTGCCAGAAATTCAAGCTGGATTCAGAAGAGGGCATTGAACAAGGGATATCATTGCTGAGGTCAGATGGATCATGGTTGAAAGCAGAGTCTGCCGGAAGGATGTTTACCTGTGTTTTATGGAGTATGCAAAGGCATTCTGCTGTGTGGATCATAACAAATTATGGATAACATTGTGAAAAATGGAATTCCAGAATACTTCATTGTGCTTATCAGGAACTTATACTGATATCAAGAGCCAGTCTTTCAAACAGAACAAGGGGATACTGTGTGACTTAAAGTCAGGAAAGGTGTGTGTCAGGGTGGTATCTTTCACCATACTTATTCAATCTGTATGCTGAGGAAATAATCCAAGAAGCTGGACTATATAAAGAAGATGACATCAGAATTGGAGAAAGACTCATTAACAATCTGTGTTTTGCAGTTAACACAACCTTCCTTGCTGAAAGTGAAGAGGACTTGAAGTACATACTGATGAAGATCAATGACTACAGCCTTCAGTATGAATTACACCTCAACATAATGAAAATAAAAATCCTCACAAATGGACCAATAAGGAACATCATGAGAAATGGAGAAAAGATTGAAGTTGTCAAGGATTTCATTTTACTTGGATTTAGATAAACACCCACAGAAGCAGCACTTAAGAAATCAAATGACGCATTCCATTGATCAAATCTGCTGCAAAAGACTTGTTTTTAGTTTTTATTTTGCTTTAAGTGAAAGTTTACAAATCAGTCAGTCTCTCATACAAAAATATATACACACCTTGCTATATACTCCTAATTGCTCTCCCCGTAATGAGACAGCACACTCCTTCCCTCCACTCTCTCTTTTTTGTCCATTCGGACACCTTCTGACTCCCTCTGCCCTCTCTTCTCCCCTCCAGACAGGAGATGCCAACATAGTCTCATGTGTCAACTTGATCCGAGAAGTTCATTCTTCACCAGAATAGTTTTCTATCCTGTAGTCCAGTCCAACCTTGTCTGAAGAGTTGGCTTTGGGAATAGTTCCTGTCTTGGGTCAACAGAAGGTCTCCAGTCCAATCTTGTCTGAAGAGTTGGCTTTGGGAATAGTTCCTGTCTTGAGTTAACAGAAGGTCTCAGGACCATGACCTCTGGAGTCATTCTAGTCTCAGTCAGACCACTAAGTCCAGTCTTTTTTTTGTGAATTTGGGGTCTGCATCCCACTGCTCTCCTGCTCCTTCAGGGGTTCTCTGTTGTGTTGGCTGTCAGAGTAATCATCGGTTGTAGCTGGGCACCGTCTAGTTCTTCTGGTCTCAGGCTGATGTAGTCTCTGGTTTTTGTGGTCCTTTCTGTCTCTTGGGCTCATATTTATCTTATTGCTTAGTGTTCTTCGCTCTCCTTTGCTCCAGCTGGGCTGAGACCCATTGATGCATTTCAGATGGCCATTTGCTAGCATTTAAGATCCCAGAAGCCATTCCCCAAAGTGGAACGCAGAATGTTTTCTTAATAGATCTGACTCTGGGCCTTTGTTAAATGTGAGCTTCTCATGTGCAGATGGATTTAAGTCTGGATCCTCAATTCTGTTCCATTGGTCTATGTATCTGTTTTTATACAAGTACCAGGCAGTTGTCACTATTGTGGCAGTATAATAGGCTCAAAATCAGAAAGAGTGAGGCCTCCTACCTTTTTCTTCATTTTCAGCAATGCTTTACTTCTCCGGGGCCTCTTTCCCTTCCATATGAAGTTGGTGATTTGCTTCTCCACCTCATTAAAAAATGTCGTGGGTATTTCAATTGGAATTGCATTGTATGTACAGGTCGTTTTTGTAGAATAGACATTTTTAAAATGTTAAATGTTCCTATCCATATGCATGTGAAAGCTGAACAATGAATAAGGAAGACTGAGGAACTGATGCCTTTGAATTGTAGTGTTGGCAAGAAATACTGAATACACCATGGACTGCCAAAAGAACAAAGAAATCTGTCTTGGAAGAAGTACAGCCAGAATGCTCGTTAGAAGCAAGGATGGTGAGACTGCGTCTTACATCCTTTGGACATGTTGTCAGGAGGAATCAGTTCCTGGAGAAGGACATCATGCTTGGCAGAGTACAGGGTCAGTGGAAAAGAGGAAGACCCTCAACGAGGTGGATTCACACAGCGCGGATGCAACACTGAGCTCGAGCATAACAATGATTGTAAGGATGGCTCAGGACCAGGCAGTGTTTTGTTCTGTTGTGCGTAGGATCACTATGAGTCAGAACCGACTCGATGGCACCTAACGACAACAACATATCAAGAGAAATAAATTACAAGTGATTGGGGTAGCAGAACAGAGGAAGATAACACAGAATACAGACAGAATTGTTGAATGTTTGTTGGCAGAAAGCTTCTCTGATATCAAAAAAGATGAGATGATACCTATACAAAAACCTCACCAAACCCCACACTAGGTAGATTCCAAAAGAAAGTCATAAAGACATGTTATAATCAAATTTGTCAAAACCAAAGATAAAGAGAAAATTTTAAAAGTGGCTAGGAAAAAGCAAAAAGTAACCTACAAAGGAGAGTCCATAAGACTAGCCTCTGACTATTTGTCAGAAACCATGTAGGCAAGAAGGCAAAGAGATGACATATATAAAGCCTTGAAGGAAAAAAAAAAAAAATTGCCAGCCAAGACTTACATATCCAGCAAAACTGTGTCTCAAACATGATGGTGAAATTAAGGCATTTCCAGATAAAGAAAAGTTTAGGGAATTTGCAAAAGCCAAACCAAATTACAAGAAATACTGAAGGGAGTCCTCCAACTAGAAAATCAATAACATCGGATAACAACTCAAGAGTAGAACATAGGAAAGGATAACTAGTTATCAACTCAGATAGGGAAGTCATAAAAATAAATCAAAGCAAAACACTAAAAATACGGAAACAGAGATGGCAGTAC
This sequence comes from Loxodonta africana, assembly GCF_030014295.1. NCBI lineage: Eukaryota > Metazoa > Chordata > Mammalia > Proboscidea > Elephantidae > Loxodonta > Loxodonta africana. The sequence continues at coordinate 17,759,328 of NC_087344.1, forward strand.
ATAAGAGATGACAACATTCAAACAAAAAAGAGTGACTAAACAATGTAGTCTTGGATCTTTCATATAGAGAGAAAGTCAAGGTGATATAAAGAAATAAAAGATTGGTTTAAACTTAGAAAAACAGGGGTAAATATTAAGGTAAACACCAAGGAGACTAACAATCCTACACATCAAAATAGAAGAAATTAAAAAGAACAAGAAAAACATAAAGACTCAGCAAATAAAAATGAACAAAAATGAAAAAGATGAAAAGAAAATACATAAAGAAAAATGACTCAACACAGAAAATTAAGTGGAATCGACTCGATGGCAACCAGTTTGGTTTTCGGTTTTAGCAAGGTGTGTGTAAATTTTTGTATGAGAGACTGACCTGATTTGTAAACTTTCACTTAAAGCACAATAAAAATTAATTAAAAAAAAAAAGTGGGCAAAGGATATGAACAGGCACTTCACCAAGGAAGACATTCAGGTGGCTAACAGGTACATGAGGAAATGCTCAGGATCATTAGCCATTAAAAAAAAAAAAAAATGCAAATCAAAACTACAATGAGAAACCATCTCACTCTAGCAAGGCTAGCATTAGTCCAAAAAACACAACATAATGAATACTGGAGAGGTTATAGAGAGATTGGAACACTTATGCACTGCTGCTGGGAATGTAAAATGGTACAACTACTTTGGAAATCGATTTGGCACTTCCTTAAAAAGCTACAAATAGAAGTACCATACAATCCAGCAATCCTATTTCTTGGAATGTATCCTGGAGAAGTAAGAGCCCTCACATGAGTAGATATATGCACACCCATTTTCATTGCAGCACTGTTCACAATATCAAAAAGATAAGAACAACCAAGGTGCCCAACAATGGATGAATGGATAAACAAATTATAGTATATTCATACAATGGGATATTACACAAAGATAAAGAATAATAAATCTGTGAAATACTTCATGGATGAATCTGGAAGGCATTATGCTGAGTGAAGTTAGTCAGTCACATAAGAACAAATATTGCAGGAGACCACTATTATAAAAACTTGACTAAAGGTTTAAACACACAAAAATACATTCTTTGATGGTTACGAGGTTGGGGAGGGGGGAGAGGGGTATTCACTAACTAGATAGATAGCACACAAGAATTATTTTCACTGAAGGGAAGGACAATACACAATACAGGGGCAGTCAGCACAATTGGACTAAACCCAGAGCTGAGAAGTTTTTTGAATACAACCAAACACTTTGAAGGACAGAATAACAGGGACAGGGGTCTGGGGACCATGGTTTCAGGGGACATCTAGGTCAATTGGCATAACAAAGTGTATTAAGAAAACATTCTGCATACTACTTTGGTGAGTGGCCTCCGGGGTTTTAAAAGCTAGTGGGCAGCCATCTAAAATGCATCAATTGTTCCCAGCCAACCTGGAGCAAAGGAGAGTGAAGAACATCAAAGACACAGAGAAATATGAGCCGAAGAGACAGAAAGGGCCACATAAACCAGAAACTCCATCAGCCTGAGACCAGAACTAGATGGTGCCTGGCTACCTCCAATGACTGGTCTGACAAGGAACACAACAGAGAGTCCCTGAAGGAGCAGGAGAAAAATGGAATGCAGAGCTAAAATTCTAGTGAAAAAAAAAACAAAACCAGACTTAATAGTCTGATTGAGACTGGAGAGACCCCAGAAGACATGGCCCCCAACTCTCTGTTAACCCAGAACTGAAACGATTCCAAAGCCAACTCTGCAGATAAAGATTAGATTTGACGATAAGACATAAAATACTACTCGTGAAGAGAGTGCTTCTAAGCTCAAGTAGACACATGATATGAAATGGGCAGATCCTGTCGAGAGAAGGAGATGACAAGACAAAAAGGGACAAGAGCTGGTTGAATGGATACGGGAAATCCAGGGTGGAAAGGAGGAGTGTGCTGTCGCATTACAGGGAGAGCAGCTAGCGTCACATGACAATGTGTGTATAAATATTTGTATGAGAAACTAACTTGAACTGCAAACTTTCACTTAAAACACAATAAAAAGGGGGGAGGGGACTATGACTGGCAGATTCTACTTGAATGGAAGTTTTCAGTAGAAGTTTACATTCTTCTTTTTGAAGCCACTATGACTTCTTATTTTTTTATTATGTCATATGTTTGAAGTGAATGAGTTTAAGATGGTGAAGAGTGACATAACACCATCTTATCTCAAATTGTTTTTCATATAATATATTGAGAACACAGTAGATTAGCAACCAGAATTCATATGGAAACAACATGTAGTAAAATAAATTGATAAACACATGAAAATATTGAATTCATTAAAGCCTTTTAAGTGAATATTCACATGGAACACCATCTTCGTCTATTAAATAATGGTTGTCTTCTAGCTAAATCTACTCAGAGTATAGATAAACCTGCATACTATTGCCTAGCCAGTGATATTGTGATTTCTCACAACTCCATTAAAAATCAAGAGCCAAAATATCAACCCACATTCCACGAATGTGAAGAAAAATGTGTATCAAAATGATAGGGACACAACAAGAAAAAAGCTGATTATGAAACCCTAAAAAGGGAGTAACAACTCTATCTATACTGATCACAGTCAGAAGTTATCACAGAGAATAGCTTAAAATATGCTCCATGAAAATACATAGAATAAAGATTAAGGATCAAGGGATATTCAATGCCAGTTAGAAAGTAACAATGCTACGTATTTGCATTTTACTATAATGCAAATTGAATCAGACTTTCTAACATCATTGGTAAGATAGAGATGCTTTCGGTTGTACTCAAAGAAGACTGCAATGCTATTAGAGAAGTATGGTATATCCATGTCTGCAAGGTATGTGACTTGGAGGTGAGAGAAACAGGTAGAGAGAGGTAAATGGCTTGCAGCTGGTCTGCTAGGGGCTGGGAACCAGCTACCCTGCATTCTACCTTCTATTTTCTTAGTCTTTAAAGATTTGCAGTGTCCTAGGATCAGAATGACAGTAGAAGTATTTGGTTAATGAGGAACTTCGGATATTGAGCCCCCAGGGACACAGAGGCTACAAATAGTCTACCTGTAACCACCTCACTCACTTTAATAGCCAAATAATATGCATGCAGACATGACCATTTTGTATTCCTCTCCCATCAAGAAGCAGTACTCCACCCACAGATGATCCTCTTGCCGGGAAGCCTGGTGCCTCACTTGGTCCCTCTGCCTTTTCTAAGGAAAGCTCTTCCATCTACATCATCCAACATCCAGGACAGATGTCAAGCATCATTCCTTAGTGATACCAGCCAGGTAACCTAAATGCCTTAGTTAATGCTTGGAAATGAGGACAGGTGTTTTAATACAGGTTCATCCAGGGGAATGATGCATGTGAAGATAGTATGAGCATGAAATGATTGGAATCAAGTCACCCTTGAACTTCTGCCTGTCTCCCATCTCCCTGACATGTTTCCTTGTATCTTTGAACTGATAGTAAGGAGTTGTCATTCTGCTAGTGTCCTCTCTCTCCACAATGGCAAGGATCATTTTCCTCCTGAATAGAAGCTTGCCCTTTCTCAAGCAGGACGACTGTTTTAAAGTTCTGACATTTACTAACATTCTTGTGGTGGTGAAGAAGGTTTATCAACATCACCTTATCTTCCCACCCCTGCTTCTTAACACACATTTGTATTACAGGTTTTCCCTGCTATCCGAAAGTATTCCTATGAATCCTTTCATAAGCCAAAATGGCGCAAAGTGAAGAAGCAATTACCATTAATTTATACAGGAAAAATTTTTGAAGGTTCCAGGACTCAAAACATAACCCACTAAGTCATGCCAAATAACACATATAACCTAAAGTAATGCTAACATATAGTGTTGACATGCACATTTCAAAGCTATCGCAGTTTAATGCCGAGTGTATTTTTCAAAGAAGGAGCTTTGGGACAGACTCTCGTCACTAGGAGCTCTGCAATGCCTCCTTAAAGGCTCACTGCAAAACACTGGACGCTAGTTTGGATTTTCACCTTTTTCTGCAAAAGTGAAATCCAACTTAAATGTCTTTCACTTAGTGAAGAAAACAATTACTGATGTGGGTATTTTGTAAAAGCAAAGTGCTAAAACGTGAACATTTCTGTTGCCCAGCTCTAATTTCTGAGGAAAGCAGTGGAATCCAAGACAGTCTCACCAGGCTGCCTCCAGAGTCTATTTTTCTCTACAAAATTACCAAGTATTTAAAACGACAAAGAGAGCAGAAGGAGTATAATTAAAAAAAAAATGACCACCCTCTCACCCTTTCCAAAATAAATAAATGTTGATTCTCTGCTCTATCAGCTTCTGCATTTTTAAATAATAACCAAATAAAATGCATGCAGACGGTACCACCTTTGTGTTATCCCCTCCCATTCCTCTCATTCTCATCCCAAGGTGCTGCTTGCCGACCTTTGAATGCAGTTACCTCATCCTTTCCTTCAGATTCATCAGCAATATGGGACCTAGAAACCAAACAGGTGTTTCAGAGTTTATTCTCCTGGCACTGACAGAGGATCCAGAACTGCGGTCCCTCCTCTTTATCCTGTTTCTGTCCATAAATCTGCTCACAGTCCTGGGAAACCTGCTCATCATTCTGACTGTCAGCTCTGACCCCCACCTCCACACCCCCATGTACTTCTTTCTTTCCATTCTCTCCTTTACTGACATCTGTTTCAGCACCACCACGATCCCAAAGATGCTGGTGAACCTCCAAGCACAGAATCAGAGCATCACTTATGAAGGATGCCTCACCCAGACCTGCTTTGTGTTGGTTTTTGCTAGTTTGGAAAGTTTTCTCCTTTCAGTAATGGCCTATGACCACTATGTGGCCATTTGTCACCCACTGAGATACACAGCTATCATATATCTCCGCCTCTGTGGCCTGCTGACTCTAGTCTCCTTGCTCATTAGCATTTTGGATGCCCTGTTCCTCAGTCTGATGTTGTTGTGACTGTCCTGCTGCACAGATCTGGAAATTCCTTACTTCTTCTGTGAAGTTGTTCAGGTCATCAAAGTTGCCTGTTCTGAAACCCTCATCAATAATATCATCTTATATTTTGCAGCTAGCATACTGGGTGCTCTTCCTTTCTCTGGAATCATTTTCTCTTATACTCAAATTGTCTCCTCCATTTTGAGAATACCTTCAGCAGGTGGAAAGTAGAAAGCTTTTTCTACCTGTGGGTCTCACCTTTCAGTTGTTTCCTTATTCTACGTGTCAGCTTTTGGCGCAACATTTACACACTCTTCTAGAAAGACTGCAGTAGCTTCAATGCTGTACACTGTAGTTACTCCCATGACGAACCCCTTCATCTATAGCCTGATAAACAGGGACATAAAGGGAGCCTTGGGGAACGTTATCAGGTGCACACCTGCTTTTCAGTGATTGTATTATGTACTTTGGGTTGGATTTCTAGATTGAATCAAAGTGACAGAGTCACAGATGGCTACCACACACTCAGCTATCATATTCGGACATCGTGCTTGGAGACACAAAACTGACTGTCCGAGGACCTGTTGTTAATAGATCTTTCCATAGAATCATACAGAAGACATCTCCTTCCATTTTATCACTGAGAATAACATCATATATCCCTTTCTAATGAAAGTTTTGTTTGGGGAAAAGAATTGCTATGAGAGCTTTAGACTGACCATGTAAAGAATATTTTCTGTTGGGAAGTTAATTCCTATAACCACTAAAAGCACTTAATCCAATGCCTGGCACAGGATACTCAATCAAATTTAGGTAGGACCATTGTGTTCTGTATGTTGCTGTAATTTATACGGCGTATTATTCCTTGTTCTCATGTATTTTACACTTTCTTCAGCAGTTTTACTGGTTTACCATTATTCTAATATCCATTAGCACGTTTTACTCATCTTCGTAATTAAATCAAATGAATGAATATTTGTTGAGTAGGCAGGGTAGAGTTGGTAGTCTTTTTTGGAACCACATTTGCTTTGATCCTTAAAAAACCAAAAACAAAAAATACTGATGAGAGTGTACATGAGATTTTCCTTTTCTCATTCGTCACCTTATGTTGCAGTTTTTCTTTCTCAACTCTGGTGAGTCCACACAGAGGCTGGTTAAAATTAATTTAATCATTAAAGTCTTAGTGGGTTGTCTGCACTCTTAGGAATCTCATGCAAAACTTTGTAATGTTTTCTTACGAAGAAAACAATTTTTCTACAGACATGGACTTTATTCAAGGAAGAAAGAGAGTAAAATGAAATGGGACCAAAGGCTAGTTGGCAAACTTAAGAAGGTTAGTTTCCCCACAATCACAAAGAAGCAGGGCCATCAGTCAGAATCATCTCTTTGGTGTTGGGATGACAACAAGACAGATCTTGTAGAAGAATTAATGCAGTGCCGGAGATCCTTCTGTTCTGGTCATCATTAACGGTGGCTGTGGGATTGCAATCAGCACTAAACCAGGAGGTCAGCTCCTCACCAGGCGTATTGTAGTGCAAAGCTGTCTCCATGTACGTTCATAAAGCACTTGCAGAGATGAGTCACCTGAGACCTTGTTTGTAGTGCTGTTTTCCATACCTCACCTAAGAACTACTGACTTTGATATCTGGGGAGACATCTGAAGGATGAACATTCTAAATAATTACTTCTTTGAGATTTTGATGCAGGCTGAAGTTTGAGAAGAATGACTTTAATATTAGAAGATGAAAGAATGGATTTAGAATCTAGAATATGAAAGAATCTGGGAAGTGAAATCTTTTAAATTTTACATATTATTAAAATATCACGTGCAAAGTACTGTATGAAATGTATCAGTAGTTCTTAAAGAATAGTAATATAATGAGAACTCATATACCCATGTCCCAGGTTATGAAATAAAGTAATGACATCACCATATAATCCAATGAATACTCTCCCTGTACCCTCCCAGTGGCAAACACTATCCTGAATTCTATATTTATCTTTTTCTCTGAAGTTCTGTTTTGTTGAATCTTATTGTTATGGATTTAATTATGCCTCCTAAAAAGATAGGTTGAAGTCCTAACTCCTGTAAGTGTGACTTCATTTAGAAATAATACCTTTGAAGATACTATCTGTTAAGATGAGGTCACACTGGAGTATGTTTGAACAGAGCAAGGGGATACTGAGTGATATAAAGTCAGGGAAGTTGTGTGTCAGGGTTGTGTCTTTCACCACATTTATTCAATCTGTATGCTGAGCAAATAATCCAAGAAGCTGGACTATAGGAAGAAAAGCATGGCATGACCTTAGGGTTGGAGGAAGACTCATGAACAACCTGTGCTGTGCAGATGACACAACCTTTCTTGCTGAAACTGAAGAGGACTTGAAGTGCTTATATGCATACATACATACGTACATACATATATATATGTACTCTATACCATCCTAGTGGGAATGAAGTGGTGTCTCATTGTTGTTTTTAATTTTTTTTATTGTGGTAAAATATATATAACAGAAGTATACCATTTAATCTTAAGTTGTAAAATTCATGACATTAATTACATGCATTATGTTGTACTAACATCATTAATCATTTCCAAAAGATTTGCATTACCCAAAAGAGAAACTCAGTACACCTTCAGCAATAACTCTCAGCTTCATTTCCTCCCATCTACTGGTAACCACTAATAGACTTTGCTTCCTAGGCATTTGTATGACTAGGTGTTTTATATAAGTGGGATATAAGGAGCCCTAGTAGATCATAGGAAACCCTGGTGGCTTAGAGATTAAGAGCTACAGCTGTTAAGGAATAGTTCAGCAGTTTGAATCCCACCAGGTGATCCTTGAAACTCTATGGGGCAGTTATACTCTGTCCTATAGGAAGTATAACAATTCCTACGAGTTGGAATTAACTTGACCATAAGGGGTTTGATTTTCTTTTTGTGGTGGATCATAAAATATTTATCCCTTTGTGCCTGACTTATTTCATTCAGCATAAAGATTTCAAGCTTCATCTATGTTTCAGTATGTATCAAGACTTCATTTCTCTTTATGACTAAATAGCATTCCATTGTATGAATACACAAAATTTTGCTTATCCATTCTTCTGTTGACTATGCAAAGGCATTTGACTGAGTAGATCATAACAAGTTATGGATAACATTGGGAAGACTGAGAATTTTGGAACACTTAATTGTGCTCATGAGAAACCTGTACTTAGATCAAGAGGCAACCATTCGAACAGAACAAGGGGATGCTTTGTGGTTTATAGACAAGAAAGGTGTGCATCAGGGTTGCATCCTTTCACTGTACCTATTCAATCTGTATGCCGAGCAAATAATCCAAGAAGCTGGACTGTATGAAGAAGAACTGGGCATCAGGATTGGTGGAAGACTCACAAACAACCTGGTACTTTTGTGGGAAGAGGGATGTCTTTGAATATACAATCAAATTACATAAGTGTTCTGTGTCCACGTGTGCATGGAACTTACAATGGATGTGAGCAGAAAGACTTGGAGGAAAGTGGATGACATATTCTTGGGGTAGGAATCAGCCAGTGCTAAACTCTTTCTTTGAGCCTTGCTTCTCAACAATTTTCTCTGCCCTGAGATCAGAATGACAACAAAAGACTTTGACTAATAAGGAGCTTTGGATATTGAAACCTCAAGGGCCACGGAGACTACAAATAGTCTGTCTATAACCACACACTCAACAGCCTTGCCCAGGTCAGTAAGCAGCACAACTAAGAAGAAAAGACCTGGTCTTTATGTTTTTCTGTGCTCCCTGAGTACAGCACTTTCATTTCTATAATTCAGTGTCCAAGGAGAACTTAATGTCACTTCTTAGTGCTAGCACCTAGGTAATCTGAAGTTCCCTAACTTATGTTTTGCAAATAGGGAGAGATCTTTGTCTAACAGTCCATCTAGGGGCAGCTGTGAAACAAGTACTTGCAGAAGATGAGCAGAATGGAGTCATGTGTGAGATTCCTGCCTAATTGTCGATCCTTTTGACATGTTTCCTTGTACCTTTACACCAATACTTGAACAACTGTCATTCTGCTGACATCCTACTCTGACCCTAAAATTCCAGAGGCTTTTCCCATCTCAAGACAAACTTGTCCTTGCTCAATTTTGATGAATGTTGTAGATTTTTCCAAAAAAATTTTAATATTGTTTTGAGAGAGCAGGGGTGTATGGTGATCTGTTCTTACATTTCTATATATGATTCTTAATACTGCTTTGTAGGGAAGATCATTGGTATTCATTCTATTATCTGTTTATAAGAACTCTGTGGGAGGAGGTGGAAAATTAGGCAGAACCCACAGGCTAAATCAGCCATTTACCTATTTCCTTTCATTGATCAATGAAGTATTCTAACAGGCACAACAGCACAGAAGAACAGGAGAAATACCCATGTATTTATGTTTCCAGAATTAATAAATTGTGATATTTTGCCATAACAACTATCTTCTTAAATGAACACAATAGTATGCATAAAGATGACGTACTCTTTTTATTCCTGTCCATTTCCCTCCTTTGTTTCTCAGAGGCAACTATAGTCTTGAATTTGGTAAGCCTCTAGGCATTAGGTTATTCAATAATTAAAATTTGAAGAAGGAGGTAGTGGAGGAGAGAGGAGGGCTGAGAGAAAAAGAGTGAAAGAGGAAGGAAAAAAGGAAGAGGAGGAAAAAGGAAAAAGAGTGAGCATAGAGAAGGATTTGTAATATCCATTTTGTTTCACAGTATAGATGTGAGGCTTCCTCTAAAATGACGGATCCTTGTATATCTATTATGTGTCTCATCACATCTATTTTTTCCATCAGACTCATCAAGAACATGAAATCAGAAAACAAAACGTGAAAAACAAGCAGGATTCCTCTCTCTCATACTCCAGCACTGCAGCCCCTCCTTTTTAGGCTGTTCCCATCCATGTACCTAGTCAATGATCTCAGGAACCTGATCTTCATCCTGGACTTCAAGTTGAATCCTACCTCTGCTCTGTAGTAGCTGTCTGACCTTTGACAATTTGCTTCAAGCTCAGTTTCAACATCTATAAAGTTAAAAAAAAAAAAAAAAAAAAGTTGGCATAAGTATATTAGTTCATGTGTTGGGTAATGTTGGAGTTGCCCCAACTTTAGAAGTGATACAAACAGGGTCAAACATTAAAAACAATTATCACTCCTAACAAAGTTTTCAGAGATTGGGAAGTCCAGGTATGCAGCTATAATGTTGCATTTTCACTCTTCATATGTTGGTTCCTCCCTAAGGTTGTTTTCCTTATGGTCACCAAAGGTTGCAGTAGTACATAGATCATTTCAGAAAGAACAATAGGAACAGAAACCTGACTGCCTCTATTTGGTCTCTTTGTAGTGGAGAGATAGTCTTCCCAAGGAATCATTTAGAAGACAGCCCATATTATCAGCCTGGTATGGTACATATGCACCTCCCAAATCTAATTACTTTTAAGAGAAATTTCATTACCTTGGGAGGCTTAGACTAATTCTTTTATTAGGAAAGTCTGATGTGGAGTCAAGCACCATAGTGACTACAAGTGCGTACTTTAATGTCAATTCGTATTACTGTGGTGGCTTGTATGTTGCTGTAATGCTGGAAGCTATACCACCAGTATTTCAAACATCAGCAGGGTCACCTATTGTGGACAGGTTTCAGTAGAACTTCCAGACTAAGGCAGACTGGGAAGAAAGTCCTAGCAATCTACTTCTAAAAATCAGCCGATGAAAACATGATGGAGAACAGAATATGGTTCTGGATCTTCAACTCACTTACTTTGAATGCCTCATCAGAAGGGATCAATCACTAGAAAGACATCATGTTTTATAAAGCTGAGGAACAGCAAAGGCCAGGGAAATCTTCAAGGAGATGGATTGACAACAGCCACTACAATGAACACAAACATACCAAAAACTGTGAAGGTGGCACAATATCAAGGAGGATTTCATTTGGTTATACATGGGGTCCAATTAGTTGGTGCTGACTCAGTAGCAACTAACAGCAACAAATACAATGCCTGCCACCTAAGAAGTATTCAATGTGCTCAATGAATGTGAGCCAACACAACTTTATTCCAGGTCTGGCTTTCTCATTCTGCTCCTTTCTTTTCTTTCCTGCTTTTTTTTTATTTTCACATATTAGAAGCACTTGCTTCAGCACTTAGCCTAGCAGAGCAACTTTAACTGTTAATCCCATTTGGAAGTGCCTCAGAAGAAGAGCACTTCTGTACCCAAAGCCAAGCCTCCTCCTAGGTTGCAACCAATGACGCATCAACACACCTTTTAAAGGCCTGACCCTCTTCCTCAAACTAGGATAACTCAAAAGGGCCATTTCAGTTCCAGAGCTCCCTGCAGGGTCAGCAGAGGCTAATCTTCCTCTGCCCAATTCTTCTCCCTTCCTTTCTCTTTCACACGTGCTGATCCAAGAAGTACTCCCTAAGAAATCTTTGGCATCCTAATCTTCTTCCCAGGAAACCTAACCTGATGCACTAAGAAAAGCATGACTGGAGGAGGTGAAGCCAAGATGACGGAGTAGTCAGATACTTCTTGTGGTCCCTCTTCAACAAAGACACACACACACACAAAAAGTAAAGTGAATATATATGAAAATCTAAGAGTCCTGAACATCAAAGACAAAGTTGAGAAACCGGACTGAGCAGCAGGGGGACAGACAGTTCAGAAGTAGCTATGAGTTGCCAGTCCTGACCTGGCTGGAAATGGCACCCTGCAGGCTGAGTCAACAGGCACAAGTGGAGAGGCAAGCAGTGACACTTGGGACGCGTTTTCCACATCAGAAGAGAGTGCTCAAACCTCCAGAATCAGCAAGAAAAGGTGATAAGTTGGCAAAAGATAAGTACAAGATTTAACCAACTGTATGATTTTAAAAAAAGCTTTTTGGGAAGTACCTCTTTCCCGTTTATCTGCCCTTTCTCCACTCTGCTCTGGGTCCCCGGCCAACTTCAGCTATCACTGCACTCCTTGGGCCAGAAGTAGGACTCGTTACGCACCCCAGCCATTCTCCTGGCTTTGGAGAGGGAACAAATTAACAAACAGGAAAAATTAATCTACCAGTTCCCCTAAGCTGGGAACTTGGGGCAGACATAGCCCTTTACCTAGGCACAGGCATAAGGGGTCCAAAGACTTTGAATGCCTTTCACCACTACATAGAGCTGTGTGGGCCCATTTCAACAGCGTAAGCCCTCATAAGCACAGTATAACAGGGTGTATTACTGAAGTCTACTTTCATCTGTATCTGTCATAAGGGGGAGTGGTAGGTTCATGACATTTGACACCGCCCTGCCCTTTAAGCACAGTCCTCACCTACCAACATCAGGGGCCTGAGTACTGGTGGCTCCACTCACTCTACTGAACCACCCATGACAGGGATGCAAGACTAAGTGGTAACTCCTAGCCCTTACAGCCAGTAGTCTTGAGTGCCCATAGTCTGGCTGCAAAACCCACCTACCTACATACTCTAGGGAACAGGAACACACCTTCCACACAGACACTCAGCAGCAGCAGTCAGCCCCCTGCCTTGATGAGCATATGACCCTTTACTACAGCCAGATACCTGTGCCTGCTCCACCCACTCCTGCCCATCTAGGACTGTAGGTGAGAATCTGCACTACACACTCGGTGACCAACGACAAGAAACCTAGCTGAATCCACCCAAGATAAGTAAATGGACTCCTGGGCTTACATATCTAGTAATAGCACCAGCCACCTGGAGACAGGATATGAGAGTTTCAAAGGTGCCAATAATCAAACTAGCTCACATGAACAGCCTATGTGGGTATATGAAAACAAAACAAGAAGCTAGGATGCAGTAAACAAACATAAAAAGCATAAATATAGTAACTTATTGATAGCTCAGGGATAACAGTCAATATAAAAATCACAGAAAGAGGCAGACCTTGATGACTTCAGCAAGCCACCAAAACAAGGAATCAAGAAACCCTCCAGACAAAGAAAATTTCTTGGAATTACCAGAGGTAGAATTCAAAAGACTAATATGCTAAAATCTTCAAGAGATCAGGAAGATCAAGCAAAATGCAGAACAAGCCAAGAAACACAGAGACAAAGCCATAGAGGAACTTAAGAAGCTTATACAAGAGCATAATGACAAATATAACAGGCTGCAAGAATCCATAGAGAGACGTCAAACAGAAATCCAAAAGATTAACAATAAAATTTCAGAATTAGACAACTCAATAGAAAGCCATAGGAGCAGAATTGAGGCAATGGAAGTCAGAATTAGCGAGACTGAAGACAAAGCACTTGACACCAACTTATTTGAGGAAGAATCAGATAAAAGATTTTTTTAAAAAAATGAAGATGCCCTAAGGATTATGTGAGACTCTATCAAGAGGAAAACCTACGAGTGGTTGGAGTACCAGAACAGGGGTGAATAACAAAGAATACAGAGAGAATTTTTGAAGATTTGTTGGCAGAAAGCTTCACTGAAATCATGAAAAATGAGAAGATATCTATCCAAGGAGCTCACCAAACCCATAAAAGATAGATTACAAAAGAAAGTCACCAAGCCAAAAAAAGTCACCAAGACATATTATAATCAAACTTGCCAAAACCAAAGATAAAGAGAGAATTTTAAAAGTGGCTAAAGATAAACAAGAAGTTACACAGAAGAATCCATAAGACTAAGCTCAGACTACTCAGCAGAGACCATGCAGGCAAGAAGGCAATGCAATGATACATATAAAGCCTTGAAGGAAAAAAAATTGCCAGCCAAGATTTATATATCCAGCAAAACTGTCTCTCAAATATGATGGCAAAATTAGGACATTCTCAGATAAATAGAAGTTTAGGGAATTGGCAAAAACCAAACCAAAATTACGAGAAATACTAAAGGGAGTCCTCCAGTTAGAAAATCAATAACAGCAGATAACAACCGAAGACTAGAACACAGGACGGAGCAACCGGATATCAACCCAGATAAGGAAGTCACAAAATAAATCAAAGCAAAACACAGAAAATAGGGAAACAGAGGTGTCAATATGTAAAAGACAACAACACTAAAACAGAAAAGAGGGACTTAAAAATGTGGTCATTGATCTTTCATTTGGATAGGAAGGCAAGGCAATATAAAGAAATAAAAGATTGGTTTAAACTTAGAAAAATAGGGGTAAATATTAAGGTAACCACAAAAGAAACTAACGATCCTATCAAAAAACAAGAAAAACATAAGACTCAGCAAATAAAAAATCAACAACAATGAAAAAGGTGAAAAGAAAATGCATAAAAACAACTCAGCACAGAAAATGAAGTGAAACAAAGAAACTACCAACAAACAACGCACCAAAAAAGACATGAAATGACAGCACTAAACTCACACCTGTCAATACTTACTCTGGATGTAAATAGACTAAATGCACCAATGAAGAGACAGAGTGGCAGAATGGATAAAAAACACGATCCATCTATATGCTGCCTACAAGAGACACACCTTAAAGACACAAACTAAAACTCAAAAGATGGAAAAAAATCTATCAAGCAAACATCACAGAAGGAACAGGAGGTGGTTGAATGGACACGGGAACTCCAGGGTGGAAAGGAGGAGTGTGCTATCACATTATAGGGAGAGACTAGGGTCACATAACAATGTGTGTGTAGATATTTGTATGAGAAACTAACTTAAACTGTAAACTTTAACTTAAAACACAGTAAAAAAAATATGACTGGCCAATTCTATTTGAATAGAAGGTTTCAGTAGAAATTTACATTCTTCTTTTTGAACCCACTATGCCTTCTTATTTTTTAATTATGTCATATGTTTGAAGTGAATGAGGTTAGGACGGTGAAGGGTGACGTTATAATGCCATCTTGTCTCCAATTGTTTCTCATACAACATATATTGAGAATACTGTAGATTAGCAAATAAAATTCATATGGAAACTACGTGTAGTAAAATCAATGGATAAGCATATGAAAACATTGTATTCATTAAAGATGAAGGTTTTTAAGTGAATATTCACATGGGACACCATCTTCATCTATTAAATAATTTTTGTCATCTAACTAAATCTACTGAATATGGATAAACCTACATACTAATGCCTAGCCAGTGACCTTGTGATTTCTCACAGCTCCATTAAAAATCAAAAGCCAAAATATCAACCCACATTCAACTGTGAAGAGAAATGTGTATCAAAATTATTGGGACACAACAAAAAAAAAGCTAAATATGAAACCATAAAAAGGGAGTAACAGGTCTATCTATAGTGATCACAGCCAGAATTGATCACAGAGAATAGCTTAAAATATGCTCTGTATAAATATACAGAATGAAGAGTGAGGATCACGGGATATTCAAATGACACGAACAATGCTACAGATTTACATTTTATCATAGCCTAGCTATATTTCTCAAGATATTATCTCTACCATCATATATAAATTATATTTTCACACCTAAAATTGGAATCAGGCTTTTTAATACCATTGGTGAGATGGATATGCTTTCGGTTGTACTTAAAAAGGCAGCAATGCAATTAGAGAAGGATGGTGTACCCACATGTGCGAGGTATGTGACATGAAGGTAAGAGAAACAGGTAGAGAGAAGTAAATGGCAAACAGCTGGTCCCCCAGGGACTGGGAATCAGCTTTCCTGAATTCTACCTTCTATTGTCCTGGCCCATAAAGATATTCACTGTCCTGCCATCAGAATGACAAGAAAAGTGTTTGGTTAATGAGGAGCTTTGGATATTGAGCCCCCAGGGACCTAGAGAGTACAAATAGTCTACCTGTGATGACCTCACTCAATATTCCTCCCCCAGCCAGGAAACAGCACACCTGGGAATCCTCCCACAGATGAGCCTCTTGCTCAGGGGCCTGATGCCTCACTTGGTCCTTCTGCATTTCCTGAGCAAAGCTCTTCCACCTGCATCATCCAACATCCAGGGCAGATGTCAAGCATCATTCCTCACTGATGCCAGCCAGGTAACCTAAATCCCTTAGTTAATGTTTGGAAACGGAGACAGGTGTTTTAATAGTTTCATCCAAGGGAGTGATGCACGTGAAGATAGTATGTGCATGAAATGACTGGAATCAAGTCACCCCTGAACTCCTGCCTAACTATCTCCCATCTTTCCGACATGTTTCCTTGTATCTTTGCACTGATGTCAAGGAGCTGTCATTCTACTAGTGTCCTCCTCCCTCTCCACAATGACAAGGACCATTTTCCTCCTGAACAGCCCCTTCTCTAGCATGATGACTGCTTTCAAATTCTCTGTAATTTCAACATTCTTGTGGTGATGAAACAGGGCTCATTAATATCACCTTATCTTCCCATTCCTGGCTCTCAACATACCTTTACATTACAAGTTTCTCCCACTACCTGAAAGTAGAACATTCCTATGAAATATTTCATAAGCCGAAATGGTGTAAAGCGAAGAAAATTATCATTAATGTATATGGGAAAATTTTGTGAGCATTCCCAGACCCAAAAAATAACTCACCAAATCATACTAAGTAACACATACGAACTTAAAATGACACTAACGTACAGCGTTAACAGACAGTTCAAAACTATGCCATTTTACACTGAGATGCTGAGTGTAGGTCCCAGGGAAGGGACTTGTCCAAAAGACACTGACTTCTCAGGGTGTGAGCTGCTTCTTAGATGGCTTTCTGTAGAATGAACGCTAAACGCTAGTTTCCCTCTTCCCCTTTTTTTATAAATGTGAAAAGTCTCTTCGGATACCTTTTAGTTAATGGAGAAAACAAGTATTAATGTGGATCTTTCATAAAAGTAAAGTGGAATAAAGTGAACTTTCGAAAAGCGGGAGATATATTTATTTCTGTTGCCCAGTTCTGACCTCTGGAGAAAGAGGTCGTGTCCAAGACAGACTCATCACCTGCCTCCCAGTCTGTTTTTTCCAAATTGCCAAATATTTAAAATGAACAAAAATAGTGTAATAAAAAAAGACCACCCTTTCATCCTTTTCCAAAATAAATAAATATTGACACTCTGCTATATCAGCTTCTTTTTTTTTTTTTAACTAAATAACATGCACACATATGGCTCTACCTTTGTATTCCCCTCCATTCTTCTCATTCTCATCCCAAGATGGTGTTTGCTGACATTTGATTGTAAGTCACCTCATCTTTTCCATTAGATTCATTGACAATATGGAACCTAGAAACCAAACAGGTGTTTCAGAATTCCTTCTCCTGGCACTGACAGAGGATCCTGAAATGCAGCCTCTCTTCTTCAGCCTGTTCCTGTCCATATATCTGGTCACTGTCCTGGGAAACCTGCTCATCACCCTGGCCGTCAGCTCTGACCCCCACCTCCACATCCCCATGTACTCCTTTCTTTCCACTCTCTCCTTTACTGACATCTGTTTCAGCACCACCACGATCCCAAAGATGCTGGTGAACCTCCAAGCACAGAATCAGAGCATCACTTATGCAGGATGCCTCACCCAGGTCTGCTTTGTCATGATTTTTGCTAGTTTGGAAAATTTTCTTCTTGGAGTGATGGCCTATGACCGCTATGTGGCCATTTGTCACCCACTGAGGTACATGGTCATCATGAACACCCGCTTCTGTGGCCTGCTTATTCTAGTCTCCTTGCTCGTTAGCATTGTGGATGCCCTGCTCCACAGTCTGATGTTGTTGAGACTGTCCTTCTGTACAGACCTGGAAACCCTTTACTTATTTTGCGAAGTTTTTCAGGTCGTCAAAGTTGCCTGTTCTGAAATCCTCACCAATAACATCATCTTATATTTTGCAGCTAGCATACTGGGTGTTGTTCCCTTCTCTGGAATCATTTTCTCATATACTCAAATTGTCTCCTCCACTTTGAGAATGCCATCAGCAGGTGGAAAGTATAAAGCTTTTTCTACCTGTGGGTCTCACCTCTTAGTTGTTTCCTTATTCTATGGGACAGCTTTTGGTGCATATGTAAGTACGACATTTACACACTCTTCTTGGAAGACCGCAGTAGCTTCAGTGGTGTACACTATGGTAACTCCCATGATGAATCCCTTCATCTATAGCCTGAGAAACAGGGACGTGAAAGGAGCCACAAGAAACCTTATCAGGTACACAATTGCTTTTCAGTGATTATATTATCTGCTTTGGGTTTGGATTTCTGGATTGAGTCAAAGTGACAAAGTACCCTTGAGCCAGAATGCCTGACTTTTCCATTACCATATTCTTCTAAAATGAAGAGATAACATAATGGCTAAGTGTAATTAAACTTGGGGTTGAAATCTGACTTCACTCTTTGTGTAGCTCTGTGCTGTTTGACAAATTATTTCAACTCTGTAAAATCAATTTCATTAGGTTCCATAGAAGCAGAGCCTGAGGTAGGTTTTGTTATAGTGATTTTGGGGAAACATTCTCAGAAGAAAGAATGAGAAAGTGGAATGGGCTGGTGAAGGATGTAAGCAAACCATAACTTCAGCTTTATCCACTGATAGATTCATGTGAATGGCACCCCAGGGTTAGTCTCACTGAGTGACAAGGCATCTGACCTTTCATGCCCCAATTTAGAAATTATTACGACTGTCATTGGTAAGCTGCATGTGCCCCTGGTGTCATCAACATTCATCACATTCAACTTGATCCTGTATAAAATTGGCTGATTAGATTATTGCTGTGGCTTCAGGTGATTGTGAGATAATTGAAACTTATCACCGAGGAAGGCTTTGGTATTACGAAGAAAACAACAACCCTGACTCTAAATGCTCAAACAATAAAGAGAGTTATCTTTCATTACAAGGACATCAGGGATTGGAAATGCATAGAAACAGGACAGTAGGACTTCATTCATTTCCCCACGAGGTGCCTTCATCCTAGGAATGGTCTCCCTCATGGTCACAGATGGCTGCAAGAGAGTCACGTGTCATAGCCAGACATCATGCTGAGACACAAAACTGACTCTTCATGGACCTACTGTGAATAGAGGACCTATTGTTAATACACCTTTCCATAGAATCATACAAAAGACATCTCCTCCCATCTGATTGCTGAGAATAGCATCATATATCCCTTTCTAATCAAACTTCCATTTGTTGTTATTCTTAGGTGCCGTTCCGTCAGTTCTGACCCATAGCTATCCTACACACAACACAACGAAACACTGCCTGGTTCTGAGCCATCCTTACAATCTTTGTTATGCTTAAGCTCATTGTTGCAGCCATTGTGTCAATCCACCTCATTGAAGGTCTTCCTCTTTTTTGCTGACCCTGTACTTTGCCAAGCATGACATCCGTCTCCAGGGACTGATCCCTCCTGACAACATTTCTGAAGTATTTAAGATGCAGTCTCACTATCCTTGCTTCTTAGGAGCATCCTGGCTCTAATTCTTCCAAGACAGATTTCTTCACTCTTTTGGCAGTCCATGGTATATTCAATATTCTTCACCAACACCATAATTTAAAGGCGTAAATTCTTCTTCGGTCTTCCTTATTCATTGTCCAGCTTTCACATGCACATGATGCGACTGAAAATACCACGGCTTGTGTCAGGCACTCCTTAGTCTTCAAGGTGATATCTTTACTTTTCAACATTTTGAAAAGGCCCTTTGCAGCAGATTTGCCCAATGCAATGCGTCTTTTGATTTCTTGACTGCTGATTCCATGGCTGTTGATTGCGGATCCAAGTAAAATGAAATCCTTGACAACTTCAATCTTTTCTCTGTTTATCATAATGTTGCCCGTTGGTCCAGGTGTGAGGATTTTTTTTTCTTTATGTTTAGGTGCAATCCATACTGAAGGCTGTGGTCTTTGATCTTCATCAGTATGTGCTTCAAGTCCTTTTCACTTTCAGCAAGGAAGGTTGTGTCATCTGCATAATGCAGGTTGTTAATGAGTCTTCCTCCAATCCTGATGCCCTGTTCTTCTTCATATAGTCTAGCTTATCAGATTATTTGCTCAGCATACAGATTGAAGAGGTATGGTGAAAGAATACAACCCTGACCCACAACTTTCTTGACTTTAAACAAATCAATATCCCCTTGTTCTGTCCAAACAACTGCCTCTTGATTTATGTAAAGGTCCCTCATGAGCACAATTAAGTCTTCTGGAATTCCCATTCTTTGTGATGTTATGCATAATTTGTTATGATCCACACAGTCCAATGTCTTTGCATAGTCAATAAAACACAGGTAAACATCCTTCTGGTATTCTCTGCTTTCAGCCAGATCCATCTGACATCAGCAATGACATCCCTGTTTCTACGTGCTCTTCTGAAACTGGCCTGAATTTCTGGCAGTTCCTTGTCGATATACTGCTGCAGCTATTTTTGAATGATCTTCAGCAAAATTTTGCTCGCGTGTGATATTAATGATATTGTTCTATAATTTCCACATTCAGTTGGATCACCTTTATAGGCATAAATATGGATCTCTTCCAGTCAGTTGGCCAGGAAGCTGTCTTCCATATTTCTTGGCATAGATAAGTGAGCACCTCCAGGGATGCATCTGTTTGTTGAAACAAATCAATTGATATTCCATCAATTCCTGGAGCCTTGTTTTTCACCAATGCCTTCAAAGCAGCTTGGACTTCTTCTTTCAGTACCATCGGTTCCTGATCATATGCTACCTCTTGAAATGGTTGAAAGTTGACTAATTCTTTTTGGTATACTGACTCTGTGTATTCTTTCCATCTTCTTTTGATGCTTCCCCTGTCATTTAATATTTTCCACACAGAATCCTTCAAAATTGCAACACAAGGCTTGAATTTTTTTCTTCAGTTCTTTCAGCTTGAGAAATGCCGAGGATGTTCTTCCCGTTTGGTTTTCTATCTCTAGCTCTTGCACACATCATTATAATACTTTTTCTTCTCGAGCTGCCCTTTGAAATCTTCTGTTCAGTTCTTTTATTTCATCGTTTCTTCCTTTTGCTTTAGCTGCTCAACGTTCATGAGCAAGTTTCTGAGCCTCCTCTGACATCCATCTTGGTCTTTTCTTTCTTTCCTGTCTTTTCAATGACCTCTCGCTTTCTTCATGTATGATGTCCTTGATGTTATGCTACAACTCATCTGGTCTCCAGTTACTAGTGTTCAACGTGTCAAATCTATTCTTGAGGTGGTCTCTAAATTCAGGTGGGATATACTGAAGGTCTGTCAGTTTGTCACACTGTAGGGCCTTGCATGCTGCTGTGATGCTGGAAGCTATGCCACTAGTATTCAGGTTCCAGCAGAGTCACCCATAGAAGACAGGTTTGAGCTGAGCTTCCAGACTAAGACAGACTAGGAAGAAGGGTCCAGCTGTCTACTCTGAAAAGAATTAGCCAGTGAAAACCTTAAGAATAGCAGTGGAACATTGTCTGATATACTGCCGGAAGATGAGCCCCGCAGGCTGGAAGACACTCAAAAGGAGACTAGGGAAGAGCTGCCTCCTCAAAGTAGAGTCGACCTTAATGATGTGGAGGGAGTTAAGCTTTCGGGACCTTCTTTTGCTGATGTGGCATGACTCAAAATGAGAAGAAACAGCTGTAAACATCCATTACAGATTGGGGCCTGGAATGTATGAAGTATGAATCTAGGAAAATTCGAAATCTTCAAAAACGAAATGGAATGCATAAACATTGATATCCTAGGCATTAGTGAGCTGAAATGGACTGATATTGGCCATTTTGAATTGGACAATCATATAGTCCACTATGCTGGGGATGACAACTTGAAGAGGGATGGTGTTGCATTCATCGTCAAAAAGAAAATTACAAGATCTACCCTGAAGTACAACGCTGTCAGTGATAGGATAATATCCATACACCTACAAGGAAGACCAATTAATATGACTATTATTCAAATCTACAGTCCAACCACTAAGGCCAAACAGGAAGAAATTGAAGATTGTTGTCAGCTGCTGCAGTCTGAATTTGATCAAACATGCAATCAGGATGATAATTACTGGTGATTGGAATGCGAAAGTTGGAAACAAAGAAAAAGGATTAGTAGCTGGAAAATATGGACTTGCTGATAGAAAAATGCCAGAGATGGAAGGATAGAATTTTACAAGATCCATGACTTCTGCATTGCAAATACCTTCTTTCACCAACATAAACAGCTACTATACACATGGACCTCGCCAGATGGAACACACAGGAATCAAATCGACTACATCTGTGGAAAGAGACAATGGAAAAACTCAATATCATCGGTCAGAACAAAGCCAGGGGGCCGACTGTGGAAGAGACCATCAATTGCACATACGTAAGTTCAAGCTGAAACTGAAGAAAATTAGAGCAAGTCTACAAGAGCCAAAATATAACCTTGAGTGTACCCCACCTGATTTTAGACACCATCTCTAGATTAGATTTGACGTGTTGAACACTAGTGATATTAAAGTTCTGTTTGGGGGAAAATAATATAATTGCTCTGAGAGCCTTAGACTGACCATGTAGAGTATATTTTCTGTTGGGAAGTTAATTCCTATACCTACTACAAGCACTTAGTACAATGCCTGGCACATAATACTCAAAAAAATTTAACTGAGACCATTGTCTTCTATATGTTGCCACAATTAATAAAAAATAAAAAAAACAAACCAGTTGCTGCAGAGCCCATTCTGACTCATAGTGACCCTACAGAACAGAGAAGAATTGCCCCAAAGGGTTTCCAAGGAGCAGCTGGTAGATATGAACTGTCGGCCTTTTGGTTAGTAGCCAAGATCTTAACAACTGTGCCACCAGAACTTCAAATTTATAAGGCTTATTTATTCCTTGCTCTCACATATTTTCACTACTTTCTTCAGCAGTTTTATTAGTTTACCAGTATTGTAATATCTATTAACAGGTTTGAAAATCAAAGGAATAATTACTGAGTAGACAGGTTAGAGCTGGCAATCTTTTTCGGAGCCATATTTGTTTTGATTCTTATTCACTGATTTTTTAAATTTTTATTGTGCTTTAAGTGAAAGTTTACAAATCAAGTCAGTCTCACACAAAAACTTGTACACACCTTGCTACATACTCCCAATTGCTCTCCTGCAAATGAGACAGCCTGCTCCCTCCCTCCACTCTCTTTTTTCATGTCCATTTCCCCAACTTCTAACTCCTTCTATCCCCTCATCTCCCCTCCAGGCAGGAGATGCCAACGTAGTGTCCACCTGAGCCATGAAGCTCACTCCTCACCAGCATCCCTCTCCAACACATTGTCCAGTCTAATCTCTGTCTGAAGAGTTGGCTTTGGGAATGGTTCCTGTCCTGAGCCGAAAGAAGGTCTGGGGTCCATGACCGCTGGGGTACTTCTAGTCTCAGTCAGACCATTAAGTCTGGTCTTATGAGAATTTGAGATCTGCATTCCACTGCTCTCCTGCTCCATCAGGGGTTCTCTGTTGAGTTCCCTGTCAGGGCAGTCACTGGTTGTAGCTGGGCACCATCTAGTTCTTCTGGTCTCAGGGTGATGTAGTCTCCGGTTTATGTGGCCCTTTCTGTCTCTTGGGCTCATAATTACCTTGTGTTCTTCGTGTTCTTCATTCTCCTTTGATCCAGGTGGGTTGAGACCAATTGATGCATCTTAGATGGCCGCTTACTAGCATTTAAGACCACAGACACCACTCTCCAAAGTGGGATGCAGAATGTTTTCTTAATAGATCTTATTATGCCAATTGACTTAGATGTCCCCTGAAACCATGGTCCCCAAACCCCTGCCACTGTTACACTGGACTTTGAAGCATTCTGTTTATTCAGGAAACTTCTTTCTTTTGGTAAGAAGCAGGGCCATCAGTCAGAAACATCTCTGTGGCGTTGGGATGACAACAAAGCATATCTTGTGGTCTTCTTTGATGGTGGTGGTGGGATTGTGTTCAGTATCAAAACTTGAGCCAGCTCCTCACCAGGCACACCATGTGTATCGTAGTGTAAAACTGTCTCCATTTATGCCCATAAAACACTTGCAGAGATGAATCACCTGAGGCATTGTTCATACTGCTAGTTTCCATACCTCACCCAAGACCTACTGACTTTTATATATAGGAAACATCTGAAGGATTAATATTCAAAATAATTACTTTTTTGAGATTTTGATGTGTGCTGAAGTTTGAGAAACATGACTTTAACATTAGAAGATGAGGGAATGTATTTAGAATCTAGAATATGAAAGAATCTGGAAAGTGAAATCTTTTCATTTTTACTCATTAAAATGTCATATGAAAAGTAGTGTATGGAATGTATCTGTAGTTCTTAAAGAATAGTAATCTAATCCAAATTCATATACCTCTGACCTGGGTGTCTTAGCTAACTGGTGCTGCTATAGCAGAAATACCACAGGTGGATGGCTTTAACAAGCAGATATTTATTCTCCCACTGTCTAGGAGGCTAAAAAACAGGAATTCAAGGTACCAGCTTCAGAGGAAGGCTTTTTCTTTCTGTCAACTCTGGGGGGAGGACCTTGTCATCAAACTCCCCCTGGGATTGGAGTTTCTAAACTCAGGGACACTGAGTCCAAAGAACAAGCTCTGCTCTCAGCTCTTCTTTCCTGATGGCATGAGGTTCCTCTCCTCTCTGCTCACTTCTCTTTTGTATCTCAAAAGACTCAGTGTATAGTCCTAATATACATTTTGGAGGGACACAATTCAATCCAAATCACTAGGTTATGAAATAAAGTAATGACATAAGCGTAGAATCTAATGAAGAGTCTCCCATTCTTATTGTTCTCTATCTTTCCAGTGGCAAACACTATCCCAAATTCTGTATTTATCATTTTCTCTGGAGTTCCTTTATTTCGTTGAATCTTATTTTTATAGATTGAATTATGCCTCCTAAAAAGACAGGTTGAAGTCCTAACTCCTGGTATGTGTGAATGTGACCTTGTTTAGAAATAAGATCTTTGAAGATGTTGTAAACTAAGTTAACATGAGGTCATACTGGAGCAGGGTCGGCCCTAAACCAGAAGGAGGATATCCTGTGAAGACAAAGAAAGAGATGGAGTTATGCTGCAGCTGCAAGCTAAAGAGTTCATAGGGATAGCAGGAGTTGGGAGAGACAAGAAAGGATCTTCCCCCACAAACTTCAGAGGGATCATAGCCCTGTCGACAATCTGAATTTCGACTTCCAGTCTCTAGAACTTTAAGAAAGTAATTTTCTCTCATTTTAAACCACTGACTTAGTGGTGGTTTGACATTGCAGCCCTATGTAATTACTGTTGTTGTTGGGTGTCATTGAGTCGATTCAAACTCACAGTGACCGCATGTAACAAAGCGGAACTGCCCAATAGGGTTTTCTAGCCTGTAATCTTTATAGGAACAGATCATCAGGTCTTCCTCTGGCAGGACCACTGGATGGTTTTGAACCACCAGCCTTTTAGCTAGCAGCCAAGTATTTAGTAATTGAGCCACCAGGGTTTCATTGATACACCCGTGAAATTGCCAGTATTCGATCATCTGTACTCTACAAAACTGGCAATAAAATTCAACGTCATCGACATATTAGGCCATAAAGCAAGCCTTAGCAGAATCCAAAACATTGAAATATTACAAAGCATCTTCTCTGACCATAAGCCCATAAAAGTGGAAATCAATAACAGGAAAAGCAGGGAAAAGAAATCAAACACTTGGAAACTGAACAACACACTGCTCAGAAAAGACTGAATTATAGAAGACATTAAGGACGGAATAAAGAAATTCATAGAATCCGATGAGAATGAAAACAATTCCTAGCAGAACCTTTGGGACACAGCAAAAGCGGTGCTCAGAGGCCAATATACCAATAAATGCACATGTTCAAAAAGAAGAAAGGGCCAAAATCAAAGAATTATCCCTACAACCTGAACAAATAGAAAGAGAGCAACAAAAGAAACCCACAGGCACCAGCAGAAAACAAATAATAAAAATTAGAGCTGAACTAAATGACATGGAAAACAGGAAAAGAATTGAAAGAATTACCAAGACCAAAAGCTGGTTTTTTGAAAAAATCAACAAAATTGATAAACCAGTGGCCAAACTGACAAAAGAAAAACAGGAGAGGAAGCAAATAACCTGAATAAGAAATGAAAGGGGCAATATTACAACAGACCCAACTGAAATTAAATGAATCATACCAGATTACTATGAAAAACTATACTCAAACAAATTTGAAAACCTAGAAGAAATGGATGAATTCCTAGAAACACACTACCTACCTAAACTAACACAAACAGAGGTAGAACAACTAAATAGACTCATAACAAAAGAAGAGACTGAAAAGGTAATCAACCCCCCGCCCCAACCAAAAAAAAAAGCCCTGGTCTGGATGGCTTCACTGCAGAGTTCTCCAAAACTTTCAGAGAAGAGTTAACACCACTACTACTAAAGGTATTTGAGGGCATAGAAAAGGACGGAATACTACCAAACTCATTCCATGAAGCCACCATATCCCTGATACCAAAACCAGGTAAAGGCACCACAAGAAAAGAAATTATAGACCTATATCCCTCATGAATGTAGATGCAAAAATCCTCAACAAAATTCTAGCCAATAGAATTCAACAACATATCCAAAAAAGAATTCACCATGACCAAGTGGAATATATACTAGGTATGCAGGGATGCTTCAACATTAGAAAAACAATGCAATCCAACACATAAATAAAACAAAGAATAAGAATCACATGATTTTATCAATTGATGCAGAAAAGGCATGTGACAAAGTTCAACACTCATTCATGATAAAAACTCTCAGCAAAATAGGAATAAAAGGAAAATTCCTCAACATAATAGAGGGGATTTATACAAAGCCAACAGCCAACATCACCCTAAATGGAGAGAGCCTGAAAATATTCCCACTGAGATCAGGAACCAGACAAGGATGCCCTTTATCACCACTCTTCTTCAACATTGTGCTGGAAGTCCTAGCCAGAGCAATTAGAAAATGAAGTAAAGGGCAACCAGATTGGCAAGGAAGAAGTCAAAGTATCTCTACTTACAGATAACACGATCTTATACACAGAAAACCCTAAGGAATCCTCAAAAAAACTACTGAAACTAATAGTTCAGCAGAGTATCGGGATACAAGATAAACATACAAAAATCAGTTGAATTCCTCTACACCAACAAAAAGAACATCAAAGAGGAAATCACCAAATCAATGCCATTTACAGTAGGCCCCCAAAAGATAAAATACTTAGGAATAAATCTTACCAGAGATGTAAAAGACTTATACAAAGAAAACTACAGTACACTGCTGCAAGAAACCAAAAGAGACTTACATAAGTGGAAGAACATACCTTGCTTGTGGATAGGAAGGCTTATCATTATAAAAATGTCTATTCTACCAAAAGTGATCTATACATTTAATGCAATTCCAATGCAAATCCCAATGCCATTCTTTAATGAGATGGAGAAACAAATCACCAACTTCATATGGAAGGGAAAGAGGCCCCGGATAAATAAGGCATTACTGAAAAAGAAGAACAACGTGGGAGGCCTTACTTTACCTGATTTTAGAACCTGTTATACCGCCGAAGTAGTCAAAAGAGCCCGGTACTGGTACAACAACAGATACATGGACCAATGCAACAGAATTGAGAAACCACACATAAATCCATCCACATATGAGCAGTTGATATTTGACAAAGGCCCCAAAAGAGTTAAATGAGGAAAAGTCAGTCTTTTCAACAAATGGTGCTGGCGTAACTGGATATCCACCTGCAAAAAAATGAAACAAGACCCATACCTCACTGCGTGCACAAAAACGAACTCAAAATGGATCAAAGACCTAAATATAAAATCTAAAATGATAAAGATCATGGAGGAAAAATCGGGACAACGTTAGGAGCCCTAATACATGGCATAAACACTGTACAAAACATTATAAAGAATGTAGAAGAGAAACTAGATAACTGGGAGCTCCTAAAAATCAAACACCTATGCTCATCCAAAGACTTCACCAAAAGAATAAAAAGACTACCTACAGACTGGGAAAAAATTTTTAGCTATGACATATCTGATCAGCACCTGATCTCTAAAAAATCTACATGGTACTGCAAAAAGACAAATAACCCAATTAAAAAATGGGCAAAAGATATGAATAGACACTTCACTAAAGAAGACATTCAGGTAGCTGACAGATATATGAGGAAATGTTCATGATCGTTAGCCATTAGAGAAATGCAGATCAAAACTACGATGAGATTTCATCTTACTCCAACAAGGCTGGTATTAATCCAAAAAAAAAAAAAAAAAAAGCACAAAATAATAAACGTTGGAGAGGTTGTGGAGAGATTGGAACACTTAAACACTGCTGGTGGGAATGTCAAATGGTATAACCACTTTGGAAATTGATTTGGCACTTCCTTAAAAAGCTAGAAATAGAACTACCATAGGATCCAGCAATCCCACTCCTTGGAATATATCCCAGAGAAATGAGTCTTTACAGGAACAGATATATGCACGCCCATGTTTATTGCAGCACTGTTTACAATAGCAAAAACATGGAAGCAACCAAGGTGCCAATCAATGGATGAATGGATAAATAAATTATGGTATATTCACACAGTGGAATATTAGGCATTGATAAAGAACAGTGAGGAATCTGTGAAACATTTCATAACATGAAGGAATCTGGACGGCATTATGCTGAGTGAAATTAGTCAGTTGCAAAAGGACAAATATTGTATAAGACCACTATTATAAGAACTTGAGAAATAGTTTAAACTGAGAAGAAAACATTCTTTTGTGGTTACAAGAGGGGGGAGGGAGGGATGGTGGGAGAGAGGCATTCACTCATTAGATAGTAGATAACTACTTTAAGTGAAGGGAAAGACAGCACACAATACAGTGGATGTCAGCACAATTGGACTAAACCAAAAGCAAAGAAGTTTCCTGAATAAACTGAATGCTTCAAAGGCCAGCATAGCAGGGGCAGGGGTCTGGGGACCATGGTTTCAGGGGACATCTAAGTCAATTGGCATAATAAGATCTATTAAGAAAACATTCTGCATCCCACTTTGAAGAGTGGCGTCTGGGGTCTTAAATGTTCGCAAGCAGCCATCTAAGATGCATCAATTGGTCTCAACCCACCTGGATCAAAGGAGAATGAAGAACACCAAGGACACAAGGCGATTATGAGCCCAAGAGACAGAAAGCACCACATGAACCAGCGACTACATCATCCTGAGACCAGAAGAACTAGATGGCGCCTGGCTACAACCGATGACTGTCCTGACAAGGAACACAACAGAGAACCCCTGAGGGAGCAGGAGAGCAGTGGGATGCAGACCCCATATTCTCATAAGACCAGACTTAATGGTCTGACTGAGACTAGAAGGACCCCGGTGGTCATGACCCCCAGACCTTCTGTTGGCCCAGGACAGGAACCATTTCCGAAGCCAACTCTTCAGACACGAATTTCACTGGACAATGGGTTGGAGAGGGATGGTGGTGAGGAGTGAGCTTCTTGGATCAGGTGGACACTTGAGACTACGTTGGCATCTCTGGCCTGGAGGGGAGATGAGAGGGTGGAGGGGGTTAGAAGCTGACGAAATGGACACTAAAAGAGAGAGTGGAGAGAGAGAGTGGGTTGTTACTTTAGCGGGCATAATTGGGAGGGTTTAGCAAGGTGTATGTGGGTTTTTGTGTGAGAGATTGACTTTATTTGTAAACTTGCACTTAAAGCACAATAAAAATTATACTAAAAAAAAAAAGTTTGGCAATGAACAAAGACCGAAGAAGAATTGAAGCCTTTGAGTTATGGTGTTGGTGAAGAATACTGAACATACTATGGACTGCCAGGAGTACAAACAAATCTGTCTTAGAACAGCCAGAATACTCCTTAGAAGTGAGGGTGGCTAGAGTTCATCTCATGGACTTTGGACATTTTATCTGGAGGGAATGTTACCTGGAGAAGGACATCATGCTTGGTAAAGTAGAGGGTCAGTGAAAAAGAGGAATGCCCTCGTTGAGATGGATTAACTCAGTTGCTGCAACAAAGGGCTCAAACGGAATTGATTGTGAGGATGGCTCAGGACTGGGCAGTATTTCGTTCTACTAGACACAGGATAGTTCTACTATGCAAGGGAGAAACTTGATGCCAACTCCCAAC
The DNA here is from genome assembly GCF_030014295.1 of Loxodonta africana. NCBI lineage: Eukaryota > Metazoa > Chordata > Mammalia > Proboscidea > Elephantidae > Loxodonta > Loxodonta africana. The sequence continues at coordinate 17,789,262 of NC_087344.1, forward strand.
AACACACACTAAGAACTCCCAAATTTATATCTCCAGAAAGGAACACTCCTCTGGATTGAAGACTTGTGTAGTTATCTGTCCACTTGATATCTCTATGTGGCTGCCTAAGAGGCACCTCAAACTAAACATATTCCAAAATACAGCCCTGATATTGAGACTATTAGCCCATGGTCACAATGGTTGTCAACTCCATTCTTTTAGGTGCTGAGCAGTTTTCTCCACTGATCATTATCTTTGATTTCTCTCTTTTTCTTATACCTTCTGTCCACCCCTTCAGGAAACTATGTTGTCTATCCAATGCAAATATATTCAGAATCCCATCAGATTTCGCCACCTTCACTGTTAATCACCATGATCCAAGGCACCGTCATTGTGTTGTTGTTGCTGTTACCATACTTTTAGGATTATTAAAAAAAAAAAAAAATCTCTGTACCTGGTCATTCTTCATCTTCCCTTTCCATTTGGTGAAGTTTGTATAATCTGCCCAACACTATGTCTTTGATCTCATCTTTTCTATTCTCCCAGCACTTATTCCATTACAACGTCTGCTGGCCTCTATGATTTGATTATTTTTGATGTTATTGATTCTGCTTGTGTTGTTTTTCTTCATGGTTATTTAAATTAAAACTTACATATTTCATTTGAATGGCAAGGTTATTTTCCCCTCTCTCTTTTGCAATTATGTGCTCCCTCTTTCTTGTCCTACAGGTTCACCAATCACCACTCCTCCAATCCTGAATTCCATTTCCTGACTCCCCAACTTGGTAGTACTGAGAGTATCACAAATTCAGCCACCAAGAGAGCTGGTAACTTGAGTTATTTCCTCCATGGAGGCTTTTCTGAAACTTGCAGCTGTTATATGCACCACTTTATGTTTGAGTATCTTGTTGTTGTTGTTTGTTTTTCTTTTTTATACTACCTAGAAAACTTAACTTGTATTTTTTTATACTTCAGGTGTTTCTGTGAGACCAGGAAAAGTTTATTTATTTATTTTATGGCCAGCTGTGTCTTGTTCTATTTTATCTCTTATTTCATGCATTTGAAGTGAATGGAGTTAAGATGGCAAAGGGTAACATCACAATGCCGTCTTGTCTCAAGCTGGGTTTTTAAGTAATATATGTAGAAAATTATAGGTTAAAAAATTTATATAGAAATAGATGTGCTAAAATAAACTGATGAACCCATGAAAATAGTGAGTTCATTAAAGGTAAAGGTATTTGAGTGAATACTAAATTGGAGCACCATCTTCACCTCTTAAATAATGGCTGTTATCTATCTAAATCTACTGAGATTATGGATAAACAGCATACTAGTGCCTATACTGTGAATTCTCATAACTCCATTAAAAATCAGGAACCAAAATATCAACCTCTTTCCACTAATGTGAATAAAATTTTACATAGAAACTACGGCCATGAAATTGGATATTCTGGCTACAGAACCCTAAAAAAGAAGTAACAAGTCTATCTATCGTTATCACAGTCAGAATTGATCACAGAGACTAGCTTAGAATATCTCTATGTAAAATATACAGAACGAAGATTAAGGTTCAGGGGACATTCAATGACTTTTAGAAAAAAACTGCACTGAATATTTATATTTTACAGAATCTTAGCTATATTTCTAAATATCATATCCATATATGTAAACGATATCTTCACACCTAAAGTAGGAGTCGGGCTTTCTAATGTCTTTGGAAAGACAGAGATGCTTTCAGTTGGAATTAGAAAAAGAAGACTGAAACACATTTAGAGAAGGATAATGCATTCACAAGTACAAGGTATGTGACGTGGAGGTGAACAGGAACAGGTGAAGAGGGGCGAATGGCATGTAGCTGCCTTTACAGGGTCACGAAATCAACCATCATGAATTTTGCTTTTTGAAGTCTTTGTCTTTAAGGATTTGCGCTGCCCTGGGATCAGAATGACACTAAAAGTGAGTGATTAATGAGGAGCTTTTTTGGCTATTTATCCCCCAGAGAGACAGAGAACGCAAATAGTATGCCTATGACCACCTCACTCAACAGCCCTCCCCCAGTCAGGAAGCAGTGCCCCTGAGACTCCGCCCACAGTTGATCCTCATATGGAGGAGCCTTGTCCCTCACTTGTCCCTCCGCCTTTCCTGAGGACACATCTTCTACATTCAGGGAAGATGTCAAGCATCATTCCTCAGTGATACCAGCCAGGTAACCTGTCGTTCCTTAGTTAATGTTTAAAAATGAAGACAGGTGTTTCACTACAGGTTCATCCAGGGGAAGCTGTGAAGAGAGTACATGCATGAAATGATTTGAACCAAGTCTGCCAATAACTCATACCTAACCGTCTTCCATCTCCCTTACATGTTTCCTTATATCTTTGTACCAATATCAGGAAACTTTTATTCTACCAGTCTTTTAATTGTCTTTACAATGGCATGGACCATTTTCCTCCTGAGCAGAAATCTGCCCCTTCTTATACAGCATGACTTTAAAAATTCTCTATCATTTACTTGCATTCTTGTGATGGTGAAGGATGAGGGTTATCAGCTTCCCCTTAAGTTTCCATTCCTGGTTCTTAACACAAATTTTTAGTATCTCTGTGGCTTGGTACTAGTCTCTGGAGGGAGAGGTAGAGCCTGAGGCAAACTCTTCAGGCTGCCTCCGTAGTCTACTTGTTTCTCTTTAAAATTACCAAACATTTAAAATGATCGTAACAGCACAGATGTTGTTGTTATGTGCCATTGAGTTAGTTCTGACTCATAGTGACCCTATAGGACAGAGTAGAACGGCTCCATAGGGTTTCCAACGAGAAGCTGGTGGATTCAAACTGCCGACATTTGGGTTAGTGGCCAAGGTCTTAACCGCAGCACAACCAGGGCTCCAACAGCACAGATAGTGTAATTAAAAATATATATATATATAGCACCTTACCCTTTTCTTATTAAATAAATGTTTACGCCCGGCTACATCAGCTTCTGGTCTTTTTTTTAAATTAAATGAATAATGGGCATACAGAAGATACCCCCTCTGTATTTCCCACCATTCCTCTCTTACCTTTCCCCCAGATGGCATTTGTTTCTGGTGCTGCTGCTTTTGGTCTAGGGCGCATACATTTGATTGTCTTGTCACACCATTTTTTCCATCAGATACATCAACAATATGGAAACTAGAAACCAAACAAGTGTTTCCGAATTCCTTCTCTTGGGACTAACAGAGGATCTGGAACTGCAGTTCCTCCTCTTTATCCTGTTTTTGTCCATATACCTGGTCACTGTCTTTGGAAACCTGCTTATCATTCTGGCTGTTGGGTCTGACTCCCACCTCCACACTCCCATGTACTTCTTTCTTTCCAATCTCTCCTTCACTGACATCTGTTTCAGCAAAACCACGATCCCAAAGATGTTGGTGAACCTCAAAGCACAGAATCAGAGCTGCCTCACCCAGGTCTGCTTTGTCCTGGTTTTTGCTGCTTTGGAAAATTTTCTTCTTGCAGCAATGGCTTATGACCGCTATGTGGCCATTTGTCACCCACTGAGGTACAAGGTCATCATGAACCCCCGCCTTTGTGGCCTGCTGACTCTACTCTCTCTGTTCATTAGCACTGAGGATGCCCTGATCCACAGCCTGTTGGTGTTGCGCCTGTCTTTCTGTATAGACCTGGAAATCCCCTACCTCTTCTGTGAAGTTATTCAGGTCATCAAGGTTGCGTGCTCTGATACCCTCATCAATAACATCTTCATATATTTTGCAGCTAGCATGTTGGCTGGCATTCCTCTGTTTGGGATTATTTTCTCTTATACCCAAATTGTGTCCTCCATTTTGAAAATGCCATCAGCTGGTGGAAAGCATAAAGCTTTTTCTACCTGTGGATCTCACCTGTCAGTTGTTTTCTTATTTTATGGGACAGCTTTTGGTGCATATATTAGTGCTGCATTTATCCACTCATCCAGAAAGACTGCAGTTGTTTCAATGATGTACACTATGGTCGCTCCCATGATGAACCCCTTCGTCTATAGCCTGAGAAACAAGGAATAAAGGGATCCTTGAGGAAATTGGTCAGGAGCATATCTGCTTTTCATTGATTATATTACCTCCTTTGGACTTGGGTTTTTAGATTTTGTCAAAGTAAAAGAATGCTCATGAGGTGGGATACTTGACTCTTCCATCTCTGTGTTTGTCTAAAAGGACTAGACAACATAATGGCTAAATGCAATTCGATTTGGTGTTTAAACCTGACTTTGCTTCTTGTGTACTGTGTGATGCTTGACAAATAATTTCAACTCTCTAAACTCGGTTTCTTTAGTCAGGGTCTATAGAATCAGAGCCTGAGCCAGGATTCTTTATTAACTGATTTGGGGGGAACATTCTTAGAATTTAAAAAGCAGGAAAAGGTGGATAGGGTAAGTAAAGAATGTAGGCAAATCTGTAGGCATAGCTAGAGACTAGCTTCAGCCTGATACCATGAATAGAGCCATGAGAATGGAAACCCAGTTAATCCCAATGACAGTCAAGGGAGCTGAATTTTTGTGTCAATATAGTTCTTACCAATACACGTCACTGGTAAACTATATGTGTTTAAGATAACATCGGCATCCACCATGCTCCATTTTATTGTCTATTGTTGTTGTTCATTTTATATGCTGCTAAGTTAGCCATCAACTCATGACACAACAGGATCATAGCATTATTATCCATACTGTCTTTTTTGGCCGATTTTTTATGAGCAGATTACAAGGCCTTTCTTCCTTGTTTATCTTAGTTGGAAGCTTTGCTGAAAAATTTTCAGTTTCACTGCAACACACAAGTCTCCAGTAACAATGCCTGAGGTGCACTGGCCAAAAATCAAGCATGGATCTTTCACATGGAAGGCGAGAATTCTACCACTGAACCACCGCTGTTCCCCTTCATAATCTATAAAATTGGCATAATTAGATTATCTCAGTGGTTTCTAATGATTGTGATATAATTAAACCTTATCAGTGAGGAAGCCATCAGTTCTAATTAGAAAATATAAACACTGACTTTAATATGCTCCCACAATAAAGAGCATTATCTTTCATTATAAAGACTTCAGAGTTAAGAAATGTACTGGAACATTACAGTAGGGATTCATTCATTCCCCTTGAGATGGTTTCACCTAGCAATGGTTCCCCTCGTGGTGACAAATGGCTGCAACAGTCAGGTATCATATCCACACGTGATACTCAGAGCCACAAAACTGACCATTTGTCCCTGAACCTATTGTTGATAGTAGATCTATTGTTAATAGACCTTTCCATACAGAAGATGTCTCCTCCCATCTCATCACTGAGAATAGCATCATATATCTCTTCTTAATCAAATTTCTGTTTGGGGAACAAATAATTACTATGAGAGCCTTAGCCTGTTGGAAGGATAACCCCTGTAACTATTACAAGCATTTAATACAATGCCTGGCATATAAGATTCAATAAAATTTAACTAAGACACATGTGTTCCATATGTTGCCATTATTTATAAGGCTTGTTATTTCTTGCTCTCACATATTTCTACACCTTACCTCAGAAGTTTTGCAGGTTTACATTTCTCATAATATCCATCAGCAGCTTTTACTTGTCTTAGTAATATAATGAAATGATAAATTATTGAATAAGCAGGGAAAAGGGAAATAATGTTTCTGAAACCTTATTTGCTTTGATTCCTTCTCACTGATGTATTGATAAGAGTGTATGGAAGCTTTTAGTTTTCTCCTTACTTACCTTATTTTGCAATTTTTCTTTGTCATCTCTAGTGGAGTCATTGTTTGATACAGTAGAGCCAATACAAAGAAATACAGTTGAGTAAAATTAATTAAATCATTGAATTAAATCATTGAAGTCATAGTGGGCTGGCCATACTATTAGGGATCTCATATAAAACTTTTTAAAGTGTGTTTGTGAGGAAAAGTTTTTTTGCAGAGATGGACTTTATTTTGAGGAAGACATTTTGTATAAAATAGGACAGTGGAAAAGGAGAGTTGGCAGGCTTAGGGACTTTAATAGTAGAAGAATATGGGAGAACGTATTTAGAACCTGGAATATGAAAGAATCTGGACATTGAAATACTTCCAATTTTATTTATTAAAATACAATATGTAAAACAGTGTGTAAAACGTATCTGTAGTTCTTAAAGAATAGTAATATAATGAAAACTCATATGCCTGTGACCTAGTTTAAAAAATAAAGCAATGACATCACCATACAAACCATTTGAAAGGTCTCCCTGTGTTCTTGCCTTCTACCCTCCTGATGGCAAACACTATCTTGAATTCCGTATTTATCATTTTCTCTGATGTTCTTCAATTTGTTGAATCTTTTTATTATGGACTGAATTACATCCTCCAAAAAGCCCTAATTCCCTAGTACCTTTGAAGGGGATCTTGTTCAGAAATAGGTTCTTCAAAGCTGTTATCAGTTAAGGTAACATGAGGTCATAATGGAATAGAGTGGGTTCAAACCTGATAAGTGGTATCCTTATAAAAGAGACAGAGACAGAGGAAGGATGGTCATCTGAACACAGAGGAAGAGTTATGGTGCAGCTGCAAGCCAAAGAATGCCTGGGGATACCAGAAACTGTGAGAAACAAGAAAGAATGACAAATTGAACAGGAATGATGTCATGTTCGTCATGAAAAAGAATATTTCAAGATCTATCCTGAAGTACAATGCTGTCAGTGATAGGATAATATTCATACCCCTACAAGGAGGTCCAGTTAAGACCACTGTTATTCAAATTTACGCACCAACCACTAATGCCAAAGATGAGAAAATTGAAGATTTTTACCAACTTCTGCAGTCTGAAATTGATCTAACATGCAATCAAGATGCATTGATAATTATAGGTGACTGGAATGCAAAAGTTGGAAACAAAGAAAAAAGATCTTTAGTTGGAAAATACGGCCTTGGTGGCAGAAATATTGCCAGATTTGCATGATAGAATTTTGCAAGACCAATGACTTATTCATTGCAAATACCTTTTTTCCAGCAACATAAAAGCAACTATGCTCGTGAACTTCACTGAATATAATACACAGGAATCAAATCGACTACATCTATAGAAAGAGATGATGGAAAAGCTCAATGTCATCAGTAAGAACAAGGCCAGAGGCTGACTGCAGAATAGACCATCAATTGCTCATATGCAAGTTTAAGCTGAAGCCGAAGAAAATTAGAACAAGTCTGTGGCAGCCAAATTACAACCTTGAGAATAGCCCACCTGAATTTAGAGACCATCTCAAATAGATTTGATGAATTGAACACTAATGACCAAAGGCCAGACGAGCTGTGGAATGACATCATACATGAAGAAAGCAAAAAGTCATTAAAAACACAGGAAAGACAGAAAGGACCAAAATGGATGTCAGAAGAGACTCTGAAACTTGCTCTTGAATGTAGAGCAGCTAGCGTGAATAGAAGCTGAACTTTGTCTTTTGAGAAGACAAAGTAAAGTATTACAATGAAATGTGCAAACACCTGGAGTTAGAAAACTAAAAGAGAAGAACACGCTCAGCATTTCTCAAACTCAAAGAACTGAGGAAAAAAGTCAAGCCTCAAGGTGCAATTTTGAAGGACTCCATGGGCAAAATATTGAAGGATACAGGAAGCATCAAAAGAAGATGGAAGGAATATAGAGAGTTACTGTACCCAAAAGAATTAGTTGATATTCAACCATTTCAGGAGGTGGCATATGATAAAGAATGAGTGGTATTGAAGGAAGAAGTCCAAGGTGCACTAAAAGCTTTGGTGAAGAACAAGGCTCCAGGAATTGACGGACTACCAACTGAGATGTTTCAACAAATGGATGCAGCACTGCAGATGTTCACTTGTCTATGCCAGGAAATCCGGAAGACAGTTACCTGGCCAACTGACTGGAAGAGATCCATATTTGTGCCGATCTCAAAGAAAAGTGATCCAACAGAATGTGGAAATTATCAAACTATGTCATTCATATCACATGCAAGTAAAATTTTGCTGAAATCATTCAGAAACGGTTGCAGGGGATACTGAATGGTTTTAAATCTGGAAAGGTATGTGCCAAGGTTGTATCCTTTCACCATATTTATTCAGTGTGTTTGCTGAGCAAATACTCCGGGATGCTGGACTATATGAAGAAGAATGTGGCATCAGGATTGGAGGAAGACTCATTAACAACCTGCATTATGCAGATGACACAACCTTGCTTGCTGAAAGTGAAGAGGACTTGAAACACTTACTGATGAAGATCAAAGACCACAGCCTTCAGTATGGATTGCACCTCAACATAAGGAAAACAAAAATCCTCACAAGTGGACCGATAAACAAGATAATGAGAAATGGAGAAAAGATCGAAGTTGTCAAGGACTTCATTTTACTTGGATCCACAATCAACAACCGTGGAAGCAGCAGTCAAAAAATCAAAGGATGCATTGCATTGGGCAAATCTGCTGCAAAAGACCTCTTCAAAGTGTTAAAAAGCAAAGATGTCACTTTGAGGACTAAGGTGTGCCTTACCCAAGCACGATATTTTCAGTTGTCTCATACGCAGTGTGAAAGCCGTATTATGAATAAAGAAGACCAAAGAAGAATTGATGCCTTTGAATTACGATGTTGGCAAAGAATACTAAATATACCATGGACTGCCAGGAGAATGAATAAGTCTGCCCTGGAAGAAGTGCAGCCAGAGTGCTCCTTGGAAGCAAGGATGGTGAGACTGTCTCTTGTACTTTGGACATTTTATCAGGAGGGATCAGTCTCTGGAGAGGGACGTCATGCTTGGTAAGGTCAGAGAAAAAAATGAAGACCCTTGATGAGATGGATTGACACAGTGGCTGCATCGATTTGGCTCAAATACAGCAACTGTTGTGTGGATGGTGCAGGACCAGGCAGTGTTTCGTTCTGTTGTACATAGGGTCGCTGTGAGTCAGAACCAACTCGACGGGCACCTGACAACAACAAATGATCAATGGATCAAAGATGAAGCCAAGAGAGAAATAGAAAAATACTTGGAGTCAAAGGAGAATGAAAAGCAACATACCAAAATCTATGGGATACAGCCAGGGCAGTCATTGAGGGAAATTTATAGCAATAAATACCTGTGTTAAAAAAAAAAAAACTCAAAGATCTGAAATCAATAACCTGGCCTCATGTATGGTGAGTTTGTACCTTTAGAAGTGAGATACGCCCCCACTGAAATACAAGAAGAGGCTATAGAAAGGTTTTTTAAAGTTTTTGTGAAGTGTGAGTCAGCCAAAGGGCCTTGAATTAAGAAAATAAAACCTGAGGCAGAAAGGAGACCCTTTTAGAGATCCATTTGTCATTTTGTAAATTACACAGGAGTTGTAAGAGGACACCATTTTGTCTCTCAAAACACTGACTGTCTGGGACTGATCAGGGAGATCAAAGTTCTACAGCATGCCCCTTTCAAGAGGCCAGCACTGTATATTTTGAGAAGTGATATGTGTGCCTTGGTTACTATCAGTCTGGCACTCTGAAGAGCAGGAGTGTCCTGATGAGTCTTTGCATTGTGGTCTTCGTTTATATAGATATGTGTGACCTTGATTTATATTTCAGATATCTGTGAGGCAAGACATCCCCAGAGATTTTTAACCTGAAGACAACAACTCCCAGGCTGTGACCTAAGGATTTGTAGAAAATATGTACACTGGGCCATCTGTTGGCCAGGGCATCCAGTGCTAAGGTGATTTCCTAAAGTTTGGCCAATTGTGCGGACCCCTGGGTCTCGTCCTTGATCAGGAACATCCTGATTAAGGAATGGAAAACAGCACCATTCCATCAAGCTGTATATCACGTGTGTGGGAATTGTACCATCTGTACCGTCTATGAACTCCCATTGCTGTTCAGTCAGTTAATCCCAAGGGGCCGCCCAGGTAGTCAAGGCATCTGGGGGAGGGGAGGCCTCCTCCAGTAACATGGCATCTGGCAAGGGACTGAGGTCAGGGGAGGCCTCCACATCCTGCAGGTTGAATATGTCAGAGACCCCAGGTTTGGCTCCATCCTGTTTCAAGGAAGTCTTGGCCACCATGCCAAGCTTGTGGGGTGCTGTTTCCATGATCTCAGGCATAATGGTCAGATGAGCATGTAGAGCCACAGCCTCAGGTTGTGTGAGAACCTCTGTTTCCAAGAAAGCCCAGAATGCAGTCAGCAGTTGTTGCTCTAATGGTACGTGGCATGGGATCCAGGACAGTTTCTTGAATCAGGAACTCATGGGCAACTTATGGCCATGATAGGTGGTCCAGAGACTCCAAGAGGCATGAAAGGAAGTTGTTAAAGCTCTACAGAGATGGATTATCTGTGGGCACTAGCTGGAGTGTCTATGAGTTTTAATTTGGACAGGGTTTAGAGCCTTCTGTTGGAGGAGCCCCATTCAAGGTGGGCTGCTTTGTAAACAGCAGCATCTGTGAGTTCAAGTAAACATTGTAAACGAGCAATATGTTGCCTTCAGAACTCAAAAAAGGACAAAAAGATATTGGGTTTACATGTTCTTAATTAGTGTGTTAAATGCATCTCCTCAGGGGACGCTATCGTTAATGTCACACCTGTGCTCCTAGAGAAAGCGGGTGCAGTTAAAATCTTGTCTGCAAAGACTGTGTGCCATGGCAAGGCTGCTGAGGTGCCCTGTGTATGGTGTGGCAAAGGTGCATCGTGTCCTTTCAGAGGCGAAGGCCGAGAAGCTGTTGAAATAGGCACTGGATAGAATATATTAGTTAAAATCATAAAAGAGAAATATTTACTGGTTGCTGATTGGATGGAAAAAAATTTTAATAATATCAGGTATTAGGAATCGGGACCACAGCATTAAGATTTCTGTAACCCACTGTGAGGGGCCAGTTACTTCTTTCTAGGTTTATGAATGGGCAAAATTGGGTTGCTAGGCAGTGAGGATAATCACCCCTTTACTGATTAGATTATATGATAAGTTTTAATCCTTGAAGGCCATGTTTTAACACATATTGGCCATCTTATTACAACCGAGGGTCTGTGGGGTCCCATTTTGTCAAGACAATTTGTACATGTCAAGAGACTTAATTTCATGTCATTTATTACTTATTGCATCTGAGTGTCCATGCCAACTATGGGATATTTTAGGGCAATAAGTGCTATGACTCCAGGAAGTTTAGGCAAGGCAACAATTTTGATGATTAAGATGAGGCATATTTGTTTCTTCTTCATTTTATATTCAGTAACTCCCCTAGATTATAGAGGATACCATGTTTAAACTTAGCAGGATTCCCAGGAATAACTGTAATTTCAGTCCCAGTATTAATTCAAGATGGTTTTCAATTGGTGTTTTTTGGCAGATACTGAAGTTAATTTAGAAGTTACATCGTAGAGGCACAAGAGCCAATCAGTACCTTTTTTTCTTTTGCTGTATAAATTATCTTAACAACAATAATATAATAAGAAAAATATTTTCATCAATTTTGGCTATCTGAGTGGATCAAATCATGAACTTTTGTTTTAATTTACATCATGTATATATATGTATATATATACATATGTCAGATTTCCTCCCCTTGTTTTTGTATTCAGATTTTTTTCTCTTTTATTCTGTCACTAGATATGCTATGGGAGGGGCTCTTTCTCTTTCTCCTGCCATATTTATAATATTCTTTTTTCTTCTAGAGAGCTTCTCATCAGTATAGTCGGGCTTATGGATCTCCCCCATGGCAATGGTTCATGGTTTAAGAACCCTGGGCTTAGGTTGAGTTGAATTCCTTCCTCTGCTGGGCCACAGGGTGGCATGGGTGTTTTCCCTAGAACCCTGAGGAGTAGGCTTTTCTTGTAGCAGAGCCACAACTAGCAGAGTGGCAGGGGTGGAAGAGTGGTCACTCCAAATCCAAACTATCTTTCATCAGTCCCTGGTGCTGCTTGGCTTTTAACTTTCTTTCCTCTCTGGTTTGGGTTTTCATAAGTCTCCACATTGAGAATCTTGAGCTTCTCCTAAAACTAAATTCGTGAAAGGATTGTAAACAAGGGAGTGATTTGATCTTTTATGTATTTTTGCAAGGATATCCTGGTGAGAGCGTGGGGAATTAAATGGAGAGCGAGGTCAGGATTGATGTGGCTAGAAACGCAGGCCAAAACTGAAATAGTTGGAGGAGGGGAAGAGAATGCAGTGATTGTTTTTCTGTCGTATAACTCAAACCCCAGTTCATGACAGGTTCTCTTGCTATGGATGATTCGTTTCTGGACTCTTACTTCTCTTAAATTCCTTCCTGTATTTCTACACATGATACTAACACAATTAAAAATATTTTTGTGTCTTACAACAATTATAGCAATAAGATATATACGCCAATGGAATTATAACAAACTTTGAACATTAGTATTTTTACTTGTGCTTAGAAATTTTAGCAATAAAATGTAATACTACTGAAATTTTTTAAACACACAAAAAATGATAAATATAGCAACAGGAGGCCTGTAACTGTGTAAATATTCTACTCTAAATTCAAACCACCTGTCATTAGTAGCTGCTGCCTCTTACCTTTTAACCTTTTTTTCCCTTCTCAGGTTTTCATTTAGGCTCTGCCCCTTCTCTAGAGTGGGATTTTCTTTTCCAGGATAGCCTGCTGGAACAGGAGGCTCCCTTTTCATTAATCTTTTTGAACAAAATCTTTTAATAGGTTGTATTTTTAGCCCAGTAAAATCTTACTATTTAACTCTTAAGCTTTTCAATCTCTTGCTTGTCCCCAACCTTTTTTCCTGTAGGTGTTTTCCGAGTAAATTTCTGGTGGTCCCTCGTGGCTCTGATCATAGGCAGCTGTTTGTTTTTTCCCTCCAATTTGCATCATCGGGGCTGAGTTCAGACTCCACTAACAATATGGCGACAAGGTTGTCTTTGGGGCCTGGGCCTCTACTCTGCAAGAGCAGAGAACCAGCTCTTTGGCATGTTGATAGGCCTCAGTTCATCATATAGAAGCTCCGCATTTCTTTCGCAGTTTACTGATTTCCTCAGGAGTTTCCAGAGGAGCCTGCACAAAGTGTTCTTGGCCCTTAAATTGACTCACGAGGTCCCTTTCCACCAAATGCCAACCGTTAGACCCACAATGGGGTCAGGAGACAAAAAGCGACAGAAGCAAGGTATGCAGCAACAGAGGGGTTGTACACCCCTGCAGGATTGACTCTTAGAAGGCACACTTACTTCCCAGGGGTGGGGATGTCCTCTCACTGATTAGGATGCCAGAGGATAAATTAAGGGGAAAGGAGTCTTACGCACCGGCTACCAGTCCCGCCACCACCCCTGGACTCAAGGGACAATGTCAGGGAAGAGACTCCCACTCTACTCCATCACTGGGGTCACACCACACCTAGACCGAGCAGCTGTCCGCTGGTGGGGCTTGTCGACCACCTGACCCCATTCATAGGAATTAATTTAAACTAGTTTGCAGGGACCCTTTGTTATTGATCCAGCCAATCGCACTCAGAGCCAGGATGTTCCTCCTGGGGAGCACTGGGGGAATTTTTTCTTTCTTTCCTCCTTGTGCCAGGTTAGGGCTGGTCAGTGCAGTCCAGGGAGGACTCAAACTTGTGGGATCCACACTTTGGGGAGGGAAGCCTTGGCAGCACCCAAAAGAGACCACAAAAAGCAGCTGCCAGGAGCTCAGACAAATGCCAGGAAGACGGAGAGCTACCCAGCTAGTGTTGTCAGTCTGGCGGAGCCAGTTAGTGAGCCAGGAGTAGTCCAGTAGCAGTCCTGTGGGCCATCCCATCCTCGTCACTAATTGTCTTATAATTTTTATCCAAAGGAGGTCTGTGGGTGTCATAGACGGTCTGTCAGGTACGCCCAAGGAAGTGAACCTCACGCAGGAGGGCCAGAGAACAAATATAGAATTTAGTGCTCACAGGTCAGAGAGGAGACAACAGCACATCTGCGTGCAGAGCCACACAGGGCATGACAAGATAGGAATGACCATGTCAGAGAGTGGGTGGGAGGGCAGCTAGGAGGGATTAATGGACGCTGAGGCAACAAGCTGCGTAGATCACAAACGGGCCTATGACAATGCATCTGTAGGCACATTAGCCCTATACGCCATTGGAAACCTCTACGTGATTGCACAAATAATTATTTGACCTGTGATAAGGAGTACAGAGAGAATCCCAGATGGCATGAGGAAGTATAGTAATGGCCCCTCAGTATAATTTCTGAGGAAGTTACATTTGATCAGAGACCTGAAAGATGGGTAAAATGTAGTTAGCAGTGGGGATTGGGGCGAGAGGATTTAGGATGAGTGAACAGTAGAGACGACAGGATATTTGCAGTTTCACTTGACTGTAGTTGAGAGAGTGAGGGGGGAAAGTAGTAACAAGTGCACTGAAGTTTTAGGGGCCAGATAACATAAGACTCAATAAGCTGCATTCAGAATTTTGAATTTCTCCTAAAACTAGTGAGAATTCATGAAAGGATTGGAAACGAGGAAGTGATTTGATTCATTTTTGCAAGGATATTCTGGTTAGAGTGTGATGAATTGAATGGAGAGAAAGGTCAAGATGGAGTGGCAAGATGCAGGCCAATGTCAGGATTCCTGGAGGAAGGGAAGAGAATGTGAATATTCATTCACTGTTTGTTTTTCTGTCTTATGACTCGTGCCCCAGGTTCATGACAGAGTTTGAGATCTCATGCTTTAGATTATTCATTTCTGAACTCTCATTTCTCTTAATTCCTCCCCCAAATACTACACATAAAACTAGTAAAATAAAAATTATTTTTGAGTCTTAGAATTGCTGTGGTAATAAAATATATATGCCAATGGAATTATAACAAATTTCCAACATTACCATTTTTACTTGTGTTGAGAAATTTTGCAATAAAATTTAATACCACTGCAATTTTTTTTAACATGCAAAAATGATAGATATAGCAACAGGAGACCTGTAATTGTGTAAATATTCTATTCAGAGAAGGTTGGCTTTTGAATTCTGTCTTAGTCATCTAGTGCTGCTATAACAGAAATGCCACAAGTAGATGGTTTTAACTGACAGAAATGTGTTCTCTCACAGCTTAGGAGGCCAGAAGTCTGAATTCAGGGTGCCAGCTCCAAGGGAAGGCTTTCTCTCTCTGTTGGCTCTAGGGAAGGTCCTTACCATCAATCTTCCCCTGGGTCCATGAGCCTCTCAGCACAGTGACTCTGGTGTAAAGGGGGCACTCTGCTCCTATCTCTCATTGCTTGGTGGTAATGACATTCCTGTGGACTAAATTATGACGTAAACTGGAGAGTTGATATACCTCTGAGGTAGGAGAAATAAAAAAAAGAGGTAGGAGAGTGAATGTATATTGCTGGCCTTGCCACCTGAAGGCAAACTTCTTCCAAGGGTCCTTTGAAACAAGTATGGAGAAAAAGGCATTAGCCAGATCAATAGCTGCATTCCAGGTACCAGGAGACATTAATTTGCTCCAGCTATGAAACCACATCTGGAACAGCAGCTGCAATTGGAGTCACTTCCTAGTTAAGTTTTTGATAATCCACTGGCATTCTCCAAGATCCACCTGTTTTTTGCACAGGCCAAATAGGCAAGTCGAATGGGGATGTGGTGGGAATCAACACTCCTGTATCCTTCAAGTCCTTGATGGTGGCAGTAATCACAATCCTTCCAGGAACGCAGTATTGCTTTGGTTTACTATTTTCCTAGGTAGGGGCAGTTCTAATGGCTCCCACTTAGCCTTTCCCACCATAATAGTCCTTACTCCACATGTCAGGGATCTAGTGTGTGGGTTCCGCCAGATGTTGACTATGTCTATTCCAATTACACATTCTGGAACTGGGGAAATCACTACAGAATGAGTTTGGGGGTCCACTGGACCCACTGTGAGATGGACATATGCTAACATTCCATTAATAAACTGACTTCCATATGCCCCCACTCTGACTGGTGGCTGTGCCTCCACACCCACTGAATCTAATTTCAGGTCAGCCTCCAGATCCACACCCGAATTCAAACTCAACCAAGCCTTGGCTTCCTCTCCCACACATTGCTTCAGTAGGGGTGGCTTGGCTTCAGGTTCCAATTTGGACTGGCCAGAATCTGAGCTTAGTTTCTCTTACTCTTATTTTAATCTCACAGATTAAAAGCCTTTACCCATTGCTGTCTAGTCGATTCCAACTTATAAGGATGCCATAGAACAGAGGAGAACTGCCCCACACAGTATCCAAGGCTTTAATCTTTATGAAAGCAAACTACCACATCTTATCACAATGGAGGGGCTGATGGATTCAAACTGCGAACATTTTGGTTAGCAGCTGAATGCTTAACTACTGCACCACCAGGGATCCTTAAAGTCTTTACAGAGGCCTCAATTATGGTAAAGAATATTGAATATACCATGGACTGCCAGAATGGACAAATATGTCGTACAGCCAGAATGCTCCTTAAAGGGGAGGATAGAAAGACTTTGCCTCACTTACTTTGGACAGGTCACCAGGAAGGACCAATCCTTGGAGAAGGACATCATGTTTGGTAAAGTAGAAGGTCAGCGAAAAAGAGGAAGACCCTCAGCAAGAGGGATTGACACAGTGGCATCAACAATGGGCTGAAACACAGGTTGTACTGAAGACCTTGGTGAAAAACAAGGCTCTACAAATTGACAGAATACCAACCGAGATGTTTCAACAAAATGGATGCAGCGCTGGAGGTACTCGCTCCTCTGCCAAGAAATTTGAAAGACAGCTACCTGGCCCACTGACTGGAAGAGATCCATATTTGTGCCCATTCCAAAGAATGGTGATCCAACAGAATGTGGAAATTATCAAACAATATTAATATCACATGCAAGTAAAATTTTGCTGAAGGGTGGGGATGGATCCACAGCCCAAAGGTGAGGGGGCAGGGCTGCTGTGCCCAAAGGGCAGAAGAATGGGGCCTGTCAAGGACAGCAGGTGAAGCTGCCACTAAGATGGACTAGGAGAATGGAGCAGCCCAAAGCTGATGGAGCAGAATTGCCGTCCCAGTGGGCCTGGAAGGTAGAGCTGAAATCTAGGGCTGAGGAGCCTCTGTCCAGAATCCAGAAAGTGTGGCCACCACTCGGAGTCTGGAGGACAGGGCTGTTGTCCAGGTGGTCTTAGAAGACAGAGGGTTATTTTCAAGCCTTCAGAGCTAACGTGAATTGTTCTTGATGCCCATTATCCCCTCATTCTCTCCAGTTTCTACGATTTGTAATGGAAATATCTACCTTGTGCCTCTTCCACCATTCTACTTGGAAGCAGATAACTTGTATTCTAGATTTCACAGATGAAGAAAAATTTTCCCCAGGATAGAATTTGGACTTGACTTAAGACTTTTGGGATGATATGGTGGGGTGAAAGTGTTTTACATGTTGTGAGGACCTGATTTTTGAGAGCCAGAGGCTGGAATGTCGTGGATTGAATTGTAAAGGATGCAACACCTTTACTCAGGTCACAACCCTGATCCTATGTAAGGGGAGTTTCCCTGGGATGTGGCCTGCATCACCTTTTATATCCCAAGACATAAACGGAGAGAGAAGCAATCAGAGAGATACAGGGACCTCATACCATCAGGAAAGAGGTGCCAGAAGCAGAGCACAACCTTTAGACCCAGGGACACTGTGCTGAGAAGCTCCTAGACCAGGAGAAGATTGATGACAAGGGCCTTCCCCAGAAGCAACAGAGAACGAAGGCATTTCTAGGGAGCTGGTGCCCTGAATTTGGATTTCTAGTCTCCTAGACTGTGAGAGAATAAATTTGTTTGGTAAAGCCATCTACTTGTAATATTTGTTATAGAAGCACTAGATAACTAAGACACTTGGTAAAGTAGACAGTCAGTGAAAAAGAGGAAGACCCTCAACAAGATAGATGGACACAGTGGCTACAACAGGCTCAAACATAGCGACGATTATAAGGATGGCACAGGACTGGCCAGTGTTTCGTTCTGTTGTACCTAGGGTCACTATGAGTTAGAATCAACTCGACAGCACCTAACAACACAACAGCAACTATGGATAGCAGTTTGGTATTTCCTCAAAAGACTGAACTTAGAACTACCATACAACCCAGCAATCCCAATTCCAGAAGTGAGGGTAGGGAGGTAAACAGAACTCTGTACAACAATATTCACTGTAGCACTTTTCACTATAGGCAAAAGATGGAAACCAAAATGTCCACCAAGAGATGAACACACAAAATCTTCTACATACACACAATGGAGCAGAACTGCTCCATAGGGTTTTCAGAGCTGTGACTTTTCAGAAGCAGGTCGCTGGGCCTGTCTTGTGAGAAGGCTCTGGGTGGGTTTGAACCTGAAACCTCGTAGATGAGCACTTACTGTTGCTGCAAGCCAGGGACTCCCAATAGAATATCACAGACCCCCGCCCCCCCCCCCCCCGCAAAAAATGAAGTCCTGATGTATACAAAAACATGAAGCCTGAAAACACCAACCTAAGCAAAATAATTCAGGACATGAGCAAATATGCACAAGACAAAGGTTATTAGTGGTTACCAGGGGTGACAAGGAGGGGAAAAGGAAGAGTTTTTGATGAGGGGCACTGAGTTTCTGTTAAAGGTAGTGGAATGATTTGGAAAATAACAGCGAGAATGCTTGCACAACTTGAAGAATATAATCAATGTAACTGAAATGTACATGTAGAAATTGTTGAAATGGCATGTTTTGTTATGTATATTTTCAACACAATAAAAAATATGAAAATCAATCAAAAAAGAAAGAAAAGCTCTGTGGCATTCTCTCCCTATATACAATACACACACACACACATTTTTCTTTTTGAAAAAATGGGTATTTTTGAGACCAAAAAGTGAAGGCACAGTGAATTATCCCCAGTCTTGACTGGTCCATTTCTTGCGGCAACCTCATAAAGAGTCAATTGTTTGGGGCTCCAAGCCGGTGTATAAGTCCCTGGAAACCTAAATTTGTGGTCCTTCTAGCTCAGGAAGCTGTTTCAGTGACCTGAGAGACTGTGATCGAACTTAGCTTGTATTCTCTTCAAATTGTGGGGTTTGTGTCTATTTCATTATTAGCTTTTCTTATTTTGTCCTTACTCTTTTCTGTTTCTACTTTTCCTTGTTTTCCTTCATTCCTTTGTTATTTTTTCATTTATTTTCCTTTCCCTTTATTTCCTCAATTTTTCATTCCACTTTTTCTATGTACTTATTTTTTCTTCATCATTTTACTATTATTTTACTTTTGTCATTTTATATCTGCTCTTATCCTTTTTTAATTGTTTATTGCCTTTTTCTTGACCCTTTATTTATTGTTTTGTGTTTATATATAGCATTTATCTTGCTTACAATTTTTTACCTTTTGCCATTTTAATCTTAATTTTCCATTTCCTCCTTTTGCTGTTCTCATTTACCTTTTTCATATATATCTTATGTTTTTATCTTTTTTCTTTATCCTTTTCTTTATTGCTTTATTTTCCATTTACCATTTTTTCTCATTTCTGTATTCTTTGATATTCACATTTAATCTTTTTTTTTTTTTAGTTTTGTCATATTATTCCTTTTTAATTTATTCTTTTCATTTCTATATTTTTCTCTTGTTTATCCTTTTTCATTCAGTTCTTTTGTTTTTCTATCTTTTCAATATATTTTTAAATTTCCCATTTTATTAATTTTCTTGTTTTAATTTTCATTACCTCTTTTGTTTTACATCACTTCGCACTTGTAGATGATTATTTTTCTGATTACTGAGTTTTCATTTTATTTTTATTCTTTTATTTTGGTCACTTTCATTCGATCTATTTGATTTTTTCTAGTTATGTTTTTAGCTTTCACAAGTTTTTTCTTTTAAAGTTTTAATTTTTTCTCCTTTTATCTTTTTTATTACATTTTAACTTATTTTTCTCATTTTTTCCATATTTCATTAGGTTTTTAGTCATCTCTTTTCCATTTTTAATACTACCACAAGGGCATCTCTTATCCCAAAGCCCACTAGGCCTTGACTGCACATCCAACATGCTATGGAGCCACTTAGCCTTCTCTGCTGAGAAGGAAACCCATGTGGGACATTACCACCTCCTCAGAACCATTGGCAATGGGACATGTGCCAGGACCAAGTTGGCCCAGCACATCAACACTGGCAAAGAGGTACTGATTAAAACAGCTGACAAGATCCAACAGACGTCCTCCAACCTGGGGACTATGCCAAAAAATAAAAATTATGAAGGCTCTCCATCATCCAAATATCGTAAAGCTGTTTCAAGTGATAGAGAATGAGAATACCCTCAATATAGTGATGGAATATGCAAGTGGAGGGGATATGTTTTATCACCTAGTGATTCATGGTTTGATGAGTGAAAAAGAGGCCCAAAGAAAATTTCACTAAATAGTGTTGGTGATGTAGTATTGTCACAACAAGGGTATTGTTCATAGGGATCTGAGAACAGCAAGCCTGCTATTGGATGAGGAAATGAACATCAAACTTGCAGACTTTGGCTTTGGAACTGAATTCACCACGGGAAACAAGCTGGATATCTTCTGTGGCAGTCCCCCTTATTCCCTTACAAGAGTATAAGTTCCCCTTATACTCTTTCAGGGAGAAAAGTATGACAGACCCCCAGTGGATGTGTGGAGCCTGGGAGTCATCCTGTACTTCATGGTAAGTGTATCTCTGCCTTTTGGTGGAAAGACCTTATTGAAGCTGTGAGAGCAGGTACTGGAGGGACAATATGATATTCCTTTCCACATGTCTACACAGTGTTAATAACTGCTGAGCAAAATTTTCATTCGTGACCCAAGAAAGAGAGCCACATTAGAGGAGATCCCAGGACATCTATGGGTGAAGGTGGGCCATAAAGAAAAACAGGCTATATGTCTAGCCACTCCCAGACTATGATGACCCCTGGTGCATTGAGGTGATGGTGAACATGGGTTACGCACAGGAAGAGATTCATGACTCCCTGTTGAACCAAAAGTACAATGACGTGATGGCCACCTATCTGCTTCTGGGTCACAACACATCTGAGACGGAGAGCCACACCAGCACCCTGGAACCCCAAGCTGCAGCCCATTGCACCAATAGCCACACTTCTTCCTCACCCCATGAGGTGCATCCTACCACCTGTGCTAAACCCAAACAGTGTAGTTCCACCAAGCCTGCCATTCCCACCTATGATTACTACATCCACAATTCTTTGAACGGTTTATCTAATGGCCATGTCCCACCTGCACCAGGAATCCAGGACAGCCTAAGCACAGCCCAACCAGACCTCTGGACTGTGTGCCAAGGTGAGAAACAGTGAGGTGCCACAGCCCAGTACAGCCCCCCAATGTCTTTCTGTGGCTCCTCCTCAGCCCACACCATCGACAAGAGTAGTGGAGCCCCAGAGGGAACCAGTTTCTCCCAGGGAGTGTTAAAATTAAGCTCATTAAATGATGAGCGGGTGCAGGAGGTACCTGACCAGCCGAAAATGCCCCAGGCTGTGACCCCAGCCTCTCCCTTTGTAAGCAGCCAGGGCCAGCAGGGGGCCACTGGGAGGTTCTTTAAGATCAGGAGAAGGTATCTTCGTTTTATGTGTGTCAAAAAGGACCCGAAGGTATCTGAGAGCAAAGCTGTAGAGACGATGCTCAACCCCTGAGAGGCCAAGCCTCACTCTCTCAAGTTTACGTGGAAGATGAAGATCATCAGCTCCATGGAACCCAAGGAGATGAGGCAGGAGATCTGCCGAGTGCTGGATGCCAATGGCTGTGAGTGGGATCTCACCCACAAATACACGCTGCTATGTTTGAATGGCACACCAGGACAGGAAGACTTCATTCAGTGGAGGATGGAGGTGTGCACACTGCCTCGGCAGACTCTCAATGGGGTGAAACTGAAGAGAATTTCAGGCACGTCTGAAGCCTTCGATAGCATTGCCTCAAAATTTTCCAGGGAACTTGTACTTTAACATGGTGCCAGCAGCTGCCTAGGAGAACAGAGAAGTTCATAGGTTAAGCTCCTTGGTAATTTTGGGAGGCAAAGTTCTTAAAGGCCACAGAGGTGCCTAAAATTCTCTTCACTCGAATCTTGTTGAAAAATCACCAACCAGTGGCTCCACCACTCTTGTGCACACCTTCAACCTCCACTGCACAAAGTCCTCTTGGCCTGTGTGCCATGTGTGCACAGCAGCACGTATGTCTGGGTGAGATTCCACTCACAGCTACTGGCATCCCGCACTTGGCAGATCATCCACATCATCTCATCAGGGTTCATGGAGCTAGTTCTTCCCTGTAAACTTCACTGAGAATGGCTTGGCCTTTCCAGGTTTGAGCATCTCCACCACATCTTTTCTCTCAGGTTCATGCAGGTCCCTTCTACCACACGTGAAGAAAACATTCCTTCAAACCACAACAGACACTCCCAGGGGAGTGCAGCCAAGATGATGGAATAGTCAGACACTGCCTGTTGTTCCTCTTAGAACAAAGACCCGAAAAAACAAGTGAATCAATTATATACGACAATCTAGGCACCCTAATCATCAAAGACAAAGCTGAAGAATCGAACTGAGCAGCAGGGGGAAGGTTAGACAATCCAAAAGCAGCAGAGAAGTACCGATAGCAAGATTGCCAGTGCCCCGTTAGCTAAGTCAGTGTAGCTCACACAGGCTGAGACAAGGAACAACATTTAAAGACAAGCGTCATCACAGCGGGTGTAGCCAAGCAGCAGCTCATCTGCAAATGCCTCTAGAGCCCAGTAGGAATGACACCAGACCTGTAACAGTTAAGGGCAAGCCTCTAACCTAGTGCACTGGGGCAAAACAATCCCTCCCCCTCCCGGAGTTTCACAGAGAAGAAGTGATTCCTTCCCCTTATTCACCCTCAACCCCACTCCTCTCTGACACCAATCCCACAATACTAAAAAATGCCACACCCCCTATGCTGGGAACTTAGGGCTCTCTGCTCCCACACCAGTCTCACAGCCACTTCGCCCAGCCACTGGCATAGGGGGTCCACGGATTTACAGCACCCTTCACACTTGCCCATAACTATGTTGGCCGGTTCAACACCACATGCCCTCATTACCATAAAACAGCAGGGCATACACCTGAAGCACATTTTCAACAATGGCAGCCAAGGTGGAGCTGCAAATTTGTGACATTTCATACCACCCTACCCCCTAAGCAGGTGCTTCAGCCACCCACACCAGGGGTCTGAGGGCTGGTGGTACCACCAATCTATCTAACTTCCCACAACAGGGGTCTGAGAATAAGAGGTGCCTCCCAGTCCCTCCAGCCAGCAGCCCTGGGTACCCAAGGACGAGCTCCAATACCCTCCCCTCCACACTATGCACTCTAGGGGACAGGGACATGCCCTCCACCTAGGCACCCAAGAGGAGCCATCAGCACCCTGTCTTGCTCTGCACATAGCCCCCTCCTGCCGTCAGAAACCTGTGCTTGCTCCCAACACCCCTATGCAGTCCTGCCCATCTAGGACTATAGGCGAGAGTCTGCACCACAGACTTGATGAACAACAGCCTGGACACCTATGCCCATTCCTACAAGAAAAGTGAACAGACTCCTGGGCTTACATACCTAGTAGCTGCTCTGACCACCTGGAGACGTGATGTGAGACCTTCAAAGATGCCAACAAAGTAGCTCACACACCCAGCCTACCTCGGAAAATCAAAACAAAACAAAAAGGACATGGTAAACAAATACACAATAAATAAAAATAATAACTTAATAACAGTCACATAAAGAAGTAGGTCAAGATGGCTCCAGCAAGCGTCCAAAATAAAGAACCAGGAAACTTTCTGGAGGAACATAAGGCAATGAAATCACCTGAGAAAGAATTAAAAAGGCTAATATACAGAGCTCTCCAAGAGAATGAGATCAACCAAAACTCAGATCAAGCGAAGGAGCACACAGACAAAGAAACAGAGGAATTCAGGAAGACAATACAAGAACAGGAGAACAAAATTAACAGGATGATAGAAATCACAGAGACAGCAACTAGAAATCCAAAAGATTAACAATAAAATTTCAGAATTAGACAACTCAACAGAACATCATAGGAACAGAATTGAGACAATGAAAGTCAGAATTAGTGAGACTGAAGATAAATTTATCTTGATATCAATTTATTTAAGGAAAAATCAGAAAAAAAGAATTAAAAAAAAATGAAGAAAGCCTAAGAATTATGTGGGGCACTCTCAAGAGGAAAAACTTACAAGTGATCATAGTACCAGAATGGGGGATAACAGAAAATACAGAATTGTTCAAGATTTGCTGGCAGACAACTTCCCTGATATCATAAAAGATGAGAAAATATCTATCCAAGAAGCTCAATGAACCCCATATAGAGTAGACCCCAAAAGAAAGTCACCAACACATATCATAATCAAATTTGCCAAAACCAAAGACAAAGAATGTGGAGAGTGGGTACGGATAAACCAAAAGTCACCTACAAATGAGAACCAGTAAGAATAAACTCTGACTACTCAGCAGAAACCATGCAGCCAACAAGGCAATGGGGTGACATATATTAAGCCTTGAAGGAAGAACACTGCCAGCCAAGAATTACATATAGAGCAAATCAGTCTTTCAAATACGATGGCAAATTAGGTCATTTCCAGATAAACAGAACTTAAGGGAATTTGTAAAAACCAAATCAAAATTGTAAGAAATGTTAAAGAGAGTCCAAGACTAGAACACAGAATAGTTCTATCAGTTATCAACCCAGACAGTCCTCTTGGCCTGCATGCCATGTGTGCACCGCAACATGTATATCTGGGTGAGATCCCACTTAGCAGATCTTCTACAACATCCTCGTCAGGCTCCATGAAGCTGGTTCCCCCACTGAAATGTCACTGAGCAGGGCTTGGCCTCTCAGGGTTTTAGCATCTCTACCACATCTCTGCTCTCAGGTTCACTCAGGTCCCCTCTAGCACATGTGAAGCAAACATTTCTTCAAAACAAAACAGACACTCCCAACTTTATCTGTTCAGGGTCAGAGGAGGGGAAGCTTGTGATAGGGGAAGCATTTTGATTCACTAACAGGGCCATCAAGCTCCTTCTGGTGTCCCTTCGGATGCAAATGGTCAATGAGCTCAACAGCAAACCAAAAAGTTGCTGGTTCAACTCCACCCAGAGATGCCTTAGAAGAAAGGCCTGTAGTCTATTTCTGAAACATCTCGAAGCTGAAGAAAATTAGAACAAGTCCACAAGAGCCAAAGTACGACCTTGAGTATATCCCACCTGAATTTAGAGACCATTTCAGGAATAGATTTGATGCATTGAACACTAATGACCGAAGACCAGACGAGTTGTGGGATGACATCAAGGACATTATACAGGAAGAAAGCAAAACGTCATTAAAAAGACAGGAAAGAACGAAAAGACCAAAATGGATGTCAGAAGAAACCATTAAACTTCTTCTTGAATGTTGAGTAGCTAAAGCAAAAGGAAGAAATGATGAAGTCAAAGAGCTGAACAGAAGATTTCATAGGGCACCTCCAGAAGACAAAGTAATATAATGAAATGTGAGAAGAACTGGAGATAGAAAACCAAAAGGGAAGAACATGCTCAGCATTTCTCAAGTTGAAAGAACTGAAGAAAAAATTCGAGCCTCAAGTTGCAATATTGAAGGATTATAGGGGGAAAATATTAAAACAATGCAGGAAGCATCAAAAGAAGATGGAAGGAAAGCAGAGTCACTGTACCAAAAAGAATTGGTTGACGTTCAACCATTTCAGGAGGTAGCATATGATCAAGAATCGATGGTTCCCAAGAGGTCCAAGGTGCACTAAAGGCACTGGCGAAAAACAAGGCTCCAGGAACTGATGGAATACCAGTTGAGATGTTTCAACAAATGGATGCAGCACTGGAAGCGCTCTCTCATCTCTACCAAAAAATTTGGAAGACAGCTACCTGGCCAACTGACTGGAAGAGATCCTTATTTATGCCCATTCCAAAAAAAGGTGATCCAACAGAATGCAGAAATTATTGAACAATAATCATTAATATCACACACAAGTAAAATTCTGCTGAAGGTCATTCAGAAGCGGTTGCAGCAGTACATTGACAAAGAGCTGCCAGAAATTCAAGCCAGATTCAGAAGAGGACGTGGAACAAGGGATATCACTGCTGATGTTGTACGGATCTTGGCTGAAAGCAGAGAATATCATAAAGATGTTTACCTGTGTTTTATTGACTATGCAAAGGCATTCGACTCTGTGCATCACAACAAATTATGGATAACATTTCAAAGACTGGGAATTCCAGAATACTTGATTGTGCTCATAAGGAATCTATACATAGATCAAGAGGCAGTCATTTGAACAGAACAAGGGGATACTGCATGGTTTAAAGTCACGAAAGGTGTGTGTCAGAGTTGTATTCTTTCACCATACTTATTCAATCTGTATGCTAAGGAAATAATCCAAGAAGCTGGACTATATGAAGAACAGTGCATCAGGACTGGTGAAAGGCTCATTAACAACCCGTGATATGCAGATGACACAACCCTACTTGCTGAAAGTGAAGAGGACTTGAAGCACTTGCTGACGAAGATCAAACACTACAGCCTTCAGTATGGATTATACCTCAACATAAAGAAAACAAAAATCTTCACAAATAGACCAATAAGCGACATTATGATAAATGGAGAAAATAACGAAGTTGTCAAGGATTTCATTTTACTGAATCCACAATCAATGCCCATGGAAGCAGCAGTCAAGGAAACAAACGTGCATTGCATTGGGCAAATCTACTGCAAAAGACCTCTTTAAAGTGTTAAAAAAAAGCAAAGATGTCACTTTGAGGACTAAGGTGTGCCTGACCCAAGCCACTGTGTTTTCAATCGCCTCACATGCATGTGAGAGCTGGACAATGAATAAGGAAGACTGAAGAGGAATTCATGCCTTAGAATTATGGCGTTGGCCAAGAATATTGAATATACCACGGACGGCCAGAAGAACAAACGAATCATTCTTGGAAGAAGTACAACCAAAATGCTCCTTAGAAGCAAAGATGGCAAGACTTCGTCTCACATACTTTGGACATGTTATCAGAAGGGACCATCCTTGAAAAAGGGCATTATGCTTGGTAGAGGGTCAGCGAAAAAGAGGAAGGCCCTCGGTGAGATACACTGACACAGTGGCTGCAAAAATGGGCTCAAGCATAACAACCATTACGAGGTTGGCACAGGACCAAGCAGTGTTTCATTCTGTTGAACACAGGGTCCGTATTAGTGGGAACTGACCTGATGGCACCTAACAACAGCAATAACAAATTTCGATGCTGAACGTGACTTTTATGCAAGTGACTTTTAAGGAAGGTCTCCCTACCCGGTTGTGTATTCAAGGGGCTGAACATTGTCTTCTAAAATACTTTCCACTGCATTGGTCTTTCTTGCTCCAATAGACCACTCAGGAGTGTCCAGGCATAGTGGCTACTGTTCTCACATTGCACCTGGCTTACTGAGTTGCATGTTTTCATTTCCCCCTTTACACTGGGCAAAGTATTTAGTCTTTCATCATTAAGTATGAAGGTAGATGTAGGCTTTGTGGATATGCAAACCCAAACCCAACTAAACCTGTTGCCATTGACTCAATTTCTACTCACCGGGACCCTATAGGACAAAGTAGAACTGCCCTGTAGGGTTTCCAAAGATCAGCGGGTGATTACCTGCAGAGCTCTTAACCACTTTGGCACTAGGGCACTACATGCAAATCAACCTTGGGAAAAACAAAAATTTTTGAATATTTTCTGTAATGCTGCAGTAATGAAGAAAGTGTTGTATTGATGTAAGGATAATCAAGTAGATCAAGGAATGAACAAGAGTCCAGAAACTGATGGACACTAACGTTGTTGTTGGGTGCCTTAGAATCCATTCTGGCTCATAGTGACTCTATATGTAACAGAATGAAGCACACTTCCCAGTCCTGCGCCATCCTCACAATCCTTGTTATGTTTGAGCCCACTGTTGCAGCCCCTGTCAATCCATGTCATGGTGTGTCTTTCCCTTTTTCGCTGACTCTCTACCTACCCAAGCATGACGTCCTTCTCCAATGACTGGTCCCTTCTGGTAACATGTCCAAAGTACATGTGAGGAACTCTCGCCATCCTGCTTTCCAAGTCTGACATCACTTATCCCAGCAGAACCTCACCCGGGCCAGCTTTGAGGTCCTGACTTGGGTGCCAGGGCAAAAGCAGAGGGAGGAGAAAGGGGCGCGAGCGTCTGTAGTCACCCTCTTCCCAGGCCTAGGGGATTCCCGCTGACCACTCAGCAAAGCCTGGAGTCTGGTGCTTTGAGGAGCCCGCCAGCCCCGCAGGCCTCCAGCTCCAGTGAACTATGGGTGGGGCGGCCAAAACCTCCAAGGTCAGCTGGAGGGTCAGGAGTCAAAAGGCCGGGTCGCGAGCCCGGAGGCTGAGAGGAGGTCCTGGAGTCCAGGCCACGCCCGCCCTCCGGACGCGGGCCTCTCCTCCCTGCTCAGGGCAGCCGGGAAAGGCTAGAGCCACTGCCAGAGAGGCCCGACGCCCAGCGCCTGTTCCCCGCCCTCCGCTCGCTTCCCGGACCAATTGCAACGGCAGACCCACCGCCCCACTTCCCGCGCCCGCGCCCGCGCGCACCTCAGGGTTTCGTGGCGGGGGAGGGTCTGCGGGAGCCGTTGGGGGAGGGGTGGCGCCTGTGGGCGGGCGGGGAGAGGAGCAGTGACTCCTGGGGCCAGGATCACAGCAAGTCAGGTGGGTGTGGGAGGAGGAGGGGGGTGTGAAGTGGGAGGATCTGGGAACCAGAGCTCTCTGCCCATTTTGAAATTGTCCTTTTTGTTGGTCACTTTGAGGAGCTCTTTAGATATTTTATGTATTTTGGATATTGAACCCTTATCCCCCAAATAGTTGCCAAATACTTTCTCCCGTTCTGTCTGTTGTCTTTTCACTTTCTTGATAATGTTCTTTGACGCACAAGCGTTTTTCATTTTGTCAAAGTCCAACTTACCTTTACCTTTCTTTTGTTGCTCATCCTTTGGTGTCATCAAAGACTCTGCTTAAGAATCAGCCGTTGAAATCCCCCCGGAGCACAGTTGTACTCCAACACACATAGGATCGCCATGGTCAGAATACCCTGGATGGCAACTGATATTTTCTAGGCTGACTCTACTGCCTGTGTTTTCTGTCTCCCTTTTTTTTATAAAGGTAAGTTTGTGTGGCTTACTACAATTCCAGGTGGTGGTAGTAGGAGTATATAATGTTATAGCCAAAAAAGCTGTGAATTCTCAGCCTTGTTTCCGGTATCTGGGTCAACGAATTGGTCATGGGTTCAGACCATCATTGTGCATTTATTAATGTGAGACTAGCCTCTTGAAAGATGTAAATGGTTAAGGAACTACGGTCATATGTGAGATTTATGGAGGAGGCTGGCCAGGAGAGGGAAGTTATAGTCTGTGTACTAAAATTACATTGCCAGAGCAAGCTAAACAGAGATTGATCGTCTCATGCAGCGCTGTGGCTAATGTCATAGGCAAATTTGGGCTGGTTAGTGATTGTATGTTCCTCCTTGTTCTGATTGGGGTGCACTGGTGGCTGAGTTTCTTGCCAGTTGTCAATATTAAATGGCACTGATGTGTTTCCATAGGATTTTCAGGTGTTCTGTGTGGTTTGTGAAAACCTGTGCTAGTTTAGTCCTCAAGTTAGATCCTGGACTAGGGGGAACTCAGCATGGGATCATTTCAGATGGACCTGGGTATTTTGAGAATAGACAGCAATTGCATTATACATTTGATCCTTTTCTGTCCCTGCTTATTGTTTTCAGTGGGGACCACCTGCTCTATCATCTCCATCCTTGGAGAAATTTTTCTAGCACAGCCATTGATTTAACTTTAACAGCCTTGGAGGTGGCATGCCAATATATTTTGCCCAAGTTGACTTTGGTTCTCAGCTTTTCGTGGTTGGCTCTAGCTCCTGTATGGTGTGGTATCTATATTTTTTAAGGATGCCCCAGAAGAGTAACATTGGGCATCAATTTCCAACAAATATCTCCATTTCCATATTAATGGTTTTGGTAGGCCCAACAAATATTGTAAGCAAGCATTTGTCAATTTTGGTTAGACTCTCCTGTACAAAGAGCGCTTGAGTAACTCCAGAGATTAAGTATATTTTTCATGAGAAGCTTCTTTGCTGTAACCCCCAGGAGCCATGATTAATTACTGTGGGCATAGCCAGAATAACAATTTATAGAAGCTGCAAATATTGAGTGTTATTAAAAAAAAAAAAAAATCTTGTGTTTTGACAGTGTGAGGTTAGGTTAGGGAAGAACTTCCAAGCTAGTTGTAGTTCCTGTTTTTTAGACATGCTTTTGGCCCACCTAATATTATGCTGTATTCATTGCCTTCCTTGACTGTGTTGATTAGTGAACATTACCCTCGGCCACTTGGTTAGTGAGATTTATCTGCACCTCAATAAAAGGGGCTTGTACTGGAGGGGGAGAGAGATCATTATAATTAGGAGAAAAATAGGCCAGTAGTTGTAAGGCATACATTGTTGGCAGGATTTACATTGTGAAAAATATAGGCTGCAGATCAACAAAGAGCAAGGACTTTCGAAAGTGATGCAGAGGTATTCTAAATATTGAGTTCTAGTCACTTAAGGCTGTCCAGAGTCATTTTCCCAATCGACTCTCCTGCTGAATGCGTGGGCCCCCATATCGAGTTCCTGATCGCTCCCCAAATCTCCCCCTTTTCCTTCTTGCCACTTGTAGTGAGTTAGAAACATTTGGGGCTGAAGTGGCAAACCAAAACGTGTATTTCTGTAAGTAAAGTTGAAGAACATCTCAGTGGCCCCCTGCCATCCCTGGCTGCTGACAGAGGGAGAGGCTGGGGTCCCAATCTGAGGCAAACTCAGCTGGTCAGGCATCTCTTGCAGCTTCTCCCCATGCAAGGAGCATAGTTTTGACACTCCCTGGAGGAAGCTGGTTTCCTCTGGGCTCCATCACTGCTGCTGATGGTGTGGGATGAGGAGGAAGTCTCAGAGACGTCCTGGGAACTGCAGCACGTCACTGTTGCTTACCTTGGAGCACATTCCAGAGTCCTGGTTGGGCTGCACCGAGTCTGTCCTGGATTCGTGGTGCATATGGGACTGGGGTGGGGACACTGAGGTAGAAGCAGATGCCATGGAGGCCCCTGATCCTGAATCAGATAGACTGTCCAAAGCATTGTGGATATTGCTTTGGACGGTCTTCAGAATTGGCACTTTCCTGTTTGCT
This sequence comes from Loxodonta africana, assembly GCF_030014295.1. Lineage (NCBI taxonomy): Eukaryota > Metazoa > Chordata > Mammalia > Proboscidea > Elephantidae > Loxodonta > Loxodonta africana. Next base: position 17,820,400 of record NC_087344.1, read on the forward strand.
GGTGAAGACGTTGCTGTTCACAGAGGGCAAGAAGGGTGGTGTTCTTCCTCTCCAGCATGGGTAGAGAGCTGACAGATGTGTCGTTGTGCTGCTTCTCTTCTGCCCTGACTCCTGGTCCTCCTCAGACCACTTATTTTTGGCATAGTTGCAGGAGGAATCACAGGTGGGATTGGGAGGCTTGTTGTAACTCCTCTGCTTGGGTTAGCACTGAGGGTACACTGTACCTCATGGGTTGAAGATCAACTGAAGGCTGATGTCCCAGAGTGCTGGTATGCCCTCTGTCTCAGATGTTTTATGACCCAGGAGCAGATAGGTGGCCATCACATCAGTGTACTTTGGGATCAGCAATGAGTATTCAATTTCTTCCCATGTGTAATACATGTGGACCATCACCTTAATCCGCTGGGGGTCACTGTAATCTGGGAGTGGCTCCATGTACAGCATTTATTTTTAATCTTCATGGCCCACCATCACCCATGGATGTCTCAGAATCTCCTCTAATGTGCCTTTCTTGCTGGGGTCATGAATGAAAATTTTGTTCACCAGATGCTCACATTGCACAAACATACCTGAAGGCGTTTCTACCAAAAGGCAGGGATCCACTCACCACCAAATATAAGATGACTCCCAGGCTCCACACATCCACTGGAGGTCCGTCATACTTTTCTCCCTGGAAGAGTTCTAGGGCAGAATAAAGGAAGGTAGATTGCCACAGAAGGTCTACAGCTCGTTGGCCAGGATGAATTCATTTCCAAAATGAAAGTCTGCAAGTTTGCTGTTCATTTCCATATCCAATAGCAGGTTATCTCTTTTCAGGTCTCTCTAAACCATACCGCTGTTGTGACACTACTACACTGCTGATACTATCTGGTGGAATTTGATGGCTTGAGCCTCTTTTTCCCTCATCCTGCCGGGAGCTGTTGTGTAATGAAACACCTCCCCTGCACACGCATACTCCATCACTATATAGAGTGTTTTCTCATTCCTGATGATTTCAAACAATTTTACAGTACACACTCCCACAGCTCCATGAAGGTTGTTTCCACCAAAAGGCTGGGATCCACTTACCAACAAATACAAGACGACTTCCAGGCTCCACACGTCCAATTGGGGATTCATCGTAGTTTTTCACTGGAAGAGTTCTAGGGCAGAATAAAGGAAGGGAAGGCATGATTGAAAGCCTTCATAATTTTTACCTCTTGGGATCGTCTGTGAATGCTGGAGGAGGTTCCTGGATCTTCCTAATGACCTTACCACTACCTTATCCTCAGTGAGGATGGGCCTAGCCAATTTCACTTTGGTGAGGGTAGCCTTACAGAGGGTTTTGAGGATCTGGTAGCCTCCCACATGGGTCTCCTCCTCAGAAGAGAAGGCTGAGAGGGCCTTGCATCATCTTGGACTTGGGTTAAGTCTTGCTAAGCTTAGGGTTAACTAGTCCCAGGACAGGATTCCAAGTGGTAAAAACTATGACTAAATAAAAACTAGGTCCTTGGGTGGCACAAATCGTTAAGCCCTGGACTACTAGCTGAAAGGTTAGCAGTTCAGACTCACCCAGTGACATCTCGAAAGTAAGGCCTGGTTGCTGCTTCTAAAAGGTCACAACTTTGAAAACCCTATAGAGCAGTTCTACTTTGCACATTGGGATTGCTGTGAGTTGTGATCTACTCAACAGCAACTAGCAACAAGCAAATAAAAAATTAAATGAGAATAAGAATATATAAACTAGAAAAAATAAGTACCAAAAAAAAAAAAAAAAAAGAAATGACAAAGTGACAAAAACATAAATGATTTTTAGTTTGGGGGATAGTCTGTGGAGGTTGGATGAGCTCTGCTGGGTCTTGTCAGTGATCCTAGCTGTGAAGGTGGGCACGTTTGGATTCTGGTCTGTTGAGTTCCCATCTCTCATTCAGAGCCCTATCAAAGGACAAAGTTAAAATGCATCAAGTGGGAAAGTTCAGTAAGGTGGTGAGATAGACTGTTTCAAGCTCTTGTCCCATCACAGAAAAAAAAAAAAAACCTAGAAACTGTTACTGCCTTGTGAGAACCTTGGAAAACAGCACCAGTTTGCATCAACCCAGCAAATGCTGAATCAAGGAAAAGATGACTTCAGAAAGGTAAGAAATCTTTGTGGCATCTTTACTTGCCCTTGCCCCATTCCCTCCCCAGCTAAGCGGTCATCTTATAGCAGCAGCAGCAGTTGCTTCTGATTCCAGCGTGGGACCCTGGTTCCTGGCCCCAGTTGGAGTACAGAAGATTATTGTGTATGTCTGTTCTAATCTTTCTGGAGGATACCTGAAGTACTGGTGCAAGGACTTTGTCTCTGTTTTACCTAACTTGCAACTCAGGCTGGTAGGGTGGCAGGCATTTGCAAAGAAGGATGGCAAGAGAAACTAACAACCCATAGATGGCTGCAGCTAAATGTTATGGTCAAAACATACAGTAGATTGCCTAAGGCCTGGAATCCAAAACTGGGAAGTATTTCCTTGGAAAATCAGCAATTCAAAAGCAACTATGTGTTTGGGAAAATTTAGCAGGCTACACACATCTAGAGCAAAAGTTATATGCAGAAACGACCTGAGACAGACCTATGCTTTCACCTCACTCTTTGAGTGTTTAAGGAGTGCCCCAGCATAGAGTCAATCTGCACAGATTGGGAGAGGTGGCTGTGGGTTTTATGTTGATTTGTTTGTATTTTCTAGCTCCTGGCATTTAATAAAATCACTGTAAAAACACTAGTTGGAGATTTCCAGCTTCCATTCTACTCTAAGATCAGCTTGGATGTCTCTTGCAGCTTCAAAACAAGAGAAAAGCTGAAAAGCAACAACAGTTCTTAGATCTACCAGAGAACTGAGCTTACAGAGCACACTGCTGCCCCAGATGCTGGAGATACAGATGGACTACTACAAAGAAGTATCGCTTACCGGGAACACTTTATGTATTAAAATGTCCAATTAAAAAAAAAAAATCATAACACATACGAGAAAAACAAAATTTGTTATATTCTAAGGAACAAAATAAATTGACAAAATGTTCAAGTCCACACATCAGACTTACTAGAGAAAGACTTCGAAAAAACTGACTTAAATATGCCTATAGAGCCAAAGGAAAACATGGCGAAATAAATAAAGGAAATATGGAAAGCAATGTATGAAAGAAAATGAGAATATTAATCAAGAGAAAGTATAAAAAGAAACCAAACAAAAATTCCGGAGCTCAAAAATACAAACACTGAAATAAAAACTCACTAGAGGATGCAAAGATTTCAGCAGGCAGAAGAAACAACCAGCAAAGCTGAAAAAAGGGCAGTTGAAACTGCTGAGTCTCAAGAGCAAAATGAAAAAAGAAGAAAAGTAAACAAAGCCTATGAGACCTGCTAGACACAATCAAGATGACCAGAACTGGTACCCCAGAAGGAGAAAAGGGAGAGAAAGTGACAAAAATCATACTTGAAGAAATAAGGACTGAAAAGTTCCAAAATTTGATTATAGATGTAAATCTACAAATGTAAGAAGCTAAACAAATTTCAAGGGAAATAAACTCAAGCACACACAACAATCAAAAGAGAAACATTCTTTTTCCAAAAGCAGCTAAAAAAGGGAATCCTTAAGACTAAATTTAACTTAGGAGGCAAAACTACAAAATATTGCTGAAACAAATTCAAGAAGACCTAAATAAGTGGAAAGACCGTGTTTATGGAATAGAAGACTTAATATTCTCAAAATGACAATCCTACTAAATTAATCTACAGATTCAGTGCAATCCCAATGAAAATTCCAAAAGCCATTTTTATAGAAATTGAAAAGCCACAACGTAAGCTCATCTTGAATTGCTAGGGATCCTGAATAGCCAAAATAATCTTCAAACACAGGGATCAAAGTCATACTACACAATTTCAAAACAACTGCAAAGCTGCAGTAATCGAAGTGTGCGATATTGGCATATGAATCGACGTATAGAACAATTGAATGGAATGGAAACTACAAATAACCCATTCATATATGGTCAGGTCAATTCATTTTCAATAAGGATGCCAAATCCATTCAGTGGTGGGAAGAAGAGTCACTTTAACGAATGGTACAAAGATAACTGGAATTCCACATGGAAGAGAATGAAGTTTGACTTGTTCTTCCCACCATCCAAAAATAACTCCAAGTGATTCATGAACGAAATATGACAGCTAATGTCATAACATTCTTAGAAGAAACTATAAGGATTTGGCAATATGTATTTACATGTGACACAAAAAATATAAACAACAACATAAAAAATTGAAAAATTGGATTACATTGAAATTACAAATTTTGTCCCTCATTGTTTAGGAAGCACTAAGTTTCTGTTTATGGTGATAGAAAATTTGGCAGTAGATACTGGTGACAGTTGTACAATATGATTGATGTAATTGGTATCAATGAATTGTATGTGTGAAGATGCTAAATTGACAAATGATTTGTTCTGTATATTTTTACAAACAAAAAGGTTAAAAAAAGTTGTTTTAAAAGAAAAAGAAAAAAAAGACATCAAGAAATCAAAAAGACAACCTATAAAATAGGAGAAAATATTTGCAAGTCATATAACTCATACGGATATAAGATCCTGAATATGTAAAGAATTCTGAAAACTCAAGAAAAAGAAGACCAACCACCAATTTAAAACTGAGCAAAGGACTTGAATAGGTATTTCTCTGAAGAAGGTATACAAATAACCAAGAATCATAAGACATGGTGATAAACATCATTAGTCCTTAGCAAAATGCAAATCAAAACCAAAATGAGATACTACTTCATACCTAATAGGCTGGATATAACAATCATTTTCAAAAATGAAAAATAAGTGTGGAGAATGTAGCTGAGTTTGAACACTCGTACATTGCTGAGAGAAATGTAAAATGGTGCAGCTGCTATGGAAAACACACTGGTGCTTAATCAGAAAGGAAAACAATTATCACGAGACCCACCGCTTCTACTCCTATGTGTATATACCAAAGGAATTGAAAACAGCAACTCAAGAGTAACTTGTAAACCAATATTCATTATTCACAATAGCCAAAAGGTATAAACTCAAGTGTCCATTAACAGATGAATGGGTACACAAAATGTGGTATATGCATACGATGGCGTATTATTCAGCCAAAAAAGGTATGAAATTCTGATCCATAATATTGATAGATTCTGAAAACATGGCAAGTAAAGTAAGCGTATATGAAGTATCTAAACCCACAAACTAGAGTAGGCCAATTCATAGAGACTGAAAGTAGATTAGAGGATACCAGGGCTGGGGAAAAGAATAAGGGGAAGTTATTCTGAATGAGTACAGAGTTTCTAATTTGGGTGATAAAAAAATTTTGCCAACAACAAGTGGTAATGCTTCTACAACATTGAATCTATTTAATGCCACTGAATAGTACATTTAAAACTGATTAAAATGGAAAATTAGATATATCATATAATATTAAAAAAGAATACATTTTTAATTTACAAAAAAAAGAAAAGAAAGTGTTGGGGCAGATCCTGACATTGGACCAAGCTTGGATTCTGTCCGGTCTGAGCTACAGCCACTATCCTAATAACCCTATGAAAGGAGAATTTAAAATGAGAGAAAAAGCAAGTTTCAGAAAGGATCCTGACACTGGGTCAAGCTTGCATTATGGAAGACCAAGCTATAGCCATTAGCATCAGAGCCATTTCCAAAAGAAAGACTTATGCTGAAGATAGCAAAGAAGTTTAGAACTGGAACAACAGAGGGGAAAGGGAAAGGGAGGAGTCAAGGGATTCTATTCAGCAGGGTGGAGAACTTCAATAGGTTATTAAGAAATTGAGGACTAAAACAAACACTGATGGGGTTAAAAAAAAAATATGAAGGCACACTCTGAAGCTGGGTGGACTGACAGGAGACCTGCTAGTAATCCAATACTGAAGATCCCTAGATAAATCTATTTTGTTGACCCTCATTTAGAGGAATTGAGAACCCTGCAAGACAAAGGTGAGAATGAGAAGCCTGACCTACAACTGCCAGGGTCAGTGGTGCAGAATCTAATCAGGATAAGGATCTTTGAGAAGGTCTGATGTTCTTGGTCCAAGCCTTGGCTGGAGACTCAAGGTCATATGAACAAGAGTGGGCAAAGTGACCAGTAGACCTTCTGAACTCCTTGAGACAGGAGCTCCATGCACTGCTTCCAAAATTCATTAGTGAATCTTAATGGGAGCTACAGTTAGATAGGGAGGATACAATATTTGAGACCATTAAGGTGGAAGTTTGGATGAACAGGCTTTATGGGACGTGATTAAATTCCTTTTACTTGAATGTATTATGGGAATGGAAATGATGTCTATTGGGGAATGTATGTCTGACTGGGGAAAATTTCCTCTCCCTACCATTGTAAAATCAAAACTTGATGATGGAGTTTGAAGACATTATGCTGAGTGAAATTAGTCAATCACAGAAGGACAGATATTGTACAAGCTCACTTGAAAAAAAACAAGAAAAGTCAAATGTGTAGAAACCAAAGTCTTTTAGTGGTTACTAGGGGCAGAAACTCTATGGGGCAGTTCTACTCTGTCCTGTAGGGTCGCTATGAGTCGGAATCGACTCGATGGCACTGAGAGGGGCAGTAGGGAGGAGGAAGAAAGGGTGGTTAACAGTGATGGAAAATTGAATTAAGGCTAGAGTTACACAGCGTATTATTGTAACTGATGTCAGTAAGTTATACACCTATAAAAAGTTGAACTGGCAAAAGTTGTGTGATAATGTCTTAGTATCTCTTGCTGCTGTAACAGAAATATCGCAAATGCATAGCTTTAACAAACAAATTTATTTTCTTACAGATTAGGAGGCTGAATTCTGGATGCTGGCTCTAGGGGAAGGCTTTCTTATGTAGGCTCTGGTGGAAGGTCCTTGTGTCTTGGAGCTTCTGCTCTGGGAGATCTCTTCCCCCATCTCTGCTTCCTTGTTTGCTTGTTTAATCTCTTTTACATCTCAAAGAGATTGGCTCAAAACACACCCTACACTAATCCTGCCTCATTAACATAACAAAGACAGTCCCTTCACAAATGGGATTATAACCACAGGCATGGAGATTAGAATGTACAACACATATACTGGGGGGGACATAATTCAATGTGTAACAAATATATTTACAACAACAAAAAATAAAGGGTAATTGCTGACCCTGCTTAAGCACAACCAAAAACCTTACGGGATTTGGTTCCTTGGTTTGAAGGTTAAGGGTCACGATTTCATGGGACATCCCAGTTAACTGGTCTACTAACGTGTTTAATGTTTCTGTGCTACCTCCTAGTTAGTTATGTAATGCCTGGGGTCTTAAAATCTTGCAAGCATCTAGCCATGGCACCAAATTTGGTCTCTATTGGGCTGATACAACAAAAGAAGAGAGTTAGGAAGAGGAGGGGGATATGCAATGTGTGGTTAATTGCCTCCATGAAAAACTGCTTCTTTGCCATGAGACCAGAACTGGATGGTGTCTAGCTACCTTACTGAACATTTTGATCAAGGATCCTATAGAAGAATCCTGATCAAAAAGGGAAAAATGTAGAACAGAATTTGAGATTTTCATGGACTCCAGACTTTCTGGAGCGAAGAGTGCTGGACGAACCCCTGGAACTACTGTCCGGAGATATCTTTAATACCTAAAGCAAAAATAACCCCTGAAGTCTTCCTAAAGCCAAGCAACAGTTTAGCTCAACTAATAAATATCTGCCCAGGCGCTGGGTTTTTTTTTTTTTTTTTTTTTGAGCATTATGCTCTTTTAAGGAATTATCTCTATGGAACCACATAGGGAAAACAGCAACTCGAAAGATTTGATAGGAACCTTAAGAAGCAGTTTATATTAATTGGGGAGGAACAAATCAAAAAAGGAACATGAGAATGGTTGGACAACTCAAAGAATGTAATCAGTGTCACTGACTTATACATGAAGAAACGGCTGGTATATGTTTTGCTGTGTATATTCTCAACAACAACAAAAACCAAAAGCCTGTTGGCTGTATCCTAAGAGTGAGTACAGGCAGATTGGAAGGATATAGAAGTGGAACGGGTAATGGGATTAAGATGAAAGCTTGGATGATAAACTGGAATGCTTGAACAGCCTTTATGGAAAGTGGTTGTCTCCTTTACCTGAACATATTATGGGGATGGATATTGTGTCTGACTGGGGAACACTTCCCCTATCTAGTATTGGAAAAGAGAAAGTATGTAATTCCGTCTTTCTGCCCATATTGATTGGACATGCCAAATGGGAACCAATAAGACTGCCTAAGTCCACACAAGTCACTACTTTCAAACGCTATGGGATAGAAGCTGGATTGATGGTATGAACAAATTCTCTGCACAACAGCTCTATTGTTGTCAGGTGCTGTCAAGTCACTTCCAACTCATAGCCACCCTATGTACAACAGAAGGAAACAATGCCCAGTCCTGTGCCATGCTCACAACTGTTGTTATGCTTGAGCCCATTGTTGCAACCACCGTGTCAATCCATCGCACTGAGGGTCTTCCTTCTTTTCGCTGACCCTCTACTTTGCCAAGCATGATGTCTTTCTCCAGGGACTGGTCCCTCCTGATAACATGTCCAAACTATGTGAGATGAAGTCTTTCCATCCTTGCTTCTAAGGAACATTCTGGTTGTACTTTTTCCAAGACAGATGTGTTTGTTCTTCTGGCAGTCCACGGTATATTCAGTATTCTTTGCCAACACCATAACTGAAATGCATCAATTCTTCTTTGGTCTTCTTTATTCACTGTTCAGCTTTCACAAGCAACAATAGCTCTAGGTGGAATGAAAACAGGGGCTTAAGGCTAAAGACTGTGAACAATTGCCTCCTTTGCCACTAGACCAGAACTGGATGGTACCTGGCTACCAGTATTGAACATTTTGATCAAAGACTGTATAGAAGAATCCTGATCAAAAGTGAGGAAATATGCAACAGAATATGAAACTCTTATGGAATCCAAACTATTGAGCCTGGATGACCTCCCTAAAACCATTGCCCTGAGGTAATCTTTAAACTTTAACCTGAAATGATCTCCTGAAGTCATCTTTAAAACAAAAAAATAGTTGAGCTTAACTAGTAAAAAATGTTTGCATTGTGTTCCTTAAAGAACCGTCTATATGTGGTCAACTCTTCTTTGGTCTTCCTTATTCATTGTCCAGCTTTCATATGCAGATGATGCGATTTTAAAATACCATGGCTTGGGTCAGGTGCACCTTAGTCTTCAGGGTGACATCTTTGCTCTTCAACACTTTGAAGAGGTCCTTTGCAGCAGATTTGCCCAATGCAATGCGTCTTTTGATTTCTTGACTGCTGCTTCCATGGCTGTTGATTGTGGATCCACGTAAAATGAAATCCTTGACAACTTCAGTCTTTTCTCCGTTTATGATGATGTTGCTCATTGGTCCAGTTCTGAGGATTTTTGTTTTCTTTATGTTGAGGTGTAATCCATGCTGAAGGCTCTGGTCTTTGATCTTCATTAGTAAGTGCTTCAAGTCCTCTTCACTTTCAGCAAGCAGGGTTGTGTCATCTACATAATGCAGGTTGTTAATGAGTCTTCCTTCAGTCCTGATGCCCCGTTCTTCTTCATATAGTCCAGCTTCTCGGATTATTTGCTCATTATACAGATTGAATAGGTATGGTGAAAGAATACAACCCTGACACAAACCTTTTCTGACTTTAAACTACGCAGTATCCCCTTGTTCTGTCTGAACAACCACTTTTTGATCTATGTACATGTTCCTCATGAGCATAGTTAAGTGTTCTGGAATTCCCATTCTTCGCAATGTTATCCATAGTTTGTTACGATCCACACAGTTGAATGCCTTTCCATAGTCAATAAAAAACAGGTAAACATCCTTCTGGTATTCTCTGTTTTCAGCCAGGATCCATCTGACATCAGCAATGATATCCCTGGTTCCACATCCTCTTCTGAAACTGGCCTGAATTTCTGGCAGTTCCCTGTTAATATACTGCTGCAGCTGTTTTTGAATGATCTTCAGCAAAATTTTGCTTGCGTGTGATATTAGTGATATTGTTGCATAATTTCCACATTCGGTTGGATCACCTTTCTTGGGAGTAGGCATAAATATGGATCTCTTCCAGTCAGTTGGCCAGGAAGCTGGCCATAGGCAAGTGAGCACCTCCAGTGCTGCATCTGTTTGTTGAAACATCTCAACTGATATTCCATCAATTCTTGGAGACTTGTTTTTTGCCAGTGCCTTCAGAGCGGCTTGGACTTCTTCCTTCAGTACCATCGGTTCCTGATCATATGCCACCTCTTGAAATGGCTGAACATCAGCCAGTTCTTTTTGGTATAATGACTCTGTGTATTCCTTCCATCTTCTTTTGATGCTTCCTGTGTCATTTAATGTTTTCCCCATGGGATCCTTCACTATTGCAACTCGAGGCTTGAGTTTTTTCTTCAGTTCTTTCAGCTTGAGAAATGCCGAGCATGTTCTTCCCTTTTGGTTTTCCATCTCCAGCTCTTTGTACATGTCATTATAATACTTTACTTTGTCTTCTCGCGGCACCCTTTGGAATCTTCTGTTCAGTTCTTTTCCTTCATCAATTCTTCCTTTTGCTTTAGTTGCTCGAAGTTCAAGAGCAAGTTTCAGAGTCTCCTCTGACATCCATCTTGGTCTTTTCTTTCCTTCCTGTCTTTTCAATGACTTCTTGCTTTCTTCACGTATGATGTCCTTGATGTCATTCCACAACTTGACTGGTCTTCGGTCACTAGTGTTCAGTGCATGAAATCTATTCTTGACATGGTCTCTAAATTCAGGTGGGATATACTTAAGTTCATATTTTGGCTTTTGTGGACTTGCTCTGATTTTCTTCAGTTTCAGCTTGAATTAGCATATGAGCAATTGATGGTCTGTTCCATAGTCAGCCCTTGGCCTTGTTCTGACTGGTGATACTGAGCTTTTCCATTGTCTTTTTCCACAGATGTAGTCAATTTGATTTCTGTGTGTTCCATCTGGCGAGGTCCATGTGTATAGTAGCCGTTTATGTTGGTGAAAGAACGTACTTGCCATAAGGAAGTTGTTGGTCTTGCAAAATTCTATCATTCGATCTCTGGCATTTTTTCTGTCACCAAGGCCATACTTCCAACTAGTGATCCTTCTTCTTTGTTTCCAACTTTCATATTCCAATCGCCAGTAATTATCAATGCATCTTGATTGCATGTTCAATCAATTTCAGACTCTAGCAGCTGATAAAAATCTTCTATTTCTTCATCTTTAGCCCTACTGGTTGGTGTATAAAATTGAATAATAGTCATATTAACTGGTCTTCCTTGTAGTCGTATGGATATTATCCTATCCCTGACAGCATTGTACTTCAGGATAGATCTTGAAATGTTCTCTTTGATGATGAATGCAACACCATTCCTCTTCGAGTTGTCATTCCCAGCATAGTAGACTATATGGTTGTCCGCTTCAAAATGGCCAATACCAGTCCATTTCAGCTCACTAATGCCTAGGATATTGATGTTTATGCATTCCATTTCATTTTTGATGATTTCCAATTTTCCTAGATTCATACTTCGTACATTCCAGGTTCTGATTATTAATGGATGTTTGCAGCTCTTTCTTCTCATTTTGAGTCGTGCCACATCAGTAAATGAAGGTCCTGAAAGCTTTACTCCATCCATGTCATCAAGATCAACTCTACTTTGAGGAGGCAGCTCTTCCCCAGTCATCTTTTGAGTGTCTTCCAACTTGGGGGGCTCATCTTCCAGCACTATATCAGACAGTGTTCCACTGCTATTCATAAGGTTTTCACTGGCTAATGCTTTTCAGAAGTAGACTGCCGGGTCCTTCTTCCTAGTCTGTTTTAGTCTGGAAGCTCAGCTGAAACCTGTCCTCCATGGGTGACCCTGCTGGTACCTGAATACCAGTGGCATAGCTTCTAGCATCACAGCAACACGCAAGCCCCCACAATATGACAAACTGACAGACACGTGGCTTTCATATACTGTTTTGACCAGAACCCACAGAAAAAATGCATTCTATGCTGAAATCCAATACACACATATAGATGCACACACCCATACACAACACACAACTGAAACTTGAGATGAACAGGACTTAGCCTTACTATGTGCAGCACTTTAGTTTCCATTACACTTCACTCCACATCCCTCTAACCTATTTCACTTGATTCTACTTCATGGTAGCTTTATTCACTAAATTAATTTTTCTACCTACAAAGGGGTGGCCTGAAGTTCAAAATATACTGTGTTTAGGAGATGGAGCATGGAATCACAGAGGGAAATGGGATGGAAGTTAATAGGTGATAGCAGTAGTTCATTTACAAAGAAATTCATTCATTCGTTCACTCACTTTTATGAAATATCTACTATGTACCAGGCATGGAGATTCAAAGATATCTGAAACCCAGTCGTGGCCTTGAAGTGGTCATGGGCAGTGGTAGAAATAAGTAGCCAATTCAGTGTGGCAAGTGTTTTAATAGAGAGTTGAGAAAAGTATCCTAGAATGGTCTAACTATCTGAGGAAAATAGGGGATGTTTTACACAGAAAATAGTGTCTTCATTGGCCCCTGAAGGGTGGTTTTGTCCAAGAGAGGGCACTCTAAGTGAAAGGAAAAGGGTGACAAGGTCAAGGGAGTGTTGATAGCACAGAGTGTGGTCTGGGTAGGGTAGGCAAACTCATCAAATAAAAATAAGAGGCACTCAGTTAAATTTGAATTTCAGATAAACAATACTTTTTCATACAAGTCTGTCCTATAAATCTGGAAGGGCCAAGCCATTCTATGTAGCCGCAACATTGGTGGGCATGGGGAAGTGGCAGAGATGAGTCTGTGTGTTTGTTCATATCAGGCTGTGAGATCTGAAGAGAGAATAAGAACTTGCCATGTAGACACCTGCTCACAGGAATGTTAATTTGAGAATAGTTACGGAATAACCGATAAAGGTGGAATCCTAGTGGGTGCGTGGAATGATCATTATTTATTAAGGATTGTTAATTCCATTTCAGTACTTCTTTCTCACCTTCTATGCTGCTGTTAATTATTCCTAAGATATCTTTTTCAGTGTTTAGTTGAGAAAAAGGAAAAAGCACATTTTGTAGTCTCTACCGATTCTGGTCCAGCCTGAAGCCACATTTAGGTTGTTAATGTAATGGAATCAACAGCATGTGTGTGATTAACCAAGGGTTGTCTTTGCTTTGTTTGAGCAATTTGCCAGATGTAGTAGACACAGGTTGTCTATTTTCCCTTTCCTTCTTTGTGGTAATGGCTTCCCTGCCCCGTCCTCTGTTCACGTTCATCACGTTTCAGGGATGGTTCCTGACAGGCTGGGGTAGGGAGGAGCGGGGAACTGACAGAAGGTGGATCAATCAGAGTTCAGTGTCTTGTCACAGTTGAACTTGTAACCTGAAACTCAGGAGCTGTTATAGCCATGTTTTTCAGCCGTATTGACTGGAGAATCAGAAGAAGACAGTGAAGGGGTGGGGGAATCATTGATGAAGGGGGAGAGAGTAAGAGGCACAGCGGTCCAGTCCCTGGATTTACTGCATTCCATAAGTTTGGGTTGCATTCCTACCCTTGGGTTTGCTGAGGTGCCTCTTTATCTTTTGATGAATTTTAATTTATGCTTAAGATCACTAGAATAGGTTATTATACTTGAAAGAAGGATGCTAGTTAATAAACCAAATCAGTAAAGTTGTATTAAAACCACTGTGGTTATCATTGGTAAAAGATATTTTCTTCCAGTTGTGATTCAGAGTTGGGTATTTAACATCTAGGTAGAAGTTTACCATAGAACTCCCACATGCAAATGGGAAGAAGCAGTATTTTTATTAAACTGAGTGTGCTCATTACTACACATGAAATACACTTCCAGGCACATGGTTTTTCTTTTGTGCCTAGCGTTCATTCTGGGTTTGTTTGAGAAAAAGCTTATCAGCTTAATTTGTGGCAGGTTTATTTTGATTGGTTGAGGAGTTGTTCTGTGGAACTTTAAACAATATTCAGCTTTATGTAAAGTATGTCTATAAACATACGAGTTAGGCCATGAAAAATAGGGGAGTTGTGAATGTCCCCGGAATATTTGGTTTCAGTAAACCATTCTGCAATTCCTCTCAGAGCCTTTAAGATGCTAATATGTATTGTAAATTTCCCAAAGGTAGACAGCTCCTGAAAACTTTAAAGTGCTCGAAAAATAAAGGACATAAAAAAATATATGCATATATATATGTGTATACTTAGATATATGTATAAGTATGTATATTCATGTGCACAGAAGTACATGTATATGTGTGAAAATATATGTGTGTGTATTTTTTTAAAACTGTGCAATATTTCAACATTCAGCTGAAACGCTGATCTCTAAATTTGGATGTTGAGCGTGACTCTAAGGAAGTGACGTTTAATGAAGGCCTCCCTACCTGGTCATGTGTTCAATGTGCTGAACGCTGTCTTCTAAAATACGTTCCACCGCACCGGTCTTTCCTGCTCCCGTAGACCACTCAGGAGTGTCCAGGCAGCGGCCGCCGTTCTCACACTGCACTGGGCTTACTGAGTTGCATGTTTTCATTTCCTCCTTTACACTGGGGAAAGTATTCAGTCTTTCGTCATTAAGTATGAAGGCAGATGTAGAATTTGTGGATATGCAAACCAATCTTGGGGAAAAAAATTGTTTGAAAAGTTGCTGTAATGCTGCAGTAATGAAGAAAGTGTAACGGTGTAAGGATAATGAAGTAGATCAACCAATGAAACAGAGTCGAGAAATTGACCACATTAACGTTGTTGTTGTTGTCAGGTGCCGTGGATTAGGTTCCAGCTCACAGCGACTGTATGTACAACAGAACAAACTACCCGGTCCTGCAGCATCCTCACAATGCTTGCTATGTTTGAGTCCATTGTTGCAGCCACTGTGTCAGTCCATCTCATCGAGGGTCTAAGTATTTTTGTTGTTCCTCTACATAACCAAGCATGATGTCCTTCTACAGGGACTGGTCCCTCCTAATAACATGTCCAAAGTACGAGACGTGAAGTCTTACCATTCTCAATTCCAAGGACCATCTGGCTGTACTTCTTCCAAGACAGGTTTGTTCGTTATCCTGGTAGTCCGTGGTATACTTCAGTAAGCTTTGCCAATACCATAACTCAGAGGTATCCGTTCTTCTTCGATCTTCCTTATTCGTTGTCCAGCTTTAGCATGCATATGAGGTGACTGAAAATATCATGGCTTGGCTCAAGTGCACCTTAGTCCTCAAAGTGACATCTTTGCTTTTCAACACTTTCAAGAGGTCTTTTGCAGCAGATTTGCCCAATGCAATAGGTCATTTTATTATTTGACTGCTGTTTCCATGGGTGTTGATTGTAGATCCAAGTAAATAAAGCCCTTGACAACTTCAGTCTTTTCTCCGTTCATCTTGATGTTGCTTATTGGTCCAGTTCTGAGGAATTTTTGTCCTCTTTAGTTTGAGGTGCAATCCATACTGAAGCCTGTAGTCTTTGATCTTCGTCAGTAAGTGCTGCAAGTCCTCTTCACTTTCAGCAAGCAAGGTTGTGTTATCTGCATAACGCAGGTTGTTAATGAATCTTCCTCTAATCCTGACACCCTGTTCTTCTTAATATAGTCCAGCTCCTCGAATTATTTCCTCAGCATACAGATTTAGTATGGTAAAAGGATTCAACCCCAATGCACACCCTTCCTGATTTTGAACCACACAGTATCCCCTTGTTCCATTCAACAGCTGCCTCTTAGTCTATGTACAGGTTCTGCATAAGCACAATTAAGTGTTCCAGAATTTCCATTCTTTGCAATGTTATCCATAATTTGTTATGATCTACACAGTCAAATGCCTTTCTGTAGTCAATAAAACACGAGTAAACATCTTTCTGACATTTTCTGCTTTCAGCCATGATCCATCTGACATCAGCAATGATATCCATTGTTCCATGTCCTCTTTTAAATCTGACTTGAATTTCTGGCAGTTCCCTGTGGATGTGTGGCCATTTTTGAATGATATTGAGCAAGATTTCACTCCTGTGTGATATTAATGATATTATTTGGTAATTTCTGCATTCTGCTGGATCACCTTTCTTTGGCCGGGGCACAAATATGGACCACTTACATTCAGGTGGCTGGGCAGCTATCTTCCAAATTTCTTGGCATCAATGACTGAGCATCTCCAGTGCTGCATGCATTTGTTGAAACATCTCAACTGGTATTGTCAATTCCTGGAGCCTAGTTTTTTGCCAGTGCCTTCAGTGCTGCTTAAACCTCTTCCTTCAAAACCAAGGGTTCTTGATCATATTCTACCTCCTGAAATGGTTAAACTTCAATTATTTTTGGTACAGTGACTCTGTATATCCCTTCCATCTTCTTTTGATGCTTCCTGATCCATTCAATATTTTGCCCACAGAATTCTTCAATATTGCATTTGAAGATCTGAATTTTTTCTTTAATTCTTTCAGCTTGAGAAATGCCGACCGCATTCCTCTCTTTTGGTTTTCTAACTCCAAGTCTTTGCACATTTCATTATACTACTTTACTGCGCCTTCTCGAGCCACCCTTTGAAATCCTCTGTTCAACTCTTTTACTTCATCATTTCTTCTATTCGCTTCAGCTGCTCTACATTCAAGAGCAAGTTTCAGAGTCTTTTCTGACATCCATTTTGGTCTTTTCTTTCTTTCCTGTCTTTTTAATGATCTTTTGCTTTCTTCGTGTATGATGTCCTTGATGTCATCCCACAATTCATCTGGTCTTTGTTCATTAGTGTTTTCAGTGTGTCAAATATATTCTTGAGGTAGTCTTCAGATTCAGGTGAGATATATTCAAGGTCATATTTTGCCTCTTGAAGATTTCTTGTAATTTCCTTCGAGCTTCCACTTGGACTCGAATATGAGCAATTGATGGTCTGTTCCACAGACAGACCCTGGACCTGTTTTGACTGACAATATTAAGCGTTTCCATCCACTTTCTCCACAGATGTAGTCGATTTGATTCCCGCTATTTCCACCCCATGAGGTCTACATGTTTAGTTGCTGTTTATGTTGAAAAAAATTATTTGCAATGAATAAGATGTTGGTCTTGCAAAATTCTATCATGCAATCTCCACTGTTGTTTCTGTCACCAAGGCCGTATTTTCAAACTACTGATCCTTCTTGTTTCCAACTTTCGCATTCTCATCTCCAGTAATTATCAAGGTATCCTGATTGCATGTTTGATCAATTTTGGATTGCAGAAGTTGGTAAAAATCTTCAATTTCCTTGTCTTTGCATTAGCGGTTCTTGTGTAAATTTGAATAATAGTCATATTAATTTGGTCCTCCTTGCAGGCATATGGATATTATCTTATCACCGACAACATTGTACTCCAGGATAGCTGTGGAAACGATCTTTTTGATGATCAGTGAGACACCATTCCTTTTCAATTTGTCATTCCAGCATAGTAGACCATATCATTGTTTAATTCAAAATGGCCAATACCAGTCCATTTCAGCTCACTAATGCCTAGGATATCGATCTTTACACAGTCCTTTTTTGACAACTTCCAAGTTTCCTAGATTCATACTTCGTACATTCCCCTTTGATTATTAATGGATGTTTGAAGCTGTTTCTTCTTACTTTGAGTCGTGCCACATCAGCAGATGAAGGTTCCAAAAGCTTGACTCCGTCCATGTCATTAAGATCAGCTCTACTTTTTTTTTTTTTCTACTTGAGGAGGCTGCTCTTCCTCAGTTGTATTTTGAGTGCCTTCAACCTAAGGGTCTCATCTTCTGTCACTATATCAGACAATGTTCACTGCCATTCTTACGTTTTTCACTGGCCAATTTTTTCAGAAGTAGGCCACCAGGTCCTTCTTCCTAGCCTGTCTTACTCTGGAAGCAGCACTGAAACCTGTCCCCCATGGGTGCCTCTACTGGTATTTGAAATACTGTTAGAATAGCTTCCAGCATCACACATGTCACCACAGTATGACAAACTGACAGATGCACGGAGGCACATTAACACAGCCACGTAAATTCCCACAAAGCTTCCAAAGGAATTAAATCAAGGAAATAGTGCTAGAGTAACAATATCCACACAGAATAAATAAATAAATAAATAAACCTCGCCTCCCTACATTCACACGTATACATACAAAAGTTGATTTGTGTTGGGTCATAGACCTAAATTTAAAATTTAAAAGCTGCATCAGGGTTGTATCCTTTCAACATGTTTATTCAATCTGTATGCTAAGCAAATAATTCGAGAAGCTGTACTGTATGAAGAAGAATGTGGCATCAAGACTGGAGGACGGAGGACTCATTAAAAACCTGTGATATGTAGGTGACACAACCTTGCTTGCTGAAGGTGAACTGGACTTCAAGCACATAACTGATGAAGATTAAAGAGGACAGCCTTCAGTATGGATTGCACTTCAACATAAAGAAAACAAAAATCCTCACAACTTGACCAATAAGCAACATCATGATAAACAGAGAAAAGACTGAAGTTGTCAAGGATTTCATTTTACTTGGATCCACAATCAATGCCCATGGAAGCATCAGTCAAGAAATCAAATGACATATTACCTTGGGCAAATCTGCTGCAAAAGACTTCTTTAAAGTGTTAAAAAGCAAAATGTTACTTTAAGGACCAAGGCGTGCCTGGCTCAAGGCATGGTATTTTCAATTGCCTCATATGCATACAAAAGCTGGACAGCAAATAAGAAAAACCAAAGATGACTTTCAGTTATGGTGGTGAAGAATACTGAATATACTATGGACTTGCCAGAACGAACACATGTGTCTTGTAACAAGTACAGCCAGAATGCTCCTTAGATGCAAGGATGGTGACTTCCTGTGTCATAATTTGAACACGTTATCAGGAGGGACCAGTCCCTGGAGAAGGACATCATGCTTGGTAAAGTAGAGGGTCAGCAAAAAAGCAGAAGACCCTGGATGAGATAGACTGACACAGGGGCTGCAACAATGTGCTCAAACATAGCAATGATTGTGAGGATAGTGCAAGACCGGGTAGTGTTTGTTTCGTTTCTGTTGTACATATGGTAGTTATGAACCAAATTGAGGGTGCCTAACAACAACAACTACTCCTCTGACATCCTCCCCATTGCACCATTCCATCAACCTCCCTGCTGCTGGTGGTTCCTGAGGGGTTTCATAATCCCTCCTCTGAGCACAGGGCATGCAGATGATTTGAAGTGGATTCTCTCAGCAGAACCCCACCCAGTCCAGCTTTGAGGTCCTGACTTAGCTGCCAGGACAAAAGCAGAGGGAGGAGAAAGGGGCACAGAGTGTCTGTAGTCACCCCCTTCCCAAGCCAAAGGGATTCCCGCTGACCCTTCAGCAAAGACTGGGGTATGGAGCTGTGAAGGGCCCGCCTGCCAGGCCGGCCTCCAGCCCCCGTGAAGGGGGTGTGGAGCAGCCAAGACCTCCAGGGTCACGGGAAGGGCCACGGGTCAAAGAGCAAGGAGCGCGGGGGCCCTGTCCGCGTCAAGTCACTGCAGTTCTTCCAGCTGAGGCGGGGTCCCGACCCCGGGGAAGAGCCCTTGGAGGAGGTGGTGGCCAGGCAGCGTGGGCGCGGGGCGCGATGTCGGACGGCGCGGGGCGCGATGTCGGACAGCGCGGGCCCCGGTGCCGGTGCCTGGTAGGCGGAGAAGAGGCCGGGCACCTCGCCCTCGGCGCGTTTCCCAGATGAGTCCCCCGTCCCAGAGCAGACCCACCTCCTCCTCCAGGGCCGCTGGACCTGCGCCCGGGCCGCCGTGTTGCTGCTCTGCCTGCCCTTCAGGGTGGTAGTGGTGGGGATGGGTCCGCGGGGGCCGCTGGGAGGGGGCGGGGCTCGGTGGGCGGGGCCCGTGGGAGGGGCGGGGTCCACGGAAGCGGCGGGGCCCACGGGAGGGGCAGGTGACAGCAGGTTTAGTGGGTGTGGGAGGAGAGGAGTGATTCAAAGTGGGAGGATCTTGGGACCAGAGCTTTCTGCTCGGGTTTTAACTGGGTTGTCTTTTTTGTTGGTGAGTTTCAGGAGTTCTTTAGATATTTTATGTATTTTGGGTATTGAACCCTTATCCCACATTGTTGTTGTTAGGTGCCGTCGAGTCAGTTCCGACTCATAGCGACCCTATGCACAACAGAATGAAACATTGCCCGGTCCTGCGCCATCCTTATAATCGTTACGCTTGAGCTCATTGTTGCGGCCACTGTGCAATCCACCTTGTTGAGGGTCTTTCTCTTTTCCGCTGAGCCTGTACTCTGCCAAGCATGATGTCCTTCTCCAGGGACTGATCCCTCCTGACACCGTGTCCAAGGTATGTAAGACGCAGTCTGGCCATCCTTGCTTCTAAGGGGCTTTCTGCTTGTACTTCTTCTAAGACAGATTTGTTCGTTCTTTTGGCAGTCCATGGTATATTCAGTATTCTTTGCCAGCACCACAATTCAAAGACGTCAACTCTTCTTCGGTCTTCCTTTTTCATTGTCCAGCTTTCACATGCATTATCCCACATATGGTTTCAAAATATTTTCTCCCATTTCTGTGGGTCGTCTTTTAACTTCCTTGATAATGCTGTTCATTTTCTTGATGATGTTCTCTGATGCGCAAATGTTTTTCATTTTGTTGAAGTCCAACTTAACTATTTTTTTCTTTTATTGCTCATCTTTTGGTGTCATATCTAAGAAACTATGACCAAAAACAGGGTCCCGAAGGTTCACCTTGTATTTTCTTTTACATGTTTTATGTTTTAGCTCTTATATTTACGTCACTGATGAATTTTGAGTTCTTATTTGTATATAGTACAAGGAAAAAAAATTTTTTTTTATAGGTCTAGCTTAATTTTTTTTCTGCATACGGAGATAGAGTTGTCTAAGGACCATTTGTAGAAGAGACTATCCTTTTCCCATCCCATAGAACTGACACTTTTATGGAAAATGAATTAGCCATAGACGTAAGAGTTTATTTCTGGACTCCATGAGAATATTTTTAAACTAATAGCAAAAAGAAATAGGGTCATAAAAATGAAATTATTGTAGATAATTTTTATAATGTTCTATCTGTGAGAGTTGTCGTAGCAAAGCATCAGTTTTTACGTTCTGTTGGAAGTGAAAGCAAAGCATTTTATTGTGAGGTAGAGAGAGGGATTTGTGAATCTGGGAAACACACTAGCACCAGGCAGGATGTTGTAGTGTTCCAAGTTGCAGAAGGACAGTGAGGTTTTCACTGGGTGGAGAAAAACAAAGGGCTACGTGCTTTCAGGCAGAGAGGAGATAAATGGCAAGAAATTACAAGGGAGATCATTAATCTACAAACTTTATTACATTATCAGTTCTATTCACAAACCTCCTGGAACATGTTGACTGAGACATTCTTCTTAGACCAAGGTGCGTAAACATCCTTAGCAAACATCTTTTAAGACACAATTCCTAATAGAAGCTAAAGCGTTAACCCTTGCTCCTTTCTGTGTTGCAAACGGTTAAACTTTTACAAGAAGCTGAACTGTCTTTTTAGGGCAGCAGAAGCAGAGAATTTTAGGCCAAGACGCAGTTTAATTCAAAATGGAGTTTAATTTAGATCTGGGCCAGCCATTTTAGTCATACCAAGCACCTGGGTTCTGGGGTCCACATACAGGGAGTTATGATTAATTTTATATTATTAATTTTTTTCTTTAGATTTTCCTAATGTGGGTAGGTGGGCCATCAGCATGTATAATAAGAAAGAGGTCCTGCTATATTTTGAAAAATTATTTTTATGTTCCAGGCAAGGCAGTTTCTAGTCATTCCTTGAAAGGAACTTCTTTTGGCATAGATTTAATATCAATCTATAAAAGAAAAAAGTAGATTTTAAAAGTTAAGGTACTTATAAAATATGTGATGAAAAGTAGTAAAAAAGACCCAATTGTGATTAAATATATTAATAGCATAAAATTACAGCTCAGTTAACCTGAGTCTAATACTGATGCCCTCTTATCTGCATACACACACACATACACATAAAACAGTTATTTTGCTCTAAGACAGTAGGACATGGCATTAAACTTAAATAGTGTGTAAAATGCATCTAAGAATTTTATTAGATGATTCCTTATAATCATCAAAAAATGAACATAAACATTTGCCTCCACTTTTCCGTAAGTCCACTTCAGTGATAGTGAACAAAAGGAATGTCTGGTCCTGCACCCTGCTCACACTCGTTGTTACGTTTGAGCTCACTGTTGGAGCCACTATGTCAATCCATCTCATTGAGGGTCATCCTCTTTTTCGCTGACTCTCTCTCTACTTTACCAAGCATAATGTCCTTCTCCAGGGACTGATCCCTCTGGACAACATGTCCGAAGTATGTAATCACAAGAATAAATAGAAGTGTCAAGGAGGCATGAATGTAGATGCGTGAGTAGGAGCATTTTAGCAAGCATGACAAAGCTAAAACTTAAGCTACAGTAGCAGCAGTATAAGCAAGGTGATTCATGCTGCAAATTGCTCAGAAGCTCTGAACTGGAGGATTCAGATATCCTGTAGTGGAACAGATGGGTGAAAAGTAGGATTAAGTGGAAGTCTGAATACAGGATGCTTAAGAGCCCATATGCCTCCCGCTGGAAGTTTGCTCTTTGGAAACATTGAGTCCAAGAGCCCAGAGGCTGATGCAGAAAAGGGTCAGAGAGAATGGACCCTGACAGCATTTACTGAGGTTACCCAAGAGCCAATCCAGCTCAGCCCAGAGCTGAGAGATCACAGTGTTTGTTTCCTTGCTCGACCAATTAATTTATGTAATATGTTAAAAAGAAAAGTGTCCATAGGACTCAGTAGTGCAGGGGTCGTTGTTGACAATTGTTGTTAAGTACTGTCGAGTCCGTTCCAACTCACAGTGATCCTATGTACCACAGAAGGAAACACTGTCCATTCCTGCACCATGCTCACAATCGTTGTTATGCTTGAGCCCATTGTTGCAGCCGTTGTGCCAATCATCTCATTGAGGGTCATCCTCTTTTTTGCTGACCCTCTACTTTACCAAGCATGAAGTCCTTCTCAAGGGACTGATCCCTCCTGACAACATGTCCAAAGTATTTAAGATGCAGTCTCGCCATCCTTCCTTCTAAGGGGTATTCTGGTTGTACTTCTTCCAAGACAGATTTGTTTGTTCTTTTAACAGTCCTAGGTATATTCAATATTCTTTTCAAACATCACAATTCAAAGATGTCAGTTGTTCTTCGATCTTTCTTATTCATTGTCCAGCTTTCACATGCATATAATGTGATTGAAAATACTGTGGCTTGGGTTAGGCGCACCTTATACTTCAAGGTGACATCCTTGCTTTTCAATACTTTAAAGGGTTCCTTTGCAACTGATTTTCCCAATGCAATGAATCTTTTGATTTCTTGACTGCTGCTTCCATGGGCATTGATTGTGAATCCAAGTAAAATGAAGTCCTTGACAACGTCAGTCCTTTCTCTGTTTATCATGATGTTGCTTATTGGTCCAGTAGTGAGGATTTTTGTTTTCTTTCTGTTGAGGTATAATCCATACTGAAGACTGTAGTCTTTGATCTTCGTCAGTAAGTGCTTCAAGTTCTCTTCACAAAAATCCTCACAAATGGACCAATAAGCAATATCATGATAAACAGAGAAAAGATTGAAGTTGTCAAGGATTTCGTTTTACTTGGATCCACAGTCAACACCCATGGAAACGGCAGTCAGGAAATCAAAAGATGCATTGCATTGGGCAAATCTGCTGCAAAAGACCTCTTTAAAGTGTTGAAAAGCAAAGATGTCACCGTGAAGACTAAGGTGTGCCTGACCTAAGTAATGATATTTTCAGTCATGTCCCATGCATATGAAAGCTGGATGATGAATAAGGAGGATCAAAGAAGAATTGGTGCCTTTGAATTGTGGTGTTGGAAAAGATATTGAATATACCATGGACTGCCAAAAGAATGAAAAAATCTGTCTTAGAAGAAGTACAACCAGAATGTACCTTAGAAGCAAGCATGGTGAAATTACGTCTCACATACTTTGGATGTGTTATCAGGAGGGATCAGTCCCTGGAGAAGGACATCATACTTGGTAAAGTAGAGGGTCAGAAAAGACCCTCAGTGATATAGGTTGACACAATGAGCAACAATGGGATGGTGAGGAAGGGAGACGACGGAAGGGAATGTCCACTCTGGCTTCTGCTCCTGGCCTCCTCACATCCCTTCGCTTCAGATAGAAATGTATTCAAGCCCTATTTATATTCAAGCCGTATTTATAAGCAGATACTCTTCCTGCCTCCACCAATCCCCCACAGAACACTACTGGGATTGCCAATCCCACTTGGGGCTGGCGCTGTTGGACAGCTACCCTGTGGGAGAAGCCCATACTCTGGGTGGCTCCCTTGGGCTGCACCTTTTCTTTCTTTCCTCAATGTCTGAAGAAGGGTGGAGTTGTTTTGGATGATTTTATTTGCCTTCTATTTTTCTTATTTTGGGCTCAAGCATAACAACAATTGTGAGGGTGGTACAGAACCAGATGGTGTTTCCTTCTGTTGTATGTAGGGTCTATGAGTTGGAACCGACTCGAAGGCACCTAACAACAACAACAACTACCTAACCGAGCATGATGTCCTTCTCCAGGGACTCGTCTCTCCCAATAACATGTCCGAAGTGTGTAGCCTCACCGTCCTCGCTTCCAAGGAGCACTCTGGCTGTATTTCTTCCAAGACAGATTTGTTTGTTCTTCCGGCAGTCCAGAGTATATTCAATGTTCTTCACCAACAACATAATTTAAAGGCATCAATTCTTCTTCATTCGACCTTATTCATGCCCGGCTTTCCCATGCATATGGAGCTATTGAAAATGCTATGGCTTGGATCAGGTGCACACTAGTCCTTAAAGTGACATGTTTGCTTTTCAATGTTTTAAAGAGGTCTTTTGCAGCAGATTTGCCCAATGCAATGCATCATTTGAGTTTTTGATTGCTGCTTCCATGGGCATTGATTGTGAATCCAAGTAAAATGAAGTCCTTGACAACTTCAGTCCTTTCTCTGTTTATCATGATGTTGCTTATTGGTCCAGTAGTGAGGATTTTTGTTTTCTTTATGTTGAGGTATAATCCATACTGAAGACTGTAGTCTTTGGTCTTCATCAGTAAGTGTTTCAAGTTCTCTTCACTTTCAGCAAGCAAGGTTGTATCATATTGTAGGTTTTTTAGGAGTCTTCAACCAATCCTGATGTCTTGTTCTTCTTTATATAGTCCAGTTTCTCAGATTATTTCCTCAGCATACAGATATGAATAAGTATGGTGAAAGAATACAACTCTGATGCCAAGCTTTCCTGATTTTAAGCCACGCAGTATCCCTTCGTTCTTTTCTGATGACTGCCTCTTGATATATGCACGGGCTCCAACTGAGCATAATTAACTGTTCTGGAGTTCCCATTCTTCGCAATGTTATCCATAGCTTGTTAGGATTCATATAGTTGAATACCTTTGCATAGTCAATAAAACACAGGTAAATATCATTCTGGTATTCTCTGCTTTCAGAGATCCATCTGACATCCACCCTTCCACACCCTCTTCTGAATCTGGCTTGAATTTCTGGCAGTTTCCTATCAATATACTGCTGCAACTGTTTTTGAACGAACTTCAACAAAATTTTACCTCTGTGTGATATTAATGATACTGTTCAATAATTTCCACATTCTGTTGTATCACCTTTTTTTGGAATGGGCAGAAATATGGTTCTCTTCCATTTTGTTAGCCAGGTAGCTGTCTTCGAAATTTCTTGTCATAGATGAGTGAGCACTTCCAGCACTGCATCCATTTGTTGAAAGATCTCGAATGGAATTCTGTCAATGTTCTAGTTTTTCACCAATGCCTCCGGTGTTGCTTGGACTTCTTCCTTCAATAACATCAATACTTGGTCATATGCTACCTCCTGAAGTGATTGAACATTGACCAATTTTTTCTGGTACAGTGACACTGTGTAATCCTTCCCTCTTTTTTTGGTGCTTTCTGTATCATTCAATATTTTGCCTGTAGAATCCTTCAGAATTGCGACTCAAGGCTTGAAATTTTTCTTCAGTTCTTTCAGCTTGAGTAATGGCAAGTGTGTTCTTCCCTTTTGCTTTTCTAACTCCAGGTCTGCATAGTTCATCATAATACTTTACTTTGTCTTCTAGAACCACCCTTTGAAATCTTCTGTTTAGCTCTGTTACTGTGTCATTTCTTCCTTTTGTTTTAGTAGCTCCATGTTCAACAGCAAGTTTCAGGGTCTCTTTTGACATCCATTTTGGTATTTTCTTTCTTTCCTGTCTTTTTAATGACCTGTTGTTGTCTTCATATATGGTGTCCTTGATGCCATTTCATAATTTGTCTGGTCTTCAGTCGTTAGTGTTCAATGTGTCAAATCTGTTCTTGAGATGGCCTCCAAATTCAGGTAGAGTATACTCAAGGCCATATTTTGGTTCTTGTGGACTTATTTTAATTTTCTTCAGCTTCAACTTAAATTGGCTTATGAGCAGTTGGTGGTCTGTTCTGCATTCAGCCACTGGCCTTGTTCTTACTGATAATATTGAGCTTTTCCATCTGTCTTTCTATAGATGCAGTCGATTCCATTCCTGTGTTTTCCATCTGGTGAGGTCCACATATATAGTCACTATTTCTGTTGTTGAAAAAAGGTATTTGCAGTGAATATTTTGTTGGTTTTGTAAAATTCTATCATGCAGTCTCCATTATCATTTCTATCATCAAGACCATGTTTTCCAACTACAGGTCCTTCTTTTTTCCAACTTGTGGATTCCAATCAGCAGTAATTATCAGTGCATCTTGATTGCATGTTTAATAAATTTCATACTGCAAATGTTGGTAAAAACCTTCAATTTCTTCATCTTTGGCTTTAGTGGTTGGTTTGTAAATTTGAATAATGGTTGTACTTACTAACCTTGCTTGTAGCTTATGCATATTGTTACATCACTGACAGCTTTGTACTTCAGCATAGATCTTGAATGTTCTTTTTGATGATGAATGCAACACCATTTCTCTTCAATTTGTCATTCCTGGCATAGTAGAATGTATGATTTTGTCTGATTCAGTGTGGCCAGTAGCAGTCCATTTGGGCTTTCAGATGCCTAGGATATTGATCTTCATGCACTCCATTTCATTTTTGATGATTTCTAATTTTCCTAGATTTATACATTTCCATTCGATGTTCTGATTATGAACGGATTTTTGCAGCCGTTTCTTCTCATTTTGAGTCATGCCACATCAGCAAATGGAAGTCCTGAAAACTTTACTCCTTCCATGTCATTAAGGTCAAATTTACTTTGAGGGAGTAGCTCTTCCCCAATTGCAATTTGAGCACGTTCCAACCTGAGGAGCTCATTTTCCAGCACTAAATCAGACAGTGTTCTGCTGCTATTCGTAAGGTTTTCACTGGCCAATTTTTTCAGAAGGAGGCCGACAGGTCCTTCTTCCTAGTCTGTCTTAGTCTAGAAGCTCTGCTGAACCTGGCCACCATGGGTGATCCTGCTGGCATTCGAAATACCAGTGGCATAGCTTCCAGCATCACAGCAACTTGCAAGTCATCAGGGTATGACAAGCTGACAGACAGGTGGTAGATTAATCTTTTTATGATTTATAATTGGGAATGTATATATTAAATGTAAAAATTTTTATCAGTCCAATAGATTTTTTTTTGCCTTTTAGTTTTCTGCAGGGCACCTTTTCTTATTCAGAGTTTTTCCATTTTTGGTCTAATGATCCATCTTTTTCTCTCTTATTTTTAACACAAACTGCATATTCAGAAAGAGCTTCTCCTTTCTTACATTATATCTGTATTTAAATTTATATTATCTATACATTTTTCCATGTTTTCTTCTGATAGCTAGCATGGTCACTTGTTCCACATATAATATTGAAAATATATTGGTGATTATGGAGTGAGGATTTAACATTATTTTTTCTAAATAATTCATCAATCACTAGACAGTTATTCACATGTTAAAAACAAAAAACTCTCTAATTATAGAGCCCTGGTGGTGTAATGGTTAAGAGTTCAGCTGCTAACCAAAAGGTTGGCAGTTGAAAATCACAGGCTGCTACTTGGAAACCCTATGGGGCAGTACTACTCTGTCCTATAGGGTTTCTATAAGTTAGGACCAACTCAATGGCACCTAACAACGACAACAATAACATAATTTCAGGTGAACTAGTGCTAGGAGCAGAACCCTCATTTGGACGCTGTAGGGAGTTGGCTGAGTGTGGTTAGACACATGTAGTTGGATAAGGATGAGAATTTGCAAGAAGGAGCATGTGCCATGTGAGTACAGGAACATTTTGTCTGAATTGCTGGTAGTTCTCCTATTCCTGGAGCATCTGTAACATCACAGATTGCCCAATGTCCAGGGTAATGAAGATCATGGGACACATCCACGAAGGAGCCATTGCCCGTAATTTTTGAATGGTGTGTTTCTGTTTCTTGCTTGTAGAGTGTTCACAGACTAAGCACTTGGACAATCAGCGATGTGGAGAGGGTGCCACTTGGGGTCATTGACCTCTGGAAGAGGCATTTTGGGGCCCTGCTAGGAGGTCTGTGATGGCCCCTGTAGGAGGATTGGGGCCCTGAATGGTGAGGAAGGCAGAGGTCGAAGTGCAGAGCTGGATAAAGACCCCAGAGCACGGAGGTCCAAGCTGAAGTTGACCAGCCACGAACGCCTCTCTGGACTAGGTGTGGCGGCAGGGGGTAAGGTTGAGGGGAAATAGTAGTGTGGGATGAAGAAGAAGTTTCATAGGACAGAGGGACTGATCCCTTCTGGGGGATCCCACTGGGGCCTGGCAGCACTCGAGAGTCCTCTCTTCCTCTTGTGCATACGGGAGACCCACTTTCCGAGCTCCCTTGTCTGAATCAGATTCATCTTTAATTTGATCTCCCAGGTGGTATCGTCAGTGATGGAAAGGAGCCACTTCACCTGGACAGGAAACTGAAGACCTTCTGATGTCCTCAGGGCATGCTCAGAGCCACCTGGTTTTGATTCTTTGTCTCTGGTTTTGGCTCTTCCCTAACAAACAAAAGAAACCATTGCCATCAAGTCAATTTCAACTCATAGCAACCGTATAGGACAGAGTAGAACTGCCCCATAGAGTTTCCAAGGAGCATCTGGTGGATTAGAACTGCCGACCTTTTGGTTAGCAGCCATAGCTCTTAACCACTATACCACCAGGGTTTCCATTCCCAGACCAGCAAATTATCTCAATACCTGGCTTCTCTCTTAAGATCATCCAGTTAGAACTATATAGGACTGCAACTTCATGGCATTTGAGAAATAGTAATGGAAATCTGAGATGATGTTTGATTGGTTTTGTAGCATGTGTATTTGTGTGTGTGTTGGTGTGTTTATGAATGTTTGTATGTATTTGTGTGTTTGTGTATGTTGTGTGAATGGTTGCTGTGTCTTGATGTGGGAGTAGGGAGGAAGACATCTTTCCTTGGGAATTTTTTCCCCTGACCACTTTCTATGGGCTTAGTTTTCATTCATGTGTTAAAAATAATCAAAACTTAAAATTTGAACATAAGACTTATTCTGAGCAGTTATTCTATATGCATATCCACCCACCACCCATAGCTGTTGAGTAGACCCTTGAGTTGTCCTTTAGTGACTCTAAAGGATAGGGGTTTCCAATGCTGCAATCTTTGTGGAAGCAGACTGCCACACCTTTCTCCTGCAGAGTCACTGGGGGGTTTGAAGTACCAACCTTTGGGTGAGCAGTCAAGCACTTAACTGTTGCACCACCTGGGCTCCACTGCATGCATACAGGGATATGGGAGACTGTTTTGATTCCAGACAAAGAAAATGGCTTGAAGAAGCTAGGTACAATGAAGATTATAAAGAGAAGAGGAGGGAGAAATATAGAACAATTACTGGTTAATCTTAACATGATTGATAGAATCCTGTCCTTTTTTACTGAGATCAGTTGATATCAGGTCACAAGATGGTCTCTGCCCCTCCATTCAGCCATATCTTTTGAAATTCAAATTTAGTAAGCCTAGCTTCCCAAAAGAAAGAAAAGATTTGCAACTCTGGGTGAAAGAAAAGCTGCTGACAGGATGAATTTTGGTCAGGAATTTCTTTATAGTGAATATTTGGTTTTGTGGGTAAGAAAACCTTAAAATCAAAGTAAAATGTCTGCTATTAATTTTTCTCTTCAACAAGTGTCTTGGACCAGGGCTGCCTAATAGTGGTATTTTGCACTGTACATTCTGTAAGTTTAAATTTTCTAGTAATCACACTAAAAGAAAGTTTAAAAAAAGGTGAAACTAATTTTAATAGTATATTTTATTTAACACATTGTATCCAAAACTATTACCATTTGTACATGCAGTCAACATAAAAATTAGTAATGAGATACTTTATATTTGTGCGTGTGTGTGTGTGTGTGCTGACTTCCAGAAATTCAGTTTGTGCTTTCCACTTACAGCATATCTCAATTTGTTAGCTGACTTATCAGATATACCTGCTCTGTAAGTAGATTTTATAAGATTTACAGCAGTGAAAGAAGATTCCGACATCGAAGTTGTTCCAGATATACATACTTCAAAGTTTTCCACCTAAAGCTCATGCCAGATAAAGAATGAAAAGCTCCCATTGGATCTAGTAACAATGGGGTCATAGAATGGTGAAGGCAGAAGAAAGTTTGGAGTGGTCTGAGGAGTTGGTTGGAGGTGAGTGGACAGAGACATATGATATAGATGACCCTTTGTCAGTGGTTCACAGCTAAAAGGAAGGAGTAGGAACAGCAGTGATTTAGGAGGGTCCCAAGAAGGCTAGGTGAGAGAATTTTGTGTAGTTGGGAGAGATTTAAATGTATATAAATGTTGAAGGAAGGATTCAGTAGAAAAAGAGAGATCAAAGATACAGGTGCTACCTGGGAATATTGGGGGCATAAGGTTACTAAGAAGGAAAAAGGGCTGAGGCCCAGACTACCTTTGGAGGATAAAAGAAATCCGTTTGAATATAATTAGAGGAAATTTGGAAACAATGGAAGCCTATCAGAGATATTTGCAGATTTGGCAACTAGACAGTAAAATTTAAACCTAGTAGTTTACAATTTCTCAGTGAAATATCAGGCAAGTTAAGGGAAATTATGTGTGTATGAGAAGAATGGAGAAATTTTGAAACAGGCTTTGGGAGAAAATCAAGATGTTGTGGAAATAGACCAAAAAACAAAACAAGCAACAAAATAAAACAAACCAATAAAAAATACCCACGTAATAACAAACAAAGTCTATGTATTCAGAGCTTGCTATATATAGCAGGAGAGTCAGACAGCATCCCTTTAGTCTGGCAGAGTCTCAAAGGCAGACAGGAAAGTAGGAAAGCTATAAAGTGGAAACAAGGGAAGGCTTCAGGTATGCCCTGTCTGAGAGTTGTTGGCATGGGGAAACTGGAAGTAGGCTAACTACAAGCAGTGCATTTTATATTGATTGTTTAGGAGGGTACATTTGGCTTTCTCTGATTGGTTCCAAGTTGGAAGCAGGGACCAAAATTAAGGTAGCTGTAAATTACTCATCAAGCTCTGGCCATTTTGGCCCCATTGTTACAGGGATTGTTGTTTGGCTTCCTGGACTGATAGCTGCAGATAGTGGCTTGACATCCTAGGCTGGTTGAGCAGATAGTAGGTCAGCGTTCTGTTTTTATATGGTCTGGCCATTGTCCATTTGTTCATTTAGTCTCTCAAATAAAGTGAAAGTAAAATTTCCAAGCGTCATAAATGGTTCCCAGTTTTTGCGGATGATTTTGTGCTTATATTGTTGTTGTTAAGTGCCATTGAATCAGTTCCAACTCCTAGTGACACTATGTACAGCAGAAGGGAACACTGCCCAGTCCTGCTCCATCCTCAGAATGATTATTCTTGAACCCGTTGTTGCAGGCACTGTGTCAATCTGTCTCGTTGAGGGTCTTCCTCTTTTTTGATGACCCTCCACTTTTGTTTATGGTGGTACCAAAATATTATGTTGTGTGCTTTTTCTTCAGTGGTTATCGTAAGACCAGCAGTAACCATGGCATGGCAGATAACTGGAATCTTCCAGGTTTGAAGTTTTATAAGGCAGATATGATGAAAGATAAGGAATTTGAGGCTATTCCAAGGAATTGATTGAGTTCATGGACCATGGTATCCAGTATGGATAGAAATTGGGAGAAGAAGGAAGAAATTAAGCCAAGAATATCACGGGCTGCTTTAACTTTGATCTTGAGGAACAGGTATCTATGGTGTGGGTTAAGAAAGCTGTAACTCAGAAATTTGTCTTGAGTTAAGTTTTCTGAATTATTTTGAGCATGAGCACTTGGGTTGAATGAAAACATCTGGGGTATGGGTGTGAATGACTAAGGATAGGGCAACTGATAATTTCACCATTTAATATTTAGGCTCTAAAGGAGCTATGAAAACAAAGTGGTGAATGGGTTCACCAAATGACTAGTAAAATAGCACAGAAGAATGGCCTGATTTAGGACTTAGATAAAGACAGGGGACCTTGCGTCACAAGTAGAAATATCAGGACTTGTACAGGTGAGAGTGACAAGGACAAAAAGGAAAAAAAAAATCATACTCAAGCAAGAAGGGAGATTTACAAAATGGTGTAGGAGAAACAATCTGGATAAGGCCCAGAATATTGATTTTGAGCTTTCTGTTCTTGACTCATTCCCTTGATTGCTTGATGATGCCCCAGCATATAGGTCATACGTATCCTCAGGAGAGGAAAAGGGTATTCCCTCTACGCATATGTTAGACCTTTTGCAATTGTCCCACCTTTCTTATTCTCTTTCACTCTTTTTTCTTTTCAATTTGACAAGTTTCCACTGACAAATGTTCAACCTTACTGATTCTTTCCTTGAACATGTGCAACCTACTAATAAGCCAGTCAGTGCCATTTTTCATTTCTGTAACTGTGTTTTTCATCTCATATTTTTTTGAATATTTCTTAGAGTTTCAGTCTGTTCACTTTCATTACCATTTTATTGTTGCGTGTTGTCCACTTTTTACCCAGAGCCCTTATCATATTATCATACAATAGCTATTTTAATTTCCTGGTCCAATAATTCGAACATGGGTGCCATATCTGAGCCTTGTCCTGTTGTTTACCCAGTCTCTTCAGTCTGTGTGTGTTTCCACGTTTTTGTCAAGCCTATGCTTGATGAGGAAACCCTGGTGGTGTAGTGGTTAAGTGCTACGGGTGCTAACTAATGGGTCGGCAGTTCAAATCTGCCAGGTGCTCCTTGGAAACTCTATGGGGCAGTTCTACTCTGTCCTATAGGGCACTATGTGTCGGAATCGACTCGACAGCACTGGGTTTTGTTTTTTTTTGTGGTATGTTTGTTGAAGACTGAACGTAGGCAGTTTTCCCCCTATGTGGCAGGTTGGATGGTGTTTGGTATTTCCCCTTCCTCAAGTCTATTAGGCTCTAAAAACTGGAAGTTGATTAGGTTGGTTAAAAGGGTAGTAGAACCATTTCCCTTGAGGGTAGACCGTTGTCAAGAACACAGTAGTGTTTCCAGTTGGTTACTTTTTTTTTTCCGACTTTTACTTATAGTTTGACAGTGAAAACCTAGTGGGTCTCCTTTATGAGAAATTCCCCGAAGTGTGAAGGTACCATAAGGCCAGGCCCTGTGAAATATATATCTCTCAGTCTCCAGGGATTAGTCAATTAGCATTGAAGTAAGGAGCCCTAGTGGCATAATAGTTAAGCGCTTGGCTGCGAACCCACAGGTTCGGGATTAAAAACCACCCAGTTACTCCGTAGAAGAAATACGTGGCTATTTGCTTCCATAAAGTTTAGAGCCTGAAAAATCCTATGGGACTGTTCTACTCTGTCATATTGCGCTGCTATATGAGAGAATCAACTCATCAGCGCCCAATACCATGATTCTAGGTCAGGAGGTGGAAGGAATGGTGGTGGCATTATCTGTTCCCAGTAAGCAGTGATTCTTTGTAGTAGTCCATCTGTATCTCCAGCTTCTGGGTCAGCAGTTTGCTCTGTGACTTCAGATCTCTGACAGAGCTAAGAAGAGTTGCTGCTTTTCAGGTTTTTCTTGTTCTGAGCATAGAAGGGACATCCAAGCTCCATTTATACTAGAATGGAAACTGGAAATTCCCATCTGGTGTTTTTACAGTGATTTTGAAATGAGAGGAGCTAAAAATACATAGAAAAAAGAAACAAACAAAATAAATCAAAACAAAACCCACAAATACCTCTCCCAGCCTGTGTAGATTGGCTGTGTGCTGGGTCACTCCTAAAACACTGAAAGAGTGGGAAAACAGTGTAGGTCTTTCTCAGGTAGGTTCTGAAGATAAATTTTGCTCTAGGTATGTGTAGTCTGGTAACTTTCCCCAAACAGGCTGTTGGTTTTTAATGTCCTTGTTTTCCAAGGAAATACTTCCCAGTTTTGGCTTCCAGGCCGTAGGCAATCTATTGTATGTTTTTGAGAATAATGTTTAGCCTCAACCCTCTATGAGCTGTTAGTTGCTCTTGCAATCTTTCCTTATAAGTGCCTGGCACCCTACCGGCCTGTGTCATAAGTTAGGTGAAAGAGACAAGCTCCTTGCATTAGTCCTTCAGGCATCTCCCAAAGAGATTAGAACAGACACACACAATGATTTTCTGTACTCTAACTGGAGCCAGGAACAGGGTCCCACCCTGGGATTAGAAGCAAGTGCTGCTGCTATAAGATGACCACTGAGTCGGGGAGGAGATGGGGCAAGGGCAAGCAAAGAGACCACAAAGATTCTTTACCTTTTTGAAGTCATCTTTTCCCTGATTCAGCATTTGCTGTGTTGATGTCAACTGCTGACTGTTTTCAAGATATTCACAGGGTAGCAATACTTTCTAGGTTTTTCTTCCCTCCTTTGGTGGGATAAGAGCGTCATATAGCCTATCTCACCGTCTTTCTGAACTTTCCCACTTGATTCATTTTAACTTTGCCCTTTGATAGGGCTCTGAATGAGAGACTAGAACTCAGCAGATCAGAATCCAAACATTCCCACCTTCACAGCCAGGATCACTGAGAAGACCCAGCAGAGCTCATCCAACCTCCACAGACTAACCCCCAAGATAAAAGTGATTTTTGTCACTTTTTCATTTTCTTTTTTTGTATTTATTTTTTTCTAGTTTGTATATGTTTTTTCTCATCTTTTTCTCCTTTAATTCCATTTTTATTTGCATGTTACTAGTTGCTGTTGAGTAGATAACAACTTGCAGCAACCCCAAACGGGTTTTCAACGTTGTGACCTTTCAGAAGCAGTTACGAGGACTTACTTTGGAGATGCCACTAGGTACGTTTGAACTGCTAACATTTTGGCTAATCTTTCATGGCTTAACAATTTGTGTCACCTAGTTTTTTTTTTAATTATCAGTTTTTACCACTTTGAATCCTGTGTTTGGACCCATTGGCCCTAAGCTACGTAAGACTTGACCCAAGTCCAAGATGGTGCAGGGACCTCTTGGCCATTTCTTCTGAGGACCGGACCCATGTGTGAGACTACCAAATGCCTGAATACCTCTGCAAAGGTACCTTCACCAAGGTGAAGCTGGCCAAACCTATCCTCACTGAGAATAAGGTAAGATCATTAGGGAGACCCTGCAACCTCCTCCAGCATTCATGGACTATCCTGAGAGGTAAAAATTATGAAGGCTTTCAATTATACCTTTTCTTTATTCTGCCCTAGAACTCTTCCAGGGGGAAGAGTACGATGGACTTCCCAGGGGATGTGTGGAGGCTAGGAATCATCTTGTATTTGTTGGTGAGTGGATCCCTGCCTTTTGGTGGAAATACTTCCATGGAGCTGTGGGAGTGTTTTCTGTGAAATTGCTTGAAGTCATCAAGAATGAGAACACACTCAACATAGTGATGGAATAAGTGAGTGGAGGGGAGGTGTTTCATCATGCAAGGGCTCATGGCAGGATGAGGGAAAAAGGGGCTGAAGCCAGCAAATTCTGCCAGATAGTGTCAGTGGTGTAGGACTGTCATAACAAGCGTATGGTTCAGAGGGACCTGAAAACAGGAAACCTACTATTGGATAAGAAAATGAACAGCAAACTTTCAGGTCTTGACCTTGGAAATGAATTCAGCCTGGGCAAAAAGCTGTATACCTTCTGTGGCAGTCTCCCTTCCTTTATTCTGCCCTTGAACTTTTCAGGGAGAAAAGCATGACAGACCCCCCACTGGATGTGTTGAGCCTGGGAGTCATCTTGTATTTGTGGGTAGGTGGATCTTTGCCTTTTGTTGGAAATACCTTCATGATGCAATGGCAGGAGGTAGTGAAGGGACTTTCCCTTCCATATGTCTATGCAGTATTCACACCTGTTGAGCAAAATTTTCATTCATGACCCCAATGAGAGAGGTACTTCAGAGGCAATTCTGACACATCTGTGGATGATGGTGGGTCATGAAGAACAAAAGCTTTATGT
Organism: Loxodonta africana; assembly: GCF_030014295.1. NCBI lineage: Eukaryota > Metazoa > Chordata > Mammalia > Proboscidea > Elephantidae > Loxodonta > Loxodonta africana. The sequence goes on from NC_087344.1 coordinate 17,856,800, forward strand.
GGAGCCACTCCCAGATTTCAGTGACCCCCAGTGGGTTGAGGTGATGTGTGACACATGGCAAGAGATTCAGTGCTTATTGATGATGCCAAAGTACAGTGTTGTGATAGTCACCTATCTGCTCCTGGGTCATAAAACACCTGAGACAGAGGGCCATAGCAGCCTGCAGTGGATCTTCATCCCATGGTGTATAGTGTACCCTCTTGTGCTACCCCAAGCAGAGGAGGTAGAGTGAGCCTGTCATTCCGACTCTCTTAGTCATCTAGCGCTGCTGTAATAGAAATACCACAAGTGGATGGCTTTAACAAAGAGAAATTAATTTCTTCACAATATAGTAGGCTGAAAATCCAAATTCAGGGTGTCAGCTCCAGGGGAAGGCTTTCTTTCTCTGTCGGTCTTCTCATCAATTTTCCCATGATAGAGGAGCATCTCAGGTGCAGGATCACTGGGTCCAAAGGATGCACTTTGCTCCTGTTGCTGCTTTATTGGTGGTGTGAGGTCCCCAACTCTCTGCTTGCTTCCCTTTCCTTTTTATCTCTTGAGACATAAGAGGTGGTACAGACCACACCCCAGGGTAACTGCTTTTACACTGGATCAGGGATTTGACCTGGGTATGGGTGGCATTACCATCCCATCCTAATCGTCTTTACCAGAATATTACAATCCCAGAATGGAGGACGATCACAGGATACAGGGAATCATGACCCAGCTAAAGTGATACACACATTTTGGGGGGGATATAATTTAGTCCATGAGGCCTACCTAAGATTCCTCATGGTATTATGCCAAAAAATAAGTGGCCTGAGGAGGACCAAGAGTCAGGGCAGAAGAGGAGCAGCACAACAACACACCTGTCAGCTCTGTATCCATCCTGGAGACAAAGAAGACCACTCCTGTGCCCTGTGTGAACAGCAACGTCTTCACCAGCAAGCAGGAAAGTGGCAATTCCACACCTTCAGTGAAGACCAGCCTTGGCCAGCAACATCCACAATGCTTTGGATAGTCTCTCTGATTCAGGATCAGGGGCCTCCATGGCATCTGCTTGTACCTCAGTCTCCCTAGCCCAGTCCTACCTGCAACAGGAATCCAGGACAGACTCGGTGCAGCCCAACCAGGACTGTGGAGTGTGCTCCAGGGTGAGCAACAGTGACGTGCTGCAGTTTAGAACATCTTCCCAGTGTGTCTGCGAGGCTTCCTCCTCATCCCACACCATCAGCAGCAGCGGTGGAACCCAGAGGGAACCAGTTTCCTCCAGGGAGTGTCAAAACTAAGCTCCTTGCATGGGGAGAAGCTGCAAGAGATTGCTGACCAGCCGAGTTTGCCTCAGATTGTGAGCCCAGCCTCTCCCTCTGTCAGCAGCCAGGGATGGCAGGGGGCCACTGAGATTTATTCAGTTTTATTTGCAGAAATATATGTCTTGGTTTGCCAGCTCAGCCTCACATTTTCTACATCAGTATAAGTGGCTAGAAGGAAAAGGAGGAGGTATTGGGAATGATGTAGAAATTGATAACGGGAGTCCATTGATTCAACTGGGGAATAAATTGGGAAAATGACTCTGGATGGCCTTAAGTGATTGGAACTCAATATTTGAAACGCCCCCGCATCACTTTGGCAAGCTCTTGCTCTTTCTTAAGCTGCACTATATATTTTTCACAATGTAAATCCTGTCAACAATGTCTGCCTTTAGAAGTATTGGCCTATTTTCGTACTAATTATAACGCTCTCTCTCCCCAACCAGTACAAGCCCTTTTACTGAGGCAAAAACGAATCCCACTAACTAAGTGATCAAGGGCAGTGTTCACTAATCAGTGTATGCAAGGAAGACAATGTATGTGGTATAAATTAGGTGGACCAAAGCATCTCTGAAAAAATCAGGAACTACAACTAGCTTGGAAGTTCTTCCCTAATCTAATCTTCTCATAGTGTCAAAACACAAGGTTTTTTTTTTTGATAACAGTCAATATTTGTATGTAATTCTGGCCGTGCCCACAGTAGTCAGTCATGGCTGCTGGCGGGTTATAGCAAAGAAATTTCTTATGGAAAATGGATTTAATCCCATGGAGCTATTTAATTACTCTTCAAATGGGAGATTGTAACCAAATTGACAACTGCCTACATCCAGTGTGTGCTAGGCCTACGAAATCCATTAATACAGAAATATTTGTTGGAAATGTGATGCCTGATGTTACTCTCCTGGGGAATTTTAAAAAATATAGATATCCCACTGTATAGGAGACAGAGCTAACCATGAGAATCTGAGAAGCAGAGTCAACTTGGGCAAAATTTATTGGCATGCTACCTCCAAGGCTACTAAAGTTATATAAATGGGTGTGCTAGAAAAATCTCTCCTAGGGTGGAGATGACAGGGCAGGTGGTCTCCCACGGAAAACAATAAACAGGTACAGAAAAGGATCAAATGTATAATAGAGTTGATGCCTATTCTTGAAATACTTAGGCCCGCTTGAAAGTATTCCATGTTGAGTTTCACATGGTCCAGGATCTAATTTGATGGCTAAACTACAGATTTTTTCACAAGGAAGAATATATGGTTGCTAAAAAAAAAAAAAATTTTTTTTTTTTTTTTTAATCAGCCCAAGTTTGCCTATGACGTTAGCCAGAGCACTGCACAAGATGATCAGTCTAACTGTGTTTAGCTTGCTGTGGTAACCTAATTTTAGTAGAAAGTCCATAACTGCCCTCTCCTGGCTGGCCTTTTCCTGAAACCTCACATGTGACCCTAGTTCCTTAACCACTGACATCTATTAGCAATATCCAGAGGCTAGTCTCACATTAATATGTGCACAATGATGGGCTGAACCCATGACCTATCTGTTGACCCAGGTACTGAAAACAGGGCAGAGAATTCCCAGCTTTTTTGGCTATAAGACTATGTGCTCCTACTACCACCACCTGGAATTGTGGTAAGCTATAGAAAGTCACCTGTAGAGGGAGACAGAAAACACAGGCAGTAGAAAGAGCCTAGAGAAAAACCAGTTGCCATCCAGGGTATTCAGACCATGGCAACCCTAAGTGTGTCGGAGTATAACTGTGTTCCGGCGGGTTTTCAATGGCTGATTCTCAGGGAGATTCTTAGATGTGACACCAAAATTTGAGCAACAAAATAGAGGTCAATTGGAATTCAACAAAATGAAAACCGTTTGTGCATCAAAGAGCATTATCAAGAAAGTGAAAACCTACAGAATGGAAGAAAATTTTGGAAACTATCTGGGAAATAAGGGTTCAATATCCAAAATATGTATAATATCTAAACAGCTCATGACAGTTACCAACAAAAAGACAAACAATCCAATTTAAAAATGGGCAGAGAGCTCTTGTTCCCAGATCCTTCCATTTCAATTCCCTTGCCTCCTCCCAGAGGCACCTAAGGTGCTGTGACCCTAGCCCCAGGAGTCACTGCTCTTTTCCTTGCCCACCCTTCGGCCCCGCCCACTGTGCCCCGCCCCACCCCATCCCCTTCGGCCTCCGTGGCCCCTCCCTCCAGGACACACTTAGGTGGCTTCTCAGGAGGAGATGAGCGTGCCCTGTGACTCGCTCCGGAAGCGGAAGTGCATGAAGTACCGGCTGCAGGTGCTGGGCGGCCGTCGTTCCAGTCTTGGCTCTAGCCCTTCCCGCCGGCCCTGAGCCGGACCGTCCATGGCTGTTGGGCATGCACCGCTTGGACTCCCTGTCGCGTTTCATCTCCACCTCCCCAGCTCGTGACCCTGCCTTTCACTCCTGACCCTCCCAGTGACCTTAGAGGTTTTGGCCACCCTACCCCTAGTTCACAGGAGCTGGAGGCCTTCGGGACAGGCGGGCTCCTCACAGCCTCGCACCCTGGGCTTTGCTGAGCGGTCAGCGGGAATCCTTAGGCTTGGGAAGCAGGTGACTACAACCTCTCAAGTCCCTTTCTCCTCCCACAGCTTTTTTCCCTGGCAGCCAAGTCAGGACCGCAGAGGCTGGCCTGGGTGTGGTTCTGCTGGGCGGAGTGGTGTCAACTTGTCTCATGTAGTTAGGACATGGTATCAAGAGGGACCAGTCCTTGGAGAAGTACATCATGCTTGGTGAGGTAGAGAGTCACTCAGAAAAGTAAGGACCCTCCATGAGAATTATTGACACAGGGGTTCAACACTGGGCTCAAACATAGCAAAAACTGTGAGGTTGTCACAGGGGACTTGGCAGTGCTTCCTTGTGTTGTATGTGGAAGGTCATTTTGAGCAGAATCGACTCTAATGCACGTAAGAACAGCAAAGTTAATGTGGGCCAAATTCTGGACTCGGTTTCATTCCTTGATCTACTTGATTATCCTTAAATCAATACAACATTTCCTTCATTATTGCAGCAGTGTACCAAATTTTGAAAGAATTTTGTTTTTCTCAAGGTTGGTTTGCATATGGGCCCATGGTGCCGAAGTGGTTAAGAGCTCCACTGCTTTTGGCAGTTCGAATCCAACAACTGATCTTTGGAAACCCTACGGTTCAGGTCTACTCTGTCCTATAGAGTCCCTATGCGTCGGAATCGACAGCAACAGGTTTGGTTGGGTTTGAATTTGCATATCCACATACCCTATGTCTGCCTTTCTACTTCATGATGAAAGACTGAATACTTTCCCTAGTGTAAACCGGGAAATGAAAACATGTTACTCAGTACGCTCATTGCAATCTGAGAACAAGCGGCCGCTCTGCATGGACACTCCCGAATGGTCTTTATGAGCAGGAAAGACAGTACAGTGAAAGGTATTTTCGAAGACATATTTGAGCCCCCTGCACGCATGACCAGATAGGTCTTCCTTAAAAGTCACTTTCAAAGACCCATGCTCGACATCAAAATTTGTTGTTTTTGTTAGGTGCCATTGAGTGGTTTCTGAATCATAGTGACGGTATGAACAGCGGAACAGTCCTGCACCCAGTCCTTTGCCATCCTCATGATTGTTGTTATCCCAGAGCCCATATTTGCAGCCACTGTGTCAATCCATCTCACTGAGGTGGTTCCTCTTTTTCCGTGACCCTCTTCCATACCAAGGATGATGTCCTACTTCAGAGAGTGGTCTCATCTGATTACATTACCAAAGTATGTGAGATGAAGTCTTGCCACCTTTCTTGTAATGAGCATTCTGGCTGTACTTGTACCAAGACAGATTTACTCGTTCTTCTGCCAGTCCAAGAGCATTCAATAATTGTGGCCAACCCCCAAATTCAAAGTCATCAGTTCTCCTTCGGTCTTCCCTATTCATTGTCCAGTTTTCACATGAATATCTGGTGACTGGAAACACCATGTCTTGGGTCAGGCACACCTTAGTACTTAAGGTGACATCTGTGCTTTTAACACTTTAAAGAGGTCTTTTGCCCCAGATTTACTCAAGGCAGCGCGTCCTTTGGTTTCTTGACTGCTGCTTCTGTGGGCGTTGATTGTGGATCCAAGTAAAATGAAATTCTTCATAACTTCAATATTTTCTCCATTTATCATAATTTTCTAATTAGTCCAGTTGTGAGGGATTTTGTTTTCTTTATGTTGAGGTGTGATCCATACTGAAGGCTGTAATCTTTGATCTTCATCTGTAAGTGCTTCAAGTCTTCTTCACTCTCAGCAAGCAAGGGTGTATCATTTGCATATCACAGGTTGTTAACGAGTGTCTTAGTCATCTAGTGCTGCTTTAACAGAAATATCACAAGTGGATGGCTTTAACAAAGAGAAATTTATTTTCTCCCAGTTTTTTAGTAGGTTACAAGGCCAAATTCAGGGCTTCAGCTCCAGGGGAAGGCTTTTTCTCTTTGTGGGCTCTGGAGGAAGGTCTTTGTCCTCAATGTTCCCTGGTCGGGGGAGCTTCTCAGGTGCAGGGACCCCATGTCCAAAGGACGTGCTCTGCTCCTGGTGCTGCTTTCTTGGTGGTATGAGGTCCCGAACTTTCTGCAAACTTCCCTTTCCTTTCATCTCTTAAGAGAGAACATGTGGTGCAGGCTACATCCCAGGGAGACTCCCTTTACCTTGGATCAGGGAGGTGACCTGAGTGAGGGTGGTGTTACAATCCCACCCTAATCCTCTCGACATAAAATTACAATCACAAAATGGAGGACAACCATAGAATACTGGGAATCATGACCTAACCAAGTTGATATACACATTTTTGGGGGGACATAATTTAATCCATGACAATGAGCCTTCCTCTAATCCTGATGCTGTGTTCTTCATCATATTGTCCAGCTTCTTGGATTATTTTCTCAGCATACAGATAAATAAGTATAGTGAAATGATACAATCCTGACACACACCTTTCTTGGCTTTAAACCAGCAGTATCTCCTTGTTGTGTTTGAATGACTGCCTCTAGGTCTATTTACAGGTTCCTCAGGAGCACAATTAAGTATTCTGGAATTCCCATTCTTCATGGTGTTATCCATGATTTGTTATGATCCGCACAGTTGAATGCCTTTGCATAGTCAATAAAACACAGGTAAACGTGTTTCTGTCATTCTCTGCTTTCAGCCAGGATCCATGTAACATCAGCAATGGTATCCTTTGTTCTACATCCTCTTCTGAATCTGACTTGAATTTCTGGCAGTTCCCCATCGATGTACTGCTGCAGCCACTTTTTTGAATGATTGTAAAAGTGACGTGGGAGCTGTTTCTGACCTCCACCAACTTAACGAGGGGAAGGAGAATCAAGATCAGCTGATTCCTATGAGGCAGGAGTCAGACATGCCTCCTCTGTCTGCCCTCTGTACCAATTCTGACACCAACCGTACATTCCATAGCACTGTCTGCTGGGTTCGATAGTTCATTGCAATGGCCACACAGAACTCAGAGACCATGCTCCCAATTTTGAGGTTAGTAGGGAAGTAACAGTTATAGTTCCGGCTCAAGAACACTCTGGATACAGTTCTTCCATCTGGGTGGGTAGCCTTTCCGAAGCTGTGCTCACAGGCATGCCTCTCCCTGACCCTCAGTCTCTGCCCAAAGATAATCAGCTTTCTTTCTTTATGGGCCAGGGAGGCCACTGTGCGATCTCCTGCTTCCAGCTCTCTCTTGCCATCACTTCTCACCGTCTTCAGGGTTAGAGCTTGCTCTCTCTCTGTCTCCTGTCTCCAGGATTTTCTCAGCACGGGAATCCTGGATACAAAGAACACGCTGTCTGCTCATGGCTGTTCTTCCTTGGTGGTGGTAGGATCCTCTCTGCTCTGGAATTGGCTCTCTTTTAAGGAAAAACTGACCAGTCACCTCAATAGGCCACAACTACCTTATCACACATTCCTGCTCAGTCACCTGGGTGGAGCTACAAGACCATGGCTAGCAAGACCTCACATAAAATTAATTGCACTGAAGTGATCTTCAGCAGAATTTTACTCGTGTGTGATATTAATGATGTTTTTTGATAATCTCTGCATTCTGTTGGATCACCTTTCTTTGGATGGCTACAAGTAAGGGTCTCTTCGAGTTGGCTGGCCAGCTAGCTGTTTTCCAGATTTCTTGTTGTAGACGAGTGAGGGCTTCCAGCACTGCATCCGTTTATTGAAACATCTCAATTGGTAGACCGTCAGTTCTTGGTGCCTCGTGTTTTGCCAGTGTTTTCAGTGCAGCTTAGACCTCTTCCTTCAGTGCCATTGTTTCCTGATGATATGCTTCCACCTGAAATGGTTGAACGTCGTTCTGTTCTTTTTGGTACAGCGACTCTGTATTCCTTCCATCTTCTTTTGATGCTTCCGGCATCATTTAGCATATTCCCATAGAATCCTTCAATATTGCCACTCGATGCTTGAATTTTTCGTCAGTTCTTTGAGCTTGAGAGATGCCGAGCGCGTTCTACTGTTTGGTTTTCCGTCTCCAGGTCTTTGGACATTTTATTGTAATACTTTACTTTGTCTTCTCAGGACGCTCTTCAATCTTCTGTTCAGTTCTTTTACTTCATCATTTCTTCCTTTCACCTTAGCTACTCAGCGTTCAAGAGCAAGCTTCAGAGTCACCCATTTTTGCCCTTTTTTTCCTGTCTTTTTAATGCGCTCTCCCTTTCTTCATGTACGATGTCCTTGATGTCATTCCACAATGCATCTGGTCTTCGGTCATTAGTGTTCAATCAGTGAATCTATTCTTGAGATGGTCTGTAAATTCAGGTGGGACAATCTCAAGGTCATACTTTGGCTCTTGTGGACTAGTTCTGATTTTCTTCAGCTTCAAGGTGTTTCAGAACTAGACGGCAGGCCTTTCTTTCAAGTCATCTCTGTGGAGTTAAACCGGCAACTTTCTGGTTTGCTGTTCAGTGTACTTTCGGTTTTTATGAATTCTCTCAAGTTGTGTTTATCTGGAAATATGTTAATTTGACTTTCATATTTAAGAGACAGTTTTGATGGATATATGATTCTTGGCAGGTAATTTTTTTTCTTCAATTTTTTAAATATATGATCCCATTGCCTTCTTGCCTGCATGGTTCATGCTGTGAGGTCCGAGCTTATTCTTATTGGCTCTCCCTTGTAGGTGACTTTTCTTTTATCCCTCGCTGCTCTTATACTTGTCTCTTTATCTTTGGTTTTGGCAAGCTGGATTATAATATGTCATGGTGACTTTCTTTTCAGATCTACCTTACGTGGAGTTCGATGAGCATCTTGGATAGATATCTTCTCATCTTTCGCAGTATCAGGGAAGTTTTCTGGCAACAAATCCTCAACAGTTTTCTCTGTATTTTCTGTTATCCCTCCCTGTTCTGGTACTCCAATCAGTGGTAGGTCATTTCTCTTGATAGAGTCCCACATTGATTCTTAAGGTTTCTTCATTTTTAAAAATTCTTTTATCTGATTTTTCTTCAAATATATTAGTGCCAAGTGATTTATCTTCGAGTTCAGAAATTCTTGCTTCTACTTGCTCACTTCTGCTCCTCTGACTTTTGATTGAGGTATCTAATTGTGTAATTTTATTGTTAATCTTCTGAATTTCTGATTGCTGTCTGTCTATGGATTTTTCCAGCTTATTAACCTTTTCATTATGTTCCTGAATAATCTTTCTGATTTCTTCAGTTGCTTTATCTGTGTGTTCCTTGGCTTGTTCTGAGTATTGCCTCATTTCCTTCCTGATGTCTTGAAGGGTTCTGTATATTAAACTTTTGTATTCTGCATCTAGTAATTCCAGGAATGCACTTTCATCTAAAAGATCCCTGGATTCTTTGTTTTGAGAGCCTGTTGAGGTGATCATGGCCTGTTTCTTTATGTGACTTGATATCGACGGTCGTCTCCGAGCCATCTATCAGTTATTGTATTAGTTTATGGTTGCTTACTGTGTCGTAGCTGCTTGCTTTGTTTTGTTTTGTTTTGATATACCCCTATGGGTTGCTTGAGTGAGCTAGTGGATTATTTTCGCCTTTGGAGCTCTGGTGTCCTGTCCTCAGCTGGCTAGAGCTGCTATCAGATATATCAGTCTAGGAGTCCATTCAGTTTTCTTGTTTGAATTCAGCTCAGGTTTCCAGGTAGCTGATATCAAGTGCGTGGTACAGGCTCTGTCCTACAGTCTGAGAGGGGCAGGGGTGATTGCAGTATATACTGGTATCTGAGTGCCGCAGGGGGTCATGGTCTGAACAAGGCAGGGGGCTGAGAACCGACCCCCAGGTGTCTCTGAGGAAAACGCGTGTCTGTTCCCCTGAGCGTGCTGGTGGGTGGGCTCTGCAGAGGGACCATGGGCACCCAAAGTTTTTGTTGTAAGGATTGGTAGGTACCAGTTATCCCTGGACCCCTGTCGCATGTGGCTGGGTGCCCCAAGTGAAGCCACCAGTCCTTAAGACCCTATTTTGGGTAGGTGAGGACCTTGTTTAATAGGCAAAGCAATGTCAAATGTCAAATACCCACCTCTCCACCGCACTGCTGAAATTGTTGGAGTTTGCCAACAAGGGCCTATTTTCCTGAAGTAGGCCCACACAGGTCCATGCAGAAGGGAAAGGTGCTCAGGGTCCACGGATGGTTGATGCCTGGACAGGAGCTGCTTCTGCCCTGACCTCCCCCAGTTAATGGAGTTAGCAAATTATGTTTTCCCCCCAGTTGCAAATTTTTTCCTTCCATAAGGCCAGGAGGACGACTCCAGGTGCTCACCAGGGTCTATCTCAGGCCCAGGGATTTGGCCCCTCAAGCTGGGTTGGGGGTGGGTGGGAGGGCAGCAAAATATATGCAAGTACTTAGCTTTTGCCGAGCGTGCCTTTCTTCTCAGGTTCCAGAGGTGTGAGTGGGCTGTGTGGGTGGCTGCTTCTCCCTGAGGAAGCTGCGGCTGAACGCTAGAACCAGTCCACCACTGCCGCTGCCCCGCACCAGCCAGTCCGGGAATGGTGCCTGAGGACTCCCCACGAATCATGTCCGATAACTCCTCTCCACTTCTGAGCTTCCTCTTCCTTCCCTTGCCCCTCAGTTCGTTGTCTAAGCTTGCCTTTGATGCTCAGGGCTCCCAGCTTGTCACAAATATACTCGTTTGACTTGTTTTTTCGGGTCTTTGTTGTAAAGACGGCACGATGGAAGCGTCTGTCTATTCTGCCATCTTGGCTCCACCCCATAAGGTTTCTTTTTAATTTCTTGATAATGTCTGTTTTTCCCTTAGAACGTGTTTACTTCTTAAAGATTATTTTTACCTTTTTTAATGTTGTGGAAATATGCAAACAAACCATTTGCCAATTCAGGATCTTCACGTACACAGTTCAGTGACACCAATTACATCAATCGTGTTGTGCAACTGTCACCAATATCCATTGCCAAATTTTCTGTCCTATAAACAGAAACTCAATGCTTCCTAAACAGTGATGGACAAAATTTGTAACTTGCACGTAATCCAATTTTTATCTCGTTGTTTATGCTTTTTCTGTCATATGTAAATACCTACTGTCAAATCCCTCTAATTTCTTCTATTTAAGAATGTTAAGACTTTAATTGTTATCTTTAGTTAGTTCAGTGATCATTTTGAGTTATTTGTATGATGTGAGGTAGAAGTTGAGCTTCCTTCTCTTGCATGTGGAAATCCAGTTTTCTTTGTGCCATTTGTTGAAGAGTGTCTTCTTTTCCCGTTGAATGTATTTGGCGTCCTTGTTGAAAATGAACTGACCAGATATGATTGGGTTTATTTGTAGAGTTTGAATTCCATTCTGTTGGTCTGTATGTCTATTCACATGCCAATAGCACACAGTTTGGATTACTGCAGCTTTGCAATTGTTTTGAAGTTGAGAAGTGTGAGTCATGTGACTTTGATCCGTGTGTTTGAAGATTATTTTGGCTATTCAGGGCCTCTAGCAATTCAAGGTGAACTTGAGGTTTGGCTTTTCCGTTAATGTACAGAAATGCTTTTAGAATTTTCGTTGGGCTTACACTGAATCTGTAGATGGATTTGGTAGAATTGCCATTTTGACAATATTAAGTCCTCCATTGCATGAAAACGGTATTCCTTTCCATTTATTTAGGTCTTCTTGAATTTCTTTCAGCAGTATTTTGTAGTTTTCAGTGTATAAGCTTTTGCCTGTTAAGTTCAATTTATTCATCAGTATTTTCTTTTTTAGATGCTATTGGAAAAAGAGTGATGTTCTAGATTTCCGTTTTAATACGACTGTTTTGTTTTTTTTTTAGTGTATTTTCCTTGAAATTTGTTTCTTAGTTTTGTAGATTCACATGTATCATCAAATTTTGAAACTTTTCGGTTATCATTTCTTCAAGTATGATTTTTGTCACTTTCTCCCCTTCTTCTCCTTTGGGGGTAGGAATGCTGGTCATGTGGATTGTGTCTAGCAGATCTCATAGGCTTTGTTTACTTGTTTTTATTTTTTTTTTGCTCTTGAGACTCAGTAATTTCAATATCCCTTTTTTCAAATTTGTTGATAGTTCCTTCTTCTTTCTGAAATGTTTGCATTCTCTAGTAAATTTTTATTTCAGTGGTTGCACTATTGAGCTGCTGATTTTTTGTTGGTTTCTTTGTATACTTTCTCTCTCTTTATTAATAGCCTAATTTTCTTTCATAGTTTTCCTGATTTCCTTTAGATATTTCTCCATGTTTGGTTTTGGCTCTTTAGGCATATTTAAGACAGTTGTTTTGAAGTCTTTGTCTAGTAAGTCTGATGTGTGGACTGGAACGTTTTCTGTCAGTTTATTTTGTTCCTTTGAATGGAACAAATTTTCTTTTTCTTGTATGCGTTGTGATATTTTTTTTTAAAGTGGACATTTTAATATTATAAAGTGGTAACCTGGAAATCAGATTATGCACCTTTCCCTTTTAATGTTTTTAAATTAAATTCTTGAAGGTTATTTTACTGTATTTGTTTAGTGACTTTTTGGAATGAATGTATTCTTGTTTATAGGTGGTCACTGAAACATCTGTTGTTTAGCTTGTGTTCAGCTAGAGTTTTCTTTTCACACTTTACGTTTATCACTGCACACTCTTCTTGCTTGCGTGGTTTCTGGGGAGGTCTGATGAATTCTAATCCTTGTTCCTTTATAGGTATACTGTTTTTGTTTCCTCTTGTTTATGTAAGTTTTTCCTCTTTGTGTAATTATCTGCACTTTCAATATCCTATTCCCAGATTTAGATGTTTTAGTATTTATCCTGCTTGGTGTTCTATGGGCTCCTCGATCTGTGATTTGGTGTCTGGCAACAATTTTAGATAATACTGTGCCATTAAAACTTCAAATATTTCCTGTGTTCCTTTTTCTCTTCTGCTTCTGGTATTCTCTCTATGCATATGTTAGACTTTTTGGGATTGTCCCACATTTCTTATTCTCTTTCACTCTTTTTTCTTTTCAATTTGACAAGTTTCCACTGACAAATCTTCAACCTTACTGATTCTTTGCTTAAACATGTGCAACCTACTGATAAGCCAATCGGTGCCGTTTTTCATTTGTGTTACTGTGTTTTTCATTTCTGATATTTTTTTTAATATTTCTTTGAGTTTCAGTCTGTTCATTTTCATTACCCTTTTATTGTTGCATGTTGTCCACTTTTTACCCAGAGCCCTTATCATATTATCATAAAAAAAAAAAAAAAAATTTTTTTTTTTTTTTTTTATATTATCATAGCTATTTTAATTTCCTGGTCTAATATTTCTAACAAAGGTGCCATATCTGAGCCTTGTCCTGTTGTTTACGCAGTCTCTTCAGTCTGTGTGTGTTTCCACGTTTTTGTCAAGCCTATGCTTGATGAGGACTTCCTGGTGGCATAGTGGTTAAGTGCTACGGGTGCTAACTAATGGGTTGGCAGGTCACATCCGCCAAGCGCTCCTTGAAATCTCTGTTGGGCAGATCTACTCTGTCCTATAGGGTAGTGTGTGTCAGAATGAACTCGACGGCACTGGGTTTTTTTTTTTTTTTTTTTGGGTATGTTCGATGAGGACTGAAGGTAGGCAGTTTTCCCCCTATGTGGCATGTTAGATGGTGTTTGGTATTTCCCCTTCCTCAAGTCTATTAGGCTCTAAAAATTGGAAGTTGGTTAGGTTGGTTGAAAGGGTGGTAGAACCGTTTCCCTTAAGGGTAGACCGTTGTCAAGAACACAGTAGTGTTTGCAGTTGGTTACTTTTTTTTTCCAACTGGAATTATGAGAGACGTTTTCTTACAGTTTGACAGTGAAAACCTAGTGAGGCTCCTTTATGAGAAATTCACCGAAGTGTGAAGGTACCATAAGGCTAGGCCCTGTGAAATTTCTCTCTCTCAGTTTCCAGGGATTAGTCAATTAGCACTGAAGTAAGGAGCCCTAGTGGCATACTAGTTAAGCACATGGCTGCTAACCAACAGGGTGTTGATTAAAACCAGCCAGCAACTCCATAGAAGAAAATACTTGGCTGTTTGCTTCCATAACATTTCCAGCCTAGAGAATCCTATGGGGGTGTTCTACTCTGTCACATTGTGCTGCTATGAGTTGGAATCAACTCATCGGCACCTAATAACATATGATTCTAGGTCAGGAGGTGGAAGTCACGGTGGTGGCATTCTCTGTTCCCAGTAAGCAGGGATTCTTTGTAGTAGTGCATGTGTATCTCCAGCTTCTGGGATAGCAGATTGCTCTGTGAGTTCAGATCTGTGAGAGAGCTAAGAAGAGTTGTTGCTTTTCAGGTTTTTCTTATTGTGAGCATGCAAGGGACATCCAAGTTCCTTTTATAGTGGAATGGAAAATGGAAATTCCCATCTAGTGCTTTTAGAGTGATTTTGAAATGAGAGGAGCTAAAAATACATAGAAAAAAGAAAGAAACAAAAAATCAAAACAAAACCCACAAATACTTCTCCTAGTCTGTGCAGATTGGCTGTGTGCTGGGGCGCTCCTGAAACACTTATAGAGTGAGAAAAAGTGTAGGTTTTCTCAGGTAGTTTCTGAACAGAAAGTTTGCTCTAGGTATTTGTAGCCTGCTAAATTTCCCCAAACACACAGTTGCTTTTGAATATCCTGATTTTCCAAAGAAGTACTTCCCAGTTTTGGCTTTTAGGCCTTGGGCTATCTATCTTATGTTTTGAGCATACTGTTTAGCCTCAGCCCTCTATGAGCTGTTAGTTCCTCTTGCAATCTTTCCTTATAAATGCCTGCCACCTTAGCAGCCTGGGTCGTAAGTTAGGTGAAAGAGACAAGGTCCTTGCATTAGTCCTTCAGGCATCCCCCAGAAAGATTAGAAGAGACACACAGAATGATTTTCTGTACTCTAACTGGAGCCAGGAACAGGGTCCCACCCTGGGATCGGAAGCAAGTGCTGCTGCTGTAAGATGACCACTGAGTTGGGGAGGAGATGGGGCAAAGGGCAAGAAAAGAGACCACAAAGTTGCCTTACTTTTTTGAAGTCATCTTTTCCTTGATTAAGCATTTGCTGTGTTGATGTCAACTGTTGACTCTTTTCAGGATACTCACAGGGTAGCAACACCTTCTAGGTTTTTTTCCCCCCTTTGGTAGGGTGATAGCTTCATATAGTCTGGCTCACCGTCTTGCTGAACTTTCCCACTTGATTCATTTTAACATTGCCCTTTGGTAGGGCTCTGAATGAGAGACTGGAACTCAGTAGGCCAGAATCCAAACGTGGCCACTTTCAGAGCCAGGATCACTGACAAGATCCAGCAGAGCTCTTCCAACCTCCACAGACTAACCTCCAAAATAAAACTGATTTTTGTCACTTTTTCATTTTCTTATTTTGTTTTTTTTTTCTAGTTTTTATATGCTTTTTCTCATCTTTTTCTCCTTTAATTAAGTTTTTATTTGCATGTTACTAGTTGCTGTTGAGTAGATAACAGTTCGCAGCAACACCAAACGTGCAAAGTAGAACTGTTTCACAGGGTTTTGAAGGTTGTGACCTTTCAGAATCAGTTACGAGGCCTTACTTTGGAGATGTCACTGGGTGGGTTTGAACTACTAACCTTTTGGCTTGTCATCCAGGGCTTAACAATTTGTGCCACCCAGGGGCCTAGTTTTTATTTAGTCATCAGTTTTTACCACTTTGAATCCTGTGTTGGGACCCATTGGCCCTAAGCTAAGTAAGACTTGACCCAAATCCGAGATGATGCAGAGGCCTCTCGGCCATTTCTTCTGAGGAGGAGACCCATGTGTAAGACTACCAAATGCTCGAAAACCTCTGCAAAGGTACCTTCACCAAGGTGAAGTTGGCTAAAGCTCTCCTCACTGGGAATAAGGTAAGATCATTAGGAAGACCCAGCAACCTCCTGCAGCATCCACAGACTATCCTGAGAGGTTAAAATTATGAAGGCTTTCAATCATACCTTTTCTTTATTCTGCCCTAGAAGTCTTCCAGGTAGAAGAGTACGACGGACTTCCCAGTGGATGTGTGGAGCCTGGGAGTCATCTTGTATTTGTTGGTGAGTGAATCCCTGCCTTTTGGTGGAAATGCCTTCATGGAGCTGTGGGAGTGTTTACTGTGAAATTGTTTGAAGTCATCAAGAATGAGAACACACTCCACATAGTGATGGAATAAGTAAGTGGAGGGGAGGTGTTTCATCATGCAAGGGCTCATGGCAGGATGAGGGAAAAAGGGGCTCAAGCCACCAAATTCTGCCAAATTGTGCCTGCGGTGCAGGATTGTCATAACAAGTGTATGGTTCAGAGGGGCCTGAAAAGAGAAAACCTACTATTAGATAAGAAAATGAGCAGCAAACTTTCAGGTCTTGACCTTGGAAATGAATT
Source organism: Loxodonta africana (assembly GCF_030014295.1). Classification (NCBI taxonomy): domain Eukaryota; kingdom Metazoa; phylum Chordata; class Mammalia; order Proboscidea; family Elephantidae; genus Loxodonta; species Loxodonta africana. The sequence continues at coordinate 17,872,896 of NC_087344.1, forward strand.
CAGCCTGGGCAACAAGCTGTCTACCTCCTGTGGCAGTCTCCCTTCCTTTATTCTGCCCTAGAACTCTTCAGGGAGAAAAGTATGACAGACCCCCCCTAGTGGATGTGTTGAGCCTCGGAGTCATTTTGTATTTGTTGGTAGGTGGATCCCTGCCTTTTGTTGGAAATACCTTCATGATACTATGGCAGGCGGTAGTGAAGGGACTTTCCCTTCCATATGACTATGCAGTATGAATACCTGCTGAGCAAAATTTTCGTTCATGACCCTAGTGAGAGAGGTACTTCAGAGGCCATTCTGACACATCCGTGGATGATGGTGGGTCATGAAGAACAAAAGCTGTATGTGGAGCCACACCCAGATTACAGTGACCCTCAGTGGATTGAGGTGATGTGTTACACATGGTGAGAGATTCAGTGCTTATTGATGATGCCAAATTACAGTGTTGTGATAGTCACCTATCTGCTCCTGGTGGTAAAACACCTGAGACAGAGGGCCGTAGCAGCCTGCAGTGGATGTTCATCCCATGGTGTACAGTGTACCCTCTTGTGCTAACCCAAGCAGAGGAGGTAGAGCGAGGCTGCCATTCCAGCTCTCTTAGTCATCTAGCGCTGCTGTAATAGAAATACCACAAGTGGATGGCTTTAACAAAGAGAAATTAATTTCTTCACAATATAGTAGGCTGAAAGTCCAAATTCAGGGTGTCAGCTCCAGGGGGGAAGGCTTTCTTTCTCTGTCGGTCTTCTCATCAATTTTCCCCTGATAGAGGAGCATCTCAGGTGCAGGGACACCAGGCCGAAAGCATAAGCTTTGCTCCTGTTGCTGCTTTATTAGGGGTATGAGGTCCCCAACTCTCTGCTTGCTTCCCTTTCCTTTTTATCTCTTGAGACATAAGGGGTGGTACAGACCACACCCCAGGGTAACTGCTTTTACATTGGATCAGGGGTGTGACCTGCGTAAGGATGGCGTTACCATCCCATCCTAATCCTCTTTAACATAAAATTACAATCTCAGAATGGAGGACAGTCACAAGATACAGGGAATCATAATCCAGCTAAAGTGATGCACAGTTTTTGGGGGGGACATAATTTAGTCCATGAGGCGTACCTAAAATTCCTCTTGCAATTATGCCAAAAAATATGCGGCCTGAGGAGGACCAGGGGTCAGGGCAGAAGAGCAGAAGCATAAGAACAACCCATCCTGGAGAGAAAGAAGGCCAGTCCTGTGCCCTCTGTGAACAGCAACGTTTTCACAAACAAACACGGAATTGACCATTCCACAAATTAAGTGAAGACCACCTTGGCCAGGGCAACATCCACAATGCTTTGGACAGTCTATCTGATTCAGGATCAGGGGCCTCCATGGCATCTACCTGTACCTCAGTCTCTCCACCCCAGTCCTACATATACCACGAATCCAGGACAGACTCGGTGCAGCCCAACCAGGACTCTGGAGTGTGCTCCAGGGTGAGCAACAGTGACGTGCTGCAGTTTAGAACATCTTCCCAGTGTGTCTGTGAGGCTTCCTCCTCATCCCACACCATGAGCAGCAGTGGTGGAGCTCAGAAGGAACTGGTTTCCTCCAGGGAGTGTGAAAACTAAGCTCTTTGCATGCTGAGAAGCTGCAAGAGATTCCTGACCAGCCGAGTTTGCCTCAGATTGTGAGCCCAGCCTCTCCCTGTGTCAGCAGCCAGGGATGGCAGGGGGCCACTGAGATTTATTCGGTGTTATTTGCAGGATTACATGTCTTGGTTTGCCAGCTCAGCCCCACATATTTCTAACTCACTACAAGTAGTAAGAAGGAAAAGGAGGAGATATTGGGAATGATGTAGAATTTGGTAATGGGGGTCCATCCATTTAGCAGGACAATAAATTGAGAAATGACTCTGGACAGGCTTAAGTGATTGGAACTCAGTATTTGGAACGCCCCCGCATCACTTTGGCAAACTCTTGCTCTTTCTTAAGCTGCACTACATATTTTTCAGAATGTAAATCCTGTCAACCGTAGGCCCTTAGAAGTATTGACCTATTTTCCTACTAATTATAATGCTCTCTCTCCCCCACCAGTACAAGCCCTTTTCCTGAGGCAGAAATGAATCCCACTAACTAAGTGATCAAGGGCAGTGGTCACTAATGAGTACATGCAAGGAAGATAAAGTATATGGTATAAATTAGGTGGACCAAAGCATGTCTCAAAAAATCAGGAACTACAACTAGCTTGGAAGTTCTTCCCTAATGTAACCTTCTCACACTGTCAAAACACAAGTTTCTTTTTTTTTTTTTTTTTTAAATAACACTCAGTATTTTGTATGTCCTATAGGAATTGTAATTGTGGCTGTGCCCCCAGTAATCAGGCATGGCTGCTGGGGGGGTTATAGCAAAGCAATTTCTTATGGAAAATGGATTTAATCCCATGGAGCTATCTAAGCACTCTTCACGTGGGAGAGTCTAACCAAATTGACAACTACCTGCTTCCAGTGTGTGCTAGGCCTACCAAAACCATTAATACGGAAATATTTGTTGGAAACTGATACCCAGTGTTAAAAAATATAGACATGTCACTGTACAGGAGACAGAGCCAACCATGAAAAGCTGAGAAGCAAGGTCAATTTGGGCAAAATTTATTGGCATGCCACCTCCAAGGCTACTAAAGTTCTATAAATGGGTGTGCTAGAAAAATTTCTCCTAGGGTGGAGACGATAGGGCAGGTGGTCTCCCTCTGAAAACAATAAACAGGTTCAGAAAAGGATCCAATGTATAATAGAATTGATGCCTATTCTTGAAATACTTAGGCCCACTTGAAAGTCTTCCATGTTGAGTTTCGCATGGCCCAGGATCTAATTTGATGGCTAAACTCCAGATTTTTTCACAAGGAAGAACATATGATGTCATTCCACAACTTGCCTGGTCTTCGGTCATTAGTGTTCAGTCAGTGAATATATTCTTGAGATGGTCTCTAAATTCAGGTGGGACAAGCTCAAGGTCATACTTTGGCTCTTGTGGACTTGGTCTGATTTTCTTCAGCTTCAAGATGTTTCAGAAATAGACTGGAGGCCTTTCTTTCAAGTCATCTGTGTGTGGAGTTAAACCGACAACTTTCTGGTTTGCTGTTCAGTGCATCCCAAGGGACTCCAGAGAGATCTCGATGGCCCTGTTAGTGAATCAAGTGGCTTTCCCTATTACAAGCTTTCCTTTGTCTGTCTGAACGGATGAATTTGGGAGTGTTTGTTTTGTTTTCATGAATTCTTTCCTTCATGTTTGCTGCAGCGGATCTGTAGGAATCTGAGAGCAAAGACGAGGTGGAAGTGCTTAAACCTGGAGAGGCCAAGCTGTTGTCGCTGAAGTTTACGTGGAGGAACCAGCTCCATGGAGCCCAACGAGATGATGTGGAAGATCTGCCAAGTGTGCGATGCCAACAGCTGCGAGTGGGATGTCTCCCGGGCATATGTGTTGCTGTGCACACGTGACATGCAGGCCAAGAGGACTTTGTGCAGTGGAGGATGAAGGTATGCACACTGCCTTGATGATTGCTCAACAGGGTTCAAGTGAAGTGAATTTCGGGCACCTTTTTTAGGTGGGTTTTCCGAACATTGCCTTCAAAATTACAAAGGAGCTTAAACCTTGGAACTCCTGTTTTCTCTCAGGCAGCTCTGCTGCCCCCATTTTAAAGTGCAAGGTCCCTGGTGATTTTTGAGACAATGCTATTAAAGGCCTCAGAGGTCCCTGAAATTCTCTTCACTTTTACCCCATTGAGAGTCCTCCGAGGCAGGGTGCACACCTCCATCCTCCACTGAACGAAGTCCTGTTGTCCTGGTGTGCCATTCATACACAGCAGTGTGTATTTGTGGGTGAGATCCCAGTCACAGCCATTGGCATCCAACACTTGACAGATCTCCTGCAGCATCTCGTCGGGCTCCAAGGAACTGGTGATCTTCATCCTCCAGGTAAATTTGAGAGAGCGTGGTTTGGCCTGTTGAGGTTTGATCATTTGTGCAGCTTTGCTGTCCGATGCTTTGTGGTCCTTTTTGTCATATGTAAAACAAAGGCATCTTCTCATGAGCTTAAAGAACCTCCCAGTGGCCCGCTTCCAGCCCTGGCTGCTGACAGAGGAAGAGGCTGGACTCACAGTCTGGGGCAAACTCGGCTGGTCAGGTAACTCATGCACCTGCTCCTCAGAGGAAGAGGCTAGACTCACAGTCTGGGGCAAACTCGGCTGGTCAGGTAACTCATGCACCTGCTCCTCATTTACGGAGCTTAGTTTTGACATTCCCTGGGTAAAACTGGTTTTCTCCGGGGCCCCGGCACTCTCGTTGATGGTGTAGGCTGAGGAGGAAGGCACAGAAACACACTGGGGTGGTGTGATGGGGTGTGGCACCTCACTGCTTCTCACCTTGGCATACAGGTCAGAGTCCTGGTTGGGCTGTGCCCAGGCTGTGGTAGATTGCTGCCGCAGGTGGGCCAGGGCCAGGGAGAATGATGGAGAAGTAGACACCATGGAGGTCCCCATCCCTCCCTCAGACAGAGTGTTCAAAGCATCGCAGATGTAGTAACCAAAGGTGGGAATGGTGGGTTCGGTGTAACTACGCTGTTTGGGTTTAGGACAGACGGTAGGAGGCACTTCATGGGATGAGGAAGGAGTGTGGCTATCGGTGCAATGGGCTTCGGCCTGGGGTTCCAGGGTGCTGGTGTGGCTGTCAATCTCGTATGTTTCGTGACGCAGGATCAGATAGGTGGCGTTCGCATCATTGTAATTGTGGTTCAACAGTGAGTCATGAATGTCTTCCTGCATGTAACCCGTGTTCACCGTCACCTCAGTGTGCCAGTGGTTATCGTAGTCTGGGAGTGGCTGCACATAGAGCTTTTGTTTTTCTTCATGGCTCACCTTCATCCATAGATGTGCTAGGATGTCCTCTAATGTGGCTCTCTTTCTTGGGTCACGAATGAAAATTTTACTGAGCAGGTGTTGACACTGGCTAGACATGTGGAAGGGAACGTGATATTGTCCCTGCAGCACCTGCTCTCGCAGCTTCGTCAAGGTCTTCCCACGAAAAGGCAGAGATCCAGTTACCATGAAGTATAGGATGACTCCCAGGCTCCACACATCCACTGGGGGTCCGTCATACTTTTCTCCCTGAAGGAGTTCTGGGGCAGAATAAGGGGGAGTGCCACAGAAGGTATCCAGCTTGCTCCCTGTGATGAATTCAGTTCCTAAACCAAAGTCTGCAAGTTTGATGTTCATTCGCTTGTCCAATAGTAGGTTTTCTGTTTTCAGATCCCTGTGAACAATACGCTTGTCGTGGCAGTACTTCACCGCTGACACTATTTGTTGGAATTTCGTTTGGGCCTCTTTTTCGCTCATGAAGCCATGATTCACTAGGTGGTAAAAGAGGTCCCTTCCACTTGCATACTCCATGACTATATAGAGGGCGTGCTCATTCTCTATGACTTCAAACAGCTTTACAATATTTGGATGATGGAGATCCTTCATAATTTCTATCTCTCTGTATAGTCTGTGGAGGTCGGAGGACGTGTGCTGGCTCTTGTCAATTATTTTAATGGCTACCTCTTGGCCGGTGATGATGTGCTGGGCCAGCTTGACCTTGGCAGATGCCCCCTTGCCGATGGTTCTGAGGAGGTGGTAGTGTCCCACATGAGTTTCCTCCACAGCAGAGAAGGCTAAGTGGCTCTGCAGCATGTTGGCTATGGTGCGAAGGCGTAGCGGGCTTTGGGATAAGAGGTGCCCTTGTGGTAGGATTAAAAACTTAAAAACCCAAAACCCTAAAAAGTGGTGACTAAAAACTTAATGAAATATGGAAAAAATGAGAAAAAGTTAAAATAGAATCAAAAAGGTAAAATGAGAAAAGAGGAAGTAAAATTTTAAAAACTGATAAAACTAAGATAAATTGTATATATAAACAAAACAAGAAATCAATGAGAAAGATTCAAAAAAGGAATAAATAACGTGAGGATAAGAAAAAATACAAAATAAAACAATAATAGTAAGATGATAAAAAAATTAACAAGTACATAGAAAAAAAGAAAAATTGAGGATGTAAAGGAAGAATAAAATGAAAAACGAATGAATGCAAATGAGGAAAAACAAAGAGAAAATAAGAATAGCTGGCGAGGAAATAGAAAAACCACAATTTAAAGAGAAAACAAGCCAAGTTTGGTCACGATGTCTCAGGTCACTGAAAGAGCTTCCTGAGCCAGAAAGACCACAAACCTAGGTTTCCAGGGACTTATATAGGGGCTTGGAGTTCCAAAGAATTGGCTTCTTATGAGGTCACCACAAGAAATGGACCAATAAAAACGGGGGGTAATTGACTGTGCTTTTTGCTCTCAGGGATTCTTTACTCATTTTTTTTAGAAGAAAAATGTGTGTGTGTGTGTGTGTGTGTGTGTGTGTGTGTGTAGAGCGAGAATTCCACAGAGCTTTTCTTTCCTTTTTATTGATCTTCATGTTATTTTTTTTATTGTGTTCCAAATATACATAATAAAACACGCCATTTCAATAATTTCTACATGTGCATTTGTTACATTGCTTATATTCAAGCTATGCAAGCATTTCACGGTTTATGTTCCAAATCATTCCACTACCTTTCACATAAACTCAATGATCCTAATCAAAAACTCTTCCTTCCCCCTCCCTGTCACCCCTGGTAACCACTAATAAGCTTTGTTTTGTGTATATTTGTTCTAGAAGTGAGATCAGAATGCATCTCTCCTTTTCTGACTGACTGACTTTTCTCAGCTTGGTGTTTTCAGGCTTCATCCATGTTGTCATATGCATCAAGTCTTCATTTTCGGGAGTGTGTGTAATATTCCATTGGAAGTCCCTGGCTTGCACCAACAGTTAATTGCTCATCTACTAGTTTAGGGGTTCAAACCCACCCAGAGACTTCTCAGAAGACAGGCCCGGTGATCTCCTTCTGAAAGGTCAGAGCCTTGAAAACCCTGTGGAGTTGTGTGTACATACCAAAGTTTGTGTATCCATTCATCTGCTGATGGACATTTTGGCTGTGTTCATCTTTTGCTTCTTGTGAAAAGTGCTGCAGTGAAAAGTTGTATATAGATTTCCGCTTGCATTCCTGCCTTGCATAGTGGCTGTTGTTGTTATTAGATGCTGTCGAGTTGATTCTGACTCATAGTGACCCTAGGTACAACACAACAAAACACTTCCTGGTCCTGCCCCATCATCAGAATTGTTGCTGTGTTTGAGCCCATTGTTGCAGCCACTGTGTCAGTCTGTTTTGTCAAGGTCTTCCTCTTTCTCCCTAACCCTCTATTTCACTAAGTGTCTTAGTTATCTAGTGCTGCTATAAGTGCAATACCACAAGTGGATGGCTTTAACAAAGAAATTTATCCTCTCCCAGTCTACGAGGCTAGAAGTCTGAATTCAGGGTGCCAACTCCCAGGCAATGCTTTCTATCTTTGTTGTTTCTGGGAGAAGGTCCTTGTCATCAATTATTTTCTCCTGGCCTAGGAGCTTCTCAGCACAGTGACCCTGGGTCCAAAGAACGTGCTCTGCTCCTGGCAGTTCTTTCGTGGTGTCATGAGGTCCCTATATCTCTCTAATTTCATTTCTCTCCTTTTATCTCTTGGAAGATAAAAGGTGATAGAGGTCACACCCCAGGGAACCTCCCCTTCCATCGGAGCTGGGCTGTGACTTTCGTAAACGCGTTTCATCCCTTTCTATTCAATCCATGACATTCCACCTTGTTGTTGTTGTTGTTAGGTGCCGTCGAGTCGGTTGTGACGCATAGCGACCCTACGCACAACAGAATGAAACACTTCCCGGCCCTGCGCCATCCTTAGAATCGTTGTTATGCTGGAGCTCCTTGTTGCAGCCACTGTGTCAGTCCAGCTCCTTGAGGGTCTTCCTCTTTTCCGGTGACCCTGTACTCTGCCAAGCATGATATCCCTCTCCAGGGACTGATCCTCCCTGACAATGTGTCCAAATTATGTAAGACGCATTCTCGCCATCCTTGCCTCAAAGGAGCATTGTGTCCGCACTTCTTCCAGGACAGATGTGTTCATTCTTTTGGCAGTCCCTGGTATATTCAATATTCTTCGCCAACACCAGAATTCAAAGGCGTCAATTCTTCTTTCGTCTTCCTTATTCATTGTCCAGCTTTCACACCCGTATAATGTCATTGAAAATACCATGGTTTGAGCCAGGTGCACCTTAGTCTTCAGGGTGACATCTTCATCTTCAGCACTTCGAAGGGGTCCTTAGCAGCAGATTTGCCCAATGCAATGCGTCTTTTGATTTCTTGACTGCTGCTTGAATGGCTGTTAATTGTGGATCCAAGTAAAATGAAATCCTTGACAACTTCAATCTTTTCTCCGTTTATCACGATGTTGCTTATTGGTCCAGTTGTGAGGATTTTTGTTTTCTTTATGTTGAGGTGTAATCCATACTGAAGGCTGTGGTCTTTGATCTTCATCAGTAAGTGCTTCAAGTCCTCTTCACTTTCAGCAAGCAAGGTTGTGTCATCTGCATCACGCAGGTTGTTAATGAGCCTTCCTCCAATCCTGGTGCCCTGTTTTTGTTCATATAGTCCAGCTTCTCGTATTATTTGCTCAACATAGAGATTGAATAGGTATGGTGAAAGAATAGAACCCTGACGCACACCTTTCTTGACTTTAAACCAATCAGTATCCCCTTGTTCCATCTTAACAACTGCTTCTTGATCTATGTAAAGGTTCCTCAAGAGCACAATTAAGCGTTCTGGAATTCCCATTCTTTGCAGTGTTATCCATAGTTTGTTATGATCCACACAGTCGAATGCCTTTGCATAGTCTATAAAACACAGGTAAACATCCTTCTGGTGTTCTCTGCTTTCAGCCAGGATCCATCTGACATCAGCAATGATATTCCTGGTTCCATGTCCTCTTCTGAAACCGGCCTGAATTTCTGGCAGTTCCCTGTCGATATACTGCTGCAGCTGTTTTTGAATGATCTTCGGCAAAATTTAGCTTCCTTGTGATATCGATACTGTTCTATAATTTCCACATTCAGTTGGATCCTTTTTGGGGAATAGGCATAAATATGGATCTCTCTTTTTTTTTTTTTTTCCAGTCAGTTGGCCAGGAAGCTGTCTTCCCTATTTCCTGGCATAAACGAGTGAGCACGTCCAGCGCTGCATCTGTTTGTTGAAACATCTCAATTGATATTCCATCAATTCCTGGAGCCTCGTTTTTCGCCAATGACTTCAGAGCAGCTTGGACTTCTTCCTTCAGTACCGTCGGTTCCTGATCATATGCCACCTCTTGAAATGGTTGAATATCAACTAATTCTTTTTGGTATAATGACTCTGTGTATTCCTTCCATCTTCTTTCGATGCTTCCTGCATCGTTTAATATTTTCCCCATGGAATCCTTCAATATTGCAACTCGAGGTTTGAAATTTTTCTTCAGTTCTTTCACCTTGAGAAACGCCAAGTGTGTTCTTCCCTTTTGGTTTTCCATCTGCAGCTCTTTGCACGTGTCATTATAATACTTTGTCTTCTGGAGAGGCGCTTTGAAATCTTCTGTTCAGTTCTTTTACTTCATCAATTCTTCCTTTTGCTTTAGCTGCTTGAAGTTCAAGAGCAAGTTTCAGAGTCTCCTCTGACATCCATCTTGGTCTTTTCTTTCTTTCCTGTCTTTTCAATGACCTCTTGCTTTCTTCATGGATGATATCCTTGATGTCATTCCACAACTCGTCTGGTCTGCAGTTAGCGGTGTTCAATGTGTCAAATCTATTTTTGAGATGGTCTCTAAATTCAGGTAGGATATAGTCAAGGTCATATTTTGGCTCTCCTGGACTTGCTCTGAGTTTCTTCAGTTTTAGCGTAAATTTGCATATGAGCAATTGATGGTCTGTTCCACACTTGGCCCCTGGCCTTGTTCCGACTGATGAGATAGAGCTTTTCCATCGTGTCTTTTCACAGATGTAGTGAATTTGATTTCTGTATTTTCCATCTGGTGAGGTCCGTGTGTATAGTTGCTCTTTATGTTGGTGAAAGAAGGTATTTGCAATGAAGAAGTCATTGGTCTTGCAAAATTCTATCATTCGATCTCTGGCAGTGTTTCTGTCACCAAGGCCAGATTTTCCAACTGCTGATCCTTCTTCTTTGTTTCCAACTTTTGCATTCCAATTGCCAGTAATTCTCAATGCATCTTGACTGCATTTTCGATCAATTTCATACTGTAGCAGCTGATAAAAATCTTCTCTTTCTTCATCTTTGGCCCTAGTGGTTGGTGCGTACATTTGAATAATAGTCATATTAACTGATCTTGCTTGTAGACGTATGAACATTATCCTATCAGTGACGGTGTTGTACTTTAGGATAGGTCTTGAAACGTTCTTTTTGATGATGAATGCAACACCATTCCTCTTCGAGTTGTCATTCCCAGCATAGTGGAGTATATGATTGTCCGATTCAAAATGGCTACTGCTAGTCTATTTCAGCTCACTAATGCCTAGGATGTCGATGTTTATGCGTTCCATTTCATTTTTGATGATTTCCAATTGTCCTAGATTCATAGGTCATACATTCCAGGTTCCGATTATTCATGGATGTTTGCAGGTGTTTCTTCTCATTTGGAGTTGTGCCACATCAGCAAATGAAGGTCCCGAAAGCTTTACTCCATCCACATCGTTAAGGTCGACTGTACTTTGAGGAGGCAGCTCTTCCCCAGTCATCTTTTGAGTGCCTTCCAACCTGAGGGGCTCATTTTCAGGCAGTATATCAGACAGTGTTCCAGTGCTATTCCTAAGGTTTTCACTGGCTCATGCTTTTCAGAAGTAGACTCCGGGGTCCTTGTTCGTAGTCGGTCTTAGTCTGGAAGCTCAGCTGAAACCTGTCCTCCGTGGGCAACCCTGCTGGTATCTGAATCCCGGTGGCATAGCTTCCAGCATCACAGCAACACACAAGCCCCCACAGTACGACAAACTGACAGACACGGGGGGTTCCACTTGTAGACCCCCAAAATTCATGTCCTTGCCACATGTAAAACACTTTCACCCCATTATATCATCCCAAAAGTCTTAACTCCACGTCCAGATTCTTTCCTGGTGCAGAATTTCTCTTCATCTGTGAAATCTAGAAGTTTTTTGCTTCCAAAGTACAAGAATCGAACAGGCACAAGGTAGACCTTTCCATTAGAAATGGTAGAAATTGGAGGGGATAGGGGGCATCAGCAGCAATTTACATTACCTCTCAAGGGTTGAAAATAGCCCTCTGTTCTGAGAGACCATCGGGGCAATGGCCCTGCCCTCCAGACGCTAAGTGCTGGCTACAATCTCTGGATTCTGGCTGAAGGCCCCTAGGACTTGACCTTCAGTTCTTCCTCCCAGGCCCACTGGAACAGCAACTCTGTTCCATCAGCTTCGGGCAGCCCCATTCTCCTAGTCCATCTGAGTGGCGACTCTATCCATTCGGCCTTAGCAGGGCCCATTCTTCTGCCTGTTGAGCGTGGCAGCCCTGCCCCCTCAGCTTTGGTCAGTGTATGTGGCCCAATCCTTTAGCAAAATATTACTTTCATGTGATATTAATGACACTGTTCGATAATTTCCACATTCTGTTGGATCACCTTTCTTTGGGATCGGCACATATATCTCTTCCAGTTGGTTGGGCAGTTAGCTTACATCCAAATTTCTTGCCATAGATGCGTGAGTACCTCCATTGCTGCATGCATTTGTTGAAACATCTCAGCTAGTGTTTAATTCCTAGAGCCTTGTTTTTCACCAATGTCTTCAGTGTAGCCTATGTTTGAGGCCATTGTTGATGCCACTGTGTCAGTCCATCTTGTTGAGGCTCTTCCTCTGTTTTGCTGACCTTGTCCTTTACCAAACGTAATGTCCAGGAGGATTGGTCTCTCTTGGTAACATGTCTAAAGTAAGTGAGGTGAAGTTTTCCCATCCGCCCTCCAAGGAGCATTCTGGCCATACTTCTTGTAAGACCTATTGGTTTATTTCGGCAGTCCGTGGTATATTATTCAATATTCTTTGCCAACACTATCATTTAGGTGTTTGGAAAGACTCTAAGGATCCCTGGTGATGCAGTAGTGAAGCACTGAGCTGCTACGGAAAAGGTCGGTGGTTTGAACCCACCAGCCCCTCCATGGAATAAAGACGTGGCAGTTTGCTTTCATAAAGATGAAAGCCTCAGAGACCCTGTGGGGCAGTTTTCTGTCCTGTAATGTCACTATGAGTTGGAATTGATAGCTATGGGTAAAGACTTTTACTCTGTGAGATTAAGGTGAGAGTAAGAGATGAGCCAAGCTCAGATTTCAGCCAGTCCAAATTGGAGTCCAAAGCCAAGCCACCCCTGCCAAAGCAACGTGTGGGAAAGGAACCCAAGAGTGTGTCGGGTTTCGGTTTGGGTGAGGATGTGGAGTCTGACCTGCAATTTGATTCTGCAGGTGTGGAGGCACAAGGACTAGTTAGAGTGAGGGCATATGGAGGTCAATTTATTAATGGAGTGTTAGCTCATGCCCGTCTCACAGTGGGTCTAGTGGGTCCCCAAACCCGTACTGTAGTGATTTCCCCAGATCCAGAATGCGTAATTGGAGTAGTCATACTCAGCAAGTGGCAGAACCCACACGTTGGCTCCCTGACATGTGGAGCAAAGGATATTATGGTAGGAAAGGCTAAGCAGAAGGCATTAGAACTGCCCCTACCTAGGAAAATAGGAAACCAAAAGCAATGCTGCATTCCTGGAGGGATTGGAGAGATTATTGCCACCATCATGGACTTGAAGGATCCACGGGTGTTGATTCCCACCACATCTGTATTGAACTTGCGTATGTGGCCCGTGAAAAAACGGGTGGATCTTGGAGAATGACAGTGGATTATTGAAAACTTAACCAGGTGGAGACTGCAATTGCAGCTACTGTTCCAGATGTGGTTTCATTGCTTTAGCAAATTAAATATATCTCCTGGTACCTCGTATGGACTTGTTGATGTGTGTAATGCCTTTTTCTCCATACCTGTTTCAAAGGACCTCCAGAAGCCATTTGCCTTAAGCTGGCAAGGTCAGCAGTACACCTTTACTCTTCTACCTCGGGGGTGTATCAACTGTCCAGCCTTATGTCATAATTTAGTCTGAAGGGATCTCTTTACCACCAAGGAAGAAGAAACAGAAGAGGAGCGCCTACTTTGGACCCAGGGTCCCTCCACTGAGAAGCTTCTGGACCCAGGGTAAGATTGATGACAAGGACTTTCCTGTAGAGCCTTCCCTTGGAGCTAGTCCCTGAATTTAGCCTTCTAGCCTTTTCAACTGTGAGAGAATAAATTTCTTTTTGTTAAAGACATCTTCTTGTGGTATTTTTGTTGTAGCAGTGGTAGATATCTATGGCAGAATTCTAAAGCCAAGCTTCTTTGAGTAGACTATTTACACAGCTACAGGTCTCCTGTTGCTGTATTTATCATCTTTGGTTGTTGAAAATTTGCAGTGCTATTAAATCTTATTGCTAAGTTTTCTAAACACAAGTTAAAATGTTAATGCTGGAAATTTTTTATAATTCCATTGGCATATATATTTTATTACCACGGCAATTCTGAGACTCAAAATATTTTTTATCGTACTAGCTTTATGTGTAGTATTTGGGGGAAGAATTAAGAGAACTGAGAATTTCGAAATGAGTAGTCCAAAGCATGGGATCGCAAACGCTGTCATGAACTGGGGTTTGAGCCATAAGACAGAAAAAGAAACAGTGAATGAATATTCACGTTCTCTTCTCCTCCTGCAGGAAGTCTGACATTGGCCTGCATCTTGCCACATCCATCTTGACCTCTCTGTGTGTTCAGTTCTTCACACTCTAACCAGAATATCCTTGCAAAAATAAATCAAATGACTCCCGTGTTTACAATCCTTTCATGAATTCTCATTAGTTTTAGGAGAAGTTCCAAATTCTGAATGCAGCCTATTCAGTCTTCCATTATTTGGCGCCTAAAACTTCAGTTATTACTTTCCCTGTTTCACTCTCTGGACTGCAATCATAAGGAAACTGCAAATACCCTGTCATCTCTACTATTCCATTCATCCTAAATTCTCCCTCTCCAGCCCCGACTGCTAACTAGATTTTACCAATCTTTCAGGTCTCTGATCAAATGTAACTTCTTCAGAAAGTATACTTCGGGGCCATTACTGTTCTTCCTCACGGCATCTGGGATTCTCTTTATACTCCGTTATCTCATGTCATATAATTATTTGTGCAACGATGTAGAGGTTTCCTGTGGTGTATAGGGCTAACGCGCCTACAGATGCATTGTCATAGGCCCGTTTGTGATCTACGCAGCTTGTTGCCTCAGCATTCATTAATCCCTTCTAGCTACCCTCCCGCCCAGCTCCTCACATGGCCATTCCTATCTTGTCACTTGGTCTGTCAATCGTTGTAGTGTCCACCCTCCCTGAGGACTCCAAAATGCATATCTCTAGACAGGATCACTCCAGATTGTTAGATTCTCCACATGGAAGTTTAATAGATACATCAAGTTTGACATGTTCAAAATCCTAATCCTTTTCTTTATTGTTAGATCTCATTGAGTCAATTGTGACTCATAACGATCCTGTGTACAACAGAGTGAAACACTGCCTGGTCCTGCACCATCCTCACAATCATTGTTATGCCGGAGCCCATTGTTGCAGCCGCTGCGTCAATCCATCTCGTTGGGGGTCTTCCACTTTTTCAATGACCCTCTTGTTGACCAAGCTTGATATCCTTCTCCAGGGACTGATCCCTCATGATAACATGTCAAAAGAACATGAGACCAAACCTGGACATTATTTCTTGTAATGAGCATTCTGGTTGTACTTCTTCCAAGACAGATTTGTTTGTTCCACCAGCAATCAGTATATTCAATATTCTTTTCCAATACCATAATTCAAAGTTATCAGTTCGTCGGTCTTCCGTGTGCGTTGTCCAGCTCTCTCATGCGTATGAGGTGCCTGAAAACAACATGGCTTGGTAAGGTGCACCTTAGTTGTTAAAGTGATAACTTTGCCTTTTAGCACTTGAAAGAGGTCTTTTGCAGCAGGTTTGCCCGGTGCAATACATCATTTGATTTTTTTTTTTTTAATTTTTTTTGTGTTTCAAGTGAAAGTTGAGAAAGCAAGTCACTGTCTTATACAAAAATTTATACATACATTGCAGTATACTCCTAATTGCTCCCCTCCTAATGAAAAAACACACTCCTTCCCTCCATTCTCTCTTTTCGTGTCCATTCAGCCAGCTTCTGACCCCCTGTGCCCTCTCATCTCCCCTTCATACAGGAGATGCCAACATAGTCTCATGTGTCCCCTCGATCCAAGAAGTTCCTTCTTCACCAGTATCATTTTCCATCCCATATTCCAGTCTAATCCCTGTCTGAAGAGTTGGCTTTGGGAATGGTTCCTATTTTGGGCTAACAGAAGGTCTGGGGACTGTAGCCTCTGGGGTCTTTCTAGTCCCATTCTGACAATTAAGTCTGGTCTTATTATGAGAATTAGGGGTCTGCATCCCACTGCTCTCCTGATCTCTCGGAGCTTCTCTGTTGTGTTCCCTGTCAAGGGAGACATCAGTTGTGGCCAGGCACCGTCTAGCTCTTCTGGTCTCAGGTTGGTGTAGTCTCTGGTTTGTGTGGTCCTTTCTGTCTCTTAGGCTCATAATTACCTTGTGTCTTTGGTGTTCTTCATTCTTCCTTGCTCCAGGTGGATTGAGACCAGTTGATGCATCTTAGATGGCTACTTGCCAGCGTTTAAGACCCCAGAGGCCACTCTCCAAAGTGGGATGCAGAATGTTTTCTTAATAGATTTATTATGCCAGTTGACTTAGATGTCTCCTGAAACCATGGTGTCCAAACTCCCGCCCGTGCTACACTGGCCTTCTAGTCATTCAGTTTAATCAGGAAACTTCTTTGCTCTTGGTTTAGTGCAGTTGTGTTGACCTCTCCTGTATTGTGTGTTGTCTTTCCCTTCACCTAAAAGAAAAACTTATCTACTATCTAATTAGTGAAAACCCCTCTCCGTCCGTCCCTCCCTCCCTCCCTCCCTCCACCCTCTTAGAACTATCAAAGAACATTTTCTTCTCTGTTTAAACTATTTCTCCAGGTCTTATAATAGTGGCCTTACACAATATTTGTACTTTTGCATCTGACTAATTTCAGTCAGCATAATGTCTTTCAGATTTCTCCGTGTTATAAGAAGTTTCATGGATTCATCATTGTTCTTTATTGATGTGTAGTATTCCATTGTGTGAGTATATCATAATTGATTTATCCATTTATCCGTTGATGGCCACCTTGGTTGCATCCAAGTTTTTGCTATTGTAAAGAGAGCTGCGGTGAACATGGGTGTGCATATATCTGTTCGTGTAAAGTCTCTTATTTCTCGAGGATATATTGCAAGGAGTGGGATTGCTGGATCGTATGGTAGTTCGATTTCTAGTTTTTTTAGGAATCGCCGAATCAATTTCCAAAGTGGTTGTACCATTTTACATTCTCACCAGCAGTGTGTAAGTGTTCCAGTCATTCCATAAGCTCTCCAATGTTTATTATTATGTGTTTTTGGATTAAAGCCAGCCTTGTTGGAGTGAGATGGAATCCCATTGTTGGTTTGATTTGCGTTTCTCTTTTGGCTAAAGATCATGAGCGTTTTCTCATGTATCTGTTAGCTACCTGAATGTCTTCTTCAGTGATGTGCTTCTTCATATCCTTTGCCCATTTTTTAATTCGGTTATTTGTCTTTTTGTTGTTGAGTTTTGGGAATATCACATAGATTTTACAGATCAGGTGCTGATCGGAAATGTCATAGCTAAAAACTTTTTCCCATTCCGTAGGTAATCTTTTTACTCTTTTGGTGAAGTCTTTGGATGAGTGTAGGTGTTTGGTTTTTAGGAGCTCCCATTTATCTAGTTTTTCTCGTGCAGTGTTAGTAATGTTTTGTATACTGTTTATGCCATGTATTAGGGCTCTTGACTTTGTCCCTATCTTTTCTTCCATGATCTTCATGGTTTTGTATTTCATGTTTAGGTCTTTGATCCATTTTAAGCGTATTTTTTTTGCATGGAGTGAGGTATGGGTCTTGTTTCATTGTTTTGCAGATGGATATCCAGTTATGCCAAAGCACCGTTTGTTAAAAAGACTTTCTTTTTCCCATTTAACTGTTCTGAGGCCTTTGTCAAATATCAAATGCTCTATTCTGTCCCATTGATCTGTGGATCTTTTGTCGTACCAGTACCAGGCAGTTTTGACTCTCGTGGCGGTGTAATAGGTTGTAAAATCAGGTAGAGTAAGGCTTTCCACTTTGTTCTTGTTTTTCAGTAATGGTTTACTTATCCAGGGCCTCTTTCACTTTCGTATGAAGTTGTTGATTTTTTTCTCTATCTCATTTAAAAATGTTGTTGGAATTTGGATCAGAATTACAATAAATCTATAGATGACTTTTGGTAGAATAGACCTTTTTATAATGTATAGTCTTCCTATCCATGAGCAAGGTATGTTTTCCCAGTTCTTTAGGTCTCTTTTGGTTTTTTGCAGAAGCGTTTTGTAGATTTCTTTGTATGAGTCTTTTACGTCTGTTGTAAGATTTATTCCTAAGTAGTTTATCTTCTTGGGGACTATTGTAAATGGTATCGATTTGGTGATTTCCTGTTCGATGCTCTTTTTTAATCATTTCTAAACGTACGATGGAGTAGTATTAAACGTATTCACAGAGTTGTATAATCATTACCAGTTTCTATTTGCAAAATTTTTTGTCACCCACAATAGAAACTCTATACCCATTCAGAAATAACTCCCAATTATTCTGTTCTTCAGCCCTGGTATCCTCTTATCTACTTTCTGTTTGTATGAATTTGTGTATCCTAAGTAGTTCATATAAGCTTATTTTACTTGGCATAGTTTTTTCAGAGTATATCTACATTGTATTGTGTATCAGAATTTCATACCTTTTTGGCTGAATAATATTCCATTGTATGCCTATACTAAACTTGGTTTATCCATTCGGCTGTTAATGGACACGTGGGTTTATACCTTTTGGCTCTTGTGAATAATACTGCAATGAATATTGGTTTACAAGTCACTTTTGGAGTCTCTGTTTTCCATTCCTGTGGTATATACCTAGGAGTGGAAGTGGTGGGTCCCATGATAATTGTTTACCTTTTTGAGTAAGCACCAATGTGTTTTCCACAGCAGCTGCACCATTTTACATTTCCAACAGCAATGTATGAGCATGGAAACTTCTCCACAACACTTGTTATTTTTCCTTTTTAATTATTATTATACCCATCCTATTAGGTATGAAGTGGTATCTCATTTTGGTTTTGATTTGCATTTCTCTAAGGGCTAATGATATTTAGCACTGTTTCTTATGCTTCTTAATGATTTATATACCTTCTTTAGAGAACTATCTATTCAAGTCCTTTGCTCAGTTTTAAATTGGTATATTGGTCTTTTTCTTGAGTTTTAGGAATTGTATACATATTTTGAATCTTATACTCTTATAAGTTATATGACTTGCAGACATTTTCTGCTATAGGGTTTCTTTTTTTTTTTGTAATGAAATTTTATTGTGCTTTAAGTGAAAGTTTACAAATCAAGTCAGTCTGTCACACAAAAACCCATATACACCTTGCTACACACTCCCAATTACTCTCCCCGTAATGAGACTGCTAGCTCTCTCCCTCCACTCTCTTTTCATGTCCTTTTCGCCAGCTTCTAACCCCCTCCATCCTCTCATCACCCCTCCAGGCAGGAGATGCCAACATAGTCTCAAGTGTCCACCTGATCCAAGAAGCTCACTCCTCACCAGCATCCGTCTCCAACCCATTGTCCAGTGAAATCCATGTCTGAAGAGTTGGCTTCGGGAATGGTTCCTGTCCTGGGGCAAGAGAAGGTCTGGGGGCCATAACCACCGGGGTCCTTCCAGTCTCAGGCAGACCATTAAGTCTGGTCTTATGAGAATTTGGGGTCTGCATCCCACTGCTCTCCTGCTTCCTCAGGGGTACCGTGTTGTGTTCCCTGTCAGGGCAGTCATCGGCTGTAGCTGGGCACCATCTAGTTCTTCTGGTCTCAGGATGATATAGTTGCTGGTTCATGTGGCCCTTTCTGTCTCTTGGGCTCCTAATCACCTTGAGTCCTTGCTATTCTTCATTCTCCTTTGATCCTGGTGGTTTGAGACCAATTGATGCATCTTAGATGGCAGCTTGCTAGCGTTTAAGACCCCAGATGCCACTCTTCAAAGTGAGATGCAGAATATTTTGATAATAGATTTTATTGTGCCAATTGACTTAGATGTCCCCTGAAACCATGGTCTCCAGACCCCTACCCCTGCTATGCTGGCCTTCAAAGTATTCAGTTTATTCAGGAAAGTTCTTTGCTTTTGGTTTAGTCCAATTGTGCTGACCTCCCCTGCATTGTGTGCTGTCTTTCCCTTCACCTAAAGTAGTTCTTATCTACTACTTAATAAGTAAACACCCCTCTCCCACCCTCTCTCCTTCCCCCTTCTCATAACCTCAAAAGAATGTTTTCTTCTCAGTTTAAACTATTTCTCAAGTTCTTATAATAAGGGTCTTATACAATATTTGTCCTTTTGCAACTGAGAAATTTCACTCAGCATAGTGCCGTCCAGGTTCCTCCATGTTATGAAATGTTTCACAGATTCCTTACTGTTCTTTATCGATGCATAGTATTCCATTGTGTGAATATACTATAGTTTATTTATCCATTCATCCGTTGATGGGCACTTTGGTTGCTTCTATGTTTTTGCTATTGTAAACAGTGCTGCAGTAAACATGGGTGTGCATATATCTCTTCCTGTAAATTCTCTTATTTCTCTAGGATATATTCCAAGGAGTGAGATTGCTGGATCGTATGGTAGTTGTTATTTTTTTTTTTTCATGGCAGTTCTGTTTCTAACTTTTCAAGGAAGCGCCAAATCAGTTTCCAAAGTGGTTGTACCATTTGACATTCCCACCAGCAGTGTAGAAGTGTTCCAGTCTCTCCAGAGCCTCTCCAACATTTCTTATTTTGTGTTTTTTGGATTAATGCCAGCCTTGTTGGAGTGAGATGAAATCTCATTGTAGTTTTGATCTGCATTTCTCTAATGGCTGATGAGGGTGAACATTTCCTCATGTATCTGTTAGCTACCTGAATGTCTTCTCTAGTGAAGTGTCTATTCACATCTTTTGCCCATTTTTTAATTGGGTTAGTTGTCTTTTTGCAGTGGAGTTTTTGCAGTATCATGTAGGTTTTAGAGATCAGGCACTGATCAGAAATGTCCTAGCTAAAAACTTTTTCGCAGTCTGTAGGTAGACTTTTTACTCTTTTGGTGAAGTCTTTGGATGAGCATAAGTGTTTGATTTTTAGGAGCTCCCGGTTGTCTAGTTTTTCTTCTACGTTCTTTACAATGTTTTGTATAACAAAAAAAAAAATTTTTTTTTATACTGTTTATGCCATGTATTAGGGCTCCTAATGTTGTCCCTATTTTTTCTTCCATGATCTTTACCGTTTTATATTTTATGTTTAGTTCTTTGATCCATTTTGAGTTAGTTTTTGTGCATGGAGTGAGGTATGGGTGTGGTTTCATTTTTTTGCAGATGGATATCCAGTTCTGCCAGCACCATTTGTTAAAAAGATTGTCTTTTCCCCATTTAACTGTTTTGGGGCCTTTGTCAAATATCAACTGCTCATATGTGGGTGAATTTATGTCTGGATTCTCAATTCTGTTCCTTTGGTCCATGTATCTGTTGTTGTAACAATACCAGGCTGTTTTGACTACTGTGGTGGTATATATAATAGGTTCTAAAATCAGGTCAAGTAAGGCCTCCCACTTTGTTCTTCTTTTTCAGTAATGCCTTATTTGTTTCTCCATGCCATTAAAGAATGTCCGTGGGATTTGGATCGGAATTGCATTAAATGTATAGATCGCTTTTGGTAGAATAGACATTTTTATAATGTTAAGCCTTCCTATCCATGAGCAAGGTATGTTCTTCCACTTATGTAAGTCTCTTTTGGTTTCTTGCAGAAGTGTACTGTAGTTTTCTTTGTGTAAGCCTTTTACATTTCCGGTAAGATTTATTATTTTATCTTTTGAGGGCTACCGTAAATGGCATTGATTTGGTGATTTCGTCTTTGATGTTCTTTTTGTTGGTGTAGAGGAGTCCGACTGAGTTTTGTATTTTTATCATGTGTCCCAATACTCTGCTGAACTCTTGTATTCGTTTCAGTAGTTTTCTGGAGGATTCGTTAGGGTTTTCTGTGTATGAGATCATGTCATCTGCAAATAGAGATACTTTAATTTCTTCCTTGCCAATCTGGATGCCCTTTATTTCTTTTTCTAACCTAATTGCTCTGCCTAGGACTTCCAACACAATGTTGAATAAGAGTGGTGATAAAGGGCATCCTTGTCTAGTTCCCAATCTCAATGGGAATGTTTTCAGGCTCTCTCCATTTAGGGTGATGTTGGATGTTGGCTTTGTATAAATGCCCTTTATTATGTTGAGAAATTTTCCTTCTATTCCTATTTTGCTGAGAGTTTTTATCATGAATGAGTGTTGAACTTTTTCAAGTGCCTTTTCTGCATCAGTTGGTAAAATCCTGTGATTGTTGTCTTTTGTTTATGTGGTGGATTACCTTAATTGTTTTTCTAATGTTGAACCGTCCGTGCATACCTGGTATGAATCCCACTTGGTCATGGTGAATTATTTTTTTGATATGTTGTTGAATTCTATTGGCTAGAATTTTGTTGAGGATTTTTGCATCTACATTCATGAGGGATATAGGTCTATAATTTTCTTTTCTTGTGGTGTCTTTACCTGGCTTTGGTATCAGGGATATGGTGGCTTCACAGAATGAGTTTGGTAGTATTCCATCCTTTTCTATGCTCTGAAATACCTTTAGTAGTTGTGGTGTTAACTCTTCTCTGAAAGTTCGGTAGAACTCTGTAATGAAGCCGTTCAGACCAGGGCTTTTTTTTTGTTGGGGGTTTTTTGATTACCTTTTCAATCTCTTCTTTCGTTATGGGTCTATTTAGTTGTTCTACCTCTGTTTGTGTTGGTTTAGGTAGGTAGTATGTTTCTAGGAATTCATCCATTTCTTCTAGGTTTTCAAATTTGTTTTAGTTTTTCATAGTAATCTGATATGATTTTTTTTAATTTCTGTTGTGTCTGTTGTAATATTGCCCATCTCATTTCTTAATCGGGTTATTTTGCTTCCTCTCCTGTTTTTCTTTTGTCAGTTTGGCCAATGGTTTATCACTTTTGTTGATTTTTTTCAAGGAACCAGCCTTTGGTCTTGTTAATTCTTTCAATTGGTTTTCTGTTTTCTATTTCATTTAGTTCAGCTCTAATTTTGATTTTTTGTTTTCTTCTGTTGCCTGTGGGTTTCTTTTGTTGCTGTCTTTCTCTTTGTTCAAGTTGTAGGGATAGTTCTTTGATTTTGGCTCTTTCTTCTTTTTGGATGTGTGCGTTTATTGATATAAATTGGCCTCCGAGCACCACTTTTGCTGTGTCCCAAAGGTTCTGATAGGAAGTGTTTTCATTCTCATTGGATTGTCAGAATTTCTTTATTCCACCCTGAATGTCTTCTAAAATCCAGTCTTTTCTGAGCAGGGTATTGTTCAGTTTCCAAGTGTTTGATTTCTTTTCCCTGCTTTTCCTGGTCTTGATTTCCACTTTTATGGCCTTATGGTCAGAGAAGATGCTTTGTAATATTTCAGTGATTTGGATATTGCTAAGGCTTGCTTTATGACCTAATATGTGGTCTATTGTACAGAATATTCCATGTGCACTAGAAAAGAAAGTATAGTTGGTTGGCGTGGTGTGGAGTGTTCTGCATATGTCTACCAGGTCAAGTTGGTTGGTTGTGGCATTTAGATCTTCCATGTCTTTACTGAGCTTCTTTCTGGATGTCCTGTCCTTCACCGAAAGTGGTGTCTTGAAGTCTTCTAGTATTATTGTGGGGCTATCTCACTTTTCAATGCTGATAGAGTTTGTTTTATGTATCTTGAAGCCCTGTCATTGGGTGCATAAATATTTATTATGGTTATATCTTCTTGGTGTATTGTCCCTTTAATCATTATATAGTGTCCTTCCTTCTTTCTGATGGATTTAACTTTAAAGTCTATTTTGTCAGAAATTAATTTTGCCACTCCTGCTCTTTTTTGATTGTTGTTTGCTTGATCTATTTTTTTCCATCCTTTGAGTTTTGGTTTGTTTGTGTCTCTAAGTCTAAGGTGTGTCTCTTGTAGGCAGCAGATAGACGGATCTTGTTTTTTAATCCATTCTGCCACTCTCTGTCTCTTTATTGGTGCATTTAGTCCATTTAGTTTCAGGGTAATTATGGATAGGTATGACTTCAGTGCTATCATTTTGATGTCTTTTTTTGTGTTTTGACAGCTTTTTTTTCCCACTTGATTTCATGTGCTGAGTAGATTTTCTTTGTATATTGTCCTTTCCTCATATTTGTTGTTGCTGATTTTGTTTCTGCTGAGCCTGTATTTTTCCCTTGTATTTTATTTTGATGAGTGGGATAGTTTGTCTCCTTTATTGTTACCTCATTATTTACCCCTGTTTTTCTCAATTTAAACCTAACTTTTATTTCTTTGTATCGCCGTATCTTCTTCTCCACATGGAAGGTGTATGGTTACATTTCTTAAGTCCCTCTTTATTATTTTAATGTTGTCTTCTTTTATATAATAACATCGCTGTTACCCTGTGTTGGGCTTTTTTTTTTTGAATCTTGCTTTTTTTTTTTTTTGGATTTCCCTGTCTGGGTTGACTTCTGGTCGCTCTGCCCAGTGTTCTAGTCTTGGGTCGATACCTGATGTTATTGATTTTCTAACCAAAGAACTCCCTTTAGTATTTATTATAGTTTTGGTTTGGTTTTTATGAATTCCCTCAAGTTGTGTTTATCTGGAAATGTCTTAATTTCACCTTCATTTAAGAGGCAGTTTTGATGGGTATATGATTTTCGGCAGGCAATTTTTTTCCTTCAGTTTTTTAAATATGTCATTCCATTGCCTTCTTGCCTGCATGGTTTCTGCCGAGTAGTCTGAGAATTTTCTTATTGGCTCTGCCTTGTAGGTGACTTTTCTTTTATCCGTCGCTGCTCTTATAATTGTCTCTTTATCTTTGTTTTTGGCAAGCTAGGCGACTTTCTTTTAAGATCTACCTTATGTGGAGTTTCATGAGAATCTCGGATAGATATCTTCTCATCTTTCACACTATCGGGGAAGTTTTCTGGCAACAAATCCTCAACAATTTTCTCTGCATTTTCTGTTCTCCTTCCCCGTTCTGGTACTCCAATCAGTCGTAGGTCATTTCTCTTGATAGAGTCCCCCATGATTCTTAAGGTTTCTTCATTTTTAAAAATTCTTTTATCTGATTTTTCTTCAAATATATTAGTGCCAAGTGATTTATCTTCAAGTTCAGAAATTCTAGCTTCTACTTGCTCACTTGTGCTCCTGTGACTTTCGATTGAGTTATCTAATTCTGTAATTGCATTGTTAATCTTCTGAATTTCTGATTGCTGTCTGTCTACGGGTTTTTCCAGCTTATGAAACTTTTCATTATATTCCTGAATAATCTTTCTGATTTCTTCTGTTGCTTTTTTTGTGTGTTCCTTGGCTTGTTCTGCATATTGCCTCATTTCCTTCCTGATGCCTTGAAAGGTTCTTTTGTGTTCTGCATCTGGTAATTCCAGGGATGCACTTTCATCTAAAAGATCCCTGGATTCTTTGTTTTGAGAGCCTGTTGAGGTGATCATGGCCTGTTTCTTTATGTGACTTGATATTGACTGTTGTCTCCGAGCTATGTATAAGTTATTGTATTAGTTTATGGTTGCTTACTGTGTCGTAGCTGCTTGCTTTGTTTTGTTTTGTTTTGGTATACCCCTATGGGTTGCCTGAGTGAGTAGCTGGATTATTTTCTCCTTTGCAGCTCTGGTGTCCTGTCCTTAGCTGGGTAGAGGTGTTATCAGGTATATCAGTCTAGTAGTCCATTCAGTTTTCTTGTATGAATTCAGCTCAGGTTTCCAGGTAGCTGATATCAAGTGTGTGGTACGGGCTCTGTCCTACAGTCTGAGAGGGGCAGGGGTGATTGGCGTATATATCGGTATCTGATTGTAGCAGAGGGTCATGCTCTGAACAAGGCAGGGGGCTGAAAACTGACCCCCAAGTGTCCCTGAGGAAAATGCGTCTCTGTTCCCTAGAGCGCGGTGGTGGGTGGGCTCTGCAGAGGGACCACGGGCACCCGAAGTTTTTGGTGTAAGGACTGGTAGGTAGCAGTTTTCCCTGGACGAGTGTCCCGCGTGGCTGGGCAACCCAAGTGGAGCCAGCAGTCATCAGGACCCTGTTTTGGATAGGTGAGGACTTTGTTTAATAGGCAAAGCAATATCAAACGTCAAATACCCACCTGTCCACCGCACCGCTAAAATGGTTGGAGTTTGCCTACAAGGGCCTTTTCTCCCGAGATAAACCCAAACAGGTCCATGCAGAAGGGAAAGGTGCTCAGGGTCCACGGATGGTTTATACCTGGACAGGAACCGCTTCTGTCCTGAACTTCCCCAGTTAATGGAGGTAGCAAATTATCTTTTCCCCCCAGATACAAATTTTTTCCTTCCATAAGGCCAGGAGGACGAGTCCAGGTGCTCACCAGGGTCTATCTCAGGCCCCGGAATTTGGCTGCTGAAGCTGGGTTGGGGGTGGGGGTGGGGTGGTAAAATATACTCAAGTAGTTACCTTTTGCCGAGAGCGCCCTTCTCCGCAGGTTCCGGAGGTGTGAGCAGGCTGTGTGGCCCACTGCTTCTCTCTGAAGAAACTGCATCTGAATGCTGGGTCCAGCCGGCCACCGCCGCTGCCACCGCCGTAGCCGCTCTGGGAATGTTGCCTGAGGGCTCCCCGTGATTCACGTCCGGTAACTCCTCTGCGCTTCTGAATGGTCTCTTCCTTCCCCTACCCCTGAGTTCATTGTCTAAGCTTGCCTTTGATGCTCAGGGTTCCCAGCTTGTCACAAATATATTCGTTTCACTTGTTTTTTCGGGTCTTTGTTGTAAAGAGGGCTCGACAGAAGCGTCTGTCTATTCTGCCATCTTCACGCCACCCCCAGTGTTTCTTTTTAATTTCTTGATAATGTCTGTTTTTCCCTTAGAACGTGTTTACTTCTTAAAGTTTATTTTTACCTTTTTTAGTGTTGTAAAACTATATAAAGAAAGCATTTGCCAGTTCAGCATCTTCACGTACACAGTTCAGTGACACCAATTACATCAATCATGTTGTGCAACTGTCACCAATATCCATTGCCAAATTTTCTGTCCTATAAACAGAAACTCAATGCTTCCTAAACAGTGATGGACAAGATTTGTAATTTCTACGTAATCCAATTTGTTATCTTGTCATTTATGCTTTTTGTGTCATATGTAAATACCCATTGCCAAATCCCCATAATTTCTTCTATTTATTATCTTTAGTTAGTTCACTGATCATTTTGAGTTATTTGTCTGGTGTGAGGTAAAAGTTGAGCTTCATTCTCTTGCATGTGGAAATCCAGTTTTCTTTGTACCATTTGTTGAAGAGACTCTTCTTTTCCCATTGAATGGATTTGGCATCCTTGTTGAAAATGAATTGACCAGATATGATTGGGTTTATTTGTAGATTTTCAGTTCCATTCTGTTGGTCTGTATGTCTATTCACGTGCCAAAGCACACAGTTTGGATTACTGAAGCTTTGCAATTGTTTTGAAGTTGAGAAGTGTGAGTCATCTGACTTTGATCCATGTGTTTGAAGATTATTTTAGCCATTCAGGGCACCTAACAATTCAAGATGAACTTGAGGTTTGGTTTTTCCATTTCTGTAAAAAATGGCTTTTAGAATTTTCGTCAGGATTACACTGAATCTGTAGATGAATTTGGTAGAATTGCCATTTTGACAATATTAAGTCTTGCACTGCATGAAAACGGTATTCCTTTCCATTTATTTAGGTCTTCTTGAATTTCTTTCAGCAGTATTTTGTAGTTTTCAGTGTATAAGCTTTTGCCTCCTAAGTTCAATTTATTCCTAAGTATTTTCTTTTCCAGATGCTATTTGAAAAAGAGTGATGTTCTAGATTTTGCTTTTAATACGAGTGCTTTGTTTTTTTTGAGTGCGTTTTCTTTAAAATTTTTTTTTTTTTTAGTTTTGTAGATTCACATCTATCATCAAATATTGGAACTTTTTAGTTATCATTTCTTCAAGTATGATTTTTGTCACTTTCTCCCCCTCCTCTCCTTTGGGTGTAGCAGTGCTGGTCATCTTGATTGTGCCTAGCTGATCTCATAGGCTTTGTTTACTTGTTTTCATTTTTTTTTCCTCTTAAACTCAGTAATTTCGATTTGCCTTTTTTCAAAGTTGTTGAGAGTTTCTTCTTCCCGCTGAAATGTTTGCATTCTTTTGTAAATTTTTATTTCAGTGGTTGCACTGTTGAGCTGCTGAATTTTTTTTGGTTTCTTTTTATACTTTCTGTCTCTTTATTAATAGTCTCATTTTCTTTCATAGTTTTCCTGATTTCCTTTAGTTATTTCTCCATGTTTTCCTTTGTCTCTTTAGGCATGTTTAAGACAGTCATTTTGAAGTCTTTGTCTAGTAAGTGTGATGTGTGGACTGGAACCTTTTCTGCCAGTTTATTTTGTTCCTTTGAATGGAACAAATTTTCTTTTTCTTGTATGTGTTGTGATTTTTTTTTTGAAAGTGGATATTTTAAAATTATAAAGTGGTAACCTGGAAATCAGATTATGGACCTTTCCCTTTTAATTTTTTTTTTAATTAAATTCTTGAAGGTTATATTATTGTATTTGTTTAGTGACTTTTTGGAAAGAATGTATTCTTGTTTATATGTAGTCACTGAAATATCTGTTGTTTAGCTTGTGTTCAGCTAGAGTTTTCTTTTCACACTTTACGTTTATCACTGCACACTCTTCTTGCTTGCATGGTTTCTGGGAAGGTCTGATGAATCCTAATCCTTATTCCTTTACAGGTGTAGTGTTTTTGTTTCCTCTTGTTGATGTAAGTTTTTCCTCTTTGTGTAATTATCTGCACTTTAAATATGCTATTCCTAGGTTGAGGTGTTTTGGTATTTATCCTGCTTGGCGTTCTTTGGGTACCTCGATCTGTGATTTGGTGTCTGGCAACAATTTTGGATAATACTCTGCCATGAAAACTTCAAATATTTCCTCTGTTCCTTTCTCTCTTCTCCTTCTGGTATTCCCTCTATGCATATATTAGACCTTTTGCAATTGTCCCAGGTTTCTTATTCTCTTTCACTCTTTTTTCTTTTCAATTTGACAAGTTTCCACTGATAAATCTTCAACCTTACTGATTCTTTCCTTGAACATGTGCAACCTACTAATAAGTCAATCAGTGCCATTTTTTCATTTCTATTACTGTTTTTCATTTCTCATATTTTTTGAATATTTCTTAGAGTTTCAGTCTGTTCACTTTGTTTACCATTCTATTCTTGCATGTTGTCCACTTTTTATACACAGCCCTTATGATGTTGTGATTTTAATTTCCTGGTGTAATAATTCTAACATGGGTGCCATATCTGACCCTTCTCCTGTTGTTTACCCAGTCTCTTCCGTCTGTGTGTGTTTCCACATTTTTGTCTAGCCTATGCTTGATGAGGAATCCCTGTTGGTGTAGTGGTTAAGTGCTACGAGTGCTAACTAATGGGTCAGCAGTTCGAATCTGCCAGGCGCTCCTTGGAAACTCTACGGGGCAGTTCTACTATGTCTTATAGGGTACAATGTGTCAGAATCGACTCGACAGCACTTGATTTTGTTTTTTTTTGTTTTTTTTTTTTTGGTATGTTTGATGAGGAGTGAGGTTAGGCAGTTTTCCCCCTATGTGGCATGTTAGATGGTGTTTGGTATTTCCCCTTCCTCAAGTCTATTAGTCTCTAAAACCTGGAAGTTGATTAAGTTGGTTAAAAGGGTAGTAGAACCGTTTCCCATGAGGGTAGGCCATTGCCAAGAACACAGTACTGTTTCCAGTTGTTTACTTTTTTTTTCTAACACCTGGAATTATGAGAGACTATTACTTACAGCTTGACAGTGAAAACCTAGTGGGTCTCCTTTATGAGAAATTCACCGAAGTGTGAAGGTACCATAAGGCTAGGCCCTGTGAAATTTCTATCTCTCGGTCTCCAGGGATTAGTCAATTAGCATTGAAGTAAGGAGCCCTAGTGGCATAATAGTTAAGCGCTTGGCTGCTAACCAACAGGTTGGTGATTTAAATCCAGCCAGGGACTCCGTAGAAGAAAATACTTGCCTATTTGCCTCCGTAAAATATACAGGCTAGAAAATCCTATGGGGATGTTCTTCTCTATCACATTGCACTGCTATCAGTTGGAATCAACACATCTTCAGGTAATAACATATGATTCTAGGTCAGGAGGTGGAAGGAATTGTGGTGACATTCTCCGTTCCCAGTAAGCAGTGATTCTTTGTAGTAGTCCGTCTGTATCTCCAGCTTCTGGGATAGCAGTTTGTTGTGTAAGTTCAGATCTCAGAGAGAGCTAAGAAGAGTTGTTGCTTTTCAGGTTTTTCTTATTGTGAGCGTGCAGAGGACATCTGAGCTCGTTTTATAGTGGAATGGAAAATGCAAATTCCCATCTAGTGTTTTTACAGTGAATTTGAAATGAGAGCAGCTGAAAATACATAGAAAAAGCAAACAAAGAAAATAAATCAAAACAAACCCCAGAGATACCTCTCCCAGTCTGTGCAGATTGGCTGTGTGCTGGGGCACTCCTGAAATACTGAAAGAGTGAGAAAGAAGTGTAGATCTTTCTCAGGTAGTTTCTGAATATAAATTTTGCTCTAGGTATGTGTAGCCTGCTAAATTTCCCCAAACACACAGTTGCTTTTGAATGTCCTGATTTTCCAAAGAAATACTTCCCAGTTTTGGCTGCCAGGCCGTAGGCAATCTATCGTATGTTTTGAGCATAATTTTTAGCCTCAGCTCTCTATGGGCTGTTAGTTCCTCTTGCAATCTTTCCTTATAAATGCCTGCCATCCTACCAGCCTTTGTCATAAGTTAGGTAAAAGAGACAAGCTCCTTGCATTTGTCCTTCAGGCATCCCCCACAAAGATTAGAATCGACACACACAATGATTTTCTGTACTCTAACTGGAACCAGGAACAGGGTCCCACCCTGCGATCAGAAGCAAGTGCTGCTGCTGTAAGATGACCACTGAGTTGGGGAGGAGATGGGGCAAAGGCAAGAAAAGAGACCACAAAGATTCCTTACCTTTTTGAAGCCATCTTTTCCTTGATTCAGCATTTGCTGTGTTGATGTCAACTGTTGACTCTTTTCAGGATACTCACAGGCTAGCAATACCTTCTAGGTTTTTTCCCCCCTTTGGTGGGATAAGAGCTTCATATAACTATCTCACCATCTTGCTGAACTTTCCCACTTGATTCATTTTATCTTGCCCTTTGATAGGGCTGTGAATGAGAGACTGGAACTCAGTAGACCAGAATCCAAACATGGCCACCTTCACAGGCAGGATCACTGACAAGGCCCAGCAGAGCTCATCCAACAGCCACAGACTAACCGCCAAAATAAAAGTGATTTTTATCACTTTTTCATTTTCTTTTTTTTGTATTAATTTTTTCTTGTTTATATATGTTTTTTCTCAAGTTTTTCTTCTTTAAGTACGTTTTTATTTGCATTTTACTACTTCCTGTTGAGTAGATAACAACTTGCAGCAACCCCAAATGGGTTTTCAAGGTTGTGACCTTTCAGAAGTGGTTACAGGGCCTTACTTTGGAGATGCCACTGGGTGGGTTTGAACTACCAACCTTTTATCTACTAATACAGGGCTTAACAATTTGTGCCACCCAGGGGCCCAGTTTTTATTTAGTCATCCTTTTTTACCACTTTGAATCCTATGTTGGGACCCGATTGCCCTAAGCTAAGTAAGATTTAAAAAAAAAAAAAAATTTTTTTTAAGTAAGTCTTGCCCCAAGTCCAAGATGATGCAGGGCCCTCTCAGCCATTTCTTATGAGGTGGATATGCATGTGTGAGACTACCAGATGCTCAAAAACCTCTGCAAAGGTACCTTCACCAAGGTGAAGTTGGCCAAACCTATCCTCACTGGGAATAAGGTATGATCATTAGGGAGACCCAGCAACCTCTTGCAGCATCCACAGACTATGCTGAGAGGTAAATATTATGAAGGCTTTCAATTATACCTTTTCTTTATTCTGCCTTAGAACTCTTCAAGGGAGAAGAGTACGATGGACTTCCCAGTGAATATGTGGAGCCTGGGAGTCATCTTGTATTTGTTGGTGAGTGGATCCCTGCCTTTTGGTGGAAATGCCTTCATGGAACTGTGGGAGTGTTTACTGTGAAATTGTTTGAAGTCATCAAGAATGAGAACACACTCCACATAGTGATGGATTAAGTGAGTGTAGGGGAGGTGTTTCATCATGCAAGGGCTCATGGCAGGATGAGGGAAAAAGGGGCTCAAGCCACCAAATTCTGCCAGATAGTGTCAGCGGTGCAGGATTGTCATAAAAAGGGTATGGTTCAGAGGGGCCTGAAAACAGACAACCTACTATTGGATAAGAAAAGGAACAGCAAACTTTCAGGTCTTGACCTTGGAAATGAATTCAGCCTGGGCAACAAGCTGTCTACCTCCTGTGGCAGTCTCCCTTCCTTTATTCTGCCCTAGAACTCTTCAGGGAGAAAAGTATGACAGACTCCCCCCCACCCCCTGTGGATGTGTTGAGCCTCGGAGTCATTTTGTATTTGTTGGTAGGTGGATCCCTGCCTTTTGTTGGAAATACCTTCATGATACTATGGCAGGAGGTAGTGAAGGGACTTTCCCTTCCATATGACTATGCAGTATGAATACCTGCTGAGCAAAATTTTCATTCATGACCCTATTGAGAGAGGTACTTCAGAGGCAATTCTGACACATCCATGGATGATGGTGGGTCATGAAGAACAAAAGCTGTATGTGGAGCCACTCCCAGATTACAGTGACCCTCAGTGGATTGAGGTGATGCGTGACACATGGCAAGAGATTCAGTGCTTATTGATGATGCCAAAGTACAGTGTTGTGATAGTCACCTATCTGCTCCTGGGTCATAAAACACCTGAGACAGAGGGCCATAGCAGCCTGCAGTAGATCTTCATCCCATGGTGTACAGTGTACCCTCTTGTGCTAATCCAAGCAGAGGAGGTAGAGCGAGCCTGCCATTCCAACTCTCTTAGTCATCTAGCGCTGCTGTAATAGAAATACCACAAGTGGATGGCTTTAACAAAGAGAAATTAATTTCTTCACAATATAGTAGGCTGAAAGTCCAAATTCAGGGTGTCAGCTCCAGGGGAAGGCTTTCTTTCTCTGTCGGTCTTCTCATCAATTTTCCCCTGATAGAGGAGCATCTCAGGTGCAGGATCACCGGGTCCAAAGCATGAGCTTCGCTCCTGTTGCTGCTTTATTGGTGGTGTGAGGTCCCCAACTCTCTGCTTGCTTCCCTTTCCTTTTTATCTCTTGAGACATAAGAGGTGGTACAGACCACACCCCAGGGTAACTGCTTTTACACTGGATCAGGGATGTGACCTGGGTATGGGTGGCGTTACCATCCCAGCCTAATCCTCTTTACCAGAATATTACAATCCCAGAATGGAGGACAATCACAGGATAAGGGGAATCATGACCCAGCTAAAGTGATACACACATTTTGGGGGGGATATAATTTAGTTCATGAGGCCTACCTAAGATTCCTCCTGCAATTATGCCAAAAAATAAGTGGCCTGAGGAGGACCAGGAGTCAGGGCAGAAGAGGAGCAGCACAACAACACACCTGTCAGCTCTCTACCCATCCTGGAGAGAAAGAAGACCACTGCTGTGCCCTGTGTGAACAGGAACGTCTTCACCAGCAAGCAGGAAAGTGGCAATTCCACACCTTCAGTGAAGACCAGCCTTGGCCAGGGCAACATCCACAATGCTTTGGATAGTCTCTCTGATTCAGGATCAGGGGCCTCTATGGCATCTGCTTGTACCTCAGTCTCCCTAGCCCAGTCCTACCTGCAACAGGAATCCAGGACAGACTCGGTGCAGCCCAACCAGGACTGTGGAGTGTGCTCCAGGGTGAGCAACAGTGACGTGCTGCAGTTTAGAACATCTTCCCAGTGTGTCTGTGAGGCTTCCTCCTCATCCCACACCATCATCAGCAGCGGTGGAACCCAGAGGGAACTGGTTTCCTCCAGGGAGTGTCAAAACTAAGCTCCTTGCATGCTGAGAAGCTGCAAGAGATTGCTGACCAGCCGAGTTTGCCTCAGATTGTGAGCCCAGCCTCTCCCTCTGTCAGCAGCCAGGGATGGCAGGGGGCCACTGAGATTTATTCAGTTTTATTTGCAGAAATACGTGTCTTGGTTTGCCAGCTCAGCCTCACATTTTCTACATCAGTATAAGTGGCTAGAAGGAAAAGGAGGAGGTATTGGGAATGATGTAGAAATTGATAATGGGGGTCCATTGATTCAGCTGGAGAATAAATTGGGAAAATGACTCTGGACAGCCTTAAGTGATTGGAACTCAATATTTGAAACGCCCCCGCATCACTTTGGCAAGCTCTTGCTCTCTCTTAAGCTGCAGTATATATTTTTCACAATATAAATCCTACCAACAATAGGCCCTTAGAAGTATTGGCCTATTTTCCTACTAATTATAATGCTCTCTCTCCCCCACCAGTACAAGCCCTTTTACTGAGGGAAAAATGAATCCCACTAACTAAGTGATCAAGGGCAGTGTTCACTAATCAGTGTATGCAAGGAAGACAATGTATGTGGTATAAATTAGGTGGACCAAAGCATCTCTCAAAAAATCAGGAACTACAGCTAGCTTGGAAGTTCTTCCCTAATCTAATCTTCTCATACTGTCAAAACGCAAGGTTTTTTTTTTTTTTTTTTTTTTGATAACAGTCAATATTTGTATGTAATTCTGGCCGTGCCCACAGTAGACAGTCATGGCTGCTGGCGGGTTATAGCAAAGAAATTTCTTATGGAAAATGGATTTAATCCCATGGAGCTATCTAAGCACTCTTCATATGCGAGATTGTAACCAAATTGACAACTGCCTGCATCCAGTGTGTGCTAGGCCTACGAAATCCATTAATACAGAAATATTTGTTGGAAATGTGATGCCTGATGTTACTCTCCTGGGGAATTCTTAAAAAATATAGATATCCCACTGTAGAGGAGACAAAGCCAACCATGAGAATCTGAGAAGCAGAGTCAACTTGGGCAAAATTTATTGGCATGCTACCTCCAAGGCTACTAAAGTTTATATAAATGGGTGTGCTAGAAAAATCTCTCCTGGGGTGGAGATGACAGGGCAGGTGGTCTCCCACTGAAAACAATAAACAGGTACGGAAAAGGATCAAATGTATAATAGAATTGATGCCTATTCTTGAAATACTTAGGCCCGCTTGAAAGTATTCCATGTTGAGTTTCACATGGTCCAGGATCTAATTTGATGGCTAAACTACAGATTTTTTCACAAGGAAGAATATATGGTTGCTAAAAAAAAAAAAAAATTTTTTTTTTTTTAATCAGCCCAAGTTTGCCTATGACGTTAGCCAGAGCACTGCACAAGATGATCAGTCTAACTCTGTTTAGCTTGCTGTGGTAACCTAATTTTAGTACAGAGTCCATAACTGCCCTCTCCTGGCTGGCCTTTTCCTGAAACTTCACATATGACCCTAGTTCCTTAACCACTGACATCTATTAGCAATATCCAGAGGCTAGTCTCACATTAATATGTGCACAATGATGGGCTGAACCCATGACCTATCTGTTGACCCAGTACTGAAAACAAGGCAGAGAATTCCCAGCTTTTTTGGCTATAAGACTAATGGGCTGCTACTAGGACCCCTGGAATTGTGGTAAGCTACAGAAAGTCACCTGTAGAGGGAGATAGAAAACACAGGCAGCAGAAAGAGCCTAGAGAAAAACCAGTTGCTTTTTTTTTTACAGAAAGTCACCTGTAGAGGGAGATAGAAAACACAGGAAGTAGAAAGAGCCTAGAGAAAAACCAGTTGCCATCCAGGGTATTCAGACCATGGCAACCCTAAGTGTGTCGGAGTACAAATGTGTTCCGGAGGGTTTTCAATGGCTGATTCTCAGGGAGATTCTTAGATGTGACACCAAACTGTGAGCAACAAAAGAAAATATAGGTCAGTTGGAATTCAACAAAATGAAAACCGTTTGTGCATCAAAGAGCATGATCAAGAAAGTGAAAAGCTACAGAATGGAAGAAAATTTTGGAAACTATCTGGGAAATAAGGGTTCAATATCTTCAATATCCAAAATATGTATAATATCTAAACAGCTCATGACAGTCACCAACAAAAAGGACAAACAACCCAATTCAAAAATGGGCAGAGAGCTCTTGTTCCCAGATCCTCCCATTTTAATTCCCTTGCCTCCTCCCAGAGGCACCTAAGGTGCTGTGACCCTGGCCCCAGGAGTCACTGCTCTTCTCCTCGCCCACCCTTAGGCCCCGCCCACTGTGCCCCGCCCCACCCCATCCCCTTCGGCCTCCGTGGCCCCTCCCCCCGGGACACACTTAGGCAGCTTCTCAGGAGAAGGTGAGTGTGCCCTGGGACTTGCTCCGGAAGCGGAGCTGCCACTGCCTAGCCGCTCTGCTCCAGGAATGGTGCCTGAGGGCTCCCAGCGATTCAGGTCCGGTAACTCCTGTCCGCTTCTGAACGGTCTCTTCCTTCCCCTGCCCCTCGGTTCCTGTCTAAGGTTGCCTTTTATGCTCAGGGCTCGGAGCTTGTCACAAATATACTGGTTTCATTGTTTTTCAGGTCTTTGTTGTAAAGAGGGCTGGATAGAAGCATCTTCCTATTACTGCCATCTTGGCTCCACCCCCTAAGGTTTCTTTTTAATTTCTTGATAATGTCTGTTTTTCCCTTGGAACGTGTTTACTTCTTAAAGATTATTTTTACCTTTTTTAGTGTTGTGAAATTATACAAACCATTTGCAATTCAGCATCTTCACGTACACAGTTCAGTGACACCAATTACATCAGTCATGTTGTGCAACTGTCACCAATATCCATTGCCAAATTTTCTGTCCTATAAACACAAACTCAATGCTTCCTAAACAGTGATGGACAAAATTTGTAACTTGCACATAATCCAATTTTTATCTTGTTGTTTATGCTTTTTCTGTCTTAAGTCAATACCCATTGCCAAATCCCTGTAATCTCTTCTATTTAAGAATGTTATGACTTTAGTTGTTATCTTTAGTTAGTTGACTGATCATTTTGAGTTATTTGTATGACGTGAGGTAGAAGTTGAGCTTCCTTCTCTTGCATGTGGAAATCCAGTTTTCTTTGTGCCATTTGTTGAAGAGTGTCTTCTTTTCCCATTGAATGTATTTGGCGTCCTTGTTGAAAATGAATTGACCAGATATGATTGGGTTTATTTGTAGAGTTTGAATTCCATTCTGTTGGTCCGTATGTCTATTCACATGCCAATAGCACACAGTTTGGATTACTGCAGCTTTACAATTGTTTTGAAGTTGAGAAGTGTGAGTCATGTGACTTTGATCCGTGTGTTTGAAGATTATTTTGGCTATTCAGGGCCTCTAGCAATTCAAGGTGAACTTGAGGTTTGGCTTTTCCGTTAATGTTCAAAAATGCTTTTAGAATTTTCGTCGGGCTTACACTGAATCTGTAGATGGATTTGGTAGAATTGCCATTTTGACAATATTAAGTCCTCCACTGCATGAAAACGGTATTCCTTTCTGTTTATTTAGGTCTTCTTGAATTTCTTTCAGCAGTATTTTGTAGTTTTCAGTGTATAAGCTTTTGCCTGCTAAGTTCAATTTATTCCTCAGTATTTTCTTTTTTAGATGCTATTGGAAAAAGAGTGATGTTCTAGATTTCCGTTTAATACGATTGTTTTGTTTTTTTGAGTGTATTTTCCTTGAAATTTGTTTCTTAGTTTTGTAGATTCACATCTATCATCAAATTTTGAAACTTTTCAGTTATCATTTCTTCAGGTATGATTTTTGTCACTTTCTCCCCCTCTTCTCCTTTGGGGGTAGCAATGCTGGTCATGTGGATTGTGTCTAGCAGATCTCATAGGCTTTGTTTACTTGTTTTTATTTTATTTTTTTTTGCTCTTGAGACTCAGTAATTTCAATATCCCTTTTTTCAAATTTGTTGATAGTTTCTTCTTCTTTCTGAAATGTTTGCGTTCTCTAGTAAATTTTTATTTCAGTGGTTGCACTATTGAGCTGCTGAATTTTTGTTGGTTTCTTTTTATATTATCTCTTTATTAATAGCCTAATTTTCTTTCATAGTTTTCCTGATTTCCTTTAGATATTTCTCCATGTTTGGTTTTGGCTCTTTAGGCATATTTAAGACAGTCGTTTTGAAGTCTTTGTCTAGTAAGTCTGATGTGTGGACTGGAACGTTTTCTGTCAGTTTATTTTGTTCCTTTGAATGGAACAAATTTTCTTTTTCTTGTATGCGTTCTGATTTTTTTTTAAAGTGGACATTTTAATATTATAAAGTGGCAACCTGGAAATCAGATTATGCACCTTTCCCTTTTAATGTTTTTAAATTAAATTCTTGAAGGTTATTTTACTGTATTTGTTTAGTGACTTTTTGGAATGAATGTATTCTTGTTTATAGGTGGTCACTGAAATATCTGTTGTTTAGCTTGTGTTCAGCTAGAGTTTTCTTTTCACACTTTACGTTTATCACTGCACACTCTTCTTGCTTGCGTGGTTTCTGGGGAGGTCTGATGAATTCTAATCCTCGTTCCTTTATAGGTATAGTGTTTTTGTTTCCTCTTGTTGATGTAAGTTTTTCCTCTTTGTGTAATTATCTGCACTTTCAATATCCTATTCCCAGATTTAGATGTTTTGGTATTTATCCTGCTTGGTGTTCTATGGGCTCCTCGATCTGTGATTTGGTGTCTGGCAACAATTTTAGATAATACTGTGCCATTAAAACTTCAAATATTTCCTGTGTTCCTTTTTCTCTTCTGCTTCTGGTATTCCCTCTATGCATATGTTAGACTTTTTGGGATTGTCCCACATTTCTTATTCTCTTTCACTCTTTTTTCTTTTCAATTTGACAAGCTTCCACTGACAAATCTTCAACCTTACTGATTCTTTGCTTAAACATGTGCAACCTACTGATAAGCCAATCGGTGCCGTTTTTCATTTGTGTTACTGTGTTTTTCATTTCTGATATTTTTTTTAATATTTCTTTGAGTTTCAGTCTGTTCATTTTCATTACCCTTTTATTGTTGCATGTTGTCCACTTTTTACCCAGAGCCCTTATCATATTATCATAGCTATTTTAGTTTCCTGGTCTAATATTTCTAACAAAGGTGCCATATCTGAGCCTTGTCCTGTTGTTTACCCAGTCTCTTCAGTCTGTGTGTGTTCCCACGTTTTTGTCAAGCCTATGCTTGATGAGGACTTCCTGGTGGCATAGTGGTTAAGTGCTACGGGTGCTAACTAATGGGTTGGCAGGTCACATCGCCAAGCGCTCCTTGAAATCTCTGTTGGGCAGATCTACTCTGTCCTATAGGGTAGTGTGTGTCAGAATGAACTCGACGGCACTGGGTTTTTTTTTTTTTTTTTTTGGGTATGTTCGATGAGGACTGAAGGTAGGCAGTTTTCCCCCTATGTGGCATGTTAGATGGTGTTTGGTATTTCCCCTTCCTCAAGTCTATTAGGCTCTAAAAATTGGAAGTTGGTTAGGTTGGTTGAAAGGGTGGTAGAACCGTTTCCCTTAAGGGTAGACCGTTGTCAAGAACACAGTAGTGTTTGCAGTTGGTTACTTTTTTTTTCCAACTGGAATTACGAGAGACTTTTTCTTACGGTTTCACAGTGAAAACCTAGTGAGGCTCCTTTATGAGAAATTCACCGAAGTGTGAAGGTACCATAAGGCTAGGCCCTGTGAAATTTCTCTCTCTCAGTTTCCAGGGATTAGTCAATTAGCACTGAAGTAAGGAGCCCTAGTGGCATACTAGTTAAGCACATGGCTGCTAACCAACAGGGTGTTGATTAAAACCAGCCAGCAACTCCATAGAAGAAAATACTTGGCTGTTTGCTTCCATAACATTTCCAGCCTAGAGAATCCTATGGGGGTGTTCTACTCTGTCACATTGTGCTGCTATGAGTTGGAATCAACTCATCGGCACCTAATCACATATGATTCTAGGTCAGGAGGTGGAAGTCACGGTGGTGGCATTCTCTGTTCCCAGTAAGCAGGGATTCTTTGTAGTAGTGCATGTGTATCTCCAGCTTCTGGGATAGCAGATTGCTCTGTGAGTTCAGATCTGTGAGAGAGCTAAGAAGAGTTGTTGCTTTTCAGGTTTTTCTTATTGTGAGCATGCAAGGGACATCCAAGTTCCTTTTATAGTGGAATGGAAAATGGAAATTCCCATCTAGTGCTTTTAGAGTGATTTTGAAATGAGAGGAGCTAAAAATACACAGAAAAAAGAAAGAAACAAAAAATCAAAACAAAACCCACAAATACTTCTCCCAGTCTGTGCAGATTGGCTCTGTGCTGGGGCACTCCTGAAACACTTATAGAGTGAGAAAAAGTGTAGGTTTTCTCAGGTAGTTTCTGAACAGAAATTTTGCTCTAGGTATTTGTAGCCTGCTAAATTTCCCCAAACACACAGTTGCTTTTGAATATCCTGATTTTCCAAAGAAGTACTTCCCAGTTTTGGCTTTTAGGCCTTAGGCTATCTATGGTATGTTTTGAGCATACCGTTTAGCCTCAGCCCTCTATGAGCTGTTAGTTCCCCTTGCAATCTTTCCTTATAAATGCCTGCCACCTTAGCAGCCTGGGTCGTAAGTTAGGTGAAAGAGACAAGGTCCTTGCATTAGTCCTTCAGGCATCCTCCAGAAAGATTAGAAGAGACACACAGAATGATTTTCTGTACTCTAACTGGAGCCAGGAACAGGGTCCCACCCTGGGATCGGAAGCAAGTGCTGCTGCTGTAAGATGACCACTGAGTTGGGGAGGAGATGGGGCAAAGGGCAAGAAAAGAGACCACAAAGTTGCCTTACCTTTTTGAAGCCATCTTTTCCTTGATTCAGCATTTGCTGTGTTGATGTCACCTGTTGACTCTTTTCAGGATACTCACAGGGTAGCAACACCTTCTAGGTTTCTTTTCCCCCTTTGGT
This sequence comes from Loxodonta africana, assembly GCF_030014295.1. Lineage (NCBI taxonomy): Eukaryota > Metazoa > Chordata > Mammalia > Proboscidea > Elephantidae > Loxodonta > Loxodonta africana. The sequence continues at coordinate 17,913,071 of NC_087344.1, forward strand.
GGGGTGAGAGCTTCATATAACATAGCTCAGCGTCTTGCTGAACTTTCCCACTTGATTCATTTTAACATTGCCCTTTGGTAGGGCTCTGAATGAGAGACTGGAACTCAGTAGGCCAGAATCCAAACGTGGCCACTTTCAGAGCCAGGATCACTGACAAGATCCAGCAGAGCTCTTCCAACCTCCACAGACTAACCCCCAAAATAAAACTGATTTTTGTCACTTTTTCATTTTCTTATTTTGTATTTTTTTGTCTAGTTTTTATATGCTTTTTCTCATCTTTTTCTCCTTTAATTAAGTTTTTATTTGCATGTTACTAGTTGCTGTTGAATAGATAACAGTTCGCAGCAACACCAAACGTGCAAAGTAGAACTGTTTCACAGGGTTTTGAAGGTTGTGACCTTTCAGAATCAGTTACGAGGCCTTACTTTGGAGATGCCACTGGGTGGGTTTGAACTACTAACCTTTTGGCTTGTCATCCAGGGCTTAACAATTTGTGCCACCCAGGGGCCTAGTTTTTATTTAGTCATCAGTTTTTACCACTTTGAATCCTGTGTTGGGACCCATTGGCCCTAAGCTAAGTAAGACTTGACCCAAGTCCGAGATGATGCAGAGGCCTCTCGGCCATTTCTTCTGAGGAGGAGACCCATGTGTAAGACTACCAAATGCTCGAAAACCTCTGCAAAGGTACCTTCACCAAGGTGAAGTTGGCTAAAGCTCTCCTCACTGGGAATAAGGTAAGATCATTAGGAAGACCCAGCAACCTCCTGCAGCATCCACAGACTATCCTGAGAGGTTAAAATTATGAAGGCTTTCAATCATACCTTTTCTTTATTCTGCCCTAGAAGTCTTCCAGGTAGAAGAGTACGACGGACTTCCCAGTGGATGTGTGGAGCCTGGGAGTCATCTTGTATTTGTTGGTGAGTGAATCCCTGCCTTTTGGTGGAAATGCCTTCATGGAGCTGTGGGAGTGTTTACTGTGAAATTGTTTGAAGTCATCAAGAATGAGAACACACTCCACATAGTGATGGAATAAGTAAGTGGAGGGGAGGTGTTTCATCATGCAAGGGCTCATGGCAGGATGAGGGAAAAAGGGGCTCAAGCCACCAAATTCTGCCAGATAGTGCCTGCGGTGCAGGATTGTCATAACAAGTGTGTGGTTCAGAGGGGCCTGAAAAGAGAAAACCTACTATTAGATAAGAAAAGGAGCAGCAAACTTTCAGGTCTTGACCTTGGAAATGAATTCAGCCTGGGCAACAAGCTGTCTACCTCCTGTGGCAGTCTCCCTTCCTTTATTCTGCCCTAGAACTCTTCAGGGAGAAAAGTATGACAGACCCCCCCCAGTGGATGTGTTGAGCCTCGGAGTCATTTTGTATTTGTTGGTAGGTGGATCCCTGCCTTTTGCTGGAAATACCTTCATGATACTATGGCAGGCGGTAGTGAAGGGACTTTCCCTTCCATATGACTATGCAGTATGAATACCTGCTGAGCAAAATTTTCATTCATGACCCTATTGAGAGAGGTACTTCAGAGGCAATTCTGACACATCCATGGATGATGGTGGGTCATGAAGAACAAAAGCTGTATGTGGAGCCACACCCAGATTACAGTAACCCTCAGTGGATTGAGGTGATGTGTTACACATGGTGAGAGATTCAGTGCTTATTGATGATGCCAAATTACAGTGTTGTGATAGTCATCTATCTGCTCCTGGTCGTAAAACACCTGAGACAGAAGGCCATAGCAGCCTGCAGTGGTTGTTCATCCCATGGTGTACAGTGTACCCTCTTGTGCTAACCCAAGCAGAGGAGGTAGAGCGAGGCTGCCATTCCAGCTCTCTTAGTCTTCTAGCACTGCTGTAATAGAAATACCACAAGTGGATGGCTTTAACAAAGAGAAATTAATTTCTTCACAATATAGTAGGCTGAAAGTCCAAATTCAGGATGTCAGCTCCAGGGGAAGGCTTTCTTTCTCTGTCGGTCTTCTCATCAATTTTCCCCTGATAGAGGAGCATCTCAGGTGCAGGGACACCAGGTCCAAAGCATGAGCTTCGCTCCTGTTGCTGCTTTATTGATGGTGTGAGGTCCCCAACTCTCTGCTTGCTTCCCTTTCCTTTTTATCTCTTGAGACATAAGGGGTGGTACAGACCACACCCCAGGGTAACTGCTTTTACATTGGATGAGGGGTGTGACCTGGGTAAGGATGGCGTTACCATCCCATCCTAATCCTCTTTAACATAAAATTACAATCTCAGAATGGAGGACAGTCACAAGATACAGGGAATCATAATCCAGCTAAAGTGATGCACACTTTTTGGGGAGGACATAATTTAGTCCATGAGGCGTACCTAAAATTCCTCTTGCAATTATGCCAAAAAATATGCGGCCTGAGGAGGACCAGGGGTCAGGGCAGAAGAGCAGAAGCATAAGAACAACCCATCCTGGAGAGAAAGAAGGCCAGTCCTGTGCCCTCTGTGAACAGCAACGTTTTCACAAACAAACACGGAATTGACCATTCCACAAATTAAGTGAAGACCACCTTGGCCAGGGCAACATCCACAATGCTTTGGACAGTCTATCTGATTCAGGATCAGGGGCCTCCATGGCATCTACCTGTACCTCAGTCTCTCCACCCCAGTCCTACATATACCACGAATCCAGGACAGACTCGGTGCAGCCCAACCAGGACTCTGGAGTGTGCTCCAGGGTGAGCAACAGTGACGTGCTGCAGTTTAGAACATCTTCCCAGTGTGTCTGTGAGGCTTCCTCCTCATCCCACACCATGAGCAGCAGTGGTGGAGCTCAGAAGGAACTGGTTTCCTCCAGGGAGTGTGAAAACTAAGCTCTTTGCATGCTGAGAAGCTGCAAGAGATTCCTGACCAGCCGAGTTTGCCTCAGATTGTGAGCCCAGCCTCTCCCTGTGTCAGCAGCCAGGGATGGCAGGGGGCCACTGAGATTTATTCGGTGTTATTTGCAGGATTACATGTCTTGGTTTGCCAGCTCAGCCCCACATATTTCTAACTCACTACAAGTAGTAAGAAGGAAAAGGAGGAGATATTGGGAATGATGTAGAATTTGGTAATGGGGGTCCATCCATTTAGCAGGACAATAAATTGAGAAATGACTCTGGACAGGCTTAAGTGATTGGAACTCAGTATTTGGAACGCCGCCGCATCACTTTGGCAAACTCTTGCTCTTTCTTAAGCTGCACTACATATTTTTCAGAATGTAAATCCTGTCAACCGTAGGCCCTTAGAAGTATTGACCTATTTTCCTACTAATTATAATGCTCTCTCTCCCCCACCAGTACAAGCCCTTTTACTGAGGCAAAAATGAATCCCACTAACTGAGTGATCAAGGGCAGTGTTCACTAATCAGTGTATGCAAGGAAGACAATGTATGTGGTATAAATTAGGTGGCCCAAAGCATCTCTCAAAAAATCAGGAACTACAGCTAGCTTTGAAGTTCTTCCCTAATCTAATCTTCTCATACTGTCAAAACACAAGGTTTTTTTTATTTTTGATAATAGTCAATATTTGTATGTTGTATAGCAATTGTAAATCTGGCCGTGCCCACAGTAGTCAGTCATGGCTGCTGGGGGGTTATAGCAAAGAAATTTCATATGGAAAATGGATTTAATCCCATGGAGCTGTCTAAGCACTCTTCATATGCGAGATTGTAACCAAATTGACAACTGCCTGCATCCAGTGTGTGCTAAGCCTACAAAATCCATTAATACAGAAATATTTGTTGGAAATGTGATGCCTGATGTTACTTTCCTGGGTGTGCATATATGTGTCGTGTAAAGGCTCTTATTTCTCAAGGATGTATTCCAAGGAGTGGGATTGCTGGATCGTATGGTAGTTCGATTTCTAGTTTTTTAAGGAAGCACGAAATCAGTTTCCAAAGTGGTTGTACCATTTTACATTCCCACCAGCAGTGTATAGGTGTTCCATTCATTCCACAACCTCTCCAATATTTATTCCTATGTGTTTTTTGGATTAAAGCCTGCCTTGCTGGAGTGAGATGGAATCGCGTTGTAGTTTTGATTTGCATTTCTCTAATGGCTAATGATCATGAGTATTTCCTCATGTGTCTGTTAGCTACCTGAATGCCTTCTTTAGTGAAGTGCCTGTTCGTATCCTTTGCCCATTTTTAATTGGATTATTTGTCTTTTTGTAGTTGAGTTTTTGTAGTATCATGTAGATTTTACAGATGAGGCGCTGATTGGAAATGCCATAGGTAAAAACTTTTTCCCAGTCTGTAGGTAATCTTTTTACTCTTTCGTGAAGTCTTTGGATGAGCATAGGTTTTTGTTTTTTAAGAGCTTCCACCAATCTAGTTTTTCTCCTGCATTGTTAGTAATGTTTAGTATACTGTTTATGCTATGTTTTAGGGCTCCTAATGTTGTCCCTGTTTTTTCTTCCATGATCTTTATCGTTTTAGATTTTATATTTAGTTCTTTGGTCCATTTTGAGCTTGTTTTTATGCATGGTGTGAGGCATGGGCCTTGTTTCATTGCTTTGCAGATGGATATCCAGTTATGACAGCACCGTGTGTTAAAAAGATTGTCTTTTCCCATTGAACTGACTTTGGGCCTTCGTCAAATATCAGGTGCTCATATGTGGATGGATTTATGTCTAGATTCTCAATTCTGTTCTGCTTGTCTATGTATGTGTTTTTGTACCAGTACCAGGCTGTTTTGACTACTGTGGCGGTATAATAGGTTCTAAAATCAGGTAGAGTGAGGTCTCCCACTTTGTTCTTGTTTTTCAGTAATGCCTTACTTATCCGGGGTCTCTTTCCCTTCCTTATGAAGTTGGTGATTTGTTTCTCCATCTCATTAAAAAATATCATTGGAATTTGGATCGGAATTGCATTGTATCTATAGATGACTTTTGGTAGAATAGACATTTTCACAATGTTAAGTCTTCCTATCTGTAAGCAAGGTATGTTTTTCCACTTATGTAGGTGTCTTTTGGTTTCTTGCAGTAGTGTCTTGTAGTTTTCTTTGTATAGGTTTTTGCATTCTGGTAAGATTTATTCCTAAGTTATTTTATCTTCATGGGGGCTGATGTAAATGGTATTGATTTGGTGATTTCATCTTCAGTGTTCTTTTTTTTTTTGGTGTAGAGGATTCCAACTGATTTTTGTATCTTTATCTTGTGTCTTGATACTCTGCTGAACTCTTCTATTAGTTTCAGTAGTTTTTTTGAGGATTCTTTAGCTTTTTCTGTATATAAGGTCATGTCATCTGCAAATAGAGGTACTTTTACTTCTTTACCAACCTGGATGCGCTTTATTTTTTTATCTAGCCTAACTGCTCTGGCTAGGACCTCCAGCACAATGTTGAATAGGAGTGGTGATAAGGGGCATCCTTGTCTGGTTCCCTTTCTCAAGGGGAATGGTTTCAGAATCTCTCTGTTTAGGATGATGTTGGCTATTGGCTTTGTATAAGTGCCCTTTATTGTTTTGAGGAATTTTCCTTCTATTCCTATTTTGCTGAGTGATTTTATTACGAATGAGTGTTGAACTTTGTCAAATGCGTTTTCTGCATCAATTGATAAAATCATGTAGTTCATTTATTTTGTTTTATTTATATGAGGAATTATATTAATTGTTTTTCTAATGTTGAACCATCCCTGCGTAAGTGTTATGAATCCCACTTGGTCATGGTGAATTATTTTTTTGATATGTGTTGTTGAATTCTGTTGGCGAGAATTTTGTTGAGGATTTTTGCATCTAAGTTCATGAGGGATATAAGTCTGTAATTTTCTTTTTTGTGGTGTCTTTACCTGGTTTTGGTGTCAGGGATATGTTGGCTTCATAGACTGAGTTTGGGAGTATTCTTTCTTTTTCTATGCTCTGAAATACCTTCAGTAGTAGTGGTGTTACTCCTTCTCTGAAAATCTGGTAGAACTCTGTAGTGAAGCCGTCAAGGTCAGGGTTTTTTTTTTTTTGTTGGGATTTTGATTTCCTTTTCAGTATCTTCTTTTGTTATGAGTCTATTTAGTTGTTCTAGTTCTGTTTGTGGTAGTTTAGGTAGGTAGTGTGTTTCTAGGAATTCCCAGATTTCCTCTAGGTTTTCAAATTTGTTAGAGTACAATTTTTCATAGTAATCTGATATGATTCCTTTAATTTCACTTGGGTCTGTTATGATATCGCCCATCTCATTTCTTACTTGGGTTATTTGTTTCCTTTCCTGTTTTTCTTTTGTCAGTCTGGCCAATGATTTATGAATTTTTTAAATTTTTTTCAGAGAACCAGCTTTTGGTCTTGTTAGCTCTTTCAATTGTTTTTCTGTTCTCTAATTCATTTAATTTTGCTCTAATTTTTATTATTTGCTTTCTTCTGGTGCCTGAGGGTTTGCTTCTTTCTATTTGTTCAAGTTGTAGGAATAATTCTTTGATTTTGGCCGTTTCTTCTGTTTGGATACATGCATTTCTTGATATAAATTGACCTCTGAGTACTGGTTGCCCTGTGTCCCAACAGTTCTGATAGGAAGTATTTTCACTGTGATTGGATTCTATGAATTTCTTTATTGCCTCCTTAATGTCTCCTATAACCCAGTCTTTTTTGAGCCTGGTATTGTTCAGTTTCCAAGTATTTGATTTTTTTTATCCTGGTTTTTCTGTTACTGATTTCTACTTTTTTGGTCTTATGGTTAGAGAAGATGTTTTGTAATATTTTGATGTTTTGGATTCTGCAAAGGCTTGCTTTATGACCTAATATGTGGTCTCTTCTAGAAAATGTCCCATGTGCACTAGGAAAAAAAGTATACTTGGTTGCTCGTGGGTAGAGTGTTCTGTATATGTCTATGAGATTGAGTTGGTTGTTTGTGGCATTTATTGTCTTTATTGAGCTTCTTACTGGATGTCCTGTCCATCACCGAAAATGGTGTGTTGAAGTCTCGTACTACAATTGTGGAGCTGTCTATCTCACTTTTCAATACTGTTAGGGCTTTTTTTTATGTATCTTGCAGCCCTGTCATTGGGTGCATAAATATTTAATATGTTTATATCTTCCTGGTATATTGTCCCTTTAATCATTATATAGTGTCTTTCTTTATCCTTCGTGGTGAATTTAACTTTAAAGTCTATTTTGTCAGAAATTAGTATTGCCACTCCTTCTCATTTTTGCTTGTTTCTCACTTGATATATTTTTTTTCCATCCTTTGAGCTTGAGCTTGTGTCTCTAAGTCTAAGGTGTGTCTCTTGTAGGCAGCACATAGCTGCATTATGTTTTTTTGAATCAAATTTGCAACTCTTTGTCTCTTTATTGGTGCATTTAGTCCATTTACATTCAGTGTGATTATAGATAGGTGTGAGTTTAGTGTTGTCATTTTGATGCCTTTTTTTGTGTGTTGTTAACAGTTTCATATATCCACTTTCTTTTTTGTGCTGAGAAGTTTTTCTTTGTAAATTGTGTGTTCTGTTTTTCAGTGTAGTTGATTTTGTTTTTGCTGAGTCTTTATGTTTATCTTGGTTTTTATTTTGAAATATGGGATTGTTAGTCTTCTTTGTGGTTACCTTAATATTTACCCCTGTTTTTCTAAGTATAAACCTAACTCATATCTCCATGTATTGCCTTGATTTCCTTTCCATGTAGGAGATCTGTGCCTACTTTATTTAGTTTCCCTTTATTGATTATTGTCATCTTTCATGTAATGACATCAGCGATTCCTTGTTTTGAGCTTTTTTTTAATCTTATTTTTGTGATTTCCCTATCTGAGTTGATATTGCAATTCTCTGTTCTGTGTCCTAGTGTTGTGTTGATTTCTGATATTATTGATTTTCTAAGCAGAGAATTCCCTTTAGTATTTCTTGTAGTTTTGGTTTGGTTTTTGCAAATTCCCTAAGCTTGTGTTTATCTGTAAATGACTTAATTTTGCCTTCCTATTTCAGAGTCAGTTTTGCTGGATATGTGATTCTTAACTGGCAGTTTATCTCCTTCAATGCTCAATATATGTCATCCCATTGCCTTCTTGCCTTCATGGTTTCTGCCAAGTAATCTGAACTTATTGATTCTCCTTTGTAGGTGACTTTTTGCATATCCCTGGCTGCTCTTAAAATTTTCTCTTTATCTTTGGTTTGGCAAGTTTGAGGATAATATGTCTTGGTGACTTTCTTTTGAGGTCTACATTGTATGGGGTTTGATGAATATCTTGAATAGATATCCTTTCTCCTTTCATGATGTCAGCGACATTTTCTACCAACAAATCTTCAGCTATTCTATCTGTATATTCAGTTATCCATCCCTGTTCTGGTATTCCAATCACTAGCAAGTTATTCTTCTTGATAGAGTCCCACATGATTCTTAGGGTTTCTTCATTTTTTTTTAATTCTTTTATCTGATTTTTCTTCAAATATCTTGGTGCCCAGTGACTTATCATCCATCTCCACAATTCTGCCTTCCAGTTCCTCAGTTCTGCTGGTCTGACTTCCTATTGAGTTGTCTAATTCTGTAATTTTATTGTTAATCTTTTGGATTTCTGAATGGTGTCTCTCTGTGGATTCTTGCAGCTTATTAGATTTTTCATTATGTTCTTGAAGAATCTTTTTAATTTCTTCAACTGCTTTATCTGTGTGTTTCTTTGCTTTTTGTGTACATTGCCTGATTTCATTCCAGATGTCATTCCTGATGTCTTGAAGTGTTCAGTTTATTAATCTTTTGTATTCTATATCTTGCAATTCCAGAAATACATCTTCTTCTAGGAGAGACCTTTATTGTGTGTTTTGGGAGCTGTAGAAGTAATCATGGTCTGCTTCTTTATGTGATCTGATATCAACTGCTGTCACAAGCCATCTATAAGTTACTGTAATAATTGATATTATGTTTGCTCACTGTGTCCTATCTTTGTTTTGTTTTGTTTTAATATACCCAGGTAGGCTACTAGAGTGTGCCAACTTGATTATTGGAGCCTTTAAAGCACTAATGTCCTGTTACCAGATGGTTAGAGCTGTTACCAGGTATAAGAGCCTATGAATCCATTCGCTATTCTTGGATAGAATCAGTTCAGGTGTCCTGATAGTCGGTCACCTACTGTGTGGTATAGGCTCTCACCTACTATCTTAGAGGAGTAGTGGTGATGGTTGTATGCACTGGCTTCTGGTAGCGGCAGGGGGTCACACTCTGAGGTGGGCAGGGTGGTGACAGCCTTCCCCCAAGTGTCATTTAACAAGGAGCCTCTCTGTTCTCTAGAGTGCTGTGGTGCATGGGCTCTGCAGGTGTACCTTAGGCACCCAGTGCTTATACCTGTAAAGACTCGTAGGCACCACTATCCTCAGAGCCCTTTCACGGGTGGCTAGGTGGCGTGGGTAGAACCTTAGCCCTCAGGTTCCTGCCGTGGGTAGGTTAGGGCTGTGTTTAATAGGTAGAGTGGTGTCAGACCTCCAAAACCTGCCTCTCCACTGTGTTGCTGAAACAATTATAGTGAGACCTCCAACAGATTGGCCTTTGCATTATAATAGCCACCTGGTTCCATGCAGGGGTGAAAGCCAAAGTCTATGGATCGCTTATGCCTGGACTGGAGCCACTTCTGCTCTGGGCTTCCAGTTTAGGGGAGTCAGGTAAGTATTTTTCCCCTGTTTGTTAATTTGCTCCTTCTCCCAGGCCAGAAGAATGGGTCAGAGAGAGTGTGCTGCAAGTTCTGTCTCAGGCCCAGGGAATTCAAATGTTATTGAAGCTGGCTGGGGCAGGGGGATGAGGGAACAGATAGATAGGATAGAGAACTTTCAGAAGAAGGAGCTATTAGATCCATGTGGTAAATTAAACAAAATCACATATCTAGTGTTAGAGGTCTGTTTTATCTCAGATTCCAGAGGCGTGTGGAGCCTGTGTGCATTGGCTGGGTCTCTGCCGAGATTACCCTGGGGGTTAGGGCTGCGTCCTGTGTTTGCCTTCTTTCTGTGAAGCAGCTTTGTCCCAAACCCCACCACCAGATCTGTGGCCGTCACACAAGGGGCTTGGGGTGCTGGCCCTTTGCCTTTTTTTCCACTGAAGTAACCACTTACTAAACTCCACAGGTAGGTCCGCTGAAGGCACACCACAGGGTCAGGAATGCGCCTCTTTTGTTTGCCTTCGTTTGGTGATTTTGCCACGTCTCAGGAAGCTACCATCAGCCCCACTGCCTTCGCACCAAAGAATAGCACCAAGGAATCGGAGCTGAGGTGCTGAGCAGGCTCAGCAACTTGTCGCTGCTTCTGCATGGCCTCTAGCTCCACTGTGACTCAGGTCGATTCCTTAGTTCCGTGTTTGATGCTCAGGGTTTGTAGATTGTCACATATGTAATGGATTCACCTGGTTTTTCAGGTCTTTGTTGCAAGAGGGTTCAGTGGAAACTTCTGACTAGTTAGCCATCTTCGCCCTTTCCTTTTCATTTTTGACCATTTCCAGTTTTCCTGGATTCATACGTGGTACATTTCACATTCTGGTTATTAATGGATATTTGCAGCCCCATGTGTCTGTCAGTTTGTTGTATTGTGGGGGCTTGTGTGTTGCTGTGATTCTGGAAGCTATGCCACTGGTATTTGGATGTGAGCAGTGTCACCCATAGTGGATAGGTTTCAGCTGATCTTCCAGGCTAAGACAGACTAGGAAGAAGGACCAGGCGGTCTACTTCTGAAAAGACCTCCCCAGTGAAAACCTTATGAATAGCAGTGAAACCTTGTCTGATACAGTGCTGGAAGATGAGCCCCCCAAGTTTAAAGGCAGTCAAAAGTCATTCCAGGGGTTCGGTAGTATATTTGAGAGGGCAGAAGAAAGAATCAACAAACTTAAAGAAAGGTCAATTGAGATTATCCAGTCAGAGAAGCAGAAGATGAAAAGAATGGGGGGAAAAAAATCAAAGAACAAAACCAAAAAAAAAACAGCCTAAAAGACCTGTGGGATAACATCAAGTGTACCAATATACACATAATGGGAGTACCAGAGGGAAAGGAGAGAAAGGGGCCAGAAGAATATTTGAAGGAATAATGGTTGAAAAGTTTCCAGATTGGATGTTGTTGTTGTTAGGTGCCGTCAAGTCTGTTCCGACTCATAGCGACCCTATGCGCTGCCTGGTCCTGCGCCATCCTTACAATCGTTGTTGTGCTTGAGCCCATTGTTGCAGCCAGTTGTCAATCCACCTCGTTGAGGGTCTTCCTCTTTTCCGCTGACCCTGTACTTTGCCAAGCATGACGTCCTTCCCCAGAGACTGATCCCTCTTGACAACATGTCCAAAGTATGTAAGACGCAGTCTCACCATCCTTGCTTCCAAGGAGCATTCTGGCTGTACTTTGTCCAAGACAGATTTTTTCGTTCTTGTGGCAGTCCATGGTATATTCAATATTCTTCGCCAACACCACAATTCAAAGGCATCAGTTCTTCTTTGAAGAAGAATTGCATGTGAAAGCTGAAAAATGATTTAATGAAAGACATAAATCTACATCCAAGAAGCTCAATGAACTGTAAGCAGGATAAACTCAAAGAGATCCACGTAGAGACATGTTACAGACAAATCTGTTGAAAGAAAAAGACAAACGGAATTTTGAAAACAACAAGAGAGGAGGGTGTCATCACATAGATGGGCTTCTCAATCAGATAACAGTCACTTTCTCATTAGAAACTGTGGAGGCCAAAAGTCAGTGGGATAGAGTCCATAAAGTATTGAAGGTAAAAATAAAAGAAGTGAGATAAGAAAAATTATTTCTTTAAAAATGAAGAAGTTAAGAAATTTTCAGATTAATGGAAACTGAGGGAGTTAATCACCAGTACAACTAACCTACAAGAAATGCTAAAGGGGGTCTCCCAAGATAAACTGAAAAGACATTAGACAGTAACTAGAAGCCATTTGAAGAAATAAAGAAAAATGTTAAAGTAGCTACATAGGTAAATATTAAAGGTATTATTGCATATTTGATTTTTAAGTACTCTTTTTTCTTAGATTTTTTTTCCATATATAATATAAGGAACAAATGCATAAGTCAATAATTGTAAAGGTAAGTTCATAGGCACACAATGTAAAAAGACCTAGTTTGTGACTATAACAGCATAATGGGGGGCAGTATGGGTTTTTTTTTTTTTTTATAGCACTGAAAAGGAGTAGAGTTTTTTTTACGCTATTGAAATTAAGTCAGTATTAATTCAAACTTGATTTCTATAAAGTTAATATGTTAATTGAAATTCCTAGGTTAATGACTAAGGGAAAACTAAGATATATACAGAATAAGAAATGAGATGGGAATCAAATTGGTACACTGGGGGAAAAATGATGAAACAGAACTGAAAGCAGTACTGGAGGAACTGAGGAACAAAAAAGATTTAAGACGTAGAAAATAGATAGTAAGATGACTGATAAGTCCTTTCTTATCAGTAAATTATTTTAAATATAATTTGAATAAACTCTATAACAAAAACACATATTACTGAATCTTTAAGAACATCTTGATCCAGCTGGATGCTCTTTACAAGAAACTCACATTAGAGGGGGTATTGCATGGATTAAAATTAGTTAAGGTGTGCGTCAGGGTTGTATCCTTTCACTACACTTACTTAATCTGTATAAAACATTTGTCTTCTGGTTTTATAAGTATTCTTTTAGCAATGAACATAAATGCTAAGTGTCTTAGGCTGGGTTCTCTAGAGAAGCAAAACCAGTGGAGTGTCTAAATATATATAGCTAGAGAGAGAGAGAGGTTTATATGAAGGAAATGGCTCACGCGTTGTAGAGGCTGGAAACTCCCAAGTAAGGCAGAAGGCTTCTTCTGACTCACAGAGTTGGCAAATCCAAGATCCAGACCACAGAGACTGATGAACTCAAGGTCAGCAAGTGTCATGGATTGAATTGTATCCCTCCAAAATATCTGTCAACTTGGCTAGGTCATGATTCCCAGTATTGTACGATTTTCCACCATTTGGTCATCTGATGTGATATCCCTATGTGTTGTCAATCCTATCTCTCTGATGCTGATGAGATAGAATTAACAGCCTTTATGTAAACTCAATCTAGAAGATGAGATTGTGTCTTAAGCCGATCTATTTTGAGACATAAAAAGAAAAGCCAGCAGAGAGACAGGGGGACCTCACACTACCAAGAAAGCAGTGCCGAGAGCAGAGCCTATCCTTTGGACCTGAGGTTCCTGTACAGAGAAACTCCTAGATCAAGGGAAGATTAATGACAAGGACCTCCCTCCAGAGCTGACTGACAGAGAAAGCCTTTCCCTGGAGCTGACGCCCTAAATTTGGACTTGTAGCCTACTAAACTGTGAGAGAATAAATTTCCTTAAAGCCATGCACTTGTGATATTTTTGTTAGAGCAGTACTGAATAACTAAGACAGCAGGCAAGCTGCTAGCTCAAGTCGCAAGAAAGAACTGGAGGTCAGATGAACAGAAGCCAGCTGCAATATCCAGAGCAAGCAAACTAGTGAGCCTTACTAGAAAGCCCACCTATATTGGATGCAGGCACAACCCCAAGGAAATTTCCTTCCAGCTGATTGGCTACTCATAGCAGATCCCATCATGGAGGTGATCACATTATAGCATGTCTCATCATGAAGATGATTTCATCATTATACAACTGCCAGATTACATCATAACTGATAATCCACTGAGAATCATGGCCCAGCCAAGTTGACACACAGTCTTAATAATCACACTAAGTAACCCACTTTGTCATGAATGCTAGGGTGGTCATTACCAGAAAATAATTGATTTCAGAGGCTTTGACAAATAAGATGTGCCGTAAATATATAGCATTATTTATTTTGACACGTATTTATATACTGCTTCTTTCTCCAAAAGTCTGTGAACTGGTTTTTGAACAAAAGCAATTGTTTGTCTTTTCTGTGGCTTATTGGCATTGGTCGTTGAGCACTGGGGCTAGCATTTTGAGAAAGATGTCATTAATATGAATGTGAGACAAAACCACAGACAATTAAAATAATTTTTATGTTGCCGTTGGTCTCATAGCCTTCCTGTGAATCAATCACATGTGACTTAAGACTGTGTTTGAACCAACTTCTCACTTTGTGCATTGTAAACAACACTCATCACAAAATTCAGATAAAAGGTAAAAAGGAATTATGTGGTAGTACAAGAATCTCAGTGCTATTTTTACAGCAAACATTATATGTACTTACCATGAGCCAAGTGTCAATACTTTCTAGCTGAAGACCGTCAGGAACACACCTGTAGCTAAATCATCGAAGACAGAGCCCATTAGGAGTGGCAGGGGTGGTGGAGTGAAAGTGAGAGAGGGTAAGCAAAAGTTACAAAGCAAAGACTATGTCTTGTACATTTAGCAGGGTGGGAAAGGCAAGGAGCAGAGCATTTGTATAGGCTTGATGTTTTGTAATGGCGCTGGTTGTGGGAAGAAAGCAATATGCAATAGGTTGGGGGCAGATTATGTAAGGTCTTGAATGTGAAGCTAAGGCATTAATCTTGTAGGAAGAGACATCGAACATTACTGAAGGGAGTTAGAAAAAATCACAAGAACTAGTAACAGAATCGCATCTAATTCTGACTTGCCTAACAGGGCATGAAGTGCACAAAGCTAAGGTTTAGTACGGTGCCTTTCATATCATTTTGGTCAGAAGCCACAGTAAGAATACATCCTATGCCGAAACCCAGTATACAGTACTGATGCACACATACACACACAACTGAAACTTAAGATAAACAAGACTTTGCCTTATCATGTGTGCAACATTATTTTCTACTCCACTCCACTCCACCTGCTTCTGCTTTACTTCACTTGATTGTACTTCATGCTTGTGTATCCTCATTATTTTTTTCTATCTACAAAGGAATGGGCAAAAGTTTGAAAAATAGTGTTTTACAAAGATAAATTAGTGAGGAAAGTGAACCGCAGGGTACAAAATAGGGTTAGGATGGTACTTATTAGGTGATAGCATTGTTCATTTACTAATAAACTCCTTAATTCTTTCCTTCAACCAAATTTGATGAAGTATGTATTACGTGCCAGGCATGGAGATACAAAGATTCCCAAGATTCAGTCATGCCCTCGGAAGGCTTGTGGCTAGTGGTAGAGACAGGTAGCCAATTCAGTGTGGCAAGTGCTTTAATAGAGATTTGAGAAAAAGTTCCCAGTACAGATCTCGCAACCTCAGGAAAATGTTGTTAGGCGCCATCCAGTCAGGTCCTACTTATAGCAACGCTATGTACAACTGTATGAAACACTGCCTGGTCCTGCCTTGTCCTCACAAATGTTGTGTTTGAGACCGTTGTTGCTGCCACAGTGTCAATCCGCTTCATCGAGTGTCTTCCTCTTTTTCACTGACCCTCTATTTTACCAGGTTCAAGTAATCAAAAGTTGCATTTTACTTTGATCCACAATTAACACCAATGGAAACAGTAGTCTGGAAAACAAATGATGCATTGCCCTGGGCAAGCTTGCTGCAGGAGACCTCTTTAAAGTGTTAAAAAGCAAAGATGTCACCTTGAAGACTAAGGTAGAGGGTCAGTGAAAAAGAGGAAGACTCTCAACAACATGGATTGACACATTGGCTGCAACAACGGGCTTGAGCATAACAATGATTATGAGAATGGCGAGGGACAGGGCAGTATCTCATGCTGTTGTACATAGAGTCCTTATGACTCAGTGGCACCTAACAACAACAACAAGTCTACCAAGCATGATATCCTTTTCCAGAATCTGATCCCTCCAAAGTATGTGAGATGAAATTTTGCCATCCCGGCATCCTAGGAGCTTTCTGATTGTATTTCTTCCAAGACAGACTTGTTCATTCTTCTGGAAGGCCATGGTGTATAGTCAGCGCTCTTCACCAACACCGTAATTCAAAGGCATCAATTCTTCTTTGATCTTCTTTATTCCTTGTCCAGCTTTCACAGGCAGGTGCGTCTATTGAAAATACCATGGCTTAGGTCAGACCCACTTCAGTTTTCAAAGTGACATCTTTGCTTTTTAACAGTTTCAAGAATACTTTTGCAGCAGATTTACCCAATGCAATATGTTCTTTGATTTCCTAACTGCTGCTTCCATGGTTGTTTATTGAGGATCCAAATAAAATGAAATCCTTGACAACTTCAATATTTTCTCCATTTGTGATGATATTGCATATTGGTCCAGTTGTGAGGAGTTCCGTTTTTTTCATGTTGAAGTGCAATCCATACCGAAGGCTGTGGTCTTTGATCTTTATCAGTAAGTGCTTCAAGTCCTCTTCACTTTCGGCAAGCAAGGCTGTGTCATCTGTGTAATGCAGGTTGTTCAGGAGTCTTCCTCCGATGCTGATACCATATTTTTCTTCATATAGTTCAGCTTCTCGGGTTATATAGATTGATTGAGTATGATGAAAGGCTACAACGCAGATTCGCACAATAATGAAACACTGCCCTGTCCTGCATCACCCTCAGAATCCTTGCATGCTTGAGCCCACGTTTGCAGGCACTGTATCAGTCCATCTCATTGAGGATCTTCCTCTCTTTGTTTCTTATGTCTCATTAATTCTCAGGTCAATTAATCTGACGTTGACTGTGAGACAAAGTAGAAGTCAACCTCTGAGTAGAATATTTGCATTTGTAAGCCCCCTGCAAGTCTATTTATCATTTTTTTTGCATGTTAAAATTTTTTTGATGGTATTGCTTTTTAGTATTAAGGGTTCTAAGTACTGGTAAAAAAATGATGTTTGAAGTTTTGTATAATTCCATTGCCACATGTATTTTATTGCTACAGTAACTCTAGAGTGCAGACTTATTTTTTATTGTAGTAGCATTTTGTGTGTAGAAATGGAGGGAACGTGCTGAACGAAATGAGAATTCCGAAACGAATAATCCATAGAAGTGATATCAAACTTTGCCATGAAGCTGGGGTTTCAATAAGTTATGTAACAGAAAAAGTAAAAAAGGAATCTATATCCACACTCCCTTTCCCTCGTGCAGTCATTCTCACAGTGGCTGCATTTCTTCCCAGCCAAATCCTGTACTTCTGTGCTTTTTTGTACAGATGGTGGAGATGCTGAGCAATCAGCAGGGAAGCCTATATTATATGGAAAATGGGAAGAATAATTAAGAGAGAGTATAAAAGAGTCAGAGAAGAGAGAGAGAATGAATCTGGGTTTGGAAGAGACTATTTGGAGTTGGAAGTCAAGATAAGATGGAAGCTTCTGGTAGCAGCTTTGGTACATGAGGATTTCGAGAAGGCTAAAGGTAAGAAAAAATATTTTAAGAAGTTCTGCTCTTCATATGGAATGTTCTTCCACTTTGGGCATTAATGTATAGTTTCTTCTAGAAATCTTATGCTATTTGAAATATTTCTTCCAACTTTATCACTTTAAGACAGAAATTTTTTTTTTTTGCTTCCAGCAATTAACTTAGTAAGTCTCATTTATATCCAAATCTTTTCTTTTCTCACTGATTTTGATGCTGCTTTTACAATATAATTATTATTGTTGTTGTTAGGTGCCCACGAGTCCATTCAGACTCATACTGACCCTCTGTAGGACAGAATGAATATAATAGCATCTGACTGTACTGGATTTGCTTGTGATCATTCTGCTGCATGGATATATCTATTTAGATTGAGCCAGTTTCACACTGGCTAAGCAAAGCTTCATGGTGCATGTAATAAAGAGGAGACCAAACCTTTTCTCTTCATTCTTGTTTGTAAAAGAAAAAAAAACAAAAACCCAGTGCCCTCGAGTCGATTCCAACTCATAGCGACCCTATAGGATTATCTTGCCCAATTATTCTTGTGGAAAACATGGCTAAGTTGCCTTTCCAATATCTATTCTCAACTTTTTTTTTTTTAATAGTAGAACACGGGTTTAGTTTGGGATTGCAATATACCCAGCTAAAAACCTCAGTCTAGGGGTTGCCATGCCTATTAGTTTCCTATTGCTGCTATAAAAAATTACCATAAACTAGTGACCTAAACCAACATAAATTTATTATCTTTAAGTTCTGGAAGACAGATGTCCAAAATGAGTCCCACTGAGCTAAAAATCAAGATGTCTGCCTTCCTTTCTGGAGGTTCTAAGGAAAAATCTGTTTTTAGGTTTTCATCAGTGGTCCTTATGATGTGCCGTACATGAGATGTCATATTCTTGGGTAGGGAAATTCTCTTTCAGGACAGCTGGGCCCATTGGCAGTGAGGGAATCTGCATCTGGTGCCAAAGCTGAACCCATGGGACCGAACTGGCAGTAAAGTTTTCTTTCTTTATGGTCCCATGGCCTCCAAGGAGTGGAGTCCTGGAGAATGGAGTAACAATTAAACAATGTATTTTTTGAGAACTTCTGAGAAATCTGCCTCTGAGCCCCCAAAGCTTTAAATTCTCCCGCTGCTGCTCAACTGCAACACACCGGCCACGGGCTAAGATCCCCCTCATTTGTAGTCCTCCGCTGAAAGGTCCATCCACTCCTGAGACCCAGCACTGGAAACCACCTCCCTGCCTAGCCTGTACCCGTTGTTCAAAGGAGAAAGGGCCAGTGTAGCCCGGTCTGTGGGGTGATGCCATGGAGAAGCCAGAGAACTCCAGGGAGTTCTGTGGGCATGGGTTCTGTGGGAATGGATTTCAGGGGAAGGAAATCTTTTATGAACCATGTCTTCTGGGGAACAGTCAGGGTGATGACATAGTGAAATGGTATTGATTCAAATTCTATACCGTCCAGGTCCCTACTCTGAAGGGGCTTCTCACAGCCCATTCTCTCTGGTTCCCTTTCCTTCTTGCTTCCATCTCAGAGGACAATCTGCTCTTTGAGCAGAAATATTTACTCTCCCCTCAGGCTGTTCAGCTCTCAGGATTCTGCTCTGGTTCAACCTTAGCACCTCCTCGTATTTGTCAAGCACTGACTACAGGAGGCAGCGCTGCTGAGTGAGGAAGGCCCTGACTTGGAATCAGACAAGGGTGAGTTCTAATTCAGCCCTTTCCACATAGTAGCTGATGGACTGTATAAATATTCTTTACATACTAGGAACCTGCTTCTTCATCAGCACAACAGTGAGTACAAGGACCTCAGAGGAAGCTCGTGGTATGACAGATACAATGTGTCAATGTCTAGAATCTATTGTCTAGTGTCATTTGAAAAACACCATTTATTGATCATTCACATGATACGTTCCAACAAGAATTTTTAGAAAGTCTACACAATTACATAAGACAAAGGAAAATGTTTTAAACGTATAGAAGAAGAGAAACATTGGGTCAAAAGAAAAGAAAGGAAACATAAAATGAAGGGAGAAATGACAAAGTAAACAAAATTCATATCATAATATCTCACACAGGTGCCAACATTAGGCGCCTGATTTGGCTGTGTATATTCCAGTGAAGACAAAAGACTGTGTTTGTAGTGTTAGCGTAAGATTTGGCTATATAAATGGAAAAACTCAATTAAAAGTACTTTAAACACAAAAGGAGTTTATTTTCTCTTCCATAAAAGAAGGGTCCAACATAATAGCTCCAGGTTAACATGAGTGCAAGCGCTAGTCTATATTTCTGCTCTGCCATTCACAACGTGTGGTTTTTGTAGATATGATGGCTTCTAGATTCCAGTTGTCATGTACAAACTGGGGGTAAGAAGAAGACGGAAAAGGGGAAATGTTTCTAAAGAGCATTCCAATATTCCCATCCCAAACCTTCCCTTCTATACCACTGACTACCCATAATTAGAAGTGGAAGTGTGGTACTTCAGCAAGGCATATGTAACCAGTTGTCATCTGTTCAATTATCTTTGCTCTGTAGGGTTTTCAATGGTTGTGACCTTTCAGATGTAGATGGACAGCCTTTCTTCTGAAGAGAATCCGAGTGGATTCAAACCGCCAACTTTTTGTTTAGTAGCCTAGGTCTCAACTGTTTGTACCACCCAAGGCATATCTAACCAACTCCCTATAAAATTGGGTTTCTGTTAGTAAAAAAGAGAATATGTATGTTGGGTAGGGAATCTATGCTACAACCATCAGTTATAAGATTCACAGTATCCATAACATTAAAACATACTAATTCTGTAATGAAAGCATGACCCTGCCTCCTAAAAAAAAAAAATGTGTCCCTGATTCTCATAGAAACATTACACTGTATAATATAATATAATGAGAAATGTCTTCAGCCAATTCCCTACAAGTAATCCAATCATAAATTTGAATATTCTTGAAATGATTCCTAGTGGAGGCTAAAGGCATCACACACAGTAACTGTCACTCTAGGGAAAAAGGGAGGAGACAGGGACATTATATCCTGGCCCAGGTATTCTCGTGTTCTGAAGCAGTAACCTTGATGGGGCTAAACAGCAATATCCAAATGACTGGCAAGAATATCCTAACTCCCTAGGAGGACAGACTGAGAAATGCACTGCAGTCACTCTATTATTACTCTGAGTTTCATGGCTTTAATTAACCAGTTGTTATGAATCCTTTGATCTCCAAACCAAATGATTGCAATGGCCAGTACTTTGTATTTCCTGGGGAGTTTTGAATATTTTATGTACTAGTCTTATATGAATTGGATAAGAAAAAAATAATCTCTATCCCCCACTTTTATCATGACAACAGATCATTGATGGGTGGCCACATGTGGAAGTGGGAGATGCCCCAAGAGATCTGCAGTGAAACCCATCAGTTAGCTTTCTGTTTGTCTCTCCACCTGCAGTGATTCCCCTGTTTCTTGGATCTACCCTTAGTGGCTAGAAGAGACGTCGTAGGGATGCTCATGGGCTGTCCCAGGGGAGCCTGGATATGCTCGGGTGGAACCTCCATGTCTCTGAGTGAAGGCAACAGGATTTCAATGAGTCTTGAACCAATGCATGCCTCCTTCCCTTTGAGTGTGGAGAAACTCCAGCTAAGAGGTTCAGGCAGCGTTTCTCAGGGGCATTCTGCAGAGTAGAGGTCCAAACTTAAAGAAATGTTCTTTCTAAGGTAAAGACTCCCTGTGGTTGTGGATTCAAATGTTGGCCCAGATTTATCCCATGGGTACTAAATGACAAGCAAAATTTCTATCTGTTTAGGTTCTTTTGCTCCCTGTAAGCTAAGTCCGTCTGAGACGTTAGGAACACTAGAAAAATACTATTTGATGAGCAGGAATAGTATTTCGAGTGCTGAAGCCCTAGAAACAGCGGATACTAGCCTGTTCCCTTTGTCTGCAGCTCGCCACTCCCAGGTTGGGAATGAACTCACTTGTGCCTCCCATAGACATCACTCTGGTCCAGATAACCATGCCTGTTCCACCTCATACCCTTCTGTTCTCACCAAAAGCAGCCAGGGAGGAAAGTAACCTTGTAGGATGCAATCTAGAAAAGCTTAAAGAGACAAATAACTGCTGTGCCTAGACCATGTATTCTCAAGGGGGGTGATACCACCACCTAGGTGATAGAAATAGGTTCTTGGGAGTGTGAAAACATATGAGACATTACAATGGTTTGTGGCCTTCTAAAGGGCCACAGTACCTAAACAGGCATACACTATATTTGTGGAATTAAAATTGCAAGAGTTTGTAGGTTGGTGATTAAGAGGGAAAATGCCTCTAAAGGCTCATTAGGGGGCAAGACTGAAAGAAAATTTGTGAAATGCTGGACCAAAAGTATGGAGGGAGGTATTTGTTGAGCAGTAACTCCCAAAAAGGTCCTTGGGCGGTACAAAAGGTTTGCACTCGACTACATCCAATGGATCCTGGCTGAAACCATAGAATACCAGATAGATGTTTACTTGTGTTTTATTGACTATGCTAAGGCATTCGACTGTGTGGATCATAATAAATTATGGATGACTTTGCAGAGAATAGGAATTCCGGAACACTTAATTGTGCTCATGAGGAATCTATACATGGAAAGGGAGGCAGTTGTTTGAACAGAATAAGGGGATAGTGAATGGTTTAAAGTCAGGAAAGGTATGCGTCAGGGTTGTATCCCTTTACTATACCTATACAATGTGTGTGCTGAGCATATAATCTGAAAAACTGGACTCGATGAAGAGGAATGGGGCATCAGGATTGGAGGAGGACTCATGAACAACCTGCATTATACGGATGACACAACCTTGCTTGCTAAAAGTGAAGAGGACTTGAAGCACTTATTAATGAAGATCAAAGACCACAGCCTTCAGTAGGATTACACGTCAACATAAAAAAAAACAAAAATCCTCAAAACTGAAGCAATGAGCAACATCATACCAAATGGAGAAAAGACTGAGTTTGTCAAGGATTTCACTTTACTTGGGTGCATAATCAACACCCATGGAAGCAGCAGTGAAGAAATCAAGAGACACATTGCATTGGAAAATCTGCTGCAAAACACGTCTTTAAAGTGTTGAAAAATGAAGATGTCACCTTGAGGGCTAACGTGCGCCTGACCCAAGCCATGTTGTTTTCAATTGCCTCATGTGCATGGGAAAGCTGGACAACGAATAAGGAAGACAGAAGAATCGAGGCCTTCGAATTGTGGTTTTGGTGAAGAATATTGAATATACCATGGACTGCTGAAAGAATGAACAAATCTGTCTTGGAAGAATTACAACCAGAATGCTCTTTAGAAGCAAGGATGCCGAGACTACATCTCATATACTTTGGACTTGTCATCAGGCGGGATCAGTGTCTGGAGAAGGACATCATACTTGGTAGAGCAGAAGGTCATCAAAAAAGAGGAAGACCCTCAACGAGATGGAGTGACACGGTGGCTGCAACAATGAGCTCAAGCATAGTAACTATTTTGAGGATAGCACAGGGTCGGGCACTGTTTCGTTCTCTTAGGCATAGGGTCACTATGAGTTGAATCCAACTTGATGGCACGTAACAACGATAACAACTAACCTAAAGTTTGATGGTTTGAACCCTCCTAGCACACCATGGAAGAAAGGCCTGGTGATCTGCTTTCATAATAGAAAACTCTATGGAGGAATTCTACTCTATAAGAAACACATAGGGTCACCATGAGTGAGAATCAGCTCATGGCAGAGGGCTTTGGTTTACCTCTCAGAAGACAAGAAGAATGCAAAGAGAGAGGAAAGCCCATTCTTTTAGGGTGGGGTTGTTCCATTCATGCATTTCATGTTTTCTTAATTCCTATTCTGTGTTTTTCTCATCCACAATTTCAGTGAAGGGCTTTGTGTCCTGATCAGCTGGAACCACAGTGTTTTGTTTTTTTTTTAATTTTGTTAGCAAGAGATAGCTTCTCCTCTTTATTTTATTCCCTAATTTTTCATAAGTGCAATCTCGTGTGTTCATGACTTCATTTATGAGTCCATTTCTTCATTCAACAAATATTCACTGTAAGCAAATACTATCTGTACATGAAGTATAATAAAACTTCCTATTTCATAGGTTTGTGGGGAAGATGAAATGACATAATGCATGAAAAGATGTAGTGTCTTTCATACCAGGAACATAGCTCTCAATGAGTAGAATAGAGTTGTCAGATACTGAGTATCCCTAATATGCCAGACCCTGTTTCTATTTTTTTAGTATTCTGATTCAAATGTCCTTTCCTACCTGATCAGTGCAGCACATATGAAATCTAATGATTTTAGTTCATTTAATTGCTATCCAAACACACAACTAAAAAATAAGTCATTATTTTAAATAACTTTTCAGTTGATATCCACCATCTTTCAGTTATAAATCATCATCTGCAAGAGATCATTTTGCCTTTCCAGCATTAAGACTCTAATTTATTTTTCTTGTGTTATTGCATAGTATGAAACTCCAGACTACTGTACTGGATAGTGGCCATATCATGCATCCTTATATTCTTTACAATTTTAGTGGGAATTTCTATGTCGTGTGCCACAGAGACTCCCAGCAAGGACCTTGTTTGGAGGTAAGTCTTTGTTGATTAGTCAGTTATTTCCTAGACTATGGATGTACTCTACTTTTCTTTAAGTCAACTGTGGTTAGTTATATTTCCCTAAAAGAAAAGAACTATCTTGAGGTTTTCAGAATTTTTCCCATCGAGACAGACATGATTACATGTTCTCCACGTGCATAATCACAGCCACTATCTCAAAACTAATTCCCTGCATTCTGATTTCTCATATTAGTTTTTAGATTACACTCGTCCGAAGTTTGCTTTTGCCAAAGAATGCCTCTTGGAGTTATCAAATCTATAGCTTTCTTGTTTTAATTTCATTCGTTATCCTTTTATCTTGATTATTTACTATTTCCTGATTTTGGAAGTTTATTTTGATATATTTCATTGTACTTTTTCTAACTAGTTTTTAGTTACTTTTTAAAGTTTGTGTTTATGTGCCTGTACAAAAATTCAGATCTTAAACAAAATACCCTAAAACAAGATAGGAAGTCCTGGTGGTGCAGTGGTTAAAGTGCTTGACTGTTAATCAAAAGGTTGGCAATTTGAACCAACCAGCCACTCCATGGGAGAAAGATGCAGAAATCTGCTTCTATAAAGATTTACAACCTTGAAAACCCTATAGGAGGGTTCTACACTCTACAGCAGGGTCACTATGAGTCCAATTCAATTTGACAGCAATAGGTATATTTTTCAGTTGAATTTCTTGAAATATTTTCCATAATTAACTTCAGTAGAATTACTTAAAGTTTGTCTAAAAATTGATATAAAACAAACAACCAAATCCATTGTCATCGAGTGGATTCTGACTCATACTTGATAGTATAGGTCAGAGTAGAACTTCCCCATAGGGTTTCCAAAGCCGTAACCTTTAGAGGACTAGACTGCTATATTTTTCTGCTGCACAGCAAACAGCCAAAATTTTGTGTAGCAGCGAAGTGCAGTGTGATACCTACCGAAAGATTGTTGTTGTTAGATGCCTTTAGTCGATTTCAGCTCATACCGACCCTGTGTACAACCGAAGGAAACACTGATCCTTCACCATCCTCACAATCATTGCTATATTTGAGCCTATTGTTAATGTACTGTTGTAACCGCTTTTGAATAATCTACAGGAAAATTTTACCTGTGTGTCATATTTATGATATTGTTGGATAATTTCTGCCTTTTATCCAGCCTTCTTTCTTTGGAATGGGTGCAAATGTGGACCTCTTCCCATAGGTTGGTCAGGTTGCTGCCTTCCAAATTTCTTCGCATAGGTGAGCGAGCACTTCCAGTGCTACATCCATTTGTTGAAATATCCCAATTGGTATTGCATAAATCTCTGAAGCCTTCTTTTTGGTCAATGCCTTCAGTGTGGTTCGAACCTCTTCTTTCAGTGCCGTGGGTTCTTGATCACATGCTACCTCCTGAATGGTTGAAGGTCGACCAATTCTTTTTGGTACAGTGACTGTGTATTCCCTCCGTCTTCTTTTGATGCTTCGTGCATTGCTCAATATTTTCTCCTTCAAATCCTTCAATATTGCAACTTGAGGCTTGACTTTTTTCTTCAGTTCTTTCAGCTTGAGAAATGGCAAGCATGTTCTTCTGTTTTGATTTTCTAAATGCAGGTCTTTGCACATTTCATTATAATATTTTACTGTGTCTTCTCAAGCTGCTCTCTGAAATATTTTCTTCAACTCTTTTAATCATTTCTGTCTTTCGCTTTAGCTACACTACATTCAAGAGCAACTTTTAGAGTCTCTTCTGACATCCACTTTGGTCTTTTCTTTCCTGTCTATTTAATGATCTCTTGCTTTCTTCATGTATGATGTCTTTGAAGTCATTCCAGAATTCATCTAGTCTCTGGTCATTAGTGTTCAATGCATCAAATCTATTCTTGAGTTGATCTCTAAATTTAGGCGAGATATCAAGGTTGTACTTTAGCTCTTATGGACTTGTTGAAATTTTCTTCAACTTCAACTTGAGCTTGTATCTGAGCAATTGATTGTTGCAGAGTAGGTCCCTGACCTTGTTCTGACTGAGGATACTGAGTTTTTCTGTTGCACTGGGTTTTGAGTTCTTCCCACAGATGTAGTCAATTTGATTCCTGTGTGTTCCATCCAGTGAGGTCCACGTGTTTAGCCACCATTTATGTGGTTGAGGAAAGGTATTTGCAATGAATAATTCCTTGGTCTTGCAAAATCCTATTGTTTGAACTCTGGAATCATTTTTATCACCAAGCCATATTTTCCAACTACCAATCCTTCTTTGTTTCCAACTTCTGCATTCCAATTGCCAGTAACTATCAATGCATTTTGATTGTATGTTCAATCAGTTTCAAACTCAGAAGTTGGAAAAAATCTTCAATTTCTTCATCTTTGGCCTTTGTGGTTGGTGTGTAAATCTGCATAATAGTTGTGTATTAGCTAGCCTTTCTTGTAGGTGTATGGAAAATATCCTATCACTGGCAGCATTGTACTTCAAGATAGTTCCTGAGATATTCTTTTTGATGATGAACGCTACACCATTCCTCTTCAATTTGTCATTTTCAGCATCGTGGACCATATGATTATCTGATTCAAAATGGCCAATACCAATCCATTGCAGCTCACTATATTCTAGGATATTGATATTTATGAGTTCCATTTCCTTTTTGACAACTTCCAATTTTCCTAGATTCATACTTCATGCATTCCACTTTGAAATTATTAATGGGTATTTTCAGCTGTTTCTTCTCATTTTGAGTCCTGCTGCATCAGCAAATGAAGATCCCAAAAGCTTGTTAAAAATGTAGTTCCTGATTCTGTAAGTCTGGGTGGGTCTGGGGTACAGCATTCTTCAGAAGTTCCCAGGTGATACTGATCCTGCTTGGCCTTGAGAGGGTACATTTTGAGACTGTGTTTAGGTTTGCAGATAGGAGAGGCAGCAAATGATACAATGTTACTGTGTAGAACTCACTCCCCAACTGAATTGAAATAGACAAAGGTAGTACTTCATTAATTCCTCCACTTCCAATGAAAGACAACATTTCTGTGTTCTTGGTTTGCTGAAAATTGAATGGTTCCTTGCTTCTGTCCTGGTAGGTATTTCATCCACATGGAATCAGTAAATCAAACATGTGTTTAGAATTTATTCTTTTCAGATTTTTAGCCAAGTTAGAGATTCAGCTCATTCTCTTTGGGCTGTTTCTGTCCACATGCCCGGTTACCTTCACTGGGAACCTGCTTATCATCCTGGCCATCAGCTCTAACTCCCATATTACCATTTGTTGATTTTGACCATTTTTTAAAGACACTCTTTCATCAGTACTACCTTCAAAATGCACATTATAGTTGGAGCACCTAACCTGGCCCTTTACCTGTTTTGGTAAATAAAGTTTTATTGGAACTCAGCCATGCACATTGGTGTACGTGTTATCCATGGCTGCTTTCCTGCTGGAAAAGCAGAGCTGTGTCACTGTCACAGAGAACACCTGTCCTGCAGAGCATGACATATTTACCACCTGGCCCTTGACTAGAAAATGTTTCCAAATCTTTGAATTAAAGAATTCTCATCTCTTCTATTCTAAACTTACTTTGTCAGGCATCTCGGGACACCACCAATATTCTATAGTAGTAACATGAAATTCTATACTACCCATTGCTGTCTAGTTGATTCCAATTCAGAGTAGAACTGCCCATAGAATTTCCAAGGAACACTTGGTGGATTCAAGCTGCCGACCTTTTGCTTACCAGCAATAGGTCTTAACCACTATGCGACCAGGGTTTCCAAAACTAGCAAGATGAAATTCTATAGTAGTAACCCGGCAGTGTTTTGTTCTGTTGTACATAAAGTCACTGTGAGTCAGAATAGTCTCGATGCCACCTAACAACAACAACAATAACATGAAATTCCATACAATACTGCATTCTCACAATTACTATATGAGATTAGAGTTTGTACTTTTTTTTCTGTATGTTTTTGTTGTTGTTAGGTACCATCAGGTTGGTTCTGACTCACAGCGACCCTATGTACAACTGAAGAAATCAATGCCAGATCCTGCACTATCCTCACAATCATTGTTATGCTTGAGCCCGTTGTTGTAGCCACTGTGTCAATCTATGTCACTGAGGTCTTCCTCTTTTTTGCTGACCTTCTACTTTACTGAGCATGATGTCCTTCTCCTGGGACTGATCCCACCTGATAACATGTCCAAAGTATGTGACACGTTTTCTCACCATCCTTGCTTCTAAGGAGCATTCTGGTTGTACTTCTTCCAAGACAGCTTTGTTCATTCTTTTAGCAATCCATGGTATATTCAATGTACTTCACCAACACCTCAGTTCAAAGATATCAATTCTTGATGGTAAGTCAAACAAGAAATTGTACTTTTCCAAAAGACCTAAAGAGAAAATACCATGGAGGCTGCTGCCCTGTCTTCTTAAATCTTAATATCTACTCTGCCTAAAAAAATCTCTGAAACAGAAGAAAAGTGAAAGAAATTTTTGTTGAATGAATAAATTTAAATGAGCTTAAATCTTAGGTGATGTTATATTGTCTCAAGGATTTAAAATTATATGTCTAGCCTAAAAAAAAAAAAATTTCTTTTTTTTTTTAGTCTAGCCTGGAGTTTCCGTAATGCATGCCTCCAAACAAGATCACTCCAAATTCATAGATTCTCCACATGAAAGTTTAATAGATATATCAAGTTTGACATGTCAAAAATCCTAATCTCTGTTGTTGTTGTTGTTAGGTGTCATTGAGTCGGCTCTGACTCATGGCAATCTGATGTACAACAGAAGAAAACACTGCCCAGTGCTGTATATCCTCACAGTCATTGCTATGCTAGATCCCATTGTTGCATCCACTGTGTTAATCCATTTTATTGAGCAACTTCCTCTTTTTTGAAAACCCTCTAGTTATCCAAGCATGGCTGCCTTCACCAGGGACTGATCCATCCTGATAACATGTCAAAAGTACCAATACAAAGTCTTGGCATTATCTCTTCTAATGAGCATTCTGGCTGCACTTCTTCCAAGACAGAATTGTTCATTCCACTGAAAATCATGGTACATTCAATTTTATTTGCCAATCCCATAATTCAAAGGCATCAGTTCTTCAGTCGTATGTGTTTTCCAGCTCTCACATGCATATGAGGTGACTAAAAACAGCATGACTCGGTAAGGTGCACCTTAGTCCTTAAACTGGCATCTTTGCTTTTTAGCACTTTATAGAAGATTTTTATCAGCTGCTGCAGTCTGAAATTGATCGAACATGTGATCAAGATGCATTGATAATTACTGGTGATTGGAATGCAAAAGTTGGAAACAAAGAAGAAGGATCAGTAGTTGGATAATATGGCCTTGGTGATAGAAACAGTGCCAGAGATCGAATGATAGAATTTTCAAGACCAATAACTTCTTCATTGCACATACCTTCTTTCACCAATATAAACAGCGACTATACCCATGGACCCCACTAGATGGAACACACAGAACTCAAATTGACTACATCTATGGAAAGAGATGTCAGAAGAGCTCAATATCATCAGTCAGAACAAGGCCAGGGGCCGACTGTGGAACAGACCATCAACTGCTCATCTGCAAGTTCAAGCTGAAACTGAAGAAAATCTGAGCAAATCCCTGAGAGCCAAAATATGCCCTTGAGTATATCTCACCTGAATTTAGAGACCATCTGAAGGATAGATTTGATGCCTTGAACACTGGTGACTGAAGACCAGACAAGTTGTGGAATGATATCAAGGACATCATCCATGAAAAAAGCAAGAGGTCATTGGAAAGACAGGAAAGAAAGAAAAGACCAAGATGGAACTCAGAGGCGGCTCTGAAACTTGCTCTCAGATGTCAAGGAGCTAAATCAAAAGGAAGAATTGATGAAGTAAAAGAACTGAACAGAAGATTTCAAAGGTTGTCTCAAGAAGACAAAGTAAAGTATTATAATGACATGTGCAAAGAGCTGGAGATGGAAAACCAAAAGGGAAAAACACGCTCGGCATTTCTCAAGCCAAAAGAACTCAAGAAAAAATTGAAGACTCGAGTTGCAATAGTGAAGGATTCCATGGGGAAAATACTAAATGATTCAGGAAGCATCAAAAGATGATGGAAGAAATACAGAGAGTCATTATACCAAAAAGAATTAGTCGATGTTCAACCATTTCGAGAGGTAGCCTATGATCAGGAACCAATGGTACTGAAGGAAGAAGTCCAAGCTGCTCTGAAGGCATTGGTGAAAAATGAGGCTCCAGGAATTGGTGCAACATCAATTGAGATGTTTCAACAAATGGATGGAGTGCTGGCAGCGCTCACTCGTCTATGCCAAGAAATATGGAAGACAGCTTCCTGGCCAACTGAGTGGAAGAGATCCATATTTGTGCCTATTCCCAAGAAAGGTGATCCAACTGAATGTGGAAATTATACAACAATATCATTAATATCACACGCGAGCAAAATTTTCCTGAAGCTCATTCAAAAACAGCTGCAGCAGTATATCGGCAGGGAACTGCCAGAAATTCAGGCCGGTTTCAGAAGAGGACGTGGAACTAGGGATATCACTGCTGATGTCAGATGGATCTTGGCTGAAAGCAGAGAATACCAGAAAGATGTTTACCTGTTTTATTGACTATGCAAAGGCATTAGACTGTGTGGATCATAACAAATTGTGGACAACATTGAGAAGAGTGGGAATCCCAGAACACTTGGTTGTGCTCATGAAGAAACTTTACATAGATCAAGAGGCAGTTGTTCAGACAGAACAAGGGGTTACTGATTGGTTTAAAGGCAGGAAAGGTGTGTGTCAGGGTTGTATTCTTTCACCATACCTATTCAGTCTGTATGCTGAGCACATAGTCTGAGAAGCTAGACTATATGAAGAAGAACAGGACATCAGGATTGGAGGAAGACTCATTAACAACCTGTGTTATGCAGATGACACAACCTTGCTTGCCAAAAGTGAAAAGGACTTGAAGCACTTACTAATGAAGATCAGAGACCACAGCCTTCAGTATGGATTACACCTCAACATAAAGAAAACAAAAATCCTCACAACTGGACCAATGAGCAACACCATGATAAGCGGAGAAAAGGTTGAAGTTGTCAAGGATTTCATTTTACTTGGCTTCACAATCAACAGCCATGGAAGCAGCAGTCAAGAAATCAAAAGACGCATCGCATTGGGTAAATCTGATGTAAAGGACCTCTTGAAAGTTTTGAAGAACAAAGATGTCACCTTGAAAACTAAGGTGTGCCTGACCCAAGCCATGGTATTTTCAATCACATCATATGCTTGTGAAAGCTGTACAATGAATAAGGAAGACTGAATAAGAATTAACACCTTTGAATTGTGGTGTTGGCGAAGAATAGTGAATATACCATGGACTGCCAAAAGAATGAACAAATCTGTCTTGGAAGAAGTACAACCAGAATGCTCCCTAGAAGCAAGGATTTCAAGACTGCATCTTACATACTTTGAACATGTTGTCAGGAGGTATCAGTCCCTGGAGAAGGACATCATGCTTGGTAAAGTACAGGGTCAGCGGAGAAGAGGAAGACCCTCAATAAGGTGGATTGACACAGTGGCTGCAACAATGAGCTCAAGCATAACAACATTTGTAAGGGTGCTGCAGGACTGGGCAGTTTTTTGTTCTGTTGTGTATAAGGTCACTATGAATTGGAACCAACTTGAGGGCACCTAACAAAAACAACAACAAGGGTTTAGAAAAAAAAAAAAAAAGACGTGCTTACTATTTGACTTCCAGCTCCCATAAAAACTAGATCATGTTTTGTGATACACACACACCTTTCCAAAATGGTTTCTAAAGATGAGTGTGCACTGCTTACTTGGGTCCCTAGGAGAGAACATCTTACATTTTTCGATGCATTGATGCACCTCCCACTTATGTCGTTGTTCTTAGGTGCCATCGAGTATGTTCCCACCCAAAACGACCATATGCAAAACAGAATGAAACACTGCCCAGTCCTTGCTATGCTTGGGCCCATTGTTGCAGCCACTCTGTCAATCCACTTCTTTCTTGGGCTTCCTCTTTTTTTTTTTTGCTTACCCTCTACTTTACCAAGCATGCTGTCCTTCTCTAGGGACTGGTACCTGATGATAATATGGCCAAAGTAGGTGAGATGTACTCTCGCCATCCTTGCTTTTAAGGAGCATTCTGGCTGTAGTTCTTCTGAGACAGATTTGTTCCTTCTTTTGGCAGTCCATGGTATATATATTTAGTATTCTTTGCCAAGGCCACAATTCACAGGTATCAGTTCTTCCTCAGTCGTCCTTATTCATCGTCCACCTTTTGCATGCATATGAGGAAACTGAAAACACCATGGCTTGATTCAGGCACGCCTAAGTCCCTAAAGTGGTATCTTTGCTTTTAACACTTTAAAGAGGTCTTTTGCAGCCCATTTTCCCAATGCAATGAGTCTTGATTTCTTGACTGCTGCTTCCGTGGGTGTTGATTGTGGATCCAAGTAAAATGAAATCCTTGACAACCTCAACCTTTTCTCCATTTATCATAATGTTGTTTATTGGTCCAGCTGTGAGGATTTTGTTTTCTTTCCGTTGAGGTGTAATCCATATTGAAGGCTGTGGTCTTTGATCTTCATCAGTAGGGGTTTCAAGTCCTGTTCACTTTCAGCAAGCAAGGTTGTGTCATCTGGATTATGCAGGTTGTTAATGAGACTTCCTCCAATCCTAATGCTCTATTCTTCTTCCTGTAGTCCAGCTTCTGGTATTATTTGCTCAGCATAGAGATTGAATAGGTATGGTGAAAGGATACAACCCTCTCACACACCTTTGCTGACTTTAAACCATGAAGTATCCCCTTGTCCTGTTTGAATGACTGCCTCTTGATCTAATACAGGCTCTTCATAAGCAGTTAAGTGTTCTGGAATTCCCATTCTTCCAAATATTAGCCATAATTTGTTATGGTCCACACAGTTGAATGCCTTTGTGCAGTCTATGAAACACAGGTAGAAGTCTTTCTGGTATTCTCTGCTTTCAGGAAGGACCCATCTGACATCAGCAATAATATGCCATTTATAGGATCTCAGAGACAGGATCTGTCTAGATGAAAGTTATACCATTGAGGTAAATCCCACCTTGATTCAGTTCCAAAGTTCTGCAGACCTCAGTTGGTTGCTTGAATCATTATTGATTTGATGCCACCTAACAAGAACAAAACAAGGCTTTTGAAATAAAATTGTTATAAATGCTGAAGATAATTATTTAGGTCTGAATAATAAGGTGTCAATTTAATTTTTCATAATGGTAGTTATGGATCTTAAATATCTTCTTTGTTGTTGTTACCTGTATGGTGAATTGCATGTGAAATTGTTCACTACAGATTGGTAAACAAACACAGTTAAGCCCATGAGTACCTTGGTTACCGTAAGTCTGTGCATGCTGTGCTTACTAGTTATACTGTATATATTTATATATACTGGATATATGGTATATCTATGGTATTAAAACTTAATATTTGATATTGATTTGATATTGACTGTTGTCTCCAAGCTATTAATAAGTTATTCTATTATTTTATGGTTGCTTACTGTGTCCTAGCTTTTTGCTTTGTTTTTGATATACCAAAATAGGCTGGTCATGTGAGCTAATTTGATTATTGGCACCTTTGAAGGTCACATCGTGTCACCAGGTGGTTAGAACTATTATTAGGTATAAGAGCCCAGGAGTTAATTTACCTTTCCTGTATGGATTCAGCTCAGGTGTCCAGGTAGTCAGTCGCGAAGTGTGTGGTTCATGCTCTCACGTACAGACCTAAAAAAGATGGGCGTATTTTAT
The DNA here is from genome assembly GCF_030014295.1 of Loxodonta africana. Taxonomy (NCBI): domain Eukaryota; kingdom Metazoa; phylum Chordata; class Mammalia; order Proboscidea; family Elephantidae; genus Loxodonta; species Loxodonta africana. The sequence goes on from NC_087344.1 coordinate 17,946,596, forward strand.
TGGAGTAGGCACAGGCACCTGGCTGCAGTGTGGGGTCATGCACTAAGCAAGATAGGGGGCTGACAGCTGCCTCTGAGTGTGTGGGAGGAAAGCGTGTCCCTCTTCCCTAGAGCACGTAGGTGGGCGGGTTTTGTAGCTGGACTATGGGTACCCAATGCTGTTGGCATAAGGACTGGAAGGCACAACTTATTCCTGGACCGTTGTCACAGGAGGCTAGGTGGTGTGTGTAGAGCCACTAGTCCTCAGGCCCCTGATGTGGGTAGGTGAGGACCATTCTTTTTTTTTTTTTTTAAATAATTTTTATGGTGCTTTAAGTGAAAATTTACAAATCAAGTCAGTCTCTCACACAAAAACCCATATACACCTTGCTACACACTCCCAGTTACTCTCCCCCTAATAAGACAGCCTGCTCTCTCCCGCCACTCTCTCTTTTCGTGTCCTTTTCACCAGCTTCTAACCCCCTCCACCCTCTCTTCTCCCCTCCAGGCAGGAGATGCCAACATAGTCTCAAGTGGAGGACCATTCTTAATGTCACAGATCTGCCATCCCACTTTATAGCTGATACAGCTGAAAATAGGCTTCAGGTATATATCCTGTTGTACTGTGGTAATGAGGGCCTATGCTGTTAAAATAGCTCATACAAGACTGCAGGAGTGAAAGGAATTCAAAGTCCGTGTACCCCTTATGCCTGTGCCTAGGCAAAGGGACCATGCTTTCCTTGAGTTCCGGGCTTAGGGGAGCTGGCAGATTATTTTTTTCATGTTAATTTGTTTCCTTTCCATAGATGGGAGAATGGCTCAGGGCAAACGATGGGTCCTACTTCTGGCCCAGGGGAGTTGGCAATCACCAGCAGAGCATGGAGGGTACAGGTAAATGGGAGAGAGGTTGTTCCCAAAGGGGGTGTTTTTTGAGCCATGTGGTACGTTGGACTCATATAGTTATCTTTTGCCTATTGGGTATCGCTTTTCACTGGCTCTGAAGGCTTGAGTGAACTCTCCACTGCTCAGTCTCTCCCGATGTGGAAAATGTGTCCCGTGGACCACTGCTTGCCTCACTGCACATGCCAGGTGATCCAGCCTGCAGGGTGCCAGTTCTGACCAGGTCAGGTCTGGCAACTCCTCATTGCTTCTGAGATGTCTCTCCCACCGCCTGCCACTCAGTCCAGTTCCTCAAGTTTACCTTTGATGTTCAGGGCTTCTGTTGTTGTTGTCAGGTGCCGTTGAGTTGGTTCCGACTCATAGCGACCCTGTGCACAACAGAACGAAACACTGCCCGGTCCTGCGCCATCCTTACAATCGTTGTTATGCTGGAGCTCGTTGCAGCCACTGTGTCAATCCACCTTGTTGAGGGTCTTCCTCTTTCCTCTGACCCTGTACTCTGCCAAGCATGATGTCCTTCTCCAGGGACTGATCCCTCCTGACAACATGTCCAAAGTATGTAAGACGCAGTCTCGCCATCCTTGCCTCTAAGGAGCATTCTGGCTGTACTTCTTCCAAGACAGATTTGTTTGTACTTTTGGCGGTCCATGGTATATTCACTATCCTTCACCAACACCACAATTCAAAGGTGTTAATTCTTATTCAGTCTTCCTTATTCATTGTCCAGCTTTCACATGCATATGATGTGATTGAAAATACCATGGCTTGGGTCAGGCGCACCTTAGTCTTCAGGGTGACATCTTTGCTCTTCAACACTTTGAAGAGGTCCTTTGCATCAGATTTACCCAGTGCAACACGTCTTTTGATTTCTTGACTGCTGCTTCCATGGCTTTTGATTGTGGAGCCAAGTAAAATGAAATCCTTGACAACTTCAGTCTTTTCTCCGTTTATCATGATGTTGCTCATTGGTCCAGTTGTGAGGATTTTTGTTTTCTTTATGTTGAGGTGTAATCCATACTGAAGGCTGTGGTCTCTGCTCTTCATTAGTAAATGCTTCAAGTTCTCCTCACTTTTAGCAAGCAATGTTGTGTCATCTACATAATGCAGGTTGTTAATGAGTCTTCCTCCAATCCTGATGTCCTGTTCTTCTTCATATAGTCCAGCTTCTTGGATTATTTGTTCAGCATACAGATTAAATAGGTATGGTGAAAGAATACAACCCTGACGCACACCTTTCCTGACTTTAAAGCGGTCAGTATCTCCTCATTCTGTCTGAACAACTGCCTCTTGATCTATGTAAAGGTTCCTTATGAGCACAATTAAGTGTTCTGGGATCCCCATTCTTCGCAGTGTTATCCATAGTTTGTTATGATCCACACAGTCGAATGTCTTTGCATAGTCAGTAAAACACAGGTAAACATCCTTCTGGTATTCTCTGCTTTCAGCCAGGATCCATCTGACATCAGCAATGATATCCCTGGTTCCACATCCTCTTCTGGAACCGGCCTGAATTTCTGGCAGTTCCCTGTCGACATACTGCTGTAGCCATTTTTGAATGATCTTCAGCAAAATTTTGTTTGTATGTGATATTAACGGTATTGTTCTATAACTTCCACATTCGGTTGGATCACCTTTCTTGGGAATAGGCATAAATATGGATCTTTCCAGTCAGTTGGCCAGGAAGCTGTCTTCCGTATTTCTTGGCATAGACAAGTGAGCACGTCCAGCGCTGCATCTGTTTGTTGAAACGTATCAATTGATATTCCATCAACTCCCACAGTATGACAAACTGACAGACACGTGGAGGCAGGGCTTCTAGATTGTCGTATATAATCAATTCACTTGTTTTTGTTGGGTCTTTGGTGTAAGAGGGACCACAGGAAGTGTCTAACTACTCTGCCATCTTGGCCCCATCTCTAGATCGTGTCTTAAGCCAATCTCTTTTGAAATATAAAAGAGAGAATGTAGCAGATAGACAGGGGGACCTCATACCACCAAGAAAGCAGTGCCAGGAACAGAATGCATACTTTAGATCTGGGGCTCTGTGTGGAGAAGCTTCTTGACCATAGAATGATTGATGGCAAGGGCCTTCCTCCAGAGCAGACAGAGACAAAAAGCCTTTCCCTGGAGCTGATGCCCTAGATTTGTACTTGTAGCCTACTAAACTGTGAGAAAATAACGTTCTCTTTGTTAAAACCACCCACTTGTGGTATTTCTGTCAGAGCAGCAGTAGATGACTAAGGGAAACCCTGGTGGCCTAGTGAGGAAAAGCTATGGCTGCTAACCAAAAGGTTGGCAGTTCAAATCCACTAGGGGCTCCTTGGAAACTCTGTGGGGCAGCTCTACTGTATCCTAAAGGGTCATTATGAGCCAGAATCAACTCAACAGCAGTGGGTTTTGGTTTTAGTTAGATGACTAAGACAATTGCCCATAGGAAGAATCGGGTTCATATATGCTATAGTTATGTGTGTGTGTCTGTGCGTGTTTTAATTTGGGTTTAATTATTCATGAAACATTAGAGTGAGTACACTGAATGATTTAATGGATTGACTTTTTAAGTTTATATTTGATTATCCTCCATAAACCCAAAAAAAAAAAAAAAAAAAACAAACCCATTGCCATCGATTCCCATTCATAGCAGCCCTACAGGACAGAGTAGAACTAACCCATAGAGTTTTCAAGGAGCACCTGGTGGATTTGAATTGCCGACCTTTTGGTTGGCAGGTGTAGCTCTTAACCACTACACCATCAAGGTTTCCCCCATAGACCATAAAAAATCTTAATTATTAATGGTCTAAGTCCTTATTATGTTTAGATACAATGTAAACACTCGAGGTTACAGATTTCAGCCATCTCTTTATAGATATCATTCCCTTTCCCTCTTTTCTCTTCTCTTTTTTTTTTTTTTTTTGTAATTTGTCTTGCAAGAAATCATTGTTTTGTTTAGCTTCTGAAAGCAATAACAATGATTTCATCTAATCTTTCCACAGTTCATCAATCCTGGGCAATTTTACAGATAATTCTTCAAGAAATTATACTTTGTACCTTTAAGATTTGAATAATAGTTGTATTAATTGATCTTATTCGAGCTAGGAACATGAAGATGTTATTGATGTTGTTGTTAGCTGCTATTTCATTGGCTCCAGGTCATCGCAACTTAATTTATAGCAGAACAAAATCTTCCCTAGTGGTGTACTATATACATGATCTTTGATATGTTTGAGACCATTGTTGAGAGTAATGTGTCAATCCATCTCAGGGAGGCTTATCCTTGTTTTTACTGACCCTCTACTTTACCAACTATGATGTTCTTTTCTAGCAATTGGTCTTTCCTAATGGCATGCCTAAAGTATTTGAGCCTAAGTCTCACCCTCCTCCCTTCTAAGGAACATTCTGGTTGTATTTCTTCTAAGATGGATTTGTTTGTTTTTCAGGCAGTCTGTGATATAGTCAATGTTCTTTGCCAAAACCACAATTAAAAAACAAAAATGAAAATAGCCCCAGCAAAATATCACTATACTCCCCAAACCAGGCATTGTGGGGTTCAGGTGGAGGTGGGATCCTAAACAGGCCGCAGAGTCACTAAGGAGACTTTTCCCAGAAGAAATGTAAGAGGTGATGGAGCTGAAAGCAGCAAGCCATGGCAGGAAGCACAAAGATATGATTGTTCTCAAATATCTAGACAAGAATTTGGTATATGACACAATCTAGAGGATCTGCATAGGTTAAAAAAAAGGGGGTCTTGATGAGTACTCAAGTAGCCTAAACTATAGAGCAGCACTTGGTTGGTAGCACACTGGAGTCAAACTCTGTAGGGAGAAAATGGTGGTCATTACACAGCATTCATTGGAGGCTTAGTTGCATGAGTTGGAATAGAGTGGCCTGTGGGTAGCCTTTCCCCAGTTGAAGGGCAGGGGTAAGGCATTCTGCTTAGCTCATTTTCAGTCTCTAAAAAATACTGGTGAAGTGAAGGAGGTGAACAAGGAGGGTGACCTAAAGACCAGGAGGAGGAATACACTCCACTCAGGAATAAATTATTTTCACCTCTGCAATGCCACATCACTCAGACAAACCTAGAATGTTTTGAGTTATTATGTAGTTCACAGCATTGCTACCAAAGCAATGTCCATCACCGCTTGAAGTAATTAGAGAAGCTACCATTTAAGGACATGCGGGTCAACTTTGGTGGACTCAGTAATGCCCTTAATGGGAAATGTCCCACTGAAAGTAAGCCTTGTTGAGACATGGCCAGGCTGGCATGCTTAGGACAAGTAGATGAAGATGAGACTTAGAGGAGGATATCTTTTGATCTCTTTGACCTGATTAATCCAGAAACTTGGTCAGGTTTTTTCTGTTGCCCAACAACTGTCTCTCTCTCTCTGCTTGTTTCTCCTGAACCATAATTCCTTCCTGTACAACCTGTTTTCTCTCAGTAATGGCTCGTAATCCATCGACTACTCCCATCTTAGATTTGCCATCACATCAAGGCTTTCATGAACGAGTCCCAGTCCATCATTCATTCATTCAACAATGTTTGTTGATCACTGTTTTGGACACTAAGAGCCCTCATAGGGCAGTGATTAAGCAGTCAGCTTCCACAGGAAAGGTAGGTGGTTCAAAGCCAGCAGCCGCTCCACAGGGGAAAGATGTGGCAGCCTGCTTCCATAAAGATTTATGGTTTTGGAAACCCTGTGGGGCATTTCTACTCTGTCCTACAGGGTCACTAGGAGTTGAAATCTACTTAAATGTGGTAGGGTTTTGTGTGTGTGTGTGTGTGTGTGTGTGTGTGTGTGTGTGTGTGTTGGACACCATGGTTATAGTGGTGATCTGGGCACAGAACTGGTTCTAGCTTTTTTCGGAAACCAGAGTTCAGTGGAAGAGACTAATAATGAATGAAGTAAGATCCTCTTCTGTAGAAACAGGCACTATGGTGGTAAGAAACAGCATCCACTGGCATTTGCCAAAGACAACCTGTGATGTAAGACCATATTTATAAAGATAACTTGGTCTGATCATGAAAGAACTTAGTTTCATGGGGAAAATAAGCAGATAATCAAATCAACTCAGTACAGTATGATCGGTGATGTAATATCTGATGTTTTGAATAACGAGATGATAGAGCGCATGATTTTGCCTGGAATGGTGGTGTAGTTTCCTAGTGCTGCTTTAATGGAAATGCCACAAGTGAATGTTCTCAAAGAACAGAAACTTATTTTCTCACAGTTTAGGATGCTAGAAGTCTGAACTTAGGGTGTGAGCTCTAGAGGAAGGCTCTCTCTCTGTTGGTTCTAGGGGAAGATCCTTGTCTCTTTCAGCATCTGCCCCTGAATTCCTGAGTTCCTTGATGATCTTCACATGGTAGCTATTTTTCTCCCATTAATGCTTCCTTCTCTATGTGGCCCCTTATAACTCAGAAGTGATTGAATTTTGGACATACCCTACATCCAAATGGTCTCATTAACATACAAAGAAAACTTTATTTACAAACAGGATTACATCCAAAAGATACAGGGGTTAGGAATCCAACAGGTTATTTTGGGAAGAGGAATAATTCAGTGAATGATAGATGAAGCCAGGGAAGTCTACAAAAATAAGGAGTCATTTGATCTGAGTTTTGAAGGAAGGTAGGAGTATTTATAGGCTTACAGAAGAAAAAATGTTGCTCAAAGCAAATTAAATGATGACATGTGTCTGTATACACTGGTGCTTGCAAAACCACCTGAAATCATCTAAAAATGAGCTTTGATCCCAGCTCAGCCACTTCTGACACCCTCTGAGGACATACAGTGTTGAACAATAAACAGTTGTGCTCTTACAGGAACCTATAGAATAAAAATGGGCAAAAATCAGCCATGGCTTTGAAACAATGACACATTTCAACTAGAAATCGATGTGCCCCATTGTAAATCTGGATGTACCCCATTGTAAATCTGGATGTACCATGAGAAGAATTTAATGAGCTGCATTGTCTGTTATAAGCATCTTCTGGAGACACTTTCCTTGAAATATAGGCTGTTCTTCCTCCTCTGCATCAGGCTTCCAGACTTGGAGTGCCAAAGAAAGAGTATTCACATAAAGAAACCGAGGGGAGGGAAAGTGGCATGAAAAGAGGAGAGAGATGTGGGTCAAGAGTAGGGTTCCTCTTAGCTGGGACATGTTAAACCAAGTAAAAAAAAATGAGGACATGGTGCCAGAATTATCAGGGAGCCCAGGTCAGTGGGCACAGCACTTGTCACCAGACTGAGGAAGAGGTAGGTCAATTTGGTGCAAGGGGCTGCCTCTGTTCTTCCCTGGGACATATGCTACTGCACTGTAATCATGACACCCCTTTCTGCCAGGAGGGTATGTGGACCTGTGAGTGTTGCTCTGACATGGTGGTGAGTGCTTTCTGTGGATGCACAGGTCATCACCATCAATGGTTTATGCCAAAGCATCAGATGCAATTACGCTACAAGGCCAGTTGCTGATTAAAACACCGACTCCTTCTAACCCTGACAAATCCCTCAGAGATGTGTTCTGTCACAATCACCCCAGCTCCTTGCAGGGACATGCAGAGATTTGCAGAACCATCTGTCTCAGGATGAGGTGATCCCCGAAGCCTTGTTGACCATAGAACCTGATGGAATCCTAGAGGTTAAAGGAAAAGGAGAGTCACAAAACATGTTTTTCACGTTGTTTTTCACCAGGTGTGTGTGTGGGGTACAGGTGCAGAGCCTCAGGGCAGGGTTATCCCCAGAGCTCCTGAAGGGGACTGAGTGAAGCAGGGAAAAGAAGGGGAGTTGAAGCTGCTGTGATCATTGTGTCGGTAGGGTGAAGTCTCAGCACCATGAAGCCCGTAGAAATCTCCCCTTTCTGTTCATAGCTTCTTCTAGCTATGCCCTTCTTCTGGGCCTCAGCCTGGCACATGTCTCCCTGTATTTCCACAGGATGAGGGAGGGACTATAGTGGGCTTCTCCTGTGCCTACACAGGAAGAAATCTTCCCAGCCGAGGAATGAGTCTACTATCACCCCCAGCTCCTTGATCTCCTGGGCTCCCTTTAGAAACAGGGCTGTGTCTTTAAGCAGGACAGACCCTGCCATGTCGTTCTCTCTGGTGTATCTGATCCTATTTCTGCTGCATTTACCCACTGTATGCAGTCTGGATTATGCTGAGTGTTTTAGTTTCCCTAAGGCCAGTGTCTATAGTGATAGGGACCTGGTGCTGGGCGGGTTTTTCCCCCTCTGCCTTTGGCAAAAAAAAAAAAAGTTGGCAGGAGGACCAGAAATACATCGACTCTCTTTTTGGCTCGGGCCCAAAAACGAATGGAGATGTCCTCAGTAAGTTCATTGTTGTATGTGTGAGTGTGTACATGAGAGTGTGTGTGTAGGTGTATGTGATTGTGTGTTTCTCTTTCATCCCCCTGAGAGTTCTCTACCATAAGCACAAGAACTGCAGAAATACAAATTAATGAATTCTGAATGTTCCATCCCTTCTTTGTCCTTCTCCTTCCTTCCTTTTCCCATTTTCTTCCTACCCTCTTCAAGACAGAAGGGAGAAATTTATATCTGTCATAGCACAGTCCCCATTCACACTATTTCCATCAGCCTGAACCACGGTTATCTACTGAAGGGTTTGGACTGAAGTCTTTAATTTTTATGAACTCCAACATACTACCTTGTTTTCTTTTGTGCATTGTGCTTTCCTGTGGTACCAAGAAATCCAGAGTCACATGCTTTCTTCATGTAGTTTTATAGTTTAGGTTGTGGTTTCTGCTTTATTATAAATTTTGAGTTAATATTTACGTGTATGTACTGCAAGGTGTGGATCAAAGGTATTCTTGTCACATATAAATATTCAACTGTTGCAGCACCATACTGAAAAGACAATTTTTTCTCCCTTGATTCATCAGAAATAAGTTGTGTGGGTCTATTCTGGAATTTCTAATGTATTCCATTGGTCTGTATGTGTTTATGAGAATATCACATGATCTTGATTATTCTGTTTTTATTATTAGACTTGAAATTGGGTAGCAGTATTCCTCCTAATTTAATGTTCTTTTCAGCATCTCCTTGATTTTTGCTCCTTTCTATTTCTGTATGAACTTTAGAATGAACTTGTTGATTTACAAACACAGGTCTGCTGGGATTCTAACTGGGATTTCACACAGTTCAGAAATTGTTTGGGGGAATATTGACATCTTAATAATTTTGAGCCTTCCCAAACAGGAGCACAGTGTATTTCCCCACTTATTTAGATCTCTTTTAATTTCTTTCAGCAAAACTTTGTACTCTCTCATGTACATGTCTTGCACGTCTTTTGCCAGTTTCATCCCTAAATATATTCTATGCTTATGGTATTGTAAATGGTGTTTTAAAATTTTATTTTATAATTGCTCTTCACTAGTGTGTATGATTTTTCTATGTTGTGCTTATGTCCTACAACCTTGGTAAACTCACTAATTTGGCAGTGTTTTTCAGATTCCATCAGATTTTCTACAAAGGTGATTATGTCATCTGTAGATAAACAGCTGTATTTTGCATCCCTTTCATTTATTTTTCCTTCCTTATTGCACTTCTATTGCACTTTCTGGAGCCAACAGCAGATGTGGCATTCAGGAGGTGAGAACGGACATCCTTGTCGTTTTTTTTAAGTTAGGAGGAAAGCATTTGATCTTTCTACATTAAGTATTATGTAAGTGGTAGTTTTTTTTTTTTTTTTTTTTGTAGATGTCCTTTATCAAGTTTTTATCAAGTAGATTTTGTTTATCCTGGTACAGACTACCAGGAAACTGTGGTGGCATAGTTCTTAAGTGCTATGGCTGCTAACCCAAAGGTCAGCAGTTCAAATCCACCACATGCTCCTTGGAAATTCTATGGGGCAGTTCTACTATGTCCTACAGGTTCGCTGTGAGTTGGAATTGACTGGAAGGCAACGAGTTTGGTTTGGCTTTTATCAAGTTGAGGAAGTTCCTTTTATTCTCACTTCACTGAGAGTTTTCCTGTGGAATCCATATGAGATTTCCTAAAAGTCTTTTGGTGCATCTATTGAGATGATCAAGTGATTTTTCATTTTTGACATTGCTTAAAGGGAGAGTTTTGATAATTGACTTTCAAATGCTATATGACTTTTGAATGCTTGGTGGAAAATGCCATTGGCCTATAATGTACTATCCTTTTCAAACATCATGGGATTCAGTCTCTTGAAAAATTCAATGAGAATTTGGGAATGCATGTTTACTGGAGATTTTTATTTGTAATTTTCTTTTCTTGTAATGTTTTATCTGGTTTGGTATCAGGGTAATGTTAGTTTAGCCAAATGACTGGGAAATAAGAGATTTTGTGGAACTGGTTTTAGCTCTACTTTAAATATGTGCCAGATTTCACACAAAAAAACAATTATAGACTTTCTTTCTTTCTTCCAAGACTGAATTTTGAAATAAATATTATTTATCATAAGTTGTTTTTTTTTCTTTTTAATACCAAATTGGAATCCATTAGCTCACATATTACACGGAATGACTGCATCTAGATTTGTAAGCTTGTGGGACAAAAAGCATTCATTTTCTTACTGCTGTTGTCCAAATTGGTGTGAAGGCTATTTGGGTCCTCCACTTTATTTTCTGGTATAAATTTTATAAATTACTCTGCATGTATCCTAAAGCTTATTGAATGCCACTCAGAACGAAATATTTAACTGGGGCTTTGCGTTTTATGTAGACAATTAACTTACAAATTTAACTTCTTTAATGTCTATGAGATCTTCAGGTTTTCCATGAGCCTTGTGCTGGGTTAGGAAATTAACATCTAACAGATTAAATTCAGCAAAAAATGAATTAAACAAGTTAACTTCAAAGCTGTCATGAAATCTTATAAATGTCTAAATAGCAAAAAAAAAATCACTGTCTTATAAAAAATTGAGAAGAAATAAGCAAAAATTTTAAATAAAAAATTTAATCGACCTCTTCTATAGTAGGACAGTTCAAATAGGAGAAATGAAATCCTGATACATGCTACCACATGGGTAAACCTTGAAAGCATTATTCTGAGTGAAATAAGTCATTCACAAAAGGAGAAGTAATGTATGATCTCACGTATATGAAATATCTAGGAAAGGTATGTATATACAGACCAGAGTTTATTAGTCACTACTAGAGGTGGAAGGAGGAGGAAATACGGAGTCATTGCTTAGGGGGCACTGAGCTTCTGTTAAGGGTGATGGAAAAACTGAAACTAGGTAGTGCTGATGGCTACACAACATCATGATGAACATAATGTACATGTAAAGAAGGTTAAAATGTAAAATATTTTGCTTCATATATACTTCGAAAACCAAATAAAACCCATTGCTGTCGCGTAGATTCCGACTCATAGCAACCCTATAGGACAGAGTAGAACTGCTCTATAGGGCCTCCAAGGAGTGGCTGGTGGATTCAAACTGTTGACCTTTTGGTTAGTAGCCATAGGTTTTATGCATTGCGCCACCAGGACTTATATATGCATATACTTAACCAAAAAACTAAACCCTCTACCGTCGAGTTGATTCCAAATCATAGCAACCCTACAGGACAGAGTAGAACTGCCCCATATGGTTTCAAGGAGCGCCTGGGGAATTCAAACTGCCGACCTTTAGGTTAACAGCTGTAGCTCTTAGCCACTTTGTCACCAGCGTTTCTATATGTATACTTACCATCATTTAAAAAATTAATAATATGAGTGCTCTAAATAGCATAATTAGTGTGGTTGATCTTTTTGACATGTATGTCATATATCCTCTATATAATATGTATGAATTCTTGTTTCAAGAGTACATGGCACAGCAACAAAATCTGGCCATATGTTTAGACAACAGAAGAAAGCCTCAAAAATCAAAAGTAGAAATAATTCAAGCAAATTACCTCGGTAAAACATAATAATGTAAATTTTAAAGAGGATAGATCACCAAAATTTAGGAACCTTTTAAAAATACCTCCTGAATCTTTGTAAAATAATTAGTTCGAAAAACTGCACAGAAAATTGCAATATTGGTAGCATTTAAAAACACCTAAAGCACTGATTTAAGGAAATATTTGGCGAAAAATAATGTACCACTTAAAGGAATTAGTAAAAAATCTAAATCAAACTTATACTTGTAGAAACTAGAAAAAAGAGCAAAAGAAAAGACAATTAGGACTAAAGAGAAAAGAAAACATTAATTTTTTAGGAAATAAAAAAATCTTAGAGCTATTAAAAACTCTAAGAGCTTATATGTTTGGCTACCAAATTAACGGGGGGAGAAGAAGCCTGAAATATATAATGAGAAATTATACAGGAGAAATAAAAGCGGGTAGAGAAATAACTGTAAATTTAAAGAAAACTTGCAGGGAGCATTTTGCTAAAGCCCTTGGAAATAAACTTGAAAACCTGAATGATCTGCTTATTTTTCAAGGACAATATCATTTATCAAAGCTGGCGCCCTAAAAGTTGACATATTAATGAGCACCGAAGACACTTGAGAAAACTCCTTAAAAATGCCTCAGGTGACAGACTGAGCCCAGCACAACTAGATGGTGCTCAGCTACTGCCACTGACTGCTCTGATAGAGATCACAATAGAGAGTCCTGCACAGAGCTGGGGAAAAATGTTGAAAGAAATTCTAACTCACAAAAAAAGAGCAGACTTATTGGTCTGATGGAGACTGGAGAAACCCCCAGAGTATGGCTCCCAGAGAACCTTTTAACTCAGTACTGAAGTCACTCTTGAGGTTCACCCTTCAGCCAGAGATTAGACAGGCTCATAAAAAAAACAAAAGAAGTGTAGCTGAACCACGTATGTGAGACTAAATGAGTTCACCAGCCCATGAACAAGGGCAAGAAAGAAGGAGAGGAAAGGAAATCTGGATGAATGGAAATGGGGAATCCAAGGTCAAGAAGAGAAAGTGGTGATACGTCATGGGGTTGCCAACCAAGGTCACAAAACAATGTGTATATTAAATGTGTAATGAGAACTAATTTGTTCTGTGAGGCTTCATTTAAAACACAATAAAAAAATAAAATGCCTCAGGTGAAAATGACAAAAGAGAGTAATCCTACTAAATGTTCGAAAACAAATTGTACTGGTGTAATTGAAACTGGTCCAAGGCTTTATAAAAAGGCATGATTACCATTTGAGACAGCTTGTTGCACTGTGGGGGCTTTTGTGTTGCTGTGATGCTGGAAGCTATGCCACCGGTATTGAAATACCAGCAGGGCCACCCATGGTGGACACGTTTCAGCGGAGATTCCGGAATAAGACAGAATAGGAAGAAGAACCCGGCAGTCTATTTCTGAAAAGAATTAGCCAGTGAAAACCTTATGAATAGCACTGGAAAACTGTATGATATACTGCCAGAAGATGAGCCCCTCAGGTTGGAAGGCACTCAAAATACGACTGGGGAAGAGCTGCCTCCTCACCCTAGAGTTGACCTTAATGATGTGGCTGGAGGCAAGCTTTTAGGACCTTCATTTGCTGATGTGGCATGACGCAAAATGAGAAGAAACAGCTGCAAATGTCCATTAATATTTGGAACCTAGAAGTACGAAGTATGAATTTAGGAAAATTGGAAATCATCAGAAATGAAATGGAATGCCTAAACATTGGTATCCTAGGCATTAGTGAGCTGAAGTGGCCTGGTACTGGTCATTTAGAATCAGACAATCATATGGTCTACTATGCAGGGAACAATGACTTGAAGAGAAATGGCATTCCATTCATCGTCAAAAAGAACATTTCAGGATCTATCCTGTAGTACAGTGCTGTCAGTGATAGGATAATATTCACACACCTACAAGGAAGACCAGTTAATATGACTATTATTCAAATTTACGCACCAACCACTAAGGCGAAAGATGAAGAAATTGAAGATTTTTACCAGCTTTTGCAGTCTGAAATTGAATGAACATGCAATCAGGATGCACTGATAATTACTGGTGATTGGAATGCGAAAGCTGGAAACAAAGAAGAAGGATAGGTAGCTGGAAAATATGGTCTTGTTGATAGAAACAATGCTGGACATCACATAATTGAATTTAACAAGACCAGCGACTTCATTGCAGCTACCTTTTTTCACCAGCGTAAATGGCAACTATACACTTGGACCTCACCAGATAGAATACACAGGAATCAAATAGACTATCTGTGGGAAGACAATGGAAAAGCTCAATATCATCAATCAGAAAAAGGCAAGGGGCTGACTTCGGATCAGATCATCAATTACTCATACGCAAGTTCAAGCTGAAACTGAAGGAAATTAGAACAAGTCCACGACAGCCAAAGTACGATCTTCAGTATATCACACCTGAATTTAGAGCCATCGTGAATAGATTTGATGCATTGAACACTAATAACTGAAGACCAGACAAGTTGTGGAATGACATCAAGGACATCATACATGAAAAGCAAGAGGCCATTAAAAAGACAGGAGAGAAAGAAAAAATCTAAATGGGTGACAGAAGAGACTCTGAAACTTGGTCTTGAACGCCAAGTAGCTAAAGCAAAAGGAAGAAATGATGAAGTAAGAGAGCTGAACGAAAGATTTCAAAGCGTGGATCAAGAAGACAAAGTAAAGTATTATGATGACATGTGCAAAGAGCTGGAGATAGAAAACCAAAAGGGAAGAACGTGCTCAGGATTTCTAGGGCTGAAAGAACTGAAGAAAGAATTCAAGCCTCCTATTTTTTTTTTTTATTGCAATACTGAAGGATTCTATGGGAAAATATTAAATGATACAAGAAGCATCAAAAGAAGATAGAAGGATTACACAGAATCAGTATAGGAAAAAGAATTGATCAACTTTGAATCATTTCAGGAGGTAACATTTGATCAGGAACCAATGTCACTGAAGGAAGAAATCCAAATTGCACTGAAGGCATTGACGAAAAACAAGCAGCTCTGGAAGTGCTCACTCTCCTATGCCAAGACATTTGGAAGACAGGTACCCAGCCAACTGACTGGAACAGATCCATATTTATGCCTATTCCCAAGAAAAGTGATCCAACTGAATGTGGAAATTATGGAACAATATCATTAATATCACATGCAGACAAAGTTTTGTGGAAGATTATTCAAAAGCAGCTGCAGCAGTGTGTCAACAGGGAACTGCCAGAAATTCGATTCAGATTTAGAAGAGGACATGAGTCCTGCTGAAAGCAGAGAATACCAGAAATATGTTTACCTGTTTTTTATTGACAACAGAAAGGTATTCGACTGTGGATTATAACAAATTATGGATAACGTTGCAGAGGATGGGAATTATGGAACACTTAACTGTTGTCAGGATGAATCTGCACATTGATCAAGAGGCAAGTGTTCAAACAGAACAAGGGGATAGTGCATGGTTTAAAGTCAAGAAAGGTGAGCTTCAGGGTTGCATCCTTTTATCATACATATTCAGCCTGTATGGTGAGCAAATAATCTGAGAAACTGGAATACATGAAGAAGAACAAAGGGTCAGCAGTTCGAATCTACGAGGTGCTCCTTATATATCAAGAATGGAGGAAGGCTCATTAATAGTTTAAAGTCAGGAAAGGTGAACATCAGGACTGTATCCTTTTACCATACCTATCCAATCTGTATGCTGAGTAAATACTCTGAGAAGCTGGACTATATGATGAAGAATGGAGCATCAGGAATGGAGGAAGATTCATTAACAATCTGCATTATGCAGATGACACAACCTTGCTTGCTGAAAGTGAAGAGGACTTGAAGTACTTACTGGTAAAGATCAAGGACCACAGCCTTCAGTATGGATTACACTTCAACAAAAATCCTCACAACTGGACCAAAAAGCAGCTTCATGTTAAACAGGGAAAAGATTCAGGTTGTCAAGGATTTCATTTTACTTGGATCCACAACCAACACCCGTGGAAATAGCATTGAAGAAATTGAAAGATGGATTGCGATGGGCAAATCTGCTGTAAAAGACCTCTTTAAAGTGTTGAGAAGCAAAGATGTCACCTCGAGGCCTAAAGTGTGCCTGGCCCAAGCCATGGTTTTTCAATCTTCTCCTATGCATTTGA
Source organism: Loxodonta africana (assembly GCF_030014295.1). Classification (NCBI taxonomy): domain Eukaryota; kingdom Metazoa; phylum Chordata; class Mammalia; order Proboscidea; family Elephantidae; genus Loxodonta; species Loxodonta africana. The sequence goes on from NC_087344.1 coordinate 17,962,485, forward strand.
AAGCTGGACAATGCATACCAAAAACAAACAAAAAAAACAACCCTGGTGCTGTCGAGTCGATTCCGACTCATAGCGACCCTATAGGACAGAGTAGAACTGCCCCATAGAGTTTCCAGGGAGCACCTCGTAGATTCGAACTGCTGACCCTTTGTTTAAAGCCACAGCTCTTAACCACTATGCCACCAGGTTTTCCGGACAATGCATAAGAAAGACTAAAGAAGAATTGATACCTTGAATTGTGGTGTTGGAGAAGAATATCGGCTATTCCATGGGCTGCAAAAGAAGGAACCAATCTATCTTGGAAGAAGTACAACCAGAATGCTCCTTAGAAGCAAGGATGGTGAGACTACGTTTCACATACTTTGGGCACATTGTCAGGAGGGATCAGTCCCTCGTGAAGGACATCATGCTTGGTAAAGTAGAGGGTCAGTCAAAAAGAGGAAGATAGTTAATGAGATGGATTGACACAGTGGCTGCAACAATGGGCTCAAGCAAAGCAATGATTATGAGGTTGCACAGGACTAAGCAGTGTTTCATTCTGTTGTGCATAGGGCTGGTATGAGTTGGAATCCGCTGGACAGCATCTAACAACAACAACCATTTGACTTCCAGCTCCAGTAAACCTAAGTTATGTTTTGTGATATACCCAAGCCTTTCCAAAAGGGTTTATGAGGGTAAGTGTGCACAACTCACTCAGGTCCCTAGCAGAAAACATCTTTCATTTTTCCATGCATTGAGGCACCTCCCATTTAAGTTGTTAGGTGTAGTCGAGTCAGTTCTGGCCCACAGCTACTGCATCTACTACAGAATGAAACACTGCCTGGTGCTGTGCCATCCTCACCATTGTTGCTATGCTTGGGCCCATTGTTGTAGCCACTGTGTCTGGTCCATCTCCTTGAGGGTCTTCCTCTTTTTCCCTGACCCGCTTCTACCAAACATCATGTCCTTCTCTGGGAACTGATCCCTTCTGACAACGTGTTCAAAGTTTGTGAGACTGTAGTCTCAGCATCCTTGATTCTAAGGAGCATTCTGGTTGCACTTCTTCTTCCAAGACAGATTTGTTCACTATTTTGGCAGTCCATGGTATATTCAATATTCTTCACCAAAACCGCAATTCAAAGGCTTCCTTAGTCATTGTCCAGTTCTCTCATGCATATGAGAAGACTGAAAGCACCGTGGCTGGGGTCAGGTGCACTTTAGTCCTCAAGCTGACATCTTTGCTCTTCAATACATCTTTTGACTTCTTGACTGCTGCTTCCACGGCTGCTGGTTGTGGATCCAAGTAACATGAAATCCTTAACAACCTTAATCTTTTCTCCGTTTATCGTGATGCTGCTTATTGGTCCAGTTGTGAGGATTTTTTTTTTTTTTAATTTTGAGGCATAATCCGTACTGAAGGCTGTGGTCTTTGATCTCCATCAATAAGTGCTTCAAGTCCTCTTCACTTTCAGCAAGCAAGGTTGTGTCATCTGCATAATGCAGGTTGTTAGTGAGTCTTTCTCTAATCCTGATGCCCCATTCTTCTTCATATAGTCCATCTTCTCAGATTATTTGCTCAGCATACAGGTTAAATAGGTGTGGTTAAAGGATACAACCTTGACGCACACCTTTCGTGACTTTAAACCATGCAGTATACCCTCGTTCTTTTTGAACAACTGCCTCTTGGTTCTTGTACAGCTTTCTCATGAGCACAATTAAGTGTTCTGGAATTCTTATTCTCTGCAACGGTATCCATAATTTGTTATGATCCACACACTTGAGTGAATTAGCATAGGCAATAAAACCCAGGTAAACATATTTCCTGTATTCTCTTCTACCAGTCAGGATCCACCCGACATCAGCAATAATATTCCGTTGATAGGACCTCAGTAAAATAATCTGCTTGGATGAAAGCTATACCATTGAGGTAAATCCTACCTCAATTCTGCCCCGAAGCCCTGCAAATCTCAGTTAGTTGCTTGGCTCATCACTGACTTGATTCCACCTAGGAACAACAAAACAAGTCTTTTGAAATAAAATTATTAGGGATGCTAAGGAAATTTATTTAGGTCTTGATTATAATTTGTCAATTTAATTTTTTGTAATTGTAACTACTGATCCTAAATATTTTCTCTGTTCTTTGGTCATAAACTTCTTTGTTTTTGTTGTTGTTAGGTGCTGTCCAGTCGGTTCCTACTCATAGCGACCCTATGCACAATTGAAACGCTGCCTGGTCCTGAGCCATCCATAAAATCGTTGTTATACTTAAGCTCATAGTTGCAGCCACTGTGTCAGTCCACCTCATTGAGGGTCTTCCTCTTTTCTGCTGACCGTGTACTCTGCCAAGCATGATGTCCTTCTCCAGGGACTGATCCCTCCTGACAACATGTCCGAAATATGTAAGACACAGCCTTGCCATCCTTGCTTCTAAGGAGCATTCTGGTTGTACTTACTCTAAGACAGATTTGTTCATTCTTTTGACAGTCCATGGTATATTCACTATTCTTCACCACCGCCACAATTCAAAGGCATCAATTCTTCTTCAGTCTTCCTTATTCATTGTCCAGCTTCCACATGCATATGATGTGATTGAAAATACCATGGCTTGGGTCAGGCGCACCTTAGTCTTCAAGGTGACATCTTTGCTCTTCAACATTTTAAAGAGGTCCTTTACATCAGATTTACCCAATGCAATGCGTCTTTTGATTTCTTGACTGCTGCTTCCATGGCTTTTGATTGTGGAGCCAAGTAAAATGAAATCCTTGACAACTTCGATCTTTTCTCCGTTTATCATGATGTTGCTCATTGGTCCAGTTGTGAGGATTTTTGTTTTCTTTATGTTGAGGTGTAATCCATACTGAAGGCTGTGGTCTTTGATCTTCATTAGTAAGTGCTTCAAGTTCTCTTCACTTTCAGCAAGCAAGGTTGTGTCATCTGCATAACGCAGGTTGTTAATGAAAAAAAAAATGAGTCTCCCTCTAATTCTGAAGCCCTATTCTTCTTCATATGGTCCAGCTTCTCAGATTATTTGCTCAGCATACAGATGGAATAGGTATGGTGAAAGGATACAATGCTGATGCACACCTTTCCTGACTTTAAACCAATCAGTATCCCCTTGTTCTGTTCGAACAACTGCCTCTTGATCTATGTAAAGGTTCCTCATGAGCACAATCAAGTGTTCTGGAATTCCCATTCTTCACAATGTTATCCATAATTTGTTACAGTCCACACAGCCTAATGCCTTTCCATAGTAAATAAAATAACAGGTAAACATCCTTCTGGTATTCTCTGCTTTCAGCCAGAATCCACCTGACATCAGCAATGATATCCCTGGTTCCACATCCTCTTCTGAAACCGGCCTGAATTTTTGGCAGTTCCCTGTTGATATACTGCTGTAGCCGTTTTTGAATGATCTTCAGCAAAATTTTGCTTGCGTTTGATATTAATGATATTGTTCTATAACTTCCACATTCGGTTGGATCACCTTTCTTGGGAATAGGCATAAATATGGATCTCTTCAAGTCAGTTGGCCAGGAAGCTGTCTTCCATATTTCTTGGCATAGACAAGAGAGCACCTCCAGCGCTACATCTGTTTGTTGAAACATCTCAATTGATATTCCATCAATTCCTGGAGCCTTGTTTTTTGCCAGTGCCTTCAGAGCAGTTTGGACTTCTTCCTTCAGTACCATCGGTTCCTGATCATATGCTGCCTCTTGAAATGGTTGAACATCGACTAATTTTTTTTTTTGATATAATGAATCTGTGTATTCCTTCCATCTTCTTTTGATGCCTCCTGCATTGTTTAATATTTTCCCTATAGAACCCTTCACTATTGCAACTCAAGGGTTGAATTTTTTCTTCAGTTCTTTCAGCTAGAGAAATGCTGCGTGTGTTCTTCCCTTTTGGTTTTGCATCTCAAGCTCTTTGCACGTGTCATTATACTTCACTTTGTCTTCTTGAGACCCCCTTTGAAATCTTCTGTTCATTTCTTTTACTTCATCAATTCAAGAATGAGTTTCAGAGTCTCCTCTGACGTCCATCTTGGTGTTTTCTTTCTTTTCAATGACCTGTTGATTTCTTCAAGGATAATGTCCTTGATGTCATTCCACAACTCATCTGGTCTTCAGTCACTAGTGTTCAGTGCATTGAATCTATTCTTGAGATGGTCTCTAAATTCAGGTGGGTTATACTCAAGGTCATATTTTGACTTTCGTGGACTTGCTCCGGTTTTCTTCAGTTTCAGCTTGAACTTGCACATGAGCTATTGATGGTCTGTTCTACAGTTGTCCCCTGGCCTTGTCCTGACTGATGATATTGACCTTTCCATCATCTCTTTCCAAAGATGTAGTCAGTCTGATTCCTGTGTGTTCCATCTGGTGAGGTCCATGTGCGTAGTCACCGTTTATGTTGGTGAAAGAAGGTATTTGCAATGAAGAAGTCGTTGGTCTTGCAAAATTCTATCATTTGATCTCCGGCATTGTGTCTTTCACCAAGGCCATATTTTCCAACTACCGATCCTTCTTCTTTGTTTCCTACTTTTGCAATCCAATCACCAGTAATTATCAATGCATCTTGATTGCATATTTGATCAATTTCAGACTGCAGCAGCTGATAAAAATCTTCTGTTTCTTCATCTTTGGCCCTAGTGGTTGGTGCATAAATGTGAATAATAATCGTATTAACTGATCTTCCTTGTAGGCCTATGGATATTATCCTATCACTGACTGTGTTGTACTTCAGGATAGATCTTGAAATGTTCTTTTTGGCAATGAATGCAACAGCATTCCTGTTCAAATTGGCATTCCCAGCACAGTAGACTATATGATTGTCCAATTCAAAATGGCCGGCCAATACCAGTCCATTTCAGCTCACTAATGCCTAGGATATTGATATTTTTGCATTCCATTTCATTTTTGCCAATTTCCAATTTTCCTAGATTCTTACTTCGTACATTCCAGGTTCTGATTACTAATGGATTATTGCAGCTGTTTCTTCTCATTTTGAGTCGTGCCACATCAGCAAATGAACATCTGAAAGCTTGACTCCATCCATGTCATTAAGGTCGACTCTACTTTGAGGAGGCAGCTCTTCCCCAGCCATCTTTGAGTGCCTTCCAACCCGGGGGGCTCATCTTCCAGCACTTTATCAGACAATGCTCCACTGCTTTTCGTAAGGTTTTCACTGGCTAATGCTTTTCAGAAGTAGACTGCTGGGTTCTTCTTCCTAGTCTGTCTTAGTCTGGAAGCTCAGCTGAAACCTGTCCTCCATGGGTGACCCTGCTGGTATCTCAATACCGATGGCATAGCTTCCAGCATCACAGCAACACGCAATCCCCCACAGTACGACAAACTGATAAAAAAGACATTGAAATCCATGTGAAATTGTTCACTACAGTTTAGTAAGTAAACCCAGCTAAATGCATGTGTACCTTGCCTACTGTAAGCCCGTGCTTACTGGTCATGCTGTATGTACTTATATATACTGGATATGCATTATATCTAGGGTATAAAAACTTAATTGAGAGTGAGATTAGAAAAAATTCTAGAAGATGTCTCCTTGTGGTGCAATAAAGCAACTAAAGAAACAAAGGAGAAAAACAGAGTTCTAAAATATTATTTTTCCTTGGCTTGGCTTAAAGTTACTCCTGAATAATTATGACTTGATCATTCTCCCTTATGATGTCCACTCTTTTTAGGTTGTTCCCAAAAAACTACCAGTTTGTTCTGGTCTTTCACTTTGCCATTGAGGAGATCAACAAGAACCCCTACCTGCTCCCCAACCTGTCCTTGGGTTTTGACCTCTACAATGCCATTCCCAGGGACCACAGAACCTTAGAGAGTGCCCTGTTTTGGCTCTCAGGAGGGAGGCAGATTCTGCCTAATTACAACTGCCGGAGACAGAGCAAATCTATCGCTAGCATTATGGAAAGCAAATCAGCATTCTCGGCAGAGATTGGAACACTGCTGGAGCTCTACAAAAGCCCACAGGTCAGTGGATTGTGAGCTCTGGAAACATAAGATCAGGTTGTGTCAATGGCATTCCCTCCTGTCTGATCAAGGGAAAGGAGGAAGGAGGGTTTATGTATTCCTTGACTGTTGTGCACGAATTCCAATGAATTCTGAGGATTATGAGCTTATAACTTGTGCCATGAAGGAGGATGAAGGAAGGGGAAGGAGCAGTGCTGTGTATCCTTTGAAGCTCAGCCCAGATTACAGCTCAGGACCAATACATCCACGCCAACTTCTGGAAATATAATCTGCTCACCTTCAACAGATAGCTGTGTGCCTTGTCGAAAATGCCCCAGGCAGGGAACTTCCCCAACCGGGATAAAACCCTTCTCAGGGGACAGACAGAGGCCAATAAATAATTGATGTGGGGGTAAGGCCTGGCCCTGTAGTCTGAATATGGTATATTAATAAAGTCCCCAACAATCATTTGAGATGCAGATGCAGCTGTCTTATGGTTCAGCTTCTCTCTCTGTCCAATCCTGCTTTTCTCATGTGCCCAGAGGTGTGTCTCCTGAGGGCACTCCCATAAACTTTCCACATGCCACTCTCCATATCAAAGTCCCTTTCCAGGGAACCTGATCTAAGACAAGCAGCAGTCAGAAAGAATTAAGGCCAAAATAAGATTTAAAAAAAAAAACCCATTGCTGTCGAGTCACTTCCAACTCATAGCGACCCTACAGCACGGAGTAGAACTGCTCCACGGGGTTTCCAAGGAGCGGCTGGTAGATTTGAACTGCAGCACTTTTGGTTAACAACCATGTTCTTAACCACTGTGCCACCAGGGCTCCAAAATAAGAGCCTTACGTTATGAGAATTCTGTGATGGAAAAATCATATTTCAAGACTCAGAGTTTATAATTGTGCTCCTCAGGATAATCTACAGTATGCTGAGGTATTAAGTTAAATCTAAAATATCAAGGGTGTAACAGGAAATATTTATTATCAGGGTTCGTATCCAACATTGATCGCTAGGGAGATGGGCCTGAGTTACTAAGCCACAGGCTTAAAGCTGGTGGAAACAGTACCATCGTGCAGGTGCACCAGCTGATATTAGTGTCTTCTTCTGTTGACCTGCAGGAGATGACGAGCACACGGAGATCTTCCACATCATCTTTTATGCTTTAGCCTGAAAGTCACACCAGGGGTTACACATCATGTCCTGAAAGCAGGGAGGCTGGAATATATGGTCTTCTGTTTGAACAGAATGAAAAAAGAACTGTGGAGTGTCCAATGCAGTTTCTTATTTTTCTTCAGCAGATATTCCATTAATTCCCCCTTCCACAGAGAGAATTCTCTTACTCCCTCTCTAATGAAGACCACTGAAATCCCATGCAACTCAGATTCATGACCTTTCTTTGTTTCATATTCAGGTCACGTATGGTCCTTTTGATCCTATTCTGAGTGATAAAGACTGGTTCCCATCACTGTATCCGATGGCCTCCAAGGACGGCTTTCTGGTCCATGGAATGATCCAGTTATTGATGCATTTTGGCTGGACCTGGGTGGGGCTTTTTGTCTCTGAAGATATGAAAGGGGAGCAGTTCCCCAGGACCTGGAAGCAGAGATAGTAAAGGAAAGTATCTGTGTGGCCTTTGTAGAAAAAGTCTCTGAGATCAGGAGACTACACGAAGTCAGTACGTTGATGTTGAGAGACAGGATCAGGGATTCATTAGCAAATGTGTATATACTGTATGGTGATGCTGAGAGTATCAAATTTATAAGCTATTTCACAGAAACTTATTTAATCTCTGGAAAGGTATGGATCATGGAAGAAAACTGGCATAATCTTTTGCATGACATCTATGGAAGCCTCTTATTTTCACATTGGGAGAAGGCAATCCCTGGCTTCAGACACTTTGTCAAGGGAGTGAACCCATCCAGGTATCCAGAAGACTTTTACCTCAGGAAAATCTGGCTTCAAATATTTAATTGTTTGATTGTCGGGACACAATGTGGAGAAATCGAGAACTGCCCACCAAATGCTTCCTTAGAGTCAGTGCCAGTCTCTATGGGCATGATGAACTTGTCTGATTCTAGGTATCCTGTCTATAATGCTGTATATACTGTGGCCCAAGCCCTCCATGAAATGCTTCTGATTAACACAGAAATGGGATCTACAGGAAATGCAGAGGGACCTACGCTCCTCCCCTGGCAGGTACATCTCCTCCAGAGGCAGGATTTGTATTGTTCACCTAATGGCATTGGTGGTATTCTATTGAGGCACAGCAGCATGACCAGGCTTGTGACTCATGGTCAATAGGATCAGGCAAAATGAATGAAAGATTGTTCCCAGTGGATATGCTGATAAGTGCAATTTTTGAGTATCAACTTGGAAAACCCTGGTCATGGGGTGTGGGGAGAGGTTCAGTTAAAGACCACGCAATAAGAAATGGTTATCAGAAAAGTTTCTTAAGGCCTAATATGTAAGATATGACCCAACCACAACTCATGCGAATTCACAGGTAGATAAAAATGGGTCAAGTCTTTATTTCTCCCTGGGATACATACATTCCCCTTCCTTGGTATTCTAAAATGTCTTTGGGAAATGTTCTTTTTTTGAGCCATACCTGGTGACACTCTGACAAGTGCTTTATTTATTTTTTCTTACCAAACCTGCGACATCATGGGAGCGGGGGTTATAGTCCCAATTTGACATATGAAAACCCACACAATACATGTAAGATTCTGGGATTACCTAGGATGAAAATGGATTTGTTGGGATGTTAAAATCTTCATTTACACCAGTTTTAATGAAGCTGCGAGCAGACTTTTTTGGTCAGGGTTGGATCAAAGCAAACATGTAAGCCAACCTCTAGATGGTGTCATGATTGGATTCGATTAGGCGTCCATTATTCTGGAGCCCTGGTGGCATTCTCCCTTGAGCCCATGAGATGGTGGGCACACACAAAAAAATCAGCAACTACCATAACAAAATCGTGAGGGTAGAGAGGTGGGGAAAGAAGAATTAATTGGTAGGTATGAGCCCTCCATCTCTAATTTGAATGCAATCCTGTTTTAAAATTATGCCTCACCTCTAGCTTCATCCATTTATAAGGAATATCCTATTTACAAACAGCATTGGGGACAATATATTCTTGGATGAGAAAAAAAACTCTATGACACGGTATGATATTGGAAACCCTGTGAATTTTACTGGTGATTTTAGCCTGCTGATTAAAGTCGGAGAGTTAATCTTCAATAATCCACACGATCAAGAGTTAGTCATCAACAAAGAGATGATAGAATGGCCTGTTGGATTCAAAGAGGTATGACATCATCTCAAAATTGGACGTATACATTGTAGCTTTATCTGAACAGAGCCATGAGAGGCGATTGAGTTGGCACCCTCTTAACCCAGGGCTAAATTTATGATATTACTTTCACATATTATACAGCTGCACCTCTGGGAAGAGTAAGTTTATATGTGTAATTGTTTGATTGTTTTTAATTTGGGTTCGATTAGCCATTAAGTATTGGAATGCATACACTGAAGGGAGGTAATGGACCTACTTTTTAAATTTTATACTTGGTTATCCTCCATATATCACAGAAGAGTCTTAATCATGCATGCTCCAATCCCTATGTTTAGATGCACTGTAAACACAGATAGACTCTGGATTTCAGCGATCTCTTTATAGATTTCATCCTCATTCTTTTTTCTATCGGTAATTTGTCTATCGAGAAGTCATCATTGTTTTGTTTATCTTCTGAAAGCACTGCCCGTCATTTCATCCAACTTACTACAGTTTATCAATCTTGGGCAGTTTTGTGGATGTTTGTACAGAAGTGATACTTCCACTTTTAAGGTTTCATTAAATGCCCGACAAAGGGGTACTATACCTGAACTCATGAACTCAGATTTGGATTAACCCCAATATCTGGTCCATAACATCCACTCATCGTTCTTTGCTGGTACACTTCAATTTATTTATGTAGGTACCTCTAGTAGGAAGTCTATTTATCACATTGTTAAATTCTTCCATGTAATACCTAAACTCTTATATCCAGTCAAGTATGGGGGCATGGTAAAATTATCCTTGGACGTACAAGGCCTCAGAATCCTTATGATACAGTGACCTACACTGAAAGGACTTTAAGATAAAGTAGCAAAAAAAAAAAGGAGAGAAACACTCAGGGGATGTTTCAGGTGATGTATGAGATAAAAGTCACCAGCTACTTCGGTAAAATTTTGATTGTATGTGTAACCAGTTAAAGAAAGAGGAAAAATATTATTGGTAATTTATATTTAGAGATCTAGGTAATATCAACAGGATGGAGCTGGAAAAGTGCCAGAAAGTGTAATAGAAGATCCAATTTCTTGCTTATTAGTGGACAAGCTGCTAATAATGTGCAAAGTAATAACCAATGCATCCTTTTTTCTCTGCAGACTCCTCAATCTGTGTGTAGCCAGAGCTGTGGTCCAGGATCCAGGAAAATTCCAGAAGAAGAAAGGCCATTCTGTTGCTTTATTTGTACAATTTGCCTAGAGACAGAGACTTCATATCGGACAGGTATGAATGTTTATGACTGCCCTCTAATAACCCCAGCCCTCGCGCCATTCTCTCCATGAAAAGGACAGGAAGGGGAAGTTGCAGTGGGGTCCTAGGCCATGATTGTCTTCTGTTTTTTCTTTCACTCATTCATTCACCGTATTTACTTTTATACCTAATATTGCTGCGACATTATGAGAAAGGAGTAGATCTTTTGTACACTATTGAAACTAAATTGGTGTTAATTCAGAATAGATTGTTATAAAGTTAAGACGATAATCGTAAGCTCTAAGGTCACTACTAAGGAATACACTAAAATATACGCTGAAAAAATACACAAGAGGTAATCTAAACAGTTGCAAGATAAAAATCAATTAGTCATAATTATGTATACATGTTTTTTGTATATATGTAATTATAAAATACATGCAGAAAAATACACAAGAGGGAATCAAAATAGTACACAAGAAAAAAATATATGAATCATTAAAAAAGACCATCATGTGGGAATTCTGGAACAAAAAAGGCATACGATAAGTAGAAAACAAAAAGCAGAAGTCTTCTTTTATCAATAATTACCTTCCATATAAATTGATTAAACTCTCCAATTAAAAGGCAGTGATTGGCCTAATGGATTGAAAAGAAAAAAATAAATGATCAAATACTGCATATAAGAAACTCACATACAGTGAGTTATAAAGACACACATACGGTGAAAGTGACAGGATGGAACATTGATATTCCATGCAAATATTAGCCAAAAGAGGGCTGGAGCTGCTATGCTAATACCAGACAATGTAGACTTTGAGCAAAAAATCATTACAACAAAGAAGGACATTATATATTCATGAAAAGGTCAATATGTCAAAGGATACACCCCTTATTATTAAAACAGAAAAGAAATATAAGAAGGCATTGTCATTTGCTTCTGCAATATCCATCCTTCATACCTTCCCACCAAATCCCAAAGAATGTTCTGGTATCTATCTCTGTACCCCTTAGCACAGTTGTTAGGCATTTGTCTGCTAAGCAAAGGGCGGGAAGTTTGAATTCACCAGCCACTACCTGGAAACCCTATGGGGAAGTTCTACTGTGTCCTATAGGTTTGCTGTGTGTAGGAATTGACTTTACTGAAACAGGGTTTTTTAGCCCATAGCTTATGAATCTTGTACGAAGTTAAACCAAAGTTCAGAACTAGTTATAGCCCCTACTGGTCAATGTGAATTCCCAGCACCTTAACCTGTGTCTTAGACTGGGTTCGCTAGAGAAGAAAAACCAATAAGGTGTATAAATATGTGCATTTATATCAAGAAAATGGCTCACACGGTTGTAGAGGCTGGGACATCCCAAGTCTGTGGTTCAAGATAGAGGATTCTCCTGATGCACATAGCCACAGAGACTGGCGAATCCAAGATCAGCAGGTCAGAGAGCACGGCTCACACTCACAGGCTGTGAAGACTGATGAATCCCAAGACCAGCAGGCAAGACCACAGGAAAGCTGCTAGCTCAAGTCCCAAGAATCTAAGGTCAGATGAACAGGAGATGAACACCTGCCGGATCCAGAATGAGTAAAAGCCCACAAGTCTTGCCAGAATATCCACTTATATTCAATGCAGGCCACACGCCCGAGGAAACTCCCTTTCAACTGATTGGTTACTCACAGAAGATCCCATCATGGAGATGATCCCATAATATCAAGTCTCATCATGGAAGTCATCACAGCATCACAGGACTCTCAAACCACTGAGAATCATGGCCCAGTCAAGTCGACACACAGCCTTAACCATCACAGCCAGTAACTGATTTAGAAAAAAAAGGGGGGAGGAGGGAACCTTTATGGTTAGAAACATCAAGAAGAACAGTGCTAAATTGTTTTGGGAAAGATAATCCTCACACTTCAGAGAGCTACATGAATCTTCTTTCTCTCTCAATCTGAGTGAGAATAAGGAAACTTTTAGACTTGATTATTCCATGAAAATACTGTCAACTATGGTAGTACGGGGCCAATCATCAAGAATACACTGGGGACAGCAGAGGAAATGGTTGTGACAATCTTAGTGCTTAACAATATAATAGACCTTTTTTGTACCATTAGCTGAAGATTCAGTTTGACTGGGTTTTTTCTTACCTGCAGCTGAAAGCATTCTCCCTGGATCAGGAATAAACCTAAAAACCCACTGCCACCGAGTCGATTCTGACTCATAGTGACCCTATAGGACAGAGTAGAACTGTCCCATAGAGTTTCCAAGGACTGCCTGGCAGATTCGAACTGCCGACATTTTGGTTAGCAGCGGTAGCACTTAACTATTGCGCCACCAGGGTTTCTGGGTCAGGAATACAGAATCTTAATCTGGTGTGTCTGAGTATTAATCTGAGGAGGTCAGTCTGCACGAAGAAGGCAAATGTAAACTTGGTAAAATGAAGAGCTTTTGAAAGTGAAATGCCGAATCTTTGCTTTTTCTCCAGATGCACAGCAATGTGTCTAGTGTCCAGCCCATGAGTACCCAAACAGTGAGAGAAATCACTGCCTCCCAAAGGTTGTGACTTTCCTGTCCTTTGAAGATTCACTGGGGGTGACTCTGGCCTGCATTGCCTTGTGCTTCTCTGTTGTCACAGCTGCGGTTCTGTGGGTCTTTGTGAAGCACCGAGAGACTCCCGTAGTCAAGGCCAACAACCACGCTCTTAGCTACATGCTGCTCCTCTCCCTCCTCCTGGCTTCCTCTGCTCCTTACTCTTCATTGGCTGTCCCAACACAGCCACCTGCCTTCTCCGACACATCACATTTGGAGTTGTGTTCACTGTGGCTGTTTCTACTGTTTTGGCCAAAACTCTTACTGTGATTCTGGCATTGAAGGCCATGAAACCCGGAAGAACCATGAGGTGGTTGCTGGTTTCAGGGGCTTCTAACTCTGTGGTTGCCATCTGCTCTCTGATCCAAGTGATTATCTGTGGTATCTGGCTGGGTACCTCTCCCCCTTTCATTGACATAGACACACACTCTGAGCCCAGACACCTCATCGTTGAGTGCAATAAGGGCTCAGTCACTGCCTTCTACTGTGTCCTGGGATACCTGGGATCCTTGGGCATGGGGACTTTTTCCTTGGCTTACGGGGCCAGGAACCTGCCTGATACCTTCAGTGAAGCCAAGTGTCTGACATTCAGCATGCTGATGTTCTGCAGTGTTTGGGTCACCTTCCTTCCTGTCTACCACAGCACCAAGGGGAAGGCCATGGTGGCCATGGAGATCTTCTCTATCTTGACCTCTAGTTTGGGGCTACTAGGTTGCATCTTTGCCCCAAAGTGCTACATTATTCTAATAAAGCCTGATAAGAATGCTTTGAAAGAACTAAGGGACAAAATAGATTTCAGGGGAAAGATGTGGTCTAAGAATTTCTCTCACGACTGCCTATCTGGTTTTTAGGCTACCGAACAATAAACCAGGTGATTTTGCATCCAGATGTTAGAAAATAGTTGAAACTGCTTTACTTCTTTACTTTGGAACAAGTTCTGCCTCCTTTAGTTCTGGAATTCTTGTGTACAACATTTCTCAGCCAGCCTTCATGATCACAAATGTGAATGTTATTTCAGATTAATGGTTATCCAGAAAATGTTGTTTGTGCAATAATTACTACACTTCCTTTAGTCAACTGAGAGTCGCTGTAAACAATCATGTTTTTTGGAAAATATTTAAGTTGTACTGAGGCTTTCTATTCTATTCTCTTCTGAACCCTTTGTTGTTGTTTTTAGGTGCTGTTGAGTTGGTTCTGACTCACGGAGACCCTAGGGACAACAGAATGAAACACTGCCTGGTCTTGCACAATCTTCATGACCATTGTTATGCTTGAGCCCATTGTTGCCACCACTGTGTCAATCCATCTCACTGAGGGTCTTTCTCTTTTTTGGTGATCCTCTACTTCACCAAGAGTGATGAACTTCTCCAGTGTCTGGTCCCTTCTGATAACATGTCCACAGTATGTGAGATGAAGTCTAGACATCCTTGTTTCTGAGAAGTAATCTGGCTGTGCTTTTTCCAAGACAGATTTGTTTGTTCTTCTGGCAGTCCATTGAATATTCAGTATTCTTAGCCAACTCCATAATACAAAGGCATCAATTTTTTTTTTCCATCTTCCTTATTCATTGTCCATCTTTCATAGGCATATGAGGCAACTGGAAACACCATGGCTTGGGTCAGGCACACTTGACCCCTTTAGAGATTTTAAATGTTAACTGTAGGTTTATAATATATTTAGTATATTCCTGAATTCAAGAGGTAATTAGTTTACATGTCTTTCACAAATGTATCATCTATTATCCATAAACTTGTTATTACAAGATTTTTGCCCCACTGTTTTAAATGGTATCTTTATCACGTACTGAATTCTCACATATATGTGGATCGGTTTCTTACCTACATGATTTCTTCCTTCTATTGATAGATTTTTGTGTTTGTGCTTATTTTTCGTCCAAATACCAGACTTGATGGAACGGTTTTATCATTGAGGTAGAGTTATTATAACATGCAATGAACCATTTTGATGTTAAATCAAAATCAGTGTCAGTTAATGAACCCACAATGTTCTGTAACCACCACCTACTTCTAGAACCTGATTATCACTCCAGAACAATACACATTGCCCGTTAAGAGGTTACTCCCAATTCTTCCCTTCTCCTAGGCCTTGGCAACCATCAATCTTCTGTGTGTTTCTGTGGATTTGTCTATTCTAGATATTCCATACAAGCATTTTTGTGGAGGTGGAGCCAAGATGGCAGAATAGACAGACACTTCCATCAAGCCCTCTTTACAACAAAGAGCTGAAAAAACAAGTGAAACTAAGACAGGGAGCAAAGGCCCTGAGATCAGAGGGCGCCTGTTTGAAAAATAGCAAAGAGATTGGTGTGGTTAGAGGAGAAGCAAATCCAAGAGAAAGAGACTATATTATAAGAGAGGTAATAGGGGGTTGAGTGTGGAACCTAGAGACTTAGTAAGACAAGGAACAGAGGGCCCCCAAAATCTGCAAACAAAATAACAAGAAATGGGCCAAGGCACAGAAACAAAGCCATTCCTCAGAACAATGGGGCAGGGCGTCTAAAAATACCTTTTAAAGTTGCCTTTCATAAGCAGCTGGAGAAAACCAGGCCCAGGGACATGCACAGAACATCCACCTGACCGCTGTGTAACCCCTTCCACCGGGGCAATGAGGGGCTGCAGGCCCAGCCAGGGAATTGTATCCGGGGAGCAAGAGACTGTGCGGGCGTGACACCCAATAATAAGTCCTGCTACGAATCCCACAGGCCTCCAGGACAGGAGCCATCTTAGAAAGCTGCTGCGCATACCTTAGTTAACATATCCCCACCTATGCCTATGAATAAACATGAATCTTTTCCCGCCCAAGAACTTTTAAAAATGTGGGCCTTTGTTTTGTTCTGTGAGATGAGGGTAAGTATTGCTCTAGGCCCTCCTTGTCTCCGCTCCCAAGCCTCTTCAGTAAAGCTATGCTCATGTGGAAAACTATGTGCGTTACCTGCTCATTCTTGACCAGTAACAGGCAAGAACCTTATTCCAGTAACAAAACGAGTATATTTATGACAAGCTAGGAGCCCTGAACATCAAAGGCAAGCTTAGAAAATGAACTGAGGGGCAGGGGAAGGAAGAGACGGTTCAGAAGCGGAGAGGAGTTACCGAATCACTGGGAGTCCTCAGGCAGCATTTCCCGGAGCGGCAGCAGTTTCCCCAGGGAGAAGCAGCCACCCACACACCCAACTCACACCTCTGGAACCAGAGCAGAATGGCACTCTCAGCAAAAGCTAAGAACTTGTGAATATTTTCCCACACTCCCCCACCCCCTGCAGCCCCCTTACAAGCCGGCTTCAGTGGCTGACTTCCCTGGGCCTGAGATGGGCCCTGTTGAGTGCCTAGAGCCATCCTCCCAGCCATGGAGAAGGATTAAATTAGCCCTGGGGGAAAAGACAATTTGCTTTTTACTATCCGGGGGAGCTGAGGACAGAAGTAGATCCTGTCCTGGCAGAAACAGTCTGTGGACTTTGAGTACCTTTCCCCTCGGCATGGCTTTTGTGCACCTATTTCAGGAGAATAAGCCCTTGTTGGCAGACTGCAACCCTTTCAGCTGTGTGGTGGAGAGGTTGGTGTTTGATGTTTGAGACTGCTTTGCCTATTAAACACGGTCTTCACCTTCCCATATCAGAGGCCTAAGGACTGGTAGCTCCACTCAGGTCACCCAGCCACCTGTGACAGGGGTCCAAGGATAACTGGTACCTCCCAGTCCTTACAATCAAAAACATTGGGTGCCCGTGGTCCACCTGCAGAACCCACCCACCTGTACGCTGTATGGATCAGGGGACACACCTTCCTCAGAGACACGTGGGGGATGATTCTCAGTCCCCTGCCTTTTTCAGAGTGTGACCTCTGCAGCAACCAGATACCGGTACCTACACCAATTACCCCTGCCCTTCTAAGACTATAGGACAAAGCCTGTACCACACACTTGATGATCAGCTAACTGAAAAACTGAGCTGAATTCATGCAAGAAAAATGAATGGACTTCTAGACTGATATACCTGATAATAGCTCTAGCCATTTGGGGACAGGACATCAGAGCTCTAAAGGTGAAAATAATCAAGCCAGCTCACTCAAGCAACCCATTTGGGCATATCAAAACAAAACAAAGCATGAAGCTACAACACAGTAAGCAAACATAAAATAAACTAAAACAATAACTTGTAGATGGCTCGGAGACAACAGTCAATATCAACTCTATACATAAAGAAACAGACCATGATCACCTCAACAAGCTCTCAAAGAATCCAGGGATCTTTTAGATGAAAGTGCCTTCCTGGAATTTCCAGAGGCAGAGTACAAAAGATTAATATACAGAACCCTTCAAGACATCGGGAAGGAAATGAGGCAATACACAGAAAAAGCCAAGAAACACAGATAAAGCAATTGAAGAAATTAAAAAGATTATTCAGCAACACAATGAAAAATTTAATAAGTTGGAAAAATCCATAGACAGACAGCAATCAGAAATTCAGAAAATTCAGAGAAGCAGATTGGAGCAAGTGGAAGGCAGAATTTCTGAACTTGAAGATAAAGCACTTGGCACTGATATATTTGAAGAAAAATCAGATAAAAGAATTAAAAAAAATGAAGAAACCTTAAGAATCATGTGGGACTCTATCAAGAGAAATAACCTACAAGTGATTGGAGTACCAGAACAGGAAGGACAGCAGAAAATACAGAGAGAATTGTTGAAGATTCCTTGCCAGAAAACTTCCCTGATATCGTGAAAGACGAGAAGATATCTATCCGAGACGCTCATCGAACTCCACATAAGGTAGATCTTAAAAGAAAATCACCAAGACATATTATAATCAAACTTGCCAAAACCAAAGATAAAGAGAGAATTTTAAGAGCAGCTAGGGATAAACGAAAAGTCACCTACAAAGGAGAGCCAATAAGAATAAGCTCGGACTACTCGGCTGAAACCATGCAGGCAAGAAGGCAATGGGATGACATATTGAAAACATTGCAGGAATTGAATTGCCAGTCAAGAATCATATATCCAGCAAAACTGTCTCTCAAATATCAAGGTGAAATTAGGACATTTCCAGATAAACAGAAGTTTAGGGAATTTGTAAAAGCCAAACCGAAACTACAAGAAATACCAAAGGGAGTTCTTTGGTTAGAATATCAACAATATCAGGTATCAACTCAAGACTAGAACACTGGGCAGAGCAACCAGAAGTCAACCCAGACAAGGAAATCAAAAAAATAATTCAAGATTAAATAACACTCAAAACAGGGTAACAACGATGTTATTATGTAAAAGAAGGCAATATTAAAAGATCTTCCATATGGAGAAGACGATACAGCAATACAAAGAAATAAAAGTGAGTTATAAATTTAGAAAATAGGGGTAAATAATAAGGTAACCACAAAGGAGACAAACTATCCTACACATGAAAATGAAATAGAAGAAAAAAATACAGACTCAGCAGAAACAAAGTCAATAACAATGAAAATGAAGAAAGGACAATATATAAAGCTAATCTACTTAGCTCATAAAATTAAGCGGGAAAAAGAAACTGTTAATGACATGCAAAAAAAGACATCAAAATGATAGCACTAAATTCACACCTATCCATACTTACGCTGAATGTAAATGGACTAAATGCACCAATAAAGAGACAGAGAGTGGCAGAATGGATTAAAACACATGATCTGTCTATGTGGTGCCTCCAAGAGACACACGTAGACTTAAAGACACAAACTAAAACTCAAAGGATGAAAAGAAAAAAAAAATACATCAAGCAAACAACAATGAAAAAAAGAGCAGGAGTGGCAATATTTAATTTCTGACAAAATAGACTTTAAAGTTAAATCCGTCATAAAGGAGAAGGAAGGACACTATATAATGATTAAAGGGACTATATAGCAAGAAGATATAATCATATTAAATATTTATGCACTCAATGACAGGACTGCAAGGTACATAAGACAAACTCTATCAGCATTGAAAAGTGAGATAGACAGCTCCACAATAATAGTAGGAGACTTCAACACACCACTCTCAGTGAAGGACAGGACATCCAGAAAGAAGCTGAATAAAGACACAGAAGATCTAAATGCCATAATCAACCAACATGACCTCATAGACATATACAGAACACTCCACCCAACAGCTGCAAAGTATACTTTCTTTTCTAGTGCACATGCGACAGTATGTAGAATAGATCACATATTAGGTCATAAAAGAACCTTTAGCAGAATCCAAAACATTGAAATATTACAAAGCATCTTCTCTGACCATAAGGCCATAAAAGTGGAAACAATAACAGAAAAACCAGGGAAAAGAAATCAAACACTTTGAAACTGAACAATACCCTGCTCAAAATAGACTGGATGGTAGAAGACATGAAGGATGGAATAAAGAAATTCATAGATGCCAGTGAGAACAAAAACACTTCCTCTCAGAACCTTCAGAACACAGCGAAAGCAGTGCTCAGAGGTCAATTTGTATCAATAAATGCACATATCCAAAAAGAAGAAAGGGCAAAATCAAAGAACTATCCCTACAACTTGAACAAATAGAAAGAGAGCAACAAAAAAAAAACCCTCAGGCACCAGAAGAAAACAAATAATAAAAATTAGGGCAGAGCTAAATGAAATAGAAAACAGAAAAACAATTGAAAGAATTAACAAGACCAAAAGCTGGTTCTTTGAAAAAATCAACAGAATTGATAAACCATTGGCCAAACTGACAAAAGAAAAACAAGAGATGAAGCAAATAACCCAAATAAGAAGTGAGATGGGCGATATTACAACAGATCCAACTGAAATTAAAAGAATCATATCAGATTACTATGAGAAATTGTACCCTAACAAATTTGAAAACCTAGAATAAATGGATCATTTCCTAGAAACACACTACCTACCTAAACTAACACAAACAGAAGTAGAACAACTAAATAGACCCATAACAAAAGAAGAGATTGAAAAGGTAACCAAAAAACTCCCAACAAAAAAAAAGCCCTGGCCTAGACCACTTCACTGCAGAGTTATACCAGACATTCAGACAAGAGTTAACACCACTACTACTAAATAAAGGTATTTCAGAGCCTAGAAAACGACGGAATACTACCAAACTCATTGTGTGAAGCCAGTGTATCCCTGATACCAAAACCAGGTAAAGACACCACAAGAAAAGAAAATTATAGACCTATATCCCTCAGGAATGTAGATGCAAAAATCCTCGACAAAATTCTAGCCAATAGAATTCAACAACATATCAAAAAAATAATTCACCATAACCAAGCGAGAGTCTCACCAGGTATGCAGGGATAGTTCAACATTAGAAAAACAATTAATGTAATCCACCACATATATAAAACAAAAGACAAGAATGACATGATTTTATCAATCGATGTAGAAAAGGCATTTGACAAAGTTCAACACCCATTCATGATAAAAACTCTCAGCAAAATTGGAATAGAAGGAAAATTCCTCAACATAATAAAGGGCATCTATACAAAGCCAACATCATCCGAAATGTAGAGAGCCTGAATGCATTCCCCTTAAGAACGGGAACCAGACAGGGATGCCCTTTACCACCGCTCTTATTCAACATTGTGCTGGAAGTCCTAGCCAGAGCAATTAGGCTAGACAAAGAAATAAAGGACATCCAGATTGGCAGGAATAAGTAAAATTATCTCTATTTGCAGATGACATGATGTTAGACGCAGAAAACCCTAAGGAATCCTCCAGAAAACTATTGAAACTAATAGAAGAGTTCAGCAGACTACTGGGATACAAGATAAACATACAAAAATCAATTGGATTCCTCTACACCAACAAAAAGAACATCGAAGAGGAAAAAACCTAATCAATACCATTTGCTGTAGCCCCGAAGAAGATAAAATACTTAGGAATAAACCTTACCAGATTGTAAAAGATTTATACAAAGAAAACTACAATACACTTCTGCAAGAAACCAAGAGACCTGCATAAGTTGAAAAACACACCTTGCTCATGGATAGGAAGACTTAACATTGTAAAAATATCTATTCTACCAAAAGTGATCTATGTATTTAATGCAATTCCGATTCAAATTCCAAAGACATTCTATAATGAGATGGAAAAACAAATCACCAACTTCATATGAAAGGGAAAGAGGCCCCAGATAAGTAAAGTATTACTGAAAAAGAAGAACAAAGTGGAGGCCTCACTCTACCTGATTTTAGAACCTATTATACTGCCACAGTAGTCAAAACAGCCTGGTACTGGTGCAACAACAGATACATAGACCAATGGAACAGAATTGGGAATCCAGACATAAATCCATCCGCATATGAGCAGTTGATATTTGACAAAGGCCCCAAAACAGTTAAATGGAGAAAAGACAGTCTTTTTTTTTAAATAATTTTTATTGTGCTTTAAGTGAAAGTTTACAAATCAAGTCAATCTGTCACATATAAGTTTATATACGCCTTACTCCATACTCCCACTTACTCTCCCCCTGAGTCAGTCCTCTCCCTCCTTCCAGTCTCTCCTTTCATGACGGTTTTGCCAGTTTCTAACCCTCTCTACCCTCCTATTTCCCCCCAGACAGGAGATGCCAACACAGTCTCATGTGTCCACCTGAT
This sequence comes from Loxodonta africana, assembly GCF_030014295.1. Classification (NCBI taxonomy): domain Eukaryota; kingdom Metazoa; phylum Chordata; class Mammalia; order Proboscidea; family Elephantidae; genus Loxodonta; species Loxodonta africana. Next base: position 17,984,121 of record NC_087344.1, read on the forward strand.
ACAAGTAGCTCACTCTTCATCAGCATCTCTCTCCAACCCATTGTCCAGTCCCTTCCATGTCTGATGAGTTGTCTTCGGGAATGGTTCCTGTCCTGGGCCAACAGAAGGTTTCGGGACCGTGACCGCCGGGATTCTTCTAGTTTCAGTCAGACCATTAAGTCTGGTCTTTTTATGAGAATTTGGGGTCTGCATCCCACTGATCTCCTGCTCCCTCAGGGGTTCTCTGTTGTGCTCCCTGTCAGGGCAGTCATCGGTTGTGGCTGGGCACCATCTAGTTCTTCTGGTCTCAGGATGATGTAAGTCTCTGGCTCATGTGGCCCTGTCTAAGACAGTCTTTTTAACAAATGGTGCTGGCATACCTGGATATCCATCTGCAAAAAAATGAAACAAGACCCATACCTCACTCCATGCACAAAAACTAACTCAAAATGGATCAATGACCTAAATATAAAATCTAAAATGATAAAGATCATGGAAGAAAAAATAGGGACAACGTTAGGAGCCCTAATACATGGCATGAACAGTATACAAAACATTTACTTACAATGCAGAAGAAAAACTAGATAGCTGAGAGCTCTTAAAAATCAAACACTTAGGCTCATCAAAAGACTTCACCAAAAGAATGCAGATTACCTGCAGACTGGGAAAAAGTTTTTAGCTATGACATTTCTGGTTAGTGCCTGATCTCTAAAATGTACATGATACTGCAAAAACTCAACTGCAAAAAGACAAATAACCCAATTTAAAAATGGGCAAAAGATATGAATAGACACTTCACTAAAGAAGACATTCAGGTAGCTAACAGATACACGGGAAATGCTCACGATCATTAGCCATTAGAGAAATGCAAATCAAAACTACAGTGAGATTCCACCTCACTCCAACAAGGCAGGCATTAATCCAAAAAACACAAAACAATAAACGTTGAAGAGGCTGTGGAGAGATTGGAACACTTACACACCGCTGGTGGGAATGCAAAATTGTACAAGCCCTTTGGAAGTCGATTTGGCGCTTCCTTAAAAAGCCAGAAATAGAACTACCATACGATCCAGCAATCCCACTCCTTGGAATATATCCTAGAGAAATAAGAGCCTTTTCATGAACAGATATATGCACACCCATGGTCATTGCAGCACTGTTTACAATAGGAAAAAGGTGGAAGCAACCAAGGTGCCCGTCAACGGATGAATGGATAAATAAATTATGGTACATTCGCACAATGGAATACTCGGCATCCATAAAGAACAGTGATGAAACTGTCAGACATTACACAACATGGAGGAATCTGGAAGGCATTACGCTGAGTGAAATCAGTCGTTTGCAAAAGGACAAATATTGCATAAGGCCAATATTATAAGAAGTCGAGAAACAGTTTAAACAGAGAAGAAAATATTCTTTGAAGGGTACGAAATGGGGGAGGGCGGGAGGGTGGGAGAGGGATAGTCACTAATTAGTAGATAAGAACTACTTCAGGTGAGGGGAAAGATAACACACAATACAGGCGAAGGCAGCACAACTGGACCAAACCAAAAGCAAAGAAGTTTACTGAATAAGCTGAATGCTCTGAAGGCCAGTGCAGTGTGGGCACGGTTTGGGGACCATGGTTTCAGGAGACATCTAAGTCAATTGGCAGAATAAAATCTATTAAGAAAACAACAGAATGAAACACTGCCTGGTCTTGAGCCATCCTTACAATCTTTGTAACGCTTAAGCTCATTGTTGCAGCCGTTGTGTCAATCCACCTCATTGAAGGTCTTCCTCTTTTCTGCTGACCCTGTATTTTGCCAAGCATGACATCCGTCTCCAGGGACTGATCCCTCCTGACAACATTCCCGAAGTATTTAAGATGCAGTTTCACTATCCTTGCTGCTAAGGAGCATCCTGGCTCTAATTCTTCCAAGACAGATTTCTATGTGGGCGGGGTGAATCCAGGTGGCAGGGAGTCAGCGCCTTCCCGGCCAGCCTAGCAAAGTGGGCCTGCTGGGAAGCATCAGGGGCCAAGCAGGGGGAAGAAGGGTGAGGGGCGACGAAGGATATATTGCTGGCTACTGGTTGTTTTGTCTCCTGCTGGAAGCTCTGTGAAGCTGCTTTCTGGTACTCCCTGTCTGCCAGTCCCCAACAGGCATCCCAGATGCTGAATCCATGCTGCTTTAGCTGACATGGGACCTCTGTTTGTACCTCTCCTTAGTCTCTGTTCTCTGTCAGTTTCTTTTTCCCTTCAGGAATACTAGAAACTGGGAGAGCTGAAAAAGGATCTTCCCTTAGAACCTTCAGAAACAACATAGCCCTGCTGACAGCCTTAGTTCAGACTTTGAGCCTCCAGAACGTTGAGACAAAAGATTTTTCTGATTTTAAGCCACCCACTTTGTGGTAGTTTGTTATTAAAAAGAAAAATTACCATTGATTCGATTCTAACTCACAGCATGCCTGTCTCCTGGTGGAAATAAGAGTCAGTTTTATACCTGGGGTGGAATTTTTGGGTGCAGTAGAGTACTTATTCTCCTTTGACAACTTCCGAAGAATTTGTCTAAGTGGATGAAACATTTTAAACATCCGTAAGAAGTTCCTGGTGATCCAAATAATCACTAACGCATTTTCATTTATTCTGAAAATTTAGAGGGTGTAAAAATTATTTCATTTGTTGGCATTTCTTTTATTATTAATGAAGTCAAGCATCTTCTCATGTATTTACCGTCCATTTATTTTTCCTCTTGTGGAAACTTCCTCTCTGGTACTTCTATTGAGCTCTTTATCCATTTCTTATTAATTCATACCAGTTCTTTATATAACCAAGATATCAATCTTTGTCAGTAATATGCAGGGCTAATTTATTTTTTAGGTGCATGGTTGGTTTTTTGCATATCCTTTATAGTATTTTTGGATGAATATATGTTCTTAGTTTTAATATAGTTGTATTTCTCAGAGCTTTCCTTAGTGAATTGTGCTCAGTAGGTCTTGTTTGTGAAACTGCTAGTTACCTCAATCTATAGTTTTGTCTTTTATATTTGAAGCTTGAACTTACCTAGAATTTATTCTTGCTTTTGATGTGAGGCAAGAATTCAAATTCATTTTTATGTTGTAATACCTTTTATTAAAATAATCTGTCAATCCAATTCGGTAGCAAATAAAGTGGCCATTTATATTGGTCCTTATGTGGGCTCTCTCTTAAGGTCAATGGAGCCATTTTATCTATCTCTGAATGCATATTACGTGTTTTAATTATTGTAACATAACAGTCAGCTAAAAATATCTTTGTTGTCATAACAAACAAGGCCCAGCATCACTCAGTACTGCAAAACTATCACAGCTTCACTATTTTCCTGATAATGTTTAATTTACTACAATATTGATAACAAAAAGCCATAATTTCAACCTATGATCTGCAATGCAAAAAAAGAAAAGTATATTTAAGCTAGAATTTTGAAATTAGGAAAAGTTGGTACCAAAATTCTAAAAACGGCATAAAATGGCTGTTACGTGTTCATTTCGATCACAAAGACTATATTATATGTAGAAATGACAGCAACATTCAATGAGCCATACATAAAAATTAGCCTTCAAAATCAGTACTTTGAGGGCGCATTTGCTGTGTTATCATTTGTATTTATACAGAAGATATATATGTATATATATATTAAAAAAAAAGCCAAACCCATTGCTGTTGAGTTGATTCTGACTCACAGCTATGCTATAGGATAGAGTAGAACTGCTCCATACAGTTTCCAAGAGGTGCCTGTTGGATTCGAACTGCCAATCTTTTGGTTAGCAGCTGTAGCTCTTAACCGCTACACCACCAGTGTTTCCATATATATATATGGAAACTGACAGACATGTGGGGGTATATATATATATATACCCCCACATGTCTGTCAGTTTATTGTACTGTTGGGGCTTGTGTGTTGCTGTGATGCTGGAAGCTATGCCCCTTATGCTATGCAGTGGGCACATCTGCTGCAAAGGACCTCTTTAAAGTGTTGAAGAGCAAAGATGTCACCTTGAAAACTAAGGTGCGCCTGACCCAAGCCGTGGTATTTTCAATTGCATCATATGCCTGTGAAAGCTGGACAATGAATAAGGAAGACCGAAGTACTGATGCTTTTCAATTGTGGTGATGGTGAAGAATACTGAATATACCATGGACTGTCAAAAGAACGAAGAAATCTGTCTTGGGAGAAGTACAACCAGAATGCTCCTTAGAGGTAAGGATGGCAAGACTGCATCTTACATACTTTGGACATGTTGTTAGGAGGGATCAGTCCCTGGCGAAGGACATCACGCTTGGTAAAGTAGAGGGTCGGTGAAAAAGAGGAAGACCCTCAACGAGATAGATTGACACAGTAGCTGCAACAGTTTCGTTCTGTGGTTCATAGGGTTGCTATGAATGGGAAATGACAAAACAGCACCTAACAACAACAACAACATATATATATATACCCCAACCCCAGTGCCGTCGAGTCGATTCCAACTCATAGCAACCTTATAGGACGGAGTAGAACTGCCCCATAGAGTTTCCAAGGAGCGCCTGGTGGATTCGAACTGCCAACCCTTTGGTTAGCAGCCATAGCACTTAGCCACTATGCCACCAGGGTTTCCAATATGTATAATATTAATATAAACTATTTTTTTAACCTAAACATGGTGTCAGCCTTCCTGACAATGTTTTAGAATAGGGATGATTTTGAATACACCTGCAGAAAGAAGGGAGCTTGTCCATGTGTGCAAAGGGCCTGAAAGGAGAGTGAGCAGAGAGAATTAGAGCGTAGGGGATGGCATAATCCTGGCCTCAGGGTGTGGGCATCAGCCAGCACAATAGTTTTCCTTCTCTGAGCCTTGCTCCTTAGGGATTTGCAGTGCTCTAAGATTATAATTACAGCAAAAACTCTTACTAATTAGGGATTTTGGATATTGAACTCTCAAAGGCCACAAAGACTACAAAGAATCCTCCTGTGACCACCCTACTAAACAACCCTACCCAGGTTCATTGGCTGAGCACCTGAGCCAAGGGACCATCACATCAGCACATTTCTCATCATTGTACTATTCCGTTACTGCCTTTTTTTTTTTTGTAATTTTATCATGGGAAAATACATTTAACAAAACATTTGCCATTGAAACCAAATTTAAGTGTACAATTCAGAAACAGTTATTACATTCATTTAGTTGTATAAATGTCACCACTATCCATTTCCTAATGGTTTTTATTATCCAAAAGAGAAATCACATTTTATTTATCCATTCATGTGTTGATGAGCACTTGGGTTGTTTATACTGTTTGGCTATTGTAAATAATGCTACAATCAATACTGATGTAAAGAAGCTGTCTGAGTTGTTGCCTACAAGTCATGTATTGAATTGTGTCCCCCAAAAATACGTGTCAACTTGGTTAGGCCATGATTCCCAATATTGTGTGGTTGTCCTTCATTTTGTGATTTTCCTGTGTGTTATAAATCACAATCTCTGCGTGTGGTTAAAGAGGATTAGGGTGGAAGTAAAACACTTGCTCAGGTCACATCCCTGATCAAATGTAAAGGGAGTTTCCCTGGAGTGCGGCCTGCACTACCTTATATCTTACAGGAGATAAAAGGAAAGGGAAGCAAGCAGAGAGCTGAGGGACTTGTACCACCAAGAAAGCAGTGCTGGGAGCAGAGTGTGTACTTTGGACCTGAGGTTCCTGCACAGAGAAGCTCCTGGTCCAGGGGAATATTGATAAGAAGGACTTTCTTCCAGAGCCGACAGAGTGAGAAATCCTCCCCCTGGAGCTGATGCCATAAATTTGGACTTGTAGTCTACTAGACTGTGAGAGAATAAAAATCACTTTATTAAAGCCACCCACTTGTGATATTTCTGTTATAGTGGCACTGAATCACTAAGACAATGAGAGTAGGATTTCTGAGTCATATGGTAATTCTATGTTTAACTTCTTGAAGAAACTTGTTTTCCAGAAATTTACACTATTTTACATTCCCACCAGCAATGGATGGGCGTTTCATTTTCTCAACAGCCTCATCAAAACTTGTTATTTTTCACTTTTCTAGTAGTAGTCACCCCAGGGGGTATGAGGGGGTATCTTATAGTGGGTTTGATTTGTATTTTCCCAATGACTAATGATGTTGAACATCTTTCCAAGGCTTATTGACCATTTGTATATCTTCTTTGGAGAAATGTCTATTCAAGTTTTTGCTCGTTTTTAAATGGGGTTGTTTGTCCTTTTGTCGTTGAGTTATAGACATTTATTTTCTGTATTCTGAATATTAAATCCTTATCAGATATGTGGTACCCAAATACTCTCTCCCATTCTGTAGGTTGCCCCTTCCTCTTATTGATAAAGCCCACTGATGCACAAAAGTTTTAAATTTATTTTTAATTAAAACTTAATTCACATACTACAAAATTTTGCCTTTTGAGATGTGCAATTCAGTGGGTTTTAGTACACTGACAAAGTTCTACATCAATCACCATTACCTAATTTCAAAACACTTTCATCACCTCCAAAACTAAATTCTGTACTAATTAGCAAAAAAAAAAAACCGTTGCCATCGAGTCAATTCCAACTCATAGTGACCCTACAGGACAGAATAGAACTGCTCCCTAGGGTTTCCAAGGAGTGCCTGGTGGATTCGAACTGGCAACCTTTTGGTTAGCAGCAGTAGGTCTTAACCACTACAGCCATCAGGGTTTCCTACTAATTAGCAGTCACTGCATAATTCTCTAAACCCCTAGTTCTTGAAAACGACTAATCTGATTTGTGCATCTATGGATTTGCCTGCTCTAGATATTTCGTACACATGAAATCATAAAACGTATGGCCTTTTTTTCCTCTGGTTTCTCTTATTTAGTATAATGTATTCAAGGTTCATCCATACTGGAGCATGTATCATAACTTTATCCCTTTTTTTGCTTAGTAATATTCAGTTGTATAGCTAATCTACATTTCATTTATTCATTCATGGATTGATGGGCATTTGAGCTGTGACCATTGTGTTGCTGTTATGACTAATGCTGCTATGAACATTTGAGTACAAGTTTTTGTGTAGACATAGCCTTTCAGTTACCTTGAGTATAAACCTAGGAGGGGTGTTGCTTAGCCATAAATGAACTATGTTTAACATTCTGAGGAACTGCCAAACTGTTTGACAAAGTGGCTGCACAATTTTCGTTCCCACCAGCAATGTATGAGAGTTCTAATTTCCCCACATTCTCTCCAACATTTGTTTTTTTTTTTTTTTTTTGTATAGCCATCCTAGTTGGAGTGACATGTTATCTCATTGTGCTTCTTTAAATAAAAAAATTATTGCAGTAAAATATATTTTTTAAGAAGTTTGCCATTTAGCTATCACCAACATTATTCATTTCCAAAAGTTAGATATCAACCCAAAGAGAAATTCAGTATCCCTTTTGCAATGACTCCTATTTCCTCACTCTTGTCCCCCCCACAATTTCTGGAAACCACTAATAAGCTTTGCTCTCTATGGATTTGTGTAACTAGGTACTTCAGATAAGTAGGATTATAAAATATTTCCCTTTTGTGTCCATCTTATTTTACTCAGAATAAAGTTTTCAAGGTTCATTCATGTTCTAGCATGTGTCAAAGCTTCATTTCTCTTTATGGCTGAATACTATTCCATGATATGAATATACAAAATATTGCTAATTTATTCACCTGCCGATGGACACATGGCTTGTTTCCACCTTTGGCTATTGTAAATAATGCTATAATAAATATCGGGGTACAAATATCTGTTTGAGTCCCTGCTTTCAACTCTCTTGGCTATATAACTACAAATGAAATTATTGGGTCATATGATATTTCTATATTTAACTTTTTGATGAACCATCAAACTGTTTTCCACAGGGGCTGCACATTTTACATTTCCACCAACAATGTATGAAAACAAAACAAAACCATTGTCGCCGAGTCGATTCCAATTCCTAGTGACCCCACAGGACAGGGTAGAATTGCCCCATAAGATTTCCCGGGAATAACTGGTGGATTCAAATGGCTGAACTTTGGATCAGCAGCCCAGTTCTTAACCACTGCACCACAGGGCTCCAACAATGTATGAGGGTTCCAGTTTCTCCACACCCTTGACAACACTTGTTAGTTTTCATTTTTCTGATATTAGCCACCCTAGTGGTAGTGAACTGGTATCTCATCATGGTTTTGATTTGCATTTCCCTAAAGACTGATAGCATTGCTGATGTTAGATGGATTCCAGCTGAAAGGAAAGAATGCCAGAAAGATGTTTACTGTGTTTTGTTGGTTATGCAAAGTGATTTGACAGTGTGGATCATAACAAATTATGGATAGCATTGCAAAGAATAGAAATTCCAGAACACTTGGTTGTGCTCGTGAGGAAACTGTACTTAGACCAAGAAGCAAGTGTTTGAATGGAGCAAGTGGATACTGCATGGTTTATTTGAGAAAGGTGTGCATCAGAATTGTATCCTTTCAGCATGCTTATTCAGTCTGTATGCTGAGCAAATAACTCTGTGAAGCTGGACAGTATGAAGAAGAACATGACATCAGAATTGGAGGAAGACTCATTAACAACCTACATGCAAATGACGAAACACGGCTTGCTGAAAGTGAAGAGGACTTGAAGCACTTACTGATGAAGATCAAAGATCACAGCTTTCACTATGGATTACACCTCAACATAAAGAAAACCAAAATCCTCACAACTGGACTAACAAGCAACATTAGGATAAATGGAGAAAACATTGAAGTTGTCAATTATTTCATTTTACTTGGATACACAATCAACACCTGTGGAAGCAGCAGTCAAGAAATCAAGCGATGCTTTGCGTTGGGCAAATCAGCTGCAAAAGACCTCATTAAAGTGTTAAAAAGCAAAGATATCACTTTAAGGGCTAAGGTGCGCCTGACCCAAGCCATGGTGTTTTCAGCCTCCTCATACGCATGTGAAGGTTGGACAATGAATAAAGAAGATCGAAAAAGAATTGATGCCTTTGAATTATGTTGTTGGCAAAGTATATTGAGTATACCATGGACTGCCAGAAGAACAAACAAATCTGTCTCAGAAGGATGCTCATTAGAAGCAAGAATGGTGAGACTAGGTCTCAACAAAATGGGTTGACACAGGGGCAGCAAAACTGGGCTCAAGCACAACAACAATTGTGAGGATGACACAGGATCGGGCAGTGTTTCTTCCTGTTGCACATAGGGTCACCATGAGACAGAACCAACTCGATGGCACCTAACAGTAACAACACAGTAATAGCCACTCCCAGTGAGCATGAGGGGGTATCTCGTTGTGGTTTTGATTTGTATTTCCCTAACTACTAACGATGTTAAGCATCTTTCCATGGCTTACTGGCCATTTGTGTATCTTCTTTGGAAAAATGTCTATTCAAGATTTTGTTCATTTTTAAATTGTGTCATTTGTTTTTTTCATTGCGTTATAGAGGTTTTTTCTGATTCTGAACATTAAACCTCTGTCAGATATATGGTAGCCAAATGCATACTCCTACTTCGTAGGCTGCCCCTTCTTTTTCCTGATAAAATCCATTGATGCACAAAAGCTTTAAATTTATTTTCATTTTTAATAACGTTTTCATTAAAATATAATTCACTTACCGTGAAATTTATCCTTTTAAAATGTCCAATTTGGTGGTTTTTAGTACATTGACAAAGGTGTTCATTGATCACCATTATCTAATTCCAGAACATTTTAATCACCCCCAAAACTAAATCCTACATAATTAAGTCACTGCACATTTCTCTGAACCGTCAGTTCCTGAAAACCACTAATCCGATTTCTATATCATATGGCCTTTTCTTAGATCTTATTTCTTTCGTTTATTGTAGTGTATTGAAGATTCGTCCATGCTGCAGAATGTACCATAACTTCATTCCGTATTTGCTGAGTAACAGTCCAGTGTGCCGCTGCACCACATGTTGTCGTTCGTAGGTTGATGGACATCTGAGTTGTTTCCACTGGTTTGCTGTTAGGACTCATGATGCTACGGACATTTTAGCACAACCTTTGTATAGACACAGTTTTTCATTCACCTTGAGTGTAAACTTGGAGAGGAATTGCTGAGCCATAAACTAACTTTATGTTTAACATTTTGAGAAATTCAAACTGTTTGACAAAGTGGCTGCACAATTTTCCCTCCCACCAACAGTGTATGAGAGTTCCCATTTCTCCACATTCTCTCTAATATTTGGTATTATCTGTTTTTATTTCCTTATTTATTCATTGATTTTTTGTATAGCCATCCTCACAGCAGTGAAGTGGTATCTCACTGCGTGTGTGTGTATGTGTGTTTTCCTTTTTTAAATTTTATTGTGGTAAGATACATATAACAAAAAGTTTGCCACTCAACTAATTTTAAATGTGCGATTCAATGAGATTAACTACATTTACTATGTTGTGCTACCATCGACACTATTCATTTCAAAAAGCTTTACATCACCCCCAAGAGAAATTCAGTATCCCTTCAGCAGTGACTCCTATTCCCTCACCCTCAGCTTCTGGAAACCACTAATAAACTTTGCTCTCTAAGCGTTTGTGTAACTAGACACCTTGTGTAATTAGGATCATAAAATACTTGCCCTTTCGTGTCCAACTTATTTCACTCAGCATGAAGTTTTCAAGGTTCGTCCAAGTTCTGGCATGTGTCAAAACTTCATTTCTCTTTACAGCTGAATAATATTTCTTTGTACGGACATGCAAAATTTTGCTAATGTCTTCATCTGTTGATGGACATATGGCTTGTTTCCACCTTTGGTTATGGTAAACACTGCTGTGATAAACACTGCCGCACAAGTATCTGTCTCAGTTTCAGTGTCATGGAATGAATTATGTCCCCCCAAATATGTGTATCAACTTGTTTAGGCCATGATTCCCAGTATTCTGTAGTTGTCCTCCATTTTGTGATTGTAATTTTGTGCTAAAAGTTTAGGGTGGGATTGTAACACGACCCTTACCCAGGTCACATCCCGGATAAAAAGTAAAGGGAGTTTCCTTGGGATGTGGCCTACACCACCTTTAATCTTTTAAGAGATAAAAAGAAAGAGAAGCAAGCAGAGTGTTGGGGACCTCATACCACCAAGACAGCAGCACCAGGAGCAGAGCTTGTCTTTTGGACCCAGGGTCCCTGTGCCTGGGAAGCTCCTAGACCATAGGAAGGCTAAGAACAAGGACCATCTTTCAGAGCTGACAGAGAGAGAAAGCCTTCCCTTGGAGCTGAAGCTTTGAATTTGGGCTTTTAGCCTGCTTTACTGTGAGCAGATAAATTTCTCTTTGTTAAAGCCATCCACTTGTGGTATTTCTGTTATGACAGCACTAGATAACTAAGACACCCAGCTTTCAAGTCTCTTGGGCATATACCTAGAAATGAAATTGCTGAGTCATATGGTATTTCAATATTTAACTTTTTGAAGAACTTTCAAACTTTTCCACAGGGGCTGCACATTTTACATTACACCAACAATGTACGAGGGTTCCAATTGTTCCACATGCTTGACAATACTAGTTAGTTTCCATTTTTCTGATACTCGCCACCCTAGTGGTAGTGAAGTGGTATCTCATTGTGGTTTTGATTTGCATTTCCCTAAAGACTAATCCGGTTGAACATCCCTTCATGTGCTTATTGCCCATTTGTATATCTTCTCTGAGGCATTGGTGATGCAATCGTATCCCACCCATATGGGAGGACTGAGTGTGATACACAGCCAATTACCTCATGTCAGGTCACCAACTGTCTTGAATGTTGCTATGATGCTAACCAGATTACTACGAACTCCAAAATTAAGACAGAATGGGAAGAAAGGCATGGAAATCTACTTCTGAAAAGATAGTCAGTGAGAACCCTATAGATCACAACAGAACGTTGTCTGATCATCAAACAGTCGTACTGATGGCCCAGGATTTTTTGTTTTGTTGTGCACAGGGTCACCGTAAGTCAACAACAATAACATCATCTCTGATGACATACCTATTTAAATTCTTGCTCATTACGACTGTTGTTTATCTTCTGTTGTTGAGTTGTGAGTGTTCTTTGTATATTCCAGATATTAACTATTATCAGATATATGGTTCCCAAATGTTTTCTCCCATTCTGTACATTGTCTCTTTATGTTCTTGATACATTTCTTTGATGCACTTTTTTTTTTTTTTTCAATTTCATTGGTTCTGTTTATCTTCACCTGGTAGCTTAGTGGTTAAGAGTTTGGCTGCTAACCCAAAAGTTGGCAGTTCAAAACCACCAGACACTTATTGGAAACTCTATGGGACAATCCTTCTCTGTCCTAATGTGTTGCTATGAGTCAGAACCAGCTCGAGGGCACCTAATAACAACAACAACAATTAATCTATGCATACGAAAGCTGGGCAATGAATAAGGAAATCAAAAGAAGAAACGATGCCCTTGAATTATGGTGTTGGCAAAGAATATTGAATATACCACAGGCTGCCAAAAGAAGGAACAAATCTGTCTTGGAAGAAGTATAGCCAGAATGAACATTAGAAACAAAAATGAGATTTTGACTCACATATCTTGGACATGTTATCAGGAGGGACCAGTCCCTGGAGAAGGACATCATGCTTGGTAAAGTAGAGGATCTGCAAAAAAGAGGAAGACCCTCAATGAGATGGATTGACACAGTAGCTGCAGCAAAGGCTCAGGCTTAACGACGATTGTGAGGATGGTGCAGGAACAGGCAGTGTTTGGTTCTGTTGTACATAAGGTCACTATGACTCACAACAGTCTTGAGGGCACCTGGCAACGACGACAGCATTTATCTATTTTGTCTTTGTTGCTTGTGCTTTTGGTGCCAATTAAGAATTCATTGTCAAAAATAAGGCCTTGAAGTTTTACTCTTATGTTTTTTTATAAGAGTTTCATGGTTTTACTTCTTAAATTTAGGCCATTGGATACATTTTGAGTTAATTTTTACATATGGTGTGAGGTATGGGTCCATCTTCATTCTTTTGCATTTGTCCAGTTCTCCCAGCACCATTTATTAAAGAGGCTGTTCCTTCTCCATTTAATGGACTTGGTACCCTTGTCAAAAATCAGTTTGGCATAAATGTATGAGTTTACTTCTCTGCTCTTAATTCTATTCCATTGGTTTATATGTTCATCCTTATATCATTACAACACTATTTTGATTAGTTTCTTTATAGTATGTTTTGAAATCAGGAAATGTGAGTCTTCCTATTTTATTGATCTTTTTTAAGAGTGTTTTGGCTATTTAGTTTTACATGAATTTTAGGAATAACATTTTCATCTCTGAAAAAGAGCTGTTAGAAATTTGATAGATATTGCATTGAATCTGTAGTTTACTTTGGGGACTATTGACATGTTAACAATATTGAGAGTTCCAATCCATAAACAGAGAATATCTTTCCACTGATTTAGATCTTCTTTAATTTCCTTCAGCAATGGTTCATAGTTTTCATTATAAAAGTATTTTCCTCTGTGGTTAATTTTATTCCTAGATATCTTATTCTATTATATGCCATTGTAAGAGGAAATGCCTTCTTTTAACATGCTTCATTGCTGACATATAGGTAAAACAACAGATTTTTGTGTTGTTCATGTACACTGCTACTTGGTTGAAATCATTTATTAGTAATAGTAGCTTTGCTGTGGATTCTTTGGGATTTTTCATATATGTAGAATCATGTCATCTGTGAATGGAGATAATTTTTCCTTTCCTTTCAGGTTTGAATGCCTTTTATTTCTTTTTCTTGCCTAATTTCTCTGGTTAGAACTTCGAGTCCAATGTTGAATAGCAGTGGTAAGGGAGGGTGTTTTTATCTTATTCCTGATTTTAGAGGGGAAATCTTTCAGTCTTTCCCTATTGAGTATGATATTTACTATGGGTTTTTCATAACTGCTCATTATAACGTTAAGAAATTTCCCTTCTATTCCGAGTTTCTGGAGTGTTTTCTCATGAAAGGGTGTTGGACTTTGTCCAATTTTTTTTTTTTTTTACATCGATTGAGATGATCATGTGGTGTATTACATTCATCAATTTTCTTATGTTTTATTTTGGGCAAAATTCTACTTGGTAATAGCATATAGTTTTCTTAGTACACTGTTAGATTTGGTTTGCCAGTATTTTGTTGAGTATCTTCACACTGATATTCATAATAGATATTGTCTTTGCAATAGCCAAAAGACTTATGGCTGGCTTTAAAGTCACCTACTCACTAACAACTCCCAAATTTATGTCTTCCAGAAGGAACACTCTCCTGGATTCCAGACTTCTGTAGTGAACTGCTCACTTGATATCACCGTGTGAATTCCTAACAGGCACCTCAAATTCAACATACTCTAAAATACTACACTGATACTTAGATTTTGCCCACAGTATTTCCAATCACTCTTGATGGCAACCCTATTCTTTAAGGTGCTGAGCAGTTTTCTCTAACTGAGCATCATCTTTGATCCCTCTCTCTTTTTTATACCCCATGCCCACTTTTTCAGAAAACCCTGTTGTCTATACAATACAAATATATTCAGATTTCCACCAAAATTCACCACTTCCACAGTTATCACCAAGGTGAAAGCCACCACCATTCCAGGAATATTACAAAATCACTACACATAGTGACCCTGTGTCGGCCTTTGCCATCAGGAGACTGTTTGAATAATCTGCCTGACACTACATCTTTGATCTCATCTTTTCTATTCTCCATATCATTCACTGCATTTCAACCTTCCTGGCCTCTGTATGATCTGATCATTGATTTTTTTTCTGAATTACTGATCTTGTGGGTCATCATTTTTGCTTTGCTTTTCTTCAAGGATATTAAGTTAGATTTTACTGATAATATTTGAATGGGAAGATTTTTTTCCCCTCCATGTTTTTCCATCTGTATACTCACTATTTCTTGTCTAACATGTTCACAGTAGCCCTCACCAATCACCACTCCTCTAATCCTGACTTCCTTTTCCTGACTCTCGTGGTGCAGTAAATTGAGACTATCACAATTTCAGCCACTGTGCTAACAGATAGCTTGTTTCATATTCTCCTTGGAGGCTTTTCTGAAACTTTCAGCTGTTCTAAGTCTGTATTCATGGTCCAGTCAGTGTCCACAACTCTTGTGTTCACCTAGGTTTTTCAAATAAAAAATTCTAACTCTGCCCTTGATTTCAATGCCAAATTTTTTCTAGAATATTTTGTCCTCTTTATCTGAATGAGTAAACTTACAGCTAAAAGTTCTTGCTTTGTACACAAATCCATAGCTCACCATACTCACCACTAATGTTTCTGTTCTTTTTTTAGTACCTGGAAAACATAACTGGTATATATATATATATGTGTATGTATATATATATATATATATATGTGTATGTATATATATATATATATATTGCACTTTAAGTGAAAGTTAAAAATCAAGTCAGTCTCTCATACAAAAAAAATTTATATACACTCTGCTATGTACTCCTAGTTGCTCTCCCCCATTGGGATAGCACACTCCTTCTCTCCATGCTGTATTCCCCATGTCCATTCAGCCAGCTTCTGTTCCCCTGTGCCACCTCAATGCCTCTCCAGACAGGAGCTGCCCACATAGTCTCATGTGTCTACTTGGGCCAAGAAACTCACTCATCACCAGTATCATTTTTTATCTTATACTCCAATCTGATCTCTATCTAAAGAGTTGGCTTTGGGAATGGTTCCAGTCTTGGGCTAACAGAAGGTCTGGGGATGATAACCTCTGAGGTCCTTCTAGTCTCACTCAGACCATTAAGTCTGGTCTTTTTATGAGAACTTAAGACCTGCATCCCACTGCTCACCTGCTCCATCAGGGACTCTCTGTTGTGTTCCCTGTCAGGGCAGTCATCAGTTATAGCCAGGCACCATCTAGTTCTTCAGGTCTCAGGCTGATGTAGTCTCTTATTTATGTGGCCCTTTCTGTCTCTTGGACTCATAATTACCTTGTGTCTTTGGTGTTCTTCATTCTCCTTTGCTCCAGGTTGGTTGAGACCAATTGATGTATCTTAGACAGCCACTTGCTAGTGTTTAACACCTCAGGCGCTACTCACCAAAGTGAGATGCAGAATGTTTTCTTAATAGATTTTATTATGCCAGTTGACCTAGATGCCCCCTGAAACCATGGTCCCCAGACCCTCACCCCTGCCACTCCAGCCTTCAAAAGGCTCGGTTTGTTCAGGAAACTTCTTTGCTTTTGGTTTAGTCCAGTTGTGCTGACCTCTCCTGTATTGTGTGTTGTCTTTCCATTCACCTAAAATAGTTCTTGACTACTATCTAATTAGTGAATACCCCTCTCCCTTCCTCCCTCTCCACTCACATAACCGTCAACATAACTTGCATTTTTATGTTTCAGATCTTTCTGTGGTACAAGAAAAAGTTTAACTTTTTGGGGTGACCAACTATATTTTGTTCTATTTTGTCTATTATTTCATGTGTCTGAAGTGAATGCGGTTAAGATGGCAAAGGGTAACATCATAATTTCATCCTATCTCAAGTTGGTTTTCAAAAGTTTATATATTAATAAACTTCATATGTTTTTCTTGCTGTTGTTAGGTGCCGTCGAGTCAGTTCCGACTCATAGCGACCCTATGCACAACAGAACAAAACACTGCCCAGTCCTGAGCCATCCTTACAATAGTTGTTACGCTTGATGCCATTGATGTAGCCACTGTGTCAATCCATCTTGTCGAGGGTCTTCCTCTTTTCCTCTGACCCTCACTTTGCCAAGCATGATGTCCTTTTCTAGAGACTGATCCTTCCTGACAACATGTCCAAAGTAAGTAAGACGCAGTCTCGCCATCCTTGCTTCTAAGGAGTATTCTGGTTGTACTTCTTCCAAGACAGATTTATTCGTTCTTCTGGCAGTCCACGGTATATTCAATATTCTTCACCAACACAATTCAAAGGCATCAGTTCTTCTTTGGTCTTCCTTATTCATTGTCCAGCTTTCACATGCATATGATGCAAACGAAAATACCATGGCTTGCGTCAGGAGCACCTTAGTCTTCAAGGTGACATCTTTGCTTTTCAACACTTTAAAGAGGTCCTTTGCAGCAGATTTACCCAATGCAAGGCCTCTTTTGATTTCTTGACTGCTGCTTCCAAGGGCGTTGATTGTGGATCCAAGTAAAATGAAATCCTTGACAACTTTAAACTTTTCTCCATTTATCATGATGTTGCTCATTGGTCCAGTTGTGAGGATTTTTGTTTTCTTTATGTTGAGGTGCAATCCATACTGAAGGCTGTGGTCTTTGATCTTCATTAGTAAGCGCTTCAAGTCCTCTTCACTTTCAGCAAGCAAGGCTGTGTCATCTGCATAATGCAGGTTGTTATTGAGTCTTCCTCCAATCCTGATGCCCTGTTCTTCTTCATATAGTCCAGCTTCTCAGATTATTTGTTCAGCATACAGATTGAATAGGTATGGTGAAAGAATACAGCCCTGGTGCACACCTTTCCTGACTTTAAACCAATCAGTATACCCTTGTTCTGTCTGAGCAACTACCTCTTGATTTATGTAGAGGTTCCTCATGAGCACAATTAAGTGTTCTGAAATTCTCATTCTTCGCAATGCTATTCGTAATTTGTTATGGTCCACACAGTGAAATGCCTTTGCATAGTCAATAAAACACAGGTAAACGTCCTTCTGGTATTCTCTGCTTTCAGCCAGGATCCATCTGACATCAGCAATGATATCCCTGGTTCCACGTCCTCTTCTGAAACTGGCCTGAATTTCTGGCAGTTCCCTGTGGATATCCTGCTGTAGCCGTTTTTGAATGATCTTCAGCAAAATTTTACTTGCATGTGATATTAATGATATTTCTCTATAATTTCCACTTTTGGTTGAATCACCTTTCTTGGAAATAGGCTTAAATATGGAAATCTTCCAGTCAGTTGGCCAGGAAGCTGTCTTCCATATTTCTTGGCATAGACAAGTGAACATCTCCAGCACTGCGTCCGTTTCTTGAAACATCTCAGTTGATATTCCATCAATTCCTGGAGCCTTGTTTTTCGCCAATGCCTTCAGGGCAGCTTGGATTTCTTCCTTCAGTACCATCAATTCCTGATCATATGCTACCTCTTGAAATGGTTGAACATGGACTAATCCTTTTTGGTATTATGACTCTGTATTCCTTCCATCTTCTTTTGATGCTTCTTGCGTTCTTTAATATTTTCCCTGTAGAATCCTTCACTATTGCAACTCGAGGCTTGAATTTTTTCTTCAGTTCTTTCAGCTTGAGAAACACCGAACCTGTTCTTCCCTTTTGGTTTTCTATTTCCAGCTCTTTGCACATGTCAGTATAATACTTTACTTAGTCTTCTCGAGAGGCCCTTTGAAATCTTCTGTTCAGTTCTTTTACTTCATCAATTCTTCCTTTTGCTTTAGCTTCTCGACATTCGAGAGCAAGTTTCAGAGTCTCCTCTGACATCCGTCTTGGTCTTTTTTTTCTTTCCTGTCTTTTCAATAACATCTTGCTTTCTCCATGTATGATGTCCTTGATGTCATTCCACAACTCGTCCAGTCTTCAATGCATCAAATCTGTTCTTGAGATGGTCTCTAAATTCAGGTGGGATATACTCAAGGTCATATTTTGGCTCTCGTGGACTTGCTCTGATTTTCTTCTGTTTCACCTTGGGCTTGCATAGGAGCAATTGATGGTCTGTTCCACAGTCGGCCCCTGCCTGGCCTTGTTCTGACCAATGATATTGAGCTTTCCCATCGTCTCTTTCCACAGATGTAGCCAATTTTATTTCTGTGTGTTCCATCTGGTGAGGTCCATGTGTATAGTCACTGTTTATGTTGGTGAAAGAAGGTATTTGCAATGAAGAAGTCATTGATCTTGCAAAATTCTATCATTCGATCTCTGGCATTGTTTCTATCACCAAGGCCATATTTTCCAACTAGTGACCCTTCTTCTTTGTTTCCAACTTTCACATTAAAATCACCAGTAATTATCAATGTGTCTTGATTGCATGTTCAATCAATTTCAGACTGCAGCAGCTAATAAAATTCTTCTATTTCTTCATCTTTGGCCCTTGCAGTTGGTGCATAAATTTGAATAATAGTTGTATTAACTGGTCTTCCTTGTAGGCGTATGGATGTGTACTGTGGGGGCTTGCATGTTGCTGTGATGCTGGGAGCTATGCCACCAGTATTCAAAGTTTATATAGGAATAGTTAAATGTAGATAAATACATGAAATATATAATTGATGAAAAGTAAATCTTTTTATGTGAATACTAAATTGGAACACCATCTTCATTTATAAAAATAAGTTTTTTATCTAACTACATTTTTTTTCACATCTACTGAGTCTATGGATAAACCTGCATAGAAATGCCTAACCAGTGACATTGTGATTTCTCACAACTGTAGTAAAAATCAGGAGCCAAAACATAAACTCAAAATATAAAGCGATGTTGGTGAGAATTTGTCTTACATACTTTGGACATATAACCAGGAGGGACCAATCCTTGGGGAACGACATCATGTTTGGCAATGTAGAGAGTCACTGAGAAAGAGGAGGACACTCAATGGCATGGATTGACACAATGTCTGCATCAGTGCTATTGAACATACAAACTGTTGTGAGGATGGTGTAGGACACTGTTTCGTTCCGTTATAAGTGGGGTCATTATGAATCACAACCAACAAGACAACATCTAAAAACAACAACATACATAAACTATATTTTCGCAAATAAAATAGGTATCATGCTTTGTAATGTCATTAGTAATTAAATAAAGAAGACTGGAATGCAATTAGATAAGGATGGTTTGTTCATGTGTACAAGTTGTGTGACATGGAGATGAGCAGAAAAGGGTGGAGAGAGGTGAATGGAATGTAGCTGGCTTCCTCAGGAAATCATCCACCTTGAATTCCACCTTTTATTTTCTTGGTCTTTAAGGATTTGCACTGTCTTTAATCAGAATGACAATAAAAGTGTTTGGCTAATGAGGAGCTTAGGTTATTGATCCCCCAGGGAAAGAGAGACTGCAAATAGTCTGGCCTATAACCCCCTCATTCAACAGCCCTTCTCCAATCAGGAAGCAGCACGCCTGAGACTCCACCCACAGATGATCCTCTTGCCTGGGAGCCCAGAGTCTCACTCAGTCTGTCTGCATTTCCCGAGGACAGAACTTCTGCCTACATCAACCAACATCCAGGACAGATGTTAAGAATCATTCCTCAGTGATGCCATCCAGGTAACCTAGAATCCCTTAGTTAATGTTTGGAAAGGAGGACAGATGTTTCACTACAGGTTCATCCAGAGGAAGCTGTGATGAGTGTTGTTGTTGTTAGGTGCCATTCAGTTGGTTCCAAATCATAGCAACCCCATGTACAGCAGAACAAAACATTGCCCAATCCTGTGACAACCTCACAATCATTGCTATACTTGAGACCGCTGTTGCTCATTGTTGCTGCCACTTTGTCAATCCATCCTGTTGAAGGTCTTTCTCTCAACAGGGAGTTACAAGAGTACATGCATAAAATGATTGGAACTAAGTTTTCCATGGACTCTTGCCCAACTGTTTTCCATCTTCCTGACACATGTCCTTGTATCTTTGCACCAGGCTCAAAGAACTCTCATTCTATCTGTCTCCTACTCTGTCTCTGCAATGACATGACCATTTTTCTCCTGAACAGAAATCTACACCTTCTCAAACATAATGATTCTTATAGAATTCTCTAATATTTACTTACATTCTTGTGGTGGAGAAGGAGGGTTTATCGACTTGATCTCATCTTCTAATTCCAGGTTCTTAACACACATTTTTAGTATGTCCTTTGCCCAGCTCTGGTCATGGAGATACCTGGAGTCAGAGATAGACACATCACACTATTTTCCTAGTTCTTCTGTTTTCTCTTTATAAAACTGCCTAATATTTAAAATGATCATATGAGCACAGATAATATTAAAAAAAAAAAAAGAACAGCATTTCACCTCTTTCAAGAATAAAAAAAAGCTTACATTCAGCTCTATCAGATTCAGATTTTTATTTATTTATTTTTTAATAACCAAATAATACACATACAGAGGACACAAGTTTTGTAGTGTCCTCAATTCCTCTCCTTCCCTTCCACAGATGACATTTGCCTCTGGTGCTGAAGCTGCTGCTGATCCAGCGACCACACATTTGATTGTCTTATCATTCTTCTTTTCCATCAGCTTCATCAACAATATGGAACCCAGAAACCAAACAGGAGTTTCAGAGTTCTTTCTTCTGGGATTAACAGAAGATTCAGAACTCCAGCCCCTTCTCTACAACATCTTTCTGTTCATGTACCTGGTGACCATCATGGGAAACCTGCTTATCATCCTGGCTGTCAGCTATGACTGCCACCTCCACACTCCCATGTACTTCTTTCTCTCTAATCTGTCCTTTACAGATATCTGTTTAAGTACAACGACAGTCCCAAAGATGCTGGTGAACATCAAGTCACAGAGAAAATCTATCACTTATACAGGCTGCCTCACCCAGGTATGTGCTGTTCTGGTATTTGGAGGTTTTGAAAATTTTCTCCTTGGAGTAATGGCCTATGACCGCTATATAGCCATTTGTCACCCGCTGACCTACACAATCATTATGAACCCCCACCTCCTTTGCCTGCTGATTCTACTCTCTTTGTTCATTAGCATCATAAATGCCCTGGTGCATAGTCTAATGTTGTTGCCACTGTCTTTCTGCACAAACCTTGAAATCCCCCACTTCTTCTGTGAACTTGCTCAGGTTCTCAAACACACTTGTTCCAATATCTTCATCAATAACCTGGTGCTATATGTTATGACATGCATATTTGGTGGTATTACCCTCTCTGGGATCATTTTCTCTTATGCCCAAATTGTCTCCTCCATTCTGAGAATGCCACCAAGGGGTGGAAAGTATAAAGTTTTTTCCACCTGTGGATCTCATCTCTCAGTTGTTTTCTTGTTCTATGGGACAGTCTTTGGGGTGTATATTAGTTCCATTTACACACTCTTCCTGGAAGACAGCAGTAGCCTCAGTGATGTACCTTGTGGTCCCTCAAATGATGAATCCTTTTATCTACAGCCTGAGGAACAGGGACATGATGGGAGCCTTGAGAAAAATCATTGGTAGGATGCCTCCTTTTTAGTGATTGTGTCATCTGATGTGCGCTTGGGTTTCTAGAATGAGTAAAAGTAAAAGCAACACTGGCGAGACAGAATTCCTAACTTTTCCTTCAGCAAGTTCTTCTAAATTGACTGGAGGACATAATGGCTAAGTATTACATTAATGAGTCAAAAATGTCCTCTGCATATTGGCCCCCAGTTGTTAATTTTTTTATAGCAGGCTCAAAAAAAGAGTCTGCCAATGTCAAACTCTAATTTGTTCCTAACCGACCATTTTATAAATGACCCAAATAAGTGGAATTTCACCAACTTAGAGCCTGCCTCCTTTACTTACCCCACAAAAATGCACCCAGCGTCTGCTATCCATCGATGAGGTAAAACCCTGTAGGTATAAGGATGCTAGTGTCCTGCTACCTTTGGAGTTCCTCTGATAGAGAGATGCTCCACATTGCTACAGTTAGTAACCTCATAGGTACATATAACCTCCTTCCTTCCTTCTGCTTTTTCCTGGGAGTTTTTACATCTTCTTCCTCTTCTGTCATCTCTCTGTACCTCTTGCTCTGGATGACCTCCTGCCGTAGAAGATTACACCCTACTTGTAGCTGTCAATGCGTCAGCCCCAATAAACACCTATTCAACTGCTATCTCATGGGCATAACATTTTTCTTTCTTTTTTTTTTTAATTGTGCTTTAAATGAAAGTTTACAAATCAAGTGAGTCTCTCATACAAAAACTTACACACCCCAGGTTATGTAACCCTAGCTGCTCTCCCCCTAATGTGACAGCACACTTCTTCTCTCCACCCTGTACTTCTGTGTCCATTCAACCAGTTTCTGTCCCCCTTTGCCTTCTCATCTCACCCCCAGACAGGAGGTACTCACATAATCTCATGTGTCTAGTTGACCCAAGAAGCTCACTCTTCATCAGTATCATTTTCTGTCTTATAGTCCAGTCCAATCTCTGTTTGAAGAGTTGGCTTTGGGAATGGTTCCAGTCTTGGGCTAACAGAGACTCCGGGGAACATGACATCTGGGGTCCCTCCAGTCTCAGTTAGACCATTAAGTCTGGTCTTTTCACAAGAATTTGAAACCTGCATCCCACTGTCCTCCTGCTCCGTCAGGGATTATCTGTTTTGTTCCCTGTCAGGGTAATCATCAATGGTAGTCAGGCACCATCCAGTTCTTCTGATCTCAGGCTGATGTGTTCTCTGGGTTATGTGGCACTTTCTGTCACTTGGGCTCATCTTTACCTTGTGTCTTTGGTATTCATCGTTTTCCTTTGCTCCAGGTGGGTTGAGACCAACTGGTGCATCTTAGATGGCCACTTACTAGCATTTAAGGCCCCAGATGCCACTCACCAAAGTGGGATGCAGAGAGTTTTCTTAAGACATTTTTGTTAATGCCAATTGACCTAGACATCCCCTGAAACCATGGCCCCAGGTCCCCATCCCTGCTACTCTGGCCTTCGAAGCATTTGGTTGTATTCAGGAAACTTCTTAGCTTTTGGTTTAGTCCAGTTCTGCTGACCTCCCTGTATTGTATGTTGTCTTTCTCTTCACTTAAAATGGTTCTTGTCTACTATTTAATTAGTGAATACCCAGTTCCCTCCCTTCCCACCCTCATAACCATCAAAGAATATTTCCTTCTGTGTTTAAACTTTTTCTTGAGTTCTTATAATAGTGGTCTCAAACAATATTTGTCTTTTGGGACTGACTAATTTCGCTCAGCATAATACCTTCCAGACTCCTCTATGCATAACCTTTTTTCTTGATCATCCTTAAATTCCATTAAACTCACTACACTAAGTGCATTTCAACTTGGGTGGAAACCTGACTTGGCTTTTCATCTAGATCTATGCTGTTTGACAAATGATTTCGACACTCTAAGCTCAGTTTCTTTGGGATGTTTCCACAGAAGCAAAGCCTGAGGAAAGACTTCTTATTATGGGATGTTGTTAGTAGCCTTCTCAGACAAAAGCAAGTGGGAGAGGATAGATAAGGCAGGGAAGGATCTAAGAAAGGTTGCAGTCATAGCTAGAGAGTAGCTTCAGCCTGATCTAATGGATAGGGTTGTGAATTGCACCCCATACTTTCCTCACTGTGAGAAAAGTGTGCTGACCTTTCATGCCTTGATTCAGTAACTTCTGAGATCTGCCACTAATAAGCTGTCTCTGCTAATGGCAATATTAGCATCCTCCACACTCAGTTTCATCATCTACAAAATAATCTCTGTGATTTGAAATGATTGTGAGATATTTGAATTTCATCAATGAGGAAGCCTTTAGTTCTAAGAAGAAAAAGAATTGACACTAATATCCTCAAGCAATAGAAGTATATATCATTACACAGAAAGGCCTTCAGAGGTAGGAAACGTACAGTAACAGAAGAGTAGGCTGCATTTAGTCCTCTGCGAGGTGGCTTCATCCTAGAACTGGCTTACCCGCATGATCTCCTGATTGCTGCAATAGGCTCCGGTGTCATATCCATAGGTGATGTCCAGCGAGAGGAAACTTGCTATCCTTCTCTGGATTTATTGTTAATAAACCTTTCCATGGAGTCACCAGAGGGTATCCCCTCTGTATTGGGTTGAATAATGCCTCTCCCAATGATATCCCAATCCCTGGAATCTCTGTACTTTACTGATACAATTAAGAGGGTGAGTGTTCTTGACCGCACTTTTGGTGTCATATTTAAGAAACCATTTTGCAATCCAAGATCATGAAAATTTGCCTCTCTGTTTCCTCTAAGAGGTTTATAGTTTTAGTCTCTGGTCTCTGATTTGACAACCTGATGATGACAGGGAGCTCAAACAAAAATCCAAATACAAACAAAACCTGGCTAGATCCATAGTTCTTGACCATGTAGTGAGCCAGATTTCCACTAGGAAAATCCTCTGCTTTCCTGGGCTTGGCATACCCCATTTTGAGAGAGTCTTAAGTGCTACAAAACAACAAGTTCACCAAACTCACAATAAATATTGAATTCAAGCTCAAAATGCAAAAGGAATAGAGCTGGAGAGTCCGAGAGGGCTTACCAACGTAGCCTTCAGATGCTTCATGGAGGCAGTAAGCTGAAAGGGCTTTTATGGACATTACATCTGTGCTCAACGAGAGCTCTGGGGGAAGTTATTCAGGTGCTATGGATCCAACTTCTGGTGCCAGGAATTGTCAAGAAACCTAAATGCACAGACAAACACCAGACATTAGTGTAACAGAATATTTGTTTTGTGAGTGGATATGATTCCAATCAGGCAACGGTTGACTCAAAAATACAGGGCAGGCGCTCCAAAGAGGGGATGGTGAAAACAGGTTATACAGGTCATTGTCATGTTAATTTCTCAGGAGATAGCATTGGAATACATTCAGGATTCTAGGGTCAGTCAGCTGTAGGAGCAGAATCACTAAGAACATGCCATACATTTTCCAGTCAGACCCTGAGGTTCCTGCTTCTGGAAACTGACTACCAAAACCAAACCAAACCCATTGCTGTCTAGTCAATTCCAACTCATAGTGACCCTCTAGGACAGAGTAGAATTTCCCCTTAGGGTTTCCAAGAAATGCCTGTGATTTGAGCTGCCAACCTTTTGGTTAGCAGCTGTAACTCTTAACCACTATGCCACCAGGGTTTCCTGAAACTGACTGCACTTTGGTAATTCTTTAAAACAACCTAAGGCCTGAGGCAAAACAGTCTCCAATAAACTGCTCGCTAGGACATTGTTTGACTTGAAGGTGGCTGCAGGAAAATCAGTTCCTTAAAGGGTCAAGGTACAAAAAGACACTTAAGGGCAAATGCTGTGGGTGAGTCACACCAACTCCACGAATCAGAAATCTGGATTCCAGGAGAATTAAAATGTTTTGTCAAAAACTGGATGTCTATATGTGGGACTCTATCAAGAGAAATAACCTACAAGTGATTGGACTACCAGAACAGGGAGGGATAACAGAAAATACAGAGAGAATTGTTGAAGGTTTGGTGGCAGAAAACTTCCCTGATATAGTGAAAGATGAGAAGATATCTATCCAAGATGCTCATCGAACTCCACATAAGGTAGATTCTAAAAGAAAGTCACCAAGACATATTATAATCAAACTTGCCAAAACCAAAGATAAAGAGAGAATTTTAAGAGCACCTAGGGATAACTGAAAAATCACCTACAAAGGAGAGCCAATAAGAATAAGCTCAGACTACTCAGCAGAAACCATGCAGGCAAGAAGGCAAAAAATTAAAGGAAAAAAATTGCCAGCCAAAGATCATACATTCAGCAAAACTTCTGTTAAATATTAAGGTGAAATTATGACATTTACAGATAAACAGAAGTTTAGCGAACTTGTAAAAACCAAACCAAAACTACAAGAAATACTAAAGGGAGTTCTTTGGTTAGAAAATCAATGACACCAGGTAACAGCCCAAGACTGGAACACTGGGCAGAGCAATCAGAATTCAACCCAAACACAGAAATCAAAAAAACAAAGTAAGATTAAAAGAAAAGGAAAAAAAAAGTTCAAAACAAGGTAACAGGGATGTTATTATATAAAAGAAGACAACATTTATAACAATAAAGGACTAAGAAATGTAATCATAGACCTTCCATATGGAGAGGAATATATGGTGATTCAAAGAAATAAAAAAAAAAAAAAATTTAGAAAAATACAGGTAAATAATAAAGTTACCGCCAAGGAGACAAACTATCCTACTCATCAAAATAAACTACAAGAAAAAAATAGAGGCTCAGCAGAAACAAAATCAACAACAGTGAATATGAGGAAAGGACAAATATATAAAGTTAATCTACTCAGCACATAAAGTTAAGTGAGAAAAAGAAACTGTCAACAACACACGAAAAAAGACATCAAAATGATACCACCAAATTCATACCTATCCATAATTACGCTGAATGTAAATGGGCTAAATGCACCAATAAAGAGACAGAGAGTGGCAGAATGGATTAAAAAACATACTCCATCTGTATGTTGCCTACAAGAGACACATCTTAGACTTAGAGACACAAACAAACTAAAACTCAAAGGATGGGAAAAAATATATCAAGCAAACAACAATCCAAAAAGAGCAGAAGTGGCAATACTAATTTCTGACAAAATAGACTTTGAAGTTAAATCCACCACAAAGGATAAGGAAAGACCCTATATAATGATTAAAAGGACAATATACCAAGAAGATATAACCATATTAAATATTTATGCGCCCAATGACAGGGCTGCAAGATACATAAAACAAACTCTATCAGAATTGAAAAGTGAGATAGACAGCTCCACAATAATAGTAGGAGACTTCAACACTCCACTTTTGGTGAAGGACAGGACATCCAGAAAGAAGCTCAATAAAGACACGGAAGATCTAAATGCCACAATCAAACAACTTGACCTTGTAGACATATACAGAACACTCCACCCAACAGCAACCAACTATACTTTCTTTTCTAGTGCACATGGAACATTCTCTAGAATAGACCACATATTAGGTCATAAAGCAAGCCTTAGCAGAATCCAAAACACTGAAATATTACAAAGCATCTTCTCTGACCATAAGGCCATAAAAGTGGAAATTCTTAACAGGAAAAGCAGGGAAAAGAAATCAAATACTTGGAAACTGAACAATATCCTTTTCAAAAATACTGGATTATAGAAGACATTAGGATGGAATGAAGAAATTCATAGAATCCAACAGGAATGAAAACACTTCCTATCAGAACCTTTGGGACACAGCGAAAGCAGTGCTCAGAGGCCAGTTTACATCAATAAATGCACATATCCAAAAAGAATAAAGGGCCAAAATCAAAGAATTATCCCTACAACTTGAACAAATAGAAAGGAAGCAACAAAAGAAACACCCAGACAGCAGAAGAAAAAAAACAAAAAAAAAAATTAGAGCAGAACTAAATAAAATAGAAAACAGAAAAACAGTTGAAAGAATTAACAAGACCAAAAGCTGATTCTTTGAAAAAGTCAACAAAAGTGATAAACCATTGGCCAAACTGATGAAAGAAAAACAGGAGAGGAAGTAAATGCCCCTAATAAGAAATGAGATGGGCGATATTACAACAGACCCAACTGAAATTAAAAGAGTCATATCAGATTACTACAAAAAATTGTACTCTAACAAATTTGAAAACCTAGAAGTAATGGGTGATTTCCTAGAAACGCACTGTCTACCTAAACTAACACAAACAGAGGTAGAACAATTAAATGGACCCAAAACAAAAGAAGAGATTAAAAAGGTAATCAAAACACTCCCAACAAAAAAAAAACCCTGGCCCAGACGGCTTTACTGCAGAGTTCTACCAAACTTTCAGAGAAAAGTTAACACCACTACTACTAAAAGTATTTCAGAGCATAGAAAAGGACAGAATACTACCAAACTCATTCTATGAAGCCACCATATCCCTGATACCAAAACCAAGTAAAGATACCACAAAAAAAAAATTACAGACCTACACCCCTCATGAACATAGACACAAAAATCCTCAACAAAATTCTAGCCAATAGAATTCAACAACATATCAAAAAAATAATTCACCATGACCAAGTGGGATTCATACCAGGTATGCAGGGATGGTTCAACATTAGAAAAACAATTAATGTAATCCATTCCATAAATAAAACAAAAGACAAGAATCATATGATTTTATCAATTGATGCAGAAAAGGCATTTGACAAAGTTCAACACCCGTTCATGATACAAACTCTCAGCAAAATTGGAATAGAAGGAAAATTCCTCAACATAATAAAGGGCATTTATACAAAGCCAACAGCCAACATCATCCTAAATGGAGAGAGCCTGAAAGCATTCCCCTTGAGAACGGAAACCAGACAAGGATGCCCTTTATCACCACTCTCATTCAACATTGTGCTGGAGGTCCTAGCACATAAAGTTAAGTCAGAAAAAGAAACTGTCAACAACACACGAAAAAAGACATCAAAATGATACCACTAAATTCATACCTATAAATAAAGGGCATCCAGATTGGCGAGGAAGAAGTAAAATTATCTCTGCAGATTACATGATTTTATACACAGAAAACCCTAAGGAATCCTCCAGAAAACTACTGAAAGTAATAGAAGAGTTCAGTAGGGTATCAGGATACAAGATAAACATACAAAAATCAGTTGGATTCCTCTATGCCAACAAAAAGGAAATCACTAAATCAATACCATTTACAGTAGCCCCCAAGAAGATAAAATATTTAGGAGTACATCTTACCAGAGATGTAAAAGACTTGTACAAAGAAAACTATAAAACACTTCTGGAAGAAACCAAAAGAGACCTACCTAAGTGGAAGAACATACCTTGCTCATGGATAGGAAGACTTAATACTATAAAAATATCTATTCTACCAAAAGCAACCTATACATTTAATGGAATTGCGATCCAAATTCCAACAACATTCTTTAATGAGATGGAGAAACAAATGACAAACTTCATATGGAAGGGAAAGAGGCTCCAGATAAGTAAAGCATTACTGAAAAAGAAGAACAAAGAGGGAGACCTTACTTTACCTGATTTTAGAACCTGTTATACCACCACAGGAGTCAAAACAGCCTGGTACTGGTAAAATAACAGAAACATAGACCAAAGGAACAGAATTATAAATCCATCCACATATGAGCAGTTGATATTTGACAAAGGCCCCAAAAGAGTTAAATGGGGAAAAGACAGTCTTTTTAACAAATGGTGCTGGCATAGGTGGATATCCATCTGCAAATAAATGAAACAAGACCCATACCTCACTCCATGCACAAAAACTAACTCAAAATGTATCGAAGACCTAAATATAAAATATGAAACGATAAAGATCATGAAAGAAAATAGACAATGTTAGGAGCCCTAATACACAGCATAAACAGTATACAAAACATTACTAACAGTGCAGAAGGAAAACTGAATAACTGGGAGCTCCTAAAAATCAAACACCTATGCTTATCCAAAGATTTTACCAAAAGAGTAAAAAGATTACCTACAGACTGGGAAAAACTTTTTGGCTATGACATTTCCGGTCAGCGCCTGATCTCTAAAATCTACATGATACTGCAAAAACACAACTATAAAAAGATTAACCCAATTAAAAAATGGGCAAAAGATATGACCAGACACTTCACTAAAGAAGGCATTCGGGTAGCTAACAGATACATGAGGAAATACTCACAATTCTTACCATTAGAGAAATGCAAATCAAAACTACAATGAGATTTCATCTCACTCCAACAAGGCTGGCATTCATCCAAAAAACACAAAGCAGTAAATGTTGGAGAGGCTGTGGAGAGATTGGAACACTTAAACACTGCTTGTGGGAATGTAAAATGGTACAACCACTTTGGAAATCAATTGGGTGCTTCCTTAAAAAGCTAGACATAGAACTACCATACAATCCAGCAGTCTTACTCCTTGGAATATATCCTAGGGAAATAAGAGCCTTCACACGAACAGATATATGCACACTCATGTTCATTGCAGCACTGTTTATGATAGCAAAAAGATGAAAGCAACTAAGATGCCCATCAACACATGAATGGATAAATAAATTATGGTATATTCATACAATGGAATAGTACGCATCAATAAAGAACAGTGAGGAATCTGTGAAACATTTCATAACATGGAGGAATCTGGAAGGCATTATGCTGAGTGAAATTAGCTGCAAAAGGACAAACATTGTATAAGACCACTAATATAAGAATGCAAGAAATAGTTTAAACAGTGAAGAAAATATTCTTTGATGGTTACAAGAGGGGAGAGGGAGGGAAGGAGGGAGAGGGGTATTCACTAATTAGATAGTAGATAAGAACTACTTAAGGTGACGAGAAAGACAACACACAACACAGGCGAAGTCAGCACAACCGGACTAAACAAAAAGCAAAGAAGTTTCCGGAATAAACTGAAAGTTTCGAAGGCCATTGTAGCAGGGGTGGGGGTTTGGGGACCATGGTTTCAGGGGACATCTAAGTCAACTGGCATAATAAAATCTATTAAGAAAACATTCTGCATCCCACCTTGGAGAGAGGCATCTGGGGTCTTAAACACTATCAAGTGGCCATCTAAGATGCATCAATTGGTCTTAACCCACCTGGATAAAAGGAGAATGAAGAATACAAAGGACACAAGGTAACTATGAGCCCAAGAGACAGAAAGGGCCACATAAACCAGAGACTACATCAGCCTGAGACCAGAAGAGCTAGATGGTCCCTGACTACAACCAATGACTGCCCTGACAGGGAACACAACAGAGAACCCCTGAGGGAACAGGACAGCAGTGGGATGTGGACCCCAAATTCTCATAAAAAGACCAGACTTAATGGTCTGACTGAGACTGGAAGGACCCCGGTGGTCATGGCCCCCAGACCTTCTGTTGGCCCAGGACAGGAACCATTCCCAAAGCCAACTCTTCAGACAAGGATTGGACTGGACAATGGGTTGGAGAGGGATGCTGGTGAGGAGTGAGCTTCTTGGATCAGGTGGACACTTGAGACTACGTTGGCCTCTCCTCCCTGGAGGGGAGATGAGAGGGTTAGAAGCTGGAGAAATGGTCACAAAAAGAGAGAGTGGAGGGAGGGAGCAGTTTGTCTCATTAGAGGGAGACCAACTGGGAGTATGTAGCAAGGTGTATATAAGTTTTTGTGTGAGAGGCCGACTTGGTTTGTAAACTTTCACTTAAAGCACAATAAAAATTAAAAAAAAAAAAAAGGAAGTTTCTCAAGAACCTTCTCCTCTGAAATGTAATTGCAAGGAATATCATATCCTTACCTCCCAGTTTCCTGGTAAGAGTTTTACATAACTTTAGGTGTCTTGCCATAAAGACATTAGAAAATTAGTAATTTTATCTTGAAAAGATGAAAGTAATGAGTTGTATACTCCTGGCTATACAAAGGGTCAATTACCTTGCTGATTTTGTAATCTCTTTAGTGGATTACCTGTGATGCATCACATTCTGGTTTAATGCTTACTCAATAATAAAACTTACCTTTTTCTTAAAAGAGAGTAAGAAATGCAAATAATCAATACCACTGAACTACACGTGAAAAAATTGTTGAATTGGCAAATGTTTTGTGTATATTTTTACCACAGAGAGAGGGATGCAAAGAGAGAATTGACATGGACAGAATAGAAGTTAATGTGACTACAGAGGCAGAAATTGGCATAATATGGTCACGAACCAAGGAAAACCTGAAGCCACCAGAAGTTCGAAAAGGCAATGAGTGGATTTGCCCATAGAGTCTCCGGAGAGTGTGTGACTGTGCACACACCTTGATTTCTGCACTGTGAAACTGATTTCAGACTCATGGCCTTCAGAACTGTAAGAGAATACATTTCTGTTGTTTTGTGCCACCAAGTTTCTGGCTGTGTAATTAATACAGCAGCCAGAAGAAACTAATGTACTTCACTTTCAGGGTTATACATTATTGTAGTTTTTATCCTACTTCACTGGCCACTAGCCTCCTTTGATGTGTCCTCCTCATCTTTCCAACCTCAAGCCATGGAGGGCCTTAAGGCTCACTCCTAATCCTCTTTGCTCCAGCTACCCTGACTCTTTTGCAATAGCATCCAGACCCATGGCCTTAAAAGTCATCTGCACTCCAAGGACTCCAAAATTTTTGTTTCCAGAGAGGAACACTCCCCTAAATTTCAGACTGGAATACCCAGCTTCCTACTTGACTTCTCAAGTGGATGCCTCACAGGTACCTCAAACTCAACTCTCTCCAAACTACAACCCTGATATTAAACTTCCAAATATATTTGCCCATGGTCTTCCCTACCACAGTTAATGGGAACTCCACTCTTTTAGATGCTGAGCAGTTTTCTCGTACCAAGCATTGTCTTTGAATTCTCTCTTTTTTATACCATGTGCCCATTCGTTCAAAAGAAAAACATATCTAGAATCCCACCAAATCTCACCACCTCCACAGTTATCACCATGGTCCTGTTGTTGTTGTTGTTGTTGTTAGGTGCCATCGAGTCGGTTCCGACTCATAGTGACCCTACGCACAACAAAATGAAACACTGCCTGGTCCTGCGCCATCCTTACAATCATTGTTATGGTTGAGCTCATTGTTGCAGCCACTGTGTCAATCCACTTTGTTGAGCCCCCTAGGTTGGAAGGTACTAAAAAAATGACTGGGGAAGAGCTGCCTCCTAAAGGAGAGTCTACCTTAATGACATGGATGGAGTAAAGCTTTCAGGACCTTCATTTGCTGATGCGGCACGACTCAAAATGAGAAGAAACAGCTGCAAACATCCATTAATAATCGGAACCTGGAATGTACAAAGTATGAAACTAGGAAAATTGGAAATCATCAAAAATGAAATGGAACACATAAACATCAATATCCTAGGCATTAGTGAGCTGAAATGGACTGGTATTGGCCATTTTGAATCGGACAGTCATATAGTCTACTATGCTGGGAATGACAACTCCAAGAGGAATGGTGTTGCATTCATCATGAAAAAGAATGTTTCAAGATCTATCCTGAAGTACAGTGCTGTCAGTGATAGGATAATATCCATATGCCTACAAGGAAGAAGAGTTAATACGACTATTATTCAAATTTGCACACCAACCACTAGGGCCAAAGATGAAGAAATAGAAGAATTTTATCAGCTGCTACAGTCTGAAATTGATCGAACATGTAATCAAGATGCATTGATAATTACTGGAATGAGGAAGGTAGAAACAAAGAAGAAGGATCAGTAGTTGGAAAATATGGCCGTGGTGATGGAAACAATGCCGGAGATGGAATGATAGAATTTTGCAAGACCAACGACTTGTCCATTGCAAATACCTTCTTTCACCAACATAAACGACGACTATACACATGGACCTCGCCAGATGGAACACACAGAAATCAAATTGACTACATCTGTGGAAAGAGACGATGGAAAAGTTCAATATCATCAGTCAGAACAAAGCCAGGGGCCAGCTGTGAAAAAGACCATCAATTACTCATATGCAAGTTCAAGCTGAAACTGAAGAAAATCAGAGCAAGTCCACCATAGTCCTAGCTACCATCACTTTAGGATTATTACAAAGTGACTAAACGTAGTACCCTGCATCTGCCCTTGCCATCAGGAGACTGTTCGAATAATCGGCCTGACACTGCATCTTTGATCTCATCTTTTCTATTCTCCACGTTACTCATTACATTACAACTGTCCTGGCCTCTGTGTGATCTGATTATTGATTTTTTCCTGGATTATTGTTTTGGTTGGTTATCATTTTAGCATTGCTTTTCTTCATAATTATTTAAATTAGAATGTACAGATTTTATTTAAATGGGGAGCTTCCCTCCCCTCTGTGTTTTCTCATCTATATGCTCACTCTTTATTGTCAGACAGGTTCACAGAGGCCTTGCCAATCATCACTCTTCTAAGTCTGAATTTCATTCGTTGACCCCCCCGCAGCTCAATAATATTGAGGCTATCACAAATCCAGCGACCATGCTAAAAGGTAGCTTGGTTTATCTTCTCCTTGGAGGTTTTCTGAAACTTTCAGCTGGTCTAAGTCCATAGTCATGGGTCCAGTCAGTTTTCACAACTCTTGTGTTCATCTACATATTTCCAATAAAGACATTCTATCTCTGCCCTTGACTTCAACGCCACATATTTTTCTAGAACATTTAGTCCTCATTAACTGAAAGAGTAAATTCCAGCTAAAGGTTCTTACTATGGACATAAATTCTTGGCTCAGCTTACTCATCATTTTATATTTGAGTTCCTTTTATGGTACCTGGAAAACTTAACTTGTATTTTTATATTTCAGGTCTTTCTGTGGTAATGGAAATTTTTCTCTTTCTCTTTTTTTTTTTTTTTTGAGACCAGCTATATTTTCTTCTAGTTTATCTATTATTTCATGTATTTGAAGTGAATAGCAAAGAATGACATCACAATATCATCTTCTCAACTTGGTTTTCATAAAAGATATGAAGAAAACTATATATTAAGGAAGTTTATATAGAAATAGCAAGATGTGGTAAAATAAATTCATAAACACAAAAATTTTGAGTTCATTAAAGGTAAAAGACTTTTAAGTAGACTGTAAATGGAGCACCATCACCTATTAAATATTGGCGATTATCTAACTAAATCTACCGAGAGTATGAATGTTCCTAGCCAATGACATTGTGATTTCTCACAACTCCATTAAAAATCAAGAGCCAAAATATCAAGCCAACCTCCACTAATATGAAGAAAAATGTACACTGAAACAATTGTGATGAAATTGGAAACACTGGTTATGGAAACATCAAAAGGGAGTCTATCTCCAGTGATCACAGTCAGAATGGACCACAGAGAAGAGCTTAGAACATGCTGTATATAAAATATACAAAATGATACAGTAAGGTTCAGGGAACAAAGACTCTCAGAAACAAACAAAAAAAAACACTACTTGCATTTTACACTATCTTAACTCTGTTTATAAATATATTATGTTGTTATGCTGTTAGGTGCCATGGAATCAGTCCTGACTCACAGTGACAGTATGTACTACAGGAGGGAGCACTGCCCAGGCATGTGGCACCCCCACAATCCTTGCTATGCTTGAGCCCATCATTGCAGCCACTGTGTCAATTCGTCTTGTTGAGGGTCTTGCTCTCTTTTGCTGACCCTCTACTTTACCAAGCATGATGTCCTTCTCCAGGAACTGGTTACTCCTGATAATTTGTCCAGTGTACTTGATATTAAGTCACACCATCCTAGCTTCTAAGAAGCATTCTGGCTCTAATTCTTCCAAGACAGATTTGTTCGTTCTTCTGGCAGTCCATGTTATATTCAATATTCTTTTCCTTACCATAATTCAAAG
This sequence comes from Loxodonta africana, assembly GCF_030014295.1. NCBI lineage: Eukaryota > Metazoa > Chordata > Mammalia > Proboscidea > Elephantidae > Loxodonta > Loxodonta africana. Next base: position 18,019,996 of record NC_087344.1, read on the forward strand.
ACATCAATTCTTCTTAGGTCTACCTTATTCATTGTCCAACTTTCACGTTCGTATGAGGTGATTGAAAATACCATGGTTTGGGTCAGGGACACCTTAGTCCTCAACCTAACATCTTTGCTTTTCAGCAGTTTGAAGAGATCATTTGCAGCAGATTTGCCCAATGCAATTTGTCATTTGGTTTCTAGACTGCTGCTTTCATGGGTGTTGATAAATATATTAGAGTTGCTGTCAAGTTGTGTTAAAAAAAAAGAAGACAACTGGAATCCAGTTGGAGAAGGCTTTTGTGTCCATGTGTGCACGTTGTTGACACGGAGGTTAGCAGAAACAGAGAGAAAAATGGCATGATCTTACAGGGGCAAGGAATCAGCCATCCTGAATTTCACATTCTAAAGCCTTGGTCTTTCAGGATTTTCACTGTCCTGGGATCAGAATGACAATAAAAGTGCTTACATAATGAGGAGCTTTGGATATTGAGCCCCCAGGGATACAGAGACTGCAAATAGTCTGCCTGTGACCACCTCACTCAACATCCCTCACCCAGGCAGGGAGCAGCACACCCGAGACTCCACCCACAGATAACCCTGAAGCCCAGGAGCCAGGTGTCCCACTCAATCTCTCTGCCTTTCCTCAGAACACATCCTCCACCTTCACCATCCAGGGGATTTATCAACATCATTCTACGGCGACGCCAGCCAGGTAACTGAAAATTGCTTAGTTATGGTTTGGAAATAAGGACAGGTGTTTTACCTCATGCTCATTCCGGGGAAACTGTGTTGAGAGTACATGCATGAAATGATTGAACTCAAGTTTCCCATGGACTCCTGCCTGTCTTCACTCTTCCTGACATGTTTCCTTCTATCTTTGCACCAGTCCCAAGAAGCTCCAATTCTACCAGTCTCTAATTCTGTCTCTACAATGGTAAAGACCATTTTCCTCCTGAACAGAAATCGCCCCTTCTCCAACATGATGACTATGATAAAATTCTGTGATATTTTCTTGCATTCTTATGGTGATGAAATAGGGTTATCAGGTTTGCCTTATCTTCCCACCCCTGGTTCTTAAAACACATTTTGTATTATTTCTATCACCTGGCTCTAATCTCTGGGGGGGAAAACGTGAAGTCTGCAAGAGACACTTCAGAGTGCCTCCCTCTTCTGTTTTTCTCTATAATATTACCAAATTTTTGAAGAAAGTAATTTTACTGATGCTTCATGTCTGGGAGGATGCATTTTTCTTTGTAAAGATGGATCTTTCCTTGGAGTAAGTGTGCCCATCCAGACCTGGTTAGAATATGCCCCTTGGGCTGGAAATCTAGGCCCACAATGAAGTCCACAGGGGCCCTGTTGTTTTTGTTAGCTTCCAGTGAGTGGGCCCTTGACACATGGCAGCTCATGCTCAACAGAACCAAAAGCTGCCACGTCCTGTGCCATCCTCATACTTGGTTGTGAATTGAGCCATTTTAATACACAGAGTTTTTTACTGGCTACTCTTCAGAAATAGGTAACCAGCATTTCTTCCTATAAAATTACAAAATATTTAAAATGATCATAAGAACTCAGATAGTGTAAAAAAAAAATGAACACCTTATCAACACTTTGCAGAATAAATAAATGTTGATGCTCAGCTATTGATCAAATTCACATGTTTTTTGTTAAATAATCAAATAATATGCACACAGGTGACACCAACTTTCTATTCTTCTCAATTTCTCATGACCCTGCCCTAGGTGCTGTTTACCTTTGGTGATGCAGCTACTGCTGGTATAGGGGCCACGCACTTGGTTATCTTGTCACCTGATCTGTTCCATCAGATTCATCAACAATATGAAACCTAAAAACCAAACAAGTTTCTCTGGATTCCTTCTCCTGGCACTGACAGAGGATCTGGAACTGCAACCCCTTCTCTTTGCCCTGTTTCTGTCCATATATCTGGTCACTGTCCTGGGGAACCTGCTCATCATCCTGGCTGTCAGCTCTGACCCTCACCTCCACACCCCCATGTATTTCTTTCTTGCCAATCTGTCCTTCACTGACATGTGTTTCAGCACCACCACAATCCCAAACATGCTGGTGAATCTCCAAACACAGAATCAGAGCATCACGTATGCAGGCTGCCTCACCCAGGTCTGCTTTGTCTTGGTTTTTGCTAGTTTGGAAAGTTTTCTCCTGGGAGTAATGGCCCATGACCGCTACGTGGCCATTTGTCACCCACTGACATACACAGCCATCATGAACCCCCGCCTCTGTGGTCTGCTGATTCTACTCTCCTTGTCCATTACCACTGTGGATGCCTTGATCCACAGTCTGATAGTGTTGAACCTGTCTTTCTGCACAGATCGGGCAATTCCCTACTTCTTCTGTGAAGTTGTTCAGATCATCAAGATTGCCTGTTCTGATACCCTCCTCAATAGCGTCTTCTTATATTTGGCAGCTACCATACTAGGTGGTGTTCCTCTCTCTGGAATCATTTTCTCTTATACTCAAATTGCTTCTTCCACTTTGAGAATGCCTTCAGCAGGTGGAAAGTATAAAGCTTTCTCCACTTGTGGGTCCCACCTCTCAGTTGTTTCCTTGTTCTGTGGAACAGGCTTAGGTACGTGTGTTAGTGCTGCATTTACACACTCTTCCAGGAAGACTGCAGTGGCTTCAATGATGTACACTATGGTAGCTCCCATGATGAACCCCTTCTTCTACAGCCTGAGAAACAGGGACATGAAGGGAGCCTTGAAGAACATTTTCAAGTGCATATCTGCTTTTCAGTGATTAAATTATCTGCTTTGGGCCTGGATTTCTAGTTTGCATCAAAGCAAAAAAATGCTTATGAGCTAGAATCCCTGACTCTCCTATAACCAGGTTATTCTAAAATGACAAAATAACATAATGGCTAAGCAGCTAAGAAATCAAATGACACATAGCATTCGGCAAATCTGCTGCAAAAGACCTCTTTAAAGTGTTGAAAAGCAAGGATATTACCTTGACGACTAAGATGCACCTCACCCAAGCCATGGTGTTTTCAGTCCCCTTCTATGCATGTGTAAGCAGGATGATGAATAAGGAAGACCAAAGAAGGATCAATGCCTTTGAATTGTGTTGTTGGAGAAGAATATTGAATATATCATGGACTACCAAAAGAAGGAACAAATCTGTCTTGGAAGAAGTACAATCAGAATGCTCCTTAGAAGCAGGATAGCGAGACTACGTCTCACACACTTGGAACATGTTTTCAGGAGAGATCAGTCCCTCGGGAAGGACAGCATGCTTGGTAAAGTAGCGAGTCAACAAAAATGAGGAAGACCCTCAATGAGATGGATTGACACAGTGGCTATCACAATGGACTTAAGCATACCAAGGATTGTGAGGATGACTCAGGACCAGGCCATGTTTTGTTCTGTTGTACATAGGGTAGCTATCAGTCTGAACTACTCGACGGCACCTAACAATGACAATAACAAGTGCAATTCAACTTGGGATTGGACCCTAACTCTGCTCCTTGTGTAACCTCAGTTTGTTTCTTTCTTTCTTTCTCTCTTTTCTTTCCTTCCTTCCTTCCTTTCTTTTTCTTTCTTTCTTTCTCTCCCTCTCTCTTTTTCTTTCCCTTCCTTCCTTCCTTCCTTCCTTCCTTCCTTCCTTCCTTCCTTCCTTCCTTCCTTCCTTCCTTCCTTCCTTCCTTCCTTCCTTCCTTCCTTCCTTCCTTCCTTCCTTCCTTCCTCTCTTTCTTTCTTTTTTTTGGTCAAGTTCTATAGAAGCAGTGCCTGAGGCAGGTGTTTTGTTATGTGACTTTGAGGGGCAGCAGTAGGGAAGTGGGTGGAGGTGAGGAGGGCCGGAAAAAGGAAAAAGTAAGGCTGTAGGAATAGCCAGAGACTAGCTTCAGTTTGATCCCATGGATAGAGCCATGTGAATGGAAACCTAGAGTTAGTCCCAATGTGAGAGATGGGAGCTTACTTTTCATGCCCCAATTAGTAGTTACTGAGACATGTCACTGGTAAACTGTATGTGTCCAGGGTGACATCAGCATTCACTGTATTCAGTTTCATTATGTATAAAACGATCAAATTAGATGGTCTCAGGACTTCAGAAGATTGTGAAATACCTGAACCTTTTCAGTAAGTAAGGCTTCGGTTCTAATAAGAAAATATAAACTCTAACATGCTTTCATTACAAGGACTTCATTACAAGGACTTGAGAGTTAGAGAATGTACAAAAACAGGAGAGTAGGGCTTCATTCAGTCTCCTACAAGGTGGCTCCATCCTAGGACGGCTGCAACAGATCCAGGCATCATATCCACACGTGATGCTCCGAGACGCAAAACTGACCTTCTCTGGGCCTATTGTTAATAGAGGGTCTATTGTTAATAAAGGCCTATTGTTAATAGACATTTCCATGGAGTCATACAGAAGACATCTCCTCCTGTCTCATCACTTTGAATAGCATCATACATCCCTTCCTCATCAAATTTCTGGTATGGGGAAAAGCAAGTACTATGACAGGCTCAGACTGACCATGCAGATTGTATTTCCTGTTGGGAAGTGAACCCCTGCAACCACTAAAATCACTTAATACAATGGCTGGCACATAATTCTCAGTACAATCCAACTGGGATCATTGTGTTCTACATGTTACCATTATTTATAAGGCTTGTTATTCCTTGCTCTCAAACATTTCTAGCACTTGATTCAGCAGTTTTATTAGTTTACCTTTAATGTAATATCTTTCAGTAGGTTTTACTAGTCTTAATAATATAATCAAATGAATAATTATTCAGTAGGCTGGGTAGGGTTGATAGTTGTCATGGATTGAATTGTGTCCCTTCAAAATATCTGTCAAATTGGCTAGGTCATGTTTCCCAGTATTGTATGATTATCTACCATTTTGTCATCTAAAGTGGTTTTCCTATGTGTTGTAAATTCTATTAAAATGATGTTAATGAGAGAGATTAGGAACAGTTACATTAGATAGTGCCTTAATCCAATCTCTTTTGAGATATAAAAGGTAGAAGTGAGCAGAGAGACATGGGAGACCTCATACCACCAACAAGGCAGCACTGGTAGCAGAGAACCTTCTTTGGACCTGGTTCCACTGTGCCTGAGAAGCTCCTTCACCAGGGAAACATTGATTACAAGGATCTTCCTCCAGAATCGATAGAGAGAAAGTCTTCCCCTGGAGCTGATGCCCTGACTTAGGAACTGTAGCCCACTAGCCTGTGAGAGAATAAATTTCTCTTTGTCAAAACCATCCACTCGTGGTATTTCTGTTATACCAGCACTAGATAACCAAGACAATAGGCCTTTTTGGAACCATATGTCCTTGATCGTTTCTTACTGATTCATTGGTCAGAGTATATATGAGATGTTACTCTTCTCTTTAGTCACCTTATTTTGCAGTTTTTCTTTCTCATCTCTCGTGAGTCCACACAGAAGTTGAATAAAATTAATTAAATCACTAAAGTTTTAGAGGGCTTACTCTACTCTTATGGATCTCATGTAAAATTTTTTAATGTGTATTTGTGAGGAAAACAGTTTCTGTGGTGGTGGACTTTATTTTGAACAAGACGTGTTGAGTGTACAGCAGGCAGCAGAAGAGGGAGATGACTTTTCCCACAGGCACAAAGAAGTGGGGTCATTGAGTCAGAATCATCTCTGTAGCATGGGGGTGACAACAATTCAGGGGTTGTAGGAGAATCAATGGAGTGTATAGAAAGCCTACTGTTCAAGTCATCATTGATGGTGATGATAGGATTGTGTTCAGCAGCACACTTGGAGGACACTTCACCTGGCACACCAGGTGTCTTCTAGCACAAGGCTGGTCTGTTTATGTTCATACTGCAAGTTTCCCTACTTCACCGAAGAACTACTGACTCTGATCTCTGGGGAGGCAATCCAATGATGAGCATTGTTAATAACCACTTTTTGATATTTTGATGCACACTAAAATCTGAGGAACATGGTTTAAAATAAAAAGATCATGAGAGAATGTATTTAGAATCTGAAATATGAATGAATCAGGAAAAGACAGGAAAGAAAGAAAAGGCCAAGATAGATGTCAGAGGAGACTCTGAAACTTGCTTTTGAAATTCGAGTAGCTAAAGCAAAAGGAAAAAAATGATGAATTAAAAAAGCTGAACATAAGATTTCAATGGGTGGCTTGAGAAGACAAAGTGAAGTATTATAATGACACGTGCAAAGACCTGGAGTTAGAAAACCAAAAGGTATGAACACGCTTGTCATTTCTCAAGCTAAAAGAACTGAAGAAAAAACTCAAGGATCGAGTCATAATAGTGAAGGATTCTATGGAGGAAAATATTAAACAATGCAGGAAATATCAAAAGAATATGGAAGGAATACACAGAGTCTCTATACCAAAAAGTATTATTCGACATTCACCATTTCAGGAGGTAACTTATGATCAGGAATCAATGGTACTGAAGGAAGAAGTTCAAGCTGCACTGAAGCCTTTGGAGAAAAAACAAGACTCCAGAAATTGACAGTATAACCATTGAGATGTTTCAACAAAGGGATGCAGTGCTGGAATTGCCCACTCACCTATGCCAGGAAATTTGAAAGACAGCTACCTGGCCAACCAACTGGGAGAGATCAATATTTATGCCTATTCCAAAGAAAGACGATCAAACCAAATGTGGAAATTATTGAATGATATCGTCAATATCACACACAAGTAAAATTTTGCTGAAGATCGTTCAAAAGCGGCTGCAGGAGTATATCTACAGGAAACTGCCAGAAATTCAAGAGAGATTCTGAAGAGGACATGGAATGAGGGATATCATTGCTGATGTCAGGTGTCCCCTGGCTGAAAGCAGAGGATAGCAGAAAGATGTTTGCCTGTATTTATTGACTATGCAAAGACATTCAGTGTGTGGCTCATAATAAATTGTGGATAACACTGCAAATAATGGGAAATCTAGAACACTTAATTGTACTCATGAGGAACCTGTACATAGATCAAAAAGCAGTCATTTGAAAGGAAAAAAAACTTATTCAATCTGTATGCTGAGAAGTTGGACTATATGAACTAGAATAAGGCATCAGGATTAGAGAAAAGCTTGTTAAAAACCTGAGTTACGCAGGCAACACAACCTTGCTTCCTGAAAGTGAAGAAGGCTTGAAGCACTTACTGATGAAGTTCAAAAACCACAGCCTGAGAAATGCAGAGCACATTCTTACCTTTTGATTTTCTAACTCTAGGTCTTTATACATTTTGTTATAATACTTTACTTTGTCTTCTCGAGTAGCCCTTTGAAATCTGTTGAGGTCTTTTACTGCATCATTTCTTCCTTTTGCTTTTGCTACTCGCCATTCAAGAGCAAGTTTCAGACTCTCTTCTGACACCCATTTTGGTCTTTTCTTTGTCTCCTGTCTTTATCATGACCTCTTGCTTTCTTCATGTATGATGTCCTTGATGTCATTCTACAAGTCGTATGATCTTCAGTCATTAGTGTTCTTCAGATAGTATCTAAATTCAGGTGGGATATGTTCAAGGTCGTACTTCAGCTCTTGTGGATTTGTTCTCATATAGGGTCAGAATTGACTCGAAGGCACTGGGTTTGGTTTTTTTTTGGTTTGGATTTGTTCTAATTTTCTTCAGTTTTAACTTGAACTTGCATATGAGCAATTTATGGTCTGTTCCACAGTTGGTCCCTGGTTTTGTTCTGACTCATGATATTGAGCTTTTCCATCGTCTCTTGCCATAGATGTAGTTGATTTGATTCCTGTATATTCCATTCAGCGAGGTCCATGTGTATGGTCACCATTTATGTTGGCAAAAAAGGTATTTGCAATGAAGAAGAGTTTGGTGTTGCAAAATTCTATCATGCGATCTCTGGCACCATTTCTATCACTAAGGCCATATTTTCCAATTACTAACCCTTCTTCTTTGTCTCCAACTTTTGCATTCTAATCACCACTAATTACCAATGCATCCTGATTTCATGAGAAAACTAATACACCTGTGAAATTGCCAGTAGTTGATCATATTTGCCCAATGAAACTGGCGATGGGATTCAAGGTCATTGTTTTATCACCACTGCATGTATCCCCATCCAATTTATAAATTTACATCTTTTTAAACTTGTTAAGAGTTCAATATTAATGTACAAAATTTGTGTCCTGATTGTGCTTCTGAAATTTAATCATGTTGTTGGGTGTAAGAGTAATTCATTTATTTTAAATGCTATATATATTTATATTATGTCATGGATTGAATTATGTCCCCCCAAAAATGTATGTATCAACTTGGGTAGGTCATGATTCGCAGTATTGTGTGGTTGTCCTACATTTTGTGATTGTAATTTTGTGTTAAGAGGATTAGGGTGGGACTGTAACACCACCCTTACTCAGGTCACCTCCCTCATCTAATGTAAAGGGAGTTTCCCTGGTGTGTGGCCTGTGCTACCTTTTATCTGTCAAGAGATAAAAGGAAGGAGAAGCAACCAGAGAGTTGGGGACCTCATACCACCAAGAAAGCAGTGCCGGGAGCACAGCATGTCCTTTAGACCTGGGGTCCCTATGCTGAGAAGCTCCTAGTCTGGGGGAAGATTGATGAGGAAGCCAACAGAGAAAGAAAGCCTTTCCCTGGAGCTGATGCCCTGAATTTGGACTTTGAGCCTACTTTACTGTTAGAAAATGAACTTCTCTTTATTAAAGCCATCCACTTATCGTATTTCTATTATAGCCATGCTAGATGAATGAGACACATTATGTATGATGACATTCACCCATACATCTGTCAGTTTTCCAGCAGTCTACTTCTGAAAAGAATTAGCCAGTAGAAACCTTATGAATAGCAGTGGAATGTTGCCTGATATAGTGCCAGAAGATGAGCCCCTCCAGTTGGAAGGCACTCAAAAGACTACTGAGGAAGAGCTGCCTCCTCAAAGTAGGGTCAACCTTAATGACACAGATGGAATCAAGCTTTCAGGACCTTCATTTGCTGATGTGGCACAACTCAAAATGAGAAGAAACAGCTACAAATATCCATTAATAATCTGTACCTGGAATGTACAAAATATGAATCTAGGAAAACTGGAAATAGTTAAAAATGAAATGGAATGCATGAAGATTGATATCCTAGGCATTAGTGAGCTGAAATGGACAAGTATTTGCCATTTTGAATTGGACAATCATATGATCTACTATGCCGGAAATGACAACTTGCATTCATCATCAAAAAGAGAATTTCAAGATCTATACTGAAGTACAGCGCTGTCAGTGATAGGATAATATCCATATGCCTACAAGGAAGACCAGTTAATACGACTATTATTCAAATTTACACACCAATGACTAAGGCTAAAGATGAAGAAATTGAAGACTTTTACCAACTTCTACAGTCTGAAGTTGATCAAGCATGCAATCAGGATGCACTGATAATTACTGGCAATTGGAATGCAAAAGTTGAACATGAAGAAGAATCGGAAGTTGGAAAATATGACCTTGGTGACAGAAACAATGCTGAAGATCACATGATTGAATTTTCAAGACCAACGGCTTCTTCATTGCAAATACCATTTTTCACCAACACAAAATGGCTACTATACACTTGGACCTCACCAGATGGAATACACTGGAATCAAATTGACTACATCTGTGGAGAGAGATGATGGAAAAGCTCAATATCGTCAGTCAGAACAAGGCCAGGGGCTGACTTCAGATCAGACCATCAATTACTCATATGTAAGTTCAAGTTAAAACTGAAAAAAAATTAGAACAAATCCACCAGAGCCAAAGTACAACCTTGAGTATGTCCTATCTGAATTTAGAGACCATCTCAAGAACAGATTTGACACATTGAACACTAATGATAGTAGACCAAATGAGTTGTGGAATGACATCAAGATCATCTTACATGAACTAAACAAGAGGTCATTAAAAAGACAGGAGAAAAAGGAAAGACCTAAATGGATGTCAGAACGGACTCTGAAACTTGTTCTTGAACGTCGAGTAGCTAAAGCAAAAGGAAAAAATGATGAAGTAAAAGGGCTGAAGAGAATATTTCAAAGCATGGCTCAAGAAGATTTACCAAAGTATTAAGATGACATGTGCAAAGACCTGGAGACAGAAAAGTATAAGTGAAGAACACGCTCAGTGTTTATCAAGCTGAAAGAACTGAGTTGCAATATTGAAGGTTTCTACAGAGAAAATACTAAACAACACGGGAAGCAACAAAAGAAGATGAAAGGAATACACAGAGACACTATACCAGAAAGAATTGGTTGATGTTCAACCATTTCAGGAGGTAACATATGATCAGGAACTGATAGTACTGAAGAAAGAAGTCCACGCTGCACTGAAGGCATTGGTGAAAAACAAAGCTTCGGGAGTTGGCAGAATACCAACTGAGATGTTCCAACAAAAAGATACAGCACTGGAAGAGCTCACGCATCTATACCAAGAAATTTGGAAAACAGCTACCTGGCCATCTGACTGGAAGAGATCCATATTTATGCCTATTCCCAAGAAAGATGGTCCAACTGAATGTGGAAATCATCAAACAATATCGTTAATATCACATGCATGCAAAATTTTGCTGAAGATCATTCAAAAGTGGCTGCAGCAGTATACTGACAGGAAACTGCCAGAAATTCAAGCTGGATTTAGAAGAGGAAGTGGATCCTGGGATATAATTGCTAATGTCAGATGAATCCTGGCTGAAAGCAGAGAATGCCAGAAAAATGTTTATCTGTGTTTTATTGACTACGCAAAGGCATTCAACTGTGTGGATCGTAACAAATTATGGATAACATTGTGGAGAATGGGAATTTCAGGATACTTAATTGTGCTCATGAGGAATCTGTACATGGATCAAGAGGCAGTCATTCGAAAAAAACAAGGGGATACTATTTGGTGTAATGTCAGAAAAGGTGTGTGTCAGAGTTGTATCCTTTCTCCATACCTATTCAATCCGTATGCTGAGCAAATAATCTGAGAAACTGGACTATATGAAGAAGAACAGGGCATTAGGATTGGAGGAAGACTCATTAACAACCTGCATTATGCAGATGACACAACTTTCTTGCTGAAACGAAAGAAAGCTTGAAACACTGATGAAGTTCAAAGACCACAGCCTTCGGTACAGATTATACCTCAACATAAAGAAAACAAAAATTCTCACAACTGGACCAATAAGCAAAGTCATTATAAATGGATAAAAAATAGAGGTTGTCAATGATTTCATTTTACTTGGATCCACAATCAACACCCGTGGAAGCAGCAGACAGGAAATCAAAAAACACATTATATTGGGCAAATCAGCTAGCTACAAGAGAGCTCTTTTGAAGTGTTAAAAAGCAAAGATGTCCCTGTAAAGACTAAGTTGTGCCTGACCCAAGCCATGGTGCTTTAAATCACCTCATATGCATGGGAGAGGTAGTCAATGAATAAGAAAGACCGAAGAAAAATTGACACCTTTGAATTACGGTGTTGATGAAGAATATTGAATATACCATGAACTGCCAAAAGAATCTGTCTTGAAAGAAGTACAGCCAGTATGCTCCTTGGAAGCAAAGGTAGTGAGACTGCACCTCACTTACTTTGCACATGTTATCAGGAGGCATCAGACCCAGGAGAAGGACATCATGCTTGGTAAAGTTGAGGGTCAGCAAAAAAGAGGAAGGCCTTCAATGAGATGGAATGACACAGTGACTGCTACAATGGGCTCAAGCATAGTGAAGATTGTGAGGATGGTGCATGACCAGGCAGCATTTTGTTTTGTTGTACGTCATTTAGTTGTGAGTTGGAACTGACTCTACGGCATCTAACGACAAAAGCAACAACATGGCGACATTACAAAATACCATTTTTTATGTTAATGGAAATTTGGGTAGCTACTGTTCTTCTGTTATGAATAAATCTGTTTGAACATCCTCATGCCTGTCTCCTGGTGGAAATGAGAGTCAGTTTTATACCTGGGGTGGAACTTCTGTGTGCAAGAGAGTACTTTGTCTCCTTTGGTAACTTCCAAAGAGTTTGTCTAAGTGGACGAAACATTTTAAACATCCATAAGAAGTTCTTGGCGATCCACCTAATCACCAACACATTTTCATTTATTCTGACAATTTAGTGGGTGTAAAAATGATTTCATTAGTTGACATTTATTTTATTATTAATGAAGTCAAGCATCTTCTCACATATTTATGGGCCATTTATTTTTCCTCCTGTTGAAATTTCCTCTCCCGTATTTCTCTTGAGCTGTCTATCCATTTCTTTTTGAATTATATCAGTTCTTTATATAGCCAGGATGTTAATCTTTGTCAGTTGCATCCACTGTCACCTTATTCTTTAAATGCGTGGCTTGTTTTTTGCCTATCTTTTATAGAATTTTGGGTGAACATATATTCTTAGTTTTAATATATTTGTGTTTCTCAGAACTTTCCTTGGTGAATTGTGCTCAGTAGGTCTTGTTTGTGAAACTTCTACTTACCTCAAGCTATAGTTTTGTCTTTTATATTTGAGGCTTGAACTTACCTAGAATTTATTTTGCCTTTGATGTGAGGCAAGAATTGAAATTCATTTTTATGTTGTAGCACCTTTTATTAAAATAATCCATCAATTCAATTCAGTAGCAAATAAAGTATCCATTTATGTGTTGGTCTTAATCTGCACCCTCTCTTAAGGTCAATAGGCCCCTTGTATCTATCCCTGAACTCATATTATGTTTTAATTATTGTAACGTAACAGTCAGCTAAAAATATCTTTGTTGTCATAACAAACAAGGCCCAACATCACTCCACTAGTAGCACAAAGTATTACAGCTTCACTATTTTCCTAATAATTTTTTATTTACTACAAGAGTATTGATAGCAAAAAGCCATAATTTCAACTTAAAAAAATGTGTATTTAAGCTAGAATTTTAAAACTAGGAAAAGCTGGTAGTAAAATTCTAAAAAAGGAACAAAATGGCTGTTCCATACTCAGTCCATTTTGATTGCAAAGATTATATTAGGTAGTGCTGAGTATAATATGTAGAAACGACAGCAACATTCAATGAGCCATATGTAAAATTAGCCTTTAAAGTTAGTACTTTGAGGGTGCATCTGCTATATCATCACTTATAAAATATATATAATATAATATTAATATAAACTATTTTTTTAACCTAAACAGGGTGTCAGACCTCCTGATACTATTTTAGGATAGGGATACCTTTGAATGCAACCTAAAGAAAGAAGACTAGAATCCAGTTACAAGAGGTAAGTTATCCATATGTACAAAGGGCCTGAAATGAATGTGAGCAGGAGAATTACAGGGAAGAGGACTGCATGTTTCTGGCCTCAGGGTGCGAGCATCAGCCAAGGCAAAATTCTTCCTCTGAGCATTGCTTCTTAAGGGTTTGCAATGCTCTGTGATTACAATGACAGCAAAAGATTTTACTCATGAGAAATTTTGGATGTTGACCCATCAAGGGCCACAAAGACTGTAAAAACTCCCCCTGTGACCACTCTACTGAACAGCCCTACGCAGGTCTATTGACTGAGCACCTGAGCCAAGGGACCACCACTTCTGCACATTTCTCATCATTGCAACATCCCGTTAATGCTGTTTTATTTTATGTAATTTTATCATGGTAAGATATATTTAACAAAACATTTGCCATTGAAAGTATTTTTAAGTGTACAATTCAGAAACAATAATTACATTCATTTAGTTGTACAAACATCACCGCTATCCATTTCCTAATGTTTTCTATCACCCTAAATGGAAACCACATTTTGTTTATACATTCATATATTGATGGACTCCTGGGTTATTTACACATTTTTCGCTGTTGTGAATAATGCTGCAATGAATATTGGTGTAAAAAAAAATTGAGTCCCTGTCTAGAAGTTTTTTGGGTATATACCTGGAAGTAGAATTGCTGACTAATTCTGTTTAACTTTTTGAAGAAACACATTGTTTTCCAAAAGGCTACACCATTTTACATTCCCACCAGCAATGAATGAGCATTCTAATTTCTCAACATCCTTATCAACACTTGTTATCTTTCATTTTTCTAAAAATAGCCACCCCAGAGGGTATGAGGGGGTATCTTGTGGTGGGTTTGATTTGTATTTCCCTAAAAACTAATGATGTTGAGCATCTTTCCATGACTTATTGGCCATTTGTATATCTTCTTTGGAGAAATGTCTATTCCAGTTTTTGCTTGTTTTTAAATTGAGTTGTCTTTTGTCACTGAGTTACAGGAGTTCTTTCTGCATATTAAATCCTTTCTGGATATTAAATTCTTATCAGATATATGGTACCCAAATACTTTCTCCCATTCCATAAGTCCTTTGATACACGAAAGCTTTAAATTTATTTTTATTTTTAATAAACATTTTTATACCATCGAATTTATCCTTTTAAATTGTACAATTCAGTGGTTTTTAGTACATTCACAAAGTTCTTCATCGATCACCATTATTTAATTCCAGAACATTTTCGAAACCCCAGAAACTAAACCCCAAGCCCATAAGCAGTCACTGCACATTTCTCTGAACGCCCATTACCTAAAAACTTTTAATCTGATTTCTGTCTCTGTGGATTTGCCTACTCTGGATATTTCATATACATGAAATCATACAACATAAGGCCTTTTTAAAGGTCTGGTTTCTATCATTTAATATCATGTATTAAAGATTCATCCATATTGGAGCACGTATGATAACTTTATTCCTTTTTTGCTTGATAATTACCTGTTGTCTAGCTATCCTACATTTTGTTTATTCATTCATGGGTTGACGGACATTTGGGTTGTTACCATTGTGCTGCTATTATGACTAATGGTGCTATGAATATTCAGGTACAAAATTTTGTGGTGGACATAGATTTTCAGTTACCTTGAGTATGAACTTAGGAGTGAATTGCTGAGCCATAAATCAACTCTATTTAACATTCTGAGGAATTTCCAAACAGCTTTACAAAGTGGTTGCACAATTTTCATTCCCACCAACAGTGTATGAGAATTCCAATTTCTCCACATTCTCTCCAATACTTGTTATTATCTTTTTTTTTTTTTTTTAATAACCATCCTTGTAGGAATGAAGTGGTAACTCATTATGGTTTGTTGTTGCTGTTGTTTGTTTTTTTAATTGTGGTAAAATATATATAACAAAAAGTCCAAAGTTTAGCTATTTTTAAGTGTACAATTCAATGACCTTAATGATATTTACCATGTTTTGCTACCATCAACATTATTCATTTCCAAAAGTTTTACATCACTCCAAAGAGAAACTCAGTATCCCTTCAGCAATGAGTCCGATTCCCTTCTTGCCCCCCCAGCTTCTGAACACTACCAGTAAGCGTTGTTTTCTAAGCATTTCTGTAACTAGATACTTTATATAAATAGGATCATAAAATATTTCCCTTTTGCGTCCATCTTATTTCACTCAACATAAAGTTTTCGAGGTTCATTCACTTTCTAGCATGTGCCAGAACTTCATTTCTCTTTATGGCTGAATAATAATCCATTGTATGGATACACTAAATTTTGCTAATCTATTCATCTGCTGAGGGACATGTGGTTGGTTTCCACCTTTGGCTATTGTAAACAATGCTGTAATAAACGTTGGTGTACAAGTGTCTATCTGAGTCCCAGCTTTTAAATCTCTCAGGTATATAGCTACAAATGAAATTGTTGGGTCGTATGTTATTTTTGTATTTAACTTTTTGATGAACTGTCAAACTTTTTTTCCACAGGAGTTGAACACTTTACATTGCCACCCACATTGTACTGAGTTCCAATTTCTCCACATCCTTGATAACACTTGTTGGTTTCCATTTTTTCTGATAAAAGCTACCCTAGTGGAAGATGATGGAAAAACTCAACATCATCAGTCAGAAAAATGCCAGGAAATGATTGCAAAACAGACAATAAATTGCTCATATGCAAGTTGAAGAACGTTAGAACAAGTCCAAAAGAACCAAAGTATAACAACCTTGAGTATACCCAACCTGAATTTAGAGACCATCTCAAGAATAGATTTGACATGTTGAACACTAATGACCAAAGACCAGATGAGTTGTGTAATGACATCAAGGGCATCATACATGAAAAAAGCAACGGGTCATTAAAAAGACAGGAAAGAAAGAAAAGACCAAAACAATTTCAGAAGAGGCTCTGAAACATGCCCTTGAAAGTCAAATAGCTAAAGTAAACTGAAGAAATGATGAAGTAATAGAGCTAAGTAAAAGATTTCAAAGTGTGGCTAGAGAAAACAAAATAAAGTATTAAAATGAAATGTACAAAGACCTGGGGTTAGGAAACCAAAAGGGAAGAACACACTCAGCATTTCTCAAGCTGAAAGGGTTGAAGAAAAAGTTCAAATCTTGAGTTGAAATACTGAAGGTTCTACGGGCAAAATACTGAATGATGCAAGAAGCATCATTCAGTTCAAAAGATGGAAGGAATACACAGAGTCACTATACCAAAAAGAATTGGTCAAGGTTCAATCATTTTAGGAGGTAGCATATGATCAGGAACCGATGGTACTGAAGGAAGAAGTCCAAGCTACACTGAAGGCATTGGCAAAAACAAGGCTTAGGGAATTGACAGAATACCAATTGAGATGTTTCAACAAACAGATGCAGTCCTGGAAGTACTCACTCATCTATTCCAAGAAATTTGGAAGACAGCTACCTGGACAACCAGCTGGAAAAATCCATATTTATGCCTATTCCCAAGACAGGTGATCCAACTGAATGTGGAAATTATTGAACAATATCATTAATATCACACGCAAGTAAAATTTTACTGACGATCATACAAAAGCAGCTGCAGCAGGAAACTGCCAAAAATGCAACCAGGATTCAGAAGAGTACGAGGAAAGAGGGATATCATTGTTGGTGTCAGACAGATCCTGGCTGAAAGCAGAGAATACGAGAAAGATGTTTACCTGTGTTTTATTGACTATGCAAAGGCATTCAACTGTGTGGATCATAACAAATTATGGATAACATTGGGAAGAGTGGGAATTCCAGAACACTTCATTGTGCTCATGAGGAAACTGTACATTGACCAAGAGGAAGTTTTTCGGACAGAACAAGGGAATACTACATGGTTTAAAATAAAATTAAAAAATGCCCATCAGGGTTTTATCCTTCCACCATACTTATTCAATCTGCAAGCTGAGCAAATAACTGAGAAGCTGGACTATATGAACAACGTGGCATCAGGATTGGAGGAAGATTCATTAACAACCTGTGTTATGTAAATGACACAACCTTGCTTGCTGAAAGTGAAGAGGACTTTAAGCACTTACTGTTGAAGATCAAGGATTATAGTCTTCAGTATGGATTACACCTCAACATAAAGAAAACAAAAAATCCTCACAACTGAACTAATAAGCAACATCATGACAAATGGAGAAAAGACTGAATTTGTCAAGGATTTCATTTCACTGGAATTCACAATCAAGACCCATGGAAGTACCAATCAAGAAATCAAAGGACATTTTGCAGTGGGAAAATCTGCAGCTAAAGGCTTCTTTACAGTGTTAAAAAGAAAAGATATCACCTTAGATACTACAGTGAGCCTGACCCAAGTCATGTTGTTTTCAGTTACCTTATATGCATGAAAAAGCTGGACAATGAATAAGGAAGACCAAAAAATTGTAGCCTTTGATTTACAGTGTGTTGGCAAAGAATATTGGCTATACCATGGACTGCCAAAAGAAGGAACAAATTTGTCTTGGGACGAAGCACTGCCAGAATGCTCCTTAGAGGCAAGGATGAGGAGAATTTGTCTCACATACTTTAGACATGGAAAAAGACATCATGCTTGGTAAAGTGGAGAATCCACAAATGAGAGGAAGATCCTCAATGAGATGGACTGATACAGTGGCTGCAAGATGGGTTGAAGCATAATGACAATTGTGAGGATGGTCCAGGACCAGGCAGTGTTTCGTTCTGTTGCACATAGTGCTGCTATGACAGGAAACTGACTGGACAGCACCTAAGAACAATAAGAACAGTGGGAGTGAAGTGGTATCTCATTGTGGTTTTGATTTGCATTTCTCTAAAGACAAATGGAGGTCCTGATGGCCCAGTGCTTAAAGAGTTTGGCTGATAACCAAAAGACCAGTAGTTCAAATCTACCAGCCACTCCTTGGAAAACCTATGAGGCAGTTCTACTCTGTCCTATAGGGTTGCTATGAGTCAGAATGGACTCCACAGCAACAGGTTTGGTTTTGGTTTGATAAAAACTAATAATGTTGAACATCCCTTCGTGTACATATTGGCCATTTTGTATCTTCTTTGAGGCATTTGTAATGCAGTGGTAGAATTTCTCCTGCCCATCCAGGGGAACCCGGCTAATCACCTCATGTCAGGCCACCAACTGTCTGTCAGTTTTGTCTTAGATGTTGCTATGATGCTGAACAGATTTTCATGGAGCTTCATGGAAAAAAAAAACAAACTTTTTTTTCTCATGGAAGAAAGGCATGGGGATCTACTTCTGAAAAGATAGCCAATGACAACTCTACAGGTCACAACAGAACATTGCCTGATCTTCAAGCAATCATAAGGATGGCCTAGGACCAGGCAGCATTTTGTTCTGTTATTCATAGGGTCGCCATAATCGGGGCTGCTCAATGGCAGTTAACAACACCAACATACAGTGTCTGATGAAATACCTATTTAAGTTCTTGTTCGTTTTCTGATTGTGATGTTTTTCTTTTGTTGTTGAGTTGTAAGTGTCCTTTCTCCATTCTGGATATTAAACCTTTATCAAGTATATGGTTCCCAAATATTTTCTCGCATTCTGTAGGTTACCTTTTCATTTTCTTGATAAAGTCCTTTGATGCACATTTTTTTTTCAATTTTATGGGTCCTATTCATCTATTTTCTCTATTGTTGCTTGTGCATTTGGTGTCAATCTAAGAATCCATTGTCAAAAATAAGACCTTGAAGTTTTTTTTTTATGAGTTTTATGATTTTACTTCTTATATTGATACATTTTGAGTTAATTTTTACATATGGTGTGAGGCATGGGTCCAACTTCATTCTTTTGCATTTGTCCAGTTCCCCCAGTACTATTTATTGGAGATACTGTTCCTTCTCCATTGAATGGGCTTTGCACACTTGTCAAAAATCAATTGGGCATAAATGTATGAGTTTACTTCTTGCTCCTTAATTCTATTCCTTTGGTCTATATGTATATCCTTATACCCTTGTGACACTATTTTGATTACTGTAGCTTTATAGTACATTTTGAAATCAGGAAGTATGAGTCTTGCTATTTTTATTAATTTTTTTTTTCAGATTGTTTTGGCTATTTGCAGTTATATATGAATTTCAGGAATAACTTTTCCATTTCTAAAAAAAAGGCTCTTAGAATTTTGACACGGATTGCATTGAACCTATAGTTTACTTTGGGTAGTATTGACATGTTAACAATATTGAGAATTCCAGTCCATGAACACAGGATATCTTTTCATTCATCTAGATCTGCTTTAATTTCCTTCAGCAATGTTTTACAGTTTTCATCGTACAGGTATTTTCCTCCCTGGTTAATTTTATTCCTAAATATTTTATTGTTTTTATATGTCATTTTAAGTGGGAATGCCTTATTAATATTCTTTTAAGATGCTTCACTGCTGATGTGTACATAAAATAACTGATTTTTGTGTGGTGTTCCAGTACCCTGCAACTTTGTTGAATTCATTTATTAGCCGTAGTAGCTTTGCTGCAAATTCTTTGGGATTTTTCGTATATATAGGATCATGTCATCTGGGAATGGAGTTAGTGTTTCTTTTCCTTTCTAATTTCAATGTCTTTTGTTTCTTTTTCTTGCTTAATTTCCCTGGTTAGAATTTCCATTCCAATGTTGAATAACCCACTGCCATCAATAGCAGTGGTGAAAGAAGGCATTCTTGTCTTATTCCTGATTTTAGAGAGGAAATCTTTTAGTCTTTCTTTACTGAGTATGATATTTGTGGTCTATTTTTCCTAGCTGCCCTTTATACTGTTGAGGAATTTTTCTTTTATTCTTATTTTCTTGAGTATACTATCATGGAAGGGTGTTGGATTTTGTCAAATGCCTTTTTTGCATCAGTTGAAATGATCACGTGGTATATTACATTGATTGACTTACTTCAGTTTCATTTTGGTCAAAATGTCACTTGGTCTTGGTATATAATCTTTCTAGCATGCTCTTAGATTTGGTTTGCCAGTATTCTGCTGAGTATTTTCACACCAATGTTCATGACAGATACTGTCTTTGCAATAGCCAAAAGACTCGTGGCTTTAAAGTCACGGACAACTCCCAAATTCATGACTCCAGGAAGGACCACTCTCCTGGATTCCAGACTTCTGTATTTAATTGCCTACTTGCCATCATTATGTGGATGCTTAACTGGCACCTCAAACTAAACATACTCCAAAATGCTACACTGATATTAAGACTTTGCCCACAGTCTTTCCTATCACAGTTGAAGGCAACTCCATTCTTTTAGGAGCTGAGTAGTTTTCTCTCACTGAACATCATCTTTGTTTCCTCTCTCTATCTTATACCCCATGCACACTCTTCCAGAAAACTCTATTGTCTATCCAATAAAAAGATATCCAGAATCCCAGCAAATTTCATCCCCTCCACTGTTACCACCATAGTGAAAGCCACCATCATTTTAGGAATATTACAAAATCATTACACCTAGTGACCCTGTGTCTGCCCTTGCTATCAGGAGACTTTGAGTAACCTGTTTGACACTACATCTTTGATCTTATCTTTTCTATTCTCCACAGCACTCACTCCATTACAACGTTGCTGACCTCTGTCTGATCTGATTATCATATTCTTGTTGGTCATCATTTTTCTTCACTGCTTTTCTTCAAAGTTATTTAAATTAGAACTTATCGATTCTATTTGAATGGGAATATATTTTTCCCCTCCATGTTTTTCCATCTATGTGCTCACTCTTCCTTGTCTAATAGGTTCACAGTAGCCTATTAGGTGCCATCCTTTGCCCTCTTGTCTCAAGTTGGTTTTCAAAAGTTTATGTATTAACAAAGTTCATAAAGAAATTGTCAAATGTGGTAAAACAAATGAAAATATAGAGTTCATTAAAGTTAAAAGGTTTTAAGTGAGTACTAAATTGGAGCACCATCTTCATCAATTTAAAAAAAAATTGTTTTTATTTAACTAGATCTATTGACAATGGGCTCAAGCATAACAACGATTGTGAGCATGGTGCAGGACCGGGCAGTGTTTTGTTCTGTGGTACATAGGGTTGCTATGAATTGGAATCAACTCAATGGCACTTAACAGCAACAACAAAAAAAAGTCTATTGAGTCTGTGGATAAGCCTGCATAGAAGTGCCTAGCCAGTGACATCATGATTTCTCACAACTCTATTAAAAATCAAAAGCAAAAAATATAAACCTATCTTGCATTAATGTGAAGACAAATGTGCATTGAAACTATTGTGATGAAACTGGAGAAGCTTGCTATGGAACCCCCAAAAGGGACTAATATCTCTAGAGTGATCACAATTAGAATTAAACAGACAGAAGAGTTTAGAATACAATATATATAAAATATACAGATTGAAAAAAAATGTCCAGGGAATATTCAATGACTATTATAAAGAAACGATGCTGAATATTTCCATTTTACAATAGCTTAGGTATATTTCTAAATTATTATATTCGTATGCATATGTAAAGTATGTGCATGAGTATATTAAGATAATTCAAAAACAGTTGCAGAAGTACATCAACAAGAAACTGCTAGGAATTCAAGGCAAATTCAGAAGACGATGTGGAATGAGGGCTATCACGCTGATGTCACATGAATTTTGGCTGGAAATGGAGAATACCAGAGAGATGTTTACCTGAGTTTTATTGACTATGCAAAGGCATTCAACTGTGTGGATCATAACAGATTATGTATAACATTGTGAAAAATGGGAATTCCAGAACATTTAATTGTGCTAATGTGAACTCTTCCCCATGTGTCTGTCAGTTTGTAGAACTGTGGGGAATTGCATGTTGCTGTGATGCTGGGAGCTATGCCACCAGTATTCAAATATCAGCAGGGTCATTCACGGTGGACAGGTGAGCTTCCAGACTAAGATAAGACAGACTAGGAAGAAGGACCCTGCAGCCTACTTCTGAAAAGATTTAGCCAGTGAAAACCTTAGGAATAGTAGAGGAACATTGTTTGATATAGTGCTGGAAGATGAGCCCCTCAGGTTGGAAGGCACTGAAAAGACAACTGGGGAAGAGCTGCCTCCTCAAAGTAGAGTTGATCTTAATGACAAGGATGGAGTAAAGCTTTCCAGACCATTAATAATCAGAAGCTAGCATATACGAAGTATGAATCTAGAAAATCTGGAAGTCATCAGAAATGAAATGGAATGCATAAACATTGATATCCTAGACATTAGTGAGGTGAAATGAACTGCTATTGACAATTTTGAATTGGACAATTATATGGTCTACTATGCTGGGAATGACAACTTGAGGAGGAATGGCATTGCATTCATCTTCAAGAACATTTCCCAGATATATCCTGATGTACTACGTGTCAGTGACAGGATAATATCCACATGCCTACAAGGAAGACCAGTTAACATGACTATAATTCAAATTTACCCACCAACCACTAAGGCCAAAGGGGAAGAAACTGAAGATTTTCACCAACTTCTGCAGTCTGAAATTGAGGAACATGCAATAAGGATGCATTGATGATTACTGGAGATTGTAATGCAGCTATACACATGGACCTCACCAGATGGAATATACAAGAATCAAATCGACTACTTCTGTGGGAAGAGACAATGGAAAAGCTAAATATCGTTAGTCACAACAAGGCCAGTGTCCCACTGCAGAACAGGCCACCAATTGCTCCCTATGCAAGTTCAAGTTGAAACTGAAGAAAATTAGAACAAGTCCATGAGAACCAAAGTATGACCATGAGCATATCCCACCTGAATTTAGAGACCATCTCAAGAATAGATTTGATTCACTGAACACTAACGACCGAAGACCAGATGAGTTGTGGAATGACATCAAGGGCATCATACATGAAGAAAGCAAGAGCTCATTTAAAAGACAGGGAAGAAAGAAAAGACCAAATGGATGTCAGAAGAGACTCTGAAGCTTGCTTTTGAATGTCAAGTAGCTAAAGCAAAAGGAAGAAATGACAAAGTAAAAGAGCTGAACAGAAGATTTCAAAGGGCACCTCAAGAAGACAAAGTAGTATACTATACCAAAAAGAATCAGTTGATGTTCAACCATTTCAGGAGGTAACATATGATCAGGAACCAATGGTACAGAAGGAAGAAGTCCATGCTGCACTGAAGGCATTGGCGAAAAACAGGGCTCCAGGAATTGACACAACCTTACTTGCTGAAAATGAAGGTGAAGTGTTTACTGATGAAGATCAAAAAACGACAGCCTTTGGGATGGATTACACCCCCACACAAAGAAAACAAAAACACAATTGCACCAATATGACGATGCAACATCATGATAAACAGAGAAAAGATTGAAGTTGTCAAGGATTTATTATTAGTTGGATTCGTAATAAACGCCCATGGAGGCAACAGTCAAGAAATCAAACGGCATTGCATTGGGCAGATCTGTTGCAAAATACTTCTTTGAAGTGTTAAGTAGCAAAGATGTCACCTCAAAGACTAAAGTACTCCTGACCCAAGCCATGGTATTTCCAATCACCTCCTGTGCATTCGGAAGCTGAACAATGAATAAGGAAGACCGAGGAAGAATTGATACCTTTGAGTTATAGTGATGGCAAAGAGTATTGAAAGTACATGGCCTCCCAAAAGAAGGAACAAATTTGTCTTGGAAGAAGTGCAGCCAGAGTGCTCATTAGAATGATGATGGCAGGACTTCGTCTTACATACTTAAGACATGTTATCAGGAGGGGTCAGTCCCTGGAGAAGGACATGGTGTTTGGTAAAGTAGAGGGTCACCGAAAAAGAGGAAGACACTCAATGAGATGAACTGACACAGTGACTGCAACAATGGGCTCAAACATAGCAATGATTGTGAGGGTGGCAGTATGGAACATTGTTTCATTCTGTTGTAACTGGGCTCGTTATGAATCAGTGCCATCTCGAGGGCACCTAGCAACAACATACATAAACTATACTTTCACACCTAAAATAGGCATCAGGCTTCCTAATATCAGTGGTGAAAACCTGGTGCTGCTGTGGTTAAGACTTCAGCTGCTAACCAAAGGGTCAGCAGTTCGAATTCACCAGCCACTTCTTGGAAATCCTATGCAGTGGTTATTGGTAAGATAAGAGTTGCTTTCAGTTGTAATTAAGTAAAGAAGACTTCGATTAGATAAGGATAGTACATCATGTGTGCAAGGTGTTTGACATAGAGGTTAGCAGAAATGGCTGGAGAGAGGTGAATGGCATGCATCTGTCCTCCTCAGGGAATCATTCATCCTGAATGCCATGTTTTATTGTCTTGGTCTTTAATGATTTGCACTGTCTTTGGATCAGAATGACAGTACAAGTGTTTGACTAATGAGGAGCTTTGGACATTGAGCCCTCAGGGATACAGAGACTGCAAATAGTTGGCCTATGACCTTCTCACTCAGCAGCCCTTCTCCAGTCAGGGGGCAGCACAGCCGAGACACCACCCACAGATGATCCTCTTGCCCAGGAACCCAGTGCCTGACTCGGTCCCTCTGCCTCTCCTGAGGACAGACCTTCTGCCTACATCATCTAGCATCCAGGGCAGATGTTTAGCCTCATTCCTCAGTGATGCCATCCAGATTACCTAGAGTCCCTTAGTTAATGTTTGGAAATGAGGACAGGTGTTTCACTGCAGGCACGTCCAGAAAAAGCTGTGAGGAGAGTTGTTGTTAGGTGCCATTGAGTCAATTCCAACTCATAGCGACCCCATGTACAACAGAACGAAATGTTACCTGATCTTGTGCCATCCTCACAATCATTGCTATGCTTGAGTGTATTGTTGTTCATTATTGCATCCACTGTGTCAGTCCATCCTCTTGAGGGTCTTCCTCTCAGCAGGGAGAGTGATGAAAGTACATGCATAAAATGCTTGGAACTACGTCTTCCATGAACTTCTGCCTGTCTTCCATCTTCCATCTTTCCTTGTATCTTTGTACCAGTCTCAAGTAACTCCCATTCTACCAGTCTCCTCCTCTGTCTTTACAATGGCAGGCACCCTTTTCCTCCTGAGCAGAAATCTGTCATTTCTCAAACATGATGACCACTAGAGAATTCGGTAATATTTACTTGCATTCTTGTGGTCGAGCCAGAGGAAGTTTTATCGACTTTATCTTATCTTCACATTTCTGGTTCTTAACACACATTTTTATCATGCCTGTTGTCCAGCTCCGATCATGGAAGTATGTAGGGTCTGAGATAGACACATCACACTATCTCCCTAGTCCATCCGTTTTTTCTTTATACAATTGCCAAACATTCAAAAAAGATCATAGGAACACAGGTAGTATTAAAAAAAATAAATAAGTAGAAAGACCAGCCTTTCACCCCTTTTGAGAATTAATAAATGTTTACACTCAGCTCTATCAGATTTGGGTCTTTTTTTTTTCTTTTTAATAGCCAATTAATATGCATGGAGAGGACACAAGCTTTGTAGTCTTCTCCATTCTTCTCCTTCCCTTCCACACATGGCATTTACCTCTGGTGATGAAACTGCTGCCGGTCCAGGGACCACACATTTAATTGTCTTGTCACTCATCTTTTCTATCAGCTTCAGCAACAGTATGGAACCCAGGAACCAAAAATGTATTTCAGAGTTCTTTCTCCTGGGACTGACAGAGGATCCAGAACTGCAGCCCCTTCTTTATGACACCTTTCTGTTCATGTACCTGGTCACCGTCATGGGAAACCTCATCATCCTGGCTGTCAGGTGACTCCCACCTCCACACCCCATGTACTTTTTTCTCTCCAATCTGTCCTTTACAGACATCTGGTAAAGTACAACCACAGTCTCAGCAATGCTGGTGAACATTGAGACACAGAGAAACTCTTATCACTTATACAGGCTGTCTCACCCAGGTATGTGCTGTCCTGGTTTTCAGAGGTTTTGAAACTTGTCTTCTTGCAACAATGGTGTATGATCACTATGTGGCCATTTGTTACCCACTGAGGTACACAGTCATCATAGACTCTCGACTCTGTGGCCTGCTGATTGTATTCTCTTTGTTCACTAGCACCTTGAACACCCTGCAAACAAAATAACAAGAAATGGCCCAGGGCACAGAAACAAAGCCATTCCTCAGAACAATGGGGCAGGACGTCTAAAAATACCTTTTAAAGTTGCCTTTCATAAGCACCTGGAGAAAACCAGGCCCAGGGACATGCACAGAACATCCACCTGACCGCTGTGTAACCTTCCACCAGGGGCAATGAGGTGCTGCAGGCCCAGCCAGGGAATTGTATCTGGGGAGCAAGAGACTGTGCGGGCATGACACCCAATAATAAGTCCTGCTACGAATCCCACAGGCCTCCAGGACAGGAGCCATCTTAGAAAGCTTCTGTGCATACCTTAGTTAACATATCCCCACCTCTGCCTACAAATAAACATGAATCTTTTCCCACCCAAGAACTTTTAAAAATGTGGGCCTTTGTTTTGTTCTGTGAGATGAGGGTAAGTATTGCTCTAGGCCCTCCTTGTCTCCGCTTCCAAGCCTCTTCAATAAAGCTATGCTCATGTGGAAAACTATGTGTGTTACCTGCTCATTCTTGACCAGGCAAGAACCTTATTCCAGTAACAAAATGAGTATATTTATGACAAGCTAGGAGCCCTGAACATCAAAGGCAAGCTTAGAAAATGAACTGAGGGGCAGGGGAAGGAAGAGACGGTTCAGAAGCGGACAGGAGTTACCGAATCACTGGGAGTCCTCAGGCACTGTTTCCCGGAGCGGCAGCAGTTTCCCCAGGGAGAAGCAGCCAGCCACACACCCAACTCACACCTCTGGAACCAGAGCAGAATGGTGCTCTCAGCAAAAGCTAAGAACTTGTGAATATTTTCCCACACTCCCCCACCCCCTGCAGCCCCCTCACAAGCTGGCTTCAGTGGCTGACTTTCCTGGGCCTGAGATAGGCCCTGTTGAGTGCCTAGAGCCGTCCTCCCAGCCATGGAGAAGGATTAAATTAGCACTGGGGGAAAAGACAATTTGCCAGCTCTACTATCCCGGGGGAGCTGAGGACAGAAGTGGATCCTGTCCTGGCATAAATAGTCTGTGGACTTTGAGTACCTTTCCCCTCGGCATGGCTTTTGTGCACCTATTTCAAGAGAATAAGCCCTTGTTGGCAGACTGCAACCCTTTCAGCTGTGTGGCGGAGAGGTTGGTGTTTGATGTTTGAGACTGCTTTGCCTATTAATCACGGTCTTCACCTTCCCATATCAGGGGCCTAAGGACTGGTAGCTCCACTCAGGTCACCTAGCCGCCCATGACAGGGGTCCAACGATAACTGGTACCTCCCAGCCTTACGATCAAAAACATTGGGTGCCCATGGTCCACCTGCAGAACCCACCCACCTGTACGCTGTATGGATCAGGGACACACCTTCCTCAGAGACACGTGGGGGATGATTCTCAGTCCCCTGCCTTTTTCAGAGTGTGACCTCTGCAGCAACCAGATACCGGTACCTACACCAATTACCCCTGCCCCTCTAAGACTATAGGACAAAGCCTGTACCACACACTTGATGATCAGCTAACTGAAAAACTGAGCTGAATTCATGCAAGCAAAATGAATGGACTTCTAGACTGATATACCTGATAATAGCTCTAGCCATTTGGGGACAGGACATCAGAGCTCTAAAGGTGAAAATAATCAAGCCAGCTCACTCAAGCAACCTATTTGGGCATATCAAAACAAAACAAAGCATGAAGCTACAACACAGTAAGCAAACATAAAATAAACTAAAACAAGAACTTGTAGATGGCTCAGAGACAACAGTCAGTATCAACTCACATAAAGAAACAGACCATGATCACCTCAACAAGCTCTGAAAACAAAGAATCCAGGGATCTTTTAGACGAAAGTGCCTTCCTGGAATTTCCAGAGGCAGAGTACAAAAGATTAATATACAGAACCCTTCAAGACATCAGGAAGGAAATGAGGCAATACACAGAAGAAGCCAAGAAACACAGATAAAGCAATTGAAGAAATTAAAAAGATTATTCAGCAACACAATGAAAAATTTAATAAGTTGGAAAAATCCATAGACAGACAGCAATCAGAAATTCAGAGAAGCAGACTGGAGCAAGTGGAAGGCAGAATTTCTGAACTTGAAGATAAAGCACTTGCCACTGATATATTTGAAGAAAAATCAGATAAAAGAATTAAAAAAAATGAAGAAACCTTAAGAATCATGTGGGACTCTATCAAGAGAAATAACCTACAAGTGATTGGAGTACCAGAACAGGAAGAACAGCAGAAAATACAGAGAGAATTGTTGAAGATTCATTGCCAGAAAACTTCCCTGATATCGTGAAAGACGAGAAGATATCTATCCGAGACGCTCATCGAACTCCACATAAGGTAGATCTTAAAAGAAAGTCACCAAGACATATTATAATCAAACTTGCCAAAACCAAAGATAAAGAGAATTTTAAGAGCAGCTGGGGATAAACGAAAAGTCACCTACAAAGGAGAGCCAATAAGAATAAGCTCGGACTACTCGGCTGAAACCATGCAGGCAAGAAGGCAATGGGATGATATATTGAAAACATTGCAGGAATTGAATTGCCAGTCAAGAATCATATATCCAGCAAAACTGTCTCTCAAATATCAAGGTGAAATTAGGACATTTCCAGATAAACAGAAGTTTAGGGAATTTGTAAAAGCCAAACTGAAACTACAAGACATACTAAAGGGAGTTCTTTGGTTAGAATATCAACAATATCAAGTATCAACTCAAGACTAGAACACTGGGCAGAGCAACCAGAAGTCAACCCAGACAAGGAAATCAAAAAAATTAATAACACTCAAAACAGGGTAACAACGATCTTATTATATAAAAGAAGGCAACATTAAAACAATAAAGAGGGACTAAGAAAAGTAATCATAGATCTTCCATATGGAGAAGACGATACAGCAATACAAAGAAATAAAAGTGAGTTATAAATTTAGAAAATAGGGGTAAATAATAAGGTAACCACAAAGGAGACAAACTATCCTACACATGAAAATGAAATAGAAGAAAAAAATACAGACTCAGCAGAAACAAAGTCAATAACAATGAAAATGAAGAAAGGACAATATATAAAGCTAATCTACTTAGCTCATAAAATTAAGCGGGAAAAAGAAACTGTTAATGACATGCAAAAAAGACATCAAAATGATAGCACTAAATTCACACCTATCCATACTTACGCTGAATGTAAATGGACGAAATGCACCAATAAAGAGACAGAGAGTGGCAGAATGGATTAAAACACATGATCTGTCTATGTGCTGCCTCCAAGAGACACACATAGACTTAAAGACACGAACTAAAACGCAAAGGATGAAAAGCAAAAAAAAATACATGAAGCAAACAACAATGAAAAAAAGAGCAGGAGTGGCAATATTTAATTTCTGACAAAATGGACTTTAAAGTTAAATCCGTCATAAAGGAGAAGGAAGAACACTATATAATGATTAAAGGGACTATATAGCAAGAAGATATAATCATATTAAATATTTATGCACTCAATGACAGGACTGCAAGGTACATAAAACAAACTCTATCAGCATTGAAAAGTGAGATAGACAGCTCCACAATAATAGTAGGAGACTTCAACACACCACTTTCAGTGAAGGACAGGACATCCAGAAAGAAGCTGAATAAAGACACAGAAGATCTAAATGCCATAATCAACCAACATGACCTCATAGACATATACAGAACACTCCACCCAACAGCTGCAAAGTATACTTTCTTTTCTAGTGCACATGGGACAGTATCTAGAATAGATCACATATTAGGTCATAAAAGAACCCTTAGCAGAATCCAAAACATTGAAATATTACAAAGCATCTTCTCTGACCATAAGGCCATAAAAGTGGAAACAATAACAGAAAAACCGGGGAAAAGAAATCAAACACTTTGAAACTGAACAATACCCTGCTCAAAATAGACTGGATGGTAGAAGACATGAAGGATGGAATAAAGAAATTCATAGATGCCAGTGAGAACAAAAACACTTCCTCTCAGAACCTTCAGAACACAGCGAAAGCAGTGCTCAGAGGTCAATTTGTATCAATAAATGCACATATCCAAAAAGAAGAAAGGGCCAAAATCAAAGAATTATCCCTACAACTTGAACAAATAGAAAGAGAGCCACAAAAGAAACCCTCAGGCACCAGAAGAAAAGAAATAAGAAAAATTAGGGCAGAGCTAAATGAAATAGAAAACAGAAAAACAATTGAAAGAATTAACAAGACCAAAAGCTGGTTCTTTGAAAAAATCAACAAAATTGATAAACCATTGGCCAAACTGACAAAAGAAAAACAAGAGATGAAGCAAATAACCCAAATAAGAAATGAGATGGGCGATATTACAACAGATCCAACTGAAATTAAAAGAATCATATCAGATTACTATGAGAAATTGTACCCTAACAAATTTGAAAACCTAGAATAAATGGATCATTTCCTAGAAACACACTACCTACCTAAACTAACACAAACAGAAGTAGAACAACTAAATAGACCCATAACAAAAGAAGAGATTGAAAAGGTAACCAAAAAACTCCCAACAAAAAAAAAGCCCTGGCCTAGACCACTTCACTGCAGAGTTACACCAGACATTCAGACAAGAGTTAACACCACTACTACTAAATAAAGGTATTTCAGAGCATAGAAAACGACGGAATACTACCAAACTCATTCTGTGAAGCCAGCGTATCCCTGATACCAAAACCAGGTAAAGACACCACAAGAAAAGAAAATTATAGACCTATATCCCTCATGAATGTAGATGCAAAAATCCTCAACAAAATTCTAGCCAATAGAATTCAACAACATATCAACAAAATAATTCACCATGACCAAGCGGGAGTCTCACCAGGTATGCAGGGATGGTTCAACATTAGAAAAACAATTAATGTAATCCACCACATATATAAAACAAAAGACAAGAATGACATGATTTTATCAATCGATGTAGAAAAGGCATTTGACAAAGTTCAACACCCATTCATGATAAAAACTCTCAGCAAAATTGGAATAGAAGGAAAATTCCACAACATAATAAAGGGCATCTATACAAAGCCAACATCATCCGAAATGTAGAGAGCCTGAATGCATTCCCCTTAAGAACGGGAACCGGACAGGGATGCCCTTTACCACCACTCTTATTCAACATTGTGCTGGAAGTCCTAGCCAGAGCAATTAGGCTAGACAAAGAAATAAAGGGCATCCAGATTGGCAGGAATAAGTAAAATTATCTCTATTTGCAGATGACATGATGTTAGACGCAGAAAACCCTAAGGAATCCTCCAGAAAACTACTGAAACTAATAGAAGAGTTCAGCAGACTATTGGGATACAAGATAAACATACAAAAATCAGTTGGATTCCTCTACACCAACAAAAAGAACATCGAAGAGGAAAAAACCTAATCAATACCATTTGCTGTAGCCCCGAAGAAGATAAAATACTTAGGAATAAACCTTACCAGATTGTAAAAGATTTATACAAAGAAAACTACAATACACTTCTGCAAGAAACCAAAAGAGACCTGCATAAGTTGAAAAACACACCTTGCTCATGGATAGGAAGACTTAACATTATAAAAATATCTATTCTACCAAAAGTGATCTATGTATTTAATGCAATTCCGATCCAAATTCCAAAGACATTCTATAATGAGATGGAAAAACAAATCACCAACTTCATATGAAAGGGAAAGAGGCCCCGGATAAGTAAAGTATTACTGAAAAAGAAGAACAAAGTGGAGGCCTCACTCTACCTGATTTTAGAACCTACTATACCGCCACAGTAGTCAAAACAGCCTGGTACTGGTGCAACAACAGATACATAGACCAATGGAACAGAATTGGGAATCCAGACATAAATCCATCCACACATGAGCAGTTGATGTTTGACAAAGGCCCCAAAACAGTTAAATAGAGAAAAGACAGTCTTTTTTTTTAAATAATTTTTATTGTGCTTTAAGTGAAAGTTTACAAATCAAGTCAGTCTGTCACATATAAGCTTATATACACCTTACTCCATACTCCCACTTACTCTCCCCCTGAGTCAGCCCTCTCCCTCCTTCCAGTCTCTCCTTTCATGATGGTTTTGCCAGTTTCTAACCCTCTCTACCCTCCTATTTCCCCTCCAGACAGGAGATGCCAACACAGTCTCATGTGTCCACCTGATACAAGTAGCTCACTCTTCATCAGCATCTCTCTCCAACCCATTGTCCAGTCCCTTCCATGTTTGATGAGTTGTCTTCGGGAATGGTTCCTGTCCTGGGCCAACAGAAGGTTTGGGGACCGTGACCGCCAGGATTCTTCTAGTTTCAGTCAGACCATTAAGTCTGGTCTTTTTATGAGAAATTGGGGTCTGCATCCCACTGATCTCCTGCTCCCTCAGGGGTTCTCTGTTGTGCTCCCTGTCAGGGCAGTCATCGGTTGTGGCTGGGCACCATCTAGTTCTTCTGGTCTCAGGATGATGTAAGTCTCTGGCTCATGTGGCCCTGTCTAAGACAGTCTTTTTAACAAATGGTGCTGGCATACCTGGATATCCATCTGCAAAAAAATGAAACAAGACCCATACCTCACTCCATGCACAAAAACTAACTCAAAATGGATCAATGACCTAAATATAAAATCTAAAATGATAAAGATCATGGAAGAAAAAATAGGGACAACGTTAGGAGCCCTAATACATGGCATGAACAGTATACAAAACATTACTTACAATGCAGAAGAAAAACTAGATAGCTGGGAGCTCTTAAAAATCAAACACTTAGGCTCATCAAAAGACTTCACCAAAAGAATGCAGATTACCTACAGACTGGGAAAAAGTTTTTAGCTATGACATTTCTGGTTAGTGCCTGATCTCTAAAATGTACATGATACTGCAAAAACTCAACTGCAAAAAGACAAATAACCCAATTTAAAAATGGGCAAAAGATATGAATAGACACTTCACTAAAGAAGACATTCAGGTAGCTAACAGATACACGGGAAATGCTCACGATCATTAGCCATTAGAGAAATGCAAATCAAAACTACAGTGAGATTCCACCTCACTCCAACAAGGCAGGCATTAATCCAAAAAACACAAAACAATAAACGCTGAAGAGGCTGTGGAGAGATTGGACCACTTACACACCGCTGGTGGGAATGCAAAATTGTACAAGCCCTTTGGAAATCGATTTGGCGCTTCCTTAAAAAGCCAGAAATAGAACTACCATACGATCCAGCAATCCCACTCCTTGGAATATATCCTAGAGAAATAAGAGCCTTTTCATGAACAGATATATGCACACCCATGGTCATTGCAGCACTGTTTACAATAGGAAAAAGGTGGAAGCAACCAAGGTGCCCGTCAACGGATGAATGGATAAATAAATTATGGTACATTCACACAATGGAATACTAGGCATCGATAAAGAACAGTGATGAAACTGTCAAACGTTACACAACATGGAGGAATCTGGAAGGCATTACGCTGAGTGAAATTAGTCATTTGCAAAAGGACAAATATTGCATAAGACCAATATTATAAGAAGTCGAGAAACAGTTTAAACAGAGAAGAAAATATTCTTTGAAGGGTACGAAATGGGGGAGGGCGGGAGGGTGGGAGAGGGATAGTCACTAATTAGTAGATAAGAACTACTTCAGGTGAGGGGAAAGATAACACACAATACAGGCGAAGGCAGCACAACTGGACCAAACCAAAAGCAAAGAAGTTTACTGAATAAGCTGAATGCTTTGAAGGCCAGTGCAGTGTGGGCAGAGTTTGGGGACCATGGTTTCAGGAGACATCTAAGTCAATTGGCAGAATAAAATCTATTAAGAAAACAACAGAATGAAACACTGCCTGGTCTTGAGCCATCCTTACAATCTTTGTAACACTTAAGCTCATTGTTGCAGCCATTGTGTCAATCCACCTCATTGAAGGTCTTCCTCTTTTCTGCTGACCCTGTATTTTGCCAAGAATGACATCCATCTCCAGGGACCGATCCCTCCTTACAACATTTCCGAAGTATTTAAGATGCAGTTTCACTATCCTTGCTGCTAAGGAGCATCCTGGCTCTAACTCTTCCAAGACAGATTTCTTCATTCTTTGGCAGTCCATGGTATATTCAATATTCTTCACCAACACCATAATTCAAAGGCGTAAATTCTTCTTCAGTTTTCCTTATTCATTGTCCAGCTTTCACATGCATATGATGCGATTGAAAATACCACGGCTTGGGCCAGGCATTCCTTAGTCTTCAAGGTGATATCTTTACTTTTCAACATTTTGAAAAGGCCCTTTGCAGCAGATTTGCCCAATGCAATGCGTCTTTTGATTTCCTGACTGCTGCTTCCATAGCTGTTGATTGTGGATCCAAGTAAAAGGAAATCCTTGACAACTTCAATCTTTTCTCTGTTTATCATAATGTTGCTCCTTGGTCCAGGTGTGAGGATTTTTGTTTTCTTTACGTTTAGGTGCAATCCATACTGAAGGCTGTGGTCTTTGATCTTCATTAGTAAGTGCTTCAAGTCCTTTTCACTTTCAGCAAGGAAGGTTGTGTCATCTGCATAATGCAGGTTGTTAATGAGTCTTCCTCCAATCCTGATGCCCTGTTCTTCTTCATATAGTCTAGCTTCTCAGATTATTTGCTCAGCATGCAGATTGAAGAGGTATGGTGAAAGAATACAGCCCTGACCCACAGCTTTCTTGACTTTAAACAAATCAATATCCCCTTGTTCTGTCCGAACAACTGCCTCTTGATCTATGTAAACGTCCCTCATGAGCACAATTAAGTCTTCTGGAATTCCCATTCTTCGTGATGTTATGCATAATTTGTTATGATCCACACAGTCCAATGTCTTCGCATAGTCAATAAAACACAGGTAAACATCGTTCTGGTATTCTCTGCTTTCAGCCAGATCCATCTGACATCAGCAATGACATCCCTGTTTCCACGTCCTCTTCTGAAACTGGTGTGAATTTCTGGCAGTTTCTTGTCGATATACTTCAGCTATTTTTGAATGATCTTCAGCAAAATTTTGCTTGCGTTTGATATTAATGATATTGTTCTATAATTTCCACATTCAGTTGGATCACCTTTATGGGCATAAATATGGATCTCTTCTAGTCAGTTGACCAGGAAGCTATCTTCCATATTTCTTGGCATAGATTAGTGAGCACCTCCAGCGCTGCATCTGTTTGTTGAAACAAATCAATTGATATTCCATCAATTCGTGGAGCCTTGTTTTTCACCAGTGCCTTCAAAGCAGCTTGGACGACTTCTTTCAGTACCATCGGTTCCTGATCATATGCTACCTCTTGAAATGGTTGCAAGTTGACTAATTCTTTTTGGTATAATGACTCTGTGTATTCTTTTCATCTTCTTTTGATGCTTCCCCTGTCATTTAATATTTTCCGCATAGAATCCTCCACTATTGCAACACAAGGCTTGAATTTTTTTCTTCAGTTCTTTCAGCTTGAGAAATGCCGAGGATGTTCTTCCCGTTTAGTTTTCTATCTCTAGCTCTTTGCACACATCCTTATAATACTTTGTCTTCTCGAGCTGCCCTTTGAAATCTTCTGTTCATTTCTTTTACTTCATCATTTCTTCCTTTTGCTTTAGCTGCTCGACGTTCATGAGCAAGTTTCAGAGCCTCCTCTGACATCCATCTTGGTCTTTTCTTTCTTTCCTGCCTTTTCAATGACCTCTCACTTTCTTCATGTATAATGTCCTTGATGTCATGCTACAACTCATCTGGTCTCCGGTTACTAGTGTTCAATGTGTCAAATCTATTCTTGAGGTGGTCTCTAAATTCAGGGGGGATATGCTGAAGGTCTGTCAGTTTGTCACACTGTAGGGCCTTGCATGCTGCTGTGATGCTGGAAGCTATGCCACTAGTATTCAGGTTCCAGCAGAGTCACCCATAGAAGACAGGTTTGAGCTGAGCCTCCAGACTAAGACAGACTAGGAAGAAGGGTCCAGCAGTCTACTTCTGAAAAGAATTAGCCAGTGAAAACCTTAAGAATAGCAGCGGAACATTGTCTGATATACTGCCGGAAGATGAGCCCCGCAGGCTGGAAGACACTCAAAAGGAGACTAGGGAAGAGCTGCCTCCTCAAAGTAGAGTCGACCTTAATGATGTGGATGGAGTTAAGCTTGCGGGACCTTCATTTGCTGATGTGGTATGACTCAAAACGAGAAGACAGCTGCAAACATCCATTAAAAATTGGGGCCTGGAATGTATGAAGTATGAATCTAGGAAAATTTGAAATCTTCAAAAATGAAATGGAATGCATAAACATTGATATCCTAGGCGTTAGTGAGCTGAAATGGACTGGTATTAGCCATTTTGAATTGGACAATCATATAGTCCACTATGCTGGGAATGACAACTTGAAGAGGGATGGTGTTGCATTCATCGTCAAAAAGAAAATTACAAGATGTACCCTGAAGTACAACGCTGTCAGTGATAGGGTAATATCCATACACCTACAAGGAAGACCAATTAATATGACTATTATTCAAATCTACAGTCCAACCACTAAGGCCAAACAGGAAGAAATTGAAGATTTTTGTCAGCTGCTGCAGTCTGAATTTGATCAAACATGCAATCAGGGTGACAATTACTGGTGATTGGAATGCGAAAGTTGGAAACAAAGAAAGGGTTGGTAGCTGGTAAATATGGACTTGCTGATAGAAAAATGCCAGAGATCGAAGGATAGAATTTTACAAGATCAATGACTTCTGCATTGCAAATACCTTCTTTCACCAACATAAACGGCTACTATACACATGGACCTCGCCAGATGGAACACACAGGAATCAAATCGACTACATCTGTGGAAAGAGACAATGGAAAAACTCAATATCATCGGTCAGAACAAAGCCAGGGGGCCGACTGTGGAACAGACCGTCAATTGCTCATATGTAAGTTCAAGCTGAAACTGAAGAAAATTAGAGCAAGTCTACAAGAGCCAAAATATAACCTTGAGTATATCCCACCTGATTTTAGACACCATCTCAAGAATAGATTTGACGTGTTGAACACTAGTGATATTAAAGCTCTGTTTGGGGGAAATAATATAATTGCTCTGAGAGCTTTAGACTGACCATGTAGAGTATATTTTCTGTTGGGAAGTTAATTCCTATACCTACTACAAGCACTTAATACAATGCCTGGCACATAATACTCAAAAAAAATTTAACTGGGACCATTGTCTTCTATATGTTGCCACAATTAATAAAAAATCAAAAAACAAACCAGTTGCTGCAGAGCCAATTCTGACTCATAGTGACCCTACAGAACAGAGTAGAATTACCCCAAAGTGTTTCCAAGGAGCAGCTGGTGGATATGAACTGTCGGCCTTTTGGTTACTAGCCAAGATCTTAACAACTGTGCCACCAGGACCTCAAATTTATAAGGCTTATTTATTCCTTGCTCTCACGTATTTTCACTACTTTCTTCAGCAGTTTTATTAGTTTACCAGTATTGTAATATCTATTAACAGGTTTGAAAATCAAAGGAATGATTACCGAGTAGGCAGGGTAGAGCTGGCAGTCTTTTTTGGAGCCATATTTGCTTTGATCCTTATTCATTGATTTTTTTTTTTTTTAATTTTTATTGTGCTTTAAGTAAAAGTTTACAAATCAAGTCAGTCTCACACAAAAACTTGTATACACCTTGCTACATACTCCCAATTGCTCTCCTGCAAATGAGACAGCCTGCTCCCTCCCTCCACTCTCTTTTTTGTGTCCACTTTCCCAACTTCTAACTCCATCTACCCTCTCATCTCCCCTCCAGGCAGGAGATGCCAACGTAGTGTCCACCTGATCCAAGAAGCTCACTCCTCACCAGCATCCCTCTCCAACACATTGTCCAGTCTAATCTCTGTCTGAAGAGTTGGCTTTGGGAATGGTTCCTGTCCTGAGCCAAAAGAAGGTCTGGGGTCCATGACAACCAGGGTCCTTCTAGTCTCAGTCAGACCATTAAGTCTGGTCTTATGAGAATTTGAGATCTGCATTCCACTGCTCTCCTGCTCCATCAGGGGTTCTCTGTTGAGTTCCCTGTCAGGGCAGTCACTGGTTGTAGCTGGGCACCGTCTAGTTCTTCTGCTCTCAGGGTGATATAGTCTCTGGTTTATGTGGCCCTTTCTGTCTCTTGGGCTCATAATTACCTTGTGTTCTTGGTGTTCTTCATTCTCCTTTGCTCTAGGTGGGTTGAGACCAATTGATGCATCTTAGATGGCTGCTTACTAGCATTTAAGACCCCAGACGCCACTCTCCATGCATGGGATGCAGAATGTTTTCTTCATAGATCTTATTATGCCAATTGACTTAATAGATCTTATTATGCCATGGTCCCCAAACCCCTGCCACTGTTACACTGGCCTTTGAAGCATTCCGTTTATTCAGGAAACTTCTTTCTTTTGGTAAGAAGCAGAGCCATCAGTCAGAAACATCTCTGTGGCACTGGGATGACAACAAAGCATATCTTGTGGTCTTCTTTGATGGTGGTGGTGGGATTGTGTTCAGCATCAAAACTGGAGCCAGCTCCTCACCAGGCACACCAGGTGTATCTTAGTGTAAAACTGTCTCCATTTATGCCCATAAAACACTTGCAGAGATGAGTCACCTGAGGCATTGTTCCTACTGCTAGTTTCCATACCTCACCCAAGACCTACTGACTTTTATATATAGGAAACATCTGAAGGATTAATATTCAAAATAATTACTTTTTTGAGATTTTGGTGTGTGCTGAAGTTTGAGAAACATGACTTTAACATTAGAAGAAGATGAGGGAATGTATTTAGAATCTAGAATATGAAAGAGTCCGGAAAGTGAAATCTTTTCATTTTTACTCATTAAAATGTCATATGAAAAGTAGTGTATGGAATGTATCTGTAGTTCTTAAAGAATAGTAATCTAATCCAAATTCATATACCTATGACCTGGGTGTCTTAGCTAACTGGTGCTGCTATAGCAGAAATACCACAAGTGGATGGCTTTAACAAGCAGATATTTATTCTCTCACTGACTAGGAGGCTAAAAAACAGGAATTCAGGGTACCAGCTTCAGAGGAAGGCTTTCTCTTTCTGTCAACTCTGCGGGGAGGACCTTGTCATCAAACTCCCCCTGGGATTGGCGTTTCTAAGCTCAGGGACACTGAGTCCAAAGAACAAGCTCTGCTCTCAGCTCTTCTTTCCTGATGGCATGAGGGTCCTCTCCTCTCTGCTCACTGCTCTTTTGTATCTCAAAGGACTTAGTCTATAGTCCTATAGATTGAGTCCTGCCTCATTAACATCACTGTCTCTAATCTGCCTCATTAACATCATAAATAGAGGTTAGGATTTACAACACATAGGATAATCACATCAGATCACAAAATGCTGGAAAACCACACAAGAATGGGAATCATGTCCTAGCCAAAATATACATTTTAGAGGGACACAATTCAATCCAAATCACTAGGTTATGAAATATAGTAATGACATAACCATAGAATCTAATGAAGAGTCTCCCGTTCTTATTGTTCTCTATCTTTCCAGTGGCAAACACTATCCCAAATTCTGTATTTATCATTTTCTCTGGAGTTCCTTTATTTTGTTGAATCTTATTTTTATAGATTGAATTATGCCTCCTAAAAAGACAGGTTGAAGTCCTAACTCCTGGTATGTGTGAATGTGACCTTGTTTGGAAATAAGATCTTTGAAGATGTTGTAAACTAAGTTAACATGAGGTCATACTGAAGCAGGGTCGGCCCTAAACCAGAAGGAGGATATCCTGTGAAGACAAAGAAAGAGATGGAGTTATGCTCTTGAGAAATAGTAAAAACTGAGAAGAACACATACTTTTGTGGTTATGAAGGGGGGAGGGAGGGAGGGAGAGGGTTTTTTATTGATTAATCAGTAGATAAGAACTGCTTTGGGTGAAGGGAAAGACAAAACTCAACACATGGAAGGTCAGCCCAATTGGACTGGACTAAAAGCGTAGAGCTTTCCGGGATAAAATGAATGCTTCAAAGGTCAGCGGAGCAGGGGCGGGGGTCTGGGGAACATGGTTTGAGGGAACTTCTAAGTCAATGGGCAAAATAATTCTATTATGAAAACATTCTGCATCCCACTTTGAAATGTGGTGTCTGGGGTCCTAAATGCTAACAAGCGGCCATCTAAGATGCATCAATTGGTCTCAACCCACCAGGAGCAAAGGAAAATGAAGAACACCATGGTCACACGACAACTAAGAACCCAAGAGACAGAAAGGGCCACATGAACCAGAGACCTACATCATCCTGAGACCAGAAGAACTAGTTGGTGCCCGGCCACAATCGATGACTGCCCTGTCAGGGAGCACAACAGAGAACTCCTGAGGGAGCAGGAGATCAGTGGGATGCAGACCCCAAATTCTCATAAAAAGACCAAACTTAATGGTCTGACTGCGACTAGAGGAATCCCGGCGGCAATGCTTCCCAGACCTTCTGTTGGCACAGGACAGGAACCATCCCCGAAGACAACTCATCAGACATGAAAGGGACTGGTCAGCGGGTGGGAGAGAGATGCTGATGAAGAGTGAGCTAATTAATTCAGGTGGACACTTGAGAGTGTGTTGGCAACTCTTGACTGGAGGGGGGATGGGAAGATAGAGAGAGAGGGAAGCTGGCAAAATTGTCACGAAACGAGAGACTGAAAGGGCTGACTCAATAGGGGGAGAGCAAGTGGGAGAAGGGAGTAAGATGTATGCAAACTTACATGTGACAGACTGATTGGATTTGTAAATGTTCACTTGAAGCTTAATAAAAGTTAATTAAAAAAAAAAATATCTATTCTACCGAAGGTGATCTATACATTTAATGCAATTCCAATCCAAATCCCAATGCCATTCTTTACTGAGATGGAGAAACAA
Source organism: Loxodonta africana (assembly GCF_030014295.1). Classification (NCBI taxonomy): domain Eukaryota; kingdom Metazoa; phylum Chordata; class Mammalia; order Proboscidea; family Elephantidae; genus Loxodonta; species Loxodonta africana. The sequence goes on from NC_087344.1 coordinate 18,061,039, forward strand.
ATCACCAACTTCATATGGAAGGGAAAGAGGCCCCGGAGAAATAAGGCATTACTGAAAAAGAAGAACAACGTGGGAGGCCTTACTTTACCTGATTTTAGAGCCTGTTATACTGCCGAAGTAGTCAAAAGAGCCCGGTACTGGTACAACAACAGATACATGGACCAGTGCAACAGAATTGAGAATTCAGACATAAATCCATCCACATATGAGCAGTTGATATTTGACAAAGGCCCCAAAAGAGTTAAATGGAGAAAAGTCAGTCTTTTCAACAAATGGTGCTGGCATAACTGGATATCCCTCTGCAAAAAAATGGAACAAGACCCATACCTCACTGCGTGCACAAAAACGAGCTTAAAATGGATCAAAGACCTAAGTATAAAATCTAAAACGAAAAGATCATGGAGGAAAAAATAGGGACAATGTTAGGAGCCCTAATACATGGCATAAACACTAAGACAGAGAATAACAGGAAACTAAATACTATTCTATTTTGTAAAATCACAGCTCAAACTTCAGATACTTCTCTAGTTATGGTCTTTACAGCTTTGCTAAGTTTATCAACAGAAACTTCTAATTCCAGAGTCAGAATATCTAAATCCATCTAAAGTTCGATTATTTCTTTTAATGTGAGAGTCAGCTATTCCAGTAACTAACAACACTCTGCTGATTACAGAATAGCCTATGGTAATGGTTTTTCTCAACTCCAGATTCTTCTTTTAACTTTTAAAAGTTTATTTTCTGGTCTCAATTTCATGTTCCTCTCATATTTCTTTTTTCCTCTTGGTTAATAGATTATAGAAACAGCATAATACGAACCAGTTCAAAGCTGCAGGAGGAAAAAACAAACCCATTAATTACATAATTTAGGGGAAGGGTAAAAATGGTTTCTTTTATCTAGAAATTGGAATCTTTTAGTCCACTCACTCCTATGTAGTTGATTTCTGTTCATGTGATTCTGGATCAGCAGCAGTACCTGAGCACATCAGGTCAGCTTTTACTCAAGAGTTCTGGAAATCTTGACTCAGTCCAGCAGTTGGAGAAAAATGTAGAACAAAACTAACTCACACAAAAAGACCAGGCTTACCAGTCTGACAGAGACTGAGAAACCCCAAAAGTACGGCCCCTAGACACTCTTTTATCTCAGTATTGAAGTCACCCCAGAGGTTGACCTTTCAGTCAAAAATTAGACAGGCCCATAATACAAAAAATAATACTCGTAGCTCTACCACATGTACGAGCCTAAATGGGCACACCATCCTAGGGGCAAGGACTAGAAGGCAGGAGGGAACAGGAAAGCTAGACGGATGAAAATGGGGAAACCAAAGTTGAGAAGGGGAAAGTGCTGACACGTCATGAGATCGGCAGGCAAAGAAAAAAAATTTTTTTAAAGTTTATTAATTGTTTAATGAGAAACTAATTTGCTCTGTAAACCTTCATATAAAGCACAATAAAAAAAATAAAGAAAACATCTTGATTTGTTTTTCAGAGGCAAAAGTATGGCAGAGGAATTTCTTGGTTAGTATTCTTAGACTCACCACTGATATGATTTTTTATTTTTCTTTTGAGAGTTAATAGTAATGGAAGTCATTATAAAATGAAATGGTAGGGATGTATAAAATAAAAAAAAAAAAAAACTCCATGGGTAAAATATGTGAATTCATCAATTAAAACTATTGACATTGATGATGTTACATTCAAAAGAAATAAAGTTGTAACCAAATTTGCAGTTAAAATAACTAAAATTACTACTGATAATATTACACTCATTGTCAAAACGTAAGAGGAGTCAACTGCAAATATTATTTTAACCCAAAGAAAATTTGGCACTTTTCCTAATTTGACAATACATTTATGTAACTCATAACACATTAAATAAGCCTTTTTATTTTAGTATTTTTTCCTTTACAAAGCCAGAAAAAAAATATTTTTTGGCTTTCCAAGAGGCTTCAAAGTTGTCAGGAGTTTATCATAAGTACCCTAGAGACAATGCTTGTGGCTTGGTTTTTACCATGAACTCAGGAATGTATTTTAATAGACACCGAACCCTTGCCTTTGAGGCAGAATACACACAGGATAAAATTAAATCTTCAACCCAGTAACTAAAGATAATTTTTTAAGGTTAACGGTAAGAAACTCAATTTTTTTTTTTTTTTTTTTTGGCTTTATATGCTTTTTGACGGTAAAGCTCTTAAATATCTCTTAAATTAATCCATTGAACTACAGCCATGACATGTAAAAATTAGACCTTATCAAAAAATTCCCTCCTGGTAAACCTTTTAAACTTTGTACAACCCTTTAAGTGGCAAAAACGAATACACTCGTTAGCTATCAGTTTGGCATACTGTGGGGGCTTGCTGTTGCTGTGATGACGGAAGCTATGCCACTGATACTCAAATACCAGTAGGGTCACTCGTGGTGGACAGGTTTCAGGTAAGCTTCCAGACTAAGACAGAATAAGAAGGACCTGGAGGTCTACTTCAAAAAAGATTAACCACTGAAAGCTTTACGAATAGCTACAGAACATTGTCTGACATGGTACCAGAAGATGAGCCCCTCAGGTTGGAAGGCACTCAAGAGACGACTGGGGAAGAGCTGCATCCTCAAAGCAGAGTCAACCTTAATGACAATGGGTTGAGTCAAGCTTTAGGGACCTCCATTTGCTGGTGTTGTAACCCAACTCTTTCAGGTCAGCTCAGCTAGGAAGACACATAGAGCAGATGAAAGCAAAAGAAACTTTATTTAGTTGGCCAAGTAAAGGAGCACACCAAGATGTCTCCTAGAACAATAGCCCAAGGAATTTATATGGATAAAGTAGATCGGGTCTGGAGTCCTCAGGAACACCCAGGGTGGGGCCAGCTTACTAATTAGTTTGACCTCAGAGGGCATTCTAGTGGTGGTCCGATTTTCTGCACCTGTTCAGTCTGAAAGAGGGGGCCACAAAGATGACATTTTGCCCATGTCAGGGGTGTAAACAAGGTGTGTTTTTAGGCCTCTGCCATCAGTAAGTTGTCTGAGGGACAAGATCACCCGTACTGGGCAGTTCAGGCAGGCCTGAGCTAGTCCAAGGCCAATTTTAGCTGGATTGAAGACTACAGTCTCTTTTTACTTACCTGAGTCAGAACTGAAACTATACCTAAATAAGAAGATACTCTAAAAGCAGAGGTTAGTTCCTGTTTTACCTAATAAGGGGATAGCTTACACACTGGGAGTTAACTCTCTGTGTTACTGAAGATGGCAGGCTTGGCCCCTTGGCACGGCCTCTTGTTTATTCAATGTGGCTAGAGTACTGCCGGCCTCAATGTGGCATGACTCAAAATGAGGAGAAACAGCTGCAAACATACATTAAATATCAGAACATGGAATGTGCAAAGTATGAATCTAGGAAAATTAGAAATCTTCAAAAATGAATGGGACACATAAACAGATATCATTGGCGTTAGTGAGTTGAAATGGACACGTATTGGCCATTTTGAATTGGACAATCATATGGTCTACTATGCCAGGAATGACAACTTAAGAGGAATGGTGTTGCATTAATCATTAAAAAGAACATTTCAAGATCTATCCTAAAAGTACAATGCTATCAGTGGTAGGATAATATCCATACCATACAAGGAAAACTAGTTAATCTGACTATTACTCAAATGCACCCACCAACCACTAAGGCCAAAGATGAAGAAAATGAAGATTTTTACCAACTTCTATTCTGAAATTGATCAAATATGTAATCAGTATTCATTAATAATTATTGGTGATTGGAATACAAAAGTTGGAAACAAAAAAGAAGAACCAGTAGTTGGAAAATATGGCCTTGGTGATAGAAACAATGCTGGAGATCGAATGATAGAATTTTGCAAGTTCAACGACTTCTTCATTGCAAATACCCATTTTCAACACCATAAACAGTGGCTATACACATGGACCTCGCCAGATGGAATGCACAGGAATCAAACTGACTACATCAGTGGAAGAAGATGATGGAAAAGCTCAATATCGTTATTCAGAACAAGGCCAGAGGTCAGCTGCAGAACAGACCATCAATTGCTCATATGCAAGTTCAAGTCGAAGCTGAAGAAAATTAGAACAAGTCCACAATGGCCATTTATGACTTTTAGCATATCCCACCTAACTTTAGAGACCATCTCAAGAATAGACTTGATGCCTAGAACACTAGTGACCAAACACCAGCCGAGTTGTGGAATGACATCAAGGATATCGTATGTGAAGAAAGCAAGAGGTCATTAAAAAAGACAAACAAGAAAGAAAAAACCAAAATGGGTGTCAGAAGAGACTCAGAAACTTGCTTGTGAACGTTGAGTAGCTAAAGTGAAAGGAAGAATCTATGAAGTAAAAGAGCTGAACAGAAGGTTTCAACGAGTGAAACGAGAAGACCAAGTAAATTATTATAATGCCATGTGCAAAGACCTGGACCTGGAGTCAGAAAAACCAAAACGGAAGAACAAGCTAAGCATTTCTAGAGCTCAAAGCACTGAAGGAAAAATTCAGGCTTCAAGTAGCAATATTGAAGGATTCTATGGGGAAAATATTGAAATATGCAGGAAGCATCAATAGAAGATGGAAGGTATACACAGAGTACCTATACAAGAAAGAACTGGTCGACATTCAACCATTTCAGGAGGCAGCATATGATCAGGAACAAATGGTACTGAAGAGAGAGGTCTAAGGTGCACTGAAGGCACTGGTGAAAAACAATGCTTCAGGAATTGAGGGAATACCAAATGAGATGTTTCAACAAGCAGATGTAGCACTGTAAGTGCTCACTCATCTATGCCAAGAAATTTGGAAGAAAACTACCTGACCAATCTACTGGAAGAGATCCATATTTATGCTCATCCCAATGAAAAGTGATCCAACCGAATGTGGAAATTATTGAACAATCTCATTAATATCACATGCAAGTAAAATTTTGTGATGATCTTTCAAAAGTGGCTGCAGCAGTACATCAACAAGGAATTGGCAGAAATTCAAGCTGGATTCAGAAGAACCAGGGGTATTATTGTTAATGTTAGATGGATCCTGGATGAAACCAGAGAATATCAGAAGGATGTTTACCTGTGTTTTATTGACTCTGGAAAAACATCCAACTGTGCAGATCATAGCAAATTATGAATAATATTGCGAAGAATGGGAATTGCAGAACACTTAATTGTGTTCATGAGGAACCTGTACATAGATCAAGAGGCAGGCATTTGATCAAAACAAGAGGATACTGCATGGTTTAAAATCAGGAGAGGCGTGTGTCAGGGTTGTATCCTTTCACCATACATATTTAATGTGCACGTTGAGCAAATAATCCGAGAGTCTGGATTATATCAGAAAGAACAGGGCAACAGGCCTGGAGGAAGACTCATTAACAATCTGCGTTATGCAGATGACACAACCTTGTTTGCTGAAAGTGAAGAGGACTTAAAGCATTTATTGATGAAGATCTGAGACCACAGCCTTCAGTATGGATTGCACCTCAACATAAAGAAAAGAGAAATCCTCACAACTGAACCAATAACAACATCAAGATAAACAGAAAAGACTGAAGTTGTAAAGGATTTCATTTTACTTGGATCCACAATCAACACTCATGGAAACAGCCATCTAGAAATCAAATGATGTACTGCATTGGACGAATCTGTTGCAAAAGACCTCTTTTAAAGTGTTGAAAAGCAAAGATGTCATCTGAAGATTAAGGTGTGCCTGATCCAAGCCATGGCGTTTTCAATTGCCTGACATGCATGAGAAAACTGGACAGTGAGTAAGGAAGACGGAAGAAGAATCAAGGTCTTTAGATTATAGTGTTGGTGAAGAGTATTGAATACACCATGGACTATCAAAAGAATGAACAAATTTGTCCTGGAAGAAGCACAACTGTTACCAATCACCAATCTAACACAAAGGTCCTTGTCTTTTCCTTAGTAGGAATACACACGAAAGACAGACTTTATCTTCAGCAAGCTTTGTTTTGCTTGAGTCAAGCAAAAGGAGTCAGCTGGAGAGTAAGCCTCTCCAAAAGACTGACTCGAAAAGGGAAGTAAGGTTAGGGCTTATATGGGTTCAGTGGAGACAATAGAGTAATGAATATTTAGTCAGCTTCTTTTTCAAGGGGCAGGTACTTCTCAGAATGGCGGCACATGCTAATTAGGTTGTACACACACCTGGAATCCAAGATTTAACCCACGGATATTCAAGATGGAGTCTTCTTGGGAGACCTTGGCATCGCTTATTATGCGATGTAGCACAAGCACACTGATCTTCAGCACTACATTGTCATCTTCGGAAGGGCTAAGGAAGGTTAAACAGTGGTCACACTTCGTTCTTCTGGGCATGCGGAGCCTGTAAAGGAGGAAGGGACTAGAAAAACACTAAGAAGGAGATAGTAATTCATAGGTTGTTTCAGTCTTATCTCATGTTGGCAGGGTGTGGTTCCTGTTTACCCAACTTCTAGATGGTAACCTTTTAACAGCTCTTTTGTTCCACCAGCACAGTTAACCCTATCTGTCTCACAACCAGAATACTCCTTAGAAGCAAAGATGGTGAGACGATGTCCCACATATTTTGGACATGTTATCACAAGGTACCAGTCCCTGGAGAAGGACATCATGCTTGTTAAAGCAGAGGGAAGACCCTCAACAAGATGGATTGACGTAGTGGCTGCAGCAACAGGCTCAAGCATGACAACAATTGTAAGGATGAGGCAGGATCAATCTGTGTTTCGTTTGGTTGTACATAGGGTCACTATGAGTCAGAACCAACTTAACAGCACATATATATATATTCACATATATGTATACATACCTACATACATATCTTCCACTCTTTTCCTTCTCTGTGCCATAAAAAGCAAAAGTATTTAAACAAATTATAATGACTATCCATTCATTCAATATCAATAAGTTACCTAGAAAAATCTTTGAAATTATTTTAAGACCGTATATCACAAAATACAATTATTAGTGAAATAAAGTTTGTTTAAACAGTCTATATTTTCATTCAGATTTTTATCCATATTTTCCCCAATCTAATCTTTGAGATTTCAATAACTGGGCTTTTTTTGTTGTTTGTTTTTTTAACTCAAAGCCTTGGCCGACCCTGACCAAGTCATTGATATGCATTTGACCTTTTTCTATGTTGGGTGGGGATTTTTTGTTTTTTCATTGTGATTTTTATCTTTTGAATTCTTAAAATTCCTCTGCAATAGAGAGAGCTTAGTCATGGTTCTTTATCTTGGAGATTCACCCAATTTCTGATAACTGTTTTAGGACAGGATTTTTCTTATTTTAACCTCATCAGAATCCACATTATTTATCTTAATTTCTTTTGTTTTACAAGGTTTTCACAAGGTTGAGAGGGGTCTTTTCTTCAAAACCTATGTGGGAGCTACAAGGGCCTCAGAGAGTGAGAGCCAAGGAGGCCTGAACTTGTCCGGCCCTCCCTCTCTAAGGCTTATCGTCAGCAAGAAGAAATGGGCAATCTCGATTCATTTCCATATGTTTAAGTTGGCATAGGAATTTTGAGAGGCAAAATACTTCCTTTCCTGTAAATATTTGGACTGTTAAATTTTATAAGTGCTTATTTATCACTAAACTGATTGATTAAAGTTCTTTGAAGAAATAATCTAATTTAATAATAACGTCTGGAGGTAGGGAATTATTACACCTTCATAATCCTATCTTTTGTACACTATAAAGAATCTTTTATAGGAGCAATTTAGAATAATTTGTCCTTTATAAGACTGTGCTATACCTATCAAAAAAATTTCCATCTTTTTTCAGTGCACTTTTCAAATAGACCAATTTATATCAAACTTTCTCAAAGTAGCTACTGAAAACCCAAACCCAAATTATAAGACAGGCACAAGAAGCATTTTTTTTTTTTTTTTTTGCAGGAGAAAGAGCTGAGACTTGACCTCACTTAAAAAAAAAAAAAAAAAAAAAAAACTGTCAGCCACAGCCTCCAGCCTGACAGAAGGCAGGAAAAAAAAAAAAGACACAACTCTGGGTCAGATACAAGCTCTTTGAACATACAAACACACACACAAAAGAGAGACATAAAACCAACATAAGTTCACTGATCTGTGAGGCCAGCTGTAAAAACCAAGCTGTACTCCTAAACAACACAAAACAAAGCAAATAGGGTACCCCTTTTATTAATGTACCTTTGGAAATTGGTAAGATTGATTCATTTCAACAGGTTCAAGGTAAAAGTGATTAACTTGCCAGAGTCTCAGATGGGTCTCAGACACTTTGACAAAAGCTGAGTAACAAAAAAAAGTTCTCCAAAGAGAAAAGAAAAGACAATGCAATGGGAACCCATTTTCCCAAAGTGGAAGAAAAAAGAGAGAAAACGGGAACTCATTTTCACAAAGTGATCACTGAAATTCCCAATTAAAAATTACTCTTAATATACTCAGCTTATAGCATTTTTGAACATGAACCTCAAACCAGGATCCCAATATGAGGGAGCTCTAGGCTCACTTCTCTTAAATGTCAAGGATTCTATTCTCTTGGATTGAAACTTTGGTTTCCCACAGTTGAATACAATACCTAGCAGGGAGTCTGATGCAGGGTTTGGTGAGTATTTTGTTTTACAGTGTACCGCCATTGCATGAGAGTTTTCTATCAGCTCGTGGGCAGCATAATGCTCTGGCTCATCTCCTGTTCCAGCTTATCCTCACATGAGCATCTTTCTGTTGGCAATAAATACCCTAGAAGACCTTGAAGTTCTCATGCCTACACGTTTTGTGGCTTAAAAAAACTCTGGAATTTCTTTGTAACAACCATATAAAAACCAGTTTCATTCTTTCTGAACCTATTTCATTCTTCCAGTGAGAGATGCAGCCTCTTATGAATTACAATTTTTGAAACAAAATCTTTCACAGAAGTTATTTTGGAATCCTGAATGTGTTTAGAAACTTCAGAATATCAATCAAATTAAGCAACCCATTGATCCTGTCTGGTTTTGGCACCATGGTTTTCTAATTTAGATCTCAAACACGGCAGTCTCTCTAACTGAAAAGTACCCCAATGTGGTCTCCAATTTGATGAGCTGAAAATGATAGGAAGCTCAAACAGAAAAATACAAATGCAAACAAGACCTAGACCCATAGTTCTTGGCCATGTAGTGAGACAGAATTCCACTAGGAAAATCCACTTCTTTATTGGATTGGAAACTCTGGTATAGTGGTTAAGAATTATGGCTGCTAACCAAAAGATTGGCAGTTCAAATCCGCCAGGCACTCCTTGAAAATTCTATGGGGCGATTATACTGTCTCCTATAGGGTTGCTATGAGTTGGAATCAATGGCAACAGGTTTGTTTCGTTTTTCTTAATTGAATTTGGCATACCCCATTTTGAGACAGTCCTAAGCACTACAAGACAACAAATGCACCAAACTCACAATAAATATTGGATTCAAGCTCAAAACAAAAAAGGGGTGGGACTCAAAAGTCCAAGAGGGCTTACCAAGATGGCCTCCAGATGCTCCATGCAGGCAATGAACTGAAAGAGTTTTTGAGGGTGTCATGCTAATGTCGAACAAGAGCTCTAGGGGAAGTTGGTCAGCTGCTATGGATCCAACTTCTGACGCCAGCAATTGTCAAAAAACCTAAATGCACAGAGAATCATCAGAAATTAGTATTACAGAATATATGCATTGTGAGTAGATATTATTCAAATCAGGCAGCATCAACTCAAAAATATAGAGAAGGCATTCAGAAGAAGGGATAGCGAAAAGAGGCTATATAGGTCATTGTCATGTTAATATCTCAAGAGATAGCATCAGAACATATGCAGGGCTCCAGGATCAGTCTGTTGAAGGAACAGAGTCACTAAGGATGTACCACACATTCTCCGGTCAGACCCTGGGTTCCTGCTTCTTGAAACTGACTCCACCTTTATAATTCTCTAAAAGGTCCCAGTGCCTGAAGTAAAACAGTCTCTGATAAGTTGCTCTGTAGGCTATGATGTGATCTGGACAGGACACCAGAAAAAGCAATTCCTTTAATGCTCAAGGATTTGAAAAAGGATACCTGACGGAAAATGGCCTGTGTGGATCACCCCAACTCCATGAACCCAGAAATGTGGATTTTCCAACAGAATTAAAATGGTTTATCCAAAACTGGAAGTCCATCTATTAAAAAAAAAAAGAAGAAGAAGAAGAAACAGGACCCATACTTCACACCATACATAAAACCTAACATAGAATACATCAAAAACTAAATATAAAACCTAAAACTAGAAAGATCATGGGAAAAAAATATAGACAATGGTAGGGGCCCTAATGCATGGCATAAATACAAGACATAACTAACAATGCACAAACACCAGAAGATAAACTAGATAACTGAGAGCTCCCAAAAATTAAAGACTTATGCTCATCAAAAAAATAAAAAAAGAATCTACCGACCGGGAAAAGTTTTTGGCTATGACATATCTGACAACGGTCCTATTGCTAACATCTATAGAATACTTGAACACCTCAACAAAAAAAGGCAAACAATCCAATTAAAAAACGGGCAAAGGATGTGAACAGATGCTTCATCAAAGAAGACATTCAAGTAGCTAACAGACACATGAGAAAATACTGCAATTATTAGCCAATAGAGAAATGAAAATCAAAACTAAAATGGGATACCATCTCACCTTGACATTAATGGTACTAATAAAAAATTAAAAAACCAGAAAATAATAAGTGCTGGAGAGGTTGTAAAGGAATTGAAACTCTTACGCACTGCTGGCGGGAATTTAAAATAGTACAACCACTATGGAAAATGATATAGGACCTCCTTATAAAAATAGAAATGGAAATACCATGCTATCCAGCAATCGCACTCTTAGGAATACAGCCTAGAGACATAAGGGCCATTACATGAATAGACATATGCACACCCATATTCAGTACAGCTTTATTCACAATAGCAAAAAGATGGAAACAACCTAAGTGCCCATCAACAGATGAATGGGTAAACAAATTACTGTACATACAATGTAATACTACACAATGATAAAGAACAGTGACGAAACTGTGAAACATCTCACAACTTGGATGAATCTGTAGAACCTTATGCTGAATGAAATAAGTCATCACAAAAGGACAAATGTTGTATGAGACCGCTATTATAAAAACATAAAAAAAGCTTACACAGAGGAAAAAAAATCTTTGATGGTTATCAAGGAGGGAAAATGTGGGAGGAGAAATCACTAGATAGTAGACAAGTGTTAACTTCGGTGAAGTAAAGACAACACACAACGTAGGGGAATTCAGCACAACTCAAAACAGACAAAGTCATAGAAACTTCCTAGACACATCGAAAACCTTGAGGGACCAATTTACTGAGGCTGAGGGCTGGGAAACTTGGTCTCAGGGGACATCTACATCCATTGGCATAACATAGTTCATAAAGAAAATGCTTTACATCCTACTTTGGTGAGTAGCATCTGGGGTCTTAAAAACTTGTGACCAGCCATGTAAGATACATCCATTGGTCCCATTCCAACTGGAGCAAAGGAGAAACAAAAGACAAAAAGAAAATAATAGTCCAAAGGACTAATGGGCCACATGAAACAGGAATTCCACCAACCTGAGCCGAGAGGAGCTAGATGGTGCCTAGCTACCACCGCAGGCAATTCTGACAGGGATCACAATAGACAGTCCCTGGTAGAGCTGAAGAAAACTGTAGAAAAATATTCAAATTCACAGAAAAAGACCAGACTTACTTATCGAACAGAGATTGGAGAAACACCCAAGCTATGGCCCCCGGACACCCTGCTAACTCAGAATGGAAGCCACTCCCAAAGCCCACCTTTCAGTCAAATATTAGAGGGGCCAATAAAATAAATAATAACACACATAAGGAACGTGGTTCTTAGTTCAATCAAGTATAGAAGATCAAATGGGCAACACCTGCCCAAAAGCAAAGACACAAAGACAGGAAAGGACAGGAAAAATAGAGGAGTAGATATGGGAAACCTGGTGCAAACGGAAAGGGGGAGAGTGCTGACACATTGTGGAGACTGCAACCAATGTCACAAAACAATTTATGTATAAATTTCTGAACGAGAAACTAATTTGCATTGTAAGTTACACTTAAAGCACAATATTTTTTTTGGTTTGTCAACTCCAATCAGGTCCTTGCCCCTGCATGCAACAGAAAGTGCTCCTGAAGAGTCACCAACGTTCTCTATCTTATTAAGTCCAGATTTTGATTCTTCATCCATCACTCACTTCACTTGTCAGCAACATTGACTCAGTTTAGCACTTATTGGAATGAGTTTTTATGTTTCAGGTCTTTCTGTGGTGCAAGAAAAAGTTTATCTTTTTGGTGTGACCAGCTGTATTTTATTCTATTTTATCTATTATTTCATGCGTTTGAAGTGAATCAAGTTCAGATAGCAAAAGGTGAAATCACAATGCCGTCTTGTCTCAATTTAGTTTTCAAAAGTTTATATATTAACAAAATTTAAACAGAAGTAGTTAAAGGTGGTAAAAGACACGAAAAATAGAGCTCATTAAAGGTAAAATATTTTTAAGTGAATACTAAATTGGCACACATAATTTCACCTCACATACTTTGGACACGTTATTAGGAGGGACCAGTCCTTGTAGAATGACAACAACATGCTTACTAAAGTAAAGGGGTAGTGAAAAAGAGGAAGACTCTCACTGAGATGGATTGACACAATGGCTGCAACAATGGGCTCAAACATAGCAACGATTGTGAGGATGGAGCGGTGTTTTGTTCTGTTGTGCATAGGGTCGCTATGAGTCGGAACCGACCCTGTGGAGCCTGTGAAAAAGAACAACATACAATATTTTCACACCTGAAATAGGTATCAGGCTTCCTAAGGTCATTTGGTTAGATAGAGTTGCTTTCAGTTGTAATTAAATAAAGAAGACTGGAATGCAGTTAGATAAGAATGGTATGTCCGTGTGTGCTAGGTGTGTGACATGGAGGTGAGCAGAAACAATGGGTGGAGAAAGGTGAATGACAAGCAACCGCCCTTGTCAGGAAATCATCCATCCTGAATTCCACCTTTTATTGCCTTGGTCTTTAAGGATTTGTACTCTTTGGATCAGAATGACAATAAAATGTTTGGCTAATGAGGAGCTTTGGATATTGAGCCCCTAGGGATACAGAATCTGCAAATAGTCTGCCTGTTACCCCCTCACTAAGCAGCAGTTCTTCAGTCAGGAGCCAGCACGCCTGAGACATTACCCACCATGATGCTCTTGTCCAGGAGCTGTGTGCCTCACCAGGCCCTTCTGCCTTTCCTGTGGAGAGAACGTCCATCTACATCATCCAACATCGAGGGCAGGTGTTAAGCATCATTCCTCAATGACATCAGCCAGGTAACCTAGAGTCCCTTGGTTAACATTTAGAAAGAGGGCAAGTGTTTCATCACAGGGTCATCCAGAGGAAGCTGGGAGGAGAGTTGTTGTTATTAGGTGCCATAGTGAACCCAAGCACAACAAAAAGAAATGTCGCCCAGTCCTGTGCCATCCTTATAATCATTGCTACGCTTGAGCCCATTGTTGCAGTCACTGTGTCAGTACTTCCCGCTGAGGGTCTTTCTCTCATCAGGGAGAATGATGAGAGTACATGCATAAAATGATTGGAAATAAGCCTTCCATGGACCCCTGCATCTATTCTATCTTCCTGACATGTTTCCATGTATCTTTGCACCAGTCTCAAGGACTTCTCATTCTACCAGTCTCCTCTTCTCTCTCTACAATGGAGGGACAATTTTCCTCCTGAACATAAATCTGTCCCTTTTGAAACATGATGACCATTTTAATGAAAAAATACAAACCTGTTGCTGTCAAGTTGATTCCCACTCATAGCAACCCTGTGAAGGTTTTCAGAATAGAACTGCCCCATAGGGTTTCCAAGGAGCAACTGGTGAATTTGAACTGCTGACCTTTTGGTTAGCAGCCGTAGCTTTTAACCACTGCGGCACCAGAGTTTCCAGATGACCACTACAGAATTCTAATATTTACTTGAATTCTTGTGGTAGAGAAGGAGGTGGTTTGTGGAATTTATCTCCTCATTCCTTGTTTTTAACACATATTTTTATCATCTCTGTTATCCAGCTCCTATCTTGGAAAGACATGGAGTCTGAGACACACACATCACACCATCTCCCTAGTTCATTTATTTCCTCTTTATAAAGTTGGCAAATATTTACAATGACCACAGGAGCACAGGTAGTATGAAAATACGTATATAAAACCATGACTAACTTTTCACCCCTTTCAAGAACGAATAAATGTTTACACTCAGCTGTATTAGATTCAGGTTTTTTTTTTTTTTAAATAAATAGCCAAATAATATGCGTACAGGGGACACAAACTTTCTAGTCTTCTCCATTCTTCTCCTTCCCTTCCCAGATGGCTTTTGCGTCTGGTGATGAAGCTTCTGCTGGTCCAGGGACCACATCTTTGATTGTCTTGTCACTTATCTTTTCCATCAGTTTAATCAACAATATGGAACCCAGAAACCAAACAGGAGTTTCAGAGTTCTTTCTCCTGGGACTGGCAGAGGATCCAGAACTGCAGCCCCTTCTCTACAACATCTTTCTGTTCATGTACTTGGTCACCATCCTGGGAAACCTGCTCATCATCCTGGCTATCAGCTATGATTTCCACCTCCATACCCCCATGTACTTCTTTCTCTCCAATCTGTCCTTTACGGACATCTGTTTAAGTACAACCACAGTCCCGAAGATGTTAGTGAACATCAATACACAGAGAAACTCTATCACTTACACTGGCTGCCTCACCCAGGTATGTGCTGCCATAATTTTTGGAAGTTTTGAAAATTTTCTCCTTGGAATAATGGCCTATGACTGCTATGTGGCTATTTGTCATCCATTGAGGTACACAGTCATCATGAACCCCCACTTCCTTAGTCTGCTGGTCGTACTCTCTTTGTTCATTAGTATCATGAATGCTCTGGTCCATAGTCTGATGTTGCTGAGACTGTCCTTCTGCACAGACCTGGAAATTCCCCACTTCTTCTGTGAAATTGTTCAGGTCCTCAAGCTTGCCTGTTCCAATACCCTCATCAATAACATCATACTATATTTTATGTCTAGCATATTTGGTGGTATTCCTTTCTCTGGGGTTATTTTTTCTTACACTCAAATTGTTTCTTCCATCCTGAGAATGCCATCAGCTGTTGGAAAGTATAAAGCTTTTTCCACCTGTGGATCTCACCTCACAGTTGTTTTCTTGTTCTATGGGACAGCATTTGGAGTGTACATTAGTTCTGCATTTACACACTCTTCCAGGAAGACAACGGTAGCCTCCGTGATGTACATTGTGGTCCCTCAAATGATGAATCCTTTTATCTATAGCCTGAGGAACAGGGACACGAAGGGATCTGTGAGAAAAATTATTGGTAGGATGCTTTATTTTTAGTGATTGTGTCATCTGCTTCGGGCTTGGGTTTCTAGAATGAGTAAAAGTAAAAGAAATAGTGAAGAGTCAGAATTCCTAACTAGATGACATAATGGCTAAGCTTTATAAAAAAGAGTCAAAAACAACCGCTGTATATTAGTCCCCATTTGTGTACTTCTTCATAGCAAGCTCAGAAAAGTGTGCCAGTGTCAAACTCAAACTTGTACATACTTAATTGTTTTAAAAATAGCCCACATAATCAGAATTTCACCAACTTAGAGCCTTCCTCCCTTACTTATCCCACAAAAATACACCCAGCGTTTGCTATCCATAGATGGGCGAAGACCTGTCGCTATAATGATCCTAATGTGCTCTGCCTTTGGAGTACCTTTGACCCAGAGACTCCCCAACTTGCTGCAGTAGGGCTTCTCACAGGGACACATAATCTCCCTCCTTCCTTCTGCACTTCCCTGGGAGTTCTCATCCCTTCTTCCCCTTCTGTTTTCTTCCTGCACCTCTTGCCTCTGGAAGACCTCCTGCTGTGGGAGATTACACCCTACATGCAGCTGTCAATGCATCACACCAATAAAACAGCTTGCTGTTCAACTGCTATCTCATGGTCATAATCTTTTTTCTTGATCATCCTTGAAGTTCATTAAACTCACTACACTAAGTGCATTTCAACTTGGGGTTGAAACCTGACTCTGCTTTTTTGTTTAAATCTCTGCTGTTTCACAAATTATTTCAACTCATTAAACACAGTTTCTTTGGGCAGGTTCCACAGAAGCAGAGCCTGAGGAAGGGCTTTTTATTATAGTGATGTTGTTAGCAGTGTGACCCCAATACCCCGAGCATGTTTTCTCCTTTTTCAAAATGGGCAACTGAGAGCTTAACACAACTAAAAAAGGCCATGATAAATATTTAAGTTATTCTTCCTCTGCCTGCCTCCTTCAGGTACATCTGTTAATGATTTTGTTTTGACCAAATGTTAATGACTTTGGTCTTTGTTTTAAACTGATGCAAATAACCTTTTGTTCTGTCAGGACTACCTGTGGCATACAACCCCCACAGGAAAGCTGGAGCCCAGATATCAGATATGCATATTTTTAGCCTAATAAAGAAATGTCTGGCAGGGGACTACAAAGACACTTGTAACCATTGTAAGATTCTGTATAAGCTCTAATGTCAAAATTGCCCTTCCAGACTCCATAGAGACAGCCTGTGTTGCTGCCAGGTCCCAGGTGATGTATGCACCTCCTTAATAACCTTTCTCACTCTTTCTGACTTG
The DNA here is from genome assembly GCF_030014295.1 of Loxodonta africana. Taxonomy (NCBI): domain Eukaryota; kingdom Metazoa; phylum Chordata; class Mammalia; order Proboscidea; family Elephantidae; genus Loxodonta; species Loxodonta africana. The sequence goes on from NC_087344.1 coordinate 18,077,735, forward strand.
GAGTATGTTTCATTGGCTGGACTGCTCCAGGGAATGGATCCTAATCAGGTAACAGTAGCCTTCTCAGACAAAATCAAGTAGGAGACAATGGACAAGGCAGGGACGGATCTAAAGTTATAGTCACAGCTAGAGAGTAACTTCAGGCTGATCTAATGGAGAGGTTTGTGAATTGCACCCCATACTAACCTCACTGTGAGACAAGGATGCTGACCTTTCAGGCCCCAATTTAGTACTTACTGAGATCTTTCACTGATAAACTGTCTCTGATGATGGCAACATCGGCATCCACCAGACTCAGTTTCATCACCTACAAAATGATCTCTGTAATTTGAGATGATTGTGAGGTATTTGAATTTCATCAGTGCAGAAGCCTTTGGTTCTAAGAAGAAAAAGAACTGACTCTAATATCCTCAAGCAATAAAGTTATATGTCATTACAAAGAAAGGCCTTCAGAGGTAGGGAATGTACAGGAACAAGAGAGTAGGCTTCATTTAGTCCTCTGTGAGGTGGCTTCATCCTAGAACTGGTTCCCTTTATGGTCGCCTGATTGTTGCAACAGATTCAGGTCTCATATCCGCACATGATGCCCAGAGAGAGAAAACTTGCTGTCCTTCTCTGGGTTTACTGTTACTAGGCATTTCCATGGAATCATCAGAAGACAGCCCCTCTGTACTCAGTTGAATAATGCCTCCCCACAAAGATATCCCAATCCCTGGAAGCTCTGAGTTTCACTGATATTATAAGAGGGTGAATGTTCTTGTCTGTGCTTTTGGTGCCACATTTAAGAAACTATTTTCCAATCCAAGATCATAAAGATTTGCCTCTCTGTTTCCTCCTAAGAGGTTTATAGTTTTAGCCTATGGTCTCTGATTTGATAAACTGATGATGATAGGGAGCTCAAACAAAAATCCAAATACAAACAAAACTTAGATCCATAGTTCTTGGCCATGGAGTGAGCCAGTTTCACTAGGAAAATCCACTGTTTCTTCGATTTGGCATATCCCATTTTGAGACAGCCCTAATCACTGCAAAACACCAAATTCACCAAACTCATTATAAATATTGAATTCAAGCTTAAAATGCAAAAGGAGTAGAGCTGGAGAGCCTGAGAGGGCTTATCAAGATGACCTTCAGATGCTCCACAGAGGCAGTATGCTGAAAGGGCTTTTATGGACATTACATCTATGTCCAATGAGAGCTCTGGGGGAAGTTAGTCATTTGCTATTGATCCAACTTCTGATGCCAGGAATTGTCAAAACACCTAAATGCACAGAGAAACACCGGAAATTAATGTAACAGAATATTTTTGTTGTGTCTAGATATGATTCAAATCAGGCAGCAGTCAACTCAAAAATGTAGGGAAGGTAGGTCAAAGAAGGGATAGTGAAAACAGGTTAGGCAGGTTATTGTCATGTTAATTGCTCAGGAGATAGTATGAGAATACATGCAGGGTTCCAGGGTCAGTCAGTTGTAGCAGCAGAATCACTAAGAAAATGCCATACATTTTCCAGTTAGACTGTGGGTTCCTGCTTCTTAAAACTGGCTGTATGTTGGCAATTCTTTAAAAGAACCTAATACCTGAGGCAAAACAGTCTCCACTAAACTGCTCACTAGGATACTGTTTGACTTGAAGATTACTCCAGGAAAATCAGTTCATTAAAGGCTCAAGTTTCAAAAGAATACCTTAGGGCAAATGGTGTGGATCAACCCAATTCCATGAACCAGGAAATAGATTCCAGGGGAATTAAAATGGTTTGTCAAAAACTGGATGTCCATCTGTAAAAAAAAAAAAAAAGAAAGAAAGAAAGAAAGAAACAGGACCCATACCTCACACCATACACAAAAACTAACACAAAATATATCACAGAACTAAATATAAAGCATAATACTATAAAGATCATGGAAGAAAAAATAGGTGCAATGCTAGGGGCTCTAATGCATGGCATAAATACAACACAAACCATAAATAACAATGCACAGATACCAGAAGATAAACTGGGAGCTCCTAAAAATTAAACACTCATGCTTATCAAAAGACATCACCAAAGGAATAAAAAGAGAACCTACAGGCTGGGAAAACTTTTAGGCTATAACATACTCAACAAGAATCTAATCTCTAATATCTATAGAATACTTCAACACCTCCACAACAAAAAGACAAACAATTCAGTTAAAAGTGGGCAAAGAACAAGAGCAGCCACTTCACCAAAGAAGACTTTCAAGCAACTAATAGACACATGAGGAAATGTTAGCAGTTATTAGCCATTAGAGAAATACAAATCAACACTAAAATGAGATAGCATTTCACACTGACATTAATGGAACTAATCAAAAAATTAAATAAAAAATGTTGGAGAAGTTTTGGAAAGATTGGAACTCGCATGCACTGTTGATGGGAATGTAAAATGGTACAACCACTACAGAAAATTATATGGCAACTCCTTAAAAAGCTAGAAATAGAAATACATATGATCCAGCAATCCTACTCCTAGGAATATATCCTAGAGAAATAAGAACTGTGCCATGAATAAATATATGCACACCCATGTTCGTCGTAACATTTTTCATAATAGCAAAAAGATGGGAACAACCTATATGCCCATGAACAGATGAATGAATAAACAAATTATAGTGCATACACACAACGGAATACTATGCAACAATGAAGAACAATGATGAATCTTCAAAACATCTCCCAACATGGATAAATCTGGAGTGCATTATGCTGAGTGAAATAAGTCATCACAAAAGGACAAATATTGTATAAGACCACTATTATAAAAACCCAAGAAAAAGTTTACACAGAAAAAAAAATCTTTGATGGTTAAAAGGGAAGGCTTGAATGGGGAGGGGAAATCACTAACTAGATAGTACCCAGTAATAGACAAGCATTAACTTTGGTGAGGGGAAAGACAACACACAATATATGGGAAATCAGCACACCTTGAACAAGGCAAAGTCATAGAAGCTTCCCAGAAACATCCAAACACTTCAGGGACCAAGTTACTGGGGCTGAGGGCTGGAGACCAGGGTCTTGGGGAACATCTAGGCCAATTGGCATAACATAGTTCATAAATAAAATGTTCTGCATTCTACTTTGGTAAGTAGCATCTGGGGTCTTAAAAGCTTGTGAGCATCAATCTAAGATGTATTTCTTGTTCCCATCCCATTCAGAACGAAGGAGAATTAAGAAAACCAAAGACACAAGGAATATATTAGTCCAAAGGACTAATGGACCACAAGAACCACAGCCTCCACCATCCTGAGCCCAGAAGAACTAGATGGTGCCTGGCAACAACGATGGACTGTTCTGACAGGGATCATAATAGAAGGCCCCAGACAGAGTGGTAGAAAAATGGTACAAAATAATTCAAATTTCCAAAAAAGACCAGACTTACTGGTCTGACAGGTGCTGGAGGAAGCCCCTAGACTACGGCTCATGGAAACAGTAGTCAAGAAATCAAATGACTCATTGCATTGGGCAAATCTGTTGAAATGATCTCATTAAAGTGTTAAAAACCAAAGTTGTCACTTTGAGGGCTAAGTTGCACCTGACCTAAGCCATGTTATTTTTAACTGGCTCATATGCATGGAAAAGCAGGACAATTAATAAGGAAGACCAAAAAATAGTTGATGCCTTTGAACTATGGCGTTGGCGAAGAATATTGAGTATACCGTGGACTGCCAGAAAATGAACAAATCTGTCTTGGAAGAGGTACAGCCAGAATGCACTTTAGAAGCAAGGAAGGAGAGACTTTGTCTCATCTACTTTGGACATGTTATGAGGAGGGATGAGTCCCTGAAGAAAGACATCATGGTTGGTAAAGTATAGGGTCAGAGGAGAACAGGAAGGCCCTCAATGAGATGGACTGACACAGTGGCTGCAACAATGGGCTCAAACATAGTGACAATTCTGAGGATGACACGGGACGAGGCATTGTCTCGTTCTGTTTTGTATAGCGTTGCTGTGAGTTGTAATCATTTCAACCTCACCTAACAACAAAAACAATTAATGATCTGATTTAGGTAGTTAAAAACAAAATTTCCACAAGATTAAATTTGTGTATGAAGTCGTAAGATTTATTTGATATTCATGATATTCATACAGTAAGTTTCAGGTTCATTCGATGACTCTCAGAAAGAACAAACACAGAGCATTTGCATTTTACAAAATCTTAGGTATATTTTTACATATACGATTGGATGGTGCCATCCAATCAGTCTCCACTGATGGTAACTATCTACAACAAAACGAAACACTGCCCAGTCATGTGCCATCCTCACAATCATCGCTATGGTTGAGCCCATCTTTGCAGCCACTGTGTCAGTCCATCTTGTTGAGGGTCTTCCTCTATTTTGCTGACCCTCTGCCAAGCATTATGGCTTTCTCCAGGGACTGGTCCTTCCTAATAACATGTCCAAAGTACACGAGATGAAGTCTCACCATCTTAGCTTCTAAAGATCATTCTGGCTGTACTTCTTCCAAGACAGATTTGTTTGTTCTTCTGGCAGTCCATGGTTTATTCAATATTCTTCTTAAACACCATAATTCAAAGTCATCAATCCTTCTTATTCATTGTCCAGCTTTCACATGCATATGAGGCTACTGAAAATACCTTGGCCTGGGTCAGGCACACCTTAGTCCTCAAAGTGCCATCTTTGCTTTTTAACACTTCAAAGAGGCCTTTTGCAGCAGATTTGCTCAATGCAATTTTCATTTCACTTCTTGCCTGCTGCTTCCATGGGTGTTGATAAATATACCCATATACATAAACTATCCCTTCACACCTAAAATAGGAGTCAGGTTTCCTAAATTCACTGGTAAGATAGAGTTGCTACCAGTTGTGTTAAAAAAAAAAAAAAAATGAAGAAGGCTGGAGTCCAGTTGGAGAAGAACATGTGTCCACATATTCATGTTGTGTGACATAGAGGTGAGCAGAAACAAAGAGAGACGAATCACATGCAGCTGGTCTCACAGGGGCAGGGAGTTGGCCATCCTGAATTCCACATTCTAAAGACTTGGTCTTTCAGGATTTGCGATGCCCTGGGATCAGGATGACAATAAATGCTTTTGGTTAATGAGAAGCTTTGGAATTTGAGCCCCCAGGGATGTAGAGACTGAAAACTGTCTGCATGTGACTGCCCGTGACTCAATATCCCCTCACCCGCAGTCAGGAAGCAGCACACCAGAGACTCTACACACAAGTGATCCTCAAGCTCAGGATCCAGGTGTCCCACTGAGTCTCTCTGCCTTTCCTCAGGACACATCTTCCACCTTCACCATTCAGGGAATGCGTCAACATCATTCTACAGTGATGCCAGCCAGGTAATTAAAATTGCTAGTTGTTTGGAAATAAGGGCAGGAGTTTCCTCACAAGCTCATCCAGGGCAAGCTGTGAAGAGAGTACATGCATAAAATGATTGAACTCAAGTCTCCCATGGACTCCTGCCTAACTATCTTCCATCTTCCTGACATGATTCCTTGTCTCTTTGCACCAATCCCAAGGAACTCCAATTCTACCAGTCTCTTACTCTGTCTCTATAATGGTAAAGATCGTTTTCCTCCTGAGCAGAAATTGCCCCTTCTCAAACACGATGACTACCATAAAATCCTCTGATATTTACTTGCATTCTTGTGGTGGTGAAATAGGAGGGCTATCAGCTTCGCCTTATCGTCCCACTCCTGGTTCTTAACACACATTTTTATTATCTGTGTCACCTGGCTCTAATCTCTGGAAAAAGATGTGGAGTGTCAACAGACTCTTCGAATTCCTCCTTCTGTTTTTCTCTATAATATTACCTTTTTAAAAAATAGTAATGACAATAATTTTTTTGAGGCTTCATGTCTGGGAGGCTGTAAATATATTTTTCTTTGTAAAGGTAGATCTTTTCCTTGGAGTAGGTGTGTCCATTCACACTTGGATAGAATATGCCTTTTGGGCTGGAATTCTGGGCCTACAGGGAAGTCCACCAGAGCCAGATTGTTGTTGTGGCTGCTAGCTGCCAGTTAGTTTGCCCTCAACTCATGGCAATGCATGCTCAACAGAATGAAAAGCTGCCAGGTCCTATGCCATCCCCATAATCGGTTGTGAATCAAATTGTTTTAATTCATAGGCTTTTCTTTGGCTGATTTTCAGAAGTGGATCACCAGGATTTTCTTCCTATAAAATTACAAAATATTTAAAATGATTATACCAACACAGATGGTGTAAAAAAAAAAAAAAATTAGCACCTTTAACTACTTTCCAGAATAAACAAATGCTGATGCTCAGCTATTGATCAGATTCATGTATTTTTTATTAAATAATCAAATAAGATGCATACAGATGGCACTAACTGTATTCCCCTCCATTCCTCGTGTTCCTGACCTAGATGATGTTTGCCTCTGGTGATGCAGCTACGGCTGGTATGGGGACCACACATTTGATTGTCTTGTCATCTCATCTTTTCCATCAGATTCATTAATATGGAACCTAGAAACCAAACAAATGTTTCAGAATTCTTCTCCTGACACTGAGAGAGGATCTGGAACTGCAGCCCCTCCTCTGTAGCCTGTTTCTGTCCATGTATCTGGTCACTGTCCTGGGAAATCCACTCATCTTCCTGGCTATCAGTTCTGACTCCACCACCACACCCCCATGTATTTCTTTCTTGCCAATTTGTCCTTCACTGACATCTGTTACAGCATCACCACTACCCCAAAGATGCTGGTGAACCTCCAAGTACAGAATGAGAGCATCACATATGCAGGCTGCCTCACCCAGGTCTGCTTTGTCCTGGTTTTCGCTAGTTTGCAATGTTTTCTCCTTGGAGTAATGGCCTATGACTTCTATGTGGCCATTTGTCAACCAAGACATAAACAGTCATCATGAACCATTGCCACTGTGGTCTGTTGATTCTACTCTCAATTTTCATTACCACTGTGGATGACTCGATCCACAGCCTGATAGTGTTGCACCTGTCTTTCAGCACAGACTGGGCAATCTCCTACTTCTGAGAAGTTGTTCAGGTCAACAAGATTGCCAGTTCTAATACCTTCATCAAGAACATCTCCTTATATTTGGCAGCTACCATACTGGCTAGTGGTCCTCTCTCTGGAATCATTTTCTTTTATACTCAAATTGCCTCCTCCATTTTGAGAATGTCTTCAGCAGGTGGAATGCATAAGGCTTTTTCTACCTGTGGGTCTCATCTCTCAGTTGTTTCCTAGTTCTATGGGACAGGCTTAGGTATGTATATTAGTGCTGCATTTACACACTCTCCCAGGAAGACTGCAGTAGCTTCAATGATGTACACTATGGTGACTCTCATGATGAACTCATTTACCTACAACCTGAGAAACAGGGACATGAAGGGGGGCTTGAAGAACATTATCAGGTGTATATCTGTTTTTCAGTGATTAAATTATCTGCTTTGGGCCTGGATTTCTAGATTGCATCAAAGGGGAAGAATACTCATGAGCCAGAATTCCTGACTGTCCATCGCCATGTTCTTCTAAAATGACAAGATAACAAAATGGTTAAGTGCAATTCACCTTGGTATTGGATCCTGACTCTGTTCTTTGTGTAGCTCTGTACTTTTGACAAATAATTTCTTCACTCAGTTGTTGTTGTTAGGTGCCATCAAGTTGGTTCCAACTCATAGCGACCTTATATACAACAGAATAAAACACTGTCCGGTCCTGTGCCATGCCCATAATCGTTGTTATGCTTGAGCCCATTGTTACAGCCACTGTGTCAATCCATCTTGTTGTGGGTCTTCTCCTTTTTCATTGACACTGTATTTACCAATCATGATGTTCTTCTCCAGGGACTGATCACTCCTGACAACATGTTCAAAGTATGTAGGACGTAGTCTCTCCATCCTTGCTTCTAAGGAACAACCTGGTTGCATTTTTTCCAAGATAGATTTGTTTGTTCTTTTGGCTGTCCAAGATATATTCAACATTCTTCACCAATACCACAATTCAAAGGTGTCAGTTCTTCTGTCTTCCTTATTTAGTGTCCAGCTTTTGCACGCACGTATTGAAAATACCATGGCTTGGATCAGGCACACCTTAGTCTTCAAGGTGTTATCTTTGCTTTTCATCACTTCTAAGATGTCTTTTGCAGCAGATTTGCCTAATGGAATGCATCTTTTGATTTTTTGACTGCTGCTTCCATGGCTGTTAATTGTGGATCCAAGTAAAACGTAATCCTTGACAACTTCAATCTTTTCTCCATTTATCATGATGTTGCTTATTGGTCCAGTTGTGGGGATTTTTGTTTTCTTTATGTTGAGGGGAAACTCTGGTGGTGTAGTGGTTAAGTTCTGCAGCTGCTGACCAAAGGGCCGGCAGTTCGAATCTGCCAGGTGCTCCTTGAAAACTCTGCAGGCAGTTCTACTCTGTCCTACAAGATAGCTATGAGTCGGAATGAACTCGACGGCACTGGGTTTGGGTTTTTTTTTTTTGGTTTTAAGTTGAGGTGCAATCCATACTGAAGTCTGTGGTCTTTCATCTGCATCAGTAAGTGCTTCAAGACCTCTTCACTTTCAGCAAGCAAGGTTGTGTCATCTGCATAACACAGGTTATTAATGAGTCTTCCTCCAATCCTGACGCCCCTTTCTTCATAAAGTCCAGATTCTCGGATTACATGCTCAGCCTACAGATTGAATAGGCATGGTGAAGGGATACAACCCGAAGCACACCTTTACTGAATTTAAACCACACAGCATCCCCTTGTTCTGTTCAAATGACTGCCTCTTGATCTATGTACAGGTTCCTCATGAGCACAGTTAAGTGTTCTAGAATTCCCATTCTTTGCAATGTCATCCATAATTTATTATGATCCACACAGTCGAATGCTTTTGCATAGTCAATAAAACGCAGGTAAACATCTTTCTGGTATTCTCTGCTTTCAGCCAGGATCCATCTGACATCAGCAATGATATCCCTGTTTCCAAGTCCTCCTCTGAATCCAGCCTGAATTGCTGGCAATTCCCTGTGGTTATAATGCTGCAGCCACTTTTGAATGATCTTCAGCAAAATTTTACTTGCATGTGATATTAATGATATTGTTCGATAATTTCCACATTTGGTTAGATCACCTTTCTTGGGAATAGACATAAATATGGATCTTTTCCAGTTGGCTGACCAGGTAGCTGTTTTCCAAATTTCTTGGCATAGATGAGTGAGAACCTCCAGTGCTGCATCCATTTGTTGAAACATCTCAGTTGATTCCCTTCAATTCCTGGACCCTTGCCTTTTGCTAATGCCTTCAGTGCAGCTTGGACTTCTTCCTTCAGTACCATTGGTTCCTGATCATATGCTACCTCTCGAAATGGTTGAGCGTCAACGAGTTATTTTTGGTATAATGACTGTTTATTCCTTCCATCTTCTTTTGATGCTTCCTGCATCATTTAATATTTTCCCTATAAAATCCTTCGCTATTGCAACTCAAGACTTGAATTTTTTCTTCAGTTCTTTTATCTTGAGAAATGCTGAGCATGGTCTTCTGTTTTGTTTTTCTACTTCCAACTCTTTGCACACGTCATTATAATACTTATTTTGTCTTCTTGAGCAGCCCTTTGAACTCTTCTGTTCAGTTCTTTTATTGTATCATTTTTTCCTTTTGCTTTAGCTACTCGATGTTCAAAAGCAAGTTTTTGTCATTTTGTCATACTGTGGGGGCTTGTGTGTTGCTGTGATGCTGGAAGCTATGTAACCGGTATTCAGATACCAGCAGGGTCACCCATCATGGACAGGTTTCAGCTGAGCTTCCAGACTAAGACAGACTAGGATGAAGGACCAGACAATCTACTTCTGAAAAGAATTAGCCAGTGAAAACCTTTTGCAACACTCTAACCCCAGTTTATTTGGTCAAGTTTTATAGAAGCAGCACCTGAGGCAGGTATTCTGTTATGTGGTTGTGAGGGCATCCATTTCAGCAGAAGGAAAGTGGGAGAAGGTGAAGAGAGCCAGGAAAAGATGAAAGCAAAGTTGTGGGGACAGCCAGAGGCTAGCTTCAGCCTGATTCCACTGACAAAGCCATGTGAATGGAAACTTAGAGTTAGTCCCACTGTGAGAGATGAGAGCTTACTTTTCATGCCCCAATCAGTAATCACTGAGACATGTCATTGATAAATTTATGTGTAAAAAGTAACATCAGCATTCATCATATTCAGTTTCATTATCTACAAAAGGGACAAAATTAGATGATTTCCGTGGCTTCAGAAGATTGTGAGGTAAGTGAACCTTATCAGTGAGAAAGACTTTGATTCTAATAAGAAAATATAAACCTTGGCTCTAACAGGTTTTCATTACAATTGCTTCATTACAAGGACTTCAGAGGTAGAAAATGCACAAGAACAGGTCGGTAGGGTTTCATTCAGTCTCCTACAAGGTGGCTGCATTCTAGGACAGCAACAGATCCAGGTGTCCTCATCACTTTTGATGCTCAGAGACACAAAACTGACTCCTTCTTTGGGCGTACTATTAATAGAGGATCTTTTGTTAATAGAGATCTATTGTTAATAGGAAAACCCTGGTGGCATAGTGTTTAAAAGTTACGGCTGCTAACCAAAAGTCAGCAGTTCAAATCTACGAGGCACTCCTTGGAAACTCCATGGGGCAGTTCTACTCTTCCCTGTAGGGTAGCTATGAGTTGGAATCGACTCGATGGCAATGGGTTTGGTTTTTTATTGTTAATAGACCTTTCCATGGAGTGATACAGAAGACATCTCCTCCTGTCTCATCACTTTGAATAGGATCATACATCCCTTCCTCATTAAACTTCTCGCATGGGAAAAATTGAGTACTATGACAGCCTCAGGCTGACCATGCAGATTGTATTTCTGTTGGTTAGTGAACCCCTGCAACCACTAAAACCACTAATACAATGGCTGGCACATAACTCTCGATAAAATCCAACTGGAATCATTTAGTTCTATACATTACCGTTATTTATAAGGCTTGTTATTCCTTGCTCTCAAACATTTCTACCACTTGATTCAGCAGTTTTATTGGTTTCCCTTTATTGTAATATCTTTCAGTAGGTTTACTAGTCTTGATAATATACTCAAATGAATAATTATTCAGTAGTCTGGGTAGAGATGACAGTCTTTTTTGGACCCCTATTTGTTTCGATCTTGTCTAATTGATTTATTGATCAGAGTGTATATGAGGTGTTACTTTTCTCCTTGTTGTTGTTATTGTTAGGTGCCATCGAGTTGGTTCTGACTCATAACGACCCTATGCACAACAGAACAAACACTGCCTGGTCCTGTGCCATCCTTACAATCGTCGTTATGCTTGAGCTCATTGTTGCAGTCACTGTGTCAATCCACCTTGTTGAAGGTCTTCCTCTTTTCCGCTGACCCTGTACTCTGCCAAGCATGATGTCCTTCTCCAGGGACTGATCCCTCCTGACAACATGACCAAAGTATGTAAGACGCAGTCTCGCCATCCTTGCCTCTAAGGAGCATTCTGGCCGCACTTCTTCCAAGACAGATTTGTTCATTCTTTTGGCAGTCCATGGTACATTCAATATTCTTGGCCAACACCACAATTCAAAGGCGTTAATTCTTCTTCAGTCTTCCTTATGCGTTGTCCAGCTTTCACATGCATATGATGCAATTGAAAATACCACAGCTTGGGTCAGGCGCACCTTAGTCTTCAGGGTGACATCTTTGCTCTTCAACACTTTGAAGAGGTCCTTTGCAGCAGATTTGCCCAATGCAATGCTGAATGTGGAAATTATAGAACAAAATCATTAACATCACATGCAAGCAAAATTTTGCTGAAGATCATTCAAAAACGGCTGCAGCAGTATATCAACAGGGAACTGCCAGAAATTCAGGCTGTTTTCAGAAGAGGATGTGGAACCAAGGATATCATTGCTGATGTCAGATGGATCCTGGCTGAAAGCAGAGAATACCAGAAGGACGTTTACCTGTGTTTTATTGACTATGCAAAGGCATTGGACTGTGTGGATCATAACAAACTATGGATAACACTGCGAAGAATGGGAATTCCAGAAGACTTAATTGTGCTCATGAGGAACCTTTACATAGATCAAGAGGCAGTTGTTGGGACAGAACAAGGGGATACTGATTGGTTTAAAGTCAGGAAAGGTGTGTGTCAGGGTTGTATTCTTTCACCATACCTATTTAATCTGTATGCTGAACAAATAACACGAGAAGCTGGACTATATGAGGAAGAACGGGGCATCAGGATCAGAGGAAGACTCATTAACAACCTGCGTTATGCAGATGACACAACCTTGCTTGCTGAAAGTAAAGAGGACTTGAAACACTTACTAATGAAGATCAAAGACCACAGCCTTCGGTATGGATTACACCTCAACAGAAAGAAAACAAAAATCCTCACAACTGGACCAATGAGCAACATCATGAAAAATGGAGAAAAGATTGAAGTTGTCAAGGATTTCATTTTACTTGGCTCCACAATCAAAAGCCATGGAAGCAGCAGTCAAGAAATCAAAAGACTTTTCTCCTTAGTCACCTTATTTTGCAGTTTTTCTTTCTCAACCCTGGTGAGTCTACACAGAAGTTGAATAAAATTAATTAAATCACTGAAGTTTTAGAGGGCTTCCTGTACTCTTAGAGATCTCATGTGAAACTTTTTAATGTGTGTTTGTGAGGAAATTAGTTTTCCTGTGGGGATGGATTTTTTTTTTTTTTTGAGGAAAACGTGTTGACTGCATGTCAGGACAGCAGAAGAGGGAAAGTGGTAGGCTCAGGAAGGTGGCTTTTACCACAGTCACAAAGAAGCAGAGTCATCAGTCAGAATCATCTCTGTAGGACGAGTGTGACAAAAATTCAGGTCTTGTACCATCAGTGGAGTGTATAGAGAGCCTACTGTTCTGGTCATCACTGATGGTGGTGGTGGGATTGTGTTCACCTGCACACTTGGAGGACACCTCACCTGGCACAACATGTGTCTCCTAGTACAAAGATGCTCCATTTATGTTCATACTGTATGTTCATACCTCACCCAAGAACTACTGACTTTGATCTCTGGGTATACATTCCAGTGATGAGCATTGTTAATAACTCCTTTTTGAGATTTTGATGTGTGCTGAAATCTGAGAAGCATGATGTAAATATTAGAAGAACATGGAAGAATGTATTAGAATATGGGCTATGAAAGAATCTGGAATTTGAAAATCTTTTCAGTTTTACTTATTAAAATATCATTTTCAAAGTAGTGTATGAAATGTATTTGTAGCTCTTAAAGAATGGCAATGTAATGAAAACTCATATCTCTACCCCTGGGTTAAGAAATGAAGTAATGCCATCACCACAGAATCCATTTCAAGGGTCTTCCATTCACATTTTCCTCTTTCCTCCCAGTAGCAAGCACTATCCTGAATTCTGTATTTATCATTTTCTGTGATGTTCTTCTATTTTGTTGAATCCTATTACTATGGATTAAGTTATGTCCTCCAGGAAGATAGGTTGAAATCCTAAACACTAGTATCTGTTGCCAATTTTCTTTTCTCAGTATTTCTGTTCTACCTCTTAGTTTCTTGCCTAGTTACTGGGGTGTTTCAACTTGCAAGTGGCCATCAAAACTCAACAATTAGTCTTCATTCACCTGAGGAAAAAGGAGAGTCAGAAATAGGAGAAGGAAATCAAATGTGTGCCTGGTTGCCTTCATGAACAACTGCCTCCTTTACCATGAGACCATAACTTGATGATGCCTGATTACCATTACTGAATGTTTTGATCAAAAATTGTATAGAAAAATTCTGATCAAATGGGGTGGCGGGAGGGGGAGAATTTGGAACAGAATTTCAAATTTTTAATGGCTTTAGACTTTCTGCAGCCATCGAGGCTGGATGAACCCCTGAAACTATGGCCCTGAAATAATCTTTAAACTTTAAACCATAAACCAATATTGTACACTAAAGTCTTCTTTGAATGGTAATTTAAAGCAAAACAAAACATGGCTTATCTTAATTAGTAAAGTACTTCTGCTTTGAGCATTGTACATTTTTAAAGAATTATGTATGTGAGGTCAAATTGACCATGGCAGCTCAAAAGTTTGGATGGGAAGTATAGGGGGCAGTGAGTTTAAGACATTGGTAGTGGAAAATTTTGGAAAATGGTAGCAAGTATGGTAGCACTATTTGAAGAATGCAATCAATGTCACTGAATTGAACCTGTAGAAACTGTTGAAATCCTGTAACTTTGGCTGACTATACTTTCACCAGAGTTAACTTTTTTTTCTTTAACATGAAGGGTTTTTAAGGAAGTATTCACGTGGAACACCATCTTCACCATCTGCCATCTAAGCCTGCTGAGAAGGTGGCTAAACCTGAACACTAGTGATGACATTGTGATTTCTTACAACTCTATTAAAATCAAAAGCCAAATTATCAACCCACCTTCCACTAATGTAGATTGAAGAACAGTGTAGATTGAAACTATCATGATGAAACTGGAAAAACTATGATGAAATTGTAAATCCTAAAAAGGGAGTAATATGTCTATAGGGTCGCTGTGAGTCGGAATTGACTCGACAGCACTGGGTGGGTTTTATGTCTCTCGACAGTGATTATAGTCAGAATTGACTACAGAGAATAGCTTAGAATCTTCTGTGCAATACACACAGGATGAAGATTAACATTCATGAAACATTAATGACTCATAGAAAGAAAAAACTCTTAATGTTTACATTTTTATAATATCTTAATATAATATTTATGTCCACATATATAAACTGTATTTTTATAAAATCAATATCAAGCTTCCTTATATCATTGGTAAAATAGAGATGCTTTTAGTTGCATATAAATAAAGAAGATAAGAGTTCAGTTAGAGAAGGATGGTGTGTCAGTTTATACAAGGTATGCACCAGGAAGGTGATCAGAAAGAGGTGGAGAGAAGTGGAATCCAGATACTGGGAATCAGTCCTCCTGAATTCTCTTCTTCTATTGTCTTGGTCAGAAACCCTGGTGGTGCAGTGGTTTAGAGCTATGGCTGATAACTGAAAGATGGGCAATTTGAATCCACCAGGCACTCTTTGGGAACACTATTGGGCATTCTACTCTGTCCTTTAGAGTCACTATGAGTCAGAATCTACTGGACAGGAACAGGTTTTTTTTTTTTTTTTTTTTTTTAATTGCCTTGGTCTTTTCAGATTTGCATTGCCCTGGGATCAGAATAACAATAAAAGAGTTTGGCTAATGAGGAACTTTGGATATTACCTGCCCAGGGACAGAGACTGGAAATAGTCTGCCCATGACCAACTCACTCAAAGACTCACTCCCGCATCAGGAAACAGCACACCTGAGACTCCACCCACAGATAATCCTTCTTGCTCAGAAGCATCCTGCTTCATTCAGTCCCTCTGTCTTTCTTCAGGGCACATCTTCTACCTTCCCCATCCAGGGCAGAGTTCAGGCATCATTCTTCAGTGATATCAGGCAGGTAACTTAAAACTGCTTAGCTAATATTTAAAAATGAGGGCTAAGGGCAGATATCTTAGTACAGATTTATCCAGATGAAGCTGTGAATAGGGTACATTCATAAAATGAATGAAGTCTCCCATAGGACAATTGGCTCTCTGCCATCTTCCTGACATATTTCCTTGTATCTTAGCATCAATGCTCAAGCAGCTCTCATTCGGGTAGTCTCCTTCTCTCGCTCTGTAATGACATGGGCCATGTTCCTCCTGAGCAAACAGGAGGACTGCTATAGAATCCTCTGACATTTACTTCCATTCTTGTGGGGGAGGGGGTTGGCTTCACCTTATCTTCCCATTTCTGGTTCTTAACATACCTTCATATTATCTCTGTTGTCTAGCTCTGATCTATGAAAAAGGTCGTGGAGACCCAGACAGACACATCTGGCTGCTCCCCTAGTCTATATATTTGTCCTTAAAAAATTGCAAAATTTATAAATGATCGTATCAGCAGATTGAGCAAAAACAGCACATACTGAATCAAAGACCATGACCACCATTTTATGTCTTTCCAGAATGCTCTGCTATATCAGCATTGTTTATTTTTTTAAGTAACAAAATATGCATAATGAAGACACCCCATTTATTTTCTTCTCCCACTTTCCCAAGATCGTGCTTGCCTCTGGTGATGTAGTTGCCGCTGGTCCAGGAACCATACATTTGATTTTCTTATATTTCTTCCGTCATGTCATCAACAATATGGAACCCAGAAATCAAACAGATATTTCAAAATTCTTTCTCCTGGTACTGACAGAAGATCTGGAACTGCAAGCCCCCCTATTTAGTCTGTTTCTGTCCATATATCTGGTCACTGTCCTAGGAAACTTGCTCATTGTCTTGGCTGTCATCTTTGACTGCCACCTCCACACCCCCATGTATTTCTTTCTTGCCAATCTGTCCCTCACTGACATCTGTTTCAGTACCACCACAATTCCAAAGATGCTAGTGAACCTCCAAGCACAGAATCACAGCATCACTTATGCAGGCTGCCTCATCCAGGTGTGCTTTGTCCTAGTTTTTGCTGCTTTGGAAAATTTTCTCCTTGCAGTCATGGCCTAGGACTGCTTTGTAGCCATTTGTCACCCACTAAAGTACACTGTCATCATGAACCCCCACATCTGTGGCCTGCTGATTCTACTCTCCTTGTTCATTAGCATCACGAACGCCCTGCTCCACAGTCTGATGTCATTGCGACTGTCCTTCTACACAGAGCTAGTAATTCCTTACTTCTTCCGTGAAGTTCTTCAGGTCATCAGGGTTGCCTGTTCTGATGCTGTCATCAATAACATCTTCTCATACTTTGCAGCTATAATACTGGGTGGTGTTCCTCTCTCTGGAATCATTTTCTCTTATACTCAAATTGTCTCCTCCATTTTGAGAATGCCATCAGCAGTCAGAAAGTATAAAGCTTTTTCCACTTGTGGGTCTCATCTCTCAGTAATTTCTTTGTTCTATGGGACAGGTTTTGGTTCATATTTCAGTGCTGCATTTACCCCTTCTAGGAGGACTGCAGTAGCTTCAGTGATGTACACCGTGGTCATTCCCATAATGAACCCCTTTATCTACAGCCTGAGGAATAGGGAAGTGAAGGGGGCTTTGAGAAAAATTATGAGCCGCATACCTGCTTTTCCGTGATTGCATTACCTACATTTGGCTTGGCTTTCTAGACTGCATCAATGTGAAAGAATAATTGTGAGACAGGATGCCTGACTCTCCCACCAACGCTTTCTTCTAAAATAATGACGTAACCTAGAGGCTAAGTGCAACTCATTGTAGGTTTGAAATTTGAATTTTCTCTTTGTGTAGCTCTTTGCTATTTGACAAATTATTTTTATTCTCTAAGCTGAATCTCTTTGGTCAGGTTTTATAGAAGCAGAGCCTAAGGTGGGGTTGATTTATTTTGGTAGCACATTCTCAAAATAAAGAAAGCAGGATGTAGATAAAGCTGTGGGAATAGAGACTAGCTTCAGCCTGATGCCACGGGTAGAGTTCTGTGACTGAAAACTAGGCTTAATCTCACTGCAAGGCAAGACAGCTGACCTTTCATGCCCAAATTTAGTTATTACCATGACATGTCACTGGTAAACCATGAGTGTCCGGGGTAATATTAGCATTCATCATATTTTTGTGGTTGTTGCTATTGTTGGCATTGTTGTTAGCTGAAATCAAGTTGGCCTTCGTGATCCATAGGGTCTCATTGGCTGATATTTTAGAAGTAAATTGCCAGGGCTTTGTTTCTAGTGCATCTTAGTGTGAAACACCCACTGGAACCTATCTGGCATTATAACAACACTGGATGCTCCACTGACAGACAGGTCGTTGCTACACATAAGGTTCGTTGGCCAGAAATCAAACTTGGGTCTCCCACGTGGAAGGTGAACCATAATTTCCCCCTACATTATCCATAAAATTGTCATATTTGGATTATCACAGTGGCTTCAGATGATTGTGTGATAACCGAATCTTACTAGCGAGGAAGGCTTTGTTTCTAATAAGAAAATGTAAGCACTGACTCTAAAATGCTTAAACCATAGAGTTACTCTTAATTACAAGAACTTCAGAGATAGAGAATACAAAAAAAAAAAAAAAATAGAAAGAAAGGCTTTATTCAGTCCTCCATGAGGTAGCTTCATTCTTGGAATGGTTACCCTCAGGAATGGCAGCAACGGACTCAGGCATCCTGTGCAGATGTGATGCTCAAATACACAAGGCTGAAAATATGTCCCTAAACCTGTTGTTAATTGTGTTGTTAGGTGCCATCAAGTTGATTCTGATTCAAATCAACCCTATGCACAACAGAAAGAAACACTGGCTGGTCCTGTGCCATTCTCACAATCATTTTTATGCTTGAACCCATTGTTGCAGCCACTGTGTCAAACCATGTTGTAGATGGTCTTCCTCTCTTTTTCTGACCCCCTCTCTACTTTACCAAGCATGATGTCCTTCTCAAGGAACTGGCCCCTCATGATAATGTGTCCAAAGTATATCGGACAAAGTCTCCCCATCCTTGCTTCTAAGGAGCATTCTGTATTTCTTCAGAGACAGATTTGTTGGCTCTTCTGGCAACCCATGGTATATTCAATATTCTTCCCCAGCACCATAATTTAAAGGTATCAATTCTTCCTTAGTCTTCCTTATTCATTGTCCAGCTTTCACATGCATAAGAATTGATTGAAAATGCTGTGGTGTGGGTTACCTGCATGCCTCAAAGTGATATCTTTGCTTTTTAACACTTTAAAGAGGTCTTTTGCAAAAGATTTGCTCAATGAAATACCTCATTAGATTTCCTAATTGCTGCTTCCATGGACACTGATTGTGGATCCAACTAAAATGAAATGCTTGGCAACTTCCTTCCTTTCCGTATTTATCATGGTATTTATTGGTCTGGTTGTGGGGATTTCAGTTTTCTTTTTGTTGAGGTGCAATCCATACTGAAGGCTGCAGTATTTGATCTTCATCAGTAAGTGCTTCAAGTTCTTTTCACTTTCAGCAAGTGGTTTGTGTCACCTGTATTGTTCATGAGTTTTCGTCCAATCCTGATGCTAGTCCTTCTTGATACAGTCCAGATTTTTGGATTATTTGCTCAGAATACAGATTGAATTAGTAGGGTGAAAGGGTACAACCTTGGCAAGCACATTTCCTGATTTTAAATCACACAGTATGCCATTTTCCTGTAATGACTGCCTCTTGGTTTATGTACAGGTTCCATCCACATGAGCACAATTAAGTGTTTTGGAATTCCCATTGTTTGCAATGTTATCCATAGTTTGTTATGATCCATAAAGTTGAATGCCTTTGCATAGTCAACAAAACACAGGTAAACATCTTCCTTTTATTCTCTACCTTCAGCCAAGATCCATGATATCCTGCATTGCATGACCTCTTCTGAATGAGGCTTGAATTACTGGTAGTTCCCTGTGGATGTACTGCTGCAACTGCTTTTGAATTATCCACAGCAAAATATTACTATCATGTGGTATTAATGATACTGTTTGATAATTTCTACATTCTTCGGATCATCTTTCTTTGGAATGGGTGCAAATATGGATTTCTTCCAGATGGTTGGCCAGGTAGCTGTCTTCCAAATTTCTTGGCATAGGCATGTGAGCACCTTCACTGCTGCATCCATTTGTTGAAAAATCTTAATTGGTATTCTGTCAACTCCTAGAACTTCATTTTTAGCCAATGCCTTCAGTGCAGCATGGACTTCTTTCTTCAAGACCATCGGTTCTTGAGCATAGGGTACCTCCTGAAGTGGTTGAATGTCAAGCAATTCTTTTTGGTACAGTGACTTTTTGTATTTCTTCTACCTCATTTTGAAACTTCCTGGATCCTTCAATATTTTGACCACAGAATCTTTCAAAATTGAACTTTTCTTCAGTTCTTTCAGCTTGAGAAATGCCTACAGTGCTCTTCTTTTTGGTTTTCTAACTCCAGATCTTTACAGGTTTCATTATGATAGTTTGCTTTGTCTTCTTAAGCCACTCTTTGAAATCTTCTGTTCAGCTTTTTCTTCATCATTTCTCCGATTTACTTTAGCTGTTCTATCTTCAAGAACAAGCTTCAGAGTCTCTTTTGACATCCGTTTTGGTCTTTTTGTTCTTTTCTGTTATTTTTACATGCTTTTGTGCTCTTTGTGGGCAATATCCTTGATGTCTTTCCACAATTTGTCTGGTCCTCCATCATAAGTATTCAATGCGTCAAATTATTCTTGAGATGGTCTCTAAATTCAGATAAGACATACTCAAGGTCATATTTTGCCTCCGATGGACTTGCTCTAAGTTTCTTCAGCTTCAGCATTAGCTTACATATGAGCAATTGATGCTCTGTTCCACAGATGGACAATGGACTTGTTCTGACTGATGATGTTGAGCTTCTCCATCATCTCTTTCCACGGATGTAACAGATTTGATGCCTGTGTATTCCATCTGGTAAAGTCTGTCTGTATAGTAGCCATTCAGGTTGTTTAAAAAGGTATTTGCAATGAATGAGTCATTGGTCTTCCAAAAGTCTATCATATGGCTGTGGCATCCTTTCTGTCACCAAGCTATATTTTTCAGCTACCGATCTTTCTCCTTTGTTTTCAACTTTTGCATTCCAACCACCAGTAATAATCAATGCATCTTAATTTGCATGTTTGATCAATTTCAGACAGCAGAAGTTGGAAAAATCTTCAAATTCTTAATTTTTGTCATTCGTGATGGTGTATAAACTTGAATAATAGTTTTATTTACTGATCTTAGTTGTAGTTTTATGGATATTACCCTACCACTGACAGCATTGTACTTCAGGATAGATCTTGAAATGTTCTTTTTGATGATGAATGCAGCACCGTTATTCATTTTATCATCTCGGGCATACTGTACCATATGATTGTCCTATTCAAAATGGCCAATGCCAGTGAGCGAGTGACCATAGCCTTCAGTATGGATTACACCTCAATATAAAGAAAACCAAAGTCTTCACAAGTGGACCAATAAGCAATATCATAATAAATGGATAAAAGTTTGAAGTTGTCAAGGATTTTATTTTATTTGGATCTACAATCAACACCCATGGAAGCAGCAGTCAAGAAATCAAAAGACACATTGCACTGGGAAAATCTGCTGCAAAAGACCTTTTTAAAGTGTTGAAAAGCAAAAATATCATCTTGAAGACTAAAGTGCACCTGACGCAAGCCATGCTGTTTTCGATTACCCCAAGCATGTGAAAGATGGACAATAAATAAGGAAAACCGAAGAAGAATTGAAAACTTTGAATTATGGTGTTGGTGAAGAATACTGAATATAACGTGAACTGCCGAGAGAATGAACAAATCTGTCCTGGAAGAAGTAAAACCTGGATGCTCCTTAGAAGCAAAGATGGGGAGACTACATCTCACACAGTATGGACATGTTATCAGGAGGGACCAGTCCCTGGAGAAGGACATCATGCTTGGTAAACTAGAGGGTCAGCAAAACAGAAGAAGTCCCTCAACCAGATGGTTTGACACAGTGGCTGCAATAATGGGCTGAAGCGTAACAATGGTTATGAGGATGGCACAGGACTGGGCAGTGTTAAGTTCTGTTGTACATAGAGTCACTATGAGTCAGAACCAACCCAATGGTACCTAACTGCAGCATCAACAACAGTACTTAGGATATTGATCTTTATGCATTCCATTTCATTTTTGATGACTTCTCATTTTCCTATGTTCATACTTCATACATTCCACTTTCTGATTATTAATGAATGTTTGCCACTGTTTCTTCTCATTTTGAGTTGTGCCACATCAGCAAATGAAGGTCCTGAAACCTTGACTCCACCCACATCATTAAGGTCAACGTTACTTTGAAGAGGAGCCTCTTAGTCATATTTTGAGTGCCTTCCAACCTGAGGGTCTCATCTGCCAGATGTATATCAGGCAATGTTTAACTTCTGTTCATAAGGTTTTCACTTGCCAATTTTTTTCAGAAGTAGATAACAGAGTCCTTCCTCCTAGTCAGTCTTTGTCTGGAAGTGCCCCTAAACCTGTTCACCATGGGTGTCCCTGCTGGCATTTGAAATACTGGTGGCATAGCTTCCAGCATCACAGCAACACACAAGCCACCACAGTATGAGAAACTGACAGACGAGTAGTGTCTGTAATTAATAGAGGGTCGCTATGAGTTGGTGTATGGCTGCTAACCAAAAGGTCGCAGCTTGAATCCACCAGGCACTCCTTGGAAACTCTATGGAGCAGTTCTACTCTGTCCGATAGGGTTGTTATGAGTCAGAATAGACTCGATGGCAATGGTTTTGGTTTGGTATGAGTTGAAACTGGATCATTGGCCACAGAGTTTTATTATTAATAGACCCTTTCCATGGAGTCATACAGAAGACACTCTTCCCATCTCATCACAAATTAATAGGATCGTATATTCCTTCCTAATCTAATTTCTGGTATGGTGAAAAATAATTACTTTGACAGACTTAGACTGACTAAAAAAACCCAAAAAACCCAGTGTAGTCGAGTCAATTCTGACTCATAGTGACCCTACAGGACAGAGTACCACTGCCCCATAGACTACGTAGAGTATATTTTCTGTGGGAAAGTCAATCCCCATAACCACTGCAAGTTTGGTACATGATGTGCAATAAATTTTAACTAGGATCTTTGTGTTCTGTACCTTGCCATCATTTGTAAGACTTATAGTTCTTCACTCTCATGTATTTCTACCCCTTGTATCAGCAGTTTTATTGGTTTACCTTTGTCATAATATCTATCACCAGGTTTTACTAGTCTTAGTAATATAATCAGTAGGCAACATTGGTAATCTTTCGGTCAACTTATTTGTCTGATTCCTTTTCACTGATTTACTGATAAGAAGTGTGTCTTTCCAGACACAGTAGAAGTTCCCAGATAGAATGGAAGAAAAATATAGAACACAACTCAATTTCATAAAAAAAAAGACCAAACTTAAGGTACTGATGGAGACTAGAGGAACCCCCGAGACTATTGCCTTACAAATACCCTTTTAATCTGGAACTGAAGTCATCACAGAGGTCACCTTTCAGCCAAATAATAGACTGAAATAAATAATAACACCCATGAGGAAAGTGATCCCTCCTTAGAACAATCAACTCTAAGAGACCAAATGGGCAACATTTGCCCAAAAACAAAGAGAAGAAGGCAAGGAGGGGCAGGAGAACGAGAGGAATGGAAAGAGGAAGTCCTGGTGGAAAAGCGGGAGTGCTGATGCATTGTGGGGATAGCAACCGAGATCATGGAACAGTTTGTATTCAAATTGCTGGATGGGAAACTAGTTTGTTGTCTACAATAAATTGTTAAAAAAAAAAAGTGCGTTTTATTTACCTAGTGCCGCTATAGCAGAAATGCTGCAAGTGAACGACTTTAACAAACAGAATTTATTTTCTCACAACTTAGGAGGCTAGAAGTCTGAATTCGAGGTGCTGGCTGTAAGGAAGGCTTTCTCTCTCTGTCAGCTCTGTAGGAACATTCTTGTTTCTTCAGCTTGTTTTGCAGTTCTCTGTGTGGCTTGCCATCAATCTTCCCCAATCTCTGCTCTGCTTGCTTGTATAATCTCCTTAATATTTCAAGAGATTGAC
The DNA here is from genome assembly GCF_030014295.1 of Loxodonta africana. Lineage (NCBI taxonomy): Eukaryota > Metazoa > Chordata > Mammalia > Proboscidea > Elephantidae > Loxodonta > Loxodonta africana. The sequence continues at coordinate 18,101,292 of NC_087344.1, forward strand.
TCAAAATACACCCTACACTAATCCTGTCTCATTAACATAAGAAAGACAACCTATTCCCAAATGAGATTGTAACCACAACCATAACCGGATGCCTTCGAGTCGATTCTGACTCATAGAGACACTAAAGGCAGAGTAAAACTGCCCTATAGGGTTTCCAAGGCGTGGCTGGTGGATTTGAACTGACAATCTTTTGCTTAACAGCTGAGCTCTTAACCACTGTGCCACCAGGGCTCCAATCACAGGTATAGAGGTTAGGGATTACAACATATACTTCTGTGGGACATAATTCAATTCATAACACAGTGTACATGAGTTTTTTCTGTGTTTTTTTTTTAACTTTTCCCCTTATTCAACTAATCTTACATTTTTTCTTTGTAATTTCTGGTGTATTCACACAGAGAAATATGATTAAGTAAAATGAAATGTCAATGAGGTCTTAAGGGGAAGTCTGATCTCCAATGACTGTCATGTATAGCTAGCTGTTTATTGTGAATTTATTAGGGTAAGAATTTATCTGTGGAGATGGACTTTATTTTGAGGAAGAGATGTTGAGTATAAAACAGAATGTGAGAAAAGCAAATTTAGCAGGATTAAGATCATTTTCCCATGAGTTAGAAAAAAAGCAGGACATTCAGTCAGAATCATCTCTGTGGTGCAGGGGTGGCAACTACATAGGTCTTGTAGGAGAATCAGTGGAGTTTCTGGAGAGCCTTCTGTTGTGGTCATCACTGATGATAGTGATGGAATTGTGTTCAGCATCACACTGTGAAGACAGCCTCTCACCTGGCACACCAGGTGACCTCTCATGCAAAGCTGCCTCCATTTATGTCCCCAGAACAACTACAAAGATGAGTCACCTAAGGCCTTTATTCATACTGCAGGTTTCCATATCTCACCCAAGAACTACTGACTTGAATCTCTGGGGAGACATCAGAGAGATAAGCATTCTAAAAAATTACTTTGTGAGGTTTTGACCCATGCTGAAATCTGAGGAGCATGAAGTTAATATTTGAAAAACATGGGATTACTTCTATTTTGCTGAATCCTCTTGTTATGGATTATATTATGCCCTCCAAAAAGATAGGCTGAAATTGTAACTCATGGTACCTGTGAATGTGGCCTTGTCCCGAACAGAGTCTTTGAAGATATTATCAGTTAACTTGAGATCCTATTGGAGAAGGGTGTGTTCTAATCCAATATGAGTGGTGTCCTTATAAATGAGTATAGACACAGAGAGGATTACAGAGGAAACATGGTCATGTGAAGAAAGAGGAAGAAGATGGAGTTAGGCTGAAGCTGTAAAACGAAGAATGACTGGGTATGCCAGAAGCTGGGAGAGATGAGGGAAAATCTTCCCCTCGAGATTTCAGAAAAAGCAGAGTCCTGTTGACAGCCTTAATTCAGACTTTGAGCCTCCAGAACCTTGAGACAAAAGATTTTTCTCATTTTAAGCCACTCGCTTTGTGGTACTTTGATATGGTAGCCCTATAAAACAAATGTCATTGTTGATAGGAGCCATCAGGTCAGTTCAGACTCATAGTGACCCTGTGTACAACAGAACAAAACACTGCCAAGTCCTGCACCTCCTCACAATCATTCTTATGCTTGAACCCATTGTTGCAGCCACTGCGTCAATCACCTCGTTGAGTGTCTTACTCTTTTTTGCTGGTCCTCTACCAAGCTTTATGTCCTTCTCTAGGGATTGATCCCTTCTAATAGCATGTACAAAGGATGTGAGATGTAGTCCCAACATCCTTGCTTCTAAGGAGCATTCTGGTTGTACTTCTTCTAAGATAGATTGTTCATTCTTTTGGCAGTCCACAGTATATTCAATATTCTCCACCAGCACCACAATTCAAAGGTGCCAATTCTTCAGTGTTCCTTATTCATTGTCTAATTCTCACATGCATATAAGGCAATCGAAAACACCATGGCTTGGGTCAGGGGCACATTAGCCTTCAAGGTGCTATCTTTACTTTTCAACACTTTAAAGAGGCCTTTTGCAGCAGATTTGCCTAATGTGTCTTTTGATTTCTTGGCTGCTGCTTCCTTGGGTGTTGATTGTGGATCCAAATAAAATGAAATCCTTGACACCTTCCATCTTTTCTCCATTTATCCTGATGTTGCTTATTGATCCAGTTGTGAGGATTTTTGTTTCCTTTATATTGAGGTGTAATCCATACTGAAGGCTGTGGTCTTTGATCTTCACCAGTAAGTGCTTCAAGTCCTCTTCACTTTCAGCAAGCAAGGTTGTGTCATCTGCATAACGCAGGTTGTTAATGAGTCTTCCTCCAATCCTGATGCCCCATTCTTCTTCACATAGTACAACTTCTTGGATTATTTGCTCAGCATATAGACTGAATAGGTATGATGAAAGAATACAACCCTAACACACATCTTTCCTGACTTTAAACCACACAGTATCCCCTGTTCTGTTTGAATGAATGCCTCTCGATCTATGTACAGGTTTCTCATGAGTACAATTAAGTGTTCTGGAATTCTCATTTTCCACAATATTATCCGTAATTTGATATGACCCACACAGTCAAATGTCTTAGCATAGTCAATAAAACACAGGTAAAAATCTTTCTTATATTCTCTGCTTTCATCCAGGATCCATCTGACATCAGCAATGATATCCCTGGTTCCACGTCCTCGTCTGAATCCAGCTTGAATTTCTGGTGCAGTCGCTTTTGAATGGTCTTCAGCAAAATTTTGGTTGTGTGTGATATTAATGATATTATTCAATAATTTCCACATACTGTTGGATCGCCTTTCTTAAGAATAGGCATAAATATGGATCTCTTCCAGTCAGTTGGCTAGGTTGTTGTTTTCCAAATTTCTTGGCATAGATGAGTGAACACTTCCAGTGCTGTTTCCGTTTGTTGAAACATCTCGATTGGTATTCTGTCAGTTTCTGAAGCCTTGTTTTTTGTCAATGCCTTCAGTGCAGCTTGGACTTCGTCCTTCATTGCCATCAGTTCCTGATGATCTGCTACCTCCTGAAATGGTTGAATGTAGACCAATTCTTTTGGGTTTAGTGATTCTCTGTGCATTCCTTCCATCTTCTTTTGATGCTTCCTGAGTCATTTAATATTTTCTCCATACCCAAAAAAACCCAGTGCCATCGAGTCAATTCCGACTCATAGTGACCCTATAGGACAGAGTAAAACTGCCCCATAGATTTTCTCCATAGAATCCTTCAATATTGCAGGTTGAGTTTTGAATTTTTGTTTCAGTTCTTTTACCTTGAGAAATCCAGAGCACATTCTTCCCTTTTGGTTTTCTACCTCCAGGTCTTTGTTTGTGTCATTATAATACTTCACTTCGTCTTCTCGATCTGCCTTTTGGAATCTTCTGTTGAGCTCTTTTACTTCATCATTTCTTCCTTTTGCTTTAGCTACTCAAAGTTCAAGAGCAAGTTTCAAAGACTCTTTGGACATCCATTTAGGTTTTTTTCTTTCTTTCCTGTCTTTTTAATAAATGACCTCTTACTTTCTTCATTTATGATGTCCTTGATATCATTTCACAACTCTTCTGGTCTTCGCTCATTAGTGTTCAGTGAGTCAAATCTATTCTTGAGATGGTCTCTAAATTCAGGTGGGATATGCTTAAGGTTATACTTTGGCTCTCATGGACTTGCTCTCATGTTCCTCAGTTTCTGCTTGAACTTGCATATGAGCAATTGATGGTCTGTTCCACTGTTGGTCCCTGGCCTTGTTTTGACTGATGATAGTGAGCTTTTTTACCATTTATTTCCAAAGCTGTAATCGATTTGATTCCTGTGGCTTGGTGCAGGTGTATAGTCAACCATTTATATTGCTGAAAAAGGTATTTGCAAAGAAGTCTTTGATCTTGCAAAATTCTATCATGAGATCTCCAACATTGTTTCTATCACCAAGGCTATATTTTCCAACTACCAATCCTTCTTTGTCTCCAACTTTCTCATTAGAAAAAAAAAAAAAAAAAGAAAACTGCCGTTGAGCTGATTCTGACTCATAGTGAACCTATAGGACAGAAGAGAACTGCCCCATAGAATTTCCAAGGAGTGCTTGGTGGATTTGAACTGCGGACCTTTTGTTTAACAGCCATAGCACTTAGCCACTATGCTACCAGGGTTTCCTTTGCATGCCAATCACCAGTAATTATCAATGTATCCTGCTTACATGATAAAAGTAAGACATCTGTGAAATTGCCAGTATTTGATCATATTCTATGAAACTGTCAATGGGATTTAAGGTCATTGTTTAATCATCACTATGTGTATCCATATCCAATTTATAAATTTGCATCTTTTTGAACTTGTTAATATTTAAATATTAGTGTACAAAATTTGTATCCTGATTGTGCTTCTGAAATTCAATTGTGTTGCTGGGTGTAAGAGTAATTCATTTATTTAAATGCTATATATGTTTATATTATGTATCATGACATTACAAAATATTGTTTTTTATGTTGGTGGACATTTTGGTAGCTAGTGTCCTTCTATTATGAATAAATCTGTTTGAACATTCTCTTGCCTGTCTCCTGGTGGAAATGAGAGTTTGTTTTATATCTGGGGTGTACTTTTTGTGCAAGAGAGTACTTACTCTCCTTCGGTAACTTCCAAAGAGTTTGTCTAAGTGGATGAAACATTTTAAACTTTCAAAGAAGTTCCTGGTGATCCACCTAATCATCAACACCTTTTCATTTATTCTGACAATTCAGTGGGTATAAAAATGATTTCATTAGTTGACATGTCTTTAATGAAGTAAAGCCATCTTCTCACATATTTATGGGCCATTTACTTTTCCTCTTGTGGACATTTCCTCTCCTGTATTTCTATCGAGCTGTTTATCCATTTCTTATTAATTTATGTCAGTTCTTTTCTTTATATAACCAGGATATTAATCTTTTTCAGTTATAGGCAATGCTAACTTATTCTTTAGGTGAATGTCTTGATTTCTGCATATCCTTTATAGTATTTTTGGATGAGTATATGTTCTTAGTTTTAACATAATTGTATTTCTCAGAACTTCCTGAGTGAATAGTGCTCAGTAGGTGTTGTTTTTGAAACTGCTACTTAACTCAGTCTATAGCTTTGTCTTTTACATTTGAGGCTTGAACCCACCTAGAATTTATTTTTGCCTTTGATGTGAGGCAAGAATTTCAATTCATTTTTATGTTGTAGCACCTTTTATTAAAATAATCCATCAATTCAATTCAGTAGCAAATAAAGTGTCCATTTATGTATTGGTCTATATCTGGGCTGTCTCTTAAGGTCAATAGGGCCATTGTATCTATCCCTGAGCCCATATTATATGTTTTAATTACTGCAACCTAAACATTCAGGTAAAAGAAAATCTTTGTTGTCATAACAAACAAGGCCCAGCATCACTCTAAGTACCACAAAAGTATCACAGCTTCACAATTTCCTGATAATTTTTAATTTACTACAACATCATTGATAAAAAAAAGCCATCATTTCAACCTATGATCTGTAATGGAAAAAAAAAAGTATATTTAAGTTAGAATTTTGAAATTAGGAAAAGTTGGTAGTAAAATTCTAAAAAAGACATAAAATGGCTATTATATCCTCAGTCCGTTTTGATTACAAAGATTATATTAGGCAGTGCTGAATATAATATGTAGAAATAACAGCAACATTCAATGAGCTATATGTAAAATTAACCTTTAAAATTAGTACTTTGAGGGTGCATTTGAAATATTATCACTTGTATTTATACAGGAGATATATATATTTAATATTAATATAAACTATTTTTTTTTTTAACCTAAACATGGAGTCAGTCTTCCTGATATTGTTAGGATATGGATGCCTTTGAGTGCACCTAAAGAATGAAAGTTAGCATCCAGTTACAGAGAGAGCTTGGCCATGTGCTAAGGGCCTGAAATGAATGTAAGCAGAGAGAATTAGAGGGAAGAGGATGGCATATTTCTGACCTTGGGGTGTGGGCATCAGCCAACCCAATATTCTTCATTCCCTGAGCCTTGCTCCTTAAGGAATTGCAAAGCTCTAAGATTATAATGAGAGTAAAAGACTTTTACTAATGAGGAATTTTGGATATTGAACCCTCAAGGGCCGCAAAGACTGCAGAGAGTCCCCCTGTGACCACCCTACTGAACAGCCCTACTCAAGCCCATTGGCTGAGCACCTGAGCCAAGGGACCATCACTTCTGCACATTTCTCATCATTGCAATATCCCATTAAGGTTGCTTTGTTTTTTGTCTTTTTATCATGGTAATGTATATTTAACAAAACATTTGCCATTGAAACCGTATTTAAGTGTACAATTCAGAAACAATAATTACATTCCTTTAGTTGTTAACCATCACCACTATCTATTTCATGTTTTTCATCATCCAAAATAGAAACCACATATTGTTTATCCATTCATACGTTGATGGACACTTGGGTTGTTTATACCTTTTGGCTTGTGAATAATGCTACAATCAATATTGATGTAAAGAAACTGAGTTGCTGCCTTACAAGTATTCTGGGTATATACATGGGAGTAGAATTGCCGGGTCATATGGTAATTTTATGTTTAACTTTTTGAAGAAACATATGTTTTCCAGAAGTTTACTACATTTTACATTCCCACCAGCAATGGATGAGCATTCCAATTTCTCACCATCCTTGTCAACACTTGTTATTTTTCATTTTTCTTATAACAAACACCTCAGTGGGTGTGAGGGTGTATCTTGCAGTGGGTTTGATTTGTATTTCCCTAACAACTAATGATGTTGAGCATCTTCCCATGACTTATTGGCCATTTGTGTATCTTTTTTGGAGAAATGTCTATTCAAGATTTTGTTCATTTTTAAATTAGGTTGTTTGTCTTTTTGTCATTGAGTTATAGTTCTTTCTGTAGTCTGGTTATTAAACCCTTATCAGATATAGATGGTACGCAAATACTTTCTCTCATTCTGTAGGTTGCCCTTTTCTTTTCTTGATAAAGTCCACTGATGCACAAAATCTTTCAATTTATTTTATTTTTAATAACATTTTTATTAGAATATAATTCACATATCACAAAAATTTTCCTTTTAAGAAGTGCAATTCAGTGGGTTTTGGCATATTCACAAAGTTGTTCATCGATCACAATTTTCTAATTCCAGAACACTTTCATCACCCCTAAAACTAAATTCCATATCCATTAGCAGTCCCTTCACATTTCTTTGAATGCCCAGTTCCTGAAAACCACTAATCTGATTTTTGAATCTATGGGTTTGCCTACTCTAGATATTTCATAAACATCAAATCATACAACATATGGCTTTTTTTTAGGCCTGGTTTCTTTCATTTAGCATAATGTATTCAAGGTTCATCCATACTGGAGCATGTATCATTACTTTATTCCTTTTTGGCTTAATAATATTCAATTGTATAGCTATACTTCATTTTGTTTATTCATTCATAGGTTGAAGGACATTTGACCTCTTACCATTCTGTTGCTGTTGAAGGACATTTGACCTCTTACCATTCTGTTGCTGTTATGACAAATGTTGCTGTGAACATCTGAGTACAAGTTTTTGTGTAGACATAGCTTTCCAGTTACCTTGAGTGTAAACTTAGGCGAGGTATTGCTTAGCCATAAATCAACTCTATGTTTAACATTTTGAGGAACTGTCAAAATATTTTACAGAGTGGCTGCACAATTTTCATTCCTACCAGCAGTGTATGAGAGTTCCAATTTCTCCACATTCTCTCCAACATTTATTTTTATCTTTTTTTTTTTTTTGTATAGCCATCCTAGTAGGAGTGAAGTGGTATCTCATTGTGTTTCTTTAAAAAAAAAATTATTTTGGTAACATATATATAACAAAAGCTTGCCATTTAGCTATTTTTAAGTGTACAATTCAATGACAAGTATTTACCACATTGTGCTACCATCAACATTATTCACTTCCAAAAGTTTTACATAACCCCGGAGAGAAACTCAGCATTGCTTCAGCAATGACTCCTATTCCTTCCCTCTTCTTCCCTCTGGTTTCTGGAAACCACTAATAAATTTTGTTCTGTATGGATTTGTGTAACTAGATACTTCATGTAAGTAGGATCATAAAATATTTCCCTTTTATGTCCATCTTATTTCACTTAGCATAAAGTCTTCAAGGTTCATTCATGTTCTAGCGTGTGACAGAACTCCATTTCTCTTTAAGGCTGAATAATATTCCATTGTATGGATATACAAAATGTTGCTAACTTATTGATCTACTGATGGATAAATGTCATGTTTTCACCTTTGGCTATCGTAAATAATGCTATAATAAACATTGGTGTACAAATATCTTTTTGAGTCCCTGCTTTGAAGCCACTTGGGCATATACCTACAAATGAAATTTTTGGGTCATATGGCATTTCTATATTTAACTTTTTGAAGAACTCATTCCCAAGAACAGTGTATGAAAAAACAAACCCATTGTCATCTAGTCTATTATGGTGTAATGGTTAAAAGCCACAGCTGCTAATCAAAAGGTTGAGAGTTCAAATTCACCAGGTGCTCCTTGGAAACTGTATGGGGCATATGAGTTGGAATCAACTCGATGGCAACTTTTTTTTTTTTTTTTCTATAGGACAGGGTAGAATTGACCCATAGCCATAGGGTTTCCAAGGAATGGCTGGTGGATTCGAACTGCCAGACATTTGGTTAACAGCTGAGTTCTTAACCACTGCACCACCAGGGCTCCAACAATGTGTGAGGATTCCAATTTCTCCACATCCTTGACAACACTTGTTAGTTTTCATTCTCCTGATATTAGCCACTCTTAGTGGTTAGTGGTTAAGTGCTACAGCTGCTAATCAAAAGGTCAGCAGTTTGAATTCACCAGATGCTCCTTGGGAACACTATGGGGCAGTTCTACTCTGTCCTTTATGGTCAGTATGAGTCAGAATTGACTCAACAGCAATGGGTTTGGTTTGATTTTTTTTTTTTTTAACTAGTAGTGAAGTGGCATCTCATTGTGGTTTTGATATGCATTTCCCTAAAGTCGATACCATCTTTGATGTTAGATGGAACCTGGCTGAAAGCAGAGAATGCCAGAAAAAAAGCTTACCTGTGTTTTATTGAGTATGCAAAGGCACTCAACTTTGTGGAACTTAATAGCTTATGGACAACGTTGCAAAGAATTGAAGTGCCAGAACACTTAATTGTGCTCATGAGGAACCTCTACTTAGACCAAGAATCAGTTGTTCAAACAGAACAAGTCGTTCAAACAGAACAGAAAAGTGTGCATTAGGGTTGTATCATTTCAGCATAGTTATTCAATCTCCATGCTGAGCAAATAATCTGAGAAGCTGGACTATATGAAGAAGAATATGGCATCAGAATTGGAGGAAGACTCGTTAACAACCTGCCTTATACAAATGACTGAACCTTACTTGATGACAGTGAAGAAGACTTGGAGCACTTACTGAGGAAGATCAAAGTCCACAGCCTTCAGTATGGATTATACCTCAACATAAAGAAAACAAAAATCCTCACAACTGGACCAATAAGCAACATCAGGATAAGTGGATAAATGATAGAAGTTGTAAAGGATTTCATTTTACTTGGATACACAATCAATATCCATGGAAGCAGCAGTCAAGAAATCAAAAGACACTTGCATTGGGCAAATCTGCTGCAAAAGACCTCTTTAAAGTATTGAAAAGCAAAGATGTCACTTTAAGGACTAAGGTGTCTGACCCAGGAAATCATGTTTTCAATCACCTCATATGCTTGTGAAAGCTGGAAAATGACTAAAGAAGACTGAAGAAGAACTGATGCCTTTGAATCACGGGATTGGCAAAAAATGTCGAATATACCGTGTACTGCCAGAAAAACAAATAGATCTATCTTGGAAGAAGCACCAGCATAATCCTCATTAGAAGCAAGGATGGTGAGACAACGTTTCACATGCTTTGCACATGTTATCAGGATGGACCAGCCCCTGGAGAAGAACATCATGCTTGGTAGAGGGCCAGAAAAAGGGAGCAAGACCCTAAACAAGATGGAGTGACACAATGGCTGCAACAATGAGCTCAAGTATAATGACTGTGAGTTTGACACAGGACCCTGCAGTATCATACACTGTTCTTTTGTACATAGGGTCACCTTGAGGTGAAACCGATTCAGTAGCACCTAACAACATAGTAATAGCCATCCCCAGTGGGTGTAAGGGGGTATCATATTGTGATTTTCATTTGTATTTCCCTAACTACTAATGATGTGGAGCATCTTTCCATACCTTATTGGCCATTCATATATCTTCTTTCGAGAAATGTCTGTTCAAAATTTTGCTAATTTTTAAATTGGGTTGTTTCTCTTTTTGTCATTAGTTATAGGAGGTTTTTTTTTTTTTTTTTTTTCTGATTCTGGGTATTAAACCCTTATCATATATAAATACTTTCTCCTATTCTGTAGGTTGTCCCTTCCTTTCCTTGATAAAGTCCACTGATGCACAAAAGCTTTAAATTTATTTTTATTTTTAATAACATTTTAATTAAAATATAATTTAATTTATCCTTTTAAAATGTACAATTCAATGGTTTTTAGTACATTAACAAAGATGTTCATTGATCACCATTATCTAATTCCAGAACACTTTCATCACTTCAAAAACTAAATCCTATACTAGTTAACAGTCACTGCACATTTCTCTGAACCCCCACACAGTTCCTGAAAACCACTAATCTGATTTCTATCTCTATGGATTTGCCTACTCTAGATATTTCCTATACATGAAATCATACAACATACAGCCTTTTTTTAGGTCTGATTTCTTTCGTTTAGTATAGTGTGTTGAAGATTCATCCATGTTGGAGAATGTATCATAATTTCATTCACTATTTGCTGAATAATACTCCATTGTATTGCTATACCACATTTTGTTTATTCGTTCATGAGTTGATGAACATTGAGGTTGTTTCCACTGTGTGGCTATTATGACTAATATGCTATGATCATTTTAGTACAAGCCTTTGTGTAGACATAGATTTTCATTTACCTTGAGTGTAAGCTTGGAGAGGAATTGCTGAGACAAAAATTAACATTATATTTAACATTTTGAAGAACTGCTAAACTTTTACAAAGTGGCTGCACAATTTTCATTCCCACCAGCAATGTATGAGAGTTCCAATCTCTCCAAATTCTCTCCAACATTTGATATTATCTGTTTATTTATTTGTATAGCCATCCTCATAAGAGTGCAGTGGTATCCCATGGTGTGTTTCTTTTTTAGTTTTTAATTTTATCATGGTAAAATATGTATAACAAAAAGTGCCATTTAACTATTTTTAAGTGTACAATTCAATGAGATTAACTACTTTTACCATGTTGTTCTACCATCAACACTATTCATTTCCAAAAGCTTTACATCACCCCAAAGAGAAACTCAGTATCCCTTCAGCAGTGGCTCCTAATTCCCTCACCCTCACTCTCAGCTTCTGGAAACCACGATAAACTTTGTTCTCTATGCATTTTTGTAACTAGGTACTTTATAAAAGTAGGATCATAAAATACTTGCCCTTTTGTCTCCATCTTATTTCAACTCAGCATGAAGTTTTCAAGGTTCATCCAAGTCCTGGCATGTGTCAGAACTTCATTTCTCTTTATAGCTGAATAATATTCCATTGCATGGACTTACAAAATTTTGCTAGCTTTTCATCTGTTGATGGAAACATGGCTTGTTTCCACCTTTAGCTATTGTAAAAAATGCTGTAATAAACACTGGTACACAATTCGAGTGCCAGATTTCAAGTCTCTTGGACATACACCTACAAATGAAATTGTTGGGCCGTATGGTATTTCTAATATTTAATTTTTTGAAGAATTGTCAAACTGTTTTCCACAGGGGCTGCACATTTTACATTACACCAACAATGTATTAGGTTCTAATTTCTCCACATCCTTGACAACACTAGTTAGTTTCCATTTTTCTGATATTAGCCACCCTAGTGGTAGTGAAGTGGTATCTCATTGTGGTTTTAATTTGCATTTTCCTAAAGACTAATGATGTCGAACATCCCTTCATGTGCTTATTGAGCATTTATATATCATCTCTGAGGCATTAGTGATGCAATGGTAGAATTTTCACCACTCATATGGGAGAACTGAGTTTGATACCCAGCCAATTATCTGTCAGCCTACCAACTCCTTGTCAGTGGTGTCTTGGGTGTTGCTATGATGCTGAACAGATTTCCATGGAGCTTCAAGATTATAACAGACTAGGAAGAAAGGCATGGGACTCTACTTCTGAAAACATAGCCAATGTCAACCCAATGCAGCACAACAGAACATTGTCCAATCTTCAAATAATCATAAGGATGGCCCAGGACCAAAGAACCTTTTGTTCTCTTGTATATAGAGTTGCCAAAAGTCGAGGCTGATTCAATGACAGCTAACAACAATAATACCCTCTTTGATGAAATACCTATTTAAAGTCTTGATCATTTTCAGATAGTGTTTTACTTTGTTGTCAAGTTGTAAGTGTTCTTTGTACATTCTGGATATATTAACCATTATCAGATACATGGTTCCCAAATATTTTCTCTTCCATTCCATAAGCTGTCTCTTTACTTTCTTGATAAAGTTTTTTGATGTACTTTTTTTTCTTAATTTTGTCCATCCTAATTATCTGTTTATCTATGCATGTGAAAGCTGGACGATGAATAAGAAAGACAAAAGTATTGATGCCTTCGAATTATGGCATTGGCAAAGAATATTGAATATATCACGGACTTCCAAAAGAACAAACAAATCTGTCTTGGAAGAAATAGAGCCAGAATGCTCTTTAGAAGCTAGGATGGTAAGACTTCCTCTCACGTACTTTGGACATGTTATTAGGAAGTACCAGTCGCTGGAGAAGGACGTCATGCTTGGTAAACTAGAGGGTCAGCAAAGAAAAGGAAGACCCACAATGAGTTGAACTGACACAGTGTCTGCAACAATGGGCTCAAGCATAACAACAATTGTGAGGATGGCATAGGACCAGGCAGTGTTTTGTTCTATGGTACATAGGGTTGCTATCAGTAGGAACCCACTTGAGGGTACCTAACAACAACAACTTTTATCTCTTTTGTCTTTTGTTGCTTGTGCATTTAGTGCCAATATAAGAATCCACTGTCAAAAATCAGGCCTTGAAGTTTTACCCTATTTTTTTAATAAGAGTTTTATGATTTCTCTTCCTGTATTTAGATCTTCGATATATATTTGAGTTAATTTTTACATATGGTGTGAGGTATGGGTCCAACTTCATTCTTTTGCATCTGTCCAGTTCACCCAGCATCATTTATTGAAGAGAATGTTTCTTCTCCATTGAGTGGACTTGGCACCCTTGTCAAAAATTAACTGCTTATAAATGTAAGAGTTGATTTCTTGACTCTTAATTCTATCCCATTGGTCTGTATGTCTATCCTTATGCTATTATGACACTCTCTTGATTACTGTAGTTTCTTTATATTATGTTTTGAAATCAAGAAGTTTCAGTTTTCTTATTTTATTGATCTTTTTTAAGATTGTCTTGGCTATTTAGTTCTATACGAATTTTAGCAATAACTTTTCCATTTTTGAAAAAAGACTGTTAGAAATTTGATAGGGATTTCATTACTTTGGGGACCATTGACATGGTAACAGTATTGAGAGTTCCAGTCCATAAACACAGGATATCATTCAACAGATTTAGATCTTCTTCAATTTCCTTCTGCAGTGTTTTATAGCTTTCATTATAAAAGTATTTCCTTCTCTGGTTAATTTATTCCTAGATATTGTATTCTTTTTTATGCCATTGTAAGTGGGAATGCCTTCTTACTTTTCTTTTAAGATGTTTCATTGTTGATGTATAGACAAAACAACTAATTTTTGTGTGTTGTTCACATACTCTGCAACTTTATGGAAATCACTTATTAGTCATAGTAGCTTTCCTGTGGATTCTTTGGGATTTGTCATATACATAATATCATGTCATCTGTGAATAGAGATAGTGTTTCTTTTCTTTTCTGATTTGAATGCCCTTTATCTCTTTTTCTTGCCTAATTTCTCTGGTTAGGACTTACAGTCCAATGGTGAATAGCAGTGGTGAGAGAAGGTATTTTTGTTTTTTTCCTGATTTTACGGGTGGATTTTTTTAGTCTTTCTCTATTGAGTATGATATTTACTGTAGTTTTTTTCATAACTACCCATTATAATATTGAGGAATATCCCCTCTAGCTCTAGTTTCTTGAGTGTTTTCTCACGAAAAGGTGCTGGATTTTTTCCAATGTCTTTTTTGCGTTAATTGAGATGATCACGTGGTGTATTACACTGATTGATTTTCTTATGTTTCCCCTACATGTCTGTCAGTTTGTCGTACTGTGGGGGCTTGTGTGTTGCTGTGATGCTCGAAGCTATGCCACCAGTATTAAAACACTCACAGGATCACCCATAGAGGACAGGTTTCAGCTGAGCTTCCAGACTAAGACGAACTAGGAAGAAAGACCTAGCAGTCTATTTCTGAAAAGATTAACCAGTGAAAACATTAAGAGTAGCAGCGGAACATTGTCTGATGTAGCGCCGGAAAACGAGTTCCTCAGGTTGGAAGGCACTCAAAATGCAAATGGGGAAGAGTGGCCTCCATAATCTTAAAGACGTGGACAGGGCCAAGCTTTTGCGACTTTCATTTGCTGATGTGGCATGACTTAAAATGAGAAGAAACACCTGCAAACATCCATTAATAATCAAAATCTGGAATGTACAAAGTATGAAACTAGAAAAATTGGAAATCATCAAAAATGGAATGGAACACATAAACATTGATATCCTAGGCATTATAGTGAGCTGAAATGGACTGGTATTGACCATTTTGATTTGGACAATCATGTGATCTACTATGCCAGAAATGACAACTTGAAGAGGAATACTGTTGTATTTATAGAAAGTAAGAAAATTTCAAGATTTGTCCTGAAGTACAATGCTGTTCAATGATAGGATAATATCCATAGGCCTAAAAGGAAGACCAGTTAATAGGATTATTATTCACATTTACACACCAACCACTAAGGCCAAAGATGAAGAAATTGAAGACTTTTACCAACTTCTGTCTGAAATTGATTGAACATGCAATCAGGATACACTGAAAATTACTGGTGATTGGAATGTGACAGTTGGAAATAAGAAAGAAAGATGGGTAGTTGGAAAATATGGCCTTGGTGATAGAAATGATGCCAGAGATTGAAGATCGCATGACAGAATTTTGCAAGGCCAATGACTTCTTCATTGAAAACACCTTTTTTCAATAGCATGAAGGGCGACTGTACACATGGACCTCAACAGATGGAATACACAAAAATCAAATCAACTACATCTATGGAAAGAGATGATGGAAAAGCTGAATATCAAGAGTCGGAACAAGGCCAAGGACCAACTGTGGAACAGATCATCAATTGCTCATATGCAAGTTCAAGATGAAGCTGCAGAAAATTAGAACAAATCTACAAGAGCCAAAGTACAAACTTGAGTTTATCCCACCTGAATTTAGAGATCTTCTCAGGAGTAAATCTGATGCTTTGAACACTAAGGTCTGAAGACCAGACTAGTTGTGGAATAACATCAAGGATATCATTCATGAAGAAAGCAAGAGGTCATTTAAAAGACAGGAAAGAAAGAATAGACCAAAATGGATGTCAGAAGAGACTCTGAAGCTTGCTCTTGAACTTTGAGTAGCTAAAGCAAAAGGAAAAAATGATGACGTAAAAGAGCTGCACAAAAGTTTTCAAAGGGCGGCTTGAGAAGACAAAGTATTAAAATTACATGTGCAAAGACCGGGAGTTAGAAAGCCAAAAGGAAAGAACGCGCTAGTCATTTCTCTAGCTGAAAGAACTGAAGAAAAAATTCAAGCCTCGAGTTGCAATAGTGAACGATTCTATGAACAAAATATTAAATGAAGCAGGAAGCACCAAAAGAAGATGGAGGGAATACACAGAGTCACTATACCAAAAAGAATTGTCTGACTTTCAACCATTTCAGGAGATAGCATATGATCAGGAACAGACGGTACTGAAAGAAGTCCCAGATGCACTGAAGGCATTAGTGAAAAACAAGGCTCCAGGAATTGACTGAATACCAATTGAGACATTCCAACAAACGGATGCAATGCTGGAAGTGCTCACTCATCTGTGCCAAGAAATTTGGAAGATAGCTACCTGGCCAATGGAGTAGAAGAGATCTATATTTATGCCTATTCCCAAGGAAGGTAATCAAATAGAATGCGGAAATTATCAAACAATATCATTAATATCACATGCAAACAATATTTTCCTGAAAATCATTCAAAAGTGGCTACAGCAGTTTATCAACAGGGAACTGCCAGAAACTCAAGCCAGATTTAGAAAAGGATGTGAAACCAGGGATATCACTGCTCGTGTCAGATGGATCCTGGCTGAAAGCAGAGAATAGCAGAACGATGTTTACCCGTGTTTTATTGACTATGCTAAAGCATTCGACTGTGTAGACTATAACAAATTATGGATTACGTTGCAGAGAATGGGAATTCCAGAATGCTTAATTGTGCTCATGAAGAATCTGTAGATGGATCAAGAGGCAGTGCTTTGAACAGAAGAAGGGAATACTATGTGGTCGAAAGTCAGGAAAGATGTGTATTAGGGTTGTATCCTTTCACTATACTAATTCAATCTGTATACTGAGCAAATAACCTGAGAAGCTGGACTATAGGCAGAAGAATGGGGTATCAGGATAGGAGGAAAATCATTAACAACCTACTTTATGCAAATCACACAACCTTGCTTGCTGAAAGTGAAGAGGACTTGAAGCACTTACTCATGAAGATCAAAGACCACAACCCTCAGTATGGATTATACGCCAACATTAAGAAAACAAAAATCCTCACATCTGGACCAATATGCAACATAGTGATGAACGGAGAAAAGATTGAAGTTGTCAAGGATTTCATTTTACTTGGATCCACAATCAACATCCATAGAAGCAGCAGGCAAGAAATCAAAAGATGTACTGCATTGGGCAAATTTGCTGCAAAAGATCTCTTTAAAGTCTTGAAAAGCAAAGATGTCACATTAAGGACTAAGGTGCACCTGACCCAAGCCATAGTGCCTTCGATTTCCTTATATGCACGGAAAAGTCGACAAGGAATAAGGAAGACCGAAAAAGAATTGGTGTCTTTAAATTGTGGTGTTAGCAAAGAATATTGAATATACCACGGACTGCCAAAAGAAGGAAAAAATCTGTCTTGTAAGAAGTACAACCAGAATGCTCCTTAGAAGCAAGGATGGTGAGGCTACGTCTCACATACTTTGGACATATTATCAGGAGGGATCAGTCACATCACTGAAGAAAGACATCATGCTCGGTAAAGTAAAGGGTCACCAAAAAAGAGGAAGAGGACCGAGATGGATTGATGCAGTGGCTGCAACGATGGGTACAAACACAGCAATGATCGTGAGAATAATGTAGGACTGGGCAGTGTTTTGTTCCGTTGGGCGCAGGATAACTATGAGTCAGAATTGACTTGATGGCACCTAACAACAACAACAGTATGCTGTTGGACTTGTTTTGCCAGTATTTTGTTGAGTTTTTTCATGCTGATATTCATAATGCATATTGTCTTTGCAATAGCCAAAAGACTCATGGCTTTAAAGTCATCTACACCCTAACAACTTCCAAAGTTGTATCTTCATGAAGGAAAATTTTACTCGATCCTAGACTTCTGTAGTTAACTGCTCACTTGATATCACCGTGTGGATTCCTAACAGGCACCTTGAACTAAAAATACTCTAAAATACAACTACATACATACTTTAAAATACTCTAAAATATTAAGACTTTACCCACAGTATTTCCTATCACAGTTGATGGCAACTTCATTCTTTTAGGGGCTGAGCAGTTTTTGCTCACTGAGCATCATCTTTGATTCCTCTCTCTTTCTTATACCCTAATCCCACTTTTTCAGAAAACACTGCTGTCTATACAACACAAATATATCCAGAATCTCACCAAATTTCATCACCTCCACTGTTATCACCATGGTGAAAGCCACCGTCATTCTAGAAGTATTACAAAATCACTACACCTAGCCACCCTGAGTCTGCCCTTGTCATCAGGAGGCTGTTTGAATAATCTGTTTGACACTAAACCTTTAATCCCATTTTTTCTATTCTCCCCATTACAACCTTTCCTGGCCTCTGTATGATCTGATTATTGATTTTTTTCTGAATTATTGCTCTTGTGGGTCATCATTTTTGCATTGCTTTTCTTCGTGGTTATTTAAATTAGAATTTACTGATTCTATTTCAATGCGAAGATTTCTTCCCTCCATGCATTTCCTTCTATATGCTCACTCTTTTCTTGTCTAGCACGTTCACAGTAGCCTTCAGCAATCACCACTCCTCTAATCCTGACTTCCATTTCCTGACTTCCCTGCTCAGTAAATTGAAACTATCACAATTTCAGCCACTGTGCTAATGGGTAGCTTGGTTTGTCTTCTCCTTGGAGGCTGTTTTGAAACTCTCAACTGTTCTAAGACCATAGTCATGATCTAGTCAGTGTCCACAACTCTTGTGTTAACCCACATTTTTTCCATAAAAAACTTCTACCTCAGCCCTTGCTTTCAATGCCAAATCTTTTCTAGCACATTTAGTCTTCTTTATCTGAAACAGTACATGTCTAGCAGAAAGTTCTTTCTATGGACATAAATTCATAGCTAGGCCTACTCACCACTAATGTTTCAGTTCTGTTCACATTACCTGAAATATATAACTTATATTTTTATGTTCCAGGTCTCTCTGTAGTACAAGAAATAGTTTATCTTTTTGGGGTGACCAGCTATATTTTGTTCTGTTTTATCTATTATTTCATGTGTTTGAAGTGAATGGGGTTAAGAAAACAAAGAGTGACATCACAATGCTATCTTATCGCAAGTTGATTTTCAAAAGTTTATATATTAACAAAGTTTGTGTAGAAATAGTTAAATGTTTAAAAACACATGGAAATATAGAGTTCATGAAAGGTAAAACATTTTTAGCAGAATACTAAATTGGAGGACCATCTTCATCTATTAACAAAATGGCTTTTATCTAACTAAATCTACTGAGCCTGTGGATAAACTGGCATAGAAATGCCTAGCCAGTGACACTGTGATTTCTTGCAACTCCAATAAAAATCAAGAGCAAAAATATAAACCCAAAATATAAAGTGAGGATGGTGAGACTTTGTCTTATGCACTTTGCACATGTTATTAGGAGAAACCAATCCTGGAGCAGGACATCATGCTTGGTGAGGTACAGGGTCACCGAAAAAAGAAGAAGACAGTCAATGAAATGGGTTGACACAGTGGTGACAACAATGGAGTAGAACATACAAACAGTTGTGAGGGTGGTACAAGACCAATATTGTTTGCTTCTGCTGTAACTGGGGTCATTATGAGTCAGAACCAACTTGACAACACCTAAAATCAACAACATACAAAAACTATATTTTCACACCTAAATATCAGGCTTCCTAATGTCATTGGTAAGGTAGAGTTGCTTTCAGTTGTAATTAAATAAAGAAGACCAGAATGCAATTAGGTAAGAATGGTATGTGCAAGTTGTGTGACATGGAGGTAAGCAGAAATGGATGGATAGATGTGAGTGGCATGCAGCTGGTCTCCTCAGGGAATCACCCATCCCGAATGCCACCTTTTATTTTCTTGGTCTTTAAGGATTTGCACTGTCTTTGAATCAGAACTTTGTCTGCGTTGAATCAGGACAGCAACAAAAATGTTTGGCTAATGAGGAGCTTTGGATATTGAGCCCCCAGGGATACAGAGACTGCAAATAGTCTTACCTATGATCTCCTTACTCACCAGCTCTTCTTTCTAGTCAGGAAGTTGCACATCTGAGACTCCACCTGCAGCTAATCCTCTTGCTCTGAAGTGCAGAGCCTCACTGGGTCCTCCTTTGTTTCCTAAGGACAGATCTTTTGCCTAAATCATTCAACATTCAGGGCAGATGTTACTCATCATTCCTCAGTAACTCCATCCAGGTAAACTGGAGTCCCTTAGTTAATGTTTGGAAATGAAGACAGGTGTTTCACTACAGTTTCATCCAGAGGAATTTGTGACAAGTGTTGTTGTTGTTGTTAGGTGCCATTGAGTCAGCTCCGATTTATAGTGACCCCATGCACAACAGAATAAAATGTTGCCTGATCCTGTGCCATCTTCACAATCATTGCTATGCTTGAGCCCATTGTTGCTCATTATTGCAGCTACTGTGTCAGTCCATCCTGTTGAGGGTCTTCCTCTCAACAGGGAGTTACAGGAGTACATGGGTAAAATGATTGGAACTAAGTCTTCCATGAACGCTTGCCTATCTTCCATCTTCCTAACATGTTTTTTGCACCTGTGTCAAGGAACTCTCATTCTACCAGCCTCCTACTCTGTCTCTACAATGACATTGACCATTTTTCTCCTGAACAGAAATCTGCCCCTTCTCAAACATGATGACTGTTATAGAATTCTCTAATATTTACTTACATTCTTCTGGTGGAGAAGGTAAAGGGTTCATTGACTTTATCTTATCTTCTAAGTCCATTTTTATCACTGTCTATTGCTGCCCAGCTCTGATCATGGAACTATGTGAAGCCTGAGACAGACACATTACACTATCTCCCTTGTTCATCTATGTTCTCTTTATTAAACTGCCAAATATTTAAAATGATCATAGAAGCACAGGTAGCATTAAAAAGAAAAAAAAAAAGAACAGCTTTTCACCTTTTTCCAGAAAAAATACATGATTACATTCAGCTCTATCAGATTCAGATTTTTTTTTTTAATTTATTTAATACCCAAATGATATCTATACAGAAGACACATTCTTTGTAGTCTTCTCCCTTAGTCTCCTTCTCTTCCACAGATGGTGTTTGCCTCTGGTGGTGAAGCTGCTGCTGGTCCAGAGACCACACATTTGATTGTCTTGTCATCCATCTTTTCCATCAATTCCATCAACAATATGGAACCCAGTAACCAAACAGAAGTTTCAGAGTTCTTTCTCCTGGGACTGACGGAGGATCCAGAACTGCAGCCCCTCCTCTACAACATTTTTCTGTTCATATACCTGGTCACCATCCTGGGAAACCTGCTCATCATCCTGGCTGTCAGCTATGACTCTCACCTCCATACCGCTGTGTACTTCTTTCTCTCCAATCTGTCCTTTACGGACATCTGTTTAAGTACAACCACAGTTCCAAAGATGCTGGTGAACATCGAGACACAGAAAAACTCTATCACTTATATAGGCTGCCTCACCCAGGTATGTGCTGTCTTGGTTTTTGGAGGTTTTGAAAATTTTCTCCTTGGAGTAATGGCCTATGATCGCTATGTGGTCTTTTGTCACCCACTGAGGTACACGGTCATCCTGAACCCCCACCTCCTTGGCCTGCTGATTGCATTCTCTTTGTTCATTAGCATCATAAATGCCCTGGTCCATAGTCTAATGTTGTTGCCACTGCCCTTCTGCACAGACCTGGAAATCCCCCATTTCTTCTGTGAAATTGCTCAGGTTCTCAAGCTCACCTGTTCCAATACCTTCATCAATAACATGGTGCTGTATTTTATGACTAGCATATTTGGTGGTATTACTCTCTCTGGAATCATTTTCTCTTATTTGCAAATTCTCTCCTCCATTCTTAAAATGCCATCAACCGGGGGGAAAGTATAAGGCTTTTTCCACTGTGGATCTCATCGTTCAACTGTTTTCTTGTTCTATGGGACAGGATTTGGAGTGTACATTAGTTCTGCATTTACACACTCTTCCTGGAAGACAGCAGTAGCCTCAGTGATGTACACTGTGGTCCCTCAAATGATGAATCCTTTTATCTACAGCCTGAGGAACAGGGACTTGATGGGAGCCTTGAGAAAAATCATTGGTAGCATACCTTCTTTTTAGCTATTGTGTCATCTGCTCTGAGCTTGGGTATCTAGAAAGCAAAAAAGTAAAAGTAAAGGCAATACTGGCAAGTCAAAATTCCTAACTTTTCCTTCAGCGAGTTCTTCTAAAATTACTAGATGACATAATGGCTGAGTGTTATATTAACAAGTGAAAATTTGACCTCTGTATACTGGCCCCCAATGGTTTACTTCTTCATAGCAAGCACAAAAAAGTCTGCTGATGTCAAACTCTAATTTGTACATTTCTGATCTTTTTTTTTTTTTTATCTTTAAAAATAACCCAAATAAGCAGAATTTTACCAACGTAGAGCCTGTTTCCTTTTTTTTTTTTTTTTTTTTTAGAGCCTGTTTCCTTACTTACCCCACAGAACTGCACTCAGAAGTTCCTATGTGTGGATAAGATAAAGCCTTGTGGCTATAAAACTCCTAGTGTGCTGTTGCCTTTGGAGTTCCTCTGACCAAGAGAGTATCCACCTTGCTGCAGTAGGAAACCTCACAGGGACACATAATCTCCCTCCTTCCTTCTGCCCTTTCCTGGGAATTTTCATGCCCTCTTCCTCTTCTGTTTTCTTCCTGTACCACCTGCCTCTGGAAGACCTCCTGGTGTGGGAGATTATACCTTATATAGAGCTGCCAATGTGTCAGCCCCAATAAATGGCTTACTGTTCAACTGCTGAAAACACTGGTGGCATAGTGGTTAATAGCTACAGCTGCTAACCAAAAGTTTGGCCTTTCTAATCTACCAGGTGCTCCTTGAAAACCCTGTGGAGCAGTTCTACTCTGTCCTTTAAGGTTGCTGAGTCAGAATTGACTTGACGGCAAGGAATCTAGTTTTTTTTGTTGTTGTTGTTCAACTGCTGTCTTGTGGTCATAGTTTTTTGCTGTTGTTGTTCATCCTGAATTCCATTGAACTCACTACATTAAGTGCATTACAATTTGGGGTTCAAACCTGACTCTGCTTTTTTCTAGATCTGCACTGTTTGACAAATGATTTCAACTCTATAAGTTAAACTTCTTCAGCAGTTCCATAGAAACAGAGCCTGTGGAAAGGCTTCTTATTATAATGATGTTGTTAGCAGCCTTCTCAGACAAAAGCAAGTGGGAGAATATGGATAAGGGAGGGAAGGATGTAAGTAAGGTTGAGATCATAGCTAGAGAGTAGCTTCAGCCTGATCCAGTGGAAAGGGTTGTGAGTTGCACCGCATACTTATCCTGCTGTGGGACAAGAATGCTGACCTTCCATGCCCTGATTCAGTAATTACTGAGATTTGTCACTGGTAACCTGTCTCTGCACAGTAACATCAGTATCCACCATACTGTTTCATCATCTACAAAATGATCTCTGTGATTTGAAATGATTGTGAGAGACTTTAATTTTATCAATAAGGAAGTCTTTGGTTCTGAGAAGAAAAAGAAGTCATTCTAACTAATATCCTCAAGCAGTGGAGTTATATCTCATTACAAGGAAAGGCCTTCAGAGGTAGGGAATGTACAGGAACATGAAAGTAGGCTTCATTTAGTACTCTGTGAGGTGGCTTCATCTTAGAACTGGTTCCCCCTCGTGGTCTCCTGATTGCTGCAGCAGATTCGAGTGTCATATCCACACATGATGTCTGGAGAGAGAAAACTTGCTGCCTTTCCTTGAGTCTATTGTTAATAGACCTTTCCATGGTGTCATCAAAAGGTAGCCCCTTTCTATTCGGTTGAAAAATGCCTCCCCACAAAAATATTCCAATCCCCAGAAACTGTGAACTTCAGTGATATGATAAAAGGGTGAATGTTGTTGCCTGTGTCATATTTAAGAAACCACTTCCCAATCCAAGATCCTAAGATTTCCCCTTTTACTTTTTTTAAGAGGTTTATAGTTCCAGTCTTTGATCCGTTTTAAGTTAGTTTTTGTATATAAGTGAAGGGTCCGTGGCTATTCTTTTGCATATGGTTAACCAAGGGTCTCAGCACCGTTTTCTGAGGAGGTTTATTTTTATTTGCATGGAATGGTGCTGGTGCTAAATGTTATTTATATATGGATTTCCTTTGTTTCTCCCCCTCCCCCATCATTGTGCTTTGAAGACTTAAGCCTGTTGTTGGGTGTAGCACTACCTCATTTATTTTCAGTGCCGTATATTTTTACATTACTTTTAGTAATATCACGGAAGTTCTTTTTTATGTAGATGGAAATTTTCTAGCTGGTTTTCTGCTATTATAAATAAAGCTATTTCAACAGTCTCATTCATCCCTCCTGGTTGAAATGAGCAAGAGTTTTATAGCAGAGGAATGGGAAGTGTAGGTTATTGGTATAGGGGAGCACCAATTGTCCTTTGAGTAGTTCCAAAGAGTTTTTTTTAAGTGGTTGAACTTATTTTCACTTCCATTGGATATTCCTTGTATCCATGTACACACCAATACATTTTCACTTAGTCTAACAATACGTTAAGTATAAAATACTATTTATGAGTTCCTGTAAGTTTTGTTGTGTACAATTTCACAATAAAAAAGGAAAATTATTTAATTGATTTACATTTATATTACTATGAAGTTGAGAATTTTTTCACATAGTACATGCCATTTATTTTTCCCCTTTTGTAAAATATCTGTTTATGGTATTCCTATTGAGTCGTTTCTCTTTTTCTTCTTAATTCATAAGCTTTCTTTCTTTAGTGGGGATGTTAATACTTTGTCAGTTATATACATTAAAAAGTTCTTCATTAAGTGTGTGGCTTATTTTGCATATCCTCTAGTGCCCTTTGAATGAAGAAGGTGCTTTTACTCTTTTCCTCTCTGTCGTCCTTCCTCCTTCTGCCCCAGAATGCCCAACGGGGTCAGTGGAGGCTGACATTGGGATTGTTTCAAAACTGTTTCCCCCTCTTCCCAATCCTACTCCCTTCCTTTCTCTTTCAAGGTGCTAATCCCTGGAGCAGTTTCTAATATACTTCTCTCATACTAATGTCTCCTTCCCAAGGGAGCCCAACCTGAGGCTATAAGAAAAGGATGTACTGTTTGATGGTGATAAGAGCTATGGAACATACCTCAGAAAAGGTAATAAGAAAACATGAAGCTGTTGCAGTTTTATATATGAGGGCAGAAGAAACCTCACTGAGTAGTTTACTCATGAGTGAAGACTTGCACAGAGTGAAAGTCAACCTGTGGTTATATAGAGTAAGAATCAATGTTACTTTCCTAGAGTAAGACAAAATTTGGCCTAAAGCATTATCTATTTTCTTTCTTTCCTAGGTTAGGTTTTTTTTAGAAATTCAGTTGCAGGAGTGAGAGTACAATGGGATTTTCCTTTCTTGTGCTAACTATGTCTGCTTTTAGTTATTAAGATTATGCTGGCCTTATATAATGCGATAGAGAATATTTCTTCCCTTATATTTTCTGAAAGTATTCTTTTAACTCTGTCTACACTCACATTACCTAGTTCTTTCCTTTCATTTCCATCTGAGTTCAGTCAGTCGAAAAGCCTAAATGCACAGAGAAACACCAGAAAGTAAAGTAACAGAATATACTTGTTACGAGTAGGTACTATTTGAATTAGGCAGCTTCAACCCAAAATACAGGTAAGATACTTCGAAAAGAGATTAGTGAAACATGTTATATAGGCCTTTGTCATGTTAATTTCTTCGGAGATAACATCAGAACACATGTAGGATTCCAGGGAAGCCAGTTATAGGAACAGAGTATCTAAGGATGTGCCATACATTTTCCAGTCACACCCTGGAGTTCCTGTTGCTGGAAACGTACTAAACCAAAAAAAAAAAAAAAAAACCAACCCACTGCCAGCAAGTCGATTCTGACTCACAGTGACCCTATAGGCAGAGTAGAACTGCCCCATAGAGTTTCCAAGGAGCACCTGGTGGATTCGAACTGCTGATCTCTTGGTTAGCAGCTGTAGCACTTAACCACTATGCCACCAGGGTTTCCAGCGACTTACTGCACACAGAAGATTCCCTAAAATATCCCAATGCCTGGCGGAACAGTCTCCACTAAGCTGCTTACTAGGCTATTGTGGGACCTGAGGTGACTCCAGAAAAACGAGTTAAACTTTAATAGCTCAAGGTTCAAAAGGACACCTAAGGGTTGATCTAGGAAATAATACTGGAGTTATTATTCCTAGTTCTTGAGCGTAGAGAATGTGACCCAGCTGGAGCTGGACTCACATGGACACATCAACTGGGCCCTGAGGTATAAAGACAATAGCGAGGATAATCTTGGAAAATATCTTTTAGGGAACATTTCACATTAACCAGTCAAGCAGAACACAAAAGACTTTCCACTCTTTTCTTTTACTTATAACATTTAGTGAATAGAAAATTTGTTGGACCAATGAAGACCCTCCTGACTGTCATTACTGAAACCTGTACCAATGATTGTTAAGAAAGACGATTCAAAATGTAGGATCACAGTTTCTAGCCAATCTGTGAAAAGGTGAAGCTTTCAATGGTTTTGCCCATTTGTGAGGTTAATTTGGAAACCCTGGTGGCATAGTGGTTAAGTGCTACAGTTGCTAATCAAAGTTAGCAGTTTGAATCCACCAAGTGCTCCTTGGAAACTCTGTGGGGCAGTTCTCCTCTATCTTATAGGGTCACTGTGAGTCAGAAGGAAACCCTGGTGGTGTAGTGGTTAAGTGCTACAGCTGCTAACCAAGAGGTCAGCAGTTTGAATCCACCAGGCACTCCTTGGAAACTGTGGGACAGTTCTACTCTGTCCTATAGGGTCACTATGAGTCGAAATTGACTCAACGGCAACAGGTTTGGTTTGTTTTTTGTTGTTGTTCTTTTTTTAATGTTAACATATACTAATGACGCTGTAATATTCCTTGGACTCAGGCAGACACACTGTGGCAGCATACTTGTCATTTTTTCCATTCTTGTCTATTCTGTAATATTTCTTTGGACTCAGGCAGACATGGCTGTGACAGCATGCTTATCCATTTTCCCACTTTTGCTTACTCTATAATGTTCTCTGGACTAGAAGAAGACATGGCTGTGACAGCATGCTTATCCATTTTCCCACTTTTGCTTACTCTATAATGTTC
This sequence comes from Loxodonta africana, assembly GCF_030014295.1. Lineage (NCBI taxonomy): Eukaryota > Metazoa > Chordata > Mammalia > Proboscidea > Elephantidae > Loxodonta > Loxodonta africana. Next base: position 18,128,245 of record NC_087344.1, read on the forward strand.
TCTGGACTAGAAGAAGACATGACTGTAGCAGCATGCTTGTCCATTTTCCCATTCTTGCCTAGTCTGTAATGTTCCTTGGAATCAGGCAGACATGGCTCTGGCAGCATGCTTGTCCGCTTCCCACTTTTGCCTTTTTGAATATATGCCGAATAAAACTTTCTTTTTGCTTTACTAAACTTTGCGATGTTTTTACCCTACACGCAAATGTAATGGGTAGATCACCCCAACTCCATGAATCCAGAAATCTGGATTACTGGAGGATTAAAATGGTTTGTCGTTTCTTCCCCATTTTAGTCATGACTTTGCTATAGAATCTTTGATCACAAACATTCTTTAACGGTAGCCAGGTATCATCTGATTCTTCTGGCCTCATGACAAAGGAGATAGCTGTTAATGGAGGTAATCAGACCTACAGTCTAGATCCTCCTCAGCCTCCTGCTCCAGAGGAACAAATGACCTGGGAATACATATGCAAGTTATTAACACAAACACACCAATGTTCATCTATTAAGGCACGAACTTCTTCTTGGGAGACAAATGCTATTCTCTTTTGTAAAATCATAGCTCAAACTTCAGATAGTTCTCTACCTATGGTCTTTATAACTTTGCTAAATTTATCAACAGATACTTCTAATTTGAGAATTATAATATCTAAAACCATTTAAAGTTCAATTATTTCTTTTAATGTGAGATTCAGCTATTTCAGTAACTAATAACACTATGCTGAGTACATATACAGAATATCCTATGGTAAGGGTTTCTCTCATCTCCTAATTGTTCTTTTAATCTTTTTAAAGCTTCTTTTCTGGTCTCAATTTTATGTTCCTCTCATATTTCTTACTTTTCCTCTTGTTTAATTGAGTATATGTAAACAGATAGAACTAGCATAACAAGAACCAGTTCAAATTTGTGGGAGAAAAAACAAACCCATTGGTTAGATAATTTTGGAGAAAGGAGAAAAGTGGTTTCTTATGTCCATAAAATAGGATGTTTTAGTCCATTCAGTCCTACGTAGTTAATTTCTGTTCCATGTGATTCTGGATCAGCACCGGCCTGTGAACCCATCAGGTCAGCTTCTACTCAAGAGCTCTGGAAATCTTGACTGAGCCCGGTGGTATCTATGTTTAAAATATCTATCATAGCTCTTTTTTATAAATACAATATAGTCCATCTTTCTTTGAAATATTTTGGCCAAACATTTTCAGTGAGTTAGCAGAGTAAAAGCTTACCTGCAAACAAAATTTTAAAGCGGCCATGGTTAACTTATAATAACAATAATTCTTAAGAGTGAAAGACCTGATGGGAATTAATTACAAAAGCAATGCATTACCCATGGAGTTCTTTTTATTACTATTTGGATGTTTAGAGACTTGATTATCTTGGTATATTCTTGGTATATCCTTGGTATATCCCATCTATGTGGTATTACATCTCAAGATTATCATGTGTTTTATCTGTATCTCTTTGAAAATAAAGTTAATCATTATGTTTACACAAAAATATCTCTACACATAATGATTAACTTTATTTTCAAAGAGATTCAGATAAAACACATAATAATACCACATAGATGGGCTATACCAAGAATATACCAAGACAATCGAGTCTCTAAACATCCAAATAGTAATAAAAAGAACTCCGTGGGTAAACTATGTGAATTCCCCAGTTAAAACCATTGGCTTTGATGATGCTATATTCAAAAGAGATAAAATGGCAAAAAAGTTTGCAATTAAAATAACTAAAATTATGACTGACAATATCGCTTTCATGTCAAAATATACGAGGAGACACTGACACACAAATTTTTAATGCAAAGAAAATTTGGCACAACTCCTGATTTGACAACATGTTTCATGTAACTCATAATACATTAAATGAGCTGGTTTATTTTAGTACTTTCCCTTTAGAAAGCAGGAATAAAATAAATCTTTTATGGCTTCCACGAAGTTTCAAAGTGGACAGGAGTTTATCATAGGTCACCAAGAAAAAATACTTGAAGCTTGGTTTTCAGCATGAACCCAGGAATTTATTCTAATGAGACACAGAAACTTTGCCTCTGGGGCAGATTATACAAAGCATAAAATCAACTGTTCAACCCAGTATTTAAAGAAAATTTTTTAATTTTAACAGTGAGAACCCCAATTTTTTTTTTTTTTTCTCACTCGTCACAAGTATCATTTTCTGTCTTATAGTCCAGTCCAATCCCTGTCTGAAGAGTTAGCTTCAGGAATGGTTTCAGTCTTGGGCTAACAGAGAGTCCAGGGGCCATGACCTCTGGGGTCCCTCCATTCTCACTCAGACCATTAAGTCTAGCCTTTTCACCAGAATTTGATATCTGCATCCCACTGTTCTCCTGTCCCATGAGGGATTCTCTGTTGTGTTCCCTTTCAAGGCAGTCATCAGTGGTAGCCGGGCACCATCTATTTCTTCCAGTCTCAGGCTGATGGAGTCTCTGGTTTATGTGGCCCTTTCTGCCTCTTGGGCTCATATTTACCTTGTGTCTTTGGTGCTCTTCATTCTCCTTTGCTCCAGATGGGTTAAGACCAATTGATGTATCTTAGGTGGCTGCTCTCTAGCCTTTAAGACCCCAGACTTAACTCACCAAAGTGGGTTGCAGAACATTTTCTTAATACACTTTGTTATGCCAATTGACCAGAATGTCTCCTGAAACTATGGTCCCCAGACCCCTGTTCCCGCTACTCTGGCCTTCGAAGCATTTGGTTGTATTCAGGAAATTTAATAGCTTTTGCTTTAGTCCAGTCGTGCCGACCTCCCCTGTGTTGTGTGTTGTCCTTCTCTTTAACTAAAATATTTCTTGCGTACTATGTAATTACTGAATACCCCTTTCCCTCCCTCCCCACCCTTGTAACTGTTAAAGAATATTTTCTTCTGTGTTTAAACTTTTTCTTGAGTTCTTATAATACTAGTCTTACACAGTGTTCTTTTGCAACTGACTAATTTCACTCAGCATAATACCTTCCAGATTCCTCCATGTTGTTTCACAGATTTGTCATTGTCCTTAATCATTGTGTAGTATTCCATTATGTGAATATACCATAATTTATTTATCCATTCATCCATTGATGGGCACCTTGGTTGCTTCCATCTTTTTGCTATTGTAGACAGTGCTGCAATGTAAATAGGTGAGCACATATCTGTTTCCGTCAGAGCTTTTATTTCTCTAGGATATATTCCAAGGAGTGGGATTGCTGGATCCTGTGTTAATTCTATTTCTAGCTTTTTAAGGAAGCACCCAATTGATTTCTAAAGTGGTTGGACCATTTTACATTCACACTAGCAGTGTATAAGTATTCCAGACTCTCTACAACCTCTCCAAAATTTATTATTTTTTCTGTTTTTTGGATTAATACCAGCCTTGTTTGGATGAGAAAGTATCTCGTATTAGTTTCGATTTGTGTTTCTCTAATGACTAATAATCACGAGTATTTCCTCATGTATCTGTTACCCGCCTGAATGTTTTCTTTGGTGAAGTACCTGTTCATATCTTTTGCCTATTTTTTAATTGGGCTATTTGTCTTTTTGTTGTTGAGGTTTTGCGGTATCATGTAGATTTTAGAGGTCAGATACTGAACGAATTTGTCATAGCCAAAAAGTTTTTCCCAATCTGTAGGTAGTCTTTTTACTCTTTTGGTAAAGTCTTTGGATGAGCATAAGTGTTTGGCCTTTAGGAGCTCCCAGTTATCTAGTTTCTCTCTGGCATTTGTGCATTGTTGGTAATGTTTTATATACTGTTTATGTCATGTATTAGGGCTCCTAACGTGGTCCTTTTTTTTTCTTCCATGATCTTTATTGTTTTAGGTTTTATATTTAAGTCTTTGATCCCCTTTCAGTCAGTTTTTGTGTATGGTGTGAGGCATGGGTCTTGTTTCATTTTTTTGCAGATGGATAGCCAGTTATGCCAGCACCATTTGTTAAAGAGACTGTCTTTTCCCCATTTAACTAACTTTGGGCCCTTGTCGAATATCAGCTGCTCATATGTGGATGGATTTATGTCTGGATTCTCAATTCTGTTCCATTGGTCTATGTATCTGTTGCTGTACCAGTACCAGGCTGTTTTTGACTACTGTGGTGGTATAATAGGTTCTAAAAGCAGTTAATGTGAGGCTTCTCACTTTGTTTTCCTTTTTCAGTAATGTTTTACTTATCCGGGGCTTCTTCCTTTTCCCTATGAAGTTGGTGATTTGTTTCTCCATCTCAATAAAAAATGACTTCGGAATTTGGAATGGGATGGCATTGTATCTGTAGATTGCTTCGGGTAGAATAGACAGTTTCACAATGTTGAGCCTTCCTATCCATGAGCAAGGTATGTTTTTCCACTTATGTAGGTCTCTTTCGGTTTCTTGCATTAGCGTCTTGTAGTTTTCTTTGTATAGATCCTTTACATCTCTGGTTAGATTTATCCCTAAGTATTTTATCTTCTTGGGGGATATTGTAAATGGTATTGGTACAGTGATTTCCCCTTCAAAGTTTTCTTTGTTGGTGTAGAGGAATGCAAGTGATTTTTGTATGTTTATCTTGTATCTAGGTCCTTTGCTGAACTCTTCTATTAGTTTCAGTAGTTTTCTTGTGTATTCTTTAGGGTTTTCTCTGTATAAGATCAAGTCTTCAAATAGAGGTAGTTTTACTTTTTTCCTTACCAATTTGGAAACCATTTGTTTCTTTACCTAGCCTAATTGCTTTGGCTAGAACCTCTAGAACAATGTTGAATAAAAGTGGTGATAAAGGGCGGCCTTGTCTGGTTCCTGTTCTCAGGCGGAACACTTTCAGAATCTCTCCATTTAGGAAGTATTGGCTGTCAGCTTTGCATAAATGTCTTTTCTTATGTTGAGGGATTTCCCTTCTATTCCTATTTTCCTGAGACTTTTTATCATGAATGGGTGTTAGACTTTGTCAAATGCCTTTTCTGCAACAGTTTATAAGATCATGTCATTCTTGTCTTTTGTTTTATTTATATGACGAATTACCTTGATTGTTTGTCTAATGTTAAAACATCCCTGCATACTGGTATGAATTCCACTTGGTCATAGTGAATTTTTTTTTTTTTTTTTTTTGATATGTTGTTGAATCCTATTGGCTAGAATTTTGTTGAGGATTTTTGTGTCTAAATTCATGAGGGATATTGGCCTGTAATTTTCTTTTTTTTGTGGTATCTTTACTTGGTTTTGATATCAGGGATATGTTGGCTTTATAGAATGAGTTTGGGAGTATCAGTACAACTCTTTAAGTGCAAAAATGAACACACTCATTAGTAGACCCTAATTTTTTTTTTTTAATATATATATGTATAGAGAGAGAGTTGTTGTTGTTGGGTGCTATTGAGTCAATTCCAACTTATAGTTAATGCTATAAGGTAGAGCAGAACTGCCCCACAGGGTTTCAAAGTCTGTAAACTTTTTGAAGCAGACTGCCACATCTTTCTCCCACAGAGAGGTCGGTGGGTTTGAATCACAGAATTTTTGGTTAGCAACTGAGTGCTTTAACCACTGCCCCACCAGGGCTCCTACAGAGAAATTATAGGTAGGTAGATAGATAGGTAAATAGGTAGGCAGGTAGATAGGTAGATAGAGAGCAGGACACACAGACAGAAAGACAGACAGATAAATTAGATAGATGATAGACAGATGATGATATGTAGATAGATGGATAGATAGATGATAGATCGATACATCGATAGATCAATAGAGAGATAGATAGATGATAGATAAATAGATAGATGATAGAGATATAAATATTTCTCTGCAGCATGTAAAGAAAAAGTATATAAAGTTAAATTATAATGAATATTCATTAACTCAGTTTAATATCAATAAGTTCCCTAAAGATCTTGGAAATGGTTTTAAGCCTACATACCGTAAAACATAATTACTATTGAAATAAGATTCATTTAAATAGTCTATATTTTCATTCTAACTTTTACCGTGTCCTGTATTTCCCCCAGTCTTACATTACACCTTTAAGATTCTATCAACAGAGCTTTTTCTTTTTTTGGACCCAGAGTCTTGGCTCAACCGGACCAATTTGTTGATATGCACATATAGTAACACTGTAAGTTAGAGTAGAACTGCCCTTTTTATATATCGGGTGGATTTATTTTTTTTAATAATGAATATTATCTTTTGACTTCTTAAAGTTCCTGTACAATACGTAGAACTTATTTATGGTTCTTTTATGTTGGGAATTGTCTTAGTCATCTAGTACTGCTATAACAGAAATACCACAAGTGGAGGCTTTAACAAAGAGAAATACATTCTATCACAGTCTGTTGTTGTCGTTGTTAGGTGCCGTCAAGTCGGCTCCGACTCATAGTGACCCCATGTACAACAGAATAAAACACTGCCCGGTCCTGCACCATCCGTACAATCATTATGCTTGACCCCATTGTTGCAGCCACTGTGACAATCTATCTCGTTGAGGATCTTCCTCTTTCCAGAGACCCTGAACTGTGCCAAGCATGATGTCCTTCTCCAGAGACTGATCCCTCCTGACAACATGTCCAAAGTATGTAAGGCACAGTCTCACCATCCTTGCTTCTAAGGAGCATTCTGGTTGTAATTCTTTCAAGACAGATTTATTCGTTCTTCTGGCAGTCCATGGTATATTCAATATTCTTCACCAACACCACAATTCGAAGGCATCAGTTCTTCTTTGGTCTTCCTTATTCATTGTCCAGCTATCACATGCATATGATGACATTGAAAATACCATGGCTTGGGCCAGGTATCCCTTAGTCTTCAAGGTGACATCTTTGCTTTTCAACGCTTTAAAGAGGTCCTTTGCAGCAGATGTCCCCAATGCAATGTGACTTTTGATTTCTTGACTGCTGCTTCCATGGCTGTTGATTGTGGATCCAAGTAAAATGAAATCCTTGACAACTTCAACCTTTTCTCTGTTTATCATGATGATGCTTATTGGCCCAGTTGTGAGAATTTTTGTTTTCTTTATCTTGAGGTGTAAACCATACTGAAGACTATGGTCTTTGATCTTCATTAGTAAGTCTTTCAAGTCCTTTTCACTTCCAGGAAGCAAGGCTGTGTCATCTGCATAACGCAGCTTGTTAATGAGTCTTCCTCCAATCCTGATGCCCTGTTCTTCTTCATATAGCCCAGCTTCTCAGATTATTTGCTCAGCATACAGATTGAATAGGTATGGTGAAAGGATACAACCCTGATACACAACTTTCCTGACTTTAAAGCACTCATTATCCTCTTGTTCTGTTTGAACAACTGCTTCTTGATCTATTTACAGGTTTCTCATGAGCACAATTAAGTATTCTGGAATTCCCATTCTTTGCAATGTTATCCATAATTTTAATAATCCACACAGTTGAATGCCTTTGCATTCAATAAAACACAGGTAAACATCCTTCTGTTATTCTCTGCTTTCAACCAGGATCCATCAGACTGGTATATCCAACTTCCTGCTTGATCTCTTCAAGTGGAAGCCTAACAGGCACCTCAAACTCAACACACCCCAAACTACAACCCTGATATTAAACTTCCAAATACATTTTGCCTACAGCCTTTCCTATCAGGTAATGGCAACTGTATTCTTTTAGAAACTGAGCAGTTTTTTTTTTTTTTTTCTCATTAAGCATCATCTTTGAATTCTTTTTTTTACTGTGTGCCTGCTCTTTCAAAAGAAAAGTATATCCAGAACCCCACCAAATCTCACCACCTCCACCAAGGTCCAAGCTGTCATCATTTTAGGATATTTAAAAAGTCACTACACATACTACCCTGTGTCTGCCCTTGCCACCAAGAGACTGTTTGAATAATCTGCCTGACACTACATATTTGATATCACCTTTTCTATTCTCCTCATTACTCATTACATTACAAGCTTCATGGCCTCTGTGTGGTCTGACTATTGATTTTTTTCTGGATTATTGTTTAGGTTGGTTATCATTTTTGCATTGCTTTTCTTCATAGTTATTTAAATTAGAATATCCAGTTTCTGTTTGAATGGGAAGATTTTCACACCTCTGTGCTTTTTCATCTATGTGCTCACTCTTTCTTGCCAACAGGTTCACAGTAACCCTCAGCAATCACCACTCTTCTAATTCTGAATTTCATTCCCTGACTCCCCTGCTCAGTAATACTGAGACTGTCACAAATCCACCAGCCACCATGTTAACAGGTAGCTTGGTTCATCTTCTCCTTGGAGGCTTTTCTGAAACTTTCAGCTGGTCTAAGTCCATAGTCATGGGTCCAGTCAGTGTCCACAACTCTTGTATTCACCCACATCTTTCCGTTAAAGAAGTTCTACCTCTGCCCTTGGCTTCAATAGCACATATTTTCCTAGAATTTTTAGTCCTTCTTAACTGAAAGAGCAAACTTTCAGCTAAAACTTCTTGCTATGGACATAACTCCTTGCCTCAGCTTACTCAGTACTTTACATTTCAGTTCCTTTTATGGTACCTGGAAAACTTAACTTGTATTTTTAGGTTTCAGGTATTTCTGTGCTACTGGGAAAATTTTCTTTTTTTTAGACCAGCTATATTTTCTTCTGTTTTGTCTGTTATTTCATGTATTTGAAGAGAATAGCAGAGGGTGGTGTCACAATGTCATCTTCTCAAGTTAGTTTTCATATAATATATGAAGAAGAAAAGTTTATGTGGAAATAATGAAACGTGGTAAAATAAATTAATAAACACATGAAAATTTTGAGTGTGTTACAGGTAAAAGATTTTTAAGTAAATTCTAAATTAGAGCACCATCATCACCTATTAAATATTGACTGTTAGATGACTAAATCTACTGAGAGTATGGATACACCTGTATACTAGTGCCTAGCCAATGACATTGTGATTTCTCAAACTCCATTAAAAATGAAGAGCCAAAACATCAAGCCAACTTTCACTAATATGAAGAAAAATGTGCATGAAATAAATGAAATTGGCAATCAAAAATACCTTGGCTTGGGTCAGAAGAACCTTAGTTCTCAAAGTGACATCTTTGCTTTTTAAGTGCTTTAAAGAGGCTTTTTGCAGCAGATTTGCCCCATGTAATTTGTCATTTGATTATTTGACTGCTGCTTCCATATATGATGCATATATTATACCCATATGCATAAACTTATCTTCACACCTAAAATAGGAATCAGGCTTCCTAATGTCATTGATAAGATAGAGTTGTCGCCAGTTGTGTTAAAAAAAAGAAGACTGCAATCCAATTGGAGAAGGATTGTGTGTCCACCTGTGCATAGTGTGTAATGTGTAGGTGAGCAGAAAAAATAGAGATAAACGGCATGCAGCTGGTGTCACAGGGGCATCCAGAATTCCACAGTTTAAAGCCTTGGTCTTTTAGGAGTTGCACTACCCTGGAATCAGAATGACAATAAAAGAGTTTGGTTAATGAGGAGCTTTGGATATTGAGCCCCCAGGGATATGGAGACTGCAAATAGCCTGCCCATGACCACCGCACTCAACATCCCTCCCCCAGGCAGGAAGGAGCACACCTGAGACTCCACCCACAGATGATCCTCAAGCTCAGGAGCCAGGGGTCCCTCTCAGTCTCTCTGCCTTTTCTCAGGACACATCTTCCACCTTCACCATCCAGGGGACTTGTCCAGCATCATTCTACAGCAATGCCAACCAGGTATCTTAAAATCACTTAGGTATTGTTTGGAAATAAGAACAAATGTTCCATCACAAGTTCACCCAGGGGAAGCTGTGAAGAGAGTAGCATGCATAATATGACCAAACTCAAGTCTCCCATGGATTCCTGCCTCACAGTCTTCCAACTTCCTGACATGTTCCTTTGTACCAAGGAGCTCCAATTCTATCAGTCTCTTACTCTGTCAGGAACCCTGGTGGCATAGAGGTTAAGTGCTGCGGCTGCTAACCAAAAGGTCAGCAGTTCGAACATACTAGGCGCTCCTGGGAAACTCCATGGGGTAGTTCTACTCTGTCCTATAGGGTCGAAATTAGTAGGAATTGACTTGATGGCAATGGGTTTGGTTTGGTTGTTTGGTCTTACTGTGTCTCAACAATGGTAAAACCATTTTCCTCCTGGGCAGGAATTGCCCCTTCTCAAACATTATGACTATTATAAAGTTCTCTGATACTTACTTGCATTCTTGTGGTGATGAAATAGGAAAGAGCTTCACCTTATCTTCCTACTCCTTGTTCTGAACACACATTTGTATTATTTCTGTCACCTGGCTGTAATCTCTGGGAAAAGATGAGTCTGGGACAGACTCTTCAGGATGCCTCCCTCTTCTATGTGTTTTTCTGTATATTATTATGAACTGAAAAAAGAAAATAATTTTATTGATACTTCATGTCTGGGAGGCTATGAGCCAATTTTTCTTTGTAAAAATAGATCCTTTCATAGAAAAGTTGTGTCCATCCACACTTGAATAGAATATGCCACTTGGGCTAGAATTCTAAGCTTACAAAGAAATCCACAAGAGGCCATGTTGTTGTTGTTGTTAGCTGCCATCGAGTGGGACCTTGGCTTATAGTAAACTATGCATAACAGAAGAAAAAGCTGCCAGATTGTGAACCATCCCCATAAAAAAAAAAAAAAAAAAAAATTTTTTAATCAGCTGGAAATCACCTGTTTTGATCATACGGTTCTCATCGGATGATTTTGAGAAGTAGATCACCAGGCTTTTCTTCCTATAAAATTACAAAATATTTGAAATGACCATACCAACAGATGGTGCAAAAAAAAAAAAAAAGGCACCCCATCATTTTACCTTTCCAGAATAAATAAATGTTGATGCTCAGCTGTTGATCAGATTCACATACTTTTTATTAAATAGCCAAAATATATGCACAGATGGCACCAACTTTGTATGCCACTCCATTCCTCATGTGCCTTACCCTAGATGGTGTTTCCTTCTAGTAATGCAGCAACGGCTGGTATAGAGACCACACATTTGAGTGCCTTGTCATCTCATTTTTCCATCAGATTCATCAATAATATGGAGCCTAGAAACCAAACAAGTGTTTCAGAATTCCTTCTCCTGACACTGACAGACGACCCAGAACTGCAGCCTCTCCTCTTTAGCCTGTTTCTGTCCATATATCTGGTCACTGTCCTGGGGAATCTGCTCATCATCCTGGCTGTCAGCTCTGACCCCCACCTCCACACCCCCATGTATTTCTTTCTTGCCAATCTGTCCTTCACTGACATCTGTTTCACCACCACCACAATCCCGAAGATGCTGGTGAACCTCCAAGTACAGAATCAGAGCATCACGTATGCAGACTGCCTCACTCAGGTCTGCTTTGTCCTGATCTTTGTTAGTCTGGAAAGCTTTCTTCTTGGAGTAATGGCCTATGACCGCTATGTGGCCATTTGTCACCCACTGATGTATACAGTCATCATGAACCCCCGTCACTGTGGTCTGCTGATTCTACTCTCCTTGTTCATTGCCACTGTGGATGCCTTGATCCATAGCCTGATGGCATTGCGTCTGTCTTTCTGCACAGACCGGACAATCCCCTACTTCTTCTGTGAAGTTCTTCAGATCACCAAGGTTGCCTGTTCTGATACACTCCTCAATAACATCTTCTTATATTTGGCAGCTACCATACTGGGTGGTGTCCCTCTCTCTGGAATCATTTTTTCTTATACTCAAATTGTCTCCTCCATTTTGAGAATACCTTCAGCAGGTGGAAAGTATAAAGCTTTTTCCACCTGTGGGTCTCATCTCTCAGTTGTTTCCTTGTTCTATGGGACAGCCTTAGGCACGTATGTTAGTGCTGCATTTACACACACTTCCGGGAAGACTGCAGTAGCTTCAGTGATGTACACTATGGTAACTCCCATGATGAACCCCTTCATCTACAGCCTGAGAAACCGGGATGTGAAGGGAGCCCTGAGGAACATTATCGGGTGCATACCTGCTTTTTAGTTATTAAATTATCTGCTTTGGATCTGGATTTCTAGGTTGCATGAATGGAAAAGAATTCTCATAAGCCGGAATTCCTGACTCTCCCATCACTTTGTTCTTCTAAAATTACAAGATAACATAATGCCTACGTGCAATTCAACTTGGGATCGGACCCTGACTCTGTTCTGTGTGCAGCTCTGTACTTTTGACAAATAATTCCAACACTCTGTTGTTGTTGTTGTTAGGTGCCATGAAGTCAGTTCAGACTCATAGCGACTCTATGTACAACAGAACGAAACACTGTCCAGTCCTGTGCCATGCCCACAATCGTTGTTTGAGTGACCCCATTGTTACAGCCACTGTGTGAATCCGCTTTGTTGTGGGTCTTCCTCTTTTTCATTGACCCTGTACTTTACCAAGCATGATGTCCTTCTCCAGGGACTGATCTCTCCTGACATGTCCAAAATATAATACAGTATAGTCTCACCATCCTTGCTTCTAAGGAGCATTCTGGTTTTGCTTCTTCCAAGACAGATTTGTTCTTTCTTTTGGCAGTCCATGGTATATTCAATATTCTTTGCCAATGCCATAATTTAAAGGTGTCAATTCTTCTTCTGTCTTCCCTATTTATTGTCCAGCTTTTGTATGCATATGATGCTATTGAAAATACCATGGCTTGGGTCAGGCACACCTTACTCTTCAAGGTGACATTTTTGCTTTTTAACACTTTTAAGAGGTCTTTTTCAGCAGATTTGCCCAGTGTAATGTGTCTTTTGATTTCTTGATTGCTGCTTCCATGGGTTTTGATTGTGGATCCAAGTAAAATGAAATCCTTCACAATCTTCAATCTTTTCAGGTAGAGTTTCATTCAGTCTCCTACAAGATGGCTCCATTCTAGGATGGTTGCAACAGATTCAGATGTCATAACCACATTTGATGCTCAGAGACACAAAACTGACTCCTTGTTTAGTTTCTACTGTTAATAGAGGGTCTTTTCTTAACACAGGTCTATTGTTAATAGGGGAAACCCTGGTGGTGTAGTGGTTAAGTGCTACTGCTGCAAACCAAGAGGTCAGCAGTTCAAATCCACCAGGTGCTCCTTTTAGATTCTATGGGGCAGTTCTACTCTGTCCTACAGGGTCATTATGAGTCAGAATTGACTCGACAGCAGTGGGTTTGGTTTTATTGTTAATAGGCAAACCCTGGTGGCATAATGGTTAAGAGTTACTGCTCCAAACAAAAGTCAGCAGTTTGAATCTACCAGGCACTCCTTGGAAACCCTACGGAGCAGTTCTACTCTTTCTTATAGGGTTGCTATGCATTGGAATCGACTGGACCACAACGGGTTTGGTTTTTTATTGTTAGTAGACCTTTCCATGGAGCCATACAGAGGACATCTCCTCTTCTCTCATCACTTTGAATGCAAGCATATGTCCCTTCATCATCAAATTTATTGTATGGGAAAAAGCAAATACTCTGAGAGCCTTAGCCTGACCATGTGGATTGTATTTTCTGTTGGGAAGTGAACCCCTGCAACCACTACCAGCACTTAACACAATGCCTAGCACATGATTCTCAATAAAATCCAATTGGGATCATTGTGTTCTATATGTTACCATTATTTAAAAGGCTTGTTATTCCTTGCACTCAAACATTTCTACCACTTGATTCAGCAGTTTTATTGGTTCCCCTTTATTGCAATGCCTTTCAGCAGGTTTTACCAGTCTTAGTAACATAATGAAACGAATAATTATTCAGTAGGCTGGGTAGAGATGATAGTCTTTTTTGGAACCCTATTTGCTCTGATCCTGTCTTACTGATTTATTGATCAGAGTGTATATGAGATGTTAATTTTCTCCTTACTCACCTAATTTTGCAGTTTTTCTTTCTCATGTTTGCTGAGCCTACACAGAAGTTGAATACAATTAATTAAATCACTGAAGTTTTAGAGGGTTTCCTGTACTGTTAGGGATCTCTTGTGAAAATTTTTAATGTGTATTGGTGAGGAAAAAAGTTTTCCTGTGGGGATGGACTTCATTTTGAGGACCACGTGTTGAGTGTACATCAGGACAGCAGAAGAGGGATGGTGGGAGGCTCAGGATGATGACTTTTTCCTCAGGCACAAAGAAGCGGGGTTAAGTCAGAATCATCTCTGTAGTATGGGGGTGACAACAATTCAGGTCTTGTACCATCAGTGGAGTGTATAGACAGCCTACTGTTCAGGTCATCATTGACGGTGGTGGTGGGATTGTGTTCAGCAGCACACTCAGAGGAAACCTCACCTGGCACACCATGTGACTTCTAGTACAAAGATGCTCCATTTATGTTCATACTGCAAGTTTCCATACCTCACCCAAGAACTACTGACTTTGATCTCTGGGTAGACATTCCAGTAATGAGCATTGTTAATAACCCCTTTTTGAGGTTTTGATGTATGCTGAAATCTGAGAAGCAAGATGTAAATATTAGAAGAACATGGAAGAATGCATTAGAATATGGACTGTGAAAGAATCTGGAAATTGAAAATCTTTTCAATTTTGCTTATTAACATATCATTTTCAAAGTAGGGTATGAAATGTATTTGTAGCTCTTAAAGAATAGCAACGTAATGAAAGCTCATATCTCGACCCCTGGGTTAAGAAATGAAGTAATGCCATCACCACAGAATCCATTTCAAGGGTCTTTCATTCACATTTTCCTCTATCTTCCCAGTAGCAAGCACTATCTTGAATTCTGTATTTATCATTTTCTCTGATGTTCTTCTATTTTGTTGAATCCTATTATTATGGATTGAGTTATATCCCCCAGGAGGGTAGGTTGAAGTCCTAAACCCTGGTATCTGTTGCCAATTTTCTTTTCTTAGGATTTCTGTTCTACCTCCTAGTTTTGTGCCTAGTTACTGGGGTATTTCAACTAGCAAGTGGACATCAAGAGCACAACAATTCATCTTCATTCACCTAGGGAAGAAGGAGAGTCAGAAAGAGGAGAAGGAAATCAAATGCGTCTCTGGTTGCCTTCATGAACAACTGTCTCGTTTACCATGAAACCAAAGCTTGACGATGCCTGACTACCATTACTGAATGTTTGGATCAAAGATTCCGTAGAAAAATTCTCATCAAAAGGAGCAGGAGACAGGGGAGAATTTGGAACAGAATTTCAAATTTTCCATGGATCTAGACTTTCTGCAGCCATTGAGGATAGACGAACCCCTGAAACTATGACCCTGAAATAATCTTTAAGCTATAAACCAATATTATACACTAAAGTCTTCTTTGAATGATAATTTTAAAAACAAAACTAAACTAAACATGGCTTAACTTAATTAGCAAAGTATTTCTGCTTTGAGCTTTGTACTCTTTTTTAAAGAATTATCTATGTGAGGTCAAATTGACCATGGCAACTCAAAAGTTTGGATGGGAAGTAAAAGGGGCAGTGAGTTTAAGACAATGGTAGTGGAAAGTTTTGGAAACGGGTAGCAAGTATGGTTGTATTATTTGAAGAAGGCAATGAATGCCAGTGAATTGAACATGTAGAAATTGTTGAAATGGTGTAACTTTGGCTGAGTATACTTTCACCAGGATTAAGTAATTTTTTTTTTTTAACATGAAGGGTTTTTAAGTGAGTATTCACAAGGAACACCATCTTCACCATCTGCCATTTAACTAAGCCTATTGAGAATGAGAATGTGGATAAATCTGCACATTAGTACCTAGTCATGACTTGGTGATTTCTTACAACTCTATTAAAATTGAAAACCAAATTATCAATGCACCTTTCAGTACTGTGAAGAAGAATGTAGTTTGAAACTATAATGATGAAACTGGAAAAACTGTGATAAAATGGAAAATCCTAAAAGGGAGTAATATGTCTCTCAGTGATTATAGTCAGAATTGACTGTAGAGAATACCTTAGAATCTTCGGTGCTATATACACAGAATGGAGATTAACATTCATGAAACATTCAATGACTCATAGAAAGAAACAAGTCTTAATGTTTACATTTTTACAATATCTTAATATAATATTTATATTTATATCCACATACATAAACTGCATTTCTACAGAATTGATATCAGGTTTCCTTACATCATTGAAAAAATAGAGGTGCTTTTAGAGAAGGATGGCGTGTCAGTTTATACAAGATATGCACCATGAAGGTGAGCAGAAACAGGTGGAGAGAGTTGGATGGTTTCTCAGGACTGGGAATCAGTCATCCTGAATTCTCCTGTCGGAATGAACTCAACGGCTCTGGGTTTTGGTTATTGTCTTGGTCAGAAACCCTGGAGGTGCAGTGCTTTAGAGCTATGGCTCATAACCAAAAGGTGGGTAATTCGAATCCACCAGGCACTCCTTGAGAACACTATGGGGCAATTCTGCTCTGTCCTTTAGGGTCACTATGAGTCAGAATCTACTAGACGGCAACAGATTTTTTTTTTTTTTAATTGCCTTGGTATTTTCAGATTTGTACAGCCCCGGAATCAGAATAACAATAAAAGAGTTTGGTTAATGCGGAGCTTTGGAGACTAGCACCCAGGAACAGAGGCTGCAAATAGTCTGCCCATGACCACCTCACTCAAACTCCTCCCCAAGTCAAGAAGCAGCACACGTGAGACTCCATCCACAGATGATCCTTCCTGCTTGGAAGAACCACATCTTCCAACTTCCCCACCCAGGGCAGATTCATGGATCATTCCTCAGTGATATCAGCCAGGTCACTTAAAACTGCTTAGCTTGCATTTGAAAATGACGGCAGACGGCAGGTGTTTTAGTACAGATTTATCCAGGTGAAGCTGTGAATGGGGTACATTCATAAAATGAATGGAGTCTCCCATAGGACAACTGGGTCTCTGCCATCTTCCTGACATTTTTCCTTGTATCTTAGCATCAATGCTCAAGCGGCTCTCATTCTGGTAGTCTCCTTCCCTCTCTCTATAATGGCAGGGACCATGTTCCTCCTGAGCAAACAGGAGGACTGTTACAGAATCCTCTGACATTTACTTGCATTCTTGTGAGGGAGGGGGTTGGCTTCACCTTATCTTTCCATTTCTGGTTCTTGACATACCTTCTTATTATCTTTGTTTTCTATGACAAAAGAGGTGGAGACACAGACAGACACATCAGGCTGCTTCCCTATTCTATACATTTGTCCTTAAAAAAATTTACACAATTTATAAATGATCATACTAGCAGATTGTGCAAAAACAACACATAGTGAATCAAAGACCAAGACCACCTTTTTATCTCTTTCCAGGATGCTCTGCTATATCAGCAGCCATTTATTTTTTTTAAGTAACAAAATATGCATAATGAAGACACCCCCTTTGTTTCCCACTTTATTCCTCTCCCTTCTTTTCCAAGATGGTCCTTGTCTCTGCTGATGGAGCTGCCACTGGTCCAGGAACCAAACATTTGATTTTCTTATATTTCTTCCATCATCACCAATATGGAACCCAGAAATCAAACAGATATTTCAAAATTCTTTCTCCTGGGACTGACAGAAACTCCAGAAGTGTAAGCCCTCCCATCTACTCTGTTACTGTCCATATATCCGGTCATTGTCCTAGGAAACTTGCTCATTCTCTTAACTGTCATCTTTCACTGCCACCTCCACATGCCCATGTATTTCTTTCTTGCCGATCTGTCCCTCACTGACATCTGTTTCAGCCCCACCACAATCCCAAAGACGCTGGTGAACCTCCAAGCACAAAATCAGAGCATCATTATGCAGGCTGTCTCACCCAGGTCTGCTTTGTCCTAGATTTGCTGCTTTGGGAAAATTTTCCCCTTGGAGTGATGGCTTATGACCGCTTTGTAGCCATTTGTCACCCACTGAAGTACACTGTCATCATGAACCCCCTCCTCTGAGGCCTGCTGATTCTACTCTCCTTGTTCATTAGCATCACGAATGCCCTGTTCCACAGTCTGATGTCATTGTGACTGTCGTTCTGCACAGAGCTAGTAATTCCTTACTTCTGTGAAGTTCTTCAGGTCATCAGGGTTGCCTGTTCTGATGCTCTCATCAATAACATCTTCTCATACTTTACAGCTACAATACTAGGTAGTGTTCCTCTCTCTGGAATCATTTTCTCTTATGTTCAAATTGTCTCCTCTATTTTCAGAATGCCATCAGCAGTTGGAAAGTATAAAGTTTTTTCCACTTGTGGATCTCATCTCTCAGTTATTTCTTTGTTCTGTGGAACAGGTTTTGGTTCATATATTAGTGCTGCTCTTCCAGGAAGACTGCAGCTGCTTCAGTGATGTACACAGTGGTCACTCCTGTAATGACCCCCTTTATCCACAGCGTGAGAAACACGGAAGTAAAGAGTGCTTTCAGAAAAATTATGAGAAGCATACCTGCCTTTCAGTGATTTCATTACCTACTTTTGGCTTCGGTTTCCAGATTGCATCAAAGTGAAAGAATAATTGTGAGGCAGAATGCATGACTCTCCCATCAACAGTTTCTTCTAAAATGATGACATAACCTAGTGGCTAAGTACAACCCAAAGTAGGTTTGAAATCTGAATTTTCTCTTTGTGTAGCTCTGTGCAATTTGACAAGTTATTTTAATTCTCTAAGCTGAATCTCTTTGGTCAGGTTCCATAGAAGCAGTGTGTAAGGCAGGGTTGATTTATTTGGGTGGCACATTCTCAGAATAAAGAAACAGGAGGTGGTAGAAGTGAAGGGAAAGGATGTAGACAAGGCTGTGGGAATAGAGACTAGCTTCAGCCTGATGGCATGGTTGGAGTCATGTGACTGAAAACTAGGCTTAATCTCACTGCAAGACAAGACAGCTGACCTTTCATGCCCAAATTTAGTTATTACCATGACATGTCACTGGTAAACCATGAGTGTCCGCGGTAACATTAGCATTCGTCATATTTTTTTGGTTGTTGCTATTTTTGGTGCTGTTGTTAGTTGAAATCAAGTTGGCCTTCATGATCCATAGGATCTCATTGGCTGATTTCTTGGGAAATGGGTTGCCAGAGCTTTCTTTCTACTGCATCTTAGTGTGAAAGACCCACTGAAACCTACTCGGCATTATAACAACACTGGATGCTCCACTGACAGACAAGTTGCAGCTGCACATAAGGTTCATTGGCCAGAAATCAAACTTGGGTCTCCTACATGGAAGGTGAGAATACTATCACTGATCCACAATTCCCCCTATAATCTATAAAGTTGTCATACTTGAGTTGTCTCAGTGGCTTCAGATGATTGTGTGATAACTGAATCTTACCAGTGAAGAAGGCATTGCTTCTAATAAAAAAATATAAGCCCTGACTCTAAAATGCTTAAACCATAGAGTTACCTTTAATTACAAGAACTTCAGAGAGAGAGAATGAAAAAAAGAAATAAATAAAAGAAAGAAGGGCTTTATTCAGGCCTCCACGAGGTAGCTTCATCCTTGGAATGGTTACCCTCAGGAATGGCAACAACAGACTCAGGCATCCTGTGCAGGTACGATGCTCAAACACCCAAGGCTGACAATTTGTCCCTAAACCTGTTGTTATTTGTTGTTGTTAGATGCTGTCAAGTCAATTCTGATTCAAATCAACCCTACCTACAACAGAAAGAAACACTGGCTGGTCTTGTGCCATCCTCACAGTCATTGTTAATGCTTGAGCTCATTGTTGCAGCCACTGTGTCAACCTATGTCGTAGAGAGTCTTCCTCTTTTTCTGATGCTGCTCTCTCTACCAAGCCTGATGTCCTTCCCCAGGGACTGGGCACTCCTAAAACATGTCTAAGGTACATCAGACAAAGTCTCCCCATCCTTGCTTCTTAGGAGTATCTGTCTGTATTTATTCAGAGATAGATTTGTTTGTTCTTCTAGCAGCCCTCTGTCCTATAGGGTTGCTATGAGATGGAATCGACTCGACAGCACTGGGTTTTTTTGGGGGGGATCAGCCCACGGTATATTCAATATCCTTCCCCAACACTGTAATTCAAAGGCATCAATTCTTCCTCAATCTTCCTTATTCATTGTCCAACTTTCACATGCATAAGTATTGATGGAAAACGCTGTGGCGTGCATCACATGCATGCTCAAAGTGACATCTTTGCTTTTTAACACTTTAAAGAGGTCTTTTGCAAAAGATTTGCTTTATGGAATACCTCATTAGATTTTCTGACTGCTGCTTCCGTGGGCATTGATTTTGGATCCAACTAAAATGAAATCCTTGGCAACTTCCATCCTTTCTCCTTTTATCATGATGTTGTTTATTGGTCCCGTTGTAAGGATTTCAGTTTTCTTTATGTTGAGGTGCAATCCATACTGAAGGCTGCAGTATTTGATCTTCATCAGTAAGTGCTTCAAGTTCTTTTCACTTTCATCAAGCAGGTTGTGTCACCTGTATTGTTCATGAGTTTTCCTCTAATCCTGATGCTAGCTCTTCTTG
This sequence comes from Loxodonta africana, assembly GCF_030014295.1. Lineage (NCBI taxonomy): Eukaryota > Metazoa > Chordata > Mammalia > Proboscidea > Elephantidae > Loxodonta > Loxodonta africana. The sequence goes on from NC_087344.1 coordinate 18,148,508, forward strand.
ATACAGTCCAGATTTTCCGATTATTTGCTCAGGATACAGATTGAATAAGTAGGGTGAAAAGGTACAACCTTGACAGGCACCTTTCCTGATTTGAAACCACACATTTTTCTGTAATGACTGCCTCTTAGTTTATGTACACTTTCCATCCACATGAGAAAAATTAAGTGTTTTGGAATGGCCATTGTTTGCAAAGTTATCCATAATTTGTTATGATCCACACAGTTGAATGCCTTTGCATAGTCAATAAAACACAGGTAAACATCTTCCTTGTATTCTTTACCTTCAGCCAAGATCCATGATATCCCGCATTGCATGACTTCTTCTGAAAGAGGCTTGAATTACTGGTAGTTCCCTGTGGATGTGCTGCTGCACCTGCTTTTGAATTATCTTCAGCAAAATATTACTAGCATGTGATATTAATGATATTGTTCGAAAATTTCCACATATACATTTGGATTATCTTTCTTCAGAATGGGCAGAAATACGGATTTCTTCCAGATGGTTTGCCAGGTAGCTGTCCTCCAAATTTCTTGGCATAGATATACGAGCACGTTCACCGCTGCATCTGTTTGTTGAAACATCTTAATTGCTTTTCTGTTAACTCCTAGAACCTTATTTTTCGCCAGTGCCTGGAGTGCAGCTTGGACTTCTTTCTTCAAGACCATCAGTTCTTGAGCAAATGGTACCTCCTGAAATGGTTGAATGTCAAGCAATTCTTTTTGGTACAGTGACTCTGTGTATTCCTTCTATGTACTTTTGACACTTCCTAGATCCTTCAATATTTTGACCAAAGAATCTTTCAACATTGAACCTTTCCTCAGTTCTCCCAGCTTAAGAAATGCCTACAGTGCTCTTCTTTTTGGTTTTCTAACTCCAGGTCTTTACAGGTTTCATTACAATAGTTTGCTTTGTCTTCTCAAGCCACCCTTTGTAATCTTCTGTTCAGCTCTTTACTTCATCATTTCTCCCATTTACTTTAGCTGCTCCCTCTTCAGAAACAAGCTTCAGATTCCCTTCTGACATCCACTTTGGTCTTTTCTTTCTTTCCTGTATTTTTTAATCTCCTTTTGTGCTCTTTGTGGGTGATATCCCTGATGTCTTTCCACAATTTGTCCAGTCTTCCATCATAAGTATTCAATGCATCAAATTACTCTTGAGATGATCTCTAAATTCAGGTAGGACATAATCTAGGTCATATTTTGCCTCCCATGGACTTACTAGAATTTTCTTCAGCTTCAACTTTAGCTTGCATATGAGCAATTGATAGTCTGTTCCACAGACAGCCCATGGACTTGTCCTGACTGATGATGTTGAGCTTCTCCATCATTTCTTTCCACAGATGTAGTAGATTTGATGCCTGTTTGTTCCATCTGGTAAAGTCTGTGTGTATAGTAGCCATTTAAGACAGCCATTTAGGTTGTATAAAAAACGTATTTGCAATGAATGAGTCATTGGTCTTCCAAAAATCTATCATTTGGCTATGGCATCCTTTCTGTCACCAAGCTGTATTTTCCAACTAGTGATCTTTCCTCTTTGTTTCCAGCTTTTGCATTCTAAAAACCAATAATAATCAATGCGTCTTGATTTGCATGTTTGATGAATTTCTGACAGCAGAAGTTGGTAAATATCTTCAAATGCTTAATCTTTGGCATTAGTGGTAATGTGTACACTCGAATAATAGTCTTAATAACTGATCTTCTTGTAGATGTATGGATATTATCCTATCACTGACAGCATTGTACTTCAGGATACACCTTGAAATGTTCTTTTTGATGATGAACTCAACACTGTTCTTCATTTTATCATTCCGGGCATACTGTACCATATGATTGTCCTATTCAAAATGGCCAATGCCAGTCCATTTTAGCTAATACCTAGTGAGCTAGTGACCACAGCCTTCAGTATGGATTATACCTCAACGTAAAGAAAACCAAAGTCTTCACAAGTGGACCAATAAGCAATGTTATAAGTAATGGAGAAAAGTTTGAAGTTGTCAAGGATTTTCTTTTATTTGGATCTACAATCAACACCCATGGAAGCAGCAGTCAGGAAATCAAAAGACACATTGCACTGGGCAGATCTGCTGCAAAAGACCTCTTTAAAGTCTTGAAAAGCAAAAACGTCATCCTGAAGACTAAGGTGCACCTGAAGCAAGTCGTGGTGTTTTCAATCACCTCATGCATGTGGACGCTGGACAATAAATAAGGAACACTGAAGAAGAATTGACACCTTGGAATTATGGTGTCTGTGACGAATATTGAATATACCATGGACTGCCAAAAGACAGAACAAATCTGTCTTGGAAGAAGTGAAACCAGAATGCTCCTTAGAAGCAAGGATGGGGAGACTACATCTCATATAGCATGGACATGTTATCAGGAGGGACCAGTCCCTGGAGAAGGACATCATGCTTGGTAAACTAGAGGGTGGGCAAAACAGAGGAAGACCCTTAACCAGATGGTTTGACATGGTGGTGGCAGCAATGGGCTCTAGCATAACAATGACAGCAAGGAAGGCACAGAACTGGGCTGTGTTTTATTCTGTTGTACATAGAGTCACTATGAGTCAGAACAAAAGCCATGGTACCTAACTACAACAACAGTACCTAGGCTATTGATCTTTTTGCATTCCATTTCATTTTTGATGACTTCTCATTTTCCTACGTTCATACATCATACATTCCACCTTCTGATTATTAATGCATGTTTGCAGCTGTTTCTTCTCATTTTCAGTCATGCCACATCAGCAAATGAAGGTCCTGAAGCCTTGACTCCATCCACATCATTAAGGTCGACTTTACATTGAGGAGGAGCCTCTTACTCAATCATATTTTGAGTGCCTTCCAACGTGAGGGTCTCACCTGCTGGCTGTATATCAGACAATATTCCACTTCTGTTCATAAGGTTTTCACTTGCCAATTTTTTTCAGAAGTAGATAACTGAGTACTTCTTGCTAGTCAGTCTTTGTCTGGAAGTGCCCCAAACCTGTTCACCACAGGTGTCCCTGCTGGCGTTTGAAATATCGGTGACACAGCTTCCAGCATCACAGCAACACACAAGCTACCACAGTATGACAAACTGACAAACGAGAGGTGTCTGTTATTAATAGAGGGTCACTATGAGTTGGTGGCGTAATGGTTAAGTGGTATGGCTGCTAACTAAAACGTCAGCAGTTTGAATCCACCAGGCAGTCCTTGGGAACTCTATGGGGCAGTTCTACTCTGTCCGATAGGGTCGCTATGAGTCACAATAGACTTGATGGCAATGATTTTGGTTTAATAGGAGTTGAAACTGAACCACTGGCAACAGATTTTTTATTAATAGATCCTGTCCATGGAGTCATACCGAAGACACTCCTTCCATCTCATCACAAATAATAGGATCATGTATTCCTTCCTAATCAAATTTCTGGTATGGTGAAAAATAATTACTACGACAGACTTAGACTGACTACATAGAATATATTTTCTCTGGGAAAGCCAATCCTGAGAACCATTGCAAGTACTTAATACGATGTTCGGTATATAATATGCAATAAAATTTAACTAGGATCGTTGTGTTCTATATCTTGCCATCATTTGAAAGACTTGTAATTCTTCACTCTCATGTATGTCTACCACTTGTTTCAGCAGTTTTATTGGATTACTTTTGTCATAACGTCTATTACCAGTTTTTACTAGTCTTGGTAATAGAATTAGTAGGCAACACTGGTAATCTTTCGGTCACCTTATTTCTCTGATTGCTTTTCACTGATTTACTGATAAAAAGTGTGTCTTTCCAGGCACAATAGAAGATCTGAGATAGAATGGGAGAAAAATATAGAACACAACTCAATTTCATTTAAAAAAAAAAAGACCAAACTTAATGTACTGATGGAGAATAGAGGAACCCCTGAGACTATGGCCTTAAGAATATCCTTTTAATCTGAAACTGAAGTCATCACAGAGGTTACCTTTCAACCAAATAATGGACTGGCATATAAAATGAACAATAACACCCGTGAGGAAAGTGCTTCCTCCCGAGAACAATCAACTATAAGAGACCAAATGGGCAACATTTGCCCAAAAACAAAGAGAAGGCAAGAAGGGGCAGGAAAACTGAAGGAAAGGAAATGGGAAGGCATGGTGGATGAATTGTGGGGATAGAAACCAAGGTCATTGAACAATTTGCATTCAAATTGTTGAATGGGAAACTAATTTGCTGTCTACAGTAAAAAAGAGTATCTTAGATATCTTGTGCTGCTATACCAGAAATGCTACCAGTGAAGGGCTTTAACAAACAGAATGTATTTTCTCACAATATAGGAGCCTGGATGTCTGAGTTTGGGGTGCCATCTGTAAGGGAAGGCTTTCTCTGTCTGTCAGCTCTGTAGGAACATCCTTGTTTCTTCAGCTTGTTTTCTGGCTCCTTGGAGATCTCCATACAGCTTGGCATCAATCCTCCCCAATTTCTGCTCTGCTTGCTTGTTTAATCTCCTTCATATTTCAAAACAGATTGACTCAAAACACACCCTACACTAATCCTGCCTCATTAACATAAAAAAGATAACCTATTCCAACTGGGATTGTAACCACAATCATAACCAGATGCCTTTGAGTTGATTCTGACTCATAGAGACACTATAGGACAGAGTAAAACTGCCCTATAGTTGTTTCAAAGGAGTGCCTGGTGGATTTGAACTGCTGATCTTTTGGTTAGCAACCAAGCTCTTAACGACTGTGCTCCCAGGGTTCCAATCACAGGCATAGAGTTTAGAGATTACAACACATATTTGTGCGGGACATAATTCAATTCATAACAGAGTGAATATGAGTTTTTTGTTGTTTTTTTTTACTTTTCCCTTTATTCAGCTTATCTGACATTTGCTCTTTGTAATTTCTGATGGTGTTCACTCAGAGAAATATGATTCAGTAAAATGAAATGAATGAGTGAGGTCTTAAGGGGAAGTCTGCACTCTAATGACACTCATGTATAGCTGTTTATTGTGAATTTATTAGGATAACAATTTATCTGTGGAGATGGACTTTATTTTGAGGAAGAGGTATTGAGTATAAAACAGAATGTGAGAAAAGCAAAGTTGGCAGGATTAGGGAGATCATTTTTCCACGAGTTAGAAAAACAGCAGGACATTCAGTTAGAATCATCTCTTTGGTGAAGGGTTGGCAACAACACAGGTCTTGTAAGAGAATCAGTGGAGTTCTGGAGAGCCTTCTCTTCTGGTGCTTCTGATGGTAGCAGTGGGATTGTGTTCATCAACACACTGTGAAGACAGCCTCTCACCTGGCACACCAGGTAACCTCTCATGCAAAGCTGCCTGCCTTTATGTCCCCAGAACAACTACAAAGATGAGTCACCGAAGGCCTTTATTCATTCTGCAGGTTTCCATATCTCACCCAAGAACTACCTACTTGAATCTCTGGGGAGACATCAGATAGATAAGCATTCTGAAAAATTACTTTGTGAGGTTTTGACCCATGCTGAAATCTGAGGAGCATGAAGTTAATATTTGAAAAATATGGGGTTTCCTCTATTTTGTTGAATCCTTTTGTTATGGATTATATTATGTCTCCCCAAAAGATAAGCTGAAATTGTAACTCCTGGTACCTATGAATGTGACCTTGTCCAGAATACGGTCTTTGAAGATATTAGTTAACTTGAGATCCTATTGGAGTAGGGTAGGTTCTAATTCAATATGAGCAGTATCCTTATAAATGAGTATAGACACAGAGAGATTACGGAGGGAGGATGGTCATGTGAAGGCAGAGGAAGAAGATGGAGTTAGGAGGCTGCAGCTGTAAGCCAAAGAATGACTGGGGATGCCAGAAGCTGGGAGAAATGACAAAAAATCTCCCCCTAGAGATTTAAGAAAGAGCAGAGCCCTGCTGACAACCTTATTTCAGTCTTTGAGGCTCCAGAACTTTGAGACAAAAGATTTTTCTCATTTTAAGACACCCACTTTGTGGTACTTTGATATGGTAGCCCTATAAAACAAATATTGTTGTTGTTGATAGGAGCCATTGAGTCATTTCAGACTCATAGGGGCCCTATGTACAACAGAATAAAACCCTGCCCTGTCCTGCACCATCCTGACAATCGTATTTATGCTTGAACCCATTGATGCAGCCACTGTGTCAATCTACCTCTTTGAGGGTCTTCCTGATTTTTGCTGGCCCCCTACTTTACTAAGCATGATGTCCTGTCTAGGGACTAATCCCTCCTGATAACATGTATAAAGGATGTGAGACGTAGTCTCAACATCCTTGCTTCTAAGGAGCATTCTGGTTGTTCTTCTTCCAAGACAGATTTTTTCGTTATTTTGGCAGTCCGCAGTATATTCAATATTCTCCACCAACACCACAATTCAAAGGCATCATTTCTTCTTCTGAGTTCCTTATTCGTTCTAACTCTCGCACGCATATGAGGCGATTGAAAACACCATGGCTTCGTTCGGGGCAACATTAGTCTTCAAAGTGATATCTTTACTGTTCAACACTTCAAAGAGGTCTTTTGCAGCGAATTTGCCGAATGAAATGTGTCTTTTCGTTTCTTGGCTGCTGCTTCCTTGGGTGTTGATTGTGGATCCAAGTAAAATGAAATCCTTGACAACTTCAATTTTTTCTCCATTTATTCTGATGTTGCTTATTGATCCAGTTAGAGGATTTTTGTTTTCTTTATGCTGAGGTATAATCCATACTGAAGGCTGTGGTCTTTGATTTTCGTCAGCAAGTGCTTCAAGTCCTCTTCACTTTCAGCAAGCAAGGCGTGTCATCTGCATAACTCGGGTTGTTAATGAGTCTTCCTCCAATCCTGATGCCCCATTCTACTTCATATGATATACCTTCTCATATTATTTGCTCAGTATACAGATTGTATAGGTATGATGAAAGGATACAACCCTAATGCACATCTTTCCTGACTTTAAACCACACAGTGTCCCCTAGTTCTGTTCAAACAACTGCCTCTTGATCTATGTACAGGTTTCTCATGAGCACAATGAACTGTTCTGGAATTCCCATTCTCCACTATATTACCCATAATTTGGTATGATCCACACAGTAGAATGTCTTAGCATAGTCCATAAAACACAAGTAAACATCTTTCTTATATTCTCTGCTTTCATCCAGGATACATCTGACATCAGCAGTGATATCCGTAGAGAGATACACAATCAATGTTCATGGAAGCAGCAGTCCAGAAATCAAAAGACACATTGCATTGGGCAAATCTGCTGCAAAAGACCTCTGTAAAGTGTTAAAAAGCAAAGATGTCACTTTAAGGACTAAGGTGTACCTGACTCAAGAAATCGTGTTTTCAATCAGCTCATATGCTTGTGGAAGCTGGACAATGACTAAAAAGGACGGAAGAGAAATGATGCCTTTGAATTATGGGTTTGGCAAAAGTATTGAATATACCATGTACTGCCAGAAGAGCAATGGACTTGGAACCCTTGTCAAAAATCAACTGGTTTTCATATATGTCTATCCCTATACCATTATGACACTATTTTGATGACTGAAGTTTCTTTATATTATGTTTTGAAATCGGGAAGTGTGAGTTTTCTAATTTTACTGATCTTTTTTAAGATTGTTCGGCTATTTAGTTCTATATGAATTTTGGCAATAAGTTTTCCATTTCTGGAAAAAGACCGATAAAAATTTGATAGAGATTGCATTGAATCTGTAGTTTACTTTGGGGACTATTGACATGGTAACAATATTGAGAGTACCAGTGCATAAACACAGGGCATCTTTCCACTGATTTAGATCTTTAATTTCCTTCTGCAATGTTTTATAGTTTTCATTACAAAAGTATTTTCCTCTCTGGTTAATTCATTCCTAGATATTGTATTCTTTTTTATGGTATTTTAAGTGGGAATGCCTTCTTACTTTTCTTTTAAGATGTTCCATTGCTGATGTATAGATAACATAACTGATTTTTGTCTGTTATTCATGTACCCTGCAACTTTATGAAAATCACTTATTAGTCATAATAGCTTTCCTACGGATTCTTTGGGACTTTTCATATACATAATATGTCATCTGTGAATGGAAATAGTGTTTATTTTCCTTTCTAATCAGAATGCCTTTTATTTCTTTTTCTTGCTTAATTTCTCTAGTTAGAACTTACAGTCCAATGTTGAATAGCAGTGGTAAGAGAAGGTATTTTTGTCTTTTTCCTGATTTTAAATGAATCTTTCTGTCTTTCTCTATTGAGTATGATATTTACTGTAGGTTTTTCATAACTACGCATTATAATATTGAGGAATATCGCCTCTATACCTAGTTTCTTCAGTGTTTTCTCATGAAAGGATGTTGGATTTTTTCCAATGCCTTTTTTGCGTCAATTGAGATGATCACACGGTGTATTGTACTGATTGAATTTTCTTATGTTTCCCCCACATGTCTCTCAGTTTGTCGTACTGTGGAGGTTTGTGCGTTGCTCTGATGCTGGAAGTTGTGCCACTAGTATTAAAATACCAGCAGGGTCACCCATAGGGGACAGGTGTCTGAGCTGACAGGCTAAGACAAACCAGGAAGAAGGACCTGGCAGTGTATTTCTGAAAAGATTAGCCAGCGAGAACCCTATGAATAGCAGCAGAAGATTGTCTGATATAGTGCCGGAAGATGACTCCCTCAGGTTGGACAGCACTCGAAATGCAACTGGAGAAGAGCTGCCTCCATGACCTTAATGATGGGGATGGAGCCAAGCTTTGGGACCTCCATTTGCTGATGTGGCATGACTCAAAATGAGAAGAAACACCTGCAAACATCCATTAATAATCAGAATCTGGAATGTACAAAGTATGAATATAGGAAAACTGGAAATCATGGAAAATTAAAACAAACACATAAACATCGATATCCTAGGCATTAGTGAGCTAAAATGGACTGGTGTTGGCCATTTTGAATTGGACAATCATATGGCCTACTATGCCAGAAATGACAACTTGAAGAGGAATGGTGTTATTTATATTCATCGTCAGTATGAAAATTTCAAGATTTATCCTGAAGTACAATGCTGTCAGTGACAGGATAATATCCACATGCCTACAAGGAAGACCAGTTAATTGGACTATTATTCACATTTACACACCAACCACTAAGGCCAAAGATGAAGAAACTGAAGATTTTTGTCATCTTCTGCAGTCTGAAATTGATCAAACATGCAATCAGGATGCCTGGAAAATTACTGGTGATTGGAATGTGACAGTTGGAAAGAAGGAAGAAGGATCAGTAGTTGGAAAATATGGCCTTGGTGATAGAAATGATTCGAGAGATTGGAGATTACATGATAGAATTTTGCAAGGCCAATGACTTCTTCATCACAAATACCATTTTTCAATAGCATAAAGGGCGACTGTACCCATGGACCTTGACAGATGGAATACACAGGAATCAAATCAAGTACATCTGTGGAAAAATGTGATGGAAAAGCTGAATATCAACAGTCAGAACAAGGCCAGGGACCAACTGTGGAACAGATCGTCAATTCATATATTCAAGTTCAAGATGAAGCTGCAGAAAATTAGAACAAATCCATGAGAGCCAAAGGGCAATCTTGAGTATATTCCACCTGAATTTGGAGACCATCTCAAGAATAGACTGGATGCTTTGAACACTAAGGACTGAAGACCAGAGGAGTTGTGGAATGATATCAAAGATATCATACATGAAGAAAGTAAGAGGTCATTAAAAAGACAGGAAAGAAAGAATAGACCAAAATGGATGTCAGAAGAGACTCTGAAGCTTGCTCTTGAACTTTGAGTAGCTAAAGCAAAAGGAAAAAAAGATGATGTAAAAGAGCTGAAAAAAAGATTTCAAAGTGTGGCTTGAGAAGACAAAGTAAAGTATTATAACGAGAAGCACAAAGACCTGGAGTTAGAAAACTAAGAAGGAAGAACACGCTAGTCATTTCTCAAGCTGAAAGAACTGAAGAAAAAATTCAAGCCTTGAGTTGCAATAGTGAAGGATTCTATGAAGAAAATATTAAATGAAGCAGGACACAACAAAAGAAGATGGAGGGAATACACAGAGTCACTATACCAAAAAGAATTGACTGACTTTCAACCATTTCAGGAGGTAGCATATGATCAGGAACCAATGGTACTGAAGAAAGAAGTCCAATTTGCACTGAAGGCATTAGCAAAAAACAAGGCTCGGGGAATTGACGGAATACCAATTGAGATGTTCCAACAAACGGATGTAGCTCTGGAAATGCTCACACCTCTATGTCAAGAAATTTGGAAGACAGCTACCTAGCCAAACAAGTAGAAGAAATCTATATTTATGCCTATCCCCAAGAAAGGCGATCATATAGAATGAGGAAATTATCGAACAATGCCATTAATATCACATACAAACAAAATTTTGCTGAAGATCATTCATAAGTGGCTACAGCAGTATATCAACAAGAAACTGTCAGAAATTCAAGCCAGATTTAGAAGAGGACATGAAAGCAGGGATATCATTGCTGATGTCAGATGGATCCTGGTTGAAAGCAGAGAATAGCAGAAAGATGTTTACCTGTGTTTTATTGACTATGCTAAGACATTCGGTTGTAGATTACAAATTATGGATTACATCACAGAGAATGGGAATTCAGGAACACTTAATTGTGCTCATGAAGAATCTGTAGATGGATCAAGAGGCAGTGCTTTGAACAGAAGAAGGGAATACTATGCATTTTAAAGTCAGGAAAGGTGTGTGTCAGGGCTGTATCTTTCTCCATATCAATTCAATCTGTATACCGAGCAAATAATCTTAGCAGCTGGACTATAGGTTGAAGAATAGGGATTCAGAATTGGAGGAAAACTCATTAACAACCTACGTTATGCAGGTGACACAACCTTGCTTGCTGAAAGTGAAGAGGGCTTGAAGCACTTACTCATGAAGATCAAAGACCACAGCCTTCAGTATGGATTGTACCTCAACATAAAGAAAACAAAAATCTTCACAACTGGAACAATAAGCAACATCATGATGAATAGAGAACAGACTGAGGTGGTCAAGAATTTCATTTTACTTGGATCCATAATCAACATCCATAGAAGCAGCAGTCAAGAAATCAAAAGATAGATTGCACTGGACAAATTTGCTGCAAAAGATCTCTTTAAAGTGTTGAAAAGCAAGGATGTCACTTTGAGGACTAAGGTGCACCTGACCTAAGCCATGGTGTTTTCATTTGCCTTATATGCATGGAAAACTGACCAAGGAATAAGGAGACCAAAGAAGAATTGGTGCCTTTGAATTGTGGAGCTGGCAGAGAATAATGAATATACCATGAACTGCCAAAAGAAGGAACAAATCTGTCTTGGAAGATGTACAACCAGAATGCTCCTTAGAAGGAAGAATGGCAAGACTACGTCTCACATACTTTGGACATGTTAGTGGAGGGATGAGTCACGTCACTGGAGAAGGACATCATGCTCGGTAAAGTAGAGGGTCAGTAAAAAAGAGGAAGAGGACAAGATGGATTGACACAGTGGCTGCAACCATGGGCACAAGCACAGCAATGATTTTGAGGATGAGGTAGGACCGGGCAGTGTTTCGTTCTGTTGGGCATAGGGTAACTATGAGTCGGAATTGACTTGATGGCACCTAAGAACAACAACAACAGTATGCTGTTGGACTTGTTTTGCCAATATTTTGTTGAGTATTTTCACTCTGATATTGATAATGATATGATCTTTGCAATAGCCAAAAGGCTCATGGCTTTAAAGTCATCGACACCCTAACAAATTCCAAAGTTATGTCTTCATGAAGGAAAACTACTAGATTCCAGGCTTCTGTATTTAACTGCTCACTTAGTATTACCATGTGAATTCCTAACAGGCACCTGGAACTAAACATACTCTAAAATACTACTAGATACATACTTTAAAATACTCTAAAATATTAAGACTTTGCCCACAGTATTTCGTATCACAGGTGATGGCAACTCCATTCTTTTAGGTGCTGAACAGTTTTCTCTCACTGAGCATCATCTTTGGTTTGTCTCTTTCTTATACCCTAATTCCACTTTTTCAGAAAACACTGCTGTCTATACAATACAAATATATCCAGAATCTCACCAAATTTCACCACCTCCATTGTTATCACCATGGTGAAAGCCACCATCATTCTAGAAGTATTACAAAATCACTACACCTAGCCACCCTGAGTCTGCCCTTGTCATCAGGAGGCTGTTTGAATAATCTGTCTGACACTAAATCTTTAATCCCATCTTTTCTATTCTCCCCATCACTCACTCCATTACAACCTTTCCTGGCCTCTGTATGATCTGATTATTGATTTTTTTCTGAATTATTGCTCTTGTGGGTCATCATTTTTGCATTGCTTTTCTTCGTGGTTATTTAAATTAGAATTTACTGATTCTATTTCAATGCGAAGATTTTTTCCCTCCATGCTTTTCCTTCTACATGCTCTCTCTTTCTTGTCTAGCACGTTCACAGTAGCCTTCAGCAATCACCACTCCTCTAATCCTGACTTCCATTTCCTGACTTCCCTGCTCAGTAAATTGAAACTATCACAATTTCAGCCACTGTGCTAATGGGTAGCTTGGTTCACCTTCTCCTTGGAGGTTGTTTTGAAACTTTTAACTGTTCTAAGACCGTAGTCATGGTCCAGTCAGTGTCCACAGCTCTTGGGTTCACCCACAATTTTCCAATAAAAAACTTCTACCTCAGCCCTTGCTTTCAATGCCAAATCTTTTCTAGAACATTTAGTCCTCTTTATCTGAAAGAGTACATGTCTAGCAAACTTGCTATGGACATAAATTCATAGCTCAGCCTACTCACCACTAATGTTTCAGTTCTGTTCATGATACAAGAAATACAGAGCTTGTATTTTTATGTTTCAGGTCTTTCTGTAGTACAAGAAATAGTTTATCTTTTGGGGGTGACCAGCTATATTTTGTTCTATTTTATCTATTATTTCATGTGTTTGAAGTGAATGCGGTTAAGATGACAAAGAACAACATCACGATGCTATCTTATCTCAAGTTGATTTTCAAAACTTTATATATTAACAAAGATTATATAGAAATAGTTAAATGTTTAAAAAAACATGAAAATATAGAGTTCATGAAAGGCAAAACATTTTTAGCAGAATACTACACTGGAGGACCATCTTCATCTGTTAACAAAATGGTTTTTAACTACCATGTGTGTGGATAAACTGGCATAGAAGTGCCTAGCCAGTGACATGATTTCTTGCAACTCCAATAAAAATCAAGAGCCAAAACATAAACCCAAAATATAAAGTGATGATGGTAAGACTTTTTATTACATACTTTGCACATGCTATTAGGAAGGACCAATCCCTGGAGAAGGACATCATGCTTGGTAAGGTAGAGAAGGTCACTGAAAAAGAGGAAGACAGTCAATGAAATGGATTGACACAGTGGATACAAACAGTTGTGAGGGTGCTGCAGGATCAATATTGTTTCCTTCCATTGTAACTGGGGTCATTATGAGTCAGAACCAACTTGACAACACCTAAAATCAACAACATAGAAAAACTATATTTTCACTCCCAAAATAGGTATCAAGCTTCTTAATGTCATTGGTAAGGCAGAGTTGCTTTCAGTTGTAATTAAATAAAGAAGACTAGAAGGCAATTAGGTAAGAATGGCATGTACAAGTTGTGTGACATGGAGGTGAGCAGAAACGGACAGATAGATGTGAATGGCATGCAGCTGGCCTCCTCAGGGAATCATCCACCCTCAATGCCACTTTTTATTTTCTTGGTCTTCAAGGATTTGCATTGTCTTTGGATTAGAATGGCAACAAAAGTGTTTGGCTAATGAGGAGCTTTGGCTATTGAGCCCCCAGGGATACAGAGACTGCAAATGGTCTGACCTATGATCTCCTCACTCAACAGCTCTTCTCCAGTCAGGAAGCAGCACATCTGAGACTCCACCTGCAGCTGATCCTCTTGCCCAGGAGCCCAGAGCCTCACTTGGTCCCCTTTTGTTTCCAGAAGACAGCCCTTTTGCCTATTTCATCCAACAATCAGGGCAGATGTTATGCATCATTTCTCAGTAACGACATCCAGGTAACAGAGAGTCCCTTAGTTAATATTTGGAAATGAGGACAGGTGTTTCACTATGGTTTCATCCAGAGAAATTTCTGACGAGTGTTGTTGTTGTTGTTAGGTGCCATCGAGTCAGTTCTGACTCATAGCAACCTCATGTACAACATAGTAAAACGTTCCTGATCCTGTGCCATCTTCACAATCATTGCTATGCTTGAGCCCATTGTTGCTCGCTGTTGCAGCCACTGTGTCAGTCCATCCTTTAGAAGGTCTTCCTCTCAACAGGGAGTTACATGACAGTACATGCATAAAGTGATTGGAACTAAGTTCCATGGACACTTGCCTGTCTTCTGTCTTCCTGACGTTTCCTTGTGTCTCTGCACCCATCTCAAGGAACTCTCATTCTACCAGCCTCCTACTCTGTCTCCACAACAACAATGACCACTTTTCTTCTGAACAGAAATCTGCCCCTTCTCAAACATGATGACTCTTGTAGAATTCTCTAATATTTACCTACATTCTTCTGGTGGACAAGGTACAGGTTTTATCGATTTTATCTTATCTTCTATTTCAAGATTCTTAACACACATTTTTATCACTGTCTACTGCTGCCCGGCTCTGATCATGGAAGTATGTGAAACCTGAGACGAGCACATTACACTATCTCCCTAGTTCTTTATTAAAAACTGCCAAATATTTAAATGATCATAGGAGCACAGGTATTATTAAATAAAGAGAGAGAGAGACCAGCCTTTTACCCCTTTCCAGAAAAAATAAACGTTTACACTCAGCTCTAACAGATTCAGGTCTTTTTTAAAAATTTATTTAATAATTAAGTAATATATATACAGAAGACACAGTCTTTGTCATCTTCTCCATTCGTCTCCTTCTCTTCCACATATGGTGTTTGCCTCTGGTGGCGAAGCTGCTGCTGGTCCAGAGACCACACATTTGATTGTCTTGTCATCCATCTTTTCCATCAGTTCCATCAACAATATGGAAGCCAGTAACCAAACAGGAGTTTCAGAGTTCTTTCTCCTGGGACTGACCGAGGATCCAGAAGTGCAGCCCTTTCTCCAGGACATTTTTCTGTTCATATACCTGATCACCATCCTGGGAAACCTGCTCATCATCCTGGCTGTCAGCTATGACTCTCACCTCCATACCCCTATGTACTTCTTTCTCTCCAATCTGTCCTTTACGGACATCTGTTTAAGTACAACCACAGTCCCGAAGATGCTGGTGAACATTGAGACACAGAGAAACTCTATCACTTATATAGGCTGCCTCACCCAGGTATGTGCTGTCATAGTTTTTGGAGGTTTTGAAAATTTTCTCCTTGGAGTAATGGCCTATGATCGCTATGTGGCCATTTGTCACCCACTGAGGTACACGGTCATCATGAACCCCCACCTCCTTGGCCTATTGATTGCATTCTCTTTGTTCATTAGCATCATGAATGCATTGGTCCATAGTCTAATGTTGTTGCCACTGTCCTTCTGCACAGACCCGGAAATCCCCCACTTTTTTTGTGAACTTGCTCAGGTTCTCAAGCTCACCTGTTCCAATACCTTCATCAATAACATGGTGCTATATTTTATGACTAGCATATTTAGTGGTATTACTCTCTCTGGAATCATTTTCTCTTATTTGCAAATTGTCTCCTGCATTCTGAAAATGCCATGTAGGACTGGAAAGTATAGAGTTTTTTCCACCTGTGGGTCTCATCTCTCAATTGTTTTCTTGTTCTATGGGACAGGCTTTGGTGTGTACATTAGTTCTGCATTTACACACTCTTCCTGGAAGACAGCAGTAGCCTCAGTGATGTACACTGTGGTCCCTCAAATGATGAATCCTTTTATCTACAGCCTGAGGAACAGGGACATGGTGGGAGCCTTGAGAAAAATCATTGGTAGCATACCTTCTTCTTAGTTATTGTGCCACCTGCTTTGAGCTTGGGTTTCTAGAAAGTAAAAAATAAAAGTAAAAGCAATCCTGGCAAGTCAGAATTCCTAACTTTTCCTTCAGCAAGTTCCTCTAAAATGACTAGATGACATAATGGCTGAGTGTTATATTAATGAGTGAAAATCAACTTCTGTATATTGACCCCCAATGGATTACTTCTTCATAGCAAGCTCAAAAAAGTCTGCGGATGTGAAACTCTAATTGTACATATCCAGTCTTTAAAAATAACCCAAATAAACAGAACTTCACCAGCGTAGATCCTGCCTCCTTTACTTACCCTGCAGAACTGCACCCGGAAGCTGCTATCTATAAAAAAAAAAAAAAAAAAAAAAAATTTTTTTTTAGATGAGATAAAACCCTGTAGTTCTAAAGGTCCTAGTGTGCTGTTGCCTTTGGAGTTCCTCTGACCAAGAGAGTATCCGCCTTGCTGCAGTAGGACACCTCATAGGGACACATAATCTCCCTCCTTCCTTCTGCCCTTCCCTAGGAATTTTCATGCCCTCTTCCTCTTCTGTTTTCTCCCTGCACCACCTGCCTCTGGAGGACCTCCTGCTGTGGGAGATTATACCTTATATAGAGCTGTCAATGTGTCAGCTCCAATAAATAGCTTACTGTTCAATTGCTGGAAACACTGGTGGCATAGTGGTTAATAGCTACAGCTGCTAACCAAATGTTTGGCCTTTGGAATCCTTCAGGTGCTCCTTGAAAACCCTGTGGGGCAGTTCTACTCTGTCCTTTAAGGTTGCTTTGAGTCAGAATTGACTTGACGGCAAGGAGTCTGTTTTTCTGTTGTTGTTCTTCAATGCTATCTCATGGTCATAGTTTTTTGATGCTGTTCATCATGAATTCCATTGAACTTGCTATACTAAGTGCATTACAATTTGGGGTTGAAACCCAATTCTGCTTTTTTATACATCTGCACTGTTTGACAAATGATTTCAACTCTATAAGTTTCTTCAGCAGATTCCGTAGAAGTAGAGCCTGTGGAAGGGCTTCTTATTATAATGATGTTGTTAGTAGCCTTCTCAGACAAAAGCAAGTGGGAGAATATGGATAAGGCAGGAGGGGATGTAAGTAAGTGTGAGATCATAGCTAGAGAGTGCCTTCGCCCTGATCCAATGAAAAGGGTTGTGAATTGCCCCCCATACTTACCCTACTGTGTGACAAGAGAGTTGACATTTCATGCCCCAATTCAGGAATTACTGAGATCTGTCACTGATAAACTGTCTTTGCACAGTAAGATCAGTACCCACCATGCTCTTTCATCACCTATAAAATGATCTCTGTGATTTGAAATGATAGTGAGATATTTTAATTTCATCATTTAGAAGAAAAAGAAGTGACTCTAATATCCTCAAGCAATGGAGTTATATCTCATTAAATGAAAAGGCCGTCAGAGGTAGGGAATGTACAGGAACATGAAAGTAGGCTTCTTTTAGTCCTCTGTTAGGTGGCTTCATCTTAGAACTGTGTCCCCTTGTGTCTCCTGATTGCTGCTGCAGATTCAAGAGTCAGGTCCACTCATAATGTCTGGAGAGAGAAAACTTGTCACCCTGCCTTGAGTCTATTGTTAATAGGCCTGTCCATGGAGTTATTCGAAGGTAGCCCCTTTCTATTGGGTTGAATAATGCCTCCTTCCAAAAACATTCCAATCCCTGGCAACTGTGAGCTTTACTGATGTGATAAAAGGGTGAATGTTGTTGTCTATACTTTTGGTGTCATATTTAAGAAACCACTTCCCAATCCAAGATCCTGAAGATTTGCCCTATTTTTTCCTTCTAAGAGGCTTAGAGTTTCAGTTGTTGTTAGGTGCCGTCAAGTCGGTTCCAACTCATAGCGACCCTATGCACAACAGAATAAAACACTGCCCAGTCCTGCTCCATCCTTACAATCGTTTTTGTGCTTGAGCCCATTGTTGCAGCCACTGTATCAATCCACCCCGTTGAGGGTCTTCCTCTTTTCTGCTGACCCTATACTTTGCCAAGCATGATGTCCTTCTCCAGAGACTGATCCCTCCTGACAACATGTCCAAAATATGTAAGACGCAGTCTCGCCATCCTTGTTTCTAAGGAGCATTCTAGTTGTACTTCTTCCAAGACAGATTTGTTCGTTCTTCTGGCAGTCCATGGTATATTCAATATTCTTTGCCAACACCACAATTCAAAGGTGTCAATTTTTCTTCGGTCTTCCTTATTCATTGTCCAGGTTTCACATGCGTATGATGCCATTGAAAATACCATGGCTTGGGTCAGGCGCACCTTAGTCTTCAAGGTGACATCTTCTCTCTTCAACACTTTAAAGAGGTCCTTTGCAGCATATCCACCCAATGCAATGCCTCTTTTGATTTCTTGACTGCTGCTTCTGTGCTTGTTGATTGTGGATCCAAGTACAATGAAATCCTTGACAACTTCAAGCTTTTCTCCGTTTATCATGATGTTGCTTATTGGTCCAGTTGTGAGGATTTCTGTTTTCTTTATGTTGAGATGTAATCCATACTGAAGGCTGTGGTATTTGATCTTCATTAGAAAGTGCTTCAAGTCATCTTGACTTTCAGCAAGCAAGGTTGTATCATCTGCATAACGCAGGTTTTTAATGAGTCTTCCTCCAATCCTGACGCCCCGTTCTTCTTCATATAGTCCAGCTTCTCGGATTATTTGCTCAGCATACAGATTGAATAGGTATGGTGAAAGAATACAACCCTGGCACACAGCTTTCCTGACTTTAAACCAATCAGTATCCTCGTGTTCTATCTGAACAACTGCCCATTGATCTATGTAAAGATTCCTCATGAGCACAATTAAGTGTTCTGGATTTCCCATTCTTTGCAATGTTATCCATAATTTGTTATGATCCACACAGTCCAATACCTTTGCATAGTCAATAAAACACAGGTAAACATCTTTCTGGTATTCTCTGCTTTCAGCCAGGATCCATCCGACATCAGCAATGATATCCCTGGTTCCACATCTTCTGAAACCACCTAGAATTTTTGGCAGTTCCATGTCGATATACTGCTTCAGCCATTTTTGAATGATACTCAGAAAAAGTTTGCTTGCGTGTGATACTAATTATATTGTTCTATAATTTCCACATTTGGTTGGATCACCTTTCTTGGGAATAGGTATAAATATGGATCTCTTTCAGTCAGTTTGCCCAGAAGCTGTCTTCCATATTTTTTGGTATAGATGAGTGAGCGCCTCCAGTGCTCCATCCGTTTGTTGAAACATCACAATTGATTTTGCGCCAATTCCTGGGGCCTTGTTAATCACCAATGCCTTCAGAGCAGCTTGTACTTCTTCCTTCAGTACCATCGGTTCCTGATCATATGCTACCTCTTGAAATGTTTGAACATCGACTACTTCTTTTTGGTATAACGGCTCTGTACATTCCTTCCATCTTTCGAGGCTCCCTGTGTCATTTAATATTTTTCCCATAGAATCCTTCACTACTGCAACTCGAGGCTTGAATTTTTCTTCAGTTCTTTCAGCTTGAGAAACGCCAAGCGTGTTCTTCCTGTTTTGTTTTCCATTTCCAGCTCTTTTCATATGGCAGTCTTTGATTCATTTGGAGTTAGTTTTTGTATATAAGGGAAAGGTCCACCTTTATTCTTTTACATGTGGTATAAAAAAAAAAATTTTTTTTTTTTTTCCAGTGGTCTCAGTGTCATTTTTTGAAGAGGTTTATTTGTATTTCTGTGGAATGGTGCTTGTGCTACATGATCAGCATTTATATATGGATTTTCTTAGTTTTCCTTCCCCCACCCCCATCATTGTTCTTTGAAACTTAAATATGTTGTTGGGTGCAGCACTATCTCATTTTATTTTAAGTGCTGTATATTTTCACATTTAGAGTAATATCAAAGAAGTTCTTTTTTTATGCAGATGGAAATTTTCTAGCTGGTTTTCTGCTATTATAAATATAGCTATTTCAATATTCTCATTCACCTCTCCTGGTTGAAATGAGCAAGAGTTTTATAACAGAGAAGTGGGAAGTGTAGGTTGTTGGTGTAGAGGTGCACCAATTATCCTTTGAGTTGTTACACAGAGTTTTGTAAGTAGTTAAACTTATTTTCACTTCCATTCGATGTTCATTGCATCCACATATGCAGCAATGCATTTTTGTTTAGTCTAACGATATGTTAAGCATAAAATATTATTTATGAATTTGTATATGTTTTGTTGTGTATATTTTCACCACAACAAAAAAAGGAAAATTGTTTTATTGATTACATTTATATTACTATGAAGTTGAGAACTTTTTCATATATCATGAGCCATTTATTTTTCCCCTTTTGCAAAATATCTATTTATGGTTTTCCTATTGAGTTGTTTCTTTTTTTCTTCTAATTCATAAGCTTTCTTTATTTAATGGGGATGTTAATAATGTCAGTTACATACATTAAAAATTTATTAGGCGTGTGGCTTGTTTTGTACATCCTTTAGTGCCATTTTGGATAAACAGAGTGTTTTTTCTCTTTTCCTCTCTGTCATCCTCTCTCCTTTTGCTCCAGAATGCCCAACAGGGTCAGTGGAGGCTGACATTGGGATTGTATCCAAACTAAGTTTCCACCTCTTCCCAGTCCTACTCCCTTCCTTTCTCTTTCAAGGTGCTAATCCCAGGAGCAGTTTCAAATATACTTTTCTCATGCTAATGTCTGCTTCCCAAGGGAGCCCAACCTGATGCTATATAAAAGGAAGGACTGTCTGATGGTGATAAGAGCTATGGAATATACACCAGGAAAGGTAATAAGAAAATATGAAGCTTTTGCAGTTTTATATAAGACAGAAGAAACCTCACTGAGTAGTTTACTTGTGAGTGAAGACCTGCAGAAAGAGTGGAAGTCAACCTGTGGTTATACAGAGTAAGAATCAACCTTACTTTCGTGGAGTGTGACCAAATTTGGCCTAAAGCATTATCTTTCTTCATTCTTTCCTGGGTTTAGGCTTTTTAAGAAATTCACTTAATAATTTTGCAGGAGTGAGAGTACAGTGGGATTTTCCTTTCTTATGCTAACCATGTCTGCTTTTAGTTATCAAGGTCATGCTGGCCTTATATAATGTGATAGAGAACATTTCTTCCCTTGTATTTTCTAAAATTATTCTTTTAACTTTGTCCACACTCACATTACTCAGTTCTTTCCTTTCATTTCCATCTGAGTTCAGTCAGTCAAAAAACCTAAATGCACAGAGAAGCACCAGAAATTAAATCACAGAATATACTTATTGTGAGTAGACACTGTTCGAATGAGGCAGCATCAACCCAAACTAGAGGTAAGGTAATTTGAAGAGCGAATAGTGAAACATGTTATATAGGCCATTGTCATATTAATTTCTCAGGAGATAACATCAGAACACATGTAGGGTTTCAGGGAAGTCAGTTATAGGAATAGAGTATCTAAGGACATGCCATACGTTTTCCAGTCACACCCTGGGGTTCCTGCTGTTGGAAATTCACTACACATACATAATTCTCTAAAATATCCCAATGCTGGAGGCAAAACAATCTCCACTAAGCTGCTTACTAGGTAATTGTGTGACCTGAGGTGACTCCAGGAAAACCAATTCCTTAAAAGCTCAAGGTTCAAAAGAACACCTAAGGGCTGATCTAGAAAATAATATTGGAGTCATTATTTCCTGTTCTTGAGCATACAGAAAGTGACTCAGCTAGAGCTGGCCTCCCAAGGACACATCAATTGGACCCTGAGGTATAAAGACAATAGCTAGAATAATCTTGGAATATATCATTTAGGGAACATTTCACATAAACCAGTTAGGCAGAACACAAAAGACTTTCCACTCATCTTTTACTATTAACATTTAGTGAATAGAAAATTTGTTGGACTGATGAAGACCCTCCTGACTGTCATTACTGAGATCTGTACCAATTGTTGTTAAGAAAGCCAATTCAGGAAGTCAAGATGGCAGAACAGCCAGATGCTTCCTGCAATCCCTCTTACAACAAAGACACGAAAAAACAAGAGAAACGAGTACATTTATGATGAGCGAGGAACCCGGAACATCAAAGACAAAGTTAGAAAATGGACTGAGCAGTAGGCAGAGGGTGAGGCAGCTCAGAAGCAGAGAGAAGTTGCCGGACCTGAATCACTGCATTCCTCAGACACCGTTCTCAAAAGCGGCTGTGGCAGGCTTGTAGTAGCTTTCAGCCAGAGTTTCCTTAGGGAGAAGCAGCCAGCCACACAGCCTACTCACAACTTCAGAACCAGAAAAGAACAGCACGCTCGTCAAAAGCTAAGTACTTGCATATATTTGACTGCATCCCCTACCACCAATCCAGATTCAGTTGCTATTGGTTTCCCTGGGCCTGAGATAGGCCCGGTTCAGCACCTGGAGCCATCCACCCAGACCTGGAGAAGGCATAAACTCGCAACTAGGGATAAAGATAATTTGCCGGCTCCATTAACATTCGGAGCTCAGGACTGAAGCAGCTCCTGTCCAGGCATAAACAGCCTGTGGACTTTGAATACATTTCCCCCCTGCACGGACATACACGGGTATATTTCAGGAGAATAGGTCCTTGTTGGCAGACTACAACTATTTCAGCTGTGTGGCGGAGACGTGGGTTTTTGATGTTTGACACTGTTTTGTCTGTTAAGGAGGGTCCTCACCTACACCTATCAGGGGCCTAAGGACTGGTTGCTGCACTCAGGTGATCCAGTCACCTGCGGCAGGGGTACAAGGATAACTGGTACCTCCCAGTCCTTACAACCAAAAACATGGGGTGCACATGGTGCATCTACAGAACCCACCCACCTGTGCACTCTAGGAAAGAGGAATGTGCTTTCCTCAGAGACACTTGGGGGATGATTCTCAGCCCCCTGCCTTGTTCAGAGCATGACCCCATGCTGCACCTAGATACCAGTACCTACACCAATCACCCCTGCCCCTCTAAGACTGTAGGACAGAAACCATACCACATACTTGATGATCAGCTACCTGGACACCTGAGATGAATTCAAACAAGAAAAGTGAATGGGCTTCTAGACTGATATACCTGATGACAGCTCTAGCCATCTGGTGACAGGATGTCAGAGCTCCAAAGGTGAAAATAATCAAGCTAGCTCACTCAAGCAACCCATTTGGGCATATCAAAACAAAAGAAAGCAAGAAGCTACGATACAGCAACCAAACATAAAATACACTAATACAATAACTTATAGATGGCTTGGAGACAACAGTCGATATCAAGTCACATAAAGAAACAGACCATGTTTGCCTCAACAAGCTCTCAAAACAGAGAATCAAGGGATCTTCTCAATGAAAGTGACTTCCTGGAATTACCAGATGCAGAATACAAAAGATTAATATACAGAACCCTTTGAGACATCAGGAAGGAGATCAGGCAATATGCAGAACAAGCCAAGGAACACACAGATAAAGCAGTTAAAGAAATTAAAAAGGTTATTCAAGAACATAAAGAAAAATTAATAAGCCACAGGAATCCACAGAGAATCAGCAATCAGAAATTCAGAAGATTAACAATAAAATTACAGAAGTAGACAACTCAGTAGAAAGTCAGAGGAGCAGAATTCAGCAAGTGGAAGGCAGGACTGGTGAAAGTGAAGATAAAGCACTTGGCACCAATATATTTGGAGAAAAGTCAGATAAAAGAATTTTATATAAAATGAACAAACCTTAAGAATTATGCAGGACATATGATAAAATATATACATTTTTTATTTTATATCAAGAGAAATAACCTAAGAGTGATTGGAGAACCAGAACAGGGAGGGATAACAGAAAATAGAGGGAGAATTGTTGAAGGTTTGTTGGCACAAAACTTCCCTGATATCACGAAAGATAACACGATATCTATCCAAGATGGTCATTCAACTCCATGTTATGTAGATTTTAATATAAAGTCACCAAGACATATTTTAATCAAACTTGCCAAAACCAAAGAAAAAAAGAGAGTTTTAAGAGCAGCCAGGGATAAACAAAAAGTCACCTACAAAGGAGAGCCAATAAGAATAAGCTCAGACTACTTGGCAGAAACCATGCAGGGAAGAAGGCAATGGGACGACTTATATTAAGCACTGAAGGAAAAAAAAATGCCAGCCAAGAATTGTATATCCAGCAAAACTGTCTCTCAAATCTGAAGATGAAATTAGGACATTTCCAGATAAACAGAAGTTTAGGAATTTGTAAAAACCAAACCAAACTACAAGGAATAGTAAAGGCAGTTCTTTGGGTAGAAAATCAATAATACCGAGTTTCAGCCCAAGACTAGAACACGGGACAGAGCAATCAGAGGTAAACCAAGACAGAGAAATCACAAAAATAAATCAAGATTAAAAAAAGCTGAAAACAGAGAAACAGCAATGTTATTATGTAAAAGAAGACAACATTAAAACAATAAAAAGGGAGTAAGCAATGTAGTCATAGATCTTTCAAATGCAGAGGAAGACAAGGATATATAAAGACATAAAAGTTAGGTTTAACTTTGTGGTTTGTAACCACAAAGGAGACAAACTAGCCTACTCATCAAAATAAAACACATAAAAAAAATAGAGACTCAGCAGAAACAAAATCAACAACAACAAATAAGAGGAAAAGAAAATATGTAAAGATAAACTGCTCAGCACAAAAAATTAAGTGGGAAAAAGAAACTGTCAACAATACACAAAAAAAGACACCAAAATGACAGCACTAAACTCATATCTAGCCATAATTACGCTGAATGGAAATGGACTAAATGCACCAATACAGAGACAGAGAGTGGTAGAATGGATAAAAAAAAAAATATGATCCATATATATGCTGTCTACAAGAGAAACACCTTAGACTTAGAGACGCTAAAACTAAAAGGAAGGAAAAATATATATCAAGCAAAAAAACAATAAAAAAACAGCAGAAATGGCAATAGTATTTTCTGACAAAATAGACTTTAAAGTTAAATCTACCACAAAGGGTAAGGAAGGACACCATATAATGATTAAAAGGACAGTATACCAGGAGGATATGACTGTATTAAATATTTATGCGCCTAATGACAGGGCTGCAAGATACATAAGACAAATTCTAATGGCATTGAAAAGTGAGATAGACAGCTCCACAATTATAATAGGAGACTTCAACAACACTTTTGGTGAAGGACAGGACATCTAAAAAGAAGTTCAATAAAGACACAGATGATTTAATGCCACAATCAACCAACTTGACTTCATAGCCATATATGGGTCACTCCACCCAACAGCAGCCAAGGATACTTTATTTTCTAGTGCACATGGAACATTCTCTAGATTAGAACACATATTAGGTCAGAAAGCAAGCCTTAGCAGAATCAAAAACATTTAAATATTACAAAGCATCTTCTCTGACCATAAGGCCATAAAAGTAGAAATCAATAACAGAAAAAGCAGAGAAAAGAAATCAAACACTTGAAAACTGAACAATACCCTGCTCAAAAAAGACTGGATTATAGAAGACATTAAGGATGGAATAAAGAAATTCAAGAATCTAATGACAATGAAAACACTTCCTATCCGAACCTTTGGAACACAGCAAAAGCAGGGCTCACAGGTCAATTTATACCAATAAACGCACACGTACAAAAAGAAGAAAGGGCCAAAATCAAAGAATTACCGCTACAACTTGAACAAATAGAAAGAGAGCAACAAAAGAAAGCCTCAGGCACCACAAGGAAGCAAATCATAAAAATTAGAGCAGAATTAAATGAAATAGAAAACAGGAAAAAAAATGGAAAGGAGTAACAAGACCAAAAGCTGTTTCTTTGAAAAAATTAACAAAATTGACAAAACATTGGCCAAACTGACAAAAGAAAAAAAGGAGAGGAAGTAAATATCCCGAATAAGAAATGAGATGGGTGATATTACAACAGACCCAACTGAAATTAAAACAATCATGTCAGCTTACTATGAAAAATTGTGCTCTAACAAATTTGAAAACCTGGAAGAAATGGATGATTTCCTAGAAACACACTACCTACCTAAACTAACACAAACAGACGTAGAACAAGTAAATAGACCCATAACAAAAGAAGAGATTAAAAAAGTAATCAAAATACTCCCAACAAAAAAAAAGCCCTGGTCCGGACGGCTTCACTGCAGAGTTCTACCAAACTTTCAGAGAAAACACCACTACTACTAAAACTATTTCGGAGCATAGAAAAGGACAGAATACTCCCAAACTCATTCTATGAAGCCAGCATATCCCTGATACTACCCAACCCAGTAGCCCAGTGCCCTTGAGTCAATTCCGACTCATAGCGCCCCGTCCCTGATACTAAAACCAGGTAAAGACACCACAAAAAAAGAAAATTACAGACCTATATCCCTCATGAACTTAGATGCAAAAATCCTCAACAAAATTCTAGCCAATAGAATTCAACAACATATCAAAAAAAAAAATTCACCATGACCAAGTAGGGTTCATACTAGGTATGCAGGGATGGTTCAACATTAGAAAAACAATTAATGTAATTCACCACATAAACAAAAGAGAAGAAAAGAATCACATGATTTTATCAAATGATGCAGAAAAGGCATCTGACAAAGTCCAACATCCATTCATGATAAAAACCCTCAGCAAAATAGGAATAGAAGGAACATTCCTCAACATAATAAAGGGCATTTATACAAAGCTAACAGCCAACATCACCCAAAATGGAGAGAGTCTGAAAGCATTTCCCTTGAGATCAGGAACCAGACAAGGGTGCCCTTTATCACCACTCTTGTTCAACATTGTGCTGCAGGTCCTAGCCAGAGAAATTAGGCTAGACAAAGAAATAAAGAGCATCCAGAATGGTAAGGAAGAAGTAAAAGCATCTCTACTTGCAGATGACATGATCTTATACACAGAAAACCCTAAAGAATCCTCAAGAAAACTACTGACGCTAATAGAAGAGTTCAGCAGATCATCAGGAAACAAGACAAACATACAAAAATCAGTTGGATTCCTCTACCCCAACAAAAAGAACATCAAAGAGGAAATCACCAAATCGATACCATTTATTGATGCCCCCAAGAAGATAAAATACTTACAAATAAATCTTACCAGAGTTGTAAAAAACCTGTACAAAGAAAACTACAAAACACTACTGCAAGACACCAAAGGGACCGACATAAGTGGAAAAACATACCTTGCTCATGGATATGAAGACTTAACATTTTAAAAATGTCTATTCTACCAAAAGCCATCTATAGATATAATGCAATTCTGATCCAAATTCCAACGACCTTTTTTAATGAGATGGAGAAACAAATCACCATCTTCATATGGAAGGGAAAGAGGGCCCGGATAAGTAAAGCATTACTGAAAGGGAAGAACAAAGTGAGAGGCCTCACTCTACCTGATTTTAGAACATATTATACCACCACAGTAGTCAAAACAGCCTGGTACTGGTACAACAACAGATACATAGACCAATGGAACAGAATTGAGAATCCAGACATAAATCCATCCACATATGAGCAGTTGATATTAGACAAAGGCCCAAAGTCAGTTAAATGGGGAAAAGGCAGTCTTTTTAACAAATGGTGCTGGCATAACTGGATATCCATCTGCAAAAAAAATGAAACAAGACCCATACCTCACACCATGCACAAAAACTAACTCAAAATGGATCAAAGACCTAAATATAAAATCTAAAACAATAAAGATCATGGAAGAAAAACTAGGGACAATGCTAGGAGCCCTGATACATGGCATAAACAGTATACAGAACATTACTAACAATGCAAAAGAGAAACTAGATAACTGGGAGCTCCTAAAAGTCAAACACCTATGCTCATCCAAAGACTTCACCAAAAGAGTGAAAAGATTACCTACAGACTGGGAAAAAGTTTTTAGCTATGGCATTTCAGATCAGCACCTGATCTCTAAAATCTATGTAATGCTGCAAAATCTCTCCTACAAAAGGTAAATAACCCACTTAAGAAATGGGCAAAGGATACGAACACGCACTTCACTAAAGAAGATATTCAGGTAGCTAACATATACTTGAGGAAATACGATCATTAGCCATTAGAGAAATGCAAATCAAAACAACAATGAGATTCCATCTCACTCCAATAAGACTGGCATTAATCCAAAAGACACAAAATAATAAATGTTGGAGAGGTTGTGGAGAGACTGGAACACTTCTACACTACCGGTGGGAATGTAAAATGGTATAACCACTTTGGAAATCGATTTGGCACTTCCTTAAAGAGCTAGAAATAGAATTACCATACGATCCAGAAATCCCACTCCTTGGAATATATCCTAGAGAAATAAGGGCCTTTACACGAACAGATACATGCACACCCATGTTCATTCCTGCACTGTTTACAATAGCAAAAACATGGAAGCCACCAATGTGCCCATCAATGGATGAATGGATGAACTATGGTATAGTCATAGAATTGAATACTATGCATCGATGAAGAACAATGATGAATTCATGAAACATTTCATAACATGGAAGAATCTGGAAGGCATTATGCTCAGTGAAATTAGTTTCAAAAGGACAAATATTGTATAAGACTACTATTATAAAAACTCAAGAAACAGTTTAAACAGAAAAGAAAATATTCTTTGATGTTTACAAAGTGGGGAGGGAGGGAAAGAGGGAAAGGGGTTTTCACTAATTAGGTGGTAGATAAGAACTGTTTTAGGTGAAGGGAAAGAGAACATATTAATACAGGAGAGTTCAGCACAACAGGACTAAACCAAAAGCAAAGAAGCTTCCTGAATAAACTCAACACTTCGAAAGCCAGCATAGCAGGGGCAGGGGCTTGGGGACCATGGTTTCAGGGGATATCTAAGTCAATTGGCATAATAAAATCTATTAAGAAAACATTCTGCATCCCACTTTGGAGAGTGGCGTCTGGGGCCTTAAATGTTAGGCAGCGGCTATCTAAGATGCATCAATTGGTCTCAACCCACCTGGATCAAAGGAGAATGAAGAACACCAAAGACACAAGGTAAGTACAAGCCCAAGAGACAGAAAGGGCCCCATAAATCAGAGACTACATCAGCCTGATACCAGAAGTACTAGATGGTGCCTGGCACCAACCGATGACTGCCCTGATAGGGAACACAACAGAGAACCCCTGAGGGAGCAGGAGAGCAGTGGGATGCAGACCCCAAACTCTAGTAAAAATACCAAACTTAATGGTCTGACTGAGACTAGAAGGACCCCGCTGGTCATGGTCCCCAGACCTTCTGTTAACCCAAGACAGGAATCATTCCCAAAGCCAACTCTTTAGACGTTGATTGGACTGGACAATGGGATAGAAAATGATACTGGTGAAGAGTGAGCTTCTTAGATCAAGTAGACACATGAGACTATGTTGGCATCTTCTGTCTGGAGGGCAGATGAGACAGTGGAGAGGGTCAGAAGCTGGCTGAATGGACACAAAAAGAGAGAGTGGAGGGAAGGAGTGTGCTGTCTCATTAGGGGGAAAGCAGTTAGGAGTACACATCAAGGTTTGTATAAATTTTTGTGGGAGAGACTGATTTGATTTGTAAACTTTCACTTAAACTACAATAAAAATTAAAAAAAAAATTTAGAGCCAAAATATCAAGCCAACTTTCACTAATATGAAGAAAAATGTACATTGAATAAAAGAAACTGGGAAAACTGGTTATTGAAAACTTGAAGTCTGTCTCCAGTGATCATAGTTAGAATTGATCACAGAGAAGAGAATATGCTGTATATAAAATATACAGAATGATACAGTAAGCGTCAGAGGATGTTCAATGACTCTCAGAAAGAAACAAAACTGAATATTTGCATTTTGCACTATCTTAGCTTTATTTCTAAATATTTTATGTTGTTATGCTATTAAAAAAAAAATTGTATCAATCAGTCCTGACTCATAGCGACCCTATGTACAATAAAACAAAGCACTTCCCGGTCTCCTGCCAGCCTCACAATTATGGCTTTGCTTGATCCCATCATTGCAGCCACTGTCAATCCATCTTGTTGAGGGTCTTCCTCTATTTTGCTGCCCCTGTATTTACCAGATGATGGCCTTCTCCAGATACTGGTCTCTCTCGATAACATGTCCGAAGTAGTTGAGATGAAGTGTCACCGTCCTAGCTTCTAAGGAGCATTCTTCCTGAAGTTCTTCCAAGACAGATGTTTGTTCTTCTGACAGCCTAAGGTAGATTCAATATTCTTTGCCAACCCCATAATTCAAAGGCATATTTCTTCTTCAGTCTTCCTAATTCATTGTCCAGCTTTCAAATGCATATGAGGCAATCAAAAATACCTTGGCTTGGGTCAGAAGAACCTTAGTTCTCAAAGTGACATCTTTGCTTTTTAAGCGCTTTAAAGAGGCTTTTTGCAGCAGATTTGCCCAATGTAATTTGTCATTTGATTATTTGACTGCTGCTTCCATATATGATGCATATATTATACCCATATATATAAACTTATCTTCACACTTAAAATAGGAATCAGGCTTCCTAATGTCATTGATAAGATAGAGTTGTCACCAGTTGTGTTAAAAAAAAGAAGACTGCAATCCAATTGGAGAAGGATTGTGTGTGTCCACCTGTGCATAGCATATAACATGCAGGTGAGCAGAAACAATAGAGATAAAGGGCATGCAGCTGGTCTCACAGGGGCATCCAGAATTCCACAGTTTCAAGCTTTGGTCTTTCAGGATTTGAACTGCCCTGGGATCAGAATGGCAATAAAAGAGTTTGGTTAATGAGGAGCTTTGGATATTGAGCCCCCAGGGATATGGAGACTGCAAATAGTCTGCCTGTGACCACCCCACTCAACATCCCTCCCCCAGGCAGGAAGGAGCACACCTGAGACTCCACCCATGGATGATCCTCAAGCTCAGGAGCCAGGGGTCCCTCTCAGTCTCTCTGCCTTTTCTCAGGACACGTCTTCCACCTTCACCATCCAGGGGACTTGTCCAGCATCATTCTACAGCACCGCCAGCCAGGTAACTTAAAATTGCTTAGTTATTGTCTGGAAATAAGAACAAATGTTCCATCACAAGTTCACCCAGGGGAAGCTGTGAAGAGAGTAGCATGCATAATATGACCAAACTCAAGTCTCCCATGGATTCCTGCCTCACAGTCTTCCAACTTCCTGACATGTTTCTTTGTACCAAGGAGCTCCAATTCTATCAGTCTCTTACTCTGTCAGGAACCCTGGTGGCATAGTGGTTAAGTGCTGCGGCTGCTAACCAAAAGGTCAGCAGTTCGAACCTCCTAGGTGCTCCTGGGAAACTCCATTGGGTAGTTCTACTCTGTCCTATAGGGTCGAAATTAGTAGGAATTGACTTGATGGCAATGGGTTTGGTTTGGTTGTTTGGTCTTACTGTCTCTCAACAATGGTAAAACCATTTTCGTCCTGGGCAGAAATTGCCCCTTCTCAAACATTATGACTATTATAAAGTTCTAGGATATTTACTTGCATTCTTGTTGGTGATGAAATAGGAAACCGCTTTGCTTGTCTTCCCACTCCTGGTTCTTAACACACATTTGTATTACTTCTGTCACCTGGCTGTAATCTCTGGGAAAAGTTAAGGCGTCTGGGACAGACTCTTCAGGATGCCTCCCTCTTCTATGTGTTTTTGTCTATATAATCAACAATTTAAAAAAGCAATAATAAATTTATTGATACTTCATGTCTGGGAGGCTATGAGCCAATTTTTCTCTGTAAAAATAGATCCTTTCACAGGAAAAGTGTGTCCATCCACACTTGGAGAGAATATGCCCCTTGGGCTAGAATTCTGGGCCCACAAAGAAGTCCAGAAAAGGCCATGTTGCTGTTGTTGTTAGCTGCCATCGAGTGGGACCTTGGCTTATGGCAAACTATGCACAGCAGAAGGAAACGCTGCCAGATTGTGAACCACCCCATAATCAGCTGGGAATCAACTGTTTTGATCATAGGGTTTTCACTGGATGATTTTCAGAAGTAGATCACCAGGCTTTTCTTTCTATAAAATTACAAAATATTTAAAATGATCAGACCAACAGATGGTGCAAAAAAAAAAAATGAGCGCCCCATCACTTTGCTCAGCTGCTGATCAGATCCATGTACTTTTTATTAAATAACCAAAAAAATGCACAGATGGCACCAACTTTGTATTCCACTCCATTCCTCACGTTCCTTACCCTAGATGGTGTTTGCTTCTAGTAATGCAGCTGCGGCTGGTATAGAGACCACACATTTGAGTGCCTTGTCATCTCATTTTTCCAACAGATTCATCAATAATGTGGAGCCTAGAAACCAAACAAGTGTTTCAGAATTCCTTCTCCTGACACTGACAGAGGACCCAGAACTGCAGTCCCTCCTCTTTAGCCTGTTTCTGTCCATATATCTGGTCACTGTCCTGGGAAACCTGCTCATCATCCTGGCTGTCAGCTCAGACCCTCACCTCCACACCCCCATGTATTTCTTTCTTGCCAATTTGTCCTTCAGTGACATCTGTTTCAGCACCACCACGATCCCAAAGATGCTGGTGAATCTCCAAACACAGAATCAGAGCATCACATATGCAGGCTGCCTTACCCAGGTCTGCTTTGTCCTGATTTTTGTTAGTCTGGAAAGCTTTCTTCTTGGAGTAATGGCCTATGACCGCTATGTGGCCATTTGTCACCCACTGATGTATACAGTCATCATGAACCCCCGTCACTGTGGTCTGCTGATTCTACTCTCCTTGTTCATGGCCACTGTGGATGCCTTGATCCATAGCCTGATGGCGTTGCATCTGTCTTTCTGCACAGACCGGACAATCCCCTACTTCTTCTGTGAAGTTCTCCAGATCACCAAGGTTGCCTGTTCTGATACCCTCCTCAATAACATCTTCTTATATTTGGCAGCTACCATAAAAAAAAACCATACTAGGTGGTGTTCCTCTCTCTGGAATCATTTTTTCTTATACTCAAATTGTCTCCTCCATTTTGAGAATGTCTTCAGCAGGTGGAAAGTATAAAGTTTTCTCCACCTGTGGGTCCCACCTCTCAGTTGTTTCCTTGTTCTATGGAACAGGCTTAGGTACGTGTGTTAGTGCTGCATTTACACACTCTTCCAGGAAGTCTGCAGTGGCTTCAATGATGTACAGTATGGTAACTCCCATGATGAACCCCTTCATCTACAGCCTGAGAAACCAGGACGTGAAGGGAGCCCTGAGGAACATTATCAGGTGCATATCTGCTTTTCAGTGATTAAGTTGTCTGCTTTAGGTTTGGATTTCTAGATTTCATGAAAGGAAAAGAATTCTCATAAGCCAGAATTCCTGACTCTCCCATCACCATGTTCTTCTGAAATTACAACATAACATAATGGCTAAGTGCAATTCAACTTGGGATCGGACCCTGACTCTGTCCTTTGTGCAGCTCTGTACTTTTGACAAATAATTCCAACCCTCTGTTGTTGTTGTTAGGTGCCATGGAGTCAGTTCAGACTCGTAGCGACCCTATGTACAACAGAACAGAACACTGTCTGGTCCTGTGCCATGCCCACAATCATTGTTATGAGTGACCCCATTGTAACAGCCACTGTGTCAATCCATCTTGTTGTGGGACTTCCTCTTTTTCATTGACCCTGTACTTTACCAAGCATGATGTCCTTCTCCAGGGACTGATCTCTCCTGACAACATGTCCAAAATATAATACAGTATAGTCTCACCATCCTTGCTTCTAAGGAGCATTCTGGTTTTGCTTCTTCCAAGACAGATTTGTTCTTTCTTTTGGCAGTCCATGGTATATTCAATATTCTTTGCCAATGCCATAATTTAAAGGTGTCAATTCTTCTTCTGTCTTCCCTATTTATTGTCCAGCTTTTGTATGCATATGATGCTATTGAAAATACCATGGCTTGGGTCAGGCACACCTTACTCTTCAAGGTGACATTTTTGCTTTTTAACACTTTTAAGAGGTCTTTTTCAGCAGATTTGCCCAGTGTAATGTGTCTTTTGATTTCTTGACTGCTGCTTCCATGGGTTTTGATTGTGGATCCAAGTAAAATGAAATCCTTCACAATCTTCAATCTTTTCAGGTAGAGTTTCATTCAGTCTCCTACAAGGTGGCTCCATTCTAGGATGGTTGCAACAGATTCAGGTGTCATAACCACCTGTGATGCTCAGAGACACAAAACTGACTCCTTGTTTAGTTTCCACTGTTAATAGAGGCTCTTTTCTTAACACAGGTCTATTGTTAATAGGGGAAACCCTGGTGGTGTAGTGGTTAAGTGCTACTGCTGCAAACCAAGAGGTCGGCAGCTCAAATCCACCAGGTGCTCCTTGTAAACTCTATGGGGCAGTTCTACTCTGGTCTACAGGGTCACTATGAATTGGAATTGACTCGACAGCAGTGGGTTTGGTTTTATTGTTAATAGGCAAACCCTGGTGGCATAGTGGTTAAGAGTTATGGCTGCTAACAAAAGTCAGCAATTTGAATCTACCAGGCATTCCTTGGAAACCCTATGGAGCAGTTCTACTCTTTCTTATAGGGTTGCTATGCTTTGGAATCGACTCGACGACAACGGGTTTGGTTTTTTACTGTTAGTAGACCTTTCCATGGAGCCATACAGAGGACAACTCCTCCTCTCTCATCACTTTGGATGCAAGCATACGTCCCTTCATCATCAAGTTTATTGTATGGGAAAAAGCAAGTACTATGAGAGCCTCCGACTGACCATGCAGATTGTATTTTCTGTTGGTTAGTGAACCCCTGGAACCACTACTGCCAGCACTTAACACAATGCCTAGCACATGATTCTCAATAAAATCCAATTGGGATCATTGTGTTCTATATGTTACCATTATTTATAAGGCTTGTTATTCTTTGCTCAAACATTTCTACCACTTGATTCAGCAGTTTTATTGGTTCCCTTTTACAGCAATACCTTTCAGCAGGTTTTACCAGTCTTAGTAACATAATCAAACGTAATTATTCAGTAGACTGGGTAGAGATGATAGTCTTTTTTGGAACCCTATTTGCTTTCATCCTGTCTATTGATTTATTGATCAGAGTGTATATGAGACGTTACTTTTCTCCTTAGTCACCTATTT
Source organism: Loxodonta africana (assembly GCF_030014295.1). Taxonomy (NCBI): domain Eukaryota; kingdom Metazoa; phylum Chordata; class Mammalia; order Proboscidea; family Elephantidae; genus Loxodonta; species Loxodonta africana. The sequence continues at coordinate 18,183,509 of NC_087344.1, forward strand.
TGCAGTTTTTCTTTCTCATCTTTGGTGAGTCTACACAGAAGTTGAATACAATTAATTAAATCACTGAAGTTTTAGAGGGCTTCCTGTACTGTTAGGGATCTCGTGTGAAACTTTTTAATGTGTATTTGTGACGAAAAAAGTTTTCCTGTGGGGATGGACTTTATTTATTTATTTATTTTATTAACTTTTATTGAGCTTCAAGTGAACGTTTACAAATCAAGCCAGTCTGTCACATATAAGTTTACATACATCTTATTCCGTACTCCCACTTGCTCTCCCCCTAATGAGTCAGCCCTTCCAGTCTCTCCTTTCGTGACAGTTTTGCCAGCTTCCCACTCTCTCTATCCTCCCATCCCGCCTCCAGACATGAGATGCCAACACAATCTCAAGTGTCCACCTGATATAATTAGCTCACTGTTCATCAACATCTCTCTCCCACCCACTGTCCAGTTCCTTTCATGTCTGATGACTTGTCTTCGGGGATGGTTCCTGTCCTGTGCCAACAGAAGCTGTGGGGACCCTGGCCGCCAGGATTTCTCTAGTCTCAGTCAGACCATTAAGTATGGTCTTTTTATGAGAATTTGGGGTCTGCATCCCACTGATCTCCTGCTCCCTCAGGGGTTCTCTGTTGTGCTCCCTGTCAGGGCAGTCATCGATTGTGGCCAGGCACCAACTAGTTCTTCTGGTCTCAGGATGATGTAGGTCTCTAGTTCATGGGGTCCTTTCTGTCTCTTGGGCTCTTAGTTGTCGTGTGACCTTGGTGTTCTTCATTCTCCTTTGCTCCAGGTGGGTTGAGACCAATTGATGCATCTTAGATGGCCGCTTGTTAGCATTTAAGACCCCAGATGCCACATTTCAAAGTGGGATGCAGAATGTTTTCATAATAGAATTATTTTGCCAATTGACTTAGAAGTTCCCTTAAACCATGGTCCCCAAACCCCTGCCCTTGCTCCGCTGACCTTTGAAGCATTCATTTTATCCCGGAAACTTCTTTGCTTTTGGTCCAGTCCAATTGAGCTGACCTTCCATGAATTGAGTGTTGTCTTTCCCTTCACCTAAAGCAGTTCTTATCTACTAATTAATCAATAAAAACCCTCTCCCTCCCTCCCTCCCTCCCCCCTTCGTAACCACAAAAGTATGTGTTCTTCTCAGTGTTTACTATTTCTCAAGATCTTATAATAGTGGTCTTATACAATATTTGTCCTTTTGCCTCTGACTAATTTCGCTCAGCATAATGCCTTCCAGGTTCCTCCATGTTATGAAATGTTTCACAGATTCATCACTGTTCTTTATCGATGCATGGTATTCCATTGTGTGAATATACCACAATTTATTTACCCATTCATCCGTTGACGGACACTTTGGTTGCTTCCAGCTTTACGCTATTGTAAACAGAGCTGCAATAAACATGGGAGTGCATATATCTGTTTGTGTGAAGGCTCTTGTATCTGTAGGGTATATTCCGAGGAGTGGGATTTTTGGGTTGTATGGTAGTTCTAACTGTTTAAGATAACGCCAGATAGATTTCCAAAGTGGTTGTACCATTTTACATTCCCACCAGCAGTGTATAAGAGTTCCAGTCTCTCCGCAGCCTCTCCAACATTTATTATTTTGTGTTTTTTGGATTAATGCCAGCCTTGTTGGAGGGAGATGGAATCCCACCGTAGTTTTAATTTGCATTTCTCTAATGGCTAATGATTGAGAGCATTTTCTCATGTATCTGTTAGCTGCCTGAATATCTTCTTTAGTGAAGTGTGTGTTCATATCCTTTGCCCACTTCTTGATTGGGTTGTTTGTCTTTTTGTGGTTGAGTTTTGACAGAATCATGTAGATTTTAGAGATCAGGTGCTGGTCGGAGATGTCATAGCTGAAAATTCTTTCCCAGTCTGTAGGTGGTCTTTTTACTCTTTTGGTGAAGTCTTTAGATGAGCATAGGTGTTTGATTTTTAGGAGCTCCCAGTTATCAGGTTTCTCTTCATCATTTTTGGTAATGTTTTGTATTCTGTTTATGCCTTGTATTAGGGCTGGACTTTATTTTGGGGCAGACGTGTTGACTGTACATCAGGACAGCAGAAGAGGGATGGTGGGAGGCTCAGGAAGATGACTTTTTCCTCAGGCACAAAGAAGCAGGGTTATCAGTCAGAATCATCTCTGTAGTATGGGGGTGACAATAATTCAGGTCTTGTACCATCAGCGGAGTGTATAGAGAGCCTACCGTTCAGGTCATCATTGACGGTGGTGGTGGGATTGTGTTCAGCAGCACACTCAGAGGACACCTCACCTGACACACCATGTGTCTTCTAGTACAAAAATGCTCCATTTATGTTCATACTGCATGTTTCCTTACCTCACCCAAGGACTACTGACTTTGATCTCTGGGTAGACATTCCAGTGATAAGCATTATTAATAACACCTTTTTGAAGTCTTGATGTATGCTGAAATCTTAGAAGCATGATGCAAATATTAGAAGAATATGGACACCTTTTTGAAGTCTTGATGTATGCTGAAATCTTAGAAGCATGATGCAAATATTAGAAGAATATGGAAGAATGTATTAGAATATGGACTATGAAAGAATCTGGAAGTTGAAAATCTTTTCAGTTTTACTTATTAACATATCATTTTCAAAGTAGGGCATGAAATGTATTTGTAGCTCTTAAAGTATAGCAATGTAATGAAATCTGATATCTCTACCCCAGGTTAAGAAATGAAGTAATGCCATCACCACAGAATCCATTTCAAGGGTCTTTCATTCACATTTTCCTCTATCTTCCCAGTAGCAAGCACTATCTTGAATTCTGTATTTATCATTTTCTCTGATGTTCTTCTATTTTGTTGAGTCCTGTTACCATGGATTGAGTTATGTCCCCCAGGAGGCTAGGTTGAAGTCCTAAACCCTGGTATCTTACTATTTCTGTTCTACCTCCTAGTTTTGTGCCTAGTTACTGGTGTATTTCAACTAGCAAGTGGACATCAAAACTCAACAATTAGTCTTCATTCACCTGGGGAAGAAGGAAATCAAATACGTGTGTGGTTGCCTTTATGAACAACTGTCTCCTTTTCCACGAAACCAAAGCTTGACGATGCCTCACTACCATTACTGAATGTTTGGATCAAAGATTCCATAGAAAAATTCTCATCAAAAGGAGCAGGAGACAGGGGAGAATTTGGAACAGAATTTCAAATTTTCAATGGATCTAGACTTTCTGCAGCCATTGAGGCTAGATGAACCCCTGAAACTATGACCCTGAAATAATCTTTAAGCTATAAACCAATATTATACACTAAAGTCTTCTTTGAATGATAATTTAAAAAACAAAACTAAACTAAACTAAACATGGCTTAACTTAATTAGTAAAGTACTTCTGCTTTGACCTTTGTACTCTTTTTTAAAGAATCATCTATGTGAGGTCAAATTGACCATGGCAACTCAAAAGTTTGGATGGGAAGTAAAAGGGGCAGTGAGTTTAAGACAATGGTAGTGAAAAGTTTTGGAAAAGGGTAGCAAGTATGGTAGTACTATTTGAAGAAGGCAATCAATGTCAGCGAATTGAACATGCAGAAATTGTTGAAATGGTGTAACTGTGGCTGAGTATACTTTCACCAGGATTATGTAATTTTTTTTTTAACATGAAGGGTTTTTAAGTGAGTATTCACAAGGAACACCACCTTCACCATCTGCCCTTTAAGTAAGCCTACTGAGGATGAGAATGTGGATAAATCTGCACACTAGTGCCTAGTCATGACTTGGTGATTTCTTACAACTCTATTAAAATTGAAAGCCAAATTATCAACCCACCTTCCAGTAATGTGAAGAACAATGTAGATTGAAACTATAATGATGAAGCTGGAAAAACAGTGATAAAATGGAAAATCCTAAAAGGGAGTAAAATGTCTCTCAGTGATTATAGTCAGAATTGACGGTAGAGGATACCTTAGAATCTTTGGTGCAATATACACAGAATGGAGATTAACATTCATGAAACATTCAATGACTCATAGAAAGAAACAACTCCTAATGTTTACGTTTTTACAATATCCTAATATAATATTTATATCCACATACATAAACTGGATTTTTACAGAATTGATATCAGGCTTCCTTATATCATTGAAAAAATACAGATGCTTTTAGAGAAGGATGGTGTGTCACTTTATACAAGCTATGCACCATGAAGGTGAGCAGAAACAGGTGGAGAGAGTTGGATGGTTTCTCAGGACTGGGAATCAGTCATCCTGAATTCTCCTCTTTTTTTTTTTATTGTCTTGGTCGGAATCGACTCAACGGCACTGGGTTTTGGTTATTGTCTTGGTCAGAAACCCTGGTGGTGCAGTGGTTTAGAGCTACGTCTGATAACCAAAAGGTGGGCAATTCGAATCCACCAGGGACTCCTTGAGAACCCTGTGGGGCAATTCTGCTCTGTCCTTTAGGGTCACTATGAGTCAGAATCTACTAGACGGCAACAGATTCTTTTTTTTTTTAATTGCCTTGGTCTTTTCAGATTTGTACAGCCCTGGGATCAGAATAATAATAAGAGAGTTTGGTTAATGCGGAGCTTTGGAGACTAGCACCCAGGAACAGAGGCTGCAAATAGTCTGTCCATGACCACCTCACTCAAACTCCTCCCCAAGTCAAGAAGCAGCACACGTGAGACTCCATCCACAGATGATCCTTCCTGCTTGGAAGAACCACATCTTCCAACATCCCCACCCAGGGCAGATTCATGGATCATTCCTCAGCGATATCAGCCAGGTCACTTAAAACTGCTTAGCTAGCATTTGAAAATGAGGGCAGAGGGCAGGTGTTTTAGTACAGATTTATCCAGATGAAGCTGTGAATAGTGTACATTCATAAAATGAATGGAGTCTCCCATTGGACAACTGGGTCTCTGCCATCTTCCTGACATTTTTCCTTGTATCTTAGCATCAATGCTCAAGCGGCTCTCATTCTGGTAGTCTCCTTCCCTCTCTCTATACTGGCAGGGACCATGTTCCTCCTGAGCAAACAGGAGGACTGTTATAGAATCCTCTGACATTTACTTGCATTCTTGTGGGGGAGGGGGCTGGCTTCACTTTATCTTTCCATTTCCGGTTCTTAACATACCTTCATATTATCTTTGTTGTCTATGACAAAAGAGGTGGTGTCCCAGACACACACATCAGGCTGCTTCCCTAATATATACATTTGCCCTTAAAAAAAAATTACAAAATTTATAAATGATCATACTAGCAGATTTTGCCAAAACAACATGTACTGAATCAAAGACCAAGACCACCTTTTTATCTCTTTCCAGAATGCTCTGCTATATCAGCATCCATTTATTTTTTTTAAGTAACAAAATATGCATAATGAAGACACCCCCTTTGTTTCCCACTTTATTCCTCTCCCTTCTTTTCCAAGATGGTCCTTGCCTCTGCTGATGGAGCTGCCACTGGTCCAGGAACCAAACATTTGATTTTCTTATATTTCTTCCATCATCACCAATATGGAACCCAGAAATCAAACAGATATTTCAAAATTCTTTCTCCTGGTACTGACAGAAGATCCAGAACTGTAAGCCCTCCTATTTACTCTGTTACTGTCCATATATCTGGTCATTGTCCTAGGAAACTTGCTCAATCTCTTAACCGTCATCTTTCACTGCCTCCTCCACACCCCCATGTACTTCTTTCTTTCTAATCTGTCCTTCACTGACATCTGTCTCAGCACCACCACAATCCCAAAGATGCTGGTGAACCTCCAAGCACAAAATCAGAACATCATTATGCAGGCTGCCTCACCCAGGCCTGCTTTGTCCTAGTTTTTGCTGCTTTGGGAAAACTTTCTGCTTGGAGTGATGGCCTATGACCACTTCGTAACCATTTGTCACCCACTGAAGTACACTGTCATCATGAACGCCCTCTTCTGGGGCCTGCTGATTCTACTCTCCTTGTTCATTAGTGTCACGAATGCCCTGTTCCACAGTCTGACGATATTGTGACTGTCCTTCTGCACAGAGCTAGTAATTCCTTACTTCTTCTGTGAAGTTCCTCAGGTCACCAAGATTCCCTGTTCTGATACCTTCATCAAAAACATCTTCTCATACTTTGCAGCTACAATACTGGGTGGTGTTCCTCTCTCTGGAATCATTTTCTCTTATGCTCAAATTGTCTCCTCTATTTTCAGAATGCCGTCAGCAGTTGGAAAGTATAAAGCTTTTTCCACTTGTGGATCTCATCTCTCAGTTATTTCTTTGTTCTGTGGGACAGGTTTTGGTTCATATATTAGTGCTGCTCTTCCAGGAAGAGTGCAGCCGCTTCAGTGATGTACACCGTGATCACTCCCGTAATGAACCCTTTTATCCACAGCCTGAGAAACATGGAAGTAAAGAGTGCTTTCAGAAAAATTATGAGAAGCATACCTGCCTTTCAGTGATTACATTACCTACTTTTGGCTTCAGTTTCTAGATTGCATCAAAGTGAAAGAATAATTGTGAGGCAGAATGCATGACTCTCCCATCAACAGTTTCTTCTAAAATGATGACATAACCTAGTGGCTAAGTACAACCCAAAGTAGGTTTGAAATTTGAATTTTCTCATTCTGTAGCTCTGTGCTATTTGACAAGTTATTTTAATTCTCTAAGCTGAATCTCTTTGGTCAGGTTGATTTATTTGGGTGGCACATTCTCAGAATAAAGAAAGCAGGAGGTAGTAGAAGAGTAGGGAAAGGATTTAGACAAGGCTGTGGGAATAGAGACTAGCTTCAGCCTGATGGCATGGGTAGAGTCCTGTGACTGAAAACTAAGCTTAATCTCACTGCAAGACAAGACAGCTGACCTTTCATGCCTAAATTTAGTTATTACGATGACATGTCACTGGTAAACCATGAGTGTCCGCGGTAACATTAGCATTCGTCATATTTTTTTGGTTGTTGCTATTTTTGGCGTTGTTGTTAATTGAAATCAAGTTGGCCTTCATGATCCATAGGATCTCATTGGCTGATTTTTTGGGAAATAGATTGCCAGAGCTTTCTTTCTACTGCATCTTAGTGTGAAAGACCCACTGAAACCTACTCGGCATTATAGCAACACTGGATGCTCCACTGACAGACGGGTTGCAGCTGCACATAAGGTTCATTGGCCAGAAATCAAACTTGGGTCTCCTACATGGAAGGTGAGAATACTATCACTGATCCACAATTCCCCCTATAATCTATAAAGTTGTCATACTTGAGTTGTCTCCGTGGCTTCAGATGATTGTGTGATAACTGAATTTTACCAGTGAAGAAGGCTTTGCTTCTAATAAAAAAATATAAGCCCTGACTCTAAAATGCTTACACCATAGAGTTACCTTTAATTACAAAATCTTCAGAGAGAGAATGCAAAAAAAAAAAAAAAGAAAAAAAAGAAAGAGAAAAAGAAGGGCTTTATTCAGGCCTCCACGAGGTAGCTTCATCCTTGGAATGGTTACCCTCAGGAATGGCAGCAATGGTTTCAGACATCCTGTGCAGGTATGATGCTCAAATACCCAAGGCTGACAATTTCTCCCTTAACCTGCTGTTATTTGTTGTCGTTAGATGCTGTCAAGTCAATTCTGATTCAAATCAACCCTACCTACAACAGAAAGAAACACTGGCTGGTCCTGTGCCATCCTCAGAGTCATTGTTAATGCTTGCGCTCATTGTTGCAGCCACCCCGTCAACCTATGTCGTAGAGAGTCTTCCTCTTTTTCTGATGCTCTCTCTACCAAGCCTGATGTCCTTCTCCAGGGACTGGGCACTCCTAAAACATGTCTAAGGTACATCATAGAAAGTCTCCCCATCCTTGCTTCTAAGGAGCATTCTGTCTATTTATTCAGACACAGATTTGTTTGTTCTTCTAGCAGCCCACTGTCCTATTGGGTCGCTATGAGATGGAATCGACTCGACAGCGCTGGGTTTTTTTTGGGGGGGGATCAGCCCACGGTATATTCAATATTCTTCCCCAACACTATAATTCAAAGGCATCAATTCTCCCTCAATCTTCCTTATTCATTGTCCAACTTTCACATGCATAAGAATTGATGGAAAACGCTGTGGAGTGCGTCACATGCATGCCTCAAAGTGACATCTTTGCTTTTTAACACTTTAAAGAGGTCTTTTGCAAAAGATTTGCTCTATGAAATACCTCATTAGATTTTCTGACTGCTGCTTCCATGGGCATTGATTGTGGATCCAACTAAAATGAAATCCTTGGCAACTTCCATCCTTTCTCCATTTATCATGATGTTGTTTATTGGTCCCATTGTAAGGATTTCAGTTTTCTTTATGTTGAGGTGCAATCCATACTGAAGGCTGCAGTATTTGATCTTCATCAGTAAGTGCTTCAAGTTCTTTTCACTTTCAGCAAGCAGGTTGTGTCATCTGTATTGTTCATGACTTTTCCTCCAATCCTGATGCTAGCTCTTCTTGATACAGTCCAGATTTTCCGATTATTTGCTCAGGATACAGATTGAATAAGTAGGGTGAAAAGGTACAACCTTGACAGGCACCTTTCCTGATTTTAAATCACACATTTTTCTGTAATGACTGCCTCTTAGTTTATGTACACTTTCCATCCACATGAGAAAAATTAAGTGTTTTGGAATGGCCATTGTTTGCAAAGTTATCCATAATTTGTTATGATCCACAGAGTTGAATGCCTTTGCATAGTCAATAAAACACAGGTAAACATCTTCCTTGTATTCTCTACCTTCAGCCAAGATCCATGACATCCCGCAATCATGACCTCTTCTGAAAGAGGCTTGAATTACTGGTAGTTCCCTGTGGATGTGCTGCTGCACCTGCTTTTGAATTATCTTCAGCAAAATATTACTAGCACGTGATGTTAATGATATTGTTTGAAAATTTCCACATACTTTTGGATTATCTTTCTTCAGAATGGGCACAAATATGGATTTCTTCCACATGGTTGGCCAGGTAGCTGTCTTCCAAATTTCTTGGCATAGAAATATGAGCACATTCACCGCTGCATTTGTTTATTGAAACATCTCAATTGGTATTCTGTGAACTCCTAGAACTTTATTTTTTGCCAGTGCCTTGAGTGCAGCTTGGACGTCTTTCTTCAAGGCCATCGGTTCTTGAGCAAATGGTACCTCCTGAAATGGTTGAATGTCAAGCAATTCTTTTTGGTACAGTGACTCTGTGTATTCCTTCTATGTACTTTTGACACTTCCTGGATCCTTCAATATTTTGACCAAAGAATCTTTCAACATTGAACTTTTCCTCAGTTCTCCCAGCTTAAGAAATGCCCACAGTGCTCTTCTTTTTGGTTTTCTAACTCCAGATCTTTACAGGTTTCATTACAATAGTTTGCTTTGTCTTCTCAAGCCGCCCTTTGTAATCTTCTGTTCAGCTCTTCAACTTCATCATTTCTCCCATTTACTTTAGCTGCTCCATCTTCAGAAAAAAGCTTCAGACTCCCTTCTGACATCCACTTTGGTCTTTTCTTTCTTTCCTGTATTTTTTATCTCCTTTTGTGCTCTTTGTGGATGATATCCCTGATGTCTTTCCACAATTTGGTCTTCCATCATAAGTATTCAATGCATCAAATTATTCTTGAGATGATCTCTAAATTCAGGTAGGACATAATCTAGGTCATATTTTGCCTCCCATGGACTTAACTAGAATTTTCTTCAGCTTCAACTTTAGCTTGCATATGAGCAATTGATAGTCTGTTCCACAGACAGCCCGTGGACTTGTCCTGACTGATGATGTTGAGCTTCTCCATCATTTCTTTCCACAGATGTAGTAGATTTGATGCCTGTTTGTTCCATCTGGTAAAGTCTGTGTGTATAGTAGCCATTTAAGACAGCCATTTATGTTGTATGAAAAACGTATTTGCAATGAATGAGTCATTGGTCTTCCAAAAATCTATCATATGGCTATGGCGTCCTTTCTGTCACCAAGCTGTATTTTCCAACTAATGATCATTCCTCTTTGTTTCCAGCTTTTGCATTCTAAAAACCAATAATAATCAATGCGTCTTGATTTGCATGTTTGATGAATTTCAGACAGCAGAAGTTGGGAAATATCTTCAAATGCTTAATCTTTGGCATTAGTGGTAATGTGTACACGTGAATAATAGTCTTAATAACTGATCTTCTTGTAGATGTATGGATATTATCCTATCACTAACAGCATTGTACTTCAGGATACACCTTGAAATGTTCTTTTTGATGATGAACTCAACACTGTTCTTCATTTTATCATTCCGGGCATACTGTACCATATGATTGTCCTATTCAAAATGGCCAATGCCAGTCCATTTTAGCTAATACCTATTGAGCTAGTGACCACAGCCTTCAGTATGGATTATACCGCAACGTAAAGAAAACCAAAGTCTTCACAAGTGGACCAATAAGCAATGTTATAATTAATGGAGAAAAGTTTGAAGTTGTCAAGGATTTTCTTTTATTTGGATCTACAATCAACACCCATGGAAGCAGCAGTCAGGAAATCAAAAGACACATTGCACTGGGCAGATCTGCTGCAAAAGACTTCTTTAAAGTCTTGAAAAGCAAAAATGTCATCCTGAAGACTAAGGTGCACCTGAAGCAAGTCGTGGCCTTTTCAATCACCTCATGCCTGTGGACGCTGGACAATAAATAAGGAAGACTGAAGAAGAATTGACACCTTGGAATTATGGTGTCTGTGACGAATATTGAATATACCATGGACTGCCAAAAGAAAGAACAAATCTGTCTTGGAAGAAGTGAAACCAGAATGCTCCTCAGAAGCAAGGATGGGGAGACTACATCTCACATAGCATGGACATGTTATCAGGAGGGACCAGTCCCTGGAGAAGGACGTCATGCTTGGTAAACTAGAGGGCGGGCAAAACAGAGGAAGACCCTTAACCAGATGGTTTGACGTGGTGGCTGCAGTAATGGGCTCTAGCATAACAATGACAGCAAGGAAGGCACAGAACTGGGCTGTGTTTTATTCTGTTGTACATAGAGTCACTATGAGTCAGAAAAAAAGCCATGGTACCTAACTACAACAACAGTACCTAGGCTATTGATCTTTTTGCATTCCATTTCATTTTTGATGACTTCTCATTTTCCTACGTTCATACATCATACATTCCACCTTCTGATTATTAATGCATGTTTGCAGCTGTTTCTTCTCATTTTCAGTCATGCCACATCAGCAAATGAAGGTCCTGAAGCCTTGACTCCATCCACATCATTAAGGTCGACTTTACATTGAGGAGGAGCCTCTTACTCAGTCATATTTTGAGTGCCTTCCAACCTGAGGGTCTCACCTGCTGGCTGTATATCAGACAATATTCCACTTCTGTTCATAAGGTTTTCACTTGCCAATTTTTTTCAGGAGTAGATAACTGAGTACTTCTTGCTAGTCAGTCTTTGTCTGGAAGTGCCCCAAACCTGTTCACCACGGGTGTCCCTGCTGGCGTTTGAAATACCGGTGACACAGGTTCCAGCATCACAGCAACACACAAGCTACCACAGTATGACAAACTGACAAACGAGAGGTGTCTGTTATTAATAGAGGGTCACTATGAGTTGGTGGCGTAATGGTTAAGTGGTATGGCTGCTAACTAAAACGTCAGCAGTTTGAATCCACCAGGCAGTTCTTGGGAACTCTATGGGGCAGTTCTACTCTGTCCGATAGGGTCGCTATGAGTCACAATAGACTTGATGGCAATGATTTTGGTTTAATAGGAGTTGAAACTGAACCACTGGCAACAGATTTTTTATTAATAGATCCTGTCCATGGAGTCATACCGAAGACACTCCTTCCATCTCATCACAAATAATAGGATCATGTATTCCTTCCTAATCAAATTTCTGGTATGGTGAAAAATAATTACTACGACAGACTTAGACTGACTACATAGAGTATATTTTCTCTGGGAAAGCCAATCCTGAGAACCATTGCAAGTACTTAATACGATGTTCGGTATATAATATGCAATAAAATTTAACTAGGATCGTTGTGTTCTATATCTTGCCATCATTTGAAAGACTTGTAATTCTTCACTCTCATGTATGTCTACCACTTGTTTCAGCAGTTTTATTGGATTACCTTTGTCATAACGTCTATTACCAGTTTTTACTAGTCTTGGTAATAGAATTAGTAGGCAACATTGGTAATCTTTCGGTCACCTTATTTCTCTGATTGCTTTTCACTGATTTACTGATAAAAAGTGTGTCTTTCCAGGCACAATAGAAGCTCTGAGATAGAATGGGAGAAAAATATAGAACACAACTCAATTTCATTAAAAAAAAAAAAAAGACCAAACTTAATGTACTGATGGAGAATAGAGGAACCCCTGAGACTATGGCCTTAAGAATATCCTTTTAATCTGAAACTGAAGTCATCACAGAGGTTACCTTTCAACCAAATAATGGACTGGCATATAAAATAAACAATAACACCCATGAGGAAAGTGCTCCCTCCAGAGAACAATCAACTATAAGAGACCAAATGGGCAACATTTGCCCAAAAACAAAGAGAAGGCAAGAAGGGGCAGGAAAACTGAAGGAAAGGAAATGGGAAGGCATGGTGGATGCATTGTGGGGATAGAAACCAAGGTCATTGAACAATTTGCATTCAAATTGTTGAATGGGAAACTAATTTGCTGTCTACAGTAAAAAAGAGTATCTTAGATATCTTGTGCTGTTATACCAGAAATGCTACCAGTGAAGGGCTTTAACAAACAATGTATTTTCTCACAATATAGGAGCCTGGATGTCTGAGTTTGGGGTGCCATCTGTAAGGGAAGGCTTTCTCTGTCTGTCAGCTCTGTAGGAACATCCTTGTTTCTTCAGCTTGTTTTCTGGCTCCTTGGAGATCTCCATGGAGCTTGGCATCAATCCTCCCCAATTTCTGCTCCCTTGCTTGTTTAATCTCCTTCATATTTCAAAAGAGATTGACTCAAAACACACCCTACACTAATCCTGCCTCATTAACATAAAAAAGATAACCTATTCCAAATGGGATTGTAACCACAATCATAACCAGATGCCTTTGAGTTGATTCTGACTCATAGAGACACTATAGGACAGAGTAAAACTGCCCTATAGTTGTTTCAAAAGAGTGCCTGGTGGATTTGAACTGCTCATCTTTTGGTTAGCAACCAAGCTCTTAACGACTGTGCTCCCAGGGTTCCAATCACAGGCATAGAGTTTAGAGATTACAACACATATTTGTGCGGGACATAATTCAATTCATAACAGAGTGAATATGAGTTTTTTTTTTTTTACTTTTCCCTTTATTCAGCTTATCTGACATTTGTTCTTTGTAATTTCTGATGGTGTTCACTCAGAGAAATATGATTCAGTAAAATGAAATGAATGAGTGAGGTTTTAAGGGGAAGTCTGCACTCTAATGATGCTCATGTATAACTGTTTATTGTGAATTTATTAGGATAACCATTTATCTGTGGAGATGGACTTTATTTTGAGGAAGAGGTATTGAGTATAAAACAGAATGTGAGAAAAGCAAGGTTGTCAGGATTAGGGAGATCATTTTACCACGAGTTAGAAAAACAGCAGGACATTCAGTCAGAATCATCTCTTTGGTGAAGGGTTGGCAACAACACAGGTCTTGTAAGAGAATCAGTGGAGTTCTGGAGAGCCTTCTCTTCTGGTGCTTCTGATGGTAGCAGTGGGATTGTGTTCATCAACACACTGTGAAGACAGCCTCTCACCTGGCACACCAGGTAACCTCTCATGCAAAGCTGCCTGCCTTTATGTCCCCAGAACAACTACAAAGATGAGTCACCGAAGGCCTTTATTCATTCTGCAGGTTTCCATATCTCACCCAAGAACTACCTACTTGAATCTCTGGGGAGACATCAGATAGATAAGCATTCTAAAAAATTACTTTGTTAGGTTTTGACCCATGCTGAAATCTGAGGAGCATGAAGTTAATATTTGAAAAATATGGTGTTTCCTCTATTTTGTTGAATCCTTTTGTTATGGATTATATTATGTCTCCCCAAGAGATAAGCTGAAATTGTAACTCCTGGTACCTATGAATGTGACCTTGTCCAGAATACGGTCTTTGAAGATATTAGTTAACTTGAGATCCTATTGGAGTAGGGTAGGTTCTAATTCAATATGAGCGGTATCCTTATAAATGAGTATAGACACAGAGAGATTACAGAGGGAGGATGGTCATGTGAAGGCAGAGGAAGAAGATGGAGTTAGGAGGCTGCAGCTGTAAGCCAAAGAATGACTGGGGATGTCAGAAGCTGGGAGAAATGACAAAAAATCTCCCCCTAGAGATTTAAGAAAGAGCAGAGCCCTGCTGACAACCTTATTTCAGTCTTTGAGGCTCCAGAACTTTGAGACAAAAGATTTTTCTCATTTTAAGACACCCACTTTGTGGTACTTTGATATGGTAGCCGTATAAAACAAATATTGTTGTTGTTGATAGGAGCCACTGAGTCATTTCAGACTCATAGGGGCCCTATGTACAACAGAATAAAACCCTGCCCTGTCCTGCACCATCCTGACAATCGTATTTATGCTTGAACCCATTGATGCAGCCACTGTGTCAATCTACCTCTTTGAGGGTCTTCCTGATTTTTGCTGGCCCCCTACTTTACTAAGCATGATGTCCTGTCTAGGGACTAATCCCTCCTGATAACATGTATAAAGGATGTGAGACATAGTCTCAACATCCTTGCTTCTAAGGAGCATTCTGGTTGTTCTTCTTCCAAGACAGATTTTTTCGTTATTTTGGCAGTCCGCAGTATATTCAATATTCTCCACCAACACCACAATTCAAAGGCGTCATTTCTTCTTCTGTGTTCCTTATTCGTTCTAACTCTCACACGCATATGAGGCGATTGAAAACACCATGGCTTCGTTCGGGGGAACATTAGTGTTCAAAGTGATATCTTTACTGTTCAACACTTCAAAGAGGTCTTTTGCAGCGAATTTGCCGAATGAAATGTGTCTTTTCGTTTCTTGGCTGCTGCTTCCTTGGGTGTTGATTGTGGATCCAAGTAAAATGACATCCTTGACAACTTCAATTTTTTCTCCATTTATTCTGATATTGCTTATTGATCCCATTAGAGGATTTTTGTTTTCTTTATGCTGAGGTATAATCCATACTGAAGGCTGTGGTCCTTGATTTTCGTCAGCAAGTGCTTCAAGTCCTCTTCACTTTCAGCAAGCAAGGCGTGTCATCTGCATAACTCGGGTTGTTAATGAGTCTTCCTCCAATCCTGATGCCCCATTCTACTTCATATGATATACCTTCTCATATTATTTGCTCAGTATACAGATTGTATAGGTATGATGAAAGGATACAACCCTAATGCACATCTTTCCTGACTTTAAACCACACAGTGTCCCCTAGTTCTGTTCAAACAACTGCCTCTTGATCTATGTACAGGTTTCTCATGAGCACAATGAAGTGTTCCGGAATTCCCATTCTCCACTATATTACCCATAATTTGGTATGATCCACACAGTAGAATGTCTTAGCATAGTCCATAAAACACAAGTAAACATCTTTCTTATCTTCTCTGCTTTCATCCAGGGTACATCTGACATCAGCAGTGATATCCATAGAGAGATACACAATCAATGTTCATGGAAGCAGCAGTCCAGAAATCAAAAGACACATTGCATTGGGCAAATCTGCTGCAAAAGACCTCTGTAAAGTGTTAAAAAGCAAAGATGTCACTTTAAGGACTAAGGTGTAGCTGACTCAAGAAATTGTGTTTCCAATCAGCTCATATGCTTGTGGAAGCTGGACAATGACTAAAAAGGACGGAAGAGAAATGATGCCTTTGAATCATGGGTTTGGCAAAAGTATTGAATATACCATGTACTGCCAGAAGAGCAATGGACTTGGAACCCTTGTCAAAAATCAACTGGTTTTCATATATGTCTATCCTTATACCATTATGACACTATTTTGATGACTGAAGTTTCTTTATATTATGTTTTGAAATCAAGAAGTGTGAGTTTTCTAATTTTACTGATCTTTTTTAAGATTGTTCGGCTACTTAGTTCTATATGAATTTTGGCAATAAGTTTTCCATTTCTGGAAAAAGACTGATAAAAATTTGATAGAGATTGCATTGAATCTGTAGTTTACTTTGGGGACTATTGACATGGTAACAATATTGAGAGTACCAGTCCATAAACACAGGGCATCTTTCCACTGATTTAGATCTTCTTTAATTTCCTTCTGCAATGTTTTATAGTTTTCATTACAAAAGTATTTTCCTCTCTGGTTAATTCATTCCTAGATATTGTATTCTTTTTTATGGCATTTTAAATGGGAATGCCTTCTTACTTTTCTTTTAAGATGTTCCATTGCTGATGTATAGATAATATAACTGATTTTTGTGTGTTATTCATGTACCCTGCAACTTTATGAAAATCACTTATTAGTCATAATAGCTTTCCTACGGATTCTTTGGGACTTTTCATATACATAATATCATGTCATCTGTGAATGGAAATAGTGTTTCTTTTCCTTTCTAATCGGAATGCCTTTTATTTCTTTTTCTTGCTTAATTTCTGTAGTTAGAACTTACAGTCCAATGTTGAATAGCAGTGGTAAGAGAAGGTATTTTTGTCTTTTTCCTGATTTTAAATGAATCTTTCAGGCTTTCTCTATTGAGTATGATATTTACTGTAGGTTTTTCATAACTACCCATTATAATATTGAGGAATATCACCTCTATACCTAGTTTCTTCAGTGTTTTCTCATGAAAGGATGTTGGATTTTTTCCAATGCCTTTTTTGCGTCAATTGAGATGATCACGTGGTGTATTGTACTGATTGATTTTCTTGTTTCACCCACATGTCTCTCAATTTGTCGTAGTGTGGAGGTTTGTGCGTTGCTCTGATGCTGGAAGCTGTGCCACTAGTATTAAAATACCAGCAGGGTCACCCATAGGGGACAGGTTTCAGCTGAGCTGACAGGCTAAGACAAACCAGGAAGAAGGACCTGGCAGTGTATTTCTGAAAAGATTAGCCAGTGAGAACCCTATGAATAGCAGCAGAAGATTGTCTGATATAGTGCCGGAAGATGACTCCCTCAGGTTGGACAGCACTCGAAATGCAACTGGAGAAGAGCTGCCTCCATAACCTTAATGATGGGGATGGAGCCAAGCTTTGGGACCTCCATTTGCTGATGTGGCATGACTCAAAATGAGAAGAAACACCTGCAAACATCCATTAATAATCAGAATCTGGAATGTACAAAGTATGAATATAGGAAAACTGGAAATCAAGGAAAATTAAAACAAACACATAAACATCGATATCCTAGGCATTAGTGAGCTAAAATGGACTGGTGTTGGCCATTTTGAATTGGACAATCATATGGCCTACTATGCCAGAAATGACAACTTGAAGAGGAATGGTGTTATTTATATTCATCGTCAATATGAAAATTTCAAGATTTATCCTGAAGTACAATGCTGTCAGTGACAGGATAATATCCACATGCCTATAAGGAAGACCAGTTAATTGGACTATTATTCACATTTACACACCAACCACTAAGGCCAAAGATGAAGAAACTGAGGATTTTTGTCATCTTCTGCAGTCTGAAATTGATCAAACATGCAATCAGGATGCCCGGAAAATTACTGGTGATTGGAATGTGACAGTTGGAAAGAAGGAAGAAGGATCAGTAGTTGGAAAATATGGCCTTGGTGATAGAAATGATTCGAGAGATTGGAGATTACATGATAGAATTTTGCAAGGCCAATGACTTCTTCATCACAAATACCATTTTTCAATAGCATAAAGGGCGACTGTACACATGGACCTTGACAGATGGAATACACAGGAATCAAATCAAGTACATCTGTGGAAAAATGTGATGCAAAAGCTGAATATCAACAGTCAGAACAAGGCCAGGGACCAACTGTGGAACAGATCATCAATTCATATATTCAAGTTCAAGATGAAGCTGCAGAAAATTAGAACAAATCCATGAGAGCCAAAGGGCAATCTTGAGTATATTCCACCTGAATTTGGAGACCATCTCAAGAATAGATTGGATGCTTTGAACACTAAGGACTGAAGACCACAGGAGTTGTGGAATGATATCAAAGATATCATACATGAAGAAAGTAAGAGGTCATTAAAAGGACAGGAAAGAAAGAATAGACCAAAATGGATGTCAGAAGAGACTCTGAAGCTTGCTCTTGAACTTCGAGTAGCTAAAGCAAAAGGAAAAACAGATGATGTAAAAGAGCTGAAAAAAAGATTTCAAAGGGTGGCTTGAGAAGACAAAGTAAAGTATTATAACGACAAGCACAAAGACCTGGAGTTAGAAAACTAAGAAGGAAGAACACGCTAGTCATTTCTCAAGCTGAAAGAACTGAAGAAAAAATTCAAGCCTTGAGTTGCAATAGTGAAGGATTCTATGAAGAAAATATTAAATGAAGCAGGACACAACAAAAGAAGATGGAGGGAATACACAGAGTCACTATACCAAAAAGAATTGACTGACTTTCAACCATTTCAGGAGGTAGCATATGATCAGGAACCAATGGTACTGAAGAAAGAAGTCCAATTTGCACTGAAGGCATTAGCAAAAAACAAGGCTCGAGGAATTGACGGAATACCAATTGAGATGTTCCAACAAACGGATGTACCTCTGGAAATGCTCACACCTCTATGTCAAGAAATTTGGAAGTCAGCTACCTAGCCAAACAAGTAGAAGAAATCTATATTTATGCCTATCCCCAAGAAAGGCGATCAAATAGAATGAGGAAATTATTGAACAATGCCATTAATATCACATACAAACAAAATTTTGCTGGAGATCATTCATAAGTGGCTACAGCAGTATATCAACAAGAAACTGTCAGAAATTCAAGCCAGATTTAGAAGAGGACATGGAAGAAGGGATATCATTGCTGATGTCAGATGGATCCTGGCTGAAAGCAGAGAATAGCAGAAAGATGTTTACCTGTGTTTTATTGACTATGCTAAGACATTTGGTTGTAGATTACAAATTATGGATTACATCACAGAGAATGGGAATTCAGGAACACTTAATTGTGCTCATGAAGAATCTGTAGATGGATCAAGAGGCAGTGCTTTGAACAGAAGAAGGGAATACTATGCATTTTAAAGTCAGGAAAGGTGTGTGTCAGGGCTGTATCTTTCTCCATATCAATTCAATCTGTATACTGAGCAAATAATCTTAGCAGCTGGACTATAGGTTGAAGAATAGGGATTCAGAATTGGAGGAAAACTCATTAACAACCTACGTTATGCAGGTGACACAACCTTGCTTGCTGAAAGTGAAGAGGGCTTGAAGCACTTACTCATGAAGATCAAAGACCACAGCCTTCAGTATGGATTGTACCTCAACATAAAGAAAACAAAAATCTTCACAACTGGAACAATAAGCAACATCGTGATGAATAGAGAACAGACTGAGGTGGTCAAGAATTTCATTTTACTTGGATCCATAATCAACATCCATAGAAGCAGCAGTCAAGAAATCAAAAGATAGATTGCATTGGGCAAATTTGCTGCAAAAGATCTCCTTAAAGTGTTGAAAAGCAAGGATGTCACTTTGAGGACTAAGGTGCACCTGACCTAAGCCGTGGTGTTTTCAGTTGCCTTATATGCATGGAAAACTGACCAAGGAATAAGGAGACCAAAGAAGAATTGGTGCCTTTGAATTGTGGAGCTGGCAGAGAATAATGAATATACCATGAACTGCCAAAAGAAGGAACAAATCTGTCTTGGAAGATGTACAACCAGAATGCTCCTTAGAAGGAAGAATGGCAAGACTACGTCTCACATACTTTGGACATGTTAGTGGAGGGATGAGTCACGTCACTGGAGAAGGACATCATGCTCGGTAAAGTAGAGGGTCAGTAAAAAAGAGGAAGAGGACAAGATGGATTGACACAGTGGCTGCAACCATGGGCACAAGCACAGCAATGATTTTGAGGATGAGGTAGGACCGGGCAGTGTTTCGTTCTGTTGGGCATAGGGTAAGTATGAGTCGGAATTGACTTGATGGCACCTAAGAACAACAACAACAGTATGCTGTTGGACTTGTTTTGCCAATAATTTGTTGAGTATTTTCACTCTGATATTGATAATGATATGGTCTTTGCAATAGCCAAAAGGCTCATGGCTTTAAAGTCATCCCCACCCTAACAAATTCCAAAGTTATGTCTTCATGAAGGAAAACTCTACTAGATTCCAGGCTTCTGTATTTAACTGCTCACTTAGTATTACCATGTGAATTCCTAACAGGCACCTGGAACTAAACATACTCTAAAATACTACTAGATACATACTTTAAAATACTCTAAAATATTAAGACTTTGCCCACAGTATTTCGTATCACAGGTGATGGCAACTCCATTCTTTTAGGTGCTGAACAGTTTTCTGTCACTGAGCATCATCTTTGGTTCGTCTCTTTCTTATACCCTAACTCCACTTTTTCAGAAAACACTGCTGTCTATACAATACAAATATATCCAGAATCTCACCAAATTTCACCACCTCCATTGTTATCACCATGGTGAAAGCCACCATCATTCTAGAAGTATTACAAAATCACTACACCTAGCCACCCTGAGTCTGCCCTTGTCATCAGGAGGCTGTTTGAATAATCTGTCTGACACTAAATCTTTAATCCCATCTTTTCTATTCTCCCCATCACTCACTCCATTACAACCTTTCCTGGCCTCTGTATGATCTGATTATTGATTTTTTTCTGAATTATTGCTCTTGTGGGTCATCATTTTTGCATTGCTTTTCTTCGTGGTTATTTAAATTAGAATTTACTGATTCTATTTCAATGCGAAGATTTTTTCCCTCCATGCTTTTCCTTCTATATGCTCACTCTTTCTTGTCTAGCACGTTCACAGTAGCCTTCAGCAATCACCACTCCTCTAATCCTGACTTCCATTTCCTGACTTCCCTGCTCAGTAAATTGAAACTTTCACAATTTCAGCCACTGTGCTAATGGGTAGCTTGGTTCACCTTCTCCTTGGAGGTTGTTTTGAAACTTTTAACTGTTCTAAGACCGTAGTCATGGTCCAGTCAGTGTCCACAGCTCTTGTGTTCATCCACAATTTTCCAATAAAAAACTTATACCTCAGCCCTTGCTTTCAATGCCAAATCTTTTCTAGAACATTTAGTCCTCTTTATCTGAAAGAGTACATGTCTAGCAAAAAGTTCTTGCTATGGACATAACTTCATAGCTCAGCCTACTCACCACTAATGTTTCAGTTCTGTTCATGATACAAGAAATACAGAGCTTGTATTTTTATGTTTCAGGTCTTTCTGTAGTACAAGAAATAGTTTATCTTTTGGGGGTGACCAGCTATATTTTGTTCTATTTTATCTATTATTTCATGTGCTTGAAATGAATGCGGTTAAGATGACAAAGAACAACATCACAATGCTATCTTATCTCAAGTTGATTTTCAAAACTTTATATATTAACAAAGATTATATAGAAATAGTTAAATGTTTAAAAAGACATGAAAATATAGAGTTCATGAAAGGCAAAACATTTTTAGCAGAATACTACACTGGAGGACCATCTTCATCTGTTAACAAAATGGTTTTTAACTACCATGTCTGTGGATAAACTGGCATAGAAGTGCCTAGCCAGTGACATGATTTCTTGCAACTCCAATAAAAAGCAAGAGCCAAAACATAAACCCAAAATATAAAGTGATGATGGTGAGACTTTTTATTACATGCTTTGCACATGCTATTAGGAAGGACCAATCCCTGGAGAAGGACATCATGCTTGGTAAGGTAGAGGGTCACTGAAAAAGAGGAAGACAGTCAATGAAATGGATTGACACAGTGGATACAAACAGTTGTGAGGGTGCTGCAGGATCAATATTGTTTCCTTCCGTTGTAACTGGGGTCATTATGAGTCAGAACCAACTTGACAACACCTAAAATCAACAACATAGAAAAACTATATTTTCACTCCCAAAATAGGTATCAAGCTTCCTAATGTCATTGGTAAGGTAGAGTTGCTTTCAGTTGTAATTAAATAAAGAAGACTGGAAGGCAATTAGGTAAGAATGGCATGTACAAGTTGTGTGACATGGAGGTGAGCAGAAACGGACAGATAGATGTGAATGGCATGCAGCTGGCCTCCTCAGGGAATCATCCATCCTCAATGCCACTTTTTATTTTCTTGGTCTTCAAGGATTTGCGTTGTCTTTGGATTAGAATGGCAACAAAAGTGTTTGGCTAATGAGGAGCTTTGGATATTGAGCCCCCAGGGATACAGAGACTGCAAATGGTCTGACCTATGATCTCCTCACTCAACAGCTCTTCTCCAGTCAGGAAGCAGCACATCTGAGACTCCACCTGCAGCTGATCCTCTTGCCCAGGAGCCCAGAGCCTCACTTGGTCCCCTTTTGTTTCCAGAAGACAGCCCTTTTGCCTATTTCATCCAACAATCAGGGCAGATGTTATGCATCATTTCTCAGTAACGACATCCAGGTAACAGAGAGTCCCTTAGTTAATGTTTGGAAATGAGGACAGGTGTTTCACTATGGTTTCATCCAGAGAAATTTCTGACGAGTGTTGTTGTTGTTGTTAGGTGCCATCGAGTCAGTTCTGACTCACAGCGACCTCATGTAAAACAGAATAAAAGGTTCCTGATCCTGTGCCATCTTCACAATCATTGCTATGCTTGAGCCCATTGTTGCTTGCTGTTGCAGCCACTGTGTCAGTCCATCCTTTAGAAGGTCTTCCTCTCAACAGGGAGGTATATGAGAGTACATGCATAAAGTGATTGGAACTAAGTTCCATGGACTCTTGCCTGTCTTCTGTCTTCCTGACGTTTTCTTGTGTCTTTGCACCCATCTCAAGGAAGTCTCATTCTACCAGCCTCCTACTCTGTCTCCACAACAACAATGACCACTTTTCTTCTGAACAGAAATCTGCCCCTTCTCAAACATGATGACTCTTATAGAATTCTCTAATATTTACCTACATTCTTCTGGTGGACAAGGTACAGGTTTTATCGATTTTATCTTATCTTCTATTTCAAGATTCTTAACACACATTTTTATCACTGTCTACTGCTGCCCAGCTCTGATCGTGGAAGTATGTGAAACCTGAGACGAGCACATTACACTATTTCCCTAGTTCTTTATTAAAAACTGCCAAATATTTAAAATGATCATAGGAGCACAGGTATTATTAAATAAAGAGAGAGAGAGACCAGCCATTTACCCCTTTCCAGAAAAAATAAACATTTACACTCAGCTCTATCAGATTCAGGTCTTTTTTAAAAATTTATTTAATAATTAAGTAATATATATACAGAAGACACAGTCTTTGTCATCTTCTCCATTCGTCTCCTTCTCTTCCACAGATGGTGTTTGCCTCTGGTGGCGAAGCTGCTGCTGGTCCAGAGACCACACATTTGATTGTCTTGTCATCCATCTTTTCCATCAGTTCCATCAACAATATGGAAGCCAGTAACCAAACAGGAGTTTCAGAGTTCTTTCTCCTGGGACTGACCGAGGATCCAGAACTGCAGCCCTTTCTCTATGACATTTTTCTGTTCATATACCTGGTCACCATCCTGGGAAACCTGCTCATCATCCTGGCTGTCAGCTATGACTCTCACCTCCATACCCCTATGTACTTCTTTCTCTCCAGTCTGTCCTTTACGGACATCTGTTTAAGTACAACCACAGTCCCAAAGATGCTGGTGAACATTGAGACACAGAGAAACTCTATCACTTATATAGGCTGCCTCACCCAGGTATGTGCTGTCCTAGTTTTTGGAGGTTTTGAAAATTTTCTCCTTGGAGTAATGGCCTGTGATCGCTATGTGGCCATTTGTCACCCACTGAGGTACACGGTCATCATGAACCCCCACCTCCTTGGCCTATTGATTGCATTCTCTTTGTTCATTAGCGTCATGAACGCATTGGTCCATAGTCTAATGTTGTTGCCACTGTCCTTTGGCACAGACGTGGAAATCCCCCACTTCTTTTGTGAACTTGCTCAGGTTCTCAAGCTCACCTGTTCCAATACCTTCATCAATAACATGGTGCTATATTTTATGACTAGCATATTTAGTGGTATTACTCTCTCTGGGATCATTTTCTCTTATTTGCAAATTGTCTCCTGCATTCTGAAAATACCATGTAGGACTGGAAAGTATAGAGTTTTTTCCACCTGTGGGTCTCATCTCTCAATTGTTTTCTTGTTCTATGGGACAGGCTTTGGTGTGTACATTAGTTCTGCATTTACACACTCTTCCTGGAAGACAGCAGTAGCCTCAGTGATGTACACTGTGGTCCCTCAAATGATGAATCCTTTTATCTACAGCCTGAGGAACAGGGACATGGTGGGAGCCTTGAGAAAAATCATTGGTAGCATACCTTCTTTTTAGTTATTGTGCCACCTGCTTTGAGCTTGGGTTTCTAGAAAGTAAAAAATAAAAGTAAAAGCAATCCTGGCAAGTCAGAATTCCTAACTTTTCCTTCAGCAAGTTCCTCTAAAATGACTAGATGACATAATGGCTGAGTGTTATATTAATGAGTGAAAATCGACTTCTGTATATTGACCCCCAATGGTTTACTTCTTCATAGCAAGCTCAAAAAAGTCTGCGGATGTGAAACTCTAATTGTACATATCCAGTCTTTAAAAATAACCCAAATAAACAGAACTTCACCAACGTAGATCCTGCCTCCTTTACTTACCCTGCAGAACTGCACCCGGAAGCTGCTATCTATAAAAAAAAAAAAAAATTTTTTTTTTAGATGAGATAAAACCCTGTAGTTCTAAAGGTCCTAGTGTGCTGTTGCCTTTGGAGTTCCTCTGACCAAGAAAGTATCTGCCTTGCTGCAGTAGGACACCTCATAGGGACACATAATCTCCCTCCTTCCTTCTGCCCTTCCCTAGGAATTTTCATGCCCTCTTCCTCTTCTGTTTTCTCCCTGCACCATCTGCCTCTGGAGGACCTCCTGCTGTGGGAGATTATACCTTATATAGAGCTGTCAATGTGTCAGCTCCAATAAATGGCTTACTGTTCAATTGCTGGAAACACAGGTGGCATAGTGGTTAATAGCTACAGCTGCTAACCAAATGTTTGGCCTTTGGAATCCTTCAGGTGCTCCTTGAAAACCCTGTGGGGCAGTTCTACTCTGTCCTTTAAGGTTGCTTTGAGTCAGAATTGACTTGACGGCAAGGAGTCTGTTTTTCTGTTGTTGTTCTTCAATGCTATCTCATGGTCATAGTTTTTTGATGCTGTTCATCATGAATTCCATTGAACTTGCTATACTAAGTGCATTACAATTTGGGGTTGAAACTCAATTCTGCTTTTTTATACATCTGCACTGTTTGACAAATGATTTCAACTCTATAAGTTAAGTTTCTTCAGCAGATTCCATAGAAGTAGAGCCTATGGAAGGGCTTCTTATTATAATGATGTTGTTAGTAGCCTTCTCAGACAAAAGCAAGTGGGAGAATATGGATAAGGCAGGAGGGGATGTAAGTAAGTGTGAGATCATAGCTAGAGAGTGCCTTCGCCCTGACCCAATGAAAAGGGTTGTGAATTGCCCCCCATACTTACCCTACTGTGTGACAAGACAGTTGACATTTCATGCCCCAATTCAGGAATTACTGAGATCTGTCACTGATAAACTGTCTTTGCACGGTAACATCAGTACCCACCATGCTCTTTCATCACCTATAAAATGATCTCTGTGATTTGAAATGATTATGAGATATTTTAATTTCATCATTTAGAAGAAAAAGAAGTGACTCTAATATCCTCAAGCAATGGAGTTATATCTCATTAAATGAAAAGGCCGTCAGAGGTAGGGAATGTACAGGAACATGAAAGTAGGCTTCTTTTAGTCCTCTGTTAGGTGGCTTCATCTTAGAACTGTGTCCCCTTGTGTCTCCTGATTGCTGCTGCAGATTCAACTGTCAGATCCACTTATAATGTCTGGAGAGAGAAAACTCGTCACCCTGCCTTGAGTCTATTGTTAATAGGCCTGTCCATGGAGTTATTCGAAGGTAGCCCCTTTCTATTGGGTTGAATAATGCCTCCTTCCAAAAACATTCCAATCCCTGGCAACTGTGAACTTTACTGATGTGATAAAAGGGTGAATGTTGTTGTCTATACTTTTGGTGTCATATTTAAGAAACCACTTCCAAATCCAAGATCCTGAAGATTTGCCCTATTTTTTCCTTCTAAGAGGCTTAGAGTTTCAGTTGTTGTTAGGTGCCGTCAAGTCGGTTCCAACTCATAGCGACCCTATGCACAACAGAACAAAACACTGCCCAGTCCTGCTCCATCCTTACAATCGTTTTTGTGCTTGAGCCCATTGTTGCAGCCACTGTATCAATCCACCCCGTTGAGGGTCTTCCTCTTTTCTGCTGACCCTATACTTTGCCAAGCATGATGTCCTTCTCCAGAGACTGATTCCTCCTGACAACATGTCCAAAGTATGTAAGATGCAGTCTCGCCATCCTTGTTTCTAAGGAGCATTCTGGTTGTACTTCTTCCAAGACAGATTTGTTCGTTCTTCTGGCAGTCCATGGTATATTCAATATTCTTTGCCAACACCACAATTCAAAGGCGTCAATTTTTCTTTGGTCTTCCTTATTCATTGTCCAGGTTTCACATGCATATGATGCCATTGAAAATACCATGGCTTGGGTCAGGCGCACCTTAGTCTTCAAGGTGACATCTTCTCTCTTCAACACTTTAAAGAGGTCCTTTGCAGCATATCCACCCAATGTAATGCCTCTTTTGATTTCTTGACTGCTGCCTCCGTGCTTGTTGATTGTGGATCCAAGTACAATGAAATCCTTGACAACTTCAAACTTTTCTCCGTTTATCATGATGTTGCTTATTGGTCCAGTTGTGAGGATTTCTGTTTTCTTTATGTTGAGGTGTAATCCATACTGAAGGCTGTGGTATTTGATCTTCATTAGAAAGTGCTTCAAGTCATCTTGACTTTCAGCAAGCAAGGTTGTATCATCTGCATAACGCAGGTTTTTAATGAGTCTTCCTCCAATCCTGACGCCCCGTTCTTCTTCATATAGTCCAGCTTCTTGGATTATTTGCTCAGCATACAGATTGAATAGGTATGGTGAAAGAATACAACCCTGGCACACAGCTTTCCTGACTTTAAACCAATCAGTATCCTCGTGTTCTATCTGAACAACTGCCCATTGATCTATGTAAAGGTCCCTAATGAGCACAATTAAGTGTTCTGGATTTCCCATTCTTTGCAATGTTATCCATAATTTGTTATGATCCACACAGTCCAATACCTTTGCATAGTCAATAAAACACAGGTAAACATCTTTCTGGTATTCTCTGCTTTCAGCCAGGATCCATCTGACATCAGCAATGATATCCCTGGTTCCACATCTTCTGAAACCACCTAGAATTTTTGGCAGTTCCCTGTCGATATACTGCTGTGGCCATTTTTGAATGATACTCAGAAAAAGTTTGCTTGCGTGTGATATTAATTATATTGTTCTATAATTTCCACATTTGGTTGGATCACCTTTCTTGGGAATAGGTATAAATATGGATCTCTTTCAGTCAGTTTGCCCAGAAGCTGTCTTCCATATTTTTTGGTATAGATGAGTGAGCGCCTCCAGTGCTCCATCCATTTGTTGAAACATCACAATTGATTTTGCGTTAATTCCTGGGGCCTTATTAATCACCAATGCCTTCAGAGCAGCTTGTACTTCTTCCTTCAGTACCATCGGTTCCTGATCATATGCTACCTCTTGAAATGTTTGAACATCGACTACTTCTTTTTGGTATAACGGCTCTGTATATTCCTTCCATCTCCTTTCGATGCTCCCTGTGTCATTTAATATTTTTCCCATAGAATCCTTCACTACTGCAACTCGAGGCTTGAATTTTTCTTCAGTTCTTTCAGCTTGAGAAACGCCGAGCGTGTTCTTCCTGTTTTGTTTTCCATTTCCAGCTCTTTGCATATGGCAGTCTTTGATTCATTTGGAGTTAGTTTTTGTATATAAGGGAAAGGTCCACCTTTATTCTTTTACACTTGGTATAAAAACAAAAAATTTTTTTTTTTTTTTAATCCAGTGGTCTCAGTGTCATTTTTTGAAGAGGTTTATTTGTATTTCTGTGGAATGGTGCTTATGCTACATGATCAGCATTTATATATGGATTTTCTTAGTTTTCCTCCCCCCACCCCCATCATTGTTCTTTGAAACTTAAATATGTTGTTGGGTGCAGCACTATCTCATTTTATTTTAAGTGCTGTATATTTTCACATTTAGAGTAATATGAAAGAAGTTCTTTTTTTATGCAGATGTAAATTTTCTAGCTGGTTTTCTGCTATTATAAATATAGCTATTTCAATATTCTCATTCATCTCTCCTGGTTGAAATGAGCAAGAGTTTTATAACAGAGAAGTGGGAAGTGTAGGTTGTTGGTGTAGAGGTGCACCAATTATCCTTTGAGTTGTTACACAGAGTTTTGTAAGTAGTTAAACTTATTTTCACTTCCATTCGATGTTCCTTGCATCCACATATGCAGCAATGCATTTTTGTTTAGTCTAACGATATGTTAAGCATAAAATATTATTTATGAATTTGTATATGTTTTGTTGTGTATATTTTCACCACAACAAAAAAAGGAAAATTGTTTTATTGATTACATTTATATTACTATGAAGTTGAGAACTTTTTCATATATCATGAGCCATTTATTTTTCCCCTTTTGCAAAATATTTATTTATGGTTTTCCTATTGAGTTGTTTCTTTTTTTTCTTCTAATTCATAAGCTTTCTTTATTTAATGGGGATGTTAATAATGTCAGTTACATACATTAAAAATTTATTAGGTGTGTGGCTTGTTTTGTACATCCTTTAGTGCCATTTTGGATAAACAGAGTGTTTTTTCTCTTTTCCTCTCTGTCATCCTCTCTCCTTTTGCTCCAGAATGCCCAGCAGGGTCAGTGGAGGCTGACATTGGGATTGTATCAAAACTAAGTTTTCACCTCTTCCCAGTCCTACTCCTTCCTTTCTCTTTCAAGGTGCTAATCCCAGGAGCAGTTTCAAATATACTTTTCTCATGCTAATGTCTGCTTCCCAAGGGAGCCCAACCTGATGCTATATAAAAGGAAGGACTGTCTGATGGTGATAAGAGCTATGGAATATACACCAGGAAAGGTAATAAGAAAATATGAAGCTTTTGCAGTTTTATATAAGACAGAAGAAACCTCACTGAGTAGTTTACTTGTGAGTGAAGACCTGCAGAAAGAGTGGAAGTCAACCTGTGGTTATACAGAGTAAGAATCAACCTTACTTTCCTGGAGTGAGACCAAATTTGGCCTAAAGCATTATCTTTCTTCATTCTTTCCTGGGTTTAGGATTTTTAAGAAATTCACTTAATAATTTTGCAGGAGTGAGAGTACAATGGGATTTTCCTTTCTTATGCTAACCATGTCTGCTTTTAGTTATCAAGGTCATGCTGGCCTTATATAATGTGATAGAGAACATTTCTTCCCTTGTATTTTCTAAAATTATTCTTTTAACTTTGTCCACACTCACATTACTCAGTTCTTTCCTTTCATTTCCATCTGAGTTCAGTCAGTCAAAAAACCTAAATGCACAGAGAAGCACCAGAAATTAAATCACAGAATATACTTATTGTGAGTAGACACTGTTCGAATGAGGCAGCATCAACCCAAACTAGAGGTAAGGTAATTTGAAGAGGGAATAGTGAAACATGTTATATAGGCCATTGTCATATTAATTTCTCAGGAGATAACATCAGAACACATGTAGGGTTCCAGGGAAGTCAGTTATAGGAATAGAGTATCTAAGGACATGCCATACGTTTTCCAGTCACACCCTGGGGTTCCTGCTGTTGGAAATTCACTACACATAGATAATTCTCTAAAATATCCCAATGCTGGAGGCAAAACAATCTCCACTAAGCTGCTTATTAGGTAATTGTGTGACCTGAGGTGACTTCAGGAAAACCAATTCCTTAAAAGCTTAAGGTTCCAAAGGACACCTAAGGGCTGATCTAGAAAATAATATTGGAGTCATTATTTCCTGTTCTTGAGCATACAGAAAGTGACTCAGCTAGAGCTGGCCTCACAAGGACACATCAATTGGACCCTGAGGTATAAAGACAATAGCTAGAATAATCTTGGAATATATAATTTAGGGAACATTTCACATAAACCAGTCAAGCAGAACACAAAAGACTTTCCACTCATCTTTTACTATTAACATTTAGTGAATAGAAAATTTGTTGGACTGATGAAGACCCTCCTGACTGTCATTACTGAGATCTGTACCAATTGTTGTTAAGAAAGCCAATTCAGGAAGTCAAGATGGCAGAATAGCCAGATGCTTCCTGCAATCCCTCTTACAACAAAGATGTGAAAAAACAAGAGAAACGAGTACATTTATGATGAGCGAGGAACCCGGAACATCAAAGACAAAGTTAGAAAATGGACTGAGCAGCAGGGAGAGGGTGAGACGGCTCAGAAGCAGAGAGATGTTGCCGGACCTGAATCACTGCATTCCTCAGACACCGTTCTCAAAAGCGGCTGTGGCAGGCTTGTAGTAGCTTTCAGCCAGAGTTTCCTTAGGGAGAAGCAGCCAGCCACACAGCCTACTCACACCTTCAGAACCAGAGAAGAACAGCGCGCTCGTCAAAAGCTAAGTACTTGCATATATTTGACTGCATCCCCTACCACCAATCCAGATTCAGTGGCTGTTGTTTTCCCTGGGCCTGAGATAGGCCCGGTTCAGCACCTGGAGCCATCCACCCAGACCTGGAGAAGGCATAAACTCGCAACTAGGGATAAAGATAATTTGCCGGCTCCATTAACATTCGGAGCTCAGGACTGAAGCAGCTCCTGTCCAGGCATAAACAGCCTGTGGACTTTGAATACATTTCCCCCCTGCACGGACATACACGGGTATATTTCAGGAGACTAGGTCCTTGTTGGCAGACTACAACTATTTCAGCTGTGTGGCGGAGAGGTGGGTTTTCGATGTTTGACACTGTTTTGTCTGTTAAGCAGGGTCCTCACCTACCCCTATCAGGGGCCTAAGGACTGGTTGCTGCACTCAGGTGATCCAGTCACCTGCGACAGGGGTACAAGGATAACTGGTACCTCCCAGTCCTTACAACCAAAAACATGGGGTGCACATGGTGCATCTACAGAACCCACCCACCTGTGCACTCTAGGAAAGAGGAATGTGCTTTCCTCAGAGACACTTGGAGGATGATTCTCAGCCCTCTGCCTTGTTCAGAGCATGACCCCATGCTGCACCTAGATACCAGTACCTACACCAATCACCCCTGCCCCTCTAAGACTGTAGGACAGAAACCATACCACATACTTGATGATCAGCTACCTGGACACCTGAGATGAATTCAAACAAGAAAAGTGAATGGGCTTCTAGACTGATATACCTGATGACAGCTCTAGCCATCTGGTGACAGGATGTCAGAGCTCCAAAGGTGAAAATAATCAAGCTAGCTCACTCAAGCAACCCATTTGGGCATATCAAAACAAAAGAAAGCAAGAAGCTACGATACAGCAACCAAACATAAAATACACTAATACAATAACTTATAGATGGCTTGGAGACAACAGTCGATATCAAGTCACATAAAGAAACAGACCATGTTTGCCTCAACAAGCTCTCAAACCAAAGAATCAAGGGATCTTCTCAATGAAAGTGACTTCCTGGAATTACCAGATGCAGAATACAAAAGATTAATATACAGAACCCTTTGAGACATCAGGAAGGAGATCAGGCAATACGCAGAACAAGCCAAGGAACACACAGATAAAGCAGTTAAAGAAATTAAAAAGGTTATTCAAGAACATAAAGAAAAATTAATAAGCCACAGGAATCCACAGAGAATCAGCAATCAGAAATTCAGAAGATTAACAATAAAATTACAGAAGTAGACAACTCAGCAGAAAGTCAGAGGAGCAGAATTCAGCAAGTGGAAGGCAGGACTGGTGAAACTGAAGATAAAGCACTTGGCACCAATATATTTGGAGAAAAATCAGATAAAAGAATTTTATAAAAAATTGAAGAAACCTGAAGAATTATGTAGGACTCTATCAAGAGAAATAACCTAAGAGTGATTGGAGAACCAGAACAGGGAGGGATAACAGAAAATAGAGGGAGAATTGTTGCAGGTTTGTGTGCACAAAACTTCCCTGATATCACGAAAGATAACACGATATCTATCCAAGATGGTCATTCAACTCCATGTTATGTAGATTTTAATATAAAGTCACCAAGACATATTTTAATCAAACTTGCCAAAACCAAAGAAAAAAAGAGAGTTTTAAGAGCAGCCAGGGATAAACAAAGTCACCTACAAAGGAGAGCCAATAAGAATAAGCTCGGATTACTTGGCAGAAACCATGCAGGGAAGAAGGCAATGGGACGACTTATATTAAGCACTGAAGGAACAAAAAATGCCAGCCAAGAATTGTATATCCAGCAAAACTGTCTCTCAAATGTGAAGATGAAATTAGGACATTTCCAGATAAACAGAAGTTTAGGAATTTGTAAAAACCAAACCAAACTACCAGGAATAGTAAAGGCAGTTCTTTGAGTAGAAAATCAATAATACCGAGTTTCAGCCCAAGACTAGAACACGGGACAGAGCAATCAGAGGTAAACCAAGACAGAGAAATCACAAAAATAAATCAAGATTAAAAAAAGCTGAAAACAGAGAAACAGCAATGTCATTATGTAAAAGAAGACAACATTAAAACAATAAAAAGGGAGTAAGCGATGTAGTCATAGATCTTTCAAATGCAGAGGAAGACAAGGATATATAAAGACATAAAAGTTAGGTTTAACTTTGTGGTTTGTAACCACAAAGGAGACAAACTAGCCTACTCATCAAAATAAAACACATAAAAAAAATAGAGACTCAGCAGAAACAAAATCAACAACAACAAATAAGAGGAAAAGAAAATATGTAAAGATAAACTGCTCAGCACAAAAAATTAAGTGGGAAAAAGAAACTGTCAACAATACACAAAAAAAGACACCAAAATGACAGCACTAAACTCATATCTAGCCATAATTACGCTGAATGGAAATGGACTAAATGCACCAATAAAGAGACAGAGAGTGGTAGAATGGATAAAAAAAAAATATGATCCATATATATGCTGCCTACAAGAGAAACACCTTAGACTTAGAGACGCTAAAACTAAAAGGAAGGAAAAATATATATCAAGCAAAAAAACAATAAAAAAACAGCAGAAATGGCAATAGTATTTTCTGACAAAATAGACTTTAAAGTTAAATCTACCACAAAGGGTAAGGAAGGACACCATATAATGATTAAAAGGACAGTATACCAGGAGGATATGACTGTATTAAATATTTATGCGCCTAATGACAGGGCTGCAAGATACATAAGACAAATTCTAACGGCATTGAAAAGTGAGATAGACAACTCCACAATTATAATAGGAGACTTCAACACACCACTTTTGGTGAAGGATAGGACATCTAAAAAGAAGTTCAATAAAGACACAGATGATTTAATGCCACAATCAACCAACTCGACTTCATAGCCATATATGGGTCACTCCACCCAATAGCAGCCAAGTATACTTTATT
This sequence comes from Loxodonta africana, assembly GCF_030014295.1. Lineage (NCBI taxonomy): Eukaryota > Metazoa > Chordata > Mammalia > Proboscidea > Elephantidae > Loxodonta > Loxodonta africana. Next base: position 18,217,142 of record NC_087344.1, read on the forward strand.
TTCTAGTGCACATGGAACATTCTCTAGATTAGAACGCATATTAGGTCAGAAAGCAAGCCTTAGCAGAATCAAAAACATTTAAATATTACAAAGCATCTTCTCTGACCATAAGGCCATAAAAGTAGAAATCAATAACAGAAAAAGCAGAGAAAAGAAATCATACGCTTGAAAACTGAACAATACCCTGCTCAAAAAAGACTGGATTATAAAAGACATTAAGGATGGAATAAAGAAATTCAAGAATCTAATGACAATGAAAACACTTCCTATCCGAACCTTTGGAACACAGCAAAAGCAGGGCTCACAGGTCAATTTATACCAATAAACGCACACATACAAAAAGAAGAAAGGGCCAAAATCAAAGAATTACTGCTACAACTTGAACAAATAGAAAGAGAGCAGCAAAAGAAAGCCTCAGGCACCACAAGGAAGCAAATCATAAAAATTAGAGCAGAATTAAATGAAATAGAAAACAGGGAAAAAAAATGGAAAGGAGTAACAAGACCAAAAGGTGTTTCTTTGAAAAAATTAACAAAATTGACAAAACATTGGCCAAACTGACAAAAGAAAAAAAGGAGAGGAAGTAAATATCCCGAATAAGAAATGAGATGGGCAATATTACAACAGACCCAACTGAAATTAAAACAATCATGTCAGATTACTATGAAAAATTGTGCTCTAACAAATTTGAAAACCTGGAAGAAATGGATGATTTCCTAGAAACACACTACCTACCTAAACTAACACAAACAGAGGTAGAACAACTAAATAGACCCATAACAAAAGAAGAGATTAAAAAGGTAATCAAAATACTCCCAACAAAAAAAAAGCCCTGGTCCGGACGGCTTCACTGCAGAGTTCTACCAAACTTTCAGAGAAAACACCACTACTACTAAAACTATTTCAGAGCATAGAAAAGGAAAGAATACTCCCAAACTCATTCTATGAAGCCAGCATATCCCTGATACTACCCAACCCAGTAGCCCAGTGCCCTTGAGTCAATTCCGACTCATAGCGCCCCGTCCCTGATACTAAAACCAGGTAAAGACACCACAAAAAAAGAAAATTACAGACCTATATGCCTCATGAACTTAGATGCAAAAATCCTCAACAAAATTCTAGCCAATAGAATTCAACAACATATCAAAAAAAAAAAAAAAAAAATTCACCATGACCAAGTGGGGTTCATACTAGGTATGCAGGGATGGTTCAACATTAGAAAAACAATTAATGTAATTCACCACATAAACAAAAGAGAAGAAAAGAATCACATGATTTTATCAAATGATGCAGAAAAGGCATCTGACAAAGTCCAACATCCATTCATGATAAAAACCCCCAGCAAAATAGGAATAGAAGGAACATTCCTCAACATAATAAAGGGCATTTATACAAAGCTAACAGCCAACATCACCCAAAATGGAGAGAGTCTGAAAGCATTTCCCTTGAGATCGGGAACCAGACAAGGGTGCCCTTTATCACCACTCTTATTCAACATTGTGCTGCAGGTCCTAGCCAGAGAAATTAGGCTAGACAAAGAAATAAAGAGCATCCAGAATGGTAAGGAAGAAGTAAAAGCATCTCTACTTGCAGATGACATGATCTTATACACAGAAAACCCTCAAGAAAACTACTGACGCTAATAGAAGAGTTCAGCAGATCATCAGGAAACAAGACAAACATACAAAAATCAGTTGGATTCCTCTACCCCAACAAAAAGAACATCAAAGAGGAAATCACCAAATCGATACCATTTACAGATGCCCCCAAGAAGATAAAATACTTACAAATAAATCTTACCAGAGTTGTAAAAAACCTGTACAAAGAAAACTACAAAACACTACTGCAAGACACCAAAGGGACCGACATAAGTGGAAAAACATACCTTGCTCATGGATATGAAGACTTAACATTTTAAAAATGTCTATTCTACCAAAAGCCATCTATAGATATAATGCAATTCTGATCCAAATTCCAACGACCTTTTTTAATGAGATGGAGAAACAAATCACCATCTTCATATGGAAGGGAAAGAGGGCCCGGATAAGTAAAGCATTACTGAAAGGGAAGAACAAAGTGAGAGGCCTCACTCTACCTGATTTTAGAACCTATTATACCACCACAGTAGTCAAAACAGCCTGATACTGGTACAACAACAGATACATAGACCAATGGAACAGAATTGAGAATCCAGACATAAATCCATCCACATATGAGCAGTTGATATTAGACAAAGGCCCAAAGTCAGTTAAATGGGGAAAAGGCAGTCTTTTTAACAAATGGTGCTGGCATAACTGGATATCCATCTGCAAAAAAATGAAACAAGACCCATACCTCACACCATGCACAAAAACTAACTCAAAATGGATCAAAGACCTAAATATAAAATCTAAAACAATAAAGATCATGGAAGAAAAACTAGGGACAATGCTAGGAGCCCTGATACATGGCATAAACAGTATGCAGAACATTACTAACAATGCAAAAGAGAAACTAGATAACTGGGAGCTCCTAAAAGTCAAACACCTATGCTCATCCAAAGACTTCACCAAAAGAGTGAAAAGACTACCTACAGACTGGGAAAAAGCTTTTAGCTATGGCATTTCCGATCAGCACCTGATCTCTAAAATCTATGTAATGCTGCAAAATCTCTCCTACAAAAGGTAAATAACCCACTTAAGAAATGGGCAAAGGATACGAACACGCACTTCACTAAAGAAGATATTCAGGTAGCTAACATATACTTGAGGAAATACGATCATTAGCCATTAGAGAAATGCAAATCAAAACTACAATGAGATTCCATCTCACTCCAATAAGACTGGCATTAATCCAAAAGACACAAAATAATAAATGTTGGAGAGGTTGTGGAGAGACTGGAACACTTCTACACTACTGGTGGGAATGTAAAATGGTATAACCACTTTGGAAATCGATTTGGCACTTCCTTAAAGAGCTAGAAATAGAATTACCATACGATCCAGAAATCCCACTCCTTGGAATATATCCTAGAGAAATAAGGGCCTTTACACGAACAGATATATGCACACCCATGTTCATTCCTGCACTGTTTACAATAGCAAAAACATGGAAGCCACCAATGTGCCCATCAATGGATGAATGGATGAACTATGGTATAGTCATAGAATTGAATACTACGCATCGATGAAGAACAATGATGAATTCATGAAACATTTCATAACATGGAAGAATCTGGAAGGCATTATGCTCAGTGAAATTAGTTTCAAAAGGACAAATATTGTATAAGACTACTATTATAAAAACTCAAGAAATAGTTTAAACAGAGAAGAAAATATTCTTTGATGTTTACAAAGTGGGGAGGGAGGGAAAGAGGGAAAGGGGTTTTCACTAATTAGATGGTAGATGAGAACTGTTTTAGGTGAAGGGAAAGAACATATTAATACAGGAGAGTTCAGCACAACAGGACTAAACCAAAAGCAAAGAAGCTTCCTGAATAAACTCAACACTTCGAAAGCCAGCATAGCAGGGGCAGGGGCTTGGGGACCATGGTTTCAGGGGATATCTAAGTCAATTGGCATAATAAAATCTATTAAGAAAACATTCTGCATCCCACTTTGGAGAGTGGCGTCTGGGGCCTTAAACGTTAGGAAGCGGCTATCTAAGATGCATCAATTGGTCTCAACCCACCTGGATCAAAGGAGAATGAAGAACACCAAAGACACAAGGTAAGTACAAGCCCAAGAGACAGAAAGCACCCCATAAATCAGAGACTACATCAGCATGATACCAGAAGAACTAGATGGTGCCCGGCACCAACCGATGACTGCCCTGATAGGGAACACAACAGAGAACCCCTGAGGGAGCAGGAGAGCAGTGGGATGCAGACCCCAAACTCTAGTAAAAATACCAAACTTAATGGTCTGACTGAGACTAGAAGGACCCCGCTGGTCATGGTCCCCAGACCTTCTGTTAACCCAAGACAGGAATCATTCCCAAAGCCAACTCTTTAGACATTGATTGGACTGGACAATGGGATAGAAAATGATACTGGTGAAGAGTGAGCTTCTTAGATCAAGTAGACACATGAGACTATGTTGGCATCTTCTGTCTGGAGGGCAGATGGGACGGTGGAGAGGGTCAGAAGCTGGCTGAATGGACACAAAAAGAGAGAGTGGAGGGAAGGAGTGTGCTGTCTCATTGAGGGGAAAGCAGTTAGGAGTAAACAGCAAGATTTGTATAAATTTTTGTGGGAGAGACTGATTTGATTTGTAAACTTTCACTTAAACTACAATAAAAATTAAAAAAAAAAAATTAGAGCCAAAATATCAAGCCAACTTTCGCTAATATGAAGAAAAATGTACATTGAATAAAAGAAACTGGGAAAACTGGTTATTGAAAACTTGAAGTCTGTCTCCAGTGATCATAGTTAGAATTGATCACAGAGAAGAGAATATGCTGTGTATAAAATATACAGAATGATACAGTAAGGGTCAGAGGATGTTCAATGACTCTCAGAAAGAAACAAAACTGAATATTTGCATTTTGCACTATCTTAGCTTTATTTCTAAATATTTTATGTTGTTATGCTATTAAAAAAAAAATTGTATCAAATCAGTCCTGACTCATAGCGACCCTATGTACAATAAAACAAAGCACTTCCCGATCTCCTGCCAGCCTCACAATTATGGCTTTGCTTGATCCCATCATTGCAGCCACTGTCAATCCATCTTGTTGAGGGTCTTCCTCTGTTTTGCTGACCCTGTATTTACCAGATGATGGCCTTCTCCAGGGACTGGTCTCTCTTGATAACACGTCCAAAGTAGTTGAGATGAAGTGTCACCGTCCTAGCTTCTAAGGAGCATTCTTCCTGAAGTTCTTCCAAGACAGATGTTTGTTCTTCTGACAGCCTAAGATAGATTCAATATTCTTTGCCAACCCCATAATTCAAAGGCATATTTCTTCCTCAGTCTTCCTAATTCATTGTCCAGCTTTCAAATGCATATGAGGCAATCAAAAATACCTTGGCTTGGGTCAGAAGAACCTTAGTTCTCAAAGTGACATCTTTGCTTTTTAAGTGCTTTAAAGAGGCTTTTTGCAGCAGATTTGCCCCATGTAATTTGTCATTTGATTATTTGACTGCTGCTTCCATATATGATGCAAATATTATACCCATATATATAAACTTATCTTCACACTTAAAATAGGAATCAGGCTTCCTAATGTCATTGATAAGATAGAGTTGTCACCAGTTGTGTTAAAAAAAAGAAGACTGCAATCCAATTGGAGAAGGATTGTGTGTGTCCACCTGTGCATAGCATATAACATGCAGGTGAGCAGAAACAATAGAGATAAAGGGCATGCAGCTGGTCTCACAGGGGCATCCAGAATTCCACACTTTAAAGCCTTGGTCTTTTAGGATTTGAACTGCCCTGGGATCAGAATGGCAATAAACGAGTTTGGTTAATGAGGAGCTTTGGATATTGAGCCCCCAGGGATATGGAGACTGCAAATAGTCTGCCTGTGACCACCCCACTCAACATCCCTCCCCCATGCAGGAAGGAGCACACCTGAGACTCCACCCACAGATGATCCTCAAGCTCAGGAGCCAGGGGCCCCTCTCAGTCTCTCTGCCTTTTCTCAGGACACGTCTTCCACCTTCACCATCCAGGGGACTTGTCCAGCATCGTTCTACGGCACTGCCAGCCAGGTAACTTAAAATCGCTTAGTTATTGTTTGGAAATAAGAACAAATGTTCCATCACAAGTTCACCCAGGGGAAGCTGTGAAGAGAGTAGCATGCATAATATGACCAAACTCAAGTCTCCCATGGATTCCTGCCTCACAGTCTTCCAACTTCCTGACATGTTCCTTTGTACCAAGGAGCTCCAATTCTACCAATCTCTTACTCTGTCAGGAACCTTGGTGGCATAGAGGTTAAGTGCTGTGGCTGCTAACCAAAAGGTCAGCAGTTCGAACCTACTAGGTGCTCCTGGGAAACTCCATGGGGTAATTCTACTCTGTCCTATAGGGTCGAAATTAGTAGGAATTGACTTGATGGCAATGGGTTTGGTTTGGTTGTTTGGTCTTACTGTGTCTCAACAATGGTAAAACCATTTTCCTCCTGGGCAGAAATTGCCCCTTCTTAAACGTTATAACTATTATAAAGTTCTCTGATATTTACTTGCATTCTTGTTGGTGATGAAATAGGAAACAGCTTCGCCTTATCTTCCCACTCCTGGTTCGTAACACACATTTGTATTACTTCTGTCACCTGGCTGTAATCTCTGGGAAAAGATGAGGCGTCTGGGACAGACTCTTCAAGATGCCTCCCTCTTCTATGTGTTTTTGTCTATACAATCACCAGCTAAAAAAACAATAATAAGTTTATTGATACTTCATATCTGGGAGGGTATGAGCCAATTTTTCTTTGTAAAAATAGATCCTTTCATAGGAAAAGTGTGTCCATCAACACTTGGATAGAATATGCCCCTTGGGCTAGAATACTGGGCCCACAAGGAAGTCCACAAGAGGCCATGTTGTTGTTGTGTTAGCTGCCATCGAGTGGGATCTTGGCTTATGGCAAACTACGCACAGCAGAAGGAAAAGCTGCCAGGTTTTGAACTGTCCCCACAATCAGCTGGGAATCAACTGTTTTGATCATAGGGTTTTCACTGGATGATTTTCAGAAGTAGATCACCAGGCTTTTCTTCCTGTAAAACTGCAAAATATTTAAAAAGATCGTACCAACAGATGGTGCAAAAAAAAAAAAAAATGAGCGCCCCATCACTTTGCTCAGCTGTTGATCAGATCCATGTACTTTTTATTAAATAACCAAAAAATATGCACAGATGGCACCAACTTTGTATGCCACTGCATTCCTCACGTTCCTTACCCTAGATGGTGTTTGCTTCTAGTAACACAGCTACAGCTGGTATAGAGACCACACATTTGAGTGCCTTGTCATCTCATTTTTCCATCAGATTCATCAATAATATGGAGCCTAGAAACCAAACAAGTGTTTCAGAATTCCTTCTCCTAACACTGACAGACGACCCAGAACTGCAGCCCCTCCTCTTTAGCTTGTTTCTGTCCATATATCTGGTCACTGTCCTGGGGAACCTGCTCATCATCCTGGCTGTCAGCTCTGACTCCCACCTCCACACCCCCATGTATTTCTTCCTTGCCAATCTGTCCTTTACTGACATCTGTTTCAGCACCACCACGATTCCAAAGATGCTGGTGAACCTCCAAGTACAGAATCAGAGCATCACGTATGCAGACTGCCTCACCCAGGTCTGCTTTGTCCTGATTTTTGTTAGTTTGGAAAGCTTTCTTCTTGGAGTAATGGCCTATGACCGCTATGTGGCCATTTGTCACCCACTGATGTATACAGTCATCATGAACCCCCGTCACTGTGGTCTGCTGATTCTACTCTCCTTGTTCATTGCCACTGTGGATGCCTTGATCCATAGCCTGATGGTATTGCGTCTGTCTTTCTGCACAGATTGGGCAATTCCCTACTTCTTCTGTGAAGTTCTCCAGATCACCAAGGTTGCCTGTTCTGATACCCTCCTCAATAACGTCTTCTTATATTTGGCAGCTACCATACTGGGTGGTGTTTCTCTCTCTGGAATCATTTTTTCTTATACTCAAATTTTCTCCTCCATTTTGAGAATGTCTTCAGTGGGTGGAAAGTATAAGGCTTTTTCCACCTGTGGGTCTCATCTCTCAGTTGTTTCCTTGTTCTATGGGACAGGCTTAGGTACATATATTAGTGCTGCATTTACACACACTTCCGGGAAGACTGCAGTAGCTTCAATGATGTACACTATGGTAACTCCCATGATGAACCCCTTCATCTACAGCCTGAGAAACCGGGATGTGAAGGGAGCCCTGAGGAACATTATCAGGTGCATATCTGGTTTTCAGTGATTAAATTATCTGCTTTGGGCCTGAATTTCTAGAAAACATCGAAGTGAAACAATGCTAGGGAGCCAGAACTCCCAACTCTTCCCTCACCACATTCTTCTAAAACCACAAGATAACATAATGGCTAAGTGCAGTTCAATTTGGGATTGGACCCTGACTCTGCTCTTTGTGTAGCTCTGTACTTTTTGACAAATAATTTCAAATCTCTAACCTCAGTTAATTTGGTCAAGTTCTACAGAAGCAGAGCCTAAGGCAGGTGATCCTGTTATGTGGTTGTGAGGACATCCACTTCAGCAGCAGGAAAGTGGGAGAAAGTGAAGGAGTCCAGGAAAGGATGAAAGCAAGATTGTGGGAATAGCCAGAGACTAGCTCCAGCCTGATCCTATGGATAGAGCAATTCTTAGTTATCTAGTGCTGCTATAACAGAAATACCATAAGTGGATGGCTTTAACAAAGAGAAGTTTATTCTCTCACAGTCCAGTAAGCTAGAAGCCCAAATTCCTGATGCCAGTACCAGGGGAAGGCTTTCTCTCTGTCGGCTCTGAAGGAAGGTCCTTGTCATCAGTCTCCCGTTGGTCTGGGAGCATCTCAGTGCAGGAACCTGAGGTCCAAAGGACGTGCTTTGCTCCTTGCACTTCTTTCTTGGTGGTACACGGTTCCCATATCTCTCTGCTCACTTCTCTCTTTTATATCTCAAAAGAGAGTGGCTTAAGAAACTACCTAATCTTGTAGACCTCATCAATTAACTGCCACTAATCCATTATATTACATTACGGAGATAGGATTTACAACGTATAAGGAAATCACATCAGAAGATAAAATGTTAGACAATCATACAAGGGGATCATGACCTAGTCAAGGCGACAGATATTTGGGGGGGTCATAATTTAATCCATGACAGCCATGTTAATGTAAACATAGATTTAGTCCCACTGTGAGAGATGAGAACTTACTTTTCCTGCTCCAATTTGTAATCACTGAGACATGTCACTGGTAAGCTGTAGGTATCCAGATTAACGTCAGCACTCACCATATTCAGTTTCATTATCTATAACATGGGCAAAATTAGATGATCTCAGTGGCTTCAGAAGATTGTGAGATAATTGACCCTTATCAGTGAGGAAGCATTCAGTTCTTATAAGAAATATAAATCCTCACTTCAACATGCCTTCATTACAAGGGCTTTAAAGGTAGAGAATGCACAGGAACAGATCAGAAGCACTTCCTTCAGTCCCCTATAAGGTGACTGCATCCTAGGATGGCTGCAACAGATCCAGGTGTGGCATATACACACATGATGCTCAGAGACGCAAAACTGACTCCTTCTCTGCCTACTGTTAATTGAGGTCTATTGTTAATAGACGTTTCCATGGAGTCATACAGAAGACATCTCCTCCCGTCTCATCACTTTGAATAGGATCATACATCCCATCCTCATCAAATTTCTGGTATGTGGAAAAGCAAGTACTATGAGAGCCTCAGGCTGACCATGCAGATTGTATTTTCAGTTGGGAAGTGAATCCCTGCCACTACTACAAACACTTAATACAATGGCTGGCACAAAATTTTCAATAAAATGCAACTGAGATCATTGTGTTCTATACATTACCATTATTTATAAGGCTTGTTATTCCTTGCTCTCAAACATTTCTACCACTTGATTCAGCAGTTTTGTTGGTTTACCTTTAATGTAATATCTTTCAGCAGGTTTTACTAGTCTTAATAATATAATCAAATGAATAATATTCAGTAGTTTGGGTAGAGTTTGCAGTCTTTTTGGAACCATATTTGCTTTGAGCCTTTCGCATTGATTTATTGATCAGAGTACATATGAGATGTTACTTTTCTCTTTAGTCACCTTAATTTGCAGCTTTTCAATAAACTCAGTTAAATTGCTATGGTTTTAGAGGGTTTGCTGTACTCTTAGGGGTCTCATGTAAAACTTTTTAATATGTATTTGTGAGAAAGACAGTTTTTCTGTGGGATGGACTTTATTTTGAAGAAGATACATTGAGTGTACAGTAAGACAGCAGAAAAGAGAAGTTAGCAGGCCCAGGGTGATAGCTTTTCCCACAGGCACAAAGAAGCAGGTTCATCAATCAGAATCATCTCTGTAGTATGTGGGTGACAACAATTCAAGTTTTATAGGAGAGTCAATGCAGTGTATGGACAGCCTAATGTTCAGGTCATTATTGACGGTGGTGGAAGGATTGTGTTCGGCAGCACACTCAGAGGAGTTCCTAACCTGGCACACCAGGTGTCTTCTAGAGCAAAGCTGCCTCCATTTATGTTCACACTGCAGGTTTCTATACCTCACTCAAGAACTACTGACTTTGATCTCTGGGGAGACATTCCAATGATGAGCATTGTTAATAACCACTTTTTGAGATTTTGGTGTATGCTGAAATCCAAGAAGCATGATGTAAATATTAGAAGAACATGGAAGATTGTTTTAGAATACAGAATATGAAAGAATCTGAAAGTTGAAAACCTTTTCAATTTTACTTATTAAAATATCTTTTGCAAAGTAGCGTGTGAAATGTATTCATAGCTCTTAAAGAATATCAGTGTAGTGAAACCTCATATCCCTATCCCTCATTTAAGAACTGAGGTAATGCCATCATCATAGAATTCATTTCACACGTCTTCCATTCACATTTCACTCTATCTGCCCAGTGGCAAGCACTATCTTGAATCCTGTATTTATCATTTTCTGTGATGTTCTTCTATTTTGTTGAATCTCACTAATATGGATTGAATTATTTCCCCCAGGAAGACAGATTGAAGTCCTAAACCTGGTATCTGTTTCCTAATTTTTTTTTGCAGTACTTCTGTTGTACCTCCTAGTTTCTTGACTCGTTACTGGAGTGTTCAAAGCTAGCAAGTGGCCATCCAAGGTACAACAATTGGTCTCCATTTACCTGAAGCAACAGGGGAAGAAGGAGAGTCTGAAATAGGAGGAGGAAATCAAATGCATATCTAGCTGCCTTCATGAGCAACTGCCTCCTTTACCATGAGACCAGAACTTGTTATTGCCCAGCTACCATTACTGAATGTTTTGATCAAAGATTCTATAGAAGAATTCTGATGAAATGGGGGGTTGGGGGTAGAAACATGGAACAGAATTTCAAATTATCAATGGATCCAGTAAAGCTGGATGAATGCCTAAAACTATTGCCCTAAAATGATCTTAAACTTTAAGATAAAGCAACTCTATCCCCTAAAGCCTTCTTTCAATAAAAAAGAAAAAAAGCTTATCTTAATTAGTAAAGTACTTCTGCATTGAGCATTGTGCCCTTTTAAAGAACTATGTATGTGAGATGAAATTGACCATGACAACATAAAAGGTTGAATGTGAAGTTTAGGGGAAATTGAGTTTAAGATAATGGTAGTGGAACGATTTGGGAAAGCATAACAAGAATGGAAGTACAATTTGAAGAATGCAATCAATGTCACTGAATTGTACCTGTAGAAATTGTTCAATGGTGTATCTTTGGCTGTGTATACTTTCACCAAGATTTTTTTTTTTTTTTAATTTTTTAAAGATGTAGTGTTTTTTTTGTTTTTTTAATTGTACTTTACATGAAAGTTTACAGAACAAACTAGCTTCTCGTTAAATAGAAGTGGAATTTCTGGATCATTTAAGAAATTTTTTTCTTTTTTATGGTATTTCTATTTCTAGCTTTCTAAGGAAGCACCATATCGTTTTCAAAAAGAGTTGTGCCATTTTGTATTCCCACCAGCAGTGCATAAGAGTTTCAATCTCCCCGTAGGCTCTCCAGTATTTGTTATTTCCTGTTTTTGTGATTCGTGCCAGTAATGTCTGGGTGAGATGTTATCTCATTTTGGTTTTGATTTGCATTTCTCCGATGGCTAGTGATTTCGAGCATTTCCTCTTGTGCCTGTTAGCTGCTTGAATATCTTCTTTGATTAAGTTTTTCTTCATTTTGTTTGTCTACCTTTTCATTGGAGTACTTGTCTTTTTTTGTAGAGGTGTTGAATTTTCCTGTAGATTTTAGAGATTAGACCTCTGTCAAATTTCTAATAGCCAAAAAATGTTTTTCTCAATCTGTAGGTTCTCCTTTTACTCTTTTGGTGAAGTCTTTTTATTTTTTTTTTAATTGTGCTTTAGGTGAAGATTTACAGAACAAACTAGATTCTCATTGAACAGTTAATACACATATTCTTTTATGACATTGGTTAACAACCCCATGATATGTCAGCACTCTCCCTTCTTGACCTTGGGTTCCCTATTACCAGCTTTCTTATCTTCTCCTGCCTTCTAGTCCTTGCCCCTAGGCTGGTGTGCCCCTTTAGTCTCATTTTTTTTTTAATGGGCCTGTCTAATCTTTGGCTGAAGGGTTAACCTCAGGAGTGACTTCATTACTGAGCTAAAATGGTGTCTGGGGGCCATATTCTCAGAGTTTCTCCAGTCTCTGTTAGGACAGTAAGTGTGATCTTTTTTTGTAAGTTAAAATTTTGTTCTACATTTTTTTCCAGCTTTGTCCTGGACCCTGTATTGTGATCCCTATCAGAGCAGTCGCTGGTGGTAGCCAGGCACCACCTGGTTATGTTGGACTCATACTTGTGGAGGCCGTGGTGGTTGTGGTCCTTCAGTCCTTTGAACTAATCTTTCTCTTGTGTCTTTAGTTTTCTTCATTCTCCTGTGCTACCAAAGGGGTAAGACCAGTGGAGTATCTTAGATGGCCCCTCATGGGCTTTTAAAACCCCAGGCATTACTCACCAAAGTAGAATGTAGAACACTTCCCTTATCAACTATGTTATGCCAATTAAGCTAAATGTTCCCAGAGACCATGGTCCCCACAGCCCCCATCCCAGTAATTCGGTATGTCGGGGAATTTGGATGTGTCTCTGGAGCTTCCATGACTTTGCCTTGTACAAGTTGTGCTGGCTTCCCCTGTATTGTATACTGTCTTACCCTTCATTGTTTGGCAAAGTCTTTTGATGAGAGTGTTTAATTTTAGAAGATCCCAATTATTTAGCTTATCTTGTAGAGTTCATGTGCTTAGTTATGGTTTGTATCCTGTTGATGTCATGTATCAGTACCTGTAGCATTGATCTATTTTTTCTTCTATGACCTTTATTGTTGTTGTGAGGTGCCATCGAGTCGGTTCCAACTCATAGCAACCTTATGCACGACAGAACGAAAGACTGCCCAGTCCTGCACAATTCTTACATTCATTGTTATGCTTGAGCTCATTGTTGGAGCCACTGTGTCAACCCATCTCATCGAGGGTCTTCCTCTTTTCTGCTGACCCTTTACATTACCAAACATGATGTCGTTCTCCAGCAACTGATCCTTCCTGACAACATGTCCAAAGTACATAAGAAGCAGTCTTGCCATCCTTGCTTCTCAGGCGCATTCTGGTTTTACTTCTTCCAAGGCATATTTGTTCGTGCTTTTGGCAGTCCATGGTATATTCAATATTTTTTGCCAACACCACAATTCAAAGGCATCAATTCTTCTTCGGTCTTAGTTATTCATAGTCCAGTTTTCACATGCATATGATGCAGCAGATTTGTCCAATGCAATGTGTCTTATTATTCCTTGACTGCTGCTTCCATGGCTGTTGATTGTGGATCCAAGTAAAATGAAATCCTTGACAACTTCAATCTTTTACCTGTTTATCATAATGTTGCTTATTGGTCCAGTTGTGAGGATTTTTGTTTTCTCTATGTTGAGGTGTAATCTGTACTGAAGGCTGTGGTCTTTGATCTTCATCAGCAAGTGCTTGAAGTCCTCTTGACTTTCAGCAAGTAAGGTTGTGTCATCTGTATAACACAGGCTGTTAATGAGTCTTCCTCCAATCCTGATGCACCGTTCTCCTTCTTATAGTCCAGTTTCTTGGATTACTTGCTCAGCATACAGGTTGAATTGGTATGGTGAAAGGATACAACCCTGATGCACACCTTTCCTGTTTTTAAACCAGGCAGTATTCTCTTGTTCTGTTCGAACAACTGCCTGTTAATCTAAGTATAGGTTCCTTGTGAGCACAATTAAGCACTCTGGAAATCCAATTCTTCACAATGTTATCCATAATTTGTTATGATCCACACAGTTAAATGCCTTCGCATAGTCAATAAAACACAGGTAAACATCCTTCTGGTATTCTCTGCTTTCAGCCAGGATCCATCTGACATCAGCAATGATATCCCTGGTTCCACATCCTCTACTGAATCCGGCTTGAACATCTGGCAGTTCCCTGTTAGTATACTGCAGCAGCCACTTTTGAATGATCTTCAGCAAAAATTACTTCCATGTGATATTAATGATATTGTTCAATAATTTCTGCATTTGTTGGGATCAACTTTCTTGGGAATAGGCATAAATATAGGTGATCATATGTGGATGGATTCACATCTGGGCTCTCAATTCTGTTTCATTGGTCAACGTGTCTGTCCTTATACCAGTACCAGGCTGTTTTGACTACCATAGCTGTATAGTGGTTCTAAGGTTATATAGTGTGAGTCCTCATACTTTATGCTTCTTCTTCAATCGTGCTTTACTTATCAGCGGCCTCTTCCCTTTCCTTATAAAGTTAATAATTAGTTTTTCATCATTTTAAATAATGGTGTTGGTATTTGAATCAGGATTGCATTGTATCTGTAAATTGCTTTGGGTCAAACTGTCACTTTCACAATGTTGAGTCTACCTATCCATGAGCATGGTATGTTTTTCCATTTACATAGATCTCTTTTGGTTTCTTGCAGTACTGTTTTGTAGTTTTCTTTGTATAGGTCTTTTACATCCCTGGTTAGATTTATTCCTAACTATTGGCGGGGGGGCATTATAAATGGTATTATTTTCATGATTTCTTTTTCATCATTCTCTTTATTGGTGTGTAGGAATCCAACTGGTTTTTGTATGTTTATTTTGTATCCTGCCATTCTCCTGAATTTATTAGTCCCAGTACTTTTCTCATGGAGTCTTTTGGGTTTTCTATGTATAGTATCACGTCATCCTCAAATAGGGAGAGTTTTACTTCTTCGTTACCAGTTTGTTGTTGTTAGGTGCTGTAAAGTTGGTTCCAGCTCATAGCAGCCCTAAGCACAAAAGAACAAAACACTGCCTTGTCCTGTGCTATGCCCATAATCATTGCTATGCTTGAGCCCATTGTTGCAGCCACTATGTCAGTCCGTCTCCCTGAGGGTCTTTCTTTTTTCTTTGACCTTGACTTTACCAAGCATGATGTCTTTCTCCAGCGACAGATCTCTCCTGACAACATATTGAAAGTATGTAAGTCATAGTCTTGCTATCCTAGCTTCTAAGGAGCATTCTGGTTGTACTTCTTCCAAGACAGATTTGTTTGTTCTTTTGGCAGTCCATGGGATATTCAATATTCTTCACCAGCGTGACAGTTCAAAGGGGCTAATTCATCTTCTGTCTTCCTTATTCACTGTTCAGCTTTCACATGCATATGATCCAGTGGAAAATACCATGGCTTGGGTCAGGCACACCTTAGTCTTCAAGGTGACATCTTTGTTTTTCAACATTTTAAAGAGGTCTTTTGCAGCAGATTTTCCCAAATGCAAGGCATCTTTTGATTTCTTGACTGCTGCTTCCATGGCTGTTGATTGTGGGTCCAAGTAAAATGAAATCCTTGACAACTTCAATCTTTTACCCAGTTATCATGATGTTGCTCATTGGTCCAGTTGTGAGGATGTGTTTTCTTTATGTTGAGGTGTAATCCACACTGAAGGTTGTTGTCTTTGATCTCGATCAGCAAGTGCTTCAAGTCCTCTTCACTTTCAGCAAGCAAGTTTATGTCATCTGAATAACACAGGTTGTTAATGAGTCCTCCTCCAGTCCTGATGCCCAGTTCTTCATATAGTCCAGCTTCTTGAATTATTTGCTCACCATACAGATTGAATAGGTATGGTGAAAGGACAAAACCCTGATGCACACCTTTCCTAACTTTAGACCATGCAGCATCCCCTTGTTATGTAGGAAAGACTGTCTCTTGATCTATGTACAGTTTCCTCATGAGCACAATTAAGTGTTCTGGAATTCCCATTCTTCACAACATTATCCATAGTTTGTTATGATCCACATAGTCGGATGCCTTTGCATAGTCAGTAAAGCATAGGTAAACATCTTTCTGGTATTCTCTGCATTCAGCCAAGATCCATCTGACATCAGCAGTGATGTCTCTGGTTCCACATCCATTTCTGAATCCAACCTGAATTTCTGGCAGTTCCCTGTCCATATACTGCTGCAGCCCTTTTTTGATGATCTTTAGCAAAAATTTTACTTGCATATGATATTGTTCAATAATTTCCAATTGTAGTTTGATCACCTTTCTTGGGAGTAGGCATAAATATGGATCTCTTCCAGTTGGTTGGCCAGGTAGCTGTCTTCCAAATTTCTTGGCATAGATGAGTGAGCACTTCCAGTGCTGCATCTGTTTGTTGAAACATCTCAACTGATATTCTATCAATTCCTCAAGCTTTGTTTTGCTCCAATGCCTTCAGTGCATCTTAGATTTCTTCCTTCAATACCATCAGTTCCTGATCACATCCTACCTCTTGAAATGGTTGAATGTAGACCAATTCCTTTTGGTATAATGATTCTGTGTATTCCTTCCATCTTCTTTTGATGCTTCTTGCATAGTTTAATATTTTCCCGCATAGAATCCTTCACTATTGCAGTTTGAGGCTTGAATTTTTTCTTCAGTTCTTTCAGCTTAAGAAATACCTTTTTGGTATTCTATCTGCAGCTCTTTGCACATGTCATTATAAGACTTTGTCTTCTCTTGCTGCCCTTTGAAATACTCTGTTCAGTTCTTTTACTTCATCATTTCTTCCTTTTGCTTTAGCTGCTTCACTTTGAAGAATAAGTTTCAGAGTCTCTTCTGACATCCATTTAGTCTTTTATTTCTTTCCTATCTTTCTAGAGAACTCTTACTTTCTTCATGTATGATATTCTTAATGTCATTCCACAACTTGTCTGGTCTTTGGTGATTAGTGTTCAATGTATAAAGTCTATTTTTGAAATGGTCTCTAAATTCAGGTAGGATATACTCAAGGTTGTCGTACTTTCTCTTTCACGGACTTGTTTTAATTTTCTTCAGTTTCAACATGAACTTCCATATGAGCAATTGATGGTCTGTTCCACAGTTGACCACTGGCCTTGTTCTGACTGATGATATTGAGCTTTTCCATCATCTCTTTCCACAGATGTAGCCAATTTGATTCCTATTATATTCCATCCGGCAAGGTCCATGTGTATAGTCGCCATTTATGTTGGTGAAAGAAAGGATTTGCAATGAAGAAGTCGTTGGTCTTGCAAAATTCTATCATTTAATCTCCAGCATTGTTTCTATCACCCAGGCCATATTTTCCAACTACTGATCTTTCTTCTTTGTTTCCAACTTTCTCATTCCAATCAGCAGTAATTATCGATGCATCTTGATTGCATGTTCGATCAATTTCAGACTGCAGCAGCTGATAAAAATCTTTTATTTCTTCATCTTTGAACCTAGTGGTTGGTGTGTAAATTTGAACAATAGTCGTATTAACTGGTCGTCCTTGTAGGCGTATGGATATTATCCTATCACTGACAGTGTTGTACTTCAAGAAATATGGAAGTCAGCTTCCTGGCCAACTGACTGGAAGAGATTCATATTTCTGCCTATTCTCAAGAAAGGTGATCCAACCAAATGTGGAAATTATAGAACAATATCATTAATATCACGCACAAGCAAAATTTTGCCAAAGATCATTCAAAAATGGCTCCAGCAGTATATCCACAGGGAACTGCCAGAAATTCAGGCCAGTTTCCGAAGAGGACGTGGAACCAGGGATATCATTGCTAATGTCAGTTGGATCCTGGCTGAAAGCAGAGAATACCAGAAGGATGTTTACCTGTGTTTTATTGACTATGCATAGACATTCGACTGTGTGGATCATAACAAATTATGGATAACATTGCAAAGAATGGAAATTCCAGAACACTGAGCTCATGAGGACCCTTTACATAGATCAAGAGGCAGTCGTTCAGACAGAACAAGGGGATACTGATTGGTTTAAAGTCAGGAAAGCTGTGTGCCAGGGTTGTATTCTTTCACCATACCTATTCAATCTGTATGCTGAACAAATAATACGAGAAGCTGGACTATACAAAGAAGAATGGGGCAACAGGATTGGAGGAAGATTCATTAACAACCTGCGTTATGCAGATGATACAACCTTGCTTGCTGAAAGTCAAGAGGACTTGAAGCACTTACTAATGAAGATCAAAGACCACAGCCTTCAGTATGGATTGCACCTCAACATAAAGAAAACAAAAATCCTCACAACCGGACCAGTGAGCAACATCATGATAAACGGAGAAAAGATTGAAGTCGCCAAGGATTTCATTTTACTTGGACCCACAATCAACAGCCATGGAAGCAGCAGTCAAGAAATCAAAAGATGCATTGCATTGGGTGAATCTGCTGCAAAGGACCTCTTTAAAGTGTCGAAGAGCAAAGATGTCACCTTGAAAACTAAGGTGCGCCTGACCCAAACCATGTTATTTTCAATGGCATCATATGCATGCAAAAGCTGGACAATGAATAGGGAAGACCAAAGAAGAATTGACGCTTTTGAATTGTGGTGTTGGTGAAGAATATTGAATATACCATGGACTGCCAAAAGAACGAACAAATCTGTCTTGGAAGAAGTACAACCAGAATGCTCCTTAGAGGCAAGGATGGTGAGACTGGGTCTTACGTACTTTGGACATGTTGTCAGGAAGGATCAGTCCCTGGAGAAGGACATCATGCTTGGCAGAGTACAGGGTCAGCGGAAAAGAGGAAGACCCTCAACGAGGTGGATTGACACAGTGGCTGCAACAATGAGCCCAAGCATAATGATTGCAAGGATGGCTCAGAACCAGGCAGTGTTTCATTCTGTTGTGCATAGGGTCACTATGAGTGGGAACCAACTCAATGAGCAACATGCTCGTGAGAGATGCTGGTCTGTAATTTTCTTTTTTTGTACTGTCTTTGCCTGGTTTTGCATCAGGGTTATGCTGGCTCAATAGAATGAATTTGGAATTATCCCTTCGTTTTCTATGTTCTGAAATAGTTTGAGTATTACTGGTATAAGCTCTTCTCTGAATGTTTGGTAGAATTCTCCAGTGAAGCCTTCTGGGCCAGGGCTTTTTTGGTTGGGAGTTTTTTTTGTTTTTTTTTTTTACCTTTTCAATCCCAAGTCTTGTTATGGGTCTGTTCAGATTTTCAACAACATTTTGTGTTAGTTTGGGTAGGTAGTGTGTTTCTAGAAATTTGTCTATTTCCTCTAGGTTTTCAAATTTGTTGGAGTATAGTTTTTCATAATACTCTGCTATGATACTTCTTATTTCAGTTGGGTCTGTTGTAATGTCCCCACTTCATTTCTTATTTGGGTTATTCGCATCCTCTCTCCTGTTTTTCTTTTGTTGGTTTGGCCAGTGGTTTGTCGACTTTGTTCACCCTTTCAAAGAATCAGCTTTTCTTTTGTTGATTCTTTTTATTGTTTTTCTATTCTCAGCATCATTTATTTCTGCTTTGATCTTTAGTATCCCCTTTGTTCTGACAGCTGTGGGCTTTTTTTGCTATTCTCATTCCATTTGTTCTAGTTGTGTAGCTAATGTTTTGATTTTGTCCTTTCTTCCTTTTTTGATGTGTGCATCTATTGGTCTCTGAGCACTGCCTTTCCTGTGTCCCAAAAGTTTTGGTATGATGTGTTCTCATTCTTTTTGGATTCTAGGAAGTTTTTGATTCCATTTTGATTTCTTCTATTACCCAGTAGTTTTTAACCAGGGTATTATTCAGTTTCCATGTAATCGATTTTTTTTATCTTGTTCTGCCTGTCGTTAATTTCTACTTTGATGGCATTGTGATCAGCGAAGATACTCCGTATTACCTCAATATTTTGGATTTTATTGAGGGTTTCTCTGTGGCATAAGAAGTAGTCTATTCTGGTGAATGTTCCATGTGTACTTGGCAGATGTTGGGTTCTATATATGTCTGTGAATTCAAGTTGGCTGATTGTGGCCTTTAGGTCTTCTCTATCTTTATTGAGTTTTTTTCTAGATATTCTGTTCTTTACCCAAAGTGGTGTGTTGAAATCTGCTGTTATTATAGAACTCACAATTTCTCTTTTCCGTGCTGTTAGAGTTTGTTTTATGTATTTTGGAGCCCTGTCATGGGGTACATAGATATTAATTATGTTATGTCTTCATGATGAATCATCCCTTTAATCATTATATGGTGTCTTTGTCTGTTATGGTGGATTTTCTCTTAAAGTCTATTTTACCTGAGTTTAGTGTTGCCATTCCTGCTCTTTTTTGGTTGCTGTTTCCTTGATATATTTTCTCCATCCTCTGATTTTTAATAAATTTACGTCTTTGTTTCTAAAGCGCATCTCTTGTAGGCAGCATATTGGTGGATCCTGTTTTTTTTTTCTTTTTTTGACCATTTTGTCACTCTCTGTCTCTTTATGGGTGCATTTAGGCCATTTACTTTCAGTGTAATTATTGATAGGTGTGAGTTTATTGCTATCATTTTGTACTGTTTTTTTTTTTTTTTTTTTGCATGTGTTGCAGATGTTTTCTTTGTTCCTCTTACTCTCCTGTGCTGAATTCCTTTTGTTTGTGGAATTTTTTTTTCATTTCTTTTATTTTTGTAGGTTTTGTTTTTAACAAGACTTTATTTTTTCCTTCTTCATTTTGATGAGTAGGTTTGTTAACTTTGTTTTTGGTTACCTTGAAGTTTATCTTTATGTTCCTAGGTTTGAACTACTCTATGATTACTTCGTACCACTTTGCCTTCCTCTTCATTAGAAAGTTCTATACCTACACCATTTATTCTGTCTTTTATTGTTCTGACATTGTTGTCACT
Source organism: Loxodonta africana (assembly GCF_030014295.1). Taxonomy (NCBI): domain Eukaryota; kingdom Metazoa; phylum Chordata; class Mammalia; order Proboscidea; family Elephantidae; genus Loxodonta; species Loxodonta africana. Next base: position 18,237,939 of record NC_087344.1, read on the forward strand.
TACAGATTATCCGCTCTGGTTCTGTGTTGTAAATCTTTTCGTTTTGAGTAGTCCTTGAGAGTCCATTTCCTAGGTTAGTATATGGCTGGTGTGATCTTGTGTCCTAGATTCAGGGTGTAATCTGATGTTTTCCTCAAACCGAACCAAGGACTCCTTTTAATAATTCTTGTAAGTTTGTTTTTTACATATTCCCTTAATTTCTATTTTTCTGGAGATGCCCTAATTTCACCATCATATTTGAATGAGAGTTTTACGGGATATATTATTCTTGGTTGACAATTTTTTTTTCTTTCAAGTTTTTATATACAGCATCCCACTGCCTTCTTGCTTGCATGGTTTCCGCCAAGTAATCAGAGTTTAGTCTTATTGTTTCCCCTCTGTATGTGATTTTTCATTTTTCTTCAGCTGCTCTCAGGATTCTTTCTTTGTCTTTGGTTTTAGCGAGTGCGATTATGATATGACTTGATTATTTTCTTTGAAGTCCATCCTGTATGTGACTTGTTGAACTTTTTGGATGGTCAGCTTTTAAAAATTAAGTGCTTTTCTGTGAATATTCCCATGCAACACCGTCTTCACTATCTGCCATCTAACTAAGTCTACTGAGAATGTGGATAAACCTGCACACTAGTGCCTAGTCATGACACTGTGATTTCTTACAACTCTGTTCAAATCAAGAGCCAAATTATCAACCCACCTTCCACTAATGGAAAGAATATAGATTGAAACTATTGTGATGAAACTGGAAAAGCTGTGATAAAATTGGAAATCCTAAAAAGGGAATAATATGTCTCTCAACAGTGATGTTAGTCAGAATCGATCACAGAGAATAGCTTAGAATCTTCCATAAGTATATACAGAATGAAGGTTAACATCCAAGAAACATTCAGTGACTCATATGAAGAAACAAATCTGAATGCTTGCATTTTTATGATATCTTAAATATATTTATAAATATAATATTTATACCCACATATGTAAACTGTATTTTTCCAAAATTGCATTTCAGACTTCCTGATATCATTGATAAGATAGAAATGATTTTACTTGTAAATAAATAAAGACGAGAACATAATTGTAAGGATGATGTGTCAATTTATGAAAGATATGGAAGAAGAAGGTGAGCAGAAACAGGTAGAGAGCGGTGGACGGCAGATACCTGGTCTCTCAGGACAGGGAATCAGCCATCCTGAATTTTCCTCTTCTAATGCCTTGGTCTTTAGAGGTTTGTATTGTCCTGGGATCTGAATGACAATAAAAGTGTTTGGTTAATGAGGAGCTTTGGATATTGCAAATCCAAATTACAGACTGCAAATAGTCAGCCTATGACCACCTTACTCAACAGCCCTTCCCCAGTCAGGAAGCAGCACACCTGGGACTCCACAACAGATGACGCTTCTTGATCAGGAGCCTGAAGCTTCATTCTGTCCCTCTGCCTTTCCTGAGGACACATTTTCAAACTTCACCATTCAGGGCAGATGTCAAACATCATTCCTTAGTGATGCCAACCAGGTAACTTAAAACTGCTTAGCTAATGTTTAGAAATGAGGGCAGGTGTTTTAGCATAGATCAGGCCAGGTTAAACTGTGAATAGAGTACATACATAAAGTAATCAGAACAAAGTCACCCATAGGATATCTGCCTGTCTGCCATCTTTCTGATATTTTTCCATGTATCTTTGCATCAAGACTCAAGCAGCTCTCATTCCAGTAGTCTTCTTCTCTCTCTCTATTATGGCAGGGACGATGTTCTTCCTGAGCAAGCAGAATGACTGTTACAGAAAGCTCTGACATTTACTTGCATTCTTGGGGAAGGGGGGGTAGGGTGTTGACTTCACTTTATCTTCTCATTTCTGGTTATTAAAACAGCTTCATAATATCTCTGTTGTCCAGCCCTGATCTATGATGAAAGAGGTGGAGACCCAGATAGACACATTAGGCTGCTTCCCTAGTTTATACATTTGTCTTTAAAAAATTACCAAAAATATAAATGATCATACTAGCAGATTATGCAAAAACAAAACAAACCAAAACACTAGCCATGATGTCTGTTTTATATCTTTCCAGAATTCTTTGCTATATCAGCATCCATGTATTTTTTAAGTAACAAAATAAGCATGATGAAGACACCCCATTTGTTTTCCTCTTTTTTCCTCTCTCTTCTTTTCCAAGACGATGCTTGCCTCTGGTGATACAGTGGCTGCTGGTCCAGGAACCACGTATTTTAGTATCTTATCATATCTTTTCCACCGTATTCATCAACTGCATGGAACTCAGAAATCAAACAGGTATTTCAAAATTCCTTCTCCTGGCACTGACGGAGGATCCAGAACTACAGCCCCTTTTATTTAATCTGTTTCTGTTCATATACCTGGTCACTGTCCTAGGAAACCTGATCATTTTTCTGGCTGTCATCTCTGACCCCAAACTCCACACCCCTATGTATTTCTTTCTTGCCAATCTGTCCTTCACTGACATCTGTTTCAGCACCACCACGATCCCAAAGATGCTGGTGAACCTCCAAGTACAGAATCAGAGCATCACTTATGCAGGCTGCCTCACCCAGGTCTGCTTTGCCCTCGTCTTTGTTACTTTAGAAAATTTTCTCCTTGGAGTAATGGCCTATGACCGCTATGTAGCCATTTGTCACCCACTGAGGTACACTGTCATCATGAACCTCCGCCTCTGTGGTCTGACAATTCTACTCTCCTTGTTGGTTAGCATCTTGAATGCCTTGCTCCACAGTCTGATGTTATTGCGACTGTCCTTCTGCACAGATCTGGAAATTCCTTACTTCTGTGAAGTTCTTCAGATCACCAAGGTTGCCTGTTCTGATAACCTCATCAATAAAATCATCACATATTTTACAGCTACCATATTAGGAGGTATTCCTCTCTCTGGAATCATTTTTTCTTATACTCAAATTGTCTCCTCCATTTTGAGAATGCCATCAGCAGGTGGAATGTATAAAGCTTTTTCCACCTGTGGGTCTCACTTCTCAGTTCTTTCCTTGTTCTACGGGACAGGCTTTGGTTCATATATTAGTGCTGCATTTACACAGTCTTCCAGGAAGACTGCAGTAGCTTCAGTTATGTACACTGTGGTCACTCCCATGATGAACCCCTTTATCTACAGCCTGAGAAACAGGGACATGAAGGGGGCTTTGAGAAAAATCATCAGGAGCATACCTGCTTTTCAGTGATTATATTACCTACTTTCGGCTTAGGTTTCTAAATTGCATCAAAGCGAAGGAATACTTGTGAGGTTGAATGCCTGACTCTCCCATCAATACCTTCTTCTAAAATGACAACATAACATAATGGCTAATGGTAACTCAAATTCAGTTTGAAATCTGACTTTATGCGTAGCTCTGTGCTGTTTGACAAATTATTTTAATTCCCTAAGCTGGGTCTCTTTGGGTAGGTTCCATAGAAGCAGAGCCTAAGGCAGGGTTGATTTATTTTGGTGGCACATTCTCAGAATAAAGAAAGCAGGAGACAATGGAAAGGTAGGGAAAGGATGTAGACAAGGCTGTGGAAATAGCTAGAGACTAGCTTCTGCCTGATGCCATGGATAGAGTCCTATGAATGGAAACCAGGCTTAATCCCACTGAGAGACAAGAGAGGTGATCTTTGGTGCCCGAATTTAGTTATGACCATGACATGTCACTGGTAAACCATGTGTGTCCCTGGTAACATTAGCATCCACCATAGTTTTGTGGTTGTTGTTAGCTCCCACCAAGTTGGCCCTTGACTCATGGCTACCCCATGCACAATGGGGTAGGATATTTGTGATCCATGGGGTCTCATTGGTTGCTTTTTGTAAGCAGATTGCCAGGTCTTGTTTCCTACTTAATGTGGAAGATCCACTGAAACCTATTCAGCATCATAACAACACTAGGTGCTTCTCTGACAGACAGGTTATAGCTGTACATGAGGTTAATTGGCCAGAAATAAATCCTGGGACTCCCACATGGAAGGTGATAATGCTATCACTGAACTACCACTTTCCCACTACATAATCTATAAAACTGTCATATTTAGGTTATATCAGTTGCTTCAGATAATTGTGTGATAACTGAATCTTACCAGTGAAGAAGGCTTTCCTTCTAATAAGAAAATATGAACTCTGACTCTGAAATGCTTGAACAACAGTGTTACCTTTCATTACAAGAACTTCAGAGACAGAGAGTGCAAAAAAAGGACAGTCGGGCTTTAGTCAGTCCTCCATGAGGTAGCTTCACCCTAGAGAAATAAGAGCCCTCACATGAACAGATATATGCACACCCATGTTCATTACATCATTGTTTATGATAGCAAAAAGAAGGAAGCAACCAAGGTGCCCATGAACAGATGAATGGATAAATTCTGGTATATTCACATAATGGAATACCACACAACGATTAAGAACAATGATGAATCTATGAAACATCTCATAACATGGAGGAATCTGGAAGGCATTATGCTGAGTGAAACTAGTCAGTCGCAAAAGGAGAAATATTGTATGAGACCATTATTATAAGAACTCAAGAAAAGGTTTAAACACAGAAGAAAATATTCTTTGATGGTTACGAGGGTGGGGAGGGAGGGAGAGGGATATTCACTAATTATATAGTTGACAAGAACTATTTTAGGTGAAGGGAAAGACAACACACAATACAGGAGAAGTCAGCACAACTGCACTAAACAAAAAGCAAAGAAGTTTCCTGGATACAATCAAACAATTTGAAGGCCAGAGTAGCAGGGACAGGGGTCTGGGGACCATGGTTTCAGGGGACATCTAGGTCAATTGGCATAATGAAATGTATTAAAGAAACGTTCCACATCCCACTTTGGTGAGTGGTGTCTGGAGTCTTAAACGCTAGCAAGTGGCCATCTAAGATTCATCAATTAGTCTCAACCCACCTGGAGCAAAGGAGAATGAAGAACACCAAAGACCCAAGATAAATGTGAGCCCAAGAGACAGAAAGGGCCACACAAACCAGAGACTACATCATCCTGAGACCAGAAGAACTACATGGTGCCCTGCTACCATAATGACTGCCCTGACAGGAAACACAACAGAGAATCCCTGAGGGAGCAGGAGAACAGTGGGACACAGACCTCAAATTCTTGTAAAAAGACCAGACTTAATGGTCTGACTAAGACTAGAGGGACCCCAGAGGTCATGGTCCCCAGACCTTCTGTTAGCCCAAGATTGGAAATACCCTCAAAGCCAACCTTCAGCCAACTCTTCTAAACTATAAGACAGAAAATGATACTTTGAGGAGTGAGCTTCTTGGCTCAAATAGACTCATGAGATTATGTGGACAGCTCCCGTCTGGAGATAAAACGAGAAGGCAGAGGGGGACAGGAGCTGGTTGAATGGACTCGGGGAATACAGGGTGGAGAAGGGTGTGCTGTATCATTAGGGGAAGAGCAGCTAGGAGTGTGTAGCAAGGTGTGTAAAAGTTTTTGTATGAGAGACTTTCTAGGTTTGAACCAGTCTATTATTACTTGGTATCGCTTTGCCTTCCTCTTCATTAGAAAGTTCTATACCTACACAGTTTATTCTCTCCTTTATTATTCTAACATTGTTGTCATTTACAGATTAACCTCTCTGGTTCCCTGTTGTAAATCTTTTGGTTCTGAATAGTTCTTGAGAACTCATTTCCTAAGTTGTTACCTGTCTGTTGTGATCTTGCATCCTAGATTCACATCGTGATCTGATTTTGTTTATTCTCAAGCCGAAGGACACCCTTTAATAATTCTTGTAATTTTGAGTTGGTTTTTACACATCCCCTTACTTTCTGTTTTTCTGGAGATGTCCTAATTTCACCATCATATTTCAATGAGAGTTTTGCAGAATATATTATTCTTGGCAGTTTTTTTCTTTCAAGGTTTAATATATGTTATCCCATTGCCTTCTTGCCTGCATGGTTTCTGCTGAGTAATCAGAACTTAGCCTTATTGTTTCCCTTCTGTATGTGGCTTTTCATTTTTCTCGGGCTGTTCTCAGTATTCTGTCTTTGTCTTTGTCTTTGATTTCAGCCTTGGTGATTTTCTGTTGGGGTCTATCCTCCGCATGGTTTGTTGAGCTTTTGGATGGTCAGCTTTTCATCTTTCATGATATTAGGGAAGTTTTCTGTCAGCAGTTCTTTAACAATTCTTTCCATGTTTTCCATTTCCTCCCCATTTGGAAATCTGATCACTTGCAAAATTTTTCTTGCAATTGTATCCCACATCATTTTCAGGGTTTCTTCATTCTTTTTTCTGCTTTTTTCTCAAAGTTGTATCCAAGTATTTGTCTTCAATCTTGCCGATCCCATCTTCCATTGTTTCAAACCTACTCCTCAGATCTTCTATTAAAAAAGCCTGTTGTCATCAAGTTGGCACATAGACCAATGGAACAGAATTGAGAACCCAGATATAAATCCATCCACGTATGAGCAGCTGATATTTGACAAAGGACCAGTGTCAGTTAATTGGGGAAAAGATAGTCTTTTTAACAAATGGTGCTGGCATAACTGGATATCCATTTGCAAAAGAATGAAACAGGACCCATACCTCACACCATGCACAAAAACTAACTCCAAGTGGATCAAAGACCTAAACATAAAGACTAAAACGATAAAGGTCATGGAAGAAAAAATAGGGACAACCCTAGGAGCCCTAATACAAGGCATAAACAGAATACAAAACATTACCAAAAATGATGAAGAGAAACCCGATAACTGGGAGCTCCTTAAAAATCAAACATCTATGCTCATCTAAAGACTTCATCAAAAGAGTAAAAAGACCACCTACAGACTGGGAAAGAATTTTCAGCTATGACATCTCAGACCAGTGCCTGATCTCTAAAATCTACACGATTCTGTCAAAACTCAACCACAAAAAGACAAAGAACCCAATCAAGAAGTGGGCAAAAGATATGAACACACATTTCACTAAAGAAGATATTCAGGCAGCCAACAGATACATGAGAAAATGCTCTCGATCATCAACCATTAGAGAAATGCAAATTAAAACTACGATGAGATTCCATCTCACACCAACAAGGCTGGCATTAATCCAAAAAACACAAAATAATAAATGTTGGAGAGGCTGCGGAGAGATTGGAACTCTTATACACTGCTGGTGGGAATGTAAAATGGTACAACCACTTTGGAAATCTATCTGGCATTATCTTAAACAGTTAGAAATAGAACTACCATACAACCCAGAAATCCCACTCCTCAGAATATACCCTAGAGATACAAGAGCCTTCACACAAACAGATATATGCACACCCATGTTTATTGCAGCTCTGTTTACAATAGCAAAAAGCTGGAAGCAACCAAGGTGTCCATCAATGGATGAATGGGTAAATAAATTGTGGTATATTCACACAATGGAATACTACGCATCGATAAAGAACAGTGACGAATCTGTGAAACATTTCAGAACATGGAGGAACCTGGAAGGCATTATGCTGAGCGAAATGAGTCAGAGGCAAAAGGACAAATATTGTATAAGACCACTATTATAAGATCTTGAGAAATAGTAAAAACTGAGAAGAACACATACTTTTGTGGTTACGAAGCGGGGAGGGAGGGAGGGAGGGAGAGGGTTTTTTATTGATTAATCAGTAGATAAGAACTGCTTTGGGTGAAGGGAAAGACAACACTCAATACATGGAAGGTCAGCTCAATTGGACTGGACCAAAGCAAAGAAGTTTCCAGGATAAAAGGAATGCTTCAAAGGTCAGCGGAGCAGGGGCGGGGGTCTGGGGAACATGGTTTGAGGGAACTTCTACGTCAATCGGCAAAATAATTCTATTATGAAAACATTCTGCATCCCACTTTGAAATGTGGCGTCTGGGGTCTTAAATGCTAACAAGCAGCCATCTAAGATGCATCAATTGGTCTCAACCCACCTGGAGCAAAGGATAATGAAGAACACCAAGGTGACACGACAACTAGGAGCCCAAGAGACAGAAAGGGCCACATGAACCAGAGACCTACATCATCCTGAGACCAGAAGAACTAGTTGGTGCCTGGCCACAATCGATGACTGCCCTGACAGGGAGCACAACAGAGAACTCCTGAGGGAGCAGGAGATCAGTGGGATGCAGACCCCAAATTCTCATAAAAAGACCATACTTAATGGTCTGACTGAGACTAGAGGAATCCCGGCGGCCATGCTTCCCAGACCTTCTGTTGGCACAGGACAGGAACCATCCCCAAAGACAACTCATCAGACATGAAAGGGACTGGTCAGCGGGTGGGAGAGAGATGCTGATGAAGAGTGAGCTAATTATATCAGGTGGACACTTGAGAGTGTGTTGGCAGCTCTTGTCTGGATGGGGGATGGGAGGATAGAGAGAGAGGGAAGCTGGCAAAATTGTCACGAAAGGAGAGACTGAAAGGGCTGACTCAATAGGGGAAGAGCAGGTGGGAGTACAGAGTAAGATGTATGTAAACTTATATGTGACAGATTGATTGGATTTGTAAACGTTCACTTGAAGCTTAATAAAAGTTAATAAATAAAAAAAAAAAAGCCTGTTGTCATCAAGTCAATTCTGATTCATAGTAACCTTCTATGACACTTTCCATTTCTGACATCTTGTTGTGTATCTTTTTGGATTTATAATTGTTGTTTTTGTATGATTTCTGGTTGTGAATTTATTTTGCCATTTTGTTCTTGTATTACTTTCCTGAACTCTTCCTTTTTTTTTTTTTTGTCTGTATTTTCCATGAATTTATCTGCCTTTCCCATGAGTTTGTCTATTTTTTCCTCAATTTTCTCTGCTTCTTGTTTCAACTCTTAGACAGATCTGAATATTAGAGTTTTGAATTCCCTATCAGGTAGTCCTAATGTCTTTTCTTCTACTGGAAAGTCATCTGGTGTTTTATTTTGGGTACCTACTGGAACCATCCTGTCTTTTTTTTTTTTTTTTTTTATGTTTTGATATTGTCTGCTGTCTTTGGGACATTTAGTAGTTATTTTCTTCATTTGTTGATTGTATATTTTTTGTTTCCTCCTGCTTTTTTGTTTTATTATGTTATTCTGAGCAAGTGGGCTGTGTGTTGTTTGCTCATCTTTGAGCACAATACTTTTTACTACCTTTCCAATGGGCAGGGGCAGTCACTCAGCTATGGTGCACCAGGGCACTGCCAGCTGAAGAGGAGGGGCTGGGATGGGCTCTTTGTGGCATGTACTGGGTCCGCCAGGCCAGGCTGGGGGTCACTGCATGGCAGGTTCTGCTAGGCTGTGCCTATGCTGCTGGGGTGTGCAATGTTCAGTGCACAGTACGGGTAGGCAGGAGAGAGGGGGAAGATTGTGATGCACGGGTGATAAGATGGATATGAGAAAGAGAAGAGAGAAAGAGGAGCCAAAAATAAGTGCTAAAGGAGCCTGCCATTGGCGTGGAGAGACAAGAAACTGAGAAATGAAGAAAAATAAAAAGGGAAAAAGAGAACAAAATTAATAAATAAATGCCCCCAGGGATCCCACTGGTGACTGGGGAAGTGGCTGCCAGGCATAGGGGCACAGCCCATCTAGAAGAGGCAGAGATGGCACACAGCGCCAGGTATTCAGGGGACAGGAAAAGAAGGAAAGCAGAGAGAGATGAGAAGCTGAGAAATGAAGAAAAAGAAAAAAAAAAAAAAAAAGACCCCTAGAGATCCCACTGACATAGCTGCACAGACCAGGGAAGTGACTCCCAAGCTGAGCAGTACAGCCTGGCTAGAAGGAGCAGAGATGGCACACAGTACCAGGTATTTAAGAGACAGGAAAAGAGGGTACGTAGAGAGAGGTGAGAAACTGAGGAAGGAACAAAGACATAAGAGAAAAAAAATAATAAACAATACAAAGAAAGAAAAGCTCCCAGGGATCCCACAAGTGCAGCTGCTTGGACTGGGGAAGTGGGTCCCAAGCTGTGAGATACAGCCCAGCTAGAAGGGACAGGGGAGAGAGATAGATGGCACACAGTGCCAGTTATTCAGGAGGCAGGAAAAGAAGGTAAGTGGACAGAGAAGAGAAACTAAGAAATAAAGATAAAAAGAAAATAATAATAACAAAAAAGAAGAACGAAAAGCCTCCAGGGATCCCACTGGTGCAGCTGCACTGACAGGGGAAATGGCTCCCAAGCCTCACAGTACAGCCTGGCTAGAAACTAGGGTACAGATGGAACACAGTGCTAGGTATTCAGAAGACAGGAAAAGAATCACCAATATATTTTCATTTATTCTGACATTTAGCCAGTGTAAAAGTTATTTCACACTTTGGACATGTTATCAGGAAGGATCAGTCCCTGGAGAAGGGCATCATGCTTGGTAAAGTTGAAGACCAGCGAAAAAGAGGAAGACCCTCAACAAAATGGATTGAAACAATGGCTGCAACAACGGGCTCAAACATAGCAATTGTCTTGAGGATGGTGCAAGACAGGGTATTGTTTCGTTCTGTTGTAGATAAGGTCACTGTGAGTTGGAACCAACTCGATGGCACCTAACAACAACAAACATTATTTCACTAGTTGACATTTCTCTTGTTATTAATGAAGTCAAACATCTTCTCACATATTTATGGGCCATTTATTTTTCCTTTTGTGGAAATTTTCTCTCTGGTATTTCTATTGAGCTATTTATCCATTTGTTATTAATTCATATCAGTTCTTTATATAACTAGGATATTAATCTTTGTCAATTATATCACTGCTAATTTATTCATTAAGGGCATGGTTTGTTATTGCATATCCTTTACAGTATTTTTGGATGCATAAATGTTTGTGAAAATGCTACTTACCTCAATCTATAGTTTTGTCTTTTACATTTGAGGCCTGAACCCACCAGGAATTTATTTTTGCCTCAATGTGAGTCAAGAATTCAAATTGATTTTCATGTTGTAGCACCTTTTGTTAAATAACCCATCCATTCAATTCAGTAACAAATAAAATATTCATTTGCATATTGGTCTTATCTGAGCTCCCTCTTCAGATCAATAGGTCCCCATATCTATCTCTTAACCCACATTACAGGTACTAATTACTGTAACGTAACAGTCAGCTAAAAATATTTTTGCTGTCATAACAAACAATGCTTAACATCATTCAGTTAAAGTCACAAAAGTATCACAGCTTCACTGTTTTCCTGATAAATTTTACTTTACCACAACAATATTGATAACAAATGGCCATAATCTCAACCTATGATCTTAATAAATATATTTAAGGCTGTTGTTCTTGTTGTTAGGTGCCGTCGAGTCGGTTCCAACTCATAGTGACCCTATACACAATAGAACGAAACACCGCCCGGTCCGGAGCCATCCTTACAATCGTTATGCTTGAGCTCATTGTTGCAGCCGCTGTGTCAATCCACCTCGTTGAGGGTCTTCCTCTTTTCCGCTGACCCTGTACTCTGCCAAGCATGATGTCCTTCTCCAGGGACTGATGCCTCCTGACAACAAGTCCAAAGTATGTAAGACGTAGTTTCGCCATCTTTGCCTCTAAGGAGCATTCTGACTGTACTTCTTCTAAGACAGATTTGTTCGTTTTTTTGGCAGTCCACGGTATATTCAATATTCTTTGCCAACACCACAATTCAAAGGCATCAATTCTTCTTTGGTCTTCCCTATTCATTGTCCAGCTTTTGCATGCATATGATGCGATTGAAAATACCATGGCTTGAGTCAGGTACACCTTAGTCTTCAAGGTGACATCTTTGCTCTTCAACACTTTTAACAGGTCCTTTGCAGCAGATTTGCCCAATGCAATGTGTCTTTTGGTTTCTTGACTGCTGCTTCCATGGGTCTTGATTGTGGATCCAAGTAAAATGAAATCCTTGACACCTTCAATCTTTTCTCCATTTATCATGATGTTGCTCATTGGTCCAGTTGTGAGGATTTTTGTTTTCTTTATGTTGAGGTGCAATCCATACTGAAGGCTGTGGTCTTTGATCTTCATTAATAAGTGCTTCAAGTCCTCTTGACTTTCAGCAAGCAAGGTTGTGTCATCTGCATAACGCAGGTTGTTAATGAATCTTCCTCCAATCCTGTTCTTCTTCATATAGTCCAGCTTCTCGGATCATTTACTCAGCATACAGATTGAGTAGGTATGGTGAAAGAATACAACCTTGATGCACATCTTTCCTGACTTTAAACCAATCAGTATCCCCTTTTTCTGTCCAAACAACTGCCTCTTGATCAATGCACAGGTTACCTATGAGCACAATTAAGTACTCTGGAATTCCCATTCTTCACAATGTTATCCATAGTTTGTTATGATCCACACAGTCGAATGTCTATGCATAGTCAATAAAACACAGGTAAACATCCTTCTGGTATTCTCTGCTTTTGAATTTTGAAATTAGGGAAAGTTGGTTGTAAAATTCTAAAAAGGAATAAAATGGCTGTTAAGTATTCAGTCCATTTTGATTACAAAGATTGTATTAGGCAGTGCTGAATATAATATATAGAAACAGCAGCAACAGTCAATGAGCCGTGTGTAAAATTTGTACTTTGAGGGGACATTTGCTATATTATCCCTTATGTTTATATATATAAATCTTTTTTTTTTTTTTTTTTTACCTTAAACATGGTGTCAGCCTTGTTGATACTGTTTTAGCATAGGGATGCTTTGAATGCACCTAGAGAAAAAGACTAGAATTCAGTTACAGAAGGGAGGTTGTCCATGTGCACAAACAACCTGAAATGAATGTGAGCAGAGAGAATTAGAGATAAGAGGATGGCATATTTCTGACCTCAGGGTGTGGGCATCAGGCAACACAAAATTCTTCCTTCTCTGAGCCTTGCTCCTTAAGGATTTGCAATGCTCGAAGATTATAATAACATCAAAAGACTTTTATTAATGAGGAATTTTGGATATTGAAACCTCAAGGGCCACAAAGACTGCAAAGAGTCCCCCATGACCACCCTACTAAACAGCCTGCACAGGTTCATCGACTGAGCATGTGAGCCAAGGGACCACCACATCTGCACATTTCTCATCATTGCAATGTCCCATTAATGTTCTTTTTTTTTTTTGTCATTTTATTATGGTAATGTATATTTAACAAAACATTTGCCATTGAAACCACTTTTAAGCGTACAATTCAGAAACAGTAATTATACTCATTTAGTTGTATGAAAGTCATCACTATCCATTTCCTAATGTTTTTCATCACCCAAAATGAAAACCACATTTTGTTTATCCATTCATATGTTGGTGGACACACAGGTCACTTACATTTTTGGCTATTGTGAATAATGCTGCAATCAATATTGATGTAAAGAAACTTTGAGTCCTGGCCAACAATTCTTCTGGGTATATACATGGAAATAGAATTGCTGACTCTTACGGTAATTTTCTGTTCAATTTTTTTAAGAAACACATAAGTGTCTTCCAAAAGTCTACATGATTTTATATTCCCAACAGCAACATCCTTGTCTGAACATTCTTGTGGACACTTGTTATTTTTAATTTTTCTAATAATAAATAATTTTAGATTGTAAAATTATTTTTTATTTTTCCAATAATAGCCACTCCAGTAGGTGTGAGGGGATATCTTAGGGTGGGTTTTATTTGTATTTCCCTAAGGACTAATGATCTTGAGCATCTTTCCTTGGCTTATTGGCCATTTGTATATCTTCTTTGCAGAAATGTCTATTCCAGTTTTTGTTCGTTTTAAATTTTTTCATTTTTCATCTTTTTGTCATTGAGTTATAAGAGCTTTTTCTGTATTCTGGATATTAAATCCTTATCAGATACACGGTTCCCAAATAATTTCTCCCATTCTGTAGGTTGTCCCTTCCTTTTCTTGATAAAGTCTTTGATGCACAAAAGTTTTAATTAATTAATTTATTTTTAATAAAATATATTCACATACCATGAAATTTATCCTTTTAAAATGTACAATTCAGTGGTTTTTAGTACATTCACAAAGTTCTTCATTGATCACCATTATCTAATTCCAGAACACTTTTGTCACCCCCAAAACTAAATCTCATATCCATTAGTAATCAATGCACATTTCTCTGAATGCTCAGTCCCTAAAAACCGTTAATCTGATTTCTGTCTCTATGGTTTTGCCTACTCTAGATATTTCATATACATGAAATCATACAACATATGGTATTTTTTTTAGGTCTGGTTTCTATGGTTTAGTATAATGTATTCAAGACTCATCTATGTTGGAGCATGTATCATAACTTCATTCCTTTTTTTGCTTAATAATATTCCATTGTCTAGTTATCCTACATATTGTTTATTCATTTATGGGTTGATGGACATTTGGGTTGTTACCATTGTGTTGGTATTATGACTAATGGTGCTCTGAGCATTTGAGTACAAATTTTTGTGTAGACATAGATTTTTAGTTACCTTGAGTATAAACCTAGGAGGGGAGTTGCTGAGCTGTAAATTAACTCTATGTTTAACACTTTGAGGAATTGCCACACTGACAAAGTGGCTGCACAATTTTTACTCCCACCAACACTATATGAGAGTTCCAATTTCTCCACTTTCTCTCCAACACTTGTTATTATCTGTATTATTATTATTATTATTATTTTTGCATAGCCATCCTAGTAGAAGTGAGGTGGTATCACCTTCTTTTAAAATTTTTTATTGTGGTAAAATATATGTAACAAAAAGTCTGACATTTAGCTATTTTTAAGTGTACAATTCAACGACATTAACAATATTTACCATGGTTTGCTACCATCAACATAATTCATTTCCACAAGTTTTACATCACCCCAAAGAGAAACTCAGTATCCCTTCAGCAAGGACTTCTATTTCCTCCCTGTCCCCCACAGCTTCTGGACACAACTAATAAACTTAGCTTTTTATGTGTTTCTGTAACTAGATACTTTATATAAATAACTAAAACCAAACCAAACCCAGTACCGCCAAGTTGATTCTGAGTCACAGCTTCACAAAATATTTCCAACAGAGGCCAGGAAAAGATGGTGGAGTAGTCAGATGCTTCTGTGGTCCCTCTTACAGCAAAGGCAAAAAAAAAGTGGATCGATTATATATGGCAGTCTAGAAGCCCTGAACATCAAAGACAGAGATGAGGAATTGGACTGAGAGGTAGGGAAACAGAGAGGTGGTTCAGAAGCAGAGAGGAGTTGTCAAACCTGACCCAGCAGGAACAGGCACCCCACATGCCAGATCCACTGGTGCAAGTGTGGTGAATCAAGCAGCGGCATTCAGGATTCATTTTCCACATCAGGAGAGACCGAACAGTAGAGAGTCCACTCACACCTCCAGAATCAGTGAAAAACAGCCCTTAATTGGTAAAAGTACATGCATCTAACCTACTGCATGGATCAAAAAATGCCCCTTTGAGAAAAACCTCTTTCCCATTTACCTGACTCCTTCTCACTCTGCACTGGGTCTGAGCCAGCTTTAGAGATTACTGCATCCCCTTGGCCAGAAGTAGGACCTGTCACGAGCACCGGACAATTCTCTCAACCTTGGAGAGGGAACGAACTAACAAAAAGAAAAAAATAATCTGCTGGCTCCCCTAAACCAGGAACTCTGGGAAGGCACAGCCCCTTTGGTTAGGCACAGGCATAAGGGATCCACAGACTCTGAATGCCTTTCACCCCTGCATAGGCCTGTGTGGGCCCATTTCAACAGCTTTGGCAAGTTTGTGACATTTGATACCACTCTGCTTATTAAGCAGGGTCCTTACCTACCCACATCAAGGGCCTGAGGACTGGTGCCTCCACCCACATCACCTAGCCACCAGCAACAGGGGTCCAAACATAAGTTGGGCTTCCCAGTCCTTGCAGCCAACAGCATCGGGTGCCCATACTCTGGCTACAAAACCCACCCACTATGCACTCTAGGGGACAGAGACACACTTTCCTCCCAGACAGTCAGGGGCAGCTGTCAGCCCCCTGGCTTGCTCAGCATATTACCCCCTACTACAGCCAGACACCTGTGCCTACACGAAGCAACCCAGCCCATCTAGGACTGTAGATGAGAGCCGGTACCACATACTTGCTGACTGACTACATGGACACCTGAGCTGATTCAATATGAGAAAAGTAGATGGACTTCTGGGCTCACGTACCTAGTAACAACCCTAACCACCTGGTGACAGGACATTAGAGCTTCAGAGATGCCATTAATCAAACTAGCTCACACAAGCAGCCTATTTGGGCATATTAAAACAAAACAAAACAAGAAGCTAGGACACAGTAAGCAAACATAAAATAAATAAATATAACATGATGGTTCAGACAAAAGTCAATATCGAATCACATAAATAGGCATACCATCATGGCTTCAGCAAGCTCCCAAAACAAAGATTCAAGAAATCTTCTGGATGAAGAGAAATTCCTGGAATTACCAGAGTAAGAACACAAAAGATGAATATACAGAACTCTTCAAGAGATCAGGAAGGAGAACAGGGAAAATGCAGAACAAGCTGAAGAGCACACATAGAAAGCAATAGAGTAGCTTAAGAAGATTAGAGAAGAGCATAATGACAAATTTCACAGGCTGCAAGAATCCATAGAGAGACAGCAAACAGAAATCCAAAAGACTAACTATAAAATTTCACAATTAGACAATTCAATAGAAAGTCATAGGAGCAGAATTGAGGTAATGGAAGTCAGAATTAGTGAGATTAAAGATAAATCACTTGACACCAACATATTTGAGGAAAAATCAGATAAAAGAATTTTAAAAAATGAAGAAATCCTAAGAATTATGTGGGACTCTATCAAGAGGAGTAACCTATGAATGATTGGAGTACCAGAAGAGGGGCGATAACAGAACGTACAGAGAGAACTGATAAAGATTACTTGGCAGAAAACATCCCTGATCTCGTAAAAGATGAGAAGATATCTATCCAAGACGCTCATCTAACCGCACACAAGGTAGATCCTAAAAGAAAGTCACCAAAACATATCAAAATCAAACTTGCCAAAGCCAAAGATAAAGAAAGGATTTTAAGAGCTACTAGGGATAAATGAAAACTCATGTACAAGGAAGAGTCAATGAGGCTAAGCTCAGACTACTCAGCACAAACCATGCAGGCAAAAAGGCAATGGGATGACGTATATAAAGCCTTGAAGGAAAAAAAAAATTGCCAGCCAAGAATTACATATACAGCAAAACAGTCTCTCAAATATCATGGCAAAATTAGGGAATTTCCAGATAAACAGAAATTTAGGGAATTCATAAAAACCAAACAGAAATTACAAGAAATACTAAAGGGAGTCTTCTGGTTAGAAAATCAGTGACATCAAATAACAACTAAAGACTAGGACACAGGACAGAGCAACTGGATATCAATCCAAATAGGGAAATCAAAAAAATAAATCAAAGCTAAAACACTGAAAATAGAGAAGCAGAGACATCATTATGTAAAAGATCACCGCAGTAAACAAAAAAGAACTAAAAAATGTAGCCATAGATCTTTCCTATGGAGATGAGTTCAAGGTGATATAAAGAAATAAAAGACTGGTTTAAATTTAGAAAAATAGGGGTAAATATTAAGTAACCACAAATGAAACTCAAAATCCTACACATAAAAATAAAAAACAAGAAAAACATAAAGACTCAGTAAATAAGAAATCAATAACAATGAAAAAGACGAAAGGAAATACACAAAGGAAAATGACAGCAGTGAAAATTAAGTGGAACAAAGAAACTGTCAACAACACACACAAAGACATCAAAATAACAGCACTAAACTCATACCTAGCCACACTTACACTGAATGTAATAGACAAAATGCACCAATAAAGAAACAGAGAGTGGCAGAATGGATAAAAACACAATCCATCTATATGCTGCCTATAAGAGACACACTGTAGATTAAGACACAAACAAACTAAAACAATGGCAAAAAATATATCAAGAAAAGAACAACCAAAAAAGAGCAGTAGTGGTAATATTAATTTCAGACAAAATAGACTTTAAAGTAAAATCCACCACAAAGGATAAGGAAAGACACTATATAATGATTAAGTGTTAATACATCAGGTTAGTGCAATACACATTCAACGACAGGACTCTAAAATACTTACAACAAACTCTAACAACATTGAAAAGGGAGATAGACAGCTCCATAATAATACTAGGAGACTTCAACACACCACTTTTGGTAAAGGATAGGACATCAAGAAAGAAGCTCAATAAAGACACAGAAGATCTAAATGCCACAATCAACCAACTTGACCTCATAGACATTTACAGAATCCTCCACCCAACAGCAGCCAAGTATACTTTCTTTTCCAATACACATGGAACATTCTCCAGAATAGACCACATATTAGGCCATAAAGCAAGTCTACAGATTGGGAAAAAAAATTGGCCATGATAAACCTGACAAATGTCTCATCTCTAAACTCTACAGGAAAATCCAACATCTCTACAACAAAAAGACAAATAATCCAATTAAAAAATGGGTGAAGGAAATGAACAGACACTTCACCGAAGAAGACTTTCAAGTGGCTAACAGACACATGAGGAAATGATCTCAATCACTAGCCGTTAGAGAAATGCAAATCAAAACCACAATGAGATACAATCTCACCCCAGCATTACCATCACAAATAAAGTTAAAAAAAAAAAAAAAACAAAGTTGGAGACGCTTTGGGGAGATTGGAA
This sequence comes from Loxodonta africana, assembly GCF_030014295.1. Classification (NCBI taxonomy): domain Eukaryota; kingdom Metazoa; phylum Chordata; class Mammalia; order Proboscidea; family Elephantidae; genus Loxodonta; species Loxodonta africana. Next base: position 18,256,523 of record NC_087344.1, read on the forward strand.
CTCTTTTGTGTGTGTGTGTGCTCTAAATGAAAATTTACAATTCAAGTCAGTTTCTCACACAAAAACTTATACACACATTGTTATGTAATCCAAGTTGCTCTCCCTACAATGTGACAGTACGCTCCTTCTCTCCACCCTGTATTTCCCCTGTCCATTCAACCTGCTCCTGTCCCCCTCTGCCTTCTCATCTTGCCTGTAGACAGGAGCTGTCCACATAGTCTCATGTGTCTGCTTGAGCTAAGAAGCACACTCCTCACCGGTATTATTTTATGTTTTTGTAATCCAGTCTATGTCTGAAAAGTTGGCTTCAGGAATGGTTTTATTTCTGGGCTAACAGAGAGTCCAGTGGGATTGGAACTCTTTTGTACTACTGGTGGGAATGCAAAATGATACAACCATTTTGGAAAATGATATGCTGCTTCCTTAGAAAGCTAGAAATAGAAATACCAAATGAGTCAGCAATCCCACACCTGGGAATATATTCTAGAGAAATAAAAGCCATCACACGGATATATGCACACCCATGTTCACTGCAGCATTGTTCACAATAACAAAAAGATGGAAACAACCTAGGTGCCCATCAACAGATGAATGGATTAACAAATTATGGTACATACACACAATGGAGTACTGTGCAACGATAAAGAGTAATAATGAATCTGGAAAGCATCTCACAATATGGAAGAATCTGGAGAGCATTATGCTGAGTGAAATAACCACAACAGGACAAATATTGTATGATACCACTGCTTATGAAAACTCATGGAAAGGTTTACACACAAAAAGAAACCATCTTTGATGGTTCCGAGGCAGGGGAGAGGTGGGGATGGAAAAACACTAGACAATAGATAAGTGGTAACTTTGTTGAAGGGTAAAACAGTACACAATACTGGGGAAGCCAGCACAATTTGTACAAGGTAAGTTCATGGAAGCTCCATAGATGCATCCAAACTCTCTGAGGGACTGAATTACTGGGCTGAAGGCTGTGGGGACTGCGATTTCAGGGAACATCTAGCTCAACTGGCATAACATAATTTATAAAGAAAATGTTCTACGTTCTACTTTGGTGAGTAGTGTCTGGGGTCTTTAAAGCTTGTGCGTGGCCATCTAAGATACTCCACTGGGTTTCAGCCATCAGGACCAAGGGAAAATGAAGAAAAGTAATGACACAAGGGAAAGATTAGTTCAAGGACTAATGGACCACAACTACCACAGCCTTCACCAGACTGAGTCCAGTACAACTACATGGTGCCCTGCTACCACCACTGACTGCTCTGACAGGGTCACAATGCAGGGTCCCAGACAGAGCTGGAGAAAAATGTAGAACAAAGTTCTAACTCACAAAAAAAGACCAGACTTACCAGCCTCACAGGGACTGGAAAAACCCCGAGAGTATGGCCCCGGACACCTTTTAGCTCAGTAATGAAGTCATTTCTGAAGTTCACCGTTCAGCCAAAGATTAGACAGGCCCATAAAACAAAATGAGACTGAAGGGGGAACACCAGTCCAAAGGCAAGAATTAGAAGGCAGGAGAGGACAGGAAAGCTGGTAATAGGGAACTCAAGGTCGAGAAGGAAGATTGTTGACACATTGTGGGGTTGGTAACCAATGTCATAAAACAACGTGTGTACTAATTTTTTAATGAGAAGCTAGTTTGTTCTGTAAACCTTCATCTAAAGTACAATAATAAAATTAAAAAAAAAAAGATCTAAAAAGAAAAAACGTACAAAGGATATGAACACACACTTCATTCACCAGACAAGGCATTCGAGCAACTAGCATACACATGAGGAAATGCCTATTGTCATTAGCCATTAGAGAAATGCAAATTAAAACTATAATGAGATGCCATTTCACCTCAACATTGCTGGCACGCATTTAAAAAAAAAAAGAAAATAACAAATGTTGGAGAGGCTGCTGGGGGTTTGGAACCCTTATGCACTGCTGGTGGGGATGTAAATGGTACAACCACTATGGGAAATGATATGGCACCTCCTTAAAAGGATAGAAATAGAAAAACCATATGATCCAACAAACCCATTCATTCCTGGGACTATGAGAAATAAGGGCTTTCACACAAATAGACATATGTACACCCATGTTCATTGCAGCGTTGTTCCCAATATCAAAAAGATGAAAACAACCTAAGTGCCCATCAACAGATGAATGAATAAACAAATTATGGTACATACACACAATGGAATACTAAGTAATGACGAAAAACAATGATGAGTCTGTGAAACATCTTACAACATGTAGGAAACCACAGGGCATTATGCTGAGTGAAATAAGTCAATCACAAAAGGACAAATATTTATGAGACCACTATTATAAAAACCCATATTATAAAACTTTGGTGAAGGGAAAGACAACAACACCCAATACATGGGGAGTCAACACAACTTGAACAAAGCAAAGTCAAAGGAGCTTTCTAGACACATCTAAAAGCCTTGAGGGACCAAGTTACTGGGACTGAGTGCTGGGGACCACTGTCTTAGGGGACATCTAAGTAAACTGCATAACATAGTTCGTAAAGAAAATGTTCTACATCCTACATTGGTGAGTAGCGCCCAGGGTCTTAAAAGCTTGTGAGCAGCCATCTAAGACACATCTATTGATTCCATCCCATCCAGAGCAAAGGAAAATAAAAGACACCAGAAAAATATTAGCCCAAAGGACTAATGGACAGCATGAACCAGATACTCCACCAGACTTAGCCCAGAAGAACTAGATGGTGCCTGGCTAGCACAATCACCATAGAGGGTCCCCGGCACAGCAGGAGAAAGATGGTAGAACAAAATTCAAATTCACAGAAAAAAACAAGACCAGACTTACTGGTCTGACATGGACTGGAGAAACTCCGAAGACTATGGCCCCTGGACACCCTGCTGTCTAAAAACTGAAGCAACTCCCCAAATTCACCTTTCAGCCAAAGATTTGAGAAGCCAATAAAACAAATGATAACACATGTGAGGAACGTGGTTCATAGTTCAATCAAATATATGACACAAAAATGGCCAAAAACCTGCCCAAAGCAAAGACAAAATGGCAGGAAGGGACAGGAAACCTTGAGGAATGGACATGGGGAACCAGGTATAAAGGGAAAGGGGGAGAATGCTGACACATTGCAGGGATTGCAAACAATGTCACAAAATAGTTTGTGTATGAGTTTTTGAATGAGTAACTAATTTGCACTATAAATTACACCTAAGGCACAATAAAATAAGAAAAAAAAAATTGTCAGCTCCAATTGGGTTCTTGCCCCTGTATGCAACAGAAAGTGCTAATAAAGAGTCACCAAGGTTCTCCACCTTGCTAAGTCCAGCTTTTGATTCATCTGTCACTTGCCTCACTTGTCAACAACATTGACTGAGTTTATTACTTATCGGATTGTTTCTTCAATTGGTGTAGTAGGCTGCATAATTGCCCCAAAGATATCAGGTCCTGATCTGTGGAACCTGTTTTACCTTATTGGGGAAAACATTCTTTGCAGATGTAATTAAGTTATGGATCATATCTTGGATTACTTAGCTTGGCCCTAAATGCAATCAGAAATGTCATTGCAAGAGACGAAGACAGCAGCTAGTAAAGTTAATGTGTGGCTACAATGAATTTTTGCATGTTGCTAATCAAGGCAGAGGACATAGAATGAGGGATATCCTGCTGGTACATTTGGTTGGAATCCAATTGAAGAAGGAATGTGTGTACACATGTGCGTGGTGTGTGACATGGAGGTGAGCAGAAACAAATAGAGAGAGATGAATGGTAAGCAGCTGGTCTCACAGGAGCAGGGAACCAGCCATCCTGGATTTCACATTATAAAGCCTTGATATTTCAGGATTTGCACTGTCCTGGGATGAGAATGACAATAAAATAATTTGATTAATGAGGAGCTTTGGATATTGAGCCCCAGAGACTCCAAATAGTCTGCCTGTGACTACTTCACTCAAAAGCCCTCCTCCGGTCAGGAAGCAGCATACTTGAGACTCTACCCACAGATGCTCCTCAAGCCCAGGAGCCAAGTGTTCCACTCAGTCTCTCTGCCTTTTCTCAGGGCACATCTACCACCTTCATCATTCAGGGGATTTGTCAACCATCATTCTACAGCTATGCCAGCCAGGTAACTTAAAATTGATTATTGTTTGGAAATAAGGACAGGTGTTTCATCACAAGTTCATCCAGGGTAACCTGTGAAAAAAGTACATGCATGGAACGATTGAACTTAAGTCTCTCATGGACTCCTACCTAACTGTCTACCATTTTCCTGACATGTTTCTTTGTACCTTTGCACCAATCCCAAGGAGCTCCAGTTCTACCAGTCTTTTACTCTGTCTCTACAGTGGTAAAGACTATTTTCCTCCTGAGCAGAAATTGCCTCTTCTCAATCATGACTCATAAAATTATCTGATATTTACTTACATTCTTGTGGTGATGAAATAGGAGGGTTATCACCTTCGCCTTATCTTCCCACTCCTGGTTCTTAACATACATTTGTATTATCTCTATCACCTGACTCTAATCTCTGGGAAAAGACATGGAGTCTGTGACAGACTCTTCAGGATGCCTCCTTCTTCTATCCATTTTTCTCTATAATATCATCAGCTTTTTTTTTTTTAAAGAAAATAATTTTATTGTTGCTTCATGCCTGGGAGGCTGTAAACATATTTTTCTTTGTAAAGATAGATCTTTCCTTGGAGAAATTACATCCTTCCCCACTTAGATAGAATGTGCCTCTTGGGCTGGAATTCTGGGCTCATGAGGCAGTCCATAGGGGCCATTTGTTGTTTCTGCTAGCTGCCAGTTAGTTGTTCCTCGACTCATGGCAATGCATGCTCAAGAGAACGAATAGCTGCCGCCATGATCTGCACCATCCCCATAATCGGCTGTGAATTGAACTGTTTTAATCCATAGGGTTTTCATTGGCTGATTTTCAGAAGTAAGTCATGAGGCTTTTCTTCCTATAAAATTACAAAATACTTTAAATGATCATAACGACACAGATGGTGTGAAAAAAAAAGAACACATCGTCAACACTTTCCAGAATAAATAAATACTGATGCTCAGCTATTGATCACATTCACATATTTTTTTACTAAATAATCAAATAATATGCAAACAGATGGCATCAACTTCGTATTCCTCTCCATTCCTCATGTTCTCTGCCCTAGATGGTGTTTACCTCTGGTGAGGCAGCTACTGCTGTTATAGGGACCACACATTTGATTGTCTTGTAATCTCATCTTTTCCATCAGATTCATCAATAATATGGAGCCTAGAAACAGAACAAGTGTTTCAGAATTCTCTCTCCTGGCACTGACAGAGGATCCGGAACTGCAGCCCCTCCTCTTTAGCTTGTTTCTGTCCATATATCTGTTCACTGTCCTGGGGAACCTGCTCATCATCCTGGCTGTCAGCTCTGATGCTCACCTCCACACCCCCATGTATTTCTTTCTTGCCAATCTGTCCTTCACTGACATCTGTTTCAGTACCACCACAATCCCAAACATGCTGGTGAATCTCCAAACACAGAATCAGAGCATCACGTATGCAGGTTGCCTCACCCAGGTCTTTTTTGTCCTGTTTTTTTCTAGTTTGGAAAGCTTTCTCCTGGGAGTAATGGCCTATGACCGCTATGCGGCCATTTGTCACCCACTGACATACACAGCCATCATGAACCCCCGCCTCTGTGGTCTGCTGATTCTACTCTCCTTGTCCATTACCACTGTGGATGCCTTGATCCACAGTCTGATAGTGTTGAACCTGTCTTTCTGCACAGATTGGGCAATTCCCTACTTCTTCTGTGAAGTTGTTCAGATCATCAAGATTGCCTGTTCTGATACCCTCCTCAATAGCACCTTCTTATATTTGGCAGCTACCATACTGGGTGGTGTTCCCCTCTCTGGAATCATTTTCTCTTATACTCAAATTGTCTCCTCCATTTTGAGAATGTCTTCAGTGGGTGGAAAGTACAAAGCTTTCTCCACCTGTGGGTCTCACCTCTCAGTTGTTTCCTTGTTCTATGGGACAGGCTTAGGTACATATATTAGTGCTGCATTTACACACTCTTCCAGGAAGACTGCAGTGGCTTCAATGATGTACACTATGGTCACTCCCATGATGAACCCCTTCATCTACAGCCTGAGAAACAGGGACATGAAGAGAGCCCTGAGGAACATTATCAGGTGCACACCTGCTTTTCAGTGATAAAATTATCTGCTTTAGGCCTGGATTTCTAGATTGCATTGAAGTGAAGGAGTGGTCATAGCCAGAATTCCTGACTCTCCTATCACCACGTTGTTCTAAAATGACAAGATAACATAATGGCCAAGTGCAATTCAGCTTACGATTGGACCCTGACTTTGCTCTTTGGGTAGCTCTGTACTTTATGACAAATAATTTCAACTCTCTAACCTCAGTTTCTTTATCAAGTTCTATAGAAGCAGCTATGGCAGGTGTTCTGGCTTCAGTGATTTGGGGGGCAGGCATTTCAGCAGAAGGAAAGTAGGAGAAGGTGAAGAGGGCCAGGAAAGAAAAAAGTAAGGCACAGACAGCTTCGGTCTGATCCTATTAATACACCCATGTGAATGGAAAAAACATAGAGTTAGTCCCACTGTGAGAGATGGAAGCTTACTTTTCATGTCTCAACTAGTAATCACTAAGACACGTTACTGGAAAACTGTATGTGTACAGGGTAACATCAGCATTCGCCGTATTCAGTTCCATTATCTATAAAAGGGACAAAATTAGATGATTTCAGGGGCTTCAAAAGATTGTGAGATAACTGAATCTTACCAGTTAGGAACGCTTTGGTTCTAATAAGAAAATATAAATCCTCATTTTTAACATGCTTTCATTACAAGGACTTCAGAGGTAGAGAATGCACAGGAATAGGACGGTAAGGCTTCATTCAGTCTCCTACAATGTGGCTCCATCCTAGGGTCTATTGTTAATAGACGTTTCCATGGAGTCATACAGAAGACATCTCCTCCTGTCTCATCACTTTGAATAGGATCATACATACCATCCTCATCAAATTTCTGATATGGGGCAGAGCAAGTACTATGAGAGCCTCAGGCTGACCATGTAGATTGTAGTTCCTGTTGGGAAGTGAACCCCTACAACCACTACAAGCACTTACTACAATGGCACATAAACCTCAGTGACATTCTACTTGGGTCATTGCATTCCACACGTTACCATTATTTATAAGGTTTGGTATTCCTTGATATCAAACATTTCTACCACTTAATTCAGCAATTTTGTTGGCTTCCCTTTATTGTAATGTCTATTAGCATGTTTTATTAGTCTTAGTAATATAACCAAATGGATAATTATTCAGTATATTGGGTAGAGTTTGCAATCTGTTTTGGAACCACACTTGCTATGAGCCTTTCTCATTGATTTATTGATCAGAGTGTATATGAGATGTTACTTTTTTCCCTAGTCACCTTATTTTGCAGATTTCTCTCTCTCTCTCATCTCTGGTGAGTCCACACAGAAGTTGAATAAAATTAATTAAATCACTAAAGTTTTAGAGGGCTTGTTGTATTCTTAGGAATCTTATGTAAAATTTCTTAATGTGTATTTGTGAGGAAAAGTTTTCTGTGGAGATGGACCTTATTTTGAAGAAGACGTGAAAGTGAAAAGGACAGTAGAAAAGGGAAGTTGACAAGCTTAGGGAGATCACTTTTCCCACAGGCACAAAGAAGCAGTGTCATCACTCAGAATCACCTCTGTAGCATGGGGGGTGACAACAATTTGGGTTTGGGAAGAGAATCAGTGGAGTATATGGAGAGCCTACTATTCAGGTCATCATTAATGGTGGTGGTGGGATTGTGTTCAGCAGCACACTGCCACACCAGGTGTCTTCTAGTGCAAAGCAGCACTTTTTATATCTCCAGAACACCTGTAGAAATGAGTGATCTTTTTCCTTTGTTAATACTGCCACTTTCTATCCCTCCCCCAAGAACTACTGACTTTGGTCTCTGAAGAGACATCCCTGAGTATTGTTAATAACCACTTTCTGAGATTTTGATGTATGCTGAAATCTGAGAAACATGATGTAAATATTAGAACATGAGAGAATATATTTAGAGTATGGAATACAAAAGGATATAGAAATTGGAATCTCCTCCATTTTACTTATTAAAATATCATAATCAAAGTAGTGTATGAAATGTATTATAGCTCTTAAAGAATAGTAATATAATGAAAACTCATATACCTATCCCCTGGGTTAAGAAATGAAGTAATGCCATCACCATAGAATTCATTTCAAGGGTCTTCCATTCATATTCCCCTCTATCCTCCCAGTGGCAAGCACTGCCTTAAATTCTGTATTTATCATTTTCTCTGATATTCTTCTGTTTTGTTGAATCTTATTAAGCTACCTATTCAATCTGTGCTGAGCAAATAATACAAGAAGTTGGACTATATGAGGAAGAATGGGGCATCGGAATTAGAGGGAGACTCATTAACCTGTGTTATGGAGATGACACAAACTGGCTTGCTGAAAGTGAAAAGGACTTGAAGCACTCACTGATGAAGATCAAAGACAATATGAATTACATCTCAATGTAAAGAAAACAAAAATTCTCACAACTGGGCCAATAAGCAACATCATGATAAATAGAGCAAAGATCAAAGTTGTCAGGGATTTCATTTTATTTGGGATCCACAATCAACACTCAAGGAAGCAGCAGCCAAGAAATCAAAAGATGCATGCATTGGGCAAATCTGCTGCAAAATACTTTTTGAAGTGTTGAAAAGCAAAGATGTCATCTTGAAGACTAAGGTGCGCCTGACCCAAGCCATGGTGTTTTCAATCTCCTCATATGCATGTGAAAGCTGGACGATGAATAAGGAATAATGAAGAATTGATGCCTTTGAATTGTAGTGCTGGAGAATATTGAATATACCATGGACTGCCAAAGGAATGAACCAATCTGACTTGGAGGAAGTACAACCAGAATGCTCCTTAGAAGCAAGGATGGCAAGACTCTGTCTCACATACTTTGGACTTGTTATCAGGAGGGATTAGTCCCTGGAGAAAGACATCATGCTTGGTAAAGTAGAGGATCAGCAAAGAAGAGGAAGGCTCTCAATGAGATGGATTGACACAGTGGCTGCAACAATGGGTTTAAGCATAACAGTGATTGTGAGGATGGCGCAGGACCAGGCAGTGTTTCATTCTGTTGTACATAGGGTCACTATGAGTCAGAACCGACTCAATGGCACCTAATGACAACATTCTTTGGATTGAATTATGTCCTTCAAAAAATAGGTTGAGGTCCTAAACCCTGGCATCTATAAATGTGACCTTGTTTGAAGATGTTATCAGTAAAGTTAACAAGAGGTCATATGGGAGTAGGGTGGGTCTTAATCCAATATGAGTGTTGCCCTTAGAAAAGAGATACAGAAACAGAGAGTCACCGAGGGAGAATAATCATGTGAAAACCGATCAGAGATTAAGCCAAGGAATTCTGGGAGTGCCAGAAGCTGGAAGAAACAAGGAAGAATATTCCCCCAAAGCCTTTGGAGGGAGCATAATCCTGCTGATGGCCTGAATTTGGACCTCTAACCTCCAAAACATTGAGACAATAAATTTTTGTCATTTAAAGACACTTTCTTTGTGGTTCTTTTTTATGGCAGTCCTTGGAAACAAATACCATCTGTGAAATTGACAGTATTTGACCCTATTTGCTCTAGGAATCCGGCAATGGAATTTACAGTCATTCTTTTTATCCCCTCTGTGTATATCCCTCTCCAATTTATAAATTTACTTCTTTTTGAATTTGTTAATAGTGTGAATTTTTGTCCTTGATGTGCTTTTGAATTTCAGTTATGTTGCTGTGTGTAACAGTAATTTTTTACTTTCAATGTTTATATTTTTATATTATGTATGGTGACATTAAGAAATAAGCATTCTTTCTGGTGTTGATGGAAATTTTGGTAGTTAGTTTTCTATGATGAATAAATTGGTTTGAATATTGTCATACACCTCTCCTGGAGCAAATGAGAGTGAGCTTTATACCTAAGGTGGAATTTTAAGTGTAGGGGGAATACCTACTCTCCTTTGGAAACTTCCGAAGAGTTTTCTTAAGTGGAAAACCAATTTAAACATTCATAAGAAACTTCTGATATCCATATCATCACCACATGTTTTCATTTATTCTGATAATTTAGTGGTTATAAACATTATTTCTTTGTTTGGCATTTCTTTAATTATTAATGAAGTTGAGAGACTTTTCACATATTTATAAGTTAATTATTTTTCCCCTGGAGTCCCTGGCGGTGCAAATGGTTAACTCTCAGTTGCTAAATGAAAGGTTAGCTGTTGGAGCCTGCCTAGAGGCACCTTGGAGGAAAGCCTGGTGACCTACTTCTGAAAAATCAACCTTTGAAAACCCTGTGAAGGACAGTTCTCTGACACACATGGATTCACCATCAGTCAGAATCAACTCAACTATAGTTGGTTTGGTTTTTGTTGTTTTTACTTTCCCTCTACTGGACATTTTCTCTTCTGGTATTTCTATTGAGCTGTTTATCTTTTCTTATTAATTTATAACCATTCTTTATGTAATCAGGATATTAACCTTTGTCAGTTTTATGCATTGCTAATTTCTTCTTTAGGTGAGTAGCTTGCTTTTGCATATCCTTTACAGTGTTTTTGAACAGACACATGTTCTTAGTTTCAATATAGTTGTATACCTCATTACTTTACTTAATGGATCGTGCTCAATAGATCTTGTTTGTGAAACCTTTACTTATCTCAGATGTAAGAATTCATGGTTTTGCCTTTTATATTTGAGGCATGTATACACCTGGAATTTATCTTTGCCCTTGATGTAAGACAGAAATTAAAATTCATTTTTATGTTGCAGCTCCTTTTATTAAATCCATTTGCTGTAATGCCACTTCCGTAATAAATAAACTATTCATATGTTGGTCTTTATCTCAACTCCCTCTTCTGATTGAAAAGTCTGTTGTATCTATCCCTGCACCCAAATTACAGGCCTTAATTTTTGCAACACAACAGTCAGCTAAAAATATGTTTGTTGTCATAAAAAACAAGGCCCAACATCATTCAGTTAGAATCACAAAGGTATCACAGGTTTACTGCTTCAGTGATAATTTGCAATTTACAACAATCTTAATAACAAAGAGCTGTTATTTCAACCTATGATTTGTAATATGAAAAAAAAAAGTATACTGAAGCTACTACTTTGAGCACTTAACCACTGTGCCACGAGGGGTTCCTTGACACTATATTGGAAAGTGTTAACTTTAACATGAAATAATAACATAAACATTCAATGAGCCATATGTAGAATTAGCCCTTTAGAATTAGAATTTGAGTACATTTGCCACATTATTACTTGTGTTTATACAGATACTATACCTATACTCATAAAATAAACTATCTTTTTGAACCTAAATGTGGTGTCAGTCTTCCTAATACTGCTGTTAGGGTTGTGATGTCTTTGAACGTACCTAAACGTAGAAAACTAGAACCCAATTACAGAAAGGTTGTCCATATGTGCAAAGAGCCTGAAATGAATGTGAGCAGCAAGAGTTCGAAGGAGGTGGATGGCATATTTCTGGCCTAAGAGTATGGGAACCCTGGTGGCGTAGTGGTTAAGTGCTACGGCTGCTAACCAAGGGGTCGGCAGTTCAAATCCATCAGGTGCTCCGTCCTATAGGGTCGCTATGAGTCGGAATCAACTCGACGGCAGTAGGTTAAGAGTACGGGAATCACCAATGCAAATTTCTTCCCTCTGTGAGTCTTGTTCATTAAGCGTTTGCACTGTCTTGAGATCAGAATGACAGCAAAATAATTTTACTAAAGAGGAGCTTTGGATATTCAATCCCCAAGGGTCACAAAGACTGCAAATAGTCCACCTGCGACCACCCCAACCACACCCGAGCCCGGGGACCATCATTTTTGCACATTTTTCATCCTTGCAACATCCCCATAATTTTTTTTACTCTTAGTAGCCAAATGAAACTAATGCACCCTTCCATCTTATCAATGAGAACAGGATCATACGTCCCTTCTTAATCTAATTACTGCTGTAGGGGAAAATGATTACTATGGGAGCCTAAACTACTTCTGGAGTGTAATTCCACTGGGAGGTCAACTCTTATGACCACTACTACAATGCTCGGCACACAGCAAGTTTTCAGTAAAACTTAAATATTATTGTGCTCTGTATCTTGCCAATACTCGTAAGTCATGCTATCCTTTTGCTCTTATGTATTCACATATTTTTGCCACTTGCTTCAGCAATTATGTTTGTTAGCTTTTATTGTAATATTTATCAGAGGCTCTTTCTAGTCTTGGTAATATAATCAAATGAATAATTATTTTAAAATGTTTTAAAATTAAAAAAAAAATATTGGTTAGGCATGGTAAGAGTTGATAATCTTTTTTGGTACCATAGCTGTTTTCAATTTTTTAGCCTTTTTGTTTTGCTTTCACATGTGACTACCAGTTATCTCAGTACCATTTGCTGAACAGATTTTTATTTCCCTGTTGAATGGTTCCGGTTCTGTATGCTTAATCTTCATGTAGGAATTCTGGGTCTTAGTTGTTTTTCTCATCAATGTGTTTTTGAGATTCTAACTTGTTTTGGGTGTAGCACTATATCATTTATTTTCAGTGCTCTATACTTTTACATTATGTATAGGAATATCACAAAAGTTCTCCTTTTTAATGTTGATAGAACATTTACTAGTTAGTTTTTTGCTATTATAAAATTCCTGCTCATTTCCACCATTGAGACATGTTGCAGGGTAGGTTTTTGGGTATAGGAAATTAACTGTTACCCTTTGGATAGTTCCAAAAAGTTTCCCTAAGTGGTTGAACTAGTTTGCACCTGCATTGAAGGATGATGCTGGGACTGTGTCACAACTCAGTTTCTCCCTCTGCCCAATTCTATTCCTTCCTTTCTGTTTCAAGGTGCTGTTTCCAGAAGTAGTCCCTAACAAACCTTTGGCATGCTGTGAAATAGTAGTAGTAGGGTCAGAACCTCTCTAACTCCCAGGGGTATAATGACCAGAATCAGTCCAATGCTGATTCTCGTGAGGTGGAGGTCAGACAAATCCCCACCCTTCAACATTTTTACCAGCTCTGACACCAGCCATCTGTCTGGCAGCACTCTACTTCTCTTCAATAATCTATTGCAATGGCCACACAGAACTCACAGACCATACTTATAGTTAAGTGGTTTATTAAGAATGTAACAGGGTACAGCTCAGGATCAGGATCAACAGCAACGTCTGGAAGGCACCTCCAAAGAGGGGAACACATTGTTCCCTTCTTCAGTGCAGGACAGCTCCCTCAGTTCCTCTCAGTCATGTAAGCAAGCAGGCCCTTCTCTGTGCCATGCACATCCCTTCTCGGCCATGCAGGCCTCCTCTCATCCCCTTCAGGACAGGCTTCTTCTTGGCTCCCTCTGGACAAGCTTCCTCTTAGCCCCCTCAGGAAAGGCCTCTCTGCTTTCGGCCTCCCTATCGTCAGCCTCTCCACTGCTAACTGACCCAGCTCATAGCTAGTGTAGCAGTTTTGTTCAGCTCTCTTAGCTACATTCCCAGCAGGTTGCTGCCATCACCACCGATTCTGCCACAGGGCCTATTCTGGGCCTCTTGCTACTTCAGCCCTTGACCCATGTTATAGCTGTTTAAGGAGGTTCCTCAGCTCCTCTCTCTCTCTGTTTCTCTCTTTTTGCCTTCCTTGCCTTTTTTTCTATTCTGTGTCTTCATTTTTCTGTTTGCCAACCTCTGTGGGGTTCACTTCATGTATAAGAAAACTCTTGGTCAATTTCAAGGTATGGCCCTCCCACCAGGGCCATAAACTGACCAATTCCCCTATTGGTAGGCCACAGTCACTTCATTTGCATAAGTATATTGACCAGTCCCTGCAAGGTGGGTAAAATAGACCAATGATAAGGAAGGCTGAAGCCCAGGGCCAGGCAAAAAGTATCAAACCATTGAGTTGTTTACAGCTTACCTAGGAAATGTCAGTAAACCTAGTCAAAAGTAACAAACCCTCTGGAGTAGGAAACTATGGCAAAAGTAACTCCTCAGGGCATAGGGGAAGAATCTCTCAAGTTGTTTTTCCAAAGAACCAAGGCAAAAGGCCACATAAAGGAACTCATTTTACCAAACATGCTAATAACTACTTCCCAAGGGAACTCAACCTGATGCAATAAGGAGTTTGATGGTGATAAGTACTATGGATAATATATATCAAGAGAGAGCATAAGAAAACCTGAAAGTGTTACAATATGGATAGAAGGGTGAGAAAAAGCCTTACTAAGAAGTTGACTTGAAAGTAAAGACCTGAGGGAAGAATAAGGGTGAATCCTGTGATTACATGGAGAAAGAATTGGCCCTGCTTTTCCTGGAGTAAAACCAAATTTGTCAGAAAGCATTATCTTTTTTCATTCTTTGCTGGATTTGATTTTTTCAAATTCAGTTAGTAATTTTAAAGAAATGAGAGTACATTAGGATTTTCCTTTCTTGTGCTAACTATGTCTGCTTTTAGTATCAATATTATGTTGGTTTTATAGTATATATTATAAGAAATAGAGAATATTCCTTTCTTTAAATTTTGTGAAACTATTCCTTTAATTTTGTCTATACTTATGCTCACCAATTCTCCCCTCCCATTTACATCTGGGGTCAGTCCAATCAAGCCCTTGCTCAAGCATGTAACAGAAACAGCTCTTGAAGAGTCACCAAGGTTCTCTATCTTGTTAAGTCCAGGTTTAATTCTGCATCTGTTACTTAGTTTGTCAGCAAATTGATGCAGTTTAGTACTCATTGGAATAGTTTCTTCACTTGGTGTAGTAGACTGGATAATTGCCCCAAAGACAACAGTTCCCAATCTGTGGATCTTATAAATTTCCCCCTTCTTGGGAAAAAGTTCTTTGTAGATGTGATTATGTTCTGGATAATATCCTAGATTATCAGGCGGGCCCTTGTGAAGTAATGAATCGCCTTACAGTGACCAATGTTGCCTTTGTCCTTGGTTCCTGAGATATAATTTTTAGAATTTCCTGAGTAATTGAAGTGCCTGTATGATCTAAAATATTCAGACAACACTTGAGGATTTCTGCAAATGAGTAGGGAGCTGGCTAGGCCACAAAGACCACCTAGCCAGATAACCTTAGGAAGTGAGGGGGGTATGATTTAATCAACCATGCATATTCAATGAGGCCCCAATCATATCTATGCAATAAGGCCACGTCATGAGTATGCAATGAAGCCAATAAAGGCTCTAGGCATGAAAGTTCCAAGAGTTTCCTGGTTGGTGAAATGCATCGATACACTTGGGAGCATAGTGCACCCTTTTTGGGGACATGGGAATTACACATTGGGAATGCTCCTGGGTCTCTTCTTTACACCGATCCTCATGAATCTCTTCTTTACACTGATCCTGATTTGTATCCTTTTTGGTATAATTAATCTGTAATTGTTAGTACTTTCTGTGAATTCTGTGAACCAGTGAATTACCCAACTCAAAGGAAAAGTGGGAGCCAGCAAGTGAAAGTAAGGGAGCACAAGGGAGGCCCATGCTTGCAACTGGCACCCTTAAAGGGTAGTGGAAAAACCCTGAGTTGGTGGCCAGCAAGTAGGAAATAAAGGTGTCATGTGTTCTCCCAAGCTTGTGGCTGGCATCTACCTATTTGGCTGCCTGAAGGATAGCATCGTTTTAAGTTGTGAGATCTGACCTAGCTCCAGGTGGACAGGATCAGAGAAAGAAGTGTTGTGTGGATGGCTGGTTCAGAACTGAACAAGGAAGTGGAAAGTGGGGATTTGTTAAATCCTCATAGTTGGGAACAGAATAGTGGGAGTCTGAGATTCCTACATGACAGAGTTGGCATGTGACGACTGACTTACTGTGCTCCTCACAGGCCTATGTGCAGTAACAAATGCTCTTATAAAACAGAAGCAGAGGAAAAATTGACACAGGCAGAGGAGGGGAAGATAATGTGGTCACAAGCGAAAGAAAACCTGAAGCTACCAGAAGCTCAAGATGACGAGGAATGGTATTGCCCATAGAGTCTCCAGAAGGAGCATACCTCTGTACCCACTTGGATTTTACTACAGTGAAAGTAACTTCACACTTCTGACTTCCAGAACTTTGAGAGAATAAATTTCTGTTGTTTCATGTCATCAAGTTTGTGGTCATTTGCTACAGCAGCCATAAGAAACAAATACACTTGGCTTTTAGCACTGTACATTGTCTTAGTTTTATGCCTCCATCACTGGCCAGTAGTTCGCAATCTCCTGTTATGTATCCTACTCATCTTGCCAACCTCAAACACAGGAGTGCCTTAAGGCTCATTCATAAGCCTCTTTGCCCTGCTATCCTGACTCTTTAGCAATTGTACCTAGACTCATGGCTGTAAAAGTCACCTAAACTCTAACAACTCCCAAATTTATGTTTCCGGAGTGAAACACTCCCTTGAACTATGCATTTGACATCTACATGTGGATGCATAACAGACCCCTCAAACTCAATATACCCCAAAACTACAACCCTGATATTAAACTTCCATATATGGTTTGCTTATATTCTTTGTTCTCACTGTAGACGGAAACTCCATTCTTTCAGGAGCTGAGCAGTTTTTTCTTTAGCAAGCATCCTCTTTGATTCCTCTCCTTACCTTATACCCTGTGCCCAATATTTCAGAAAATTATTTTGTCTATACTATCAAAATATATCTAGAATACCACCATATCTCACCACCTCCATTGATATCATGGTGTAAGCCACCATCATTTTAGAATTATAACAAAAGCACTATATGTGGTCATCCCGCATCTGCCTTTGCCATCACGCTATTTGTGTAATCTGCCTGACACTATCTTTTTGATCTCATCTCTCTATTCTCCCCATCACTCATTCAATTACAGCCTAGTTGGTCTCTATATGTTCTGACTATTGTTTTTTTTTCTGATTATTGATTTTATTGATTCTCTCTTGGGAGATTATATTGCTTCCTGGCTCTGAAATTATGGCTTGTACATTATTTGAATGGAAAGCTTTATAACCTTTCTCTTTTTCCATCTATGTACTCCTTCTTTCTTGTCTAAAAGGTCACAGTAGCCTTCAAAATGACCAGTTTGCTAATCCTAAAGTCCACTTCCTGAGCCTTCCTGCTTAGTAATATTGAGAATATCATAAATCAGTCACCAAGTCAGCAGATAGCTTGGGTCAGTTTTTCCTTGCAGTGTTCAGCTAAATCTTCTTCTATGGACATAAATCCACAGAGCTCTTTGGCTCAGCATATTCACCACTTTATGCATGAGTTCTTTTGATGTTACCTGGAAAATTTTATCTTGTATTGTTATGTTTTAGTCCTTTCTGTGGTGTCAGAAAATATTTTTCTTTTTTGACTCTAGCTATACTTTGTTATATTTTAGCTATTCTTTCACATGTTTAAAGTGAATGAAGCCTGAATGGTGAAGGGTAACATTATAATACCATCTTGTCTCAAATTGGTTTCCATAATATATTGAGAATATTGTGACACTGTACATTAACAAGTTTTGTATGGAAACAGAAAATGTGGTAAAAAAATAATAAGCACATGAAATATTGAATTTATTAATGATGAAGGGTTCTTAACTGGATACTAATTTAGAGCACCGTCTTCACCTACTAAATGCTTGTTATCTAACTAAACATATTGGAAGTATGGATAAACCTGCTTACCAGCGTCTAGTCAATGATGCAATGTTTCACAGCTCTATTAAACATCAAGAGCCAAAATATCAATCATTTTCCACTAATACGTAGAAAAATGTACATCAAAACTATTGTGATGAAATTGGAAAAGCTGGTTATGAAACCTTAAGAAGAAATTAACAGATCTATGGATAGTAATCACACATAGTCAGAATTGATCACAGAGTCTAGCTTAGAATATGCTGTATGCAAAAATTTTAAAAATATGGCTCCCGGACACTCTTTTAGCTCAGTAAAGAAGTCACTCTTGAGGTTCACCCTTTAGCAAAAGATTATACAGGACCATAAAACAAAGATCGTACTTTGGCTGTAGTGAACTTGTTCTAATTTTCTTCAGTTTGAACAAGAACTTTCATCTGAGTAACTGATGGTCTGATTCACAGTCAGACCCTGGCCTTGTTCTGACTGATGATATTGAGCTTTTCCATCATCTCATTCCACAGGTATAGGCGATTTGATTCCTGTATATTCCTTCTGGTGAGGTCTATATGTATAGTCACCGTTTATGTTGGTAAAAAAAAAAAAAAAACAGGTATTTGCAATGAAGAAGTTGTTGGTCTTGCAAAATTCAATCATGCAATCTCTGGCATCATTTCTATCACCCCTTCTTCTTTGTTTCCAACTCTCGCATTCCAATCTCCAGTAATTATCAACGCAGCCTGACTGCATGTTCGATCAATTTCAGACTACAGAAGTTGGTAAAAATCTTCAGTCTCTTCATCTTTGGCCTTAGTGGTTGGTGCGTAAGTTTGAATAATAGTCGTATTAACTGGTCTTCCTTGTAGGCATATGGATACATTCCTATCACTGACAGCATTGTACTTCTGGATAGATCTTGAAATGTTCTTTTTGATGATGAATGCAAAGCCATTCCTCTTCAAGTTGTCATTCTTATCATAGTAGACCATATGATTGTCCAATTCAAAATGACCAATACTGCTCCATTTCAACTCATTAATGCCTAGGATGTCCATTTTTATGCTTAGTGTTGAAGAGAAAAGATGTCACCTTGAAGACTAAGGTGCGCCTGACCCAAACCATGGTATTTTCAATCACATCATATGCATGTGAAAGCTGGACAATAAGGAAGACCAAAGAAGAATTGACACCTTTGAATTGTGGTGTTGGTGAAGAATATTGAATACACCGCAGACTGCCAAAAGAATGAACAAATCTGTCTTAGAAGAAGTACACCCAGAATGCTCCTTAGAGGCAAGGATGGTGAGACTGGGTCTTACATACTTTGGACATGTTGTCAGGAGGGATCAGTCCCTGGAGAAGCACATCATGCTTGGGAGAGTACAGGGTCAGCAGAAAAGAGGAAGACCCTCAACAAGGTGGATTGACAGGGTGGCTGCAACAATGAGCTCAAGCATAACAATGATTGTAAGGATGGCTCAGGACTGGGCAGTGTTTCATTCTGTTGTGCATAAGGTCACTACAAGTCAGAAGTGACTTGACGGCACCTAACAACAAAAACAACAATTTCATTTTTGATGATTTCCAATTTTCCTAGATTCATACCTCATACATTCCAGGTTCCGATTATTAATGGATATTTGGAGCTGTTTCTTCTTATTTTGAGATGTGCCACATCAGCAAATGAAGGTCCTGAAAGATTGACTCCATCCACGACATTAAGATTGACTCCACTTTGAGGAGGCAGCTCTTCCTCAGTCATATTTGAGTGCCTTCCAACCTGAGGCATTCATCTTCTGGCACTATATCAAACAATGTTCCACTGATATTCATAAGGTTTTCACTGGCTAATTCTTTTTGGAAGTGGGCTGCAAGGTCCTTCTTCCTAGTTTGTCTTAGTCTGGAAGCTCAGCTGAAACCTGTCCTCCATGGATGACCCTGCTGGTATTCGAATACTGATGGCATA
The DNA here is from genome assembly GCF_030014295.1 of Loxodonta africana. Lineage (NCBI taxonomy): Eukaryota > Metazoa > Chordata > Mammalia > Proboscidea > Elephantidae > Loxodonta > Loxodonta africana. Next base: position 18,276,169 of record NC_087344.1, read on the forward strand.
GCTTCCAGCATCACAGCAACGCACAAACCTCCACAGTACGACAAACTGATAGATGTGTTGAACACTAATGACAGAAGACCAGACAAGTAGTGGAATGACATCATACATGAAGAAAGCAAGAAGTCATTAAAAATACAGGAGAGAAAGAAAAACCTAAATGGGTGTCAGAAGAGACTCTGAAACTTGCTGTTGAATGTACAGTAGCTAAAGAAAAGGGGAAAGGAGAAAATGATGAAGAGCTGAACAGAAGATTTCAAAGGGCAGCTCAAGAAGACAATTATGATGGCATGTGCAAAGAGCTGGAGATAGAAAACCAAAAGGGAAGAACACACTCAGCACTTCTCAAGCTGAAAGAACTGAAGAAAAAATTCAAGCCTCGTGTTGCAGTATTGAAGGATTCTGCAGGGAAAGCATTATATGACACAGGAAGCATCAAAAGAAGATGGAAGGAATATACACAGTCACTATACCAAAAAGAATTGGTCCGACATTCAACCATTTCAGGAGGTAACATATGATCAGCAACCGATGGTACTGAAGGAAGAAGTCCAAGCTGGACTGAACACATTCGCGAAAGACAAGGTTCCGGGAATTGACGGAATACCAACTGAGATGTTTCAACAAACGGATGCAGTGCTGGAAGTGCTCACTTGTCTATGCCAAGAAATTTGGAAGACAGCTACCTGGCCAACCAACTGGAAGAGGTCCATACTTATGCCTATTCCCAAGGAAGGTGATCTCACCAGATGTGGACATTATTGAACAATATCATTAATATCACACTGAAACAAAATTCTGCTGAAGATCACTCAAAAGCTGTCGCAGCAGTATATTGACAGGGAACTGCCAGAAATTCAAGCCAGATTTAGAAGAGGACATGGAACTAGGGATATCATTGCTGATGTCCGATGGATCCCATCTGAAAGCCGAGAATAACAGAAAGATGTTTACCTGTGTTTTAGTGATTATGCAAAGGCGCTCAACAGTGTGGATTCTAACAAATTATGGATAATTTTGCAGAGAATGGGAATTCTGGAACACTTAATTGTGCTCATGAGGAATCTGTACATTGATCAAGAGGCAGTCGTTCAAACAGAACAAGAGGTTCCTGTGTAGTTTAAAGTCAGGAAAGGTGTGTGTGTGTCAGGGTTGGATAATTTCACCATACCTGTTCAAACTATGGAAACCCTGATAGCATAGTGGCTAAGAGCTATGACTGCTAAGCAAAACCCCAGGAGTTTAAAATCCACCAAGCGCTCCTTGGAAACCATATGGGGCAGTTCTACTCTGTCCTGTAGGGTTGCTATGAGTCAGAATTGACGCAACGGCAACGGGTTTGGTTTTTTTTTTGGTTTATTCAAACTGTATGCTCAGCAAATAATCCGAGAAGCTGGACTATATGAAGAAGAATAGGGCATCAGGATTGGAGGAAGACTCATTAACAATCTGCATTATGCAGATGACAAAACCTTGCTTGTTGAAACTGAAGAGGACTTGAAGCACTTACTGATGAAGATCAGAGACCACAGACTTCAGTACTGATTACACCTCAACATAAAGAAAATGAAAATCCTCATAACTGGAACAGTACGCAACATCATGATAAATGGAGAAAAGATTGAGGTTGTCAAGGATTTCATTTGACTTGGATCTACAATCAACACCCATGGAAGCAGCTGTCAAGAAACCAAAAGATGCATTGCATTGGACAAATTGGCTGTAAAAGATCTCTTTAAAATGTTGAAAAGCAAAGACGTCACCCTGAGGGCTAAGGTGTGCCTAACCCAAGTCATGATGTTTTCAATCACCTCATATGCATGTGAAAGCTGAACAATGAATAAGAAAGACCTGAGAAGAATTGACACCATTAAATTGCGGTGTTGGTGAAGAACGTTGAATATACCATGGCCTGCCAAAAGAATGAACAAGTCTGTTTTGGAAAAAATACAACCAGAATGCTCCTTAAAAGCAAGAACCAGACTATGTATCATACTTTGGATACAGTATCACGAGGGATCAGTCCCTGGAGAAGGACATCATACTTGGTAAATAGAGGGTCAGCAAAAAAAAGCAAGACCCTCAATGAGATGATTGACACAATGGCTGCAGCAATGGGCTCAAGTATGACAATGGTTATGAGGACGGCACAGGACTGGGCAGTGTTTCATTCTGTTGTGTGTAGGGTCGCTATGAGTCAGAACCAACTCAAAGGTGCTTAACAACAACAACATAAAATAAAAGGAGCCTAAAGAGGCACACCAGCCCAGAAGCAAGAACAAGAAAGCAGGAAGGGACAGGAAAACTGATAATAGAGAGCCCAAGGTGGAGAAAGGAGATGGTTGACATGTCATAGGGTTGTTGAACAATGTCATAAAACAATATGTATACTAACTGTTTAATGAGAAGCTAGTTTGTTCTGTAAACCTTCATCTAAAGTACAAAAAATGGGGAAAAATTTACAAAATAAAGATGAAGGCTTAAAAAAAAATTAAATGACTCTTAGAAACAATGCTGAATATTTGCATTTGACAATATCTTAGATATATTTTTAAATATATTATCTATACCCACATACAAAAACTATGTTTTCACGTCTAAAATAAGTCAGGTTTCCTAATATCATTAATAAGACAGATACTTCCAGTTATTCCTAGAGAAGAATGACGTGTCCATATGTGCAAGGCGTACAAAATGAAGTAGAGCAGAAACAGGGGAGAGAGGTGAATGGCATGCAGCAGGCCTCCAAGGAGCAAGAAATCATTTGTCCTAAATTCTGCCTTTTAAAGTTTGGTCTTTAAGGATTTGTACTACCCTGGGATCAGAATGACAGTACAAGTGTTTGGTTAGTGAGAAAGTTTAGATCTTGAGCCCCCAGGAATAGAGAAACTGCCGATAGTCTGCCTTTTACCACCTCACTCAACAGCCCTTCTCCAGTCAGGAAGCAGCACACCTGAGACTCTGTCTACAGATGATCGTCAAGCCCAGGAGCCTGGTCCCTCACTAGGTCCCTCTGCCTTTCCTGAGAACAGATCTTCCATCTACATTACCCAATACCCAGGGCAGATGTAAGGTATCATTCCTCAGCGATGCCAGCCAGATAACCTAAACTCCTTAGTTAATGTTTGAAAATGAGGGCATCCAGGGAAATGATGCATGTGAAGAGAGTACATGCAGGAAATGATTGATGCCTCCCATGGCTCCTGCCTGCCTCCCATCTTTAGGACATGTTTCCTTATATATTTGCACCAATATGAGTCTCTCATTCTGCTAGTCTCCTATTCTGTCTCTACAATGGCAGGAACCATTATCCTCCTGAGCAGTAACCTGCCCTGTCTCAAACATAACTGTCATTTACTTGCATTCTTGTGGTAGAGGGGGTGGTAGAGGGTTTGTCAGACTCATTATCCTGGCTCTTTACACATCTTCATGCTATCTCTGTTGCCCAGCTCTGATTTCTGGGGAAGGAAAAGGAGACCCAGACACACTCATCAGGCTACTTCCACAGTCTGTTTCTATTTATAAAATTACCAAATCTTTAAAATGATCATAAGAGTACAGATAATCTAATGAAAAAAAAACCAAGGGTACACCTTCAACCATGTTCAGATTAAATAAATGTACTCTGCTATATCAGCTTCAGATCTTTTCTTTTAATAACCAAAAATATGCATACAGAAAGCACCACCTTTGTATTACCCTACATTTCTCTCCTTTTCTTTCCACAAGATGGTGTTTGCTCCTAGCGGTGGTGCTTCTGCTCTACGGACCACACAATTGATTGTCTTGTCACCCAATCTTTTCATCAACAATATGGAACCCAGGAATCAAACAGATGTTTCAGAATTCCTTCTCCTGGGACTGATAGAGAATCTAGAACTACAGCTTCTCCTTTTTTAGCCAGTTTCTGGTGTACCTGTACCTGCTGACCATCTTTGGAAACCTACTCATCATTCTAGCCATCACCTTGGACTCCCAACTCCATACCCCCATGTACTTCTTCCTATCCAACCTGTCATTTACTGACAATAGTTTTAGCACAACCATAATCCCAAAGATGCTGGTGAATCTCCAAGGAAAGAATCAGAACATCACTTATACAGGCTGCTTCATTTACATCTGCTTTGCTCTGTTTTTTTGCTGCCTTGGAAAATTTTCTCCTTGCAACAATGGTCTATGAGAAATATGTGGCTATTTGTCATCCACTGTGGTACACGGTCATCATGAACCCCTAACTCTGTAGCCTGATGATTGTACTCTCCTTGTTCGTTAGCATCATGAACACCCTGTTTCATGGTTTGATGGTGTTATGGCTATCCTTCTGCACAGACCTAGAAATCTCCTACTTCTTCTATGAAGTTGTTGAGGTCATCAAGATTGCCTGCTCTGATACCTTTATCAATAACATCTTCTTATATTTTGCAGCTACCATATTAGGTGGTGTTCCTCTCTCTGGAATCATTTTCTGTTATGCTTAAATTGTCTTCTCCATTTTGAGAATGTTATCAGTGTGTTGCTATGAGTCGGAATTGACTCGACAGCACGGGGTTTGGTTTTTTTTTTTTTTTTTTTGGTTTTTTATCAGTGGGTGGGAAGAATAAAGCTTTTTCCGTCTGTGGGTTTCACCTCTCAAATGTTTCCTCATTCTATGGGACAGCTTTTGTTGCATATATTAATTCTGCATTTACACACTCTTCCAGGAAGACTGCAGTATCTTCAATGTTGTACACTATAGTAACTCCCATGATGAACCTCTTCATCTATAGCCTGAGAAACAGGAAATGAAAGGAACCTTTAGCAATATTACCAGGAGCATACTTCCTTTTCAGTGATTATATTATCTGCTTTGGCTTGGGTTTCTAGATTGCATCAGAGTGAAAAAGTATTCATGAGCCAGAATGGCTGACACTTCAATCTCTACATTCTTCTAAAATGATTAGATAACATGATGGCTAATTGAAATTCCCCGACACATCTGTCAGTTTGACTGACCATGGTGGCTTGCATATTGCTGTGATGCTGAAGCTATGCTACCGGTATTTCAAATACCAGAAGGCTCACCCGTGATGAACAGATTTCAGTGGAGCTTCTAGACTAAGAAAGACTAAGAGCTACCTCCTTAAAGTAGTGTTGACCTTAATGATGTGGATGGAGTCAAGCTTTTAGGACCTTCCTTTGCTGATGTGGCATGACTCAAAATGAGAAGAAACATCCAGTAATAATTGGAACACAGAATGTACTAAGTACAAATCTAGGAAAATTGGATACTGTCAAAAGTGAAATGGAACACATAAACATCCATATCCTAGTATCTTAGTTATTTAATGCTGCCGTAACAGTAGTACCATGAGTGTATGGCTTTAACAAAGAGAAATTTATTTCCTCACAGTAAAGTAGGCTAAAAGTCCAAATTTAGGGCATCACCTCCAGGGAAGGCTTTCTCTCTCTGTCGGCTCTGGAAGAAGGACCTTGTCCTCTATCTTCCCCCGGTTTAGGAGCTTCTCAGGTACAGGGACCTCATGTCCAAAGCACACACTCTGCTCCCGGTGCTGCTTTCTTGGTGGTGTGAGGTCCCCAACTCTCTGCTTGCTTCCTTTTCCTTTTACCTCTTGAGAGATAAAAGGTGGTGCAGGCCCCACCCCAGGGAAACTCCTTTTACCTTGAATCACAGAGGTGACCTGAGTAAAGGTGGTGTTAAAATCCCACCCTAATCCTCTCAACATAAAATTACAATCACAAAATGGAGGAAAATCACACAATACTGGGGATCATGGCCTAATGAAGTTGGCATATATTTTTGGGGAGACACAGTTCAATCCATGACACCTAGGCATTACTGATCTGAAATGGACTGGTATAGGCCATTTTGAATCAGAAAATCATATGGTATACCACACCAGGAACAACAGCTTGAAAAGGAATAGTGTTGCATTCATCATCTAAAAGAACATTTCAAGATCGGTACAATGCTGTCAGTGATAGGATAATATCCGTATGTCTACAAGGAAGACAAGTTAATATGACTATTATTTGACCACTAAGGTCAAAGATGAAGAAATTGAAGATTTTTACCAATTTCTGCAGTCTGAAATGCATCAAACATGGAATCAAGATGCATTGACAATTACAGGTGATTGGAATGCAAAAGTTGGAAACAAAGGAGAAGGATCAGTAGTTGGAAAATATGGCCTTGGTGTTAGAAATGACACTGGAAATCACATAATAAAATTTTGCAAGACCAACAATTTCTTCATTGCAAATACCTTCTTTCACCAACATAAACGACAACTATACACATGGACCTCACCAGATGGAATACACAGGAATTAGATTGACTACTTCTCTGGAAAGAGACAATGGAAAAGCTCAATATCATCTGTCAGAACAAGGCTAGGAGATGACTGTGCAACAGACCATACATTGCACCTTTGTAAGTTCAAGTTAAAGCTGAAGAAAATGAAAAATCCACGAGAGCCAAAGTATAACCTTGAGTATATCCCACCTGAATTTGGAAAACATCTCAAGAATAGATTTGACTCATTAAACATTAATGACTGAAGACCAGACAAGTTGTGGAATGACATCCAGGACATCATACATAAAGAAATCAAGAGGTCATTAAAAAGACAGGAATGAAAGAAAAGACCATAGTAGATGTCAGAAGAGATTCTGAAAGTTGCTCTTGAACATAGAATAACTAAAGTAAAAGAAAGAAACAATGAAGTAAAAGAGCTGAACAGAAAATTTCAAATAGTGGTATAAGAAGACAAAGTAAAATATTATAATGAAATGTGCAAAGACTTAGAGTTAGAAGACCAAAGGGGAAGAACACACTCAGCATTTCTCAGGCTGAAAGAACTCAAGAGAAATTTCAAGCCTCGAGTTGCAATATTGAGGGATTCTACGGGAAAAATATTGAACGACACAGGAAGCATCTACAGAAGATAAAAGGAATACACAGAGTCAATGTACCAAAAAGAATTGGTCGATGTTCATCCATTTCAGGAGGTAGCATATAATCAAGAACTGATGGTACTGAAGGAAGAAGTCAAAGTTGCACTGAAGGCATTGGCAAAAAACAATGTTCCAGGAACTCAAGGAATATCAGTTGAGATGTTTCAACAAATGGATGCAGCTCCGGAAGTGCTCACTAATCTATGCCAAGAAATATGGAAGACAGCTACCTGGCCAACTGACTGGAAAAGATCCGTATCTGTACACATTGCAAAGAAAGGTGATCCAACAAAATGTGGAAATAATCAAACAATATCATTAATATCACACACAAGTAAAATTTTGCTGAAGATCATTCAAAAGCAGTTGCTGCAGTACATCAACAGAGAACTACCGGAAATTCAAGCCAGATTTAGAAGAGGACGTGGATTGAGGGATATCATTGTTGATGTCAGGATCTTGGCTAAATGCAGAGAATACCAGAAAAATATTTACCTGTGTTTTATTGACTATACAAGGCATTCTACTGTGTATATCAAAACAAATTATGGGTAACATTGAGGAGAATGGGAATTCCAGAACACTTATCTGTGCTCATGAGGAACCTGAACATAGATGAAGAAGCAGTCGATCGAACAGAACAAGGGGTTTAAAATCAGGAAAGTTGTGAGGTAGGGTTGTATCCTTTCTCCATAATATTCAATCTGTATGCTGAGCAAATAGTTTGAAATTTGGACTATATGAAGAAGAACACAGCATCAGGATAGGAGGAAGACTCATTAACAATATGAGATATACAGAAGACACAACCTAGGTTGCTGAAAGTGAAAAGGACCTGAAGCACTTACTGATGAAGATCAAAGACTGCAGCCTTCAGTACGGATTACACCTCAACATAAAGAAAGCAAAATTCTCACAACTGGACCAATGAGCAGCATCATGATAAATGGAGAAAAGATTGAAGTTGTCAAGGATTTCATTTTACTTCGATCCACAATCAACGGCTGTGAAAGCAGCACTCAAGAAATCAAATGATGCATTGCACTGGGCAAATCTGCTGCAAGAGACCTCTTCACAGTGTTACAAAGAAAAGATGTCACTTTGAGGACTAAAGTGCACCTGCCCCAAGCCATGGTGTTTTCAATCGCCTCATGTGTATGCAAAAGCTGGAGAATGAATAAGGAAGACCGAAGAAGAATTGATGCCTTTGAATTATGGTGTTGGCGAAGGATATTGAATATGCCATAGACTGCCAGAAGATGAACAAATCTATCTTGGAAGATACACAGCCAGAATTCTTCTCAGAAACAAGGATGGCAAGACTTCGTCTCACATACTTTGGACACTTTATCTGGAGGGACCAGTCCCTGGAGAAGGACATCACGCTTGGTAAAGTAGAGGATCAGCAAAAAAAATGAAAACCCTCAATGAAATGAATTGACACAGTGACTGCAACAATGGGCTCAAGCATAACAACAACTGTGAGGATGGCACAGGACCAGGTAGTGTTTTGTTCTGTTGTACCTAGGGTCACTCTGAGTCAGAACTGACAAGATGGCATCTAACAACAGCAACAATTGAAATCCAGCTTGGCGTTGAAACCTGACTTTGCTCTTTGTGTAACTCTGTTCTATTTGACAAATTGTTTCAACTCTCTAAGCTTAGTTTTATAGGAAAGCCTGGGCAAGGGTTCTTTGATATCGGTATTTGGTGGGATCATTTTCAGAAGAAAGAATCTGGCAGAAGGTGGACTGGGGTGGAAAAGGATGAAAGCAAAGCTATGGTCATAGCTATAGACTGGATTCAGCCTGATCCCATGAAGAGGGCCATGTGAATGGAAACCCATAATTATTCCCACCATGAGGCAAGATAGCTAACCTTTCATTATTCAAATCAGTAATCACCTTGACCTATCACTGGTAAACCATATGTACCTAGGGTAACATCACCACTCACCATTCTTAGCTTTATCATCTACCATATTAGCATAATTTGTTATCTTAGTGGCTGGAGATGAGTGTGAGATAATTGAACCCTACCACTTAGGAATCCTTCCTTCTAATAAGAAGGAGAAACCATAACTTTAATATGTTCAAACAACAAAGAGCGTTACCTTTCATTACAAGAACTTCAGAAATAGTGAATGCACAGGAACAGGATAGTAGGGCTTCATTCCATCTCCTACAAGGTGGCTTCATTCTAGGAACGGTTCCCCTCATGGTCACAGATGGTTGCAACACAGTCAAGTGTCATATCCAGACTTGATGCTTAGAGACATTGACGATCCATCTCTGGGCCCATTGTTAATATGAGGTCTGTTGTTAATATAATAGACCTTTACATGGAGTCACAAGAAGACATCTCTTCCCATCTTATCACTTATCTTATCTAGTGCTGCTATAACAGAAATACCACATGTAGATGGCTGAAGGGGAAAACAGTCTTTATGAGGCTGAACATGGCTTCCCTCATGCTTTCCATTAGTTCACTGCAGTTTCTGTCATTCACTGCTATTTTTCAAGCCCCTGTTATTTGACCTTGCTGAGGCACTGTCTGGCGTGGAGCCACCTTTGTCCTTGACCACTATAAAACCTCTGCATCTCCTACTGCTGGATGTGAAGCTCTGCTTTGGTCCTTCTGTTGCTGGGGACCACTGCCTCAGTATGTAAATCTCCCTACTAAAGACTCCTTCACCACCACACTGGAGTCGTCCACCTCTTTCTTAGGTCTCTCAGCACCCTCCAATTTTGGAGGCAAATTTCAAATTACTGGTCCATGCTCAGACAACTGGAGAGCCAGCCAGGAGACAAGAAATTGTGAGCGGGAGTGAGGCATCCTTGGGGAAATCCCAGCTTGGCCAGTGACCTCCATGTGAGGAGGTCTGCCCATATTCTTGATGCATGCAGCCCACCATGTAAGAACGGGGATGCCCTGAAAATGCCAAGCGGCATAGTAGAGTTGTGGGAAGACACGTGTTTATAAGTGTGGAAAGGAAGCTAGGATAGTGGCAGCGGCTGTGGGGTGGCCACTGCTCTGGCTTGTTCAGCTGGCCACCAAGGCCCAGCTAGCTGCTGAAGCATGCATAAGAGCACTTCAGGAAGAGCTGCAGTTAGAAAGAAATGTTTGCCAGTCCTATGTGCCAATGACCAAAAGAAATTAGAGCCACTCACCTGCCGGCTGGTAAAGCTGGGGGGAAGGAAAGTGCCAAAGACAAGGTTTATGGTAGTGTTGATGAGAGGTGACTGGTATTCGAAAACACGGAATCCGTGACAGCGCAAATCAAGTAGTGAATTGCTTCTGGAAATGATAGTGGAGGAGGAGTCTGACAGTACAGAGAGCCCCCCACCCCAGGTACAGCCACTCATTACTCATAAGATGAAAGCTACTCAGGAACCTGATGACCCAAGACACGAAACTCCACCAGCCAGCTCCATGATAATGCAGGAGTATACCCCTAATGAGCTGATTGAGTAGTGGAGGAAATTCCAGCAGAAAGGGAAGGAAACTACTGCAGTTTGGTTACTATGTCTGTGGGATATCAGGGGGGATGTTGTCTCTTTAAATGGAGCTGAGGCTGAAAAAATGAGCAGCATAACCAAACCACCCACCCGACACTCTGGAAGTGTTTACGTGCAGCTTGGAACATAGAGGGCATACACACCCTCACAGATTGCATCCTGTGTTGCAAAAGGGTATGGCTGAATGGGGGTGGATCTGTCTGGCAAGGTTGGGAAATGCGCTTATATAGAGGAGTTACAGAAGTTAACTCAGGAGTTAGGTATGCACCACACCATTTACGCTGAGCAATTCCAGGGGCCGATGAATTTTTTTTCTTTTTTGTCTAATCCTTCACCAAAGTCGCCACTTTTCTATTGTATATTTAGTGTTTTTCCCTCCCTTCCCTCCTAACCATCAAAGATTGTTTCTTTTTTGTGTAAACTTCTTCAGCAGTTTTTGCAGTAGTGATCTCATACAATATTTGCTCTTTTGTGATTGACTTATTTCACTCAGTATAATGCCCTCCAGATTCACCCATGTTGTGAGATGCTTCACAGATTCATTATTGTTCTTTATCGTTGCATAGTACTCCATTGCGTGTAGGTACCACAGTTTATCCATTTATCTGTTGATGGGCACCTAGGTTGTGTCTATCTTTTTGCTATTGTGAACAATTCTGCAATGAACATTGAGTGTGCCTATGTCTATTCGTGTGATGGTTCTTATTACTCTAAGATATATTCCTAGGAGTGGGATTGCTGGATCATATGGTATTTCTATTTCTAGCTTTCTAAGGAAGCACCATATCATTTTCCAAAATGGTTGTACCATTTTGCATTCCTACTAGCAGTGCATAAAATTTCCAATCTCCCAAAGCCTCTCTAGCGTTTGTTATTTTCTGTTTTTTTGCTTTTTTGTGTGTGTGTGCCAGTAATGTCTGGGCGAGGTGGTATCTTATTGTGATTTTGATTTACATATCTCTTTTTTTTTTTTAATAGCTAGTGATTGCAGGCATTTCCTCATATGTCTGCTAGCTACTTGAATGTCTTCTTTGGTGAAATGTCTGTTAATTTCCTTTGCTCATTTTTTAACTGGATTATTTGTCTTTTTGTTGTGGAGGTGCTGGATTTTCCTGTACATTTTAGAGATTGGACGTTCATCAGATTTGTCATAGCCAAATTTTTTTTCCCAGTCTGTAGTTTCTCTTTTTACTCTTTTGGTGAAGTCTTTTGATGAGCATAAGTGTTTAAGTTTTAGAAGATCCTATTTATCTAGCTTATCTCTGGTGTTTGTGTGTTGTCAGTTATGGTATGTATCTTGTTAACATCATGTATTAGAACCTCTAGCATTGATCCTATTTTTTTCTTCTATGATTTTTACACTTTTTTCGGTTTATATTTAGGTCTTTGATCCATTTAGAATTAGTTTTTGTGTATGGTGTGAGGTATGGGTACTTTTTCATTTTTTTTGCAGATGGATATCCAGTTATTACAGCACCATTTGTTAAAAAGACTATTGTCTCACTCATCTAGTGCTACTATAACAGAAATACCACAAGTGGATGGCTTTAACAAAGAGATGTTTATTCTCTCACAGTCCAGTAGGTAAGAAGTCCGAATTCAGGGTGCCGGCTCAGGAGAAGGCTTTCTCTGTCTGTCACCTTTGGAGGAAGGTTCTTCTCATCAGTCTTCCCTTGGCCTTGGAGCATTTCAAGGCAGGAGTCTCAGGTCCAAAGCACGTGCTCTGGTCCCAACACTGTTTTCTTGGTGTATGAGGTCCCACTGTCTATGTGCTTGCGTCTCTCTTTTATATCTCAATAGAGATTGGCTAAAGACACTATCTAATATTGTAGATCTCATCAATATAACTGCCACTAATCCATCTGAGAAGCTGGACTATATGAAGAAGAATGGGGCATCGGGATTGGTGGAAGGCTGATTAACAACCTGCATTATGCAAATGACACAACCTTGCACACTGAAAGTGAAGAGGACTTGAAACATTTACTGATGAAGGTCAAAGACCACAGCCTTCAGTATGGATTGTGCCTCAACATAAAGAAAAAGAAAACATAAATCCTCACAATTGGACCAATAAGCAACATCATGATAAATGGAGAAAAGATTGACTTCGTCAAGGATTTGATTTTACTTGGAACCACAATCAACACCCGTGGTAGCAGCAGTCAAGAAATCAAAAGATGCGTTGCTTTGTGAAAATCTGCTGCAAAAGACCTCTTTAAAGTGTTGAAAAGCAAAGATGTCACCTTGAAGACTAAGGTGCACCTGATTCAAAAATTCAAGTCATGGTATTTTCAATCGCGCCATATGCATGCAAAAGCTAGACAATGAATAAGGAAGACCGAAGAAGAATTGATGCCTTTGAATTGTGGTGTTGGCAAAGAATATTTAACATAGCATGAACTGCTAAAAGAACAAATCTGTCTTGGAGGAAGTACAACCAGAATGCTCCTTAGAAACAAGCATGGTGAGAATACATCATACATACTTTGGACATGGTGTCAGGAGAGACCAGTCCCTAGAGAAGGACATCATACTTGGTAAAGTACAGGGTCAGTGAAAAAGAGGAAGACCCTCAACGAGATGGATTGACACAGTGGCCGCACCAATGTGTTCAAGCATTACAATGATTGTGGACATGGTGCAAGAGAAGGCAGTGTTTTGTTCTGTTGTATGTAGGATTGCTATGGGTTGGAACCAACTCGACAGCACCTAACAACAACAATCCATCTCATTACATCATAGTGATAAGATTTACAATGTATGGGGAAATCACATCAGGTGACAAAATGGTAGACAATCATACAATACTGGGAATCATGACCTAGCCAAGTTGACAGATATTTTGAGGAAACACAATTCAATCCATGACAACTATCTTTTCCCCATTCGATGGACTTTGGGCCCTTCTCAAAGATCAGGTAACTATAGGTGGATGGATTTATATCTGGGTTCTCAATTCTGTTCCATTGGTCAATGTACCTGTGGTTGCACCAGTACCAGGCTGTTTTGACTACAGTAGCTGTGTGGTGAGTTCTGAGGTCAGGTAGTGAGAGCCCTCCTACTTTACTCTTCTTCAATAGTTCTTTACTTATCAGGGGCCTTTCCCCTTTCCATATAAAGAAAACGATTAGTTTTCCCATCTCTTTAAACAATGCTGTTGGTATTTGGATCAGGATTGCATCGTATTTGTACATTTCTTTGGGTAGAATTGTCATTTTCACAATGTTGTGTCTACCTATCTGTGAGCATGATATGTTTTTCCACTTATGTAGACCTCTTTTGGTTTCTTGCAGAAGTGTTTTGTAGTTTTCTTTGTATAGGTCTTTTATGTACCTGGTTAGATTTATTCCTAAGTATTGTATTTTTTTAAGGGCTATTATAAATGGTATTGTGTTCAGGATTCCCTTTTCATCGTTCTCTTTATTGGTGTACAGGAATCCAGCTGATTTTTGTATGTTTATCTCGATTTCTGCTACTCTGCTGAATCTTTCTATTAGTTCCTGTAGTTTTCTCATGGAGTCTTTTAGGCTTTCTATGTATCGTATCATATCATCCTCAAATAGGCAAAGTTTTACTTCTTCATTACAAATTTGGATGTCTTTTATTTCTTTTTCTTGCCTTATTCCAGCTAGGACTTTCAGCACAACGTTAAATAGGAGTAGTGATAAAGGGCATCCTTGTCTTGTTCCTGATCTCAAGGGGAATGATTTCAGCCTCTCTCCATTAAGAATGATGTTGGCAAAATAGAACCTCATGAAGTGAGTCCAAGATAGTGGACTAGTCAGGCACTTCCCTGTCTTACAACAAAGACCTGAAAAAACAAGTGAATCAATTATATATGACAATCTAGAAGCCCTGAACATCAAAGGCAAAGCTGAGGAATCATACAGAATGGCAGAAGCAGCGAGGAGTTGCCAGACCTGGCCTGGCGGGAACCAGCACCCTGCACACTGGATTGGCTGGCACAAGCAGCAAGGCAAGCAGTGACTCTCAGGATGTGGTTTCCACATCAGGAGAAACCGAGCAGTGGAGAGTCTACTCAAGCCTCCAGAACCAGTGAAAAGTGGTGGTCAATCAGCAAAACATAAGTACATGTGTCTAACTTACCACGCGCATCAAAAAACACCCCCTTGGGAAAAAAACCCTCCCAGTTATCTGCCCCCTCCACACTCTGCACTGGGTCCCAGGCCAGCTTCAGAGATTGTCGCTTCCCCTGGGCCAGAAGTAGGACCTGTCAGGCGCACTGAGCCATTCTCCTGGTCTTGGAGAGGGAACAAAATAACAAACAGGAAAAAATAATCTGCCAGATCCCCTAAGCCAGGAACTCCGGGAGGGCACACCTCCTTTGCCTAGGCACAGGCATAAGGGGTCCACGGACTTGAATGTCTTTCAACCCTGCATAAACCTATGTGGGCCAATTTCAACAGCATAGACCCTCATTAGCACAGCACAACAAGGTATATACCTGAAGCCTAAATTCAACTGTGTCAGCTATATGGGGGAGTGGCTGGCTTGTGACATTTGACACAGCTCTATAAATCAGGGCCCTGCCCTACCCACATTAGGGGCCTGAGGAGTGGTGGCTCCACCCATGCCACCTAGCCACCAGTGATGGGGTCCAAGAATAAGTGGTGCCCCCTGCCCTCACAGCCAATAGCATTGAGTGCCCATAGTCTGTCTGCAAAACTCATCCACCTACATGCTGTAGGGAAAAGGGACACGCTTTCCTACCAGACACTCAGGGGCAACTGTCAGCTCCCTGCCTTGCTCAGTGGGTGACCCCCTACTGCAGCTAGATACCTGTGCCCACACCAATCATCCCTGCCAGTCTAGGACTATAGGTGAGGGCCTGCACCACACACTTGGTGACCGACTACCTGGACACCTGAGCTGAAACCATACAAGAAAAGTAAAAAGACCCCTGGGCTCATGTACCTAGTAACAGATCTAACCACCTGATGACAGGACATTAGAGCTTCAAAGGGACTAATAATCAAACTAGCTCACACAAGCAGCCTGCATGGGTATTTCAAAACAAAACAAAAAGCTAGGACACAATAAACAAACATAAAATAAATAATATAATAACTTATTGATGGCTCAGAGACAACAGTTAATGTCCAATCACATAAAGAGGCAGACCATGATGGCCTCAGCAAGCTCCCAAAACAAGGAATGAAGAAATCTTCCACAGGAAGATAACTTCCTGGAATTACCAGAGGTACAATACGAAAGATTAATATACAGAGCTCTTCAAGAAATCAGGAAGGAGATCAGGCAAAATGCAGAGCAAGCCAAGGAACACACAGACAAAGCAATAGAGGAACTTAAGAAGATTAGAGAAGAGCATAATGACAAATTTCACAGGCTGCAAGAATCCATAGAGAGACAGCAAATGGAAATCCACAAGTTTAACAATAAAATTTCAGAATTGGACAACTCAATAGAAAGTCACAGGAGCAGAGTTGAGGCAATGGAAGTCAGAATTAGTGAGACTGAATATATAGCACTTGATACCAACTTATTTGAGGAAAAATCAGATAAAAGAATTAAAAAAAAATGAAGAAACCCTAAGAATTATGTGGGACTATCAAGAGGAATAACCTACCAGTGACTGAACTACAGGAACGGGGGTGGGAGGGTGGGGGGGTGGGGAGGGGAATAACAGAAAATACAGAGAAAATTGTTGAAGATTTATTGGCAGAAAACTCCCCTGATATCATGAAAGATGAGACAATATTTATCCAAGATGTTCATCGAACCACTCACAAGATATACCAAAAAAAAGTCACCAAGACATATTATAAGCAAACTTGCCAAAAGCAAAGATAAAGAGAATTTTAAGAGCAGCCAGCAATAAATGAAAAGTCATCTACAAAGGACAGTCAATAAGACTAAGCTCAGACTATTCAGCAGAAACCATGTAGGCAAGAAGGCAATGGGATGATATATATAAACCCTGAAGGAAAGAAATTTCCAGCCAAGAATTATACATCCAGCAAAACTGTCTTTCAAGTATGATGGCAAAATTAGGACCTTTCCAGAAAAACAGAAGTTTAGAGAATTTGCAAAACCCAAACCAAAATTATAAGAAATACTAAACGAAGTCCTCTGGTTAGAAAATCAATAGCATCAGATAAAACCCAAGACTAGAACACAGGACAGAGCAACCAGATATCAATCTAGATAGGGAAGTCACAAAAATAAATCAAAGCTAACACACTGAAAATAGAGAAACAAAGATGTCAATATGTAAAAGATGACAACATTAAAACAAAAAAGAGGGACTAAAAAATGTATTCATAGATCTTTTATATGGAGAGGAAATCAAAGCAATATAAAGAAATGAAAGATTGGTTTAAACTTAGAAAAATAAGGGTAAATATTAAGATAACTACAAAGAAAACTAACAATCCTACACATCAAAATTAAAAAGAAAAACATAGACTCAGCAGCAAATAAATAATCAACAACAATTAAAAAGATGAAAAGAAAATAAAGAAAAACAACTAAGCACAGAAAATTAAGTGGAACAAAAAAACCGTCAACAACACACATACAAAAAAAGACATCAAAATGACAGCACTAAACTCATACCTATCAATAAGTATGTGGAATGTAAATGGACTAAATGCACCAATAAAGAGACAGAGAGTGGCAAAATGGATAAAAAACCACAATCCTTCTATATACTGGCTACAAGAGACACACCTTAGACTTAAAGACACAAACTAAAACTAAAACTCAAAGGATGGAAAAAATATATCAAGCAAACAAGAAACAAAAGAGGGCAGGAGTGGCAATATTAATTTCTCAGAAAGTAGACTTTAAAGGAAAATATACCACAAAAGATAAGGAAGAGTACTACATAATGATTAAAGGGTCAATACACCAGGAGGACATAACCATAATAGATATTTATGCAACCAACGACAGGGCTCCAACAAACTCTAACAGCATTGAAAAGAGAGATAGACAGCTTTACAATAATAGTAGATTTCAACACACCACTTTTGGTGAAGGACAGAACATCCAGAAAGAAGCTCGATAAAGACAAGGAAGATATAAATGCCACAATCAATCAACTTGATCTCATAGATATATACAGAACACTCCGCCAAACGGCAGCAAAGTATACTTTCTTTTCCAACACACATGGAACATTCTTCAGAATAGACCACATATTAGGCCATAAAGGAAGACTTAACAGAATCCAAACCATCAAAATATTACAAAGCACCTTTTCTGACCATAAAGCCATAAAAGTAGAAATCAATAACAGAAAAAGCAAGGAAAAAAAACCAAACGTGGAAACTGAAAAGCGCCTTACTCAAAAACTACTGAGTTATGAAGAAATAAAGGATGGAACAAAGAAATTCACAGAATCAAACAATGAAAACACATCCTACCGGAATCTTTGGGACGCAGCAAAAGCAGTGCTCAGAGGTCAATTTATAGCAATAAATGCACACATCCAAATAGAAGAAAGGGCCAAAATCAAAACATTAACCCTACAACTTGAACAAATAGAGAGAAAGCAGCAAAAGAAGCCCTTGGGCTTCAGAAAAAAGCAAATAATAAAAATTAGAGAAGTACCATACGATTCAGCAATCCCACTCCTTGAAATATATCCTAGAGAAATAAGAGCCCTCACATGAATTGGTATATACACACCCATATTCACTGCAGCACTATTCAAAATAGCAAAAAGATAGAAGCAACCTAGATGCCCATCAACAGATGAATCGATAAACAAATTATTGTATATTCACAGAATGCAATACTATGCAATGATAAAAAAAAAACTCATAACATGGATGACTGGAAGGCATTACGCTGAGTGAAATTTGTCAGTTAAAAAAGGACAAATATTGTATGAGACTACTATTATAAGAACTCAAGAAAAGGTTTAAACACAGAGGAAAATATTCTTTGATGCTCATGATGATGGGGACGGAGAGGGAGGGGTATTCACAAACTAGATGTTGTTGTTAGATGCCTGCGAGTCGGTTCCGACTCATAGCGACCCTATGCACAACAGAACGAAACACTGCCCGGTCCTGTGCCATCTTCACATTGTTGTTATGCTTGAGCTCATTGTTGCAGCCACTGTGTCAATCCACCTCACGAGGGTCTCCCTCTTTTCCGCTGACCCTGTACTTCACCAAGCATGATGTCCCTCTCCAGGGACTGATCCCTCCTGACAACATGTCCAAAGTATTTAAGATGCAGTCTCGCCATCCTTGCCTCTAAGGAGCATTCTGGCCATACTTCATCCAAGACAGATTTGTTCGTTCTTTTGGCAGTCCGTGGTATATTCAATATTCTTCGCCAACACCACAATTCAAAGGTGTCAATTCTTCTTCGGTCTTCCTTATTCATTGTCCAGCATTCACATGCATATGATGCAATTGAAAATAGCATGGCTTGGGTCAGGTGCACCTTAGTCTTCAAGGTGACATCTTTGCTTTTCAACACTTTAAAGAAGTCCTTTGCAGCAGATTTATCCAATGCAATGTGTCATTTGATTTCTTAACTGCTGCTTCCATGGGTGTTGATTGTGGATCCAAGTAAAATGAAATCCTTGACAACTTCAATCTTTTCTCCATTTATCATGATGTTGCTTATTGGTCCAGTTGTGAGGATTTTTGTTTTCTTTATATTGAGGTGTCATCCATACTGAAGGCCGTGGTCTTTGGTCTTTATTAGTGCTTCAAGTCCTTTTCACGTTCAGCAATCAAGGTTGTGTCATCTGCATAACGCAGGTTGTTAATGAGTCTTCCTCCAATCCTAATGCCCTGTTCTTCTTCATATAGTCCAGCTTCTTGTATTTGCTCAGCATACAGATTGACTAGGTATGGTGAAAGGATACAACCCTGACGCACACTCTTCCTGACTTTAAACCATGTAGTATCCCCTTGTTCTGTCCAAACAACTGCCTCTTGATCTATGTAAAGGTTCCTCAGGAGCATAATTAAGTCTTCCGGAATTCTCATTATTCCCAATGTTATCCATAATTTGTTATGATCCACACAGTCCAATGCCTTTACATAGTCAATAAAACACAGGTAAGCATCCTTCTGGTATTCTCTGCTTTCAGCCAGAATCCATCTGACATCAGCAATGATATCCCTTGTTCCACCTCCTCTTCTGAAACCGGCCTGAATTTCTGGCAGTTCCCTGTCGATATACTGCTGCAGCCATTTTTGAATGATCTTCAGCAAACTTTTGCTTGTGTGTGATATGAATGATATTGGTCTAGAGTTTTCACATTCGGTTGGATCACCTTTCTTGGGAATAGGCATAAATATGGATCTCTTCCAGTCAGTTGGCCAGGAAGCTGTCTTCATATTTCTTGGCATAGACGAGTGACCACCTCCAGTGCTGCATCCATTTTTTGAAACATCTCAGTTGATATTCCATCAATTCCTGGAGCCTTGTTTTTCACCAATGCCTTCAGAGCAGCTTGGACCTCTTCCTTCAGTACCATCAGTTCCTGATCATATGCTACCTCTTGAAATGGTTGAACGTTGACTAATTCTTTCTGGTCTAATGACTCTGTGTATTCCTTCCATATTCTTTTGATGCTTTCTGTGTCATTTAATATTTTTCCCATAGAATCCTTCACTATTGCAACTCGAGGTTTGAATTTTTTTCTTCAGTTCTTTCAGCTTGAGAAACATCGAGCATGTTCTTCCCTTTTTGTTTTCTATCTCTAGCTCTTTGAGCATGTCATTATAATAGTTTACTTTGTCTTCTTGAGCCACCCATCAAAATCTTCTCTTCAGTTCTTTTACTTCATCATTTCTTCCTTTTCCTTTAGCTGCTTGATGTTTGTAAGCAAGTTTCAGGGTCTCCTCTGACATTCATCTTGGTCTTTGCTTTCTTTCCTGTCTTTTCAGTGACCTCTTTCTTTCCTCATGGATGATGTCCTTGATATCATTCCACAGCTCGTCTGGTCTTCAGTCATTAGTGTTCAATGCATCAAATCTATCCTTGAGATGGTCTCTCAATTCAGGTGGGAAATACTCAAGGTCATATTTTGGCTCTCATGGACTTGTTCTAATGTTCTTCAGTTTCAACTTGAATTTGCATATGAGTAATTGATGGTCTGTTCCACAGGCAGCCCCTGGCCTTGTTCTGACCGATGATATTGAGCTTTTCCATCATCTCTTTCTATAGATGTAGTCAATCTGATTCCTGTGTATTCCACCTGGTGAGGTCCATGTGTACAGTTGCTGTTTTTTGTTGGTGAAAGAAGGTATTTGCAATTAAGAAGTTGTTGGTCTTGCAAAATTCTATCATTTGATCTCTGGCATTGTTTCTATCGCCAAGGCCATATTTTCCAACTACCCATCCTTCTTCGTTTCCAACTTTCCCGTTCCAATCATCAGTAATTACCAACGCATCCTGATTGCATGTTCGATAAATTTCAGGCTGCAGCAACTGATAAAAATATTCAGTTTCTTCATCTTTGGCCTTAGTGGTGGGTGCATGAATTTGAATAATAGTCGTATTAACTGGTCTTCCTTGTAGGTGTGTGGATATTATCCTATCACTAACAGCATCGTACTTCAGGATAGATCTTGAAATGTTCTTTTTGACAATGAATACAACACCATTCCTCTTCAAGTTGTCATTCCCAGCGTAGTAGACTATGTGATTGTCCAATTCAAAATGGCCAGTACCAGTCCATTTCGGCTTACTAATGCCTAGGATATCGATGTTTATGCATTACATTTCATTTTGGATGATATTCCAGTTTTCCTAGATTCATACTTCCTACCTTCCAGGTTCCGATTACTAATGGATGTTTGCAGCTGTTTCTTCTCATTTTGAGTCTTTCCACATCAGCATATGAAGGTCCCAAAAGCTTTACTCCACCCACATCATTAAGGTCGACTCTACTTTGAAGAGACAACTCTTCCCCAGTCCTCTTTTCAGTGCCTTCCAACCTGGGGGGGCTCATCCTCCAGTACTATATCAGGGAGTGTTCCTCAGCTATTCATAAGGTTTTCACTGGCTGATTCTTTTCAGAAGTAGGCTGCCTGGTCCTTCTTCATAGTCTGTCTTAGTCTGGAAGCTCAGCTGAAACCTATCTTCCATGGGTGACCCGACTGGTATCTGAATACCAGTGGCATAGCTTCCAGCATCACAGCAACACACAAGCCCCCACAGTACAAAAAACTGACAGACAAGTGGGGAAACTAGATAGTAGACAAGAATCATCTTAGGTGAAGGGAAGAACAACACACACTTTGGCAAAGTCAGCACAACTGGACTAAACCAAAAACTAAGAAGTTTTTCTGAATACAACCAAACATTTTGAAGGACAGAGTAGCAGGGGTGGGGACCTGGGGACGATGGTTTCAGGGGACATCTAGGTCAGTTGGCATAACAAAGTTTATTGAGAAAATGTTCTTCATCCCACTTTGGTGAGTGGTGTCTGGTGTCTTAAAAGCTAACACTCAGCCATCTAAGATGCATCAATTGGTCCCAACCCACCTGTAACAAAGGAGAATGAAGAACACCAAAGACACAAGGAAAATATGATCCCAAGAGACAGAAGGGCCACATAAACCAGAGACTCCATCAACTTAAGACCAGAATAACTAGATGGTACCCAGCTACCACCAAGGACTGCCCGGACAGGGAACACAGCAGAGATTCCACGATGGAGCAGGTGAAAAGTGAGGTGCAGAACTCAAATTCTAGTAAAAAGACCAGATTTAGTGGTGATCTGACTGAGACTGGAGGGACCCCATAAGATATGGCCCCCCAGACTCTCTGTTAGCCCCAAACTAAAACCATTCCCAAAGCTGACTCTTCAGACAAAGATTAGATTTTATTATAAGACATAAAGTGATATTTGTGAAGAGTGTGCTTCTTAGCTTAAGTAGATACATGAGACTAAATGGGCAGCTCCTGTCTGGAGGAGAGATGAGAAGGCAGAAACGGTCAGGACCTGGTTGAATGGACACAGGAAATCCAGGGTGGAAAGGAGGAGTGTGCTGTCACACTATAGGGAAAACAACTAGGGTCACAGAACAACATGTATATAAATTTTTGTATGAGAAACTAACTTGAACTTTAAACTTTCACTGAAGGCACAATAAAAAAAAGAATGATGTTGGCTGTTGGTTTTGTATAGATATGCTTTATTTTGTTGGCTTGTGTCTTGAGGAAATCTCTTGAGATATAAAAGAAAGAAGTGAGCAGAGCGACAGGGGGACCTCATACCACCAAGAAAGCAATGATGAGAGCATAGCAGGTCCTTTGAATCCGGGGTCCCTGTGCAGAAAAGCTGCCAGTCTAGAGGAAGCTTGGGAGAAAGTCTTCCCCTGGAGCTGAAACCCTGAATTTGGAATTTTATCCTACTTTACTGTGAGAAAACAAACTTCTCTTTGACAAAGCCATCCACTTGTGGTATTTCAGTTATAGCAGCACTAGATAATTAAGACAGTGATGCCCCAATACAGTCTACCATGCCACTGGACCCCCCTTCCCTCTCCTCCAAGGGAGGGGAAGGCCCACTGCCAGCAGACATTTGGTATACAGATGGCTCTAGCTGAGGTATGCCACCACTGTGGACAGCAGTGGCTGTGCAAGCCTCTGCTGATACCATTTGATTTGAAACCAGCTCAGGGCAAATCAGTCAATGGGCCAAATTAAGGGCCGTGTGGATGGTCCCACCCACGAACTCTGGCCTCTAACCCTGTGTATGGACAGCTGGACAGTAGCCTGTGGGATAACAATAAGGATAGGCCATTGTCATAATGAGCAGTGGACAATAATAGGTAAAGTCCTGTGGGGTGAAATTTTGTGGCAGAACATCTGGGATTGCCTCCAAACCCAGGATGCTGACCTGTTTTTCATACAGCAGCCCATTCACCACTTACCCCGCCAGGAAACCAAGAAGCACGTGCTATAGCACAGGTTAGAATGGTTCATCCCAAGGGGAAAGGCGCCCATTGAATTCACCAGAAAAGTGGACATCATGGTGCCCATGTTGGTTGGAAAATAGCCAAAGAGGCAACCATAGCAGTAAAGTATAGTGATCTGGTAGGTGATGTACACAATTGCCCCTTATGCTCACACCAATGTCCAAGGCATCTGCTGTGCAATCCTGGGCAGATACATAAAGTAACACAGCCAGTGACAGGCTGGCAGGTAGATTTTGTAGGGCCTCTACCCCCAGTGAAGAAGCAAAGTACGCTCTCATTTGTGTGGACACCGTCACTGGCTTGATACAGGCATTCCCGTGTAAACAAGCAAACCAAGTTACAATAAAGATTACAAAAATTGAATGGTATGTATGGGATACTTTGAAGGATTGAGAGTGACCAGGGGACACACTTTACAGATCACGATGTGTGTGAATGGGTGGCTGAGAACAAGGTACAAGGCATTACCACCTCTGCTACAATTCCCAGGCCACAGGCCTGGTAGAAAGGAAGAACAGTGTCCTGAAATGACAAATACAGCCCTTACAGGTAAGACTTCCCTGGTGGAGTGGACCAAGGTGCTGCCTGAGGCTTTGAGGTTGATAAATTCAGGTCCCACTGGGGCTTTAGCCCTGTATGCCAGACTAGGATCCCCTAGTGACCCTCCAGCAATGGTCTGAGTGACATCACAGGCTCTGGAAGCATATCCACCAAGATCGTTGCCAGAACAGAACAGCATGGTCCTCTGAACACCCCAAGACCTGGCACTGGGAAGTGGAACCATCTATTGGCACCTGTCATGGGTTACCCCACTGGGGTGGATTGGTTACATCGTCCCTCTGGAGGTGGAGGAATTGATCGGCCTAATATGGGAGCCCATCATCCTACTGCACAGAGGGCTTTGGCAGTCTCGCTTCACGTGGAAAGAAGTGATGGCTATACCATGAAAGACAGAAGTGGGTCTCCTTTCCTGGCATACAGCAAAACTGATGACTTTACTCACAACCCCTCAAGTAATCTTCCTGACGCAACACATATGGTATATCCTTGGAAAAATGCCTAAAGCAGTCATTGTCCTCACTACCATAGGGGAAACCATTAGTGTGATCCTAATAGAAAGGGAAGATTTACCCCTCTTAGTACCTACTAAAC
This sequence comes from Loxodonta africana, assembly GCF_030014295.1. Taxonomy (NCBI): domain Eukaryota; kingdom Metazoa; phylum Chordata; class Mammalia; order Proboscidea; family Elephantidae; genus Loxodonta; species Loxodonta africana. The sequence goes on from NC_087344.1 coordinate 18,300,737, forward strand.
ACCTGTCTTTCCTATGGTAGGTGTGGTCTATTCTGCTTTCTTCCCTTTGGGGCAGCCAACCTCTTTCCTAGAGAGGGTTCACAGCTTCACCGTAGTCCACAACAAAAGCAGTTCCTGGATCTGTGGACAACTCCCTTCTCAAGCACTGAAGATACGCCTAGAATTGTGGAGCCCCTGACAGGAACTGATTGGGCAGCCCTCTAGTTGACATGGTGTTTTGATGGGACTTGGTCTTTTCCTGGGTGTAGGGATTGTTCTGCTCTGTTTATCTATACAGTTGGTGTGGTCCGTGCCTCCAATTACAGCAATGCTCTCTGTCCCTACAGTGATACTGCCTCTTGGGGTCCTCAGGAACTTTGTGGAAGAGGGGGAATGCCTCAGATTGTAAGAGCTGGCCTCAAGGGGTGGACTGAAGTGGAAAACAGGCTTTGCGAGGTCAAACATGGTTGCCGTCATGCTTTCTGTTAGTTCACTGTTGTTTCTGTTAGTTCACTGCTGTTTTCCAAACCCCTGTTATGTGACCTTGCTGAGGCAATCTTATGTAACCCTCTGGAGTGGGGCCACTTTTGTCCTTGACCATTATAAAACCTCTGCCTCCCCTACTGCTGGGTGCAGAGATCTGCTTTGGTCCTCCTGCCTCTGGGGACCACTGGCTTGGTATGTAAATCTCCCTAATAAAGACTCCTTCACCGCCACACTGAAGTTGCCCACTTCTTTCTTCAGTCTCTCAGCACCCTCCAATTTTGGAGGCAAATTTCTAGTTACTGGTCCATGCCTGGACAATGACTTTAACAAAAAGAAATTTATTTCTCACTGTTTAGAAAGCTAGAAGTCCCACTTCAGGGCACCAGCTCTAGAGGAAGTCTTTTTCTCTCTGTTGGCTCTTTCAACATTTGTGGGCCTGATGTTCCTTGGAGATCTCCATGTGTCTTGGCATCAATCTTCCCCTGGGTCTAGGAGGTTCTTAACACAGGGACCTCCAGCTCTTCTTTCTTGATGGTAATGAGGTCCCCTCTCTCTCCCCTCACTTATCTCTGCTTTTATCTCTTCTAGGACAATGAAGGGTGGTGACTCAAGATACATCCCACCATAATCCTGCCTCATTAACAAAACATACATAACCTAATGCTCATTAACATGACCTAATCCTGCCTCATCAACACAGCAGACAGCTTACTCCCAAATGGGACCATAACCACAGGCATCAAACCTGTTGAGTCCATTCCAACTCAGAGAAGAACTGCCCCAGAGGGTTTCCAAGGAGCAGCTGGTGAATTTGAACTGCAGACCTTTTGGTTAGTAGCTGAACTCTTAACACTACACCACGAGGGCTCCAACCACAGGCATATAGGCTAGCATGACAACACATTACAAACCGGAAGAAAATCAGATCACAAAATGGAAAACAACCACACAATACTGGGAATCATGGTGTCATAAGTTGACACGTATTTTTGGAGAACACAATTCAACCCATGACAATGGAGAATAGGATCTTATTTCCCTTCCTAATAAAATTTCTGATATGAAAAAATAATTACTATAAGAGCCTTAGTCTGACCATGTTGGAAGTTAACCCTTATGACCACTACAAGCACTTCATACATTTTCTGGTATTTGTTCTTTTATTATAGTGTGTTGTCAAATCTATTCCTACTCATAGCAACCCTATATGACTAAGTAGAACTGCTTATAGGGTTTCCTAGACTATAATCTTTACCGTAGCAGATCACCAGTCTTTTCTCTCTCTGAGCCACTGATGAATTCAAACTGCTGACCTTTTGGTAAGCAGCCAAGAACTTAACTATTGCACCACCAGGGCTCCTTTTTGGTACTTAGTATTCAATAAAATTTAACTAGGATCATTCTGTTCTATATCTTGCCATAATTTATATGGCTGATAATTCTTTGCTGTGATATATTTCTACTTGTGCCAGCAACTTTATTGATTTACCTTTATTGTAATATCTATCAGCAGGTTTTACTAATCTTAGTAATATACTTAAATGAATAATTATTGAAAAGGCAGGAAAGGTTGGTAATTTTTCCACCACCTTATTTGTTTTCATCGCTTCTCATTGATTTATTGATAACAGTGTATATAAGTTTTTACTTTTCTCCTTAATTGCCTTATCTTGCACTTTTCCTTCCTCATCTCTGTTGGAGTCCATACAGAGAAATGTGACTGAGTAAAATATATTGAATCATTGAATTCTTGCAGGGCTGGCTGGACTCTTAGGACTCTCATATAAAACTTCAACTGTGTATTTCTGTGGAAAACAATTTTTCTATGGAGATGGACTTTACTTTGAGGAAGATATGTTGAATGTAAAATGGAACAGTAGAAAAGGGAAAGTTGGCAGGCTTAGGGAGATTGCTTTTCCCACAAGCACAAAAAAGTAGGGCATTCAGTCAGAATCATCTCTGTGGTGTGGGGATGACAACCATGCAGGTCTTTTTGAGAATCAGTGGAGTTTCTGGAAAGTCTTCAGTTCTGGTCATCATTAATGATGGTAGTGGGATTGTGCCCACCACCATACTCAGGGGACAGCTCCTGACTTTGTACACTAGTTGTATTCTAATGAAAAGCTGCCTCCGTTTAATTTCCCAGAATACCTGCAGAGATAAATCACCTCAGGCCTTCGCTGATACTGCAGGTTTCCACAACTCACTGAAGAACTACTCACTCTGGTATCTGGGAAGATATCTGAAGGATGGGATTCTAAATAAGCACTTTTTGAGATGCTGATGCATGCTGAAGTCTGATAAGCATGACTTTAATATTAAAAGAACATGGGAGATAAACAAAATAAATGTGGTATATACAAACAATGGAATATTACTCAGCCATAAAGAGAAATGAAGTCCTGACACATGCAGCAACATGGGTGAACTTTGAAAACATTATGTTGAGTGAAATAAGTCAATCAAAAAAGACTAATATTGTATGACTTCACTTACATGAAATAACAAGAATAGGCAAATGTAAAGAGAACAAAGTTCAGGGGAAGGTGGGAAAGGGAAAATGGGAAGTCATTGCCTAGGAAGCAGTGACTTTATGCGTATAGTGAATTAGAATTTGGCAACGACTATGGGTGATGGTTGCACAACATGATTGTTGTAATTGATATCACTAAATTATGCACCTGAAAAATGTTGAATTGGCAAATGTTATGTTATATATATATTTCACACAACAATCAAAAAAGACAAAAAAGACTTTTGTAGGCGAATGTATTTAGAATCTGAATATAAAAAATCTGGAAATTAAAATCTTTTCAATTTTACTTATTAAAATGTCATATGCAAAGTAGTATATAAAATATACCTGTGGTTTTTAAAGAATAGTAATATAGTGAAAACCAATATATTCATCACCTGGGTTAAGAAATGAAGTGATGACATCACCATAGAATCCATTTGAAGAGTCTCCTAGCCACTGTCCTCTACACTCCCAGTGGCAAACACTGTCTTGAATTCTATATTTATCATTTTCTCTGGTGTTTTTCTGTTTTGTTGAATCTTATTGTTATGGATTGATTTATGCCCTCCAAAAAGGTAGGTTGAATCCTCACCCATAGTACCTGTGAATGTGACCTTGTTTGGAAACAGTATCTTTGATGATGTTATCACTTAACATGAGGTCATATTGGCTCTTGGGCTGGGTTCTCTAGAGAACCAAAACCAGTAAAGTGTATAAAAATATATAGAGAGAGATTTATATCAAGGAAATGGCTCACATGTAGAGGCTAGAACATCCAAAGTCCGTGGGTCAGGATAGAGCCTTCCCCTGATTCACATAGACACAAGAGCTGGTGCACTAAAGATCAGCAGGTCAGACAGCAAGACTCTTGCTGGCAAGCTGCAAAGACCGATGAATCCCAAGATTGTCAGGCAATATGGCAGGTAAGCTGCTAGCTCAAGTCCCAAACTGGAAGTCATATGAACAGGAGCCAGCTACAGGGTCCAGAGGAAGCAAAAGCCCACAAGCCTTACCAGAAAGTCCACTTATATTCCATGCAGGCCACACCACCAGGGAAATTCCCTTTCAACTGACTGGTTACTCTCAGAAGATCTCATCATGGAGGTGATTATATCAAATCTCATCATGGAAGCGATCACATCATCATACAACTACCAAACCACTGAGAATCATGGCCAAGTTGACACACAATCTTAACAATCACATTGGATGAGGGTCAGTCCTAATTTGATATAAGTGGTGTCCTTATAAAAAGAAAGGAGACAAAGATACAGAGGGTCAAAAAACAGAGGTGTCATATGAACACAGAGGAAGAAAAGTGGAGTTACGTTGCAGCTGCAAAGCAACAAGTGACTGGGGATACTAGAAGCTGGAAGACACAAGAAAGATCTTTCTCTAGAGCCTTCAGAGGGGGTATATCCCTGCTGACAGCATGAATTGGGACTTCTAGCCTTCAGAACTTTGAGACAATAAATCTGTTGTCATTTTAAGCTACCTCATTTGTGGTACAGGCAGTCTCTGGGCTCTAACCATGCCTCCGTTCTAACTGTGTCTTTAGATATTGTTGTTGTTGTCGTTAGGTGCCATCCAGTCAGTTCCAACTCACAGCAACCCTGTGCACAACAGAATGAAACACAGCCCCATTCTGTGTCATCCTCATAATTGTTACTATGCTTGAGCCTATTGTTGCAGCCACTGTGCCAAATCATCTCATTGAAGATCTTCCTCTTTTTTGCTGACCCTCTGCTTTACTAAGCATGATGTCCTTCTCCAGGGACTGATCCCTTCTGATAACATGTCCAAAGTATGTGAGATGTAGTCTTGCCACCCTTGTTTCTAAGGAACATTCTTGTTGTACTTCTTCCAAGACAGATTAGTTTGTTCTTTTGGCAGTCTATGGTATATTCAATATTCTTCACCAAAACTACAATTCAGAGGAGTCAATTCTTCTTCAGTCTTCCTTGGTCATTCTCCAGGTTTTGCATGCATATGAGGCGATTGAAAACACCATGGCTTGGGTCAGGCACACCTTAGTCCTCAAGGTGACATCTTTGCTTTTCAACACTTTAAAGAGGAATTTTGCAGCCAATTTGCCCAGTGCAATGCATCTTTTGATTTCTTGACTGCTGCTACCACAGGTGTTGATTGTGGCTTCAAGTAAAACGAAATCCTTGACAAATTCAATCTTTTCTCCATTTATCATGATGTTGTTTATTGGTCCAGTTGTGAGGACTTTTGTTTTCTTTATGTTGAGGTGTCATCCATACTGAAGGCTGTGGTCTTTGATCTTTATTAGTTAGTAAGTGCTTTAAGTCCTCTTCATTTTCAGCAAGCAAGGTTGTGTCATCTGCATAATGCAGGTTGTTAATGAGTCTTCCTCCAATCCTGATGCCCCATTCTTCTTCATATAACCCAGCTTCTCGTATTATTTGCTCAGCATACAGATTGAATAGGTATGGTGAAAGGCTACAACCCTGACACACATTTTTCCTGACTATAAACCACTCCGTATTCCCTTGTTCTGTTTGAACAGCTGCCTCTTGATCCATGTACAGGTTCCTCATGAGAACAATTAAGGGTTCTGGAATTCCCATTCTTTGCAATGTTACAGGTAATTTGTTATGATCCACACAGATGAATGCCTTTAAAAAAAACCTTTACGTAGTCAATAAAACACAGGTAAACATCTTTCTGGTATTCTCTGCTTTCAGCCAATATCCATCTGACATCAGCAATGATATCCCTGGTTCCACGTCCTTGTCTAAATCAGGCTTGAATTTCCAGCAGCTCCCTGTTGATATACTGCTGCAGCCACTTTTGAATGATTTTCACCAAGATTTTCCTTGCATGAGATATTAATGATATTGTCCAATAATTTCCACTTTCTGTTTGATCACCTTTCTTGGGAATAGGCATAAACATGGATTTCTTCCAGTCGGTTGGCCAGGTAGCTGTCTTTCAAATGTCTTGGCATGGACAAGTGAGCACTTCCAGTGCTGCATTAGTTTGTTGAAATATTTCAATTGGTATTCCTTCAATTCCTGGAGCTTTGCTTTTCACCAGTGCCTTCAGTGCAGCTTGGACTTCTTCCTTCAGTGCCATCAGTTTCTGGCCGTATGTTACCTCCTGAGATGGCTGAATGTCCACTAATTCTTTTTGGTACAGTGACTTTGTGTATTCTTTCCATCTTCTTTTGATGTTTCCTGCTTCCTTTAATATTTTCCCCATAGAATCCTTTACTATTGTAACTCAAGGCTTGAATTTTTTCTTCAGTTCTTTCAGCTTGAGAAATGCTGAGCATGTTCTTCCCTTTTGGTTTTCTATCTCCAGGTCATTGCACATGCCACCATGTGCATGTGCACTTTGTCTTCTTGAGTTGCCCTTTGAAAATCTTCTGTGCAGTTCTTTTACTTCATCATTTTTTCCTTTAGCTTTAGCTACCTGACATTCAAGAGTAAGTTTGAGTCTCTTCTGACATTCATTTAGGTCTTTTCTTCTCTCCTGTCTCTTTAATGAGCTCTTGCTTTCTTCATGCATGATGTCCTTGATGTCATTCCACAACTCATCTGGTCTTTGGTCATTAATGTTCAACGCATCAAATCTATTCTTGAGATGGTCTCCAAAATCAGGTGGAATATACTTAAGGTCGTACTTTGGCTCTCGAGGACTTGTTCTAATGTTCTTCATTTTCAACTTGAACTTGCATACGAGTAATTGGTGGCCTGATCCATAGTCAGCCCCTGACCTTTTTCTGACTAATGATATTGAGCTTTTCCATCGTCTCTTTCCTCAGCTGTAGTCAGTTTGATTCCTGTGTATTCCATCTGGTGAGATCCATGGGTATAGTTGCTGTTTATGTTGGTGAAAAAAGATAGTTGCAATGAAGAAGTCGTTGGTCCTGCAAAATTCTATCATGTGATCTCTGGCATCATTTCTATCACCAAGGCCTTCCAAGTACCGATTGTTCTTCTTCGTTTCAAACTTCCGCATTCCAATTACCAGTAAATATCAATGCATCCTGATTGCATTTTTGATCAATTTCAGACTGCAGAGTTTGGTAAAAATCTTCAATTTCTTCATCTTTTGCCTCAGTGGTTGGAATGGTTTGAATAATAATTGTATTAACTGGTCATCCTTCAAGGTGTATGGATATTAATCCTACCATTGACAGCGTTGAACTTCAGGAAGGATCTCAAAATGTCCTTTTTGACAAGCAATGCAAGGCCATTTCTCTTCAAGTTGTCATTCCTGGCACAGTAGATAGTCTGATTGAAAATGACTGATACTAGTCCATTTCAGCTCACTAATGCCTAGGATTTCGGTCTTTATGCATTCTATTTCATTTTTGATGACTTCCAGTTTTCCTAGATTCATACTTTGTACATTCCAGGTTCTGTTTATTAATGGATGTTTGCCACTGTTTCTTCTCATTTGGAATCATGACACATCAGCAAATGAAGGTCCTGAAAGCTTGACTCCCTCCATTTCATTAAGGTTGACTCTAGTTTGAGGAGGCAGCTCTTTTAATAGTTAAATCGAATTTGTAGGTAAGTCAGAACGGGTGCTCATAGTTCTTATTTAGCCTTACTTTAGTGAAAGAAAAGACTCGGAGTCTTTTCAATGATTTAAAAGCTGTACGTCAGTAAGTGAAGGTGACTGTGATGAAAAACTTCTTGCAGGTAGGGTTTGGTTCAATGTTTCAACCTGAGGGCAAATTTATATAACAATACAGGGCAGTATTAGTTGTAAGTTGGATGTTCCTAACCCAAGGACTGCCTGTGCTTCGATATGACAGCCCTGTGAAACTAATACACCTGAAAATTATCAATCTTTGATCATATTTGCGCTACAAAATTGACAAAGTGATTCAAGGTCATTGTTTTATCCCCTCTATGTATATCCCTATCAAATTTATCAATTTGCATATTTTTATACTTGTTAATAGTTAAATTAACTGTTGTGTCCTGACTGTGCTTTTGAAATTCAACCGTGTTTCTGGATGTAGCAGTAATTCTTTTTTTTTTCCAATGCTGTGCATGATTACATTACAAAATTCATATCTTTTCTAATGCTGATGGAAAATTTGGTAGCTAGTTTTCTATTATGAATAAATCTGTTCCAATATTCTCAGACTCATCTCCTGGTGGAAATGAGAGTAAGTTGTACACCTAGGGTGGAATTTTGGATGAAGGGAGAACTTACTCTCCTTTGGGGACATCCAACGAGTTTGTCTAAGTGAATGAACCCATCTAAACAGCCATTAGGAGTTCCTGATCATCCACACAATCATCAGCACATTTTCCTTATTTTGACAATTTAGTAAGCCTAAATATTATTTAATTAGCTAACATTTCCTTTATTGTTAATGAATTTAAGCATCTTCTCACATATTTATGGGCCATTTATTTTCCCTTTTGTGGAAATTTTCTCTCTGGTATTTCTATTCAACTGTTTATTTCTTATTAATTCATAACAGTTGTGTTTAGGGGTAAATGTTGCACAGCCGATTAATATAATCAATGTCAATAAGTCGAACACCTAAAAAAAACTGCATTGGCAAATAGTGTGTGATGGATTTACAAGAAAAAAAAAAAGAGCAGCTGCTGAGGCTACTTATGTGTAACCAAACATCTTATGGGATTTGATTTCTTGGTTTGGAGGTTTAGGATCATGGTACTGAAACAGGCTGCTCAGCCATATTGAAAACCCCAATCAACACCCCTTTCCCTCCCCCGCTTGTCTTGCTAACCACAAGCTTGTTTTGAGCAGGAAGTCACAGCAGGTAGTGGCTTCATACACTGACTAGCCCTAGTTACACTTTGAAGCATGCACAGATTGAAATCACATCCTTCAACTGACCCCCCCAGCCCCCAAATATAGGCATGGGAGGGCTAAAGGCAGAAAATTCCGGGTACCAAACCCGACCCCCTGACGCCATTGGAAACACAAAGCTCCCCAGCCCCCTTAGTCAGCGAGCACGTGGCCTTAAGGTCACTAGACCCCCACGCACTCCTTGTATGCGCAGACAATAAACTCGCCACTTTCTGTTTCCCTTGCAATCAGTGTCCGTCTTATTTCAATCGGCTAATAAGACAGGACAGGAACCCGAGTGGCGTTCGGTTACAGTTTCATGGAACGTTCCAGTTAATTGGCTTAATATCATGTTTAGTGCTTCTGTTCTACCTCCTAGTTTGTTGTGGAGTACCTGGGATCTTAAAAGCTTGCAAGCAGCAATCCAACATATAACATTGGGTCTCTGTTCACATGGAGCAGCAAAGGAATAAGGGGGGTCAGCAATAGGGGGAAGAAATGAAATGTGTGGCTGATTGCCTCCATGAACAACTGCCTCCTCTGCCAAGAGACCAACAGAATAGGCTGGTATGTCTGGCTTATTTCACTCAGTATAAAGTTTTCAAAGTTCATCCATGTTGTAGCATGTATCAGAATTTTGTTTCTATTTATGGCTAAATAATATTACATTCTATGGATATACACAATTTTGCTTATCTGCTGATGGACACTTGGCCTATTTTCACCACTTGCTATTGTGAGTAATGCTGCAATGAACATTGGTACACATGTATCTGTTTGAGTCTCAGCTTTCAAGTCTCTTGGGTATATACCTAAAAATGGAATCGCTGAGTCATATGGTAACTCTGTGTTTAACTTTTAGAAGAATGACCAATCATTCTTCCACAGTGGCTGTACTTTTACATTCCCAGCAACAATGTATGAGAGTCCCAGTTTCTCCATATCCTCCTCAACAATGGTTAGCTTCTTAGAAAAGGAAACCCTAAGTCTAATATGATCGAACAATAAAAAGAGTTATATCTCATTTCAAGGAAAGGACTTCAGAAGTAGGGAATGTACAGGAACAGGAGGGCAGGCTCCATTTAGTCCTCCCGAGGTGGCTTCATCCTAGAACTTGTTCCCTCTCGTGATCTCCTGATTGCTGCAACAGATGCAGGTATCCTATCCACACATGATGCCTGCCCAGTTAGAGAAGACCTGTCCACCATGGGTGACTCTGCTGGTATTTGAACACTGGTGGCATAGCTTCTAGCATCACAGCAACACGCAAGCCCCCACAGTATGACAAACTGACAGATGATGTCGGGGGAAATAAAAAGAGTCCTAAAACCAAACCCAGTGCCATCAAGTCGATTCCGACTCATATCGACCCTATAGGACAGGGTAGAACTGCCCCATAGAGTTTCCAAGGAGCTCCTGGCAGATTCGAACTGCTGACCTTTTGGTTAGCAGCCGTAGCACTTAACCACTACGCCACCAGGGTTTCCATAAAAGAATCCTAGTTATCTTCAAAATTTAATTCAGTGTTATACTGAGGATTTTGCACAGAAATATTACACCTTAAATCTCTTCCCAGGAAGGGTAATGGAAAAATTTTATAGGTCAACATAATTGGTAATATTGACCCAGGTGCACAATTATAAAAATACTAGCTATTTAAATTTTAAAACTTTATATACGTTGAAGGAGCCCTGGTGGCACAACAGTTAAATGCTTGGCTGCTAAATGAAAGATTGGCAGTTCAAACCCACCCAATGGCTCCACAGGAAAAAGACCTGGCAATTTGCTTCCATGAAAATTACAGCCAAGAAAACCCTATGAGGTAGTTTCAATCTGTTACATGGGGTCACTATGAGTCAGAATTGACTGGATGGCACTCAAAAACAACAATAACAAAATATACTTTTAGATACCAGTATAAAAGAATTAATTTACCTGATATCTACATTTTTTATGCCTGCTTTATAAGGTTATAGCCAATCCATTTTTCTTACGCACTAAAATGTTATGTTTGTACTGTAAGGACAAACATACAAATCGAAATCAAAAGGTTTTTATTTCTCTCCATTGAAAATAAGGAAAGTGGCTCCCCTCCTCCCCTGCTCTTTTAGAATTCACTTTAGGTAATTTATAACTGTAATTTTTTTCTCTTTCTTTGAGAAGTATGTAAACCTAAGGTGTTCCCCCAAAGACCTGTTTAAAAAGTAACTTCAGGTAACCCTCTCCTACCTCCCAGTTTCCTGGAAGATTAGCATGACCTCAGGTGGCCCTGGCCCCAAATTGTGAAATCTACATCTGAGCATAAAAATACTGGAAAATAAGCAATTTTATCTGGAACACTTGAATGTAATCAATTGTATCCACTTAGCATTGAGGAATGGAGTTTTTAATTCTTCTGGATTCCACGGAGGTTGTGGTAACTCATCCAACCTATCATTGATCTTTGAGCCTTGAGCTTTGAGAAGACTGATTTCCTGAGGGTCATCTTTAGGTGGAACAATAGTTTGGCTTAATTAATAAGGAACACTTTGCCTTGGGCATTGTGCTCTTTTAAAGAACTATTTATGTGTAATTTCCACAACAGAAACTTCAAAGGTTAGACTAGAGTTATAAAACCAGTTGCTGTAGAGTAGATTCCAACCCAGAGTGGCCCTGTTGGACAGAGTAGAACTGCCCCATAGGGTTTCCAAGGCTATAATCTTTATGGAAGCAGATTGCCACATCTTCCTCCTATGGAGCAGCTGGTGGGTTCAAATCACTGACCCTTTCACTTAACCACTGCACCACCAGTGCTCCTTTGTTTTAATTGTTCTTCAAGACAATGCTGTATGGAATCGTGCATAACCACAAATTGTTTTATGGGTTATAAACTGGAGTATAAGAATCTGTAAAATGTTTTTCTTCTTTGGAATATTTTTGACTTTCTAGTCAGAACGAACAAATCTGTCTTGGAAGAAGTACAACCAGAATGCTCCTTAGAAGCAAGAATGGCGAGACTTTGTCTCACATACTTTGGACATGTTATCAGGAGAGATCAGTCCCTGGAGAAGGACATCATGCTTGGTAGAGGGTCAGGAAAAAAGGGGAAGGTCCTCAACGAGATGGACTGACATAGTGTCTGCAACGATGGCCTCAAGCATAACAACGATTATGAGGATGGCAGAGGACCAGGCACTGTTTCATTCTGTTGTACATAACAGGGTCACTATGAGTTGGAATGGGCTTGACAGCACCTAACAACAACAGTCAGAATATTACCCCCATTTGCAAATTGCATATTGTATTAAGTAAACTTCAATAAATTTATATTACTTGTTTAATGTTATTTTTGTTTTAACACTATTTAAAGAGCAAAATTCCTGGTTTTGGAATCCCTTTAGTGGATTGCCTGTGATGAATCACATTTTGGCTTAATGCATATTCAATAACACAACTTTTCTTTCTCTTCTATGTTTGTGAAGAGAGTTTCTGGATTGGGAGTAGATTTTTGTTTTTAATTCTATTTCTCCAACAGTTTCCTAATTTTGCACTGGCATAAATTGCAAACAGACAGCCTTCTTTAAGCCAAAATACCCACCATAATTGAATTTAAGTTTTTTTTTTTTTTTTTTTAATGAGAGTCTACAGAATGTTGGGTTAAAATTAAATTAATTTACTCAAATGTACAGTTACACAAACTCTTAACTCTTGTTTCCAAGTTTAATACTAAGGTAAACTTTTATTTCTATACTAATAGGAGGGATTAGTGCCCAGGGGCATTTCTCAGTGTTGATTTTTTCCACACCTTTGGCCTTCTAATGAATTACGGATTCTAATGAATAACAGATTGGAAACCCTGGTGGCGCAGTGGTTAAGAGCTACCGCTGCTAGACAAAAGGTCGGCAGTTTGAATCCACCAGGTGCTCCTTGGGAACCCTATGGGGCAGTTCTACTCTGTCCTATAGGGTCACTATGACTTGGAATCAACTCGACGGCAATGTTCTTGTTTTTTAAGGGCCGGTCCACTGTTTCTTTAAATACTTTCTTCTCTCTAATTTTTGCAAAACAGCTAGATTTTTTCTCATCCAGAATTCTTTTAAGAGAGAGAAAGGCTTTTGGCTATATATTCGCTGCTAGGTGCCATCAAGTTGATTCAGACTCATAGCGACACCATGTGACAGAGTAGAACTGCCCCACAGAGTTTCCTAAGCTGTAATCTTTACGGGAGCAGATCACTAGGCCTTTGTCCCATGGAGCCACTGGCTGGGCTTGAACTGCCAACCTTTTGGTTAGCAATGGGTGCTTAGCTGTTGCACCACCAGGGCTCCTTATGCTATAAATATATATCCCAAAACCCTTGCCCTCTAATCAATTCCGACTCATAGAGACCCTGTACGGCAGAGTAAAACTGCCCCATAGGGTTTCCAAGGAATGGTTGGTGGATTCGAACTGCCGACCTTCTGGTTAGCAGCCATAGCTCTTAACCATTGCATTACCAGGGCTCCAATAAGCTTATACATTTTTTCCTCTCAAATTAAAAGGAAAAATTTCCAACAAGATTTTAATACCCAGTTGAGTCTTTAATTTTTGTTCCAGAAAGCCTCTTTTTCAGGTAGAAAATTACTTTGACATCTGGACCCCTTAACACTAATTTTTAACATATGCCCAAATCACAGTTTTTAAATTGCTACAGTCTCAGATGGCAAAATCATACGCTAGGTGGTCTTGACTAGCTCATTTTGGCTGTTGCTCTAGTGAAGTCACCAGACTAAGACTCCAAGTTTATATTAAAAACAAAATTTATGGAACGAATGAAACGCGGGAGAGCACACATTCAGCTTGCCTGTAACGGTATGCTGTAACTTACAGACAAAAAAAAAAAAAAAGATATTTAACAGAGTGGGTACAGACAACAGTTTCACATCAAAGCAATGGCAGCAATGGAAGAAGCTGAGATTTACAAGAGTGACAATTAACTGTGAAACTTTCTTTACATCAGTTTCTAATCTAACACAAATCTCTCATACTTGATACAATTTAACTAAGGCAATATTTCTAAAATGAAAAGTATAAACAATTTTGACATGAAAGTTTAGTGATATATTTGCAGCTGGGTCAGCTTAATTGGAATCTTTGGATACAGAGCTGACCATTAAAAAAGACAAAGCCAAACCCACTGCCATGGAGTCGATTCCGACTCATAGCGACCCTACGGGATAGAGTAGAACCGCCTCGTTGAGTTTCCAAGGAGCGCCGGGTTAGGAAAGTGTAAATATAATCTGCTTATTTAGCTGAGAGAGAAGAGGCATTGCCTAGGCACCTGCTGAGGAACTTCTCAAAGTAGTTAAAATAACAGGTTTATCTATGGGCTCTAGTTTAACAACTCAATGAAGCTTTTTCTAAAGCCAGTTGCAAGAACGCTCTTAACATAACAGGCATGACTGAGCTTTGTTTTTCAAACAGCAACTTTAACAGAAGCAGAAAGGTTATCAGGAGTGTAGAAGTAAAACCTTCAGTTTAATTTCAGAATGGAGTGCTTAATTTTAGTTCTGAAATCTCCCAAATTAGACTTACAGGCATCTCAAAATTTTAAAGCTCCTCACACATTATTAAAAGAAAGATAAAGAAAAGGAGGAGATAATGAGAGAGTCTGTCTGAAAGACAACAGGGATTTATAGCACCAAGTGCCTTCATTTAGATGATTTGAGTCCACCAAGAGACACCTTGGAGCCCTGGTGGTGCAGTGATTAAGTGATACAGATGCTAACCAACAAGGTCAGCAGTTCAAATCCACCAGCTGCTCCTTGGAAACCCTATGGGGCAGGGTCTATTCTGTCCTTTAGGGTCCCTATGGGTGGGAATCAACTCCACAGCAACGGGTTTGGTTTTTTGGGGCTTAGAAACTCTCTGGAAGAAAAGCCTGGAGACCTACTTCCAAAAAAAAAAAAGCAGCCATTAAAAACCCTATGGAGCACAGTTCTACTTTGAGATACGTAAGTTTGCCAGAAATCTGAGTCAACTTGAAGGTAACTGGTGGTTCTCAACCTCACCACCACCATTTAAGGAGTATCCTTCCTGCAAAAAAAAAAAAAAAAAACCCTTAATCCGATCAAATATCTAGATCTAAAAAACATTTTACGATTATAAGATGAACATGTCAAACAATAGCACAGGGATTCAATCAGCAGAATCCAGACTGTTTCTTCAACAAATAAATTGCAAGCAATGTAAACAAAGAGGAAAACCTATAGATTAAGAAGAATTTACAACATCTATCAACCAGGTAGAATATAGGGATATTATTTGGATTATGATTTGAATAATTTATTTAAAAAATTATGAGACAATTGGGGGAATTTGAATAATAACTGGATATTTTATGATATCATATGATTCTTACTGATATTTTAAAGTGAATGTATTAGTTTCTTAGGGGTGCCATAATAAAACACTATAAACTGGGTGGCTTATAAGAACAAAAATTTATTGACTCACAGTTCTGGAGGCTAATAGTCAAAATTCCGGGTGTCAACAGGACGCTTTTTTCTTGGAAGGCTCTAAGGGAAGACCTTTACTTATCTTTCTCAGCTTCTGGAAGCCACAAGTGTTCCTTGGCATGAAGATGCATCTTCATGTGGCTATCCTTCCTCTGCCTGAGTCTCTTCTCTTTTATAAGGACAATATTCAAATTGGATTAGGACTCATCCTACTCCAGTATGACCTCGTGTTAACTGATAAAATCACCAAAGACCCTGTTTCTACAAAAATTCACATTCACAGGTACTGGATGTTAGGACTTCAACATATCTTTTTGGGGGACACAACTGAGTGCGTAACTGTGAGATAATGGTACTGTGATTATGCTTTTAAAAGGTTTTATTTTTTAGAAACATACCGAAATTATATGATACAGGGAGCTCACTCTGAAATAATCATGTGGGAGTGGGCGAAGTGGGTCGAGTACAGATGAAACAAGGCCCTGAGTTGATAGTCAGTGATGCTGGGTGACGAATACGTGGGTTTCCCTATATTAAGCGGAGGCTTATAAAAACTTGCCAGTTGACAAAAATTGAAGCATATGAAAATTCTGTTGGCCCAAATTGCCAGAGTATCGGCAATCTTGTATGGCTCAATCTAGTACTATTTTCTCTATATTTGTCTACACAAAAAACAAAAATTTGTCTATGTTTGAAATTTTCCATAACTAAAGTTTTTTTTTCTTTTTAAAGATTGGCATTCAATGTAACAATCATTTCTTTAGTGTTTATTGACCAGACACCTGACCCAACCATCTACGGATGACCTCACAAAACTGAATTCCTAAAAATGCATAAGTGGAGACTCCCAGTGACACCACCCTGGTCCCGCTACTCAGTGAGGATCTGGCTGCATTTGGAACCCATCGGGGTAGATTCTGCCTCCTCCATTAGCAGAGCTGGAAAGACGCCACTGTGGCTTTACAGAGAGTTGTCTTATTGAGGTGAAGTGGGTTGAAAGTAGCTTTATTTTTTGGTGCTAGAGCCCTGGGTGAATCTAGGGACTCTTTGGATTGTTTCTTGATCCTTTAAGTGACGAGAAACACTGGGTTCAAAGAAGAATGGAATCTTTGTCCATGAGAAGCCCTGGCCCTTGAAAAGACAAAGTTTTTGAGACTAGGAGAGTCTATTCCCAGGGAAGAGGGTACCAAGCAAGTCGAGAAACACAAACTTGTCCCCTAGTTGCCTCCTGAAGACTGGAAATTGTCAATACAGGCTCCTTACTGCCGTGTCCCAGCCCCCATTGGAAACAGAACTATTCAGGGAATCAAGTTGAAATTGGACAATTTGTCTAACAAGGAACCTTGGGAATTCTTATTTTCCCAGGCATTGTAAATATCCCCTCAGTTCCTACAATTTGTTCCCCACTCCAGCTTCTCTACTTTGGGCCAGGAGGATACATACCTACCTGTGCCTCTAAGGCATCCTTCTGGCCCAAAGATCTAACTTCAACCTCTTTTTTTTTTTCTTTTTTCCTGGAAGCAGAGCCAACATCATTATTATCCATCACCAGGGAAGAAACTGAGTCAGTTTAACTCAACCCTGAGTGATGATGTCAAGAAGAGGAAAGATCACCCAGTAAGTGCTTTAGAAGAGAAAAAGAAAGAGAGAGAAATTGGAGAGAACGTAGAAAAAACAATGAGGGCAGAGCCTCTGTGTTCTCAGAGATGCTGGAAGCTCTACCTGGCTCAACTCAGCATCCAGTTCCCAGAATGCAAAGACCTCTTTTATCCACCCAGCTCAATCTACTTCAGCTGTGATGCCAGTCAGCTCTTTCCAAACCCAATGATACGTAGCACAGTTCTTAGTATCTTGACTTTCTCAAAGGCCAGAGAGGTTCCCATTTCACTTCTGTAGGCAAATGTCTGGGTTATTTTCATCATTGTGCCTCTAAAGTCTTTGCTGATTCCTGATTTTTCCAGGATATGAGAGCTCCTGGAAACTGAGTTCCAGGAGTCTGGCAAAGATAGGAATAGTCTTTCTTGTGTAGAACTTCATCAAGAAGATGAAAGAAACAACTCAATCTCTCAGTTCCTAAGATCTAAAACTTTTCCCAAGAGATGTGGAAACACAAGGGGTGACAGAGTAAGTCACTTATTGTGTATTATTATGTATTACTTATTATGCATCAGGAGTGGGACTTATTGCAATGGCTTCAGGCTCATAGAAGCATAGGACTTTCTAAATGAAAGAATGAAGGGGTGTGGGAAGTGAAATTTATGATTCTTACTTTGGTTGTTATCTGTAATGGCTGAAAGGAAAGTAAGAGATGTTATGCTGCAGCTGAGAGGAGAAAAGCTGCATCTGGAGTGGCTTGGGGCAAAAGTCAGGCTGCTTAAGGAAGATGACTGATAGGGGGCCACAGTCTTCTGGTTCCAGCCAGCCAGGGGCCAAGGCCATAACCATATGAATAGTCAAGGGATGGAGAAGAGAAGATGAAACTGGAATGTTTTAAAAAAGAGTTGTTTATTTGAATGTACTATGGATATTGAATGTTTCCCCTACCTAGTGTTGTAAAACATACCTAAATGTATGATAGAAATGAATACCTGGTATTTATAGATTACAGAAAATGTGTAACTCTTCCTTTGGCCAATACTTGATTAGATATGCTAAAAGGGGAACTAGAACTTGCCAGAGAGAAATGCAGGCTGTTCATTTCAATGCAGTAGCCCTGTGTATAGAGTAAAAAAAAAAAAAAAAAAAATTTGGGAGGGGGGAGGGTTTAAGTGGAAAACCTGAGCCCTACCCAGAATCTTTCCAGTCAGGAAATTTGCATTTGAAAAGACATGCAGACCTACCTAGAACTGCTGAGAGAGCAGGAGATTTGCATTTGAAGGAAGGATTTGCAGGGAAAAAAAAAAAAAAAACTTGCTTTTTGAATTTTGCTCAAGTGGTTTGCCTTTGGGTACGTTGAGGCAGGAAAAGTCAGTGCCCATCAGGAGAACCCCCTTCCAGGACTGGAAGTCAAAGGGAGCTGGTGAGTAGACAGCCTGGTATACTCCCTTGAGGTGACCACCTGGGGCCACAAGATTAGTGGAAGTGAGGGAGGTGCAGCAATGAAGAGATGGGCTAAGTTTGGACATGTTTCACTGACACATGTTGACCTAGACCTCGTAGGCTAGAGATGAAAGAAAGAGAAAGAAAGGGCTTGCTGGTCTGAAGTGCAGGAAATTGTGTGGACTCCTGAGGCTACAGATTGTGCTAATTAGTCTAGCCCATGGGGGCTAGGGATGAGATAGAGAGAGAAAGAGCTGGCAGGTCTGAAGTGTAGGGAGATGTGTAGATTCCCAAGCCTATGACTTGTACCCACTGACCTAGCCTACAGGGCCTAGGGATGAGCTGACCAGAACCAAGCTGAATGAAGAGAAAGATGTTTGACACCATGAGCTGGTGTAGGTTGCTGCAATTTGATGGCTTGCTCTAGACTGGACTTAGCTTATGGATGCTGATGCTCAAAGTTCCAACCAGAACAGAAGATTCTTCAGATCAAGGAACATGCTTGTCTCCTCAGAGTACTGGTTTGATACAGATGGGCAATTTAAACACTGGCTATTTTTTTTTTTTTAATCTAAAACAGGGTGGAAGGGGAGATAAAGGCATGAAGTAGCTGGCTCACATGCTTTCATGAATATGTTTACATTAAATGAGGGGAACAAGGTAGGAACCCCACTGAAGAGATTCCTCTCTTCTTGATAGGCTTAGAAAAGAGAGGGTGGGGGAAGATGTTGATAGGATTATATGATTCAGTTGTGACTGTTGATTGTTAATAGGGCTAATTTTGATTGTAAAAACTGTAGTTACAGAAGCAGTAACTGAAAGAGTGGACTAAGAGGGAGGCACTGACGGACTGGAGTACAGTGGCAGAACCTAAAGTTCCTTAAAGGCTTTGCTATGCTGATGCCTCATGAGGCTCAGAGCAAGGGAATAATCTTCTCTTGGTTAAATTTTATCTGATACTAGAAAGAGTGAAGCAGAGATGACTTTTGGAGAACCGGACGAGATCAGATGGATACCTTTAGCAGACCTGAATGGCTGGTACCTGAGTGACCTCACCCGGAGGACTTTCTGCCCTACTGAAAGACTACTTGTTAATGACTATTTTGGACTAGTGAAATGACTGGAAGGGGAAGTTATCCTCCAAATATGAAATAACCATGTCTAGAATTTTTTTTTTTAGAAAAGCCAGGAGGTGGCCTGCAGTGCGATGGATTGCATTTATATGGCCTTTTTGGCCATGGAAAACCCGATGACATAGTGATTAAGAGCTACGGCTGCCAACCAAAAGATCGGCAGTTTGAATCCACCATCCAGTCCTTGAAAACTGTATGGGTCAGTTCCACCCTGTCCTATAGGGTAACTATGAGTCAGATTCGACCTGACTGAAACAGATTTTTCTAGCCATGGTCTTGTAGCTCCTACCAAAAGATTGGATGGGACTATGCAAATAAGGTGCTTATGGCCCAACAAGGGGATTGAACAGTTTGCTAATAATATAAAAATAAGGTGCATAGCACCCTTGTGGGGGTGGGACCATACAAATAGTATATATGGAACACTATTGAGGGGATTGGTCAGTTTTGCCATTCCACTGGGCTTAAAATGAGCCATCCCAGACAGAGGTGGGAAGGGGGGACCTCACGACCACCAAGAAGAAGAGATGGGAGTGGTGTAAATCCTTTGGATTCTGAGAACCCCTAGACCCAGGAGATATATAGAGAGAGCTGTAACACCAGAGATGGTACAAGACCTTGAGAAGTAGTGGCAGAGAAACAGGGGCAGCAGAACCTGGAGACTCACATGAGGCAGCACAATGTGCTTCCCAACCCATGGAGCAAAGCAGTTGCAATGAGTGTGCCAACCACTGGAGCAAGAGAACTGAGTGCCTTCAGGCAGGAAGGTTCCTGACAAAGTGGGGTGCCCCTGGGAACTAAAGAACTTTGTAACACTTGCCTGAGCAGGGCAGAGGCTGAGCCAAGGGGCTGATTGGCCAAGAGCCAGAAAGAGGTCTGTCTGCAGGCATGGTTGGGAAGAGGCTGTCCTGATGGAAGAACTGTATCCTGAGTCATTCTTAATCCTGTATTGTAAACTGTTACTTCCCTAATAAACCCCATAACTGTGAGTATGGCTGTGAGTTCTGTGTGGCTATTGCAATGAATTATCGAACACAGCAGAGAAGTAGAGAGTGCTGTGAGAGGGATGGCTGGTGTCAGAACTGGTAAAAAGTTTGAAAGATAGAGGTATGTCTGACCTCTGTTTCATGGGAACCAGACTTGGGCTGATGTTGGTGATTCTCTCTCTTCTTCTCTCCTGAAGTTAGAAGAGGACCTCTGATGCCCCTGCCACACCATTTTTACAGTTTTGCCATCCCACTAGGCTTAAAATGAGCCATCCCAGAGGTGGACCGGTGGGATCTCACTACTACCAAGAAGAGATGGATCCCTTTACTGAGAACCTCCTAGACCCAAGAGACAGAGCAAGAGATCTGTAACACTGGAGACAGTAAGAGATGGCAAGAAGCAGTGGCAGAGAAACGGCAGTAGCAGAACCAGATCAATGCAACACAGTGCAGTAGACTTTTCAGTTCATGGAGCAAGGCGGTTACAGTGGGCGTGCCGACCCACCGAGTGAGAATGCTGAGCACCTTTGGGCAGGAGGCTCCCCAGTGAAGTGGGGTGTCCCTGGGCACTTATCGGCAGAACTAAAGAGCTTTGTAATACTTGCTCAAGCAGGACAGATGCCAGGCTGAGGGGCCAAGGGGCCCAGAGGCCAACAGCTAAAGAGAGGCCTGCCTGCGGGCATGGCTGAGAAGAGGCTGTCCTGCTCAAAGAACTGTATAATAATACATAATAATTACATATTATGTACTATTATGACATTCTTTATCCCTTTTAACGCCTTTCGCCTTGAATATATTTTTTCTGATATTAATAAGCTATCTGGCTTTCTTTTGGTTAATATTTCTTGGTATATCTTTTCCCATTCCTTTGTGTTCAATCTTTCTATGTAATTATTTATAATTTAAGTGTATCTCTTGTAAACATCATATAATAAGATTTTGTATCTTTGTCCAGCGTGAGAGTCCCTATTTTTAATGATGAACTTAAGCCATATAGATATTTTTGCAATTACTCATGTTTTGTGATTTTTCTTTGCCTATTTTTAGCTCCTCTCCTGGCTTCAAATGGCTTAATCAAAATCTCTTTATTTCTCTTGTACCCCTACTACCAATTTAAAAGTTATACGTTCTATAGCCCTTATTTTAGAGGTTGCACCTAAACTGTTACCACGTAGACTCAACATAGAAAGTTCAAAATGCTCAATGTTTCTATTCTCCTGAATATCAATAGAAGAACGTTACGAGATTTTTATTCTAATTCTACCTTGTTTAAGTACCAAAAACCAAAAAAAAAACAAACCCATTGCTGTTGATTTGCTTTTTATGCATAGCATCCCAATGTGTTGCAGAGTAGAACTGGGTTTTCTTGGCTGTAATCGTTATGGAAGCAGATCACCAGGCCTTTCTCCTGCAGTGCCACTGGGTGGGCTTGAACCGCCAACCTTTAGGTTAGGAGTCGAGCACAAACCATTAGTGCCACCCAGGAACATTCCTATTATTATTATTATTATTGCTTTTTTATATTTCTAATTTTTTTTTTCTCTTTATATATAAATTTCTTGGCTAACCATTGCTTCTTAGACATCAGTTCTTTTGGGATTCTATTTATTTTATTCTGAAACATACCTGTTTGTTAGTAGTTCTTCCAGCAAGGGTCTGTGCATGGCACACTCTCTCAATCTTTATCTGAAACGGAAGGTATTCGGGGAGGTACTTTGAACTGAATCGTGAAATATGACGTGTTATAAATACCATGTCAGTGGTACAATGTGCAACACAGATATAAGTTGATGTGGTAATTGAGCGCGACCTGTTCTAACTTCCCAGAATGATCTCCACAGCATAGCATTCATGTAACTTCCCCTTTCAATACTTTCAGAGAAATGATTCCCATGGAGCCAAGGAACCAAACCAGCGTGTCTCAATTCATCCTCCTGGGACTTTCAGAAAAACCAGACCAGGAGACTCTCCTCTTTGCTCTGTTCCTCTGCATGTATGTAGTCACGGCTGTGGGAAACCTGCTCATCATGCTGGTCATCAGCTCTGACTCCCACCTTTACTCTCCTATGTACTTCTTCCTGGCCAACCTCTCCTTAGTTGGTTTCTGCCTGGCCACAAATACTGTCCCCAAGATGCTGGCGAATATCCAGACTAGGAGCAAGTTCATCTCCTATCCTTGCTGCCTGACCCAGATGTACTTTTTCCATTTCTTTGGCATCATGGACAGTGTTTTAATTGCTGTGATGGCTTATGACCGGTTCGTGGCCATACGTCACCCTTTGCACTATACCATCATCATGAGCCCACGCCTCTGTGGCTTGCTGGCTGGTGGCCCATGGATGGTTTCCTGCTTCATCTCCCTCACCCACATCCTCCTGTTGGCCCGTCTGGTTTTCTGTGGCAGCAATGAGATTCCTCACTATTTCTGTGACCTCACTCCTCTTCTCCGGCTTTCTTGCACTGACACCACAGTGAACAAGATCTTCGTGCTCACTGTGGCAGGGATGGTGATAGCCACACCCTTCATCTGCATCTTGGCCTCTTATGCTTGGATCATCGTGGCTATTATGAAGGTCCCCTCTGCAAATGGCAGGAAGAAAGCCTTTTCCACCTGCAGCTCCCACCTCTCCATGGTAGTCCTCTTCTACGGAACCACTATTGGGGTCTATCTATGTCCTTCATCTGTCCGGACAGCCGTGAAGGAGAAGGCTTCAGCTGTAATGTACACTGTAGTCACCCCCATGCTAAACCCCTTTATTTATAGTCTGAGGAACACGGACCTGAAGAGGGCCCTGAAGAAGCTAATCAATAGAAAAGTTAGCTCATCTTCCTGACCACCAGGACACCCAGGAACTTCTGGGGAGCAGGATCTATACATCTGGAGTCTTAGGAAAAATTCTGAAATTGTATGGATTAGAAGAATATTTATTTTGAATTTTAGCAATTTAAGAGGAAACCTCAAGATGGCCTTGTGACTTTTTTCCCCAAATACTGCAATCACTAAGGGTCCTTCTGTATATGCCTCATGCTGCCTTCTCAGAAAGATCTGTCTGGCCAAACCAGCTTTGATTTACTCTGGCTCAGAATCCATTTAAAAACCCTGTTGCCATCAAGTCAATATATTTATTGAAGACTTATTCAGGGCTTGATGCTTGGTGAGCAAGAAAGTCATGATCTGGGGTTTATAATTCGATTTGGGAGACAGATACTGGGCATGTAATTACATGAAAAACCAAACCTATTGCCATCGACTTGATTCCAACTCATGGCAACCCCATGTGTTGCAGAGTAGAACCATGCTCTAGGGTTTTCAGGGGTTGTAATCTTTACAAAAGCAGATTACCAGGCCTTTCTTCCACAGCACCTTGGGGTGGGTTCGAACCACCAATCTTTAGGTTAGCAGCTGACCCCTTGCTCCACCCAGAGACCTTGTAATTACAATAGAATAAAATATGAACCATGAAGGGGAAAGGATAAGATGCAACAGGAACACCCAATAGAATCTGGAAGGGAGGATCAGAGAGGCTTCCTGAGAGAGGTGATCCAAACCTTCCTTATCTGAAGGATAAGCAAATACCAGAGGATAGAATGGTGTTGTTGAGGGAAACATGAGGAGAAAGAATGTCTCAGACAAAGAAAGCAGTGTGTGAAAAGATGAGAGAGTGATGAGAGAGAAGAATGCATTTGAGAAGTGAAAAATCCAAAGTGAATGACTTGGGGACTGTCAGGTCAAGAAGGACCTTAGAAGTCGACCTAAGAGTTTGGCCTTTGTCCTGTTAACTTGACTTCTAGTGTCCAAGGTGAGGGAGCATGTGGATGAGAGGCACTCCACCCACCCTTGCCCCCAACATATCTTCTGGGGCAGTGAGATGGGATGTGCTAGGGAAACATTGTGAGAGGTATGAGTGAGGAGGAGGAGAAAGAAATTCGGACCATGCACTAAGAGAATGGGGAATCACCGCCTAATAATATGTATCTGCAGAGCCAAAGGGTAAAATACCAATTGACTGAGTTACAAATCTCCAGTACGGATGGAAGCTGAGACATGTCTCAATTGCCATATATGCTTGTAGGATGTATAGGAGTAGTGACACTGCTTATAATAAGAATGACAGCTTCTCTTTGCAAGTTCAACTTCTGCCACACACCGAGCTATGTTTCTTTGCATCATCTCATGAAGTCATTCTAAAACCCCTGGCAATAAATTACATTTAATCTACTGTGGAGTAATATTAATACTCATATGGAGATTTACAATTACCATACAACAAGCTGTAGACTTTGAGGGGGCCAAAAGTTTTCAATGGTGCTAAAGAGCTGACATCATCTTAAACAGAATGGCTTTGAATGATCATACATCTAATTTTCTTTTGTTGCTTTGCTCCCAAGATAATTAAATTAGAATTCCTTAGTTCAACAAACACATCTGGACCTGTTATAACTCCCTATAAGTAAGAGCATAGGTGAGAAAGATAGAGAAAATTTGCTTCCTGGCACATATTCTGGTGGATAAAACCCAGAATTTAAGATTAGAGTTTGCACGGGGTGTCCAAGTGTCTGCCCAAAGACTTTTTGGAATAATCAAAAATCAGTGAAAGCTGAACAACAGCTCTCTCTCCTTGTAAAGTTTTTCCATTTCCCCACTCACACCCCCACCCTCCCTCCATATGCATGCAAATAGTGACAATGCAGAGCCACGGTGGCACAGTGGTTAAGAGCTCAGCTGCTAACCAAAGGTCGGCAGTTTGAATCCACCAGCTGCTCCTTGGAAACCCCACAGGGCAGTTCTACTCTGTCCTATAGCTTTGCTATGATTCAGAATTGACTCAACGGCCAAGTGACAATGCTGGACGGAAGAGGGTTGGAATTGCTGGAGACTTGGGAAATTATTACAACTTGAGTTTTTTTTTTTTTTTTGAGGGCTCAGAGGATCTTTGTGAAAACCTCTCTCTGTATTTAGCTTAAGCTGAGGACCAATTGAACCCTCTCCACTCCAACTCCCTCTCCTCCTCACCTTCTCTACCCTTTCCACTCTCTCCTTCCCCATGGAATACAAGATGCCATGAAAAGCCATGAGCAACAATAAAAAAACTCTTCAGATTTTGTCAGCCAAACTATCTCAGTCTTGGTTTATGTTTTGAAATAAAGGCCACAACGCTAGGAGAAGATTTGTCCTGGTAGCCCTCACAATATCAACTTCAATCAAGTGTTGACATCAATATCTGTTTCCTTCAACAAATATTTATTAAGTGCCTACTCTATACCATCTTTTGTTCTAGGCGCTGGGAATGGTGTGGCAAACAAGAGATATAAAAACTCCTTCCCGGTGGCTACAAAGGGATAAAACAAGGAAGTTTTGGGGGTAATGAAAGTGTTCTGTATCCTGACTGGAGTGCTTACAAGAAGCTATAGATGGGATAAAATTCCAAGAACAAACCAAAACAAAATCCATTGCTTTAGAATTGATTCCAGCTAATGGTGATCATATGTGTTAGAGTAGAACTGCTCCGTAGGGTTTACCCCCAAAAGAAACACACTGACATCAAGTCGATTCCAACTCATAGAGATCTGTTAGGACACAGTAGAACTGCCCCATTGGGCTTCCTAGGCTGAAATCTTTACTAGGGCAGATTGACGGCCTTTTCTCCCACTGAGTAGCTGGTGAGTTCAAACTGCCGACCTTTTGGTTAGCAGTTGAGGGCTTAACCATTGTACCACCAGGGCTCTCTTTGTACCACCCAAGGACCTAAAATTCCAAGGGGTATACACCAAAAAATGTTGATTTTACTGGTGTTAATTTTAAAAAGTAAAATTAGATTTAAAAATTAAAAAAAAAAAAACAAAACTAATCTAGTCAAACAGGGAAAACAGAAAACAAGCAAAGAAATAAATGAATCAGATAATCACATGTAGTAAGGACCCCAAAGGCATCATGCAGGGCGATGTAACAGTGAAGTGTGGGGGTACTTTAACCTGAGGGTTGGTGGAGGCCTTTCTGAGAAGGTGACTTCTGAGAAACTGTTTTAATTCTCCTATAATCCAGATGGAAACCCTGGTGGCGTAGTGGTTAAGTGCTATGGCTGCTAACCAAGAGGTCGGCAATTCGAATCCTCCAGGAGCTCCTGGAAACTCTACGGGGCAGTTCTACTCTGTCCTATAGGGTCGCTATGAGTTGGAATCGACTCGATGGCAGTGGGTTTGGGTGGATACAATCCAGATTTCTGGGGTGACCCACCCAGCCATTTGCTGTTAGGTGTCCTTTTAAACCCTGAAAAAACTGGTTTCCAAAAGTCAATCTTAAGGAGCCCTGGTGGCACAGTGGTTAAGCGCTCTGCTGCTAAGAGAAAGTTCAAACCCACAGCTGCTCCACAGTAGAAAGATGTGGCAGTCAGCTTCCATAAAGATTATAACCTTGGAAGCCCTATGGGGCAGTTCTACTCTATCCTACAGGGTTGCTATGAATCAAAATCAACAGCCATGGGAGGGTTTGGGAAAGCCACCTTTAAGTCTAACAATAGCCTAGTAAGCAGCTTAGTGGAGAACGTTTTGCCTTAATGCAAAACCATAACCCATTGCCATTGAGTCAATTCCAACTCAGTTTTGGGCAAATCTGCTGCAAAAGACCTCTTTAAAGTGTTAAAAAAGCGAAGATGTCACTTTGAGGCCTAAGTTGCACCTGACCCAAGCCACGATATTTTCAATCACCTCATATGCATGCAAAAGCTGAACGATGAATAAGGAAGACCAAAGAAGAACTGATGCCTTTGAATCGTGGTGGCAAGGAATATTGAATATACTGTGGACTGTGAAAAGAATGAACAAATCTGTCTTGGAAGAAGTACAGCCAGAATGCTCCTTAGAAGCAAGGATGGTGAGACTTCATCTCATGTACTTTGAACATGTTACCAGGAGGGACCAGTCCCTGGAGAAGGACATGATGTTTGGTAAAGTAGAGGGTCAGCAAAAAAGATGAAGACCCTTGAGAAGATGGATTGACACAGTAGCTATAACAGCAGGCTCATACATAGCAATGATTGTGAAGATGGCACAGGACCAGGCGGTGTTTCATTCTGTTATATATAGGGTTGCTATGAGTCGGAACCAACTCAATGGCATCCAACAGCAATACCAGAAATGACATCCCATCACTTTGCTGTATTGTTTGTCAGAAGAAAGTCACTAGGTCCAGTCACACTCAAGGGCAGCAGAGCCCAATGAGGTGGAATAATTGAGAGCCAGCTTAGGGGCTGTCCATCACACCAATATTCTCATAGCTGGCATCTTTTTCTGAGATTGACCCACAGTGTCCTGGGAAGTCAGAGGTATTCTCAAAGCCTGGAGGCTGGACATTGGTTCTGGTCTGGACACAGTCCAGAAACAGCTGCAGTACCACACTGGGACAGACGAGGGCAGCAGCAGCACGTAAGCTAAACCAAAAAAGCAAAAGAACGATTGACCTGTCTCATCAATTCATGGTGACCCCATGTGTGTCAGAGTAGAGCTGTGCTCTACAGAGTTTTGTTTTGTTTTGCTGTGGTGAAAACATACAAAGTTCCATAGGGTTTCCAGTGGCTGATTTTTCAGAAGTAGATCTCCAGGCCTTTCTTCTTAGGCACCTGGGTGAACTCAAACCTCTAACTTTTCAGTTAGAAGTCGAGTACATTAACCGTTTGCACCACCCAGGGACTCCGGTGAGTAGCTAGAACATCTTATTCCCCCAATTCCTCTGAACTGAAGTTTCCAGAGAGCCTCTACCATGCTATGCTCAGACCTTCTGCTAATCCTGGTCCCTTACCCACCCTCCCTGCCCCTTACCTTTCCCCAAGGGTAAACAGTGCATGAGAATGGGGGTGGTCTCTAGTTTAGAAACAGCTTTATTGAGATATAATTCATATATCATACATTCACCCATTTAAAGTATACCATTCAATGGTTTTTAGTATATCCAGAGTTGTGCAACCATCATTACTATCTAATTTTAAAGTATTTACATCACCCCAAAAAAGCAGTTCTGTACCCCTATTTTTCCCCAACCTCCTTATTCGAGCTCTGTTGTTAGCTGCTATCAAGTTGACCCCCAACTCATGGCAACCCCGTGTGATACAAATTAAAACTGCTCTATAGGTTTTCCTGGTCTGTAATCTTTATGGAAGCAATTCTCCAGGCCACCACTAATTTATTTTCTGTCTCTATGTATTTGCCTACTCTGAACACTTCCTATAAATGAAATCATACAGTATATGATCTTTCACATAAATGAAATCAGATGATATATGACCTTTTTCGCTTAGGGTAAGGTTTTTAAAGTTCATGCATGTTGTAACATGTATCAGTACTTCATTCTTTTATTTATTGCCAAATAATCCCACTGGATATACTGGGGCAGAGCTTGAGTGGTAGAATTCTCACTTTCCATTGCAGAGACCTGAGTTCACTTCCCAACCGAGGCACCTCATGTGTAGCCACGATTCGCCTGTCAGTGGAGGCTGGTATGTTACTATGATGCTGAACAGGTTTCAGCAGAGCTTCCAGACTCAGATGGACTAGAAAGAAAGGTCTGGCAATAGACTTCCAAAAGAAAAAAAGAAAGAAATCGGCCAATGCAAACTCTATGGATCACAATGGTACGATCCCATTGTGCCTGGTCATCATGAGTTGGGGGTCAACTTGACAACAGCTAGCTACAACAACATTGGTATACCATATTTTGTTTATTCATTTATCAGTTGATAGGCATTTGGATTGCTTCTACTTTTGGCTATTATGAATAATGCTGCTACCAACGTGTTTTTGCGTGGACCATGTTGTAGTTTTAAGTAAAGCGGTTAGGGAAGGTCTGGCTGAGAAGGTGGCATTTGATTAAAGATCTGAAGGAGGTAAGATAGATGGATAGATAGACAGACAGACAGCTGCCATTGAGTCGACTCTGACTCATGATGACTTTGTGTAAGACAGAAGGAAATGCGGCCTGTCCTGTTTCATCCTCACATTTGCAGGCATGTCCATCATTTTGGCTACTGTGCCAATCTATCTCACTGAGGGTCTCCTTTGCCCTCTCTGGCCCTCTACTTCACCAAATGTGACTTTCTTTTACAGTAATTTACCCCTCCTGATGACATGTCCAAAGCAAGTGAATTGCACAATGTCCTGTTGAGATACTGTTATGGATTGAATTATGTCCCCCCAAAATATGTGTCAACTTGGCTAGGCCATGATCCCAGTATTGTGTGATTGTCCATCGTTTTTTCAACTGATGTGGTTTTCCTGTGCTATAAATCCTGCCTCTCTAGTGTTAATGAGGTAGGATTAGAGGCAGTTATGTTAATGAGGCAGGACTCAATCTATAAAATTAGGTTGTATCTTGAGTCAATCTCTTTCGAGATATAAAAGAGAGAAGCGAGCAGGGAGACACAGGGACCTCATACCACCAAGAAAGCAGCATCAGGAGCAGAGTGCATCCTTTGGATCCAGGGTTCCTGCACTGAGAAGCTCCTAGACCGGGGGAAGATGGATGACATAGACTTTCTCCCAAATCAAACACAGACAGAAAGCCTTCCCATAGAGCTTGTACCCTGAATTTGGACTTCTAGCCTCCTAAACTGTGAGAGAATAACTTTCTCTTTTTTAAAGCCATTTACTTGTGGTATATCTGCTATAATAGCACTAGATAACTAAGACAGATACATAAGATTTTCATTGGCTAATTTTTTTAAGACTTTCAGAAAACCTTATGAATAGCAGCAGAATGTTGTTTAATACAGTGCTGGAAAATGAGCCCCTCTTTAACCAACAAGGTTAAACTATTCCCCCTCCTCCTCCCATCACAGTCAGGCTCCCTGGGTTCCTGATAAGGCATTTCTGTGTTACAGCCTGAGGTCATCTTACTGCTTCTCTGCTCAATGCCACTTCACTACTCACCAACCGCTCTCCCCCTCCATTTGGACATGAGTAATAACCCCCAAAGCTGTCCTTATGTAAACTTCATGCATCATACCCCCCAAAAAGAAACACACTGCCCCAGTAGGCATATTGCACCCCTCGCTGCACCATTAGTTCCTGAAATTGCCCAACTATTCCCAGAAACTTCATGAATCATGCATAACTTCTCTATCCCAAACCCTATAACTGCCTTAGAATCCCCAATCTCAGGTTGCTTAATTTGAAACTTAGTCTCCGCGCTCCTTACTTGACTGTCTTGCAATAAAATCTACTTCCTCTTTCTCAAAGGCCTGGTGTCTCTCAATTGACTCAAGGGGTCACACAGGGCAGAATCCACCCTTATTGGGTTATACCTCGGGTTGGAGAGCACTCAAAATACAACTGGGGAAGAGCTGCCTCCTCCAAATAGAGTGGACCTTAATGACATGGATGGAGTCAAGCTTTCAGGATCTTTCTCTACTAATGTGGCATGACTCAAAATGAGAAGCAGCAGCTGCAAGCATCCATTAACTGGAAAGTGGAATGTATGAAGTACGAATCTAGGAAAATCAGAAGTCATCAAAAATGAAACGGAATACATAAACATCGATATTATAGGCATTAGTGAGTGGAAATTAACTGGTATTGGCCATTTTGAATCGGACAGTCATATGGTCTACTATGTTGGGAATGACAAATTGAAGAGGAATGGTGTCATTGTTCATTGTCAAAAAGAACATTTCAAGATCTTCTGAAGTAAAATACATCAGTGATAGGATAATATCCATATGTCTACAAGGAAGACTAGTCTATAGGACTATTATTCAAGTTTACACACCCACCACTAACGTCAAAGATAAAGAAACTGAAGATTTTTACAAACTTCTGCAGTCTGAAATTGATCAAACATGCAATCAAGATGCACTGATAATTACTGGCAAATGGAATGCAAAAGTTGGAAACAAAGAAGGATTGGTGGTTGTAAAATATGGCCGTGGTGACAGAAATGATGCTGGAGATCACATGATAGAATTTGGCAAGATCAGTGACTTCATGCAAATACCTTTTCTCAACAACATAAAAGGTGACTACACAAGTGGACCTCACCAGATGGAATACACAGGAATCAAATTGACTATATCTGTGGAAAGAGACGATGGGAAAGCTCAATATCATTAGTCAGAACAAGGCCAGGGGCCGACTGCAGATCAGACCACCAATTACTCATATGCAAGTTCGAGTTGAAACTGAAGGACATTAGAACAAGTCCTCGAGAGCCAAAGTACCTTGAGCATATTCCTTGAGTATATTCCACCTGATTTTAGAGACCATCTCAAGAATAGATTTGACACGTTAAACATTAATGACCAAAGACCAGAAGAATTGTGGAATGACATCAAGGACATCATACATGAAGAAAGCAAAAGGTCATTAAAAAGACAGGAAAGAAAGAAAAGAACAAAATGGATGTCAGAAGAGACTGAAAGTTGTTCTTGAACGTAGGTAGCTAAAGTGAAAGGAAGATATGATGAAGTCAAAGGGCCAAACAGAAGATTTCAAAAGGCAGCTCAAGAAAATAAAGTATTATAATGAAATGTGCAAAGACCTGGAGGTAGAAAACCAAAAGGGAAGAACACATTTGGCATTTCTCAAGCTAGAAGAACTGAAGAAAAATTCAAGCCTCGAGTTGCAACATTGAAGGATTCTATGAAGAAAATATTAAATGACGCTGGAGGCATCCAAAGAAGATAGAAGGAAAGCACAGAGTCACTGTACCAAAAAGAACTGGTTGACGTTCAACCATTTCAGGAAGTACCATATGATCAGGAACTGATGGTGCTGAGGGAAGAGGTCTAGGCAGCACTGAAGGCATTGGCAAAAAACAAAACTCTGGGAATTGACGGAATGCCAACTGAGATGTTTCAACAAATGGATGCAGCACTGGAAGTCCTCACTCGTCTATGGGAAGAAATTTGGAAAACAGCTACCTGGCCAACCGACTGGAAGAGATCCATATTTGTGCCCATTCCAAAGAATGGTGATCCAACAGAATGAGGAAATTATCGAACAATATCAGTAATATCACATGCAAGGAAAATTTTTATGAAAATCATTCAAAAGCAGTTGCAGCAGTACATAGACAGGGAACTGCCAGAAGTTCAAACCAGATTCAGAAGAGGATGTGGAACAAGGGATATCATTGCTGATGTCAGGTGGATCTTGGCTGAAAGCACAGAATACCAGAAAGATGTTCACCTGTGTTTTGACTATGCAGAGGCATTCGACAGTGTGGATCACAACAAATTATGGATAACATTGTGAAGAATGGGAATTCCAGAACACTTAATTGTGCTCACGAGGAACCTGTACTGAGGCTAAGAAGCAGTCATTCAAACAGAATGATGGGATACCCCGTGGTTTAAAGTCAGGAAAGGTGTCTGTTGGGGTTGTATCATTTCACCATACTTATTCAGTCTGTATGCTGAGCAAATAATCAAAGAAGCTGGACTATATGAAGAAGAACACAGCATCACGTTTGGAGGAAGACTCATTAACGACCCGTGTCATGCAGATGACCTAACCTTGCTTGTGGAAAGTGAAGAGAACTTGAAGCCCTTACTGATGAAGATCAAAGACTACATACAGCCTTCAGTATGGATTATATCTCAATATAAAGGAAACAAAAATCCTCACAACTGGACCAATAAGCAAGATCATTATAAATGGAGAAAATACTAAAGTTGTACAGGATTCAGTTTTAATCAAAGGACACATTGCATTAGGCAAATCCACTGCAAACGTCCTCTTTACAGTGTCAAAAAACAAAGATGTCACTTTAAGGACTAAGGTGTGCCTGACCCAAGCCATAGTGTTTTCAGTTAAGCTGGACAATGAACAAGGAAGACAGAAGAATTGATGCCTTTGAATTATGGTGTTGAATATATCATGGACTGCCAGAAAAACAAATATGTATTGGAGGAAGTACAGCCAGAATGCTCGTTAGAAGCAAGGATGGTGAGACTTCGTCTTACATACTTCGAGGGACCAGTCCCTGGAGAAGCACATCATGCTTGGCAAAGTAGAAGGTCAGTAAAAAAGAGGAAGACCCTCAAAGAGATAGATTGACACAGTGGCTGCAGCAATGGGCTCAAACATAGCAACAATTGCGAGAATGGCACAGGACCAGGCAGTGTCTCATTCTGTTGTACATAGTGTCTCTATGTTTTGGAACTGACTCAATGGCACCTAACAACAACTAACAACAATTTTCAGAAGTGAATCTCCAGGTCTTTCTTCTCAATCTATCTTAGTCTGGAAACTCTGATAAAACCTATCCACCATAGGTGACCCTGATGGTATTTGAAATACCAGTGGCATGGTTTCTAGCATCACGGCAACACGAACGCCACCACAGTACAACTGCAGTGGGGTGGATCATTTTTATATGGCCTTTCTCACCATTGTCTTGTCACTCTCACCCAAGTGATTGGCTGGGACTATGCAAATGAGGTAATCTCCATCAAGGGGGATTGGTCAGTTTTGCCATTCCACTAGGCCTAAAATGAGCTATCCTAGAGGCGAAAGGAGATCTCACCACCACCAAGGAAGAAAAGCCAGGACCAGAGTTTGTCCTTTGGACCTGGGATCCCTGTGCTGAGAAGCTCCTGGAACCAGGAGACCGAAAGAGAAAGAGAGAGAGAGCTGTAACACTGAAGACAGTGAGAAGTGGTGGAGAAGCAGTGGCAAAGAAATGACAACAGCAGAACCAGGAGAACGGCAGGAGATGGAGAGGTGGACCAAGAGCCCACGAAGCAAGAAAGCTGAGTGCCTTTGGGCAGGAGGCTTGCTGGCGGAATAGGGTGCCTCCATGCACTTGGTGGAGCTAGGTCTGCCAACCCACGGAGCTAAAGGGCAGAAGCCAAAGGCAAGAGAGAAGCATGCCTGCAGGCATGGCTGAGATGAGGCTGTCCTGATGGAAGAACTGTATCCTGAGTGTTCCTCAACTTGGACTGTTAGTTCCCTAATAAAGCCTGTAACTGTGAGTATGGTCTGTGAGTTCTGTGTGGCCATTGCAAGGAACTGTCAAATGCAGCAGAGAGGTAGAGAGTGTCGCGGGAGGGATAGTTGGTGTCAGAACTGGTAAAGATGGCAGAGAGAGGAGGCGTGTCTGACCTCTGGCTCATAGAAATCAGCCTTGGACTGTTGATCTTGATTCTCCTTCCTCCTTGTGAAGTTAGAGGAGCTCAGGCACTGCTCCCACATCACTTTTATAACAAGAAACTGACAGAGAGTTAAGGGAAGGAGCCATATGGATATAGGGGGAGAGTCTATGGGGCAGATTATCCAATGCCCTGATCATCTGTAATGCACAATTTCACATTTTTTTTTACCACCTCAAAGATTCTGCTTGTAGGTATGGGTGGCATCTCTCTCTCTCTCCCAGCCCCACAGCACCTTCCTATAGAATCAAAACCTCTTTTCAAATTTATAATCCCTGTCAGGGATGGATTACCCAGTAGCGAGGTAAGCACAGGATGATTTTTTTTAATAAAAAAAAAAAAAAAAATTTTTTTTTTTTTTTACTACTCTGTAGTGAACAGTTTCACCTGGTTTTCACCATATCACGTGCTTGCTTCACCACACAATGTGGTGAAAATCATGTGAAATTGTTCACAACAGATTAGTAAATAAGCACGAATCAACCGGTGCTTATCTCACTTACTAGGTCATCTGTCCCTGGGGGGAGAATCTTCCAGACAGAGGGGACAGCTAGTGTAGATGACATTAGTGCATGCTGACATGCTCCAGGAATCAGACAGAGAATAAAGACCAGGGCATTTTAGCAGCTAAATAATGATCCCTTATTGCAAGAAAATTGGAGCTATTCCCAGAGACGGCTAAGACCGTGGCCAGTGAAGCGTGCCAAGGGTAGGGGAGCAAAGGGGTGAAGAACAGTGAAAGCAGGGAGCTGTGAGTCATTAGCACAGGAACTGGAGATAGGCAGGGCAGAGGTGTTACCCTGGGGTGGGTGCCAGCCACAGTGCGGAGGGTCTCACACGTGAAAGGGGCAGACCTTAGCCACAGAAAGCGAAGCTGGTACTGCAATGGCCTGAAGCCCCTCTGGGGAGGTGGAAGCCCACCCACTCTTCTTCCCCCACCCTTCATCTCCTCACCCCCCCATCTACCCTAGTCTCCTCTAGCAGCTCAGGCCTGAGTTTACAAATCTTGCTTAAAGAAGGCTTCTGGCTTAGTTTCTTAGTGATGCTGTAACAGAAATAACCCAAGCGGGTGATTTTAAAGACAGAATGTATTTTTTCACAGCTCAGGAGGCTAGAATCAGGGCATTGCTCTAGAAGGCTCTCTCCCTGTGGACTTTGGAGGAAGATTCTTGCCTCAGCTTCTTTAAACCCCAGAGTTCCTCAGTTCCTTGGTGATCTCCACATGGTATCCAACTTCCCCC
Organism: Loxodonta africana; assembly: GCF_030014295.1. NCBI lineage: Eukaryota > Metazoa > Chordata > Mammalia > Proboscidea > Elephantidae > Loxodonta > Loxodonta africana. The sequence goes on from NC_087344.1 coordinate 18,336,544, forward strand.
AATTTGTGCTTGCTTCTCTCTGTGTCTAATCTGCTCTTTTTATATCTCAAAAGTCATTAGGTTCAAAACACACCTTACACTGATACAGCCTCATTAACATGATACAGCCTCATTAACATAACACAGAAAACTTATTCCCAGATAACCAAACCCAAACCTGTTGCCCTGGAGTCGATTCTAACTCACAGTGACCCTATAAAACAGGGTAGAACTGCCCCATAGGGTTTCCAAGGAGCAGCTGGTGGATTCGAACTGCTGACCTTTTGGTTAGCAGCCGAAGCTCTTAACCACTGTGCCACCCGGGCTCCTATTCCCAAATAGGTATACAAAACAAACAAACAAACAAACAAAAAACCCATTGCCATCTTTCTCCCACAAAGCCGCTGGTGGTTTCAAACCACCCACCTTTTGGTTAGCAGCCAAGTGCTTAACTACTGCACCAGCAGGGGTTAGGATTCCAACACATATTTTGTAGGGACACACTCAATCCCTAACAGTGGTCCCTGGGTCAGCCACGCCCCTAGTCTCAAGTGTCATTAATGAATTATTTAGGGATTTTCTGCCTATCAGGTTTCCTTGTTAGTCCAGAGGTCCATGAGGCCAGGGAGGGCCCCACTGTACTGCTCATCGCCGGGTCCCCAGCACCCAGCAGATGTGGAGCTCAGGTCCAGGTCACGTTCACTGTGACGGGCTCCTGCTCTGGGTGCCCTGTGGATTCCCCAGAGCCCAGGAGGAAGTTTGACCTGTCAGGAGAGTCAGGTTTCAGCGAATATAAGAGAAGCCCTTCCAGGGGGCACCTGGAACTCCGAAATAGGGTGTGGGTTCCTTAGGACAGAATGTAATGGGTGTGAGCCGAGCTGATTAGTAATAATCTCTGTAGCCCCTGCTCCAGGTCTTTGCAGAGGGAAGGGAAGTGGAAGGTCCTCTTCAGAAACAAAACCAAAAACCAGTTCCCGTCATGTTAACTCCAATTCATGGCGACCCATGCGTGTCAGAGTAGAACCTCCATAGGGTTTTCAATGGTTGATTTTTTGGAAGCAGATGGCCAGGTCTTTCTTCTGCAGTGCCTCTGGGTGGGTGCAAACTACCAACCTTTCGGTTAGTAGTCGAGCACTTAACCATTCACTCCACCCAAGGACTCCTCTTCAGAAATGAGCCACCTTAAAGCAGCTGCCTGTGCCCTTTTGGGTGGGAGTCAGAGGGAGAGTCTTAGGCACTACTGAAAATCTGACAAACCCAGCAGCCTCTTCTCCAGCCAGACACACTTTCACAGACACATCATTTTTGCTGTTTAAGTGGGTGAGAGAACAGACTTGGGGGGACAGGCTGCCTAGACTGGAATCCCAGATCCACCACACGCCAGCTGGGTGAGCTTGGGTAAGTTTCTTAGCTCCTCTATGCCTCAGTTTTCTTTCTGTAAAATGAGGGTGATAATAATAACAGTGCCTATCTCTTTGGATTATAGGATGGTTAAAAAAAACCCAAAACCAAACCCAGTGCCGTCGAGTTGATTCCGAGATGGCTAAACAAGATAAAAAGGAGCAACGTAAGTGCTCGGCTGTTAGCCAAAAGGTTGGTGGTCTGAACCCAGCCAGGGGCTCCTTGGGAGAAAGACCTGGTAACTTGCTTCTGTAAAAATTTACAGCCAAGAAAACCCTCTGGGGCAGTTCTACTCTGTCACTTGGGTTCACTGTGAGTCAGAATCCACTGCATGGCACTCAACAACAACAAACAAAGGTGTCTGTGGCAAAGAACTAAGTGCTCAATTGTTGTTGTTATTGATGAACCCCGTTGGTGGGCTCCTAAGGGTGCGTGGTCCCCAGGTTGAGAGCCCCTGTTTTAGGGAGGGGTAGGTAGATACACAGCTTTGGGGCCAGGACTCCATGCTAGGTGAGTGGGGAGGGTAATTCTTATTAAGAATCTACGGTTTTCAACTCAGCTTCACCTCAAAGCTGATTCCCAGGTGACCCGGGGTAGATCCAAAAGCCCTGTTTCTAAACTGTTTCTAAAGAGGAAGTTAAGGACATTGGTCTCCGCACCTTGGGAGCAGGAGTGCAGGTGGCTTATGGGTATCTGGGACATGGAAGGTGGAGGTGTTCTAAAAGTATCTCGGTCAAAGGCCTTTGGTGGCCTGCACATCCCGGCAAATGCCCCACGGTTCAGTACTTTCCCCACCTTGTTGAAATAAAATTGGCAAGATTGCTTGGTGGTGAGGGCCTGGGCCTGTGCTAATGTGTGCTGGTATCTGCCCCTGCTGTTGTACAAAAAAAAAAAAAAAAAAACCCAAACCCATTGCCATCAAGTCAATTTCCCCTCAAAGCAACAGAGTAGAACTGCCCTGTAGTGTTTCCAAGGCTGTAATCTTTACACAAAGGAGCCCTGGCGGTACAGTGGTTAAACACTCGGCCATTAATCAAAAGGTCAACTGTTCGAACTCACCAGCCGCCCCATGGAAAAAGATGTGGCAATCTGCTTCCGTAAAGATTACAGCCTTGGAAACCCTATAAAAAACAAACCAAACCTGTTGCCATCAAGTCGATTCTGACTCATAGCAACCCTATATGGGGCTGTTCTATTCTGTCCCGTAGGGTCACTATGAGATGGAATCGACTCAAAGGTAATGGGAATCTTTATGGAAGCAGACTGCCACATCTTTCTCCCGAGGAGTGGCTGGTAGGTTTGAACCTAGACCTTTCAGTTAGCAGCCCAGCACTTACCCGCTGTGTTACCAGGGTTTCTTTCTCCCTGTTGTAGGCCTCATTTATTTCTTTATGGAGCATCTCTGAGGTCCTGGGGAATATGCCAGAGATGAACAAGGCTTTGATGGAGCTATACCTGTGGGAGTGGCCCACATAGTGGGTCCTAGCTCAGCTTGGATGAGAGGTAGGAGTTGGGGGCAGAGAAGCCTTCGGAAGCAATTGGCCCCAGATGAAGGGGGAAGAGCAGAGTGAGAGAAAAGAAAATTGCAGGCAGAAGGAGCAACACATGGGTGCAGCAGAGGCCAAAAATTGCAGTTTTACTTAGGAAGCTGGCAGACAGAGTAACAGCAACTATAAGGCAGATGACTTGTCGTTTTTGTTGTTAGGTGCCATTGTACATAGCAACCCTATGTACAACAGAACAAAACACCACCCAGCTCTGTGCCATCCTCACAATCGTTGCTATGTTTGAGCCCATTTTTGTAGCCACTGTGTCAGTCCATCTCGTTGAGGGTCTTCCTCTTTTTCACTGACCCTCTACTAAGCATGATGTCCTTCTCCAGGGACTGATCCTTCCTGACAACATGTCCAAAGTGTGACTTAGATAACAGAAATTTCTAAATAGATGAATTCATTTCAGAAGTGTAAAGACATAGTTGTTGGCTTGCTTTACTGCCCTCAAGAGTGCAAAGTTCATGAGAATGGGGCCCTGTGTATCTGGTTTCCTACTATATCACCTATACCTGCAGCAGTGCCTAGCCCAGGTGTACTGTCAAATGTATAACAACTGGCTCTTGGGGCAGGGTAGGGGGTCATGGGAGGAGTACTGATTCGTAGTATTTGCCTATTCCCATGGGGTAAATAAATATTCCCATCATGGCTGATATCAGGTACCAATGTGACATCAAAGTTGGGAAGAGATACACAATAGCCCACCGCTGTATAATATTCCCACTGTAAAGCTATAATAGAGTTAAATAACCTCAAGATTATAGAAAATGGTAAAATAGAGGAACGTAATTAGCAAGCGATGAGTTCTGAGTATTTATTACCTTTTTTAAATATCAGGTATTATAAGTTTACATAATTTAATTTTTAATGATGCCTGTGTTTGATATAAGAAGATCTGGTGGCTCAGTGGTTAGAGTGCCGGAATGCAAACCAAAAGGTCAGTGGTTCAAAACCACCAGTGGCTCCTCGGGAGAAAGATGTGGCAGTATACTTCTGTAGCAGCCTTGGAAACCCTATGGGGTCACTATGAGTCGAAATCGACTCAGTGGGAACGGGCTTGGTTTTGTGTGTGTGTGTTTAACATATAAAAAAAATTAATATAGGTTTATATAATTTAATTTTCAATGATGTCTGTGTTTAATTGTTACAAAATTCCTCACAACCTGACAATCAGCTCTTGTGATCCAGGACAAGACTGCTCCAGCATGCCAGTGCCACGGCCTATAGTACCAAAAAAGCCAAACCAGTTCCTGTGGAGTCAATTCTGAAGGACAGTGATCCCAGATCACAAGGCTTGCTTCTGAGACACCTCTGGGTGGGTTTGAACTACCAGCCTTTGAGTTAGTAGTCAAGTATTTAACTGTTTATGCCACCCAGGGACTCCATAGCCCATAGCAGGTACTCAAAGACTATTTATTGAATGGATGAATTAATTCACCAAAGTAGTTCATGCTTGCTGGAAAGTATCCAGACAACCCTGAAGAGAATTAACAGAAAGCCCCCTTTTCTGCCCCCCTTTCTGGGGTAACCACAATATAATGTTGTGTATCTCTCTGGGCATTTCCTATAAAAAAAAAAAAAATTTTTTTTTTTTTTTTTAAATAAAGGTCAGAGGACAGTGTTCTGTTTTGTTCCAATGGGATCTTACCAAACATGTTGTTCTTCCCTCTCCCCACCTTATTAAATTCAACATTGCATCCTGGATGTTATTTCTCTCTGGTGATCAAGATCTAGCCCAGGCTTCTTACTGGTAGCATCCAAAATCTCCCACTAGATGGATCAGAGCTGAACTGTCCTGTACAGCATCCACTAGCTCCAGGTGGACGTTGAGCACTTGAAATGTGAAGAACTAGATTTTCAATTTTGTTTAATTTTAATTAATTTAAAAACTTTTATGTCCACTTGGAAACACCTTTGGTATGCAAATCTACTTTTTCAGTTGTAAATTTCATGTCATTTTAATACAAATCAAGGCCTGGCCATCTGCTTCCGTAAAGATTACAGCCAAGAAAACCCTCTGGAGCAGTTCTATTCCATAACACATGGGGTTGCCATAAGTCTGAATGGAACCAACAGTGATGGTTTGATTTTGGTAATCCTGACGATATTTAGCATCTGAATTGAAATGTGCTATAATTTTTATAAGTATAAAATACACACTGGGTTTTGAAGACTTGGTACGACAAAAAAGAATGTAAAGTACGTTCTTTGGAATTTTGTTACATTGAATTCATGTTGAAGTGATAATATTTTTGATATGCTGAGTTAGGTAAAATATATTATTAAATTAATTTTAGTTTTTTGTTGTACATGTTACTGAGAAAATTTTGATTATGCATACTGCTCACATTATATTTGGATTAGACATTTCCTCGTTTGTTTTGAGAAAAAGGGTGTGTTCTGGAAGGACAGGAATTAGCTTTTCACATGCATCTAAAATGCACCAGGCACCAGAATAATACTTTTACTAATAACAGTAATAATAGTATGCACTATGCACTTACTATGTTCTAGGCCAGAACTTTTCAACCCCAGCACTATTGACACCTTGGGCTGAATAATTCTGTGTTGTAGGGCGCTGTCCTGTGCATTGTAGTGTTATAGGACAAGGCTTCCCAGCTGGGGACCAAGTCCTGTTTAGGTTCTTGCCTTCTACTGACCAAGTATGACCAGGAGAGGCTCAGAAGTTCTACATGAACAAAGGTTTATTAGTGACAGAGAAGAAAAGAGCTCATGAGGGAAGGATGGAGAGGGGCTTCTGCCTACACTAGCTTCCAGTCTCTCTCTGAATGGAGATTTTCCTGGAGTTTATAAGAAGTTTTAGGCAGGAAGGAGCTCACGTTTTATTCACTGCTTTCTGGGGGAAAAGGTGGGGCTTTCTGAGAAATAAAGGGTTAAAAAAATTAGCTGCGCACACATCTGGAATCCAGGGTGGAGTCAGTTTGGACAATGTCACATCAGCACTGCGCAGTCTCAGCGGCCACTTGACCAGACTGTAAGGTCGCACCCATTCTCACTGCGCATGTCCTGGGGATCAGCTGATCCTGTTCATCTTTGGAAAGCAGCTTGTAGGGAAGATATGCGGAACTTTATGTGTCAGAGTCCAGAATGTGGGTTATCTTGTAAGACCACCCCCTATGGTGAGTTCCTGAAAAACAACTTACAAGGGAGATATGCAGGACGCTGACCCCATAGTGGGGTCCCGAAAAACATCTTGAGATATGTGATATTTTGTTCATCACGGGCTGCATGTGTGGTTTGTCTTGTAGCATCCCCCACGGGATAGAGTCCCGGATCAATGGGCCTGTTATTCCGGCCTTGAGGCTCTCCAGCCTTCTGTCCCTGTCTCAGCAGGATACTTATCAGCAATCCTGGCCTCTACCCATTAAATGCCAGTAGAATCCCCACCTCAGTGGTGACAACCAGAAATGTCTCCAGACATTGCCAAATGTCCCCTGGGTGGCAGATTCACCTGAGGTGAGAACCAGTTCTCTAATCTGAGTGTCATTGTTGTCAGGTGCTGTTAAGTTGATTTTGATTCATAGGGACCCCATGTACAACAGAACAAAATGGTGCCCACTCCTGCGCCATCCTCACAGTGGTCGCTATGTTTGAGCCCATTGTTGCAGCCACCATGTCAATCCATCTCTTTGAGGGTCTTCCTCTTTTTCACTGACACTCTACCAAGCATGATGTCCTTTTCCAGGCACTGGTCCCTCCTAGTAACATGTTCAAAGTGAGATGAAGTCTCACCATCCTTGCTTCTAAGGAGCATTCTGGCTGTACTTCTTCCAAGTCAGATTTATTCGTTCTTCTGGCAGTCCATGGTATATTCAATATTCTTCATCAACACCATAATTCAAACGCATCAACTCTTCTTTGGTCTTCCTTATTCATTGTCCAGTTCTCATATATGTATGAGGCAATTCAAAATACCATGGTTTGAGTCAGGCACACCTTAATCCTCAAAGTGACATCTTTGGTTTGTAACATTTTAAAAGAGGACTTTTGCAGCTGATTTACCCACTGCAGGACATCTTTTGATTTCTTGATTGCTCAATGAACTCCTGAAGTATCTCCACCTTGCAGACAGGAAACTGAGGCTCAGAAGGGTTAGGTGACTTGCCCAAGGTCACACAGCAAGATTGAAACCCAGGCCTGCCTGCCCCCGGTCCACTGCCCAGGGCACCACACCCCAATGAGCTTCAATCAGCACAGCTCTGCAGAGTGAATGTCACACACCAAGTCTACCCCCTGAACACCCAGCCTGGTTCTCCAAGGCACCATCACTTAATGGACATGTATGTGACTATGAGTCCTGAGCCTCAGTTTCCCTATGTGCAAAATAAGCCTGCCTGAGGGAAGGCGGGGCCCGCCTTCCCTCAGGTGCCATGAGAATCAAACTGGATTCCCAAGAACAAGGGCCTCTGTAACGGCAGGGGTAAAGGCTTCTTGGCTTACTTCTGCTTTTATTTATTGCAGCACACTCACAGAGCTAGCTCACTATGTACCAAACATTCTAACTGCTTTACACAACCGCTTATGAGAGAGATTCTTTCTTATTCTCAGGGACAGGTGAGGCTCAGAGAGTTGAATAACTTGCCCAAGGTCACACAGCTGGCAGCAGCAGAGTCAGGATTTGAACTCTGGTACTGTGCTCCAGAATATATACGCTTAATCACCATGATTAATTGAGATCCTATGTGTGTGACAACTGTATCAGAATCTGGGGGGAAAGACCTAAACCCTAGGAATCCATTTACCTGTACCCTGACCCTAGAGTCCTGGCCCTGCCAGGTAAGGACCAGGAGTTTACACCATTAGGAGGTGAGTGATGTCAAGCCTCCTTCCCCATCTCCCAGGCATTTCCCTTGATCACATGGAGAGGAAACAATGGCACCAGAGCTTAAGGACAATGGGGAAGGCTCAGTTACTAATGCTGCTTCTGGGCATGGTTTCTGCATTCCTGGGGGTGGGGGTGGGGGTAGCTATAACCCTCCCAGCAGACTCAAGGGAGCTGGAGGACCTAGAATCCAGAATCTCCACTCTGATCCGAAGAAAGCTCCAGGTGTGGTTTGAACTAAAAAAGTCATCCACACTAAGGGGCACTGGTCACCTCTGCCTGAGGGTGTTGCATTTGAGAAAAGGAGCCTAATGGATAATTTTTAACCCATCCTCTCCTCTGGGTGGCCCTCCTTGATTCCCTCAACTCAACCTAACTTCATTTTTACTGAATACAATATTCATTTGTTCATTATTCATGCATTCATTCATTCAGCAAGCATTTTCTAAAATGTTAGATGCTAGAAATGAGTAATAAGCTCATATATAAGGAGGCCTTGATCTTCCTCCTCCATCTCTCCTCCCCTCCCCGTCCCCCATTCTATGGGTCTCTTTCCACTTACTTCCTGTTTTTCAGCCATAGACTGGCCTCCTTCCTGTATGAAGACTGTGCCAGGCACCTTCCTACCTCAGGGCCTTTGCACTTGCTGTTCTCAGCAATGCTCGTCCCCAGGCATTTCGCGTATCTTGGATCTTTCTCATTTGGACACGTCATGTCCTCAGAGGCCTTCCCTGACTCTCCTGTCTAAAGTGCCCCTCCACAAGCCAACATGCTTTGATTAGTCACTGTCTCGTCCCCCTTTTTACACCCTCTGTGATACTTATTGGTATCTGAAATTATCTTGTTTATTTTTATTTGCTTGCCTGGGATCTGTCTCCCACACTAGGCAAAGACTCTGACCACTTTGTCCCCTGCTGTGCCCACAGTGCCAAGAACAGTGCCTTGCACATAGTGTTGTTGTTACCTGCCATCGAGTTAGCCCTAAATCATGGTGACCCCATGCACAACAGAACAAAATGCTGCCCAGTTCTGCACCATCCCCATGATTGGTTGTTGATTGGACCATTGTGATCCATAGATTTTCACAGGCTGATTTTCAGAAGCAGCTCACCAGGCCTTTCTTCCTAGTCTTAGTCTGGAAGCTTTGTTGAAACCTGTTCAGCATCCTAGCAACACAGAAGCCTCCACTGACAGATGGGTGGTAACTGCACATGAGGTGCCTTGGCCAGGAATTGAACCTGGACCTCCCGCATGGAAGGCCTGAAATACCAATACCCCCCATCTGCACACAGTAGGCCCTGGATAAATATTTGTTGCAGGAATGAATGAATGAATCTGCTTGAAGCAGAGCAGGTGTGTGCATGCAAAAGTGCAATAAGCGAGCTCAGCTGGTCAGAGAGGGAAGCAGCAGTGAGGTACTGACACAGGGGAGTGCGAGCAGCTTCTTGAGTGGGTCAAGAAGCCATCATAGGGTCTCATAGGACAAGCAGACATTTGCTAAATGGGTGAAGGGAATGGCATGCCGGTTGAAGGGGACAGAAAAGATCAGCATGTTGAGTTTGGAGGAAGGGTAAAAGGTTTAGAAGTACAGGAATGTGTATGTGTGTGTGAGAGAGAGAGTGTGATTGATTGATTCAGATGACAGGGAGCGGGGACGTTAAGCTGTAAAGGTAGCAGAGACCACCTCCTGCAGGCAGATCCAGCTACAGAATTTAGGGAGTCCAGTGCAAAATGAAAATTCAGTGCTCCTTGTTCAAAAACTATCAGGAATTACAACATAGCAACATCAGAACATTAAACCAAGCCAGCCCTGCTGCAGTCTTGTTTGCCAACTAAAGAACCGAACTTTCTCCTGGGGTGTCACGAAGAAACACTAAAAGTTTTTAAGTTGGCCCAAGTGATGGGATATAAGGTTGTGTGGGGACAGGTCCAAGGGGGAGCATGGGCTACCACTGGACTCGGGGGGTCCAATACAACTCCCATCTTGGAGCATTCTTCCTTGTTCCTCTCCCCCCATCCATCATTCTCCAAGGCCCCTCTGTTCCACCTTCTCAGTGTCTGTTCCCTTCCCTTTATCCCCACTGCCTGCACCTGATTTAGGCCCCATCCTCCTTTCCTGACTAACCCTAGCAACCCCTCACTGGTCCTTCTGTCTCCAGTATCTTTCCTGGGGTGGTTTCTAGAATCCCAACCTCATCCTGGTACTGCTCCATTTAAACGATTTCAGCACCTGTCCAGAGCCTTTGGAGCAAGGTGCAATTCTCCTTGGCATACAGTGCTGTCTTAGTTACCTGGCACTGCTGTAACAGAAATACCACAAGTGGGTGGCTAAAAGTCCAAATCAGGGCCTTGGCTGTATTGATTCTTTCCTTGTAGGTAGTCCGGGTGTTCCTTGGTTCCTTGGGTTATAGGCAATCCTCACATGGCACCTGTCCTCCCGCCCCTGGCCCCCGTGTACGTGTGTGCACGCACACGCACCTGTGTCTAAAATCAAAAGAACTAAACCCGTCACCATCTAGTTGATTCCAACTTGTGGCAACTGTCATGGATTGAATTGTGTCCCCCAAAAATATGTGTCTACTTGACTAGGCCATGATTCCCAGTATTGTGTGATTGTCCACCAATTTGTCATCTGATGTGCGTCTACCTCTATAATGCTAATGAGGCAGGATTAGAGGCGGTTATGCTAATGAGGCAGGGCTTAATCTACAAGATTGAGTTGTACTGTAAATCAATCTCTTTTGAGGTATAAAAGAGAGAAGCCAGAAGAGAGACATGGGGACCTCATACGCCCAAGAAACAACAGCCAGGAGAATAGCGCCTGCTTTGGACGTGAGGTCCCTGCACTGAGAAGTTCCTTGACTGGGGAAGATTGATGACAAGGACCTTCCCCCAAAGCTGACACAGAGAGAAAGCCTTCCCCTGGAGCACCCTGAATTCAGACTTTCAGCTTCCTAGGCTGTGAGAGAATAAATTTCTGTTTGTTAAAGCCACCCATTTGTGGTATTTCTGTTATAGCAGCACTAGATAACTAAGACAGCGACCCCCTATGCTACACAGTAGAACTGTTCCACAAGTTCTCTTGGCTGCAATCTTTATGAAAGCAGATTGTCAGGCCTTTCTTCCACAGCATCACTGGGTGGGTTTGAACCACCAACCTTTAGGTTAGGTGTCAAGCACAAACCATTTGCATCATGCAGGGACCATGTCTGTGACTAACCTGCTCTTTTTTTTATAACTCAGAAGTGATTAGATTTACAATCCACCCTCCTTGGATCTAACTAACAAAAAACACTATTTTCCAGCAGGATGACATCCACAGGTTTAAGGGTTAGGACTCCAGCACATATTTCGGGAGGACATAATTCAGTGCCTAACAAGGGCCCTTCCTGCTCAAGCTCCAAGTGGGAATTCTGGAGAACCCAGTTATCGAGAGACCTTGAGCCAGACCCAGGTGCCCGGTCCAGCCCTGCCCCTCGCTGGCTGTGCAAGCGAGAACAGGCCACTTCACCTCCCTGTATATCAGTTTGCCTTCTCTGAAAAATGGGAATTATTATCTTATCTACCTCCTGGCTACTCCAAGTGGGGGCTTAGACCAGCAGCATCAGCAGCACCTGGAGGCTTGTTAGAAATGCAGATTCTCAGCCCTGCCCCAGACCTGCTGAATCAGAACCCGCATTTTTACAAGGTCCCCAGGTGACTGGGGTGCATACAAAGTTTGAAAGCTCTGGTCTACACAACAGATTCTAAAAAAAGTAATGGTTAAACGAGAAACTCTTTGTTGAGGGCTTTGCATTGAGCCTGGTACACAATAACCAGTTAACCAGTTGCCTTCAGAGTAGAACTCTGCTCCATAGGGTTTTCAATGGTAGGTTTTTCAGAAGTAGATCGCCAGGCCTTTCTTCTAAGGTGCCTCTGTGTGGACTTGAACCTCTGACCTTTTTCTTTTTATTGTGCTTCAAGCGAAAGTTTACAAATCAAGTCAGTCTCTCATACAACAATGTATATACACCTTGCTATGTACTCCTGGAAACCCTGGTGGCGTAGTGGTTAAGTGCTAAGGCTGCTAACCATAAGGGTCGGCAGTTTGAATCCACCAGGCGCTCCTTGTAAACTCTATGGGGCAGTTCTGCTCTGCCCTATAGGGTCACTATGAGTCGGAATCAACTTGACAGCACTCGTTTGGTTTTTTTGGTTTATGTACTCCTAGTTGCTCTCCCCTTAATGAGACAGCACACTCCTTCTCTCCACCCTGTATTCCCTGTGTCCATTCAGCCAGCTTCTGTCCCCCTCTGCCTTCTCATCTCCCCTCCAGACAGGAGCTGCCTACATAGTCTCATGTGTCTACTTGAACCAAGAAGCTTACTCCTCACCAGTATCATTTTCTAACTTATAGTTCAGTCCAATCCCTGTCTGAAGAGTTGGTTTTGGGAATGGTTCCAGTCTTGGTCTAACAGAAGGTCTGGGGACCATGACCTCTGGGCTCCTTCTAGTCTCAGTCAAATCATTAAGTCTGGTCTTTTTAGGAGAATTTGAGGTCTGCATCCCACTGCTCTTCTCTATCAGGGATTCTCTGTTGTGTTCCCTGTCAGAGCAGTCGTCAGTCGAACCTCCAATCTATTGGTTAGTAGCTGAGTGTGTCAACCATTTGCACTACCCAGGGGCTCCCGGTATACAGTAGATGCTCAATAAGTAAATATTAGTACCTAGATTACTGCCTCTCCATCTACTCTTATTATATGAAACTAGTCACATTCTTTCACCACTACTCAGTGTTTAACAAGTACTTCTCCATAGTGTTTATTATAGCATTATGAGTTATTCTAGGGGTTTTAGAAATAGCCACTCTACAGTCCTTGGAGGTGGTGCTATTATTATGCCCATTTTACAGATGAGGAAATTGCAGAGTCCTCCACTTCCCTCTGCTCTGCTCTGGTCCAGGAGGAAGATGGCACAAGACAGTGAGTTTAAGCATATGTGATATGGCACCTGAGAGGCTTGCCTTTGAATTGGCTGTGTGACCTTGGCAACTTACTCAACCTCTCTGTTCTTAAAACCTGCCCACAGTCCAACAGGCTTGGAAAATTCTGGGTTCAATGGGTTTCCTGCTTTTAAAGTACATTCTGAGTTTCTAAGACAGGGATTTCCCCCAAAATATCTCACCCCTTTCTTTCCTCCAAGGGAGGAAATTTTCTCAGGGCTTGTAGTCTAGGCAAAGCTGATTTATCCTTTAAGTACAGTAGACACAGTACTCAGGAACCCACTAAAATGGTTTCATTTCTTTTAAAATGGGAAGGAAAAAATAATAAATATAATCCAGCCTGAATTCTACTGGTCCCTGGGTGGTACAAACAGTAAATGCACTAGGCTGCTAACGGTTGGAAGTCTGAGCCCACCCAGAAGCACCTCAGAAGAAAGGCCTGGAGATCTTCTTCTGCAAAATCAGCCATTGAAAACCCTATGGAGCGCAGTCCTACTCTGGCTCCCATGGGGTTGCCATGAATCAGAGTCCACCTGATGACAACTGGTTTTTGGAATTCTATTTGTTCTTATATGGAGTCCCTGGTTGGCACAAATGGCTAAGTGGTTGTCTACTAACCCAAAACCTAGCAATCTGCTTCTAAAAGATCATAGCCATGGAAACCCTATGTATGGAGTCCATTTCTAGGGGTCAGACTTGATGGCAACTGTTTTAGTTGTTTTTTTTTTTGTTGTTGTTTTGTTTTTTTGTCTTTATTCCAATGCAGCTATAAAATACACTTTTAAAAAATTGTAAGGGAAGAAGACACTCAAGAAGGTAAAAGTGCCTGGGGGGCATGAAAGTCATGTGGCCCTGGAACTGGGGAGCATCTTAGTGAAGTACTGCTGGGTGGAGCCTGTTACTGCCACCCTCGGCTGAATCTGACAGCCAAGCCCTCCACCCCATGTCACCCTGTCACGTAGTAGGCTGAACCAAAGGCAGGGAAGACAATCTGGCCTGGGAACCAGCGAGGGAGCCCTTCCCAGCCCTGTCCAACCTCCAAAGGATTAGGCCAACAGGGCACATTTGATACCTGCAGAATCTCAGCCACCTGGCCGCCCAGCCCTGGGAAGGGGGTGCTGGACATGTCTGTGGGCTCTGCAGGGGGGCTGGACCTAGGACAAGGACTGGCCCCCACGTCTGTCTTCCTGATGCGGTGAATGGCCGGCCTGAGGCAGGGCATCTGTGGAGGCCGCTGGTGGCTTCTGGTGCTGCTGGTGCTGAGTTACCTGTTGCCCACAGGTAAGGGTCTCCTGCTGGTCCTGGACCTTGGGGCGGAGGGGATGGGAGATGGGTGCATAAGAACTGGGGCCCATTTGCAGCCAGCCTTGAGTGTCAGTTTCTGGAGTGCCCCACTGAGTCTCTCTTGCCAGCTTTGATCTTTGCCCAATTGTCACCTTTTCAATGTCCTCAACCACCCCACCCAAATGTCCTTCTTTCCCAAGGAGTTAATTCCAACTCACAGCAACCGTATAGGTTAGAGTAAGCTGTACAATAAGGTTTCCAAGGCTGTAATCTTTAAGGAAGCAGACTGCCACATCTTTCTCCTGCAGAGAGGCTGGTGGGTTTGAACCATCAACTTTTGGTTAGCAGCCAAGCACTTAACCATTTTGCCCCCAGGGCTTCTTTCTGCTCCTTTACTTTCCTTCTTATCACTCCTCCCTACCTGGCATTATATTCCACAGTTACTTGTTTACTTGTTTGTCAGTATCCCCCACTAGCCTGTGAGCTCCACAGGACACCGGTTTGTTCACTGATGCGTCCCCAGTGTCTGGAACAGTGCTCGGCATAGAGTTGGCCTTCGATAAATATTAATTTATAATCTAGTCTAATCCAGCTGGGGGAAGAAATCACAATGGCCAAAGACTCGAGTTTGGGGGCTAAATCTTATCTTCACCAATCACTCGCTATGACTCCTTTAGCTACTGATTTTGACTTTCTGGGCCTCAGTGTTCCTCACCTGTAAAATGGAGATGATGAGGATACTAGTGTCCAGTTCACAAGGCATGTTGGGAGGATTTGATGAGAAAATTCAGACCTGTGTCTGACACAGTGACATGAGCCCTGACCATGACTGCTAAGAAGTGGGACAGACATAGGTGGGGTGAGGGGCATGGGACCCTCTCTCTGTGGCACCCAGAAGAAACCATGTTTTCCCTGGAGGCCTGAGGGGATGTAACATGTAGAATTTATGAGCCCACAGGGAGCTTAGAGATATTCAGGTGGCCTGATGACCCCATTTTACCGACTAGAAAACTGAAGTTCAGAGAAGTCAGGATCTGCTCAGGGCTGCTCAGCAGAGAGGCGTGTGTGTGTTGGGGGGCGGGGTAGGGGCAGGACCCATCACAGCCGCTACCAGTGTCAAAGTCGATTCTGACTCACAGCAACGCCACGTATGTCAGAGGAGAACTGTGCTCTACAGGGTTTTTGATGGCTGATCTTGGAGAAGTCGATCACCAGGACTTTCTTCTGAGGCACCTTTAGGTGGATATAAGTCTCCAACCTTTTAGCAGCTGAATGCATTAACCATTTGCACCAACCAGGGACTTCCAGACCAGGACCCAGTCTCCAGTCTCCCTCAGCTCAGTCCTACGCTCTTTCTGCCTCTCCTGCGAGGCTCTCTCAGCCACTCAACAGGCATTCATTTGTTCAGCCCCTGCCATGGGGCTCTGCAGGCTTTGAGTTTCTCTGCTCCCAAGTAAAGACCTCCTGCTGGTGTACACTTTGGTGGGGGTAGGAGGCGATGGGAGATAGGGGCATGTCTTAGGCTGGGTTCTCTAGAGAAGCAAAACCAGTAAAGCTTATAAATATACAGAAAGAGATCACAGAGCACAAGGACTGGAGCCCAGTTGCAACCAGGACTGAGTGTCAACTTCTGGAGTTCCCCACTGGGTCTTTCTTGCCTGTTCAAGGGTGCATAGGGAAGGCAGGCAGGAAGAGGAAAAGCACAGAGGGGCTTGGAGGAAAGGGGTAAGTAAAGAAAAAAAAAAAAAAAAGCAAGGGGGGCTGAACTATTCCTAGAGTGGGGGGTGGGAGGGGAACCTCCCACAAGGAGGTAGGGTGTCAAGTGGATCCCGAAGGTTGCTTAGCTCCCAAAAGAGGCTCTTGTGTTGGCCTAGCCTGAGGCAGGGGGTGGGGGTCCCAGCCCCAGGTAGGTGTTGAGGTTTAAGTCAAAGGATTGGCTGAGTGAGGTTGGAATTTGCCCTCCCTGCAGATCAGTAGAGGGATCTGAGGTGAGAGAAGAAAGGAAACTTTATGCGCTGCGATTCTAGATTCTGACTCATGGGGCCCCATGTGTGTCAGAGTAGAGCTATGCCCCACAGGGTTTTTAATGTCTGATTTCCTGGAAGTAGATCTCTAGGTCTTTCTTCTGAGGTTCCTTTGAGCAGACTCAAACTTCCAAGCTGCAGCCGAGCTAGCACATTAACCATTGCACCACCCAAGGACTCCTATTAAAATACAGATACTGGTTTTAACTGTTAGAATACAGTTTCTGGTTCAGTAACTCTGAACTAGGGCCCAAGAGTCTGCAGTTCTAACAAGTTCTCCGGTGACACTGCTGTTCTGGGGACCACGTTTTAAGAGCCACTTTTTTTATGACGTTGGCCATTTTCTACCTTATAAACAGGAGCAATCTTAACTCTGCAACCAAAACAGAAAGTGAAAACAGATCCCTCTGTGAGTCTGGCCAGCCAGAAAACCCACAGGGGCCTTCCTTCTGTGCCCAGGCTTACCCACCTGTGTGTCTGTGTGTGTGGGTGGTGGTAGGGTGTTGAAATCCAGATTCCTGGGCCCAACTTACAGAATTAGAATTTCCAGAGAAGGAGCCTTGAGCAAATTACTTTACCATCTGTGGCTCAGTTTCCTCACCACTAAAATGGGTTTGTTTAAGGGATTAAATGTGTTAATGAGTAGTGGCTCACACGCTGTGGGGTACATCTGAATCACCCGGGGAGCTTGTTAAAACATGGATGGCTGGGCCCCACCTACAAGATAACTTGAATTTATAACACATTCCCAGATGCTGCTGATGGTCTGGGGATCATTCTGAAAAGCACTGAGCTCAGTCTGTGGGTGGTACAAACAGTTAACACACTTAGCTGCTGAATGAAAGGCTGGAGGTTCGCATTTACCCAGAGGTGCCTTGGAAAAAAGGTCTGGCAATCTGCTTCCAAAAACTCAGGCACTGAAAACTCTATGGAGCGAATAAATAAAACCAGGGAACAATCCAAATGTCTATGGCAGACAAAAGGATAAATTGTGCTAACTACAAAATAGTGAAAGTAACTTAACATACACATAAGAGGCTGAACCTGACACAAAGTAGAATGGGAAAAAAAGCAAGTCGCAGAAGACTGTATATAATATAAGCCCCTGGCTATGGAGTGGATTCCAATTCATGACGACCCTATAGGACAGAGTAGAACTGCCCCAAAGGGTTTCCAAGACTGTAATCTTCATGGAAGCAAACTGCCACATCTTTCTTCCGAGGAGCGGCTGGTGGGTTCCAACCACACACCTTTGGGTTAGCAGGTAAGTGCTTAACCACTGCGCCATCAAGGCTCCTCATATATAATACAGTCTTTATAAAGCTCGTCATATTGTTTTGCCTAAACCAAAAAAAAAAAAAGTTGCCAGGGAGTCAGTGCCGACTCATAGCGAGCCTGACACACATGTATGGTGAAACATTTTTTTTTTAAAAGAGGACTTAAAAAATGACATTTACAACAATCCAGAGATTGTTGGGGTGGAGCCACGGAGATGGAATCAAGGAGGGACACACAAGGAGCTTGAGCGCAGTGGCGTCACTGGGGGGATGGGGGGTGCAGACCAAACCAGGTGACACTGCTAGAGGGGGTGACACCCATATGACTGTCTATAACATTTTTGTGCAGTGTTTCAGCAGCAATTTATTATTTTTATAAAAATATTCCCGAAGTTAGTTATAACAATAAAAACACTTTTCATAAGCCCAGCTTACATGGATCAATATACCTACAAGACTGTAACTGATCAATATACCTACAAGACTGTAACTCTAATTTACTTTTTGAATCTTCTAATGTGCTCAGGTCAGAGCTGTCATTATCCAATTACAATGACGCTTCGAAGGTTTCATCTGCAGGACTACCAGCACTGGCTATTTTCCTTCCTGCCAGGCCTTTAACCAATGTGCAACCAGGTCAGCAAAATCAGGGAGAGATGGATTCCCTGAACCTGCACACAGCTAGCAAGACTTAGCTTGCTCAGCTCCCTTCCAGGGACCTCAGGCCCCTCTCCCTCCCCCCACTCCCTCCCCTAGGGCTCGGAGGCGACAGCTCTAAGGCCGGGATTAAGAATCGACTCCGGCTGGTGCCTCCTAGCCCTCCCCGCGGACGCTCGCTCCCGCCCCTCTATTGCCCGCAGGGGCCAGGGACAGGCTTCTGGGCTGGTGCACCGCGAAGCCTCTGAGATCCTGAAGACGCTTCAAGGACCTTCAGCCTCACTCCTCCTGAGCTCTACCGAGCTCACCGGGATCCAGAAGGACGTCAGTCCCCGGCTCACAAAAGTCCTCTCCGGGGCACCCCTCTCCTGCCCCCCTCCGTGCCACCAGGCCACGCCACAGCCGTCCCTTCCAGCACCCCAGCCCGTCTTAGCTGGGAAAGCGCAGCTGTCAAGAGGCAATGATAGCTTCAGGATTTGGGACTCTCCTAGTAGCGTGGCCCAGGCCCCGCCCAGGGTCCTCATGTTTAGGAAGGGAGGTGAGAGGAGCAGCAGCAAGAGGGCTCTGGAAGAACTAGGCCCCGGGTGGAAGGGACCGGCCCTTGGTGGAAGGAGTCGCACCTGCACCTTTAGCTCCTCCCTAGGAGCACTTGTCACAGAAGGATGCCCTTCTCCCCCCATACCAACCCCTGCAAAGTCCAGGAGCCTCTCTGTACCCATCGCGTACCCATTTCCCTTACAAGTAGCCAGGATTCATTTATGAACATATTTCACTTTAACCACATGAAACTGTGTAAATGTAAATACGTGTAAGGTTGGATTTGATACTGTAATTTAAAGGTGTAATTTTAATTTTGCTAGTTGTTTATGTCACTACTACTGCCATTACATTCAGTGATACACAGGGATTACAGTTTATGAATAACCTTAGTACAAAAAACATTACTAACGATTCCACATGATCTGGTACTAATGGGTGACACCAACCTTTGTGACGCCACACTGCTTGAGCGGTTTCTGGTAATGTTTGGTTTCTTAAGTTAGGCGGTGGGTGGTTCATTATATTATTAAGTCTTTTTATAAGTCAGAACGGACTCAACGACAATAGGTTTGGTTTGGTTTTAGTTTATACTTTATATAGGAGCCCTGGTTGCACAATGGTTAAGCACTTGACTGCTAACCAAAAGGTCAGTGGTTCAAACTCCCCAGCAGCTCTTCAGAAGAAAAGACCTGGTGATCTGCTCCCTAAAAGATTACAGTCTAGGAAACCCTAAGAAACAGTTCTACTTTGTCCTTTAGGGTAGCTATGAGTGAATTGACTCAACGGCACACAATAACACATATATACTGCATGTATCAAATATTACCAATACAAATTTTTTTTTAATTGAGTGCAAAATGGGATATGTAAATCAAATCTTTCATTATGCAAAACGCTTTCAATAAAACATTAAACAATAAGAAAAACAAAAACCTATGGAGCACAGTTCTACTCTGACTTACGTGGGGTGGCCATGAGTTAGAGTCAAGTGGAGAGCAACTAGATTAAGGTGTGGGAAGAGGGCCAAACAATGCCTGGCACTCATATAATTATAACAGAAGTTACAGTTGTCAGCCACCCCTGGGGGAGTCTGAGGATGGATGCTGCTCTGGGGAACTGCTGGACTCAACTGACTAATAGTGAAAAGCAAGCTGTGTAGGAGGGACAGACAGAAGGCTGAGTGGACCATTGACTGGTGGAGCTCAGGTCACCTTTATTCAAAATGATGTTGTTTAAAAGGACCCAGTGTCTGTACATGGTCAACACTAAATGTTAGCTTTTACCAAAGGGGTGAACAGCTTTAAAAACGCATTGCCATCAAGTTGACTCTGACTCATAGCGATCCTGTAGGACAGAGTAGAACGGCCCCATAGGGTTTCAAACTGCTGACCTTTGATTCGCAGCCTTATGTCATTATTAATATTAGGGCTTGATCCAGTGCTAACCCAATGAGTGTTAGCTATTCTTTCTTTCTTTTTTTAATTTTTATTGTGCTTCAAGTGACAGTCTACAAATCAAGTCAGTCTCTCACACAAAAACTCATATACACCTTGCTACATACTCCCAATTACTCTCCTTCTAATGAGACAGCCTGCTTTCTCCCTCCACCCTCTCTTTTCGTGTACATTTTGCCAGCTTCTAACCCCCTCTACTGTCTCATCTCCCCTCTAAGCAGGAGATGCCCACATAGTCTCAAGTGTCCACCTGATCCAAGAAGGAGCGTTAGCTATTCTAAAAGTGTGGTTGACACTATTTTATATTTTTAGCAGACTTTATTTATTTTTTTTAGAGCAGTTTTAGGTTTACAGAAAAAAAAATGCAGAAGGTACAGAGTTCCCTTATATCCCTCCTCTGCTGCACGCTGTTCTCCTGTGATTAACATCTTGCATTCATTTGGTACATTTGTTATAAATGATGAGCCCGTAGTGGTTATTATTATTAACTCCAACTTTTACTGTAGGCAGGGATCTGTGCAAAGCCAGTGTGTCCACATTAGTCCTGGCAATAACCCTCCGAAATGGATGCTGTAATGTGGATGGCTTTAACAAACAGAAATTTATTTTCTCACAGTTTAGGAGGCAGTAGTTGCTGTTGCTGAGTTGATTCCGACTCATAGAGATCCTGTAAGACAGAATAGAACTTCCCCGTAGGGTCGCTATGAGTCAGAATCGACTCGACGGCACTGGGTTATAGGGCTTCCAAGGTTGTAATCTTTACTGAGACAGACTGCCACATCTTTCTCCCATGGAGTGGCTGGTAGTTCAAATTTTGAAAACCGAGTTTAATTTGAAACCAGCCCTGCGCTGCTGACTCTGCTCTTAGCAGCCCTTAGCTCAAAATCAGAAAATTACCATATTAAAGCCTCTATTTGTTCCACCTGGCATTTCCACTCCCCTCCAATTTTGAAATAAAAAAAAAAAAAAAAAAATCATTGACTCCTGGCAGTGCCTGCCACTCCCTTCCCCCCAGTGTCTTCCCCCAGGGCTGCTTTGTGGCATTGCGGCAGGAAATTCTCTGGTGACCAGTCCTGTTTGGTTAGGATTAGCGAGCCTCAGGAGAACTGCTCAGCTCAAGCCTTGCCAGGGCCTGCCAAGAAGTCTTCACATACCCAACCTCCAGCACCCGCCCCTCTGGGACTCAGGTGTCAGTGAAAATGGAAAGAGAGAGAGGATGAGAGTAAACTTAGGCTGGTGACCTTCCTCCTCCCACTCCTGGGGCAGGAGGCTTCCTGAGGAGTGAAAGGGGGGCAGGGAAGAGAGATGGGGAGGGAAACAGAGAGGGGGGAGTGGGGAGATGGGGGATAAGGAGAGGAGGGTGGAGGAGAGAAGACAAGGAGGTGAGAGAAAGAGGATAAAGGAGAGAGGGACTGAGAGGGAGAGAGGAGAAGGGGGGGGACTAGGCGAGGAGAGAGACGGAGAGATGGACAGGAGGAGAGAGCGATGGGAAGAGAAGAAACAGAGATGAGAGAGAGAGAATAGCAAGGAGAGAGGGATAGAGACTGAAAAAGGGACAGAGAAAAGGGGAAGAAGAGAGAGAGAGACGGAGATGAGAAGGAAAGAGAGATGGGAGGGAGGAGAGGAGACCAGAGATGTGTGTGTGAGAGAGAGGGAGAGACAGAGAGAAGAGAAAGGAAGGGGAGGTGGGAAAAGCGGGGAGAGATGAGAGGGGGGACTTAGGAAGGAAAGACAGTTGGAGAGGAGAGACAAAGGAGGAGGAAACAAGGGGACATAGGGAGAAGAGGTGGGGAGGGGGAGACACAGATGAAGAGAACAGAGAAAGGGGAAGAGAGAAGGAGGAGAGGGAGAGAAAGCAAGGAGAGAGAAGGACAAGAAAGGGCAGAGGGAGGAGCCATGAGGATGAGTTAGAAAGGGAGAGATAAGGAGGGAGGTTGATGAGCAGGAAAGAGGAGAGAGAGGGGAGATATAGAGTGATAGGGAGAGGAGAGAAAAAAGAGAGGGAGATGGGAAGGAGAGATGAAGTGCAATGTTGTTTTCCTGCATTTCTCTCCCATTTATTGAATGTCCACTTTGCGTTGTTGTTGTTGGGTGCCGTCGAGTCGGTTCTGACTCATAGCAACCCTATGTACAACAGAACGAAACACTGCCCTGTCCTGTACCATCCTCGCAATCATCACTATGTTTGACCCCATTGTTGCAGCCACTGTGTCAATCCATTTCATTGAGGGTCTTCCTCTTTTTCACTGACCCTCTACTCTACTAAGCATGGATGTCCTTCTTCAGGGCTGTTAAGAGAAAGGGCCCTAGAGCTGTGCTCTTAAATACAGCAATCACTAGCCAGATGGACTATCAAACTTTCAATTAAAATCAAATAAAAATGAAAATTAAGTTCTTTAGCCACAGTAGCCACATTTCAAGCAAAGCGTGCCTAAAGCCAAAAACACCGAACCAGTGGCTGTAGATTCCAACTCATGGTGACCCCAAGTGTGTCAGAGTAGAACTGTGCTGATTTCTTGCAAGTAGATCACCGGGCCTTCCTTCCAAGGTGCCTCTACGTGGACCCAAACTTAACCATTTTTACCACCCAAGGATGTCTGTTGTGGCAGTAATGATCCATTGGACAGTGATGCTTTAGAGTGAAACTTCCAGGGTTCAAAACCCAGCTACGTGACTTTGGGCAGGTTATCTCTCCTTACCTCAGTTTCTGCATCTATAAAATGGGTTCTGCAATCAAAGGGTTGTTGTGAGGATTCCATGAATTAACATATAAAGAGTTTTTGGACACTGCCTCCATATATTAATAAGCTATTATTATATATGTTATATATATATATATAACTGCATGTGCTATGATTAATATTATTTACTTTCCTATTATAGTAATTATTACTATATATCTTTCAGGCCCAGATAAGTTTCCCACCTCAATCCTCATTCAGCATCTATGTTGTTGTTGTTAGCTGCCTTTGGGTCAGCCCTGACTCATGGTGACCCCATGCACAACGGAAGGAAATGCTGCCCAGTTCCGGGCCATCTTCATAATCGGTTGAGGTTCAGAACATTGTGATCCATAGGGTTTTCACTGGCTGATTCTCAGAAGGAGATCTCCAGGCCTTTCGTCCCAGTCCATCTTAGTCTGGAAGTTCCATTGAAACCTGTCGAGCATCATAGCAACATGTAAGACTCCACTGACAGGTGGGTGGTGGCTGTGAATAAGGCGCATTGGCCAGGAATCAAATCTGGGCCTCTCTCACAGAATGAGAATCCTACCCCTGAGCCATCCATGCCTCATTCAGTGTCTGTAAGGTACACGTTATCTGCTCTGTACTACATATAGGGAAACAGAAGTTCAGATAGCTGTTGTCACTAGCTAAAAGTCAACAGCATTCAAGAGGTAAAACTGGGATATAATCCAAGGCTCTGATGCTCATGCTTGTCCACTCTGTCATGAGATCTCCTGAAGCAGAAGCAGAAGCAAAGGCCTTGAGGTAGGCATTACCGGGTGTGTCTGGGGTGCGATCGTCCAGTTTCGCTGGAATGCAGAGTATGTGGAAGGGAGGGGTGTGCTGGAGAGGGTGAGAAATAAAACTAAAAAGGTTGGAGGGGGCCAACCAGACATTGAGCAATAGCCTCAAGATTTGAGGTTTTGTTTGGGAAGTAATAGGGTGCTCTGAAAAGGATCTAATCTAAGGCAGCCTGTCCTTTAGCTCACGTTAACGAAAATAGCCAGCCACGTCTATTGAGCACAAACTATTTGCTAGGACCCATGCCTGTGAGGATCCTTCTCACTGAGCACTCACAGGAACCTCTTGAGGAAAGGTTTTAGTATTATCACTTCCATTTTACAGATAAGGAAACTGAGGCTCAGAGAAGCCCATTCATCTAGTCAATGGTGGAGTTAACACTTGTACCTCAAAGCCTTCTCCCTAGCCTGTCTCACTGCAGCACTGCCAGGCCGGGAAACTCTTAACCTGCTAACTCAGGAAGATAACTATGAACACCCTTTGCCTTTGAGTCGATTCTGACTTATAGGGACCCTGTGGGACAGGGCAGAAGTGCCCCATAGAGTTTCCAAGGCCATATTCTTTGCAGAAGCAGACTGCCATGTGTTTCTTCCATGGAGCGGCTGATAGGTTCAAACCGCCTTCCTTTCAGTTATCAACTGAGTGCTTACCCACTTCACCACCAAGGCTCCTAGTCAACCATGGAAAAGATCTTATGTTTGGTGGCAAATTCTCCTGTAGGCAAAATCGGTTTCCTCTAGAAGTATTTGCATAACAAGGATGTTGAGGTGCCTGTTGCCTCTGAAATCTCCCAAGGCTGTGTGACCCTGTGAACAGCCAATTGTGGACTGGTCCTTGACCCTGTGGACTCTCCCTGCTTTCCCTCACCCCCTACCCCTGCTTCCCTCTCCTGAACATGTCACTCAAAGAATCCTTTAGAGAATTGCTTGAGGATTTATTGAGCTAATATGTGTACAAGTGCTTAGACAGCCATCTGTCTCTCAATGTATCCTACTGTGATGGCTTGATTGTTGCAATGATGCTGGAAGCTATGTCACTCATATTTCAAATACTGGCAGGGTCATCCATGGTGGACAGGTTTCAGGAGAGCTTCCACATTAAAATAGACTAGGAAAAAAGGCCTGGCCATCTACTTCTGAGAATTGCTCAATGAGAATCTTGTGGATCACAACAGAATATTTTCCAAGTTGCTTGCTTTGGATACATTATCAGGAAGATCAACTGCTAGAGGAGAACATCATGTTTGGTGAAGTAGAGGGCCGACAAGGGGGAGGAAGACCCTCAGCGAGATTTGTTGGCACTGTAACTACAATGGACTTGAACATGCTGGTGATTGTCAAAATGATGCAGGACTGGGCAACGTTTCATTCTGTAGTACATAAGGTCACCATGAGTTGGAGTCAACACAACAGCAACTAACAACAACAATAAAGTGTTTAGAACAGAGGACAGTACATATTAAGTGCTCAATTAAAAAAAAAAAAGACATTGCCGTCAAGTTGATCTCACTGATAGCAACCCTATAGAACAGAGTAGAACTGCCCCGTAGGGTTCCCAAGGAGTGGCTGGTGGATTCCAACTGCCAACCTGCCCTACCAGGGCTCCTAGTGCTCAAAAATGTTAGATGTTAATGATAGTGATGGTAATAGTATTGTAGTTATTATTACCAATGTCCTCATAGAGCCAATAAAACCAACCCCAACGTCAGAGGTTAGGTGAGGATGGAGTGGTAAATTCTTGAGGAAGGCATGAACCCTGGTGCCTAAGAAGTCCTTGTGACACTTGAGAAAGTAGGGACAATTGCCTGTGGTGGGAGAAATCGTATGGCAAAGGGTTTTGGATAGAGGGGCTATGAAAGGAACATTGAATCTTCTAGAATCAAACTCACTGCCATGGAGTTGATTCCAACTCATGGTGACCCCGTGTGTTACAAAGTAGAACTGCTCTTCAGGTTTTCTTTTTTTTTTTTTGGTATTTTTTTTTCTTTTTTATTGTACTTCAGATGAAGGTTTACAGAACAAACTAGTTTCTCATCAAGCAGTTAGTACATACATTGTTGTATGACATTGGTTAACAACCCCACAAATGTCAACACTCTCCATTCTCAATCCTGGGTTCCCCATTACCAGCTTTTCTGTTCCCTCCTGCCTTCCAGTCCTTGCCCCTGGGCTGGTGCGCCCTT
Source organism: Loxodonta africana (assembly GCF_030014295.1). Lineage (NCBI taxonomy): Eukaryota > Metazoa > Chordata > Mammalia > Proboscidea > Elephantidae > Loxodonta > Loxodonta africana. Next base: position 18,362,243 of record NC_087344.1, read on the forward strand.
TTACTCTTCTTTTGTTCCATGGGCCTATTCACTCTTTGGCTGTGGCAATCTCAGGAGTGACTTCATTACCGAGCTGAAAGGGTGTCAAGGGGGCCATACTCTCAGGGTTTCTCCATTCTCTGTCAGGCTAGCAAGCCTGGTCTTTCTTTTTGAGTTAGAATTTTGTTCTACATTTTTATCCAGCTCTGTCTGGGACCCTCTATTGTGATCCCTCTCAGAGTAGTCAGTGGTGGTAGCCAGGCACCACATAGTTTTACCGGACTCAGTCTGGTGGAGGCCATGATAGATGTGGTCCATTAGTCCTTTGGACTAATTTTTCCCTTGTATCTTTAGTTTTCTTCATTCTTCCTTGCTCCCTAAGGGCTGAGACCAGTGCAGTATCCTAGATGGCCCTTCACAGGCTTTTAAGACCCCAGTCACTACTCACCAAAGTAGAATGTAGAACATATTCTTTGTAAACTATGTTATCCCAATTGAGCTAGATGTTCCCTGACATCATGGTCCCCACAGCCCTCAGCCCAGCAATTCAGTTCCTCAGGGAGTTTGGATGTGTCTATGGAGCTACCATGACGTTGCCTTGTACAGGTTGTGCTGGTTTCTCCAGTATTTTGTACTGTCTAACCCTTCACCAAAGTTTCCACTTATCTACTGCCTATTAAGTGTTTTTCCATCCCTACCCTTCCCTCCCTCCCTCATAACCATCAAAGATTGCGTCTTTTTGTATGTAAACCTTTTCATGAGCTTTTACACTAATGATCTTACACAATATTTGTGCTTTTGTAATTGACTTATTTCACTCAGCATAATGTCCTCCAGATTCATCCCTGTTATAAAGCATTTCACAGATTTATCATTGTTCCCTATCATTGCATAATACTCCATTGTGTGTATGTACCACAGTTTGTTTATTCATTCATCTGTTGAAGGGCATCTAGGTTGTTTCCATCTTTTTGCTATTGTGAACAACGCTGCAATGAACATGGGTGTGCATATGTCTATTTATGTGACAGCTCTTGTTTCTCTACAATATATTCCTAGGAGAGGGATTGCTGGATCATATGGTATTTCTATTTCTAGCTTTCTAAGGAAGTGTCATATCGTTTTCCAAAATGGTTGTATCATTTTGCTTTCCCACCAGCAATGCATAAGAGTTCCAATCTCTCCGCAGCCTCCCCAACATTTGTTATTTCCTGTTTTATTGATTCGTGCCAGTAATGCCGGGGTGAGATGGTATCTCATTGTGGTTTTGATTTAAGATTCTCTAATGGCTAGAGATTGTGACCATTTCCTCATGCATCTATTGGCCGCTTGAATGTCTTCTTTGGTGAAATGTCTTTCATTTCCTTTGCCCATTTTTTATTTGGATCATTTGTCTTTTTGTTGTAGAGGTGCTGGATTTCCTTGTAGATTTTAGAGATTAGAACTTTGTATGGTTTGTAATAGTCAAATTTTTTTTCCCAGTCTGTAGGTTCTCTTTTTACTCTTTTGGTGAAGTCTTTTGATGAGCATAACTGTTTGATTTTTAGAAGATCCCAGTTATCTAGCTTATCCTCCGGAGTTTGTGTGTTGTTGGTTGTGGTACGCATCCTGTTAATGCTGTGTATTAGGGCCTCTAGCATTGATTCTATTTTTTCTTCTATGAATTTCATAGTTTTTCCCTTTATATTTAGGTCTTTGATCCACTTTGAGTTAGTTCTTGTACATTGTGTGAGATAGGCGTCCTGTTTCATTTTTTTTTTTTTTTTTTGCTGATGGACATCCCATTTTGTCAGCGCCAATTGTTAAAAAGACTGTCTTTTCCCCATTTGATGGACTTTGAGCCCTTGTCGAAGATCAGGTAGCCATAGGTGGATGGATTTACACCTGGGTTCTCAATTCTGTTCCATTGGTCAATGTATCTGTTATTGTACCAGTACCAGGCTGTTTTGACTAATGCAGCTGTATAGTAAGCTCTAAGGTTAGGTAGTGTGAGTCCTCCTGCTTTATTCTTCTTCTTCAGTAGTGCTTTACTTATCTGGGGCTTCTTCCCTTTCTGTATAAAGTTAATGATAAGCTTCCCATCCCTTTAAAGAATGTTGTTGCTTTTCAATCGGTATTGTGTTGTACTTATAAATCACTTTGGGTAGAACTGTCATTTTCACAATGTTAAGTCTACCTATCCATGAGTATGGTATGTTTTTCCATTTATGTGGATCTCTTTTGGTTTTCTGCAGTAGTGTTTTGCAGTTTTCTTTGTATAGGTCTTTTACATCCCTGGATAGATTTATTCCCAAGTATTTTATTTTTTTAGGGGCTATTAAAAATGGTATTCTTTTCCTGATTTCCTTTTCATTGTTCTCTTTATCAGTGTGTAGGAATCCAACTGATTTTTGTATGTTTATCTTGTATCCGGCCACTTTGCTGAATCTTTCTATTAAAGTTCAGTAATTTTCTTGTGGAGTATTTTGGGTTTTCTATGCATAGTACCATATCATCCACAAATAGGGAGATTTTAGCATCTTCATTACCAATTTGGATGCCCTTTATTTCTATTTCTTGCCTTATTGCTCTAGCTAGGACTTCCAACGCAATGTTAAACAGGAGTGTTGATAAAGGACATCCTTGTCTTGTTCCTATTTTCAAGGGGAATGTTTCAGCTTCTCTCCATTAAGAATGATGTTGGCCATTGGTTTTGCATATAGGCCCTTTATTATGTTGAGAAATTTTCCTTCTATACCTTCTATAGGGTTTTCTTGGCTATAATCTTTACAGAAACAGATCTCTAGGCTTTCTTCCTCAGCACTGCTGGGTGGGTTCAAATCAACAACCTTTTGGTTGGTAAATGAGTATATAAACCATTTGAGCCACCCAGGGACCTATGGGGATGGTTAAGGGGAGGGCAAAGACCTAGGTGAAGGGGAGAGAGAGGACAGGAGGGAAGGATTATGAGGAAAAGCGCTTTACCATCATTTATTCATCTCACAAACACTTATGGAGCACCTACTATGTGTTAGGGGTTATGGTGGTTCAGTGGTAGAATTCTCACTTCCCATGTGGGAGATCCAGGTTCAATTCTCAGCCAATGTACCTCATGCGCTGTCAGTGGGAGCTCGTGTGTTGCTACAATGCTGAACAGGTTTCTGCAGAGCTTGCAGATCAAGATGGACTAGGAAGAAAAACCTGGCCATCTAATTCCCAAAATCAGCCAATGAAAACCCAAAGAATCACAACAGTCTGATCCTAACCAATCATGGGGATGGTGCAGGAACAGGCAGCATTTAGCTTCCATTGTGCATGTGATCACCATGAGCAAAACAGACACTGCCTTTGTGTTCCTGAGACTGATGTTCTAGAGGGAAAAGAGCCAAAAAACAAGAAAGGAAATTTATCATGTCTGGTGGTACTAAGTGCTATGGAAAAAAGGGAAGGGAGTTAGTGGGTGAAGGGGTGAGGGTGGTAAGAGAAATTTCTTTGAAGAGGTGACATCTGAGTGGAGGTCTGAATGAAGTGAGGACAGCACCGTTTAGATATTTGCTGGATGAGTGTTCTAAGTAGTGGGAATAGCAAGTGCAAGGGCCCTGAGGCAGGAGTGCATTTAAGAAACAGCAAAAAAGATGGCTGAAGCAGAGTGAACACAGGAAAAAAGAAGGAATGAGGGCAGGAAAATGAGCAAGGGACAAAACAGTAAGTCCTTGTAGATCTTAGTTAGGAATTAGGTTTTTACTCTGAGATGAATATGGAGCCACTGGAGAACTTGATCGGGCTCTGATTCATATTTTTAACAGCCTCCTTCAGACTGTTAGGGGCAAGGGTGGAAGCAGAGAGACCATTAGGAGGCTATTGCAATAATTCAGGAAAGACAATGATGGCTGGACCAGAGTGGTAAGGGTGGTGGAGGTGGAAGGTGGCCAGTTTGTGGATAGGTTTTGAAGGAAGACTTCACCTTTAAGGACTTGTCCCGAGTCCCTGTCAGGAAAGTCTGAAGCCACAGCATCCACAGGGCTGGTGAAAGTAAGTAAGGGGTTGGGTCTTGAGGAGAGATAGCAAAACAGTTGAGGACAGCAATGGAAAACAATTTGATGGTTCCTTAAAAACCTGAATGCAGAATTATCATGTTGCTGTTATTAGGTGCTGTTGAGATGGTTCCCACGCATAGCAACCCTACGTACAGCAGAGCAAAATGCTGCTCGGTCCTGCACCATCCTCACAATCGTTGCTATGCTCGAGCCCATTGTTTCAGTCACTGTCATTCCACCTCATTGAAGGTCTTCCTCTCTTTGGTTGACCTTCTACTTGACCAAGCATGAAGTCCTTCTGCAGGGACTGATTCCTCCTGATATCATGTCTAAAGTACGTGAGATGAAGTCTCACCATCCTTGCTTCTAAGGAGCATTCTGGCCGTACCTCTTCCAAGACAGATTTGTTCATTCTTCTGGCACTACATGGTATATTCAATATTCTCATAGTTCAAAGGCATCAATTCTTCTTCAGTATTCTTTATTCACTGCCCAGCTCTTCCATGCATATGAGGCAATTGAAAATACCATGGCTTGGGTCATGTGCTCCTTAGTCCTCAAAGTGACATCTTTGCTTTTTAACATATTAAAGAGGTGTTTTGCAGCAGATTTACCTAATGCAAAATGTCATTGAATTTCTTGACTGCTGCTTCCATGGGTGTTGATTGTGGATCCAAGCAAAATGAAATCCTTAACAACTTCAGTCTTTTCTCCATTTATCATAATGTTGCTTATTGGTCCAGTTGTGAGGATTTCTGTTTTCTTTACATTGAGGTGCATGCAATCCATACTGAAGGCTGAAGTATTTGATCTTCATCAGTAAGTGCTTCAAGGTCTCCTCACTTTCAGCAAGCAATGTTGTCATCTGCATATCACAGGGTATTAACGGAGAATTTTCATATAACCCAGCAATTCCACTCCTAGGTAAACCAAACCCGTTGCTGTGAAAACAGTTCTGACTCATTGTGACTCTACAGAACAGAGGATTTCCAAGGACGTAAATCTTTATGGAAGCTGAATGCCACGTCTTTCTCCCACAGAGTGGCTGGTGTGTTCAAACCACTGACCTTTCAGTTATCAGCTCAGTGCTTAACCACTACACCACCTCCTTTTTTCAGGTTCACCCAGGGTGCACAATTAGAGAGGCAAAAAAGACAGCCTAGGTAATGGGAGGGGGCCCAGCCTAGGATCAATATAGGCAGATGCATCAATCCAGTTAACACTTTCTCCAGCAAACTGGGAGCAGAGAAAGAAGGAAGTGACCTTCTGTTGGTCTGTGATAGACCTCTCAGCCTCAAGCCCCTACCCCAGGCACCTGTCCCTCTCTAGTGTTAGGACAAGGGGCTTCCCCCTCATTTCAATGACTTGTGTTAAGCTCTCTCTGAACACCCTGGCTGTCCAGCAGGGGCTGGGGATGATCTTGCAGCAATGTTTTAGCAAGGGCCTGGAAGTGAAAACCAGCAGTTGAGGAGGAAGCAAGCACTTTACAACTTCCAAGGAGGTGAGAAGAAAGGGACTAGAGAGCCAAAAATGTCTGAAGATGAGAAGAACTTCCAAAATTCTCATATTACATCTTATCGGCATTGCCATGGAAACAGGGAGCCGGAACAGTATTTACATAATAACAATTTACCCTGAAACACAGCATCCAATCTGACCCTGGAGTACCTGTTTCTCAGAACTGACTACACATAGATAGTTCTCCAGAAGGCCCCAATGCCTAAGGCAAACCAGTCTCCACTAGGCTGCTTACTAGGCTATTGCTTAATTTAAAGGGAAACCATATGGGGCAGTTCTACTCTGTCCTATAGGGTCACTATGAGTTGGAATCGACTTGACGGCAACGGGTTTAGGAAACCAGTCTCTTCAAGGCTCAAGGTTCAAAAGAACAGCTAAGGGCAAATGGCCTAGGTGGGTCATCCCAACTCCATGGACCCTAGAAATCTTGATTCCAGGAGAATTAAAGTGGTTTCTCATGGGTGACAGAAGGGAAGTGGAAGGAAACTAGCCAAGAAGCCACCTGAAGCAGATATGCTGGAGACAGAAAGGATTTTTTTGTGAGCATTTCCTTAGGAAAAATTCCTGAAAGTAGAATTACTGGTGGAAAGTTAAACCAACACCCGTTGCAGGTTGAGTGAATTCTAACTCATAGGGACCCTACAGCACAGAGTGGAACTGCCCTCATAGGGTTTCCAAGGCTGTAATCTTCACAGAAGCAGACTGCCATATCTTTCTCCCTCAGGGATGGTGGGTTAAGCCAAGCGCTTAACCACCACTCCACCAGGGCTCCTTGTTGCTAAGTTAGGGGTGTTTGATTTTTGACAGCTCCTGCCTAAAGATCTGTTGTCAGTGGGTGCTGCCCCTGGGGGGAGTTACCACCAGATCTGGTCCTTAGGGTGAATGCTTGTCTTCGTTACCTAATTCTGCCGTAATGGAAATTCCACAAGTGGGTGGCTTTAAAGAACAGGAACTTATTTTCTCAAAGGTGTGGAGGTTAAAGGTTCAAATTAGGGTCTCGACCATGTTGATTCCTTCCCTGTAGGTAGTTCTGGGCCTTCCTGGTTTCCTTGGCTGGTAGACAGTCCTCACATTGTCCGTGTGTGTGTGTGTGTGTGTGTGTACTCTGTTCTTTTTATAACTCAAAAGTGATTATATTACATTAAATGTTTAATACCCACCCTCCTGGGGAATGGTCTAATTGACATAACAAAGAAAGCCCTATTTCCAAACAGGGCTACATCCTCGGGTATAGGAGCCAGGAATGCAACACATATTTTGAGAAGACAGTTCAATCTGTAACAATGTTGTTCTCTACCTAGTAGAGGATGGCTCTTTAGCGCTGAGTGTACACCCCTTCTGCTGCAACCCGCACACTCCAGGATGAGTTGGGGTCTAGGGCCTGCTCCCACACCTCTGAGGCCCCTACACCGCCTCTAGAGTGAGGGGTTGAGGCTCGCCACTGAGAAGCTAAGCCATCTTTTGATTGTTTACCAACTTTTGATTTGCCCTCCCTGAGTTACCTGTTAGAGCCTTTGCCCTGCAAGCTTCTATCACTCACACTGGGATATCTCCCACCTGGCAACCACTAAATCTGCCCTACATTTCTAAAATGTTGTCATTTCAAAAATATTGCATAAACAGAATCCAACAGTATGTAACCATTTGGGTCTGCCTTTTTTCACTCAGCATTTCTGAGAATATTTGTTTTGTTCATTGATGTATTCTAAACGTTTAATACAGTGCCTGGCACACAGTAGGCAGTCAATAAGTGTTTTTGGAGTGAATGAATGAAAGGAGAGTCCCTGGCTAGGGGACACTATGTAATATTTATAAAGTTTCCAGACATAGTCTGAGTTGAGGCAACCCCTTGAAGGACAGAATCGCAGTTAAAGGAAGCCGTTTCAGCCCCGGTGTGGGGCAATGTCCACACTCAGTCAGAGTCTGTGCAGTCTCTTGTATCCTAAGGAATCAGGACTGAGACTCAGAATGATCTGGTAGAGACCTGAGCTGGGGACTGAGAAGACCCCAGAACACTCCCTGTTTGCCTGCTTGTACCTTTGACCTTACGTATACTTGTTTCCTCGCTAAGGTTTAGCTGTATCTATGGATAGTTAAGGGCGTGTGTGGGTATGTCTGTGAATTTGTTTGCGTCAATACACATACTTGTGTGTATTTCTGTGGTTAAATATGTGGGCAGGTCAGTTGGTGAGTGATGATACTGTTTGCCTGTGGGACTTACCAACAGTTGGGGGCCGGTTCCTGGTGTTTCACATTTGTGGGTATATGTTTAGGGAGGTGTCCATGCCTGTGTAATGGATCCATTGGAAAACTCTGGTTGAGGGGAATGGATGCCTGTGCATAAAATGAGAATAAGAACTTGTTTACTATTGCTTGCTTGCATAATTACTGTTTTAGTTATCTATTGCTATGTTGGAAACCCTGGTGGCGCAATGGTTAAGAGCTACAGTTGCTAACCAAAAGGTCAGCAGTTCAAATCCACAAGGTGCTCCTTGTAAAATATATGTGGAAGTTCTACTCTGTCCTATAGGGTCTCTGTGAGTCAAAATTAACTTGATAGCAGCAGGTTTGGTTTGGGTTTTATTGCAATGTAACAACCACCCCAAAATGTGGTGGCTTCAAACAATAGCCATCCATAGTTCCACGGTTTGGTTGGGCTCAGTTGGGCAGTTCTGCTCCATGTAGTATTGGTTGGGGTTGGACTCATCTAGAGATTCAATTGGGTTAGCCTTCCTGACTCTCTCCAAATCCAAGATGGCTTCCTCCCATGGCTAGCTGTCGACTGGAACCTCAGCTGAGACATTGACCAGAGTACCTCAGCTCTCCTCCACATGGCCTGTCTACATGGCTTGGGCTTCTCACATGATGGCGGATGGATTCCAAGAGGAAGTATTCCAGGTTTTCAAAAGGGGAAGCTAAAGGTCTGCTGTCGTGGACTGAATTACTAAAAAAAAAAACCAAAATATGTGTATCAATTTGGCTAGGCTATTTATTCCCAGTATTGTGTGGTTGTCAGCCATTTTGTCATCTGATGTGATTTTCCTATATGTTGTAAATCCTACCTCTATGATATTAATGTGGTGGGAAAGGCAGCAGTTATGTTAATGAGGCAGAGCTCAGTTTACAAAATTGGATTGTGTCTTGAGCCAATCTCTTTTGAGATATAAAAAAAAAAGAAGCAAGCAAAGAGATGGGGGACCTCATACCACCAAGAAAGCAGTGCCAGAAACAGAGCACATTCTTTGGACCCAGGGCTCCTGCATGGAGAAACTCCTAGCCCAGGGGAAGATCGATGACAAGGACCTTCCTCCAGAGCTGACAGAGAAAGCCTTCCCCTGGAGCTGACACCCTGAATTTGGGCTTCTACCGTACTAGACTGTGAGAGAATAAACTTCTGTTTGTTAAAGCCATCCACTTGTGGTATTTCTGTTATAGCAGCATTAGATGACTAAGACATCTTTTAAGGCCCATCCTTGGAAGTCCCACAGTGTCACTTCCTGCACGTTTTCTTGGTCAAAACAAGTCACGTGGCTGAGCCAGATTCAAAGAGACAGGAAATAGATTTTATTTCTAGATGGGAGGAAGGATTTGCAGCCATACTGAGCCCACTACAACTACCTCATCATTAATGATTCTTCCTTAATATCACCTAATAGTGATAGTCCATATTGAAATTCCCCCATTATCTCTAATATGTCTTTTTGCAATTGGTTTCTTTGAATACAGGAATACAAGGCCCACACACTGCATTTGGTTGTGGTTTTTCTTAAATATTTTATTCTATAACAGATTAGGGGTAGATTTAAATTGCAGGGGAGTCCTGTAGGTCTGTTTCTGGTTGTGTGTTTCCTTGAAAAGTTGTAGAAGCAAATAACTGGTGGTATGGTTTTCAGTGGTATCCCTGGGTGGGGCAAATGGTTAATGCACTCAGCTGCTAACCAAAAGGTTAGGGATTCAAGTCTACCCAGAGACACCTTGGCAGAAAGTCCTGGCAATTTATTTCCGAAGAATCAGTCATTGAGAACACTGTAGAGCACAGTTCTACTCTGACACACTTTGGGTCTCCTTGAGTTGGAACTGACAGCAAACGTGTCTTACTGGTTTATGTTTCTAAGTAGGGGGGTGTGGATGAGTTAGTGGGTTTGTGTGAAGAGCCTGTTAAGGTATGTTTCTGAAGTCTGTGTGTCCCTGAGAGAACACACACACAAGTGGGGGTCAGGGACTGTGGGTGGTTGTGTTTGGGTATATAGTGAGATTTGCAGTGGGTGAGTCTGAGTATCTCTAGTTGTAGGTCAGTTTGGGGGCAAGAACCAACCCTTGGTTTTAGTGACAGGAGAGTGTGGCTCTGGACAAGAGGGCTGTAGAGGCAAAGAAAAGGACTCCCTTCCTGTTCTATCTTCTTCCCAAGCAGCCCATTCCTGAAGACCCAGGAAGAGGCCCATGTCTTGAGTTCCAGTGACCATGACTTTTCCCAGTATCCCTGTGAGGTGGGTGTTGGCCTCAGCTCTATCCCTGAGACCACATGCACAGAATTTTGTTTACTTGAAACCTAACCACCCAGAAACACAATAGCGTTTTGTTCCACGCCTTACTTTTTCTTCCACTTGATGCCCATAAGTATTTCCCTCTTGCATGTGTGACAGGGCTCCAGGTGAGGAAGACCAAGATCCACCCTGGACAGGAATCTATACAGTTCAAATGTGTCACTCAACTTCTGGCCTTCTCCATCCGGTGCAGACACTTGGAGTTGCAAGAGCTCCCTCTTGGGGCAGGGGATGTCTCTGGTCCTCAGTTACTCATGTCCACAAACTCCTTCCACTGATATATAAGGAATATTGGGGGCCATGACACTAGAAAATATAGCCTAGGGGCTACATGCAATGGTTCTGGGGGCCACATGTTCAGAGTTTAAATCTTGGCTCTGCCAATCACCAGCTTTGTAGCACTGGGCATGTTACTTAATTTCCCTGTGCCTCAGTTTCCTCATCTATAAAATGAGGGCCATTCTAGTACCAATAGAAATATAATGTGAGCCATGTATGTAATTTTAAATTTTCTAGTAACCATATTTAAAAAAGTAAAAAGAAACAGGTGAAGTTAATTTTAATAATATATTTTACTTTAATATATCCAAAATATCATTTTAACAGGTAATCAAAGTAAAAAATTATTAGTGAGATATTTTACATTCTTTTCTCTGTACCAAGTCTTCAAAATCATGGGCGTATTTTACACTTAGAACATACCTCAACTAGGTTGTTGTTAGCTACCGTCAAGTTGGCTCCGATTCAGGGCAACCCCATGTGTAACAGAACAAAATGGTAACCTGTCCTGCACCATCTTCCTGACTATTCACCTGAGCAAGTACATTATTGCATCCACTATGTATTTTGAGTGCCTCCCTACCTAAGGGGCTCTCTAGCGCTGTATTGGACAATATTCTGTTGTGATCCATAGGGTTTTCTTTGTCTAATTTTTGGAAGCAGATCACCAGGCCTCTCCTCTAGTCTGTCTTAGTCTGAAAGCTCCATGGAAACCTGTCTACCATGGGTGACCCTGCTGGTATTTGAAATATTGATGTCATAGCTTCCAGCATCACAGCAACATGCAAGCCACCCAGTATGACAAACTGACAGGTAGGTGGTGGCACTTGGGATTAGTCACACATTTATTGGAAATACTTGATCTTATAGCTGAAAAACAAATTCACACACCCAAGTTTTTCCAAACATACTTAAAAGTTTTCTAGTAACTGAACTATTGGTTTTTAAATAGAAATTAATTAAATTTAAACCAAATTTAAAAATTCAGCTCTTCATTTACAGCAGCCATGTTTCAAGGGCTCAGTGGCCACATGGGACTGGTGGCCACCATACTGGACAGCATAGTTTTAGTACCTACATTATGGAGTTGTTTTCAATACTAAATGAATTGATACCTTTAAAACACTTAGAATAATGCCTGGTGGATGGTGAATGCTATATAAGTGTTTGCTAAATAGCAAATATACACAACTAATATTTATCAAACATCTACTTTGTGTCAAGTACTGTGCAAAATGATCTTTTGACTCAGTGGCTTCACTGTTGGAACTGTATCTGCTAGCAATAAAAGTAACCAGTTGGTGAGCATCCTTGTTGCAGCACGGATTTTAGTGGAAAACTGTAAACAAAGTGAGTGTCCACTGATAGGGTAATTGTTGTTGTTGTCAGGTGCCGTCGAGTCAGTTCCGACTCATAGTGACCCTATGCACAACAGAACGAAACACTGCCCAGTCCTGTGCCATCCTTACAATCATTGTTATGCTTGAGCCCATTGTTGCAGCCACTGTGTCAATCTACCTCGTTGAGGGTCTTCCACTTTTCCGCTGACCCTGTACTCTGCCAAGCATGATGTTCTTCTCCAGGGACTGATCCCTCCTGACAACATGTCCAAAGTATGTAAGATGCAGTCTCGCCATCCTTGCTTCTAAGGAGCATTCTGGTTGTACTTCTTCCAAGACAGATTTATTTGTTCTTCTGGCAGTCCATGGTATATTCAATATTCTTTGCCAGCACCACAATTCAAAGGCATCAATTCTTCTTTGGTCTTCCTTATTCATCGTCCAGCTTTCACATGCATTTGATGCAATTGAAAATACCATGGCTCGCATCAGGCGCACCTTAGTCTTCAAGGTGACGTCTTTGCTCTTCAACACTTTAAAGAGGTCCTTTGCAGCAGATTTATCCAATGCAATGTGTCTTGATTTGACTGCTGCTTCCATGGCTGTTGATTGTGGATCCAAGTAAAATGAAATCCTTGACAACTTCAATCTTTTCTCCATGTATTATGATGTTGCTCATTGGTCCAGTTGTGAGGATTTTTGTTTTCTTTATGCTGAGGTGCAATCCATACTGAAGGCTGTGGTCTTTGATCTTCATTAGTAAGTGCTTCAAGTCCTCTTCACTTTCAGCAAGCAAGGTTGTGTCATCTGCATAACCCAGGTTGTTAATGAGTCTTTCCTCCAATCCTGATGTCCCATTCTTTTTCATATAAGTCCAGCTTCTCGTATTATTTGCTCAGCATGCAGATTGAATAGGTAGGGTAATAGCCAAGTAAATTAAGGGCCATCCATACTATGGACTGTTGACAATCCGATCTCATACAGGTGATTTTTTAAAGGATGGCAGTACTCATGGGTGATATTCATTATTTTGTGAGCCAATCTGTTAATTAGCTAACAGGTGACCTCAGGGCCTAGTTTTGGTTCAAGGTTTAAAGAGTATCTCTGGGCAATAGTCTCAGGGAGCTCTTCAGTCTCAGTCAGTCCAGTAAGTCTGGTTTTGATTTTTGTTTGTTTTTAAGGAATTTGAGGTTCTGTTCCACATTTTTCTCTCATTTTATCAAGGTCCATCTATTGTGGCCCTGATCAGAGTGGTTGATATGTTGATATCTATTTGTTATATTTTTACAGTTGTCTTCAAATCCTTCCAATAGGATACTGGTGTTTCTTTTAAACATAGTGAGAGGAGTTTTCCTTTTTAATATTCATCAAGTAAAGTAAGTCAATTTGAAGATTTGTTCTGAATCCAGATGTGTTAAGTATAAAATATGCATGGATTTCAAAGACTTAGTGTGAGAAAAAGAATGTAACGTATCTCAATGATTTTTATATCAATTTTGTGTTGAAATGATAATAAAACCAAACCCAAACCCATTGCCATGGACCTGATCCCTACACATGGTGACCCCGTGTGTTACAGAGTAGAACTGAGCTCCAAAGGGTTTTCTTGGCTACAATCTTTATCAAGGCAGATTGCTAGGCCTTTATTTGCAGTGCCACTGGGTGAGTTCGAACTGCCAACCTTTGTTGTTGTCAGGTGCCGTTGAGTCAGTTCTGACTCCCAGCAACCCTATGTACAACAGAACGAAACACTGCCCAGTCCTGCGCCATCCTCACAGTCATTGTTAAGCTTGAGCCGGTTGTTGCAGCCACTGTGTCAATCCATCTCATAGAGGGCCTTCCTCTTTTTCATTGACTCTCTACTTACCGAGCTTGATGTTCTTCTCCAGGAACTGCTCCTTCCCTGATAACACGTCCAAAGTATGTGAGAGATAGTCTCACCATCCTTACTTCTAAGGAGCATTCTAGTTGCCAACCTTTAGGAGACCTGAAATAATAATATTTTAGATATATTGAGTTAAATTCAATATATCATTGAAGTTAATCTCTTCTGTTTCTCTTTACCTTTTTAATACGGTCACTAGAAAATTTAACATGATGTATGTGACTGGCTTGTAGTCTCTTCCTATTGGGCAGTGTTGCTCTAGAACACGGTGACTGATTGCATGTGCAGTGAGGGAGATAAGGGAGTGTATTAGGCTGGGGTATCTGACAAGTTGAGTGATGGTGACATGGCCAAGATCAAGACAGAAGATAATGATGAGATGAGTTGGATTGACACAATGGCTGCAACAATTGACTCAAACATACCAGTGATAACAACAACAACGATGGGTTTAGTTTTGAATGTTGCTTTCGAGTTGCCTGTACTGATTGATCCAACCGTCCATCTGTCAGTCCAGGCATTAACTGATTCAGCCATCTAACCATCCATCCATCCATTCCTCTATCAATTCAACATTCACTGAATGCTAATTTTGCCCAAAGATGTGTGCTTTAAATCTTTACTGTGCAAATCATGGTCTGTGGAGCAGCATCATCGCCTGAGGGCTCATTAGATTCCAAGAATCTCAGTATCCCTCCCTCAGGGCCTCCTGTGTTAGAATCTGCTGCTATAAATGTTACCAATACTGATAAGAGTTGTCATAAAGATCATTTGGAAGGAAGCAGGCCCTGAGCCTAATATATGTTGATGACTCAGTAAATGTTTACCAGTTACCGGTTGCCATCCAGTAGACTCCAACACACACTACCCCATGTGTGTCAGAGTAAAACTGTACTCCATAGAGTTTTCAATGGTTGATTTTTCACAAGTAAGGCTGCCATGCCTTTCTTCTGAGGTAACTCTGGGTGGACTCGAACCTCCAACTTTTTGATTAGTGGCTGAGCATTTTAACCATTTGCACTTCCCGTGAACTTCTCAATAAATGTTAGTGCTGCCATTTTCATTTGATATTATTGGGGCTTCCGAAATTGGGGTGGTTGGAACTGGTATAGCTATTTTTTTTTCAAGGATCATTTTCAATCACAGGTATTTGTTGTTCAGGGGTTGTTTATAGAGAACTTCTGAAGGTCCCTGTGTGGCACAAATGGTTTGCATTCAACTACTAACCTAAAGGTTGGGAGCTTGAACCCATCCAGTGGCACCACAGAAGAAAGGCCTGGCGATCTGCTTCTGTAAAGATTACAGTCAAAAAGTTCTACTCTGTAACATGTAGGGTCGCCATGAGTTAGAATTGACTCGACTACAAAGGGTTTGGTTTTGGTTTTGGTCTCTTCTGAAGTACATTTGTGATTCTGAATTGTCTCAATTACGGAAGAAGTAACCCTGATCCTGTCTGTCTCTTTTCTCTAGGAGGAATTATCCACCTGGACACCACAGCCCTACTAAGCCTAGTTACAACCGCAAGAATTCTGGGTGATCATCATGTGCCCACGTCTCGGCTTTCTGCAGACGGGCTGTGCCCTGAGGTGCCTGTCTCCCCTGGGAGACTCCCTGCGACAGACTCAACGTCCAGAGTTGGGACCACGAGTGATTCTTCTACAGGTGCCAAGGGGCAGCCAAACAAGGGACAGTTGATCCGAAGGGCAGTGGCCAGTCCAGCCTCCTTGGGGTCACCTGTAAGGCTAGAAGCTGCCCTCAGTTCCTGGAGGCCAGGTGCTAGAGGCCAGGGATGGGGCCGAGGAGGCCCCAGGCCCCAGATGCGTTCAGCATCCGCTGTCCAGCCATGCTCTGCACTCTACTGGCTCAAGCATTGGCCAGGCTCCCACACCAAGACTAGAGATGGTAAGTTCTTGCTTTTTTCATCTTTTAAGTGGAAATTTTGTTAGTCATACTGATGTTTTATTGTCTGTGGTTCTTTATTCATCAGTTAATAGATGCTGGGGGGAAGTGGTGGTTCAGTGGTCTATTTCTCACCTTCCATTCAGGAGACCCGGGTTCGATTCCTGGCCAATGTGCCTAATGTGCAGCCACCACCCATCTGTCATTGGAGGCTTGTGTGTTGCTGTGATGCTGAACAGGTTTCAGTGGAGCTTCCAGACTAAGATGGACTAGGAAGAAAGGCCTGGCAATCTACTTCTGAAAATCAGCTATTGAAAACCCTGTGGATCACAACAGCTCAATCCTCAGTAGGTCACGGAGATGGCCCAGGATTGGGCAGCTTTTTGTTCCATTGTGCATGGGATCTCCATGAATCAGAAGAATGAAAGTGGGGGCAGCTAACAATGTGCTTTCACAAGACTTGATTCAAGGGAGAGAAAAGTAGCACAATGGCTCTGCAATGTGGTTATTGTTATTGTCATTAAAATTGTCCTCAACCTCCCTAAGAAAGTCTTGGAGAAACAGAGGCCGCCAGCAGAGGCCTGGCCTTTCTGTGAAGCACTCACTAACGCCCCAAACCCCAGTCTTCACCCTGGGACCACCTTGCCCCCTACAGCATATGGGGCCTGATGGAGTCCTTGCTCTGGGGCTGCACTGTCCACACAGCAGCCACCAGCCACACGTGTGCGACTGAGGAACTGAAAGTTGAATTATATCTGATTTCCATTAATTTAAAATCGGACTTTAAAATTCATACTTGATGCAGTTATTAGAAAGCTTTTAACTTTGGGACAAATGTGAATTTACTTTTTCAATCAATTATAAATTTTACGAAATCTAAATACAGATCAGAGTCCCTGGGTAGTACAAATGGTTAATGCGCTTGGCTGTTGCACCAAAAGGCTGGAGTTCAAGTCCACCCAGGGGCACCACAGAAGAAAGGCCTGGTGCTCTACTTCCAAAAAACCAACCCCTAAAAGCCCTGTGCAGCACAGTTCTACTCTGACACACATGGGATTGCCATGAGTTGGAGTCCACAGCAGCTATTTTTTTTTTTTTAATATAGATCAAGTAATTCTGATAAAAATACAGCATCCACATGGAGGCATGCCGTGAGTGTAAAATACACACTCATTTCAAAGGCTTGGTCCCCCTCCAAAAAAATGTTTGTTATATGCTGAAATGATAATACTTTGGATATAGTGGGTTATTTATAGTATGTATTCCAAACCAAACCAAACCCGTTGCCATTGAATCGATTCCAACTCATAGCCACTCTATAGGACAGAGTAGAACTGCCCCACAGAATTTCCAAGGAGCACCTGGTGGATTCAAACTGCTGACTTTTTGGTTAGCAGCTGTAGCTCTTAACCACGGCAGACTATAGCCTGTGGCCGCTTTTTGCATAGAACTTAAGCCAAAAATGGCTTTTGCTTTAAAAAAGCTGTTAAAAAAAAAAGGAACATGTAATAGAGACCATATGGTCCAGAAAACTCTTTACTCTGGCCCTTTACAGAAAAGTAGAACCTGGGTGGTACAGACGGTTAAAGCACTAAACTGCTAACTGAAAGGTTGGAGGTTTGAGTCCACCCAGAGGCATCTCGGAAGAAAGGCCTGGTGATCTACTTCTGAAAAATCAGCCATTGAAAACCCTGTGGAGCACAGCTCTACTCTGACACACAGGGGGTTGCCATGAGTCTGGATTGTCTTTAAAGCACTGTTTTTGTTTTTTAATTTTACAGAAAATTTACTGAACCCTGGAATATATAAATAAAATTATTTCACTTGTTTCTTTTTACTTTTTTTTTAATGTAGTTGTCCTAAAAAAAAAAAAAAAGTTATCGCCATCGAGTTGATTCTGACTCACAGCAACCCCACAGAACAGAGTAGAAGTGCCCCACAGGGTTCCCAAGGCTGTAAATCTTTATGGAAACAGACTGCCACATCTTTCTCCCGCAGAGCAGCTGGTGGGTTCAAATTACCGACCTTTCAATTAGCAGCCAAGAGCTTAATCACTGTGCCATCAGGACTTCTTATGTGGCTACCAGAAAAGTTTTCATTACATGTATGGCTTCCTTGTATTTCTACTGGAAGCACTGCTGGGGCCGGGCTGGGGTGTGTCCTAGGATCTGTCCCAGAGGGGCCACCTTCCCCCTTAGCTCTTGCTCTTCTCTGCCCCTCAGTGCTGGCTTGTGAGCCTTGATTAAGGTGGGGAGACACAGGGAGCCCAGTGGTCACTCTTGTCAGTCTCTGGCATTAGATTTCCTGGGTCTGAATCCCAGTGTTTCTGCTCCCTGGCTGATGACAAACTGCTTGACCCATGGACCTTCAGCATCCCCATCTGTAAAATATGGATATGGGAGCAATACCTCTCGTTTGCATTGCCGTGAGCATTTCATGAGATGGTACATGGCAAACACTTAACACAGTACCTGGCTCAGAGAATGTGCTAGAAGGAGGATAGCACCATTAAGCCATTTGCTGGGGAGCCTCCAAGTTACCACCTCCCCGGGACAGGAGTAGTTCTTTGTGTATTCCTGGAGCACCAGCATACCTCAGCAGGCACATGCTCTCCTGCTCCCCTTTCCCCGCTCCCATCCCCCAGCACCTTCTTGTAGCCCTTACCAGCTGCTTCTGTGGACACAGGGTTAGCAGCCTGCCAGGGTGCTACCTGAGCTGGCTGATGCCCACAGGTGTGGCCAGGAGACCATGAAGACAAGTAGGGCATTACCATTGCTTGGACAACTGTGTGGTGGGTGGAGGTCTTCCTGGCAGGAAGGAAAATGCCACATGGCTAGTGCAGGGCTGGAGGAAGTGTTGGCTGACCCCTGCCTGGCCAGCTAACAAGAACTGGGCAGGGCATTGGTGCTGGGTATTCTGGGGATGTACATGACAGGATCCTCCTCCTTCCTGCCCCTGCTTTGTTTTCTAGCTCAAAGAATAAAGTGAACCTGTCTCATCGACACAAGCTTCACTCACTCACTCATTTCACAAATACTTATTGAGTGCCTGCTATTGGCATAAATAGTTTGTGTTCCACTATTAACCTAAAGGTTGCTGATTTGAACCCACCCCAGCGGTACCATAGAAGAAAAGCCTGGCAATCTGCTTCTGTAAAGATTATGGCCAAGAAAGCCGTGTGGAGCTGTTCTGCTCTGTAACATACGGGTTGCCATCAGTCAGAATCTACTCGATGGTAGCGGGTTTGGTTTTTGGTTTTTACATGGCAGTGCCTGTGCTGGGCAGGAAGGACACACAGTGAAGAAGGTAGCCGAGGCCTCTGTCCTCATAGGGGCAGAAAGTCAAGAGGATAAATGTTGTGAAAAGATAAACACAGATCTGGGTGAGTGTGTAGCTAGGGGCAGCCTCAAACAAGGTGGTCAGGGAAGGATTCCCTGAGGAGGTGACATGTGAGCCAAGACTAGAATGAGGAGAAGGATCCTGCTAGGGGAAAATCATCTCAGGTGGATGGAACAGCCTCTGCAAAGGTCCTGAGGAAGGAAAGTACATGGCAAGTTTGGGCAGCTTTAAGAAGGCCAGGGGGCCCTGGCGGCACAGTGCTTAAGAGCTCAGCAGCTAACCAAAGGTCAGTAGCTTGAATCCATGAGCTGTTCCTTGGAAACCCTATGGGGCAGCTCTACTCTGTCCTATAGGGTCCCCGTGAGTCAAAATTGACTCGAAGGCAACAGGTTTTAGGTTAAGAAGGCCAGAGTGGTTAGGACACGGCAGACAAGAGATCAGCAAGGTGGGTAGGTGGTAACTATTAGTTATCTATTTATTTAAATAATATTTTATTGTGTTTTTGGTGGAAGTTTACACAGCAAATTAGGTTCCCACTTGACAATTTCTATACAAATTGGTAAATAAGTTGTTCAGTCACATTAGTTATATCTTTCACAATGTGTCAACATTCTCATTAATTGCTTTCTGGTTGTTCTATCTCCAGTACTCTAGTTTCCCTGTTCCCCTTTGTCTCCTCATCTTAGCTTTAAAATAATGGTTGAGCTTTTGGTCTCATATAGTTTTTTTTAATGTGGATTGTTGTTGTTAGGTGCCATTGAGTCGGTTCCGACTCATAGCGACCCTATGTACAACAGAACAAAACACTGCCCAGTCCTGCATCACTCTCGCAATCTCTGTCATGCTTGAGCCCATTGTTGCAGCCGGTGTGTCAATCCCTCTCCTTGAGGGTCTTCCTCTTTTTTGCTGACCCTCTACTTTACCAAGCATGATGTCCTTCTCCACAGACTGGTCACTCCTGATAACACGTCCAAAATATGTGAGGCGAAGACTCGCCATCCTCACTTCCAAGGGGCACTCTGGCTGTGTTTCTCCCAAGACAGACTTGTTCATTCTTCTGGCAGTCCATGGTACATTCAATATTCTTCGCCAACACCATTATTAAAAGGTGTCAGTTCTTTGGTCTTCCTTATTCATTGTCCAGCTTTTGCATGTATATGAGGTGACTGAAAATATCATGGCTTCGGTCAGGTGCACCTTGGCCCTTAAAGTGACACCTTTGCTTTTTAACACTTTAAAGAAGTCTTTTACAGCAGATTTACCCAATTCAATACATCGTTTGATTTCCTGACAGCTGCTTCCATGGGCACTGATTGCGGATCTAATTAAAATGAAATCATTGACATGTCAACCTTTTCTCCATTTATCACGATGTTGCTTATTGGTTCAGTTGTGAGGAAGTTTGTTTTCTCTATGTTGAGGTGTAATCCATACTGAAGGCTATGGCCTTTGATCTTCAAGTCCTCTTCACTTTCAGCAAGCAAGGTTGTGTCAACTGCATAACACAGGTTGTTAATGAGTCTTCCACCAGTCCTGATGCCACATTCTTCTTCATATAGTCTAGCTTCTTGGATCATTTGCTCAGCATACAGAATGAACAAGTATGGTGAAAGGATGCAACCCTGATGTACACCCTTCCTGACTTTTAAACCATGCAGTATTCCCTGGTTCTGTCTGAACTGCTGCCTCTTGGTCTATGTAACAGGTTCTGCATGAGCACAGCGAAGTGTTCTGGAATGCTCATTCTTCTAAATGTTACCCATAATTTATTATGATTCACACAGTCAAATGCCTTTTTGTAGTCAATAAAACATAGGTATACATCTTTCTGGTATTCTCCGCTTTCAGCCAACATCATTCTGACATGAGCAATGATATCCCTCATTCCATGTCCTCTTCTGAATTCAGCTGGAATTTCTGGCAGTTCCCTGTTGATGTACTGCCACAACCGCTTTTGAATGATTTCAGAAAAATTTTTCTTATGTGTGATGTTAATGATATTGTTTGATAATTTTCACATTCTGTTGGATCACCTTTCTTTGGAATGGGCACAAATACGGATATCTTCTAGTTGGTTGGCCAGGTAACTGTCTTCCAAATTTCTTGGCATAAGCAAGTGGATGATATACTCATAGATAATATTGTTTATTTTGCACACCAATCTGTTATTTCTCTAAAAGATGACCTCAGGGGAGAGTTTTGGTTTAAGGTTTAGAGAGTATTTCAGGGCAATAGTTTTGGGAAGTCCTCTAATGGCAACTGGTCCAATAAGTCTGGACTTTTTAAGAATTTGAGCTCTGTTTCATGTTTTTCTCTGTTTTATCAGGGTACATCCATTGTGGCCCTGATCAGAACAATTGGTAGTGGTAGCCGGGCACCGTCTAGTTCTTCTGTTTGTATTATCTATTGCTGCATAACAAATTACCCAAAGCTGAAGGGCTTAAAACAACATCCATCATCTCACAGATTCTATGGGTCAGGAATCTTGGCACAGTTTATCTAGGTCCTCTTTCTCAGGGTCTCCTACAGGCTGCCACCAAGGTGTCCGCCATGGCTGTGGCCATCTCAAGGCTCAACTGGGGAAAGATTTGCTTCCAAACTCACTCAGGTGGTTGTCGGCAGGATTCAGTGCCTCATGGCTCTTGGATTAAGGACCTCAGTTCCTCACTTGTTGTTGGCCAGAGATCGACCTCAGTTCCTTGCCAATTGGTCATTTCCCACATAGCCACTTGCTTCATCAAAGTTATAGGATGAGAAGACAATAGAGAGACTCCAGGAAGACGAAAGCCTTATCCTTCTGTTACCTAACCATGGGAGTGACATCCATCACTTTTGCCATATTTTGTTCATTATAAGCAAGTCACTAAGTTCAACCCAGGAAACTCTGGGTAGTCAAATGCTTAACACACTTGACTGCTAACCAAAAGGCTAGAAGTTCAAATTTACCTAGAGGCTCCTTGGAAGAAAGACTTCCCATAAAATCAACCATTTGAAAACCTCTGGAGCTTAGTGCTACTCTGACATGCCAGGAGTTGGAGTTGATTTGATGGCACCTGCTTAGGTCCAAAACCACACTCAAGGGGCAGAGATTACTTGAGGGCATGAATACCAGGATGTGGGAATCATAAGGGACCATCTTTGAAAGCTGCCTAACATAGCCTTCTTGGCCAAAGTGAGGTATTTGGTCTTATTCTAAGTGCAGGGAACTGGTGGGCACTTGTTAGTTGCCCTTGAGTCGGCTCCACCTCATCGCAACGCCATGTATAACAGTATGAAATGTTACACAGTCCTGTGCCATCTTTATGTTTAAGTCCACTGTTGTAGCCATTGCGTCAGTCCACCTCGCTGAGGGTTTTCCTCACCTTTACTCGCCCTCCACTTTATCAAACATGATGTCCTTCTCCAGTGCTTGGTCCCTCCTGATGATGCATCCAAAGTAAGCAAGTTGAAGGCTCAAACAATATTCTGTGACCCACAGGGTCTTCATTGGTTAATTTTGAGAAATAGATTGCCAGGCCTTTCTTCCTAGTCTGTCTTAGTCTGGAAGCTCTGCTAAAATCTATACATCATGGGTGACCCTTCTAGATGAGTGGTGGGGTGGGCACTTATATACATTACAGGTAATCCCCAATTTATGATTTATTTGAGGTACTATGAACTACACTTTTTTGTGCATTTTCTCATTAGTAATATGTACTACATACAATGTTGCAACACATAATTTGCTGATATTATCACTATCTGTAAGTTTATATGTAATGTTTCCAACCCCCAAAGGCAAATGAAGGCTAGATTTATAAAGATACTGATAATAAAAAGCAAGAATAATGAAAACTAAAAAAAAAAAAAAAAAAAATGAGATATTTGACTTACATAGGAACCAACTTACGATGGAGTTGTTGGAACAGAACCCCGTCGTAAGTAGGGGACTACCTGTATTTTGTCAACCTGCCTCCAGCAGGTGAATGGGATCCCAAATTGGAAGAATGAAGAATAATTCTGTCTTAGTTTACTAGTGCTGCTATAACAGAAATATGCCATAAGAACAGAAATTTATTTTCTCACAGTTCAGGAGGCTAGAATTCTGGATTCAGGGCACCAGCTCTAGGAGAAGGATCTCTCTGTGGGCTCTGGGGGAAGATCTTTATCTCTTTCAGCTCTGTAGCCCCAGCATTGCTTGGTTCATTAGCAACCTTCATTTGGCATCTGTCCTCCCCATTTGTGCATCCTTTTCTCTGTGTCTATGTTGCTTTAGGTTTAGGACACACTACACTGATATGGCCTCTTTAACCTAGCAAAGAAAACCCTGTTTCCAAATAGGGTTACATCAACGTGTATAGAGCTTAGGGTTCCAACATATATTGGGGGAGTACAGTTCAATCCATAATAACTTTGTAGATCCAGTGGTTGAAACTTGGATTCCAACCAAGTTGGATTCCAAGAGAGGGAAGATATCATAAATAACCAAAAAAGTTGTAATGGGCTACCCTGGGTAAGGTAATGAGCCCTCTGTCACTGGAGATATACAGGTAGAGGCTGAAAGACTCCATTTTGGGAATGCTGTAGCAGGGCCTTATAAGTTGGGCAAGACATTCATAAGGTAAAATTGCTGTATGGAGACAGCCTGAGGGCTGAGAGATCTGGGCTCCCCGCTCCTTTCTGTTCTCCCTCTAAGAAGCCATGTGATCCTGGGCAAGTCATATTCTATCTTGGAACTGAAAATAACACTTAGCAAAAGTCATTGAGCACTTCCTGTGTGCCAGGTCCTGCCAATAACCACAACATCATCTACCTCATTTCATCTTCACAGCAGAAGCACTATCAACATTCCCGTTTTTCACATATTTCACAGCCCCAGCTGATACCTAAATCATCTCAGCTTGGCTTAATAATGCAAAGCTGAAAGTTTATTTAATGCATTAAATTTGTTTTGCAGAAGAGTTGCAAAGATAACACAGAGAGTTCTCATATGCCAGGGGTTGGCAAACTTTTTCTGTAAAGGGCCAGATAGTAAATATTTTCAGCTTTGGGGACCATAAACTCTTTGTTGTTACTACTCAGCTCTGCTATTGTAGCATGAAAGCAGCCATATACCAACACCAAACCCTTTGCCATCAAGTCCATTCCAACTCATAGTGACACTACAGGACAGAGTAGAACTGCTCCATAGGGTTTCCAAGGCTGTAAATCTTTATGAAAGCCTATACTCTCCTGCGGAGCTGCTGGTGGGTTCAAGTTGCCGCCTTTCAGATAGCAGCTGAGTGCTTAACCACTGGGTCATGAGGGCTCCTTGATGCAGCCCTAGGCAGTATGTAAACAAACGGCATGGCTGTGTTCTAATAAAACTTAATTTTAAAAATAGGCAGTGGGCTAGATTTGGTCTGTGGGCTATAGTCTGATCAATCTTGTCATATACCCTTCCTCTAACGTTAAAATCTTACAGCCATTATGCATTTATCGAAAGTAAGAAATTAGCATAGGTATAATTTCTATTATACTTCTTTAAAGTGCTAAACAGCAAAGATGTCACTCTGAGGACTAAGGTGCGCCTGACCCAAGCCATGATATTTTCAATTGCCTCGTATGCATGGGAAAGCTAGACAATGAATAAGGAAGACTGAAGAATTGATGCCTTTGAATTACACTGTCGTCAAAGAATGCTGAATATACCACGGACTGCCAGAAGAATGAACAAATCTATCTGGGAAGAAGAATAGCCAGAATGCTGCTTAGAGGCAAGGATGGCGAGACTTGGTCTGATGTATTTGGACATGTTATCAGGAGGGACAAGTCCCTGGAGAAGGAAGTCATGCTTAGTAAAATAGAGGGTAAGCGAAAAAGAGGAAGACCCTCAAGGAGATGGATTGACACAGTGGCTGCAACAATGGGCTCAAGCATAACAAAGATTGCGAGGATGGCAAGGACCAGGCAGTGTTTCATTCTATTGTACATAGGATCGCTATGAGTCAGAACTGACTCAACAGCACCTAACAACAAAAACAAACATAGAGACCGAAATTTAATGGTGGTTACCATGGGTGGGTGAGAGGGAGGTGGGAAGAGGGTGTAGATCCTTGGGGGACACTGGGCTTCTATTAAGATGAAGATATAATTTGGGAACAGACAAGGATGATGGTTGACCAACATGATGAACATAATGTCATTGAACTGTATATGTAAAGCATATTATTATATATATATTTACCACAATTAAAAACAAACCCCAAAAGAAAAAAAAAAAAAAAAGCCAAGAGATTTCACATGAAAACTGCATTTATGGCCTCTCTTGAAAAATCAGGGTGCCTAGCAACTCTGGGCCTCATTCCCACAAGAGAGTATTCTGTGGCCGGAACAGCCAAGGGTCTGCTACCTTTAGGTAGAGTAAGTTCTCCCTGGTGAGGTGGCTCCAGCCACCACCCTGTCCTGCTCCTTCCCTCCCTCAAGTTATCTGCCTGTCTAAGAAGGCCTCTGAGTCTGGACCCTGCCCTTGGGGACCTAATCTTTCAATCTGAGCATTTCCACGGAAATAGTCTGCCCGGGGGCACCAATGAAAAAGCCGTTCTAATTTGTTCCCCATAAAGGAAAATGATAGAATACTCCTGGATCCCTCGGAGGACCTAAATTCACCCTGGAATGTACATCCCTTGCTCCCTCCCCTGTATGCTGGGGCTCAAAAACCCAAACCAAACTATTTGCTGCCCAGTTGATTCCAACTCCTGGCGACCCCATGTGTGTTGCAGAGTAGAACTGCACCCTGTAGGGTTTTCAAGGCTGTTACCTTTTGGAAGCAAATCACCAGGCCTTTCTTCCGAGTCACCTCTGGGTATGTTTGAACCACCAACCTTTCTGTTAGTAGTTGCGTGCTTAACAGTTTGCTCCACACAAGGATTCACTGGTGCTAAAGGGCCCCTCAGAGTTTCCTTCTCAGAGATGTCATCGCTGCTACAGCCCTCCAGAAGGGTCCTTGGGGAAGGACATCTCATTTGCAGCAATGTGGATGCCTTCATTTGTCCATCTATTTAACGAGTGCATATTGAAGCACCACCACCTGTCTGTCAGTTTGTTGTACTGTGGTGACTTGCACATTGCTGTGATGTTGG
This sequence comes from Loxodonta africana, assembly GCF_030014295.1. NCBI lineage: Eukaryota > Metazoa > Chordata > Mammalia > Proboscidea > Elephantidae > Loxodonta > Loxodonta africana. Next base: position 18,388,142 of record NC_087344.1, read on the forward strand.
AAGCTATCCTACCAGTATTTCAAATACCAGCAGGGTCACTCACGGTGGATAGGTTTCAGTGGAACTTCCACACCAAGACAGAGTAGGAAGAAAGGCCTGGAGATCTATTTCCAAAAATTAGCCAATGAAAATCTTATGAAGCACAACAGAGCATTGTCAGACTCGCTTGCTTCGGACATGTCATCAGGAGGAATCAATTGCTGGAGGAGGACATCATGTTTGGTGAAACAGAGGGTCAGTGAGGGTGAGGGAATGAGGGATACCCTCAGTGAGATGGATTGGCACAATGGCCTCGATAAACTCGAACATGCCAACAACTGTGAGACTGATACAGGACCAGACAACATCTGTTGTACATAAGGTCATCATGAGTCAGAAGCTACTCAACAGCAGCTATCTATATCTATCTGTCTGTCTCTGTATGTATGTGTGTCCATCTATTCATCCATCCGTCCGTCCATCCATCCCTCCACCTATTGAAGCACAGAGCTGAAAATACACACACGCTCTGGATTTGAACCTGCTTGGGTTCAAATCCTGCCTTTGCCCCTCCTTTGCTGAATGACTGAGAAAGCTGGACGATTCCTCTGAGCTGTGGCCCCTACATCTGTAAAAAGGAGAAAACAGTACATAGCTCTTGTGAGAGTTAAAGAAACAAAATGAGATCATGCTAGTAAAGGGCTTATTCATCGGAAATGCTCAAAAGGGGGTCAGTGGTGATGATGGTGGTAAGGGTTGCTAGCTTGCTTGTTGATTCATCTATTCGTGTCGTCCAGCAAACAGATTTTGGGGTTGGGGTGTTTACATCTCTTCCTGATGCCCACCAGCTGAGTGTCTGTGGGGAGTTGACATCACCCCTCTGAGCCTCCTCTGTGAAGTCCTCCCTCCCTGACAGGTCCTTCGGTATATGAGCTTCCTACCACAAATCTAGTGGCTAAAACAACATACATATACTATCCATAGTTCTGGAGGTCAGAAGTCTGAAAACAGGTCTTTCCAGAGTTCCTAGATGGTGCAAACGGTTAATGTGCGTGGCTGCTAACTGAAAGGCTAGAGATTTGAGTCCACCGGAAGTGCCTAAGAAGGAAGGCCTGGTGATCTGCTTCCAAAAATTCAGCCACTGAAAACCCTGTGGAGCACAGTTCTACTCTGCACACATGGGGTTGCTATGAATAAGAATCAACTCAGTGGCAACAGGTTTTGGGCTAAAATCAAGGTGTTGGCAGGGCTGCACTCCTTCTGGAGGCTCCAGGGGATAATTTGTTTCCTTGCTGTTTCCAGTTTCTAGAGGCCACACACATTTCTTGGCTCGTGGCCCCCTCCTTCAACTTCAAAGCCAGAAGCACAGCTTCTTCACATTGCTCCCTGACTCTCTGACCTCTCTTGTCACGTCACCTTCTTTCCCTTTGTTTCTGCTCTGGAGAAAAGAGGCTCTGACTCTCCTTTTTTCCCTCTAAGGACTCTTGTGATTACATTGGGAGCAGTTAATGCACTTGGCTGCCTAACCAATAGATTGGCAATTCAAAATTCAAGTTCACCCAGAGACTCCTCAGAAAAAAAGGCCTGGTGATCTACTTCTGAAAAATCAGTCATTGAAAACCCTATGGAACAGTTCTACTCTGATACACATGGAGTTGCCATGAGTCAGGATCAACCTGATGGCAACAGGTGGTGGTGGTGGTGATTACATCGGACCCCCTCAGATAATTCAGGATTCCCATCTCAAAAAAATTAGCTTAATCACGTCAGCAAATTCCTCTTTGCCATGCAAGGCAACATATTCCCAGGTTCCAAGGATTAGAACATGGATGTCTTCAGGAGTCCATTATTCTGCCAGGCACACCTGGGTCCACACCTTCTGGGCCCCACAGCCTTTGTCTCTAGATTCTCTCTAGGCCCCTCTCCTTCTGCCCCAGCTCGCTGACATCCTCCCCTTTGTCTGGCTGACATTACTTACCCTTCAGGCCTCCACCCCCAGATTTCACCGAGCCCAAAGATGAAATTAAACCTCCTCATGGTAAGTCCCAACCACACCTTCTAAGTCACTGTGGTCACACCGGCATGCGAGCTGGTCATTATTTATTGCCTTTCTCCCCCGGGACACTTCAATTTCCCTGACGGGAGGTACCGTACCACCCTCATACCTGGCCCAGCGCCTGGCCTATGACAAGCAGAAATCCGTCAGTTTGAATTAAGTTACTGTTGTGCCCTACCCTTCTCGTCCTCCCACTCCAACGTCTTTGTTTTTATTTATGGGGCTTCTGCCCTCAGAGCCATCCAAGCTTGTAAACTCAATCACCTTTGCCTCTACCCTTTATGTAATTCAGCAAATATGAGTAGAGGGTCTTGCTAGGTATAGTTGAGCTACGTATAACAGGGCATTGAGCAGGGGGTGCTGGAGACCCTAGGCAAGTCCTAGAAGGCATCTTAATCCTGCCTTCAAGATTTGCAAGCAGAGAAGAGCGGATGTGCCTTTGGAACCCATATTTCTCAGACTATGCCATCTGGGGGGATGAAAATGAATAGATTTGAAAATTACAAACAATGACAAGAAACTATTTCCTCGGCCCTTCTCTTACCGGCTTGTCTTAAGTCTGTCAAATTCTCCCCGAGGGCAACTGCAGAAGACGTCTCACATGAGCTCACTGATAAGCATGCTCAGTGCCACCTCAAGTTGTCATCAGCTTTGCTATGTGGGAATGGGGCACTGTGTTAGTTTTCTAGAGCTGCTATAATAGAAATACCACAAGTGGGTGGCTTCAAAGAACAGAAATTTATTTTTTCACAGTTTAGGATGCTCTAGGGGAAGGCTCTCTCTCTGTTGGCTCTGCGGGAATAGTCCTTTTTCTTTTCACCTTGCTGCACCAGAATTCCTTGGTTCCTTGGGGATCTTCCTATAGCATCTCTTTCTCCCTCCCCCACCCCATTTGTATTTGCTCCTGTACCTAATCTGCTCATTTTGTAATTCAGAAGTGATTAAGTTTAGGATACACACTACACTGATGTGGTTTCATTCGCATAACAAAGAAAACCCTGCGGATACATTGTTATGTGGTGTCCGGTCAATTCCGATTCACACTGACCGTGTAGGGCAGAGTAAAACTTCCCCATAGGGTTTCCCAAGCTGTAATCTCAATGGAAACTGATAGCCTGGTCTTTCTCCTCTGGAGAGGCTGGTGGGTTCGAACTGCTAACCTTTCAGTTACCAGCTGAGCACTTAACCACTGTGCCGCCAATGGCTCCTTCCATTAAAAAAAAAAAAAAAAATTTTATTTTTTTGTAGGTACCAGTAAAAAACCTAGCCCACTGCCATCAAGTCAATTCTGACTCATAGGATTTCAGCACATATCTTGGGAGACACAATTCAGTCCACAACAGGCACCATCTTATTTCAGCCTCAGTGAAACGCTGCAAAGCAGGTGCTGTCGTTGTCCCCATTTTAGAGATACAGACACTGAGGCCATTGCTCGAGGCTGTTCACATGGTGAAGCTATGACCTGAATCTGGTCCATCTGACTCCAGAAGTCCCTGGGTGGTCAAATAGTTAAAGCGCTTAGCTGCTAACCAAAAGGTTGGAGGTTCAAGTCCACCCAGAGGTACCTTGGAAGAAAAGCCAGGAGATCACTTCCAAAAATCCTCCACTGGAAACTCTATAGTTTCTACTCTGACATACATGGAGTTTTCATGGGTCAGAGCCAACTACTATTTTGTTTGTTTGCTTGTTTGGTTTTTATGTGTGACTCCAGAGTTTGGACCGGGAACCATGACTCAATAATTTGTCACTCCGAGTGGATGAGAACAAAAGCAATACAGAGAGAGCATACATCCAGTTCAGAGGGTGAACTGGGGTTAGAATTCAAGTAAATCTGACCCCAAAGCCACACACACTATTATTATTCCTTTTTGTTTTTAGGAACTTACAACTTATGCACAATTAAAAAACAAACAAACAAAACAGTTTTCATCAAGTCAGCTCTAACTCATGGCAACCCCACCCGTGTCAGAGTAAAACTGAGCTCAGTAGGGTTTCCAGTAGCTGATTTTTTGGAAGCAGGTCATCAGGCCTTTCTTCCGAGGCCCCTCTGAGTGCACTGAAACCTCCAATTTTCTAGTTAGTTGATGAGTGCTTAGCTGTTTGCACCATCCAGGGACTCCAGCGCCTGGTGAGTACTCAGTGAATGGACGAATGAGTGAATGAATCAACAAACTTGGTTTTTGCGCAGCCACTGTGAGCCAGGTACTCCATGTGGTCTTCACAAGTCTAGGAGTGAAAGAAATGAACACATAAGCATGTGATAATGTGGCCAAACACTATCATGGAGGAAGTTACAGAGAACTCTGGAAACAAAAAGAGGGTGAACACATTCTGTCTGAGGGAAGCAAAGAAAAAAATCAAACCAAGCCCATGGCCATCAAGTGGGTTCCGACTCATAGCAACCCTACAGAACAAAGTAGAACTGGCCCATAGGGTTTCCAAGGAACAGCTGATGGGTTCGAACTGCCAACCTTTTGGTTAGCAGCTGAGCTCTTAACCACTGCACCACCAGGGCTCCAAAAACACATTGCTGTTAGGTCGATTCCAATTCATAGCAACTGTCATGGATTGAATTGTATCCACCAAAAATATGTGTATCGATTTGGCTAGGCCATGATTCCCAGTATTGTGTGATCGTCCACCATTTTGTCATCTGATGTGATTTTCCTATGTGTTATAAATCCTATTTCTATGATGTTAATGAGATGGGATTAGTGGCAGTTATGTTAATGAGGAAGGATTCAATCTACAAGATTATGTCTTGAGCCTATCTGTTTTGAGATATAAAAGAGAGAAAGCAGCAGATAGACGGGGGTGGGGGAGACTCACACCAACGAAAAAGTAGTGCCAGAAGAGTGCATCCTTTGGACCCAGGGTTCCTGTATGGAGAACCTCCTAGACCAGACCATGGGAAGATTGGTGACAAGGAGCTTCCTCCAGAGCCAACAGAGATAGAAAGCTTTCCCCTGAATCTGGCACCCTGAATTTGGACTTCTAGCCTGCTAGCCTGTGAGAGAATAAATTTCTCTTCTTTAAAGCCATCCATTTACAGTATTTCTGTTATAACAGCACTAGATAACAACAACCCTATAGGACAGAGTAGAACTGCCTCATAGCATTTCCAAGGATTGGCTAGTGGATTCAAACTGCTGACATTTTGGTTAGCAGCCAAGCTCTTAACCACAGCACCACCAGCTCTCCCAAGGGAAGCAGAGAAGTCCTCACGAATCAGGGCAGATTTAAGCTTAGCCTGTGGAGAAATGTGTCAGGTGAAGAGATGTCTCTTGTTGCAGGGAAGGGTGGTGGATAATTCAGTAGGGTGGAAGCACTGGTTTATGGGAAATTGTGGCTAAGTGGATGGGGGGCAGGTCCCAGGTCATAATGAGCCTGGGAAGCCAGGCTGGAGAGTTTGGACTTGATCCTGAGGGCAATGAGAAGGCACTGAAGAATTTGGACCAAGGGTGGGGCACAGTCAAGGTTTGCATTTTTGAGAGGTCATTGTCAGCTGGGTGGAGGGGATCCGGGCAAGGGCGGAGCTAGAGGCTGGAGACAAGAAAAAAGCCTGCTTTAAAAGTCAGACAGAGAGATGAGGAGGGCATGAACTACAGAAGGGTGGCGGGTAGGGAACCAAGAATTACTTTAGAAACATCTTAGGATGGAAAGGAAGGGGTCCAGAACAGTGTTTCACAGAGTGTGCCCTAGAAGGCTGGTCTCTGAGGCTGTTGTGCCAAAAACGTTGTTGTTGTTAGCTGCTATCAAGTTGGCCTCAACTCACAGCCCCAACGCACAATAGAATGAAATGCCACCTGGTCCTGTGCCATCCCCGTGATTGGTTGTGCATCAGATTGTTGTGATCCATAGGGTTTTCATTGGCTGATTTTTTACGGAAGCAGATGGCCAAGCTTTCTTCCTAGAGCGTCTTAGTCTGGAAGCTCCACTGAAATCTGTTTGGAATCCTAGCAATTCACAAGCCTCTGCTGATAGCCGGGTGGTAGCTGTGCATGAGATGCACTGGCAGGGAATCGAACCTGGGCCGCCCTCATGGAAGGCAAGAATCCTAATGTTGTCCCCCACATGGCAAAAAAAAGCTAAATTAAATGGGATATGATTCTCTTCTCAACCCTATCCAGAAAATTCTAGAATTTTTTTTTTTTTAATTCAGTAAACATTTGAGAACCTGTTGTGTCCCATTCACAGTGAATACGGAGTCCTAGTGGCATGATGGTTAAGAGCTCAGCTGCTAACCAAAAGGTGGCAGTTCAAATCCACCAGCCACTCCTTGGAACCCTATGGGGCACTTCTGCTCTGTCCTGTAGGGTCACTATGATTTGGAATCCACTCAACAGAATGGGGATAGCTGTGAATAAGATAGACACAGCCTCTTCCCAGGGTGAGAGACAGGAGCAGACAATAGATAAGTAAAAAAATAAATGATAAAAATTAGTTAGAAATTTATAATATTGATATATGCTAGAGTCAGGTCCCTAGATGGTGCTAACAGTTTGCATTCAACTGCTAACCTAAAGGTTGGCAGTTTGAAACCACCTAGTAGTACTGCAGAATAAAGTCCTGGCAATCTGCTTCCACTCAGATTACAACCAAGAATGCCATATGGATCACAATTCTACTCTGTAAAGCATATGGTCACCATGAGTTGGAATCAACTCGATGACAACAGGTTTTTTGTTTGTTTGTTTGTTTGTTTATAGAGGAAGTAAAGAGAACAATGAGGTGGTATGAGATCCAGAAGGCAGTATGCTTTAGGAGTAGTCAGGATGGGCTTCTCTAAGGAGGTGACATCTGAGTGAAAGCCTGAGGTGAGAAGCTGGCAGAGGGAAGAGTATGTGCAAAGGCCCTGGGGTGGCAGGGCCTTGTGTGCACAAGGACCAGCAAGAAGGCCAGTATAGTAGAGCAGAGGAGGGAGGGAGACTGGAGGGAGAAAGAGACTGAGAGGTGCCTGGAGCAAGACTGCGGAGGTCATGAAGGCTATGCTGAGGAATTTAGATTTCATTTTAAGTGCAGAGTGAGGCCACCGGAGGGTTTTGAGCAGATGAACGGTAGAGAATGGTTTGGATCAGGGCAAACAAGGAAGAAGGGATACCAGTGAGCACAGTTTTTGTCCTTGTTCAGGAGAGTGAAGATTATTCAAACAGGCCTAGGTTCAAATCTGTGCTCTGCCATTGGATTCTTTTAAATTTTTTATTTAATTTTTAAAAGGTTTTAGTTGAAGTATAGCATATACACAGGAAAATGCACAAAATGTCCTAATCTTAAATGTATGACTCAATGATTTTTTACTTATGCGTAACCTCCTCACAGCTCAAAGTACAGAACATTCCTTTCCCCCAGAATGGGATTTCTCAGCCTTGGCACTCTTGTCTTTTGGGGCTGAATAATTCACTGTCTGGCAGAGGCAGGGAGGGGGCATCCTGTGCATTTTAGGGTGCTGAGCAGCATCCCTGGCCTTCTTCCATTAGATGCCAGCAGCAGTCCCCCCTTTTCTTATTGTGAACACCAAAAATGTCTCCAGATATAGCCAAGTGTCCCCTGGGGGTAAAATCACCACTGAGTGAGAATCGCTGGTTTAGATCAAACCTGAGCTCAAATCCTGGCTCTGCCACGTCCTACCTGTGTGACTTTGGGCACATCACCGAGCCTAGATTTTCTCATCTGTACAATGGAGCAATTTACAGCAATCGCTTTATACAGTTGCTGTGAGAGTTGCTTTGGTATTATGGTGATGGTTGAAAACTGTGCCTGGCACATAGTAAACCAGTTGCCATCAAGTCAGCTCTGGCTCATGGTGACCCCACGTGTCAGGGCAGAACTGTGCTACACACATAGGTTTTTCAATGGCTGTGAACTTTTGGAAGTAGGTTGCCAGGCTTTTCTTCCAAGGTAGCTCTGGATGGACTCAAACCTCCAAACTTTCAGTTAGCAGCTGAGCACATCAGCTACTTGTACCACCTAGGGACTCAATAGAAGCCCTGGTGTCGCAGTGGTTAAGTACTACGGCTGCTAACCCAAAGGCCGGCAACTGGAATCCACCAGCCACTCCACAGAAACTATGGAGCAGTTCTACTCTGTCTTATAAGGTTGCTATGAGTTGGAATCGACTCGACGACAACGGGCTTAGTTTTTTGGTTTAGGAACTCAATAAACAGTAGCTACGATTACCCATAAGGAGAACCCTGGTGGTGCAATTGTTAAGCACTTGGCTGCTAACTGAGAGGTCGACAGTTCCAACCCACCAGCCTTTCCATGGGAGAAAAGACCTGGTGACCTGCCTCCCTAAAAATTTCAGCCTAGGAAACCCTATGCGGCAGTTCTACTCTGTTCCATAGGGTCACTATGAGTTGGAATCAAGTCGACGGCACACAACAACGTGATTACCCATAGTAAACCTAAACCCATTAACCCCAGCACATCCCAGTGTGAGGACTGGGAGCTCCTGGAGCCCTCAGGCCCCATGGACTGATGATGGTGCTTTGTGGTGCTCATCCCTGCGTCTTGGAAAAACAGAGTTTTGAATCACCTAAACGGAGAGAGCACTGGCTGGGGAGTCCAGGGTCCTGTGGCCCGGCCCCAGCTCTGTCACTGACCCTACAGGTCTTGGCACCATTTGCTAGCAGTTTTTCCATCTGTGAGGTGGAGCAGTTGAACCCAATGAGCTCCCAGAGGACTCTCTGGCTTGGCCTCTTTCCCCGGTTGTTTTTCTTAAGGAAGGGAGAGGTGCCTTGGCAGAACGGGGGGTAGGGGTTTGGACCAAGCGTGACCCACTTCCTCCTTCCTGCCTTCCCTTCTGCTGCCTCCAGGCTCTGTAGCTGCTGTATCTTCTCCTTTCCTTTCTCCCCACGTCCCCTGGCCTAGCAGACTCCAGCAGGTCTTGGTATATGTGGCACTTCCTCCAGGAAGCCTTCTTTGATTCTTTCCCCACTCCGAGCCCTGGACTGGTGTCTCCCACCATTCTCTATGCTTCTGCCCTCCCAGCTCCATCATTCTGTACTCATTCGTCTGTCTCAGCCTCTAGCCTGGGAAGCCCCCTGAGGGCTGGTACTGTCTCAGCATGGGGCAGCAGTTCAGGCTGCAGGACCAGAGCATAACAGGGGCCTAGCATGTGTCTGTGTTGAGCATATGAACGGATGTGGGGCATGCTGAGAGTAGGTCAGTAGAAAATTGCATGGAGCATGGTAAGACCCAGGGGTTGCTGACAAGCCTGGCCTGGCCACAGGTGTGTGGGGCTTGGCTCTGTGCACAAAACACAGTCAAGATGTGAGGCCCCGTGGGGTGCCAGGCACTCCGGGGCAGAATCCGTGGCCTGCCACCTTCCAGCTGTACACTGGCCTTGAAAACTGGTGGTGATAAACCTCCTCTTAGGACTGTTTCAGACTCAAGGGGTAAGGAAGGAGGGAGGAAAGATGAGGGTCTCCTGAGTGCCTGAAGAGGAAGGACTGGGGAGCCCTGATGCTCGTGGTACTTAAGGAGGATGGTCCTGGCAGTCTGTGCTGGGCAGACTGGCAGGGAAGAGCCCGTTTCTGAGGGGTTAGTGTAATAGCTCAGGCCTGGGATGATAAACAGTGGATGGCGGCTGGTGAGATGGAGGTAGAACCCCAGGAACCTTCCCTGCACCCCACACTTGCCTCTTACATCTCTCTTCTGCTGGTGGGAACAGCTGAAGGGCTTGGCTGGGAAGTGAAGGACCGTACCCCATGGGCAGGGGAGGCGTGTGGTGGCCCTAAGGGCTCCCCGAAAATAGAACAAACCCAGCCCTCAGCTTCCGTGGCAGCCAGGGAGTTTCCACATGGGAATGCAGCCTCCCCTCAACTCCTGCACATTCCGGAACCCTCCAGAGCCAGCCACGGGGTGCAGCTGCCGCCCTGCCTCCCCTGGAGGGTCCACCCAGCTTCGGTCTGGCAGCCCCCAAGCAGGGGGGTGTCAGGCAGGAGCTACAGGCTTGTAGGCAAGGGATAAACCAATGCCTGAACCCCTGCCCAGACCCCTTCAGGCAGACCCCTGGGGTCCCTTGGCTTGGCAATAGACTCCAGAGCCAGGCTTCACCTGGGCAGGGCCTCCTCCCGCCCCTCCTCACAGGGTATGGGTCTGCAGGGGTTAGTCACTGTGCTGGCCGTTGCTGAGGGGACTGAATAATGCTGGCCAACCTTTGCCAGCTGAGGCACCCTTTGCTTCCCCTCAGGGCAGGCCCTGCCCCTCTCCACAGGCTCAGCAAGGTGTGTCCTCACGTCCCTCCCTAGAGTCAGGGCTGGGCCAAGTTGAGCTCAGTTGTGGGGACTCACTCAGGGTTTGAGTCTCAGGGGACTTGGGTCAGCTCAGAGCACAGCCCTGGCAGGCAGGAGGATGGGCCAGGAGCGCCCTGTACCTTGGGAGCACCGGCACAGGCACCTGCTGGCTCTGGCCATGAGCCTCCTCCTCATCTGTCTACCAGGTAAGCAGGGGTGGGCCAGGGCCAGCAGAGGAAGTGGACAGATTCCCTGGAGGAGAGTGGCAGGTGTGTAGGTGCTGGGGCTTCCCAAGCCCCCACCGGGGGCACTAAAGGAGGTTTTCTTGTGCTTTTTTGGCAATCACCTGCTTCACACCCAACTTGATGAGGCTGGTTTTCTGGACTGACTTGGGGGGCTCACACATTGCCACATTGTGATTTAAATATCTGCCAGGATCAGTCTAGAGACGACCATGTGTTTTTGTGTCTGCTGGCTCACTCCCATACCCATTCACTAAATCAAAAACTAAACCTCTTGCCATCAAGTCGATTCCAACTCATAGCGACCCTACAGGACAGGGTAGGACTACCCCTTGGGTTTCCAAGGCTGTACATCTTTAGGGAAGGAGACTGCCACATCTTTCTCCCATGGAGAGGCTGGGGATTCAAACCACTAACCTTCTGGTTAGCAGCTGAGTACTTCACCGCTGCACCACCAAGTCTCCTGTAACCCATTCTCCAGGGGGTTTTATCAGCACCTGTGTGCCCTGTACCTGTGCCCAGGTCTCAGAGGGGGGAAATGAGTATGGTACAGCCCAGGGCTTCCAAAAGCCCCCAGCCAGTGGACAAGGCTGTTCCCTGTCACTCAGGGTGCCAGGCAGAGAGGGGCTTTGCTGTCTTTGAGGTGCTGATGAGGGAGGGGGGTTTATATCAACTGTAGGGTGGTGTGTGGCTTGGCCGGGATTTCTACAGGCAGAGATGGAGAAGAGGGGGCAGGGCAGCCCTGGCAGGGGGAAGCGGGGCAGGGGAAGGGGGAGCGGCAAAGGCCAGGAGGCAGGAAAGGCCAGGCGTAACTGGAGAGTTAATATGATGATGGGGATGTGCGGAGGGCAGGGGCAGAAGCAGAAAGGCAGGCTGAGAAGGTTAGGGAGGACTGTTTCAGGGTCCAAAGGGGGAATCTGCAGGCCTATTGGTCATGTAGCATAGTGGTTAAGAGCTATGGCTGCTAACCAAAAGGTCAGTAGCTTGAATCCACCAGGCGCTCCTTGGAAACTCTATGGGGCAGTTCTACTCTGTCCTATAGGGTTACTATGAGTTGGAATCAACCGGATGGTAACGAGTTGTTTGTATTTTAATTGGTCATTTTGGGGGTCAGCTTGGGCCTTACCACCCAAGAAAACCTCACTGGCGTCAGGGGAGGGCTGGGACCCAGCTTGGGGTGTGTGTGAAGGTGGGCAGGCACTCTCCCCCAAGGAATGAAGGTCCAAGATCTCCCACACTGGTCCCAGGGTTGCCCCGACTCACAACTGTTTCCATCTGGCCACCTCCTTGGCTGGGAAGTTGGGGTTTTCTAACTGCACCCCTCTGGTATCCACGACAACCCAAGGCCCCATTGAAAGGAGCCACAGGATGTACAATTGCCTAAACATCTGTTCATTTACTCCTCTGAAGAGGGGCTGTCCTCACTGAGAGTGGTTTGAAGAGGAATGAGGTGGCCCCCTCCTGCGTCCCTGTCCCTAGATGGGATGGGGACCTGTGAGTTGCCTCAGGTGGTCAGGCTGCTGCCTTGGCCCCTCCCCCACCCAGAGCAGGCAGGGAAGATGCCCCAGCTTCCTCCCCCACCCCACCCTGAGTCACAGAGGCCCAGCTGTGGGCCTAGTGAGAGCTTTGTAGCGGACACCATTATGAGCCATCCACACAATGGACTGAATGGCGGGCGGGTTTCCACAGGACAGATCCTACCACCTCCAATGGGGTGCATTCTCCAAGCTATCTCCAAAGCACATTGCCACAACAGAGGCTGTTTAGCTGTTTCTGTCGCCCAGGCTCACTTGGGCTGACGCCAGTGGCTGTTACATGGGGCAGACCCCTGCTACAGGGAGCGCTGGTCACCTGGGCTATAGGATGACACCTCTGGCCATTCCCACAGGACATGGGTCAATCCCTCAGGCCACACACTCCTTCTCCAAGGGATTCTCCTGGAATCGATCCAGACACCCTCCAGGGCTTTTGATGTAGAAGACAGAAAAGATTTCCTTAATCCCTGGGCAGAAAGGGACAGAAATCCGAGTTTATCTTTAACAAGCTGTGTGCCATTGGGACAGACCCTTAGCCTCTCTGTTTCCATTTGCCTAAAGAGCAATTTTAAAAACCCCAGAGCTGGGGAAAATCCACCCCCACTTCCGTCTCCCTTTACCTTGAACCCCGTCCATCCTCCTCTATACCCCAACCCTGTGCCTTTCCCCTCTTTGCTCCTGTGGCTGCATGTCTTGGCCATCTAGTGCTGCTATAACAGAAATACCACAAGGGATGGATTTAACAAAGATAAATTTATTTCTTGACAGTAAAGTAGGCTAAAAGTCCAAATTCAGGGTGTCAGCTCCAGGGGAAGGCTTTCTCTCTCTGTCGGCCTTTTCATCAATCTTCCCCCAGACTAGGAGCTTCTCTGTGCAGGGACCCCAGGTTCAAAGCATGTGCTCTGCTCCCAGCATCACTTTCTTGGTAGTATGAGGTCCCCCTGTCTCTCTGCTTGCTTCTTTCTTTTATACCTCAAGAGATTGACTCAAGACACAATCTAATCTTGTAGATTGAGTCCTGCCTCACTAATACAACTGCCACTCACTCTCCCTAATTAACACCATAGAGGCAGTATTTACAACATATAGGAAAATCACAAAATACCAGGAATCATGGCCCAGCCAAATTGATACATACATTTTTGGGGAAACATAATTCAATCCATGACACCGAGATACTCAGAGATCCCAAAGGGCCTCAAGAAGCATCATTTTGTATTGCACATCTCTCTGTTCCGGGCTTTACCCGCATTATCTTGAATGAGCCTGCATGAATGGGAACGGGGGCACCTGTTACCCCCATTTTACAGATAAGGAAACTGAGGCTCACACAGCAAGGATTCAAACCCCAGTTTCTGGATGGTTCCTAAGCCCCTGCCTTTACACTTTGTCTGGGAAGACCCTGAGGATTAATGAGGATTTTGTCTCTCCTGGAAGTTTCTGGGCATAAAGGTCCCCCCTTCTCTGTATCCTCAGGAGGTGAATGCTCCCGCACCATCCCTCGCAGCAGGGCTCCCAAGGGCTGTGAAGGTACAGAGCACCCAAGGTGTTTACCGTGCTCTGCTGAGCTCCCTCCCAGGTCCCTGTACGCCGGCCATTGTCCCATCCCAGGCCTGGCCAGGGAGCTCTGAGATCCTGGGAGGGGGGTTGCTAAGGGAGGAATGTTGATGGGAGTAGGTGTGGGTGTGTATGTTGGGGGTACTTGGAACTGTGAGGGGGCCCCATGTCTAACCTGCCCTGGCCAGAATTTCAGTTTATCTTTCTCCACTTGTGCCCCATCTCCTGGAAAAGCAGAAAGGTTGGCTCACATTTCTCCCAGTCCTCAAGGAACAAAGTTACTTTTTCCCCAGGAGCTGGGTGGGCTTCCAAAAAGGAAGGTGTAAGACAAGATACTCATCAACCCTCAGCCTCTTCCCAGAGAAGGGGTAAAAACGAGGGCTTAGGACTCACCTAGAAACCCGGGTTCAAATCCTTGTTGTGTGAATTTAAATGAAAGGCTTAACCTCTCTGAGCCTCAGTTTCTACTTTTGTAAAATGGGAGGTAATTGTGTCCACCCCTCCATTTCCCCCTATGTAACTTATCACACCCAGCTTGTCCTTTGGTCACTTTTTGCTCCCAGAATTCCCCGCAGGGGGACAATTTAAACAGATGAATGAAGCTCCTCCTACCTCCCAAGGGCAGGACAGAGGCGGGCATTGTGATTCACCCAGGGACCCACCCAGTGCTGACCTTAGACTCAGAGGCCCTGACAACCATCTCATTTTACAGATAAGGAAACAAGCTCAAGAGGAAGGTCGTGCAGTAGCCAGGGTAGAGGTGGGCTTTGATCCCAGGTTTTCTGACTCCAAACTCTACATCTCCCTGCCACCATCCAGGTTTGTCCTCTGGGCATGGCCATCAGCCAGCTACCTCATCTTCTTCACCCTGGAGGCCCTCACTCACACCATGGGCTGGTCAGTTCTCTAAATGTAGCTCAGAGCTCTCCCAAGGGGCCCATACTCACTGTAAGCACAGAGCTGTGGAGGCAAAGCCAGATCAGAAGGACACAACCAATAAACCAGTTGCCGTCATGTTGATTCCAACTCATGGTGCCCCCATGTGAGTCAGAGTAGAACTGTGCTCCATGCAGTTTTCATGACTGTGACTTTTTGGAAGCAGATCTCCAGGCCTTTCTTCTGAGGCATGTCTGGGTGGGTTTGAACCCCCAACCTTTTGCTTAGCAGCATAGCCCATTAGCCATTTGTATCCCCAGGTACTCCTCACATCCCAGTAGGGTAACCAAATGTCCCGGTTTGCCGGAGACCAAGGGAGTTCCCAGGATGCAGGACTTGCAGTGCTAAACTGAGAAAGTTCCAGGCAAGTTGGAACAACTTGGGCAAGTTGGTTGCCCTCCATCTCAATTGTTCTCCTGTACTCATTCGCTTTCTGGCACTTCCTGTCTACAGCCTGTCCCAGTACCTGGTGCACAGTAGACATCCAGTGAATATTTGTGGCATGAATGAATGAATGAAATAACAGACTACTTTGGGGGCAGAAAGTGAGGAGGGTTTCTGTATCGGATGAAGTTTTCGTGGTGTCCTCACTCGCCCTAAAAGATGGGAGATCCCCTTCTCTCTCACCCTAGAAAAGAAAGAATCTTCCTTCTCCTTTTGAGAGGGTTCCCTTTCCCTCTCATTGAGGAAAGGGCCTTTGTCTACATTCACTCTATCAGGAAGGACCCTCACTCGTTATAAAATATTTGGAGAAGAGCCCCTGGGTGGTGCAAATGGTTAACACACTCAGCTGCTAACTGAAAGGTTGGAGGTACAAGTCTCCCTAGAGGCACCTCAGAAGAAAGGCCTGGCAATCTACTTTTGAAAAATCAGCCACTGAAAACCCTATGGAGCACAGTTTTACCCTGACACCTATGGGGTTGCCATTAGTTGAAGTCTACTCAGTGGCAACTGGTGCTAGTACTAGACTTGGAGATTCATTCTTTCATTTGATCTGTGGCTATTTACTGAACACCTACTGCGTGCCAGGCAGTTTTCTGGGCACTGGGGATACAGCTGTGAACAAAACAGACAAATATCCCTGCTGAGCTGACCAAGAAGACAGACCATGAGCTATAAGAACAGCTAGTAAGTTATGTCGTATGTTAGAAGATGATAAGGAGAAAAGAAATAGAACAGAGAATCATGGGTGCTGGAGTGGGTGTTGGGGGTCAGGTTGCTGTTTTCAATAGGGTAGGGTCAGGGAAGGCCTCACGGAGAAGCAAAGACTGAAAGGGGCTGGGGTTGTTATAGATCCATGGCTAACTCATTTTAGTTACCCTGCTGTAATGCCCTGGGTAGGTGTACTCTTATTATTTTTGTTTTTCAAAAAGCTAAACCAGTCATTGTCAAGTTAATTCTGACTCATGGTGACCCCATATGTGTCACAGTAGAACAGCTCCGTTGGGTTTTTAATGGCTGCAATATTTTGGAAGTACATCACCAGGCCTTTCTTCCAAGGCACCTCTGGGTGGACTCAAACCACCAGCCTTTAGGTTAGTAGCCGAGCACTTAACCATTTGCACCACCCACAGAAAACTATTTTTCCTTTAGAGATGGTGAAACAGAGGTTCAGTGAAATTAGTTGACTAGTGGCAGAACCGATGAAACCCAGGACTCCAGGACTTGAGCTCTTGCCTTGTGTGAGTGTGGGAGTATGTGTTTGTGAGTGTGTGTCACTGTGTATGAGTGTACATGGGATTGTGAGTATACATGAGTATGTGTGAATGCGCATGGCTGTGTGTATTTGTCTGCATGAGTGTGGGTGTGAGAGTGCATGTATGTGTGTGTCCAAGTGTGTGTTTTTCTTCCTCCTCCTGAAGGATCATCATCTCACTCCTGGCAGAATGTCTTCACTTTCTTCAAACGGGAAGGAGAAGCCTCAGCGCTCTCGTTGCAGGGCAGGTAGGCTGCAGGGGAGTAGTTGGTGCTGAAACCCTGAAGGAGCCCCAGCAGTCCCTGTGGCTGCAGGGCGGGCTAGCATACCTGGGTGGGGACAGTGGAATTTGCCCATGGCCTTGGCTGTCTCAGACCTTCCTCAGGGCTGGAGGAGGGTAGGTTCACATTTCCACCACTGTCCTGGGCCGGGCGGCCCCTTTCTACGCCCCTCCTTAGTCCCTGCCTGGGATGTGAGGTCCAGGGGGCTGCCTGGCTAGTCTAGCTGCATACCTCTGTGGAGCAGGGCCTCACAACTACCAAGGGAACAGACACCGCCGTGCAGCAGGGCAGCCTGGCTAGCTGTCTCCACCCTCTCTAGATCTCTGGTCCCATCCTGCACAGTCTCCTCTCCTCCATTTAACCACCTCACTCGGCCCTCATGAGGTCTGTTCTGGAACAGTTATTCTCTGTGTGTCTGACCTTACAACCCCCAACACACAGTGATCATCTGACCCGCCCCCTGGTTCCCCCAGTGACCCTGGCCTGGCCCCTCTAAATGACTCCAAACCATCCCCCCTCAGTGACTCTGATCCCACATTACACTCACCCCATTAATAACTGGAGTGCCCGGGTGCCACAAGCTGTTAAGCACTCAGCTATTAGCCAAAAGGTTGGTATTTTGAATCCAGCCAGAGGCACCTTGGAAGAAAGACCTGGCGATCCACTTCCAAAAAATGAGCCACTGGAAACCCTGTGGAGCACAGTTCTACTCTGGCACACATGGCATCTCCGTGGATCAGAATCAACTGAATGGCAACTAGTTTTTCTTTTGTTTTCTTAAATAATTAATGATAAATGCTGTGTGACAATACTAACGATAGCTAACAGAGAACACTAACATGTGCCAGGCACTATTCTAAGCTCTTTACATATGTTAATTCACTTATTCTTCATAGCAAACTGAGCCGGTAGATGCTATTATCATTTGCATTTTACAGGTAAGGAAATCGAGACATGACTGGTTATGTCACTTGCCCAAGGTCCCATAGCTGGTGTGTGGTGGAGCCAGGCACTTTAAGTTCCCGGCTCCCCTGTGATCTCATACCCCCTCCCCAGCAACCCCAGGTCTGTGCTGAAGGGAGGGAAGAGAAGGCATGGGGAAGGAAGCCAGGCAGAGCTGCATATCAGAGGCTGAGCTGACGTCAGAGCTACAACGGTGTCTGGCTGACTGTTTTGGGCTAAGAATCCCCCTATAAGAAATACATGATGGTACGATGTAGTTGGTAAAGTAGAGGGTCAGCAAAAACAAGGGAAAACCTCCAGGAGAGCGATCGAAACAATAGCCACAACGATGGACTTGAGCACAGCAACGATCATGAAGATGACGCAGGACCCAGGCAATGTTTTGTTCTGTTGTACACAACAGTAACTAACAACAACACAATGTGGTAAATGTGGATGATGTGCCTAGTTATGCCTATAGGTGTGTGTAACTGAAAACACTCTCAGAAAATAGCTCAACTCTTGCTTCATTCAGCGCACCCTGATGTCTTTCATTCCGTTTTATTCTCTTCTTTTAACCATTTATTTATTTATGGATGCTGGTAGCAACGCACTAAATTGACTTCCTACCTACTTTCTCCATGGTAACAGCCTCAGAAGCTGCAACTTGGTTCAAGTCATCTAACCCCTCTACAGCAGAGTTTCTCAGCCTCTGCACAAATGTCAGTAAAGTTGGTGCTGGATAACTCCCTGTTGTGGGTGTCCTGCCCTGTGCATTGCAGATGTTGAGCAGCATCCCTGGCCTCTACCCACTAGGTGGCAGTAGTATCCTCCCTTAACCCCAGTCAGAAACCAAACCAGTTGCCGCTGAGTCAATTCCAACTCTACGTGGTTCTCACCCCAAGGCCACTAACAACAATCCCCAGTCAGGAGTCCCTGGGTGGTCAAACGGCTAATCGCTCAACTACTAGCCGAAAGATTGGAGGTTCAAACCTGCCCAGAGGTGGCTCGGAAGAAATGCCTGGTGATCTGCTTCCAAAAAATCACAGCCTTGAAAACCCAAGCAGCTCTACTTTGCACACATGAGGTCGTCATGAGTCAGAGCTGACTTGGCAGCAACTGATGGCAACAACAACCCTGTCGTGACATCCAAAAATGTCTCCAGACGTTGCCAAATGTCACCTCTGGGCAAAATCGGTCTGGGTGAGAATCATGGGGTCTATCTATAGCCTCTACCCAGAAAGCATGGCAGAGGCCCCGACAGCCTTACAGGATGCTGCCTCATTGACCACTGGCCAAAGTGAAACCCAAACTCCCCACGCTGCCCCTACTGGCATAAAGACAAGCAAAACATCTTCTTTAGCAGCTGCAGCCTCTTCAGAGTGCCCCAGGGCAAACCCAGCCCTCGGCTTCCCTGGGGCGCCTATAAAAGCACCCAGTTTAAACCCTTTTCATCCCCACAGGCCCCTCTGGGGGAGCCCCCTGGGTTTATGTCAAGAGCCTCTTCAGCCAGGACTCCGTCCCCTCCCCCGTCATGGGCATCATCCTCTCTGTCCTTGGGGACATCCTTGGTGCTATGCCCAGTGTGTCTCGAATTCCTCCCCTCTCCACAGTGTGTCCCTAGGAAGCACGCTCATCCTGAGGCAGTTTCTCAGGGGGTTCCCTGGAGACAGAGCTGTCCAGTAGGAACTCCATCAGCTGTGGCTTCCACTGCTGAGCCTACAACACCCCTGAGCTGGGGCATCCATACCTGGCAGCTCAGAGCCCACAGTGTTGAGTGAGGAGAGGCCTGTGGGATCAGGGACACTTCCTGGGCCACCCACTTCCATCATCACTCAGTTTACAAGGAAGGAGTGCTGCCTTCCGGGTGTGTTGGGCACGGGCAGGTAGGCAGCACTCTCCGTGGCTGATCAGGGAGAATTCTGTCTTCTGGCTTCATTTGTTTCAGAATCTGTTCTCTGCTGTCTGTCTGTGACCCCTTACTTCCTAAATTCATTATCCTTGCCTTCATGCTTAGCTTTATCTTTGCTTCATCCTTGTTTCCATCCTTTTTATCTTATTAAGGAGACCGAGTGGTGCAAACGGTTAACACACTCAGCTCCTGATCAAAAGGTTGGAGATCTGAGTCCATCCAGATGTGCCTCAGAAGAAAGGCCTGGTGATCTACTTCTGAAAAAATCAGCCATTGAAACCCTATGGAGTACAGTTCTACTCTTGACCACACATGGGTTGCCGTGAGTTAGAATAGACTTGACAGTAACTGGTACTGGCTTTTCATCTTATTATTGTTAAGAGGAATCGTAGCCATTAAATGATTATTTAAAAAAAAAAAATCTTGACTTCCTAAGCTCTGAATGCTATTCATCACCCTCTGGGTTATCAAGAGCAAAATTTTTTAAGGTCCCTGAAGTTTGGAGATCTAGGAATCTGGGAGTCCTGTCCCCACCACTTCAAGGGAAGCCATTTATATCTGGCTTCTCTCTCTCTCTCTATATATAAACAGTTACCACGGATTTGACCCCATTTTTTTTATAGCCATAGCCAATCCCATGTAGATCAGAGTAGAAGTCTGCTCCATAGCGTTTTCAATTGCTGGTTTTTGGAAAGTGGATCGCCCGGGCTTTCTTCAAAGGCACCTCTGGGTGGATTCAAATCTCTATCCCTTCGGCTAGCAGCCAACTGCTATTGTGTCAAGCCATCTCACTGAGGGCTTCCCTCATTTTTGCTGACCCTCTACTTCACCAAACATGATGTCCTTTTGTATTGATTGGTCTTTCCTGATAATGTGCTCGGAGTAAGCGAACCAAAGTCTCACCACCCTCTCTTCTAAGGAGCATTCTAGTTGTTATTTCTTCTAAGCCTGACTTGTTTGTTCTTCTGGCAGTCCAGGGTATATTCAGTATTCTTCACCGAACCACAGTTCAAACGTATCGATTCTTCTGTCTTCCTTTTCATTGTCCAGCTTTTGCCCGCACATGAGGCCATGGCTTGGGTCTGGGACATCTTAGTCACCAAAGTGACACTTTTGCTTTTTAAAACTTTAAAGAATTCTTTTGCACGAGATTTGCCCAATGCAATACATCATTTGATTCATAGAAGGTGCTTAATAAGTGTTTGTAGTCGACGGCATTGGGTTTTTTAGAGTGAATAGGCCCAGGCTGAGAAAGGAACCATGGAAAGTTAGTTACTCCAAGGTGGGAGTAGGGTTTGCCATTGTTCATCTAAAAGGCAGATGTGGGGCTGTAATATGGGGGCCACTGAGGAGAGGATCAAGATCACTGGTGGAACAAACAGTTTACACTGGATTACTAACCTCAAAGTTGGAAGTTTGAACCTACCCAACAGTACCATGGAAGAAAGGCCTGTTTATCCGCTGGTTGTATCTGATGCCATTTCTACCCCTCACCACCGTAGTGCCCTAGATAAGGCCGTGCCCACCTGGGAGAGGTTCTCAAAGACAGTGGACACTTCTCGCAGATCTGAATGCAGCTCTAGTCCACAGCCAAAATCCAAGGCACTCATTGTTGGGAAGACGATTGCAGGGGGGTGACCTGGACACAGGCTCTGCTCCACCCAACTCTCCTCCTATAAGAGCTGCTGCTTCCGCCTTCCTCAGTGTGCAAGTTGGGGGGTTAGGCTGTGTCTATTCCCAGGTAAGTCAGACTGAATCTGACGAGTCTCCTTCCAGCTCCTTCACGTGGGTCTCTGAACTTGAGGCACTTTTCTGGCCATTCAACAAGGGATTACCAAGTACACCAGTATTCCAAATACGAGCATGGTCAGCCACGGTGGACAGATTTCAGTGGAGCTTCCAGACTAAGACAGACTAGGAAGAAAGGCCTGGTGATCTAATTCCAAAAACTGTTGTTGTTGCTCACTTGGACATGTCATTAGCACAGATCAATCGCTAGAGGAAGACATCATGTTTGGTGAAGTAGAGAGCCAGTAAGGGTGCTGAGGGTCTTCCTCTCTTTTGCTGACCCTCTACATTACCAAGCATGATGTCCTTCTTCAGGGACTAAAAAAAAACAACCCACTGCCATCAAGTCGATTCCCTCTGAAAAATTAGCCACTGAAAACTTTATGGAGCACAGTTCTGTGACACGCGTGGTCGCCATCGGTCAGAACTGACTCTACAGCAACTGGTAACTGGTGGTAATGTTGTAGATACTTTGAAATATCCTTTATGCCTTCCTTCAAAATTATGGTAGTTATTAGGCTTGCTACTAGATCTTATTTAACGTGGTGGTTAAATAAGTGCCTATATTATAAAAATTTTATTTTTAAGAATGATAATTACATTTCAATATAATTGATTCTTTAATAATTTAAACACTTTAAAATTTTATTTTATATTTTATTCTGTTTTTTTTAATGAAGGATTCATATGGTTCATAAGCCTACTAAGGAGGCCCATGATACAAAAGAAGTTAACAATTCCTGTTCTAAGCAGAATGTTACGTGTCTCATTTTAATTTATAAAATGAACAGCTTCCCTTCGGGGATCTGACAGTTTTTCCTGAGAGTATCCTGTATTTGACCTCCATCACGTCCTGTTAGAAGGTTCAGTTTGAAGTCACCTGACATCCTCTGGCTCACTCATACATCCTGGGCTCTACAGTGTCTGAGTTGAGGCAAAACAGAACAGTCAATGTAAAGGAATTGTATAAGCTGAGAGTTCTTCTTACACTTCCGGCATTCTGAGATAACGGATACCTGAATCTTTCCATCTCTCTTTTCTTTCAGGGACTGATGGAAATCTTGTGTCCACTACAAAGATGCCAAACCAGACAGCACATGAAGGCTACACATGGTCTTCCTTGTCACACCGGACAGGGACCAACTCAATAGGTATGCACACGCTTCATTTCTTTTTTCTGCTTGGCTGGCCCCACCCAAGTTCCTCATGGCACAAATGGTTAAGCTCTTGGCTGTGAACCAAAAGATTGGAGGTTTCAGTCTACCTGGAGACACCTTGGAAGAAATGCTTCATGATCTACTTCTGAAAAATCAGCCATTGAGAGCCTTATGGTGCACAGTTCTACTCTGACACACATTGGATCTCCATGAGTTGGAATCAATTGGACGGCAGTTGGTTTATGCTCTGTTTAAAATTTCCAAATGTTAACAGATGAATAAGTGAGAGGCCCTGGACTATTTTGCCCTCCTCCTACAACTCTTACAATTTGACTTCACATCTTGTCTAAAACCTCAACTTCAATGACAGGAAAGGGTTCCCACTGACCACAGTCCTTTCTGTGTCTCTGACATTCTTGGCACTTCCTCTGAACAATAGGGGATGTTGACCTTTCTGGAGTGTCATAAGATTACCACAGCTCCAGTGTGCAACTACAAACGATATCAGCCTTTCCAAAGATTCTTTTACCCCTAGAGACCTCAACGTTTGATGCCACGGTCTCAGAGCCAACGTGTAGTCTCGCAGAGACCGTTACTGAAATTCCAGTCTTCCCTAGCCCAGAGACAAATTCTCTTCCACTTCTTCATCTGAGCCTATAGCCACAACTCAGTCAGTTGTAGCAGGAGGAATGACTGTTGGCCTAGATCGTTCCAAGAGAAGAACTATAGCTCTAAGCATCAGGACACATATGGCAGAATACCTATTCTGTTTGAAAGCTCAATTTTAGTAGCTACTACAACTAGGATAGAGATGGGCTCACATAAAGCACTCTCCACTCAGACCCACAGTTCTGATCTCACCAGCAATGGATTCCCCAAATTCCATTGTCTGGGGATGACCATAGTTCTTCTCTGAGAAAAGCAATGAAATTGAAACAGTTTCTTCTCTGTCATTTAGTTATGAGCATGGCTGAGACACTGACACCATCCACATGACAATGATTAGTCATCCCACCCCACACTCTGCAGTTACCACTGTAAGAGCATCTAGTGGTCCTCTGAGAATCGCATCTTCTGCCCCTGTCCTCTCTGTGCCATCTAAGGCCACATCTCCTTTGCCCACAGTTGCCATAGCAGAAGTCCTCACAGATTGCACCGCAACCCCATCCTTCCCTGAGGTCACAAGTGAGAAGACTTGGCCATTGTTCAGTTTGATCCATGCCATATGGGGGGACTGCACACATCAACCCAGTACCAAAGATAGCAGAGCTTCTTGTGCAGTGGCCACTCCTTCCTCCAACAGTTCAATCACTGTTGTCACCAACTTGAGTGCCAAACCAGCTGCCATCGAGTCAATTCCAACTCATGGTGACCCCATGTGTGTCAGAGTAAACTGCTTCATAAGGTTTTCAATAGCTATGACCTTTCGGAAGTAGACTGCCATACCTTTCTTCTAAGGTTTCTCTGGGTGGAATTTTGGTTAGTGGCTGAGTGCTTAACTGCTTACACCATCTATACAGCCATGAGTCAGTGAGTCAGTGTTGACTCCACAGAAACTTGGGCACAGACCTAGACATATCCATGAATTCCACTGAGAACCTCAGGGCCATCCACACTATTTCTAATACCCTACCTTCCATGTTAGTCTTTAAGGATGACCTAAAACATAGTCAGGCTTCTTAACACTAGAAAAGCAATCCTTGTGCCTGAATCAATGATCATCTTCCACCGGAATTCAGGATTGCCTTAGGAGTGGAGGCCAAACTGACTGGATTTTGACCCCTTCTCTATCACAGGACACTACTTTCCTCAGGTCCAGTGCAAAAGCAATGACAAGTTTGGTTTCCTCATGGATCAGACCATTCTCTACAGAAGACTTCAGCACTTTGGAGCCCATGACCTCCACACTGAATGCCTCCCCACCCCCCAACTCCCACCATCTACTAGACCCTCAAGAGTATCAGAGCCTGGGAGCCTGGCTCTACTTCCTACAAACTCAACTCTAACCCTATTTTCAGATTTAACAATAGCGTTGTCCCCAAATCACACAGTTCTCATCAGGACCATCTCCTCTAGAGAACTCTTTAGACAATATCCACCTCTATGAGAGGAGAGAGTGGTAGGACAGGAGCCTCATCCTTGATAATCACTATTTCTGAATGCTTGACACATCCAAACTGGACCTTTGACTCCTCTTGCCAAAGCTATGTGACAAGTAGCAGCACTTGTGGAAAAGAGACAAGCACTGCCTTAGCTCCTGCCTATTTCATGTTGTTAGTTGCTGTTACGGTTTGAACTGTGTCCCCAAAAATGTGTTACCTTGGCCAGACTATGATTCCAAGTATTGTGTGGTTGTCCTCCATTTTGAGATTGATGCAATTTTCCTATGTGTTGTAAATCTTAATTTCTGCCTGTGGTTAATGAGGCAAGATTAGATTATGTTAAAAAGGATTAGGGTGGAATGTAACACCCTTACTCAGGTCACATTCCTGATCCAATGTAAAGGGAGTTTCCCTGGGATGTGGCCTCTATCACCTTTTATCTTACAAGAGATAAAAGGAAAGGGAAGAAAGCAGAAAGTGGGGGACCTCATGCCACCAAGAAAGTAGCCCCAGGAGCAAAGCGTGTCCTTTGAACCTGAGGTTTCTACACTGAGAAGCTCCTAGACTGGAGGAAGACTGATGACAAGGATCTTCCTCAAGAGCCAACAGGGAGAAAAAGCCTTCCCCTAGAGCTGACACCCTTAATTTGGAATTCTACCCTACCAGACTACAATTTTATCTTTGTTAAATCCATCCACTTGTGGTATTTCTGTCATAGCAGCACTAGATGACTAAGATAGTTTGCATCTTGAGTCAATTTCTTTTAAGATATAAAATAGAGAACTGATGAGAGGAGGAGAACCTCATACTACCGAGAAAGAAGCACTGGGAGCGGGGTACTTACTTTGGACCTGGGGCCCTGTTCTGAGAAGCTCCTACACCAGGGGACGACTGATGATAGGGACCTTCCACCAGAGCTGACAAATAAAGAAAGCCATTCCCTAGAGCTGGCGCCATGAATTCAGACTTCTAGCTTCCTAAACTGTGAGAGAATAAATTTCTGTTTGTTAAAGCCATCCACTTTTGGTATTTCTGTTACAGCAGCACTAGATAATTAAGACAGTTACCACTGAGTTGATTTTGACTCATGGTAGCTCCATGTGTTGTAGCTTAGAACTGCTCCATACGGTTTTCAAGGCTATGTCCTTTCAGAAGCACATCACCAGGCCTGTCTTCTGAGGCACCTCTGAGTGGGTTCAAACCACCAACCTTTCTGCTAGTAGTTGAGCCTTTAACTGTTTGCACCACCCAGGGACTCCCATGCCAACATGAAATCAGGACTGGTTTCTTCTACCTTTCATGTATTTAGAATTGCAGTTTTCATGGAAGAGGTCTGAATGATAGGTAAATATCTCTGTCCAGGTTTGTTTACTTCTAGGACTCCTCTGTCCACATTTGATCCCTTGCTTCATATCTTTTAATTTCAGTTTTTTCTATAATCTTCCTGAGCAACTTCAGTCTGATCCAACCTCCAACCTCCCTACAACAATAACTTTGATTTCCTATTGCCAACCGTCCTTCCCAATTTGCAGTCCTACACAATAAGATAACTCCAAATGGCTTTATGGTGGGGAAGGGAGGCACTACATGTTACTAATACTTACTCCCTAATCCAATCCTTTAGCTTTTCATTGTTGAGCATATTTGTGGATTCTGTTGATGCTGGGACTAAAGAGATAAAAGACACAATTTTTTTCCCTTTAGTTAATTTGTCCATGTCTGTTCATGACACAATTCTTGTGCAACACTGGAGTTCAAGTCAACCCAAACATGTTCCCTACTGTCTCTAGTCTTTGAGTAATGCTTCCTTGTAAATAATTGTCTTTGTTGACAAAGTGTGTGCCTGTTGGTTTTTCCCATTAACCTTCCTTCTAAATGGATTTATAGCCATTCCATTCGTCTTTCTCTCCTACAGGCACTGATGGGACTGCAGGATCAACCACTAACTTTCCCACACGTGAAAGTTCTGCACGGATGAAAAGTGACCCTTCAACACCCATGACCGTGGTTGACTCTACAGGTATGATGGCACTTCATCTCCCTGCCACCAAAATTTGCCTCTCAAGGGGCTTTGTTTCTGATGAATTATAATTTGTCTAGAAATAATCTGAAAAGTTGGTGCCATATTTTTTTTCTCCTAAGTATGCTGTAGGCCTCTCTGCCCTGTTTCTTCAATATGAAACTTAAGTATTTTAGAACACAAGAGACCCCTCTTTTTAAGTGACTTTCATTAGTAGGATGGTTCTTGCTAAAAGAGGTCTGAAACTAATATGACGAGAATTGATGAGGCATGGTTGATGATTTCTGGAATAGCCCTTAAATGGAAAAGAGCCATGATCTTGGAAGATATGAAGTAATGAGAAAGTTAGCCCTGTGTCCTGAAGGCATTCCCAAAGAGGAAACGGTTCTGTCTTCTCAGACAGAAGTGATGAAGGCCTAGAGGCTGACCAACCTTTTTATAATCTGCTTTCCCTGCATTTAACTTCTCTTTAAAGACCATATAGGAGTCTCCAAAAAGGAGAACAATAAGAGGAGAAATGTGAATTTTTCCCACAACCCCTTAGAAATATTATCCAATGGTCAAGGTTTCCAGATAGGCACTTGGTGAGCAAGGCCAAGCATGGAGAAGGAGCAGAGGACATAGAAGAAAAAGGACAGAATCTTCTCCACCTTGGTGAGATTTGAGATGTGTTCCATGTTCTCTTAGAACAAGCTCAAAGAGATCAATTTGATAGGTATGGAAACCTCACCACAATCTTTCACACTTCCTCAAATCCTGAGTGTATGTTTTAGCACATGGAGGGCTGGATGGGAGTAAGAATACAGAGAAGATTTTCTCAGGGAAAGCAAGAACTGTCCTCTGCATCCATATACAAGCAAGAACTCCAGCTCCACTGTCCTATCACATTTTCTACCCAACCAGGTGATCCTGTTACAGACCTGTCCAGCAGCATCCAAAGGACAACAAGGATGACTGATACGTCCACTACTCAAAGCTTCAGGGAGCCCACCAGTATCCAAGGGACTAGAGCCACTGTACAAGGAAAAGAGAGTGCCTTCACAATGCCCACCACTGGATCTTCCCACCTTCAGTACACCATTCCCACAGGGTCCGCACCTAGGTGGGGCAGAAGTACAACAAACATCCCAAACAACGCCTTCCTGTTCTCCAGATCCACCACTCCATCTGAGTCATCTGCAGACACAACACTGGATGAAGGAAGTACCCCAGATTTCACTTCTGCAGCTGACATTACCCTTGGCTCAAATACTACAGAAAGGACCAGCCTTTCATTTGGGCCATATCCCTCTGCCCTCTCTGAGTTAACACCTAGAACAATTCCAGCTTCTGGGGAGACACCCAACACAGCTCATGCTCCTGGGACTGATTTCTCCTCTTCTGGGACAAGTTCCATTGATGGGATCAGAAAGAGTACCTATTTTTCTCTGACGACATCTACCACAACTCTAGGTGCTGATGGTCCAACCCATGTGATAATCAAAAACACAATCTCAGAGGAACTTGTATCCAACACAGGTATGTACTTAAGTCCATCTGTCCTTCCTCCAACTGCTCTGAACAAAACTCCAATGGCAACTCCACCAGCTGTGAGTTTGCCTGATTTAACTCCCTCTGCCAAGACAACCCTGACAGTAAAGAGCGATTTGTCTCCCAGTGCCTTCCCTGAGGACACAGGCACACAGGGAACCACTCAGGCTAAAACCAACATCTCACTCATGACTCATGACTGGATAGAGGGTTCAAGACCCATGAGCTTCTCGTTCATGTCACAATCCCCATCCTAGAATCTACATCTAGAACATACATTGGAACAAAAGCAGAAACTGTTAAAAATTCTTCACTATTAGTGGCCCCCACTGAGGGCTTGAATTCTAACTTTACCATCGTCTTTATGACCAGCCCCAAGGAGGGAGTCAGAACCATGGACAGGGCCCAACCCACTAAGATCACCACAGGATACCCAGGGATCACATCCATTGGTGGCTCAATAACTACAGTCTCTTCCAGTGCCAGCCACTTGGGAAAGCCCAGTTGCAGCTGCCTATATAACTCACTGGCAAAGCACTTCTTTACCAGAAGTGCTTTCTGCAAAAGAGACACTACAGGCAATAAACTCTTTGCCAATCCCTGCCTCCAAGCCTCATGCTTACCCTGCTGCCACAACTTCAACCACACCAATGGTATTATTAACAGTTCAGGCCCCTGAATATACAACACTTACCACAAGTAGACACAAAATCAGTACCTTTGGAACTAAGATCAGTAGTACATCAATGACTGCTAAAGACAGGGGAGCTTCCACTGGTTCTAAGACTACAAAAATAACATTGGCACACAGAAACACAGAAGCAGAGGTAACACCAGCTTTGCATATTCCCATAGTCCATTCTGAGTATTCAAGTGCAGATGCAGAGACAAGTGTGTCCCTGTTTATTTCACAGCCTGGCTAAGCTACCATGAGCCTCAGCAGTACCTTGGGAGTAAAATCCAGCTCCTCCACACTTGCCATTTCCCTGTCAGTGGAGGCCAAGATTCAGAATTCTGTCACAGAATTAGAGACCCATGACACTGCCTCTCCATCTGGGATTCCACCTGAGTCTTTACTCTCTACTAGAGTGACCAGCGGGGGTAGTAGCTATAAGGCTATCACTCCAGGTGTCACCCACAAAAGCTGGTGGGGAACAAGCTCAGTTCCAACAAAAATGCCTAACCCAGAGGAGGGTTCCAGCACCAGGGATAGTACCCAAGCACCATACACCAACACAGCTGCCCCACGGACTATCACAGACACAGCGCCCACCTACATGCTTCTGGTTCTCCCAAGTCTGGTTCTTCTGAAAGAACACATTCTTCCTCAGCAACAACAACTGCAACAAGCTCTACCCATTCTCCTGTGACTTTCCCTGGAACCAGCCTGGCTACTTCATCCTCCACTTATTCAGCTAAAGTCATGGAAGTTGGTAGAGGTGGGAGAACGTTAAGTCCAGGGGACACAGCTACATCTGTTCTCACCACAACTTCTGATGACCAGGAGGTGAGCACCTTAGTCTCTATGATTTCAGATACAAACTGGGGTTTCAAAAGCCCTGAACTAACAACACTAGATGTTTCCATTACTTCTTTTGAAAAACCAAGCACACAGACTAACATAGATGACCCCTTTCCCACTACTCTGCCTGATTCTGAGTCTACCTTGAACTCGGACACAAGTGGATCTTGATCACCAGCAATTATAACCAGTGCAACTCCTCAAAGAGACACAAGTTCCCAAGAACACATTTTAGAGCCTGAGACCAGGCCACCCATCTCAATACTGGCCTCCTTTTCAGGGTCTAGGACAGGTGGGGCCAAGTACCCATCAACGGTCAGCAGCACAGAAGTGACTGTTATGGGAGCACCAGTCTTTACTGCACTGAGGTAAAGCAGACCATGGCATTTAGTCCCCCAGAGCACAAGTCCACAGTAGCAGTGACACTGCCTGATGCAACTCTGATTCTGAGTACAAGTACACAGAAACAGATTCTAAGGGCACCTACATTAGAGATGACACTTTTACCCATTTCCAGGAGTGAGGCACAAACAATCTCAATAATACCACTGACCACTGAGGTGAGAGGAGTCTCTGCCAGCTCAGTGGGGCTCATCAGTGGGATCCCTTACTCTCTGGCCTAGAGCAAACCATAGCTCCAGTGAGCACAAACCAAGAAACCGAGAACAGTTCAACTCCAAATTTGATCAGCACCTCAGTGGAGAGACTGGCTGATTCTGAGACCATCACAGACACCACAGAGGGAATTCATCCTTCCACAGATGCATCAGTGTCCACTGTGTGGGCAAACACTTCTGGAGCTGAACTACATTCCTCTGCTTCTGCTCACTCAGTGTCACAATAAGATCACATCACCCATGATTACTGCCTCCACTGTGGAGGTCACCACCATTTCTTCTTCAACTTCTAATTTTCCTAAGTCTGCAAGAGCTGGGGCAGAACCTATTTCCATATAGACCGCTGGACTGGGAGAGACCACTACTTACCAGGATACCAGGTCAACCACAGACACAGCCTGGCCATTTTCCAAATGTCCAGTACTGCAACTACAGAGGTCCCCAAGACAGAGTTCATTTTCTCTGAGAAAATATCTAGCCCAGATCCTACTAAGTCCTTGGAGGCCCACAATATCCCCCACAGAAACTAACACCAACCATTCTATTTCTCTTCCCACTATAGAATCTGAAGCTATGGCCACCACACCGAGAGATCCCACTAGGGCTACATTAGAGGGTGCCCTTACTCTGGACAGCACGACCATAGCCTCCTTGGAAGAGACCCCCTCAGCTGAGACACAAGGTTTTCCACTCTCAGAGATGACCTCTTCTGCGAGCAGAGGACTAGACATTCTGTCATGGACAAGCCCTTCCTCTGAAGAAGAAACCTGGTCCCTGTCTTCACAAGTGCCTGTTTCCAGCTTAACCTCACCTTCCTCCCATTCATCTGAAGGAAGGAGATCCAGGGATTCCACTTCACCTTCTCCTACCTCAGGACTGATGCTATTTCCAACGTCTACAAACACTGAATTCCAGCAAACCAGAGATGCCCCAGGAACTGTTTTCCCAAAAGTCTCCTTATCCCTGAGCACTGCCACAGGAGAAGACAGGACCTCTGAGATGAACTCTATAGACATCTCCACATCAGTGGCTGGGGATCAACCACCCAAGGCCCCAACATCTGACATATCCAAGACTACAGCCACCAAAGAGAGCTCTCCTGCTGTAGAGCCCAGCTCCACTCTAGCCTCTGACAATTTCACCCCATTTACAAGTAAGAACCCACTGTTCCTGACTTCCTTTGCATTGGGATTCTGGAATTTGGTAGATATGGTTGACTGGGGAGAACAGAAAATACCTGGTGAGACTTTCCTTTCTGGTTCCACATCACTACTATGGTCATTCCATTCTCTATTAGAAGCTAGTGGCACTTTCAGCATCCTTAACCTCAAATTCATTTCCTCCCAGTCAGGGTCTATCTTTCCCCACCCCAGGTATGAGCTATGCAATGACAACAGTTCTAAAAGAATGTTAAAGGAAAATAGAGTGAGTAACCAAAAAATGTTATTTATATACGTTAACTAAGGCACTCCTTGGAAACTCTATGGGGTAGTTCTACTCTGTCCTATGGGGTCGCTATGAGTTGGAATCGACTCGAAAGCACTGGGTTAATCTGATATGATGCTGTGATATTATCCTGGTTTTACTTATTGAAAGTCCAGAATAGGGGAAGGGAAAACTAAGTAATGTTGAATTCACATAAGTGGCAGAGACAGAATATCTCAAAAGTGCTTTCTGCTTGAGACCACATCAAATCAATAGTTCCATCATCAACAGTTCTCCATTCATTATGATCCAGGCCATCTTGAGGATTTGATTTTATGCCAACAAGGGAATTCTTCTTTGAGATGTGAGGGTGTTCCTTGTGGACATGCATTCTGAGGAAATGCATGACTGACACTTCCACCCTCTTCTCCTTCAGGGCCTGATGAGTCTGTGGTGATCACAACTAGGGAGCTGCCCAGAGAAGGGGTACATGGAGGCACCACGTGGTCAACCAGTGATCCTACATCTCCGGTGACTACCACCAATCTGGATCTGGGTACGTATGACCATCTGTGCACTCTAATTGGGTATTTCCTCCTGGTCTTGGAATAAAGTCTTTGATTCTTTGAATCCTGGGCTCTGGTGGATGAGGGCCAAAAAACCAAATATTTCTCTCAAGTTGATTTCAACTAATGGCAACTTCATTTCTGACACAATAGAACTGCGTTCCATAGAGTTTTCAATGGCTGAGTTTTAGGAAATAGATTGCCAGGACTTTCTTCTGAGATGCCTTTGGGTAGACTTGAACCTACATCCTCTTAGTTAGCAGCAGAGCGTGTTAACCATTTTCACTGCTCAGGGACTCCTACATGAGGGTGACTTCCTACAATTATACACAGAGGCTATTGATAATATTTTTACATGGAGATTTTATTCACTCCTAACTTCATTGTTTCTACTTTGTTTATTTATGTGATCAGAAGCCAACCATGTCACCCTTATGAGCTGACATTTCTCTGCACATCCCCTGACTAAAAACGAAGTGGCTTCCTAGAACAGAGATCATCAGTAAGGTCAGAAGTTGAGAGTGAAGGAGAAGGGTGAACATGAGATATTGTAGGTTTGCATTATGGTAAATTTATTGACTGCAATAAAAGATGAAAGAACTGTGGCCCTTTTTTGTGGCTTTAAATACATGGCCTGTAGTTGACAGGAGGTGTTCACTTGAGGTAGTGAGGCTGAAGGGGACAGTTGTCCTGATTCCTGAAGCAGTTACGTGATACGTCCTTCAATGCTGGAAGGCAAAAGAACTCTAAGGTGATGAGAGAGTTGGAGGAATATAAAATTATTCAGGAAGAAAGATGCCCCATCTTTCTCTTTCAATTAGATGCAAAGTTTTTGTTTTTGTTTTAACCATTTTTTTATTGTGGTAAATATATAGGTAACAAAGTATTTTCCAAGAATCTTCACATGTACAATTTAGTGATATTAAATATGTTCATCATGTTGTTCAACCAATAACACTGACCATTCTTGAAATTTTCCACCACCCTCGAAGAAGTCCCGTAGGAGACACAAAGTTTTGTTGCCCTAGGGAGAAAGGCAGTTTATCAGACTACAATAAGTTGATTAAATCCTCCAAGGAGGAACAATGGCAGAAAAGAAAACAAACGAGAGATTCTTCCTCAGCTCTGAGGGAAATCCTTACCCTTCCTTAGGATATTAGTCAGGTAGATAGGTCTGTGTAGAGGTCATCCTACAGACAGAAACTTCTAATGCAAAACTGAGCTCTTCAAGCCAGCAAGAGACCAAGGTGTTATATCCCGTGTTAGGCATGAAGATAGAAAATGATTCCTGCCATCTAGAGTGATGGTGGTCCCTGGATAGCACAAGTAGTTTGTCCTAGACTGCTAATCTAAAGGTTGGTGGTTCATACTCACTCAGTGGCGCTGCAGACGAATGGCCTGGTGATCTGCTTCTGTAAAGATAATAACGAAAAACAGCCTATGGAGCACTTCTACTCTGTATCACATGGGGTCACCATGTGTTGGAATCGACTCAGTGGCAACAGGTTTGGTTTTAGAGGGCCAGAGTATGGGCAAAGGATGTATCTAATAGATTATAAGGAGGGAGGAAATAAAATCAAAACCAGAAGATCTCTCTTTACACCTCCTTGCAAACTTCCTAACTAAACAGCTGTTCCAGTCACACGCCTACCCACCAGAAGTCCAGGAACACCTGAAGAGCTCATGAATCCAAGCTCCAAGGAGCCCAGCAGCAGCCCAGAAACCAGATCCACTGTGGGAACTTATCCTAGGGAGACTCTGACAAAAAATTCTCCCACAGATACCATGGTGGGACTGTATACCCTTCAGTCCAGGGCCGCAGAGAGTGGCAGCACCAGACTCCCTCACCTGGACACAGGAGTCACAGTGCCAGTGGAATCACCAACAGAAGGAACAGTGCCTACAGAAAGTGTCTCACTCTCCCCACTCCCATCTGAGACGTGGGCCAGCCTCTATTCTGGGACAACAGGAGGGACCAGCCAGTCATGGGGCACAGTGTCCTCTTACCACAGGAGTCAAATCCTAGCGGCACCACAGGGACTGGCAAGGAAAGCACCTCTGCTCTGACTCCCAAGACAGCTGGAATAGACTTGTACACATGGCTTGACCCCACTAGAGGGACTACAGTGGACACACACGTTCTTCTGAGCACTTCTTCCACTGACCTAGAAGACTCTGCAACAAGCTTTGTTACAATCTCAAAGGTAACCACAACCTCCATAACAGATGAATCTGAACTTAGATCCAAGACATCAGTCAGCACCACAGCCATTCCTTCCATTGTCCTGAGTAGAAAGGCAATGACAGTTGAACAGTGGGCAAGTAGAGCTGTGAGTGACCCTTATTCATCTGCTATCCCATCATTAGATCAGTCAACTGGGAGTGACCTGACTGTAGGTACCTTCCCTGAGGACACAGACATAACTAGTACCACTCCCACAACCCACATCATTTCAAAAAGACCTTGGACCTCTGACAGGTCAGAAGGCCCAGTCACCATCAGCCCCACAAGTATGGCAGAAAAGAAAATGGCATCTTCTAGATCTGCTACCTCCTCTTTAGTGAGGCCCAAATCTGAATCCATCACAAGATGGGAGACCACTGAAACTACATCTCCAACGGGGACCCTTTCTGTGACATCATATCCTACAAGACCAACAAGCGAGGGTGGGACCCCCACTCCAGGTATCAACACCTCCAGTCCCATGAGAGCAAGCTTGCTTCCAACTACAATGTCTAGCCCAGAGGGGAGTTCCAGAACCACAGACAACATCCAGGTAACAGGGATCAGCACTGTTGCTTCACCCTTTAGTCCAGGGTTGATTGGCATAAATACAGCAGCCCCCTCACATATCACTGTTTAATCCAAGGTCATTTCTACACAAAGGACACATTCTTTCTTAGGAACAGCCACTGAAACAGGCTCTACCCATCACCCTGTGACTTTGACTGGAACTAGCATGGACAACCCACACTCCTCTTATCCAGTTAAAGTCATTGACGTCATCACAAGTGTGAGAACCTCAAATCCAGGGAATACAATTACATCTGTTCCCAAGACAACTTCTCCTGATGACCGGGAGGTGAACACCTCAATCCCTGAGATTTCAGGTAAAAACCAAATGTCCAGCGGCCCTGAAAGAAAAACACTAAATGTTTCTATCATTTCTGAGCAGCCAAGCACACAGACTGACATAAATAGTTCCCTTCCTACTTTTATGCCTGATGTGCCCACCTTGAACTTGGCTACTACACGATCTGTGTCTTCAACAGGTATAATAGGCTCAACCCTTGTGGGAGCCATCAGATCCCAAGAATTCACCTCAGAACCTAGGACAAGCCCATTAATCTCACTGCCACCATCCCCTTCCAAGGCCCTAACAGATGGGATATTATTGCCTCGCACAGTCAGCAGCACTGAGGTGACTGTCACAGAAACACCTGTGCTCATCAGCAGAGAGGCAGAGCAGAGTTCTGTCTTGCTTCCCACCACAGCTTTTACAATTTCAGCACAGAGGTCCACAGTCACATTGACTCCTCCAGAACAGATGATGTCCACAATGGGAATTCTGACCAGGGACAGAGTCTAGGAGGACTCCTCTGTCAGAGATGACAGATTCACCTATTTTTCTAGAAGTGAGGTGAACACAACGCCAACCACACCACTGGCCACTGAGATGACAGCGACCCCTGCTACCTCACTTGAGACAAACAGTGAGTTCCCTCACATCTCTGGCCTGGTGAAGACAACAGCTCTCATGGGCACAAGATTTGGAGCTGGGAGCACAAGATCTCCAGTTTTGATCAACTCCTCCAGTGAGAGAATGGCCACCTTTAAGACCATCATGGAGACAGAGACAAATCCTTCCACAGAGGCATCACTGACAACTTTGAAGACGACCAGTTCTAGCCCTGGACCACATTCCTCTGCCCCTGTCCACTCAGAGTCACACAAGGCCATTTCTCCAATGGTTATTGCCTCCACTGTGGAGGCTACCAACATTTCTTCTTCAACTGACATTTTCCCTAAATCTAACAGTCCTTGGGCAAAACCTACTTCCATGCAGACCACTGGACTGAGGGAGGCCAGTGTCTCCCAGTATAGCAGATCAGCCATAGACACAAGCATGATCCCTCTCCAAGTGTCCAGTGCTGCTACTACTGAGGTCACCAGGACAGAGATAACTTCCTCTTACAGAATATCTAGCCCAGGCTCTGCTCAGTCCATGGAGGCCCACAGCATACCCACAGGAACCAGCAGCAAACATTTTACGTCCCCTGCCACAACAGAATCTGCAGACCTGACCTTCACAATGCCAGTAGGTTCTTCTAGGGCCACATCAGAGAGTGCCCTTACTCTGGACACCACAAAGACAGCTTCCTTGGAAGGAATCCCCTCAGCTGTAACTAGGGACTTTCTACTCTCAGAGATAACCACTCCTCTGAGTAGACAACCAGAGGCTGTGCCATGGACAAGCCCTTCCCATAAAAAAGAAACTAGATTCCTGTCTTCACAAGTGTCTGTCTCCAGATTAACCTCAATTTCCTCTGGTTTCTCTGAAGTAGGGGTGCCCAGAAACCCCACTATACTTCCTTTTACCTCAAGTCTGACACTCTTCCCATCATCCACCAACATTCATACCCTGAAAACTACAGTTGTTCCTGCCACTGGTTTCTGGGAAGACTCTTCCTGGTCCCTGAGCACTGCTATAGGAGAGGACAGAACCCCTGAGATGACCTCTATAGACATCACCAAGGATGGGAATAGACTACCCACATCAGACATGGCTGAGACTACAGCCACAGAGGAGGGCTCCCCTTATGTAGGGGCCAGCTCCACTCCAGCCTCTGAAAATTTCGCCCCATTTACAAGTAGGAACCCACTGTTTCTGACTTCCTTTGCATTGGGATTCTGGGGTTGGGGAGATATGGTTGAATGGGGAGAAAAGAAAATTCTTGCAGAGACTCTCCTTTCTGGTTCCACATCACTACTGTGGTCATTTTATTCTCTATTAGAAGCTAGTGACACTTTAAGCATCCTTAACCTCAAATTCATTTCTTCCCAGTCAGAATCTACCTTTTCCCACCCCAGGTATGAACTGTGCAGTGACAACAGTTCTAAAAGAATGTTAAAGGAAAATAGAGCAAGTAATCAAAAAATGTTATTTATATGTGTTAACTAATCTGATATGATCCTGTGATATTATCCTGGTTTTACTTATTGAAAGTCCAAAATAGGGGAAGGAAAAACTAAGTAATGTTGAATTCACATATTATAAGTGGTGGAGACAGACTATCTCAAAAGTGCTTTCTGCTTGAGACCATATCAAACCAGTAGTTCCATCATCAATACCTCTCCATTCATTATGATCCAGACCATCTTGAGGATTTGATTTTATGCCAACAAGGGAATACTTCTTTGAGTTGTGAGGTGTTCCTTGTGGACATGCATTCTGAGGAAATGCATGACTGACACTTCCACCCTCTTCTCCTTCAGGGCCTGATGAGTCTGTGGTGATCACAACTAGGGAGCTGCCCAGAGAAGGGGCACATGGAGGCACCACGTGGTCAACCAGTGATCCTACATCTCCGGTGACTACCATCAATCTGGATCTGGGTATGTATGACCATCTGTGCATGCTTCTTGGGTATTTCCTCCTGGTCTCTGGAATAAAGTCTTTGGTTCTTTAGATCCTGGGTTCTGTATAGATGAGGGTCAAAAAAAAAAAATAGTTTCCATCAAGTCGATTTCAACTCACGGCAACTCCATGTCTGTCAGAATAGAACTGTCTTCTGTAGAGTTTTCAATGGTAATTTTTAGGAAATAGATTGCCAGGCCTTTCTTCTGAGATGCCTTTGGGAAGACTTGAACCTCCATCCTTTTAGTTAGCAGCCAAGCATGTTAACCATTTGTACTGCCCAGGGACTCCTACATGAGGGAGACTTCCTGCTATTATACACAGAGGCTATTGATAATATTTTTACACGGAGATTTTATTCACTCCTAACATTCATTGTTTCGTCTTTATTTATGTGATTAGAAGCCAACCATGTCACCCTTAGGAGATGATGCAAAGTCATTTCTCCTGACTAAAGGTGAAGTGGCTTCCTAGATCAGAGGCCATCAGTAAGGTCAGAGGTTGAGAGTGAAGGAGAAGGGTGAACGTGAGATAATGTAGGTTTGCATTATGGGACAATTTACTGACTACAATAAAAGATGCAAGAATTGTGGCCCTTTTTTGTGGCTTTAAATACATAGCCTGCAGTTGACAGGAGGTGTTCACTTGAGGTGGTGAGGCTGAAGGGGGCAGTTGTCCTGATTCCTGAAGCAGTCATGTGATATGTCCTCCAAAGCTGGAAGGCAAAAGAACTCTAAGGTGATGAGGGAGTTAGAACAACAGAAAAATACACAGGAAGTATGACGTCCCATCTTCCTATTCTGCTAGACTATTGAAGCCAAAACATGGAGCTAGCTTCCAATTAAACACAAAGTTTTGTTTTTAACCATTTTTTTGTTGTGGTAGTGGTGGTGAACATATATGTAATGAAAACATTTTCCATTTCATCAACAATCTTCATATGTACAGTTCAGTAACATTAAATATG
The DNA here is from genome assembly GCF_030014295.1 of Loxodonta africana. Taxonomy (NCBI): domain Eukaryota; kingdom Metazoa; phylum Chordata; class Mammalia; order Proboscidea; family Elephantidae; genus Loxodonta; species Loxodonta africana. The sequence goes on from NC_087344.1 coordinate 18,426,848, forward strand.
TTCATCTTGTTGTTCCACCAGTACCATTGACCATTCCCAAATTTTTCCATCACCCTCAACAGAAGCTGAGTGTCCCATAAGAGATACAAAGTTCTGTGGCCTTAGGGAGAAAGACAGTTTATCAGATTTAGATAAGTTGATTAAATCCTGGTCCCACAGAGGAAAAATGGAGTAAAAGAAGGGAGAGATTCTTCTTCATTCCTGAGTGAAATTTTACTCTACACTATGATAATAGACATGTAGATAGTTCTGTGTAGAGACCATGCTGGAGGTAGAAACTTCTAGTGCCAAAACGAGCTCTTCAAGCCAGCAAAAGACCAAGGTGTTATATCCTATGTTAGACATGGAGGTAGAAAATGATTCCTGCCATCTAGAGGGCCTGGTGGTCCCTGGGTGGCACAAGTAGTTTATCCTAGACTACTAACCTAAAGGTTGTTCGTTCATACCACACAGCAATTCTGCAGAAGGACCTGGTGATCTGCTTCTGTAAAGATTATAGCAAAGAACATCCTATGGAGCACTTCTACTCTGTATCACATGGGGTTGCCATGTGTCAGAATCGACTCAATGGCAATTGGTTTGGTTTTAGGGGGCCAGAATATGGGCAGAGGATGTATCCAATAGATTATAAGGAGGGAGGAAATAAAATCAAAACCAGAAGAACTCTCTTTCCATCTCTTTGCACACCTCCTAACTAAATAGCTGTTCTAGTCACAGGCCTGCCCACCAGAAGTCCAGGAACACCTGAAGAGCTCATGAATCCAAGCTTCAAGGAGCCCAGCAGCAGCCCAGAAACCAGATCCACTGTGGGAACTTATCCTGGGGAAACTCTGACAGAAAATTCTCCCACAGATACCATGGTGGGACTGCATACCCTTCAGTCCAGGGCCACAGAGAGTGGTAGCACCGGACTCCCTCACCTGGACACAGAAGTCACAGTGCCAGTGGAGTCACCAACAGAAGGAACAGTGCCTACAGAAAGTGTCTCACTCTCCCCACTCCCATCTGAGACGTGGGCCAGCCCCTATTCTGGGACAACAGGAGGGACCAGCCAGTCATGGGGCACAGTGTCTTCCTTCCTCTGGGAGTCAAATCCTAGTGACACCACAGGGACTGGCAAGCAAAGCAGCTCTGCTCTGACTCTCAAAACAGCTGGAATAGACTTGTACACTTTATTTGGCCCCACTAGAGGGACCACAGTGGACACACATGTTCCTCTGAGCACATCTTCCATTGACCTAGAAGACTCTACAACAAGCATTGTTACAATCCCGAAGGTAACCACAACCTCTGTAACAGATGAATCTGAACTTAGATCCAGGACATCGGTCAGCACCACAGTCATTCCTTCCACTATCCTGAGTAGAAAGACAATGACAGTTGAACGATGGACAACTACTAGAGCCACTATAGGAACTGGTAAGCAAAGCAGCCCATCTCTGTATCCAAAGTGGCCTGGACTCACTAGACAGACCATAATGGACACACATATTCCCTTGAGTACATCTTCCACTGGCATGGAAGACTCTGTGATTACTCCAGAGTCTGCAACTGTAACCATGAGCTCAGGGACAGATACATCTGAACTTAGCACCAGCAAATTGGCCAGCACCACAGTCATTCCTTCCACTGTTCTGAGTAAAAAGACGATTGCAGCAGAAAGGTGGATAAGTGGACATGTGAACGGGGCTTATTCAACTGTTAGCCCCTGGTCAGGGCAGACAGCTGGGAGTGACTGGACTCTTGGTACATTCTCTGAGGCTACTGACACATTGCACATCACTTCCAACTCCACAGACCAACCCACTTCACTAGTGTCTCCAAATGCTAAAGGCCAACCCATCATCAGCCCCACCAATGCTTCAGGAGGAAAAATAGGGCCTTCACCGTCTGCCACATTCCCCTCAATACAGCCTAAGTCTCTGGTGGCCACCACAACTGTAGCAACCAGGGACAGTGCCTCTACACCTGGGCAACTGTCATCGACCCCATCTGTTGGAATGAGCACTGGAGGCATCCTTACTCCAGGTGTTACCATCAGCATCATCACCATGGGAACAAGCTCAGTTGGGACTACTATGCCCAGCCCAGAGGGGAGTGTAAGCACCACAAATAGTATTGTGGCCACAGAGACTGCCTCAAAGCACCCTCCCCACTGGCCCTCCAGTGCTGCTTCTGCCCCAACATCAGGCCCCTGGACTATCACAGACCTGGCTTCAAATCTGGAAGTCACAACTTCTCCTAAAGCAATTTCTGCAGTAGGGACAACTTCATCCTTAGCATTAACCACAGCTTCAGGTTCTGGGTCTACTCCTCATGGCCCTGTGACTACCACTGGAACCAGCCTGGTCACTCCACCCTCCTCTGCTTCAGCTGAAAAGATATATACAAGTGTGAGAACATTGAGTCCTTCAGACACAACTGCCTCTATGCCTATCTCAACTTCTTCTGGTGTCCAGGGGCTGAGCACCTCAGTTCCTGACATTTCAAGCACAAGCTGGTCTCCCAGTAGAACAGAAACAGAAGTCCTGCCTGTTTCAGTGCCTTCTACAGGCCATCTAGTTATAAAGACTGACACCAATACCCCTCTGCACACTCCTCCACCTGATCCTCTGTCTACTGTTGACTGGATCACTGGAGGATCTGCATCATCAGCCACAATCACTACCTCAGCTCCTCAGGGGGGCACAACTCCCCCAAAACTACCTTTAGAGACTGCAATCAGCCCAGCCACGTACCAGTTGTTCCTTTCTATAGGAGGCATTACAAGTGGGATCACACCCGATGCAATGATAAGTAGCAATGGAGTCACTTTCTCAGGGAGTCAAGGTCTCACCAGTAGAGAGGCAGAACAAAGTTCTACCTATCTTCCCACCACAAATTCTGCAACTCTAGGGCATGTGTTCAGAACAACAGCAACAACTCTGGGTATGACCTCATACACAAAAAGAACTCCAGATCCAACTACCCAGGGCCATGGACTAAGCACTCCTACAACAGAAGTAAGAGTTACATCTGACTCCTGGACCGGGGAAGAAATAGCCTCAAGTGCATCTCTGAACACCAAGGTGTTAAGTGTCTCTTCTGGCTTGGGAGAGACAATCAAGAAGGATACTGACTCCTCTGGCTTATTGAGGACCACAGATCTGCTGGACACAAGCTTGGAATCTGGGACAAGTTGGAAAAACAGCACATATGAGAGAATAGCTACTTCTGAGCCCACTACAGACAAAGAGGCAATTCAGCCTTCTATAAATGCAACAGGGACAAGTGTGTGGACCACAAGTTCTAGACAGAAACCTCATTCCACAGTCCTGGTCCACTCAGAGTCATCCAGGGCCACATCACCAATGGTTACTGTCTCCACCACGGAGGACATCATTGTTTCCACATCAACATTCATCTTGGCAGAGTTCCCACGAACTGGAACAGAGATTGATTCTTCCATAACCAGTGAAATGATGACATCCAATACCTACATGAACACCAGCTCAGCCACAGAAAAAAGCATTGTCTCCTCCCCAGATTCCAGTGCTATTACTAAGTGGTCTAGGAGTGAAGTCACCTCCTTTGAAACAATATCCAGTCCAGGTCCAGTTCAGTCCACAAGATCATCAGATGTCCTCACAGAAAAAAGCATCAGCCCCTCTTCCTCCCCTCTTATAATAGGATCTACAGGAATAATTTTTCCCAGCCAGAAGGGTACTTCTGGAGCTATATCATTTGGTGAACTTACCTTCGACACATCAAACACAGGCTCCTGGGAAGGAACACAATTACCCTTCTCAAGGCCTTCTGGGGCCATAAATCCAATGAATACTGCCTCCATCATGGATGACACCACTATTTCCACATCAATGCCTGCCTTCTCTGAAATCCAAAGACTAGAGACAGAGACAAACTCCAATGAGACTCCTGGACTTGAGAATACGAGTACCTCTCAAATGACCAGCTCAGTCACAGAGACAAACACTGTCTTTTCCTATGTGTCCACTGATGCTGCTACTACTGAAGTCTCTTGGACAGAATTCACTTTTAGTAGGGCATCCATTACAGACCCTATTCAGTTGAAATCTTCTCCCAACACATCTATACAGAGTGGCACTAGCCTCTCTGACTCTGCAAGAATGCCCTTCACTACACAAACAGATATTTCTAGTGCTAAATCACAGGGTGCACTTAACTTGGACACATCGACTATGGCCTCCTGGTCAGGGATGCCATCGGTTGTGACTCAAGGTTTTCTACACTCAGAGATGACCACTCGCATGAGCAAAGGTTCTGAGGATGTATCAATGAGCAGACCTCCCCCCGTGGAAGAAACAAGTTCTTCCTTTTCTTTGTCTGCTTTCCCTGCCACAACCTCACCTTCCCCTGTATTGTCCACATTACAAGGGTACAGTCCATCCTCTCTGCTACCTGTGACCCCAGTCTTCACTTCTGATCTAGTGAAGACTGCAGACATGTTGGGCACAAGCTTGGAACCTGGCACCAGTTCACCTCCAAATTTGAGCAGCACCTCAGGTGACACACTGACCACTTTTGAAGCCACCAAGGATATGGAGGCAATTCACACATCCACAAACACAGTAGTGGCCACTGCGGGGGCCACTAGTTCTGGACATAAAGGACATTCCTCGGTCCTGGCCCCTTCGGAGCCAACCAGGGTCACATCTTCTGTAGGTACAACCTTTATCATGGGGGAGACCAGTGTTTCCAGATCATTACCTGAATACTCTGAGACCACTGGGATTGAGGCAGAATCAACTTCCTCCCTGACTCATGGACTGCAGGAGACCAGAACATCACTGGATTCCAGTTTAGACCAGTGGACACCAGTCTATGTGTCCACTGGTGCTGCTACTGAGGTCCCAAGGACAGAAGCCATCTCATTCAGCAGGAGATTTGTCCCAGGCTCTACTCACTTCAAAATGTCTCCCAATACACCTACAGAAAGAAACACCAATCCCTTTATCTCCCGTCTCAGGAGTGTATCTTCAGGAATAACATTCGCCACCACAACAGGTCCTCCTAGAGCTACATCACAGGGTGTATTTACATTGGACACGTCAGCCACAAATTCCTGGGCAGGGATCTCCTCAGTTTTGACTAAAGGTTTTCCACATTCAGAGATGACCACTCTCAGAGATGGCCACTCTCAGACCACACTCAGAGATGACCGCCAGGATGTGTTGAGCCCTCTCTCTGTGGAAGAAGCCAGCTCTCTCTCTTCCATGGCACCTACTCCTGCCACGACCTCACCTTCCTCTGTGTCCTCCATGTTACAAGAGGACAGTCCCTCCTCTCCTCATCCTGGGACCTCAGTTCTCACCTCTGGCCCAGTGAAGACTACAACCAATTTAGGGACAAGCTTAGAACCTGACCACAGTTCACTTCCAAATGTTAGCAGCACCACAGGTAAGATACCGAGCACTTCTGAAGACACCACAGATACAGAGGCAATTCACCCTTCCACAGACACAACAGGGGCCACAGCTGGGACCACCAGTTCTGAACATGTATCACTTTCCCTTGTCCCGGCCCACTCTGAGCCATTCATGGTCACATCTCCCGTGGTTATCACTTCCAGTATGGTAGACTTCACTCTTTCCACATCACAACTTGCATCCCCTGAGAACACAAGGATTGAGACAAAGCCACCTTCCTCCTTTAGTAATGGAGTGAGCGAGACCAACACTTACCAAGGAACCAACTCACCTACTGAGACATACAATGTTCTTTCCCATGTATCAACAGGTGTTGCTACTACTGAGCTCTCCAAGACAGAGATTCCATCCTCTGATAGAGCACTCATCCCAGCTTCTACTCAGTCAACATGGCCCCCGGAAATCTTTTCAGGAACCAGCAGCAGACCCTCTATCTCCCCTGTCATGACAGGGTCTGTACATAAGACCCTCACCACACAGACTGTTTCTCTTGAGCCTGCTACATCACTGGATGCACTTACCTTAGACACCCTATCCACAGCTTCCTCAAAAGGGATCCATTTTGTCTCCTCAAGACCGTCTGGGGCCACATCTTCACTGGTTACTTCCACTACTTCCACATTAATACCCGTCTTCTATGAGACCACAAGGACTGAGAGCGGGTCAACTTCCTCCCTGACCCCTGGACTGACTGAGTACAGCACGTCCCAGATGACTGTCTCAGCCACAGATATAAGCCCTCTCCCTGCTCAAGTGTCAATTGGTGCTGCTACTAATGAGGTCTCCAGGATGGAACTCACATCCTCTGACAGACTATTCAACCCAGGCCCTGAACAGTCCAAAAGTTCTACTGATATATCGACAAAAGATAGTCTCAACCCTTCAACTTCACCTCTCATGAAAGATTCTGCAGGAATGACTCTCACCACTCACACAGGTACACTTACCTTGGACACATTAATCACAACCTCATGGGCAGGGACCCCCTCAGTTTTGACTCAGGATTTTCCACACTCAGAGATGACCACCCTTATGAGCAGAAGTCCTAAGGATGTGTCGAGCCCTCCCTCTGTGGAAGAAACCAGCTTTTTCTATTCCCTAGTGCATATCCCTGCCACAACCTCATCCTCCTCTGTTTCATCCACATTACCAGAACCCAGTCCCTCCTCTCCCCTTCCTGTGACCTCAACTCTCACCTCTGACCCAGTGACAATCTCAACAATTTTGAGTACAAACTTGAAACCTGGCACTAGTTCACCTTCAAGTTTGAGCAACGCTTCAGTTGAGATAAAATCCACTTCAGAAACCACCACTAATACAGAGGCAATTCACCTTTCCACAAATACAACGACCACTGTGATGACTGCTAGTTCCAGACATGAATTGGTTTCCTCAGTCCCAATCCATTCAGAGCTATCCAGAACCACATATGCAAAGGTTACTGCCTTTTCAATGGAGGACACCACTATTCCCATGTCAATGCCTGCCTCTTTGGAGACGACAAGTTTTGAGACAACACCACTTTCTCATCTGACTCCTGGATTAAGGGACACTAGTAGGTCTCTGGACAGTGGCTCAGCCGTACCAACATACACACCTGCATCTCCTGTGTCCACTCGTCTCTTGAAGAATCCCAAGACAGATACCACCTCTTCTGTGACAATACCAATCCCAGATCAGTCTCCATCTTCACAGTCATCTGAAACTCCTGTGGAAGCAATCACTCACCTTTATGCTTCTCCCTCTGTTACAGGATCTCCTGGGGAAACTTCCCTCCTAGAATCTAACCTTACTGCACCTGTATCAGGAAGCACTCATCATCTGAGCACAGATATGCCTCCTTCAGCTGAGACCATCCCAGCTGACATTTTGAGCCCTTCTCTGCCAGAGGCCATGGCTTCCTTTGGTACGACTGGAGTTCTAGGCACCAGCTCAGCTGCCCTTTCAGCCAATCCATTCCCTATGACAGAGTCAAGCCCTGGGGTTGATACTATCTCCACCATTGCAGAAAACCTGCCTTCATTGGCTTCGACACCATTCCCCTCTTCCACCTTTACTACCACTGACTCTTCAACCAGCCCTACTGTCCATGGGATGACTTCCTCATCAGCTGCCCCACATGCAATGGACACCAGCCTTGGGGCAGAGAGCAGCACAGCTAAAGGACTCTTGATGATGGCCAGTACTTTGGAGATGTGGACCCAGCCAATCAGGACATCTTTATCACCCATTGAAGATACCAGAATAACAGAAAGTGTTGACTTGGGAACACTGACAAGTGGTTCTCAAATTCCTTCACGCTCAACACCATTGACAAGTAAGGACCCACGGTTCCTATATTCCCATTCTTAGGGGCTCATAGGAAATGGCTCCTTCCCTGAGAGGTAAAAAAGAGTTAATTAGGGTTTTATACCTGTACCAAAAATTCTTGTCAGTAAACATTTGTTGATCTAGTCTCATTTTCAAGCACTTGGTTTAAGCTTTAGGGAAATAAGGATAAATAAGTGAATAACTGAAAATTATAGTACTGTAATAAGTGCCCTAACATTACCACCAATAATGACAATGACAATAATAACATTAAGTGTTTATACAGCACTTCTTTTGTGCCAAGCACTATTCTACTAAGTTATTCAATCCTCATTGCAGTACTATTTGAAGTAGGCACTATTATAAGCCCATTTTACAGAAGAGGAAACTGAAGCACAGAGAGGTTAAGTCATTTTCTCAAGATTACACAGCTAAGTGACAGAACTAGGATAAGAACTCAAATTATCTGACATTGGGAATCCATGCTTTTAATGACTAGGCTAAGCAGAAATGGTCAGAGAGATAAAAGGAAAAGCAAGAGAGTATGACATGACAGAGGCCGTTTTAAGAAGGGGGAGTGGTCAGTTCTATCAAATGCTAAAGAGTAGCCAAGTTTATATGAGGTGAGAAGTTCTTTGGTAACATGGGAGTCCTTAGGTCCTCTAGTGAAGAGAATATCAGTAGATTGGAGGGGACGAGGACAAAAGCTAAAATATTACATAAATTAAAGGAAGTGTTTCTCTCTTTATATATTGATATTAAAGAGTCAAAATCAAGGGACAGGTGAAAAAAAAGGTCATCAAAATAAAATTGAGGCAACAAAGTACTTGACAATATGGGAGGGACCCAAGACTTAGGAAGAGAAACACCATTTCCAGATCAGTAGATGAGGGATGGAACCTCCTGGGGATTCCATTTCTTTGAAAGGGTTGAATTTGGCCCCCACTTTTGTTCTGGACTCAAGACCATAGACGACCTCTAACTATTCCAGCACCTACTTCCCCAGACAATGTCTACAGGAGGATGACTTTGATTCCCTCTCACAATTTTAACAACTCACAGTAAAGTCAAACACATTGATGGCTATTGACCCATGTTCTAAAACATGGCTTAGTAGTTCAGTCATTGGTGCTCAGTAAGTAAGTAGTGAGTAGGATAGTAAAAAGATGGAAGTGTGGCTGGATGGGTGGCAGGAAGAAAGGAGAGACAGAGAGAGAAGAAAGGAAGGAAGGATGAAAAGAAGGAAGGACGAATGGAAGGGAGGATCAAAAGTAGTAGAGGTTGAAGGAAAAAAGGATGGAACGAATATAGGAAGAAAGATTGAAGGAAAGAGGGGGAAGAAAAAGAAAAGAGGGAAGAATTACTGAAGGCTAGAAGGAAGGATGGAAGAATAGCTTGGTAGATCTAAGGATGGATGGAAGAATATGTGTGGATGGATGGATCTGTGATGAGTGTAGATACCCATGGCATGTATTCTGACTCAAATTCATATAGAAAGCCCTGAATACAATTGTGTTGAGTAGTCAATTAAGTGAATCCATTTAGACAGCGCTGTTCTTCTGGATGAGATGAGTTACCCCATGTTTCTTCCTCACCTTCACCTTCAGGGACTGATGGCATAGTGGAGCCCATCATAAAGATACCCAATGAAGCAGCACATGTAGGCAGCACAAGACCAACTAGTTTCTCTCAAGCATCTACATCACCTGCTAATCCCAGAGGTATGTACAATTTTGCTTACTTCCAAGTAGTTCAATTTGCGGCCTTGTATCCTGTTCCAGAGAGATGAAATATTTGTTGTCTTTGTAGAGAGAATTGTGTGGGCCGTCCTTGGCTTCACTTTCTAAGCTGAATCTTTGTTTAATGGTTACCAGGTGGATTTTACCATTTTGCCTTCCCTCAAGATATGTTAAGTGAGCTTAGCTTTAAGGTAGATATGTCGACTTCACAAATACAACCCAGTTTAATCTAATTCTGAAAACTCTTATCAATTGCCTACTATATGTAGAGACTATGCAATGAACTGAGACCACAAAGATGAAAACATTTTGGCATTGTACCCATGGAGTGCTCAGTCCCAGCAGAGGAGACAGCTAAGGAACAATATAATTATGACGCAACTTTAAAAATATGTAATTGAGGCATATTTGAACCACAGAGGGAAGGATTCCTGGAGGAGATAATGTTTGAATAGGATTTTACAGGACAAGTAGGGGTTTACCAGGAAGACAGAGGGAGCTAATGAGGATGTTCTGGGCAGAAGGGAGAGCAGCGTGCAAGGACACAGAGGGAAAAAATACCAGGGAATGTGTTTTCCAGTTCAGTTGCCATGGAGTTGATTCGGACCCACATGTGTCAGAGTAAATCTATGCTCCATAGAGTTTTCAATGGCTAATTGTTGGAAGGAGATCACCAGGCTTTTCTTCCGAAGGGAATGTCTGCTGTAGTACAAATCATTTACCTTTGCTACGGCATAAAATTTTTAAATCCCTATGTGTCTGTCAGTTTGTCGTAAGGTGGGGGCTTGCACATTGCTGTGATGCTGGAAGCTATGCCACCGGTATTCAGATACCAGCAGGGTCACCCATGGAGGACAAGTTTCAGCTGAGCTTACAGACTAAGACAGACTAGGAAGAAGGACATGGCAGTCTACAAACTATGGATAACATTGCGAAGAATGGGAATTCCAGAACACTTAATGGTGTTCATGAGGAACCTTTACATAGATCAAGAGGAAGTCATTAGGACAGAACGAGGGGATACTGGTTGGTTTAAAGTCAGGAAAGGTGTGCGTCAGGGTAGTATTCTTTCACCATACCTATTCAATCTGTATGCTGAACAAATAATACGGGAAGCTGGACTATATGAAGAAGAATGGGGCATCAAGATTGGAGGAAGAAAACCTGTGTTATGCAGATGACACAACCCTCCTTGCTGAAAGTGAAGAGGACTTGAAGCACTTACCAATGAAGATCAAAGACCACAGCCTTCAGTATGGATTGCACCTCAACATAAAGAAAACCAAAATCCTCACAACTGGACCAGTAAGCAACATCATGATAAATGGAGAAAAGATTGAAGGTGTCAAGGATTTCATTTTACTTGGATCCACAATCAACACCCATGGAAGCAGCAGTCAAGAAATCAAAAGACGCATTGCATTGGGTAAATCTGCTGCAAAGGACCTCTTTAAAGTGTTGAAGAGCAAAGATGTCACCTTGAAGGCTATGGTGCACCTGACCCAAGCCACGGTATTTTCAATCGCATCATATGCACATGAAAGCTGGACAATGAATAAGGAAGACCAAAGAATTGACACCTTTGAATTGTGGTGTTGGCGAAGAATATCGAATATACCACGGACTGCCAAAAGAACGAACAAATTTGTCTTAGAAGAAGTACAACCAAAATGCTCCTTAGAAGCAAGCATGGTGAGACTGCATCTTACATACTTTGGACATGTTGTCAGGAGGGATCAGTCCCCGGAGAAGGACATCATGCTTAGCACAGTACAGGGTCAGCGGAAAAGATGAAGACCCTCAGTGAGGTGGACTGACGCAGTGGCTGCAACAATGAGCTCAAGCATAACAATAATTGTAAGGATGGCGCAGGACCGGGCAGTATTTCGTTTTGTTGTGCACAGGGTCACTATGGTCAGAACCGACTTGATGGCACCTAACAACAAAACAACAGCAGCAGCATAAAATATAAGAGGGTGATGGTGGGAGATGAGGCTGGTGAGGTGGTCATAAAACAGCATTCAGAAAACCTTCTAAGGCTTGATAATGCTTGAATGTGCTTTAACGAAGAGACAAACAAGTCTGTGGTCAAAAAAGTTTGATAAACATTTTGCTCCTTAGAAATTCATAACACACATGAGTATATTAAAGACACTGAATTAAAAAAAAAATCATATTGTAAAGAAGAGAGTTCTTGGGTTGTGCAAACAGTTAACATGCTTGGCTGATAGCCACTTTCTCCCCTTGCCACTGCTGACATTTGGAACCAGATAATTCTTTGTCCTGTGCATTGCAGGATGTTTAGCAGTATCCCTGGCCTCTACCCACTCAGTGCCAGGAGCACCTCTCTACACACAGTTACGACAACCAAAAATGTCTCCAGACAATGCCAAGTGTCCCCTGGGGCAACATTTCCCCTGATTGAGAACCACTGAACTTTGAGTGCTCCTCACTGTCTTCTCTTTCCATCCTAGCCCTCAGCCCTCAAGGGTCCTGGAATTCAGTTAGGGAGTTAATATAATGCAGGAGTTAAGAACGTAAGTTTAGGGCTTAGACAACTAGCTTCAGATTTCTACATCATCACCCAGTAGCTGTGTGACCTTGGCAAATTATGTCTCTGAGTTCTGTTTTTCTATTCCGTTAGTTGACAAGAATAAAAGGACTTATGACTTAGTGTTCTTATGAGGATAGACAGATAAACATGTGAAAAAAAAAAGTTGCCACCAAGTCGATTCTAACTCATGGCAACCCCAGGTGTTAAAGAGTAGAACTGCTCCATAGGGTTCTCTTGTCTGTAATTTTTACAGAAGTAGATCACTAGACCTTTCTTTCACGGCACCACTGGGTGGGTTTGAACCACCAACCATTAGGTTAATAATTGAGTGCAAACTGGTTGCGCCACCCAGGGACCTTTCAAAGCATGTAAGATTCTTTGCCATTGCACCTCCTCCTCCTCATCAAATAAATATAAAACACTGAATGCCCACTCTCAGAAGTAAGGTCTTCAAGGTATTCTCAGCTACACCAGGAACACTGATGTTTACCTTTGGCAGACCTGACCCCTCATGGGAGTCAAATTCCTCTTTGTTTTTCCCCCTCCCTGCACTAAGCTCCAGTAGACTTTGTGGTCATTCTAGAGGAGTCTCCAGGTGTTTTTTCTCCTTCCTGGAAGCCATTTTCTTTTATTTATTTATTTGAACTTCAGATGAAGGTTTACAAAACAAATTAGTTTCTCATCAAATAGTACACACATTACTGTATGACCTTTGTTAACAACCCCACGACGTGTCAACACTCTCCCTTCTCAACCCTGGGTTCCCTATTACCAGCTTTCCTGTTCCCTCCTACCTTCCAGTCCCCGTCCCAGGGCTGGTGCACCCCTTTACTCTTCTTTTGTTTCATGGGCCTGTTCAATCTTTGGCTGAAGGGTGAACCTCAGGAGTAGCCTCATTACTGAGCTGAAAGGGTGTCTGGGGGCCACACTCTCAGGGTTTCTCCAGTCTCTGTCAGGCCAACAAGTCTGGTCTTTCTTCTTGAATTAGAATTTTGTTCTACATTTGCTGGGAGCCATTTTCTAAAGCCCCGGTCAATAGTTGCTGTCTCAGCCAATGACACTTTACTCTTTTTCAGAGGCTGTATTTCCGTCCCTTTGGTCAGCTCTGGTCAGCTCTGGTACTATATAGACTAGTGTAATTCCTGGTGAATTCAATTCAGCAAACATTTGTCTTGCAGTAGAAGTAGATGTACTAACAGTACTAATAGTGGACAATAGTAGTAGTAACAGTAGTAGTAGCAGCTGTTGCTGGGTGCCCTCGAGTCAATTCTGACTTATAACATCAGTAGTAGTAGGTAATAATAGCAGTAGTAACCATAGTAATAACACTAGTAATGGTAGGTAATAATAGTAGTAGTAATGGTAATAGTAGTAATAATAGGGAGTGGTAGTAACAGCAGTAATAACAGCTGTAATGGTAGGGAGTAGTAACGGTTATAGTAACTAAAGTAGTTACAGTAGTAGTGGTAGAGAGTAGTGGTAGTCATAACAATAGTAATAGTAGTAGTAGTTGTTGTTATTAGGTGCCTTCTAGTCGGTTCTGACTCATAGCGACCCTATGCACTACAGAACGAAATACTGCCTGGTCATGCACCATTCTCACAATTGTTGTTATGCTTGAGGTCACTGTTGCAGCCACTGTGTCAGTCCATCTCTTTGACGGTCTACCTCTTTTTTGCTGACCCTCTACTCTACCAAGCATGGTGTCCTCCAGGGATGATCCCTTCTGATAACACGTCCAAAATATGTGAGATGTAGTCTCGCCGTCCTTGCTTCTAAAGAGCACTCTGGCTGTACTAGTAGTAGTAATAATGTATTATTATGAGCCAGGAAGCACTATGCTTGGTGCATTTTTAACAACCCCCTCAGATGACCCCTGTACTTATCCCGACTTTATAGGCCAGAAATGGAGGTTCACAAAGTTTGGTAATGTAGAGAGCAACACATCTATTTAGTGGAAGAACCAGGCTATTTTATTCCAGAGCCCAAGCTCTCAAACACTATGATACATGATCTCTATCAAGTCAGAGGAGACTCCCTTATGATCCATCCATCCACATGTATCCATCCATCGACCTACATATTCATTCATTCAACAAATATTTGTTGAGCAACTACTATATGCCAAGCCCTCACACATTAACAGCCATTACAGAGCAGACTGTGAGGGGTGGTAAAGTGCAGTTCAGACAGTGTGATAAGAAAATATCAAGAGAGGGAGGAGATGAATTCTGATGCAAATTTGTGAAGGTGGTTTAAGCTTGGGTTTGAAGAAGGGCAGAATGTAAGAATCTACGGGGAATGGGCATGTCAGGCAGAGAGAACAACTTGAACAAAGCTCAGAGGCTGGATAATACAGGAAATATTTGGGAACAGGGAGTAGACTATTCTGGTCAACAGTCCATGGAAGACTTTTAACCCAAAATTAGGCAGCACAGGTAGGTGAATGCCAATCACAAGCCCATTTCCCATTCCAGAAGCATCCCAGTTACATCCTATTTAGCAATAACTGAGAGACATTTCTCTCCCTTTCCTCACTTGGAGAAAAAGTAAGCTATATCCAGTCCAGTAAGTTATCCGATCATCTTGTCCAAATTTTGTGCTTTTTCCCAATTCACAGGACTATCCACAAGAGGGACAGAGAGGGCAGAGACCACCATCCCAGCTTTGAAGGCCACAGAAGGCATGGCAATTCTGACCACCACAGCCTCCACTCCCACCTCAGGAACACTGACTGCCCTCAGGACATCAGGTGACAGAGTCAGCTCTAGCACAACAGGACTGATCATCACAATGTCAGCTGTTTCTCCTGATGTTCTAAAGATAACAGCCTCGCTGGCCACCCAAGCAGGGCCAAAAACCAGCACAGCTGTTCCCAAGACAGCTCTGTCTGTTTTCAAGAGTGAGCCAGAGACTACAACCACGCTGGTCCCTAGTTCTGCAGCAGAGACCAGCCCAGCTCTTGGAGTTCTGACTGATTCCCCTCGTGAACCAGAGATAACAACCTCATGGGTCACCCATCCTGCAGAGACCAGCCCAACTGTTCCTAGGATAACCCTGAATGTTTCCCACAGTGAATCAGACACCACACACTCAACAGCCACCAGTCCTCGAGCAGAAGCCAGTTCAGCTGTTCCAAATCCTAGTGCCTCCCTTGGTGTACCAGGGGTAGTGACCTCACTGGTCACTAGTACTGGGGCAGAAACCAATACAACTATTCCAACTCCGATTGATTCCCTGAGTAAACCAGGGACTACAGCCGTACCAATCACCCATCATGGGTCCCAGGCCAGTTCAGCTATTTCCACTGGTAAGCAGGGGATGGTGACCTCACTCGTCACTATTTCTGGGGCTGAGACCAGTACAACTATTCCAGCTATAACTGATTCCCCAGGTCAATCAGTGACCACAGCCTCATTGACCACTCATCCTGGAGCACAGACCAGTTCAGCTGTTTCAACTTCAAAGGTCTCCTCTAGTGAGCAGGGGGTGGTGACCTCACTGATGGCTGGTTCTGAGGCAGAGACCAGCATGGCTATCCCAACTATGACTGATTCCCCTGGTGAGCCAGATACAACAACCTCATTGGTTATGTATCCTACAGAAACCAGCCCAAATTTTCCCAGGACAACCCCAGATGTTTCCCACAGTGAAGCAGACAGCACACCCTCAATGGCCACCAGTCCTGGGGAAGAAGCCAGCTCTGCTGTTTCAGCTCTGACTGTCTTACCTGGTGTCCTGGATATGGTGACCTCATTTGTCACTAGCTCTGGGGCAGAGACCAGTACAACTCTTCCGACTATGACTGACTCCTTTCATGAGCCAGAGACTACAGCCTTACCAGTCACCCATTCTAGGGCAGAAGTCAGTTCAGATGTTTCAGTTTTGACTGTCTCCCCTGGTTTACCAGGGATGGTGACCTCATTGGTCACTAGTTCTGGGCAAGAGACCAGACCACCTCTTGGAACTCTGACTGATTCCCTTCGTGAACCAGAGACAACAACCTCATGGGTCACCCACCCTGCGGAGACTAGCCCAACTGTTCCCAGGACAACCCCAACTGTTTCCCACAGTGAATCAGACACCACACCCTCAGTGGTCACCAGTCCTCAGGCAGAAGCCAGGTCAGCTGTTCCAACTCTGACTGCCTTGCCTGGTGTCCTGGATATAGTGACCTCGCTGGTCACTAGTTCTGGGGCAGAAACCAGTACAACTGTTCCATCTATGATTGATTCACCAGGTCAGTCAGTTACCACAGCCTCACTGACCACTCATCCTGGGGCACAGACCAGTTCAGCTGTTTTAACTCCAACTGTCTCCTCTAGTGAGCAGGGGATGGTGACCTCACTGGTCACTAGTTCTCAACCTGAGAAAAGTACAGCTATTCCAGCTATGACTGATTCCCCAGGTCAATCAGCTACTACAGCCTCACTGACCACTCATCCTGGGACACAGACCAGTTCAGCTGTTTTAACTCTAACTGTCTCTTCTAGTGAGCAGGGGGTGGTGACCTCACTGGGCACTAGTTCTGGGACAGAGACCAGCATGGCTATCTCAACACTGCCTGATTCCCCTGGTGAGTCAGATCCAACAGCCTCATTGGTCACATATTCTTCAGAGAGCAGCCCAAATACTCCCAGGACAACCTCGAATATTTCCCACAGTGAATCAGACAGCACACCCTCAATGGCCACCAGTCCTCGGGCAGAAACCAGTTCAGCAGTTCCAACTCTGAGTGTTTCACCTGGTGTCCTGGATAAAGTAACCTCACTGGTCACTAGTTCTGTGGCTCAGACCAGGACAACTATTCCAGCTATGACTGATTCCCCAGGTCAATCAGTGATGACAGCTTCTTTGACCACTCATCCTGGGGCACAGAACAGTTCAGCTGTTTCAACTCCAACTGTCACCTCTAGTGAGCAGGGGGTAGTGACCTTACTAGTCACTGGTTCTGGGGCAGAGACCAGCATGGCTATCCCAACTATGACTGATTCCCCTGGTGAGCCAGATACAACAGCCTCGTTGGTCACATATCCTACAGAGGCCAGTCCAAATGTTCCCAGGACAACCCCAGATGTTTCCCACAGTGAAGCAGACAGCACACCCTCAATGGCCACCAGTCCTGGGGAAGAAGCCAGCTCTGCTGTTTCAGCTCTGACTGTCTTACCTGGTGTCCTGGATATGGTGACCTCACTTGTCACTAGCTCTGGGGCAGAGACCAGTACAGCTCTTCCGACTATGACTGATTCCTTTCATGAACCAGAGACTACAGCCTTACCAGTCACCCATCCTAGGGCAGAAGTCAGTTCAGCTGTTCCAATTTTGACTGTTTCCCATGGTTTACCAGATATGGTGACCTCACTGGTCACTAGTTCTGAGCAAGAGACCAGACCAGCTCTTGGAACTCTGACTGATCCCCCTCTTGAGCCAAAGACAACAACCTCATGGGCTACCCATCCTGCAAAGACCACCCCAACTGTTCCTAGGACAATCCCAATTGTTTCCCACAGCGAATCAGACACCACATCCTCAACGGCCACCAGTCCTCAGGCAGGAACCAGTTCAGCTGCTCCAACTCTAACTGTCTCTCCTGGTGTCCTGGATATAATGACCTCGCTGGTCACTAGTTCTGGGGTAGAGACCAACACAACTATTCCAACTACAACTGATCCCCTCCATGAACTGGAAACTACAGCCTTACCAGTTACCCATCCTAGCACAGATACCAGTTCATCTCTTCCAATTCTGACTGTTTCCCCTAGTGGGCCGAGGACGAAAACCTCATTGGTCACTAGGTCTGGAGCAGAGACCAGTATGGCTATTCAAACTCTGACTAATTCCTCAAGTCAACCAGAGACCACAGCCTCATTATCGACCCATCCTGGGGCAGAAACCAGTTCAGCTGTTCCAACTCCAACCATTTCTCCTGGTACATCAGGAATGATAACCTTGCTGGCCACTAGTTCTGGAGCAGAGACTAGTACAACCCCTCCAACTCTGATTGCTTCTCCTGGTGAACCCAAAACCACATCCTCATTGGCCAGCCATCCTGGGAATAAGTCCAGTTCAGTCACTCCAAATCTGATTGTTTCCACTGGTGTGACAGAGATGGTGACCTCACTGGTCACTAGTGCTGCAGCAGGGACAAGTACAACTATTCCATCTATGGCTGATTCCCTGCATGAACCAGAAACTACAGCCTTACCAGCAACCCACCGTAGTGTAGACGCCAGTTCATCTGTTTCAGTTCTGACTGTCTCACCAAGTAGGCCAGGAATGGTGACCTCAATGGCCTTTAGTTCTGGAGTAGAGACCAGTGTCAGTACTCATACTCAAAATCTGACTAATACCCCTGGTCAACCACAAGCCACAGCCTCGTTAGTGACCCATCCTGAGACTGAATCCAGCTCAGCCATTCCAACTCCGATGGTTTCCACTGGTGTGAGAGAGATGGTGACGTCACTGGTCACTAGCTCTGGGGTAAAGACAAGTACAGCTTTTTCAACTCTGACTACTTCTCCTAGTGAATCACAAACCACAGCCTTACCAGTCACCCATCCTGGGGCTAAGTTCAGTTCTGCTGTTCCAACTCTAACTATTTCCCCTGGTGTACCAGGGGTGGTGACCTCACTGGTCACTAGTTCTGGAGCAGAGACGAGTACAAGTAGTCCAACTCTGACTGATGCCCTTCATGAACCAGAAACTTCTGCCTTACCAGTCACCCATCCTAGGGCAGAAGCTAGTTCATCTGTTCCAGCTTTGACTATCTCCCCTAGTGGATCAGGGATGGCCACTAGTTCTGGAGCAGAGGCACATACAACTGTTCCAACTCTGACTGCTTCTCCTGGTAAACCAGAGACCACAGTCTTACCAGTCACCCATGCTCAGGCTGAGTTCAGTTCAGCTGTTCCAACTTCGGCTGCCTCTCCTGGTGTACCAGGGATGGTGACCTCCCTGGTCACTAGTTCTGGGGCAGAGAGCAGTACAACTATGCCAGTGCTGACTGCTTCTCCTAGTAAACCAGAGACCTCAGCTTTCTTGGTCACCCACCCTAGTGCAGAGACAAGTCCAGCTATTCCTAATTCCACTGTTTCCCCTCATTTATCAGAGACTACAACCTCACTAGCCATCACAGCCAGAGTAGCGATGAGTACAGGCCTTCCAACCCAGACTTTTTTCCTTGGTGTAGCAGAGACAACATCCTCTCTGGTCACCATACACAAGACTGAGACCAGCAGATATGATCTATCTCCAATGACTTCACCTGGAGTTCCCACAGAAACACCCTCACTCTCCACCCATCCTGGGACAGAGGCCAGCACAACTATTCCAACTTCAGCGCTTTCCCTTGGCCTATCAGAGACCACAGGTTTATTGGCCACCAGCCCTGCACAAGAGGCCAGCACAGGTGTTCTGGCGCTGACTGTTTCCCCTGGTGTACCTGGACCTGCCACTGGCCCTGCAACAGCTGGGGAGCCTAACACTGTAGCTTCCTGGAGCACAGAAACCTCAGCACCCGTGACCTCAGTTGGACCCCTAGAACTTTCCAGGACAGTTACAGGGGCCACTGTGACCTTGATACCAGCAGAGACCCCAACATCACCTAAAACCAGTCATGGAGAAGGAGAAAGTCCAACAACTATCCTGAACACTGCAAGTGCTGAGATCACTGATTCAGCTGCCACAGGGCCAGGTGCTACTGTGGCCAAGACTACAACCACCTTCAGTACACTGTCCAGAAGTCCCTCTGCCCCTCAAACCACACCTGGGATAGCCACCTGGGCCTCTGTGAGTGTGACTCCAGCAACAAGTAAGAGTAACTTTTTAACCTATTCTTTTTATGCTTTTTTTCCCATTAAAAATAGTACAATTATGCTGTCAAAAATGTCGAAAACATGTAAAACTCTAAGAATGAAAAATCCCATATACCCCCACCTACCACCTGGAGAAAAACTCCTTTTTTTTTTTTTAATGATATTTTATTGTGATTTGGTGAAGGTTTACACAGCAGTTTAGTTCTCCGCTCAACAGTTTCAACACAAATTGTTCAGTGACATTGATTATATTCTTTGCAATGCACAGACATTCTCATCATTTCCATTCTGCTTGTTCCATTTCCATTATTCTAGTTTCCCTGTCCCCTTACCATCTCATCTTTGTTTTAAAGTAATTGTTGACCATTTGGTCTCATATAGGTGATTTTTTAAATGAGCACAGCACTCATGGGTGATATTCTTTATTTTGTGAGCCAATCTGTTATTTAGCTAAAAGGTGACCTCAGGGCTTATTTCAGTTCCTTTGTTTGGTTTTTAAAAGAATGACCAATCATGCAAAAATATACTTTCGTAATTCGTAAACATTGCCTGTGTTATATAATCTATTAACAGTTACTTTTATAATATGGTTTGGCTCTACCATCATTTTATTTAAACCATTTGCCATTGAGTCAGTTCAGACTCAGAGCGCCCCCATGTGTGTCAGAGTAGAACTGTGCTCTACAGGGTTTTCAATCGTGGATTTTTCAGAAGTAGATCACCAGATATTTCTTCCAAGGTGCCTCTGGGTAGACTCGAACCTCCACACTATCCAGGGAGATTAGCAGTTGAAAAACTTTTCTTAAAGGGCCCTATTGTAAATATTTTCAGCTTTGCAGGCTATACAGTCTCTGTTCAGACTATTCAACTCTGCCATTGTGGTGTAAAAGCAGCTAATAATAATATGGTAACAAATGGACATGGCTATGTTCCAATAAAACTTTATAAAGATACAAAGCCAGCTTGCAGACCATAATTTGCCAACTCCTGATTTAAAAATCCCCAAGGTGAATATCTAAATTTTCAATTATTTAAAAAATTTTGTTTTTATTGTGATAAAGTATATGTAACATAAAATTTGCCATTTTAACAATTTTTAAGTGAGCAAGTCAGGGGCATTAAGTACAATCACAATGTTGTGCAATCATCCCTATTATCTATTTCCAAAACCCTTTCATCATTTCAAACATAAACTGTGTACCCATTAAACAACAATGAGATGAACACCCTTATAGCTAACTTTTTATTCTCTGCTCTGCACTGGTTGTGTGTTTGCCAAAGATCCTTCCTTATTAATATATTTGGCCCAGATAAATACTTATTAATAATAGGAGTCCCTGTGTGGTGCAAATGGTCATGCGCTTAGTGGTTAATCGATTGGTTGTAGGTTCAAGTCTACCTAGAGGAGCCTCAGAAGAAAGGACTGGCAATCTACTTCCAAAACTCAGCTATTCAAAACCCTATTGAGCATGATTCTACTCTGATGCATATGGGCCACCATGAGTTGGAGTCAGCTTGATGGCAACTGATTGGTTAATAACCCGTAACTGTAACCCGTTGCCGTCAATTGAGACTCATAACAAACCTATAGAACAAAGTAGAACTGCCCCATAAGGTTTCCAAGGAGCAGGTAGTGGATTTCAACTCCCGACCTTTTGGTTAGCAGCCAAGCCCTTAACCACTGTACCACCAGGGCTCCAGTTGGCTAATGGTTATTAGTAATAGTCATAGATAACCCTGTGCCAGCACTTTACTAAGTGTTTAGCACATATGGTAACACAATCAGTTAAGTTTTGCATTGGGCAAATCTGCTGCAAAAGACCACTTCAAAGTGTTGAAAAGCGGAGGCGGAGCCAAGATGGCGGAATAGACAGGCTTCAGTTGAGCCCCCTTTACAACAAAGACCCGAAAAAACAAGTGAAGCAAGTATATTTGTGACAAGCTGGGAGCCCTGAGCATCAAAGGCAAGCTTAGACAATGAACTGAGGGGCAGAGGAATAAAGAGACCGTTCAGAAGCAGAGAGGAGTTAACAGACCTGAATCGCAGAGAGCCCTCAGGCACTATTCACGGAGCGGCAGCAGCAGTGGCAGTGGCAGACTGGCACTAGCTTTTGGCCCCAGCTTCCTCAGGGAGAAGCAGCAGCCACACAGCCCATTCACACCTCCGGAACCTGAGGAGAAAGGCGCTCTCGGCAAAAGCTAAGTACTTGCCTATATTTTTCCCCGCCCCCCCTCCCAACCCAGCTTCAGCGTCTGAATCCCTGGGCCTGAGATAGACCCTGGCGAGCACCAGGAGTCGTCCTCCTGGCCTTATGGAAGGAAAAAATCTGCGACGGGGGGAGGTGGGGGGAAGATAACTTGCTAGCTCCGTTAACTGGGGGAGCTCAGGACAGAAGCGGCTCCTGTGCAGGAATAAACCATCCATGGATCTTGAGCACCTTTCCCTTCTGCATGGACCTGTGTGGGCCTATTTCAGGAGAATAGGCCCTTGTTGGCAAACTGCAACCATTTCAGCTATGTGGTGGAGAGGTGGGTGTTTGACGTTTGACATTGCTTTGCCTGTTAAACCTACCACAACAGGGTCCTAAGGACTGGTGGCTCCACTTGGGTCACCGAGCCACGTGCGACACAGGTCCAGGGATAACTGGTACCTACCAGTCCTTACAACAAAAACTTTGGGTGATCATGGTCCCTCTGCAGAGGCCACCCACCAGCATGTTCTAGGGAACAGAGACGCGTTTTCCTCAGAGACACTTGGGAGTCGGTTCTCAGCCCCCTGCCTTGTTCAGAGCGTGACCCCCTGCTGCAATCAGATACAGGTATATACAACAATCACCCCTGCCCCTCCAAGACTGTAGGACAGAGCCTGTACCACACACTTGATATCAGCTACCTGGAAACCTGAGCTGAATTCATACAAGAAAACTGAATGGACTCCTAGACTGATATACCTGATAACAGCTCTCGCCAGCTGGGGACAGGACACCAGAGGTCCAAAGGAGAAAATAATCAAGCTAGCTCACTCAAGCAACCCATAGGGGTATACCAAAACAAAACAAAGCAAGAAGCTATGACACAGTAAGCAAGCGTAAACTAATACAATAACTTACAGATGGCTCGGAGAGAACAGTCAATATCAAGTCACATAAAGAAACAGGCCATGATCACCTCAACAGGCTCTCAAAACAAAGAATCCAGGGATCTTTTAAATGAAAGTGCATTCCTAGAATTACCAGATGCAGAATACAAAAGGTTAATATACAGAACCCTTCAAGACATCAGGAAAGAAATGAGGCCATACGCAGAATAAGCCAAAGAACACACAGATAAAGCAACTGAAGAAATCAGAAAGATTATTCAGGAACATAATGAAAAGTTTAATAAGCTGGAAAAACCCATAGACAGACAGCAATCAGAAATTCAGAAGATTAACAATAAAATTACAGAATTAGATAACTCGATAGAAAGTCAGAGGAGCAGAATTGAGCAAGTAGAAGCTAGAATTTCTGAACTCAAAGATAAATCACTTGGCACTAATATATTTGAAGAAAAATCAGATAAAAGAATTTTTAAAAATGAAGAAACCATAAGAATCATGTGGAACTCTATCAAGAGAAATAACCTACGAGTGATTGGAGTACCAGAGCAGGGAGGGATAACAGAAAATACAGAGAAAATTGTTGAGGATTTGTTGCCAGAAAACTTCCCTGATTATTGTGAAAGATGAGAAGATATCTATCCAAGATGCTCATCGAACTCCACATAAGGTAGATCTTAAAAGAAAGTCACCAAGACATATTATAATCCAGCTTGCCAAAACCAAAGATAAAGAGACAATTATAAGAGCAGCGAGGGATAAAAGAAAAATCACCTACAAAGGAGAGCCAATAAGAATAAGCTCGGACGTCACAGCACAAACCGTGCAGGCAAGAAGGCAATGGGATGACATATTTAAAAACTTGAAGGAAAAAAATTACCTGCCAAGAATCATATATCCATCAAAACAGTCTCTTAAATATGAAGGTGAAATTAAGATATTTCCAGATAAACACAACTTGAGGGAGTTCATAAAAACCAAACCAAAACTACAAGAAATACTACAGGGAGTTCTTTGGTTAGAAAATCAATAATATCAGGTATCGACCCAAAACTAGAACACTGGGCAGAGCAATCAGAAGTCAACCCAGACAGGGAAATCCAAAAAAACAAACAAAAAAAAAGCAAGATTAAAAAAAAATGCCCAACACAGGGTAACAGCGATGTTATTATATATAAGAAGACAACATTAAAATAATAAAGAAAAAAAAAAAACTAAGAAATGTAATCACACACCTTCCATATGGAGAGGAAAATACGGTGATACAAGGAAATACAAGTTAGTTATAAATTTAGAAAAATACGGGTAAATAATAAGGTAACCACAAAGGAGACGAACTATCCTACTCATCAAAATGAAATACAAGGGAAAAATACAGACTCAGCAGAAACAAAACCAACAACAACAAATATGAGGAAAGGACAATATATAAAGAAAATCTACTCAGCACATAAAATCAAGTGGGAAAAAGAAGCTGTCAACACAAAAAAAGACATCAAAATGATAGCACTAAATTCATACCTATCCATAATTACCCTGAATGTAAATGGACTAAATTTACCAATAAAGAGACAAAGAGTGGCAGAATGGATTAAAAAACAAGATCCATCTATATGCCGCCTACAAGAGACACACCTTAGACTTAGAGACACAAACAGACTAAAACTCAAAGGATGGAAAAAAGTATACCAAGCAAACAACAATCAAAAAAGAGCAGGAGTGGCAATATTAATTTCTGACAAAATAGACTTTCAAGTTAAATCCATCAGAAAGGATAAGAAAGGACACTATATAATGATTAAAGGGACAATACACCAAGAAGATATAACCATATTAAATATTTATGCACCCAATGACAGGGCTGCAAGATACATAAAACAAACTCTATCAGCATTGAAAAGTGAGGTAGACAGCTCCACAATAACAGTAGGAGACTTCAACACATCACTTTCGGTGAAGGACAGGACATCTAGAAAGAAGCTCAATAAAGACACCGAAGATCTAAATGCCACAATCAACCAACTCGACCTCGTAGACATATAGGGAACACTGTGCCCAACAGCAACCAACTATACTTTCTTTTCTAGTGCACATGGAACATTCTCTAGAATAGACCAAATATTAGGTCATAAAGCAAGCCTTAGCAGAATCCAAAACATTGAAATATTACAAAGCATCTTCTCTGACCATAAGGCCATAAAAGTGGAAATCAATAACAGGAAAATCAGGGAAAAGAAATCAAACACTTGGAAACTGAACAATACCCCGCTTAAAAAAGACTGGATTATAGAAGACATTAAGGATGGAATAAAGAAATTCATAGAATCCAATGACAACAAAAACACTTCCTATCAGAACCTTTGGGACACAGCAAAAGCGGTGCTCAGAGGCCAATTTATATCAATAAGTGCACACATCCAAAAAGAAGAAAGGACCAAAATCAAAGAACTATCCCTACAACTTGAACAAATAGAAAGAGAGCAACAAAAGAAACCCACAGGCACCAGAAGAAAACAAATAATAAAAATTAGAGCTGAACTAAATGAAATAGAAAACAGAAAAACAATGGAAAGAATTAACAAGACCAAAAGCTGTTTTTTTTTAAAACTCAACAAAATTGATAAACCATTGGCCAAACTGACAAAAGAAAAACAGGAGATGAAGCAAATAACCCAAATAAGAAATGAGATGGGCGATATTACAACAGACCCAACTGAAATGAAAAGAATCATATCAGATTACTATGAAAAACTATACTCAAACAAATTTGCAAACCTAGAAGGAATGGATGAATTCCTAGAAACACACTACCTACCTAAACTAACACAAACAGAGGTAGAACAACTAAATAGACCCATAACAAAAGAAGAGATTGAAAAGGTAATCAAAAAACTCCCAACAAAAAAAAACCCTGGTCCAAACGGCTTCACTGCAGAGTTCTACCAAGCTTTCAGAGAAGAGTTAACACCACTACTACTAAAGATATTTCAGAGCATAGAAAAGGATGGAATACTACCAAACTCATTCTATGAAGCCACCATATCCCTGATACTGAAACCAGGTAAAGACACCACAAGAAAAGAAAATTATAGACCTATATCCCTCATGAATGTAGATGCAAAAATCCTCGACAAAATTCTAGCCAATAGAATTCAACAACATATCAAAAAAATAATTCGCCCTGACCATGTGGGATTCATACCAGGTACGCAGGGATGGTTCCACATTAGAAAAACAATTAATGTAATCCACCACATAAATACAGCAAAAGACAAAAATCACATGATTTTATCAATTGATGCAGAAAAGGCATTTGACAAAGTTCAACACTCATACATGATAAAAACTCCCAGCAAAATAGGAATAGAAGGAAAATTTCTCAACACAATAAAGGGCATTTATATAAAGCCAACAGCCAACATCACCCTAAATGGAGAGAGCCTGAAAACATTCCCACTGAGATCGGGAACCAGACAAGGACGCCCTTTATCACCACTCTTATTCAATATTGTGCTGGAAGTCCTAGCCAGAGCAATTAGGCTAGATAAAGAAATAAAGGGCATCCAGATTGGCAAGGAAGAAGCAAAATAATCTCTATCTGCAGATGACATGATCTTATACACAGACAACCCTAAGGAATCCTCCAGAAAACTACTGAAACTAATACAAGAGTTCAGCAGAGTATCAGGATACAATATAAACATACAAAAATCAGTTGGATTCCTCTACACCAACAAAAAGAACATCGAAGAGGAAATCACCAAATCAATACCATTTACAGTAGCCCCCAAGAAGATAAAATACTTAGGAATAAATCTTACCAGAGATGTAAAAGACTTATACAATGAAAATTACAGTACACTTCTGCAAGAAACCAAAAGAGACTTACAAAAGTGGAAGAATATTCCTTGCTCATGGATAGGAAGACTTAACATTATAAAAATGTCTATTCTAGCAAAAGCAATCTATACATTTAACGCAATTCCGGTCCAAATCCCAAGGACATTCTTTAATGAGATGGAGAAACAAATCACCAATTTCATATGGAAAGGAAAGAGGCCCCGGATAAATAAGGCATTACTGAAAAAGAAGAACAAAGTGGGAGGCCTTACTTTACCTGATTTTAGAAACTATTATACCGCCACAGTAGTCAGAACAGCTTGGTACTGGTACAACAACAGATACATGGACCAATGGAACAGAATCGAGAATCCAGACATAAATCCATCCACATATGAGCAGTTGATATTTGACAAAGGCCCCAAAACAGTTAAATGGGGGAAAAGACAGTCTTTTTAACAAATGGTGCTGGCATAACTGGATATCCATCTGCAAAAAAGGGCAACGATCCATACCTCACTCCGTGCACAAAAACTAACTCAAAACGGATTAAAGACCTAAATATAAAATCTAAAACGATAAAGATCATGGAAGAAAAAATAGGGACAACGTTAGGAGCCCTAATACATGGCATAAACAGTATAGAAAACATTATAAAGAACGTAGAAGAAAAACTAGATAACTGGGAGCTCCTAAAACTCAAACACTTACGCTCATCCAAAGACTTCACCAAAAGAGTAAAAAGGCTACCTACAGACTGGGAAAAAGTTTTTAGCTATGACATTTCTGATCAGCGCCTGATCTCTAAAATCTACACGATACTGCAAAAACTCAGCTGCAAAAAGACAACCCAATTAAAAAATGGGCAAAAGATATGAATAGACACCTCACTAAAGATGACATTCAGGTAGCTAACAGATATATGAGGAAATGTTCACGATCATTAGCCATTAGAGAAATGCAGATCAAAACTACAATGAGATTTCATCTCACTCCAACAAGGCTGGCATTAATCCAAAAAACACAAAATAATAAATGTTGGAGAGGCTGTGGAGAGATTGGAATACTTCTACACTGCTGGTGGGAATGTCAAATGGTACAACCACTTTGGAATTCGATTTGGCCCTTCCTTAAAAAGCTAGAAATAGAACTACCATATGATCCAGCAATCCCACTCCTTGGTATATGTCCTAGAGAAATAAGAGCCTTTACACGAACAGATATAGGCACACCCATGTTCGGTGCAGCACTGTTTACAATAGCAAAAACATGGAAGCAACCAAGGTGCCCATCAATGGATGAATGGATAAATAAATTATGGTATATTCACAGAATGGAATACTACGCATCGATAAAGAACAACGAGGAATCTGTGAAACATTTCATAACATGGAGGAACCTAGAAGGCATTATGCTGAGTGAAATTAGTCAGTTGCAAAACGACAAATATTGTATAAGACCACTATTACAAGAACTTGAGAAATAGTTTAAACTGAGAAGAAAACATTCTTTTGTGGTTAGGAGAGGGGGGAGAGAGTAAGGGTGGTAGAGGGGTATTTACTAATTAGACAGTAGATAAGAACTACTTTAGGTGAAGGGAAAGACAGCACACAATGCAGGGGAGGTCAGCATAATTGGATTAAACCAAAAGCAAAGAAGTTTCCTGAATAAACTGAATGCTTCGAAGGCCAGCGTAGCAGGGGCAGGAGTCTGGGGACCGTGGTTTCAGGGGACATCTAAGTCAATTGGCATAATAAAATTTATTAAGAAAACATTCTGCACCCCACTTTGAACAGTGGCATCTGGGGTCTTAAACGCTAGCAAGCAGCCATCTAAGATGCATCAATTGGTCTCAACGCACCTGGGTCAAAGGAGAATGAGGAACACCAAGGACACAAGCCCAAGAGACAGAAAGGGCCACATGAACCAGTGACTATATCATCCTGAGACCAGAAGAACTAGATGGTGCCCAGCTACAACTGATGACTGCCCTGACAGGGAACACAACAGAGAACCCCTGAGGGAGCAGGAGAGCAGTGGGATGCAGACTCCAAATTCTCATAAGACCAGACTTAATGCTCTGAGACTGGAAGGACCCCGGTGGTCATGGCCCACAGACCTTCTGTTGCCCCAGGACAGGAACCATTCCTGAAGCCAACTCTTCAGACATGGATTAGACTGGATAATGGGTTGGAGATGGATGCTGGTGAGGAGTGAGCTTCTTGGATCAGGTGGACACTTGAGACTATGTTGGCATCTCCTGCCTGGAGGGAAGATGAGAGGGTGGAGGGGGTTAGAAGCTGGGGAAAAGGACACGAAAAGAGAGAGTGGAGGGACAGAGCGGGCTATCT
The DNA here is from genome assembly GCF_030014295.1 of Loxodonta africana. Taxonomy (NCBI): domain Eukaryota; kingdom Metazoa; phylum Chordata; class Mammalia; order Proboscidea; family Elephantidae; genus Loxodonta; species Loxodonta africana. The sequence continues at coordinate 18,456,000 of NC_087344.1, forward strand.
CATTAGAGGGGGAGTAATTGGGAGTGTGTAGCAAGGTGTATATGGGTTTTTGTGTGAGAGACTGACTTGATTTGTAAACTTTCACTTAAAGCACAATAAAAATTATTTTTTTAAAAAAAGAACATAAACAAAAAAAACCAAACCCATTGCCATCAAGTCGATTCCAATTTATATCTCACTGTAGGTACCCCGAAATCAGGGCTTCTGGGAGAAGACCCAATTTCAGGAACCCGGGTTGTTGGTTATGACTTACATGGTGGTCCTTGCCTGCACTGGCTCAAGAACGCAGCTGAATGGAGCCCTCTGGTGGAGAGAATCAGATGCCACATGTGGGAGGGCTAGGGAGGCTGGGCAGGTACAGGACAGGATCCTCTCAGAGCCCAGGACAGGATTTCTTATCTGCTTCCCCTGTTGCAGATACAAGACCTACCCTGGTCTTCTTCACCCTGAACTTCACGATCACCAACCTGTGCTACACCGAGGACATGGGGCATCCCGCATCTGCCAAGTTCAACACCACGGAAAAGGTCCTACAGGACATGGTAAGAGCCCTGAAATGCCTTCTGCCCACTCCACCTCTCCCCTGCATGACCCCCAGCCCTTCTGCTCACCTGTCTTCCTTCCTCCCTAGCTCAGTCCTTTGTTAGAGAACACCAGTATTGGCACCCTCTACTCCAGCTGCAGAGTGACCTCACTCAGGTGAGATGCCCAGGGGAGGATGTTCACACCTGTGCCCTGCCTAGACTCTGTTCCTCCACTCTACCAGGTGCTTGCTCCCCACCTGAGCACCTACAAGTGGGAATCCATATAGATGCCATATCCACCCCATCCCCAGTTCCTGCCCCCTCAGGGTTCTAGTTTGTCTTCCTTCTGGTCCTATCCAAGGTGCAGTTTTCAAAAAATAGTTCATTACTGAACAAAATATACAACATAAATGAACAGTCATTGTGATATGAGTATTCCTTAACCCACATGTAATGTATTCAAGGGCGATACACCTAAGGTATTTGCAAGATCTTGGGACAGCCCTCACCTGTTTTTTTCCCTCAGCCTAATCCGGGAGTGGGGTTGCAGGAGGCTGGTACATGGATGATGAACATTGTGCCAACTCTAATCCCAGTTCACCTTCTTCTATTTATCATGTATAAATTCTAAAATTTTTGGTCTCCATTTTTTTCCCCCACTTTCTGTGGTTTTTGCTGTTTTTAGCTGCCTTTGATTCGACTCAGACTCAGGGAAACCTTATATACAACAGAACGAAATGTTGCCCGGTCCTGTGTCATCCTAACAATCGCCAGCACCTTCCAGTCCATCATTGTGGTTATTGCGCCAATCCATCTCTCTGAGGGTCTCCCTTTCCCTCACTGGCCCTCTACTTCACCAAACATTATATCCCCTCTAGCAATTGACCCTTCCTGATGACATGCCCAAAGCAAGTGACTCAGACAACGTTCTGTTGTAACCCATAAGGTTTTCATTGGCTAATTTTTGAACGCAGATCACCAGGCCCTTCTTCATAGTCTGTTTTAATCTGGAAGCTCTGCTGAAGCCTGTCCACCACGTGTAACCCTGCTGGTATTTGAAATACTGGTGGCATAGCTTCCAGAATCATTTCACCTTCTAAGGAATGTTTTTCAGCTTTGTGGCTTTTCTTTTACATTATCATTCTTGCAATTCGCCCTCATCATCATTCCTGCATATATCCTCCCTCTCCAGGCCTGAGAACGATGGAGCAGCCACCAGAGTAGATGCCATCTGCACCTACTCCTCTGACCCAACAAGCACTGGGCTGGACAGAGAGCAACTGTACTGGGAACTGAGCCATGGGACCCACGGAGTCACCCGGCTGGACCCCTACACCCTGGACAGTGACAGCCTTTATGTCAATGGTGAATGGTGGTGCTGCAGCCGATGGCTCCTCCTGCTTCCCTGTGGGTCTCAGCACAGCCTGTGCACCCTCGGCTCACACAAACATCCAGGGCTTACCGGCCTCTTCGGTGTAGGAATGGTTTAAGCTTTTCCCAAACTGGCCTGCACCTTTGCTTCTTTCCTTCATGAGGAAGTGTACATTTTTGAGTTCTTAGTGGTTCAAACAGTTAAGCACTCAACAGCTAACTGAAAGTTCAGTGGTTCAAGTCCATGCAGAGGCACCTCAGAAGAAAGGCCTGGCAATCTAAATCTGAAAAATCAGCCCCTGAAAACTCTACAGAGCACAGTTCTGCTCTGGCACACACAGGGTAACTCCAAGTTGGAGTTGACTCAACGGCAACTGCAAAAGTAATGAGGGACTGGAAAGTCAGAGAAGTAGGCGGGCGAGTGGCAGAAGTGTGAGTGGCAGATGGCCTGATGTAGAAATTCTCCCTGAACTCCAGGTGCATTCTCTGAGGTTTGTTGAAAAGGTCTGCACTTTGAGAGCACTCTGTAAACATTAGATGAGTAGATTCATAGAAATCCAGCGTGCTCCAGAACTGCCACTTCTCCCTGTCCTTATACTTCTTCACCCCCCTCCCTCTCCCTCTCTCTGCAGGTTACACCTCTCAGGCCCTGACCTCCACCCCCAGCAGTGAGTAATTGGGCCCTGGTGATACTACTGTCTCAAAGCCCCCAGGGAGGGAAAAGGCCTATCTTTCCTCCTCGGTGGCTCAGCAAAGGCCAGTCCACCACAGGCCTGAGACAGAACAGGAAAAGGGGTATAAGGTCCCGTGACGGGTCCCTGCTTGGCTGGGAGGTACCTTCCACCCCATTTGCCTCATTGTGTTTTCTTCTCAGCTGCTGTGGCCTCTACCATCTCCCTGGCAACCTCTGTAGCCCTGGTCCCCACTCCCTCAGGTAGGAGCTTCCTCTCTGTGATTCCTCCCTGTGGAGGTCTCATGCACGTGACCAGTGGGAGGCATCACATGGGCAGCCAGGACCCTTTATTCACTCATGCAACAAGTATTTTATGCGCGCTGTGTAAAAGCCCTTGTAATGCAGCAGTGAGGCAGGGGTGGCTCAGTGGCAGGACTATCACCTTCCATGCAGAGCACCTGGGCTTCTGGCCAGTCCACCTCTTGCACAGCCACCACTCATCTGTCAGCGGTGATTTTTTTGTTTTTCTTTTTTTATAGTGCTTTAAGTGAAAGTTTACAGTTCAGGTCAGTTTCTCATACAAAAACTTACACACACGTTATTATGTGACCCTAGTTGCTCTCCCTACAATGTGACAGCACACTCCTCCTCTCCACCCTGTATTTCCCATGTCCATTCAACCAGCTCCTGTACCCCTCTGCCTTCTCATCTCACCTCCAGACAAGTGTTGGCCACATAGTCTCATGTAGCTACTTGAGCTAACAAGCACGCTCCCCACCAGTATCATTTTATGTCTTACAGTCCAGTCTAATCTTTGTCTGGAGAGTTGGCTTCGGGAATGGTTTTAGTTCTGGGCTAACAGATGATCCGGGGCCATGTCCTCTGAGGTCCCTCCAGTCTCAGTCAAACAATTAAGACTGGTCTTTTTACTAGAATTTGAGTTCTGCATCCCACCCTTGTCCTGCTCCATCAGGGATTCTCTATTGTGTTCCTTGTAGGGGCACTCCCTGGTGGTAGCCAAGCACCATCTAGTTCTTCTGGTCTCAGGCTGATAGAGTCTCTGGTTTATGTGGTCCTTTCTGTCTCTTGGGTTCATATCTTCCTCGTGTCTTTGGTGTTCTTCATTCTCCTTTGCTCCAGGTGGGTTGAGACCAATTGATGCTTCTTAGATGGCCACTTGTTATCTTTTAAGACCCCAGATGCCACACACCAAAGTGGGATGCAGAATGTTTTCTTAATACACTTTGTTATGCCAATTGACCTAGATGTCTCCTGAAACCATGGACTCCAGAGCCCCGCCCCTGTTACTCTGTCTTTCAAAGTGTTTGGTTGTATTCAGGAAACTTCTTAGCTTTTGGATTAGTCCAGTTGTGCTGATTTCCTCTGTATTGTGTGTTGTCCTTCCCTTCACCTAAAATAATTCTTGTCTACCGTCTAGTTATCGAATACCCCTCTCCCTTCCTCCCCACGCTCGTAACCATCAAAGAATGCTTTCTTCTGTGTTTAAACCTTTTCTTGAGTTCTTATAATAGTGGTCTCATAAAATATTTGTCCTTTTGTGACTGACTAATTTCATTCAGCATAATGCCTTCCAGATTCATCCATGTTATAAGATGTTTCATGGGTTCATTGTTGTTGTTTATCATTGCATAGTATTCCACTATGTGAATATACCATAATTTGTTTATCCATTCATTCATTATGGGCACCTTGGTTGCTTCCATCTTTTTGCGATTGTAAACAGTGCTGCATATCTATTCGCCTGAGGGCTCTTATTTCTCTAGAATATATTCCAAGGAGCAGGATTGCTGGATTGCATGGTAGTTCTGTCGCTAGCCTTTTAAGGAAGCACCAAATCAATTTCCAAAGTGGTCGTACCATTTTACATTCCCAAAAGCAATGTGTAAGTGTTCCAGTCTCTCCACAGCCTCTCCAACATTTATTATTTTGTGTTTTTAGTATTAATGCTAGCCTTGTTGGGGTGAGATGGTATCTCATTGTAGTTTTGATTTGCGTTTCTCTAATGGCTAGTGATCCTGAGCATTTCCTCATGTATCTGTTAGCCACCTGAATGTCTTCTTTGGCGAAGTGCCTGTTCATACCCTTTGCCCATTTTTTAAGGGGCTTATTTGTCTTTTTGCTGTTGAGGTTTCGCATTATCTCATAGATTTTACAGATTGGACACTGACTGGATTTGTCGTAGCCAAAAATTTTTTTCCAGTCTATAGGTAATCTTTTTTTTTCTTTTGGTGAAGGCTTTGCATGAGCATAAATGTTTGCTTTTTAGGAGCTCCCAGTTATCTAGTTTCTCTTCTGGTGTTTGTCCATTGTTAGTGATGATTTGTATTTTGTTTATGCCATGTATTAGGGCTCCTGACATTGTCCCTATATTTTTGTTCCATGATCTTTATCGTTTTAGATTTTATATTTATGTCTTTGATCCATTTTGAGTTAGTTTTTGTGCATGGTGTGAGGTATGGGTCTTTTTTCATTTTTTTGCAAATGGATATCCAGCTATGCCAGCACCATTTGTTAAAGAGACTGTCTTTTTCCCAATTAACAGACTTTCGGCCTTTGTCAAATATCAGCTGCTTGTAAGTGGATGAATTTACGTCTGGATTCTCAATTCTGTTCCACTGGTCTATATATCTGTTGTTGTACCAGTACCAGTCTGTTTTCACTACCGTGGCAGTATAATAGGTTCTAAAATCAGGTAGAGTGAGGACCCCCACTTTGTTCTTCTTTTTCAGTAATGCTTTACTTATTCAGGGCCGCTTTCCCTTCCATACAAAGTTGGTGATTTGTTTCTCTATCTCATTAAAAAATGACGCTGGAATTTGGATCAGAATTGCATTGTATCTATAGATGGCTTTTGGTAGAATAGACATTTGCACAATCTTGAGTCTTCCTATCCATGAGCAAGATACGTTTTTCCACTTATGTAGGTCTCTTTTGGCTTCTTGCAGTAGTGTCTTGTAGTTTTCTTTTTATAGATCTTTCACATTTCTGGTTAGATTTATTCCTAAGTATTTTATCTTCTTGGGGCCTACTGTAAGTGGTATTGATTTGGTGATTTCCTCTTCGATGTTCTCTTTGTTGGTGTAGAGGAATCCAAGTGATTTTTGTATGTTTATCTTGTATCTTGACACTTTGCTGAACTCTTCTATTAATTCCAGTAGTTTTCTTGTGGATTCTTTAGGGTTTTCTATGTATAAGATCATATCATCTGCAAATAAAGATACTTTTACTTCTTCCTTACCAATCTGGATGTGCTTTATTTCTTTATCTAGTCTAATTGCTCTGGCTAGGACCTCCAGGATAATGTTGAATAAGAGTGGTAATAAATGGCATCCTTGTCTGGTTCCCATTCTCAAGGGGAATACTTTCCAGCTCTCTCTACTTAGGATGATGTTGGCTGTTGGCTTTGTATAAATGCCCTTTATTATGTGGAAGAATTTCCCTTCTATTCCTACTTTGCCAAGAGTTTTTACCAGGAATGGGTGTTGGACTTTGTCAAATGCCTTTTCTGCATCAATTGATAAGATCATGTGGTTCTTGTCTTGTTTTATTTATGTGATGGATTACCTTGATTGATTTTCTAGTGTTAAACCTTCCCTGCATATCCTGCTATGAATCCCACTTGGTCATCGTGAATTTTTTTTTTTTTTGATGTTAAATTCTATTGGCTAGAATTTCGTCGAGGATTTTTGTGTCTAAGCTCATGAGGGATATTGGTCTGTAATTTTCTTTTTCTGTCATGTCTTTACCTGATTTTGGTATCAGGATTATGCTGGCTTCATGGAATGAGTTTTGGAGTTTTCTATCCTGTTCTATGCTCTGAAATACCTTTAGTAGTAGTGGTGTTAACTCTTCTCTGAAAGTTTGGTAGAATTCTCCAATGAAGCCTTCAGGGCCAGGAATTTATTTGTTGGGAGTTTTTTAATTACGTTTTCAATTTCTTCTTTTGTTATAGGCTTATTTAGTTGTTCTACCTCTGTTTGTGCTAGTTTAGGTAGGTAGTGTGTTTCTAGAAATTTGTCCATTTCCTCTAGGTTTTCAAATTTGTTAGAGTACAATTTTTCATAGTGTTGTGTTGCAGTTCTTTTAATTTCAGCTGGGTCTGTTGTGATATTGCCCATCTCATTTCTTATTTGGGTTATTTGCTTCCTCTCCTGTTTTTCTTTTGTCAGTTCGGCCAATGGTTTATTGACTTTGTTGATCTTTTCAAAGAACCATCTTTTCGTCTTGTTAACTCTTTCAATTGTTTTTCTGTTTTCTATTTCATTTAGCTCTGCTCTAATTTTTATTATTTGATTTCTCTGGTGCCCGAGGACTTCTTTTGCTGCTCTCTTTCTATTTGTTCGAGTTGTAGGAATAATTATCTCATTTTGGCTCTTTCTTCTTTTTGGATGTGTGTGTTTATTGCTATAAATTGACCTCTGAACCCTGCTTTTGCTGCATCCCAAAGGCCCTCGTAGGAAGTGTTTTCATTCTCATTTGATTCTATGAATTTCTTTATTCCGTCCCTAATTTATTCTACAATCCAGTAGTTTTTAAGCAAGGTGTTGTTACGTTTCCATGTGTTTGTTTTTTCCTTATTTTTACTGTTATTGACTTCAACCTTTTTGGCTTTATGTTCAGAAAAGATGCTTTGTAATATTTCGATGTTTTGGATTCTGATAAGGCTTCCTTTATGGCCTAATGTGTCTTCTATTCTAGAGAATGTTCCATGTGCATTGGAAAAGAAAGAATATTTGGGTGGAGTGTTCTATATATGTCTATGAGGTCATGTTGGTTGACTGTGGCATTTAGATCTTCTGTGTCTTTATTGAGCTTCCATCTTTCACCGAAAGTGGTGTGTTGAAATCTCCTACTATTATTGTGGAGCTACCTCTCTTTTCAATGCTATTAGAGTTTGTCGTATGTATTTTGGAGCCCTATCGTTGGGTGTATGAGTATTTATTATGGTTATATCCTCCTGGTATAATGACTCTTTAATCATTATATGTTGTCCTTCCTTATTCTTTGAGGTAGATTTTACTTTAAAGTCTATTTTGTCAGAAATTATATTGCCACTCCTGCTCTTTTTCAATTGTTGTTTGCTTGATATATTTTTTTCTATCCTTTGAGTTTTAATTTGTTTGTGTCTTTAAGTCTGAGGTGTGTCTCTTGTAGGCAGCATATAGACAGATCATGTTTTTTTAATCCATTCTGCCATTCTGTCTCCTTACTGGTGCACTTAGTCCCTTTACATTCAGCATAATTATTGATAAGTATGAGTCTAGTGCTATCATTTTGATGTGGGTTTTTTTGGTGTATTGTTGAAAGTTTCTTTGTTCCACTTAATTTTCTGTGCTGAGTCATTTTTCTTTATATATTTTCTTTTCCTCTTTTTCATTGTTGTTGATTTTGTATTTGCTGACTCTTTATTTTTTTCTTGTTTTTTATTTTGATGTGTAGGATTGTTAGTTTCTTTTGTGGTTGCCTTAATATGTACCCCCTATTTTCTAAGTTTAAACCTATCTTTTATTTCTTTATATTGCCTTGACTTCCTCTCCATATGAAAAATCTATGACTACATTTTTTAGTCCTTCTGTTTTGTTTTAATGTTGTCATCTTTTATATAATGACCTCTCTGTTTTGAGCATTTTAGCCTTGATTTACTTTTGTGATTTCCCTGTCTGGGTTGATATCTCGTTGCTCTGTCCTGTGTTCTAGTCTTGGGTTGTTATGTTATTGATTTTCTAACTAAAGGACTCCCTTGAGTGTTTCTTGTAATTTTGGTTTGGTTTTGCAAATTCCCTAAACTTCTGTTTACCTGGAAATTTCACCTTCATATTTGAGAGACAGTTTTGCTAGATATATGATTCTTGGCTGGCAATTTCTTTCCTTCAAGGCTTTATATATGTCATTTCATCACCTTCTTGTCTGCGAGTAGTCCGAGCTTAGTCTTATTGACTCTTCTTCGTAGGTGGCTTTTTGTTTATCCCTAGCCACTCTTAAAAGTCTCTCTTTTTCTTTGGGTTTGGGAAGTTTGATTATAATATGTCTTGGTGACTTTCTTTTGGAATCTACCTTGCATGGGGTTCAATGAGCATCTTGGGTAGATATCTTTCCATCTTTCACAATATCAGAGAAGTTTTCTGCCAACAAATCTTCAACAATTCTCTCTGTATTTTCTGTTATTCTCCCTTGTTCTGGTACTCCAATCACCCATCGGTTATGCTTCTTGATAGAGTCCCACAATATCAGGGAAGTTTTTTTGCCAACAAATCTTCAACATAATTCTAGGGATTCTTCATTTTTTTAAATTCTTTTCCTCCTGAACTCCACTGCTCACCTCACTACGCTCACACCAGTGAACCTGGTCTGTGGGGCACTGGCTCCCACTAGGCAGGTCTGGGAACTCCTTGCTGCTTCTGAACTATCTCTCCCTCCCCCTGCCACTCAGTCCAACTCCTCAACTTTGCCCTTGATGTTCAGGGTTCCTAGACTGTCACATATAATCAACTGACTTTTTTTGGGCTGGGGGGTCTTTGTTGTAAGAGGAACCACAGGAAGCCTCTGACTACTCCACCATCTTGGCTCTGCCTCTGTCAGTGGTAGTTTGCATGTTGCTATGAGGTTGAACAGGTTTCAGCAGAGCTTCCAGACTAAGATGGATAAGGAGAAAAGGCCTGGCAATGTACTCCTGAAAAACAGCCAGTGAAAACCCTATGGATCACAAAGGTCCCATCCGCAACCAATCATGAGCACGATGCAGGCCAGGGCAGCATTTTGTTCTGTTGTGCACAGAGTTGCCATGAATCGGGGCCAGCTCAATAGCAGTTAGCAATAATGACAACAATATTGCAACTGTAAACAGAATGCCAAGGGCCCTCATCTTTGATGGGCTCATGGCAAGGAAAACAGAGAATAAAGACAACTGTACAATTAGGATTGTGTTATAATCAGCATGGTGCCAGCACAAAGAACAACTCCAGGGGCACTGCAGTGTGTGGAGGGGCTTCTCTTTGATGCTTAGTTTTCATTTCCAGGAAAAAAGGAGACTAGGTGGTGGAATTAGGAGCACAGAGTCTGGGTTCTACAAGGCCTAGGTTCAAATCCAAGTTCTACCACATAGAGACTGTATGATATGGGACAAGTTATTGAAGTTCTCTTTGTCTAGTTCCATATCTATAAAATGGGGATAATAATACTACCTCCACCCACAGGGTTTGTCTCAAGGCTTAAATAAGTTAAAATTCAAGTCAAACACTTAGAACAGGGTCTGGCAGATAAAAATACAATGTGAGCATTTCTTTAAACAAAACAAACAAACAAAAAACTCAATACAGTGGGTGTCCAAGAACCAATATGAGTAAAAAACCCAGGTACGGAGGATGTCTGTCTGGAATCTTACCCCATCAGAGAGCCAGTGATATTTGCTTTCTCCTTGATGGTCTTTTGACTTCCACGGTACAATTTTTCACATGTACTCTAGTGTCCCTCAGTTAGTGTTTGACTTGAATTTTGACTTATTTAAGCATTGAGACAAATCCTTCAGATAATAGTATTATTATCCCCATTTTATGTCTGGGCTGTGGTCCCTTCCCAGCTAAAACTCCCCATTCTGCAGGAAGGGCTACCTCAAGGCTTGAAGACACACATATGGGAGACCTCAGGCTGGGCTCCCTGAATAGGAGGTCAGCTCAGTGGGTGTCTCTCTCCCACTCTCACTGCAGGCACTGGCCCTATCCTGGTGTCCTTCACCCTCAACTTCACCATCACCAATCTCCACTACAAGGAAAACATGCTTCTCCCGGGTTTCCTGAAGTACAACAACACAGAGAAGATCCTACAGCGCCTGGTGAGAGCCCCATCCACCTCACCCCGTCCCCGCCCACCTCACCCCATCCCCGCCCACTTCACTCCGTCCCCGCCCACGGTGGCTATGCCTCGTCCACTGATGTCAGCCCCTCCCACCTCAACCCTGCTGTATGTGCCGATGTTAGTCTACAAGCAAATGTTCGCCAATGACACCAGCCCCTTCCACTGATGCCATTGCCGCCAACAGATGTCAACCCTGCCATGGGTACTGATGCTGGTCCCCTCAACACATAAATGCCTGCCCACCTGACTCCTGCCCCACCTCTATCCCCTCAGCCCTCCTACTTACCTCCCTCTTCGTCTTCCTCAGCTTGGGCCCTTGTTCAAGAACACCAGTGTCGGCCCCCTGTACTCTGGCTGCAGACTGACCTCGCTCAGGTGAGGCCTCCCGATAGAATGGCCGGCCAGGGCTACCCCAAGTGCTCCTAGGCCCCAGAGGTCTGGATCGCCTTCTTCCTGCCCTGCCTGATACAGTGTAGTCAGCGGAGGTGGAATCCAGGAGGCACTGGCTCCAGGACCAAGGCATCTCCTGGTGGGCCCCCCAGAGCCCTCAGGCTCTGCAGAGCCCATCAGCAGGACTAGCCCCTCTCTCGTCACCCCTCCCACCCCACACTCCCTCTCCTGAACAATGAGGGCATTTCCTTTGGGTGTTAAATTCTGTCCCCAGGGATTCTATTCTATCCAGACAAAGGTGCCTTCTCCACTGGCTTTAATCCCAAATCCCAGCCTTTTTTCCACCTCATGTGTGAGCTCTCCAGTACCTATGCCATGAAAATCCAGATTTTAGCCTTTCAGTTTAATAAAAATCTCCCATCTATGACTGCTCACAGTCCCTGGCTGAATAGCTGTTGGTGCCCTCAGACAATCTAACTCTGGCTTCTCACCTGTCTACCAGGCTTCTCATTTCCTCTGACCTTTTCTTGTCTTGCCCCCACGATCTCAGGACCCTTCTCTGAGGGGTTCCATTTGTTGTCATCTCATCTTCCCTCCCCAGGCCTGAGAAAAACGGGGCCGCCACCGGAGTGGACGTCATCTGCACCCACCGCCCTGACCCCAAGGGCCAAGGGCTGGACAGAGAGAAGCTGTACTGGGAACTGAGCAGGCTGACCCGTGGGGTTACCCAGCTGGGCCCCTATACCCTGGACAGGGACAGTCTCTACGTTAGTGGTGAGGGAATGCCATCCTTTCTTGAAGCTCAGCAGACCCCACATCCTTCCTCACCATTCCTCCCTCTCTCTTCTCTCTCACCTTCATCCTTTCTCCATCTTCCTCTTCAGGTTACACTCACCAGATCTCAGCCACCACCCCCAGAAGTGAGTATTCTGAGGCTTCAGAAATCTCCACAACCCCTGTGAGCCACCTGCACCAGGCTCAGCCCTTAGGAATGGAAAAGGCCAGGAGAACACTGCCTCCATTCCCCACCCCACCACACCCCACCCCACCCCACCCCACCCCACCCCACCCCACCCCACCCCACCCCACCCCACCCCACCCCACCTCCAGCTTCCTTGACCAGGAACCCATGGCCAGAAAAGCCTCAGATGTGGCCATCCCCTCCCTAGCACCTCCAAGGTGATGGGGTCCCCACCCCAAACACTCTCATATTTTTCTTCCCAGCTTCTGTGGTGGACACACTTTCTGCAGGGTTGCTGACCCCCTTCTCCAGTTCTACAGGTAAGAATTTGCCTTGCTGAAGATGCTTTCTGCAATTCTTGTTGGGTTCTAACCACAGGAGGCAGGAGGAGGGACAGATGGTGCCATCTCTCAGGGAAGCCAAGGCTATTCCTGATGGATCTGACAGGACGTTCCTAGGTCCCTGGGGGTTTCTTGAATACCAGTCCCAATCCCAGTACTCACCTAACATGCATCTGAAACCTCAGGGGGCCCCTGTCTTCAAATCATCTCCCAACCCTGTTGTTGTTGTTATGTGCCATTGAATCAATTCCAACTCAGAGTCACCCTACAGGACTGAGTAGAACTGCCCCCATAGGATTTCTAAGGCTGTAATCTTTACAGAAGTAGGCTTCCACACCTTTCTCCCATGGAGCTTCTGGGGGGGTTGAACCACCAACCTTTCAGTTAACAACTGCACTTAACCACCGCACCACCGGGGCTCCTTCTGAACCCCCAGAAGGCTGGAAAGCAGACAGTCACTGAGACTATGGACAGTTTGCCAGAAGCCAACTGAGTAGAGAATCAATTCCCCAGTTTACCCAGCTATCCAGTTTAACAACAGCTTGTTTTAAGGAATATTCTTCTTGAATATATTGAATAGATATGCCTTTTTTCTTCTTGCTAGTATTTTTATGAGTATGTTCCTTGTGGATATACATAATCTACCCGACTACGTCCAATGAATATAGTCATTTTAGCAGCATTTTAAGGAATGCTCAATTTGTCAAAGTCTTGAGGCTATGGAATCACTGCAATACTTCATGGATACTTCATGTGTGTTTGTCCCTCCTCCCCCAACATTTTATTATAATTGTCAAATATAATAGAAAAGTTGAAAGAATAGTACATCTCTCTGTCAGTAATTGATATTTAGTTTTATTTGCTTCTCATACATAGTCAGTTCTGCTATAATGGGACATATGTGCCCCTAAAAATCACCACACTAAGCAAAATAGTGCAGTGAAAGCCACAGCGTTTATGGGAAAAATGGAACTCGTGGCACAACACTCAAAAACATTGTCAGCGACACACAAAAAGATAGGGAAATAGTAGCACAGCTTTATACATGTTAAATGGTTAACATAAATACTACACTAAACATGGCACTTCACCTTGAAAAGAGCTGATGTCAGAAGGGTCGCAGAAGGGGAGTCATTGTGGAGAGACAGGAGGCTGATCTGAAATTGTGAGACTGTCAGAACCCGGACTTGGGTGAACGTAGCTCCTAACATGCGGGATCTTAGAGACTGCAGAGTGCGCCGGCTCTGTGCTACTGGGCGTGGTTTTCTCTTTTCATCCAGCGTTGGTCTAGTGTGTCTCCCAGATGAAATTGTGCATAGGCCAATGCGAAATTCACGTGATGTTAATTCAAATTGGGCTCTCATATTTCCCGCTCGCTGAAACAGTGATATTTTCAAAACAAGCATTATAGCAGAACTGTGTATTTGCTGTTGTCGTTTGTTGCGGTAGAGTCTGATTCTGGTTTATGGCGACCCCATTTTTTTTTTTTTTATAATTATTGACTGTATAGAGATATAATTTTTTTCTTAATCTTTTTAAAGTTGCAGAGATCATGATGCTTCATCAGTTAATATTTCAGCAAGAATCACCATAAAACCAGGACATTGTCCTAAGTAGCTTTTATATTATTATCACACTTTAAAACTGACAATAATACCTTAGTATCACCCTAACATGCAGTCTATATTCAAATTTCCCCATATGTCCCCCTACTATAGGTGGCTTTTTCCAAACCAGGATCAAATAAAGCTTCCCAGATTGATTAGATTATTGTCTTTTAGTGTCTTTTGATCTAGAGTAGTCCTACTTGGCACCTCCATCTTTTTCCCCCATGGCACTAACTTTCAACTACCCCCAGGTATCTGGCAGTACCTGGTCCCATTGTCTAACTTCATCTGATTGCTTTAACTATACTCTTCAATAAGATTATTTCAAAAGGAATTATTTATAAAATGTTGTTGTCGCCAGGTGCCGTCAGGTCGGTTCTGACTATAGTGACCCCATGTACAACAGAATGAAATACTGCCTGGTCCTGTGCCATCCTCATAATCCTTGCTATGTTTGAGCCCATCGTTGCAGCCACTGTGTCAATCCACAGTGTCATCCAACCTGAGATGCTCATCTTCTGGCACTTTATCAGACAATGTTCTAACGCTGTTCATAAGGTTTCCGCTGGCCACTTTTTTCAGAAGTAGACCTCCAGGTCCTTCTTCTTAATCTGCAAGCACCTCCGAAATCTGTCCACCATGGGTGACCCTGCTGGTATTTGAAATACTGGTGGTATGGCTTCCAGCATCACACCAACATGAAAGCCACCACAGTACGGCAAACTGAGATACACGTGGGGATTTATAAGCCTTGTTAAATGAATAAATTTGGTAAACTGGGGGAAATTTTTTTATTTTGCAAAATGCTCCTCAGCAAGTTGCCCTATAGACCTTGGAGAGTGAACTTGTCTGGGAGGGTCTTCAAAAGAGCCTTGGTGGGAGGAAGGAACTGGCTCAGGCCAAGACGAGCTTGGGCTCCTTGACTCCCCACTTGTCACCTGTTCTCACATCATTCTAATCCAGACGCACCACTTCTGGTGTGTGGCCAGTTGGGACCATGTCTAACGCAACCAACCAAGGGCTCCAACACAACCTGAGCAGTCAGGGCTTGTGCCCAGGGCTCTTTGACCTACATATTACTTAGTCCTGACTTAGGGCGTGACTTCTCTTACTCTTCTTCATCCCCTTGCAGTCCCTGGCCCAGCCCTGGTGCCCTTCACCCTCAACTTCACCATCACCAACCTTCGCTACATGGAGGACATGTGGCCAGGCTCTGCCAAGTTCAACTCCACGGAGTCAATCCTGCAATTCCTGGTGAAAGCCCCCTCTACCATCCTTTTCCAACTTCCTCCCCACCCTCAATGAATCTGCCTGCTATACTTTCTGGGGATTTGGCATGCTTAAAATGGCGGGCTCAACAGGCAGACAGTTCCAAGTTCAAAAATTGGCACTCTCACTGACAAACTATGAGACCTTGGACCCCTGACCTTGCCTTTTGTTACCTCTGTTTCCTCATCTATAAAATTAAGATAATAAAAGCACTTATTCCATAGGGTTGTTTTTGAGAATTAATGAGGTATTCTGGTGGATTAGCTAACGGTTGTTTTATTAAAATTATTTACTGTTTTAAGACAAGTAATTTTACGTTCATTTTCATTCACTCACTCCCTCCTCAGCTCAAGCCCTTGTTCACCAACAGCAGCATCAGTTCCCTCTACACTGGCTGCAGGCTGACCGTACTGAGGTGAGAGCTCCCCTCTGTCCTGCCTTAGGAGGGGTAATGAGGTGTTAGCTGGTTGGGTGGCCAGGACTTGGACTAGGGCAAGGCAAGGGAGTCACCCAGGGTTCACTCTAAGGAGGTGCTCACCCTCAGGGGCTGTTTTGATTCCCTAGTGCTACTCCAACAGAAGTACCACAAGTGGGTGGCTTTAATGAACAGAAATTTATTTTTCTCACAGTTCAGGAGGCTACAAGTCTGAATTCAGGGCACTAGCTCTAGGGGAAGGCTCTTGGGAAGATCCTTGTATCTATCAGCTTCTGTAGCCCTTGCTTTCCAGGATTCCTTGGCAATCTTCATGTGGTGTCTATCTTCCACTTTTGAGCTTCCCCGTGTCTGCATCTGTGCTGCTCCTTATAACTTAGAAGTGATTCAGTTTAGGCTACAGTCTATACCAATATGGCCTCATTAACATAACTAAGAAAATCCTATCCCCAAACAGGACTCCAACACATATTTTAGGGGGTCAAAATTCAGTCCATAATAATTTAGTCCATAACAGGAGCCAACACTGCATGTGCACAACCCTGATAGTGAGCCCCTCCTTTAACGTTGGCCCTAGGTGCTTTGCCTGCCTCCCCTGTTGCCAGTCCTGGGGCTGGCCCTGTATACCGCCCTCTCTAAGTCACCAGAAATCCAATTAGACAGTCAGACTTCCAAGGCTTGAATAGGCCGTGCATGGCTTCCATTGCACTTAGAAGGGTATGGACAGGAAACTGCAGGCCAGCAGGACCCTCTTTGAAGTTCAAGGGCTATTCTCTTTGGCCTCCCAGTGACAACTCGTATGCAAGGAAATGTGACCTCAAGGGACAGATGTTAGAACCACACCATGTTCCGAAGACAAACCGGTATCTCTTGTAACAGCCCCTCAAGGGTGTTTTGGAGGATTTTGTCTTAGAAATTAATAGAGAGATGCTCAGGTTTTTCATGCATAAACTCATTTAGTTTATTGCAGGGTAGTCTTGCCAAGGTATGCAAGGAAGACGGTCATTCAGAAGTAGAGAATCAAAATTAATGGTTACAATTACAATGTTAGTTCAAAGGCAAGAGTCCAAACCTTTAGACTTCAGGCTTTTACCTTTAATGAGAGGTATCAGGATGAAGGTTTAACCATGGCTCAAACTCAGTGGACATTCCTTGCAGCTAGGGTCCGAATTTGGTGTTGGTGGACAGAGTCTCAGCAGGCTTTGGTTCTTCAGAGACAGAAAGAGACTAGAGAAAGATCCCTTTGCCTCTGTCTTCTCTCAGTGGGAGCCCTGGTGGCACAGTGGTTAAGAGCTCAGGATGCTAACCCAAAGGTCGACAGTTTAAATTTGTCAGGCACTCCTTGGAAACTCTATGGCGCAGTTCTACTCTGTCCTATAGGGTTACCATGAATCAGACTCCATGGCAATGGGTTTGGTTTTTGGTTTTCTCTCAGAGAGTGAGTGAAAATTCAGGATTTGTATGTGAAATTCTCACCTTGGTCTCACACAATAAGGGCCAGTGTGATGTCAAAGATTAGCAAGGCTTTTCTCCAGGGTTAGAGATGAGCCAAATGACACATCTTTTCTTCAAGGTTAGAGATTAGGGAGGGTGTTTATGCTTATGTCTCAGGGATAGTTTACAAAGATTAATTATGCTATTCTGTTAACTGTGTCCTCTTCTTTTAAATTTCATTTATTGTTGCTGAGACTATACACAGCAAAACATACACCAATTCAACAGTTTCTATATGTATAATTTAGTGACACTGATGACATTTTTCAAGTTGTGCATCAATCCTCATCCACCTTTTCTGAGTTGTTCTTCCCCAATTAATTTAAAGTCACTGTACCCTAAGGATTCCATCTAATCTTTCCAGTTGCTGTTGTCAACTTGATCCCGTATAAAAGTGCATAATGCTCAAAGCAGGTATTGTTTTTTTTACTAGTTAAGTTAAACATTTGTTTCGTTTTAAGAAGACTTCAGGGGATATTTTTGGTGTAAGGTTTAAAGATTACCTCCTAGTTTGCTGCCTTGGGTCTTTAAAGTGTGCAAGCAGCCATCTAAGGTACAACAATTGGTCTCTATTGCCTGGAGCAACAGAGGAAGAAGGAGAATCAGGAACAGGAGGAAGATATGGAATGTGTGGCTAATTGCCTCCATAAACAACTGCCTCTTTGCCATGAGACCAGAAGAACTGGATGATGCCCGACTACCATAGCTGAACATTTTAATCAAAAATTCTGTAGAAGAATCGTGATCAAAAGGGGGAAAATGTAGACCAGAATTTCAAATTCTCATGGACTCCAGACTTTCTGGAGCCATGGAGGCTGGATGATCCCCTGAAGCTATCTTCTTTATCACAGCACGTCAGGTCTAAGTCAACTTAATGGTTGCTGCACATCCATGCTTCTGTGTCTAAGTTCAGAATTTTTCTAAATAACTTTCTCATGGCTTACAGTTTCTAATGACTTATAGTTAATGTTAGAAAACTTCAAACTACAAAGGTAGACATATTTCTGTTTCTAAGTTCATATATGAGTGCTTATACATAGGTACTTTGAATGCATAATAGTGACTTATACCTTATGGGATCTGATATCATTATAGAAATATACAGAACCAAGGGAGAAGCCCAGTTATCAGGGTCAATGTACTCAGGGCAGCCAAAAGCTATAGCTTCCTGTCAGGTATTGAAGCCCATTCAAAGTCCTCCTGAACAAGATGCAGGTCACTAACCAAAGTCATTTACATCAGAGGCAATGTCACCAGGCAACACAACTGGCATTGCACCATTATCAGGTCTCTAGGATGAGAGGTGTCAGGATTGAAGGAAGACTCATTAACAACCTGAGTTATGCAGATGACACAACCTTGCTTGCTGAAAATGAACAGGACCTGAAGCACTTACTGATGAAGATCAAAGACCACAGCCTTCAGTATGAATTACACCTCAGCATAAAGAAAACAAAAATCCTCACAACTGGACCAATGAGCAACATCATGATAAACAGAGAAAAGATTGAAGTTGTCAAGGATTTCATTGTACTTGGATCCACAATCAACACCCATGGAAGCAGCAGTCAAGAAATCAAAAGACACATTGCATTAGGCAAATCTGTTGCAAAAGACCTCTTTAAAGTGTTGAAAGATGTCACCTTGAAGACTAAGGTATGCCTGATCCAAGCCATGGTGTTTTCAATCATCTCCTATGCATGTGAAAAGCTGGACAATGAATAAGGAAGACCGAAGAAGAATTGATGCCTTTGAATTGTGGTGTTGGAGAAGAATATTGACTACACCATGGACTGTCAAAAGAATGAACAAATCTGTCTTGGAAGAAGTACAACCGGAATATTCCTTAGAAGCAAGGATGGCGAGACTATGCCTTACATGCTTTGGACATGTTGTCAGGAGGGATCAGTCCCTGGAGAAGGACATCATGCTTAGTAAAGTAGAGGGTCAGTGAAAAAGAAGAAGACCCTCAACAAGATGATTGACACGGTGGCTGCAACAATAGGCTTAAGCATAACAATGATTGCGAGGATGGCGCAGGACCAGGCAACGTTTCGTTCTGTTGTATGTAGGTTGCTATGAGTCGGAACTGACTCAACAGCACCTAACAACAGGACGAGAGCTACAAACAGCTGAGCTCAAGGTCATTACCACCCTTCAGAGGTGCAAAGACCATTCCAATTCTCCCTGGTAATGTTCTCTGGCAGCGCAACCTGCTGGCATCTCAGGCCACGCCTTCAGGCCCAGTTTTTCCTGCTGCCCCTGGGAGATAATAATGCAAGAGGCTGGTGGGTGGCAGGTGAGGGGCCCCTGTTCTGCATCTTCTCATGCTCAGCAGCTCAAGTCCAGAAATCAGTTTGGCTCAGCTTTTTGAGAGCTAAGGAGTCTCCGTTTCAAACCGCTATCCAGTCTTTCCAAGGACTGGGGGTGGCCTGGGAATAGTTGTTTAATTAACCAGTTAGTTAATGAGTACCTGTAATGTACCTGGCACCAGGGATGGGTACGTATATCAATCATCTCTGAATCCCACAACATTTGAACCAAGTGGCTGCAGCATTATTCACACTGTGCAGGTAGGAGAACCAAGAGTCAGGGAAGATGTGCAGTTATGAAAAAAAGACAGAGCTAGGGTTTGAATCAATAGTCATCTGACTCTAAAGTGTGCATTCTGGTCTTCCATAGCTCAAAGATGTCCCTTTTTTTGTGGGTGGCTCATGTCTGGGCCTAAAGGGCTTATTAGGAGGCATCCATACGCAAGTGGGCTCAGAAAAGGATGCCCTGTCAAGGGTGCGGCTCTGTCTGCATCCCTCTGTCCTTCCCCACCCCCAGGCCCAAAAAAGATGGAGAAGCCACTGGAGTGGATGCTGTCTGCACCTACCACTCTGAGCCCACAGGCCTTGGGCTGGACAGAGAGTGGCTCTACTGGGAGCTGAGCCACCAGACTCATGGCATCACCCGGCTGGGCCCCTACACTCTGGACAGAGACAGTCTCTATGTCAATGGTGAGTGGTGGTAGTAATAGGGGTCTTCTCCTGCTCCCTAGCAGGGTCCTGCTGCTGCTGCTGCTGAGCTCTGGCCACAGGATACATCCCTGTCTGCATCTAGATTTCTCTCTCCTCACTCTTTCCTTTGTAAGCATCTGCTGCTTCCCCACCAAGTGCGAAGCCACAGAGAGATAGAGACAGGAAGTCAGAAAAGGGCTGTAGGAGGCATCACCCAGAACCTGGAAGGGATATGACCCCCTGACTCAAGGACACCTTCTTGGGGCCTTCCCGTTGGCATCTGTTCTTCCTCGATGGTCCAGCCCCTCCGTTCCTCCCTGAACTTTTCAAATACTCCACCTCACTCTTACCTTACTCTCTGCAGGTTACACCAGACCAGCCTGGACTCCCATTCCCAATGGTAAGTGTTCAAATCCCAGAAGGCCCTGCGTCCCATTTCCCCTTGCAGGGGTAGTTGGTCCCTCCCCCCACAGTCGAGGGCCCTGGGGATTAGGAAGCTGTAGGGCCCTGGTCACACACCCCCAACCTCTGCCTTCTGTGACTCAGGCTGGGTGTCAGGGCCCCTCGTCAATGACACCTCCAAGGTGCTGGGGCTGCATCATTCCCATTTCTGATGCTTCTTCTTCAGTTGCTGTGACTGTCACACTATCCTCGGGAGCCTCTGCTGCTCCAATCCCTTTCTCCAGCTCCACAGGTAGGAGCCTGCTCTCCATGTCTCCTTCTTTCCCACCCACATGCCTCTGTACTTGGCAGTAAGAAGAGCAAATGGAGTTTGCACAGGCAGGTTAAAGCAACGGGACATGGTGGGGGGCATAAGCCCTTGAGACCACTCCCCTGTCATGGACCAGTGCAGCTCCATGCCTGGGTTTGGAGAGCCCTGTGACTCCAGGTTTACACTTCCAGACTAGAGCACTAAGTCCCTTTAATCCATCCTTTGCTTTCTGCTAAGGCATTGTATCAGTTAGCTTTTACTGCATAACAAACAACCCCAAAATTTAGTGAATTAAAAAACAACCGTTAACTACTGTGCACTAGTATACAGATCAGTTGGGCAGTTCCTCTGGTCTCAGCTGGGCTCCCTTATGTGTCTGCTGTCACCTGCAGGTCGGCTAGGTGCCTCAGCTTCTAGGGGATGCTTGGCTGTTGGTTGGAGTGCCTCAGTTCTCCTTCATGCGGCCTGTCATCCAATAGGCTAGCTTGGGCTCATTCATATGATGGTCATTTGAGTTCTCAGCAGCAGGGAGGACAAGTGCTTTTCAGCCTTTAACTGTGTCACATTTCTCTTATCCTATTGACCAAATAAATAAATAAATAAATAAAATATTGACCAAAACAAGTCGCATGTCCAGGCCAGATTCAAGAGGTGGAAAAATAGACACCCACCTCTGAATGGAAGGGGCTGTAACATCCCATTGCAAGGATATAGATGCAAGGAGGGGAAGAATTTGTGACCATTTTGACAGTCAACCCAGGTGACCTGCTAGGGGCAGCTTGTGACCATGTTCTCTGTCCCTAGCCCTTAGGAGGTCCAGGGGGTCAGTTAGTGAGACCAGAACTAGCAGTTCATTCTGGGACAGTGCCCAAAGCTTCACCTTCTTTTAGGATGGAAAGGAAATAAAACCAGTTGCCATGAAGTCAACTCCAACTCATGGCAACTCCATGTGTGTCAGAGCAGAACTGCACTCCATGGGGTTTTCAACGGGTGTTTTTTCGGAAGTAGATTGTCGGCTTTCTTTCGAGGCACCTCAGGTGGACTCTAACCTCCAGCTTTTCAGTTAGCAGCCATGTGCATTAACTATTTGTGCCCCCCAGGGACAGACAGGAAATAGAACAGGGCAATCCAAGCCTAAATCAGAAGGGACAGAGACTAAGAGGGTCAGCAGAGAAAGCAGAGGTAAACAACGTTAATATCAGCAATGACAACATGGAACACCAGCATTCACTGATTGTTTGTCATGTACCAGCAACCTTGCTTTATATGTATGATCTTACTTCAGCCCTAGCAGGTAGGCGCTATTACTTCTTCATCTGAGAGAGGCAGAAAATGGAGCTCTGGATGCTCCATGATTTTTCTGGGGTCAAAAAAAAAAAAAAATTTTTTTTTTTTTTTTACATAGCCAGCAGACGGCCAGGACTTAATCTCAAGTCTTTCAAACTCCAGAGCCTGAGCTTGTGCCTTAAGGAGCTGTGTGGCCTTGGGCAGTACCTTAACCTCTCTGAAACTCAATTTCATCCTCTGTAAATTGGCACTAATTAATAGAACTCACCTCATGGGATTGTTTGGGGATTAAAGGAGGTACTGTTTATCACAGAGTGTAGCATAGAGTAAGCTCTTGCCAAATACCAGCTGGTATCATTGCTGCTGTTTTCATGGTTATGGTTATCATTACTATTACTAGCATCTTTCTAAAGAAAGTTTTCCATTTTGAGAAGAGACATTCTGGCCTTGTGCAACAGAGGTAAACACACTGCCCATCACAGAGATGGATGGAGATTCTCAGTTCCCACCTCCACCAGGTCTAGTACAGGCCTGATTCAGGGCATGGCTTCTTCTCTCTCTCCACTGCCGTAGCCCCTAGCTATGTCCTGGTGCCCTTCACCCTCAACTTCACCATCACCAACCTGCGCTACGTGGAGGACATGCATCTCCCAGGCTCCCTGAAGTTCAATACCACGGAGAAGGTCCTGCAGCACCTGGTGAGAGCCCTGCCCACCTCATTCAGGCCCTCTACTGATGCCTGCCCCACTCACCTTCCTCCTGCCCACCATCTGAGTCAAGCCCTGCCCACTGATATTTGCCCCACTCACTTCACCCCACCTCCCAGCCGATGCCAGCTCTGCCCACCTCAACCTTGCTCCACCCACTGGTGCCTGCCCAGCCCACCTCACACTTGCCCCACCCTTGTCTTCTCAGACCTCCTCTTCACCTCCCTCTCTTCTCCAGCTCAAGCCCTTGTTCAAGAACACCAGTATTGGCCTTCTCTACTCCAGCTGCAGACTAACCTCCCTCAGGTGAGACCTCCAGAGAAGGTGGCCTCCCAGGCATGATGAGGACTCTACCCAAAGGCTCCCAGGGGTGGGCCCTCCCACTTTAACCATTTCCAGCCCCAAGCCTGGGATAGCAGCTGCCTGTGGGGCTCCTGACTCATGAGTCCTCAAATCTCCCATGCAGTTTTTACTGGGAACAAAAAGAAAAATGGAACAGCTCACAAGTATGCACCAAACCCCTTCACAAAGGACACACCCCTGATTGAAACATTTGCTGTATGTCAGTGAGCTGCTCAGCCTGCCATGCCCCCAACCCTACACCATGTCCAAAGGTTAACACACACTGTGCTAACCAACCCCACACCACAGCCAAATGCTCCTGAAGGTTAATTCACATCATGTCAGCGAACCCTACACGACATCCAAACACTCCTGAAGGTTAACACACACTGAAGGTTAATGCTCACTGTGTGTCAGGCATTGGCATAAACCAGGGTTCTTCTGCCACCTCAACACTGCAGGTAGTCCTTGCCTGAACAACGGGGTTCTGTTCCGGCAGCTCCGTTGTAAGTCAGTTCTGACGTAAGTTGAATACTTCATTTAAGTTTTTATTTTTACTGCATTTTATTATCAGTATTTTTATAAATCCAATCTTTATTTTCTTTGAGGGTTAGAAACATTACATATAAACTTACAGCTATATTTTAACACATACCTACATACATAAAAATTGCACACATCATTTAAGGAAAATGACGGTTTAAGTGCAGTTCTTCGTAACTCTAATACATTGTAAGTCAGAGACTACCTGTATTGACATTCTGGGTTGGTAATTCTTTGCTGTGGGAGGCGGTCCTCTACATTTGAGGATATTAAGCAGCATCCTTACCCCAGACCCACCAGATACTAGTAGCACCTCCCCAGTTGCAACAATCAAAAATGTCTACAGATGTTGCCAAATGTCTCTGAGGGTACAAAATTGCTCCAGGTTGAAAATCACAGAGCTAAATGCTTCCCATACATCATCGCCTTAAACTCTTACAAAAAAGCTATTATTATCAGCTGTGTGGCCTTGGGCCACTAAATTAGCCTCTCTGAAACTCTCTTTCATCCTCTGTAAGTGGATAGTAAGACTAACCTCATGCGATTGTCGGGAGGATTAAATGAGGTACTGGATGGATGGAAGGTGCTTAGCAGAGTGTGGCATGGAGTAGGCTCTCACCAAATATCAGCCATTACCATTGCTGCTTACAGATGAAAAACCAAAGCACAGGAAAGTAAGGCATGTGCGCAGAGCCGCACAGTTTTCAAATGGTGAGCCGGATTCGAGCCCAGTCTCTGAAGAATCCATTTATTTATCCACTAAGCTTACCTTGCCTCTTCCTCTCAGGAAGAACTTCATGCCCTCATCCCCCTTTCCCTGTGAACCCAGCCTCCAGTTCTCTGCTTCTTTGCAGGGAGGAGGTGAGGGGCTTGTCCCTTGCCAGGTCACAGATGGGGCTTTTCAAGTATGAGTGGCTGGCTCTGTTCTGAGGTCTCTGGGAGGGTTTAACTTTGCTGAGCATCTTCTTGGAATACACTCCATGCCTCTGCAGAAGTGGAGAGAGAGGAGATCCTCTTCTGACATACTAGGTGGAGAAGGAAGGAAGGAAGTCATCTCTTAGAGACAAACCCAGGGTGCTGATGTACCCCTACCACAGTGGTCTCTCCCCTCTCCTAAACTGGGGTTTCACAAATTTTCTGTCCTTGCACAAATGTTCTTTGAGCACCTAATGTGTACCACACTCTGCACTCAGCTCAGAATACTCAGTGGAGGCTAAGCATAGACTACTGTCAAGAAAACTCGTAAACAGATAACTAACAGAGTGGCAATATGGTAAATAATAATAATAAATAGCAAATCCTCACCTGGTATGGCACAACCTTGCTTGTTGAAAGTGAAGTGGACTTGAAGCACTTACTGATGAAGATCAAAGACCACACAGTTTTCAGTATGGATTACACATCAACAAAAAGAAAACAAAAATCCTCACAACTGGACCAATAAGCAACATCATGATAAATGGAGAAAAGATTGAAGGTGTCAAGGATTTCATTGTACTTGAATCCATAGTCAACACCCATGGAAGCAGCAGTCAAGAAATCAAAAGATGCATTGCTTTGGGCAAATCTGCTGCAAAAGACCTCTTTAAAGTGTTGAAAAGGAAAGATGTCACCTTGAAGACTAAGGTGTGCCTGACCCAAGCTGTGATGTTTTCAATCGCCTCATATGCAAAGTGGACTATGAATAAGGAAGACCAATGAAGAATTGACATCTTTGAATTGTGGTGTTGGCGAAGAACATTGAATATATCATGGACTGCCAAAACAACAAACAAATCTCTCTTGGAAGGAGTATAGCCAGAATGCTCCTTAGAGGCAAGGATAGTGAGACTGTGTCTCACATATCTTGGACATGTTATCAGGAGGGATCAGTCTCTGGAGAAGGACATCATGCTTGGTAAAGTGGAGGGTCAGTGAAAAAGAGGAAGACCCTCAATGAGATGATTGAAACAGTGGCTGCAACAATTGGCTCAAGCATAACAACGATTGTGAGGATGGTGCAAGACTGGGCAGTGTTTCATTCTGTTGTACATGGGGTCACTATGAATCAGAACCACCTCAATGGCACCTAACAACAACACCACCTAGTAATTAGGGTGTATCAGTTACTATTTTAAGCACTTATATTAATTCATTTAATCCTCACAAGATTTCCCTTCTCATCAGTGTGGTGGGTACCAATCATTATTCCCATTTTATAGATGAGAAAACTGAGACATAGAGAGACCGTTGAAGTGCCAAGAGATGAGGTAAGGGCAGCGGGCTCAGGAGAAACTGATATCAAAGCTCCTACCTGGAAACAAGTAGGTGTTGGCCAAGAGACACCTCTGGGCCAGGAGACGCAGCTCTGGGGAAAGGGAAAAATGGGTACCAAGGGCAGGGCCTGACGTGGGGCATGCAAGTAGATTGGAAATACTCAGCTGCAAGTGTGAGAGTAGAGAGGTGAGCAGGGCCATCATGGACGTTCTGATGTCATGTGAAGACACTTCTGGTCCCATCTAAAGGCAGTAGGGAACCATGGAAGAATTTCAACAAAAGTCTAACAAGGAAATACTTCCATTCAGAGTGAGAATTGGCTGCTTTATGGAGAGTGGATTGTAAAGGGTAGAGAGGATGTGATGAGAGCCTGGACTCAGGAGGCAATGTTTGTTGTTGTTGGTGCCGTCTAGTCGGTTCCAGCTCATAGTGACCTATGTACAACAGAAAGAAACACTGCCTGGTCCTGTGCCATCCTTACAATCGGTGTTATGCTTGAGCCCGTTGTTGCAGCCACTGTGTCAATCTATCTCATTGAGGGTCTTCCTCTTTTCTGCTGACCCTGTACTTTACCAAGCATGATGTCCTTCTCCAGGGACTGATCCCTTCTAACAACATGTCCAAAGTATGTAAGACACAGCCTCGCCATACTTGCTTCTAAGGAGCATTCTGGTTGTTCTTCTTCCAAGACAGATTTGTTTGTTCTTTTGGCAGTCCATGTATATTCAGTATTCGTCACCAACACCACAATTCGAAGGCATCAATTCTTCTTCAGTCTTCCTTATTCATTGTTTATGAATAAGGCAATGTTTAAGGAACGATTTTTACGATGTGAAGCAAATTCCCTCAATGGTGGGTGATGCAGTATCTTGGATTCTGTTGACAAGAACTCTACCACTTTCTTTTTCTTTTTATTAAATGATATTTTACTGTGTTTTTAATGAAGGTTTATACAGCAGTTTAGGTTCCCATTCAACAATTTCTATACAAATTGTTCAGTGACATTTGTTACATTCTTTTCTATGCATGAGCATTCTCATTATTTCCGTTCTGGTTATTCCATTTCCAGTAATCTAGTTTCCCTGCCCCCTTAACTTCTTATCTTTGTTTTAAAGTAATTGTTGACCGTTTGGTCTCATATAGGTGATTTTTATTATCTCACGGTGATATTCTTTATTTTGTAAGACAATCTATTATTTAGCTAAAAGGTGACCTCAGCGGCTAGTTTCAGTTCAAGGTTTGAAGAGTATCTCAGGGCAATAGTCTCAGGGAGTCTTCTATTCTCAACCATTTAGGTAAGTGTGGATTTTTTAAGAATTTGAGGTTCTATTCCACATTTTTCTCCCATTCTATCAGAATCCATCTATTGTGTCCCTGATCAGAACAGTTGGTAGTGGAATATGGACACCATCTAGTTCTTGTGGTCTCAGGGTAGATGAGCCCATGGTTAGTATAAACTGTTAGTCTTGTAGACGAGTTTCTTCTTTGAGTCTTTAGTTTTCTTCTTTCTCTTTTAAGAGCCTTACCAGTTTCTAACTTTCCCTATATGCCCACCATGTCCTCAGGAGCCGCCCAAAGATGGATCCTCATTGTTCCCATCCTTGTATCTCTTCCTAGGTCTCAGAAAGATGGAGCAGCAACCAGCATGGAAGCCATATGCACCCATCACCCCAACCATGCAGGCCTTGGGCTGAACAGAGAGCAGCTGTACCAGGAGCTGAGCCAGTTGACCCATGGCATCACCCAGCTGGGCCCCTACACCCTGGACCAAGACAGTCTCTATGTCAATGGTGGGGGGCTGCCATCTTGTTTTGCATCCCAGAAGTCCTCACATCCTCCCTCCTCATCTCACCCTTTCCCTTCTCTCTCACTTACCTCATCCTTTTCCCCTCCACCTCTGCAGGTTACAACCATCAGACTTCAGAAAACACCCCCAGTGGTGAGTATTCAGTGATGCCAGAGAGCCCTTTCCCCTGGGAAGAAAACATCAGGCCCCTTGCCCACATTCCCTGTAGTCAGGAGGGAAGGAGTCAAGGGCACAGGCCAGGAAGTCATTGCATTAAGACTCAGCTGTGAATCACTTCTGTGTTGCCAACTGGGCATAGAGAAATGGCCACTAGATGTTGGCTGAGTGGGTGGATGAATGAAAGTAAATAAGCAATTCATTGGAAATAAATAAGACTATTGGGTCTTTGAATGGCTGTTTCAAAGCTTTGTAGCTTCCAAAATATTCCCTCCTTCACCTCAAGTAGATAGTGGTCAAATGTCATCCAAAACTAGTTCTTCTGGTACTTGGCCCCAAGGATCCTCAGCTATTGCTATGGTCCCCTGTGGGATGGGTGCTGGGTCTAGGCTTATGGCCTCAGGCCCTGTGCCCCACATCTTCCCCAGACTCTGCTCAAGCATGGCCTCTCTTCTCCTTCCTTTGCTGCAGCCACAGGCCCCACACTGGTGCCCTTCACCCTCAACTTCACCATCACCAACCTGCGCTACACCGAGAACATGGGGCCTCCAGGCTCTGTGAATTTCAACACCACAGAGAAGGTCCTGCAGTATTTGGTAAGAGGCCCTCCCACCTCTCTCCTGCCCTGCACACTGGTGCCAGCCCATCTCACCTCACTCTGCCCTGCCCACCTGTGCTAGCCCATTCCACCTCAGTCATGCCCTGCTCACTGATGCCATCCTTGCCCACCTATGCCAGCCTCTCCCACCTTGCTCCTACCCTGCTTATAGATGCCAGCCTCTCTCATCGCATTCCTACCCTGCTTACTTATGCCAAGCCTGTCCACCTATGAAAGTTCCTCCCACCTATACCAGCCATACCCACCTCACTCCTGCCCTGCCCACTGAGGGTAGCCCTGCCCACCTATCACTCCCTTTCTCTAGCTCCACTTCTCACCTCCCACTCCTTCTCCACAGCTTGGCCCCTTGTTCAAGAATAACAGTGTTGGTCTCTTCTACTCTGGCTGCAGACTGATCTCGCTCAGGTGAGACTCCCCGAAAGGACAGCTGGGGGGCTGCCCCATGTGCTCCCAGGCCCAAGCCTTTTGGGCAAGGTCCTTCCTGCCCTGCCTGACACAGTGTCCTTAGCAGAGTGGAATTCAGGAAGCACTTGCTCCAAAACCAAAACATCTCTTGGTCTTCCCTCTCACCCTCAAGCTTTATAGCATCCATAGGGAGGACTGGCCCCTCCCTGGTCACCCTCTGAACACCCTCTCCCCTTTCCTCTAAGGAGGGCATTTTCTTTGGGTGTTAAATTCTGTCCCCAGGGATTCTGTTCTCTCCAGACAAAGGTGCCTACTCCACTTGCTTTAATTCCAAATCCAGATCTTCCCCTGTCTCCTGTGTAAGCTCTTCATCTACAGTCCCTATGTCATGGATAGGCAGATTTCAGCCTTTCAACTTACTAAACATTTCATACCACAAATCAGTTCATTACAGCAACAAAAGAAAGTCCCATGCTGACCATCAGTTGGTGCCCTAAGAGAAACTAAGCCTCCCTTCTCACCTCTCTACCTGGTTTCTTTCTCATTTCCACTGACCCCTTGCTATCTTGCCCCCACAATCTCAAGACCCTCCTCTGGGGCACTCCATTTGTGTTCATCTCCTCTTCCTCCCTCTCCAGACCTGAGAAGTATGGAGCAGCCACCACAGTGGACGTCATCTGCACCCACCACCCTGACCCAGGGGGCCCAAGTCTGAACAGAGAGCAGGTTTACTGGGAGCTGAACCAGCTGACCAATGGAGTCACCCAGTTGGGCTCCTATACCCTGGACAGGGACAGTCTCTATGTCAACGGTGAGAGGCCCTGTGGGGGTGGGGGTCTCCTCCCCCTTGCTGGGTGGGTCCTGCTAGGGCAGGTATCTGCCCCAAGTCCAGGCCTCCATCTAGGCCTCTCATTTTAGAAGGCTTTGATTAAGGACTGTCTCTCCTGGGCAGGAGGGGTATGTGTGGCCTTTTATTACTGCCAAGTGGGGGCTCTGACTTCCTCATACAGAATCATAGGTGTGATGGTCCAGCTGCCATCTCTGCTGTGACCAAGTGGCCTCCTCATTGAATGTCTCTCCCTCCCCCTTCCTCAACATCCCATCTGCAGGTTACACCCACCGGACCTCAGCCACCACCTCCACCAGTGAGTATTATAGACCCTGACACCCCTATGTGCCTGGGATCACCACACACCTCCTGAACAATAGGAGTCGCTGGACCCGCCAACCCCTCCCCTGCCACTACTTACCATCAGAAAGGAAAAGGGTCCAGAAGACTTGCATAGTGTGTGGACTGAGTTGAGGATGAGATGGGTCACCCCTTTGCCCATGATCTTGAAGGATGATGCCCTCTCCCTGGGCTGAGAGGGGCATGAGAGAATTGTACATTTCCTTACCTCATTCTCCACCCCACCACCCGCTGCCATTTTCTTGGAGATAGCTCACCTTGGATTTCAACCCTGGTGTTTCTTCCCCAGAAGCTGTGACCTCCATATCCTTCCCAGCATCCTCTCTGGCACCTGCCCTCACCACCAAACCCACAGGTAGAAAAGGCTCTTATTGATAATGAAATTATTTCTCCAGCAGTACTTGTATCAAATAATTTCTTCCTTCATTGATTACTCTTCCCAAAGGAGCTCATCCATTTATGAGTATTCTGCAGACCATCTAGCCTCGGTACACAAATCCACACCTTACACTGGTCCATCCATCTCCTAGGACATCACTCACGTCGCTTGTTCTTAACATGACCACCCTGAAGTCATCATCATCCTTAAAACCTGCACCTTCTTTCATCACCAAACCCAGTGACAATCTTGCCAACATTGGCCTACCCTGTCCTTCACCTGCCACATCCATCCATCTCTCAAGACTTGCTTTTCTCTGCATCTGTATCACCTAAAATGTTACTCAGGTAACCAGCATTTTCCACTAGGATGGCTGCACTAGACACCACTCTGCCCTACATGTGTCCACCTAATTCCTGTCTTGTAGACAACCTTTGGATGGCTCTACCTGGCCTCAAGTCAGTCCAAACTCTGTTCTGGATAGTCACAACCTCCCCTTTTTGGGCTCAGAGGATCCTTCCAGTCCCATGTCTACACTTCTGTAGCCACCATGAAAGGACTTGAGATTTCTTGTGTGCAGCTGCTCTGCCCTACCACCAGGCCTTTGCCCAGGCTGTTCCTCTATCTGGAGTTCTTCTTCCAGTTGTTGGTTGTCATGTACCAAATTCTTAGCCCTTATCATAATTACATCTGAAATGGTGCTTCCTTTGTGAAGCTTTACTGAATCTTTGAGTTGGGTGACCTTTCTGGACTCATATGCCCTCCAATTACCCCTGTGCTTAATGGTCTGATCACTGACATGGCCACAATACCAGAAACTAAGGCATGTCTTAGTTTCCTAATGCCACTGTAACAGGATTATTACAAGTGGATGGATTTAAAGAGCAGAAAATTTTTTTTCTCACAATTCAGGAGACTAGAAGTCCAGATTCAGGGTACTGGCTCTAGGGGAAGGCTCTCTCTCTGTCAGCTCTAGGGGAAAATTCTTGTCACTTTCAGCTTCTGTAGCCCCAGCATTCCTCACTTCCTTGGTGATCTACACATGGCATCTAATTTCCCCAGTTTATGCTTGTGCTTCTGCATCTAATCTGTTATTTTTATAACTCAGAAGTGATCAGGTTCAGGACACACCCTACGCTGATGTTGTCGTTGTTCTTAGGTGCTATGGAGTCGATTTCAACTTGTATCAACCCTAAGTACAAAAAAAGCTGCCTGTCCTGAACCATCCTCATGATCCCGGTTATGCTTGAGACCATTGTTGCAGCCACTGAGTCAATCCATCTCTTTAAGGGTCACCCTCTTTTTGCTGATCGTTTACTTTACCACTCATGATGTCTTTCTCCAGGGACTGCTCCCTCCTGATAATATGTCCATACTTCTTGCTTCTAAGGAGCATTCTGGCTGCACTTCTTCCAAGACAGCTTTGTTCCTTCTTCTGGCAGTTCATGGTATATTCAACATTCTTCATCAACACCATAATTCAAAGACATCAGTTCTTCTTCCATTTTCCTTATATATTGTCCATCTCTTCCATGCATCTGAGGTGATTGAAAACTGCATGGCTGATCAGGCACATTTTTGTCCTTAAAGTGATATCTTTGCTTTTAAACACTTTAAAGAGGTCGTTTGTAAGAGATTTGCCAGTGAAATGTATCATTCGATTTCTTGACCACTGCTTCCACAGGCATTGCTTGTACATCCAAGTAAAATGAAATCCTTCATAACTTCAAAATTTTCTCTGTTTATCATGATGTTGCTTATTGGTCTAGTTGTGAAGATTTTGGTTTTCTCTATGTTGAAGTATAATCCATACTGAAGGCTGTAGTCTTTGATCTTCGTCATTAAATGCTTCATGTTCTCTTCAACTTCAGCAACCAAGGTTGTGTCATCTGCATATCGCAGGTTGTTAATAAGTCCTGCTGCAATCCTGATGCCCTGTTCTTCACATAGTCCAGCTTCTTGGATTATTTTCTCAGCATAAAGACTAAACAAGTATGGTGAAAGGATACAACCACGACACATGCCTTTCCTGATTTTAAATCACACAGTATCCCCTTGTTCTGTTCAAATGACTGCCTTTTGGTCTATGTACAGGTTCCTCATGAACACAATGAGGTGTTCTGGAATTTCCATTCTTCAAAATGTTATCCATAATTTGTTATGGTCCACACAGTCAAATGCCGTTGCATAGTCAATAAAACACAGTTCAGCATCTTTCTGGTATTCTCTGCTTTCAGCCAAGATCTATCTGACATCAGCTATGATAACCCTCATTCCACATCCTCTTCTGAATGTACCTTGAATTTCTGGCAATTCCTTGTCCATGTACTGCTGCAACCATTTTTGAATTATTTTCAGCAAAATAATTTAAAATATTAAAGCTTACAGCCTAAAAGGCCCTATGGGGCAGTTCTCTGTTATAACAGATACCTATGATCCACAGGTATAAGGATTAGGATTCCAACACATATTTTGGGGAGACACAATTCAATCCTATACCTTATTCACCTATAAACCTACAAAGCCCAACACAGAGTTTGGCACCCATTAGTGCAAAATTATTAGACATTGAATGAAATGTCTCGAGTATTCCAGAATATTCCCTCCTTCAGCTCCGGCAGCCAATAGCTGTATTTAGTCCACTACTGGTGCTTCTGGCCAGGTTTCAGGCAACCTTGACCATTGCTATGGTCCAAAGGGACAACTTCCTCTTTCTCCCCCAACGCAGCTCCTGAACTTGCCTTGGTTCTGCTCACTCTTAACTTCACCATTACCAACCTGCTCTACACGGATAACATGGGATGCCCAGGCTCCACCAAGTTCAACTTCACTGAGAAGGTTCTGCAGCACCTGGTAAGGACCCGGTGATGATCACTTTGAAGCCCCACCTCATCCCTGCCCATGCAGCCCCTCAGCCCCTTGGGCCATCCTGCTCACTTCCTTCTCTTTTCTCACCAGCTTGGGCCCTTGCTCAATAAGTCCAGTGTGGGAACCCTCTACTCTGGCTGCAGACTGACCTCGCTCAGGTGAGACACCTTGAAAAGGCAACTGGTGGGGATGCCACAGGTGTCCCCAGGCAGTTTCCTTCCTGCCCTGCCAGATACAGTGTCCTCACAGAGGTGCATTGCAGGAGGCACTTCATCCAGGACCAAGGCATCTCCCAGTCCCCACTCTACAAAACCCATCAGCAGGACTGGCGCTTTCTTGTTCACCCCCTGAACTCTCCTTTCCTGTGACCACAGAGGGCATTTCCTTTGGATGCTAAATTCTGCTCCAGGGATTCTTTCCAGACAAATATGCCTTGTGTACTAGCTTTAATCCCAAATCCAGCTCTGCACCTGTCTCATTTCCCCTGCCCATTCTTGTCCTACTAAAGGCTCTCAGGACCCCTGTCTGGGGGACTCTATTTGTTGTCATGCCCCTCATCCACCCCAGGCCCAAGAAGGATGGGAAAGCCACCAGAGTGGACACCATCTGCACCCTCCACCATGACCCTGAGAGCCGCAGCCTGGACAGAGAGCGGCTTTACTGGGAGCTGAACCAGCTGACTCATGGGGTCACCCAGCTGGGCCCCTACACCCTAGACAGGAACAGTCTCTATGTTAACGGTGAGAGGCCATGCTATCGTGGGGGTCTCCTTCCCCTTGCTGGATGTGTTCTGCTAGGACAGGTATCTGCCCCAACTTCAGACTTTCATCTAGGCCTATCATTATAGTGGGCTTTGAGCAAGGCCTCTGTCTCTCCTGGGAGGGAGAGGGATATGTGGCCTTTGATCACTGCCAGCTAGGGGCTCTGTCTTCCTTGAAAGGAATCACAGCTATGATGGCCTAGCCACCATCTCTACTTTGACCTAGTGGCCTCCTCATTGAATGTCTCTTCCTCCCCCTTCCTCACCATCCCATTTGCAGGTTACACCCGCTGGGCCTCAGCCACCTCTTCCACCAGTGAGTATCACAGACCTCAATATCCCGGTGTGCCTGGGATCACCCCACATCTCCTGAACAATAGGAGCTGCTGGACTTGCCAACCTTTCCCCTGCCACTACTTACCATCCAGAAGGAAAGGGTCCAAAAGACGTGCATAGAATGCAGACTGAGTTGGGGATGAGTCACCCCTATGCCCACCCTCTTGAGGATGATGCCCTCTCCCTCGGCTGAGAGAAGCATAAGAGAACTGTACATTTCCTTACCTCGTACCCCTCCCCGCCGACCCACTGCAATTTCCTTAGAGATAACTCACAATGAATTACAACCCCAGTGTTTCTTCCCCAGCAGTTGTGACCTCCTCATCCTTCCCAGCAACCTCTCTGGAACCTGCCCTCACCACCAAGCCCACAGGTAGGAAAGGTCTCAGGCTCTTACTGATAAAGAAATCATTTCTCCTGCATTATTGTATCAAATCAATTCATCCTTCATTGCTCACTCACTGTCTCCAAGGGAGCTCATCCATTTATGTGGGTTCTACCAAGCATCTAGTCCCGGGGTGCCCAAATCCACACCTCACACTAGCTCCAGACCCTTAGTCCATTTACCTTCTAAGACATCATTCAGGCTGCTTCGTCTCAACATGTTAACCCTGAAATCATCATCATTACTCAAACCTGCTCCTTCCCTCATCACTAAATGCAGAGACAGGAGTGCCAACCTTGGCCCTCCCTGTCCTTCACCACCCACATCCATCCATCTCTCAAGACTGTCCTTTTTCTGCATCTATATCATCTAGAACTTTTCTCGGGCAACCAGCATCTTCCACTAGGATGGCTGCAATAGCCACCATTCTGGCCTACATATATCTACCTACTTCCTGTCTTGTGGACAATCTTTGGATTGCTCCACCTGACCTCAAGTCGGGTCCAGCCTCTGTTCTGGATAGTCACAGATTCTCCTTTCTGGGCTCAGAGGATCCTTCCAGTCCTATGTCTTACTCCCTATGGCCACAAGGAAAAGACTTGAGGTTTCTTGTGTGCAGCCGCTGTGCCCTACCACCAGGCCACTGTCCTGTGTGTTCTTCCTGTTTGGAGTGCTCTTTCCAATTTTTGGCTGCCATGTACCAAAATGCTATGGCTTCTTATAATCACACCTGAAATAGTGCTTCCCTTGTGAACTTCTCTGAGTCATTGGGTTCGTGCCCCTCCTGGACTCATATGCCTCTCAGCTCACCCTACAGCTTAATGGTCTGATCACTGACCTGGCCACAATACCACAAACTAAGGCACGTCTTAGTTTCCTAATGCGACTGTAACAGAATTATTTCAAGTGGGTGGATTTAAAGGACAGAAACTTATTTTCTCACAGAAAGGAGGCTAGCAGTCTAGATTCAGGGAACCAGCTCTAGGGTAAGACTCTGTCAGCACTAGGGAAAATCCTTGTCACTTTCAGCTTCTGTAGCTCCAGCATTCCTCACTTCCTTGGAGATCTGCACATGGCATCTAACTTCCACAGTTCATGCTTTGCTTCTGCATCTAATCTGTTCTTTTTATAAATAAGAAGTCATTACGTTTAGGACACGCCCAACACTGATGTTGTTATTAGGTGCCATCAAGTCAGTTCAGAAGCACGTCGACTCTAAGTACAACAAAACGAAAAGATGCCTGTTCTGAACAATCCTCACAGTCGTTATGCTTAAGCCCATTGTTGCAGCCACTGTGTCAATCCATCTCTTTGAGGGTCATCCTCTTTTTGCTGACTGTTTACCATGCATGACGTCTTTCTCCAGGAACTGCTCCCTCCTGATAACATGTCCAAAGTATATAAGATGAAATCTCGCCTTCCTTGCTTCTAAGGAACATTCTGGCTGTACTTTTTCCAAGACAACTTTGTTCCTTCATCAGGCAGTCTATGGTATATTCAATATTCTTTGCCAGTGCTATAATTCAAAGACATTAATTCTTCTTCCATCTTCCTTATTTATTGTACATTTTTGGCATGCATATGAGGCGATTGAAAACTGCGTGTCTTTTTCAGGCACATTTTAGTCCTTAAAGTGACATCTTTGCTATTTTAACACTTTAAAGAGGTCTTTTGCAGCAGATTTGCTGATACAATGTGTCATTTGATTTCTTGCTCACTGCTTCCATAGGCATTGATTGTGCACCCAAGTAAAGTAAAATCCTTGACAACTTCAAAATTTTCTTCATTTATCATTATGTTGATTACTGGTCCAGTTGTGAGGATTTTGGCTTTTTTATGTTGAGATGTAATCCATAATGAAGGCTGTAGTCTTTGACCATCAGTAAATGCTTCAAGTACTTTTCACTTTCAGCAAGCAAGGTTGTGTCATCTGTTAATTGCAGGTAGTTAATGAGTCTTCCTCTAATTCTGATGCCCTGTTCTTCTTCATATAGTCCAGCTTCTCAGATTATTTGCTCAGCATAAAGACTGAACAAATATGGTGAAAGGATACAACCTTGACACATACCTTTCCTGATTTTAAACCACACAGCATACCCTTGTTCTGTTCGAATGACTACCTCTTAGCCTATGGACAGGCTCCTCATGAATACAATGAAGTGTTCTGGAATTCCCATTCTTTGAAATGTTATCCATGATTTGTTATGACCCACACAGTCAAATGCCTTTTCATAGTCAATGAAACACAAGTAAACATCTTTCTGGTATTTTCTGCTTTCAGCCAAGATCCATCTGATATCAGCAATGATATAACTCATTCAATGTCCTCTTCTAAATCTGTCTTGAATTTCTGGCACTTCCATGTTGATATACTGCTGCAGCTGTTTTTGAATTACTTTCAGCAAAATAATCTAAAAATTAAAGATTACAGCCTAAAAAATTCTATGTGGGCAGTTCTACTCTGTCATATTGGATGCCTATGAAACACAGGTATAGGGGTTATGGTTCCAACACATATTTTGGCGGGGGGGTGTGGAATTCAATCCATAACACTATGCCTTGTCTATGAACCCACAGAACCCAGTACAGAGCTTTGCATCCATTAGTGCTCAATTGTTGTAGTTGTTGTTGTTAGGTGCCACCGAGTCAGTTCTGACTCATGGTGACCCTGTGCACAACAGAATGAAACACTGCCCAGTTCTGAGCCATCCTTACAATTATTGTTATGCTTGAGCTCACTGTTGCAGCCACTGTGTCAATCCACCTTATTGAGGGTCTTCCTCTTTTCCGCTGACCCTGTACTCTACCAAGCATGATGTCCTTCTCCAGGGGCTGATCCCTCCTGACAACATATCCAAAGTATGTAAGATGCAGTCTCACCATCCTTGCCTCTGGGGGGCATTCTGGCCGTACTTCTTCCAGGACAGGTTTGTTCATTCTTTTGGCAGTCCATGGTATATTCAATATTCTCCGCCAACACCACAATTCAAAGGCATCAACTCTTCTTCGGTCTTCCTTATTCATTGTCCAGCTTTCACATGCATTTGATGCAATTGAAAATACCATGGCTGTGGTCAGGTGCACATTGGTCTTCAGGGTGACGTCTTTGCTCTTCAACACTTTGAAGAGGTCCTTTGCAGCAGATTTACCCAATGCAATGAGTCTTTTGATTTCTTGACTGCTGCTTCCATGGCTGTTGATTGTTGATCCAAGTAAAATGAAGTCCTTGGCGACTTCAATCTTTTCTCCATTTATCATGATGTTGCTCATTGGTCCAGTTGTGAGGATTTTTGTTTTCTTTATGTTGAAGTGCAATCCATACTGAAGGCTGTGGTCTTTGATCTTCATCAGTAAGTGCTTCAAGTCCTCTTCACTTTCAGCAAGCAAGGTTGTGTCATCTGCATAATGCAAGTTGTTAATGAGTCTTCCTCCAATCCTGATGCCCCATTCTTCTTCATATACTCCAGCTTCTTGGATTATTTGTTCAACATACAGATTAAATAGGTATGATGAAAGAATACAACCCTGACGCACACCTTTCCTGACTTTATACCAATCGGTATCCCTTTGTTCTGTCCCAACAACTGCCTCTTGATCTATGTAAAGGTTCCTGATGAGCACAATTAAGTGTTCTGGAATTCCCATTCTTCGCAGTGTTATCCATAGTTTGTTATGATCCACACAGTCGAATGTCTTTGCATAGTCAATAAAACACAGGTAGACATCCTTCTGGTATTCTCTGCTTTCAGCCAGGATCCATCTGACATCAGCAATGATATCCCTGGTTCCATGTCCTCTTCTGAAACCGGCCTGAATTTCTGGCAGTTCCCTGTTGATATACTGCCGCAGCCGTTTTTGAATGATCTTCAGCAAAATTTTGCTTGCGTGCGATATTAATGATATTGTTCTATAATTTCCACATTCAGTTGGATCACCTTTCTTGGGAATAGACATAAATATGGATCTCTTCCAGTCAGTTGGCCAGGAAGCTGTCTTCCATATTTCTTGGCATAGACGAGTGACCACCTCCAGCGCTGCATCTGTTTGTTGAAACATCTCAATTGATATTCCATCAATTCCTGGAGCCTTGTTTTTCACCATTGCCTTCAGAGCAGCTTGGACTTCTTCCCTCAGTACCCTCAGTTCCGGATCATATGCCACCTCTTGAAATGGTTGAATATCGACTAATTCTTTTTGGTATAATGACTCTGTGTATTCCTCCATCTTCTTTCGCTGCTTCCTGTGTCGTTTAATATTTTCCCCGTGGAATCCTTCACTATGGCAACTCAAGGCTTGAATTTTTTCTTCAGTTCTTTCAGCTTGAGAAACGCTGAGCGTGTTCTTCCCTTTTGGTTTTCCATCTCCAGCTCTTTGCACGTGTCATTCTTTACTTTGTCTTCTTGAGAGGCCCTTTGAAATCTTCTGTTCAGTTCTTTTACTTCATCAATTCTTCCTTTTGCTTTAGCTGCTCGACGCTCAAGAGCAAGTTTCAGAGTCTCCTCTGACATTCATCTTGGTCTTTTCTTTCTTTCCTGTCTTTTCATTGACCTCTTGCTTTCTTCATGGATGATATCCTTGATGTCATTCCACAACTCTTCTGGTCTTCGGTCACTAGTGTTCAATGCATCAAATCTATTCTTCAGATGGTCTCTAAATTCAGGTGGGATATACTCAAGGTCATATTTTGGCTCTCATGGACTTGCTCTGATTTTCTTCAGTTTCAGCTTCAACTTGCATATAAGCAATTGATGATCTGTTCCACAGTCGGCCCCTGGCCTTGTTCTGACTGATGGTATTGAGCTTTTCTGTCGTCTCCATAGATATAATCAATTTGATTTCTGTGTGTTCCATCTGGGGAGGTCCATGTGTACAGTCACCGCTTATGTTGGTGAAAGAAGGTATTTGCAATAAAGAAGTCATTGTTCTTGCAAAATTCTATCATTCAATCTCCAGCATTGTTTCTATCACCAAGGCCAAATTTTCCAACTACTGGTCCTTCTTCTTTGTTTCCAACTTTCGGATTCCAATCACCAGTAATTATCAATGCATTTTGATTGCATTTTCAATCAATTTCAGACTGTAGCAGCTGATAAAAATCTTCTATTTCTAGTGGTTGGCGCGTAAATTTGAATAATAGTCATATTAACTGGTCTTCCTTGTAGGCGTATGGATATTTTCCTATCACTGACAGCATTGTACTTCAGGATAGATCTTGAAACGTTCTTTTTGACGATGAATACAACACCATTCCTCTTTGAGCTGTCATTCCCAGCATAGTAGATTATCTGATTGTCTG
The DNA here is from genome assembly GCF_030014295.1 of Loxodonta africana. Lineage (NCBI taxonomy): Eukaryota > Metazoa > Chordata > Mammalia > Proboscidea > Elephantidae > Loxodonta > Loxodonta africana. The sequence continues at coordinate 18,495,984 of NC_087344.1, forward strand.
ATTCAAAATGGCCAACACCAGTCCATTTCAGCTCACTAATGCCTAGGATATTGATGTTTATGCGTTCCATTTCATTTTTGATGAGTTCCGATTTTCCTAGATTCATACTTCGTACATACCAGGTTCCAATTATTAATGGATGTTTGCACCTGTTTCTTCTCATTTTGAGTCATGCCACATCAGTAAATGAAGGTCCCGAAAGCTTTACTCCACCCACGTCATTAGGGTCGACTCTACTTTGAGGAGGCAGCTCTTCCCCAGTCATCTTTTGAATGCCTTCCAACCTGGGGGGCTCATCTTCCAGCACTATACCAGACAATGTTCTGCTGCTATTCCTAAGGTTTTCACTGGCTAATGCTTTTCAGAAGTAGACTGCCAGGTCCTTCTTCCTAGTCTGCCTTAGTGTGGAAGCTCAGCTGAAACCTGTCCTCCATGGGTGACCCTGCTGGTATCTGAATACCAGTGGCACAGCTTCCAGCATCACAGCAATACACAAGCCCCCACAATACGACAAACTGACAGACACGTGGGGGAGTGCTCAGTTAATCGTCATTAAATGAGTAAGTCAAGGTTCTGAACGTCTTGTGAACTCCAGAATGTTCCTTCTTTCAACTCCTATAGCCGATGGTTGTATTTAGTCCACTGCTGGTGCTTTTAGCCAAGTTTCCATGAAATTTGGCCATTCCTATAGCCCAAAGGGACAATTTGCTCTTTCTTCCCCAATGCAGCTCCTGAACCTGCCCTGGTTCTGTTCACCCTCAACTTCACCATCACCAACCTGCGCTACACAGATGACATGGGACGCCCAGGCTCCACCAAGTTCAACGTCACTGAAACGATCTTACAGCACTTGGTAAGAGAGCCCCCTGATGACCAACTGACATCCTCACCTCATCCCTGCCCACACAGCTGCTCAGCTCCTTGGGCCCTCCTGCTTACCTCCTTCTGTTTTCTCACCAGCTTGGGCACTTGCTCAATAAGACCAGTGTGGGCACCCTCTACTCTGGCTGCAGACTGACCTCGCTCAGGTGAGACACCTTGAAAAGACAAATGGTGGGGCTGCCACTAGTGCTCCCAGGCCCAATGCATTTGGCTGGTTTCCTTCCTGCTCTGCCAGATACAGTGTCCTCAGCAGAGATGGATTGCAGGAGGCACTTGCTCCAGGACCAAGGCATCCCCTGGTCCCCACTTCTACCCTCAGGCTCTACAGAGCCCATCAGCAGGACTAGCCCCTTCCTATTCAGCTCCTGAACTCTCCCTTCTTGTGACCAAGGAGGGCATTTCCTTCAGGCGTTAAATTCTGTCCCCAGGGATTCTCTCCAGACAAAAATGCCTTGTGCGCTTGCTTTAATCCCAAATCCAGCTCTTTGCCTGTCTCATTTCCTCTGGCCCCTTCCTACCCTACCCCTAAAGAATCTCAGGACCCCTCTCTAGGGGCACCATTTATTAACATCTCTCACAAATTCCATCTCTAGGCCTAAGAAGGACAGGGAAGCCACCAGAGTAGACACCATCTGCACCCTCCGCCCTGACCCTAAGGGCCACAGGCTGGACAGAGAGCGGCTTTACTGGGAGCTGAACCAGCTGACCCATGAAGTTACCCAGCTAGGCCCCTACACCCTGGACAGGGACAGTCTCTATATCAACGGTGAGAGGCCATGCTATGGTGGGGGTCCCCTCCCCCTTGCTGGGTGGGTCCTGCTAGAGCAGGTATGTGCCCCAAATTCAGGCTTCCATCTGGGCCCCTCATTTTAGTGGGATTTGAGCAAGGTCTCTATCTCTCCTGGGCAGGAGAGGGATATGTGGCCTTTGATCACTGCCAGGTGGGGCCTCTGTCTTCCTTGTAAGGAATCACAGCTGTGATGGTCCAGCCACCACCCCTACTGCGACCTAGTGGCCTCCTCATTGAATGTCTCTCCCTCCTCTTTCCTCACCATCCCATCTGCAGGTTATACCCACTGGGCCTCATCTATCATCAACATTAGTGAGTATTACACATACCAGTATCCCTCTGTGCCTGGTACCACCCCACATCTCCTAAACTATAGGAGCTCCTGGACCTGCAAGCCCTTCTCCCTACCACCACTTACTATCAGGAAGGAAAAAGGTCCAAAAGACATGCATAGAATGTGAACTGAGTTAGGAATGACAGAGGTCATCCCTATGCCCATCCTCTTGGGGATGATGCCCTCTTCCTGGCCTATGAGGGGCATAAGAGAACTGTACATTTCGTTATCTCATACCCCTCCCCCTCGACCCACTGCAATTTTCTTTGAGATAGCTCACAATGAATTTCAACCCCACTGTTTCTTCCTCAGCAGCTGTGACCTCCTCATCCTTCCCAGCATCCACTCTGGCACCTCCACTTACCACCAAGCCCACAGGTAGGAAAGGTCTCAGGCCTTCCTGATACCAAAATCATTTCTCCAGCATCATTTGTACCAAATCAATTCTTCCTTCATTGCTCACTCACTCTCCCTGAGGGAGGCTCATTGATTTATGTGGATTCCACCAAGCATCTAGTCTCTAGGTGCCCAAATCCACAGCACAGCACACACCATCTCTGGACCCTTAGTCCCTCCACCTCCTATCATTCAGACTGCTTGGCCTCAACATCTCCACCCTGAAGACATCACATCCCTCAACTTGCTCCTTCTATCATCACCAAACTTGCCCAATTTGTGCTTGTGCTTTGGCATCTAATCTGTTCTTTTTAAAACTCAGAAGTTATTAGGTTTAGGACCCACCTTACCCTGGTATAACCTCACTAATGTAACAAAGAAAAACCTATTCTCAAATAAGATTACATCCACAGGTTTGTTGTTGTTAGGTGTCTTGGAGTCAATTTTTGACTCATAGCAACCCAAAGGGGCCCTGGTAGCACAATGGTTATGCACTTGGCTGCTAACCAAAAGTTGCCAGCTCCAACCCACTTAGCAGCTCCTTTGGAGAAAAGACCTGGTGATATCTTCCCATAAAGATTGTTGTTGTTGTTAGGTGCTGTTGAGTTGGTTCCTATTCATATCAGCTTTATGCAGAATGGAATGAAACACTGCCAGGTCCTGCACCATCCTCACAATTCTTGCAATGTTTGAGCCCATATTTGCAGCATCTGTGTCAATCCATCTTGTTGAGGGTCCTCCCATTTTTCAGTGACACTATACTTTATCAAGAATGATAATCTTCTCCAGCGACTGACCTCTCCTGATGACCTGTTAAAGTATTTAAGATGAAGTATCACCATCCTCACCTCTAAGGAGCATTCTGTCTGTACTTCTTCCAAGACAGCTTGGTCATTCTTCTGGCAGTCCATGGAATATACAATATTCTTCACCAACACCATAATTCAAAGATGTCAACTCTTCTTCAGTCTTTCTCATTGTCCAGCTTCCACACCCATATGAGGCAACTAAAATACCATGGCTTGGGATAGGCACAGCTTAGTCATCAGAGCCACATCTTTGAATTTTAAGATTTAAAGAGGTCTTCTGCATGAAATTTGCCCAATACAATATGTAATTTAATTTCTTGACTGCTGCCTCCATGGGTGTTGACTGTGGATGTAAGTAAAATGAAATCCTGACAAATTCGATCTTTTCTCCAATTAGCGTGAAGTTGCTTATTGGTCCAAATCCGAGGATTTTTGTTTTCTTTATGTTGAGATGTAATCCATACTGGAGGCTGTGATCTTTATCTTCATCAGTACGTGCTTCAAGTCCTCTCCACTTGCAGCAAGCAAGGTTGTATCATCTGCATGTCGCAAATTGTTAACAAGTCTTCCTCCAATCCTGATGCTATGTTCTTCACATAGCCCAGTTTCTTGGATTATTTGCTCAGCATACAGACTGAATAACTTTGGTGAAAGGCTACACCTCTGAACACACCTTTCCTGATTTTAAGCCAGACAGTATTTCCTTGTTCTGTTCAAATGAATGCGCCATGGTCTACGCACAGGTTCCTTATGAGCCCAATGAAGTGTTCTGGAATTTCCGTTCTTCCCATTGTTATCCACAAATTATGATCTATCCAGTCAAATGCCTTTGCATAGTCAATAAAACACAAGTAAACATCTTTCTGGTATTCTCTGCTTTCAGCCAAGACCCTTCTGACTTCAGCAATGACATTCCTCGTTCAATATCCTATTCTGAATCAGGGTTGAATTTCTTGTTGCTCCCTATTGATGTCCTACCGCAACCTTTTAAAATTATTTTCAGCAAAGTAGTTTAAAAATTAAAGATTACAGCCTAGAAAACCCTATGTGGGCAGTTCTACTCTGTCATATTAGATACCTGTGATCCACAGGTATAAGGGTTAGGGTTCCAACACATATTTTGTGTTGAGTCAATTCAGTCCATAACACTATGCCTTATTCATCTGTGATTGCCAGAGCTTTGCACCCATATATGCTCAATTAATGCTGATTGAATGAGCAAGCCTGGTTTGCCAAAATCTTTCTTCCCACCTTCAGCTCCTGCTGCCAATGGCTGTACTTAGTTCACTGCTGGTGCTTCTAGTCAGAGTCCACCTTGGCCATTGCTATGGTCCACCTCCACCAGTGAGTATTACAGACTCCAATATCCATGTGTGCCTGGGATCACCCTACATCTCCTGAACAATAAGAGTTGCTGGACCTGCTAACCACTCTCCCCCACCACTACATACCATCAAGAAGGCAAAAGGGTTCAGAAGATATCCATGGAATGTAGACGGAGTTGGGGATGACAGGGGTCACCCCCTTGCCCACCCTCTTGAGGATGATGCCCTCTCCCTTGGCTGAGAGAGGCATAAGAGAACAGTACTTCTCCTTACCTAGTATACCACCCCCACCACCCACTGCAATTTTCTTGGAGATAGCTCACCTTGGATTTCAACCCTGGTGTTTCTTCCCTAGCAGCTATGACCTCCTCATCCTTCCCAACAACCTCTCTGGCACCTGCTCTTTCCACTAAGCCCACAGGTAGGAAAGTCCTCAGGCTCTTACTGATAAGGAAATCATTTCTGCAGAATTATTGTACAAAATCAATTCTTCCTTCATCGCTCACTGACTCTCTCCAAGGGAGCTCATCCATTTATGTGGATCTACAGAGCATCTGGTCTCTGCATATACAAAGTCACACCCCACACCGGCTCCTGGCACTTAGTCCATTTACCTCCTAGGACATCACTCAGGCTGCTTGGTCTCAACATGTCTATCCTGAAGTCACCATCATCCCTCAAACCTGCTCTTTCCCTCATCACCAAATACTGAGGCAAGAGTGTCCTCACCTCCCACATCCATCCATCACTCAAGGTTTTCCTTTCTCTCATCTGCCTCACCTAAAACTTTCCTTGGACATCCAGCATCTTCCACTAGGAGGGCTGCAGTAGCCACAATTCTGGCCTACATATGTCTACCTACTTCCTGTCTTGTTGACAACGTTTGGATTGCTCTGTCTGACCCCAAGTCATGTCCAACCTCTGTCCTGGATAGTCACGGATCCCCTTTTCTGGGCTCAGAGGATCCTTCCAGTCCCATGTCTTACTGCCTGTGGCCACAATGAAAGGACTTGAGGTTTCTTGTGTGCAGCTGCTCTGCCCTACCACCAGGCCTTTGCCCAGGCTGTTCCTCCTGTGTGGAGTACTCTCCAGTTGTTGACTGCCATTTACCAAACTCTTACCCCTTCTTATAATCACACCTGAAATGGTGCTTCCTTTGTGAACCTTTTTAAGTCATTGGGTTGGTGCCTTCCTGGACTCATATGCCCCCAGCTCACCCTGTAGCTTAATGGTATGATCATTGCCCTGGTGGCAATACCAGAGACTAAGACATGTCTTAGTTTCCTAATGCTGCTGTACCAGAAATATTATAAGTGCATGGATTAAAGAACAGAAATTTATTTTCTCAGGAGGCTAGAAGTCCGGATTCAGGGCACTGGCTCTAGGGAAAGGCTGTCTCTCTGTCAGCTCCAGGGAAAATCCTTGTCACTGTCGGCTTCTGTAGCGCCAGCATTCATCGCTTCCTTGGTGATCTGCACATGGCATCTAGCTTCCCCAGTTTGTGCTTTGTTTCTGCATCTAATCTCTTCTTTTTATAACTCAGCAGTCATTATATTAGATCTGGGACACACCCTACACTGACATGACCTCACTAGTGTAACAAAGAAAAGCCTATTCCCAAATAAGATTACATCCACAGGTATGTTGTCGTTAGGTACCTTGGAGTCAATTTTCAGCTCATAACAACCCAAAGGCCCTGGTCGTACAATGGTCAAGCACTCTGCTGGTAATGAAAGGTTGCCAGTTCCAACCCACTTAGTGGCTTCTCAGGAGAAAAGACCTGGTGATCTGCTCTCATAAAGATTGTTGTTATCGTTGTTTGTTAGGTTCTGTCAAATCAGGTCTGACTCATAACAACCCTATGTACAACAGAACGAAATACTGCCTGGTCCTGCACCATCCTCACAATTGCTGCCATGTTTGAGCCCCTGAGTCAATCCATCTCATTGAGGGTCTTCCTCTTTTTCACTGACCCTCTTTTACCAAGCATGATGTCCTTTACCAGGGACCAGTCCCTCCTGATGACATGATCAAAGTACGTGAGATGAAATCTCAACATCCTCACTTCTAAGAAGCATTCTGGCTGTACTTTATCCAAGACACATTTGTTCATTCTTCTGGCAGCCCATGGAATGTTCAGTATTCTTCACCAATACCATAATTCAAAGGCATTAATTCTTCATCAGTTTTTCTTTTTCATCGTCCAGCGTTCCCATGCAAATAAGCCAGCTGAAAACACCGTGGTTTGGGATAGGCACATCTTAGTCATCAGAGTGACATCTTCGCTTTTTAAGACTTAAAGAGATCTTCTGCATCAGATTTGCCCAGTGCAATATGTATTTTGACTTCTTTACTGCTGCCTTCATGGATGTTGACTGTGGATCCAAGTAGAATGAAATCTTTGACAACTTCAGTATTTTCTCCAATTATCATGATCTTGCTTATTGGTCCAGCTGAGGATTTTTGTTTTCTTTATATTGAGGTGTAATCTGTACTGAAGGCTGTAGCCTTTGATCTTCATCAGTAAGTGCTTTCAAGTCCTCTTTGCCTTCAGCAAGCAAGGTTGTATCGTTTACATATCGCAAGTTGTTAATGAGCCTTCCTCCAATCCTGATGCTTAGTTCTTCATATAGTTCATATTCTCAGAATATTTGCTCAACATACAGATTAAATACGGGTGGTGAAAGGATACAACTCTGACACACATCTTTCCTTATTTTAACCTATGCGATATCCCCTTGTTCTGTTTGAATGATTGCCTCTTGGTCTATGCACAGGTTCCTCATGAGCAGAATGAAGTGTTCTGAAATTCCCATTCTTTGCAATGTTATCCATAATTTGTTATGATCCACACAGCCAAATGCCTTTGCATAGTCAATAAGACACAGGTAATCATCTTTCTGGAAACGCTGGCGGCATGATGGTTAAGTGCTACAGCTGTTAACCAAGAGGTCGGCAGTTCAAATCTGCCAGGCGCTCCTTGGAAACTCTACGGGGCAGTTCTGCTCTGTCCTATAGAGTCACTATAAGTCAGAATCAACTCGACGGCAGTGGGTTTGGTTTTTTGGTTTAATCATCTTTCTGGTATACTCTGCCTTCGGCCAAGATTCATCTGTCACCAGCAATAGTATCCCTTGTTCCACCTCCTTTATTTGAATCAGGCTTGAATTCCTGGCCATTCCCTATTGCTGTTCTGCTGCAACCTTCTAAAATTATTTTCAGCAAAATAATATACAAATTAAAAAATCACAGCCTAAAAAAAGCCCTATGGGGGCAGTTCTGCTCTGTCATACTGAATGCCTGTGGTCCACAGGTATAAGGGTTAGGGTTCCAACACAAATTTTGTGTTGACACAATTCAATCCAAAACACTATGCCTTATTCACCTATGATTCCACAGAGCTTTGCACCCATATGTGCTCAATTAATGCTCATTGAATGAGTAAGTTTGGGTTCCCAAAATCTTTGTTCCCTCCTTCTGCTCCTGGGGCCGATGGCTATACTTAGTTAACTGCTGTTGCTTTTGACCAGGGTCCCAGGCAACTTTGGCTATTACTATGGTCCAAAGAGACAACTTGCTCTTCCTCCCCATGCAGCTCCTGAACCTGCCCCGGTTTTGTTCACCCTCAACTTCACCATCACCAACCTGCGCTACACAGATGACATGGGACTCCTGGGCTCCACCAAGTTCAACTTGACTGAAAAGATCCTGCAGCGCCTGGTAAGAGCACCACGATGACTACTTGGCAGCCCCATCTTGTACATGCCCACACTTTCCCTCAGCCCTTTGGACTCTCCTGCTCACCTCTTTCTCTTTTCTTACCAGCTTGGGCCCTTGCTCAATAAAACCAACGTTGGCCCCCTCTACTCTGGCTGCAGACTAACCTCACTCAGGTGAGATACCTTAAAAAGACAACTGGTGGGAACCCTGCAAGTGATCCCAGGCTCAAGGCATTTGGTCTGTTTCCTTCCTACCTTGCCAGATAAAGCCTCCTCAGTAGAGGTGGAACTCAGGAGGCTTTTGTTCCAGGACCAAGGCATTTCCTATCCCCACTCCCACCCCCAGGCTCTGCAGAGCCCATCAGCAGGACTGGTCCCTCCCTAATACACCCACCCCAAATCCCCTTCTCCCCTTCCTGTGACAAATTAGGGCATTTCCTTTGGGTGTTAAATTCTTTCCTCAGGGATTCCTTCCAGACAAAGATGCCTTGTGCACTTGCTTTAATCCTGAATCTAGTTCTTTACCTCTCATTTCCTCTTGCCCCTTCCTGCCCTAGCCCTAAAGAATCTCAGGACCCCTCTCTGGGGGCACCATTTGTTGTCATCCCTTACATCCTCCCTCCCCAGGCCCAAGAAGGATGGGGAAGCCACCAGAGTGGACACCATCTGCACCCTCCGCCCTGACCCTGAGGGCTGCAGGCTGAACAGAGAGCGGCTTTACTGGGAGCTGAGCCAGCTGACCCATGGGGTCACCCAGCTGGGCCCCTACACCCTAGACAGGGACAGTCTCTATGTCAATGGTGAGAGGCCCTGCTGGGGTAAGGGGTCTCCTCCTCCTGGTTGGGTGGGTCCTGCTAGGGCAGATATCTACCCCAACTTCAGGCTCCCATCTGGGCCTCTCATTTTAGAGGGCTTTGAGCAAGGCCTCTGTCTCCTGGGCTGGAGGCAGGTGTATGGCCTTTGACCACTGTCAGGCAGGGGCGCTGTCTTCTTGAAGGGAATCACAGCTATGATGGTCCAGCCATCATCTCTACTGTGACCAAGTGGCCTCCTCATTGAATGTCTCTCCCTCCCCCTTCCTCATCATCCCATCTGCAGGTTATACTCGCTGGGCCTTAGCCACCACCTCCAACAGTGAGTATGACAGACCCTAATATCTCTGTGTGCTTGGGACCACTCGACATCCCCTGAACAATAGGAGCTGCTGGACCTGCCAACTCCTCCCCTGCCACTAGCTACCATCAGGAAGTAAAAAGGTCCAGAGGACATGCATAGAACGTGGATTGAGTTGGGGATAACGACAGTCTTCCCCTTGCCCATCCTTTTGAAGATGATGCTCTATTCCCAGGCTGAGAGAACTGTATATTTCCTTACTTAGTACCCCATCCCAACCACCCACTGCCATATCCTTAGAGATATTTTATCTTAGATTTCAATCCTGGTGTTTCTTCCTCAGCAGCTGTGACCTCCACATCCTTCCCAACATCCTCTCTGGCACCTGCCCTCACCACCAAGCCCACAGGTAGGAAAGGCCTCAGGCTCTTATTGATAACAAAATCATTTCTCCAGCATATTTGTATCAACTTATTTCTTCCTTCATTGTTCTCACTCTACCCGAGGGAGCTCATCCGTTTATGTGGATTCTACAAACCACCTAACCTGTGAGTGCCCAAATCCATACCCCACTCTGGATCCCTTGCCCACCCACCTCCTGGGACATCACTGAGGCTGCTTGGTCTTAACATGTGCACCCAGAAGTCATCATCATCCCTCAGACCTGCTCCTTCCCTCATCACCAAACACAGAGGCTGATGTGCCAACCTTGGCCCTTCCTGTTACTTACCTCCCACATCCATCCACCACCAAAGCTCATCTCTTCTCCCTCCTGAATATCTCTCAAGTCCTTCCTTTCTCTGTATCTACATCACCTCGATCTTCATTTTCAGGCCACCAGCGTCTTTCACTAGGATGGCTTTAGTAGCCTCCACTATGGCCTATGTATGTCCATGTAATTCCTGTCTTGTCAATCTTTGAATGGCTCCACCTGGCCTCAAGTCATGTCCAAACTCTGTTCTGTACAGTCACAACCTCCCTTTTTGGGCCCACAGGATCCCTCCAGATTCATATCTGAACTTTCCTGTAGCCACAATGAAAGGAGTTCAGGTTCCTTGTGTGAAGTTGCTCTGCCCTACCACCAGGCCTTTACCCAGGCTGCTCCTTCTGCCTGGAGCACTCTTTTCCAGTTGTCAGCTACCATTTACCTAACTCTTACTCATCCTTTTGGTCACACCTGAAATCATGTCTCCTTTATGAAGCTTTCCTGATTTGTTGAGTTGGGTATACTTCCTTGACACATATGCCTCCTAGGTTCCCCCTGCATTGTAAAGGTCTGGTCACTCCTGTGGCCACAACACTGGGAGATTACATACCTTAATTATCTAGTGCTGCTGTAAGAGAAATACCAAAAGTGGTTGGCTTTAAAGAACAGAAATTTACTTTCTCAGACCTTCAGAGGCTACCGGCACCTGTTTTAGGGGAAGGCTTCCTCTCTGTCAGCTATGGGGGAAGATCCTTGTCTCTTTCAGCTTCTGTAGCCCAACATTCCTTGGTTCCTTGGAAATCTTCACAAGGAATCTATCTTCTCCAGCTTGTGCTTGTGCTTCTGTGTCTAATCTGCTCTTTTAAAAACTCAAAAGGGATCAGGTTTAGGACACACCCTACACTGATAACATAACATAACAAAGAAACATAACATAACAAAGAAACCCTTTTCTCAAACTGGATTACATCCACAGTTACACAAATTAGTATTCCAACACATATTTTGGTGGGACACATTTCAATCCATATCATTATGCATTATTCATCTATTAACCCACAGAGCCCAGCACAGAGTTCAGCACCCATTCTAAAACCAAAACATCAAACCACTTGCTATCAAGTCAATTCTGACTCATAGTGACCCCAAGTGTTATAGAGTAGAACTGCTCCACAGGGTTTACAAGACTGCAATCTTTATGGAAACAGATCACAAAGGTGGGCTCAAACCACCAAATTTTAGGTTAACAACCAATTGTAAACCACTTGCAGCATGCAGAGACATTTGCACCATTAAAAAACCCCTTACTATTAAGTCAATTCTGACTCATAGCGACCCTATAGGACAGCATAGAAGTGCCCCACAGGGTTTCCAAGGAGTGGCTGGTAGATTCAAACTGCCGACCTTTTGGTTAGAAACCAAACTCTTAACCATTGCACTACTAGGGCTCCCCTTACCCAGACCCCTTAGGGCTCAATAAATGCTCATTGAATGAGTGAGTCCAGGTTCCCAACATCTTGTGAATTCCAGAATATTCCCTCCTTCAGCTTCAGCAGCCTCTGGCTGTACTTAGTCCACTGCTGGTGCTTCTGGCCAGAGTCCCAGGCAACCTTGGCCGTTACTGTGATCCAAATGGACATCTTTCTCTTCCTCTCCAATGCAGCCCTGGTTCCATTCACTCTCAACTTCACCATCACCAACCTGCGCTACACAGATGACATGGGACACCCAGGCTCCAGAAAGTTCAATTTCACTGAAAGAGTCCTGCAACGCCTGGTGAGAGCCTCATGATGACCATTCACCAGCCCCCCTCATACCTTCCTGCACAGCTCCTCAGCCTCTTTGGACCCTCCTGATCACCTCCTTCTCTTTTCTCACCAGCTTGGACCTTTGCTCAATAAGACCAGTGTTGGTCCCCTCTACTCTGGCTGCAGACTGGCCTGGCTCAGGTGAGACACCTGGGTAAAGCAATTCAGCAAGTTGAGTGGACCCTTGTGCACAGAGCTCAGTTTCCACGACCTCCAGCTCCACCTGACCACTTCATGCCCTCTTCATTCCCAGAATGCTCAAGGCTTAAAGACAAGAAACCATGTTTACAGTTTACAGGCTCCTGATGATATTTTGTTATAAATGAGGGCTCTCCTCTTAGAAGTAACCACTGCATCCTGTCTGCAAATTCTAAGGACAATGTTTTCTGTCCCCAGTAGTAAACATGTTATCTCAGATGAGAGACACCAGGAGAGTCCCTTCCAACCTCAGAGTTAGCTCCTTCGTCATCTCCCTCAGCCTCATCCCTTCAATTCTCTTCCCTTCCACACCTGGAATGCTCAGGGCTCCTTCTTAGTGTTTCCTCATCCCCATATCCTTCCTTCTGCAGGCCTGAGAAGGGCAGAGCAACCACCGGAGTGGACGCTGTCTGCACCTACTACTCAGACCCCAAAGGCCCCAGGTTGGACAGAGAGCGGCTATACTGGGAGCTGAGCCAGTTGACCCATGGTGTCAACCGACTGGACTACTACAGCCTAGACCGGGACAGTCTTTATGTCAATGGTAAGGCACTGTGCTGCAGCCAGGGTCTGTCTCCCAGTTGGAGTCTTGTGTTTTCCCAAAGCTCTGAGGAAAGCCTCGGTCTCCCCAGAGTGAACATTAATTTATCCTTTCCCACTCCTGGTTGGGTTTGGTCTTTGTTGTGATGAATCAAAGCCCTAATGTGGATAATGACTGGGTCCAGCCACTTCAACATCATAAACTGGTTGCCTCTTCCCTGAACATCCCACCACAGCCTCTTCCCTCTGCTTTTTCCTGCAGAAATTCCTAATCCTCTCTTTTATTTAATGTTTTCAAGGTTCATCCTTGTTGTAACATGTCTGAGGACTTCATTTCTCTGTATGGCTGAGTTATATTCCACTGTGTGTACAATCACATTTTTTTTTATCCATTCATCTGTTGATGGACATTTAGATTGTTTCCACCTTCTGGCTATTGTGAAGAGTGCAGCAATGAATATGATGAATATTGATGGTGGTGTAGAGGTTAAGAGCTATGGCCGCTAACCAAAAGTTCAGCAGTTCAAATCCACCAGGCGCTCCTTGGAAACTCTACGGGGCAGTTCTACTCTGTCCTATAGGGTCGCTATTAGTCAGGATCAACTTGACAGCAGTGGGTTTGGTTTTTCTTTTTGGGGGGCAGGGAAGGTTCTTATGCTTCATATACATCCTGACCCTCTTCAGCTTTTCTTCCCTTCTCTTTGCAGGTTACACATATGGAGCCTCAGCCTCAGCCACCACCAGTGAGTATTTCTGGCCCTGATTCCCTGGGTCCTGTCACCACTTTGGTGGGAGAGCTGGTTCTCCTTTACTGCCTACCCTCAGTGAGGGAAATATACTGCCCCTAACTCACACCGCCTCTCTCCCCTGGCTCCTGATGGAGAGTCCCAGCCTAGGGTGAAGAGGGCAGAGACACAGATATGATGTGGCCTTCACGTGGCTTTCATTTTAATGTGAAAAAGTTGCCTGGTATTCTCTCTTCTTATCCTTTTTTTTTTTTTTAATCTTTCATTTTTTAAGTTGTGTGTGTGTATGTGTGTGGTAAAAAATTATATAACAAAACGTGTCAGTTCAACAATTTTTACATGTATAATTTTGTGATATTAATTACATTCATCATGTTAGACAACCATCACCACTATTCTTTGCCAAATTAGGCCACCACCATTAACAGAAATTCAGTGCCCCTTAAGCAATGACTCCCCCTTCTTCCTTCCTTCTACTCCTAGTAACCACTAATAAGCTTTGGTTTCTATATATTTGCCTATTTCATATAAGTGGGATTATATAATATTTACCCCTTTTGTAACTTATTTTGCTTAGCATAATGTTTTCAAGATTCATCCATGTTGTGGCATGCAACAGAACTTCATTTCTTTTTATGGCTACGTAATATTCAGTGTGTGTGTATACCACATTTTGTTCATTCATCTGTTGATGGACATTTAGGTTGTTTCCACCTTTTGGCTATTGTGAATAGTGCTGCGATGAACACTGATGTTCTTCTTATCCTTTATCTCATATCTCTGTTATTCTGAGACTTTCTTAACATCACTGTTGCACCTGCTGTGATTGAGTTTTCAACTAACATTTATTGAAACCAATGACCTTCCAGACACTGTGCTAAGCAAGGTACATACACTATCTTCTTTAATCCTCACCACAACCATGTGACCTAGCTCCATTTTACAGATGAAGAGACTCGGGCTCAAAGAGGCTGAGTCTCCTGCCAAGGTCACACAACAAATGAATACTAGAACCAGGATTTCACAAGTTCCAACTCATTGTCTAACTCTCCACACTACCTGTCTATTAGTTTATTCATTACAAAAGACATGCTGATTTTTGGGGTATATCTCTTACGTTCGAGTTCAAGGGCCAAACTCCTTTTGCATCCCCAGAAAACCCTGTGATGAGCACCTTGTTGGTTTTCAAGAATTAATTGCCCTTGCATTAGGACTATGTTCTCTCAACCCAGTCAAACCCTCCTCGGGTCCATCACCGGTCTCTCACATTTCATCCTCCATCTCTCTCTCTCATCACAGCAGAAGTCTGGGCCACTGAGGTGCAATAATAACCATCTTTTTCCAAATGATAGGAGGAAAATAAGTCAATATCATCTCTATGAGAACAAGGTCTGTGTTTTGTTTGTCAGTCTCTAACCCTCACAAGAGTTTCTGGAACATTACAAGGCAAAGTCAATATGTGTGGAAGGTAGAAAAGATGGATGGATGGATGGATGGATGGATGGATGGATGGATGGATGGATGGATGGATGGATGGATGGATGGATGGATGGATGGATGGATGGATGGGTGGGTGGGTGGGTGGGTGGGTGGGTGGGTGGGTGGATGGATGGATGGATGGATGGATGGATGGATGGATGGATGGATGGATGGATCGATGGATGGATGGATGGATGAGAAGCTGGATGGAAGAAGGAAGGAGGGAAAGATAGATGAAGGATAGAGAAAGAAAGGCAGAAGAGAGGGAGAAAGAAGAATGGAGGAAGGAAGGATAGATGGATAAGATGGGTGAATGGATGGAAGAGAAGTTGGAACCAAGAATGAAAGTAAAAAGGAAGGGTGGAAATATGGACAGAAGGGTGCATGGAAAGAAGTATAAATGGAAGGAAAAAAAGAAAGATGGGAAGAAGGAAGGAAAAATAGTTGGGTGGAAGGAAGGAATGGAAGGAGGAAAGGAAGTGCATGGACAGTGTCTTAGTCATCTAGTGCTGCTGTACCAGAAATACCACAAGTGAAGGGTTTTAACAAAGAGAAGTTTATTCTCTCATAGTCCAGTAGGCTACAAGTCCGAATTCAGGGCAGTGGCTCCAGCGGAAGGCTTTCTGTCTCTGTCGGCTCTGGAGGATGCATCAGTCTTCCCTTGGTCTGGGAGCATCTCAGCACAGGAATGTCAGGTCCAAAGGATACGCTGTGCTCCTGGCACTGCTTTCTTGGTAGTATGAGGTCGCCCTGTCTCTCTGCTCACTCCTCTCTTTTATATCTCAAAAGAGATTGGCTTAAGACACTACCTAATCTTGTAGACCTCATCAATATAACTGCTGCTAATCCATCTTATTTTTTTTAATCCATCTTATTACACCACAGTGATAGGATTTACGACACATAGGAAAATCACATCAGAAGATAAAATGGCAGATGATCACACAAGCATACAATGGATTCATGACCTAGCCAAGTTGACAGATATTTTGGGGGGACACAATTCAATCCATGACAGACAGTATGCATGGAAGGAGGTACAAACAGAAGGAAGGAAAGATGGAAGGAAGGAAAGACTTATGGATGGAACAAAAGGAAGATGCAGGGAAAGAAGAAAGAAGAGATAGGACGAGGGAAGGAAGGACAGGCAAAAGGATGCATGGAAGGAGGGATCAGTGAAAAGAAGAAGAGGGAGGGAGGGAAGTCAAGAAGGGGGTAAGTTTTTCTTCCACAGGTTTGTCTTAAACGTTTAGCCCCCGCACCACTTATCCATTCTAGAGTCAAGTCACAGGACTCTGGTCTCACCTGTGCCATGAGTCCACTTATGCTCCTTCCCATGGGTTTCTGCACAGTTGCCCCACTATTGTGCACTGCCCCAGCTGCACAGGTCTGAGGACTTGCATAGCAGGGAGGTTAAGAGCATAGACTCTGGGGTTGGAGAACCTGGGTCAAAACCCAGCCTCACCCTCCCTCCAGTCATGTGACCCTGGGCAGGCTACCCTTTCTGGGCTTTGATTTCCTCCTTTGTTAACCAAAAACCAAACCCAGTGCCGTCGATTTTAACTCATAGCAACCCTATAGGACAGATTAGTACTGCCCCATAGAGTTTCCAAGGAGTGCCTGGCAGATTCGAACTGCCAACCCTTTGGTTAGCAGCCGTAGCACTTAACCACTATGTCACCAGGGTTTCTCTTAAAATGGGAGTGATTATCACACCCATCCAGGGACAGACCCAGGTTACAGAGGCCCTGAAGGTTTTATATTTATGGGGCCCTCTTTAGAAAAGCCAAACTCGTTGTCGTCGAGTCGATTCTGACTCATAGTAACCCTGTAGGACAGAGTAGAACTGCCCCATAGAGTTTCCAAGGAGACCTGGCAGATTCGAACTGCCAGCTCTTTGGTTAGCAGCCATAGTCCTTAACCACTATGGCACCAGGGTTTTCTCCTTTGTTAGATGTGGATAATTCTAGTACCCAGCTCACATATATCCATGTAAAAACTGAATTCCCAAAGTGTTCACTTATTTATTTTGTATAATAGACACATAGTGCTTACTCTGTGCCTGGCACTGTGCTAAACATTTTATAAAGATTAACCTGTTTAAGCCTCATAACAACCTTTGAAGTAAGAATCATTATTATCCCATTTACCAGGTGAGTAAATGGAAGTGCCATTTGGTGTGGCTGTTAGGATTATTTTTTGTCTGTGTCATTTCTGTTTGTTTGTTATTAATGTTATTATTAACCAACGTATAGAAGGTTGTTACATCTGACTGTAAGTGTACGGGAGACAGAAATAAAAAGAGAGAGGCAGAGAGAGAGACAGAAGCACTGACAGAGAAAGAAAACTAGAGATGGGGAGCAGAGAAAACCTGAGTGAAAATGTCAGGGGTCTTTGGTTCCATACCAGTGTGTCAGAATTAAGCCTTTCCTTCTGGGAAAGAATAAAATTATTGTTTTCACCACATTCTCCCTTCCTACATCTGGGTAAAAAGGGCCTATCTCGAGGTCCCAAATCATTAAGCATCCCCACCCCAGTTTCCTGCTGGAGTCCCTGGGTGGTGGAAATAGTTAATGCACTCAGCTGCTAACCTCAAGGTTGAGGGTTTGAATCTACCCAGAGGTGCCTTGGAAGAAAGGCCTGGCAATCTGCTTCCAAAAAATTAGCCATTGAAAGCCCTATGGTGCACATTTCTACTCTGACACACACAGGATCCACTGCACTAGGCAGGTTTGGTTTTTTACCCCCTGCTGGAGTTGTCTCCATCAACTAGTGACCTTCAGGCTGATCTGGAGGAGGACATGAGGACCCTCGAAACCCCTCCCTGAGCCTTGTCTCTCTTCCTTGATGCAGCCGGGGAGGTCAGTGAGGAGCCATTCACCCTGAACTTTACCATCAACAACCTGCGCTATTCGGCGGACATGGGCCGCCCCGACTCCCTCAAGTTCAACATCACGGACACCCTCATGCAGCACCTGGTGAGAGGCCTGCTTTCCCTGCCCAACCCCTTGTGCCCAGCCCAGCTCTTGCTTGTATCTAACCAACACTGGCTCCCTCTTTGCCTTCCAGCTCAGCCCATTGTTCCAGAGGAGCAGCCTGGGTGCCCGATATGCAGGCTGCAGGCTCACTGCACTAAGGTGAGAACCCTCTTTCCCTTCAGCCTGTCCCCTCCTCTCTGCCACCACTGAGGAATTTGGGGTTCTGACCTCTGACCATGGGGGCCACCCAGGCTGGTCATGGGCTCTCCGTGGAGGGTCCTCTTCTGCATCCATTTTTACTCTCAGGTCTCCGGGTCAGCTTGCATGCTGCTGGCATTTACTAAGCACAGGCCCTAGGTGGTGCAAATGTTTGCGCTCCAGTACTAAACTAAAAGTTGGCAGTTTGAACCTACCCAGTAGTACTGCAGAAGAAAGGCCTGGAGGTCTACTTCCATTAAGATTACAGCCAAGAAAACTCCATGGAGCGGTTCTACTCTGACACACAAGAAGTTGCCATGGGTCAGAACTGACTTGACCGCAAAGGGTTGGGTTTGTTTTTTCAGTCCCTGGAATAGTTAAGCGCGCAACTACTAATCAAAAAGTTAGAGGTTCAAGCCCACCCAGAGGTGCCTGGGAAGAAAGGTCTGGCAATCTACTTCTGACATTTAACCATTGAAAACCCTATGGGGCACAGTTCTACTCTGACATACATGGGGCTGCCATGAGTTGCAGTCAACTCTGTATCAACTGGGTTACTGGTGTCCATTCATATTTTCGTTCAACACCTATGGTGCAGTTTCTCTGAAGCAGGTGGCAGGTACCACAGGAACAAGACAGACACTGCCTACTGCCCTCATCTACTGAAGAAAGAACAGATCTTAACAGGAAAATAGGTATCTACATAAGATGATTTCAAACAGGGTGAAGTGATGCGAAACATAGAGAGTGATGGGGAGGGCAGCTTTCCCCAGGACACAGGGACAACCTCTTTGTGGAGCTGACTTCGGAGCTGTGTACTGAATGGCAAGAAAACTGTTCCAGTCAGAGGGAACAGTATGGGCAAAGGCCTTGGGGTGAGAACAAGCTCTGCATGTTTGGTGAACAGCAGTGAAGCCAGAGCAGAGGTCAATGTTCTATAGAAGGGTCTACAGCACATAGGGAGTTGGAGGACTTTGATT
The DNA here is from genome assembly GCF_030014295.1 of Loxodonta africana. NCBI lineage: Eukaryota > Metazoa > Chordata > Mammalia > Proboscidea > Elephantidae > Loxodonta > Loxodonta africana. Next base: position 18,514,985 of record NC_087344.1, read on the forward strand.
TTAATATGAGGCAGGCACTGTGCTAGGTGCTGAGGTTCAGCATAACAGTGAATTAGGCTGGCCCAATCCCTGCCCCATGGAGCCCACAGTCTGGAGGGAATGTGGGCAAAAAATATATGAAGACATAGAGGGCAACTGGGGCTGTCATCAGTCAATGCCCATGGAAGCTGCGGTCAAGAAATCAAATGATGTATTGGGTGAATCTGCTCCAAAGGACTTCTTTAAAGTTCTAAAAAGCAAAAATGTCACTGATGAATAAGGTGCACGTGACCCAAGCCATGGTCTTTTCAAGTGACTCATATGTATGCAAAAACTGGACAAGGAAAAAAAGAAGCCAGAAGAACTGATGCATTTTAATTGTGGTGTTGGCGAAGAATATTGACTGTACCATGGACTGCAAGAAGAACGAACATATCGGTGTTAGAAGAAATACAACTGGAATGTTCCTTAGGAGCAAGGATGTTGAGAGTCATGTTGCTTACTCTGAACACATCATCAAGAACGATCAATAGCTAGAAAAGGACACCATGTTTGGTAGACGGCCAAGGAAAACCCTCAATGAGATGGACTGACACAATAGCTGAAACAATGGACTCAAACATACAAACGATCATGAAGATGGCACAGAACTGGGCAGCATTTCTTCCTGTTGTACATAAGGTCGTCATAAGTTAGAGCCAATTTGATGGCAACTAACGACAGCACAACAACCAGTACTGTGATGGGGAAACACAGGGGGCTGGGGATCCTGGAGGAGGTCCTTAACCCAGAATGGGAGGGTCCTTGGAGGAGGAGGCATCTAGGCTGAGACCTGAAAAATGACTGGGGAATTACCCAGGTAAGGAGGGAAAAGGAGTCTTCCAGGCAGTAGTAACTGTATGTGCAAAGGCCCTGAGGTGAGAGAGTATAGCCAGGTAGAAATGCTGTGAATGCTTCAATGAGGCTAGAACTCGGGTGTGAGGTGTGCAGTGGCCACAGGTGGCTAGCATCCCCCAAAAGCCAACCTCTCCTTTGTACCCTCAGAAGCATCTTCCTCCCCAGGTCTGAGAAAAATGGTGCCTGGACAGGAGTGGACGCCCTCTGCACTTACCGGCAGCACCCCAGGGGTCCAGGCCTGCATGCCAAGCAGGTGTTCCATGAGCTGAGCTGGCAGACCGGTGGCATCACCCGGCTGGGCCCCTACTCACTGGACAAGGACAGCCTCTATCTCAATGGTGAGTGGCTCTCATTCCCACCTCCCTAAGCCTACCCTCTCATCCCAGGAGGGTCTCTATTTACAGGTCCTCCAGGGAAAGACTTGAAACTAACTCAAGTGTGAATCCTGGCTCCAGCACTGACCTCCCACAGTCACCTGCAAGGCTTGATTAATCCCATTTTACAGATGAAGAAACTGAGGCTTATAAAGGCTAACTAATTTGCTCAAGTGGGTGAGCTTGAGAGTGGTGACCTGGGCCATGAACCCCAGTTGTCAGAATTCAAAGCTTTGATCCCTTCTACAGGATTAACTCATAGAAGAGTCTTCTTGGGGGACCCCAGGGAAAGAAATTCCCACCTGTCTCCCCTCCTTGCTTCCAATGGACTTCTCTCCTGGGTGGACCCCTATGCCGAGGAAGGGAGGCAGGCACTCTGAACACCTAGGGGGTCTAAGTTATAGACACACGAGACATCAGCATCGGCCTAGAACTTGGGAAGGGACAGTGTTCAACAAATGGGTGTCTCCCATCTGGGCTCTATGAGACAGAGTGTGGCCATGGTAAGGTCAATCAGAATAACTCCCTTCCCAACCCCTCCATCCCCAACCTGGGTGCGGCGCTTGGCACTCACACTCTTGTCACCACTGCCCTTGATTAGGCAGGGAGGATATGGCCTTTAAAAACAACCAAAACCTGTTGCCAGTGAGTCTATTCCAACTCACAGTGACCATATAGGACAAAGTAGGACTGCCTCATTGGATTTCCAAGGCTGTAAATCTTTACAGAAGAAGACTGCCACAACCTTCTCCCATGGAGCAGCTGGTGGGTTCAAACCACCAACCTTTTGGTTAGCAGTTGAGCACTTAACTACTGTGCCACCAGGGCTCCTAAGTGGGCTTTATTACTCTCATTTTAGCAAAGGGGGAAACTGAGGCACAGGAGGGTGAAGGGCTCTGCCCACTCCCATAGTAAGTTTGTGGCCAGTCTGCATCTTGATGTTCTGAGTCCACATCTGTTCCCTTGGCTTCTGCCATTGCAGGGGCTGTTTAGGATTTCCCCCCTTGGAAAGTGCACAATGTGTATGCATCATTTTGTGCATTCAGTCAGCATTTGCCACCCACCTACTAGAAGCCAGGCCCTGTGCCTGGCATCAGGGACAGAGATAAGTCAGATGTGTGTCCTGTCCTAATATAAGCTCCAATGGGCTAGGGACTGTTTTGCTCAATGCTATAAAGCAGCCCGGACCTAAAAAAAAAAAAAAAAAAAAAAAAGAACTGTTGCCATCAAGTGGAATCCAACTCATGGAAATCCCATGTGCATCAGAGTAGAACTGTGCTCTGTAGGGTTGTCAAAGGCTCATTTTCAGAAGCAGATCAACAGGTGCCTCTGGGTGGACTTGAACCACCAACCTGTCAATTAGCAGCTGATTACTTAACTGTTTGTGCCATCCAAGGACTCCTGGCATCTAATAGGGCCTCGATAAATATTCATTAGATGGGGGGATAGATTGGAGGGAAGGTGGAAGAGTGGAGAGGTTTGTAGGTGGCGGGATAGATATGTGAATACAAGAGCCTCTTCTTGGGGGCATGCTGGAGAGGTGGGGACGTAAACGTCAGATCAAGAAAACTTTTAAGGGACAGGTCAGTTCTAACTGAAATATCAAGAAAACATTTAGAGAGCAGGTAACATTTGAACTGGATCTTAGAAGGCACAAAGATGCTCCCTAGGTGGACAAGAGAAAGGCATTCAGCAGGGGACCACATAGACAAAGGCATGGATGTGTCTAGGGCTGTTCTGCCACCTCCCCTTATGTGTGATATTTTTTTCCAGGTTATAATGAACGTGGTCCAGCTGAGCCTCCTACAAGTATGTATCCTTGCACCCAGTGCCCATGTCAGACTTTGTGGGTCCCGGACCAAGCTTGTCTCCTCAATCACAGGGGAGTTTTCCCCTGTCAGCCTGCTCACTGTGCCAACTCAAAAAGAGCAAAACTGTCAAGCCAAGTCCAAGTCTGGGCTTGCCAATAGAAGGACAACTTATACAAAGGCACTGGGTGGAACGACTCTTTATTCACATAGGGAAGAGACAAAGCAAGGTCAGTTTCAACAGCAACACCAGTACCCCATGGCCAGTGGGTCACTCCTCACAGCCGATGCAGAGCTGATGTTCTGCATGCGGCCCTCTTGTGCCACAGGTGGGGACTTTACTCCTTCCCCGCTGGGAAGATATAGAAGTGGGGTTGGCCACGTGCCATATGCTGCACACACATAAGCAGAAAAGAGAAAGTACTGTGTACCAGGACAGGGAGTGAGGATCCCTGATAAGGAGAAGAAACTGAGAGAGAGAGAGAGACTCAGTTCCCAGCCTTCATTGTCAGGGAATGTTCTGGGCAAGGCTGCTGATTATACCGTGTGGGTGAGAAGCACAGAGACCTTGGCAGAGTGGCCTCCCAACAACCCCAAACCCAGGCAGGTCTCCTGAGTCAGCCAAAGGCCTCAGTGTGAGGAAGAAGGCTGGGACTTTGACCTCTTCTGGACCTATGACCATGGTATTGATGTTCAGAATTTTCCACACCCTCTGGGCAAGCATTCCCTACAGGGATAGGGGCTGAGGTTAGATGATGACCATGTAGTGCATGCCTCCCGCTAACAAGAGCCCAAATAGGGACTTCACTGTCAATCTGCAAACTCTGGCAGCTGCTTGAGTGGCTTTGGCCAAATACGCCCCTTCACTCATTCAGTGCCCCAAGCATCTACCTTTCCATCCATCTATCCCTCCAGTCATTCCTCCTCTCAGCACCCATCCTTCCATCCATCCATCAGTCCTTCTATCCTTCCATCTCCAACATTTCTTCCTTGTTTTTACTCTTTCCAACTCTCTATTTTTCTATTCTTCCTTCTGTTCACCCATCTATCCTATCGATCTGTCAAATTTTCTACCTATCATCCTCTTTGTTCAACCTCTCCCTGACTCACATACTCATGCTCCCTTGGGTTAATCCACTTGCATGCTTTCTCAGGTCTTCACTCATTGCCACATTGTTCCTCATTCTCATATATGGTACACCTGGGCTGAACTGCCACAGGAGCCCAGGTGAGCCCCTACTTTCTGTGGCGGACTGTATCCTTCCCTGATGACTGTCCTTTTCACAGCTCCTGAGCTGGCCACCACAGTCCTGCCTCCCTCATCAGCACCTGTGAAGCCAGAAGCCACCACAGGTATCTGGGGGCCCCCTTCCACTCTGAGGGAAGCTCCCCAGTCATACATCTCCACCAGGTGTCAGACGGGGACTGGAAAAGTCAAGGTGTAAAAAGTCTCAAGTCAGAGTGATTATTCTGATCACAAAAATTGGGCCAGCAATTTCATACTACTCCTGCCGTCAAGGAGCTCCCAGTCTTGTGAGAGAAACAGACCATTATGACACAATGTGAGGTGTTTCGGGGAGAGGTACCTGGCATAATTTGGAAGGGGGTTATGGACAAAGTTTCACCTGAACTGGGTCTTTAAGGGCGAGCAGGAGTGATCTAGGCAGTTAGCACTTGAAGGATGGTCCTGTCAGAGGGGATTGCAAAATCACCAGCTCAGTGTCCTGAAACAGCATAGTTTTGGGGGAGCATTGAGAGGAATTTGGTTTGCATGAGAGATTGACTGAGAGTCAGTAGGGACCACATTGGGAAGGGTCTTGAAGGCCAGGTCAAGAAGCATGAGCTTAACACTGAAGACCGCAGGGAGCAATAGGCAGTACTAGAGCAGGGGTGGCCCTTGTGAGACTTTAATTTCAGGAAGATTCTTCTAGTGTTCAGTGTCCCTTCAGACAGGGAACCTAGTGAGTCAGCTGGGGGAGCTGATCCAGGCGAGAGAAGATGAGGCCTGCGCTGGGATAAGGATGGAGAAAGAGGATGTATGTGAGAAGCATCCATCAAGTGGAACTTTCGTTACTTGGAGCTGAGGGCAAGGGAAGAGCTGGGGAGCTATGCAGGTTCTGACTTGGGTGACCATGGAGGTGGGTGGTCGTGCCACTGGAAGAGAAGACAATAGGCTATGATGAGTGCAGGGCTCCAACCTGATTCAGGCCAGCTCTCAGGGATGGGCATCTCTCCCTCTCCCTCTCCCTTCCTGCAGCTACAGGACACACCCTGAAGACCTTCATGCTCAACTTCACCATCTCCAACCTCCAGTATTCACCAGACATGAGCAACCTCAGCTCTGCTACATTTAACTCCGCCGAGAGGGTCCTGCAGCACCTGGTGAGACTCGGATTACAGCACCAGCACCTCCTGATGGGATAAGCTCTGCCCAGCCCCTCCCCTAAGAAAGGCAGCGGTGGTTCAATGGTAGAATTCTCCCCTTCCATGCAGGAGACCTGGGTTCAACTCCCGGCCAGTGCACCTTATGTGCAGCCACCACTGCCTGTCGGTGGGGGCTTGGGTGTTGCTGTGATGCTGAACAAGTTTCAGTGGAGCTCCCAGGCTAAGATGGTCTAGGAAGAAAGGCTTGGTAATCTACTTTATAAAACCAGCCAGTGAAAATCAACATGAACGGCAACAGTTCAATCCACAACTGATCATGGGGATAGTGCACAACTGGGCAGCATTTCCTTCTGTTGTACATGGGGTCACCATGAGTCAGAGCCCAACTTAATGGCCACTAACAACAAAAACGGCCCCTCCCCAAACTACAGTGCCTCCTGCTCACCCTCCTCCCTCTTCCTCCCCAGCTCAGGCCCTTGTTCCAGAACAGCAGCCTGGGCCCCTTCTACTCAGATTGTAGACTGATTTCCCTCAGGTGAGGCCTCTTCCTGGTGGTTTACCTGTAATGACCACCCCTTTCTGTGACTGCCCCTTTCTCAGTTTGCCCACTCCTCCCACTTGCTCCACCCTCTTTATGGCTGTCCCCCCAGAGGTCTCAGTACCTCTCCCTAGAATCCTCACATCCCTTCCTCCCCAGGCCTGAAAAGGACAGGGCAGCAACCAGAGTGGACACCATCTGCACCTACCACCCTGACCCTGCAGGCCACAGCCTGGACAGAGAGCGACTGTTCTGGGAGCTGAGCCAGCTGACCCAAGGTGTCACCCAACTGGGTCACTATACCCTGGACAGGGGCAGTCTGTCTGTCAATGGTGAGTGGTTATGCTAAACTTGGACTTACAGTGGCCATTACTGATCCTTGTTCTATTGTCTTTCCTCTCCAAAATGTCAGCCCCAGGCCTAGTTGAAGGCCACCCTTCCCCAAACCACCATGGGTAAGGTCTTGTTATTTCAGGTAAATGGCACAGCATTCTTTGACCAAATTAATGCAGTGAATTTTAATTCAAGCCAAAAAGTCTGACCCACTCAATCTCCTGAGACAGGGTTGCATGCAGGTTCCTCTGCATGAGGTTCCTTCATATCAAGGGTTCTTATCTGGTGGCAAATCTGTATCCCAGGATCCACCTGACAATGTCTGGAGATGTTTGTGGTTGTCACAACTGGGGGAGGATGCTACTGGGATCTAGTGGGTAGAGGCCAGGGATGTTGCTCAACATCCCTCAGTGCTCAGGGGTCCCCACCACAGTGCTTGGGGACCCCTACTACAATGCACGGAGGCCCCAGCCACAGCGCATGGGAGCACATCATATAGTATGAGACCCCACCTCCAAAGCTAAGTAAACCCAATAGGGACAAGAAACAGAATGGGCCATGAATACGCCCATGTACTGGCCAACAGGGCCACACAGGGCCTTAGGGTATGAAACGGAGAGATACTGAGTGCGAGAATCTTACCCCTCGGGTTCAGATGACACTTGACACTTACACTCCCCATGCCTCAGTGGCCAGGCTGCCAGACAAAATACAAGATTCTGTATTTATGCATCATATAAGAGTTATGTAGCCCCAAATGCCAGTACTGCTGAGGATGAGAGACCCTGCTGTACATGGCCACACAGTTCCTAGATGGGCAGCAGGCCAGCACTTCCCACATGTCGCTATAATCACTTAATTATCTGACTGCCCCCTTACACTGTGAGCTCTAGGGCATTAGGGTGTGTCTGGTTGGTGTGCCACTGTATCCGCAGTTCTCAATATGTTGGCACATTGTAGTACAGTGTGCTGAATGAATGAATGAATGGATAAATGAGTGAACAAGTGAAAAATAATTATCTCAGCCCCCGATGTTCAGGGTTCTGCTGCAGCTCACATTCATTCATTCAACAAACATATATGGGTGATCATTCTGTCCCAGGCCCTGTGCTGGGTGTGGAGATAGAAGATACGTCTCCTGTCTCTGAGAAACTCACAGTCCAATGAACCAAGGATTACTACAGGGCACAATTAAGTCAGTGACACTCTTACTAACAGGGTGCTAAATGGTAGACTTCTTGCCTTCCATGTGGGAGACTCGGGTTCTATTCCCAGCCAATGCACCTCACGCCACCTCCCATCTGTCAGTGGAGGCTTGCACGTTGCTGTGATGCTGAACAGGCTTCAGCAGAGCTTCCAGGCTAAGAAGGCAGGCCTGGTAATCTACTTGCAAAAATCAGCCAATGGATCACGATAGTCTGATCCCATTGTGCACGGGGTCTCCATGAGTTCAGGGCTGACTTGATGGCAGCTAACAACAATAGCAAGGACAACATGGGAGCTTAGAGAAAGAATGGATCAAAGAGGGCTTCCTGGAAGGGTATGTTTTCAGCGTTGTGCTAGGCACTGGGACATGACAGTAAACAAGACAGACGTGGGTCCCTCCTCTCTTAGAGCTCCATCTCACTGGGCTCCTGAAGCTGAAATAGGAGTTTTCCATGAACAGAATGTAAAAGAGCATTCCAGGAAGAGGGAACTACATAGGCACAAGCAGGAAAGCTCAGCTCAGGAGAATCCCCGTAATATCCCAGCCTTCCCTCTCTTTGGGGTGACTTTCCATTTGGGACCCCCAGCCACCCCCTTCATGCAGGCCTGATTTTATCTGACTATGGCCCTAGGGAGCCATGGTGATGCAGTGATTAAAGTGCTCAGTTGCTATCTGAAAATTTGACTGTTTGAACCCATCAGCTACACTCCATGGGAGAAAGATGTGGCAATCTGCTTCTCTAAAGATTTACAGCCTTGGAAACCCTATGGGGCAGTTCTGCTCTGTCCTATAGGGTCGCTATGAATCAGAATCAACTCAACAGCAATGGGTTATGGCTCTATGTGGTGTAAATAGTTAACACACTCAGCTGCTAACTAAAAGTCTGGAGGTTTGAGTCCATCCAGAGGCACTCGGAAGGAAAGCCTGGCAATCTACTTCCAAAGAGTGAGCCATTGAAAACCCTATGGAGCACAGCTCTACTCTGACATACATGAGGTCACCATGAGTCAGGATTGACTTCATGGCAACTGTTTTTTGTTTCTTTAGTATGGCAGCAAGCAGGGGCCCTGTGGTCTACCCTGACTCTGCAAAGGGCTAAGGGTCCCTGCCTGCCTCTCCTTCCTCTTTGTGTCTCCAGGCTATGCATCCCAGAGTCTATCGACCCAGAGCGAGTACCTGCTGCACTTTCGCATCGTCAACCGGAATCTCAGCAACCTGGACCCTGCGTCCTCAGAGTACACTGCCCTGCTGTGGGACATCCAGGACAAGGTAGGGTCATTCCTGCCCCTCCTGTCTCTTCCTGCCCTGGGTCTCTTTCTTCACCCTCTGACTTAACATCTACTAAGTGATTATTTCAACTCTTCACCTTACCCATGTGTTCTGGCTTCTCTCAGTTTCCAAAGGTGGTGCCTGGGCTGCCTCCCCATTTCCAAGGTAGGCAAACTGTGGCTCAGAAAGGGGCATGACATGCCTAAAGCTGCACAAGTGAGTTAGGAGGCAGAGCCAGGATCTGAACCCAGTCTGTCTTCCTCCATGGACTGTGTTCTTTCCACTGGTTCCAGTTGTTCCTCCACCTCCAAGAGACCCCCCTCTACCTCAGCTCTCTCCCTGTCCTTTATTCCAGGTCACCACACTCTATACAGGCAGCCAGCTACGAGATGTGTTCCGCTCCTGCCTGGCCACTGACTTGAAGTAAGTTGGGGCAGTTCAGGGCACTGGCTGAATTGGTGGCTGGTGGCTCTTCGCTCCCATGTCACATATTTGAGCTGGAAGTTACTGACATGGTGCTCCCCCTCCCCGATGTCCCTGACAGCTGATCCTGCCTTCTACTTCCATAGGTTTCTTTGGAGGGGGGCATTAATCCCATGAGGCCATCAGCCTCTGGGATCTACCTCTTTCTCCTCTTTTTGACACTTGGGAAAGCCAACTTTTTTGATGTAGAACTCAAAATAACAACCAGTTGCCATCAAGTTGATCCTGACTCATGGCGACCCCATGTGTGTGAGAGCAGCAACTGAGCTCCATAGGGTTATCAGTGGCTGATTTTTTGGACCTGGATCACCAGGGCTTTCTTCCGAGGTGCCTCTGAGTGGATTTGAACCGCCAACCTTTTGGTTAGCAGCCAAGCACATTAACCGTTTGCACCACCCGGGGACTCCAGAACTTAAAACACCAGTCTAATAGTAATATTTACCATAGGCCAGACTCTCTGTTGAGCACTTTCACGCATTATCATCTCATTTAAATCCCACAACAGCTCCTGTGAGGTGGGTACTATTATTATTCCCATTGTTCCGACAGAAAAACTGAGGCTTAGAGAAATGACAGAAACTGCCTAAGAACTGTCAAAGCTAGGGTTTGAATCCAGACCTCTGAGGGCTGGTGAAGGAACTAAGGCATCTACACTGGGGAAGAAGAGGATTATATGAACATGGTGCTGACTTTGAATGTTTGTAAAGTTCAGTTGCCTCATCTGTAACATGGGGATAATTAGAATACCTTCCACTGAGAGTAGGGGTATGTATGCTCAATAGATATTTGTTATTGTCACTTTTATTCTTTCCATCCCTAATTCATGGTCAGGGTTTCTTCCCTGGACTGGGGAGAGTGCTTGCTTGCTCCTCCCTGCACCATTTGCCCCAAGGTCCTTGGCTCTGTAGCCTGCAACTCAGCAGTCACCACTGGTGTTGGATGCTGGCTGAGTTCCATGGTCTCTGTCCCCAGGTTGAGCTCTGGGTTGGTCACCATCGAGGCCCTGTTCTCCTCTAAACTGGAACCCAGCATGGTGAAGCAAGTCTTCCTAGCCAGGACCCTGAATGCCTCATCCCACTGGCTGGGCACCACCTACCAGTTGGAAGACCTGCACGTGATAGGTGCGAGGTAGAAGGCTGGTTTCATGGTTGGAATGGGACTCTGAGGAAGGGATGGGACTTTCAAGAAGGAGTGAAATAGGTGGAGGTTCTGGAGGTAAAAATGGGACCACACTGATGACGCCCAGCAGTGGGTCATCCAACAGGAGGCAGTAAGAGAATATGCACCAATTGCATCCAAGGAAATCGTTACCTTTATATGTTGTCTTAGGTACCTAGTGCTGCTATAACAGAAATACCACAAGTGGGTGGCTTTAATGAACAGAAGTCCAAATTCAGGATGCCATTTCTAAGGGAAGGCTCTCTCTCTTTGTCCACTCTTGGGGAAGATCCTTGTGTCTTTTCAGCTTCTGTTCCTTGGCTCCTTGGTGATCTTCACGTGGCATGGCATCTATCTCCCCCCATCTCTGCTTGCTTACTCGATCTGCTCTGCTCTTTTTATGTCTCAAAAGAGATTGACTTAAGACACACCCTACACTAATACTTCCTCATTAACATAATGAAGAAAACCCTATTCCCAGATGGAATTATAGGCACAGGTATAGTAGGATTTATAACACATGTTTTTGGTGGACACAATTCAATCCAAAACATATGTCAAGCTCTCTGGCCTAAATGTGGAGGATCCTATGCTGCCTTCTTAAAAAACAAACAAAAACAAAAACAGTTTCTGTTGTTGTAGAGAAACAACTTTAAAGCCTGCTGCAACAAAGAGATTTTTACTGTGACATATCAGAAAACAAAGATGGGAAAAGGATGCAAGCACTTAGGCCATAAAGAGACCAAAATCCAAAAAAGTTCAATCTATAAGTGCTTTTTATACAATTTTGATAAGTGCTGATTTGTTATGAATAAATTACTTACAGATTATGATTGGTTAAAATAAAGACAAAAAAGTAAGATCATGATTGGGTGACCTTTTCTTCTTCTCTAACAATGAGGTCTCTTGGCTCAGGGGTCCTGGGTCTGTCATATGATGAGTGTTGTTTAGTTGTTAGGTGGGCTATGTATGATATTAGGTAGATCTTTAACTTGCTTCCTGGGGTAAATTGTTATTTAATTTTGGAACACACGTCCACTGTCCACTGAACCAGTTAGAGCACTCTGTCCCACTTCTTTGATGTATTTTTTTTCTATTGTTTGAAGCTTTTCAGATTCTGAAAAACAAGTTGGTCTTTTGTGGTTATGGCCTGCTGTGGTTAGGTTGACTTTATCTCTTTTAGGTCAATTCTGACTCATAGTAACCCCATATGTGTCAGAGTAGAGCTGTGCTCCATAGGGTCTTCTTGGCTGTGATCTTTATGGAAACAGACCGCCAGGCCTTTCTTCCAAGGCTCCTCTTGGTGGATTCAAGCCTCCAGCCTTTCAGTTGGTAGCCAAGCACTTAACCATTTGCGCCACCCAGGAACTCCTAAATTGTCTTCTTAGGTCCCTAGTTATGAGTCATACATTTATTGACTCATTCATTCATTCATTCATTCATTGAACAAATACTTAATGAAAGTAAACAGGCATTGATGATACATTGTGATAATTGCTATAATAAGCGATTTTCAGGAGACTGTGGGAGTTCCAAGGACACACAGCCCTGTCTTGGAAAGTTTTCTGAAATAAGTAATGAAGAAGCCAAGATCTAGTGGAGAACAGGACCAAGCTAGGGGGAAGAGAGGAGGAATTGTGCTCTACATGTCTAGAATCTAGAGGAGAGAGAGAATGTGGCCTATTTAGGGGAGATATAAGAAGTTTGCTGTGGCTGGAGCACATGATGTGAGAGAGAAGAGGTGACAGTTAAGACTAAAGAGGTGGGTGGGGACTTTGTGGGGCACTAGAACATTTTGAGGAGGGACACACCACACTCAGAGTTCTGCTACAGAAAGTTCACCCTCTGGGTGGTGTGTGGAGGATGGATTAGGACAGGAAGATGACTGGAGGCAGGAAGACCCATTGGAAACCCAGGTCATGCGTCAGAAATTTAGGCAAAGTTATTTCAGTTTAGGGAAATGCCTTTGGGTCCCTAAGAGTCACTTCACCTCAACAAATAGGTATTACTATCTGTGAGAGGCCAGAACTGTGAGAGGAGACAAATAGGATAGTTTGTCATTTCCTGCCTCTCTTCCCTGACACTTCTAGTTGGTGAACTTGACTGCTTCAGGTGGACTTGAGGTCCAAGTTGGCTTTAGATCTGCCCTTCAACTGTCCCACAGTCATCCAGAGGAAGCAAGTGTTCTGTCAATGCCTTTTCTTGGTCATCTTCTTCGCATATTGAATTTAACATCTGAACCCAAGAGCTCACCATATTTTTTTTCCATTGCCAATCACAGCATCCAAATGTCCTACTTATTGATAAAGCATTTGGAAAGTATTTTATCCTTTCTCCAAGAGAATTGTATAAAATGTCCATTATCTCAAATTAAAGCATTTCCAAGAGCCAATTTGTTAGCTTACTTAAAAAAAAAAAAAAATAAGGGCAAAAATGGCTTGGGCTCTTCAAGAGACAATTAGAAAATTAACTCTTCACAGATTTTTAACTTTGAAAGCACAGAATCTTAGTGTGACAGAGCAACAATAGGCTCCCTCATTTTGCAACTGAAGAAACTGAAGTTCCCCCTCTGTTACCCAGAAGACCCAAATAATCATTCCACATCATTTGTGGATGTTTGAAGACAGCGCCCTCATAACAGAGCTGATATCTTTAATCATTACCATAGTGATTGCTCTTAGCATGCGTGACTGTGGCTAGGAGGAATGAGCCGCAACTCCCAGTGGCTCTGCCCCATGCTTGGGTTGAATGGAAAGCACCTGGGAAGCCAGATTTTTTTATCGAAGCCTCTGTAGAGAAGACTTCTGGAGAAAGAGCACATGACCAGACATCAGAGGAATGGGTTCTAGTCCCAGCCCTACTGCTGCCTTGGTGGAACCAAGCCAAGTTTCTTCTTTCTCCAGGTCTCAATTTCTTCCTTTGTAAAATTATGCCTTTGGTTTAGAAAAGGGCTGCCCTTAAGCTAATATTGGTTCCTAAGAAAGTTCTCTCTGAAATGAGCTAAGATGAGGACTATGCAGTGAGTTCTTAAAGCTTAGTCTAGAGGATAGTCCTTTACTTTGACCTATATCCTTTCTACATGTAGTGTTCAAACACCATTTTTAAAAATTAAATGGAGGTGCAAGTAAAAAAAAAAAAAAAAAGAAAGGAATTTAGGCAAAGGTGTGTGACAGATGCCAAGTGGGGTGGTCCACACTTGCACCTGCCAACCAAGCCCTAGAAAGGCACAGTCTCCTCTTTCCCACATCCTAGTGCACTCTCATGTACTTTCTTGATGTAAGGAGAGTTGGAAAGGCAGACAAATGGAGACAAGGTGGACAGGTGAATAAAGGGTCTTCTGTAGCCCACCTTTAAAAAGCTAGTTTAGGTCACATTGCTAACAAAAAGTAGACTGGTTGAAATGACCTCTTGGTCAAACTCTCCCCCCTCACATGGTGTTCTACATACTTTATTTTCCAGGAGTGGGGCCATTAGTTTATCTACTGACAGACAAACCAACGAGCAGTCCCAGCCCCGACCACTTCCAGCTGAATTTCACTATCACCAACCTATTTTATTCCCAAGACATAGCCCAGCCAAACTCCACCAAATGCCAGCGGAACAAGAGAAGTATTGAGGATGCGGTGAGTATGGGGTTCTGTATCCACTCTGTTCCCATGCAGAAGGTGGCCCAAGAACACCAGGTAGTCAGAGGGTAAATTTTCGTAACAATTCATGAAGACAGATCCTCAGTCCCCTTTTACAGATAAAGAAGTAGGTGCAGCGAGGTTCAGTGGCTGGCCCAGGGGTACACAGCTAAGTCATACCCTGAAACAGAATGTCTTTTGGCACATGCACCTGTTCTAGTGTTTGTTGAGACAAGAAAAAGACAGATGGGGAAGTGGGCTTACTAGCCAAAACTTCTCTGAGGCTTCTGGGCTTGGGATTCTGACCTAGGAAATATTGTCCTCTCTTACAGCTCAACCAGCTCTTCCGAAACAGCAGCATCAAGAGTTCATTTTTAAACTGTCAAGTTATAGCATTCAGGTGAGTTGCAACTAAGGCGCTAATGACTCTGGGAACTTCTCCCGTCCTTTAAATTGCCCCGCATTATCATCTCTCAGTTCTTAACTGTTAAGGAAGAGCTCAGCCTAGGTAAATAGGGCCGTCACTTAAAAATCAGGTGAATGTACTCAAATCAGAAGTGATTAGTAGGTTTAGGATCCACCCTACACTGGTATGACCCCAACTGACTGATAGATTACATTACATTAAATTGCATTATGGAATGTTAAGTACATTACATGACGCATGCATGCAAAAGCTGGACAACAAATAAGGAAGACAAAGAAGAACTGACACCTTTAAATTATGGTGTTGGCAAAGAATATTGAATATACAAAGAACAAACAAGTCTGTCTTGGACGAAGTACAGCCAGAATGCTCCTCAGAAGTGAGAATGGCAAGACTTCATCTCACATACTTTGGACACATTATCAGGTGGGACAAGACCCTGGAGAAGGTCATCATGCTTGGTCAAGTGGGGGGCCATTGAAAAAGAGGAAGACTCTCAATGAGATCAGTTGACACAGTGGCTGAAACAATGGGCTCAAGCATAGCAAAGATTGTGAGAATGGCTCAGGACCCGGCAGTGTTTCATTCTGTTGTACACGGGGTCGCTATGAGTTGAAACCCACTTGATGGCGCCTAACATCAACAGCACTATACTACACTACATTAAGGAAAGCAGTCTGCTCTACCCAAGGCCAACTGAATTTAATCTCATGATTAAATTGTAACAGCATATAGTCAAGATTTCAATACATGCTTTGGGGGGGACACAATTTGATCCATAGCACTGGTTTTCAAATTTACTGAGGAGCTGGAAAGAGGGGATTGGAATAGGATAAAACTTGCTGTCATTACCAAGATTCAGCTATTTGGGTTTCTTTTCTTTTTCTTTTTTAATAATAACTTAATTTGTTGTTGTCATTGACAATATACATAGCAGAACATATACCAATTCAACAATTTCTACACGTACAATTCGGTGATGTTGAGAATTGTGCAACCATTCTCACTCTCTTTTTCTGAGTTGTTCCTCCCCCATTAACATAAACTCACTGCCCAGTAAGGTTCCTATCTAATCT
This sequence comes from Loxodonta africana, assembly GCF_030014295.1. NCBI lineage: Eukaryota > Metazoa > Chordata > Mammalia > Proboscidea > Elephantidae > Loxodonta > Loxodonta africana. The sequence goes on from NC_087344.1 coordinate 18,530,545, forward strand.
TCAAGTGGCTATTGTCAGTTTGACCCCACATAGATAGATCTTTAAGGAGCATACTAGTTAAGCTAAACTACTGTTTAATTTTAAGAAGACTTCAGGGGATACTTTTGGTTTAAGGTTTAAAGATTATCTAAGGTCAAGAGTTTCCAGGATTCATCTAGCCTCCATGGCTCCAGAAAGTCTGGAGTCCATGAAAATTTGAAGCTCTGTTCTTCATTTTCTCCCTTTTGATTAGAATTCTTCTATAGAATCTTTGATCAAAACATTCAGTAATAGTAACCAAGTACCATCCAGTTCTTCTTCTGTCATGGCAAAGGAGGCAGTTGTTCATTGAGGCAATGAGCCACACGTTCCATTTCTTCCACACATTCCTTTTCTTCCTGATTTTCCTTCTTCCTCTTTTGCTCCAGGTGAATAGAGACCAATTATCGTCAGCTGTTTTTCTTATATAAATGCTCCTTGGATTGTTGCAAACCTTTGATCAATTTCCAGACTTCTTTAAAAAAGTTGATTTTGGCAAGTTTTGCCTGTGTTCTCACTGCTTTTGTGAATTTTCAGAGGTTTTTAGTCTGCCATTCCAGAAGTCCTGGGACTACTTACCCACACTAGAAAATTAAAACCCATTGCCCCTGAGTTGATCCCAACTCATGGCAACCCCATGTGTTACAGAGTAGAACTGCTCAGTAGGGTTTTCTTGGCTGTAATCTCTATAGAAGCAGATTGCCAGGCCTTTCTTCTGTGGCACCACTTCCATATAGTAGTCAAATGCAAACCAGTAGCACCACCCAGGAACTTCTTCACTCACACTAGCCACATTTTAAGTGCTCAGTGACCACACGGGGCAAGTAATGATTGTATTGGATAGAGCACATACAGAATGTTTCCATCACTGCAAAAAGTTCTCCTTGACAGGGCCTGGAAATAAGGAACCTAGAACAAAGTTCTTGAATTCCAGAGACCCTTGTTCATCTCTCTTGTCCTTCCAGATCTGTTCCCCTCAGCAACCACACCGGGGTGGACTCCCTGTGTAACTTCTCACCATTAACTCGGAGACTGGACAAAATTGCCATCTATGAGGAATTCCTGCAGCTGACCGAGAATGGTACCCAGCTACAGAACTTCACCCTGGACAGGAGCAGTGTCCTTGTGGATGGTAAGTCTCCCAGGTCATTGGGGCTCGGGGACGAGTGGGGTTTGACTCCCACAGCTGGGGCCTTCCTTGAGAATCTGGAGGCTTGGGATGAGTCCGCATTGAACTTACTTAGACCAGCAGGAGGTGGCATGGTCCCCCAGGCTTTACCCACCATTGAAGGAGAGAAAGGGGGTCCCTGGGTGGCACAAATGGTTTGTATCCAACTACTGGCTGAAAGGTAGGCAATTCAAATCCATCCAGCAGTGCTGCAGAAGAAAGTCCTGGTGATCTACTTCCATGAGATGACAGCCATTGAAAACCCTACGGAGTATAGTTCTACTCTGAAACCCAGGGGGTCGCTGTGAGTTGGAATCAACTCAATGGCAGCAGGCTTTTTTTTTTTTTTAATGGGACATTAGAAGTCTTTCTCTCCTAGCCAGCTGTGTGACTTTAGGCCAGTCACTTCCCCTCTCTGGGCTTCTGTTTCCTTATCGCTATACTGCAAGCCACTTCACAAGATGGTCAGTGAGGGTCTCCCTCTGAGATGGGTCTGATTCACCCTTGACAGGTATAATAGGATGGACCTATTCTCCCTCTCCGATGCTTCCACGGTGGCTAAACCTTGCACACCCACATTTATTCATTCAAACAATGGTTCTTGAGTGTCTACAATGTACAGTATACCCAGAATATAGCAGGAGAGGAGTCCCTGAGTGATGCAAATGGTTAACGCCCTCATCTGCTAACTGAAAGATTAGAGATTCAAATCCACCCAGAGGTGCCTTGGAAGAAAGGCTTGGTGATCTCCTCCCAAAAAATTAGCTATTGAAAGTCCTGTGGAGCACAGTTCTATTCTGACACACGTGGGTTGCCTTGAGTAGGAGTCAACTTGATGGTAACTGGCTTTCTCATTATCATATTCCAAGAACCCAGTATTCTGCCTGAGACATAATAAACACTCAAAACATATACTGAAGGAAAAACCAGACCTCATATACGATCCCTTTTAGGTTGAATGTGAATAACAAATGAGATGGGACCCTCCAGTGCCCATGTGCACTGTTCCTGGTTTTGTATTATTGTTGTACAAGAGGACATTTGTGATTCTCTAGAGCAGGAGTCAGCAGGTTTTCTTCTGTAAAGGGCCAGATAGTAAATATGTTAGGCTTTATGGGCCACATAGGTTTCTGTCATGTCAACTAAAGGACTTATCAATGCTTTTAAAAAGTAAAAACCACTGTCAGCACACAGGCTGTACAGAATCAGGCCATAGACCTGACTTGGCTCATGGGCCATCATTTGCCAAGTCCTGCTGTTGATCAACACTATCCAACAGAACTTTCTGCAGTGATAGAAATGTTCTATGTCTACGCTGTCCAGTACAGTAGCCACATGTGCCTACTGACCATTTTAGGTGTAGCTAATGTGACAGACGTACTGGATTTTCAATTTTATTTGAATTTAACCTAAATTTAAGAAGCCACTTGTGGTTGGTCCTACCATATTTGATAGCACATCTATCTTAAGTTTGACCCAAAAGGGGTCTGTTGGGTATCATGGATGGTCAAATGCAGCATGAGGAAGTGAAACTCACACAAGAAGGCCAGAGGACAAATACAATTTAGTACTTACGGGTCACATGGAGGTAACTACACTATGCCTAGACACCAGGCCACACAGAGGCTGCACCCAGGGACAAGGCAACAATAAGCCGGAACTATAAGAGAGAGAAGGCAAGCAGGGTAGGGTCTTGGGGTAAGAACGTGCTGGAGTCTGATCGGTCAGTTTAAAGTTTCTAGGGCATTAATGCGGGAAAATGGAGAAATTTCATCACAAGAATCATATTGGACATGGCTGGGAGGGCAAGAAGTAACTGTCCCATTAAGAGACTGGGTTACAAGATAGTAATGGGTTTTTATCACAGGACACCATATGCGGGATGCCAAGTAGGGCCAGTTAGAAGCCACAACTGTTGAGAGACTGGGACGAGATAGGAATGGCTGTGTTAGAAACTGGGTGAAAGGACAGCTAGGAGAAATGAACAGATGCCGAAGAGGCAAATTATGGAAGCCACAAATTGGCCTCGTGACAACATCTTTAACAAGTTGGCTGAAGAGAGGCTATACAAGAAGGGGAAGTGCAATTATCTCCCTATACCTGGTGGATGCTGTATCTCTGCACATAAGGAGTTTATACTGTAAAAAAGAAAAAGGTGAGAATAATAAGAGCAGGCAGTTGTCACTTTTAAATTCTTTGATGTGAACCTATCCAGACCAGGAGAATAATAAGAAGACTTCCTGGAGGAAATTACATTGAAGATGAAATCTGGAAGATGAGTATAAAATAACTAGGTGAAGTTTGATAAGGGGATGAATATGTTTCTAGGCAGAGGAATAGTTTTTGAGTGGAAATTTCCAAATTTAGAGAGACTCTGAAGGCTTCTCAACTTGTGACAACCCATTCTCTTCCCACCACCAGTTGGCCCAGGGCAATTTAGTTTTCCCATGCCCAGGGATATGAATTTGATTTAGTTTATCATACCCTTTTGGTGTGCTAATGGCCTTGTGAATATGTAGCAAAGTGTCCTTACTATTTAGACACACAAACTGAAGTAGTAGGGGGTGAAGTATCAGAGCCCCAAAATATATAAAGCAAACATTAACAGAATTGAAGGGAGAAATAGACAGTACTACACTAAAAGTTGTAGATTTCAACACACCACTTTCAATAATAGACAAAACATCTAGAAAGAAGATCAACAGGACATAGAGGACCTGAATGAATCAACTATACCTAGCAGACATATCTAGAACACTCCACCCAACAACAGCACAATATACATTCCTCTCCAATACACAAGAATCATTCTCCAGGATAGACCATATGTTAGGCCACAAGCAAGTCTCAATAAATTCAAAAAGACTGTAATCTTACAAAGTATATTCTCCAACCATGATGGACTGAAATTAGAAATTTAACAACAAGAGGTAAACTGAAAAATACATAAATATGTAGAAATTAAGCAACCAATGGGTCAAGGGAGAAGTCAGAAAATAATTGAATGAAAATGAAAGCACAACATACTAACACTTACGGGATGCAGTGAAGGCAGTTCTCAGAGGGAAATTTATAGCAGCAGATGCCGATATCAAAAAAGAAAAAAAGATCTAAAATCAATAGCCTAAATCTACAGCTTGAGGAACTAGAAAAAGAGCAAACTAACCCCAAAACTACCAGAAGGGAAATAACAAAGATCAGTGCAGAGGTCAATGAAACAGAGAATAGAAATATCATGATGTCTACTTAACCTTTCCGTGAAAATATTAGCTGAAATAAGTGTTGCAAAGATGTTAAAAATTGTTAAATCTAGACAGATGTTCATTATATGTTCTATTTTCTGTATATTTGAAAAGTTTTATTTAAAAAAATAAAACACACACACATACACTGTCCATTTCATTTATTTTCAGGGTATTCTCCCAACAGACATGATGCCTTGACTGAGAATGCTGGTAAGTCTCAAAGGGGAGTCCCTGGGTGGTGCAAATGGTTAGTGCATTTGGCTGCTAACTGAAAGGTTGAAGATTCAAGTCCACCCAGAGGCACACTGGAAGAAAGTCCTGGAGATCTACTTAAAAAAAAATCGGCCATTGAACACCCTATCACATACACAGGGGCATATGAGTTAGAATTGACTCAATAGCAATTTTTTTTTTTTTTTTTAAAGTTTCAAGGAGCCCTCACAGGGAGGGGGACATACTGACGTTGTGCCAGTCAAGAAGCACCATGCAAACAGAGTCTCTGATGATAAGTGTTGACTTACCCATGTGAAGGACTGATGAGGCACAGTGAGGGGATAATGGGAGTTCTGGCCTGCTGAGGAGCCCACTATTTTGGGGCTTCAGAGGCAGGAGGCGATTGGGCCACCAAGCTCTCCACTGTGGATCCATGCCCATCCCTCAGGCTGCCCAGGATCGGAGCAGGAGCCCCGGGAGGGATGACAGGAGGTGACTTACCCCAGCACTTGTCTCCCCAGACCTCCCCTTCTGGGCGATCATCCTCATCTGCTTGGCGGGACTCCTGGGACTCATCACCTGCCTGATCTGCTGTTTCCTTGTAAGTGAGGGAGTGTTGCTTGTTTTCTTATTACTGATTTATAGAAATTCTTTATATATTCTAAACCTGAGTCCTTTGATGGGTATATGCTCTGCAAATATTTTCTCCCAGTCTGTGTGTGGTTTGCATTTTAGTTTCTTAACATCATTAGCCATTAAGGAAATGCAAATTAAAGCCAGAAGAAATACCACTACATGAAGGAATGGCTAAATAAACAGACTGACTATACCAAGCGTTGGTGAGGATGTGAAGCAACTGAAACTCTCATATAGTGCTAGCGGAAAATATTTGGGATGTTTCTTTAAAAGTTACATACACCCTCCATATGACCCAGTCAATTCCACCGCTAGGAATTCATCTAAGAAATAAATGCATATGCCTATGCAAAGACTTGCACACAAATGTTCGTAGCAGCTGTTTGTAATAGCCTAAATCTGAAAACAATGCAAATATCATCAATAGGCAAATAGATAAACAAACTGGTATATCCCTACAATGTAATGGTATTCAGCAATAAAAAAGAATGAATTATTAATACATGGAACAAGAGATAAACCTCAAAATAATTATGCTGAGTAAAAGAAGCTAGATATAAAAAGAGCTCATACTATAAGATTGCATTTTTTTTAATTCTAGAAAATACAAACTATAGTGACAGGAAGCAGATCAGCAGTTGCCTGGGAATGAAGATAAGTTTGGAGGGGAGGGTGCAAAGAAGGAAGAATTACAAAAGAATACGACTAAACTTTTGGATAATGGGCATACATTACCTTGATTGTGGCGATGGTTTAAACACAATCAAAGCTTATCGAGCTGTTTACTTTAAATATGTGCAGTTTATTGTATGACAATTATACATCAGTATACTTATAGGGTCGCTATGAGTCAGAATCTTTCATGACCTCTTCCCCTTCTTCTCTCACCTGTTTCATTCTCAAATTTTCTACCTTTTTTCCTCTGATGTTCTTGTTAGCTGCCATCTGACGTGTAACAGAATGAAATGTCCAACCCGGATTTCTTTGTTTGTTTTAATATCTTGGGAAGTGGGGGAGGAGACAGAGAGAGAATGAATATGAAGGACTATCAGAGTCAGAAGCAAGGATGTGAGTCTTTGGCTCGATTATTTTAAACACATCATCAGGAAACACCAATCACCAGAAAAAAAAATCATGTTTGTTAAAGCAGAGGGTCAATGAAAACCCTTAATAAGATGGAGTGACAGAATAATTGCAACAATAGACTCAAACATATCAAAGATGATGGCGACGGTGCTGGGCTGGACAACATTTCATGCTGCTACACGTATGGTTGCCATGGTTCAGAGCCAACTTGATGGCAGCCAACAAGATCAACATCAGAGGAAAAAAGGTAGAAAATTTGAGAATGAAAGGGGTGAGAGAAGGAGAGGAAGAGGTCATGAAAAGAAGGAAAAGGGACAGGAGAAGGACTGAGGGAGACAACTAAATGGAAAAAAAGGAGGGAGACATAGGGAACATAAAACTCCTGTGGCTTTGGCCACATACCCCTGCAGTTGCCCATTCTTAGGCAGCTGACCAGTCCATTCTGACGCCCTCTCTCACCCTCACAGGTCACCACCTGCCTGCGAAAGAAGGAGGGAGACTATACGGTGCAGCGCCACCGCCTGGGCTATTACCTGCCACACCTAGATTTGAGGAAGCTTCAATGACTGGATCTGCTTGAGACCCCTTCCCCCAGCCAGGGTCCAAAGAAGCTTGACTGGAGCAGAAATAAACCATATTGGTCGGACACAGCCTTTTGGTCTTTTGTGACTCGGCTCTCACTGGTTCACAGCAGACTAATAGAGAAGGCTCCCCCTTTCTTTAATCCTGAAGGCACTGTTTTGTGGCCTCACACTATTTCATCCCTCAGGGACACCAGATCTACTGAAACTGGTACCGAAATTACCCATTATATAAAGTCAATGTCCCACTGCTCTGTGAGGTTTTTCACTTCTTAGTCACCCACTATACGCCTCCCCTGGACCCCTGTGCCGACCATCACTCAGCCACCACCCATCTGTGTTTCTCCCTCTCCCCACCTCCTGCAGAGGCCCTGGCAAGCTCAAATTCTGCATTTGCTACTTCATTTTCTGAAGCCCAGATTCATCAGGGCTCTCAGATCAGTCTACCTCAGTGGCTGCTCACCCCTTCATATGCCCTCCATGATGGGAAATAGGCTAAGAAGGAATGAGTGGGTCAGAAATTACTCTGCTTTTAACCTTGGGATTTGGGAGCTGAAATGGCTACATATCCGGGAAGCCTGAGTCCCAAAGTTATACCAAGTCTTTACAAAACCAGTGTCTACTTTGGATGCAAAGATGAATAAAACTCAAGGTGGGGGGTGGGGGGAATCTGAGGGGAAAGAAAGACAGTCTTCCTTTCATCTTTATCTGCACTGAATAAAACCACAGTTATAGTAGAGGCTCCCAAACGAGCAGCTCAAAGCCTCCAAGCTGGGCTAGCCCACCTTGGGTTTGCTGAAAGACTGCATTATCTCCACAAGTTTTGCAGACTACCACAGCTGAAGATACCTGAGGGCTAAGAGTTTAACTTGCCTTCGTTCAAGCTTATTTGGTGTGAGCTTCACATTCTCAGTCTTAAGCAGGGTCATTCTGCCAGAATGTACTCTCTGAAGATTGTAATAATGATAATAATAGCTGTCACTTACTGACTGCTTCAGATCTACTAAGCACAATGGTTGATAAGTTCTGCATGTGTTATCTCAGTTATCTTCACCACCCTTGAGGGTTGTATTTCCACTTTATAGATAAAGATCTGCAGACTCAGAAATATCAATAACTTAAAAAGAAGAAAAAATGACTTTGAACATAAATTATATACCTAGCCAAACTATCTGTCAGAGATAACGACATTTTCAAACATACAGACAGGCTCCGAGTTTAACTTCCACGGGCCTTCAGTGAAAATACTAAAGAATGTACATAGCAAGAAGTGTGAACCCAGAACATGTATTGAAATGAAAAAACAGAAGTAATGAAAAGGGTGGGGGGGGGGAGTGTATCTCAATTAGTATTATTTTTTAAATACGACATTAAAACATACTCTAAAACTCCAGATGATCACCACACGGAAGGATAAAGAAAAGAAGGTGGAATTTTAAAAGAATTCATTTTTAGGGAGTTAGAAACATAGGCATTCTACCATTTTTTAACACATTACTCTCATAAATTGTTAAATCCATCAATAAAAATAAGTGAGGATAAAGAGGATTTGAATAATACAACAAGCTTGATGAGGCAAATAGACAAATAGATTTAAACTCGTAAGCCGAACAAGTAAGACTTGTTAGATAACAATATTGACAAGGTTCTCCCTTGATATCATGATCCTGCAAATAGCATGTCAATTTTTATTAATCATGAATAAGGGAAAGTCTGATATTTCATTAAATGAAACTTTTCAATCTCTGAATTAACATGTAACAAATAACAGAAAAAATAAAGAAATAGATACTATTTAAGAACATAGGTATAAAAGCCCTTTAATGAAATATTTTGGAAGCTACTGAAATAATACACAAAAAGGATAATCCATTCTGATTTCTTATCTTTAGCTGCCATTAAGTCGGTCTCACCTCATGGCAACCCAGTGCACAATGGGACTGGACCATTGTGATCCATAGTTTGCACTGGCTGATTTTTGGAAGTAGAACAGCAGGCTTTTCCTCCTAGTCCTTAGTGTGGAAGCTCTGCTGAAACCTGTGAGCAACATAGCAACACACACGCCCCCAGTGACAAGGGAACTGAACTCAGGTATCCCACATGAAAGGCGAGGATGTTACCACTGAACCACCACTGCCCCAACCTTTCTGACTAAAAACAAACCCACTGCCGACGAGTCAATTCTGACTCATAGTGATCCTATAGGACGGAGTAGAACTGCCCCATAGTGTTTCCAAGGAGCACCTGGCAGATTTGTACCGCCAACCCTTTGGTTAGTAGCCATAGCACTTAGCCACTACTTAGCCAGTGTTTCCCCTTTCTGACTAGGTAGATTTCAATCTCGACTGTAAAGACAAAACACTGAATAATAATCCCATGACTTTGACAACTCCCTATTGACTTCAAAATACAAACAAATATAAATAGTAAATGAAAATGGCTATATAACATGAAAACAAAAGGTTTCTGTCCTCAACTGAAGCCCAATCTCTCATCTCAAAAAAAAAAAAAAAACTTTATATTTTCTTATGTCACGCAAAGGGGTTTAATAAAGCAGAGCATTATGGATTAGATTGTGTCCCTCCACCACAATAAATAAGTGTCAGAATCCTAACCCCTATATTAGTGCCCTTGTGGCATAGTGGTTAAGAGCTAAACAAAAGGTCAGCAGTTCAAATCCATCAGTTGCTCCTTGGAAACCCTATAAGGCAGTTCTACTCTGTCCTATTGGGTCGCTATGAGTTGGAATTGACTCGACAGCACCTAACAACAATAACAAATACCTGTGGAAAGGAGCCCTGGTAGTGTCATGATTAAATGCTGGGCTACTAACATCAAGGTTGGAGGTTCGAACCCACCAGGTAGCTCTGCAGGAGAAAAGGCCTGGCTACCTGCTCCAGTAAAGATTGTTGCTGTTGTTGTTGTCAGGTGCCGTCGAGTCGGTTCCGACTCATAGCGACCCTCTGCACAACAGAAAGAAACACTGCCTGGTCCTGCGCCATCCTTACAATCGTTGTTATGCTGGAGCTCATTGTTGCAGCCACTGTGTCAATCCACCTCATTGAGGGTCTTCCTCTTTTCCGCTGATCCTGTACTCTGCCAAGCATGATGTCCTTCTCCAGGGACTGATCCCTCCTGACAACATGTCCAAAGTATGTAAGACGCAGTCTCGCCATCCTTGCCTCTAAGGAGCATTCTGGTCACTCTTCTTCCAAGACACATTTGTTTGTTCTTTTGGCAGTAAAGATTACAGCCTAGGAAGCCCTATGGAGGCAGTTCTACTCTGTCCTGTGGGGTTGCTATGAGTTTGAATTGACTGGGCACACAACAACATACTTGTGGATGTAATCTCATTTGGCAATACGGTTTTCCTTGTTATCTTAATGAAGCCATACGAGTATAAAACCAAAAAAAAACAAAAAAAAAAAACCCATTGCTGTGGAGTTGATTCCTAGGGACCCTGTAGGACAGAGTAGAACTGCTCCATAGGGTTTCCAAGGAGCACCAGGTGGATTGGAACTGCTGGCCTTTTGGTTAGCAGCCATAGCTCTTAACAACTATGCCACCAGGGTTTGGGTGTCCTAAACCTAATCATCTCCGAGATATTAAAAAAGCAGATTAGACACAGAAGCGAGCACAAACCTGGGAAAGTAGATATAACCAAGGAACACCCAGGCTACCAACAAGGAAGAAATCGATATGGCTGAGACCTTTATTTGGACTTTTAGCCTCCAGAATTCTGAGAAAACAAATTTCTGTTCTTTAAAGTCACGCATTGATGGTATTTTTGTTACAGCAGCACTAAGAAACTAAGATACAGAGGAATGATATATTTTAGTTTCAACAGTTCGAACATTATGGACACTCTAATGATTTTAATGATACTAATAAAGTGCTGAGATCCATTTTGTCTGTGTTATCTTCTCTTTCCATATCAGCATAGGGTGTGTCCTAAATCTAATCACCTCTGAGATGTAAAATGAATAGATTAGACACAGAAGCGAGCACAAACCTGGGAAGACAGAAGTAACCAAGAAACACCCAGGCTACCAACAAGGAAGGAATCCATACAGCTGACTAAGAGCTTAAAATCTGAGGCACTTAAGTTTGTGGAAAGCTATGGTTTACAGCTAGAGCTCTGACCCCATCTTGAGATTTGATATAGAATCCAAAAATCCACTTTACCACTTGTTAAGTTACTCCTTTAATGCTCGCTTGACATGACAAAGGCTTACCTAAAGTACAGGCCAGAATCTGTCTTGGCCTCTTGACCATTGTCTGGAACTTAGTTCCACTTTAAAATATGTTTTACAGTTTGTTCTTACTAAAACTTGGAATATTCTGCTAAAGTATTAACCATCAGATACATTTGTTAACTCATTGTGGTTTCTTTGCTAAAGCTACTTAACATGTTTTAGTATATTCATAGTTTCTCCTGTAATTCCTACCAACATGTAACTTCTACCGTAACTGTTTAACATGTATGCAATCAGAGTGTGATTATTACAATATTCCTTAATTTTCCTGTGTTTAACATGGCTTAGTTCCTCTTTTGACCCTTAAAAAATGCTTGTGTGATGGTTTTTCTCCAGACTACTTCATTTCATTTTGTACCAGATAGTACCCTAATCGCAATGTGTTCGGCCTTAATAAACCTCTTGGCTTTTAAAATTTCAGACAAGTGTCCAAGTCATTTTGCTTGTTCACATGGCCAAGACCTCTATTTGGATTTTTAACCTCCAGAACTGTGAGAAAATAAATTTCTGTTCTTTAAAGCCACCGATTAGTGGTATTTTTGTTACAGCAGCACTAAGAAACTGAGACACAGAGTAATGGTATATTTTAAGGTTTGAAGAACTCAAAGCAAGAAAACATTATGGACGCTCCAATCATACTAACAAAGTACAGAGCTCCATTTCGTCTGTGCTAACTTCTCTTTCTTTTCTTAATGTTTTTCAGGACATTCTTCTTGGCCTCTCACTTTCTCTGCCTCACTAGCGAGCCTGTCTGCAATCCGTGCTATTGCCAACCTCTCCCTTGCTGTCTTCACTTTCCTCTCCTGTTTCCTAATATCTTCATCGGTTACCAGAAATGGTTTGCAGAGGAGCTGTGAGATATCAAGACCTGCTCCTGGGGTCATCTTCGCCAAGTCTGAAGATGGGCCAGGGGTGGGCATGGAGATGGAGTGCAGATCACCAGCAAGAGCCTGGGGCAGGGATTCACCTGTGTAACTAGGTACAATTTTTTGCAAGGCTTTGGCAAGATCCAGAGTACTTAAAAGTTCCCCTGCACTGCTGTAGGCCTGGAGTCCCTGCAGTCTCTTCTGCCAACAGACCTGCTGGGGCTTGTCTAAGTTCTCCTCCCATTGATGGCACCTGACCTCATTGCCAGGATGGGAAGTAATTCTAGTAACCGGTCTCTTGAATATGTAACTGGACATCCTCAAAGGAATTGCGATGCTTAAACCAGGTTTTGGCTTGGCTTGGGTTACGTAATCACGTTGCTTCCTTTGTGAAGTCTTGACCATCATACTTCTTTTCCTTTTATCCTATAAATCATGAAATTGGATCAAAATGTAATTGAAGCCTACCTCCTGTGGGCAATTATCTTGGCTCATTTGGACTTCTACCCTTCTCTCCTAGGGATAAGTATGACCTACATGCTGGGGCATCATCAAGCAATCAAGGGAATGAGTCAAGAACAGAAAGCTCAAAATCAATATTCTGGGCCTTATCCAGATCGTTTCTCCTACACCATTTTGTAAAACTCCCTTTTTGCTTGAGTATGATTTTTTTTTCCTTTTTGTCCTTGTCACTCTCACCTGCACAAGTCCTGATATTTCTACTTGTGACGCAAGGTCCCCTGTCTTTATCTAAGTCCTAAATCATGCCATTCTTCTGTGCTATTTTACTAGTCATTTGGTTAACCCATTCACCACTTTGTTTTCATAGCTCCTTTAGAGCCTAAATATTAAATGGTGAAATTATCAGTTGCCCTATCCTTAGTGATTCACACCCATACCCCAGATGTTTTCATTCAACCCAAGTGCTCATGCTCAAGAATAATTCAGAAAACTTAACTCAAGACAAATTTCTGAGTTACAGCTTTTTTAACCCACACCATAGATACCTGCTCCTCAAGATCAAAGTTAAAGCAGCCCGTGATATCCTTAGCTTAATTTCTTCCTTCTTCTCCCAATTTCTATCCATACTGGATACCATGGTCCATAAACTCAATCATTTCCTTGGAATAGCCCCAAATTCCTTATCTTTCATCATATCTGCCATATAAAACCTCAAACCTGGAAGATTCCAGTTATCTGCCATGCCATGGTTACTGCTGGTCTTACGATAACCACTGAAGAAAAAGCACACAACATAATATTTTGGTACCACCATAAACAAAAGGGGAGGGTCATCAAAAAAGAGGAAGAACCTCAACGAGATGGATTGACATAGTCCCTGCAACAATGGGTTCAAGAATAACAATTGTGAGGATGGAGCAGGACTGGGCAGTGTTCCCTTCTGTTGTACATAGTGTCACCATGAGTTGGAACCAATTCGATGGCACTTAACAACAACAACATAAGTACAAAATCATCCGCATCAACTGGGAACCATTTATGACGCTCAGAAATTTTACTTTCACTTTATTTGTTGGCGTATTTATTTGAGAGACTAAATGAACAAATGGACAATGGCCAGACCATAGAAAAACAGAACTCTGACCTACTGTCTGCTCAACCAGCCTAGGATGTCAAGCCACTATCTGCAGCTATCAGTCCAGGAAGCCAAACAACAATCTCTGTAACAATGGGGCCAAAATGGCCAGAGCTGGATGAGTAATTTACAGCTTCCTTAAATTTGGTCCCTGCTTCCAACTTGGAACCAATCAGAGAAAGCCAAATATACCCTCCTAAACAATCAATATAAAATGCACTGCTTGTAGTTAGCCTACTTCCAGTTTCCCCATGCCAACAACTCTCAGACAGGGCATACCTGAAGCCTTCCCTTGTTTCCACTTTATAGCTTTCCTACTTTCCTGTCTGCCTTTGAGACTCTGCCAGACTAAAGGGATGCTGTCTGACTCTCCTGCTATATATAGCAAGCTCTGAATACATAGACTTTGTTTGTTATTATGTGGGTATTTTTTATTTGTTTGTTTTATTTTGTTGCTTGTTTTGTTTTTCGGTCTATTTCCACAACTTCTTGATTTTCTCCCAAAGCCTGTTTCAAAATTTCTCCATTCTTCTCATACACACATAATTTCCCTTAACTTGCCTGATATTTCACTGAGAAATTGTAAACTACTAGGTTTAAATTTTACTGTCTAGTTGCCAAATCTGCAAATATCTCTGATAGGCTTCCATTGTTTCCAAATTTCCTCTAATTATATTCAAACAGATTTCTTTTATCCTCCAAAGGTAGTCTGGGCCTCAGCCCTTTTTCCTTCTTAGTAACCTTATGCCCCCAATATTCCCAGGTAGCACCTGTATCTTTGATCTCTCTTTTTCTACTGAATCCTTCCTTCAACATTTATATACATTCAAATCTCTCCCAACTATACAAAATTCCCTCACCTAGCCTTCTTGAAAAAAAAAAAATCCTAAACCACTGCTGTTCCTACTCCTTCCTTTTAGCTGTGCACCACTGAGAAAAGGTCATCTATATCACATGTCTCTGTCCACTCACCTCCAACCAACTCCTCAGACCACTCCAAACTTTCTTCTGCCTTCACCATTCTATGAATGCTTGCCTTGATAGGTCACAATGACCCCATTGTTACTAGATCCAACGGGAGCTTTTCATTCTTTATCTGGCATGAGCTTTAGGTGGAAAACTTTGAAGCATGTATATTTGGAACAACTTTGATGTGTGAATCTTCTTTCACCACTGTAAATCTTATAAAATCTACTTACAGAGCAGGTACATCTGATAAGTCAGCTAACAAATTGAGATATGCTGTAAGTGGAAAGGACAAACTGAATTTCTGGAAGTCAGCACACACACACACACACACACACGCATAAATATAAAGTATCGCATTACTAATTTTTATGTTGATTGCATGTACAAATGGTAATAATTTTGGACACAATGTGTTAAATAAAATATACTATTAAAATTAGTTTCACCTTTTTTTAAACTTTCTTTTAGTGTGATTACTAGAAAATTTAAACTTATATAATGTACAGTGCAAAATACCAGTATTAGGCAGCCCTGGTCCAAGACACTTGTCGAAGAGAAAAATTAATAGCAGACATTTTACTTTGATTTTAAGGTTTTCTCACCCACAAAACCAAATATTCACTATAAAGAAATTCCTGACCAAAATTAATCCTGCCAGCAGCTTTTCCTTCACCCAGAGTTGCAAATCTTTTCTTTCTTTTTGGAAGTGAGGCTTACTAAATTTGAATTTCAAAAGATATGGCTGAATGGAGGGGCAGAGACCATCTTGTGACCTGGTATCAACTGATCTCGGTAAAAAAGGACAGGATTCTATCAATCATGTTAAGATTAACCAGTAATTGTTCTACATTTCTCCCTCCTCTTCTCTTTATAATCTTCATTGTACCTAGCTTCTTCAAGCCATTTTCTTTGTCTGGAATCAAAACAGTCTCCTACATCCCTGTAGTGGAGCCCAGGTGGTGCAACAGTTAAGTGCTTGACTGCTAACCCAAAGGTTGGTGGTTCAAACCCCCCAGTGGCTCTGCAGGAGAAAGGTGTGGCAGTCTGCTTCCATAAAGATTGCAGCATTGGAAACCCCTGTCCTTTAGAGTCACTAAAGGACAACTCAAGGGTCTACTCAACAGCTATGGGTAGTGGGTGGATATGCATATAGAATAACTGCTCAGAATAAGTCTTATGTCCAAATTTTGTTAAGTGTTGATTATTTTTAACACATGAATGAAAACTAAGCCCATAGAAAGTGGTCAGGGGAAAAAATTCCCAAGGAAAGATGTCTTCCTCCCTACTCCCACATCAAGAAACAGCAACCATTCACACAAACGTACACAAACACACAAACATTCATAAACACACCAAAACACACACACATACACATGCTACAAAACCAATCAAACATCATCTCAGATTTCCATTACTATTTCTCAAATGCCATGAAGTTGCAGTCCTATATAGTTTTAACTGGATGATCTTAAGAGAGGAAACAGGTATTGATATAATTTGCTGGTCTGGGAATGGAAACCCTGGTGGTATAGTGGTTAAGAGCTATGGCTGCTAACCAAAAGGTCAGCAGTTCTAATCCACCAGACGCTCCTTGGAAGCTCTATGGGGCAGTTCTACTCTGTCCTATAGGGTTGCTATGAGTTGAAATTGACTTGATGGCAATGGGTTTTTTTGTTTGTTTGTTTGGGAAGAGCCAAAACCAGAGACAAAGAGTCAAAACCAGGTGGCTCTGAGCATGCCCTGAGGACATCAGAAGGTCTTCAGTTTCCTGTCCAGGCGAAGTGGCTCCTTTCCACCACTGACGATACCACCTGGGAGATCAAATTAAAGATGAATCTGATTCAGACAAGGGAGCTTGGAAAGTGAGTCTCCCGTATGCACAAGAGGAAGAGAGGACTCCCGAATGCTGCCAGGCCCCAATGGGATGTCCCAGAAGGGATCAGCCCCTCTGTCCTATGAAACTCCTTCTTCATCCCACACTACTATTTCCCCTCAACTTTATCCCGTGTCCCCACACCTAGTGCAGAGAGGCATTCATGGCTGGCCAATTTCAGCTTGGACCTCCGTGCTCTGGGGTCTTTATCCAGCTCTGCACTTCAACCTCTGCCTTCCTCACCATTCAGGGCCCCAATCCTCCTACAGGGGCCATCACAGACCTCCTAGCAGGGCCCCAAAATGTCTCTTCCAGAGGTGAATGACCCTAAGTGGCACCCCCTCCACATCTCCGATTGTCCAAATGCTTAGTCTGTGAACACTCTACAACCAAGAAACAGAAACACACCATTCAAAAATTATGGGCAATGGCTCCTTCGTGGATGTGTCCCATGATCTTCATTCATTACTCTGGACATCGGGCAATCTGTGATGTTACAGATGCTCCAGGAATAGGAGAACTACCAGGAATTCAGACAAAATGTTCCTGTACTTACATGGCACATGCTCTTTCTTGCAAATTCTCATCCTTATCCAACTACATGTGTCTAACCACACTCAGCCAACTCCCTACAGTGTCCAAATGAGGGTTCTGCTCCTAGCACTAGTTCACCTGAAATTATGTTATTGTGGTCGTTGTTACGTGCCATTGAGTTGGTTCTAACTTATAGAAACCCTATAGGACAGAGTAGTACTGCCCCATAGGGTTTCCAAGTAGCAGCCTGTGATTTTCAACTGCCAACCTTTTGGTTAGCAGCTGAGCTCTTAAACATTACACCACCAGGGCTCTATAATTAGAGAGCTTTTTTTTTTTTTTTTTTAAGTTGTGAATAAGTGTCTAGTGATTGATGAATTATTTAGAAAAAATAATGTTAACTCCTCACTCCATAATCGCCAATATATTTCCAATATTATATGTGGAACAAATGACCATGCTAGCTATCAGAAGAAAACATGGAAAAATGTACAGACAATATAAATTTAAATACAGATATAATGTAAGAAAGGAGAAGCTCTTTCTGAATATGCAGTTTAATAAGAGAGAAAAAGATGGATAATTAGACCAAAAATGGAAAAACTCTGAATAAGAAAAGGTGCCCTGCAGAAAACTAAAAGGCAAAAAAAAAATCTATTTGACTGATAAAAATTTTTACATCTAATATATAAATTCCTAATTATAAATCATAAAAAGATTAATCTACCACCTGTCTGTCAGCTTGTCATACCATGATGGCTTGCAAGTTGTTATGATGCTGGAAGCTATGCCACTGGTATTTCGAATGCCAGCAGGATCACCCATGGTGGCCAGGTTCAGCAGAGCTTTCAGACTAAGACAGACTAGGAAGAAGGACCTGTCGGCCTACTTCTGAAAAAATTGGCCAGTGAAAACCTTACGAATAGCAGCAGAACACTGTCTGATTTAGTGCTGGAAAATGAGACCCTCAGGTTGGAACACGCTCAAATTGTGATTGGGGAAGAGCTACTCCCTCAAAGTAAACTTTACCTTAATGACGTGGAAGGAGTAAAGTTTTCAGGACTTCCATTTGCTGATGTGGCATGACTCAAAATGAGAAGAAACGGCTGCAAAAATCCGTTAATAATCAGAACGTCGAATGTAAATGTATAAATCTAGGAAAATTAGAAATCATCAAAAATGAAATGGAGTGCATGAAGATCAATATCCTAGGCATCTGAGAGCCCAAATGGACTGGTACTGGCCATACTGAACCTGACAAAATCATACATTCTACTATGCCAGGAATGACAAATTGAAGAGAAATGGTGTTGCATTCATCATCAAAAAGAACATTCAAGATCTATGCTGAAGTACAAAGCTGTCAGTGATGTAACAATATGCATACGCTACAAGCAAGGTTAGTGAGTACAACCATTATTCAAATTTACAAACCAACCACTAAAGCCAAAGATGAAGAAATTGAAGGTTTTTACCAACATTTGCTGTATGAAATTTATTAAACATGCAATCAAGATGCACTGATAATTACTGGTGATTGGAATCCACAAGTTGGAAAAAAGAAGGACCTGTAGTTGGAAAACATGGTCTTGATGATAGAAATGATAATGGAGATTGCATGATAGAATTTTACAAAACCAACAAAATATTCACTGCAAATACCTTTTTCAACAACAGAAACAGTGACTATATATGTGGACCTCACCAGATGGAAAACACAGGAATGGAATCGACTGCATCTATAGAAAGACAGATGGAAAAGCTCAATATTATCAGTAAGAACAAGGCCAGTGGCTGGATGCAGAACAGACCACCAATTGCTCATAAGCAAATTTAAGTTGAAGCTGAAGAAAATTAAAATAAGTCCACAAGAACCAAAATATGGCCTTGAGTATACTCTACCTGAATTTGGAGACCATCTCAAGAACAGATTTGACACACTGAACACTGACAACTGAAGACCAGACAAATTATGAAATGGCATCAAGGACACCATATATGAAGACAACAACAGGTCATTAAAAAGACAGGAAAGAAAGAAAATACCAAAATGGATGTCAGAAGAGACTCTGAAACTTGCTATTGAACATAGAGCTACTAAAACAAAAGGAAGAAATGACGCAGTAACAGAGCTAAACAGAAGATTTCAAAGGGTGGTTCTAGAAGACAAAGTAAACTATTATGATGAACTGTGCAAAGACCTGGAGTTAGAAAAGCAAAAGGGAAGAACACACTTGCCATTACTCAAGCTAAAAGAACTGAAGAAAAATTTCAAGCCTTGAGTTGCAATTCTGAAGGATTCTACAGGCAAAATATTGAATGACACAGAAAGCACCAAAAAAAAGAGGGAAGGATTACACAGAGTCACTGTACCAAAAAAAATTGGTCAATGTTCAATCACTTCAGGAGGTAGCATATGACCAAGTATTGATGTTATTGAAGGAAGGAGTCCAAGCAACACCGGAGGCATTGGTGAACAACTAGAATACTGACAGAATTCCATTTGAGATGTTTCAACAAATGGATGCAGTGCTGGAGGTGCCCACTCATCTATGACAAGAAATTTGCAAGGCAGCTACCTGGCTAACAAAATGGAAGAGAACCATATTTCTGCCCATTCCAAAAAAAGGTGATACAACAGAATGTGGAAATTATTGAACAATATCATTAATATCACACATAGGTAAAATTTTGTTGAAGTTCATTCAAAACAGTTGCAGCAGTATATTGATAGGAAACTGCCAAAAATTCAAGCCAGATTCAGAAGAGGGTGTGGAAGGGTGGATGTCAGATGGATCTCTGAAAGCAGAGAATACCAGAATGGTCTTTACCTGAGTTTTATTGACTATGCAAAGGTATTCAACTGTGTGAATCCTAACAAGCTATGGATAACATTGAGAAGAATGGGAACTCCAGAACAGTTCATTATGCTCAGTTGGAGCCCGTGCATATATCAAGAGGCAGTCATCAGAAAAGAACGAAGGGATACTGCGTGGCTTAAAATCAGGAAAGGTTGGCATCAGAGTTGTATTCTTTCACCATACTTATTCATATCTGTATGCTGAGGAAATAATCTGAGAAACTGGACTATATAAAGAAGAACATGACATCAGGATTCGTTGAAGACTCATTAAAAACCTATAATATGACACAACCTTGCCTGCTGAAAGTGAAGAGAACTTGAAACACTTACTGATGAAGACCAAAGACTACAGTCTGCAGTATGGATTATACCTCCACATAAAAAAACAAAAATCCTCACTACTGGACCAATAAGCAACATAATGATAAACAGAGAAAGGACTGAAGCTCTTAAGGACTTCATTTTACTTGGATTCACAATCAATGCCCATGGAAGCAGCAATCAAAAAATCAAACGATGCGTTGCATTGGGCAAATCTGCTGCAAAAGACCTCTTTAAAACATTGAAAAGCAAAGATGTCACTTTAAGGACTAGGGTGCACCTGATCCAAGCCATAGTATTTTCAATAGCTCCATATGCATGGGAAAGCCAGGCATGAATAAGGAAGAATGAAGAAGAATTAATGCCTTTAAATTATGTTGTTGGTGAAGAACATTGAATACACTCTGGACTGCCGGAAGAACAAACAAATCTGTCTTGGAAGAAAAACAGCCAGAGTGCTCCTTGGAAGCGAGGATGGTGAGGCTACACACTTCGGATAGGTTATCGGGAGGGATGAGTCCCTGGAGAAGGACATCATGCTCGGTTAGGTAGTTGTTGTTGTTGTTAGGTGCCTTCGAGTCGGTTCCAACTCATAGACCCTACATACAACAGAAGGAAACACCATCTGGTTCTGTACCACCCTCACAATTGTTGTTATGCTTGAGCCCAAAATAAGAAAAATAGAAGCCAAATAAAATCATCCAAAACCAAACTGCTGTCAAAACAACTCCACCCTTCTTCAGACATTGAGCAAAGAAAGAAAAGGTGCAGCCCAAGGGAGACACCCAGAGTATGGGCTTCTCCCACAGGATAGCTGTCCAACAGCGCCAGCCCCAAGTGGGATTGGCAATCCCAGTAATGTTCTATGGGGGATTGGTGGAGGCAGGAAGAGTATCTGCTTATAAATACGGCTTGAACATAAATAGGGCTTGAATACATTTCTATCTGAAGCGAAGGGATGTGAGGAGGCCAGGAGCAGAAGCCAGAGTGGACATTCCCTTCCGTCGTCTCCCTTCCTCACCATCCCATTGTTGCTCATTGTGTCAACCTATATCACTGAGGGTCTTTTCTGACCCTCTACTTTACCAAGTATGATGTCCTTCTCCAGGGACTGATCCCTCCTGATAACACATCCAAAGTGTGTGAGACGTAATTTCACCATGCTTGCTCTAAGGTACATTCTGGTTCTACTTCTTCCAAGACAGATTTTTTTATTCTTTTGGCAGTCCATGGTATATTCAATATCTTTTCCAACACCACAATTCAAAGGCATCAATTCTTCTTTGATCCTCCTTATTCATCATCCAGCTTTCACATGCATGGGACATGACTGAAAATATCATTACTTAGGTCAGGCACACCTTAGTCTTAACGGTGACATCTTTGCTTTTCAACACTTTAAAGAGGTCTTTTGCAGCAGATTTGCCCAATGCAATGCATCTTTAGATTTCCTGACTGCCGTTTCCATGGGTGTTGACTGTGGATCCAAGTAAAACGAAATCCTTGACAACTTCAATCTTTTCTCTGTTTATCATCATGTTGCTTATTGGTCCATTTGTGAGGATTTTTGTGAAGAGAACTTGAAGCACTTACTGACAAAGATCAAAAACGACAGTCTTCAGTATGGATTATAACTCAACATAAAGAAAACAAAAATCCTCACTACTGGACCAATAAGCAACATCATGATAAACAGAGAAAGGACTGAAGTTGTCAAGAACTTCATTTTACTTGGATTCACAATCAATGCCCATGGAAGCAGCAGTCAAGAAATCAAAAGATTCATTGCATTGGGAAAACCAGTTGCAAAGGAACCCTTTAAAGTGTTGAAAAGCAAGGACGTCACCTTGAAGTATAAGGTGCGCCTGACCCAAGCCACAGCATTTTCAATCACATTATATGCATGTGAAAGCTGGACAATGAATAAGAAAGATGGAAGAAGAACTGACATCTTTGAATTGTATTGTTTGAAAAGAATATTGAATATACCTAGGACTGTCAAAAGAACAAACTAATCTGTCTTGGAAGAAGTACAACCAGAATGCCCCTTAGAAGGAAGGATGGCGAGACTGCATCTTAAATACTTTGGACATGTTGTCAGGAGGGATCAGTCCCTTGAGAAGGACATCACGCTTGGTAAAGTAGGGGAGGGTCAGCGAAAAAGAGGATGACCCTCAATGAGATGATTGACACTGCGGCTGCAACAATGGGCTCAAGCATAACAACGATTGTGAGCATGGTGCAGGAATGGACAGTGTTTCCTTCTCTGGTACATAGGGTCACTGTGAGTTGGAACGGACTCGACAGTACTTAACAACAATTGTCAACAACGACCCCTGCACTACCGAGTCCTATGGACACTTTTCTTTTTAACATATTACATAAATTAATTGGTCAAGCAAGGAAACAAACACTGTGATCTCTCAGCTCTGGGCTGAGCTGGATTGGTTCTTGGGTAACCTCAGTAAATGCTGTCAGGGTCCATTCTCTCTGACCCTTTTCTGCATCAGCCTCTGGGCTCTTGGGCTCAACGTTTCCAAAGAGCAAACTTCCAGTGGGAGGCATATGGGCTCTTAAGCATCCTGTATTCAGACTTCCACTTAATCCTACTTTTCACCCATCTGTTCCACTACAGGATACCTGAATCCTCCAGTTCAGAGCTTCTGAGCAATTTGCAGCATGAATCACCTTGCTTATACTGCTGCTACTGTAGCTTAAGTTTTAGCTTTGTCATGCTTGCTAAAATGCTCCTACTCACGCATCTACATTCATGCCTCCTTGACACTTCTCTTTATTCTTGTGATTACATACTTTGGACATGTTGTCAGGAGAGATCAGTCCCTGGAGAAGGACATTATGCTTGGTAAAGTAGAGAGAGAGTCAGCGAAAAAGAGGATGACCCTCAATGAGATAGATTGACACAGTGGCTGCAACAATGGGCTCAAGCGTAACAACGAGTGTGAGCATGGTGCACGACCAGACATTCCTTTTGTTCACTATCACTGAAGTGGACTTATGGAAAAGTGGAGGCAAATGTTTATGTTCATTTTCTGATGATTATAAGGAATCATCTAATAAAATTCTTAGATGCATTTTTACACACTATTTAAGTTTAATCCCATGTCCTAGTGTCTTAGAGCAAAATAACTGTTTTATGTGTGTGTGCGTGTGTATACAGATAAGAGGGCATCAGTATTAGACTCAGCTTAGCCGAGCTTTAATTTTATGCTATTAATATATTTAATCACAATTGGTTCTTTTTTACTACTTTTCATCACATATTTTATAAGTAGCTTAACTTTTAAAATCTATTTTTTTCTTTTACAGATTGATATTAAATCTATGCGAAAAGAAGTTCCTTTCCAGGAAGGACTAAAAACTGCCTTGCCTGGAACATAAAAATAATTTTTCAAAATATAGGAGGACCTCTTTCTTATTATATATGCTGATGGCCTACCTACTCACATTAGGAAAATCTAAAGAAAAAAATTAATAATATAAAATTAATCACAACTCTCTGTATGTGGACCCCAGAAACCAGGTGCTTGGTATGACTAAAATGGCTGGCCCAGATCTAAATTAAACTCCATTTTGAATTAAACTGCAACTTGGCCTAAATTTCTCTGCTTCTGCTGCCCTAAAAAGACAGTTCAGCTTCTTGTAAAAGTTTAAGTGTTTGCAACACAGAAAGGAGCAAGGGTTAAGGCTTTGGCTTCTATTAGGAATTGTTTCTTAAAAGATGTTTGCTAAGGACGTTTACACAGCTTGGTCTAAGAAGAATGTCTCAGTCAACATGTTCCAGGAGGTTAGTGAATAGAACTGATAATGTAATAAAATTTGTAGATTAATGATCTCCCTTGTAATTTCTTGCCATTTATCTCCTCTCTGCCTGAAAGCATGTAGCCCTTTGTTTTTCTCCACCCAGTGGAAACCTCACTGTCCTTCTGCAACTTGGAACACTACAACATCCTGCCTGGTGCTTGTGTGTTTCCCAGATTCACAAATCTCTCTCTCTACCTCACAATAAAATGCTTTGCTTTCACTTCCAACAGAATGTAAAAACCGATGCTTCACTACGACAACTCTCACAGATAGAACATTATAAAAATTATCTACAATAATTTCATTTTTATGACCCTATTTCTTTTTGCTATTAGTTTAAAAATATTCTCATGGAGTCCAGAAATAAACTCTTACGTCTGTGGCTAATTCATTTCCCATAAAAGTGTCAGTTCTATGGGATGGGAAAAGGATAGTCTCTTCTACAAATGGTCCTTAGACAACTCTATCTCGGTATGCAGAAAAAAAATTAAGCTGGACCTATACCTTGTACTATATACAAATAAGAACTCAAAATTCATCAGTGAGGTAAATATAAGAGCTAAAACATATAACATGTAAAAGAAAATACAAGGTAAACCTTCGGGACCCTGTTTTTGGTCATAGTTTCTTAGATATGACACCAAAAGATGAGCAATAAAAGAAAAAAATAGTTAAGTTGGACTTCAACAAAATGAAAAACATTTGTGCATCAAAGAACATCATCAAGAAAGTGAACAGCATTATCAAGAAAGTTAAAAGACGACCCACAGAAATGGGAGAAAATATTTTGAAACCGTATGTGGGATAATGCATGTGAAAGCTGGACAATGAAAAAGGAAGACCAAAGAAGAGTTGACGTCTTTGAATTGTGGTGCTGGCAAAAAACACTGAATATACCATGGACTGCCAAAAGAACGAACAAATCTGTCTTAGAAGAAGTACAACCAGAAAGCTCCTTAGAAGCAAGGATGGCCAGACTGCTTCTTACATACCTTGGACACGTTGTCAGGAGGGATCAGTCCCTGGAGAAGGACATCATGCTTGGTAGAGTACAGGCTCAGCGGAAAAGAGGAAGACCCTTAACAAGGTGGATTGACACAGTGGCCACAACAATGAGCTCAAGCATAACGATTATAAGGATGGCGCAGGACCGGGCAGTGTTTCATTCTGTTGTGCATAGGGTCGCTATGAGTCGGGACTGACTCGACGGCACCTAACAACAACAATGTGGGATAAGGGTTCAATACCCAAAATACATAAAATATCTAAAGAACTCCTGAAACTCACCAACAAAAAAGACAAACAACCCAGTTAAAACCTGAGCAGAAAGCTCTGGTTCCAAGATCCTCCCACTTTGAGTCACTCCTCTCCTCTCACACCCACTAAACCTGCTATCACCTGCCCCTCCCGCGGGCCCCGCCTCTTCCGTGGACCCCGCCCCTCCCACGGGCCCCGCCCACTGAGCCCCGCCCCCTCCCAGCGGCCCCCGCGGACCCATCCCCCCCACTACCACCCTGAAGGGCAGGCAGAGCAGCAACACAGCGGCCCGGGCGCAGGTCCAGCGGCCCTGGAGGAGGAGGTGGGTCTGCGCTGGGACTGCGGACTCGTCTGGGAAAGGCGCGGAGGGCGAGGTGCCGGGCCTCTTCTCCGCCTACCCGGCACCGGCACCGGGGCCCGCGCTGCCCGACATCCCGCCCCGCGCCCACGCCGCCTGGCCACCACCTCCTCCAAGGGCTCTTCCCCGGGGTCGGGACCCCGCCTCAGCTGGAAGAACTGCAGTGACTTGACGCGGACAGGGCCCCTGCGCTCCTTGCTCTTTGACCCCTGGCCCTTCCCGTGACCCTGGAGGTCTTGGCTGCTCCACACCCCCTTCACGGGGGCTGGAGGCCTGCCTGGCAGGCGGGCCCTTCACAGCTCCATACCCCAGTCTTTGCTGAAGGGTCAGCGGGAATCCCTTTGGCTTGGGAAGGGGGTGACTACAGCCACTCTGCGCCCCTTTCTCCTCCCTCTGCTTTTACCCTGGCAGCTAAGTCAGGACCTCAAAGCTGGACTGGGTGGGGTTCTGCTGAGAGAATCCACTTCAAATCATCTGCATGCCCTGTGCTCAGAGGAGGAGGTATGAAACCCTTAAGGGAACCACCAGCAGCAGGGAGGTTGATGGAATGATGAAATGGGGAGGATGTCAGAGGAGTAGTTTTTGTTGTTAGGCACCCTCAATTTGGTTCATAACTACCATATGTACAACAGAAAAGAAACAAACACTACCCGGTCTTGCACTATCCTCACAATCATTGCTATGTTTGAGCACATTGTTGCAGCCCCTGTGTCAGTCTATCTCAACCAGGGTCTTCTGCTTTTTTGCTGACCCTCTACTTTACCAAGCATGATGTCCTTCTCCAGGGACTGGTCCCTCCTGATAACGTGTTCAAATTCTGAGACAGGAAGTCACCATCCTTGCTTCTAAGGAGCATTCTGGCTGTACTTGTTACAAGACACATGTGTTCGTTCTGGCAAGTCCATAGTATATTCAGTATTCTTCACCACCATAACTGAAAGTCATCTTCGGTTTTTCTTATTTGCTGTCCAGCTTTTGTATGCATATGAGGCAATTGAAAATACCATGCCTTGAGTCAGGCACACCTTAGTCCTTAAAGTAACATTTTGCTTTTTAACACTTTAAAGAAGTCTTTTGCAGCAGATTTGCCCAAGGTAATATGTCATTTGATTTCTTGACTGATGCTTCCATGGGCATTGATTGTGGATCCAAGTAAAATGAAATCCTTGACAACTTCAGTCTTTTCTCTATCATGATGTTGCTTATTGGTCAAGTTGTGAGGATTTTTGTTTTCTTTATGTTGAAGTGCAATCCATACTGAAGGCTGTCCTCTTTAATCATCATCAGTTATGTGCTTGAAGTGCAGTTCACCTTCAGCAAGCAAGGTTGTGTCACCTACATATCACAGGTTTTTAATGAGTCCCTCCTCCCTCCTCCAGTCTTGATGCCACATTCTTCTTCATACAGTACAGCTTCTAGAATTATTTGCTTAGCATACAGATTGAATAAACATGTTGAAAGGATACAACCCTGATGCAGCTTTTAAATTTTAAATTTAGGTCTATGACCCAACACAGATCAATTTTTGTATGTATACGTGTGAATGTAGGGAGGCAAGGTTTATTTATTTATTTATTTATTCTGTGTGGATATTGATACTCCAGCACTATTTCTTTGATTTAATTCCTTTGGAAACTTTGTGGGAATTTACGTGGCTGTGTTAATGTGCCTCCATGCATCTGTCAGTTTGTCATACTGTGGTGACATGTGTGACGCTGGAAGCTATTCTAACAGTATTTCAAATACTAGTAGAGTCACCCATGGGGGACAGGTTTCAGTGCTGCTTCCAGAGTAAGACAGGCTAGGAAGAAGGACCTGGTGGCCTACTTCTGAAAAAATTGGCCAGTGAAAAACGTAAGAATAGCAGTGAACATTGTCTGATACAGTGACAGAAGATGAGACCCTTAGGTTGAAGGCACTCAAAATACAACTGAGGAAGAGTTGCCTCCTCAAGTAGAGCTGATCTTAATGACATGGATGGAGTCAAGCTTTTGGAACCTTCATCTGCTGATGTGGCATGACTCAAAGTAAGAAGAAACAGCTTCAAACATCCATTAATAATCAAAGGGGAATGTACGAAGTATGAATCTAGGAAAGTTGGAAGTTGTCAAAAAAGGACTGCATAAAGATCAATATCCTAGGCATTAGTGAGCTGAAATGGACTGGTATTGGCCATTTTGAATTAAACAATCATATGGTCTACTATGCTGGAATGACAAATTGAAAAGGAATGGTGTCTCACTGATCATCAAAAAGATCGTTTCAACATCTGTCCTGAAGTACAATGTTGTCGGTGATAGGATAATATCCATATGCCTGCAAGGAGGACCAAATTAATATGACTACTATTCAAATTTACACAAGAACCACTAAGGCAAAAAAAAAAAAAAAAAAGACAAGGAAATTGAAGATTTTTACCAACTTCTGCAATCCAAAATTGATCAAACATGCAATCAGGATACACTGATAATTACTGGAGATGAGAATGCGAAAGTTGGAAACAAGAAGGATCAGTAGTTGGAACATATGGCCTTGGTGATAGAAATGACAGTGGAGATTGCATGATAGAATTTTGCAAGACCAACGACTTAATCATTGCAAATAAGTTTTTTCAACATAAACAGCAACTAAACACATGGACCTTATGGGGTGGAAATAACAGGAATCAAATCGACTACATCTGTGGAGAAAGTGGATGGAAAAGCTTAATATTGTCAGTCAAAGCAGGTCCAAGGTCTGTCTGTGGAACAGACCAGCAATTGCTCATATTCAAGTCCAAGTGGAAGCTTGAAGAAAATTAAAAGAAATCTTCGAGAGGCAAAATATGACCTTGAGTATATCTCACCTGAATCTGAAGACTACCTCAAAAATATATTTGACACACTGAAAACACTAATGAACAAAGACCAGATGAATTGTGGGATGACATCAAGGACATCATACACGAAGAAAGCAAAAGATCATTAAAAAGACAGGAAAGAAAGAAAAGACCAAAATGGACATCAGAAAAGACTCTGAAACTTGCTCTTGAATGTAGAGCAGCTGAAGCGAATAGAAGAAATGATGAAGTAAAAGAGTTGAACAGAGGATTTCAAAGGGTGGCTCGAGAAGGCGCAGTAAAGTAGTATAATGAAATGTGCAAAGACTTGGAGTTAGAAAACCAAAAGAGAGGAATGCGGTCGGCATTTCTCAAGCTGAAAGAATTAAAGAAAAAATTCAGATCTTCAAATGCAATATTGAAGAATTCTACGGGCAAGATACTGAATGGATCAGGAAGCATCAAAAGAAGATGGAAGGGATATACAGAGTCACTGTACCAAAAATAATTGAAGTTTAACCATTTCAGGAGGTAGAATATGATCAAGAACCCTTGGTTTTGAAGGAAGAGGTTTAAGCAGCACTGAAGGCACTGGCAAAAAACTAGGCTCCAGGAATTGACAATACCCGTTGAGATGTTTCAACAAATGCATGCAGCACTGGAGATGCTCAGTCATTGATGCCAAGAAATTTGGAAGATAGCCGCCCAGCACCTGAATGTAAGTGGTCCATATTTGTGCCCCGGCCAAAGAAAGGTGATCCAGCAGAATGCAGAAATTACCAAATAATATCATTAATATCACACACGAGTGAAATCTTGCTCAATATCATTCAAAACTGGCCACAGCAGTACATCCACAGGGAACTGCCAGAAATTCAAGTCAGATTTAAAAGAGGACATGGAACAATGGATATCATTGCTGACGTCAGATGGATCATGGCTGAAAGCAGAAAATGTCAGAAAGATGTTTACTTGTGTTTTATTGACTACAGAAAGGCATTTGACTGTGTAGATCATAACAAATTATGGATAACATTGCAAAGAATGGAAATTCCGGAACACTTAATTGTGCTTATGCAGAACCTGTACATAGACTAAGAGGCAGCTGTTGAACGGAACAAGGGGATACTGCGTGGTTCAAAATCAGGACGGGTGTGCATTGGGGTTGTATCCTTTTACCATACTAAATCTGTATGCTGAGGAAATAATTCGAGGAGCTGGACTATATTAAGAAAAACAGGGTGTCAGGATTAGAGGAAGATTCATTAACAACCTGTGTTATGCAGATAACAGAACCTTGCTTGCTGAAAGTGAAGAGGACTTGCAGCACTTACTGACGAAGATCAAAGACTACAGGCTTCAGTATGGATTGCACCTCAAACTAAAGAGGACAAAAATTCCTCAGAACTGGACCAATAAGCAACATCAAGATGAACGGAGAAAAGACTGAAGTTGTCAAGGACTTTAAGGACTTGGATCTACAATCAACACCCATGGAAACAGCAGTCAAGTAATAAAATGACCTATTGCATTGGGCAAATCTGCTGCAAAAGACCTCCTGAAAGTGTTGAAAAGCAAAGATGTCACTTTGAGGACTAAGGTGCACTTGAGCCAAGCCATGATATTTTCAGTCACCTCATATGCATGCTAAAGCTGGACAACGAATAAGGAAGATCGAAGAAGAACTGATACCTCTGAGTTATGGTATTGGCAAAGCTCACTGAAGTATACCACGGACTACCAGGATAACGAACAAACCTGTCTCGGAAGAAGTACAGCCAGATGGTCCTTGGAATTGAGAATGGTAAGATTTCATGTCTCGTACTTTGGACATGTTGTCAGAAGGGACCAGTCCCTGTAGAAGGACATCATGCTTGGTTATGTAGAGGAACAACAAAAATACTTAGACCCTCGATGAGATGGACTGACACAGTGGCTGCAACAATGGACTCAAACATAGCAAGCATTGTGAGGATGCTGCAGGACCGGGTAGTTTGTTCTGTTGTACATACAGTCGCTGTGAGCTGGAACCTAATCCACGGCACCTGACAACAACAACAACGTTAATGTGGGTCAATTTTTCGACTCTCTGTTTCATTCTTTGATCTACTTGATTATCCTTACACTGTTACACTTTCTCAATTACTGCAGCATTATAGCAACTTTTCAAACAACTTTTTTTTCCCAAGATTAGTTTGCATATCCACAAAGTCTACATCTGCCTTCATACTTAATGATGAAAGACCGAATACTTTCCCCAGTGTAAAGGAGGAAATGAAAACATGCAACTCAGTAAGCCCAGTGCAATGTGCGAACAGCGGCCGCTGCCTGGACGCTCCTGAGTGGTCTACGGGAGCAGGAAAGACCGGTGCGGTGGAAGGTATTTTAGAAGACAGCGTTCAGCACATTGAACACATGACCAGGTAGGGAGGCCTTCCTTAAACGTCACTTCCTTAGAGTCACGCTCAACATCCAAATTTAGAGATCAGCATTTCACCCAAATGTTGAAATATTGCACAGTTAAAAAAAAAAAACAAATATTTTCACACATATACATGTACTTCTGTGCACAAGAATATACATACTTATACATATATCTAAATATACAAATATATATATCCATATATTTTTTAATGTCCTTTATTTTTCGAGCACTTTAAAGTTTTCAGGAGCTGTCTACCTTTGGGAAATTTACAATACATATTAGCATCTTAAAGGCTCTGAGAGGAATTGCAGAATGGTTTACTGAAACCAAATATTCCGGGGACATCCACAACTCCCCTATTTTTCATGGCCTAACTAGTATGTTTATAGACATACTTTACATAAAGCTGAATATTGTTTAAAGTTCCACTTAACAACTCCCCAACCAATCAAAATAAACCTGCCACAAATTAAGCTGATAAGCTTTTTCTCAAACCCAGAATGAACGCTAGGCACAAAAGAAAAACCCTGTGCCTGGAAGTGTATTTCATTTGTAGTAATGAGCATACTCAGTTTAATAAAAATATTGCTTCTTCCCATTTGCATGTGGGAGTTCTATGGTAAACTTCTACCTAGATGTTAAATACCCAACGCCTAATCACAACTGGAAGAAAATATCTTTTACCAATGATAACCACAGTGGTTTTAATACAACTTTACTGATTTGGTTTATTAACTAGCATCCTTCTTTCAAGTATAATAACCTATTCTAGTGATCTTAAGCATAAATTAAAATTCATCAGAAGATAAAGAGGCACCTCACCAAACCCAAGGATAGGAATGCAACCCAAACTTATGGAATGCAGTAAATCCAGGGACTGGACCGCTGTGCCTCTCTCACTCTCTCCCCCTTCATCAATGATTCTCCTGCCCCTTTACTGTCTTCTTCTGATTCTCCAGTCAATATGGCTGAAAAACATGGCTATAACAGCTCCTGAGTTTCAGGTTACAAGTTCAACCGTGACAAGACACTGAACTCTGATTGATGCACCTTCTGTCAGTTCCCCGCTCCTCCCTACCCCAGCCTGTCAGGAACCATCCCTGAAAGGTGATGAACATGAACAGAGGACAGGGCAGGGAAGCCATTACCACAAAGAGGGAAAGGGAAAATAGACAACCTGTGTCTACTACATCTGGCAAATTGCTCAAACAAAGCAAAGACAACCCTTGGTTAATCACACACATGCTATTCATTCCATTACATTAACAACCTAAATGTGGCTTCAGGCTGGACCAGAATCGGTAGAGACTACAAAATGTGCTTATTCCTTTTTCTCAACTAAACACTGAAAAAGATATCTTAGGAATAATTAACAGCAGCATAGAAGGTGAGAAAGAAGTACTGAAATGGAATTAACAATCCTTAATAAATAATGATCATTCCACACACCGACTAGGATTCCAATTTTATCGGTTATTCCGTAACTATTCTCAAATTAACATTCCTGTGAGCAGGTGTCTACATGGCAAGTTCTTATTCTCTCTTCAGATCTCACAGCCTGATATGAACAAACACACAGACTCATCTCTGCCACTTCCCCATGCCCACCAATGTTGCGGCTACATAGAATGGCTTGCCCCTTCCAGATTTATAGGACTTGTATGAAAAAGTATTGTTTATCTGAAATTCAAATTTAACTGAGTGCCTCTTATTTTTTATTTGCTGAGTTTGCCAACCCTACCCAGACCACACTCTGTGCTGTCAACGCTCCCTTGACCTTGTCACCCTTTTCCTTTCACTTAGAGTGCCCTCTCTTGGACAAAATCACCCTTCCAGTGCCAATGAAGACACTATTTTCTCTGTAAAACATCCCCTATTTTCCTCAGGTAGTTAGACCATTCTAGGATACTTTTCTCAACTCTCAATTAAAACACTTGCCACACTGAATTGGCTACCTATTTCTACCACTGGCCATGACCACTTCAAGGCCACGACTGGGTTTCAGATATCTTTGAATCTCCATGCCTGGTACATGGCAGATATTTCATAAAAGTGAGTAAATGAATGAATGAATTTCTTTGTAAATGAACTACTGCTATCACCTATTAACTCCCATCCCATTTCCCTCTGTGATTCCATGCTCCATCTCCTAAACACAGTATATTTTGAACTTCAGGCCACTCCTTTGTAGGTAGAAAAATTCATTTAGTGAATAAAGCTAGCATGAAATAGAATCAAGTGAAATAGTTTAGAGGGATGTGGAGTGAAGTGTAATGGAAACTAAAGTGCTGCACATAGTAAGGCTAAGTCCTGTTCATCTCAAGTTTCAGTTGTGTGTGTGTATGGGTGTGTGCATCTATATGTGTGTATTGGATTTCAGCATAGAATGCATTTTTACTGTGGGTTCTGGTCAAAACAGTATATGAAAGCCACGTGTCTGTCAGTTTGTCATATTGTGGGGGCTTGTGTGTTGCTGTGATGCTGGAAGCTATGCCACTGGTATTCAGATACCAGCAGGGTCACCCATGGAGGACAGGTTTTAGCTGAGCTTCCAGACTAAAACGAACTAGGAAGAAGGACCTGGCAGTCTACTTCTGAGAAGCATTAGCCAGTGAAAACCTTATGAATAGCAGTGGAACACTGTCTGATATAGTGCTGGAAGATGAGCCCCCCAAGTTGGAAGGCACTCAAAAGATGACTGGGGAAGAGCTGCCTCCTCAAAGTAGAGTCGATCTTAACGACATGGATGGAGTAAAGCTTTCAGGACCTTCATTTACTGATGTGGCACGACTCAAAATGAGAAGAAACAGCTGCAAACATCCATTAATAATCGGAACCTAGAATGTACGAAGTATGAATCTAGGACAATTGGAAACCATCAAAAATGAAATGGAATGCATAAACATCAATATCCTAGGCATTAGTGAGCTGAAATGAGCTGAAATGGACTGGTATTGGCCATTTTGAAGCAGACAACCATATAGTCTACTATGCTGGGAATGACAACATGAAGAGGAATGGTATTGCATTCATCATCAAAGAGAACATTTCAAGATCTATCCTGAAGTACAATGCTGTCAGTGATAGGATAATATCCATACGACTACAAGGAAGACCAGTTAATATGACTATTATTCAAATTTATACACCAACCACTAGGGCCAAAGATGAAGAAATAGAAGATTTTTATCAGCTGCTACACTCTGAAATTGATTGACCATGCAATCAAGATGCATTGATAATTACTGGCGATTGGAATATGAAAGTTGGAAACAAAGAAGAAGGATCAGTAGTTGGAAGTATGGCCTTCGTTACAGAAAAAATGCCAGAGATCGAATGGTAGAATTTTGCAAGACCAACGACTTCCTTATTGCAAGTACGTTCTTTCACCAACATAAACGGCTACTATACACATGGACCTCACCAGATGGAACACACAGAAATCAGATTGACTACATCTGTGGAAAAAGACGATGGAAAAGCTCAGTATCACCAGTCAGAACAAGGTCAAGGGCTGACTATGGAACAGACCATCAATTGCTCATATGCTAATTCAAGCTGAAACTGAAGAAAATCAGAGCAAGTCCACAAAAGGCAAAATATGACCTTAAGTATATCCCACCTGAATTTAGAGACCATGTCAAGAATAGATTTGATGCACTGAACACTAGTGACCGAAAACCAGAGAAGTTGTGGAATGACATCAAGGACATCATACGTGAAGAAAGCAAGAAGTCATTGAAAAGACAGGTAAGAAAGAAAAGACCAAGATGAATGTCAGAGGAGACTCTGAAACTTGCTCTTGAACTTCGAGCAGCTAAAGCAAAAGGAAGAATTGATGAAGTAAAAGAACTGAACAGAAGATTCCGAAGGGCGCCTCGAGAAGACAAAGTATTATAATGACATGTACTAACAGCTGGAGGTGGAAAACCAAAAGGGAAGAACATGCTCGGCATTTCTCAAGCTGAAAGAACTGAAGAAAAAACTCAAGCCTCGAGTTGCAATAGTGAAGGATCCCATGGGGAAAACATTAAATGACGCAGGAAGCATCAAAAGAAGATGGAAGGAATATACAGAGTCATTATACCAAAAAGAACTGGTCGATGTTCAACCATTTCAAGAGGTGGCATATGATCAGGAACCAATGGTACTGAAGGAAGAAGTCCAAGCTGCTCTGAAGGCAGTGGCAAAAAACAAGACTCCAGGAATTGATGGAATATCAGTTGAGATGTTTCAACAAACAGATACAGCACTGGAGGTGCTCACTTGCCTATGGCCAGCTTCCTGGCCAACTGACTGGAAGAGATCCATATTTATGCCTACTCCCAAGAAAGGTGATCCAACCAAATGTGGAAATTATACAACAATATCACTAATATCACATGCAAGCAAAATTTTGCTGAAGATCATTCAAAAACAGCTGCAGCAGTATATTAACAGGGAACTGCCAGAAATTCAGGCCAGTTTCAGAAGAGGATATGGAACCCGGGATATCATTCCTGATGTCAGATGGATCCTGGCTGAAAACAGAGAATACCAGAAGGATGTTTACCTGTTTTTTATTGACTATGGAAAGGTATTCAACTGTGTGGATCGTAACAAACTATGGATAACATTGCGAAGAATGGGAATTCCAGAACACTCAACTACGCTCATGAGGAACATGTACACAGATCAAAAAGCGGTTGTTCAGACAGAACAAGGGGATACTGCGTAGTTTAAAGTCAGAAAAGGTGTGTGTCACGGTTGTATTCTTTCACCATACCTATTCAATCTGTATAATGAGCAAATAATCCGAGAAGCTGGACTATATGAAGAAGAACGGGGCATCAGGACTGGAGGAAGATTCATTAACAACCTGCATTATGTAGATGACACAACCCTGCTTGCTGAAAGTGAAGAGGACTTGAAGCACTTACTAATGAAGATCAAAGACCACAGCCTTCAGCATGGATTACACCTCAACATAAAGAAAACAAAAATCCTCACAACTGGACCAATAAGCAACATCATCATAAACGGAGAAAAGATTGAAGTTGTCGAGGATTTCATTTTACTTGGATCCACAATCGATAGCCATGGAAGCTGCGGTCAAGAAATCAAAAGATGCATTGCATTGGGCAAATCTGCTGCAAAGGACCTCTTCAAAGTGTTGAAGAGCAAAGATGTCACCCTGAAGACTAAGGTGCACCTGACCCAAGCCATGGTATTTTAAAATCACATCGTATGCATATGAAAGCTGGACAATGAATAAGGAAGACCAAAGAAGAGTTGACCATATATATATGGTTCTTTAAAGAACACAATGCAAACATTTCTTACTAGTTAAGTTCAACTATTTTTTTTTTTTTTAAAGATGACTTCAGGAGATCATTTCAGGTTAAAGTTTAAAGATTACCTCAGGGCAATGGTTTTAGGGAGGTCATCCAGGCTCAACTAGTTTGGATTCCATAAGAGTTTCATATTCTGTTGCATATTTCCTCACTTTTGATCAGGATTCTTCTATACAGTCTTTGATCAAAATGTTCAATAATGGTAGCCAGGTACCATCCAGTTCTGGTCTAGTGGCAAAGGAGGCATTTGTTCACAGTCTTTAGCCTTAAGCCCCTGTTTTCATTCCACCTAGGGGTATTGTTGCTTGTGAAAGCTGAACAGTGAATAAAGAAGACCAAAGAAGAATTGGTGCATTTCAATTATGGTGTTGGCAAAGAATACTGAATATACCGTGGACTGCCAGAAGAACAAACACATCGGTCTTGGAAAAAGTACAGCCAGAATGTTCCTTAGAAGCAAGGATGGAAAGACTTCATCTCACATAGTTTGGACATGTTATCAGGAGGGACCAGTCCCTGGAGAAAGACATCATGCTTGGCAAAGTAGAGGGTCAGCGAAAAGAAGGAAGACCCTCAGTGCGATGGATTGACACGGTGGTTGCAACAATGGGCTCAAGCATAACAACAGTTGTGAGCATGGCACAGGACTGGGCATTGTTTCCTTCTGTTGTACATAGGGTGGCTATGAGTTGGAAGTGACTTGACAGCACCTGACAACAATAGAGCTGTTGTGCAGAGAATTTGTTCATACCATCAATCCAGCTTCTATCCCATAGCGTTTGAAAGTAGTGACTTGTGTGGACTTAGGCAGTCTTATTGGTTCCCATTTGGCATGTCCAATCAATATGGGCAGAAAGATGTAATTACATACTTTCTCTTTTCCAATACTAGATAGGGGAAGTGTTCCCCAGTCAAACACAATATCCATCCCCATAATATGTTCAGGTAAAGGAGACAACCACTTTCCATAAAGGCTGTTCAAGCATTCCAATTTATCATCCAAACTTTCATCTTAATCCCATTACCCGTTCCATTTCTATATCCTTCCAATCTGCCTGTACTCACTCTTAGGATACAGCCAACAGGCTTTTGGTTTTTGTTGTTGTTGAGAATATACACAGCAAAACATATACCAGCTGTTTCTACATGTATAAGTCAGTGACACTGATTACATTCTTTGAGTTGTGCAACCATTTTCATGTTCCTTTTTTGATTTGTTCCTCCCCAATTAATATAAACTGCTTCTTAAGGTTCCTATCAAATCTTTGGAGTTGCTGTTTTCCCTATGTGGTTCCATAGAGATAATTCCTTAAAAGAGCATAATGCTCAAAAAAAAAAAACCCAGTGCCTGGGCAGATATTTATTAGTTAAGCTAAACTGTTGCTTGGTTTTAGGAAGAATTCAGGGGTTATTTTTGCTTTAGGTATTAAAGATATCTCCGGACAGTAGTTTCAGGGGTTCGTCCAGCACTCTTGGCTCCAGAAAGTCTGGAGTCCCTGAAAATCTCAAATTCTTTTCTGCATTTTTCCCTTTTTGATCAGGATTCTTCTACAGGATCCTTGATCAAAATGTTCAGTAAGGTAAGCTAGACACCATCCAGTTCTTCTGGTCACATGGCAAAGAAAGCAATTTTTCATGGAGGCAATTAACCACACATTGCATATCCTCCTCCTGTTCCTAACTCTCTTCTTTTGTTGTTCCAGCCCAATAGAGACCAATTTTGGTGCCATGGCTAGATGCTTGCAAGTTTTTAAGACCCCAGGCATTACACAACTAACTAGGAGGTAGCACAGAAACATTAAACACGTTAGTAGACCAGTTAACTGGGATGTCCCATGAAATCCTGACCCTTAACCTTCAAACCAAGGAACCAAATCCTGTAAGGTTTTTGGTTGTGCTTAAGCAGGGTCAGCAATTACCCTTTATTTTTTGTTGTTGTAAATATATTTGTTACAGATTGAATTATGTCCCCCCAGTATATGTGTTGTACATCCTAACCTCTATGCCTGTGGTTATAATCCCATTTGTGAAGAGACTGTCTTTGTTATGTTAATGAGGCAGGATTAGTGTAGGGTGTGTTTTGAGCCAATCTCTTTGAGATGTAAAAGAGATTAAACAACCAAACAAGGAAGCAGAGATGGGGGAAGAGATCTCCCAGAGCAGAAGCTCAAAGACACAAGGACCTTCCACCAGAGCCTACATAAGAAGAAAGCCTTCCCCTAGAGCCAGCAACCAGAATTCAGCCTCCTAATCTGTAAGAAAATTAATTTGTTTGTTAAAGCTATGCATTTGTGATATTTCTGTTACAGCAGCAAGAGATAACTAAGACATTATCACACAACTTTTGCCAGTTCAACTTTTTATAGGTGTATAACTTACTGACATCATTTACAATAATACGCTGTGTAACTCTAGCCTTAATTCAATTTTCCATCACTGTTAACCACCCTTTCTTCCTCCTCCCTACTGCCCCTCCCAGTGCCCTGGAGTCCATTCTGACTCATAGCGACCCTATAGGACAGAGTAGAACTGCCCCATAGAGTTTCTTCCCCTAGTATCCACTAAAAGACTTTGGTTTCTACACATTTGCCTTTTCTTGTTTTTTTTCAAGTGAGCTTGTACAATATCTGTCCTTCTGTGATTGACTAATTTCACTCAGCATAATGTCTTCAAACTCCATCACCAAGTTTTGATGTTACAATGGTAGGGAGAGGAAATTTCCCCCAGTCAGACATACATTCCCCAATAGACATCATTTCCATTCCCATAATACATTCAAGTAAAAGGAATTTAATCACGTCCCATAAAGCCTGTTCATCCAAACTTCCACCTTAATGGTCTCAAATATTGTATCCTCCCTATCTAACTGTAGCTCCCATTAAGATTCACCAACGAATTTTGGAAGCAGTGCATGGAGCTCCTGTCTCAAGGAGTTCAGAAGGTCTACTGGTCATTTTGTCCACTCTTGTTCATATGACCTTGAGTCTCCAGCCAAGGCTTGGACCAAGAACATCAGACCTTCTCAAAGATCCTTATCCTGATTAGATTCTGCACCACTGACCCTGGCAGTTGTAGGTCAGGCTTCTCATTTTCACCTTTGTCTTGCAGGGTTCTCAATTCCTCTAAATGAGGGTCAAAAAAATAGATTTATCTAGGGATCTTCAGTATTGGATTACTAGCAGGTCTCCTGTCAGTCCACCCAACTTCAGAGTGTGCCTTCATATTTTTTTTTTTTTAACCCCATCAGTGTTTGTTTTAGTCCTCAATTTCTTAATAACCTACTGAAGTTCTCCACCCTGCTGAATAGAATCCCTTGACTCCTCCCTTTCCCTTTCCCCTCTGTTGTTCCAATTCTAAACTTCTTTGCTATCTTCAGCATAAGTCTTTCTTTTGGAAATGGCGCTGATGCTGGTGGCTATAGCTTGGTCTTCCATAATGCAAGCTTGACCCAGTGTCAGGATCCTTTCTGAAACTTGCTTTTTCTCTCATTTTAAATTCTCCTTTGATAGGGTTATTGGGGTAGAGGCTGTAGCTCAGACCAGACAGAATCCAAGCTTGGTCCAATGTCAGGATCTGCCCCAACACTTTCTTATCCTTTTTTTTGGAAATTAAAAATGTATTCTTTTTTAATATTATACCTAATTTTCCATTTTAATCAGTTTTAAGTGTACTATTTAGTGGCATTAAATAGATTCAGTGTTATATAACCATTATAACTTGTTGTTAGCAAAATTTTTTATCACCCAAATTAGAAACTCCATACTCATTCAGAATAACTTCCCCTTATTCTTTTCCCCAGTCCTGGTATCCTCTAATCTACTTTCTGTCTCTATGAATTGGCCTATTCTAGTTTGTGGGTTTAGATACTTCATATACGCTTACTTTACTTGCTATGTTTTCAGAATCTATCAATATTATGGATCAGAATTTCATACCTTTTTTGGCTGAATAATACGCCATTGTATGCATATACCACATTTTGTGTACCCATTCATCTGTTAATGGACACTTGAGTTTACACCTTTTGGCTATTGTGAATAATGAATATTGGTTTACAAGTTACTCTTGAGTTGCTGTTTTCAATTCCTTTGGTATATACACATAGGAGTAGAAGTGGTGGGTCTCGTGATAATTGTTTACCTTTCTGATTAAGCACCAGTGTGTTTTCCATAGCAGCTGCACCATTTTACATTTCCCCCAGCGATGTACGAGTGTTCAAACTTAGCTACATTCTCCACACTTATTTTTTATTTTTGAAAATGATTGTTATATCCAGCCTATTAGGTATGAAGTAGTATCTCATTTTGGTTTTGATTTGCATTTTGCTAAGGACTAATGATGTTTATCACCATTTCTTACAATTCTTGGTTATTTGTATACCTTCTTTAGAGAAATATCTATTCAAGTCCTTTGCTTATTTTTAAATTGGTGGTTGGTCTTCTTGAGTTTTCAGAACTCTTTACATATTCAGGATCTTATACCCTTATGAGTTATATGACTTGCAAATATTTTCTCCTATTTTATAGGTTGTCTTTTTGATTTCTTGATGTCTTTTTTTTCTTTCTTTCTTTTAGAACAACTTTTTTTAACCTTTTTGTATTGTAAAAATATACAGAACAAATCATTTGTCAATTCATCTTCAGATATACAATTCATTGATACCAATTACATCAATCATATTGTGCAACTGTCACCAGTATCTATTGCCAGATTTTCTATCACCATAAACAGAAACTTAGTGCTTCCTAAACAATGATGGACAAAATTTGTAATTTCAATGTGATCCAATTTTTTATTTTGTTGTATATATTTTTTGTGTCACATGTAAATATATATTGCCAAATCCTTATCGTTTCTTCTAAGAATGTTATGACATTAGCTGTCATATTTCATTCACGAATCACTTTGAGTTATTTTTGGACTGTGGGAGGAACAAATCAAACTTCATTCTCTTGCATGTAGAATTCCAGTTATCTTTGTACCATTCGTTAAAGAGACTCTTCTTCCCACCACTGAATGGATGTGGCATCCTTATTGAAAATGAATTGACCTGACCATATATGAATGGGTTTAATTGTAGGGTTTCCATTCCATTCGGTTGTTCCACATGTCTATTCATATACCACTATCACACACTTTGATTACTGCAGCTTTGCAGTTGTTTTAAAATTGGGTAGTACGACTTTGATCCCTGTGTTTGAAGATCATTTTGGCTATTCAGGATCCCTAGCAATTCAAGATGAGCTTAAGTTGTGGCTTTTCAATTTCTATAAAAATGGCTTTTGGAATTTTCATTGGGATTACACTGAATCTGTAGATTAATTTAGTAGAATTGTCATTTTGAGAATATTAAGTCTTCCATTCCATAAACACGGTCTTTCCATTTATTTAGGTCTTCTTGAATTTGTTTCAGCAATATTTTGTAGTTTTGCCTCCTAAGTTAAATTTATTCTTAAGGATTCCCTTTTTTAGATGCTATGGGAAAAAGAATGTTTCTCTTTTGATTGTTGTGTGTGCTTGAGTTTATTTTCCTTGAAATTTGTTTAGCTTCTTACATTTGTAGATTTACATCTATAATCAAATTTTGGAACTTTTCAGTCCTTATTTCTTCAAGTATGATTTTTATCACTTTCTCTCCCTTTTCTCCTTCTGGGGTACCAGTACTGGTCATCTTGATTGTGTCGAGCAGGTCTCATAGGCTCTGTTTACTTTTCTTCTTTTTTCATTTTGCTCTTGAGACTCAGCAGTTTCAACTGCCCTTTTTTCAACTTTGCTGATTGTTTCTTCTGCCTGCTGAAATCT
The DNA here is from genome assembly GCF_030014295.1 of Loxodonta africana. Lineage (NCBI taxonomy): Eukaryota > Metazoa > Chordata > Mammalia > Proboscidea > Elephantidae > Loxodonta > Loxodonta africana. The sequence goes on from NC_087344.1 coordinate 18,572,586, forward strand.
TTGCATCCTCTAGTGAGTTTTTATCTCAGTGTTTGTATTTTTGAGCTCCTGAATTTTTGTTTGGTTTCTTTTTATACTTTCTCTTGATTAATATTCTCATTTTCTTTCATACATTGCTGTCCATATTTATTTATTTCGCCATGTTTTCCTGTGGCTCTATAGGCATATTTAAGACAGTTTTCTCAAAGTCTTTCTCTAGTAAGTCTGATGTGTGGACTTGAACATTTTGTCAATTTGCTTTGTTCCTTAGAATAGAACAAATTTTCTTTTTCTTGTATGTGTTATGATTTTTTTTTTAACTGGACATTTTAATACATAAAGTGGCATTTTCTGTTCCCGGTAAGCAATAATTCTTTGTAGTAGTCCATCTGTATCTCCAGCATCTGGGGCAGCAGTTTGCTCTGTAACCTCAGTTCTCTGGTAGATCTAAGACCTGTTGTTGCTTTTCAGCTTTTCTCTTGTTTTGAAACTACAAGAGACATCCAAGCTGATCTTATAGTAGAATGGAAGCTGGAAATCTCCAACTAGTGTTTTTACAGTGATTTTATTAAATGCCAGGAGCTAAAAAATACACAGAAAAAACAAACAAATCAAAACAAAACCCACAGCCACCTCTCCCAATCTGTGCAGATTGACTCTGTGCTGGCGCACTCCTTAAACACTTAAAGAGTGAGGTGAAAGCATACGTCTGTCTCAGGTCATTTCTGAATATAACTTTTGCTCTAGATGTGTGTAGCCTGCTAAATTTTCCCAAACACATAGTTGCTTTTGAATTCCTGATTTTCCAAAGAAATACTTCCCAGTTTTGGACTCCAGGCATTAGGCAATCTACTGTATGTTTTGACCATAACATTTAGCTGCAGCCATCTATGGGTTGTTAGTTCCTCTTGCCACCCTTCTTTACAAATGCCTGCCACCCTACCAGCCTGACTTGTAAGTTAGGTAAAACAGAGACAAAGTCCTTGCACCAGTACTTCAGGTATCCTCCAGAAAGATTAGAACAGACATACACAATAATCTTCTGTACTCCAACTGGAGCCAGGAACCAGGGTCCCACGCTGGAATCACAAGCAACTGCTGCTGCTGCTATAAGACAACCGCTTAGCTGGGGAGGGAATGGGGCAAGGGCAAGTAAAGATGCCACAAAGATTTCTTACCTTTCTGAAGTCATCTTTTCCTTGATTCAGCATTTGCTGGGTTGATGCAAACTGGTGCTGTTTTCCAAGGTTCTCACAAGGCAGTAACAGTTTCTAGGTTTTTTTTTTTCTTTTTTTTTTCTATGATGGGACAAGAGCTTGAAACAATCTATCTCACCACCTTACTGAACTTTCCCACTTGATGCATTTTAACTTTGTGCTTTGATAGGGCTCTGAATGAGAGATGGGAACTCAGCAGACCAGAATCCAAACGTGCCCACCTTCACAGGTAGGATTGCTGACAAGACCCAGCAGAGCTCATCCAACCTCCACAGACTATCCCCCAAAGTAAAAATCATTTATGTTTTTGTCACTTTGTCATTTTTTTTTTTTGGTACTTATTTTTTCTAGTTTATATATTCTTATTCTCATTTAATTTTTTATTTGCTTGTTGCTAGTTGCTGTTGAGTAGATCACAACTCACAGCAATCCCAATGTGCAAAGTAGAACTGCTCCATAGGGTTTTCAAGGTTGTGACCTTTTAGAAGCAGCAACCAGGCCTTACTTTCGAGATGTCACTGGGTGAGTCTGAACTGCTAACCCTTCAGCTAGTAGTCCAGGGCTTAACGATTTGTGCCACCCAGGGACCTAGTTTTTATTTAGTCATAGTTTTTACCACTTGGAATCCTGTCCTGGGACTAGTTGACCCTAAGCTTAGCAAGACTTAACCCAAGTCCAAGATGATGCAAGGCCCTCTCAGCCTTCTCTTCTGAGGAGGAGACCCATGTGGGAGGCTACCAGATCCTCAAAACCCTCTGTAAGGTTACCCTCACCAAGGTGAAATTGGCTAGGCCCATCCTCACTGAGGATAAGGTAGTGGTAAGGCCATTAGGAAGATCCAGGAACCTCCTCCAGCATTCACAGACGATCCCAAGAGGTAAAAATTATGAAGGCTTTCAATCATGCCTTCTCTTCCTTTATTCTGCCCTAGAACTCTTCCAGTGAAAAACTATGACGAATCCCCAATTGGATGTGCGGACCCTGGAAGACATCTTGTATTTGTTAGCAAGTGGATCCCTGCCTTTTGGTGGAAACAACCTTCATGGAGCTGTGAGAGTGTGTACTGTAAAATTGTTTGAAGTCATCAGGAATGAGAACACACTTTATATAGTGATGGCGTATGTGTGTGCAGGGGAGGTGTTTCATTACAGAACGGCTCCTGGCAGGATGAGGGAAAAAGAGGCTCAAGCCATCAAATTCCACCAGATAGTATCAGCAGTGCAGTAGTGTCACAACAGCGGTATGGTTTAGAGAGACCTGAAAAGAGAAAACCTGCTATTGGATATGGAAATGAACAGCAAACTTGCAGACTTTCATTTTGGAAATGAATTCATCCTGGCCAACGAGCTGTAGACCTTCTGTGGCAATCTACCTTCCTTTATTCTGCCCTAGAACTCTTCCAGGGAGAAAAGTATGACGGACCTCCAGTGGATGTGTGGAGCCTGGGAGTCATCTTGTATTTGTTGGTGACTGGATCCCTACCTTTTGGTAGAAACGCCTTCAGGTATGTTTGTGCAATGTGAACATCTGCTGAACAAAATTTTCATTCATGACCCCAGCAAGAAAGGCACATTAGAGGAGATTCTGAGACATCCATGGGTGATGGATTAAAAATAAATGCTGTACATGGAGCCACTCCCAGATTACAGTGACCCCCAGCGGATTAAGGTGATGGTCCACATGTATTACACATGGGAAGAAATTCAATACTCATTGCTGATCCCAAAGTACAGTGATGTGATGGCCACCTATCTGCTCCTGGGTCACAAAACATCTGAGACAGAAGGCATACCAGCACTCTGGGACATCAGACTTCAGTTGATCTTCAACCCATGAGGTACAGTGTACCCTCAGTGCTAACCCAAGCAGAGGAGTTACAACAAGCCTGCCATTTCCACCTGTGATTCCTCCTGCAATTATGCCAAAAATAAGTGGTCTGAGGAGGACCAGGAGTCAGGGCAGAAGAGAAGCAGCACAACAACACATCTGTCAGCTCTCTACCCATGCTGGAGAGGAAGAACACCACCCTTCTTGCCCTCTGTGAACAGCAACATCTTCACCAGCAAACAGGAAAGTGGCAATTCCATACCTTTAGTGAAGACTACCCTTGCCCAGGGCAATATCCACAATGCTTTGGACGGTCTATCTGATTCAGGATCAGGGGCCTCCATGGCATCTGCTTCTACCTCAGTCTCCCCACCCAGTCCCATATGCACCACGAATCCAGGACAGACTCGGTGCAGCCCATCCAGGACGCTGGAGAGTGCTCCAAGGTAAGCAACAGTGACGTGCTCCAGTTCCCAGGATGTCTCTGAGACTTCCTCCTCATCCCCCACCATCAGCAGCAGTGATGGAGCCCAGAGGAAACCAGCTTCCTCCAGGGAGTGTCAAAACTATGCTCCTTGCATGCTGAGAAGCTGCAAGAGATGCCTGACCAGCCGAGTTTGCCTCAGATTGGGACCCCAGCCTCTCCCTCTGTCAGCAGCCAGGGCTGGCAGGGGGCCACTGAGATGTTCTTCAACTTTATTTACAGAAATACACGTTTTGGTTTGCCACTTCAGCCCCAAATGTTTCTAACTCACTACAAGTGGCAAGAAGGAAAAGGGGGAGATTTTGGGAGCGATCAGGAACTCGATATGGGGGCCCACACATTCAGTAGGACAGTCGATTGGGAAAATGACTCTGCACAGCCTTAAGTGACTAAATAAAAAAAAAAATTATTTTATTTAGTCACTTAAGGCTGTGCAGAGTCATTTTCCCAATCGACTATCCTAGAACTCAATATTTAGAATGCCTCTGCATCACTTTAGAAAGTCCTTGCTCTTTGTTGATCTGCAGCCTATATTTTTCACAATGTAAATCCTGCCAACAATGTATGCCTTACAACTACTGGCCTATTTTTCTACTAATTATAATGATCTCTCTCCCCCTCCAGTACAAGCCCCTTTTATTGAGGTGCAGATAAATCTCACTAACCAAGTGGCCAAGGGTAATGTTCACTATCAACACAGTCAAGGAAGGCAATGAATACAGCGTAATATTAGGTGGGCCAAGGCATGTCTAAAAAACTCAGGAACTACAACTAGCTTGGAAGTTCTTCCCTAACCTAACCTCACACTGTCAAAACACAAGATTTTTTTTTTTTTTTTTAATAACACTCAATATTTGCAGGTTCTATAAATTGTTATTTTGGCTATGCCCACAGTAATTAATCATGGCTCCTGGGGGTTACAGCAAAGAAGCTTCTCATGAAAAATATACTTAATCTCTGGAGTTACTCAAGCACTCTTTGTACAGGAGAGTCTAACCAAAATTAACAAATGCTTGCTTACAATATTTGTTGGGCCTACCAAAACCATTAATATGGAAATGGAGATATTTGTTGGAAATTGATGCCCAATGTTACTCTTCTGGGGAATCCTTAAAAAATATAGATACCACACCATACAGGAGCTAGAGCCAACCATGAAAAGCTGAGAACCAAAGTCAACTTGGGCAAAATATATTGGCATGCCACCTCCAAGGCTGTTAAAGTTAAATCAATGGCTGTGCTAGAGAAATTTCTCCAAGGATGGAGATGATAGAGCAGGTGGTCCCCACTGAAAACAATAAGCAGGGACAGAAAAGGATCAAATGCATAATGCAATTGCTGTCTATTCTCAAAATACCTAGGCCGATCTGAAATGATCCCATGCTGAGTTCCCCGTAGTCCAGGATCTAATTTGAGGACTAAACTAGCACAGGTTTTCAAAAACCACACAGAACACCTGAAAATCTATGGAAACACATCAATGCCATTTAATTTTGCCAACTGGCAGGAAACTCATCCACCAGTGCACACCAATCAGAACAGGGAGGAACATACAATCACTAACCAGCCCAAATTTGCCTATGGCATTAGCCACAGCGCTGCATGAGATGATCAATCTCTGTTTAGCTTGCTCTGGCAACCTAATTTTAGTACACAGACTATAACTACCCTCTCCTGGCCAGCCTCCTCCATAAATCTCACATATGACCATAGTTTCTTAACCATTTACATCTTTCGAGAGGCTAGTCTCACATTAATACATGCACAATGATGGGCTGAACCCATGACCAATTCATTGACCCAGATACTGAAAACAAGGCTGAGAATTCACAGCTTTTTTGGCTATAACATTATATACTCCTAGTTTTTTTTACTACCACCACCTGGAACTGTAGTAAGCCACACAAACTTACCTTTATAGGGAGACAGAAAACACAGGCAGTAGAGGCAGCCTGGAAAATATCAGTTGCCATCCAGGGTATTCTGACCATGGCGATCCTATGTGTGTTGGAGTACAACTGTGCTCCGGGGGGGTTTCAACGGCTGATTCTTAAGCAGATTCTTTGATATGACACCAAAGGATGAGCAACAAAAGAAAGATAAAGGTAAGTTGGACTTTGACAAAATGAAAAACGTTTGTGCATCAAAGAATTTTATCAAGAAAGTGAAAGGACAACAGACAGAACGGGAGAAAATATTTCGCAACTATCTGGGGGATAAGGGTTCAATATCCAAAATACCTAAAATATCTTTAAAAAAAAAAGAGCTCCTGAAAGTGACCAACAAAAAGGACAATTTAAAAATGGGCAGAGAGCTCTGGTTCCCAGATCCTTCCACTTCAGACCCCTCTCCTCCTCCCACACCCACCCAACTTGCTGTGATCCTAGCCCCAGGAGTCACTGCTCCTCTCCCATCCCCCCCACTCACCCCGCCCCCTCCCCCAACGGCCCCGCAGACCCTCCCCCGCCACGAAACCCTGAGGTGGGCGCGGGGAGGGGAGAGGGTAGGTCTGCGTTGCAGTTGGTCCCGGAAGCGATCGGAGGGCGGGGAACAGGCGCTGGGCGTCGGGTCTCTCTGACCCTGGCTCTAGCCTTTCCCGGCTGCCCTGGGCACGGAGAAGGGACCCGCCTCCTGAGGGCGGGCGTGGCCTGGACTCCAGCACCTCCTCTCAGCCTCCGGGCTCGCGACCCGGTCTTTTGACTCATGACCCTCCAGCTGACCTTGGAGGTTTTGGCCGCCCCACCCATAGTTCACTGGAGCTGGAGGCCTGCGGGGCTGGCGGGCTCCTCAAAGCACCAGACTCCAGGCTTTGCTGAGGGGTTAGCGGGAATCCCTTAGGCCTGGGAAGAGGGTGACTACAGACGCTCGCGCACCTTTCTCCTCCTTCTGCTTTTGCCCTGGCACCCAAGGCAGGACCTCAAAGCTGGCCCGGGTGAGGTTCTGCTGGGATAAGTGATGTCAGACTTGGAAAGCAGGATGGCGAGAGTTCCTCACATGTACTTTGGACATGTTACTAGAAGGAACCACTCATTGGAGAAGGACGTCATGCTTGGTTAGGTAGATAGTGAAAAAGGGAAAGACACACCATGAGATGGATTGACAGGGGCTGCAACAGTGGGCTCAAACATAACAAGGATTGTGAGGATGGCGCAGGACGGGGAAGTTTGTTTCCTTCTGTTACATATAGAGTCACTATGAGCCAGAACGGACTCTAAGGCACCCAACAACGTTAGTGTCCATCACTGGACTCTTGTTCATTCCTTGATCTATTTGATTATCCTTACATCGATACAACACTTTCTTCAATACTGCAGCATTATAGAAAATTTTCAAAGAAATTTTGTTTTTCCCAAGGTGCATATGGTGCCCTGGTGCCAAAGTGGTTAAGAGCTCTGCAGGTAATCACCCGCTGATCTTTGGAAACCCTACAGGGCAGTTCTACTTTGTCCTATAGGATCCCGGTGAGTCGAAACTGAGTCAATGGCAACAGGTTCAGTTGTTGGGTTTGGGTTTGCATATCCACAAAGCCTACATCTACCTTCATACTTAATGATGAAAGACTAAATACTTTGCCCAGTGTAAAGGGGGAAATGAAAACATGCAACTCAGTAAGCCAGGTGCAATGTGAGAACAGTAGCCACTATGCCTGGACACTCCTGAGTGGTCTATTGGAGCAAGAAAGACCAATGCAGTGGAAAGTATTTTAGAAGACAATGTTCAGCCCCCTGAATACACAACCGGGTAGGGAGACCTTCCTTAAAAGTCACTTGCATAAAAGTCACGTTCAACATCGAAATTTGTTGTTGCTGTTGTTAGGTGCCATCAGGTTAGTTCCCACTAATACGGACCCTGTGTTCAACAGAATGAAACACTGCTTGGTCCTGTACCAACCTCGTAATGGTTGTTATGCTTGAGCCCATTTTTGCAGCCACTGTGTCAGTGTATCTCACCGAGGGCCTTCCTCTTTTTCGCTGACCCTCTACCAAGCATAATGCCCTTTTTCAAGGATGGTCCCTTCTGATAACATGTCCAAAGTATGTGAGAGAAGTCTCGCCATCTTTGCTTCTAAGGAGCATTTTGGTTGTACTTCTTCCAAGAATGATTTGTTTGTTCTTCTGGCAGTCCGTGGTATATTCAATATTCTTGGCCAACGCCGTAATTCTAAGGCATGAATTCCTCTTCGGTCTTCCTTATTCATTGTCCAGCTCTCACATGCATATGAGGCGATTGAAAACACAGTGGCTTGGGTCAGGCACACCTTAGTCCTCAAAGTGACATCTTCGCTTTTTTTTTAACACTTTAAAGAGGTCTTTTGCAGTAGATTTGCCCAATGCAATGCACATTTGTTTCCTTGACTGCTGCTTCCATGGGCATTGATTGTGGATTCAGTAAAATGAAATCCTTGACAACTTCGTTATTTTCTCCATTTATCATAATGTCGCTTATTGGTCCATTTGTGAAGATTTTTGTTTTCTTTATGTTGAGGTATAATCCATACTGAAGGCTGTAGTGTTTGATCTTCGTCAGCAAGTGCTTCAAGTCCTCTTCACTTTCAGCAAGTAGGGTTGTGTCATCTGCATATCACAGGTTGTTAATGAGCCTTTCACCAGTCCTGATGCACTGTTCTTCATATAGTCCAGCTTCTTGGATTATTTCCTTAGCATACAGATTGAATAAGTATGGTGAAAGAATACAACTCTGACACAAACCTTTCGTGACTTTAAACCATGCAGTATGCCCTTGTTCTGTTCCAATGACTGCCTCTTGATCTTTGTATGGATTCCTTATGAGCACAATCAAGTATTCTGGAATTCCCAGTCTTTGAAATGTTATCCATAATTTGTTGTGATGCACAGAGTCGAATGCCTTTGCATAGTCAATAAAACACAGGTAAACATCTTTATGATATTCTCTGCTTTCAGCCAAGATCCGTACAACATCAGCAGTGATACCCCTTGTTCCACGTCCTCTTCTGAATCTGGCCTGAACTTCTGGCACCTCTTTGTCAATATACTGCTCCAATTGCTTCTGAATGACCTTCAGCAGAATTTTACTTGTGTGTGATATTAATGATTATTGTTGAATAATTTCCGCATTCTGTTGGATCACCTTTTTTTGGAATGGGCATAAATAAGGATCTCTTCCAGTCAGTTGGCCAGGTAGCTGTCTTCCGAATTTTTTGGTATAGATGAGAGAGCGCTTCCAGTGCTGCATCCATTTGTTGAAACATCTCAGCTGGTATTCCATCAGTTCCTGGAGCCTTGTTTTTTGCCAGTGCCTTTAGTGCACCTTGGACCGCTTGGGAACCATCGGTTCTTGATCATATGCTACCTCCTGAAATGGCTGAATGTCAACCAATTCTTTTTGGTACAGTGACTCTGTTTTCCTTCCATCTTCTTTTGATGCTTCCTGCATTGTTTTAATATTTTCCCCCTATAATCCTTCAATATTGCAACTTGAGGCTCGAATTTTTTCTTCAGTTCTTTTAACTTGAGAAATGCCAAGCATATTCTTCCCTTTTGGTTTTCTATCTCCAGATCTTCTCACATTTCATTATAATACTTTGTCTTCTGGGGGTGCCCTATGAAATCTTCTGTTCAGCTCTTTGACTTCATCATTTCTTCCTTTTGCTTTAGCTACTTAACATTCAAGAACAAGTTTAATGGTTTCTTCTGACATCCATTTTGGTCTTTTCGTTCTTTCCTGTCTTTTTAATGACCTTTTGCTTTCTTCCTGTATAATGTCCTTGATGTCATCCCACAACTCGTCTGATCTTCGGTCATTAGTGTTCAATGCATCAAATCTATTCCTGAAATGGTCTCTAAATTCAGGTGGGATATACTCAAGGTCATACTTTGGCTCTTGTGGGCTTGTTCTAATTTTCTTCAACTTTGAGATGTTTCAGAAATAGACTACAGGCCTTTCTTTTAAGGCATCTCTGGGTGGAGTTGAACCACCAACTTTTTGGTTTGCTGTTCAGCTCATTGACCATTTGCATCCCAAGGGATGCGAGAAGGAGCTTGATGGCCCTGTTAGCGAATCAGATTGCTTCCCCTATCACAAGCTTCCCCTCCTCTGACCCTGAACAGATAAAGTTTGGAGTGTCTGTTTTGTTTCGAAGAAATGTTTGCTTCACACATGCTAGAGAGGACCTGAGTGAACCTGAGAGCAGAGATGTGGTAGAGATGCTAAAACCCTGAGAGGCCAAGCCCTGCTCAGTGACATTTCAGTGGGGGAACCAGCTTCATGGAGCCTGATGAGGATGTTGTAGAAGATCTGCTAAGTGGGATCTCACTCAGGTATACACGTTGCGGTGCACACATGGCATGCAGGCCAAGAGGACTGTCTGGGTTGATAACTGATAGAACTATTCTGTGTTCTAGTCTTGGACTCTCTTTAATATTTCTTACAATTTTGATTTGGTTTTTACAAATTCCCTTAAGTTCTGTTTATCTGGAAATGACCTAATTTGCCATCATATTTGAAAGACAGATTTGCTCTATATGTAATTCTTGGCTGGCAGTGTTCTTCCTTCAAGGCTTTATATATGTCACCCCATTGCCTTGTTGCCTGCGTGGTTTCTGCTGAGTAGTCAGAGTTTATTCTTACTGGCTCTCATTTGTAGGTGACTTTTGGTTTATCCGTAGCCACTCGCAACATTCTTTGTCTTTGGTTTTGGCAAGTTTGATTATGATATGTGTTGGTGACTTTCTTTTGGGGTCTACTCTATATGGGGTTCATTGAGCTTCTTGGATAGATATTTTCTCATCTTTTATGATATCAGGGAAGTTGTCTGCCAGCAAATCTTGAACAATTCTGTATTTTCTGTTATCCCCCATTCTGGTACTATGATCACTTGTAGGTTTTTCCTCTTGATAGTGCCCCACATAATTCTTAGGCTTTCTTCATTTTTTTTTAATTCTTTTTTTCTGATTTTTCCTTAAAGAAATTGATGTCAAGGGATTTATCTTCAGTCTCACTAATTCTGACTTTCATTGTCTCAATTCTGTTTCTATGATATTCCATTGAGTTGTCTAATTCTGAAATTTTATTGTTATCTTTTAGATTTCTAGTTGCTGTCTCTGTGATTTCTATCATCCTGTTAATTTTGTTCTTCTGTTCTTGTATTGTTTTCCTGAATTCCTCTGTTGCTTTGTCTGTGTGCTCCTTGGCTTGATCTGAGTTTTGGTTGATCTCATTCTCTTGGAGAGCTCTGTATATTAGCCTTTTTAATTCTTTCTCAGGTGATTTCATTTCCTTATCTTCCTCCAGAAGGTTTCCTGGTTCTTTATTTTGGACGCTTGCTGGAGCCATCTTGACCTACTTCTTTATGTGATTGTTATTAAGTTATTATATTTATTGATTGTGTGTTTGTTTACCATGTCCTTTTTGTTTTGTTTTGATTTTCCCAAGTAGACTGGGTGTGTGAGCTGCTTTGATTGTTGGCATCTTTGAAGCTCTCACATCACGTCTCCAAGTGGTCAGAGCAGCTACTAGGTATGTAAGCCTAGGAGTCTGTTCACTTTTCTTGTGGGAGTGGGCATAGGTGTCCAGGCTGTTGTTCATCAAGTCTGTGGTGCAGACTCTCGCCTACAGTCCTAGATGGGCAGGACTGCATAGGGGTGTTCGGAGCAAGCACAGGTTTCTGACGGCAGGAGGGGGCTATGTGCAGAGCAAGACAGGGTGCTGATGGCTCCTCTTGGGTGCCTAGGTGGAGGGCATGTCCTTGTCCCCTCGAGTGCATAGTGTGGAGGGGAGGGTATTGCAGCTCGTCCTTGGGTACCCAGGGCTGCTGGCTGGAGGGACTGGGAGGCACCTCTTATTCTCAGACCCCTGTTGTGGGAAGTTAGATAGAGTGGTGGTACCACCAGCCCTCAGACCCCTGGTGTGGGTGGTTGAAGCACCTGCTTAGGGGGTAGGGTGGTATGAAATGTCACATATTTGCAGCTCCACCTTGGCTGCCATTGTTGAAAATGTGCTTCAGGTGTATGCCCTGCTGTTTTATGGTAATGAGGGCATGTGGTGTTGAACCGGCCAACATAGTTATGGGCAAGTGTGAAGGGTGCTGTAAATCCGTGGACCCCCTATGCCAGTGGCTGGGCGAAGTGGCTGTGAGACTGGTGTGGGAGCAGAGAGCCCTAAGTTCCCAGCATAGGGGGTGTGGCATTTTTTAGTATTGTGGGATTGGTCTCAGAGAGGCGTGGGGTTGGGGGTGAATGAGGGGAAGGAATCACTTCTTCTCTGTGAAACTCCGGGAGGGGGAGGGGTTGTTTTGCCCCAGTGCACTAGGTTAGAGGCTTGCCCTTAACTGTTACAGGTCTGGTGTCATCCTACTGGGCTCTAGAGGCATTTGCAGATGAGCTGCTGCTTGGCTACACCCGCTGTGATGACGCTTGTCTTTAAATGTTGTTCCTTGTCTCAGCCTGTGTGAGCTACACTGACTTAGCTAACGGGGCACTGGCAATCTTGCTATCGGTACTTCTCTGCTGCGTTTGGATTGTCTAACCTTCCCCCTGCTGCTCAGTCCGATTCTTCAGCTTTGTCTTTGATGATTAGGGTGCCTAGATTGTCGTATATAATTGATTCACTTGTTTTTTCGGGCCTTTGTTCTAAGAGGAACAACAGGCAGTGTCTGACTATTCCATCATCTTGGCTGCACTCCCCTGGGAGTGTCTGTTGTGGTTTGAAGGAATGTTTTCTTCACATGTGGTAGAAGGGACCTGCATGAATCTGAGAGAAAAGATGTGGTGGAGATGCTCAAACCTGGAGAGGCCAAGCCATTCTCAGTAAGTTTACAGGGGAGAAGCAGCTCCATGAACCCTGATGAGATGATGTGGATGATCTGCCAAGTGCGGGATGCCAGTAGCTGTGAGTGGAATCTCACCCAGACATACGTGCTGCTGTGCACACATGGCACACAGGCCAAGAGGACTTCGTGCAGTGGAGGTTGAAGGTGTGCACAAGAGTGGTGGAGCCACTGGCTGGTGATTTTTCAACAAGATTCGAGTGAAGAGAATTTCAGGCACTTCTATGGCCTTTAAAAACTTTGCCTCCCAAAATTACCAAGGAGCTTAACCTATGAACTTCTCTGTTCTCCTGGGCAGCTGCTGGTACCATGTTAAAGTACAAGTTCCCTGGAAAGATTTGAGGCAATGCTATCGAAGGCCTCAGAGGTGCCTGAAATTCTCTTCAGTTTCATCCCATTGAGAGTCTGCCGAGGCAGTGTGCACACCTCCATCCTCCACTGAATGAAGTTCTCCTGTCCTGATGTGCCATTCAAACATAGCAGCGTGTATTTGTGGGTGAGATCCCACTCACAGCCATTGGCATCCAGCACTCAGCAGATCTCCTGCCTCATCTCCTTGGGCTCCATGGAGCTGATGATCTTCATCTTCCACATAAATTTGAGAGAGTGAGGCTTGGCCTCTCAGGGTTTGAGCATCGTCTCTACAGCTTTGCTCTCAGATACCTTCGGGTCCTTTTTGACACACATAAAACCAAGATACCTTCTCCTGATCTTAAAGAACCTCCCAGTGGCCCCCTGCTGGCCCTGGCTGCTGACGAAGGGAGAGGCTGGGGTCACAGTCTGAGGCTTATTTGGCTGGTCAGGTACGTCCTGCACCTGCTCATCATTTAATGAGCTTAATTTTAACACTCCCTGGGAGAAACTGGTTCCCTCTGGGACCCCACTACTCTTGTCGATGGTGTGGGCTGAGGAGGAGCCACAGAAACACATTGGGGGCTATAATGGGCTGTGGTACCTCACTGTTTCTCACCTTGGCACACAGTCCAGAGGTCTGGTTGGGCTGTGCTTAGGCTGTCCTGGATTCCTGGTGCAGGTGGGACATGGCCATTAGATAGACCGTTCAAAGAATTGTGGATGTGGTAATCATAGGTGGGAATGGCAGTCTTGGTGTAACTATACTGTTTGGGTCTAGCACAGGTGGTAGGATGCACCTCATAGGGTGAGGACGAAGTGTGGCTATTGGTGCAATGGGCTGCAGCTTGGGGTTTCAGGGTGCTGGTGTGGCTCTCCATCTCAGATGTGTTGTGACCCAGAAGCAGATAGGTGGCCATCACACGTCATTGTACTTTTGGTTCAACAGGGAGTCATGAATCTCTTCCTGTGCGTAACCAATGTTCACCATCACCTCAATGCACCAGGGGTCATCATAGCCTGGGAGTGGCTGGACATATAGCCTGTTTTTCTTTATGGTCCACCTTCATCCATAGATGTCCTGGGATCTCCTCTAATGTGGCTTTCTTTCTTGGGTCATGAATGAAAATTTTGCTGAGCAGTTATTAACACTGTGTAGACATGTGGAAAGGAATATCATATTGTCCCTCCAGTACCTGCTCTCACAGCTTCATTAAGGTCTTTCCACCAAAAGGCAGAGATGCACTTACCATGAAGTACAGGATGACTCCCAGGCTCCACACATCCACTGGGGGTCTCTCATACTTTTCTCCCTGAAAGAGTATAAGGGGGATTTATACTCTTATAAAGGAATAAGGGGGACTACCACAGAAGATATCCAGCTTGTTTCCCGTGGTGAATTCAGTTCCAAAGCCAAAGTCTGCAAGTTTGATGTTCACTTCCTCATCCAATAGCAGGCTTGCTGTCCTCAGATCCCTATGAACAATACCCTTGTTGTGACAATACTGCATCACCAACACTATTTAGTGAAATTTTCTTTGGGCCTCTTTTTCACTCATCAAACCATGAATCACTAGGTGATAAAACATGTTCCCTCCACTTGCATACTCCATCACTATATTGAGGGTGTTCTCATTCTCTATGACTTGAAACAGCTTTACAATATTTGGATGATGGAGAGCCTTCATAATTTTTATTTCTTGGTATAGTCTGTGGAGGTTGGAGGACATCTGTTGGATCTTGTCAGCTGTTTTAATCAGTGCCTCTTTGTCGGTGTTGATGTGCTGGCCAACTTGGCCCTGACAAATGTCCCCTTGCCAATGGTTCTGAGGAGGTGGTAATGTCCCACATGGGTTTCCTTCTCAGCAGAGAAGGCTAAGTGGCTCTGTAGCACGTTGGATGTGCAGTCAAGGCCTAGTGGGCTTTGGGATAAGAGGTGCCCTTGTGGTAGGATTAAAAATGGAAAAAGTTATGACTAAAAACTTAATGAAATATGGAAAAAATGAGAAAAGTAAGTTAAAATGTAATAAAAAAGATAAAAGGAGAAAAAAGCAAAACTTTAAAAGAAAAAACTTGTGAAAGCTAAAAACATAATTAGAAAAAATAAAATAGATCAAATGAAAGTCACCAAAATAAAAGAATAAAAATAAAACGAAAAGTAATTAGAAAAATAATAATCTACAAGTTTGAAGTGATGTAAAACAAAAGAAGTAAGGAAAATTAAAACAAGAGAATTAATAAAAGGAGAAATTTAAAAATATATTGAAAAGATAAAATTAGAAAAACAAAAACTAAATGAAAATGATATACAAGAGAAAAATATAGAAATGAAAAGAATTAAAAAAGAATAATATGACAAAATTAAAAAATAAAGAAAAAGATTAAATGTGAATATCAAAGAATACAGAAATGAGAAAAAATGGTAAATGGAAAATAAAGCAATAAAGAAAAGGATAAAGAAAAAGATAAGATAAAAACATAAGATGTACATGAATTAGGTAAAGGAGAACAGCAAAAGGAGGAAATAGAAAATTAAGATTAAAATGGCAAAAGGTAAAAAATTATAAGCAAAATAAATTCTATATATAAACACAAAACAATAAATAAAGGGTCAAGAAAAAAGGCAATAAACAAAAAAAGGATAAGAACAGATATAAAATGAAAAAAGTAAAATGATAAAGAAAAAATAAACAAGTACATAGAAAAAGTAAAATGAAAAATTGAGGAAATAAAGGGAAAGGAAAATAAATGAAAAAAATAAACGAATGAAGGAAATGAGGAAAAGTAAAGACAGAAAAAAGTAAAGACAAAATAAGAAAAGCTAATAATGAAATAGAAACCCCACAATTTGAAGAAAATACAAGCTAAGTTCAGTCACAGTCTCTCAGGTAGCTGAAACAACTTCTTGAGCTAGAAGGACCACAAATTTAGTTTTCCAAGGACTTATACACGGGCTTTGAGCTCCAAACAATTGACTCCTTATGAGGTTGCCTCAAGAAATGGACCAGTCAAAACTGGGGTAATTCACTGTGCTTTTCTCACTTTTTGGTCTCAAAAATACCCATTTTTTCAAAAAGAAAAATTTGTGTGTGTTTGTGTGTGTATGTGTGTGTGTATTGTATATAGGAAGAGAATTCCACAGAGCTTTCCTTTTTATTGACCTTCATATTTTTTTGTGTTGAAAATATACATAACAAAACATGCCATTTCAACAATTTCTACACGTACATTTCAGTTACATTGCTTATATTCTTCAAGTCGTGCAAACATTCTCGCTGTTATTTTCCAAATCATTCCACTACCTTTAACAGAAACTCAGTGCCCCTAATCAAAAACTCTTCCTTTTCCCCTCCTTGTCACCCCTGGTAACCCCTAATAACCTTTATTTTGTGTATATTTGCTCATGTCCTGAATTATTTTGTTCAGGTTGGTGTTTTCAGGCTTCATCCATGTTTTTGTATGTGTCAGGACTTCAATTTTTGCGGGGAGGGGGGTCTGTAATATTCCATTGGGAGTCCCTGGCTTGCAGCAACAGTTAAGTGCTCATCTACTAGGTTTCGGGTTCAAATCCACCCAGAGGCTCCTCACAAGACAGGCCCAGCAATCTGCTTCTGAAAAATCACAGCCTTGAAAACCCTATGGAGCAGTTCTACTCCATTGTGTGTATGTAGAAGATTTTGTGTGTTCATCTCTTGGTGGACATTTTGGTTGTTTCCATCTTTTGCCTATTGTGAAAAGTGCTACAGTGAATGTTGTACAGATTTCTGTTTGCCTTCCTGCCCTCACTTCTTCTGGAATTGGGACTGCTGGGTTGTATGGTAGTTCAAAGTTCAGTCTTTTGAGGAAATGCCAAACTGTTATCCACAGTTGCTGTTGTGTTGTTAGGTGCCGTCAAGTTGATTCCAACTCATAGTGACCCTAGGTACAACAGAACGAAACACTGCCCAGTCCTGTGCCATCCTCATAATCATTGCTATATTTGAGCCTTTGTCGTAGCCACTGTGTCAGTCTATCTTGTTGAGGGTCTTCCTCTTTTTCACTGACCCTCTACTTTACCAAGTGTCTTAGTTATCTAGTGCTTCTATAACAAATATTACAAGTAGATGGCTTTACCAAACAAATTTATTCTCTCACAGTCTTGTTGTTGTTGTTGTTAAGTGCCGTCGAGTCGGTTCGACTCATAGCGACCCTATCCACAACAGAACAAAACACTGCCCGGTCCTGAGCCATCCTTACAATTATTGTTATCCTTGACCCCGTTGTTGCAGCCACTGTGTCAATCCACCTCATTGAGGGTCTTCCTCTTTTCTGCTGACCCTGTACTTTGCCAAGCATGATGTCCTTCTCCAGAGACTGATCCCTCCTGGCAACACATCCAACGTATGTAAGACGCAGTCTCACCATCCTTGCTTCTAAGGAGCCTTCTGGTTGTACTTCTTCCGAGACAGATTTATTCGTTCTTCTGGCAGTCCATGGTATATTCAATATTCTTCCCCATCAGCACAATTCAAAGGCATCAATTCTTCTTCAGTCTTCCTTATTCATTGTCCGGCTTTCACAGGCATACGATGCGATTGAAAATACCATGGCTTGGGTCAGGCGCATCTTAGTCTTCAAAGTGACATTTCTGCTCTTCAACACTTTAAAGAGGTCCTTTGCAGCAGATTTGCCCAATGCAATGTGTCCTTTAATTTCTTGACTGCTGCTTCTGTGGCTGTTGGTTGTGGATCCAAGTAAAATGAAATCCTTGACACCTTAAGTCTTTTCTCTGTTTATCAAGAGGTTGCTCACTGGTCCAGTTGTGAGGACTTTTGTTTTCTTTATGTTGAGTTGCAACCCATACTGAAGGCTGTGGTCTTTGATCTTCATTAGTAAGTACTTCAAGTCCTCTTCACTTTCAGCAAGCAAGATTGTGTCATCTGTATACGGCAGGTTGTTAATGAGTCTTCCTCCAATCCTGATGCCCCGTTCTTCTTCATATAGTCCAGCTTCGCGTATTATTTGCTCAGCATACAGATTGAATAGGTATGGTGAAAGAATGCAACCGTGGTGCACACCTTTCCTGAATTTAAACCAATCAGTATCCCCTTGTTCTGTCTGAACAACTGCCTCTTGATCTACGTAAAGGTTCCTCATGAGCACAATTAAGTGTTCTGGAATTCCCATTCTTTGCAATGTTATACATAGTCTGTTATGATCTCACAGTCTAGGAGACTAGAAGTCCAAATTCAGGGTGCCAGCTCCCTACAAATGCCTTTTTTCTCTGTTGCTTCTGTGGAAGGTCCTTGTCATCAATCTCCTGGTCTAGGAGCTTCTTAGCACAGTGACCCTGGGCCCAAATGATGTGCTTTGCTTCTGGCACCTTTCTTGGTGGTATGAGGTCCCTGTATCTCTCTGATTGCTTCTCTCTCCGTTTATGTCTTGGAATATAAAAGGTGATAAAGGCCACATCCCAGGGAAACTCCTCTTACATAGGATCAGGGCTGTGACCTGAGTAAAGGTGTTGCATCCTTTACAATTCAATCCATGACATTCTAGCCTGTGGCCCTCAAAATTCATGTCCTCACAACATGTAAAACACTTTCGCCCCACCATATCATCCCAAAAGTCTTAAATGAACTCCAAGTCCAAATTCTATCCTGGGGCAAAATTCTTCTTCATCTGTGAAATCTAGAATACAAGTTATCTGCTTCCAAGTAGAATGGTGGAAGAGGCACAAGGTAGATATTTCCATTACAAATGGTAGAAACTGGAGAGAATGAGGGGATAATGGGCATCAAGAACAATTTACCTTAGCTCTCAAGGCTTGAAAATAACCCTCTGTTTTCTGTGACCCTCTGGACAATGGGCCTGTCCTCCAGACTCCGAGTGGTGGCCATACTTTCTAGATTCTGGGCGGAGGCTCCTCAGCCCTAGATTTCAGCTCTACCTTCCAGGCCCCCTGGGACAGCAACTCTGCTCCATCAGCTTTGGGCTGCCCCATTCTCCTAATCCATCTGAGTGGCAGCTTCACCTGCTGTCCTTGACAGGCCCCATTCTTCTGCCCTTTGGGCACAGCAGCCCTGCCCCCTCACCTTTGGGCTGTGGATCCTTCCCCATCCTTCAGCAAAATTTTAGTTGTGTGTGATATTAATGATATTGCTTGATAATTTCCACATTGTTGGGTCATCATTCTTTGGAATGGGCACAAATACGGATCTCTTCCAGTCAGTGGGCCAGGTAGCTGTCTTCCAAATTTCTTTGCATAGAGGAGTGAGTACCTCCAGTGCTGCATCCATTTTGTTGAAACATCTTGGTTGGTATTCTGTCAATTCCTAGAGCCTTGTTTTTTACCAAGGTCTTCAGTACAACCTATGTTTGAGTGTTCATCTCTTGGTGGACCTATGTTGATGCCACTGTGTCAATCCATCTTGTTGAGGGTCTTCCTCTTTTTTGCTAACCTTCTAATTTACCAAACATGATGTCCTTCTCCAATGATTGGTCCTTCCTGGTAACCTGTCCAAAGTAAGTGAGGCAAAGTCTTTCCATCCTCCTCTTTAAGGAGCATCCTGGGTGTATGACATATTTGTTCATTCTGGCAGTCCATGGTATATTTAATACTCTTCACCATAATCGAGGCCTCTGTAAAGACTTTAAGGATCCCTGGTGGTGCGGTAGTTAAGCATTCAGCTGCTAACCAAAATGTTTGCAGTTTGAATCCACCAGCCCCTCCATTGTGATAAGATGTGGTAGTTTGCTTTCATAAAGATTAAAGCCTTGGATACTGTGTGGGGCAGTTCTCCTCTGTCCTATAGCATCCTTAAAAGCTGGAACAGACTTGACAGCAATGGGTAAAGACTTTTAATCTGTGAGATTAAAATAAGAGTAAGAGATAAACTAAGCTCAGATTCTGGCCAGTCCAAATTGGAGCCTGAAGGCAAACCACCCCTACCGAAGCAATGTGTGGGAGAGGAACCCAAGGCTTGGTTGAGTTTGGACTTGGGTGTGGATCTGGAGGCTGACCTGAAATTAGATTCAGTGGGTGTGGAGGCACAGCCACCAGTCAGAGTGGGGGCGTATGGAGGTCAGTTTATTAATGGAATGTTAGCATATGTCCATCTCACAGTGGGTCCAGTGGGCCCCTGAAATCACCCTGTAGTGATTTCCCCAGTTCCAAAATGTGTAATTGGAATAGACATAGTCAACATCTGGCAGAACACACACATTGGATCCCTGACATGTGGAGTAAAGGCTATTATGGTAGGAAAGGCTAAATGGAAGCCATTAGAACTGCCCCTACCTAGGAAAATAGTAAACCAAAAGCAATACTGCATTCCTGGAAGAGTTGTGATTACTGCCACCATCAAGGACTTGAAGGATGCAGGGGTGTTGATTCCCACCACATCTCCATTCAACTTGCCTATTTGGCCTGTGCAAAAAATAGATGGATCTTGGAGAATGCCAGTGGATTATCAAAAACTTAACCAGGCAGTGACTCCAATTGCAGCTGCTGTTCCAGATGTGGTTTCATAGCTGGAGCAAATTAATACGTCTCCTGGTACCTAGAATGCAGCTATTGATCTGGCTAATGCCTTTTTCTCCATACTTGTTTTGAAGGACCTTCGGAAGAAGTTTGCCTTCAGCTGGCAAGGCTAGCAATATACATTCACTGTCCTACCTCAGAGGTATATCAACTCTCCAGTGTATGTCATAATTTAGTCCACAGGGATGTCATTACCATCAATCAATAAGAGACAGGAGCAGAGTGCCCCCTTTAGACTAGAGTCATTGTGCTGAGAGGCTCCTGGACCCAGGGGAAGTTGATGATAAGGACCTTCCCCTAGAGCCAACAGAGAGAGAAAGCCTTCCCTTGGAGCTGGCAGCCCGAATTCAGACTTCTAGCCTCCTAAACTGTGAGAGAACACATTTCTGTCTGTTAAAACCATCTACTTGTGGCATTTCTGTTATAGCAGCACTAGATGACTAAGAATTCAAAAGCCAACCTTTTCTTAATAGAATATTTACATGATTACAGGTCTCCTGTTGCTATATCTATCATTTTTCCATGTTAAAAAAAATTGCAGTGGTATTAAATTTTATTGCTAAATTTCTAAACACAAGTAAAAATGGTAATGTTGGAAATTTGTTATAATTGCATTGGCATATATATTTTATTACCACAGCAATTCTAAGACTCAAAAATATTTTTTATTGTACTAGTTTTATGTGTAGTATTTGGCAGAGGAATTAAGAGAAATGAGAGTTCAGAAATGAATAATCTAAAGCATGAGATCTCAAACTCTGTCATGAACCTGGGGCTTGAGTCATAAGACAGAAAAACAAACAGTGAATGAATATTCACATTCTCTTCCCTTCCTCCAGGAATCCTGACATTGGCCTGCATCTTGCCACTCAATCTTGACCTTTCTCTCCATTCAATTCATCACACTCTAACCAGAATATCCTTGCAAAAATGAATCAAATCGCTCCCTTGTTTCCAATCCTTTCATGAATTCTCACTAGTTTTAGAAGAAATTCAAAATTCTGAATGCACCTTATTGAGTCTTATGTTATCTGGCCCCTAAAACTTTAGTGCACTTGTTACTACTTTCCCCCCTCACTCTCTCAACTACAATCAAGTGAAACTGCAAATATCCTGTCGTCTCTACTGTTCCACTCATCCTAAATCCTCTCTCCCCAACCCCGACTGCTAACTACATTTTACCAATCTTTCAGGTCTCTGATCAAATGTAACTTCCTCGGAAATTATACTCAGGGGCCATTACTATACTTCCTCGTGGCATCTGGGATTCTCTTTATACTCCTTATCTCATGTCAAATAATTATTTGTCCAACCATGTAGAGGTTTCCAATGGCGTATAGGGCTAATGTGCCTACAGATGCATTGTCATAGGCCCGTTTGTAATCTACGCAGCTTGTTGCCTCAGCATCCATTAATCCCTCCTAGCTGCCCTCCCACCCACTCTCTGACATGGTCATTCCTATCTCGTCACACCCTGTGTGGCTCTGCATGCAGATATGCTGTTGTCTCCTCTCTGACCTGTGAGCACTAAATTCTATATTCTCTGGCCTTCCTGCGTGAGGTTCACTTCCTTGGGCGTACCTGACAGACCGTCTATGACACCCACAGACCTCTTTTGGATAAAAATTATGAGACAATTAGGGACGAGGATGGGATGGCCCATAGGACTGCTACTGGACTACTCCTAGCTCACTAACTGGCTCCCTCAGACTGACAACACTAGCTGGGTAGCTCTCTGTCTTCCTGGCATTTGTCTGGGATGCTGGCAGCTGCTTTTTGTGGTCTCTTCTGGGTGCTGCCGAGGCTTTCCTCCCCAAAGTGTGGATCCCACAAATGTGAGTCCTCCCTGGACTGCACTGACCAGCCCTAACCTGGCACAAGGAGGAAAGAAAGAAAAAAATTCCCCCAAGTTTTCCCAGGAGGAACATCCTGGCTGAGTTTGATTGGGTGGGTCAATAAAAACGGTCCGTGCAAAAGAGTTTAAATTAATTCCTATGAATGGGGTCAGGTGGTCGACAAGCCCCACCAGCAGACAGCTGCGTGGTCTAGGTGTGGCGTGACCCCAGTGATGGAGTAGAGTGGGAGTCTCTTCCCTGATACTGTCCTTTGAGTCCAGGGGTGGTGGCGGGACTGGTAGCCAGTGCGTAAGACTCCTTTCCCCTTAATTTATCCTCTGGCGTCCTAATCAGTGAGAGGACATCCCCACCCCTGGGAAGTAAGTGTGCCTCCTAAGAGTCAATACTGCAGGGGTGTACAACCCCTCTGTTGCTGCATACCTTGCTTCTGTCGCTTTTTGTCTCCTGACCCCATTGTGGGTCTAATGGTTGGCATTTGGTGGAAAGGGACCTCGTGAGTCAATTTAAGGGCCAAGAACACTTTGTGCAGGCTCCTCTGGAAACTCCTGAGGAAATCAGTAAATTGCGAAAGAAATGCGGAGCTCCTATATGATGAACTGAGGCCTATCAACATGCCAAAGAGCTGGTTCTCTGCTCTTGCAGACTAGAGGCTCTGCCCCCAAAGACAACCCTGCCGCCGTATTGTTAGTGGAATCTGAACTCAACCCCAATGACGAAAATTGGAGGGAAAAAGCAAACAGCTGCCTATGATCAGAGCCACGAGGGACCACCAGAAATTTACTTGGAAAACACCTATGGGGAAAAAGGTTGGGGACAAGCAAGAGATTGAAAACCTTAAGAGTTAAATATTAAGATTTTACTGGGCTAAAAATACAACCTATTAAATTAAAAGATTTTGTTCAAAAAGGTTAATGAAAAAGGGAGCCTCCTGTTCCAGCAGGCTATCCTGGGAAAGAAAATCCCACTCTAGAGAAGGGGCAGAGCCTAAATGAAAACCTGAGAAGGGAAAAAAAGGTTAAAAGGCAAGAGGCAGCAGCTACTAATGACAGGTAGTTTGAATTTAGAGTAGAATATTTACACAGTTACAGGCCTCCTGTTGCTATATTTATCATCTTTTGTGTGTTTAAAAAATTTCAGTAGTATTACATTTTATTGCTAAAATTTCTAAGCACAAGTAAAAATACTAATGTTCGAAGTTTGTTATAATTCCATTGGCGTATATATCTTATTGCTATAATTGTTGTAAGACACAAAAATATTTTTAATTGTGTTAGTATCATGTGTAGAAATACAAGAAGGAATTTAAGAGAAGTAAGAGTTCAGAAACGAATCATCCATAGCAAGAGAACCTGTCATGAACTTGGGGTTTGAGTTATACGACAGAAAAACAATCACTGCATTCTCTTCCCCTCTTCCAACTATTTCGATTTTGGCTTGCATTTGTAGCCACATCAGTCTTGACCTCGCTCTCCATTTAATTCCCCACGCTGTCACCAGGATATCCTTGCAAAGATACATAAAAGATCAAATCACTCCCTTGTTTATAATCCTTTCGCGAATTTAGTTTTAGGAGAAGCTCAAGATTCTCAACGTGGAGCCTTATCAAAACCCAAACCAGAGAGGAAAGAAAGTTAAAAGCCAAGCAGCAGCAGGGTCTAATGAAAGATAGGTTGGGTTTGGAGTGACCACTCTTCCACCCTGCCACTCTGCTAGTTGTAGCTCTGCTACAAGAAAAGCCTACTCCTCAGGGTTCTAGGGAAAACACCCATGCCACCCTGTGGCCCAGCAGAGGAAGGAATTCAACTCAACCTAAGCCCAGGGTTCTTAAACCATGAACCATTGCCATGGGGAGATCCATAAGCCCGACTATACTGATGAGAAGCTCTCTAGAAGAAAAAAGAATATTATAAATATGGCAGGAGAAAGAGCCCCTCCCATAGCATAATATATATACGTGAAATAAATTAAAGCAAAAGTTCATAATTTGATCCACTCAGATAGCCAAAATTGATGAAAATATTTTTATTATTGTTAAGATAATTTACACAGCAAAAGAAAAAAAGGCACTGATTGGCTCTTGTGCCTCTACAATGTAACTTCTAAATTAACTTCAGTATCTGCCAAAAAACACCAATTGAAAACCATCTTGAATTAATACTGGGACAGAAATTACAGTTATTCCTGGGAATCCTGCTAAGTTTAAACATGGTATCCTCTATAATCTAGGGGAGTTACTGAATATAAAATGAAGAAGAAACAAATATGCCTCATCTTAATCATCAAAATTGTTGCCTTGCCTAAACTTCCTGGAGTCATAGCACTCACTGCCCTAAAATATCCCATAGTTGGCATGGACACTCAGATGCGATAAGTAATAAATGACATGAAATTAAGTCTCTTGACATGTACAAACTGTCTTGACAAAATGGGCCCCCACAGACCCTCGGTTGTAATAATATGGCCAATATGTGTTAAAACATGGCCTTCAAGGATTAAAACTTATCATATAATCTAAATTGCTTTGTCTTTCAATAAAAGCTCTTTCCTTTTAATTTCAACTGGACTCTGCCATTTTTCTTGCACATTTCTTGGTGTCAGAAGCGAGATCTGAAGGAGAGCTGTTGAAGTGACCCTGGAAGGCTCAATAACTTGGGTGCCAGTAGCAGTAGGAGCCTCTTGGCTCTTCACTTCCCTGGATCTCCTTGGGAGCCTCCTCAGGTAAGCCCCCTCTTGGACCCAAACTCCGCTCTCTGTGTGTAGAGTTCTCCAAGCTTTATTGAGGATTACTTTCTCTTTCATTTTGTCTGGATTTGTCCTAGGATTGGTGCTCAATTTTGTCTAGACAGAGGTTAATTTACCCCTCAAAGCCTCAACAGCTACCAAAGTAATTCTGCTTTCAGAGAGCTCTGAGTCACTCTAATCCACAACATTAGGGCACAGCTTCCTACAAAGAAGACCAGTTAATACAACAGTTATTCAAATTTATGCACAACCACTAATGCTAAAGATGAAGAAATCGAAGATTTTTGCCAACTTCTGCAATCTGAAATTGATCATTCAGCCAGGATGTATTGATAATTACTGGTGATTGGAATGTGAAAGTTGGAAAGAAAAAAGGATCGGTAGTTGGAAAATATGGCCTCGGTGACAGAAATGATGCTTGAGATCACATGATAGAATTTTGCAAGACCAGCTAATGAAGACTAGGGGAACCCCCAAATGTATTGCCTTGAGATAATCTTTAAACTTTGAACTGAAGCAATCTCCTGAGGTCATCTTTAAACCAAGTAACAGTTTTGCTCAATTTGTAAAGAATGTTTGACTTAAAAATTGCACTCTTTTATCTGGAAATGCCCTAATTTCACCATTATATTTGAGAGACAGTTTTGCTGGGTATATAATTCTTGGCTGGCAATTTTTTTCCTTCAAGGCTTTATATATGTCATCCCATTGTCTTCTTGTCTGCATGGTTTCTGCTGAGTAGTCAAAGCTTAGGCCTCTTGAATCTCCTTTGTAGATGACTTTTAGTGTATTCCTAGCCACTATTAATATTGTTCTTTGTCTTTGGTTTTGGCAAGTTTGATTATGTCTTGGTGCCTTTCTTTTGGGATCTACCCTGTGTAGGGTTCGATGAGCTTCTTCGATAGATATTTTCTCATCTTCCATGGTATCAAAGAAGTTTTCTGCCAACAAATCCTCAACAATTCTATTTTCTGTTATCCACCGCCCCCCCCCCGCCCCGTTCCAGTACCCCAGGTCACTTGTAGGTTGTTCCTCTTGATAAGAGTCCGACATAATTTTTAGGATTTTTTTCTTTCATTTTTTAAAATTCTTTTATCTGATTTTTCCTCAGTTAAGGCCATGTCAAGTGCCTCATCTTCAATCTCAGTAATGCTGACTTCCATTGCCTCAGTTCTGCTATGGTATTCTGTTGTCTAATTCTGAAATTTTATTGTTAATCTTTTGGATTTGTTTGCTGTCTGGGGATTCTTGCAGCCTGTTAAGTTTGTCATTATGCTCTTGTGTAGCCTTCTTAAGTTCCTCTGTTGCTTTGTGTGTCCCTTTGTATGGTCTGTGTTTTGTCTATCTCCTTCCCGATCTCTTGAAGAGCTCTGCATATTAATCTTTTGAATTCCACTTCTGGTAATTCCAAGCAGTTTTCTTCCTCTGAGAGGTTTCTTGGTTCTTTGTTTTGGTCGCTTGCTGAAGCCATCATGGTGTGCCTCCTTATGTGATTTGATATTGACTGTCGTCACTGAGCCATCAGTAAGTTATTATATTTATTTATTTTATGTTTGCTTACTGTGTCCTAGTTTCTTGTTTTGATATGACCAAATAGTCTGGTCGTGTGAGCTACTTTGATTATTGGCATCTTTGAAACTGTCACATCCTGTCACCAGGTGGTTTGAGCTGTTACTAGGTATGTGAGCCCAAGAGTCCATTAACTTTTCTTGTGTAGATTCAGCTGTGGTATCCAGGTAGTCAGTCACTGAGTGTGTGGTGCAGGCTGTCATTTACAGTCCTAGATGGGCAGGGGTGATTGGAGAAGGCAGGTATCTGGCTGCAGTAGGGAGTTATGTGCTGAGCAAAGCAGGGGGCTGATGGCTGCCTGAGTCCCTGAGTGGAAGGCATGTCCTTGTCCCTAGAGCGCGTAGGTGGGTGGGTTTTGCAGCCACACTTGGGGCACTCAATGCTGTTGGCTGTAAGGACCGGGAGATACCACT
Organism: Loxodonta africana; assembly: GCF_030014295.1. Lineage (NCBI taxonomy): Eukaryota > Metazoa > Chordata > Mammalia > Proboscidea > Elephantidae > Loxodonta > Loxodonta africana. Next base: position 18,599,352 of record NC_087344.1, read on the forward strand.
TATTCTTGGACCCGTCATGGGTGGTTAGGTGGAGTGAGTGGAGCCACCAGTCCTCAAGCCCCTGATGTGGGTGAGGATCCTGCTTAGTGGGCAGAGCGGAATCAAATATCACGAATCTGCCACTTCCCCTTACAGCTGTTGCAGCTAAAAATAGGCTTCAGGTATATACCCTGTCGTACTGTGCTAATGAGCGCCTACACTGTTGAAATGGGCACACACAGGTATACGCAGGGGTGAAAGGCATTCAAAATCTGTGGATACCCTGTTCCTGCGCTTAGGCAACGGGGCTGTGCCTGCCCTGAGTTCCCAGCTTAGGGGAGCTGGCACATTATTTTCTCCTGTTAATTTGTTCCCTTCTCCAAAGCCAGGAGAACGTCTCGGGGCATGTGATGGGTCCTACTTCCAGCCTAGGGGGTGCAGCAATCACTGAAGCCAGACCAGGACCTGGAGCAGAGCAGGGAGGGGGCAGGAAAATGAGAGAGAGGTACTTCCCGAAGGGCTGAAGGTTTTTTTGTTCCGCGTGGTAGGGTAGATGTCTGTACTTACATTTCGCCAATTCAGAGCTGCTTCTCCATGGTTGCAGAGGCTTGAGGAGACTCTCCACTGCTTGGTTTCTCCCAGTGGAAAACACATCCTGAGTGCTGCTGCTTGCCTCAGCCCACGCATGCTGGCCGATCCAGCTGGCAGGGTGCCAGCCAGGTCAGGTCCTGCAAATCCTTGTTGTCTCTGCCTCCCTCGATGCTCAGTCTGACTCCTCAACTTTGTCTTTGATCTTCAGGGCTCCTAGATTGTCAAATGTAATTGACTCACTTGTTTTTTCGGGTCTTTGTTGTAAGAGGGACCACAGGAAGCGTCAGACTACTCCACCATCTTGGCCCTGCCTCCACACTGCACTCTTAAACAGTTATCTATATGAGATCAGATTGAAAACAGTAACTCGGAGCACAGATGAGCTGTTCAGAGGGCAATAACCCAATGTTACTGGTGGTGAAACAGTTTGGGTAGTGATAGAATGGTGATACAACATGCAGAAAGTAACTAATATCACTGAATTATACATGTAGAAAATGTTGAAACGGAGTGCTGTGTACATTTTCACCAAAAATAAAATATTCTAAAAAAAGAGGGAACGTGGGAAAGATAAGATTGGTAGTTTCTAATAAAGGTAGACATAAACTTTCCGTATGGCACAGCAATCCCACTCATAAGAATATACGTGAGAAAACTAAAACTTTATGTTCAGACACATACAAAAATCCACGCTTGAATGTTTTATAGCTGTTTTATTCATAAAACAGGAAAAAACTCAAATGTTCTTCCACTGTTGAATACACCACCAGATACGTGTATACAATGGAGTACTACCAAGCAACAAAAGAAACAAACTTGATATACTTATCAATGTAGCTGAATCTCAAATTCATTACTAAATAACAGGAGCCAGAATTTAAAAGCAACATAGTGAATGACATGTATAGGGACAGTTGCCAGGAAGGTTTGATTAAAAAAGAATATTTTTAGAGGGAAGAGGACTCTTCTGTAGTCATCGTGGTACTGGTTATATGACTTCATTTTCGAAACTCTTACTACTGTGCATTGCAAAAGTAATTTACTAAAAAAATTAAAGAATGAAGAAAACTGCAAATTAGAGAGATGCAAAGTGACTTCACAAATCAGTCTTGCCTTTCCAAGAGAATCCCTGTTAATGTTCTAGGCTCCTCTACAAGCCGGTTTTTCTGCATATATGTGTTTAATATAACTGTTACCCTTACTGTTTCATACCCTGCCTTTCTTTCAAACAACAGTAAGCTATGGCTGCCTCTCCTACAGTGGGTAAACTTTTTCTCAAGAAATTTATTTCCCGACAGTAATATTTTGTGATGTGCAGCCAGGCATTTATTGAAAACTCCCTTCCTGTTATACACTGACACTGTTTCCAGACTTCAGTATTTCCACAATCACTAGGATCAGTGGAAGGAGCCCTGGTGGCGCAGTGGATAAGCACCTGTCTGCTAACCGAAAGGTCGGCAGTTCAAACCTACCAGCCGCTCTGTGGGAGAAAGATGTGGCCGTCTGTCTCCCTATGAGGCAGTTCTACTCTGTCCTGTAGTGTCGCTCTAAGTTGGAATCAACTCAGTGGCAATGGGCAGGATCAGCAGACATTATTGTGCCCAGGGATTTCCATGATTTTGAAAGAATTACTGGGCCAAAGGGAGGCCTAATATGAATTCTTTTGTTACCTGGGACCACCATCTCACAGGCTCCTTACGTAAGGTGTAATGGAGGAAGCTCCCAGTTCAGCATCGGGCAGTGGCTTTGAGTAAATGACCAGGCCCCACAGCAGGTATGCACCCCAGGTGGAGCAGTAGTTGTCAGTCCAGTCCAGCCCAGTAATTGCAGCCTCAGCTCCTGGACTGGTAGACACTCCAAGAACCACAGAATTACCAAAAGCAGGACTCTCTCAAAATACAGGTTCTGGGCCTGTGCTGGACAGAAGTTCCATTGCTGCTAGGTTATGCTGTGGGTCCATATGAACCCAGAAGAGGAACCCTCCTTCCAGGGAACCCCTGCTTCTCATAGTACTACTTGCAAGGTGCATTTTTGTGAGAGTTTTGGCTTCCTCATCAGTAAACCAAGGATCGTTTAAAAGTCTTCACTATGGATTGAGTTATGTCCCCCCAAAAATGTGTGTATCAGTTTGGCTGGGCCATGATTCCCAGTATTGTGTGATTTTCCTATATGCTGTAAATCCTGCCTCTGTGATGTTAATGAGGGAGGATGGGCAGCAGTTGTGTTAGGGAGGACTCAATCTACAAGATTGGATTGTGTCTTGAAGCAATCTCTTGAAATATAAGAGAGCAGAGAAATGGGGGACCTCATACCACCAAGAAAGCAGTGCTGGGAGCAGAGCGCATCCTTTGGACCTGGGGTACCTGCACAGAGAAGCTCCTAGTCTGGCAGAAGATTGATGAGAAGGCCAACAAAGAGAGAAAGCCTTCCTCTGGAGATGACACCCTGAATTTGGACTTTTACCCTACTTTACTGTGAGAAAATAAACTTCTCTTTGTTAAAGCCATCCACTTGTGGTATTTATTATAGCAGCACTAGATGACTAAAACAGTCATGGAGGATAAATGAGAGAAGCAATGGAAAAATGTTCAGTACAGCACTACACATACAATATGAGATTTGATCAACACAGAACAAAAGACATTGCTTTCCATTACAAAGGCGGCTAAAAGGAAATACCCAAAACAAGACTGGTGGGATACTGAGTGATTTTTTGCTTTTCCATATAATTTCCCGTTAAAATCAGATTTTCTACAATAAGAACGATTATGTGAAAAAGTATACAAACTTTCAAAATATAGTTGATTAAAAAACACTTCAGGATACAAATGTGTAATAAGGACAATTTGTATATAAAAGAACAAAAATAATATGCTTATCTAAAGTTGGAAACCCTGGTGACGTAGTGGTTAAATGCTACAGCTGCTAACCAAAGGGTCAGCAGTTCAAATCCACCAGGCGCTCCTTGGAAACTATGGGGCAGTTCTCCTCTGTCCTGTAGGGTCACTATGAGTTGGAATCGACTCGACGGCACTGGGTTTGGTTGTTTTGGGTATCTAAAGTCGTGCTACAACTGAAAAGTAAGTTGGCTTACAGTCACAGTCTCTACATATGCAGTCTCACTGAATGAGGTCTCATTTTAGGGGTCCTAAGTGAGAAGGGACACTGAAGGAGTCCCTCACATCTTATAGGATCAATCCACAGTGTGATATTTCACATATTTTCTAAGAATTCCAAGATGTTTCTATGTTCCTTACATGGACGTGATTTTTCAGAAATATGACTTCTTACATATTTAATATAGGTAATTAGTGGAGCCCTATTTGCTACGGCTGCTAAACAAAAGGTCAGATCCACCAGGTGCTCCTTGGAAACCCTATGGGCAGTTCTCTCTGTCCCATAGCATTGCTTGAGTTGGAACTGACTTGATGTTCCTATATGCATGAAACTTCACACCTTAGAAAGTACAGCAGGAAAAGCAAAAACTTTCCCTATATCACGTTCCTTACACTACTATGGTTTCTCTCCCAGGTGTTTTCTTTCAGGGTTTTTTTTTTTTTGGTAAAGATGAGGGATTACCAAAAGCCTTCCAACATTACTAACACATGTTTATTTCCAGCGTATCTTCTCACATGACTTCAAAAGGCTGAGAGAACTGAAGACTTTCCCTCATTCCTTACATACATAAGGCCTTTCTCCATTATGAGTTCTTAAATATTGACTGAGGAATGAGGGATAACTAAAGGCTTTCCTATATTCCTTACATTCCTAAGGTTTCTCTCCACTGTGAAGTCTTTTATGTTTAGTGAGGTATGAAGACTAAGGCTTTCCAACATCATAAGGCATCCCTGCACTGTAAACTCTATTGTATGGTTAGTGAGGGATGAAGACCAACTAAAGGCTTTCCCACATTCCTTACTATTCATAAAGCTTCTGTAAAAATGGCATGGCATTAGAAGCCATCGTCTAGCTTCACGAGGAGGAGAAAGAATCACCATTATCATCAGCCCAAAGCCCAAAGCTGATTCCTATAAGGTGGAAATCAAACAAAACCTCCACTCTCCAAACTATCAATTCTGACACCAGCCATCCCATCCACAGCACTCTGTACCTCTCTACTGGTTTGATAATTCATTGCAATGGCCACAATGAACTCAAAGACAATACTCACAATTAATGGAGTTTATTAGGGAAATAACAGGTTACAATTCAGGATCAGGATAAACACAGAAGTAACACCTCAGGATACAGTTCTTCGATAAGGACTGCTTCTTGGCCTCTGTCACTGCACCCTGGTCAGGGCCTTGCTGCTGCTGCTACCTGCTTGGGTCTGCGACCTGCTGACAGCCTCTGCCCTGCTCAGTCAAGTGTTAGACCTCTTTAGTCAGGCTGATAAGTACCCAGCAGCACCCCGCTCCACCAGCAAGCCTCCTGACCACAGGTGCTCAGTTCTTGTTCCTTGGAACAGTAAGCCTAGCTCCACCAACTAGTGCCAGGAGGCACCCCTCTCTACCACAAAGCTTCCTGCCCGAAAGCACTCAGCTCTCTCACTCTGTGGGCTGGCAAGCCCACTGTGGCTGCCTCACTCGGAGGGCCAGAAAGCCAATCATGCAATCTTGGGCCGGTCTTGTGGTTCTGGTGCTGTATGTTCCCCTGTTGTGCTTGCCACTGCTCCTCACTGCCTCACGCCACTCCTCCTACAATGTTAAACTCCTCTGTCTCCTGGGTCTAGAAGGTTCCCAGTGCAAGGACCACAGGTTCACAAGATGCACTCCGTTCCTGGCCTTTCTTCTTGATGGTAGTGAGGTTCCTCTACCCTTCTATAGGATCAGCTCCTTTTTAAACCTATTGATATGGCAAAACTGACCAATCCCCTACAAGGGCTCCATTCACCTTATTTGCATAGTCCCACCCAATCATTTTGTGCGAGTTACAAAACCATGGCTAGAAGGGCCATATGATAGCAATTTAGTGTGCCACAGGTTCTGTCCACTGAGGTCTTATATGACCAGTGAAGTGTGAGAACTAAGGGCTTTCCCACATTCCTTACCATCAGAAGGCCTACCTTCATGGTAAGTTCTAACATGTTTACGGAAGGATGAGAAACAACTAAAGGCTTTCTCACATTCCTTACATTCATAAGGCTTCTCACCACTGTGAGTTCTAACATGGTCATTGAGGTGTGAGGACTGAAAAAAGGCTTTCCCACATTCCTTACATTCATAAGGCCTCTCTCCACTGTGCGATCTCAGATGGGTAGTGAGGTTTGAGGATCTACTAAAGGCTTTCCCACATTCTTTACATTTATAAGGCCTGTACCCATTGTGAATTCTTATGTGGCCAGTGAGGTATGAAAACCGTCTAAAAGATTTTCCACATTCCTTACACTCATAAGGCTTTTCTCCACTGTGAATTCTTACATGTCTAGTGAGTTGTGAACACTGACTAAAGGCTTTCCCACATTCCTTACATTCATAAGGCTTCTCTCCACTGTGAACTCTTAAATGTCTGGTGAGTTGTGAAAACTGCTTAAAAGTTTTCCCACATTCTTTACATTCATAAGGCCTCACTTCATTGTGTGTTATTATATGGGCAGTGAGGTGTGAGGATCGTCTAAAGGCTTTCCCACATTCTTCACATTCATAAGGCTTCTCTCCACTGTGAATTCTTACATGTCTAGTGAGTTGTGAAAACTGACTAAAGGCTTTTCCACATTCCTTACATTCATAAGGCTTCTCTCCACTGTGAACTCTCATGTGTCTAGTGAGTTGTGTAAATTGCTTAAAGGCTTTCCTACATTCTTTACATTCATAAGGCTTCTCTTCACTGTGCGTTATTATATGGGTAGTGAGGTGTGAGGACCGACTAAAGGTTTTCCCACATTCCTTACATTCATAAGGCTTCTCTCCACTGTGAGATCTTATATGTATAGTAAGAGATGAGGAACAAGTAAAGGCTTTCCCACATTCCTTGCATTCATAAGGCCTCTCTCCACTGTGAGTTCTTGTATGTCTAATGAGGTCTGAGGGCCGACTAAAGGCTTTCCCACATTCCTTACATTCATAAGGCCTCTCTCCACTGTGAGATCTTACATGTGCAGTGAGAGATGAAGAACAGTGAAAGGCTTTCCCACATTCCTTACATTCATAAGGCCTCTCTTTACTGTGAGTTCGTGTATGTCTAGTGAGACTTGAGAGATAACTAAAGGCCTTCCCACACTCCTTACATTCATAAGGCCTCTCTCCACTGTGAGTTCCCATATGTTTAGTGAGGGGTAAGGAACTACTACAAGGTTTCCCATAATCCTTACATTTACAAAGTTTCACATGAAGTTTTAGGTAAGGACAAGTGCAGCCTTCTCCGCATTCCTTACAATGATACGGTGTGTATCCAGTGTGAGATCTGATATGATTTTTAAATGACAAATGATCCATAAAGGCTTTTCCACACTCAAGGGATCCAATAGGATTTACTCCAGCAATTCTTCTGAGGCTAGTAAAATTCCCAATCCAGCTGAAAGTTTTTCCACACTGATTATCTTCTTCAACTTTATTTACTTTACCATCGTTACTTTCACAGAGGCTCTCTACTGAATATATTCTGTTAAAAATGGGAAGCATGTTGTTAGAATTAAAGTTTTACCATTTCACAATTACTATACACAATGTGTTTTTTGCCAAGTTGTCTCGTGTTGCATAGGTTGAATCGTCTCACAGAGGGTACTACCATTATACTCACAGTGTTTCTAAATAATGGAACTTTCTAGTAATTAGGTACAAGTGAAATATGTTTCAAATACTCAATAACTGATTCACATTTGTGGAAATACTGTGTTGTGAAAATTTTGTGAACACACCACTTTAGAGCTACTCTTACACACACACACACACAGAAATATCACAACAACCTAAGACTCTCCTGAGGCACTGAGGCACTGTTCACTGTCATGTGAATAATAACTCACCTCATGTGCCTTCCCTGGTTGTTGTGTTGAAGTTCAATGCCATGGAATTCACAGATATCTCCTAACATGGAGAACCAGGAATCATTCTTCATGTACAACATTTGTCCACTGTTATCCTGTTTCAAAACTGAAACAATTTTAAGTGGAGTTTCACAGATGAAAAAAAATGAACAGGAAATTTTATGAGGAACAGACACATGAGAAAAAAGTGAGGCGTCTGACTGTTACAGGACTTTGGCAATGGTCAAGACAGTTAAGAAATTTACTAAGAAATAATTCCATGACAATTCACAGTGATTGTGACATACCAAAAAACCAAACCAAACCATTGCCGTTGAGTTGATTCCAACTCATAGTGACCCTAGAGGAGAGAGTAGAAGTGCCCCATAGAGTTTCCAAGGTGTGCCTGGTGGATTCAAACTGCCAACCTTTTGGTTAGCAGCTATAGCTCTTAACTACTACACCACCAGGGTTCCCAGTGGTGAGATTTAAAAAAAAAAAAAAAACTAGTGCCAAATAAGTACAGTGTAATTAGGAATGCAAAATTAAAAAGTATCGCAAATAATACAAGTGCATAAAGATAGTATTAAAGCAGGAAATGGAGGAGGTCTGTTCCCACAAACAAACAAGGCATGAGATGGTTGATGAAAACTCAAAAAAGTCAGCTCAGGTTCATGTGTAAGTCCACTTCCTCAAAGCAAGAGATTTTTTCAAATTGATTTCTTTAAATGTAATTTCATCCCAGCAGGACTGGTCCTTCAAAGGATTCTTGCCTTCCTGGTGCTCCCTGATAGTACAGTTCTGGATAAGTCCTATCTCCATTCTTCTAAGATCTTCCCTTTGCTTCTCAGGGAGGAAAATTAGTGTGGTTGACATGGTTCTCACAGGGAAAGACAGATCATGAGGGAAGACAGACAAGCACACTTCTCTGATGTTGAACCAACACTCTCGTCTCCACTGTCTCTATAGACAGACAGGTGTGAATGTATTTTTCACAAAATAATCACATTAAATGTGTAATAAACATGGTAAAACACTAACAAGGTCCCAAACCACAAATTTCTCTTTGCCACAAAGTGAACCCTGAAGCCAATGCTCAGACTTAAAACACTTAAAGAGGCCTCAAGGCTTTTAACAACAACAGTTAGTTTAATACATAGATTTTACTATCATAAGGAAGCTACTATGTCCCATACTCATTAAAAATCAAGCCCATTGCTGTCAAGTCAATTTTGACACATAACGACTGTACAGGACAGAGTAGAACTGCCCCATAGAGTTTCCAAGGAGCGCCTGGTGGATCTGAACTGCCAGCCTTTTGATTAGCAGCCATAGCACTTAACCACTATGCCAACAGGGTTTCCCTAAGCCCCATGAGGACAGTGGAAACACCTGTCATGCTTACCAATGTATTCCAGTTCCTCAGTCCAAATCCTAGAAGGTCGATGAGTACAATATATTTATTCACTAAATAAGTAAACAAGAAAAATGAAGCCATCCTTACCTAAGTCCAGGTTCCTAAAGGTTTCCATCATCACATCTGTGTAGAGTTTCCTCTGAGAAAAATCCAGCAAAGCCCACTCTTCCTGGGTAAATTCCACAGCTACATCCTCAAAGTCCACTGAGTCCTAAAACATCACACACATTCAGGATCAGCAAGGTACTGTTTTTCCCAATGTGTGCAAAAGTATGAATGAGGCTGAAAGTCTTGGGGAACTGAAAATTCATAGGGAGGTCACACAAGGTTCTATGTTCTACTTAGACTTTGGCCATCGGCACTGTCCCTTCACAAACTAAGTTATGACATACGGCTAGACAGTTGCTTTAGCCCTGAGGTAGGACACTGAAGGTGTACTGTTGGCCTTGCCAGCTGAAGGCAAACTGCTTTTGGTGGTCCTTTGAAAGAGGTATGGAAAAAAAGACATTGGCCAAATCAGTAGGTGCATACTAGGTACCAAAAGATGTATTAACTTGCTCAAGCAATGAAACCACATCTGGAACAGCAGCTGCAATTGCAGTCACCATCTGGTTAAGTTTTCGACAAGCCACTATCATTCTCCAAGATCCATCTGTTTTTTGCACAGGCCAAACAGGCAAATTGAATGGGGATGTGGTTAGAATCACCACCCCTGCATCCTTTAAGTCTGTGATGGTGGCATAATCTCTGCAATCCTTCCAGGAATGCAGTACTGCTCTTGGTTTGCTATTTTCCTAGGTAGGGGCAGTTCTAATGGCTTCCACTTGGCTTTTCCTACCATAATAGCCTTAACTACATTTGTCAGGGATCCAATGTGGGGGTTCTCCCAGTTGCTGAGTATATCTATTCCAATTATGTATTCTGGAACTAGGGAATTCACAATAGGACGGGTTTCGGGGGCCCACTGGACCTACTGTGAGACGTACATGAGCTAAGACTCCATTAACAACCTGACCTCCATATGCTGCCACTCTGACTTGTGGGCTACAGTGACATTTTGGGTCTCCTGGAATTAGTGTCAGTTCAGAGCCAGTATCTAGTAATCCCCAAAACGTCTGATGAACAGTCACTCTAGTAAAACACTGTGGATCCTTTTGGGAAAGGCTGGGAGAAAGATTAACAGTACAAATTTTTGGCAGTGTGATGGGGTCCTTCCTCAAGGCGACCTGGCCTCCCCTTAACTCAAGGGATTTTGAGCCTGAAAACTCACTAAAGTCTGGGAACTGATTGAGGAGCCATGACACTATTCTGGCGATTCAAGTTAGAATGCTGTTCACCTGCTCTAGAATTCATCCACTTGTACAAATCAAGTAAATATTTAGTAGATAACCTATTTCAATCCTACGCACACCATGACTAAGTAGCCAATACCATAAGTCCATACAAGTCAGACGACTCTGATTACTGCTTTCACTCTGTTGTCCATTACAGTAACCACACATACCTTCCCTTTGTCATTTGAGTGCTGCCACTTGGCCTCTACCACCATGGGGTCCAATCAGCCCCATTGTAGTTAGGTGTCTTAATTCAGATAAGGCAGTTCCCACTGTCAAATCTGAGTTACACAGAATAGCAATCACAGCAGTCTTCAAGGATGCTGGGGGCTCCCTTCACAAATTTATTCCTCATTGTTGTGGTAAAAGAATGTGAGAGAATAAATTTCTCTTATAGCAGCACTAGAAAACAGACAATTTGGTACTGAGAGTGGGGTGCTGCTCTAACAAATATCTAAAATGTGGAAGCAGTTTTGAAACTGAATGGGTAGAGGCTGGAAAAGTTTTCAGGTGTCTAATAGCAAAATCCAAGATTGCCTTGAAGAGACTGTTCATGGAATTATGGACATCAAAGACAATTCTGGCGAAGGATTACAAAGAGGTGAGGAGAGCTATAACAACAGAGATAGTGCATAGGGTGAGAAGCAGAGGCAGAGAAATGGCAGCAGCAGAACCAGGAGACTGGCGCAAGATTGTGGGGGAGCCAACCCAGGAAGTGAGAGAGCTGAGGGCCTTTGGACAGGAGGCTTCCTTGCAGATTTGGGTGCCTTGGAATACTTATCAGTGGAGCAAGGCTTGCTGACTCTGGGAGCAAGAGAGCTGAGTGCCTTCAGACCTATGTTTACTGGTGGAGTGGCTACCTTCAGGCATTATCAGTAGAGCTAAAGAGCTTTGGAACACTTGCCCGAACAGGGTAGACAGCAGGCCAAGCCAAAAAGGCCCAAGAGGCCAAGGAATCAGGCAGCAGAAGCTGAAAAGACAAGGAACACAAGGGTCTCATCTCTAAAATCTACAAAATACTTCAACATCTCAATAACAAAAAGACAATCCAATGAAAAAAATGGACAAAGGATATGAGCAGACACTTCAAAGAAGGCATTCAGGTGGCCAATAAACACATGAGGAAATGCTCAAGGTCATTAGCCGTTAGAGAAATGCAAATCAAAACTACAATGAGATACCATCTCACCCTGACAATACTGGCACTAATCCAAAAAACACAAAATAACAAATGTTGGGGAGGTGGCAAAGAGGCTGGAACTCTTACGCATTGCTGGCGGGAATGTAAAACGGTAATACCACTTTGGAAAATGATATGATGCTTCCTTAAAAAGCTAGGAATAGAAATACCATATGACCCAGCAATCCCACTCCTAGGAATATACCTGAGAGAAATGAGTGTCGTCACACCAATAGACATATGCCTTCCCATGTTCACTGCAGCACTATTCACAATAGCAAAAAGATGGAAACAACCTAAACGCCCATCAAGACATGAATGGATAAATAAATTATGGTACATATACACAAGGGAATACTATGCAACAATAAAGAACCATGATGAATCCATGAAATGTTTCACAACATGGATAAATTTGGAGGGCACTATGTTGAGTGAAATAAGTCAGTCACAAAAGGACAAATATTGTATGAGACCACGATTATAAGAACTCAAGGTTTACACAGAAAAAAAAAAAAATTCTGATGGTTACAAAGGTGGGGAGGGACGGGAAGGGAAAATCACAAACTAGGCAGTAGAGAAGTGTCAACTTTGGCGAAGGGAAAGACAACACACAATACAGGGGAAGTAAGCACAAGTGGACAAAGGCAAAAGCATAGAAGTTTCCTAGACACATCCAAACACTTTGAGGGACTGAGCAGCTGAGGCTGGGGACCACACATCCAACTTTGGTGTGTAGTGTCCAAGGTCTTAAAAGCTTGCAAGCAGCCATCTAAGATACATCTATTGGTCCCACACCATTTAGAGAAAAGGAGAATGAAGAAAACCAAAGACACAAGGAAAATAGTTGGCCCACATGAACCAGAGACTCCACCAACCTGAACCTAGAAGAAATAAATTGTGCCTGGCTACTGCCACCGAATGCTATGACAGGGGTCATGACAGAGAGCTCCAGGTAGAATAATAGAAATATGTAGAACAGAATTCAAATTCACACAAAAAAGACCAGACTTGCTGGTCTTACAAAGACTGGAGGAATGCCTAAGACTATGGCCTCCAGACACCGCTAACTCAGAACTGAAACCACTCCTGAAGCCCCTTTTCAAACAAAGATTAGACAGGCCTATAAAACAAAAAATAACACAAGTGAGGCAAGACAAGGCAGAAAGGGACAGGCACTGGATGAACGGACCCAGCAAACCTGGGGTGGAAAGGGGAAGTGTGCTGTCACATTGTGGGGATTGCAACCAATGTCATAGGACACTATGTGTATAAATTTTGAAGGAGAAATTAACTTGAGCTGTAAATTTTCACCTAAAGCATAATAAATTGTTTTAAAAAAGTAAAAAAACAAGCCAATAATGTTCAACTCTGTAAGAACTTCAGAACCATTCAAAGGTTTACAGCAATGATACAAACACAAAGCCAGGAAAAAGGTAACTTTAAAATGATAGGAAAGCTTTGTCAGATTTTCTACTTGCCCATGCCTCAACTGCTCCCTGGTTAGGGGGCAGTCTTTTAGGGGTGGCAGCCCATAGTCTCACAGTGGGCTAGAGAAAAAAAGCTAAAGGAAAACATAGCCAACGAACTAAAGGAAAACAATGTTTTAATAAAATGAGTGGAGTCCTTAAGTGGCACAAAAGGTTAAGCACTCAATTAGCAGGTGAAAAGTTGGCTATTTGAGCCCACCCAGAGGCACTCAGAGACAATCCTGGCAATCTGCTTTCAAAAGGTCACTACCTCGAAAACCCTATGGAGTAGTTCCACCACATACATGGGGTCAGCGACTAACAATAACAAGAAAATGAGAACATCAATAAAGAGGTATGAATTATAAAAAGGAAGCAAACAAATTTTGGAAGTACAAAGTACAATAACCAAAATGAAAAATTCACTAGAGGATTTGAATAGCATTTCTCAGTGGATACGAGAAAGAGTCAGTGAACCTGGAATATAGGACAACTGAGATTATTGTCTGATGAACAAAAGAAAAAAGAACAAAGAAAGGTGAACAAAGCCAGATGGATTTATAGAACACCATTAAGTAGACCAACACATGCATTATGGGTACACCCAAAAGAGAACAGAGAAAGGGGTAAAAAGAATATTTTTAAAAATAATGGCTGACCTGGCCCAGACGGCTTCACAGCACAGTTCTACCACTTTCAGAGAAGAGATAACACCACTACTACTAACGGTATTTCAGAGCATAGAAAAAGAAAGAATACTCCCAAACTCATTCTATGAAGCCTGCATATCCCTGATACAAAAACCAGCTAAAGACAGCACAAAAAAAGAAAATTACACACCTATTTTTTTATATCCCTCATGAACATGGATGCAAAAATCCTCAACAAAATTCTAGCCAAAAGAATTCAACTACATATCAAAAAAATAATTCACCATGACCAAGTGGGATTCATACCAGGTATGCAGGGATGGTTCAACATTAGAAAAACAATTAATGTAATCCATCAGATAAATAAAAGACGAGAATCACATGATTTTATCAATTGATGCAGAAAAGGCATTTGACAAGTTCAACACCCAGTCATGATAAAAACTGTCAGCAAAATAGGAACAGAAGGAACATTCCTCAACATAATAAAGGGCATTTATACAAAGCCAATAGCCAGCATCACCCTAAATGGAGAGAGCCTGAAAGCATTCCCCTTGAGATCGGGAACCAGAAAAGGATGCCCTTTATCACCATTCTTAGTCAACATTGTGCTGGAGGTCCTAGCCAGAGCACTTAGGCTAGATAAAGAAATAAAGGGCATCCAGATTGACAAGGAAGAAGTAAAAGTATCTCTATTTTCAGATGACATGATCTTATACACAGAAAACCCTAAGGAATCCTCCAGAAAACTACTGAAACTAACAGAAGAGTTCAGCAAAGTATCGGGATACAAGATAAACATACAAAACTTAGTTGGATTCCTCTACACCAACAAAAAGAACATCAAAGAGGAAATCACCAAGTCAATGCCATTTACAGTAGTCCCCAAGAACATAAAATACGTAGGAATAAATCTTACCAGAGATGTAAAAGACTTATACAAAGAAAAGTACAAAACACTTCTGCAAAAAAACAAAAGAGACCTACATAAGTGGAAAAACATACCTTGCTCATGGACAGAAAGACTTAACATTATAAAAATGTCTATTCTACCAAAACCAATCTATAGATTTAATACAATTCCGATCCAAATTCCAACGACATTTTTTTAATGAGATGGAGAAACAAATCAACAACTTCATATGGAAAGGCAAGAGGCCCCGGATAAGTAATGCATTACTGAAAAAGAAGAACAAAGTGGGAGGCCTCACTCTACCTGACTTTAAAACCTATTATACTGCCACAGTAGTCATAACAGCCTGGTACTGGTACAACAACAGATACATAGACGAATGGAAAAGAATTGAGAATCCAGGCATAAATCTATCCACATAAGAGCAGTTGATATTTGACAAAGGCCCCAAAGCTATTTAATGGGGAAAAGACAGTCTTTTTAACAAATGGTGCTGGCATAACTGGATATCCATCTGCAAAAAAATGAAACAAGACCCATACCTCACACCACGCACAAAAACTAACTCAAAATGGATCAAAGACCTAAATATAAAATCTAAAACAATAAAGATCATGGAAGAAAAAATAGGGACAAAGTTAGGAGCCCTAATACATGGCATAAACAGTATACAAAACATTATTAACAATGCAGAAGAAAAACTAGATAACTGGGAGGGAGCTCCTAAAAACCAAACACCTATGCTCATCCAAAGACTTCACCAAAAGAGTAAAAAGATTACCTACAGACTGGGAAAAAGTTTTTAGCTATGACATTTCCAGTCAGTGCCTGATCTCTAAGATGTACATGATACTGCAAAAAATCAACTACAAAAATACAACTAACCCAATTAAAAAATGGGCTAAAGATATGAACAGCCAATTCACTGAAGAAGACATTCAGGTAGCTAACAGATACAAGAGGAAATGCTTATGATCATTAGCCATTAAAGAAATGCAAGTCAAAACTACAATGAGATTCCATCTCACTCCAGCAAGGCTGACATTAATTCAAAAAACACAAAATAATAAATGCTGGAGAGGTTGTCGAGAGACTGGAACACTTACACACTGCTGGTGGGAATGTAAAATGGTACAACCACTTTGGAAATCGATTTGGCGCTTCCTTAAAAAGCTAGAAATAGAACTACTATAGGAGCCAGCAATCCTACTCCTTGGAATATATCCTAGAGAAATAAGAGCCTTTACACGAACAGATATACGTACACCCATATTCACTGCAGCACTGTTTACAATCGCAAAAAGATGGAAGCAACCAAGGTGCCCATCAACGGATGAATAGATAAATTAATTATGGTTTATTCACACAATGGAATACTATGCATCGATAAAGAACAATGATGAATCCATGAAACATTTCATAACATGGAAGAATCTGGAAGGCATTATACTGAGTGAAATTAGTCAGTTGCAAAGGGACAAATAGTGTATAAGACCACTATTATAAGAACTCGAGAAACAGTTTAAACACAGAAGAAAATATTCTTTGATGGTTATGAGGGGGGGAGGGAGGGAGGGCGGGAGAGGGGTATTCACTAATTAGATAGCAGATAAGAACTACTTAAGGTGACAGGAAAGACAGCACACAATACAGGCGAGGTCAGTACAACTGGACCAAAACAAAAGTAAAGAAGTTTCCTGAATAAACTGAATGCTTCGAAGGCCAGTGTAGCAGGGGTGGGGGTTGGGGGTCCATGGCTTCCGGGGACATCTAGGTCAACTGGCATAATAAAATCTATTAAGAAAACATTTTGCATCCCACTTTGGAGAGTGGTGTCTGGGGTCTTAAACGCTAGCAAGTGGCCATCTAAGATGCATCAATGGGTCTCAGCCCTCCTGGACCAAAGGAGATTGAAGAACACCAAAGACACAAGGTAATTACGAGCCCGAGAGACAGAAAGGGCCACATAAACCAGAGACTACATCAGCCTGAGACCAGAAGAACTAGATGGTGCCTGGCTATAACCGATGACTGCCCTGACAGGGAACACAACAGAGAACCCCTGAGGGAGCAGGAGAGCAGTGGGATGCAGACCCCAAATTCTCCTAAAAAGACCAGACTTAATGGTCTGACTGAGACTAGAAGGACCCTGGTGGCCATGGCCCCCAGACATTCTGTTAGCCCAGGACAGGAACCATTCCCAAAGCAACTCTTCAGACAGGGATTGGACTGGACAATGGGATGGAGAGGGATGCTGGTGAGGATTGTGCTTCTTGGATTAGGTAGACAGGTGGCATCTCCTGCATGGAGGGGAGATGAGAGGGTAGAAGGGTTAGAAGTTGGCGAAATGGACACGAAAAGAGAGAGTGGAGGGAGAGAACGGGCTGTCTCATTAGGAGGAGAGCAATTGGGAGTATGTAGCAAGGCGTATATAAGTTTTTGTGTGAGAGACTGACTTGATTTGTAAACTTTCACTTAAAGCACAATAAAAATTAAAAAAAAAATGTAATCCCCATGGTAACCACAAAGAACAAATCTAAAAACATATACCCAAAAGGAAATGAGAAGGGAAGCAAAACAAACAATGACAGAATTTGAATGCAGAAATAGACAATTCTACATTCAGAGTTGGAGATGTCAATATGCCACTTTCAATAATAGACACAATATCTAGACAGAAGATCAATAAGAAAATAAGTGGATTTGCGTAACAACATAAAACGAGACTTCACAGACATATAGAACACTCCACCCAGCAACAGCAGCATATACATCCGTCTCTAATGCACATGGATTGTTCTCAAAGACAGACCATTTGTTAGGTCAAAAAAAAAAAAGTCTCAATACATTCAAAAAGATTGAAATTACAAACTATTATCTTCTCTGACCATATGCAATGAAACTAAAAAGAAGTAACAGAAAGAAGAAATTTCACAAATATGTGGAATTAAACAACACACTATTAAATAACCAATAAGTGATTTAAAAAGAAAATCCCGAGGGAAATTAGAAAATACTTAGAGATAAATAAAAACAAAGCCAAAACTAAGGGTGAAGACAGTGCTCAGAGGAAAATATACAGTATTAAATGCCCAAAAGAGATCTCTCAATTCAATAACCTTACATTACACCTTGATTAAACAGAAAAAGAGTAAAAAAGTCCAAAAATACCACAAGGACAGAAATAATAGACTATAAACCAAAAAACCCCTTGCCGTTGAGTCAATTCTGACTCATAGTGACCCTATAGGTCAGAGTAGAACTGCCCCATAACTGCCAACCTTTAGGCTAGCAACTGAGCTCTTAACCACCGTGCCACCAGTATAGATAAATGAAATAAGGAATATAGAAAAAACTGACAGAATCAACAAAACAAGAATTTGGTTTTCTGAAAAGATCAATACAATTGACAAATCTTTAGCTAGACTGACCAAACAGAGAAGCAAAAGCTAAAACCAGAAATGAATGTGGACTCATTACTATCGATCATACAGACATAAAGATTACAAGAGAACACAATGAACAACTGTACGCCAACGAATTAGATAATCTGTGTAAAAGGGGAAATTCCTAGAAATGCACAAGTTACCTAAATTGACTCAAGAAGAAATAGAAAATTTCAACAGAACTGTAACAAGTAAAGAGATTTAATCAGTAATCGACATCATCCCAACAATAAAAAGATGAGGACCTGATGGCTTCTACTAAACATTCAAAGAAGAATTTATATCAATCTTACTAAAACTCCTCCAAAAATAAAAGTGAGAACTCTTCTTAACTCATTCGCTGAGGTAAGCATTATTCTGATGCCAAAGCCAGACACAGACATGATGGGGGCAAGGTAGGGGATGACAAACCAATATCCCCCATGAATACAGTTGCAAAAATACTCAACAAAATACTGTAAAACCAAATCCAACAGCATATTAGAAGAATTATGCATCATGACCAAGTAAAATTTACCCCAAAAGGCAAGGATAATGAAACAGTAGAAAAACAACGTAATAGACATCAATAATACAAACGAAAAAAAAAAAATACACATGATAATTTCAATTGATGATGACAAAGTATTTCACAAAATTCAGTATCTTTTGATAATAAAAAACACTCAACAAGGGAAATCAAAGGGAAGTTTCTTAACATGATAATAAGCATTCATGAAAAACCCACAACTAGCATCATATTAAGGAGCCCTGGTGGTGTAGTGCTTAAGTGCCCATCTGTTAACCAAAAGGTGAGCAGTTCAAACCCACCAGCCGCTCCACAGGAAAAAGATGTGGCAGTCTGCTTCCATGAAGATTTACAGCCTTAAAAATCCTATAAGGTAGTTCTGTTGTATCCTAAAGGGTCGCTACGGTATGGAACGATATGATTCACTATGATTCTGAGAAGCAAGAACGCTCCTTAGAGACGAGGATGGCAAGACTTCACCTTGCTTGCTTTGGACAGGTTATCAGCAGGGACCAATCCCTGGAGAAGGACATCATGCTTGGTGAATTAGAGGGTCAGTGAAAGAGAGGAAGACCCTCAACAAGATGAAGTGACACAATGGCTGCAACAATGACCGAGTGGTTGTGACAATGGGCTCAAGCATAGCAACAATTGTGAGGATGGCACAGGACTGGACAGCATTTTGTTCTGTTGTACATGAGGTCGCTCTGAGTCAGAACAGATCTGAACAACTTTCAACACTGTACTGGATGTCACAGCCAGAGAAATTAAGCAGAAAAAATAAACTGAAGGCATTCAATTCTGATAGGAAATAAAACTATCTCCATTTACAGATGATGCCCGAATGCTCCTTAGAAGCACCTTGCTTGCTTTGGACCTGTTACCAGGAGGGACCAGTCCCTGGAGAAAGACATGATGCTTGGTTAAGTAGAGGATCAGCGAAAAAGAGGACCCTCAGTGAGATGGATTGCTGCAACGATGGGCTCAAGCGTAACAATGACTGTGAGGATGATGCAGGGCCTTGCAGTGTTTCATTCTGTTGCACACACGGTCACTATGAGTCAGAACCTACTCGACGCACCTAACAACATTTACCGATGACGTAGTCATATAGATAAAAAAATCTTAAAACATCCACAAGAAAGCATCCAGACCTAAAAAGGATTTCAACAAATTTGCAGGGTACAATATTAACACGTAAAACTCAGTTGTTTTTCTGTGTACCATTAATCAACAAGCGAAAAAGAATGAAGTTGATCCCTATACTTCATATCATGTTCAAAAATTAATTTAAAAGGTATCAACAACCTAGATATAAGAACTAAAACCATAAAAGCAATGTTTAGTTAATAGTACCAAAACCAAACTTCTCAATGTCCTCAAAAAATTGAATCGTTAAATTATTACAGTATATTCCATCCAGAGAACAATATACAGTAATTAAAGGGAATAAACAACCCATGGAGTCCTCCCAATGTAAATCTGAACTTAAGGAATTGGCATTTAAAGTTCATATAGTGCTTTTCGGTTTCTAACATAAAAACCATCAAAATTCAAATGTGTATTAAAAAAGGAAAAAAACAAACTCATTGCTGTTGAATCGATTCCAACTCCTTCAACCCCATAGGACAGAGTAGAACTGCCCCAAAAGGGCTTCCAAGGATGTGATCCTTACAGATGCAGACTGCCACACCTTTCTCCTGAGGAGTAGCTGCTGAGTTAGAACCATGGACATTTTGATTAGCAGCAGAGCGCTTATCCACTAAGCCACTAGGGCTCCTTTCAAATGTATATATTTGGGGATATACACATAAGTGAAAAAATACAAACAAAAGCAAACAACTGATCCTCAAAAACAGTAAGAGGCCAGAAGGGGATTGTGACTAAAAATCAACTCATGGGGGACAGCCAAGAACAAATACCTAGCCATTACATGGATGTCCATTTTATATTTCACTGAGCTGTACATTTAGTATAAATTTTTCTGCATGTATGTAAAAAATTCTAATAAAATTCAGAAATGGAAAGAAACATCCACAATCTTAAAATGGGCATATACAAAAAATTTACATCAAAGAACACAGAGTGAAAAGTTCACTTTCCCAGAAAAGCAGATGAAAAACAAGGACATCCGTTACTTCACTCCTAGCCAACCATATCCTAGCGGTTTTAACCAGTATATTCCCCTCAAGAAAAAAGGAAAGGGTTAAACATTTTAAAGGGAAAAAACCACAGCCCATTCTATTTTATACCAAAAATCAAACCAAACCCAGTGCCGTCAAGTCAATTCCGACTCATAGCGACCCTACAGGACAGAGTAGAACTGCCCCATAGAGTTTCCAAGAAGCGCCTGGTAGATTCGAACTGCCAACCCTTTGGTTAGCAGCCATTGCACTTAACCACTACGCCACCAGGGTTTCCATTCTATTTTATAGATTAAGTAATTATGTATTCACAACTCCAAAAGAATATACAGATTATTATAGGACAGAAATTTTAGCCCTGGTGGCACAATGGTTAAGTGCTCGGCTGCCAACTGAAAGGGCAGTGGTTTGAACGCACCAGTGGCTCTACAGGAGAAAAGACCTGGTGATCTGCTCCCATAAAGATTACAGCCTAGGAGACCCTATGAGGTAGCTCTACTCTGTCACACAAGATCACTATGAGTTGGAATCAACTTAACAACATATACACTAGTACCAAGCAGTTGGAAAATAAAAAGCATAGTGTATTTTAGTGAAAATAAAAAGGGCCAAGGAGTGGAATTAAGCAAATGAAAGATCCTAATAAAAAATTATTCAACGACATCCAATCAACTACAACAAATGAAGAGAGCACCCTTTTAGACGACTGTTCTACCCAAATAGATCTTATTTCCAAAGAACTTCCAAAAAACTCCAATTTTATTTTTCTTAGAACTTGACAAAAATTACTTCAAAAATTTATATGGAAGCACAAATGTCCACAAATAGACAAAATATTCTAAGGAACACTACACAGGGATTGTTGAAACACACACACACGCACACGTGTATATATATATATATATATGTATATACACATATAAGTATATATATATACACACTTACAAATAGCTGTGTGTGTGTAGCTATGACAAATTAGGCAGCACAGTATCAATATAAAAAAAAAATCAATATAAGAGCATACAAATAGATTAATGGAAAAAAAGTAAGTACAGTCATGTACCGCATAAGACCCATTCAGGGGGCAGTCTATCGCATATCTGTTGCATGAGGGTTTTTTTTTTTTTTAAGGGAAAGCTGCTCTCCTTTTACTATTTCCCCCTAATAGTTTTAAAGACCCGAAACCCTACTCTTGTGGCACTGATGGGCAAGGTGTGGGTGGGGATGGCGCAGCTCTGGCTGGGCTACTGCTAGCGCAGGAGGACACGGGTTTGGGAGCAGGTTCTCGGGCTTTGGCCTATAGGCAGGCAGGTGGCAGCTGCAGGCTGGGCTGTTCCTGCTCTTCAGGCAGGCAGAAGAGCAGGGGTGGGGCTGGGAGCTCTCCACTTCCTCCTTCTTTACTTCCTCTTGCTGTACTCCAGCTGCCCCTCTCAGCCTGCTGCCCACTTCTCCAGCCTCCACCAGCAGCTCCAACAACACCAGCAGCAGCAGTGGCGATACGGATGACTTGACTGGAAGGGGGCGCCCAAAAGGTTTTAATAAGGCTTTACAGGGGTGGCCATAACCTGGGGACTGCCTGTACATAATATGGTGTTTCTACAACATCCAAATCACATAATGTTCTATTTCACAAAACCTATTGTGGGCACTATAGTGGGCACCAAGCAACGCATAACTGTAGTCCAGGAACAGGCCCACCCACCACTATAGGAAGTTGAGCCATGACAGGGGAAGCACTGCAAGGCACTGCCAAAAACTACAGACACTTTAATATGTAGGGTCAATTAATTATGTCATTGGGATAATTAATGCATTCCTATCTATTCCATATGCAAAAATAAATTCCAAATAGATTAGTCTTAAATGTGAAAATGTAAAATTATAACACTTTCAGAAGTTATAAACAAATGATTTTATGATATCAGAATAGAGAAAAAATTCTGAAATAAGACATAAGGGGATAGACTGGCAAACTCAACTATAATAAAATTCAGAACTAGTCATCAATGGGCAGAATAAAGTGAATGAGTGCATAACCTACATGCTAGGAAAAAAATTTTCTACATAAATGAAAAATGTATTTCTAAGAGCTATAAAGAAGCCCAAAAAGTCAGAAAAAGATGAACTAATGGTGAGGAAATATGCAAAGCCTTGTCAGTACTGGAGTAGTTTAAGATAACTGCAGAATGAAATTAAAGTATGACACCATTTCATAGCCACAACAGCAAAAATTAATTCCGTAATACCCATGTTACCAAGCAAATGAAACAAAATACAAATATACTACTACGTGGAAGGTAAAACTGGTAAACTACATCAGCGTTTCCTACTACATTTAAACTTGGTTATGATCTGCAACTTAGACCTTTCTCCTCACTAGAGCTATTGGGCGGAGCCCTCGTTGCCCAATGGTTAAGAACTCGGGCTGCTAACAGAAAGGTTGGCGGTTCGAATCTACCAGCTGCTCCTTGAAAACACTACGGGGCCTTTCTGCTCTGTGCTATTGGGTTGTTAGGAGTCGGAATCGACTCAACTGCAATGGATTTGGGTTTTTTTTTTTTTGGTAGTTATTGGGCAAGAGCACTTGGACCCTGGAAAGAAAGTGAACAGAGCAGTACTATTCACAAAAGGAAAAACTAAACTAGAAACAACCTAAATTTTGTTAGCAATACAATGGATAGGTAAATTGTGGTCCACTCATAAAATGGAACACATACCTACATAGGAACATAGGTAAACTAGAGCTACAGATACCAACATGTATGAAACTCAAAAACATCATGAGGAAAACAAGTCAACTAAAGAACCCACACAGAGGAAATGCATTTATACAATGGTCAAAAGATGCGAAGGTCAATGATATAAAGTTCACAGATTAAGACTTGGGTGGTAAAGCTGTAATAACAACAATAACAATAATAGTACATTTACAGTGGTTACTTCCAGGTTAATGAGATCAGGGCAGGACACACTGGGAGGGCTCTAAGAACTTCCCATGTCCTATTTGTAATCAGGTGTCCAGATTAGTGTTATTAAAACTTTACATGAAAAGTTTCATGTATTCCTTGCTTATATACTTTACAACAGAAAGTTTAAAACAGAAAAATAAATAATTTTAATATATTAATTCTACCAGGTAATCTGACAGCCCCTTAATTCTACCAAGTAATCTGACAGCCCCTTCATTTTCATTTAATTTGTCTTAGGTCAGGAGAGCTTTTATACCTCAATTTATATATACATGAATCTTAGAAATTTACAACAATATGCACTAGAGTGAGCTTTGTAAAAGGAAAATGTTGGAAACTCCAAGTGTCCCTTCATAGCGTTGAGGTTACAAAAAAATTAAACAAAAACCAGAAAAAAACTTAAGACAGATCCACCAAATGCAGTACTATGGAGTTTTTACAACTTTAGATTGAAGCTGTCTACGTATTGTTAACAGAGCTCCAGGATAATTTGTTAACTGCAAAAAGCAAGTATAAAATCCAAGCTATCTTTTTTATAACAAAGTAGGGTAGATAAAAATTTCTAATTCCATTTGCTTGCATTTATATAAAGAGATACTGGCAAGATGCTTAAGAAAGTTGACAAGAAAGCTGGATATCTAAAGGTGGCTGGTGGAAGAAGAATGATCTGGATGAGGGCAACGTTAGAGCAAGTCTTCATAAAGATTGCTTGGTAAGTTCATACTGCCATTTGAGCTTTAATTTAAGGGTATTTTCTATTGGAAAGACATGGTAATTTTACTTTTAAACAATATAAATCGAATGTGGTACTTAATGTGTTTCCTAGGAATTTCATTCGTAAATACAGAAGCATTGAAGATTTAATCCCTTAGGGCCTAAATGTTACAGAATAGTCTAATACACTTGCGCAAATCAAAAATGTAAGTCAGGGCTCCGTGCTGAAACCCAGTAACCAGGGATATCAGTCTGTATGTTCATTTTCTCCACCAGAAGGTTTCCAAAATGGCTGGAAGAATTAAAACATTAGGGGTTCTGGAATAATATGGTAAGTGTAACAGAAGTCCTTCAGATCCCTCTGAAGATCCAAGTGAGATTTAAAGTAACTTTTACACCAGTAAAAACAGGTATTCCTCTGTGTTTCAGAACTTTTATATCTATTAAACTAAAAAATTATCAGTGGAAACCTAACAAACGGATTCCAAAATTTGCTTCCAGTAGAAACTGTGCCCCTGAGACCTTAAATACACCCATTCTTGTTTTAGATGTAGCCGATGCAGATCCTGCCCATGAAGGACTCTGGGACTGAGCAAGAGTGATTGACTGGACAGTAACCCCGTCCATAATTAGACAAGGACACTGACCAGACTCCCCTCTTTTTTTCCCTTCAGGAAGATACTGGGTAGCCCCTAATGGACGGAATGCAGTAGCTACGTGGCACTAATTTCTGGCTGTGGTTGACCCCAAGGCACCACTGGCTGGATACATGCACTCTATGCTTTCCTTGAATCCATTCTCGCATTTCAAAGGTTATACTGCATTTACAAGGAACCCATTTGGTGGGGGTGATTGAGTAAAAGGACTGTATTTTCTTGGTGGGATTACTTACCTGCTATTTTTACTCTCAGTGTCGACAATATTATCACCAAAACTGAGACACTACAAAAGTTCATCACCAGTCCCCTAAATGACACTGAACTTGGGTCTGCTGCTCTCAGCGAAGAAACTGCTGCCTTGAGAAGTGTGGTGCTCCAGAACAGAATGGCTTTGGACGTGACAACAGGGGCCCAAGGAGGCGCCTATGCTTTATGAAAAACTGAATGTTGTGTACATGTTCCCGACAACGCAGCCCTTGTAAGCCACTCCTTTGTTCACTTACCCAATTAGATTGCACAGAACATATGGGGGATGACACTTGGTGGACAGAGATCAAGGGGTGGTTCTCTGGGTGGGGAACAGCGTGGAAAAAATTACTATTTGGACTTCTTGGCGTCATAATAGGTGAAATCATTTTTTGAACTTGCTTGTGTGGTATATGTTTGTATGTTTGCAATGCATTCATAAACTAGGGAAGGAATCCCTGAGATCATCTTTCCCCTATCCTGCAGGCTCAGAGAAACTCACAGAAGAGGTGGGCGTGTGAGGCTGTAAGAGCCAGGCAGGAAGGAGTGGATTGTAGGGTGTTAGACATATCCAATATGGATTCTGCCCATGAAGGTCTCTGGGATTGAGCAAGAGTGGCTGGCCAGAGAGTCACTGTCTTAGGCTGGGTTCTCAAGAGAAGCAAAACCAGTAATGCATATAAATATATAGAGAGAGATTTATATCAAAGAAACAGCTCACACAGCTGTAGGGGTTGGAACATCCGAAGTCCTTGGATCAGGATAGAGGCCTTTCCCAATTCACAGAGCAGCAGAAGATGGTGAACCCAAGACGAGCAGGTCAGAGAACAGAACTCCCGCTCACAGACCGTGATGGTCGAGGAATCCCCAAGGTCAGCAGGCAAGACCTCAAGGTTTCTCCTGAGTCACATAGCTTCAGGGGCTGGTGAACTCAAGATAGGCAGGTCAGGGAGCAGAACTCTTGCTTGCAGGCCATGAAGATCAACAAATCCCAAGATGGACAGGCAAGCTGCTAGTCCAAGTCCCAAGAATCAGAGGTCAGACAAGGGACAGCTGTTGGATCCAGAACAAGCCAACAACCTTTTCAAGGTAAGCAGGGAGGAAGGAGGTGGTGGAAGGCAGAGAGATGAAGGCTGAGGGGGCAGTGAGCTGCCACAGACCCCAGACCTGCCAGTACCACTCAGCAGATTCCACCACGGAGGTGATTGCATATCAAATTTCAACAAGGAAGTGATCACAACATTACACAACTGCCAAAACACTGAGAATCCCACCACAGAGGTGATCGCATATCAAATTTCAACAAGGAAGTGATCACAACATTACCCAACTGCCAAAACACTGAGAATCATGGCCCAGCCAAGCTGAGACACAATCTTAACCATCACAGTCCACCTCTTGTCAACTTGGCATATGTACACATCTCCCTAAACCATACATAATCTCTGAATAAACACAATTACAAAGTTATACTTGTCCATACCAGGAAACAACTAACACACGTAAACAAAAAGCACACTACCCCATTTACATATATTTTATAAGTGAAGAAAAAAATATCTGATGCACACATACAAAGCAGAAATACTCATAACAATTACAGTCCTCCTTTCTGCAACTGCTCACATGGCCTTAACTGGTATTTAGAACTACCTTCTTCCACCACCCATTCTGTATTCCCCTTGCCCTCAGCAAGCACCTCAGCTGGTCATGGTTCTTTGCTTGGTGGGGGGACCCAAACCTTCATTTCTGAAGGGTCTGGGCCATTAGTAGCCATGTCAGAATTGGGTTCCTGTAGATTTCCATTGACATTAATCACAGGACATGGTAGTACTGAGACGCCCTAAGGGATATCCTCCATTCCAGACATATTCTTCTTTACTTCCATTATGTAGTATCAATCCGATTTCCTCTTGGTAATCTGGATCAATCACACCAGCCAGTATGGTAACTTCCCTCTTTGCCTGTTCATCCAGAGGCATAAGGAGCCCAAAGCAACCAGGTGGCATTCTTAGCTTCTAATTCAATGGAATCAGTAATGTGTCTCCAGGTGGGAGCATTCCTCCCCTTGGAACAAAGACCTCTAGGCCTGCAGAGCATAAGGTTGTGGGGACAGAAAGCAAAAATCTTGCAAGTGGGTAATTAGGGGTAATAGTGAGTGGTGCCACTCCCATTTCCACCCCTGGATTCCTGGACCCAGGACTCCTTGCTATCAGAGAAACGGCACAATATATTGGATGCTGGTTTAGAGCATATACAGCCTCCTGGAGAACACTGCCCCAACCCTGCAAGGTACTACGACCTAGCTGGTGCCGTAATTGTGTCTTTAGGAAGCCATTCCATCGTTCAATCAAACCAGCTGCGTCAGGATGATGGGAAACATGGTAAGACCAGAGAATTCCATGAGCATGGGCCCAGTGCTGCACTTCGTATGATGTAAAATAAGTCTCTTGATCAGATGCAATGCTGTGTGGGATACCATGACAGTGGATAAGGCATTCTGTGTAAGTCCACGGATGGTAGTTTTGGCAGAAGGGTAGCATGCGAGGAAGGCAAATCCATATCCAGAGTAAGTGTCTATTCCAGTAAGGACAAAATGGTGCCCTTTTCATGATGGAAGTGGTCCAACATAATCAAGTTGCCAACAAGTTGCTGGCTGGTCACCTCAAGGGACGGTGACATATTGGGGACTCAGTGTTGGTCTCTGCTGGCAGATTGGGCACTCAGCAGTGGCTGTAGCCAAGTCAGCCTTGGTGAGTGGAAGTCCAAGTTGCTGGGCCCATGCATAACCTCCATCCCTGCCACCATGGCTACTTTGTTCATGAGCCCATTGGGCAATGATGGGAGTAGCTGAGGAAAGAAGATTAGTGGTTTCCACAGAATGTGTCATCCTATCCACTTATTAAAATCATCCTCTGCTGAGGTCACCTTTTGGTGAGGATTCACATGAGGCACAAATTATCTTCACTTCTTTGGCCCATTCAGAGAGGTCTATCCACATACCTCTTCCCCATAAATCCTTGTCTCCAATTTTCCAGTCAGGTTCTTCCCAAGTCCCTGGCCATCCAGCCAAACCACTGGCCACCGCCCATGAATCAGTATAATCGCATATCTGGCCATTTCTCCTTCCAAGCAAAATGAACAACCAGGTGCGCTGCTCGAAGTTCTGCCCATTGGGAGGATTTCCCTTTACCACTGTCCTCCAGGGAGGCCCCAGAAAGGGGCTGTAGCACTGCCACTGTCTACTTTCGAGTGGTGCCTGCATATCACACAGAACCATCTGTAAACCAGGCACGAGTTTTCTCTTCTTCAGTCAAGTGATCGTAAGGAATTCCCCATGAGGCCCTAGGTGCAGACTGGGAGATGGAAGGTAATGTGACAGGAATGAAGACCACGGGCATCTGGGCCACTTCCTCATGCAACTTACCTGTTCCTTCAGGTCCTGCTTGGGCCCAATCTCATATATACCACTTCCATTTAATGATGGAATGCTGCCATGCGCGTCCAGCTTTATGACTCTGCGGGTCAGATGACATACCATTCATGATGGGCAGGTCAGGCCACATGGTGACTAGGTGTTCCATTGTTAAGCGTTCAGTCTCTATTAAAGCCCAGTAACAAGCCAAAAGCTGTTTCTCAAAAGGAGAGTAGTTATCTGCAGAGGATGGCAGGGCTTTGCTCCGAAATCCTAAGGGTGTGCACTCTGATTCACCAATAGGGGCTGCCAAAGACTCCAATCAGCACTCTATATGCCACTGACACTTCAAGCACGATCGGATCAGCTGGATCATAGGGCCCAAGGGGCAGAGCAGTTTGCACAGCAGCCTGAACCTGTTGCAGAGCCTTCTCTTCTACCAGGCCCCACTCAAAACTCACAGCTTTTTGAGTCACTTGA
Organism: Loxodonta africana; assembly: GCF_030014295.1. NCBI lineage: Eukaryota > Metazoa > Chordata > Mammalia > Proboscidea > Elephantidae > Loxodonta > Loxodonta africana. The sequence goes on from NC_087344.1 coordinate 18,628,430, forward strand.
TAAACAGGCTGAAATAACACACTCAAATGAGGAATATGTTGCCTCCAAAATCCAAAGAGTCCCACTAGGTGCTGTGCCTCCCTTTCAGTTGTGGGAGCAACCAGATGCAATAATTATCCTTCACTTTAGAAGGAATACCTCGACATGCCCCATACCACTGGACCCCTAGAAATTTCACTGAGGTGGAAGGCATCTGAATTTTTGTGGGATTAATTTCTCACACTCAAGCACACAAATGTTTTACCAGTAAGTCCAGAGTCATTGACAGTTCTTGCTTACTAGGTCCAATCAGCATAATGTCATCAGTGTAATGGACCAGTGTGCCATCTTGTGGAAGGGAAAGACACTCAAGTTCCCTGCAGACTAAATTATGCCACAGGGCTGGGGAGTTGGCAAGTGAAGGTGTTTGAACTGCTTCTGGCGGTCCTTTGAAATAGGTATGGAGAAAAAGGCATTCGCCAGATCAATAGCTGCATATCAGGTACCAGGAGATGTATTAAATTTGCTCAAGCAATGAGACTACATCTGGAACAGCAGCTGCAACTGGAGTCGCCACCTGGTTAAGTTTTCAATAATCTACTGTCATGTTCCAAGATCCATCTGTTTTTTGCACAGGCCAAATAGGAGAGTTGATTGGGGATGTGGTGGGAATCACCACCCCTGCATCCTTCAAGCCCTTGATGGTGGCAGTAATCTCTACAATCCCTCCAAGAATGCGGTATTGTTTTTGGTTTACTATTTTTCTAGCTAGGGGCAGTTCCAACGGCTTCCACTTGGCTTTTCCTACCATAATAGCCCTAACTCCATTTGTCAGGGATCCAATATAGAGGTTCTGCCAGTTGCTGAGTATATCTATTCCAATTATGCATTCTGGAATTGGGGAAATCACTACAGGATGGGTTTGGGGACCCACTGGACCTACCATCAGGCGGACAGAAGCCAAGACTCCATCAATAACCTAACCTCCATATTCCCCCACTTTGACTGCTGGGCCACAGTACCGTTTTGGGTCTCCTGGAATTAGTGTCAGTTGAGGCAGTATCCAGTAATTCCTGAAAAGTCTGATTATTTCCTTTTTCCCAATGAACAGTCACTCTCGTAAAAGGCCTTAGATCCCTTTGGGGAAGGCTGGGAGAGAGATTAACAGTATAAATTTCTGGCAGTGTACTGAAGTCCTCCCTCAAGGGGGACCCAGTCTCTCCTTCATTCAAGGGGTTGCGGGTCTTTAAACTTGCTCATGTCTGGGAATTGATTGAGAGACTGTGATTCTCTGTTCTGGCAATTTGAGTTAGACTGCTGTTCACCTGACCTAGAATTCATCTCTTTGTACAGTTTAGTAGGTTTCCCATCTATTTCACTCCTAGGGACACCATGACTAAGTAGCCAATGCCATAAGTCCATACCAGTCAGACCATTCTGATTACAGCTTTGACTCCGCTGTCCATTACTGTAACCACACCCACCTTGTCTTTGTCGATTGAGAGCAGCCACTTGGCCCCTACTACCAGGGGGTCCAATCAGCCCCATTGTAGCTACCCAAACCCAGTGCCTTCGAGTCGATTCCGACTCATGGCGACCCTTCAGGACAGAGTAGCTAGGTGTCTTAATTCACTTAGGGCAGTTTCCAGTGTCAAATCTGATTTACATAAAACAATCACAGCAGTCTTCAAGGATGCTGGAGCTCCTGTCACAAATTTGTTCCTCACAGTTGTGGTAAAGGGTGTGTCCTCTGGGCATGCCATGTGTGGGCCTGTGAGTCTAACCTGATAAATCCACTCCAGCATGCCAATTTCCTTAAGCCTTTGGATACGTTTTCCTACAATACACCAAGGCAGGTCTGGTACTTTAACCTAGTTTAGTGTAGGCTACCATGTAATCCATGCTTTGGAAACCCAGCCAAACAAACTATTAGAGGCTTTCCTAACTTCTTGAGCTGAAACACTGAATGAAGAATCTGTGCTTAGTGGACCCATATCAATAAACTCAGACTGATCCATTTTATGTTCCTTGCACAATTATCCCACACCCTTAATAGCCATTCCCACACATATTCCCCAGGTTTCTGTTTGTACATATTAGGAAAGTTAAGTAGTTCTTTGGAGTGTAGCATACCTCCTCCTGGGTCACACTTTGTACTTCACCTTCCGGGGTTCCCTGGGACTTGAGCCTAGTTATAGGTCTAGAAGCCAGAATGGGTAGAGTGGAGTATGTTTTGAAAACATTCAACACTGTCTTCCTCAGGTGCTGCCACAGGAAGTGACTGCTGGCAAGTGCTCCTTACAGGCAGCTGGGCTAGGGCTAATCTCATCAGATGGCAGTGGAGGGGTTTTTCTGGGCAGGGTGGCACAGCAGACGAAAATGAAGTAATCTCTTCAGATGGGAGTGGCTCTGTTGGCAGGAGTGAATGAATGGAATTTAGGGGCTCCATGTCCCCAGCTTCCTGATTATCTGCCCATATGTCCCCACTCCAAGTTTGAGGATCCCATTTCTTCCCAGTCAATGCCCTCACTTTAACTTCAGACACCTCTCTAGGCTGGAAATTGAGCTGACGTTGTAATTCAGCCACTCTCACAATCAGAGTCTGGGTTTGGCTTTTAGCAATATCTGCTCTGTTATTACAGAAATAAGGCCTTCTTTCAAACCATAAGTGGAGGCTTTGAGGTCATTTAGGCAGCACTTGAGCTTTGACTCTGAAGCCCTGAGCACATCTTTCTTTCACCACTCTGTCGAGTGAAAGTAGGACCCACCAAGCAGCTTCCTTGCATTTCTCATTCTGACAAAGCTCTGGAAAGATATCACACAAGTGTTCACCCAGAGCATCGGCTTTCACCAATGCCTAATCTACTGGTGGTGATATTTTGTATGTCTGTACCACCACTTCACACCACGGATTAGCAGTGCCCTCTTTACTGTTGGAAGCAGAGGCATCACCATCTTCGAGACTAACCAGACTTGAGGACCAATCTAGAAAATTCATCCTTAAAATTTTGTTTCTCTAGAACCACTCTTGGTACCAAATGTCTTAGGCTGAGGGGGCGGTGAGCCGCCACAGGCCCCAGGCCCGCAGGTACCACTCAGCAGATTCCATCATGGCGGTGATCACATATCAAATTTCAATGGAGAAGTGATCACAACATTATGCAACTGCCAAAACACTGAGAATCATGGCCCAGCAAAGTTAACACACAATCTTAAGCATCACAGTCACTCTGTCAGTAGTTAGACAAGGACATTAACCAGCCTACCCTCTCAGGGCCATTCCCCAACTCCCACCCCCCAGATTTTCAGACTTCACTTTCCCCTCCCTTCCTCCTGTGGCACTCCTCCTGGGGTCCTGGTATCACATTCCTTTCTCCCTTTGTAATCATCCACTCTTTGAGTAATAAGTGGTACAGCAAAGGCCCCTGTTGCACACCAATACCATAACCTAAGTTAATGACCAGCGCTTTGCAGTTTCTCCCATGTGAATCTGTGCTGCCCTTCTGTACCTAAGTTTCCCCTAATAAAAAGCCTTTAGTCCACTCATCCTGGCTTTTCACACCTATTTTTTCTTAATCTGAACCAAGCCTTTCCAAGGGTTTTAGGGACTGCTTTACCCCCGTGACTCCCCCATGACTCTGGATTACATCTGTAGTGCTGCCCTGGCTGCCAGTCAGGCAGGATGAATCTCCACCTCATACCTTAGCTGCTTTAGCAAAAAAAAAAAAAAAATTTCTTAGACTTTAGTCCAAGACTATGGGGAGCAGTCAAAAATTTTGGAAATGTAATACCAGCTCTAGGCACAGAGAGCCTGGGAGGACAGGGACCTGGACTGGGTTATTGTGCTTCATGCACACCTGAAAGATGCAAGCAAAACTATTCCCTGCTGGAAAAAAAAAAAAGATGGTTTTGGAGACCCCAGACATGATCCAGCTGGACTCACTCTCCTGCCCCATTCCTGTACTGAGGTCATGGGAGTGCCAGGCCCCACGTAGGACTCATGAAGAGTCAGGGTTCTTCCCCGAATAACTCTCTCCCTTTCTTTACCCCATCTCCCCACGTGAGAAGTGGAACAATAGTTTCAGAACTGCACAAAAAAGGCTCCAGTGCCTGGGGGAGGAACATTTTTGCAGCGAGGGGAGAGGATGGCTCTGGAGAGCCTGTGGCTTAGCCTCCCCAGCTAGAGCTGCTCCATCTTCATGCTCTGCCCAGGACATTTTGACATTCAGCACAGAGCACCGAGGCCCAGGATGGGGTTGTAAGGCTCCATGGTGACAGCTCTGTCACATACGAAAGGCAACACCAGGCATCCAAGGCTTCAACGACCACATATGCATAGAGGAAGGGTCCAGTGATGGTGGAACAGGGGCTTAGGATGCCACTTAGGACTTAATCCCTTGGCCTCTTCTGCTACCTTTTACCTTGTAGAAACACAGAGCACGAAGCACACAGCTGGTCCCGCACCAAATCATACTTAGCCTCACCCCCTTATACTAAGAATTACCCAATTCTCTGTGATACTCACCATTTCCTCGCTACAGCTCCTCAAAGTTAAGTGACTGTCCTCTCGGAGCTCAAGAAGCCACTTCAGTGACAGGAATAGGAGGGGAAGCAGAGCCACTAAGCAGTTTGGAGGCAGATGAATAATGTTTGGTCCACACAGCCAGTCAGAGCAGTTGAAACCTTACTTGTGAGGGCAAGGATGTGCAAGACAGTTGCCCTAGGTACCCAGCTGCTGAGACTCAACTAGTTTTCTCTGTGTCACACCTGGGACCTGAAATTGAAGATGATAGGGAGGAGGGGGAGACAGGTGTTGAGTAAAGAGGAAGCAACTGGTTCTTAGCCTTCAGCTTTTTCCCTGGGCAGGACTTCCTCCCAGTCTCAAGGCAGTGCTCCACCCTGAGGGCATTTGCTGCTTAAGGCAGAACAGGCTCTAGCCTTCCAGAGCATCCACCTGCATTCTTCACACAGCTACTCAGCCTCTTCCTTTTGGTAACAAGATCACAGATGGAGGAATTTACTCATCCCAGAGCATGAGAAGCATTTAGGGCAAGGCTGGAAAACTTGAATCTGATTTTCTCCAGGGACTGAGGGGTTCAAGGATGAGTTTGTTTGTTCACCTGCATAACGCTGCCCCTTGTAGATCAACATATACCCTGTTATCTGATATCACCGTGGGTGAATTTTCAGGGAGAACGTATTTTTCAAGTTTAGCCAACGCAATCATCATGCTTCATCAGTTTTTCACTTTGTGCAGTTAAATCTCTTCTACTGAGCTTTGCTTTTGTTTATTTTCATTTCATACATACCATTGTAATATATGATCAGTATTTATCCTGTTGATTTTGTACTTTCACCATTACCCCTGAGTTTTTTGTTTTTTGGCTCTCAGGCCTTTAACACCACCAGTCCCTAAGCTTTCAAGAAATCTGGGAGGATTCCTAACACTTCCTCTTTCAGCATTATAACAAATCTGTCAACGCACAAATCAGAAAATCATTAAGTTTTCTCTAAGGAGCCCTCTCCCGCCTCTGTTCCCATCTCCCTTGCCCCCCCCCCAGCTCCCCCATCCAGCTGACTCCCACTCTTATTTCTTGATCTCAGTGTAAATGTTCTCTCTCTTGCATGACCATTATATCCAGTGTCTCCCCTTTAAGTATTATCTTGCCTTTTAGTATTTTCTCTCACAGCACTCATTTTAATTCACAACTTTATTTCTGTGCTTACTTTCAGCATAAACTGGGAGTTTGTTAGATATGTAGACTCTCAAGCTACACCCCAGACCTGCTAAATAAAAATCTGCATTTTAATGTGCCCTGGTTATCCACATCCACATGCAACTTTGAGAAGCATTCACAGCTCTATAGCCTGTAACTCAAGGAATAAGCATTCGATCAACTGAGGTGCCCTTTGAACCATCTACATCTACATAATGTCACCCACTATCTTCCTGATCCACAATCTCCGCGTCTAGGCCACCTCACAGTCTTCCTTAACTTGTTCATAACAAGCTTCTGCTTGACATCATTCATTCATGGTTGTCTTTCCAAAATCTATTTGCAGTACAAGAACTGGAGTGTTCCGTTTTAAATCACAAATATACTCACATCCATCCCTGCTTCATGCCCATCAGTGGCTGCCCACTGGCCTTCAAAAAGCCCAGAGTGGTCAGAATGGCTCTTAACAACTTGCTACCATTGCTTCTTCCAGTCTGGCTCACACAACACCCCCCAACCTCCAACCCACACTTTGTTTTCTTTGCTCCAATCATCTCTAACTTTTATCCAGCAACAGATAATAATGCATTCTCTGCTGCCTCAGAGATTTACACACTCACTTTTCCCAACTGAAATATTCTTTCCACGCCCACCCATCACACATGCTATCAACCCTGCTCATGTACACAGCTAACCATGTATATAGCTGAAGCCAACTAATTTTATGAATTTTCACTTAAATGATTTTCCCTTTCAAGTAGTCTAGCCTGACTCTTGGGTTAGGTCCTTTTACATCTGCTATCAAGATGTCCCTGGTTTGTCATTATTTATTTAAAACTATCTCCCATGCTAGACGGTAAATCTATGGACAATTTATATTTTGTTTTCTTGTTCTTTCCAGCCTATGACATAGGTAATTGGGGTCACACACAGAATAATCACACACACAGATTGCCATCTATTGTATATACTGTGGAGCAGCACTACTCAGTGGAACTTTCTTTGAACACAGGCTTGTTCTGTCTCTGCATAGACCAGTATGGAAGCCTCTAGCCACATGTGGATATTTAGCACTTAAAATGTTGACTAATGCAACTACGGAAGTGAAGTTTTTCTTTTTGATTTAATTAATTTTAACTGTGAATAGCCACAGCTGGTTAGTGGACATCACAACTCTAGGGGACTCACCAGAACCAAAACTGACCAACGCAACAGAGAGGGTGAGAAAGCTGCCATTACCACAACGCAAAGCTTCACAGCTTTTGTTTTCTGGAAGCCTGTCACATAGGGAAATAGAGTAGATAAAAGTAAAGGTAACACTCAATACAATTTGGTTGTATTTACCTGATTACGGTTAATGTCAACCTAAACTGGAGTTACCACATTCTGCAAATTGTAACGATCTTTAAACAGAGAAATGAGTCAGGATAACTGAGGGGGCGGGGGCGGGGGGGACTCTCTGAGAAGGTGACATTTGCAGTTAGACCTGACTTAGGAGAGTAATGGGCTTCCTATAGGAAAAAGTTTTCCTCTAATCAGAGGAAATACCTGATGTAGAGGACAAAGGAAGAGAAAATCCTGACATCTTTGTAAAAGCTTTTTAAAAATGTGTCAAGAGCTTACTTAACATGAGGGTGTTATAAATTTAAGTCAGAGAGTCATACAAAAGCCTGAACAGGTAGGATCTTGATGGGCAACCTAAAATATGTGGATTTTATTCTGTACGTGACTGATAGCTTGCTTGGTATACATTTGTGAAATATGCCTCTTGCTACTGGGTGGAGATGATACCTTTTTATGAGAAGAGAGAAAGGAGGAGAAAGCTCAGAGGCTGTTCTCCTAAGGGATCTCTCTCAGAGTAGCTTGGACTAAAATTGTAGCCCTGATGATAGCGGTTATGTTTTGGTTCTAAACCAACAGGACTTGGTGCTTTCCTGAGGGTGGAAGATGAGAGAAAAAGAAGATAGAGATGGACTGAGTACATCTCTCAATCTAGTGAATGGATGCTGGTGCCATTTACTGACATGGGAAAGCCAGGTGAGGAGTAGACTTGCTAGGGTGAGATTAGAGAGCTCTGTTTCGGACATGTTAGGTTTCAGAGCCATACAGCCCACAGTGCCCCAGGTGAACTCTGGGAAGGGTTTGGTCTGAGTCCACTGGTACCCAAGAGCCCATATCTCAACCTGTGGGCTGCCTCCTCCTGGAAACAAAGAATCAAACTGTGGCCTCTGAAACAGGCTCCATTCCCACTTCTGAAGCTTCAAGCTAGAGGGAAGGAAGAGCATAGTCACGTATTAGGCCTTTAGGAAATGCTAGTCAATATTGGGGTGTTATCTGAGGGGCAACTCTTAGATTGTGAAACTAGGAAAATTCAGTAGCTTTGAACGCGGGCTTGAATTTGACATGAAGTGATTACACTACCAGTCATGGCTCCAAGGGAACTCCTGTTCAAAAAGGGAGTACTTAGAGAATATCAATCTCTAAGGACAGAAAGAGAAAAATAAATGCACCATGTTTTTCTACAGATTTGAGATTTCAGTGGTGTTTAATGATTTTTCCTCTAGGCATTTTTAAAATTTTCGAAACACGTAATCTTTTCACAATTAAAAAAAATGTGAACATTTATTTTCTCCACATACTAGTTTTTAACAATGGACTCAGATATGATGCCAAAAGCACATGCAAAAAAAAAGACAAGAGATATAAATTAGACTTCATCAAATTAAAAATTTTAGGCATCAAAAGATTTTATCAACAAACAGACAACCTACAGAATGGTAGAAAATATCTGGGAATCCTGTATCTGATAAAGGTTCAGTAACCAGGAAATATAAAGAACCCCTATCATTCAACAACAAAAAGATAGGTTATCCTAAAAATGGGCAAAAAAGTTAAATAGACATTTCACCAAAGAGCATATACAAATGGCCAATAAACACATGGAAAGATGCTCTATGCCATTAGTCATTAGCCACTGCTGTCGAGTCAATTCTGACTCACAGCAACCCTATAGGACAGAGGAGAATCACCCCATAAGGTTTCCAAGGAGTGGCTGGTGGATTCAAACCACCAACCTATTGGTTAGCAGATAAACTCTTAACCATTAGTCATTACCCATTGCCATCGAGTCAATTCTGACTCATAGTGACTCTACAGGACAGAGTAGAACTGCCCAATAGAGTTTCCAAGGAACACCTGGTGGATTCAAACTGCTGGCCTTTTGGTTAGCAGCCATAGCACTTAACTACTACACCACAAGGGTTTCCTATGGCTACTGTCAGAAAAACAGAAAAAAACAAGAGTTGGGGAGAATGTGGAGAAATTGTTGGTGGGATTGGAAAATGGTGCCACCTCTGTGGAAAACAGTTTGGCATTTCTTCAAAAATTAAACATACAATTACCATACGACCCATAGATTTCCATTCCTAGGTATATACCAAAAAAGCTTGAAAGCAAGGATGCAAACAGGTACCTTTACAATGTTCACTGCGGCACTATTTATAATAGCCAAAAGAGTAGAAAGTACCCAAATGTTCATCGACAGATGCATGGATAAAGAAAATGTAGTATATCCATACAATGGAATATTATTCAGTAATAAAAAGAAATGGAAGTTCTCATAAACGCTGACATGGATGAACCTTGAAGGCACTATGCTAAGTGAATTAAGTCATATAAAAAATTAAAACCTAAGTCATATACAAAAGGACAAATAGGCAAATGTATAGAGACTAAATGGTTATCGGGGAGGATGGGAGGGAGGAGGGTAGTTAATGCTTAAGAGGCACCGAGTTTCTGCTAAGGGTGATGGAAAAGGTTAGAAACTGATAGGGGTGATGGTAGCACACAAGGTGAAAGTAATTCATGTTACTGAATCTTACATGTAAAAATGGTTGAAATAGCAAGTGTTTCGTTATATATTTTTTTACCACACACACACAAAAGATGCAATGAAATACCATGAAAACAAAAAAAGAAACTTAGTTTCTTGGTCTGAGTGTATAGGTAAAAGGAGAAAAATGTAGATATCATGGGGATATAGGGAGTTAAGCAGGCATTTCGAAGATTTAATGCCAACCTTGTCATTGTTGTGTGCCAGGAGTCAATTCCGACTCATAGTGAACCTCAGGCCGTGTTCATCTAGACAAATAAAATCACATTTGAGCAACTGCAGTGTACAAAGAATGGACTTTTTAAGGTAATTAGATCTGGATCACCATGTTACTAATACAGAAAAACAAACAAACAAACAAACCTGGACTACCTGTGTAATAAAAACTCCACTGAATTTTAATTTTAAAGGGTGAAAATAAAGAGATCCGCTAATGACATTGAAGCTAGCAATGATTTCTCAAACAAGACTCTTAAATGTAGACACTTCAAAGCTTTTTTTTTTTTTTTTTGGTGAGAAGGGGTTGGTTCATTTATTTCAAAGTGAGGGCAAATTCACATAACTTTCAAGACTAAGTAAAAGTTGTTAAGTTAGTGACCCAGGGAATGCCTCTAGTTTCAAACCATTTTTCTCAGAAAAATTACTATCCATGTGTATCTGAATATGCATAATACAATGGAATTATAAAACCTAGAATCTGAGAGGCTCTTAGAAGTATCTGGCTTTTCCTAAGGACGGTATTGGGGTTGTTGTTGTTCTTAGGTGCTGTCAAGTCAGTTCCGACTCATAGCGACCAGACCCTATGTACAACAGAATGAAACACTGCCTTGTCTTACACCATCCTCACTATCTTTTTATGTTTGAGCCCATTGTTGCAGCCACTGAGACACTTTAAAGTTTTGAAACGATACATGCAGCAGCTGCTTGACTCCTTAGTGGCTATACATTTTTTCCTCTTTTGTTCTCTGTAAAATGATACCCTTTTGTTGCTCTTACATGCAACACGTTTGATACACACAGTATCTTCATTCTACATTATTACATTTGGTTTGAAAAGAAACATTCTCTAGTCATATTACAGGTGTCACACACATTACCTACTCATCAATTTAAGCTTCAAGTTCAAAATTACTTACTATAAATCATGACTTTCTAATAATTGCCCATTTCACATGTATTTAAGCAAGAGTACTTTGTAAAAGAATGATCACAAAGGATGAGATACTTTTTGCAACCCTGTAGTCTGGCCGACCTCTACGATCTGTTTAAGAATTTTGATTCGTTTCATTACACATGCCTCCCATTTTGCCCTCATTCCTAATGTTCGCTGTTCTGACACTGGGAATATGCACAGCTTTTGCCTCAAGAAGCCTCCAGTTCTCTGGTAGCAAAAACTGAGGCTGAATCACCAGTATCCAATCCTGCGCAAATCCTGTCTCAGCCAAGCTTTAACATCTTGGACAAATACTGGGTATGTGACCTCTATACAAGGGTCATTGTCTACATATGAAGCTTATTCAACCACATCACATTTTACAGCAAATCAACTAGGGCCGGACATACTGTTTCTCACACAATCACGATGAAAATGTCTGTTTTACAGCCAAAGAAATTACTGGAAATGTGCCTCTTACTAAATATTCTCCTCCTGAAACTAGGATAAAAATGAAAACCAAACCCTTTGCCGTCCAGTCGATTCCGGCTCATAGCGATACTACAGGACAGAGTAAAACTGTCCCCCAGGATTTCCAAGGAGCGCCTGGTGGATTAGAACTGCCAGCTTTTGGTTAGCAGCTCTAGCTCTTAACCACTACGCCACCAGGGTAAATACAGTCCCAAATGCACGTACTAGTTCCAACTCACGGTTCTTAATTCTTCATCTACCTTAAACACCTACAACCCTTCAAATAGGAGTGAATATATTCCTCTCCATAAACCTACTTTTTGTCTGAGCAGCAATATTTAACAAAAGTCCTGCTTAAATGAAGCACAGAAATCAGAGGGGAGCCTGGTGAGCGGCGGCTGGAGGGGGCGCAGGGCACTGAGACTCAGGCTGACCACCCGGGGCTTCCATGGGGCCCGTGACTCTGCATTTCTCACAACCTCCCAGTGAGGCTGACACTGCTGGTCTGGGAACCACACTTGCTCAGCGAGGACTGACACAACTCTACCTGTCAGTGCACCGACGGACAAGGTGCAGCCCAAGCCGCGCAGAACACAGCTGCGGTCCCGGAGGGCGCGGGCGGCCCGGGCCGGCTTCTCCGACAGGCGGCAGGCGGCGGCGGCGGCGGGAGGCCCGGGCACAGCGCGGTACGGGGAGTCGCGCGGCTCTGCACCAGCCCCGGGAGGGCGGAGAGGCCAGCACTGCGCGGGAGAGCGGGGACAGCGCCCTCAGACCCCGGGACAGGGGCACCGGACCAGGAAGGACGCCGACAGACAAGACATCCACCTGACAGGACCGCGACCCAACAAGGCTGCCGGCGCGAGGACGCGCACTTCCACTTCCGGGTTCTGGGATGCTGAGTGCCAAAGGGAGGCGTTCCGTGCGCGGACCCAGAGGGCGCCGCCTAGTGACGGTGGGATTCGGTGGCTTTGCCCTGGACTTGGGGTCTGTCCGCTTGTCTCTCTTGTTTCCTCTGTAGAGAAAAGCCTAGGTTTTCTGACATGCGTATATAAGTTTAAAAGCAGATTTCAGTAGGCAAAGATTTCTGATACCCTTGGGGAGCAGAGAAAGCTGGCATTTGTAAATCTGACCACTTGAAAGACGATTACCATGTTCTTTAGAGAAATAATTTGTTTGCTCCTCATAAACATTTGCCCATCTTTAGAATCGTGAAAGTCTGAAGTGTTGGCTTCTGTTCACAGTTTGTCTTCTCTTGCATATCGCGTATCTTTACCCAGGAGCAGGGCACCTACTGTGCAAACTCAGTAGATCTCTCCCAGAGCTGAGGCACTTGGAGAAAGAAGTGTTCCAGGGCAAGAGGCAGGCAGATAGCAGTCCTTGTGAGCAACAGTATGTAAACGGTGAAGTGGTTTTAAAAAATGACAATTATAAACAGTTTTTGCTTTTTTATAATCAGGCATAACAAGCATAAAGTAAATTGCATAAAGTGACCTAATCTTAAGTGTACAATGCAATGAATTTTTACATATGCATAAAATACACTCATAAAACCACCTCTGAGATCCCCAACTGATAATGCTGCTTCTCCAAGTGATATTGTCCCTGGGAATAATCAGTGTTCAGTTATCCCCAGAGACAGGTTTGGCATGATCTTGGTCTTCATATAACTGGAATCATATTGCATGAACTCTGAGGTGTCTGACAACATCTACCCAACACGTGAGATTTCATGTACGTTTAAATACATATTGTTACCAACTGCCAATCCGACGCAAAAGGTCCTTGCCTTTTCCCGAGTTAGAATACAAGTGAAAGAAAAACTTTATCTTCAGCAAGCTTTATTTTGCTTGAGTCAAGCAAAAGGAGTCAGCTGGGGGACTAAGCCTCTCCGAAAGACTGACTCATAGAGTCAGGGAGGTCACAGCTCTTATAGTTTAGGGTAGGATAACTGTGTCATCTTTACTCATAGGTTTTCTGGGAATAGGCGTGGCCTCTTAGGAAGGGGTGTAGTTTATTATAATGAAGTATGCGCATGTATTTCTTTCAAGATGGAATCTGCAGCGAAGGGCTCTGGGACTGTTAGCATCACTTATTATGAGATGTGGCACCTACACAGTTCCCCAACTCCACTGGTTCGAAACCTGCCAGTGGTTTGGATGATGCAGTGCCTTCTGGCGAGAGGTCATCTGGTGGTCATGGCAGTCTTTTGTATGCATGCTCTGCACCTGTCTCCTTGAAAAACAAAGTTGTGGATAAGCTTGGCTGAGTAAGCTAAAGCATTTCTAGATTGTCTATGAGAACAAAAATATGACCTTAAGTATAAAAACAAAACCAAACTCGTTGCCATCAAGTAGATTCCAACTCATATTGACCCTACAGGACAGAGTAGAATTGCCCACATGGGGTTTCCAAGGAGCACCTAGTGGATTCGAACTGCTGACCTTTTGGTTAGCAGCCATAGCTCTTAAGCACTATGCCACCAGGGTTTCTGACCTTAGGTATATCCCACCTAAATTTAGACACTATCTCAAGAATAGATTTGACTCATTGAATACTACTGACAGAAGACCAGACGAGTTGTGTAATGACATCAAGAACATCATACAGGAAGAAAACAAAAGGTCCTTAAAAAGACAGGAAAGAAAGAAAAGATGAAAATAGATGTGAGGAGAGACTCTGAAACTTGCTCTTGAAGGTACAGTAGCTAAGATGAATGGAAGAAATGATGAAGTAAAAGAGCTGAACAGAATATTTCAAAGGGCAGCTTGAGAAAATGAAGTACCATAATGAACTGTGCAGAGACTTGGAGCTGGAAAACCAAAAGGGAAGAACACGCTCAGCATTTCTCAAGCTGAAAGAACTGAAGAAAGAATTTAAAACTTGAGTTGTAATATGTAATATAACAGGCAAAATGTTGAATGATGTAACAAACATCAAAAGAAGATTGAAGGAATACACAGAATCACTGTACCAAAAAGAATTGGTCAGTGTTCAAACATTTCACGAGGTAGCATACAATCAAGTGCCAATGGTACTGAAGGAAGAAGTCCAAGCAAATATTTCCATTATGTATTAATGGTTTTGGTAGGCCCAGCAAATATTGTAAGCAAGCAGTTGTCAGTTTGGGTTAGAATCTACCATAGAAAGAATGGATGGATAGCTCCATGGGATTAAACACATTTTTCATAAGAAGTTTCTTTGCTGTAACTCCCAGAGCTATGATCGATTACTGTGGGCACAGCCAGAATTACATTTGCTATAGAACCTTTTTTTTTTTTTTTATAGAACCTGCAAACATTGAGTGCTATAAAAAAGCTTGTGTTTTGATAGTGTGAGAAGGTTAGGATTGGGAAGAACTTCCAAGCTAGTTGTAGTTATTCATTTTTTTAGACATACTTTGGCCCGCCTAATATTATTCTGTATACATTGCCTTCCTTGCATGTATTGATTAGTGACCACTGCCACTTGGTTAGTGGGATTTATCTCTGCCTTAATAAAAGGGGCTTCTACTGTCAGGGGAGAAAGATCATTATAATTGGTAGAAAAATAGGCCAATATATGTAACGGCATACATTCTTGGCAGGGCTTACATTTTGTAAAATATAGAGTACAGATCAACATAGAGCAAGGTCTTGCCAAAGTGGTGCAGGGGCATTCCAGATATTGAGTTCTAATCACTTAATGTTGTCCATAATCATTTTCCTGATTGTCCTACTGAATGAATGGACCCCCATATCGATTTCCCGGTCATTCCCAAAATCTCCTCCTTTTCTTTCTTGCCACTTGAAGTGACTTAGAAACATCTGAGGCTGAACTGGCAAACCTATTTCATACTTGGATCCACAATCAATGACCATGGAAGCAGCAGTCAAGAAATCAAACAACATATTTCATTGGGCAAATATGCTGCAAAAGTGTTACAAAGGAAAGATGTCACTTTGAGGGCTAAGGTGCACCTGACCCATGCCATGGTATTTTCAAGAGACCAAGGAACTAGGAAGTAGAAGCTGAGGACACAAGGAGCACAGGGAGCAGAGCTGCCTAAGTCTCAAAGGGTAGGGCCACAATCTCTCCAGTCTCAAAGGGTGGGGCCATGGCCTCCAGGTTTCATACAGTCAGATCATCACCACCTCAATTCCGGAGTGTGGGACTGCCTTTCACAAGTGCCAGTGGGCTGACGCCAGATCCACTGCCCAAAGCTGAGGGGGCAGAGCTACCAATTCCAAAGTGCAGAAGAGCAGGGCCTGCCAGGGCCAAGGGGGTGGAATCACCACTCAGATTGACTAGAAGAATGGGGTCACCCAAAACCAAGGAGAAAAGGAAGGTGTTGAAGGCCAGGGCTGATGGGCCTCCACCTAGAATCCAGAGAGTCTGGCCAACACCCAGAGTCTGGAGGGCAGGGCCATTGCCCAGATTGTCTCAGAGAACAGAAGGTTATTTTCAAGCATTGAAATTGTTCTGCTGGGTTTTGCACTTGCTTGATATCCTTTATCCTTTCTTTCACTCCATTTTCTCCCACTTGTAATGGAAATGTCTACCTTGTGCCCATTCTACCATTGTACTTTGGAAGCAGATAAATTGCATTATAGATTTCACAGATAAAGAGAAAATTTGGCCCAGGATGGAATTTGGATTTGGAGTTGATTTAAGACTTTTAGGGTGGTATGATAGAGTAAAAGTGTTTTACATATGGCAAGGACATTTATTTTGGGGGGCCCACAGGATGGAATGTAATGGATTGAATATTGTCCCACAAAAATGGGTGTCAACTTGGCTAGACCATGATTCCCAGTATTGTATGGTTGTCCTCCATTTTTGTGATTCGGTGTAATTTTCCTACTTGTAAATCCTAATCTCTGCCTGTGGTTAATGAGACAAGATTAGGTTTTGTTAAAGTGGATTAGGGTGGGATTCAACCCCCTTAGTCAGATCACAATCCTGACCAGATGTAAGGGGTGTTTCCCTGGGGTATGGCCTGCATCACTTTTCATCTTCCAAAAGATAAAAGGAGAAAGAAGCAATTAAAGAGATACAAGGACCTCATGCCACCAAGAAAGAAGTGCCAAGAGCAGAGCGCATCCTTTGTACCTGGGGTCACTGCACTGAGAAGCTTCTAGAACAGGGAAAGATTCACGACAAGGACATTCCCCCAGAACTGACAGACGGAGAAAGCATCCCCTAAGAGATGACACCCTGAATTCAGACTTATAGTCTCCTAGACTGTTAGAGAATAAATTTGTTTGGTAAAGCCATCCACTTGTGGTAATTCTGTTATAGAAGCACTAGATAACTAAGACACTTGGTAAAATAGAAGGTCAGTGAAAAAAGAGGAAGACACTTGACAAGATAGACTGACACAGTGACTACAATGTGCTCAAACATGGCAATGATTGTGAGGATGGTGCAGGACTGGGTAGTATTTCATTCTGTTGTACCTAGGGTCGCTATGAGTCAGAATCAACTCTGATAATCTGGCAGCCCTAGGGCTGGGACTTTCATCAACTGGGACTTTAAATCCCTAAAGGCTCGTTGACACTCAGGAGTCCAGTTGAAAGGATATCTCTCTGCCCCCTGAGTAGCCTGATAGAGAGGTTGCACCAAGACCCCAAAATTAGGAATTCAGATGCAGCAGAAATTCTCCATTCCTAGGAATCCTCTGAGTTGCTTACCTGTCTTAGGAGGGGTTAGGCAGCAGATGGTTTCTATCCTTTCAGGTAGTAAGTGCCTTTGCCCTTGGGAGATGAAGAAACCTAGGTATTTTACCTCTATGAGGTTAGCTTATAACTTTCCTAGGGGCACTCAGTATCCAACTTTGGCCAAGATATTTAAGACAGTTACAGTGTTTGTAACAGAGCCTTCTTCAGACTCGCAAGAGGTCATCCATGTATTGTAGGACCACTCCTCGGTTCAGGAGAGGTAACCACTTTAGATCTTGGGCCAGCATTGTTCCACAAATAGTGGAGGCGTTCTTAAACCCTTGGGGTAGCACAGTCCAACGGAGCTGTTTCCTTCCTTCGTCCCTTTCCCATTTGAAAGCTAAGATGATCTGGCTCTCAGTGGCCAGCGGAGTACAAAAGAAAGTGACTTTTAAATCCAAAACAGTAAAATGAATATAGGAAGGTGGGAGGGCTGATAGTAGGATATATGGGTTTGGGTCTACTGGATGTAGGGTCTTTGCAACTTTGTTCACAGCCCACAGATCTTGACCAAAACGATACTCACCGTTTGCAGCCTTCTTCACCAGCAGAACAGGGGTGTTGAAAGGGGATCGGCACTCTTGCAACAGTCCCCACTCTAGGTATCGAGTGATTAGTCCCTGCAGGCCCAGACAAGCTTCAACTCAGTGGATATTGTTTAATCCGAGGAGGCATGATATTGGGTAACAGCTCCATGGCCACAGCGAGGACAGTCTGAGATCGTCCTGGCTGGCCACTGGCCCAAACCCAAGGGGCTGCAGCATCAACAGCTCTGAACCGTGGGTGAGACAGATGCCGGGGGTAGCACTGCTTGGGTGAGGGCTAACAGAGGTGCTTGCACCTGTGCATCATTAGCTGGTGGCACTGGCAGAGATAAGACTTTTTCATCAAAAGAGATTTCAGCATGCACTTAGGAAATCCCACCCCAAAAGGGGGACTTGGGATTCTGGGACTTATAGAAACTTGTGGGATAGGTTAGTTTCTCCTATTTCACAGTCCATTGGCTACAAAAAAGATCTAGTCACCTCTTTTCCAGTCACTCTGACAACTTGAGTACTGCTGGTCAAGGCAGTCCCTTTAGACTTCTGGTTGAGTACTGAGAAGGCTTTTCCAGCATCAACCAAAAAGTCTACTGGCTGTCCTACCATAACTTTTACCAGGGGGTCGGTAGGAGGGAAATTAAAAGTTGTCTCTCCTGGAATCCGTCATTCACGGTCCTCTTTCTGCTCTTTTCATAACTCCTTGAAAAAGCTTCTCCTCCTTTTCAATCTTGCCTGGCCTTTTTCAGTTTTCTTTTGGGGCACCCATTCTACCGATGTCCCTTCTGTTTGCAAAATGCACACTGGCTTTTCTTTAGTTGGGGCCCATCCTTGCCTCACTCTTGTCCTCTTCATTCAGATGATCCTAGAGCCAGCAGATTGGCCTGTTTCTTCCTGTCGTGGTCTTTTTCTTTCTTTCTTTTTTTTGGCCTTTTGTACCTAATGTATGTTGGTAAAGCCCTTAAATGCAATTTCAACCAATGGAGTTGAAGACAGGATCCCTAGTCCTCTTTCTACCTTCTGCATTTTTCTTTGAATATGAGGAGCACTCTGCCCAATAAAAGTCCTACTGGCCAGAGGACTGTCCTGGGGCAGTGCAGGATTGATGTACGTGTACTTATGGAATCCTGTCATGAGCCGTTCCAGAAAGGCTGATAGGTTTACTTCCAACCCTTGAATGATCTCCTTGATCTTACTAAAGTTTATCTGTCTAGGTGCCCCATGCTTTAGCCCATACAGGAGGAACCCTCAGTAAGCTATGAGACTCTGTCTGCCTTCCACTCTACTTGGGTCCCACCGTGGCTCCTTACCCAGCACCACTTCATCTGCTGGTACTCCAGCTACGGCCCCTTCCTCACTGTTATTTTTCTTCTGCCTTTTCCTTTGCTTTTGCTAAGACTATGCATCTTTCTTCTGCTGTGAGGAGTGCAGCTAATAAAGTCTGACAATCTGCCCATGTAGGATGGTGGGTAATGAAAATGTGAGAAAAATGTTCAGTCGTGGCATGTTGGTATGACCGATACTCTGGAAGGTTTTGCTTCCAATTGTACAAATCAGAAGCTGGGAACAGATTATGGACCCACGTCGTCTGAAGTGGCCCTCCTGCAGTGAGGACTGGTACCTCCCAGAGTGGGTAAAGCCCTCCCAGGGGAACTTGGCCGAATCGTACCCCACTCCTAGTATGGGGTGGGGAGACCATATCTGTCTCACCTTCTCTGCCCTCCTTTAACACCTTCCCATCCTCATCTTCTGATACCACCAGGGAGTGTCACAAATGAGTTCTGGGGGGGGGCTTTTGAGGTGTGGAAATGAGAAGAACATCCTCCAGTACTTCATCTCTTACCTTGTCATCATCATTTGCCTGCACAAGAGGAGCTAAAACAGAGGCTTTATCTTTTCTCTCATGCCATAATGTCATAAAACACTCTAAATGTAATTTTTCATCCCATTTGTTAGTTTGAGTACAAAACAAGTCAAACTTGGATAGTATCAAAGTATGTAGAACCATTTAAAGGCCACTTGACCCCATCAAGGAGCTGGTATTGAGGCCAAACCTGATTATATAAACTCTTAAGATGTCTCTTAGTTAGCAGATTCCCCCCAAAGTAAGTCCAGTTAGAAAGAATAAGACCTAATGGACTTACTTCCCTGGGTACCCATTTGCAATGGGAAACCTTAATTCCCTGGGTACCCATTTTCAATGGGAAACCTTACTTCCCTGGGTACCCATTTGCAATGGGAAACCTTACTTCCCTGGGTACCCATTTTCAATGGGAAACCTTACTTCCCTGGGTACCCATCTGCAATGGGAAACCTCACTGGTCTCTTGTCCAACCTCACAGGACCTAGTCACCCATTCCTGGAGGGAGTCTATGAGAACGGACACCCCCTGTGGCTTTTACAGAGGATTCACCACTTGAAGCCCAAACACCTACCCTAACACTGCTGAACTTTCTCCCTCCATCTGGAGCTTGCTGCCATGGAGTCCTCTCCTGTTGCTAGACCTCTGGGTCCCCACCAGTTGAGAGACCTCCACAACTTGAGGAGGGGTGCACCTTCTCTCTTCCCAGGTCCTTCCCGGGGGCTTGATCATTAGGGAGATGGAACCAGGGCCAGAGTAATTCCAGCCCCATGTTGGGTGCCAAAATTTACTGCCGATTAGAGTCCGTGCCCTGGAACGGTTGAGCCAATGAAACGTACTCCAAGTCAGAAAGAGAGAAAGTTTATTTAGGAGGTGACACCAACAGAAAGTTCGACAGCAATGCAGGCTGTCTTTATGGAGCCCTGAAAGACATTGTACATTAGAGCTTATGTATGGCTGTTACGAGCATTAGAAATACCTTTTTGGCATGTAGACCACAGATGGCATAGCCGGATGAGCTATTCATTACAAGATAATTACAAGAAACTCTTTATCAGACTAAAGAGATACATGCCAGACTTCTCCTTATCAGGATGAAGATACACATGTGAGACATGTGGGCTCTAATTTTTATGTGGGGGGTGGTAAGCCACAGGTGGCTGTACAGAACAAAACAAAGTCATTAACAAAAGTATGCAGAAAGGAGAGGGTGGGCAGAAAAAACTTATAGGTTCACCATGGAGTTAGTTATGTCAAGCTCTCAACTGCCCATTTTGAAAAGGAGAAACCATGTTGTGGAGTATTAGGGTCACAGCTAGACATGTTCATTGTGTCTATAGTTCCTGGCATCAGCTCTAAGGGAGAATTTGGTAGGCAGTGTCTGATTTTTCCATAAAGCAACCCAGTAAGACAGCAATAAAAAAAAAAAAAAAAAAAAGGCAAGCCAGAATTTACTGAAGTAAAAATCTGCTGGGTATCTGGAAGAGTTAACGGAGCCCTGGTGGTGCAGTGGTTAAGAGCTCAGGCTGCTAACCAAAAGGCCGGCAGTTTGAATTCACCAGCCACTCCTTGGAAACCCTATGGGGCAGTTCTACTCTGTTTTATAGGGTTGCTTGAGTCAGAATTGACTTGATGGCAATGGGTTTTGGTTTGGAAGGGTTAACTGCTTTGAGAAAGTGTTTGAAACCAAGGATTTCTCTCTTTGGGTGTGAAAAGGAGGCTTCTGTGAAAGGAAAGAGTGCAGCAAGTACTCCATCTCATAGAAAACAATACACTACTTTTCTGCCATGATCCACACCTTCCCAAAAGTTAAATAGAATTCTGTTATGCTCAGGGACATAAGGCTCTCTGCATCACCACAAATTGTGTGCTCTTTTGCAGGGGAAACTGATTCTGGCCGGGAAATCCCACCTTTTACTTCATACAGTCTCTCAGAAGCAGGAAGCGTCTGTGTAAAGTCCACACAGATACCTTTATTTACTGTCTCTGTGTTCAGATCCCAGAGGAACTGCTCTCCTTTCTTATCATTAGACACAAAGTGTGCCACCTAGGTCCAGCCAAAATGCAGCAATAACCAGATCATTCCACTGGCCAGTGAGCTCTCCTTGGTGACCATCTGATATAGAGCAAATGGGAACTGGTCTTTATCATGCGGGAAAGGATCAAAAGGACCATATTGGATCTGGATAAGAAGAGGAAAATATCATGATTCTGAGTTTAATGGGTCTCAGAGTTGTTTTCTTTGGGGAGGGTATAAAGGAACACTCTATGTAAGAGGGAGAGTGAATGGAATATTTGGTGAGAAGAAAAACCGCAGTATAGATTATCCAGTTTTTTTTTTTTTTTTTTTTTTAATCCTAGGCACCCAGAAGACCACTTTCCCTAGTTCCCTTGACTTTAGGAAGGGACACGTGACTAGTTCTGACCAATGGTATCACATCCAGGACAAAGTATAAAAGAGGATATATGTAAGATCTCCATATATTCTTTGTGTCCTGCAGTGGAAACTGAAAGCGGCACGGGCTTCAGATGGAGCACCAGCAAGGTGGTGGTTTCTCCATTAGCCTGGGCTGGTGTGATTTGTGGAGCAGAGGCTCCCCTGTTCAGCAACCAGTAACCAGTCAGATGTGAACAAAGGAATGGATCTTTGCAGTATTAATCTCTTGATAGATTGGGCTTAGTTTATTCCCATAGCATAACCTAGGTTGTCCTGAAGGATATAATCATCTACCCTCTCGGATTTTCTAAAGACAATTCTTCTAGAACAGAATTCTCCTAAATTAACATTGCCTTGTTTGGTAGTAATGTCTCCTGATTTTTGTCGTTTGTTGTTGATTGCTGTCAAGTTGATTCTGACTCGTCAATTCATGCGTGCAGAGTAGAGCTTCTCCAGGGAGTTTTCAAGGCTGTGACCTTTTGGAAGCAGATTACCAGGCTGGTCTTCCGAGGTGCCTCCGGGTGAGTTCAAACCACCAACCATTTGGCTAGTAGTTGAGTGCTTAACCGTTTGTGCCACCCAGGGAACCATACTTGTCTTAGACTGGATCACTTGTGTAGAGACTCTTAACAGGGGAGTTGTGTGTGGAAAGGGAGAGGTGAATTAAAATTTTCTTTACATTTAAAGTTTTGCCTTATTTCTCACGGATTTTTCTTAATGAAAGGGACTTTAAAATTCACCACTGGGGTATTTATAACACACGATGTCAGCTTCAACTTCATTTGTTTCATTCTTTCTCTCCCCAATTCGGACCTGTCTGATGTTAACTTTGACCCTGCACGTAGCTGAAAGAAAGCCTGAAGAGATAATAAATATCAAGAAAATTAGATTTGTAAGTTAATTGTCTACACACCAAAGTCCCAGATATAAACTGATTTATAACTAGTCTTTAATAAACTTTAGGTTATACACAAAAGGGAAATTATAAGATTTGCACCAGAAAATAAAATGGAGAACTCTCCAACCAATTTTTTGAGGCTACAGTAATCATGACACTAATTTGGATAGTGAGGAAATAATTTTTCCCATCCCACTTAGCCATCTAGACGTGATTATTCTGCATAACAATAACTAATGGAATTCAACACAGTATGAGAGAAAGAAAAGAAAAACATTTTACAATAAGGTAACATTTTTCCAAAATCCAAAGCCTAGAAGAAAAGAAAATCTATGATTGTTTCGTGGGCGAATTTTCCAAAATATTTGTTAGAGATATACAAAGTCTACAAAGCTATACCAGAAAATTGAAGATGTAATACTTCCAAACTCACTCCGTGCAACTGGGATTGCCCTGATACCACAACGAGACAAAGATATTACAAGAAAAGAATGCTACAGACCAATGTCTCTCAATAAGGTAGATGCAAAAACTCTCAACATTTTGCTAATTGAATTCAATGATATATAAAAAGGGTAGTATGATTCACTGGGGTTTTTCCCAGATATTCAAGTTCCATGTAACATTCTACTATCAATCAATGCAAGTCACCTTATTAGCGTACTAAGAAGGAAAAGTCACACAATCATCTCATTAGATGTAGAAAACCATGTGACAAAATCCAACATCATTTATTGACTAAAAACTCAGCAACATAAAAATGAAAAGGAAATTAGGGAAATTCCTCAACTTGATATAGGGTATGTACAAAAAAACCCTGTAATTTACATTATACTTAAAGCGAAAGATTGAATACTGCCTCCCTAACCTCAGGAACAAGACAAGGATGTCCATTTTACCCCTTCTTATTCCACATATTCCACATTTACTGTAGTGCAAAAGGAGCCCTGGTGGTGTAGCGACTAAGTGCTCAGCTGCTAAGCTATAAGTTGGCAGTTGAAACCCACTAGCTGCTCCACAGGAGAAAGATGTGGCAATCTTCTTCTGTAAAGATAACAGCCTTGAAAACCCTGTACAGCAGTTCTACTCTGTCCTACAAGGTCATTATGAATCGAATTGGTTTGACAGCAATGGGTTATGAGTTAGCAAATACAAGACAGGAAAAATAAATGAAAAGCATCCAGATTGAAAAGAAAGAAGCAACTGTCTCTATTAACAGATATGTTATGATCCACATAGTCCAATGCCTTTGTCGTTGTTAGGTGCCGTTGAGTTGGTTCCCACTCATAGCGACCCTGTGCACAACAGAATGAAACTCTGCCCAGTCCTACACCATCCTTATGATCTTTGTTATGCTTGAGCTCATTGTTGCAGCTACTGTGTCAATCCACCTTGTTGAGGGTCTTCCTCGTTTCCACTGATCCTGTCCTTTGCCAAGCATGGTGGCCTTCTTCAGGGACTGATCCCTTCTGATAACATTTCCAAAGTATGTAAGACACAGTCTCGCCATCCTTCCTTCTAAGAAGTATTCTGGTTGTACTTCTTCCAACACAGATTTGTTTGTTCTTTTGGCAGTCCATAGTATATTCAATATTCTTTGCCAACACCACAATTCAAAGGCGTCAATTCTTCTCTGGTCTTCCTTATTCATTGTCCAGATTTCACAGGCATACGATGCGATTGAAAATACCATGGCTTGAGTCAGGCACACCTTAGTCTTCAAGGTGACATCCCTGCTTTTCAACACTTTTAAGAGGTCCTTTGCAGCAGATTTACCCAATGCAATGAGTGATTTGATTTTTTTGTTAAATACTTTTTATTGTGCTTTAAGTGAAAGTTTACAAATCAAGTCAGTCTCACACAAAAACCCATATACACCTTGCTACACACTCCCAATTACTCCCCCTCTAATGAGACAGCCCGCTCTCTCCCTCCACTCTCTCTTTTTGTGTCCTTTTCGCCAACTTATAACCCCCTCCACCCTCTCATCTCCTGGCAGGAGATGCCAACATAGTCTCAAGTGTCCACCTGATCCAAGAAGCTCACTCCTCACCAGCATCCCTCTCCAAACCATTGTCCAGTCCAATTCATGTCTGAAGAGTTGGCTTCGGGAATGGTTCCTGTCCCAGGCCAACAGAAGGTCTGTGGGCCATGACCACCGGGGTCCTTCCAGTCTCAGTCAGACAATTAAGTCTGGACTTATGAGAATTTGGGGTCTGCATCCCACTGCTCTTCTGCTCCCTGAGGGGTTCTCTGTTATGTTCCCTGTCAGAGCAGTCATCGGTTCTAGCCGGACACCATCTAGTTCTTCTCATCTCAGGATGATGTAGTCTCTGGTTCATGCGGCCCTTTCTGTCTCTTGGGCTCGTAAATACATTGTGTCCTTGGTGTTCATTCTCCTTTGATCCAGGTGGGTTGAGACTCATTCATGCATCTTAGATGGCTGCTTGCTAGTGTTTAAGACTCCAGACGCCACTCTTCAACGTGGGATGCAGAATGTTTTGTTAATAGATTTTATTATGCCAATAGACTTAGATGTCCCCTGAAACCATGGTCCCCAGACCCCTGCCCCTGCTACACTGCCCTTTGAATCATTCAGTTTATTCAGGGAACTTCTTTGCTTTTGGTTTAGTGCCATTGTGCTGACCTCCTCTGTATTATGTGCTGTCTTTCCCTTCACCTAAAGTAGTTCTTATCTACTATCTAATTAGTGAATACCCCTCTCCCACCCTCCCTCCCTCCCCGTCCCATAACCACAAAAGAGTGTTTTCTCAGTTTAAACTATTTCTCAAGTTCTTATAATAGTGGTCTTATGCACTATTTGTCCTTTTGCAACTGACTAATTTCACTCAGCATAATGCCTTCCAGGTTCCTCCATGTTATGAAATGTTTCACAGATTCATCACTGTTCTTTCTAGATGCATAGTATTCCATTGTGTGAATATACCATAATTTATTTATCCATTCATCTGTTGATGGGCACCTTGGTTTGTTCCATCTTTTTGTTATTGCAAACAGTGCTGCAATAAGCATGGGTGTGCATATATCTGTTCATGTAAAGAATCTTATTTCTCTAGGATATATTCCAAGGACTGGGATTGCTGGGTCGTATGGGAGTTCTGTTTCTAGTTTTTTAAGGAAACGCCAAATCGATTTCCAAAGTGGTTGTACCATTTTACATTCCCACCAGCAGTGTATAAGTGTTCCAATCTTTCCACAGCCTCTCCAACATTTATTATTTTGTGTTTTTTGGACTAATGCCAGCCTTGCTGGAGTGAGATGTTGTTGAATTCTATTGACTAGAATTTTGTTTAGGATTTTTGCATCTACATTCATGAGGGATATAGGTCTATAATTTTTTTTGTGTGTGTGGTGTCTTTCCCTGGTTTTGGTATCAGGGATATGGTGGCTTCACAGAATGAGTTTGGTAGTATTCCGTCCTTTTCTATGCTCTGAAATACCTTTAGTAGTAGTGGTGTTAACTCTTCTCTGAAAGTTTGGTAGAACTCTGCAGTGAAGCCCTCTGGCCCAGGGCTTCTTTTGTTGTTGTTGTTGGGAGTTTTTTGATTACCTTTTCAATCTCTTCTTTTGTTATGGGTCTATTTAGTTGTTCTACCTCTGTTTGTGTTAGTTTAGGTTGGTAGTGTGTTTCCAGGAATTCATTCATTTCTTCTAGGTTTTCAAATTTGGTAGAGTACAATTTTTCATAGTAATCTGATATGATTCTTTTAATTTCAGTTGGGTCTGTTGTCATATCGCCTATCTCATTTCTTATTCCAGTTATTTGCTTCCTCTCCTGTTTTTCTTTTGTCAATTTGGCCAATGGTTTGTCAATTTTGTTGATTTTTTCAAAGAACCAGCTTTTAGTCTTGCTAATTCTTTCAATTGTTTTTCTGTTTTCTATTTCATTTAGTTCTGCTCTAATTTTTATTATTTTTTTCTTCTGGTGCCTATGGGTTTCTTTTGTTGCTCTCTTTCTATTTATTCAAGTTGTAGGGATAACTCTTTGATTTTGGCCCTTTCTTCTTCTTGGATGTGTGCGTTTATTGATATAAATTGGCCTCTGAGCACCGCTTTTGCTGTGTCCGAAAGGTTCTGATAGGAAGTGTTTTCATTCTCATTGGATTCTCTGAATTTCTTTTTCTATCCTTAATGTCTTCTATAATCCAGTCTTTTTTGAGCAGGGTATTGTTCCGTTTCCAAGTGTTTGATTTCTTTTCCCTGCCTTTCCTGTTATTGATTTCCACTTTTATGGCCTTATGGTCAGAGAACATGCTTTGTAATATTTCAATGATTTGGATTCTGCTAAGGCTTGCTTTATGACCTAATATGTGGTCTATTGTAGAGAATGCTCCATGTGCACGAGAAAAGAAAGTATACTTGGCTGCTGTTGGGTAGAGTGTTCTGTATATGTCTATGAGGTCATGGTGGTTGATTGTGTTATTTAGATCTTCTGTGTCTTTATTGAGCTTCTTCTGGATGTCCTGTCCTTCACCGAAAGTGGTGTGTTGAAGTCTCCTACTATTATTGTGGAGCTGTCTATCTCACTTTTCAATGCTGACAGAGTTTGTTTTATGTATCCTGCAGCCCTGTCATTGGGTGCATATTTAATACAGTTATATCTTTGTGGTGTGTTGTCCCTTTAATCATTATATAGTGTCCTTCCTTATCCTTTATGATGGATTTAACTTTAAAGTCTATCTTGCCAGACATTAACATTGTCACTCCTGCTCTTTTTTGATTGTTGTTTGCTTGATATAATTTTTTCCATCCTTTGAGTTTTTGTTTGTTTGTGTATCTAAGTCTAAGGTGTGTGTCTCTTGTAGGCAGCATATAGATGGATTGTGTTTTTTAATCCATTCTGCCACTCTCTGTCTCTTTATTGGTACATCTAGTCCACTTACATTCAGCGTAATTGTGGATAGGTATGAATTCCATGGCACTGGGTATGAATTTAGTGCTATCATTTTGATGTCTTTTTTTGTGTGTTGTTGACAGTTTCTTTTTCCCACTTAATTTTATGTGCTGAGTAGATTATCTTTCTATATTGTCCTTTCCTCATATTCATTGTTGTTGATTTTGTTTCTGCTGAGTCGCTATTTTTTCCTTGTACTTTATTTTGATTTGTAGGATAGGTTGACTCCTTTGTGGTTACCTTATTTTTTACCCTTATTTTTCTAAATTTAAACCTAACTTTTATTTCTTTGTATCGCTGTATCTTCCTCTCCATGTGGAAGATCTATGATTACATTTCTTAGTCTCTCTTTATTATTTTAATGTTGTCCTCTTTTATATAATAACATCGCTGTTACCCTGTTTTAAGCCTTTTTTTTTTTTTAATACTCCTGCTTTGTTTTTTTTGATTTCCCTGTCTCGGTTGACTTCTGGTCGCTCTGCCCAGTGTTCTAGTCTTGGGTCGATACCTGATATGATTGATTCTCTAACCAAAGAACTCCCTTTAGTATTTCTTGTAGTTTTGGTCTGGTTTTTATGAATTCCCTAAACTTGTGTTTATCTGGAAATGTCTTTATTTCACCTTCATATTTAAGAGACAGTTTTGCTGGATATGCGATTCTTGGCAGGCAATTTTTTTCCTTCAGTTTTTTAAATATGTCTTCTCATTGCCTTCTTGTCTGCATGGTTTCTGCCGAGTAGTCCGAGCTTCTTCTTATTGGCTCTTCCTTGTAGGTGACTTTTCGTTTACCCGCAGCTGCTGTTAAAATTCTCTCTTTATCTTTGGTTTTGGCATGTTCGATTATAGTATGTCTTGGTGACTTTCTTTTAAGATCTACCTTATGTGGAGTTCAATGAGCATCTTGGATAGGTATCTTCTCATCTTTCACGATATCCAGGAAGTTTTCTGCCAACAAATCTTCAACAATTCTCTCTGTATTTTCTGTTAGCCCTTCCTGTTCTCATACTCCAATCACTCATAGATTATTTTTATTGATAAAGTCCCACATGATTCTTGAGGTTTCTTCATTTTTTAAAATTCTTTTATTTGATTTTTCTTCAAATATATTAGTGCCAAGTGATTTATCTTTGAGTTCAGAAATTCTAGCTTCTACTTGCTCAATTCTGCTCCTCTGTCTTTCTATTGAATTGTCTACTTCTGTAATTTTATTGATAATCTTCTGAATTTCTGATTGCTGTCTGTGTATGGATGTTTCCAGCTTATTAAACTTTTCATTATGTTCCTGAATAATCTTTTTAATTTTTTCAGTTGCTTTATCTGTGTGTTCCTTGGCTCGTTCTGTGTATTGCCTCATTTCCTTCCTGATGTCTTGAAGGGTTCTGTATATTAAATTTTCGTATTCTGGCTCTGGTAATTCCAGGAATGCACTTCCATCTAGAAGATCCCTGGATTCTTCGTTTTGAGAGTTTGTTGAGGTGATCATGGTCTGTTTCTTTATGTGACTTGATATTGACTGTTGTCTCCGAGCCATCTATAAGTTATTGTATCAGTTTATGCTTGCTTACTGTGTCATATTTTCTTGCTTTGTTTTGTTTTGATATACCCAAATGGGTTGCTTGAGTAAGCTAGCTTGATTATTTTTGCCTTTGGAGCTCTGACGTCCTGTCCCCAGCTGGCTAGAGCTGTTAACAGGTATATCAGTCTAGGAGTCCATTCAGTTTTCTTGTCTGAATTCAGCTCAGGTTTCTAGGCAGCTGATCATCAAGTGTGTGGTACAGGCTCAGTCCTACAGTCTTAGAGGCCAGGGGTGATTGGCTTATATACTGGTATCTCATTGCAGCAGGGGGTGATGCTCTGAACAAGGCAGGGGGCTGAGAACCATCCCCAAGTGTCTCTGAGGAAAGCGTGTTCGTGTTCCCTAGAGCATACAGGTGGGTGGGTTCTGTGGCTGGACCATGGGCACCCAAAGATTTTGGTTGTAAGGACTGGGAGGTACTAGTTAACAATGATGACTTCTTGACAGGCAAATGAACAAAGAAAAAAATAGGTATCTATAAAAAGATGGTTGAACTCTATACTTCTGTTTACACTGCATCTAAACTTAAGGATTTGGAGCATGTGTGATTAAGACTGTTTTGTGATATGTGGAGGATAATCAAATATGATTTTTGAAAAGTTAATCCAT
Organism: Loxodonta africana; assembly: GCF_030014295.1. NCBI lineage: Eukaryota > Metazoa > Chordata > Mammalia > Proboscidea > Elephantidae > Loxodonta > Loxodonta africana. Next base: position 18,658,173 of record NC_087344.1, read on the forward strand.
TAGATCCACTTAGTGTACTCCACTACTCCATGGCTAACCAAACCCAAATTAAAAAAAAAAAAATCACATACATAAACTTGTTTTGCCCAGAGGCAGTGTCTTAGAATATGTAAAAATGAGATTGCACAGTAGTGACAAGATGTTGCACTCAAATAATGAATTTTTTGCTAGGTTAAGGGGGTGCAAACTTAGTCTCCTCTCAGGACTCTGTTCAGATAAAGTTACAATGTATATATCCAATTTGGAAATGATGGCATACCTCTTTGGGTCCAGCAGGCTATTCTATCATCCTTTCATGAATGACCAAGTTTTGCTTATGTGGATTACTGAAAACAAACTTCCGTACTTTAACCAGCAGCTCAAGACCAGCAAGAAAATTCACGAGGTTCTTGATATCATACTGTGCCTTAGAGTTTCTTTTCTCATCCAAGGATGTATTGTCCCCAACACTTTTTGTACATTGGATATTCCTCAGAAATGGGTGAAGCTAGAGGTGAGGCATAATTGAGAAATGGGAATGCATTTAAATTAGAGTTAGAAGGCCTATGCCTACCTAGCAATCCTTTCCTCACCTCCCTACCCTCAGGCTTTCTTTATGGTAGAGGCTCATTTTTTGTTTGTGTGCCCACCATGTTATAGCTAAAGGGAGATGAACTCTTCCCATTCCCATGAGAACAATGGAGGCCTGATCAAATCCAATCATGAAACCATCTAGAGCTTGGCTTACACATTGGCTTTGGTGAAACCCTGAACAATAACCTCATCTCAAGGCTTCTTGCTGTTATTAGGTGCTGTTCAGTCAGTTCTGACTCATAGTGACTGTAGGTACAACACAACAAAACACTGCCCAGTCCTGTGCCACTCTCACAATTGTTGCTATGTTTGAGCCCATTGTTGCAGCCACTGTGTCAGTCCATCGCTTGAGGTCTTCTTCTTTTTAGCTGACCCTCTACCAAGCATGACGTCCTTCTCCAGGGACTGGTCCCTCTTGATAACATGTCCAAAGTGCATAAGACAGTCTCACCATCCTTTCTTCTACTGAGTTGTACTTCTTCCAAGACAAATGTGTTTGTTCTTCTGGCAGTCCCTGGTATGTTCAATATTTTTCATCAACACTATGATTCAAATGTATGAGTTCTACTTCGGTCTACCTTATTTATTGTCCAGCTTTCACATGCATATGAGGCAATTGAAAATACCATGATTTGGGTCAGATGCACCTAGTCCTCTGTGTCTACCTGTGTGACAGACAGACAGTATCTCACCAAGTGTGAAGACCAAAACTTCAGACCACTAGTTTTGTGCTATGTATGTTCAAAAAGCCACATGGTTTGGTGCAAAATAATATATTTTCCTATTTTTCTTCTGTTCAGTTCTACTCTTCATACTCTGTTGAATTGATTTGAAGAAAAAGCCTTCTGTAACTTCAACTCTGTTTTTAAATGTCTCCATTGACATGATGGGGAGTCTGTTCTCCTGTGGGAGTTTGAGACAGAGGAGAAGGTCAGTGTCCTCTCCAGGCTGATGAGGCTCATCGTCTCTATCTGGAAAACCAGCTGCTAGTATAATCTATCTGAAATCTTGTCCACCTTAGTGGCAGCCCAAGCAGGTGGTTCATACAGTCTATAATTCCATAGAGATAATTGAATCACCAGGACCACCAAGCATTTGCAGAAAGACAATATGTAATGTAGCAATCTCAGAGGGAAGAAATTTTCCTTGGGAAATAATTAATAGAATAACCAGTACAGTGTTGTAAAGTTGCTACTGAAGTTGCCTGAAGACTCAGAGATTTTCCACACATGAGTCTCCAACAGAAAACAGGGTGTCCTCACAGTCATGTTATGAGAAGCTGTGCACTTTTTAATTCTGAACATCTAAAGAATATTTGGAATTTCCAGGCAAGGAGACGATATAAACAAAGGCACTAAAATAATGGCTGTGACATGAGGGCAGATAAGAGTGGGGGCAATGGAATAAACAGAGTTTTTGTGAGATTTTTGTAAAACTGAAATTGGGGCTCATGCTGTTTAAACTTAACGTAGGAAGACAGTCCTTACTTTTACATATAATGTATTCCTAGATGTGTAAAAATAAATTATACAACAAGATTATGTGCTACAAGGGACAGTTTTTATTTCCAGAGTGTTATTTTAACTACAAAATTCCATACTATAATTATTGGATAACATCGCGCCACTCAAAATAAGAATAAACAGTTGCAAACATCCATTACTAATCATAACATGGAATGTATGAATCTAAGAAAATTGGAAATTGTCAAAAATGAAATGGATGAGACAGAGCCAACATGGTGGTATAGACAGAAGTACCACACCATCCCTCCACAGCAAAGACCCAAAACCCTAAGTCAAACAGAGACAAAGGACAATCCTGGAACCCTAAGTGTCAAATGAAGGGATAAAGAACTCAGCCAAACACCTAATGGAATAAGAAACTGATAGAGAATAGAGATTGAGGAGAGATATGAGCGGAGGTCCCCTATCAACTAACACAGCCCAGATTTGCCATTTTGGACTCCTGTGGGAGATCAGCTGACAGGGAGTATGGGAAGGCAGCTTCACAGAGCTCCCAGCAGCAGACAGAGCACCAGGTAACCAGTGATGCTTTCTGACCACCCATCCTTCTCCTCCCTGCTTGGCCTCTGCCACTTAGTATCTGGCTGTGGCCGCTTGGCCAGCCTGTAAGTGCCAGCTCCATGCTGCCTGGATTCGCCCTGCCCACATCAGAGATCAGTGGACAGGGAGTATGGGAAAGCGGCTTCACGGAGCTCCCAGCAGGTGACAGAGCTCCTGGTAACCAGCGTTATACACTTTCCCACTCCGCACCTTTCTTTTCCCTTCTCTGCCTTCACCACTTCACACTGGCCTCAGTCTCTCGGCAGGAAGGCACCAGCTCCGTGCCACTTAGATTCACCCCACCCACACTAGCCAGCTCCCTCAGTGCCATTTCTTTGCTGGTGATGTTGCTTTTTTCAGCTTCTTTTGGTTTCTTCCCTGCCTCTCACTTCTTCCCACTCCTTTCTCTCAAACACCTGGCTCCATGTGCCATCTTTGCTTCTTCTTGGCAAGCTGTGAGGTGGTGCTTTGCTGGGAAACTGATGCCACATTAGTGGGATCCCTGGGATCTTTTTGTTTTGATTTGTTTTCCTTTTCTTTTTGAGGCTTGGGAGCCGCTTCTAGCTGGGCTGTACAGCTCGGCTTGGGAGCCACTCCCACAGTCGTGCAGCCATGTTGGCAGAATCCCTGGGGGCATTCTTTTTTTTTTTTTGTCTTTCTTCATTTCTCAGTTTCTCATCTCTCTATACTTACCTTTTTTCCTGCCTCTGAATACCTAGTGCTGTGTGTCATCCCTGACCCTCTGGCCAGGCTGTACTGAGCAGCTTGGGAGCCACTTTCCCAGTCTGCACAGCCACACTGGTGGGATCCCTGGGAGGGCTTCTCTCTTTTTTTTTTGGTATTATTATTACTCTTTTTCTCTTTGCTTTTCTTCATTTCTCAGTTTCTCGTCTCTCTATACTTACCTTCTTCTCCTGTATCCTGAATACCTAATGCTGTGTGCCATATCTGCCCCTTCTAGCCAGGCTGTACTGTGAGGCCTGGGAGCCATTTCCCTGGTCTGCACACCTGAGTCAGTGGGATGCCTGGGTGTCTTTTTTTCTTCTTTTTTGTTTATTTAATTTTTCTTTTCTCTTTTCCTTTTTGTATTTCTTCATTTTCTCAGTTTCTCATCTCTGCTTTCCTTCCCTCTGTCTCCTGAATATCTGGTGCTGTGTGCCATCTTTTTCCGTTCTTGATGGGCTGTGCCCCAAGGCCTAGGAGCCACTTCTTCGGGCACTGCTGGGATCCCTACAGGCATTTTTTTTTTAACTTTTATTTTGTTTTTATTTTTCTCCATTTCTCAATTTCTTATTTCTCCACTCCAATGACAAGTTGCCTCAGCACTTTTTGTTTGTTTTTGGCTCTTGTTTCTCACTCCTCTTTCTCTTCTTTCCTATACCATCTTAACTCCACACATCACAACTTCCCTCCTCCTTCCTGCCCACTGGCACTGTGCACTGAACATCACACCCCCTAGCAGCACAGGCACGGCTTACCAGAACCTATCCTGCACTGACTTCCTGCCCAACCTGTTGGCCCTAGTACATGTCAAAAACAAACCATCTCAGCCCCTTCCCTTCAGCTAGACCTGCCCTGCTGCACTATAGCTGAGCGACTGGCCCTGCTTATTGGACAAGGAGGTGAAAAACATCATGCCAACAGATGAGCAAACAACAAAGAACACACAGCCTGCCTGCTCAGACAGAACCAAATAAAACAGAAAGCAGGATGAAATAAACAAATCTACAATTAATAAACAAAGAAAATAACTACTGAATGTCCCAAAGGCAGCAGACAATATCAAAACATTAAAAAAAAAAAAGACAGGATTGTTTCAAGATAAAACATCAGGTGATTCTCCAGTAGAAGAAAAGGCACTAGAACTACCTGATAGGGAATTCAAATCTCTAATATTCAGAGCAATCCAACAGTTGAAGCAAAAAACAGGCAAAAATGAAGGAAAAAGAGATAAATTCATAGAAAGGGCAGACAAATACATGGAAAATACAGACAAAAAAATGGAATAATACAGGAATAAAATACCAGAATAAGTTCACAGCTAGAAATCATACAAAAACAACAATTTGAAATCCAAAAGATAAAAAACAAGATTTTAGAAATGGATAGTGTCATAGAAGGTCTGAGCAGTGGGTTTGGAACAATGGAAGACAGGGTCAGAAAATTGATGACGAAAACTTGAATACAAATTTGTTTGAGGAAAAATCAGAAAAAAGAATGGAGAAAAATGAAGAAAACTTGAGAATTATATGGGATAAAATCAAAAGCAAAAATTTACGAGTGATTGGAATTCCAGAACAGGGGGAGAAAACAGAAAACACAGAGAGGATCATTGAACAACTGCTGACAGAAAACTTCCCTAATATCATGAAAGATGAAAAGTTGAGCATCCAGGAAGCTCAATGAATCCCGTATAGGATAGACCCCAAAAGAAAATCACCAAGACATATCATAATCACACTTGCTAAAACCAAAGACAAAGAAAGAATCTGGAAAGCAGCTCGAGAAAAATGAAAAGCCACATACAGAGGGGAAACAATAAGACTAAACTCTGATTACTTGGCAGAAACCGTGCAGACAAGAAGGCAATGGAATAACATATATAAAACCTTGAAACAAAAAAAATTGCCAACCAAGAATAATATATCCTGCAAAACTCTCGAATATGATGGTGAAACTAGGACATTTCCAGATGAACAGTTATTAAGGGAATATGTAAAAACCAAACCAATTGAGAAGAATTATTAAAGGGAGTCCTTTGGTTTGAAAACAAACATCAGACCACAGCCTGAATCTATGGTACATACACACAATGGAGTGCAAGGCAACAACAAAGAACAATGATAAATCTGTGAAGCATCTCATAACATGGATTAATCTGGAGGCCATTATGCTGAGTGAAATGAGTCAATCACAAAAGGACAAATATTGTGTGAGGCCACTACTGTAAAAATTCATGAAAAGGTTTACACACAAAAAGAAGCAATCTTTGATGGTTACCAGGGAGAGGAGGATTGGGGATGGAAAAACACTTAATAGACAATAGATAAGTGGTAACTTTGGTGAAGGGTAAGACAGTACACAATACTGGGGTAGCCAGCACAACTTGCACAAAGTAAGGTCATGGAAGCTCCACAGACACATCCAAACTCCCTGAGGGATGGAATTGCTAGGCTGAGGTCAGTGGAGACCATGGTCTAGGGGAACATCTAGTTCAGTTGGGACATCATAGTTTAGAAAGAAAATGTTCTACATTCTCCTTTGCTGAGTGGGGTGTAGGGTCTTAAAAGCCTGTGTGCAGTCATATAAGATATTCCAGTGGTGTCACCCTTTCAGGAGCAAGGAGAATGAAGAAAACTGAAGACACAAGGGGAAGATTAGTCCAAAGGACTAATGGACCACAACTATCACGGCCTCCACTGGACTGAATCCAGTTCAACTAGATGGTGCCTGGCTACCACCACTGACTGCCCTGACAGGTATCATAATAGAGGGTCCTGGACAGAGCTGGAGAAAAATGTAGAACAAAATTCTAACTCACAAAAAAAGACCAGACTTACTGGCCTGACAGAGACTGGAGAAACCCCGAGAGTACGGCCCCTGGACACCTATTAGCTCAGTACTGAAATCACTCCTGAGGTTCGCCCTTCAGCCAAAGATTAGACAGACCCATAAAACAAAATAAGACTAAAGGGGAACACCAGCCCAGTGGCAAGAACTAGAAGATAGGGAAACAGGAAAACTGGTCATAGGGAATCCAAAGTCGAGAAGGAGAGTGTGTTGACATGTCGTGGGGTTGTTAAAAAGTGTCAAAACAATATGTGTACTGTTTAATAACAAGTTAGTTTGTTCTGTAAAGCTTCATTTAAAGTACAATAAAAAAAAAGATTTGATGCATTAAACACTAATGACCGAAAAGACCAAAATAGATGTCAGAAGAGACAGGCTGTTAAGATATTGCCTCATTTGTCTATACATATAAATACATTATTAAGATGTCAGAAGAGACTCTGAAACTTGCTCTTGAAAGTAGAGCTGCTAAAGTTGAGGATGTTTTCTGAAGGAATCTAGTATAGTTCTGTTTGGCATTGGCACCAGGGAAAGACATTTAGTTTGAGTGGCTCATCTGACAGGCAGCTCTGCGTTTGCAGAGTGGAGGGGATGGTCTGAAGCAACCTCGATTAGACCATTAGATATGTATGGGTCTCCTGGCTAAGCCACCACTACCACTGCCAGCCTGGTCTGAGCCCAGGCCCCGCCTTTGCATTTTGGGGTAGGAAAATAACAATTTTCCTCAGGTCCCAGCCACAGGTCGTGGTTGTTGTTCCTCATCACCACAATTCCTGAGACCCCAACCATACTCTCCCCAGGTGTGGAGTCCAGGAGTACATATGCACATCCGAGCTAATGAGTCAGTTGATAGTGAGCTCTCATTGCAAAGAATGGAAATTCTGGAACACTTAATTGTGCTTATGCAGAACCTGTACATAGACTAAGAGGCAGCTGTTGAACGGAACAAGGGGATACTGCGTGGTTCAAAATCAGGAAGGGTGTGCATTGGGGTTCTATCCTTTTACCATACTAAATCTGTATGCTGAGGAAATAATTCGAGAAGCTGGACTATATTAAGAAGAACAGGGCGTCAGGATTAGAGGAAGATTCATTAACAACCTGTGTTATGCAGATAACACAACCTTGCTTGCTGAAAGTGAAGAGGACTTGCAGCACTTACTGACAAAGATAAAAGACTACGGGCTTCAGTATGGATTGCACCTCAAAATAAAGAGGACAAAAATTCCTCAGAACTGGACCAATAAGCAACATCAAGATGAATGGAGAAAAGACTGAAGTTGTCAAGGACTTTATTGACTTGCATCTACAATCAACACCCATGGAAACAGCAGTCAAGTAATAAAATGACCTATTGCATTGGGCAAATCTGCTGCAAAAGACCTCTTGAAAGTGTTGAAAAGCAAAGATGTCACTTTGAGGACTAAGGTGCACTTGAGCCAAGCCATGATACTTTCAGTCACCTCATACGCATGCTAAAGCTGGACAACGAATAAGGAAGATCGAAGAAGAACTGATACCTCTGAGTTATGGTATTGGCAAAGCTTACTGAAGTATACCACGGACTACCAGGATAACGAACAAACCTGTCTTGGAAGAAGTACAGCCAGATGGTCCTTGGAATTGAGAATGGTAAGACTTCATGTCTCGTACTTTGGACATGTTATTAGGAGGGACCAGTCCCTGTAGAAGGACATCATGCTTGGTTATGTAGAGGAACAACAAAAATACTTAGACCCTCGATGAGACGGACTGACACAGTGGCTGCAACAATGGACTCAAACATAGCAAGCATTGTGAGGATGCTGCAGGACCGGGTAGTTTGTTCTGTTGTATATACAGTCGCTGTGAGTTGGAACCTAATCCACGGCACCTAACAACAACAACGTTAATGTGGTCAATTTCTCGACTCTGTTTCATTTGTTGATCTACTTGATTATCCTTACACCGTTACACTTTCTTCATTACTGCAGCATTATAGCAACTTTTCAAACAATTTTCTTCCCCAAGATTGGTTTGCATATCCACAAATTCTACATCTGCCTTCATACTTAATGACGAAAGACTGAATACTTTCCCCAGTGTAAAGGAGGAAATGAAAACATGCAACTCAGTAAGCCCAGTGCAGTGTGAGAACGGCGGCCGCTGCCTGGACACTCCTGAGTGGTCTACGGGAGCAGGAAAGACCGGTGCGGTGGAAGGTATTTTAGAAGACAGCATTCAGCACATTGAACACATGACCAGGTAGGGAGGCCTTCCTTAAACGTCACTTCCTTGGAGTCACGCTCAACATCCAAATTTAGAGATCAGCGTTTCACCTGAATGTTGAAATATTGCACAGTTTTAAAAAAATACACACACGTATATTTTCACACATATACATGTACTTCTGTGCACATGAATATACATACTTATACATATATCTAAGTGTACAAATATATATATGCATATATTTTTTAATGTCCTTTATTTTTCGAGCACTTTAAAGTTTTCAGGAGCTGTCTACCTTTGGGAAATTTACAATACATATTAGCATCTTAAAGGCTCTGAGAGGAATTGCAGAATGGTTTACTGAAACCAAATATTCCGGGGACATCCACAACTCCTCTATTTTTCATGGCCTAACTAGTATGTTTATAGACATACTTTACATAAAGCTGAATATTGTTTAAAGTTCCACAGAACAACTCCCCAACCAATCAAAATAAACCTGCCACAAATTAAGCCGATAAGCTTTTTCTCAAACAAACCAAGAATGAACACTAGGCACAAAAGAAAAACCATGTGCCTGGAAGTGTATTTCATGTGTAGTAATGAGCACACTCAGTTTAATAAAAATATTGCTTCTTCCCATTTGCATGTGGGAGTTCTATGGTAAACTTCTACCTAGATGTTAAATACCCAACTCTTAGTGGTTTTAATACAACTTTACTGATTTGGTTTATTAACTAGCATCCTTCTTTCAAGTATAATAACCTATTCTAGTGATCTTAAGCATAAATTAAAATTCATCAGAAGATAAAGAGGCACCTCACCAAACCCAGGGATAGGAATGCAACCCAAACTTAGGGAATGCAGTAAATCCAGGGACTGGACCGCTGTGCCTCTCTCACTCTCTCCCCCTTCATCAATGATTCCCCCACCCCTTCACTGTCTTCTTCTGATTCTCAGTCAATATGGCCGAAAAAACACGGCTATAACAGCTCCTGAGTTTCAGGTTACAAGTTCAACCGTGACAAGACACTGAACTCTGATTGATCCACCTTCTGTCAGTTCCCTGCTCCTCCCTACCCCAGCCTGTCAGGAACCATCCCTGAAAGGTGATGAACATGAACAGAGGACAGGGCAGGGAAGCCATTACCACAAAGAGGGAAAGGGAAAATAGACAACCTGTGTCTACTACATCTGGCAAATTGCTCAAACAAAGTAAAGACAACCCCTTGGTTAATCACACACATGCTGTTGATTCCATTACATTAACAACCTAAATGTGGCTTCAGGCTGGACCAGAATCGGTAGAGACTACAAAATGTGCTTATTCCTTTTTCTCAACTAAACACTGAAAAAGACATCTTAGGAATAATTAACAGCAGCATAGAAGGTGAGAAAGAAGTACTGAAATGGAATTAACAATCCTTAATAAATAATGATATTCCACGCACCCACTAGGATTCCACCTTTATCGGTTATTCCATAACTATTCTCAAATTAACATTCCTGTGAGCAGGTGTCTACATGGCAAGTTCTTATTCTCTCTTCAGATCTCACAGCCTGATATGAACAAACACACAGACTCATCTCTGCCACTTCCCCATGCCCACCAATGTTGCGGCTACATAGAATGGCTTGCCCCTTCCAGATTTATAGGACAGACTTGTATGAAAAAGTATTGTTTATCTGAAATTCAAATTTAACTGAGTGCCTCTTATTTTTTCTTTGCTGAGTTTGCCAACCCTACCCAGACCACACTCTGTGCTGTCAATGCTCCCTTGACCTTGTCACCCTTTTCCTTTCACTTAGAGTGCCCCCTCTTGGACAAAATCACCCTTCAAGGGCCAACAAAGACACTATTTTCTCTGTAAAACATCCCCTATTTTCCTCAGGTAGTTAGACCATTCTAGGATACTTTTCTCAACTCTCTATTAAAACACTTGCCACACTGAATTGGCTACCTATTTCTACCACTGGCCATGACCACTTCAAGGCCACGACTGGGTTTCAGATATCTTTGAATCTCCATGCCTGGTACATAGTAGATATTTCATAAAAGTGAGTGAATGAATGAATGAATTTCTTTGTGAATGAACTACTGCTATCACCTATTAACTCCCATCCCATTTCCCTCTGTGATTCCATGCTCCATCTCCTAAACACAGTATATTTTGAACTTCAGGCCACTCCTTTGTAGGTAGAAAAATTAATTTAGTGAATAAAGCTAGCATGAAGTAGAATCAAGTGAAATAGGTTAGAGGGATGTGGAGTGAAGTGTAATGGAAACTAAAGTGCTGCACATAGTAAGGCTAAGTCCTGTTCATCTCAAGTTTCAGTTGTGTGTGTGTATGGGTGTGTGCATCTATATGTGTGTATTGGATTTCAGCATAGAATGCATTTTTACTGTGGGTTCTGGTCAAAACAGTGTATGAAAGCCACGTGTCTGTCAGTTTGTCATATTGTGGGGGCTTGCGTGTTGCTGTGATGCTGGAAGCTATGCCACTGGTATTCAGATACCAGCAGGGTCACCCATGGAGGACAGGTTTCAGCTGAGCTTCCAGACTAAAATAGACTAGGAAGAAGGACCCGGCAGTCTACTTCTGAAAAGCATTAGCCAGTGAAAACCTTATGAATAGCAGTGGAACACTGTCTGATATAGTGCTGGAACATGAGCCCCCCAAGTTGGAAGACACTCAAAAGATGACTTGGGAAGAGCTGCCTCCTCAAAGTAGAGTTGATCTTGATGACATGGATGGAGTAAAGCTTTCAGGACCTTCATTTACTGATGTGGCACGACTCAAAATGAGAAGAAAGAGCTGCAAACATCCATTAATAATCGGAACCTGGAATGTACAAAGTATGAATCTAGGAAAATTGGAAATCATCAAAAATGAAATGGAATGCATAAACATCAATATCCTAGGCATTAGTGAGCTCAAATGGACTGGTATTGGCCATTTTGAAGCGGACAACCATATAGTCTACTATGCTGGGAATGACAACTCGAAGAGGAATGGTGTTGCATTCATCATCAAAGAGAACATTTCAAGATCTATCCTGAAGTACAATGCTGTCAGTGATAGGATAATATCCATACGACTACAAGGAAGACCAGTTAATATGACTATTATTCAATTTTATACACCAACCAGTAGGGCCAAAGATGAAGAAATAGAAGATTTTTATCAGCTGCTACAGTCTGAAATTGATTGAACATGCAATCAAGATGCATTGATAATTACTGGCGATTGGAATATGAAAGTTGGAAACAAAGAAGAAGGATCAGTAGTTGGAAGTATGGCCTTGGTGACAGAAAAAATGCCAGAGATCGAATGATAGAATTTTGCAAGACCAACGACTTCCTTATTGTAAGTACGTTCTTTCACCAACATAAACGGCTACTATACACATGGACCTCGCCAGACGGAACACACAGAAATCAAATTGACTACATCTGTGGAAAAAGACAATGGAAGAGCTCAGTATCACCAGTCAGAACAAGGCCAAGGGCTGACTATGGAACAGACCATCAATTGCTCATATGCTAATTCAAGCTGAAACTGAAGAAAATCAGAGCAAGTCCACAAAAGCCAAAATATGAACTTAAGTATATCCCACCTGAATTTAGAGACCATGTCAAGAATAGATTTGATGCGCTGAACCCTAGTGACCGAAGACCAGTCAAGTTGTGGAATGACATCAAGGACATCATACGTGAAGAAAGCATGAGGTCATTGAAAAGACAGGAAGGAAAGAAAAGACCAAGATGGATGTCAGAGGAGACTCTGAAACTTGCTCTTGAACTTCGAGCAACTAAAGCAAAAGGAAGAATTGATGAAGGAAAAGAACTGAACAGAAGATTCCAAAGGGTGCCGCGAGAAGACAAAGTAAAGTATTATAATGACATGTACAAAGAGCTGGAGATGGAAAACCAAAAGGGAAGAACATGCTCAGCATTTCTCAAGCTGAAAGAACTGAAGAAAAAACTCAAGCCTCGAGTTGCAATAGTGAAGGATCCCATGGGGAAAACATTAAATGACACAGGAAGCATCAAAAGAAGATGGAAGGAATACACAGAGTCATTATACCAAAAACAACTGGCCGATGTTCAACCATTTCAAGAGGTGGCATATGATCAGGAACCGATGGTACTGAAGGAAGAAGTCCAAGCCGCTCTGAAGGCACTGGCAAAAAACAAGACTCCAGGAATTGATGGAATATCAGTTGAGATGTTTCAACAAACAGATGCAGCACTGGAGGTGCTCACTTGCCTATGGCCAGCTTCCTGGCCAACTGACTGGAAGAGATCCATATTTATGCCTACTCCCAAGAAAGGTGATCCAACCAAATGTGGAAATTATACAACAATATCACTAATACCACACGGAAGCAAAATTTTGCTGAAGATCATTCAAAAACAGCTGCAGCAGTATATTAACAGGGAACTGCCAGAAATTCAGGCCAGTTTCAGAAGAGGATGTGGAACCAGGGATATCATTGCTGATGTCAGATGGATCCTGGCTGAAAACAGAGAATACCAGAAGGATGTTTACCTGTTTTTTATTGACTATGGAAAGGCATTCAACTGTGTGGATCGTAACAAACCATGGATAACATTGCGAAGAACGGGCATTCCAGAACACTTAACTATGCTCATGAGGAACACGTACACAGATCAAAAAGCGGTTGTTCAGACAGATCAAGGGGATACTGCGTAGTTTAAAGTCAGAAAAGGTGTGTGTCAGGGTTGTATTCTTTCACCATACCTATTCAATCTGTATAATGAGCAAATAATCCGAGAAGCTGGACTATATGAAGAAGAACGGGGCATGGGGACTGGAGGAAGATTCATTAACATCCTGCATTATGTAGATGACACAACCCTGCTTGCTGAAAGTGAAGAGGACTTGAAGCACTTACTAATGAAGATCAAAGACCACAGCCTTCAGCATGGATTACACCTCAACATAAAGAAAACAAAAATCCTCACAACTGGACCAATGAGCAACATCATCATAAACGGAGAAAAGATTGAAGTTGTCAAGGATTTCATTTTACTTAGATCCACAATCAACAGCCATGGAAGCAGCAGTCAAGAAATCAAAAGATGCATTGCATTGGGCAAATCTGCTGCAAAGGACCTCTTCAAAGTGTTGAAGAGCAAAGATGTCACCCTGAAGACTAAGGTGCGCCTGACCCAAGCCATGGTATTTTAGAATCGCATCATATGCATATGAAAGCTGGACAATGAATAAGGAAGACCAAAGAAGAGTTGACCACATATAGACAGTTCTTTAAGGAACACAATGCAAACATTTTTTACTAGTTAAGCTCAACTATTTTTTTGTTTTAAAGATGACTTCAGGAGATCATTTCAGGTTAAAGTTTAAAGATTACCTCAGGGCAATGGTTTTAGGGAGGTCATCCAGGCTCAGTAGTTTGGATTCCATAAGAGTTTCATATTCTGTTGCATATTTCCTCACTTTTGATCAGGATTCTTCTATACAGTCTTTGATCAAAATGTTCAATAATGGTAGCCAGGTACCATCCAGTTCTGGTCTAGTGGCAAAGGAGGCATTTGTTCACAGTCTTTAGCCTTAAGCCCCTGTTTTCATTCCACCTAGGGGTATTGTTGCTTGTGAAAGCTGAACAGTGAATAAAGAAGACCAAAGAAGAATTGATGCATTTCAATTATGGTGTTGGCAAAGAATACTGAATATACCATGGACTGCCAGAAGAACAAACACATCGGTCTTGGAAAAAGTACAGCCAGAATGTTCCTTAGAAGCAAGGATGGAAAGACTTCATCTCACATAGTTTGGACATGTTATCAGGAGGGACCAGTCCCTGGAGAAAGACATCATGCTTGGCAAAGTAGAGGGTCAGCGAAAAGAAGGAAGACCCTCAGTGCGACGGACTGACACGGTGGTTGCAACACTGGGCTCAAGCATAACAACAGTTGTGAGCATGGCACAGGACTGGGCATTGTTTCCTTCTGTTGTACATAGGGTGGCTACGAGTTGGAAGTGACTTGACAGCACCTAACAACAATAGAGCTGTTGTGCAGAGAATTTGTTCATACCATCAATCCAGCTTCTATCCCATAGCGTTTGAAAGTAGTGACTTGTGTGGACTTAGGCAGTCTTATTGGTTCCCATTTGGCATGTCCAATCAATATGGGCAGAAAGACGGAATTACATACTTTCTCTTTCCCAATACTAGACAGGGGAAGTGTTCCGCAGTCAGACACAATATCCATCCCCATAATATGTTCAGGTAAAGGAGACAACCACTTTCCATAAAGGCTGTTCAAGCATTCCAATTTATCATCCAAACTTTCATCTTAATCCCATTACCCGTTCCATTTCTATATCCTTCCAATCTGCCTGTACTCACTCTTAGGATACAGCCAACAGGCTTTTGATTTTTGTTGTTGTTGAGAATATACAGAGCAAAACATATACCAGCCATTTCTTCATGTATAAGTCAGTGACACTGATTACATTCTTTGAGTTGTGCAACCATTCTCATGTTCCTTTTTTGATTTGTTCCTCCCCAATTAATATAAACTGCTTCTTAAGGTTCCTATCAAATCTTTGGAGTTGCTGTTTTGCCTGTGTGGTTCCATAGAGATAATTCCTTAAAAGAGCATAATGCTCAAAAAAAAAAAAAAAAAACCCAGCGCCTGGGCAGATATTTATTAGTTAAGGTAAACTGTTGCTTGGTTTTAGGAAGACTTTTTTTTTTTCAGGGGTTATTTTTGCTTTAGGTATTAAAGATATCTCCGGACAGTAGTTCCAGGGGTTCGTCCAGCACTCTTCGCTCCAGAAAGTCTGGAGTCTATGAAAATCTCAAATTCTGTTCTGCGTTTTTCCCTTTTTGATCAGGATTCTTCTATAGGATCCTTGATCAAAATGTTCAGTAAGGTAGCTAGACACCATCCAGTTCTTCTGATTTCATGGCAAAGAAAGCAGTTTTTCATGGAGGCAATTAACCACACATTGCATATCCCTCTCCTGTTCCTAACTCTCTTCTTTTGTTGTTCCAGCCCAATAGAGACCAAATTTGGTGCCATGGCTAGATGCTACCAAGATTTTAAGACCCCAGGCATTACATAACTAACTAGGAGGTAGCACAGGAACATTAAACACGTTAGTAGACCAGTTAACTGGGATGTCCCATGAAATCGTGACCCTTAACCTTCAAACCAAGGAACCAAATCCTGTAAGGTTTTTGGTTGTGCTTAAGCAGGGTCACCAATTACCCTTTATTTTTTGTTGTTGTAAATATATTTGTTACACATTGATTTATGTCCCCCCAGTATATGTGTTGTACATCCTAACCTCCATGCCTGTGGTTATAATCCCATTTGTGAAGAGACTGTCTTTGTTATGTTAATGAGGCAGGATTAGTGTAGGGTGTGTTTTGAGCCAATCTCTTTGAGATGTAAAAGAGATTAAACAACCAAACAAGGAAGCAGAGATGGGGGAAGAGATCTCCCAGAGCAGAAGCTCAAAGACACAAGGACCTTCCACCAGAGCCTACATAAGAAGAAAGCCTTCCCCTAGAGCCAGCATCCAGAATTCAGCCTCCTAATCTGTAAGAAAATAAATTTGTTTGTTAAAGCTATGCATTTGCGATATTTCTGTTACAGCAGCAAGAGATACTAAGACATTATCACACAACTTTTGCCAGTTCAGCTTTTTATAGGTGTATAACTTACTGACATCAGTTACAATAATACGCTGTGTAACTCTAGCCTTAATTCAATTTTCCATCACCGTTAACCACCCTTTCTTCCTCCTCCCTACTGCCCCTCTCAGTGCCATCGAGTCGATTCCGACTCATAGCGACCCTATAGGACAGAGTAGAACTGCCCCATAGAGTTTCTGCCCCTAGTAACCACTAAAAGACTTTGGTTTCTACACATTTGACTTTTCGTGTTTTTTTTCAAGTGAGCTTGTACAATATCTGTCCTTCTGTGATTGACTAATTTCACTCAGCATAATGTCTTCAAACTCCATCATCAAGTTTTGATTTTACAATGGTAGGGAGAGGAAATTTTCCCCAGTCAGACATACATTCCCCAACAGACATCATTTCCATTCCCATAATACATTCAAGTAAAAGGAATTTAATCACGTCCCATAAAGCCTGTTCATCCAAACTTCCACCTTAATGGTCTCAAATATTGTATCCTCCCTATCTAACTGTAGCTCCCTTTAAGATTCACCAACGAATTTTGGAAGCAGTGCATGGAGCTCCTGTCTCAAGGAGTTCAGAAGGTCTACTGGTCATTTTGCCCACTCTTGTTCATATGACCTTGAGTCTCCAGCCAAGGCTTGGACCAAGAACATCAGACCTTCTCAAAGATCCTTAATCCTGATTAGATTCTGCACCACTGACCCTGGCAGTTGTAGGTCAGGCTTCTCATTCTCACCTTTGTCTTGCAGGGTTCTCAATTCCTCTAAATGAGGGTCAAAAAAATAGATTTATCTAGGGATCTTCAGTATTGGATTACTAGCAGGTCTCCTGTCAGTCCACCCAACTTCAGAGTGTGCCTTCATATTTTTTTTTTAACCCCATCAGTGTTTGTTTTAGTCCTCAATTTCTTAATAACCTATTGAAGCTCTCCACCCTGCTGAATAGAATCCCTTGACTCCTCCCTTTCCCTTTCCCCTCTGTTGTTCCAGTTCTAAACTTCTTTGCTATCTTCAGCATAAGTCTTTCTTTTGGAAATGGCTCTGATGCTAGTGGCTATAGCTTGGTCTTCCATAATGCAAGCTTGACCCAGTGTCAGGATCCTTTCTGAAACTTGCTTTTTCTCTCATTTTAAATTCTCCTTTGATAGGGTTATTAGGATAGCGGCTGTAGCTCAGACCGCACAGAATCCAAGCTTGGTCCAATGTCAGGATCTGCCCCAACACTTTCTTTTCTTTTTTTTGTAAATTAAAAATGTATTCTTTTTTAATATTATACGATATATCTAATTTTCCATTTTAATCAGTTTTAAATGTACTATTCAGTGGCATTAAATAGATTCAATGTTGTAGAAGCATTACCACTTGTTGTTGGCAAAATTTTTTTATCACCCAAATTAGAAACTCTGTACTCATTCAGAATAACTTCTCCTTATTCTTTTCCCCAGTCCTGGTATCCTCTAATCTACTTTCTGTCTCTATGAATCGGCCTATTGTAGTTTGTGGGTTTAGATACTTCATATACGCTTACTTTACTTGCTATGTTTTCAGAATCTATCAATATTATGGATCAGAATTTCATACCTTTTTTGGCTGAATAATACGCCATTGTATGCATATACCACATTTTGTGTACCCATTCATCTGTTAATGGACACTTGAGTTTATACCTTTTGGCTATTGTGAATAATGAATATTGGTTTACAAGTTACTCTTGAGTTGCTGTTTTCAATTCCTTTGGTATATACACATAGGAGTAGAAGTGGTGGGTCTCGTGATAATTGTTTACCTTTCTGATTAAGCACCAGTGTGTTTTCCATAGCAGCTGCACCATTTTACATTTCCCCCAGCAATGTACGAGTGTTCAAACTTAGCTACATTCTCCACACTTATTTTTCATTTTTGAAAATGACTGTTATATCCAGCCTATTAGGTATGAAGTAGTATCTCATTTTGGTTTTGATTTGCATTTTGCTAAGGCCTAATGATGTTTATCACCATGTCTTACGATTCTTGGTTATTTGTATACCTTCTTCAGAGAAATATCTATTCAAGTCCTTTGCTCATTTTTAAATTGGTGGTTGGTCTTCTTGTTCTTGAGTTTTCAGAATTCTTTACATATTCAGGATCTTATATCCGTATGAGTTATATGACTTGCAAATATTTTCTCCTATTTTATAGGTTGTCTTTTTGATTTCTTGATATCTTTTTTCTTTTTCTTTTAAAACAACTTTTTTTAACCTTTTTGTTTCTAAAAATATACGGAACAAATCATCTGCAATTCAGCATCTTCACACATACAATTCATTGATACCAATTACATCAATCATATTGTGCAACTGTCACCAGTATCTACTGCCAAATTTTCTATCACCATAAACAGAAACTTAGTGCTTCCTAAACAATGATGGACAAAATTTGTAATTTCAATGTAATCCAATTTTTCAATTTTTTATTTTGTTGTTTATATTTTTTGTGTCACATGTAAATACATATTGCCAAATCCTTATAGTTTCTTCTAAGAATGTTATGACATTAGCTGTCATATTTCGTTCATGAATCACTTTGAGTTATTTTTGGATGGTGGGAAGAACAAGTCAAACTTCATTCTCTTCCATGTGGAATTCCAGTTATCTTTGTACCATTCAGTAAAGAGACTCTTCTTCCCACCACTGAATGGATTTGGCATCCTTATTGAAAATGAATTGACCTGACCATATATGAATGGGTTATTTGTAGAGTTTCCATTCCATTCAATTGTTCTATACGTCGATTCATATGCCAATATCGCACACTTCGATTACTGCAGCTTTGCAGTTGTTTTGAAATTGCATAGTATGACTTTGATCCCTGTGTTTGAAGATTATTTTGGCTGTTCAGGATCCCTAGCAATTCAAGATGAGCTTACGTTGTGGCTTTTCAATTTCTATAAAAATGGCTTTTGGAATTTTCATTGGGATTGCACTGAATCTGTAGATTAATTTAGCAGGATTGTCATTTTCAGAATATTAAGTCTTCCATTCCATAAACACGGTCTTTCCATTTATTTAGGTCTTCTTGAATTTGTTTCAGCAATATTTTGTAGTTTTGCCTCCTAAGTTAAATTTAGTCTTAAGGATTCCCTTTTTTAGCTGCTTTTGGAAAAAG
Source organism: Loxodonta africana (assembly GCF_030014295.1). NCBI lineage: Eukaryota > Metazoa > Chordata > Mammalia > Proboscidea > Elephantidae > Loxodonta > Loxodonta africana. The sequence goes on from NC_087344.1 coordinate 18,677,440, forward strand.
AATGTTTCTCTTTTGATTGTTGTGTGTGCTTGAGTTTATTTTCCTTGAAATTTGTTTACCTTCTTACATTTGTAGATTTACATCTATAATCAAATTTTGGAACTTTTCAGTCCTTATTTCTTCAAGTATGATTTTTGTCACTTTCTCTCCCTTTTCTCCTTCTGGGGTACCAGTACTGGTCATCTTGATTGTGTCTAGCAGGTCTCATAGGCTTTGTTTACTTTTCTTCTTTTTTCATTTTGCTCTTGAGACTCAGCAGTTTCAACTGCCCTTTTTTCAGCTTTGCTGGTTGTTTCTTCTGCCTGCTGAAATCTTTGCATCCTCTAGTGAGTTTTTATTTCAGTGTTTGTATTTTTGAGCTCCTGAATTTTTGTTTGGTTTCTTTTTATACTTTCTCTTGATTAATATTCTCATTTTCTTTCATACATTGCTTTCCATATGTCCTTTATTTATTTCACCATGTTTTCCTTTGGCTCTATAGGCATATTTAAGACAGTTTTTTCGAAGTCTTTCTCTAGTAAGTCTGATGTGTGGACTTGAACATTTTGTCAATTTATTTTGTTCCTTAGAATAGAACAAATTTTGTTTTTCTCGTATGTGTTATGATTTTTTTTTTTTAATTGGACATTTTAATACATAAAGTGTTCCCGGTAAGCGATAATTCTTTGTAGTAGTCCATCTGTATCTCCAGCATCTGGGGCAGCAGTGTGCTCTGTAAGCTCAGTTCTCTGGCAGGTCTAAGAACTGTTGTTGCTTTTCAGCTTTTCTCTTGTTTTGAAGCTGCAAGAGACATCCAAGCTGATCTTAGAGTAGAATGGAAGCTGGAAATCTCCAACTAGTGTTTTTACAGTGATTTTATTAAATGCCAGGAGCTAGAAAATGCAAACAAATCAAAATAAAACCCACATCCACCTCTCCCAATCTGTGCAGATTGACTCTATGCTGGGGCACTCCTTAAACACTTAAAGAGTGAGGTGAAAGCATAGGTCTGTCTCAGGTCGTTTCTGAATATAACTTTTGCTCTAGATGTGTGTAGCCTGCTAAATTTTCCCAAACACATAGTTGCTTTTGAATTCCTGATTTTCCAAGGAAATACTTCCCAGTTTTGGATTCCAGGCCTTAGGCAATCTACTGTATGTTTTGACCATAACATTTAGCTGCAGCCATCTATGGGTTGTTAGTTCCTCTTGCCATCCTTCTTTGCAAATGCCTGCCACCCTACCAGCCTGAGTTGTAAGTTAGGTAAAACAGAGATAAAGTCCTTGCACCAGTACTTCAGGTATCCTCCAGAAAGATTAGAACAGACATACACAATAATCTTCTGTACTCCAACTGGAGCCAGGAACCAGGGTCCCACGCTGGAATCACAAGCAACTGCTGCTGCTGCTATAAGACCACCGCTTAGCTGGGGAGGGAATGGGGCAAGGGCAAGTAAAGATGCCACAAAGATTTCTTACCTTTCTGAAGTCATCTTTTCCTCGATTCAGCATTTGCTGGGTTGATGCAAACTGGTGCTGTTTTCCAAGGTTCTCACAAGGCAGTAACAGTTTCTAGGTTTTTTTTTTCTATGATGGGACAAGAGCTTGAAACAGTCTATCTCACCACCTTACTCAACTTTCCCACTTGATGCATTTTAACTTTGTCCTTTGATAGGGCTCTGAATGAGATATGGGAACTCAGCAGACCAGAATCCAAACATGCCCACCTTCACAGCTAGGATCACTGACAAGACCCAGCAGAGCTCATCCAACCTCCACAGACTATCCCCCAAAGTAAAAATCATTTATGTTTTTGTCACTTTGTCATTTCTTTTTCTTTTTTTTGGTACTTATTTTTTCTAGTTTATATATTCTTATTCTCATTTAATTTTTTATTTGCTTCTTGCTAGTTGCTGTTGAGTAGATCACAACTCACAGCAATCCCAATGTGCAAAGTAGAACTGCTCCATAGGGTTTTCAAAGTTGTGACCTTTCAGAAGCAGCAACCAGGCATTACTTTCGAGATGTCACTGGGTGAGTGTGAACTGATAACCTTTCAGCTAGTAGTCCAGGGCTTAACGATTTGTGCCACCCAGGGACCTAGTTTTTATTTAGTCATAGTTTTTACCACTTGGAATCCTGTCCTGGGACTAGTTGACCCTAAGCTTAGCAAGACTTAACCCAAGTCCAAGATGATGCAAGGCCCTCTCAGCCTTCTCTTCTGAGGAGGAGACCCATGTGGGAGGCTACCAGATCCTCAAAACCCTCTGTAAGGTTACCCTCACCAAGGTGAAATTGGCTAGGCCCATCCTCACTGAGGATAAGGTAGTGGTAAGGTCATTAGGAAGATCCAGGAACCTCCTCCAGCATTCACAGACGATCCCAAGAGGTAAAAATTATGAAGGCTTTCAATCATGCCTTCTCTTCCTTTATTCTGCCCTAGAACTCTTCCAGTGAAAAACTATGACAAATCCCCAATTGGATGTGTGGAGCCTGGAAGTCGTCTTGTATTTGTTGGTAAGTGGATCCCTGCCTTTTGGTGGAAACAACCTTCATGGAGCTGTGAGAGTGTGTACTGTAAAATTGTTTGAAATCATCAGGAATGAGAAAACACTCTATATAGTGATGGAGTATGCATGTGCAGGGGAGGTGTTTCATTACACAACAGCTCCTGGCAGGATGAGGGAAAAAGAGGCTCAAGCCATCAAATTCCACCAGATAGTATCAGCAGTGTAGTAGTGTCACAACAGCGGTATGGTTTAGAGAGACCTGAAAAGAGAAAACCTGCTATTGGATATGGAAATGAACAGCAAACTTGCAGACTTTCATTTTGGAAATGAATTCATCCTGGTCAACGAGCAGTAGACCTTCTGTGGCAATCTACCTTCCTTTATTCCGCCCTAGAACTCTTCCATGGAGAAAAGTATGACGGACCTCCAGTGGATGTGTGGAGCCTGGGAGTCATCTTGTATTTGGTGGTGAGTGGATCCCTGCCTTTTTGTAGAAACGCCTTCAGGTATGTTTGTGCAATGTGAGCATCTGGTGAACAAAATTTTCATTCATGACTCCAGCAAGAAAGGCACATTAGAGGAGATTCTGAGACATCCATGGGTGATGGTGGGCCATGAAGATTAAAAATAAATGCTGTACATGGAGCCACTCCCAGATTACAGTGACCCCCAGCGGATTAAGGTGATGGTCCACATGTATTACACATGGGAAGAAATTCAATACTCATTGCTGATCCCAAAGTACAGTGATGTGATGGCCACCTATCTGCTCCTGGGTCACAAAACATCTGAGACAGAGGGCATACCAGCACTCTGGGACATCAGCCTTCAGTTGATCTTCAACTCATGAGGTACAGTGTACCCTCAGTGTTAACCCAAGCAGAGGAGTTACAACAAGCCTGCCATTCCCACCTGTGATTCCTCCTGCAATTATGCCAAAAATAAGTGGTCTGAGGAGGACCAGGAGTCAGGGCAGAAGAGAAGCAGCACAACAACACATCTGTCAGCTCTCTACCCATGCTGGAGAGGAAGAACACCACCCCTCTTGCCCTCTGTGAACTGCAACGTCTTCACCAGCAAACAGGAAAGTGGCAAGTCCACACCTTTAGTGAAGACTACCCTTGCCCAGGGCAATATCCACAAGGGTTTGGACGGTCTATCTGATTCAGGATCAGGGGCCTCCATGGCATCTGCTTCTACCTCAGTCTCCCCACCCGTCCCATATGCACCACGAATCCAGGACGGACTCAGTGCAGCCCAACCAGGACTCTGGAATGTGCTCCAAGGTAAGCAACAGTGATGTGCTGCAGTTCCCAGGACGTCTCTGAGACTTCCTCCTCATCCCACACCATCATCAGCAGTGATGGAGCCCAGAGGAAACCAGCTTCCTCCAGGGAATGTCAAAACTATGCTCCTTGCATGTGGAGAAGCTGCAAGAGATGCCTGACCAGCCGAATTTGCCTCAGATTGGGACCCCAGCCTCTCCCTCTGTCAGCAGCCAGGGATGGCAGGGGGCCACTGAGATGTTCTTCAACTTTACTTACAGAAATACACGTTTTGGTTTGCCACTTCAGCCCCAAATGTTTCTAACTCACTACAAGTGGCAAGAAGGAAAAGGGGGAGATTTGGGGAGCGATCAGGAACTCGATATGGGGGCCCACGCATTCAGTAGGTCAGTCGATTGGGAAAATGACTATGGATAGCCTTAAGTGACTAGAACTCAATATTTAGAATGCCTCTGCATCACTTTCGAAAGTCCTTGCTCTTTGATGATCTGCAGCCTATATTTTTCACAATGTAAATCCTGCCAACAATGTATGCCTTACAACTACTGGCCTATTTTTCTACGAATTATAATGATCTCTCTCCCCCTCCAGTACAAGCCCCTTTTATTGAGGCGCAGATAAATCTCACTAACCAAGTGGCCAAGGGTAATGTTCACTAATCAACACAGTCAAGGGAGGCAATGAATACAGCATAATATTAGGTGGGCCAAAAGCATGTCTAAAAAACAGGAACTACAACTAGCTTGGAAGTTCTTCCCTAATCTAACCTCACACTGTCAAAACACAAGTTTTTTTTTTTTTTTTTAATAACACTCAATATTTGCAGCTTCTATAAATTGTTATTCTGGCTATGCTCACAGTAATTAATCATGGCTCCTGGGGGTTACAGCAAAGAAGCTTCTCATGAAAAATATACTTAATCTCTGGAGTTACTCAAGCACTCTTTGTACAGGAGAGTCTAACCAAAATTGACAAATGCTTGCTTACAATATTTGTTGGGCCTACCAAAACCATTAATATGGAAATGGAGATATTTGTTGGAAATCGATGCCCAATGTTACTCTTCTGGGGCATCCTTAAAAAATATAGATACCACACCATACAGGAGCTAGAGCCAACCATGAAAAGCTGAGAACAAAAGTCAACTTGGGCAAAATATATTGGAATGCCACCTCCAAGGCTGTTAAAGTGAAATCAATGGCTGTGCTAGAAAAATTTCTCCAAGGATGGAGATGATAGAGCAGGTGGTCCCCACTGAAAACAATAAGCAGGGACAGAAAAGGATCAAATGCATAATGCAATTGCTGTCTATTCTCAAAATACCCAGGTCCATCTGAAATGATCCCATGCTGAGTTCCCCCTAGTCCAGGATCTAATTTGAGGACTAAACTAGCACAGGTTTTCACAAACCACACAGAACACCTGAAAATCCTATGGAAACACATCAATGCCATTTAATATTGACAACTGGCAAGAAACTCAGCCACCAGTGCACACCAATCACAACAGGGAGGAACATACAATCACTAACCAGCCCAAATTTGCCTATGCCATTAGCCATAGCGCTGCATGAGATGATAAATCTCTGTTTAGCTTGCTCTGGCTATGTAATTTTAGTACACAGACTATAACTTCCCTCTCCTGGCCAGCCTCCTCCATAAATCTCACATATGACCGTAGTTCCTTAACCATTTACATCTTTCAAGAGGCTAGTCTCACATTAATAAATGCACAATGATGGGCTGAACCCATGACCAATTCGTTGACCCAGATGCTGAAAAGAAGGCTGAGAATTCACAGCTTTTTTGGCTATAACATTATATACTCCTACTACCACCACCTGGAATTGTAGTAAGCCGCACAAACTTACCTTTATAGGGAGACAGAAAACACAGGCAGTAGAGTTAGCCTAGAAAATATCAGTTGCCATCCAGGGTATTCTGACCATGGCGATCCTATGTGTGTTGGAGTACAACTGTGCTCTGGGGGGAGGGGGATTTCAACGGCTGATTCTTAAGCAGAGTCTTTGATATGACACCAAAGGATGAGCAACAAAAGAAAGGTAAAGGTAAGTTGGACTTTGACAAAATGAAAAACACTTGTGCATCAAAGAACATTATCAAGAAAGTGAAAAGACAACAGACAGAACGGGAGAAAGTATTTGGCAACTATTTGGGGGATAAGGGTTCAATATCCAAAATACATAAAATATCTAAAGAGCTCCTCAAAGTGACCAACAAAAAGGACAATTTCAAAATGGGCAGAGAGCTCTGGTTCCCAGATCCTCCCACTTCACACCCCTCTCCTCCTCCCACACCCACCTGACTTGCTGTGATTCTGGCCCCAGGAGTCACTGCTCCTCTCCCCGCCCCCCCACAGGCACCGCCCCCTCCCCCAACGGCCCCCGCAGACCCTCCCCCGCCACGAAACCCTGAGGTGCCCTGAGGTGCGCGTGGGCGCGGGCGCGGGGGAGGGGGGCGGTGGGTCTGCTGTTGCAATTGGTCCAGGAAGCGAGCGGAGGGCGGGGAACAGGCGCTGGGCGTTGGGCCTCTCTGGCCTTGGCTCTAGCCTTTCCAGGCTGCCCTGAGGGGGGAGGAAAGGCCCGCGTCCGGAGGGCGGGCGTGGCCTGGACTCCAGGACCTCTTCTCAGCCTCCTGGCTCGCGACCCGGCCTTTTGACTCATGACCCTCCAGCTGACCTTGGAGGTTTTGGCCGCCCCACCCATAGTTCACTGGAGCTGGAGGCCTGCGGGGCTGGCGGGCTCCTCAAAGCACCAGACTCCAGGTTTTGCTGAGTGGTCAGCGGGAATCCCCTAGGCCTGGGAAGAGGGTGACTCCTCTGCTTTTGCCCTGGCACCCAAGTCAGGACCTCAAAGCTGGCCCGGGTGAGGTTCTGCTGGGATAAGTGATGCCAGACTTGGAAAGCAGGATGGCGAGAGTTCCTCACATGTACTTTGGACATGTTACCAGAAGGGACCAGTCATTGGAGAAGGACGTCATGCTTGGGTAGGTAGAGAGTCAGCGAAAAAGGGAAAGACACACCATGAGATGGATTGATGGGCTGCAACAGTGGGCTCAAACATAACAAGGATTGTGAGGATGGCGCAGGACTGGGAAGTGTGCTTCGTTCTGTTACATATAGAGTCACTATGAGCCAGAATGGATTCTAAGGCACCCAACAACAACGTTAGTGTCCATCAATTTCTGGACTCTTGTTCATTCCTTGATCTACTTGATTATCCTTACATCAATACAACACTTTCTTCATTACTGCAGCATTACAGAAAATTTAAAAAATTTTTTGTTTTTCCCAAGGTTAGTTTGCATATACTGCCCTGGTGCCAAAGTGGTTAAGAGCTCTGCCGGTAATCACCCACTGATCTTTGGAAACCCTACAGGGCAGTTCTACTTTGTCCTATAGGGTCCCGGTGAGTAGAAACTGAGTCAATGGCAACAGGTTTAGTTGGGTTTGGGTTTGCATATCCACAAAGCCTACATCTACCTTCATACTTAATGATGAAAGACTAAATACTTTGCCCAGTGTAAAGGGGGAAATGAAAACATGCAACTCAGTAAGCCAGGTGCAATGTGAGAACAGTAGCCACTATGCCTGGACACTCCTGAGTGGTCTATTGGAGCAAGAAAGACCAATGCAGTGGAAAGTATTTTAGAAGACAATGTTCAGCCCCCTGAATACACAACTGGGTAGGGAGACCTTCCTTAAAAGTCACTTGCATAAAAGTCACATTCAACATCGAAATTTGTTATTGCTGTTGTTAGGTGCCATCAGGTCAGTTCCCACTAATACGGACCCTGTGTTCAACAGAATGAAACACTGCTTGGTCCTGTGCCAACCTCGTAATGGTTGTTATGCTTGAGCCCATTTTTGCAGCCACTGTGGCAGTGTATCTCACCGAGGGCCTTCCTCTTTTTCGCTGACCCTCTACCAAGCGTAATGCCCTTTTTCGAGGATGGTCCCTTCTGATAACATGTCCAAAGTATGTGAGAGAAGTCTCGCCATCTTTGCTTCTAAGGAGCATTTTGGTTGTACTTCTTCCAAGAATGATTTGTTTGTTCTTCTGGCAGTCCGTGGTATATTCAATATTCTCGGCCAACGCCATAATTCTAAGGCATGAATTCCTCTTCGGTCTTCCTTATTCATTGTCCAGCTCTCACATGCATATGAGGCGACTGAAAACACAGTGGCTTGGGTCAGGCACACCTTAGTCCTCAAAGTGACATCTTTGCTTTTTTTAACACTTTAAAGAGGTCTTTTGCAGTAGATTTGCCCAATGCGATGCACATTTGTTTCCTTGACTGCTGCTTCCATGGGCATTGATTGTGGATTCAGTAAAATGAAATCCTTGACAACTTCGTTATTTTCTCCATTTATCATAATGTTGCTTATTGGTCCATTTGTGAAGATTTTTATTTTCTTTATGTTGAGGTATAATCCATACTGAAGGCTGTAGTGTTTGATCTTCATCAGCAAGTGCTTCAAGTCCTCTTCACTTTCAGCAAGTAGGGTTGTGTCATCCGCATATCACAGGTTGTTAATGAGCCTTTCACCAGTCCTGATGCACTGTTCTTCATATAGTCCAGCTTCTTGGATTATTTCCTTAGCATACAGATTGAATAAGTATGGTGAAAGAATACAACTCTGACACACACCTTTCGTGACTTTAAACCATGCAGTATCCCCTTGTCCTATTCCAATGACTGCCTCTTGATCTATGTATAGATTCCTTATGAGTACAATCAAGTATTCTGGAATTCCCAGTCTTTGAAATGTTATCTATAATTTGTTGTGATGCACAGAGTCGAATGCCTTTGCATAGTCAATAAAACACAGGTAAACATCTTTATCATATTCTCTGCTTTCAGCCAAGATCCGTACAACATCAGCAGTGATATCCCTTGTTCCATGTCCTCTTCTGAATCTGGCTTGAATTCCTGGCAGCTCTTTGTCAGTGTACTGCTGCAACCGCTTCTGACTGACCTTCAGCAGAATTTTACTTGTGTGTGATATTAATGATTATTGTTCAATAATTTCTGCATTCTGTTGGATCACCTTTTTTTGGAATGGGCATAAATAAGGATCTCTTCCAGTCAGTTGGCCAGGTAGCTGTCTTCCAAATTTTTTGGTATAGATGAGAGAGCACTTCCAGTGCTGCATCCATTTGTTGAAACATCTCAACTGGTATTCCATCAGTTCCTGGAGCCTTGTTTTTTGCCAGTGCCTTTAGTGCACCTTGGACCTCTTGGGAACCATCGGTTCTTGATCATATGCTACCTCCTGAAATGGTTGAACGTCAACCAATTCTTTTTGGTACAGTGACTCTGTTTTCCTTCCATCTTCTTTTGATGCTTCCTGCATTGTTTTAATATTTTCCCCCTATAATCCTTCAATATTGCAACTTGAGGCTCGAATTTTTTCTTCAGTTCTTTCAACTTGAGAAATGCTGAGCATGTTCTTCCCTTTTGGTTTTCTATCTCCAGTTCTTCTCACATTTCATTATAATACTTTGTCTTCTGGAGGTGCCCTATGAAATCTTCTGTTCAGCTCTTTGACTTCATCATTCCTTCCTTTTGCTTTAGCTACTCAACATTCAAGAACAAGTTTAATGGTTTCTTCTGACATCCATTTTGGTCTTTTCGTTCTTTCCTGTCTTTTTAATGACCTTTTGCTTTTTTCCTGTATAATGTCCTTGATGTCATCCCACAACTCATCTGGTCTTTGGTCATTAGTGTTCAATGCATCAAATCTATTCCTGAAATGGTCTCTAAATTCAGGTGGGATATACTCAAGGTCGTACTTTGGCTCTTGTGGACTTGTTCTAATTTTCTTCAACTTCGAGATGTTTCAGAAATAGACTACAGGCCTTTCTTCTAAGGCATCTGTGGGTGGAGTTGAACTACCAAGTTTTTGGTTTGCTGTTGAGCTCATTGACCGTTTGCATCCCAAGGGACACCAGAAGGAGCTTGATGGCCCTGTTAGTGAATCAAATTGCTTCCCCTATCACAAGCTTCCCCTCCTCTGACCCTGAACAGATAAAGTTGGGAGTGTCTGTTTTGTTTTGAAGAAATGTTTGCTTCACATGTGCTAGAGGGGACCTGAGTGAACCTGAGAGCAGAGATGTGGTAGAGATGCTAAAACCCTGAGAGGCCAAGCCCTGCTCAGTGACATTTCAGTGGGGGAACCAGCTTCATGGAGCCTGACGAGGATGTTGTAGAAGATCTGCTAAGTGGGATCTCACCCAGATATACATGTTGCGGTGCACACATGGCATGCAGGCCAAGAGGACTGTCTGGGTTGATAACTGATAGAACTATTCTGTGTTCTAGTCTTGGACTCTCTTTAATATTTCTTACAATTTTGATTTGGTTTTTACAAATTCCCTTAAGTTCTGTTTATCTGGAAATGACCTAATTTGCCATCGTATTTGAAAGACAGATTTGCTCTATATGTAATTCTTGGCTGGCAGTGTTCTTCCTTCAAGGCTTTATATATGTCACCCCAATTGCCTTGTTGCCTGCATGGTTTCTGCTGAGTAGTCAGAGTTTATTCTTACTGGTTCTCATTTGTAGGTGACTTTTGGTTTATCCGTAGCCACTCTCCACATTCTTTGTCTTTGGTTTTGGCAAGTTTGATTATGATATGTGTTGGTGACTTTCTTTTGGGGTCTACTCTATATGGGGTTCATTGAGCTTCTTGGATAGATATTTTCTCATCTTTTATGATATCAGGGAAGTTGTCTGCTAGCAAATCTTGAACAATTCTGTATTTTCTGTTATCCCCCATTCTGGTACTATGATCACTTGTAAGTTTTTCCTCTTGATAGTGCCCCACATAACTCTTAGGCTTTCTTCATTTTTTTTTAATTCTTTTTTTCTGATTTTTCCTTAAATAAATTGATGTCAAGATAAATTTATCTTCAGTCTCACTAATTCTGACTTTCCTTGTCTCAGTTCTGTTCCTATGATGTTCTGTTGACTTGTCTAATTCCAAAATTTTATTGTTAATCTTTTGGATTTCTAGTTGCTGTCTCTGTGATTTCTATCATCCTATTAATTTTGTTCTCCTATTCTTGTATCGTTTTCCTGAATGCCTCTGTTGCTTTGTCTGTGTGCTCCTTGGCTTGATCTGAGTTTTGGTTGATCTCATTCTCTTGGAGAGCTCTGTATATTAGCCTTTTTAATTCTTTCTCAGGTGATTTCATTTCCTTATGTTCCTCCAGAAGGTTTCGTGGTTCTTTATTTTGGACGCTTGCTGGAGCCATCTTGACCTACTTCTTTTTGTGATTGTTATTAAGTTATTATATTTATTTATTGTGTGTTTGTTTACCATGTCCTTTTTGTTTTGTTTTGATTTTCCCAAGTAGGCTGGGTGTGTGAGCTGCTTTAATTGTTGGCATCTTTGAAGCTCTCACATCGTCTGCAGGTGGTCAGAGCAGCTACTAGGTATGTAAGCCCAGGAGTCTGTTTACTTTTCTTGTGGGAGTGGGCATAGGTGTCCAGGCTGTTGTTCATCAAGTCTGTGGTGCAGACTTTCACCTACAGTCCTAGATGGGCAGGACTGCATAGGAGTGTTGGGAGCAGGCACAGGTTTCTGATGGCAGGAGGGGGCTATGTGCAGAGCAAGACAGGGTGCTGATGGCTCCTCTTGGGTGCCTAGGTGGAAGGCATGTCCCTGTCCCCTCGAGTGCATAGTGTGGAGGGGAGGGTATTGCAGCTCATCCTTGGGTACCCAGGGCTGCTGGCTGGAGGGACTGGGAGGCACCTCTTATTCTCAGACCCCTGTTGTGGGAAGTTAGATAGAGTGGTGGTACCACCAGCCCTCAGACCCCTGGTGTGGGTGGCTGAAGAATCTGCTTAGGGGGTAGGGTGGTATGAAATGTCACAAATTTGCAGCTCCACCTTGGCTGCCATTGTTGAAAATGTGCTTCAGGTGTATGCCCTGCTGTTTTATGGTAATGAGGGCATGTGGTGTTGAACCGGCCAACATAGTTATGGGCAAGTGTGAAGGGTGCTGTAAATCCGTGGACCCCCTATGCCAGTGGCTGGGCGAAGTGGCTGTGAGACTGGTGTGGGAGCAGAGAGCCCTAAGTTCCCAGCATAGGGGGTGTGGCATTTTTTAGTATTGTGGGATTGGTGTCAGAGAGGCGTGGGGTTGGGGGTGAATGAGGGGAAGGAATCACTTCTTCTCTGTGAAACTCCGGGAGGGGGAGGGGTTGTTTTGCCCCAGGGCACTAGGTTAGAAGCTTGCCCTTAACTGTTACAGGTCTGGTGTCATCCTACTGGGCTCTAGAGGCATTTGCAGATGAGCTGCTGCTTGGCTACACCCGCTGTGATGACGCTTGTCTTTAAATGTTGTTCCTTGTCTCAGCCTGTGTGAGCTACACTGACTTAGCTAACAGGGCACTGGCAATCTTGCTATCGGTACTTCTCTGCTGCTTTTGGATTGTCTAACCTCCCTCCTGCTGCTCAGTTCGATTCTTCAGCTTTGTCTTTGATGATTAGGGTGCCTAGATTGTCGTATATAATTGATTCACTTGCTTTTTCGGGCCTTTGTTCTAAGAGGAACAACAGGCAGTGTCTGACTATTCCATCATCTTGGCTGCACTCCCCTGGGAGTGTCTGTTGTGGTTTGAAGGAATGTTTTCTTCACGTGTGGTAGAAGGGACCTGCATGAACCTGAGAGAAAAGATGTGGTGGAGATGCTCAAACCTGGAAAGGCCAAGCCATTCTCAGTGAAGTTTACAGGGAAGAACTAGCTCCATGAACCCTGATGAGATGATGTGGATGATCTGCCAAGTGCGGGATGCCAGTAGCTGTGAGTGGAATCTCACCCAGACATACGTGCTGCTGTGCACACATGGCACACAGGCCAAGAGGACTTTGTGCAGTGGAGGTTGAAGGTGTGCACAAGAGTGGTGGAGCCACTGGCTGGTGATTTTTCAGCAAGATTCGAGTGAAGAGAATTTCAGGCACCTCTGTGGCCTTTAAGAACTTTGCCTCCCAAAATTACCAAGGAGCTTAACCTATGAACTTCTCTGTTCTCCTAGGCAGCTGCTGGCACCATGTTAAAGTACAAGTTCCCTGGAAAATTTTGAGGCAACGCTATCGAAGGCTTCAGACGTGCCTGAAATTCTCTTCAGTTTCACCCCATTGAGAGTCTGCCGAGGCAGTGTGCACACCTCCATCCTCCACTGAATGAAGTCTTCCTGTCCTGGTGTGCCATTCAAACATAGCAGCGTGTATTTGTGGGTGAGATCCCACTCACAGCCATTGGCATCCAGCACTCGGCAGATCTCCTGCCTCATCTCCTTGGGCTCCATGGAGCTGATGATCTTCATCTTCCACGTAAACTTGAGAGAGTGAGGCTTGGCCTCTCAGGGTTTGAGCATCGTCTCTACAGCTTTGCTCTCAGATACCTTCAGGTCCTTTTTGACACACATAAAACAAAGATACCTTCTCCTGATCTTAAAGAACCTCCCAGTTGCCCTCTGCTGGCCCTGGCTACTTACGAAGGGAGAGGCTGGGGTCACAGCCTGGGGCATTTTCGGCTGGTCAGGTACCTCCTGCACCTGCTCATCATTTAATGAGCTTAATTTTAACACTCTCTGGGAGAAACTGGTTCCCTCTGGGGCTCCACTACTCTTGTCGATGGTGTGGGCTGAGGAGGAGCCACAGAAAGACATTGGGGGGCTGTACTGGGCTGTGGCACCTCACTGTTTCTCACCTTGGCACACAATCCCGAGGTCTGGTTGGGCTGTGCTTAGGCTGTCCTAGATTCCTGGTGCAGGTGGGACATGGCCATTAGATAGACCGTTCAAAGAATTGTGGACGTAGTAATCATAGGTGGGAATGGCAGGCTTAGTGGAACTACACTGTTTGGGTTTAGCACAGGTGGTAGGATGCACCTCATGGGGTGAGGAAGAAGTGTGGCTATTGGTGTAATGGGCTGCAGCTTGGGGTTCCAGGGTGCTGCTGTGGCTCTCCATCTCAGATGTGTTGTGACCCAGAAGCAGATAGGTGGCCATCACATCACTGTACTTTTGGTTCAACAGGGAGTCATGAATCTCTTCCTGTGCGTAACCCATGTTCACCATCACCTCAATGCACCAGGGGTCATCATAGTCTGGGAGTGGCTGGACATATAGCCTGTTTTTCTTTATGGCCCACCTTCATCCATAGATGTCCTGGGATCTCCTCTAATGTGGCTCTCTTTCTTGGGTCACGAATGAAAATTTTGCTCAGCAGTTATTAACACTGTGTAGACATGTGGAAAGGAATATCATATTGTCCCTCCAGTACCTGCTCTCACAGCTTCAATAAGGTCTTTCCACCAAAAGGCAGAGATGCACTTACCATGAAGTACAGGATGACTCCCAGGCTCCACACATCCACTGGGGGTCTGTCATACTTTTCTCCCTGAAAGAGTATAAGGGGAACTTATACTCTCATAAGGGAATAAGGGGGACTGCCACAGAAGATATCCAGCTTGTTTCCCGTGGTGAATTCAGTTCCAAAGCCAAAGTCTGCAAGTTTGATGTTCATTTCCTCATCCAATAGCAGGCTTGCTGTTCTCAGATCCCTATGAACAATACCATTGTTGTGACAATACTACATCACCAACACTAATTAGTGAAATTTTCTTTGGGCCTCTTTTTCACTCATCAAACCATGAATCACTAGGTGATAAAACATGTCCCCTCCACTTGCATATTCCATCACTATATTAAGGGTATTCTCATTCTCTATCACTTGAAACAGCTTTACAATATTTGGATGATGGAGAGCCTTCATAATTTTTATTTTTTGGCATAGTCTCGAGGTTGGAGGACGTCTGTTGGATCTTGTCAGCTGTTTTAATCAGTACCTCTTTGCCAGTGTTGATGTGCTGGGCCAACTTGGCCCTGGCAAATGTCCCATTGCCAATGGTTCTGAGGAGGTGGTAATGTCCCACATGGGTTTCCTTCTCAGCAGAGAAGGCTAAGTGGCTCCATAGCATGTTGGATGTGCAGTCAAGGCCTAGTTGGCTTTGGGATAAGAGATGTCCTTGTGGTAGTATTAAAAATGGAAAAGTGATGACTAAAAACCTAATGAAATATGGAAAAAATGAGAAAAATAAGTTAAAATGTAATAAAAAAGATAAAAGTAGAAAAAATTAAAACTTTAAAAGAAAAAAACTTGTGAAAGCTAAAAACATAACTAGAAAAAATCAAATAGATCGAATGAAAGTGACCAAAATAAAAGAATAAAAATAAAATGAAAACTCAGTAATCAGAAAAATAATAATCTACAAGTTTGAAGTGATGTAAAACAAAAGAGGTAAGGAAAATTAAAACAAGAAAATTAATAAAATGGGAAATTTAAAAATATATTGAAAAGATAGAAAAACAAAAGAACTGAATGAAAAAGGGTATACAAGAGAAAAATATAGAAATGAAAAGAATAAATTAAAAAGGAATAATATGACAAAACTAAAAAATAAAGAAAAAGATTAAATGTGAATATCAAAGAATACAGAAATGAGAAAAAATGGTAAATGGAAAATAAAGCAATAAAGAAAAGGATAAAGAAAAAAGATAAAAACATAAGATATAAATGAAAAAGGTAAATGAGAACAGCAAAAGGAGGAAATGGAAAATTAAGATTAAAATGGCAAAAGGTAATAAATTGTAAGCAAGATAAATGCTATATATAAACACAAAACAATAAATAAAGGGTCAAGAAAAAGGCAATAAACAATTAAAAAAGGATAAGAGCAGATATAAAATGACAAAAGTAAAATAATAGTAAAATGATAAAGAAAAAATACGTACATAGAAAAAGTAAAATGAAAAATTGAGGAAATAAAGGGAAAGGAAAATAAATGAAAAAATAACAAAGGAATGAAGGAAAACGAGGAAAAGTAGAAACAGAAAAGAGTAAGGACAAAATAAGAAAAGCTAATAATGAAATAGACACAAACCCCACAATTTGAAGAGAACAGAAGCTAAGTTTGATCACAGTCTTTCAGGTCGCTGAAATAGCTTCCTGAGCTAGAAGGACCACAAATTTAGGTTTCCAGGGACTTATATACGGGCCTGGAGCTCCAAACAATTGACTCTTTATGAGGTTGCCGCAAGAAATGGACCAGTCAAGACTGGGGATAATTCACTGTGCCTTCACTTTTTGGTCTCAAAAATACCCATTTTTTCAAAAAGAAAAATGTGTGTGTGTGTGTATTGTATATAGGGAGAGAATTCCACAGAGCTTTTCTTTCTTTTTTTTTTTATTGATTTTCATATTTTTTATTGTGTTGAAAAGATACATAACAAAACGTGCCATTTCAACAATTTCTACATGTACATTTCAGTTACATTGATTATATTCTTCAAGTTGTGCAAGCATTCTCGCTGTTATTTTCCAAATCATTCCACTACCTTTAACAGAAACTCAGTGCCCCTAATCAAAAACTCTTCCTTTTCCCCTCCTTGTCGCCCCTGGTAACCACTAATAACCTTTGTCTTGTGTGTATTTGCTCATGTCCTGAATTATTTTGCTCAGGTTGGTGTTTTCAGGCTTCATGTTTTTGTATACATCAGGACTTCATTTTTTGCGGGGCGGGGGGGGGGCGGTCTGTGATATTCTATTGGGAGTCCCTGGCTTGCAGCAACAGTTAAGTGCTCATCTACGAGGTTTCAGGTTCAAACCCACCCAGAGGCTTCTCACAGGACAGGCCCAGCGATCTGCTTCTGAAAAGTCACAGCCTTGAAAACCCTATGGAGCAGTTCTACTCCATTGTGTGTATGTAGAAGATTTTGTGTGTTCATCTCTTGGTGGACATTTTGGTTTCCATCTTTTGCCTATTGTGAAAAGTGCTACAGTGAATACTGTACAGATTTCTGTTTACCTCCCTACCCTCACTTCTGGAATTGGGATTGCTGGGTTGTATGGTAGTTCTAAGTTCAGTCTTTTGAGGAAATACCAAACTCTTATCCATAGTTGCTGTTGTGTTGTTAGGTGCTGTCGAGTTGATTCTAACTCATAGTGACCCTAGGTACAACAGAACGAAACACTGGCCAGTCCTGTGCCATCCTTATAATCGTCGCTATGTTTGAGCCTGTTGTCGTAGCCACTGTGTCCATCTATCTTGTTGAGGGTCTTCTTCTTTTTCACTGACCCTCTACTTTACCAAGTGTCTTAGTTATCTAGTGCTTCTATAACAAATATTACAAGCAGATGGCTTTACCAAACAAATTTATTCTCTCACAGTCTAGGAGACTAGAAATCCAAATTCAGGGCACCAGCTCCCTAGAAATGCCTTCGTTCTCTGTTGCTTCTGGGGAAGGCCCTTGTCATCAATCTTCTCCTGGTCTAGGAGCTTTTCAGCACAGTGTCCCTGGGTCTAAAGGTTGTGCTCTGCCTGGCACCTCTTTCCTGATGGTATGAGGTCCCTGTATCTCTCTGATTGCTTCTCTCTCCGTTTATGTCTTGCGATATAAAAGGTGATGCAGGCCACATCCCAGGGAAACTCCCCTTACATAGGATCAGGGTTGTGACCTGAGTAAAGGTGTTGCATCCTTTACAATTCAATCCATGACATTCCAGCCTCTGGCCCTCAAAAATCATGTCCTCACAACACGTAAAACACTTTCACCGCACCATATCATCCCAAAAGTCTTAAGTCAAGTCCAAATTCTATCCTGGGGAAAATTTTTCTTCATCTGTGAAATCTAGAATAGAAGTTATCTGCTTCCAAGCAGAATGGTGGAAGAGGCACAAGGTAGATATTTCTATTACAAATGGTAGAAACTGGAGAGAATGAGGGGATAACGGGCATCAAGAACAATTCACGTTAGCTCTCAAGGCTTGAAAATAACCCTCTGTCTTCTAAGACCACCTGGACAACGGCGCTGTCCTCCAGACTCCGAGTGGTGGCCACACTTTCTGGATTCTGGACAGAGGCTCCTCAGCCCTAGATTTCAGCTCTACCTTCCAGGCCCACTGGGACGGCAATTCTGCTCCATCAGCTTTGGGCTGCCCCATTCTCCTAGTCCATCTTAGTGGCAGCTTCACCTGCTGTCCTTGACAGGCCCCATTCTTCTGCCCTTTGGGCGCAGCAGCCCTGCCCCCTCACCTTTGGGCTGTGGATCCATCCCCACCCTTCAGCAAAATTTTACTTGCATGTGATATTAATATTGTTTGATAATTTCCACATTCGGTTGGATCACCATTCTTTGGAATGGGCACAAATATGGATCTCTTCCAGTCAGTGGGCCAGGTAGCTGTCTTTCCAATTTCTTGGCAGAAGAGCGAGTACCTCCAGTGCTGCATCCATTTTGTTGAAACATCTCGGTTGGTATTCTGTCAATTTGTAGAGCCTTGTTTTTCACCAAGGTCTTCAGTACAACCTGTGTTTCAGCCCATTGTTGATGCCACTGTGTCAATCCCTCTTGCTGAGGGTCTTCCTCTTTTTTGCTGACCTTCTACTTTACCAAACATGATGTCCTTCTCCAAGGATTGGTCCTTCCTGGTAACCTGTCCAAAGTAAGTGAGGCAAAGTCCTTCTATCCTCCTCTTTAAGGAGCATTCTGGCTGTACGACATATTTGTCCATTCTGGCAGTCCATGGTATATTCAATATTCTTCACCATAATTGAGACCTCTGTAAAGACTTAAAGGATCCCTGGTGGTGCAGTAGTTAAGCATTCAGCTGCTAACCAAAATGTTCGCAGTTTGAATCCATCAGCCCCTCCATTGTGATAAGATGTGGTAGTTTGCTTTCATAAAGATTAAAGCCTTGGATACTGTGTGGGGCAGTTCTCCTCTGTTCTATGGCATCCTTATAAGTTGGAATCGAATAGACAGCAATGGGTAAAGGCTTTTAATCTGTGAGATTAAAATAAGAGTAAGAGAAACTAAGCTCAGATTCTGGCCAGTCCAAATTGGAACCTGAAGCCAAGCCACCCCTACTGAAGCAATGTGTGGGAGAGGAAGCCAAGGCTTGGTTGAGTTTGAATTCGGGTGTGGATCTGGAGGCTGACCTGAAATTAGATTCAGTGGGTGTGGAGGCACAGCCACCAGTCAGAGTGGGGGCATATGGAAGTCAGTTTATTAATGGAATGTTAGCATATGTCCATCTCACAGTGGGTCCAGTGGGCCCCCAAACTCATTCTGTAGTGATTTCCCCAGTTCCAGAATGTGCAATCGGAATAGACACAGTCAACATCTGGCAGAACCCACACACTAGATCCCTGACATGTGGAGTAAGGACTATTATGGTGGGAAAGGCTAAGTGGGAGCCATTAGAACTGCCCCTACCTAGGAAAATAGTAAACCAAAAGCACTACTGCATTCCTGGAAGGATTGTGATTACTGCCACCATCAAGGACTTGAAGGATGCAGGAGTGTTGATTCCCACCACATCCCCATTCGACTTGCCTATTTGGCCTCTGCAAAAAACAGATGGATCTTGGAGAATGCCAGTGGATTATCAAAAACTTAACTAGGAAGTGACTCCAATTGCAGCTGCTGTTCCAGATGTGGTTTCATAGCTGGAGCAAATTAATGTCTCCTGGTACCTGGAATGCAGCTATTGATCTGGCTAATGCCTTTTTCTCCATACTTGTTTCAAAGGACCCTTGGAAGAAGTTTGCCTTCAGGTGGCAAGGCCAGCAATATACATTCACTCTCCTACCTCTTTTTTTTATTTCTCCTACCTCAGAGGTATATCAACTCTCCAGTTTATGTCATAATTTAGTCCACAGGAATGTCATTACCACCAAGCAATGAGAGATAGGAGCAGAGTGCCCCCTTTACACCAGAGTCACTGTGCTGAGAGGCTCATGGACCCAGGGAAAGATTGATGATAAGGACCTTCCCTAGAGCCAACAGAGAGAGAAAGACTTCCCTTGGAGCTGGCACCCTGAATTCAGACTTCTGGCCTCCTAAGCTGTGAGAGAACACATTTCTGTCAGTTAAAACCATCTACTTGTGGCATTTCTGTTATAGCAGCACTAGATGACTAAGACAATTCAAAAGCCAACCTTCTCTGAATAGAATATTTACACAATTACAGGTCTCCTGTTGCTATATCTATCATTTTTGCATGTTAAAAAAAATTGCAGTGGTATTAAATTTTATTGCAAAATTTCTAAACACAAGTAAAAATGGTAATGTTGGAAATTTGTTATAATTCCATTGGCATATATATTTTATTACCACAGCAATTCTAAGACTCAAAAATAATTTTTATTTTACTAGTTTTATGTGTAGTATTTGGGAGAGGAATTAAGAGAAATGAGAGTTCAGAAATGAATAATCTAAAGCATGAGATCTCAAACTCTGTCATGAACCTGGGGCTTGAGTCATAAGACAGAAAAACAAACAGTGAATGAATATTCACATTCTCTTCCCTTCCTCGAGGAATCCTGACATTGGCCTGCATCTTGCCACTCCATCTTGACCTTTCTCTCCATTCAATTCATCACACTCTAACCAGGATATCCTTGCAAAAATGAATCAAATCACTCCCTCGTTTCCAATCCTTTCATGAATTCTCACTAGTTTTAGGAGAAATTCAAAATTCTGAATGCAGCTTATTGAGTCTTATGTTATCTGACCCCTAAAACTTCAGTGCACTTGTTACTACTTTCCCCCCTCACTCTCTCAACTACAGTCAAGTGAAACTGCAAATATCCTGTCGTCTCTACTGTTCACTCATCCTAAATCCTCTCGCCCCAATCCCCACTGCTAACTACATTTTACCCATCTTTCAGGTCTCTGATCAAATGTAACTTCCTCAGAAATTATACTGAGGGGCCATTACTATACTTCCTCATGCCATCTGGGATTCTCTCTGTACTCCTCATCACAGGTCAAATAATTATTTGTGCAATCACGTAGAGGTTTCCAATGGCGTATAGGGCTAATGTGCCTACAGATGCATTGTCATAGGCCCGTTTGTGATCTACGCAGCTTGTTGCCTCAGCATCCATTAATCCCTCCTAGCTGCCCTCCCACCCACTCTCTGACATGGTCATTCCTATCTTGTCATGCCCTGTGTGGCTCTGCATGCAGATGGGCTGTTGTCTCCTCTCTGACCTGTGAGCACTAAATTCTATATTTGTTCTCTGGCCCTCCTGCCTGAGGTTCACTTTCTTGGGTGTACCTGACAGACCGTCTATGACACCCACAGACCTCTTTTGGATAAAAATTATAAGACAATTAGCGACGAGGATGGGATGGCCCACAGGACTGCTACTGGACTACTCCTGGCTCACTAACTGGCTCCCCCAGACTGACAATACTAGCTGGGTAGCTCTCCGTCTTCCTGGCATTTGTCTGAGCTCCTGGCAGCTGCTTTTTGTGGTCTCTTCCGGGTGCTGCCAAGGCTTCCCTCCCCAAAGTGTGGATCCCACAAGTTTGAGTCCTCCCTGGGCTGCGCTGACCAGCCCTAACCTGGCACAAGGAGGAAAGAAAGAAAAAATTCCCCCAGTGCTCCCCAGGAGGAACATCCTGGCTCTGGGTGCGATTGGCTGGATCAATAACAAAGGATCCCTGCAAACTAGTTTAAATTAATTGCCATGAATGGGGTCAGGTGGTCGACAAGCCCTACCAGCGGACAGCTGCTCGGTCTAGGTGTGGTGTGACCCCAGTGATGGAGTAGAGTGGGAGTCTCTTCCCTGACATTGTCCCTTGAGTCCAGAGGTGGTGGTGGGACTGGGAGCCAGTGCGTAAGACTCCTTTCCCCTTAATTTATCCTCTGGCATCCTAATCAGTGAGAGGACATCCCCATCCCTGGGAAGTAAGTGTGCCTTCTAAGAGTCAATACTGCAGGGGTGTACAACCCCTCTGTTGCTGCATACCTTGCTTCTGTCGCATTTTGTCTCCTGACCCCATTGTGGGTCTAACGGTTGGCATTTGGTGGAAGGGGACCTCGTGAGTCAATTTAAGGGCCAAGAACACTTTGTGCAGGCTCCTCTGGAAACTCCTGAGGAAATCAGTAAACTGTGAAAGAAATGCGGATCTCCTATATCATGAACTGAGGCCTATCAACATGCCAAAGAGCTGGTTCTCTGCTTTTGCAGACTAGAGGCCCTGGCCCCAAAGACAACCTTGCCGCCATATTGTTAGTGGAGTCTGAACTCAGCCCCGATGACGCAAATTGGAGGGAAAAAACGAACAGCTGCCTATGATCAGAGCCACGAGGGACCACCAGAAACTTACTCAGAAAACACCTACAGGGAAAAAGGTTGGGGACAAGCAAGAGATTGAAAACCTTAAGAGTTAAATAGTAAGATTTTACTGGGCTAAAAATACAACCTATTAAAAGATTTTGTTCAAAAAGATGAATGAAAAGGGAGCCTCCTGTTCCAGCAGGCTATCCTGGAAAAGAAAATCCCACTCTAGAGAAGGGGCAGAGCCTAAATGAAAACCTGAGAAGGGAAAAAAAGGTTAAAAGGTAAGAGGCAGCAGCTCCTAATGACAGGTAGTTTGAATTTAGAGTAGAATATTTACACAGTTACAGGCCTCCTGTTGCTATATTTATCATTTTTTGTGTGTTTAAAAAATTTCAGTAGTATTACATTTTATTGCTAAAATTTCTAAGCACAAGTAAAAATACTAATGTTCAAAGTTTGTTATAATTCCATTGGCGTATATATCTTATTGCTATAAGTGTTGTAAGACACAAAAATGTTTTTAATTGTGTTAGTATCATGTGTAGAAATACAGGAAGTAATTTAAGAGAAGTAAGAGTCCAGAAACCAATCATTCATAGCAAGACAACCTGTCATGAACTTGGGGTTTGAGTTATAGGACAGAAAAACAATCACTGCATTCTCTTCCCCTCCTCCAACTATTTCAGTTTTGGCCTGCATTTCTAGCCACATCAATCCTGACCTCGCTCTCCATTTAATTCCCCACGGTCTCACCAGGATATCCTTGCAAAAATACATAAAAGACCAAATTACTCCCTTGTTTACAATCCTTTCACGAATTTAGTTTTAGGAGAAGCTCAAGATTCTCAATGTGGAGACTTATGAACACCCAAACCAGAGAGGAAAGAAAGTTAAAAGCCAAGCAGCAGCAGGGACTGATGAAAGATAGTTTGGATTTGGAGTGACCACTCTTCCACCCCTGCCACTCTGCTAGTTGTGGCTCTGCTACAAGAAAAGCCTACTCCTCAGGGTTCTGGGGAAAACACCCATGCCACCCTGTGGCCCAGCAGAGGAAGGAATTCAACTCAACCCAAGCCCAGGGTTCTTAAACCATGAACCATTGCCATGGGGGAGATCCATAAGCCCGACTATACTGATGAGAAGCTCTCTAGAAGAAAAAAGAATATTATAAATATGGCAGGAGAAAGAGAAAGAGCCCCTCCCATAGCATATCTAGTGACAGAATAAAAGAGAAAAAAATCTGAATACAAGGGGAGGAAATCTGATATATGTATATATGTATATATATATATATATATATATATATATACACATGATGTAAATTAAAACAAAAGTTCATGATTTGATCCACTCAGATAGCCAAAATTGATGAAAATAGTTTTCTTATTATATTATTGTTGTTAAGATAATTTATACAGCAAAAGAAAAAAAGGCACTGATTGGCTCTTGTGCCTCTACGATGTAACTTCTAAATTAACTTCAGTATCTGCCAAAAAACACCAATTGAAAACCATCTTGAATTAATACTGGGACTGAAATTACAGTTATTCCTGGGAATCCTGCTAAGTTTAAACATGGTATCCTCTATAATCTAGGGGAGTTACTGAATATAAAATGAAGAAGAAACAAATATGCCTCATCTTAATCATCAAAATTGTTGCCTTGCCTAAACTTCCTGGAGTCATAGCACTTATTGCCCTAAAATATCCCATAGTTGGCATGGACACTCGGATGCAATAAGTAATAAATGACATGAAATTAAGTCTCTTGACATGTACAAATTGTCTTGACAAAATGGGACCCCACAGACCCTCGGTTGTAATAATATGGCCAATATGTGTTAAAACACGGCCTTCAAGGATTAAAACTTATCATAAAATCTAATTAGTAAAGGGGTGATTATCCTCACTGCCTAGCAACCCAATTTTGCCCATTCATAAACCTAGAAAGAAGTAACTGGCCCCTCACAGTAGGTTACTGAAATCTTAATGCTGTGGTCCCGATTCCTAATACCTGATATTATTAAAATTTTTTCTCCATCCAATCAGCAACCAGTAAATATTTCTCTTTTATGATTTTAACTAATATATTCTATCCAGTGCCTATTTCAACAGCTTCTCGGCCTTCGCCTCTGAAAGGACACAATACACCTTTGCCACACCATACACAGGGCACCTCAGCGGCCTTGCCATGGCACACAGTCTTTGCAAACAAGATTTTAACTGCACCCGCTTTCTCTAGGAGCACAGGTGTGACATTGTATTAACGATAGCCTCCCCTGAGGAGATGCGTTTAACACACTAATTAAGAACATGTAAATCCAATATCTTTTTGTCCTTTTTTGAGTTCTGAAGGCAACATATTGCTCATTTACAATGTTTACTCGAACTCACAGATGCTGCTGTTTACAAAGCAGGCCACCTTGAATGGGGCTCCTCCAACAGAAGGCTCTAAACCCTGTCCAAATTAAAACCCACAGACACTCCAGCTAGTGCCCACAGATAATCCATCTCTGTAGAGCTTTAACAACTTCCTTTCATGCCTCTTGGAGTCTCTGGACCACCTATCATGGCCATAAGTTGCCCATGAGTTCCTGATTCAAGAAACTGTCCTGGATCCCATGCCACGTACCATTAGAGCAACAACTGCTGACTGCATTCTGGGCTTTCTTGGAAACAGAGGTTCTCACACAACCTGAGGCTGTGGCTCTGCATGCTCATCTGACCATTATGCCTGAGATCATGGAAACAGCACCCCACGCGCTTGGCATAGTGGCCAAGACTTCCTTGAAACAGGATGGAGTCAAACCTGGGCTCTCTGGCATATTCAACCTGCAGGATGGGGAGGCCTCCCCTGACCTCAGCCCCTTGCCAGATGCCATGTCACTGGAGGAGGCCTCCCCTTCCCCAGATGCCTTGACTACCTGGGGGGCCCCTTGGGATTAACTAACTGAACAGCAATGGGAGTTCATAGACGGTACAGATGGTACAATTTCCACACACGTGATATACAGTTTGGTGGAATGGTGCTGTTTTCCATTCCTTAATCAGGATGTTCCTGATCAAGAACGAGACCCAGGGGTCAGCACAATTGGCCAAACTTTAGGAAATCATCTTAGCACTGGATGCCCTGGCCAACAGATGGCCCCGTGTACATATTTTCTACAAATCCTTAGGTCACAGCCTGGGAGTTGTTGTCTTCAGGTTAAAAATCTCTGGGGATGTCTTGCCTCACAGATACCTGAAATATAAATCAAGGTCACACATATCTATATAAACGAAGACCACAGGACAAAGACTCATCAGGACACTCCTGCCCTTCAGAGTGCCAGACTGATGGTAACCAAGGCACACATATCACTTCTCAAAATATACAGTGCTGGGCTCTTGAAAGGGGCATGCCGTGGAACTTTGATCTCCCTGATCAGTCCCAGACAGGCAGTGTTTTAAGAGACAAAATGGTGTCCTCTTACAACTCCTGTGTAATTTACAAAATGACAAATGGATCTCTAAAAGGGTCTCCTTTCTGCCTCAGGTTTTATTTTCTTAATTCAAGGCCCTTTGGCTGACTCACACTTCACAAAAACTTTAAAAAACCTTTCTATAGCCTCTTCTTGTATTTCAGTGGGGGCGTATCTCACCTCTAAAGGTACAAACTCACCATACATGAGGCCAGGTTATTGATTTCAGATCTTTGGTTTTTTTTTTTAACATAGGTATTTATTGCTATAAATTTCCCTCAATTACTGCCTTGGTTGTATCCCATAGATATTGGTATGTTGCTTTTCATTCTCCTTTGACTCCAAGTATTTTTCTAGTTCTCTCTTGGCTTCATCTTTGATCCATTGATCATTTGTTGTTGTTAGGTGCCCATCGAGTTGGTTCTGACTCATAGTGACCGTATGTACAACAGAACGAAACACTGCCTGGTCCTGCACCATCCACACAACATTTGCTATATTTGAGCCAAATCGATGCAGCCACTGTGTCAATCCATCTCATCAAGGGTCTTCATTTTTTTCTCTGACCTTACCAAGCATGACGTCCCTCTCCACAGACTGATCCCTCCTGATAAAATGTCCAAAGTACAAGAGACAGTCTCACCATCCTTGCTTCCAAGGAGCACTCTGGCTGCACTTCCTCCAGGGCAGACTTATTCATTCTCCTGGCAGTCCATGGTATATTTAGTATTCTTTGCCAACATCATAATTCAAAGGCATCAATTCTTCTTTGGTCTTCTTTATTCATAATACGGCTTTCACACTGCGTATGAGACAACTGAAAATATCGTGCTTGGGTAAGGCACACCTTCGTCCTCAAAGTGACATCTTTGCTTTTTAACACTTTGAAGAGGTCTTTTGCAGCAGATTTGCCCAATGCAATGCATCCTTTGATTTTTTGACTGCTGCTTCCACGGTTGTTGATTGTGGATCCAAGTAAAATGAAGTCCTTGACAACTTCGATCTTTTCTCCATTTATCATTATCTTGTTTATTGGTCCACTTGTGAGGATTTTTGTTTTCCTTATGTTGAGGTGCAATCCATACTGAAGGCTGTGGTCTTTGATCTTCATCAGTAAGTGTTTCAAGTCCTCTTCACTTTCAGCAAGCAAGGTTGTGTCATCTGCATAATGCAGGTTGTTAATGAGTCTTCCTCCAATCCTGATGCCACATTCTTCTTCATATAGTCCAGCATCTCGGATTATTTGCTCAGCAAACACACTGAATAAATATGGTGAAAGGATACAACCTTGGCACATACCTTTCCAGATTTAAAACCATTCAGTATCCCCTGCAACCGTTTTTGAATGATTTCAGCAAAATTTATTTGCATGTGATATGAATGACATAGTTTGATAATTTTCACATTCTGTTGGATCACTTTTCTTTGAGATCGGCACAAATATGGATGTCTTCCAGTCAGTTGGCCAGGTAACTGTCTTCCAGATTTCCTGGCATAGACAAGTGAACATCTGCAGTGCTGCATCCATTTGTTGAAACATCTCAGTTGGTAGTCCGTCAATTCCTGGAGCCTTGTTCTTCACCAAAGCTTTTAGTGCACCTTGGACTTCTTCCTTCAATACCACTCATTCTTTATCATATGCCACCTCCTGAAATGGTTGAATATCAACTAATTCTTTTGGGTACAGTGACTCTCTATATTCCTTCCATCTTCTTTTGATGCTTCCTGTATCCTTCAATATTTTGCCCATGGAGTCCTTCAAAATTGCACCTTGAGGCTTGACTTTTTTCCTCAGTTCTTTGAGTTTGAGAAATGCTGAGCGTGTTCTTCTCTTTTAGTTTTCTAACTCCAGGTGTTTGCACATTTCATTGTAATACTTTACTTTGTCTTCTCAAAAGGCAAAGTTCAGCTTCTATTCACGCTAGCTGCTCTACATTCAAGAGCAAGTTTTTTCTTGAGTTCTTTCGGCTTGAGAAATGCCGAGCGTGTTTTTCCCTTTTGGTTTTCCATCTCCAGCTCTTTGCACATGTCATTATAATACTTTACTTTGTCTTCTTGAGACAACCTTTGAAATCTTCTGTTCAGTTCTTTTACTTCATCAATTCTTCCTTTTGATTTAGCTCCTTGACATCTGAGAGCAAGTTTCAGAGCCGCCTCTGAGTTCCATCTTGGTCTTTTCTTTCTTTCCTGTCTTTCCAATGACCTCTTGCTTTTTTCATGGATGATGTCCTTGATATCATTCCACAACTTGTCTGGTCTTCAGTCACCAGTGTTCAAGGCATCAAATCTATCCTTCAGATGGTCTCTAAATTCAGGTGAGATATACTCAAGGGCATATTTTGGCTCTCAGGGATTTGCTCAGATTTTCTTCAGTTTCAGCTTGAACTTGCAGATGAGCAGTTGATGGTCTGTTCCACAGTCGGCCCCTGGCCTTGTTCTGACTGATGATATTGAGCTCTTCCGACATCTCTTTCCGTAGATGTAGTCAATTTGATTTCTGTGTGTTCTATCTGGTGAGGTCCATGTGTATAGTCGCTGTTTATATTGGTGAAAGAAGGTATGTGCAATGAAGAAGTCATTGGTCTTGAAAATTCTATCATTCGATCTCTGGCACTGTTTCTATCACCAAGGCCATATTATCCAACTACTGATCCTTCTTCTTTGTTTCCAACTTTTGCATTCCAATCACCAGTAATTATCAATGCATCTTGATTACATGTTCGATCAATTTCAGACTGCAGCAGCTGACAAAAATCTTCTATAAAGTGCTAAAAAGCAAAGATGCCAGTTTAAGGACTAAGGTGCACCTTACCGAGTCATGCTGTTTTTAGTCACCTCATATGCATGTGAGAGCTGGAAAACACATAAGACTGAAGAACTGATGCCTTTGAATTATGGGATTGGCAAATAATATTGAATGCACCATGATTTTCAGTGGAATGAACAATTCTGTCTTCGAAGAAGTGCAGCCAGAATGCTCATTAGAAGAGATAATGCCAAGACTTTGTATTGGTACTTTTGACATGTTATCAGGAGGGATCAGTCCCTGGTGACGGAAGTCATGCTTGGAAAACTAGAGGGTTTTCAAAAAAGAGGAAGTTGCTCAATAAAATGGATTGACACAGTGGATGCAACAATGGGATCCAGCATAGCAATGGCTGTGAGGATTATACAGCACTGGGCAGTGTTTTCTTCTGTTGTACATGAGATTGCCATGAGTCGGAGCCAACTCAATGACACCTAACAACAACAACAACAACAAAGATTAGGATTTCTGACATGTCAAACTTGATATATCTATTAACCTTTCATGTGGAGAATCTATGAATTTGGAGTGAT
The DNA here is from genome assembly GCF_030014295.1 of Loxodonta africana. Taxonomy (NCBI): domain Eukaryota; kingdom Metazoa; phylum Chordata; class Mammalia; order Proboscidea; family Elephantidae; genus Loxodonta; species Loxodonta africana. The sequence goes on from NC_087344.1 coordinate 18,706,184, forward strand.
CTTGTTTGGAGATATGCATTATGGAAACTCCAGGCTAGACATATAATTTTAAATCCTTCAGACACTATGACATCACGTAAGATTTAAGCTAATTTAAATTTATTCATTCAACAAAAATTTCTTTCACTTTTCTTCTGTTTCAGAGATTTTTTTAGGCAGAGGAGATATTAAGATTTAAGAAGACAAGGCAGCAGCCTCCATGGTATTTTCTATTTAGGTCTTTTGGAAAAGTACAATTTATTGTTTGATTTACCATCAAGAATTGATATCTTTGAACTGAGGTGTTGGTGAAGTACATTGAATATACCATGGATTGCTAAAAGAACGAACAAAGCTGTCTTGGAAGAAGTACAACCAGAATGCTCCTTAGAAGCAAGCATGGTGAGACAGCGTGTCACATACTTTGGACATGTTATCAGCTGGGATCAGTCCCAGGAGAAGGACATCATGCTCAGTAAAGTAGAAGGTCAGCAAAAAAGAGGAAGACCTCAGTGACATAGATTGACACAGTGGCTACAACAACGGGCTCAAGCATAACAATGATTGTGAGGATAGTGCAGGATCCGGCATTGATTTCTTCAGTTGTACATAGGGTCGCTGTGAGTCAGAACCAACCTGATGGCACCTAACAACAACAAAAACATACAGAAAAAAAAGTACAAACTCTAATCTCATATAGTAATTGTGAGAATGCAGTATTGTATGGAATTTCATGTTATTGTTGTTGTTGTTAGGTGGCATCGAGACTATTCTCACTCACAGTGACTTTATGTACAACAGAACAAAACACTGCCCGGTTACTACTATAGAATTTCATCTTGCTAGTTTTGGAAACCCTGGTCGCATAGTGGTTAAGACCTATGGCTGGTAAGCAAAAGGTCGGCAGCTTAAATCCACCAAGTGTTACTTGGAAATTCTATGGGGCAGTTCTACTCTGAATTGGAATCAACTAGACAGCAATGGGTAGTATAGAATTTCATGTTACTACTATAGAATTTTGGTGGTGTCCCGAGATGCCTGACAAAGTAAGTTTAGAATACAAGAGATGAGAATTCTTTAATTCAAAGATTTGGAAACATTTTCTAGTCAAGGCCCAGGTGGTAAATATGTCATGCTCTGCAGGACAGGTGTTCTCTGTGACAATGACACAGCTCTGCTTTTCCAGCAGGAAAGCAGCCATGGATAACACGTACACCAATGTGCATGGCTGAGTTGCAATAAAACTTTATTTACCAAAACAGGTAAAGGGCCAGGTTAGGTGCTCCAACTATAATGTGCATTTTGAAGGTAGTACTGATGAAAGAGTGTCTTTAAAAAACGGTCAAAATCAACAAATGGTAATATGGGAGTTAGAGCTGATGGCCAGGATGATGAGCAGGTTCCCAGTGAAGGTAACCGGGCATGAGGACAGAAACAGCCCAAAGAGAATGAGCTGAATCTCTAACTTGGCTAAAAATCTGAAAAGAATAAATTCTAAACACATGTTTGATTTACTGATTCCATGTGGATGAAACACCTACCAGGACAGAAGCAAGGAACCATTCAATTTTCAGCAAACCAACAACACAGAAATGTTGTCTTTCATTGGAAGTGGAGGAATTAATAAAGTACTACCTTTGTCTACTTCAGTTCAGTTGGGGAGTGAGTTCTACACAGTAACATTGTATCATTTGCTGCCTCTTCTATCTGCAAACCTAAACACAGACTCAAAATGTACCCTCTCAAGGACAAGCAGGATCAGTATCACCTGGGAACTTGTCAAGAATGCTGTACCCCAGACCCACCCAGACTTGCAGAATCAGGAACTGCATTTTTTTTTCTTTTTTTTAATTAACTTTTTTTTTTGAGCTTCAAGTAAACGTTTACAAATCAAGTCAGTCTGTCACATGTAAGTTTATATACATCTTACTCCTCACTCCCACTTGCTCTCCCCCTAATGAGTCAGCCCTTCCAGTCTCTCCTTTCATGACTATTTTGCCAGCTTCCAACTCTCTCTATCCTCCCATCCCCCCTCCAGACAGGAGATGCCAACACAGTCTCAAGTGTCCACCTGATATAATTAGCTCACTCTTCTTCAGCATCTCTCTCCTACCCACTGTCCAGTCCCTTTCATGTCTGATGAGTTGTCTTCGGGAATGGTTCCTGTCCTGCGCCAACAGAAGGTTTGGGGACCATGCCCGCTGGGATTCCTCTAGTCACAGTCAGACCATTAAGTATGGTATTTTTATGAGAATTTGGGGTCTGCATCCCACTGATCTCCTGCTCCCTCAGGGGTTCTCTGTTGTGCTCCCTGTCAGGGCAGTCATCGATTGTGGCCGGGCACCAACTAGTTCTTCTGGTCTAAGGATAATATAGGTCTCTGGTTCATGTGGCCCTTTCTGTCTCTTGGGCTCTTAGTTGTCGTGTGACCTTGGTGTTCTTCATTCTCCTTTGCTCCAGTTGGGTTGAGACCAATTGATGCATCTTAGATGGCCGCTTGTTAGCATTTAAGACCCCAGACGCCACATTTCAAAGTGGGATGCAGAATGTTTTCATAACAAAATTATTTTGCCAATTGACTGAGAAGTTCCCTTAGAGCATGGTTCCCAAACCCCGCCCTTGCTCCGCTGACCTCTGAAGCATTCATTTTATCCCGGAAACTTCTTTGCTTTTGGTCCAGTCCAATTAGGCTGACCTTCCATGTATTGAGTGTTGTCCTTCCCTTCACCTAAAGCAGTTCTTATCAACTAATTAATCAGTAAAAACACTCTCTGTCCCTCCCTCGTAACCACAAAAGTATGTGTTCTTCTCAGTTTATACTATTTCTCAAGATCTTATAATAGTGGTCTTATACAATATTTGTCCTTTTGCCTCTGACTGATTTTGCATACCATAATGCCTTCCAGGTTCCTCCATGTTATGAAATGTTTCACAGATTCGTCACTGTTCTTTATCGATGCGTAGTATTCCATTGCGTGAATATACCACAGTTTATTTACCCATTCATCCGTTGATGGACACCTTGGTTGCTTCCAACTTTTTGCTATTGTAAACAGTGCTGCAATAAACATGGGTGTGCATATATCTGTTAGTGTGAAGGCTCTTGTATCTCTAGGGTATATTCCGAGGAGTGGGATTTCTGAGTCGTATGGTAGTTCTATTTCTAACTGTTTAAGATAACGCCAGATAGATTTCCAAAGTGGTTGTACCATTTTACATCCCCACCAGCAGTGTATAAGAGTTCCAACCTCTCCGCAGCCTCTCCAACATTTATTATTTTGTGTTTTTTGGATTAATGCCAGCCTTGTTGGAGTGAGATGGAATCTCATCGTAGTTTTTATTTGCATTTCTCTAATGGCTAATGATCGAGAACATTTTCTCATGTGTCTGTTAGCTGCCTGAATATCTTCTTTAGTGAAGTGTGTGTTCATTTCCTTTGCCCACTTCTTGATTGGGTTGTTTGTCTTTTTGTGGTTGAGTTTTGACAGAATCATATAGATTTTAGAGATCAGGCGCTGGTTGGAGATGTCATAGCTGAAAATTCTTTCCCAGTCTGTAGGTGGTCTTTTTACTCTTTTGGTGAAGTCTTTAGATGAGCATAGGTGTTTGATTTTTAGGAGCTCCAGGTTATCTGGTTTTTCTTCGTCATTTTTGGTAATGTTTTGTATTCTGTTTATGCCTTGTTAGGGCTCCTAGGGTTGTCCCTATTTTTTCTTCCATGATCTTTATCGTTTTAGTCTTTATGTTTAGGTCTTTGATCCACTTGGAGTTAGTTTTTGTGCTTGGTGTGAGGTATGGGTCCTGTTTCATTTTTTTGCAAATGGATATCCAGTTATGCCAGCACCATTTGTTACAAAGACTATCTTTTCCCCAATTAACTGACACTGGGCCTTTGTCAAATATCAGGTGCTCATATGTGGTTGGATTTATATCTGGGTTCTCAATTCTGTTCCACTGGTCTATGTGCCTGTTGTTGTACCAATACCAGGCTGTTTTGACTACTGTGGCTGTATAATAGCTTCTGAAATCAGGTAGAGTGAGGCCTCCCACTTTCTTCTTCTTTTTCAGTAATGCTTTGCTTATCCGAGGCTTCTTTCCCTTCCATATGAAGTTGGTGATTTGTTTCTCTATCACCTTAAAAAATGACATTGGAATTTGGATCGGAAGTGCATTGTATGTATAGATGGCTTTTGGTAGAATAGACATTTTTACTATGTTAAGTCTTCCTATCCATGAGCAAGGTATGTTTTTCCACTTGAGTACGTCCTTTTTAATTTCTTGTAGTTGAGCTTTGTAGTTTTCTTTGTATAGGTCTTTTACATCCTTGGTAAGATTTATTCCTAAGTATTTTATTTTCTTGGGGGCTACTGTGAATGGTATTCATTTGGTTATTTCCTCTTTGATGTTCTTTTTGTTGATGTAGAGGAATCCAAATGATTTTTGTATGTTTATCTTATAACCTGAGACTCTGCCAAACTCTTCTATTAGTTTCAGTAGTTTCCTGGAGGATTCCTTAGGGTTTTCTGTGTATAAGATCATGTCATCTGCAAATAGAGATAATTTTACTTCCTCCTTGCCAATCCGGATGCCCTTTATTTCTTTGTCTAGCCTAATTGCTCTGGCTAGGACTTCTAGCACAATGTTGAATAAGAGCGGTGATAAAGGGCATCCTTGTCTGGTTCCCGTTCTCAAGGGAAATGCTTTCAGGCTCTCTCCATTTAGAGTGATGTTGGCTGTTGCCTTTGCATAGATGCCCTTTATTATGTTGAGGAATTTTCCTTCAATTCCTATTTTGCTGAGAGTTTTTATCATAAATGGGTGTTGGACTTTGTCAAATGCCTTTTCTGCATCAATTGATAAGATCATGTGGTTTTTGTCTTTTGTTTGATTTATGTGGTGGATTACATTAATGGTTTTTCTGATATTAAACCAGCCTTGCATACCTGGTATAAATCCCACTTGATCGTGGTGAATTAGTTTTTTGATATGTTGTTGAATTCTATTGGCTAGAATTTTGTTGAGGATTTTTGCATCTATGTTCATGAGGGATATAGGTCTGCAATTATCATTTTTTGTAATGTCTTTACCTGGTTTTGGTATCAGGGAGATGGTGGCTTCATAGAATGAGTTGGGTAGTATTCCGTCATTTTCTATGGTTTGAAATACCTTTAGTAGTAGTGGTGTTAACTCTTCTCTGAAAGTTTGATAGAACTCTGCAGTGAAGTCGTCCGGGCCAGGGCTTTTTTTTGTTGGGAGTTTTTTGATTACTGTTTCAATCTCTTTTTTTTGTTATGGGTCTATTTAGTTGTTCTACTTCTGAATGTGTTAGTTTAGGTAGGTAGTGTTTTTCCAGGAATTCATCCATTTCTTCTAGGTTTGCAAATTTGTTAGAGTACAATTTTTCCTAATAATCTGATATGATTCTTTTAATTTCAGGTGGGTCTGTTGTGATGTGGCCCTTCTCGTTTCTTATCCGGGTTATTTGTTTCCTTTCCTGTATTTCTTTAGTCAGTCTAGCCAATGGTTTATCAATTTCGTTAATTTTTTCAAAGAACCAGCTTTTGGCTTTGTTAATTCTTTCAATTGTTTTTCTGTTCTCTAATTCATTTAGTTCAGCTCTAATTTTTATTATTTGTTTTCTTCTGGTGCCTGATGGATTCTTTTGTTGCTCACTTTCTATTTGTTCAACTTGTAGGGACAGTTCTCTGATTTTGGCTCTTTCTTCTTTTTGTATGTGTGCATTTATCGATATAAATTGGCCTCTGACCACTGCTTTTGCTGTGTCCCAGAGGTTTTGATAGGAAGTATTTTCATTCTCGTTGCTTTCTATGAATTTCCTTATTCCCTCCTTGATGTCTTCTATAGCCCAGTCTTTTTTCAGGAGGGTATTGTTCATTTTCCAAGTATTTGATTTCTTTTCCCTAGTTTATCTGTTATTGATTTCTAGTTTTATTGCCTTGTGGTCTGAGAAGATGCTTTGTAATATTTCGATGTTTTGGATTCTGCAAAGGTTTGTTTTATGACCTAGTATGTGGTCTATTATAGAGAATGTTCCATGTGCACTAGAAAAAAAGTATACTTTGCAGCAGTTGGGTGGAGAGTTCTGTATAAGTCAATGAGGTCAAGTTGGTTGATTGTTGTAATTAGGTCTTCCGTGTCTCTATTGAGCTTCTTACTGGATGTCCTGTCCTCCAAAAGTGGTGTGTTGAAGTCTCCTACTATAATTGTGGAGGTGTCTATCTCACTTTTCAGTTCTGTTAAAATTTGATTTATGTATCTTGCAGCCCTGTCATTGGGTGCATAAATATTTAATATGGTTATGTCTTCCTGATCAATTGTCCCTTTTATCATTATGTAGTGTCCTTCTTTATCCTTTGTGGTGGATTTAAGTCTAAAGTCTATTTTGTCAGAAATTAATATTGCTACTCCTCTTCTTTTTTGCTTGGTGTTTGCTTGATATATTTTTTCCATCCTTTGAGTTTTAGTTTGTTTGTGTCTCTAAGTCTAAGGTGTGTCTCTTGTAGGCAGCATATAGACGGATCGTGTTTCTTTATCCAGTCCGAGACTCTCTGTCTCTTTATTGGTGCATTTAGTCCATTTACATTCAGCGTAATTACAGATAAATAAGTGTTTAGTGTTGTCTTTTTGATGCCTTTTTATATGTGTTGTTGACAATTTCATTTTTCCACATACTTTTCTGTGCTGAGACATTTTTCTTAGTAAATTGTGAGATCCTCATTTTCATAGTGTTTGACTTTGTTTATTGAGTTGTTACGTTTTTCTTGGCTTTTATCTTGAGTTATGGTGTTGTTATACCTCTTTGTGGTTACCTTAATATTTACCCCTATTTTTCTAAGTAAAAACCTAACTTGTAATGTTCTATATCGCCTTGTATCACTCTCCATATGGGAGTTCTATGCCACCTGTATTTAGTCCCTCTTTTTCATTATTGTGATCTTTTACATTTTGACTTCAGTGATTCCCTGTTATGAGCATTTTTTTTTAATTAATCTTAATTTGTTTTTGTTATTTCCCTATTTGAGTTGATATCAGGATGTTCTGTTTTGTGACCTCGTGTTGTGCTGGTATCTGATATTATTGGTTTTCTGACCCAACAATATCCTTTAGTATTTCTTTTAGCTTTGGTTTGGTTTTTGCAAATTCTCTAAACTTGTGTTTATCTGTAAATATCTTAATTTCGCCTTCATATTTCAGAGAGAGTTTTGCTGGATATATGATCCTTGGCTGGCAGTTTTTCTCCTTCAGTGCTCTGTATATGTCATCCCATTCCCTTCTTGCCTGCATGGTTTCTGCTGAGTAGTCTGAACTTATTCTTATTAATTCTCCCTTGAAGGTGACCTTCCTTTTCTCCCTGGCTGCTTTTAAAATTTTCTCTTTATCTTTGGTTTTGGCAAGTTTGATGATAATATGTCTTGGTGTTTTTCTTTTTGGATCAATCTTAAATGGGGTTCGATGAGCATCTTGGATAGATATCCTTTTGTCTTTCATGATGTCAGGGAAGTTTTGTGTCAGGAGATCTTCAACTATTTTCTCTGTGTTTTCTGTCCTCCCTCCCTGTTCTGGGACTCCAATCACACGCAAGTTATCCTTCTTGATAGAGTCCCACATGATTCTTAGGGTTTCTTCATTTTTTTAAATTCTTTTATCTGTTTTCTTTTCAGCTATGTTGGTGTTAATTCCCTGGTCCTCCAGAAGTCCCAGTCTGCATTCTAATTGGTCGAGTCTGCTCTTCTGACTTCCTATTGCATTGTCAAATTCTGTAATTTTATTGTTAATCTTTTGGATTTCTACATGCTCTCTATGGATTCTTGCAACTTATTAACTTTTCCACTATATTCTTGAATAATCTTTTTGAGCTCTTCAACTGTTTTATCAGTGTGTTCCTTGGCTTTTTCTGCAGTTTGCCTTATTTTGTTTCTGATGTCTTGAAGCATTCTGTAAATTACTTTTTTATATCCTGTATCTGATAATTCCAGGATTGTATCTTCATTTGGGAAAGATTTTGATTCTTTTGTTTGGGGGGTTGTAGAAGCTGTCATGGTCTGCTTCTTTATGTGGTTTGATATCGACTGCTGTCTACGAGCCATCACTGGGAAACTTGTTTTTCCAGAAATTCCGCTAAAAAAAAAATGCAGTCAGATCCCTATCAGAACTGCCTTTGGATTATAACTGCCACCTTGTTCCCTGTAAGGATGAAAGTCCGAGATTTGGATTATATATGCTTGGCTGTAGCTGGTTCTGTGTTTTTAGTCCAATTAGGGATGGATTTTTGCTCCCTGGGTTTTCTGTGGTTCCTTCTCTCAGGCCGGAAGAGTGGGTTATGAAAAGACCAAAAGAAAAAAAAAGGGGCAGGGGGGAAGCAAAGCCGCTGCAGAGCCGGAGCTGTTCTCCCTCTGGCTCAGGAAATTCCAATGTTAATGAAGCCGACTGGGGAGGGTGGGGGAGGGATAAGAGAGAGAGGAGAGTAGCACGTCGGAATATAGCCAGAGTTGCTTGTCTTGCTTGGAATGACTATTTTATCTGAGACTCCCGAGGGGCGTGTTGCCTATGTGTGTTGGCTGTGTGGAGATTGCCCCTGGGGGTCTGGCCCGCTGAAGCCGCGGTCAGATCCTCCGCTGCCAGTCCAAATCCTAGCGTCAAGGTTCCCCTGCTGGGATGCTTTACTCCCGGCTCCAAAATGAGTTGCTGCCTCCCAGGGACGTCTCATCCCGCCAGCCGTGTTGCCGCACCGCCTCCGCAGACCGGCTGGGCCCCCTCCCGGGGTCAGTTCAGGGGAGTAGGGCTGCGCCCTGTGCTTGTGCCATCACAGGCCCAGTCAAATAACCGGCACCAGGGTTCCCCGGCTGGGACTCAGCACTCCTGGCTTCAAAACCAGTCACTGCCTCCCAGGGAGTTCTCCCACCAGCCGCGTCGCCACGCTGCTCACGCAGACTGGCTGGCCCCCTCCCGGGTTCAGTTCAGGGGGTAGGGCTGCGCCCTGTGTTTGTGCCATCACAAGATTTATGAGTTCAGCTCCCCTGGGCCCAGATGCCCGGCGCCAAGGTTACCTGCCTGGGACGCTGGCTCCAGGCTCCGAAAACAGTAGCTGCTGCCCTGTATTTGTTCGTTTTCCGTCTCTAAATCTGTGTTTGTTGTTCAGGGTTCGTAGATTGTTATGTATGTGATCGATTCACTTGTTTTTCCGAGTCTTTGTTGCAAGAGGGATCCAGGGTAGCGTCTACCTAGTCTGCCATCTTGGCCCCCTATCAGAACTGCATATTTCACAAGCTTTTGGGATCTTCATTTGCTGATGCAGCAGGACTCAAAATGAGAAGAAACAGCTGAAAATACCCATTAATAATCTGAAAGTGGAATGCATGAAGTATGAATCTAGGAAAACTGGAAGTTGTCAAAAAGGAAATGGAACTCATAAATATCAATATCCTAGAATACAGTGAGCTGAAATGGATTGGTATTGGCCATTTTGAATCAGATAATCATATGGTCTATGATGCCGAAAATGACAAATTGAAGAAGAATGGTGTAGCGTTCATCATCAAAAAGAGTATCTCAGGAACTATCTTGAAGTACAATGCTGCCAGTGATAGGATATTTTCCATATGCCTACAAGAAAGGCTAGCTAATACACAACTATTATGCAGATTTACACACCAAACACAAAGGCCAAAGATGAAGAAATTGAAGATTTTTACCAACTTCTGAGTTTGAAATTGATTGAACATGCAATCAAAATGCATTGATAGTTACTGGTAATTGGAATGGAAAAGTTGGAAACAAAGAAGGATGGGTAGTTGGAAAATATGGCTTGGTGATAAAAATGATTCCAGAGTTCAAACGATAGGATTTTGCAAGACCAAGGAATTATTCATTGCAAATACCCTTCCTCAACCACATAAATGGTGGCTACACACGTGGACCTCACTGGATGGAATACACAGGAATCAAATTGACTACATCTGTGGAAAGAACTCAAAACCCAGTGCAACAGAAAAACTCAGTATCCTCAGTCAGAACAAGGTCAGGGACCTACTCTGCAACAATCAATTGCTCAGATACAAGCTCAAGTTGAAGTTGAAGAAAATCTGAACAAGTCCATAAGAGCTAAAGTACAACCTTGATATCTCGCCTAAATTTAGAGATCAACTTAAGAATAGATTTGATGCATTGAACACTAATGACCAGAGACTAGATGAATTCTGGAATGACTTCAAAAACATCATACATGAAGAAAGCAAGAGATCATTAAATAGACAGGAAAGAAAAGACCAAAGTGGATGTCAGAAGAGACTCTAAAAGTTGCTCTTGAATGTAGAGTAGCTAAAGCAAAAGACAGAAATGATTAAGTAAAAGAGTTGAAGAGAATATTTCAGACAGCAGCTTGAGAAGACACAGTAAAATATTATAATGAAATGTGCAAAGACCTGCATTTAGAAAATCAAAACAGAAGAACATGCTTGGCATTTCTCAAGCTGAAAGAACTGAAGAAAAAAGTCAAGCCTCAAGTTGCAATATTGAAGGATTTGAAGGAGAAAATATTGAGCAATGCACGAAGCATCAAAAGAAGACGGAGGGAATACACAGTCACTGTCCCAAAAAGAATTGGTCGACCTTCAACCATTCAGGAGGTAGCATGTGATCAAGAACCCATGGTACTGAAAGAAGAGGTTCGAACCACACTGAAGGCATTGGCCAAAAAGAAGGCTTCAGAGATTTATGCAATACCAATTGAGATATTTCAACAAATGGAATGTACCACTGGAAGTGCTCGCTCATCTATGCAAAGAAATTTGGAAGGCAGCAACCTGACCAACCTATGGGAAGAGGTCCACATTTGCACCCATTCCAAAGAAAGGAGGCCGGATGAAATGCAGAAATTATCCAACAATATCATAAATATGACACACAGGTAAAATTTTCCTGTAGATTATTCAAAAGCGGTTACAACAGTACATTAACAATAGGCTCAAATATAGCAATGATTGTGAGGATGGCGAAGGATCAGACAGTGTTTCGGTTGTACACAGGGTCGGTATGAGCTGAAATCGACTAAAGGCATCTAACAACAACAACAACAATCTTTCGGTAGGTATCATACTGCACTTCGCTGCTACACAAAATTTTGGCTGTTTGCTGTGCAGCAGAAAAATACAGCAGTCTAGTCCTCTAAAGGTTACGGCTTTGGAAACCCTATGGGGAAGTTCTACTCTGACCTATACTGTCAAGTATGAGTCAGAATCCACTCGATGACAATGGGTTTGGTTGTTTGTTTTATGTCAATTTTTAGACAAACTTTAAGTAATTCTACTGAAGTTAATTATGAGAAAATATTTCAAGAAATTCAACTGAAAAATATACCTGTTGCTGTCAAATTGAATTGGACTCATAGCGACCCTGCTGTACAGTGCAGAACCCTCCTATAGGGTTTTTAAGGTTGTAAATCTTTATAGAAGCAGATTTCTGCATCTTTCTCCCATGGAGTGGCTGGTTGGTTCAAATTGCCAACCTTTTGATTAACAGTCAAGCACTTTAACCACTGCACCACCAGGACTTCCTATCTTGTTTTAGGGTATTTTGTTTAAGATCTGAATTTTTGTACAGGCACATAAACACAAACTTTAAAACGTAACTAAAAACTAGTTAGAAAAAGTACAATGAAATATATCAAAATAAACTTCCAAAATCAGGAAATAGTAAATAATAAAGATAAAAGGATAACTAATGAAATTAAAACAAGAAAGCTATAGATTTGATAACTCCAAGAGGCATTCTTTGGCAAAAGCAAACTTCGGACGAGTGTAATCTAAAAACTAATATGAGAAATCAGAATGCAGGGAATTAGTTTTGAGATAGTGGCTGTGATTATGCACGTGTCTGTCTCGATGGGAAAAATTCTGAAAACCTCAAGATAGTTCTTTCCTTTTAGGGAAATATAACTAACCACAGTTGACTTAAAGAAAATAGAGTACATCCATAGTCTAGGAAATAACTGACTAATCAACAAAGACTTACCTTCAAACAAGGTCCTTGCTGGGAGTCTCTGTGGCACACGACATAGAAATTCCCACTAAAATTGTAAAGAATATAAGGATGCATGATATGGCCACTATCCAGTACAGTAGTCTGGAGTTTCATACTATGCAATAGCACAAGAAAAATAAATTAGAGTCTTAATGTTGGAAAGGCAAAATGATCTCTTGCAGATGATGATTTATAACTGAAAGATGGTGGATATCAACTGAAAAGTTATTTAAAGTAATGACTAATTTTTTAGTTGTGTGTTTGGATAGCAATTAAATGAACTAAAATCATTAGATTTCATATGTGCTGCACTGATCAGGTAGGAAAGGACATTTGAATCAGAATACTAAAAAAACAGAAACAGGGTCTGGCATATTAGGGATACTCAGTATCTGACAACTCTATTCTACTCATTGAGAGCTATGTGCCTGGTATGAAAGACATTGCATCTTTTCATGCATTATGTCATTTCATCTTCCCCACAAACCTATGAAATAGGAAGTTTTATTATACTTCATGTACAGATAGTATTTGCTTACAGTGAATATTTGTTGAATGAAGAAATGGACTCATAAATGAAGTCATGAACACACGAGATCGCACTTATGAAAAATGAGGGAATAAAATAAAGAGGAGAAGCTAGCTCTTGCTAACAAAATTAAAAAAAAAAAAAAACACTGTGGTTCCAGCTGATCAGGACACAAAGCCCTTCACTGAAATTGTGGATGAGAAAAGCACAGAATAGGAGTTAAGAAAACATGAAATGCATGAATGGAACAACCCCACCCTAAAAGAATGGGCTTTCCTCTCTCTTTGCATTCTTCTTGTCTTCTGAGAGTTAAACCAAAGCCCTCTGCCATGAGCCGATTCTCACTCATGGCGACCCTAAGTGTTTCTTATAGAGTAGAATTCCTCCATAGAGTTTTCTATTATGAAAGCAGATCACCAGGCCTTTCTTCCATGGTGTGCTAGGAGGGTTCAAACCATCAAACTTTAGGTTAGTTGTTATCGTTGTTACATGCCATCAAGTTGGACTCAACTCATAGTGACCCTATGCATAAGAGAACGAAACAGTGCCCGACCCTGTGCTATCCTCCAAATAGTTACTACGCTTGAGCTCATTGTTGCAGCCACCGTGTCACTCCATCTCCTTGAGGGTTTTCCTCTTTTTTGATGACCTTCTGCTCTACCAAGCATGATGTCCTTCTCCAGACACTGATCCCGCCTGATGACAAGTCCAAAGTATATGAGATGTAGTCTCGGCATCCTTGCTTCTAAAGAACATTCTGGTTGTAATTCTTCCAAGACAGATTTGTTCATTCTTTCAGCAGTCCATGGTATATTCAATATTCTTCACCAAAACCACAATTCGAAGGCCTCAATTCTTCTGTCTTCCTTATTCCTTGTCCAGCTTTCCCATGCCCATGAGGCAATTGAAAACAACATGGCTTGGGTCAGGCGCACGTTAGCCCTCAAGCTGACATCTTCATTTTTCAATGCTTTAAAGACGTGTTTTGCAGCAGATTTTCCAATGCAATGTGTCTCTTGATTTCTTCACTGCTGCTTCCATGGGTGTTGATTATGCACCCAAGTAAAGTGAAATCCTTGACAAACTCAGTCTTTTCTCCATTTGGTATGATGTTGCTCATTGCTTCAGTTTTGAGGATTTTTGTTTTTTTTATGTTGTCGTGTAATCCTACTGAAGGCTGTGGTCTTTGATCTTCATTAGTAAGTGCTTCAAGTCCTCTTCACTTTTTAGCAAGCAAGGTTCTGTCATCCGTGTAATGCAGATTGTTAATGAGTCCTCCTCCAATCCTGATGCCCCATTCCTCTTCATCGAGTCCAGTTTTTCAGATTATATGCTCAGCACACATATTCTATAGGTAGAGTGAAGGGATACAACCCTGACGCACACCTTTGCTGACTTTAAACCATTCAGTATCCCCTTATTCTGTTCAAACAACTGCCTCCCTTTCCATGTATAGATTCCTCATGAGCACAATTAAGTGTTCCGGAATTCCTATTCTCTGCAAAGTCATCCATAATTTATTATGATCCACACAGTCCAATGCCTTAGCATAGTCAATAAAACACAAGTAAACATCTCTCTGGTATTCTATGGTTTCAGCCAGGATCCAGTGGATGTAGTCGAGTGCAAACCTTTTGTACCGCCCAAGGACCTTTTTGGGAATTGCTGCTCAACAAATACCTCCCTCCACACTTTTGGTCCAGCATTTCACAAATTTTCTTTCATTCTTGCCCCCTAATGAGCCTTTAGAGGCATTTTCCCTCTTAATCACCAATCTACAAACTCTTGCAATTTTAATTCCACAAATATAGTGTATGCCTGTTTAGGTACCGTGGCCCTTTAGAAGGCCACAAACCATTGTAATGTCTCATATGTTTTCACACTCCCAAGAACCTATTTCTATCACCTAGGTGGTGGTATCACCCCCCTTGAGAATACATGGTCTAGGCACAGCAGTTATTTGTCTCTTTAAGCTTTTCTGGATTGCATCCTACAAGGTTACTTTCCTCCCTGGCTGCTTTTGGTGAGAACAGAAGGGTATGAGGTGGACCAGGCATGGTTATCTGGACCAGAGTGATGTCTATGGGAGGCACAAGTGAGTTCATTTCCAACCTGGGAGTGGCGAGCTGCAGACAAAGGGAACAGGCTAGTATCCGCTGTTTCTAGGGCTTCAGCACTCGAAATACTATTCCTGCTCATCAAATAGTATTTTTCTAGTGTTCCTAACGTCTCAGACGGATTTAGCTTACAGGGAGCAAAAGAACCTAAACAGATAGGAATTTTGCTTGCTCATTTAGTTGCCATGGTATAAATCTGGGCCAACATTTGAATCCACAACCACAGGGAGTCTTTACCTTAGAAAGAACATTTCTTTAAGTTTGGACCTCTACTTTGCAGAATGCCCCTGAGAAACGCTGCCTGAACCTCTTAGCTGGAGTTTCTCCACACTCAAAGGGAAGGAGGCATGCATTGGTTCAAGACTCATTGAAATCCTGTTGCCTTCACTCAGAGACATGGAGGTTCCACCCGAGCATATCCAGGCTCCCCTGGGACATCCCATGAGCATCCCTACGACATCTCTTCTAGCCACTGAGGGTAGATCCGAGGAACAGGGGAATCACTGCAGGTGGAGAGACAAACAGAAAGCTAACTGATGGGTTTCACTGCAGATCTCTTGGGGCATCTCCCACTTCCACATGTGGCCACCCATCAATGATCTGTTGTCATTATAAAAGTGGGGGATAGAGATTATTTTTTTCTTATCCAATTCATATAAGACTGGTACATAAAATATTCAAAACTCCCCAGGAAATACAAAGTACTGGCCATTGCAATCATTTGGTTTGGAGATCAAAGGAATCATAACAACTGGTTAATTAAAGCCATGAAACTCAGAGTAATAATAGAGTAACTGCAGTGCATTTCTCAGTCTGTACTCCGAGGGAGTTAGGATATTCTTGCCAGTCATTTGGATATTGCTGTTTAGCCCCATCAAGGTTACTGCTTCAGAACACGAGAATACCTGGGCCAGGATATAATGTCCCTGTCTCCTCCCTTTTTCCCTAGAGTGACAGTTACTGTGTGTGATGCCTTTAGCCTCCACTAAGAATCATTTCAAGAATATTCAAATTCATGATTGGATTACTTGTAGGGAATTGGCTGAAGACATTGCTCATTATATTATATTATACAGTGTAATGTTTCTATGAGAATCAGGGACACATTTTTTTTTTTTAGGAGGCAGGGTCATGCTTTCATTACAGAATTAGTATGTTTTAATGTTATGGATACTGTGAATCTTATAACTGATGGTTGTAGCATAGATTGCCTACCCAACATACATATTCTCTTTTTTACTAACAGAAACCCAATTTTATAGGGAGTTGGTTAGATATGCCTTGGGTGGTACAAACAGTTGAGACCTAGGGTACTAAACAAAAAGTTGGCGGTTTCAATCCACTCGGATTCTCTTCAGAAGAAAGGCTGTCCATCTACATCTGAAAGGTCACAACCATTGAAAACCCTACAGAGCAAAGATAATTGAACAGGTGACAACTGGTTACATATGCCTTGCTGAAGTACCACACTTCCACTTGTAATTATGGGTAGTCAGTGGTATAGAAGGTAAGGTTTGGGATGGGAATATTGGAATGCTCTTTAGAAACATTTCCCCTTTTCCGTCTTCTTCTTACCCCCAGTTTGTACATGACAACTGGAATCTAGAAGCCATCATATCTACAAAAACCACACATTGTGAATGGCAGAGCAGAAATATAGACTAGCGCTTGCACTCATGTTAACCTGGAGCTATTATGTTGGACCCTTCTTTTATGGAAGAGAAAATAAACTCCTTTTGTGTTTAAAGTACTTTTAATTGAGTTTTTCCATTTATATAGCCAAATCTTACGCTAACACTACAAACACAGTCTTTTGTCTTCACTGGAATATACACAGCCAAATCAGGCACCTAATGTGGGCACCTGTGTGAGATATTATGATATGAATTTTGTTTACTTTGTCATTTCTCCCTTCATTTTATGTTTCCTTTCTTTTCTTTTGACCCAATGTTTCTCTTCTTCTATACGTTTAAAACATTTTCCTTTGTCTTATGTAATTGTGTAGACTTTCTAAAAATTCTTGTTGGAACGTATCATGTGAATGATAAATAAATGGTGTTTTTCAAATGACACTAGACAATAGATTCTAGACATTGACACATTGTATCTGTCATACCACGAGCTTCCTCTGAGGTCCTTGTACTCACTGTTGTGCTGATGAAGAAGCAGGTTCCTAGTATGTAAAGAATATTTATACAGTCCATCAGCTACTATGTGGAAAGGGCTGAATTAGAACTCACCCTTGTCTGATTCCAAGTCAGGGCCTTCCTCACTCAGCAGCGCTGCCTCCTGTAGTCAGTGCTTGACAAATAAGAGGAGGTGCTAAGGTTGAACCAGAGCAGAATCCTGAGAGCTGAACAGCCTGAGGGGAGAGTAAATATTTCTGCTCAAAGAGCAGATTGTTCTCTGAGATGGAAGCAAGAAGGAAAGGGAACCAGAGAGAATGGGCTGTGAGAAGCCCCTTCAGAGTAGGGACCTGGACGGTATAGAATTTGAATCAATACCATTTCACTATGTCATCACCCTGACTGTTCCCCAGAAGACATGGTTCATAAAAGCTTTCCTTCCCCTGAAATCCATTCCCACAGAACCCATGCCCACAGAACTCCCTGGAGTTCTCTGGCTTCTCCATGGCATCACCCCACAGACCGGGCTACACTGGCCCTTTCTCCTTTGAACAATGGGTACAGGCTTGGCAGGGAGGTGGTTTCCAGTGCTGGGTCTCAGGAGTGGATGGACCTTTCAGCGGAGGACTACAAATGAGGGGGATCTTAGCCTGTGGCCGGTGTGTTGCAGTTGAGCAGCAGAGGGAGAATTTAAAGCTTTGGGGGGTCAGAGGCAGATTTCTCAGAAGTTCTCAAAAAATACATTGTTTAATTGTTACTCCATTCTCCAGGACTCCACTCCTTGGAGGCCATGGGACCATAAAGAAAGAAAACTTTACTGCCAGTTCGGTCCCATGGGTTCAGCTTTGGCACCAGATGCAGATTCCCTCACTGCCAATGGACCCAGCTGTCCTGAAAGAGAATTTCCCTACCCAAGAATATGACATCTCATGTACGGCACATCATAAGGACCACTGATGAAAACCTAAAAACAGATTTTTCCTTAGAACCTCCAGAAAGGAAGGCAGACGTCTTGAATTTTAGCTCAGTGGGACTCATTTTGGACATCTGTCTTCCAGAACTTAAAGATAATAAATTTATGTTGGTTTAGGTCACTAGTTTATGGTAATTTTTTATAGCAGCAATAGGAAACTAATAGGCATGGCAACCCCTAGACTGAGGTTTTTAGCTGGGTATATTGCAATCCCAAACTAAACCAGTGTTCTACTATTAAAAAAAAAAAAAAGTTGAGAATAGATATTGGAAAGGCAACTGAGCCATGTTTTCCACAAGAATAATTGGGCAAGATAATCCTATAGGGTCGCTATGAGTTGGAATCGACTTGAGGGCACTGGGTTTTTTTTTTTTTTTTTTACAAACAAGAATGAAGAGAAAAGGTTTGGTCTCCTCTTTATCACATGCACCATGAAGCTTTGCTTAGCCAGTGTGAAACTGGCTCAATCTAAATAGATATATCCATGCAGCAGAATGATCACAAGCAAATCCAGTACAGTCAGATGCTATTATATTCATTCTGTCCTACAGAGGGTCAGTATGAGTCTGAATGGACTCGTGGGCACCTAACAACAACAATAATAATTATATTGTAAAAGCAGCATCAAAATCAGTGAGAAAAGAAAAGATTTGGATATAAATGAGACTTACTAAGTTAACTGCTGGAAGCAAAAAAAAAAAATTTCTGTCTTAAAGTGATAAAGTTGGAAGAAATATTTCAAATAGCATAAGATTTCTAGAAGATACTATAGATTAATGCCCAAAGTGGAAGAACATTCCATATGAAGAGCAGAACTTCTTAAAATATTTTTTCTTACCTTCAGCCTTCTCGAAATCCTCATGTACCAAAGCTGCTACCAGAAGCTTCCATCTTATCTTGACTTCCAACTCCAAATAGTCTCTTCCAAACCCAGATTCATTCTCTCTTCTCTGACTCTTTTATACTCTCTCTTAATTATTCTTCCCATTTTCCATATAATATAGGCTTCCCTGCTGATTGCTCAGCATCTCCACCATCTGTACAAAAAAGCACAGAAGTATAGGATTTGGCTGGGAAGAAATGCAGCCACTGTGAGAATGATTGCACGAGGGAAAGGGAGTGTGGATATAGATTCCTTTTTTACTTTTTCTGTTACATAACTTATTGAAACCCCAGCTTCATGGCAAAGTTTGATATCACTTCTATGGATTATTCGTTTCTGAATTCTCATTTCGTTCAGCACGTTCCCTCCATTTCTACACACAATGCTACTACAATAAAAAATAAGTCTGCACTCTAGAGTTACCGTAGCAATAAAATACATGTGACAATGGAATTATACAAAACTTCAAACATCATTTTTTTACCAGTACTTAGAACCCTTAATACTAAAAAGCAATACCATCAAAAAAATTTTAACATGCAAAAAAAATGATAAATAGACTTGCAGGGGGCTTACAAATGTAAATATTCTACTCAGAGGTTGACTTCTACTTTGTCCCACAGTCAACGTCAGATTAATTGACCTGAGAATTAATGAGACATAAGAAACAAAGAGAGGAAGATCCTCAATGAGATGGACTGATACAGTGCCTGCAAACGTGGGCTCAAGCATGCAAGGATTCTGAGGGTGATGCAGGACAGGGCAGTGTTTCATTATTGTGCGAATCTGCGTTGTAGCCTTTCATCATACTCAATCAATCTATATAACCCGAGAAGCTGAACTATATGAAGAAAAATATGGTATCAGCATCGGAGGAAGACTCCTGAACAACCTGCATTACACAGATGACACAGCCTTGCTTGCCGAAAGTGAAGAGGACTTGAAGCACTTACTGATGAAGATCAAAGACCACAGCCTTCGGTATGGATTGCACTTCAACATGAAAAAAATGGAACTCCTCACAACTGGACCAATATGCAATATCATCACAAATGGAGAAAATATTGAAGTTGTCAAGGATTTCATTTTATTTGGATCCTCAATAAACAACCATGGAAGCAGCAGTTAGGAAATCAAAGAACATATTGCATTGGGTAAATCTGCTGCAAAAGTATTCTTGAAACTGTTAAAAAGCAAAGATGTCACTTTGAAAACTGAAGTGCGTCTGACCTAAGCCACGGTATTTTCAATAGACGCACCTGCCTGTGAAAGCTGGACAAGGAATAAAGAAGATCAAAGAAGAATTGATGCCTTTGAATTACGGTGTTGGTGAAGAGCGCTGACTATATACCATGGCCTTCCAGAAGAATGAACAAGTCTGTCTTGAAAGAAATACAATCAGAAAGCTCCTAGGATGCCGGGATGGCAAAATTTCATCTCACATACTTTGGAGGGATCAGATTCTGGAAAAGGATATCATGCTTGGTAGAGTTGTTGTTGTTGTTGTTGTTGTTAGGTGCCACTGAGTCATAAGGACTCTATGTACAACAGCATGAGATACTGCCCTGTCCCTCGCCATTCTCATAATCATTGTTATGCTCAAGCCCGTTGTTGCAGCCAATGTGTCAATCCATGTTGTTGAGAGTCTTCCTCTTTTTCACTGACCCTCTACCTTAGTCTTCAAGGTGACATCTTTGCTTTTTAACACTTTAAAGAGGTCTCCTGCAGCAGGCTTGCCCAGGGCAATGCATCATTTGTTTTCCAGACTACTGTTTCCATTGGTGTTAATTGTGGATCAAAGTAAAATGAAACTTTTGATTACTTGAACCTGGTAAAATAGAGGGTCAGTGAAAAAGAGGAAGACACTCGATGAAGCGGATTGACACTGTGGCAGCAACAACGGTCTCAAACACAACATTTGTGAGGACAAGGCAGGACCAGGCAGTGTTTCATACAGTTGTACATAGCGTTGCTATAAGTAGGACCTGACTGGATGGCGCCTAACAACAACATTTTCCTGAGGTTGCGAGATCTGTACTGGGAACTTTTTCTCAAATCTCTATTAAAGCACTTGCCACACTGAATTGGCTACCTGTCTCTACCACTAGCCACAAGCCTTCCGAGGGCATGACTGAATCTTGGGAATCTTTGTATCTCCATGCCTGGTACGTAATACATACTTCATCAAATTTGGTTGAAGGAAAGAATTAAGGAGTTTATTAGTAAATGAACAATGCTATCACCTAATAAGTACCATCCTACCCCTATTTTGTACCCTGCAGTTCACTTTCCTCACTAATTTATCTTTGTAAAACACTATTTTTCAAACTTTTGGCCATTCCTTTGTAGATACAAAAAAATAATGAGTATACACAAGCATGAAGTACAATCAAGTGAAGTAAAGCAGAAGCAGAAGCAGGTGGAGTGGAGTGGAGTAGAAAATAATGTTGCACACATGATAAGGCAAAGTCTTGTTTATCTTAAGTTTCAGTTGTGTGTGTATGTGTGCATCAGTACTGTATACTGGGTTTCGGCATAGGATGTATTCTTACTGTGGCTTCTGACCAAAATGATATGAAAGGCACCGTACTAAACCTTAGCTTTGTGCACTTCATGCCCTGTTAGGCAAGTCAGAATTAGATGCGATTCTGTTACTAGTTCTTGCGATTTTTCTAACTCCCTTCAGTAATGTTCGATGTCTCTTCCTACAAGATTAATGCCTTAGCTTCACATTCAAGACCTTACATAATCTGCCCCCAACCTATTGCATATTGCTTTCTTCCCACAACCAGCGCCATTACAAAACATCAAGCCTATGCAAATGCTCTGCTCCTTGCCTTTCCCACCCTGCTAAATGTACAAGACATAGTCTTTGCTTTGTAACTTTTGCTTACCCTCTCTCACTTTCACTCCACCACCCCTGCCACTCCTAATGGGCTCTGTCTTCAATGATTTAGCTACAGGTGTGTTCCTGACGGTCTTCAGCTAGAAGGTATTGACACTTGGCTCATGGTAAGTACATATAATGTTTCCTGTAAAAATAGCACTGAGATTCTTGTACTACCACATAATTCCTTTTTACCTTTTATCTGAATTTTGTGATGAGTGTTGTTTACAATGCACAAAGTGAGAAGTTGGTTCAAACACAGTCTTAAGTCACATGTGATTGATTCACAGGAAGGCTATGAGACCAACGGCAACATAAAAATTATTTTAATTGTCTGTGGTTTTGTCTCACATTCATATTAATGACATCTTTCTCAAAATGCTAGCCCCAGTGCTCAACGACCAATGCCAATAAGCCACAGAAAAGACAAACAATTGCTTTTTTTCAAAAACCAGTTCACAGACTTTTGGAGAAAGAAGCAGTATATAAATACGTGTCAAAATAAATAATGCTATATATTTACGGCACATCATATTTGTCAAAGCCTCTGAAATCAATTATTTTCTGGTAATGACCACCCTAGCATTCATGACAAAGTGGGTTACTTAGTGTGATTATTAAGACTGTGTGTCAACTTGGCTGGGCCATGATTCTCAGTGGATTATCAGTTATGATGTAATTTGGCAGTTGTATAATGATGAAATCATCTTCATGATGAGACCTGCTATAATGTGATCACCTCCATGATGGGATCTGCTATGAGTAGCCAATCAGCTGAAAGGAAATTTCCTTGGGGTTGTGCCTGCATCCAATATAGGTGGGCTTTCTAGTAAGGCTCACTAGTTTGCTTGCTCTGGATATTGCAGCTGGCTTCTGTTCATCTGACCTCCAGTTCTTTCTTGGGACTTGAGCTAGCAGCTTGCCTGCTGTCTTAGTTATTCAGTACTGCTCTAACAAAAATATCACAAGTGCATGGCTTTAAGGAAATTTATTCTCTCACAGTTTAGTAGGCTACAAGTCCAAATTTAGGGCGTCAGCTCCAGGCAAAGGCTTTCTCTGTCAGTCAGCTCTGGAGGGAGGTCCTTGTCATTAATCTTCCCTTGGTCTAGGAGTTTCTCTGTACAGGAACCTCAGGTCCAAAGGATAGGCTCTGCTCTCGGCACTGCTTTCTTGGTAGTGTGAGGTCCCCTTGTCTCTCTGCTGGCTTTTCTTTTTTATGTCTCAAAATAGATTGGCTTAAGACACAATCTCATCTTCTAGATTGAGTTTACATAAAGGCTGTTAATTCCATCTCATCAGCATCAGAGAGAGAGGATTGCCAACACATAGGGATATCACATCAGATGACCAAATGGTGGAAAATCGTACAATACTGGGAATCATGACCTAGCCAAGTTGACAGATATTTTGGAGGGATACAATTCAATCCATGACACTTGCTGACCTTGAGTTCATCAGTCTCTGTGGTCTGGATCTTGGATTTGCCAACTCTGTGAGTCAGAAGAAGCCTTCAGCCTTACTTGGGAGTTTCCAGCCTCTACAACGCGTGAGCCATTTCCTTCATATAAACCTCTCTCTCTCTCTAGCTATATATATTTAGACACTCCACTGGTTTTGCTTCTCTAGAGAACCCAGCCTAAGACACTTAGCATTTATGTTCATTGCTAAAAGAATACTTATAAAACCAGAAGACAAATGTTTTATACAGATTAAGTAAGTGTAGTGAAAGGATACAACCCTGACGCACACCTTAACTAATTTTAAACCATGCAATACCCCCTCTAATGTGAGTTTCTTGTAAAGAGCATCCAGCTGGATCAAGATGTTTTTAAAGATTCAGTAATATGTGTTTTTGTTATAGAGTTTATTCAAATTATATTTAAAATAATTTACTGATAAGAAAGGACTTATCAGTCATCTTACTATCTATTTTCTACGTCTTAAATCTTTTTTGTTCCTCAGTTCCTCCAGTACTGCTTTCAGTTCTGTTTCATCATTTTTTCCCCAGTGTACCAATTTGATTCCCATCTCATTTCTTATTCTGTATATATCTTAGTTTTCCCTTAGTCATTAACCTAGGAATTTCAATTAACATATTAACTTTATAGAAATCAAGTTTGAATTAATACTGACTTAATTTCAATAGCGTAAAAAAAACTTTACTCCTTTTCAGTGCCATACTGCCCCCCATTATGCTGTTATAGTCACAAACTAGGTCTTTTTACATTGTGTGCCTATGAACTTACCTTTACAATTATTGACTTATGCATTTGTTCTTTATATTATATATGGAAAAAAAATCTAAGAAAAAAGAGTACTTAAAAATCAAATATGCAATAATACCTTTAATATTTACCTATGTAGCTACTTTAACATTTTTCTTTATTTCTTCAAATGGCTTCTAGTTACTGTCTAATGTCTTTTCAGTTTATCTTGGGAGACCCCCTTTAGCATTTCTTGTAGGTTAGTTGTACTGGTGATTAACTCCCTCAGTTTCCATTAATCTGAAAATTTCTTAACTTCTTCATTTTTAAAGAAATAGTTTTTCTTATCTCACTTCTTTTTTTTTTACTTTCAATACTTTATGGACTCTATCCCACTGACTTTTGGCCTCCACAGTTTCTAATGAGAAAGTGACTGTTATCTGATTGAGAAGCCCATCTATGTGATGACACCCTCCTCTCTTGTTGTTTTCAAAATTCCGTTTGTCTTTTTCTTTCAACAGATTTGTCTGTAACATGTCTCTACGTGGATCTCTTTGAGTTTATCCTGCTTACAGTTCATTGAACTTCTTGGATGTAGATTTATGTCTTTCATTAAATCATTTTTCAGCTTTCACATGCAATTCTTCTTCAAAGAAGAACTGATGCCTTTGAATTGTGGTGTTGGCGAAGAATATTGAATATACCATGGACTGCCACAAGAATGAAAAAATCTGTCTTGGACAAAGTACAGCCAGAATGCTCCTTGGAAGCAAGGATGGTGAGACTGCGTCTTACATACTTTGGACATGTTGTCAAGAGGGATCAGTCTCTGGGGAAGGACGTCATGCTTGGCAAAGTACAGGGTCAGCGGAAAAGAGGAAGACCCTCAACGAGGTGGATTGACACACTGGCTGCAACAATGGGTTCAAGCACAACAACGATTGTAAGGATGGCGCAGGACCAGGCAGCGCATAGGGTCGCTATGAGTCGGAACAGACTTGACGGCACCTAACAACAACATCCAATCTGGAAACTTTTCAACCATTATTCCTTCAAATATTCTTCTGGCCCCTTTCTCTCCTTTCCCTCTGGTACTCCCATTATGTGTATATTGGTACACTTGATGTTATCCCACAGGTCCTCTAGGCTGTTTTTTTTTTTTTTTTTTGGTTTTGTTCTTTGATTTTTCCCCCCATTCTTTTCATCTTCTGCTTCTCTGACTGGATAATCTCAATTGACCTTTCTTTAAGTTTGTTGATTCTTTCTTCTGCCCTCTCAAATATACTACTGAACCCCTGGAATGACTTTTGACTGCCTTCAAACTTGGGGCCTCATCTTCCAGCACTGTATCAGACAAGGTTTCACTGCTATTCATAAGGTTTTCACTGGGGAGGTCTTTTCAGAAGTAGACCGCCTGGTCCTTCTTCCTAGTCTGTCTTAGCCTGGAAGATCAGCTGAAACCTATCCACTATGGGTGACACTGCTCACATCCAAATACCAGTGGCATAGCTTCCAGAATCACAGCAACACACAAGCCCCCACAATAAAACAAACTGACAGACACATGGGGCTGCAAATATCCATTAATAACCAGAATGTGAAATGTACCACGTATGAATCCACGAAAACTGGAAATGGTAAAAAATGAAAAGGAAAGGGCGAAGATGGCTAACTAGTCAGAAGTTTCCACTGAACCCTCTTGCAACAAAGACCTGAAAAACCAGGTGAATCCATTACATATGTGACAATCTACAAACCCTGAGCATCAAACACGGAACTAAGGAATCGACCTGAGTCACAGTGGAGCTAGAGGCCATGCAGAAGCAGCGACAAGTTGCTGAGCCCGCTCAGCACCTCAGCTCCGATTCCTTGGTGCTATTCTTTGGTGCGAAGGCAGTGGGGCTGATGGTAGCTTCCTGAGACGTGGCAAAATCACCAAACGAAGGCAAACAAAAGAGGCGCATTCCTGACCCTGTGGTGTGCCTTCAGCGGACCTACCTGTGGAGTTTAGGAAGTGGCTACTTCAGTGGAAAAAAAGGCAAAGGGCCAGCACCCCAAGCCCCTTGTGTGACGGCCACAGATCTGGTGGTGGGGTTTGGGACAAAGCTGCTTCACAGAAAGAAGGCAAACACAGGACGCAGCCCTAACCCCCAGGGTAATCTCGGTAGAGACCCAGCCAATGCACACAGGCTCCACACGCCTCTGGAATCTGAGATAAAACAGAGCTCTAACACTAGATATGTGATTTTGTTTAATTTACCACATGGATCTAATAGCTCCTTCTTCTGAAAGTTCTCTATCCTATCTATCTGTTCCCTCATCCCCCTGCCCCAGCCAGCTTCAATAACATTTGAATTCCCTGGGCCTGAGACAGAACTTGCAGCACACTCTCTCTGACCCATTCTTCTGGCCTGGGAGAAGGAGCAAATTAACAAACAGGGGAAAAATACTTACCTGACTCCCCTAAACTGGAAGCCCAGAGCAGAAGTGGCTCCAGTCCAGGCATAAGCGATCCATAGACTTTGGCGTTCACCCCTGCATGGAACCAGGTGGCTATTATAATGCAAAGGCCAATCTGTTGGAGGTCTCACTGTAATTGTTTCAGCAACACAGTGGACAGGCAGGTTTTGGAGGTCTGACACCACTCTACCTATTAAACAGAGCCCTAACCTACCCACGGCAGGAACCTGAGGGCTAAGGTTCTACCCACGCCACCTAGCCACCCGTGAAAGGGCTCTGAGGATAGTGGTGCCTACGAGTCTTTACAGGTATAAGCACTGGGTGCCTAAGGTACACCTGCAGAGCCCATGCACCACAGCACTCTAGAGAACAGAGAGGCTCCTTGTTCAATGACACTTGGGGGAAGGCTGTCACCACCCTGCCCACCTCAGAGTGTGACCCCCTCCCGCTACCAGAAGCCAGTGCATACAACCATCACCACTACTCCTCTAAGACAGTAGGTGAGAGCCTATACCACACAGTAGGTGACCGACTATCAGGACACCTGAACTGATTCTATCCAAGAATAGCGAATGGATTCATAGGCTCTTATACCTGGTAACAGCTCTAACCATCTGGTAACAGGACATTAGTGCTCTAAAGGCTCCAATAATCAAGTTGGCACACTCTAGTAGCCTACCTGGGTATATTAAAACAAAACAAAAAAAAGATAGGACACAGTGAGCAAACATAATATCAATTATTACAGTAACTTATAGATGGCTTGTGACAGCAGTTGATATCAGATCACATAAAGAAGCAGACCATGATTACTTCTACAGCTCCCAAAACACACAATAAAGGTCTCTCCTTGAAGAAGATGTATTTCTGGAATTGCAAGATATAGAATACAAAAGATTAGTAAACTGAACACTTCAAGACATCAGGAATGACATCTGGAATGAAATCAGGCAATGTACAGAAAAAGCAAAGAAACACACAGATAAGGCAGTTGAAGAAATTAAAAAGATTCTTCAAGAACATAATGAAAAATCTAATAAGCTGCAAGAATCCACAGAGAGACACCATTCAGAAATCCAAAAGATTAACAATAAAATTACAGAATTAGACAACTCAATAGGAAGTCAGACCAGCAGAATTGAGGAACTGGAAGGCAGAATTGTGGAGATGGATGATAAGTCACTGGGCACCAAGATATTTGAAGAAAAATCAGATAAAAGAATTAAAAAAAATGAAGAAACCCTAAGAATCATGTGGGACTCTATCAAGAAGAATAACTTGCTAGTGATTGGAATACCAGAACAGGGATGGATAACTGAATATACACATAGAATAGCTGAAGATTTGTTGGTAGAAAATGTCGCTGACATCATGAAAGAAGGATATCTATTCAAGATATTCATCAAACCCCATACAATGTAGACCTCAAAAGAAATTCACCAAGACATATTATCCTCAAACTTGCCAAACCAAAGATAAAGAGAAAATTTTAAGAGCAGCCAGGGATATGCAAAAAGTCACCTACAAAGGAGAATCAATAAGAATAAGTTCAGACTACTTGGCAGAAACCATGAAGGCAAGAAGGCAATGGGATGACATATATTGAGCATTGAAGGAAATAAACTGCCAGTTAAGAATCACATATCCAGCAAAAGTGACTCTGAAATAGGAAGGCAAAATTAAGTCATTTACAGATAAACACAAGCGTAGGGAATTTGCAAAAACCAAACCAAAACTACAAGAAATACTAAAGGGAATTCTCTGCTTAGAAAATCAATCATATCAGAAATCAACACAACACTAGGACACAGAACAGAGAATCCCAATATCAACTCAGATAGGGAAATCACAAAAATAAGATTAAAAAAAGCTCAAAACAAGGAATCGCTGATGTCATTACATGAAAGATGACAATAATCAATAAAGGGAGACTAAATAAAGTAGGCACAGATCTCCTAAATGGAAAGGAAATCAAGGCAATACATGGAGATATGAGTTAGGTTTATACTTAGAAAAACAGGGGTAAATATTAAGGTAACCACAGAGAAGACTAACAATCCCATATTTCAAAATAAAAACCAAGATAAACATAAAGACTCAGCAAAAACAAAATCAACTACACTGAAAAACAGAACACACAATTTACAAAAAAAAACTTCTCAGCACAAAAAAGAAAGTGGATATATGAAACTGTTAACAACACACAAAAAAAGGCATCAAAATGACAACACTAAACTCACACCTATCTATAATTACACTGAATGTAAATGGACTAAATGCACCAATAAAGAGACAAAGAGTTGCAAATTTGATTCAAAAAAACATAATGCAGCTATGTGCTGCCTACAAGAGACACACCTTAGACTTAGAGACACAAGCTCAAGCTCAAAGGATGGAAAAAAATATATCAAGTGAAAAACAAGCAAAACTGAGAAGGAGTGGCAATACTAATTTCTGACAAAATAGACTTTAAAGTTAAATTCACCACAAAGGATAAAGAAAGACACTATATAATGATTAAAGGGACAATATACCAGGAAGATATAAACATATTAAATATTTATGCACCCAATGACAGGGCTGCAAGATACATAAAAAAAAGCCCTAACAGTATTGAAAAGTGAGATAGACAGCTCCACAATTGTAGTACGAGACTTCAACACACCATTTTCGGTGATGGACAGGACATCCAGTAAGAAGCTCAATAAAGACAATAAATGCCACAAACAACCAACTCAACCTCATAGACATATACAGAACACTCTACCCACGAGCAACCAAGTATACTTTTTTTCCTAGTGCACATGGAACATTTTCTAGAAGAGACCACATATTAGGTCATAAAGCAAGCCTTTGCAGAATCCAAAACATCAAAATATTACAAAACATCTTCTCTAACCATAAGACCAAAACAGTAGAAATCAGTAACAGAAAAACCAGGATAAAAAAAATCAAATACTTGGAAACTGAACAATACCAGGCTCAAAAAAGACTGGGTTATAGGAGACATTAAGGAGGCAATAAAGAAATTCATAGAATCCAATCACAGTGAAAATACTTCCTATCAGAACTGTTGGGACACATGGCAACCAGTACTCAGAGGTCAATTTATATCAAGAAATAAATGTATCCAAACAGAAGAAACGGCCAAAATCAAAGAATTATTCCTACAACTTGAACAAATAGAAAGAAGCAAACCCTCAGGCACCAGAAGAAAGCAAATAATAAAAAGTAGAGCAAAATTAAATGAATTAGAGAACAGAAAAACAATTGAAAGAGCTAACAAGACCAAAAGCTGGTTCTCTGAAAAAAATTTAAAAAATTGATAAATCATTGGCCAGACTGACAAAAGAAAAACAGGAAAGGAAACAAATAACCCAAGTAAGAAATGAGATGGGCGATATCATAACAGACCCAAGTGAAATTAAAGGAATCATATCAGATTACTATGAAAAATTGTACTCTAACAAATTTGAAAACCTAGAGGAAATCTGGGAATTCCTAGAAACACACTACCTACCTAAACTACCACAAACACAACTAGAACAACTAAATAGACTCATAACAAAAGAAGATACTGAAAAGGAAATCAAAATCCCAACAAAAAAAAAAACCCTGACCTTGACGGCTTCACTACAGAGTTCTACCAGATTTTCAGAGAAGGAGTAACACCACTACTACTGAAGGTATTTCAGAGCATAGAAAAAGAAAGAATACTCCCAAACTCAGTCTATGAAGCCAACATATCCCTGACACCAAAACCAGGTAAAGACACCACAAAAAAAGAAAATTACAGACTTATATCCCTCATGAACTTAGATGCAAAAATCCTCAACAAAATTCTCGCCAACAGAATTCAACAACACATATCAAAAAAATAATTCACCATGACCAAGTGGGATTCATAACACTTACGCAGGGATGGTTCAACATTAGAAAAACAATTAATATAATTCCTCATATAAATAAAACAAAATAAATGAACTACATGATTTTATCAATTGATGCAGAAAAGGTATTTGACAAAGTTCAACACTCATTCATAATAAAATCACTCAGCAAAATAGGAATAGAAGGAAAATTCCTCAAAACAATAAAGGGCACTTATACAAAGCCAATAGCCAACATCATCCTAAACAGAGAGATTCTGAAACCATTCCCCTTGAGAAAGGGAACCAGACAAGGATGCCCCTTATCACCACTCCTATTCAACATTGTGCTGGAGGTCCTAGCCAGAGCAGTTAGGCTAGATAAAAAAATAAAGTGCATCCAGGTTGGTAAAGAAGTAAAAGTACCTCTATTTGCAGATGACATGACCTTATATACAGAAAAAGCTAAAGAATCCTCAAAAAAACTACTGAAACTAATAGAAGAGTTCAGCAGAGTATCAAGACACAAGATAAAGATACAAAAATCAGTTGGAATCCTCTACACCAAAAAAAAAAAGAACACTGAAGATGAAATCACCAAATCAATACCATTTACATCAGCCCCCATGAAGATAAAATAACTTAGGAATAAATCTTACCAGAATGCAAAAACCTATACAAAGAAAACTACAAGACACTACTGCAAGAAACCAAAAGACACCTACATAAGTGGAAAAACATACCTTGCTCACAGATAGGAAGACTTAACATTGTGAAAATGTCTATTCTACCAAAAGTCATCTATAGATACAATGCAATTCCGATCCAAATTCCAATGATATTTTTTAATGAGATGGAGAAACAAATCACCAACTTCATAAGGAAGGGAAAGAGACCCCGGATAAGTAAGGCATTACTGAAAAACAAGAACAAAGTGGGAGACCTCACTCTACCTGATTTTAGAACCTATTATACCGCCACAGTAGTCAAAACTACCTGGTACTGGTACAAAAACACATACATAGACAAGCAGAACAGAATTGAGAATCTAGACATAAATCCATCCACATATGAGCACCTGATATTTGACGAAGGCCCAAAGTCAGTTCAATGGGAAAAGACAATCTTTTTAACACACAGTGCTGGCATAACTGGATATCCATCTGCAAAGCAATGAAACAAGGCCCATGCCTCACACCATGCATAAAAACAAGCTCAAAATGGACCAAAGAACTAAATATAAAATCTAAAACGATAAAGATCATGGAAGAAAAAACAGGGACAACATTAGGAGCCCTAATACATAGCATAAACAGTATACTAAACATTACTAACAATGCAGGAGAAAAACTAGATTGGTGGAAGCTCTTAAAAAACAAAAACCTATGCTCATCCAAAGACTTCACCAAACAGTAAAAAGATTACCTACAGACTGGGAAAAAGTTTTTACCTATGGCATTTCCAATCAGCGCCTCATCTGTAAAATCTACATGATACTACAAAAACTCAACTACAAAAAGACAAATAATCCAATTAAAAATGGGCAAAGGATATGAACAGGCACTTCACTAAAGAAGGCATTCAGGTAGCTAACAGACACATGAGGAAATACTCACGATCATTAGCCATTAGAGAAATGCAAATCAAAACTACAACGCGATTCCATCTCACTCCAGCAAGGCAGGCTTTAATCCAAAAAACACATAGGAATAAATATTGGAGAGGTTGTGGAATGAATGGAACACCTATACACTGCTGGTGGGAATGTAAAATGGTACAACCACTTTGGAAATTGATTTCGTGCTTCCTTAAAAAACTAGAAATCGAACTACCATACGACCCAGCAATCCCACTCCTTGGAATACATCCTTGAGAAATAAGAGCCTTTACACGACATATATATGCACACCCATGTTCACTGCAGCTCTCTTTACAACAGCAAAAAGTTGGACGCAACCAAGGTGGCCATCAAAGGGTAAATGGATAAATAAATTATGGTATATTTGCGCAATGGAACACAACACATCAATAAAGAACAATGATGAATCCATGAAACTTTTTATAACATGGAAAAATCTGAAAGACATTATGCTGAGTGAAATTAGTTAGATGCAAAAGTACAAATATTGTGTAAGACCGCTAGTATAAGAGCTGGAGAAATAGTTTAAACAGAGGAGAAAATATTCTTTGATGGTTATAAGAGGGTGGATGGAGGGCGGGAGGGAAAGGGGTTTTCACTAATTAGATAGTAGATAAGTTTTTTTTTTTTTTGGTGAAGGGAAAGACAACACACAATACAGGAAAGGTCAACACAACTGGACTAATCCAAAAGCAAATTAGTTTCCTGATTAAACTGAATGCTTCAAAGGCCAGTGTAGCACGGGCAGGGGTTTGGACACAATGGTTTCAGGAGACATCGAAGGCAATTGCCATAATAAACCTATTAAGAAAGCATTCTGCATCCCACTTTGGAGAGTGGCCTCTGGGGTCTTAAACGCTGGCAAGTAGCCATCTAAGATGCATCAACTGGTCTCAATCCACCTGGAGCAAGGAAGAATGAAGAACACCAAAGACACAAGGTAACTATGAGCCTAAGAGACAGAAAAGACCACACAAACCAGAGACTACACCAGCCTGAGACCAGAAGAACTAGATGGTGCCTGCCCACAACCGATGACTCCTCTGACAGGGAACACAACAAAGAAGCCCTGAGAGATCAGGAGAGCAGTGGGATGCAGACCCCTAATTCTCATAAAAAGACCAGACTTAATTGTCAGAATGGGACTAGAAGGACCCCAGAGGCTACAGTCCCCAGACCTTCTATTAGCCCAAAACAGGAACCATTCTCAAAGCCAACTCTTCAGACAGGGATTAGACTGGAATATGGGATGGAAAATGATACTGGTGAAGAAGCTTCTCGGATCAAGAGGACACATGAGACTATGTTGGCATCTCCTGTATGCAGGGGAGATGGGAGGGCAGAGGGGGTCAGAAGCTGGCTGAATGGACACGAAAAGAGAGAATGGAGGGAAGGAGTGTGTTGTTTTATTAGTAGGAGAGCAATTAGGAGTATATAGCAAAGTATGTATAAATTTTTGTATGAGACACTGACTTGATTTCTAAACTTTCACTTAAAGCACAAAAAAAAATTTTTAAAAAATCAGATGACGTATTGCATCGGGCAACCTACTGCAAAAGACCTCTTTAAAGTGCTAAAAGGCAAAGCTATCACTTTAACAACTAAGGTGCACCTTACCAAGCCATGCTGTTTTCAAGTACCTCACATGCATGAGAGAGCTGGACAATGCCTACGGAAGACCAAAGAATTGATAACTTTGAATTACGGTATCAGCAAAGAATATTGAATATGCCATGATTACTGCTGGAACAAACAAATCTGTCTTGGAACAAGTACAGCCAGAATGCTCATTCCAAGAAATAATGTCCAGGTTTGGTCTCACTTTCTTTTGACATGTTATCATGAGGGATCAGTCCCTGGAGAAAGATATCAACCTTGGTCAACAAGAGGGTCATCGAAAAAGTGGAAGACCCCCAACGAGATGGATTGACGCAGTGGCTGCAACAATGGGCTCCGGCATAACAATGATTGTGAGGATGGTGCAGGACCAGGCAGTGTTTCACTCTGTTGTACACAGGATCGCTATGAGTCACAATTGACTCAATGAGATCTAACAATAAAAACAAGGATTAGGATTTTGAACATGTCAAACTTGATGTATCTATTAAACTTCCATGTGGAGAATCTAACAATCTGGAGTGATCCTGTCTAGAGATATGCATTTGGAGTCCTCAGGGAGGGTGGAGGCTACAACTGTCGAGAGACCATGTGACAAGATAAGAATGGCCATGTGAGAACTTGGGTGGGCAGGTAGCTAGGAGGGATTAATGAATGCTGAGGCAACAAGCTGTGTGTAGATCACAAACGGGCCTATGACAATGCATCTGTAGACACGTTAGCCCTATATACCACTGAAAACCTCTATATTGTTGCACAAATAATTGACATGTGAGAAGGAGTATAAAGAGAATCCCAGATGCCGTGAGGAAGAACAGTAATGGCCCCGAAGTATACTTTCTGAAGAAGTTACATTTGATCAGAGACCTGAAAGATTGGTAAAATCTAGTTAGCAGTCGGGGCTGGAGAGGGAGAATTTAGGATGAATGGAACAGTAGAGATGACAGGGTATTTGCAGTTTCCTTATGATTGCAGCCCAGAGAGTGAAACAGGGAAAGTAATAACTGAAGTTTTAGGCGCCAGATAATGGAAGACTGAATAGGCTGCATTCAGAATTTGGAACTTCTCCTAAAACTAATGAGAATTCATGAAAGGACTGTAAACACGGGAGTCATTTGATTTATTTTTGCAAGGATATTCTGGTTAGAATGTGAAGAACTGAACATACAGAGAGGTCAAGATGGATGTGGCAAGATGCAGGCCAATGTCAGACTTCCTGCAGGAGGAGAAGAGAACGTGAATATTCATTCACTGTTTCTTTTTCTGTGTTATGACTCAAACCCCAGTTCATGACAGTGTTTGCGATCTCATGCTTTGGATTACCCATTTCGAAATTCTCTGTTCTCTTAATTCTTCCCCCAAATACTACACATAAAGCTAGTACGATAAAAAATATTTTGAGTCTCAGAATTGCTGTGGTAATAAAATATACATGCCAATGGAATTACAGCAAATTTCCAAGATTAACATTTTTATTTGTGTTTAAAAATTTAGCAAAAAAATTTAATAGCACCGCAACTTTTTAACAAGGATAGATGATAAATACAGCAACAGGAGACCTGTAGCTGTGTAAATATTCTACTCAAAGAAGGTTGGCTTTGAATTCTGCCATAGATATCTAGCACTGCTACAACAAAAATGCCACAAGAAAATGTCTTTAACAAAAAGAAATTTATTCTCTCACAGTTTAGGAGGCTAGAAGGCTAAATTCACGCACAAGCTCCAAGGGAAGGCTCTCCAGGAAAGTCCTTGTCATCAGTCTTACCCTGGGTCCAGGAGCTTCTCAGTGCAGGGACCCTGTGTCCAAAGTAGGCAGTCCTCTTCTCTCTCTTCTTGCTTGGTGGTAATGAGATCCCTTCAGGCTGAAATGACATGAGACTGGAGAGTTGATACACCACCGAGGCAGAAGAGTAAAGGTGTACTGCTGGCCTTGCCAGCTGAAGGCTTATGGCTTCTGGAGGTCCTTCGAAACAGGTATGGAGAAAAAGGCATTACACACATCAACAGGTCCATATGAGGTACCAGGAGATATATTAATTTGCTAAGGCAATGAAACCACATCTGGAACAGCAGCTGCAATTGCAGTCTCCACCTGGTTAAGTTTTCAATAATCCACTGTCATTCTCTAGGATCCATTTGTTTTTTCACGAGACAAACAGGCCAGTTCAATACGGATGTGGTGGGAATCAATACCCCTGCATTCTTCAAATCCTTGATGGTGGCAGTAATCTCTCCAATCCCTCCAGGAATGCAGCATTGCTTTTGCTTTCCTATTTTCCTAGGTAGGGGCAGTTCTAATGGCTTCTACTTAGACTTTCCTACCATAATATCCCTCGCTCCATGTGTCAGGGAGCCAGCATGTGGCTTCTGCCAGTTGCTGAGCATGACTATTCCAATTACGCATTCTGGATCTGGGGAAATCACTACAGTATGGGTTCGGGGACCCACTACACCCACTGTGAGACAGGCATGAGCTAATACTCCATTAATAAATTGAACTCCACATGCCCTCACTCTAGTAGTTGTGCCTCCATGCCTGCAGAATCTAATTTCAGGTCAGACTCCAGATCCTCACACAAATCCAAACTGGACACAGTCTTGGGTTCCTTTCCCACACATTGCTTTGGCAGGGGTGGCTTGGCTTTGGACTTCCATTTGGACTGGCCAAAATCTGAGCTTGCTTCATCTCTTACTCTCACCTTAATCTCACAGAGTAAAAGTCTTTACCCATAGCTATCAATTCCAACTCATAGTGACATTACAGACAGAAAACTGCCCCCACAGGGTTTCTGAGGCTTTCATCTTTATGGAAACACACTGCCACGTCTTTATTCCACGGAGGGGCTGGTGGGTTCAAACCACTGACTTTTTCCTTAGCAGCTGAGTGCTTAACTACTGCACCACCAGGGATCGTTAGAGTCTTTACAGACACCTAAATGATAGTGTTGGCAAAGAATATTGAATAATATACCATCGACTGCTGAAATAAACAAATAGATCTTACAAGAAGTGTGGCCAGAATGCTCCTTAGACGGTGGATGGGAAAATTTCGCCTCACTTACTTTGGACGGGTTACCAAGAGGGACCAATCCTCCTGGATATTATGTTTGGTAAAGGACAAGGTCAGCAAAACAGAGGAAGAGCCTCAACAAGATGGATTGACACAGTGGCAGCGACAATGGCCTCAAACATAGGCTACGCTGAAGACATTGGTGAAAAACACGGCTCTAGGAATTAAGCACCAGTTGAGATGTTTCAACAAATGCATGCAGCAATGGAGGTACTCACGCATCTATGGCAAGAAATTTGGATGTTGGCTAACTGGCCAACAAACTGGAAGAGATATATGTGCCCATTCTAAAGAATGGTGATCCAACAGAATGTGGAATTTATCCAACAGCGTCACTAACATCACATGAAAGTAATATTTTGCTAAAGGATTGGGCCAGATTCACTGACCAAAGCTGAGGGGGCAGGGCTGCCATGCTCAAAGGGCAGAAGAATGGGGTCTGCTAAGGCCGAGTGGATAGAGTCGCCACTCAGATGGACTAGGAGAATGGGGCTGCCCAAAGCTGATGGAACAGAGTTGCTGTTCCCGTGGGCCTGGGAGGTAGAGCTGAAGTTCAAGCCCTAGGGGACTCCAGCCAGAATTCAGAGATTGTAGCCAACACTTCGTATCTGGAGGGCAGGGCCATTACCCAGATGATCTCTGAGAACAGAGGGTTATTTTCGACCCTTGAGAGGTAATGTAAATTGTTGGTGATGACCCCATCTCCTCGTTCCCTCCAATTTCTACCATTTCTAATAGAAAGGTTTACCCTGTGCCTGTTCCATTATTCTACTTTGAAAGCAAAAAAACTTCTAGATTTCACAGATGAAGAGAAATTATGCGACAGGAAAGAATTTGGACTTAAGGCTTTTGGGATGATATAAGGGGGTGAAAGTGTTTTACATGTGGCAAGGACATGAATTTTGGGGGTCTACAGCTGGAACCCCCACGTGTCTGGCAGTTTGTCATACTGTAGGGGCTTTTGTGTTGTTGTGATGCTGGAAGCTATGCCACTGGTATTCAGATACCAGCAGGGTTGCCCATGGAGGACAGGTTTCAGCTGAGCTTCCAGATTAAGACAGACTAGGAACAAGGACCCGGCAGTCTACTTCTGAAAAGCATTAGCCAGTGAAAACCTTAGGAATAGCACTGGAACACTGTCTGATATACTGCCTGAAAATGAGCCCCTCAGGTTGGAAGGCACTCAAAAGATCACTGGGGAAGAGCTGCCTCCTCAAAGTAGAGTCGATCTTAATGACGTGGATGGAATAAAGCTTTTGGGACCTTCATCTGCTGATGTGGCACGACTCAAAACGAGAAGAAACACCTGCAAACATCCATTAATAATTGGAACCTGGAATGTATGAAGTATGAATCTAGGAAAATTGGAAATTGGCAAAAATGAAATGGAACGCATAAACATCGATATCCTAGGCATTAGTGAGCTGAAATGCACGGGTATTGGCCATTTTGAATCGGACAATCATATAGTCTACTATGTTGGGAATGACAACTCGAAGAGAAATGGTGTTGCATTCATCAACAAAAAGAATATTTCAAGATTTATCCTGAAGCACAACGCTGTCAGTGATAGGATAATATCCATACGCCTACAAGGAAGACCAGTTAATACGACTATTATTCAAATTTACGCACCAAACACTAGGGCCAAAGATGAAGAAAGAGAAGATTTTTATCAGCTGCTACAGTCTGAAATTGATCTAACATGCAATCAAGATGCATTGAAAATTACTGCCGGTTGGAATGCGAAAGCTGGAAACAAGAAGGATCAGTAGTTGGAAAATATGGCCTTGGTGATAGAAACAGTGCTGGAGATCAAATGACAGAATTTTGCAAGACCAATGACTTCTTCATTACAAATACCTTCTTTCACCAACATATACAGTGACTACACACATGGACCTCTCCAGATGGAACACACAGAAATCAGACTGACTACATCTGTGGAAAGAGATGATGGAAAAGCTCAATATCATCAGCCAGAACAAGGCCAGGGGCCAACTGGGGAACAGACCATCCATTGCTCATATGCAAGTTCAAGCTGAAACTGAAGAAAATCAGAGCAAGTCCACAAGACCCAAAATATGACTTTGAATATACCCCACCTGAATTTAGAGACCATCTCAAGAATAGGTTTGATGCATTGAACACTAGTGACCGCAGACCAGATGAGTTGTGGAATGACATCAAGGACATCATCCATGAAGAAAGCAAGATGTCATTGAAAAGACAGGAAACAAAGACCAAGATGGATGTC
Organism: Loxodonta africana; assembly: GCF_030014295.1. Taxonomy (NCBI): domain Eukaryota; kingdom Metazoa; phylum Chordata; class Mammalia; order Proboscidea; family Elephantidae; genus Loxodonta; species Loxodonta africana. Next base: position 18,744,833 of record NC_087344.1, read on the forward strand.
AGAGGAGACTCTGAACCTTGCTCTTGAGCGTCGAACAGCTAAAGCAAAAGGAAGAATTGATGAAGTAAAAGAACTGAACAGAAGATTTCAAAGGGCAGCTGAGAAGACAAAGTATTATAATGACATGTACAAGGAGCTGCAGATGGAAAACCAAAAGGGAAGAACACGCTCGGCATTTCTCAAGCTGAAAGGATTGAAGAAAAAATTCAAACCTCGAGTTGCAATAGTGAAGGATTCCATGGGGAAAATATTAAACGATGCAGGAAGCATCAAAAGAAGATGGAAGGAATACACAGAGTCATTATACCAAAAAGAGTTAGTTGATATTCAACCATTTCAAGAGGTGGCATATGATCAGGAACCGATGGTACTGAAGGAAGAAGTCCAAGCCGCTCTGAAAGCACTGGCGAAAAACGAGGCTCCAGGGATTGATGGAGTATCAATTGAGATGTTTCAACAAACAGATATAGCGCTGGACGTGCTCACTCGTCTATGCCAAGAAATATGGAAGACAGCTTCCTGGCCAACTGACTGGAAGAGATCCATATTTATGCCTATTCCCAAGAAAGGTGATCCAACCAAATGTGGAAGTTATAGAATATCGTTAATATCATATACAAGGAAAATTTTGCTGAAGGTCATTCAAAAACGGCTACAGCAGTATGTCGACAGGGAACTGCCAGAAATTCAGGCAGGTTTCAGAAGAGGATGTGGAATCAGGGATATCATTGCTGCTGTCAGAGGGATCCTGGCTGAAAGCAGAGAATACCTGAAGGATGTGTACCTGTGTTTTATTGACTATGCAAAGGCATTCGACTGTGTGGATCATAACAAACTATGGACAACACTGCAAAGAATGGGAATTCCAGAACGCTTAATTGTGCTCTTGAGGAACCTTTACATAGATCAACAGGCAGTTCTTTGGACAGAACAAGGGGATACTAATTGGTTTAAAGTAAAGAAAGGTGTGCATCAGGGTTGTATTCTTTCACCATACCTATTCCATCTGCATGCTGAGCAAATAATACGAGAAGCTGGACTATATGAAGAAGAACGGGGCATCAGGATTGGAGAAAGACTCATTAACAACTAGCGTTATGCAGATGACACAACCTTGCTTGCTGAAAGTGAAGAGGACTTGAAGCACTTACAGATGAAGATCAAAGACCACAGCCTTCAGTATGGATTACACCTCAACATAAAGAAAACAAAAATTCTCACAACTGGACTGATGAGCACCATCATGATAAACGAAGAAAAGAGTGAAGTTGTCAAGGATTTCATTTTACTTGGATCCACAATCAACACTCATGGAAGCAGCAGTCAAGAAATCATAAGACGTGTTGCATTGGGCAAATCTGCTGCAAAGGACCTCTTCAAAGTGTTGAAGAGCAAAGATGTCACCTGAAGACTAAGATGTGCCTGACCCAAGCCATGGTATTTTCAATCACATCATACACGTGTGAAAGCTGGACAATGAATAAGGAAGACCAAAGTAGAACTGACACCTTTGAATTGTGGTGTTGGCGAAGAATACTGAATATACCATGGACCTCCAAAAGAACGAACAAATCTGTCTTGGAAGAAGTGCAGCAGAATGCTCCTTAGAGGCAAGGATGGTGAGACTGCATCTTACATACTTTGGACACGTTGTAAGGAGCAATGAGTCCCTGCAGAAGGACATCATGCTTGGCAGAGTACAGGGTCACCGGAAAAGAGGAAGACCCTCAATGAGGTGGATTGACACAGTGGCTGCAACAATAAGCTCCAGCATAACTACGATTGTAAGGATAACGCAGGACCGGGCAGTGTTTCGCTCTGTTGTGCATAGGGTCACTATGAGTCAGAACCGACTCGATGGCACCTAGCAACAACAACAACAAGGTGGAATGTCATGGATTGAATAGAAAGGGATGAAACACGTTTACGAAAGTCACAGCCCAGATCCGATGGAAGGGGAGGTTCCCTGGGGTGTGACCTCTATCACCTTTTATCTTCCAAGAGATAAAAGGAGAGAAATGTAATCAGAGAGATATAAGTACCTCATGCCACCAAGAAAGATGTGCCAGGAGCAGAGCACATTCTTTGGACCTATGGTCACTGTGCTGAGAAGCTCCTAGGCCAGGAGAAAATGATTGATGACAAGGACCTTCTCCCAGAAACAACAAAGATAGAAAGAATTCCCTGGGAGTTGGCACCCTGAGTTTGGACTTGTAGCCTTGTAGACTGGGAGAGAATAAATTTCTCTTTGTTAAAGCCATCCACTTGTGGTATTGCTGTTATAGCAGCACTAGGTAACTAAGACACTTAGTGAAGTAGAGGGTTAGGGAGAAAGAGGAAGACCTTCACAAGACAGACTGACACAGTGGCTGCAACAATGGGCTCAAACACAGCAACAATTCTGATGATGGGGCAGGACCCAGAAGTGTTTTGTTGTGTTGTACCTAGGGTCGCTATGAGTCAGAATCAACTCGACAGCATCTAATAACAACAACAGCCACTATGCAAGGCAGGAACGCAAGCGGAAATCTATATACAACTGTTCACTGCAGCACTTTTCACAAGAAGCAAAAGATGAACACAGCCAAAATGTCCATCAGAAGGTGAATGGATACACAAACTTTGGTACGTACACACAATGGAGTAGAACTGCTCCACAAGGTTTTCAAGGCTGTGACCTTTCAGAAGCAGATCACCGGGCCTGTCTTCTGAGAAGTCTCTAGGTGGGTTTGAACCCCCAAACTAGTAGATGAGCAATTAACTGTTGGTGCAAGCCAGGGACTTCCAATGGAATATTACACACACTCCCAAAAATGAAGTCTTGATGCATACGACAACATGGATGAAGCCTGAAAACACCAAGCTGAGAAAAGTCAGTCAGTCAGAAAAGGAGAGATGCATTCTGATCTCATTTATAGGGCAGAAGCAAATATACACAAAGCAAAGCTTATTAGTGGTTACCAGGGGTGACAGGGAGGGGGAAGGAAGAGTTTTTGATTAGGATCATTGAGTTTATGTGAAAGGCAGTGGAATGATTTGGAACATAAACCGTGAAATGCTTGCACAGCTTGAATATAAGCAATGTAACAAATGCACATGTAGAAATTGTTGAAATGGCGTGTTTTATTATGTATATCTGGAACACAATAAAAAAAATAACATGAAGATCAATAAAAAGGAAAGAAAAGCTCTGTGGAATTCTCGCTCTACACACACACACACACACACACACACACACACACACACACACATTTTTCTTCTAAAAAAAATGAGTAAAGAATCCCTGAGAGCAAAAAGCACAGTCAATTACCCCCCGTTTTTATTGGTCCATTTCTTGTGGTGACCTCATAAGGAGCCAATTCTTTGGAACTCCAAGCCCCTATATAAGTCCCTGGAAACCTAGGTTTGTGGTCTTTCTGGCTCAGGAAGCTCTTTCAGTGACCTGAGACATCGTGACCAAACTTGGCTTGTTTTCTCTTTAAATTGTGGTTTTTCTATTTCCTCGCCAGCTATTCTTATTTTCTCTTTGTTTTTCCTCATTTGCATTCATTCGTTTTTCATTTTATTCTTCCTTTACATCCTCAATTTTTCTTTTTTTCTATGTACTTGTTAATTTTTTTATCATCTTACTATTATTGTTTTATTTTGTATTTTTTCTTATCCTCATGTTATTTATTCCTTTTTTGAATCTTTCTCATTGATTTCTTGTTTTGTTTATATATACAATTTATCTTATTTTTGTCAGTTTTTAAAATTTTACTTCCTCTTTTCTCATTTTACCTTTTTGATTCTATTTTAACTTTTTCTCATTTTTTCCATATTTCATTAAGTTTTTAGTCACCACTTTTTAGGGTTTTGGGTTTTTAAGTTTTTAATCCTACCACCAGGGCACCTCTTATCCCAAAGCCCGCTACGCCTTCGCACCATAGCCAACATGCTGCAGAGCCACTTAGCCTTCTCTGCTGTGGAGGAAACTCATGTGGGACGCTACCACCTCCTCAGAACCATCGGCAAGGGGGCATCTGCCAAGGTCAAGCTGGCCCAGCACATCATCACCGGCCAAGAGGTAGCCATTAAAATAATTGACAAGATCCAGCACACGTCCTCCGACCTCCACAGACTATACAGAGAGATAGAAATTATGAAGGATCTCCATCATCCAAATATTGTAAAGCTGTTTGAAGTCATAGAGAATGAGCACGCCCTCTATATAGTCATGGAGTATGCAAGTGGAAGGGACCTCTTTTACCACCTCGTGAATCATGGCTTCATGAGCGAAAAAGAGGCCCAAACGAAATTCCAACAAATAGTGTCAGCGGTGAAGTACTGCCACGACAAGGGTATTGTTCATAGGGATCTGAAAACAGAAAACCTACTATTGGACAAGCGAATGAACATCAAACTTGCAGACTTTGGTTTAGGAACTCAATTCACCACAGGGAGCAAGCTGGATACCTTCTGTGGCACTCCCCCTTATTCTGCCCCAGAACTCCTTCAGGGAGAAAAGTATGACGGACCCCCAGTGGATGTGTGGAGCCTGGGAGTCATCCTATACTTCATGGTAACTGGATCTCTGCCTTTTCGTGGGAAGACCTTGACGAAGCTGCGAGAGCAGGTGCTGCAGGGACAATATCACGTTCCCTTCCACATGTCTAGCCAGTGTCAACACCTGCTCAGTAAAATTTTCATTCGTGACCCAAGAAAGAGAGCCACATTAGAGGACATCCTAGCACATCTATGGATGAAGGTGAGCCATGAAGAAAAACAAAAGCTCTACGTCCAGCCACTCCCAGACTACGATAACCACTGGCACACTGAGGTGACGGTGAACACGGGTTACGTGCAGGAAGACATTCATGACTCACTGTTGAACCACAATTACAATGATGCGAACGCCACCTATCTGATCCTACGTCACGACACATATGACATTGACAGCCACACCAGCACCCTGGAACCCCAGGCTGAAGCCCATTGCACCGATAGCCACACTCCTTCCTCATCCCATGAAGTGCCTCCTACCGTCTGTCCTAAACCCAAGCAGCGCAGTTACACTGAGCCCACCATTCCCACCTTTGGTTACTACATCCGCGATGCTTTGAACACTCTCTCTGAGGGAGGGATGGGGACCTCCATGGTGTCTACTTCTCCATCATTCTCCCTGGCCCTGGCCCACCTGCGGCAGCAATCTACCACAGCCTGGGCACAGCCCAACCAGGACTCTGACCTGTATGCCAAGGGGAGAAACAGTGAGGTGCCACAGCCCATCACACCACCCCAGTGTGTTTCTGTGCCTTCCTCCTCAGCCAACACCATCAACGAGAGTGCCGGGGCCCCGGAGAAAACCAGTTTTACCCAGGGAATGTCAAATCTAAGCTCCGCAAATGAGGAGCAGGTGCATGAGTTACCTGACCAGCCGAGTTTGCCCCAGACTGTGAGTCTAGCCTCTTCCTCTGAGGAGCAAGTGCATGAGTTACCTGACCAGCCGAGTTTGCCCCAGACTGTGAGTCCAGCCTCTTCCTCTGTCAGCAGCCAGGGCTGGAAGCAGGCCACTGGGAGGTTCTTTAAGCTCATGAGAAGATGCCTTTGTTTTACATATGACAAAAAGGACCACAAAGCATCGGACAGCAAAGCTGCACAAATGATCAAACCTCAACAGGCCAAACCACGCTCTCTCAAATTTACCTGGAGGATGAAGATCACCAGTTCCTTGGAGCCCGACGAGATGCTGCAGGAGATCTGTCAAGTGTTGGATGCCAATGGCTGTGACTGGGATCTCACCCACAAATACACACTGCTGTGTATGAATGGCACACCAGGACAACAGGACTTCACTCAGTGGAGGATGGAGGTGTGCACCCTGCCTCGGAGGACTCTCAATGGGGTAAAAGTGAAGAGAATTTCAGGGACCTCTGAGGCCTTCAATAGCATCGTCTCAAAAATCACCAGGGACCTTGCACTTTAAAATGGGGGCAGCAGAGCTGCCTGAGAGAAAACAGGAGTTCCAAGGTTTAAGCTCCTTTGTAATTTTGAAGGCAATGTTCGGAAAACCCACCTAAAAAAGGTGCCTGAAATTCACTTCACTTGAACCCTGTTGAGCAATCATCAAGGCAGTGTGCATACCTTCATCCTCCACTGCACAAAGTCCTCTTGGCCTGCACGTCACGTGTGCACAGCAACACATATGCCCGGGAGACATCCCACTCGCAGCTGTTGGCATCGCACACTTGGCAGATCTTCCACATCATCTCGTTGGGCTCCATGGAGCTGGTTCCTCCACGTAAACTTCAGCGACAACAGCTTGGCCTCTCCAGGTTTAAGCACTTCCACCTCGTCTTTGCTCTCAGATTCCTACAGATCCGCTGCAGCAAACATGAAGCAAAGAATTCATGAAAACAAAACAAACACTCCCAAATTCATCCGTTCAGACAGACAAAGGAAAGCTTGTAATAGGGAAAGCCACTTGATTCACTAACAGGGCCATCGAGATCTCTCTGGAGTCCCTTGGGATGCACTGAACAGCAAACCAGAAAGTTGTCGGTTTAACTCCACACACAGATGACTTGAAAGAAAGGCCTCCAGTCTATTTCTGAAACATCTTGAAGCTGAAGAAAATCAGACCAAGTCCACAAGAGCCAAAGTATGACTTTGAGCTTGTCCCACCTGAATTTAGAGACCATCTCAAGAATACATTCACTGACTGAACACTAATGACCGAAGACCAGGCGAGTTGTGGAATGACATCATATGTTCTTCCTTGTGAAAAAATCTGGAGTTTAGCCATCAAATTAGATCCTGGGCCATGCGAAACTCAACATGGAAGACTTTCAAGTGGGCCTAAGTATTTCAAGAATAGGCATCAATTCTATTATACACTGGATCCTTTTCTGAACCTGTTTATTGTTTTCAGAGGGAGACCACCTGCCCTATCGTCTCCACCCTAGGAGAAATTTTTCTAGCACACCCATTTATAGAACTTTAGTAGCCTTGGAGGTGGCATGCCAATAAATTTTGCCCAAATTGACCTTGCTTCTCAGCTTTTCATGGTTGGCTCTGTCTCCTGTACAGTGACATGTCTATATTTTTTAACACTGGGTATCAGTTTCCAACAAATATTTCCGTATTAATGGTTTTGGTAGGCCTAGCACACACTGGAAGCAGGTAGTTGTCAATTTGGTTAGACTCTCCCACGTGAAGAGTGCTTAGATAGCTCCATGGGATTAAATACATTTTCCATAAGAAATTGCTTTGCTATAACGCCCCAGCAGCCATGCCTGATTACTGGGGGCACAGCCACAATTAGAATTCCTATAGGACATATAAAATACTGAATGTTATTTTAAAAAAAAAAAAAAAAGAAACTTGTGTTTTGACAGTGTGAGAAGGTTACATTAGGGAAGAACTTCCAAGCTAGTTATAGTTCCTGATTTTTTGAGACATGCTTTGGTCCACCTAATTTATACCATATACTTTATCTTCCTTGCATGTACTGATTAGTAACCACTGCCCTTGATCACTTAGTTAGTGGGATTCATTTCTGCCTCAGGAAAAGGGCTTGAACTGGTGGGGGAGAGAGAGCATTATAATTAGTAGGAAAATAGGTCAATACTTCTAAGGGCCTATGGTTGACAGGATTTACATTGTGAAAAATATGTAGTGCAGCTAAAGAAAGAGCAAGAGCTTGCCAAAGTGATGCGGGGGCGTTCCAAATACTGAGTTCCAATCACTTAAGCCTGTCCAGACTCATTTCTCAATTTATTGTCCTGCTAAATGGATGGACCCCCATTACCAAATTCTTCATCATTCCCAATATCTCCTCCTTTTCCTTCTTACTACTTGTAGTGAGTTAGAAATATGTGGGGCTGAGCTGGCAAACCAAGACATGTAATCCTGCAAATAACACTGAATAAATCTCCGTGGCCCCCTGCCATCCCTGGCTGCTGACACAGGGAGAGGCTGGGCTCACAATCTGAGGCAAACTCAGCTGGTCAGGAATCTCTTGCAGCTTCTCAGCATGCAAAGAGCTTAGTTTTCACTCTCCCTGGAGGAAACCAGTTCCTTCTGAGCTCCACCACTGCTGCTCATGGTGTGGGATGAGGAGGAAGCCTCACAGACACACTGGGAAGATGTTCTAAACTGCAGCACGTCACTGTTGCTCACCCTGGAGCACACTCCAGAGTCCTGGTTGGGCTGCACCGAGTCTGTCCTGGATTCGTGGTATATGTAGGACTGGGGTGGAGAGACTGAGGTACAGGTAGATGCCATGGAGGCCCCTGATCCTGAATCAGATAGACTATCCAAAGCATTGTGGATGTTGCCCTGGCCAAGGTGGTCTTCACTTAATTTGTGGAATGGTCAATTCCGTGTTTGTTTGTGAAAACGCTGCTGTTCACAGAGGGCACAGGACTGGCCTTCTTTCTCTCCAGGATGGGTTGTTCTTATGCTTCTGCTCTTCTGCCCTGACCCCTGGTCCTCCTCAGGCCGCATATTTTTTGGCATAATTGCAAGAGGAATTTTAGGTACGCCTCATGGACTAAATTATGTCCCCCCCAAAAAGTGCGCATCACTTTAGCTGGGTTATGATTCCCTGTATCTTGTGACTGTCCTCCATTCTGAGATTGTAATTTTATGTTAAAGAGGATTAGGATGGGATGGTAACGCCATCCTTACCCAGGTCACACCCCTCATCCAACGTAAAAGCAGTTACCCTGGGGTGTGGTCTGTACGACCCCTTATGTCTCAAGAGATAAAAAGGAAAGGGAAGCAAGCAGAGAGTTGGGGACCTCATACCCCTAATAAAGCAGCAACAGGAGCGAAGCTCATGCTTTGGACCTAGTGTCCCTGCACCTGAGATGCTCCTCTATCAGGGGAAAATTGATGAGAAGACCGACAGAGAAAGAAAGCCTTCCCCCGGAGCTGACACCCTGAATTTGGACTTTCAGCCTACTATATTGTGAAGAAATTAATTTCTCTTTGTTAAAGCCATCCACTTGTGGTATTTCTATTACAGCAGCGCTAGAAGACTAAGAGAGCAGGAATGGCAGGCTCGCTCTACCTCCTCTGCTTGGGTTAGCACAAGAGGGTACACTGTACACCATGGGATGAAGATCCACTGCAGGCTGCTATGGCCCTCTGTCTCAGGTGTTTTACGACCAGGAGCAAATAGATGACTATCACAACACTGTACTTTGGCATCATCAATAAGCACTGAATCTCTCACCATGTGTAACACATCACCTCAATCCACTGAGGGTCACTGTAATCTGGGTGTGGCTCCACATACACCTTTTGTTCTTCATGACCCACCATCATCCACGGATGTGTCAGAATTGCCTCTGAAATACCTCTCTCACTAGGGTCATGAATGAAAATTTTGCTCAGCAGGTATTCATACTGCATAGTCATATGGAAGGGAAAGTCCCTTCACTACCTCCTGCCATAGTATCATGAAGGTATTTCCAACAAAAGGCAGGGATCCACCTACCAACAAATACAAAATGACTCCCAGGCTCAACACATCCACTAGGGGGGGGTCTGTCATACTTTTCTCCCTGAAGAGTTCTAGGGCAGAATAAAGGAAGGGAGACTGCCACAGGAGGTATACAGCTTGTTGCCCAGGCTGAATTCATTTCCAAGGTCAAGACCTGAAAGTTTGCTGCTCATTTTCTTATCTAATAGTAGGTTTTCTCTTTTCAGGCCCCTCTGAACCATACACTTGTTATGACAATCCTGCACCGCAGACACTATCTGGCAGAATTTGGTGGCTTGAGCCCCTTTGTCCCTCATCCTGCCATTGGCCCTTGCATGATGAAACACCTCCCCTCCACTTACTTATTCCATCACTATGTGGAGTGTGTTCTCATTCTTGATGACTTCAAACAATTTCACAGTAAACACTCCCACAGCTCCATGAAGGCATTTCCACCAAAAGGCAGGGATTCACTCACCAACAAATACAAGATGACTCCCAGGCTCCACCTATCCACTGGGAAGTCCGTCGTACTCTTCTCCCTGGAAGAGTTCTAGGGCAGAATAAAGAAAAGGTATGAATGAAAGCCTTCATAATTTTAACCTCTCAGGATAGTCTGTGGATGCTGCAGGAGGTTGCTGGGTCTCCCTAACGATCTCACCTTATTCCCAGTGAGAAGAGCTTTAGCCAACTTCACCTTGGTGAAGGTACCTTTGTAGAGGTTTTCGAGGATTTGGTAGTCTTACACATGGGTCTCCTCCTCAGAAGAAATGGCCGAGAGGCCTCTGCATCATCTCGGACTTGGGTCAAGTCTTACTTAGCTTAGGGCCAATGGGTCCCAACACAGGATTCAAAGTGGTAAAAACTGATGACTAAATAAAAACTAGGCCCCTGGGTGGCACAAATTGTTAAGCCCTGGATGACAAGCCAAAAGGTTAGTAGTTCAAACCCACCCAGTGGCATCTCCAAAGTAAGGCCTCGTAACTGACTCTGAAAGGTCACAACCTTCAAAACCCTGTGAAACAGTTCTACTTTGCACGTTTGGTGTTGCTGCAAACTGTTATCTACTCAACAGCAACTAGTAACATGCAAATAAAAACTTAATTAAAGGAGAAAAAGCATATAAAAACTAGAAAAAAAATACAAAATAAGAAAGTGAAAAAGTGACAAAAAACAGTTTTATTTTGGGGGTTAGTCTGTGGAGGTTGGAAGAGCTCTGCTGGATCTTGTCAGTGATCCTGGCTCTGAAAGTGGCCACGTTCGGATTCTGGCCTACTGAGTTCCAGTCTCTCATTCAGAGCCCTACCAAAGGGCAATGTTAAAATCAATCAAGTGGGTAAGTTCAGTAAGACGCTGAGATAGGTTATATGAAGCTCTCACCCCACCAAAGGGGGAAAAGAAACCTAGAAGGTGTTGCTACCCTGTGAGTATCCTGAAAAGAGTCAACAGTTGACATCAACACAGCAAATGCTGAATCAAGGAAAAGATGGCTTCAAAAAGGTAAGGCAACTTTGTGGTCTCTTTTCTTGCCCTTGCCCATCTCTTCCCCAACTCAGTGGTCATCTTATAGTAGCAGCACTTGCTTCTGATCCCAGGGTGGGACCCTGTTCCTGGCTCCAGTTAGAGTGTGTGTCTCTTCTAATCTTTCTGGGGGATGCCTGAAGGACTAATGCAAGGACCTTGTCTCTTTGACCTAACTTACGACCCAGGCTGCTAAGGTGGCAGGCATTTATAAGGAAAGATTGCAAGAGGAACTAACAGCCCATAGAGGGCTCAGGCTAAACAGTATGCTCAAAACATACGATAGATAGCCTAAGGCCTAAAAGCCAAAAATGGGAAGTACTTCTTTGGAAAATCAGGATATTCAAAAGCAACTGTGTGTTTGGGGAAATTTAGCAGGCTACAAATACCTAGAGCAAAATTTCTGTTCAGAAACTACCTGAGAAAGACCTACACTTTTTCTCACTCTATAAGTGTTTCAGGAGCGCCCCAGCACAGAGCCAATCTGCACAGACTGGGAGAAGTATTTGTGGGTTTTGTTTTGATTTTTTGTTTCTTTCTTTTTTCTATGTATTTTTAGCTCCTCTCATTTCAAAATCACTCTAAAAACACTAGATGGGAATTTCCATTTTCCATTCCACTATAAAAGGAACTTGGATGTCCCTTGCATGCTCACAATAAGAAAAACCTGAAAAGAAACAACTCTTCTTAGCTCTGTCACAGATCTGAACTCACAGAGCAATCTGCTATCCCAGAAGCTGGAGATACACATGCACTACTACAAAGAATCACTGCTTACTGGGAACAGAGAATGCCACCACCGTTACTTCCACCTCCTGACCTAGAATCATATGTTATTAGGTGCCGATGAGTTGATTCCAACTCATAGCAGTGCAATGTGACAGAGTAGAACACCCCCATAGGATTCTCTAGGCTGGAAACGTTATGGAAGCAAACAGCCAAGTATTTTCTTCTATGGAGTTGCTGGCTGGTTTTAATCAACACCCTGCTGGTTAGCAGACATGTGCTTAACTATTATGCCACTAGGGCTCCTTACTTCATTGCTAATTGACTAATCCCTGGAAACTGAGAGATAGAAATTTCACAGGGCCTAGCCTTATGGTACCTTCACACTTTGGGGAATTTCTCATAAAGGAGACTCACTAGGTTTTCACTGTCAAACTGTAAGAAAAAGTCTCTCATAATTCCAGTTGGAAAAAAAAAGTAACCAACTGCAAACACTACTGTGTTCTTGACAACGGTCTACCCTTAAAGGAAATGGTTCTACCACCCTTTCAACCAACCTAACCAACTTTCAATTTTTAGAGCCTAATAGACTTGAGGAAGGGGAAATACCAAACACCATCTAACATGCCACATAGGGGGAAAACTGCCTACCTTCAGTCCTCATCGAACATACACACACACAAAAAAAAAAAAGAAAACCCAGTGCCGTCGAGTTGATTCCGACACATAGTACCCTATAGGACAGAGCAGAACTGCCCAATAGAGATTTCAAGGAGTGCTTGGCGGATTCGAATAGCCAACCCATTAGTTAGCACCCGTAGCACTTAACCACTATGCCACCAGGAAGTCCTCATCAAGCATAGGCTTGACAAAAACGTGGAAACACACACAGACTGAACAGACTGGGTAAACAACAGGACAAGGCTCAGATATGGCACCTTTGTTAGAAATATTAGACCAGGAAATTAAAATAGCTATGATAATATGATAAGGGCTCTGGGTAAAAAGTGGACAACATGCAACAATAAAAGGGTAATGAAAATGAACAGACTGAAACTCAAAGAAATACTCAAAAAAATATCAGAAATGAAAAACACAGTAACACAAATGAAAAACGGCACCGATTGGCTTATTAGTAGGTTGCACATGTTTAAGCAAAGAATCAGTAAGGTTGAACATTTGTCAGTGGAAACTTGTCAAATTGAAAAGAAAAAAGAGTGAAAGAGAATAGAAATGGGGGACAATCCCAAAAAGTCTAACAGATGCATAGAGGGAATACCAGAAGCAGAAGAGAAAAAGGAACACAGGAAATATTTAAAGTTTTAATGGCACAGTATTATCTAAAACTGTTGCCAAACACCAAATCACAGATCGAGGAGCCCATAGAACACTAAGCAGGATAAATACCAAAACATCTAAATCTGGGAATAGGATATTGAAAGTGCAGATAATTACACAAAGAGGAAAAACTTACATAAACAAGAGGAAACAAAAACACTATACCTATAAAGGAACGAGGATTAGAATTCACCAGACCTCCCCAGAAACCACGCAAGCAAGAAGAGTGTGCAGTGATAAACGTAAAGTGTGAAAAGAAAACTCTAGCTGAACACAAGCTAAACAACAGATGTTTCAGTGACCACCTATAAACAGGAATACATTCATTCCAAAAAGTCACTAAAGAAATACAGTAAAATAACCTTCAAGAATTTAATTTAAAAACATTAAAAGGGAAAGGTGCATAATCTGATTTCCAGGTTACCACTTTATAATATTAAAATGTCCACTTAAAAAAAAAATATTACAACGCATACAAGAAAAAGAAAATTTGTTCCATTGAAAGGAACAAAATAAACTGACAGAAAACGTTCCAGTCCACACATCAGACTTACTAGACAAAGACTTCAAAACGACTGTCTTAAATATGCCTAAAGAGCCAAAACCAAACATGGAGAAATATCTAAAGGAAATCAGGAAAACTATGAAAGAAAATGAGGCTATTAATAAAGAAAGAAAGCCATTAATAAAGAGATAATATAAAAAGAAACCAACAAAAATTCAGCAGCTCAATAGTGCAACCACTGAAATAAAAATTTACTAGAGAATGCAAACATTTCAGAAAGAAGAAGAAACTATCAATAAATTTGAAAAAAGGGATATTGAAATTACTGAGTCTCAAGAGCAAAAAAAAAAAATAAAAACAAGTAAACAAAGCCTATGAGATCTGCTAGACACAATCCACACAACCAGCATTGCTACCCCCAAAGGAGAAGAGGGGGAGAAAGTGACAAAAATCATACCTGAAGAAAGGATAACTGAGAAGTTTCAAAACTTCATGATAGATGTGTATCTACAAAACGAAGAAACAAATTTCAAGGGACATACACTCAAAAAAACAAAACAATCGTATTAAAACGGAAATCTAGAACATCACTCTTTTTCCAATAGCATCTAAAAAAGAAAATACTGACAAATAAATTGAACTTAGCAGTCAAAAGCTTATACACTGAAAACTACAAAATACTGCTGAAAGAAATTCAAGAAGACCTAAATAAACGGAAAGGAATACCGGTTTCATGCAATGGAGGACTTAATATTGTCAAAACGGCAATTCTACCAAATCTATCTGCAGAGTCCGTGTAATCCCGATGAAAATTCTAAAACCCAGTTTTACACCAATGGAAAAGCCAAACCTCAAGTTCACCTTGAATTGCTAGAGGCCCTGAATCCAAAATAATCTTCAAACACACGGATCAAAGTCACATGACTCACACTTCTCAACTTCAAAACAATTGCAAAGCTGCAGTAATCCAAACTGTGTGCTATCGGCATGTGAATAGACATACAGACCAACAGAATGGAATTCAAACTCTACGAATAAACCCAAGCATATCTGGTCAATTCATTTTCAACAAGGACGCCAAATCCATTCAATGAGAAAAGAGTCTCTTCAACAAATGGCACAAAGAAAACTGGATTTCCACATGCAAGAAAAGGAAGCTCAACTTCTACCTCACATCATACAAATAACTCAAAATGATCAGTCAACTAACTAAAGATAACAACTAAAGTCATAAGATTCTTAAATAGAAGAAATTAGAGGGATTTGGCAATGGGTATTGACATATGACAGAAAAAGCATAAACAACAAGATAAAAATTGGATTATGTGCAAGTTACAAATTTTGTCCATCACTGTTTAGGAAGCATTGAGTTTGTGTTTATACGACAGAAAATTTGGCAATGGATATTGGTGACAGTTGCACAACATGATTGATATAACTGGTGTTACTGAACTGTGTACGTGAAGATGCTGAATTGCAAATGGTTTGTATAATTTCACAACAATAAAAAAGGTAAAAATAATCTTTAAGAAGTAAACACGTTCTAAGGGAAAAACAGACATTATCAAGAAATTAAAAAGAAACCTTAGGGGGTGGAGCTAAGAGGGCAGAATAGGAAGATGCTTCTATCCAGCCCTCTTTACAACAAAGACCTGAAAAACAATGAAACCAGTATATTTGCCACAAGCTCCGAGCCCTGAGCATAAAAGGCAACCTTAGACAGGAACTGAGGGGCAGGGGAAGGAAGAGACCATTCAGAAGCGGACAGGAGTTACCGGACCTGAATCGCAGGGAGCCCTCAGGCACCATTCCTGGAGCAGAGCGGCTAGGCAGTGGCAGCTCCGCTTCCGGAGCAAGTCCCGGGGCACACTCACCTCCTCCTGAGAAGCTGCCTAAGTGTGTCCCGGGGGGAGGGGCCACGGAGGCCGAAGGGGATGGGGTGGGGCGGGGGACAGTGGGCGGGGCCGAAGGGTGGGCAAGGAGAAGAGCAGTGACTCCTGGGGCCAGGGTCACAGCACCTTAGGTGCCTCTGGGAGGAGGCAAGGGAATTGAAATGGGAGGATCTGGGAACAAGAGCTCTCTGCCCATTTTTAAATTGGGTTGTTTGTCCTTTTTGTTGGAGACTGTCATGAGCTGTATAGATATTATACGTATTTTGGATATTGTACCCTTATTTCCCAGATAGTTTCCAAAATTTTCTTCCATTCTGTAGGTTTTCACTTTCTTGATAATACTCTTTGATGCACAAACGGTTTTCATTTTGTTGAATTCCAACTGACCTATATTTTCTTTTGTTGCTCACATTTTGGTGTCATATCTAAGAATCTCCCTAAGAATCAGCCATTGAAAACCCTCCGGAACACAGTTGTACTCTGACACACTTAGGGTTGCCATGGGCTGAATACCCTGGATGGCAACTGGTTTTTCTCTAGGCTCTTTCTACTGCCTGTGTTTTCTATCTCCCTCTACAGGTGACTTTCTGTAGCTTACCACAATTCCAGGTGGTCTTAGCAAAAAAAAAAAAAAAAAAAAAAATTTTTTTTTTTTGTAGGAGCACATTAATCTTATAGCCAAAAAAAGCTGGGAATTCTCTGCCGTGTTTTCAGTACCTGGGTCAACAGATAGGTCATGGGTTCAGCCCATCATTGTGCACATATTAATGTGAGACTAGCCTCTGGATATTGCTAATAGATGTCAGTGGTTAAGGAACTAGGGTCACATGTGTGGTTTCAGGAAAAGGTCAGCCAGGAGAGGGCAGTTATGGACTCTGTACTAAAATTAGGTTAGCACAGCAAGCTAAACAGAGTTAGACTGATCATCTTGTGCAGTGCTCTGGCTAACGTCATAGGCAAATTTGGGCTGATTAAAAAAAATATATATATATATTCTTCCTTGTGAAAAAATCTGTAGTTTAGCCATCAAATTAGATCCTGGACCATGTGAAACTCAACACGGAATACTTTCAAGCGGGCCTAAGTATTTCAAGAATAGGCATCAATTCTATTATACATTGGATCCTTTTCTGTACCTGTTTAATGTTTTCAGTGGGAGACCACCTGCCCTATCGTCTCCACCCTAGGAGAAATTTTTCTAGCACACTCATTTATATAACTTTAGTAGCCTTGGAGGTAGCATGCCAATAAATTTTGCCCAAGTTGACTCTGCTTCTCAGATTTTCATGGTTGACTCTGTCTTCTGTACGTTGGGATATCTATATTTTTTAAGAATTCCCCAGGAGAGTAACATCCGGCATCAATTTCCAACAAATATTTCTGTATTAATGGATTTTGTAGGCTTAGCACACACTGGATGCAGGCAGTTGTCAATTTGGTTACAATCTCGCATATGAAGAGTGCTTAGATAGCTCCATGGGATTAAATCCATTTTCCATATGAAATTTCTTTGCTATAACCCCCCAGCAGCCATGACTGACTACTGTGGGCACGGCCAGATTTACAATTGCTATACAACATACAAATATTGACTATTATCAAAAATAAAAAAAACCTTGTGTTTTGACAGTATGAGAAGATTAGATTAGGGAAGAACTTCAAAGCTAGTTGCAGTTCCTGATTTTTTCAGACATGCTTTGGGCCACCTAATTTATACCATGTACATTGTCTTCCTTGCATACACTGATTAGTGAACACTGCCCTTGATCACTTAGTGGGATTCATTTTTGCCTCAGTAAAAGGGCTTGTACTGGTGGGGGAGAGAGAGCATTATAATTAGTAGGAAAATAGGCCAATACTTCTAAGGGCAGACATTGCTGACAGGATTTATATTGTGAAAAATATATAGTGCAGCTTAAGAAAGAGCAAGAGCTTGCCAAAGTGATGCGGGGGCGTTTCATATATTGAGTTCCAATCACTTAAGGCTGTCCAAAGTCATTTTCCCAATTTATTCTCCAGCTGAATCAATGGACCCCCATTATCAATTTCTACATCATTCCCAATACCTCTTCCTTTTCCTTCTAGCCACTTACAGTGAGTTAGAAAATGTGAGGCTGAGCTGGCAAAACAAGACATGTATTTCTGCAAATAAAACTGAATAAATCTCAGTGGCCCCCTGCCATCCCTGGCTGCTGACACAGGGAGAGGCTGGGCTCACAATCTGAGGCAAACTCGGCTGGTCAACAATCTCTTGCAGCTTGTCCACATGCAACGAGCTTAGTTTTGACACTCCCTGGAGGAAACCAGTTCCCTCTGGGCTCCACCGCTGCTGCTGATGGTGTGGGATGAAGAGGAAGCCTCACAGACACACTGGGAAGATGTTCTAAACTGCACCACGTCACTTTTGCTCACCCTGGAGCACACTCCAGAGTCCTGGTTGGGCTGCACCGAGTCTGTCCTGGATTCCTGTTGCAGGTAGGACTGGGCTAGGGAGACTGAGGTACAAGCAGATGCCATGGAGGCCCCTGAAACTGAGTCAGATAGACTATCCAAAGCATTGTGGATGTTGCCCTGGCCAAGGCTGGTCTTCACTAAAGGTGTCGAATTCCCACTTTCCTGTTTGTTGGTGGAGACGTTGCTGTCCACACAGGGCACAGGACTGGCCTTCTTTCTCTCCAGGATGGGTAGAGAGCTGACAGATGTGTTGTTGTGCTACTCCTCTTCTGCCCTGACTCCTGGTCCTCCTCAGGCCACTTATTTTTTGGCATAATTGCAGGAGGAATCTTAGGTAGGCCTCATGGAATAAATTATATCCTCCCCCCAAAATGTGTGTATCGCATTAGCTGGGTCATGATTCCCCGTATCCTGTGCTCCTCCTCTATTCTGGGATTGTAATTTTATGTTAAACAAGATTAGGATAGGATGGTAACGCCACCCTTACCCAGGTCACGTCCCAGATCCAATGTAAAAGAAGTTACCCTGGGGTGTGGTCTGTACCACCTCTTATGTCTCAAGAGATAAAAAGGAAAGGGAAGCAAGCAGAGATTTGGGGACCTCACGCCACCAATAAAGCAGCAACAGGAGCGAAGCGCATCCTTTGGACCCAGTGTCCCTGCACCTGAGATGCTCCTCTATCAGGGGAAAATTGATGAGATGACTGACAGAGAAAGAAAGCCTTCTCCTGGAGCTGACACCCTGAATTTGGACTTTTAGTCTACTATACCATGAAAAAAAAAATTTCTCTTTGTTAAAGCCATCCACTTCTGGAAATTATATTATAGCAGCACTAGATGGCTAAGACAGTTGGAATGGTAGGCTCGCTGTACCTCCTCTGCTTGGGTTAACACAAGAGGGTACACTGTACACCATGGGATGAAGATCCACTGCAGGCTGCTATGGCCCTCTGTCTCAGGTGTCTTATGACCCAGGAGCAGATAGGTGACTATCACAACACTGTACTTTGGCAACATCCATAAGCACTGAATCTCTTGCCATGTGTAGCAAATAACCTCAATCCACTGGGCGTCACTGAAATCTGGGAGTGGTTCCACATACAGCTTTTGTTCTTCATGACCCACCATCATCCACGGATGTGTCAGAATTGCCTCTAAAGTACCTCTCTCACTGGGGTCATGAATGAAAATTTTGCTCAGCAGGTGTTCATACTACAGAGATATATGTGGGGGAAAGTCCCTTCACTACATCCTGCCACAGCATCATGAAGGTATTTCCAACAAGAGGCAAAGATCCACCTACCCACAAATACAAGATGACTCCCAGGCTCAACACAGCCACTGGGGGGTCTGTCATACTTTTCTCCCTGAAGAGTTCTAGGGCAGAATAAAGGAAGGGAGACTGCCAGAGGATGTTTACAGCTTGTTGCCCAGGCTGAATTCATTTCCAAGATCAAGACCTGAAAGTTTGCTGTTCATTTTCTTATCCAATACCAGGTTTCCTGTTTTCAGGTCCCTCTGAACCATACACTTGTTATGACAGTCCTACACCACGGACACTATCTGGCAGAATTTGGTGGCTTGAGCCCCTTTTTCCCTCATCCTGCCATGAGTCGTTGCGTGATGAGAAACCTCCCTTCCACTTACTTATTCCATCAGTATATGCAGTGTGTTCTCATTCCTGATGACTTCAAACAATTTCACAGAAAACACTCCCACAGCTCCGTGAAGGTATTTCCAACAAAAGGCAGCGATCCACTCACCAACAAATACAACATGACTCCCAGGCTCCACATATCCACTTGGACGTCCGTCGTACTCTTCTCCCTGGAAGAGTTCTAGGGCAGAATAAAGAAAAGCTATCATTGAAAGACTTCATAATTTTTACCTCTCAGGATAGTCTGTGGATGCTACAGGAGGTTGTGGGGGCTCCGAATGATCTTACCTTATTCCCAGTGAGGATAGGTTTGGCCAACTTCACCTTGGTGAAGGTACCTTTGCAGAGGTTTTCGAGCATTTGGTAGTCTCACACATGGGCCTCCTCAGAAGAAGAAATGGCCGAGAGGCCTCTGCATCATCTTGGACGTGGGTCATGTCTTACTTAGCTTAGGGCCAATGGGTCCCAACACAGGATTCAAAGTGGTAAAAACTGATGACTAAATAAAAACTAGGCCCCTGGGTGGCACAAATTGTTAAGCCATGAAAGACTAGCCAAAAGGTTAGTAGTTCAAACGCACCTAGTGGCATCTCCAAAGTAAGTCCTCGTAACTGCTTCTGAAAGGTCACAACCTTGAAAACCCTGTGAAGCAGTTCTACTTTGCACTTTTGGGGTTGCTGTGAGTTGTTATCTACTCAACAGCAACTAGAAACATGCAAATAAAAACTTAATTAAAGGAGAAAAAGCATATATAAACTAGAAAAAATAAATAGGGAAAAAAGAAAACGATAAAGTGACAAAAATCATTTTTATTTTGGGGGCTACTGTGAGGAGGTTGGATGAGCTCTGCTGGGTCTTCTCAGTGATCCTGGCTGTGAAGATGGGAATGTTTGGATTCTGCTCTGCTGAGTTCCACTCTCCCATTCAGAGCCCTATCAAAGGGCAAGGTTAAAATGTATCAAGTGGCAAAGTTCAGCAAGAGGGTGAGATAGGCTATATGACGCTCTTATCCCACCAAAGGGGGGAAGAAAAACCTAGAAGCTGTTGTTACCCTGTGAATATCTTGAAAACAGTCAGCAGTTGACATCAACACAGCAAATGCTGAATCAGGGAAAAGGTAACTTCACAAAGGTAAGGCAACTTTGTGGTCTCTTTTCTTGCCCTTTGCCCCATCTCCTCTCCAACTCAGTGGTCATCTTACAGCAGCAGCACTTGCTTCTGATCCCAGGGTGGGACCCTGTTCCTGGCTCCAGTTAGAGTACAGAAAATCATTGTGTGTGTCTCTTCTAATCTTTCTGGGGGATGCCTGAAGGACTAATGAAAGGAGATTGTCTCTTTTACCTAACTTATAACCCAGGCTGTTACGGTGGCAGGCATTTGTAAGAAAGATTGCAAGAGGAACTAACAGCCCATAGAGGGCTGAGGCTAAACATTATGCTCAAAACATACAAAAGATTGCCTAAGGGTTGGGAGCCAAAACAGGGAAGTACTTCTTTGGAAAATCAGGACATTCAAAAGCAACTGTGTGTTTGGGGACATTTAGCAAGCTATACATACCTAGAACAAAATTTATGTTCAGAAACTACCTGAGAAAGACCTATACTTTTTTCTCCCTTGTTCAGTGTTTCAGGAGTGCCCTAGCACACAGCCAATCTGCACAGGCTGGGGGAGGTATCTGTGGGTTTTGCTTTGATTTATCTTGTTTATTTGTTTTTTCATTAGCTCCTCTCATTTCAAAATCACTGTGAAAACACTAGACAGGAATTTGCATTTTCCATTCCAGTATGGAAGGAAATCGGATATCCCTTGCACGCTCACAATAAAAAAAAACCTGAAGAGAAACAACTCTTCTTAGCTCTATCAGAGATCTGAACTCACAGAGCAACGTGCTATCCCAGAAGCTGGAGATACACATGCACTACTACAAAGAATCACTGCTTACTGGGAACAGAGAATTCCACCACCATTCCTTCCACCTCCTGACCTAGAATCATATGTTATTAGGTGCCAATGAGTTGATTCCAGCTCATAGCAGTGCAATGTGACAGAGTACAACACTCCCATAGGATTCTCTAGGCTGGAAACATTAAGGAAGCAAACAGCCAAGTATTTTCTTCTACGGAGTCGCTGGCTGGGTTTTAATCCCCAACCTGTTGGTTAGCAGCCAAGCGCTTAACTATTATGCCGCTAGGGTTCCTTGCTTCAATGCTAATTGACTAATCCCTGGAGACTGAGAGATAGAAATTTCACAGGGCCTAGCCTTATGGTACCTTCACACTTCAGTGAATTTCTCATAAAGGAGACCTACTAGGTTTTCACTCTCAAACTGTAAGTAAAGGTCTCTCATAATTCCAGTTGGAAAAAAAAAAGTAACCTACTGGAAGCACTACTCTGTTCTTGACAACGGTCTACCCTCAAGGGAAACGGTTCTACTACCCTTTTTTTTTTTGGTCTCAATTTTCTTTCTTTTTTTTTTTTTAAATTTTTTATTAATTTTTATTAAGCTTCAAGTGAACACTTACCATTCCAATCAGTCTGTCACATGTAGGTTTACATACATCTTACTCCCTTCTCCCACTTGCTCTCCCCCTATTGAGTCAGCCCTTTCAGTCTCTCGTTTCGTGCCAATTTTACCATCTTCCCTCTCTCTCTATCTTCCCATCCCCCCTCCAGTCAAGAGTTGCCAACACACTCTCCAGTGTCCACCTGATTTAATTAGCTCACTCTTCATCAGCATCTCTCTCCCCCCCACTGACCAGTCCTTTTCATGCCTGATGAGTTGTCTTCGGGGATGGTTCCTGTCCTGTGCCATCAGAAGCTCTGGGGAGCATTGTCTCTGGGATTCCTCTAGTCGCAGTCATACCATTAGGTATGGTCTTTTTTCGAGAATTTGGGGTCTGTATCCCATTGGTCTCCTGCTCCCTCAGGAGT
Source organism: Loxodonta africana (assembly GCF_030014295.1). Lineage (NCBI taxonomy): Eukaryota > Metazoa > Chordata > Mammalia > Proboscidea > Elephantidae > Loxodonta > Loxodonta africana. The sequence goes on from NC_087344.1 coordinate 18,767,325, forward strand.
TGTCTGTTGTGCTCCCTGACAGGGCACACATCGATTGTGGCCGGGTACCAACTAGTTCTTCTGGTCTCAGGATAATGTAGGTCTCTGGTTCATGTGGCCCTTTCTGTCTCTTGAGTTCTTAGTTGTCGTGTGACCTTGGTATTCTTCCTTTGCCTTTGCTCCAGGTGGGTTGAGACCAATTGATGTATCTTAGATGGCCGCTTGTTGGCATTTAGGACCCCAGGCGCCACAATTCAAAGTGGGATGCAGAATGTTTTCATAATAGAATTATTTTGCCCATTGACTTAGAAGTCCCCTCAAACCAAGTTCCCCAGACCCCAGCCCCTGCTCCGCTGACCTTTGAAGCTTTCATTTTATCCCAGAAACCTCTTTGCTTTTAGTCCAGTCCAATTAGGCTGACCTTCCTTGTATTGAGTGTTGTCTTTCCCTTCACCCAAAGCAGTTCTTATCTACTGATTGATAAATAAAAAGCCCTCTCCCTCCCTCCCTCCCTCCCCCCCTTTGTAACCACAAAAGTATGTGTTCTTCTCTGTTTTTTCTATTTCTCAAGATCTTATAATAGTGGTCTTATATAATATTTGTCCTTTTGCCTCTGACTCATTTCGCTCAGCATAATGCCTTCCAGATTCCTCCATGTTATGTAATGTTTCAGAGATTCGTCACTGTTCTTTATCGATGCGTAGTATTCCATTGTGTGAATATACCACAATTTATTTACCCATTCATCCGTTGATGGACACCTTGGTTGCTTCCAGCTTTTTGCTATTGTAAACAGAGCTGCAATAAACATGGGTGTGCATGTATCTGTTTGTGTGAAGGCTCTTGTATCTCTAGGGTATATTCCGAGGAGTGGGATTTCTGGGTTGTATGGTAGTTCTATTTCTAACTGTTTAAGATAACGCCAGATGGATTTCCAAAGTGGCTGTACCATTTTACAATCCCACCAGCAGTGTATGAGAGTTCCAATCTCTCCGCAGCCTCTCCAACATTTATTATTTTGTGTTTTTTGGATTAATGCCAGTCTAGTTGGTGTGAGATGGAATCTCATCGTAGTTTTAATTTGCATTTCTCTAATGGCTAATGATCGGGAGCATTTTCTCATGTATCTGTTGGCTGCCTGAATATCTTCTTTACTGAAATGTGTGTTCATATCCTTTGCCCACTTCTTGATTGGGTTGTTTGTCTTTTTGTGGTTGAATTTTGACAGAATCATGTAGATTTTAGAGATCAGGCGCTGGTCTGAGATGTCATAGCTGAATATTCTTTCCCAGTCTGTAGGTGGTCTTTTTACTCTTTTGGTGAAGTCTTTAGATGAGCATAGGTGTTTGATTTTTAGGAGCTCCCAGTTATCTGGTTTCTCTTCATCATTTTTGCTAATGTTTTGTATTCTATTTATGCCCTGTATTAGGGCTCCTAGGGTTGTCCCTATTTTTTCTTCCATGATCTTTATCGTTTTAGTCTTTATGTTTAGGTCTCTGATCCATTTGTAGTTTTTGTGCATGGTGTGAGGTATGGGTCCTGTTTCATTCTTTTGCAAATGGATATCCAGTTATGCCAGCACCATTTGTTAAAAAGACTATCATTTCCGCAATTGACTGACACTGGTCCTTTGTCAAATATCAGCTGCTCATACGTGGATGGATTTATATCTGGGTTCTCAATTCTGTTCCATTGGTCTGTGTGCCTGTTGTTGTACCAGTACCAGGCTGTTTTGACTACTGTAGCTGTATAATAGGTTCTGAAATCAGGTAGAGTGAGGCCTCCCACTTTCTTCTTCTTTTTCAGTAATGTTTTGCTTATCCGGGGGTTCCTTCCCTTCCATATGAAATTAGTGATTTGTTTCTCTATCCCCTTAAAATATGACATTGGTATTTGGATTGGAAGTGCATTATATGTATAAATGGCTTTTGGTAGAACAGACATTTTTACTATGTTAAGTCTTCCTATCCATGAGCAGGGTATGTTCTTCCAATTAAGTATGTCCTTTTGAATTTCTTGTAGCAGAGTTTTATAGTTTTCTTTGTATAGGTCTTTTACATCCTTGGTAAGATTTATTCCTAAGTATTTTATCTTCTTGGGGGCTACTGTGAATGGTATTGCTTTGGTTATTTCCTGTTCGGTGTTCTTTTTGTTGATGTAGAGGAATCCAAGTGATTTTTGTATGTTTATTTTATAACCTGAGACTCTTCCAAACTCTTCTATTAGTTTCAGTAGTTTTCTGGAGGATTCCTTAGGGTTTTCCATGTATACAATCGTGTCATCTGCAAATAGTGATAGCTTTACTTCCTCCTTGCCAATCTGGATACCCTTTATTTCTTTGTCTAGCCTAATTGCCCTGGCTAGGACTTCAAGTACGATGTTGAATAAGACTGGTGATAAAGGGCATCCTTGTCTGGTTCCCGTTCTCAGGGGAAATGCTTTCAGGTTCTTTCCATTTAGAGTGATATTGGCTGTTGGCTTTGCATAGATGCCCTTTATTATGTTGAGGAATTTTCCTTGAATTCCTATTTTGGTAAGAGTTATTATCATAAATGGGTGTTGAACTTTGTCAAATGCCTTTTCTGCATCTATTGATAAGATCATGTGGTTTTTATCTTTTGTTTTATTTCTGTGATGGATTACATTAATGGTTTTTCTGATATTAAACCAGCCTTGCATACCTGGTATAAATCCCACTTGATCAGGGTGAATTATTTTTTTCATGTGTTGTTGGATTCTATTGGCTAGAATTTTCTTGAGGATTTTTGCATCTATGTTCATGAGGGATAGAGGTCTAAAATTTTCTTTTTTTGTAATGTCTTTACCTGGTTTTGGTATCAGGGAGATGGTAGCTTCATAGAATGAGTTGGGTAGTATTCCGTCTTTTTCTATGCTTTGAAATACCTTCAGTAGTAATGGTGTTAAGTCTTCTCTGAAGGTTTGGTAGAACTCTGCAGTGAAGCCGTCTGGGCCAGGACTTTTTTTTGTTGGAAGTTTTTTGATTACCGTTTCAATCTCTTTTTTTGTTATGGGTCTATTTAGTTGTTCTACTTCTGAATGTGTTAGTTTAGGTAGGTAGTATTTTTCCAAGAATTTACCCATTTCTTCTAGGTTTTCAAATTTGTTAGAGTACAATTTTACGTCGTAATCTGAAATGATTCTTTTAATTTCATTTGGTTCTGTTGTGATGTGGTCCTTCTCGTTTCTTATTCGGGTTATTTGTTTCCTTTCCTGTTTTTCTTTAGTCAGTCTAGCCAACGGTTTATCAATTTTGTTAATTTTTTCAAAGAACCAGCTTTTGGCTTTGTTAATTCTTTCAATTGTTTTTCTGTTCTCTAATTCATTTAGTTCAGCTCTAATTTTTATTATTTGTTTTCTTCTGGTGCCTGATGGGTTCTTTTGTTGCTCACGTTCTATTTGTTCAAGTTGTAGGGACAGTTCTCTGATTTTGGCTCTTTCTTCTTTTTGTATGTGTGCATTTATCGATATAAATTTTCCTCTGAGCACTGCTTTTGCTGTGTCCCAGAGGTTTTGATAGGAAGTATTTTCATTCTCGTTGCTTTCTAAGAATTTCCTTATTCCCTCCTTGATGTCTTCTATAACCCAGTCTTTTTTCAGGAGGGTATTGTTCATTTTCCAAGTATTTGATTTCTTTTCCCTAGTTTTTCTGTTATTGATTTCTAGTTTCATTGCCTTGTGGTCTGAGAAGATGCTTTGTAATATTTCAATTTTTTGGATTCTGCAAAGGTTTGTTTTATGACCTAATATGTGGTCTATTCTAGAGAACGTTCCATGTGCACTAGAAAAAAAAGTATATTTTGCAGCAGTTGGGTGGAGAGTTCTGTATAAGTCAATGAGGTCAAGTTGGTTGATTGTTGTAAGTAGGTCTTCCGTGTCTCTATTGAGCTTCTTACTGGATGTCCTGTCCTTCTCCGAAAGTGGTGTGTTGAAGTCTCCTACTATAAATGTGGAGGTGTCTATCTCACTTTTCAATTCTGTTAAAATTTGATTTATGTATCTTGCAGCCCTGTCATTGGGTGCGTAAATATTTAATATGGTTATATCTTCCTGATCAATTGTCCCTTTTATCATTATATAGTGTCCTTCTTTGTCCTTTGTGGCGGATTTAAGTCTAAAGTCTATTTTGTCAGAAATTAATATTGCTACTCCTCTTCTTTTTTGCTTATCATTTGCTTGATATATTTTTTTCCATCCTTTGAGTTTTAGTTTGTATCTCTAAGTCTAAGGTGTGTCTCTTATAGGCAGCATATAGATGGATCGTGTTTCTTTATCCAGTCCGTGACTCTCTGTCTCTTTATTGGTGCATTTAGTCCATTTACATTCAGCGTAATTATGGATAAATAAGTTTTTAGTGCTGTCATTTTGATGCCTTTTCATGTGTGTTGTTGGCCATTTCATTTTTCCACATGCTTTTTTGTGCTGAGACGTTTTTCTTAGTAGCTTGTGAGATCCTCATTTTCATAATGTTTAACTTTATGTTTGTTGAGTCGTTACGTTTTTCTTGGCCTTTTTCTTGAGTTATGAAATTGATATTCCTTTTTGTGGTTACCTTTTTATTTACCCCTATTTCTCTAAGTAAAAACCTAACTTGTATCGTTCTATATCGCCTTGTATCACTCTCCATCTGGCAGTTCAATGCCTCCTATATTTAGTCCCTCTTTTTGATTATTGTGATCGTTTATCTATTGATTTCCATGATTTCCTGTTATGTGAATTATTTTGTTTATTTATTTATTTTTTAGAATTAATCTTAATTTGTTTGTTTTTGTGCTTTCCCTATTTGAGTTGTGTTGATATCAGTACGTTCTGTTTTGTGACCTTGTATCGTGCTGGTACCTGATATTATTGGTCATCAGGCCAAACAATCTCCTTTAGCATTTCTTGCAGTCTTGGTTTAGTTTTTGCAAATTCTCTAAACTTGTGTTTATCTGTAAATATCTTAATTTCTCCTTCATATTTCAGAGAGAGTTTTGCTGGATATATGATCCTTGGCTGGCAGTTTTTCTCCTTCAGTGCTCTGTGTATGTCGTCCCATTCCCTTCTTGCCTGCATGGTTTCTGCTGAGTAGTCTGAACTTATTCTTATTGATTTTCCCTTGAAGGAAACCTTTCTTTTCTTCCTGGCTGCTTTTAAATTTTTCTGTTTGTCTTTGGTTTTGGCAAGTTTGATGATAATATGTTTTGGTGTTTTTCTTTTTGGATCAATCTTAAATGGGGTTCGATGAGCATCTTGGATAGATATCCTTTCGTCTTTCATGATGTCAGGGAAGTTTTCTGTCAGGAGTTCTTCAACTATTTTCTCTGTGTTTTCTGTCCTCCCTCCCTGTTCTGGGACTCCAATCACTCGCAAGTTATCCTTCTTGATAGATTCCCACATGATTCTTAGGGTTTCTTCATTTTTTTTAATTCTTTTCTCTGATTTTTTTTCAGCTATGTTGGTGTTGATTCCCTGGTCCTCCAGAAGTCCCAGTCTACATTCTAATTGCTCGAGTCTGCTCCTCTGACTTTCTATTGCGTTGTCTAATTCTGTAATTTTATTGTTAATCTTTTGGATTTCTACATGCTGTCTCTCTATGGATTCTTGCAACTTATTAATTTTTCCACTATGTTCTTGAATAATCTTTTTGAGTTCTTCAACTGTTTTATCAGTGTGTTCCTTGGCTTTTTCTGAAGTTATCCTAATTTCATTTGTGATATCTTTAAGCATTCTGTAAATTAGTTTTTTATATTCTGTATCTGATAATTCCAGGATTGTATCTTCATTTGGGAAAGATTCTGATTCTTTTGTTTGGTGGGTTGTAGAAGCTGTCATGGTCTATTTCTTTATGTGGTTTGATATGGACTGCTGTCTCTGAGCCATCTCTGGGTAACTAGATTTTCCAGGTAATCAGCTAAAAAAAAAATGCAGTCAGATCCCTATCTGAATTCTCCCTCTGGCTCAGGGTATTCAGATGTTAATGGATCCACCTGGGGAGGGTGGGGGAGGGATCAGAGAGCTAGGAGTGTAGCACCACAGAATATAGAGCTGATCCCCACGTTCACGCTCCACCCCCGTCCGCGAAAATCCCGGCGGGACGGCTCCTCAGGTGGGATGCTACTCTCCCCGCTCCGAGACCGGTCACTTCCTCCCGGGGACTTCTCCCTCCGGTGTGCCGCACCGCTTGTGCGAACTGGGTGGGCATCACCCGCACGACCAGGTGGGCCCGCCCCCTGGGTCAATTCAGGGAAATATAACTGATCCCCACACTCACACCCCGCCCGCTTTAGCCAAAATCCCAGCGGGACGGCTCCCCGGCTGGGACGCTGCTCTCCCCGCTCCAAGACCTGAGACTTCCTCCCGGGGACTTCTTCCGCCGGTGCGCCGGGCCGCACGCGCGAACTGGGTGGGCGTCCCCTGTACGAACGTGTAGGCCCCGCCCCGGAGTCACTTTAGGGAAATATAGCTGATCCCCCTGCTCGTGCCATGCCCGCTTCCCGCCAAACTCCCGGCGGGATGGCTCCCCGGCTGGGACGCTGCTCTCCCCGCTCCAAGATCCGTCACTGCCTCCGGGGTGCTTCTCCCACCGACTGCACCGCTACGCCACCGGGGCCAACCAGCTGGACTTCCTCCCGGGATGGGTTCGGTGGGGTAGGGCTGTGCCCCTTGTCTGTGCCGTCTGCCCCCCTGGGCTCTGCCCCAGATCGGGCTCCGAAGGTCACCTGCCTGGTATGCTGGCTCCTATTTCTGAAAACGGTCGCTGTCTGCCCGTATTTGTTCGTTTTCCGTCTCTACGTCTGTGTTTGTTGTTCAGAGTTCGTAGATTGTTATGTATGTGATCGATTCACTTGTTTTTCCGAGTCTTTGTTGCAAGAGGGATCCGCGGTAGCGTCCACCTAGTCCGCCATCTTGGCCCCGCCTCTCTACTACCCTTTTAACCAACCTAATCAACTTCCAGTTTTCACAGACTAATAGACTTGAGGAAGGGGAAATACCAAACACCATCTAACCTGCCACATAGATGGAAAATTCTCTCACTTCAGTCCTCATCAAACATACCAAAAAAAAAAAAAAAAACCCAGTGCTGTCAAGTCGATTCGGACACACAGTACCCTATAGTACAGAGTAGAACTGCCCCATAGAGTTTCCAAGGCGTGCCTGGCAGATTCGGACTGCCGACCCATTAGTTAGCACCCGTAACACTTAACCACTACGACGCCACGGTTTCCTCATCAACCACAGGCTTGACAAAAACGTAGAAACACACACAGACTGAAAAGACTGGGTAAACAACAGGAGAAGGCTCAGATATGGCACTCATGTTCGAATTATTAGACCAGGAAATTAAAAGAGCTATGATAATATGATAAGGGCTCTGGGTAAAAAGTGGACAACATGCAACAATAAAACGGTAATGATAGTCAACAGACTGAAACTCTAGGAAATATTCTAAAAAATATGAGAAATGAAAAACAGTAACAGAAAGGAAAAATGGCACTGACTCGCTTATTAGTAGGTTGCACATGTTCAAGGAAAGAATCAGTAAGGTTGAAGAATTGCCAGTGGAAACTTGTCAAATTGAAAAGAAAAAAGAGTGAAAGAGAATAAGAAACCTGGGACAATTGCAAAAGGCCTAACATATGCATAGAGGGAATACCAGAAGGAGAAGAGAGAAAGGAACAGAGGAAATATGTGAAGTTTTCATGGCAGAGTATTATCCAAAACTGTTGCCAGACACCAAATCGCAGACCGAGGAACACAAACAACACCAAGCAGGATAAATACCAAAACATCTAAACCTAGGAATAGCATATTTAAAGTGCAGATAATTACACAAAGAGGAAAAACTTACATAAACAAGAGGAAACAAAAACACTATACTTGTAAACGAACAAGGATTAGAATTCATCAGACCTTCCCAGAAACCATGCAAGCAAGAAGAGTGTGCAGTGATAAACGTAAAGTGTGAAAAGAAAACTCTAGCTGAACACAAGCTAAACAACAGATATTTCAGTGACCACATGTAAACAAGAATACGTTCTTTCCAAAAAGTCACTAAACAAATAATATAACCTTCAAGAATTTAATATAAAAAAAAAATTAAAAGGGAAGGGTGCATAATCTGATTTCCAGGTTACCACTTTATAATATTAAAATGTCCACTTTAAAAAAAAATAATCACAACACATACAAGAAAAAGAAAATTTGTTCCATTCAAAGGAACAAAATAAACTGACAGAAAATGTTCCAGTCCACACATCAGACTTACTAGAAGAAGACTTCAAGACGACTGTCTGAAACATGCCTAAAGAGACAAAGGAAAACATGGAGAAATAACTAAAGGAAATCAGGAAATTTATGAAAGAAAATGAGACTATAAATAAAGAGATAGAAAGCATAAAAAGAAACCAACAAAAATTCAGCAGCTCAGTAGTGCAACTACTGAAATAAAAATTTACAAGAGAATGCAAACATTTCAGTGGGAAGAAGAAACTATCAACAAATTTGGAAAAAGGGAAACCGAAATTACTGATTCTCAAGAGCACCAAAAAAAATGAAAGAAAGTAAACAAAGCCTATGAGATCAGCTAGACACAATCAAGATGACCAGCTCTGGTACTCCTGAAGGAGAAGAGGGGGAGAAAGTGACAAAAATCATACTTGAAAAAATGATAACTGAAAAGTTTAAAAGTTTGATGATAGATGTGAATCTACAAAACTAAAAAAAAATTTTTTTCAAGGAAAATACACTTAAAAAAAGCAGAACACTCCTATTAAAGGGAAATCTAGAACATCACTCTTTTTCCAATAGCATCTAAAAAAGAAAATATTTAGGAATAAATTCAACTTAGGAGGCAAAAGCTTATACACTGAAAACTACAAAATACTGCTGAAAGAAATTCAAGAAGACCTAAATAAATGGAAAGGAATACCGTTTGCATGCAATGGAGGACTTAATATTGTCAAAATGGCAATTCTACCAAATCCATCTACAGATTCTGTGTAATTTCAATGAAAATTCTAAAAGCCATTTTTTACAGAAATGAAAAAACCAAACCTCAAGTTCATCTTGAATTGCTAGGTGCCCTGAATAGCTAAAATAATCTTCAAACACACGGATCAAAGTCACATGACTCACACTTCTCAACTTCAAAACAATTGCAAAGCTGCAGTAATCCAAACTGTGTGCTATTGCCCTGTGAATAGACATACAGACCAACAGAATGGAATTCAAACTCTACAAATAAACCCAATCATATCTGGTCAATTCATTTTCAACACGGATGCCAAATCCATTCAATGGGAAAAGAAGAGTCCTTTCAACAAATGGCACAAAGAAAACTGGAATTCCACATGCAAGAGAATGAAGCTCAACTTCTACCTCACACCATACAAATAACTGAAAATGATCAGTCAACTAACTAAAGATAGCAACTAAAGTCATAACATTCTTAAATATGGGAAATTATAGAGATTTGACAACCGATATTTACATATGACACAAAAAGCATAAACAACAAGATAAAAAACTGGATTACATGGAAATTACAAATTTTGTCCATCACTGTTTAGGAAGCATTGAGTTTCTGTTTAAAGGACAGAAAATTTAGCAATGGATATTGGTGACAGTTGCTCAACATTATTGATTTAATTGGTGTCACTGAACTGTGTTCTTGAAGATGCTGAATTGGCAAATGGTTTCTTTGTACAGTTTTTCAACAATAAAAAAGGTAAAAATAGTCTTTAAGAACTAAACACGTTCTAAGGGAAAAACAGACATTATCAAGAAATTAAAAACAAACACTAGGGGGTGGAGCCAAGATGGCAGAATATAGAGCCGCTTCTGTCCAGCCCTCTTTACAACAAAGACCTGAAAAAACCAGCGAAACCAGTATATTTGTGAGAAGCTCGGAGCCCTGAGCATCAAAGGCAACCTTAGACAATGAACTGCGGGGCAGAGGAAGGAAGAGACAGTTAAGAAGCGTAGAGGAATTACCGGACGTGAATCGCGGGGAGCCCTCAGGCACCATTCCCAGAGCGACTGCGGTGGTGGCAGTGGCGGTGGACAGCTGGACCTAGCTTTCACCTGCAGTTTCCGCAGAGAGAAGCAGCGGGCCACACAGCCTGCTCACACCTCCGGAACCTGAGGAGAAGGGCGCTCTCGGCAAAAGCTAAGTACTTGAGTATATTTTACCGCCTCCCCCACCCCCAACCCAGCTTCAGCGGCCAAATCCCTGGGCCTGAGATAGACCCTAGCGAGCACCTGGACTCGTCCTCCTGGCCATATGGAAGGAAAAAATTTGTAACTGCGGGGAATAGATAATTTGCTACCTCCATTAACTGGGGGAGGTCAGGACAGAAGTAGCTCCTGTCCAGGCATAAACCGTCCGTGGACCCTGAGCACCTTTCCCTTCTGCATGGACCTGTGTGGGCCTATTTCGGAAGAATGGGCCCTTGTTGGCAAACTACAACAATTTTAGCGGTGTGGTGGACAGGTGGGTATTTGAAGTTTGACATTGCTTTGCCTATTAAACAAGGTCCTCACCTACCTAAAACAGGCTCCTAAGGACTGGTGCCTCCATTTGGGTTGCCCAGCCATGTGCGAAAGTGGTCCAGGGAAAACTGCTACCTACTAGTCCTTACAGCAAAAATTTTGGGTGCCCATGGACCTTTTGCAGAGCTCACCCACCACCAAGATCTAGGGAACAGAGAAGCATTATCCTCAGAGATACTGGGGGATCAGTTCTCAGCCCCCTGCCTTGTTCAGAGCTTGACCCCTTGCTGCGATCAGACACCGGTATATACGGCAATCACCCCTGCCTCTCTAAGACTGTAGGACAGAGCCTGTACCACACACTTCGTATCAGTTAACTGGAAAACTGAGCTCAATTTATACAAGAAAACTGAATGGACTCCTAGACTGATATACCTGATAACACCTCTACTCAGCTAAGGACACCAGAGTTGCAAAGGCAAAAATAATCAAGCTAGCTCATTCAAGCAATCCATAGGGGTATACCAAAACAAAAAAAGGCAAGCACCTATAACACAGTAAGCAAGCATAAACTAATACAATAACTGATAGATGGCTTGGACACAACAGTCAATATCAAGTCACATAAAGAAACAGGCCATGATCACCTCAACAGGCTCTCAAAACAAAGAATCCAGGGATCTTTTAGATGAAAGTGCATTCCTGGAATTACCAGATGCAGAATACAAAAGGTTAATATACAGAACGCTTCAAGACATCAGGAAGGAAATGATGCAATATGCAGAACAAGCCAAGGAACACATAGAAAAAGGAACTGAAGAAATCAGAAAGATTATTCAGGAACATAAAGAAAAGTTTAATAAGCTGGAAAAATCCATAGACAGACAGCAATCAGAAATTCAGAAGATTAACAATAAAATTACAGAATTAGATAACTCAATCGAAAATCACAGGAGCACAAGTGAGCAAGTAGAAGCTAGAATTTCTGAACTCGAAGATAAATCACTTGGCACTAATATATTTGAAGAAAAATCAGATAAAAGAATTTTAAAAAATGAAGAAACCTTAAGAATCATGGGGGACTCTATCAAGAGAAATGGCCTACGACTGGTTGGAGTGCCAGAACAAGGAGGGATAACAGAAAATACAGAGAAAATTGTTGAGGATTTGTTGCCAGAAAACTTCCCTGATACTGTGAAAGATGAGAAGGTATCTATCCAAGATGCTCATCGAACTCCACATAAAAAAAAAAGTAGATCTTAAAAGAAAGTCACCAAGACATATTATAATCCAGCTTGCCAAAACCAAAGATAAAGAGACAAGTATAAGAGCAGCGAGGGATAAAAGAAAAGTCACCTACAAGGGAGAGCCAATAAGAATAAGCTCGGACCTCACAGCACAAACCATGCGGACAAGAAGGCAATGGGATTACATATTTAAAGAATTCCAGGAAAAAAAATTACCTACAAAGAATCATATATCCATCAAAACTGTCTCTTAAATATGAAAGTGAAATTAAGACATTTCCAGATAAACACAACTTGAGGGAATTCATAAAAACCAAAAGTACACTGAACAGCAAACCAGAAAGTTGCCGGTTTAACTCCACAGAGATGACTTGAAAGAAAGGTCTGCCGTCTAGTTCTGAAACATCTTGAAGCTGAAAAAATCAGAATAAGTCCACAAGAGCCAAAGCATGACCTTGAGATTGTCCCACCTGAATTTACAGACCATATCAAGAATAGATTCACTGATTGAACAATAATGACCGAAGACCAGATGCATTGTGGAATGACATCAAGGACATCGTACATGAAGAAAGGGAGAGTGCATTAAAAAGACAGGAAAAAAAGGGCAAAAATGGATGACTCTGAAGCTTGCTCTTGAAAGCTGAGTAGCTAAGGTGAAAGGAAGAAATGATGAAGAAAAGAACTGAACAAAAGATTGGAAGAGTGTCCTGAGAAGACAAAGTAAAGTATTACAATCAAATGTCCAAGGACCTGGAGACGGAAAACCAGACAGTAGAATGCGCTCGGCATTTCTCAAGCTCAAAGAACTGACGAAAAATTCAAGCATCGAGTGGCAATATTGAAGGATTCTATGGGAATATGCTAAATGATGCCGGAAGCATCAAAAGAAGATGGAAGGAATACAGAGTCACTGTACCAAAAAGAACAGAACGACGTTCAACCATTTCAGGTGGAAGCATATCATCAGGAAAAAATGGCACTGAAGGAAGAGGTCTAAGCTGCACTGAAAGCACTGGCAAAACACGAGGCACCAAGAACTGACGGACTACCAATTGAGATGTTTCAATAAACGGATGCAGTGCTGGAAGCCCTCACTCACCTATACCAAGAAATCTGGAAAACAGCTAGCTGGCCAGCCAACTCGAAGAGACCCTTACTTGTAGCCATTCCAAAGAAAGGTGATCCAACAAAATGCACAGATTATCAAAAAAAGATCATTAATACCACACACGAGTAAAATTCTGCTGAAGATCACTGCAGTGAAATTAATTTTATGTGAGGTCTTGCGAGCCATGGTCTTGTAGCTCCACCCAGGTGACTGAGCAGGACTGTGTGATAGGGTAGTTGTGGCCTATTGAGGGGACTGGTCAGTTTTTCCTTAAAAGAGAGCCATTTCCAGACCAGAGAGGATCCTACCACCACCAAGGAAGAACAGCCATGAGCAGACAGCATTTACTTTGTATCCAGGATTCCCGTGCTGAGAAACTCCGGGAGACAGGAGACAGAGAGAGAGCAAGCTCTAACCCTGAAGATGGTGAGAAGTGATGGCAGGAGAGAGCTGGAAGCAGGAGACAGCACAGTGGCCTCCCCGGCCCATAAAGAGAGAAAGCTGATTATCTTTGGGCAGAGACTGAGGGTCAGGGAGAGGCATGCCTGTGAGCACAGCTGCGAAAAGGCTACCCAGATGGAAGAACTGTATCCAGAGTGTTCTTGAGCCGGAACTATAACTGTTACTTCCCTACTAACCTCAAAATTGGGAGCATGGTCTCTGAGTTCTGTGTGGCCATTGCAATGAACTATCGAACCCAGGAGACAGTGCTATGGAACGTACGGTTGGTGTCAGAATTGGTAAAGAGGGCAGACAGAGGAGGCATGTCTGACTCCTGCCTCATAGGAATCGGCTGATCTTGATTCTCCTTCCCCTCGTTAAGTTGGTGGAGGTCAGAAACAGCTCCCACGCCACTTTTACAATCATTCAAAAAAGTGGCTGCAGCAGTACATCGAAGGGGAACTGCCAGAAATTCAAGTCTGATTCAGAAGAGGATGTAGAACAAAGGATACCATTGCTGATGTTACATGGATCCTGGCTGAAAGCAGAGAATGACAGAAACATGTTTACCTGTGTTTTATTGACTATGCAAAGGCATTCAACTGTGTGGATCATAACAAATCATGGATAACACCATGAAGAATGGGAATTCCAGAATACTTAATTGTGCTCCTGAAAAAAAAAAAAAGAGGAACCCGTAAATAGACCTAGAGGCAGTCGTTCAAACACAACAAGGAGATACTGCTGGTTTAAAGCCAAGAAAGGTGTGTGTCAGGGTTGTATCATTTCACTATACTTATTTAATCTGTATGCTGAGAAAATAATCCAAGAAGCTGGAGAATATGATGAAGAACACAGCATCAGGATTAGAGGAAGGCTCATTGTCATGGATTAAATTATGTCCTCCCAAAATGTGTATATCAACTTGGTTAGGTCATGATTCCCAGTATTCTATGGTTGTCCTCCATTTTGTGATTGTAATTTTATGTCGAGAGGATTAGGGTGGGATTGTAACACCACCCTCACTCAGGTCACCTCCCTGATCCAAGGTAAAGGGAGTCTCCCTGGGATGTAGCCTGCACCACATTTTCTCTCTTAAGAGATGAAAGGAAAGGGAAGTTTGCAGAAAGTTCGGGACCTCATACCACCAAGAAAGCAGCGCCAGGAGCAGAGCGCGTCCTTTGGACATGGGGTCCCTGCACCTGAGAAGCTCCCCCGACCAGGGAACATTGAGGACAAAGACCTTCCTCCAGAGCCCACAAAGAGAAAAAGCCTTCCCCTGGAGCTGAAGCCCTGAATTTGGACTTGTAACCTACTAGACGGGGAGAAAATAAATTTCTCTTTGTTAAAGCCATCCACTTGTGATATTTCTGTTAAAGCAGCACTAGATGACTAAGACACTCGTTAACAACCTGTGATATGCAAATGATACACCCTTGCTTGCTGAGAGTGAAGAAGACTTGAAGCACTTACAGATGAAGATCAAAGATTACAGCCTTCAGTATGGATCACACCTCAACATAAAGAAAACAAAATCCCTCACAACTGGACTAATTAGAAAATTATGATAAATGGAGAAAATATTGAAGTTATGAAGAATTTCATTTTACTTGGATCCACAATCAACGCCCACAGAAGCAGCAGTCAAGAAACCAAAGGACACACTGCCTTGAGTAAATCTGCGGCAAAGGACCTCTTTAAAGTGTTCAAAGCACAGATGTCACCTTAAGTACTAAGGTGTGCCTGACCCAAGACATGGTGTTTCCAGTCACCAGATATTCATGTGAAAACTGGACAATAAATAGGGAAGACCGAAGGAGAACTGATGACTCTGAATTTTGGGCTTGGCCACGATTATTGAATTTTGAATATTCTTGGACTAGCAGAAGAATGAAAAAATCTGTCTTGGTAGCAGTACAGCCAGAATGCTCATTACAAGAAAGGTGGCAAGACTTCATCTCACATACTTTGGTAATGTAATCAGACGAGACTACTCTCTGAAGTAGGACATCATCCTTGGTATGGTAGAGGGTCACGGAAAAAGAGGAACCACCTCAGTGAGATGGATTGACACAGTGGCTGCAAATATGGGCTCTGGGATAACAACAATCATGAGGATGGCAAAGGACTGGGTGCAGGACTGTTCCGCTGTTCATACCGTCACTATGATTCAGAACCCACTCAATGGCACCTAACAAAAACAACAAATTTTGATGTCGAGCATGGCTCTTTAAAAGTGACTTTTAAGGAAGACCTATCTGGTCATGTGTGCAGGGAGCTCAAATATGTCTTCGAAAATACCTTCCACTGTACTGTCTTTCCTGCTCAAAAAGACCATTCGGGAGCGTCCATGCAGAGCGGCCGCTTGTTCTCATATTGCAATGGGCGTATTGAGTTACATGTTTTCATTTCCCGGTTTACACTAGGGAAAGTATTCAGTCTTTCATCATTAAGTAGAAAGGCAGACATAGGGTATGTGGATATGCAAATTCAAATCCAACCAAACCTGTTGCTGTCGATTCCGACGCATAGGGACTCTATAGGACAGAGTAGACCTGAACCGTAGGGTTTCCAAAGATCAGTTGTTGGATTCGAACTGCCAAAAGCAGTGGAGCTCTTAACCGCTTCTGCACCAGGGGCCCATATGCAAACCAACCTTGAGAAAAACAAAATTCTTTCAAAATTTGGTATACTGCTGCAGTAATGAAGGAAGTGTTGTATTGATTTAAGGACAATCAAGTAGATCAAGGAATGAAACCGAGTCCAGAATTTGGCCCACATTAACTTTGCTGTTCTTACGTGCCTTAGAGTCGATTCCGCTCAAAATGACCTTCCACATACAACACAATGAAGCACTGCCAAGTCCCCTGTCACAACCTCACAGTTTTTGCTATGTTTGAGCCCAGTGTTAAAGCCCCTGTGTCAATAATTCTCGTGGAGGGTCCTTACTTTTCTCAGAGACTCTCTACCTAACCAAGCATGATGTACTTCTCCCAGGACTGGTCCCTCTTGATACCATGTCCTAACTACATGAGACAAGTTGACACCACTCCGCCCAGCAGAACCACACCCAGGCCAGCCTCTGCGGTCCTGACTTGGCTGCCAGGGAAAAAAACTGTGGGAGGAGAAAGGGACTTGAGAGGTTGTAGTCACCTGCTTCCCAAGCCTAAGGATTCCCGCTGACTGCTCAGCAAAGCCCAGGGTCTGGGGCTGTGAGGAGCCCGCCTGTCCCGAAGGCCTCCAGCTCCTGTGAACTAGGGGTAGGGCGGCCAAAACCTCTAAGGTCACTGGGAGGGTCAGGAGTGAAAGGCAGGGTCCTGAGCTGGGGAGGTGGAGATGAAACGCGACAGGGAGTCCAGGCGGCACATGCCTGCCAGGCATGGACGGTCCGACTCAGGGCCGGTGGGAAGGGCTAGAGCCACGACTGGAACCATGGCCGCTGAGCACCCGCTGCCAGTACTTCATGCACTTCCGCTTCTGGAGCAAGTCTCGGGGCACACTCACCTCCTCCTGAGAAGCCGCCTAAGTGTGTCCTGGGAAGAGGTGCCACGGAGGCTGAAGGGGATGGGGTGGGGCAGGGCACAGTGGACGGGGCCGAAGGGTGGGCGAGAAGAAGAACAGTGACTCCTGGGGCCAGGGTCACAGCACCTTAGGTGCCTCTGGGAGGAGGCAAGGGAATTGAAATGGGAGGATCTGGGAACAAGAGCTCTCTGCCCATTTTTAAATTGGGTTGTTTGTCCTTTTTGTTGGTGACTGTCATGAGCTGTTTAGATATTATACATATTTTGGATATTGAACCCTTATTTCCCAGATAGTTTCCAAAATTTTCTTCCATTCTGTAGGTTTTCACTTTCTTGATAATACTCTTTGATGCACAAACGGTTTTCATTTTGTTGAATTCCAATTGACCTCTATTTTGTTGCTCACATTTTGGTGTCCTATCTAAGAATCTCCCTAAGAATCAGCCATTGAAAACCCTCCGGAATACACTTGTACTCTGACATACTTAGGGTCAGCAGGGTCTGAATGCCCTGGATGGCAACTGGTTTTTCTCTAGGCTCTTTCTACTGCCTGTGTTTTCTGTCTCCCTCTACAGGTGACTTTCTATAGCTTACCACAATTCCAGGTGGTGGTAGTAGGAGCACATAGTCTTATAGCCAAAAAAGCTGGGAATTCTCTGCCCTGTTTTCAGTACCTGGGTCAACAGATAGGTCATGGGTTCAGCCCATCATTGTGCACATATTAATGTGAGACTAGCCTCTGGATATTGCTAATAGATGTCAGTGGTTAAGGAACTAGGGTCACATGTGAGGTTTCAGGAAAAGGCCAGCCAGGAGAGGGCAGTTATGGACTTTCTACTAAAATTAGGTTACCACAGCAAGCTAAACAGAGTTAGACTGCTTATCTTGTGCACTGCTCTGGCTAACGTCATAGACAAATGCTGGCTAACGTCATAGACAAATTTGGGCTGATTAGCAACCATATATTCTTCCTTGTCAAAAAATCTGTAGTTCAGCCATCAAATTAGATCCTGGACCATGTGAAACTCAACATGGAATACTTTCAAGTGGGCCTAAGTATTTCAAGAATAGGCACCAATTCTATTATACATTTGATTCTTTTCTGTACCTGTTTATTGTTTTCCGTGGGAGAGCACCTGCCCTATCATCTCCACCCTAGAAGAAATTTTTCTAGCACACCCATTTATATAACGTTAGTAGCCTTGGAGGTAGCATGCCAATAAATTTTGCCCAAGTTGACTCTGCTTCTCAGATTTTCATGTTTGGCTCTGTCTCCTGTACAGTGGGATATCCATATTTTTAAAGAACTCCCCAGGAGAGTAACATCCGGCATCAATTTCCAACAAATATTTCTATATTAATGGATTTCATAGGCCTAGCACACACTGGATGCAGGCAGTTGTCAATTTGGTTACAATCTCCCATATGAAGAGTGCTTAGATAGCTCCATGGGATTAAATCCATTTTCCATAAGAAATTTCTTTGCTATAACCCCCCAGCAGCCATGACTGATTACTGTGGGTGCGGCCAGAATTACAGTTGCTATAGAACATACAAATATTGACTGTTATAAATAAAAAAGAAAAAACTTCTGTTTTGACAGTATGACAAGATTAAACTAGGGAAGAACTTCCAAGCTAGTTGCAGTTCTTGATTTTTTGAGAGATGCTTTGCTCTACCTAATTTATACCACATACATTGTCTTCCTTGCATACACTGATGAGTGAACACTGCCCTTGATCACTTGGTTAGTGGGATTCATTTCTGCCTCAGGAAAAGGGCTTGTAGTGGTGGGGGAGAGAGAGCATTATAATTAGTAGGAAAATAGGCCAGTACTTCTAAGGGCAGACATTGTTGACAGGATTTACATTGTGAAAAATATATAGTGCAGCTTAAGAAAGAGCAAGAGCTTGCCAAAGTGATGCGGGGGCGTTTCAAATATTGAGTTCCAATCACTTAAGGCTGTCCAGAGTCATTCTCTGAATTTATTCTCCAGCTGAATCGATGGACCCCCATTATCAATTTCTACATCATTCCCAATACCTCCTCCTTTTCCTACTAGCCACTTGTACTGATATACAAAATGTGACGCTGAGCTGGCAAAACAAGACATGTATTTCTGCAAATAAAACTGAATAAATCTCAGTGGCCCCCTGCCATTCCTGGCTGCTGACACAGGGAGAGGCTGGGGTCCCAATCTGAGGCAAACTCGGCTGGTCAGCAATCTCTTGCAGCTTCTCCACATTCAAGAAGCTTAGTTTTGACACTCCCTGGAGGAAACCGGTTCCCTCTGGGCTCCACCACTGCTGCTGATGGTGTGGGATGAGGAAGAAGCCTCACAGACACACTGGAGAAATGTTCTAAACTGCAGCACGTCACTGTTGCTCACCCTGGAGCACAGTTCAGAGTCCTGGTTGGGCTGCACCGAGTCTATCTTGGATTCGTGTTGCAGGTAGGACTGGGCTAGGGAGACTGAGGTACAAGCAGATGCCATGAAGGCCCCTGATCCTGAATCAGAGAGACTATCCAAAGCATTGTGGATGTTGCCCTGGCCAAGTCTAGTCTTCACTAAAGGTGTGGAATTGCCACTTCCCTGTTTGCTGGTGAAGACGTTGCTATTCACACAGGGGACAGGAGTAGTCTTCTTTCTCTCCAGGATGGGTAGAGAGCTGACAGGTGTGCTGTTGTGCTGCTCCTCTTCTGCCCTGACTCCTGGTCCTCCTCAGGCCACTTATTTTTTGGCATAATTGCAGGAGGAATCTTAGGTAGGCCTCATGGACTAAATTATGTCCCCCCCAAAATGCATGTTATCACCTTAGCTGGGTCATGATTCCCTCTATTCTGTTATTGTCCTCCATTCCGGGATTGTAATTTTATGTTAAAGAGGATTAGGATGGGATGGTACCACCACTCTTACCCAGGTCACATCCCTGATCCAATGTAAAAGCAGTTACGCTGGGGTGTGGTCTGTACCACCTCTACTGTCTCAAGAGATAAAAAGGGAAGGGAAGCAAGCAGAGAGTTGGGGACCTGATACCACCAATAAAGCAGCACCAGGAGCGAAATGCATCCTTTGGACCCGGTGTCCCTGCACCTGAGATGCTCCTCTATCAGGGGAAAATTGATGAGAAGACCGACAGAGAAAGAAAGTCTTCCCCTGGAGCTGACACCCTGAATTTGGACGTTTCTTCTACTGTACTGTGAAAAAATAAATTTCTCTTTGTTAAAGCCATCCACTTGTGGTATTTCTATTACAGCAGTGCTAGATGACTAAGACAGTCGGAATGGCAGGCTCGCTCTACCTCCTCTGCTTGGATTAGCACAAGAGGGTACACTGTACACCATGGGATGAACATCCACTGCAGGCTGCTATGGCCCTCTGTCTCAGGTGTTTTATGACCCAGGAACAGACAGGTGACTATCACAACACTGTACTTTGGCATCATCAATAAGCACTGAATCTCTTGCCATGTGTAACACATCACCTCAACCCACTGGGGGTCACTATAATCTGGGAGTGCTCCACATACAGCTTTTGTTCTTCATGACCCACCATCATCCACGGATGTGTCAGAATTGCCTCTGAAGTACCTCTCTCACTAGGGTCATGAATGAAAATTTTGCTCAGCAGGTGTTCATACTGCAGAGACATATGCAAGGGAAAGACCCTTCACTACCTCCTGCCATAGCATCATGAAGGCATTTCCAACAAGAGGCAGGGATCCACCTACCAACAAATACAAGATGACTCCCAGGCTCAACACGTCCACTGGGGGGTCTGTCATACTTTTCTCCCTGAAGAGTTCTAGGGCAGAATAAAGGAAGGGAGACTGCCACAGGAGGTATACAGCTTGTTGCCCAGGCTGAATTCATTTCCAAGGTCAAGACCTGAAAGTTTGCTGTTCCTTTTCTTATCCAATAGTAGGTTGTCTGTTTTCAGGCCCCTCTGAACCATACCCTTTTTATGACAATCCTGCACCGCTGACACTATCTGGCAGAATTTGGTGGCTTGAGCCCCTTTTTCCCTCATCCTGCCATGAGCCCTTGCATGATGAAACACCTCCCCTACGCTCACTTAATCCATCACTATGTGGAGTGTGTTCTCATTCTTGATGACTTCAAACAATTTCACAGTAAACACTCCCACAGCTCCATGAAGGCATTTCCACCAAAAGGCAGGGATCCACTCACCAACAAATACAAGATGACTCCCAGGCTCCACATATCCACTGGGAAGTCCATCGTACTCTTCTCCCTGGAAGAGTTCTAAGGCAGAATAAAGAAAAGGTATAATTGAAAGCCTTCATAATATTTACCTCTCAGCATAGTCTGTGGATGCTGCAAGAGGTTGCTGGGTCTCCCTTAATGATCATACCTTATTCCCAGTGAGGAGAGCTTTGGCCAACTTCACCTTGGTGAAGGTACCTTTGCAGAGGTTTTTGAGCATCTGGTAGTCTCACACATGGATGTCCACCTCATAAGAAATGGCTGAGAGGGCCCTGCATCGTCTTGGACTTGGGGCAAGTCTTACTTAAAAATTTTTTTTTTTTTTTTTTTTTTAAATCTTACTTAGCTTAGGGCAATCGGGTCCCAACATAGGATTCAAAGTGGTAAAAAAGGATGACTAAATAAAAACTGGGCCCCTGGGTGGCATAAATTGTTAAGCCCTGTATTAGTAGATAAAAGGTTGGTAGTTCAAACCCACCCAGTGGCATCTCCAAAGTAAGGCCCTGTAACCACTTCTGAAAGGTCACAACCTTGAAAACCCGTTTGGGGTTGCTGCAAGTTGTTATCTACTCAACAGGAAGTAGTAAAATGCAAATAAAAACATACTTAAAGAAGAAAAAGTTGAGAAAAAACATATATAAACAAGAAAAAATTAATACCAAAAAAAGAAAATGAAAAAGTGATAAAAATCACTTTTATTTTGGCGGTTAGTCTGTGGCCGTTGGTTGAGCTCTGCTGGGCCTTGTCAGTGATCCTGCCTGTGAAGGTGGCCATGTTTGGATTCTGGTCTACTGAGTTCCAGTCTCTCATTCAGAGCCCTATCAAAGGGCAAAGATAAAATGAATCAAGTGGGAAAGTTCAGCAAGATGGTGAGATAGTTATATGAAGCTCTTATCCCACCAAAGGGGGGAAAAAACCTAGAAGGTATTGCTAGCCTGTGAGTATCCTGAAAAGAGTCAACAGTTGACATCAACACAGCAAATGCTGAATCAAGGAAAAGATGGCTTCAAAAAGGTAAGGAATCTTTGTGGTCTCTTTTCTTGCCTTTGCCCCATCTCTTCCCCAACTCAGTGGTCATCTTACAGCAGCAGCACTTGCTTCTGATCCCAGGGTGGGACCCTGTTCCTGGCTCCAGTTAGAGTACAGAAAATCATTGTGTGTGTCTCTTCTAATCTTTCTGGGGGATGCCTGAAGGACAAATGCAAGGAGCTCGTCTCTTTTACCTAACTTATGACAAAGGCTGGTAGGATGGCAGGCATTTACAAGGAAAGATTGCAAGAGGAACTAACAGCCCATAGAGAGCTGAGGCTAAAAATTATGCTCAAAACATACGATAGATTGCCTACGGCCTGGCAGCCAAAACTGGGAAGTATTTCTTTGGAAAATCAGGACATTCAAAAGCAACTGTGTGTTTGGGGAAATTTAGCAGGCTACACATACCTAGAGCAAAATTTATATTCAGAAACTACCTGAGAAAGATCTACACTTCTTTCTCACTCTTTCAGTATTTCAGGAGTGCCCCAGCACACAGCCAATCTGCACAGACTGGGAGAGGTATCTGTGGGGTTTGTTTTGATTTATTTTTTTTGTTTGCTTTTTCTATGTATTTTCAGCTGCTCTCATTTCAAATTCGCTGTAAAAACACTAGATGGGAATTTGCATTTTCCATTCCACTATAAAACGAGCTCAGATGTCCCCTGCACGCTCACAATAAGAAAAACCTGAAAAGCAACAACTCTTATTAGCTCTCTCAGAGATCTGAACTTACACAACAAACTGCTATCCCAGAAGCTGGAGATACAGATGGACTACTACAAAGAATCACTGCTTACTGGGAACGGAGAATGTCACCACAATTCCTTCCACCTCCTGACCTAGAATCATATGTTATTACCTGAAGATGTGTTGATTCCAACTGATAGCAGTGCAATGTGATAGAGAAGAACATCCCCATAGGATTTTCTAGCCTGTATATTTTATGGAGGCAAATAGGCAAGTGTTTTCTTCTACGGAGTCGCTGGCTGGATTTAAATCACCAACCTGTTGGTTACCAGCCAAGCGCTTAACTATTATGCCACTAGGGCTCCTTACTTCAATGCTAATTGACTAATCCCTGGAGACCGAGAGATAGAAATTTCACAGGGCCTAGCCTTATGGTACCTTCACACTTTGGTGAATTTCTCATAAAGGAGACCCATTAGGTTTTCACTGTCAAGCTGTAAGTAAAAGTCTCTCTTAATTCCAGGTGTTAAAAAAAAAAGTAAACAACTGGAAACAGTACTGTGTTCTTGACAATGGTCTACCCTCAAGGGAAACGGTTCTACTACCCTTTTAACCAACTTAATCAACTTCCAGGTTATAGAGCCTAATAGACTTGAGGAAGGGGAAATAACAAACACCATCTAACCTGCCACATAGGGGGAAAACTGCCTAACCTCACTCCTCATCGAACATACCAAAAAAAAAAAAAAAAAACCCAGTGCTGTCGAGTCGATTCTGACACATTGTACCCCATAAGACATAGTAGAACTGCCCCGTAGAGTTTCCAAGGAGCGCCTGACAGATTCGAACTGCTGACTCATTAGTTAGCACCCGTAGCACTTAACCACTACACCAACAGGGATTCCTCATCAAGCATAGGCTTGACAAAAATGTGGAAACACACACAGATGGAAGAGACTGGGTAAACAACAGGAGAAGGGTCAGATATGGCACCCATGTTAGAATTATTAGACCAGGAAATTAAAATCACAACATCATAAGGGCTGTGTATAAAAAGTGGACAACATGCAAGAATAGAATGGTAAACAAAGTGAACAAACTGAAACTCTAAGAAATATTCAAAAAATATGAGAAATGAAAAACAGTAACAGAAATGAAAAAATGGCACTGATTGACTTATTAGTAGGTTGCACATGTTCAAGGAAAGAATCAGTAAGGTTGAAGATTTATCAGTGGAAACTTGTCAAATTGAAAAGAAAAAAGAGTGAAAGAGAATAAGAAACCTGGGACAATTGCAAAAGGTCTAATATATGCATAGAGGGAATACCAGTAGGAGAAGAGAGAAAGGAACAGAGGAAATATTTGAAGTTTTCATGGCAGAGTATTATCCAAAATTGTTGCCAGACACCAAATCACAGATCGAGGTACCCAGAGAACGCCAAGCAGGATAAATACCAAAACACCTCAACCTAGGAATAGCATATTTAAAGTGCAGATAATTACACAAAGAGGAAAAACTTACATAAACAAGAGGAAACAAAAACACTACACCTGTAAAGGAACAAGGATTAGAATTCATCAGACCTTCCCAGAAACCATGCAAGCAAGAAGAGTGTGCAGTGATAAACGTAAAATGTGAAAAGAAAACTCTAGCTGAATACAAGCTAAACAACAGATATTTCAGTGACTACATGTAAACAAGAATACGTTCTTTCCAAAAAGTCACTAAACAAATACAATAATATAACCTTCAAGAATTTAATTAAAAAAAAAATTAAAAGGGAAAGGTGCATAATCTGATTTCCAGGTTACCACTTTATAATTTTAAAATGTCCACTTTCAAAAAAAAAATCACAACACATACAACAAAAAGAAAATTTGTTCCATTCAAAGAAACAAAATAAACTGGCAGAAAAGGTTCCAGTCCACACATCACACTTACTAGACAAAGACTTCAAAATGACTGTCTTAAACATGCCTAAAGAGACAAAGGAAAACATGGAGAAATAACTAAAGGAAATCAGGAAAACTATGAAAGAAAATGAGACTATTAATAAAGAGATAGAAAGTATAAAAAGAAACAAAAAAAAATTCAGCAGCTCAATAGTGCAACCACTGAAATAAAAATTTACAAAAGAATGCAAACATTTCAGCGGGAAGAAGAAACTCTCAACAAATTTGAAAAAAGGCAAATCGAAATTACTGAGTTTCAAGAGGAAAAAAAAATGAAAACAAGTAAACAAAGCCTGTGAGATCAGCTAGACACAATCAAGATGACCAGCACTGCTACCCCCAAAGGAGAGGAGGGGGAGAAAGTGACAAAAATCATACTTGAAGAAATGATAACTAAAAAGTTCCAATATTTGATGATAGATGTGAATCTACAAAACCAAAAAAAAAAATTTTTAAAGAAAATGCACTCAAAAAAAAAACAAAACACTCATATTAAAAGCGAAATCTAGAACATCCCTCTTTTTCAAATAGCATCTGGAAAAGAAAATACTTAGGAATAAATTGAACTTAGGAGGCAAAAGCTTATACACTGAAAACTACAAAATACTGCTGAAAGAAATTCAAGAAGACCTAAATAAATGGAAAGGAATACCGTTTTCATGCAGTGCAAGACTTAATATTGTCAAAATGGCAATTCTACCAAATTCATCTACAGATTCAGTGTAATCCTGACGAAAATTCTAAAAGCCATTTTTGTACATTAATGGAAAAGCCAAACCTCAAGTTCACCTTGAATTGCTAGGGGCCCTGAATAGCTAAAATAATCTTCAAACACACGGATCAAAGTCAGATGACTCACACTTCTCAACTTCAAAACAATTGCAAAGCTTCAGTAATCCAAACTGTGTGCTTTGGCACGTGAATGGACATACAGACCAACAGAATGGAACTGAAACTCTACAAATAAACCCAATCATATCTGGTCAATTCATTTTCAACAAGGATGCCAAACTCATTCAATGGGAAAAGAAGAGTCTCTTCAACAAATGGTACAAAGAAAACTGGATTTCCACATGCAAGAGAATGAAGCTCAACTTTTACCTCACACCAGACAAATAACTCAAAATGATCAGCGAACTAACTAAAGATAATAAATAGAAGAAATTATGGGGATTTGGCAATGGGTATTTACATATGACACAAAAAGCATAAACGACAAGATAACAAATTGGATTACGTAGAAATTACAAATCTTGTCCATCACTGTTTAGGAAGCATTGAGTTTCTGTTTATAGGACAGAAAATTTGGCAATGGATATTGGTGACAGTTGCACAACATGATTGATGTAATTGGTGTCACTGAACTGTGTACGTGAAGATGCTGAACTGGCAAATGCTTTCTTTATATAGTTTTACAACAATAAAAAAGGTAAAAATAATCTTTAAGAAGTAAACACGTTCTAAGGGAAAAAAAGACATTATCAAGAAATTAAAAAGAAACACTGGGGGTGGAGTGAAGATGGCAGAATAGACAGACGCTTCTGTTGAGCCCTCTTTACAACAAAGACCCGAAAAAACAAGTGAAACGAATATATGT
The DNA here is from genome assembly GCF_030014295.1 of Loxodonta africana. Lineage (NCBI taxonomy): Eukaryota > Metazoa > Chordata > Mammalia > Proboscidea > Elephantidae > Loxodonta > Loxodonta africana. The sequence continues at coordinate 18,793,614 of NC_087344.1, forward strand.
GTGACAAGCTGGGAGCCCTGAGCGTCAAAGGCAAGCTTAGACAATGAACTCAGGGGTAGGGGAAGGAAGAGACCATTCAGAAGCGCAGAGGAGTTACCGGACGTGAATCACGGGGAGCCCTCAGGCAACATTCCCAGAGCGGCTACGGCGGTGGCAGCGGCGGTGGACGGCTGGACCCAGCATTCAGATGCAGTTTCTTCAGAGAGAAGCAGCGAGCCACACAGCCTGCTCACACCTCCGGAACCTGCGGAGAAGGGCACTCTCGGCAAAAGGTAACTACTTGAGTATATTTTACCACCCCACCCCCACCCCCAACCCAGCTTCAGCAGCTGAATTCCGGGGCCTGAGATAGACCCTGGTGAGCACCTGGAGTCGTCCTCCTGGCCTTATGGAAGGAAAAAATTTGTATCTGGGGGGAAAAGATAATTTGCTACCTCCATTAACTGGGGAAGTTCAGGACAGAAGCGGCTCCTGTCCAGGTATAAACCATCCGTGGACCCTGAGCACCTTTCCCTTCTGCATGGACCTGTTTGGGCTTATTTCGGGAGAAAAGGCCCTTGTAGGCAAACTCCAACCATTTTAGCGGTGCGGTGGACAGCTGGGTATTTGACGTTTGATATTGCTTTGCCTATGAAACAAAATCCTCACCTACCCAGAACAGGGTCCTGATGACTGCTGGCTCCACTTGGGTTGCCCAGCCACGCGGGACACTCGTCCAGGGAAAACTGCTACCTACCAGTCCTTACACCAAAAACTTCGGGTGCCCGTGGTCTCTGCAGAGCCCATCCACCACCGCACTCTAGGGAACAGAGACGCATTTTCCTCAGGGACACTTGGGGGTCAGTTTTCAGCCCCCTGCCTTGTTCAGAGCATGACCCTCTGCTACAATCAGATACCGGTATATACGCCAATCACCCCTGCCCCTCTCAGACTGTAGGACAGAGCCTGTACCACACACTTGATATCAGCTACCTGGAAACCTGAGCTGAATTCATACAAGAAAACTGAATGGACTACTAGACTGATATACCTGATAACACCTCTACCCAGCTAAGGACAGGACACCAGAGCTGCAAAGGAGAAAATAATCCAGCTACTCACTCAGGCAACCCATAGGGGTATACCAAAACAAAACAAAACAAAGCAAGCAGCTACGACACAGTAAGCAACCATAAACTAATACAATAACTTATACATAGCTCGGAGACAACAGTCAATATCAAGTCACATAAAGAAACAGGCCATGATCACCTCAACAGGCTCTCAAAACAAAGAATCCAGGGATCTTTTAGATGAAAGTGCATCCCTGGAATTACCAGATGCAGAACACAAAAGAACCTTTCAAGGCATCAGGAAGGAAATGAGGCAATATGCAGAACAAGCCAAGGAACACACAAAAAAAGCAACAGAAGAAATCAGAAAGATTATTCAGGAATATAATGAAAAGTTTAATAAGCTGGAAAAATCCGTAGACAGACAGCAATCAGAAATTCAGAAGATTAACAATACAATTACAGAATTAGATAACTCAATCGAAAGTCACAGGAGCACAAGTGAGCAAGTAGAAGCTAGAATTTCTGAACTTGAAGATAAATCACTTGGCACTAATATATTTGAAGAAAAATCAGATAAAAGAATTTTTAAAAATGAAGAAACCTTAAGAATCATGGGGGACTCTATCAAGAGAAATGACCTACAACTGATTGGAGTACCAGAACAGGGAGGGAGAACAGAAAATGCAGAGAAAATTGTTGAGGATTTGTTGCCAGAAAACTTCCCCGATAGTGTGAAAGATGAGAAGATATCTATCCGAGATTCTCATGAAACTCCACATAAGGTAGATCTTAAAAGAAAGTCGCCTAGCTTGCCAAAAACAAAGATAAAGAGACAATTATAAGAGCAGCAAGGGATAAAAGAAAAGTCACCTACAAGGGAGAGCTAGTAAGAAAATTCTCAGACTACTCGGCAGAAACCATGCAGGCAAGAAGGCAATGGAATGACATATTTAAAAAACTGAAGGAAAAAAATTGCCTGCCGAAAATCATATACCCATCAAAACTGCCTCTTAAATGAAGGTGAAATTAAGACATTTCCAGATAAACACAACTTGAGGGAATTCATAAAAACCAAACCAAAACTATAATAAATACTAAAGGGAGTTCTTTGGTTAGAAAATCAATAACATCAGGTATCGACCCAAGACTAGAACACTGGGCAGAGCGACCAGAAGTCAACCCAGACAGGGAAATCCAAAAAAAAAAAAAAAGCAAGATTCAAAAAAAAAAAGCCCAACACAGGGTAACGGCGATGTTATTATATAAAAGAAGACAACATTAAAATAATAAAGAGGGACTTAAGAAATGTAACCATACACCTTCCATATGGAGAAGAAGATACGGCGATACAAAGAAATAAAAGTTAGGTTTAAATTGAGAAAAACAGGGGTAAATAATGAGGTAACAATAAAGGAGACAAACTATCCCACTCATCAAAATAAAATACAAGGGAAAAATACAGGCTCAGCAGAAACAAAATCAGCAACAACAAATATGAGGAAAGGACAATATACAAAGAAAATCTACTCAGCACATGAAATCAAGTGGGAAAAAAAAGCTGTCAAAACACAAAAAAAGACATCAAAATGATAGCACTGAAGTCATACCTATCCATAATTACCCTGAAACTAAATGGACTAAATGCACCAATAAAGAGACAAAGAGTGGCAGAATGGATTAAAAAACAAGATCCGTCTATCTGCTGCCTACAAGAGACACACCTTAGACTTAGAGACACAAACAAACCAAAACTCAAAGGATGGAAAAAAATAGATCAAGCAAACAACAATCAAAAAAGAGCAGGAGTGGCAAAATTAATTTCTGACAAAATAGACTTTAAAATTAAATCCATCAGAAAGAAGGAAGGACGCTATATAACGATTAAAGGGACAATACACCAAGAAGATATAACCATAATAAATATTTATGCACCCAATGACAGGGCTTCAAGATACATAAAACAAACTCTATCACCATTCAAAAGTGAGATAGCTCCACAATAATACTAGGAGACTTCAAGACACCACTTTCGGTGAAGGACAGGACATCCAGAAAGAAGTTCAGTAAAGACATGGAAGATCTAAATGCCACAACCAACCAACTTGACCTGGTAGACATATGCAGAACACTCCACACCACGCCAACCAACTATACTTTCTTTTCTAGTGCACGTGGAATATTCTGTACAATAGACCACATATTAGGTCATAAAGCAAGCCTTAGCAAAATCCAAATCACTGAAATATTACAAAGCATCTTCTCTGACCATAAGGCCATAAAAGTGGAAATCAAGACCAGGAAAAGCAGGGAAAAGAAATCAAACACTTGGAAACTGAACAATACCCTGCTCAGAAAAGACTGGATTTTAGAAGACATTCAGGGTGGAATAAAGAAATTCTGACAATCCAATGAGAATGAAAACACTTCCTATCAGAACCTTTGGGACACAGCAAAAGTGGTGCTCGGAGGCCAATTTATATCAATAAACGCACACATCCAAAAAGAAGAAAGAGCCAAAATCAAAGAACTATCCCTACAACTTGAACAAAGAGAAAGACAGCAACAAAAGAAACCCACAGGCAACAGAAGAAAACAAAAAATAAAAATTAGAGCTGAACTAAATGAAATAGAAAACAGAAAACCAATTGAAAGAATTAACAAGACCAAAAGCTGGTTCCTTGAAAAAAATCAACAAAAGTGACAAACCATTGGCCGAACTGACAAAAGAAAAACAGGAGAGGAAGCAAAATAACCTGATTAAGAAATGAGATGGGCAATATTAAAACAGACACAACAGAAATTAAAAAAAATCATATCAGATTACTATGAAAAACTAAAACAAATTTGAAAACCTAGAAGAAATGGATGAATTCCTAGAAACATACTACCTACCTAAACCAACACAGAGGTAGAACAACTAAATAGACCCATAACGAAAGAAGAGATTGAAAAGGTAATCAAAAAAACCCCAACAAAAAAAAAGCCCTGGTCCGAACGGCTTCACTACAGAGTTCTACCAAACTTTCAAAGAAGAGTTAACACCACAACTACTAAAGGTATTTCAGAGCATAGAAAAGGATGGAATACTACCAAACTCATTCTGTGAAGCCACCATATCCCTGATACCAAAGCCAGGTAAAGACACCACAAGAAAAGAAAATTATAGACCTATATCCCTCATGAATGTAGATGCAAAAATCCTCAACAAAATTCTAGCCAATAGAATTCAACAACATATCAAAAAAATAATTCACCATGACCAAGTGGGATTCATACCACGGACGGTTCAACATTAGAAAAACAATTAATGTAATCCACCACATAAACAAAAGACAACAATCACATGATTTTACCAACTGATGCAGAAAAGGCACTTGAAAAAGTTCAACACTCATTCATGATAAAAACTCTCAGCAAAATAGGAATAGAAGGAAAATTTCTCAACATAATAAAGGGCATTTATACAAAGCCAACATCCAACATCACCCTAAATGGAAAGAGCCTGAAAACATTCCCATTGAGATCGGGAACTAGACAAGGATGCCCTTTATCACCACTCTTATTCAACATTGTGTTGGAAGTCCTAGGCAGAGCAATTAGGTTAGAAAAAGAAATAAAGGGCATCCAGATTGGCAAGGAAGAAATTAAAGTATCTCTATTTGCAGATGACATGATCTCATACACAGAAAACCCTAACGAATCCTCCAGAAAACTACTGAAACTAATACAAGAGTTCAGCAGAGTATCGGGACACACGATAAACATACAAAACTCAGTTGGACTCCTCTACACCAACAAAAAGAACATCAAAGAGGAAATCACCAAATCAATGCCATTTACGGTATCCCCCAAAAGATAAAATAATAAATCTTACCGGAAATGTAAAAGGCTTACACAAAGAAAACTACAGTACGCTTCTGCAAGAAACCAAAAGAGACTTACATAAGTGGAAGAACATACCTTGCTCATGGATAGGAAGGCTTAACATATAAAAATGTCTATTCTACCAAAAGGGATCTATACATTTAATGCAATTCTGATCCAAATCCCACGGACATTCTTTAATGGCATGGAGAAACAAATAAGGCATTACTGAAAAAGAAGAACAAAGTGGGAGGCCTTACTTGACCTGATTTTAGAACCTACTATACCACCACAGTAGTCAAAACAGCCTGGTATTGTTACAACAACAGATACATGGACCAAAGGAACAGAATTGAGAATCCAGACATAAATCCATCCACATATGAGCAGTTGATATTTGACAAAGGCCCCAAAACGGTTAAATGGGGAAAAAACAATCTTTTTAACAAATGGTGCTGGCAGAACTGGATATCCATCTGCAAAAAAATGAAACCACATCCATACCTCACTCCATGCACAAAAACTAACTCAAAATGGATCAAAGAACTAAACATAAAATATAAAACGGTAAAGATCATGGAAGAAAAAATAGGGACAACATTAGGAGCCCTAATACATGGCATAAACAGTATAAAAAAAATTTTTTTTTTTTATACAAAACATTATAAAGAACGTAGAAGAAAAACTAGATAACCGGGAGCTCCTAAAAATCAAACACTTATGCTCATCCAAAGACTTCACCAAAAGAGTAAAAAGTCTACCTACAGACTGCGAAAAAGTTTTTAGCTAGGACATTTCTGATCAGCGCCTGATCTCTAAAACCTACATGATACTGCAAAAACTCCACTGCAAAAAGACAACTAACCCAATTAAAAAATGGGCAAAAGATGTGAATAGACACTTCACTAGAGAAGACATTCAGGTAGCTAATAGATACATGAGGAAATGTTCACCCTCATTAGCCATTAGAGAAATGCAGATCAAAACTACAATGAGATTTCATCTCACTCCAACAAGGCTGGCATTAATCCAAAAAACACAAAATAAGAAATGTTGGAGAGGCTCTGGAGAGACTGGAACACTTCTACACTGCTGGTGGGAATGTCAAATGGTACAACCACTTTGGAAACTGATTTGGCGCTTCCTTGAAAAGTTAGAAACAGAACTGCCATGAAAAAAAAAAAATAACAACTACCATACGATCCAGCAATCTCACTCCTTGGAATATATCCTAGAGAAATAAGAGAATTTACAGGAAGAGATATATGCACACCCATGTTTACTGCAGCACTGTTTACAATAGCAAAAACATAGAAGCAACCAAAGTGCCCATCAACGGATGAATGGATAAATAAACTATAGTATATTCACACAATGGAATACTATGTATCGATAAAGAACAGTAAGGAATCTGTGAAACATTTCATAACATGGAGGAACCTGGAAGGCACTATGCTGAGTGAAATTTCTCAGTTGCAAAAGGACAAATATTGTATAAGACCCTTATTATAAGAATTTGAGAAACAGTTTAAACTGAGAAGAAAACATTCTTTTGCGGTTATGAGAAAGGGGAAGGAGAGAGGGTGGGAGAGGGGTGTTTACTAATTAAGTAGTAGATAAGAACTACTTTAGGTGAAGGGAAAGACAGCACACAATGCAGGCGAGGTCAGCACAATCGGACTAAACCAAAAGCAAAGAACTTTCCTGAATAAACTGAATACTTTGAAGGCCAGCATAGCAGGGGTAGGGGTCTGGAGACGATGGTTTCAGGGGACATCTAAGTCAATTGGCACAATAAAATCTATTATCAAAATATTCTGCATCTCACTTTGAAGAGTGGCATCTGGGGTCTTAAACGCTAGCAAGCTGCCATCTAAGATGCATCAATTGGTCTCAAACCACCAGGATCAAAGGAGAATGAAGAATAGCAAGGACTCAAGGTGATTAGGAGCCCAAGAGACAGAAAGGGCCACATGAACCAGCAACTATATCATCCTGAGACCAGAAGAACTAGATGGTGCCCAGCTACAGCCGATGACTGCCCTGACAGGGAACACAATACGGAACCCCTGAGGGAGCAGGAGAGCAGTGGGATGCAGACCCCAAATTCTCATAAGACCAGACTTAATGGTCTGCCTGAGACTGGAAGGACCCCGGTGGTTATGGCCCCCAGACCTTCTCTTGCCCCAGGACAGGAACCATTCCCGAAGCCAACTCTTCAGACATGGATTGGACTGGACAATGGGTTGGAGACGGATGCTGGTGAGGAGTGAGCTTCTTGGATCAGGTGGACACTTGAGACTATGTTGGCATCTCCTGCCTGGAGGGGTGATGAGAGGATGGAGGGGGTTAGAAGCTGGCGAAAAGGACATGAAAAGAGAGTGGAGGGACAGAGCTGGCAGTCTCATTACGGGGAGAGTAATTGGGAGTGTGTAGCAAGGTGTATATAGGTTTCTGTGTGACAGACTGACTTGATTTGTAAACTTTCACTTAAAGCACAATAAAAAATCATTACAAAAAAAAAAAAGAAACCCTATAGCAGAAAATGTCTGCAAGTCATATAACTTATAAGAGTATAAGATTCAAAATATGCATACAATTCCTAAAACTCAAGAACAAAAAGACCAATATACCAATTTAAAACTGAGCAAAGGACTTGAATAGATAGTTCTGTAAAGAAGGTATATAAATCATTAAGAAGCATAAGAAACAGTGCTAAATATCATTAGCCCTTAGAGAAATGCAAATCAAAACCAAAATGAGATACCACTTCATACCTAATAGGATGGGTATAATAATAATTAAAAAGGAAAAATAACAAGTGCTGTGGAGAAGTTTCCATGCTCATACATTGCTGTTGGAAATGTAAAATGGTGCAGCTGCTGTGGAAAACACATTGGTGCTTACTCCAAAAGGTAAACAATTATCATGGGACCCACCACTTCCACTCCTAGGTATATACCACAGGAATGGAAAACAGAGACTCCAAAAGTGACTTGTAAACCAATATTCATTGCAGTATTATTCACAATAGCCAAAAGGTATAAACCCAAGTGTCCATTAACAGCCGAATGGATAAACAATGTTTAGTATAGGCATACAATGGAATATTATTCAGCCAAAAAGGTATGAAATTCTGATACACAATACAATGTAGATATACTCTCAAAAAACTATGCCAAGTAAAATAAGCTTATATGAACTACTTAGGATACACAAATTCATACAAACAGAAAGTAGATAAGAGGATACCAGGGCTGAAGAACAGAATAATTGGGAGTTATTTCTGAATGGGTATAGAGTTTCTATTGTGGGTGACAAAAAATTTTGCAAATAGAAACTGGTAATGATTATACAACTCTGTGAATACGTTCAATACTACTCCATCGTACGTTTAGAAATGATTAAAAAAGAACATCGAACAGGAAATCACCAAATCGATACCATTTACAATAGTCCCCAAGAAGATAAACTACTTAGGAATAAATCTTACAACAGACGTAAAAGACTCATACAAAGAGATCTACAAAACGCTTCTGCAAAAAACCAAAAGAGACCTAAAGAACTGGGAAAACATACCTTGCTCATGGATAGGAAGACTATACATTATCAAAAGGTCTATTCTACCAAAAGTCTTCTATAGATTTATTGCAATTCTGATCCAAATTCCAACAACATTTTTAAATGAGATAGAGAAACAAATCAACAACTTCATACGAAAGTGAAAGAGGCCCTGGATAAGTAAACCATTACTGAAAAACAAGAACAAAGTGGAAGGCCTTATTCTACCTGATTTTACAACCTATTACACCGCCACGAGAGTCAAAACTGCCTGGTACTGGTACAACAAAAGATCCACAGATCAATGGGACAGAATAGAGCATTTGATATTTGACAAAGGCCTCAGAACAGTTAAATGGAAAAAAGAAAGTCTTTTTAACAAACGGTGCTTTGGCATAACTGGATATCCATCTGCAAAACAATGAAACAAGTCCCATACCTCACTCCATGCAAAAAAATACGCTTAAAATGGATCAAAGATCTAAACATGAAATACAAAACCATGAAGATCATGGAAGAAAAGATAGGGACAAAGTCAGGAGCCCTAATACATGGCATAAACAGTATACAAAACATTACTAACACTGCACGAGAAAAACTAGATAACTGGGAGCTCCTAAAAACCAAACACCTACACTCATCCAAAGACTTCACCAAAAGAGTAAAAAGATTACCTACGGAATGGGAAAAAGTTTTTAGCTATGACATTTCCGATCAGCGCCTGATCTGTAAAATCTATGTGATATTCCAAAAACTCAACAACAAAAAGACAAATAACCCAATTAAAAAATGGGCAAAGGATATGAAGAAGCACATCACTAAAGAAGACATTCAGGTAGCTAACAGATACATGAGAAAATGCTCATGATCTTTAGCCACTAGAGAAACGCAAATCAAACCAACAATGGGATTCCATCTCACTCCAACAAGGCTGGCTTTAATCCAAAAACACATAATAATAAATGTTGGAGAGCTTGTGGACTGACTGGAACACTTACACACTGCTGGTGAGAATGTAAAATGGTACAACCACTTTGGAAATCGATTTGGCGATTCCTAAAAAAACTAGAAATCAAACTACCATACGACGCAGCAATCCCACTCCTTGCAATATATCCTCGAGAAATAAGAGACTTTACACCAACAGATATATGCACACCCATGTTCACCGCAGCTCTCTTTACAATAGCAAAAACTTGGATGCAACCAAGGTGGCCATCAACGGATAAATGGATAAATCAATTATGATATACTCACACAATGGAATACTACACATCAATAAAGAACAATGATGAATCCATGAAACTTCTTATAACACGGAGAAATCTGGAAGACATTATGCTGACTGAAATTAGTCAGATGCAAAAGTACAAATATTGTGTAAGGCCACTATTATAAGACCTGGAGAAATAGTTTAAACAGAGAAGAAAATGTTCTTTGATAGTTCTAAGAGGGTGGAGGGAGGGAGGGAGGGAGAGGGGTTTTCACTAATTAGATACTAGATAAGTTTTTCTTTTAGGTGAAGGGAAAGACAACACACAATACAGGAGAGGTCAACACAACTGCACTAAACCAAGAGCAAAGAAGTTTCCCGATTAAACTGAATGACTAGAAGGCCAGCGTAGCACGGGCGGGAGTTTGGACACCATGGTTTCAGGAGACATCTAAGTCAACTGGCATAATAAATCTATTAAGAAAACATTCTGCATCCCACTTTGGAGAGTGGCCTCTGGGGTCTTAAACGCTAGCAAATAGCCATCTAAGATGCATCAACTGGTCTCAATCCACCTGGAGCAAGGAAGAATGAAGAACACCCAAGACACAAGGTAATTATGAGCCTAAGAGACAGAAAGGACCACACAAACCAGAGACTACACCAACCTGAGACCAGAAGAGCTAGACGGTGCCTGGCCACAACTGATGTCTCCCTTGACAGGGAACACAACAGAGAAGCTCTGAGAGATCAGGAGAGCAGTGGGATGCAGACCCCTAATTCTCATAATAAGACCAGACTTAATTGTCAGAATGGGACTAGAAAGACCCCAGAGGCTACAGTCCCCAGACCTTCTGTTAGCCCAAAATAGGAACCATTCCCAAAGCCAACTCTTCAGACAGGGATTAGACTGGAATATGGGATGGAAAATGATACTGGTGAAGAAGGAACTTCTTGGATCGAGGGGACACATGAGACTATGTTGGCATCTCCTGTATGAAGGGGAGATGAGAGGGCAGAGGGGGTCAGAAGCTGGCCGAATGGACACGAAAAGAGAGAATGGAGGGAAGGAGTGTGTTTTTTCATTAGGAGGAGAGCAATTAGGAGTATATAGCAATGTATGTATAAATTTTTGTATAAGACACTGACTTGCTTTCTAAACTTTCACTTGAAACACAAAAAATATTAAAAAAAAAAAAAAGAAATCAAATGATGTATTGCACCGGGCAAACCTGCTGCAAAAGACCTCTTTGAAGTGCTAAAAGGCAAAGCTATCACTTTAACGACTAAGGTGCACCTTACCAAGCCATGCTGTTTTCAGGCACCTCATACGCATGAGAGAGCTGGACAACGCACACGGAAGACTGACGAACTGATAACTTTGAATTATGGTATTGGAAAAGAATATTGAATATACTGATTGCTGGTGGAACAAACAAATCTGTCTTGGAAGAAGTACAGCCAGAATGCCCATTACAAGAAATAATGTCCAGGTTTGGTCTCATGTTCTTTTGACATGTTATCATGAGGGATCAGTCCCTGGAGAAGGATATCAAGCTTGGTCAACAAGAGGGTCATCGAAAAAGTGGAAGACCCCCAACGAGATGGATTGACGCAGTGGCTGCAACAATGGGCTCCGGCATAACAATGATTGTGAGGATGGTGCAGGACCAGGCAGTGTTTCACACTGTTGTACACAGGATCGTTATGAGTCACAATTGACTCAATGAGATCTAACAATAAAGAAAAGGATTAGGATTTTGAACATGCCAAACTTGATGTATCTATTAAACTTCCATGTGGAGAATCTAACAATCTGGAGTGATCCTGTCTAGAGATATGCATTTTGGAGTCCTCAGGGAGGGTGGACACTACAACGGTTGACAGACCAAGTGACAAGATAGGAATGGCCATGTGAGGAGCTGGGCGGGAGGGTAGCTAGAAGGGATTAATGAATGCTGAGGCAACAAGCTGCGTAGATCACAAACGGGCCTATGACAATGCATCTGTAGGCGCGGTAGCCCTATACACCACAGGAAACCTCTACATCGTTGCACAAATAATTATATGACATGAGATACGGAGTATAAAGAGAATCCCAGATGCCGTGAGGAAGAACAGTAATGGCCCCGAAGTATACTTTCTGAAGAAGTTACATTTGATCAGAGACCTGAAAGATTGGTAAAATCTAGTTAGCAGTCGGGGCTGGAGAGGGAGAATTTAGGATGAATGGAACAGTAGAGATGACAGGGTATTTGCAGTTTCCTTATGATTGCAGCCCAGAGAGTGAAACAGGGAAAGTAATAACTGAAGTTTTAAGCGCCAGATAATGGAAGACTGAATAGGCTGCATTCAGAATTTGGAACTTCTCCTAAAACTAATGAGAATTCATGAAAGGATTGTAAACACGGGAGTCATTTGATTTATTTTTGCAAGGATATTCTGGTTAGAGTGTGAAGAAGTGAACACACAGAGAGGTCAAGATGGATGTGGCAAGATGCAGGCCAATGTCAGACTTCCTGCAGGAGGAGAAGAGAACGTGAATATTCATTCACTGTTTCTTTTTCTGTCTTATGGCTCAAACCCCAGTTCATGACAGCGTTTGCAATCTCATGCTTTGGACTACTCATTTCGAAATTCTCAGTTCTCTTAATTCTTCCCCCAAACACTACACATAAAGCTAGTACGATAAAAAATATTTTGAGTCTCAGAATTGCCGTGGTAATAAAATATATATGCCAATGGAATTATAAAAAATTTCCAACATTAACATTTTAACTTGTGTTTAGAAAACTTAGCAGTAAGATTTAATAGCACTGCAAATTTTTAACAACCAAAGATGATAAATACAGCAACAGGAGACCTGTAGCTGTGTAAATAGTCTACTCAAAGAAGCTTGGCTTTAGAATTCTGCCATAGATATCTACCACTGCTACAACAAAAATACCACAAGAAGATGTCTTTAACAAAAAGAAATTTATTCTCTCACAGTTGAAAAGGCTAGAAGGCTAAATTCAGGGACTAGCTCCACGGGAAGGGTCTACGGGAAAGTCCTTGTCATCAATCTTACCCTGGGTCCAGGAGCTTCTCAGTGGAGGGACCCTGGGTCCAAAGTAGGCGCTCCTCTTCTGTTTCTTCTTCCTTGGTGGTAAAGAGATCCCTTCAGACTAAATTATGACATAAGGCTGGACAGTTGATACACCCCCGAGGTAGAAGAGTTAAGATGTACTGCTGACCTTGCCAGCTTAAGGCAAATGGCTTCTGGAGGTCCTTTGAAACAGGTATGGAGAAAAAGGCATTACACACATCAACAGGTCCATACGAGGTACCAGGAGATATATTTAATTTGCTAAAGCAATGAAACCACATCTGGAACAGCAGCTGCAATAGCAGTCACCACCTGGTTAAGTTTTCAATAATCCACTGTCATTCTCCAAGATCCACCCGTTTTTTCATGGGCCACATACGCAAGTTGAATACAGATGTGGTGGGAATCAACACCCCTGGATCCTTCAAGTCCATGATGGTGGCAATAATCTCTCCAATCCCTCCAGGAATGCAGCATTGCTTTTGGTTTCCTATTTTCCTAGGTAGGGGCAGTTCTAATGCCTTCTGCTTAGCCTTTCCTACCATAATATCCTTTGCTCCACATGTCAGGGAGCCAACGTGTGGGTTCTGCCACTTGCTGAGTATGACTACTCCAATTACACATTCTGGATCTGGGGAAATCACTACAGTACGGGTTTGGGGACCCACTAGACCCACTGTGAGACGGGCATGAGCTAACACTCCATTAATAAATTGACCTCTATATGCCCTCACTCTAACTAGTCCTTGTGCCTCCACACCTGTAGAATCTAATTGCAGGTCAGACTCCACATCCTCACCCAAATCGAAACCCGACACAGTCTTGGGTTCCTTTCCCACACGCTGCTTTGGCAGGGGTGGCTTGGCTTTGGACTCCAATTTGGACTGGCTGAAATCTGAGCTTGGCTCATCTCTTACTCTCACCTTAATCTCACAGAGTAAAAGTCTTTACCCATAGCTATCAATTCCAACTCATAGTGACATTACAGGACAGAAAACTGCCCCACAGGGTTTCTGAGGCTTTCATCTTTATGAAAGCAAACTGCCACGTCTTTATTCCACGGAGGGGCTGGTGGGTTCAAACCACCGACCTTTTCCGTAGCAGCTCAGTGCTTCACTACTGCATCACCAGGGATCCTTAGAGTCTTTCCAAACACCTAAATGATAGTGTTGGCAAAGAATATTGAATAATATACCACGGACTGCCGAAATAAACCAATAGGTCTTACAAGAAGTATGGCCAGAATGCTCCTTGGAGGGCGGATGGGAAAACTTCACCTCACTTACTTTAGACATGTTACCAAGAGAGACCAATCCTCCTGGACATTACGTTTGGTAAAGGACAAGGTCAGCAAAACAGAGGAAGAGCCTCAACAAGATGGACTGACACAGTGGCATCAACAATGGCCTCAAACATAGGCTACACTGAAGACATTGGTGAAAAACAAGGCTCTAGGAATTAAACACTAGTTGAGATGTTTCAACAAATGGATGCAGCAATGGAGGTACTCATGCATCTATGGCAAGAAATTTGGATGTAAGCTAACTGCCCAACCAACTGGAAGAGATATATGCGCCCATCCCAAAGAATGGTGATCCAACAGAATGTGGAAATTATCAAACAGTGTCATTAACATCACATGACAGTAATATTTTGCTAAAGGATTGGGCCACATACACTGACCAAAGCTGAGGGGGCAGGGCTGCCACCCTCAACAGGCAGAAGAATGGGCCCTGCTAAGGCCGAATGGATAGAGTCGCCACTCAGATGGACTAGGAGAATGGGGCTGCCCGAAGCTGATGGAACAGAGTTGCTGTTCCAGTGAGCCTGGGAGGAAGAACTGAAGTTCAAGTCCTAAGGGCCTTCAGCCAGAATCCAGAGATTGTAGCCAGCACTTAGCATCTGGAGGGCAGGGCCATTGCCCCGATGGTCTCTCAGAACAGAGGGCTATTTTCAACCCTTGAGAGGTAATGTAAATTGCTGGTGATGACCCCTATCCCCTCATTCCCTCCAATTTCTACCATTTCTAATGGAAAGGTCTACCTTGTGCCTATTCGATTCTTGTACTTTGGAAGCAAAAAACTTCTAGATTTCACAGATGAAGAGAAATTCTGCCCCAGGAAAGAATCTGGACGTGGAGTTAAGACTTTTGGGATGATATAATGGGGTGAAAGTGTTTTACATGTGGCAAGGACATGAATTTTGGGGGTCTACAAGTGGAACCCCCCGTGTCTCTCAGTTTGTCGTACTGTGGGTGCTTGTGTGTTGCTGTGATGCTGGAAGCTACGCCACTGGGATTCAGATACCAGCAGGGTTGCCCATGGAGGACAGGTTTCAGCTGAGCTTCCAGACTAAGACAGACTAGGAACAAGGACCCCGGAGTCTACTTCTGAAAAGCATGAGCCAGCGAAAACCTTAGGAATAGCACTGGAACACTGTCTGATATACTGCCTGAAAATGAGCCCCTCAGGTTGGAAGGCACTCCAAAGATGACTGGGGAAGAGCTGCCTCCTCAAAGTACAGTCGACCTTAACCATGCGGATGGAGTAAAGCTTTCGGGACCTTCATTTGCTGATGTGGCACAACTCAAAATGAGAAGAAACACCTGCAAACATCCATGAATAATCGGAACCTGGAATGTATGACCTATGAATCTAGGACAATTGGAAATCATCAAAAATGAAATGGAACGCATAAACATCGACATCCTAGGCATTAGTGAGCTGAAATAGACTAGCAGTGGCCATTTTGAATCGGACAATCATATACTCTACTATGCTGGGAATGACAACTCGAAGAGGAATGGTGTTGCATTCATCATCAAAAAGAACGTTTCAAGACCTATCCTGAAGTACAACACTGTCACTGATAGGATAATGTTCATACGTCCACAAGCAAGATCAGTTAATATGACTATTATTCAAATGTACGCACCAACCACTAGGGCCAAAGATGAAGAAAGAGAAGATTTTTATCAGCTGCTACAGTATGAAATTGATCGAAAATGCAGTCAAGATGCATTGAGAATTACTGGCAATTGGAATGCGAAAGTTGGAAACGAAGAAGGATATGGCCTTGGTGATAGAAACAATGCCAGAGATCGAATGATAGAATTTTGCAAGACCAATGACTTCTTCATTGCAAATACCTTCTTTCACCAACATAAACGGCAACTATACACACGGACCTCACCAGATGGAAAACACAGAAATCAAATTCACTACATCTGTGAAAAGACACGATAGAAAAGCTCTATCTCATCAGTCGGAACAAGGCCAGGGGCCAAGTGTGGAATAGACCATCAATTGCTCGTATGCAAGTTTATGCTAAAACTGAAGAAACTCAGAGCAAGTCCACGAGAGCCAAAATATGACCTTGACTATATCCTACCTGAATTTAGAGACCATCTCAAAAATAGATTTGACGCATTGAACACTGCTAACTGCAGACCAGACGAGTTGTGGAATGACATCAAGGACATCATCCATGAAGAAAGCAAGAGGTCATTGAAAAGACAGGAAAGAAAGAAAAGACCAAGATGGATGTCAGAGGAGACTCTGAAACTTGCTCTTGAACTTCGAGCAGCTAAAGCAAAAGGAAGAATTGATGAAGTAAAAGAACTGAACAGAAGATTTCAAAGCGCCTCTCCAGAAGACAAAGTATTATAATGACACGTGCAAAGAGCTGCAGATGGAAAACCAAAAGGGAAGAACACACTCGGCGTTTCTCAAGGTGAAAGAACTGAAGAAAAATTTCAAACCTCGAGTTGCAATAGTGAAGGATTCCATGGGGAAAATATTAAACGATGCAGGAAGCATCGAAAGAAGATGGAAGGAATACACAGAGTCATTATACCAAAAAGAATTAGTTGATATTCAACCATTTCAAGAGGTGGCATATGATCAGGAACCGACGGTACTGAAGGAAGAAGTCCAAGCTGCTCTGAAGGCATTGGCGAAAAACGAGGCTCCAGGAATTGATGGAGTATCAATTGAGATGTTTCAACAAACAGATGCAGCGCTGGACGTGCTCACTCGTTTATGCCAGGAAATAGGGAAGACAGCTTCCTGGCCAACTGACTGGAAAAACAAAAAAAAGAGAGATCCATATTTATGCCTATTCCCAAAAAAGGTGATCCAACTGAATGTGGAAATTATAGAACAGTATCGATATCACAAGGAAGCTAAATTTTGCCGAAGATCATTCAAAAACGGCTGCAGCAGTATATCGACAGGGAACTGCCAGAAATTCAGGCCGGTTTCAGAAGAGGAGATGGAACCAGGAATATCATTGCTGATGTCAGATGGATCCTGGCTGAAAGCAGAGAACACCAGAAGGATGTTTACCTGTGTTTTATAGACTATGCAAAGGCATTCGACTGTGTGGATCATAACAAACTATGGATAACACTGCAAAGAATGGGAATTCCAGAACGCTTAATTGTGCTCTTGAGGAACCTTTACATAGATCAAGAAGCAGTTGTTAAGATGGAACAAGGGGATACTGATTGGTTTAAAGTCAAGAAAGGTGTGCGTCAGGGTTCTATTCTTTCACCATACCTATTCAATCTCTATGTTGAGCAAATAATACAAGAAGCTGGACTATATGAACAAAAACAGGGCACCAGGATTGGAGAAAGGCTCATTAACAACCTGCGTGATGCAGATGACACAACCTTGCTTGCTGAAAGTGAAGAGGACTTGAAGCACTTACTGATGAAGATCAAAGACCACAGCCTTCAGTATGGATTACACCTCAACATAAAGAAAACAAAAATCCTCACAACTGGACCAATGAGCAACATCGTGATAAACGGAGAAAAGATTGAAGTTGTCAAGGATTTCATTTTACTTGGATCCACAATTAACAGCCATTCAAGCAGCAGTCAAGAAATCAAAAGACACATTGCATTGGGCAAATCTGCTGCTAAGGACCCCTTCGAAGTGCTGAAGATGAAGATGTCACCCTGAAGACTAAGGTGCACCTGGCTCAAACCATGGTATTTTCAATGACAGTATACGGGTGTGAAAGCTGGACAATGAATAAGGAAGACCAAAGAAGAATTGACGCCTTTGAATTCTGGTGTTGGCGAAGAATATTGAATATACCAGGGACTGCCAAAAGAATGAACAAATCTGTCCTGGAAGAAGTGCGGACAGAATGCTCCTTTGAGGCAAGGATGGCGAGAATGCGTCTTACATAATTTGGACACATTGTCAGGGAGGATCAGTCCCTGGAGAGGGATATCATGCTTGGCAGAGTACAGGGTCACCGGAAAAGAGGAAGACCCTCAAGGAGCTGGACTGACACAGTGGCTGCAACAATGAGCTCCAGCATAACAACGATTCTAAGGATGGCGCAGGGCCGGGAAGTGTTTCGTTCTGTTGTGCGTAGGGTCACTATGTGTCACAACCGACTCGACGGCACCTAACAACAACAACAACAAGGTGGAATGTCATGGATTGAATAGAAAGGGATGAAACGCGTTTACGAAAGTCACAGCCCAGATCCGATGGAAGGGGAGGTTCCCTGGGGTGTGACCTCTATCACCTTTTATCTTCCAAGAGATAAAAGGAGAGAAATGAAATTAGAGAGATATAGGGACCTCATAACACCACAAAAGAACTGCCAGGAGCAGAGCACGTTCTTTGGACCCAGGGTCACTGTGCTGAGAAGCTCCTAGGGAGAAAATAATTGATGACAAGGACCTTCTCCCAGAAACAACAAAGATAGAAAGCATTGCCTGGGAGTTGGCACCCTGAATTCAGACTTCTAGCCTCGTAGACTGGGAGAGAATAAATTTCTTTGTTAAAGCCATCCACTTGTGGTATTGCACTTATAGCAGCACTAGATAACTAAGACACTTAGTGAAGTAGAGGGTTAGGGAGAAAGAGGAAGACCTTGACAAGACAGACTGACACAGTGGCTGCAACAATGGGCTCAAACACAGCAACAATTTTGATGATGGGGCAGAACCAGGAAGTGTTTTGTTGTGTTGTACCTAGGGTCGCTATGAGTCAGAATCAACTCAACAGCATCTAATAACAACAACAGCCAGTATGCAAGGCAGGAACGCAAGCGGAAATCTATATACAAATTTTCACTGCAGCACTTTTCACAAGAAGCAAAAGATGAACACAGCCAATACATCCATCAGCAGGTGAATGGATACACAAACTTTGGTACGTACACACAATGGAGTAGAACTGCTCCACAAGGTTTTCAAGGCTGTGACCTTTCAGAAGCAGATCACCGGGCCTGTCTTCTGAGAAGTCTCTGGGTGGGTTTGAACCCCCAAACTAGTAGATGAGCAATTAACTGTTGGTGCAAGCCAGGGACTTCCAATGGAATATTACACACACTCCCAAAAATGAAGTCTTGATGCATACGACAACATGGATGAAGCCTGAAAACACCAAGCTGAGAAAAGTCAGTCAGTCAGAAAAGGAGAGATGCATTCTGATCTCACTTATAGGGCAGAAGCAAATATACACAAAGCAAAGCTTATTAGTGGTTACCAGGGGTGACAGGGAGGGGGAAGGAAGAGTTTTTGATTAGGATCATTGAGTTTATGTGAAAGGTAGTGGAATGATTTGGAACATAAACCGTGAAATGCTTGCACAGCTTGAATATAAGCAATGTAACAAATGCACATGTAGAAATTGTTGAAATGGCGTGTTTTATTATGTATATTTGGAACACAATAAAAAAAATAACATGAAGATCAATAAAAAGGAAAGAAAAGCTCTGTGGAATTCTCGCTCTACACACACACACACACACACACACACACACACACATTTTTCTTCTAAAAAAAATGAGTCAAGAATCCCTGAGAGCAAAAAGCACAGTCAATTACCCCCCGTTTTTATTGGTCCATTTCTTGTGGTGACCTCATAAGGAGCCAATTCTTTGGAACTCCAAGCCCCTATATAAGTCCCTGGAAACCTAGGTTTGTGGTCTTTCTGGCTCAGGAAGCTCTTTCAGTGACCTGAGACATCGTGACCAAACTTGGCTTGTTTTCTCTTTAAATTGTGGTTTTTCTATTTCCTCGCCAGCTATTCTTATTTTCTCTTTGTTTTTCCTCATTTGCATTCATTCGTTTTTCATTTTATTCTTCCTTTACATCCTCAATTTTTCTTTTTTTCTATGTACTTGTTAATTTTTTTATCATCTTACTAGTATTGTTTTATTTTGTATTTTTTCTTATCCTCATGTTATTTATTCCTTTTTTGAATCTTTCTCATTGATTTCTTGTTTTGTTTATATATACAATTTATCTTAGTTTTATCAGTTTTTAAAATTTTACTTCCTCTTTTCTCATTTTACCTTTTTGATTATATTTTAACTTTTTCTCATTTTTTCCATATTTCATTAAGTTTTTAGTCACCACTTTTTAGGGTTTTGGGTTTTTAAGTTTTTAATCCTACCACCAGGGCACCTCTTACCCCAAAGCCCGCTACGCCTTCGCACCATAGCCAACATGCTGCAGAGCCACTTAGCCTTCTCTGCTGTGGAGGAAACTCATGTGGGACGCTACCACCTCCTCAGAACCATCGGCAAGGGGGCATCTGCCAAGGTCAAGCTGGCCCAGCACATCATCACCGGCCAAGAGGTAGCCATTAAAATAATTGACAAGATCCAGCACACGTCCTCCGACCTCCACAGACTATACAGAGAGATAGAAATTATGAAGGATCTCCATCATCCAAATATTGTAAAGCTGTTTGAAGTCATAGAGAATGAGCACGCCCTCTATATAGTCATGGAGTATGCAAGTGGAAGGGACCTCTTTTACCACCTAGTGAATCATGGCTTCATGAGCGAAAAAGAGGCCCAAACGAAATTCCAACAAATAGTGTCAGCGGTGAAGTACTGCCACGACAAGGGTATTGTTCATAGGGATCTGAAAACAGAAAACCTATTATTGGACAAGCGAATGAACATCAAACTTGCAGACTTTGGTTTAGGAACTCAATTCACCACAGGGAGCAAGCTGGATACCTTCTGTGGCACTCCCCCTTATTCTGCCCCAGAACTCCTTCAGGGAGAAAAGTATGACGGACCCCTAGTGGATGTGTGGAGCCTGGGAGTCATCCTATACTTCATGGTAACTGGATCTCTGCCTTTTCGTGGGAAGACCTTGACGAAGCTGCGAGAGCAGGTGCTGCAGGGACAATATCACGTTCCCTTCCACATGTCTAGCCAGTGTCAACACCTGCTCAGTAAAATTTTCATTCGTGACCCAAGAAAGAGAGCCACATTAGAGGACATCCTAGCACATCTATGGATGAAGGTGAGCCATGAAGAAAAACAAAAGCTCTATGTGCAGCCACTCCCAGACTACGATAACCACTGGCACACTGAGGTGACGGTGAACACGGGTTACATGCAGGAAGACATTCATGACTCACTGTTGAACCACAATTACAATGACGCGAACGCCACCTATCTGATCCTGCGTCACAACACATATGACATTGACAGCCACACCAGCACCCTGGAACCCCAGGCTGAAGCCCATTGCACCGATAGCCACACTCCTTCCTCATCCCATGAAGTGCCTCCTACCGTCTGTCCTAAGCCCAAACAGCGTAGTTACACCGAGCCCACCATTCCCACCTTTGGTTACTACATCCGCGATGCTTTGAACACTCTATCTGAGGGAGGGATGGGGACCTCCATGGTGTCTACTTCTCCATCATTCTCCCTGGCCCTGGCCCACCTGCGGCAGCAATCTACCACAGCCTGGGCACAGCCCAACCAGGACTCTGACCTGTATGCCAAGGGGAGAAACAGTGAGGTGCCACAGCCCATCACACCACCCCAGTGTGTTTCTGTGCCTTCCTCCTCAGCCAACACCATCAACGAGAGTGCCGGGGCCCCGGAGAAAACCAGTTTTACCCAGGGAATGTCAAAACTAAGCTCCGTAAATGAGGAGCAGGTGCATGAGTTACCTGACCAGCCGAGTTTGCCCCAGACTGTGAGTCTAGCCTCTTCCTCTGAGGAGCAAGTGCATGAGTTACCTGACCAGCCGAGTTTGCCCCAGACTGTGAGTCCAGCCTCTTCCTCTGTCAGCAGCCAGGGCTGGAAGCAGGCCACTGGGAGGTTCTTTAAGCTCATGAGAAGATGCCTTTGTTTTACATATGACAAAAAGGACCACAAAGCATCGGACAGCAAAGCTGCACAAATGATCAAACCTCAACAGGCCAAACCACGCTCTCTCAAATTTACCTGGAGGATGAAGATCACCAGTTCCTTGGAGCCCGACGAGATGCTGCAGGAGATCTGTCAAGTGTTGGATGCCAATGGCTGTGACTGGGATCTCACACACAAATACACACTGCTGTGTATGAATGGCACACCAGGACAACAGGACTTCACTCAGTGGAGGATGGAGGTGTGCACCCTGCCTCGGAGGACTCTCAATGGGGTAAAAGTGAAGAGAATTTCAGGGACCTCTGAGGCCTTCAATAACATTGTCTCAAAAATCACCAGTGACCTTGCACTTTAAAATGGGGGCAGCAGAGCTGCCTGAGAGAAAACAGGAGTTCCAAGGTTTAAGCTCCTTTGTAATTTTGAAGGCAATGTTCGGAAAACCCACCTAAAAAAGGTGCCCGAAATTCACTTCACTTGAACCCTGTTGAGCAATCATCAAGGCAGTGTGCATACCTTCATCCTCCACTGCACAAAGTCCTCTTGGCCTGCACGTCACGTGTGCACAGCAACACATATGCCCGGGAGACATCCCACTCGCAGCTGTTGGCATCGCACACTTGGCAGATCTTCCACATCATCTCGTTGGGCTCCATGGAGCTGGTTCCTCCACGTAAACTTCAGCGACAACAGCTTGGCCTCTCCAGGTTTAAGCACTTCCACCTCGTCTTTGCTCTCAGATTCCTACAGATCCGCTGCAGCAAACATGAAGCAAAGAATTCATGAAAACAAAACAAACACTCCCAAATTCATCCGTTCAGACAGACAAAGGAAAGCTTGTAATAGGGAAAGCCACTTGATTCACTAACACGGCCATCGAGATCTCTCTGGAGTCCCTTGGGATGCACTGAACAGCAAAGCAGAAAGTTGTCGGTTTAACTCCACACACAGATGACTTGAAAGAAAGGCCTCCAGTCTATTTCTGAAACATCTTGAAGCTGAAGAAAATCAGACCAAGTCCACAAGAGCCAAAGTATGACCTTGAGCTTGTCCCACCTGAATTTAGAGACCGTCTCAGGATACATTCACTGACTGAACACTAATGACCGAAGACCAGGCGAGTTGTGGAATGACATCATATGTTCTTCCTTGTGAAAAAATCTGGAGTTTAGCCATCAAATTAGATCCTGGGCCATGCGAAACTCAACATGGAAGACTTTCAAGTGGGCCTAAGTATTTCAAGAATAGGCATCAATTCTATTATACACTGGATCCTTTTCTGAACCTGTTTATTGTTTTCAGAGGGAGACCACCTGCCCTATCGTCTCCACCCTAGGAGAAATTTTTCTAGCACACCCATTTATAGAACTTTAGTAGCCTTGGAGGTGGCGTGCCAATAAATTTTGCCCAAATTGACCTTGCTTCTCAGCTTTTCATGCTTGGCTCTGTCTCCTGTACAGTGACATGTCTACATTTTTTAACACTGGGTATCAGTTTCCAACAAATATTTCCGTATTAATGGTTTTGGTAGGCCTAGCACACACTGGAAGCAGGTAGTTGTCAATTTGGTTAGACTCTCCCACGTGAAGAGTGCTTAGATAGCTCCATGGGATTAAATACATTTTCCATAAGAAATTGCTTTGCTATAACCCCCCAGCAGCCATGCCTGATTACTGGGGGCACAGCCACAATTACAATTCCTATAGGACATACAAAATACTGAGTGTTATTTAAAAAAAAAAAAAAAGAAACTTCTGTTTTGACAGTGTGAGAAGGTTACATTAGGGAAGAACTTCCAAGCTAGTTGTAGTTCCTGATTTTTTGAGACATGCTTTGGTCCACCTAATTTATACCATATACTTTACCTTCCTTGCATGTACTGATTAGTGACCACTGCCCTTGATCACTTAGTTAGTGGGATTCATTTCTGCCTCAGGAAAAGGGCTTGTAGTGGTGGGGGAGAGAGAGCATTATAATTAGTAGGAAAATAGGTCAATACTTCTAAGGGCCTATGGTTGACAGGATTTACATTGTGAAAAATATGTAGTGCAGCTTAAGAAAGAGCAAGAGCTTGCCAAAGTGATGCGGGGGCGTTCCAAATACTGAGTTCCAATCACTTAAGCCTGTCCAGAGTCATTTCTCAATTTATTGTCCTGCTAAATGGATGGACCCCCATTACCAAATTCTACATCATTCCCAATATCTCCTCCTTTTCCTTCTTACTATTTGTACTGAGTTAGAAATATGTGGCGCTGAGCTGGCAAACCAAGACATGTAATCCTGCAAATAACACTGAACAAATCTCAGTGGCCCCCTGCCATCCCTGGCTGCTGACACAGGGAGAGGCTGGGCTCACAATCTGAGGCAAACTCGGCTGGTCAGGAATCTCTTGCAGCTTCTCAGCATGCAAAGAGCTTAGTTTTCACACTCCCTGGAGGAAACCAGTTCCTTCTGAGCTCCACCACTGCTGCTCATGGTGTGGGATGAGGAGGAAGCCTCACAGACACACTGGGAAGATGTTCTAAACTGCAGCATGTCACTGTTGCTCACCCGGGAGCACACTCCAGAGTCCTGATTGGGCTGCACCGAGTCTGTCCTGGATTCGTGGTATATGTAGGACTGGGGTGGAGAGACTGAGGTACAGGTAGATGCCATGGAGACCCCTGATCCTGAATCAGATAGACTGTCCAAAGCATTGTGGCTGTTGCCCTGGCCAAGGTGGTCTTCCCTTAATTTCTGGAATGGTCAATTCCGTGTTTGTTTGTGAAAACATTGCTGTTCACAGAGGGCACAGGACTGGCCTTCTTTCTCTCCAGGATGGGTTGTTCTTATGCTTCTGCTCTTCTGCCCTGACCCCTGGTCCTCCTCAGGCCGCACATTTTTTGGCATAATTGCAAGAGGAATTTTAGGTACGCCTCATGGACTAAATTATGTCCCCCTCAAAAAGTGTGCATCACTTTAGCTGGGTTATGATTCCCTGTATCTTGTGATTGTCCTCCATTCTGAGATTGTAATTTTATGTTAAAGAGGATTAGGATGGGATGGTAATGCCATGCTTACCCAGGTCACACCCCTGATCCAATGTAAAAGCAGTTACCCTGGGGTGTGGTCTGTACCACCCCTTATGTCTCAAGAGATAAAAAGGAAAGGGAAGCAAGCAGAGAGTTGGGGACCTCACACCACCAATAAAGCAGCAACAGGAGCGAAGCTCATGCTTTGGACCTGGTGTCCCTGCACCTGAGATGCTCCTCTATCAGGGGAAAATTGATGAGAAAACCAACAGAGAAAGAAAGCCTTCCCCTGGAGCTGACACCCTGAATTTGGACTTTTCGCCTATTGTACTGCGAAGAAATAAATTTCTCTTTGTTAAAGCCATCCACTTGTGGTATTTCTATTACAGCAGCGCTAGAAGACTAAGAGAGCTGGAATGGCAGCCTCGCTCTACCTCCTCTGCTTGGGTTAGCACAAGAGGGTACACTGTACACCATGGGATGAAGATCCACTGCAGGCTGCTATGGCCCTCTGTCTCAGGTGTTTTACGACCAGGAGCAAATAGATGACTATCACAACACTGTACTTTGGCATCATCAATAAGCACTGAATCTCTCACCATGTGTAACACATCACCTCAATCCACTGAGGGTCACTGTAATCTGGGTGTGGCTCCACATACACCTTTTGTTCTTCATGACCCACCATCATCCACGGATGTGTCAGAATTGCCTCTGAAGTACCTCTCTCACTAGGGTCATGAATGAAAATTTTGATCAGCAGGTATTCATACTGCATAGTCATATGGAAGGGAAAGTCCCTTCACTACCTCCTGCCATAGTATCATGAAGGTATTTCCAACAAAAGGCAGGGATCCACCTACCAACAAATACAAAATGACTCCGAGGCTCAACACATCCACTGGGGGTGTCTGTCATACTTTTCTCCCTGAAGAGTTCTAGGGCAGAATAAAGGAAGGGAGACTGCCACAGGAGGTATACAGCTTGTTGCCCAGGCTGAATTCATTTCCAAGGTCAAGACCTGAAAGTTTGCTGTTCATTTTCTTATCTAATAGTAGGTTTTCTCTTTTCAGGCCCCTCTGAACCATACACTTGTTATGACAATCCTGCACTGCAGACACTATCTGGCAGAATTTGGTGGCTTGAGCCCCTTTTTCCCTCATCCTGCCATTAGCCCTTGCATGATGAAACACCTCCCCTCCACTTACTTATTCCATCACTATGTGGAGTGTGTTCTCATTCTTGATGACTTCAAACAATTTCACAGTAAACACTCCCACAGCTCCATGAAGGCATTTCCACCAAAAGGCAGGGATTCACTCACCAACAAATACAAGATGACTCCCAGGCTCCACACATCCACTGGGAAGTCTGTCGTACTCTTCTCCCTGGAAGAGTTCTAGGGCAGAATAAAGAAAAGGTATGAATGAAAGCCTTCATAATTTTAACCTCTCAGGATAGTCTGTGGATGCTGCAGGAGGTTGCTGGGTCTCCCTAACAATCTCACCTTATTCCCAGTGAGAAGAGCTTCAGCCAACTTCACGTTGGTGAAGGTACCTTTGCAGAGGTTTTCGAGCATTTGGTAGTCTTATACATGGGTCTCCTCCTCAGAAGAAATGGCCGAGAGGCCTCTGCATCATCTCGGACTTGGGTCAAGTCTTACTTAGCTTAGGGCCAATGGGTCCCAACACAGGATTCAAAGTGGTAAAAACTGATGACTAAATAAAAACTAGGCCCCTGGGTGGCACAAATTGTTAAGCCCTGGATGACAAGCCAAAAGGTTAGTAGTTCAAACCCACCCAGTGGCATCTCCAAAGTAAGGCCTCGTAACTGATTCTGAAAGGTCACAACCTTCAAAACCCTGTGAAACAGTTCTACTTTGCACGTTTGGTGTTGCTGCGAACTGTTATCTACTCAACAGCAACTAGTAACATGCAAATAAAAACTTAATAAAAGGAGAAAAAGATGAGAAAAAGCATATAAAAACTAGAAAAAAAATACAAAATAAGAAAATGAAAAAGTGACAAAAATCAGTTCTATTTTGGGGGTTAGTCTGTGGAGGTTGGAAGAGCTCTGCTGGATCTTGTCAGTGATCCTGGCTCTGAAAGTGGCCACGTTTGGATTCTGGCCTACTGAGTTCCAGTCTCTCATTCAGAGCCCTACCAAAGGGCAATGTTAAAATCAATCAAGTGGGTAAGTTCAGCAAGACACTGAGATATGTTATATGAAGCTCTCACCCCACCAAAGGGGGAAAAGAAACCTAGAAGGTGTTGCTATCCTGTGAGTATCCTGAAAAGAGTCAACAGGTGACATCAACACAGCAAATACTGAATCAAGGAAAAGATGGCTTTAAAAAGGTAAGGCAACTTTGTGGTCTCTTTTCTTGCCCTTGCCCCATCTCCTCCCCAACTCAGTGGTCATCTTATAGTAGCAGCACTTGCTTCTGATCCCAGGGTGGGACCCTGTTCCTGGCTCCAGTTAGAGTACAGAAAATCATTGTGTGTGTCTCTTCTAATCTTTCTGGGGGATGCCTGAAGGACTAATGCAAGGACCTTGTCTCTTTGACCTAACTTACGACCCAGGCTGCTAAGGTGGCAGGCATTTATAAGGAAAGATTGCAAGGGGAACTAACAGCCCATAGAGGGCTCAGGCTAAACAGTATGCTCAAAACATACGATAGATAGCCTAAGGCCTAAAAGCAAAAACTGGGAAGTACTTCTTTGGAAAATCAGGATATTCAAAAGCAACTGTGTGTTTAGGGAAATTTAGCAGGCTACAAATACCTAGAGCAAAATTTCTGTTCAGAAACTACCTGAGAAAGACCTACACTTTTTCTCACTCTATAAGTGTTTAAGGAGTGCCCCAGCACAGAGCCAATCTGCACAGACTAGGAGAAGTATTTGTGGGTTTTGTTTTGATTTTTTGTTTCTTTCTTTTTTCTATGTATTTTTAGCTCCTCTCATTTCAAAATCACTCTAGAAACACTAGGTGGGAATTTCCATTTTCCATTCCACTATAAAAGGAACTTGGATGTCCCTTGCATGCTCACAATAAGAAAAACCTGAAAAGAAACAACTCTTCTTAGCTCTGTCACAGATCTGAACTCACAGAGCAATCTGCTATCCCAGAAGCTCGAGATACACATGCACTACTACAAAGAATCCCTGCTTACTGGGAACAGAGAATGCCACCACCGTTACTTCCACCTCCTGACCTAGAATCATATGTTATTAGGTGCCGATGAGTTGATTCCAACTCATAGCAGCACAATGTGACGGAGTAGAACACCGCCATAGGATTCTCTAGGCTGGAAATGTTATGGAAGCAAACAGCCAAGTATTTTCTTCTATGGAGTTGCTGGCTGGTTTTAATCAACACCCTGTTGGTTAGCAGCCATGTGCTTAACTATTATGCCACTAGGGCTCCTTACTTCAATGCTAATTGACTAATCCCTGGAAACTGAGAGATAGAAATTTCACAGGGCCTACCCTTATGGTTCCTTCACACTTCGGTGAATTTCTCATAAAGGAGACTCACTAGGTTTTCACTGTCAAACTGTAAGAAAAAGTCTCTCATAATTGCAGTTGGAAAAAAAAAAGTAACCAACTGCAAACACTACTTTGTTCTTGACAACGGTCTACCCTTAAGGGAAAGGGTTCTACCACCCTTTCAACCAACCTAACCAACTTCCAATTTTTAGAGCCTAATAGACTTGAGGAAGTGGAAATACCAAACACCATCTAACATGCCACGTAGGGGGAAAACTGCCTAACTTCAGTCCTCATCAAACATACCAAAAAAAAAAAACAAAACCCAGTGCCGTCGAGTCGATTCCGACACATAGTACCCTATGGGACAGAGTAGATCTGCCCAATAGCGATTTCAAGGAGCGCTTAGCGGATTCAAATAGCCAACCAATTAGTTAGCACCCGTAGCACTTAACCACTACACCACCAGGAAGTCCTCCTCAAGCATAGGCTTGACAAAAACGTGGAAACACACACAGACTGAACAGACTGCGTAAACAACAGGACAAGGCTCAGATATGGCACCTTCATTAGAAATATTAGACCAGGAAATTAAAATAGCTATGATAATATGATAAGGGCTCTGGGTAAAAAGTGGACAACATGCAACAATAAAAGGGTAATGAAAATGAACAGACTGAAACTCAAAGAAATACTCAAAAAAATATCAGAAATGAAAAACACAGTAACACAAATGAAAAACGGCACTGATTGGCTTATCAGTAGGTTGCACATGTTTAAGCAAAGAATCAGTAAGGTTGAAGATTTGTCAGTGGAAACTTGTCAAATTGAAAAGAAAAAAGAGTGAAAGAGAATAAGAAATGTGGGACAATCCCAAAAAGTCTAACATATGCATAGAGAGAATACCAGAAGCAGAAGAGAAAAAGGAACACAGGAAATATTTGAAGTTTTAATGGCACAGTATTATCTAAAATTGTTGCCAGACACCAAATCACAGATCGAGGAGCCCATAGAACACCAAGCAGGATAAATACTAAAACATCTAAATCTGGGAATAGGATATTGAAAGTGCAGATAATTACACAAAGAGGAAAAACTTACATAAACAAGAGGAAACAAAAACAGTATACCTATAAAGGAACAAGGATTAGAATTCATCAGACCTCCCCAGAAACCACGCAAGCAAGAAGAGTGTGCAGTGATAAACGTAAAGTGTGAAAAGAAAACTCTAGCTGAACACAAGCTAAACAACAGATGTTTCAGTGACCACCTATAAACAAGGATACATTCATTCCAAAAAGTCACTAAACAAATACAGTAAAATAACCTTCAAGAATTTAATTTAAAAACATTAAAAGAGAAAGGTGCATAATCTGATTTCCAGGTTACCACTTTAAAATATTAAAATGTCCACTTTAAAAAATATATCACAACGCATACAAGAAAAAGAAAATTTGTTGCATTCAAAGGAACAAAATAAACTGACAGAAAACATTCCAGTCCACACATCACACTTACTAGACAAAGACTTCAAAATGACTGTCTTAAATATGCCTAAAGAGCCAAAACCAAACATGGAGAAATATCTAAAGGAAATCAGGAAAACTATAAAAGAAAACGAGGCTATTAATAAAGAGATAGAAAGTATACAAAGAAACCAACAAAAATTCAGCAGCTCAATAGTGCAACCACTCAAATAAAAATTTACTAGAGAATGCAAACATTTCAGAAAGAAGAAACTATCAACAAATTTGAAAAAAGGGGTATTGAAATTACTGATTCTCAAGAGCAAAAAAAACTAAAAACAAGTAAACAAAGCCTATGAGATCTGCTAGACACAATCCACATGACCAGCACTGCTACCCGCAAAGGAGAAGAGGGGGAGAAAGTGACAAAAATCATACCTGAAGAAATGATAACTGAAAAGTTTCAACATTTGATGATAGATGTGAATCTACAAAACTAAGGAACAAATTTCAAGGAAAATACACTCAAAAAAACAAAACAATCGTATTAAAACAGAAATCTAGAACATCACTCTTTTTCCAATAGCATCTAAAAAAGAAAATACTGACGAATAAATTGAACTTAGCAGGCAAAAGCTTATACACTGAAAACTACAAACTACTGCTGAAAGAAATTCAAGAAGACCTAAATAAACGGAAAGGAATACCGTTTTCATGCAATGGAGGACTTAATATTGTCAAAATGGCAATTCTACCAAATCCATCTACAGATTCAGTGTAAGCCCGATGAAAATTCTAAAAGCATTTTTTTACATTAACGGAAAAGCCAAACCTCAAGTTCACCTTGAATTGCTAGAGGCCCTGAATAGCCAAAATAATCTTCAAACACACGGATCAAAGTCACATGACTCACACTTCTCAACTTCAAAACAATTGTAAAGCTGCAGTAATCCAATCTGTGTGCTATCGGCATGTGAATAGACATACAGACCAACAGAATGGAATTCAAACTCTACAAATAAACCCAATCATATCTGGTCAATTCATTTTCAACAAGGACGCCAAATACATTCAACGGGAAAAGAAGACACTCTTCAACAAATGGCACAAAGAAAACTGGAATTCCACATGCAAGAGAAGGAAGCTCAACTTCTACCTCACGTCATACAAATAACTCAAAATGATCACTGAACTAACTAAAGATAACAACTAAAGTCATAACGTTCTTAAATAGAAGAGATTACAGGGATTTGGCAATGGGTATTGACATACGACAGAAAAAGCATAAACAACAAGATAAAAATTGGATTATGTGCAAGTTACAAATTTTGTCCATCACTGTTTAGGAAGCATTGAGTTTGTGTTTATAGGACAGAAAATTTGGCAATGGATATTGGTGACAGTTGCACAACATGATTGATGTAATTGGTGTCACTGAACGGTGTACGTGAAGATGCTGAATTGCAAATGGTTTGTATAATTTCACAACAATAAAAAAGGTAAAAATAATCTTTAAGAAGTAAACACGTTCTAAGGGAAAAACAGACATTATCAAGAAATTAAAAAGAAACCTTAGGGGGTGGAGCCAAGATGGCAGAATAGGAAGATGCTTCTATCCAGCCCTCTTTACAACAAAGACCTGAAAAACAAGTGAAACCAGTATATTTCTGACAAGCTCCGAGCCCTGAGCATAAAAGGCAACCTTAGACAGGAACTGAGGGGCAGGGGAAGGAAGAGACCGTTCAGAAGCGGACAGGAGTTACCGGACCTGAATCGCGGGGAGCCCTCAGGCACCATTCCTGGAGCAGAGCGGCAAGGCAGTGGCAGCTCCGCTTCCAGAGCTAGTCCCCGGGCACACTCACCTCCTCCTGAGAAGCTGCCTAAGTGTGTCCCGGAGGGAGGGGCCACGGAGGCCGAAGGGGATGGGGTGGGGCGGGGCACAGTGGGCGGGGCCGAACGGTGGGCGAGGAGAAGAGCAGTGACTCCTGGGGCCAGGGTCACAGCACCTTAGGTGCCTCTGGGAGGAGGCAAGGGAATTGAAATGGGAGAATCTGGGAACAAGAGCTCTCTGCCCATTTTTAAATTGGGTTGTTTGTCCTTTTTGTTGGTGACTGTCATGAGCTGTATAGATATTATACATATTTTGGATATTGTACCCTTATTTCCCAGATAGTTTCCAAAATTTTCTTCCATTCTGTAGGTTTTCACTTTCTTGATAATACTCTTTGATGCACAAACGGTTTTCATTTTGTTGAATTCCAACGGACCTATATTTTCTTTTGTTGCTCACATTTTGGTGTCACATCTAAGAATCTCCCTGAGAATCAGCCATTGAAAACCCTCCGGAACACATTTGTACTCCGACACACGTAGGGTTGCCATGGTCTGAATACCCTGGATGGCAACTGGTTTTTCTCTAGGCTCTTTCTACTACCTGTGTTTTCTATCTCCCTCTACAGGTGACTTTCTGTAACTTACCACAATTCCAGGGGTCCTAGTAGGAGCACAGGAGCCCATTAGGCTTATCGCCAAAAAAGCTGGGAATTCTCTGCCTTGTTTTCAGTACCTGGGTCAACAGATAGGTCATGGGTTCAGCCCATCATTGTGCACATATTAATGTGAGACTAGCTTCTGGATATTGCTAATAGATGTCAGTGGTTAAGGAACTAGAGTCACATGTGAAGTTTCAGGAAAAGGCCAGCCAGGAGAGGGCAGTTATGGACTCTGTACTAAAATTAGGTTACCACAGCAAGCTAAACAGAGTTAGACTGATCATCTCATGCAGTGCTCTGGCTAACGTCATAGGCAAACTTGGGCTGATTAAAAAAAAAAAAAAAATTTTTTTTTTTTTTTGTAGCAACCATATATTCTTCCTTGTGAAAAAATCTGTAGTTTAGCCATGAAATTAGATCCCGGACCATGTGAAACTCAACATGGAATACTTTCAACCGGGCCTAACTATTTCAAGAATAGGCATCAATTCTATTATACATTGGATCCTTTTCTGTACCTGTTTATTGTTTTCAGTGGAAGACCACCTGCCCTGTCATCTCCACCCTAGGAGAGATTTTTCTAGCACACCCATTTATATAACTTTAGTAGCCTTGGAGGTAGCATGCCAATAAATTTTGCCCAAGTTGACTCTGCTTCTCAGATTCTCATGTTTGGCTCTGTCTCCTCTACAGTGGGATGTCTATATTTTTTAAGAATTCCCCAGGAGAGTAACATCAGGCATCACATTTCCAACAAATATTTCTGTATTAATGGATTTCGTAGGCCTAGCACACACTGGATGCAGGCAGTTGTCAATTTGGTTACAATCTCCCATATGAAGAGTGCTTAGATAGCTCCATGGGATTAAATCCATTTTCCATAAGAAATTTCTTTGCTATAACCCCCCAGCAGCCATGACTGACTACTGTGGGCACGGCCAGAATTACATACAAATATTGACTGTTATTAAAAAAAAAAAAAAAAACCTTGCGTTTTGACAGTATGAGAAGATTAGATTAGGGAAGAGCTTTCAAGCTAGTTGTAGTTCCGGATTTTTTCAGAGATGCTTTGGGCCACCTAATTTATACCACATACATTGTCTTCCTTGCATACACTGATTAGTGAACACTGCCCTTGATCACTCAGTTAGTGGGATTCATTTTTGCCTCAGTAAAAAGGCTTGTACTGGTGGGGGAGAGAGAGCATTATAATTAGTAGGAAAATAGGCCAGTACTTCTAAGGGCAGACATTGTTGACAAGATTTACATTGTGAAAAATATATAGTGCAGCTTAAGAAAGAGCAAGAGCTTGCCAAAGTGATGCGGGGGCGTTTCAAATATTGAGTTCCAATCACTTAAGGCTGTCCAGAGTCATTTTCCCAATTTATTCTCCAGCTGAATCAATGGACTCCCATTATCAATTTCTACATCATTCCCAATACCTCCTCCTTTTCCTTCTAGCCACTTATACTCATGTAGAAAATGTGAGGCTGAGCTGGCAAACCAGGACATATATTTCTGCAAATAAAACTGAATAAATCTCAGTGGCCCCCTGCCATCCCTGGCTGCTGACAGAGGGAGAGGCTGGGCTCACAATCTGAGGCAAACTCGGCTGGTCAGCAATCTCTTGCAGCTTCTCCACATGCAAGGAGCTTAGTTTTGACACTCCCTGGAGGAAACCAGTTCCCTCTGGGCTCCACCGCTGCTGCTGATGGTGTGGGATGAGGAGGAAGCCTCACAGACACACTGGGAAGATGTTCTAAACTGCAGCACATCACTGTTGCTCACCCTGGAGCACACTCCACAGTCCTGGTTGGGTTGCACCGAGTCTGTCCTGGATTCCTGTTGCAGGTAGGACTGGGCTAGGGAGACTGAGGTACAAGCAGATGCCATGGAGGCCCCTGATCCTGAATCAGAGAGACTATCCAAAGCATTGTGGATGTTGCCCTGGCCAAGGCTGGTCTTCACTGAAGGTGTGGAATTGCCACTTTCCTGCTTGCTGGTGAAGACGTTCCTGTTCACACAGGGCACAGGAGTGGTCTTCTTTCTCTCCAGGATGGACACAGAGCTGACAGGTGTGTTGTTGTGCTACTCCTCTTCTGCCCTGACTCCTGGTCCTACTCAGGCCACTTATTTTTTGGCATAATAGCATGAGGAATCTTAGGTAGGCCTCATGGACTAAATTATAAAAAAAAAAAAAATCCCCCCCAAAATGTGTCTTATCACTTTAGCTGGGTTATGATTTCCTGTTCTTCACTGAAGGTGTGGAATTGCCACTTTCCTGCTTGCTGGTGAAGACGTTCCTGTTCACACAGGGTACAGGAGTGGTCTTCTTTCTCCCCAGGATGGATACAGAGCTGACAGGTGTGTTGTTGTGCCGCTCCTCTTCTGCCCTGACTCCTGGTCCTACTCAGGCCACTTATTTTTTGGCATAATAGCATGAGGAATCTTAGGTAGGCCTCATGGACTAAATTATATAAAAAAAAAAAATCCCCCCAAAATGTGTGTATCACTTTAGCTGGGTTATGATTTCCTGTATCCTGTGATCGTCCTCCATTCTGGGATTGTAATATTCTGGTAAAGAGGATTAGGATGGGATGGTAACGCCACCCATACCCAGGTCACATCCCTGATCCAGTGTAAAAGCAGTTACCCTGGGGTGTGGTCTGTACCACCTCTTATGTCTCAAGAGATAAAAAGGAAAGGGAAGCAAGCAGAGAGTTGGGGACCTCACACCATCAATAAAGCAGCAACAGGAGCAAAGTGCATCCTTTGGACCCGGTGATCCTGCACCTGAGATGCTCCTCTATGAGGGGAAAATTGATGAGAAGACCGACAGAGAAAGAAAGCCTTCCCCTGGAGCTGACACCCTGAATTTGGACTTTCAGCCTACTATATTGTGAAGAAATTAATTTCTCTTTGTTAAAGCCATCCACTTGTGGTATTTCTATAACAGCAGCGCTAGATGACTAAGAGAGTTGGAATGGCAGGCTCGCTCTACCTCCTCTGCTTGGGTTAGCACAAGAGGGTACACTGTACACCATGGGATGAAGATCCACTGCAGGCTGCTATGGCCCTCTGTCTCAGGTGTTTTATGACCCAGGAGCAGAGAGGTGACTATCACAACACTATACTTTGGCATCATCAATAAGCACTGAATCTCTCGCCATGTGTCACACATCACCTCAACCCACTGAGGGTCACTGAAATCTGGGAGTGGCTCCACATAAAGCTTTTGTTCTTCATGACCCACCATCACCCACGGATGTGTCAGAATTGCCTCTGAAGTACCTCTCTCATTGGGGTCATGAATGAAAATTTTGCTCAACAGGTGTTCATACAGCATAGACATATGGAAGGGAAAGTCCCTTCACTACCTCCTGCCATTGCATCATGAAGGTATTTCCAACAAAAGGCAAAGATCCACCTACCAACAAATACAAGACGACTCCCAGGCTCAACACATCCAGTGCGGGGTCTGTCATGCTTTTCTCCCTGAAAAGTTCAAGGGCAGAATAAAGGAAGGGAGACTGCCACAGAAGGTATACAGCTTTTTGCCCAGGCTGAATTCATTTCCAAGATCAAGACCTGAAAGTTTGCTGTTCATTTTCTTATCCAATACCAGGTTTCCTGTTTTCAGGTCCCTCTGAACCATATGCTTGTTATGACAGTCCTACACCGCTGACACTATCTGGCAGAATTTGGTGGCTTCAGCCCCTTTTTCCCTCATCCTGCCATGAGCCCTTGCATGATGAAACACTTCCCCTCCACTCACTTATTCCATCACTATGTTGAGTGTGTTCTCATTCTTGATGACTTCAAGCAATTTCACAGAAAACACTCCCACAGCTCCATGAAAGTATTTCCACCAAAAGGCAGGGATCTACTCACCAACAAATACAAGATGACTCCTAGGCTCCACACATCCACTGGGAAGTCCATCATACTCTTCTCCCTGGAAGAGTTCTAGGGCAGAATAAAGAAAAGGTATAATTGAAAGCCTTCATAATTTTTACCTCTCAGGATAGTCCATGAATGCTGGAGGAGGTTGCAGGGTCTCCCTAATGATCTTACCTTATTCCCAGTGAGGATAGGTTTGGCCAACTTCACCTTGGTGAAGGTACCTTTGCAGAGGTATTCAGGCATTTCGTAGTCTCACACATGGGTCCGGTCCTCAGAAGAAATGGCCAAGAGGTCCCTGCACCATCTTGGACTTGGGTCAAGTCTTACGTAGCTTAGGGCCAATGGGTCCAAACACAGGATTCAAAGTGGTAAAAACTGATGATTAAAAAAAAAACTAGGCCCCTGGGTGACACAAATTGTTAAGCCATGAAAGATTAGCCAAAATGTTAGTAGTTCAAACGTACCTAGTGGCATCTCCAAAGTAAGTCCTCGTAACTGCTTCTGAAAGGTCACAACATTGAAAACCCGTTTGGGGTTGCTGCAAGTTGTTATCTACTCAACAGCAACTAGTAACATGCAAATAAAAACGGAATTAAAGGAGAAAAAGATGAGAAAAAAACATATACTAACTAGAAAAAAATAAATACAAAAAAAGAAAATGAAAAAGTGACAAAAATCACTTTTATCTTGGGGGTTAGTCTGTGGAGGTTGGATGAGCTCTGCTGGGTCTTCTCAGTGATCCTGGCTGTGAAGGTGGGAATGTTTGGATTCTGATCTGCTGAGTTCCAGTCTCTCATTCAGAGCCCTATCAAAGGGCAAAGTTAAAATGAATCAAGTGGGAAAGTTCAGAAAGACGGTGAGATAGGCTATATGACGCTCTTATCCCACCAAAGGGGGGAAGAAAAACCCAGAAAGTATTGCTACCCTGTGAATATCTTGAAAACAGTCAGCAGTTGACATCAACACAGCAAATGCTGAATCAAGGAAAAGATGACTTCAAAAAGGTAAAGAATCTTTGTGGTCTCTTTGCTTGCCCTTGCCCCATCTCCTCCCCGACTCAGTGGTCATCTTATAGCAGCAGCACTTGCTTCTAATCCCAGGGTGGGACCCTGTTCCTGGCTCCAGTTAGAGTACAGGAAATCATTGTGTGTGTCTGTTCTAATCTCTTTCGGGGATGCCTGAAGGACTAATGCAAGGAGCTTGTCTCTTTTACCTAACTTATGACCCAGGCCAGTAGGGTGCCAGGCACTTATAAGGAAAGATTGCAAGAGCAACTAACAGCTCATAGAGGGTTGAGGCTAAACATTATTCTCAAAAACATACAATAGATTGCCTACGGCCTGGTAGCCAAAACTGGGAAGTACTTCCTTGGAAAACAAGGACATTAAAAACCAACAGCCTGTTTGGGGAAAGTTACCAGACTACACATACCTAGAGCAAAATTTATCTTCAGAACCTACCTGAGAAAGACCTACACTGTTTTCCCATTCTTTCAGTGTTTCAGGAGTGACCCAGCACACAGCCAATCTACACAGGCTGGGAGAGGTATTTGTGGGTTTTGTTTTGATTTATTTTGTTTGGTTCTTTTTTCTATGTATTTTTAGCTCCTCTCATTTCAAAATCACTATAAAAACACCAGATGGGAATTTCCAGTTTCCATTCTAGTATAAAAGGAGCTTGGATGTCCCTTCTATGCTCAGAACAAGAAAAACCTGAAAAGCAGCAACTCTTCTTAGCTCTATCAGAGATCTGAAGTCACAGAGCAAACTGCTGACCCAGAAGCTGGAGATACAGATGGACTACTACAAAGAATCACTGCTTACTGGGAACAGAGAATGCCACCACCATTCCTTCCACCTCCTGACCTAGAATCATATGTTATTGGGCGCTGATGAGTTGATTCTAACTCATAGCAGCGCAATATGACAGAGTAGAACAGCCCCATAGGATTTTTCAGGCTCTAAACTTCATGGAAGCAAATAGCCACGTATTTCTTCTACGGAGTAACTGGGTGGTTTTTAATCCCGAACCTGTGGGTTCGCAGCCAAGCGCTTAACTATTATGCCACTAGGGCTCCTTACTTCAATGCTAATTGACTAATCCCTGGAGACTGAGAGATATATATTTCACAGGGCCTGGCCTTATGGTACCTTCACACTTCGGGGAATTTCTCATAAAGGAGACCCACTGGGTTTTCACTGTCAAACTATAAGTAAAAGTCTCTCATAATTCCAGTTGGAAAAAAAAAAAGTAACCAACTGGAAACACTACTGTGTTCTTGACAACGGTCTACCCTCAAGGGAAATGGTTCTACTACCCTTTTAACCAACCTAATCAACTTCCAGTTTTTAGAGCCTAATAGACTTGAGGAAGGGGAAATACCAAACACCATCTAACCCGGCACATAGGGGGAAAACTGCCTACCTTCAGTCTTCATCAAACATACCACAAAAAAAAACAAAACCCAGTGCTGTCGAGTCGATTCCGACACATAGTGCCCTATAGGACAGAGTAGAACTGCCCCATAGAGTTTCCAAGAAGCACCTGGCGGATTTGAACTGCCGACCCATTAGTTAGCACCCGTAGCACTTAACCACTACACCACCAGGGTTTCCTCATCAAGCATAGGCTTGACAAAAACGTGGAAACACACACAGACTGAAGAGACTGGGTAAACAACAGGACAAGGCTCAGATATGGCACCCATGTTCGAATTATTGGACCAGGAAATTAAAATAGCTATTGTATGATAATATGATAAGGGCTCTGGGTAAAAAGTGGACAACACGCAACAATAAAATGGTAATGAAAGTGAACAGACTGAAACTCTAAGAAATATTCAAAAAAATATCAGAAATGAAAAACACAGTAACAGAAATGAAAAATGGCACTGACTGGCTTATTAGTAGGTTACACATGTTCAAGGAAAGAATCAATAAGGTTGAACATTTGTCAGTGGAAACTTGTCAAATTGAAACGAAAAAAGAGTGAAAGAGAATAAGAAAGGTAGGACAATTGCAAAAGGTCTAACATATGCGTAGAGGGAATACCCTTCTTCTCTCCTGAGGATACGTATGACCTACATGCTGGGGCATCATCAAGCAATCAAGGGAATGAGTCAAGAACAGAAAGCTCAAAATCAATATTCTGGGCCTTATCCAGATCGTTTCTCCTACACCATTTTGTAAATCTCCCTTCTTGCTTGAGTATGATTTTTTTTTTCCTTTTTGTCCTTGTCACTCTCACCTGTACAAGTCCTGATATTTCTACTTGTGACACAAGGTCCCCTGTCTTTATCTAAGTCCTAAATCATGCCATTCTTCTGTGCTATTTTACTAGTCATTTGGTGAACCCATTCACCACTTTGTTTTCATAGCTCCTTTAGAGCCTAAATATTAAATGCTGAAATTATCAGTTGCCCTATCCTTAGTCATTCACACCCATACCCCAGATGTTTTCATTCAACCCAAGTGCTCATGCTCAAGAATAATTCAGAAAACTTAACTCAAGACAAATTTCTGAGTTACAGCTTTCTTAACCCACACCGTAGATACCTGTTCCTCAAGATCAAAGTTAAAGCAGCCCGTGATATCCTTGGCTTAATTTCTTCCTTCTTCTCCTAATTTCTATCCATACTGGATACCATGGTCCATGAACTCAATCAATTCCTTGGAATAGCCCCAAATTCCTTATCTTTTGTCATATCTGCCTTATAAAACCTCAAACCTGGAAGATTCCAGTTATCTGCCATGCCATGGTTACTGCTGGTCTTACGATAACCACTGAAGAAAAAGCACACAACATAATATTTTGGTACTACCATAAACAAAAGTGGAGGGTCATCAAAAAAGAGGAAGACCCTCAACGAGACAGATTGACACAGTGCCTGCAACAACGGGTTCAAGAATAATGATTGTGAGGATGGAGCAGGACTTGGCAGTGTTCCCTTCTGTTGTACATAGTGTCACTAGGAGTTGGAACCGATTCAAGGGCACTTAACAACAACAACATAAGCACAAAATCATCCGCATCAACTGGGAACCATTTATGACGCTCGGAAATTTTACTTTCACTTTATTTGTTGGCGTATTTATTTGCGAGACTAAATGAACAAATGGACAATGGCCAGACCATATAAAAACAGAACTCTGACCTACTATCTGCTCAACCAGCCTAGGATGTCAAGCCACTATCTGCAGCTATCAGTCCAGGAAGCCAAACAACAATCCCTGTAACAATGGGGCCAAAATGGCCAGAGCTTGATGAGTAATTTTCAGCTACCTTAATTTTGGACCCTGCTTCCAACTTGGAACCAATCAGAGAAAGCCAAATGTACCCTCCTAAACAATCAATATAAAATGCACTGAGGGGGCGGAGCCAAGATGGCAGACTAGGCAGACGCTACCTCGGATCCCTCTTACAACAAAGACATGGAAAAACAAGTGAATCGATCACATACATAACAATCTACGAACCCTGAACAACAAACACAGATTTAGAGATGGAGAGCGAACTAATACGGGGAAGCAGCAATTGTTTCCAGAGCCTGGAGCCAGCGTACCAGTCAGGTACGGCACAAGCACAGAGAGCTGCTCCACCCCCCTGAACTAACGCCGGGAGGGGGACCAGCCGGTTCCACGGGCGGCGTGGGACGCAGCTGGTAGGAGAAGTCCCCGCGAGGCAGTGACTGGTCTTGGAGCAGAAAGAGCAGCGTCCGAGCCGGGGAACCGTCCCGCAGGGATTTGGACTGGACGCAGGTACGGCATAAACACGGAGAGTTGCTCCACCCCCCTGAACTAACCCCGGGAAGGGGCCCAGCCGGGTCGCGTGGGTGGCATGGGACGCAGCCGGTAGGAGAAGTCCCTGGGAGGCAGCGACTGGTATTGGAGCGGGGAGAACAGCGTCCCAGCCAGGACACTCGGTCACGGCACAAGCACAGGGACCTGCTCCACCCATCTGAACTAACCCCGGGAGGAGGCCCAACTGGTTCTCGGGGGCGGCAGGGCCACGTGGCTGGAGGGACGAGAAGTCCCCGGGAGGCAGCGACTGATTTTGGAGTCGAGAGTGCACCGTCCCAGTAGGGGAGCCTTGACGCTGGGCGTGGGGCTGGAAGCGGAGGATCTGACCGTGACTCCAGCGGGCCAGACCCCCCGGGGGCAATCTCCACACAGCCAGCACACATAGGCGACGCGCCCGCGGGTATCTCAGATATAATAGTCATTCCAAACAAGACAAGCAACTCTGGCTATATTCTGAGGTGCTACTCTCCTATCTCTCTGTTCCCTCCCCCACCCTCCCCAGGCGGCTTCATTAACATCTGAATAGCCTGAGCCAGAGGGAGAACTCTGATAGGGATCTGACTGCATTTTTTTTTTAGTGGATTTTCTGGAAAAACTAGTTTCCCAGTGATGGCTCGGAGACAACAATCCATATCAAACCACTTAAAGAAGCAGACCATGACAGCTTCTCCAACCCCCCAAACAAAAGAATCAAAATCTTTCCCAAATGAAGATACAATCTTGGAATTATCAGATACAGAATATAAAAAACTAATTTACAGAATGCTTAATGATATCACAAATGAAATTAGGATAACTGCAGAAAAAGCCAAGGAACACACTGATAAAACTGTTGAAGAACTCAAAAAGATTATTCAAGAACATACTGGAAAAATTAATAAGTTGCAAGAATCCATAGAGAGACAACATGTAGAAATCCAAAAGATTAACAATAAAATAACAGAATTAGACAACACACTAGGAAGTCAGAGGAGCAGACTCAACCAATTAGAATGCAGACTGGGACATCTGGAAGACGAGGGAATCGACACCAACATAGCTGAAAAAAAATCAGATAAAAGAATTAAAAAAAATGAAGAAACCCTAAGAATTATGCGGGACTCTATCAAGAAGGATAACCTGCGGGTGATTGGAGTCCCAGAACAGGGAGGGGGGACAGAAAACACAGAGAAAATAGTTGAAGAACTCCTGACACAAAACTTCCCTGACATCATGAAAGACGAAAGCATATCTATCCAAGACGCTCATCGAACCCCATTTAAGATTGATCCAAAAAGAAAAACACCAAGACATATTATCATCAAACTCACCAAAACCAAAGATAAACAGAAAATTTTAAAAGCAGCCAGGGAGAAAAGAAAGGTTTCCTTCAAGGGAGAATCAATAAGAATATGTTCTGACTACTCAGCAGAAACCATGCAGGCAAGAAGGGAATGGGACGACATATACAGAACACTGAAGGAGAAAAACTGCCAGCCAAGGATCATATATCCAGCAAAACTCTCTCTGAAATATGAAGGTGAAATTAAGATATTTACAGACAAACACAAGTTTAGAGAATTTGCAAAAACCAAACCAAAGCTACAAGAAATACTAAAGGATATTGTTTGGTCAGAGAACCAATAATATCAGATATCAGCACAACACAAGGTCACAAAACAGAACGTCCTGATATCAACTCAAATACGGAAATCACAAAAACAAACAAATTAAGATTAATTAAAAAAAAATACACATAACACACATAACAGGGAATCATGGAAGTCAATAGGTAAAAGATCACAATAATCAAAACGAGGGACTAAATACAGGAGGCATTGAACTGCCATATGGAGAGTGATACAAGGCGATATAGAACAATACAAGTTAGGTTTTTACTTAGAAAAATAGGGGTAGATAATAAGATAACCACAAAAAGGTATAACAACTCTATAACTCAAGATAAAAACCAAGAAAAACGTAACGACTCAACTAACATAAAGTCAAGCACTATGAAAATGAGGATCTCACAATTTACTAAGAAAAACGCCTCAGCACAAAAAAGTATGTGGAAAAATGAAATTGTCAACAACACACATAAAAAGGCATCAAAATGACAGCACTAAAAACTTATTTATCTATAATTACCCTGAATGTAAATGGACTAAATGCACCAATAAAGAGACAGAGAGTCACAGACTGGATAAAGAAACAAGATCCATCTATATGCTGCCTACAAGAGACACACCTTAGACTTAGAGACACAAACAAACTAAAACTCAAAGGATGGAAAAAAGTATATCAAGCAAACAATAAGCAAAAAAGAAGAGGAGTAGCAATATTAATTTCTGACAAAATAGACTTTAGACTTAAATCCACCACAAAGGATAAAGAAGGACACTATATAATGATAAAAGGGACAATTGATCAGGAAGACATAACCATATTAAATATTTATGCACCCAGTGACAGGGCTGCAAGATACACAAATCGAATTTTAACAGAATTGAAAAGCGAGATAGATACCTCCACAATTATAGTAGGAGACTTCAACACACCACTTTCGGAGAAGGACAGGACATCCCGTAAGAAGCTCAATAGAGACACGGAAGATCTAATTACAACAATCAACCAACTGGACCTCATTGACTTATACAGAACTCTCCACCCAACTGCTGCAAAATATTCTTTTTTTTCTAGCGCACATGGAACATTCTCTAGAATAGACCGCATGTTAGGTCATAAAACA
The DNA here is from genome assembly GCF_030014295.1 of Loxodonta africana. Classification (NCBI taxonomy): domain Eukaryota; kingdom Metazoa; phylum Chordata; class Mammalia; order Proboscidea; family Elephantidae; genus Loxodonta; species Loxodonta africana. The sequence continues at coordinate 18,837,438 of NC_087344.1, forward strand.
AACCTTTGCAGAGTTCAAAACATCGAAATATTACAAAGCATCTTCTCAGACCACAAGGCAATAAAACTAGAGATCAATAACAGAAAAACTAGGGAAAAGAAATCAAATACTTGGAAAATGAACAACACCCTTCTGAAAAAAGACTGGGTTATAGAAGACATCAAGGAGGGAATAAGGAAATTCATAGAAAGCAACGAGAATGAAAATACTTCCTATCAAAACCTCTGGGACACAGTAAAAGCAGTGCTCAGAGGCCAATTTATATCAATAAATGCACACATACAAAAAGAAGAAAGAGCCAAAAGCAGAGAACTGTCCCTACAACTTGAAGAAATAGAAACTGAGCAACAAAAGAATCCATCAGGCTCCAGAAGAAAACAAATAATAAAAATTAGAGCTGAACTAAATGAATTAGAGAACAGAAAAACAATTGAAAGAATTAACAAAGCCAAAAGCTGGTTCTTTGAAAAAATTAACAAAATTGATAAACCATTGGCTAGACTGACTAAAGAAATACAGGAAAGGAAACAAATAACCCGAATAAGAAACGAGAAGGACCACATCACAACAGAACCAAATGAAATTAAAAGAATCATTTCAGATTATTATGAAAAATTGTACTCTAACAAATTTGAAAACCTAGAAGAAATGGATGAATTCCTGGAAAAACACTACCTACCTAAACTAACACATTCACAAATAGAACAACTAAATAGACCCTTAACAAAAAAAGAGATTGAAACGGTAATCAAAAAACTCCCAACAAAAAAATGCCCTGGCCCGGACGGCTTCACTGCAGAGTTCTACCAAACTTTCAGAGAAGAGTTAACACCACTACTACTAAAGGTATTCCAAAGCATAGAAAATGACGGAATACTACCCAACTCATTCTATGAAGCCACCATCTCCCTGATACCAAAACCAGGTAAAGACATTACAAAAAAAGAAAATTATAGACCTATATCCCTCATGAACATTGATGCAAAAATCCTCAACAAAATTCTAGCCAATAGAATCCAACAACACATCAAAAAAATAATTCACCCTGATCAAGTGGGATTTATACCAGGTATGCAAGGCTGGTTTAATATCAGAAAAACCATTAATGTAATCCATCACATAAATAAAACAAAAGACAAAAACCACATGATCTTATCAATTGATGCAGAAAAGGCATTTGACAAAGTCCAACACCCATTCATGATAAAAACTCTTACCAAAATAGGAATTGAAGGAAAATTCCTCAACATAATAAAGGGCATCTATGCAAAGCCAACAGCCAATATCACTCTAAATGGAGAGAACCTGAAAGCATTTCCCTTGAGAACGGGAACCGGACAAGGATGCCCTTTATCACCGCTCTTATTCAACATCGTGTTGGAAGTCTTAGCCAGGGCAATTAGGCTAGACAAAGAAATAAAAGGTATCCAGATTGGCAAGGAAGAAGTAAAGTTATCACTATTTGCAGATGACATGATTATATACACAGAAAACCCTAAGGAATCCTCCAGAAAACTACTGAAACTAATAGAAGAGTTTGGCAGAGTCTCAGGTTATAAAATAAACATACAAAAATCACTTGGATTCCTCTGCATCAACAAAAAGAACACCGAAGAGGAAATAACCAAATCAATACCATTCACAGTAGCCCCCAAGAAGATAAGATACTTAGGAAGAAATCTTACCAAGGATGTAAAAGACCTATACAAAGAAAACTACAAAGCTCTACTACAAGAAATTCAAAAGGACATACTTAAGTGGAAAAACATACCCTGCTCATGGATAGGAAGACTTAACATAGTAAAAATGTCTATTCTACCAAAAGCCATCTATACATTTAACGCACTTCCGATCCAAATTCCAGTGTCATATTTTAAGGGGATAGAGAAACAAATCACCAATTTCATATGGAAGGGAAAGAAGACCCAGATAAGCAAAGCACTACTGAAAAAGAAGAAGAAAGTGGGAGGCCTCACCTTACCTGACTTCAGAACCTATTATACAGCCACAGTAGTCAAAACAGCCTGGTATTGGTACAACAACAGACACATAGACCAATGGAACAGAATTGAGAACCCAGACATAGATCCATCCACGTATGAGCAGCTGATATTTGACAAAGGACCAGAGTCAATTAACTGGGGAAAAGATAGCCTTTTTAACAAATGGTGCTGGCATAACTGGATATCCATTTGCAAAAAAATGAGACAGGACCCATACCTCACACCATGCACAAAAACTAACTCCAAGTGGATCAAAGACCTAAACATAAAGACTAAAACGATAAAGATCATGGAAGAAAAAATTGGGACAACCCTAGGAGCCCTAATACAAGGTATAAACAGAATACAAAACATTACCAAAAATGATGAAGAGAAACGCGATAACTGGGAGCTCCTAAAAATCAAACACCTATGCTCATGTAAAGACTTCACCAAAAGAGTAAAACGACCACCTACAGACTGGGAAAGAATTTTCAGCTATGACATCTCCGACCAGCGCCTGATCTCTAAAATCTACATGATTCTGTCAAAACTCAACCACAAAAAGACAAACAACCCAATCAAGAAGTGGGCAAAGGATATGAACACACATTTCACTAAAGAAGATATTCAGGCAGCCAACAGATACATGAGAAAATGCTCTCGATCATTAGCCATTAGAGAAATGCAGATTAAAACTACGATGAGATTCCATCTCACACCAGCAAGGCTGGCATTAATCCAAAAAACACAAAATAATAAATGTTGGAGAGGCTGTGGAGAGATTGGAACTCTCATACACTGCTGGTGGGAATGTAAAATGGTACAACCACTTTGGAAATCTATCTGGCGTTATCTTAAACAGTTAGAAATAGAACTACCATACAACCCAGAAATCCCACTCCTAGGAATATACCCTAGAGATACAAGAGCCTTCATACAAACAGATACATGCACACCCATGTTTATTGCAGCTCTGTTTACAATAGCAAAAAGTTGGAAGCAACCAAGGTGTCCATCAACGGATGAATGGGTAAATAAATTGTGGTATATTCACACAATGGAATACTACGCATCGATAAAGAACAGTGACGAATCTCTGAAACATTTCATAACATGGAGGAACCTGGAAGGCATTATGCTGAGCGAAATGAGTCACAGGCAAAAGGACAAATATTGTATAAGACCACTATTATAAGATCTTGAGAAATAGTAAACCTGAGAAGAACACATACTTTTGTGGTTACAAGGGGGGGAGGGAGGGAGGGTGGGAGAGGGTTTTTTATTGATTAATCAGTAGATAAGAACTGCTTTAGGTGAAGGGAAAGACAACACTCAATACATGGAAGGTCAGCTCAATTGGACTGGACCAAAAGCAAAGAAGTTTCCGGGATAAAATGAATGCTTCAAAGCTCAGCGGAGCAAGTGCGGGGGTCTGGGGAACATGGTTTGTGGGGACTTCTAAGTCAATTGGCAAAATAATTCTATTACGAAATCATTCTGCATCCCACTTTGAAATGTGGTGTCTGGGGTCTTAAATGCTAACAAGCGGCCATCTAAGATGCATCAATTGGTCTCAACCCACCTGGAGCAAAGGAAAATGAAGAACACCAAGGCCACACGACAACTAAGAGCCCAAGAGACAGAAAGGGCCACATGAACCAGAGACCTACATCATCCTGAGACCAGAAGAACTAGTTGGTGCCCGGCCACAATCGATGACTGCCCTGACAGGGAGCACAGCAGAGGACCCCTGAGGGAACAGGAGATCAGTGGGATGCAGACCCCAAATTCTCATAAAAAGACCAAACTTAATGGTCTGACTGAGACTGGAGGAATCCCGGCGGCCATGCTCCCCAGACCTTCAGTTGACACAGGACAGGAACCATCCCCGAAGACAACTCATCAGAAATGAAAGGGACTGGTCAGCTGGGAGGGAGACGCTGATGAAGAGTGAGCTAATTATATCAGGTGAACACTTGAGAGTGTGTTGGCAACTCTAGTCTGGAGGGGGGATGGGAGGATAGAGAGAGAGGGAAGCCGGCAAAATTGTCAAGAAAGGAGAGACTGAAAGGGCTGACTCAAGAGGGGGAGAGCAAGTGGGAGTAGGGAGTGAGATGTATGTAAACTTATATGCGACAGACTGACTGGATTTGTAAATGTTCACTTGAAGCTTAATAAAATTTATTAAAAAAAAATATATATATAAAATGCACTGCTTGTAGTTAGCCTACTTCCAGTTTCCCCATGCCAACAACTCTCAGACAGGGCATACCTGAAGCCTTCCCTTGTTTCCACTTTATAGCTTTCCTACTTTCCTGTCTGCCTTTGAGACTCTGCCAGACTAAAGGGATGCTGTCTGACTCTCCTGCTATATATAGCAAGCTCTGAATACATAGACTTTGTTTGTTATTATGTGGGTATTTTTTATTTGTTTGTTTTATTTTGTTGCTTGTTTTGTTTTGGGGTCTATTTCCACAACTTCTTGATTTTCTCCCAAAGCCTGTTGCAAAATTTCTCCATTCTTCTCATACACACATAATTTCCCTTAACTTGCCTGATATTTCACTGAGAAATTGTAAACTACTAGGTTTAAATTTTACTGTCTAGTTGCCAAATCTGCAAATATCTCTGATAGGCTTCCATTGTTTCCAAATTTCCTCTAATTATATTCAAACAGATTTCTTTTATCCTCCAAAGGTAGTCTGGGCCTCAGCCCTTTTCCCTTCTTAGTAACCTTATGCCCCCAATATTCCCAGGTAGCACCTGTATCTTTGATCTCTCTTTTTCTACTGAATCCTTCCTTCAACATTCATATACATTCAAATCTCTCCCAACTACACAAAATTCTCTCACCTAGCCTTCTTGGGACCCTCCTAAATCACTGCTGTTCCTACTCCTTCCTTTTAGCTGTGAACCACTGACAAAGGGTCATCTATATCATATGTCTCTGTTCACTCACCTCCAACCAACTCCTCAGACCACTCCAAACTTTCTTCTGCCTTCACCATTCTATGGCCCCATTGTTACTAGATCCAACGGGAGCTTTTCATTCTTTATCTGGCATGAGCTTTAGGTGGAAAACTTTGAAGTATGTATATTTGGAACAACTTCGATGTGTGAATCTTCTTTCACTGCTGTAAATCTTATAAAATCTACTTACAGAGCAGGTATATCTGATAAGTCAGCTAACAAATTGAGATATGCTGTAAGTGGAAAGGACAAACTGAATTTCTGGAAGTCAGCACACACACACACACACGCACAAATATAAAGTATCTCATTACTAATTTTTATGGTGATTGCATGTGCAAATGGTAATAGTTTTGGACACAATGTGTTAAATAAAATATACTATTAAAATTAGTTTCACCTTTTTTAAACTTTCTTTTAGTGTGATTACTAGAAAATTTAAACTTACAGAATGTACAGTGCAAAATACCACTATTAGGCAGCCCTGGTCCAAGACACTTGTTGAAGAGAAAAATTAATAGCAGACATTTTACTTTGATTTTAAGGTTTTCTTACCCACAAAACCAAATATTCACTATAAAGAAATTCCTGACCAAAATTAATCCTGCCAGCGGCTTTTCTTTCACCCAGAGTTGCAGATCTGTTCTTTCTTTTGGGAAGCTAGGCTTACTAAATTTGAATTTCAAAAGATATGGCTGAATGGAGGGGCAGAGACCATCTTGTGACCTGATATCAACTGATCTCAGTAAAAAAGGACAGGATTCTATCAATCATGTTAAGATTAACCAGTAATTGTTCTATATTTCTCCCTCCTCTTCTCTTTATAATCTTCATTGTACCTAGCTTCTTCAAGCCATTTTCTTTTTCTGGAATCAAAACAGTCTCCCATATCCCTGTATGCATGCAGTAGAGCCCAGGTGGTGCAACAGTTAAGTGCTTGACTGCTAACCCAAAGGTTGGTGCTTCAAACCCCCCAGTGACTCTGCAGGAGAAAGGTGTGGCAGTCTGCTTCCACAAAGATTGCAGCATTGGAAACCCCTGTCCTTTAGAGTCAGTAAAGGACAACTCAAGGGTCTACTCAACAGCTATGGGTGGTGGGTGGATATGCATATAGAATAACTGCTCAGAATAAGTCTTATGTTCAAATTTTAAGTTTTGATTATTTTTAACACATGAATGAAAACTAAGCCCATAGAAAGTGGTCAGGGGAAAAAATTCCCAAGGAAAGATGTCTTCCTCCCTACTCCCACATCAAGACACAGCAACCATTCACACAACATACACAAACACACAAATACATACAAACATTCATAAACACACCAACACACACACAAATACACATGCTACAAAACCAATCAAACATCATCTCAGATTTCCATTACTATTTCTCAAATGCCATGAAGTTGCAGTCCTATATAGTTCTAACTGGATGATCTTAAGAGAGAAGCCAGGTATTGAGATAATTTGCTGGTCTGGGAATGGAAACCCTGGTGGTATAGTGGTTAAGAGCTATGGCTGCTAACCAAAAGGTCGGCAGTTCTAATCCACCAGATGCTCCTTGGAAACTCTATGGGGCAGTTCTACTCTGTCCTATAGGGTTGCTATGAGTTGAAATTGACTTGATGGCAATGGTTTCTTTTGTTTGTTAGGGAAGAGCCAAAACCAGAGACAAAGAATCAAAACCAGGTGGCTCTGAGCATGCCCTGAGGACATCAGAAGGTCTTCAGTTTCCTGTCCAGGCGAAGTGGCTCCTTTCCACCACTGACGATACCACCTGGGAGATCAAATTAAAGATGAATCTGATTCAGACAAGGGAGCTTGGAAAGTGGGTCTCCCGTATGCACAAGAGGAAGAGAGGACTCCCGAATGCTGCCAGGCCCCAGTGGGATCCCCCAGAAGGGATCAGTCCCTCTGTCCTATGAAACTTCTTCTTCATCCCACGCTACTATTTCCCCTCAACCTTATCCCCTGCCGCCACACCTAGTCCAGAGAGGCGTTCGTGGCTGGTCAACTTCAGCTTGGACCTCCGTGCTCTGGGGTCTTTATCCAGCTCTGCACTTCGACCTCTGCCTTCCTCACCATTCAGGGCCCCAATCCTCCTACAGGGGCCATCACAGACCTCCTAGCAGGGCACTAAAATGCCTCTTCCAGAGGTCAATGACCCCAAGTGGCACCCTCTCCACATCCCTGATTGTCCAAGTGCTTAGTCTGTGAACACTCTACAACCAAGAAAAAGAAACACACCATTCAAAAATTACGGGCAATGGCTCCTTCGTGGATGTGTCCCATGATCTTCATTACTCTGGACATTGGGCAATCTGTGATGTTACAGATGCTCCAGGAATAGGAGAACTACCAGCAATTCAGACAAAATGTTCCTGTACTCACAAGGCACATGCTCTTTCTTGCAAATTCTCATCCTTATCCAACTACATGTGTCTAACCACACTCAGCCCACTCCCTACAGCGTCCAAATGAGGGTTCTGCTCCTAGCACTAGTTCACCTGAAATTATCTTATTGTTGTCATTGTTAGGTGCCATTGAGTTGGTCCTAACTTATAGAAACCCTATAGGACAGAGTAGTACTGCCCCATAGGGTTTCCAAGTAGCAGCCTGTGATTTTCAACTGCCAACCTTTTGGTTAGCAGCTGAACTCTTAACCGTTACACCACCAGGGCTCTATAATTTAGAGAGTTTTTTTTTTTTTTAAGTTGTGAATAACTGTCTAGTGATTGATGAATTATTTAGAAAAAATAATGTTAAATCCTCACTCCATAATCGCCAATATATTTTCAATATTATATGTGGAACAAGTGACCATGCTAGCTATCAGAAGAAAACACGGAAAAATGTATAGATAATATAAATTTAAATACAGATATAATGTAAGAAAGGAGAAGCTCTTTCTGAATATGCAGTTTGTGTTAAAAATAAGAGAGAAAAAGATGGATAATTAGACCAAAAATGGAAAAACTCTGAATAAGAAAAGGTGTCCTGTAGAAAACTAAAAGGCAAAAAAAAATCTATTTGACTGATAAAAGTTTTTACATTTAATATATAAATTCCAAATTACAAATCATAAAAAGATTAATCTACCACCTGTCTGTCAGCTTGTCATACCGTGATGGCTTGCAAGTTGCTGTGATGCTGGAAGCTATGCCACTGGTATTTCGAATGCCAGCAGGATCACCCATGGTGGCCAGGTTCAGCAGAGCTTCCAGACTAAGACAGACTAGGAAGAAGGACCTGTCGGCCTCCTTCTGAAAAACTTGGCCAGTGAAAACCTTACGAATAGCAGCAGAACACTGTCTGATTTAGTGCTGGAAAATGAGCCCCTCACGTTGGAACGCGCTCAAATTGCAATTGGGGAAGAGCTACTCCCTCAAAGTAAACTTGACCTTAATGACATGGAAGGAGTAAAGTTTTCAGGACTTCCATTTGCTGATGTGGCATGACTCAAAATGAGAAGAAACGGCTGCAAAGATCCGTTCATAATCAGAACGTCGAATGTAAATGTATAAATCTAGGAAAATTAGAAATCATCAAAAATGAAATGGAGTGCATGAAGATCAATATCCTAGGCATCTGAAAGCCCAAATGGACTGCTACTGGCCATACTGAATCAGACAAAATCATACATTCTACTATGCCAGGAATGACAAATTGTAGAGAAATGGTGTTGCATTCATCATCAAAAAGAACATTCAAGATCTATGCTGAAGTACAAAGCTGTCAGTGATGTAACAATATGCATAAGCTACAAGCAAGGTTAGTAAGTACAACTATTATTCAAATTTACAAACCAACCACTAAAGCCAAAGATGAAGAAATTGAAGGTTTTTACCAACATTTGCAGTATGAAATTTATTAAACATGCAATCAAGATGCACTGATAATTACTGGTGATTGGAATCCACAAGTTGGAAAAAAGAAGGACCTGTAGTTGGAAAACATGGTCTTGATGATAGAAATGATAATGGAGATTGCATGATAGAATTTTACAAAACCAACAAAATATTCACTGCAAATACCTTTTTCAACAACAGAAACAGTGACTATATATGTGGACCTCACCAGATGGAAAACACAGGAATGGAATTGACTGCATCTATAGAAAGACAGATGGAAAAGCTCAATATTATCAGCAAGAACAAGGCCTGTGGCTGGATGCAGAACAGACCACCAATTGCTCATAAGCAAATTTAAGTTCAAGCTGAAGAAAATTAAAATAAGTCCACAAGAACCAAAATATGGCCTTGAGTATACTCTACCTGAATTTGGAGGCCATCTCAAGAACAGATTTCACACATTGAACACTAACGACTGAAGACCAGACAAATTATGAAATGGCATCAAGGACACCATATATGAAGAAAACAACAGGTCGTTAAAAAGACAGGAAAGAAAGAAAACCAAAATGGATGTCAGAAGAGACTCTGAAACTTGCTATTGAACATAGAGCTACTAAAACAAAAGGAAGAAATGACGCAGTAACAGAGCTAAACAGAAGATTTCAAAGGGTGGTTCTAGAAGACAAAGTAAACTATTATGATGAACTGTGCAAAGACCTGGAGTTAGAAAAGCAAAAGGGAAGAACACACTTGCCATTACTCAAGCTGAAAGAACTGAAGAAAAATTTCAAGCCTTGAGTTGCAATTCTGAAGGATTCTACAGGCAAAATATTGAATGACACAGAAAGCACCAAAAAAAAGAGGGAAGGATTACACAGAGTCACTGTACCAAAAAAAATTGGTCAATGTTCAATCACTTCAGGAGGCAGCATATGACCAAGTATTGATGTTATTGAAGGAAGAAGTCCAAGCAACACCGGAGGCATTGGTGAAAAACTAGAACATTGACAGAATTCCATTCGAGATGTTTCAACAAATGGATGCAGTGCTGGAAGTGCTCACTCATCTATGACAAGAAATTTCGAAGACAGCTACCTGGCTAACAAAATGGAAGAGAACCATATTTCTGCCCATTCCAAAAAAAGGTGATACAACAGAATGTGGAAATTATTGAACAGTATCATTAATATCACACAGAGGTAAAATTTTGTTGAAGTTCGTTCAAAAACAGTTGCAGCAGTATATTGATAGGAAACTGCCAGAAATTCAAGCCAGATTCAGAAGAGGGTGTGGAAGGGTGGATGTCAGATGGATCTCTGAAAGCAGAGAATACCAGAATGATATTTACCTGTGTTTTATTGACTATGCAGAGGTATTCAACTATGTGAATCCGAACAAGCTGTGGATAACATTGCGAAGAATGGGAACTCCAGAACAGTTAATTATGCTCAGTTGGAGCCCGTGCATATATCAAGAGGCAGTCATCAGAAAAGAACGAAGGGATACTGCGTGGCTTAAAATCAGGAAAGGTTGGCATCAGAGTTGTATTCTTTCACCATACTTATTCATATCTGTATGCTGAGGAAATAATCTGAGAAACTGGACTATATAAAGAAGAACATGACATCAGGATTGGTTGAAGACTCATTAAAAACCTACAATATGACCCAATCTTGCTTGCTGAAAGTGAAGAGAACTTGAAACACTTACTGATGAAGACCAAAGACTACAGTCCGCAGTATGGATTATACCTCAACATAAAGAAAACAAAAATCCTCACTACTGGACCAATAAGCAACATCATGATAAACAGAGAAAGGACTGAAGTTGTCAAGGACTTCATTTTACTTGGATTCACAATCAATGCCCATGGAAGCAGCAATCAAAAACTCAAATGATGCATTGCATTGGGCAAATCTGCTGCAAAAGACCTCTTTAAAACATTGAAAAGCAAAGATGTCACTTTAAGGACTAGTGTGCACCTGATCCAAGCCACAGCATTTTCAATAGCTCCATATGCATGGGAAAGCCGGGCGTGAATAAGGACGAATGAAGAAGAATTGATGCCTTTAAATTATGTTGTTGGTGAAGAACATTGAATATACTCTGGACTGCCGGAAGAACAAACAAATCTGTCTTGGAAGAAATACAGCCAGAGTGCTCCTTGGAAGCGAGGATGGTGAGGCTACACACTTCAGACATGTTATCGGGAGAGACGAGTCCCTGGAGAAGGACATCATGCTCGGTTAGGTAGTTGTTGTTGTTGTTAGGTGCCTTCGAGTCGGTTCCAACTCATAGACCCTACATACAACAGAAGGAAACACCATCTGGTTCTGTACCACCCTCACAATTGTTGTTATGCTTGAGCCCAAAATAAGAAAAATAGAAGCCAAATAAAATCATCCAAAACAACTCCACCCTTCTTCAGACATTGAGGAAAGAAAGAAAAGGTGCAGCCCAAGGGAGCCACCCAGAGTATGGGCTTCTCCCCCAGGGTAGCTGTCCAACAGCGCCAGCCCCAAGTGGGATTGGCAATCCCAGTAGTGTTCTGTGGGGGATTGGTGGAGGCAGGAAGAGTATCTGCTTATAAATACGGCTTGAATATAAATAGGGCTTGAATACATTTCTATCTGAAGCGAAGGGATGTGAGGAGGCCAGGAGCAGAAGCCAGAGTGGACATTCCCTTCCGTCGTCTCCCCTCCTCACCATCACATTGTTGCTCATTGTGCCAACCTATATCACTGAGGGTCTTTTCTGACCCTCTACTTTACCAAGTATGATGTCCTTCTCCAGGGACTGATCCCTCCTGACAACACATCCGAAGCATGTGAGACGTAATTTCACCATGCTTGCTTCTAAGGTACATTCTGGTTGTACTTCTTCTAAGACAGATTTTTTCATTCTTTTGGCAGTCCGTGGTATATTCAATATCTTTTCCAACACCACAATTCAAAGGCACCAATTCTTCTTTGATCCTCCTTATTCATCATCCAGCTTTCATATGCATGGGACATGACTGAAAATATCATTACTTAGGTCAGGCACACATTAGTCTTCACGGTGACATCTTTGCTTTTCAACACTTTAAGAGGTCTTTTGCAGCAGATTTGCCCAATGCAATGCATCTTTTGATTTCCTGACTGCCGTTTCCATGGGTGTTGATTGTGGATCCAAGTAAAACGAAATCCTTGACAACTTCAATCTTTTCTCTGTTTATCATGATGTTGCTTATTGGTCCATTTGTGAGGATTTTTGTGAAGAGAACTTGAAGCACTTACTGACGAAGATCAAAGACTACAGTCTTCAGTATGGATTACACCTGAACATAAAGAAAACAAAAATCCTCACTACTGGACCAATAAGCAACATCATGATAAACAGAGAAAGGACTGACGTTGTCAAGAACTTCATTTTACTTGGATTCACAATCAATGCCCATGGAAGCAGCAGTCAAGAAATCAAAAGATTCATTGCATTGGGAAAATCAGTTGCAAAGGAACCCTTTAAAGTATTGAAAAGCAAGGATGTCACCTTGAAGTATAAGGTGCGCCTAACCCAAGCCACAGTATTTTCGATCACATTATATGCATGTGAAAGCTGGACAATGAATACGAAAGATCGAAGAAGAACTGACATCTTTGAATTGTGATGTTTGAAAAGAATATTGAATATACCTAGGACTGTCAAAAGAACAAACAAATCTGTCTTGGAAGAAGTACAACCAGAATGCCCCTTAGAAGGAAGGATGGCGAGACTGCATCTTAAATACTTTGGACATGTTGTCAGGAGGGATCAGTCCCTTGAGAAGGACTTCATGCTTGGTAAAGTAGAGGGTCAGCAAAAAAGAGGATGACCCTCAATGAGATGATTGACACAACGGCTGCAACAATGGGCTCAAGCATAACAACGATTGTGAGCATGGTGCAGGAATGGACAGTGTTTCCTTCTCTGGTACATAGGGTCACTGTGACTTGGAACGGACTCGACAGTACTTAACAACAATTGTCAACAACGACCCCTGCACTACTGAGTCCTACGGACACTTCTTTTTAACATATTACATAAATTAATTGGTCAAGCAAGGAAACAAACACTGTGATCTCTCAGCTCTGGGCTGAGCTGGATTGGCTCTTGGGTAACCTCAGTAAATGCTGTCAGGGTCCATTCTCTCTGACCCTTTTCTGCATCAGCCTCTGGGCTCTTGGACTCAACGTTTCCAAAGAGCAAACTTCCAGTGGGAGGCATACGGGCTCTTAAGCATCCTGTATTCAGACTTCCACTTAATCCTACTTTTCACCCATCTGTTCCACTACAGGATACCTGAATCCTCCAGTTCAGAGCTTCTCAGCAATTTGCAGCATGAATCACCTTGCTTATACTGCTGCTACTGTAGCTTAAGTTTTAGCTTTGTCATGCTTGCTAAAATGCTCCTACTCACGCATCTACATTCATGCCTCCTTGACACTTCTATTTATTCTTGTGATTACATACTTTGGACATGTTGTCAGGAGGGATCAGTCCCTGGAGAAGGACATTATGCTTGGTAAAGTAGAGAGAGAGTCAGCGAAAAAGAGGATGACCCTCAATGAGATGGATTGACACAGTGGCTGCAACAATGGGCTCAAGCGTAACAACGAGTGTGAGCATGGTGCAGGACCAGACATTCCTTTTGTTCACTATCACTGAAGTGGACTTATGGAAAAGTGGAGGCAAATGTTTATGTTCATTTTTTGATGATTATAAGGAATCATCTAATAAAATTCTTAGATGCATTTTTACACACTATTTAAGTTTAATCCCATGTCCTACTGTCTTAGAGCTAAATAACTGTTTTATGTGTATGTGTGTGTGTATGCAGATAAGAGGGCATCAGTATTAGACTCAGGTTAACTGAGCTGTAATTTTATGCTATTAATATATTTAATCACAATTGGTTCTTTTTTACTACTTTTCATCACATATTTTATAAGTAGCTTAAGTTTTAAAATCTACTTTTTTCTTTTACAGATTGATATGAAATCTATGCCAAAAGAAGTTCCTTTCCAGGAATGACTAGAAACTGCCTTGCCTGGAACATAAAAATAATTTTTCAAAATATAGCAGGACCTCTTTCTTATTATACATGCTGATGGCCCACCTACCCACATTAGGAAAATCTAAAGAAAAAAATTAATAATATAAAATTAATCATAACTCCCTGTATGTGGACCCCAGAACCCAGGTGCTTGGTATAACTAAAATGGCTGGCCCAGATCTAAATTTAACTCCATTTTGAATTAAACTGTGTCTTGGCCTAAAATTCTCTGCTTCTGCTGCCCTAAAAAGACAGTTCAGCTTCTTGTAAAAGTTTAACTCTTTGCAACACAGAAAGGAGCAAGGGTTAAGGCTTTAGCTTCTATTAGGAATTGTTTCTTAAAAGATGTTTGCTAAGGATGTTTACACAGCTTGGTCTAAGAAGAATGTCTCAGTCAACATGTTCCAGGAGGTTAGTGAATAGAACTGATAATGTAATAAAGTTTGTAGATTAATGATCTCCCTTGTAATTTCTTGCCATTTATCTCCTCTCTGCCTGAAAGCACGTAGCCCTTTGTTTTTCCCCACCCAGTGAAAACCTCACCATCCTTCTGCAACTTGGAACACTACAACATCCTGCCTGGTGCTAGTGCGTTTCCCAGATTCACAAATCTCTCTCTCTACCTCACAATAAAATGCTTTGCTTTCACTTCCAACAGAATGTAAAAACCGATGCTTCGCTACAACAACTCTCACAGATAGAACATTATAAAAATTATCTACAATAATTTCATTTTTATGACCCTATTTCTTTTTGCTATTAGTTTAAAAATATTCTCATGGAGTCCAGAAATAAACTCTTACGTCTATGGCTAATTCATTTTCAATAAAAGTGTCAGTTCTATGGGATGGGAAAAGGATAGTCTCTTCGACAAATGGTCCTTAGACAACTCTATCTCGGTATGCAGAAAAAAATTAAGCTGGAGGTATTAAAAAAAAGAAAAAAAAATTTTTTTTTGCACCTATACCTTGTACTATATACAAATAAGAACTCAAAATTCATCAGTGAGGTAAATATAAGAGCTAAAACATAAAACATGTAAAAGAAAATACAAGGTGAACCTTCGGGACCCTGTTTTTGGTCCTAGTTTCTTAGATATGACACCAAAAGATGAGCAATAAAAGAAAAAAATAGTTAAGTTGGACTTCAACAAAATGAAAAACATTTGCGCATCAGAGAACATCATCAAGAAAATGAACAGCATTATCAAGAAAGTTAAAAGACGACCCACAGAAATGGGAGAAAATATTTTGAAACCATATGTGGGATAATGCATGTGAAAGCTGGACAATGAAAAAGGAAGACCGAAGAAGAGTTGACGTCTTTGAATTGTGGTGCTGGCAAAGAATACTGAATATACCATGGACTGCCAAAAGAACGAACAAATCTGTCTTAGAAGAAGTACAACCAGAAAGCTCCTTAGAAGCAAGGATGGCCAGACTGCGTCTTACATACCTTGGACACGTTGTCAGGAGGGATCAGTCCCTGGAGAAGGACATCATGCTTGGCAGAGTACAGGCTCAGCGGAAAAGAGGAAGACACTCAACAAGGTGGATTGACACAGTGGCCGCAACAATCAGCTCAAGCATAACGATTATAAGGATGGCGCAGGACCCGGCAGTGTTTCGTTCTGTTGTGCATAGGGTCGCTATGAGTCGGAACTGACTCGACGGCACCTAACGACAACAATGTGCGATAAGGGTTCAATACCCAAAATACATAAAATATCTAAAGAACTCCTGAAACTCACCAACAAAAAAGACAAACAACCCAGTTAAAACCCCAGCAGAAAGCTCTGGTTCCAAGATCCTCCCACTTTGAATCACTCCTCTCCTCCCACACCCACTAAACCCGCTGTCACCTGCCCCTCCCGCGGGCCCCGCCTCTTCCGTGGACCCCGCCCCTCCCACGGGCCCCGCCCACCGAGCGCGCCCCCTCCCAGCGGCCCCCGCGGACCCATCCCCACCACTACCACCCTGAAGGGCAGGCAGAGCAGCTACACGGCGGCCCGGGCGCAGGTCCTGCGGCCCTGGAGGAGGAGGTGGGTCTGCCCTGGGACTGGGGACTCATCTGGGAAACGCGCGGAGGGCGAGGTACCGGGCCTCTTCTCCGCCTACCGGCACCGGCACCGGGGCCCGCGCTGCCCGACATCCCGCCCCGCGCCCACGCCGCCTGGCCACCACCTCCTCCAAGAGCTCTTCCCCGGCGTCGGGACCCCGCCTCAGCTGGAAGAACTGCAGTGACTTGATGCGGACAGGGCCCCTGCGCTCCTTGCTCTTTGACCCCTGGCCCTTCCCGTGACCCTGGAGGTCTTGGCTGCTCCACACCCACTTCACGGGGGCTGGAGGCCTGCCTGGCAGGCGGGCCCTTCACAGCTCCATACCCCAGTCTGCTGAAGGGTCAGCGGGAATCCCTTTGGCTTGGGAAGGGGGTGACTACAGACACTCTGTGCCCCTTTCTCCTCCCTCTGCTTTTGTCCTGGCAGCTAAGTCAGGACCTCAAAGCTGGACTGGGTGGGGTTCTGCTGAGAGAATCCACTTCAAATCATCTGCATGCCCTGTGCTCAGAGGAGGGAGTATGAAACCCTTCAGGAACCACCAGCAGCAGGGAGGTTGATGGAATGGTGAAATGGGGAGGATGTCAGAGGAGTAGTTGTTGTTGTTAGGCACCCTCAATTTGGTTCATAACTACCATATGTACAACAGAAACGAAACAAACACTACCCGGTCTTGCACTATCCTCACAATCATTGCTATGTTTGAGCACATTGTTGCAGCCCCTGTGTCAGTCTATCTCATCCAGGGTCTTCTGCTTTTTTGCTTTTTTACGTTGCTGACCCTCTACTTTACCAAGCATGATGTCCTTCTCCAGGGACTGGTCCCTCCTGATAACGTGTTCAAATTCTGAGACAGGAAGTCACCATCCTTGCTTCTAAGGAGCATTCTGGCTGTACTTGTTACAAGACACATGTGTTCGTTCTGGCAAGTCCATAGTATATTCAGTATTCTTCACCACCATAACTGAAAGTCATCTTCGGTTTTTCTTATTTGCTGTCCAGCTTTTGTATGCATATGAGGCAATTGAAAATACCATGCCTTGAGTCAGGCACACCTTGGTCCTTAAAGTAACATTTTGCTTTTTAACACTTTAAAGAAGTCTTTTGCAGCAGATTTGCCCAAGGTAATATGTCATTTGATTTCTTGACTGATGCTCCCATGGGCATTGATTGTGGATCCAAGTAAAATGAAATCCTTGACAACTTCAGTCTTTTCTCTGTTTATCATGATATTGCTTATTGGTCAAGTTGTGAGGATTTTTGTTTTCTTTATGTTGAAGTGCAATCCATACTGAAGGCTGTCCCCTTTAATCTTCATCAGTTATGTGCTTGAAGTCCAGTTCACCTTCAGCAAGCAAGGTTGTGTCACCTACATATCACAGGTTTTTAATGAGTCCTCCCTCCTCCAGTTTTGATGCCACATTCTTCTTCATACAGTACAGCTTCTCGAATTATTTGCTTAGCATACAGATTGAATAAACATGTTGAAAGGATACAACCCTGATGCAGCTTTTAAATTTTAAATTTAGGTCTATGACCCAACACAAATCAATTTTTGTATGTATACGTGTGAACGTAGGGAGGCAAGGTTTATTTATTTATTTATTTATTCTGTGTGGATATTGTTACTCTAGCACTATTTCTTTGATTTAATTCCTTTGGAAACCTTGTGGGAATTTACGTGGCTGTGTTAATGTGCCTCCGTGCATCTGTCAGTTTGTCATACTGTGGTGACATGTGTGAGGCTGGAAGCTATTCTAACAGTATTTCAAATACCAGTAGAGTCACCCATAGGGGACGGGTTTCAGTGCTGCTTCCAGAGTAAGACAGGCTAGGAAGAAGGACCTGGTGGCCTACTTCTGAAAAAATTGGCCAGTGAAAAACGTAAGAATAGCAGTGAACATTGTCTGATATAGTGACAGAAGATGAGACCCTTAGGTTGAAGGCACTGAAAATACAATTGAGGAAGAGCTGCCTCCTCAAGTAGAGATGATCTTAATGACATGGACAGAGTCAAGCTTTTGGAACCTTCATCTGCTGATGTGGCACGACTCAAAGTAAGAAGAAACAGCTTCAAACATCCATTAATAATCAAAGGGGAATGTACGAAGTATGAATCTAGGAAACTTGGAAGTTGTCAAAAAAGGACTGTATAAAGATGGATATCCTAGGCATTAGTGAGCTGAAATGGACTGGTATTGGCCATTTTGAATTAAACAATCATATGGTCTACTATGCTGGAATGACAAATTGAAAAGGAATGGTATCTCACTGATCATCAAAAAGATCGTTTCAACATCTATCCTGAAGTACAATGTTGTCGGTGATAGGATGATATCCATATGCCTGCAAGGAGGACCAAATTAATATGACTATTATTCAAATTTACACAAGAACCACTAATGCAAAGACAAGGAAATTGAAGATTATTACCAACTTCTGCAATCCAAAATTGATCAAACATGCCAACAGGATACACTGATAATTACTGGAGATGAGAATGTGAAAGTTGGAAACAAGAAGGATCAGTAGTTCGAAAATATGGCCTTGGTGATAGAAACAACAGTGGAGATTGCATGATAGAATTTTGCAAGACCAACAACTTATTCATTGCAAATAAATTTTTTCAACATAAACAGCAACTAAACATGTAGACCTCATGGGGTGGAAATAGCAGGAATCAAATCGACTACATCTGTGGAGAAAGTGGATGGAAACGCTTAATATTGTCAGTCAAAACAGGTCCAGGGTCTGTCTGTGGAACAGACCATCAATTGCTCATATTCGAGTGCAAGTGGAAGCTCGAAGGAAATTACAAGAAATCTTCAAGAGGCAAAATATGACCTTGAATATATCTCACCTGAATCTGAAGACTACCTCAAGAATATATTTGACACACTGAAAACACTAATGAACAAAGACCAGATGAATTGTGGGATGACATCAAGGACATCATACACGAAGAAAGCAAAAGATCATTAAAAAGACAGGAAAGAAAGAAAAGACCAAAATGGATGTCAGAAAAGACTCTGAAACTTCCTCTTGAATGTAGAGCAGCTGAAGTGAATAGAAGAAATGATGAAGTAAAAGAGTTGAACAGAGGATTTCAAAGGGTGGCTCGAGAAGGCGCAGTAAAGTAGTATAATGAAATGTGCAAAGACTTGGAGTTAGAAAACCAAAAGAGAGGAATGCGGTCGGCATTTCTCAAGCTGAAAGAACTAAAGAAAAAATTCAGATCTTCAAATGCAATATTGAAGAATTCTGTGGGCAAAATATTGAATGGATCAGGAAGCATCAAAAGAAGATGGAAGGGATATACAGAGTCACTGTACCAAAAATAATTGAAGTTTAACCATTTCAGGAGGTAGAATATGATCAAGAACCCTTGGTTTTGAAGGAAGAGGTTTAAGCAGCACTGAAGGCACTGGCAAAAAAACTAGGCTCCAGGAATTGACAATACCAGTTGAGATGTTTCAACAAATGCATGCAGCACTGGAGATGCTCAGTCACTGATGCCAAGAAATTTGGAAGATAGCCGCCCAGCACCTGAATGTAAGTGGTCCATATTTGTGCCCCGGCCAAAGAAAGGTGATCCAGCAGAAGGCAGAAATTACCAAATAATATCATTAATATCACACACGAGTGAAATCTTGCTCAATATCATTCAAAAATGGCCACAGCAGTACATCCACAGGGAACTGCCAGAAATTCAAGTCAGATTTAAAAGAGGACATGGAACAATGGATATCATTGCTGATGTCAGATGGATCATGGCTGAAAGCAGAAAATGTCAGAAAGATGTTTACTTGTGTTTTATTGACTACAGAAAGGCATTTGACTGTGTAGATCATAACAAATTATGGATAACATTGCAAAGAATGGAAATTCCGGAACACTTAATTGTGCTTATGCAGAACCTGTACATAGACTAAGAGGCAGCTGTTGAACGGAACAAGGGGATACTGCGTGGTTCAAAATCAGGAAGGGTGTGCATTGGGGTTGTATCCTTTTACCATACTAAATCTGTATGCTGAGGAAATAATTCGAGGAGCTGGACTATATTAAGAAGAACAGGGTGTCAGGATTAGAGGAAGATTCATTAACAACCTGCGTTATGCAGATAACACAACCTTGCTTGCTGAAAGTGAAGAGGACTTGCAGCACTTACTGACGAAGATCAAAGACTACAGGCTTCAGTATGGATTGCACCTCAAACTAAAGAGGACAAAAATTCCTCAGAACTGGACCAATAAGCAACATCAAGATGAACGGAGAAAAGACTGAAGTTGTCAAGGACTTTAAGGACTTGGATCTACAATCAACACCCATGGAAACAGCAGTCAAGTAATAAAATGACCTATTGCATTGGGCAAATCTGCTGCAAAAGACCTCTTGAAAGTGTTGAAAAGCAAAGATGTCACTTTGAGGACTAAGGTGCACTTGAGCCAAGCCATGATATTTTCAGTCACCTCATATGCATGCTGGACAACGAACAAGGAAGATCAAAGAAGAACAGATACCTCTGAGTTATGGTATTGGCAAAGCTTACTGAAGTATACCACGGACTACAAGGATAACGAACAAACCTGTCTTGGAAGAAGTACAGCCAGATGGTCCTTGGAATTGAGAATGGTAAGACTTCATGCCTCGTACTTTGGACATGTTATTAGGAGGCACCAGTCCCTGTAGAAGGACATCATGCTTGGTTATGTAGAGGATCAACAAAAATACTTAGAGCCTTGATGAGATGGACTGACACAGTGGCTGCAACAATGGACTCAAACATAGCAAGCATTGTGAGGATGCTGCAGGACCGGGTAGTTTGTTCTGTTGTACATACAGTCGCTGTGAGCTGGAACCTAATCCATGGCACCTGACAACAACAACAACGTTAATGTGGTCAATTTCTCGACTCTGTTTCATTGGTTGATCTACTTCATTATCCTTACACCGTTACACTTTCTTCATTACTGCAGCATTACAGCAACTTTTCAAACAATTTTTTTCCCCAAGATTGGTTTGCATATCCACAAATTCTACATCTGCCTTCATACTTAATGACGAAAGACTGAATACTTTCCCCAGTGTAAAGGAGGAAATGAAAACATGCAACTCAGTAAGCCCAGTGCAATGTGAGAACGGCGGCTGCTGCCTGGACACTCCTGAGTGGTCTATGGGAGCAGGAAAGACCGGTGCGGTGGAAGGTATTTTAGAAGACAGCGTTCAGCACATTGAACACATGACCAGGTAGGGAGGCCTTCCTTAAACGTCACTTCCTTAGAGTCACGCTCAACATCCAAATTTAGAGATCAGCGTTTCAGCTGAATGTTGAAATATTGCACAGTTTTAAAAAAATACACACACATATATTTTCACACATGTACATGTACTTCTGTGCACATGAATATACATACTTATACATATATCTAAGTATACACATATATATATGCATATATTTTTTAATGTCCTTTATTTTTCGAGCACTTTAAAGTTTTCAGGAGCTGTCTACCTTTGGGAAATTTACAATACATATTAGCATCTTAAAGGCTCTGAGAGGAATTGCAGAATGGTTTACTGAAACCAAATATTCCGGGGACATCCACAACTCCCCTATTTTTCATGGCCTAACTAGTATGTTTATAGACATACTTTACATAAAGCTGAATATTGTTTAAAGTTCCACAGAACAACTCCCCAACCAATCAAAATAAACCTGCCACAAATTAAGCCGATAAGCTTTTTCTCAAACAAACCAAGAATGAACGCTAGGCACAAAAGAAAAACCATGTGCCTGGAAGTGTATTTCATGTGTAGTAATGAGCACACTCAGTTTAATAAAAATATTGCTTCTTCCCATTTGCATGTGGGAGTTCTATGGTAAACTTCTACCTAGATGTTAAATACCCAACTCTGAATCACAACTGGAAGAAAATATCTTTTACCAATGATAACCACAGTGGTTTTAATACAACTTTACTGATTTGGTTTATTAACTAGCATCCTTCTTTCAAGTATAATAACCTATTCTAGTGATCTTAAGCATAAATTAAAATTCATCAGAAGATAAAGAGGCACCTCACCAAACCCAGGGATAGGAATGCAACCCAAATTTATGGAATGCAGTAAATCCAGGGACTGGACCGCTGTGCCTCTCTCACTCTCTCCCCCTTCATCAATGATTCCCCCACCCCTTCACTGTCTTCTTCTGATTCTCAGTCAATATGGCCGAAAAAACATGGCTATAACAGCTCCTGAGTTTCAGGTTACAAGTTCAACCGTGACAAGACACTGAACTCTGATTGATCCACCTTCTGTCAGTTCCCTGCTCCTCCCTACCCCAGCCCGTCAGGAACCATCCCTGAAAGGTGATGAACATGAACAGAGGACAGGGCAGGGAAGCCATTACCACAAAGAGGGAAAGGGAAAATAGACAACCTGTGTCTACTACATCTGGCAAATTGCTCAAACAAAGCAAAGACAACCCTTGGTTAATCACACACATGCTGTTGATTCCATTACATTAACAACCTAAATGTGGCTTCAGGCTGGACCAGAATTGGTAGAGACTACAAAATGTGCTTTTTCCTTTTTCTCAACTAAACACTGAAAAAGACATCTTAGGAATAATTAACAGCAGCATAGAAGGTGAGAAAGAAGTACTGAAATGGAATTAACAATCCTTAATAAATAATGATCATTCCATGCACCCACTAGGATTCCACCTTTATCGGTTATTCCATAACTATTCTCAAATTAACACTCCTGTGAGCAGGTGTCTACATGGCAAGTTCTTATTCTCTCTTCAGATCTCACAGCCTGATATGAACAAACACACAGACTCATCTCTGCCACTTCCCCATGCCCACCAATGTTGCGGCTACAAACAATGGCTTGCCCTTTCCAGATTTATAGGACAGACGTGTATGAAAAAGTATTGTTTATCTGAAATTCAAATTTAACTGAGTGCCTCTTATTTTTTATTTGCTGAGTTTGCCAACCCTACCCAGACCACACTCTGTGCTGTCAATGCTCCCTTGACCTTCTCACCCTTTTCCTTTCACTTAGAGTGCCCCCTCTTGGACAAAATCACCCTTCAAGGGCCAACAAAGACACTATTTTCTTTGTAAAACATCCCCTATTTTCCTCAGGTAGTTAGACCATTCTAGGATACTTTTCTCAACTCTTGATTAAAACACTTGCCACACTGAATTGGCTACCTATTTCTACCACCGGCCATGACCACTTCAAGGCCACGACTGGGTTTCAGATATCTTTGAATCTCCATGCCTGGTACATAGTAGATATTTCATAAAAGTGAGTGAATGAATGAATGAATTTCTTTGTAAATGAACTACTGCTATCACCTATTAACTCCCATCCCATTTCCCTCTGTGATTCCATGCTCCATCTCCTAAACACAGTATATTTTGAACTTCAGGCCACTCCTTTGTAAGTAGAAAAATTAATTTAGTGAATAAAGCGAGCAAGAAATAGAATCAAGTGAAATAGGTTAGAGGGATGTGGAGTGAAGTGTAATGGAAACTAAAGTGCTGCACATAGTAAGGCTAAGTCCTGTTCATCTCAAGTTTCAGTTGTGTGTGTGTATGGGTGTGTGCATCTATATGTGTGTATTGGATTTCAGCACAGAATGCATTTTTACTGTGGGTTCTGGTCAAAACAGTATATGAAAGCCACGTGTCTGTCAGTTTGTCATATTGTGGGGGCTTGCGTGTTGCTGTGATGCTGGAAACTATGCCACTGGTATTCAGATACCAGCAGGGTCACCCATGGAGGACAGGTTTCAGCTGAACTTCCAGACTAAAACAGACTAGGAAGAAGGACCCGGCAGTCTACTTCTGAAAAGCATTAGCCAGTGAAAACCTTATGAATAGCAGTGGAACACTGTCTGATATAGTGCTGGAAGATGAGCCCCCCAAGTTGGAAGGCACTCAAAAGATGACTGGGGAAGAGCTGCCTCCTCAAAGTAGAGTCGATCTTAACGACATGGATGGAGTAAAGCTTTCAGGACCTTCATTTACTGATGTGGCACGACTCAAAATGAGAAGAAACAGCTGCAAACATCCATTAATAGTCGGAACCTGGAATGTACGAAGTATGAATCTAGGAAAATTAGAAATCATCAAAAATGAAATGGAATACATAAACATCAATATCCTAGGCATTAGTGAGCTGAAATGGACTGGTATTGGCCATTTTGAAGCGGACAACCATATAGTCTACTATGCTGGAAATGACAACTCGAAGAGGAATGGTGTTGCATTCATCATCAAAGAGAACATTTCAAGATCTATCCTGAAGTACAATGCTGTCAGTGATAGGATAATATCCATACGACTACAAGGAAGACCAGTTAATATGACTATTATTCAATTTTATACACCAACCACTAGGGCCAAAGATGAAGAAATAGAAGATTTTTATCAGCTGCTACAGTCTGAAATTGATTGAACATGCAATCAAGATGCATTGATAATTACTGGCGATTGGAAGATGAAAGTTGGAAACAAAGAAGAAGGATCAGTAGTTGGAAGTATGACCTTGGTGACAGAAAAAATGCCAGAGACTGAATGATAGAATTTTGCAAGACCAACGACTTCCTTATTGCAAGTACGTTCTTTCACCAACATAAACGGCTACTATACACATGGACCTCGCCAGATGGAACACACAGAAATCAAATTGACTACATCTGTGGAAAAAGACGATGGAAAAGCTCAGTATCACCAGTCAGAACAAGGCCAAGGGCTGACTATGGAACAGACCATCAATTGCTCATATGCTAATTCAAGCTGAAACTGAAGAAAATCAGAGCAAGTCCACAAAAGCCAAAATATGACCTTAAGTATATCCCACCTGAATTTAGAGACCATGTCAAGAATAGATTTCATGCACTGAACACTAGTGACCGAAGACCAGACAAGTTGTGGAATGACATCAAGGACATCATCCATGAAGAAAGCAAGAGGTCATTGAAAAGACAGGAAAGAAAGAAAAGACCAAGATGGATGTCAAAGGAGACTCTGAAACTTCTCTTGAACTTCAAGCAGCTAAAGCAAAAGGAAGAATTGATGAAGTAAAAGAACTGAACAGAAGATTTCAAAGCACCTCTCCAGAAGACAAAGTATTATAATGACATGTGCAAAGAGCTGCAGATGGAAAACCAAAAGGGAAGAACACACTCGGCGTTTCTCAAGCTGAAAGAACTGAAGAAAAAACTCAAGCCTCGAGTTGCAATAGTGAAGGATCCCACGGGGAAAACATTAAATGACGCAGGAAGCATCAAAAGAAGATGGAAGGAATACACAGAGTCATTATACCAAAAAGAACTGGCCGATGTTCAACCATTTCAGGAGGTGGCATATGATCAGGAACCGATGGTACTGAAGGAAGAAGTCCAAGCCGCTCTGAAGGCACTGGCAAAAAAACAAGGCTCCAGGAATTGATGGAATATCAGTTGAGATGTTTCAACAAACAGATGCAGCACTGGAGGTGCTCACTTGCCTATGGCCAGCTTCCTGGCCAACTGACTGGAAGAGATTCATATTTATGCCTACTCCCAAGAAAGGTGATCCAACCGAATGTGGAAATTATACAACAATATCACTAATATCACACGCAAGCAAAATTTTGCTGAAGATCATTCAAAAACAGCTGCAGCAGTATATTAAAAGGGAACTGCCAGAAATTCAGGCCAGTTTCAGAAGAGGATGTGGAACCAGGGATATCATTGCTGATGTCAGAGGGATCCTGGCTGAAAACAGAGAATACCAGAAGGATGTTTACCTGTTTTTTATTGACTATGGAAAGGCATTCAACTGTGTGGATCGTAACAAACTATGGATAACATTGCGAAGAATGGGAATTCCAGAACACTTAACTATGCTCATGAGGAACATGTACACAGATCAAAAAGCGGTTGTTCAGACAGAACAAGGGGATACTGTGTAGTTTAAAGTCAGAAAAGGTGTGTGTCAGGGTTGTATTCTTTCACCATACCTATTCAGTCTGTATAATGAGCAAATAATCCGAGAAGCTGGACTATGAAGAAGAACGGGGCATGGGGACTGGAGGAAGATTCATTAACAACCTGCATTATGTAGATGACACAACCCTGCTTTCTGAATGTGAAGAGGACTTGAAGCACTTACTAATGAAGATCAAAGACCACAGCCTTCAGTATGGATTACACCTCAACATAAAGAAAACAAAATCCTCAGAACTGGACCAATGAGCAACATCATCATAAACGGAGAAAAGATTGAAGTTTCAAGGATTTCATTTTACTTGGATCCACAATCAACAGCCATGGAAGCAGCAGTCAAGAAATCAAAAGATGCATTGCATTGGGCAAATCTGCTGCAAAGGACCTCTTCAAACTGTTGAAGAGCAAAGATGTCACCCTGAAGACTAAGGTGCG
Organism: Loxodonta africana; assembly: GCF_030014295.1. Lineage (NCBI taxonomy): Eukaryota > Metazoa > Chordata > Mammalia > Proboscidea > Elephantidae > Loxodonta > Loxodonta africana. The sequence goes on from NC_087344.1 coordinate 18,863,812, forward strand.
CCTGACCCAAGCCATGGTATTTTAAAATCGCATCACATGCATATGAAAGCTGGACAATGAATAAGGAAGACCAAAGAAGAGTTGACCATATATAGATGGTTCTTTAAAGAACACAATGCAAACATTTTTTACTAGTTAAGCTCAACTATTTTTTTGTTTTAAAGATGACTTCAGGAGATCATTTCAGGTTAAAGTTTAAAGATGACCTCAGGGCAATGGTTTTAGGGAGGTCATCCAGGCTCAACAGTTTGGATTCCATAAGAGTTTCATATTCTGTTGCATATTTCCTCACTTTTGATCAGGATTCTTCTATACAGTCTTTGATCCAAATGTTCAATAATGGTAGCCAGGTACCATCCAGTTCTGGTCTAGTGGCAAAGGAGGCAGTTGTTCACAGTCTTTAGCCTTAAGCCCCTGTTTTCATTCCACCTAGAGCTATTGTTGCTTGTGAAAGCTGAACAGTGAATAAAGAAGACCAAAGAAGAATTGATGCATTTCAGTTATGGTGTTGGCAAAGAATACTGAATATACCGTGGACTGCCAGAAGAACAAATACATCTGTCTTGGAAAAAGTACAGCCAGAGTGTTCCTTAGAAGCAAGGATGGAAAGACTTCATCTCACATAGTTTGGACATGTTATCAGGAGGGACCAGTCCCTGGAGAAAGACATCATGCTTGGCAAAGTAGAGGGTCAGCGAAAAGGAAGACCCTCAGTGCGATGGATTGACACGGTGGTTGCAACAATGGGCTCAAGCATAACAACAGTTGTGAGCATGGCACAGGACTGGGCATTGTTTCCTTCTGTTGTACATAGGGTGGCTATGAGTTGGAAGTGACTTGACAGCACCTGACAACAATAGAGCTGTTGTGCAGAGAATTTGTTCATACCATCAATCCAGCTTCTATCCCATAGCGTTTGAAAGTAGTGACTTGTGTGGACTTAGGCAGTCTTATTGGTTCCCATTTGGCATGTCCAATCAATATGGGCAGAAAGACGGAATTACATACTTTCTCTTTTCCAATACTAGATAGGGGAAGTGTTCCCCAGTCAGACACAATATCCATCCCCATAATATGTTCAGGTAAAGGAGACAACCACTTTCCATAAAGGCTGTTCAAGCATTCCAATTTATCATCCAAAGTTTCATCCTTATCCCATTACCCGTTCCATTTCTATATCCTTCCAATCTGCCTGTACTCACTCTTAGGATACAGCCAACAGGCTTTTGGTTTTTGTTGTTGTTGAGAATATACACAGCAAAACATATACCAGCCATTTCTACATGTATAAGCCAGTGACACTGATTACATTTTGAGTTGTGCAACCATTCTCATGTTCCTTTTTTGATTTGTTCCTCCCTAATTAATATAAACTGCTTCTTAAGGTTCCTATCAAATCTTTGGAGTTGCTGTTTTCCCTGTGTGGTTCCATAGAGATAATTCCTAAAAGAGCATAATGCTCAAAAAAAAAAAAAAAAAAAAAAAAAAAACCCAGCGCCTGGGCAGATATTTATTAGTTAAGCTAAACTGTTGCTTGGTTTTAGGAAGACTTTTTGTTTTTCAGGGGTTATTTTTGCTTTAGGTATTAAAGATATCTCCGGACAGTAGTTTCAGGGGTTCGTCCAGCACTCTTGGCTCCAGAAAGTCTGGAGTCCATGAAAATCTCAAATTCTGTTCTGCATTTTTCCCTTTTTGATCAGGATTCTTCTACAGGATCCTTGATCAAAATGTTCAGGAGGTAGCTAGACACCATCCAGTTCTTCTGGTCTCATGGCAAAGAAAGCAGTTTTTCATGGAGGCAATTAACCACACATTGCATATCCCCCTCCTCTTCCTAACTCTCTTCTTTTGTTGTTCCAGCCCAATAGAGACCAATTTTGGTTCCATGGCTAGGTGCTTGCAAGTTTTTAAGACCCCAGGCATTGCACTACTAACTAGGAGGTAGCACAGAAACGTTAAACACATTAGTAGACCAGTTAACTGGGATGTCCCATGAAATCGTGACCCTTAACCTTCAAACCAAGGAACCAAATCCCGTAAGGTTTTTGGTTGTGCTTAAGCAGGGTCAGCAATTACCCTTTATTTCTTGTTGTTGTAAATATATTTGTTACACATTGAATTATGTCCCCCCAGTATATGTGTTGTACATCCTAACCTCTATGCCTGTGGTTATAATCCCATTTGTGAAGGGACTGTCTTTGTTATGTTAATGAGGCAGGATTAGTGTAGGGTGTATTTTGAGCCAATCTCTTTGAGATGTAAAAGAGATTAAACAAGCAAACAAGGAAGCAGAGATGGGGGAAGAGATCTCCCAGAGCAGAAGCTCCAAGACACAAGGACCTTCCACCAGAGCCTACATAAGAAGAAAGCCTTCCCCTAGAGCCAGCATCCAGAATTCAGCCTCCTAATCTGTAAGAAAATAAATTTGTTTGTTAAAGCTATGCGTTTGCGGTATTTCTGTTACAGCAGCAAGAGATACTAAGACATTATCACACAACTTTTGCCAGTTCAACTTTTTATAGGTGTATAACTTACTGACAGCAGTTACAATAATACGCTGTGTAACTCTAGCCTTAATTCAATTTTCCATCACCGTTAACCACCCTTTCTTCCTCCTCCCTACTGCCCCTCCCAGTGCCGTCGAGTCGATTCCGACTCATAGCGACCCTATAGGACAGAGTAGAACTGCCCCATAGAGTTTCTGTCCCTAGTAACCACTAAAAGACTTTGGTTTCTACACATTTGCCTTTTCTTGTTTTTTTTTCAAGTGAGCTTGTACAATATCTGTCCTTCTGTGATTAACTAATTTCACTCAGCATAATGTCTTCAAACTCCATCATCAAGTTTTGATTTTGCAATGGTAGGGAGAGGAAATTTTCCCCAGTCAGACATACATTCCCCAATAGACATCATTTCCAATCCCATAATACATTCAAGTAAAAGGAATTTAATCACGTCCAATAAACCCTGTTCATCCAAACTTCCACCTTAATGGTCTCAAATATTGTATCCTCCCTATCTAACTGTAGCTCCCATTAAGATTCACCAACGAATTTTGGAAGCAGTGCCTAGAGCTCCTGTCTCAAGGAGTTCAGAAGGTCTACTGGTCATTTTGCCCACTCATGTTCATATGACCTTGAGTCTCCAGCCAAGGCTTGGACCAAGAACATCAGACCTTCTCAAAGATCCTTATCCTGATTAGATTCTGCACCACTGACCCTGGCAGTTGTAGGTCTGGCTTCTCATTCTCACCTTTGTCTTGCAGGGTTCTCAATTCCTCTAAATGAGGGTCAACAAAATAGATTTATCTAGGGATCTTCAGTATTGGATTACTAGCAGGTCTCCTGTCAGTCCACCCAGCTTCAGAGTGTGCCTTCATATTTTTTTTTTTAACCCCATCAGTGTTTGTTTTAGTCCTCAATTTCTTAATAACCTATTGAAGTTCTCCACCCTGCTGAATAGAATCCCTTGACTCCTCCCTTTCCCTTTCCCCTCTGTTGTTCCAGTTCTAAACTTCTTTGCTATCTTCAGCATAAATCTTTCTTTTGGAAATGGCTCTGATGCTAGTGGCTATAGCTTGGTCTTCCATAATGCAAGCTTGACCCAGTGTCAGGATCCTTTCTGAAACTTGCTTTTTCTCTCATTTTAAACTCTCCTTTGATAGGATTATTAGGATAGCGGCTGTAGCTCAGACCGGACAGAATCCAAGCTTGGTCCAATGTCAGGATCTGCCCCAACACTTTCTTTTCCTTTTTTTTTTTTGTAAATTAAAAATGTATTCTTTTTTAATATTATACGATATATCTAATTTTCCATTTTAATCAGTTTTAAGTATACTATTCAGTGGCATTAAATAGATTCAATGTTGTAGAAGCATTACCACTTATTGTTGGCAAAATTTTTTTATCACCCAAATTAGAAACTCTGTACTCATTCAGAATAACTTCCCCTTATTCTTTTCCCCAGTACTGGTATCCTGTAATCCATTTTCTGTCTCTATGAATTGGCCTATTCTAGTTTGTGGGTTTAGATACTTCACATACGCTTACTTTACTTGCTATGTTTTCAGAATCTATCAATATTATGGATCAGAATTTCATACCTTTTTTGGCTGAATAACACGCCATTGTATGTATATCCCACATTTTGTGTACCCATTCATCTGTTAATGGACACTTGAGTTTATACCTTTTGGCTATTGTGAATAATGAATATTGGTTTACAAGTTACTCTTGAGTTGCTGTTTTCAATTCCTTTGGTATATACACATAGGAGTAGAAGCGGTGGGTCTCGTGATAATTGTTTACCTTTCTGATTAAGCACCAGTGTGTTTTCCATAGCAGCTGTACCGTTTTACATTTCCCCCAGCAATGTACGAGTGTTCAAACTTAGCTACATTCTCCACATTATTTTTCATTTTTGAAAATGATTGTTATATCCAGCCTATTAGGTATGAAGTAGTATCTCATTTTGGTTTTGATTTGTATTTTGCTAAGGACTAATCATGTTTATCACCATGTCTTACGATTCTTGGTTATTTGTATACCTTCTTTAGAGAAATATCTATTCAAGTCCTTTGCTCATGTTTAAATTGGTGGTTGGTCTTCTTGTTCTTGAGTTTTTAGAATTCTTTACATATTCAGGATCTTATATCCGTATGAGTTATATGACTTGCAAATATTTTCTCCTATTTTATAAAAAAATTTTATAGGTTGTGTTTTTATGATTTCTTGATGTCTTTTTTTTTCTTTCTTTCTTTTAAAACAACTTTTTTTAACCTTTTTGTTTGTAAAAATATACAGAACAAATCATTTGTCAAGTCAGCATCTTCACACATACAATTCATTGATACCAATTACATCAATCATATTGTGCAACTGTCACCAGTATCTACTGCCAAATTTTCTATCACCATAAACAGAAACTTAGTGCTTCCTAAACAATGATGGACAAAATTTGTAATTTCAATGTAATGCAATTTTTCCATTTTTTATTTTGTTGTTTATATTTTTTGTGTCACATGTAAATACATATTGCCAAATCCTTATAGTTTCTTCTAAGAATGTTATGACATTAGCTGTCATATTTCGTTCATGAATCACTTTGAGTTATTTTTGGATAGTGGGAAGAACAAGTCAAACTTCATTCTCTTCCATGTGGAATTCCAGTTATCTTTGTACCATTCGTTAAAGAGACTCTTCTTCCCACCACTGAATGGATTTGGCATCCTTACTGAAAATGAATTGACCTGACCATATATGAATGGGTTTATTTGTAGAGTTTCCATTCCATTCAGTTGTTCTATATGTCTATTCATATGCCAATATCGCACACTTTGATTACTGCAGCTTTGCAGTTGTTTTGAAATTGGGTAGTATGACTTTGATCCCTGTGTTTGAAGATTATTTTGGCTATTCAGGATCCCTAGCAATTCAAGATGAGCGCAAGTTGTGGCTTTTCAATTTCTATAAAAATGGCTTTTGGAATTTTCATTGGGATTACACTGAATCTGTAGATTAATTTAGTAGGATTGTCGTTTTGAGAATATTAAGTCTTCCATTCCATAAACACGGTCTTTCCATTTATTTAGGTCTTCTTGAATTTGTTTCAGCAATATTTTGTAGTTTTGCCTCCTAAGTTAAATTTAGTCTTAAGGATTCCCTTTTTTAGATGCTATGGGAAAAAGAATGTTTCTTTTTTGATTGTTGTGTGTGCTTGAGTTTATTTTCCTTGAAATTTGTTTAGCTTCTTACATTTGTAGATTTACATCTATAATCAAATTTTGGAACTTTTCAGTCCTTATTTCTTCAAGTATGATTTTTGTCACTTTCTCTCCCTTTTCTCCTTCTGGGGTACCAGTACTGGTCATCTTGAGTGTGTCTAGCAGGTCTCATAGGCTTTGTTTACTTTTCTTCTTTTTTCATTTTGCTCTTGAGACTCAGCAGTTTCAACTGCCGTTTTTTCAACTTTGCTGATTGTTTCTTCTGAAAGAGGATGAAATCTTTGCATCCTCTAGTGAGTTTTTATTTCAGTGTCTGTGTTTTTGAGCTCCTGAATTTTTGTTTGGTTTCTTTTTATACTTTCTCTTGATTAATATTCTCATTTTCTTTCATACATTGCTTTCCATATGTCCTTTAACAATTTCGCCATGTTTTCCTTTGGCTCTATAGGCATATTTAAGACAGTTTTTTCGAAGTCTTTCTCTAGTAAGTCTGATGTGTGGACTTGAACATTTTGTCAATTTATTTTGTTCCTTAGAATAGAACAAATTTTGTTTTTCTCGTATGTGTTATGTTTTTTTTTTTAACTGGACATTTTAATATATAAAGTGGCATTTTCTGTTCCCGGTAAGCGATAATTCTTTGTAGTAGTCCATCTGTATCTCCAACATCTGGGGCAGCAGTTTGCTCTGTAAGCTCAGTTCTCTGGTAGATTTAAGAACTGTTGTTGCTTTTCAGCTTTTCTCTTGTTTTGAAGCTCCAAGAGACATCCAAGCTGATCTTATAGTAGAATGGAAGCTGGAAATCTCCAACTAGTGTTTTTACAGTGATTTTATTAAATGCCAGGAGCTAAAAAATACACAGAAAATACAAACAAATCAAAATAAAACCCACAGCCACCTCTCCCAATCGGTGCAGATTGACTCTATGCTGGGGCACTCCTTAAACACTTAAAGAGTGAGGTGAAAGCATAGGTCTGTCTCAGGTCGTTTCTGAATATAACCTTTGCTCTAGATGTGTGTAGCCTGCTAAATTTTCCCAAACACATAGTTGCTTTTGAATTCCTGATTTTCCAAAGAAATACTTGCCAGTTTTGGATTCCAGGCCTTAGGCAATCTACTGTATGTTTTGACCGTAACATTTAGCTGCAGCCATCTATGGGTTGTTAGTTTCTCTTGCCATCCTTCTTTACAAATGCCTGCCACCCTACCAGCCTGAGTTGTGAGTTAGGTAAAACAGAGACAAAGTCCTTGCACCAGTACTTCAGGTATCCTCCAGAAAGATTAGAACAGACATACACAATAATCTTCTCTACTCCAACTGGAGCCAGGAACCAGGGTCCCACGCTGGAATCACAAGCAACTGCTGCTGCTGCTATAAGACCACCGCTTAGCTGGGGAGGGAATGGGGCAAGGGCAAGTAAAGATGCCACAAAGATTTCTTACCTTTCTGAAGTCATCTTTTCCTTGATTCAGCATTTGCTGGGTTGATGCAAACTGGTGCTGTTTTCCAAGGTTCTCACAAGGCAGTAACAGTTTCTAGGTTTTTTTTTTCTATGATGGGACAAGAGCTTGAAACAGTCTATCTCACCACCTTACTGAACTTTCCCACTTGATGCATTTTAACTTTGTCCTTTGATAGGGCTCTGAATGAGAGATGGGAACTCAACAGACCAGAATCCAAACGTGCCCACCTTCACAGCTAGGATCACTGACAAGACCCAGCAGAGCATATCCAACCTCCACAGACTATCCCCCAAACTAAAAATCATTTATGTTTTTGTCACTTTGTCATTTCTTTTTCTTTTTTTTGGTACTTATTTTTTCTAGTTTATATATTCTTATTCTCATTTAATTTTTTATTTGCTTGTTGCTAGTTGCTGTTGAGTAGATCACAACTCACAGCAATCCCAATGTGCAAAGTAGAACTGCTCCATAGGGTTTTCAAGGTTGTGACCTTTTAGAAGCAGCAACCAGGCCTTACTTTCGAGATGTCACTGGGTGAGTCTGAACTGCTAACCTTTCAGCTAGTAGTCCAGGGCTTAACAATTTGTGCCACCCAGGGACCTAGTTTTTATTTAGTCATAGTTTTTACCACTTGGAATCCTGTCCTGGGACTAGTTAACCCTAAGCTTAGCAAGACTTAACCCAAGTCCAAGATGATGCAAGGCCCTCTCAGCCTTCTCTTCTGAGGACGAGACCGATGTGGGAGGCTACCAGATCCTCAAAACCCTCTGTAAGGTTACCCTCACCATGGTGAAATTGGCTAGGCCCATCCTCACTGAGGATAAGGTAGTGGTAAGGTCATTAGGAAGATCCAGGAACCTCCTCCAGCATTCACAGACGATCCCAAGAGGTAAAAATTATGAAGGCTTTCAATCATGCCTTCTCTTCCTTTATTCTGCCCTAGAACTCTTCCAGTGAAAAACTACGACGAATCCCCAATTGGATGTGTGGAGCCTGGAAGTCGTCTTGTATTTGTTGGTAAGTGGATCCCAGCCTTTTGGTGGAAACAACCTTCATGGAGCTGTGAGAGTGTGTACTGTAAAATTGTTTGAAATCATCAGGAATGAGAAAACACTCTATATAGTGATGGAGTATGCGTGTGCAGGGGAGGTGTTTCATTACACAACAGCTCCTGGCAGGATGAGGGAAAAAGAGGCTCAAGCCATCAAATTCCACCAGATAGTATCAGCAGTGTAGTAGTGTCACAACAGCGGTATGGTTTAGAGAGACCTGAAAAGAGAAAACCTGCTATTGGATATGGAAATGAACAGCAAACTTGCAGACTTTCATTTTGGAAATGAATTCATCCTGGCCAACGAGCTGTAGACCTTCTGTGGCAATCTACCTTCCTTTATTCTGCCCTACAACTCTTCCAGGGAGAAAAGTATGACGGACCTCCGGTGGATGTGTGGAGCCTGGGAGTCATCTTGTATTTGGTGGTGAGTGGATCCCTGCTTTTGGTAGAAACGCCTTCAGGTATGTTTGTGCAATGTGAGCATCTGGTGAACAAAATTTTCATTCATGACCCCAGCAAGAAAGGCACATTAGAGGAGATTCTGAGACATCCATGGGTGATGGTGGGCCATGAAGATTAAAAACAAATGCTGTACATGGAGCCACTCCCAGATTACAGTGACCCCCAGCGGATTAAGGTGATGGTCCACATGTATTACACATGGGAAGAAATTGAATACTCATTGCTGATCCCAAAGTACACTGATGTGATGGCCACCTATCTGCTCCTGGGTCACAAAACATCTGAGACAGAGGGCATACCAGCACTCTGGGACATCAGCCTTCAGTTGATCTTCAACCCATGAGGTGCAGTGTACCCTCAGTGCTAACCCAAGCAGAGGAGTTACAACAAGCCTGCCATTCCCACCTGTGATTCCTCCTGCAATTATGCCAAAACTAAGTGGTCTGAGGAGGACCAGGAGTCAGGGCAGAAGAGAAGCAGCACAACAACACATCTGTCAGCTCTCTACCCATGCTGGAGAGGAAGAACACCACCCCTCTTGCCCTCTATGAACAGCAACGTCTTCACCAGCAAACAGGAAAGTGGCAATTCCACAGCTTTAGTGAAGACTACCCTTACCCAGGGCAATATCCACAATGCTTTGGATGGTCTATCTGATTCAGGATCAGGGGCCTCCATGGCATCTGCTTCTACCTCAGTCTCCCCACCCCAGTCCCATATGCACCACGAATCCAGGACAGACTCGGTGCAGCCCAACCAGGACTCTGGAATGTGCTCCAAGGTAAGCAACAGTGACGTGCTGCAGTTCCCAGGACATCTCTGAGACTTCCTCCTCATCCCACACCATCAGCAGCAGTGATGGAGCCCAGAGGAAACCAGCTTCCTCCAGGGAATGTCAAAACTATGCTCCTTGCATGCGGAGAAGCTGCAAGAGATGCCTGACCAGCCGAGTTTGCCTCAGATTGGGACCCCAGCCTCTCCCTCTGTCAGCAGCCAGGGATGGCAGGGGGCCACTGAGATGTTCTTCAACTTTACTTACAGAAATACACGTTTTGGTTTGCCACTTCAGCCCCAAATGTTTCTAACTCACTACAAGTGGCAAGAAGGAAAAAGGGGAGATTTGGGGAGCGATCAGGAACTCGATATGGGGGCCCACGCATTCAGTAGGACAGTCGATTGGGAAAATGACTCTGGACAGCCTTAAGTGACTAGAACTCAATATTTAGAATGCCTCTGCATCACTCTCGAAAGTCCTTGCTCTTTGTTGATCTGCAGCCTGTATTTTTCACAATGTAAATCCTGCCAACAATGTATGCCTTACAACTACTGGCCTATTTTTCTACTAATTATAATGATCTCTCTCCCCCTCCAGTACAAGCCCCTTTTATTGAGGCGCAGATAAATCTCACTAACCAAGTGGCCAAGGGTAATGTTCACTAATCAACACAGTCAAGGAAGGCAATGAATACAGCATAATATTAAGTGGGCCAAGGCATGTTTAAAAAACAGGAACTACAACTAGCTTGGAAGTTCTTCCCTAATCTAACCTCACACTGTCAAAACACAAGATTTTTTTTTTTTTTTTAATAACACTCAATATTTGCAGCTTCTATAAATTGTTATTCTGGCTATGCCCACAGTAATTAATCATGGCTCCTGGGGGTTACAGCAAAGAAGCTTCTCATCAAAAATATACTTAATCTCTGGAGTTACTCAAGCACTGTTGTACAGAAGAGTCTAACCAAAATTGACAAATGCTTGCTTAACAATATTTGTTGGGCCCACCAAAACCACTAATAAGGAAATGGAGATATTTGTTGGAAATTGATGCCCAATGTTACTCTTCTGGGGCATCCTTAAAAAATATAGATACCACACCATACAGGAGCTAGAGCCAACCATGAAAAGCTGAGAACCAAAGTCAGCTTGGGCATGCCACCTCCAAGGCTGTTAAAGTTAAATCAATGGCTGTGCTAGAAAAATTTCTCCAAGGATGGAGATGATAGAGCACGTGGTCCCCACTGAAAACAATAAGCAGGGACAGAAAAGGATCAAACGTATAATGCAATTGCTGTCTATTCTCAAAATACCCAGGTCCATCTGAAATGATCCCATGCTGAGTTCCCCCTAGTCCAGGATCTAATTTGAGGACTAAACTAGCACAGGTTTTCACAAACCACACAGAACACCTGAAAATCCTATGGAAACACATCAATTCCATTTAATATTGACAACTGGCAAGAAACTCAGACACCAGTGCACACCAATCAGAACAGGGAGGAACATACAATCACTAACCAGCCCAAATTTGCCTATGACATTAGCCACAGCGCTGCATGAGATGATCAATCTCTGTTTAGCTTGCTCTGGCAATGTAATTTTAGTACACAGACTATAACTTCCCTCTCCTGGCCAGCCTCCTCCATAAATCTCACATATGACCGTAGTTCCTTAACCATTTACATCTTTCAAGAGGCTAGTCTCACATTAATAAATGCACAATGATGGGCTGAACCCATGACCAATTCGTTGACCCAGATACCGAAAACAAGGCTGAGAATTCACAGCTTTTTTGGCTATAACATTATATACTCCTACTACCACCACCTGGAATTGTAGTAAGCCACACAAACTTACCTTTATAGGGAGACAGAAAACACAGGCAGTAGAGTCAGCCTAGAAAATACCAGTTGCCATCCAGGGTATTCTGACCATGGCGATCCTACGTGTGTTGGAGTACAACTGTGCTCCGGGGGGGTTTCAACTGCTGATTCTTAAGCAGAGTCTTTGATGACACCAAAGGATGAGCAGCAAAAGAAAGGTAAAGGTAAGTTGGACTTCGAGAAAATGAAAAACGCTTGTGCATCAAAGAACACTATCAAGAAAGTGAAAAGACAACAGACAGAACGGGAGAAAGTATTTGGCAACTATTTGGGGGATAAGGGTTCAATATCCAAAATACATAAAATATCTAAAGAGCTCCTCAAAAAAAAAAAAAAAAAAAGAGCTCCTCAAAGTGACCAACAAAAAGGACAATTTCAAAATGGGCAGAGAGCTCTGGTTCCCAGATCCTCCCACTTCAGACCCCTCTCCTCCTCCCACACCCACCTGACTTGCTGTGATCCTGGCCCCAGGAGTCACTGCTCCTCTCCCCGCCCGCCCACAGGCCCCGCCCCCTCTCCCAACGGCCCCCGCAGACCCTCCCCCGCCACGAAGCCCTGAGGTGGGCGCGGGCGCGGGCGCGGGGGCGGGCGCGGGGAGGGGGGCGGTGGGTCTGCGTTGCAATTGGTCCGGGAAGCGAGCGGAGGGCGGGGAACAGGCGCTGGACGTCGGGCCTCTCTGGCCGTGGCTCTAGCTTTTCCCCGCTGCCCTGAGCAGGGAGGAGAGGCCTGCGTCCGGAGGGCGGGTGTGGCCTGGACTCCAGGACCTCCTCTCAGCCTCTGGGCTCGCAACCCGGCCTTTTGACTCAGGACCCTCCAGCTGACCTTGGAGGTTTTGGCGGCCCCACCCATAGTTCACTGGAGCTGGAGGCCTGCGGGGCTGGCGGGCTCCTCAAAGCACCAGACTCCAGGCTTTGCTGAGTGGTCAGCGGGAATCCCTTAGGCCTGGGAAGAGGGTGACTACAGACGCTCGCGCCCCTTTCTCCTCCCTCTGCTTTTGCCCTGGCACCCAAGTCAGGACCTCAAAGCTGGCCCGGGTGAGGTTCTGCTGGATTAAGTGATGTCAGACTTGGAAAGCAGGATGGCGAGAGTTCCTCACATGTACTTTGGACATGTTACCAGAAGGGACCAGTCATTGGAGAAGGACGTCATGCTTGGGTTGGTAGAGAGTCAGCGAAAAAGGGAAAGACACACCATGAGATGGATTGACAGGAGCTGCAACAGTGGGCTCAAACATAACAAGGATTGTGAGGATGGCGCAGGACTGGGAAGTGTGCTTCATTCTGTTACATATAGAGTCACTATGAGCCAGAATGGATTCTAAGGCACCCAACAACAACGTTAGTGTCCATCAATTTCTGGACTCTTGTTCATTCCTTGATCTACTTGATTATCCTTACATCAATACAACACTTTCTTCATTACTGCAGCATTACAGAAAATTTTCAAAAATTTTTATTTTTCCCAAGGTTGGTTTGCGTATAGTGCCCTGGTGCCAAAGTGGTTAAGAGCTCTGCAGGTTATCACCCGCTGATCTTTGGAAACCCTACAGGGCAGTTCTACTTTGTCCTATAGGGTCCCGGTGAGTAGAAATTGAGTCAATGGCAACAGGTTTAGTTGGGTTTGGGTTTGCATATCCATAAAGCCTACATCTACCTTCATACTTAATGATGAAAGACTAAATACTTTGCCCAGTGTAAAGGGGGAAATGAAAACATGCAACTCAGTAAGCCAGGTGCAATGTGAGAACAGTAGCCACTATGCCTGGACACTCCCGAGTGGTCTATTGGAGCAAGAAAGACCAATGCAGTGGAAAGTATTTTAGAAGACAATGTTCAGCCCCCTGAATACACAACCGGGTAGGGAGACCTTCCTTAAAAGTCACTTGCATAAAAGTCACGTTCAGCATCGAAATTTGTTATTGCTGTTGTTAGGTGCCATCAGGTCAGTTCCCACTAATACGGACCCTGTGTTCAACAGAATGAAACACTGTTTGGTCCTGTGCCAACCTCGTAATGGTTGTTATGCTTGAGCCCATTTTTGCAGCCACTGTGTCAGTGTATCTCACTGAGGGCCTTCCTCTTTTTCGCTGACCCTCTACCAAGCATAATGCCCTTTTTCAAGGATGGTCCCTTCTGATAACATGTCCAAAGTATGTGAGAGAAGTCTCGCCATCTTTGCTTCTAAGGAGCATTTTGGTTGTACTTCTTCCAAGAATGATTTGTTTGTTCTTCTGGCAGTCCGTGGTATATTCAATATTCTTGGCCAACGCCATAATTCTAAGGCATGAATTCCTCTTCGGTCTTCCTTATTCATTGTCCAGCTCTCACATGCATGTGAGGCGATTGAAAACACAGCGGCTTGGGTCAGGCACACCTTAGTCCTCAAAGTGACATCTTTGCTTTTTTTTTTTAACACTTTAAAGAGGTCTTTTGCAGTAGATTTGCCCAATGCAATGCACATTTGTTTCCTTGACTGCTGCTTCCATGGGCATTGATTGTGGATTCAGTAAAATGAAATCCTTGACAACTTCGTTATTTTCTCCATTTATCATAATGTCGCTTATTGGTCCATTTGCGAAGATTTTTGTTTATGTTGAGGTATAATCCATACTGAAGGCTGTAGTGTTTGATCTTCGTCAGCAAGTGCTTCAAGTCCTCTTCACTTTCAGCAAGTAGGGTTGTGTCATCCGCATATCACAGGTTGTTAATGAGCCTTTCACCAGTCCTGATGCACTGTTCTTCATATAGTCCAGCTTCTTGGATTATTTCCTTAGCATACAGATTGAATAAGTATGGTGAAAGAATACAACTCTGACACACACCTTTCGTGACTTTAAACCATGCAGTATCCCCTTGTTCTGTTCCAATGACTGCCTCTTGATCTATGTATAGATTCCTTATGAGCACAATCAAGTATTCTGGAATTCCCAGTCTTTGAAATGTTATCCATAATTTGTTGTGATGCACAGAGTCGAATGCCTTTGCATAGTCAATAAAACACAGGTAAACATCTTTATTATATTCTCTGCTTTCAGCCAAGATCCGTACAACATCAGCAGTGATATCCCTTGTTCCACGTCCTCTTCTGAATCTGGCTTGAATTTCTGGCAGCTCTTTGTCAATGTACTGCTGCAACCGCTTCTGAATGACCTTCAGCAGAATTTTACTTGTGTGTGATATTAATGATTATTGTTCAATAATTTCTGCATTCTGTTGGATCACCTTTTTTTGGAATGGGCATAAATAAGGATCTCTTCCAGTCAGTTGGCCAGGTAGCTGTCTTCCAGATTTTTTGGTATAGATGAGAGAGTGCTTCCAGTGCTGCATCCATTTGTTGAAACATCTCAACTGGTATTCCATCAGTTCCTGGAGCCTTGTTTTTTGCCAGTGCCTTCAGTGTACCTTGGACCTCTTGGGAACCATCAGTTCTTGATCATATGCTACCTCCTGAAATGGTTGAACGTCAAGCAATTCTTTTTGGTACAGTGACTCTGTTTTCCTTCCATCTTCTTTTGATGCTTCCTGCATTGTTTTAATATTTTCCCCCTATAATCCTTCAATATTGCAACTTGAGGCTCAAATTTTTTTCTTCAGTTCTTTCAACTTGAGAAATGCTGAGCATGTTCTTCCCTTTTGGTTTTCTATCTCCAGTTCTTCTCACATTTCATGATAATACTTTGGCTTCTGGAGGTGCCCTATGAAATCTTCTGTTCAGCTCTTTGACTTCATCATTTCTTCCTTTTGCTTTAGCTACTCAACATTCAAGAACAAGTTTAATGGTTTCTTCTGACATCCATTTTGGTCTTTTCGTTCTTTCCTGTCTTTTTAATGACCTTTTGCTTTCTTCCTGTATAATGTCCTTGATGTCATCCCACAACTCGTCTGGTCTTCGGTCATTAGTGTTCAATGCATCAAATCTATTCCTGAAATGGTCTCTAAATTCAGGTGGGATATACTCAAGGTCGTACTTTGGCTCTTGTGGACTTGTTCTAATTTTCTTCAGCTTCGAGATGTTTCAGAAATAGACTACAGGCCTTTCTTTCAAGGCATCTGTGGGTGGAGTTGAACCACCAACTTTTTGGTTTGCTGTTGAGCTCATTGACCATTTGCATGCCAAGGGACACCAGAAGGAGCTTGATGGCCCTGTTAGTGAATCAAATTGCTTCCCCTATCACAAGCTTCCCCTCCTCTGACCCTGAACAGATAAAGTTGGGAGTGTCTGTTTTGTTTTGAAGAAATGTTTGCTTCACATGTGCTAGAGGGGACCTGAGTGAACCTGAGAGCAGAGATGTGGTAGAGATGCTAAAACCCTGAGAGGCCAAGCCCTGCTCAGTGACATTTCAGTGGGGGAACGAGCTTCATGGAGCCTGACGAGGATGTTGTAGAAGATCTGCTAAGTGGGATCTCACCCAGATATACATGTTGCGGTGCACACATGGCATGCAGGCCAAGAGGACTGTCTGGGTTGATAACTGGTAGAACTATTCTGTGTTCTAGTCTTGGACTCTCTTTAACATTTCTTACAATTTTGATTTGGTTTTTACAAATTCCCTTAAGTTCTGTTTATCTGGAAATGACCTAATTTGCCATCGTATTTGAAAGACAGATTTGCTCTATATGTAATTCTTGGCTGGCAGTGTTCTTCCTTCAAGGCTTTATATATGTCACCCCATTGCCTTGTTGCCTGCATGGTTTCTGCTGAGTAGTCAGAGTTTATTCTTACTGGTTCTCATTTGTAGGTGACTTTTGGTTTATCCGTAGCCACTCTCCACATTCTTTGTCTTTGGTTTTGGCAAGTTTGATTATGATATGTGTTGGTGACTTTCTTTTGGGGTCTACTCTATATGGGGTTCATTGAGCTTCTTGGATAGATATTTTCTCATCTTTTATGATATCAGGGAAGTTGTCTGCCAGCAAATCTTGAACAATTCTGTATTTTCTGTTATCCCCCATTCTGGTACTATGCTCACTTGTAAGTTTTTCCTCTTGATAGTGCCCCACATAATTCTTAGGCTTTCTTCATTTTTTTTTTAATTCTTTTTTTCTGATTTTTCCTTAAAGAAATTGATATCAAGATAAATTTATCTTCAGTCTCACTAATTCTGACTTTCATTGTCTCCATTCTGTTCCTATGATGTTCTATTGAGTTGTCTAATTCTGAAATTTTATTGTTAATCTTTTGGATTTCTAGTTGCTGTCTCTGTGATTTCTATCATCCTATTAATTTTGTTCTCCTATTCTTGTATCGTTTTCCTGAATGCCTCTGTTGCTTTGTCTGTGTGCTCCTTGGCTTGATCTGAGTTTTGGTTGATCTCATTCTCTTGGAGAGCTCTGTATATTAGCCTTTTTAATTCTTTCTCAGGTGATTTCATTTCCTTATGTTCCTCCAGAAGGTTTCCTGGTTCTTTATTTTGGACGCTTGCTGGAGCCATCTTGACCTACTTCTTTATGTGATTGTTATTAAGTTATTATATTTATTTATTGTGTGTTTGTTTACCATGTCCTTTTTGTTTTGTTTTGATTTTCCCAAGTAGGCTGAGTGTGTGAGCTGCTTTAATTGTTGGCATCTTTGAAGCTCTCACATCGTCTGCAGGTGGTCAGAGCAGCTACTAGGTATGTAAGCCCAGGAGTCTGTTTACTTTTCTTGTGGGAGTGGGCATAGGTGTCCAGGCTGTTGTTCATCAAGTCTGTGGTGCAGACTTTCACCTACAGTCCTAGATGGGCAGGACTGCATAGGGGTGTTCGGAGCAAGCACAGGTTTCTGACTGCAGGAGGGGGCTATGTGCAGAGCAAGACAGGGTGCTGATGGCTCCTCTTGGGTGCCTAGGTGGAGGGCATGTCCCTGTCCCCTCGAGTGCATAGTGTGGAGGGGAGGGTATTGCAGCTCGTCCTTGGGTACCCGGGGCTGTTGGCTGGAGGGACTGGGAGGCACCTCTTATTCTCAGACCCCTGTTGTGGGAAGGTAGATAGAGTGGTGGTACCACCAGCCCTGGTGTGGGTGGCTGAGGCACCTGCTTAGGGGGTAGGGTGGTATGAAATGTCACAAATTTGCAGCTCCACCTTGGCTGCCATTGTTGAAAATGTGCTTCAGGTGTATGCCCTGCTGTTTTATGGTAATGAGGGCATGTGGTGTTGAACCGGCCAACATAGTTATGGGCAAGTGTGAAGGGTGCTGTAAATCCGTGGACCCCCTATGCCAGTGGCTGGGCGAAGTGGCTGTGAGACTGGTGTGGGAGCAGAGAGCCCTAAGTTCCCAGCATAGGGGGTGTGGCATTTTTTAGTATTGTGGGATTGGTGTCAGGGAGGAGTGGGTTTGGGGGTGAATGAGGGGAAGGAATCACTTCTTCTCTGTGAAACTCCGGGAGGGGGAGGGGTTGTTTTGCCCCAGTGCACTAGGTTAGAAGCTTGCCCTTAACTGTTACAGGTCTGGTGTCATCCTACTGGGCTCTAGAGGCATTTGCAGATGAGCTGCTGCTTGGCTACACCCGCTGTGATGACGCTTGTCTTTAAATGTTGTTCCTTGTCTCAGCCTGTGTGAGCTACACTGACTTAGCTAACAGGGCACTGGCAATCTTGCTATCGGTACTTCTCTGCTGCTTTTGGATTGTCTAACCTCCCTCCTGCTGCTCAGTTCGATTCTTCAGCTTTGTCTTTGATGATTAGGGTGCCTAGATTGTCGTATATAATTGATTCACTTGCTTTTTCGGGCCTTTGTTCTAAGAGGAACAACAGGCAGTGTCTGACTATTCCATCATCTTGGCTGCACTCCCCTGGGAGTGTCTGTTGTGGTTTGAAGGAATGTTTTCTTCACGTGTGGTAGAAGGGACCTGCATGAACCTGAGAGAAAAGATGTGGTGGAGATGCTCAAACCTGGAAAGGCCAAGCCATTCTCAGTGAAGTTTACAGGGAAGAACTAGCTCCATGAACCCTGATGAGATGATGTGGATGATCTGCCAAGTGCGGGATGCCAGTAGCTGCGAGTGGAATCTCACCCAGACATACGTGCTGCTGTGCACACATGGCACACAGGCCAAGAGGACTTTGTGCAGTGGAGGTTGAAGGTGTGCACAAGAGTGGTGGAGCCACTGGTTGGTGATTTTTCAACAAGATTGGAGTGAAGAGAATTTCAGGCACCTCTGTGGCCTTTAAGAACTTTGCCTGCCAAAATTACCAAGGAGCTTAACCTATGAACTTCTCTGTTCTCCTAGGCAGCTGCTGGCACCATGTTAAAGTACAAGCTTCCTGAAAAATTTTGAGGCAATGCTTTCGAAGGCTTCAGACATGCCTGAAATTCTCTTCAGTTTCACCCCATTGAGAGTCTGCCGAGGCAGTGTGCACACCTTCATCCTCCACTGAATGAAGTCTTCCTGTCCTGGTGTGCCATTCAAACATAGCAGCGTGTATTTGTGGGTGAGATCCCACTCACAGCCATTGGCATCCAGCACTCGGCAGATCTCCTGCCTCATCTCCTTGGGCTCCATGGAGCTGATGATCTTCATCTTCCAGGTAAACTTGAGAGAGTGAGGTTTGGCCTCTCAGGGTTTGAGCATCATCTCTACAGCTTTGCTCTCAGGTACCTTCGGGTCCTTTTTGACACACATAAAACAAAGATACCTTCTCCTGATCTTAAAGAACCTCCCAGTGGCCCCCTGCTGGCCCTGGCTGCTTATGAAGGGAGAGGCTGGAGTCACAGCCTGGGGCATATTCGGCTGGTCAGGTACTTCCTGCACCCGCTCATCATTTAATGAGCTTAATTTTAACACTCCCTGGGAGAAACTGGTTCCCTCTGGGGCTCCACTACTCTTGTCGATGGTGTGGGCTGAGGAAAAGCCACAGAAACACATTGGGGGGCTGTACTGGGCTGTGGCACCTCACTCTTTCTTACCTTGGCACACAGTCCCGAGGTCTGGTTGGGCTGTGCTTAGGCTGTCCTGGATTCCTGGTGCAGGTGGGACATGGCCATTAGATAGACCGTTCAAAGAATTGTGGATGTAGTAATCATAGGTGGGAATGGCAGGCTTGGTGGAACTACACTGTTTGGGTTCAGCACAGGTGGTAGGATGCACCTCATGGGGTGAGGAAGAAGTGTGGCTATTGGTGCAATGGACTGCAGCTTGGGGTTCCAGGGTGCTGGTGTGGCTCTCCATCTCAGATGTGTTGTGACCCAGAAGCAGATAGGTGGCCATCACGTCATTGTACTTTTGGTTCAACAGGGAGTCATGAATCTCTTCCTGTGCGTAACCCATGTTCACCATCACCTCAATGCACCAGGGGTCATCATAGTCTGGGAGTGGCTGGACATATAGCCTGTTTTTCTTTATGGCCCACCTTCATCCATAGATGTCCTGGGATCTCCTCTAATGTGGCTCTCTTTCTTGGGTCACAAATGAAAATTTTGCTCAGCAGTTATTAACACTGTGTAGACATGTGGAAAGGAATATCATATTGTCCCTCCAGTACCTGCTCTCACAGCTTCAATAAGGTCTTTCCACCAAAAGGCAGAGATGCACTTACCATGAAGTACAGGATGACTCCCAGGCTCCACACATCCACTGGGGGTCTGTCATACTTTTCTCCCTGAAAGAGTATAAAGGGAACTTATACTCTTATAAGGGAATAAGGGGGACTGCCACAGAAGATATCCAGCTTGTTTCCCGTGGTGAATTCAGTTCCAAAGCCAAAGTCTGCAAGTTTGATGTTCATTTCCTCATCCAATAGCAGGCTTGCTGTTCTCAGATCCCTATGAACAATACCATTGTTGTGACAATACTACATCACCAACACTATTTAGTGAAATTTTCTTTGGGCCTCTTTTTCACTCATCAAACTATGAATCACTAGGTGATAAAACATGTCCCCTCCACTTGCATATTCCATCACTATATTGAGGGTGTTTTCATTCTCTATCACTTGAAACAGCTTTACAATATTTGGATGATGGAGAGCCTTTATAATTTTTATTTTTTGGTATAGTCTCTGGAGGTTGGAGGACGTCTGTTGGATCTTGTCAGCTGTTTTAATCAGTACCTCTTTGCCAGTGTTGATGTTCTGGGCCAACTTGGCCCTGGCAAATGTCCCATTGCCAATGGTTCTGAGGAGGTGGTAATGTCCCACATGGGTTTCCTTCTCAGCAGAGAAGGCTAAGTGGCTCCATAGCATGTCGGATGTGCAGTCAAGGCCTAGTGGGCTTTGGGATAAGAGATGCCCTTGTGGTAGTATTAAAACTGGAATTAAAAATGGAAAAGTGATGACTAAAAACCTAATGATATATGGAAAAAATGAGAAAAATAAGTTAAAATGTAATAAAAAAGATAAAAGGAGAAAAAATTAAAACTTTAAAAGAAAAAACTTGTGAAAGCTAAAAACATAACTAGAAAAAATCAAATAGATCGAATGAAAGTGACCAAAATAAAAGAATAAAAATAAAATGAAAACTCAGTAATCAGAAAAATAATAATCTACAAGTTTGAAGTGATGTAAAACAAAAGAGGTAAGGAAAATTAAAACAAGAAAATTAATAAAATGGGTAATTTAAAAATATATTGAAAGGATAAAATTAGAAAAACAAAAGAACTGAATGAAAAAGGATATACAAGAGAAACATATAGAAATGAAAAGAATAAATTAAAAAGGAATAATATGACAAAATTAAAAAATAAAGACAAAGATTAAATGTGAATATCAAAGAATACAGAAATGAGAAAAAATGGTAAATGGAAAATAAAGCAATAAAGAAAAAGATAAAGAAAAAAGATGAAAACATAAGATATATATGAATTAGGTAAATGAGAACAGCAAAAGGAGGAAATGGAAAATTAAGATTAAAATGGCAAAAGGTAAAAAATTAGAAGCAAGATAAATGCTATATATGAACACAAAACAATAAATAAAGGGTCAAGAAAAAGGCAATAAACAATTAAAAAAGGATAAGAGCAGATATAAAATGACAATAGTAAAATGATAAAGAAAAAATAAGTACATAGAAAAAGTAAAATGAAAAATTGAGAAAATAAAGGGAAAGGAAAATAAATGAAAAAATAACAAAGGAATGAAGGAAAACGAGGAAAAGTAAAAACAGAAAAGAGTAAGGAAAAAATAAGAAAAGCTAATAATGAAATAGACACAAACCCCACAATTTGAAGAGAAAGAAGCTAAGTTCGATCACAGTCTCTCAGGTCGCTGAAACAGCTTCCTGAGCTAGAAGGACCACAAATTTAGGTTTCCAGGGACTTATACATGGGCTTGGAGCTCCAAACAATTGACTCTTTATGAGGTTGCCGCAAGAAATGGAACAGTCAAGACTGGGGATAATTCACTGTGCCTTCACTTTTTGGTCTGAAAAATACCCATTTTTTCAAAAAGAAAAATGTGTGTGTGTGTATTGCATATAGGGAGAGAATTCCACAGAGCTTTTCGTTCTTTTTTTTATTGATTTTCATATTTTTTTATTGTGTTGAAAATATACATAACAAAACATGCCATTTCAACAATTTCTACATGTACATTTCAGTTACATTGATTATATTCTTCAAGTTGTGCAAGCATTCTCGCTGTTATTTTCCAAATCATTCCACTACCTTTAACAGAAACTCAGTGCCCCTAATCAAAAACTCTTCCTTTTCCCCTCCTTGTCGCCCCTGGTAACCATTAATAACCTTTGTCTTGTGTGTATTTGCTCATGTCCTGAATTATTTTGCTCAGGTTGGTGTTTTCAGGCTTCATGTTTTTGTATACATCAGGACTTCATTTTTTGTGGGGCGAGGGGTGTGGTCTCTGATATTCTATTGGGAGTCCCTGGCTTGCAGCAACAGTTAAGTGCTCATCTACTAGGTTTCAGGTTCAAACCCACCCAGAGGCTTCTCACAAGACAGGCCCAGCGATCTGCTTCTGAAAAGTCACAGCCTCGAAAACCCTATGGAGCAGTTCTACTCCATTGTGTGTATGTAGAAGATTTTGTGTGTTCATCTCTTGGTAGACATTTTGGTTTCCATCTTTTGCCTATTGTGAACAGTGCTACAGTGAAGATTGTTGTACAGATTTCTGTTTGCCTCCCTACCCTCACTTCTTCTGGAATTGGGATTGCTGGGTTGTATGGTAGTTCTAAGTTCAGTCTTTTGAGGAAATGCCAAACTCTTATCCATAGTTGCTGTTGTGTTGTTAGGTGCTGTCGAGTTGATTCTAACTCATAGTGACCCTAGGTACAACAGAACGAAACACTGGCCAGTCCTGTGCCATCCTTATAATCGTCGCTATGTTCGAGCCTGTTGTCGTAGCCACTGTGTCCATCTATCTTGTTGAGGGTCTTCCTCTTTTTCACTGACCCTCTACTTTACCAAGTGTCTTAGTTATCTAGTGCTTCTATAACAAATATTACAAGTAGATGGCTTTACCAAACAAATTTATTCTCTCACAGTCTAGAAGACTAGAAATCCAAATTCAGGGCACCAGCTCCCTAGAAATGCCTTCGTTCTCTGTTGCTTCTGGGGAAGGGCCTTGTCATCAATCTTCTCCTGGTATAGGAGCTTCTCAGCACAGTGACCCTGGGTCCGAAGGTTGTGCTCTGCTCCTGGCACCTCTTTCCTGATGGTATGAGGTCCCTGTATCTCTCTGATTCCTTCTCTCTCCGTTTATGTCTTGGGATATAAAAGGTGATGCAGGCCACATCCCAGGGAAACTCCCCTTACATAGGATCAGGGTTGTGACCTGAGTAAAGGTGTTGCATCTTTTACAATTCAATCCACGACATTCCAGCCTCTGGCCCTCAAAAATCATGTCCTCACAACATGTAAAACACTTTCACCCCACCATATCATCCCAGAAGTCTTAAATCAAGTCCAAATTCTATCCTGGGGAAAAATTTTTCTTCATCTGTGAAATCTAGAATACAAGTTATCTGCTTCCAAGTAGAATGGTGGAAGAGGTGCAAGGTAGATATTTCCATTACAAATGGTAGGAACTGGAGAGAATGAGGGGATAACGGGCATCAAGAACAATTCACGTTAGCTCTCAAGGCTTGAAAATAACCCTCTGTTTTCTCAGACCACCTGGACAACGGCCCTGTCCTCCAGACTCCGAGTGGTGGCCACACTTTCTGGATTCTGGACAGAGGCTCCTCAGCCCTAGATTTCAGCTCTACCTTCCAGGCCTACTGGGACGGCAATTCTGCTCCATCAGCTTTGGGCTGCCCCATTCTCCTAGTCCATCTGAGTGGCAGCTTCACCTGCTGTCCTTGACAGGCCCCATTCTTCTGCCCTTTGGGCGCAGCAGCCCTGCCCCCTCACCTTTGGGCTGTGGATCCATCCCCACCCTTCAGCAAAATTTTACTTGCATGCGATATTAATATTGTTTGATAATTTCCACATTCTGTTGGATCACCATTCTTTGGAATGGGCACAAATATGGATCTCTTCCAGTCAGTGGGCCAGGTAGCTGTCTTTCAAATTTCTTGGCAGAGGAGTGAGTACCTCCAGCGCTGCATCCATTTTGTTGAAACATCTCGGTTGGTATTCTGTCAATTTGTAGAGCCTTGTTTTTCACCAAGGTCTTCAGTACAACCTGTGTTTCAGCCCATTGTTGATGCCACTGTGTCAATCCCTCTTGCTGAGGGTCTTCCTCTTTTTTGCTGACCTTCTACTTTACCAAACATGATGTCCTTCTCCAAGGATTGGTCCTTCCTGGTGACCTGTCCAAAGTAAGTGAGGCAAAGTCTTTCTATCCTCCCCTTTAAGGAGCATTCTGGCTGTACGACATATTTGTCCATTCTGGCAGTCCATGGTATATTCAGTATTCTTCACCATAATTGAGGCCTCTGTAAAGACTTTAAGGATCCCTGGTGGTGCAGTAGTTAAGCATTCAGCTGCTAACCAAAATGTTCGCAGTTTGAATCCATCAGCCCCTCCATTGTGATAAGATGTGGTAGTTTGCTTTCGTAAAGATTAAAGCCTTGGATACTGTGTGGGGCAGTTCTCCTCTGTTCTATGGCATCCTTATAAGTTGGAATCGAATAGACAGCAATGGGTAAAGGCTTTTAATCTGTGAGATTAAAATAAGAGTAAGAGGAACTAAGCTCAGATTCTGGCCCGTCCAAATTGGAACCTGAAGCCAAGCCACCCCTACTGAAGCAATGTGTGGCAGAGGAAGCCAAGGCTTGGTTGAGTTTGAATTCGGGTGTGGATCTGGAGGCTGACCTGAAATTAGATTCAGTGGGTGTGGAGGCACAGCCACCAGTCAGAGTGGGGGCATATGGAAGTCAGTTTATTAATGGAATGTTAGCATATGTCCATCTCACAGTGGGTCCAGTGGGCCCCCAAACTCATTCTGTAGTGATTTCCCCAGTTCCAGAATGTGTAATTGGAATAGACATAGTCAACATCTGGCAGAACCCACACACTAGATCCCTGACATGTGGAGTAAGGACTATTATGGTGGGAAAGGCTAAGTGGGAGCCATTAGAACTGCCCCTACCTAGGAAAATAGTAAACCAAAAGCAATACTGCATTCCTGGAAGGATTGTGATTACTGCCACCATCAAGGACTTGAAGGATGCAGGAGTGTTGATTCCTACCACATCCCCATTCGACTTGCCTATTTGGCCTGTGCAAAAAACAGATGGATCTTGAAGAATGCCAGTGGATTATCAAAAACTTAACTAGGAAGTGACTCCAATTGCAGCTGCTGTTCCAGATGTGGTTTCATAGCTGGAGCAAATTAATGTCTCCTGGTACCTGGAATACAGCTATTGATCTGGCTAATGCCTTTTTCTCCATACTTGTTTCAAAGGACCCTTGGAAGAAGTTTGCCTTCAGGTGGCAAGGCCAGCAATATACATTCACTCTCCTACCTCTTTTTTTTATTTCTCCTACCTCAGAGGTATATGAACTCTCCAGTTTATGTCATAATTTAGTCCACAGGAATGTCATTACCACCAAGCAATGAGAGATAGGAGCAGAGTGCCCCCTTTACACCAGAGTCACTGTGCTGAGAGGCTCCTGGACCCAGGGGAAGATTGATGATAAGGACCTTCCCTAGAGCCAACAGAGAGAGAAAGCCTTCCCTTGGAGCTGGCACCCTGAATTCAGACTTCTGGCCTCCTAAACTGTGAGAGAACACATTTCTGTCAGTTAAAACCATCTACTTGTGGCATTTCTGTTATAGCAGCACTAGATGACTAAGACAGAATTCAAAAGCCAACCTTCTCTGAATAGAATATTTACACAATTACAGGTCTCCTGTTGCTATATCTATCATTTTTGCATGTTAAAAAAAATTGCAGTGGTATTAAATTTTATTGCAAAATTTCTAAACACAAGTAAAAATGGTAATGTTGGAAATTTGTTGTAATTCCATTAACATATATATTTTATTACCACAGCAATTCTAAGACTCAAAAATAATTTTTATTTTACTAGTTTTATGTGTAGTATTTGGGAGAGGAATTAAGAGAAATGAGAGTTCAGAAATGAATAATCTAAAGCATGAGATCTCAAACTCTGTCATGAACCTGGGGCTTGAGTCATAAGACAGAAAAACAAACAGTGAATGAATATTCACATTCTCTTCCCTTCCTCGAGGAATCCTGACATTGGCCTGCATCTTGCCACTCCATCTTGACCTTTCTCTCCATTCAATTCATCACACTCTAACCAGAATATCTTTGCAAAAATGAATCAAATCACTTCCTCGTTTCCAATCCTTTCATGAATTCTCACTAGTTTTAGGAGAAATTCAAAATTCTGAATGCAGCTTATTGAGTCTTATGTTATCTGGCCCCTAGAACTTCAGTGCACTTGTTACTACTTTCCCCCCTCACTCTCTCAACTACAATCACAGTGAAACTGCAAATATCCTGTCGTCTCTACTGTTCACTCATCCTAAATCCTCTCGCCCCAATCCCCACTGCTAACTACATTTTACCCATCTTTCAGGTCTCTGATCAAATGTAACTTCCTCAGAAATTATACTCAGGGGCCATTACTATACTTCCTCATGCCATCTGGGATTCTCTCTGTACTCCTTATCACAGGTCAAATAATTATTTGTGCAATCACGTAGAGGTTTCCAATGGCGTATAGGGCTAATGTGCCTGCAGATGCATTGTCATAGGCCCGTTTGTGATCTACGCAGCTTGTTGCCTCAGCATCCATTAATCCCTCCTAGCTGCCCTCCCACCCACTTTCTGACATGGTCATTCCTATCTTGTCATGCCCTGTGTGGCTCTGCACGCAGATGTGCTGTTGTCTCCTCTCTGACCTGTGAGCACTAAATTCTATATTTGTTCTCTGGCCCTCCTGCGTGAGGTT
This sequence comes from Loxodonta africana, assembly GCF_030014295.1. NCBI lineage: Eukaryota > Metazoa > Chordata > Mammalia > Proboscidea > Elephantidae > Loxodonta > Loxodonta africana. The sequence goes on from NC_087344.1 coordinate 18,890,475, forward strand.
CACTTCCTTGGGCGTACCTGACAGACCGTCTATGACACCCACAGACCTCCTTTGGATAAAAATTATAAGACAATTAGTGACGAGGATGGGATGGCCCACAGGACTGCTACTGGACTACTCCTGGCTCACTAACTGGCTCCGCCAGACTGACAACACTAGCTGGGTAGCTCTCCGTCTTCCTGGCATTTGTCTGAGCTCCTGGCAGCTGCTTTTTGTGGTCTCTTCTGGGTGCTGCCAAGGCTTCCCTCCCCAAAGTGTGGATCCCACAAGTTTGAGTCCTCCCTGGACTGCACTGACCAGCCCTAACCTGGCACAAGGAGGAAAGAAAGAAAAAATTCCCCCAGTGCTCCCCAGGAGGAACATCCTGGCTCTGAGTGCGATTGGCTGGATCAATAACAAAGGGTCCCTGCAAACTAGTTTAAATTAATTCCTATGAATGGGGTCAGGTGGTCGACAAGCCCCACCAGCGGACAGCTGCTCGGTCTAGGTGTGGTGTGACCCCAGTGATGGAGTAGAGTGGGAGTCTCTTCCCTGACATTGTCCCTTGAGTCCAGGGGTGGTGGCGGGACTGGTAGCCAGTGCGTAAGACTCCTTTCCCCTTAATTTATCCTCTGGCATCCTAATCAGTGAGAGGACATCCCCACCCCTGGGAAGTAAGTGTGCCTTCTAAGAGTCAATCCTGCAGGGGTGTACAACCCCTCTGTTGCTGCATACCTTGCTTCTGTCGCTTTTTGTCTCCTGACCCCATTGTGGGTCTAACGGTTGGCATTTGGTGGAAAGGGACCTCGTGAGTCAATTTAAGGGCCAAGAACACTTTGTGCAGGCTCCTCTGGAAACTCCCGAGGAAATTAGTAAACTGCGAAAGAAATGCGGAGCTTCTATATGATGAACTGAGGCCTATCAACATGCCAAAGAGCTGGTTCTCTGCTCTTGCAGAGTAGAGGCCCAGGCCCCAAAGACAACCTTGTCGCCATATTGTTAGTGGAGTCTGAACTCAGCCCCGATGATGCAAATTGGAGGGAAAAAACAAACAGCTGCCTATGATCAGAGCCACGAGGGACCACCAGAAATTTACTCGGAAAACACCTACAGGGAAAAAGGTTGGGGACAAGCAAGAGATTGAAAAGCTTAAGAGTTAAATAGTAAGATTTTACTGGGCTAAAAATACAACCTATTAAAAGATTTTGTTCAAAAAGATGAATGAAAAGGGAGCCTCCTGTTCCAGCAGGCTATCCTGGAAAAGAAAATCCCACTCTAGAGAAGGGGCAGAGCCTAAATGAAAACCTGAGAAGGGAAAAAAAGGTTAAAAGGTAAGAGGCAGCAGCTACTAATGACAGGTAGTTTGAATTTAGAGTAGAATATTTACACAGTTACAGGCCTCCTGTTGCTATATTTATCATTTTTTGTGTGTTTAAAAAATTTCAGTAGTATTACATTTTATTGCTAAAATTTCTAAGCACAAGTAAAAATACTAATGTTCAAAGTTTGTTATAATTCCATTGGCGTATATATCTTATTGCTATAATTGTTGTAAGACACAAAAATATTTTTAATTGTGTTAGTATCATGTGTAGAAATACAGGAAGGAATTTAAGAGAAGTAAGAGTCCAGAAACGAATCATCCATAGCAAGAGAACCTGTCATGAACTTGGGGTTTGAGTTATAGGACAGAAAAACAATCACTGCATTCTCTTCCCCTCCTCCAACTATTTCAGTTTTGGCCTGCGTTTCTAGCCACATCAATCCTGACCTCGCTCTCCATTTAATTCCCCACGCTCTCACCAGGATATCCTTGCAAAAATACATAAAAGATCAAATCACTCCCTTGTTTACAATCCTTTCACGAATTTAGTTTTAGGAGAAGCTCAAGATTCTCAATGTGGAGACTTATGAAAACCCAAACCAGAGAGGAAAGAAAGTTAAAAGCCAAGCAGCACCAGGGACTGATGAAAGATAGTTTGGATTTGGAGTGACCACTCTTCCACCCCTGCCACTCTGCTAGTTGTGGCTCTGCTACAAGAAAAGCCTACTCCTCAGGGTTCTAGGGAAAACACCCATGCCACCCTGTGGCCCAGCAGAGGAAGGAATTCAACTCAACCTAAGCCCAGGGTTCTTAAACCATGAACCATTGCCATGGGGGAGATCCATAAGCCCGACTATACTGATGAGAAGCTCTCTAGAAGAAAAAAGAATATTATAAATATGGCAGGAGAAAGAGAAAGAGCCCCTCCCATAGCATATCTAGTGACAGAATAAAAGAGAAAAAAATCTGAATACAAAAACAAGGGGAGGAAATCTGACATATGTATATATATACATATATATACATGATGTAAATTAAAACAAAAGGTCATGATTTGATCCACTCAGATAGCCAAAATTGATGAAAATATTTTTCTTATTATATTATTGTTGTTAAGATAATTTATACAGCAAAAGAAAAAAAGGTACTGATTGGCTCTTGTGCCTCTACGATGTAACTTCTAAATTAACTTCAGTATCTGCCAAAAAACACCAATTGAAAACCATCTTGAATTAATACTGGGACTGAAATTACAGTTATTCCTGGGAATCCTGCTAAGTTTAAACATGGTATCCTCTATAATCTAGGGGAGTTACTGAATATAAAATGAAGAAGAAACAAATATGCCTCATCTTAATCATCAAAATTGTTGCCTTGCCTAAACTTCCTGGAGTCATAGCACTTATTGCCCTAAAATATCCCATAGTTGGCATGGACACTCAGATGCAATAAGTAATAAATGACATGAAATTGAGTCTCTTGACATGTACAAATTGTCTTGACAAAATGGGACCCCACAGACCCTCGGTTGTAATAAGATGGCCAATATGTGTTAAAACATGGCCTTCAAGGATTAAAACTTATCATATAATCTAATCAGTAAAGGGGTGATTATCCTCACTGCCTAGCAACCCAATTTTGCCCATTCATAAACCTAGAAAGAAGTAACTGGCCCCTCACAGTGGGTTACTGAAATCTTAATGCTGTGGTCCCGATTCCTAATACCTGATATTATTAAAATTTTTTTCCATCCAATCAGCAACCAGTAAATATTTCTCTTTTATGATTTTAACTAATACATTCTATCCAGTGCCTATTTCAACAGCTTCTCGGCCTTCGCCTCTGAAAGGACACGATACACCTTTGCCACACCATACACAGGGCACCTCAGCAGCCTTGCCATGGCACACAGTCTTTGCAGACAAGATTTTAACTGCACCCGCTTTCTCTAGGAGCACAGGTGTGACATTAACGATAGCCTCCCCTGAGGAGATGCATTTAACACACTAATTAAGAACATGTAAATCCAATATCTTTTTGTCCTTTTTTGAGTTCTGAAGGCAACATATTGCTCGTTTACAATGTTTACTTGAACCCACAGATGCTGCTGTTTACAAAGCAGCCCACCTTGAATGGGGCTCCTCCAACAGAAGGCTCTAAACCCTGTCCAAATTAAAACTCATAGACACTCCAGCTAGTGCCCACAGATAATCCATCTCTGTAGAGCTTTAACAACTTCCTTTCATGCCTCTTGGAGTCTCTGGACCACCTATCATGGCCATAAGTTGCCCATGAGTTCCTGATTCAAGAAACTGTCCTGGATCCCATGCCACGTACCATTAGAGCAACAACTGCTGACTGCATTCTGGGCTTTCTTGGAAACAGAGGTTCTCACACAACCTGAGGCTGTGGCTCTGCATGCTCATCTGACCATTATGCCTGAGATCATGGAAACAGCACCCCACAAGCGTGGCATGGTGGCCAAGACTTCCTTGAAACAGGATGGAGCCAAACCTGGGGTCTCTGACATATTCAACCTGCAGGATGGGGAGGCCTCCCCTGACCTCAGTCCCTTGCCAGATGCCATGTTACTGGAGGAGGCCTCCCCTCCCCCAGATGCCTTGACTACCTGGGGGGCCCCTTGGGATTAACTGACTGAACAGCAATGGGAGTTCATAGACGGTACAGATGGTACAATTCCCACACACGTGATATACAGTTTGGTGGAATGGTGCTGTTTTCCATTCCTTAATCAGGATGTTCCTGATCAAGAACGAGACCCAGGGGTCAGCACAATTGGCCAAACTTTAGGAAATCACCTTAGCACTGGATGCCCTGGCCAACAGATGGCCCAGTGTATATATTTTCTACAAATCCTTAGGTCACAGCCTGGGAGTTGTTGTCTTCAGGTTAAAAATCTCTGGGGATGTCTTGCCTCAAAGATATCTGAAATATAAATCAAGGTCACACATATCTATATAAACGAAGACCACAATGCAAAGACTCATCAGGACACTCCTGCTCTTCAGAGTGCCAGACTGATAGTAACCAAGGCACACATATCACTTCTCAAAATATACAGTGCTGGGCTCTTGAAAGGGGCATGCTGTAGAACTTTGATCTCCCTGATCAGTCCCAGACAGTCAGTGTTTTAAGAGACAAAATGGTGTCCTCTTACAACTCCTGTGTAATTTACAAAATGACAAATGGATCTCTAAAAGGGTCTCCTTTCTGCCTCAGGTTTTATTTTCTTAATTCAAGGCCCTTTGGCTGACTCACACTTCACAAAAACTTTAAAAAACCTTTCTATAGCCTCTTCTTGTATTTCAGTGGGGGCGTATCTCACTTCTAAAGGTACAAACTCACCATACATGAGGCCAGGTTATTGATTTCAGATCTTTGAGTTTTTTTTTTTTTTAACACAGGTATTTATTGCTATAAATTTCCCTCAATGACTGCCCTGGCTGTATCCCATAGATTTTGGTATGTTGCTTTTCATTCTCCTTTGACTCCAAGTATTTTTCTATTTCTCTCTTGGCTTCATCTTTGATCCATTGATCATTTGTTGTTGTCAGGTGCCCGTCGAGTTGGTTCTGACTCACAGCGACCCTATGTACAACAGAACGAAACACTGCCTGGTCCTGCACCATCCACACAACAGTTGCTGTATTTGAGCCAAATCGATGCAGCCACTGTGTCAATCCATCTCATCAAGGGTCTTCATTTTTTTCTCTGACCTTACCAAGCATGACGTCCCTCTCCAGAGACTGATCCCTCCTGATAAAATGTCCAAAGTACAAGAGACAGTCTCACCATCCTTGCTTCCAAGGAGCACTCTGGCTGCACTTCTTCCAGGGCAGACTTATTCATTCTCCTGGCAGTCCATGGTATATTTAGTATTCTTTGCCAACATCGTAATTCAAAGGCATCAATTCTTCTTTGGTCTTCTTTATTCATAATACGGCTTTCACACTGCGTATGAGACAACTGAAAATATCGTGCTTGGGTAAGGCACACCTTCGTCCTCAAAGTGACATCTTTGCTTTTTAACACTTTGAAGAGGTCTTTTGCAGCAGATTTGCCCAATGCAATGCATCCTTTGATTTTTTGACTGCTGCTTCCACGGTTGTTGATTGTGGATCCAAGTAAAATGAAGTCCTTGACAACTTCGATCTTTTCTCCATTTATCATTATCTTGTTTATCGGTCCACTTGTGAGGATTTTTGTTTTCCTTATGTTGAGGTGCAATCCATACTGAAGGCTGTGGTCTTTGATCTTCATCAGTAAGTGTTTCAAGTCCTCTTCACTTTCAGCAAGCAAGGTTGTGTCATCTGCATAATGCAGGTTGTTAATGAGTCTTCCTCCAATCCTGATGCCACATTCTTCTTCATATAGTCCAGCATCTCGGAGTATTTGCTCAGCAAACACACTGAATAAATATGGTGAAAGGATACAACCTTGGCACATACCTTTCCAGATTTAAAACCATTCAGTATCCCCTGCAACCGTTTCTGAATGATTTCAGCAAAATTTTACTTGCATGTGATATGAATGACATAGTTTGATAATTTCCACATTCTGTTGGATCACTTTTCTTTGAGATCGGCACAAATATGGATCTCTTCCAGTCAGTTGGCCAGGTAACTGTCTTCCAGATTTCCTGGCATAGACAAGTGAACATCTGCAGTGCTGCATCCATTTGTTGAAACATCTCAGTTGGTAGTCCGTCAATTCCTGGAGCCTTGTTCTTCACCAAAGCTTTTAGTGCACCTTGGACTTCTTCCTTCAATACCACTCATTCTTTGTCATATGCCACCTCCTGAAATTGTTGAATATCAACTAATTCTTTTGGGTACAGTAACTCTCTATATTCCTTCCATCTTCTTTTGATGCTTCCTGTATCCTTCAATATTTTGCCCATGGAGTCCTTCAAAATTGCACCTTGAGGCTTGACTTTTTTCCTCAGTTCTTTGAGTTTGAGAAATGCTGAGCGTGTTCTTCTCTTTTAGTTTTCTGACTCCAGGTGTTTGCACATTTCATTGTAATACTTTACTTTGTCTTCTCAAAAGACAAAGTTCAGCTTCTATTCACGCTAGCTGCTCTACATTCAAGAGCAAGTTTCAGAGTCTCTTCTGACATCCATTTTGGTCCTTTCTGTCTTTCCTGTGTTTTTAATGACTTTTTGCTTTCTTCATGTATGATGTCATTCCACAGCTCGTCTGGCCTTTGGTCATTAGTGTTCAATTCATCAAATCTATTTGAGATGGTCTCTAAATTCAGGTGGGCTATTCTCAAGGTTGTAATTTGGCTGCCACAGACTTGTTCTAATTTTCTTCGGCTTCAGCTTAAACTTGCATATGAGCAATTGATGGTCTATTCTGCAGTCAGCCTCTGGCCTTGTTCTTACTGATGACATTGAGCTTTTCCATCATCTCTTTCTATAGATGTAGTCGATTTGATTCCTGTGTATTATATTCAGTGAAGTTCACGAGCATAGTTGCTTTTATGTTGCTGGAAAAAAGGTATTTGCAATGAATAAGTCATTGGTCTTGCAAAATTCTATCATGCAAATCTGGCAATATTTCTGCCACCAAGGCCGTATTTTCCAACTAAAGATCTTTTTTCTTTGTTTCCAACTTTTGCATTCCAGTCACCTATAATTATCAATGCATCTTGATTGCATGTTAGATCAATTTCAGACTGCAGAAGTTGGTAAAAATCTTCAATTTTCTCATCTTTGGCATTAGTGGTTGGTGCGTAAATTTGAATAACAGTGGTCTTAACTGGACCTCCTTGTAGGGGTATGAATATTATCCTATCACTGACAGCATTGTACTTCAGGATAGATCTTGAAATATTCTTTTTCATGACGAACATGACATCATTCCTGTTCAATTTGTCATTCTTTCTTGTTTCTCACAGTTTCTGGTATCCCCAGGCATTCTTTGGCTTGCAGCTGCACCATAACTCTTCCTCTGTGTTCAGATGACCATCTTTCCTCTGTCTCTGTCTCTTTTATAAGGATACCACTTATCAGATTTGAACCCACTCTATTCCATTATGACCTCATGATACCTTAACTGATAACAGCTTTGAAGAACCTATTTCTGAACAAGATCCCCTTCAAAGGTACTAGGGAATTAGGGCTTTTTGGAGGATGTAATTCAGTCCATAATAAAAACATTCAACAAATTGAAGAACATCAGAGAAAATGATAAATACGGAATTCAAGATAGTGTTTGCCACCAGGAGGGTAGAAGGCAAGAACACAGGGAGACCTTTCAAATGGTTTGTATGGTGATGTCATTGCTTTATTTTTTAAACTAGGTCACAGGCATATGAGTTTTCATTATATTACTATTCTTTAAGAACTATAGATACGTTTTACACACTGTTTTACATATTGTATTTTAATAAATAAAATTGGAAGTATTTCAATGTCCAGATTCTTTCATATTCCAGGTTCTAAATACGTTCTCCCATATTCTTCTACTATTAAAGTCCCTAAGCCTGCCAACTCTCCTTTTCCACTGTCCTATTTTATACAAAATGTCTTCCTCAAAATAAAGTCCATCTCTGCAAAAAAACTTTTCCTCACAAACACACTTTAAAAAGTTTTATATGAGATCCCTAATAGTATGGCCAGCCCACTATGACTTCAATGATTTAATTAATTTTACTCAACTGTATTTCTTTGTATTGGCTCTACTGTATCAAACAATGACTCCACTAGAGATGACAAAGAAAAATTGCAAAATAAGGTAAGTAAGGAGAAAACTAAAAGCTTCCATACACTCTTATCAATACATCAGTGAGAAGGAATCAAAGCAAATAAGGTTTCAGAAACATTATTTCCCTTTTCCCTGCTTATTCAATAATTTATCATTTCATTATATTACTAAGACAAGTAAAAGCTGCTGATGGATATTATGATAAATGTAAACCTGCAAAACTTCTGAGGTAAGGTGTAGAAATATGTGAGAGCAAGAAATAACAAGCCTTATAAATAATGGCAACATATGGAACACATGTGTCTTAGTTAAATTTTATTGAATGTTATATGCCAGGCATTGTATTAAATGCTTGTAATAGTTACAGGGGTTATCCTTCCAACAGGCTAAGGCTCTCATAGTAATTATTTGTTCCCCAAACAGAAATTTGATTAAGAAGAGATATATGATGCTATTCTCAGTGATGAGATGGGAGGAGACATCTTCTGTATGGAAAGGTCTATTAACAATAGATCTACTATCAACAATAGGTTCAGGGACAAATGGTCAGTTTTGTGGCTCTGAGTATCACGTGTGGATATGATACCTGACTGTTGCAGCCATTTGTCACCATGAGGGGAACCATTGCTAGGTGAAACCATCTCAAGGGGAATGAATGAATCCCTACTGTAATGTTCCAGTACATTTCTTAACTCTGAAGTCTTTATAATGAAAGATAATGCTCTTTATTGTGGGAGCATATTAAAGTCAGTGTTTATATTTTCTAATTACAACTGATGGCTTCCTCACTGATAAGGTTTAATTATATCACAATCATTAGAAACCACTGAGATAATCTAATTATGCCAATTTTATAGATTATGAAGGGGAACAGCGGTGGTTCAGTGGTAGAATTCTCGCCTTCCATGTGAAAGATCCATGCTTGATTTTTGGCCAATGCACCTCAGGCATTGTTACTGGAGACTTGTGTGTTGCAGTGAAACTGAAAATTTTTCAGCAAAGCTTCCAACTAAGATAAACAAGGAAGAAAGGCCTTGTAATCTGCTCATAAAAAATCGGCCAAAAAAGACACTATGGATAATAATGGTATGATCCTGTTGTGTCATGAGTTGATGGCTAACTTAGCAGCATATAAAATGAACAACAACAATAGACAATAAAATGGAGCATGGTGGATGCCGATGTTATCTTAAACACATATAGTTTACCAGTGACGTGTATTGGTAAGAACTATATTGACACAAAAATTCAGCTCCCTTGACTGTCATTGGGATTAACTGGGTTTCCATTCTCATGGCTCTATTCATGGGATCAGGCTGAAGCTAGTCTCTAGCTATGCCTACAGATTTGCCTACATTCTTTACTTACCCTATCCACCTTTTCCTGCTTTTTAAATTCTAAGAATGTTCCCCCCAAATCAGTTAATAAAGAACCCTGGCTCAGGCTCTGATTCTATAGACCCTGACTAAAGAAACTGAGTTTAGAGAGTTGAAATTATTTATCAAGCATCACACAGTACACAAGAAGCAAAGTCAGGTTTAAACACCAAATCGAATTGCATTTAGCCATTATGTTGTCTAGTCCTTTTAGACAAACACAGAGATGGAAGAGTCAAGTATCCCACCTCATGAGCATTCTTTTACTTTGACAAAATCTAAAAACCCAAGTCCAAATGAGGTAATATAATCAATGAAAAGCAGATATGCTCCTGACCAGTTTCCTCAAGGATCCCTTCATGTCCTTGTTTCTCAGGCTATAGACGAAGGGGTTCATCATGGGAGCGACCATAGTGTACATCATTGACACAACTGCAGTCTTTCTGGATGAGTGGATAAATGCAGCACTAATATATGCACCAAAAGCTGTCCCATAAAATAAGAAAACAACTGACAGGTGAGATCCACAGGTAGAAAAAGCTTTATGCTTTCCACCAGCTGATGGCATTTTCAAAATGGAGGACACAATTTGGGTATAAGAGAAAATAATCCCAAACAGAGGAATGCCAGCCAACATGCTAGCTGCAAAATATATGAAGATGTTATTGATGAGGGTATCAGAGCACGCAACCTTGATGACCTGAATAACTTCACAGAAGATGTAGGGGATTTCCGGGTCTATACAGAAAGACAGGCGCAACACCAACAGGCTGTGGATCAGGGCATCCTCAGTGCTAATGAACAGAGAGAGTAGAGTCAGCAGGCCACAAAGGCGGGGGTTCATGATGACCGTGTACCTCAGTGGGTGACAAATGGCCGCATAGCGGTCATAAGCCATTGCTGCAAGAAGAAAATTTTCCAAAGCAGCAAAAACCAGGACAAAGCAGACCTGGGTGAGGCAGCTCTGATTCTGTGCTTTGAGGTTCACCAACATCTTTGGGATCGTGGTTTTGCTGAAACAGATGTCAGCGAAGGAGAGATTGGAAAGAAAGAAGTACATGGGAGTGTGGAGGTGGGAGTCAGACCCAACAGCCAGAATGATAAGCAGGTTTCCAAAGACAGTGACCAGGTATATGGACAAAAACAGGATAAAGAGGAGGAACTGCAGTTCCAGATCCTCTGTTAGTCCCAAGAGAAGGAATTCGGAAACACTTGTTTGGTTTCTAGTTTCCATATTGTTGATGTATCTGATGGAAAAAATGGTGTGACAAGACAATCAAATGTATGCGCCCTAGACCAAAAGCAGCAGCACCAGAAACAAATGCCATCTGGGGGAAAGGTAAGAGAGGAATGGTGGGAAATACAGAGGGGGTATCTTCTGTATGCCCATTATTAATTCATTTAATTTAAAAAAAAGACCAGAAGCTGATGTAGCTGGGCGTAAACATTTATTTAATAAGAAAAGGGTAAGGTGCTATATATATATTTTTTTTTTAATTACACTCTCTGTGCTGTTGGAGCCCTGGTTGTGCTGTGGTTAAGACCTTGGCCACTAACCCAAATGTCGGCAGTTTGAATCCACCAGCTTCTCGTTGGAAACCCTATGGAGCCATTCTACTCTGTCCTATAGGACTATGAGTCAGAATTAACTCAATGGCACATAACAACAACATCTGTGCTGTTACGAGCATTTTAAATGTTTGGTAATTTTAAAGAGAAACAAGTAGACTACGGAGGCAGCCTGAAGAGTTTGCCTCAGGCTCTACCTCTTCCTCCAGAGACTAGTACCAGGCCACAGAGATACTAAAAATTTGTGTTAAGAACCAGGAATGGAAACTTAAGGGGAAGCTGATAACCCTCATCGTTCACCATCACAAGAATGCAACTAAATGATAGAGAATTTTTAAAGTCATGCTGTATAAGAAGGGGCAGATTTCTGCTCAGGAGGAAAATGGTCCATGCCATTGTAAAGACAATTAAAAGACTGGTAGAATAAAAGTTCCCTGATATTGGTGCAAAGATATAAGGAAACATGTAAGGGAGATGGAAGACGGTTAGGTATGAGTTATTGGCAGACTTGGTTCAAATCATTTCACGCATGTACTCTCTTCACAGCTTCCCCTGGATGAACCTGTAGTGAAACACCTGTCTTCATTTTTAAACATTAACTAAGGAACGACAGGTTACCTGGCTGGTATCACTGAGGAATGATGCTTGACATCTTCCCTGAATGTAGAAGATGTGTCCTCAGGAAAGGCGGAGGGACAAGTGAGGGACAAGGCTCCTCCATATGAGGATCAACTGTGGGCGGAGTCTCAGTGGCACTGCTTCCTGACTGGGGGAGGGCTGTTGAGTGAGGTGTTCATAGGCATACTATTTGCGTTCTCTGTCTCTCTGGGGGATAAATAGCCAAAAAAGCTCCTCATTAATCACTCACTTTTAGTGTCATTCTGATCCCAGGGCAGCGCAAATCCTTAAAGACAAAGACTTCAAAAAGTGAAATTCATGATGGTTGATTTCGTGACCCCGTAAAGGCAGCTACATGCCATTCGCCCCTCTTCACCTGTTCCTGTTCACCTCCATGTCACATACCTTGTACTTGTGAATGCATTAACCTTCTCTGTGTTTCAGCCTTCTTTTTCTAATTCCAACTGAAAGCATCTCTGTCTTTCCAAAGACATTAGAAAGCCCGACTCCTACTTTAGGTGTGAAGATATCGTTTACATATATGGATATGATATTTAGAAATATAGCTAAGATTCTGTAAAATATAAATATTCAGTGCAGTTTTTTCTAAAAGTCATTGAATGTCCCCTGAACCTTAATCTTCGTTCTGTATATTTTACATAGAGATATTCTAAGCTAGTCTCTGTGATCAATTCTGACTGTGATAACGATAGATAGACTTGTTACTTCTTTTTTAGGGTTCTGTAGCCAGAATATCCAATTTCATGGCCGTAGTTTCTATGTAAAATTTTATTCACATTAGTGGAAAGAGGTTGATATTTTGGCTCCTGATTTTTAATGGAGTTATGAGAATTCACAGTATAGGCACTAGTATGCAGTTTATCCATAATCTCAGTAGATTTAGACAGATAACAGCCATTATTTAAGAGGTGAAGATGGTGCTCCAATTTAGTATTCACTCAAATACCTTTACCTTTAATGAACTCACTATTTTCATGGGTTCATCAGTTTATTTTAGCACATCTATTTCTATACAAATTTTTTAACCTATAATTTTCTACATATATTACTTAAAAGCCCAGCTTGAGACAAGACGGCATTGTGATGTTACCCTTTGCCATCTTAACTCCATTCACTTCAAATGCATGAAATAAGAGATAAAATAGAACAAGACACAGCTGGCCACAAAATAAATAAATAAACTTTTCCTGGTCTCACAGAAACACCTGAAGTATAAAAAAATACAAGTTAAGTTTTCTAGGTAGTATAAAAAAGAAAAACAAACAACAACAACAAGATACTCAAACATAAAGTGGTGCATATTACAGCTGCAAGTTTCAGAAAAGCCTCCATGGAGGAAATAACTCAAGTTACCAGCTCTCTTGGTGGCTGAATTTGTGATACTCTCAGTACTACCAAGTTGGGGAGTCAGGAAATGGAATTCAGGATTGGAGGAGTGGTGATTGGTGAACCTGTAGGACAAGAAAGAGGGAGCACATAATTGCAAAAGAGAGAGGAGAAAATAACCTTGCCATTCAAATGAAATATGTAAGTTTTAATTTAAATAACCATGAAGAAAAACAACGCAAGCAGAATCAACAACATCAAATCATAGAGGCCAGCAGAGGTTGTAATGGAATAAGTGCTGGGAGAATAGAAAAGATGAGATCAAAGACATAGTGTTGGGCAGATTATACAAACTTCACCAAATGGAAAGGGAAGATGAAGAATGACCAGGTACAGAGATTTTTTTTTAATAATCCTAAAATGATGGTAACAGCAACAACAACACAATGACGGTGCCTTGGATCATGGTGATTAACAGTGAAGGTGGCGAAATCTGATGGGATTCTGAATATATTTGCATTGGATAGACAACATAGTTTCCTGAAGGGGTGGGCAGAGGGTATAAGAAAAAGAGAGAAATCAAAGATAATGATCAGTGGAGAAAACTGCTCAGCACCTAAAAGAATGGAGTTGACAACCATTGTGACCATGGGCTAATAGTCCCAATATCAGGGCTGTATTCTGGAATATGTTTAGTTTGAGGTGCCTCTTAGGCAGCCACATAGAGATATCAAGTGGACAGGTAACTACACAAGTCTTCAATCCAGAGGAGTGTTCCTTTCTGGAGATATAAATTTGGGAGTTCTTAGTGTGTGTTGTTGGGAGTTGGCATCAAGTTTCTCCCTTGCATAGTAGAACTATCCTGTGTCTAGTAGAACGAAATACTGCCCAGTCCTGAGCCATCCTCACAATCAATTCCGTTTGAGCCCTTTGTTGCAGCAACTGAGTTAATCCATCTCAACGAGGGCATTCCTCTTTTTCGCTGACCCTCTACTTTACCAAGCATGATGTCCTTCTCCAGGTAACGTTCCCTCCAGATAAAATGTCCAAAGTCCATGAGATGAACTCTAGCCACCCTCACTTCTAAGGAGTATTCTGGCTGTTCTAAGACAGATTTGTTTGTACTTCTGGCAGTCCATAGTATGTTCAGTATTCTTCACCAACACCATAACTCAAAGGCTTCAATTCTTCGGTCTTTGTTCATTGCCAAACTTTTTTTTTTTAGTATAATTTTTATTGTGCTTTAAGTGCAAGTTTACAAATAAAGTCAATCTCTCACACAAAAACCCACATACACCTTGCTAAACCCTCCCAATTATGCCCACTAAAGTAACAGCCCGCTCTCTCTCTCTCTACTCTCTCTTTTAGTGTCCATTTCGTCAGCTTCTAACCCCCTCCACCCTCTTATCTCCCCTCCAGGCCAGAGATGCCAACATAGTCTCAAGTGTCCACCTGATCCAAGAAGCTCACTCCTCACCACCATCCCTCTCCAACCCATTGTCCAGTGAAATTCGTGTCTGAAGAGTTGGCTTCGGGAATGGTTCCTGTCCTTGGCCAACAGAAGGTCTGGGGGTCATGACCACCGGGGTCCTTCTAGTCTCAGTCAGACCATTAAGTCTGGTCTTATGAGAATATGGGGTCTGCATCCCACTGCTCTCCTGCTCCCTCAGGGGTTCTCTGTTGTGTTCCTTGTCAGGACAGTCATCGGTTGTAGCCAGGCACCATCTAGTTCTTCTGGTCTCAGGATGATGTAGTCGCTGGTTCATGTGGTGCTTTCTGTCTCTTGGGCTCATAATCGCCTTGTGTCCTTGGTGTTCTTCATTCTCCTTTGATCCAGGTGGGTTGAGACCAATTGATGCATCTTAGATGGCTGCTTGCGAACATTTAAGACCCCAGACGCCACTCTTCAAAGTGGGATGCAGAATGTTTTCTTAATAGATCTTATTATGCCAATTGACTTAGATGTCCCCTGAAACCATGGTCCCCAGACCCCTGCCCCTGCTCTGCTGGCCTTTGAAGCATTCAGTTTATTCAGGAAACTTCTTTGCTTTTGGTTTAGTCCAATTGTGCTGACATCCACTGTATTGTGTGCTGTCTTTCCCTAAAGTAGTTATCTACTATCTAATGAGTGAATGCCCCTCTCCCACCATCCCTCCCTCCCCCCTCTTGTAACCACAAAAGAATGTTTTCTTCTCAGTTTAAACTATTTCTCAAGTTCTTATAATAGTGGTCTTATACAATATTTGTCCTTTTGCAACTGACTAATTTCACTCAGCATAATGCCGTCCAGATTCCTTCATGTTATGAAATGTTTCACAGATTCCTCACTGTTCTTTATCAATGCCTAATATTCCACTGTGTGAATATACCATAATTTATTTATCCATTCATCCATTGATTGGCACCTTGGTTGCTTCCATGTTTTTGCTATTGTAAACAGTGCTGCAATAAACATGGGTGTGCATATATCTGTTCCTGTAAAGACTCATTTCTCTAGGATATAGTCCAAGGAGTGGGATTGCTGGATCCTATGGTAGTTCTATTTTTAGCTTTTTAAGGAAGTGCCAAATCAATTTCCAAAGTGGTTGTACCATTTGACATTCCCACCAGCAGTGTTTAAGTGTTCCAATCTCTCCACAACCTCTCCAACGTTTATTATTTTGTGCTTTTTTTTTTTTTTTTGGATTAATACCAGCCTTGTTGGAGTAAGATGAAATCTCATCGTAGTTTTGATCTGCATTTCTCTAATGGCTAACGATCATGAACATTTCCTAATATATCTGTCAGCTACCTGAATGTCTTCTTTAGTGAAGTGTCTATTCATATCTTTTGCCCATTTTTTAATTGGGTTATTTGTCTTTTTGCAGTACCATGTAGATTTTTTAGAGATCAGGTGCTGATCAGATATGTCATAGCTAAAAATTTTTTCCCAGTCTGTAGGTAGTCTTTTTATTCTTTTGGTAAAGTCTTTGGATGAGCATAGGTGTTTGATTTTTAGGAGCTCCCAGTTATCTAGTTTCTCTTCTACATTCTTTATAATGTTTTGTACAGTGTTTATGCCATGTATTAGGGCTCCTAACGTTGTCCCGATTTTTTCCTCCATGATCTTTATCATTTTAGATTTTATATTTAGGTCTTTGATCCATTTTGAGTTCGTTTTTGTGCACGCAGTGAGGTATGGGTCTTGTTTCATTTTTTTGCAGGTGGATATCCAGTTACGTCAGCACCATTTGTTGAAAAGACTGACTTTTCCTCATTTAACTCTTTTGGGGCCTTTGTCAAATATCAACTGCTCATATGTGGATGGATTTATGTGTGGTTTCTCAATTCTGTTGCATTGGTCTATGTATCTGTTGTTGTACCAGTACCGGGTTCTTTTGACTACTTCGGCGGTATAACAGGTTCTAAAATCAGGTAAAGTAAGGCCTCCCATGTTCTTCTTCTTTTTCAGTAATGCCTTATTTATCCGGGGCCTCTTTCCCTTCCATATGAAGTTGGTGATTTGTTTCTCCATCTCATTAAAGAATGGCATTGGGATTTGCATTGGAATTGCATTAAATGTATAGATCACTTTTGGTAGAATAGACATTTTTATAATGATAAGCCTTCCTATCCACAAGCAAGGTATGTTCTTCCACTTATGTAAGTCTCTTTTGGTTTCTTGCAGCAGTGTACTGTAGTTTTCTTTGTACAAGTCTTTTACATTTCTGGTAAGATTTATTCCTAAGTATTTTATCTTTTGGGGGGCTACTGTAAATGGCATTGATTTGGTGATTTCCTCTTTGATGTTCTTTTTGTTGGTGTAGAGGAATTCAACTGATTTTTGTATGTTTATCTTGTATCCCGATACTCTGCTGAACTATTAGTTTCAGTAGTTTTCTGGAGGATTCCTTAGGGTTTTCTGTGTATAAGATCGTGTTACCTGCAAGTAGAGATACTTTGACTTCTTCCTTGCCAATCTGGTTGCCCTTTATTTCATTTTCTAATTGCTCTGGCTAGGACTTCCAGCACAATGTTGAAGAAGAGTGGTGATAAAGGGCATCCTTGTCTGGTTCCTGATCTCAGTGGGAATGTTTTCAGGCTCTCTCCATTTAGGGTGATGTTGGCTGTTGGCTTTGTATAAATCCCCTCTATTATGTTGAGGAATTTTCCTTTTATTCCTATTTTGCTGAGAGTTTTTATCATGAATGAGTGTTGAGCTTTGTCACATGCCTTTTCTGCATCAATTGATAAAATCATGTGATTCTTATTCTTTGTTTTATTTATGTGTTGGATTGCATTGTTTTTCTAATGTTGAAGCATCCCTGCATACCTGGTATATATTCCACTTGGTCATGGTGAATTCTTTTTTGGATATGTTGTTGAATTCTATTGGCTAGAATTTTGTTGAGGATTTTTGCATCTACATTCATGAGGGATATAGGTCTATAATTTCTTTTCTTGTGGTGCCTTTACCGGGTTTTGGTATCAGGGATATGGTGGCTTCATGGAATGAGTTTGGTAGTATTCCGTCCTTTTCTATGCCCTCAAATACCTTTAGTAGTAGTGGTGTTAACTCTTCTCTGAAAGTTTTGGAGAACTCTGCAGTGAAGCCATCCAGATCAGGGCTTTTTTCTGGGGGGAGGGGGGGTAGATTACCTTTTCAATCTCTTCTTTTGTTATGAGTCTATTTAGTTGTTCTACCTCTGTTTGTGTTAGTTTAGGTAGGTAGTGTGTTTCTAGGAATTCATCCATTTCTTCTAGGTTTTCAAATTTGTTTGAGTATAGTTTTTCATAGTAATCTGGTATGATTCATTTAATTTCAGTTGGGTCTGTTGTAATATTGCCCCTTTCATTTCTTATTCAGGTTATTTGCTTCCTCTCCTGTTTTTCTTTTGTCAGTTTGGCCACTGGTTTATCAATTTTGTTGATTTTTTCAAAAAACCAGCTTTTGGTCTTGGTAATTCTTTCAATTCTTTTCCTGTTTTCCATGTCATTTAGTTCAGCTCTAATTTTTATTATTTGTTTTCTGCTGGTGCCTGTGGGTTTCTTTTGTTGCTCTCTTTCTATTTGTTCAGGTTGTAGGGATAATTCTTTGATTTTGGCCCTTTCTTCTTTTTGAACATGTGCATTTATTGGTATATTGGCCTCTGAGCACCGCTTTTGCTGTGTCCCAAAGGTTCTGCTAGGAATTGTTTTCATTCTCATCGGATTCTATGAATTTCTTTATTCCGTCCTTAATGTCTTCTATAATTCAGTCTTTTCTGAGCAGTGTGTTGTTCAGTTTCCAAGTGTTTGATTTCTTTTCCCTGCTTTTCCTGTTACTGATTTCCACTTTTATGGGCTTATGGTCAGAGAAGATGCTTTGTAATATTTCAATGTTTTGGGTTCTGCTAAGGCTTGCTTTATGGCCTAATATGTCGATGACGTTGAATTTTATTGCCAGTTTTGTAGAGTAAAGATGATCGAATACTGGCAATTTCACGGGTGTATCAATGAAGCCCTGGTGGCTCAATTACTAAATACTTGGCTGCTAGCTAAAAGGCTGGTGGTTCAAAACCATCCAGTGGTCCTGCCAGAGGAAGACCTGATGATCTGTTCCTATAAAGATTACAGGCTAGAAAACCCTATTGGGCAGTTCCGCTTTGTTACATGCGGTCACTGTGAGTTTGAATCGACTCAATGACACCCAACAACAACAGTAATTACATAGGGCTGCAATGTCAAACCACCACTAAGTCAGTGGTTTAAAATGAGAGAAAATTACTTTCTTAAAGTTCTAGAGACTGGAAGTCGAAATTCAGATTGTCGACAGGGCTATGATCCCTCTGAAGTTTGTGGGGGAAGATCCTTTCTTGTCTTTCCCAACTCCTGCTGTCCCTATGAACTCTTTAGCTTGCAGCTGCAGCATAACTCCATCTCTTTCTTTGTCTTCACAGGATATCCTCCTTCTGGTTTAGGGCCGACCCTGCTCCAGTATGACCTCATGTTAACTTAGTTTACAACATCTTCAAAGATCTTATTTCCAAACAAGGTCACATTCACACATACCAGGAGTTAGGACTTCAACCTGTCTTTTTAGGAGGCATAATTCAATCTATAAAAATAAGATTCAACGAAATAAAGGAACTCCAGAGAAAATGATAAATACAGAATTTGGGATAGTGTTTGCCACTGGAAAGATAGAGAACAATAAGAATGGGAGACTCTTCATTAGATTCTACGCTTATGTCATTACTTTATTTCATAACCTAGTGATTTGGATTGAATTGTGTCCCTCCAAAATGTATATTAGGACTATACACTGAGTCTTTTGAGATACAAAAGAGAAGTGAGCAGAGAGGAGAGGAACCTCATGCCATCAGGAAAGAAGAGCTGAGAGCAGAGCTTGTTCTTTGGACTCAGTGTCCCTGAGTTTAGAAACTCCAATCCCAGGGGGAGTTTGATGACAAGGTCCTCCCCCCAGAGTTGACAGAAAGAAAAAGCCTTCCTCTGAAGCTGGTACCTTGAATTCCTGTTTTTTAGCCTCCTAGACAGTGGGAGAATAAATATCTGCTTGTTAAAGCCATCCACCTGTGGTATTTCTGCTATAGCAGCACCAGTTAGCTAAGACACCCAGGTCAGAGGTATATGAATTTGGATTAGATTACTATTCTTTAAGAACTACAGATACATTCCATACACTACTTTTCATATGACATTTTAATGAGTAAAAATGAAAAGATTTCACTTTCCAGATTCTTTCATATTCTAGATTCTAAATACATTCCCTCATCTTCTAATGTTAAAGTCATGTTTCTCAAACTTCAGCACACATCAAAATCTCAAAAAAGTAATTATTTTGAATATTAATCCTTCAGATGTTTCCTATATATAAAAGTCAGTAGGTCTTGGGTGAGGTATGGAAACTAGCAGTATGAACAATGCCTCAGGTGATTCATCTCTGCAAGTGTTTTATGGGCATAAATGGAGACAGTTTTACACTACGATACACATGGTGTGCCTGGTGAGGAGCTGGCTCAAGTTTTGATACTGAACACAATCCCACCACCACCATCAAAGAAGACCACAAGATATGCTTTGTTGTCATCCCAACGCCACAGAGATGTTTCTGACTGATGGCCCTGCTTCTTACCAAAAGAAAGAAGTTTCCTGAATAAACAGAATGCTTCAAAGTCCAGTGTAACAGTGGCAGGGGTTTGGGGACCATGGTTTCAGGGGACATCTAAGTCAATTGGCATAATAAGATCTATTAAGAAAACATTCTGCATCCCACTTTGGAGAGTGGTGTCTGTGGTCTTAAATGCTAGTAAGCGGCCATCTAAGATGCATCAATTGGTCTCAACCCACCTGGATCAAAGGAGAATGAAGAACACGAAGAACACAAGGTAATTATGAGCCCAAGAGACAGAAAGGGCCACATAAACCGGAGACTACATCACCCTGAGACCAGAAGAACTAGATGGTGCCCAGCTACAACCAGTGACTGCCCTGACAGGGAACTCAACAGAGAACCCCTGATGGAGCAGGAGAGCAGTGGAATGCAGATCTCAAATTCTCATAAGACCAGACTTAATGGTCTGACTGAGACTAGAAGTACCCCAGCGGTCATGGACCCCAGACCTTCTTTCGGCTCAGGACAGGAACCATTCCCAAAGCCAACTCTTCAGACAGAGATTAGACTGGACAATGTGTTGGAGAGGGATGCTGGTGAGGAGTGAGCTTCATGGCTCAGGTGGACACTACGTTGGCATCTCCTGCCTGGAGGGGAGATGAGGGGAT
Source organism: Loxodonta africana (assembly GCF_030014295.1). NCBI lineage: Eukaryota > Metazoa > Chordata > Mammalia > Proboscidea > Elephantidae > Loxodonta > Loxodonta africana. The sequence continues at coordinate 18,911,180 of NC_087344.1, forward strand.
AGAAGGAGTTAGAAGTTGGGGAAATGGACACGAAAAAAGAGAGTGGAGGGAGGGAGCAGGCTGTCTCATTTGCAGGAGAGCAATTGGGAGTATGTAGCAAGGTGTGTACAAGTTTTTGTGTGAGACTGACTTGATTTGTAAACTTTCACTTAAAGCACAATAAAAATTTAAAAAATCAGTGAATAAGAATCAAAACAAATATGGCTCCAAAAAAGATTGCCAGCTCTAACCTGTCTACTCAGTAATTATTCCTTTGATTTTCAAACCTGTTAATAGATATTACAATACTGGTAAACTAATAAAACTGCTGAAGAAAGTAGTGAAAATATGTGAGAGCAAGGAATAAATAAGCCTTATAAATTTGAAGTTCTGGTGGCACAGTTGTTAAGATCTTGGCTACTAACCAAAAGGCCGACAGTTCATATCTACCAGCTGCTCCTTGGAAACCCTTTGGGGCAATTCTTCTCTGTTCTGTAGGGTCACTATGAGTCAGAATGGGCTCTGCAGCAACTGGTTTGTTTTTTTTATTTTTTATTAATTGTGGCAACATATAGAAGACAATGGTCTCAGTTAAATTTTTTTGAGTATTATGTGCCAGGCATTGTACTAAGTGCTTGTAGTAGGTATAGGAATTAACTTCCCAACAGAAAATATACTCTACATGGTCAGTCTAAGGCTCTCAGAGCAATTATATTATTTTCCCCCAAACAGAACTTTAATATCACTAGTGTTCAACACGTCAAATCTAATCTAGAGATGGTGTCTAAAATCAGGTGGGGTACACTCAAGGTTATATTTTGGCTCTTGTAGACTTGCTCTAATTTTCTTCAGTTTCAGCTTGAACTTACGTATGTGCAATTGATGGTCTCTTCCACAGTCGGCCCCCTGGCTTTGTTCTGACCGATGATATTGAGTTTTTCCATTGTCTCTTTCCACAGATGTAGTCGATTTGATTCCTGTGTGTTCCATCTGGCGAGGTCCATGTGTATAGTAGCTGTTTATGTTGGTGAAAGAAGGTATTTGCAATGCAGAAGTCATGGATCTTGTAAAATTCTATCCTTCGATCTCTGGCATTTTTCTATCAGCAAGTCCATATTTTCCAGCTACTAATCCTTTTTCTTTGTTTCCAACTTTCGCATTCCAATCACCAGTAATTATCATCCTGATTGCATGTTTGATCAAATTCAGACTGCAGCAGCTGACAACAATCTTCAATTTCTTCCTGTTTGGCCTTAGTGGTTGGACTGTAGATTTGAATAATAGTCATATTAATTGGTCTTCCTTGTAGGTGTATGGATATTATCCTATCACTGACAGCGTTGTACTTCAGGGTAGATCTTGTAATTTTCTTTTTGACGATGAATGCAACACCATCCCTCTTCAAGTTGTCATCCCCAGCATAGTGGACTATATGATTGTCCAATTCAAAATGGCCAATATCAGTCCATTTCAGCTCACTAATGCCTAGGATATCAATGTTTATGCATTCCATTTCGTTTTTGAAGATTTCGAATTTTCCTAGATTCATACTTCATACATTCCAGGCCCCAATCTGTAATGGATGTTTACAGCTGTTTCTTCTCATTTTGAGTCATGCCACATCAGCAAAAGAAGGTCCCGAAAGCTTAACTCCCTCCACATCATTAAGGTCGACTCTACTTTGAGGAGGCAGCTCTTCCCTAGTCTCCTTTTGAGTGTCTTCCAGCCTGCGGGGCTCATCTTCCGGCAGTATATCAGACAATGTTCCACTGCTATTCTTAAGGTTTTCACTGGCTAATTCTTTTCAGAGTAGACAGCTGGACCCTTCTTCCTAGTCTGTCTTAGTCTGGAAGCTCAGCTCAAACCTGTCTTCTATGGGTGACTCTGCTGGAACCTGAATACTAGTGGCATAGCTTCCAGCATCACAGCAGCATGCAAGGCCCTACAGTGTGACAAACTGACAGACCTTCAGTATATCCCACCTGAATTTAGAGACCACCTCAAGAATAGATTTGACACGTTGAACACTAGTAACTGGAGACCAGATGAGTTGTAGCATAACATCAAGGACATCATACATGAAGAAAGCGAGAGGTCATTGAAAAGACAGGAAAGAAAGAAAAGACCAAGATGGATGTCAGAGGAGGCTCAGAAACTTGCTCATGAACGTTGAGCAGCTAAAGCAAAAGGAAGAAACGATGAAGTAAAAGAACTGAACAGAAGATTTCAAAGGGCAGCTCGAGAAGAAAAAGTATTATAATGATGTGTGCAAGAGCTAGAGATAGAAAACCAAACGGGAAGAACATCCTCGGCATTTCTCAAGCTGAAAGAACTGAAGAAAAAAATTCAAGCCTTGTGTTGCAATTTTGAAGGATTCTGTGTGGAAAATATTAAATGACAGGGGAAGCATCAAAAGAAGATGGAAAGAATACACAGAGTCAGTATACCAAAAAGAATTAGTCAACTTTCAACCATTTCAAGAGGTAGCATATGATCAGGAACCGATGGTACTGAAAGAAGAAGTCCAAGCTGCTTTGAAGGCATTGGTGAAAAACAAGGCTCCAGGAATTGATGGAATATCAATTGATTTGTTTCAACAAACAGATGCATCCCTGGAGGTGCTCACTTATCTATGCCAAGAAATATGGAAGACAGCTTCCTGGCCAACTGACTGGAAGAGATCCATATTTATGCCTATAAAGGTGATCCAACTGAATGTGGAAATTATAGAACAATATCATTAATATCACACGCGAGCAAAATTTTGCTGAAGATCATTCAAAAATAGCTGCAGCAGTATATCGACAAGGAACTGCCAGAAATTCAGGCCAGTTTCAGAAGAGCACGTAGAAACAGGGATGTCATTGCTGATGTCAGATGGATCTGGCTGAAAGCAGAGAATACCAGAAGGATGTTTACCTGTGTTTTATTGACTATGCAAAGACATTGGACTGTGTGGATCATAACAAATTATGCATAACATCACAAAGAATGGGAATTCCAGAAGACTTAATTGTGCTCATGAGGGACCTTTACATAAATCAAGAGGCAGTTGTTTGGACAGAACAAGGGGATATTGATTTGTTTAAAGTCAAGAAAGTTGTGGGTCAGGGTTGTATTCTTTCACCATACCTCTTCAATCTGTATGCTGAGCAAATAATCTGATAAGCTAGACTATATGAAGAAGAACAGGGCATCAGGATTGGAGGAAGACTCATTAACAACCTGCATTATGCAGATGACACAACCTTCCTTGCTGAAAGTGAAAAGGACTTGAAGCACATACTGATGAAGATCAAAGACCACAGCCTTCAGTATGGATTGCACCTAAACATAAAGAAAAAAAAATCCTCACACCTGGACCAACGGGCAACATTATGATAAACAGAGAAAAGATTGAAGTTGTCAAGGATTTCATTTTACTTGGATCCGCAATCAACAGCCATGGAATCAGCAGTCAAGAAATCAAAAGACGCATTGCATTGGGCAAATCTGCTGCAAAGGGCCTTTTCAAAATGTTGAAAAGTAAAGATATCACCTTGAAGACTAAGGAGTGCCTGACACAAGCCGTGGTATTTTCAGTCGCATCATGTGCATGTGAAAGCTGGACAATGAATAAGGAAGACCGAAGAAGAATTTACGCCTTTAAATTATGGTGTTGGTGAAGAATATTGAATATACCATGGACTGCCAAAAGAGTGAAGAAATCTGTCTTGGAAGAATTAGAGCCAGGATGCTCCTAAGAAGCAAGGATAGTGAGACTGCATCTTAAATACTTCAGAAATGTTGTCAGGAGGGATCAGTCCCTGGAGACGGATGTCATGCTTGGCAAAGTACAGGGTCAGCAAAAAAGAGGAAGACCTTCAATGAGGTGGATTGACACAATGGCTGCAACAATGAGCTTAAGCATAACAAAGATTGTAAGGATGGCTCAGAACCAGGCAGTGTTTCGTTGTGTTGTGTGTAGGATAGCTATGGGTCAGAACTGACGGAACGGCACCTAAGAATAACAACAAATGGAAGTTTGATTAGAAAGGGATATATGATGCTATTCTCAGCAATCAGATGGGAGGAGATGTCTTTTGTATGATTCTATGGAAAGGTGTATTAACAATAGGTCCTCTATTCACAGTAGGTCCATGAAGAGTCAGTTTTGTGTCTCAGCATGATGTCTGGCTATGACACGTGACTCTCTTGCAGCCATCTGTGACCATGAGGGAGACCATTCCTAGGATGAAGGCACCTCGTGGGGAAATGAATGAAGTCCTACTGTCCTGTTTCTATGCATTTCCAATCCCTGATGTCCTTGTAATGAAAGATAACTCTCTTTATTGTTTGAGCATTTAGAGTCAGGGTTGTTGTTTTCTTCGTAATACCAAAGCCTTCCTCGGTGATAAGTTTCAATTATCTCACAATCACCTGAAGCCACAGCAATAATCTAATCAGCCAATTTTATACAGGATCAAGTTGAATGTGATGAATGTTGATGACACCAGGGGCACATGCAGCTTACCAATGACAGTCGTAATAATTTCTAAATTGGGGCATGAAAGGTCAGATGCCTTGTCACTCAGTGAGACTAACCCTGGGGTGCCATTCACATGAATCTATCAGTGGATAAAGCTGAAGTTATGGTTTGCTTACATCCTTCACCAGCCCATTCCACTTTCTCATTCTTTCTTCTGAGAATGTTTCCCCAAAATCACTATAACAAAACCTACCTCAGGCTCTGCTTCTATGGAACCTAATGAAATTGATTTTACAGAGTTGAAATAATTTGTCAAACAGCACAGAGCTACACAAAGAGTGAAGTCAGATTTCAACCCCAAGTTTAATTACACTTAGCCATTATGTTATCTCTTCATTTTAGAAGAATATGGTAATGGAAAAGTCAGGCATTCTGGCTCAAGGGTACTTTGTCACTTTGACTCAATCCAGAAATCCAAACCCAAAGCAGATAATATAATCACTGAAAAGCAATTGTGTACCTGATAAGGTTTCTTGTGGCTCCTTTCACGTCCCTGTTTCTCAGGCTATAGATGAAGGGATTCATCATGGGAGTTACCATAGTGTACACCACTGAAGCTACTGCGGTCTTCCAAGAAGAGTGTGTAAATGTCGTACTTACATATGCACCAAAAGCTGTCCCATAGAATAAGGAAACAACTAAGAGGTGAGACCCACAGGTAGAAAAAGCTTTATACTTTCCACCTGCTGATGGCATTCTCAAAGTGGAGGAGACAATTTGAGTATATGAGAAAATGATTCCAGAGAAGGGAACAACACCCAGTATGCTAGCTGCAAAATATAAGATGATGTTATTGGTGAGGATTTCAGAACAGGCAACTTTGACGACCTGAAAAACTTCGCAAAATAAGTAAAGGGTTTCCAGGTCTGTACAGAAGGACAGTCTCAACAACATCAGACTGTGGAGCAGGGCATCCACAATGCTAACGAGCAAGGAGACTAGAATAAGCAGGCCACAGAAGCGGGTGTTCATGATGACCATGTACCTCAGTGGGTGACAAATGGCCACATAGCGGTCATAGGCCATCACTCCAAGAAGAAAATTTTCCAAACTAGCAAAAATCATGACAAAGCAGACCTGGGTGAGGCATCCTGCATAAGTGATGCTCTGATTCTGTGCTTGGAGGTTCACCAGCATCTTTGGGATCGTGGTGGTGCTGAAACAGATGTCAGTAAAGGAGAGAGTGGAAAGAAAGGAGTACATGGGGATGTGGAGGTGGGGGTCAGAGCTGACGGCCAGGGTGATGAGCAGGTTTCCCAGGACAGTGACCAGATATATGGACAGGAACAGGCTGAAGAAGAGAGGCTGCATTTCGGGATCCTCTGTCAGTGCCAGGAGAAGGAATTCTGAAACACCTGTTTGGTTTCTAGGTTCCATATTGTCAATGAATCTAATGGAAAAGATGAGGTGACTTACAATCAAATGTCAGCAAACACCATCTTGGGATGAGAATGAGAAGAATGGAGGGGAATACAAAGGTAGAGCCATATGTGTGCATGTTATTTAGTTAAAAAAAAAAAAAGAAGCTGATATAGCAGAGTGTCAATATTTATTTATTTTGGAAAAGGATGAAAGGGTGGTCTTTTTTTAATTACACTATTTTTGTTCATTTTAAATATCTGGCAATTTGGAAAAAACAGACTGGGAGGCAGGTGATGAGTCTGTCTTGGACACGACCTCTTTCTCCAGAGGTCAGAACTGGGCAACAGAAATAAATATATCTCCCGCTTTTCGAAAGTTCACTTTATTCCACTTTACTTTTATGAAAGATCCACATTAATACTTGTTTTCTCCATTAACTAAAAGGTATCCGAAGAGACTTTTCACATTTATAAAAAAAGGGGAAGAGGGAAACTAGCGTTTAGCGTTCATTCTACAGAAAGCCATCTAAGAAGCAGCTCACACCCTGAGAAGTCAGTGTCTTTTGGACAAGTCCCTTCCCTGGGACCTACACTCAGCATCTCAGTGTAAAATGGCATAGTTTTGAACTGTCTGTTAACGCTGTACGTTAGTGTCATTTTAAGTTCGTATGTGTTACTTAGTATGATTTGGTGAGTTATTTTTTGGGTCTGGGAATGCTCACAAAATTTTCCCATATACATTAATGATAATTTTCTTCGCTTTACACCATTTCGGCTTATGAAATATTTCATAGGAATGTTCTACTTTCAGGTAGTGGGAGAAACTTGTAATGTAAAGGTATGTTGAGAGCCAGGAATGGGAAGATAAGGTGATATTAATGAGCCCTGTTTCATCACCACAAGAATGTTGAAATTACAGAGAATTTGAAAGCAGTCATCATGCTAGAGAAGGGGCTGTTCAGGAGGAAAATGGTCCTTGTCATTGTGGAGAGGGAGGAGGACACTAGTAGAATGACAGCTCCTTGACATCAGTGCAAAGATACAAGGAAACATGTCGGAAAGATGGGAGATAGTTAGGCAGGAGTTCAGGGGTGACTTGATTCCAGTCATTTCATGCACATACTATCTTCACGTGCATCACTCCCTTGGATGAAACTATTAAAACACCTGTCTCCGTTTCCAAACATTAACTAAGGGATTTAGGTTACCTGGCTGGCATCAGTGAGGAATGATGCTTGACATCTGCCCTGGATGTTGGATGATGCAGGTGGAAGAGCTTTGCTCAGGAAATGCAGAAGGACCAAGTGAGGCATCAGGCCCCTGAGCAAGAGGCTCATCTGTGGGAGGATTCCCAGGTGTGCTGTTTCCTGGCTGGGGGAGGAATATTGAGTGAGGTCATCACAGGTAGACTATTTGTACTCTCTAGGTCCCTGGGGGCTCAATATCCAAAGCTCCTCATTAACCAAACACTTTTCTTGTCATTCTGATGGCAGGACAGTGAATATCTTTATGGGCCAGGACAATAGAAGGTAGAATTCAGGAAAGCTGATTCCCAGTCCCTGGGGGACCAGCTGTTTGCCATTTACTTCTCTCTACCTGTTTCTCTTACCTTCATGTCACATACCTCGCACATGTGGGTACACCATCCTTCTCTAATTGCATTGCTGCCTTTTTAAGTACAACCGAAAGCATATCCATCTCACCAATGGTATTAAAAAGCCTGATTCCAATTTTAGGTGTGAAAATATAATTTATATATGATGGTAGAGATAATATCTTGAGAAATATAGCTAGGCTATGATAAAATGTAAATCTGTAGCATTGTTCGTGTCATTTGAATATCCCGTGATCCTCACTCTTCATTCTGTATATTTATACAGAGCATATTTTAAGCTATTCTCTGTGATCAATTCTGGCTGTGATCACTATAGATAGACCTGTTACTCCCTTTTTATGGTTTCATATTTAGCTTTTTTTTTGTTGTGTCCCAATAATTTTGATACACATTTCTCTTCACAGTTGAATGTGGGTTGATATTTTGGCTTTTGATTTTTAATGGAGCTGTGAGAAATCACAAGGTCACTGGCTAGGCATTAGTATGTAGGTTTATCCATATTCAGTAGATTTAGTTAGATGACAAAAATTATTTAATAGATGAAGATGGTGTCCCATGTGAATATTCACTTAAAAACCTTCATCTTTAATGAATACAATGTTTTCATATGCTTATCCATTGATTTTACTACACGTAGTTTCCATATGAATTTTATTTGCTAATCTACAGTATTCTCAATATATGTTGTATGAGAAACAATTGGAGACAAGATGGCATTATAACGTCACCCTTCACCGTCCTAACCTCATTCACTTCAAACATATGACATAATTAAAAAATAAGAAGGCATAGTGGGTTCAAAAAGAAGAATGTAAATTTCTACTGAAACCTTCTATTCAAATAGAATTGGCCAGTCATATTTTTTTTACTGTGTTTTAAGTTAAAGTTTACAGTTTAAGTTAGTTTCTCATACAAATATCTACACACACATTGTTATGTGACCCTAGTCTCTCCCTATAATGTGATAGCACACTCCTCCTTTCCACCCTGGAGTTCCCGTGTCCATTCAACCACCTCCTGTTCCTTCTGTGATGTTTGCTTGATAGATTTTTTTCCATCTTTTGAGTTTTAGTTTGTGTCTTTAAGGTGTGTCTCTTGTAGGCAGCATATAGATGGATCGTGTTTTTTATCCATTCTGCCACTCTGTCTCTTCATTGGTGCATTTAGTCTATTTACATCCAGAGTAAGTATTGACAGCTGTGAGTTTAGTGCTGTCATTTCATGTCTTTTTTGGTGCGTTGTTTGTTGGTAGTTTCTTTGTTTCACTTCATTTTCTGTGCTGAGTTGTTTTTATGCATTTTCTTTTCACCTTTTTCATTGTTGTTGATTTTTTATTTGCTGAGTCTTATGTTTTTCTTGTTTTTTGATAGGATCGTTAGTTTCTTTTGTGGTTACCTTAATATTTACCCCTATTTTTCTAAGTTTAAACCAATCTTTTATTTCTTTATATTGCCTTGCCTTCCTATCCAAATGAAAGATCAATGACCACATTTTTAAGTCCCTCTTTTCTGTTTTAGTGTTGTTGTCTTTTACATATTGACACCTCTGTTTCCCTATTTTCTGTGTTTTGCTTTGATTTATTTTGTGACTTCCTTATCTGGGTTGATATCCGGTTGCTCCGTCCTGTGTTCTAGTCTTCGGTTGTTATCTGCTGTTATTGATTTTCTAACTGGAGGACTCCCTTTAGTATTTCTCGTAATTTTGGTTTGGTTTTTGCCAATTCCCTAAACTTCTATTTATCTGAGAATGTCCTAATTTTGCCATCATATTTGAGAGACAGTTTTGCTGGATATATAAATCTTGGCTGGCAATTTTTTTTCCTTCAAGGCTTTATATGTATCATTGCATTGCCTTCTTGCCTGCATGGTCTCTGCTGAGTAGTCTGAGCTTAGTCTTATGGATTCTTCTGTGTAACTTCTTGTTTATCTTTAGCCACTTTTAAAATTCTCTCTTTATCTTTGGTTTTGGCAAGTTTGATTATAATATGTCTTGGTGACTTTTTTTGGCTTGGTGACTTTCTTTTGTAATCTATCTTTTATGGGTTTGGTGAGCTCCTTGGATAGATATCTTCTCATTTTTCATGATTTCAGTGAAGCTTTCTGCCAACAAATCTTCAAAAATTCTCTCTGTATTCTTTGTTATTCACCCCTGTTCTGGTACTCCAACCACTCGTAGGTTTTCCTCTTGATAGAGTCTCACATAATCCTTAGGGCATCTTCATTTTTTTAAAAAAATCTTTTATCTGATTCTTCCTCAAATAAGTTGGTGTCAAGTGCTTTGTCTTCAGTCTCGCTAATTCTGACTTCCATTGCCTCAATTCTGCTCCTATGGCTTTCTATTGAGTTGTCTAATTCTGAAATTTTATTGTTAATCTTTTGGATTTCTGTTTGACGTCTCTCTATGGATTCTTGCAGCCTGTTATATTTGTCATTATGCTCTTGTATAAGCTTCTTAAGTTCCTCTATGGCTTTGTCTCTGTGTTTCTTGGCTTGTTCTGCATTTTGCTTGATCTTCCTGATCTCTTGAAGATTTTAGCATATTAGTCTTTTGAATTCTACCTCTGGTAATTCCAAGAAATTTTCTTTGTCTGGAGGGTTTCTTGATTCCTTGTTTTGGTGGCTTGCTGAAGTCATCAAGGTCTGCCTCTTTCTGTGATTTTTATATTGACTGTTATCCCTGAGCTATCAATAAGTTACTATATTTATGCTTTTTATGTTTGTTTACTGCATCCTAGCTTCTTGTTTTGTTTTCATATACCCACATAGGCTGTTCGTGTGAGCTAGTTTGATTATTGGCACCTTTGAAACTCTCATATCCTGTCTCCAGGTGGCTGGTGCTATTACTAGATATGTAAGCCCAGGAGTCCATTTACTTATCTTGGGTGGATTCAGCTAGGTTTCTTGTCGTTGGTCACCGAGTGTGTAGTGCAGATTCTCACCTACAGTCCTAGATGGGCAGGAGTGGGTGGAGCAGGCACAGGTATCTGGCTGTAGTAAAGGGTCATATGCTCATCAAGGCAGGGGGCTGACTGCTGCTGCTGAGTGTCTGTGTGGAAGGTGTGTTCCTGTTCCCTAGAGTATGTAGGTAGGTGGGTTTTGCAGCCAGACTATGGGCACTCAAGACTACTGGCTGTAAGGGCTAGGAGTTACCACTTAGTCTTGCATCCCTGTCATGGGTGGTTCAGTAGAGTGAGTGGAGCCACCAGTACTCAGGCCCCTGATGTTGGTAGGTGAGGACTGTGCTTAAAGGGCAGGGCGGTGTCAAATGTCATGAACCTACCACTCCCCCTTATGACAGATACAGATGAAAGTAGACTTCAGTAATACACCCTGTTATACTGTGCTTATGAGGGCTTACGCTGTTGAAATGGGCCCACACAGCTCTATGTAGTGGTGAAAGGCATTCAAAGTCTTTGGACCCCTTATGCCTGTGCCTAGGTAAAGGGCTATGTCTGCCCCAAGTTCCCAGCTTAGGGGAACTGGTAGATTAATTTTTCCTGTTTGTTAATTTGTTCCCTCTCCAAAGCCAGGAGAATGGCTGGGGTGCGTAACTAGTCCTACTTCTGGCCCAAGGAGTGCAGTGATAGCTGAAGTTGGCCGGGGACCCAGAGCAGAGTGGAGAAAGGGCAGATAAACGGGAAAGAGGTACTTCCCAAAAAGCTTTTTTTAAAATCATACAGTTGGTTAAATCTTGTACTTATCTTTTGCCAACTTATCACCTTTTCTTGCTGATTCTGGAGGTTTGAGCACTCTCTTCTGATGTGGAAAACGCGTCCCAAGTGTCACTGCTTGCCTCTCCACTTGTGCCTGTTGACTCAGCCTGCAGGGTGCCATTTCCAGCCAGGTCAGGACTGGCAACTCATAGCTACTTCTGAACTGTCTGTCCCCCTGCTGCTCAGTCCGGTTTCTCAACTTTGTCTTTGATGTTCAGGACTCTTAGATTTTCATATATATTCACTTTACTTTTTGTGTGTGTGTGTGTCTTTGTTGAAGAGGGACCACAAGAAGTATCTGACTACTCCGTCATCTTGGCTTCACCTCCTCCAGTCATGCTTTTCTTAGTGCATCAGGTTAGGTTTCCTGGGAAGAAGATTAGGATGCCAAAGATTTCTTAGGGAGTACTTCTTGGATCAGCACGTGTGAAAGAGAAAGGAAGGGAGAAGAATTGGGCAGAGGAAGAAATTCAGTTGGGATGCAGTCTGAAGATTAGCCTCTGCTGACCCTGCAGGGAGCTCTGGAACTGAAATGGCCCTTTTGAGTTATCCTAGTTTGAGGAAGAGGGTCAGGCCTTTAAAAGGTGTGTTGATGCGTCATTGGTTGCAACCTAGGAGGAGGCTTGGCTTTGGGTACAGAAGTGCTCTTCTTCTGAGGCACTTCCAAATGGGATTAACAGTTAAAGTTGCTCTGCTAGGCTAAGTGCTGAAGCAAGTGCTTCTAATATGTGAAAATAAAAAAAAAGCAGGAAAGAAAAGAAAGGAGCAGAATGAGAAAGCCAGACCTGGAATAAAGTTGTGTTGGCTCACATTCATTGAGCACATTGAATACTTCTTAGGTGGCAGGCATTGTATTTGTTGCTGTTAGTTGCTACTGAGTCAGCACCAACTAATTGGACCCCATGTATAACCAAATGAAATCCTCCTTGATATTGTGCCACCTTCACAGTTTTTGGTATGTTTGTGTTCATTGTAGTGGCTGTTGTCAATCCATCTCCTTGAAGATTTCCCTGGCCTTTGCTGTTCCTCAGCTTTATAAAACATGATGTCTTTCTAGTGATTGATCCCTTCTGATGAGGCATTCAAAGTAAGTGAGTTGAAGATCCAGAACCATATTCTGTTCTCCATCATGTTTTCATCGGCTGATTTTTAGAAGTAGATTGCTAGGACTTTCTTCCCAGTCTGCCTTAGTCTGGAAGTTCTACTGAAACCTGTCCACAATAGGTGACCCTGCTGATGTTTGAAATACTGGTGGTATAGCTTCCAGCATTACAGCAACATACAAGCCACCACAGTAATACGAATTGACATTAAAGTACGCACTTGTAGTCACTATGGTGCTTGACTCCACATCAGACTTTCCTAATAAAAGAATTAGTCTAAGCCTCCCAAGGTAATGAAATTTCTCTTAAAAGTAATTAGATTTGGGAGGTGCATATGTACCATACCAGGCTGATAATATGGGCTGTCTTCTAAATGATTCCTTGGGAAGACTATCTCTCCATTACAAAGAGACCAAATAGAGGCAGTCAGGTTTCTGTTCCTATTGTTCTTTCTGAAATGATCTATGTACTACTGCAACCTTTGGTGACCATAAGGAAAACAACCTTAGGGAGGAACCAACATATGAAGAGTGAAAATGCAACATTATAGCTGCATACCTGGACTTCCCAATCTCTGAAAACTTTGTTAGGAGTGATAATTGTTTTTAATGTTTGACCCTGTTTGTATCACTTCTAAAGTTGGGGCAACTCCAACATTACCCAACACATGAACTAATATACTTATGCCAACTTTTTTTTTTTTTTTTTTTTAACTTTATAGATGTTGAAACTGAGCTTGAAGCAAATTGTCGAAGGTCAGACAGCTACTACAGAGCAGAGGTAGGATTCAACTTGAAGTCCAGGATGAAGATCAGGTTCCTGAGATCATTGACTAGGTACATGGATGGGAACAGCCTAAAAAGGAGGGGCTGCAGTGCTGGATTCTCTGAGAGTATGAGAGAGAGGAATCCTGCTTGTTTTTCACGTTTTGTTTTCTGATTTCATGTTCTTGATGAGTCTGATGGAAAAAATAGATGTGATGAGACACATAATAGATATACAAGGATCCGTCATTTTAGAGGAAGCCTCACATCTATACTGTGAAACAAAATGGATATTACAAATCCTTCTCTATGCTCACTCTTTTTCCTTTTTCCTCCTCTTCCTTTTTTCCTTCCTCTTTCACTCTTTTTCTCTCAGCCCTCCTCTCTCCTCCACTACCTCCTTCTTCAAATTTTAATTATTGAATAACCTAATGCCTAGAGGCTTACCAAATTCAAGACTATAGTTGCCTCTGAGAAACAAAGGAGGGAAATGGACAGGAATAAAAAGAGTACGTCATCTTTATGCATACTATTGTGTTCATTTAAGAAGATAGTTGTTATGGCAAAATATCACAATTTATTAATTCTGGAAACATAAATACATGGGTATTTCTCCTGTTCTTCTGTGCTGTTGTGCCTGTTAGAATACTTCATTGATCAATGAAAGGAAATAGGTAAATGGCTGATTTAGCCTGTGGGTTCTGCCTAATTTTCCACCTCCTCCCACAGAGTTCTTATAAACAGATAATAGAATGAATACCAATGATCTTCCCTACAAAGCAGTATTAAGAATCATATATAGAAATGTAAGAACAGATCACCATACACCCCTGCTCTCTCAAAACAATATTAAAATTTTTTTGGAAAAATCTACAACATTCATCAAAATTGAGCAAGGACAAGTTTGTCTTGAGATGGGAAAAGCCTCTGGAATTTTAGGGTCAGAGTAGGATGTCAGCAGAATGACAGTTGTTCAAGTATTGGTGTAAAGGTACAAGGAAACATGTCAAAAGGATCGACAATTAGGCAGGAATCTCACACATGACTCCATTCTGCTCATCTTCTGCAAGTACTTGTTTCACAGCTGCCCCTAGATGGACTGTTAGACAAAGATCTCTCCCTATTTGCAAAACATAAGTTAGGGAACTTCAGATTACCTAGGTGCTAGCACTAAGAAGTGACATTAAGTTCTCCTTGGACACTGAATTATAGAAATGAAAGTGCTGTACTCAGGGAGCACAGAAAAACATAAAGACCAGGTCTTTTCTTCTTAGTTGTGCTGCTTACTGACCTGGGCAAGGCTGTTGAGTGTGTGGTTATAGACAGACTATTTGTAGCCTCCGTGGCCCTTGAGGTTTCAATATCCAAAGCTCCTTATTAGTCAAAGTCTTTTGTTGTCATTCTGATCTCAGGGCAGAGAAAATTGTTGAGAAGCAAGGCTCAAAGAAAGAGTTTAGCACTGGCTGATTCCTACCCCAAGAATATGTCATCCACTTTCCTCCAAGTCTTTCTGCTCACATCCATTGTAAGTTCCATGCACACGTGGACACAGAACACTTATGTAATTTGATTGTATATTCAAAGACATCCCTCTTCCCACAAAAGTACCAGGTTGTTTGTGAGTCTTCCACCAATCCTGATGCCCAGTTCTTCTTCATACAGTCCAGCTTCTTGGATTATTTGCTCGGCATACAGATTGAATAGGTACAGTGAAAGGATGCAACCCTGATGCACACCTTTCTTGTCTATAAACCACAAAGCATCCCCTTGTTCTGTTCGAATGGTTGCCTCTTGATCTAAGTACAGGTTTCTCATGAGCACAATTAAGTGTTCCAAAATTCTCAGTCTTCCCAATGTTATCCATAACTTGTTATGATCTACTCAGTCAAATGCCTTTGCATAGTCAACAGAAGAATGGATAAGCAAAATTTTGTGTATTCATACAATGGAATGCTATTTAGTCATAAAGAGAAATGAAGTCTTGATACATACTGAAACATAGATGAAGCTTGAAATCTTTATGCTGAATGAAATAAGTCAGGCACAAAGGGATAAATATTTTATGATCCACCACAAAAAGAAAATCAAACCCCTTATGGTCAAGTTAATTCCAACTCGTAGGAATTGTTATACTTCCTATAGGACAGAGTATAACTGCCCCATAGAGTTTCAAGGATCACCTGGTGGGATTCAAACTGCTGAACTATTCCTTAACAGCTGTAGCTCTTAATCTCTAAGCCACCAGGGTTTCCTATGATCTACTAGGGCTCCTTATATCCCACTTATATAAAACACCTAGTCATACAAATGCCTAGGAAGCAAAGTCTATTAGTGGTTACCAGTAGATGGGAGGAAATGAAGCTGAGAGTTATTGCTGAAGGTGTACTGAGTTTCTCTTTTGGGTAATGCAAATCTTTTGGAAATGATTAATGATGTTAGTACAACATAATGCATGTAATTAATGTCATGAATTTTACAACTTAAGATTAAATGGTATACTTCTGTTATATATATTTTACCACAATAAAAAAAATTAAAAACAACAATGAGACACCACTTCATTCCCACTAGGATGGTATAGAGTACATATATATATGTATGTACGTATGTATGTATGCATATAAGCACTTCAAGTCCTCTTCAGTTTCAGCAAGAAAGGTTGTGTCATCTGCACAGCACAGGTTGTTCATGAGTCTTCCTCCAACCCTAAGGTCATGCCATGCTTTTCTTCCTATAGTCCAGCTTCTTGGATTATTTGCTCAGCATACAGATTGAATAAATGTGGTGAAAGACACAACCCTGACACACAACTTCCCTGACTTTATATCACTCAGTATCCCCTTGCTCTGTTCAAACATACTCCAGTGTGACCTCATCTTAACAGATAGTATCTTCAAAGGTATTATTTCTAAATGAAGTCACACTTACAGGAGTTAGGACTTCAACCTATCTTTTTAGGAGGCATAATTAAATCCATAACAATAAGATTCAACAAAACAGAACTTCAGAGAAAAAGATAAATATAGAATTCAGGATAGTGTTTGCCACTGGGAGGGTACAGGGAGAGTATTCATTGGATTATATGGTGATGTCATTACTTTATTTCATAACCTGGGACATGGGTATATGAGTTCTCATTATATTACTATTCTTTAAGAACTACTGATACATTTCATACAGTACTTTGCACGTGATATTTTAATAATATGTAAAATTTAAAAGATTTCACTTCCCAGATTCTTCCATATTCTAGATTCTAAATCCATTCTTTCATCTTCTAATATTAAAGTCATTCTTCTCAAACTTCAGCCTGCATCAAAATCTCAAAGAAGTAATTATTTAGAATGTTCATCCTTCAGATGTCTCCCCAGATATCAAAGTCAGTAGTTCTTAGGTGAGGTATGGAAAACAGCACTACAAACAAGGTCTCAGGTGACTCATCTCTGCAAGTGCTTTATGAACGTACATGGAGACAGCTTTGCACTACAATACGCCTGGTGAGGAGCTGACCTCCTGGTTTAGTGCTGATTGCAATCCCACAGCCACCGTTAATGATGACCAGAACAGAAGGATCTCCGGCACTGCATTAATTCTTCTACAAGATCTGTCTTGTTGTCATCCCAACACCAAAGAGATGATTCTGACTGATGGCCCTGCTTCTTTGTGATTGTGGGGAAACTAACCTTCTTAAGTTTGCCAACTAGCCTTTGGTCCCATTTCATTTTACTCTCTTTCTTCCTTGAATAAAGTCCATGTCTGTAGAAAAATTGTTTTCTTCGTAAGAAAACATTACAAAGTTTTGCATGAGATTCCTAAGAGTGCAGACAACCCACTAAGACTTTAATGATTAAATTAATTTTAACCAGCCTCTGTGTGGACTCACCAGAGTTGAGAAAGAAAAACTGCAACATAAGGTGACGAATGAGAAAAGGAAAATCTCATGTACACTCTCATCAGTATTTTTTGTTTTTGGTTTTTTAAGGATCAAAGCAAATGTGGTTCCAAAAAAGACTACCAACTCTACCCTGCCTACTCAACAAATATTCATTCATTTGATTTAATTACGAAGATGAGTAAAACGTGCTAATGGATATTAGAATAATGGTAAACCAGTAAAACTGCTGAAGAAAGTGTAAAATACATGAGAACAAGGAATAATACGCCGTATAAATTACAGCAACATACAGAACACAATGGTCCTACCTAAATTTGATTGAGTATCTTGTGCCAGGCATTGGATTAAGTGCTTTTAGTGGTTATAGGAATTAACTTCCCAACAGAAAATATTCTTTACATGGTCAGTCTAAAGCTCTCATAGCAATTCTTTTCCCCAAACAAAACTTTCATTAGAAAGGGATATATGATGTTATTCTCAGTGATAAAATGGAAGGAGATGTCTTCTGTATGATTCTATGGAAAGATCTATTAACAACAGGTCCTCGGACAGTCAGTTTTGTGTCTCCAAGCACGATGTCCGAATATGATAGCTGAGTGTGTGGTAGCCATCTGTGACTGTCACTTTGATTCAATCTAGAAATCCAACCCAAAGTACATAATACAATCACTGAAAAGCAGGTGTGCACCTGATAACGTTCCCCAAGGCTCCCTTTATGTCCCTGTTTATCAGGCTATAGATGAAGGGGTTCGTCATGGGAGTAACTACAGTGTACAGCATTGAAGCTACTGCAGTCTTTCTAGAAGAGTGTGTAAATGTTGCGCCAAAAGCTGACACGTAGAATAAGGAAACAACTGAAAGGTGAGACCCACAGGTAGAAAAAGCTTTCTACTTTCCACCTGCTGAAGGTATTCTCAAAATGGAGGAGACAATTTGAGTATAAGAGAAAATGATTCCAGAGAAAGGAAGAGCACCCAGTATGCTAGCTGCAAAATATAAGATGATATTATTGATGAGGGTTTCAGAACAGGCAACTTTGATGACCTGAACAACTTCACAGAAGAAGTAAGGAATTTCCAGATCTGTGCAGCAGGACAGTCACAACAACATCAGACTGAGGAACAGGGCATCCAAAATGCTAATGAGCAAGGAGACTAGAGTCAGCAGGCCACAGAGGCGGAGATATATGATAGCTGTGTATCTCAGTGGGTGACAAATGGCCACATAGTGGTCATAGGCCATTACTGAAAGGAGAAAACTTTCCAAACTAGCAAAAACCAACACAAAGCAGGTCTGGGTGAGGCATCCTTCATAAGTGATGCTCTGATTCTGTGCTTGGAGGTTCACCAGCATCTTTGGGATCGTGGTGGTGCTGAAACAGATGTCAGTAAAGGAGAGAATGGAAAGAAAGAAGTACATGGGGGTGTGGAGGTGGGGGTCAGAGCTGACAGTCAGAATGATGAGCAGGTTTCCCAGGACTGTGAGCAGATTTATGGACAGAAACAGGATAAAGAGGAGGGACCGCAGTTCTGGATCCTCTGTCAGTGCCAGGAGAATAAACTCTGAAACACCTGTTTGGTTTCTAGGTCCCATATTGCTGATGAATCTGAAGGAAAGGATGAGGTAACTGCATTCAAAGGTCGGCAAGCAGCACCTTGGGATGAGAATGAGAGGAATGGGAGGGGATAACACAAAGGTGGTACCGTCTGCATGCATTTTATTTGGTTATTATTTAAAAATGCAGAAGCTGATAGAGCAGAGAATCAACATTTATTTATTTTGGAAAGGGTGAGAGGGTGGTCATTTTTTTTTTAATTATACTCCTTCTGCTCTCTTTGTCGTTTTAAATACTTGGTAATTTTGTAGAGAAAAATAGACTCTGGAGGCAGCCTGGTGAGACTGTCTTGGATTCCACTGCTTTCCTCAGAAATTAGAGCTGGGCAACAGAAATGTTCACGTTTTAGCACTTTGCTTTTACAAAATACCCACATCAGTAATTGTTTTCTTCACTAAGTGAAAGACATTTAAGTTGGATTTCACTTTTGCAGAAAAAGGTGAAAATCCAAACTAGCGTCCAGTGTTTTGCAGTGAGCCTTTAAGGAGGCATTGCAGAGCTCCTAGTGACGAGAGTCTGTCCCAAAGCTCCTTCTTTGAAAAATACACTCGGCATTAAACTGCGATAGCTTTGAAATGTGCATGTCAACACTATATGTTAGCATTACTTTAGGTTATATGTGTTATTTGGCATGACTTAGTGGGTTATGTTTTGAGTCCTGGAACCTTCAAAAATTTTTCCTGTATAAATTAATGGTAATTGCTTCTTCACTTTGCGCCATTTTGGCTTATGAAAGGATTCATAGGAATACTTTCGGATAGCAGGGAAAACCTGTAATACAAATGTGTGTTAAGAAGCAGGGGTGGGAAGATAAGGTGATGTTGATAAACCTTCTTCACCACCACAAGAATGTTAGTAAATGTCAGAACTTTAAAACAGTCGTCCTGCTTGAGAAAGGGCAAGCTTCTATTCAGGAGGAAAATGATCCTTGCCATTGTGGAGAGAGAGGACACTAGCAGAATGACAACTCCTTACTATCAGTTCAAAGATACAAGGAAACATGTCAGGGAGATGGGAGACAGGCAGAAGTTCAAGGGTGACTTGATTCCAATCATTTCATGCTCATACTATCTTCACATGCATCATTCCCCTGGATGAACCTGTATTAAAACACCTGTCCTCATTTCCAAGCATTAACTAAGGCATTTAGGTTACCTGGCTGGTATCACTAAGGAATGATGCTTGACATCTGTCCTGGATGTTGGATGATGTAGATGGAAGAGCTTTCCTTAGAAAAGGCAGAGGGACCAAGTGAGGCACCAGGCTTCCCGGCAAGAGGATCATCTGTGGGTGGAGTACTGCTTCTTGATGGGAGAGGAATACAAAATGGTCATGTCTGCATGCATATTATTTGGCTATTAAAGTGAGTGAGGTGGTTACAGGTAGACTATTTGTAGCCTCTGTGTCCCTGGGGGCTCAATATCCGAAGTTCCTCATTAACCAAATACTTCTACTGTCATTCTGATCCTAGGACACTGCAAATCTTTAAAGACTAAGAAAATAGAAGGTAGAATGCAGGGTAGCTGGTTCCCAGCCCCTAGCAGACCAGCTGCAAGCCATTTACCTCTCTCTACCTGTTTCTCTCACCTCCAAGTCACATACCTTGCAGACATGGATATACCATACTTCTCTAATAGCATTGCAGTCTTCTTTGAGTACAACCGAAAGCATCTCTATCTTACCAATGATGTTAGAAAGTCTGATTCAATTTGCATTATAGTAAAATGCAAATACGTAGCATTGTTACTTTCTAACTGGCATTGAATATCCCTTGATCCTTAATCTTTATTCTATGTATTTTCATGGAGCATATTTTAAGCTATTCTCTGTGATAACTTCTGACTGTGATCAGTATAGATAGAGTTGTTACTCCCTTTTTAGGGTTTCATAATCAGCTTTTTTCTTGTTGTGTCCCTATCATTTTGATACACATTTTTCTTCACATTCGTGGAATGTGGGTTGATATTTTGGCTCTTGATTTTTAATGGAGTTGTGAGAAATCACAATATCACTGGCTAGGCAATAGTATGCAGGTTTATCTATACTCTGAGTAGATTTAGCTAGAAGACAACCATTATTTAATAGACGAAGATGGTGTTCCATGTGAATATTCACTTAAAAGGCTTTAATGAATTCAATATTTTCATGTGTTTATCAATTTGTTTTACTACATGTTGTTTCCATATGAATTCTGGTTGCTAATCTACTGTGTTCTCAATATATTATATGAAAAACAATTTGAGATAAGATGGTGTTATGTCACTCTTCACCATCTTAAACTCATTCACTTCAAACATATGACATAATAAAAAAATAAGAAGTCATAGTGGCTTCAAAAAGAAGAATGTAAACTTCTACTGAAAACTTCCATTCAAGTAGAATCTGCCAGTCATAGTCCCCTCCCCGCTTTTTATTGTGTTTTAAGTGAAAGTTTGCAGTTCAAGTTAGTTTCTCATACAAATATTTATACACACATTGTCATGTGACGCTAGCTGCTCTCCCTGTAATGCGACAGCACACTCCTCCTTTCCACCCTGGATTTCCCGTATCCATTCAACCAGCTCTTGTCCCTTTTTGTCTTGTCATCTCCTTCTCTCGACAGGATCTGCCCATTTCATATCATGTGTCTACTTGAGCTTAGAAGCACTCTCTTCACGAGTAGTATTTTATGTCTTATCGTCAAATCTAATCTTTATCTGCAGAGTTGGCTTTGGAATCGTTTCAGTTCTGGGTTAACAGAGAGTTGGGGGCCATGTCTTCTGGGGTCTCTCCAGTCTCAATCAGACTATTAAGTCTGGTTTTGTTTTTTTTTTCACTAGAATTTTAGCTCTGCATTCCATTTTTCTCCTGCTCCTTCAGGGACTCTCTGTTGTGTTCCTTGTCAGACCAGTCATTGGAGGTAGCCAGGCACCATCTAGTTCTGGTCTCAGGCTGATGGAGTTTCTGGTTTATGTGGCCCTTTCTGTCTCTTCGGCTCATATTTCTCTGTGTCTTTGATGTTCTTCACTCTCCTTTGCTCCAGGTTGGCTGGGAACAATTGATGCATTTTAGATGGCTGCCCACTAGCTTTTAAAACCCCGGAGGCCACTCACCAAAGTAGTATGCAGAATGTTTTCTTAATACACTTTGTTATGCCAATTGACCTAGATGTCCCCTGAAACCATGGTCCCCAGACCCCTGTCCCTGTTATTCTGTCCTTCAAAGTGTTTGGTTGTATTCAAAAAACTTCTCAGCTCTGGGTTTAGTCCAATTGTGCTGACTGCCCCTGTATTGTGTATTGTCCTTCCCTTCAGTGAAAATAATTCTTGTGTGCTATCTATCTAGTTAGTGAATACCCCTCTCCCCCCCTCCCCAACCTCGTAACCATCAAAGAATGTATTTTTGTGTGTTTAAACCTTTAGTCAAGTTTTTATAATAGTGGTCTCCTGCAATATTTGTTCTTATGTGACTGACTAACTTCACTCAGCATAATGCCTTCCAGATTCATCCATGAAGTATTTCACAGATTTATTATTCTTTATCTTTGTGTAATATCCCATTGTATGAATATACTATAATTTGTTTATCCATTCATCCATTGTTGGGCACCTTGGTTGTTCTTATCTTTTTGATATTGTGAACAGTGCTGCAATGAAAATGGGTGTGCATGTATCTACTCATGTGAGGGCTCTTACTTCTCCAGGATACATTCCAAGGAATAGGATTGCTGGATTGTATGGTACTTCTATTTGTAGCTTTTTAAGGAAGTGCCAAATCGATTTCCAAAGTAGTTGTACCATTTTACATTCCCAGCAGCAGTGCATAAGTGTTCCAATCTCTCTATAACCTCTCCAGTATTCATTATGTTGTGTTTTTTGGACTAATGCTAGCCTTGCTAGAGTGAGATGGTTTCTCATTGTAGTTTTGATTTGCATTTTTTTTTTTTTTTTAATGGCTAATGATCCTGAGCATTTCCTCATGTACCTGTTAGCCACCTGAATGTCTTCCTTGGTGAAGTGCCTGTTCATATCCTTTGCCCACTTTTTTTTTTTAATTAATTTTTATTGTGCTTTAAGTGAAAGTTTACAAATCAGGTCAGTCTCTCATACAAAAATTTACACACACCTTGCTAAAACCGAAAACCAAACTGGTTGCCATCGAGTCGATTCCACTTAATTTTCTGTGTTGAGTCATTTTTCTTTATGTATTTTCTTTTCATCTTTTTCATTTTTGTTCATTTTTATTTGCTGAGTCTTTATGTTTTTCTTGTTCTTTTTAATTTCTTCTATTTTGATGTGTAGGATTGTTAGTCTCCTTGGTGTTTACCTTAATATTTACCCCTGTTTTTCTAAGTTTAAACCAATCTTTTATTTCTTTATATCACCTTGACTTTCTCTCTATATGAAAGATCCAAGACTACATTGTTTAGTCACTCTTTTTTGTTTGAATGTTGTCATCTCTTATGTACTGCCATCTCTGTTTCCGTATTTTTAGTGTTTTGCTTTGATTTATTTTTATGACTTCCCTATCTGAGTTGATAACTAGTTATCCTTTCCTATGTTCTACTCTTGAGTTGTTATCCGATGTTATTGATTTTCTAGTTGGAGGACTCCCTTCAGTATTTCTTGTAATTTGGTTTGGCTTTTGCAAATTCCCTAAACTTTTCTTTATCTGGAAATGCCTTAATTTCATCATCATGTTTGAGACACAGTTTTGCTGGATATGTAAGTCTTGGCTGGCAATTTTTTTTTTTTTTCCTTCAAGGCTTTATATATGTCATCTCTTTGCCTTCTTGCCTACATGGTTTCTGACAAATAGTCAGAGGCTAGTCTTATGGACTCTCCTTTGTAGGTTACTTTTTGCTTTTTCCTAGCCACTTTTAAAATTTTCTCTTTATCTTTGGTTTTGACAAATTTGATTATAACATGTCTTTATGACTTTCTTTTGGAATCTACCTAGTGTGGGGTTTGGTGAGGTTTTTGTATAGGTATCATCTCATCTTTTTTGATATCAGAGAAGCTTTCTGCCAACAAACATTCAACAATTCTGTCTGTATTCTGTGTTATCTTCCTCTGTTCTGCTACCCCAATCACTTGTAATTTATTTCTCTTGATATGTTGTTGTCGTTAGGTGCCATCGAGTCGGTTCTGACTCATAGTGATCCTACGCACAACAGAACAAAACACTGCCTGGTCCTGAGCCATCCTTACAATCATTGTTAAGCTCGATCTCAGTGTTGCAGTCACTGTGTCAATCCACCTCGTTGAGGGTCTTCCTCTTTTGCACTGACCCTGTACTCTGCCAAGCATGATGTCCTTCTCCAGGAACTGATTCCTCCTGACAACATGTCCAAAGGATGTAAGACGCAGTCTCACCATCCTTGCTTCTAACGAGCATTCTGGCTGTACTTCTTCCAACACAGATTTGTTTGTTCTTTTGGCAGTCCATGGTGTATTCAGTATTCCTTGCCAACACTACAATTCAAAGGCATCAGTTCCTCAGTCTTCCTTATTCATTGTTCAGCTTTCACATGCATATGGATAGGAACATTTAACATTTTAAAAATGTCTATTCTACAAAAACGACCTGTACATACAATGCAATTCCAATTGAAATACCCACGACATTTTTTAATGAGGTGGAGAAGCAAATCACCAACTTCATATGGAAGGGAAAGAGGCCCCGGAGAAGTAAAGCATTGCTGAAAATGAAGAAAAAGGTAGGAGGCCTCACTCTTTCTGATTTTGAGCCTATTATACTGCCACAATAGTGACAACTGCCTGGTACTTGTATAAAAACAGATACATAGACCAATGGAACAGAATTGAGGATCCAGACTTAAATCCATCTGCACATGAGAAGCTCACATTTAACAAAGGCCCAGAGTCAGATCTATTAAGAAAACATTCTGCGTTCCACTTTGGGGAATGGCTTCTGGGATCTTAAATGCTAGCAAATGGCCATCTGAAATGCATCAATGGGTCTCAGCCCAGCTGGAGCAAAGGAGAGCGAAGAACACTAAGCAATAAGATAAATATGAGCCCAAGAGACAGAAAGGACCACAAAAACCAGAGACTACATCAGCCTGAGACCAGAAGAACTAGACGGTGCCCAGCTACAACCGATGATTACTCTGACAGCCAACACAACAGAGAACCCCTGAGGGAGCAGGAGAGCAGTGGGATGCAGACCCCAAATTCACAAAAAAAAGACTGGACTTAGTGGTCTGACTGAGACTAGAATGACTCCAGAGGTCATGGTCCTGAGACCTTCTGTTAACTCAAGACAGGAACTATTCCCAAAGCCAACTCTTCAGACAAGATTGGACTGGAGACCTTCTGTTGACCCAAGACAGGAACTATTCCCAAAGCCAACTCTTCAGACAAGGTTGGACTGGACTACAGGATAGAAAACTATTCTGGTGAAGAATGAACTTCTCGGATCAAGTTGACACATGAGACTATGTTGGCATCTCCTGTCTGGAGGGGAGAAGAGAGGGCAGAGGGAGTCAGAAGGTGTCCGAATGGACAAAAAAGAGAGAGTGGAGGGAAGGAGTGTGCTGTCTCATTACGGGGAGAGCAATTAGGAGTATATAGCAAGGTGTGTATATATTTTTGTATGAGAGACTGACTGATTTGTAAACTTTCACTTAAAGCAAAATAAAAACTAAAAACAAGTCTTTTGCAGCAGATTTGATCAATGGAATGCGTCATTTGATTTCTTAAGTGCTGCTTCTGTGGGTGTTTATCTAAATCCAAGTAAAATGAAATCCTTGACAACTTCAATCTTTTCTCCATTTCTCATGATGTTCCTTATTGGTCCATTTGTGAGGATTTTTATTTTCATTATGTTGAGGTGTAATTCATACTGAAGGCTGTAGTCATTGATCTTCATCAGTATGTACTTCAAGTCCTCTTCACTTTCAGCAAGGAAGGTTGTGTTAACTGCAAAACACAGATTGTTAATGAGTCTTTCTCCAATTCTGATGTCATCTTCTTTATATAGTCCAGCTTCTTGGATTATTTCCTCAGCATACAGATTGAATAAGTATGGTGAAAGATACCACCCTGACACACACCTTTCCTGACTTTAAGTCACACAGTATCCCCTTGTTCTGTTTGAAAGACTGGCTCTTGATATCAGTATAAGTTCCTGATAAGCACAATGAAGTATTCTGGAATTCCATTTTTCACAATGTTATCCATAATTTGTTATGATCCACACAGCAGAATGCCTTTGCATACTCCATAAAACACAGGTAAACATCCTTCCGGCAGACTCTGCTTTCAACCATGATCCATCTGACCTCAGCAATGATATCCCTTGTTCAATGCCCTCTTCTGAATCCAGCTTGAATTTCTGGCAGGTCCCTGTTGATGTACTGCTGCAAGCACTTTTGAGTCATCTTCAGCAAAATTTTACTTGAGTATATTAATGATATTGTTTGATAATTTGCACAATATAAAATATGAATATGTGGTTGGCAGAGCCAAGATGGCAGACTAGGCAGACGCTACCTCGGATCCCTCTTACAACAAAGACACGGAAAAACAGGTGAATCGATCACATACATAACAATCTACGAACCCTGAACAACAAACACAGATTTAGAGACAGAGAACGAACTAATACAGGGAAGCAGCGATTGTTTTCAGAGCCTGGAGCCAGCGTACCAGTCAGGTACGGCACAAGCACAGAGAGCTGCTCCACCCCCCTGAACTAACCCCGGGAGGGGGACCAGCCAGTTCCGCAGGTGGCGTGGGACGCAGCTGGTAGGAGAAGTCCCCGGGAGGCAGCGACTGGTATTGGAGCGGGGAGAACAGCGTCCCAGCCGGGACACTCGGTCACGGCACAAGCACAGGGAGCTGCTCCACCCACCTGAACTAACCCCGGGAGGGGGCCCAACCGGTTCTCGGGGGCGGCACAGCAACGCGGCTAGAGGGACGAGAAGTCCCCGGGAGGCAGCGACTGATTTTGGAGTCGAGAGTGCACCGTCCCAGTAGGGGAGCCTTGACGCTGGGCGTGGGGCTGGAAGCGGAGGATCTGACCGTGATGCCAGCGGGCCAGACCCCCCGGGGGCAATCTCCACACAGCCAGCACACATAGGTGACGCGCCCCGTGGGAACCTCAGATATAATAGTCATTCCAAGCAAGACAAGCAACTCTGGCTATATTCTGAGGTACTACTCTCCTATATCTCTGTTCCCTCCCCCACCCTCCCAAGGCGGCTTCATTAACATCCGAATAGCCTGAGCCAGAGGGAGAACTCTGATA
Organism: Loxodonta africana; assembly: GCF_030014295.1. Taxonomy (NCBI): domain Eukaryota; kingdom Metazoa; phylum Chordata; class Mammalia; order Proboscidea; family Elephantidae; genus Loxodonta; species Loxodonta africana. Next base: position 18,938,005 of record NC_087344.1, read on the forward strand.
AGCATCTGACTGCATTTTTTTTTCTAGCGGATTTTCTGGAAAAACTAGTTTCCCAGTGATGGCTCGGAGACAACAATCCATATCAAACCACTTAAAGAAGCAGACCATGACAGCTTCTCCAACCTCCCAAACAAAAGAATCAAAATCTTTCCCAAATGAAGATACAATCCTGGAATTATCAGATACAGAATATAAAAAACTAATTTACACAATGCTTCAAGACATCACAAATGAAATAAGGCAAACTGCAGAAAAAGCCAAGGAACACACTGATAAAACTGTTGAAGAACTCAAAAAGATTATTCAAGAACATAGTGGAAAAATTAATAAGTTGCAAGAATCCATAGACAGACAGCATGTAGAAATCCAAAAGATTAACAATAAAATTACAGAATTAGACAACGCAATAGGAAGTCAGAGGAGCAGACTCGAGCAATTAGAATGCAGACTGGGACATCTGGAGGACCAGGGAATCAACACCAACATAGCTGAAAAAAAATCAGATAAAAGAATTAAAAAAAATGAAGAAACCCTAAGAATCATGTGGGATTCTATCAAGAAGGATAACCTGCGGGTGATTGGAGTCCCAGAACAGGGAGGGGGGACAGAAAACACAGAGAAAATAGTTGAAGAACTCCTGATAGAAAACCTCCCTGACATCATGAAAGACGAAAGCATATCTATCCAAGATGCTCATCGAACCCCATTTAAGATTGATCCAAAAAGAAAAACACCAAGACATATTATCATCAAACTCGCCAAAACCAAAAATAAACAGAAAATTTTAAAAGCAGCCAGGGAGAAAAGAAAGGTTTCCTTCAAGGGAGAATCAATAAGAATAAGTTCAGACTACTCAGCAGAAACCATGCAGGCAAGAAGGGAATGGGACGACATATACAGAACACTGAAGGAGAAAAACTGCCAGCCAAGGATCATATATCCAGCAAAACTCTCTCTGAAATATGAAGGCGAAATTAAGATATTTACAGATAAACACAAGTTTAGAGAATTTGCAAAAACCAAACCAAAGCTACAAGAAATACTAAAGGATATTGTTTGGTCAGAGAACCAATAATATCAGATATCAGCACAAAACAAGGTCACAAAACAGAACATCCTGATATCAACTCAAATAGGGAAATCACAAAAACAAACAAATTAAGATTAATTAAAAAAAAATACACATAACAGGGAATCATGGAAGTCAATAGGTAAAAGATCACAATAATCAAAAAGAGGGACTAAATACAGGAGGCATTGAACTGCCATATGGAGAGTGATACAAGGCGATATAGAACAATACAAGTTAGGTTTTTACTTAGAAAAATAGGGGTAAATAATAAGGTAACCACAAAAAGGTATAACAACTCTATAACTCAAGATAAAAGCCAAGAAAAACGTAACGACTCAACTAACATAAAGTCAAACAGTGTGAAAATGAGGATCTCACAATTTACTAAGAAAAACGCCTCAGCACAAAAAAGTATGTGGAAAAATGAAATTGTCAACAACACACATAAAAAGGCATCAAAATGACAGCACTAAAAACTTATTTATCTATAATTACTCTGAATGTAAATGGACTAAATGCACCAATAAAGAGACAGAGAGTCACAGACTGGATAAGGAAACACGATCCATCTATATGCTGCCTACAAGAGACAAACCTTAGACTTAGAGACACAAACAAACTAAAACTCAAAGGATGGAAAAAAATATATCAAGCAAACACCAAGCAAAAAAGAAGAGGAGTAGCAATATTAATTTCTGACAAAATAGACTTTAGACTTAAATTCACCACAAAGGATAAAGAAGGACACTATATAATGATAAAAGGGACAATTGATCAGGAAGACATAACCATATTAAATATTTATGCACCCAATGACAGGGCTGCAAGATACATAAATCAAACTTTAACAGAATTGAAAAGTGAGATAGACACATCCACATTTATAGTAGGAGACTTCAACACACCACTTTCGGAGAAGGACAGGACATCCAGTAAGAAGCTCAATAGAGACACGGAAGATCTACTTACAACAATCAACCAACTTGACCTCATTGACTTATACAGAACTCTCCACCCAACTGCTGCAAAATATACTTTTTTTTCTAGCGCACATGGAACATTCTCTAGAATAGACCACATATTAGGTCATAAAACAAACCTTTGCAGAGTCCAAAACGTCGAAATATTACAAAGCATCTTCTCAGACCACAAGGCAATAAAACTAGAGATCAAAAACAAAAAAACTAGGGAAAAGAAATGAAATACTTGGAAACTGAACAATACCCTCCTGAAAAAAGACTGGATTATAGAAGACATCAAGGAGGGAATAAGGAAATTCATAGAAAGCAACGAGAATGAAAATACTTCCTATCAAAACCTCTGGGACACAGCAAAAGCAGTGCTCAGAGGCCAATTTATATCAATAAATGCACACATACAAAAAGAAGAAAGAGCCAAAATCAGAGAACTGTCCCTACAACTTGAACAAATAGAAAGTGAGCAACAAAAGAATCCATCAGGCACCAGAAGAAAACAAATAATAAAATTAGAGCTGAACTAAATGAATTAGAGAACAGAAAAACAATTGAAAGAATTAACAAAGCCAAAAGCTGGTTCTTTGAAAAAACTAACAAAATTGATAAACCATTGGCTACACTGGCTAAAGAAATACAGGAAAGGAAACAAATAACCCAAATAAGAAACGAGAAGGGCCACATCACAACAGACCCACCTGAAATTAAAAGAATCATATCAGATTATTACGAAAAATTGTACTCTAACAAATTTGAAAACCTAGAAGAAATGGATGAATTCCTGGAAAAACACTACCTACCTAAACTAACACATTCAGAAGTAGAACAACTAAATAGACCCATAACAAAAAAAGAGATTGAAACGGTAATCAAAAAACTCCCAACAAAAAAAAGCCCTGGCCCGGACGGCTTCACTGCAGAGTTCTACCAAACTTTCAGAGAAGAGTTAACACCACTACTTCTGAAGGTATTCCAAAGGATAGAAAATGACGGAATACTACCCAACTCATTCTATGAAGCCACCATCTCCCTGATACCCAAACCAGGTAAAGACATTACAAAAAAAGAAAATTATAGACCTATATCCCTCATGAACATTGATGCAAAAATCCTCAACAAAATTCTAGCCAATAGAATCCAACAACACATCAAAAAAATAATTCACCCTGATCAAGTGGGATTTATACTAGGTATGCAAGGCTGGTTTAATATCAGAAAAACCATTAATGTAATCCACCATATAAATAAAACAAAAGACAAAAACCACATGATCTTATCAATTGATGCAGAAAAGGCATTTGACAAAGTCCAAAACCCATTTATGATAAAAACTCTTACCAAAATAGGAATTGAAGGAAAATTCCTCAACATAATAAAGGGCATCTATGCAAAGCCAACAGCCAATATCACTCCAAATGGAGAGAACCTGAAAGCATTTCCCTTGAGAACGGGAACCAGACAAGGATGCCCTTTATCACCGCTCTTATTCAACATCGTGCTGGAAGTCCTAGCCAGGGCAATCAGGCTAGACAAAGAAATAAAAGGTATCCGGATTGGCAAGGAGGAAGTAAAGTTATCACTATTTGCAGATGACATGATTATATACACAGAAAACCCTAAGGAATCCTCCAGAAAACTACTGAAACTAATAGAAGAGTTTGGCAGAGTCTCAGGTTATAAAATAAACATACAAAAATCACTTGGATTCCTCTACATCAACAAAAAGAACACCGAAGAGGAAATCACCAAATCAATACCATTCACAGTAGCCCCCAAGAAGATAAGAGACTTAGGAATAAATCTTACCAAGGATGTAAAAGACCTATACAAAGAAAACTACAAAGCTCTACTACAAGAAATTCAAAAGGACATACTTTAGTGGAAAAACATACCTTGCTCATGGATAGGAAGACTTAACATAGTAAAAATGTCTATTCTACCAAAAGCCATCTATACATTTAACGCACTTCCGATCCAAATTCCAATGTCATATTTTAAGGGGATAGAGAAACAAATCACCAATTTCATATGGAAGGGAAAGAAACCCCGGATAAGCAAAGCACTACTGAAAAAGAAGAAGAAAGTGGGGGGCCTCACTCTACCTGATTTCAGAACCTATTATACAGCCACAGTAGTCAAAACAGCCTGGTACTGGTACAACAACAGGCACATAGACCAATGGAACAGAATTGAGAACCCAGACATAGATGCATCCACGTATGAGCACCTGATATTTGACAAAGGACCAGTGTCAATTAATTGGGGAAAAGATAGCCTTTTTAACAAATGGTGCTGACATAACTGGATATCCATTTGCAAAAAAATGAAACAGGACCCATACCTTACACCATGCACAAAAACTAACTCCAAGTGGATTAAAGACCTAAACATAAAGACTAAAACGATAAAGATCATGGAAGAAAAAATAGGGACAACCCTAGAAGCCCTAATACAAGGCATAAACAGAATACAAAACATTACCAAAAATGATGAAGAGAAACCCGATCACTGGGAGCTCGTAAAAATCAAACACCTATGCTCATCTAAAGACTTCACCAAAAGAGTAAAAAGACCACCTACAGACTGGGAAAGAATTTTCAGCTATGACACCTCCGACCAGCGCCTGATCTCTAAAATCTACATGATTCTGTCAAAACTCAACCACAAAAAGACACACAACCCAATCAAAAAGTGGGCAAAGGATATGAACACACATTTCACTAAAGAAGATATTCAGGCAGCCAAAAGATACATGAGAAAATGCTCTCGATCATTAGCCATTAGAGAAATGCAAATTAAAACCACGATGAGATTCCATCTCACACCAGCAAGGCTGGCATTAATCCAAAAAACACAAAATAATAAATGTTGGAGAGGCTGTGGAGAGATTGGAACTCTTATACACTGCTGGTGGGAATGTAAAATGGTACAACCACTTTGGAAATCTATCTGGCGTTATCTTAAACAGTTAGAAATAGAACTACCATACAACCCAGAAATCCCACTGCTTGGAATATACCCTAGAGATACAAGAGCCTTCACACAAACAGATATATGCACACCCATGTTTATTGCAGCTCTGTTTACAATAGCAAAAAGTTGGAAGCAACCAAGGTGTCCATCAACGGATGAATGGGTAAATAAATTGTGGTATATTCACACAATGGAATACTACGCATCGATAAAGAACAGTGACGAATCTGTGAAGCATTTCATAACATGGAGGAACCTGGAAGGCATTATGCTAAGCGAAATTAGCCAGAGGCAAAAGGACAAATATTGTATAAGACCACTATTATAAGATCTTGAGAAATAGTAAACCTGAGAAGAACACATACTTTTGTGGTTACGAGGTGGGGAGGGAGGGAGGGTGGGAGAGGGTTTTTCATTGATTAATCAGTAGATAAGAACTGCTTTAGGTGAAGGGAAAGACAACACTCAATACATGGAAGGTCAGCTCAATTGGACTGGACCAAAAGCAAAGAAGTTTCCGGGATAAAATGAATGCTTCAAAGGTCAGTGGAGCAAGCGCGGGGGTCTGGGGAGCATGGTTTGCGGGGACTTCTAAGTCAATTGGCAAAATAATTCTATTATGAAATCATTCTGCATCCCACTTTGAAATGTGGTGTCTGGGGTCTTAAATGCTAACAAGCGGCCATCTAAGATGCATCAATTGGTCTCAACCCACCTGGAGCAAAGGAAAATGAAGAACACCAAGGCCACACGACAACCAAGAGCCGAAGAGACAGAAAGGGCCACATGAACCAGAGACCTACATCATCCTGAGACCAGAAGAACTAGTTGGTGCCCGTCCACAATAGATGACTGCCCTGACAGGGAGCACAGCAGAGGACCCCTGAGGGAGCAGGAGATCAGTGGCATGCAGACCCCAAATTCTCATAAAAAGACCAAACTTAATGGTCTGACTGAGACTAGAGGAATCCCGGCAGCCATGGTCCCCAGACCTTCTGTTGGCACAGGACAGGAACCATCCCAGAAGACAACTCATCAGACATGAAAGGGACTGGTCAGCGGGTGGGAGAGAGACGCTGACGAAGAGTGAGCTAATTATATCAGGTGGACACTTGAGATTGTGTTGGCAACTCTTGTCCGGAGGGGGGATGGGAGGATAGAGAGAGAGGGAAGCTAGCAAAATTGTCATGAAAGGAGAGACTGAAAGGGCTGACTCAAGAGGGGGAGAGCAAGTGGGAGTAGGGAGTGAGACGTATGTAAACTTACATGTGATAGACTGATTGGATTTGTAAACGTTCACTTGAAGCTTAATAAAATTTAATTAAAAAAAAATAAAAAAAAATATGAATATCTTCCAGTAGGTTGGCCAGATAGCTGTCTTTCAAATTTATCTGCATAGAAGAGTGAGCACTTCCAGTGCTGCATCCATTTGTTGACACATCTCAGTTGCTATTCTGTCAATTCTTGGAGCCTTGCTTTTTGCCAGTACTCTCGGTACAGCTTGGACCTCTCCCTTCAGACCATTGGTTCTCAATCATATGCTACCTCTTAAAATGGTTGAGCATAGACCAATTCTTTTTTTGGTACAGTGACTCTTTGTATACCTCCCATCTTCTTTTGATGCTTCCTGCATCATTTAATATAGAATCCTTCTATGTCTGTACAGATAATAACAAGTGTTGGAAAGATGCGGAGAAATTGGAACCCTCATAGACAGCTGGTGGAAATGTAAAGTCATTCAACCACTTTGTAAAACAGTTTGGCAATTCCTCAAAGTATAAAATACAGTGTTACTTTATAGCTCAGGAATTCCCACACCCAGGTATGTACTCAATGTAATTGAAAATCTATGCCTACACAAGAACTTGTACTCAAATGTTTATATCAGCATTAGTCACCATAGGAATATATATATATATATATATATATACCTCAAATGTCTATCGGCCCATGAATTAATAACCAAAATGTGGTATGGCTTTAAAATGGAATATTATTCAGCCAAAAAAGGAATGAAGCTATGATACTTTCTCCAACGTGGATAAACCTTGAAAACGTTACACTAAATGAAAGAAACCAGGCCAAATAAAGCCATATATTTTATGATTTCATGTATATGAAATACCCAGAATTGTCAAAGCCATAGAGAGAAATAAGATTAGTGGTTTCTATGGGATGAGTGATCAGACCAATGTGCAGGTACTGCTAACAGGTATGGGGTTTCATTTTTGGGGGTGATGAGAATGTCTGGAATTACATAATGATGATCGATGAAAAACTTTGTGAATCACTGTAAAAATCACTGAATTGTACATTTGAAAAGGATGGGCTTTGTGGTACAGAAGTTATGTTTTAATGAAAACGGTATTAAAAGTAAAAATAAATTTAAAGCTTTTATAATTCAAAGCACCTTATCAAGGAAAGGAAGGGACAACCTACAAAATGGGAGAAAATATTTGGGAATCACGTATCTGATAAGGGATTCATATACAGACAACTGAAAAAATTCTTACAACTCAATGAGAAAAAGACAAACAACCAAATTTGAAAATGAGCTAAAAACTTGAATAGACATTTCTCCAAAGAAGATATACAAATGGCCAGCAAGCACATAGAAAGATGCTGAACATCAATAGTCCTAAGGGAAATATAAATCAAAACTACAGTCAGATACCCCCTCACATCTACCAGGATGGGTATCATCAGAAATTTGGAAATTAACAAGTATTGATGAGAATGTGGAGAAACTGGAATGCTCATTCATTGCTGGTGGGAATGTAAAATGGTGCAGCATGTTGGAAAACACTTTAGTGTTTCTTCAAAAAGTTAAACCTAGAATTACCAGTTCTACTCCCACATATATATCCAAAAGTCTTGTAGGCAGAGACTCATGTTGCTTTACAACAGCATTGATTGGAGTATTTTTCACAATAGCCAAAATGTGTAAACAACCCAAGCGTCAATCAACAAACGAATGTTTAAACAATAAGTGGTTTCTATTTGTGGTGATGAAAACCAGTAAGAAATGGATACTGGTGATAGTTGTACAACTAGACACACGCACTTATTATAACTGAACAAGGGGATACTGTGTGATTTAAAGTCAGGAGAGGTGTGTGCCAGGTTTGTATCCTTTCACCATACTTATTCAATCTGTATGCTGAGCAAATAACCCAAGAAGCTGGAGTATAAGAAAAAAAATGGGGCATCAGAATTGGAGGAAGACCCATTAACAAAGTGCATTATAACGATGGCACAACCTTGGTTGCTGAAAGTGAAGAGGACTTGAAGCAATTACTGATGAATATCAAAGACCACAGCCTTCAGTGTTGATTACATTGCAACATACAGAAAACAAAAATCCTCACAACTGGACTGATAAGCAACATCATGATAAACAGAGAAAAGATTGAAGTTGTCAAGGATTTCATTTTACTTAGATTCACAATCAACGCCCATGGAAACAGCAGTCAAGAAATCAAAGGTGCATAACATTAGGCAAATCTGCTGCAAAAGACCTCTTTGAAGTGTCAAAAAGCAAAGATGTCGTCTTGAAGACCACGGTGAGCCTGACCCAAGGTATGGTGTTTTCAGTTGCCTCATATGCATGGGAAAGCTGGACAATGAATGTGGAAAGCTGAAGAAAAATTGACACCTTTGAATTGTGGTGTTGGTGATGAATACTGAATATACCATGGACTGGGAACAAATCTGTCTTGGAAGAAGCACAACCAGAATGCTCCTTAGAAGTAGATATGGCGAGATTACGTCTCACATACTTTGGACATGTTATAAGGAGGGATCAGTACCTGGAGAAGGACATCATGCTTGGTAAAGTAAAGGGTCAGCAAAAAAGAGGAAGACCTTCAACAAGATGGATTGACAGAGTTGCTGAAATAATGGGCTCAAACATGGCAACAATTGTGAGGATGGCTCAGCACTGGGCAGTGTTTCATTCTGTTGTGGAAAGTGTCAGTATGAGTTGGAACAAATTTGACAGCACCTAACAACAACAACATCCTTAAAAATGGTTTAAATAACAAATGTTTTCTTATATATATTTTACCATAGTAAAAAAAAAAAACAAAACTTCATTACGGGTTTTACAAGGATGAGAAATGTGCAGAAGGAATGGTCCCTGGGCTCAGGTGTACAGTCCATGGACCTAGAAAGCGCTGTTGAATGTGTTGTCAAAGGTGTACTCTTTGCAGTCTTTATGGCCCTTGAACATTCCAAAGCCAAAGTTCCTCATTAGTAAATGTTTTTTGCTATCATTTTGATCTCGAAAACCAAACCAAACCCATTGCCGCCTAGTCCATTCCGACTCGTAGCAACCCTATAGGACAAAGTAGAATGGTCCTATAGGGTTCCCAGGAAGCGACTGGTAGATTCAAACTGCGGACTTTTTAGTTAGCAGACATAGCTCTTACCCACTATAAAACCAGGGCTCCATTCTGATCTTAGAGCATTGCAGATCCTTGAGGAACAAGGCTCAAAGAAGGAATCATTTTACATTGCATAATTCCCATACCCACACCAGAAATATGCCATCCTCTCCCCCCAATTCTTCCTGCTCACACCCTTTTCAGGCCTTTGCACACATGGACAACCCTCCCTTCTGTAAATGAATTCTACTCTTCTTTCTTTAGGTGCATTTGAAGGCACCTCTGTCCTAATAACAATATCAAGAAGACTGACACCATGTATGGGCTTAAAAGACACTTTATTTTACTGCTGTATAGGTAGAGAGAGGGACAGACAGACAGACCCATAGAGATAGATAGATAGTACTTGTAAAAATCCAAGTGATAATATAGCAAATGTACCCTAAAAATACAAATTCTAAAAGCTAATTCTACGTATGGCTCATTGAACGTTAATGTCGTTTCTGCAGAATCTATTCTAGACTTTCTAATACAGTGTTTGTAATCAAAATGGACTGAGTATGTAACAGATACTTTCTTTCCAACATTTCCTAATTCCAGACTACTAGGTTCAATACACATTCTTTTTTTTCATATTACACACCTTAAGTTGAAATTGTGGCTCTTTGCTGTCAAGATTTTTGTAGTAAATTGCAAATTATCAGGAAAACATTCAACCTGTGATACCTCTGTGGTTCTAACTGGATGATGTTGGAAATTGTTATGACAACAAATGTATTCCTAGCTGAATGTTATGTTAAAATAATTAAGACCTGAAGTTGGAGTACATGGATAGGTCAAAGGACTTATTGATCAAGAGACAGTCCATATAAAGACCAGGATATAAAGGGACACTATTTATCGCAGCAGTGCCATTACAGTGAATGGATGGATTATTTAATAAAGGATTCAGCAACATAAAAATGAACTTGAATTCCTGTATCATATGAAAGGGAAAAGTAAATTACAGGTGGGTCCAGGCTTCAAATGTAAAAGAAAAACTATAAATTCTTTAGTTTTTAGGTAACTAGTTCCAAAAACGAGATCTGTTGATTGAGCACAGTCCATCACGGAAAGTTGTGAGAAATAAAACTGTATTAAAACTAAGCACCTGTGTTCATCTGAAAACACTATAAAGGATATGCAAAAACAAGCCATGCATCTAAAGAAGAAATAGCTGTGCATATAACTGACAAAGGTTTACATCCTGGTTGTATAAAGAATTGGTATGCATTAGTAAGAAAAGGATAAACAGCTCAATAGAAACACAAGAGAGGAAATCTCCACAAGAGGAAAAATAAATGGCTCATAAATACATGAGAAGGTGCTTGGCTTCATCGATAATAAAAGAAATGGCATGAAATAATCTAGAGGAAATAATTTCCACACCCACTGAATAGAATAAGTGAAAATGTATCAGCAATGACATGGATCATCAGGAACTTCTTACGGATGTTTAAATTCATTCATCCACTGAAGAAAACTCTTTGGAAGTTCTCAAAGCAGAGTAGGTGCTTCCCTACACCCCAAAATTCCACCCCAGTATGAAATTCACTATCATTCCCACCAAGAGACATACATGGGTATATAATAGAAAATTAGCTACCAAAATTTCCATCAACATCAGCAGGGATACATATTTTGTAATGTCACCACACATAATGTAAAAATATACAGCATTGAAAATAAATGAATTATGATTACACAAAGTAACATGACTGAATTTGAAAAGCGCAATCAGGACACAGAATACATTGATGACAATTTCACTATTAGTAAGTTTAAAAATAGTCAAATTTATAAATTGTGTAGGAATACACCCAGGAGTGATAAAAGGACTATCTTGAATCATATTACCAGTTTTGTAGAGCAAGTACAATCAAATGCTGGCAATTTCACAGGTGTATCAAAGGAGCCCTGGTGGCTCAATGATTAAGCCCTTGGCTGCTAGCCAAAAGGATGGTGGTTGGAAACCATCCAAAAGCCCTGTGAGAGAAAGACCTGGTGATTTGCTTCCATAAAGATTACAGCTTATAAAACCCTATGGGGCAGCTGTACTCTGTCACATAGGGTCACTACGATTTGGAATCACTCAAAACAACAATATTAATTATACAGGGCTGCAATATCAAACTACCACAAAGTGAGTGGCTTAAAATGAGAAAAAAAAAATCTATCAAAATTCTGGAGGTTAAAATCCAAATTCAGGTTGTCAACAGGACTACGTACCCTCTGAACCTCTGAGGGAAGATCCTTTCTTGTCTCTCCCAACTTCTGGTATCCCTATGAATTCTTTAGCTTGTAGCTGCAGCGTAAATCCATCTCTCCCTTTGTCTTCACATGACATCCTCCTTCTTTGACTCTCTGTCTCAATATCTTCTCTTTTATAACGACACCACTCATATTGGTTTAAGACACTCCCTACTCCAGTATGACATTATGTTAACAGATAACATCTTCAAAGATTTTATTCCCAGACAATGTCACATTAACAGGAGTTAAGACTTCAACCTCTCTTTTCAGGAGGCATAATTAAATCCATAACAATAAGATTCAACAAAAAGAAGAACTTCAGAGAAAATGATAAATATAGATTTCAAGGTAGTGTTTGCCAACAGGAGGGTACAGAGCAAAAGACTGGGAGAGTATTCATTGAATTATATGGCGATGTCATTACTTTATTTTGTAACCCAGGTCATGGGTATGTGAGTTTTCATTATATTACTATTCCTTAAGAGCTATTGATACATTTCATATGGTACTTTGCACATGATATTTTAATAATAAGTAAAATTGAGAAGATTCCACTTTCCAGATTCTTTTATATTCTAGATTCTAAATCCATTCTCTTATCGTCTAATATTAAAGCTGTACTTCTGAAACTTCAGCCTGCATCAAAATCTCAAAGAAGTAATTATTTAGAATGTTCATCCTTCAGATGACTCCCCAGATATCAAAGTCAGTAGGTCTTGGGTGAGGTATGGAAAACAGCAGTATGAACAAGGCCTCAGGTGACTCATCTCTGCAAGTGTTTAATGAATGCAAAGGGAGAAAACTTTGTACTACAGTACACCTGTGTGTCTGGGGAGGAGCTGACCTCCTGATTTAGTGCTGAACACAATCCCACTGCCACTATCAATGGTGATCAGAAGTCTCTCCAGCCACGTCATTAATTCTCCTATGAGATCTGTTTTGTTGTCACCCCAGCACCCAGAGACGGTTCTGACTGATGGCTCTGCTTCTTTGTAGTTGTGGAAAAGTGATCTCCCTAAGTCTGCCAACTTCCCCTTTGTCCCATTCTATTTTACACTGTATACATCTTCCTCAAAATAAAGTTCATGTCCACAGAAAAAATTATTTTCCTCATAAAAATACATTACAAACTTTTGTATGAGATCCCTAAGAGTACAACCAATCCCCTAAAACTTCAATGATTCCGTTAATTTTACTCAGCCTCTGTGTGGACTCACCAGAGATGAGAAAGAAAAACAGCAAAATAAGGTGACTAAAGAGAAAAGTGACATCTCATATACATTCTGATGAATATTTTTGTTTTTTTTTAATAAAGATCCAAGCAAATGTGGTTCCAAAACAGACTCCCAACCCTTCCCTGCCTGCTCAACAATTACTCATCTGATCTAATTACTAAGATGAGTAAAATGTGCTAATGTCGTTGTTGTTCGGTGCCATCGGGTCAGTTCCGACTCACAGCGACCCTGGGAACAACAGAACGGAACACCGCCCGGTCCTGCGCCATCCTTAAAATCGTTGCTCTGCTTGGACTCATTGTTGCAGCCGCTGTGTCAATCCATCTCGCTGAGGGTCTTCGTCTTTTCCGCTGACCCTGTACTCTGCCAAGCATGGTGTCCTTCTCCAGGGACCGAGCCCTCCTGACAGCATGTACAAAGTGTATGAGATGCAGTCTCACCATCCTTGCCTCTAAGGAGCATTCTGGCCGCACTTCTTCCAACACAGATTTGTTCCTTCTTTTCGCGGTCCATGGTATAGCCGGTATTTTTCACCAACACCGTAATTCAAAGGCGTCAACTCCTCTTCCGTCTTCCTTATTCATTGTCCAGTTTTCACATGCATACGATGTGATTGAAAATACCATGGCTTGGGTCAGGCACACCTTAGTCTTCAGGGTGACATCTTTGCTCTTCAACACTTTGACGAGGTCCTTTGCAGCAGATTTGCCCAATGCAATGTGTCTTTTGATTTCTTGACTGCTGCTTCCATGGCTGTTGATTGTGGATATAAGTAAAATGAAATCCTTGACAACTTCAATCTTTTCTCCGTTTATCATAATGTTGCTCATTGGTCCAGTTGTAAGGATTTTTGTTTTCTTTTTGTTGAGGTGCAATCCATACTGAAGGCTGTGGTCTTTGATCTTCATCAGTAAGTGCTTCAAGTTCTCTTCACTTTCAGCAAGCAAGGTTGTGTCATCTGCATAACCCAGGTTGTTAATGAGTCTTCCTCCAATTCTGATGCCCCGTTCTTCTTCATATAGTCCAGCTTCTCGGATTATTTGTTCAGCATACAGATTAAATAGATATGGTGAAAGAATACAATCCTGACACACACCTTTCCTGACTTTAAACCGATAAGTATCCCCTTGTTCTGTCCGAACAACTGCCTCTTGATCTATGTAAAGGTTCCTCATGAGCACAATTCAGTGTTCTTGAATTCCCATTCTTCACAGTGTTTCCCATAGTTTGTTATGATCCACACAGTAGAATGCCTTTGCATAGTCAATAAAACACAGGTAAACATCTTTCTAGTATTCTCTGCTTTCAGCCAGGATCTATCTGACATCAGCAGTGATATCCCTGGTTCCATGTCCTGTTCTGAAACTGGTCTGAATTTCTGGCAGTTCCCTGTCGATATACTGCTCCAGCCATTTTTGAAGGATCTTAAATTTACTTGTGATATTAATGACATTGTTTTGTAGTTTCCACAATCGGTTGGATCACCTTTCTTGGGAATAGGCATAAATACGGATCTCTTCCAGTCAGTTGGCCAGGAAGCTGTCTTCCATATTTCTTGGCATAGACAAATGAGCATCTCCAGACCTGCATCTGTTTGTTGAAACATCTCAATTGATATTCCATCAATTCCTGGAGCCTTGTTTTTCGCCAATGCCTTCAGAGCAGCTTGGAATTCTTCTTTCAGTACCATCGGTTCCTGATCATATGCTGCCTCTTGAAATGCCTAAATATTGACTAATTCTTTTTGGTATAATGACTCTGTGTATTCTTTCCATCTTCTTTTGATGCTTCCTGCATCATGTAATATTTTTCCCATGGAATCCTTCACTATTGCAAATCGAGACTTGAATTTTTTCTTCAGTTCTTTCAGCTTGAGAAATGCCGAGCGTGTTCTTCCCTTTTGGTTTTCCATCTCCAGCTCTTTGCACATGTCATTACAATACTTTACTTTGTCTTCTCGAGAGGCCCTTTGAAATCTTCTGTTCAGTGCTTTTACTTCATCAATTCTTCCTTTTGCTTTAGCTGCTCGACACTCAAGAGCAAGTTTCAGAGTCTCCACTGACATCCACCTTGGTCTTTTCTTTCTTTCCTGTCTTTTCAGTGACCTCTTGCTTTCTTCATGGATGATGTCCTTGATGTCATTCCACAACTCATCTGGTCTTTGGTCACTAGCGTTCAATATGTCAAATTTATTCTTGAGATGGTCTCTAAATTCAGGCGGGATATACTCAAGGTCATATTTTGGCTTTCGTGGACTTGCTCTGATTTTCTTCAGCTTCAGCTTGAATTGCATATGACTAATTTGATGGTCTGTTCCACAGTTGGCCCCTGGCCTTGTTCTGACTGATGATATTGAGCTTTTCCATCGTCTCTTTCCACAGATGTAGTCGATTTGGTTTCTGTGTTCCATCTGGTGAGGTCCATGTGTATAAAAAAAAAAAAATATATATATATATATAGTCGCCGTTTATGTTGGTAAAAGAAGGTATTTGCAATGAAGAAGTCATTGATCTTGCAAAATTCCATCATTCTATCTACAGCATTGTTTCTATCACCAAGGGCATATTTTCCAAACTACTGATCCTTCTTTGTTTCCAGCTTTTGTATTCCAATCGCCAGTAATTATCAATGCATCTTGATTGCATGTTTGATTAATTTCAGACTGCAGCAGCTGATTAAAATCTTCTATTTCTTCATCTTTGACCTTAGTGGTTGGTGCATAAATTTGAATAATAGTCATATTAACTGGTCTTCCTTGTAGGTGTATGGATATTATCGTATCACGGACAGTGTTATACTTCAGGATAGATCTTGAAACGTTCTTTTCGATGATGAATGCAACACCATTCCTCTTCGAGTTGTCATTCCCAGCATAGTAGACTATATGATTGTCCAATTCAAAATGGCCAATACCAGTCCATTTCAGCTCACTAGTGCCTGGGATATTGATGTTTATGTGTTCCATTTCACTTTTGACAATTTCCAATTTTCCTAGATTCATACTTCTTACATTCCAGGTTCCGATTATTAATGGATGTTTGCAGCTGTTTCTTCTCATTTTGACTCGTACCACCTGTCTGTCAGTTTGTCATACTGTGGGGGCTTGTGTGTTGCTGTGATGCTGGAAGTTATGCCACTGGTATTCAGATACCAGCAGGGTCACTCATGGAGGGCAGGTTTCAGCTGAGCTTCCAGACTAAGACAGACTAGGAAGAGGGACCCGGCAGTCTACTTCTGAAAAGCGTTAGCCAATGAAAACCTTATGAATAGCAGCTGAACATTGTCTGATATAGTGCTGAAAGATGAGCCCCCCAGGTTGGAAGGCACTCAAAAGATTACTGGGGAAGAGCTATCTCCTCAAAGTAGAGATGACCTTAAAATGTACAATAATGGTAAACCAATAAAAATCCTGAGGAAAGTGGAAAATATGTGAGAACAAGAAATAATAAGCCTTATATATTATGGCAACATATGGAACACAGTGGTCCTAGTTAAATTTTATTGAGTATTAGGTGCCAGGCATTGTATTAAGTGCTTGTGGTGGTTATACGAATTAACTTCTCAAGAGAAAACATACTCTGCATTGTTAGTATAAAGCTCTCATAGCAATTATTTTCTTCCAGACAGAACTTTGATTAGAAAGGGATATATGATGCTATTCTCAGTGATCATATGGGAGGAGATATCCTCTGTATGATTCTATGGAAAGGTCTATTAATACTAAGTCCTCTATTAACAATAGGTCCAAGGACAGTCTATTTTGTGTCTCTGAGCTTGATGTCTGGATATGACAGCTGAGTCTGTTGCAGCCATCTGTGACTCTGTCACTTTGATGCAATCTAGAAATCCAAACCCAAAGGAGATAATATAATCACTGAAAAGCAAGTGTGCATCTGATAATGCTCCTAAAGGCTCCCTTCATGTCCCTGTTTCTCAGACTGTAGATGAAGGGATTCATCATGGGAGTAACTATAGCGTACAGCATTGAAGCTACTGCAGTCTTCCTGGAAGAGTGTGTAAATGTTGTACTCATATACGCACCTAAAGTTGTCCCATAGAATAAGGAAACAACTGAAAGGTGAGAACCACAGGTAGAAAAAGCTTTATACTTTCCATCTGCTGAAGGTATTCTCAAAATGGAAGAGACAATTTGAGTATAAGAGAAAATGATTCCAGAGAAAGGAAGAGCACCCAGTATGCTAGCCGTAAAACATAAGATGATGTTATTGATGAGGGTTTCAGAACAGGCAACTCTGATCACCTGAACAACTTCACAGAAGAAGTAAGGAATTTCCAGGTCTGTGCAGAAGGACAGTTGCAACAACATCAGACTGTGGAGAAGGGCATCCACAATGCTAACGAGCAAGGAGACTAGAATCAGCAGGCCACAGAGGCGGGGATTTATGATAGCTGTGTATCTCAGTGGGTGACAAATGGCCACATAGCGGTCATAGGCCATTACTGAAAGGAGAAAACTTTCCAAACTAGCAAAAATCAGGACAAAGCAGGCCTGGGTGAGGCATCCTGCGTAAGTGATGCTCTGATTCTGTGCTTGGAGGTTCACCAACATCTTTGGAATCGTGGTGGTGCTGAAACAGATGTCAGTAAATGAGAGATTGGAAAGAAAGAAGTACATGGGGGTGTGGAGGTGGGGGTCAGAGCTGACAGCCAGGATGATGAGCAGGTTTCCCAGGACAGTGACCAGATATGTGGACAAAAACAGGCTAAAAAGGAGAGGCTGCACTTTGGGATCCTCTGTCAGTGCCAGGAGAAGGAATTCTGAAACTCCTGTTTGGTTTCTAGGTTCCATATTGTTGATGGATCTGATAGAGATGATGAGGTGACTTACAATCAAATGTCAGCAAACACCATCTTGGGATGGGAATGGGAGGAATGGAGGGGAATACAGGAATACAATGGTGATACTGTCAGTGTGCACATTATTTGGCAAAACAAAAACCAAAAAAGACCAGGAGCTGATATAGCAGAGTGTCAATATTTATTTAGTTTGGAAAGGGGTGAAAGGGTAGTCATTTTTTTTTTTTATGGGAACAAGAGGAGTGGAGGTGAATACAGAAGTGCTACCATCTGGATGCATATTATTTGGTTATTTAAAAAAGATGCAGAAGCTGATATCGCAGAGTGTGAACATTTATTTATTTTGGAAAGGGTGAGAGGGTGGTCTTTTTTTTATTACTCTCTTCGTGCTATTATCATTTTAAATATTCGGTAATTTTATAGAGAAAATTAGATACACTCTGGAGGCAGCCTGATGAGTCTGTGTCAGATTCCACTGCTTTCTTCAGAAATCAGAATTGGGCAACAGAAATACAGGTATCCCCTGTTTTTGAAAGTTCACTTTATGCCACTTTGCTTTTTCAAAAGACCCACATCAGTGCTTGTTTGCTTTGCTAACTAAAAGAAATTTGAGTTGGATTTTCACTTTTACAAAAAAAGGAGAAACTCGAAACCAGCATTCAGTGTTTTGCAGTGGGCCTTTAAATAGGCATTGAACCCTTTCTAGTGATAAGAGACTCTCCCAGAGCTCCTTCTCTTAAAACTACGCTCAGCATTAAACTGCCATAGCTTTGAAATGTGTGTATCAACACTATATGTTTGCATTATTTTAGGTTATATATGTTATTTGGTATGAAATAATGGGTTATGTTTTGAGTCTGGCAACTCTCAAAAATTTTTTTCAAATAAATTTATGGTAATTGCTTCTTCATTTTACACCATTTCGGCTTATGAAAGGATTCATAGGAATACTCTACTTTCAGATAGCGGGGGAAACCTGTAATACAAATGTGTGTTAAAAACCAGGAAAGGGAAGGTAAGGTGATGTTGATAAACCCTCTTCACCACTACAAGAGTGTTAGTAAATGTCAGAATCTTAAAACAGTCATCCGGTTTGAGATGGGGCAGGCTTCTGGTCGGGAGGAAAACGGTCCTTGCCGTTGTGGAGAGAGAGGAGGACACTAGCAGAATCACAACTCCTTGCCATCAGTGCAAAGATTCAAGGAAACATGTCAGGAAGTTGGGAGACAGGCAGGAGGTTAGGGGTGACTTGATTCCAATCATTTCATGCTCATACTATCTTCACATGCATCATTCTGCTGGATGAACCTGTATTAAAACACCTGTCTTCATTTCAAAACATTAACTATGGGATTCAGGTTACCTGACTGGCATCAGTGAGGAATAACGTTTGGCATCTGCCCTGGATGTTGGATGGTGTAGATGGAAGAGCTTTCCTTAGGAAAGGCAGAGGGACCAAGTTGAGGCACCAGGCTCCCCGGCAAGAGGGTCATCTGTGGGTGGGGTATCAAGTGTGCTGCTTCTTGATGGGAGAGGAATACGAAAGTGGTACCGTCTGCATGCATCTTCGGGTATTAAAGTGAGTGAGTGAGGTGGTTACACGTAGATTATTTGCAGTCTCTGTGTCCCTGGGGGCTCCATATCCAAAGCTCCTCATTAACCAAACACTTTTACTGACATTCTGATCACACTGCAAATCGTAAAAGCCCAAAACAATAGAAGGTAGAATTCAGGATGGCTGATTCCCAGCCCCTAGGAGACCAGCTGCAAGCCATTTACCTCTCTCTACCTGTTTTTCTCACCTCCAAGTCACATACCTTGTACAGGTGGATATACCATACTTCTCTAATTGGATTGCAGTCGTTTTTGAGTACAACTGAAAGCATCTCTATCTTACCAATGATGTTAGAAAGCCTGATTCCAATTTTATGTGTGAGATTTTAATGTATGTATGAGGGCACAAATATTATATTTAGAAATGTAGCTAAGTTATAGTAAAATGCAAATATGGAGCATTGTTACTTCCTAAGTGTCATTGAATATCCCTGATCCTTAATCTTTATACATTTGCATAGAGCATATTTCAAGCCATTCTCTGTGATCACTTCTGACTGTGATCACTACACATAGACCTGTTACTCCCTTTTTAGGGTTTCATAATCAGCTTTTTTTTGTTGTTGTGTCCCAATAATTTTGATACACATTTTTCTTCACATTAGTAGAATGTGGTTTGATATTTTGGCTCTTGATTTTTAATGGAGTCATGAGAAATCACAATATCACTGGCTGGCACTAGTATGGAGGTTTATCCTTATTCTCAGTGGATTTAGTCTAATGACAAAAAGTATTTAATATACGAAGATGGTGTTCCATGTGAACATTCACTTAAAAATCTCCATCTTTAATGGATTCAATATTTTCCTGTGTTTATCAATTTATTTTACTACATGTTAAATTCCATATGAATTTTGCTTTCTAATTTGTAGTATTTTTGGTATATTATTTGAAAAACAATTTGAGATAAGATGGCTTTATGTCTCTCTTCTTCATCTTAACCTCATTCACTTCAAACATATGACATAATAAAAAATAAGAAGGCATAGTGGCTTCAAAAAGAAGAATGTAAACTACTGAACTCTTCCATTCAAATAGAATCTGCCCGTCATAGTTTTTTCCACTGTTTTTTTTTCTTGCGCTTTAAGTGAAAGTTTACAGTTCAAGTTAGTTTCTTATACAAATATTTATACACACATTGTCATGTGATGCTAGTTGCTCTCCCTGTAATGTGACAGCACACTCCTCCTTTCCACCCTGGATTTCCTGTGTCCATTCAACCAGCTCTTGTCCCTTTTTGCCTTCCCATCTCTTCCTCTGGACAACAGCTGCCCATTTAGTATCACGTATTCTATCTACTCGAGCTAAGAAGCACTGTCTTCATGAGTATTATTTTATGTCTTATAGTCAAGTCTCATCCTTGTCTACACAGTTGTTTTTGAGAATGGTTTCAGTTCTGGGTTAACAGAGAGTTGGGGGGCCATGTCTTCTGCGGTCCCTCCAGTCTCAATCAGACCATTAAGTCTGGTCTTTTTACTAGAATTTGAGCTCTGCATCCCATTTTTCTCCGCTTCATCAGGGACTGTCTGTTTTGTTCCCTGTCAGGGCAGTCATTGGTGGTAGCTGGACACTATCTAGTTCTTCTGGTCTCAGGCTAATGGAGTCTCTGGTTTCTGTGGCCCTTTCTGTCTCTTGGGCTCATATTTCTCTTGTCTTTGGTGTTCTTCATTCTCCTTTGCTCCAGGTGGGTTGGAACAATTGATGCATTGTAGATGGCTGCTTGCTAGCTCTTAAAACCCTAAACATGACTCATCAAATTGGGATGCAGAACATTTTCTTAATAAACATTGTTATGCCAATTGACCTAGATGCCCCCTGAAACCATGGTCCCTAGACCCCCGTCCCTGCTACTCTGTCCTTGGAAGTGTTTGGTTGTATTCAGGAAACTTCTTACCTTTTGGTTTAGTCCAGTTGTGCTGACTTCCCCTGTATTGTATGTTGCTCTTCCCTTCACCTAAAATAATTCTTGTCTACTGTCTGGTTAGTGAATGCTCCTTTCCCTCCACCCTTACCCTCGTAACCATCAAAGAATATATTCTTCCGTGTTTAAACATTTTCTTCAGTTCTTATAGTAGTGGTCTCCTACAATATTCGTCCTTTTGCGACTGACTAATTTCACTCAGCATAATGCCTTCCAGATTCATCCATGTTATGAGACGTCTTGCAGATTCATCATTGTTCTTTATCATTGCATAGTATTCCATTGTGAGAATATACCATAATTTGTTCATCCATTTGTCTGTTCATGGGTACCTACATTGTTTTTATTTTTTGCTATCGTGAACAGTGCTGCAATGAACACGAGTGTGCATGTATCTATTCATGTGACAGCTCTTCTTTCTCTACGATATATTCCAAGGAGTAGGGTTGCTGGATTGTATTGTACTTCTTCTCCTTTTTTTAAAATTGTGTTTTAAGAGGACATTTACAATGCAACTCATTTTCTCATAAAAAAAAGTATGTACATATCGTTATGTGACCCTGATTTCTCTCCCTATACTATGACAGCACATCCCTCCTCTCCACCTTGCATTTCCCATGCCCATTCAACCAGCTCCTGTCCCCCTCTGCCTTTTCATCTTGCCTCCTGACAGAAGCTGCCCACATAGTCTCAAGTGTCTACTTGAGCTAAGAAGCACACTACTCACCAGTATCATTTTATGGCTTATAGTCCAGTGTAATCTTTGTCTGAAGAGTTGGCTTCAGGAATGGTTTTAGTTTTGGGCTAACAAAGAGTCTGGGGGCCATGTCCTCTGGGGTCCCTCCGGTCTCAGTGAGACCATTAATTCTGGCCTTCTTACTAGAATTTGAGACCTCCAATCACACTTTTCTCCTGCTCCATCAGGGATTCTCTGTTGTGTTCCCTGTCAGGGCCGTTACTGGTGGTAGCTGGGCACCATCTAGTTCTTCCAGTCTCAGGCTGATGGAGTCTCTGGTTTATGTGGCCCTTCCTGTCTCTTGGGTTCATATTTTCCTGTTGTCTTTGGTGGTCTTCATTATCCTTTGCTCCAGGTGGTTTGAGACCAATTAATGAATCTTAGATGCCTGCTTGCTAGATTTTAAACCCCAGACACCACTCACCACAGTGGGATGAAGAACGTTTTCTTAATACATTTTGTTATGCCAATTGACCTAAATGTCCCCTGAAACCATAGTCCCCAACCCTGCTACTCTGACCCTTGAAGTGTTTGGTTGTATTCAGGAAACTTCTTAGCTTTTGATGCAGTCCAGTTGTGCTGACTTCCCCTGTATTGTGTGTTGTCCTTCCCTTCACCAAAAAGAATTCTTGTCTACTATCCTACTATCTAGCTAGTGAATACCCCTCTCCTTCCCTCTCACCCTCATAACCATCAAAGAGTGTTTTCTTCTGTTTAAACATTTTCTTGAGTTCTTATGATAGTGGTCTCCTATAATATTTGTCCTTTTGTGCCTGACTAATTTCACTTAGCATAGTTCTTCCAGCTTCATCCATGTTATGAGATGTTTCACAGATTTATCCTTGTTCTTTATCTATTCCTTTGTGTGAATATAGCATAATTTGTTTATCCATTCATCTGTTGATGGGCACCTTGGTTGTTGCCATCTTTTTGCTATTGTAAACAGTGCTGCAATGAACATGGATGTCCATATATCCATCTGTATGAGGGCTCTTATTTCTCTAGGATACATTCCAAGGAGTGGGATTGCTGGATCGTATGGTACTTCTATTCGTAGCTTTTTAAGGAAGCGCCAAAACGATTTCCAAAGTAGTTGTAGCATTTGACATTCCCACCAGCAGTGTATAAGTGTTCCAGTCTCTCCACAACCTCTCCAACATTCATTATTTTGTGTTTTTTGGATTAATGCTAGCCTTGCTGGAGTGAGATGGTATCTCATTGTTTTGATTTGCATTTCTGTAATGGCTAATGATCCTGAGCATTTCCTCATGTATCTGTTAGCCACCTGAATGTCTTCCTTGGTGAAGTGTCTGTTCATATCCTTTGCCCATTTTTTAATTGGGTTATTTGTCTTTTTGTTGTTGAGGTTTTGCAGTATCTTGTATATTTTAGAGACTAGACTCTGATCGGATTGTCAAAAATCTTTTCCCAGTGCATAGGTTGTCTTTTTACTCTTTAGGTGACTTTTTTGGATGAGCATAAGTGTTTGATTTTTAAGAGCTCCCAGTTATCTAGTTTCTCTTCTGGTGTTTGTGCATTGTTAGAAATGTTTTGTATCCTCTATGCCATGTATTAGGGTTCCTTGCATTGTCCCTATTTTTTTCCATGATCTTTATCATTTTAGAGTTTATATTTAGGTCTTTGCTCCATTTTGAGTTAGTTTTTGTGCATGGTTTGAGGTATGGGTCTTGTTTCATTTTTTTTTTTTTTTGCAGATGGATATCCAGTTATGCCAGCACCATTTGTTAAAGAGACTGTCTTTTCCCCAGTTAACGGACTTTGGGCCTTTGTCAAATATCAGCTGCTCATAAGTGGAGGAATTTATGTCTGGATTCCCAATTCTGTTCCATTGACCTATATTTCTGTTGTTGTACCAGTACTATGCTGTTTTGACTATTGTGGCAGTATAATAGGTTCTAAAATTAGGTAGTGTGAGGCCTCCCACTTTGTTCTTCTTCTTCACTAATGCTTTACTTATCTAGGGCCTCTACCCTTTCCATATGAAGTTGGTGATTTGTTTCTCTATCTCATTTAAAAATGTTGTTGGAATTTGGATTAGGATCACATTGTATCTGTAGATCACATTGGGTAGAATTGACATTTTCTCAATGTTGAGTCTTCCTATCCATAAGCAGCTTACATTTTTTCCCTTATGTAAGTCTCATTTGGTTTCTTGCGGTATTGTAGTTTTCTTTGTATAGTTGTTTTACATCTCTGGTTAGATTTATTCCTAAGTATTTTACGCTTTTGGGTGCTTTTGTAAATGGTATGGACTTGGTGATTTCCTCTATGTGATTTCCTATGTTCATGAGGGATATTGGTCTGTAATTTTGTGATTTTTTACCTCGTTTTGGTGTCAGGGTTATGCTAGCTACTTAGAATGAGTTTGAGAGTATTCCATCCTTTTCTATGCTCTGAAATATCTTTAGTAGTAGAGGTGTTAACTCTTCTCTGAAAGTTTGGTAAAATTCTCCAGTGAAGCCATCAAGGCCACGGCTTTTTTTTTTTTTGAGAGTTTTCTAATAACTTTTCCAATCTCTTCTCTTGTTATGGTTCTGTACAGATTTTCAACATTACTTTGTGTAAGTTTGAGTAGGTAGTGTGTTACTAGAAATTTGTGCATTTCCTCTAGATTTTTGAATTTGTTGGAGCATAATTTTTCACAGTATTCTGCTATAATTATTTTATTTTCAGTTGGGTCTGTCATGATATTACCCATCTCATTTCTTATTTGGGTTATTTGCTTTCTCTCCTGTTTTTCTTTTGTCAGTTTGGCTAATGGTTTATTGTAATTTTTTTTTTTATCTTTTCCAAGAATCAACTTTGTTAAATCTTCCAATTGTTTTTCTATTCTCTATTTCATTTAATTCTGCTCTAATTTTTTGTTATTTGCTTTCTTCTGGTGCCCAAGGACTTCTTTTGCTGTTCCCTTTCTACTTGTTCAAGTCCTGGGTTTTGATTTTGGCCCTCTCTTCTCTTTGGATGTGTGCCTTTATTGTTGTAAACTGACCTCAGAGCACTGCTTTTGCTGTATCCCAAAGGTTCTGGTACAATGTGTTTTCATTCTCATTTGATTCTGTGAATTTTTTTCATTCCAACTTTAATTTCTTCTATAACCCAGTAGTGTTTGAGAAAGATGTTGTTCCCTTTTCATGTGTTTGATTTTTTTTTTTCCTTTTATTTATTTCCACTTTTTTGGCTTTATGGCCAGAAAAGATGCTGTGTAATATTTTGATGCTTTGGATTCTGTTAAGGCTTGCTTTGTGGCCTAATATGTAGTCTATTCTGGAGAATGTTCCATGCGTGTTTGAAAAGAAAGTATACTTGGCTGCTGTTGGATGGAGTGTTCTGTATAAGTGTATGAGATCCAATTGGTTGATTGTGGCATTTAGATCTTCCTTTTCTTTATTGAGGCTCTTTCTGGATGTTCTGTTCTTTGCTGGAAGTGGAATCTTGAAGTCTTCTACTATTATTGTGGAGCTATTTCTCTTTTCAATGCTGTTAGAGTTTATGTATTTTGGAGCCCTTTCATTGGGTGTATAAATACTTATTATGGTTATGTCCTTCTGGTATATTGACCCTTTAATCATTATATAGTGTCCTTCCTTAACCTTTGTGGCGGGTCTTGCTTTAAAGTCTATCCTGTCAGACATTAATATTGCCACTCCTGCTCTTTTTTGATTGTTGTTTGCTTGATATATTTTTTTCCCCATCCTTTGAGTTTTAGTTTGTATCTTTAAGTCTAAGGTGTGTCTTCTGTAGGCAGCACATAGACAGATTGTGTTTTTTAATCCTTTCTGCTACTCTCTGTCTCTTTATTGGTGCATTCAGTCCACTTACATTCAGCATAATTATTGATAGGTATGAGTTTAGTGCTGTCATTTTGATGTTTTTTTGTGTGTGTGTGTCTGTGTGTTGGGGGGGGAGTTTATTTGTTCCACTTAATTTTCTGTGCTGAGTCGTTTTTTCGTATGTATTTTCTTTTCATCTTTTTCATTTTTATTCCTTTTGTATTTGCTGGGTCTTTATATTTTCCTTTTTTAATTTTGATGTGTAGGATTGTCAGTTTCCTTTGTGGTTAGCTTAATATTTACCTCTATTTTTCTAAGTTTAAACGAATCTTTTATTTCTTTATATCACCTAGACTTTCTCTCCATATGTAAGGACTGGGAGTCACCTCTTATTCTTGGATCCCTGTCACAGATGACTAAGTGGAGTGGGTGGAGCCACCAGTCCTCAGGCCCCTGTTGTAGGTAGGTGAGGACTCTGCTTAATGGGCTGAGTGGTAGCAAATGTCAGAAATCTGCCACCCCGCCTTATTGCAGCTATAGATGAATATAGGCTTCAGGTATATACACTGTAATACTATGCTTATGATGGCCTACACTGTTGAAATGGGCCCACACAGGTCTATGCAGTGGTGAAAGGTATTCAAAATCCGTGTTCCCCTTAAGCCTGTGCCTAGGCAAATGGGCTGTGGCTGACCTGAGTTCCCATTTTAGGGGAGCTGGTACATTAATTTTTCCTGTTTGTTAATTTCTTCCCTCTCCAAAGCCAGGAGAATGGCTGGGGGTGCAAAACAAGTCCTACTTCAGGCCTAGGGAGTGCAGCAATAGCTGAAGCTGACAAGGAACTTGCAACAGAGTGTGGAGTGGGAAGGTAAATGGCAGAGAGGTATTTCCTAAAAGGTTTTTTCTTCTTCTTTTTTCAATCCATGTGGTTTGTTAGATGCTTATACTTATCTTTTGTCAATTGAGTGCTGTTTGTCTCTGGTTCTGGAGATGTGAGCAGACTCTCCACCACTCAGTGGAGAGTCTACCGATGTAGAAAACTTGTCCTGAGTGCCACTGCTTGCCTCACCATTTGTACCTGCCAACCCACCCTGCAAGGTTCCGGTTCCTACCAGGTCAGGTCTGGCAACTCATCTCTGCTTCTCAACCATCTCTCCCTTGCCCTGCCACTCAGTCTGATCCCTCAACTTTGTCTTTGATGTTCAGAGCTCCTAGATTTTCACATATAATTGGTTGACTTGGCTTTTTGTGTGTGTGTGTGTGTGTGTGTGTGTGTGCGAGAGGGTCTACCAGAAGCATCTGACTACTCCTTCATCTTGACTCTGCCTCCTTCAGCCATGCTTATTGCATCAAGTTAAGTTTCCTGGAAAGCAGAGATTAGGATGCCAAAGGTTTGTTAGGGAGTGCTCCTTGGATCAGCACCTGTGAAAGAGAAGGGAAAGAAGAAGGATTGGGTAGAGGAAGAAGTTGAGTTGCAACGCAGTTTCAAGATCAGCCTCTGTGACCCTGCAGGAAGCTCTGGAGATAGAATGGCCTTTCTTTTTTTTTTTATTTAAATAATTTTTATTGTGCTTTAAGTGAAAGTTTACAAATCAAGCCAGTCTCTCACATAAAAACTTATATACACCTTGCTACATACTCCCACTTACTCTCCCCCCAATGAGACAGCCCGCTCCCTCCTTCCACTCTCTCTTTTCGTGTCCATTTTGCTAGCGTCTAAGCCCCTCTACCCTCCCAGCTCCCCTCCAGGCAGGAGATGTCAACATAGTCTCAAGCGTCCACCTGAACCAGGAAGCTCGCTCCTCAGCAGCATCCCTGTCCAACCCATTTTCCAGTCCAATCCGTGTCTGAAGAGTTGGCTTCGGGAATGGTTCATGTCCTGGGCCAACAGAAGGTCTGGAGGCCATGACCACCAGGAAACTTCTAGTCTCAGTCAGACCATTAAGTCTGGTCTTATGAGAATTTGGGGTCTGCATCCAGCTGTTCTCCTGCTCCCTCAGGGGTTCTCTGTTGTGTTCCCTGTCAGGGCAGCCATATTTGTCCTTTTGCAACTGACTAATTTCACTCAGCATAATGCCTTCCAGGTTCCTCTATGTTATGAAATGTTTCACAGATTCATCACTGTTCTTTATTGATGCGTAGTATTCCCTTGTGTGAGTGTACCATAATTTATTTACCCATTCATCTGTTGATGGGCACCTCGGTTGCTTCCATCTTTTTGCTGTTGTAAACAGTGCTGCAATAAACATGGGTGTGCATATACCTGTTCTTTTAAAGGCTCTTATTTCTCTAGGATATATTCCAAGCAGTGGGATTGCTGGGTCGTATGGTAGTTCTATTTCTAGCTTTTTAAGGAAGCGCCAAATCGATTTCCAAAGTGGTTGTACCATTTCACATAAAATGGCCTTTCTGAGTTATTCTAGTCGGAGGAAGTGGGCCAGGCCTTTAAAAGGTGTGTTGATCATTCATTAGGTGCAACTCGGGAGGCAGTTTGACCTTGGGTGCAGAAGCTCTCTTCTACTGAGGCACTTCCAAATAGGGCTAACAGTTAAAGGCACTGTGCTAAGCTAAGTGCTGAAGTGAGTGCTTAAAATATGTGAAAGTAGCAGGAAAGAAAGGAACAAATGAGAATGCCAGACCTGGAATAAATTTGTGCTGGTTCACATTCATTGAATACACTGAGTACTTATTAGGTGGAAGGTGTTATATTTGTTGCTGTTTCTTGCTATTGAGTTAGCACCAACTAATTGGATCCCACGTATAACCAAATGAAACCCTTCCCAGTCTTTTGCCCTCTTCATAATTTTTGGTATGTTTGAATTCATTGTAGTGGCCATTGTAAATCCATCTCCTTGCAGGTTTCCCAGGCCTTTGCTGTCCTTTAACTTTATCAAGCATTATATCTTTCTAGTGATTGGTCCCTTCTGATGATGCATCCAAAGTAAGTGAGTTAAAGACTCAGATCAATATTCTGTTCTCCATTGAGTTTTCACTGGCTGATTTCTAGAAGTAGATTGCTAGGCCTTTCTTCCTAGTTTGTCTTAGTCTGGAAGTTCCACTGAAACTTGTCTACAATGGGTGACCCTGCTGATATTTGAAATACTAGTGGCATGGCTTCCAGCATTATAGCAATGTGCAAGCCACCACAGTAATACAAACTGACATCAAACACTCGTAGTCACTATGGTGATTGACTCCACATCAGACTTTCCTAATAAGAGAATTAGCCTAAGCCTCCCATGGTAATGAAATTTCTCTCACTAGTAATTAGTTTTGGAAGGGGCCTATGTCCCATACCAGGCTGATAATATGGGCTGTCTTCTAAATGATTTCTTGGGAAGGTTATCTTTCTATTACAAAGAGGCCAAATAGAGGCAGTCAGTTTTCTGTTCCTATTACTGTTTCTGAACTGACCTATGTATTGTTGCAAACTTTGGTGACTATAAGGAGAACAACCTTAGGAAGAAATCAATATATGAAGACTGAAAATGCAACACCATTGTTCTGTGCCTGGACCTACCCTGTCTCTGAAACCGTTGTTAGGAGCGATGATTGTTTCTAATGTTTGACCCTGCTTGTGTCACCGATAAAGGTGAGGTATCTCAAACTTTCCCCAAAACAGGAACTAATATATTTATGCCAACTTTACAGATGATGAAACTTAGCTTGGAAGCAAATTGTCAAAGGTCAGACAGCTACTGTGGAGCAGAGGTAGGATTCAACTTGAAGTACAGGATGAAGATCATGTTCCCGAGATTTTAGACCAGATGCTTGGATAGGACCAGCCTAAAGAGTAGGGGCAGCAGTGCTGGATTCTCTGAGAGGATGAAAGGGAGGCGCCCTGGTTAGTTTTCACATATTTGGTTTTCTGATTCCATGTTGTTGATGAGTCCAATGGAAAAAATAGATGTGATGAGACACATGATAGATATGCAAGGACCCCTCATTTTACAGCCATTCTTACATCAAAACTATGAAACAAAATTAATATTACAAATCTTCCTCTATGCTCACTTTATTTCTCTTTTTCCTCTCCTTCATTCTTCCCTTCCTCTTTCAATCTTTTTCTCTCAATTCTCCTCTCTCTTCCACTACCAGATTCTTCAAATTTTAATTATTGAATACCCTAACGCCTAGGGACTCACAAAATTCCAGACTGTAATTGCCTCTGGGAAGCAAAGGGGAAGAATGGACAGGAACAAAAAGAATGTGTCTTCTTTATGCATATTATTTTTGTTGCTCGGTGCCATCAAATCTGTTCCGACTCATAGCAACCCTACGCACAACAGAACGAAACACTGCCCATTCCTGAGCCATCCTTACAATCATTGTTATGCTTGAGCTCTTTGTTGCAGTTACTGTGTCAATCCACCTCGTGGAGGGTCTTCCTCTTTTCCGCTGACCCTGTACTCTGCCAAGCATGATGTCCCTCTCCAGGGACTGATCCCTCCTGACAACATGTCCAAAGTATGTAAGACGCAGTCTTACCATCCTTGCTTCTAAGGAGAATTCTGGCTATATTTCTTCTAGGATTTGTTCATTCTTTTGGCAGTCCATGTTATAGTCAATATTCTTCAGCAACACCACAATTCAAAGGCATAAATTCTTCTTCGGTATTCCTTATTCTTTGTCCAGCTTTCACATGCATATGAGATGATTGAAAACACCATGGCTTGGGTCAGGCGCACTTTAGTCTTCAAGGTGACATCTTTGCTTTTCAACACTTTGCAGAGGTCCTTTGCAGCATATTTACCCAATGCAATGTATCTTTTTATTTCTTGACTGCTGCTTCCATGGCTGTTGATTGTGGATCCAAGTAAAATGAAATCCTTGACAGCTTCAATCTTTTCTCTGTTTATCATGATGTTGTTCATTGGTCCAGTTGTGAGGACTTTTGTTTTCTTTATGTAGAGGTGCAACCCATACTGAAGGCTGTGGTCTTTGATCTTTATTAGTAAGTGCTTGAAGTCCTCTTCACTTTCAGCAAGCAAGAACGTGTCTGCCAGTTTGTCATACTGTGGGGGCTTGCATGTTGCTGTGATGCTTGAAGCTATCCCACTGGTATTCAGATACGAGCAGGGTCACCCATGGAGGACAGGTTTCAGCTCAGCTTCCAGACTAAGACAGACTATGAAGAAGGACCTGGCAGTCTACTTCTGAAAACATTAGCCAGTGAAAATAGCAGCAGAATAGCAGCAGAAGTTTGTCTGATATAGTGCTGGAAGATGAGCTGCCCAGATTGGAAGGCACTCAAAAGATGACTGGGAAAGAGCTGCCTCCTCAAAGTAGAGTCAACCTTAATGATGTGGATGGAGTAAAGCTTTCAGGACCTTCATTTGCTGATGTGGCACGACTCAAAAGGAGAAGAAGCAGCTGCAAACATCCATTAATAACCTTTATGCATACTACTGTGTTAATTTAAGAAGGTAGTTGTTATGGCAAAATATCAGAATTTATTAATTCTGGAAACATAAATGCATGGGTATTTCTCCTGTCCTTCTGTGCTTTTGTGCCTGTTAAAACACTTCACTGATCAATAAATGGAAAGAGGTAAATGGCTGATTTAGCCTGTGGGTTCTGCCTGGTTTTCCACCTCCTCCCACAGAGTTCTTATGAACAAGTAGCAGAGTAAAGGCCAATGATCTTCCCTACAAAGTAGTATTAAGAATCATGTATAAAAATGTAAGGAGAAGGTCACCATACACCCACTTCTCAAAACAATATTAAGGAAAATTTTGGAAAAATCTAGAACATTCATCAAAATCAAGCAAGGGTAAGTTTGTGTTTAGATGGGAAAAGCCCCTGGAATTTTAGGGTCAGAGTAGGATACTAGCAGAATGAGAGCTATTGAAGTATTGGTGCAAAGGTTCAGGGGAACATGTCAAAAGGATCAATAATTCGGCAGGAATCCCACAGGTGACTCCACTTTGCTCATCTTCTGCAAGTACTTTCCTCACATTTGCCCCCAGATGGACAGTTAGACAAAGATCTCTCCCTATTTGCAAAACATAAACTAGGGAACTTCTGATTACTTTGGTGCTAGCACCAAGGGGTGACATTAAGTTCTCCTTGGAGACTGAATTATAAAAAAGGAAGTGCTGTACTCATGGAGCACAGAAAGACAGAAAGACCAGGTTTTTGTGTACAAATGATGATCTTTTCTTCTTAGTTGTGCTGCCTACTGACCTGAGCAAGGCTGTTGAGTGTGTGATCATAACAGACTATTTGTAGTCTCTGTGACCCTTGAGGTTTCAATACCCAAAGCTCCTCATTAGTCAAACTCTTCTGTTGTCATTCTGATCTCAGGGCAATGAAAATCCCTAAGGGGCAAGGCTCAGAGAAAGAAGTCTTTCTGCTCACATCCATTGCAAGTACCATGGACACATGGACACAGAACACTCATGTTATTAGATTCTAGCCTTCTTTTTTTAGGGTATATTCAAAGGCATTCCTCTTCCAACAAAAATATGAGGGAGACTGACATCATGTTTAGGCTCAAAAATGCGGTTAATTTATATGGTTGTAAATATATATATATATAAAATATATATATATGTATATATATAACTTTTATAAAGAAAGTGATAGTATTTATCAGTTCAACTTTATCAACTTCAACTCTAAAAAATTCCAGCTGTAAGAGCCAGTTCTACATATGGCTCACTGAAGGTTGATCCTGTTTCTGCATATTATATTCAGGTTTCTAATATATTCTCTGTAATTAATTTGGATTTAGCATGTAACAGACATATTATTCAGTTTTTAGAATTTTGCTACTAACTTTTCTCAAATTCAATGTTGTTTTTGTGACTAAGTGCCATCAAGTCAGTTCCGACTCATAGCGACCCTCTGTACAACAGAATGAAACACTGCCTGGTCCTGTGCCATCCTCACAATTCTTGTCATGGTTGAGCCCATGCTTGCAGCCACTGTGTCAGTCCATCTCATTGAGGGCTTTTCTCTTTTTTTCTGACCTTCTACTTTACCAAGCATTATTTCCTTCTCCAGAGACTGGTCCCTCTTGATAACATGGCCAAAGTATATAAGACAGAGACTAGCCACCCTTGCTTCTAAGGAGCATCGTAGTTGTACTTCTTCCACGAAAGATTTGTTTGTTCTTTTGGCAGTCCACAATATATTCAATATTCTTCACCAAAACCACAATTCAAAGGCTACAATTCTTCTTCTATCTTCTTTACTCATAGTCCAACTTTCAAACGCATATGTGATGATTGAAAATACCGTGGCTTGGATCAGTTGTACCTTAGTCTTCAAGGTGACGTCTTTGCTCTTTAACACTTTAAAGAAATCTTTTGCAGTAGATATGACCAATGCAATGCATCCTTTGTTTTCTTGACTGCAGCTTCTATGGGTGTTTATCTAAATGCAAGTAAAATGAAATCCTTGACTTCAACCTTTTCACCATTTATCATGATGTTTCTTATTGGTCCAATTCTGAGGATTTTCTTAATGTTGAGGTGTAATTCATACTGAAGGCTGTGGTCATTGATCTTCATCAGTATGTATGTACTTCAAGTCCTCTTCATGTTCAGCAAGGAAGGTTGTGTTATCTACATAGCACAGGTTGTTATTGAACCTTCCTCGAATTCTGATGTCATGTTCTTCTTCATATAGTCCAGCTTCTTGGAGTATTTCCTCAGCATACAGATTGAATAAGTATGGTGAAGGGTACAACCCTGACACACACCTTTTCTGATTTTAAATCACACAGTGTCCCCTTGTTCTGTTCGAAAGACTGCCTGATAAGCACAAATAAGTGTTCTGGAATTCCCATTTCTCACAATGTTATCCATAATTTATTATGATCCACACAGTCAAATGCCTTTCCATAGTCAAGAAAACACAAGTAAACATCTTTTTGGTATGCTCTGCTTTCAACCATGATCCATCTGACATGAGCAATGATATCCCTTGTTCAATGCCCTTTTCTGAATCCGGCTTGAATTTCTGGTGGTTCCCTGTTGATGGACTGCTACAAACACTTTTGAAGGATCTTCAGCAAAATTTTACATGAGTACATTAATGATATTGTTTGATAATTTGCAGAATACAAAATATTGATCTCTTCCAGTAGGTTGGCCAGATAGCTGCCTTTCAAATTTATGGGCATAAACGAGTGAGCACTTCCAGTGCTGCATCCGTTTTTTGAAACATGTCAGTTGGTATCCTGTGAATTCCTGGAGCCTTGCTTTTTGCCAGCCAATACTCTCAGTGCAGCTTGGACCTCTTCCTTCAAACCATCGGTACTTGATCATACACTACCTCCTGAAATGGTCAAACATTGACCAATTCTTTCTTGGTACAGTGACTCTGTATTCCTTCTCTCTTCTTTCATTGCTTCCTGCATCATTTAGTATTTTCCTCATAGAATCCTTATATATATATATATATATATATACAGTTAAGAAGTGTTGGAAAGGTGCAGAGAAATTGAAACCTCACACACTGCAAGTGGGAATATAAAGTCATTCAGCCACTTTGTAAAACAGTTGGCAATTCCTCAAAATATTAAATACAGTGTTACTTTATAGCTCAGCAATTCCCCTCCTAGGTATATACTCAAAATATTTGACAATCTGTCTACACAAAAATTTGTACTCAAATGTTTATAGCAGCATTAGTCACAAAAGTAATATACAGAAACAACTGAAATGTCTATCAACCCATAAATTAATAATGATGGAATATTATTCAGCCAAAAAAAGAATGAAGTTATGATACATTCTCCAACGTGGATTAACCTTGAAAACATTACACTAAATGAAAGAAACCAGACTAAAAAAAGGCACATATTCTATGATTTCATGTATATGAAATATCCAGAATAGTCAAAGCCATAGAGAGAAATAGAATTAGTGGTTTCCAGGTGATGGGTGATCAGAGGAATGTGCAGTGACTGCCAATGGGTATGGG
This sequence comes from Loxodonta africana, assembly GCF_030014295.1. Classification (NCBI taxonomy): domain Eukaryota; kingdom Metazoa; phylum Chordata; class Mammalia; order Proboscidea; family Elephantidae; genus Loxodonta; species Loxodonta africana. The sequence continues at coordinate 18,972,750 of NC_087344.1, forward strand.
GTTTCATTTTCTGGGGTGATGAGAAGGTTTTGGAATTAGATAATGATGATCGATGAACAACTTTGTGAGCATACTAAAAATCACTAAATTGTACATTTTAAAAGGATGAACTTTGTGGTACATGAATTATATTTTAATAAAAATGTTATTAAAATTAAAAATAAATTTAAAGCTTTTGTGATTCAAAGCACCTTATCAAGGAAAGGAAGGGATGACCTACAAAATGGAAGGGAGTGTTTGGGAACCATGTACCTGATAACGGATTCATGTCCAGAATACTGAAAGAATTCCTACAACTCAATGAGAAAAACACAACCAAATTTGAAAATGAGCTAAGGACTTGAATAGATATTTCTCCAAAGAAGACATACATATGGCCAGCAAGCACATAGAAAGTTGCTGAACATCAATAGTCCTAAGGGAAATACAAATCAAAACCACAATCAAATACCCACTCACATCCACCAGGATGGCTATTATTAGAAATTTGGAAATTAACGAGTACTGATGACGATGTGGAGAAATTGGAATGCTCATTCGTTGCTGGTGGGAATGTAAAATGGTGCAGCATTTTGGAAAACAATTTAGTGTTTCTTAAAAAAGTTAAACCTAGAATTACCATATGACCCAGCAATTCTACTCCCACATATATATCCAAAAGACTTATAGGCAGGGACTCTTGTTGCTTTACAACAACATTGATTGCAGTATTTCTCACAATAGCCAAAATGTGTAAACAACCCAAGTGTCAATCCACAAATGAATGTATAAACAATATGTGGTTTCTATTTGTGATGATGAAAACCATTATGAAATGGGTAGTGCTGACAGTTTTACAACTAGATGCATACAACTATTGTTACTGAACAAGGGGATACTGTGTGACTTAAAGTCAGGAAAGGTGTGTGCCAGGATTGTATCCTTTCACCACACCAATTCAATCTGCATGCTGAGCAAGTAACCCAAGAAGCTGGACTATAAGAAGAAAAATGGGGCATCAGGATTGGAAGAAGACTCATTAACAAACTGCATTATGCAGATGACACAACCTTGCTTGCTGAAAGTGAAGAGAGCTTGAAGTACTTACTGAGGGAGATCAAAGACCACATCCTTCAATATGGATTACACCTCAACATACAGAAAACAAAAATCCTTACAACTGACCAATAAGCAACATGATGATAAACAGAGAAAAGATTGAAGTTGTCAAGGATTTCATTCTACCTAGATTCACAATCAATGCCCATGGAAGCAGCAGTAGAGAAATCAAAAGATGCATTGCATTAGGCAAATCTGCTGCAAAAGACCTCTTCGAAGTGTGGAAGAGCAAAGATGTAATTGTCAAAGATTAAATTATGTCCCCCAAAAATGTGTGCATCAGTTGGACTGGGTTATGGTTCCCAGTATTGTGTGATCCTCCTATATGTTGTAAACCCTACCTCTATGATGTTAATTAGGGAGGATGGGCATCAGTTGTGTTAGTGAGGCAGGATTCAACCTACAAGATTAGATTGTGTCCTGAGGCAATCTCTTGAGATATAAAAGATAAAAGCAAGCAGAGAGACAGGGGGACCTCATACCACCAAGAAAGCAGCACCAGGAGCAGTGTGCGTCTTTTGGACGTGGGGTCCCTGCCTATAGCTGAGAAACTCTTTGACCAGAGGAAGATTGAGGACAAGGACCTTCCTCCAGAACTGACAGAGAAAGCCTTCCCCTGGACCTCATGCTCTGAATTTGGACTTCCAGCCTGCTAGACTGTGAGAAAGTAAATTTCTCTTTGTTAAAGCCATCCACTTGGCATATTTCTGTTATTGGAGCACTAAATGACTAACACAGTCATCTTGAAGACCAAGGTGAGTTTGACCCAAGCTATGGAGTTTGCAGTTGCCCATATGCATGGGAAAGCTGGACAATGAAGAAGGAAAACCTAAGAATTAACACTTTTGAATTGTCGTGTTGGTGATGAATATTGAATATACCATGGGCTACGAACAAATCTGTCTTGAAAGAAGTACAACCAGAATGCTCCTTAGAAGTAAAGATGGCAAGATTAAGTCTCACATACTTTGGACATGTTATAAGGAGGAATCAGTCCCTGGAGAAAGACATCATACTTAATAAAGTACAGGGTAGGCAAAAAAAAAAAGAAGAAGAAAACCCTCAAGAGATGGATTGACACAGTTGCTGAAATAATGGGCTCAAACATAGCAAGAGTTGTGAGGGCAGCTCAGCAGTGATTTGTTCTGTTGTACAAAGGGTCAGCATGAGTTAGAACTGATTTGACATCACCTAACAATAACAACAACATACTTAAAAATGGTTACATACTTAAGAATGGTTTAGAAGAATTTGACTGAGGGGCCAAGATGGCTGACTAGGTAGAAGCTGCCTCGGATCCCTCCTGCAACAAAGACTCGGAAAAACAGGTGAATCGATCACATACATGACAATCTACAAACCCTGACCATGAAACTCAGATCTAAAGAGTTGACCTGAGTGACAGAGACTGAGAACGAACAACCACGGGGAAGCAGTGACTGTTTTTGGAGCCTGGTGCCAGAGTCCCAGTCAGGAAACCTTGGCGCCGGGCTTTGGACAGGGCGCAGGGAAGCTGAGCACGGCATCCTGTGATGGCACAAAAATGGGTCGCAGCCCTAGCCCCCAGAACTGACCTCGGTGAAAGCCCAGCCAGTGCATGCAGGCAGCGCAGCGACACGGCTGACAGGAGGAGAAGTCACCGGGAGGCGGTGACTAGTTTTGGAGCCAGGAGAGTGGCATCCCAGCTGGGGAACCTTGGCGCTGGGCTTTGGACTGGGAGCAGAGGAACTAACCATGGCTTCTGAGACAGTGCAAGCACGGGACGTGGGCCTGACCCTCAGGGGCAATCTCTACCCAGTCAGTGCACACAGTCAATGCAACCCTCGGGAATCTCAGATAAAACAGTCATCCCAAGCAAGATAAGTAACTTTGTCTATATTCTGGGGTGCTACTCTCTCCTATTTATATGAACCCTCCCCTCCGCTTCCCAGGTGGCTTTATTAACATGGGAATTTCCTGAGCCAGAGAGTGAACAGCGCTGTGTTTTTTCATTCTTTTCTTCTTCTTCTTCTTCTTTTTTTGGTCTTTTCCCAACCCATTTTCCCGGCCTGAGAGAAGCAGCTACAAAAAACCCAGGGACCAAAAATCCTTCCCTAATTGGACTAAAAACACAGAAACAGCTCCAGCCAAGCATATGTGATCCACAGTCTTGGGCTTTTATCCCTACAGGAAGCAAGGTGGCTATTATAATGCAAAGGCGTTTCTGATAGGGATCTCACTGTAATTGTTTTAGCGGATTACTGGAAAGACAAGTTTCCCAGGTCTGATATCTCCGGGTATTCAACAGAGCCCTCACTGGCCCACAACAGGGAACTAAGGGCTGAAGCTCCCCCCAGACCACCTAGCCTCCTGCCTTAGGGGTCTAAGGAGGGTGACACCTACCAATCTCTAGAGGTACTTGCATTGGGGGCCTAAGGTACAGCTGCAGAGCCCACCCACCAAAGTGCTTTAGGAAGAGAGACACACCTACCTCACTGGCACTTGGGGGAAGCCTGTCAGCATCCTGCCCCCCCTGGAGTGTGAACCCCTGCTGCTACTAGAACCTGGTGCACAAAACTATCACCACTACTTCTCTAGATGGATAGGTGACAGTCTGCACCACACACTTGGTGACACAAAATCAGATTCTACTCAAGAATAGTGAATGGACTCTTAGGCTTATATATCTGGTAACAGCCCATACCAGCTGGTAATAGGACATAAGTGATTCAAGGGCTACAACAATCAAGGCAGTGCAATCTAGTAGCCCGTCTAAGTATACTGAAAGAAAACAAAACAAGATAAGACTCAGTGAGCAAATATAGAATAAATCACTACAATATCTTAGTGATGGCTCGGAGACAGCAGTCGATATCAAACCACATAAAGAAGCAGACCATGATTGCTTCTACAACTCCCCAAACTAAAGAATCAAAATCTTTCCCAAATGAAGATACAGTCCTGGAATTGCCAGATGCAGAATATAAAAAACTAATTTACAGAATGCTTCAAGACATCAGGGATGACCTCATGAATGAAATAAGGCAATCTACAGAAAAAGCCAAGGAACACACTGATAAAGCAGTTGAAGAACTCAAAAAGATTATTCAAGAACATAGTGGAAAAATTAATAAGTTGCAAGAATCTGTAGAGAGAGAGCATTCAGAAATCCAAAAGATTAACAGTAAAATTACAGAATTAGACAACGCAATAGGAAGTCAGAGGAGCAGACTCAAGTGGTTGGAATGCAGAGTGGGAGATCTGGAGGACCACGGAATTGACACCAATATAGCTGAAAAAAAATCAGATAAAAGAATTTAAAAAAAATGAAGAAACCCTAGGAATCCTGTGGGACACTATCAAGAAGGATAACTTGCATGTGATTGGAGTCCCAGAACAGGGAGGGATAACAGAAAACACAGAGAGAATAGTTGAAGGTCTGTTGGCAGAAAACTTCCCTGACATAGTGAAAGATGAAAGGATATCTACCCAAGATGCTCATCGAACTCCATTTAAGATTGATCCAAAAAGAAAATCACCAAGACATATTATCATCAAACTTGCCAAAACCAAAGATAAAGAGAAAATTTTAAAAGCAGCCAGGGAGAAAAGAAAAGTCTCCTACAAAGGAGAATCAATAAGAATGAGTTCAGAGTACTCAGCAGAAACCATGTAGTCAAGAAGGCAATGGGATGACATATAGAGAGCACTGAAGGAGAAAAACTGCCAGCCAAGGATCATATATCCAGCAAAATTCTCTCTCAAATATGAAGGCAAAATTAAAACATTTACAGATAAACACAAGCTTAGAGAATTTGCAAAAACCAAACCAAAGCTACAAGAAATACTAAAGGAAATTGTTTGGACAGAAAACCAATAATATCAGATACCAGCACAACACAAGGTCACAGAACAGAACATCCTGATATCAACTCAAATAGGGAAATTACAAAAACAAATTAACATTAATTTTAAAAAGAAAAAAAAACGCTCAAAACAGGGAATCATTGAAGTCAATATGTAAAAGATCACAATAATCAAAAAGAGGGACCAAATACAGGTGGCATAGAACTGCCATATGGAGAGGGATACAAGGCGATATAAGACATTACAAGTTAGGTTTTTACTTAGAAAAATAGGGGTAAATATTAAGGTAACCACAAAGAGGTATAACAACTCCATAACTCAAAATAAAAACCAAGAAAAACATAACAACTCAGCAAACATAAAGTCAAATACTACGAAAATGAGGAACACACAGTTTACAAAGAAAAATGTCTCAGCACAAAAAAGTAAGTGGAAAAATGAAATTGTCAACAACACACATAAAAAGGCATCAAAATGACAGCACTAAACACATACTTATCTATAATTACACTGAATGTAAATGGACTAAATGCAGAAATAAAGAGACAGATTCTCAGACTGGATAAAGAAACACGATCCATCTATATGCTGCCTACAAGAGACACACCTTAGACTTGGAGACACAAACTAAAACTCAAAGGATGGAAAAAAATATATCAAGCAAATAATAAGCAAAAAAGAGCAGGAGTAGCAATATTAATTTCTGACAAAATAGACATTAAAGTTAAATCCACCACAAAGGATAAAGAAGGACACTACATAATGATTAAAGGGACAATTGACCAGGAATATATAACCATATTAAATATTTATGCACCCAGTGACAGGGCTACAAGATACATAAAACAAACTTTAACAGAACTGAAAAGTGAGATAGACACCTCCACAATTATAGTAGGAGACTTCAACACACCACTTTCAGAGAAGGACAGGACATCCAGTAAGAAGCTCAATAGAGACACGGAAGATCTACTTACAACAATCAACCAACTTGACCTCATTGACTTACACAGAACTCTCCACCCAACTGCTGCAAAGTATACTTTTCTTTCTAGCGCACATGAAACATTCTCTAGAATAGACCACATATTAGGTCATAAAACAAACCTTTGCAGAATCCAAAACATCAAAATGTTACAAAGCATCTTCTCAGAACCTAAGGCCATAAAAGTGGAAATCAATAACAGAAAAACCAGGGAAAAGAAATTAAATATTTGCAAACTGAACAATACCCTGCTCAAAAAAGACTGGGTTATAGAAGACATTAAGGAGGGAATAAAGAAATTCATAGAATGCAAGGAGAATGAAAACACTTCCTAGCAAAACCTCTGGGACACAGCAAAAGCAGTGTTCAGAGGTCAATTTACATCGATAAATGCACACATACAAAAAGAAGAAAGAGCCAAAATCAGAGAACTGTCCCTACAAGTTGAACAAATAGAAAGTGAGCAACAAAAGAATCCATCAGGCACCAGAAGAAAACAAATAATAAAAATTAGAGCTGAACTAAATGAATTAGAGAACAGAAAAACAATTGAAAGAATTAAGAAAGCCAAAAGCTGGTTCTTTGAAAAAATTAACAAAATTGATAAACCATTGGCCAGACTGACTAAAGAAATACAGGAAAGGAAACAAATAACCCGAATAAGAAACAAGATGGGCCACATCACAACAGACCCAACTGAAATTAAAAGAATCATATCAGATTCTTATGAAAAATTGTGCTCTAGCAAATTTGCAATACCTAGAAGAAATCAATGAATTCCTAGAAAAACACTACCTACCTAAACTAACACAATCAGAAGTAGAACAACTAAATAGACCCATAACAAAAAAAGAGATTGAAAAGGTAATCAATAACTGCCAACAAAAAAAAGCCCTGGCCCGGATGGCTTTACTGCAGAGTTCTACCAAACTTTCACAGAAGAGTTAACACCACTACTACTAAAGGTATTTCAAAGCATAGAAAATGACGGAATACTACCCAACTCATTCTATGAAGCCACCATCTCCCTGATACCAAAACCAGGTAAAGACATCATAAAAAAAGAAAATTACAGACCTACATCGCTCATGAAGATAGATGCAAAAATCCTCAACAAAATTCTAGCCAATAGAATTCAACAATATATCAAAAAAATAATCCACCACGACCAAGTGGGATTTATACCAGGTATGCTAGAAAAACCATTAATGTAATCCTCCATATAAATAAAACAAAAGACAAAAACCACATGATCTTATCAATTGATGCAGAAAAGGCATTTGACAAAGTCCAACACCCATTTATGATAAAAACTCTCACCAAAATAGGAATTGAAGGAAAATTCCTCAACATAATAAAGGGCATCTATGCAAAGCCAACAGCCAATATCACTCTAAGTGGAGAGAACCTGAAAGCATTTCCCTTGGGAATGGGAACCAGACAAGGATGCCCTTTATCACCGCTCTTATTCAACATCGTGCTAGAAGTCCTAGCCAGGGCAATTAGGCTAGACATTAAATAAAAGGCATCCGGATTGGCAAGGAGGAAGTAAAATTATCTCTATTTGCAGATGACATGATCTTATACACAGAAAACCCTAAGGAATCCTCCAGAAAACCACTGAAACTAATAGAAGAGTTTGGCAGAATCTCAGGTTATAAGATAAACATACAAAAATCACTTGGATTCCTATACATCAACAAATAGAACATCGAAGAGGAAATCACCAAATTAATACCATTCACAGTAGCCCCCAAGAAGGTAAAATACTTAGGAATAAATCTTACCAAAGACGTAAAAGACCTATACGAAGAAAACTACGAAGTACTAGTGCAAGAAACTAATAAGGACCTACTTAAGTGGAAAAACATACCTTACTCATGGATAGGAAGACTTAACATAGGAAAATATCTATTCTACCAAAAGCCGTCTATATATACAATGCACTTCTGATCCAAATTCCAATGACATTTTTTAATGTGATGGAGAAACAAATCACCAACTTCACATGGAAGGGAAAGAAGCCTCGGATATGCAAAGCATTACTGAAAAAGAAGAACTAAGTGGGAGACCTCACTCTACCTGATTTTAGAACATATTATACAGCCACAGTAGTCAAAACAGCCTGGTACTGGTACAACAACAGGCACATAGACCAATGGAACAGAATTGAGAACCCAGATATAAGTCCATCCACATATGAGCAGCTGATATTTGACAAAGGACCAGTGTCAGTTAATTGGGGAAAAGAGGGTCTTTTTAACAAATGGTGCTGGCATAACTGGATATCCATTTGCAAAAAAATGAAACAGGACCCATACCTCATACCATGCACAAAAACTAACTCCAAGTGGATCAAAGACCTAAACATAAAGACTAAAATGATAAAGATCATGGAAGAAAAAATAGGGACAACCTTAGGAGCCCTAATACAAGGCATAAACAGAATAGAAAACATTACCAAAAATGATGAAGAGAAACCAGATAACTGGGAGCTCCTAAAAATCAAACACCTATGCTCATCTAAAGACTTCACCAAAAGAGTAAAAAGACCACCTACAGATTGGGAAAGAATTTTCAGCTATGACAACTCCGACCAGTGCCTGATCTCTAAAGTCTATATGATTCTGTTAAAACTCAACCACAAATAGACAAACAACCCAATCAAGAAGTGGGCAAAGGATATGAATACTCACTTCACTAAAGAAGATATTCAGGCAGCTAACAGATACATGAGAAAATGCTCTCGATTATTGGCCATTAGAGAAATGCAAACTAAAACTACAATGAGATTCCATCTCACTCCAACAAGGCTGGCATTAATCCAAAAAACACAAAATAATAAATGTTGGAGAAGCTTCGGAAAGATTGGAACTCTTATACACTGCTGGTGAGAACGTAAGATGGTACAACCACTTTGGAAATCTATCTGGTGTTTTCTTAAAAGTTAGAAATAGAACTACCATACAACCCAGAAATCCCACTCCTAGGAATATACCCTAGAGAAATAAGAGCCTTCACACGAACAGATATATGTACTCCCATGTTTATTCCGGCTCTGTTTACAATAGCAAAAAGCTGGAAGCAACCAAGGTGTCCATCAACGGATGAATGGTTAAATAAATTGTGGTATATTCACACAATGGAATACTACGCATCGATAAAGAACAGTGAAGAATCCGTGAAACATTTCATAACATGGAGGAACCTGGAAGGCATTATGCTGAGTGAAATTAGTCAGAGGCAAAAGGACAAATTTTGTATAAGACCACTATTATAAGATCTTGAGAAATGGTATAAACTGAGAACACATACTTTTGTGGTTACGTGGGGGGGAAGGAGGGAGGGTGGAAGAATGTTATTTACTTATTAGTTAGTAGATAAGAACTACTTTAGGTGAAGGGAAGGACAATACTCAATACATGGAAGGTCAGCTCAACTGGACTGGACCAAAAGCAAAGAAGTTTCCAGGATAGACTGAATGCTTCAAAGGTCAGCGGAGCAAGGGCGGGTTTTGGGGACTATGGCTTAAGGGGACTTCTAAGTCAACTGGCAAAATAATTCTATTATGAAAACAGTCTGCATCTCACTTTGAAATGTGGTGTCTGGGGTCTTAAATGCTAACAAGTGGCCATCTAAGATGCATCAATTAGTCTCAACGTACCTGGATCAAAGGAGAATGAAGAACACCAAGGTCACACGATAACTAAGAGCCCAAGAGACAGAAAGGGCCACATGAACCAGAGACTTACATCATCCTGAAACCAGAAGAACTAGATGGTACCAGGCCACAACCTATGACTGCCCTGTCAGGGAGCACAACAGAGAACCCCTGAGGGAGCAGGAGATCAGTGGGATGCAGACCCCAAATTCTTATAAAAAGACCAGACTTAATGGTCTGACTGAGACTAGAAGAATCCCAGTGGTCATGGTCCCAAAACTTCTGTTGGCCCAGGACAGGAATCATTCCTGAAGACAACCCATCAGACATGGAAGGGACTGGACAATGGGTTGGAGAGAAATGCTGATGAAGAGTGAGCTACTTGTATCAGGTGGACACTTGAGAGTGTGTTGGCATCTCCTGTCTGGAGGGGAGATGGGAGGGTAGAGAGAGGGTTAGAAACTGGCAAAATTGTCATGAAAGGAGAGACTGGAAGAGCTGACTCATTAGGGGAAGAGTAAGTAGGAGTAGGAAGTAAGGTGTATATAAGCTTATATGTGACAGACTGACTTGATTTATAAATGTTCACTTAAAGCTCAATAAAAATTATTAAAAAAATGGTTTAAATGGCAAATGTTTTGTTATATATATTTTACCATGGTAAAATTAAAAAAAAAAACATTATGGGTTTTACAAGGATGAGAAATGTGCACAGGTGCTTGCCTTTCCTTTGATACAGGAATTCAAATTCATTTTTATGTTGCAGAATCTTTTATTAAATAATCCATCCACTCACTGTAATGGCACTTCTGCAATAAATAAAGTGTCCCTTTATGTGCTGGTCTTTATATGGACTGTCTCAGGGCTCAGGTGCACAGTCCATGGACCTTGAAAGGGCTGTTGAATGTGTTGTCAAAGGTGTACTCTTTGCAGTCTTTATGGCCCTTGAGCATTCCATAGCCAAAGTTCTTCATTAGTAAATGTTTTTTGCTATCATTCTGATCTTCCAAAACCAAACCAAACCCATTCCCTCCTAGTCCATTCCGACTCATAGCAACCCTATAGGACAAAGTAGAATGGCCCTGTAGGGTTCCCAAGGAGTGACTGGTGGATTCAAACTGCAGACCTTTTGGTTAGCAGACATAGCTCTTACTCACTGTGCAACCAGGGCTCTATTCTGATCTTAGAGTATTCCAAATCCTTGAGGAACAAGGCTCAAAGAAGGAAGCATTTTACATTGGATAATTCCCATACCCACACCAGGAATATGCCATCCTCTCCCCCCAATTCTTCCTGCTCACACCCTTTTCAGGCCCTTGGCACATGTGGACAAACCTCCCTTCTGTTAATGAATCCTAGTCTTCTTTCTTTAGGTGCATTTGAAGGCACCCCTATCCTAATAACAATATCAAGAAGACTGATACCATGTTTAGGCTTAAAAGATAGTTTATTTTGTTGATATATATATCTTGTATGAATACAAGTGATAGTATAGCAAATGTACCCTAAAAATACAGATTCTAAAAGCTAATTCTACATATGGCTCATTGAACGTTGATGTCTTTTCTGAAAATGTATTCAGCGCTTTCTAATACAGTGTTTGTAATCAAAATGGACTGAGTATGTAATAGACATTTGCTTTCCAACTTTTCCTAATTCCAGACTACTAGCTTCAGTATATATATATTTTTCCATATTACACTCTGTAAGTTGAAATTATGGCTCTTTGCTGTCAAGATTTTTGTAGTAAATTGCAAATTATCAAGAAAGCGTTCAACCTGTGATACCTCTGTGGTTCTAACTGAATAAGGTTGGAAATTGTTATGACAACACATGTATTCTTAGCTGACTATTAGGTTAAAATAATTAAGACCTGCAATTGGAGTACATGGATAGATACAAACGACTTATTGATCAAGAGACAGTCCATATAAAGACCAGCACATAAAGGGACACTTTATTTATTGCAGAAGTGCCATTACAGTGAATGGATGGATTATTTAATAAAATATTCTGCAACGTAAAAATGAATTTGAATTCCTGCATCATATCAAAGGCAAAAATAAATTACAGGTGGGTCCAGGTTTCAAAAGTAAAAGAAAAACTATAAATTCTTTAGACTAAGGTAATTAGTAGTTTCAAAAACGAGATCCGTTGAGCACAATCCATTAAGGAAAATTAGGAGAAATAAAACTATACCAAAACTAAGCACCTATGTTCATATGCAAAAAAAAAAAAAATCCACTCATCTAAAGAAGAAATAGCTATGCATATAACTGACAAAGGTTTACTTACTGGTTGTATAAAGAATTGGTACGAATTAGTAAAAAAAGGATAAACAGCTCAATAGAAATACCAGAGAGGAAATTTCCTCAAAAGGAAAAATAAATGGATCTTAAACATGTGAGAAGGTGCTTGGCTTCATCAATAATAAAAGAAATGTCATGAAATAATCTAAATGAAATAATTTTCACATCCACTAAATAGAGTAAGTGAAAATGTATCAGCAATGATACGGATCATCAGGAACTTCTTACGGATGTTTGAATTGGTTCATCCACTGAAGAAAACTCTTTGGAAGTTCTCAAAGCAGAGTAGGTACTTCCCTACACCCCAAAATTCCACCCCAGGTATGAAATGCTCTCCAGTTCCCACCAAGAGACATATAAGAATATATTCAAACAGATTTATTCCTAATAGCAAATTAGCTACCAAAATTTCCATCAACATCAGAAGGAATACATATTTTGTAATCTCACCATACACAATGTAAAAATATACAGCATTGAAAACAAATAAATTACAATTACACACAGCAACATGATTGAATTTCAAAAGCACAATCAGGACACATCATTCATTCATTGAAATTTCACTATTAATAAGTTTAAAAATAGTGAAATTTATAAATTAGACAGGAATACACCCAGGAGTGATAAAACAACTATCTTGAATCATATGGCCAGTTTTGTAGAGCAAGTACAATCAATTACTGGCAACTCCATAGGTGTACCAAAGGAGTCTTGGTGGCTCAATGATTAAACACTTGGCTTCCAGCCAAAAGGATGGTGGTTTGAAACCACCCAAAAGCCCTATGACAGGAAGACCTGGTGATTTGTTTCTGCAAGGATTACAGCCAGTAAAGCCCTATGGAGGTGGGACCAAGATGGCTGACTAGGCAGAAGCTTCTGCTGATCCCTCTTGCAAAAAAGGCTTGAAAAAAACAAGTGAATCGATTACATACATGACAGTCTATGAATTGTGACCATCAAACACAGAACTAAGGAATTGACCTGAGTGACAGGGGAGCGAGAATCTCATGCTGAAGCAGCGACCAGTTCCGGGCCTGGCGAGCCATGCCCTGGACCTGAGTCCTTGCGGAGCCTTGGGGCCACAGTGGTGGGGCTGACTGTGGCTTCCTGAGACAAGGCAAGCACGGGAGGCTGCCCTAACCCCAGGGCAATCTCGGCAGGACCCAGCCAGCACACACAGTCTACACACCCCTCTGGAATCTCAGATAAAACAGTCCTCACCAAACAAGATAAGTGACTTTGTCTAGTTTACCACGCTACAGCTGGCTTCATTAACATTGGAATTCCCCAGCCAGAGAGTGAAGTGCTCTGCGGGATTTTTTTTTTTTTCTTTCTTTCTAACCCATTCTCATGGCCTGGGAAAAGCAGCAATTAACAATAGGGGGAAGAATCCTTTCCTGAGTTCTCTAAACTAGAATAACAGTACAGAGCCAGCTCCATCCAGGCATAAGAGATACACAGTTTTTGGCTATCACTCCTGTATGGAACCAGGTGGCTATTTTAATGCAAAGGCAATTCTTTTAGAGATCGGACTGTAACTGTTGTAGCTTAGCAGTGGAAAGATAAGTTTTGGAGGTCTAATACCACTCTACCTATTAAACAGAGTCCTCACTGATCCACAGCAGGGAACTGAGGGCTGAGACTCCATCCACACCACATAGCCACCTGCTAAAGGGGTCTGAGGATAGTGACACCTACCAATCTTTAGCGGTACAACCACTGGGTGCCTAAGGTACAGCTGTAGAGCCCACCCACCAGAGTGCTCTAGAGAACATAGAGGCTCCTTCCTCACTGGCACTTGGGGGAAGGCTGTCAGCACCCTACCCTCCTTGGAGTGTGTGATCCCTTGCTGCTACTAGAAACTGGTGCATACAACCATCACCACTACTCCTCTAAGATAGTAGGTGAGAGCCTACACCACGCACTAGGTGACCCACTATCAGGACACCTGAGCTGATTCTATTCAAGAATAGTGAATGTACTCATAGGCTCATATACCGGGTAACAGCTCAGACCATAAGGCTCAATAACAGAAAAACCAGGGAAAAGAAATCAAATACTTGGAAACTGAACAATACCCTGCTCAAAAAAGACTGGGTTAGAAGACATTAAGGAGGGAATAAAGAAATTCATAGAATCCAATGAGAATGAAAGCACTTCCTGTCAGAACCTTTGGGACACAGCAAAAGCAGTGCTCAGAGGTCAATTTATATTAGTAAATGCACACATACAAAAAGAAGAAAGAGCCAAAATCAGAGAACTGTCCCTACAACTTGAACAAATAGAAAGTGAACAACAAAAGAAACCGCCAGGCACCAGAAGAAAACAAACAATAAAAATTAGAGCAGAATTAAATGAATTACAAAACAGAAAAACAATTGAAAGAGTTAACAAGACAAAAAGTTAACAAAATTGATAAACCATTGGCCCAACTGACTAAAGATACACGTGAAAGGAAACAAATAACCAGAATAAAAAATGAGATGGGCCATATCATAACAGACCCGACTGGAAGTAAAAGAATCATATCAGATTACTATGAAAAATTGTACTGTAACAAATGTGAAAAGCTAAAAGAAAAGGATGAATTCCTGGAAACACACTACCTACTTAAACTGACACAAACAGAGGTAGAACAACTAAATAGACCCATAACAAAAGAAGAGATTGAAAAGGTGATCAAAAAACTCCCAACAAAAAAAAAGCCCTCGCCGTGACAGCTTCACTGCAGAGTTCTACTAAACTTTCAGAGAAGAGTTAGCACCACTACTACAAAAGGTATTTAAAAGCATGGAAAAGGATGGAATACTCCCTAACTCATTCTATGAAGCCAGCATATCCCTGATACCAAAACCAGGTAAAGACACCACAAAAAAAGAAAATTACAGACCTATATCCGTCATGAACATAGATGGAAAAATCCTCAACAAAATTCTAGCCAATAGAATTCAACAACATATCTAAAAAAATAATTCACCATGACCAAGTGAGATTTATACCATTTATGCAAGGATGATTCCATATTAAAAAAACAATTAATGTGATCCACCATATAAATAAAACGGAAGACAAGAACCACCCGATTTTATCAACTGATGCAGAAAAGGCATTTGACAAAGCCCAACACCCATTCGTGATAAAAACTCTCAGCAAAATAAGAATAGAAGGAAAATTCCTCAACATTAAGGGCATTTATACAAAGCCATTATGCCTCAACATAAAGAAAACAAAAATCCTCACAACTGGACCAATGAGCAACATCATGATAAAAGGAGAAAAGATTGAAGTTGTCAAGGACTTCATTTTACTTGGATCCGCAATCAACAGCCATGGAAGCAGCAGTCAAGAAATCAAAAGATGCATTGCATTGGGCAAATCTGCTGCAAAAGACCTCTTCAAAGTGTTGAAGAGCAAAGATGTCACCCTGAAGACTAAGGTGCACCTGACCCAAGCCATGGTATTTTCAGTCACATCATATGCATGTGAAAACTGGACAATGAATAAGGAAGACTAAAGAAGAGTTGACGCCTTTGAATTCTGGTGTTGGCGAAGAATATTGAATATACCATGGACTGCCAAAAGAATGAACAAATCTGTCTTGGAAGAAGTGCAGCTAGAATGCTCCTTAGAGGCAAGGATGGCAAGACTGTGTCTTACGTACTCTGGACACATTGTCAGAAGGGATCAATCCCTGGAGAAGGACATCATGCTTGGCAGAGTACAGGGTCAGCGGAAAAGAGGAAGACCCTCAATGAGGTGGATTGACACAGTGCCTGCAACAATGAGCTCAAGCATAACAATGATTGTAAGGATTGCACAGGACCCAGCAGTGTTTCGTTCTGTTGTGCATAGGGTCGCTGTGAGTTGGAACCAACTCGATGGCACCTAACAACAACAACATACAAAGCCAACAGCCAACATCGTTCTTAATGGAGAGATTCTGAAAGCATTCCTCTTGAGAACAGGAACCAGACAAGTATGCCCCTTATCACCACTCTTATTCAACATTGTGCTGGAGGTCCTAACCAGAGCAATTAGGGTAGATAAAGGGCATCCAGATTGGTAAGGAAGAAGTAAAAATATCTCTATTTGCAGATTACATGATCTTATACACAGAAAACCCTAAAGAATCCTCAAAAAAAAACTACTGAAACTAATAGAGGAGTTCAGCAGAGTATCAGGTTACAAGATAAACATACCAAAATCAGTTGGATTCCTCTACACCAACTAAAAGAATATCAAAGAGGAAATTACCAAATCAATACTATTTACAGTAGCCCCCAAGAAGATAAAGCACTTAGGAATAAATCTAACCAGAGATGTAAAAGACCTATACAAAGAAAACTACAAGGTATTACTGCAAAAAACCAAAAGAGACCTACATAAGTGGAAAAACATACCTTGCTCATGGATAGGAAGACTTAACATTGTAAAAATGTCTATTGTACCAAAAGCCATCTATAGATACAATGCAATTCCAATCCAAATTCCAATGACATTTTTTAACGAGATGGAGAAACAAATCACCAACTTCACATGGAAGGGAAAGAAGCCCCGGATAAGTAAAGCATCACTGAAAAAGAAGAACAAAGTGGGAGACCTCACTCTACCTGATTTTAGAACCTATTATACAGCCACAGTAGTCAAAATAGTCTGGTACTGGTAAAACTACAGGCACATAGAGCATTGGAACAGAATTGAGAATCCAGACATAAATCCATCCACATATGAGCAGCTGGTATTTGACAAAGATCCAGTATCAGTTAATTGGGGAAAAGATAGTCTTTTTAACAAATGGTGCTGGCATAACTGGATATCTATCTGCAAAAAAATGAAGCAAGACCCATACCTCACACCATGCACAAAAACTAACTCAAAATGAATCAAAGACCTAAGTATAAAGTCTAAAACGATAAAGATCATGGAAGAAAAAATAGGGACAATGGTAGGACCCTAATACATGGCATAAACAGAATACAAAACATTACTAAAAATGCTGAAGAGAAACCAGATAACTGGGAGCTCCTAAAAATTCAAACACCTATGCTCATCCAAAGACTTCGCCAAAAGAGCAAAAAGACTACCTACAGACTGGGAACAAGTTTTTGGCTACGACATCTCTGACCAGCGCCTGATCTCTAAAATCTACATGATTCTGCTAAATCTCAACCACAAAAAGACAAATAACCCAATTAAAAAAATGGGTAAAGAATATGAACAGGCACTTCACCAAAGAAGACATTCAGGCAGCTGATACATGAGGAAATGCTCTCAATCATTAGCCATTAGAGAAATGCAAATCAAAAGTACAATGAGATTCCATCTCACTCCAACAAGGCTGATATTAATCCAAAAAACACAAAATAATAAATGTTGGAGAGGCTGTGGAGAGATTGGAACACTTATACACTGCTGGTGGGAATGTAAAATGGTACGACCACTTTGGAAATTGATTTGGCGCTTCCTTAAAAAGCTAGAAGTAGAACTACCATAAAAAAATGATCCAGCAATCCCACTCCTTGGAATATATCCTAGAGAAATAAGAGCCTTTACACGAAGCGATATATGCACACCCATATTCATGGCAGCAGTGTTTACAATAGCAAAAAGTTGGAAGCAACCAAGGTGCCCATCAATGGATGAATGGATAAATAAACTATGGTATATTCACACGAAGGAATACTATGCATCAATTAAGAACAATGTTGAATCCATGAAACATTTCATAACATGGAGAAATCTGGAAGGCATTATGCTGAGTGAAATCAGTCAATTGCAAAAGGACAAATATTGTATAAGACCACTATTATAAGAACTGGAGAAACAGTTTAAGCAGAGAAGAAAATACTCTTTGATGGTTACGAGAGGGAGCAGGGCGGGAAAGAGGGAGAGGGGTATTCACTAGTTAGATACTAGATATGTTTCATTTTAGGTGAAGGGAAAGACAATACACAATAAAGGAGAGGTCAACACAAATGGACTAAACCAAAAACAAAGAAGTTTCCTTAAAAAACTGAACACCTCAAAGGCCAGCATAGCAGGGGCAGGGGCTTGAGGGCTATGGTTTCAGGGGACGTCTAAGTCAATTGGCGTAATAAAATCTATTAAGAAAACATTCTGCATCCCACCTTGGAGAGTTGCGTCTGCGGTCTTAAACACTAACAAGCGGCTATCTAAGATGCATCAATGGGTCTCAGCCCACCTGGAACACGGAAGAATGAAGAACAGCAAAGGCACAAAATAATTATGAGCCTAAGAGAGAAAAAGGACCACATAAACCAGAGATTACATCAGCCTGAGACCAGAACAGCTAGATGGTACCTGGCCACAACTGATGACTGCCCTGACAGGGAACTCAACAGAGAAACCCTGAGGGAGCAGGGTAGCAGTGGGATGCAGACCCCAAATTCTCATAAAAAGACCAGATTTAATGGTCATACTGGGACTGGAGGAATCCCGGAGGCCATGGGCCCCAGACCTTCTGTTACCCCAGGGCAGGCACTGTTCCCAAACCAACTCTTCAGACACGGATTAGACTGGAATAGGGGATGGAAAATGACACTGGTGAAGAACAAGCTTCTTGGATCAAGTCTCCACATCAGACTATGTTGGCATCTCCTGTCTGGAGGGGAGATGAGATGGCAGAGGTAGTCAGAAGCTACCCGAACATACACGAGGAGAGGGAGGGGAGGGAAGTACTGTGCTATCTCATCAGAGGGAGAGCAATTAGAAGTCTATAGCAAGGTGTATGTAAATTTTTTATGAGGGACTGACCTGATTTGTAAACTTTCACTTAAAGCACAATAAAAACTAATTAAAAAAAAAAAAAACCTATGGGACAATTGTACTCTGTCACTTAGGGTTGCTATGAGTTAGAATCACTTAAAACAATAGGAATTATACAGGGCTGTAGTATCAAACTACCACAAAATGGGAGGCTTAAAATTAGAAAAAAAAAATTATTGTCTCAAAGTTGTGGAGGCTAAAAGTCCAAATTCAGGCTGTCAACAGGACTATGTACTCTCTGGATCTCTGAGGGAAGATCCTTTCTTCTCTCTCCCAATTTCTGGTATCCTTATGAACTTTTTGGCTTGCAGCTCCAGCATAACTCCATCTATTCCTTTGTCTTCACATGACCTCCTCTTTCTTTGACTCTCTGTCTCAATATCTTCTCTTTTATAAGGACACCACTCATATTGGTTTAGGATGCTCCCTATTACTGTATGACCTCATGTTAACCCATAATGTCTTCAAAGATCTTATTTCCATACAAAGTCACATTTACAGGAGTTAAGACTTCAACCTATCTTTTTAGGAGGCACAATTAAATCGATAACAATAAGATTCAAAAAATAGAAGAACTTCAGAGAAAACGATAAATATAGATTTCAAGATAGTGTTTGCCACCAGGCGGGTACAGGGCAAAAGACTGGGAGAGTATTCATTGAATTATATGGTGATGATGTCATTATTTTATAACCCAGGTCATGGGTATATGAGTTTTCATTATACTACTATTCTTTAAGAACTACTGATACATTTCGTACTGTACTTTGCATATGATATTTTAATAATAAGTAAAATTGAAAAGATTCCACTTTCCAGATTCTTTCTTATTCTAGATTCTAAATCCATTCTCTTATTGTCTAATATTAAAGCCATACTTCTGAAACTTTGGCATACATCAGAATCTCAAAGAAGTAATTATTTAGAATGTTCATCCTTCAGATGACTCCCCAGATATTAAAGTAGGTCTTGGGTGAGGTACGGAAACCCACAGTATGAACAAGGCCTCAGGTGACTCATCTCTGCAAGTGTTTTATGAACATAAAGGGAGTCAACTCTGCACTACAATATACCTGGTGTGTCTGGTGAGGAGCTGCCTCCTGATTTAGTGCTGAACACAATCCCACTGCCACTATCAATGGTGATCAGAAGTCTCTCCAGCCATATCATTAATTCTCCTACAAGATTTGTTTTGTTGTCACCCCAGCACCCGGAGACGATTCTGACTGATGGCTCTGCTTCTTTGTAGTTGTGGAAAAGTGATCTCCCTAAGTCTGCCAACTTCCCCTTTGTCCCATTCTATTTTACACTGTATACATCTTCCTCAAAATAAAGTTCATGTCCATAGAAAAATTCTTTTCCTCATAAATATACATTACAAACTTTGTATGAGATTCCTAAGAGTACAGCCAATCCCCTAAGACTTCAATGATTCTAATAATTTTACTTAGCCTCTGTGGACTCACCAGAGATGAGAAAGAAAAACTACAAAATAAGGTGACTAAGGAGAAAAGTAACATCTCATATACGCGCTGATCAGTATTTTTTTGTTTTTGGTTTTTTAAGGATCCAAGCAAATGTGGTTCCAAAACAGACTACCAACTCTACCCTGCCTGCTCAACAATTATTCATTTGATTTAATTACTAAGATGAGAAAAACGTGCTATACTACAATAATGGTAAACCAAAAAAACTCCTGGAGAAAGTAGAAAATAAGCCTTATATATAAAGGCAACATATAGAACACAGTGGTCCTAGTTAAATTTTATCAAGTATTAGGTGCCAGGCAACGTAGTAAGTGCTTGTAGTGGTTATAGGAGTTAACTTCCCAACAGAAAATCTACTCTACATTGTCAATCTAAAGCTCTCACAGTAATTATTTTCTCCCAAACAGAACTTTCGTTAGAAATGGATATGATACTATTCTCAGTGATCAGATGGAAGTAGATGTCTTCTGTATTGATTCTATGGAAAGGTCTATTAATAATAAGTCCTCTATTAACAATAGGTCTGGGGACGGTCTATTTGGTATCTCTGAGCATGAAGTCTGGATGTGACAGCTGAGTCTGTTGCAGTCATCTGTGACCGTCACTTTGATGAAATCTAGAAATCCGAACCCGAAGTAGATAATATAATCACTGAAAAGCAGGTGTGTACCTGATAATGCTCCTCAAGGCTCTCTTCATGTCCCTGTTTCTCAGGCTGTAGATGAAGGGGTTCATCATGGGAGTTACTACAGTGTACAGCATTGAAGCTACTGCAGTCTTCCTGGAAGAGTGTGTAAATGTCGTACTTACATACGCACCAAAAGCTGTCCCGTAGAACAAGCAAACAACTGAAAGGTGAGACCCACAGGTAGAAAAAGCTTTATACTTTCCACCTGCTGAAGGTATTCTCAGAATGGAAGAGACAATTTGAGTATAAGAGAAAATGATTCCAGAGAAAGGAAGAACACCCAGTATGCTAGCTGCAAAATATAAGATGATGTTATTGATGAGGGTTTCAGAATAGGCAACTTTGATGACCTGAACAACTTCACAGAAGAAGTAAGGAATTTCCAGGTCTGTGCAGAAGGACAGTCGCAACAACATCAGACTGTGGAGCAGGGCATCCAAAATGCTAAAGAGCAAGGAGGCTAGACTCAGCAGGCCACAGAAGTGGGGATTTACGATAGCTGTGTATCTCAGTGGGTGACAAATGGCCACATAGCGGTCATAGGCCATTACTGAAAGAAGAAAACTTTCCAAACTAGCAAAAATCAGGACAAAGTAGGCCTGGGTGAGGCATCCTGCATAAGTGATGCTCTGATTCTGTGCTTGGAGGTTCACCAGCATCTTTGGGATCGTGGTGGTGCTGAAACAGATGTCAGTAAAGGAGAGATTGGAAAGAAAGAAGTACATGGGGGTGTCGAGGTGGGGGTCAGAGCTGACAGCCAGGATGATGAGTAGGTTTCCCAGGACAGTGACCAGATACATGGACAGAAAGAGGCTAAAAGGGAGAGGCTGTGCTTCCGGATCCTCTGTCAGTGCCAGGAGAAGGAATTCTGAAACACCTGTTTGGTTTCTAGGTTCCATATTGCTGACGAATCTGGTGGAAAAGATGGAGGTGACTTACAATCAAATATAAGCAAGCAGCATCTTGGGATCGGAAGGAGGGGGATGGAGCAGAATTCAGGAATACAAAGGTGGCACTGTCTGTGTGCATATTATTTGGTAAAAAAAAAAAAAAAAGACCAGGAGCTGATATAGCAGAGTGTCAGTATCTATTTATTTTGAAAGAGATGAAAGGGTAGTCTTTTTTTTTTAATTACACTATTTTTTTTCATTTAAAATATTTGGTAATTTTATAGAGAAAAATACACAGAGGAGGCAGCCTGATGAGTTTGTCTTGGACACCACCTGTTTCCCCAGAGGTCAGAACTGGGTAACAGAAATAAAAGTATCCCCTGCTTTTTGAAAGGTCACTTTATCCAGCTTCACTTTTATGAAAAATCCACAGTAGTACCTGTTTTCTTCACTAACATTCAGTGTTTGTTCTACAGTAAGCCATTAAAGAAGCAGTGCATACCCTGAGCAGCCAGAGTCACAGGGCCAAGCTCCTTCCCTGGGAACTACACTCAGCATCTCAATATAAAATGCCAGAGCTTTGAACTGTGTCCATGAACATTGTATGTTAGTGTTATTTTAGGTTATATGTATTATTTGGTGGGTTATTTTTTGGGTCTGGGAATGCCGAAAATTTTTTCTCATACAAATTAATGGTAATCTTCCTCACTTCATGCCATTTCAGCTTCTAAGTTTCATAGGAACGCTCTACTTTTGGATAGTGAGGGAAACCTGTAATGTAGATATGTGTTAAGAGCCAGGAATGAGAAGATAAGGTGATGTTGATAAACCCTCCTTAACCACCACAAGAATGCTAGTAAATGTCAGAAAATTGCAAAATGGTCATCATGCTTGAGAAGGGGCAGATTTCTGTTCAGAAGGAAAATTGTCCTTGCCACTGTGGAGAGAGAGGAGGATGCTAGCAGAATGTCTGCTCCTTGATATTGGTGCGAAGATATAAGAAAACATGTCAGGAAGATGGGAGACAGGTTGGAGATGAGGGGTGACTTGTTCCCAATCTTTTCATGCACGTACTATCTTCACATGCATCATTCTCGGGTGAACGTGTATTAAAACACCTGTCCTCATTTCCAAACATTAACTAAGGGATTCTGGTTACCTGGTTGGCACTGAGAAATGATGCTTGGCATCTGCCCTGGGTGTTGGAGGGTGTAGATGGACCAAGTGAGGCACCAGGCTGCCTGGCAAAAGGATCATCTGTGGGTGGAGTCTCAGGTGTGCTGCTTCCTGACTGGAGGAGAACTGTTGAGTGAGATGGTCACAGGCAGACTATTTGAGGTCTCTATGTCCCTGGTGGCTCAATATCCAAAGCTCCTCATTAACCAAACACTTCTCTTGTCATTCTGATCCCAGGATGTTGCAAATCTTTAAAGACCAAGACAATGTAAGGTAGAATTCAGGATGGCTGATTCTCAGCCCCTGGGGGACAATCTGCATGCCATTTACCTTTTTTTTTTTTTTTTTTGCCTATTTCTCTCACCTCCAGATTACATACCTTGCACACATGGATATACAATGCTTCTCTAATTGCGTTGCAGTCTTTTTTAAGTACAACTGGCATCATCTCTATCTTACCAATGGCATTAGAAAGCCTGATTTCAATTTTAGCTGTGAGATTTTAATGCATGTAAAAAAAATTTTTTTTTATGAGGGTACAAACAATATATTTAGGAATACAGTTTAAAAAAAACCAAAGCTACTGTAAAATGCAAAAAATATAGCATTGTTAATTTCTAAGGGTCAGTGAATGCCTCCTGATCCTTAATCTTTATTCTGTATATTTATAGAGCGTGTTTTAAGCTATTCTCTGTGATCAATTCTGTGTTCACTGAAGATAGACCTGTTACTTCCTTTTTAGAATTTCATAATCAACTTTTCCTGTGTGTCCCAATAATTTTGGTGTACATTTTTCTTCACATTGGTGGAATGTGGGTTGATGTCTTGGCTGTTGATTTTTAACTTTGTTGTGAGAAATTGCAGTGTCAGTGGCTAGGCACTAGTATGCAGGTTTATCCATATTCTCAGTAGATTTAGATGACAACCATTATTTAATAGATGAAAATGGTATTCCACGTGAATATCCACTTAAAAGACTTTATCTTTAATGATTTCAATATTTTATGTGTTTATCAATTTATTTTACTACACATTAATTGTTTCCATATGAATTTTGTTTGTTAATCTACAGTGTTCCCAACATATTATATGAAAACAATTTGAGACAAGATGACATCATACAGTCACTCTTCATATTAACCTCATTCATTTAAAAAAATATGACATAATAAAAACATAAGAAGGGACAGTTGGTTCAAAAAGAAAAAATGTAAATTTTTACTGAAATCTCCCCATTCAAATAGAATCTGTCAATCATAATTTTAATAGCCAGGAAGAAAAACAATGCAAAAGTGATAACCAACAAAAACAAGATAAATTTTCCAGTTACTATAATCAGAATTCAAACACAAAATTATAAGTACACTGCACCAAGGGGCTTTGTAAATGTATGGCCTTAGCAAGAAATTTTAGCTGGATGATTGCTCTATCTGGGTAATAAGAGCTAAATGTTCTAGAAAATGAGTAGGTATTTGAATCCAAGGTCAGAGGTGGTGCTACTTGATTTGAGGAGTGTGAGTGAACACAGGAATTGTGGGCATTGCTTGACTCATGACTGCGGACTTTGATCAACTGAAAGTTTCTTAAAAGCCTTCAGGGAGAAACTGAACCAAGCTCCCTCCTGTCTTGGTGGCTGGATTTGTGATTTTCTCACTATTACCAACAGGAAAAGGCAGGAAATAGAATTCAGGACTTGAGTACTGGTGATTGGTGAGAGCTACTGTGAACCTGCTAGACAGAAAGAATGAACCCATCAGTGAGAAAAGAGAGAGAGAGAAAAATCATTCCATTCAAAGAGAATATGCAAGTCGTAATTTATATAGTATCCAGTGAGGTAGGAGTAAAACAAATACAACGTAGGGTGCTGGAAAACAAAGGTATTATTTTCCTGTGACTTCTGTAACAGATAAGCACAAACTTGGTAGCATAATACAACAGAAATGTACTCTTTCACAGTTCTGGAGGACAGAAATCTGAAATCAGTTTCACTCTTCTGAAATCAAGATTTGTGCAGAGTACTATTCCCTCCAGAGACTCTACAGACAAATCTGTTTGTTGTCTCTTTGAGCTTCTGGTGGTTTCAGGTTTTCCTTGGTTTGTGGCCCCACCATGTCATCCAAGCCTCCATGGACATATTATCTTTCCTTCTGTCTGAGTCAAATCTCTCTCTGCATCTCTGTCGTAAGGATATTTTTTATTATATTTAGGGTCTACTCAGATAATCCAGGACATGATCCATAACTAAATCCCATCTGCCAAGAACCTTTTTTCCAATAAGGTAAAATTTAGGACCTGATATCTTTTGGGCTTTTATCCAATGTATTACACCAAGTGAAGAAAGTATTTCCAGTAAGTACTAAACTAAGTCAATGTTGGTGACAAATGAAGTAATTGAGAGATGGAGAACTGAAGCCTGGATTTAACAAGGTAGAGAACCTTGGTGACTCTCAGAAGCACTTTCTGTTGCATGTAGGTGCAAGAGTCTGATTGGACTGACCTCAGAAAGAAATGGGAAGTCAGAATACGCGATCAGGAATATGGACAAAATTAAAGAAGTTATTTCAGAGAATTTAAGGAAAAGGATTTTATCTATTTCATAGTAGACAACCTTTATAGCAAAAATAGTCATAGATGAGAATGAAAATACCAAGTTGCTCTCACTCCTGTAAAAGGCTAACAGAATTTCAAAAAATCAAATCCAGAAATGAATGAGAAAAGATAATATTTCTGTCAAATTTGGTTTAATTCCATGAGTGCAAGGTTGGTTCTTTCTCCATACTACCAGTGTTCACTCTCATTCTTCCTTTACTTGGAAGTCAACTTCTCAGTGAGGCTTCTTCCGTCCCTCCTACCTAAATTGCAACACCTTCGTATTTTCTTACCCTATTTCCTGATGTATATTCTCCATAGCACTTACCACCACCTAAGTCATGCATTTCTAATTGCATCAGGTTGGGTTTCCTGGGAAGCAGAGATTAGGATGCCAAAGGTTTGTTAGGGAGTACTTCTTGGACCGGAACCTGTGAAAGAGAAGGGAACAAAGAAGGATTGGGCAGAGGGAGAAATTGAGTTGGGATGCACTCTTGAGATTAGCAGGGAGCTCTGTAGCTGGAATGGCCCTTCAGAGTTATTCCAGTTTGGGGAACAGGGCCAGGCCTTTAAAGGGTGTGTTGACCATACATTTAGTGCAACCCTGGGAGGAGGTATGACCTTGAGTACCCAGGCTCTCTTCTACTGAGGCCCTCCCAAATGAGGCTAACAGTTAAAGGTGCTCTGCTGGCCTAAGTGCTGAAGCAAGTGCTTAAAATATGTGAAAGTAGCAGGAAAGAAAGGATCAGAATGAGAATGCCAGACCTGGAATAAAGTTGTGCTGGCTCACATTCATTGGGTACACTATTTCAGTACTCATTAGGTGGCAGGCATTGTATTTGTTGTTGTTAGTTGCTGCTGAGTCAGCGCTGACTAATTGGGATCCCATGTAAAACCAAATGAAATGCTCCCCCGGCTTGTGTCATCTTCATGGTGGCTTGTATGTTTGAGTCCATTGGAGTGGCCATTGTTAATCCCGTCTTCTTGAAGGTTTTCCTGGCCTTTGCTGTCCCTCAGCTTAATCCAACACGAAGTCTTTTAGTGATTGGCCCATTCTGATGATGCAACCAAAGTAAGTGAGTTGAAGACTCAGATCAATATTCTGTTCTCAATTGGGTTTTCATTGGCTGATTTTTAGAAGTAGATTACTAGGCCTTTCTTTCTAGTCTGTCTTAGTCTGCAAGTTCAGCTTAAACCTGTTCATGATGGGTGACCCTGCTGATGTTTGAAATACTGGTGGCATAACTTTCAGCATTGTTGCAACATGCAATCCATCACAGTACAACAAAGTGACAGACAGGTAGTGACATTACAGTAAGCACTTGTAGTCACTATGATGCTTGACTCCACATCAGACTTTCCCAATAAGAGGTTTAGTCTAAGCCTCCCATAGTGATGAAATTTCTCTTGCTGGTAATTAGTTTGGGAAGGTTCATATGTCCCATACCAGGCTGATAGTATAGGCTGTCTTCTAAATGATTCCTTGGGAAGATTATTTCTCTGTTACAAAGAGACCAAATAGAGGCAGTCAGTTTTCTGTCCCTTTTATTGTTTCTGAGACGACCTATGTGCTGCTGCAGCCTTTGGTGATCATGAGGAGAACAACCTCAGCAAGAAACCAACATGTGAAGAGAGAAAATGCAACTGTAGTTCTGTGCCTGAACCTATTCTATCTCTATGACCCTTGTTAGGAGTGATAATTGTTTTTAATGTTTGACCCTGTTTGTGTCACTGATAAAGCTGAGGTGTCTCAAACCTTCTCTAACACATGAACTAATATGTTTACACCAACTTTATAGATGAGGATACTGAGCTTGGAAGCAAATTGTTGAATGTCAAACAGCTACTACCGAGCAGAGGTAAGATTCAACTTGACGTCCAGGATGAAGACCAGGTTCTCAAGATCAATGACAAGGTACATGGATGGGAACAGCCTAAAGAGGAGGGGCTGCCATACTAGGATTCTCTGAGAGGACCAGGTGGGAGGAATCTTGATTGGTTTTCCCATGTTCAGTGTTCTGATTCCATGTTGCTGATGAGTCTGATGGAAAAAAATAAAATAGATACACAAAAAGAAACAATATTTGATGGTTATGAGGGAGGGGATATGCGGGGATTGAAAAACACTTAATGGACAATAAATAAATGGTAACTTTGGTGAAGGGTAAGATAGTACACAAAACTGGGGAAGCCAGCACAACCTGCGCAAGTCAAGCTCATGTAGCTCCACAGACACATCCAATCTACCTGAGGGGCGGAATTGCTGGGCTGAAGGCTGTGGGGACCACGGTCTTGGGGAACATCTAGCTCAATTGGCATAACATAGTTTATAAAGAAAACCTTCTGCATTCTACTTTGGTGAGTAACGTCTGGGGTTTTAAAAGCCTGTGAGTGGGCATCTAGATACTCCACTGGTCTCACTCTTTTGGGAGCAAGGAAGAATGAAGAAAGTTAAATATATAAGGAAAAGGCTAGTCCAAAAGACTAATAGACCATATCTAACATGGCCTCCGCAAGACTAAGAGTAGTACAACTACGTGGTGCCTGGCTACCACCACTATACTGCTCTGTTAGGAATCAAAATAGAGGGTCCTGGCCAGAGCTGGACAAAAATGTAGAAAAAAATTCTAACTCAAAAAGAAGGGCCAGAGTTGCTTGGCCTGACAGGAACTGGAGAAACCCTGAGAGTATGGCCCCTGGATACACATTCAGCTCAGTAATGAGGTCACTCCTGAGGTTTACCCTTCAGCCAAAGGTTGAATAGGCCCATGGAACAAAATAAGACAAAAGGGGTGCACCAGCCCTAAGGCAGGGACTGACAGGCAGGAGGGAACAGGAAAGCTGGTATCAGGGAACCCAGGGTTGAAAAGGGAGAGTGTTGACATGTTGTGGGGCTATTAACCAATGTCATACAACAATGTGTATACTGTTTTATGAGAAACTAGTTTATTCTGTAAACTTTCCTCTAAAGTACAATAAAAAAATTTTTTCATCAACATCAGAAGGGATACATATTTTGTAATATCACATACATAATGTAAAAATATACAGAATTGAAAATAAATGAATTAAGATTACATGCAGCAACATGATTAAATTTCAAAAGCACAATCAGGACACAGGATTCATTCATTAAAATTTCACTACTAATAAATTTTAAAATAGGCAAATTTATAAATCAGACAGGAATACACCTAGGAATGACTAAAAACTTCCCTTCAGTCATATTGCCAGTATTGTAGCAAAAATACAAATAATGGCTATTTCACAGGTCTGTCAAATGACACTTCTTGGCTCAGTGGTTGAATGCTTGGCTGCTAGCCAAAAAGCTGGCAGTTCAAAACCACACTGCTGCCCTCTGAGAGGAAGAACAGGTGATTTGCTTTCATAAAGATTACAGGTTGTTATGAGTTGCAATTGACTGGATGACACCCAACAACAACAACAACAACATTAATTATATATGGCTGCAATATCAAACTATCACAGAAGTGGGTGGTTTAAAAAGAGAAAAACATTATTGTCTCCAAGTTCTGTCTCCAAATTCCGGTTGTCAACAGGACTACGTTCCCTCTGAATCTCCGGGGGAAGATCCTTTCTTGTCTGTCCCAACTTCTGGTATCCCTATGAATTCTTTGGCTTGCAGCCGCAGCTTCACTGCATATCTTCCTTCATCTTCACAAGACGGCCTCCCTCTTTACTCTCTGTCTCAATATCTTCTCTTTTCTGTGGATAAAACTCATATTGGTTTAGGACTCTCCCTACTCCAGCATGACCTCATATTAACAGGTAACATCTTCAAAGATCTTATTTCCAAACAAAGTCACATTTGCAGGTACCAGGAGTTAGGACTTCAACCTATCTTTTTAGGAGGCATAATTAAATCCATAACAATAAAATTCAACAAAATAGAAGAACATAGGAGAAAATGATAAATACCGAATTCGGGATAGTGTTTGCCACTGGGAGGGTAGAAGGCAATAAGGCTAGGAGACTATTCATTGGATTATGTGGTGATGTCATTATTTCATAACCTAGGTCATGGGTATATGAGTTCTCATTATATTACAATTCTTTAAAAACTACTGATACATTTTATACAGTATTTTCATATATTAATAATAAGTAAAATGGAAAAGATTCCATTTTCTGGATTCTTTCATATTCTAGATTCTAAATCCATTCTCTCATTTTCTAATACTCAAGTCATGCTCGTCAAACTTCAGCATACATCAAAATGTCAAAAAAGTAATTATTTAGAATGTTCATCCTACAGACATCTCCCCAGATATCAAAGCCAGTAGGTAGCGGGTGAGGTATGGAAACAAGCAGAATGAACAAGGTCTCAGGTGACTCATCTCTGCAAGTGTTTTATGGACATAAATGGAGACAACTTTGCAATACAATACACCTGGTGTGCCTGGTGATGAGCTGACTTCCCGGTTTAGTGCCAAACACAATCCCACCACCACCATCAAGGATGACCAGAAGTCACCCAGACACTCCATTAATTCACCTCCAAGGTCTATTTTATTGTCAGCTCAACACCACAGAGATGATTCTGAGTGATGATCCTGATTCTTTGTGGTTGCGGGAAAACTGATCACCCTAAGCCTGCCAACTTCCTTTTTGTCTCATTCCATTTTACACTCTACATGTCTTCCTCAAAATAAAGTTCATGTACATAGAAAAACTGTTTTCCTCATAATTACACATTACAGAATTTTCCATGAGATCCCTAGGACAGCAGCCAACCCTCCAAGGCTTCAATGGTTCAATTAATTTTACTCAATCTCTGTGTTGACTCACCAGAGATAAGAAAGAAAAACTGCTAAATAAGGCGGCTAAGGAGAAAAGTAAAATCTCATAGATATCTGGTCAATAAATCAATGAGTAAGGATCAAGTCAAATATGTTTCCAAAAAAGATGACCAACTCTACTCTGCCTAACTCAATAATTATTCATTTGACTTTATTGCTAAAACAGGTAAAACCTACTAATAATAGATATTGCAATAATGGTAAACTAATAAAAGTACTGAAGGAAGTGGTAAAAATATGTCAGAGCAAAGTATAATAAGCCTTATAATTTATGGCCAAATACAAAACATACTGGTCCTAGTTAAATTTTATTGAGTATTATGTACCAGGCATTGTATTAAGTGCTTGTAGTGGTTATAAGAATTAACTGCCCAACAGCAAAAAACACACTACATGGTCAATCTACGGTTCTCATAATAACTATTATCTCCCAAACAGATTCGTGATTAGAAACAGATATATGCTATTCTCAGTGATCAGATGGGAGAAATTGTCTTCTATATGATTCTATGCGAAAGTCTATTAACAGTATGTACTTTATTAACAATTTTTATTAAAAAATTTCTGTTGTACATAGGGTCACTATGAGTTGCAATCGACTCAATGGCACCTAACAACATTAACAATAGGTCCAGAGAGGTCAGTTTTGTGTCTCTATGCATGACGTCTGGATATGACGCCTGAGTCTGTTGCAGCCACCTGTGACAACAAGTAGAACGATTTCTAAGATCAAGGCATTTCATGGGGAAATGAAGTCCTACTGTTCTGTTCCTGTGTATTTCGAATCTCCAAAATCCTTGTAATGAAAGATAACTCTCTGTTGTTTGGACACTCACAGTCAGGGTTATGCTTTCTTAATAGAAACAAAGCCTTCCTCATTGATAAGATCCAGTTATTATCTCACAATCATCTCGAGTCACTGCAATATTCTAATCAGCTGGTTTTATACAGAAATATAAAATTGAATATGGTAAATGCTGATGATACCAGGAACACATGCAGTTTACCAGTGACAGTCTTGATAATTACTAAATTGGGACATGAAAGGTCAGATCCCTTCCTCAGTGGGACAAATTCTGCAGTGCCATTTACATGAATCTATCAATGGGATAAAGCTGAAGGTAGTCTGTATCTATTGCTTGCTTACATTCTTCCCCAGCTCAATCCACGTTCTCCTACTATCTTCTAAGAATATTCCCCCAAAATCATTATAACAAAAAACCCTGCCTCAGGCTCTGCTTCTACAGAACCTGACCAAAGAAACTGAGCTTAGAGAGTTGAGATCATTTATCTAACACCACAAAGCTACAAAAAGAGCAAAGTCAGGTTCCAACCCCAAGTTGAATTACACCTAGCCATTATGTTATCTCTTCATTTTAGAAGAACGTGGTGGTGGAAAATCAAGCATTCTGGCTCAAAAGTATCCTGTCACTTTGATGAAATCTAGAAATCCCAAACCAAAGCTCATAATATAATCACTGAAAAGCAGTTGTGCCCCTGATAACACTCCTCAAGGCCTTCATGTCCCTGTTTCTCAGGCTGTAGATGAAAGGGTTCATCATGGGAGTTACCATAGTGTATATCATTGAAGCTACTGCAGTTTTCTTGGAAGAGTGTGTAAATGTCGTACTTATATACGAACCAAAAGCTGTCCCATAGAATAAGAAAACAACTGGGACGTGAGAACCACAGGTAGAAAAAGCTTTATACTTTCCACCTGTTGAAGGTATTCTCAAAATGGAAGAGACAGTTTGAGTATAAGAGAAAATGATTCCAGAGAAAGGAAGAACACCCAGTATGCCAGCTGCAAAAAATGTGATGATGTTATTGATGAGGGTTTCAGAACAGGCAACTTTAGTGACCTGAAAAACTTCACAGAATAAGTAAAGCGTTTCCAGATCTGTGCAAAAAGATAGTCGCAACAACAACAGACTGTGGAGCAGGGCATCCACAATGCTAACGAGCAAGGAGACTAGAATCAGCAGGCCACAGAAGTGGGTGTTCATGATGACCATGTACCTCAGTGGGTGACAAATAGCCACATAGCGGTCATAGGCCATTACTATAAGGAGGAAATTTGCCAAAGTACTAAAAATCATGACAAAGCAGACCTGGGTGAGGCATCCTGCATAAGTGATGCTCTGATTCTGTGCTTGGAGGTTCACCAGCATCTTTGGGATCGTGGTGGTGCTGAGACAGATGTCAGTAAACGAGAGATGGGAAAGAAAGAAGTACATGGGGGGTGTGGAGGTGGGGGTCAGAGCTGACCGCCAGGATGATGAGCAGGTTTCCCAGCACAGTGGCCAGATACATGGACAGAAAGAGGCTAAAAAGGAGAGGCTGCAGTTCCCGATCCTCTGTCAGTCCCAGGAGAAGGAATTCTGAAACATTTTTGGCTTCTTGGTTCCATATTGTTGAGGAATCTGATGGAAAAGATGGAGGTGACTGACAATCAAACGTCAGCAAGCAGATCTTGGGATGGGAATGAAAGGGATGGAGGGGAATGCAAAGGTGGCACTGTCTGTGTGCATATTGTTTGGTTAAATAAAACAGACCAGAAGCATATATGTCAGAGTGTCAATATTCATTTATTTTGGAAAGGCGTGAGAGGGTGGTCATTTTTTTTATTACACTATTTTTGCTCATTTTAAATATTAGGTAATTTTATAGAGAAAAGCACACTGGGGAGGCAGCCTGATGAGTTTGTCTTGGACATCACCTCTTTCCCCAGAGGTCAGAACTGGGTAACATAAATAAAATATCCCCCCCCTTTTTGAAAGTTTGCTTTATCAAGCTTCACTTTTATAAAAAGACCCACATTAGTACCTCTTTTCTTTGCTAACCAAAAGATAACTTGAGTATTTTTACTTTTATGAAAAAAGGCTAAGAGCAAAACTAGCATTCAGTGTTTGTTCTATAGCAAGCCATTAAAGAGGCAGTGCACACCCTGAGCAGCCAGAGTCACAGGGCCAAGCTCCTTCCCTGGAAACTACTCTCAGCATCTCAATATACTTTGAACTGTGTTTGTGAAAATTGTATGTTAGTGTTATTTTACGTTATATGTGTTCTTTGGTATGATTTGGCTGGTTATTTTTTGGGTCTGGGGTGCTCAAAAATTTTTCATATATAAATTAATGATAATTTTCCAAACTTTAAGCCATTTTAGCTTGTGATATGTTTCCTAGGAACACTCAACTTTTGGATAGTGGGGGAAACTTGCAATGGCAATGTGTGTTAAGAGCCAGGAATGAGAAGGTAAGGTAATGTTGATAAACCCTCCTTAACCACCCACAAGAATGCTAGTAAATGTCAGAGAACATTTAAATGTTCATCATGCTTGAGAAGAGGCAGGTTTCTGTTCCAGAGGAAAATTCTTTCCATTTTGCAGAGAGAGGAGGACACTAGCAGAATGACACCTCCTTCACACTGGTGCCAAGACAGAAGGAAACACATCAGAAAGATGAGAGACAGGCAGGAGATCAGAGGTGACTTGATTCTAATCATTTCATGCTCATACGATCTTCACATGCATCATTCCCCTGGATGAACCTGTATTAAAACACCTGTCCTCATTTCCAAACATTAACTACGGGATTCAGGTTACCTGGCTGGCATCACTGAGGAATGATGCTTGACATTTGCCCTGGGTGTTGGATGATGTAGATGGAAGAGCTTTCCTTAGAAAAGGTAGAGGGACCAAGTGAGGCACCAGGCTCCCCGACAAGAGGGTCATCTGTGGGAGGATTCTCAGGTGTGCTGCTTCCTGACTGGAGAAGGACTGTTGAGTGAGGTCGTCACAGGTAGACTATTTGAGGTCTCTATGTCCCTGGGGGCTCAATATCCAAAGCTCCTCATTAAACAAACACTTTTCTTGTCATTCCGATCCCAGGACTTTGCAAATCTTTAAAGACCAAGACAATATAAGGTGGAATTCAGTATGGCTGATTCTCAGCCCCTGGGGGATCAGCTGCATGCCATTTACCTCTCTCTACCTGTTTCTTTCACCTCCAAGTTACTTACATACCTTGCAGACACGGTTATACTATACTTCTTTAACTGAATCGTAGTCTTTTTTAAGTACAACTGAAAGCATGGCTATCTTACCAATGGTGTTAGAAAGCCTGATTTCAATTTTAGCTGTGAGATTTTAAAGCATTGTGAGAGTACAAATAAAATACTTAGGAATATAGCTAAGTTATTGTAAAATGCAAATATGTGCATTGTTACTTTCTAAGCATCTTTGCATACTCCTGTTCCTTAATTTTAGTTCTGTATATATATAGAGTGTATTTTAAACTTGGGGACTTTTGCTCACACTGGATCCTTCAGTTGGCTCCTCATCATCTGTCCTCTGGTTCTTGGGACTTGAGCTAGCAGCTTGCCTGCCTATCTTTGAATTCATAGATCTTCGCAGACTGTAAGCCAGAACCCTGCTGTTTGACTTGCTATCTTGGGTTCCCCAGCCACTGCCACTATGTGAAACAGGAGAAGCCTCCAGCCTGATCCACGTTCCAGCCTTGACAACTCCATGAGCCATTTCCTTAATATGAACCTCTCTCTATATGTGTATTTATCTACTTTCCTTTCTTCTAGAGCCTGAGGGCTTCATTTGCTGCTCTCTTTCTGTTTGTTCGAATTGCAGGGTTAATGTTTTGATTTGGGCCCTTTCTTCTTTTTGTATGTGTGCATTTATTGCAATAAATTGACCTCTGAGCACTGTTTTTTTGGAGTCCCAAAGGTTCTAGTTGGATGTGTTTTCATTCTCATTTGATTCTACGAACTTCTTTATTCCGCCCTTGATTTCTTCTATAACCCAGTAGTTTTTGAGTAAGATACTGTTCAATTGCCAGGAATTTGATTTTTTTTTTTTCTTGCTTTTTCTGTACTTGATTTCTACTTCTTTGGCTTTATGGTCAGAAAAGATGCTTTGTAATATTTCGATGTTTTGGATTCTGTTAAGATTTTGTGGCCTAAAATATTGTCTATTCTGGAGAATGTTCCATGCACACTGGAAAAGAAAGTATACTTAACTGTTGCTGGGTGAAGTGTTCTGTATATGTCTATGTCACAAGTATATCAAAGGAGCCCTGCTGGCTCTATGACTAAATGTTTGGCTGCTAACCAAAAGGCTGGTGGTTCAAAATGACCCAGCTGCCCTGTGGGAGAAAGACCTGGTGATTTGCTTTCATAAAGATTACAGCCTCTAAAACTCGGTGGGGCAACATGGGGTTGCTATGAGTTGCAATCGACTGGACAACACCCAACAACAAAAGCATTAATTATATAGGGCTGCAATATCAAACTATCACAATAGTGGATGGCTTAAAACGAGAAAAAAAATTATTATCTCAATGTTCTGGAGGCTAGAAGTCCAAATTCAGGTTGTCAACAGGACGACATTGCCTCTGAATCTCTGGGGGAGATCCTTTCTTGTCTGTCCCAACTTCTGGTATCCCTATGAATTCTTTGGTTTGTAGCTGCAGTTTCACTCCATACCTTCCTTTGTCTTCACAAGACATCCTCCCTCTTTGACTCTCTGTCTCAATATCTTCTCTTTTATAAGGATAACACTCATATTGGTTTAGAACCCTCCCTACTCCAGCATGACCTCATGTTAGCAGGTAACATCTTCAAAGATCTTATTTCCAAACAAAGTCACATTTGCAGGTATCAGGAGTTAGGACTTCAATCTGTCTTATTAGGAGGTATAATTAAATCCATAACAGTAAATTCAACAAAATAGAAGAACTTAAGAGAAAATGATAAATACAGAATTCAGGATAGTGTTTGCCACTGGGAGGGTAGAAGGCAATAAGACTAGGAGGCTATTCATGGGATTATATGGTAATTTTGTCATTAATTTATTTCATAACCTGGGTCACGAGTATATAAGTTCTCATTATATTACAATTCTTTAAGAACTACTGATACATTTTATACAGTACTTTGTGTATGATATTTTGATAATTAGTAAAATTGAAGATTGCATTTTCCAGATTCTTTCATATTCTAGATTCTAAATCCATTCTCTTATCTTCTTCTAATGTTAAAGTCATTCTTCCTAAACTTTAGCATGTATCAAAATCTCAAAAAAGAAATTACTTAGAATGTTCATCCTTCAGATGTCTCCCCAGATATCAAAGTCAGTAGGTCTTGGGTGAGGTATGGAAACCAGCGGTATGAATGAGGTTTCAGGTGATTCATCTCTGTAAGTGTTTTATGGACATAAATGGAGACAGCTTTGCCTATAATACACCTGATGTGCCTGGTGAGGAGCTGACCTCCCCGTTTAGTGCTGAACGCAATCCCACCCCCACCATCAATGATGACCAGAAGGTTCTCCAGACACTCCATGAATTCTCATACAAGATCTGTTTTGTTGTCAGCCCAACAGGACAGAGATGATTCTGATTGATGGTCCTGATACTTTGTGGTTGTGGGAAAACTGATCTCCCTAAGCCTGTCAACTACCCTTTTGTCTCATTCCATTTTACACTTTACATGTCTTCCTCAAAATAAAGCCCATGTCCACAGGAAGTTTGTTTTCCTCATAAATGCAGATAACAAAATTTTGCATGAGATCCCTAAGAGAGCAGCCAACCCTCTGAAACTTTAATGGTTCAATCAATTTTATTCAATCTCTGTGTAGACTCACTAGAGATGAAAAAGAAAAACTACAAAATAAGGTGACAAAGGAGAAAAGTAAAATCTCATATACACTCTGATCAATAAATCAATGAGTAAGGATCAAAGCAAATATGTTTCCAAAAAATGTACCAATTCTACTTTGCCTACTCAATAACAATTCATTTGACTTTATTACTTAAACAGGTAAAACCTGCTAATAGATATTACAATAACAGTAAGCCATTAAAAGTGCTGAAGAAAGTTATAAAAATATGTGAGAGTAAGGAATTTTAAGCCTTAAAAATTATGGCAAAATGTAGAACACAATGGTCCTAGTTAAATTTCGTTGAGTATTATGTACCACGTATTTTATTAAGTGCTTGTAGTGGTTATAAGAATTAACTTCCCAACAGAAAAAAATACACTACGTGGTCAATCTAATGCTCTCATAGTAATTATTTCCCCCCTAAACAGAACTGTGATTAGAATGGGATATATGCTATTCTCAGTGATGAGGTGGGAGCAGATGTCTTCTATACGATTCTATGGAAAAGTCTATTAATAATAGGTGCTGTATTAACAATTTTTATTAAAAAATTTCTGTTGTAAATAGGGCAACCATGAGTCAGAATCGACTTGATGGCACCTAACAACAAGATTAACAATATGTCCAGGGACAGTCAGTTTTGTGTCTCTAAGCTTGATGTCTGGTTATGACACCTGAGACTGTTGCAGCCACCTGTGATAACGAGGAGAAGCATTCCTAGGATGAAAGCACTTCATGGAGAAATGAATGAAGTCCTACTGTCCTGTTCCTGTGAATTTTGAATCTCTGACATCCTTGTAATGAAAGAGAACGCTCTGTTGTTTAGGCACCTAGAGTCAGGGTTTATGTTTTCTTACTAGAAACAAAGCCTTCCTCATTGATAAGGTCCAGTTATCTCACAATCATCTCATCACTGCAATATTCTAATCAGTTAATTTTATACAGGAATATAAAATTGAATATGGTAAATGCTGATGATACCAGGAACACATGCAGTTTACCAGTGACCATCTTGATAATTAGTAAATTGGGACATGAAAGGTCAGATCCCTTCCTCAATGGGACAAATTCTGCAGTGCCATTCACATGAATCTATCAATGGGATAAGGCTGAAGATAGCCTGTGTCTATTGCTTGCTTACATTCTTCCCCAGCTCAATCCACCTTCTCCTACTATCTTCTAAGAATATTCCCCCAAAATCAGTATAACAAAAAACCCTGCCTCAGGCTCTGCTTCTATAGAATCTGACCAAAGAAACTGAGCTTAGAGAGTTGAGATCATTTATCTAACACGGCATAGCTACACAAGGAGCAACGTCAGGTTTCAACACCAAGTTGAATTACACTTAGCCATTATGTTATCTCTTCAGTATAGAAGAACGTGGTGGTGGAAAATCAAGCATTCTGGGTCTAAAGTATCCTGTCACTTTGATGAAATTTAGAAATCCCAAACTAAAGCTCATAATATAATCACTGAAAAGCAGTTGTGCCCCTGATAACACTCCTCAAGGCTGCCTTCATGTCCCTGTTTCTCAGGCTGTAGATGAAAGGGTTCATCATGGGAGTTACCATAGTGTATATCATTGAAGCTACTGCAGTTTTCTTGGAAGAGTGTGTAAATGTCGTACTTATATATGCACCAAAAGCTGTCCCGTAGAATAAGGAAACAACTGAGAGGTGAGACCCACAGGTAGAAGAAGCTTTATACTTTCCACCTGCTGATGGCATTCTCAAAATGGAGGAGACAATTTGAGTATAAGAGAAAATGATTCCAGAGAAAGGAAGAACACCTAGTATGCTAACTGCAAAATACAAGATGATGTTATTGATGAGGTTTTCAGAACAGGCAACTTTGATGACCTGAAAAACTTCACAGAATAAGTAAAGGGTTTCCAGATCTGCGCAGAAGAACAGTCGCAACAACATCAGAGTGTGGAGCAGGGCATCCACAATGCTAACGAACAAGGAGACTAGAATCAGCAGGCCACAGAAGCGGGTGTCCATGATGACCATGTACCTCAGTGGGTGACAAATAGCCACATAGCGGTCATAGGCCATTACTCCAAGGAGAAAACTTTCCAAAGTACTAAAAATCATGACAAAGCAGGCCTGGGTGAGGCATCCTGCATAAGTGATGCTCTGATTCTGTGCTTGGAGGTTCACCAGCATCTTTGGGATCGTGGTGGTGCTGAAACAGATGTCAGTAAAGGAGAGATTGCAAACAAAGAAGTACATGGGGGTGTGGAGGTGGGGGTCAGAGCTGACCGCCAGGATGATGAGCAAGTTTCCCAGGACAGTGACCAGATATAGGGACAGAAAGAGGCTAAAAAGGAGAGGCTGCAGTTCCCGATCCTCTGTCAGTCCCAGGAGAAGGAATTCTGAAACATCTGTTTGGTTTCTTGGTTCCATATTGTTGATGAATCTGATGGAAAAGATGGAGGTGACTGACAATCAAATGTCAGCAAGCAGCATCTTGGGATGGAAACAAGAGAAATGGGTGGGAATATAAAGTTGTTACCGTCTGCATGTATATTGTTTGGTTATTTTAAAAAAGTGAAGAAGCTGATATAGAAGGGTATCAACATTTATTATTTTGGAAAGGAGTGAGGGGGTGGTCTTTTTTTATTACATTCTTTGTGCTCTTATTAGCATTTTAAATATTTGGTAATTTGTAAAGAAAAACATGTTTTGGAGGCAGCCTGATAAGACTGTCTCAGACAGAATTGCTTTCTTCAGAAATTAAAAGTGGGCAACAGAAATACAAGTATTCCCTGCTTTTTGAAAGTTCAAGTTATGCTACTTCACTTTTCAAAAGATCCACATCAGTACCTGTTTTCTTCACTAACTGAAAGAAATTCAAAGAGTATTTTTGCTTTAAAAAAAGAGATCAAAAACAAATCTCACCTTCAGTGTTTTTTTTTTTAACAATTGTGTAAAGAGGTGTTGCACCCCTGCTCGCGATGAGAGTCTGTCCCCAAGCCCCTTTCCTGAAAACTACACACAGCAGTTGTCATATCTTTGAACTGCATCTGTGAACACTGTATGTTAGTTTTATTTTAGCTTATATGTGTTATTTTGTATGATTTGGTGTGTTATTTTGGGGTCTGAGAATGCTCAAAAATTTTTCCCATATAGATTAGTGGTAATGGCTTCTTCACTTAAGGCCATTTCAACTGATGAAAGCTTTTGTAGGAACACTCTATTTTCAGATAGTGGGGGAAACCTGTAAGAAAAATGTGTGCTAACAACTAGGAATGGGAAGATAAGGTTAAGCTGATAAATCTACTTTTGCCACCACAAGAATGCTAGTAAATATCAGAGAATTTTAAAATAGTCATCATGATTGAGAAGGGGCAGATTTCTTTTCAGGAGGAAAATGGTCCTTGACATTATGGAGAGAGAGGAGGACACTAGCAGAATGATAGCTCCTTGCTATTGGTGCAAAGATACAAGGAAACATGTCAGGAAGATGGAAGACAGTTAGACAGGAGTTCAGGAATGTCTTGATTCCAATCATTTCATGCACATACTATCTTCACAGGCATCATTCCTCTGGATGTTCCTATATTAAAATACCTGTCCTCACTTCTAAATATTAACTAAGGGATTTATGTTACCTGGCTAGCGTCATTGAGGAATGATGATTGACATCAGCCCTGGATGCTGGATGATGTAGATGGGAGATCTATCCTTAAGAAAGGCAGAGGGACCAATTGAGGCACCAGGCTCCTGGGCAAGAGAATCATCTGTGGCTAGAGTCTCAGGTGTGCTGCTTCCTTACTGGAAGGGGACTGTTGAATGAGGTGGCCACAGGTAGACTATATGAGGTCTCTCTGTCCCTGTGGGCTCAATATCCAAAGCTCCTCATTAACTAAACACTTTTCTTGTCATTCTGATCCCAGGACAGAGCAAATCTTTAAAGACCAAGAAAATAGAAGGTAGAATTAAATGTGGCTGAATGCCAGCCTCTGGGAGACCAGCTGTATGCCATTTATCTCTCTCTACCTGTTTCTTTTAGTTCCACATCACATACCTTTTACCTATGGATACACCGTCCTTCTCTAATTGCGTCACAACCTTTTTTAAGTACAACTGAAAGCATATCCACCTTAGTAGTGATGTTAAAAAGCCTGATTCCAATTTTAGGTGTGACAATATAATTTACGTATGAGGGTACAAATAATATATTTAGAAATACAGGTAAGTTATTTTAAAATGCAAATATATAGTGTTGTTACTTTCTAAGTGTCATTGAATATTCCCTGATCCTTACTCTTTATTCTATATATGTCTATAGAACATATTGTAAGTCATTCTGTCTGGTCAATTCTGACTGTGATCAGTATAGATAGTCCTATCACTCCTTTTTTAGTGTTTCATAATCAACTTTTTCAGTTGTGTCCACGAAATTTTATGTACATTTGTCTCAATATTAGTGGAATGTGGGTTGATATTTTGGCTCTTGATTTTTAGTGGAGTTGTGAGAAATCACATTTTCACTGGCTAGGCACTAGTATGCAGGTTTATCCATATTCTCAGTAGATTTAATTAGATGAAAACCATTACTTAATAGATGAAGATGGTATTCCATGAGAATATTCACTTAAAAACCTTCATCTTTAATGAATTCAATATACTCATGAATTTATCAATTTATTTTACTACAAGTTAATTGTTTCCATATAAATTTTGTTTGCTAATCTACAGTATTCTCGATATGTTATTTGAGAAACAATTTGAGACAAGATGGCATTATAGTGTCACTCTTCACCATCTTAACCTCATTTATTTCAAGCATATGGCATAATAAAAATGTAAATTTCTACTGGAATCTTCCCACTCAAATAGAATCTGCCAGTCATTATTTTAATAGCTAGGAAGAAAAATAATGCAAAAATGATAACCAAAAAAACAAGATTAACTTTTCAGGTACCACAATCAGAACTCAAACACAAAATGATAAGTAGGCTGCACCTTCAAATTTGTGGCCTTAGCAAGGAATTTTAGCTGGAAGGTTGCTCTTTCCAGGTGATAAGGGCTAAATATTCCAGAAAGGATTAGATATTTGAAGCCAAGGTCAGAGGTGGTGTTACTTGATTTGAGAAGTGTGAGTGAACACAAAAATTGTGGACATTGCTTGGCCCATGACTGTGGATTTTGATCAACTAAAACTTTCTTAAAAGCCTTCAGGAAGAAATTGAACCAAGCTTCCTACTGTCTTTGTGGCTGGATTTGTGACTTTCTCACTATTACCAACAGGAAGAGGTAGGAAATGGAGCTCATGAGTTGAGTGTTGGTGACTAGTGAGAGCTACTCTGAACCTGCTAGACAGAAAGATTGAACACATCAGTGAAAACAGAGAGAAAGAATCTTTAAATTAGAAAAGAACATGCAATTCGTGATTTACATAGCCAGAAAGAATAACAATGCAAAAATAAGAACCAACAACAAGTATAATCAGAGAAAAAAAGTCAAGATTCAGAACATTCAGGCAAGTTCTGAATCTTGATTTTTTTCTCTGATTGTACTTGTTGGTGTGCGATGAGGAGAAGAAAAAGATGAAATCAAAGAGGTAGTGTTAGGCAAAGAGCATCCTGATGAAAAGGGCAATTGCAGGATGGCCATGTGTAGTGCTTTTGTAGTAATCCCAAATGATGGTGGCTTACACCATGGTGGTAATTGTGGAGGTGTTAAGATTTGGTGGCTTTATGGATATCTTTTG
This sequence comes from Loxodonta africana, assembly GCF_030014295.1. Lineage (NCBI taxonomy): Eukaryota > Metazoa > Chordata > Mammalia > Proboscidea > Elephantidae > Loxodonta > Loxodonta africana. The sequence continues at coordinate 19,015,482 of NC_087344.1, forward strand.
GTGGTATAGGCAACAGAGTTTTCTGAGAAATTGGGCACAGAGAGTAAGAAAGAAAAAAAAGAAAGAGAGAGGAATAAAAGGTGATGCTCAGTTGGAAAGAACTGCTCAGCACCCAAAAATATTGTATTATTATTCACTGTGATAGGAAAGACTGTGGGAAATGCATATCTAGGAGTTTAACATCAGGGTTGTAGTTTGGGGTAAGTTGAGTTTGAGATGTCTGTTGGAGAGGCCAAGTGGGCAGTTGTGTACAAATCTAGAATGTTATATAGGGGAACGGTATATATAAGTCTGGAATTTAGGAGAGTGATCCTCTCTGGAGACATAAATTTGAGAGTTATTATAGTTCGATAACTTTTAAAGCATTGAGTCTGGATGTTACTGCCAAGGAGTCAAGGTAGTTAAAGAAAAGAGGGTTAGGACTGAACTTATAGACACTCCAGTGTGTGAGGTCGGGAACATAAGAAAGACACATCCAAGGAAACTGAGAACTAGTAGCCAGTGAAGTAGGAGAAAAGCCAAGATAATGTACCTTGCTGAAAGCCAAGTGTATTAGTTTCTTGTGACTTCTGTAAAGTTCAGCACAAACATGATGGCATAATACAACAGAAATAAATTCTCTCACACTTCTGGAGGACAGAAGTCTGTGATCAGTTTCACTGTTCCGAAATGAAGGTGTATGCAGAGTAGCGCTCCTCTAGAGACTCACTAGGCAAATCTGTTGCCTCTTTGAGCTTCTGGTGGCTTCAGCTTTTCTTTGGCTTCTGGCCTCATCACACCATCCTTGCCTCAATGGGCATATTACCTTTCCTTCTGTCTGAGTCAAATCTCTCTCTAATCTCTCTTATAAAGGTATTTCTGATTGCATTTAGGGCCTACTCAGATAATCCTTTATCCCATCTGCAAAGAACCTTTTCCCCAATACAGTAAAATTTGCAAGTTCCACAGATTAGGACCTGATATTTTTGGGGCTGTTATGTAATATATTACACCAAGTGAAGAAAGTATTCCGGTAAGTACTAAGCTAAGTCAAGGTTGGTGACAAGCAAAGTAAGTGACAGAAGAAGAACTGAAGCCAGGATTTAACAAGGTGGAGAATCTTGATGACTCTCAGGAGCCCTGTCTGTTGCATGCAGGGTCAAGGGTCTGATTGAACTGAACTCAGATAGAAATGGGAGGACAGAATTGGTGATCAGCAAAATCCTAACGTACTTTCAAAAAATCAAATGTAGCAAAAACTGGAAAAAATAATACTTCTGCTGAATTTGGTTTAATTCCAGGAACGCTAGGTTGGTTCTTTCTCCATACAACCACAGTGTTCACTCTCACTATTCCTTTTCTTGAAAGTCAATTTCTCAGTGAGGCATCCTCTGGCCCTCTATCTAAATCACAGCACCTTCATATTTTCTTACCCTCTTTCCTGATGTGCGATCTCCATAGCACTTATCACCACCTAAGTCATGCTTTTCTTATTGCATCAGGTTGGGTTTCATGGTTTCCTGTCTACTCCACTTAAGCAGAGATTAGGATGTCAAAGATTTGTTAGGGAGTGCTCCTCGGACCAGCACCTGTGAAAGAAAAGGGAAGGAGGAAGGATTGGGCAGAGGAAGAAATTGAGTTGTGATGAAGTCTTGAGATCAGCAGGGAGCTCTGGAGCTGGAATGGCCCTTCAGGGTTATGCCAGTTGGGGTAAGAGAATCAGGCCTTTAAAAGGTGTGTAGATCATGCATTGGATGCAACACTGTGAGGAGGTGGGCCCTTGGGTGCAGAGGTTCTCTTCTACTGAGTCAGTCTCAAATGGCACTAACAGTTAAAGGCACTGTGCTTAGCTAAGTGCTGAAGCAAGTGCTTAAAAATATGTGAAAGTAGCAGGAAAGAAAGGACCAGAATGAGGATGCCAGACCTGGAAGAAAGTTGTGCTGGCTCACATTCATTGAGTACTTTATTTGAGTACTTATTAGGTGGCAAGCATTATATTTATTGTCGTTAATTTCTATTGAGTCTGCACTCACTATTTGGGATCTCATGTATAACCAAATGAAATGCATTCCAATCTTGTGGCATCTTCATGGTGGTTGGTATATTTGAGACCATAGTAGTGGCCATTGTTAATCCATCTCCTTGAAGGTTTCCCAGGCCTTTGTTGTCCCTCAACTTTATCAAACATGAAGTCCCTCTAGTGATTAATCCCTTCTGATGATGCATCCAAAGTAAGTGAGTTGAAAACTCACAATATTTTGTTCTCCATTGGGTTTTCATTGGCTGATTTTTAGAAGTAGATTACCAGGCCTTTCTTCCTTGTCTGTCTTAGTCTGGAAGTTTCACTGAAGCCTACCCACTATGGGTGACCTGCGGATATTTGAAATACTTGTGGCATAGCTTCCAGCATTGTAGCAACATGCAAGCCACCACAGTACAACACACTGACAGACAGGTAGTGGCATTATAATAAGCATGTGCAGTTACTATGGTGCTTGACTCTACATCAGACTTTCCCAGTATGAGGCTTAGTGTAAGCATCCCATGTTAATGAAATTTCTCTTGCTGGTAATTAGAGTTGGAAGGGACATATATCCCATACCAGGCTGATAGTGTAGGCTATCTTCTAAATGATTCCTTGGGAAGATTATCTCTCCATTGCAAAGAGACCAAATAGAAGCAGTCAGTTTTCTGTTTCTATTATTGTTTCTGAAATGACCTATGTGCCTTTGGTGACCATAAAGAGAACAACCTTAGGAAGAAACAAACATATGAAGAGTGAAAATGCAACACTGCAGTTCTGTGCCTGAACCTACTCTATCTCTGAAACCTTTGTTAGGAGTGATAATTGTTTTTAATATTTGACCCTGTTTGTGTCATTGATAAAAGTTGAGGTATCTAATATATTTTTGCCGACTTTATAGATGAGGATACTGAGCTTGGAAGCAAGTTGTCAAAGGTCAGACAGCTACTACAGAGCAGAGGTAGGATTCAACTTGATTTCCAGGATGAAGACCAGCTTCCTGAGACCAGGTACATGGATGGGTACATGGATGGAAACAGCCTAAAGAAGAGGGGCTGTAGTTCTGGATTCTCTGAGAGGAGAGGGGGAGGAATCCTTCTTGGTTTTCTGATTCCATGTTGCTGATGAGTCTGATGGAAAAAATAGACATAATGAGACACATAATAGATGTACAAAGTACCTCATTTTAGAGGAAGTCTCACATCTATATTGTGAAATGAAATGAAAATTACAAATCTTTCTCTATGCTCTCTGTTTCTGTTTTTCCTCCACTTCTTTCTTCCCTTCCTCTTTTACTTTTTTTCTCTCAGTCCTCCTCTCGACTCCACTAACCAGTTCCTCAAGTTTAAATTATTGAATATCCTACTGCCTAGGAAGTCACCAAATTTAAGATTATAGTTGCCTCTGGGAAGCAAAGGAAGGGGTTGGACAGAAATAAAAAGGCTATGTCCTCTCTTTTCTTACTATTTTGTTAATTTAAGAAGATACTCATTATGGCAAAATTTCAGCATTTTTAAATTCTGGAAACATAAATACATGAGTATTTCTCCTGTTCTTCTGTGCTGTTGTCCCTGTTAAAATACTTCATTGATTAATAAATGGAAACAGATATATGGCTGATTTAGCCTGTGGGTTCTGCCTGGTTTCCACCTCCTCCCTCAGAGTTCTCATAACCAGGTAACAGGGTGAAGCCAAATGATCTTCCGTGCAAAGGAATGTTAAAAATCATGTATAAAATGTAAGGAGAAGATTACCATACACCCCTGCTCTCTCAAAACAATACTAAATAAAATTTTGGAAAAATCTAGAACATTCAACAAAATTAAGCAAGGTCAAGTATGTGTTGAGATGGGAAAAGTTCCTGGAATTTTAGGGTCAGAGTAGGACATTAGCAGAATAAGATCTGTTCAAGTATTGGTGCAAAGGTAAAAGGAAACATGTGAAGAGGATGGACAATTAGGCAAACGCCTCACAAATGACTCCATTCTGCTCATCTTCTGCAAGTACCTACATCACAGCTGCCCCCAGATGGACTGGTAGACAAAGATCTCTCCCTATTTGCAAAACATAAACTAGGGAACTTCAGATTACTTCGGTGCCAACACTAAAGAGTGATATTAAGTTCCCCTCTGGAGACTGAAGGATAAAAATGCAAGTGCTGTGCTCAGGGAGCACAGAAAGATAGAAAGACCCAGCTTTTGTGCAGAAATAATGATCTGTTTTTCTCAGGTGTGCTGCCTACTGACCTGGGCAAGGCTGTTGTGTGTCATAGACAGTTTGTAATCTCTGTAGCCACTGAGGGATCAATATCCAAAGCTCCTCATTAGTCAGATTCTTTTGTTGTCATTTTGATCCCAGGCTAGTGAAAATCCTTAAGGAGCAAGGCTCAGAGAAAGAAAAACCTAGCATTGGCTGATTCCTGCACCAGGGATATGGCATCCTTTTTCCTCCAAGTCTTTCTGTTCACATCCATTGCAAGTACCATGCACACAGGGACACAGAACATTTCTGTAATTAAACACAAGCCTTCTTTTTTTAAGGTATATTCAAAGGCATCCCTCTTCCAACAAAAATATCAGGGAGACTGACATCATGTTTAGGCTCAAAAATACAGTTTATTATATTGGTATACATATCTGTACAAATACAAGTGATAATATTTATCAGTTCAACTTTATCAACTTCAATCCTAAAAAATGCCAGCTGTAAGAGCCGGTTCTAAATACAGTTCACTAAAGGTTGATCCTGTTTCTGCATATCGTGTTCAGCTGTTTGTAATGTATTCTCTGTAATTAATATGGGCTTAGCATGTAACAAAAGTTTTATTCTTTTTTTAGAATTTGCTACTAACCTTTCTCAAATTCATAGTAGTAGCTTCAATACACATTTTTTTGTCACATCACAAACCATGTTGTTCTTGTTAGGTGTCATCGAGTCCATACCGACTCATAGCCACCCTATGTACAACAGAACAAAACACCGCCCAGGCCTACGCCATACTCACGATCATTGCTATGCTTCAGCCCATTGTTGCAGCCAGTGTGTCAATTCATCTCACTGAGGGCCTTCCTCTTTTTTGCTGAACTTCTATTTTACCAAGCATTATGTCCTTCTCCAGGGACTGATCCCTCCTGACCACATGTCCAAAGTATGGGAGATGTAGTCTCACCACCCTTGCTTCTAAGGAGCGTTCTGTTTGTGTTTCTCCCAAGACAGATTTATTCATTCTTTTGGCAGTTCACCATATATTCAGTGTTCTTCTCCAACGCCACAATTCAAAGGCCTCAATTCTTCTTTGGTCTTACTCATTCATCGTCCAGCTTTCATATGCATAGGAGGTAAGTGAAAACACCATGGCTTGGGTCAGGCGCACCTTAGTCTTCAAGGTGACATCTTTGCTTTTCAACACTTTAAAGAGGTCTTTTGCAGCAGATTTGCCCAATGCAACGCGTCTTTTGATTTCTTGACTGCTGCCTCTGTGGATGTTGATTGTAAATCTGAGTAAAATGAAATCTTTGACAACATCAACCTTTTCTCCATTTATCATGATGTTGCTTATTGGTCCAGTTGTGAGGATTTTTTTTTTCTTTATGTTGAGGTGTAATCCATACTGAAAGCTGTGGTCTTTGATCTTCATGAGTAAGTGCTTCAAGTCCTCTTCACTTTTAGTAAGCAAGGTTGTGTCATCTGCATAACACATGTTGTATATGAGTCTTCTTCTGATCCTGTGCCCCATTCTTCTTCATATAGTCCAGATTTTAGGATTATTTTTTCAGCATACAGATTGAATAGCTATGGTGAAAAGAAACAACCCTGACACATTTTCCTGACTTTACACTATGCAATATTCCCTTGTTCTGTTTGACTGACTGCCTCTTGATCTATGTACAGGTTCCTTATGAGCACAATTAAGTGATCTGGAATTCCCATTCTGTGCAATGTTATCCATAATTTGCTATGTTCCACACAATGGAATGCCTTTGCATAGCCAATAAAACACAGGTAAACATCCTTCTGGTATTCTCTGCTTTCAGCCAGGATCCATATGACATCAGCAATGATATCGTTGGTTCCACATCCTCTCCAGAATCAGGTTTGAATTTCTGTCAGTTCCCGGTTGATACACTGCTGCAGCTACTTTTGAATGATCTTCAGCAAAATTTTGCTTGCATGTGTTATTGACGATATTGTTCAATAATTTCTGCATTTGGTTGGATCACCTTTCTTGGGAATAGGCATAAATATAGATCTCTTCCAGTCAGTTGGCCAGGTAACTGTCTTCCAAATTTCTTGACATAGATGACTGAGTACTTCCAGGCTGCATCTGTTTGTTGAAATATCTAAATTGGTATTCCGTCAGTTCTTGAAGCCTTGTTTTTCACCAATGCCTTCAGTACCTCTTGGACTTCTTCCTTCAGTACTATTGATTCCTGCTCATATGGTACCTCCTGAAATGGTTGAAAGTAGACCAGTTATTTTTTGGTATAGTGACTGTGTATTCCTTCGATCTTCTTTTGGTGCTTTCTGAGTCATTTAACATTTTACCCATAAAAATAAAAAACCAGACCCATTCCTGTTGAATTGATTCTGACTCATAACAACCCTATAGGACAGAGCAGAACTGCCCCATAGAGTTTCCAAGGAATGCCTGGTGGATTCTAACTGTCAACATTTTAGTTAGCAGCTGTAGAACTTAACCATTATGCCACCGGGGTTTCCCACATTCCCCCCATACAATTCTTCAGTATTGCAACTCGAGGCTTGGGTTTTCCTTCAGCTCTTTCAGCTTGAGAAATGCAGAACATGATCTTTCCTTTTGTTGTTCCATCTTCAGGTCTTTGCACTTGTCCTTATAATACTTCACTTTGTCTTCTCGAACTGCCCTTTGAAACCTCCTGTTCAGCTCTTTTATTTCTTTATTTTTTTCTTTTGCTTTAGCTATTTGACATTCAAGAGCAAGTTTCAGAGTCTCTTCTGACAATCACTTTTGTCTTTGTTTCCTGTCTTTTTAATGACCTCTTGCTTTCTTCATGTATGATGTCCTTGATGTCATTCCACAATGACATTAGAGGCTAGAAGTCTGAAATTACTTTTACTGTGCCCAAATCAAGGTGTTTGCAGAGCATTGCTCCCTCCAGAGACTCTACAGTCAGATCTATTTGTTGTCTCCTTGAGCTTCTGTTGGTTTCAGGCTTCCCTATATTTATGGTCCCATCATATCAATCCCTGCCTCTGTTACCTTCATTACCTTCTCTTCTGAATATGTCAAATCTCTCTCCGCATGTCTCTTATGAAGACATACATGATTGCATTTAGAGCTCATCAAGATAATCCAGGATAAGATCATTACTTAATCACATCTGAAAAGAACCTTTTCCCTAATAAGGCAATATTTACAGTTCCCACAGATTAGGGCCATTTGTCTTTGGGGCAATTATCCAGCCTATTATACCAGGAGAAGAAACTATTCCAATGAGGACTAGACTTAGTCAATGTTGCTGACAGGCGAGGTGACTACAGATGGAGAATTGAAGTCTGTACATAACATGGTAGAGGACTTTGGTAACACCTCAGGAGCAGTTTCTGTTGCATGCAGGGCAAGAGCCTGATTGGACTAACCTCAGATGGAAATGAGAAGAGAGAGTTGGTGAGCATGAGTATAGACAAACTTAAAGGAAGGAACAATTTCAGAAAATTTAAGGGAAGGAATATTATCTATTTCTTTTCATAATGCCAATGTAACATTGATATCAAAAGCAGACATAGTTATCACAAGAAAAGAAAATTCCAAGTACTCTTACTCCATTTTGAATAGGACAGGCATACGGTCTACTATGATGGAACTGACAAATTGAAGAGAATGGTGTCATATTCATTGGGAAAAAGAACATTCCAACATCTATCCTGAAGTACAACAGTGTCAGTGATGGCATAATATCCATATACCTCCAAGGAGTGCCAGTTAATACAACTATTATTCAAATTTATGCACTAACCACTAATGACAAAGATTTTTTAAAAATGATGATTTCTACCAATTTTTGCAGTCTTAATCTACCAAACATGCAATCACAATGCATTCATAATTACTGGTGATTGGAATGTGAAGGTTGGAAACAAAGAAGAAGGATCGGTAGTTGGAAAATATGAACTTGATGATGGAAACAGCATCAGAGACCACATGATAGAATTTTTCAAGGCCAACGACTTCTTCATCGCAACTACCTTTTTCAATAGCATGAATGGGGACTAAAAAAAGATGTCACCTTAAAGACTAATGTGCTCCTGACTCAAACCATGATTTTTTCAATTGCATTGTATGCATACAAAAGCTGGACAATGAATAAGGATGACAGAAAAAGAATTGATGCCTTTGAATTGTGGTTTTGGTGAAGAATATTGAATATACCGTGGACTGCCAAAAGAACGAACAAATCTGTCTTGGAAGAAGTACAACCAGAGTGCTCCTTAGAAGCGAGAATGGCAAGACTGCATCTCACATACTTTGGACGTGTTGTCAGGAAGGGTCAGTCCCTGGAGAAAGGCATCATGATTGGTGAAGTAGAGGGTCAGCGAAAAAGAGGAAGACTCTCAACAGATGGATTGACACAGTGGCTGCAACAATGTTTTCAAGCCTAACAATGACTGTGAGGATGGTGCAGGACCAGGCAGTGTTTCGTTCTATTGTGCGTAGGGTCACTATGAGTTGGAACTGACTCGAGAACACCTAACAACAACAACATAAACATATTGACCACACCAGATGGAATGCATAGAAATCAAATTGACTACTTCTGTGGAAAGAGATGACGGAGAAGCTCAATATCATCAGTCAGAAAAAGGCCAGGGGCAGAGTGCACGATAGACCATCAACTGCTCATATGCAAGTTAAAACTGAAGTTGAAGAAAATTAAAATAAGTCAATGAGAGCCAAAGTACATCGTTGTTTATGTCCCACCTGAATTTAGAGACCATCTTGAGGTAGATTTCATGCATTGAGCTCTAATGACTGAAGATCAGACAATTTGTGGACTGACATCAAGGACATCATGCAGGAAGAAAGCAAAAGGTCATTAAAAAGGTAGGAAAGAAAGAAAAGAACAAAATGGATCTCAGAACAGACTCTGAAACTTGCTCTTGAATGTCGAGTAGCTAAAGCAAAAGCTTAAATAAAAGGGCTGAACAGAAGCTTTCAAAAGGCAGCTTGAGTGGACAAGTTAAGTGTTATAATGACATGTGCAAAGACCTGGAGTTTGAAAACCAGAAGGAAAAAACACGGTTAACATTTCTCAAGCTGAAAAAACTGAAGGAAAAATTCAAGCCTCGAGTTCCTATATTGAAGGATTCTGTGGACAAAATATTGAATGATGCAGGAACCGTCAAAAGAAGATAGAAGGAATACACAGAGTCACTACATCAAAAAGAATTGGTTGATGTTCAGCCATTTCAGGAGGTAGCATATGAACAACAACCAATGGTACCAAAGAAAGAGGCATTGTTGGAAAAAAAAAAAAAAAAAAAGGCTGCAGGTATTGATGGATTACCAATTGAGATGTTTCAACAAACGGATTCAATGCTGGAAGCACTCACTCATCTATGCCAAGAAATTTGGAAGACAGCTACTTGGCCAGTTAACTGGAAGAGGTCCATATTTGTACCCATTCCAAAGAAAGGTGATACAACAGAATGCAGACATTCTCAAACAATATCGTTAATAATGCACACAAGTAAAATTTTGTTGAAGATAATTCAAAAGCAGGTGTAGCAGTACATTATGTGGGAACTGCCAGAAATTCAAGCCTGATTCAGAAGAGGACTAGGCACAGAGGGTATCATTGGTGATGTCGGATGGATCTTGGCTGAAAGCAGAGAATACCAGAAAAAATATTTACCTGTGTTTTATTGACTATGCAAAGGCATTTGACTGTGTGGATCACAACAAGTTATGGATAGCATTGTGAAGAATGATGTGATGGTTAAAGTCAACTTGGCTGGTCCTTGATTCTCAGTGGGTTTGCAGCTATGCTGTAGTTTGGCAGTTATGTAATGATGTAATCAACTCCATCATGAGATCTGCTATAAGCAGCCAATACGTGGAAACAGAGTTTCATTGGGGATGTGGCTTGCCTCCAGTATGTAAAAGGATATTCTGGCAAGGCTCTCACTCTGGATCTTGCAACTGGCTCCTCATCATCTGACCTCAGGTTTTTAGGACTTGAAGTAGAAGCTTACCTGCCGATCTTGGGTTTGCCAGCCCCTGCAGCAATGTGAATCAAGATAAGCCTCTAGCCTAAATTCTGACCCACAGACTTGGGACTTGCCAGCCTCTCCAACCGTGTGAGCCATTTCGTTGAGATAAGCCTCTCTCTCTCTAAATATATATGTATATATATATGTACATATACATGTACATATATGTATACACATATATGCTTGTATATATATACATATATACATACATATACATATATATACATATATATATGCTTCACTGGTTTTCCTTATATAGAACTCAACCTGAAACAAATGGGAATTCTAGAACACTTACTTATGTTCATGAGAAGCCTGTAAATAGATCAAGAGGCAGTCATTTGAACAGAACAAGGGGATACTGCACGGTTTAAAATCAGGAAAGAAGTGTGTCATGGTTGAATTCTTTCACCATACTTATTCAATCTGTAAACTGAACAAATAATCCAAGAACCTGTACTATATGAAGAAGAATTTGACATTGGGATTGGTGGAAGGCTCATTAACTACCTACGATATCCCAAAGACATAACCTTCCTTGCTGAAAGTGAAGCCGACGTCAAGCACTTACTAATGAAGATCAAAGACTATCACCTTAGTATGGATTATACCTCAACATAAAGAAAACGAAAATCCTCACAACTGGACCAATAAGCAACATCATGATAAACTGAGAAAATATTGAGAAAACAAAGTTAAGTATTATAATGACATACGCAAAGACCAGGAGTTACAAAACCAAAAGGGAAGAACACGGTTAACATTTCTCAACCTGAAAGAACTGAAGAAAAAATTCAAGCCTCAAGTTGCTATATTGAAGGATTCTTTGGACAAAATATTGAACGACACAGGAAGCATCAAAAGAAGGTGAAAGGAATACACAGAGTCACTGTACTAAAAAGAATTGGTTGTTAAGAATTTCATTTTACTTGGATCTACAATCAGTGCCCATGGAAGCAACAGTCAAGAAATCAAAGGACATATTTCCTTGGACAAATCTGCTGCAAAAGACCTCTTTGAATTGTTAAAAACCAAAGATATCTCTTTGAGGACTTAGGTGGGCCTGACACAGCCATGGTATTTTCAATCACCTCATATACATGCAAAAGCTGGGCAATGAATAAGGAAGACTGAAGAAGAATTGATGCCTTGGAATTATGGTTGTGGTGAAGAATGTTGAATATGCCATGGACTTTGTCTTGGAAGAAGTACAAACTGAATACCCCTTAGAAGCAAGGATGGCGCGACTACATCTCACATACTTAGCACACGTTGTCAGGAGGGATCAGCCCCTGGAGAAGGACATCATGCTTGGCAACGTAGAGGGTCAGTGAAAAAGAAGAAGACCCTCAATGAGATGGATTGAGACAGTGGCTGCAACAGTGGACTCAAACACAGCAATGATTGTGAGGTTGGTGCAGGATTAGGCAGTGTTTTGTTCTGTTATACATGGGATCACCGTGAGTTGGAACTGAGTCTATGGCACCTAACAACAACAACTATTATTACTGCAAAATTACTAACAAATTTCAAAAAATCAAATCCAGCAAAGTCGAAAAAAGATAATGCTTTCTGTCAAATTTGGTTTAATTCCAGGAATGCAAAGTTAGTCCTTTGTCCATATAACAGCGTTTACTTCCACTCTTCTTTAGGTCTTTACTCACAAGTCAGCTTCTCTGTGAAGTTTCTACTGGCCCACTTATCTAAATTGCAATGCCACCTTATTTTCTTCCTCTCTTTCCTGATTTATATTTTTCACAACTCTTATCACCATCTAACCTTCCATGTTTTTCTATTGCATCAAGTTGTGTTCTCTTGGGAAGCATAATTAGCATGCCCATGGTTTGTTAGTGGTGCTGAGATTAGCATCTTGAAAGAAAAGTGAAGAAAGTAGGACTGGGCAGAGGGAGAAAGTGAGTTGTGATACAATCCAAAAGAGAGCCTCCACTGACCTTCCAGGACATTCTTGAGCAGAACAAGAGAAAAGGCTGGAGAGACATAGAGTGAAAACACTTCTGGTCATCACCAAAGCACTAAAGGGTATGCAAAACAAGCCACACACCTAAAGAAGAAGTTTGCAAGGCACATAACTGAAAAAGCATTAATATCTCAATTAAATAAAGAAATCTTATAAATTAATAAGAAAAAAGCTATTCAATAGAAATATCATAAACAGATATTCCAAAAGGGGAAAGATAATGTCCCGTAGTATGTGAGACGACTCTCACCTTCATAATAAGAGAAATGTTTGTCAGTTGAATAATAGTCTACATCCATCAGATTGTTAGACTACAAGAATATGTGTTGGTGATTATGTGGATGCAAGGCACATCCGGTCCGAGTGTAAATTAGCTCAGCCGCTTGAGAAAACTCTTTAAAGTACCCAAATAAAAATGGTGTTCCCCTATGTCCAATAACCTACTTCTCCTCAAGTATAACATTCTTGCTCATTTCCACCAGGAGACATGTATGAGAATATTGAAATAGTTTTATTCATAAAAGCAAAAAACTAACTAGCAAAATTTCTGTCAACATCAAAAAAGGAGAACTTTTGTGATGTTACTTTACATAATGTGAAAGTATGAAGCATTGAAAATAAAAGAGATAGTGTTACTCCCAATCACAGGTTTGAATTTCAAAAACAGTGATGGGAAAAAACAACTAATATGGAGAATTCATGCATGAAGATTAAATATTTAGGACCAGATCCATTCAATGGGGAAACAAAAATCTCTTCAATAAATGGTACTAAGACAACTGGATAGCCACATGCAAAATAAATAAATCAAAATAAAGGTGAATCCTTGCCTCATACCATACAGAAAAGTTAAGTCAAAGTGGATCAAAAAATATAAGGCCTAAAACTGAAAACCTCTTTGAAGAAAACATAGAGACAAATTATCATGAGCTTGGATTAAGAAATAGTTTCTTAAAAAAGCACAGGTCACAAACAAAAAGGTAGTTATATTGGAATTCATTAACATTAAATATGTTTGTTCATCCACTTATATTATCGAGAGTGAAGAGGCAACCATAAAATGGGAAAAATATTTGCAAATCATATATCTGATAAGAGTTTAATATCCAGAGTATGTAATGAATTTTTAAAATTCAACAACAAAAAGATAAACCCTATAAAAATATGAGAAAAGAACTTGAACAAATATTTTTCCAAAGAAGTTATACAAATGGCCAACAAGCACCTAAAATGATGCTCAACATCGTTAGTCATCAGGAAAATGAAAATAAAATTCACAATGAGATACCACGTCACACCCACTTGTATGGTAATAATAATAGTAATAAGAATAATAATTTCTCAGTTTGCACTCATGAGGACCTTATGTGTTACAGAGTAGAATGGCATTATAGGGGTTTTTTTGGCTCTAATCTTTATGGAAGTGGATTGACAGGCCTTTCTTCTGTGGTGCCACTGAGTGGATTTGAACTGCCAACCTTTTGGTTAGTAGCTATGAACAAATTGTGCCACCTAGAGGCCTTATAAAAATGATAATAACAATAAATAATGATAAGTGAAAATAACAAGTGTTGGTAAGGTTGCAAAGAAATGGGAAACCTCATAAAATGCTTGTGGAATTTTAAAATGGTGCAGCTATTTTGAAAAATAATCTGGCAGTTTCCCAAATGAATAAAGTTACCATATGACACAGCAATTCCATTCCTAGGTATACACCCAAGAGATATGAAAACATATGTCCACACAAAAACTTATACAGAAATATTAATAGCTTTATTATTCATAAAATATAGAAAGTAAAAACAACTCAAATGCCCATCAATAGATGAAGGGATAAACAAAATGTGACAAAACCATACAATATATTACTCAACTACAAAAAGGAATGAAGTACTGATGCATGCTATAACATAAAAGAGCCTTGAAATTATGCTACCAGACACAAAAGTCCACATATTATAAAATGTTATTTGTATGGAATATCAGATTAGGGAAAGCTATAGAGACAGAAAGAAGATAAGTGGTTGCCAGAGTTGGGGAGAGAAAGGATTGGAGAGTGGCTGATTAATAGATAACGGGGTTTCCTTTTAGGGGATGAAAAAGTTCTGGAGCCGGGTAGCGGTGATTGTTGCACAAAATTGGAATTTACTTAGTGCTGTTGAATTGTAGTTTTTTAAACGTTTTCAATGGTAATTTATGTGATGAGTGTTTTACTACAGCTAAAAAAAAATGGCTAGATTTCTAACAAGTTCAAAAAGAGTCAGATTTATTTAATAGATATATACTGGGGTGATAAAAAGGGTGCAGTTATATCCTATGAAAATGTCAGTATTTGTAGGACAAATACTCTCAAATCCTGGTAATTTCATTAGATTCACCTAATAAAAGGACATCAAGGAAATGATACAGAGTTCAGGAGGTGAGGAGTGTGATATGATTGGGAGACTGCTCAAGTGCATGCTGTGGTGACGATAATGCTTTATTTATTCATCTGGTGATAAGTATTGTCTTAGTCATCTAGTGCTGCTATAACAGAAATACCGCAAGTGGATGGCTTTAACAAAGAGAAATTTATTTCTTCACAGTAAAGTAGGCTCAAAGTCCAATTTCGGGGTGTGAGCACCAGGGGAAGGTTTTCTCTCTGGGTTGGCCTTCTGGTCAATCTTCCCTTGGGCTAGGAGTTTCTCTGCACAGGAAACCTGGGTCCAAAGGACATGCTCTGCTCCTGGCACTGCTTTCTTGGTGGTATGAGGTTCCCCTATCTCTCTGTTTGCATCTCTCTTTTATATCTCAAGAGATTACCTCAAGACACAATCTAATCTTGTAGGTTGAGTCCTGTCTCACTAACACAGCTGCTGCTCATCCTCTCTCATTAACATCATAGAGGCAGGATTTACAACATGTAGGAAAATCACACAATACCAGGAATCATGGCCCAGTCCAAGTGATATACACATTTTTGGGGGGATATAATGCAATCCCTGACAGATATATATTTTGTCATCACCTTGCTGCTTTTTAAGAACTACAGACACATTTTACACACTAATTTGTATATGATATTTTAACAAGTAAAACTGAGGAAAGGTCTTTCATATTCCAGATTCTAAATACAATCTCCTATGGTCTTCTAATATGAAAGTCATGCTTCTCAGACTTGAGCACATCAGGATCCCAAAAAGAACTTATTAAAAACAATCATCCTTCAGCTGTCTCCCCAGAGATTATAAGGTAGTAGTTCTTGGGTGCGGTCCAGAAATCTGCCATATGAACAGGGTCTCAGGTAGCTCATCACTGCAGGAGTTCTGCGGACATCAATGGAGGAAGCTCAGCACTAGAAGATATGTTAGGTGTCTGTCCTCCAGGAATGTTACTAAACATAACCCCTCCCCTGAACCTTCTACCCCCTTTGATGAACAGAAGACCTTCCTGCACTCCTTTGGCTCTCCTCTGAGGTCCCCGTTGTTCTCACCTCCACACCCAGAGAGAGGATTATGTCTTCTAGTCTAGCTTTTTTGTACTTGTGGGAAAAGTCATCTCCTTAATCTTGCCAATTTAACTTTCTTCCTGTATTATTTTACACTTAACATGTCCTCCTCAAAGTAAAGATCTTGTTCATAGAAAAACCATTTCCCTCATAAAGAGACATCACCCTTTTGCTGCCCTATGGACATACGATATCCCAACTACTTTTTATGCCTCTGGAGTTCTTTGGGAGTATGGTTTTCTCACTGCAAGTATTTGCTGCCCTTCAGTGGGGTCTTGTCTAATGGCAAAAGGTGAAAGAAACCTAGTTGAAGCAAAATACCTGGAGTTCGAGGCTTGCAAGTAAGGAAGTGCAATCATGAAGTGTGATTGGATTAAAATTTTATGTCTTTTGGCCCTTGTACCCCCTAGATAAGCCTTGTAAGAATATTTCTGGTTTCCTGAATTTTTGGGGGGTGGGGGAGAGGGTGGGAATTGTATTACTTTTTTTGAGTGTCATCTTTGGAAAACCAGAAGTTCCCCCATGTAATGGAAGGTGCCCCACCGTATTTTCAGCAACCAAGACTCACTGGGACAGACAGTCACCCATCAATCAGCAGGCTTGAGAATGCAACAAGTTTATTATTATAACCATGTAGTCCCAGATAATATTTGTCAAAATCCATATTATCAACCAAAAATTTAAACACACTCCATGACTCAGCATACTTCCATTAATGAAAACACATGATATCAAGAGAAAATAAAATTCAGAGCAGAAAATAATAGGATCACCAAAAGGTTAAAACGTTTTGGATAAGAGGTCCAAGATAGTAGCGAATACTCTAAAACTCTAGTGATTCAATTAATTTTACTCAAATGGAGTTTGTAGACTGTGCTGGAAAAGAGTAAGAAGCACAGCAAGACAAGGTGACTAAGGAGAAATGTAAAACTCACATTAGTTCTCTTCAATAAATCAGTTAGGAGAAGTCAAACCAAATAAGGTGCCAGAAAAATATTACCAGCTTTTATCATGCCTACCCAAGAATTATTCATCTGACTACATAATTAAGACTAGAAAAAGCCTGTGACAGATGTTAAAATAAAGGCAAGCAAATGTAATTACTGAAAGTGCAAAAATATGTGAGAGCAAAAGGATTGCATAACGTGTGAATATTGGCAAGAAATGGAACACAATGATACTAGTTCAGTTTTACTGAGTGCTTACTATGTGGGAAGCACTGTATTAAGTGCTTGTAGTGGTTTGGGTTGACTTCCCAATGGAATTGCACTCCAAACGGTCAGCTAAAGTCTCGTATAATGATCATTTTCCCCAGTATCGGGAATTAGATTAAGAAGGGGCATATGCTCCTATTCTCATTGGTGATGGGAGAGTATATTAGTTTCCTTTGGCTGCCATAAAAAATTACCACAAAGTTGATTGCTTAAAAAGAGAAATTTATTATCTCACAGTTCTGAAGGCTGGAAGTCAGAAACAAAGGTGTCAGCAGAGGTATACTACTTAGAAGAGTCTAGTGGAGAATCCATTCATTGCCTCTTCCAGTTTCAGGAAGAGCTTGGTGGCTCCAGGTGTTCCTTGGCCTGTGACCATATCACTCCAACCTCTACTTCTATGGTCGCATTGCCTCCTACTTTTCTCTGTGTCTTCTGCACTGTCTGTGTTATAAGACTATGTGTGATTGCAATTAGGCCCAGGAGGATAATCCAGGCTTAATCTCCCTCTCTGCCAAGGCCCTTGGTCCAATTAGGGTAACAGTAACCCTTTTATCATGTCAGTAATAGTCACAGGATCCAAGAATGAGGATGTGGAAATACCATTTTGGGGGCAACCCCCTAACCTACGACAGGAGGCATGTCTTCTGATGACTGCATCAAAAAGTCTGTTAACAATAGGCCTAGGAAGGACAGTAAGTTCTCTCTCTGAGTATTATGTGTGGTATTATATCTGCATCTGCTACAAAAATCCAGAGACCATAAGGGAAATTAGTGCTGGGATGAAGCCACCACATGTAGGACTAATGAAGCCCTACTATCCTATTCCTGTAGATTCCCTATCTCTGAAGTCTTTCTAATGAAAGATAGCCCTTTTCATTTTTTGAGTATATTAGTGCCTGAGATTCTTTTAATTATTAGCACCAAAGTCTTTTTCACTGATGATGTTCAAATATCTCACGATCATCTAAAACCCCTGAGAAAATATAATTGCCATTTTGTAGACGATGAAACTATGTGTTGTTGATGCTGACCAGCAGGGAGAGTTTATCAGTGATAGGTCTTAGGATAATTAGTGAATTGGCACAGATGACACATCACTAAATAGAAGGCATCCTACCAATGAGTTTTCTCAAGCTTACTTTTATGTCCCTGTTCCTTAGGCTGTAGATAAAAGGATTCATCATTTGAGGGATCACAATGTACATCACTGAGGCTACTGCAGTCTTCTTGGGAGAGAGTGCAAATGCAGAACTGAGGTACACACCAACAGATGTCCCATAAAATAAAGAAACAACGGAGAGGTGAGACCCACAGGTGGAAAAAGCTTTATGCTTTCCATCAGCTGATGGCATTCTTAAAACGGAGGAGATAATTCGAGTGTAAGAGAATATGATCCCAGAGAGAGGAATACCACCCAATATGCAAGCCACAAAATATATCAGGATGTTATTGATGAGGGTACTGGAACAGGCGAGCTTGAGGACCTGAGCAAGTTCACAGAAGAACTGAGGGATTTCAAGATTTGTGCAAAAGGACAGCTGCAAAACCATCAGACTGTGGATCAGCGCATCCACCATACTGATGAACAAAGAAAGTAGAACTAGCAGGCTGCAGAAGCAGGGGTTCATGATGACTGTGTACTTCAGTGGGTGACAAACGGCCACATAGCGATCATAGGCCATAGCTGCAAGAAGAAAATTTTCAAAACCGCAAAAAACCTGGACAAAGAAAATCTGATTGAGGCAGCCTGTATAAGTGACGCTCTGACTCTGCGTCTTGATATTCACTAGCATCTTTGGGATGGTAGTTGTACTTAAACAGATGTCAGTAATGGACAGATTGGAGACAAAGAAGTACATAGGAGTGTGCAGGTGGAAGTCAGAGCTGACAGTCAGGATAATGAGCAGATTTCCAAGGACAGTGACCAGGTACATGGTCAGGAATAGGCTAAAGAGGAGAAGCTGCAGCTCTGGATCTTCTGTCAGTCCCAGGAGAAGAAATTTTGAAACACTTGTTTGGTTTCTGGATTCCATATTGTTGATGAGTCTG
This sequence comes from Loxodonta africana, assembly GCF_030014295.1. NCBI lineage: Eukaryota > Metazoa > Chordata > Mammalia > Proboscidea > Elephantidae > Loxodonta > Loxodonta africana. Next base: position 19,034,462 of record NC_087344.1, read on the forward strand.
ATGGAATGACTGGGCAACAAGACAATCAAATGTGTGATCACTGGACCAACAGCAGCAGGAGCAGCTTCACCAGAGGCAAACATTATCTTGGGGAAGGAAGAAGAGGAATGGAGGGGGATACAAAAGTGGTACCTTCTGTATGCATATTACTTGGTTATTCAAAAAAAAAAAAAAAAAAGACCTGAAGCTAATCTAGCAGAATGTCAACATTAATTTATTCTGGAAGGCGGGGGGATGGTTATTTTCTTATTACACTATCTGTGCTTTTATGATCATTTTAAATATTTAGTAATTTTATAAATAGAAATAGACTTAGAAAGCAGCCTGATGAGTCAATCGGGGTCTCCACCTCCTTCCCCAGAGATCAGAAAGGGCAGTGGAGATAATACAAAGATGTACCAAGAATCAGGAAGATAAGATGGAGCTGACAAACCCTCCTCTGCCATTACTACCACAAGATCGCAAGTAAGTGTCAAGAGAATTTTGTAACAGTCCTCCTGTTTGACAAAGGTTAGGCTTCCGCTCAACAGGAAAATCATCCTTGCAGTTGTAGAGACAGAGCAAGAGACTAGCAGAACGAGAACTCTTTGATATTGGTGCAAAGTTATAAGGAAACCTGGCAAGAAAAAGACAGACAAACAAGATTCCCATGGAAGACTTGGTTCCAGTCATTTCCTGCATGTACTCTCTTCACATGCATCATTCTCCTGGATGCCCTTTTCAAACACTAACTTTCCAAATATTAACTAGGGGACTTTAGGTTACCTGGCTGGCTGAGGAATGATACCTGACATCTGTTCTGGATGCCGAAGACAGAAGATATGTCCTCAGGAAGGACAGAGAGTCTGAGTGAAGCATTAGACTCCCGGGCAAAAAGGGTCATCTCTGGGAAGAGAGTCATGTGTCCTTATAGGGGAAGAACTCTAAAGTGAGATGTTCCAGGCAGCCTATTTGGAGTCTCTCTATCCCTGGAGGCTCAATATCCAAAGCTCCTCATTAGCCCAACACACTTAATGTCATTCTGATTGCAGGCCAGTAAAAATCCTAGAAGACCAAGACTTTAGAAGGTGGAGTTCAGGATTGTTGATTCCCTGTGAGACCAGCTTCATGCCATTCACCTCGCTCCACCTGTTGGTGCTCACCTCCATGTCACATATGTTGTATACGTGGACCCGTCATCATTTTCCAATTGGATTCCAATCTTTTCTTCTTAGGTACAACAAAGGACATCTCTATCTAATCAATGGTATCAGGAAACCCAAATTCAATATTAGGTGTGTTAAGTACAGTATATATGTGTGAATATGAAAATATATTTATACATATAGCTAATATAATGTAAAAGTGCAAACTCAGCAATGTTTCTTCTAAGAATAATGACTGTTTCCTGAAACTTAGCCTATCTTTTGTATATATTAAAAGGATATTCTAGCCTATTCCCTGATCAGTTTTGCCCCTGATCAATATAAGTAGATCTAGATCTGTTACTCCCTATTTAGAGTTCTATAACAACCTTTTCCAGCTTCCTTACATTATTTTAGCATACATTTTTCTTCATAATAGGAGGCCGTGGATTGAAATCATGTCTTTTGATTTTTAATAGAGTTGTGAGAAATTATAATGTGACATGCACATTAGTATGTGATTTATCCATATTCAGTAAATTTTGTAAGATTTTAACCAAAATTTAACAGATGAAGATTGTGTTTTAAGTGAATATTCACTTAAAAACTTGCCATTTTTTTAATTCAATATTTTCACATGTTTATGAATTTCTTTTACTACTATTTCTATAGGTAAAGAAATTTAATCTATAGTTATTTGATATATTAAAATCGACTTGAGATAAGCTGGCATTGTAATCTTACCCTTTGCCATCTTAACTTCATTCACTTCAAATATATGCAATAATAGATAAAATATAATAAGATATACCTGGGCTCAGATAGTAGGCATGGCCAAGGTGGCAGAGTAGTCAGATGCCTCCAGTGGTCCCTCTTACTGCAAAGACCTGAAAAAACAAGTGATTCGATTATATATATGACAAGCTAGGAACCCTGAATATCAAAGGCAAAGTTAAGAAATCGGACTGAGTGACAAGGGGATGGAGAGACAGTGCAGAAGCAGCGAGAAGCTGTCAGACCTAACTCTGTGGGGTGCAGCCCCAATTCCCTAGCAAGACCCCTGGGGGTCCAAGCCAGCATGCACATCCCACACAAGACTTCGGAATCTGAGATATAAGAGCATTCTCAGAACAAGACAAGTGATTTTGTCTAATTTACAGTGCAGGTCTAATACCTCCTCCTTTTGAAAGAACTCTCTCCCATCTATCTGATCCCTCCTCCCTTTGCTCCAGCCAGCTTCAGTGACAGTTGATTTCCCTGGACCTGAGTTATGTCTTGCTGCACTCCCTGAGCCATTCACCTGGCCTGGGAGAAGGAACAAATTAACAAAAGGGGGAAAAATAATCTGCTGGCTTCCCTAATCTGAAAACTTAGAGCAGAAGTAGCTCCTGTCCAGGCACAAGCAGTCCACAGATTTTGAATGTCTTTCACCCCTGCATGGACCCAGGTGGCCCCAGTACAGCAGAAAGGATCCTGCAAACATATTTCAAGGGTGAATGTCCTTGAGGTCTGACTGTAACTGTTTCAGCTGTGCAGTGGAGAGGCTGGTTTTTGATGCATGACACAGCTCTGCATATTAAACAGGGTCCTCACCTACTCACAGCAGGGACCTAAGGACTGGTGGCTCCACCCACACCACCAAGTCACTTGTGACAGGGGTCCATGAATAAGTGGTGCCTCTCAGTTCTTACAGTTCAAATCATTGGGTGCCTATGGTATGGCTGCAGAGCCCACCAACCAGTGCACTCTACAGAACAGAGACTAGACTTTCTCAAAGAAACTGGGAGGAAGGTTGTCAGGCCCCTGCCTTCAACAGAGTGTGACCCCCTGCTGCAACCAGAAACCTGTGCATACACCAATCACCACTGCTCCACTAAGATCGTAGGTCAGGAGGCGGGCCGAGATGGCAGGATAGACAGATCCTTCCAGTGAGCCCTCTCACAACAAAGACCAAAAAAAGAAAAAGTGAAACAAGTATAGTTATGACAAGCTAGGAGCCCTGAACATCAAAGGCAAGGTTAGAAAATGAACTGAGGGGAAGGGGGAGAAAAAGACCGTTCAGAAGTAGAGAGGAATCACTGGACCTGAAACACTGAAAGCCCTCAGGCACCATCCCCAGGAGCGGCTCTGGCAGGCTTGTACTAGCATTCAGCCACAGTTTCCTCAGGGAGAAGCATCCAGCCACACAGCCTACTCACACCTCCAGAACCAGAGAAGAACTGAGCTCTCGGCAAAAGCTAAGTACTAAGTACTTGGGTATATTTTACCGCACCCCTGCCACCAAGCCAACTCCAGTGGTTGTTGATTTACCTGGGCCTGAGATAGGCCCTGTTGAGCACCTATAGCCATTCTCCAGGCCCTGGAGAAGGAATAAACTCACAATTAGGGGAGAAGACAAGTTGCCAGCTCCACTAACATGGGAAGTTCAGGACAGAAGCAGCTCCTGTCCAGGCATAAACGGTGCATGGACTTTGAGTACCTTTCCTGTCTGCATGTACCTGTGTGGCCCGTTTCAGGAGAATAAGCCCTTGCTGGCAGACTACAACTGTTTCAGCTGTGCGGTGGAGAGTTGGGTGTTTGGTGTTTGGCATTGCTTTTCCTATTAAACAGCGTTCTGACATACCCACATCAGGGGCCTAAGGACTGGTGGCTCCACTCAGGGCACCCAGACACCCACAACAGGGGTCCAAGAATAACTGGTACCTCCCTGTCCTTACAACCAAAAACACTGGGTGCCCATGGTCCATCTGCAGAACCAACCCACCTGTACACTCTAGGGAACAGGGACATGTTTTCCTCAGAGACACTTTGGGGATGATTCTCAGCCCCCTGGCTTGTTCAGAGCATGACCCCCTGCTGCAACCAGATACTGGTACCTACACCAATCACCCCTGCCCTCTAACACTGTAGGCAGAGCCTGTACCACACACTTGATAAGCAGCTACCTGGACACCTGAACTGAATTCATACAATAAAAGTGAATGGACCCCTAGACTGATATACCTGATAAGAGCTCTAGCTATCTGGGAACAAGACGTCAGAGCCCCAAAGGTGAAAATAATCAAGCTAGCTCACTCAGGCAACACATTGGGCAGATCAAAACAAAACAAAGCAAGAAGCTATGATACAGTAAGCAAACAGAAAATAAACTAATACAATAACTTATAAATGGCTCAGAGACAACAGTTAGTATCAAGTCACAGACCATGATTGCCTCAACAAGCTCTCAAAACAAAGAGTCAAGGGATCTTCTAGATGAAAGTGCATTCCTGGAATTACCAGAGGCAGAATACAAAAGATTAATATACAGAACCCTTCAAGACATCAGGAAAGAAATGAGGCAATATGCAGAACAAGCCAAGGAACACACAGATAAAGCAGCTAAAGAAATTAAAAAGATTATTCAGGAACATAATGAAACATGTAATAAGCTGGAAAAATCCATAGACAGACAACAATCAGAAATTCAGTAGATTAACAATAAAATTAGAGAAGTAGACAACTCAACAGAAAGTCAGAGAAGCAGATTTGAGAAAGTGGAAGACAGAATTTGTGAACTTTGAAGATAAAGCACTTGGCACCAATATATTTGAAGAAAAATCAGATAAAAGAATTTTTAAAAAATGAAAAAACTTTAGAATCATGTGTGACTCTATCAAGAGAAATAACCTACAAGTGATTGGAGTATGAGAACAGGGAGGGATAACAGAAAATACAGAGAGAGTTGTTGAAGATTTGTTGGCAGAAAACTTCCCTGATATCATGAAAGATGAGATGATATCTATCCAAGATGCTCATTGAACTCCACATAAGGTAGGTGTTAAAAGAAAGTCACCAAGACATATTATAATCAAACTTGCCAAAACCAAAGGTAAAGAGAGAATTTTAAGAACAGCTAGGGATCAACGAAAAGTCACCTACAAAGGAAAGCCAAAAGGAATAATCTCAGACTACTCAGCAGAAACCATGCAGGCAAGAAGGCAACGGGCTTACTTCCAAAAAAAATTGAAGGAAAAAAAAAAAGCCTGCCAAGAATCACATATCCAGCAAAACTGTTTCTCAAATATGAAGGTGAAATTAAGACATTTCCAGATAAACAGAAGTTTAGGGATTTGTAAAATCCAAACCAAAACTACAAGAAATACTAAAGGGATTTCTTTGGTTAGAAAATCAATAATATCAGGTATCAACCCAAAACTAGGACACTGGGCAGAGCCATCAGAAGTCATCCCAGACAGGGAAATCACAAAAATAAATCAAGATTAAAAAAATGCTCAAAACAGGGTAACAGCAACGTTATTACATAAAAGAAGACAACATTAAAACAATAAAGAGGGACTAAGAAATGTAGTCATAGATCTTCCATATGAAGAGGAATATAAGGCAATACAAAGAAATAAAAGTTAGGTTTAAATTTAGAAAAATAGGGGTGGATAATATGGTAACCACAAAGGAGACAAACTATCCTACTCATCAAAATAAAATAAAAGGAAAAAACAGAGACTCGGCAGAAACAAAACCAACAACAATGAATATAAGGAAAGGACCATATATAAAGACAATCTACTCAGCACATAAAATTAAGTGGGAAGAAGAAACTGTCAACAACACACAAAAAAAGACATCAAAAGGATAGCACTAAATTCATACCTATCCATAATTACGCTGAATGTAAATAGACTAAATGCACAAATAAAGAGACAGAGAGCAGCAGAATGGATGAAAAAGCAGGATCTGTCTCTATGCTGCCTACAAGAGACACACCTTAGACTTAGAAACACAAACAAACTAAAATTCAAAGGATGGGGAAAAATATATCAAGCATACAACAATCAAAAAAGACCAGGAGTGGCAATATTAATTTCTGACAAAAGAGACTTTAAAATAAATTCCATCATAAAGGATAATGATTAAAGGGACAATACACCAAGAAGATAAAACCATATTAAATATTTATGCAATGACAGGACTGCAGGATCAAAAACAAACTCTACCAGCATTGAAAAGTGAGAGAGACAGCTCTACAATAATAGTAGGCTTCAACACACCACTATCGGTGAAGGACAGAACATCCAGAAAGAAGCTCAATAAAGACACCCAACCAAAACCAAACCCACTGCCGTTGAGTCCATTCCAACTCATAGTGACCGTAAAGAACAGAGTAGAACTGCCCCGTAGAATTTCAAAGGAGTGCCTGGCAGATTTGAACTGCCAACCTCTTGGTTAGCAGCCGTAGCACTTAACCGCTAAGCCACTAGGGTTTCCAATAAAGACATGGAAGATCTAAATGCCACAGTAAACCAACTTGACCTCCTAGACATATACAGAACACTCCACTCAACAGCAACCAAGTATACTTTCTTTTCTAGTGCACATGGAACATTCTCTAGAATAGACCACATATTAGGTCATAAAGGAAGCCATAGCAGAATGCAAGACACTGAAATATTACAAAGCATCTTCTCTTACCATAAAGCCATAAGTGGAAATCAGTAAGAGAAAGAGCAGGGAAAAGAAATCGAACACTTGGAAACTGAAGGATGGAGTAAAGTAATTCATAGAATCCAATAAGAATGAAAAGACCTCCTATCAGAGCTTTTGGGACACAGGGAAAGCAGTGCCCAGGGGTTAATTCATATCAATAAATACACACATCCAAAAAGAAGAAAGGGCCCCAAATCAAAGAATTATCCCTACAACTCGAACGAATAGAAAGAGAACAACAAAAGAAACCGTCAGACACCACAAGAAAACAAATAAAAAAAGTTAGAGTAGAACTAAATGAAATAGAAAACAGAAAAACAATTGAAAGAATTAATAAGATCAAAAGCTGGTTGTTCGAAAAAAATCAACAAAATTGATAAACTATTGGCCAAACTGACAAAAGAAAAAAAGGAAAGGAAGCAAATAACCCAAATAAGAAATGAGATGGGCGATATTACAACAGACCCAACTGGAATTAAAAGAATCATATCAGATTAGTATGAAAAATTGCACTGTAACAAATTTGAAAACCTAGAGGAAATGGATGAATTCCTAGAAACGAATTACCTACCTAAACTAACACAAATAGAGGTGGAAAAACTAAATAGACCCATAACAAAAGAAGAGATTGAAAAAGTAATCAAAAAACTCCCAACAAAAAAAAAGCCTTGGCCCTGATGGCTTCACTGCAGAGTTCTACCAAGCTTTCAGAGAAGAGTTAACACCACTACTACTAAAGGTATTTCAGAGCATAGAAAAGGACAAAATACTCTCTATCTCATTCTATGAAGCCAGCATACCCCTGATACCAAAACCAGGTAAAGACACCACAGAAAAAGAAAATTACAGAAATATATCCCTCATGAACTTAGATGCAAAAATCCTCAACAAAATTCTAGCCAATAGAATTCAACAACATATCAAAAAAAAAAAAAATTCACCATGACCAAGTGGGATTCATACCAGGTATGCATGGATGGCTTAACATTAGAAACACAATTAATGTAATCCATCATATAAATAAAACAAAAGAGAAGTATCACACTATTTTCTCAATTGATGCAGAAAAGGCATTGGACAAAGTTCAACACTCATTCATGATAAAAAAAACTCTCAGCAAAATAGGAATAGAAGGAAAATTCCTCAACATAATAAAGGGCATTTATACAGAGCCAACAGCCAACATCATCCTAAATAGAGGGAGCCTGAAAGCATTCTCCTTGAGATCGGGAACCAGACAAGGATGCCCTTAATCACCACTCTTATTCAACATTGTGCTGGAAGTCCTAGCCAGAGCAATTAGGCAAGATAAAGAAATAAAGGGCATCCAGAGTGGCAAGGAAGAAGTAAAAGTATCTCTATTTGCAGATGGCAGGATTTTATACACAAAAAACCCTACGGAATCCTCAAGAAAACTACTGAAACTAATAGAAGAGTTCAGCAGAGTATCGGGATACAAGATAAACATACAAAAATCAGTTGGATTCCCCTACACCAACAAAAAGAACATTGAAGAAGAAATCACCAAATCAATACCATTTACAATAGCCCCCAAGAAGTTAAAATACTTAGGAATAAATCTTTCCAGAGATGTAAAAGACTTGTACAAAGAAAACTACAGTACACTTCTGCAAAAAACCAAAAGAGACCTACATAAGTGGGAAAACATACCTTGCTCACGGATAGGAAAAGAACATTATAAAAATCTCTATTCCACCAAAAGTGATCTATAGATTTAATGCAATTCCAATCCAAATTCCAATGACATTCTTTAATGAGATGGAGAAACAAATCACCAACTTCATATGGAAGGAAAAGAGGCCCCAGATAAATAAAGCATTACTGAAAAAGAAGGACAAAGTGGGAGGCCTTACTCTACCTGATTTTAAAACCTATTATACTGCCACAGTAGTCAAAACAGCCTGGTGCTGGTACAACAACAGATACATAGACCAATGGAACAGAATTGAGAATCCAGACATAAGTCCATCCACATACGAGCAGTCGATATTCGACAAAGTCCCCAAATCAGTTAAATGGGGGAAAAGACAGTCTTTTTATCAAATGGTGCTGGCATAACTGGATATCCATCTGCAAAAAAAATGAAACAAGACCCATACCTCACATCATGCACAAAAACTAACTCAAAATGGACTTTGTCAAATCTAAAACATTAAAGATCATGGAAGAAAAAAATAGAGACAAGGCTAGGAGCCCTAATACATGGCATAACAGTATACAAAACACTACTAACAATGCACAAACACCACAAGAGAAACTAGATAACTGAGAGCGCCTAAAAATCAGACACTTATGCTCATTCAAAGACTTCACCAAAAGAGTAAAAAGACAACCTACAGACTGGGAAAAAAATTTCAGCTATGACACGTCAGATCGGCAACTAATCTCAAAATCTGTAATATACTGCAAAACCTCAACAACGAAAAGACAAATAACCCAATTAAAAACTGGCAAAGGATATGAACCAGCACATCACCAAAGAAGGCATTCGGGCAGCTAACAGATACATGAGGAAATTCTCATAATCATTATGTATTTGAGAAATGCAAATCAAAACTACAATGAAATGGCATCTCATCCCATCAAGGCTAGCATTAATACATAAATAAATAAATAAATAAATGCTGGAGAGGTTTTGAAGAGATTGGAATACTTATACACTGCTGGTGAGAATGTAAAATGGTACAACCACTTTGGAAATCGATTTGGTGCTTCCTTAAAAAGGTTGAAATAGAACTACTATACAATCCAGCAATCTTACCCTTTGGCATATATCCTGGAGAAATGAGTCCTCACATGCATAGATATATGTACAGCCATGTTTATTGCAGCACTGTTTACAACAGCAAAAAGACGGAAACATCCAAGGTGCCCATCAATGGATGAATGGGTAAACAAGGCAGGGGACTGACAACCGCCCCTCACTGTCTGTGAGGAAAGCGTGTCCTTATTCCCTAGAGCGTGTAGGTAGGTGAGCTTTGCAGGTGGAATATGGGCACCCAGTGCTGTTGGCTGTAAGAGCTAAGAGGCACCACTTATTCTTGGATCCCTGTAATGGGTGGCTAAGTGGTGTGGGTGGAGCCACCAGTCGTCAAGCCCCTGATGTAGGTAAGTGAGGACCCTGCTTCATAGGCGCAGCAATGTCAAATATCATGAACGTGCCTTTCCACCACATAGCTGAAACAGTTGAAGTTAGACTTCAGGTATACACCCTGTTGCACTGTGCTAATAAGGGGCCTACATTGTTGAAACGGGCCCACACAGCTCTCTGCAGGGGTGAAAGGCACTCGAAGTCCATGGACCCCATATGTCTGTGCCTAAGCAAAGGAGCTGTTTCTGCCCTGAGTTCTCGGCTTTAGGGAGCAGGCAGATTATTACTTCCCCGTTTGTTAATTTGTTCCCTTTCCAAGGCCAGGAGAATGGCTCTGGGTGTATGACAGTTTCTACTTCCAGCCCAGAAGATGCAGCCGGCTTGGACCCAGAGCAGAGTGGGAACGGAGCAGTTAAATGGGAAAGAGGTTTCTCCCAAAAGGGTATTGTTTGATCTGAAAGGTAGGTTAGACACTTGTACTTATCTTTTGCCACTTGAGCACCACTTTTAACTGATTCTGGAGGCATGAATAGATGTGAAAAATGCATCCGGAACGCCTCTCCTTGTGTCACCATACTCATGCTAGTGGATTCCGCCTGCGGGATGCGGTCTGACAACTCCTTGCTGCTTCTGAACCATCTCTCCCTCCCCTTGCTGCTCAGCTTGATTCCTCAACTTTGACTTTGATGTTCAAGGCTCCTAGATTGTCATATATAATTGATTCACTTTTTTTTTTTTTTTTTTTAATCTTTGTTGTCAGAGGGACCACAAGAAGTGTCTGACTACCCTGCCATCTTGGCCACACCTGCAAGAGCAGTTTTGCTGAAAATCATTCAAAAGAGGCTGCAACAGTATATTGACAGAGAACTGCCAGAAATTCAAGCCAGATTCAGAAGAGGACATGAAAACAGGTATATCATTGTTGATGTCAAATGGATGCTGGCTGAAAGCAGATAATACCAGAAGGAAGTTTACCTGTGTTTTATTGACTATGTTAAGGAATTTGACTGCATGGAGCATAACAAACTATGGATAAAATTGTGGAGAATGGAAATTCCAGAACACTTAACTGTGCTCAGGAGGAGTCTGTACATGGATCAATAGACAGTCATTTGAACAGAACAAGGGGACGCTGCATGGTTTAAAGTCAGGAAGGGAATGCGTCAGGGTTGGATTCTTTCACCATAACTATTCAATCCATATGCTGAGCAAATCTCCTGAAAACCTGGACTATATGAAGAAGAATGGGGCATTAGGATTGAGGAAGGCTCATAACCTTCGTTATGCTGATGACACAAGTTTGCTTGCTGAAAGTGAAGAGGACTTGAAGCACTTACTGATGAAGATCAAAGACCACAACCTTCAGGATAGATTACACCTTAACATGAAGAAAACAAAAATCCTCACAACTAGACAAATAAGCAACATCATGATAAATGGAGAAAAGAATGAGGTTGTCAAGGATTTCATTTTACTTGGATCCACAATCAACACCCATGGAAGCAGCAGTCAAGAAATCAAAAGACGCGTTGCATTGTGCAAATTGGCTTCACAAGACCTCTTTAAAGTGTTGAAAAGCAAAGATTTCACCTTGAGGACTATGGTGCGCCTGACCCAAGCCATGGTATTTTCAATCGCCTCATACACCTGTGAAAACTGGACAGTGAAAAAAGAAGACAGAAGAACTGATGCCTTTGAATTGTGGTGTTGGCAAAGAATATTGAATATACCATGGACTGCCAAAAGAATGAACAAATCTGTCTTGGATGAAGTACAGCCAGAATGCTCCTTAAAAGCAAGGATGGCAAGGCTGTGTCTCACATACTTTGGACATATTACCAGGAGGGATCAGTCCCTGAAGAAGGACCTCATGCTTCGTAAAACAGAGGGTCAGTGAAAAAGAGGAATACCAGTAGCTGGTACAGTGACTCTATGGTACAACGACTCTGTGTATTCCTTCCCTCTGCTTTTGATGCTTCCTGTGCTGTTCAATATTATAGTCATAGAATCCTGCAGTATTGCAATTCAAGGTTTGAATTTTTATTCAGCTCTTTCATCTTGAGATGTAGAGAATATTCTTCGCTTTTGGTTTTCTAATTCCAGGTCTCTGCACATCTTGTTATAATACTTAACTTTGCCTTCTCGAGCTGCCCTTCTAAATCTTCTGTTCAGCTCTGTTACTTCCTCATTTACTCCATTCACTTTAGCTACTCCATGTTCAAATGCAAGTTTCAGATTCATTTCTGACAGCCATTTTGGTCCTTTCTTTCTTTTCTGTCTTTTAAAAGGCCTTTTACTGTATTCATGTATGATGTCCTTGATGTCATTCCACTACTTGTCTTCTCTTCAGTCATTAATGTTCGGTAGGTCAAATTTCTTCTTGAGGTGGTCTCTAAAGTCAGGTGGAATATACTCAAGGTCATACTTTGGCTTTTGTGGACTTGTTTGAATTTTCTTCAGCTTCAACTTAAACTTGTTTATGAGCGATTGATGGTCTTTTCTGCAATTGGCTGATGGCCTTGTTCTGGCTGATGGTATTGAGCTTCTTCATCTTCTATTTCCACAAATGTTCCTGCCATCTGACGACTTCCACATGTGTAGTAGCCATTTATGTTGTTGCAAAAAGATGTTGTTAGGTATTGTTGAGTCAGTTTTGACTCCTAGCGACCCTATGTACAACAGAACAAAACCTCACAATTGTTATGCTTGAGCTGATTGTTGCAGCCACTGTGTCAATCCAACTTGTTAAAGGTCTTCCTCTTTTTCACTGACTTTTTTACTTTACCAAACATGATGTCCTTCTCCAGGGACTGGTCCCTTCTGATACCATGTCTAAAGTATGTCAGACGAAGTTTCGCCATCCTTGCTTCCAATGAACATTCTGCCTGAATAAGTTGCTGGTCTTGCAAAATTCTGTCATGTGATCTCTGGCATCTTTACTATCACCAAGGCCATATTTTCCAACTACTGATCAGTCTTTGTTTCCAACTTTAGCATTTCAATTACCAGTAATTACCAACGCATCTTCACTGCATGTTTGATCAATTTCATACTGTGGAAGTTGGTACAAATCTTCAATTTCTTCATCTTTGGCCTTAGTGGTTGGTGTGTAAATTTGAATAATAGTTGTATTAACTGGTCTTCCTTGTAGGCATAGGGATATTATCCTTTCACTAACAGTGATGTACTACAGGATAGATCTTGAAATGTTCTTTTTGACAATGAATGCAGCACCTTTCCTATTCAATTTGCTATCCCCGGCATAGTAGAGTATATGATTGTCCCATTCGAAATGGCCAATACTGGTCCATTTTAGGGCATTAATGCCTAGGATATCAATCTAGTGTTTTCCATTTCATTTTGGATGCCTTCCAATTTTCCTAGACTCATACTTCATAACTTCACATTTGGATTATTAATGGATTTTTGCAACTATTTCTTCTCATTTTGAGCCACGCCTCACTAGTAAATGAAGGTGCCATGGATTGAATTATGTCCCCCCAAAAAAGTGTGTATCAGTTTGGCTGGGCCATGATTCCTGGTATTGTGTGATTTTCCAGCATGTTATAAATCCTGCCTCCATGATGTTAGTAAGGGAGAATGGGCAGCTGTTGTGTTAGTGAAGCAGGACTCAGTCTACAAGACTGGTTTCTGTCTTGAGGCAATCTCTTGAGATATAAAAGAGAAAAGTGGGCAGAGAGACGGAGGGCCTTATACTACCAAGAAAGAAGTGCCGGGAGTGAAGCACGTCCTTTGGACTAGGGGTCCCTGTGTACAGAAGCTCCCAGTCTGGGTGAAGTTTGATGAGAGGGCCAATAGAGAGAGAAAACCTTTCCCTGGAGCTGATACCCTGAATTTGGACTTTTAGCCTACTCTACTGTGAAGAATAAATTTCTCTTTGTTAAAGCCACCCAGTATTTCTGTTATAGCAGCACTAGATAACTAAGACAGAAGGTATTGAAAACTTTATTCCATCCACATCATTAAGGTAAACTCTACTCTGAGGAGGCAGATCTTCCCCAGTTATATTTTGTGTGTCTTCCAACCTGAGGGACTCATCTTCCAGCACTATATTAGACGGTGTTCTGTTGATTATCATAAGGTTTTCTCTGGCTTCGTCTGGAAGCTCTGCTGTAACCGGTCTACTGCCACCACAGGACAACAAACTGACAGATGAGTGATGAAATACATGAGAAATAATGTGAACTAATATAATTTTGCTAAATTTATAGATGAAGAACCTGAACTTAGAGAAACGAAATAGAATATGAAATGCTATAGAGCTATCGCAGAACAGAGGTAGAATTCAAACACTAGTGGTCTGATTTCAAAATTTTCACTCTTAAACACTATGATTTCTGGTCTTCTGTATTCAAAGAACTCTGCCAGTGTTTCCAGGTTACTCATTATTTATATCTCTTTGTCAAATTCCCACAGCTTAAGCCCAAAGCAGGTGACATGTTACAAATAACTTTTCACCCCAGTTTTTCTGGAGTTAGGGAAACCTTCTCAGGTTAAGGGCTGTGGACAGAATTTTTAATACTTGTAGCATCCAGACTTTCTGGAGTTATTGAGATTGAAAATGACCCATCTGACAAACTATCACCCTGAGATAATCTTTCAACCTTAATTAATCTGTAATTATTTGAATTGTTCTTCAAGAAAATGCTGATGAAATTCTGCATGTCTACAGGTTATTCTGTAAACAGTCTTCTGGTTCTGCTTCTGAGGTAATGCATAATTTCTAGTGATAAACTATGGTATATAACCTGTGAAAGATTTTTCTTCTTGGGAACGTTTTTCACTCTCTAGTCAGAAGTGTTGTCCTGATATATAAATCATATATTTAAAAAAATCTTTGATAAATTTCTATTATCAGCTTAATATTCTTTTTATTTTAACAGGCCATAAGGCTGCCCTCACTTCTGACACTAGCTGGAAGTTCAGGTTCCTCAGGCCACCCTCATTTCTGACCCATTAGCTACAAATTCAGTGGTTCCCATGGCCCCCTCAGGTTCTGTAGGTCACTAGAACAACTCTCAGAACTCAGAAAAGCAATATACTTATGATTACAATTTTATTATAGTAGAAGGATACAAAACAGAGCCAGCCAAAGGCAGAGATGCATAGTATGAGGTCTGGGATGGTCACAAACATGAAACTTCTGTGTCTCCAGGGACACATTACCCTCCTGGATCATCAATGTGTGACAGTTCACAGAACATGGACAGCCAGAGAACCAAGCTCACCTAAGCTTTAGTGTCCTGAGTTTTTATTGCAGTTTTATTATATAGGTAGGTCCCTAGGTCGTGCAAACAGTTTGGACTTGACTACTAACTGAAAGGTTGGCTGTTCAAACCTACCCAACAGTGCTGTGAATGAAAGACCTGGAGATCTGTTTCTGTAAAAATCACAGCCTAGAAAATCTTATGGAGCAGTTCTATTCTGTAACACATGTGGTCACCATTTGTTGGAAGCAACTTGCTGGCAATGAGTATGGGATTACATAGACATGATTGATTGAACCAATAGTCATGTGTTTGAACTCAATCTTCACCTGTTACCCTCTTTGGAGGTCAGGCTGATATCAAGTGGCTCAAAATTTCAACCACCTAATCATGAAGACATCCTTTCTGGCATGATAACCCTATGCTGAGTCACCCCTTTAGCATTACTTGTGAAGGGATCAACCATAAGTCACTTTGTTATCACAAACTATCAGGTGTGGCCCCAGGCCCACTACAAATAAAAAGGCAGTCCAAAAACTCATGAAATTCTGAAGTTTACAGAATACTCCCCAAAGACCAGCAACAATAGCCAGATGTATCTTTGTGTAAAGTTAATTCTTCATTACACTCACATCAATAGAAAGAAGATATTCTTGAGAAGAGTTCCCTCAAAGACCCCATCATGTCCTTGTTCCTCAGACTGTAGATAAAGGAGTTCAGCATAGGCGTGACTATGACGTACATCACTGATGCTATTGCAGTCTTCCTGGCAGAAAGAGTAGCTGCAGAGCTAAGGCAGACCTCAAAAACTGTCCCATAGAACAAGGAAACAATAGAGAGGTGAGATCCGCATGTAGAAAAAGCTTTATGCTTTCCACCAGGTGATGGGATTCTCAAAATGGAGGAGGAAATTTGAATGTAAGTGAAAATGATCCCAAAGAGAGTAACACCACCCCAAACACTAGTCACAAGATATTCTAGGATATTATTGATAAGGATATCCGAGTAGGCCAGCTTGAGGACTTGACCAAGTTCGCAGAAGTAGTGAGGGATTTCCAGGTCTATACAGAAGGACAGATGCAGCACCATCAGACTATGGAGCAGGGCATTCATGATGCTAATGAACAAGGACGGTAGAATCAGCAGGCCACAGAAGTAGGGGCTCATGATGACCGTGTACCTCAGTGGCTGACATATGGCCACATAGTGGTCTTAGGCCATTGCTGCAAGGAGACAATTTTCCAAACCAGCAAAAACCAAACCAAAGCAGATCTGGGTGAGGCAGCCTGTGTAACTGATCGATTTGCTCTGTGTCTGAATGTTCACCAGCATCTTGGGGACCGTGGTGCTGCGAAACAGATGTCATTGAACGACAGGTTGGAGAGGAAGAAGTACATGGGGGTGTGGAGGTGGGAGTCTGAGCTGACAGCCAGGATGATGAACAGATTTCCAAGCATGGTGACCACGGATATGGTCAGGAACAGCCCAAAGAGGAGGGGCTGCAGTTCTGGATTCTCTGAGAGGCCCAGGAGGAGGAATTCTTCTATATCTGTTTTGTTTTCTAATTTCATGTTGTTGTTAAGTCTGAAAAAAAAAGTAGAGGAAATAAGACAGTTAACAGATCCCTTCGTTTAGAGAAACTGTAGGATCTATATTGTGAAACAAAGTGAATATTAGAAATATCTCTCTCTCCCTGTTCCTCTCTACCTCTTTCTGTTGCTCTTCTTTTTCCCTCTTCTCATTTCTTTTTCCACTACCCATCTCCCACATTTTATTCAACTGTCTACACATTTTCACATTTGCCAACTAACAGGAATAAAGTAGGGACTGATATATAATTTCTCTTTGATAACTTTTTACCATCCTTCAAACTAGCAGCAAAAATAAAATGAAAATTTAAAAATGTTACATCAGTTAAATGTTAGAGCAGTGGTTTTAAAAGTTGGTGTTGCATCACAATCAGCTGGAGGGCTTGTTAAAACCCAGATGTGTGTCCCCATCCTCAGAGTATTGGATTCAGAAGGTTGGGTATGGGGTCAAGGGTTTGCCTTTCTAACAAATTCACAAATGTTCTACTGATGGTCTGGAGTCCATACTTTAAAGAACGCTGTTCTAGAGCATGGACAACCAACTCATTTGTGATTGGAGCAGACCTGGCACAATTAATGAGGAAAATGAAGGTCCAGCTCATTAGTGCACTGTACAGTGGGCTGGCCGAGCGTTCAAGACCGTGACTCCATTTAGCATCTTAATTGTCAGTGAGTCCTCAAAATCTGCCCTTTTCACTCCCCATTTCTGTTTCAATATCTCCTTATTTCTCATTGTTCTTTTCACAATTAATTGTAATATTATCACCGTAGTAAATGTAGTAATTGTTATACACTGCTATTATCACCACCACCAACACGGATTGCCAGGCTCTTCACCTATATTAAATGATTTTATTATTTCAACAGATCTGTGAGTTAGGTACTTCTAAAAAAAAAAAAAATTTTTTTTTTTTTTTTATCATTCTACATCTTCCCCATGATCTCATGTAGCTAAGATAAGGTTAAATTACAGTACAAAGTACCTGGCTCTCTGGTAACAGATGATGGTGAGATTTGAACTCAGGATGTCAGACTTCAGAGCCGACCTCATAACATCACGTGATATAACCCCTAAGGAGGATAGAACTAGGTATCCTGAAAGGTCAATCAGATTTCATCACTTGCCTAGTGAAGAATTCCACCTGAATAAAGACCCAAGTGTTTTTCCTGGTCATGAAGGTCTTCTACTCTCTGACAACATAAGCACTATCTAGCAGGTGACGGCATTAAACAGGACCACGCACACTCAGGACTTGAGGTCCAGAGAGAATATGCTACCTGAAACTTTAAGTTGTTAAGGCAATTATGTCTGGAAGACTTTCTTTTCTCCAAAATGATCGAAGATTAAAACATTTTTCTCCTGAGGTGACACGTAGCATTTTTTCTTTTCTTTTTCCAAATCAGAAGACTGGAAGGAATATTGAAACACATGGGGTCTTGGAAAAAGGCAATAAAAAAGCAACGATTTGTTGACTTACTGAATTCTAGGATGAGAAAGATAAATACTACCCACACAAATGCCCAAGTGCCTTGAATTTAATTTTGGGAGTAGGAGATTGGCAAGTCAATCTTAGGAGGTGACCAAACATTGAGCAAAGTACACCTGAACACCTGAAAAGCCTTTATACTTGTGGGGCTTAAAAAATAGAATCAATATAGATTGTTTAGCAAGAAGCCTCATCCCTGGAGTGAAGTACTTGTTTTTAAGGTTATCAGGAAAATTGGCTAAGAAAATGAGAAATTTCTTACCTCCTCCTGACCCCACGAATGTAAAAAATACACACATGCACATTCTTCTGTTTAACTGACACTCATATTTTTTTAATGAAAAACAATATCAAAAAGACACCATACAATTTCAATATTATTGTAGTTATAATTTATCGCCATTAATAGGCTATTGTTTCTGGATTTGTTTTCCCCTTTTCTTTATTTCTTTCCCACCAGAATCTGCTCCTCCCTTCATTTCCTCTTTTTAATAACATGGAAATAATTGTTTTCTCACTATGAGGTAGCTTGATCTGTTCCCTATTCCTTTTATGTTTTCATATATCTATCTTCATTGTGTAATTAGCAGATAGTGTTAGAGGAGGATGTATTGAAAATCAGTCATGAAAGTTGACGTCCTCCTCCTTGTGTTTCTGGCTGGTCCCCATCAAAGCCTGGATCAGGCAGTCTTGGGCACTGGTTCTTACAGGGACCCTGAGATTGTGTACCAGGATCAAGTCCAGGACACTCCCACTTCCTGTGTTAAAATGCCACCCCTGGGTATATGATCACTGGATGCCCCAAACAGGCGAGTGTTGATTGATAACTCATGGGCACGTCAATGTATTTGCTCATTATTCTTGTAAATCAATGATTCAGAAAAAGTTTCTAAAGTTTCCTCAAGGATGTGCAGCTCATTGTTGTTGTTAGCTGCCACCGAGCCCCTGAGTCAGCCCTTTCTTCGTAGTCCATCTTAGTCTAGAAGCTCTGCTATAAACCTGTTCAGCATCATAGCAACACACAAGCTGCTACTAAGAGATGCACATGAGGTGCATTGGCTGAGAGTTGAATACAGGTGTCCTACATGGAAGGCAACATTTCTACAACTGAATTACCACTGCCTCATGAACAGATCATTAAAAACCCTTTGCCAGAGAATGAAGAACACCAAAGACACAAGGTAATTATGAGCCCAAGAACCAGAAATAGTACATAAACAGAGACTATATCAACCTGAGACCAGAAGAACTAGATGGTGCTCAGCTACAACTAATGACCACCCTGACAGGGAACACAACAGAGAATCCCTGATGGAGCAGGAGAGCAGTGGGATGCAGACCTCAAATTCTCGTAAAAAGACCAGACTTAACCGTCGGACTGAGACTGGAGGGATCCCAGAGGTCATGGTCCCCAGACCTTCTGTTACCCCAAGATTGGAACCATTCCCAAAGCCAACTCTTCAGACAGGAATTGGACTGGAAGATAAGACAGAAAGCAATATTGGTGAACAGTGAGTTTCTTAGCTTAAGTAGACACATGAGACTATGTGCGCAGCTCCTGTCTGGAGAAGAGACGAGAAGACAGAGGAAGACAAGCTAGCTGAATGGACATGAGAATACAGGGTAGAGAAGACAAGTGTGCTGTCTCATGAAAGGGAGAGCAACTAGGAGTACATAGCAAGGTGTATACAATTTTTTGTCTGAGAGACTGTCTTGATTTGTAAACTTTATCTTAAAGCACAGTAAAAAATAAAATAAAATAAAACGCTTTACCATTGAGTTGATTCCCACTCATAGCATCTGTATAGGACAGAGTAGAACTGCTCCATAAGGTTCCCAAGGAGTGGCTGGTAGATATGAACTGGCGACCATTTGGTTAGCAGCTGAGCTCTTAACCGCTATGCCACCAGGGCTCTAAACAACTCATTAGGATCCTTAAATTTAGACCTGAATGGCCATAGACACACTCTGCTTCACCACCAAAGAATTAGGGCACTAGGCATGGAGTCCTGACAACAAGCAACCATAACAGAACCAATCACATGGTGACACATTTAGAATCAGACATAGCTGAGTTTATTCCACTGTCTTATTCATTATAATTTATTTATTCTTAGTCCACCTGATGGAAATTTTCATTGTACCACCCCCCCCCACACAGTTAAAGTAAATAGTGGAACCAGACAAACTTGGTTTGTGAACAAGGACATTTTTATAGCTCTTTAAGAAGCTTCTATCTTCCCATTTGTATAATGGGAATCATCATAAATCTTTATAGGGATATTGCAAAGATGCGAATAGACAAAATCTTGACATAAGAGACCCTCTCAGTATTTCGTACTGTGATTTGTTTCTGCCATGAACACAATCTGATCGCACGACCTGGTTCATTACAGGGAGGGAAGTGACAGGTGGGGCAAGATGAACGAGGAGGAGAAAAAGAGTAATTTCAAGGAAGGATGGATGTGCTGAAACTCCACTGGGGATCTTGCTCGTATAGGGAAGCAAGCAGAAGGAAGACCTCAAATCGCTGATCACTGATATTGTTTGTTTGACATAAATATATAGCAATTAAGATGAATAAATTAGACAGAGATTCATCTACATGGATAATAAAAACTCAAAATAGAAAAGTAATCTGTCTAACAAAACATCTATAGTATGAGAAAATTTTAATAGTTTCTAAAATTATGCAGACTTTATAAATACCAAAAAGTACAGAGAAAAACAATACAGACCTCTTTATCCTCCACTCAGCAACATCAAATTAAAATACACTGCCATACTCGCACTAGCTATTTTTAAAGAAACAATGAGTATTTATTTGAAATCCTGCCCTTTATCTTTCCACATTATCAATTTTTGTTTCCTGTGGGGGAACCATTGCACCGAACTTAAGTGGAAATCTTCCTGCAATATCAATACATTTATTATGATTCTACCCATGCACAATATTTTTCTTCTGCATTTTAAAAATGTATATACTATACATGTCATTTTACTATTTCTTTAAATAATACTTTAAATGACTTAGAAATCTTGGTACTTTTTTGCTGTGGTCCATTTGCTTTAAATGCCTTAAGGCATTCCACTGTCTTATTCTGTCACTGTTTAATCTTATTCCAACTGATGGGCATTTTCATTGTGGCATGCACACATACACAGACACATACACACACACAAACAGTTTAAAATAATGCCTGCTGACCAACTATATTTAAGATTGTGGTTGCCTCTGGGAAGGGAAGAAAGGGAATTGAGGGGTTATATTAGCTTTATGCATATTACTTTGTTCCTTTAAGAGAAGAACTCTAATAACAAGCTATCAACACTTATTAACTCTGAAGACATGGATAGATGGGTATTTGTTCTATTATTTTTTTATAAGGCACTGCCTTATAACGTATTGTGCAGGTTAAGAAAAACAGAACAGTAGACTATGGATATAGCTTATGGGGCCTGCCTGGTGTTTCTTCTCTTCTCCTTGGATCCTTATACCTGGTAACAGGGTTGAGACCAAGATCTTCCCTACAAAGAGCCATCAGGAACCAGGTACTGAAAGATAAGAAGCTAACTATATACCCCTGCCTCTGCCAAAGAATTTAAAGAAAATTTTAGAGAATCACTAGGATTGGTGATATCACTAGGATTGTGTGTCACTAGGGTTGGTGGCATATCTAGGGCTGGGGTCTCATGGTGTCAATAACTTATGGTGTCAACCTGCCCCCATGGACCTCCTCCCATACCAGACCATACAGCACCCTTAGCAATATTTTTTGTACTGTTACTAATTTTAATCATAGAATAATGTGTGACAAATACAGTTGTAAATTGATTAAATGTAATAGTTCTTAGATACTTACATGAATACTAACAAAATTGTTTTGTAAAATATTTCTACAATGAATTACATTATTAGTAAATGAGCAGAGGGATTTTTTAATTTTTCTCTTTAATTATTATTTCATTCTAAAAAAAAATTATAGACATAGGTTCACAAATACTAGTTACCTCAATGTTTTAGCTAAAACACCAAAAAATTTGACAAAATCAGCAAAATAAAACAGCAAAAACAAGAACAACAGTGTGTGCTTATAGTGCGGGCAGATGAAACGAGGTGATTAGAAGCGTCATTGTAATTGGGTGATAATGACAGCTCTGACTGGAATGCATCCGGTGGTTCAAAAAGTAAATTCGTATAGAGTTTTAGCCTTGTGGGTATATTGATACATGTAAGCTGGGCTTACGAAAAATGTTTTTGTTGTTATAGCTAACTACAGGGATATTTTTATAAAAAATTACAAATTTCTGCTGAAACACTGCACAAAAATTTTATAGACAGTCATTTCAGTGTCACCCCCTCTGACAGTGTCACCCGCACCCCCTTACTGACACCACTTAAGAGATGGTTTCTGCTAAGATGGAAAAAGTCCCTGGAAATTATGATTAGAGTAAAAAATTAGCAGAATGACATCTGCTCAAGTATTAGAGCAAATGTACAAGGAAACATGTCAAAATGATGAACTATCAAGCAAGCAACTCACAGGTGACTCCATTTTGCCCCTCTTCTGCATGTACTTACCTCACAGCTGCTCCCAGATGGACTGGTAGAAGAAGACCTCTCCTTATTTGTTGAACATAAGCTGCGGAACTTCAGGTTACCTGGGTGCCACCACTAAGGAATGACATTCAGTTCTCTCCTGGAGGTTGAATGGTAAAAATGGAAGCTCTGGGCTCAGGGAGCACAGGAAGCCAGAGAGAGGGACCAGGCTCCTGTGTAGAAATGACGGTCCTTGGAATGAGGCTCAGGGGTACTGCCTACTGACCAGGGCAGGGCTATTGAGTGGGGTGATCACAGGCAGAAAATTTTCAGTCTCTGTGGCCCTTGGGGGTTCAGTATCCAAAGCTCCTCATGAACCAAATTCTCTTGCTGTTATTTTGATCTCAGGACAGTATAAATCCTTAAGGAGCAAGGCTCAGAGAAGGAAGAACTTCTTCGTAGCTGATTACCACACTTAGAGAGGCCATGAATGTGCCATCCTCTTTTCTCCATCTCTTTCTGCACAAATCCATTTCAAGTACAATATACACAGGGACACACCTCCTTTGTGGAATTGATTCTAGTTTTCTTTCTTTAGGAACATTGAAAGGAAACCCTAACACCAATGTCAGAAAAAATGACATCACATTTAGGCTAACAAGTACAATTTATTTATATGCATATATTTATTATCTGCATAAATACAAAAGATAATATAGAAAATGTACCCCCCAAATGCAAATGTTGTTGTTAGGTGCCGTCAAGTAGGTTCCCACTCATAGTGACCCTTTGCACAACAGAATGAAACTCTGCCCGATCCTGCGCCGTCCTCGCAATCATTGTTATGCTTGAGCCCATTGTTGCAGCCACTGTGTCAATCTATGTCCTTGAGGGTCTTCCTCTTTTTCACTGACCCTCTACTTTACCAAGCATGATGTCCTTCACCAGGGACTGATCTCTCCTGATAACATCTCCAAAGTGCGTGAGACATAGTCTCGCCGCCCTTGTTTCTAAGGAGCATTCTGGCTGTACTTCTCCCAGGATAGATTTGTTCATTCTTTTGGCAGTCCGTGGTACATTGAGTACTCTTCGCCGACACCGTAATTCAAAAGCATCAATTCTTTAGTTTTCCTTATTCAGTGTTCAGCTTTCGCATGCAAAAAAATGCAAATACTAAAGACTAATTCTATGCTTGGTTCACTGAAGATCGATCCTGTTTCTGCATATTATAGTCAGCATTTATAAATGTATTTTCTCTCATCAATATGAAATGAACATATAATAGACATTTTATTTCCTTGTAAGAATTGCACTGCCACCTTTTCCCAATACAAGCAGTAGTTTCAATAATACTTTCTTTTTTTTTTTCCACCAGGGGACCATGGGTTGAAATTATGGCTCTCATTTATCATATTGCTGCAGTAAAATGCAAAGGATCAGAGAAGCAGTCAACCTGTGATATAATACACATTTGTGGTTTGGGAATTGTTTGTAACTACAAGTAATTTGTTTTTAGCTGAATGGTATGACAGGATAAGTAAGACATGATATTGATGCAGGGATACAACAGACCTATTGAACAGAAGATAAAAAAACAGCCAATTGCCGTTGAGTCAACCCCGACTTACGGTGACCTCACGTGTGTCAGAGTAGAACCATGCTGCGTAGGGTTTTCAATAGGTGATTTTTCAGAACTAGACAGTGAATTCTTACTTGAGTTGCCTCTGGGTGGACTTAAACCTCTAAATTTTGGGCAGCGGCTGAATGTATTAACAATTCGCACCACTTAGAGACTGATTAGAAGATAGAGCCCAGATAAAAACCAACACGTAAATGGGCAGCTTAGCCATTGTAGCAGTGTACTTACAGTGAACGGATGAACTGTTTAATAAAAAGTTCAAAGATATAAAAATGAATTTTTGTTCTTACCTCACATCGAAGGCAAAAGCAAACCTCAGGTGGGTTCAGGCCTCAAATGTAAAGCTAACACTACAAATCCTGTGCATTGAGATAGGTAGGGATTTCATAAACAAGACTTTTTGAGCACAAACAAAAAAACTGACAAATTTAACTATATTTAAACTAAGCACTTGTGTTCATCCAGAAAACACTATAAGATATGCAAAACAAGCCACACAGCTAATGAAGAAATTTGCAATGCGTATAAGTGACAAAGGATAATTTTCCTAATTAAATAAATGACTTTTATGAATTAATAGAAAAAGAGAGCTCAATTGTTGTTAGGTGCCGTGGAGTCGGTTCCAACTCCTAGTGATCCTACGTACAAGGGAATGAAACACTACCACGCCCTGCGCCATCCTCCTAGTCCTTGTTATACTTGAGCCTATTGTTGCAGCCACTGTGTCAATACATCTCATCAAGGGTCTTCCTCTTTTTCCTGACTCTCTGCTTTACCAAGCATGATGTCCTTTTCTAGGGACTGGTCCCTCCTGACAACATGTCCAAAGTGTGTGTGATGAAGTTTTGCCATTCTTGATTCTAATGAGAATTCTGGCTGTACTTCTTCCAAGACAGATTTGTTAGTTTTTCTAGCACTCCATGGTATATTCAACGTTCTATGCCAACATCGTAATTCTAAGGCATCAATTTTTCTTCAGTCTTCTTTATTTAGTGTCCAGCTTTCACATGCATACGAGGCCATTGAAGACACCGTGGCTTGTGTCAGGTGCACCATAGTACTGAAAGTGACATCTTTGCTTTTTAACACTCTTTAACACTTCTGTCTGTAGGTTTCCCACACATCTGTCAGTTTGTCACACTGTGGTGGCCTGCATGTTGCTGTAAACCTGGAAGCCATGCCACCAGTATTTCAAATACCAGCAGGGCCACCCATGGTGGACAGGTTTCAGTGGAGCCTCCAGACTAAGACAGACTAGGAAGAAGAACCCAGTGGTCTACTTCTGAAAAAATTAGCCAGCGAAAACTGTATGAATAGCAGTAAAGATTACAGCCTTGGAAACCCTATGGGACATTTCTACTCTGTCCCATAAAAAAAAGGGTTGCTATAATTCAGAACCCTATAGCAATAGATCAGCTTTTTTTTTTTTTTCCTATAAATCAGGCTATTGTTGACCAATGAGATTCTGAGAGTGTTTCAATAGTGAATTGTATAAGCCAATCAGAAATGAACTTTTCTTTCAGTATTTTGTCAATATGAGCCCCAAATAAACCTCATCTAATAGATTAATTTTATTATTGACTCAGTTTCTTTTGACAAAGCTAAACAAACGTAACTACTGAAGCAAGTGGTAAAATATAATAATTTACATTCATAAAGCCTGAGAGCTAAAGAATTATAAGATTTATGAATATAGGCAAGATATGGAACACAATACATTAGTTAAACTTCACTGAGTACTTATTATGCACCAGGCATTGAACTAAGTGCTTGCAGTGGTTACGGGGTTGACTTCCCAACAGTCAAAGCAGGAATCAAATCAAGGGGGGTCACAGAGGGGCATTTTAGACAAGGTGGTCAGGGAAGGATCTGAGGGAATAATAGGTCCAGATGATAAATATTTTAATAATGCTGGGGGAAGAAAAAAACATTGCAGGGAACAGGAAGTGAAAAGGACCTGAGGTGGGACAGTGTCTGGCACAGTTTTCATACAGCAAGGACGCCAGTCTGTGACTGAAGATGAAAGAGTAAGGAGAGAAACACAGAAACGGGGATAGAGGAGGAAGATTGCGGTCTTATAGAGGCAGTGTCTTATTGTTTATGTCCAGCATCTAGTGTTTTAGAGTATGTTTGCTGAATGAATAAATACTTGAATAAGGAATGAATGAGTGAATGGACAAATTACTCAACCTACCTGAGCCTCAGTGTCCTCACCTACCAATGATGAAAAGAAAGGACCCACCTCATAATGGGCCATGTAAAGCAGTTAGAACTGCTTGGCACATAGTAGACTCACTCTGCATGTGTGCTTAATAAATAAAAGCAAGAGTAAACTAAGAAGTCTTAATTCCTGCCTTTTCAGAAACCCTTATTTCTGAGAATCCAAATCCATTCTCAGAGTCCTTGAGGGAAGACAGGGTCTCTGAAGGTCTCTTTCACACATAAGGAAACTGAAGTTCAGGGCTTGTGGTTACATGTCTGGTAATTGCTAGTGCCTTTGAGAACCAGACTGGGTGTGCATGCAGTGGACTTGAAATGTGATACTCACGCAGGAGAGCTGTGCTAGCTGAAGCTCAGTGTGTGCAGTGCCCATGGCAGTGGACCAGGGGGAAAGCAGGTCTTGGTTTCAATCTTGCTATGTTACCTTGGGCAAGTCTCTTAGCCTCTCTGAGCCTCAGTTTCCTATCCACAAGCTGAAAATATTTCCTATCACAGAGGTCAAGAGTCTATTAAGATAAACACCTTACTCAGCCTAGAGGAGTCCTTGGGTGGTGCAAATGATTAATGTGCTAGGCTGCCAATCAAAACGTTGGAGGTTTGAGGCACCTTAGAAGAAAGGACTGGAGAAAAACTGCCAAAAAAATAAGCCATGGAAAACCCTATGCAACACAGTTCTACTCTGACACACATGGGGTTACCATGAGTTGAAGTGGACTCAGGACAACTGGCTTTACTTAGGCTAGAGCAATGGTTCTAAATGCAAATGGGAGGAAAATTTTGGCACCATTGCCCACAGGAGACATTTAGCAATGTCTGGAGACACTTCTGATTGCCACAACTGGGGAGAGAAAGGCTACTGTGTTTAATAGAGGTCGAGGATGCTGCTGAACATCTTACAATACAACAGAGAATCATCCAGCCTCAATGGCAATAATGCCTAGGTGAAGAAGCCCTAAGCTAGAGCATAGTAAGCACTCCATGCATGCTATTATGACCATTATTAATAAAAGTATTTGTCCTGGTACATGGTACTTTTTAGATACTTGTGACAGCTAATTCCTGACTTTCCAGAACACACTCCTCTTCATCAAACAGATCAGTAAACATGTAATCCTGCATTGTCTAATGGAAATATAATGCAAGCCATATATATAATTTGAAATTTTCTAGTCAGCATACTTCAAAAAGAAAAAAGAAGACACTATGCTGAGTGAATAAGTCAACCAATAAAGGACAAACATTGTATGACCCCATCTATATAAAAAGACAAGAAAAGGCAAATGTAAAAAAGACCAAAGTTTATTAGTGGTTACCAGAAGTGGGAGGGAGGGGAAGGAGGGGTTCACAGTGATGGAAAAATCACATTTATTAAGAGTCGGGTTGCACAGCTGATTATTGCAATTGCTGTCAAAAAGTTGTACATCTGTAAAAAGTTGAATTGGCAAAGTTGTGTAATAGATGCATTTACAACAATGACAAAAAATAAATAAAAAATAAAAGAGTAGCTGCTGAGGCTGCTTATGTACAACCCAACACCTCATGGGATTTGGCTTCTTGGTTTGGCAGTTTATAGGGTTATGGTTTCAAGGGTCCTCCCAGTTAATTGGCCTAATAACCTGTTTAGTGTTTCTGTCCTACCTCCTAGTTCAGTGCCTTGGTGCCTGAGGTCTTAAAAGCTTGGAATAGGCCATCCAAAGCACAACAGTTGGTCTCTATTTGCCTGTAACAACAGAGGAAGAAGGAGAGTCAGGGATTGAAGGAGGATATGGAAAAAAAAATGTGGCTAATTGCCTTCATGAACAACTGCCTCCTTTGCCATGAGATCAGAATAACTGGATAGTGCCCAGCTACCCTTACTGAACATTTTGATAAAGGGTTATGGAGGAATCCTGATCAATTGGTGGAAAATACAGGACAGAATCTCAAATTCTCATGAACTCCAGATTTTCTGGAATCATGGAGACTGGACAAACCCCTGAAACTATTGACCTGCGATAATCTTTAAACCTTGAACCAAAAATATTCCCTGAAGTCTCCTTAAAACCAAAAGATAGTTTAACTCAAGTAGCAAAAAATGTCTGCCTTGAGCATTATGCTCTTTTAAGAACTATCTATATGGGATAAAATTGACGATAGCAACTTAAAAGATTAGATGGAAACCTTAGGGGTCAGTGAGTTTATGTTAATGGTGGACAAACAGCTCAGAAAAGGAGGGTGACAATGGTAGCACAACTTGAAAAATGTATTCAATGTCACCGAATTGTACATGTAGAAACTGTTGAATTGTTGTATGTTTTGCTGTGTATATTCTCAACAACAACGAAATAAATAAATTTTTTAAAGTAAAAAGAAACAGGTAAAATCAATTTTAATAATGTATTTTAACTCAACATGTGAAATATCACTTTAGCATGTAAAAAAAAAAACTTCAACATGTAATCAATAGCAAATTCTTTTTTTTTTTTTTTGTACTACAAATGGATTCTGACCCAAACTACCCAGAGCTAGCCCAGACTTCACAGGTTAAGGGCACAGTTCTCCATAAGGTTGCCCTCATTTCACACACCAGCTGCAAGCTTGGGAGTCTCCAGCCACCTTTACTTTTGACCCCAAATTCAAAATCTTCCTTACCCTCCCCCAGGTTAACCAGATTTTTTTATTGGGGTTTCATTACATAGGCAGTACTGATTAAATCATTTAACTCAGTCTCCAACCCTCTCCTCAGAGTTTGGGCTGATATTAAGTAGCTCAAAGCTCCAACGCTCTAATCACAAGATGGGCCTTTCTGGAATGGCCAGCCCCTATCCCAAATCATCTGTTTAACATAAACTCTCTGGAGTAGTCCTGGGGCCCACAACGGGTCACACAATCACTACAACAACAAAAACAAACTCATTGAGATAGGTAGGGATTTCATAGTGACCGTATACGGCAAAGTAGAACTATCTTATAGGGTTCCATGGCTGTAAATCTTTACAATAGCAGACTGTCACATCTTTCTCCCATAGAGTGGCTGGTGGATTCGAACCTCCGCCCTTACAGTTAGCAGCCATGGGCTTAGTTACTGCACCTCCAGGGCTCCTTAAGACATTCCAATCACCAGGGTAACTCCAAGGGTTTAGAGATTCCCTACCAGGAACCAGAGACTAAGATGCTCCTGACCCAAGCCATAGTGTTTTCATTGCCTCATATGCATGTGAAAGCTAGACAATGAATAAGGAAGACCAGAGAAGAACTAATGCCTTTGAATTTGGTGTTGTTAAAGAATATTGAATATAGCATGGACTGCCAGAAGAAGGAACAAATCTTTCATGGAAGGAGTATAGCCAGAGTGCTCTTTGGAAGCAAGGATGGTGAGACTTTGTCTCATGTACTTTGGACGTGTTATCAGGAGAGTCCAGTCGCTGGAGAAAGACATCATGCTTGGTAAAGTAGAGGGTCAGACACATAGAGGAAGACCTGAAGGAGATGGATTGACACAATGGCTGCAACAATGGGCTTAAGCACAACAAAGATTGTGAGGATGGCGTAGGACCAGGCAGTGTTTCACTCTGTTGTACATAGTTTCGCTGTGAGTCGGAATTGACTTGACAGCGCCTAGCAACAACAACACTATGGACCCTGGTAGCACAATTGTTATGTGCTCGGCTGCTAACTCAGAGGTCAATAGTTTGAACTCACAGCCACCCCTCGAGAGAAAAGACATGGCAATCTGCTTCTATGAAGGTCACAACCTTGGAAACCCTATGGGGCAGCTCTACTCTGTCCTATAGGGTCATTGTGAGTCTGGATCTACTCAACAGCACACAACAAAATCTACGGGCTAAGGTTCTGGCATGTGGGAAAAGGCTTGTCCTGACTCACAAGAGCAGATTTTCAAATTGTCAGGAATTTTGTAAGCTGATTGTTAAACAGTAACCAAAATCAAGCCCATTGCCATTGAGTTAGTTTCAACTCACGGTGGCTCCGTGTGTTACAGAGAAGAACTGCTCCATGAGGTTTTCTTGGCTGTAATTTTTATGGAAGCAGATCAACATATTTTTCTTCTGGGGCTCCACTGGGTGTGTTCCAACCGCCAACCTTTAGGTTAGTAGTCAAGTGCAAACTGTTTGTACCATGTAGGAACCTCTGATTAACACAGGCATCATTATAATCAAATTACAGAAATTTACAATTATGTGATATTTTAAAAAAGGTAATAAATAATCAAAACATATCATTTCCTAATGACTTTACTATATTTAATTATTTTCTGTGATCTTGAGGTTATTTATGTCTATCGTATCTTTATGGTGGGAACACTATAGAATGGTGAGCTACTGCACATCTCTTCCCAACTCTGCTTCAGTGACATCACTGGTAGCTTGAAATCAGCTGTAATGGGAATGTTTATGCCACAGGAATCAGCAAACATTACAAATCAGAGCACCCTCCCTTCTGATAGCCAGTTATTAAACATTTACTGGCACACCTGGGTTATGTACTACTGTGTACTGTGTTGATGTTGTATACCGCAGTCGATTCTGGCTCATAGCAATCCTATAGGACAGAGTAGAGCTGCCCCATAGGGTTTCCACGGCTGTAAACTTTAAGGAAGCAGACTGCTATATCTTTCTCCTGTGGAATGGATGGTGGGTTTGAGCAGCCAACCTTTTGGTTAGCAACCACACACTTAACCATTGTGTCACCAGGATGTTGGCAATACAATGGGAAACAAGATATATAGATTCCCTGCTCTTGTGAAGCTTACAAACCTAGTGAAGTAAATTGAGCTCCTAGGTCCAGGCAGACATCAGCAATTTTGCCAATTTTAATCCCACAAGAAGGAAAAATTAATTAGTCGCATGGAGTTTGCTAGGGGCTCCATATGCTTTTGACCAAAGGGCTCCCAGCACAGCTCTTCCAACACCAGAGTGTGGTAGAGAGCTCCCCTCTCATGCTTCATCCCCACTGCTGATGTCCACAGCCATCCTCCCTGCTGTGCTCAAGGTACAGAGGCCTGGGGTTCTTATCATCCACCTTGGAGATAATTGAAGCAGTACCTTTTGGATTTAACCCAGGTCTCCATGAGAATCAGCATTGAGGCTGAACTGAAGGAAAAACCACAAATTCTAACTCAGAATTGCCCTCCCCACCCACCCTCCACACCTGTGCATCTACTGGCCCCACACCTGTACATCTACTGAAACAACAACAACAGAAAACCCAAACCTGTTGTTGTTAATTCCAACTCATGACAGCCACATGTTATAGAGCTGAGCTCCGCAGGGTTTTATTGGCAGTAACCTTTACAGAAGCCCACTCACAGGACTTTCTTCTGCGATGCTGCTGGGTGAGTTTGAACTGCCAACATTTTGTTTAGTAGTCAAGTGCAAACCATTTATGCCGCCCGGGGACAAATGGTTTAGTGCATCTAGCTACTCATCCCTAAAAAAGGGGCTCTCATCTCAGTGCCCATGTGCCCCTAGGAGCCCATGGTTGGGGCTCATCAATAATACTACGATCATAATTGAGCCTGTACTGTTTGCTACACATATTCTTTATCTCGTTTAATAATCTAGTAATTGAATGAGGCAGATATTGTTATTATTATCTCCTTTTTACAGAGAGAAAACTGAGGTACAAAGGAGCAAAGAAACTTCCCCAAGGTGGCCTAGCTGGCAAGTGGTGGGCCTGGAATACCAGTCCAGGCATCCTGACCCTACGGTTTGTTCTCTCAACCACTTCAACAGCAGAAATTAAGCAAGTGTCCACGAAAGTGTGTTTAGCTTGGGGGGCACTGCTGGCTTTTGTCAGATCCTCAGTAGGACCAGGGACCTCCCCCCCAACCCCAACAGGGTATGAGCAGCTACTTTAAGATGACTTATTCTCAAAAGCCTCTTCCATCTTCCTTGCCTCTGCAAAGACCTGAGGCAGGGACTACAGGTCTTATTACTAACCAGCTTAGGTTGCACTCTCTGCACTGTGTCCTAAGGAATCATCACTCTGTAGAAAGGAAACTCCTCTTTCCTTTCCCTAACCTTGTTCCTGGCGTTCCCTATAGGGTCTTCCTCCCTGAAACCTGGTTCTCTCCTGATAGCTCAAACTTTCTTTTAGACTCTCTGGGGGAACCACAGCCTCCTCCCTCACGGCAAAGCACAAAGTGGGAAACAGGCAGAGGTCAGAAAGGGTTAGGAGCCAGAATTAGCAGGTCTATACCTGAGAAGAAGTCCCTGGGTGGCACTAATGATTTGCACTACACTACTAGCCAAATGGGGCAGTTCTACCCTGTCTAATAGGGTCACTATGAGTCGAAATCAATTCCATTGCAACAGGTTTTTTTTTTTTTTTTTCCACTAACCAAAAGGTTGACTTTTCAAATCTACCAGTGGTGTCATGGAAGAAAGTCCTGGTGATCTGTTTCCTTAAAGATCACAGCCAAGAAAACCCTATGGAGCAGAGCTCCACTCTGTAATGTATGGGGCTGCCATGAGTTGGAATCTACTAGATGGCAACGAGTTTGAATTTTTTGGTTTGATACCTGGCAAGAAGAGGCTGTCTATAAACCTGTTCAAAGAAGTTGAAGGGCATGAGATGGCCTAGCTTTGTGTTTCTGGTGCCATCATGTGCCTTACTGTGGTATAGCAGTACTCCCCAGTCCAGTCTTTATAGAATGTGTCCTGATCAGCATTAATGTCCAGCCTCTAGGCATTGAGAATGATTCCCATGACACTGTGGGTCAACCTGCCTGAAAAGATGCCCACTAGGTGAATGTTAGTGTGGTGGGCAGCCTCCAAGATGGTACCTAATGATCCCTGCCCTCATGGCATTCATTCACTCCCTTGTGTAATTCCCTCCCTGGGTGTGGGCTGAACCTATGACTTGCTTTCAATGAATGGAATATGAAAAAAGTAATGGGATGTCACTTCTGATATTAGGAGACTATGACTTCCAACTTGTTTGCACCATCATTCTTGGCCTTTTCCTCCCTTCTTCCACCTCTCTCTGTCTCTCCCTCTGTGTGTGTGTGTGTCTGTCTGTCTCTCTCCATGTGCCTCTTTTTCTGTCTCTCTATCTTTTCTATGTGACAAGAAACCGATGTCTTCGACCAACAGTCAGCCAAAAACAGTTCTGCCCACAACCACCTGAGTAAGCTTGGAAACAGGTCCTCTAGCCCCAGTCAGGCCTTGTGTGTCCAGAGCCCCAGCTGACATCTTGATCACAGACTGTGAGAGACCCTGAGCCACAGGCACCTAGTTAAGCCATGCCCAGATTCCTGACCCACTGAAATTGTGAGATAATAATGTCTGTTGCTTTAAGCTGAGTTATATGCTGGGTTTATAACCCTTCAGAATTTATTCCAAGATTGAGGGGACAAATCTAAGTGCAAAAGACATGGACAGGACTTTAAACTTATTTAAAACCTACTCATTCCTTACTTTGCATTTGGAGTTCTCTCTCTCTGGCACACTGTCCTGTTCCCTTCACAGGGATGCTTCCTTCTTGGCCTTCAGGTCTCAGCCCAGAAGTCGCCTTCTCAGAGAACCTCCACCGACCCTCAGATTAAAATACTCCCCACACCCCACCCCCCTTTGTCACATCACCCTGATTGATGTCTTTGAGGTCCTCCTTACCATCTGTAATTATGTTTCACTATTCATTTGTTTATTGTCATTTTCCCTACTAGACTGAGAATAATTATTTTGTGTTGTTTAATTTTATTTTTTAAACCAATGTTAGTAAAATTGACTTTCATTTGGTGTTTAGTTCATGGAATTCTATCCCATGAATAGTTCCCTTGGAGATGGAGAGAAAGAGCACCATTTGACATTTGCTGGCCTCTTGAAAGCCACTGCTCTGTAGTTAGGATACAGAACACTACCATCACCATAAAAACTCCTTCTTATTGCCCCCTCATAGTCACAGAGAAGGGGTTTCTGTGCACCATTTTTATCATTCTGTCCCAGTGAGTTGAATAATACCTAGCACAGAGTAGGCATTTTGTAAATATTTGTCGAATGAATGAATGAAACAAATATTGTTGCCAACAAATCTTGGAAGTTGATATTGCAAAGACTAATGGGAAAAAAATCTCACCTTGCATTGTGACCTTTATTTCTCAACACAAAACAAGACAGAGAGAGTTTGGCTGACAGAATCTCAAGAGATTTTTATTGGCCCATGTTATCTTTCATTCCATGGGGTGGGGGTAAATCGCGCTTCAGCTCAAGCTGGATACAGAGAGCGTTGTTCACAAAGATTCTAAGTGTTCCCAAATCGTAGGAATTTCACAAGTCTCAGGCAGTTCCAATCCTCTCCCAGCCACCATTGTCACTAATTGCATTCTTATGGTAGGGGAAAGGAGGGAATTTAAGAGGAGAGAGCTGTAGTTAAACTTTTACCTGTGTTTTGGCTATTTCAAAAAGTTCGTGACCATACTCATGGACACCCTATGAAAATTCCAGTCTTCTTAAATTCTAAATTTTACCCACCAGAATATCCACCAGAAAGCAGATTTCCTTCATAAATCCCACCTGTGCTGTTTAAAATAGGGGCTTATACCAGGTCTGCCAAAAGAACAAACAAATCTGTCTTGGAAGAAGCACAACCAGAATGCTCCTTAGAAACTAGGATGGCGAGGCTGAGTCTTACACACTTTGAACATGTTGTCAGGAGGGATCAGTCCCTGGAGAAGGACACTGTGTTTGACAAAGTACAGAGTCAGCAGAAAAGAGGAGGGCCCTCGGCGAGATGGGTTGACACAGTGCCTGCGACAACGAGCTCAAGCATAACAATGATTGTGAGGATGATGCAGGACCGGGCAATGTTTTGTTCTGTTGTGCATAGGGTCTCTATGAGTCAGAACTGACTTGAGAGCACCTAACAACAACAACATACCAGGTCTAGGAGTTCCAGGGTGGTGCAAATAGTTAAGCACTTGCCTGATAACCGAAAGATGCAGCTCACCCAGAGGCACTTTGAAAGAAAGGCCTGGTGATCTACTTCCAAAAGGTTGCAGTTATGAAAACCCTACAGAGCGCAGTTCTATGCTGATATACGTGGAATTGCCACGAGTTGGAATCAGCTCAATGGCAACTGGTTTGCTTTTTGTTGTTGTTGTTTGTTTTATAACAAGGCCAAATATGTTTGTTCAAAGGAGGAATTCTAATTTAACTATGTTGAAGGAAAGTAACAGAAGAAAATTAGATTTATGGCTATTGGCAGCCATTTTGCTTAAGACAATTTCAGCTTCTTAGCTCCATTAAATATTTCTGACCCCTTCAAAGTCACTACTCATTGTATTTTAGTTGTAAGTCTCCATATGAGTGTTTGATTTACTCCACAATACATTAAATGTAATTTATTGCCTTCATAGGGGCTTTGGAATGACTAAATGGGACAACACAAGGAAGCATAGCACAATGTGTGGCAGAAGGTAAACATACAGTCATTAACCATCATTCCTCTTATAAGCAGTGTTACCACTCGTATGCATTCCACAGGATAAATGGATATTGAGACATGCCTAGGGTTTCTTCTGATTTAGAGATTTATTACTTAGTAAATTGGTATTTTCTCTGTTGGCTCTGTATATATAACGTCAGTTGGTGATTCCCCATTTTCTTAGTACATGGTCTGAATCTTTTTCCTCTTTCTCTCCTGTGGCTCCCACTTTTCTCTAGCACATTCCTTCCAAATCCACTAGAGGATATGGTGGGGGCAAGGGCAGGGTATCATACACTTCACTCACGTATACTCTGAATTTTATTCCTGGAAGTCAAGAGAGCTGCCTGGTTCTCAGGACAATGTCCAAACTCTTAGGGTGGCTTCTAAAGTTATTCATGACTTGGCATTCCCCGACTCATTTACCATGACTGAATTTTTCACTTCTCAAATGAATCCCTCTCTTTCACTTTCTCTCTCACCTTTTTACATACTATTTTCTTAGTTTTAGATAATTGAGTTGCCTGGACAGTACCATCATATCCTACAAATTTGGCTCACTTCTCCCAGGAAGTCTTCCCTGATTCTCCCCTCCAGATTCTGTCAGAAGTTCCTATTGTATCCTACTCTTCCTCCTTAAAGGTTCATATTGCATTCTATTGAAAT
Organism: Loxodonta africana; assembly: GCF_030014295.1. NCBI lineage: Eukaryota > Metazoa > Chordata > Mammalia > Proboscidea > Elephantidae > Loxodonta > Loxodonta africana. The sequence continues at coordinate 19,070,974 of NC_087344.1, forward strand.
TACATGATCAATATTTATCTCCCACACTTATCGATAAACCCCAAACTATAGGAATCATTCCCCTCGGACTCACCATTGTATGGCCAGGACCCAACATCAAGCCCAGAATAGGTTCTCAATAAATATTTGTTTAGTGCTAAATAGATTCTGAACCAGGGTATATCAAAACTGGTTAGACCAAAAAGATCTTTCTGAGAAGCAGCACAAAACATACCAGAAGGACTCAGTGATTGCAGTATTTGGCAAAATAGTTACAGTACCATCTTGAGATTTCCTTTTAACCTGTTTAAATTAAAAATTAAAATTGGCTACTCTTCCAATCTGTCCCAATTTCAGGCTTTTGTCCAAGACCCCCGAGTTTTAGATTTTCCCCCCTGGAAGCTCCCAGGAGTCCTGGTGGTCAGGAAGATGAGGTGATTTTTTTGCTGATAAGATTCTTCAGGGCCCCCTTCAGGTCCCTGTTCCTAAGGCTGTAGATAAAGGGGTTCAGCATGGGGGTCACTGCAGTATACATTACAGCAGAAGCTTTCTCCTTCATGGCTGTGCGGACAGATGAAGGACACAGATAGACCCTAATCGTGGTCCCATAGAGAAGGGCAACCACAGAGAGATGGGAGCTGCAGGTGGAAAATGCTTTCTTCCTTCCATTTGCAGAGGGGACCTTCATGATGGCCATGGTGATGTGAGCATAAGAGGTCAGAATGCATATGAAGGGAATGGATAACACCATCCCTGCCACAATGAACACAAAGAATTTGTTCATGGTGGTGTCAGTGCAAGAAAGCCGGAGAAGGGGAGTAAGGTCACAGAAGTAGTGAGGAATCTCATTGCTGCCACAGAAAACTAAGCGAACCATTAGGAGGATGTGGGTGAGGGAGATGAAGAAAGAAAACACCCATGGGCTAACAGACATCACGACACAGAGAAGTGGACTCATGGTGGTGGTATAGTGCAAGGGGTGACATATGGCAACAAACCGGTCATAAACCATCACAGCAATTAATATACTGTCCATAATGCCAAAGAAATGGAAAAAGTACATCTGGGTCAAACAGCAAGGATAGGAGATGGACTTGCTCCTGCTTTGGATGTTCACCAACATTTTGGGGACGGTGTTGGTGGTCAGGCAGAAATCAACCAGGGAGAGATTGGCCACAAAGAAGTATATTGGTGTTTGGAGATGGGAGTCTGACCTGATGGCCAGAACTATTAACAGGTTTCCCATGGCTGTGACCAAATACATGCATAGGAACAGAGCAAAGAGGAGATTCTCCTGCTCTGGGTTTTCTGAAAGTCCCAGGAGGATGAATTCAGATGTGCTGGTTTGGTTCCTTAGTTCCATGAGCATGAATCCTCTGCAAGTATTGAAAGGGGAAGTTACACAAATGCTACAGAGAAGATTCTGGGAAGTTAGACCAGGTTATGCCCAGCTTCCCTTCTGGGCTAATTATCCACCAACTTAAATCTTGCACTTTGAGGCATTGACATAGTGTTTATATCAACTCATATATCTGTGGAATAGTCCCCATTCAGACACAGATTGAAACAGTATACAATGCATGGACCCTTGTTGAAAGAATTATTAAATGATATATTTTAGATTAAGATAAATTGAATCCAGAAAGAATAACTGATGCCCAAGATGCAATCACTAGCCGTTAAATTGTATAAACCAACCCCCAAAATTGTATATATGTAGGAAAAATTTGAACACTGGTTCTTAATAGAAATGTGTATGTGGACAAGGTGAATTAAAATTCCATGGCACCCCACCAGATGATTTCACTGGTGAATTCCACCAGGAACTAATAAGTGATTATAGCAAGGTAGCAGCATACAAGATTAACATAGAAAAGTCAACTTATTTACTAATACCAGCAATGTACAATTGGAATTTTGACTCAAATACAACATCATTTACATTAGTACAAAAAAATTAATAAATAAATAAAAGAATTAGGTATAAACCTAACAAAGTATGTACAAGGTCTATATGAGGAAAGCTATAAAATTCTGATGAAAGAAATCAAAGAAGACCTAAACAAATAGAAAGCTTTTTCATGTTAATGAATAGGAAGACTTAATATTAAGCTGTCAATTCTTCCCAACTTCATCTATAGATTCAACACATCTCATTCAAAATCACAGCAAGTTATTTAGTATATACTGGCAAATTGATTCTAAGGTTTGTATAGAAGGGCAAAAGACCCAGAATAATCAACACAATACTGAAGAATAGCAGAGTTGGAGGACTTCCACTAACTGACATCAAGATTTACTATAAAACTACAGTGATTAGAACAATGTGATACTGGTGAAGAAACAGACAAACAGATTACAGGGACAGGATACAGGGCCAAGAAACAGACCCACACAAATATAATTATCTGACCTTTGACAAAGGAGCAAAGACAATTCAATGGAGAAGTGATAATCTTTTCAACAAATAATGCTGGAACAACTGGATCTCCACATGCAAAACAATGAATCTAAACAGAGCTTACATCTTTCACAAATATTAACTCAAAATGAATCATAGAGGGGAGAAGAAAGATGGTGAAGTGAGTGGACACTCCTACTTACTCCTCCAGCAACTAATCCAGTGAACATTGAATAAAAACAAACACAGGCTGAAATCTCAAAACTTCAGATGACAGCAAGGTGTTGGAGGGTTGGAGTGAGTCCAGAACAAGGAGAGAAGGAGAAGGGATCCCACAGAAACTGGGAGGACATACCCACTAACATTGGGAGCACTAGCTCTTTGCAATCATGTTGTGATGGAGCTGAGCCACACTCCAAACAGGGAACACAGAAAGGGAGCTAATATGAGGAAGCTGCATGCTGATTTTTTTTTAAGGTGGCACAAATTGACCAGGGGAGTTCACAGGTTGTGCAACTTGGAGGGGATGAAGGGAAATCACAGCACTCTAAGAGAGTGCTGTTGAATCTCGCTGAGCAGGAACTAGGTCCAGGAGGAACTGCAAGGGCAGCAGGGTGAGGAGAATACTTCAGACTTACAAGTGACACAGAGGAAAATGGCTAACTCCCTGACCACAGCGGAACACTGTGGAAGAACCTGTGCAGGGGCACCCATGAGGAAAAAACATAGCAAGCTCCCTATCTTTGCCATAGAAAGGTCAAGACAACAGTATACATCAGGATCTGTGACCACCTAAACCCCCCCTTCCATGCATGTGTATTAAATTCCAGAAACAAAACATCCGGAACTCCTGAATCAGCACTGAAAAAAATCTAAGGGTAATAGTACCCGATAGTGCTTCTCAGGAAAAGATATCAAGCCCGCTGCTGCTGGGTTGATTCTGACTCGTAGCAACCCTGTAGGCAGAGTGAAGCTGCTCTATGGGGTTCCCAGATCTGTGAGTTTTTGCAGAGGTGGGGTGCCACATCTTTCTGCCATGAAGACGCTGGTGGGTGTGAGCCCTGGACATTTGGTTGACAGCCAGGAACTTGGCTGCTGCACCACTAAGGTGTCCAAACAACATTTTCCCACAAAGATCACAGTTCAAAATTTAAAGTGAAAAAAGAAGATACCAAAATGCCCCAAGTTCAACAAAAAAAGAGTATAATATGCAAAAAAATCACAAGAGAAGAAGGACCAATCAAAAGCAAAACATGAAAAAGAGGAAATTTCTCTTATGGAGGCTCCCAGTACCCAGTGCCATCGAGGTTAATGCAAAGAATTGATCATTTTCAGACTGTGGTGTTAAATGTGTTCAAGGAAAGCAAAAAACTCACAGAAAACAAACTAGTGGAAATCAGGAAACAAATGGAAGGACAAAATGAGAGACTCAACAAGGAAATTGAAAACATAAAACAACAACAACAAAAAAAACTAAAGAGAACATTGGAACTGAAGAATAAAGCAGCTGAATTAGAAAAAACATGAGAAAGATTCAACAATAGAGATGAACAAACAAGACAGAATAAATGAACTAGAAGACAAATAAATGAACTTTTTAAGTCTCAAGAGATACAAGAAAAAAGAGCAAAGAAAAGTGAACAAACCCAAAAGAAACCCAAATGGGACTCAGTTAAGAAATCTAACATTGGAGTTATTGGAATCTCGGAGCACCACGACAATAATAAAGGGATAGGAACAGTTTTCCAAGAGATAATCTGAAAGAATTTCCCAGACCTGGACAGGGAACCAAGCCTGCAAATACACTACACTAACCCCAATCAGAAGAGACACAAAAAGATCAGCTCTGCCATATCCTAATAAGATCATTGAAAACCAAGGACAAAGAGAATTCCGAAAGCAGCAAGAGAAAAGCACAATATAACATACCAAGGTTCTTTCATAAGAACTAGTGCAGATTTCTCCCCAGAATCTCTAGAGGCCAGAAGACAATGGAGTGACATATATAAAATATTGAACCTAGACAATTGCCAAGCAAGAATTCTTTACCCAGCAAAGTTGTTATTTAAAAAAAGGGGGGGGGGGGGCGGGAATCAAGACATTCCCAAACAAAGAGAAGCTCTGGGAATTTCAGCTGATGTGGTTAAAAGCTATGGCTGCTAACCAAAATGTTAGCAGTTTGAATCCACCAGGTGCTCCTTGGAAACCCTATGGGGCAATTCTACTCTGTCCTATAGGGATGTTATGAGTCAGAATTGATTCAACAGCAGTGGGTTTGTTTGTTTGTTTGTTTGTTTCTTTGTTTTGGTAGAACAACTCAGTGGCAAATTCCCAGAGCTTCTGTTTGAGCTGCAAACATCCATGTTGATGATGCAAATCCTAATGAAGTGAGTAGCGTCTCGTGTTTCAAAAGCTTGTGAATGACCACCTAAGACACAATGACAGGTCTCTACTCATCAGGAGAAAAATAATAAGAACATAACCAAAATCTCAGAGAAGAAACAAGTCTACACAAGCTGCAATCTCATCTACCCTGAGACTAGAAAAACTAGATGGTGGCCACTGATCATTCTGACTGGGATCACAATAAATGGTCCTGGATAGAATGGGAGAAAAATGTGAAGCAGAACTCAAATTCTTATTTAAACAAACAAACAAAAATCCAGACACACTGGAATAGTAGAGAACAGAGTATTCCCTGAGACTATAGCTCTGAAAAACTCTTTAACCTAGAACCAAGCCTATCCTCTGAGATCACCTTCTAGCGAAATAGCAGAAAAAATAGTAGAGTGGCATACAAAATAAAGAATATTATCCTTAAGATCAGTGTTCTACTTAAAAACCACCAGTGTGAGACCAAAAGGTTAACAATTACTCAAAAGCAAAGATGAGAAGATAAGGGGGCAGGGAAACTAGAGTAATGGAAATGGAACAAACAGAACATAATTAAAGAAAATGTTGACACATTGTGATGAATGCAACTAATGTCACTGAACTATTTATGTGGAAATCGTCAAATAAGAACCTAACTTGCTGTGTAAACTTTCACCAAAAACTCAATAAAATATCATTTTTTTAATAAAATAATGGCAAAAAAAAAAAAAAGTATGTCTACATTAAGACCTGCACGCAAATGTTTATAGCAGCTGTATTCACAATTTCCACAAACTGGAAACAACCAAGATGTCCTTCAATTGGAAAATGAAGAAACAAACTGTGGTACATCCACAGAGAGAAGTATTATTCCACAATAAAAGAAGTGAACTTTCAAGCCACAAAAGACATGAAGGGACCTTAAATGTATATTGCTAAGTGAAAGAAGGTAGTCCATGGAATCACAGATTTGGAATCAATGTGTGACTATACACATGTAGTACTGCCAACCATGGAAACTCTCCCAAGCCTCAGTGTTCAGTTTTTATTGAAGCACCATCACATATGCATGATCTTGGTCGCCAGTCTCCAGCCTCTCTAGAGTTCAACTGATACCACATGACCAAAGCCCTCACCCTCAATCACATTGTTACAATCTATTGTGACAAATTTCTGCCCTACAACTGTCCTATGTGGTCAGTGCCCACCTGAATCACATTGTGAGACTATCCAGTGTTACCCTAAGTCCCTAGGCAAAAATCAGGCATGACATTCCAAGGGCTTAGAGATTACCTCCCAGAAGCCAAGGGTAAAGTCCAGACATTTTTTGGGGCAAGGTTAAATTATTTGCTGCACAGGCCACCCCCTGGTCTTTGGCCAAGACTCTCTTACAGCAAATGATCGTATGCCCAACATTTGAAGGAGCCACTGTGGCATAGGGGTGTAATTAAAGGAAAAACTCAACTACCCTACAAAGCTATTGCATACATTTTAATATTTTTGTCTCTTGATCTACCACTATTTGTGCCTTATGATAAAGTTGTGGAGAACTATTTAGCAGAGAAATTTGCTGATAGGTAAATCCAGTTATTCAGTAAACCAATCATTCCCATCAGTATTACATCATGAGGGGAATTTAAACTTCCCAATGCATTTGACAATCAATATCAACATTATAATCTTACCAACAATGCCAATGTTACACCTTTAATGCAGTATCGTTAGTAGCTATAACCTGAAAAATAAGAGTCAAAAGTTACTGGCACTCTACTAAAGCCCCATTCAGTCATTATCAATTAGATCAGTCTATCATCACATCATATTACCAAAATGTTTCCCAGAGCATTGCCACTCAGGTTTTCAGGATTCCGTTTGACTTTGTCAGGTTCCAAAAGCAGGGGTGGCTTCATGTGGCAACATGTCGCTTTACCCTTTCAAGCATAATGTATAGATGAGCTAAGAGACAATATTATTGCTTGCTTTGAACCTCTTTTTGGGCACCAATATAGTACTGGGTTTTCCTCACTGAAAAACCTTTTATTCATTATTTTATACAAACGTTATTATTCCTCTTTCCTTCCATGTATAATTAATTTTTACCCCAAATTTACCACCTTTGGAAGGGAAGTTAGGTCTGTCACTATGTTGGTCCAGATTGCTGACAGCAATACTAGCCTAGCAAGTGCCTTCCTTTCAGTCCATTCCCATTCATGTAAGACAGGATTGTATAGATACAGAACTAGTGAGCTATCTTGACCACTAGACAATGTAGCTGCATTCATTGCTAACCCCAATTTTGCTAAATGATTTGAAGGCACAGTCCCCCGTCAGGCTCTTGGGAGTTCTAAAGTAAAGATTTAAACACATAGTTTCAGTTTCTTACTTAGGAGTTATCCCTGCTTCCGTCATCCACAGTTGCAGCACTGGTCCTGGCACCAATTAATTGTATCAGGTAGGGAAAAAATAAGAAAGTTGAGGTGATGTGGGAAAGAATTGTAGAATCATACCAGCATCCTCTTCTAACCTCCCTTCCTAAGATTCCCCAGGAAAGTAGAGGAATTTATCAGGTTGGATTGCTCCCTTGGCCCCCTTCATCTTAAGTGTGAGCACATACTCATGAAGGTAAGCCAGCCCCTATATGCCTTTATTGTTGTTTTTGTTAGGTGCTGTCAAGTAGGTTCTGACCCATAGTGAGCCTATAACAACAAAATGAAACACTGCCCAGTCCTGTGCCATCGTCATAATCATTATTATGCTGAAACCCATTGTTGCAACCACTGTGACAATCCGTCTCATTGAGGGTCTTCTTTCTTGCTGACTCTCTACTTTACCAAGCATAATGTCCTTCTCTGGAGCCCTGGTGGTGTAGTGCTTAAGAACTTGGCTGCTAACCATAAGGTGAGCTGTTCGAATCCACCAGCTGCTCCTCGGAAACTCTATGGGGCAGTTCTACTCTGTCCTATAGGGTTGCTATGAGTTGGAATTGACTTGACAGCAATGGGTTTGGTGTTTTTGGTTTTAATGCCCTTCTCCAGGGACTGATTCCTCCTGATAACATGTCCAAAGTACTTGAGATGGAGTCTCGCCATCCTTGTTTCCAAGGAGCACTCTGGCTGCATTTCCTCCAGGACTGATTTGTTCATGCTTCTGGAAGTCCACATTATATTCAAAACTCTTCAGCAGTGCTGTAATTCAAAGGCATCAATTCTCCTTCAGTCTTCCTTATTCATTGCCTGGCTTACACACGCATATGAGGCAACTGAAAACACTACGGCTTCGGTCAGGCATACCTTAATCCTTAAAGTGACATTTTTGCTTTTCAACACTTTAAAGAGGCTTTTTGCAGATTTGCCCAATGCAATATGTCATTTGATTTCTTGACTGCTGCTTCCATGGACATTGTGGATCCAAGAAAAATGAAACCCTTGACAACTTCAATCTTTTCTCTGTTTATTATGATGTTGCTTATTGGTACAGTTTTGAAGATTTTTGTTTTCTTTACCTTGAGGCACAATACAAACTGAAGTATGTAGTCTTTGATCTTCATCAGTAAGTGCTCTTCACTTTCAGCAAGCAAGGTTGTGTTATCCACATAATTCAGGTTGTAAATGAGTTTTCCTCCAATCCTGATGCCCTGTTCTTCTTCGTAGAGTGCAGCTTCTCAGATTATTTGCTCAGCATACATATTGGATAAGTATGGTGAAAGGATACAATCCTGATACATACATTTCTTGATTTTGAACTCTCAGTATCCCCTTATTCTGTTTGAACAACTGCCTCTTGGTCTATGTACAGGTTCCTCATGAGTACAACTAAGTGTTCTGGAATTCCCACTCTTCTCAATGTTATGTATAATTTGTTATGATCTACACAGTCAAATGGCTTTGCCTAGTCAAGAAAACACAGGTAAGCATCTTTCTGATACTCTCTGCTTTCAACCAAGATGCATTTGACATCAGCATCCCTGTCCCCTTCTGAATCCAGCTTGAATATCTGGCAGTTCCCTGTTGATGTACTGTTGCAACCACTTCTGAATGATCTTCAGCAAAATTTTACTTGTGTGTGATATTAATGATATTGCTTGGTAATTTCTGTATTCTGTTGGATCACCTTTCTTTGGAATGAGCACAAACATGAATCTCTTCCAGTTGGGGCCAGGTAGATGTCTTCCAAATTTCTTGGCATAGACAAGTGAGCGCCTCCAGCACTGCATCCATTTGCTGATACATCTCAGTTGGTATTCATCAATTCCTGGAGCCTTGTTTTTTGCCAATGCCATCAGTGTAGCTTGGACGTCTTCCTTTGGTACCATCGGTTCATCATCATATGCTATCTCTTGAAATGGTTGAACATCAACAAATTATTTTTGGCACAGTGACTCTGTGTATTCCTTCCGTCTTCTTTTGATGTTTCCTGTGTTGTTTAATTTTTCCCTATAGAATTCTTAAATATTACAACTCTAGCCTTGGACTTTTTCTTCAGTTCTTTCAGCTTGAGAATGACAACCGTGTTCTTCCCTTTTGGTTTTCCAACTCCAGTTCTTTGCACATTGCATCATAATACTTTACTTTGTCTTCTCAAGCCACTTTTTGAAATCTTCTGTTCAGCTCTCTTACTTTATCATTTCTTCCTTTCACTTTAGCTACTGTACTTTCAAGAGCCCACCACGTATCTGTCAGTTTGTAGTACTGCTGTGGCTAGTGTGTTTCTCTGATACTTGAAGCTTTGCTACTGGTTTTTGAAATACCAGCAGGGCAATTTTGGTGGACAAATTTCCGTGGAGCTTCCAGACTAAGACAGACCAGGAAGAAGGACATGGCAGTCTACTTCTGAAAAACTTGGCCAGTAGTAACCTTATGAATAGCAGCAGAACATTGTCTGAAATAGTGTCAAGGATTTTATTTTACTTGGATCCACAATCAATGCCCATGGAAGCAGCAGTCAAGAAATCAAATGAGCCAGCACAACTTGTACAAAGCAAGGTCATGGAAGCTCCATAGACACATCCAAACTTCCTGAGGGATGAAATTGCTGGGCTGGGGGCTGTGGCGACCACGGTACTGGGGAACATCTAGCTCAATTGGCATAACATAGTTTATAAAGAAATGTTCTACATTCTACTTTGGTGAGTAGTGTCTGGGGTCTTAAAAGCCTGTGAGCAGCCACCTAAGATACTCCATTAGTCTCACACCTTTGGAATCAAGGAAGAATGAAGAAAACTAAACACGCAAGGGAAAGATTAGTCCAAAAGACTAATGAACTGCATCTACCACGGCTTCCACCAGACTGAGTCCAGCACAGCTAGATGATGCCCAGCTCCCACCACTGACTGCTCTGACAGGGATCACAATAGATGGACCTGGACAGACCTGGAGAAAAAATGTAGAACAAAATTCTAACTCACAAAAAAATACCAGACCTACTGGCCTGACAGAGACTGCAGAAACCCTGAGAGCATAGCCTCTGGACACCCTTTTAGCTCAGTAATGAAGTCACTCCTGAGGTTCACCCTTCAACCAAAGATGAGACTGGCCCATAAAACAAAATGAGACTAAAGGGGCACTACAGCCCAGGGGCAAAGACTAGAAGGCAGGAGGGGACAGGAAACTTGGTAATTGGAAACCCAAGGTTGAGAAGAGAGAATATTGACATGTTGTGGGGTTGTTAGCCAATGTCATAAAATAATATGCGTACTAACTGTTTAATGAGAAACTAGTTTGTTTTGTAAACCTTCATCTAAAGTGCAATAAAAAAAGGAAAAAAAGAAATCAAATTACTCATTGCATTGGACAAATCTGCTGCAAAAGACCTCTTTAAAGTGTTGAAAAGCAAAGATATCACTTTAAGGATTAAGGTGTACCTGACCCAAACCGTGGTGTTTTCAATCATGTCATATGCATGTGAAAGCTGGACAATGAATAAGGAAGACCCAAGAAGAATTGATGCCTTTGAATTATGGTGTTGACAAAGAATATTGAGTATACCATGGACTGCCAGAAGAATGAACAACTCTGTCTTGGAAGAAGTACAATCAGAATGCTCATTAGAAGCAAGGATGGTGACTTTGTCTCACGTACCTTGGTTATGTTATCAGGAGGGTTCAGTCCCTGGAGAAGGACATCATGCTTGGTCGGGTAGAGCGTCAGCTAAAAAGAGGAAGATCCTCAAGGAGATGGATTGACACAGTGGCTGCAACAATGGGCTCAAGCATAGCAATAATTGCGAGGGTGGTTCAAAACCAGGCAGGGTTTCGTTCTGTTGTACATAGGATGGCTATGAGTCAGCACCTAACAACAACAACAACATAATCGAGAGCAAGCTTGAGTCTCTTCTGACATTCATTTTGGTCTTTTCTTTCTTTCCTGTCTTTGAAATGACCTCTTGCTTTTCTCATGTCCTTGGTGTCATTCACAGTTTGACTGGTCCTCGGACATTAGTATTAAATGTGTAAAATCTATTCTTGATATATACACCTTTACATCTCCCCATTTTAGACAATACAGTGTTTCAGTTCTCATTCCAATTTTCAATTACACCATAACTCTGAGGGTGAAAGTGCACTCCTCAGTCTTATGTGATGTGACAATGGCACATTGATATACTATATTCTGTTTCAGCTCTTTTGTAGTATTTTGAGGAGTCCTGGTGGCACAGTGGTTAAAGCACTTGGCTGCTAACCAAAAGGCCAGAGATTCAAACCCACCAGACTCTACACGGAAGAAAGATGTTGCAGCCTGCTTCTGTAGAGATTACAGCCTTGGAAACCCTATGGGACCATTCTACTCTGCCCTAGGGGGTTGCTATGAGTTGGAATCAACTTGACAGCAATGAGTTTTTTTTTTTTTTTTTTTAATAGTGTTTTGAGTATTTGAATATACCTTCGAGTGTGTAAAGCCCAGTCCAGAGTAAGTATCTGTTTCTTTCGGCCCATTTGTAGTCTCCTGCGGCTACCAGCATCAGGTTGATTTGCAGCTATACACAGGGCCTTTCCCCTGGTGAATCTGCCCCATACCAATCTGCAGTTCCTGTCTCACTGGTTGGCAGACAGAACCGTTCTTATTGGGAATTTATGCCTCTGAGGCGGGAAGGAGAAATATGTCTAAATTTAGTCAATTTCTGCATTGCTGCAGCTCTCCTATGCCCACTTATTCTATGGACCATCTCAAGGGAGCACGCTGCCAGTTCTAATCCACTTCTGTTCCTGAAAATGGGTCCTTCTTTTGGGCATCAACATGTTCAACTTTAATGCACCCCTTAAGTTCCAATAGTGATTTCCTTAAAGTTATGGTCCTTCTTTTGGGCATCAACATGTTCAACTTTAATGCACCCCTTAAGTTCCAATAGTGATTTCCTTAAAGTTATGCCCCATATAGGCATTTCTATTTCTATAAAAGGCCAGTTTTCTATTACGCATCTGCCTGATTCTATGGCCAGGCCATTGGCCACTGCCTGTTAGTCAGTAAAAACCCAAACATGGGGGCAAATAACATGAAATTCAACCCACTATATTGATTTCTTTTTATCTTCTTCAATCAGATAGGATGTTGTCTGTACACCTCTAAACTGCTACTTTTAAACAAAGCAGCTATTTGTTGGTCATTTGAAAGCTGTTCATAAGATAATGCCCAAGTGGCTATAGGATTGGGAAGCTTCTTTGGTGGTTCTAAAGTCAGTCCCAGGGAAAAAGAGGTTATCTGATTGTGAATATAATGAGTACCTCTTTGCATTCTCTCAGTAGCATGTTCCAGTACAAACCATTTCCAATTTATTATGGAACTCTTCTGGGCATGCCATTAGAGTGTTTCTCCAATATCACCCAAGACATTATGGGTATTTCAAGATTCAAGGTTATTTTATGTCCTTTAGTTATGGGGCATTTTCAATTAATGTCCACTAGCAAGCTAGTAATTATTTCTCAAATGGAAATTTTCTAATCCAAAATTTTAGCAGTCATTGCTGGGTAGTGCTCACATGCTTTTACCATAAGCTGCAGTCCACATAAGGACTCTAAGGCTCCTTTCAAGTAGTTTTATGGATTGTTATTGTTGTTAGGTGCTGTTGAGTCAGTTCCGACTCACAGAGACTCTATGTACAACAGAACAAAACACTGCCCAGGTCTGCACCATCCTCACAATTGTTGCTATGCTTGAGCCCATTTTTGCGGCCACTGTGTCAAACCCTGGTGGCATAGTGGTTAACAGCTACAGCTGCAAACCAAAAGGTCAGCAGTTCAAATCCCCCAGGCACTCCTTGGAAACCATATGGGGCAGTTCTACTCTGTCCTATAGGGTTGCTATGAGTCTGAATCAACTCGATGACAATGGTTTTTTGTTTTTTTGTTTTTGGTGTAAATCCATCTCCTTGAGGGTCTTCCTCTCTTTCACTGACCCTCTCCTTTACCAAGTATGATGTCATTCTCCTGGGACTGGTCCCTCCTGATAACTTGTCCAAAGTACTTGAAACAAAGTCTTGCCATCCTTGCTTCTAAAGAGCATTCTGACTGTACTTCTTCCGAGACAGATTTGTTCATTCTTCTGGGAGTCCATGGTATATTCGATATTCTTTCCCAATGCCATACCTCAAAGGCATCAATTCTTCAGTTTTCCTTATTCATTGTTCATCTTTTGCATGCATATGAGGCAACTGAAAATACTATGGCTTGGGTCAGGCACACCTCAGTCCTCAGAGTGACATCTTTGATTTTTAATTTTTTTTTAACACTTTAAAGATGTTATTTTTGTAGCAGGCTTTCCCAGATTAGAATTAGCAATATTCCCAGATGTGGAATATGCATCCTTCTAAATCAAATAAACTGACCAGACACTGGACTTATTACATATTTTGTCTCCTAGGTACCCCATACTGTTCCAAATTAACAACCTCTGTTGGCTCAGTCAATCTTATTGGTTTTCATTTAGCATGTTTAATAAATATTGTTTAAGGGTGGGTTTGGTTTGTTCTCTGTTTTACAATATTAAGTAAGGGAAGCATTCCTCCAGTAAGACATAATATCTATTTCCATAAAACATTCAGGTAAAGGAGATGCAACCACTTCACATAAAGTCCATTCAAACATTCCAGTTTTCATTCAAACTTTCACCTTGGTCCCACCAACCACTGCATTCTCATATCCTCCCAATATAACTATAGCCCCTGTTAGGACTTCCCCAACAGGATTTTCAACCACAGTGCATGGGGACTTCATGTGAAGAAGTCCCAGAAATGTCTCTTCTCCACACTCTGACCATTTTACCAACTCATGCATATGGCCTTGGGTTCTTGGCCAGGGGTTGGGCCAAGGAATCCAGACCCTTTCTTCATACCCCACCTTGATTAGATTGCGGGATCATCACCTCAGGAGATTCAAGGTCAGTTCAAAGTCAATATTGCCTGACAGCTTTTTAAATTCCTCCAAAGTAGGGTTAATAGGTCACCCATTCTCCTTCCTCAACCCATCCTGGAATCATGCCGGATTAATCTTCCTGAAGTATAGCTCTAAACATATCACTTTTGTTCACTTATTTATTAATTCATCCACTCACTTATTCAATAAAAAATTATTGATGATTATTATGTACCAGAACCTGGGCTGAGTGGTGAGGACTAAGTCCTGAAAAAGGCAAAGACCCTGTCCTCAAGATACTTGAGAGGATGGATTGTGTTTCCATTTCTTTTTGTGGCCAACTGCATGTCTGAGACATACCAAAAAAAAAACCAAACCCAATGCCATCGAGTCAATTCCAACTCATAGCGAGACATAGAACACATAAACATAATTGTTCAATACAGGCATGAATCAGTAATGATTCTCACATTTATGAGACAAAGTCTTGCTGTCCTCATGTTTATTTAGTGCCCCTATTGTGCCAGGCACCGTTGTAAGTGCTTTGCTAATTCATTACTCACAACAACCAAATGAGGTATGTACTGTTTCACAGAAGAGGAAATGGAGCCACAAAGAGATTAATAAAATCATCCAAGGTTTCACAGACAGTAGGTGGCAGAGTTAAGCCAAGTGGCCTGACTCCAGAGCCAATACTCTTAATCTCTATAAATTAATGATTGAATTCACAGTTTAGTAAAGAAGAAAGATTCAAGAGGCAATTATTGAACTATGAAAAAATACCCTTAATGGAAAATTAAAGGAACATTCAGGAAACATAGTGAATACAGCAGTGATTTTTGTAAAACCTGGTACCTACACACACAAAAAAACCCAAATCAAATGAGTTGTCATTGAGTCGGTTCTAATTCATGGCAGCCCACATACAGTATCTACACAATGTCCTTAAATTGCTCACAACTGCCCACTAAACAAAGTCCAAAGTTGTACCTTCAAATTAAAGAAAAAATTAAAAAAACCTGGATCCACTTTAAATCTGTACTTTTTGCTTTATCCACTACTATCCTCCTACAAGGATCTTTTATACCTGCAATTTACTGATTCCCATCACAGCTCATCATTTCCAGCCATTTCCTGCCTCTATGCTTCTTCACATCTCTTAGTTAATAGAACCCAGATTTATCTAATGAATTCCTAAAATGTACCAAGCTTTGTAATGGATACCTCTCGTATATGACTTACCACACTACCAACGAAGGATGAGACAGATGAGATGGCTAAGGTTCTAAGAGGAGGAAGGTTGTACACAAGTTCCCAAAGCTATCAAGTAGCTGAGCTTGGTTCCAAAAGCATGTCTGCCTGAGTTCAAAGCTATTAGCATTTTCTCTGAGACACCTGCCTCTCTGCATTCTCACTCCCTGGAGTTCCTGGGCCCATTTTCATCAATTTCTTCCTGTACAGAACTCCCAAGTCAAAGGTAGTTTCTTTTTCTATGTCCTGAGATCAGATAAGTGGTTTATGGCACTCTGTGACACTGACAGCATTCTGTCTCATAGTATCATAATTCACCTAAAGACTGAGGCTTCCTTTCACCCAAGAGGGGCTGGTGTGTGCCCTATTGATGTAATTACTGGTTCAATGAGCTAATCTCAAGCATCTTCCTTCCTCGCACACCTAAGCTTTCACCTACTTACTTTGGCACTTCATGTCCTTTCACAGCTCTTAAGAAAACTTTTAGGTGTCAGGAACTGGCAGATTTAGTTGTTTACTTCATCTTATTGATGAGGCTCTACATAAGGAAGCATCACCCCTATCCCAGCTGTACCCCTACAACTTGATGCCCAGGGCCTGTCATAGCCTACAGAAATAAGGTGTGAATCTCTGTCCTTTGAGGAGCTCAAGTGAATCAGATACTAATAACTGTGTTATATGTCATGGGCCTTGGAAAGGGCTGGCTGGCATTAGAGCTGGAGTAGGTTCAGAAGTGTGGATAAGAGTGGCTTTTGGATTCTGGGCTGGTAACTGAGTGCTGAATTGAGTCATGTAACTGGGTGCTGAATCTCTTAGGGTCTCTGAGAACACAGAGACTGCCCTCTTACACCTTCTACATTCTATTCTCGCTCTCTTTCTTCCCCCAAAGCACTTACTGGGCTATCTTTCCTCTTCCTGACATCATTGCTCAGGGCTAAGTTAAATTGACTTAGTTTTCTCTCTAGTGAGCTCTGGTTCCAGAAGAAAACAAGCAGATGAAGTTAAACCTTTGGGCCAGAAGGATGTCTTAGAGGCACTGGTAGATATCTTACTGGTCCAAAGAAGAAAAGCCGAGGTGGGGGATAAATTGTAGGAACTGAGGGAATATTTACAACTTCTGAGACAGTAAGAAGTCAATTCCCAAGGCTACTTGTTAGACAAATTGTCCACTTTCCACTCTATTCCCTAAATAGTTTAGTTTCCTATAGGAGCTGGAACATAGCAGTAAGGAGTCTGTATTGACAATTTCTAGTCTTCAGAAGGCAACTAGAGAGCAAGATATGTTTTTCAACGTTTTTGGTACCCTTCCTCTTGGAACAAACTCTCCTCGTCTCCTAACTCGTGTCTTTCCAACATCCAGGGTTTCTCATAGAGGAAGATTCTATTCTTCTTTGAACCCATGTTCCTAATCACTCAAAGAATGAAGAGACAATCCAAACAGACCCCTAGAGTCACCCAGGACTCTAACGCCAATAAATAAAACTGCTTTCAACTTCACTTCACTTCACTTCAATAGGGCAATTCTCTGTAAAGTCACAGTATCTTCCTTCCAGTTCTGCTAAGGCGGGAAGTAAAATTCACCTGCTGGGCAAAAACAAACAGAGAGGCTAGGTGACTAAGAAAGAAGCCAGATTCTCCCTGAGTATTGGTACCAGGGTGGTGTCACTGGAAGTCTCCACTTTTGCATTTTTAAGAATTTAGTTTTGTGAGGTCATCCACAAATGATGGAGTCAGGTGTCCATTCAATAAATACCCATGCAAAATGATTGACTCATTAAATGTTAGTTTTTTTTAAAAATCTTTGTAGTTGTTGTAGTTGGGTGCCACTGAGTCAGTTCCAACTGTTGTGACCCTATCCACAACAGAATGAAACTTTGCCTGGTCCTGTGCCATCCTTACAATTGTTGCTATGCCTGAGCACATTTTTGCAAACACTGTGTCAATCCATCTCATTGAGGGTCTTGCTCTTTTTCGATGACCTTCTACTTTAGCAAGCATGATGTCCTTATCCAGGGACTGATCCCTCCTGAGAACATGTCCAAAGTATGTGAGATGTCATCTTACCATCCTTGCTTCTAAGGAGCATTCTGGTTGTACTTCTTCCAAGACAGATTTGATTGTTCTTTTGGCAATTCATAGTATATTTAGTATTCTTTGCCAACACCACAATTCAAAGGCATCAATTCTTCTTTGGTCTTCCTTATTCATTGTCCAGCTTTTGCATGCATATGAGGTGACTGAAAACACCATGGCTTGTGTCAGGCACATCTTAGTCCTCAAGGTGACATCTTTGCTTTTTAACACTTTAAAGAGATTTCTTGCAGTCAATTTGTCCAGTGCAGTGAGTTTTAGATTTAATGGATATTTGCAGCTGTTTCTTCTCATTTTGAGTTGTGCCATATCAGCAAATGAAGGTCCCAAAAGCTTGACCCCATCTAAGTTATTACAGTAGACTCTTACTTTGAGGAGGCAGCTCTTCCCCAGTTGTATTTTGAGTACCTTCCAACCTGAGGTGCTCATCTTCCAACACTATATCAGACAATGTTCCGCTGCTATTCATAAGGTTTTCACTGGCTAATCCTTTTCAGGAGTAGACCACCGAGTCCTTCCTAATCTGTCTTAGACTGGAAGCTCAGCTGAAACCTGTCCTCCATGGATGACACTGCTGGTATTTGAATACCAGTGGCATAGCTTCCAGCATCACAGCAACACAAAAGCCCCTACAGTACCACAAATTGACAGATGCGTGGGGGTAAAAATCTTTAGTTAATTAAAACACAGACAAATGTAGAAAGAATAATTTTGGCCAGCAAATCTGGCAATTTTCTATATGCATCAGCTTTATGTAATTAAACTCCTTGTACTTATCACCCAGCTTCAAAAATTATCAACCCATGGTCTTGTTTTATCTATACCCTACCTACTTCACTATTTCCCTGGGATTATTTCAGAGAAAATTCCATATAGCATATGATTTCATCATGTCTCTAAAAGTAATACCTCTTTATTAAAAATGTGGCCACAATACCATTCTCTCACTTTAAAACATTAATAATTACTGTATAATGGGAGCCAATATGGCACTATAGACAAAAGCACTGTGCTATACCTCCAGAGAAAAGACCTAAAAAACTAAGTAAAACAGAGACAGATGTCAATTCTGGAACCCTAAACATAAAATGAAGAGATAGAGAACTTAACAAAGCACCAGATGGAATAAAAAAACAACAGAGAACAGAAAGCAAAGAAACAGATGAGGGGAGGCCCCCATCAGCTAACGCAGCACGGATTCACCATCTTGAACTCTTGTTGGAGATCAGTGGATAGGGAATACGGGAAAGCAGCTTCACAGAGCTCCCAGTAGGAGACAGAGCCCCCAATAACCAGTGATACTCACTTTCCCACCCTCCATCCTTCTTCCCCCTACTGGCCCCGCCCACACTGGTCCACTCCTTCAGTGCCATTTCTGTGTTGCTAATGTTGCTTTTTTTGGCTTCTTTTGGTTTCTTCCCTGCCTCTCACATCTTCCCCTTCTTTTCTCTCAAACACCTGGCTCCATGTGCCATCTTTGCTTCTTCCTGACAGGCTGTGAATCCACTCACCTGAGAACTGCTTCCCTGGTTGATGCCTCTAAGCTGGTGGGACCCTGGGGCCTCTCTCTCTCTCTTTTTTTTTTTTCTTCTTCATTTCTCAGTTTCTCATCTCTCTCTAATTACCTTCTTTTCCTGTCTCCTGAATACTTGGTGCTGTGTGCCATCTCCATCCCTTCTAGATGGGTTATAATACAGGACTTGGGGGCCACTTCCCCAGTCTGCACAGACATGTTCTTGGGATCCCTAGGTGCCTTTCTTTTTATTTATTTATTCTTCTATCTTTTTCTCCATTTCTCATCTCTCTCTATTTTCCTTCTTTTCCTGTCTTGTGAATACCTGGTGCTGTGTGCCATCTCTGCCCCTTCTAGATGGGCTCTGCCCCAAGGCCTGGGAGCCACTTCCCTGGTCACTGGTGGGATCTCTGGGGGCATTTTTTCCCTTTCCCTTTTTTTTCTGCTTCATTTCTCATCTCTATTTCCTTCTTTTTCTGTTTCCCGAATACCTAGCACTATGAACCCCTTCTAACTTGGCTGTACTGCTCAGCTTAAAAGCCACTTCCCCAGTCTGTGAAGCTTTGCTTGTGGGATCCCTGGGGGCCTTTTTTTAAAAAAAAAAAATTATTTTCTTTTCTTTTTTTGTTTTTCTTCATTTCTCAGTTTCTCATATCTCTCCACTTTCCTTCTTTTCCTGTCTCCTGAATACCTGGTGCTATGTGCCATCTCTGCCCCTCCTAGACGGTCTGTGCCC
Organism: Loxodonta africana; assembly: GCF_030014295.1. Taxonomy (NCBI): domain Eukaryota; kingdom Metazoa; phylum Chordata; class Mammalia; order Proboscidea; family Elephantidae; genus Loxodonta; species Loxodonta africana. The sequence goes on from NC_087344.1 coordinate 19,090,661, forward strand.
TGAGGCCTGGGAGTCAATTTCCCAGTTGCTGGTGGGATCCCTGGGGGCATTTTTTTCTTTTTCTTCATTTCTCAGTTTCAAGCCTGTCTTTATGGATCTTCTTTTCCTGTCTCCTGGATACCTGGCACTGTGTGCCATATTCACCCCTTCTAGCCAGGTTGTGCTGGTCAGCTCAGGAGCCACTTTCCTTGTCTGTGCAGGCTCATGGAAGGTACACCTGGGGACATTTCTTTTTATCATTTTTCTCTTCTTTTTTCCTTTTTGTTTTTCTTTATTTCTCAGTTTCTCCTCTCTCCACTCCAACAGCAGTCTCCCTCGAAACTTTTTTTTGGCTCCTGTTTCTCTCTTCTCTCTCTCTTCTTTCCAATACCCATCTTAGCTCACAACCTCCTCTCTCCCATCAGTCTACCTGCAAGATGCACTGAACATTGCACCCGCCCAAGCTACACAGGCACGGCCTACAAGAACCTACCCTGTGCTGATCCCCAGCCCACCCTGTTGGCCCCAGTACATGCCACAAACAACCATCCCAGCCTCTGCCCTTCAGCTGGACCTGCCCCACTGCACCATAGCTGAGCAACTGGCCCTGCCCATTGGACAAGGAGGTGGAAATTATTGTGCTCAAAGGTGAGCAAACAGCAAAGAATGCACAGCCCACCTGTTCGGACATAACCAAATAAAACAAAAAGCAGGTTGAAACAAATAAATCTATAATCAATAAATGAAGAAAATAACTACTTAATGTCCAGAAGACAGTATACAATATCAAAATATATTACAAAAAATAGGACAGCATGGTTCCAATAGGCCTTCAAAATAAAACACCAGATGACTTTCCAGTAGAAGAAAAGACACTAGAACTATGGGATAGGGAATTCAAATCTCCATTATTCAGAGCTATCCAAGAATTGAAGCAAAAATCTGACAAAAATGAGGAAAAAATACACAGATTCATTGAAAAGGCAGACCAATTCATGGAAAATACAGGAAAAACAATTAAAGAATTCAGGAAAATAATACAAGAACAAAATATCAAAATAAATTCCCAACTAGAAATCATACAAAACAACAATTAGAAATTCAAAAGATAAACAAGACTTCAGAAACGGACAGTGTCATAGAAGGGCTGAGGAGCAGGTTTGAAATGATGGAAGACATGATCAGTGAAATCGAAGAAAAACACTTGGATACAACTCTATTTGAGGAAAAATTAGAAAAAAAGAGAGAAGAAAAATGAAGAAACCCTGACAATTATGTGGGATACAATCAAAAGCAAAAATTTTCAAGTGATAGGAGTTCTAGAACAAGGGGAGAAAGTGGAAAACACAGGAAGGATCATTGAAGAATTGCTGGCAGAAAACTTCCCTAATATCATGAATGATGAAAAGCTGACCATTCAAGAAGCTCAATGAACCCCATGTAGGACAGGCCCCAGAAGAAAATCACCAGGGCCTATCATAATCACACTCTCTAAAACCAAAGACAAAGAAAGAATCCTGAGAGTAACTCAAGAAAAAGGAAAAATTACATAGAGAAGGGAACATATAATGATTAAAGGGATGATCCATCTAAAGACATAACCATAATAAATATCTACAAACTCAATGACAGTGTTCCAAAATCCATAAAACAAACTCTAACAGCACTGAAAAGGGAAATGGACAGTTCCACAATAATAGTAGGAGACTTCAACACACGACTCTCAGTAAAGGACAGAACATCTAGAAAGAAACTCCACAAAGATACAGAAGATCTAAAGGCCACAGTCAGCCAACTTGAACTCATGGAGATATATAGAACATTCCACCCAACAGGTGCAAAGTACATGTTCTTTTCCGATGAACATGAAATGTGCTCCAAAACAGGCCACATCTTAGGTCACAAAGCAACCCTCAAGAAAATTCAAAAGATTGAGATAATACAAAGTATCTTCTCTGAACACACCACCATCAAAGTAAAAATTAATAACTGGAAGAGCAAGGGAAAGAATCAAATATGTGAAAATTGAATAACACCCTGCTTAAAAACCACTGGGTAATAGAAGAAATCAGAGATGGAATAAAAAAATTCCTAGAATCAAACGAGAATGAAAGCACACCATACCAAAACGTTTGGGACACAGCAAAGGCAGTACTCAGAGATCAATTTATAGCAATAGATGCACACATCAGAAAAGAAGAAAGAGACAAAATCAGAACATTAGCTACATAACTAGAACAAATAGAAAGAGAACAGCAAAAAAAAAAAAAAAAGCCCACCACCACCAAGAGAAAGGAAGTAATAAGGATCAGAGCAGAAAAAATGAAACAGAGAATAGGAAAACAATAGAAAGAATCAACAAAACCAAAAGTTGGTTCTTTGAAATGATCAACAAAATAGACATCTGATCAAACTGACAAAAGAAAAACAGAAAAGTATGCAAATAACCAAAATAAAAAATGAAATGGGAGGCATTACAACAGACTCAACTGAAATAAAAAAGATCATAACAGCGTATTCTGAAAAACTATACTCCAACAAATTCAAAAACCTAAAGGAAATGTACAAATTTCTAGAAACACACTACCTACTCAAACTAACACAAAATGATGAAAATCTGAACAGACCCATAATGAGAAAAGAGATTGAAAAGGTAATAATAATTTTAAAAAGCCCAATATTATTGCATAATATCGTGTTGTTGTTCTTAGATGCCATGTAGTCAATTTTGACTCATAGTCATCCTATGTACAGCAGAATGAAACACTGACCAGTCCTATGCCGTCCTCACAAGCATGGCTATATTTGAGCCCATTGTTGCAACCATTATGTCAATCCATTTCATTGAGGGTCTTCCTCTTTTTCACTGACCCTTTACCTTACCAAGCATGATGTCTTCTCCAGGGTCTGGCCCCTCCTGATAACATGTCCAAAGTACATCTGACAAAGTCTCACCATCCTCCCTTCCAAGGAGCATTCTGGCTGCACTTCTTTCAAGACAGACTTGTTCATTCTTCTGCCAGTTCATGGTATATTCAGTATTCTTCACCAACACCATAACTGAAAGGCAGCAATTCTTCTTTGGTCTTCCTTATTCATCATCCAGCTTTCGAATGCATGTGAGGCAATAGAAAACACCTTGGTTTGGGTCAGGGCACCTCAGTCCTTAAAGAAACATCTTTGCTTTTTAACACTTTAAAGAGGTCTTTTGCAGCAGATTTGTCCAATGACTGCTGCTTCCATGTGTGTTGATTGTGGATCCAAGCAAGATGAAATCCTTGACAACTTCAAACTATTCTCCATTTATCATGGTGTTGCTCATTCGTTCAGTTATGAGGATTTTTGTTTTCATTATGCTGAGGTGTAATCCATACTGAAGGCTGTGGTCTTTCATCTTCATCAGTAAGTGCTTCAAGTTCTCTTCACTTTCAGCAAGCAAGGTTGTGTCATCTGCATATGCAAATTGTTGTTAAGTCTTCTTCCAATCCTGATGCCCTGTTCTTCTTCATAAAGTCCAGCTTCTTGGATTATTTGTTCAGCATGCAGATTGAATATTGTTGTTGTTAGGTGCTGTTGAGTCATTTCCGACTCATAGTGGCCCTACGCACAACAGAACACAACACTGCCTGGTCCTGGGCCATCTCACCATTGTTGCTTGTGCTTGAGCCCATTGTTGAGCCACTGTGTCAATCCATCTTGTTGAAGGTTTTCCTCTTTTTCACTGACCCTCTACGTTACCAAGCATGATGTCCTTCTCCAGGGACTGATCCCTCCTGATAACATGTCCAAAGTATGTAAGATGCAGTCTTGCCATCCTTGCTTCAAAGGAGCATTCTAGTTGTACTTCTTCCAAGACAGATTTGTTCGTTCTTTTGGCACTCCATGGTACATTCAATATTCTCCACCAGCGCCACAATTCGAAGGCATCAATTCTTCTTTGGTCTTCCTTATTCATTGTCCAGTTTTCACGTGCATAATGAGGCAATTGAAAACACCATGGGTTGGATCAGGTGCACCTTAGTCTTCAAGGTGACATCTTTGCTTTTCAACACTTTAAAGAGGTCTTTTGCAGCGGATTTACCCAATGCAATTGTTCTTTTGATTTCTCGACTGCTGCTTCAGTGGGCGTTGATTGTGAATCCAAGTAAAATGAAATCCTCGACAATCTCAATCTTTTCTCCATTTATAATGATTTTGCTTATTGGTCCAGTTGTGAGGATTTTTGATTTCTTTATGTTGAAGTGTAATACATACTGAAGGCTGTGGTCTCTGATCTTCACCAGTGTTTCAAGTCCTCTTCACTTTCAGCAAGTACGGTTGCGTCATCTGTATAACGCAGGTTGTTCATGAGTCTTCCTCCCATCCTGATGCCCTGTACTTCTTCATATAGTCCAGCTTCTCTGATTATTTGTTCAGCATACAGATTGAATAAGTATGGTGAAAGAATACAACACTGATGCACACCATTCCTGATTTTAAACAGCTCCTTCTTTTTCTGTTTTAATGACTGTCTTTTGATTCATGTACACGTTCTGCAGGAGCACAATTAGGTATTCTGGAATTCCCATTTCGGCAATATTATTCATAATTTGTTATGATCCACACAGTCGAGTGTCTTTGCATAGTCAACAAAACATAGCTAAACATCTTTCTGATGCTCTCTGCTTTCAGCCAGGATCCATCTGATATCAGCAATAATATCCCTGGTTCCACGTCCTCTTCTGAATTTGGCTTGAATTTTTGGCAATTTCCTGTCAATGTACTGTTGGAAGTGCTTTTGCACTATCTTCAGCAAATATTAATGATATTGATCTATAATTTCCACATTCTGTTAGGTCACCTTTGTCTGGAATGGGTACAAATATAGCATTCTGCCAGTCAGTTGGCCAGGTAGCTGTCTTCCAAATTTCTTGGCATAAATGAGTGAGCACTTCCAGCGCTGCATCCGTTTGTTGACATATCTCAGTTGATATTCTGTCAGTTCCTGGAGCTTTGTTTTTTGCTAACGTCTTCAGTGCAGCTTGAACTTCTTCCTTCAGTACCATTGGCTCTTGATCATATGCTACCTCCAGAAATGGTTGAACACTGAACAATTCCTTCTGGCACAGTGACTCTGTGTATTCCTTCTGTCTTCTTTTGATGCTTCCTGTGTCATTTAATATTTTCCTCGAAGAATCCTTCAGTATTGCAGCTCAAAGCTTGAATTTTTTCTCTGCACATTTCACTGTAATACTTTATATTGTCTTCTCTAACTGCCCTTTGAAATCTTCTGTTCATCTCCTTCATTTCATCATTTCTTCCATTTGCTTTAGCTACTTGACATTCAAGAGCAAGTTTCAGAGTCTCTTCTGACATCCATTTGGATTTTTTCTTTCTTTCCTCTTTTTAATGATCTCTTGCTTTCCTCATGTATAATGTCATTCTAAAACTCATCTGGTCTTTTGTCATTAGTGTTCAATCCATCCAGTCCATTCTTGGGATGGTCATTGAGTTTTCTAAATTGGTGGCCAAGTTTCAGTGGAGCTTCCAGACTAAGACAGAAAAGGAAGAAAGACCTGGCAGTTTACTTCTGAAAAACATTGGCCAGTGAAAACCTTTTGAATAGTTTTTAAAAAATCAGCCATTGATAACTGAATGTAGCACAGTTCTACTCTGACACACATGAGGTCACTGTGAGTTGGTGTTGTCTCAGTGACTACTAGAACTGGTATCTCTCTGGAAGAAAATTAATTTGGACCCATACCAATAGCAAGTTCAAAGATAAATTTCCAATAGATTAATTATTTAATAATAAAAATAGTATGATACAGATTTTAGAATAAATTTTGTAAGCCCATGTAAATATTCAGTCCATCTCATGTGCATCAGAGTAGAACTGTGCTTTTTTTTTTAATTAACTTTTATTAAGCTTCAAGTGAACATTTACAATTCCAATCAGTCTGTCGCATGTAAGTTTACATACATCTTACTCCCTTCTCCCACTTGCTCTCCCCCTGTTGAGTCAGCCCTTTCAGTCTCTCGTTTTGTGCCAATTTTGCTGTCTTCCCTCTCTCTCTATCTTCCCATCCCCCCTCCAGTCAAGAGTTGCCAACACACTCTCCAGTGTCCACCTGATTTAATTAGCTCACTCTTCATCAGCATCTCTCTACCCCCCCGCTGACCAGTCCCTTTCATGTCTGATGAGTTGTCTTCGGGGATGGTTCCTGTCCTGTGCCAACAGAAGGTCTGGGGAGCATTGCCGCCGGGATTCCTCTAGTCGCAGTCAGACCATTAAGTTTGGTCTTTTTATGAGAATTTGGGGTCTGTATCCCACTGATCTCCTGCTCCCTCAGGAGTTCTCTGTTGTGCTCCCTGACAGGGCAGTCATCGATTGTGGCCGGACACCAACTAGTTCTTCTGGTCTCAGGATGATATAGGTCTCTGGTTCATGTGGCCTTTTCTGTCTCTTGGGTTCTTAGTTGTTGTGTGACCTTGGTGTTCTTCATTTTCCTTTGCTCCAGGTGGGTTGAGACCAATTGATGTATCTTAGATGGCCGCTTGTTAGCATTTAGGACCCCAGACGCCACATTTCAAAGTGGGATGCAGAATGTTTTCATAATAGAATTATTTTGCCAATTGACTTAGAAGTCCCCTCAAACCATGTTCCTCAGACCCCAGCCCCTGCTCCACTGATCTTTGAAGCATTCATTTTATCCCAGAAACCTCTTTGCTTTTAGTCCAGTCCAATTGGGCTGACCTTCCTTGTATTGAGTGTTGTCTTTCCCTTCACCCAAAGCAGTTCTTATCTACTGATTAATCAATAAAAAACCCTCTCCCTCCCTCCCTCCCTCCCCCCTTCATAACCACAAAAGTATGTGTTCTTCTCCGTTTTTTACTATTTCTCAAGATCTTATAATAGTGGTCTTATACAATATTTGTCCTTTTGCCTCTGACTCATTTCGCTCAGCATAATGCCTTCCAGATTCCTCCATGTTATGAAATGTTCAGAGATTCGTCACTGTTCTTTATCGATGCGTAGTATTCCATTGTGTGAATATACCACAATTTATTTACCCATTCATCCGTTGATGGACACCTTGGTTGCTTCCAGCTTTTTGCTATTGTAAACTGAGCTGCAATAAACATGGGTGTGCATATATCTGTTTGTGTGAAGGCTCTTGTATCTCTAGGGTATATTCCGAGGAGTGGGATTTCTGGGTTGTATGGTAGTTCTATTTCTAACTGTTTAAGATAACGCCAGATGGATTTCCAAAGTGGTTGTACCATTTTACATTCCCACCAGCAGTGTATGAGAGTTCCAATCTCTCCGCAGCCTCTCCAACATTTATTATTTTGTGTTGTTTGGATTAATGCCAGCCTTGCTGGTGTGAGATGGAATCTCATCGTAGTTTTAATTTGCATTTCTCTAATGGCTAATGATTGGGAGAATTTTCTCATGTATCTTTTGGCTGCCTGAATATCTTCTTTAGTGAAATGTGTGTTCATATCTTTGCCCACTTCTTCATTGGGTTGTTTGTCTTTTTGTGGTTGAGTTTTGACAGAATCATGTAGATTTTAGAGATCAGGCGCTGGTCTGAGATGTCATAGCTGAATATTCTTTCCCAGTCTTTAGGTGGTCTTTTTACTCTTTTGGTGAAGTCTTTAGATGAGCATAGGTGTTTGATTTTTAGGAGCTCCCAGTTGTCTGGTTTCTCTTCATCATTTTTGGTAATGTTTTGTATTCTGTTTATGCCCTGTATTAGGGCTCCTAGGGTTGTCCCTATTTTTTCTTCCATGATCTTTATCGTTTTAGCCTTTATGTTTAGGTCTTTGATCCACTTGGAGTTAGTTTTTGTGCATGGTGTGAGGTATGGGTCCTGTTTCATTCTTTTGCAAATGGATATCCAGTTATGCCAGCACCATTTGTTAAAAAGACTATCATTTCCCCAATTGACTGACACTGGTCCTTTGTCAAATATCAGCTGCTCATACATGGATGGATTTATATCTGGGTTCTCAATTCTGTTCCATTGGTCTATGTGCCTGTTGTTGTACCAGTACCAGGCTGTTTTGACTACTGTAGCTGTATAATAGGTTCTGAAATCAGGAAGAGTGAAGCCTCCCACTTTCTTCTTCTTTTTCAGTAATGCTTTGCTTATCCGGGGCTTCTTTCCCTTCCATATGAAATTGGTGATTTGTTTCTCTATCCCCTTAAAATATGACATTGGAATTTGGATCGGAAGTGCGTTATATGTATAGATGGCTTTTGGTAGAATAGACATTTTTACCATGTTAAGTCTTCCTATCCATGAGCAGGGTATGTTTTTCTACTTAAGTATGTCCTTTTGAATTTCTTGTAGTAGAGCTTTGTAGTTTTCTTTGTATAGGTCTTTTACATCCTTGGTAAGATTTATTCCTAAGTATTTTATTTTCTTGGGGGCTACTGTGAATGGTATTGATTTGGTTATTTCCTCTTCGGTGTTCTTTTTGTTGATGTAGAGGAATCCAAGGGATTTTTGTAGGTTTATTTTATAACCTGAGACTCTGCCAAACTCTTCTATTAGTTTCAGTAGTTTTCTGGAGGATTCCTTAGGGTTTTCCGTGTATACGATCATGTCATCTGCAAATAGTAATAGCTTTACTTCCTCCTTGCCAATCCGGATACCCTTTATTTCTTTGTCTAGCCTAATTGCCCTGGCTAGGACTTCAAGTACGATGTTGAATAAGAGCGGTGATAAAGGACATCCTTGTCTGGTTCCCGTTCTCAAGGGAAATGCTTTCAGGTTCTCTCCATTTAGAGTGATATTGGCTGTTGGCTTTGCATAGATGCCCTTTATTATGTTGAGGAATTTTCCTTCAATTCCTATTTTGGTAAGAGTTTTTATCATAAATGGGTGTTGAACTTTGTCAAATGCCTTTTCTGCATCTATTGATAAGATCATGTGGTTTTTATCTTTTGTTTTATTTATGTGATGGATTACATTAATGGTTTTTCTGATATTAAACCAGCCTTGCATACCTGGTATAAATCCCACTTGATCAGGGTGAATTATTTTCTTGATGTGTTGTTGGATTCTATTGGCTAGAATTTTGTTGAGGATTTTTGCATCTATGTTCATGAGGGATATAGGTCTATAATTTTCTTTTTTTGTAATGTCTTTACCTGGTTTTGGTATCAGGGAGATGGTAGCTTCATAGAATGAGTTGGGTAGTATTCCGTCTTTTTCTATGCTTTGAAATACTTTCAGTAGTAGTGGTGTTAAGTCTTGTCTGAAGGTTTGGTAGAACTCTGCAGTGAAGCCGTCCGGGCCAGGACTTTTTTTGTTGGAAGTTTTTTGATTACCGTTTCAATATCTTTTTTTGTTATGGGTCTATTTAGTTGTTCTACTTCTGAATGTGTTAGTTTAGGTAGGTAGTGTTTTTCCAAGAATTTATCCATTTCTTCTAGGTTTTCAAATTTGTTAGAGTACAATTTTTCGTAGTAATCTGAAATGATTCTTTTAATTTCATTTGGCTCTGTTGTGATGTGGTCCTTCTCGTTTCTTATTCGGGTTAATTGTTTCCTTTCCTGTATTTCTTTAGTCAGTCTAGCCAATGGTTTATCAATTTTGTTAATTTTTTCAAAGAACCAGCTTTTGGCTTTGTTAATTCTTTCAATTGTTTTTCTGTTCTCTAATTCATTTAGTTCAGCTCTAATTTTTATTATTTGTTTTCTTCTGGTGCCTGATGGGTTCTTTTGTTGCTCACTTTCTATTTGTTCAAGTTGTCGGGACAGTTCTCTGATTTTGGCTCTTTCTTCTTTTTGTATGTGTGCATTTATCGATATAAATTGGCCTCTGAGCACTGCTTTTGCTGTGTCCCAGAGGTTTTGATAGGAAGTATTTTCATTCTCGTTGCTTTCTAAGAATTTCCTTGTTCCCTCCTTGATGTCTTCTATAACTCAGTCTTTCTTCAGGAGGGTATTGTTCATTTTCCAAGTATTTGATTTCTTTTCCCTGGTTTTTCTGTTATTGATTTCTAGTTTCATTGCCTTGTGGTCTGAGAAGATGCTTTGTAATATTTTGATGTTTTGGACTCTGCAAAGGTTTGTTTTATGACCTAATATGTGGTCTATTCTAGAGAATGTTCCATGTGCACTAGAAAAAAAGAATATTTTGCAGCAGTTGGGTGGAGAGTTCTGTATAAGTCAATGAGGTCAAGTTGGTTGATTGTTGTAATTAGGTCTTCCGTGTCTCTATTGAGCTTCTTACTGGATGTCCTGTCCTTCTCCAAAAGTGGTGTGTTGAAGTCTCCTACTATAAATGTGGAGGTGTCTATCTCACTTTTCAATTCTGTTAAAGTTTGATTTATGTATCTTGCAGCCCTGTCATTGGGTGCATAAATATTTAATATGGTTATGTCTTCCTGATCAATTGTCCCTTTTATCATTATATAGTGTCCTTCTTTATCCTTTGTGGTGGATTTAAGTCTAAAGTCTATTTTGTCAGAAATTAATATTGCTACTCCTCTTCTTTTTTGCTTCTTGTTTGCTTGATATATTTTTTTCCATCCTTTGAGTTTTAGTTTGTTTGTGTCTCTAAGTCTAAGGTGTGTCTCTTGTAGGCAGCATATAGATGGATCATGTTTCTTTATCCAGTCCGTGACTCTCTGTCTCTTTATTGGTGCATTTAGTCCATTTACATTCAGCGTAATTATAGATAAATAAGTATTTAGTGCTGTCATTTTGATGCCTTTTCATGTGTGTTGTTGGCCATTTCATTTTTCCACATACTTTTTTGTGCTGAGACGTTTTTCTTAGTAGATTGTGAGATCCTCATTTTCTTAATGTTTAACTTTATGTTAGGTGAGTTGTTATGTTTTTCTTAGCTTTTCTCTTGAGTTATGGAGTTGATATTCCTTTTTGTGGTTACCTTATTATTTACCCCTATTTTTCTAAGTAAAAACCTAACTTGTATCGTTCTATATCGCCTTGTATCACTCTCCATCTGGCAGTTCAATGCCTCCTATATTTAGTCCCTCTTTTTGATTATTGTGATCTTTTATCTATTGATTTCCATGATTCCCTGTTATGTGTGTTATTTTGTTTATTTATTTATTTTTTAGAATTAATCTTAATTTGTTTGTTTTTGTGCTTTCCCTATTTGAGTTGATATCAGGACGTTCTGTTTTGTGACCTTGTATTGTACCTGATATTATTGGTCATCTGACCAAACAATCTCCTTTAGCATTTCTTGTAGCCTTGGTTTGGTTTTTGCAAATTCTCTAAACTTGTGTTTATCTGTAAATATCTTAATTTCGCCTTCATATTTCAGAGAGAGTTTTGCTGGATATATGATTCTTGGTTGGCAGTTTTTCTCCTTCAGTGCTCTGTATACGTCGTCCCATTCCCTTCTTGCCTGCATGGTTTCTGCTGAGTAGTCTGAACTTATTCTTATTGATTCTCCCTTGAAGGAAACCTTTCTTTTCTCCCTGGCTGCTTTTAAAATTTTCTGTTTATCTTTGGTTTTGGCGAGTTTGATGATAATATGTCTTGGTGTTTTTCTTTTTGGATCAATCTTAAATGGGGTTCGATGAGCATCTTGGATAGATATCCTTTCGTCTTTCATGATGTCAGGGAAGTTTTCTGTCAGGAGTTCTTCAACTATTTTCTCTGTGTTTTCTGTCCCCCCTCCCTGTTCTGGGACTCCAATCACTCGCAAGTTATCCTTCTTGATAGAGTCCCACATGATTCTTAGGGTGTCTTCATTTTTTTCAATTCTTTTATCTGATTTTTTTTCAGCTATGTTGGTGTTGATTCCCTGGTCCTCCAGATGTCCCAGTCTACATTCTAATTGCTCGAGTCTGCTCCTCTAACTTCCTATTGCGTTGTCTAATTCTGTAATTTTATTGTTAATCTTTTGGATTTCTACATGTTGTCTCTCTATGGATTCTTGCAACTTATTAATTTTTCCACTATGTTCTTGAATAATCTTTTTGAGTTCTTCAACAGTTTTATCAGTGTGTTCCTTGGCTTTTTCTGCAGTTATCCTAATTTCATTTGTGATATCTTTAAGCATTCTGTAAATTAGTTTTTTATATTCTGTATCTGATGATTCCAGGATTGTATCTTCATTTGGGAAAGATTTTGATTCTTTTATTTGGGGGGTTGGAGAATCTGTCATGGTCTGCTTCTTTATGTGGTTTGATATGGACTGCTGTCTCCGAGCCATCACTGGGAAACTAGTTTTTCCAGAAAATCCGCTAAAAAAAGATGCAGTCAGATCCCTATCAGAGTTCTCCCTCTGGCTCAGGCTATTCCGATGTTAATGGAGCCGCCTGGGGAGGGTGGGGAAGGGATCAGAGAGCTAGGAGTGTAGCACCTCAGAATATAGCCAGAGTTGTTTGTCTTGCTTGGAATGACTCTTATATCTGAGATTTCCATGGGGCGCATCGCCTATATGTACTGGCTGTGTGGAGATTGCCCCCCGGGGGGTCTGGCCCGCTGGCATCACGGTCAGATCCTCCGCTGTCAGCCCCACCCCCAAGGTTAAGGCTCCCCTACTGGGACTGTGCACTCCCGTCTCCAAAATCAATCGCTGCCTCCTGGGGACTCCCTGTCCCGCCAGCCGCGTCGCGTGCTGCTCCCGCGAACCGGGTGGGCTCCCCCCACCCCGGGTCAGCTCAGGAGAGCCGAGCAGGTCCCCGCGCCTGAGTCGTGACTGCGCATCCTGGCTGGGGCGCTGCTCTCCCCGCTCCAAGACCAGCCACTGTCTCCCAGGGACTTCTTCCACCGGCTGCTCCGCCACACCGCCAGCGCGAACTGGCTGGGCCCACGCGAACCGGTTGGCGGGGGTCAATTCAGGGGAATGTAGCTGATCCCGGCGCTCACGCCCCGTCCGTGCCCGCCAAAATCCCGGCGGGTCGGCTCCCCAGCTGGGATGCTGCTCTCCCCGCTCCAAGACCTTTCACTTTGTCCCAGGGACTTCTCCCTCTGGCGCGCCGCTCCACTCGCGTGAACTGGGTGGGCACCGCCCCCTCGAACGGCTGGGCCCCCCCCCCGGGGGAACTGTGCTTTTAATGGCTGATTTTTTGAAAGGAGGTCACTAGGCCTTTCTTCTGAGGTGTCTCTTGGTTCCTTGAACCTCCAAACTTTCATCTAGCAGCTGAGTGCATTAATGGTATGTACCACCAGGGACCCCGAGATGGACACTAGCACCTTGACAAACTACTTTGATTGCATTTTGAATTCACTTGCATACCGAGATCTGTTTCTGGACTTTCCATTCTAGTCCATTGATTTATTTGTGTATTCTTAGGCCAATCTTCAGGCATATCTTCTTTTGATGGCACATGTTTTTATTTCAGTGTCTTCAGTCTTTTATTTCAGACAGACTAGGAGAATGGGGCTGCTCAAATCCAAGGGAGCAGAGTTGCTGTCCCAGTGGACCTGGAAGGCAAAGCTAAAGCCCAGAGCTGGGGGTCTCTATCCAGAATCTAGAGAGTGTGAGCAACACCAAAAGTTTGGAGGGCAGTGCCATTGCCTAAATAGTCTCAGAGAACAGAGAATTGTTTCCAAGTCTTGAGAGGTAATGTGTTCTGCTGAGTTGCTTGGTGCCCATCCCTTCTTTCCCTCCAATTTCTCTAATTTGTAACAGAAATGTCTACCTTGTACCTGTTCCAGCATTGTACTTTGGAAGCAGATAACTTATATTCTAGATTTCACAGATGAAGAGAATTTTGCCACGGGATGGAATTGGAGTTGATTTAAATTTAAGATTTTTGAGATGGTATGATGGGCCTGACCCAAGCCATGGTATTTTCAATTGCATTATATGCATGTGAAAGGTGGACAATAAATAAGGAAGGCCAAAGAAGAATCGACACCTTCGAATTGTGGTGTTGGTGAAGAATATTGAATATACCGTGGACTGCCAAAAGAATGAACAAATCTGTCCTGGAAAAAGTGCAACCAGAATGTTCCTTAGAAGCAAGGATGGCAAGACTGCATCTTACATACTTTGGACATGTTATCAGGAGGGATCGGTCCCTGGAGAAGAACATCATACTTGGTAAAGTAAAGGGTCAGTGAAAAAGAGGAAGACCCTCAACAAGATGGTTTGACACAGTGGCTGCAACAATGAGCTCAAGCATAACAAGAATTGTAAGGATGGCGCAGGACCTGGCAGCGTTTTGTTCTGTGGGACATAGGGTCGCTATGAGTCAGAACTGAGTCGATGGCACTTAACAACAACAACAACATGATGGGCTGAAAATGTTTTACATGTGTGTGGCAAAGACATGAAATTTTGGAGGCCAAAGGGTGGAATGTTATGGATTGAATTGTGTCCCCCAAAATATGTATCAATTTGGCTGAGCCAGGATTCTCAGTATTGTGTGGTTGTCTTCCATTTTGTGATCTGATGTGGTTATCCTATGTGTTGTAAATCCTAACCTCTATGATGTTAATGGGAGCCCTGATGGTGCAGTGGTTAAGTGCTCAGCTGCTAACCAAAAAGTTGGCAGTTTGAATCACCAGCAGCTCCATGGAAGCCCACTGGAGCAGTTCTACTCTGTCCTGTAGGGTCACTGTGAGTCGGAATCGACTTCACATGAACAAGGTTTTTTTTGGTTATGATGATAATGAGGCAAGATTAGAGGTAGTTATGTTAATGAGGCAGTACTCAGTCTACAGGATCAGCCTGTATCTTGACTCAATCTCTTTTGAGATATAAAAGAGAAGTGAGCAGAAAGGAGAGGATCCTCATACCATCAAGAAAGTGGCGGTGGAAGATGAGTGGATCCTTTGGACCCAGGGCCCCTGCACTGAGAAGCTCCTAGGCCAGGAGAAGATTGATGACAAGGACATTCCTTCAGAACCAACAGGGAGAGAAAACATTACTTGGGAGCTGGTGCCCTAAATTGGGACTTCTAGCTTCCTAAACTGTAAGAGAATAAACTTGTGCTTGCTAAAGCCAACCGCTAGTGGTATTTCTGTTACAGCAGCACTAGATAACTAAGACAACTGGGCTCCTAACCAAAAGGTTGGCAGTTTGAACCTACTCAGACGTGCCTCGGAAGAAGGGCCTGAAGATCTCCTTCTGAAAGCTCACAGCCACGAAAACTCTGTGGAGCACAGTTCTACTCTGAAACACATGGGGTTGCCATAAGTCAGATTCAACTCCCTGGTAACTGGTTTGGTTAGTGCCAGGGCTGGGTATTTTAATGTGGGACCCAAAAGGCAGGGAGTATTTGGAATGCAGCAGAGTTTATGACATAATAGTTATGGGTTGATTGGCACAATAAAGCAAGTGTCTTGAAGTGAATCTTAGTAAGTCAGCTATTAGTCTTGATAACAATATTTTGTTGGTTCACAGTCTTAGTTTCTAGGAGCAAATATTTCCTAGAAGAAGTATCTAAGTTACTTTCACTTCTTCTCAGTATATTCTTTTCAGTTTTCACTATGTATTCCTATTAGTTGTTATAGAAACCCACACTCAAATCTACCGTCTGGTAATTACACTTGTAGATAAGGAGTTTAAATTCCTTTGTTGGGTTTTCTCCTGTGCGTGCTTCTTTCAGGTCTGATTACGATGTGACAAGGACTGTGACTAGACAGGTAGAGGCCAGGGGTATAATGGAAGGACCTCTTGCTATTTTTAAAATGATATGAGTGTCAAACTTTTCTCTAACAATCAGTGCCACTTGATGTTAAGTGACAAGTACACTGTCATTGTCCCCTCCTTTTCTTTGTCCAGTTCTTTTCTTTGACAAGGGAAGGGAACTGGTCAGAACAACCTTGGAGGGCAGCTGCAAGAAGAGAGCAGGCCCATTTTGCCCGGAGTCTCACAAAGAAAGATTAACCTGGATTTGAGTCTCAGTGGGAAGTCTGAATCCCTCTGCAGCTCATTATTAGCTTCAGATCACATCAACTTGAGTCTTTTCACTGCAGAATCTTTTAGAGGGATTCTCAACCTTGTCTGCCCACATGGGATCACTGGGGGAATTTTTAAAAAGTATTTGTACTGGGATCATAAATATACAAAAGCCACCCAAGGTTTTAATTTAATCTATCTGGTGTCAGGCTCTAGCATTGGGATTTTCCCAAGCACCCCCAGGTGGTTCTAAAAGCTGTGCTATTAAATTAGGGAAGAAGAGAAATGCCTGCATTGGAATGTCTTTGGATTAGCATAGAAAGTGGTGTCCTGGAGTGATTTCTTTTCTTTTTTTTAAGGAATGTTGGATGCTGCACATTGACATTGGGAAGAGATCAATTGTTCACTTGTCTTAATGTAGTTATTTCCTCTTTTTTGTCAAAATTCAGTTTTATTAATAGGAAATAAACACTTATTCTGCTTTCATTGTTATACCTGGAGCTTCTAATTAAAAAAAAATTTAAAATAATCACTTAATGTTGTTTTGACTAAGACAATAAAATTGTGGCTTAAAAAAAAGTATTCAGCACCATTTGCTCATAGGTATTTCCGAATTTGCTCTTAAAAAGTTCTGGAACTTTCCTGTCTGTAAAGCACAGGAATTGCTGAGCTACATGAGAAAGCCTCTCTGGGACAACCAATGAGACATTAAACAATCATCATAAAAGGAGTCAATGTACACTCAGCATGGTAACTCGGACACACCATGATCCCTCCCCTTCACTGTAGCTCACGGGGGGACAGCCTTCTAAGCACTGAGGTATGAATAGTCAGGCTGTTATTTGCTGTTAGAATTAGTCTTTCCAGGTAATAACAGTAAATCTCTGGCACAGATGCTGTTAGCCATTAATGTGATTTTAGGAAATTCTGAAAATAGTTTGAATTTAGTTCAGATTTCATTTAATTTATTCAGAAATTAAACATATTTAATAAAGTTCACTAACTCTGTGGGGCAGTTCTACTCTGTCCTATAGGGTCGCTATGAGTCAGAATTGACTCAACAGCAACAGGTTTGGTTTTTGGTTGTATTCTACCAGAGTATTTGCTGGTTTAGTGTCCTTATAAAATATATGTACCCATCTAGATAAATCACAGTCTTAAAGCATACTTAGAATACTACATTATTTAAACGAAAATCTTTTTTTTTTTTAACAAAATGTCTGTAATTAGAAGCAGCTGATGAAACTAATTCAAAGTTATGACAAGGGAGAATCACTCTTATTGAAGTGGTATGGCTTAGAGAACTTAAAAGCACATACCCTTAAAGCTGTTCAAGGAGAGGTAAGGCCCCCTCCTCATCCTTTACTCTTTTATTCCAGTTCTGGTTGGACCAGAAATCAGCATTTCTAAATATTTCAGAAAAGCCCATAGATGTGTTGAAAAGTCTTTCATGAAAAGGAATGCGTGCCTCTCCTACTGCATCAGGGAGTAGTGGTGCTCATCAGAATTTCTTAATAACACAAAAGACAAAGGCAAATTCATACACTTGATCAGGTGTCAAAGGAAGGGGAAGTGAACTGTTAGGTCAACTCTTAGTCGGAGTTTCTGCTGATTTTTTACTATACTGTGTTCCCCGACTTGAGTAAAGTGGATTTTTGTGAGAGAATAGTGTTTAGTGACCAGGACCTCTTTTGGGAATTTCTTCCTAAGTGGAATACGCAACAGATAGGGCGTAGGGAAGGTAATACAGGGAAGCTACACTTTCCAGCTCAGAAGGAGTATATGCATTCAAGAAGCCCATGGGATCCTCTAGCTGTGGGTAGTGGCAAATGTGGTCATCCAGAATTGACACTGTGGACCTCGGCAGCATTTTCCTATACAGCTCCAAAAACTCCAGGTCGGGATTTATGGGATCCAATGGCCCATAGATAAAATGAATGGGAACAGATACAGAGGCAAGGGCTCCCACCCAGCATCTTCTAAACTTCTTCCTCTGATTAACGTACCGTAGAAGACTATCAATGACTAAGTCTCTGTCATTGTTGCTATCCCTGCCCACATGTCCCACAGCTCACTCTCAGAGGCCAAGTGTAGGGCCCAAAGACCGGGGTGAGACCTCAAGAGAATACAAACAAGTTCATCAAACGCGTGAGGATGGTTGACAGCATGCCTCCATCTTTAAGAAGCTTCTGGAGAGGGAGAGGATGATGAGTCTTGGGAAAGATACCTCCATTTGACAGGCAGAGACTTTTTATGGTAAGCTGTCCCCACGGATTCTGCTTGTACCTATGGAGCAGCTCCTGAGCCACATGTCTCCACAGTCATGAGACAGGTGGTTGATCCTACAGTTCTGGAGAACAAGAAGCCTCTCAAGCATGCCTCCACATGCTGGCCTGTTCAAATATGGAGTAGTGGTGTGGTCTCCGTTTGTCACTGAAGCCAAAGCCTAAGAAATCAAGAGCAATTACTCATGAAACCTCAGGGGCAGACCTTCCCAAATCTTGTACCAATGGTAGCTGGATGTTGGAAAGCCATATAGGAGCACAACTATTTCTGGACTTCCAATCACACCCACGGAGTCTTGGTAAAAGATGCGCAGTCCCTGGTAGGTGAAAAATTTGCCTGAGGACTTTTATGAGTGAAGAGCAAGGGAAAGCTGAGGGGGCGGGATGTGCAGGTAGGCCGCCAGCAGGAGCACGGCCAGCAACCCCACCTGGACCCACCACTCCCTCACCGTGTGCAGGTTATCTCGGTGCACCCTGGCCACCCTTAGCTTGTGCAGCCGGTCAGCGCCCAAGCTGCAAGAATGCTGGCACAAGGCCAGCCAGCTACAGCTACCGCCAGCAGCGTGAGACGGCCGCAAAGCGGGCCTGCTGCCCAGCGGCTCAGCCACCTAAACGGCAGTCTGCTGAGGCACTGCGTGAGGCGCGGCTGCTGCAGAGGAGGGGCCTGGCCGCTGCCGCAGCAGTTGTTAGTTCCGTTTTTAATGCATTGAGGGTTTCATCAGACTAAGAGACTCATCTGATTCAGTGTGAATGGGTGAACTTTGTCTTTTCTGTGTCCACTGAGGAATAATGCCACTTCATAGGAGGGCTTTCCCAGACAACAAACGAGGCAAACAGGAAGGCTGGTGCCTGTCCTTCCTCAAAAGAGAACTCAGGTTAAATCCCAATAAAGTCTGCAGTTTAGTTGATAGTATTGCTCCAATATATACTATGATTATGAAAGATTAAGAGCCTTGGTAGCCCACTGGTTTAGAGCTCAGCTGCTAACTAAAAGGTTGGCAGTTTGAATCCACCAGCCACTCCTGAAAAACCCTTTGGGGCAATTCTACTTTGTCCTAAAAGGTCACTCTGAGTCCAAATCAACTCAGAGGCAAAGGGTTTATTGTGAGAGATTGTGTCACCATTGGAGGACGCTGGGTAAAGGGTACCCAGGCAATCTTGGTACTATTTTTGCAACTTCTATGTGTGAATAAATTATTTAAAAATAAAGAGTGAAAAAGGCACTGGGGAAGCACTGTCTCATGGGGTAAATAATCAGATATAGTTTTTGTTTAATAAGAAATTCCCAGGCTCAATGGCTTAGTGTTACCCTCCTATTCCATGAAGGGAAAACTGATTTCCTTTTTCTTGACTGAGGTCTTGACTTGCCTAAACTTATCTCATTCTGAGTACCTGTGCCTCTTTCTTTTCCTTGAAAGAGAAAGAGATTCCGTTAGACACAAACAGTTATGAGTCAGATATAATGTGGGGAAGAGCTGTGTTTTCCCATGCAAATGGTTCATCTGCTCTGTGCTGGGGCAAGACCTATGATGTGACTACAGTGTTCTCCATATGCAAGTGGTATTTGAAATGTGGGTGCAGGCACACTAGAGCAATAAACTCTGGGACATGACTGGTTTGTGGGTGATTGCTATCCATTTACAGAGGGACCTACTCTCCTTGGGAGCCTCCCTGCCAAAAAAACAAAAACAAAAACAAAAAAACCCCACAAAAAAACAATCTATTGTTTTAGTTACTAGTGCCGTTATAACAGAGGAAACCCTGGTGGCATAGTGATTAAGTACTACGGCTGCTAACCAAGAGATTGGCAGTTCGAATCCGCCAGGTGCTCCTTGGAAACTCTATCGGGCAGTTCTACTCTGTTCTATAGGGTCACTATGAGGCGGAATCGACTCGACAGCAGTGGGTGGGTGCTAGAACACAAATACAGGTGGATGGCTTTAACAAAGAGAAATTTATTCTCTTATAGTCTCATAGGTTACAAGTCCAAATTCAGGGTGTTGCTTCCAGGGGAAGGCTTTCTTTCTCTGTCATTTCTGGAGGAAGGTCCTTGTCCTCAATCTTCCCCTGGCCGAGGAGCTTCTCAAGCACAGGGACCCTGCGTCCAAAGGATGTGCTTTGCTCCTGGTGCTGCTTTCTTGGTGGTATGAGCTCCTCACTCTCTGCTTGCTTCCATTTCCTTTTATCTCTTGAGAGATTAAAGGTGGTACAAGTCACACCCCAGGGAAACTCCCTTTACCTTGGATCAGGGAGGCGACCTGAGTAAGGTTGGTGCTACAATCCCACTCTAATTCTCTCAACATAAAATTACAATCACAAAATGGAGGACAACCACACAATACTGGGAATTGTGGCCTAACCAAGTTGATAAACACATTTTTGGAGGAGCATAATTCAATCCATGACATTCCATCTTTTGCCCACCCCCAAAATCACATCCTTGCAACATGCAAAACATCCCATTATATCATAGCAAAAGTCTTGGAGTTAAGTCCAAAATCCCAAAATTCCTCTTCATCTGTGAAATCTAGAATACAAGTTACCTGCTTCCAATGGTACAATGGCAGAACAGGCATAAGGTAGACATTTCCGTTACAAATGGGAGAAACTGAAGGTAAAAAAGGCATAAGCAAGTCAACAGAACACATTACATTAGCTCTCCAGATTCTGCGTGGAGGCCCCTTGGCCCTGGGCTTCAGCTCCACCTTCCTGGCTCACTGGGACCGAAACTCTGCTCCCTCGGCTTTAGACACACCATTCTCCTAGTCCATATGAGTGCTGACTCCACCCTTAGAAACACCAGAGGCCATGGCTCCATCCTTTGAAACCCCTGAGGTCATGGCCATACATTTTGAGACTGAGGCAGCTCAGTTTCTTGTGTTTTTTGTCTCTTCAGCTTCTGTTCCCTGGTTTCTTGGCCTCTTGGTGCCTCAGGCCTCACATCTGCATCTGCCCTGCTGGGGCAAGTGTTCCAAAGCTCAGTAGCTCCACCGATAAGTTCCTGGAGGCTTCCCACTCTGCCGGGGAGCCTCCTGCACACAGGCACTCAGCTTTCTTGCTCCATGGGTCGGCAAGCCTAGCTCCACCAATAAGTGCCCAGAGGCACCGCAATCTGCCACTGCAAGTTCTCTGCTGCTGCTGGTCCTGTGCCGTTGCTGCAACTCTATCCATTCACAGAGAGACTTATATCAAGGAAATGGCTCACACAGCTGTAGAGGCTGGAACATCCCAAGTCCTTGGGTCAGGATAGAGCTTTCTCCTGATTCACGTAGCCACAGGGCCTGGCGAACCCAAGATCAGTAGGTCAGGGGGCAGAGTTATTGTTGACAGGCTGCAAATAGCAATGAATTCCAAGATCAGCAGGCAAGGCTACAGGTAAGCTGCTAGCTCAAGTCCCAAGAACCAGAGGTCAGATGAATAGGAGCAGCTGAAGGATCCAGCAGGAGCAAAAATCTCATGAGCCTTGCCAGAATGTCCAATTATTCAATGCAGGCCACACACCCAAGGAAACTCCCTTCCAAGTGGTTGGCTACTCACAGCAGATCCCACCACGGAGGTGATCACAACATCTTACGACTGCCAAACCACTGAAAATCTTGGCCCACAAATACCTAGGAGTGAAATTACTGGTCATGTGGTAATTCTATGTTTAATGATTTGAGGAACTTCCAGAATATTTTCCAAAATTGCTGCACCATTTCACTTTCCCATCCACAATGTACAAGAGTTCTGATTTCTCTACATCTTTGCCAACTGTTGCACATATTTTTTTTTAAATAGACTGTAAAAAAAAAAACCCGTTGCCATCGAGTTGATTCCGACTCATAGCGACCCTATAGGACAGGGTAGAACTGCCCCATACAGTTTCCAAGGAGCACCTGGTGGATTCAAACTGCCAACCTTTTGGTTAGCAGTTGTAGCTCTTAACCACTATGCTACTAGGGTTTCCGAATAGACTATATCTTAGTGGATTTGAAGTGGTATCACATCGAAGTTTTGGTTTGCATTTCCCTGATGACTAATGATGCTGAGCATCTTTTCCTGTGCATTTCTTCTTTGTAGAAGTGTCTATTCAAGTGCATTGTTCATTTTTTAATTAGTCATTTGTCTTTTTAGCTTGAATAAAAATATATGAACACATACGATTTGCAAATTTTTTCTCTAATTCTATGTGTTGTCTTTTCACTTCTTTGATGGTATCCTTTGAAGTAAAACATTTTAAGTCCAATTTATCTTTTTTTTTTTCTTTTGGTGCATGTACTCTTGGTGTCATATCTAAGAATCCTTTGCCAAATCCTAGGTCAAGATTTACCCCTATGTTTTCTAAGCATTTTATAGTTTTAGTTCTTACATTTAGGCCTTCGATCTACTTTGGGTCCTTTTTCTTTTTAATGTCATTTGAGGTAAGAATCCTACTTTATGCTTTTGCATGTGGCTACCCATTTGTCCTAGTACCATTTCTCAAAAAGGTTATTATATCTCACCTGAAAAAGAATCAGAAACAGAAAGGGTGACTCAAGGTAAAAAAGAAAAAGTCAAAGTCATTGCTAGCAAGTAATTAGTGAGAAGGAATCATAGCAAATCAACTGTGAGGAAAAGATAATTCACCTTAGCTTGAATGTCCAATAATTATGTATTACATTATATTGCTAGATTCACTTAAAATGCTGATACATACTTAAATTAAGGTAAGCAATGATAACTGCTAAAGCAAGTCTTATGAAATGTGTGAAAGCAAAAGGTTTTAATAGCAAAGAATATAGGGCAAGATAAGGAATACAATGATACTAGCCTAATTTCATTGAGTACTTCCTGAACCCAATGGGCTCCCCTCACACTACTGAGCCCAAATCTTTGAGAATAGGCTAAGGAATCTGTTATTTAACAAGATCTCCAGTTCTTATACTCATTAAGGTTGGAGGACAGCTTTTCTAGATGATTGGTCAAATGCACCCATAATAATCCCATTCTCCTCACAAAAGAAGAGTTTAATAAGGGGCTTGTACATCCTAATTCAGGTGTATAAGCTATGAAATGATGTATTCTTAATGACTCATTGGAAGCATCACCTCTTCATTAAAAAACAAAAAACACGAAGTCATAGTCAGCTTTCTGAGATATGATGCCTGTAAGTGACGAAGCCATCTGGTGACCTTGAGGGAAACCAGTCATAGTATGCAACCAATCAAACATCACAAAGCTAGAGGAGAGCAAATTTAGATTCCATGTTGAAATACTGTTATTCACTATGGTATACGATGGTTGTAGCAAAAGATTTGAAAGCAGAAACACAGATACTTGTATATCAATGTTCGTTGCTGCACTATTCATTATAGCTATAAGGTGGAAACAGGCTAAATGTCCATCAACTGATGAATGGATACACAAAATATCATACATACTATGAAATACTACTCAGCCATAAAGAGAAATAAAGTCCTAATACATACTGCAACATAGATGAACCTTGAAAACATTATGCTGAGTGAAATGTCAGCCCCACTTATATGAAATACCTAGAATAAGCAAGTGTATAAAGTGAGAAGTTTATTAGTGGTTACCAGGGCCATTAAGGACGAAAAAAGAAAGGGAGACTCATTGCTTAGGGGACACTGAGTTAAGAGTGATGAAAAAGCTGTGAAAATGGATAGTGGTGATGGTTGAATAACATGAAGAATGTGATAAATGTCACTGAAAGGTACAATAAAAAAATGTATAAATGGCAAATGTTTTGATAAATGTATATATCTACCAAAAATAAAAACAATAAATCAACATTTTAACGTACTAAATTATCAAAGTAAAAATTGTGAGGACAGAAGTGTGCAAGTAAATATGCATACACATATGTAAAAAATATTTTAAATTAATAATAAACAAAAAAATTATCACAATGTAAAAAAAACTTGTTACTGGAAGATTCTAACATTCTGATTCACCAAGTGTTCTTTCACTTTGACTCATTTTAGAAGCACAAGCCTAAGGCAGATGACACAACTAAGAAAAAGAAGATATTCTCCAGAAGAGTTTCTGCAAGGCCCCCTTCATGTCTCTGTTCCTCAGGCTGTAGATAAAGGGGTTCATCATTGGAGGGACCACAGCGTACATCACTGAGGCTACTGCTAAGTTCTTGGAAGAATGAGTAACTGCAGAACTAATGCAGACTCCAAAAGATGTTCCATAGAATAAGAAAACCACTGACAGGTGAGACCCACAGGTGGAGAAAGCTTTATACATTCCCCCAGCTGATGGCATGCTCAGAATGGAAGAGACAATTTTAATGTAAGAGAAAATAATCCCAAGGAGAGGAACACTGCCCAATACGCTAGTTATTAAATATACCAGGATGTCATTGATGAGGGTATTGGAGCAGGCAAGTTTGATGACCTGAACAAGTTCGCAGAAGAAGTGAGGGATTTCCAGGTCTGCACAGAAGGACAGACGCAGCACCATCAGACTGTGAAGCAGGGCATCCACCAAACTAATAAACAAGGAGAGGAGAATCAGCAGGCCACAGAGGTAAGAGTTCATGATGACTGTGTACCTCAGTGGTTGGCAGATGGCCACATAGCGGTCATAGGCCATTGCTGCAAGGAGAAAATTTTCTACACCTGCAAACATCAGAACAAAGCAAACCTGGGTGAGGCAGCCTGTGTAACTGATGGACTTGCTTTGTGTCTGGATGTTCACCAGCATCTTGGGGACTGTGGTGGTGCCGAAACAGATGTCAGTGAAGGACAAGTTGGAGAGGAAAAAGTACATGGGGGTGTGGAGGTGGGAGTCTGAGCTGATGGCCAGGATAATGAGCAGGTTGCCCAACACAGTGACAAAGTACAAGGTGAGGAATAGTCCAAAGAGGAGGGGCTGCATTTCTGAATCCTCTGAGAGCCCCAGGAGGAAGAATGCTGCTACACCAGTTTGGTTTTCTGATGCCATGTTGTTGATGAGTCTGATGATAGAAGTGATAGAACATATAACAGATTTACAAGAATTGTGTATTTCAGAGAAATTCTAGCATCTATATTGTGAAACTAAGTGAATACCACAAATCTTTCTTCTCTCTGTCCCTCTCTTCCCTTTTCTTTTCCTTTTCCCTTTCCCTCTTCGTCTTTTTCTCCCTTCACCTGCCTCTGTCCCATCCTCTCTCCCTTCCTTCCTCCTGTTTTCTCTCTATTCTTCTCTCTCTTCCATCACCACATCTTCCAAAAATCTTTCACTTGAGTAAAGTCACAAGTGGTCTCCCTGGTTTTAAGGATCCTTTACTCTCTGAGCAAATAGGTAGTATCTTTGTGTTTATTGTATATCTACTATTTTTTCACATTGTGCCAACTAACAGGAATAAAGTAGAAAAAAATACATGGCTTTTTCCTTGGGAATTTTCCAAAGCCTTCAAACTAGCACAAAAACAAACTCTACACCTATGTTTTTAGAGCAGTGGTTCTCAAACTCCTCTTTTCATCAGAATCAGCTGAAGAACTTGTTAAGTCACACCCTCAGAGTATTGAATTCAGAATTTGGGGTCTAAGGCTTTAAACTTTTTCTTTCTAACCATTTCTCAAATGCTACTGTTGCAGGTCTGGGGATCACACTCTGAGTTTCACTGTTCTAGAGAGTCAACCATTGTGGCCCATGTATAATAAACTCATATTCAGGGAAGAATAGATTTGATGTACCTCAAGAGGAGATGGCGACCTGGCTCGCCATGCTCTGCTGAGGGAGCTGGCCAGGAGTTCAATCCCATGACTCAACTAAGCTTTTTCATTTTCAGTTGTTCCTCAAAATCTGTCCTTTATATTTTTATTTCCATTTAAATGTTCCATCGTTTAGGTTCTTATTGCTTGTCATGGATTGAATTGTGTCCCCCCAAAATATGTATCAATTTGGCTATGCCATGATTCCCAGTATTATGTAAATGGCCACCATTTTGTTATCTGATATAATTTTCCCATGTATTGCAAATATCCTATTATTATGATGTTAATGAGATGGATCAGCAGCAGTTATGTTGATGAGATCTACAAGATTAGATTGTCTTAAGCCAGTCTCTTTTGAGATATAAAAGAGAGAAATGAAGAGAGAGATGTGGGGACCTCATAATACCAAGAAGCAAGAGCCAGGAGAATAGCACATCCTTTGTATCTGGGGTTTCTGCACTGAGAAGCTCCTAGGCCAGAATAAGATTGATGACAAGGGCCTCCCTCCAGAGCCAACAGTAAGAGAAAGCCTTACCCTGGAGCTGACGCCCTGAATTTGGACTTCTAGCCTACTAGACTGTGAGAAAATAAACTTCTGTCTGCTGAAGCCATCCACGTGTGCTATTTCTGTTATAACAGCACTAGATGACTAAGACGTCCCTTGTTATTATTGTTTTAATTAATAGTATTATCACAAAGCATAGTAATAAACATCATAATTATTATAAACCGCTGTCATTACCAACACTAACACCTACTGATCTCTGATTATTGGCAGACAGAGTTTTCAGGATTTACTATATTAACTGTTTTTATTCTCAGAGTGGACATATGAATAAGGTGCTCCTATTATCTCACATTTTATCCATGACCTCGTGTAAAGGTAAAAGAAAAGTGAAGTTGCAGATACAAAGTACATGGTACTCTGCAAGGAGGTAAAAACAGGTTTTGAATTTTGGCTGCCAGAACTTGGAGCTGACCTTATATGACCACTGTTTTTGGGTGATATGATCTCTGAGTAGGGCAGGACAAGGCATCCTGAAGGGTCAGCAAATTCTATTACTTGCCTCTTGAAATCTTTCACCTGAATTAAAACCAAGTGCTTTCCCTGGTATTTGAGGTCACTTGCTCTCTGACCACATAGGTAGTATCCAACAGGTGACAGAATCAAAACAGGACCCAAACTCAGGACGTGATGTCAACCTACAATGTACTGGCTGAAACCTTAAGCTTAACAGCTGTTATGAAATGAGATTTCCTTTTCTTCCAGTTATTTGAAGATTGAAATATTATTCTCATAAGTTGATATATACCCATTGCAGGTGAGTTGATTTCCATTCATTGTGATCCTATAAGACAGAACTGCCACATAGAATTTCCAAGGCTGAAAACTTAATAGAAGCTGACTGCCATGTCTTTCTTCTGTGGGGAAGCTGGTGTGTTCAAACTGCCAACTTTTGGTTAGCAGCTGAGTGCTTAATCACTGCACTAACAGGGCACCCAGGTGATATGCAGCATATTTTTTTTTGCCCAAAGCTCAAGAATGGGAGGAAGGAGGAAATGCATGAGCCTTGAAAAAACTGGAGAAAAAAAAGCAACAATTTTTTTAGTGTGTTCAAAGCAGGATCTTGACATCTCTACTTTTCAACAATTTTAAAAGATCTTTTGCAGCAGATTTCTCCAATGAAATACATCATTTGATTTCTTGACTGCTGCTTCCATGGATGTTGATTGTGGTTCCAAGTAAATGAAATCCTTGACAACTTCAATCTTTTCTCCACTTATCATGATGTTGTTTTTCGACCCAATGTGAAAATTTTTGTTTTCTTTATGTTGAGGTGTAATCCATACTGAGTGCTGTAGTCTTTGATCTTCATCTGTAGGTGTTTCAGCCCTCTTCACTTCCAGCAAGCAAGGTTGTGTCATCTGTACATTGCTGATTATTAATTCGTCTTCTTCCAATCCTGATGCTGCATTCTTCTTCATAAAGTCACCTTCTCAGATTAAATGATCAGCACACAGATTGAACAGGTATGGTGAAAGGATACAATTCTGACACACACCTTTTCAGATTTTAAACCATCAAGTATTCCCTCATTGTATTCGAACAAAAGTCTCTTGGTCTATGTACAGTTCCACAAAAGCACAATTAAGTGTTCTGGAATTCCCATTCTTCCCAGTGTTATCCATGATTTCTTAGGATCCACACATTTATTTGAATGTGTTTGCATTGTCAATAATAATAATAATAAAAGAAGGTAAAAGTCTTTCTAGTATTCTTTGCTTTCAGTCAAGATCTATGCTACATAGACAATGATATCCCTGGTTCCACGTTCTCTTCTGTATCCAGCTTGAATTTCTGGCAATTCCTTGTCGATGTACTCCTGCAATGGTTTTTTTAATTATCTTCAGCAAAATTTTACTTGTGTGTGATGTTAATCATATCATTTGATAATTTCCACATTCTGTTATGTCACCTTTCTTTGGAATGGGCACAAATATGGATATCTTCCACTCGATTGGTCAGGTAGCTGTCTTCCCAATTTCTTGGCAAAGATGAGTACTTCCAGCATTGGATACATTTGTTGAAACATCTCAATTGGTATTCCCTCAATTCCTAGAGCCTTGTTTTTCACCAATGCCTCAGGGTACCTTGGACTTCTTCCTTCAATAGTATCAGTTCTTGATCATATGCTACCTCCTGAAATAGTTCAACATCAACCAATTCTTTTTATACAGTGACTCTGTGTATATCTTCCATCTTCTTCTTATGGTTCCTGCATCGTTCAATATTATGCCCATAGAATTCTTCGATATTGCAAGTTGAGGATTGAATTCTTTCTTTAGTTCCTTCAGCCTGAGAAATGTCAATCCTGTTCTTCCCTTTTGGTTTTCTAACTCCAGTTCTGTGCACATTTCATTATACTATTATACTTGGTCATCTCGAGCTTCCCTTTGGAATGTTTTGTCCAGCTCTTTGACTTTATTGTTTCTTCCATTTGATTTAGCCACTCTAAATTCAAGACCAAGTTTAAGAGTCAAGAGCAAGTTTTGGTCTTTTCTTTTGTGCCTGTCTTTTTAATTACCTTTTGCTCTCTTCAATTAGGATGTCCTTCCACAACTCATCTGGTCTTCAGTTATTAGTGTTTGAAGTCTTAAAAAGGAAAGGTGCCACTTGGAGGACTAAGGTGTGCCTGACTCAAGCCATGTTAAGCTCAATGGCCTCATGTGCATGAGAAAGCTGGACAATGAAAACAGAAGACTGAAGAAGAATTGGTGTGTTTAAATTATAGTGTTGGGAAATAATATTGAATATACCATGGACTGCCAGAAGAAGAACAAATCTACCTTGAAAGGCCTACAGCCGGAATGCTCCTTAGAAGCAAGGATGGCAAGACTTTGTCTCACGTACTTTGGACATGTTGTCAGGAGGGACCAGTCCCTGCAGAAGTACATAATGCTTGGTAAAGTAGAAGATCAGCAAAAAAGTGGAAGACACTCAGTGAGATGGGTTGACATGGTTACCACAACAATGGGCTCAAACAATAGCAACAATTGTGAGAAATGTGTGGGGGTGGGCAGTGTTTTGTTCTGTATAGTACATAGGGTTGCTATGAGCCAGAACTGAGCCCATGGCACCTAATAACAACAGCAAGCAGAATCCTAAAATGAGAAAGACACAATCTAACAACACAAACATCTAGGCTGCTTGACAGGAGGGTCCCAACAGTAGTAGAAAATTGAGGAACATTGTCAAGTCAGCCTTAAAGGAGAAAAAAACACAGAGCAAAGTATACCTGGACACTTCAAATGCTTATATAATTGTGGTACTTAAAAAATGTAATCAATACAAATTGCTTAGCAGGAAGCCTGGAACCTGGTGAGTGTGAAGTACTATTTAAGATTATCATGATAATTGAATAAGATAATGTAACTTTATTGTTTTAGAAATTTCTTACCTTGTCACACACAACAGTGTATGAAATAAACACATATATACTCTTTTCTGTTTAACTGCCGTTCACACTTTTACACATAAATCAATGGAAAAGGAAACCATTCAATTTCAAAAGTAATGGCACAATTAATATCTATTAATAAGTTATTACTCCTAAATTTATTTTCTCATTTCTTTACTCCCTTCCCATATAGCCCACAGTGATCTCTTCCTCCCTTCCTTTCTCCCTTTTTATGGCAGACGATGGAAATAATCCCATGCAGCTCAGTAGCTTCATTGATTCCCTATTCCTTTTATGTTGTGACTTAGCATCTCCATTGTAAAATTAACAGATGTTAGAAAAAGAAATACTGAAAATGAATCATGGAATTTTGGATCTTCTTTCCTTCTGTAGCTGGTTGGGTCCCATCGAAGCCTGAGTCAGGAAACATTGGGCACTGCCTTGTGTGGGAATCTCAAGGTTGTGTACTAAGATCAACTCTAGGACACTTCCATTTCCTATGTTAAGATGAGACCCTTGAGAATATCTGGATCCCTAAAACCAGGTAAGAGTTAACTGACTATGTCCTTGATGCATTTGCCAATTATTCATATGAACCAATGCTTTTAGAAAAAGTCTGTGAAGGAAAACTACAAAACACTACTGCAAGAAACCAAAGGAGATCTACATAAATGGAAAGATATATCATGCTCATGGATAGGTAGACTCAACATTGTGAAAAAGACAATTCTACCCAAAGTTATTTACAAATACAATACAATACCAATCCTAATACCAACAACATTCTTTAAAGAGATGGAAAACACTTATCATTAACTTCATATGGAAAGGGAAGAAACCCCATAAAGCACAACCAACTAGGTACTGATTGTCAAAACAGCCTGGTACTGGTACTGGTACAATGGCAGATACATTGACCAATGGAACAGAATTGAGTACCCAGATGTAAATTCATCCACCTATGGTCACCTGATCTTCGACAAGGGCCTAAAGTCCATCAAATGGGGAAAAGACAGTCTTTTTAACAAATGGTGCAGGCAAAATTGGATGTCCATCTGTAAAAAAGTGAAACAGGACCCACACCTCACACCATATACAAAGAAAAAAAAAAAAACTAACTCAAAATGGATCAGAGACATAAATAAAAAGCCTAAAACTATGAAGCTCATAAAAGAGAAAAAAGAAAAAGATCAACACTAGAGGCCCTCATACATGGCCTTAACAAGATACAAACCACAACCAACAACACACAAAGTCCAGAAGATAAGCTAGATAACTGGGATCGTCTAAAAATTAAATACTTATGCTCATCAAAATAATCCTCCAAAAGAGTAAAAAGAGAGTCTACAAACTGGGGGGAAGAAATGTGGCTATTACAAATCAGACAAAATTTTAATCCCTAAAATTTACAAGAATATACAACACCTCTACAACAAAAAGACAAAATTATCCAATTAAAAAATGGGCAAAGGAAACAAACAGACACTTCACCAAAGAAGACATTCAAGCAGCCAACAGACACATGAGGAAATGCTCGCAATCACTAGCCATTAGAGAAATGCAAATCAAAACCACAATGAAATACCATCTCACCCTGGCATTACTGGCATGAATTTAAATAAATAAATAACAGGAAATAACAAATGTTGGAGAGGTGGTGGGGAGATCGGAACTCTTATGCAGTACTGGTGGGAATGCAAAGCGATGCAACCATTTTGAACAACAATATGGCTCTTCCTTTGAAAGCTGGAAATAAAAATACCATATGATCCAGCAATCCTACTCCTAGGAATATATTCTAGAGAAATAAGCGTTGTCACACGAATAGACATATGCACACCCATGTTCATTGCAGCATTGTTCATAACAGCAAAAAGAAGGAAATAACCTAGATGCCCATCAACAGATGAATGGATAATCAAAGTGTGGTACATACACACAACGGAATATTACACAACAATAAAGAACAATGATGAATCTATGAAGCATCTCATAACATGGATGAATCTGAAGGACATTATGCTGAGTGAAATAAGTCAATCACGAAAGGACAAATATTGTATGAGACCACTAGTGCAAAAACTCATGAAAAGGTTTACACACAAAACGAAACAATCTTTGATGGTTATGAGGGAGGGGAGGAATAGGGATGGAAAAACACTAAATAGGCAATAGATAAGCAGCAACTTTGGTGAAGGCTAAGTCAGTACAAAATACTGGGGAAGCCAGCACAACTTGTACAAGGCAAGATCATGGAAGCTCCATAGACACATCCAAACTCCCTGAGGTATCGAATTGCTGGGCTGAGGGCAGTGGGGACCATGGTCTTGGGGAACATCTAGCTCAATTGGCATAACATATTTTTTTTTAGTTTATAAAGAAAATGTTCTACATCCTACTTTGGTGGGTAGTGTCTGGAGTCTTAAAAGCCTGTGAGCAGCCATCTAGGATACTCCACTGGCCTCACCCCCTTGGGAGCAAGAAAGAATGAAGAAAGCTAAAGATACAAGGGAAAGATTAGTCCAAAGGACTAATGGACCACATCTACCATGGCCTCCACCAGACTGAGTCCAGTAAAACTAGATGGTGCCCGGCTACCACCACTGACTGTTATGAAAAGGATCACAATAGACAGTCCCGGACAAAGCTGGAGGAAAATGTAGAACAAAATTCTAACTCAAAAAGAAAGACCAGACTTGCTGGCCTGACAGAGAATGGAGAAACCCTGAGAGTATGGCTCCCGGACACACTTTCAGCTCAGTAATAAAGTATTTCCTGAGGTTCCCCCTTCAGCCAAAGATTAGACAGTCCCTAAAACAAAATGAGACTAAAGGGGCACACTAGCCAAGGGGCAAGGACTAGAAGGCAGGAGGGAACAGGAAAGCTGGTAATAGGAAATCCAGGTTTGAGAAGGGAGAGTGTTGACATGTCGTGGGGTAGTTAATGTCATAAAACAATATGTGTACTAGCTGTTTAATGAGAAGCTACTTTGTTCTGTAAACCTTCATCTAAAGTACAACAACAAAAAAAGAAAGTGGCAAGTCAGACCTATCAGCTGACTGACAGAGCTAGGGAGACACAATCAGAGTTCAGGGCTACCAAGGCAGTCAGGACTTAAGAGCCCAAAATCCCAGAAAAAAAGGAACACAGAGAAATGAGCCTGACATTATGTGCTGCTATTTTCTTTCAGAAATGTGTTTTATTTCCTAGCTGCACAGAGTTAAGACACCCAAGTTGAAAAGGACACACAAAGGCTAAAAATAAACCCTGAGCTTGCTCAGCCTTCGCAGGCAGGAACTCTGGTAAACACTCCAAGCTTTCATTAATCAATGAGGATGAAATTCAATAGTCACCTTTTCAAGAGAAATGACTGGGCAGCGAAACTGAGAAGACTTTTGGAGTGGTGTCAATGTTGAATTTTTTGATCTGGGTGGTAGTTACATGACCATGTTTATTTTGCAAAAGTCATAAATATATTTGTAATTTGTATACTGTTCTGTATGTATGTTAAATGCTGATAAAGTAGAAAACCAGCATCACTTGCCATAAAAAAAAATGAAACATTGCTAACATACTAATGAAGGGGGACATTAAAAAAAAGAAAAAGTCTGAGAAAGTGTCTATTTCAAGGGTGAACAACTCATTAAGATTCTTATTTTTTTAGCTTAACTGCGCAAGGCAAAAAGTTCTGCTCCCCCCAACACAAACATCCAGGCTGTTTGACAGGAAGGTCTGGGCCCTAAGCATGAAAATAAAAAATCATAATAGCATCAATTAATTGGTGTAAGGTTTGGACTCACACACAACTAATTTTAATCCAGTATCTTTTTTTAATCCAGTTTTTTTTTTTTTTTATCAAAAAGGATTTTTTAGAACTCTGAGAACATTGTATAATGGGAACCATCATAAAACCTTATAGCAATTGGCAAGGATGAAAAACGAATAGACAAAAGCATCAAAGCACAGTGTTCAAAATATAACAACCACTAAGTATTTCCCATTGCGATTTGTTCTGCATGGGCACAGCATGATGGTTCATTACAGAAGGGAGTAATTGGTGCATCAAAATCGGGGGAGAGTAGAGAGAGAAAGAACATCTTTACCAAGATAACTGCAAATTTTAGGGAGGAACAGACATGCTAAAACTTCACTGGGACTCCTGCTCGTGTAAAAAAGCAGGGGAAAGAAAGGACCCAAATGAATATGAATGATATCAATGTTCATTTGTAATGGACATTTTATAAAATATATAGCAATTAAAATGAATAAATTAGACACAGATACACCAACCCAAATAATAAAAACTCAGAAGAGAAAAGCACCTCGTATAAAATTACATCTATAGTAATGGAAAATTTAAATAAGTTTTAAAATTGCATACACATAAATTTACGCTTTTAATTATGAAACATTTCAAGCATACTGAGAAGCACAGAGAAAAATAATAAAAGCCTATTTTTGCACCAGTTTGAACCATCTAATTAAAGCCAACTTCACTGAACAATTCACGTAGAAACTGTTGACAGGAAACCTAAATTGCTATTTAAATCTTTACCAAAAATACAATAAAATATTATTTTAAAAAAATGCTGCCATGCTTCCATTGAGAATTTTTTAAAATAAAATAATGCGTACTTATTTGAAATCCTCTTTTATTTTTATACATTCTCAATATTTTTACCTCCCCCAGGGAAATTGCTACACAGAACTTGGGATGCATTAGTCACCTGTGTTTTCAATACATATATTATGATTCTATCCATAAAGAATGTATTTGTTTCGCCTTTGATAACTTTTTACAATACGATTGTTGCTTTAAAATAATACATGTGATGATGTGTCAGTATTGCTTTGGTTCATTAACCCCAGCTACCTTCAGATACTCCACTCTTTGATTACATCACAACTTAACCTTTTTCCTGCTGATGGGCATTGTCGTTGTGGTATACATGCACATGTACGGTTAAAATATACCAGAGACCAACCAAATTCAAGTCTGTGGTTGCCTGTTAGGAATGGAAGAAGGGAAATGGAGGGTGATATAAAGGGCATGTCTTTGTGCATTCTACTTAGTTACTTCAAAAAAAAAACAACTCTAATAGCAAAAGTCAGCATTTATTAATTCTGAAAACATTGATACATGAGTATTTGTCCTATTATTCTGTGCTGTGTTGTCTTTAAAATATTTAGTAGAACACTAGTAGACTTGGAATATAGCTTGTGGGGTCACCCTCATTCTCCACATCCTATCTGAGTCCTCATAATTCAGGAATTGGGTCAAGACCAAAGATCTTCCTTACTAAAGGGTGTTAAGACTCAGATACTGAACATAAGGAGAAGCTGACCACATGCCCTTGCCTCCTACCAAAGAACTAAAAGAAAATTTTAGAGAATTCTAAAGCATTCATAAAAACTGAGCAAGGACAGGTTTCTCTTGAGGAAGAAAAAAATCCCTGGAACTTCAGAGTCAGAGTAGATAGTTAGCAGAATGAGAGCTGATCAAGTACTGGAGCAAAGGTGCAAGGAAGCATGTCAAGAATATGATGAACAATTAGGCAGGGACCTCACAGACGATTCCATTCTGCTCCTCTTCTACCTGTACTCAACTCACTGCTGTCCAAAATAGGCCGATAGAAAAAGACCTCTCCCTATGTACAAAAGATAAAATAGGGGCTGTTAGATTACCTTGGTGTCAGAACTAAAGAATGACATTCAGTTCGCCTCTGGAGGTTGAAGGATAAAAATGGAAGCTCTGTATTGAGGAAGCACAAGAGGCAAAGAGAAGGGCCAGGCAGGCTCCTGTGGAAAGTGTTGGCCCTTGGGACAAGGCTCAGGTGTGCTGCTACTTACCAGGGCAGGGCTGTAGAGTGGGTGGTCACAGGTAGACTATTTATAGTCTCTGTCGCCCTTGAGGGTTCAATATTCAAAGCATCTCATTAGCCAAACTCTTGCAAATCCTTATGGAGCAAGTCTCAGAGAGGGAAGAGCTTCATGTTGGCTGACTTCCTCATTCTGAGAGGTCAGGAATATGCATTGGTATGTATTACTTTCTCTTCCCTCCACCTCCTTCTTCTCACATCCACTTCAAATAACTTACAAACATGGGCACACCTCTATTCTGTAATTGATGCTAGTCTTCTTCCACAACATATGTTGAAAGAAACCGCTACCCTAACTACAATGTCAGGAAGACTAACACCTCATTTAGGCTAAAAAAAAATAGTGTATTTATAAAGTGATATGAATTCCTGATATACATACAAGTGATAATACAGTGAATGTATCCTAAAAAATGAAAGCGCCAACAACTATTTCTACATGTATTGCTCATGGGAGGTTTATCCAATTTCTACATATTATTTCAGCACTTTCTATTTTCTGTAATCAAAATCAGCTGAACACGTAGCAGACATTTTATTACCTTTTGAAAGTTTTACTACCAATGTTTTCAGTTTCAAATTAGTAACTTCAATATACATTTCTTTCCCACTATGGGTTGAGACTATTGCTCTTTGTTATCAACAATGTTGAAGTAGATTATGAATGATCAGATACCCAGTCAACATGACATACAACGTACCTTGGTGATTGTAACTAACTGTTGCTTGGGGTGTGTTCCTTAAGACAGTAAACTTGTTTTTTGGTGACTGGTACATTTTTAGGTACATTACCATAATTAAGACCTGCAATTCTGATGCAGGGGTAGATACAACAGAGCTCTTGATCTGAAAAGAGAGCCTCACAAAAAAGACCAACATGTAAATGGGCAGTTTATGTCTAAAATGGTATTACAAAGAATGGCTCCATTCTTTAATAAAAACAAAGGGCTCTCCAGAAATATCATAAATATATACTTCCCAAAAGAAGAAAAATAATGGGCTATAGCATGTGAAAGTCTCAACCTCGTAATAAATATTATTATTTAATATTATGTAATAATATTTTATACCCACTAAATCATCACAATAAATGAAAATGCATTGTTGAAGAAGTCAAACACCAGGGACTTCTAAAGCCAAAAAAAAAAAAAAACCCCAAACCAAGTGCCGTTGAGTCGATTCGACTCATAGCGACCCTATAGGACAGAGTAGAACTGCCCCACAGAGTTTCCAAGGAGCGCCTGGGGGATTCAAACTGTCAGCTTTTTGGTTAGCAGCCGTAGCAATTGACCATTATGCCACCAGGGTTTCCGGGACTTCCAAAGGGAATTTAAGTTGATTCAATCACTTAGGAAAACCCTTTGGAACTACATGGAGGCAAACAGACCTTCACTATACCCAACAACATTACCCCAAGTATAAAACTCTTGCTCATTTGCACAAGGACATGTACGAAAATATTCAAACAACTTCATTCACAATAGCAAAAAACTAGTTCCATTGACATCAGAAGGAGGCTATTTTTTTTTTAAATCACTACGCATAATGTAAAAATATACAGTATTGGAAATAAATGAATTAGTGCTACACCTGACAATAGGGTTGAACTTCAGAAGCACAATGGTGAGAGAGACTATCAAGACCTCATATTTATCTATTATGATTAAATTTTTAATAAGTTTTATAACAGGCACATTTACTTAATAAATCATCTACAGATTCATACAGCAGTGACATAAAGATGCTATTGAATACTTTGAAAATGTGAGATTGTAAATCAAAAAATGATTAAATACTGGAAATTTCATAAAATACAACCTGAGAAAAAATCACACACACACAAAAAAGATAAAAACAGAATTCAGGATAATAGTTATCATTGGGAATTGGGAGGGTGATGTGATTAGATGACTGCAAGTGGAATCTATGGGGGTAGTAATGTTTTTTTTTTTCTTAATTCAGTGATGGGTATATGTGTTTTCATTATACTACTATTCTGTAAGAACTACAGATACATTTTATACATTACTTTGGATATGATTTTTTTTATTGTGGTGAAAATAAACATAAAATTCACCATCTCAACTATTTCTATGTGTACAGTTCAGTGACGCTGATTACTTTTTTCAAGTTGTACAACCATTATCATGACCATTTTCCAATACATTCCACCACTTTTGACATAACCTCAATGCCCCCTAAGCAAAAACTTCCCCTTCCCCTGGTAACAACTAATAATCTTTCCTTTCTATTTATTTGCTTATTTCATATAAGTGAGATCATACAGTATTTTTCCTTTTGTCACTGACCCATTTCACTCAATATAATGTTTTCAAGGTTCATCCATATAGCAGCATGCATCAAGACTTCATTTTTCTTTATGGCTGAGTCATATTCCATTTTATGCATATACCACATTTCATTTATCTATTTATCTGTTGATGGACATTTCTACCCTTCGGCTATTGTGAGAAGTGCTCAACAAACATTGATGTATAGGTTATATAGGCATTTTAACGAGTTGAGGAAAGGCCTTTTATATTCCAGATTATAAATATATTCTCCCATGTTCTTCTAATATTAATGCCTGATTGTCAGATTTCATGGTACATGAGAATTTTCAAAAAGTGCTTCAGGAGTCTCTTCCTTCAGGTGTCTCCCCAGAGATTCAAAGTCAGTAATTTTTGGATAAGGTCCAGGACCCTGCAGTATGGACAAGTGTCTCAAGTGACTAGGGTCTTCAGGTGTTCTGTGGACATCAGTGTATGAAGGTCTGCACTAGAAAATACCTTGAGTGCATTGTGGGGAGCTGTCCTCTAGCTTGATTGAAAACTACTGATAATTATTGCAATGAGGATAAACAAATGTAACCACTGAAGCAAGTGTTAAAAATATGTGAGACCCAAATTATTAGAAGACTTACGAATATAGGCCATACCTGGAACACAATAATACTATTTAAGTTTTATTGAATATTTACTATTGTGCCAGACATTTTTTGTAAGTACTCCTTATGATTATGGGGATTAATGTCCCAACAGGAATTATACTTCAGATGGTCAGTCTAAGATTTTCATACTAACCATTTTTCCCCACACTGGGTATTAGACTGAGAAGGGGCATATGATCCTACTCTCAGTCATGAGATGGGAAGGAATATCTCTAGATGATTCCATGGGAAGGTCTATTACAATACACCCAGTAAAGCACAGTAAGTTTTCTCTCTGGGCAACATGTGTGGGTATAACACCTGCATCTTCTGCAGCAATCAGATGATGAGGGGAACAAGTTCTAGGATGGAACCACTTCATGGGAGACTAAATAAAGTGCTTGTGTCCTGTTCTTGTGCATTCTCTATCTGTGAAGTCTTTTCCTTTTAATGAAAATTAACTCTTTGTATTGTTCGAGCACATTAGAGTCAGGATTTATATATCCTTATTGGATCTGGTGGGGCAGTGGTCAAGAGCTTGGCTGCTAAAGAAAAGGTCAGCAGTTCAAATCCACCAGCCACTCCTTGGCATCCTTATGGGGCAGTTCTGGTCTGTCCTTTAGGGTCAACATGAGTCAGAATTGACTTGACAGCAACAGGTTTGGTATAGTTTTTGTTCTACTAGAATTGAAGACTTCCACATACAGGAAGCTCAAATACCTCAAAATCATCTCAAGCCAATTGAGATCACCTAATGAGCCAATTCTATAGATGACGCCCACCACACATCAGTCAGTTTGTTGTGCTGTGGTGGCTTGTGTGTTATTGTGATGCTTGAAGCTATGCAACTAATATTTCAAATATCAGCAGGGTCACCCATGATTGACAGGTTTCAGCAGAGCTTCCAGACTAATACAGATTAGGAAGAAGGACCTGGTGATCTACTTCTAAAAAACAAATAGCCAGTGAAATCTCATGAAAAGCAGTGGGACATTGTCTGATATAGTGCTGGCAGATGAGCCCCTCAGGTTAGAAGACACTCAAAATACAACTGGGGAAGAGCTGCCTCCTCAAAGTAGAGTTGACCTTAATGATTTGAATGGAGTCAAGCTTTTGAGACCTTCATTTGCTGATGTGCCACTACTCAAAATGAGAAGAAACAGTTGCAAACATCATTAATAATCAGAAAATGGAATGTACAAAGTATTAATCAAGGAAAATTGGAGTCATCAAAAATGAAAAGGAAAGCATGAGGATTGATATCCTGTGCATTAGTGAGCTGAAATGGACTAGTATTGGCCATTTTGAATTCAACAATCACATGGTCTTCTATGCCGGGAATGACAAATTGAAGAGGAATGGCATCACATTCATCATCAAATAAAACATTCCAAGACCTATTCTGAAGTACAGCGCTGTCAGTGAGAACATAATATCCATACACTTACGAGGAAGATCAGTTCATATGACCATTATTCAAATTTATGCACCAACCACTAATGCAAAGATGAGGAAATTGAAGATTT
Source organism: Loxodonta africana (assembly GCF_030014295.1). Lineage (NCBI taxonomy): Eukaryota > Metazoa > Chordata > Mammalia > Proboscidea > Elephantidae > Loxodonta > Loxodonta africana. The sequence continues at coordinate 19,130,742 of NC_087344.1, forward strand.
TTTACCAACTTCTGCAGTCTGAAATTGATCAAACATGCAATCAAGATGCATCGATAATTACAGCTGAATGGAATGTGAAATTTAGAAACAAAGAAGATGGATCCATAATTGGAAATATGGCCTTGATGATAGAAACTATACTGGAGCTTGCATGATAGATTTATGCAAGACCAATGATTTATTCGTTGGAAATATCTTTCTTCAACAACATAAATGGTGATTATACATGTGAACATCACAATATGGAAAACACAAGAATAAAATTGAGTACATCTATGGGAAGAGACAATAAAAAGCTCAATATCATCTGCCAGAACAAGACCAGAAGACTACTGCAGAACAGACCATCCATTGCTCATATGGAGTTCAAGATGAAGCTGAAGAAAATTAAAACAAGTCAGTGGGAGCCAAAGAACAACCCTAAGTATCTCACACCTGGATTTGGAAACTATTTCAAGAATATATTTGACACATTGAACACTAAAGACCCAAGATCAGACGAGTTGCAGGATGACATCAAAAACATCATTCATGAAGAAAGCAAAACAGTCATCAAAAATACAGAAAAGACCAAAATGGCTGTTAGAAGAGGCTCTGAAACTAGCTCTTGAACATAGAGTAGCTAAAGCAAATGGGAGAAATAATCACATAAAAGGATTGAACAAAAGATTTCCAAGGGCAGCCTGAGAAGACAAAGTATTATAAAGAAATATGCAAAGACCTGGAGTTAGAAAACCAAAATAGAAGAACAGGATTGGCATTTATCAAGCTGAAAGGACTGGAGAAAAGATTCACGACTTGAGTTTCAGTTTTGAAGTATTCTATGGGCAAAATATTGAAAGACGTAGGAAGCATTGTAAGAAGATGGAAGAAATACACAGATTCATTGTACCAAAAAGAATTGTCCATGTTCGATGGCTTCACCAGGTAGCATATGCTCAAGAACTGATGGTATTGAAGGAAGAAGTTCAACCAGCACTGAAGGTATTGATGAAAACAAGGCTCCAGGAATTGACAGAATACCAATTGTGATGCTTCAACAAATGGATGCAGTGCTGGAGGTGCTCACTTGTCTATGCCAAGAAATTTGGAAGACAGCTACTAGGCCAACAGAGTGGAAGAGATTCTTATTTGCGCCCATTTCAAAGAAAGGTGACCCAACAGAATGTGGAAATTATTGAACAATATCCTTATTATCACACATAAGTAAAATTTTGTTAAGGTATCAAAATTTTTACAAGCTGGATTCAGAAGAGAAAGTGGAACGTGGTATCAGGTGTATCTTGGATGAAAGCAGAGAATTCCAGAAATACCTTTGTTTTATTGACAATGCAAAGGCATTCTACTGTGTGGATCATAAAATAATACAAATAACATTTTGAAGAATGGGAATTACAGAACAAATAATCGTCTCATGCGGAACCTATACTTAGACCAAGAAGCACTCATAAGAACAGAACAAGGGGATACTGCATGGTTGAAAATAAGGAAAAGTGTGTGTCAGGGTTATATCCTTTCACAATTATTATTCAATCTGTATGTTGAGCAAATAATGTGAGAATTGGACTATACAAAAAAACACAGCATCAGGATGGAAGGAAGACTGATTTAACAACCTGCTACATGCAGATGACACAACCTTGTTTGCTTGAAAGTGAAGAGGACTTAAAGCACTTACTAATGAAGTTCATAGGCTACAGCCTTCAATATGGACTACACCTCAACATAAACAAAACAAACAAAAAAAAAAAATCCTCACAACCAGACTAAAAGTAACATCCCAACAAATGAAAAAAATACTGATGTTGTCAAGGATTTCAGTTTACTTGATCCACAATCAATACCCTTGGAAGCGACAGTCAAGAAATCAAATGACATTGCATTGGGCAAATCTGCTGCAAAGACCTCTTTCAAGCATTGGAAAGCAAAGATGTTACTTTGAACATTAAGGTGCACCTGAAACAACCCATCATATTTTCAATCGTCTCGTATGAAAGCAAAACCAGGACAATGAATAAAGAAGACCAAAAAAGAATTGACACATTTGAATTATGGTTTGGGCAAAGAATATTGAATATACCAGGGACTACTTTTTACCATAAGAAGGGACAAGTGTGTCCTGGAAGAAGTACAGAGTGTTCCTTCGAAGCCAGCATGCCAAGACTTCATCTCACATACTTTGGACATTGTTATCAGGAGGGACCAGTCCCTGGAAAAGGATATCATGCTTGGTATGACAGAGGGTCAGCATAAAAGAGGAAGACCCTAGACAAAATGGATTGACACAGTGGCTACAACAATGGGTTCATACATAGAAAGGATTGTGAGAATGTCACAGAACTGGACAGTGTTTCACTCTGTCGTGTATAAGCTTACTATGAGTTGGAATGAACTCGATGACATCTAACATCAAAGAACAGCTTATCATTGAGCCCAAGTACCCTCTCTCTGTGAATTCTTGTCTTCACAACACTCACATTAAATTGATAACTTATTATGAGCACAATGTTAAGAAATTCTTGATGTTATTAATACAATACAATTATGTTGTAAACTAGGATTTTAAATCAGGTAGTATTAAAATTTAAGCTTATAATGTGGAGGCAGTAATACATTTAGATCTAGGCAAAAGGAGTCCTTATGCTGGGCCCCAGCTCTAGAGGCCCTCTGGATCTCATAAACATTCAAAAAAATAAATTTATTAAAAAATATGGGAGTCTCGAGCACTTCGAACACTTGTAATCTTGTATGACTCATAATCTTACAGTTCCACTCTTGAGATTTATAATAACACCCAGGCCCCTCACAAGAATTTTTCATCAATTTTGGTCTGTCATTGAGACAAAGGTGACTGTGCCTAACTGCCACACTGCTCTATGGGCTGTGATGCTGAGGACAGCAGTGAGAGATTATGTTCCAGAAACCAGGGAGAATTTGAATGGTGGAAATAGTTAAGTAAAAACAAACACGAATTAGTTTGTCAAATCCTTCCTCTCAAACGGCATTAATGTTTAGTTTTTGTAAAGTGTCTTTTCCCAGTAGTGCTGAGTATCCTCTTCATGTTTGAATAGATGTTGCAGGGGTACTCACATGAAACTTAACATTTGCAACCATTGCACATTCTGCAATACTATTTTACTTCTAAATCTGTACATATACAGGATGTAATATACATGAAACAGTATTATTTATAATGCTTTTAAAAAGGTATATGATAAAATTAAAAACATTTGTAATTTTTTTCTGCAATAATAACTTACCATTTATAATCCATTACAATGTGCACATGTGATATATAAATTCATGCCTAATTTCTGGGTCACAATGTGAATTTAAAACTTCTCATTGATAGTTTCAATTACTGCCATCTGAGCGAAGTTCCTCCAAATTGATTTTAATTTTTAACAACTTTATTGAGATATAAATCAAATGCCATACAATTTGCCAATTCAAAGTGCACAATTCAATGGTTTTTAGTCTATTCACAGATATATGCAACCATCACCACAGTCAATTTTAGAACATTTTCATCACTTGGAAAAGAATCTGTGTACCCTTTAGTATCACTCCCTGTCCTCTCATTCCACACCCACCCCTAGCCCTAAGCTAACCCTAAACTATTCTCTTTCTCTATAGATTTCCCTGTTCTGGGTAATTTATTTAAATAGGAGTATGTAATATGTGGTCTTTTGTGACTGGCTCCTTTCAATTAGTATAATGTTTCAGACTTCATCCATGTTGTAGCATGTAGCACTACTTCATACATTTTTATGGCCAAATAATATTCCAATGTACATATATATCACATTTTGTTTATCCATCCATTACTTGATGGTCATTTGAGATGCTGCAATGAACATTTGCATAAAATTTTTTGAGTGCACTTATGTTTTCTTTCTTTTTTTTTTTTGATATATTCCTAGGATGAGATTACTGGGTCATACGGTAACTATGTTTAATTATTCGAGGAACTACCAGAATATTTTCCAAAATGGCTGTACCATTTCACATTCCCTTCAACAATGTATGAAAGTTCCAATTTCTCCACATCTTTGCCATTTGTTTTTTTTCTTTTTTTAAAAAAATTTTAATAGGTGCCATTTTTTTTTATCCTAGTGGATGTGAGGTGGTATCTCACTGAAGTTTTGCTTTGCATTTTCCTGAAGATTAATGATGTTGATTATTTTTTTCTTATGCATTTCTTCTTTGAAGAAACATCTACTCAAGTCCTTTTTTTTTTAATTGGTTATTTGTCTTTTCATGTTTGATTAAAAATGTAATATATGTGGTTTGCAAATATTTTCACTAATTCTATGGATTGTGTTTTTATTTTTTTCATGGTATCCTTCAAAGCACAATGTTTTCAAATTCAATTTATCTATTTTTTATTTTTTGCATGTGGTTTTGGTACCATATCTAAGAATCCCTTGCCAAACCCAAGGTCAAGATTTGCCCCTATGTTTTCTAAACATTTTACAGTTTTAGTGCTTTAATTTAGGTCTTTGATTCACTTAGAGTGTTTTTTTTAATCTCATTTGAGGTAAGAGTTCTACTTTATACTTTTGCTTGTGGCTATCCATTTGTCCTAGTACCATTTGTCAGAAAGACTAGTCTTTCCCCATTGGATGATCTTGGCACCTTTGTTGAGAAGAGTTTTATATATATATATATAGTTCAAGACTCTCAGTTCTAATCTATTTATATGTCTATCTTTGCACCAGCACCACACTATCTTGATTACTGTTGCTTTGTAGTAAGTTTGAAATCAACAAGTATGAGTTTTCCTACTTTGTTCTTCCTTTTAAAGATTGTTTGGTTATTCTGTGTCCTTGCAATTCCATATGAATTTTAGAATCAGTTCATCAATTTGTATAAAGAAAAAATCTGGAATTCTGATAGGGAGTGTGTTTAATCGGTAGATCAGCTTGGAAAATATTGCCATCTTAACAATTCATGTACATGGTGTATTTTTCTAATTATTTAGATCTTGTTAAGTTTATTTAAACAATGTTTTATACTTTTCAATATATGTTTTATACTTCTTTGTTTACATTTATTCCTAAGTATTGTATTCTTTTTGATGCTTTTGTAAATGGAATTCTTTTCTTAATTATATTTTTGGTTTATTAATTGCAAATATGCAGAAATACAAGTGCTTTTTGCATATTGATCTTGTATCCTGCAACTCTGCTGAATGTGTTTATTAGTCCAAATAGTGATTTAGTGGATTCTTTAGGATTTTCACTACATCATCTCTCATATCATCTGCAAATACAGATAGCTTTACTTTTTCCTTTTCAATTTGGGTACCTATTAATTATTTATTTTCTTTTACTTTTTTTTTTTTTTTGCATAATTTCCTTAGCTAGAACCACCACCACAGGTAGAAAGTAGAAAGAATGGACATTCTTTTTTTTTTTCCTGATCCTAGAGGGAGGCACCAGCCCATTACGTGCAATGTTAGCTGTGAGTTTTTCATAGATGTCATGTATGAGGTGGAGGAAAGGGATGTATGTAGAAGTGGTAAAACTATTTTGTTGAAATGCATGGAATTGAAAAATTGAAATGCTGGCAATTTCATAGGGTTCATCTCAAAATAAGGAACAGCAAAAAAAATGATAAATACAAAATTCAAGATAGTACTTACTTCTGGGAGATGGGGAGGGCCTCACAGGGGGATTCTAAGATGATCGTAATTATCTGCTTTTCAGTTTAGGTGATGGTTATGTGCTTTTATTATATGAAGATTCTACAAGAACTACAGGTACATTACACACACTTTCTACGTATGACATATTTCACAAATAAAGTTGAAAAAAGTCTTTCATACACCAGATTCTAAATATATTCTAGTATTAAAACTATGGTTTCAGAACACAGAGCTCATCACTATTTCACAAGGGTCTTGTTAACCATACTTTCCCTAGGGACCAATCCCCAGGGTCCAAAATCTTTGGTCCTTGAATGAGGTCCAGGAACCTGCAGCTTTAACTAAGGCCCAAGATGCTGCAGATTTAAGACCCTCATTGGGTGAACCACTGCCCTAGCAAAGGCCTTTGGTGCTAGTCTGGGAGCTGTCCCCAGAAGTGGTGCTGAAAACAATGGAACTCAGTTATGACCAGAACAGAAGGCTCTCTGGGCACTCAGTTCTCCAAGGAGTCATCCATTCTTGCCAGGAATAATCTCCTTAGTTTAAAAGTGATCCCCAATAAAAGCAAACTTTCTACTTGGTTGCCTATAACACCACACACAACACCTCCCCTACATGGCAGAGTCCTTCTAAGACTGCAGTGATTCTATTAGCTTTATTAAAACACATTTGATGTGTGGATTTTATCTGAAATGAAAAAGAAGCAATCAAAATGGTAACACAATAAATAAACGAAAAAATGAAAGTCATTGCTAGCAAGTAATCAGTGAGAAGGAATCAAAGCAAATCAACTGTCAGGAAAATATAATTCACCTTAGCCTGCAAACCCAATAATTATGTCTTTGATTATATAAAAAAAAAAAAATTTTTTATATTACTAGGTTCACCTGAAATGCTGATATATATTTAAATTAAGGTAAGCAAAGCTAAGTGCTAAAGCAAATGTTAAAAAATGTGTGAAAGCAAAAGAATTGAAAGGACCAAGGATAGGGGACTAGATATGGAATACAATGATACTAGCTAAATTTCAATGAGTACTTACTGTGTGCCAGGTATTGTGCCTATTGAGTTTCCAACAGTAATTACATTTTAGATCGGTGTCACACAAAGTGTAAATACTTGGACTATGCACATAGGCATCACATATGAGCTTGTTAGAAGTGCACATTCATGGGCCCACCTCACACTAACCAAAACCCAAACCAAACCCATTGTTGTTGATGCAATTCCTACTCATAGCGACCCTATAGGACAGACTAGAACTGCCCCCATAGGGTTTACAAGGAGCAGCTGCCGGATTTGTCAAATGCTTATCCACTACGGCACCAGGGTGCCGAAATCGCTGAGGAAGGACACAAGAATCTGTGTATTAACAAGTTCTCCAGTTCTCATACACGTTAAGGGTGGAGAACAACTGTTTTAGACGATATGTAAAATCGACTCATAATAATTCCATTTCCCTCAACAGAGAATAAAGAAGAGGTCTGTATGTCCCAGTTCAGGCTTATAAGTTGTGAAAGGATGTCTTCTGAGTGACTCACTGGAAAAGTCACCTCATTATTTAAAAAAAAAAAAAAGAAGAAGTCATAGTCAGCTTTCTGGGATATAATGCATGCAAGTGATACAGCCAACTGGAGACCTTCAGAAAAACCTGTCCTAGTATGCAATCAATCAAACATCACAAAACTAGAGAAGAGCAAAATCAATTTCCATACCTATTTTGCACTGCTGTTAGTCATTATGGTATACAATAATTGTAGCAAAAGAATTGGAAGCAGGAACACAGATACTTGTACACCAATGTTCCTTGCAGCTTTATTCACAATAACTATAAAGTGGAAGCAGGCTAAATGCCCACCAACAGATGAATGGATAAACAAAATATCATCCATACAATGGAATACTGCTGGACATAAAGATAAATAAAGCCCTGACACATGCTACAGCATAGATGAACCTTGAAAACCTTATGCCAAGTGAAATGTCAGAAAAGAATAAATATTTTATGATCCCAATTATATGAAATACCTAGAATAGGCAAGTGTATAGAGACCAAACTCTATTAGTGGTTATCAGGGGTAGTGAGGAGGAAAAAAGAAAGGAAGACTCATTGTGTGGGGGATACTAAGCCAAGAGTGATGCAAAAATTTGAAAATGGGTAGTAACAGCAGTTGAACAACATGAAGAACGTAATTAATGCACTGAATAGTACAATGTAAAAAATGTAGACATGACAAAAGTTTTGTTACATACATATTGACCAAATTAAACATAAAAAAATAAGTGCTTTAACATGTCTTGCTAACAAGGTAAAAATTGTCACAAGACAGAAGCGTGTGTAAATAAATATACACATAGGTAAAAATACATATGAATTAATATAAAGATAAAATGAATTTTATTATCAAAATGTAAAAAAAAAAAAAAAAACTTGTTACTAGAAGGGTCTAACATTCTGATTCGCCCAGTATTCTTTCACTATGACTCATTCTAGAAGCTCAAGCCTAAAGCAGATAACACAATCATGAAAAAGAAAATGTTTTCCATAGCAGTTTCTTCAAGGCTCCCTTCATGTCCCTGTTCCTCAGGCTGCAGATAAATGGGTTCATCACTGGAGGGACAACAGTGTACATCACTGAGGCTACTGCAATCTTCTTGGAAGAATGAGTAACTGCAGAACTAATATGCACACCAAAAGCTGTCCCATAGAATAAGGAAACCACTGAGAGGTGAGACCCACAGGTGGAGAAAGCTTTATACATTCCACCAGCTGATGGTATTCTCAGAATGAAAGAAGTAATTTTAATGTAAGAGCAAATAATCCCAAGGAGAGGAGCACCACCCAGTATACTAGTTAGTAAATATACCAGGATGTTATTGACAAGAGTATTAGAGCAGGCAAGTTTGATGACCTGAGCAAGATCACAGAAGAAGTGAGGCATTTCCCTGTCTGTGCAGAAGGACAGACTTAGTATCATCAGACTGTGGAGCAGGGCATCCATCAAACTAATGAACAAGGAGAGTAGAATCAGCAGGCCACAGAGGTAAGAGTTCATGATGACTGTGTACCTCAGTGGTTGGCAGATGGCCACATAGCAGTCATAGGCCATTGCTGCAAGGAGAAAATTTTCCATGCCTGCAAATATCATGACAAAGCACACACCTGGGTGAGGCAGCCTGTGTAACTGACGGATTTGCTCTGTGTCTGGATGTTCATCAGCATCCTGGGGACCGTGGTGGTGCTGAAACAGATGTCAGTGAAGGACAAGTTGGAGAGGAAAAAGTACATGGGGGTGTGGAGGTGGGAGTGTGAGCCGATGGCCAGGATAATGAGTAGGTTCCCCAACACAGTGACGAGGTACATGGTCAGGAACAGTCCGAAGAGGAAGGGCTGCAGTTCTGAATCTTCTGAGAGCCCCAGGAGGGAGAATGCTGCTACAGCAGTTTGGTTTTCTGATGTCATGTTGTTGACGAGTCTGATGATGGAAGTGATAGGAAAGAGATCTACAAAGATTGCTTATTTTAGAGAAATTCTGACATTTGTATTGTGAAATGAAGTGAATACTACAAATATTTTTTCTTTCTGTCTCCTTCCCTCTCCCACTCTTCTCTTCATCTGTCTCTGTCCCATCCACTCTACCTTCCTCCCCTCTTCTGTTTTCTGTCACATCTGTTATCATATCACCAAAAACATTTCCATCTGAATAAAGACCCAAGTGGTCTCCTTGATTTTGTTCTTGTTGTGTGCCTTGAGTGATATCAGACTAATAACAGCCCTATAGGACAGAGTAGAACTGCCCCTAGGGTTTTTCAAGAAGGAGCTAGAAGATTTCAACTGCTGACCTTTTAGTTAGCAGCCAAACTCTTAAACATTATGCTACCAGGGCTCTTTGCTTTAAAAGTCTTCAAGTCTCTGACCACATAGGTAGTATCTATGTGTTTATTGAATACTGTTAATCAACATTGTGCCCAGTAATAAGAATGAAATAGAAAAAAATACATGGTTTTTACCTTTGGAATTTTCCAAAGCCTTCAAACTAGCAGAAAAACAAATTCTACATCCATGTTTTAGAGCAATGTTTCTCAAACTGCTTTTCATCAGAATTAGCTGAAGGGCTTTCTGAGCCTCCACAGAGTATAGGCTTCAGAATTTGGAGTCTAAGCCTCTAAATTTGTTCTTTCTAACAAATTCTCAAATGCTATTGCTGATGGCCTGGGACCACCCTTTGAGGTCCACTCTTCTAGAACATCAACCATTATGGCCCATGTACAATCAGCTCATCTGCAGGGAGGAACAGATGTGGTGCACTTCATGAGGAGATGGGGACCTGGCTCACCAGGCTCTGCAGAGGGACTTGGGGAGGAGTTCAAGCCCTTGACTCAATCATTTTCAGGTGTTCCTCAAAATTATACCTTTCAATTTTTTTATTTCCATTTAAAGTCCCATCATTTAAGTTCTTATTCCTTGTTATTATTGTTCTAATTAATAGCAGTATTATTAGAATGTATAATAATAAATATCATAATTGTCAAGAACTGCTGCCATTACTACTACTAACACTTACTTAGTCCTGACTATTTCAGGAAGTTTTCAGGATTTGCTGTATTTATCCTCACAACAGAGATGTGAATTAGGAGCTTCTATTTTCCTACATTATATCCATGACCTCAAGCGAAGGTAAAGGAGAAGTGTGGTGAATTTACAGATACAAAGTACATGGCACTCTGGAAAACAGTAGTAACAGGATTTGAACTCAGACTGTGAGACCTTGGAGCATACATCATACCACCACATGATACAACCTCTGTGTAGGGGATGACCAGGCATCCTGAAGGGTCAACAGATTCCATCACTTGCCTCTTGAAAAGTTCCAACTGAATTAAAACCCAAGTGCTTTCCCTGGTATTCAGGGTTATCTAAACTCTGACCACATAGGTAGTGACAGCATCAAGACAGGACCCGCACTCAGGAACTGAAGTCAAGACAGAATGTGCTACCTGAAATCTCAAGCTGTTATCCTATTATGTCAATGAGACTCTTTTCTTCCATTTATTTGAAGATGGAAACATTATTCTCATAAATGGTATATAACCATTGCTACAGAGTTGATTCCAACTTACAGCATCCCTATAGAACAGAGTGACACTGCTATACAGTTTCCAAGGCTGAAATCTTTGGGAAAATAGACTGCCCCATCATTCCTCCATGGAGAAGCTGGTGGGTTGGACAGCGAACCTTTCAGTTAGCAACAGAGCTCTTAATCACTGCACCACCAGGGCAACAAGGTGATATGTAGCACATCCTTTTTTCCCAAAACAGAAGAATGAGAGGAAAGAGGAAATGCATGAGTCTTCAAAAACTGGAAAATAAAAAAAGCAACAATTTGTTAGTGTGTCCTAAGCAAAATCCTGACATCTTTGCTTTTTAACACTTTAAAGAGGTTTTTGGCAGCAGATTTGCCCAAAGAAATGTCATCTGATTTCCTGACTGCTGCTTCCATGGGTACTGATTGTGGATACAAGTAAAATGAAATCCCTGATAACTTCAACAGTTTCTCCATTCATCATGATGCTTATTGGTCCAGTGGTGAGGATTTTTGTCTTCTCTTTATTGAGGTCTAATGCATACTGAAGGCCGTAGGGCACGAATATGGATCTCTTCCAGTCAGTTGTCCAGAAATTTGTCTTCCAAATTTCTTGGCATAGACAAGCAACCGCTTTCAGCATTAAATCTGTTATTTGAAACATCTCAATTGGTATTCTATCAACTTCCGGAGACTTGTTTTTAACCTATGACTTCAGTGCAGCCTGGACTTCTTCCTTCAATACAACTGGTTCTTCATCATCTTCTACTTCCTGAAATGGTTGAACATTGATCAATGTTTTTTTGGTGTTGTGACTGTACTCCTTCCATCTTCTTTTGATACTTCCTGTGTTGTTCAATATTTTGCCCATAGAATTCTTCAGAATTGCAACTTTATGTCTGAATTCTTTCCTCAGTTCTTTCAGCCGGAAAAATGCCAAACATGTTTTTCCATTTTAGTTTTATATTTCCAGGTTTTTGCACATTTCATTATAACACTTTAATTTTTCTTCTTTAGCTGACCTTTGAAATCTTCCATTCAGCTCTTTTACTTCAACATTTCTTCCATTTGCTTTAGCTACTGAAGTTCAAGAGCAAGATTCAGAGTCTTTCCTTCATCCATTTTTGTCTTTTCTTTATTTCATGTCTTTTTAATGACCTTTTTCTTTCTTAATGTATGATGCCCTTGATGTCATTCGCAACTCATCTGGTATTCAGTCACTGGTGTTTAAAGTCTTAAAAATGAAAGGTGTCACTTTGAGGACAAAGATGCACCTGGCTCAATCCATGGTATTTTCTATCATCTTATATGCTTGGGAAAGATGGACAATGAATAAGGAAGATTGAAGAAGAATCGATGCATTTGAATTATAGTGTTGGCAAAGAATATTTACAATACCATGGACTTCCAGAAGAATGAACAAATATGTCTTGGAGGGAATACAGCCAGAATTTTCCTTAGAAGTGAGGTAGGTGAAAATTTGTCTCACTTACATTGAACATGTTATCTCCAATCCCTGGAGAAGAACATGATGCTTGGTAATGTAGAGGATCAGCAAAAACAAGGAAGAACCTCAACAAGAAGGATTGACACAGCAGCTGAAACAATGGGCTCAAGCATAACAAGGATCATGAGGATGGTGTAGTGACTTGTTCTGTTGTACGTAGGGTCACTAGGAGTCAGAACTGACTCGTTAGCACCGAACAACAACAACGAGCAGAGTCAAGAATAAGAAAGACACACTGTACCAACACAAACATCTAGGCTGCTTACTGGAGGATCTCAATGGTAGTAGTCAAAGAAGAAAGATTGTCAAGGTGTCCTTAAAGGAGAAAAAAGACACTGAGCAAAGTATACCTGGACACATCAAATATTTTTGTAGTTGTGGGACTTAAAAAATTCTATCAGTACAAGTTGCTCAGCAGGGAGCCTGACATCTGGTCAGCGTGAAGTATTATTTAAGGCTATAGTGATTATAGTGATAACTGAATAAGATAATGGAGCTTATTTTTAGAAATTCCTTACCTTCCCAAATGCAACAATGTATGAAATAAACACATATGCACTCTTTTCTGTTTGACTGCCACTCACATTTTCACATGTAAATCAATGGAAAAAGAAACCATAGAATTTCAAATTTCAAATGGAATAGAGCTCATAATTAATCTTTATTAATAGATTATTACTTTCAGATTAATTTTTTCATTCCTTTCCTCTCTTTCCAGATAGCACATTGGATCTGTTTCTCCCTTCCTCTTTCCCTTTTTATGACAGAGTATTCAAATAACCCCTCCCTGCTCAGTAGCTTCATCCATTCCCTCTTCTTTTTATGTTTTGACTCATAGTCTACACTGTATAATTAGCATATGTTAGAAAAGTAATATGAAAATCAATTGTGATACTTTGGATCTTCTTTCCTACTGTTCCTGGCTAGGCCCCATCAAACCTGGGTCAGGAAGCATGGGCACTGGCTCTTCTGGGAATCCTGAGGTTGTGTACCAAGATCAACTCCAGGACATTTCCATTTTTCCAATATTAAGATGAGACCCCTGAAAATATCTCGATCTCTAAAACAGGTAACAGTTGATTGACTACATCTTTGATACATTTCCCCTTTATTCTTATAAACCAATGCTGTAGAAAAAGTCTGTGAAAGTGTCTATTTCAAAGATGAACAACTCATTAGGATCCTTATTTTTTTAGCTTAATGGCACAAGGCAAACGAACTCTGCTCTCCCAACACAAACATCCAGGCTGCTTGAAAAGAGGGTCTGGCCATAAGCATGAAGTTCTGATAACAGGCAACCTTAATAACCAGAAACCACCAAACCAGTGCTGTCAAGTCAATTCTGACTTATAGCGACCCTATGGAACAGAGTAGAACTGCCCCATAGAGTTTCCAAGGAGCGCCTGGGGGATTTGAACTGTCGACCCTTTGATTAGCAGCCGTAGCACTTAACCACTACGCCACCAGGGTTTCCAGAAACCTTAATAGCATCAATCAATTGGTTTAACATTTGGTCACAGACACACCTGACTTTAATCCAGTCTGTAGCACTTGCTTTATCAACAAAGATATTTTTAGAACTCCTTGAGAATCTTCCATCACCTCATTGTATGATAGGAACCATCATAAAAACTTAACACAATTTTGCAAAGATGAAAAATGAATAGACAAAACTATCAAGTATGGCGTTCAACAAATGACATCGTCTCAATATTTCCTGTTCTGATTTGTTCTGCATGGGCATAACCTGATGGCTTATTATAGAACTGAGTAATTGTTGCACAAAAATCAGGGAAGAGAAGAGAGAGAAAGGACATACCTAGCAAGATAATTACAAACTTTACGGAGGAATAGACATGCTAAAAGTCCACTGGGACTCTTCCTCATGTAAAAAAGCAAAGGGAAGAAAGAACCCCAATGAATACGAATGATATCAATGTTCACCTCCAATGACATATTATAAAATATATAGCAATTAAATTGAATGAATTAGATCTAGATGTATCAACACAAATAATGAAAACTCAAAAGAAAAAAGTACCTTGTCTAAAATGACATCTACAGTAAGGGAAAATTTAAGTTTTAAAATAACATAGATACAAATTTACATTTTTTATCGCAAAACATTTCAAGCATGCTGAGAAGTACAGAGAAAAATAATAAAATCCTGGTTTTTCACCACTCCGCACCATCAAATTAAAATCAATGTCACTGAAAAATTTGTGTAGAAACTATTGAATGGAAACCTAACCTGTTATGTAAATATTCATCAAAAACACAATATTAGCTAAAAAATATGTTGCCATGTTTCCACTGAGTGTTTTTTAAAATAAAATAATGCATCCTTATTTGAAATCCTCCTTTATTTTTCATTCTCAATATTTTTCCCTCCTCCAGGGGAACAACACAGAACTTGTATGCATTAGTCCCCTGTGTTTTCAATACATTTATTATGATGCTATCCATAAGCAATGATTTTGTTTTGCTTTAATATACTGTAATTACTCCTTAAAAATAATACATTTAATAATTTATCAGTCTTGGTATTCTTTGTTTTGATTCATTAACTCTAGCTACCTTAAGATATTCCACTCATTGATTACATCACAATTTATGCTTTCTCCAGCTGATGAGCATTTTTACTGGGGTATACACACACACACAATTTAAACTGCACTGGAGACCAACCAAATTCGAGACTGTAGGAAGCGAAGCAAAGAAATGGAGGGGACTACACACTTCTTATGTGTACCATTTTGTTACTTTAACAAAAAAAAAAAATGGCAAAATGTCAACATTCATTAATTCTGGAAGCATTGGTACATAGGTGTTTATCCTATTACTCTGTGCTGTATTTTCTTTAAAATATTTGGTACACTTGGGATGTAGCTTGTGGAATCAACCTGGTTCTCCAACTCCACTCTGAGTCCTCAGAGCCCAGCACTGGGGCCAAGGCCAAAGATCTCCCCCTACAAAAGGGTGTTAAGACCCAAGTACTGAAAGATAAGAAGAAGCTGACCACACACCCCAGCCTCTTGTCAAAGAAATAAAAGAAAATTTTAAAGAATTCTAAAACAATCATAAAAATTGAGTAAGGACAGGTTTCTTTTGAGGTTGGAAAAAAATTCATGGAGCTTGAGGGTCAGAGTAGGTGATTAGCAGAATGAAACCTGCTCAAGTATTGCTGCAAATGTACAAGGAAGTATGTCAATAAGGTGATGAACAATAGGCAGGGATCTCACAGATGATTCCACTCTGCTCCTTTTCTACCAGTACACAACTCACTGCTGCCCCAAATAGGCTGATAGACAAAGATCTCCTTATTTCCAAAGGATAAACAAGTGTCAAATTACCTTGGTGCCAGCACGAAGGAATGACATTCAGTTCTCCCAGGAAGTTGAAGGATAAAAATGGAAGCTCTGTATTGATGGAGCACAGAAGAGAGGGAATGGACCAGGAAGCCTCCTGTGGAAAGTGATGGTCCCTGGGACAAGGCTCAGATGTGCTACCTACTGACCTGGTCCGGATTGTTGAGTGGGTGGCCACAGGCAGACTATTTATAGTCTCTGCAACCTTAGAGCGTTCAATATCCAAAGCTCCTCATTAGTCAAATTCTTTTGCAAATCCTTATGGAGTAAGTCTCAGAGAAGGAAGAGCCTCACTTTGGCTGACTCCCTCATTCTGAGAGGTCAGGAATATGCATTGATACCCATTACTTCCTCTTTTCTCTATCTCCTTCTGCTCACATCCATTTCAAGTACCTTACACACATGGACACACCTACCTTCTGTAATTGACTCTAGTCTTCTTTCATTAGGTATGTTGAAAAGAATTGCTGTCCTAACAACATCAGGAAGAATGATACCACATGCAGGCTCAAAAGTACAGTGCATTTATATGGGTGTATGAATTCCCAATATGAATACAAGTGATAATATGGTGAATGTATCCTGAAAAATGCACATGAACGACTATTTCTATACATTGCTCCTTAGAGGCTTATCAGGTTTGTACATATTATATTTAGCCCTTTCTAATACATTCTCTGTAATCAATATGGACTGAACATGTAACAGACATTTTACACGCTTTTTAAAATTTTTCTACCAAATTTTCTCAATTTCGAATTAGTAGATTCAATATACATTTGTTTCCCACTATAGTTTGAGATCATGGCTCTTTGTTACCAATATTGTTGAAGTAGATTACAAAGAATCAAATAATCAGTCTACCTCTCATGTAATGTACCTTGGTGGTTATAACCGGCTGTTGCTTGGGGTATGTTCCTTAAGACAGCAAACTTATTTTTAGGTGAGAGATATGCTATAATAATAAAGACCTGTGATCCTGATGCGGGAATAGATACAACAGACCATTTGATCTGAAAAGAGAGCCCCTCAAAAATATCAGCATGAATGGACAATGTATTTTCTTTTTAATTTTTATTGTGCTTTAAGTGAAAGCTTACAAATCAAGTCAGTCTGTCATACAAAAATTTATATACACCTTGCTATATACTGCTAGTTGCTCTCCCCCTAATGAAACAGCATACTACTCCCCTCCACTCTCTATTTTCATGTCCACTTGGCTACCTTCTGACCCCTCTGCCCTCTCTTCTCCCCTCCAGACAAGAGCTGCCCACATAGTCTCATGTGTCTACTTGACCCAAGAAGCTCACTCCTCACCACTATCATTTCCTATCCCTTAGTCCAGTACAATCCCTGCCTGAAGAGTTGGCTTTGGGAATGGTTCCTATCTTGGGCCAAGAGAAGGTCTGGGGACCATGACCTCAAGGGTCCTTCTAGGTTCAGTCATATCATTAAGTCCAGTCTTTTTATGAGAATTTGAGGTCACATCCCACTGCTTTCCTGCTACCTCAGGGTTTTTTTTGTTGTGTTCCCTGTAAGGGCAGTCATCAGTAGCAGCCGGGCAAGATCTAGTTCTTCTCGTCTCAGGCTGATGCAGCCTCTGGTTTATGTGGCCCTTTCTGTCTTTTGGGCTAGTAATCACCTTGTGTCTTTGGTGTTCTTCATTCTCCTTTAGTCCAGGTGGGTTATGATCAATTGATGCATCTTGGATGGCTGCTTGCTAGCATTTAAGACCCCAGATGCCACTCTCCAAAGTGGGATGCAGAATGTTTTCTGAATAGATTTTATTATGGCAATTGACTTAGATGTCCCCTGAAACCATGGTCCCGAAACCCCCGCCCCTGATACACTGGAATTTGAAGAGTTCAGTTTATTGAGGAAAGTTCTTTTCTTTTGGTTTAGTCCAGTTGTGCTGACCTCGCCTGCATTATGTGTTACTGTTCCCTTCACCTAAAATAGTAAAATAGTTCTTATCTACTATATAATTTTTTTTTTACTATATAATTAGTGAAAACTCCTCTCCCTTCCTCCTTCCCCTTTCTCATAACCATCAAAGAATATATTCTTCTCTATTTAAACTGTTTTTTCAGTTCTTATAATAGTGGTCTCTTACAATATTTGTCCTTTTGCAACTGGCTAATTTCACTCAGCATAATGCCATCCAGATTCCTCCATGTTATGAAAGGTTTCACAGATTCCTCATTTTTCTTTATTGATGCATAGTCTTCCATTGTGCAAATATACCATAATTTATTTATCCATGCATCTGCTGATGGGCACCTTGATTGCTTCCCATCTTTTTTCTATCGTAAACAGTACTGCAATGAACATGGGTGTGCATATATCTGTTCGTGTAAAGGCTCTTTTTTCTCTAGGATATATTCCAAGGAGTGGGATTGCTGGATCATATGGTAGTTCTATTTCTAGCTATTAAAGGAAGTGCCAAATCAATTTCCAAAGTGGTTGTACCATTTTACATTCCCACCAGCAGTGTAGAAGTGTTTCCATCTCTCCACAACCTCTCCAACATTTATTATTTTGTGTGTTTTGGATTAATGCCAGCCTTGTTGGAGTGAGATGGAATCTCATTGTAGTTTTGATTGGCATTTCTGTAATGGCTAATGAAGAAGACCATTTTTTATGTATCTGTTAGCTACCTGAATGTCTTCTTTAGTGAAGTGTCTGTTCATATCTTTTGTGCATCTTTTAATTGGGTTGTCTTTTTGTAGTTGAGTTTTTGCAGTATCCTATAGATTTTAGGCATAAGACACTGATGAGAAATGTTTATAGCTAAAAACTTTTTCCCAGTCTGTAGATAATCTTTTTACTCTTTTGGTGAAGTCTTTGGATGATCATGTTGTTGTTGTTAGGTACTGTCGATTTGGTTCCAACTCATAGCGGCCCTATGCAAAACAGAACGAAACACTCCCCAGTCCAGAGCCATCCTTACAATCCTCGTTATGCTTAAGCTCATTGTTGCAGCCACTGTGTCAATCCACCTCCAACGTATGTAGAATGCAGTCTCACCATCCTTGCTTCTAAGGAACATTCTGGCTGTACTTGGTCTTCAAGGTGACATCTTTACTCTTCAACACTTTAAAGAGGTCGTTTGCAGCAGATTTACCCAATGCAATGCGTCTTTTGATTTCTTGACTGCTGCTTGAATGGCTGTTAATTGTGGATCCAAGTAAAATGAAATCCTTGACAACTTCAATCTTTTCTCTGTTTCTCATGATGTTGCTCGTTGGTCCAGTTGTGAGGTTTTTTGTTTTCTTTATGTTCAGGTGGGTAAAGAATGAGCATAGATGTTTGATTTTTAGGAGCTCCCTGTTATCTAGTTTTTCTTCTCCATTGTTAATTATGTTTTGTATACAGTTTATGACATGTATTAGGGCTCCTAGCATTGTTACTATTTTTTCTTCCATGATCTCTATTGTTTTAGATTTTATATTTAGGTCTTTGATCCATTTTGAGTTAGTTTTCTCAATGGTGTAAGGTATGGATCTTGTTTCTTTTTTTTTTTTTTTTACAGATCGATACCCAGTTATGCCAGCAGCATTTGTTAAAAACACTGTCTTTTCCCCTTTTAACTGACTTTGGGCCTTTGTCAAATATCAGCTGCACATATGTGGTTGGATTTATGTCTGGATTCTCAATTCTGTTCCATTGGTTTATGTATCTGTTGTTGTACCAGTACCAGGCTGTTTTTACTACTGTGATGGTATAATATGTCCTAAAATCAGGTAGAGTGAGGCCTCCCACCTTGTCCTTTTTCAGTAATGCTTTACTTATCCAGGGCCTCTTTCCCTTCCATATGCAGTTGGTGATTTGTTTCTCCATCTCAACAAAAAATTGTCATTGATATTTGGATCAGAATTGCGTTGTATCTATAGAAAGGTTTTGGTAGAATAGACATTTTTACAATGTTATGTCTTCCTATCCATGAGCAAGCTATGTTTCTCCACTTACATAGTTCTCTTTTGGTTTCTTGCAGTAGTCTTGCAGTTTTCTATGTATAGGTCTTTTACATCTCTGGTAGGATTTATTCCTAAGTATTTTATCTTCTTGGGGGCTACTGTAAATCGTATTGATTTGGTGATTTCCTCTTCAATGTTCTTTTTGTTGGTATAGAGGAAGCCATCTGATTTTTGTTTGTTTATCTTGTATCGTGATCCTCTGCTGAACTCTTCTATTAGTTTCAGTAGTTTTCGTGAGGATTCTTTAGGGTTTTCTGTGTATAAGATCATGTCATCTGCAAATAGAGGTACTTTTATTTCTTCCTTACCAATCTGGATGCACTTTATTTCTTTGTCGAGCCTAATTGCTCTGGCTAGGAACTCCAGCATGATGTTGAATAGAGTGGTAATAAAGGGCATCCTTGTCTGGTTCCTGATCTCAAGCGGAATGCTTTCAGACTCTCTCCATTTAAGATGATGTTGGTTGCCTGTTGGCTTTGTATAAATTCCCTCTATTATGTTGAGGAATTCTCCTTCTGTTCCTATTTTGCCGAGAGTTCTTATCATGAATGGGTGTTGAACTTTGTCAAATGCCTTTTCTGTATCAGTTGATAAGATCATGTGGTTCTTGTCTTTTTTTATTTATATGGTGGATTACATTAATTGTTTTTCTAATGTTGAACCATTCCTGCATACTTGGTATGAATCCCACTTGGTCATGGTGAGTTATTATTATTATTTTTGATGTGTTGAATTCTATTGACCAGAAGTTTTTTGAGGATTTTTGCATCTAAGTTCATGAGGGATATATTTTTGTAATTTTCTTTTTTTGTGGTGTCTTCACCTGGTTTTGGTATCAGGGATATGCTGACTGCATAGAATAAGTTTGGGAGTATTCCATCCTTTTCTATGCTCTGAAATACCTTTAGCAGAAGTGGTGTTAATTCTTCTCTGAAAGTTTGGTAGAACTCTGCAGTGAAGCTGTCCAGCCTAGGGCTTTTTGTTGTTGTTGTTGGGAGTTTTTTGATTACCTTTTCAATCTCTTCTTTTCTTATGGGTTTATTTAGTTGTTCTACCTCTGTTTGTGTTAGCTTAGGTAGGTAGTGTGTTTCTAGAAATTCATTCATTTCTTCTAGGTTTTCAAATTTGTTAGAGTACGATTTTTTCTAGTAATCTGATATGATTCTTTTAATTTCAGTTGCATCTGTTGTAATATCACCATCTCATTTCTTATTTGTGTTATTTGCTTCCTCACCTGTTTTTCTTTTGTCAGTTTGGCCCATGGTTTATCAATTTTGTTGGCTTTTTCACAAAAACAGCTTTTGGTCTTCTTAACTCTTTTGATTGTTTTTCTATTTCATTTAATTCTGCTCTAATTTTTATTATTTCCTTTCTTCTAGTGTCTGAAGGCTTCTTTTTTTGTTCTTTTTCTATTTGTTCAAGTTGTAGGGATTATTCTTTGATTTTGGTCCTCTCTTCTTTTTGTATATGTGCATTTATTGACATAAAGTGACCTCTGGGCACTGCTTTCACTGTGTCCCAAAGGATATCATAGGAAGTGTTTTCATTCTCATTGGATTCTATGAATTTCTTTATCCCATCCTTCATGTCTTCTATGACCCACCCACTTTTAAGCAGGATATTTTTCAGTTCCAAGTATTTGATTTCTTTTCCCTGCTTTTTCTGTTATTGATTTCTACTTCTATGACTCTATGGTCAGAGAAGATACTTTGTAATATTTCAATGTTTTGGATTCTGCTAAGGCTTGCTTTATGACTTAATACGTGGCCTATTCTAGAGAATGTTCTGTGTGCACTAGAAAAGAAAGTATACTTGGCTGCTGTTGGGTGGAGTGTTCTGTACATGTCTATGAGGTCAAGTTTTTTGTTGTGGCATTTAGATCTTCCATGTCTCTATTGAGCTTCTTTCTGGATGTCCAGTTCTTCACCAAAAGTGGTGTTCTGAAGTCTCCTTCTATAATTGTGGAGCTGCCTATCTCACTTTCCAATTCTGTTAGAGTCTGTTTTATGTATCTTGCAGTCCTGTCATTGGATGCATAAATATTTAGTATGCTTATATCCTCCCGGCATATTGTCCCTTTAATCATTATTTAGTGTCCTTCCTTATCCTTTGTTGTGGATTTAACTTTGAATTCTACTTTGTCAGAAATTAATATTGCCACCCCTGCTCTTTTTTGATTGTTCTTTGCTTGATACACTGATATATTCTTTTCCATCCTTTGAACATTAGTTTGTGTCACTAAGCCTAAGATGTGTCTCTTGTACTCAGCATATAGACAGATTTTTTTTTAATCCAGTCTGCCACTCTCTGTCTGTTTATTGACGCATTTAGTCCATTTATAGTCAGCGTAATTATGGATAGGTATGAGTTTAGTGCTGTCATTTTGATGTCTTTTTTTGTGTGTTGTTGACAGTTTCTATTTTCCACTCATTTTTTGGTGCTGAGTAGTTTATCTTTATATATTGTCTTTTCCTCTTATTCGTTGTTGACTTTGTTTCTGCTGAGTCTCTATTTTTTTCTTGCATTTATTTTGATGAATATGATAGTCAGTCACCTTTGTGGTTACCTTAATATTTGCCCCTATTTTTTAAAGTTTAAACCTGCCTTTTCTTTCCTTATATCGCCTTGTCTTCCTCTCCATGTGAAAGATCTATGAGTATATTTCTTAGTCCCTCTTTATTGTTGTATTGTTGGCTCCTTTTACACAATGACATCGCTGTTGCCTTGTTATGAACATTGTCTTTAATCCTGATTTACTTCTGTCCTTTCCCTGTCGGGATGGACATCTGATTGCTCCATCCAGTTTCCTAGTCTTGGGTTGAGATCTGATATTATTTTCCAACCAAAGAAGTCCCTTTAGTATTTCTTGTAGTTTTGGTTTGGTTTTTACAAATTCCCTAAACTTCCGTTTATCTGGAAATGTCTTAATTTCACCGTCATATCTGAGAAACAGTTTTGCTGGGTATATGATTTTTGGCGGGTAGTTGTAAGTCATCCCAGTGCTTTCTTGCCTGCGTGGTTTCTGCTGAGGAGTCCAATTTTATTCTTACGGACTCGCCTTTGTAGGTGACTGTTTGTTTTATCTCCAGCTGCTCTTAAAGTTCTCTCCTTATCTTTGGTTTTGGCAGGTTTGGTTATAGCATGCCTTGGTGACCTTCTTTTGAGATCTGCCTTATGTGGTGTTCAATGAGCATCTTGGACAGATATCTTTCATGATATCGGGGAAGCTTTCTGCCAAAAAATCTTCAACAATTCTCTCTGTTTTTTCTATTATCACTTCCTGTTCTGGTACTGCAGTCACTCATAGGTTATGTCTCCTGATAGAGTCCCACATGATTCTTAGGGTTTCTTCGTTTTTTTTTTTTTTTTTAATTCTTTTATCTGATTTTCCTCCGAATATATTGGTGCCAAGTGCTTTATCTTCAATCTCACCAATTCTGCCTTCCAGTTGCTCAGTTCTGCTCCTCTGTCTTTCTATTGAGTTGTCTCATTCTGTAATTTTATTGTTAACCTTCTGAATTTCTGATTGTTGTCTCTCTATGGATTCTTGCAGCTTATTAAATTTTTCATTATTTTCTTGAATAACCTTTTTAATTTTTTCAAGTGTTTGACTGTTTTGTTCCTTGGCTTGTTCTGCATATTGCCTGATTTCCTTCCTGATCTCGTTCCCGACATCTTGAAGAGTTCTGTATATGAATCTTTTGTATTCTGCATCCGGTAATTCCAGGAAGGCACCTTCATTGACAAAATCCCTTGATTTTTTGTTTTGAGAGCTTGTTGTAGCGATTGCAGTCTGCCTCTTTATGTGATTTGGTATTGACTGTTGTCTCTGAGCCATCTATAACTTATTGTATTAGTTTCTGTTGTGTTTGCTTACTGTCTTCTAGCTACTCCCATTGTTTTGTTTTGTTGTGCCCAAATAAGTTGCTTGAGTGAGCTAGCTTGATTATTTTTGCCTTTGAAGCTCCAATGTCCTGTCACCAGATGGGTAGAGCTTTTATCAGGTGTATCAGTCTAGGAGTCCATTCATCCTTCTTGTATGCATTCAGTTCATGTGTCCAGGCAGCTGATTATCAAGTGTGTGGTACAGGCTCTGTCCTACAGTCTTAAAGGGTCAGGGGTGGTTAGTGTATTTATCAGTATCTGATTGCAGCAGGCGGTCACACTCTGAACAAGGCCTAGGGCTGACAACCATCCCCTGAGGGTCTGTGAGGAAAGTGCATCCCTGTTCCCTAAAGCACATATGTAGGTGGGTTCTGCAGAAGGACCATGGGCACCCAGTGCTTTGGTTGTAAGAACTGGGAGATACCAATTATCTTTGGACCTCTGTCATGGGTGGCTGGATTTCCTGGGTAGAGCCACCAGTCCTTAAGGCCCTGATGTGGGTAGGTGAGGATGCTGTTTAATAGGCAAAGAGGTGTCAAACATCAAATGCCCACCTCTCCACCACACAGCTGAAACAGTTGTAATCTGCCAACAAGGGCCTGTTCTCCTGAAATAGCCCCACACAAGTCCATGCAGGGTGAAAATGTGTTCGAAGTCCATGGATCATTTATGCCTGGACAGGAGCTGCTTCTGTCCTGAGCTCCCCAGGCTAGTGGAGCTGGCAGATTATCTTTTTTCCCAGTTGGGAATTTATCCCTTTTCCAAGGCTGAGAGAATGGCTCAGGTCACTCAGCAGAGCCTATCTCGTCCCAGGGAAATCAACAGCCACTGAAGGCGGCTTGGGGCCTGGGGGCATGGAAAAATATATGCAAGTACTTAGCTTTTGCTGAGAACACCATTATTCTCTGGTTCCAGAGGTGTGAGTAGGCTGTGAGGCTAGCTGTTTCTTCCTGAGGAAACTGCTCCTGGAACCCTACCACCAGCCTGGTGCTGTCACTCCTGGGAATGGTGTCTGCAGGTTCCCAGTGATTCAAGTCTGGCAACTCCTCTCCGCTTCCAAACTGTCTCTCCCTCCCCCTGCTACTCAGTCCATTTTCTAACTTTGCCTTTGATGTTCAGGGCTCCTAGCTTGTCAAAAATATAATTGTTTCACTTGTTTCTTCAGGTCTTTGTTGTCAGAGGATCACCGGGAGATTATGACTACTCCACCTTCTTGGCCCCCAACTCATGGACAGTTTTATTTATAAATAAGTTGTATGACAGAGAATGAGTCCATATTCAATAAAAATAAAGACCTCATTAGAAATACCATAAACATATACTTCCCAAAGAAGGGAAAATAAATGGAATATAGTGTATGAAGGAGCTCTAAACCTCATAATAAATAGTATTATGTAATAACAATTTATTCCCTCTAAATTCCTATAATAAATGAAAATGTGTTGGTGATGACATGAAGCAACACGGACTTCTAATGGGGGTTTAAACTAGCTCATTGACTTAGGAAAACTCTTTGAAAGTACACGGAGAATAGGCTTAATATTATAGCCAACAAGGCCATCCCAGTATAAAACTCTAGCTCATTTGCACCAGGAACATGTACAAAAATACTCAACTTTATTCAATAGCAAAACATTAGTTACCAAAAGTTTCATTTACATCACAGAGGGAACTATTTTTTTTATATCATCCTGCATAATGTCCCAATGCATCTGTTAATTTTGTCATACTGTGATGGCTGAAATGAACTGGTATTGGCCATTTTAATCAATCATATGGTCTACCATGTCAGGAATGACAAATTGAAGAGGAATGGCATTGCAGTCATCATCAAAAAGAACATTTCAAGATCTATGTTGAGGTACAATTCTGGTAGTGATAGGATAATATCCATATGTTTACTAGGAATTCCAGTGAATATGACTATTATTAATTTTACCCATCAACCTCTAAGGCCAAACTTGGAGAAATTAAAGATTTTTACCAATTTCTGCAGTCTGAAATTGATCAAAGATGCAATCAAGATGCATTGATAATTACCGTTAATGGACTGTGAAAATTGGAAACAAAAAAGAGGGATCCATAGTTGGAAAATACGATCTTTGTGATAGAAATGATGCCAGAGATGGTGTGATAGATTTTTGCAAGACCAATAACTTCTTCATTGCAAATACCTTTTCTCAACAACATAAATGGTGACTATTCACATGGACCTCGTCTGATGGAATACACAGAAATCAAATCGACTACGTCTATAGAAAGACTCTATGGAAAAGCTGAATATCATCAGTCAGACCAATGTCAGGGGACTAAGAGTGGAATAGATCATTAATTACTCATATACAAGTTCAAGTTGAAGAAAATTAGAACAGGTCAGTGAGAGACAAATTATGACCTTGAGTATATGTCACCTGAAATTAGACACCATCTCAAGAATAGATTTAATTCATTGAACACTAATGACTGAAGACCAAATGAGTTGTGGAATGACATCAAGAACATCATACATGAAGAAAGCAAGAGGTCATTAAAAAGACAGGAAAGAAAGAAAAGACCAAAGTGGATATCAGAAGACACTCTGAACTTGCTCTCGAGCGTAGAACAGCTAAAGTGAATGGAAGAAATGATGAAGTAAAAGAGCTGAACAGAAGATTTCAAAGGGTGGCTCGAGAAGACAAAGTAAAGCATTATAAGGAAAAACGCAAAGACCTGGAGTTAGAAAACCAAAAGGGAAGAATACACTCTACATTTCTCAAGCTGAAAGAAGTGAAGAAAAAATCCAAGTCTTGACTTGCAATATTGAAGAATTCTATGGGTAAAGTAGAAGCAACGATGGGAGACTATGTTTCACATACTTTGGACATGTTATCAGGACAGATCAGTCCCTGGAGAAGGACATCATGCTTTGTAAAGTAGAGGGTCAGTGAAAAAGACAAGATCCTCAATGAAATGGTTTTGGAACAGTGGCTGCAACAATGCACTCAAGCATAACAACAATTGTGAGGAAGGTGCAGAACTGGACAGTGTTTTGTTCCATTGTACATAGGGTCGCCAAGAGTCAGAACTGACTTGACAGCACCTAACAACAACAACGATGGGGAAAATATTAAATGATGCAGGAAGTATCTAAAGAAGATAGAAGGAATACACAGAGTCAGTGTAACAACAACAACAACAAAAATTGACATTCAAACATTTCAGGAGGAAGCACATGATCAAGGACCAATGGTGCTGAAGGAAGAAGTCCAAGCTGCACTGAGGACATTGGTGAAAAACCAGGTTCCAGAAATTGATGGAATACCAATTAATGTTTCAACAAAGGGTATAGTGTAAGAGGTGCTCACTCGTCTAAGCCAAGAAATTTGGAAGACGGCTACCCTACCAACGGACTGGAAGAGATGCATGTTTGTGCCCTTTCCCAACAAGGATGATCGAACAGAATGTAGACAATATCAAACAATATCATTAATATAACACACAAGTAAAATTTTGCTGAAGTTCATTCAAATGCAGTTACAGCAATACAAGGACAGGGTACTGCCAGAAATTCAAGCCAAATTCACAAGACGATGTGGAACCAGGGATATCATTGCTGATGTCAGTTCAATCCTGGCCGAAAGCAGAGAATACCAGATAGATGTTTACCTGTGTTTTATTGACTATGTTAAGGCATTTGTCTACGTGGATCATAACAAATTATGGATGACACTGCAGAGAATGAGAATTCTGGAACACTTAACTGTGCTCATGAGGAATCTGTACATGGATCAAGAGGCAGTCATTCAAACAGAACAAGGGAATACTGCATGGTTTAAAGTCAGGAAAGGTGTGTGTCAGGGTATCCTTTCTTCATACGTGTTCAATCTGTATGCTGAGCAAATAATCCCAGAAGCTGGGCTATATGAAGAAGAAGGGGGCGTCAGGATCAGAGGAAGACTCATTAACAACCTGTGTTATGCAGATAGCACAACCTTGCTTGCTGAAGGTGAAGAGGACTTGAAGCACTTACTGATGAAGGTTGAAGACTACAGCCTTCAGTATGGATTACACCTCAACACAAAGAAAACAAAAATCCTCACGAATGGACCAATAAACAACATTATGATAAATGCAGAAAAGATTGAGGTTGTCAATGGCTTCATTTTACTTGGATCCATAATTAACAGCCATGGAAGCAGCAGTCGAGAAATCAAAAGATGCATTGCATTGGGCAAATCGACTGCCAGAGACATCTTTAAAGTGTTAAAAAGCAAAGATGTCGCCTCGAGGACTAAGGTGCACCTGGCTCAAGCCATGGTGTTTTCAACTGCCTCAAGCCATGGTGTTTTCAACTGCCTCATATGCATACGAAAGCTGGACAATGAGTATGGAAGACTGAAGAATTGACAGTTTTGAATTGTGGTGTTGGAGAAGAATATTGAATATACCACGGACTGCCAAAAGAACAACAACAACAAAAAATCTGTCTTGGAAGAAGCACAACCAGAGTGCTTCTTAGAAGCAAGCATGGTGAGGCTTTCTCTCACATTCTTTGGGTATTTTATCAGAAGGGACTGAACCATGGAGAAGGGCATCATGCTTGATCAAGTAGAGGGCCAGTGAAAAAAGGAAGACCCTCAATGAGATGGATTGACACAGTGGGCGCAACCGTGGGCTCAAGCCCAGCAACAATTGTGAGGATGGCGCAGGGCCGGGCAGTGTTTCATTCTGTTGTACGTCGGGTTGCCATGAGTCAGAACTGCCTTGACAGAACCTAAGAACAATGGGGAACAACAGTGATAAAAATATACTAGTGAATACTTTGAAAATGCCAGATTATAAGGTGGAAATGACCAACTTCGAAATTCCATAGAATCCAACCTAATAGAAAAAATCAAAGAAAATGATAAATACAGAATTCAGGATAGTAGTTATCACCAGATACAGGAAGGGTGATGTGATTAGCTGTTCTAATGGTATCTACATGATGGTAATGCTTTCTTTCTTAACCCGATGATGAGCATATGTGTTTTTACTAGATTACTATGCTGTAAGAACTACAGATACATTTTATATACTACATATATGATTTTTTTTATTAAAATAAACAAAACTTACACCATCTCAATAATTTCTATATGTAGAGTTCAGTGACATTGATTACATCTTTCAAGTTGTGCAGCCATTCTCCGTATCCTTTTCCAGTTTATTCCACCACCTTTAACATAAACTTAACAGGCCCCTAAGCAAAACTTTCCCCTTCCCCTCCATGTCTTGTATCAACTAATAATTCTTCCTTTTCTGTATATCTGCTCATTTCATATACATGAGATCATACATTATTTGTCTTTTTACAACTGACTCATTCCACTCAACATGATGTTTTCAAGATTCATCCGTGTAATGGCATGCGTCAAAACTTCATTTCTCTTTATGGCTGAGTCATAGTCCACTTTATGGGTATACCACATTTTGTTTATCCATTTGTCTGTTGATGGACATTTCAGTTTTTTCCACCTTTTGGCTATTGTGAAAAGTGCTGAAATGAACCTTGGTGTACAGTTTATATAGATATTATACAAAGTAAATTTGAGGAAAGTCCTTTTATATTCTATATTATAAATACATTCTCCCATGTTCTTCTAATATTAGCACCTCCCTACTCAGACCTCAGAGTTCATAAGAATTTCCAGAAGTATTTATTTCATCATCTCATCCTTCAGGCATCTCCCCAGAAATTCAAAGTCAGTGTTTTTTGGATAGCGTCCATGACCCTGCAGTATGAACAAGGGTCTCAGGTGATGCATGCCTGAAGGTGCTCTGTGGATGTCAATGGAGGGAGGTCTACACTAGAAGATACCTTGAGTCAGGGTAAGGATTAGTCCTCCAGCTTGCTAAAAACAATCTCCCTCCTTCACCCCAGTGATGACCAGAATAGAAGGCTCTCAAGAGCTTCTTGATTTTCCTGTGAGACCTTCATTATTCTCCTCCCACACCCTTAGAGATGATTCTCACTGATGGCCCCCCTTTGTGTGTGTGTGTGTGTGTTTGTGGAAAATGTGGTCCCCCTAGCCCTGCCAACTTCCCTTTTCTCCCACCATATTTACAACTCCTTTTCAAAGTAAAGTTCTTCTTCATAGAAAAACTGTTTTCTTTCCAAAGAAACATTAAAAGGTTTTCTTGAGAGACCTGAGACTACAGCCAACCCTCTAAGACATCAGCGATTTCTTATTATTCAACTATGTTTCTGTGTGTGGCTTCCACATGAGTAAGAAACACAGCAAGATGTGGTGACTAAATAGAAAAGCAAAAACTCAGATGTATTCTTATCAATAAATCAGCGAGAAGGAATCAAAGCAAAAAAGTACAAGAGAAAGGTTATCAAGCTTTAAGTACAAGAGAAAGGTTATCAAACTTTGCAATGCCTACCCTACTCACTTGATTATTTTACTCAGATTTTGTTGTTGTTTCTGTTAGGTACCTTCGAGTTGGTTCTGACTCATAGCAACCCTCTGTTCAACAGAACAAAACACTGCCCAGTCCTGAGCCATCCTCAAGATCATTGCTATGCTTGAGGCCATTGTTGCAGCCACTGTGTCAATCCATCTCATTAAGGGTCTTCCTCCCTCTCACTGGCCTTCTACTTTACCAACCATGATGTCCTTGCCAATAGGAGGTACAAAGTATGTGAGATGAAGTCTCACCACCCTCAATTCTAAGGAACATTCTGGCTGTGCTTCTTCCAAGACAGATTTGTTCCTTCTTTTGGCAGTCCATGGTATATTCAGCATTCCTCACCAACACCATAACTCAAAGGCATTAATTCTTCAGTCTTCCTTATTCAGTGTTCAGCTTTTGCATGCATATGAGGTGATTGAAAACACTATGGCTTGGGTCAGGTGCACCTTAGTCCTTAAAGTGATATCTTTGCTTTTTAACACTTTAAAGAGGTCCTTTGCAGCACATTTGCCCGATGCAAAGTGTCTTTTCATTTCTTGACTGCTTCTTCCATGGGTATTCATTGTGGATTCAAGTAAAATGAAATCCTTGACAACCTCAAAAAACTTTTCTCTGTTTGTCCTGATGTTGTTTATTATTACCTTTGTAAGGATTTTTGTTTTCTTTTTGTTGAGATGTAATCCATGCTGAAGCCTGTAGCCTTTGATCTTCCTCAGTGCTTCAAGTCCTTTTCATTTTAAAAAAACAAGGTTGTGTCACCCCTGCATATCACAGGCTCTTAAAGAGACTTCCTCCAATCCTGATGCTCAGTTCTTCATATAGTCCAACTTCTTGGACTATTTGCTCAGCATACAGATCGAATAAGTATAATGAAAAGATATAACCCTCATGCCCACCTTTGCTGACTTTAATGCTTGAAGTATCCCCTTGTTATGTTTGAATTACTGCCTCTTGATACATGTACAGGTTCCTCATCACCACAGTTAAGTGTCCTGAAATTCCAATTCTTCACAATGTTATCAATAATGTGTGATGATCAACACAAAAGAACGCTTTTGAATAGTCCATAAAACACAGGTAAACATCCTTATGATATTCTCTGCTTTCAGTCAGGATCCATTTGACATCAGCAATGACATCCCCAGTTCTATGTCCTCTTCCGCATCCAGCCTGAATTTCTGGCAGTTCTCTGTGAATATACTGGTGTAGCTGCTTTTGAATGATCTTCAGCAAAATTTTCCTTATGTGTGATATTAATGACATTGTTCGATTATTTCCTCATTCTGTGGGATCACCTTTCTTGGGAATAGGCATAAATATGGATCTCTTCCAGGCAGTTGGCCAGGTAGCTGTCCTCCAAATTTCTCGGTGTAGACGAGTGAGCACTTTCGCCACTGCATCCATGTGTTGAAACATTTCAGCTGGTATTCCGTCAATTCCTGGAGCCTTGTTTTTCACCAGTACCTTCAGTGCTGCTTGAACTTCTTCCTTCAGTATCATCGATTCTAGACATGGACTACAATGACCATTTAAAGTTTTACTGAACATTTACCATGGTGCCAGGCATTTTTGATAGGTACTCCTTTTGGTCATAGGGGTTAACACCCCAGCAGGAATTATACTTCAAATCATCAGCCTAAGGTTCTCACGGTAATCTTTTTTTTTTTTTTCCCATACCAGGAATTAGATTAAAAAGGGGCCTGTGATTCTACTCTCAGTAATGAGATGGGAAGGAACGTCACTTGTTGACTCCATGGAAAAGTGTGTTAATATAAGATCCAGGGAAGGACAGTAAGGATTCTCACTCTGGGCGTCACATGTGGATATGACACCTGCATCTGTTGTAGTAATCAGGAGACCGCAAGGGGAACAACTTCTAGGATGAAGCCACTTATGGGAGACTAAATAAAGTGTTTCTCTCCTGTTCTTGTGTGTTCTCTACCTCTGAAGTCTTTTCCTGGTAATCAGAAATAACTTTATAGTTTGAGCATATTAGAGTCAGAGTTTATATTTTCTTATTAGAACTGAAAGCTTCCACACTTAGGAAGCTCAAATATCTCAAAATTATCTCGAGCCAATTGAGATAACCTAGTTAGCCATTTCTGTAGATGTAAGTATTGTGGATACTGATGCTGCTTCCAACAAATATGGCTTACCAGTGATATGTCTCAGTGATTACTAAATTGGGACATGAAAAAAGAGCTCTCTTGCCTCACAGGCAGGCTAAGTCTGGATTTCCAATCGTATTTCTCTATTCATAGAATCAGGCTGAATCGAGTGTCTAGCTATGACCACGACTCTGTTTACATAATATCCCTGCCCTATCCACGTTCTCCTGTTTTCGTTCTTTCCCAGACCACTGCCCCCAAAATCATGTAATAAGAACACCTGCCTCAGGCTCTGCTTTTATGGCAGCTGACCAAAAAAACTGAGCTTAGAGAGTTTACCAAACACCACAGAGCTACATAAAGAGAAAAACCAAGTTTCAACTCCAAGTTGAAATGTGTTGTTGTTGTTAGGTGCCATCAAGTCATTTACGCACAATAAATAAAATACTGCCTGGTCCTGCACCATCATCAAAATTATTGCTATGTTTGAGCCCACTCTTGTAGCCACTGTGTAAATCCATCTCATTGAAGGTGTTCCTCTTTTTCACAGACCCTATTGGAAACCCTGGGGCCATAGAAGGTAAGTGCTATGGCTGCACTTCTTCCAAACAGATGTGTTCATTTTCTGGCAGTCCATGGCATATTCAATATTCTTCACCATCACCACAATTCAAAGGCATCAATTCTTTTTCAGTCTTCCTTATTTATTGTCCAGCTTTGGCATGCATATGAGGTGATTGAAAATACTCTAGCTTGGATGAGGTATACCTTAGTCCTCAAAGTGACATCTTTGCTTTTTAACACATTAAAGAAGTCTTTTATAGCAGATTTCGCCAATGCAATATGTCATTTGATTTCATGACTGCTGCTTCCATAGGCATTGATTGTGGATCCAAGTAAAATGAAATTGTTGACAACTTCAGTATTTTCTCACTCATCGTGAATAAGTTGAAATGTACATAGCCATTATATTATCTAATCATTTTAGAAGAACTTGCTCATGAAACAGTAAGACATCCTTGATCAGCAGCATTCCTTCCACTTTGACCCATCCTAGAGTTCCAAACCCAAAACAGGTGACACAATCACTAATACGATAGTATTCTACTGATGAATGTCCTCAAGGGTCCCCTTGTGTCTCTGTTCCTCAGGCTGTAGATAAAGGGATTCATCATCTGAGGGACCACACTGTACATCACTGAAGCTACTGCTATCTTCCTGGGAGAATGTGTAAATGCAGAACTGACGTACACACCAAAGATTGTTCCATAGAATAAGGACACAACTGAAAGGTGAGACCCGCAGGTGGAAAAAGCTTTATATTTTGCACCCACTGATGGCATTCTCAAAACAGAGGAGAAAATCCGAGTGTAAGAGAAAATGATTCCAGAGAGAGGAACACCACCCCATACAGTAGCCACAAAATACACTAGGATGTAATTGATGCGGGTATCAGAACAGCCGAGCTTGAGAATCTGAGCAAGTTCACAGAAGAAATGAGGGATTTCCAGGTCTATGCAGAAGGACAAATGCAGCACCATCAGACTGTGAAGTAGGGCATTCACAATGCTAGTTAGTAAGGAGAGTAGGAAGAGCAAGCCACTGCAGTGGGGGTTCATGATGATGGTGTACCTCAGTGGGTGGCAGATGGCCACATAGCTGTCATAGGCCATTACTCCAAGGAGACAATTTTCCAAACCAGTAAATATCATTACGAAACAGGCCTGGGTCAGGCAGCCTGCGTAAGTGATGATTTGATTCTGTGCTTGGATGTTCACCGGCATGTTCGGGATCGTGGTTGTGCTGAAACAGATATCAACGAAGGAGAGATTGGAAAGAAAGAAGTACATGGCGTTGTGGAGGTGGGAGTCAGAGATGACAACCAGGACAATGAGCAGGTTTCCCAGGAGGGTGGCCAGGTACGTAGATAGAAACAAACTAAATAAGACAGGCTGCAGTTCTGGATCCTCTGTAAGTCCCAGAAGAAGAAATTCTGAAACATCTGTTTGGTTTCTAGGTTCCATATTGTTGGTGAATCTGATGGAAAAGATGGGATGACAGATAATCAAACGTGTGGCTCCTGGATGCCCAGCAAGAGCATCACCTGGGATCTTTTTAGAAATATAAGTTTTTCAGACTCACTCTGGACTTACTGATGATAAACTCTGGGATGACGATCAGCCATATGTGTTTCAACAAGACTTCCATGTATTTTCATGTATGCTAAAGTTTGAAAACCACCCCTGGTACAGTGTTCAGCATATGGGGCCTCACAATGACATGTCCTATTGTGATTGTGCGTGTGTGTGTGTGTGTCATGGATTAAATCATATTCCCCCAAAAATGTGTGTATCAATTTGGCTGGGCCATAATTTCCAGTATTGTGTGATTTCCCTATATATTGTAAATCCTGCCTCTATGACGGTAATGAAGGTGGGTGGGGGGCACTTGTGTCAGTGAGGCAGGACTCAATCTAAAGACTGGATTGTGTCTTAAGGTAATTTCTTGAGATATAAAAGAGAGAAGCAAGAAGAGAGACAGGAGGACCTCACACCACCAAGAAAGCAGTGCTGGGAGCAGAGTGTGTCCTTTGGACCCAGGGTACCTGGGCAAAGAAGCTCCTAGTCTGGGGGAATATTGATGAGAAGGTTGACAGAGTGAGAAAGGCTTCCCCTGGAGCAGACATCCTGAATTTGAACTTTTAGCCTACTTTACTGTGAAGAAATAAATTTCTCTTTGTTAAAGCCATCCACTTGTGGTATTTCTGTTATAGCAGCACTAGATGACGAAGACAGTGTGTGTGTGTCATGAACAATAGCACCTGGCATCTTTTACTTCTGGTACAGTGCTCAGCATATGGGGCCCTCACAATGACATGTCCTGTTGTGATTGTGTGTGTGTGTGTGTGTGTCATGAACAATAGTACCAGGCATCTTTTACTCCTAGGACAGAAGTGGTGAACAGTGCAGTTGAGGGAAGACAAAATGAGAGAACATTCCTAGCATAATAAATGCTAACTTCAGGGAAGAATTTATATGGTGAAACTCCCACTGGGAATCTTGCTCATGTAGAGAAGCAGAAGGAAAAAACACCCTAAATGAACATCAGTGATATCAATATTCATTTGGTATGGATGGGATGATGAAATATATAGCAATGAAAAACAACAAATTAGGTCTAGATGAATCAACACACATAATCAAATCCTTGCAGAGGAAAAAAAATTGTATGACAAGAAGTCTACAGCATGAAATCTTTTTTTTATTATTTTTTAAAATCTACTCGAGTGTCACGGATTGAACTGTGTTCCCAAAAAATATGTGTCAATATGGTTAGGCCATGATTCCCAGTATTGCATGATTGTCTACCATATTGTCATCTGGTGTGATTTCCTTGTGTGTTATACATTCTATCACTATGATGTTAATGAAATGGATTAGTGGCAATTATATCAATGAGATCTAAAGGATCAGATAACATTCTAAGCCAATCTCTTTTGAGATATAAAAGGGAGAAGGAAGCAGAGAGACAAGGGAACCTCATATCACCAAGAAAGCAGGACCAGGAGCAAAGTGCATCCTTTGGACCCAGGGTCCCTGAGTCTGAGATGCTCCTCCACCAGGGGAAGATTGATGACAAGAACCTTCCTCCAGAGCTGACAGAGAAAGAAACCCTTCCTGTGGAGCTGGTGCCCTGAATTTGGACTTGTAGCCTACTAGACTGTGAAAGAATAAATTTCTCTTTGTTTAAGCCATCCACTTGTTATATTTGTTATAGCAGCACTAGATGACTGAAACACCTAGCGAGTTTTTTTATTTTTTAGTGGATAATTCAAGCACAATGAAAAATACAGAGAATAAGAATGAAGGGTTGGGCACCCACCAGTCCACTGGCAATTCCTACACGTCACCAACCTTGCTTTAGATATTTTTATTGCAACAAAATAATGCAGGAATATTTGAGGCTCCCCATATCATGTATTTTGCACAATATTGATTCTTTTCCTTCTCCAGGGCTAAACACTACATTAACTTGATTGAGCTTATTCCTCTGCACTTTCTACTACATGTAGTATAATTCTTCCACAGAATTGCACAGTTCGTATTTTTTAAAGCTTTATATAAACAGAATTGTACTGTATTTGTCATTTTACATTTGGCTTTCTTGGTATGTTTTTTAATGAATGTTGATACCTTTAATTGCGCTTCATTAATTTGAACTACAATAGAGTATTCCACTATATTATTACACCACAATATATTTCTTCATTCTCTAATTGACAGTTATTTTACTAATTGCCCTCTATCTGTCTATCCGTCTACTGCCTTATGTATATAATTTTATAATATACATGTATAAATATATATGCTTGTCTGTGTGTCTATGTGCATGTGTGTGTGTGTGTATGTACATACATATACAGAGAGAGAGAAATATACATGTAGAATATAAAACTATGACTGGGGGATGCCATTACATCCAAGATGCTGTGGATTCCGGGAGGAAAAAACGGCAACAGAGAGGATTACAAAGCAGATGTTTTCTGTATATATATTTTGTCACTTAAAAAAAATACTTGAAGCTGCTACAGCAGAACATCAACAATGTGAATTCTGGAAGGTGTAACAGGTGTTTTTGTTTGTTTGGTTGGTTGTTTCATTATACTGCCTGTAGTATTCTAATTTCAAATATTTGGTAGTTTTATAAAGAGAAAGAAATAACCTAGTGAGGCAGCCTGCTAAGTCTGCCTGGGTCTCTGCTTCTTCCCCCAGAGCTCTCAGAGCCTGGCACCAGGGATAATACCAAAACTTTCCTAAAGATGGTATCTCAAGTACCAGGGATAGGGAGATAAAGTGAAGCTCAACAACTCTCCTCACCACTACCAGCACAAGAATACAAGTAAATAAGGGAATTTTGTAATACTCAATGTTTGAGAAGGGGCAGGTTTCTGCACAGAAAGAATTTGATCCTTGCCATTGTAGAGACACAGTAAGAGACTAGCTGAGTAAGAGCTGCCTGATTCGGGTACAAAGAAACAAGGAAACATGTCAGGAAGATGGGAGAAATGTAGGAGTCCATGGGTGACTTGGCTCTAATCATTTCATGCATGTATTCTCTTCACACCTTCCCCTGGATTAAGCTACAGAGAAACACTTGTCCTCATTTCCAAACATTAACTAAGGGATTTAGGTTACCTGGCTGACATCACTGAGGAATGATGCTTGACATCTGCCCTGGATGTTGGATGATATAGCCAGAAGGTCAGTACTCAGGAAAGGCAGAGGTATCAAGGGAGGCACCAGGCTCCTGGGCATGAGAACCATCTCTGAATGGAGGCTCAGGTGCATTGCTTTTTGACTGGAGAAGGACTTTTGAGTAAAGTGGTCACAGGCAGACTACTTACAGCCTCTGTGTCTCTGGGGACTCCATATCCAAAGCTCCTCATTAACCAAACACTTTTATTATCACTCTATTCCCAAGGTAGTGTAAATCCTGAAAGACCAAGCCAATGCAAACCAAGCGAATCTACTGCTGACAAGTCAATTCCAACTCATAGCAACCCTGTAGGACAGAGTAGAATTGCCCCACAAGGTTTCCAAGGTTGTGATCTTTAAGGGAGCAGACCACCACATCTTTCTCCTGTATAGCAGCTGGTTGGTGTGAATACCAACTTTTCTGTTAGCAGCTGAGCACTTAACCATTGAACCCTCAGGGCTCCCTGACCAAGAAAATGTTGCAGATGTTGTTAGGTGCTGTCGAGTTGGTTCCAACTCACAGCGACCCTACGCAAAACAGAACGAAACACTGCCCAGTCCTGAGCCTTCCTTACAATCGTTGTTATGCTTTAGCTTGTTGTTGCAGCCACTGTGTCAATCCAACTCATTGAGAGTCTTCTTCTTTTCCACTGACCCTGTACTCTGCCAAGCACGATGTTCTTCTCCAGGGACTGATCCCTCCTGACAACATGTCCAAAGTATGTAAGACGCAGTCTCCCCTTCCTTGCTCCTAAGGAGCATTCTGGTTGTACTTCTTTTAAGACAGATTTGTTCATTCTTTTGACAGCCCATGGTATGGTCAGTATTCCTCTCCAGCACCACAATTCAAAGGCATCAATTCTTCTTTGGTCTTCCTTATTCATTTTCCAGCTTTCACAGGCATACAATGCAATTGAAAATACCATGGCTTGGGTCAGGGGCACCTTAGTCTTCAAGGTGATATCTTTGCTCTTCAACACTTTAAACAAGGCTGCCCACTGCATATCGCACTTTGTTGATGAGTCTTCCTCCAATTTTGATGCCCAGTTCTTCTTCGTATAGTCCTGTTACTTGGATTATTTGCTCAGTATACAGATTGAATAAATATGGTGAAAGGATGCAACCATGATGCACAACTTTCCTGACCTTAAAGCACACATTATGCCCTTGTTCTGTTCGAATGACTGTCTCTTGATCCATGTACAGGAAAATTAACTTTTCTGAAATGAGAACAATTAACCATGCCAGGATTTCCATTCTTCACAATCTTATCCATAATCTGTTATGATTCACAGAGTCAAATGCCTTTGCATGGTGAATAAAATACAGGTAAACATCTTTCTGGTGTTTTCTGCTTTCAGCCAGGATCCATCTGACATCAGCAATGATATCCCTGTTTCCATGTCCTCTTCTGAATCTGGCTTGAATTTCTGGCAGTTCTATGTTGATATATTGCTGCAACCACTTTGGAAGTATCTTTAGCAAAATGTTACTTGAGTGTGATATTAACAATATTTTTCTATAATTTTTGCATTTTTTGGGATCATCTTTCTTTGAAATAGGCATGAATATGGATCTCTTTCAGTCATTTGGCCAGGTAGCTGTCTTCCAAATTCCTTGGTATAGACAAGCGAGCACTTCTAAAACTGTATCCACTTGACAGACCCCCACATGTCTGTCAGTTTGTAGTACTTTGGGGCTTGCCTGTTGCTGTGATACTAGAAGCTATGCCACTGGTATTCAAATACCAGCAGGCCACCCATGGTGGACAGGTTTCAGCTGAGCTCCTATACTAAGACAGGCTAGGAAGAAGGACTGAGCAGTCTCCTTCTGAAAAGAATTACCTAATGAAAACCTTTGAATAGCAGCAGAATAATATTTGATATAGTGCCAGAAGATGAGCCCCTCAAGTTGGAAGGCTCTCAAAATACAACTTGGGAAAAGCTGCCTCTTCAAAGTAGAGATGACCTTAACAATCTGGATGGAGCCAAGCTTCTGGACCTTCATTTGCTGATGTGGCACAACTTAAAATGAGAACAACTACAAATATTTATTTATAATAAGAACATGAAATGTATTAAGTATGAAACTAGGAAAATTGGAAATCATCAAAAATGAAATGGAACATATAAACTTAGATATCCTAGGCATTAGTGAGCTGAAATGGACTGGTATAGGCCATTTTGAATTGGATATTCATATGGTTTACTATGCCAGGAATGACGACTTGAAGAGGAATGGCATTGCATTCATTATAAAAAAAGAACATTTCAAGATCTACCCTGAAAGACAATGCTGTCAGTGATAGGGTAATATCCATATACTTACAAGGAAGATCAGTTACTACTACTATTACTCAAATTTACACACCAACCACTAAGGCCAAAGATGAAGAAATTGAAGATTTTTACCAACTTCTGCAGTCTGAAATTGATCAAACATGCAATCAGGATGCATTGATAATTACTGGCGATTGGAATGCAAAAGTTGAAAACAAAGAAGAATCAGTAGTTGGAAAACATGGCCTTGATGATAGAAACAATGCCAGAGATTGCATGATATAATTTTGCAAGACCAACTTCTTCATCGAAAATAACATTTTCAGCAGCATAAATGGTGACTATACATGTGGACCTCTCCAGATGGAATACACAGGAATCAAACTGACTACAGCTGTGGGAAGAGAAGATATAAATGCTCTATATCATTAGTCAGAACAAGGCCAGGGGCCGACTGCAGAACAGACCACCAATTACACATATGCAAGCTCAAGTCGAAACTGAAGAAAATTAGAACAAGTCCCTGAGAGCCAAAGTATGACTTGAGTATACCCCACCTGAATTTAGAGACCACCTCAAGAATAGATTGGATGCATTGAACACTAATGACCAAAGACCAGATGAGTTGTAGAATGACATCAAGGACTTCATATGCTAAGAAAGCAAAAAGTCATTAAAAAGGCAGGAAAGAAAGAAAAGACCAAAATGGATGTCAAAAGAGACTCTGAAACTTGATCTTGAATGTTGAGTATCTAAAGCAAAAGGATGAAATGGTGAAGTAGAAGAGCAGAACAGAAGACTGCAAAGGGCAGCTTGAGAAGACAAAGTAAAGTATTATAATGAATGACATGTGCAAAGACCTGGAGATAGAAAACCAAAAGGGAAGAATACACTTGGTATTTCTCAGGCTGAAAGAACTGGAGAAAAAATTCAAGCCTCCAATTGCAATATTGGTGGTTTCTATGGGAAAAATATTAAATGACGCAGGAAGCATCAAATGAAGATAGAAAGAATACACAGTCACTAATTGTCGACTAATTGGTAGACTTTCAACCATTTTAGGAGGTAGCATACGGTCAAGAACTGATGGTATTGAAGGAAGAAGCCCGAGCTGCACTGAAGGCATTGGTGAAAAACAAGCTACCAGGAACAGATGGAATACTTTTTTTTTTTTTTTTATTTGAGGGATAGCAAGTGGGAAGTTGGATATATAAGTCTGGCATTCGGGGAAGTGCTCCTTTCCACCTATAAATTTAGGATTCATTTGTCTTCAGATGAATTTTAAATCGATGAGTCTGGATGCTGTTGCAAAGGATTGAATGTAGCTGGAGAAGAAGAGACCTGAGGACTGAAAGAGGAGGCCCTCCGGTGTTTAGAGACTGGAAAGATGAGAAGACACATCAAGAGAAATAATAGCTAGTCAGGTAGGAATAAAGTCAAAATAATCTACGGTGCTGAAAGCCAAGTGAAGATAGTGTGTCAATATGTAATAAACTGAGACAATGTGGTTGAAAAGAGAAGGACAGAGAATTAACTGACCTGGACTGGGTTGGACTTGTTAAGGTAGAGAACATTGGCGGCTCTTCAGAAGCACTCTCTGTAAAGTGTTGGGGCAAAGGCCTGATTGCATAGACCTCAAGAGTAAATAGAGAAGAATTGGGGAGAGTGAGCGGAGACATCTTTTTGAGGAGTTTTGCTATACGAAGAGGGCAGAGAAATGAGTGTTCTGGTAGAGCAAAATGAGGGGTTCAGGGAGGGTTATTTTTTCTTTCTTTTTTGTAAGATTTGAGGAATTCAAATATATTGCATGCTATTGAAAATGAACAAGTGAAAGG
The DNA here is from genome assembly GCF_030014295.1 of Loxodonta africana. Classification (NCBI taxonomy): domain Eukaryota; kingdom Metazoa; phylum Chordata; class Mammalia; order Proboscidea; family Elephantidae; genus Loxodonta; species Loxodonta africana. The sequence goes on from NC_087344.1 coordinate 19,172,128, forward strand.
GAGAAACCTGATGATGCAAGACAGAGATGGGGGAATTACCAGGGTTATGTCCTAACATAGACAGGAGAGTTTGAATTCTATGCACAAGTGGAAGTGTTGGTCTTGGTTAAATCCACCTGACTATAATTCTTTCAAGCAGAAACAGAAAGCAAGTAATCTTGGAAACATTAAAAAATGAGGTACTCAATAATATAATTTCTCCCAAAACACAAACTAAGATACGCAGTTTTACAGGCACATTCTTCAAAGCACTCAAGGGAGTTAATTTAAAGATTAAAGGAAGGTTTCAGAAAATGTTAGGGACCAGATATTCTTTATCTCCCTTTATAAGGCCAGCACAACCTTAGTGCCCAAACCAGACCAGATTAGCACAAGAAAGAAAAATCCCAGGGTTTAATTTTTTTTTACAAGAACAAGGAGAAACAACATCTACCTTGATGGCAAATAAGAACAATGGGGACTATTTGCCTTACCAACTATCAAGATATATCATGGATCTATAATGACTAAAACAGGATGGTTCTAGTATAGTATAGAAAGACAGAACTAACAGGATCTTAATCTATATGAACACTTACCAAAGACAGAAGCATCATTTTATTTATGACAACACAGCATTGCAGAGAAAGGATGGTATCATTCAGGAAATAGTGCTGAGATCATTTTTTATCCATATAGAAAGCAAATGAAATTGGATTCTCCATCACATCATATTCAAAGATAATTCCAATGCCTTTTAAACACAAAAGTAAAAATGATTAAATGTTTACAAGACAATATAGGCAGACATTTTTATGAGATTGGAGGAGTTAATCACTTCTTAAATGAAAATACGACATGCACAATCCAAAAGGGAAAACACTGATCAATCCAACCAACTTAAAAATAAGCCACTAAAACAAGTCACTTGAGAATGAAAATTCCAAGCTTTTCTTTCAGGATAAGAAAGAGAACACAGCAGGACAAATAAACATCCAATGAAGTATTTCCAAATACGGCATTGCCTACAACACAAGTATCAATTGGTAATATAGATTCAAACTAGTAAACTAGGATAATGGCTGAAGTAAGTGCTTAAAATATAGGAAACAAGAGGAATTACAAAAGGAGAAAGAGAGTGCTACACTTGTAAATAAATGTGCTAACTCACATTCATTAGGTAAATTCATTTAATTCTACGTGGCAGGCATTGTTCTAAACATTTGTAATCATTGTAGCACTTAACCACACTTCACACTTTTCTAATCAGAGCATTCATTTAGTCCTTCCAAGGTAATGAAATTTCTCTTGACAGTAATTATTTTTAGAAGAGGCATATGCCCCAATTCAAGCTGATGATATAAGATGTTCTCTTGATGATTTCCTAGGAAAGATTATTTCTTGATTATTACTTTTGTTCTTAGGGGTCATCAAGTCAATTCAGCAGAATGAAACACTGCCCAGTCCTGTCCAATTTTCACAATCATTGCTATGAGTTGGAGCCCATTGATGCAGCCACTGTCAGTCCATCTCTTTCAGTGGTTACCTATTTCTCCCTGACCCTCTGTTTTACCAAGCATGATGTCCTCCAGGGACTGATCGCTCCTAATAACATGTCCAAAGTACATGAGATGGAGTCTCTCCATTCTTGCTTCTAAGGAGCATTCTGGCTGTACTTCTTCCAAGACACATTTGTTTGTTCTTCTGGCAGCCCATGGTATGTTCAAGGGTCTTTGTCAACACCCTAATTCAAAGGCATCAATTCTTCTTTCATCTTCTGCATTCATTTCGCAGCTTTCACATGCATATGAGCCAATTGAAAATACCTTGGCTTCGGTGAGGTACATCTTAGTCTTCAAAGTGACAGCTTTGCTTTTTAACATTTTAAGGAATTTTTTTGCAGCAGATTTGCCCAGTGCAATATGGCATTTGATTTCCAGACTGCTACTTCCACAGGTGTTGATTGTGGATCCAAGTAAAATGAAAGTCTTGACAAGTTTAATATTTTTCTCCATTTATCATGAGTTAACTGAAATGTACCTAGCTGTTATGTTACCCAGTTATTTTAGAAGAATATGCTGATTGAACAGTCAGACATCTTGGATCACCAGTTGCCTTAGTTATCTAGTGCTGCTATAACAGAAATACCAAAAGTGGGTGCTTTCAACAAACAAAAGTTTATTTTCTCACAGTATAGTAGTCTAGAAGTCCAAATTCAGGGCATCGGCTGCAGAGTAAGGCTTTCTCTCTCCACAAGTTCTGGAGGAAGGTCCTTCTTGTCAATCTTCCCTTGGTCTAGGAGCTTCTCTGCTCAGGAACCCCAAAGCCAAAGGACATACTCTGCTCCCAGCACTGCTTTCCTGATGGTATGAGGTACCCCTGCCTTTCTGCCAGCTTCCCTCTTTTATATTTCAAAAGAGATTTGATCAAGACAAATCTAACCTTGTAAATTGAGTCCTGCTTCATAAACACAACTACCTCTAATCCCATCTCATCAACATCATAGACATAGATTTTACAACACATAGGAAAATCACATCAGATGACAAAATGGTGAGCAATCACACAATACTGGGAATGATGGCCTAACCAAATTCATACACATATTTTTAGGAGATAAAATTCAATCCATGTCAGCAGTATTCCTTCCACATTGACCCATCCTATCCCAAGACCAAAATAGAAGACACAGTCACTAAAATGATGGTATCCTACTGATGATTTTCCTCAAGGCCCCTGTCATGTCCCTGTTCCTCAGGCTGCAGATAAAAGGGTTCATCATTTGAGGGACCACACTGTACATCACTGAGGCTACTGCTGTCTTGCTGGAAGAGTGTGTAAATGCAGAACTGATGTACACACCAAAGCCTGTCTGAAAGAATAAGGAGACAACTGAGAGGGGAGACCCACGAGTGGAAAAAGTTTTATACTTTGCACCCACTGATGGCATTCTCAAAGTAGAGGAGACAATCTGAGTGTAAGAGAAAATGATTCCAGAGAGAGGAACACCACCCCATACAGTAGCCACCAAATACACTAGGATGTAATTGATGGTGCTATCAGAACAGGCGAGGTTGAGAATCTGAGCAAGTTCACAGAAGAAATGAGGGATTTCCAGGTCTGTGCAGAAGGACAGATGCAACACCATCAGGCTGTGAAGTAGGACATTCACAATGCTGATTAATAAGGAGAGTAGGGAGAGCAAGCCACAGAGGCAGGTGTTCATGATGATGGTGTACCTCAGTGGGTGGCAGATGGCCACATAGTGGTCATAGCCCATTGCTGCAAGGAGAAAATTCTCCAAACCAGTAAAAACCAGGACAAAGCAGACCTGGGTAAGGCACCCTATGTAAATGATGCTGTGATTCTGTGCTTGGATGTTCACTAGCATGTTCGGGATCGCGGTTGTGCTGAAACAGATATCAGTGAACGAGAGACTGGAGAGAAAGAAGTACATGGGGGTGTAGAGGTGAGAGTCAGAGCTGACAGCCAGGATGATGAGTAGGTTTCCCAGGAGGGCAAGCAGGTATATGGACAGAAATAGGCTAAAGAGGAGGGGCTGCAATTCTGGATCCTCTTTAAGTTCCAGAAGAAGGAGTTCTGAAACAACTCTTTGATTTCTGGGTTCCATATTGTTGGTGAATCTCATGGAAAAGATGCAGTGACAGATAATCAAAAGTGTGGTTCCTCAACACTCACAGGATCATTACCTGAAATCCTGTTAGAAATGTAAGTTCTTGGGACCCACTCCAGACTTACTGATGATAAACTCTGGGATGAGGACTAGCAGTTTATGTTTTAACAAGACTTCCAAGTGATTTTGATGTATGCTGAAGTTTGAAAACCACTACTTCAGAAAGAAATGTTTTTGTCTACATTATGAACCTAAGGAAATATTCAAATCTTTCCACTCACTCCTCTTTGTTCTTCTCCCTCCAATCCTTCTGAAGGTTTAAATTTTATTTGAGCACCCACTCTATTTCAACACGTTGTACCAAGTTATGAAGATGAAGTAAAGAATTATTCCATGCCTTCAAATGGATTAAAACAATGAAATCCATTTGCAGAACAATGGTTGTCAAACTTTGGAATCCTTTAGAATCCCCTGAAAAGCTTGTCAATGATGAATTAATTCATACTGTCACCCCTATCAACCTGGGCGTACACTTGGGAAAGGTGGTGTTATGTCATAGACACAATGTGCAAAGTGAGTGAGTAGCAGTGATTGTGTCTGAGTTCACATTACCAAACTGCCGAGTTGACTCTCTTGACGTCTCTCTGTTAATGTCTCCAGTACACAATTAATACCCCAGTCACTCAGATTTCATAATTTCCCTTAAAAAATTTTAGTATCTCCTTGGAATAAAGCCTTCAGGGTATTTCCACCTCTGCCTACAAAGTTAGTATGTAGCAGATGGGAAGGCATCCAACCAGGTCCACACTTTGGATCTGAGGTGAAGATTAGAAAATGTTATCTATAAACCTGAACCTCAAAAGACTTCCTCATGGAAACATACGTCATCTGCATTAGTGACTGAATCCAAGAAAAGCTAGGCAACTAAGTAGATGAGATTCTCTGTTCTCCCAATTATAAGAAGTGTTAAAAAATTCTTCCCTGGACATGATAGGTGGCATATCATTCTTTTTGAAGCCTATTTCATCAAAGAGGACATTCAAATGGCAAACAACCACATGAAAGGAAGCTCAAAGTCATCCATTAGGGAGATGCAAATCAAAACCACAATGAGTTATCCCTTCACCCCTATTATAATGACAATGATAAAAAAAAAAGAAAACAAACATTGCAGAGGATATGGAGAAAATGGAAACCTCATCTATTCCTGTGGAAATGCAAAATGGTATAGTTGCTGTGGAAAACAGGCTGGCCATTCTTCAAAAGGTTGAACATGGGACAACCACATGACCCAGCAATCCCAATGCTAGACCAATTGCTATCAAGTGAATCCAACTATATTCCCAGAAGAAGTAAAGTTAGAAATGCGAACAGATACCTGTACACTAATGCTCCTTGCAGGACTTCTCACAATAGCCAAAGGTGGAAATAACTGAAATGGTCAACTGATGAATGGATAAACAAAGTATGATGTATACACACAACTGAATACTTTTGTGGTGTCCAGTCTAATTTCAACTCATAACAACCCTATGAGAAGGAGTAGGACTGCCCCATAGAGTTTCCGAGGCTATAATCTTTATAGAAGCAGATTGACACATCTTTCTCCCATAGAATGGCTGTTGGATTCAAACCACTGATCTTTGAGTTAGCAGTCATTTGCTTAATCACTGTGCCAACAGGGTTCCTTTTAGATAAATCTAGAAAACATTCTGCTGGGGAAATAAGTCAGTCACAAAAGGACAGACACTGTAAAAAGCCATTTATATAAAGTAAGCAAATACAAAGGAACCAAAGCTTATTAATGGTTCCCAAGGGTGGAAGGACTGGGACAAGAGAGTTTTTGATTAGAAGGCATTGAATGTATGCTCCTGGTGGTGAGGTAATTTGGAAAAAGATACCTAGAATGGTTGTACAACTTGAAGGATATAAGCAGTGTCACTGAACTGAATTTCAGTGTCACTGAAATTGCTGAATTCCTGTATGTTTTGTTGTGTGTATTTGTACCACGATAAAAAATTAAAAAACAAAACCTTATGGAGATGTTGCAATGATGAGAAATGAGTAGGCAAAAGGCAGTTGGTACAGTGCTCAGCATATGGGGCCCTCACAAAGGTATGTCCTATTATGATTGTGTGTGTGTGTGTGTGTGTGTGTGTGTGATGAATATTAGCATCTGGCATCTGTTACTCCTAGGATGGAAGTGATGAACAGGGCAGTTGAGGGAAGACAAAAAGAGAGAACGTTCCTGGCATAATAACTGCAAACTTCAGGGAAGAATTTATATGGGAAAATGCCTACTGGGAATCTTGCTCATGTAGAGAAGCAGAAGAAGGAAACACCCTAAATGAACATCAATCATATCAATATTCATTGACATGGACAGCTGAAGAGATATATAGCAATGTAAACAAATAAATTAGGTCTAGATGTATCAACACAAATAATGAAAACCTAGCAGAGAAAAAAAGAAAATGTATGAGAAGAATTCTACTTACAACATGAAAAAGCTTTGATTTTTTTTTTTTAAACCTAAGAAGGTATTTTTGTATTATGGATACTTCAAGAATAATAAAAAATACAGAGAATAACAGTGAAGGGTTTGGTACTCACCAGTCAACACTATCAATTCACACACTTCACCATCCTTGCTTTAGATATTTTTATTGCAAGAAAATAATGTATGTATATTTGAGATTCCCCATATCATGTATTTTACACAATATTGATTCTTTTCCTTCCTCAGAGCTAAGCACTATATTAACTTGCTTGGCATTGTTTCTCTGCTCTTTTTACTATATTTAATATTATTCACCACAAAATTGCATCGTTTGCATTTTTAAATGCTTTGTATAAACGGAATCAGACTGAATATGTCATTTTACAATTGGTTCTCTTGTTTTGTTTTTAATTAATGCTGATACATTTAATTCTGCTTAATCTTTTTAAGCACAATAGAGTAGGTATTTCACTATGTTATTACACCACAATTTGTTTCTTCATTTCCTAACTGATAGTTATTATAGTTATTGCCTCCTACCTGCCTATCCACCGGGATGCTCCTTAGAAGCAAGGATGGTGAGACTTGGTTCACATCTATGTTATCAGGGGAGATCAGGCTTGGAGAAGGACATCAGGCTTTGTAGAGCAGAGGGTCAGCAAAAGAGAGAAAGACCCTCAATGAGATGGACTGACACAGTGGCTCCAACAATGGGCTCAAGCATAACAATGATTGTGAAGATGGTGCAGGACTAGGCAGTGTTTCGTTCTGTCATACATAGCACCGCTATGAGTTGAAACTGACTCAGTGGCGCCTAACAACAACATGTATATACATATACACAGATAGATATGTACATATAACATATAAAACTATGAACGCTGCTTCTGGAATGGAAAGAGAACAACAGAAAGGATTCCTGTATACATATTATTTTGCCACTTTAAAAAGAATACTTGAAGTTGCTACAGCAGAACGTCAACAATTGTCAATTCTGGAAATGTGTAAGAGGTGGTCTTTTTTTTCATTACACTGTCTATACTGTTCTAATTTTAAATATTTGGTAATTTTATAAAGAGAAACAGACAAATTAGTGAGGCACCCAAGTCTCTGTCTCCAATTGCTTCCCTGGAGCCTCAGAGCCTGGAACAAAGTATAATACCAAAACTTTCCCAAAGATGGTATATCAAAAACCAGTCATAGGAAGACAAAGTGAAGCTCGCCAACTCTCCTCCTCACCAGCAGCACAAGAATACAAGTAAACGACAAGGAATTTTCTAGCAGTCATATTTGAGAAGGGCAAATTTCTGCTCCAGAAGAAAATGATCCTTGCCATTGTAGAGGCAGAGTAAGAGATTAGCTGAATAAATGCTGCTTGATATTGCTGCACACATACGAGGAAATATGTCAGAAAGATGGGAGACGGTTAGGCAGGAATCCATGGGTGAGTTGGCTCTAATCATTTCATGCATGTACTCTCTTCACAGTTTCCCCTGGAGGAAGCTATAAGGAAACACCTGTCCTAATTTCCAAACATTAACTAAGGGATTTAGGTTACCTGGCTGGCGTCACCAGGAATGATGCTTGACATCTGCCCTGGATGTTGGGTGCTGTAGCCAGAAGATCTGTACTCAGGGAAGGCAGAGGGACCAAGGGAGGCACCAGGCTCCTGGGCATGAAGACCATCTGTGGGCAGAGTTTCAGGTGCACTGCTCCTTGGCTAGAGAAGGACTTTTGAGTGAAGTTGTCACAGGCAGACTATTTGCAACCTCTGTGTCCCTGGGGACTCAATATCCAAAGCTCCGTTAAACACTTTTGTTGTCATTGTGATCCCAGGGCAGTGCAAATTCTGATAGACCAAGACAATCCAAGCCAACCAAATCCACTGCCATCGAGTCAATTCTGACTCCTAGTGACCCTTTAGTACAGAGTAGAACTGCCCTATAGGATTGCCAAAGCTGTAAAACTTTACAGAAGCAAACTGCCACGTCTTCCTCCTGCAGAGTGGATGGTGGGTTTGAACCTCCAGCTTTTTGGTTAGCAGCCAAGTGTTTAATTGCTTTACAACCAGGGCTCCCTGACCAAGACAATAGTAAATGGGAATTCAGGAAGGCTGATTGCCTGACCCTTAGAGGCCAGGTGACTGCCATTTACTTTTCTTCACCTGTTCCTGCTCATCTCCAATTCACACACCTTGCACATCAATCTTCCCTTTTTCCATACAACTGAAAGCATGTCTATCTCATCAATGATATTAGGAAGTCTGATTCCAATGTAAGGTGTAAAAATATAGTTTATGTAGGTGAACATATTATATTTGTAACAGCTAAAATATGTAAAATTGTAAATACCTAGGAATTTATCTAAGTGTCATTGACCATTTCCCGAACCTTAATCTTCATTCTGCATGTTTCATAAAGTAGATTCTAATCCATTCTTCGTGGTCAATTCTGGCTGCAAACAGTATAGACAGAACTGTTACAAGTTAATATTCACTTAAAAACCTTTTGTCTTTTTTTAAATCTCAAATTGTCTTTTATTTAAATATTGTATGATTTTGCACTCTATAAATAATGTCCCAGTGCTGTCCTGACATACTTCCTTAGGTTGAGCCTTTACTACTGTTCGCCATCAACATGTCAGTCACTTTGCTGTGAGCTACCTGCATTTAATGGCACACTTTTTTTTTTTTCCCTAGTCCTTGCTCATGGGCTGTTGTGTCCTTTAGTCTCATTCTGTTTTATGGGCCTGTCTAATCTTTGGCTGAAGGGTGAAGCTCAGGAGTGACTTCATTACTGAGCCAAAAGGCGTCCGGGAGCCATACTCTCCAAGTTTCTCCAATCACTGTCAGGCCAGGAAGTCTGTAAACCTTTCATCTTTAAATGAATTCAATATTTTCAAATATTGATCAATTTATTTTACCACATGTTAACTGTTTCCATATGAACTTTGTTAATCTATGGTCTTCTTGACACACCATTTGAAAAAAAAATGGCATTTTAAAGTCACCCTTTGCCATCCTAACACTATCACTTCAAACACATGAAATAATAGATAAAATACAGCAAGGTGTAGTGGGAGCATCTTAGACAAGAGAGAGTGCACACACAGATGGAAAGAGACAGACAGGGAAAAAAAAAAAAAAAACCTCACCATCGTTCTGCAAATTACGATTTAAACAGCCAGGAATGAAAATCATTGTAAAACAAAAACAGGGAGCCAACAAAATCAATGATCAACATATGGAGACCAGCAGGAGTATAATACAATGAATGATGGGGAAAATAGAAGTGTGGAATCAAAGAGGTAGTGTGAGTATATTATATAAACAGCCTCCTGATGATGGCAAGGGCAGATGCAGGGAGGCCACGGAAAGTGCTTTTGTAAAAATCCTAAAATGATAGTGGCTTGGGTCATGGTGGTAACAGTGAAGATGGTGAGATTTGCCTGAATTCTGGATATATTTAATCGGTATAGATAACTGAGTTTTCTGCAAGACTGGACACAGGTTATAAGAGGAATAGAAGAATCAAAGATGGTGCTCAATGAGAGAAAACTACTTAACACCTGAAAGAATAGAGTTGTCATTCACTGTGATAGGTAAGGTCACTGTGTGGTGCAAAAGGTTACATACTCAGCTACTAACAAAAAGCTGGGTGGTTCAAATCCACCCACAGGAATCTTAGATGCATGGCCTGGTGATGTACTTCCAAAACATCACCACTACTAAAAACTCTCTGGAAGACAGTTCTACTTCACATGTGGGGTTGCCCTGAATTGGAATCAACTTGACAGTAAATGATTTTGTTTTGTTTTTGCTTTTCTTGTTTGTTTTCGTTTTTTTGAGATAAGTAAGACTGTATGATGAGCAAGTAATTAGCAAAGCCAGATTATATGAAGAAGAATGCAGCATCAGGTTTGGAGGAAGACTCGGTAACAACCCATGATATGCAGACGGTACAACGTTGTTTGCTGAAAGCTAAGAGGATTTGAAGAACTTACTGATGAAAATGATAGACGAAGGCCTTCAGTATGGATTACATCTCAACATAAAAAAAAAAAAAACAACATAAAGAAAACAAAAATCCTCACAACTGGATCAATAAGCAATACTGTCATAAATGGAGATAAGATTGAAGTTGTCAAAGATTTCATTTTATTTGGATCCACAATCAATGCCCATGGGAGCAAAAATCAAGAAATCCAAAGAGTTATTGCATTAGCACATTTTCTACAAAACAGATCTTTAAATTGTTTAAAAAAAAAAAGCAAGATGCCATTTTCAGGACTAAGGTACATGGGACCCAAGCCATGGTGCTTTCAATTGCCTTATATGCGTGTGAAAGTTGGACAATGAATGAGGAATACCTAAGAAGATCTGAAACCTTTGAGTTTTGCTGTTGGCGAAGAATATTGAATATACCATGGACTGACAGGAGAATTGCCAAAAAAAGTGTTTTGGAAGAAGTACAGAGAGGATGCTCCTTAGAAGCCAGGATGGCAAGACTTCATCTCACATACTTTCGACATGCTATCAAGAGGGTAAGTCCCCAGAGAAAGACATCATGCTTGGTAAAGTAGAGGGTCAGTGAAAAAGAAAACCCTCAACAAGATGGATTGACAGCATGGCTGTAAAAATGGGCTCAAACATAACAATGGCTGTGAGGACAGTACAGGACCGGGCAGTGTTTTGTTTTGTTGTACACAGGGTTACTATGAGTCAGAACCAAGAAGATGGCACCTAACAACAAAAATAACAACAAGAAGGCTGGGGGCAAGGTATACTGAGGAATAGCAAGAGGAAAGTTGGTTATACAAGTCTGGGATTCAGAGGAGAATTCCTCTCTAAATATTAATTTGGGGCTCATTTGTTTTCAGATGACTTTTAAATCAATGAGTCTGGATGCTATCACAAAGGAGTGAAGTTAGCTGGAGAAGAAGAGGTCTGAGGACTGAAATGGGAGACCCTCCAGTGTTTCAAGATTAGAAAACACATTAAAGGAGACTGAGAAATAGTAGCTAGTGAGGTAGGAGTGAAACCAAAATAATGTGTGGTGTTGAAATCCAAGTGAAGAAAGTGTTTCTGTAGGTAGTAAACTAAGTCAATGTGGTTGACAAGTCAAGTAAGAGAGAGACAGAAAATTAACTGACCTGGACTGGGCTGGACTGGACTTAATAAGGTAGATAACGCTGGTGGGTCTTCAAGAGCACCCTCCATGAATTGTTGGGGGAAAGGCCTGATTGCATTGACCTCAGAAGAAAATGAAATGGAAGGAGAAAAATTGAAAAGAGTGAGTGGAGACATCTCTTTTGAAGAGTTTTATGGTAAAGGAATGAGATAAATGAAGATACTGCTAGGGCAAGATGAGGGGGGCCATAGAGGTTTTTTTGTTTGTTTGTTTGTTTCTTAAGATTTGAGGAACTCAAATATATTGGATGCTATTGAAAATGAACAAATGAAAGGGAGAACCTAACGATCCAAGTGAGAGATGGGAGAATTACCAGAGTTATGCCCTAATGTAGGCAGGAAAGATTGAATTCTATGCACAAATGGAAGTGTTGGTCTTGGTTAAATCCAAGAGGCCACACTTCTGTCAAGAAGAAATAGAAAGCAAGTAACCATGGATACTTTAAATAAATTAAAATCCTCAATAATATAATTTGTCATGAACCACAACCTGAGATATACAGTTTTACAGGCAAGCTCTTCTAAGCAATCAGTGGAGCTAATTTCAAGATTAAAGGAGGGAGTTCAGAAAATATAAGTGAAGAGATAGTCTTTATCTTATTTTATAAGGCCAGCACAAACTTAGTGTCAAAACCAGACCAGGTTAGTACAAGAAAGAAAAATTCCAGTGTTTAAAAATTATATGCAAGAACAACGGAGAAACAATATATACCCTGATGGCAAATGAGAGCAATGGAAAGTATTTGCCTTACTGACTGTCTGGAGGTATAATATCTAAAATGGCATGGTTCTAGTATAGGATAGGAAAACAGAACTAAGAGTATCTTCAAGTATATGAAGAATTATTAACTACAGAAGAAGAATCAGCCACTTTATTTATAAAATGTAGCATTTCAGGGAATAAAAACAAAAAACTGAACCCATTGTCGTCATCAATTTTGACGCATAGCGACACTACACAACAGAGTAGAACCACCCCATAGCGTTTTCAAGAAGCAGCTGGTGGATTTGAACTGCCAACCCTTTGGTTAGCAACAGAGCTCTTAACCACTGCACCACCAAGGCTTCATGGATAGTATCATTCAAAAAATTGTGCTGAAATCATTGTTTATCCATGTGGAAATAAAATGAAATTGGATTCTCCATCACACCATATTCAAAAATTGTTCCAACATCTTTTAAACACAAAAGAAAAAACAATTTAGTGTTTATGAACCATAAAAGAAAATATCTTTATTAGATTGGAGGAGTTGATCAGTTCTTGAATGAGATGTAACACACACAGTCCAAAAGGGAAAAAATAGATCAATCCAACCATTTAAAATTAAGTCACTGGAAAATGAAAATCCAAAGTTGTTCTTTCAATGTAACAAAAAGAAGACAGCAGGACAAATAAACATTCAGTGAAGTATTTCCAAATGTGGCTTTGCGTACAACATAAGTATTAACTGCTGATAAATACTTAAATTAATAAGCTAGGATAATGACTAAGGCAAATGCACAAGCGTGTGAAAGCAGAAGGAATTGAAAAAGGAGAGAGTGCTACCCTTGGAAATAAATTGTGCTGGCTCACATTCATCTAGTATATTCATTGAGTAACTTATTAGGTGGCAGGCATTGTACTAAACACTCGTAATTGTTGTAGCACTTGATCCCACCTCAGACTTTTCTAATCAGAACAGTCATCTAATCCTTTCAAGGTAATGAAATTCCTCTTACCTGTAATTAGTTTTAGAAGGGGCATATGCTGCAACTCAGGATGATGATATAGAATGTGTTCTGGATGACTCCTTGAAAAGGTTATTTCTCAAATATTGAGACTGAATAAGAAGCGGTTTTCCATCTCTGGTTACTGTATCTTAAATGACCACTGTGCTGCTGCAGCCATTGATGAGCATCACAGGAACAGCTTTAGGAAAAAATCAACATATGGAGCTGTGAAATGTACCACTGTGGTTCTGTAGGCTCTGGACCTACCCCACCTCTGAAATCTTTGTTTTTATATTTGGTGCTTTGTGAGTTTAGACTTTCCCTCAGTATACCTGAACGTATCCTCACTCTTAGAGTTGAAGTATCTCAAATCTAAATGGAAAAAAGTGAATGAATATAATTATGCCAAATGTATAGATGAGTAAACTGAGCTTATGGTTGCTGTTAGCTGCCCTCAAGTTGATTCTAATTCATGGCGACCCCGTATGTTGCAGAGTAGATCCACTCCATAAGGTTTTCTTAGCTTTAAACTTTAAAGAAGCAGATTGCCAGAACTTTTCTTCTATGGTATCTCTGAGTAGATTTGAACCACCAGCATTTAGCAGTTGAGTGCAAACCATTTGTACCACCTAGGGACCTTCCAACTGAACTTAGAAAGCTGAAATAAATATACAAAGTTCACACAGCTATTACAGAGAAGAGGTATAATTCGAACCCAAGTGTTCTGACTCCAAATTTTCACCCTTAACCATTATAATTTCTGAACTCCTACTATTCAAAGAACTTAATCAGGTTCTATGAATCAGTATTATTTATTTCACTCAAGCATATTCCAACAGCTTAAGCCCAAAGCATGTGATGCATTAATGAAAAGAAGATATTCTAGAGATTAGTTTTGTCAAAGTGCCCATTATGTCCTTGTTCCTTAGACTGTAGATGAAGGGGTTCAGCATGGGTGTGACCACGGTGTACATCACTGATGCAGTTGCACTCTTCCTAGAGGATAGAGTAGCTGCAGAGCTAAGATATGCCCCAAAACCTGTCCCGTAGAACAAGGAAACAACTGAGAGGTGAGATCCACAGGGAGAAAAAGCTTTATACATTCTACCTATTGACGGCATTTTCATGAGGGAAAAGACAATTTGCATGTAGGAGAAAAAAATCCCAAGGAAGAGTCCACCACCCAAAATACTAGTCATAAAATATAGCAAGACGTTATTAAAGAGGGTATCAGAACAGGCAAGCTTGAGGACTTGAGGAAGTTCACAGAAAAACTGGGGGATTTCCAGGTCTATGCAGAAGGACAGACGCAGCACCATCAGACTGTGGAGCAGGGCACTCATGATGCTAATGAGCAAGGAGAGTAGAATCAGCAGGCCACAGAGGTGGGGGTTCATGATGATTGTACACCTTAGTGGGTGACAAATGGCCACATAGCGGTCATAGGCCATTGCTGCAAGGAGACAATTTTCCAAAGAAGCAAAAACAAGGACAAAGCAGATCTGGGTGAGGCAGCCTGTGTAACTGATGGATTTGCTCTGAGTCTGAATGTTCACCAGCATCTTGGGGACCGTAGTGGTGCTGAAACAGATGTCACTGAAGGACAAGTTGGAGAGGAAGAAGTACATGGGGGTGTGGAGGTGGGAGTCTGAGCTGATGGCCAGGATGATGAGCAGGTTCCCAGCCACAGTGATCAGGTATAAGGTCAGGAACATTCCAAAGAGAAGGGGCTGCAGTTCTGGATTCTCTGAGAGGCCCAGGAGGAGGAATTCTGCTAAGCCTGTTTGGTTTTCTGATTCCATGTTTGTTGATGATTCTGATGGAAAGAATAGAGTTGAGATATACAATGGACGTACAAAGGTCCATTATGTTACAGAAACACTCTAATCTGTAGTGTGAAATAAAATTAATATTATAAATTGTTCCTGTGGTTCTCTCTCTCTGTATCTGTCTCTCTCTCTCCTCTCCTCCTCTTTCTCCTCTTTCCTTTTCTCTCTCCTTCCCTCCCTGTTCTCTTTCTTCCTACACACTCATTTCTCCCTGTCCTCCTTTCACCTCTTCTACCACATCTTCCTAAATACTTTTAAGTCCCTACTCTTTTTCCACATTTGTCAATTAACATGAATATAATATCAAATGGCACATATTTTTTCTTAAGAATTTTCTGAACTCTGCAAATTAGCAGGAAAATCAAAATCATATGGTATTAAATATATATTTTAGAGCAGTGGTTCTCAAACTTGCTTGCATCATAGTCAGCTGGATGAATTGCTAAAATACAGATTGCTGGGCATCACCCTCAGAGTATCAGATTCAGAAGGCTGGGCATTAGGGCTCCAAAATTGTGCCTTTCCAACAAATTCCCAAATGCTGCTGCTGCTCAGCTGGAAACCACACATTGGGGACCAATATTTTGCAGACCTGGTACACTTCCTGAGGAAGAAATCATCTGGCTCGTCAGTGTGCTACAAAGTGGACTGGGATTTCAAGTCCATGACTCAGACCATTTTCAGTGGGTCTTCACAATTTGTCTTTTTAATTCTCTACTTTCATTTCAACATTCCATTCTTTGGATCCTTATCACAAAATTCTTGCCTAATTGTTCTAACTAATAGCAGTATTATCAGGAGTCCTTGGTTGGCACAAATAGTTAAGCAGCTAAGGAAAATGTTGGAGGTTCAAGTCTACCCAGTGGCATCTCAGAAGAAAGGCCTGGTGATCTACTTCTGAAAAACCAGCCACTGAAAACCCTATGGAGCACAGTTCTACTGTGACACACGTGGAGTCACCATAAGTTTGAATTGACTCAATGGCAACTGATTTGTTTTTTGGTTCAATTAGCAGATATCATAGTAACAAATACAATAACTATTATGAACTTCTACAACAATAACACTAACTCAGAGCTCTGAGTATTGGCATACAGAATTCTCAGTATTTATCTGAATTAATTTTATTCTCCCTACAGATCCATGATTTGGGTGCTTCTGTCATCCTTCATTTTACCCATGATCTCAAGCACATAACATGAGGTTAAGTTATGGATACATGATACATGATCTCATAAGAACTGGTGAAAGAATTTGAACTTAGGTTGCCAGATCAGAGTGGACCTCTTACCACCGTGTGATACGACCCCTGAGTAGGACAGGATCAGGCACTGGAAGGGTCAACAGATTCCATCGCTTGCCTCTTGAAAAATTCCATGTGAGTCCAACACCAAGTGCTTTCCCTGGTCTTCAAAGTCACCTACTCTCTGACCTCATAGGTAGTATCTAGCTGGTGACATTATCAAAGCAGGACCCACCCTAAGGACTTGAGGTCAGTATTGGAATATGCTCCCTAAAATCTCAAGCTGTTATGGCTATTATGGCAATAAGATTCTTTTTTCTCCCAATACCTGAAATTATATGTAGAACATTTTTTTTTTCCTAAAACAGAGGAATGAGAGGAAGAATGAATGCATGGCGTCTTTAAATCACTGAAGAAAAGAGAAATAATTTGTTGGTGTGTCCTAAGTGAGATTTTAGGATAGGAAAGAAACAATCTGACAACACAGATATCCTGTCAGGCATGTACCTACAGTAGTAGGAAGAGGGGGAGTAGAAGTTTGCCAAGTCAGTCTTAAGTGGGAAAAAGGAAATTGAGCAAAGTACACTTAAAAAAAACCCACCGCTGTCAAGTCGATTTGGACTCATAGCGATCCTACAGGACAGAGTAGAACTGCCCCCTAGAGTTTCCAAGGAGTGCCTGGCAGATTAGAACTGCCAACCTTTTGCTTAACAGCCATAGCACTTAACCACTATGCCACCAGGGTTTCCAAAGTATGCCTACACACCTCAAATGCCTTTATAGCTTTGAGACTTAAACATTTAATCAAAACAAATTGTCTAGTAAGGAGCTTCACATCTGGTGAGTGTGTGAGGTACTTATCAGTTAAGGTATGAAGTACTTGTTATTTAAGATGATCATTTCAATTGAACAAGCTAATAAGAACTTATTTTTAGAAGTTCCTTATCTTATACATATCACACAGGGCAAAGTAGGAAGTTCTGTTTAACTACTACTCACGCTTGTGCATGAAAAGCAATAGAAAAAAATACCACACCGTTTTAAATTTTGAGAGCCATAACTAATCTTCATTAATAGATTACTTTTCCTTTCCTTTACTCACTTCTTCGGTATCTTATTGAAATCTGTCCGTCCCTTCCTTTCTCCCTTTTTGTGGCAGATTATGGAAATAATTTATTCTTCTCTACTCAGGAGCTTGATGCATTCCCTATTCCTTTCATATTTTGACTCATTGTCTCCATTGTGCAATTAGCAGAAAATGTTAGAAAAAGAAATCTTGAGAATCAATCATGAAAAGACACATCCTCCTTTCTTTTGTTTCTAGTTCAACCCATCAAAGCCTGAGCCTGGCAGCCTTGGGAACTGACTCCTATGGGAATCCCAAGGTTGTGTACTGGGATCAACTCCAGGACACTCCCATTTCCTGTGTTAAGATGAGGTCGCCGAGAATATGATCACTGGATTCTCAAAAAAAAACAAGAATTGATTGTGTAAGTCCTGAGCACATTTATGTGTTTATCCTTTATTCTCATGAACCAATGATCTAGAAATGGTCTATAAAGGAATCTAACGAGTGAACAGCTCATTAGGATGTTTATGTTCAGAGAAAATACCCCTTGACAAATATGGTTTCACCAACAAGGAAACCTGGGGCCCTAAGGATGGGGTCATAAGAACAAGCAACACTAACAAAATCAATCATTTGCTGGAAGGTTTGGAATCAAACACCCCTGGGTTTATTCCCAACTCTAGTACTTGCTTTGTGAATGAGGAAACTTTTATAACTGTTCAGGAAGCCTCAGACTTCTCCTTTGTATAATGGGACATATCATGGAACAGTATAGGGATATGGTAAAAATGAGAAATGAATAGAACAAATCATCAGGCACAGTGTTCAACATATTACACCCTCTTGATATTTCCTGTTGTGATTTGTTCTGCATGGGCACAGCTTGGCATTGTTCATTACAGAAGGGAAGTGACAGGTGGGGCCAGATGAAAGAGGATCAATGAAAGTTAAAAGAGCCAAAAGCAAACCCAGTGCCGTCGAGTCAATTCCGACTCATAGTTAGAATATTCCTAATGTGAAAACTACAAACTTTAGGGAAGATAAATGTGCCAAAACTCAACAGGGAATCTTGCTCATCTAGAGAAGCAGGAGGAGAGAACAAGCCAAATGAACATCACTGATATCA
Organism: Loxodonta africana; assembly: GCF_030014295.1. Classification (NCBI taxonomy): domain Eukaryota; kingdom Metazoa; phylum Chordata; class Mammalia; order Proboscidea; family Elephantidae; genus Loxodonta; species Loxodonta africana. Next base: position 19,190,406 of record NC_087344.1, read on the forward strand.
ATGGAAAAGAAGCCCTGGTCTGGTGGCAGTGTTTAAGTGTTTGGCTGCTAATCAAAAGTTGGCTGTTCAAACCCACCAGCCACCCTGCAGGAGAAAGATGAGGCAGTCTGCTTCTGGAAAGATTTCAGTCGTGGAAACCCTTTAGGGCAGTTCTACTCTGTCCTCTAGGGTTGCTATGAGTTGGAATCAGCTCGACAGCAACAGGTTAATGAGATATCAAGGCTCATCTGGCGTGGACATAGGATGAAATATCTAGCAATTAAAATGAATAAATTAGACCTAGATGTACCATGGCAAAGAATGAAAACTTACAAAACAGAAGTCAATTTCTCTAACAAGACATCTATAGTATGGGGAAATTGAAATAAGTTTTAAAATTATACAAATTATTCTTCTTTAATATGAAATATTTCAAGCACATTGAAAAGTACAGAGAAAACAACAACAGCCTGCCGAATTATCCACCACTCAGCACCATCAAGCTAAAATATATCACCATACTTGCATTATGTACTTTTTAAAATTATGATTCCCTTTTTGTATGAGCTTAAAACCTTTATTCTATGAGTTATTTTTAAATTTTTGTGATGTATTCAGTATTTTTTTAAGAAAAAAATACATATTTACTTGAACACCTCCCTCTTTATTTTTTCACAAATTTGCCTTTTTCTCTCCACCTGAACCACAACAGTCAACTTGGTACGTATTATTCTCCTGTGTTTTCATTACTTTCAGTCTAATTCAATCAATAAACAATGCTATTGTTTTACATTTTAATACTTTATGTACTGTGGGTGTCATTTTACAATTGGTCTCTTAAAATAATGCATTTAACCTTATCAGTCTTATTACAGTTCAGTCTGGTTCATTAACTTTAACTACTTTAAGGTATTTCACTCTGTTGTTACATCAGAACTTATTTATCCCTTCTCCAGGTGATGGGCATTTTCATTGTGGGACACACACACACACACACACACGTAAAGGATGGGAATGGAGTGGAATAAAAAGGGCTTATCATCTTTGTGTTTACTATTTTGTTACTTTAAGACTAGAACTGTTATGGCAAAATGTCAACATTTATTAATTCTGAAAGCATTGATACATGACTATTTGTCCTGCTACCCTGAGCTAATCTGTCTTAAAATATTTCCTAGGTTAATAAAGAGACACCGGTAGATACAGGTATGTAGCCTGTGGAGTCAGACTAGTTCTACACTTCCTCACTGCTAGTCCTCATAGTCAGGTCAAAGATCTCCCTTAGAAAGGCGTATCAAGAACCAGGTAAGGAGAAGGTGAATGAACACACCTGCCCCCTGCCAAAAAAATACAAATTTTTTTTAAAGAATTCTGGAAAATTGAGCAAGGGCATATTTCTATTTAGGATGGAAAAATTCCCTGGAAATTTAGGTTCAGAGTAGATGATTAGCAGAATGAGAGAAGCTCAAGTATTGGTACAAAAGTACAAGGAAACATGTCAAGAAGATTATGGACAATTGGCAGGCATCACACAAGTAACTCCATTCTGCTCATCTTCTGCATGTACTCACCTCACAGCTGCCCCAGATGGACTTGAAGACAAAGACATCTCCCTATTTGCAAAAAATAAACTAGGGGACTTCAGATTACCTGAGTGCCAGCATTAAGAAATGACATTCGATTCTCCCCTGAAGGCTGAATGATAAAAATGGAGGCTCTGGACTCACGGAGCACAGAAAACAAAGGACCAGGATCCTATGGGAAGTGATGGAGACAAGGCTCAGGTGTGCTGCCTCCTGACTTGGGCAAGGTTATTGAGTGGGTGGTCACAGGCAGACTCTTTGATGTCTCTGTGGCCCTTGGGGTTTCAATACCGAAAGCTCCTCATTAGTCAAAGTCTTTTGCTCTCATTCTGTTCCCAGGGCAGTACAAACCCTTAAGCAGCAAGCCTAAGAGAAGGAAAAATTTATATTGAATGATTCCATTATCCTAAGAGCCCAGGCATATGCCATCCTCTTTGCCTCATCTCATTCTGCTCATACTCATTTCAAGCACCTTGTACAGATGGACATACCACCCTTCTGTAATTGTATTAGTCTTCTCTCTTTATATTCAAAGGTGCCCATAATCTAAAAACAAGATTAGGAAAATTGACACCATGTTTAGGCTAAAAATATATACTTTATTGTGTGAAGATGTGTATTCTATACAAATAAGAGCAATAATATAATAGATGTACCCTAAAAAGGCAGATTCTAAGAGCTAATTCTTTGATGGCACATGGATCCTTTTCCTGCATCTAATATTCAGCAGTTTCTAATCTAGCCTCTGTAATCAAACATAATTGAGTGTGTAACAGGCATTTAACCTCCTTTTTAATATTTCAATATCAACATTTCCAAATTTTACAGGAGTAACTTCAATATCCACCCCTCATCTGTCAGTTTGTCACAGTGTGGTGGCTTGTATGTTATTGTGATGCTGGAAGCTATGCTACCAGTATTTCAAATACCAGCAGGGTCACCAATAGTGGACAGGTTTCAGCAGAGCTTCCAGACTAAGACAGAATAAAAGGAACAACTTGGGGATCTAGTTCTAAAAAAAACTGACCAGTAAAAGCCTTATGTATAGCAGTGGGAGATTGATATAGTGCTGGAAGATGAGCCTCTCAAATTGGAAGACACTTGTGGTCATTAAGATTGTGTGTCAACTTGGCTGGGCCATAATTCTCATTGGTTTGGCAGTTATAATGTAGTCGGGCAGTTCTATAATGATGTGATCATCTCCATGATGAGATTTGATATAATGTGACCACCTTCAAGATAAGATCTGCTGTGAATAGCCAATCAGTTGAAGGGCAAGTTTCCTTGGGAGTGTGGCCTGCATCCAATATATGTGGACTTTTTGGCAAGGCTCGTGGGCTTGTCCTTGTTTTGGATTCTGCAGCTGGTGCCTGTTCCTCTGAACTTTGGCCCTTAGAAATTGAGCTAGAGTCTTATGTGTTGTCTTGCCTGCTAATCTTGGGATTCATCAGCCTGTGAGCCAGAGCCCTGTTGTCTGACTTGCTGAACTTGGATTCACCATCCCCTGAAGCTATGTGAATCAGAACAAGCCTCCAACCTGACCCACCGCTTGGAACAATGTTCCAGCTTCTACAACTGAGTGAGCCATTTCCTTAATATAAACATCTCTCTACGTATATATTTATACACTTACTGGTCTTGCTTCTCTAGAGAACCTAGCCTAAGACATTTGGTACCGAGAGTGGTTCTAGAGAAACAAAACTGTAAGGATGACTTTTCCAAATTGGTTTTCAAGTCCGATTAGTATTAAAGATGTTAATGACTGCTTCCAGTAAGAAGTGGGCACTGCCAATCCATGGTTGTTTTAGACTGGGTTCTCTAGAGAAGCAAAACCAGTAACGTGTATAAATATAGACTGAGAGATTTATATTAAGGAAACAGCTCATACGATTGCAGGGGTTAGAACTTCCCAAGTCCTTGGATTAGGATAGAGTCCTTTCCCAATTCACGGAGCCGCCGAAGCTGGTGAGCCCAAGATGAGCAGGTTGGAGAGCATGGATCCTGCTCACAAGTTGTGACGGTCAAGGAATCCCCAAGGTCAGCAGGCAAGACCATAAGTGTCTCCTGAGTCAGCTGCAGGGGCTGGAGAAACCAAGAGAGGCAGGTCAGGGAGCAGGACTCTTGCTTGCAGGCCATGATGATGGACAAATCCCAGGATGGGCAAGTAAGGTGCTAGCTCAAGTCCCAAGACAAGAAGTCAGATGAGAAACAGCTGTTCTATCTAGAACAAGCCAACAACTTTTTCAAGGTGAGCAGGAAAAAGGAAGTAGCCAGCGGAAGGTAGATAGATGAAGGCTGAGGGGGCGGTGAGCTACCATAGGCTCCACCTCTACTGCTACCACTCAACAGATTCTATCATGGGGGTAATCCCATAACAAATTTCAACAGAAATATGATCACAACATTTCACAACAGCCAAAACACTGAGAATCATGGCCCACCCAAGTTGACACACTATCTTAACCATCACAGTGGTGTAAGGTGGCAAAGGAAATATTTTGATCACCTATTGGTAAAGGTGAGGCTCTGGGTGATCACTTTTGACACTTTTCTAAGTTTTATAATAATGGGAAGTATAACGAAGCAGGTTGCTTGGTCCTACATTCCCTAGACAAAGTGATGAAGGAAAGAGATGAGCTCAGGGCTTCAGAGTCACAGCTCAAGTGCCACATAAACAACATAAAACTTTTCACTTGTGCCTTGAAAGAAAGCCTGATTTCTTGTAGTAACAGACCTGATATTGTGAAAAAACAAAACCCAAAGTGGCTGAATTACAGTGCCAACTGAATTCCCAATCTTCAGTGGTGTCTGCAGTTAAAGTGAGGGCATTGATTGGGAAGAAATGGGATCATGAAACTTGGGATGGGGATATGTTTCTAGGTGCCATCAAGTCGATCCCAACTCATAGTGACCCTATGTACAACAGACCAAGACACTGCCTGGTCCTGCACCACCCTCACAATCGTTATGCTTGAGCCCATTGTTGCAGCCATTGTGCCAGTCCATCTTATTGAGGGTCCTCCTCTTTTTCATCGACCCTCTACTTTACCAAGCATGATGTCCTTCTCCAGGGATTGATCCCTCTTGATAACATGTCCACAGTATGTGAAACGTACTTTGCCCTCCTTGCTTCCAAGGAGCATTCTGTTTGCACTTCTTCCAAGACAAATTTGTTGTATATGGAAACATATAGGCAGCTAATCAGGAAGCTGGGGACACCAAACCCCTAAATTCCATTAAGCCACTCCTACCAACAGAACCTGCCCTCTCATTCCCATCTGAAGAGATTATTCCATTTTTGTTTGCTAAGCCACACTCCTCGGTAGAACCCACTTCCACTCCACCTGATGAGATTAAAGCAGCTGTGCCTAAAAAACCTTTGTCTGAGTCACTATGCCTGGTGCATTGCCTGAGGCAGATGTCTTACAAAGCAATGCTGAATGTTCTCAAACACACAACCCCACCACCTATTTTGGCTTCCAGACCTGGCTGACATCCCAGTGAGCACCAAAAGGTGAAGTACAAAGTGTGACATCAGCAGACGATTTTTAACAATCAGGTGGATAGGACGATGCAGTCTGTGGAAACCAGTCATCCTCTTTTCCAGCTACGCCTGTCATTGCTCAATGAGCTTATGAACAAACTGGTCATGATGGCAAGGATGGAGATTATGCAAGGGTTCAGAAACACTCATAAGGCCAACTTGGCTATAGCCAAAGCTGAGTGCCCAATCTGCTAGCAGTAGGGACCAACCCTGAATTTCCAATATGGCACCACTCCTCAAGGAGATCAGCCAGCAACATGGTGGCAGGCTGATTACATTGGGCCTCTTCCATCATGGAAAGTGTGGCATTTTGTTCCTACAGGAATAGACACTCTGAATATGAATATGTTTCCCTGAACACAATGCTTCTGCCAATACTACCATCCATGGACTTACAGAATGCCTTATTCACAGTTGTGGTATCCCATACAACCTCACCTCAGATTAAGGGACTCACTTCACAGCAAATGAAGTGCTGCAGTGGGCCCATGCCCATGGAATTCACTGGTTTTAGCATGTTCCCATCATCCTGAAGCAGCTGGTTTGATAGAATGATGGCATGGCCTTCTAAAGACACAATTATGGTTGCAGCTAGGTAGCAGTACCTCGCAGGACTGGGGCAATGATCTCCAGGAGGCTTTATAGGTTCTAAACCAGCATCCAATATATGGTGCTGTTTCTCCCATACCCAAGATACCTGGGCCCAGGAATCAAGGGGTGGAAATGGAAGCAGCACCATTCACTAGAGCTGGAGATAGAAAACCAAAGGGAAGAATGTGCTTGGTATTTCTCAAGCTGAAAGAACTGAAGAAAAAATTCAAGCCTTGAGTTGTAATACTGAAGGATTCTGTGTGGAAAATATTAAACGACCCAGGAAGCATCAAAAGAAGACGCAAGGAATACACAGAATCATTACACCAAAAAAAAAAAAAAAAAAAAGTGTCATCATTCAAACTTTTCAAGAGATAGCATATAATCAGGAACGAATGGCACTGAAGGAAGAAGCCCAAGCTGCACTGAAGGCACTGGTGAAAAACAAGGCTCCAGGAATTGATGGAATATCATTTGAGATGATTCAACGTACAGATGTAGCACTGGAAATGCTCACTCATCTATGCCAAGAAATTTGGAAGAGAGCTACTGGGCCAAACGACTGGAAGAAATTCATATTTATGCTTATTCCCAAGAAAGGTGATCCAATTGAATGCGGAAATTATAGAATGATATTGTTGATATCATATGAAAGCAAAATTTTGTTGATGATCATTCAACAGTGGCTGCAGCAGTATGTCTCAGGGAACTGCCAGAAATCCATGCCAGATTCAGCAGAGGACATGGATCGAGGGATATCATTGCTGATGCCAGATGGATTCTGGCTGAAAGCAGAGAATACCAGAAGCATGTTTACCTGTGTTTTATTGACTATGCAAAGGTATTCGACTGTGTGGATCATAACAAATTATGGAGAACATTACGAAGAATGGGAATTCCAGAACACTTGATTGTACTCATGAGGAACCTGTACATAGATCAAGAGGCAGTTGATGGGACATACAAGGGGATGCTGAGTGGTTTAAAGTCAGGAAAAGTGTGTGCCAGGGTTGTGTCATTTCAACATACTATTCAATTTGTGTACTGAGCAAATAATACTAGAAGCTGGACTATTTGTAGAAGAATGGAGCATCAGGATTGGAGGAAGACTCATTAACAACCTGTGTTATGGAGATGACACAACCTTGCTTGCTGAAGGTGAAGAGGACTTGAAGCACTTACTAATGAACATCAAAGACCGCAGCCTTCAGTGTGGATTACTCCTCAACATAAAGAAAACAAAAATCCTCACAACTGGGCCAATAAGCAACATCATGATAAACGAAGAACAGACTGAACTGGTCAAGGATTTCACTTTACCTGGATCCACAATCAACACCCATGGAAGCACCAGACAAGAAATCAAAAGACACATTTCATTGGGCAAATCTTCTGCAAAGGACCTCTTTAAAGTGTTGAAAAGCAAAGATGTCACCTTGAAGATTAAGGTGAGCCTGACCCAAGCCATGGTATTTTCAATTGCATCATATGCATGTGAAAGCTGGAAAATGAATAAAGAAAACCGAGGAAGAAATGACGCCTTTCAATTGTGATGCTGAAAAAGAGTATTGAATATACCACGGACTGCCAAAAGAACAAACAGATTTGTCTTGGAAGAAGTACAACCAGAATGCTCCTTAGGAGCAAGGATGGTGAGACTGCGTGTTAAATACTTTGGACATGTTGTCAGGAAGGATCAGTCCCTGGAGAAGGACATTATGCTTGGTAAAGTATAAGGTCAGTGGAAAAGTGGAAGACCCTTGAAGAGATGAATTGACACAGTGGCTGCAACAATGGGCTCAAGCATAACAACTATTACAAGCCTGGCGCAGGACCAGGCAGTGTTTTGTTCTGTGGTACGTAGGGTCGCTATGTGCCAGAGTCGACTTGACAATACCTAATAACAACAACAACAACCATTCACTGTTACCCCTTATGACCCACTCGCAAAATTTTTTCTTCCTGTCCCCTCAACCCTATGCTCTGCAGGTCTAGAGTTCTCAGTTTCAAAGGGACTGGAGACACATTACTTATTCAGTTGAGATAGAAGTTGAGAATGCCACCTGGACACTTTGGGATCCTTATTCCTCTGGATCGACAGGCAAAGAAGGGTGTTATCATACTGCCTGGTGTGGTTGATCCTGATTACCAAAAGGAAATTGAATTGATATTACACGATGGAGGTAAAGAAGAGAATGCCTGGAATGCAGGAGGTTCTTTGGGTATTACTTAGTACTACCATGCCTTGTGATTAAAGTCAATGGAAAACCACAGCAACCCAATTCTGACATGGCCCACCAGAAATGAAGGTTTGAGGCATCACACCAGGCAAAGAACTACAATTAGCTGAGGTGCATGCTAAGGGCAAAGGTAATATGGAATGGATGGTGAAAGGAGGTATTCTAAACATCAGTTACAACCACATGACCAGTTGTAGAAACATGGACTATAATTGTTCTGAGTATTTATGTCTTGTATGTGTGCATCGAATATGTTTGTTTTCTTCACTTATAAAACATAAGACATAAAGAGGGCTAATGCATTTTTGGTTATATGTGTGCTAGTTGTACATGTCGGACACAAATATGACTTTATAATTATTTTCATTCAGAGATTACATATCGTTTAAGGAGATATATATAGGCATCAAGTTGATAAGGCACAGACTGTGATCATTAAGATTGCATGGCAACATGGATGGGCCAATATTCTCATTGGTTTGGCAGTTATGATGTAGTTTGACAGTTGCATAGTGATGTGATTATCTCCTTGATGAGATTTGATATAACGTGATCACCACCATGATGGGATCTGCTGTGAGTATACAATCAGTTGAAGGGGGAGTTTCCTTGAGGGTGTTGCCTGCATCCAATATAGATGGACTTTATGGCAAAGCTTGTGTGCTTTTGCTCAAACTGGATCCTGCAGCTGGCACCTGTTCATCTAATCTTTGCTTCTTGGGACTTGAGCTGGCAGTATGCCAGCTCTCTTGCCTGTCAATCTTGGGATTCATCAGTCTTCATTGCCTGTGAGCCAGAGCCCAGCTGACTTGCCGTTCTTGGATTCTCTAGCTCCTGCAGCTATGTAACTCAGGAGGAGCCTCCAGCCTGACCCACAGAGTTGAGATGTTCCAGCCTCTACAACCACGTGAGCCGTTTCTTTCATACAAATCTATCTCACAGACGTATTTATACACTTTACTGGTTTTGCTTCTCTAGAGAACTCAGCCTAAGATAACACTCAAAATATGACTCGGGAAACCTTTCTCTTCAAAGTAGAGTTGACCTTAATGAAATGGGTGGAGTAAAGCTTTTGGGACTGTCATTGGCTGGTGTGGCATGACTCAAAATGAAAACAAACAGCTGCAAATATTCATTAATAATTGGAATATGGTGTGTAGGAAATACGAATCTAAGAAATTGCAAGTTGTCAAAAATGAATTGGAATACATGAAGATTGGTATCTGAGGCATTACTGAGCTGAAATGGACTGGCATTGGCCATTTAAAATTGGACAAGTATGTGCTCTACTATGCCAGGAATGAAAATGAGAAGAGGAATGGCAAAAAGAACATTTCAAGATCGATCCTGAAGTACAATGCTGTCAGTGATAGGATAATATCCATACACCAACAAGGAAGACCAGTTAATACAACTATTTAAATTTATGCACCAATCACTATTGTCAAAGAAAAAATTGAAGATTTTTTACCAATTGCAGCAGTCTGAAATTGATCAAACATAAAATCAAGATTCACAGATAATTACTGGTGATTGGAATATGAAAGATAGAAACAAAGAAGGAGGATTAGTAGTTGAAATATATGGCCTCTTAATAGAAACCATGTTGAAAATCCCATGGAGAATTTTGCAAGTCCGAAACGACTTATTCATTGCAAACACATTTTTCAACAACATAAATGGCTACTATAAATGTGGATCTCACAGGATGGAATACACAGAAATCAAATCGACTACATCTGTGGAAAGAGTTGATGGAGAAGCTCAATATCATCAGTCAGAACAAGGCCAAGGGCTGACAGCAGAAAAGACCATCTACTACTCATATGCAAGTTCAAGTCAAAGCTGGACAAAATTTATAAAGTTCACAAGAGCCAAAGTACAAACTTGAGTATACACCAACTGATTTTACAGCAATCTCAAGAAGAGATTTGACACCTTTGAAAGTTAATGAATGAACACTAGACCAGTTGTGAGATGACATCAAGAGAATCATACATGAAGAAAGCAAAAGGTCATTTAAAAGACAGGAAAGAAAGAAAAGACCAAAATGGATGTCAGAAGAGACTCTGAAACTTGCCCTTGAATCTCAAGTAGCTAAAGCAAATGGAAGAAATGAAGTAAACGAACTGAACAAGAGATTTTGAAGGTTGGCTTGAGAAGACAAAGAATGATAATGAAATGTGCGAAGACCTGGAGTTAGAAAATCAACAGGGCAAAACACGCTTGACATTTCTAAAGCTGAAACAACTGAAGAAAAAATTCAAGCCTCGAGTTGCAATATTTAAAGATCATATGGGCAACATATTGAACGACTCTGAGAGCATCAAATGAAAATAGAAAGAATATGCAGTCACTGTGCCAAAAAGAATTGATTGCTGTTCAATCATTTCAGAAGGTAGCATATGGTCAAGAAACAATGGTGTTGACGGAAGACATCCAAGCTGCACTGAAGGCATTGGTGAAAAACAAGGCTCCAGGAATTGACAAAATACCAATTGAGATGTTTCAACAAGCGGATTTAGCACTAGAAGCACTCACTCTTCTATGGCAAGAAATTTGGAAGACAGCTTCCTCACCACCCACTGGAAGAGAGATCTGTATTTGTGCCCATTCCAAAGAAAGGTGATCCAACAGAATGTGGAAATTATCAAACAATATCATTAATATCACACACAAGTAAATTTTTGCTGAAGGTAATTCCAAAATGGTTCCAGCAGTAAACGGACAGGGAGCTGCCAGAAATTTAGGCAGGATTCAGAAGAGGCCATGGAATGAGGATTACCACTGCTGATGTCAGATGTATCTTGGCTGAAAACGGAGAATACCAGGAAGATGTTTAGCTGTGTTTTATTGACTATGCAAATGCATTTGATTGTGTGGATGGTAACACATATTTATGGTAACGTTTTGAAAAATGGGAATTCCAGAACACTAATTCATGCTCATGAGGAACCTGTATATAAACCAAGAGGCAGTCATTCAAACAGAACAAGGGGATACTGTGTGGTTTAAGATAAGGAAATTTGTTCATCAGGGGTGTATCATCTCACTACACTTATGCAATCTGTATGCTGAGCACATAATCCAAGAAGCTTAGCTATCTGAAGAAAAGTGTGGTATCAGGATTGGAGGAAGACTCATTAACAAGCTGTAATATGCAGATGACACAACCTTGCTTGCTGAAAGCAAAAATGACTTAAGCACTTATTGATGAAGATCAACAGACCACAGCCTTCAGTATGGATTACACATCAACATAAAGAAAATATAAAAATCATCACAACTGGACCAATAAGATCTCATGATAAATAGAGAAAATACAGAAGTTGTCATGGATTTCGTTTTACTTGGGTCCACAATCAATGCCCATGGAAACAGCAGTCAAGAAATTAAACAGCATATTGCATTGGGAAAACCTGCTGCAAAAGGCCTCTCTTAAGTGCTAAAAAGCAAAGATGTCACTTTGAGGACTAAGGTGGGCTTGACCCCAGCCAGAATATTTTCAATTGCCTCATATGCATGCAAAGGTTTGACAATGAATGAAGAATATTGAACAAGATTTGATGCCTTTGAATTATGGTATTGGCAAAGAATATTGAATATACCATGGACTGCCAGAAGAACTAACAAATCTATCTTGGTAGAAGTATAGCCAGAATGCTCCTTAGAACTGAAGATCGTAAGACTTCGTCTCACTTACTTTGATCATATTATCTGGAGGAACCTCTAGCTGGAGAATGGCATTACCCTTGGTAAAGTAGAGGGTCAGTGAGAAAGAGTAAGGCCCTCAATGAGATGGACTGACACAGTGGCCGCAACAGTAGGCTTAGGACCGGGCAGTGTTTCATTCTGTTGTGTACAGGGCTACTATGAATACGAACTGACTTGGCCACACCTACCAAGAACAAGAACTTCAATATACACTTTTTCACATTATAATCCATGGGTTGAAATTACGGCTCTTAGTCATCAACATTGTTGAGAAAATTGCAAATGATCAAATAAAGAGCCAACCTGTGATACAATATATCTTTTTGGTTATAACCAACTATGGATTTGGGCTTGTTCATTAGAACAACAAACTTATTTTGAGAAGAAAAAGACCAACACATAAATGTGTAGTTTATTTAATGCAGAACTGGTACTACAATGAATGAATGGGTTTATTAACAAAAGTCACTGGGACATAAAATGAATTTGGATGCTTGCTCACATCAATGGCAAAAATAGACTCCAAGCAGATAAATGACAAAAATGTAAAACGCAAACTATAAATCCCTTAGATTGAGGTAGGTAGGGTTTGCATATACAAGATCTTTTGAGGTGATTCAAAGGAATGTGGAAATTATTCAACAATATCATTAATACCACATGCAAGCAAATTTTTGCTGAAGATCATTCAAAAGTGACTTCAGCAGCCTATCAACAGGGAACTGCCAGAAATTCAGGCCAGAGTCAGAAGAGGACATGAAACCAGGGATATCATTGCTGATGTCAGATGGATCCTGGCTGAAAGCAGTGAATACCAGAAAGATGTTTACTTGTGTTTTTACAGATTACGCTAAAGCATTCAACTGTGTGGGTCATAAAAAATTATGGATAACATTGCAGGGAATGGGAATTCCAGAACACTTAATTGTGCTCATGAAGAATCCGTACTTGGATCAAGAGGCAGTTGTTCGAACAGAACAAGGGGACACTACATGGTTTAAAGTCAGGAAGGGTGTGCATCAGGCTTGTATCCTTTCACCATACCTATTCAATCTGTATGCTCCGCAAATAATCGTAGAAGACAGGCTATATCAAGAAGAACTGGGCACTGGGATGGAAGGAAGACTCGTTAACAACTTCCATTATGCAAATGACACAACCTTGCTTGCTGAAAGTGAAGGGGACTTGAAGCACTTACTAATGAACATCAAAGACAGCCTTCAGGATGGATTACACCTCAAAATAAAGAAAGCAAAGACCCTCACAACTGGACCAATAAGTCACATCATAAACACAGAAAAGATCGAGGTTGTCAAGGGCTTCATTTTACTTGGATCCACAATCAACACCCATGGAAGCAGCAGTCAAGAAATCAAAAGACTCATTGCATTGGGCAAATGGGCTGTGAGAGATCTCCTTAAAGAATTATAAAACAAAGATGTCATCTTGAGGACTGAGGTGTGCCTCACCCAAGCCAAGGTGTTCTCAATTGCCTCATATGAAGAAAGAATAAGGAAGACGAAGAGAATTAACACCTTTAAATTGTGGTATTGGCAAAGAATATTGAATGTATACCATGGACTTTGTTAGGCCAGGATTCCCAGTATTCTGTGGTTGTCTTCCATTTTGTGATTGTAATTTTAAGTTAAAGAGGATTAGGGTGGGATTTTAACACTACCCTTACCCAGGTCACATCCCTGGTCTAAAATAAAGGAAGTTTCCCTTGGGCGTGACCTGCACCACCTTTTCTCTCTCAAGAGATAAAAGGAAAGGGAGGTAAGTAAAGAGTTGGGGACCTCATACCACCAAGACAGCAGCACCAGGAGCAGAGCATGTCCTTTGGACATGGGGCCCCTGCACCTGAGAAGCTCCTCCACCAGGGGAAGATTAAGGACAGGGCCCTTCCTCCAGAGCTGACAGAGAGAGAAAGCCTTCCCCTGGAGCCAACACCCTGAATTTGGACTCGTTACCTGCTAGACTGTGAGAAAACAAATTTCTCTTTGTCAAAGCCATCCACTTGTGGTATTTCTGTTATGGCAGCACTAGATGACTAAGACAGAATTTTCTACTGAGTGGGCTGCGGCTGAAACAGACACCTATAATGTGGGAACGGTTTTGAAACTGTGAATGGATAGAATTGCGACAGCAGCAGAGGACCAGCACAGCAGAGAACCTGCAGCAGCAAAGAAGCGGCAACAGCAGAGAAGCAGCAGCAGAAGCAGAACACCAGCACGAGGTGGCACTGGAGCCCACCCACGGAACCAGAGAGCTGAGTGCCTGTGTGCAGGAGGCTTCCTGGCAGAGTGGGTTGCCTCCAGGCACTTACTGATGGAGCTACTGAGCTTTAGAGCACTTGCTCCAGCAAGACAGATGCAGGTGTGAGGCCTGAGGAGCTGAGAGGCCAAGAAACCATGAAGCAGAAGCTGAAGAGACAAGGAACACAAGAAGCTGAGCTGCCTCAGTCTCAAAAGGCATGGCCAAGACCTCAGGGGTTTCTAAGGGTGGAGTTGCCACTCAGATGGTTGAGGAGAATGGTGGGCCTAAAGCCTGAGGGAGCAGAGTTTCTGTCCCAGTGGGCCTGGAAGGGCACTTGAAGCCCAGGGCTGAGGGGCCTCTACTCAGAATCTGGAGAATGTGGCCAATGCCTAGAGTCTAGAGGCCAGGGTTATTGTGTAAATTGTCTCAGAGAACAGAAGATTATTTTCAAAGCTTTGAGGGCTAATGTAGTGTGTTCCACTGACTTGCTTGGTGCCTGTTATGCCTTCTAACAGAAGTGTAAATTGGTTCTATCACTTAGGAAAACTTCTTTATAACTACTAGTTGGAAAATAGGCACTCCACTATACACAATAACTTCACCCAAGCATGAAACTCTATTTCTACCAGGAGACATGTATGAGAATATTCCAACAATTTTATTCATAATGTTACAGGGTAGGGCTTCCCAGCTCAAGACTAAGCCCTGCTTAGGTTCTTACCTTCTTCTGACCAAGAATGACCAGAAGAGGCTCAGAGATTCTGCACAAACAAAGGTTCATTAGTGACAGAGCAAAAGGCTCATGAGGGAGAGAGGGAGAGGGTTTCCACCTACACTAGCCTCCAGTCTCTCACTGAACAAAGGATTTCATAGGGCTTATAAAAGTTCTTAGGCAGGAAAAAGACATTGTTTTTATTCATTAGATGGGTGGAGATTTCTAGGCGAAGGGGAGGGATTATGAAAATCAAATGCTCACACAGTTAGAATTCAACATAGACTTCCTTGCAGAAGTTGCTGGAACCAAGACGGAGTCTGTCACAAAGGCTGCCGGGATGTCGATAAGGACTTATTCTGGGACGTTGTGTATGCGTGATGCCTCTGGACCTTGGTTCAAGCCCAGCGAGGGGACTCTGTTCATGTTAGTCTCACGTGGAATGTCATTCATAGTCCACGCTGATCTTGACTGTGCATGCTGTGCACCTTGTGGGGCCTTGAAAAACAACTCAGAAGGATTAGCAGTAATTTATAGCTGGTCAACCACACAGGGCCTTGAAATGTAGCCCCTTATCTTGTCTAAGCACCTAGTTTGTTAATCACAAGTAGTTTTCTGGTGCCAGCAGCAAAAGTTATGTAGTGATCTGCACTTAGTTTTACATCTGGAGACTATTTAATTATAGCTGATTAAGCACAGAGGGCCTTGAAATGTAGCCCTTATTTAATTCAGCCAGCCTGATCTCTTCCCTGTCTCAGTAATAGCAGAAACCTAGTTATCAAAAGTTCCATCAACATCAGAAAGGATAACATTTAAAAGTATATGGCATTGAAAATAAACAAATGAATACATCTAACAACAAGATTGAATCTGAAAATCACACTGGGAAGAAAAGCTATCAAGGCACAAATTCATACATTAATACTAAAAGTTTAACAAGTTCAAAAAGGGACATTTAAGAAACCGTGTAAAAAAAAAAAACCCATTGCTGTCGAGTTGACTCTAACTCATGGTGACCCTACAGGACAGAGTAGAACTGCCCCATACGGTTTTCAAGGAGTGCTTGGTGGATTCGAACTGCCGACCTTTTGGTTAGTAGCTGTAGCTCTTAACCACTACGCAACCATGGTTTCCGATAAACTGTGTAGGGATACATAAACTTGTGATAAAAAGATGTGGTCAAATCTCATGAAAATGCCAGTTTTGTAGAGCAAAAATTATCAAATAATGGCAACTTCATAGGCTTCAACGTAATAGAAGGATATCAAAGAAAATGATGAATATGGAATTCAGGATCAATACAGAATTCAACAAAAAGGAAAACAACCCAATCAAAACCTGGCAAAAAACTTGAATAGATACTTCACCAAAAAGGATATACAAATGGTTAACAAACACATGAAAAGATGCTCACAACATTAACCATTGTTGTTGTTGTTCTTAGGTGTCATCTAGTCCATTCTTTTTTGTTTGTTTGTTTTTCAACCATAGCTATATTTATTATCCTAGTCGGGTTAAGGTGGTATCTCATTGTGGTTTTGATTTTCATCTCCCTAATAGTTAATGTCCCCCATGTATCTGTCAGCATTAGGGAGATGAAAATCAAAACCACAATGAGATACCACTTCATCCCCACTGGGATAGCTATGATTAAAAAACAAACAAAAAAAAATGGAAATAACGGTTGTTGGTGAGGATGTGGAGAAATTGGAACTTTCATCTGTTGCTGGTGGAACTGTAAAATAGTACAGCCACTGTGGAAAAGTTCGGCAGCTCCTCAAAAATTAAACATTGAATTACCATATGATCCAGCAATCCTAATCCTAGGTAAATACCCAAAAGAATTGTTGTAAGCAGGAATACAAGCAGAGACCAATATTCATTGCAGAACTATTCATGATAGCCAAAGGATCCCCATCTTTTGACTTTATCCCAGAAAAAATGATTTCAGACATCTGACCTTCAGAACTATAAGACAATACATCTGTGCTGTTTTAAGCCACTACACTTGTAAATCATTACAGCAGCAAGAGGAAGCTAATGCATGGTATATGTCCCAATTCATGCTGATGATGAAGAGAACGTCTTCTGGATGACACATTGGAAATATCATCTCTCCGTTACAAAGACACCAAGGAGAGGCGATCATTTTTCTGTGTCTGGAAATGATCCAGGCACTGTTGCAGCCATTTGTGAACATCAAGGGAAAAACCTTAGGAGGAAGCCAACACACGAGGGAGTAAAAAGCAGCCCTGTGGTTCTGTGCCTAAACTTACCCCACCTGTAAACTCTTTGTTAGGAAAGATGATACTTGTTTTTATTGTATGTCCCTATTTTAGTTGAGACTTTTCCCTCTTACAACTAAAAGCACCCTCACTGATAAAGTATCTCAGATCTTCCCAAATTTTGCCAAAGACGTGAGCTAATATAATTATGCCAGTTTTATAGGTAAGGAAAACTGACCTTAGAGGGTTGAAATCAATTTTCAAACATCACAGAGCTATCACAGAACAAAGGATTCAAACCAAGGTGGTCTGATTCCAAAGTTCTCACTCTTAACCATTCAGTCTCTGGTCTCCTGTTTTCGAAGAACTTGGTCAGACTTCATGAATCTCTCATTATGTATTTCTTTCTGGTATGTTCCAGCAGCTTAAGGCTAAAGCCCCTGGTACATCAATGGAAAGAGAATATTCTAGAGATGAGTTTCCTCAAAGCCCCTATCATGTCCTTGTTCCTCAGGCTGTAGATAAAGGGGTTCACCAGAGGGGTGACCACAGTGTACATTACTGAGGCTATTGCACTGTTCCTAGAGGAGTGAGTAGCTGCAGAACTAAGGTACACCCCAAAATCTGTCCCATAGAATAAAGAAACAACTCTTAAGTGTGACCCACATATGGAGAAAGCCTTATACTTTCCACAAGCTGATGGCATTTTCAGGACAGAGGAGATCATTCGAGTATAAGAAAAAACTATCCCAGAGAGAGGAACAACACCCAAAAGACTGGTCACTACATAGACCAAGATGTTACTAATGAGGATATCAGAGCAGGCAAGCTCGAGAACATGAGCTAGTTCACAAAAGAAGTGGGGTATTTCCAGATCTGTGCAGAAGGACAGCCGCAGTGCCATCAGAGTGTGCAGCGGGCATCAAGGACACCAAAGAGGAAGGACAACAGAACCAGCAGCTCACAGAGTGTAGGACTCATAATGGCCGTGCACTTCAGTGGGTGGCAGATGGCCACAAATCTGTCATAAGCCATCATTGCTAGAATTCCATTTTCCAGTCCAGCAAAAGTCAGGACAAAGCAGATCCGGGTGCGGCAGCCTGTGTAACTGATGGATTTCCTCTGTGTCTGGGTGTTCGCCAGCACCTTGGGGATCGTGGTGGTGGTGAAACAGATGTGTACAAAGGACAGGTTGGAGAGGAAGAAGTACATGGGGGTGTGGAGGTGAGAGTCAGAGACTGTGGCCAGGATGATGAGTAGGTTTCCAGCTACAGTGACCAGGTGTAGGGGCAGGAACAGCCCAGAGAGGAGGGGCTGCAGTTCTGGACCCTCCGAGAGCCCCAAGAGGAGGAATTCTGCCGCGTCTGACAGGTTCCCTGGTGTCATGTTGTTGATAGGTCTGATAGAAAAGATGGGGGTGACAACAAAACCAAATGTAAGAGAAATCTTAATTTTTATTATCTGAATCTTTACAGAAGAATTTGCTTGATTAGATTTAGGCACAATTTTTGGCAAACATTCTTAAGTACTTTCATTAGGACCCACATACTGACTGCTTCTCCTATTTTTTTTTAACGATAATTATTACCTGGAATCCATTAATTTATTGCGGTTTACAAAATGCTGATATTCTTTTTTTTCATTTATTGGCTGAAATACTCCCATAAAGAGGAAACCATATCAGTTATAGATACTTCCTTCTGCTTCTCTCCTCCTTTATTTACCTTTTATTCCCCCCACCACTTATCCTCGTTCCCAAGTTTTTATTCACCACACATTCTTTGTCAAGAGGTCCCTGAGTGGTGCAAATCGTTAAGCACTGGAGTACTAACTTAAGGATTGGTGGTTCAAACCCACCCAGAGCCTCCTTGGCAAGAAAGAGCTGATGATCCAATTCTGAAAAAAAAAAAAAAAAAATCAGCCATTTAAAACCCTATGGAGCATAGTTCTGCTCTGCCAAACACAGGGTCACCATGAGTCAAAGCTGACTCATTGGCAACTAGTTTGATTTTGGTTTGATATTCTTTGTCAAGTAGGGCTACTTGCTGAGAATAGAATAGGAACAAGACATTTTGCTCTCCTTTAGGATTATACCAGGACTTCCAGCAAATAATCAATCCAGAATGAAATTACTAAGGCTGTATTCCAGAACACAGGTTGGCAAAATTGAGCTTGTGCCTCAAGTCCTGCCGGTTTTTGCAAATAGTTTTATTGAAACACAGCCATTTGCTTACACACAGTCCATGGCTCTTATGTGCTACAGCAGCAGAGTTGAGTAGTTGTGACAGAGGCCTAAAATATTTATTATCTGGATCTTTACGGAGAAACTTTGCTTGATTAGATTTAGGTACAATTTTTGGCAAACACCCTATGTATTTTCATGAGGAAGCACACACTGACTGCTTTTCCTATTTTTTAATGATAAATATTGCCTGGATCCATTATGTTATTGGGGTTATAAAATGCTGATATTCTCTTTTTTTTTTTTTTCATTTATTGACTGAAATGCTTCCATAAAGAGGAATTTTCCCTAATGAAATATATGATTACCTTGAGGTATAGTTATTATAGGAAAAGCAGACTATATCTTGATTTCTGTATCTATCACTTTTTAAAATAATAAATTAGTTCCCAGCATTATACAAAGGCAAACACTGTATCATTATGAACTCTAGGATTGTAAATACATTGGATACATTTCAACTCATTTCAGTTATTATTCATATTAATTCTCAAATTTCCCCATCTTTGGCCAGGGGGCACCTCTTCACCTTGCCTCCTGAGTCCTTCTGAAATGAGCCTAGCAATCTCATATCTCCCTTAACTTTGGTATGAAAGATGTTCTAGGCCCATGTTTTGCATTTCCTGTCCCAGATCTTGAACCAACCATTTCTCCAGGAAGCCATGGTTTTTTTAGTGGTAAATGATACTTAGAGACCACAGTCTGGCCACTATAGGGTTTTCAATGCTATTGAGTTGGATATTGTTTTTAGTCTTTTCCATTGGGCAGAGCCATAAAATAGTATTTTTTTTTAAATAGTAACTCATTTAACCCTTTTGTATAACCTAAAGATTAGGTTTCACTTTATTTATGCTTGAGGAAACTGGGCAAGGGGATATTTATTAACAAACACAAAGACCCAGCTTGTGAGTAGCATAGCTGAGATTTGATCCAACGAAAACAAAACCAAACCCAGTGCCATCGAGTCAGTTCCAACTCATAGAGACCCCACAGGACAGAGTAGAACTGCCCCATAGAATTTCCAAGGAGCGCCTGTTGGACATGAACTGCCAAGCCTTTGATTAACAGCCATAGCAAACTTAACCACTAAGCCACCAGGGTTTCCATTATGCCTCCAAAAAGTGTATAATTCAGCTTCCTATGAAATTATTCAGATTTCCTTTGAACAACTCTAGTGACTTAGTAAATAAAGTCCTAAGCACAGTCCCTGGTCTTCAGTCTTCCATGCCCTGGTCCACATAGTTAGTGTGTTTCAGGTGACAACACCAAAAAGGGGAAATCTTCAGGACCTGATGAAGATTAGAAAATGCTGCCTGATAAAATAGAGGCTTGTATGAATCTGTTATGGGCCAGACAGGCTACTTGCCTATGTGATTGATTTTAAGAGATGCTGGTAAGTAGGGACCCAAGCTGATAGAGACTCTGCTGCCTTGAAGTTGCATCACATAGAACATGCGACCTTTTCAGTCCTGAGTGTAGCAATTGTAGAATGTGTCCACAAATTCCTTGATCTTTCTCCTTGAGGAAAGATAGAAAGATGCTGGGCAAATACGTTGCTGTAACTTTCTCATTGTTTGAAGACTCAAATGTCCTTTTCTGAAGTAGGATGAGGCCACTTTTCCATAACAGAATGGTGGAGGAAACTTAGCTACATGAGTGTTATAGATTGGATTGAATTCCCCCAAAAAGATATGCTTAAGTCCCAACTTCCAGTATCTGTGACACTGATTTTGCTTGGAAATGGGGACTTTGAAGATGTTATCGGTTATCAATTAACATGAGGTCATAGTGGAGTAGAGTGGATCACACTCTAATATGAGTGGTGTCCTTATAAAAGATAAGAGACAGGGAGGGACACAAAGGGATGACAGCCATGTGAAGATGAAGGCAGAAATTGAAGTGATGCATCTATAAGGCAAGGAACACCAAGAATCATCAGCAACCGCCAGAAGCTAGGAGAGAGGCATGGAATAGATTCTCCCTCAGTGCCCTCAGAAGGCACAAACATAGCCAACAGCCTGATTCCAGACTTTTAGCCTCCAGAACTATGAGAAGATAAATTTCTGCTTTTATAAGCCACCCAGTGCCTTGGTACTTTGTTATGGTAGCCCTAGGAAAACAATACAGTAGAGTCTTAAGTACATAGAACAAAGCAGCAATACATTTTAAGTTTAATCTTCAGGGTCCTAAACAGAAAGTATGTCTTAACTCTGATATTCAGGCCACTTAACACGTAAGTTCCCAATGTGCCTGGTGAAGGGATAAAAGGAAGTTGAAGTAAATACACCTGGGTAATTACACTTACAGAGTAATGTTGGGACTCACAGTAGTAAGTGCAAAGTATTTGGCATAGAGCACACTCACAGTAAAAAACCTCAGCACTTGCTACTTGGTGTTAACCTTATGTTTGAGAGAGAAGACGAAACACTTGGGTTTTTAAATTCCTTAAGTCTTCCTCACTGTTACAGTTTCTATAGTAAAAACCCATGATCTTTTCTGTTTAACTGTCTTTAACTACATGAATGAAAGCAAAAAAAAAAAAAAAAAAAAACAATTGAAAAAATATTCAAATGTTAACAGGAGTCACAATTAATTTCCATAAATATTTGAGCTAGGTCCATTTGCCCTTTCCTTTACATTCTTCATATGTATCTAACAGTATCTTTCTCCCCATCATTTTTCCCTTCTTATTACAGTTTGTGAAAATAATTAATCCCTCTATACGCCGTAGAGTCAGTCCCTGGGAGGTGCCGATAAAACGCTGGGCTGCTAACCAAAAGTTTGGAGGTGCGAGTTCACCCAGAGATGCCTAAAAGAAAGGCCTGGCAATCTGCTTCTTAATCTTATTTGTCTCAGCCCATCAGTTTCATTTGCATAATTAATAGATAATACTAGAAAAGAAAATGTTGAGAGTTAAAGTCACACAATATATGAGGCCGTACCTCTTATTATTCCCGGTTGTACCACCTCAGCCCCCAGTTCAGGCTTGGCACTGATTCCTGGAGAAGTTCCCAGTGAACCATCTCAGGACTAGCTCCAGGCCTCTCTTATCCCCTATGGCTTATCAAGTTTCTTGATAAATTGATCCTGGAGTCCCCAAAAGAGACAATAAGGAGTTACTGTGCACTGGCAATGTCAAAGCATCTGTTCACTGTTTTTATAAGCTAATTATTAGCAATTTCTTTAATAGCGTCTCAAATTAGGGCAAACGTTATCTTGAATCCCAGCATGTGTGTAGTGAAAGGTACAGTGATTTCACATAACCCAGCCCATTGCTTCACAGATTGAGGCCCTGAATAGGGAGTTGATTTCTCCTGGAGAAAAACAAGTGATCATAAAAATGTCAACCGTATAGAGATAAGGTCAGGACTCAGACACACCCTGATTCAATCATGGACCCTCTGTGCTAGCTCTGTGACATAGAAAGGTCTCTGATCCTCGATGAGCAGACTCAAATTTTTTCAGTTGTAAAATGGAAACTACTATAAAAATAGAAGACCCTGGGTGGTACAAATGGTTAACATACTCAGCTGCAACCAAAAGTTTGAAGTTCAAGCCTACCCAGAGGTGCCTCACAAGAAAGGCCTGGTGATCTACTTCTGAAAAATCAGCCATTGAAACCTCTGTGGAGCCCAGTTCTACTCTGACATACATGGGATTGGCATGAGTCAGAGCCAACTCAATAGCAACTGGCTCCTATAAAAATACACAGGGCTGTTGCAGGGATAAGAAATAAGGAAAAGCACCAAGCACAGTGCTCAGCCCTGCCCTGCCATGACTTTTACGATTTACCATTATTGTTTTTAGCTGTGGCCAATTGCTGGTGCCCAGGGGGGAAGTGGAAGGTAGAACAGAAATGAAAGAGGAAGAAGGAGGAAAGGAGGGAAGATACCCCAGGAATAATGTCCTAGGACTGGGCAAAGGAGAGTTGTTCTCCAGCTCCCACTGGAAGCCCTCCTAGTGTAATGAAGCAGAGGGAGGAAAGAGCCAAAACACACATCAGTGTGGGGATAGATACACAAAATATGGCAATGTCAGGTGATGGAATAGTGTGAAAATGTTACTTTAATATTACTTCATCATATTTAAATTAACTTGTAAAAAGTATTCCAAATCAAAATATTTAAATTATTTCCAGATGTATAAAATTAAGCAAGGAAAAAAAATGAAGAGAGGAAGCTAATTTGACAAATAAGAGCTATAAAAAAAAAAATAGCACAGTGAAATTTATAGAAATATAAATACACCCCAAAATAACTATCATTTATTTTTATATTTCAAGCATCTTGAAAATTATAAAAGATGACAATGAAGGGCTTGAACCCACCAGCCAGTATGAACAAATTCAAGCACTGTGTCTTACTTTCCTGTTTTTTGTTTTTTTTTTTTTTAATAAGTAAAACAATGCAGAACTTCTTGAAGCCTTTGGGTATTCCTGCACAATCTCAATCCTGACCTTCCCTCCCCACAAAGCTCTGACTCCTTAATTCTAACATCCATCATCACATTTAGATGTGTTACAGTTTTCTGTTTGTTTTTTTAATAGCAGAGAAGTATTTGGTAGACACATTCAAATGAAACAACATGCTAAACTAAGGATGGTCAATACCCACCAAATTCCAGAGAGTAGTGACCTATGGGAAGGAAAGGAGGAGGAAGAAAGAAAAATAAATAGCACTACATGGGTATGTGTAATATTTTATTATTTTTGAAAAGGTGGCAAAGTGTCAGTATTAATTAATTCTGGAAGGTAATTGCGTGGCTGTTTTATGGTTCACTGTGCTGCTCTGTTTTAAAACATTCCATAGTATTTTTTGTTTTGTTTAAAGAAAAACAAAAATACTGGAAAGGTAGAACAACAATTCTACATGGGTCTCAACCTCCTTTCCCAGGGTACTCACAGTGTGGTGACAGGGAGGAGATAGGGTTCTCTAAGTGTGAATTCTGGAACCAGGAATGGGAAATTTGGAAAGGCAACTTCACCACACCCCAGCCCCACTCCTGGCCAAAGAAATGAGAGAATGATAGAACATTTATCAAATTTTTGGAAGGGCTAATTCGTGTGTGGGTGGAGAAAAAGTCCTTGGAATTTAGAACACATAGTAGGGAGATGGGACTAATGAAAGCTGCTTGTAAATTGGATGCAAGGGGGAAAGTAAATATTAGCAAAAAGAGGATCATAGTTTAACTTGAGGTCTCCTCTATAATGTAAACTCATTGAACTTTCTCTTACCTCTCAAATGTCCTCCAGATAGGCTGGTAAAAAGAAAGACCTGTTCAGTTTCCCACAACATTATGAAATGCTAATCAGGGCACTTCAGTAGACCTTGGAGCCGTCGGTGAAGGATTCTTCAGTGTTCTTCTGGATATTGAAGGAGGAAGATGGAAAACCTGTCCTCAGGAAGGGGAGATGGACAGAGAGAGGCACATGGCTCTTGGGTGAGAGGGATCATCTCTGGGAGGAGACTCAGGTGTCCTTTTCCTGCCCTAAGCAGGGCCGTTGAGCGGGACGGTCAAAGGAAAACAATTTGCGGTTTCTGTGGTCCTGAGGGCTCAATTTCCAAAGCTCCTCACTGTGTTTTTTACTATCATTGCTTTCCCAAGGAAGCTCCAATTCTTAAGCAGCAGAGCTCACAGAAGGAGAGAACTCCTAGATGGCTGACTCCCTGATCCTGAGAGGCCAGGTATAAGCCATCCTCTTCCCACCATGATTTCTTTCCCCTGTGGGGGAGCCCTCTCCTGTATCCTTGCGTCTGACCTCCAGGGAGCTGGTGAGATTCTCCTTAGACCAGATTCCAGCTGTCTCTGAGCCAGAAGTGATCATTGAAGGGCTATAGAACCACAGTAGTGTGAGTCCCAAGAGGGACAGAGGCTCAGGGATGCAGATGATGTGTCATGGGATCGTCTCCACAAAGTCACACTTCAAAATGTTTCTCTTTTCTTAATCTCCCTTCATGAATGAGCTTATTATAAGAAAGAGGCAGCAAAGAAATCAGCCAGTTTACTAGTTACTGGAGCAGGCTTTTAGGAGTTGTCTGAAAAATACAGACATCAAAACCAATGATCTTAAGGCCTATCCTCTGCTCAATCTATGATAAAGTCACTCTTGAAAAAATTTTAATTCAAGCTGAGGAAGGAATGAAATTCTCTGGAGGCCATTTAATTGCACTGTTATAGACTTTAGCATTTTAAACATTAATACTCTGTAAAAAAAAAAAAAAACTGGAAGAGATTTGGATAAATCAGTGGTAGGAGGTGGAAGAGAGGACATACTATGGAGATTGATGACTTGGCTTAGACAATCACAGAGGCATGTGTGTTTGTTCAAGAAAGTGATTTTTAAACTCTAGCCCTAACACAGCGTGCTGAGTGAATGCTTTAGGTCTGCAAGAATTTTATAAAAGTTAGATTTAGGAATTGTCATATATTTAGCTGTATTTTTAAGGTATAATAAAACCTTGAATGTTCAAAAAAAAATAAAACAAAAATCAATGCTCTGATTGAGGAGGCCACAAAAAAGAATAACTATAAAGGAAGCAGTTGATAAACTCATTACATTAACAATGTGAACCTTTGAGGGGTATGCAGAAACTATCTGTACTATCTTTGCAACTTTTCTAAGTTTAAAATTAACTGAAAATAAAATCTGAGGTTTTTTTTTTTTTTAAACTAAAATAACAAAACATGGTACCAGTACATACTTATCAAAATGGCCAAAATGAAAAAGACAGACGTAAAATATTGGCAAGGTGCTTGACATGTAAATTGATGCAGCCACGTTGGAAAATTGTTTAGCAGTATCAAACAAATCTGACCTATGTGTTCCCTATGAGGCAGAAATCCCACTCCTGTGTATAAACCCAAGAAAAACATGTACACCTGACAAAAACATCCATCTTATGGCAAACCCATGCACAAGAAAACAATATTGTGCTCTGCCTGGTCACACATCATTCCCATGATCATTGTGACCACTGGCTGATTTTCAGCATTAGAACACCAGGCCTTCCTTCCTAGTCTGTCTCAGTCTAGAAGCTCCACTGAAACCTGTTCAGCATCATAGCAACACACTACAACCACAATGTTTTTCTTGGGTTTAATTCACTTGTATGTCTTAAAGAATGAGTGTCCACTGAATGCCATTCCACAATGATTTTTTTAAAAGGGATTCTCTGCAGCAAGAGTTCTTTGATGATGCCTGAAGAATAAACATTTACTGAAAGCTTTCTTACAGACATTGCATTAATAGAATTTTTCTTTGGTATGTATTCTTTTATGCACAATAAGATTACACCTTATCCTAAAGTATTTTCCACATCGATTACACTCAGAGCATGTCTCTCTAGTATGAGTTCTCATGTGTAGTTTAAGAGATACATGCCTAATAAATGTTTTTCCACATTGACTACATTTAAAAGGTTTCTTCTCCTTGGTGTGATTTTTCACGTTTCCTATGAGATAAGAGATAACTGAAGACTTTCCCACATGCCTTTCATTTGTATTGTTTCATTCTCATGTGAATTTCCTTGTGCCGAATAAGGAAGCATTTCACTCTGAAGGTTTTTCCACACTGATTACATGAAAAGGGTTTTTCTCCAATGTGAATCCTCCTATTTTCTTTAAAACATGAGCAATCCCTGAAGGCTTCCCTACTGTTAATGCATTCAAAGTGTTTTACTACAGTATGAATTTTCTTGTGTATAATAAGATTAGAGCTCATCCTGAAAGTTTTCCCACATTCATCACACTTGTAAGGTTTCTCTCCAGTGTGAATTCACAGGTGTGTCTTAAGGAATGACTGATTATTTGTTGCTTCTCCACAGTGGCTACATTTAAAATATTTATCTACAGAGGGGTTCACTTATGTCTTCTAAGGCATGGAAGAACAATGAAAGTTTTCCCACAACCAATACATTTATAGGATTTCTCGCCAGTATGCATAATCTTGTTCATGGTAAACCTAAAGGTCCTACTGAAGGCTTTGCTGCATTGATTATATTTGTAGGGTTTTTCTCTAGAATGAATTCTTTCATGTTGTCCAACCAGTGAGCTGTCCCAGGAGATTATTCCACAGTCATGACATTCACAGTGTTTCTCCCCGATACGATTTCTCTTGTGTCATATAAGGCAATAGCTTGAGCATAGGCTTTCTGCATTGATTACACTTGTAAGGTTTTTATCTAGGATGGGTTCTCATGTACAATTTAATGGATTAGTGGCTCTGAAATGTTTTCCCACACTGACTACATTCAAAGGATTTCCTTCTAATGTGAGTTTTCTCATGCTTCTTAAGATATAGGATTGAACTTAAGGCTTTCCTACAGTCACTGCATTCATAGGCTTTCTATTTTGTATCTTTTCTAGAGCCCAGGCTGGAGGTATGTTCATTTTGTTTACATCCAGGGGATTTTTCCCCAGGACAAATTCTATCTTGTGGTTGAGGTTGTGAAAAATCTCGAAAGGCTCTCCCAGAATCAAAGTATTACCGGGATTTCCCTCTAGTATGAATCGTCTTATTCAAGTACTCTTCATGCTCACGGTTAAAAAAAGTTTTATTACATTTACTGAGTTTATATACATGAATTCACCCCTGTTAATTAACATGAGTTATAAGCACAGAATTTATCATACTAATTGTATTGACCCCATGCATCTCTCAGTTTGTCCTACTTTGGTGGCTTCTGTGTTGTTGTGATATTGGAAGCTATGCCACTAACATTTCAAATACCAGCAAGGTCGCATGTTATACACGTATTTCAGCAGAGCTTTCAAATCAAAAAAGACTAGAAAAAAGTACCTGGAAGCCTACTTCTGAAAAAATTGGCCAGTGAAAACCTCGTGAATAACAGGTGAACATTGTCAGATATAGTGCCAAAGGTGAGCCCCTTAGTTAGGAAGACACTCAAAATATGACTGGGGAACAACCGCCTCCTTAAAGTAGAGTTGAACTTAATGATGTAGATGGAGTCAAGTTTTTGGGACCTTCATTTGTTGATGTTCCATGACACAAAATGTGAAGAAATAGCTGAAAACATCCATTCATACTCGGAATCTAGAGCATACAAAATAAGACTCTAGGAAAATCGGAAGTCGTCAAAATGAGGTGGGATGCATAAGAATCAATATGCTAAGCTTTAGTGAGCAAAAATGGACTGGTATTGGCCATTTTGAGTCAAACAATCATACAATCTACTAACCAGGAATGACGAATTGAAGAGGAATGGCTTAGCACCCATTGCCAAAAAGAAAATTTCAAGATCTATCCTAAAGTACAAGGCTGTCAGTGAAGGGATAATATCAATATGCATGCAAGAAAGACCAGTTCATATGACTATTACCCAAATTCATGCACCAACCACTAATACCAAAGACAATGAAATTGAAGATTTTTACCAACTTTTCCAGTCTGAAATTGATCAAACATGCAGTCAAGAGGCATTGATAATTACTAGTGATTAGAATGCAAAAGTTGGAAAAAAGTAGAAAGAACTGTAGTTAGAAAATATGCCCTCAATGATACAAATGACATCAGAGATCACATGACAGAACTTTGTAAGACAAATGACTCATACATTTCAAATACCTTTTTCAACAACATAAAAAATGATGATACACACGGACTTCACTGGATAGATACACTGGAATCAAATCAACCACATATGTGGAAAGAGACAACGGAAAAGCTCAATATCATCAGTCACAAGAAGGCCAGGAGCCAGCTGTGAAGCATACCATCCATTGCTCATCTGCAAGCTCAAGTTGAACCTGAAGAATATTAAAACAAGTCCACAAGAACCAAAATATGGTCTTAAGTATATCTCACATAAATTTGAAGACCATCTCAAGAATAGATTCAACACATTGAACACTAATGACCAAAGATCAAATGAGCTGCAGGATGGCATCAAGGACATTATACATGAAGAAAGCAAAAGGTCATTTAAAAGACAAAAAATAAAGATCAAAAAGGGTGTCAGAAGAGACTCTGAAACTTGCTTTTGAACAAAGATTAGTTAAAGTGAATGGAAGAAACGATGAAGTAAAAGAGTTGAAGAGAAGTTTTCAAAAAACAGCTCAAGAAGAAAAAGTAAAGTAGTATAATGAAATGTGCAAAGACCTAGAGATAGAAAACCAAAAGAGAAGAAGACACTCAGCATTTCTCAAGCTAAAAGAACTGAAGAAAAAATTCAAGCCTTAAGTTGCAATTTTGAAGGATTCAACTGGTAAAATTTTGAAGGATGCAGGAAGCATCAAAAGAAGAAATTCTCTGAATTTTAATTTCAAGGCCTGAGTGGTTTTTCACTACAACATTCCCAGTACTCTTGTTTTCCTTCACACTGCATGCATCTTCCACATTTTACTAAAAATTACTGTGACAGTTAAGGTTGCATGTCAACTTGGCTGGGTCTTGATTCTCAGTAATATGACAGTTACATAATGATGTAATTTGGCAGTTATGTAATGAGGTAGTCATAATCCATGTTGTGGTTTTATGTGATTAGCCAATCAGTCATAAGCAGAATTTCCTTGGGAGTGTGGTTTGTATTCACTATTTATATGGACATTCTGGCAAAACTTATTTGCTTCTTCTGGATCCTGATTCTGACTCATCTTCATCTGGCCTCTGGTCCCTGGGACTTGAGCCAGCAGCCTTCCATACTGCCTGCTGATCTTGAGTTTCATATGTCTCTACAGCCTGTGAGCCAGCAGCCTGCCATCTGACCTCCCAATCTTGGGTTTGTCAGTGTCTGCAACTACGGGAGTCCAGAGAAGCCTCCAGCCTGACTCCTGAGCCATGCACTTGGGACTTGCCACCCTCTACAGCTGCATGAGTCATTTCCTTGAAATAAATCTCTCTGACTCACTATATATATATATATATATTTATATATTTATATATTTATATATTTATATATATACACACACACTTGACCCAGCCAAGTTGAGATATATATATATATATATATATATCATGGACTGCCAAAAGAATGAACAAATCTGTCTTAGAAGAAGTACAGCCAGAATGCTCCTTAGAAGCAAGCATGGTGAGAATACACCTCACATACTACGGACATGTTATCAGGAGGGATCAGTTCCTGGAGAAAGACATCATGCTCAGTAAAGTAGAGGGTCAGGGAAAAAGAAGAAGACCCTCAATGAGATGGACTGACACAGTGGCTGTGGCAACAGGCTCAAGCATAACAAAGATTGTGAGGATGGCATAAGACCAGGCAATATTTCATTCTGTTGTACATTTGATATTTATGATTTGGAACTGACTGGACGGCACCCAGCAACAACAGCAATATATATATATATATATATATATATATATATATATACACACACACACACACATATATATACATACTTACACTTCACTGTGTTTGCTTCTCTAGAAAACCCAGCCTAAGACATTTGGTACTGAGAGTGACTCTAGAGAAACAAAATTGTAAGGATGAGTTTTCTAAACTGGTTTTCAAGTCTGACTAGTCTTAAAGGTGCTGATTACTCTGCCTCCAGTAGGAAAGAGGGTGCTGCTAATCTATGGAATGAGGTGGCCATATTAATATGCAAAATATCACTACCAATGAAAGAAGTATTCGGGAGAAGCAAGGTTCTGTGTGGTGGCATGTTTGATACTTTTTTATAATTTTGTCACAATTGTGACCAAGCTGGTTGGTTGGTCCTAGTTTCTCCAGAAAAAGTGTTTAAAGAAAGACATGAGCTCAGGGTTTCAGAGTCACAGCTCAAGTGCCACAAAAAAGACCTGAAATTTGCCACTTGTGTCCTGAAGGGAATCTTTATTTCTTGAAGTAACAGAGCTGATATTGCTGAAAGCCAAATCAAGTCTTATTGTAAGAATGGCTGAATTACACAGCCAACTGATTTCCCAACCTCAAATGGTGTCTGAAGTTAAAGTGAGGGCATTGATTGAGAAGAAATGGGATCCTGAAATTTGGGATAGGGACATGTGGGCAAATAATCAGGGATCTGGAGACATTGAGCCTCTGAATTCCATTGAATCACTCCTGTCAAGAGAACCAGCCCTGTTACTTCCATCTGAATGCATTATTCCCTGCTTGTCTGCTAAGCCAACCTCCTCAGTGAAACCACTATCTCCTCCACCCTCACCTGAAGATATTAATGCAGCTGTGTCTGAAGAGCGTTTGTCTGAGATGTTTACTGGTTTGGCATCTGAATCATCGTCTGGTGAATCGCCTGGGATGGTTCCCCTGCCAGACATTGCTGAATGTTACCAGGACCAATACTGACCACCTATTTTTGCTTCTAGACCTGTAACTAGACTTAAGTCTCAGTGATCCCCAAAAGGGGAATTACAAAGTGTGTCCCAGAAGGAGGTACACTACACTCCAAAAGAACATGTTAATTTTTCTAATATGTACAAACAGAAACCTGGGAAATATATGTGTTAGAATGCCTATTAAGGGTGTGGGATAATGGTACAAGGAACATAAAGTTAGATTAGTTTGAATTAATTGATATGGGCCCACTAAGCACAGATTCTTCATTCAGTGTTTCAGCTCAAGAGGTTGGGAAAGGATCTAACAGTTTCTTTGGCTGGTTCACTGAACCATGGATTAGGCAGTGACCTACACTGAGTCAAGTTGAAGTACCAGGCCTGCCTTGATATACTGTAGATGAAGGTATCCAAAGGCTTAGGAAAATTGGCATGTTAGAGTGAATTTATCAGGTTAGACCTACAGACCCACACAGGGAGTGGCTAGAGGACACACTTTTTACTGCAATGGTGAGGGATTTGTGGAGGAAGCTTCAACATCCTTGAAGACTGTTTTATTTTATGTAAGTCATATTTCACAGTGGGAACTACCCTAACTGAGTGAAGACACCTAATTACAATGGGGCTGATTGAACCCTATGGTGGTAGGAGCCATATGGATTCCCTCAATTGAAAAAGACAAGGTGGGCATGGTTACCAAAATGACAATGGAGTCAAAGCAGTAATCAGAACAGTCTGACTCATATAGACCTATGGTGTTGGCTACTTAGTCATGGTGTGTCTAGGAGTGAAAGAGATGGAAAATCTACTAAATACTTATTTGAGCTGTACAAGCAGAGGAATTCCAGGTAAAGTGAATGGCAGTCTAACTCAAATTGCCATATAAGAGAGTCATGGCCCCTCAATCAATTCCAAGACTTGAGCCAGTTTATAGACCCACAAGGGGATACCAAGTCCCCCTGATGAAGGAACCCACTATACTGTCAAAAACATATACTGTTTATCTTTCTCCCCACCCTGCCACATGTCTGTCAGTTTGTCGTACTCTGGTGGCTTGCACATTGCTGTGATGTTGGAGGCTAAGCCACTGGTATTACAAACACCAGCAGGGTCACCCATGGTTGGCAGGTTTCAGCTGAGTTTCCAGACTAACAGAGTAAGAGGAATGACCTGGTGGTCTACTTCTGAAAAAATGAGCTAGTGAAAAGCTTTTCAATAGTCTGATATAGTGCCAGAAGATGAGGTTCTCAGGTTGGAAGGTACTCAAAATATGACTAGGGAAGAGCTGCCTCCTCAAAGTAGACAGACAAGAAAAAAAAAAAACCCTGCCACTGAGTTGATTCCAATGCATAGTAATGTTATAGCACAGAGGAGAACTGCCCCATAGAATTTCCAAGGAGTAGCTGGTGAATTCAAACTGTCCATCTTTTGGTTAGCAGCCTGAGCTCTAGTCGACCTTAGTGATGTGGATGGAGTCAAGCTTTCGGGACCTTCATTTGCTGATGTGGCATGACTCAAAATCAGAAGAAACAACTGCAAATATCCATTAATAATAAGAACATGAAACGTACAAATTATGAATCCAGGAATATTGGAAATAGTCAAAAGTGAAATGAAAGGCATAAACATCAATGTCCTAGGCATTAGTGAGCTGAAATGGACTGGTATTGGCAATTTTGAATAAGGCGATCATATGGTCTACTATGCTGGAAATGACAAATTGAAATTAAAGACTTTTACCAACTCCTGCACTCTGAAATTGATCAAACATGCAACCAAGGTGCACTTATAATTACTGGTGACTGTAATGTGAAAGTTAGAAACAAAGAAGGATTGGTAGTTGGAAAATATGGCCTTGGAGATAGAAATGATACCAGAGATCACGTGGCAGAATTTTGCAAGACCAACTACATCTTCGTTGCTAATGCCTTTTTTCCCCAAACGTAATCTGTGACTATAGAGGTGGACCTTGCCAAGCAGAATACACAAGAATCAAATTGACTATATCAGTGGAAAGAAATGATGGAAAAGCTCAATATTATCAGTCAGAACAAGATCAGGGGCCGACTGTGGTACAGACCATCAATAACTCATATGCAAGTTCAAGGCGAGGTTAAAGAAAACAAGAACAAGTCCATGAGAGCCAAAGTACGACTTTGAGTATATCTCATATACCACCTGAGTTTAGACACCATCTCAAGAATAGATTTGATGTGTTGAACACTAATGACCAAAGACCAGATGAGTTGTGGAATGACATCAAAGACATCATACATAAAGAAAGTAAAACATCACTAAAAAGACAGGAAACAAAGCCCAAAATGGATATCAGAAGAGAATCTGAAACTTACTTTTGAACATATAGTAGCTAAGGTGAAAGGAAGAAATGATGAAGTAAAAAAGTTGAACAGAAGATTTCAAAGGGTGACTGGAGAAGACAAAATAAGTATATAATCAAATATGCAAAGGCCTGTGGTGTAGTGGTTAAGCGCTACAGCTACTAACCAAGAGGTTGGCAGTTCGAATCCACCAGGCGCTCCTTTGAAACGCTATGGTGCAGTTCTACTCTGACCTATAGGGTCACTATGAGTCGGAATCAACTTGATGGCAGTGGGTTTGGCTGAAAGAGATCCATATTTGTGGACATTCCAAAGAAAGATAATCCAACAGAATGCAGAAATTTTCAAACAATATCATTAATGTCACAAACAAGTAAAATTTTGCTCAAGATCATTCCAAAGTGGTTGCAGCAGTACACTGACAGGAAACTGCCAGAAATTCAAGCTGGATTCTGAAGAGGGTGTGTTACGAGGGATATCATTGCTGGTATCAGACAGATCTTGGCTGAAAAGAGGGAATACCAGAAAGATGTTATCTTAGTTTTCTGGTACTGCTAATACAGAAATACCACAGGTGGATGGCTTTAACAAGCAGAAATTTATTCTCTCATAGTCTAGTGGGCTAGAAGTCTGAATTCAGGGCAGCAGCTCCAGGGGATGGCTTTCTCTCCCTGTCAGCTCTAGAGGAAGGTCCTTCTCATCAATCTTCCCCTGGTCTAGGAATATTTCAGTGCAGGGAACCCTGGTCCAAAGGATGCACACCGCTCCCAGCTCTGCTTTCTTGGTGATAGGAGGTCTTTTCAGATTCTGCTTCCGGGTTTCTTGGCCTCTTGGCCCCTCAAACCTCACTGCCTGCATCTACCATGCTGGGGCAAGTGTTCTAAAGCTCTGTAGCTCAACCGATAAGTGCATGGAGGCACCCTGCTTTGACAGTAAAATTCAGCTGGAGGATACACAGCTCTCTTGCTCTATGGGTTTTATTTAGCACATACTGTAAAACCATGACAATCATAATATTCTGTATTCCCGACGTGTAGAATACTTGGGTCTAGAAACCAAGGGGTAAAAGTATAAATGACGCAACATAAAATCACTCCCAGTGACACACTTGAGGAGTTTGTGCTTCAGGTTTCCTCCACTCTGGCCTCTTCAGGTTTAGAGGTCTTAATTCATAAAGGGAAAATTCTTCCACTTTACATTCCCACCAGATTTATCTCCACATTTTCACCAATACTGTTATTTTCTCTTTTATTATTTCTTTTACTATCAAAATCATCCTCATGGAAGTGAAGTGGTATCTCAATGTGGTTTGATATGAATTTCTTTAATGACTAATTATGTTGAGCATTTTTCATGTGCTTCTTCACCCTTTGTATATCTCTTGTAAAGAAGTGTCTATTCACATCATTTGCCCAGTTTTTATGACGTATTTGGATATGGTTGTTGAATTGTAAGAGTTTCTTTTATTCTTTTGTTCCCTTTTATATCATTTTGTTATCTTCCACCATAATACTGCTGAACTAGTATATTGGGACAACCCTATGGTACAGCCAGAAATAAACTAACTGTGGAGGCATCACAGTCATGTGAGACTGCCTGGGATGAGTCCTTATTGCACATGTTCATTTGACTTGGTTCATTTTCCTAAGCCAGATTTCCCACTTTGATGTTGAGTCTGTAAGCTAGTAGATATTTATCCTATAACATTAATTATCCCCTTAATTTTTGCCAAAAGGCAAGGGCAAGGATGTCATTTTCTATAATTATCTTTTAGGTCTAGTTGCTTTATAATAATATTCAAGTTCTTTATTTCCTTATTGGCATTTTTGTCTAGATGTTCTAATCATTTTTGAAAGTTGTCTATTGAAGTCACCAACTATTATTAAAGAATTGTCCATTTTCCCTTCAGTTCCATGTTTGCTTCATGTATTTTGTTGCTCTGTTGTTAGGTAGGAATACCTGGTGTAGTAGTGGTTAAGAGCTACAGCTGCTGACCAAAAGCTCAGCAGTTCCAATCCACCAGGTGCTCCTTGGAAACTCTATGGGGTGGTTCTACTTTCCCTAAGGGATGTGCTAATGCTACAAGGGATGTGTTAATGCTATCAACAGCTGTGACTCTCAAAATCCCATTGTGACAAAAATGGAATGTATTTTGGTTAAGCAATCTTTGGCAGATCATGGAAGCAGAATAAGGTCCCTACTTCAAGAAAAAGAATGCAGTCATTAGTAACTTTGCTAATGAAAAACCAAGCAATGTGAATGCTAAAAGCATCCCTTAGAATTTGTTGAGGATAGAAGGTCACTGCAGACCTCCTGGAGCATGACCTAGATGGAGGTAGAAAGACTCCAGATCAGGTTGGTTGAGGAGAGAGTAAGCAGTGTGGAAAAGAAAAAAACAAGTGCAGAACAAATATTTAAAAGTTTGGAGCAATATTCAAAGAGGAATGGGGGTGATGAGTGAGTCTTATTTACATTGAAAGATATGGGAATATGTTTAACTACATTGCAAATTATAAACTTGCATGCAGACATTGGAACATACAGGATAAAGAAGGGATAAGTGATAGTGTAAAATACTAATACATCAGGAAACCCTGATGGCATAGTGGTTAAGTGCAACAGGTGCTAACCAAAGGATCGGCAATTTGAACCTGCCAGGCACTCCTTGGAAACTCTGTGGGGCAGTTGGATCAGGAATGGATTGAATCCAAAAGTCAGGTAGATATTTTCAAGAGACATTCATCGATAAAATAATTGTGTACAATGGTGGCTGATATTGTGATGGATGGCTACAGTGTCCAGTGAGAGCATATGTCTGGTGGGGACACTGTAACTGAGAACTGAAGAATCATGGGTAGGATTCAGCCAAGAGTCATCTCTTTCTAACTCTAGACTAAACAGTAATTTCTCCCTCTATCTGGGCAATTAATTGATTACATTGCCACAAGTGCAGACTGATGAATGCCAAACCATTATATTTGACATCTGAAATGATAGCACCAGTGAGGAATTCTGTGGTCTCCACTAACTCAACCATTCCTAATAATAAGCTGATGTTTTGTTGTTCTTGTTGCTGTTGATAGGTGCCATCGAGTCGGTTCCGACTCATTACCAGCCCTATTCACAGCAGAATGAAACACTCCCAGTACTGAGCCATACTTACAATCGTTGTTATGCTTGAGCTCATTGTTGCAGCCACTGTGTCAATCCACCTCATTGAGGGTCTTCCTCTTTTCCACTGACCCTGTACTCTGCCAAGCATGATGTCCTTCTCCAGAGACTGATCCCTCGTGACAACATGTCCAAAGTATGTAAGACTCAGTCTTGCCATCCTTGCCTCTAAGAAGCACTCTGGCTGCACTTCTTCCAAGACAGATTTGTTTGTTCTCTTGGCAGTCCATGGTATATTCAATATTCTTTGTCAACACCACAATTCAAAGGCGTCAACTCTTCTTCGGTCTTCCTTATTCATTGTTCAACTTTCACATGCATATGATGTGATTGAAAATACCATGGCTTGGGTCAGGAGCACCTTAGTCTTCAGGGTGACATCTTTGTTCTTCAACACTTTGAAGAGGTCTTTGCAGCAGATTTACCCAATGCAATGAGTCTTTTGATTTCTTGCCTGCTGCTTCCATGGCTGTTGATTGCGGATCCAAGTAAAATGAAATCCTTGAAAACTTCAATCTTTTCTCCATTTATCATGATGTTGCTCATTGGTCCAGTTGTGAAGATTTTAGTTTTCTGTGCTTTGAGGTGCAATCCATACTGAAGATTGTGGTCTTTCATCTTCGTCAGTAAGTGCTTCAAGTCCTCTTCACTTTCAGTAAGCAAGGTTGTGTCATCTGCATAACACAGGTTGCTAATGAGTCTTCCTCCAATCCTGATGCCCCGTTCTTCTTCTGGTATTATTTGTCCAGCATACAGATTAAATAGGTATGGTGAAAGACTACAACCCTGACTCACACCTTTCCTGACTTTCAACCAGTAGTATCCCCTTGTTCAGTCCAAACAAACGCCTCTTGATCTATGTAAAGGTTTCTCATAAGCACAATTAAGTGTTCTGGAATTCCCATTCTTCGCAATGTTTTATCCTCCCTTAAATGTTGTGTCTCCTATTTTCCCTGTCTCCTGGAATATTAAGGCCATCAACTCCTGCACCTTTTAGACCAGTGGTTCCCAACTTGGGCTATTTTGCCCCCTAAGGAACAATTGGTAATGCCTGGACACACTTCTGGTTGTCACAAATGAAGAGTAGAGTTCTGGCATGTAGTGATTAGAGGCCAGGGATGGCGCTAAACATCCTACAATGTACAGAATAGTTCTCCACAACAATGAATTATCCAGCCCAAGATGTCAATAGTGCTTAAGTTGAGAAACACTGGTCTAGATTGTTAAACAATAATATTAAAAATATTATCTAAAACATCCCAGCCGTTTTCTATTATTTCACCATGTTATTGAAAATGTTATTTAAAATAAATCTCACAATCTTTCTCTATTCTTTGGTGCTTCTTCTTTTTTTTTTTTTATGGTCCTTTCTGTAATTCTAAAGTTTTTATTGGTTCACTTGTTTGTCTTTTTTCTTCCCCAATGGAATGTAAGCTATATAAGGACAGGATCTATTTTTTCTTCACATCTTTGTTCCCAGCACCTAACACATAGTAGATTCTCAATAAACATTCCTTCTATAAAATGAATGTATCACTTTGATGGCTATGAGGGTGGTGAAGGAGGAAGACTGGTATTCACCAACTAGATGGTAGACAAGAATTACTTTAGGTGAAGGGAAGGACAATGCACGATACAGGGGAAGTCAGCATGACTGGAGTAAACCTAAAGCTAAGGAGTTTCCATAATGCAACGAAACACTTAGAGGGACAGAGTAGCAGGGGCAGGGGTCTGGGGACCATGGTTTCAGGGGACACCTAGTTCAACTGGAATAAAAAGTTTATTAAGAAAAGATTCTGCATCCCACTTTGGTGAGTGGCACCTGGGGTCTTAAAATCTAACAAGCAGCCATCTAAGATGCATCAATTGGTCCCACCCCACCTGGAGCAAAGGAGAATGAACACCAAAGACACAAGGAAAATATGAGCCCAAGAGACAGAAAGGGATACATAAACCAGAAACTCCATCAGCTGGAGACCAGAAGAACGAGAAGATGCCCGGCTACAACCAATGACTGCCCTGACAGGGAACACAACAGAGAGTCACTAATGGAGCAGGAGAAAAGTGGGGTGCAGAACTCAAATTCTAGTAAAAAGGCCAGACTTAATGATCTGATTGAGACTAGAGGGACCCCAGAAGTCATGGCCTCCAGACTCTCTGTAAGCCTGAATCTAAAACCATTCCCGAAGCCAGCTCTTCAGACCAAGATTAGACTGGAGTATAAGACATAAAATGATACCAGTGAGGAGTGTGCTTCTTAGCTCAAGTAGATACATAAGACTAAATTGGCAGCTCCTGTCTGGAGGCGAGAAGAGAAGGCGGAGGGGGACAGAAGCTACACATGGGAAATACAGCGTGGAGAGGAGAAGTGTGCTGTCACATTATAGGGAGAGCAACCAGGGTCACAGAACAATGTGTATATATGTTTTTGTATGAGAAACTGACTTGAACTGTAAACGTTCACTTAAACCACGATAAAAAAGAAAAAAAAAAAAAATGAATGTACCAGTAAATCTCCTGGAAGTCTAAGATTGAAAGAGACTGAAAATAAAACAAATAGGACAGATATTCTCCCTATGGTAATTAAAATTTTACAAATACACTATTTTTTTCCAAATACTACTAGGAAGCAGTCCCAATGATAAGTACACTCAAGGTAACAAGTTGTACAGGGTAAATCTGGAACTCCTGGGGTGTTTTAATAAATTATTCAACATAAAAAATCACAGAGAGGGTGGGCACTCTCCTTATCTACTTGTTTCCTATACAGTTATGGAAAGGAGGTCGTTA
The DNA here is from genome assembly GCF_030014295.1 of Loxodonta africana. NCBI lineage: Eukaryota > Metazoa > Chordata > Mammalia > Proboscidea > Elephantidae > Loxodonta > Loxodonta africana. Next base: position 19,230,054 of record NC_087344.1, read on the forward strand.
CTGGAGGAGACTAGGAAAACAATACCAAACATTGCTTTATAAAATATTTATGAAAGATTTTTGATAGGACCTGGAGCACTGCCCAACCCCAATATCATTAGAGATGCCATATATTCAAACAATCTAAGATTGCTCTGACCAAACGGACTCTGTCCGTAATACCTCACTCTCTGAAACTGGATTTGGGTGACGAATGCACAACTAAATAAATTTGCTAAAATCATTGGATTATAGCAATGGGACTATTTCATGGTATGTAAACTGTACCTCAGTAAAGTTGTCCAAACTACATTCAGAAAGTTTTCGATAGAATCATTCAAGGTGAGTTGAAAATATTTACTTTTGTTTACAACAGTTTCTAGTACACATCAGTATGATTATGCTTACTACTTGGAATTAAAATCTTTTTTTTCTCTTTTTTAATACCTCTCTGCCCTCCTCCTCACTTTGTACAAAGTAGATAATAAGCTAACCAATTAAGATTTTTCAGTAAATTATTTCTTTTTTTTTTAGTTTTGTATTGGCCACAAAGACCCCAGTTCCTTTCATGTCTCCCTTAATACCTGTTGGTCTTTATCAACTGTCCTAGTTTTGGTTCCCACAGAAGCAGACACTGAAACAAGGATTCGAGTGCAAACAATTTACTTGAAGGAGCAAGGAATATGTATGGGAGAGTGGAGAAGTGACACAGGAAAGAAAATACATCCAGTAAAGTGTGCATTAAGTCAGCTACCACAGTGAGTGAGCAGAATTTTCAACCTGTGGGGAGATTTTGGAAAATGTGCAAAACCCACATCTAAGAATTACCCCCAAGTAAAGAGGTAAATCCCACACCTCTCAGTGAAGGCTACCCCAGAAATAAATAATTACAGATCACATTTGCTACTATGCATTTGGCAAAGTAGGTTCCAGCTGGTGCTGTCCATAGGCAGTCAGACTGGGGTACAATAGGGATGGTGAGAGGACCCCAGGGAATGTGATAGGAGCATCTACTACTCCACCAATCACTGGCTGGACTCAATTCTACCAATATTGTTCTCAAAAAATGAATATCTGAATGCATTCCACAAGTGTGTAATTACCTTTCCTGATGACACCTCCAGAGAGTCCCAGAAAATTAAACCACTTGAGGGAACAACTCTTATTCCACTGTATTCAATACTACATTGTTTTACTATCTTGGGGAAAAAAAAATATCTAAAAACTGCAATGATGAGACATAAAGGTAAAATAAAATAAAGAATTAGAGAAAGTAAGGAAGAAAGAAAGGGGAAAAGAAGGAAGAAAAGAACCAAGAAAGGACCACAGAGAATGAATCAACATCTCAGGTTATCCAAGGCAGTATATTACTATGAATCATCTGCAAAAACCATCTATCAAATCTAGATTACCACCCTTGAACTTGAAAACCACATCATTGTTCTTATACAAAGTAGGATAGCAAAGTATGGTCGCCAGTTTCAAACCATCCCAATCTCAGACTCTTCTCTGAAAAATGGGGTGAATGAGAATATATCTCAAAGAAATATTGTCATGGTTAAATGAAATCATATGTGTAAAGCAGTAAGGACAGTCCAGATGGGGAAAGCAGTTTGTGATGACTGTTGTATGATTTTGATTTTATTTTGCTCAGGGAAAAACACACACATAACCAAATGAAGGTGAAATGCATCAATGGTTGAGAGATTAACTTTTGGGAAAATCATGTCTGCACTTAACAAGATTAATGATGTCAATCTAAGGTTGGATTTTCTAGGAATGGCTCTAAGAAAGCTGGCCAAAGAAAGAACTTTATGGACAGCACATAGGAAAGAAGAGTCAAAAAAAATTACTAAGTCAAAACAGTACAATAACAAGTAGAAGGCCAATTATAGTTGCTTTGGGATTGGAAGAAACAGTGCATGTCTTCTGAGGAAGAAAAAAAAAATCGGGATATTTAAATTCATGATATTTGGCTCTGGGGACTGTGAAGCCCATTTAGCCCTGAGGCCAGTGGCCATCATCCTGGACAAAAAGCTGCTCTACAGAGGAGCCTTCCCAGGGCTCCCTTCACATCCTTATTCCTTAGGCTGTATATGAAGGGGTTCAGCATGGGCGTGACCACAGTGTACATCACTGAGGCAATAGAGCTTCTCTGGGAAGAATGGGTCACAGCAGAACTGAGGAAAACCCCAAGACCTGTCCCATAGAACAAAGAAACCACGGATAGGTGAGACCCACAGGTGGAAAATGCCTTATACTTGCCCCCAGCAGAGGACATCTTCATTAAGGAGGAGACAATCTGAGAGTAAGACAAGAGGATCCCTGAGAGGGGAAACACACCCAGCGGGGCAGTCAACACATACAAGAAGACATAATTGATGTGGGTATCAGAACAGGCCACTTTGATAATCTGAGTCAGTTCACAGAAAAAATGTGGTATTTCAGTGTCTGTACAGAAGTTCAGCTGTGTGATCAAGACAATATGAAGCAGGGAGACCCAGAAAAAGATGACCCAAGACACCAGAACCAACAAGACACAGAACCGGGGGCTCATGATGACTGTATAGTGCAGGGGGCGACAGATGGCCACAAATCGGTCATAGGCCATCATGGTCAGGAGGAAATTGTCCAGTCCAGCAAAAATCATGAAGAAATACACCTGAATGAGGCATCCTATGTACGAAATGTCTTTGTTCTGTGTCTGGATGTTCACCAGCATCTTTGGGACCGTGGTAGTAACGAAACAGATGTCAACAAAGGACAGGTTGGAGAGGAAGAAGTACATGGGGGTGTGGAGGTGAGGGTCAGAGGTAACCGCCAGTATGATGAGTAGGTTCCCAAGCACAGCGACCAGGTGCATAGACAGGAAGAGTGCAAAGAAGAGGGGCTGAAGTTCAGGATCCTCTGAGAGGCCCAGCAGGAGGAATTCTGAAAATTTTGTTTGGTTTTCTGCTTCCACGTATTTAGTGTGTTGGCTGGAGAAGGTAAGAGCAACATTCAATGAACTGCCAAATGGCATCTCAGCTAGTCATCACCTTTACAGTACCACCTGCATTTTGTTATTGAGTCCTTCCATTGACTGTGACTCTCAGTTACAGGTAGCCCTTTTCATTTTAAACATATATAATTATTCAGACACTTTAATTCAGCAGAAATTTCTCTTTTTAGCTTCTATTCACTGGTTCTAATTATCCTATTTGAATCTATACTCATAAACCAATTTTCAAGCTAATTGGAAACATGTAATGTGAACTCCCAAGTATGATCTCTTCCCTGATAATCTCCATGCCTCATCCATTCTGGTAACTCTATGTTAGTGATTAAAGGTCATCTGAGCTGAAAATCCATGTCTTAAATGTGATCTGTCACATCCAATTGATGTAACAGTTAACTTTTTGTGCCTTATTTTTTTTCTTTTTTTTAAAAATCTGGTTATTGCTATTACCTTCTTTGCAAGGTTTAGAAATGCCTTTGTGAACAGGAGGATCTGTTTTAAAAATAACCCCCGCCCCCCCAAAAAAATCCAAACCCATTGCCGTTGAGTTGATTCTAACAAAAACAACTCTATAAGACAAAGTAGAACTGCCCTACCATGTTTCCAGGTCTGGTATCCTTAAGGAAGAAGACTGCCACATCTTTTTCCTGTGGAGTTGCTGGTAGATTCAAACCGCTTACCTTCTGGTTAACACCAGAGTGTTTAGCCACTGTGGTACCAGGGCTTCTAATTAGTAATAGCTATTATCTTTTTTTTTTTTTTTTTATTATCGACGGCAATGGGCTTGGGCTTGGCTTCTTCATTATCATTATTAATCTGTTCTTTTTATGATAACTATTTTAGATACATAATTCTCCAAAGCTACAGTATAAAGCTGTGATTTCAAAAATGAGGGTTTGAATCGTACTGCCTGGAATAGAATTTTGGCTTTACCAACTTAGTATCTTATGTGACCATGAGAAAATTACTTAATCTCTCTTAACTGCAGATACCACCTTCTCAAATGAGAGTGCTAAATATTCCCGACATAATGAGATCGATGAGTGAATTGAATGAGATGATGCATGTCATTTTTCTAGTGGTGTGCCTGTGATATAGAGCAGGCACTTGATAATTGTGGGCTTCTGTTTTTTTTTTTTTTCACTATCACAATAAACGTGCCTTGCATGTCTATCGATTATCAATAGCTCCTTTAAACTATGGCAGCCATAAAGCAAGGATGGAATTGTGATAAGTATAAACAAAACAGGTCTGTTACCTCTTTTGATCTCCATGCAGCTCTTCCAATTAGTGAAGATCCCTATGGCTCCTTATTGCAGAAACCACCTGCCAAATGGATTCTTCCAAGAAGGGGAAAGGCCAAGTGGACTCTGTAAATAAGAGGAGGAAATAGAAGAGCACACCCATTGAAATGAAATACAAAGTATGTGTGTACTCATGTGTACATGCTCTTGAAGAAGGATGTGTTGCACTAAAATCACTGGAGTTTATTACAAAGTATAGGATGGATAAACTAGATTAAAATATCAAAAACTTCTATACAGCAATTATACCAAAGAGAACTAAAAGTCAAACTTAAGATATGAAAATTTAAACTTAAGTCAAAAAGTCAAACTTAAAAAACCAAAACCAAACCCAGTGCCTTCGAGTTGATTCCAATTCATGGAGACCCTATAGGACAGAGTAGAACTGCCCCATAGAGTTTCCAAGGAGCGCCTGGCAAATTCGAACTGCTGACCCTTTGGTCAGCAGCCTTAGTACTTAACCACTACGCCACCAGGGTTTCCAAACTTAAGTCAAACTTAAGATTTGAAAATTTCCAAAAAAGAAAAATAGTATTATTCATGCATAAAATATGGAAATTAATTAAAAAGAGAAAAAGAAATTGTGGGTATATAATTTAGTCTGGGTCTATGAGTAAAAAAAAAAAATTTTTTTCTTTTTTTCCTATGAGTAGGAAAGATTTTCTCTGAAATAGGATTCTTTGAATTGACAGAGGAAGAATAGGTAATTGTTATTCATAGGAAGTAAGAAAAGGGAAAGCACAATAGACTGAGAGAATAGAAGGTTAAGTCCCTGAGGGGCAGTGAGCTTGGTAACGGAAGGGATTTGAGAGACCAGTGAGATGAAGAACAGAGAATGACAGATAGGAAGGACTGAGCTTATGACTCCCACAAATAGAGCATGCAGAACTACTCATTGATGTGTCTCTTACATGGGTACTTTTATGTTTACTTGTGTGTCAGAGGTTGTGACTTTGTTTTCTCACCATTCCCTTAACCCAATATAGAATGGCTGTTTTTAAACCACAGCCAACAGGATAATCTCTATTAAAACACTAAAATATTTGTGCTAAATTCATGAATAAGCCAAGGAAATCTAATTCCACTTTAGTCATTCTCCTGTATCACTTAAGATGAGAAATGAAATAAGTCTGAGTATTAAAACCTCAAAAATAATTTTACTATTTACAGATGATATTGAGGACACTGAGGAGAAATAACATAAAAATAGAACTTTTAAGTGCTATCAGTAAGTTGGCAATGTATTCAACAAATATTTAAAAATCAGTAAATTTCCATTTGGAGGAAAAATGCTTGGGGAATATATAGAAAAACCCAAACACTTTAGGAACAAAACAATACTTCCCTTATAGTAGATTTTCTTTGAACAGGTAATAGATAAATTACAGCAATCTTTAATTTATAGAAGAGAGAAGAGAAGTGATGTTTGATGAGAGAGATAAGATAAAATGTCATAACTGGTTGAGTCAGAGTTTCTTTGGAAAAATTACCCATTCAAGAAATGGCCATTTCCCTTCGGGGGTCTTAAATGCTAGCAAGCAGCCATCTAAGATGCACCAATTGTTCTCAACCCACCTGGAGCAAAGGAGAATGAAGACCACCAAAGACACAAGGTAATTATAAGCCCAAGAGACAGAAAGGGCCACAAACACCAGAGCTTATATCAGCCTCAGACCGGAAGAACTAGATGGTGCCTGGCTACAACCAATGACTGTCCTGACAGGGAACACAACAGAAAGCCCTTAGGAGCAGGGGAGCAATGAGATGCAGACCTCAAATTTTCACAAAAAGACCAGACTTAATGGTCTGACTGGACTAGAAGGACGCCAGAGGTCATGGTCCCCAAACCTTCTGTTAGCCCAAGACAGGAACCATTCCCAAAGCCAACTCTTCAGACAGGGATTGGACTGGGCTGTAGGATAGAAAATGCTACTGGTGAAGAGTGAGCTTCTTAGATCAAGTAGACACATGAGACTATGTGGGCAACTCCTGTCTGGAGGGGAGATGAGAGGGCGGGGGAGGGTCAGAAACTGGCCGAATGGACATGAAAATAGAGTGGAGGGAAAGAGTGCACTGTCTTATTAGGGGGAGAGCAACTAGGATTATATAGCAAGGGTGTATATAAATTTTTGTATGAGAGACTGAATCGATTTGTAAACTTTCACTTAAAGCACAATAAAAATTAAAAAAAAATTCTACATAAACAAATTGAAAGAGCCCTTGAACCAGACAAAATTCAGGACACCCAGTTAAGCTTCAGATAAACAATGAATATTATTTTAGTATAAATATTACATGTGACATGCAATATTGCATGGGACATAGTTATATTAAAAATAAAAAGTATTATCTGAAATTCATATTTAAATGGGTGTCCTGTATTCTTATTCAATGAATTTAGCAATCCCTACCCTGAGCATATGGCAGAAAATTAATATCAAGAATGCTTATCTGAATTATATGAACTCTCTAGACATGAGAATGTCGGAGAAAGCTATCAGAAGGCTAGAATCTTCTTGGAGACCATGTGTCAATATTCATGTTGGGGAGGAAGTTCCTTGATTCCCACTCCATCTCTGGGACCATGTTATTCTTCTAGCTGCTGTACCCTGAGGAGTCCCCCTAGGTCAATAAAAATGAATGACATTGCGTATTTCCCCCTTTGCACAAGTAAGTGTTGATCATCTATCATCTTTCCCTTTTCTCCCAGTGCTTCTTAGTAACAACCTCAGTTGCTAATGTCAAAAAGGAACAAAAAAGATTCTCTTGTCATAAAAGTTCTTCTAACACTTTTTTTGTTATACACTGTGGTGCCATAGCTAGCTGAAAAAGGAATCTTTCAAACCATCAAGGGAGGAAGGAAGGGCTGTTGCAAACTCAAAATTACAAAAAAACAGAAAAAATGTTAAAGCTGCAACTGATCCCATTCTAGCACTTTCAACAGTTTCTTTCCTCTTTCAGAATTTTGACAGTTTAACTTTTAAGAAAAATTGGGGACAGAAGTAGACAAAAGATAATAGACTAATAAAGTCTATAGCTACAAAAAAAAAAAAAAGAAAGAAAGAAATGGCCATTTCCAACTCTTCTTGGAAAGAGGTTCTAGATTACAGAAAGACAAAGAAGAAACAGAATGAGAGCTGGAAAAGACTGGCTACAGCGGAAAGTAAAGTGCATTCAAGGGACAGGGAGCTCACATTCCTAAGCAAATATGGAAGGTTTCAGTATCCTTACCAGAGAGATGAGGCCCAGTACATACTTTTGTTCCTCTTGTCCTTCTTACTCCACCAGCCCTGAAGGGAACACACTAACTCTTTCTAATGGTGTCACTGAACCAGTTTCTCTTCTCCATTGTCTGTCTCTGACAAGCCAAATTTGGTTTTCACCAAGGCTGGGGTCAAATATTTACATGGTGAGGGACAATGACGAGATGTTTAGAGTTTGCTGAGTCTCCTGGGTTGACTCTCAGAGGTCTTCATTAAAAAAATTGTCCTATTCTCCCCTTACTCTCTAAATAATTCACCTCCCAGGGGTACAAAAAAATAAAAACCCATTGCCTTCAAGTCGATTCCAACTCCTAGCGACCTTATAGGACAGAGTGGTGTTGCCCGAGAGGGTTTCCAAGGAGCAGTTGGTGGATTCGCCCTTTGGGTTAGCAGCCAATGTCAAAAACAAACAAACATTTTTCTGCCAATTTTGTCTCTTTGTAGACAGCAATGGGGGGAGGGGCGGGGAGGGGTTTCTGAGATGGATTTTTTCCTCCAAGGAGAAATTCTTCTGTTTTTAGTTTCATTTTAAAGTAACAAGCTGTCCTTTAAGGAAAGTTAACTGCTACAAGGAACCAAACCTAGGAGCCGTCTTTCTTAGAGTGAAATCCCACACTGGGAAGTGTTTACCTTAAAGAATATTTGGCAATTTTATGGAACACTTGGTGTCCTCAAGGTTATGGAGGCAAACGGGTTCTACCTGAAGAAAGGCAAGCTGGTCAATAGTTTTAATGCTGTTAAAGAACTAAAAAGACAAGGACTGAAAAATACCCCTTGATATGCACTTAGTGACATGAAAACTTTGTTGATCTTAGAGAGTGCTCCATTTATTTCCTGGCTCTCTAAATAAAGAGGCAGGGTTAGAAATAATTCAGGTGCCGTGGCTAAAGAGTGATTGAGTATTGAAGAAAAGTAGGCGGCGGATATAGACCTGTTTTGCAAAAGTTTGTAAGGAAAGGGAAAGAAAGAGGCAAAGTATAGCCTAAAGTGAATTTGAAGTTCAGAAGAATTAAAAAAACAAAAAACAGTGGTTGTATGGGAAGATAATTAATTACAAAGGTAATCATCATATATAACACAACATTTGAATACACAGGCAGTTATGACTACATAATTTTCCAGATGGTATACACACGGAAGAAGCCCTGGTGATACAGTGGTTAAGAGATCAGCTGCTAATCAAAAGGTTGGTGATTCTAACCCATCAGCCTTTCTGCAGAAGAAAAATGTGTCAGTCTGCTTCTGTAAAGATTACAACCTCTGAAGCCCTATGCGACAGTTCCATTCTGTCCTATAGGGTCACTATCAGTTGGAATCGACTTGATGTCAATGAGTTTGGATTTCATTTAGTATATACTGTAAATTAATGACAATCATAGTATTCTGTTTTCAAAAAGTGTAGAATACCTGGGTCCAGAAATCAAGCGGTGGAAGCATAAATGGCCCAACATAACATCATCTCCAGTAACCCACCTGGGGAGTTTGTGCTTCAGATTTCCTCAACTCTGGACCCAACTCATAAGGAGAGTTTTTCCATTTTATATTGCCACCAGAAATATCTACACATCCTCACCAAATCTGTTATTTTATCTTTTTTATTATTTCTATCATTATAAACCCTCAAGTGTCTGTCAGTTTGCCATACTGTGGGAGCATGCCTGTTGCTGTGATGCTGGAAGCTCTGTTACCAGTTTTCAAATACCAACAGGGTCACACATAGCAGACACATTTCAGCTGAGCTTCCAGACTGAGGGAGACTAGGAAAAAGGGCCCGGTGGTCTACTTCGGAAAAGAATTAGCCACTGAAAACCTTTTGAATAGCAGCGGAGCATTGTCTGATACAGTCCCAGAAGTTGAGTCCCTCAGGTTGGAAGCCACTCAAAACACAACAGAGGAAGAGCTACCTCCTCAAAGTAGAGTCAACATTAATGACATAGATGGAGCCAAGCTTTTAGGACCTTCATTTGCTGATGTGGCAGGACTCAAAATGGAAGAAACAGCTGCAAACGTCCATTAATAATTGGAACCTAAAATGTCCAAAGTACGAATCAAGGAAAATTGGAAATAGTCAAAAAAGAAATGGCAGGCAGAAACATCAATATACTAGACAATAGTCAGCTGAAATGGACTGGTATTGGCCATTTTGAATTGGACAATCATGCAGTCTACTTTTGGGAATGACAAGTTGAAGAGAAATGGCATTGCATTAATCATCAAAAAGAGCATTTCAAGATCTATCCTGAAGTGCAATGCTGTCAGTGATAGAATAACATCCATAAGCCTACAAGGAAGACCAGTTAATGCAGCTGTTATTCAAAGTTATGCATCAACCACTAAGGCCAAAGATGAAGAAATTAAAGATTTTTACCAACTTCTGAAGTCTAAAATTGATCAAACGTGCAATCAGGATGCATTGATGATTACTGGTAATTGGAATATGAACGTCGGAAACAAAGAAAAATAACTGGTGTTTGGAAAATACGGCCTTGATGATAGAAACAATTCCAGAGATCACATGATGGACTTTTGCAACACCAACAACTTCTTTATTGCAAATATCCTTTTTTTTCACCAACTAACACATGGACCTTATGAGCCGGAATACACAGGAATCAAATCAACTACCTCTGTGGAAAGAGTCGACTGAAAAAATATCATCAGTCACAACAAGGCCAGGGACCAAATATGGAACAGACTATCAATTGCTCGTATACAAGTTCAGGTTGAAACCGTAGAAAACCAGAACAAGTCCACGACGAGTTGAACACAAATGATTAAAGAGCAGACAAGTTGTGGAATGCCATCGAGGACATCATACATGAAGAAAGCAAGAGGTCATTAAAAAGAGAGGAAACAAAGAAAATTCCAAAATGGATGTCAGAAGAGACTCTGAAACTTGCTTTTGAACGTTGCGTAGCTAAAGTGAAAGGGAGAAACAACTAAGTAAAAGAGCTGAACAGAAGATTACAAAGGGCAGCTGGAAAAGTCAAAGTAAAGCATTATGAAGACTAGCGCTAAGACCTAGGGGTAGAAAACCAAACAGAAGAACACACTTAGCATTTCTGAAGCTGAAAGAACTGAAGAAAAAATCCAAGCCTGGAGTTGCAATACTGAAGGACTCTACAGGGAAAACATTAAATGATGCAGAAGCATTAAAAGAAGTGAGAAATAGTTTAAACTGAGAAGAAAACATTCTTTTGTGGTTAGGAGAGGGGGGAGGGAGAGAGGGTGGGAGAGGGGCATTCACTAATTAGACAGCAGATAGGAACTACTTTAGGTGAAGAGAAACGCAGCACACAATACAGGGTTTCAGGGGACATCTAAGTCAATTGGCATAATATAATCTATTAACAAAACATTCTGCATCCCACTTTGAAGAGTGGCGTCTGGGGTCTTAAACGCTAGCAAGCAGCTATCTAAGATGTATCAACTGGCCTCAATCCACCTGAATCAAAGGAGAATGAAGAACACCAAGGACACAAGGTGATTACAAGCCCAAAAGACAAAAAGGGCCACATGAACCAGAGACTACATCATCCTGAGACCAGAAGAACTAGATGGTGCCTGGCTACAACCGATAACTGCCCTGACAGGGAACAAAACAGAGAACCCCTGGGGAAGCAGGAGAGCAGTGGGATGCAGACCCCAAATTCTCATAAGACCAGACTTAATGGTCTGACTGAAACTGGAAGGACCCTGGTGGTCATGACCCCCAGACCTTCTGTTGGCCCAGGACAGGAACCATTCCCAAAGCCAACTCTTCAGACATAGATTGGACTAGACAGTGGGTTGGAAAGGGATGCTGGTGAGGACTGAGCTTCTTGGATCAGGTGGACACTTGAGATTATGTTGGCATCTCCTGCCTGGAGGGGAGATGAGAGGGTGGAGGGGGTTAGAAGCTGGTGAAATGGACATGAAAAGAGAGAGTGGAGGGAGAAAGCGGGCTGTCTCATTAGGTGGAGAGTAATTGGGAGTGTGTAGCAAGGTGTATATGGGTTTTTCTGTGAGAGACTGACTTGATTTGTAAACTTTCACTTAAAGCACAATAAAAATTATATAAAAAAAAAGAAGATGGAAGGAATACACAGAGTCACTATGCCAAAGATAATTGGTTGACATTCAACCACTTCAGGAAGTAGCATATGGTCAGCAACTGATGGTACTGAAGGAAGAAGTTCAGTCTGTACTGAAGACTTTGGTGAAAAACAAGGCTCCAGGAGATGGCAGAATACCAATTAAGATGTTTTGACAAATGGATGCAACACTGGAAATTCTCACTCATCTATGCCAAGAAGTTTGGAAGATAGCTACCAGGCCAATTGAATGGAAGAGATCCAATTTTTGCCTATTCCCAAGAAAAGTGATCCAACAGAATGAGGAAATTATGGGAAAATATCATGAATGCCACACACAAAATTTTGTTGAAAATCATTCAAAGGCCGCTGCATCAGTGTATCAACAGGAAGCTGCCAGAAATTCAAGCTACATTCAGATAAGGACATAGAATGAGGTATACCATTGCTATTGTAAGATGGACCACAAAGATGTCAGCTGTTTACCTGTGTTTTATTGACTATGCAGTGGCCTTCCATTATGTGGATCATAACAAATTATGGATAACATTTGGAAGAACGAAGATTTCAGACCACTTAATTGTGCTCATGAGGAACCTGTACATAGATCAAGAGGCAGTGGTTTGAACAGAACAAAGGGATACTGTGTTGCTTAATGTCAGGAAAGGTGTGTGTCAGGGTTGTATTGGACATTTTACCAGAAGTGATAAGCCCCTGGAGAAGAAGATCATGCCTGGTAAAGCAGAGGGGCAGTGAAACAGAGGAAGGCCCTCAACCAAATGGATTGACACAGTGGCTGCAACAATGGATTCAAGCATAACAACAACTGGGAGGATGGCACGGGATCAGGGAGTGTTTCATTCTGTTGTACATAGGGTTGCCACGAGTCAGAACTGACTCCATGGCACCTAACAACCTAACAACAACTTTATTATTAAAGTCATCCTCATGGAAGTGAAGTCACATCTCAATGTGTTTTGATTTGAATTTCCTTAACGAGTAATATTGTTGAGCATCTTTCATGTGCTTCATACCCCTTGGTACATCTCTTTGAAAGAAATGTTTATTCACATCTTTTGCCCATTTTTATTAGGTTATTTGGATGTAATTGTTGAATTGTAAGGGTTTCTTTTATGCCCTTTTATACCCGATATCTTCTGGCTCCACACCCTCCCCACCCCGCACGTGGAAGAGGATCCTCCATCCAGCTACAGCAGATGACATTTTCCAGATTGTTATGTCCAGTTGTTCACAAAACCTCCTATCCTTGGAATACGTGTTCCACGCCCCAACCACCAGCAGAAAAGTTACTGTTAAAGATCTCAGTTCAAGCATCATCCCCTCTATGGAAGGCTTTTCCAATTCTCCTTCCCAAGGGTATAATGAAAACTTTCTCCTTTCTGTCCCCAAGGTCTCATCAACAAGTGTAGTCTTCCATCATCATACCTGTGAAACTTATTGACCCTGTTCACAGGCCTGACAAAGTACAAAGAAAACCATGGCCTGGCTGATGTCATAAATAAATAAAAGAAGAAGAGATAAGATTCACCTGGGGGTTTACTAAAACATAAATGGCTAGAACCCACCCACTTGCACAGTTTCTGTCTCAGTAGTTCTGTGGTGTGGGTCAAAGATTTGCATTTCTAACAAGCTCCCAGGTGGTGCTGAAGCTGCTGGTCCAAGGACCACACTTTCAGAGATTACTGGATGTTGGCTATGAATTGACTCTAATTCCAGGAGACCCAAAATGCCACTGTGGCCCGCCAGTCAGAGTGGGGGCATAAGGAAGTCAGGTTATTAATGGGGTCTTAGCTCACATCCATCTCACAATAGGTCCAGTGGGTCTCTGAACCTGTCCTGTAGTGATATCTCCAGTTCCAGAATATATAATTGGAATAGATATACCCAGTAATTAGCAGAACTGCTGCATCAAATCCTGACAAATGGTGTATGAGCTATTACAGTAGGAAAAGGTGACTGGAAGTCATTAGAACTGCCTCTACCTAGGAAAATAGTAAAATAAAATCAATGCCACATTCCTGGAGGGATTGCAGAGAGTCACCATCAAGGACTTGAAGGATGCAGGGACGCTGATTCCCACCACATCTCCATTCAACTTGCCTATTTTATCTGTGGAAAAAACAGATGGATCTTGGAGAATGACAGTGGATTATCAAAAACTTCACCAGGTGGTGACTCCAATTTCAGCTGCTGTTCCAGATGTACTCTCATCGCTTGAGCAAATTACATCTCCTGGTACCTGGTATGTAGCTATTGACATGGCTAATGCCTTTTTCTCCACACCTGTTTTGAAGGGCTGTCAGAAGCAGTTTGTCTTTAGCTGGCATGGCCAGCAATACACCTTCAGTTGCCTACCTCACTGCTACATCAACTTTCCAGCCATACATCATAATTTAGTCCACAGGGACCTTGATCACCTTTCCTTTCCACAAGATGTCACACTGGTCCATTACCTTGATGACATTATGCTGATTGGACTTAGTAAGGAAGAAGTGTCAACGACTTTGGACTTACTGATAAAACACTTCTGTGCTAGAGTGGGGGAAATTAATCCCACAAAAATTCAGGCATCTTCCACCTCAGTGAAATTACTAGGGGCCCAGTGGTGTGGGGAATGTTGAGACATTCCTTCTAACGTGAAGGGTAAGTTATTGCATGTGGCTCCCCTCAAAACTAAAAAGGAGGCACAACACCTAGGTGGCCTCTTTGGATTTTGGAGCAACATATTCCTCATTTGAGTATGCTGCTCCAGCCTATTTATCAAGTGACTTGAAGAGCTGCTAGTTTTGAGTGGTACTGAGAACAAAAGAAGGCTGTACAACAGGTTCCAGCTGCTGGGTAAGCCGCTCTGCCACTTGGGCCATAGGATCCAGCTGATCCGATGGTGCTCAAAGTAACCATGGCAGATAGAGATGCTGTTTGGAGTTTTTGGCACCTCCTTTTGGTAAATCACAGAGTAAACCATTAGGAGTTTGGAGCAAAGCCCTGCCATCCTCTGCAGATAACCACTATCCTTTTGAGAAACAGCTTTTGTTGTTACCGGGCCTTAACAGAGGCTGAATGCTTAACCATGGGACGCAAGTCACCATGCAGCCTGAGCCGCCCCTCATGAACTGTGTGTTGTCTGACCCACAAAAGTCATAAAGTTAGACATGAACTGCAGCTCTCCATCATTAAATGGAAGGGGTATTTACGAGATACAGCCTGAGCAGGACCTGGAGGCACAAGTAAGTTGAGTGAGGAAGTGGCCCAAATGCACGTGGTCTCCACTCCTGTCACATTACCTTCCACCTCCTAGTCTGCATCTATGGCCTCATGGGGAATTCTTTATGATCAGATGACTGAGCAAGACAAAACTTGTGCCTGGTTTACAGATGGCTCTGCGCCATATGCAGACACCACTCGAAAGTGTACAGCAGCAGCAGCACTACAGCCCCTTTCTGGGACACCCCCTAAGGACAGTGGTGTTGGGAAATCCTCCCAATGGGCAGAGCTTTAAGCAGTGTGCCTGGTTGTTCACTTTGCTTGGAAGGAGAAATGGCCAGATGTGTGATTTTATACTGATTCATGGGCTATGGCCAATAGTTTGGCAGGGTGTTCAGGAAGTTGGAAGAAACATGATTGGAAAATTCAACACAAGTATTTATGAGGAAGAGGTATGTGGATAAATCTCTCTGAATGGGCCAAAGAAGTGAAGATATTTGTGTCTCATGGGAATGCTCGCCAAAGGTAACCTTAGCAGAGGAAGATTTTAACAATCAAGTGATTAGGATGACTAGTTTCCAGAAAACTAGTCATCCTCTTTCCACAGTTACTCCTGTCATTGCTCAGTGGGCTCATGAACAAAATGGTCATGGCAGCAGGGATGGACTTCCATTCACAAAGGCTGACTTAGCTACAGCCACTGCTGAGTGTGGCACCATCCCTCCAGGTGATCAGCCAAAAACCTGGTGGTAAGTTAATTACATTGGAGTACTTCCATCATGGAAAGGGCAGCATGTTGTTCTTATTGGAATAGACACTCAGGATATGGATTTGCCTTCCCTGCATGCAATGCTTCTGCCAAAACTATCATCTATGGACTTACAGGATGCCTTATCCACAATCATAGTATCCTGCAAGCATTGCCTCAGATTAAGGGACTCACTTCACAGCAAATGAAGTGCAGCAGTTGGCTCATGCTCGTGGAATTCACAAGTCTTACCATGTTCACCACCATCCTGAAGCAGCTGGCTTGATAAAGATGCAATTACAGCACCAGCTAGGTGTCAATACCTTCCAGGGCTGGGGCAATGTTCTCCAGGAGACTATTGCTCTAAACTAGTGTCCAGTATGTGGTGCTGTATCTCCCATGGCTAGGATTCATGGTCCGGGAATCAAGGGGTGGAAATGGGAGTGGCACCACTCACTAATACTCCTAGTGACCCACTCACGAGATTTTTGCTTCCTCTCCCTGAGACCTTATGCTCTGCAGGTCTAGAGGTCTCAGTTCTAAAGGGAGGAATGCTCCCACCTGGAGACACATCACTGATTCCACTGAACTGGACACTAAGAATGCCAACTGGCCACTTTGGGCTCCTTATTCCTCTGGATCAACAGGCAAAGAACGGAGTTACCATACTGCCTGGCTATTGTGATTGATCCTGATTACCAAGAGAAGATCAGGTTGATATTATATAATGGAGGTAAGAAAAGCCTCATGGATTGAATTATGTCCCCCCAGAAATGTGTGTATCAACGTGGTTAGGCCATGATTCCCAGTATTGTGTGGTTGTCCTCCATTTTGTGATTCTAATTTTATATTAAGAGGATTAGGGCAGGATTCAGGTTACCTCCTTGATCCAATGCAAAGTGTGTTTCCCTGGTGTTTGTCCTGCACCACCTTTATCTCAAGAGATAAAAGGAAAGAGAAGCAAGCAGAGAGTGGGGAACCTCATATCACCAAGAAAGAAGCACTGGGAGCAGAGCACATTTTTGGGCCCAGGGTTCCTGTGCCGGAGAAGCTCCTCGACCAAGGGAAGGTTGAGAACAAAGACCTTCCTCCAGAGCCAACAGAGAGATAAAGACTTCCCCGGAGGTGATGCCCTGAATTTGGACTTTTAGCCTACCTTACTGTGAGGAAATAAATTTCTGTTTGTTAAAGCCATCCACTTCTGGTATTTCTGTTACAGCAGCACTAGATGACTAAGAGTATGTCTGGAATGCAGGAGATCCCTTAGTGCACCTCTTAGTACTACCATGTCCTGTTTTAAAGTCAACCCAAAACTACAGACACCCAATTCTGACAGGACTACTTCAGAAATGAAGGTTTGGGTCACCCCACCAGGCAAAGAACCACGACTAGCTGAGGAGCTTGCTGAGGGCGATGGGAATACAGAATGGGTAGTGGAAGACTGTAGTTCTAAACACCGGTTATGATCATGTGCAGAAACAAGGGCTGCAATTGTCATGAGTGTTTCTGTTTTTTATGTGTGCATCAAATATTTTTGTTTTCTTCACTTATAAAATATAAGATGTAAACAGGGCTAGTGCTTTTTTGGTTGTATGTGTGTTCATTGTATCATGTTAAGCGTAAGTTTGACTTTATAATTGTCTTTATTCAGAGATTATGTATGGTTTAAGGAGATGCGTACAGGTGCCAAGTTGACAAGGGGTAGACTGTGGTGGTTCAGATTGTGTTTCAACTTGGTTAGGCCATGATTCTCAGTGTTTTGGCAGTCGTGCGATGTTGTGGTCACTTCCCCGTTGAGATTTGATATGTGATCACCCCAATGCTGGGATCTTCTGTGAGTAGCCACTCAGTTGAAGGGGAGTTTCCTTGGCCATGTGGCCTGCATGGAATGTGCAACAACATTTTGACAGCCTGCGGAGGCTTTTACTCATTCTGGACACTGCACCTACTTCCTGTTCATCTGACCTCTGGTTCTTGGAACTTGAGTTAGCAGCTTACCTGCAATCTTGCCTGCCGATCTTGGAATTTGTCAAACTTTACATCCTGTGAGCAACAGCCCTGCTGTCCAATCTGCCAATCTTGGGCTCACCAGTCCCTGCGGCTACATGAATCAGAAGAAGCCTCTATGCCTGCCCACTGACTTGGGGCATTACAGCCTCTACAACCTCGTGAGTCATTTCCTTGATATAAATCTCTCTCT
The DNA here is from genome assembly GCF_030014295.1 of Loxodonta africana. Lineage (NCBI taxonomy): Eukaryota > Metazoa > Chordata > Mammalia > Proboscidea > Elephantidae > Loxodonta > Loxodonta africana. The sequence goes on from NC_087344.1 coordinate 19,247,844, forward strand.
CTATGTATATATCTATTTATACTTTTTCTTGGTTTCACTTCTCTAGAGAACCTGGCCTAAGACACCCACCAATGAATATTCAGCTCAAGATGTCAGTAGTGCTTAGGTTGAGAAACCCTGGTCTAGCCAGTTGACGAATAATATTAAAGATATTATCTAAAACATTTCAGCCATTTTCTATTATTATATCGTGGTATTGAAAATATTATCCCAAATAAATTTCAGTTTTTTCCATTTATTTGGTGCTTCTTCATTTTTTTTTTTCATATCACTTTCCACAATTCAAATGTTTTTATTGGTTCTTTTGTTTGTGTTCTTTCTTCCCCACTGGAATGTAACCTATATAGGGACAGGAACTACTTTTCTTCATGACTTTGTCCCTAGCACTTTAAACATAGTAGCTTCTTGACAAACATTCCTTCTGTTTAATAAATGTATCAGTAAATCTCCAGGAAGCCTGAGATTGAAAACAAAACAAATAGGACAGACATCCTCCCTACTCTAATGAAATATTTACAAATACACTAATTTTTTCCAAATATTTTAGAATGCCATCTGAATGGTAACTACATTTTAGGTAATAAGTCTTACAAGGGGTCATTTTAATAAGTCATTCAATATAAAACAGAGAGCAGCAGGGTACTCTCCTTTTCTGCTTGTTTCCTATACAGTTATGGAAAGGATGTCATTTCTGGAGGACACTAGAAAAGCAATATACAATATTGCTTTATAAAATATTTATGGACATGGAGCACTGCCTGACTCCTATGTCATGGGGGATGCCACATATTCAACACAATCCAAGATTCCTCTGACCAAATATCTCTGTCTTTGCAGTACATGACTCTCTAAAACTGGATTGGGGTGACGATTGCACAATTCAAAAATTTACTTAAACCATTGGATTAAAACGATGGGTTAATTTCATGATATGGATTTATTCAAGGTGAGCTGAAAATATTTCCTTTAGTTTACAACAGTTTCTAGTACACATCAATATAATTACCATGATAAAATGACAAAAAACAAAGCAGCATTAATGGGATATTGCAATGATGAGAAATGTGCAAAAGTGATGGTCCCTTGGCTCTGGTGCTCAGCCAATGGGCTTGGGTAGGGCTGTTCAGTAGGGTGGTCACAGGGGGGCTCTCTGCAGTCTTTGCAGCCCTTGAGGGTTCAATATCCAAAATTCCTCATTAGTAAAACTCTTTTGCTCTCATTATAATCTTAGAGCATTTCAATTCCTTAAGGAGCAAGGCTCAGGCAAGGAGGAATATTGGGTTGGCTGATGTCCATACCCTGAGGTCAGAAATATGCCATCCTCTTCCCTTTAATTCTCCCTGCTCACATTCATTTCAGGCCCTTTGCACATGGCCAACCTCTCTCTGTAACTGGATGCTAACTTTCTTTCTTTAGGTGTACTCAAAGGCATCCGTATCCTAACAATATCAGGAAGACTGACTCCACGTTTAGGTTAAAAAAAATAGTTTATATTAATATTAAATATATATATCTCCTGTATAAATACAAGTGATAATATTTCAAATGCACCCTCAAAGTACTAATTTTAAAGGCTAATTTTACATATAGCTCATTGAATGTTGCTGTTATTTCTACATATTATATTCAGCACTGCCTAATATAATCTTTGTAATCAAAATGGACTGAGGATATAATAGCCATTTTATGTCTTTTTTGAATTTTACTACCAACTTTTCCTAATTTCAAAATTCTAGCTTAAATATACTTTTTTTTTTCCATTACAGATCATAGGTTGAAATGATGGCTTTTTGTTATCAATGATGTTGTAGTAAGTTAAAAATTATCAGGAAATTGTGAAGCTGTGACATTCTTGTGGTACTAAGAGTGATGCTGGGCCTTGTTTGTTATGACAACAAAGTTTTTTTACCTGAATGTTATTTTGCAGTAATTAAAACATATAATATGGGTTCAGGGATAGACACAATGGCCCTATTGACCTTAAGAGAGAGCCTAGATATAGATCAATACATAAATGGACACTTTATTTGCTACTGAATTGAATTGATGGATTATTTTAATGAAAGGTGCTACAACATAAAAATGAATTGAAATTCTCGCCTCACATCAAAGGCAAAAATAAATTCTAGGTGGGCTCAACCCTCAAATGTAAAAGACAAAGCTATAGATTGAGTTAAGCAGCAGTTTCAAAAACAACACCTACTGAGCACAATTCACTCAGGAAGTTCTGAGAAATACAACTATGTTAAAACTAAGAACATATACTCATCCAAAAATACTATAAAGGATATGCAGAAATCAAGACATTCACCTAAAGAATATGTTAGCATTACCTATAACTGAAAAAGATTAATATCCTGGTTATATAAAGAACTGACATAAATTAATAAGAAATGGATAAACAGCTCGATAGAAATACAGGAGAGGAAATGTCCACAAGAGGGAAAGTAAATGGCCCATAAATATGTGAGAAGATGGCTTTATTTCATTAAAGACATGTCAACTAATGAAATCATTTTTATACCCACTAAATTGTCAGAATAAATGAAAATGTGTTGATGATTAGGTGTATCACCAGGAACTTCTTTGAAAGTTTAAAATGTTTCATCCACTTAGACAAACTCTTTGGAAGTTACTGAAAGAGAGTAAGTACTCTCTTGCACTCAAAAAGTACACCCCAGATATAAAACAAACTCTCATTTCCACCAGGAGACAGGCAAGAGAATGTTTAAACAGATTTATTCATAATAGAAGGACACTAGCTACCAAAATTTCCAGCAACATAAAAAATGATATTTTGTAATGTCATGATACATAATATAAATATATATAGCATTTAAATAAATGAATTACTCTTACACCCAGCAACACAATTGAAATTCAGAAGCACAATCAGGATACAAATTTTATACACTAATATTTAAATATTAACAAGTTCAAAAAGATGCAAATTTATAAATTGGATATGGATACACACAAACACAGTACACAGTGATGATTAAACAATAACCTTTAATCCCATTGACAGTTTCATAGAACATGATCAAATACTGGCAATTTCACAGATGTCTCACTTTTATCATGTAATCAGGGTACATTGATAATTACTGGTGATTGGCATGCAAAGGAAACACTGGTAGCAGAGTGGCTAAGTGCTATGGCTGTTAAACAAAAGGTCAGCAGTTCAAATCCACCAAGCACTCCTTGGAAATTCTATGGGGCAGTTCTATTCTGTCCTATAGGTTCACTATGAGTCAGAATCAGCTCAATGGCAGTTTTCTTTTTTTTGTAATGAGAAAGTTAGAGACAAAGAAGGATTGGTAGTTGGAAAATATAGTCTTGGTGATGGAAACAATGTTGGAGATCGTGTGATAGAATTTTGCAAGATCAATGACTTCTTCTTTGCAAATACCTTTTTCAGCAACATAAATGGTTGACTATACACCTGCACCAAGCCACAGGAATCAAATCGACTACAGCTTTGGAAAGAGACGGTGGAAAAGTTCACTATCATCAGTCGAAACAAGGCAAGGGACCAACAGTGGAACAGACCATCAATTGCTCACATGCAAGTTCAAGCAGAAACTGAGGAAAATGAGAGCGAGTCCATGAAAGCCAAAGTATAACCGTAAGCATATCCCACCTGAATTTAGAGACCATCTCAAGAATAGATTTGACTCACTGAACACTAATGAGCAAAGACCAGAAGAGTTGTGAGATGATATCAAGGACATCATAAATGAAGAAAGTAAGAGGTCATTTATTAAAAAGACAGGAAAGAAAGAAAAAACCTGAATGGATGTCTGAAGAGTCTTTGAAACTTGCTCTTGAACTTTGAGTAGCTAAAGCAAAAGGAAGAGATGATGACGTAAAAGAGCTCAACAGAAGATTCCAAAAGGCAGATCGAGAAGACGAAGTAAAGTGTTATAATGACAAAAACAAAGACCTGGAGGTAGAAAACCAAAAGGGAAGAATGTGCTCTGGATTTCTCAAGGTGAAAGAACTGAAACAAAAATTCAAGACTCAACCTGCAATATTGAAGGATGCCATGGAGAAAATCTATGGGGCAGTTTTACTCTGTCCTATAGGGTCGCTATGAGTGGGAATCGACTCAAAGGCACTGGGTTTTTTTGGGTATGGAGAAAATATTAAATGACTCAGGAAGCATCAAAAGAAGATGAAAGGAATGCACAGAGAGTCACTAAACCCGAAAGAATTGGTCTACATTCAACCATTTCAGGAGGTGGCAGATGATCAGGAACTGATGGCAATGAAGGACGAAGTCCAAGCTGCACTGAAGGCATTGACAAAAAACAAGGCTCCAGAAACTGACAGAATACCAGTTGAGATGTTTCAACAAACGAAAGCAGCACTGGAAGTGTTCACTCATCTATGCCAAGAAATTTGGAAAACAACAACCTGGCCAATTGACTGGAAGAGATCCATATTTATGCCTATTCTCAAGAAAGGTGATCCAACAGTATGTGGAAATTATTGACCAATATCATTCATATCACACACAAGCAAAATTTTGCTGAAGACCATTCAAAAGTGACTGCACCAGAAATTCAAGCTGATTCAGAAGAGGACGTGGAACCAGGGATATCATTGCTAATGTCAGATGGATCCTGGATGAAAGCAGAGAATACCAGAAAGATTTTTACCTGTGTTTTATTGACTATGCTAAGACATTCAACTGTGTGGGTCATACCAAATTATGGATAATATTGTGGAAAATGAGAATTCCAGAACACTTAATTGTACTCATGAGAAACCTGTACATAGATCGAGAGGCAGTCATTCAAACAGAACAAGGGGATACAGTGTGGTTTAAAGTTGGGAAAGATGTGTGTTAGGGTTGTATTCTTTCATCATACCTATTCAGTCTATATGCTGAGCAAATAATCCAAGAAGTTGTACTATGTGAAGAAGAATGGAGCATCAGGATTGGAGGAAGACTCATTAACAACCCAAGTTATTCAGATGGCACAACCTTGCATGCTGAAAGTGAAGAGGACTTGAAGAACTTACTGATGAAGATCAAACACCACAGTCTTCAGGATGGATTACACCTCAACATAAAGAAAACAAAAATCCTTACAACTGGATCAATAAGCAACATCAGGATAAATGGAGAAAAGATTGAAGTTGTCAAGGATTTCATTTTACTTGGATCCACAATCAATACCCAAGGAAGCAACAGCCAAGAAAACAAAAGACACATTTCATTAGGCAAATCTGCTGCAAAAGGCCTCTTTAAAGTGTTGAAAATTAAAGATAGCACCTTGAAGGCTAATGTGCCCCTGAACCAAGCCATGGTGTTTTCAATTGCCTTATATGCATGTGAGAATTAGACAATGAATAAGGAACACTGAAGAAGTGACACCTTTGAATTGTGGTGCTGGTGGAGAATATTGAATATATTGTGGACTGCCAAAAGAATGAACAATCTATCTTAGAAGAAGTACAACCAGAATGCTCCTTAGAAGCAAGGATGTTGGGACTACATCTCACATCCTTTATACATGTTATCAGAAGGGATCAATCCCTAGAGAAGGGCATCAAGCTTGGTAGAGGACCAGCAAAAAAGAGTAAGACACTCAACGAGGTGATTGACGCAGTGGCTGCAACAATGGTTTCAAGCATAAGAATGATTGTGAGGAGGTGCAGGACTTGGCGGTGTTTTGTTCTGTTGTACACAGGGTCACTATGAGTCTGAACCGACCTGATGGCTCCTATCAACAACGACATTTGCTTTATAGGGCTACCATATCAAAGTACGACAAAGCGGGTGGCTTAAAATGAGAAAAATCTTTTGTCTCAAGGTTCTGGAGGCTCAAAGTCTGAATTAAGGTTGTCAATAGGACGCTGCTTTTTCTTAAATCTTGAGGGGAAGATTTTCCCTCATCTCTCCCAGCTTCTGGCATACCCAGTCATTCTTTGTTTTACAGCTGCAGCCTAACTCCATCTTTTTCCTCTGCCCTCACATGACCATCTTTCCTCTGTAATCCTCTCTGTGTCTATACTCGTTTATAAGGACACCACTCATATTGGATTAGAACACACCCTACTCCAATAGGATCTCAAGTTAACTGATAATATCTTCAAAGACTCTGTTCTGGACAAGGTCACATTCACAGGTACCGGGAGTTACAATTTCAGCCTATCTTTTTGGGGGGCATAATATAATCCACAACAGGAGGATTCAGCAAAATAGAAGTAATCCCATGTTTTTCAAATATTAACTTCATGCTCCTCAGATTTCAGCACGGGTCAAAACCTCACAAAGTAATTTTTTAGAATGCTTATCTCTCTGATGTCTCCCCAGAGATTCAAGTCAGTAGTTCTTGGGTGAGATATGGAAACCTGCAGTATGAATAAAGGCCTTAGGTGACTCATCTTTGTAGTTGTTCTGGGGACATAAATGGAGGCAGCTTTGCATGAGAGGTCACCTGGTGTGCCAGGTGAGAGGCTGTCTTCACAGTGTGATGCTGAACACAATTCCATCACTATCATCAGTGATGATCACAACAGAAGGCTCTCCAGAAACTCCACTGATTCTCCTACAAGACCTATGTAGTTGCCACCCCTGTACCACAGAGATGATTCTGACTGAATGTCCTGCTTTTTTTCTAACTCGTGGGAAAATGATCTCCTTAATCCTGCTAACTTTGCTGTTCTCACATTCTGTTTTATACTCAACACCTCTTCCTCAAAATAAAGTTCATCTCCACAGATAAATTCTTACCCTAATAAATTCACAATAAACAGCTAGGTATACGTGAGATCAGACTTCCCCTTAAGACCTCACTGACATTTCATTTTACTTAATCATATTTCTCTGTTTGAATACCACCAGAAATTACAAAGAAAAAATGTAAGATTAGTTGAATAAGGGGAAAAGTTAAAAAAAAAAAAAAACCTCGTATACACTGTGTTATGAATTGAATTATGTCCCACAGAAGTATATGTTGTAATCCCTAACCTCTATACCTGTGATTGGAGCCCTGGTGGCACAGTGGTTAAGAACTCAGCTGTTAAGCAAAAGATTGTCAGTTCAAATCCACCAGCCACGCCTTGGAAACCCTACAGGCAGTTTTACTCCGCCTTTAGTGTATCTATGAGTCAGAATCGACTCGAAGGCATCCATCCGGTTATGGTTGTGGTTACAATCTCATTTGGGAATAGGTTGTCTTTCTTATGTTAATGAGACAGGATTAGTGTAGGGTGTATTTTGAGTCAATCTCTCTTGAAATATGAAGGAGATTAAACAAGCAAGCAGAGCAGAGATTGGGGAAGATTGATGGCAAGCCACATGGAGATCTCTAAAGAACCGGGAAACAAGCTGAAGAAACAAGAATGTTCCTACAGAGCTGACAGAGAGAGAAAGCCTTCCCTTAGAGCCGGCACCCCGAATTCAGACTTCTAGCCTCCTAAGTTGTGAGAAAATAAATTCTGTTTGTTAAAGTCGTTTACTTGCAGCATTTCTGCTATAGCAGCACTAGATAAATGAAACACACTTTTTTTTTTGAACAATTTATTGTAGACAACAAACTAGTTTCCCATTCAGGAATTTGAATACAAACTGTTCCATGACCTCGGTTGCTATCCCCACAATGCATCAGCACTCCCGCTTTTCCACCAGGACTTCCTCTTTCCATTCCTCTCGTTCTCCTGCCCCTCCTTGCCTTCTTCTCTTTGTTTTTGGGCAAATGTTGCCCATTTGGTCTCTTAGAGTTGATTGTTCTAAGGAGGGATCACTTTCCTCATGGGTGTTATTGTTTATTTCAGTCTATTATTTGGCTGAAAGGTGACCTCTGTGATGACTTCAGTTCCAGACTAAAAGGGTATTCTTAGGGCAGTAGTCTCAGGAGTTCCTCTAGTCTCTATCAGTACGTTAAGTTTGGTCTTTTTTTTTTTTTTTATGAAATTGAGTTGTGTTCTATATTTTTCTTCCGTTCTATCTGGGAACTTTTATTGTGTCTGGAAAGACACACTTCTTATCAGTAAATCAGTGAAAAGGAATCAGACGAATAAGTTGACTGAAAGTTTACCAATGTTGCCTACTGATTATATTACTAAGACTAGGAAATAGATATTATATTTCCTGGTGATAGATACTATGACAAAGGTAAACCAATAAAACTGCTGATACAAGGGGTAGAAATACATGAGAGTGAAGAACTATAAGTCTTACAAAGGATGGCAAGGTATAGAACACAACGATCCTAGTTAAATTTTATTGCGCATCATGTACCAAACCTGCAGTGGTTATGGGGATTGACTTTCCCACAGAAAATATACTCTACGTAGTTTATGGGGCAGTTCTACTCTGTCCTGTAGGGTTGCTATGAGTCGGAATCGACTCGACTACACTGGGTTTTTTTGGTTTTTTTAGTCAGTCTAAGTCTGTCAAAGTAATTATTTTTCACCATACCAGAAATTTGATTAGGAAGGAATATATGATCCTATTAATTTGTGATGAGATGGGAGGAGTGTCTTCTGTATGACTCCATGGAAAGGATCTATTAATAATAAAACTCTGTTGCCAATGATTCAGTTTCAACTCATACCAAACCAAAACCATTGCCATCGAGTCTATTCTAACTCATAACAACCCTATCGGACAGAGTAGAACTGCCCCACAGAGTTTCCAAGGAGTGCCTGGTGGATTCGAGCTGTGGCCTTTTGGTTAGCAACCATACCACTTAACCATTACACCACCAACTCATAGCAACCCTCTATTAATAACAGACACTACTCGTCTGTCAGTTTGTCATACTGTGGTGGCTTGTGTGTTGCTGTGATGCTGGAAGCTATGCCACCAGTATTTCAAATGCCAGCAGGGACACCCATGGTCAACAGGTTTAGGGGCACTTCCAGACAAAGACTGACTAGGAGGAAGGACTCTGTTATCTACTTCTGAGAAAAATTGGCAAGTGAAAACCTTATGAACAGAAGTTAAACATTGCCTGATATACATCTGGGAGATGAGACCCTCAGGTTGGAAGGCACTCAAAATATGACTAAGAGGCTCCTCCTCAAAGTAAAGTCAACCTTAAGGATGTGGGTGGAGTCAAGGTTTCAGGACCTTCATTTGCTGATGTGGCACAACTCAAAATGAGAAGAAACAGTGGCAAACATTCATTAATAATCAGAAAGGGGAATGTACGAAGTATGAACATAGGAAAATGAGAAGTCATCAAAAATGAAATGGAATGCATAAAGATCAATATCCTAGGAACTGTTGTTGATGCTGCAGTTAGGTACCATTGAGTTGGTCCTGACTCACAGTGACTCTATGTACAACAGAACTTAACACTGCCCAGTCCTGTGCCATCCTCATAACCATTGTTATGCTTGAGCCCATTAATGCAGCCACTGTGTCAAACCATCCGGTTGAGGGACTTTTTCTGTTTTACTGACCCTCTAGTTTACCAAGCATGATGTCCTTCTCCAGGGACTGGTCCCTCCTGATGACATGTCCATACTATGTGAGATGTAGTCTCCCCATCCTTGCTTCAGAGGAGCATCCAGGTTTTACTTCTTCCAAGATAGATTTGTTCATTCTCTCGGCAGTTCAGGTATATTCAGTATTCTTCACCAACACCATAATTCAAAGTTTTCAGTTCTTCTTCGGTCTTCCTTATTTATTGTCCATCTTTCACATGCTTGGGGTAATTGAAAACACCATGGCTTGCGTCAGGTGCACCTTAGTCTTCAAGATGACATTTTTGCTTTTCAACACTTTAAAAAGGTCTTTTGCAGCAGATTTGCCCAGTGCAATGTGTCTTTTGATTTCTTGACTGCTGCTTCCATGGGTGTTGATTGTAGATCCAAATAAAATAAAATCCTTGACAACTTCAAACTTTTATCCATTTATTATGATATTGCTTATTGGTCCACTTGTGAAGACTTTGGTTTTCTTTATGTTGAGGTGTAATCCATACTGAAGGCTGTGGTCACTAGCTCACTAGGTATTAGCTAAAATGGACTGGCATTGGCCATTTTGAATAGGACAATCATATGGTAAAGTATGCCCAGAATGATAAAATGAAGAACGGTGTTGCGTTCATCATCAAAAAGAACATTTCAAGATCTATCCTGAAGTACAATGCTGTCAGTGGTAGGGTAATATCCATAAAACTACAACTAAGATCAGTAAATAAAACTATTATTCAAGTTTATACACCATCACTAATGACAAAAATTAAGAATTTGAAGATTTTTACCAACTTCTGTCTGAAATTGATCAAACATGCAAATTAAGATGCATTGATTATTATTGGTGGTTGGAATGCAAAAGTTGGAAACAAAGGAGAAAGATCAGTAGCTGAAAAATACAGATTGGTGACACAAAGGATACCACAGCCATATGATAGACTTTTGGAAGACCAATGACTCGTTCATTGCAAATACCTTTTTAAACAACCTAAATGGCTACTATACAGATAGACTTTACCAGATGGAATACACAGGCATGAAATCTGTTACATCTGTGGAAAGAGATGATGGAGAAGCTCAACATCATCAGTCAGAACAAGTCCACTGTCCATCTGTGGGACAGAACATCAGTTGCTCATACGTAAGCTAATGTTGAAGCTGAAGAAAATTAGAGCAAGTCCATGGGAGGCAAAATATGACCTTGAGTATGTCTTATCTGAATTTAGAGACCATCTCAAGAATAATTTCATGCATTGAATACTTATGATGGAGGACCAAATTGTGGAAAGACATCAAGGATATTGCCCGCAAAGAGCACAAAATGATGTTAAAACAACAGGAAAGAACAAAAAGACCAAAATGGATGTCAGAAGAGACTCTGAAGCTTGTTCTTGAAGATAGAACAGCTAAAGTAAATGGGACAAATGATGAAGAAAAAGCTGAACAGAAGATTTCAAAGGGTGGCTTAAGAAAACAAAGCAAACTATCGTAATGAAACCTGTAAAGATCTGGAGTTAGAAAACCAAAAAGAAGACCACTGTAGGCATTTCTCAAGCTGAAAGAACTGAGGAAAAGTTCAATTTTGAAAGATTCTGAGGTGAAAATATTGAAGCATCCAGGAAGTGTCAAAAGGAGATAGAAGGAATACACAGAGTCACTGTTCCAAAAAGAATTGCTTGACATTCAACCATTTCAGGAGGTACCATATGCTCAAGAACTGATGGTCTTGAAGAAAGACGTCCAAGCTGCACTGAAGGCATTGGCTAAAAATGAAGTTCTAGGAGTTGACAGAATACCAATTAAGATTTTTCAACAAATGGATGCAGCGGTGAAGGTGCTCACATGTCTATGCCAAGAAATTTGGAAGACAGCTACCTGGCCAACCATCTGGAAGAAATCCATATTTGCACCCATTCCAAAGAAAGATGATCCAAAGAGTGTAGATATTATCAAACAGTATCATTAATATCACATGATAGTAATATCTTGCTGTGGATAATTCAAAAGCGGTTGCAGCAGTACATCCACAGGGAACTACCAGTAATTCAAGCCTCATTCAGAAGAGGTCATGCAATGCAGGATATCATGGATCTTGGCTGAAGGTAGAGAATAAAAGGAAGATGTTTACCTGTGTTTTGTTGACCATGCAAAGGCATTCAGCTGTATGGATCATAACAAACTATGGATAACATTGCAAACAATGGGAATTCCAAAACACTTAATTGTGCTCATGTGGATGGAATCTGTACATAAACTGAGGGGCAGTCATTACAGAAAAATGGCATACTGTGTGATTTAAAATCAGGAAATGTGCTTGCCAAGGTTGTACCCTTTCACCTTACTTATTCAATCTGTATTCTGAGCAAATAATCCAAAAATCTGGACTGTATCAAGAAGGACTAGCATCAGGATTGGAAGAAAACTCATGAACAATACAGGTGACACAAACCGCTTGCTGAAAGTGAAAAGAACTTGAAGCACTTACTGATGAAGATCAAATACTGCAGCCTTCAGTATGGATTGCACCTCATCATAAAGAAAACTGAAATCCCCACAACCAGACCAATAAACACCATGATAAATATGGAAAGGAAGGAAGGAAGTTGCCAAGCATTTCATTTTAGTTGGATCCACAATCAGTGCCCATGGAAGCAGCAATTAGGAAATCTAATGAGGTATTTCATTGAGCAAATCTTTTGCAAAAGACCTCTTTAAAGTGTTAAAAAGCAAAGATATCACTTTGAGGCATGCATGTGACCCATGCCACAACATTTTCAATCGATTCTTATGCATGTGAAAGCTGGACAATGAATAAGGAAGACTAAGGAAGAATTGATACCTTTAAATTATGGTGCTGGGGAAGAATATTGAATATACCATGGGTTACCAGAAGAGCCAATAAATCTGTCTCTGAAGAAATACAAACAGAATGCTCCTTAGAAGCAGGGATGGGGAGACTTTGTCTGATATACTTTGGACACGTTATTATGAGGGACCAGTTCCTTGAGAAGGACATCATGCTTGGTAAAGTAGAGAGGGGGTCAGAAAAAGAGAGGAAGACCCTCTACAACATGGTTTGACACAGTGGCTGCAACAATGGGTTCAAGCATAAAAATGATTGTGAGGATGGCACAGGACCAGCCAGTGTTTCTTTCTGTTGTACATAGGGTTGATTTGAATCAGAATCAACTTGACGGCATCTAACAAAAACATTTAACAACAGGTTTAGGGACAAATTTTCAGCCTTGTGTACTTGAGCATCACATCTGCACAGGATGCCTCAGTCCATTGCTGCCATTCCTGAGGGTAACCATTCCAAGAATGAAGCTACCTCTTGGAGGACTGAATAAAGTCTTTCTTTCTATCTTTTTTTTTTTTTTTTTTTTTGCATTCTCTATCTCTGAAGTTCTTGTAATTAAGAGTAACTCTGTGGTTTAAACATTTTAGAGTCAGCGCTTACATTTTCTTATTAGAAACAAAGACTTCCTCGCTAGTAGGATTCAGTTATCACACAATCATCTGAAGCCACTGTGATAATCCAAATATGACAATTTTATGGATAATGTAGGGGGAAATTATGGTTCACCTTCCATGTGGGAGACCCAAGTTTGATTTCTGGCCAACGAACCTTATGTGTAGCAACAACCTGTCTGTCAGTGGAGCATCCAGTGTTGTTATAATGCCGAAGAGGTTCCAGTGGGTGTTTCACACTAAGATGCACTAGAAACAAAGCCCTGGCAATTTACTTCCAAAATTTACTTCCAAAATGAGACCCTATGGATCATGAAGGCCAACTTGATTTCAGCTAACAACAATGCCAACAATAGCAACAACCACAAAAATATGATGAATGCTAATGTTACCCTGGACACTCATGGTTTACCAGTGACATGTCATGGTAATAACTAAATTTGGGCATGAAAGGTCAGCTGTCTTGCCTTGCAGTGAGATTAAGTCTAGTTTTCAGTCACAGAACTCTACCCATGGCATCAGGCTGAAGCTAGTCTCTATTCCCACAGCTTTATCTACATCCTGCTGTCTTTATTTTGAGAATGTGCTACCAAAATAAATCAACCCTGCCTTAGGCTCCGCTTCTATAAAACCTGACCAAAGAGATTCAGCTTAGAGAATAAAAATAATTTGTCAAATAGCACAGAGCTACACAAAGAGAAAAGTCAAATTTCAAACCTACTTTGAGTTGCACTTAGCCACTAGGTTATGTCATTATTTTAGAAGAAAGTGTTGGTGGAAGAGTCAGGCATCCTGTCTCACAATTATTCTTTCACTTTGATGCAGTCTAGAAAGCCAAGCCAAATGTAGGTAATGTAATCACTGAAAAGCAGGTATGCTCCTCATAATTTTTCTCAAAGCCCCCTTCACTTCCCTATTTCTCAGGCTGTAGATAAAGGGGTTCATTATGGGAGTGAGCACAGTGTACATCACTGAAGCTACTGCAGTCCTCCTAGAAGGGGTGAATGCAGCACTGATATATGAACCAAAACCTGTCCCACAGAACAAAGAAATTCCTGAGAGATGAGACCCACAAGTGGAAAAAGCTTTATACTTTCCAACTGCTGATGGCATTCTCAAAATGGAGGAGACAATTTGAGCATAAGAGAAAATGATTCCAGAGAGAGGAACACCACCCAGTATTGTAGCTGCAAAGTATGAGAAGATGTTATTGATGAGGGCATCAGAACAGGCAACCTTGATGACCTGAAGAACTTCACAGAAGAAGTAAGGAATTACTAGCTCTGTGCAGAAGGACAGTCGCAATGACATCAGACTGTGGAGCAGGGCGTTCGTGATGCTAATGAACAAGGAGAGTAGAATCAGCAGGCCACAGATGTGGGGGTTCATGATGACAGTGTACTTCACTGGGTGACAAATGGCTACAAAGCGGTCATAGGCCATCACTCCAAGGAGAAAATTTTCCAAAGCAGCAAAAACTAGGACAAAGCCCACCTGGGTGAGGCAGCCTGCATATGTGATACTGTGATTCTGTGCTTGGAGGTTCACTAGCATCTTTGGAATTGTGGTGGTACTGAAACAGATGTCAGTGAGGGACAGATTGGCAAAAAAGAAATACATGGGGGTGTGGAGGTGGCAGTCAAAGATGACAGCCAAGACAATAAGCAAGTTTCCTAGCACAGTGACCAGATATATGGACAGAAACAGACTAAATAGGGGGGCTTGCAGTTCCGGATCTTCTGTCAGTAACTGGAGAAAGAATTTTGAAATATCTGTTTGATTTCTGGGTTCCGTATTGCTGATGACATGACAGAAGAAATATAAGAAAATCAAATGTATGGTTCCTGGACCAGCAGCAGCTACATCACCAGAGGCAAGCACGATCTTGGGAAAGTAGGAGAAGAAAATAAATGGGGTGTCTTCATTATGCATATTTTGTTACTTAAAAAAAAACAACGCTGATATAGCAGAGCATTCTGGAAAGAGGAAATGGTCATGGTCTTTCATTCAGTATGTACTGTTTTTGCACAATCTGCGGATATGATCATTTATAAATTTTGCAATTTTTTACGGACAAATATATAGACTAGGGGAGCAGCCAGATGTGTCTGTCTGAGTCTCCACCACCTTTTTCATAGATCAGAGCTAGACAACAGAGATAATATGAAGGTATGTTAAGAACCAGAAATGGGAAGATAAGGTGAAGCCAACCCCCTCCCCCACAAGAATGCAAGTAAATGTCAGAGGATTCTATAGCAGTCCTCCTGTTTGCTCAGGAGGAACATGGCCCATATCATTACAGAGTGAGAGAAGGAGACTACTGGAATGAGAGCTGCTTGAGCATTGATGCTAAGATACAAGGAAATATGTTAGGAAGGTGGCAGAGAGCCAATTGTCCTATGGGAGACTCCGTTCATTTTATGAACATACCCTAGTCACAGCTTCATCTGGATAAATCTGTACTAAGATATCTGCCCTTAGCCCTCATTTTTAAATATTAGCTAAGCAGTTTTAAGTTACCTGGCTGATATCACTGAAGAATGATGCCTGAACTCTGCCCTGGATGGGAAAGGTGGAAGATGTGTCCTGAAGAAAGACAGAGGGACTGAATGAAGCAGGATGCTTCTGAGCAAGAAGGATCATCTGTGGGTGGAGTCTCAGGTGTGCTGCTTCCTGATGGGGGAGGACTGTTGAGTGAGTTAGTCACGGGAAGACTATTTCCAGTCTCTGTCCCTGGGCAGGTAGTATCCAAAGTTCTTCATTAGCCAAACTGTTTTATTGTTATTCTGATCCCAGGGCAATGCAAATCTGAAAAGACCAAGGCAATTAAAAACAAAAAACAAAAAAAACCTGTTCCTGTCCAGTAGATTCGGACTCATAGCAACTCTAAAGGACAGAGTAGAATTCCCCATAGTGTTCCCAAGGAGTGCCTCGTGGATTCAAATTGCCCATCTTTCAGTTATCAGCCGTAGCTCTAAACCACTGCACCACCAGGGTTTCCGACCAAGATAATAAAAAAAAAAAAAAAAGAGGAGAACTCAGGATGACTGATTCCCAGTAACTGGATTCCACTTCTCTCCACCTCTTTCTGCTCACCTTCCTGGTGCATACTTTGTATAAATTGACAGGCCATCCTTCTCTAACTGAACTCTTATCTTCTTTATTTATATGCAACTAAAAGCATCTCTATTTTACCAATGATATAAGGAAGCTTGATGTTGATTTTATAAAAATACAGTTTATATATGTGGATATAAATATTATATTAAGATATTATACAAATGTAAACATTAAGAGTTGTTTCTTTTTATGAGTCATTAATGTTTCATGAATGTTAATCTTCATCCTGTGTGTATTGCACAGAAGATTCTAAGCTATTCTCTGTAGTCAATTCTGACTATAATCACCGTTGAGAGACATAAAACCCACCCAGTGCCGCCGAGTCGACTCCAACTCATAGAGACCCTATAGACATATTACTCCCTTTTTAGGATTTACAATTTCATCACAGTTTTTCCAGTTTCATCATGATAGTTTCAATCTACATTGTTCTTCAATCTACATTAGTGGAAGGTGGGTTGATAATTTGGCTTTTGATTTTAATAGAGTTGTAAGAAATCACAATGTCATCACTAGTGTGCAGGTTTATCCACATTCTCAGTAGGCTTAGATGGCAGATGGTGAAGATGGTGTTCCATGTGAATACTTCCTTAAAAACCCTTCATATTAAAGAAAAAAATTTTAACTCTGGTGAAAGTATAGTCAGCCAAAGTTACAGGATTTCAACAATTTCTACAGGTTCAATTCAGTGACATTGATTGCATTCTTCAAATAGTGCTACCATACCTGCTACCTCCAAAACTTTCCACTACCAATGTCTTAAACTCACTGCCCCCTATACTTCCCATCCAAACTTTTGAGTTGCCATGGTCAATTTGACCTCACATAGATAATTCTTTAAAAATGTACAATGCTCAAAGCAGAAGTACTTTACTAATTAAGATAAGCCATGTTTTGTTTTGTTTTAAATTACCATTCAAAGAAGACTTTAGTGTATAATATTGGTTTATGGTTTCAAGTTTAAAGATTATTTCAGGGCCATAGTTTCAGGGGTTCATTCAGCCTCGATGGCTGCAGAAAGTCTAAAGCCATTAAAAATTTGAAATTCTGTTCCAAATTCTCCCCCTCCCGCCACCCCATTTGATCAGAATTTTTCTATACAATTTTTGATCAAAACATTTGGTAATGGTAATCAGGCATCATCAAGTTATGGTCTCATGGTAAAGGAGGCAGTTGTTCATGAAGGCAACCAGGCACACATTTGATATCCTTCTCCTATTTCTGACTCTCCTTCTTCCCCAGGTGAATGAAGACTAATTGTTGAGTTTTGATGGCCACTTGCAAGTTGAAACACCCCAGTAACTAGGCAAGAAACTAGGAGGTAGAACAGAAATACTGAGAAAAGAAAATTGGCAACAGATACAAGTGTTTAAGATTTCAACCTATCTTCCTGGAGGACATAACTCAATCCATAGTAATAGGATTCAACAAAATAGAAGAACGTCACAGAAAATGATAAATACAGAATTCAGGATAGTGCTTGCTACTGGGAGGATAGAGGAAAATGTGAATGGAAGACACTTGAAATGGATTCCATGGTGATGGCATTACTTCATTTCTTAACCCAGGGGTAGAGATATGAGTTTTCATTACATTGCCATTCTTTAAGAGCTACAAATACATTTCATACACTACTTTGAAAATGATATGTTAATAAGTAAAACTGAAAAGATTTTCAAATTCCAGATTCTTTTGTAGCCCATATTCTAATACATTCTTCCACGTTCTAATATTTACATCATGCTTCTCAGATTTCAGCACACATCAAAATCTCAAAAAGGAGTTATTAACAATGCTCATCACTGGAATGTATACCCAGAGATCAAAGTCAGTAGTTCTTGGGTGAGGTATGAACATACAGTATGAACATAAATGGAGCATCTTTGTACTAGGAGACACATGTTGTGCCAGGTGAGGTGTCCTCCGAGTGTGCCGGTGAACACAATCCCACCACCACCATCAATGACCTGAACAGTAGGCTCTCTGTACACTCCACTGATGGTACAAGACCTGATTTTTTGTCACACCCATACTACAGAGATGATTCTGACTGATGACTCTGCTTCTTTGTGCCTGTGGGAAAAGCCACCTTCCTGAGCCTGCCACTTTCCCTCTTCTGCTGTCCTGATATGCAGTCAACACGTCTTCCTCAAAATAAAATCCATCCCCACAGGAAAACTATTTTCCTCACAAACACACATTAAAAAGTTTCACATGAGATCTCTAAGAGCACAGGAAGCCCTCTAAAACTTCAGTGATTTAATTAATTTTATTCAACTTCTGTGTAGACTCACCAGGGTTGAGAAAGAAAAACTGCAAAATAAGGTGACTAAGAAGAAAAGTCTTTTGATTTCTTGACTGCTGCTTCCATGGCTGTTGATTGTGGAGCCAAGCAAAATGAAATCCTTGACAACTTCAGTCTTTTCTCCGTTTATCATGATGTTGCTCATTGGTCCAGTTGTGAGGATTTTTGTTTTCTTTATGTTGAGGTGTAATCCATACTGAAGGCTGTGGTCTTTGCTCTTCATTACTAAGTGTTTCAAGTCCTCTTCACTTTCAGCAAGCAAGGTTGTGTCATTTGCATAACGCAGGTTGTTAATGAGTCTTCCTCTGATCCTGATGCCCTGTTCTTTCTCATATAGTCCAGCTTCTCGTGTTATTTGTTCAGCATACAAATTAAATAGGTATGGTGAAAGAATACAACCCTGACGCACACCTTGCCTGACTTTAAACCAATCAGTATCCCCTTGTTCTGTCCGAACAACGGCCTCTTGATCTATGTAAAGGTTCCTCATGAGCACAATCAAGTGTTCTGGAATCCCCATTCTTCACAATGTTATCCATAATTTGTTACGGTCCACACAGCCTAATGCCTTTGCATAGTAAATAAAATAACAGGTAAACATCCTTCTGGTATTCTCTGCTTTCAGCCAGGATCCATCTGACATCAGCAGTGATATCCTTGGTTCCACATCCTCTTCTGAAATCAGCCTGAATTTCTGGCAGTTCCCTATTGATATACTGCTGCAGCCGTTTTTGAATGATCTTCAGCAAAATTTTGCTTGCATGTGATATTAATGATTGCGTTCTATAATTTCCACATTCGGCATTGCATTGGGCAAATCTGCTGCAAAGGACCTCTTCCAAGTGTTGAAGAGCAAAGATGTCACCCTGAAGACTAAGGTGCGCCGGACCCAAGCCATGGTATTTTCCATCGCATCATATGCATGTGAAAGCTGGACAATGAATAAGGAAGACTGAAGAATTAACGCCTTTGAATTGTGGTGTTGGCCAAGAATATTGAATGTACCACGGACTGCCAAAAGAATGAACAAATCTGTCTTGGAAGAAGTGCGGCCAAAATGCTCCTTAGAGGCAAGGATGGCGAGACTGCCTCTTACATACTTTGGTCATGTTGTCAGGAGGGATCAGTCCCTGGAGAAGGACATCATGATTGGCAGAGTACGGGGTCAGCGGAAAAGAGGAAGACCCTCAACAAGGTGGATTCACACAGTGACTGCAACAATGAGCTCAAGCATGACGACGATTGTAAGGATGGCACAGGACCAGACAGTGTTTGTTCTGTTGTGCATAGGGTCGCTATGAGTCGGAACCAACTCAATGGCACCTAACAACAACAAGGACAAATGTAACACCTCATATACACTCTGATCAATAAATCAATTAGACAAGATCAAAGCAAATAGGGGTCCAAAAAAGACTGTCATCTCTACCCAGACTACTGAATAATTATTCATTTGAGTATATTATTAAGACTAGTAAACCTGCTGAAAGATATTACAATAAAGGGAAACCAATAAAACTGCTGAATCAAGTGGTAGAAATGTTTGAGAGCAAGGAATAACAAGCCTTATAAATAATGGTAATGTATAGAACTCAATGATCCCAGTTGGATTTTATCGAGAGTTATGTGCCAGCCATTGTATTAGTGGTTTTAGTGGTTGCAGGGGTTCACTAACCAACAGAAATACAATCTGCATGGTCAGCCTGAGGCTCTCATAGTACTCGATTTTTCCCATACGAGAAGTTTAATGAGGAAGGGATGTATGATCCTATTCAAAGTGGTGAGAGAGGAGGAGATGTCTTCTGTATCACTCCATGGAAAGGTCTATTAACAATAAAAAACCAAACCCATTGCCATCGAGTTGATTCCAACTCATAGCTACCCTATAGGGAAGAGTAGAACTGCCCCATGGAGTTTCCAAGGAGTGCCTCGTAGATTTGAACTGCTGACTTTTGGTTAGCAGCCGTAACTTTTAAACACTATGCCACCAGGGTTTTCCTATTAACAATAGATCTCTATTAACAAAAGATCCTCTATTAATAGTAGGCCCAAAGAAGGAGTCAGTTTTGTGTCTCTGAGCATCAAAAGTGATTAGGACACCTGGATCTGTTGCTGTCCTAGAATGCAGCCACCTTGTAGGAGACTGAATGAAACCCTACCGACCTGTTCTTGTGCATTTTCTACCTCCGAAGTCCTTGTAATGAAGCATTTGTAATGAAAACCTGTTAGAGCCAAGGTTTATATTTTCTTATTAGAATCAAAGTCTTCCTCACTGATAAGGTTCACTTACCTCACAATCTTCTGAAGCCACGGAAATCATCTAATTTTGTCCCTTTTGTAGATAATGAAACTGAATATGATGAATGCTGATGTTACTTTTTACACATACAATTTATCAATGACATGTCTCAGTGATTACTGATTGGGGCATGAAAAGTAAGCTCTCATCTCTCACAGTGGGACTAATTCTAACTTTCCATTCACATGGCTTTGTCCATGGAATCAGGCTGAAGCTAGCCTCTGGCTATCCCCACAACTTTGCTTTCATCCTTTCCTGGCTCTCTTCACCTTCTCCCACTTTCCTTCTGCTGAAATGGATGCCCTCACAATCACATAACAGAATACCTGCCTCAGGTGCTGCTTCTATAAAACTTGACCAAATAAACTGGGGTTAGAGTGTTGCAAAAGGTTTTCACTGGCTAATTCTTTTCAGAAGTAGATTGTCTGGTCCTTCATCCTAGTCTGTCTTAGTCTGGAAGCTCAGCTGAAACCTGTCCATGATGGGTGACCCTGCTGGTATCTGAATACCGGTGACATAGCTTCCAGCATCACAGCAACACACAAGCCCCCACAGTATGACAAAATGACAAAAACTTGCTTTTGAACATCGAGTAGCTAAAGCAAAAGGAAAAAATGATGCAGTAAAAGAACTGAACAGAAGATTTCAAAGGGCTGCTCAAGAAGACAAAATAAGTATTATAATGATGTGTGCAAAGAGTTGGAAATAGAAAAACAAAACAGAAGACCAGGCTCAGCATTTCTCAAGATAAAAGAACTGAAGAAAAAATTCAAGTCTTGAGTTGCAATAGTGAAGGATTTTATGGGGAAAATATTAAATGATGCAGGAAGCATCAAAAGAAGATGGAAGGAATAAACAGTCATTATAACAAAAATAATTGGTTGACGCTCAACCATTTCAAGAGGTAGCATATGATCAGGAACCAATGGGACTGAAGGAAGAAGTCCAAGCTGCACTGAAGGCATTGGCAAAAGGCAAGGCTCCAGGAATTGAAGGGAATCAATTGAGATGTTTCAACAAACGGATGCAGCACTGGAGGTTCTCACTCAACTCGGCCAAGAAATTTGGAAAACAGCTACCTGGTCAGCCAACTGGAAAAGATCCATATTTATGCCTATTCCCAAGAAAGGTGATCCAACCGAATGTGGAAATTATCGAACAATATCATTAATATCACATGCAAGTAAAATTTTGCTGAAGATCGTTCAAAAGCAGATAATATCCACAGGGAACTGCCAGCAATTCAGGCCAGATTCAGGGGAGGACTTGGAAACAGGGATATCATTGCTGATGTCAGATGGATCCTGGCTGAAAGCAGAGAATACCAGAAAGATGTTTACCTGTATTTTATTGACTATGTAAAAGCATTCGACTGTGTGGATCATAATAAATTACGGATAACATTGCAAAGAATGGGACTTCCAGAATACTTAATTGTGCTCATGAGGAACCTGTACATATATCAAGAGGCAATCATTTGACCAGAACAAGGGGAGGCTGTGTGGTTTAAATTCAGAAAAGGTGTGCTTCGGGTTGTATCCCTTCACCATGCCTATTCAATCTGTATGCTGAGCATGTAATCAGAGAATCTGGACTATATGAAGAAGAACTGGGCATCAGGACTGGAGGAAGACTCATTAATAACCTGCGTTTTGCAGATGACACAACCTCGCTTGCTGAAAGCGAAGAGGACTTGAAGCACTTACTGATGAAGATCCAAGACCACAGACTTCAGTATGGATTACAGCTCAACTTAAAACAAAAAAACAAAAAAAAAACAAACCCAGTCCCGTCGAGTCGATTCTGACTCATAGCGATCCTGTAGGACAGAGCAGAACTGCCCATAGAGTTTCCATGGAGCACCTGGTGGATTGGAACTGCTGGCCCTATGGTCAGCTGCCGTAGAACTTAACCACTACACCACCGGGGTTTCCCCTCAACATAAAGGAAACAAAAATCCCTACAACTGGACCAATAATCGACATCATGATAAGTGGAGAAAAGATTGAAGTTGTCAAGGATTTCATTTTACTTGGATCCACAATCAACAGCCATGGAAGCAGTAGTCAAGAAATCAAAAGATGCAGTGCTTTAGGCAAATCTGCTGTAAAAGACCTCTTAAAAGTGATGAAATGCAAAGATAACACCTTGAAGACTAAGGTGTGCCTGATCCAAGCCATGGTATTTTCAATAGTATTATATGCTTGCAAAAGCTGGACAATAACTAAGAAAGACAGAAGAAGAATTGGCGCCTTTGAATTGTGGTATTGGTGAAGAATATTGAATATATCATGGACAGCCAAAAGAACAAACAAATCTATCCTGGAAAAAGTACAACTAAGTTGCTCCCTGGAAGCAAGGATGGTGAGACTATGTCCTACATACTTTGAACATGTTGTCAGGAGTGATCAGTCCCTGGAGAAGGACATCATGCTTGGTAAATACAGTGTCAATGAAAAAGGGGAAGACCCACGACGAGATGGATTGACACAGTGGCTGTAACAATGGGCTCAAGCATAACAACAGTTATGGGCATGGCACAGGACCGGACAGTGTTTTGTTCTGTTGTATATAAGGTCGCTATGAGTTGGAACCAACTTGATGGCATCTAACAACAACAACTGAGGGATGAAATTATCTGTCAAAAGTACAGAGCTACACAAAGAACAGAGTCAGGATCCAATCCCAAGGTGAATTGCGCTTGTCATTTTAGAAGAACGTGTGATGGGAGAGTCAGGAATTCTGGCTCATGAGTATTCTTCCCCTTTGATGCAATCTAGAAATCCAAGCCCAAAGCAGATAATTAAATCACTGAAAAACAGATATACACCTGATAATGTTCTTCAAGCTCCCCTTTATGTCCCTGTTTCTCAGGTTGTAGATAAAGGAGTTCATCATGAGAGTCACCATAGTGTACATCATTGAAGCTACTGCAGTCTTCCTGGGAGAGTGTGTAAATGCAGCACTAATATACATACCTAAGCCTGTCCCATAGAACTAGGAAACAACTGAGAGATGAGACCCACAGGTAGAAAAAGCCTTATGCATTCCACCTGCTGAAGACTTTCTCAAAATGGAGGAGGCAATTTGAGTATAAAAGAAAATGATTCCAGAGAGAGGACCACCACCCAGTATGGTAGCTGCCAAATGTAAGAAGATGTTCTTGACAAAGGTATCAGAACCGGCAATCCTGATGACCTGAACAGCTTCTCAGAAGTAGGAGATTGCCCAGTCTGTGCAGAAAGACAGGTGCAACACTATCAGGCTGTGGATCGAGGCATCCACAGTGGTAATGAAAAAGGAGAGTAGAATCAACAGACCACAGTGGCAATGGTTCATGATGACTGTTTATGTCTTGGTTGACAAATGGCCACATAGAGGTCATAGGCCATTACTCCAAGGAGAAAACATTGCAAACTAGTGAAAACCAGGACAAAGCAGACCCGGGTGAGGCAGCCTGCATATGTGATGCTCTGATTCTGTGCTTGAACGCGCACCAGCATCTTTGGGATAATGGTGATGCTGTAACAGATGTCAGTGAAGGACAAATTGGCAAGAAAGAAATACATGGGGGTGTGGTGGTGGAGTCAGAGCTGACAGCCAGGATGATGAGCGGATTTCCCAGGACAGTGACCAGATATATGGACAGAAACAGGCCACAGAGGAGGGGCTGCAGTTCCAGATCCTCCCTCAGTGTCAGGAGAAGAATTCTGAAACATTTATTTGGTTTCTAGGTTCCATATTAATGAATCTGATGGAAAAGATGAGATGAAGACAGTGAAATGTGTGGGCCCCATACCAGCCGTAGCTGCATCACCAGAGGCAAACATCATCTAGGTCAGGAACACGAGGAATGGAGGGGAATACAGTTAGTGCCATCTGTGTGCATCTTATTTGATTATTTAATAAAAAAATACATGAATCAGATCAATAGCTGAGCATCAATATTTGTTTATTCTGGAAAGTAGTTAAAGGTGCTATTTTTTTTTTTTTTTACACCATCTGTGTTGGTATGATCATTTTAAATATTTTGTAATTTTATAGGAAGAAAATCCTGGTGATCCACTTCTGAAAATCAGCCAAAGAAAAGCCTATGAATTAAAACAATTTGATTCACAACCGATTATGGGGATGGCATAGGACCTGGCAGCTTTTTGTTCTGTTGAGCATGGGTTGCCATGAGTTGCGGGCAAACTCACTGGCAGCTAGCAGCCACAACAACAATCTGGCTCTGGTGGACTTCCCGTAGGCCCAGAATTCCAGCCCAAAAGGCATATTCTATCCAAGTGTGAATGGACACACTTACTCCAAGGAAAGATCTACCTTTACAAAGAAAAATATGTTTACAGCCTCCCAGACATGAAGCATCAACAAAATTATTGTTATTACTATTTTTTAAAAAGGTAATATTATAGAGAAAAATGGAAGGAGGAATTCAAAGAGTCTGTTGACACTCCACATCTTTTTCCAGAGATTAGAGCCAGGTGACACAGATAATACAAATGTGTGTTAAGAACCAGGAGTGGGACGATAAGGCGAAGCTGACAGCCCTCCTATTTCACCACCACAAGAATGCGAGTAAATATCAGAGAATTTTATGGTAGTCATTGTGTTTGAGAAGGGGCAATTTCTGCTCAGGAGGAAAACGATCTTTACCATTATAGAGACAGAGTAAGAGACTGGTAGAATTGGCGTTCCTTGGGATTGGTGCAAAGAGACAAGGAATCATGTCAGGAAGATGGAAGATAGTTAGGCAGGAGTCCATGGGAGACTTGAGTTCAATCATTTTATGCATGTACTCTCTTCACAGCTTGCCCTGGATGAACTTGTGAGGAAACTCCTGCCCTTATTTCCAAACAACAACTAGCGATTTTAATTACCTGGCTGGCATCACTGTAGAATGATGTTGACGCATTCCCTGAATGGTGAAGGTGGAAGATGTGTCCTGAGGAAAGGCAGAGAGACTCAGTGGGACACCTGGCTCCTGGGCTTGAGGATCACTTGTGCGTACAGTCTCTGGTGTGCTGCTTCCCGGCTGGGGGGGTGAGGGGATATTGAGTCACGGGCAGTCACATGCAGACTATTTTCAGTCTCTACATCCCTGGGGGCTCAAATTCCAAAGCTTCTCATTAACCAAAAACTTTTATTGTCATCCTGATCCCAGGGCAGCACAAATCCTGAAAGACCAAGTCTTTATAATGTGAAATTCAGGATGGTCAACTCCCTGCCCCCGTGAGACCAGCTGCATGTGATTCGTCTCTCTTTGTTTCTGCTCACCTCTATGTCACACACCATGAATATGTGGACACACATTCTTCTCCAACTGGACTCCAGTCTCCTTCATTTTTTTTTTTTAACACAACTGGTAGCAACTCTATCTTACCAGTGAATTTAGGAAACCTGACTCCTATTTTAGGTGTGAAGGGATAGTTTATGTATATGGGTATATTTATCAACACCCATTTTTTTTTCTTTTTTTTTTTTTTTTATGGAAGCAGCAGGCAAGAAGTTAAATGAAAATTGCATTGAGCAAATCTGCTGCAAAAGGCCTCTTCAAAGTGTTAAAAAGCAAAGATGGCACTTTGAGGACTAAGGTGTGCCTGACCCAGGCCAAGGTATTTTCAATACCCTCATATGTATGTGAAAGCTGGACAATGAATAAGAAGAATTGATGACTTTGAATTATGGTGTTTAAGAAGAATATTGAATATACCATGGACTGCCAGAAGAACAAACAAATCTGTCTTGGAAGAAGTACAGCCAGAATGCTCTTTAGAAGCTAAGATGGTGAGACTTCATCTCGTGTACTTTGGACATGTTATTAGGAAGGACCAGTCCCTGGAGAAGGACATAATGCTTGGCAGAGAGTCAGCAAAATAGAGGAAGACCCTCAACAAGATGGACTGACACAGTGGCTGCAAAAGATGGGCTCAACCATAGAGATGATTGTGAGGATGGCACATGACTGGGCAGTGTTTCGTTTTGTTGTAGATAGTTACTATGAGTGGAGACTGATTGGATGGCACCATCCAATCGTATATGTAAAAATATACCTAAGATTTTGTAAAATGCAAATGGTCTGTGTTCGTTCTTTCTGAGAGTCATCGAATGAACCTGAAACTTACTGTATGAATATCATGAATATCAAATAAATCTTATGACTTCATACACAAATTTAATCTTGTGGAAATTTTGTTTTTAACTACCTAAATCAGATCATTGATTGTTTTTGTTGTTAGGTGAGGTTGAAATGATTACAACTCAGAGCAACGCTATACAAAACAGAACGAGACAATGCCTCGTCCCGTGTCATCCTCAGAATTTTTACTATGTTTGAGCCCATTGTTGCAGCCACTGTGTCAATCCATCTCATTGAGGGTCTTCCTGTTCTCCTCTGACCCTATACTTTACCAACCATGATGTCATTCTTCAGGGACTCATCCCTCCTCATAACATGTCCAAAGTATGTGAGACAAAGTCTCTCCTTCCTTGCTTCTAAAGTGCATTCTGGCTGTACCTCTTCCAAGACAGATTTGTTCATTTTCTGGCAATCCACGGTATACTCAATATTCTTCGCCAACGCCATAGTTCAAAGGCATCAACTATTTTTTGGTCTTCCTTATTAATTGTCCAGCTTTTGCATGCATATGAGCCAATTAAAAATAACATGGCTTAGGTCAGGTGCAACTTAGTCCTCAAAGTGACAACTTTGGTTTTTAACACTTTAATGAGATCATTTCAACAGATTTGTCCAATGCAATAGGTCATTTGATTTCTTGACTACTGTTTCCATGAGCCATAGTCTAGGGGCTTCCTCCAGCACCTGTCAGACCAGTAAGTCTGGTCTTTTTTGGGATTTTGAATTATGTTGTACCATTTTTCTCCCACTCTGTCTGGGGCCTTCTATTATGATCCTTGTCAGAACAGTCCATCGTTGTTGCCAGGTACCATCTAGTTCTTCTGGGCTCAGGATGGTGGAGGCTGTGGTTCTTGTGGTCCATTAGTCCTTTGGACTAATATATTCCTTGTGTCTTTGGTTTCCTTAATTCTCCTTTGTTCTGAATGGGATGGGACCAAGAAATACATCTTAGATTGATGCTCGCAAGCTTTTAAGACCCCAGATGCTACTTACCAAAGTAGAATGTAGAACATTTTCTTTATGAACTATGTTATGCCAATTGGCCTAGATGTTCCCCAAGACCCTGGTCTCCAGCCCTCAGCCCCAGTAACTTGGTCCCTGAAGTGTTTGGATGTTTCTGGGAAGCTTCTAAGACTTTGCCTTGTTCAAGTTGTGCTGATTTCCCATATATTGTGTGTTGTCTTTCCCCTCACCAAAGTTAATGCTTGTCTATTACTGGGTACTATCTAGTTAGTGATTTCCCCTCCCCATTCAAGCCTTCCCTTTTAACCATCAAAGATTGTTTTTTTCTGTGTAAACTTTTTCTTGGGTTTTTATAATAGTGGTCTTATACAATATTTGTCCTTTTGTGATGACTTATTTCACTCAGCATAATACACTCCAGATTTATCCATGTTGGGAGATGTTTTCAAGATTCATCATTGTTCTTCATTATTGCATAGTATTCCGTTGTGTATATGTACTATAATTTGTTTATGCATTCATCTGTTGATGGGCATTTAGGTTGTTCCCATCTCTTTGCTATTGTGAAAAATGTTACGACGAACATGGGTGTGCATATATCTATTCATGGGACAGTTCTTATTTCTCTAGGATATATTCCTAGGAGTGGGATTGCTGTATCATATGTATTTCTATTTCTAGCTTTTTAAGGAGTTGCCATATAATTTTCTGTAGTGGTTGTACCATTTTACGTTCCCATCAACAGTGCATGCGAGTTCCAATCTTTCCAAAACTTCTCCAACATTTGTTATTTAATTTTTTTTTTAAATTTTTTGATTAGTTCCATTAATGTCAGTGTGAGATGCTTTCTCATTTTAGTGTTGATTTGTATTTCTCTAATGGCTAATAACTGCTAACATTTCCTCATGTGTCTATTAGTTGCTTGAATGTCTTTTTTGGTGAAGTGGCTGTTCTTGTTCTTTGTCCACTTTTAACTGAATTGTTTGTCTTTTTGTTGTTGAGGTGTTGAAGTATTCTATAGATATTAGAGATTAGATTCTTGTTGAGTATGTTATAGCCCAAAAGTTTTCCCAGCCTGTAGGTTCTCTTTTTATTCCTTTGGTGATGTCTTTTGATAAGCATGAGTGTTCAATTTTTAGGAGCTCCCAGTTTATCTTCTGGTATCTGTGCATTGTTATTTACGGTTTGTATTGTATTTATGCCATGCATTAGAGCCCCTAGCATTGCACCTATTTTTTCTTCCATGATCTTTATAGTATTACGTTTTATATTTAGTTCTGTGATATATTTTGTGTTAGTTTTTGTGTATGGCGTGAGGTATGGGTCCTCTTTCTTTCTTTCTTTCTTTTTTACAGATGGACATCCAGTTTTTGACAAACCATTTTATTTCCCCTGGAATCTATTTCTTGGTTCATGGAGTTGGGTTGATCCACACCATTTGCCCTAAGGTATTCTTTTGAAACTTGAGCCTTTAATGAACTGATTTTCCTGGAGTAATCTTCAAGTCAAACAGTATCCTGGTAAGCAGTTTAGTGGAGACTGTTTTGCCTCAGGTATCAGGTTCTTTTAAAGAATTACCAACATACAGTCAGTTTTAAGAAGCAGGAACCCACAGTCTAACTGGAAAATGTATGTCATTTTCTTAGTGATTCTGCTGCTACAACTGACTGACCCTGGAACCCTGCATGTATTCTCATACTATCTCCTGAGAAATTAACATGACAGTAACCTGCCTAACCTGTTTTCACTATCCCCTCTTTGACCTACCTTCCCTACATTTTTCAGTTGACCGCTGCCTGATTTGAATCATATCCACTCACAACAAAAATATTCTGTTACATTAAT
This sequence comes from Loxodonta africana, assembly GCF_030014295.1. Lineage (NCBI taxonomy): Eukaryota > Metazoa > Chordata > Mammalia > Proboscidea > Elephantidae > Loxodonta > Loxodonta africana. Next base: position 19,277,430 of record NC_087344.1, read on the forward strand.
TTCTGGTGTTTCTCTGCGCATTTAGGTTTTTTGACAATTCCTGGCATCAGAAGTTGGATCAATAGCAAATGACTAACTTCCCCCAGAGCTCTCATTGGACATAGATGTAATGTCCATAAAAGCCCTTTCAGCATACTGCCGCTGTGGAGCATCTGAAGGTCATCTTGATAAGCCCTCTCAGGCTCTCCAGCTCTACTCCTTTTGCATTTTAAGCTTGAATTCAATATTTATAATGAGTTTGGTGAATTTGGTGTTTTGCAGTGCTTAGGGCTGTCTCAAAATGGGATATGCCAAATCCAAGAAACAGTGGATTTTCCTAGTGAAACTGGCTCACTACATGGCCAAGAACTATGGATCTAGGTTTTGTTTGTATTTGGATTTTTGTTTGAGCTCCCTCTCATCATCAGTTTATCAAATCAGAGACCATAGGCTAAAACTATAAACCTCTTAGGAGGAAACAGAGTGGCAAGTCTTTATGATCTTGGATTGGAAAACAGTTTCTTAAATGTGACACCAAAAGCACAGGCAAGAACATTCACCCTCTTATAATATCAGTCAAGTTCAGAGCTTCCAGGGATTGGGATATCTTTGGGGGGAGGCATTATTCAACCCAGTACAGAGGGGCTGTCTTCTGATGATTCCATGGAAATGCCTAGTAACAATAAACCCAGAGAAGGACGGCAAGTTTTCTCTCTCTGGGCATCATGTGCGGATATGAGACCTGAATCTGTTGCAACAATCAGGTGACCATAAAGGGAACCAGTCCTAGGATGAGGTCACCGCACAGAGGACTAAATGAAGCCTACTGTCTTGTTCCTGTACATTCCCTACCTCTGAAGGCCTTTCTTTGTAATGACATATAACTTTATTGCTTGAGGATATTAGAGTCAGTTCTTTTTCTTCTTAGAACCAAAGGCTTCTGCACTGATGAAATTCAAATACCTCATAATCATCTCAAATTACAGAGATCATTTTGTAGGTGATGAAACTGAGTCTGGTGGATGCCGATGTTGCCATTATCAGAGACAGTTTATCAGTGAAAGATCTCAGTAAGTACTAAATTGGGGCCTGAAAGGTCAGCATCCTTGTCTCACAGTGAGGTAAGTATGGGGTGCAATTCACAAACCTGTCCATTAGATCAGCCTGAAGTTACTCTCTAGCTGTGACTATAACTTTAGATCCCTCCCTGCCTTGTCCATTGTCTCCTACTTGATTTTGTCTGAGAAGGCTACTGTTACCTGATTAGGATCCGTTCCCTGGAGCAGTCCAGCCAATGAAACATACTCCAAGTCAGAAAGAGTGAGAAAGTTTATTAAGGAGTTTTTTTATACATCACCTGGGACCTGGCAGCAACACAGGCTGTCTCTATGGAGTCTGGAAGGGCAATTTTGACATTAGAGCTTATACAGAATCTTACAATGGTTACAAGTGTCTTTGTAGTCCCCTGCCAGGCATTTCTTTATTAGGCTAAAGATATATATATCTGATATCTGGGCTCCAGCTTTCCTGTGGGGGTTGTATGCCACAGGCAGTCCTGACAGAACAAAAGGTTATTTGCATCAGTTTAAAACAAAGACCAAAGTCATTAATATTTGGTCAAAACAAAATCATTAACAGAGGTACGTGAAGGAGGCAGGCAGAGGAAGAATAACTTAAAGATTTATCATGGCCTTAGTTGTGTTAAGCTCTCAGTTGCCCATTTTGAAAAAGGAGAAAACATGCTCGGGGTATTGGGGTCACACTGCTAACAACATCACTATAATAAAAAGCCCTTCCTCAGGCTCTGCTTCTGTGGAACCTGCCCAAAGAAACTGAGTTTAAAGAGTTGAAATAATTCGTGAAACAGCACAGATTTAAACAAAAAAGCAAAGTCAGGTTTCAACCCCAAGTTGAAATGCACTTAGTGTAGTGAGTTTAATGAACTTCAAGGATGATCAAGAAAAAAGATTATGACCATGAGATAGCAGTTGAAAGGCAAGCTGTTTTATTGGTGTGATGCATTGACAGCTGCATGTAGGGTGTAATCTCCCACAGTAGGAGGTCTTCCAGAGGCAAGAGGTGCAGGAAGAAAACAGAAGGGGAAGAAGGGATGAGAACTCCCAGGGAAGTGCAGAAGGAAGGAGGGAGATTATGTGTCCCTGTGAGAAGCCCTACTGCAGCAAGTTGGGGAGTCTCTGGGTCAAAGGTACTCCAAAGGCAGAGCACATTAGGATTATTATAGCGACAGGTCTTCGCCCATCTATGGATAGCAAACGCTGGGTGTATTTTTGTGGGATAAGTAAGGGAGGAAGGCTCTAAGTTGGTAAAATTCTGATTACGTGGGCTATTTTTAAAACAAGTATGTACAAATTTGAGTTTGACACTGGCACACTTTTTTGAGCTTGCTATGAAGAAGTACACAAATGGGGGCTAATATACAGAGGTTGTTTTTGACTCATTTTTATAATGCTTAGGCATTATGTCATCTAGTTAGGAATTCTGACTCTCCAGTATTTCTTTTACTTTTACTCATTCTAGAAACCCAAGCCCAAAGCAGATGACACAATCACTAAAAATAAAGTATCCTACCAGTGATTTTTCTCACGGCTCCCTTCATGTCCCTGTTCCTCAGGCTATAGATAAAAGGATTCATCATTTGAGGGACCACAATGTACATCACGGAGGCTACTGTTGTCTTCCTGGAAGAGTGTGTAAATGCTGAACTAATGTACACTCCAAATCCTGTCCCATAGAACAAGAAAACAACTGTGAGGTGAGAACCACAGGTGGAAAAAGCTTTATACTTTCCAACAGCTGATGGCATTCTCAGGATGGAGGAAACAATTTGAGTGTAAGAAAAAATAATCCCAGAGAAAGGAATACCACCAAATATGCTAGACATAAAATATAGTATGATGTTATTGATGAGGGTATTGGAACAGGCGAGCTTGAGGACCTGAACAACTTCACAGAAGAAGTGGGGGATTTCCAGGTCTGTGCAGAAGGACAGTCTCAGCAACATCAGACTATGGACCAGGGCATTCATGATGCTAATGAACAAAGAGAGTATGACCAGCAGACCAAGGAAGTGGGGGTTCATGATGACTGTGTACCTCAGTGGATGACAAATAGCCACATAGCGGTCATAGGCCATTATTCCAAGGAGAAAATTTTCAAAACCTCCAAAAATTATGGCAGCACATACCTGGGTGAGGCAGCCAGTGTAAGTGATAGAGTTTCTCTGTGTATTGATGTTCACTAACATCTTCGGGACTGTGGTTGTACTTAAACAGATGTCGGTAAAGGACAGATTGGAGAGAAAGAAGTACATGGGGGTATGGAGGTGGAAATCATAGCTGATAGCCAGGATGATGAGCAGGTTTCCCAGGATGGTGACCAGATACACGAACAGAAAGATGTTGTAGAGAAGGGGCTGCAGTTCTGGATCCTCTGCCAGTCCCAGGAGAAAGAACTCTGAAACTCCTGTTTGGTTTCTGGGTTCCATATTGTTGATTAAACTGATGGAAAAGATAAGTGACAAGACAATCAAATATGTGGTCCCTGGACCAGCAGAAGCTTCATCACCAGAGACAAAAGCCATCTGGGAAGGGAAGGAGAAGAATGGAGAAGACTAGAAAGTTTGTGTCCCCTGTACACGTATTATTTGGCTATTTATTAAAAAAAAAAAAAACCTGAATCTAATACAGCTGAGTGTAAACATTTATTTGTTCTTGAAAGGGGTGAAAAGTTAGTCATGGTTTTATATACATATTTTCATACTACCTGTGCTCCTGTGGTCATTGTAAATATTTGGCAACTTTATAAAGAGAAAATAAATGAACTAGGGAGATGGTGTGATGTGTGTGTCTCAGAATCCATGTCTTTCCAAGATAGGAACTGGATAACAGAGATGATAAAAATATGTGTTAAAAACAAGGAATGAGGAGACAAATTCCACAAACCACCTCCTTCTCTACCACAAGAATTCAAGTAAATATTAAAATTCTGTAGTGTTCATCTGGAAACCTTGGTGCCGTAGTGGTTAAAAGCTACAGCTGCTAACCAAAAGGTCACCAGTTCAAATTCACCAGCTGCTCCTTGGAAACTCTATGGGGCAGTTCTATTCGGAAAACCTTCACAGGGTTGCTATGAGTGGGAATCAACTTGACAGCAACAGGTTTGTATTTTTTCATTATAATGGTCATCATGTTTCAAAAGGGACAGATTTATGTTCAGGAGGAAAATGGTCCCTCCATTGTAGAGAGAGAAGAGGAGACTGGTAGAATGAGAGGTCCTTGAGACTGGTGCAAAGATACATGGAAACATGTCAGGAAGATGGAATAGATGCAGGGGTCCACGGAAGCCTTATTTCCAATCATTTTATGCATGTACTCTCATCATTCTCCCTGATGAGAGAAAGACCCTCAGTGGGAAGTACTGACACAGTGACTGCAACAATGGGCTCAAGCATAGCAATGATTATAAGGATGGCACAGGACTGGGCGACGTTTCTTTCTGTTGTGCTTGGGTTCACTATGGCACCTAACAACAACAACTCTCCTCCCAGCTTCCTCTGGATGAACCTGTGAGGAAACACTTGCCCTCTTTCTAAATGTTAACCAAGGGACTCTAGGTTACCTGGCTGGTGTCATTGAGGAATGATGCTTAACACCTGCCCTCGATGTTGGATGATGTAGATGGACGTTCTCTCCACAGGAAAGGCAGAAGGGCCTGGTGAGGCACCCAGCTCCTGGACAAGAGGATCATGGTGGGTAATGTCTCAGGTGTGCTGGTCCCTGACTGAAGAACTGCTCCTGAGTGAGGGGGTAACAGGCAGACTATTTGCAGATTCTGTATCCCTAGAGGCTCAATATCCAAAGCTCCTCATTAGCCAAACATTTTATTGTCATTCTGATCCAAAGAGTACAAATTCTTAAAGACCAAGACAATAAAAGGTGGAATTCAGGATGGGTGATTTCCTGACAAGGCTGGTTGCTTGTCATTCACCTTTCTCCACCCATTGTTTCTGCTCACCTCCATGTCACACACCTAGCACACTTGGACATACCATTCTTATCTAACTGCATTCCAGTCTTCTTTATTTAATTACAACTGAAAGCAACTCTATCTAACCAAATGACCTTAGGAAGCCTGATACCTATTTCAGGTGTGAAAATATTGTGTGTTGTTCTTGTTCACAGGCTCCACAGGGTCGGTTCTGACTCATAGTGACCCTATGCACAACAGAACAAAACACTGCCCGGTAATGCTCCGTCCTCACAATCGCTGCTATGTTTGAGCCCATTGTTGCAGCCATTGTGTCAATCCATCTCAGTGAGAGTCTTCCTCTTTTTCACTACCCCTTTACTTTTTTTTTTTACTTTAGTAAGCATGCTGTTGTCATTCTACAAGGACTGGTCCCTCCTGATAACGTGTCCAAAGTATGTGAGATGAAATTTTGTGTGCCAATTTAGTATTCACTTAAAAATATTTTACCTTTAATGAGCTCTATTTTTCATGTGTTTTACCACATTTAACTATTTCTGTATAAATTTTGTTAATATATAAACTTTTGAAAACCAAATTGAGACAGGACGGCATTGTAATTTCACCTTTTGCTATCTGAACTTGATTCACTTCAAATACATGAAATAATAGATATAATACAATAAAATACAGCTGGTCACACCAAAAAGATAAACTTTTTCTTGCACCACAGAAAGACCTGAAACATAAAAGCTCATTCCAATAAGTACTAAACTGAGTCAATGTTGCTGACAAGTGAAGTGAGTCATGGATGAAGAATCAAAATCTGGACTTAATAAGGTAGAGAACGTTGGTGACTCTTCAGGAGCACTTTCTGTTGCATGCAGGGGCAAGGACCTGATTGGAGTTGACAAACTAAAAAAAAATATTGTGCTTTAAGTGTAACTTACAATGCAAATTAGTTTCTCGTTCAGGAATTTATACATAAATTGTTTTGTGACATTGGTTGCAGTCTCCACAATGTGTCAGCACTCTCCCCCTTTCTGTTTGCACCAGGTTTCCCATATCTACTCCTCTATTTTTCCTGTCCTTTCCTGTCTTTGTGTCTTTGCTTTTGGGCAGGTGTTGCCCATTTAATCTTCTATACTTGATTGAACTAAGAACCACGTTCCTTATGTGTGTTATTATTTATTTTATTGGCCCCTCTAATATTTGACTGAAAGGTGGGCTTTGGGAGTGGCTTCCATTCTGAGTTAGCAGGGTGTCCAGGGGCCATAGCTCGGGTGTTTCTCCAATCTCCTTTAGATAAGTAAGTCTGGTCTTTTTCTGTGAATTTGAATATTTTTCTACAGTTTTCTTCTGCTCTGCCAGGGACACTCTATTGTGATCCCTGTCAGAATTGTCTGTGGTGGTAGCTAGGCACCATCTAGCTCTCCCGGGCTCAAGCTGGTGGAATCCCTGTTTCATGTGGCCCATTAGTCCTTTGGACTAGTATTTTCTTTTTGTCTTTTGTTTCTCCTTTGCTCCAGTTGGAATGGGACCAATGGATGTATCTTACATGGCTGGTCACAAGTTTTTAAGACCCCAGATGCTACTCACCAAAATAGGATGTAAAGCATTTTCTTTATGAACTATGTTGTGCCAGTGGATGTCGATGTCCCCCAAGACCATGTTTCCCAGCCCTCAGCCTCAGTAAATTGGTCCCTCAAGGTTTTCGATGTGTCTAGGAAGTTTCTATGACTTTGTCTGTTTTGAGTTGTGCTGAATTCCCCTACGTTGCGTGTTGTCTTTACTTCACCAAAGTTAACACTTGTCTACTATCTAGTGATTTCTCCTCCCACATTTTCCCTCCTTGATAACCATCAAAGATTTTTTTTCCCTCTGTGTAAGCTTTTTTTATGTTTTTATAATAGCGGTCTCATACAACATTTGTCCTTTTGTGATGATTTATTTCATTCAGCATAATATTCTACAGATTCATCCAAGTTGTGAGATGTTTCACAGTTTCATCACTGTTCTTTATCATTGTGTAGTATTACTTTGTAGGTACAGTAATTTGTTTATCCATTCATCTGTTGTTGATGGGCACTTAGGTTGTTTCCATCTTTTTGCTATTGTGAATAAAGCTGTACTGAATATGGGTGTGCATATGTCTATTCATGTGATGGCCCTTATGTCTCTAGGCTGTATTCCTAAGAGTGCGATTGCTGGATAGTATGGTATTTCCACTTCTATTTTTATAAGGCGGTCCTATATCATTTTCCATAGTGGTTGTACTATTTTAAATTCCCGCCAGCAGTGCGTAAGAGTTTCAATTCCTTCACAACCTCTCCAACACTTATTATTTTCTGTTTTTTTAATTTTTTATTAGTACCATTAATGTCAAGGTGAGATGGTATCTCATTTTAGTTTTGATTTTCATTTCTCTATTGGCTAATAATTGCAGTATTTTCTCATGTGTCTGTTAGCTGCTTGAATGTCTTCTTTGGTGAAGCATCTGTTCACATCCTTTGCCCATTTTTTAATTGGATTGTTTGCCTTTTTTTGTTGAGGTGTTCAAGTATTCTATAGATGTTAGCAATAGGACCGTTGTCAGATATGTCATTGCCAAAAACTTTTCCTAGTCGGTAGATTCTTTTTTTATTTTTTTGATGAGCATAAGTCTTTAATTTTGGGGAGCTCTCAGTTATCTAGTTTATCTTCTGGTGTTTGTGCATTGTTGGTTATGTCTTGTATTGTATTTATGCCATGCATTAGGGCCCCTACCATTGTCTATATTTTTTCCCCATGATCTTTCTAGTTTTAGGTTTTATATTTAGTTTTTGATGTATTCTATGTTAGGTTTTATGTATGGTGTGAAGTATGGGTCCTGTTTCTTCTTCTTCTTCTTTTTTTTTTTGTAATAGATGGACTTCCAGTTTTGGATAAACCATTTTAATTCTGTTGGAAAATCCACATTTCTGGGTTCATGGAGTTGGGGTGATCCACACAGGCCATTTTCCGTCAGGTATCCTTTTTCAAATCCTTGAGCATTAAAGGAATTGCTTTTTCTGGTGTCCTGTCCAGATCACATCATAGCCTATAGAGCAACTTATCAGAGACTGTTTTACTTCAGGCACTGGGACCTTTTAGAGAATTATAAAGGTGGAGTCAGTTTCAAGAAGCAGGAACCCAGGGTCTGACCGAAAAATGTGTGGTACATCCTTAGTGACTCTGTTCCTTCAACAGACTGATCCTGGAGCCCTGCATATGTTCTGATGCTATCTCTTGAGATATTAACATGACAATGACCTATATAGCCTCTTTTCGCTATCCCTTCTTCTGAATGCCTTCTCTATATTTTTGAGTTGATGCTGCCTGATTTGAATAATATCTACTCACAATGCATATATTCTGTAATACTAATTTCTGATGATTCTCTGTGCATTTAGGTTTTTTGACAATTGCTGGCATCAGAAGTTGGATCCATAGCAGCTGACCAACTTCCCCCAGAGCTCTTGTTGGACATTAGCATGACACCCTCAAAAGCTCTTTCAGTTCATTGCCTGCATGGAGCATCTGGAGGCCATCTTGGTAAGCCCTCTTGGACTTTTGAGTTCCACCCCTTTTTTGTTTTGAGCTTGAATCCAATATTTATTGTGAGTTTGGTGCATTTGTTGTCTTGTAGTGCTTAGGACTGTCTCAAAATGGGGTATGCCAAATTCAATTAAGAAAAACGAAACAAACCTGTTGCCATTGATTCCAACTCATAGCAACCCTATAGGAGACAGTATAATCGCCCCATAGAATTTCCAAGGAGTGCCTGGTGGATTTGAACTGCCAATCTTTTGGTTAGCAGCCATAATTCTTAACCACTATACCAGAGTTTCCAATCCAATAAAGAAGTGGATTTTCCTAGTGGAATTCTGTCTCACTACATGGCCAAGAACTATGGGGTCTAGGTCTTGTTTGCATTTGTATTTTTCTGTTTGAGCTTCCTATCATTTTCAGCTCGTCAAATTGGAGACCACATTGGGGTACTTTTCAGTTAGAGAGACTGCTGTGTTTGAGATCTAAATTAGAAAACCATGGTGCCAAAACCAGACAGGATCAATGGGTTGCTTAATTTGATTGATATTCTGAAGTTTCTAAACACATTCAGGATTCCAAAATAACTTCTGTGAAAGATTTTGTTTCAAAAATTGTAATTCATAAGAGGCTGTATCTCTCACTGGAAGAATGAAATAGGTTCGGAAAGAATGAAACTGGTTTTTATATGGTTGTTACAAAGAAATTCCAGAGTTTTTTTAAGCCACAAAACGTGTAGGCATGAGAACTTCAAGGTCTTCTAGGGTATTTATTGCCAACAGAAAGATGCTCATGTGAGGATAAGCTGGAACGGGAGATGAGCCAGAGCATTATGCTGCCCACCAGCTGATAGAAAACTCTCATGCAATGGCAGTACACTGTAAAACAAAATACTCACCAAACCCTGCATCAGACTCCCTGCTAGGTGTTGTACTCAACTGTGGGAAACCAAAGTTTCAATCCAAGAGAACAGAATCCTTGACATCTAAGAGAAGTGAGCCTAGAGCTCCCTCATATTGGGATCCTGGTTTGAGGTTCATGTTCAAAATAAGCTGAGTATATTAAGAGTAATTTTTAATTGGGAATTTCAGTGATCACTTTGTGAAAATGAGTTCCCGTTTTCTCTCTTTTTTCTTCCACTTTGGGAAAATGGGTTCCCATTGCATTGTCTCTTCTTTTCTCTTTGGAGAACTTTTTTTTGTTACTCAGCTTTTGTCAAAGTGTCTGAGACCCATCTGAGACTCTGGCAAGTTAATCACTTTTACCTAGAACCTGTTGAAATGAATCAATCTTACCAATTTCCAAAGGTACATTAACAAAAGGGGTACCCTATTTGCTTTGTTTTGTGTTGTTTAGGAGTACAGCCTGGTTTTTATAGCTGGCCTCACAGATCAGTGAACTTATGTTGCTTTTATGTCTCTCTTTTGTGTGTGTGTTTGTATGTTCAAAGAGCTTGTATCTGACCCAGAGTTGTGTCTTTTTTTTTTTTTTTTTTTCCTGCCTTCTGTCAGGCTGGAGGCTGTGGCTGACAGTTTTTTTTTTTTTTTTTTAAGTGAGGTCAAGTCTCAGCTCTTTCTCTTGCAAAAAAACACACAAAAAACAAAAAAAAACTGCTTCTTGTGCCTGTCTTATAATTTGGGTTTGGGTTTTCAGTAGCTACTTTGAGAAAGTTTGATATAAATTGGTCTATTTGAAAAGTGCACTGAAAAAAGATGGAAATTTTTTTGATAGGTATACCACAGTCTTATAAAGGACAAATTATTCTAAATTGATCCTATAAAAGATTCTTTAAAGTGTACAAAAGATAGGATTATGAAGGTGTAATAATTCCCTACCTCCAGACGGTATTATTAAATTAGATTATTTCTTCAAAGAACTTTGATCAATCAGTTTAGTGATAAATAAGCACTTATAAAATTTAACAGTCCAAATATTTACAGGAAAGGAAGTATTTTGCCTCTCAAAATTCCTATGCCAACTTAAACATATGTAAATGAATCGAGATTGCCCATTTCTTCTTGTTGAGGATAAACCTTAGAGAGGGAGGGCAGGACAAGTTCAGGGCTCCTTGGCCCTCACTCTCTGAGGCCCTTGTAGCTCCCATAGAGGTGTTGAAGAAAAGACCCCTCTCAACCTTGTAAAACAAAAGAAATTAAGATAAATAATGTGGACTCTGATGAGGTTAAAATAAGAAAAATCCTGTCCTAAAACAGTTATCAGAAATTGGGTGAATCTCCAAGATAAAGAACCATGACTAAGCTCTCTCTATTGCAGAGGAATTTTAAGAATTCAAAAGATAAAAATCACAATGAAAAAACAAAAAATCCCCACCCAAAATAGAAAAAGGTCAAATGCATATCAATGACTTGGTCAGGGTTGGCCAAGGCTTTGAGTTAAAAAAACAAACAACAAAAAAGCCCAGTTATTAAAATCTCAAAGGGTAAAAATCTGAATGAAAATATAGACTATTTAAACAAACTTTATTTCACTAATAATTGTATTTTGTGATATACGGTCTTAAAATAATTTCAAAGATTTTTCTAGGTAACTTATTGATATTGAATTAATGGATAGTCATTATAATTTGTTTAAATACTTTTGCTTTTTATGGCACAGAGAAGGAAAAGAGTGGAAGATATGTATGTAGGTATGTATACATATATGTGAATATATATATATGTGCTGTTAAGTTGGTTCTGACTCATAGTGACCCTATGTACAACCAAACGAAACACAGATTGATCCTGCCTCATCCTTACAATTGTTGTCATGCTTGAACCTGTTGCTGCAGCCACTACGTCAATGCATCTTGTTGAGGGTCTTGCCTCTGCTTTAACAAGCATGATGTCCTTCTCCAGGGACTGGTACCTTGTGATAACATGTCCAAAATATGTGGGACATCGTCTCACCATCTTTGCTTCTAAGGAGTATTCTGGTTGTGAGACAGATAGGGTTAACTGTGCTGGTGGAACAAAAGAGCTGTTAAAATGTTACCATCTAGAAGTTGGGTAAACAGGAACCACACCCTGCCAACATGAGATAAGACTGAAACAACCTGTGAATTACTATCTCCTTCTTAGTGTTTTTCTAGTCCCTTCCTCCTTTACAGGCTCCGCATGCCCAGAAGAACGAAGTGTGACCACTGTTTAACCTTCCTTAGCCCTTCCGAAGATGACAATGTAGTGCTGAAGATCAGTGTGCTTGTGCTACATCACATAATAAGCGATGCCAAGGTCTGCCAAGAAGACTCCATCTTGAATATCCGTGGGTTAAATCTTGGATTCCAGGTGTGTGTACAACCTAATCAGCATGCGCCGCCATTCTGAGAAGTACCTGCCCCTTGAAAAAGAAGCTGACTAAATATTCATTACTCTATTGTCTCCACTGAACCCATATAAGCCCTAACCTTGCTTCCCTTTTCGAGTCAGTCTTTTGGAGAGGCTTAGTCTCCAGCTGACTCCTTTTATTTGACTCAAGCAAAACAAAGCTTGCTAAAGATGAAGTTTGTCTTTCGCGTGTATTCTTACTGAGGAAAAGACAAGGACCTTTGTGTTAGATTGGCGATTGGTAACAGTTGTACTTCTTCCAGGACAAAATTGTTCATTCTTTTGATAGTCCATGGTATATTCAATACTCTTCACCAACACCATAATCTAAAGACTTTGATTCTTCTTCCGTCTTCCTTACTCACTGTCCATTTTTCTCATGCATGTCAGGCAATTGAAAACACCATGACTTGGGTCAGGCACACCTTAATCTTCAGATGACATCTTTGCTTTTTAACACTTTAAAGAGGTCTTTTGCAACAGATTCGTCCAATGCAGTACATCGTTTGATTTCTAGATGGCTGTTCCCATGAGTGTTGATTGTGGATCCAAGTAAAATGAAATCCTTTACAACTTCAGTCTTTTCTGTTTATCATGATGTTGTTATTGGTTCAGTTGTGAGGATTTCTCTTTTCTTTATGTTGAGGTGCAATCCATACTGAAGGCTGTGGTCTCAGATCTTCATCAATAAATGCTTTAAGTCCTCTTCACTTTCAGCAAGCAAGGTTGTGTCATCTGCATAACGCAGATTGTTAATGAGTCTTCCTCCAATCCTGTTGCCCTGTTCTTTCTGATATAATCCAGACTCTCGGATTATTTGCTCAACGTGCACATTGAATATGTATGGTGAAAAGATACAACCCTGACACAGACCTTTCCTGATTTTAAAACCATGCAGTATCCCCTTGTTTTGATCAAATGACTGCCTCTTGATCTATGTACAGGTTCCTCATGAACACAATTAAGTATTCTGCAATTCCCATTCTTTGCAATATTATCCATCATTTGCTATGATCTGCACAGTTGGATGTTTTTCCATAGTCAATAAAACACAGGTAAACATCCTTCTGGTATTCTCTGGTTTCAGCCAGGATCCATCTAACATTAACAATAATACCCCTGGTTCTTCTAAATCCAGCTTGGATTTCTGCCAATTCCTTGTTGACGTACTGCTACAGCCACTTTTGAAAGATTGTCACAAAATTTTACTTGCATGTGATATTAATGAGATTGTTCAATAATTTCCACATTCGGTTGGATCACTTTTCATTGGGATGAGCACAAATATGGATCTCTTCCAGCCGGTTGGTCAGGTAGTTTTCTTCCAAATTTCTTGGCATAGATGAGAGAGCACTTACAGTGCTACATCTGTTTGTTGAAACATCTCATTTGGTATTCCCTCAATTCCTGAAGCATTGTTTTTCACCAGTGCCTTCAGTGCACCTTAGACTTCTTTCTTCAGTACCATTTGTTCCTGACCATATGCTGCCTCCTGAAATGGTTGAATGTCGACCAGTTCTTTCTTATATAGGTACTCTGTGTATACCTTCCATCTTCTACTGATGCTTCCTGCATATTTCAATATTTTCCCCATAGAATCCTTCAATATTGCTACTTGAAGCCCGAATTTTTCCTTCAGTTCTTTGAGCTCAAGAAATGCCTAGCTTGTTCTTCCGTTTTGGTTTTTCTAACTCCAGGTCTTTGCACATGGCCTTATAATAATTTACTTGGTCTTCTGGCTTCACTTGTTGAAACCTTCTGTTCAGCTCTTTTACTTCATAGATTCTTACTTTCGCTTTAGCTACTCAACGTTCACAAGCCAGTTTCTGAGTCTCTTCTGACACCCATTTTGGTTTTTCTTTCTTGTTTGTCTTTTTTAATGACCTCTTGCTTTCTCCACATATGATATCCTTGATGTTATTCCACAACTCGTCTGGTGTTTGGTCATTAGTGTTAAAGGCATCAAGTCTATTCTTGAGATGGTCTCTAAAGTTAGGTGGGATACGCTAAAAGTCATAAATGGCCATTGTGGACTTGTTCTAATTTTCTTCAGCTTCGACTTGAACTTGCATATGAGCAATTGATGGTCTGTTCTGCAGCTGACCCCTGGCCTTGTTCTGACTGATGATATTGAGCTTTTCCATTATCTCCTTCCACTGATGTAGTCAATTTGATTCCTGTGCATTCCATCTGGCGAGGTCCGTGTGTATAGACACTGTTTATGGTGTTGAAAATGGGTATTTGCAATGACGACGTGGTTGGTCTTGCAAAATTCTATCATTTGATCTCCAAAGATACAAGGAAAGATGGAAGATGGAAGACAGGCAGGAGTCCATGGAAGACTTAGTTCCAAGCATTTTATGCATGTACTTTCATCAGTCTCCCTGCTGAGAGGAAGACCCTCAAGAGGATGGACTGACACAGTGGCTGCAATAATGAACAACAATACACTCAAGCATAGCGATGATTGTGAGGATGGCACAAGATCAGGTAACATTTCGTTCTGTTGTACATGGGGTCGCTATGAGTTGGAATTGACTCAATGGCACCTAACAACAACTCTTCTCACAGCTTTTTCTGGATGTGCCTGCAGTGAAACACCTGTCCTCATTTCCAAACATTAACTAAGGGACTCTAGGTAACCTGGATGGCATCACTGAGGAATGAGGCTAAACATCTGCCCTGGATGTTAGATGATGTAGGCAGAAGGTCTGTCCTCAGGAGAGGCAGGGGGACCGAGTCAGGCACTGGGTTCCTGGGCTAGAGGATCATCTGTGGGTGGTGTCTCAGCTGTGCTGCCCCCTGACTGGAGAAGGGCTGCTGAGTGAGAAGGTCACAGGCCAACTATTTGCAGTCTCTGTATCCCTGAGGGCTCAATGTTCAAAGCTCCTCATTAGTCAAACACTTTTATTGTCATTCTGATCCAAAGACAGTGCAAATCCTTAAAGACCAAGACAATAAAACGTGGCATTCAGGATGAATGATACCCTGAGGAGGACAGATGCATGCCGCTCACCTCTCTCCATCCATTTCTGCTAACCTCTATTTCAAACACCTTGCACACATGATGTACCATCCTTATCTAATCGAAGTCTTCTTTACTTAATTACAACTGAAAGCAACTCTTATCTTACCAGTAACCACTGCATAGGATTTCCAAGAAGTGGCTGGTGAATTCGAACTGCTGACCTTTTGGTTAGCAGCTGAAGTCTTAACCACAGCACCACCAGGTTTCCACCACTGATATTAGGAAGCCTGATGCCTATTTTAGGTGTGAAAGTATAGTTTATGTATGTTGTTGCTAGGTGCCCTCGAGATGGTACTGATTCATAATGAGCCCAGTTACAGCAGAATGAAACAATGTTCCATCCTGCCACCCTCCCAATCATTGCTATGTTTGAGCCCATTGTTGCAGCCACTGTGTCAGTTCATCTCATTGAGTGTCTTCCTCTTTTTTGGTGACCCTCTACTTTACCAAACACCATGTCCTTCTCCAGGGACTGACCCCTCCTGATAACACGTCTTAAGTATGTAAGACGAAGTCCTGCCATCATCATTCTAATGAGCACTCTGGCTGCACTTCTTCCAAGACAAATTTGTTCCTTCTTTTGGGAGGCCATGTACTTTCAATATTCTTTGCCATCACTATAATTCAAAGGTATCAATTCTTCCTCGGTCTTCCTTATTCATTGTTCAGCTTCTGTATGCACAGGAGGGGATTGGAAATACCATGGCTTGGGCCAGGAGTACTTTAGTCCTTGAGGTAACATCTTTGCTACTTAACACTTCAAAGAAGTATTTTGCAGCAGATCTGCCCAATGCAATGCCATTTGATTTCTTGACTGTTGCCTCCATGGGCGTTTATTATGAATCCAACTAACATTAAATCCTTGACAACTTCAATCTTTTCTGTTTATCATGATGTTGCATCGTCATATTGGTGCAATTGTATTTTTTTTTCTTTGTGTTGGGGTGGAATCCATCCCGAGGGCTGTCGTCTTTGATCTTCATCAGTAAATACTTCACCTTCATTTTCAGCAAGTAAGGTTGTGTCAATTCCTGGAGCCCTGTTTTTCGCCAATGCCTTCAGTGCAGCGTGGACTTCTTCCTTCTGTACCATTGGTTCCCGATCATATGTTACCTCCTGAAATGGTTGAACATTGACCAATTCTTTTTGGTATAGTGTATTACTTTGTCTTCTTGAGCTGCCCTTTGAAATCTTCTGTTCAGCTCTTTTACTTTGTCATTTCTTCCTTTTGCTTTAGCTACTTGACATTCAAAAGCAAGCTTCAGAGTCTCTTCTGACATCCATTTTGGTCTCTTCTTTCTTCCTTGTCTTTTAAATGAGCTCTTGCTTTCTTCATGTATGATGCCCTTGATGTCATTCCACAACTCATCTGGTCTTCGGTTGTTAGTGTTCAGTGCATCAAATCTATTCTTGAGATGGCCTCTAAATGCAGGTGGGACATGCTCATGGTCATACTTTGGTTCTCATGGACTTGTTCTAATTTTCTTCAGTTTCCACTTGAACTTGCAGAGGAGCAATTGGTGGCCTGTTCTGCAGTGGGACACTGGCCTTGTGACTAACGATATTTAGCTTTTCCATTGTTTCTTCTCACAGAAGTAGTCGATTTGATCCTTGTATATTCCATCTGGTGAGGTCCATGTGTATAGTTTCATTACAGTCTCTGGTAATCACCAATGCATCCTTATTGCATGTTCCTCAATTTCAGACTGTAGAAGTTGGTTAAAATCTTCAGTTTCTTCCTCTTTGGCCTTAGTGGTTGGTGGGTAAATTTGAACTATGGTCGTGTTAACTGGTCTTCCTCGCAGACATGTGGATATTATCCTGTCACTGACACATAGTACATCAGGATATATCTGGGAAATGTTCTTGAAGATGAATGCAATGCCATTCCTCCTCAAGTTGTCATTCCCAGCATAGTAGACCATATAATTGTCCAATTCAAAATTGCCAATAGCAGTTCATTTCACCTCACTAATGCCTAGGATATCAATGTTTATGCATTCCATTTCATTTTTGATGACTTCCAGACTTTCTAGATTCATACTTCATACATGCTAGGTTTTGATTATTAATGGTCTGGAAAGCTTTACTCCATCCTTGTCATTAAGGTCAACTCTACTTTGAGGAGGCAGTTCTTCCCCAGTTGTCTTTTAAGTGCCTTCCAACCTGAGGGGCTCATCTTCTGGCACTATATGAAACAATGTTCCTCTACTATTCATAAGGTTTTCACTGGCTAAATCTTTTCAGAAGTAGGCTGCAGGGTCCTTCTTCCTAGTCTGTCTTATCTTAGTCTGGAAGCTCAGCTGTCCACCATGAATGACCCTGCCGATATTTGAATACTGGTGTCATAGCTTTCAGCAACATGCAATCCCCCACAGTACTACAAACTGACACACATGTGGGGGAAGATTTCACATCAGCACAATTAAATGTTCTGGAATGCCCATTTTTCACAATGTAATACATAATCTGTTATGATCCACACAGTTGAATGCCTTTGCATAGTCAATAAAACACAGGTAAACATCTTTCTGGTATTCTCCGTTTCCAGCCAAGATCCATGTGACATCAGCGTGATAGCCCTCATTCTACATCCTCTTCTGAATTTGGCTTGAACTCCTAGCAGTTCCTTGTTGATGTACTTCTGCAACTGTTTTTGAATTATCTTAATATACTCATGCACATACTTACATATGCGTATGAATATAATAATTTGGAAATATACCTAAGCTATTGTAAAATGGAAATATTCAGCATCGTTTCTTTATAATAGTCACTGAATGTTCCCTGGACATTACTTTTCAATCTGTATATTTTACATATACTGTATTCTAAACTCTTCTGTCTGATCAATTCTGATTGTGATCACTCTAGAGATGTTACTCCCTTTTAGGGGTTCCATAGCAAGCTTCTCCAATTTCATCACAATAGTTTCAATGCACATTTTTCTTCACATTAGTGCAAGGTAGGTTTATATTTTTTGCTCTTGATTTTTAATAGAGTTGTGAGAAATCATGATGTCACTGGCTAGGCACTTCTATGCAGGCTTACCCATAGACTCAATAGATTTTCTTTTTGTTGTTGTTGCTAAGTGCCATTGAGTTGATTCCAACTCATAGCAGCCCTATGTACCACAGAACAAAACACTGCCCGGTCCTGCACCATGCCCACAATCGTTGTGATGCTTGAGCCCCTTGTCAATAGATTTGTTAAATAAAAACAAATTTTTTTTTAATTGATGAAGATGGTACTCCAATTTAGTACTCATTTAAAAATCTTTAACTTTAATGAACTCTATATTTTCATTTGTTTTACCACATTTGACAATTTCTTTATGAACTTTGTTAATACATAAACTTTTGAAAACCAACTTGAGACAAGAGGGCAAAGGATGGCACCTAATAGGCTACTGTGAACCTATTAGACAAGAAAGAGTGAGCACATAGATGGAAAAACATGGAGGGGAAAATATATTCCCATTCAAATAGAATCAATAAGTTCTAATTTAAATATCCTTGAAGAAAAGCAGTGAAGAAAAATGATGACCAACAAGAATACAATAATCAGATCAGACAGAGGTCAGCAACGTTGAAATGGAGTGAGTGCTGTGGAGAATAGAAAAGATAAGATCAAAGATGTAGTGTCAAACAGGTCATTTAAAGTCTCCTGATGGCAAGGGCAGACACAGGGTCACTAGGTGTAACGATTTTGTAATATTCCTAGAATGATGGTGGCTTTCACCACGGTGGTAACAGTAGAGGTAGAGAAATTTGCTGGGATTCTGGATATATTTTTATTGGATAGACAATAGAGTTTTCTGGAAGAGTGTGCATGGGGTATAAGATAGAGAGAGGAAACAAAGATGATGTTCAGTGAGAGAAAACTGCTCAGCCCCTAAAAGAATGGAGTTGCCTTCAACTGTGATAGGAAAGACTGTGAGCAAAGTCTTAATATCAGTGTAGCATTTTGGAGTATGTTTAGTTTGAGGTGCCAGTTAAGCATCCACATAATGATAGCAAGTAGGCAATTAAATACAGAAGTCTGGAATCCAGGAGAGTGGTCCTTCCTGGAGTCATGAATTTGGGAGTTGTCTATGACTTTAAAGCCATGAGTCTTTTGGCTATTCAGTACCTGTCATGAACATTAATGTGAAAATACTCAACAGAATACTGGCAAACCAAATCTAAGAGCATGCCAGAAGGATTATATGCCAAGACCAAGTGACATTTTGACCAAAATGAAACAGAAGTAAGTCAATCAATGTAATATACCATGTGATCATTTCAATTGATGCAAAAAAGGCATTTGACAAAATCCAACACCCTTCCATGATAAAATACTCAAGAAACTAAGAATAGAAGGAAAATTCCTCAACAGTATAAAGGGCAGCTAGGAAAAATCCACCACAAATATCATACTCAGTAAAGAAAGACTAAAAGTTTTCCTCTCTAAAATCAGGAATAAGACAAGAATGCCTTCTTTCACCACTGCTATCGACGGCAGTGGGTTATTCAACATTGGAATGGAAATTCTAACCAGGAAAATTAAGCAAGAAAAAGAAACAAAAGACATTGAAATTAGAAAGGAAAAGAAACACTAACTCCATTCCCAGATGACATGATCCTATATATATGAAAAATCCCAAAGAATTTGCAGCAAAGCTACTATGGCTAATAAATGAGTTCAACAAAGTTGCAGGGTACGTGAACACCACACACACACACACACACACACACACTATATATATATATATATATCTGGTAACAGCCCAAACCAGCTGGTAATAGGACATAAGTGATTCAAGGGCTACAACAATCAAGACAGCACAATCTAGTAGCCCATCTACGTATATTGAAAGAAAACAAAACAAGATAAGACTCAGTGAGCAAATATAGAATAAATCACTACAATATCTCAGAGATGGCTCGGAGACAGCAGTCAATATCAAACCACATAAAGAAGCAGACCATGATTGCTTCTACAACTCTCCAAACTAAAGAATCAATATCTTTCCCAAACGAAGATACAATCCTGAATTTCCAGATGCAGAATATAAAAAACTAATTTACAGAATGCTTCAAGACATCGGGGATGACCTCAGAAATGAAATAAGGCAATCTACAGAAAAAGCCAAGGAACACACTGATAAAGCAGTTGAAGAACTCAAAAAGATTATTCAAGAACATAGTGGAAAATTTAATAAGCTGCAAGAATCCACAGAGAGACAGCATTCAGAAATCCAAAAGATTAACAGTAAAATTACAGAATTAGACAACTCAATAAAAAGTCAGAGGAGCAGACTCGAGCAATTGGAATGCAGGGTGGGGGATCTGGAGGACAAGGGAATTGACACGAATATAGCTGAAATAAAATTAAATAAAAGAATTAAAAAAAATGAAGAAACCCTAAGAATCATATGGGACTCTATCAAGAAGAATAACTTTGTGTGTGATTGGAGTCCCAGAACAGGGAGGGATAATAGAAAATACAGAGAGAATAGTTGAAGATCTGTTGGCAGAAAACTTCCCTGACATCATGAAAGATGAAAGGATACCTATCCAAGATGCTCTTCGAACCCAATTTAAGATTGATCCGAAAAGAAAATCACCAAGACATATTATCAGCAAACTTGCCAAAACCAAAAATAAAGAGAAAATTTGAAAAGCAGCCAGGGATAAAAGAAAGGTCTCCTACAAGGGAGAATCAATAAGAATAAGTTCAGACTACTCAGCAGAAACCATGCAAGCAAGAAGGCAATGGGATGAAATATATAGAGCACTGAAGGAGAAAAACTGCCAGCCAAGGATCATATATCCAGCAAAACTCTCTCTAAAATAAGAAGGCGAAATTAAAACATTTACAGATAAACACAAGCTCAGAGAATTTGCAAAAACCAAACCAAAGCTACAAGAAATATTAAAGGAAATCGTTTGGTCAGAAAACCAATAATATCAGATACCAGCACAACGCAAGGTCACAGAACAGAACATCCTGATATCAACTCAAATAGGGAAATCACAAAAACAAATTAAGATTAATTTCAAAAAGAAAAAAAACGCTCAAAACCGGAAATCATAGAAGTCAATATGTAAAAGATCACAATAATCAAAAAGAGGGACTAAATACAGGGGGCATAGAACTACCATATGGAGAGGGAAACAAGGCGATACAGGACAATACAAGTTAGGTTTTTACTTAGAAAAATAGGGGTAAATATTAAGGTAACCACAAAGAGGTATTCCAACTCCATAACTCAAAATAAAAACCAAGAAAAACATAACAACTCAGCAAACATAAAGACAAATACTATGAAAATGAGGAACACACAATTTACAAAGAAAAATGTCTCAGCACAAAAAAGTAAGTGGAAAATGAAACTGTCAACAACACACATAAAAAGGCATCAAAATGACAGCACTAAACACATACTTATCTTTAATTACGCTGAATGTAAATGGCCTAAATGCACCAGTAAAGGGACAGAGAGTCTCAGACTGGATAAAGAAACACGATCCGTCTATATGCTGCCTACAAGAGACACACCTTAGACTTAGAGACACAAACAAACTAAAACTCAAAGGATGGAAAAAATTTATCAAGCAAACAACAAGCAAAAAAAAGCAGGAGTAGCAATATTAATTTCTGACAAAATAGACTTTAAACTTAAGTCCACCACAAAGGACAAAGAAGGACACTACATAATGATTAAAGGAACAATTGACCAGGAAGATATAACCATATTTAATATTTATGCACCCAATGACAGGGCTACAAGATACATAAAACAAACTTTAACAGAACTGAAAAGTGAGATAGACACCTCCACAATTATACTAGGAGACTTCAACAAACCACTTTCGGAGAAGGACAGGACTTCCAGTAAGAAGCTCAATAGAGACACGGAAGACCTAATTACAACAATCAACCAACTTGACCTCATTGACTTATACAGAACATTCCACCCAACTGCTGCAAAGTACACTTTTTTTTCTAGTGCACATGGAACATTCTCTAGAATAGACCACATATTAGGCCATAAAACAAGCCTTTGCAGAATCCAAAACATCGAAATATTACAAAGCATCTTCTCAGACCACAAGGCCATAAAAGTGGAAATCAATAACAAAAATCAGGGAAAAGAAATCAAATACTTGGAAACTGAACAATACCCTGCTGAAAAAAGACTGGGTTATAGAAGACATTAAGGAGGGAATAAGGAAATTCATAGAATGCAACAAGAATGAAAACACTTCCTATCAAAACCTCTGGGACACAGCAAAAGCAGTGCTCAGAGGTCAATTTATATTGATAAATGCACACACACATAAAGAAGAAAGAGCCAAAATCAGAGAACTGTCCCTACAACTTGAACAAATAGAAAGTGAGCAACAAAAGAATCCATCCGGCACCAGAAGAAAACAAATAATAAAAATTAGAGCTGAACTAAACGAATTAGAGAAAAGAAAAACAATTGAAAGAATTAACAAAGCCAAAAGCTGGTTCTTTGAAAAAATTAACAAAATTGATAAACCATTGGCCAGACTGACTAAAGAAATACAGGAAAGGAAACAAATAACCTGAATGAGAAACGAGATGGGCCACATCACAACAGACCCAATTGAAATTAAAAGAATCATATTGGAGTATTATGAAAAATTGTACTCTAACAAATTTGCAAACCTAGAAGAAATGGATGAATTCCTGGAAAAACACTACCTACCTAAACTAACACAATCAGAAATAGAACATCTAAATAGACCCATAACAAAAAAAGAGATTGAAACGGTAATCAAAAAACTCTCAACAAAAAAAGCCCTGGCCCGGACGGCTTCACTGCAGAGCTCTACCAAACTTTCAGAGAAGAGTTAACACCACTACTACTAAAGGTATTTTAAAGCATAGAAAATGACAGAATACTACCTAACTCATTCTATGAAGCCACCATATCCCTGATACCAAAACCAGGTTAAAAAAAAAAAAAAAAGACATCACAAAAAAAGAAAATTACAGACCTATATCCCTCATGAACATAGATGAAAAAATCCTCAACAAAATTCTAGCCAAGAGAATTCAACAACATATCAAAAAAATAATCCACCACGACGAAGTGGGATTTATACCAGATATGCAAGGCTGGTTTAATATTAGGAAAACCATTAATGTAATCCACCATACAAATAAAACAAAAGACAAAAAACACAGGATCTTATCAATTGATGCAGAAAAGGCATTTGACAAAGTCCAACACCCATTCATGATAAAAACTCTCAGCAAGATAGGAATTGAAGGAAAATTCCTCAACGTAATAAAGTGCATCTATACAAAGCCAACAGCCAACATCACTCTAAATGGAGAGAGCCTGAAAGCATTTCCCTTGAGAACGGGAACCAGACAAGGATGCCGTTTATCACTGCTCTTATTCAACATTGTGCTAGAGGTCCTAGCTAGAGCAATTAGGCTAGACAAAGAAATAAAGGGCATCTGGATTGGCAAGGAGGAAGTAAAATTATATCTACTTGCAGATGACATGATCCTATACACAGAAAACCCTAAGGAATCTTCCAGAAAACTACTGAAACTAATAGAAGAGTTTGGCAGAGTCTCAGGTTATAAGATAAACATACAAAAATCACTTGGATTCCTCTACGTCAACAAAAAGAACATGGAAGATGAAATCACCAAATCAATACCATTCACAGTAGCCCCCAAGAGGATAAAACACTTAGGAATAAATCTTACCAAAGATGTTAAAGACCTATACAAAGAAAACTAAAAAGCACTAGTGCAAGAAACTAAAAAGGACCTACATAAGTGGAAAGACATACCTTGCTCACGGATAGGAAGACTTAACATAGTAAAAATGTCTATTCTACCAAAAGCCATCTATACATACAATGCACTTCTGATCCAAACTCCAATGACATTTTTTAATGTGTTGGAGAAACAAATCACCAACTTCCTATGGAAGGGGAAGAAGGCCCGGATAAGTAAAGCATTACTGAAAAAGAGGAAGAAAGTGGGAGGCCTCACTCTACCTGATTTTAGAACATATTATACAGCCACAGTAGTCAAAACAGCCTGGTACTGGTACAACAGGTACATAGACCAATGGAACAGAATTGAGAGCCCAGGTATAAATCCACCCACATATGAGCAGCTGATATTTGACAAAGGCCCAGTGTCATTTAATTGGGGAAAAGATAGTCTTTTTAACAAATGGTGCTGGCTTAACTGGATATCCATTTGCAAAAAGATGAAACAGGACCCATACCTCACACCATGCACAAAAACTAACTCCAAGTGGATCAAAGACCTAAACATAAAGACTAAAACGATAAAGATCATGGAAGAAAAAACAGGGGCAACGTTAGGAGCCCTAATACAAGTCATAAACAGAATACAAAACATTACCAAAAATGACAAAGAGAAACCAGATAACTGGGAGCTCCTAAAAATCAAACACCTATGCTCATCTAAAGACTTCACCAAAAGAGTAAAAAGACCACTTACAGATTGGGAAAGAATTCTCAGCTATGACATCTCCGAGCAGCGCCTGATCTCTAAAATCTATATGATTCTATTAAAACTCAACCACAAAAAGACAAACAACCCAATCAAAAAGTGGGCAAAGGATATGAACACACATTTCACTAAAGAAGATATTCAGGCAGCTAACAGATATATGAGAAAATGCTCTCGATCATTAGCCATCAGAGAAATTCAAATTAAAACTACGATGAGATTCCATCCCCCTCCAACAAGGCTGGCATTAATCCAAAAAACACAAAATAATAAATGTTGGAGAGGCTGCGGAGAGATTGGAACTCTTATACACTGCTGGTGGGAATGTAAAACGGTACAACCACTTTGGAAATCTATCTGGCGTTTTCTTAAAAAGTTAGAAATAGAACTACCATACAACCCAGAAATCCCACTGCTCGGAATATACACTAGAGAAATAAGGGCCCTCACACAAACAGATATATGCACACCCATGTTTATTGCAGCTCTGTTTACAATAGCAAAAAGCTAGAAGCAACCAAGGTGTCCCATCAACGTATGAATGGTTAAATAAATTGTGGTATATTCACACAATGGAATACTACACATTGATAAAGAACAGTGATGAATGTGTGAAACATTTCATGGCATGGAGGAACCTGGAAGGCATTATGCTGAGCGAAATTAGTCAGAGGCAAAAGGACAAATATTGTATAAGACCACTATTATAAGATCTTGAGAAATAGTATAAACTAGAAGAACACATACTTTTGTGGTTACGAGGTGGGGAGAAAGGGAGGGTGGGAGAGGGCTATTTACTGATTAGTTAGTAGATAAGAACTACTTTAGGTGAAGGGAAGGACAATACTCAATAAACGGAAAGTCAGCTCAACTGGACTGGACCAAAAGCAGTTTCCAGGATAAACTGAATGCTTCGAAGGTCAGCAAAGCAAGGGCGGGGCTTGGGGGCTATGGCTTAATGTGACTTCTAAGTCAATTGGCAAAATAACTCTATTATGAAAACATTCTGTATCCCACTTTGAAATGTGGCGTCTGGGGTCTTAAATGCTAACAAGCGGCCATCTAAGATGCATCAGTTGGTCTCAACCTACCTGGATCAAAGGAGAATGAAGAACACCAAGGTAACTCAATAACTATGAGCCCAAAAGACAGAAAGGGCCACATGAACCAGAGACTTACATCATCCTGAAACCAGAAGAACTAGATGGTGCCCGGCCACAACCGATGACTGCCCTGACAGGGAGCACAACAGAGAACCCCTGAGAGAGCAGGAGATCAGAGGGATGCAGACCCCAAATTCTCATAAAAAGACCAGACTTAATGGTCTGACTGAGACTAGAGGAATCCTGGTGGTCATGGTCCCCAAACCTTCTGTTGGCCCAGGACAGGAATCATTCCCGAAGACAACTCATCAGACTTGGAAGGGACTGGACAATGGGTTGGAGAGAGATGCTGATGAGGAGTGAGCTACTTGTATCAGGTGGACACTCAAGGCTGTGTTGGCATCTCCTGTCTGGAGGGGAGATAGGAGGGTAGAGAGGGTTAGAAACTGGCAAAATTGTCATGAAAGGAGAGACTGGAAGGGCTGACTCTTTAGGGGGAGAGCAAGTGGGAGCATGCAGTAAGGTGTATATAAGCTTATATGTGACAGACTGACTTGATTTTTAAACTTTCACTTAAAGCAGAATAAAAATTATTAAAAAAATAAAAAGAGATTGGATTAAGGCACTATCTAATGTAACTGCTCCTAATCCCTCTCATGAACATCATATTAATAGGATTTACAACACATAGGAAAATCACTTTAGATGACAAAATGGTAGATAATCATACAATACTGGGAAACATGACCTAGCCAAGTTGACAGATATTTTGAGGGGACACAATTCAATCCATGACAACTATCAACCCAACCCAGCCTACTGAATAATTATTCATTTGATTATATTATTAAGACTAGTAAAACCTACTGAAAGATATTACATTAAAGGTAAACTAATAAAACTGCTGAATCAAGTGGTAGAAGTATTTGAGAGCAAGGAATAACAAGCCTTATAAATAATGGTAACGTGTAGAACACAATGATCCCAGTTGGATTGTATTGAGAATTATGTGTCAGCCATTGTATTAAGTGATTTTAGTGGTTGCAGGGATTCACTTCCCAACAGGAAATACAATCTGCATGGTCAGTCTGAGCCTGTCATAGTACTTGCTTTTCCCCATACCAGAAATTTGATGAGGAAGGGATGTATGATGCTATCCAAAGTGATGAGACAGGAGGAGATGTCTTCTGTATGACTCCATGGAAACGTCTATTAACAATAGACCTCTATTAACAATAGGCCCAGAGTAGGTCAGTTTTGCGTCTCGGAGCATCATGTGTGGATATGATGCCTGGATCTGTTGCAGCCGTCCTAGGATGGAGCCACCTTGTAGGAGACTGAATGAAGCCCTACTCTCCTGTTTTTGTGCATTCTCTAACTCTCAAGTCCTTGTAAGGAAGTCCTTGTAATGAAAGCATGTTACAGTACAGTTTATATTTTCTTATTAGAACTGAAGCCTTTCTTACTGAAAAGGTTCAGGTATTTCACAGTCTTCTGAGAGCATCTAATTTTGATCATTTTATACATAATGAAACTGAATACAGTGAATGCTGACGTTACCCTGGACACATACAGTTTACCAGTGACATGTCTCAGTAACTACTAATCGGGGCATGAAAAGTAAGCTCCCATCCCTCACATTGGGACTAACTCTAGGTTTCCATTCACATGGCTCTAGCCATGGGATCAAACTGAAGCTAGTCTCTGGCTATTCCTACAGCCTTACTTTTTCCTTTTTCCGGCCCCCCTCACCTCCACCCACTTCCCTTCTGCTGCCCCCCAAAGTCACATAACAAAACACCTGCCTCAGGCACTGCTTCTATAGAACTTGACCAAAAAAAAAAAGAAGAAGAAGAAAGAAAGAAACCGAGGTTACACAAGGAGCAGAGTCAGGGTCCAATCCCAAGTTGAATTGCACTTGTTATTGTCGTTGTTAGGAGCCATCGAGTAGTTCAGACTCATAGCTACCCTATGCACAACAGAACGAAACATGGCCTGGTCCTGAGTCATCCTCCCAATCCTTGGTATGCTTAAGTCCATTGTGATAGTCACTGTGTCAGTCCATCTCATTGAGGGTCTTCCTCATTTTTGTTGACCCGCTACTTTACCAAGCATGCTGTCCTTCCCGAGAGACTGATCTCTCCTGATAACATGTCCAAAGTGTGTGAGACGTAGTCTTGCTATCCTTGCTTCTAAGGAGCATTCTGATTGTACTTCTTCTAAGACAGATTTGTTCCTTCTTTTGGTAGTCCATGATATAGTCAATATTCTTCTCCAACAACACAATTCAAAGGCATTGATTCTTCTTTGGTCTTTCTTATTCATTGTCCTGTTTTCACACGCATAGGAGGGGACTGAAAACACCATGGCTTGGGTCAGGTGCATCTTAGTCGTCAAGGTAATATCTTTGCTTTTCAACACTTTAAAGAGGTCTTTTGCAGCAGATTTGCCCAATGCCATGTGTCATTTGGTTTCTTAGCTGCTTAGCCATTATGTTATTTTGTCATTTTAGAAAACCTGGTTATAGGACAGTTGGGGATTCTAGCTCATAAGTATTTTTTCGCTTTGATGCAAACTAGAAATCCAGGCCCAAAGCAGATAATTTAATCACGGAAAAGCAGGTATGCACTTGAAAATGTTCTTCAAGGCTCCCTTCATGTCCCTGTTTCTCAGGCTGTAGATGAAGGGGTTCATCGTGGGAGTGACCACAGTGTACGTCACTGAAGCTACTGCAGTCTTCCTGGAAGAGTGTGTAAATGCGGCACTAACACATGTACCTAAGCCTGTCCCATAGAACAAGGAAACAATTGAGAGGTGGGACCCACAGGTGGAGAAAGCCTTATACTTTCCACCTGCTGAAGGCATTCTCAAAATGGAGGAGACAATTTGAGTATAAGAGAAAATGATTCCAGAGAGAGGAACACCACCTAGTATGGTAGCTGCCAAATATAAAAAGATGCTATTGAGGAGGGTATCCGAGGAGGCAATCTTGATGATCTGAAAAGCTTCACAGAAGAAGTAGGGGATTGTCCGGTCTGTGCAGAAAGACAGGTTCAACACTATGAGACTGTGGATCAAGGCATCCACAGTGGTAATGGACAAGGAGAGTAGAATCAGCAGACCACAGAGGAGGGGGTTCATGATGGCTGTGTATGTCAGTGGGTGACAAATGGCCGCATAGCGGTCATAGGCCATTACTCCCAGGAGAAAACTTTCCAAACTAGCAAAAACCAAGACAAAGCAGACCTGGGTGAGGCAGCCTGCATATGTGATGCTCTGATTCTGTGTTTGGAGATTCACCAGCATGTTTGGGATCATGGTGGTGCTGAAACAGATGTCAGTGACGGACAGATTGGCAAGAAAGAAATACATGGGGGTGTGGAGGTGAGGGTCAGAGCTGACAGCCAGGATGATGAGCAGGTTCCCCAGGACAATGACCAGATATATGAACAGAAACAGGGCAAAGAGAAGGGGTTGCAGTTCCGGATCCTCCGTCAGTGCCAGGAGAAGGAATCCAGAAAAACTTGTTTGATTTTTAGGTTTCATATTGTTGATGAATCTGATGGAACAGATCAGGTGACAAGACAACCAAGTGCGCGGTCCCTATACCAGCAGTAGCTGCATCACCAAAGGTAAACAGCACCTAGGGCAGGGTCATGAGAAATCAAGAAGATACAAAGTTGGTGTCACCTGTGTGCATATTATTTGATTATTTAATAAAAAATATGTGAATTTGATCAATAGCTGAGCATCAACATTTATTCTGCAAAGTGTTGATAAGATGCTCTTTTTTTTTTTTTTACACTATCTGAGTTCTTATGATCATTTTAAATATTTTGTAATTTTATAGGAAGAAAGGCCTGGTGATCTATTTCTGAAAATTAGCCAATAAAAACTCTGTATTAAAATGGTTCAATTCACAATCAAGTATGAGGATGGCACAGGACGTGGCAGCTTTTGGTTCTGTTGAGCATGAGTTGCCATGTGTCTAAGGTCCACTCACTGGCAGCTAACAAAAACAACAGGGCCCCTGTAGCTTCATTGTGGGCCTAGATTTCCAGCCCAAGGGGCATATTCTAACCAAGTCTGGATGGACACACTTACTCCAAGGAAAGATCCATCTTTACAAAGAAAAATGTGTTCTCCCAGACATGAAGCATCAGTAAAATTATTTTCTTCACAAATTTGGTAATATTATAGAGAAAAACAGAAGAGGGAGGCACTCTGAAGTGTCTCTTGCAGACTTCACGTTCCCCGCCCCCGAGATTAGAGCCAGGTGATAGCAATAATACAAATGTGTTTTAAGAACCAGGGTGGGTAGATAAGGCAAACCTGATAACCCTATTTCATCACCATAAGAATGCAAGAAAATATCACAGAATTTTACCACAGTCATCATGTTGGAGAAGGGGTGATTTCTGTTCAGGAGGAAAATGGTCTTTACCATTGTAGAGACAGAATTAGAGACTGGTAGAATTGGAGCTTCTTGGGACTGGTGCAAAGATAGAAGGAAACATGTCAGGAAGAGAGAAGACAGGCAGGAGTTCATGGGAAACTTGAGTTCAATCATTTCATGCATGTACTCTCAACACCGTTTCCCCGGAATGAACCTGTGGTAAAACACCTGTCCTTATTTCCAAACGATAACTAAGCAACTTTAAGTTACCTGGCTGATGTCGCCATAGAACGATGTTGATAAATCCCCTGGATGGTGAAGTTGGAGGATGTGTTCTGAGGAAAGGCAGAGAGATTGAGTGGGACACCTGGCTCCTGGGCTTCAGGGTTATCTGTGGGTGGAGTCTTGGGTGTGCTGCTCCCTGCCTGGGGGAGGGATGTTGAGTGAGGTGGTCACAGGCAGACTATTTGCAGTCTCTGTATCCCTGGGGGCTCAATATCCAAAGCTCCTCATTAACTGAGCACTTTTATTGTCATTCTGATCCCAGGGCAGTGAAAATCCTCAAAGACCAAGGCTTTAGAATGTGAAATTCAGGATGGATGATTCCTTGCCCCTGTAAGATCATGCCATTTTTCTCTCTGTTTCTGCTAACCTCCGTGTCAACAACGTGCACACATGGACACAAAAGCCTTCTCCGCCTGGGTTCCATTTGTCTTCTTTTTTCTTTTTAACACAACTTGACAGCAACTCTATCTTACCAGTTGCATTAGGACCCTGACTCCTATTTTAGGTGTGAAGATATAGTTATGTATATGGGTATAATATATTTATCAACACCCACGAAAGCAGCAGTCTAGAAACCAAATGACAAATTGCATTGGGCAAATCTGCTGCAAATGATCTCTTCAAACTGCTGAAGAGATGTTAGGTTGAGGAATAAGGTCTCCCTGACCCAAGCCATGGTATTTTCAATCGCCTCATATGAACGTGAAAGTTGGACAGTGAATAAGGTAGACCTAAGAAGAATTGATGTCTTTGAATTATGGTAAGGAAAAGAATATTGAATATAACATGGACTGCCAGAAGAACGAACAAATCTGTCTTGGAAGAATTAGAGCCAGAATGCTTCTTAGAAGCTAGGATGGTGTGACTTAATATCAAGTACATTGGACATGTTATCAGGAGTAACCAGTTCCTGGAAAAGGACATCATGCTTGGTAAAGTAGAGGGTCAGCAAAAGAGAGGAAGACCCTCAACAAGACGAATTGACACAGTGGCTGCCATGATGGGCTCAAGCATAGCAAGGATTGTGGGGATGCCACATGCCTGGGCAGTGCTCTCTCCTGTAGTACATACTGTCACTGTGAGTCAGGACTGATTCCATGGCACCTAACAGCATAACAACATAATATATTTATAAATACAGTTAAGATAGTGTAAAATGCAAGTAGTGTTTTTTTTCTTTCTGAGAGTCTTTGACTGTTCCCTGAACCTTACTGTATCATTCTGTATATTTTATATACAGCATGTTCTAAGCTCTTCTCTGTGGTCCATTCTGACTGTAATCACTGGAGATAGACTCCCTTTTGACGTTTCCATAACCAGTGTTTCCAATTTCATCACAATTGTTTCAATGTACGTTTTTCTTCATATTAGCGGAGGTTGGCTTGATATTTTGGCTCTTGATTTTTAATGGAGTTGTGAGAAATCACAATGTCATTGGCTAGGAACTAGGATACAGGTGCATTCATACTCTCGGTAGATTTTGTTAGATAACTGCCATATTTAATAGGTAATGATGTTGCTCCATTTAGAATCTACTTAAAAGTCTTTCACCTTTAATGAACTCAAAATTTTTGTGTTTACTAATTTATTTTATCACATCTAGCTATTTCTATATAAACTTTCTTAATATATAGTTTTCTTCATATCTTTTATGAAAACTAACTTGAGAAGATGATATTGTGATGTCATTCTTTGCTATTCACTTCAAATACATGAAATAATAGATAAAATAGAAGAAAATATAGCTGGTCTCAAAAAAAAAAAGAAAAGAAAAATTTCCATTACCACAGAAAGACCTGAAATATAAAAATACAAGTTAAGTTTTCCAGGTCCCCTAACAGGAACTCAAATATAAAATGACGAGTAAGCTGAGCCAAGAATTTATGTCCATAGTAAGAAGTTTTAGCTGCAATTTACTCTTTCAGTTAATGAGGACTAAATGTTCTAGAAAAATATGTGGCGTTGAAGCCAAGGGCAGAGGTAGAATGTCTTTATTGGAAATATGTAGATGAATACAAGAGTTGTGGACACTGACTGGACCCATGACTATGGACTTAGACCAGTTGAAAGTTTCAGAAAACCTCCAAGGAGAAGATAATCCAAGCTACCTTTTAGCACGGTGGCTGGATTTGTGATAGCCTCAATATTATTGAGCTGGGGGGAGTCAAGGAATGAAATTCAAACTTAGAAGAGTGATGATTGGTGAGGCCTCTGTGAACCTGTCTGACAACAAAGAGTGAGCATATAGATGAAAAAACATAGAGGGCAGGGCATCTTCCCATTTAAATAGAATCTGTATGTTCTAATTTAAATAATGATGAAGAAAAGCAATGCTAAAATGATAAGCAACCAAAACAATAATCCAGAAAAAAATCAATAATCAGATCACACAGAGGCCAGGATGGTTGTAATGTAATGAGTAACGTGGAGAATAGAAAAGATGAGATCAAAGATGCAGTGTCAGGCTGATTATTCGAACAGTCTCCTGATGGCAAGGGCAGATGCAGGGTACTACGTTTAGTCACTTTGTAATAATCCTAAAGTGATGGTGGCTAGGACTATGGTGGACTTGCTCTGATTTTCTTCAGTTTCAGCTTGAACTTGCATATGAGTAATTGATGGTCTTTTTCACAGCTGGCCACTGGCTTTGTTCTGACTGATGATATTGAGCTTTTCCATCGTCTCTTTCCACAGATGTAGTCAATTTGATTTCTGTGTGTTCTATCTGGCAAGGTCCACGTGTATAGTCTTCGTTTATGTTGGTGAAAGAAGGTATTTGCAATGAAGAAGTCGTTGGTCTTGCAAAATTCTATCATTCCATCTCCGGCATTGTTTCTATCACCAAGGCCATATTTTCCAACTACTGATCCTTCTTCTTTGTTTCTACCTTTCTCATTCCAATCGCCAGTAATTATCAATGCATCTTGATTGCATGTTCGATCAATTTCAGACTGAAGCAGCTGATAAAATTCTTTTATTTCTTCATCTTTGGCCCTAGTGGTTGGTGCACAAATTTGAATAATAGTCGTATTAATTCTTCTTCCTTGTAGGCATATGGATATTATCCTATCACTGACAGCGTTGTACTTCAGGATAGATCTTGAAACATTCTTTTTGATGATGAATGCAACACCATTCCTCTTTGAGTTGTTATTCCCAGCATAGTAGACTATATGACTGTCCGATTCAAAATGGCCAATACCAGTCCATTTCAGCTCACTAATGCCTAGGATATCGATGTTTATGCATTCCTTTTCATTTTTGACGATTTCCAATTTTCCTAGTTTCATACTTTGTACGTTGCAGGTTCTGATTATTAATGGATGTTTGCTGCTGTTTCTTCTCATTTTGAGTCGTGCCACATCAGCAAACGAAGGTCCTGAAAGCTTTTCTCCATCCACATCATTAAAGTTGACTCTCCTTTAGGAGGCAGCTCTTCCCCAGTCATCTTTTGAGTACCTTCCAACCTAGGCGGCTCAACAAGGTGGATTGACACAGTGGCTGCAACAATGAGCTCAACCATAACAATGATTGTAAGGATGGCGCAGGACCAGGCAGTGTTTTGTTCTGTTGGGCATAGGGTCACTATGAGTCAGAACCGACTCGATGGCACCTAACAACAACAACAACAACAGGACCATGGTGATAACAGTGGAGGTGGTGAGATTTGGTGGGATTCTAGATACGTTTTTCTTTTGAAAGAATGGGCACATGGTATAAAAAAAGAATTCAAAGACAATGCTTGGTGTGAGAAAACTGCTCAGCATCTAAAAGAGTGGAGTTCCCATTAACTGTGATAGGAAAGACTGTAGGCGAATATATTTGGAAGTTTAATATCAGGGTTGTAGTTTGGAGAGAGTTGAGTTTGAGGTACCTGTGAGGCAGCCACTTGAGAAGTCAAGTAGGAAGCTGGGTATTCCAGTCTGAAATTTAGGGGAGTGTTCCTCTCTGGAAACAAAAATTTTGGAGTCATTGGAGTGCAGATGACTTTTAAGGCCATGGGTCTGGATGCTATTGCAAAAGAGTCAGGGTAGCTGCAGCAAAGAGGATTAGGAGTGAGCCTTAAGGCCCTCCATGGCTTGAGGTTGGAAAGATGAGCAGGACACATCAAAGGAGGCTAGTGGCCAGTGAAGTAGGATAAAAACTACAATAATGTATAACCCTGAAAGTGAAGTACATTAGTTTCTTCTGGCTGCTGTATTAACTACATGGCCAGAAACTTGGTGGCACAAAACAACAGAAATGTATTCTCTTACAGTTCTGAAGGCCATGAGTCTGAAATCAGTTTCACAGTGCAGAAATCAAGGTGTGTGCACAGTCACACACTCTCCGGAGACGCTATGGGCAAATCCATTCATTGCCTTTTCGAACTTCTGGTGGCTTCAGGTTTTCCTTGGTTTGTGACCATATTATGCCAATTTCTGCCTCTGTAGTCACATTAACTTCTCTTCTGTCCGTGTCAATTCTCTCTTTGCATCTCTCTCTCTCTCTCTGTGGTAAAAATATACACAACAAAACATTTGCCAATTCAACAATTTTTACATGTGTAGTTCAGTGGTATTGATTATTTGCATTTCTCTCTCTCTTTTAAGAGAAAGGTAAGTTTTACTATTGGGTAAGCATTAAACCAGAATGTGATGCATCACAGGTAATCCACTAAAGAGATTACAAAGTCAGCAAGGTAACTGACCCTTTGTATAGCCAGGGGTATACAACTCA
The DNA here is from genome assembly GCF_030014295.1 of Loxodonta africana. Lineage (NCBI taxonomy): Eukaryota > Metazoa > Chordata > Mammalia > Proboscidea > Elephantidae > Loxodonta > Loxodonta africana. The sequence goes on from NC_087344.1 coordinate 19,312,341, forward strand.
TTACTTTCATCTTTTCAGGATAAAATTACTAATTTTCTAATGTCTTTATGGCAAGACACCTAAAGTTATGTTAAAACCTTACCAGGAAACTGGGAGGTAAGGATATGATATTCCTTGCAATTACATTTCAGAGGAGAAGGTCCTTGAGAAACTTTCTTTTTTTTACTTTAATTTTTATTGTGCTTTAAGTGAAAGTTTACAAACCAAGTCAGCCTCTCACACAAAAACTTATATACACCTTGCTACATACTCCCAATTGGTCTCCCTCTAATGAGACATCCCGCTCCCTCCCTCCACTCTCTCTTTTTGTGACCATTTCTCCAGCTTCTAACCCTTTCTACCCTCTCATCTTTCCTCCAGGGAGGAGAGGCCAACATAGTCTCAAGTGTCCACCTGATCCAAGAAGCTCACTCCTCACCAGCATCCCTCTCCAACCCATTGTCCAGTCCAATCCCTGTGTGAAGAGTTGGCTTTGGGAATGGTTCCTGTCCTGGGCCAACAGAAGGTCTGGGGGCCATGACCACCGGGGTCCTTCCAGTCTCAGTCAGACCATTAAGTCTGGTCTTTTTATGAGAATTTGGGGTCTACATCCCCCTGCTGTCCTGCTTCCTCAGGGATTCTCTGTTGCGTTCACTGTCAGGGCAGTCATTGGTTGTAGTCGGGGACCATCTAGCTCTTCTGGTCTCAGGCTGATGTAGTCTCTGGTTTATGTGGTCCTTTCTGTCTCTTGGGCTCATAGTTACTTTGTGTCCTTTGTATTCTTCATTCTCCTTTTATCCAGGTGGGTTAAGACCAATTGATGCATCTTAGATGGCATCAAGCATAACAACTATTGTATGGATGGCTCAGGACTGGGCGGGCAGTGTTTCGTTCTGTTGTGCATACGGTTGCTATGAGTCAGAACTGACTCGACGGCACGTAACAACAGCAAGAAAAACATATAAAGTTTATTAATATATAATAAACTTTGCCATCTTAACCCCATTCACTTCAAACACATGAAATAATAGACAAAATAGAACAAAATATAGTTGGTCACCCCAAAAAGTTAAACTTTTTCTTGTACCACAGAAAGATCTGAAACCTAAAAATGCAAGTTATGTTGATGGTTATGTGAGTGGAGAGGGAGGAAGGGAGAGGGGTATTCACTAATTAGATAGTAGTCAAGAACTGTTTTAGGTGAAGGGAAAGACAACACACAATACAGGAGAGGTCAGCACAACTGGACTAAACCAAAAGCAAAGAAGTTTCCTGAATAAGCCGAGAATTTTGAAGGCCAGAGTGGCAGGGGTGAGGGTCTGGGGACCACGGCTTCAGGGGGTATCTAGGTCATTTGGCATAATAAAACCTATTAAGAAAACATCCTGCATCCCACTTTGGTGAGTAGCACCTGAGGTGTTAAACACTAGCAAGTGGCTGACTAAGACACATCAATTGGTCTCAACCAACCTGGACAAAGGAGAATGAAGAACACCAAAGACACAAGGTAATTTTGAGCCCAGGAGACAGAAAGGGCCACATAAATAAGAGACTACATCAGCCTGAGACCAGAAGAACTAGATGGTGCCTGGCTATAACTGATGACTGCCCTGACAGGGAACACAACAGAGAGTCCCTGATGGAGCAGGTGAGCAGTGGGATGCAGATCTTAAGTTCTCATAAAAAGACCAGACTTAATGGTCTGAGTGAGACCAGAAGGACCTCAGACGTTATGATCCCCAGACCTTCTGTTAGCCCAAGACTGGAACCATTCCCAAAGCCAACTCTTTAGATAGAGATTGGACTGGAGTATAAGATTAAAAAAAATGATACCGGTGATGAGTGAGTTTCTTGGCCCAAGTAGACACATGAGACTATGTGGGCAGCTCCTGTCTGGAGAGGCATTGAAATGGCACAGGGGGACAGAAGCTGGCTGAATGGACATGGGGAATACAGCATGGAGAGAAGGAGTGTGCTATCCCAATAGGAGAGAGCAACTAGGAGTACGTAGCAGAGTGTATATAAATTTTTTTGTATGAGAGACTGACTTGATTTTTAACTTTCACTTAAAGTACAATAAAAAAAAAAATACCAGTTATGTTTTCCAGGTACTAAAAAAAGAACAGAAACATTAGTGGTGAGTATGGTGAGCTATGGATTTGTGTACAAAGCAAGAACTTTTAGCTGTAAGTTTACTCATTCAGATAAAGAGGACAAAATATTCTAGAAAAAATTTGGCATTGAAATCAAGGGCAGAGTTAGAATTTTTTATTTGAAAAATGTGGGTGAACACAAGAGTTGTGGACACTGACTGGACCATGAATACAGACTTAGAACAGCTGAAAGTTTCAGAAAAGCCTCCAAGGAGAACATGAACCAAGCTACCTGTTAGCACAGTGGCTGAAATTGTGATAGTCTCAATTTACTGCACCACGAGAGTCAGGAAAAGGAAGTCAGGATTAGAGGAGTGGTGATTGGTGAGGGCTACTGTGAACATGTTAGACAAGAAATAGTGAGCACACAGATGGAAAAACATGGAGGGGAAAAAAACTTCCCATTCAAATATTATCAGTAAAATCTAACTTAATATCCTTGAAGAAAAGCAAAGCAAAAATGATGACCCACGAGATAAATAATTCAGAAAAAAAATCAAAGATCAGATCATACAGAGGCCAGGAAGGTTGAAATGGAATGAATGATGTGGAGAATAGAAAAGATGAGATCAAAGATGTAGTGTCAGACAGATTATTCAAACAGTCTCCTGATGGCAAAGGCCGACACAGGGTCACTATGTGTAGTGATTTTGTAATATTCCTGGAATGGTGGTGGCTTTCACCTTGGTGATAACTGTGGAAGTGGTGAATTTTGGTGGAAATCTGGATATATTTGTATTGTATAGACAACAGGGTTTTCTGAAAAAGTGGGCGTGGGGTATAAGAAAGAGAGAGGGATCAAAGATGATGTTCAGTTAGAGAAAACTGCTCAGCACCTTAAAGAACAGGGTTGCCATCAAGAGTGACTGGAAATACTGTGGGCAAATTCTAAGTATCAGTGTGGTATTTTAGAGTATGTTGAATTTGAGGTGCCTGTTAGGAATTCACATGGTGATATCAAGTGAGCAGTTCACTACAGAAGTCTGGAATCCAGGAGAGTGTTCCTTCTGGAAGACATAAATTTGGGAGTTGTTAGTGTGTAGGTGACTTTAAAGCCAGCCATAAGTCTTTTGGCTATTGCAAAGACAATATCTGTTATGAATATCAGTGTGAAGATACTCAACAAAATACTGGCAAACCAAATCTAACAGTGTGCTAAGAAGACTATATGCTATTACCAAGTAGAATTTTGCCCAAAATGAAACACAAGAAAATTAATGAATGTAATACACCACATGATCAACTCAATCGATACAAATAAATAAATAAATAAATAAAACTGGACAAAATCCAACACCCTTTCATGAGAAAACACTCCAGAAACTCAGAACAGAAGGGAAATTTCTTAACGTTATATTGAGCAGTTATGAAAAACCCACCAGTAAATATCATACTCAATAGAGAAAGGCTGAAAGATTTCCCCTCTAAAATCAGGAATAAGATAAAAAACACCCTCTCTTACCACTGCTATTCAACATTGGACTCGAAGTTCTAACTAGAGAAATTAGGCAAGAAAAAGAAATAAAAGGCATTCAAACCTGAAAGGAAAGGAAAAATTATCTCCATTCACAGATGACATGATTCTACACATATGAAAAATCCCAAAGAATCCACAGCAAAGCTACTATTACTAATAAATGATTTCAACAAAGTAGCAGGGTACATGAACAACACAAAAATCTGTTGTTTTACCTATATGTCAGCAATGATGCAAGTTAAAAGAAAATTAAGAAGGCATTTCCTCTTACAATGGCATATAAAAGAATAAGATATCTAGGAATAAAATTAACCACAGAGGAAAATACTTTTATAATGAAAACTATGAACCATTGCTGAAGGAAATTAAAGAAGATCTAAATCAGTGGAAAGATATTCTCTGTTTATGGACTGGAACTCTCAATGTTGTTAACAAGTCAATAGTTCCCAAAGTAAACTACAGATTCAATGCAATATTTATCAAATTTCTAACAGCTCTTTTTCAGAAATGAAAATGTTATTCCTAAAATTCATGTAAAACTAAGTAGCCAAAACACTCTTTAAAAAGATCAATAAAATAGGAAGACTCACACTTCCTGATTTCAAAACATACTATAAAGAAACTAAAGTAATCAAAATAGTGTTGTAATGATATAAGGATGAACATATAAACCAATGGAATAGAATTAAGAGCAGAGAAGTAAACTCATACATTTATGCCAAATTGATTTTTGACAAGGGTACCAAGTCCATTAAATGGAGGAGGAACAGTCTCTTTAATAAATGGTGCTGGGAGAACTGGACAAATGCAAAAGAATGAAGATGGACCCATACCTCACACCATATGTAAAAATTAACTCAAAATGCATCCAATGGGCTAAATATAAGAAGATAAACCATGAAACTCTTATAAAAAAAACATAAGAGTAAAACTTCAAGGCTTTATTTTTGACAATGAATTCTTAATTGGCACCAAAAACACAAGCAACAAAGACAAAATATATAAATGTTGTCCTTGTTGCTAGGTGCCCTCAAGACTGTTGTGACTCATAGTGACCCCATGTACAACAGAACCAAATGCTTCCTGTTCCTGAACCATCCTCACAATCGTCATTAAGCTTGAGCCTTTGTTGCAGCTACTGTGTCAATCCATCTCATTGAGTGTCTTCCTCTTTTTCTCAGATCCTCTACTTTACCAAGCATGATGTCCTTCTCCAGGGACTGGTCCCTCCTGATAACATGTCCAAGATACGTGAGACAAAATCTCATTTTTGTTTCTAATGTGCATTCTGGCTATACTTCTTTCAAGACAGATTCGTTCCTTCTTTTGGCAGCCTGTGGTATATTCAATATTCTTTGCCAACACCATAATTCAAGGGCATCGTTTCTTCTTTGGATTTCCTTATTCATTGCCCAGCTTTCGTATGCATAGATTAATTGTTGTTGTTGTTGTTAGGTTCCCTCGAGCTGGTTCTGACTCATAGCAACACATTAGGACAGAGAAGGATTGTCCCATAGGGTTTCCAATAAGTGTCTGGTGGTTTTGAACTGCCAACTTTTTGGTTAGCAGCCAAACTCCTAACCACTAAGCTACCAGGTGAACATAAACAGAACCAGTGAAATTAAAAAAAAAAAAAAAAAGTTGTGCATCAAAGAAATTTATCAAGAAAGTAAAGAGACAATCTACAGAATGGGAGAAAACATTTGGGAACCATATATCTGATAATAGTTAATATCTGGAATATACAAAGAACATTTACAACTCAACAACAGAAGATAAACAACACAGTCATAATGAACAAGAATTTAAATAGGTATGTCATCAGAGATGATGTTATTGTTATTTGCTGTCATTGAGTCAGCCTTGACTAATGGTGACCCTGTGTACAGCAAAACAAAAAATCCTGGGCCATCAGTACGATTGTTTGAAGATCACACAATGTTCTGTTGTGATCTATAGGGTTGTCACTGGCTATCTTTTCAGAAGTACATCCCCATGCCTTTCTTCCCATTCTGTCTTAATTCTGGAGTTCATGGTAATCTGGTTAGCATCATAGCAACATTCAAGACAGTTGGTGGCCTGACATGAGGTAATTGGCTGTGTATCACACTCAGTGTTCCCACATGGGTGGGATACAATTGCATCACCAATGCCTCAGAGAAGATATACAAATGGGCAATAAGCACATGAAGGGATGTTCAACAGGATTAGTCTTTAGGGAAATGCAAATCAAAACCACAATGAGATACCACTTCACTACCACTAGGGTGGTGAGTATCAGAAAAATGGAAACTAACTAGTATTGTCAAGGATGTGGAAAAATTGGAACCCTCATACATTGTGGGTGTAATGTAAAATGTGCAGCCCCTGTGGAAAACAGTTTGACAGTTCTTCAAAAAGTTAAATATTGAAATACCATATTACCCAACAATTTCATTTCTACGTATATGCCCAAGAGACTTGAAAGCTGGGTGTCTTAGTTATCTAGTGCTGTCATAACAGAAATACCACAAGTGGATGGCTTTAACAAAGAGAAATTTATTTGCTCACAGTAAAGCAGGCTAAAAGCCCAAATTCAAAGCTTCAGCTCCAAGGGAAGGCTTTCTCTCTCTGTCAGCTCTGAAAGATGGTCCTTGTTCTTAGCCTTCCCATGGTCTGGGAGCTTCCCAGGCACAGGGACCCTGGGTCCAAAAGATAAGCTCTGCTCCTGGTGCTGCTTTCTTGGTGGTATGAGGTCCCCAACACTCTGCTTGCTTCTCTTTCTTTTTACCTCTTAAAAGATTAAAGGTGGTATAGGCCACACCCCAAGGAAACTCCCTTTACTTTTTATCAGGGATGTGACCTGGGTAAGGGTCGTGTTACAATCCCACCCTAACCTTTTAGCATAAAATTACAATCACAAAATGGAGGACAACTACAGAATACTGGGAATCATGGCCTAAACAAGTTGATACACATATTTGGGGGGACATAGTTCATTCCATGACATTGAAACTGAGACAGATACTTGTGCGGCAGTGTTTGTCACAGCAGTGTTTACAATAACCAAAGGTGGAAACAAGCCATGTGTCCATCAACAGATGAAGACATTAGCAAAATTTTGCATGCCCGTACAATGGAATATTATTCAGCTGTAAAGAGAAATGAAGTTCTGACACATGCCAGAACTTGGACGAACCTTGAAAACTTCATGTTGAGTGAAATAAGATGGACACGAAAGGGCAAGTATTTTATGATCCTAATTACACAGGTATCTAGTTTTTTTTTTTTTTTTATCTAGTTATACAAATGCCTAGAGAGCAAAGTTTATTAGTGGTTTCCAGAAGCTGAGGGTGAGGGAATAGGAGTCACTGCTGAAGGGATACCGAATTTCTCTTGGGGGTGATGTAAAGCTTTTTGAAATGAATAGTGTCGATGGTAGCACAACATAGTAAATGTAGTTAATCTCATTGAATTGCACATTTAAAACTAGTTAAGTGGCAAACTTTTTGTTATATATATTTTACCACAATAAAATTTAAAAAAGGAAAACACACACACAATGAGCTACTGCTTCACTGCTGTGAGGATGGCTACACAAAAAATCAATGAATAAATAAGGAAATAAAAACAGATAATACCAAATATCAGAGAGAATGTGGAGAAATGGGAACTCCCATACACTGTTGGTGGGAGGGAAAATTGTGCAGCCACTTTGTCAAACAGTTTGAATTTCTCAAAATGTTAAACATAAAGTTAGTTTATGGCTCAGCAATTCCTCTCCAAGTTTACACTCAAGGTGAATGAGAAACTGTGTCTATACAAAGGTTGTGCTAAAATGTCCGTAGCACCATGAGTCCTAACAGCAAAGCAGTGGAAACATCTCAGAGGTCCATCAACCTACGAATGACAACATGTGGTGCAGCGGCACACTGGACTATTACTCAGCAAATACGGAATGAAGTTATGACACATTCTGCAGCATGGATGAATCTTCAATACACTACAATAAACGAAAGAAATAAGATCTAAGAAAAGGCCATATGATATAGAAATTGGATTAGTGGTTTTCAGGAACTGACGGTTCAGAGAAATGTGCAGTGACTTAATTATATAGGATTTAGTTTTGGGGGTGATTAAAATGTTCTGGAATTAGATAATGGTGATCAATGAACACCTTTGTCAATGTACTAAAAACCACCAAATTGGACATTTTAAAAGGATAAATTTCATGGTAAGTGAACTATATTTTAATGAAAAATGAAGGACAACCACACAATATTGGGAATCATGGCCAAACCAAGTTGACACGTATTTTTGGGGGACACAATTCAATACATGACTTGTAGGCAACAACTCAGACAGCTTCTTTACATCAGTATTGATTGTAGCATTATTTACAATAGCCAAACAGTATAAACAACCCAAGTGCTCATCAACACATGAATGGATAAATAAAATGTGATTTCTCTTTTGGATAATAAAAAACACTAGGAAATGGATAGTGGTGACATTTCTACAACTAAATGAATGTAATAATTGTTTCTGAATTGTACACTTAAATTTGGTTTCAATGGCAAATGTTTTGTTAAATATATTTTCCCATGATAAAATTACAAAAAAAAAAAAAAGGCAGTAACGGAATAGTACAATGATGAGAAATGTGCTGAAGTGATGGTCCCTTGGCTCAGGTGCTCAGCCAATGAACCTGGGTAGGATTGTTTAGTAGGGTGGTCACAGGAGGATTTTTTGTAGTCTTTGTGGCCTTTGAGAGTTCAATATCCAAAATCCATAATTAGTAAGAGTTTTTGCTGTAATTATAATCTTAGAGCACTGCAAATCCCTAAGGAGCAAGGCTCAGAGAAGGAAAACTATTGTGCTGGCTGATGCCCACACCCTGAGGCCAGGATTATGCCATCCCCTACCCTCTAATTCTCTCTGCTCACTCTCCTTTCAGGCCCTTTGCGCACATGGACAAGCTCCCTTCTTTCTGCAGGTGCATTCAAAGTCATCCCTATCCTAAAACACTGTCAGGAAGACTGACACCATGTTTGGGTTAAAAAAATAGTTTATATGAACATTATACATATTGGAAACCCTGGTGGAGTAGTGGCTAAGTGCTATGGCTGCTAACCAAAGGGTTGGCAGTTCGAATCCACCAGGCGCTCCTTGGAAACTCTATGGGGCAGTTCTACTCCGTCCTATAAGGTTGCTATGAGTTGGAATCGACTCGACGGCACTGGGGTTGGGGTATATATATATATGTTGTTGTTGTTGTTAGGTGCTGTTGTGTCATTTCCCATTCATAGCAACCCTGTGAACCACAGAACGAAACTGTTGCAGCCACTGTGTCAGTCTATCTCGTTGAGGGTCTTCCTCTTTTTCACCGACCCTCTACTTTACCAAGCATGATGTCCTTCTCCAGGGACTGAGCCCTCCCAACAACATGTCCAAAGTATGTAAGATGCAGTCTTGCCATCCTTACTTCTAAGGAGCATTCTGGTTGTACTTCTCCCAAGACAGATTTCTTCGTTCTTTTGACAGTCCCTGGTATATTCAGTATTCTTCACCATCACCACAATTGAAAAGCATCAGTACTTCGGTCTTCCTTATTCATTGTCCAGCTTTCACAGGCATATGATGCAATTGAAAATACCATGGCTTGGGTCAGGCACACCTTAGTCTTCAAGGTGACATCTTTGCTCTTCAACACTTTGAAGAGGTCCTTTGCAGCAGATGTGCCCAATGCATAGCATAGGTGGCATAGCTTCCAGCATCACAGCAACACACAAGCCCCAACAGTATGATAAACGGACAGACATGTGGGGGTATATATACATGGAAACACTGGTGGTGTAGCCGTTAAGAGCTACAGCTGCTAACCAAAAGGTTGGCAGTTCGAATCCAACAGGCACCTCTTGGAAACTGTATGGAGCAGTTCTACTCTATCCTATAGCATAGCTGTGAGTCAGAATCAACTCAACAGCAATGGGTTTGGCTTTTTTTTTTAATATATATATACATATATATCTTCTGTATAAACACAAACGATAATATAGTAAATGCGCCCTCAAAGTACTGATTTTGAAGGCTAATTTTTATGTATGGCTCATTGAATGTTGCTGTCATTTCTACATATTATATTCAGCACTGCATAATATAGTCTTTGTGATCGAAACAAACACGTAACAGCCATTTTATGCTGTTTTTAGAATTTTGGTACCAACTTTTCCTAATTTCAAAATTCTAGCTTAAATATACTTTTTTTTTTTTTTTTTGCGTTGCAGATCATAGGTTGAAATTATGGCTTTTTGTTATCAATATTGTAGTAAATTAAAAATTATCAGGAAAATAGTGAAGCTGTGATAGTTTTGCAGTACTGAGTGATGTTGGGCCTTGTTTGTTATGACAACAAAGATATTTTTAGCTGACTGTTATGTTACAATAATTAAAACATGTAACATGCATTCAGAGATAGATAAAATGGCTCTATTGACCTTAAGAGAGAGCCCACATAAGGACCAATATAAATGGCCACTTTATTTGCTACTGAATTGGATTGACAGATTATTTTAATAAAAGGTATTACAACATAAAAATGAATTTGAATTCTTGCCTCACATCAAAAGCAAGAATAAATTCTAGGTAAGTTCAAGCTTCAAATATAAAAGACAAAACTATAGATTGAGGTAACTAGCAGTTTCACAAACAAGACCTACTGAGCACAATTCACTAAGGAAAGCTCTGAGAAATACAACTATATTAAAACTAAGAACATATATTCATCCAAAAATACTATAAAGGATAGGCAAAAAACCAACCATGCACCTAAAAAATAAATTAGCACTGCATATTACTGACAAAGATTAATATCTTGGTTATAGAAAGAACTGATATGAATTAATAAGAAATGGATAAAGAGCTCAATAGAAGTACCAGAGAGGAAGTTTCCACAAGAGGAAAAATAAATGGACGGTAAATATGTGAGAAGATGCTTGACTTCATTAATAATAAAAGAAATGCCAACAAATGAAATAATTTTTACACCCTCTAAATTTTCAGAATAAATGAAAATGTGTTAGTGATTATTTGGATCACCAGGAACTTCTCACGAATGTTTAAAATGTTTCATCCACTTAGACAAATTCTTCGGAAGTTGTCAAAGGAGAGTAAGTACTCTACTGCACCCAAAAATTTCACCTCAGGTATAAAACTGACTCATTTCCACCAGGAGACAGGCATGAGAATGTTCAAACAGATTTTTTCATAATAGCAGAACAGTAGCTACCAAAATTTCCATCAACATAAAAAATCAGGTGTATTTTGTAATTTCACCATACATAACATAAATACATACAGAATTTAAACAAATTAGTTACTATTACACCCAGCAACATGATTGAATTTCAAAAGCACAATCAGGACACAAATTTTATATATTAATGTTCCACTATTAACAAGTTTAAAAAGGTACAAATTTATAAGTTGAATAGGGATACACACAGTGATGATAAAACAATGACCTTTAATCCCATTGCCAGTTACATAGAACAAATATGATCAAATACTAGCAATTTAACAGGTGTATTAGTTTTATACGGCTGCCATATCAGAGTGGAAACCCTAGTGGTGTAGTGGTTAAGCGCTATGGCTGCTAACCAAAACATCAGCAGTTCAAATTCACCAGAAGCTCCTTGGAAACTCTATGTGGCAGTTCTACTCTGTCCTATAGGGTTGCTGTGAGTTAGAATCGAATCAATGGTAATTTTTTTTTTTTTTTAATAACAAACTACCACAAAGTGGGTGGCTTAAAGTGAGAAAAATCTTTTGTCTCAACATTCTGGAGGCTCAAAGTCTGAACTAAGGTTGTCAGCAGGGCTATGTTGTTTCTGAAGGTTCTAAGGGAAGATCCTTTTTCAGCTCTCCCAGTTTCTAGTATTCCTGAAGGGAAAAAGAAACTGACAGAGAACAGAGACTAAGGAGAGGTACAAACAGAGGTCCCATGTCAACTAAAACAGCACAGATTCAGCATCTTGGATGCCTGTTGGGATTGGCAGACAGGGAGTACCAGAAAGCAGCTTCACAGAGCTTCCAGCAGGAGACAAAACAACCAGTAGCCAGCAATACACCCTTCCTCGCCCCTCACCCTTCTTTCCCCTGCTTGGCCCCTGATGCTTCCCAGCAGGCCCAGTTTGCTAGGCTGGCCGGAAGGCGCTGGCTCCCTGCCACTTGGATTCACCCCGCCCACATAGGCTGGCTCCTTCCGTGCCATTTTGTTGTTGCTTGTGTTGCTTTTTTTTTTTTTTTTGGCTTCTTTTTGTTCTGTCCCTGCCTGTCACCTCCTCCTCCTCCTTTCTCTCAAACACTTGGTTCTGTGTGCCATCTTTCCTTCTTCCTGACAGGCTGTAAAGTGCCACTTGGCTGGGGAACTGCTTCCCCCATCCGTGCTGCAATGCTGGTGGGATCTCTGGGTACTTCTTCTTTTTTTTTTTTTTTGCAGTCTTTATTTTCTTTTTGTTTTTGCAGCTTGGGAGCCCCTTCCCAGGTCTGTGATTTCATACTGGTGGGATCCCTGGAGGCTTTTCTTTCTTTTTTTCTTTTTCCTGTTTGTTTTTCTTCATTTATCAGTTTCTTATCTCTTTCTACTTACCTTCTTTTCCTGTTTCCTGAATTTCTGGTGCTGTGTGCCATCTCCATCCCTTCTAGCCAGGCTGTACTGCATGGCTTTGGAGCCACTGCCTCAGTCTGCATACCCATGTCACTGGGATCCTTGGGGGCCTTTTTAAAAAAACTTATTTATTTTTTCTCTTTTCCTGTTTGTTTTTCTTGGTTTCTCACCTCTCCACTCCAATGGCTAGTTCTCTGAGCACTTTTTTGCTTTTTGGCTCCCGTTTCTCTCTCCTCTACCTCTTCTTTCTCATACCCGTCTTAGCTTCACACATCAAAACCTCCCTTTTCCTTTCTGCTTAACTACACTAGGCAATGAACATCACAGTCCTAAGCAGCACAGGCACAGCCTACCAGAACCTGCCCTGCACTGACCCCCAACCTGCCCTGTTGGCCCTAGTACATGCCATAAACAACCCATCCCAGCCCCTCCCCTTCAGCTGGATCTGCCCTGCTGTGCCATAGCTGAGTGACCAGCGGTGCCCATTGGATGAGAGGGTGAAAAGTATCGAGCCCACAGATGAGCAAACAACAAAGAACACACAGCCTGCCTGCTCAGATATAACCAAATAAAATAAAAAAGCAGGATGAAATAAACAAATCTACAATCAATAAACAAAGAAAATAATGAATGTCCTGAAGACAGCAGGCAATATCAAAACATATATAAAAAAAAGGACAGGATGGTTCCAGTAGGATTCCAAAATAAAACACGAAATGACTTTCCAGTAGAAGAAAAGGCACTGGAACTACCTAATATAGGGAATCCAAATCTCTAATATTCAGAGCTACCCAGGAATTGAAGCAAAAAGCAGACGAAAATGAGGAAAAAATAGACAAATCCACAGAAAATACAGACAAAAAATGGAAGAATTCATGAAAATAATACAGGAACAAAATGTCAAAATAAATTCACAACTAGAAATCATAAAAAAACAACAATTAGAAATCCAAAAGATAAACAATAAGATTTCAGAAATGGACAGTGTCATGGAAGGTCTGGGGATCAGATTTCAAACAATGGAAGAAAAGTTCAGTGAAATTGAAGACAAATACTTGGGTATTACTTTGGGGAAAAAAACTAGAAGAAAAGAACAAAGAAAAATTAAGAAATCCTGAGAATTATGTGCGATACAATCAAAAGCAAAAATTTTACTCGTGATCAGAGTTCCAGAACAGGGGGAGAAAATTAAAAACACACAGACAATCACTGAAGAGTTGCTGACAGAAAACTTTCCTAATATCACGAATGATGAAAAAGTGACCGTCCAAGAAGCTCAACGAACCCCATATAGGACAGACCCCAAAAGAAAAACACCAATTCATGTATCATAATCATATTCATTAAAACCAAAGACAAAGAAAGAATCCTGAGAGAAACTCGAGAAAAACAAAAGTCACATATGAGGGGGAAACAATGAGACTAAATTCTGATTACTCAGCAGAAACCATGCAGGCAAGAAGGAAATGGGATAACATATATAAAACCTTGAATGAAAAAAAACTGCCAACCAAGAATAATATACCCTGCAAAACTCTCATTCCAATATGATGGTAAAACTAGGACATTTCAAGATAAACAGAAACTAAGGGAATATGTAAATCCAAACTGAGCTTACAAGAATTACTGAAGGGAGTCCTTCAGTTTGAGAATAAACAATATCATACCATAGCCTGAATCTAGGATGCAATATCACACCAGCCAGATACCAACCTAGGAAATGAACTCTCAAGGACGATTCAAAACCAAAAAATTTAAACAGGGAACAAGAGAAGTTAATCTGTCAATGACTACAACATCAGAACAACAAAAGAGGGCATAAACAGAGAAGGTTCACAATTTTCTAATGCAGAGGAAGACATGATGATACCAAGTAATAACAGACTGATTAAAACCTAGGAAGATAAGGGTAAATTTCAAGGTAAACATAAAGAAAGTTAACAAACCAACTCATCAAAATAAAGAAGAAAAACATAAAGTCTCAGTAAAAACAAATCTATAAAAAAAGAGAAAATCGACAAACAAAGGGAATTCGGCACAGGACAGTAAGAGAAACAAAGAAAATGTCTGCACCACAAAAACAAACAAAGAAAAAACACTACAAAATGACAGCAATAAAGTCACACCTATCAATAATTACACTGAATGAAAGTGGTCTAAATGCACCCATAAAGAGACAGAGAGTGACAGAATGGATAGAAAAGGATCCATAAATATGACGTCTAGAAGGGCACACCTTAGGAACAAAATGTAAATTTATTAAAAATCAAAGTATGGAAAAAATGTATCAAGCAAACGGCAACCAAAACAGAGCAGGAGTGGCAATACGAATCTCAGATAAAAGGCTTTAAAACAAAGTCCACCATAAAAGGCAAAGAAGGGCACTATATAATGATTAAAGGGATGATCCATCATGAACACGTAACCATAATAAATATCTATGAACCCAATGATATAAAACAAACTCTAACAGCACTGAAAAGAGAAAGTCACAGTTCCACAATAATGGTAGGACTTCAGTACAACACTCTCAGTAAAGGACAGAACATCTAGAAAGAAGCTCAGTAAAGATACAGAAGATCTAAAGGCCACAATCAGTCAACTTGACCTCATAGACATATACAGAACACTCCACCCAACAGCTGCAAAGTACACCATCTTTTCCAACACATGTGGAATGTTCTCCAGAATAGACCACATCTTAGGCTACAGAGCAACCCTCAACAAAATCCAAAACACTGAGATAATACAAAGTCTCTTCTTGGCTATAATATCATCAAAGTAGAAATTAACAACAGGAAGAGCAAGGGAAAAAAAAAATTGATTAAATGGAAACTGAATAACACCCTGCTTAAAAACCACTGGGTAATAGAAGAAATCGGAGATGGAATCAAAAAATTACTAGAATCAAATAAGAATGACAACACATCATTCCAAAACGTTTGGGACACAGCAAAGGCAGTGCTCAGAGGTCATTTATAGCAATAGATGCACACATCAAAAAAAGAAGGGATTAAATCAAAACATTAACTACACAACTTGAACAAATTGAAAGAGATCACCAAAAGAATGCTACAGCCACCAGAAGAAAGGAAATAATAAAGATCAAGCAGAAATAAATGCAATAGAGAAAAAACAAACAATGGAAAGAATCAACAAAACCAAAAGTTGGTTTTTTGAAAGGATCAACAAAATCGACAAACCACTGACCAAACTGACAAAAGAGAAACAAGAAGGGGCACAAATAATCCAAATAAGAAATGAAATGGGGGACATTACAACAGACTCAACGGAAATAAAAAAGATCATAACAGAGTACTATGAAAAACTATATTGAACAAATTTGAAAACCTAGAGGAAATGGACAAACTTCTAGGAACACACTACCTACCCAAAGTAACACAAAATGAAGTTGAAAATCTGAACAAACCCACAACAAGAGATGAAATTGAAAAGGTAATAATAAAAAAAAAAAACTCCCAACAACAACAACAAAAAACCCTGGCCCAGATGGTTGCACTGGAGAATTCTCCCAAACATTCATAGAAGGGCTTGCACCAGTACTCAAACTATTTCAGAACATAGAAAAGGAAGGGATACTTCCAAATTCATTCTTTGAAGCCAGCATAACCCTGATTTCTAAACCAGGCAAAGAAATCACAAAAAAAGAAAACTACAGACCAGTATCTCTCAAGAATACAGACGCAAAAATTCTCAACAAAATTCTAGCTAATAGAATTCAGCATCATATCAAAAACAAACAAACAAACAAACAAAAAAACACACCACTACCAAGTAGGATTCATACCAGGTATGCAAGGATGGTTCAACATTAGAAAATCCATCATCATAATCCACCACATAAATAAAGGAAAAAAATCATATGATCATCTCAATTGATGCAGAAAAGGTATTCAACAAATTCCAACACCCATTCCTGATTAAAAATTCTTAGTAAAATAGGCATAGAAGGGAAATTCCTCAACATAATAAAGGGCATCCATACAAAACCAATAGCCAACATCATTCTTAATGGAGAGAGGCTGAAAACATCCCCCTTGAGAACAGGAAAAAGACAAAAAAAAAAAAAAATTTTTTTTTTTGTCGGTTGCCCTTTATCACAACTCCTATTTAACATTGTCCTGGAAGTTCTAGCTAGAGCAATAAGGCAAGAAAAAGAAGTACAGTGCATCCAAACTGGTAATGAAGAAGTTAAACTGTCCCTATTTGCAGATGATATGATACACAGAAAACCCAAAAGACTGCAAGAGAAAACTACAAGAGCTAACAGAAAGATTTGGCAGGGTAGCAGGATACAAGTTAAACATAAAAAAAATCAGCCGAATTCCTATACATAAACAAAGAGAATAATGAAAAGGAAATCAGAAAAACAATACCATTTATAATAGCCCCTAAAAAAAAAAACAAAAACTTAGGAATAAATCTAACCAGGGAAGACTTACGCAAAGAAAACTTCAAAACACTACTGCCAGAAACCAAAAGAGATCTACATAAATGCAAAAGCATACCATGCTCATGGATAGGTAGATTCAACATTGTGAAGATGATAATTATACCCAAAGTGATTTATAGATACAATGTAATCCTTATCCAAATACCAACAGCTTTCTTTAAAGAGATAGAAAAACTAATGACTAGCTTTACATGGAAACAGAAGAAGCCCTGGATAAGTAAAACACTATTGAAGAAGATGAATAAAGTAGGAAGACTCAAACCACCTGACCTCAGAACCTACTACACGGCTACGGTAATCAAAACAGCCTTGGTAGTGGTACAATGAAAGATACATTGATCAACGGAACAGAATTGAGAACCCAGATGTGAATCCATCCACTTACTGTCACCTGATCTTTGACAAGTGCCCAAAGTCCATCAAATGGGGAAAAGACACTCTTTTTAATAAATGGTGCTAGTAAAACTGGACGTCCATCTGCAAAAACTTGCAACAGGACCCACACCCCACACTATACACAAGAACATTCAAAATGGATCAAAGACCTAAATATAAAACAAAAAACTATAGACGTCATAGAAGAAAAAATAGAATCAACACTAGAGACCCTAATACATGACATTGACATGATACAAACCGTAACGAACAACACAGGAACTCCAGAAGATAAGCTAGATAACTGGGATCTTCTAAAAACTAAACACTTATGCTCATCAAAAGACTTCACAAAAAGTGTAAAAACAGCACCTATGGAGTGTAATAGCCCAAAAAATTTTGGCTATTACAAATCTGACAAAGGTCTAATCTCTAAAATCAACAGGAAAATTCAACACCTCTACAACCAAAAGACAAATAATCCAATTAAAAAGTGGGCTAAGGAAATGAACAGACAATTCAGTAAAGAAGACATTCTAGCAGCTAAGAGACACATGAAGAAACTCTTGAGAACACTAGCCATTATTGTTATTCTTAGGCACCATGTAGTCGGTTTCAACTCAGCGACCCCATGTACAACATCCTGTGTCATCCTCACAATCATTGTTATGCTTAAGCCCGTTGTTGCAGCCACTGTATCAATCCATCTCACTAAAGGCCTTCCCCTTTTCGCTGACCTTTTACTTTACCAAGCATGATGTCCTTCTCCAGGGATTGATCCATCCTGACCACATGTCTAAAGTATGTGAGACTTATTCTAGCTATCCTTGCTTCTAAGGAGCATTCTGATTGTACTTCTTCCAAGACAGATTTCTTCATTCTTTCGGCAGTCCATGGTGTGGTCAATATTCTTCTCCAACACCACAACCCGAAGGCACCAATTCTTCTTTGGTCTTCCTTACTCATTGTCCAGCTTTTGCATGCATATGATATGGTTGAAAATACCATGGCATGGGTCAGGCGCACCTTAGTCTTCAAGGTGATGTCTTTGCTTTTCAGCACTTTACAGAGGTCCTTGTAGCAGATTTGGCCAATGCAATGTGTCTTTTGATTTCTTGACTGCTGCTTCCATGGGTGTGGATTGTGGATCCAAGTAAAATGAAATTCTTGACAATCTCAATCTTTTCTCTGTTTATCATGATGTTGCTTATTGGTACAGTTATGAGGATTTTTGTTTTCTTTATGTCCATACTGAAGGCTGTGGTCTTTGATCTTGATCAGTAAGTACTTCAAGTCCTCTTCACTTTCAGCAAGCAAGGTTGTGTCATCTGCATAACGCAGGTTGTTAATAAGTCTTCCTCCAATCCTGATGCCCTGTTCTTCTTCATATAGTCCAGCTTCTTGGATTATTTGCTCAGTATACAGGTTGAATAAGTACGGTGAAATGATACAACCCTGAAGAACACATTTCCTGACTTTTAACCATGCAGTATCCCCTTGTTCTATTCGAATGATTGCCTCTTGATCTATGTACAGGCTCCTCATGAGCACGATTAAGTGTTCTGGAATTCTCATTCTTCACAATGTTATCCATAATTTGTTATGATCCACACAGTCGAATGCCCTAGCATAGTCAATGAAACACAGGTAAACATCTTTCGGGTATTGTCTGCTTTCAGCCAGGATCCATCAACATCAGCAGTGATATCCCTGGTTCTGCATCCTCTTCTGAATTCATCTTGAATTTCTGGCAGTTCCCTGTTGATATGCTGCTGTGCTGCTTTTCAATGATCTTCAGCAAAATTTCACTTGCGTGTGATATTAGTGATATTGTTAAATAATTTCTGCATTAGGTGGAGTCACTTTTCTGGGGAATAGGCATAAATATAGATCTCTTCCAGTGGTTGACCACGTAGCTGTCTTCCAAATTTCTTGGCATAGATGAGTGAGTACTTCCAGCGCCGCATCTGTTTTTTGAAACATCTCAATTGGTATTCTGTGAATTCCTGGAGCCTTGTTTTGTGTCAGTGTCTTCAGTGTAGCTTGGACTTCTTCCTTCAGTACCATTGGTTCCTGCTCATATAGTACCTCCTGAAATGGTTGAATGTGTATTCCTTCCATCTTCTTTTTGTGCTTCCTGAGTCATTTAATATTTTCCCCATAGAATCCTTCAGTATTGCAACTCAAGACTTGAATTGTTTCTTCAGTTCTTTCAGTTTGAGAAATGCAGAGCATGTTCTTGCCTTTTGGTTGTCTATATCCAAGTCTTTGCTCATGTCATTATAATACCTTACTTTGTCTTCTTGAGCTGCCCTTTGAAATCTTCTGTTCAACTCTTTTACTTCATCATTTCTTCCTTTTGCTTAGCTACTCGACATTCAAGAGCAAGTTTCAGAGCCTCTTCTGACATCCATTTTGGTCTTTTCTTTCTTTCTTGTCTTTTTAATTACCTCTTGCTTTCTTCTTGGATGATGTCCCTGATGTCATTAGTGTTCAACACGTCAAATCTATTCTTGAGAAGGCCTCTAAATTCAGATGGCTTATAGTCGAGGTCATACTTTGGCTCTCCTGGACTCGTTCTAATTTTCTTCAGTTTTAACTTGAAATTGCATACGAGCAATTGATGATCTGTTCCACAGTCAGCCCCTGGCATTGTTCTGACTGATGATATTGAGCTTTTCAATCATCTCTTTCCACATACGTAGTCAATTTGATTCCTACGTATTCCATCTGGTGAGGTCCATGTGTAAAATTGCCATTTATATTGTTGAAAAAAGGTATTTGCAATGAAGAAGGCATTTGTCTTACAAAATTCTATCATGCCATCTCTGGCATTGTTTCTTTCACCAAAGCTGTATTTTCCAACTACTGATCCTTCTTTGTTAACAACTTTCGAATTCCAATCTCCATTAATTATCAAAGCATCCTGACTGCATGTTCAATCAATTTCAGACTGCAGAATTTGGTAAAAATCTTCAATTTATTCATCTTTGAAGTTAGTGGTTGGTGTGTAAATTTGAATAATAGTCGTCATATTAACTGGTCTTCCTTGTAGGTGTATGGATATTTTCCTGTCACTGACAGCCTTGTACTTCAGGATATATCTTGAAATATCCTTTTTGACGATGAACGCAATTCCATTCCTGTTCAAGTTGTCATTCCTGGCATAGTAGACCATATGATTGTCTGATTCCAAATGGCCAATACTAGTCCATTACAGCTCAGTAGTGCCTAGCATATCAATGTTTATGGGTCCCATTTCGTTTTTGATGACTTCCAATTTTCCTAGATTAATACTTTGTACATTCAAGACTCTGATTATTAATGGATGTTTGCAGCTGTTTCCTTTCATTTTGAGTCGTGCCACATCAGCAAATGAAGGTCCTGAAAACTTGACTCCATCCATGTCATTAAAGCCGACTCTACTTTGAGGAGGCAGCTCTAGCCTAGTTGTATTTTTAGTGCCTTCCAACCTGATTTGCTCATCTTCTGGCACTATATCAAATAATGTTATGCTGCTATTCATAAGGTTTTCAGTGGCTAAATCTTTTCAGACATAGACTTCCAGGTCTTCCTTCCTAGTCTGATTAGTATGGAAGCTCAGATGAAACCTGTCTGCCACGGGTGACCCTGCTGGTATGTGAATATCTGTGGAATAGCTTCCAGAACCACAGAAACACACCTACCCCCAAGTATAACAAACTGACAGAGAGGCGGGAACACTAGAAATTAGAGAAATGCAAATCAAAACCACAATGAGATACCACCTCACCCCGAAATTACTGGCATGAATCAAAAAACAGAAAATAAATGTTGGAGAGATTGCAGGGAGATTGGAACTCTTATGCACTGCTGGTGGAAATGCAAAATTGTACAACCATTTTGGTAAAGGATATGGCACTTCCTTAGAAACCTAGGAATAAAAATACCATATGATCTAGCAATGCTACTCCTAGGAATATATCCTAGAGAAATAGGAGTAGTCACACAAATAGACATATGAATAGCCATGTTCATTGCAGCACTGTTCACAATAGCAAAAAGATGGAAACAACCTCAATGCCCATCAAGAGATGAATGGATAAACAAACTATGTTACATAATATGCAATGATAAAGAACAATGATGAATCTGCAAATCATCTCACAACATGGATGAATCTGGAAGGCATCATGCTGAGTAAAATAAGTCAATCACAAATGGCCAAATATTTGTGTGAAGCCACTACTATAAAAATTCATGAAAAGGTTTACACACACACACACACACAAAGACAATCTTTGATGACTATGAGGGAAGGGATGGGTGAGGATGGAAAAACACTAAATGGACAATAGATAAGTGATAACTTTGGTGAAGGGTAAGACAGTACACAATACTGGGGTAGCCAGCACAGCTTGTACAAGGCAAGGTCATGGAAACAAGGTCCACGGACACATCCAAACTCCCTGAGGGACCAAATTGCTGAGTTGAGGGCTGTGGGGACCATGGTTTCAGGAAACGTCTAGCTCAATTGACATAACAGTTTATAAAGACAATGTTCTACATTCTACTTTAGTGAGTAGTGTCTGGAATCTTAAAAGCCTGTGAGCTGCCATCTAAGATACTCCACTGGTCTCACCCCTATGGGAGAAAGGGAGAATGAAGAAAACTAAAGACACATGGGAAAGATTAGTCCAAAAGACTGATGGATCACAACTACCACAGCTTCCACCAGACTGAGTTCAGTACAACTAGGTGATGCCTGGCTATCACCACTGACTGCTCTGACAGGAATCACAATAGAGGGTCCTGGACAGAGCTAGAGAAAAATGTAGAGCAAAATTCCAACTCACACACACACACACACACACACACACACACACACAAAGACCAAGCTTACTGGCCTGACAGAGACTGGAGGAACCTCGAGAGTATGGCCTCGGGACACCCTTTTAGCTTAGTTATGAAGTCACTCCTGAAGTTCACCCTTCATCCAAAGATTAGATAGGCCCATAAAACAAAATGAGACTGAAGGGGCACAGCAGCCCAGGGGTAAGGACTAGAAGGCAGGTGGGGACAGGACAGCTGGTAATACGGAACCCAAGGTCAAGAAAAGAGAATGTTGACTTGTCATGGTTTTGTTAACCAACATCAAAAACAGTAAGTGTACTAACTATTTAATGAGAAGGTAGTTTGTTCTGTTAGCCTTCATTTAAGGAAGAAACAAAAAAAGAAAAATTAAAGTCAGGCTTCTCAGACTTCACCATGCCTCAAAACCTCACAAAGTGCTTTTTAGAATGCATTTCTTTTGAGGAAACCCTGCTGGAGTAGTGGTTAAGTGCTATGGCTGCTAACCAAAAGGTCAGCAGTTTGAACCCACCAGGCAGTCCTGGAAAACTCTATGGGGCAGCTCTACCCCATCCTGTAGGGTCCCTATGAGTCAGAATCGACTCAATGACAACGGCTTTGGTTTTTTGTTGTTGTTGTTATCTTTTGGGTATCTCCCCAGAGATCCAAGTCACTAGTTCTGAGGTGAGTTATGGAAACGAACCACCAGTATGAATAAAGGCCTTAGGTGACTTATCTTTACAGGTGCTCTGGGGACATAAAGGGAGGCAGTTCTGCATGAGAAGACACCTGGTGTGCCAGGATAGAGGCCATCTTCCCAGTGTGATGACCACCATTAGTGATGACCAGAACAGAAGGCTTTCCAGAAACTCTACTGATGGTCCTACAAGACCTACACGGTTGTCACCCCCACACCACGGAGATGATTCTGACTGCATGTCCTGCTTTTGTTTTTACTTGTGGAAAGATGACCTCCCTAGTCCTGCCAACTTTGCTTTTCTCCCATCGTGTTTTATACTGAACACATCTTCCTCAAAATAAAGTCCATTTCCACAGGTAAATTTTTACCCTAATAAATTCACATTAAAAATTATATATAAGAATTGTTACAGTGCAGTCTTCCCCTTAAAACCTCACTGACTCAATTCACTTTACTTAATCCTATTTCCCTGTGTGAACACGACCAGAAATTACAAAGAAAAAAAATGTAAGATAAATTGAATAAGGGGAAAAGTAAACAAACAAAAAACCCATATACCCTCTGTTATGAATTGAATCATGTCCCCCACAAATATGTCTTGAAAATTCTAACCTCCATGCCTGTGGTCGGAGCGCTGGTGGCACAGTGGTTAGGAGCTCTGCTGCTAACCAAAAGATCAGCATTTCATATCCACCAGCCGTTCCTCGGAAACCTTATGGAGCAGTTCTACCCTGTCCTATGGCATCTCTATTAGTCAGAATTGACTCAAAGGCATTGGGTTATGATTGTGGTTATAGTCCCTTTTGGGAATGGATTGTCTTTGTTATGCTAATGAGGCAGGATTAGTGTAGGGAATATTTTGAGTCGATCTCTTTTGAAATATGAAGGAGATTAAACGAGCAAGTAGAGCAGAGATTGGGAAAGATTGATGCCAATCCACGTGGAGATCTCCAAGGAACCTGGAAACAAGCGGAAAAGACAAGGATGTTGATACAGAGCTGATGGAGAGAGAAAGCTTTCCCTTACAGCCGGCATCTGAATTCAGACTTCTAGCCTCCTAAATTTTGAGAAAATAATTTGTTAAAACTATCCACTTGTGGTATTTCTGTTATAGCAGCACTAGATAACTAAGACAAACTCTTTTTTTTTTTTTTCCAAGCAATGTATTGTACACAGCAAATAGTTTTCCTTCCAACAGTTTATACACAGATTGCTCTGTGACCCTGGTTGCTGTCCCCATAGTGGGTCAGCATTCCCCTTATTTCTACCTTGCTTCCCTGTTTCTATTCCTCCAGTTTCCCTGCCTCTCCTTGCCTTCTTATCTTTGCTTTTGGGCAAATGGTGCCCATTTGGTCTCTTACAGTTGATTGTTTCAAGAAACACTTTCCTCATGAATGCTATTGTTCATTTTATAGGCCAATCTATTGTTTGACTTCAAGGTGACCTCTGGGAGTGACTTCAGTTGCAGATTAAAAGGATGACTTAGGGCAATTATCACAAGGGTTCCTCCAGTCTCTATCAGTCCAGTAAGTCTGATCTTTTTTCATGAATTTGAGTTTTGTTCTATATTTTTCTCCCATTCTATCTGGGAAGTTCTATTGTGTCCAGACAGACACCTTCTTATCAGTAAATCAGTGAAAAGGAATCAGACAAATAAGGTGACTGAAAGATTACCAACCTTGCCTACTGATTATATTACTAAGACTAGTAAAAGCTGGTGATACATATTATGACAAATGTAAACCAATAAAACTGCTGAAACAAGTGGTAGAAATACAGGAAAGCAAAGAATTACAAGTTTTACAAATGATGACAAGATATAGAACACAATGACCCTAGTTAAATTTTATTGTATATTATGCACCAAACATTGTATTCAGTACTTGTAGTGGTTAGCGGGGTTGACTTCTCCACAGAAAATATACTCAAGTAGTCAGTCTAAGGCTCTCATAGTAATTATTTTTCACAATACCAGAAATTTCATTAGGAAGGAACATATGAACCTATTATCTGTGATGAACTGGGATGAGTATTTTCTGTATGACTCCATGAATTAAAAAATTCTGTTGCCATCAAATCAATTCTGACTCATAGTGACCCTCTATTAGCAAAAGACACCACTCATCTGTCAGTTTCTCATACTGTGGTTGACTTCTGTGTTCCTTTGATGCTGGAAGCTATGCCATTCATATTTCAAATAGCAGCAGGGTCACTCATGGTGAACAAATTTAGGGGAGCTTCCAGACAAAAACAGACTAGGAAAAAGGACGTGGTTATCTACTTCTGAAAAAATTGGCAAGTGAAAACCTTATGAATAGCAGTGGAACATTGTCTGATATAGTGCCAGAAGCTGAACCCCTCAGGTTCAAAGACACTTGAAATATGACTAGGGAAGAGTTGCCTCCTCAAATTAGAGTCAATCTTCAAGGACTCAAATTTTCAGCACCTTCATTTGCTCATGTGGCACAACCCAAAATGAGAAGAAATATCTGCAAACATCCATTAATAATCAGAACTTGGAATACATGATGGATGAACATAGGAAAATTGGAAGTCATCAAAAAAGAAATGCATAAAGATCGATATCCTAGGTATTATTGTTGTTGTTAGGTGCCCTCGAGTTGGTTCTGGCTCATAGTAACCCCATGTACAACAGTAAGAAACACTGACTGGTCCTGTACCATCCTCACAATCATTGTTATGCTGGAGCCCATTGCTTAGCCACTGTGTCAATCCGTCAGGTTGCTGACCCTATACTTCACCAAGCATGATGTACTTATCCAGGGACTGATCACTCCTGATAACACATCCAAAGTATGTGAGACATAGTCATTGCATCCCTGCTTCTAAGGGGCATTCTGGCTGTACTTCTTCCAAAACAGACTTGTTTGCTCTTTTGGCAGTCCATGGTATATGCAATATTCTTCACCAACACCGTAGTTCAATGTCATCAATTCTTGTCTCCTTCATTCATTGAACAGCTTTCGAACAAATATAAGGTGAATGAAAACACCATGGCTTAGGTCAGGCATTCCTTAGTGTTCAAGGTGACATCTTTGCTTTCCAATAATTCAAAGAGGTATTTTGCTGCCAAATTGCACTTATCAGTATATCCACTGGGAACAATCTTTCATTCATTTTGCCTGATCCTATTGACCATGAGTCACAAGCCTGGTCATGCTGCTGTGCCTCAATAGAATACCACCAATGCCATTAGGTGAACAATACAAATCCTGCCTCTGGAGGAGATGTACCTGCCAGGGGAGGAGCGTAGGTCCCTCTGCATTTCCTGTAGATCCCATTTCTGTGTTAATCAGAAACATTTCATGGAGGGCTTGGGCCACAGTATATACAGCATTATAGACAGGATAGCTAGAATCAGACAAGTTCATCATGCCCATAGAGACTGGCACCAACTCTAAGGAAGCATTTGGTGGGCAGTTCTCGATTTCTCCACATTGTGTCCCGACAATCAAACAATTAAATATTTGAAGCCAGATTTTCCTGAGGTAAAAGTCTTCTGGATACCTGGATGGGTTCACTCCCTTGACAAAGTGTCTGAAGCCAGGGATTGCCTTCTCCCAATGTGAAAATAAGAGGCTTCCATAGATGTCATGCAAAAGATTATGCCAGTTTTCTTTCATGATCCATACCTTTCCAGAGATTAAATCAGTTTCTGTGAAATAGCTTATAAATTTGATACTCTCAGCATCACCATACAGTATATACACATTTGCTAATGAATCCCTGATCCTGTCTCTCAACATCAACATACTGACTTCGTGTAGTCTCCTGATCTCAGAGACTTTTTCTACAATGGCCACACAGATACTTTCCTTTACTATCTCTGCTTCCAGGTCCTGGGGAACTGCTCCCCTTTCATATCTTCAGAGACAAAAAGCCCCACCCAGGTCCAGCCAAAATGCATCAATAACTGGATCATTCCATGGACCAGAAAGCCGTCCTTGGAGGCCATCGGATACAGTGATGGGAACCGGTCTTTGTCACTCAGAATAGGATCAAAAGGACCATATGTGACCTGAATAGGAAACAAAGAAAGGTCATGAATCTGAGTTGCATGGGATTTCAGTGGTCTTCATTAGAGAGGGAGTAAGAGAATTCTCTCTGTGGAAGGGGGAATTAATGGAATATCTGCTGAAGAAAAATAAGAAACTGCATTGGACACTCCACAGTTCTTTTTTCATTCTGTTCAAACAGAAGACCATATATTCCAGCCTCCCTGCTTTCAGGACATGATGTGTAACCCCTGGTGTGACTTTCAGGCTAAAGCATAAAAGATGATGTGGAAGATCTCCGTGTGCTCGTCATCTCCTGCAGGTCAACAGAAGAAGGCACTAATATCAGCTGGTGCACCTGCACGATGGTAGTGTTTCCACCAGCTTGAAGCCTGTGGCTTAGTAACTGAGGCCCATCTCCCTAGCGATCAATGTTGGACATGAACCCTGATAATAAATATTTCCTGTTACACCCTTGATATTTTGGATTTAACTTAATACCTCAGCATACTGTAGATTATCCTGAGGAGCACAATTATAAACTCTGAGTCTCGAAATATGATTTTTCCATCACAGAATTCTCATAACGTAAAGCTCTTATTTTGGAGCCCTGGTGGCACAGTGGTTAAGAACATGGTTGTTAACCAAAAGTGCTGCAGTTCAAATCTACCAGCCGCTCCTTGGAAACCCCGTGGGGCAGTTCTACTCCGTGCTGTAGGGTCGCTATGAGTTGGAAGTGACTCGACAGCAATGGGGTTTTTTTTTAAATCTTATTTTGGCCTTAATTCTTTCTGACTGCTGCTTGTCTTAGATCAGGTTCCCTGGAAAGGGACTTTGATATGGAGAGTGGCATGTGGAAAGTTTATGGGAGTGCCCTCAGGAGACACACCTCTGGGCACATGAGAAAAGCAGGACTGGACAGAGGGAGAAGCTGAACCATAAGACAGCTGCATCTGCATCTCAACTGATTGTTGGGGACTTTATTAATATACCATATTCAGACTACAGGGCCAGGCCTTACCCCCACATCAATTATTTATTGGCCTCTGTCTGTCCCCTGAGAAGGGTTTTATCCTGGTTGGGGAAGTTCCCTGCCTGGGGCATTTTCGACAAGGCACACAGCTATCTGTTGAAGGTGAGCAGATTAGATTTCCAGAAGTTGGCGTGGATGTATTGGTCCTGAGCTGTAATCTGGGCTGAGCTTCAAAGGATACACAGCACTGCTCCTTCCCCTTCCTTCATCCTCCTTCATGGCACAAGTTATAAGCTCACAATCCTCAGAATTCATTGGAATTTGTGGCCAACAGTCAAGGAATACATAAACCCTCCTTCCTCCTTTCCCTTGATCAGACAGCAGGGAATGCCATTGACACAACCTGATCTTATGTTTCCAGAGCTCACAATCCACTGACCTGTGGGCTTTTGTAGAGCTCCAGCAGTGTTCCAACCTCTGCAGAGGATGCTGATTTGCTTTCCATAATGCCAGCGACAGATTTGCTCTGTCTCCGGCAGTTGTAATTAGGGAGAATCTGCCTCCCTCCCGAGAGCCAAAACAGGGCACTCTCTAAGGTTCTGTGGTCCCTGGGAATGGCATTGTAGAGGTCAAAACCCAAGGACAGGTTGGGGAGCAGGTAGGGGTTCTTGTTGATCTCCTCAATGGCAAAGTGAAAGACCAGAACAAACTGGTAGTTTTTTGGGAACAACCTAAAAAGAGTGGACATCATAAGGGAGAATGATCAAGTCATAATTATTCAGGAGTAACTTTAAGCCAAGCCAAGGAAAAATAATATTTTAGAACTCTGTTTTTCTCCTTTGTTTCTTTAGTTGCTTTATTGCACCACAAGGAGACATCTTCTAGAATTTTTTCTAATCTCACTCTCAATTAAGTTTTTATACCCTAGATATAATGCATATCCAGTATATATAAGTACATACAGCATGACCAGTAAGCACGGGCTTACAGTAAGCAAGGTACACATGCATTTAGCTGGGTTTACTTACTAAACTGTAGTGAACAATTTCACATGGATTTCAATGTCTTTTTTATCAGTTTGTCGTACTGTGGGGGATTGCGTGTTGCTGTGATGCTGGAAGCTATGCCATCGGTATTAAGATACCAGCAGGGTCACCCATGGAGGACAGGTTTCAGCTGAGCTTCCAGACTAAGACAGACTAGGAAGAAGGACCCAGCAGTCTACTTCTGAAAAGCATTAGCCAGTGAAAACCTTATGAAAAGCAGTGGAGCATTGTCTGATAAAGTGCTGGAAGATGAGCCCCCCGGGTTGGAAGGCACTCAAAGATGGCTGGGGAAGAGCTGCCTCCTCAAAGTAGAGTCGACCTTAATGACATGGATGGAGTCAAGCTTTCAGATGTTCATTTGCTGATGTGGCACGACTCAAAATGAGAAGAAACAGCTGCAAAAATCCATTAGTAATCAGAACCTGGAATGTACGAAGTAAGAATCTAGGAAAATTGGAAATTGGCAAAAATCAAATGGAATGCAAAAATATCAATATCCTAGGCATTAGTGAGCTGAAATGGACTGGTATTGGCCGGCCATTTTGAATTGGACAATCATATAGTCTACTGTGCTGGGAATGCCAATTTGAACAGGAATGGTGTTGCATTTATTGCCAAAAAGAACATT
Source organism: Loxodonta africana (assembly GCF_030014295.1). Lineage (NCBI taxonomy): Eukaryota > Metazoa > Chordata > Mammalia > Proboscidea > Elephantidae > Loxodonta > Loxodonta africana. The sequence continues at coordinate 19,341,639 of NC_087344.1, forward strand.
TCAAGATCTATCCTGAAGTACAACACAGTCAGTGATAGGATAATATCCATAGGCCTACAAGGAAGATCAGTTAATACGATTATTATTCACATTTATGCACCAACCACTAGGGCCAAAGATGAAGAAACAGAAGATTTTTATCAGCTGCTGCAGTCTGAAATTGATCAAATATGCAATCAAGATGCATTGATAATTACTGGTGATTGGATTGCAAAAGTAGGAAACAAAGAAGAAGGATCGGTAGTTGGAAAATATGGCCTTGGTGAAAGACACAATGCCGGAGATCAAATGATAGAATTTTGCAAGACCAACGACTTCTTCATTGCAAATACCTTCTTTCACCAACATAAACGGTGACTACGCACATGGACCTCACCAGATGGAACACACAGGAATCAGACTGACTACATCTTTGGAAAGAGATGATGGAAAGGTCAATATCATCAGTCAGGAAAAGGCCAGGGGCCAACTGTAGAATAGACCATCAATAGCTCATGTGCAAGTTCAAGCTGAAACTGAAGAAAACCGGAGCAAGTCCATGAAAGTCAAAATATGACCTTGAGTATAACCCACCTGAATTTAGAGACCATCTCAAGAATAGATTCAACGCACTGAACACTAGTGACTGAAGACCAGATGAGTTGTGGAATAACATCAAGGACATTATCCTTGAAGAAATCAACAGGTCATTGAAAAGAAAGAAAACACCAAGATGGACGTCAGAGGAGACTCTGAAACTCATTCTTGAATTGATGAAGTAAAAGAAATGAACAGAAGATTTCAAAGGGGGTCTCGAGAAGACAAAGTGAAGTATAATGACACGTGCAAAGAGCTTGAGATGCAAAACCAAAAGGGAAGAACACACGCAGCATTTCTCTAGCTGAAAGAACTGAAGAAAAAATTCAACCCTTGAGTTGCAATAGTGAAGGGTTCTATAGGGAAAATATTAAACAATGCAGGAGGCATCAAAAGAAGATGGAAGGAGTACACAGATCCATTATATCAAAAAAAAAATTAGTCGATGTTCAACCATTTCAAGAGGCAGCATATGATCAGGAACCGATGCTACTGAAGGAAGAAGTCCAAGCTGCTCTGAAGGCACTGGCAAAAAACAAGGCTCCAGGAATTGATGGAATATCAATTGAGATGTTTCAACAAACAGATGTAGCGCTGGAGGTGCTCTCTTGTCTATGCCAAAAAATATGGAAGACAGCTTCCTGGCCAACTGACTTGAAGAGATCCATATTTATGCCTATTCCCAAGAGAGGTGATCCAACCGAATGTGGAAGTTATAGAACAACATCATTCATATCAAACGCAAGCAAAATTTTGCTGAAGATCATTCAAAAACGGCTACAGCAGTATATCGACAGGGAACTGCCAAAAATTCAGGCCGGTTTCAGAAGAGGATGTGGAACCAGGGATATCATTGCTGATGTCAGGTGGATTCTGGCTGAAAGCAGAGAATACCAGAAGGATGTTTACCTGTTATTTTATTTACTATGGAAAGGCATTAGGCTGTGTGGACCGTAACAAATTATGGATAACATTGTGAAGAATGGGAATTCCAGAACACTTGATTGTGCTCATGAGGAACCTTTACATAGATCAAGAGGCAGTTGTTCGGACAGAACCAGGGGATACTGATTGGTTTAAAGTCAGGAAAGGTGTGCATCAGCGTTGTATCCTTTCACCATACCTATTCCATCTGTATGCTGAGCAAATAATCTGAGAAGCTGGACCATATGAAGAAGAATAGGGCTCCAGAATTAGAGGGAGACTCATTTTTTTTTTCATTAACAACCTGCGTTATGCAGATGACACAACCTTGCTTGCTGAAAGTGAAGAGAACTTGAAGCACTTACTAATGAAGATCAAAGACCACAGCCTTCAGTATGGATTACACCTCAACATAAAGAAAACAAAAATCCTCACAACTGGACCAATGAGCAACATCATGATAAACGGAGAAAAGATCTAAGTTGTCAAGGATTTCATTTTACTTGGCTCCACAATCAAAAGCCATGGAAGCAGCAGTCAAGAAATCAAAAGACGCATTGCGTTGGGTAAATCTGATGTAAAGGACCTCTTTAAAATGTTGAAGAGCAAAGATGTCACCTTGAAGACTACGGTGTGCCTGACCCAAGCCATGGTATTTTCAATCACATCATATGCATGTGGAAGCTGGACAAGGAATAAGGAAGACTGAAGAAGAATTGATGCCTTTGAATTGTGGCGGTGGTGAAGAATAGTGAATATACCATGGACTGTCAAAAGAATGAACAAATCTGTCTTAGAGTAAGTACAACCAGAATGCTCCTTAGAAGCAAGGATGGCAAGGCTGTGTCTTACATATTTTGGACATGTTGTCAGGAGGGATCAGTCCCTGGAGAAGGACATCATGCTTGGCAGAGTACACGGTCAGCAGAAAAGAGGAAGACCCTCAATGAGGTGGACTGACACAGTGGCTGCAACTATGAGCTTAAGTATAACAACGACTTTATGGATGGCTCAGGACCAGGCAGCGTTTCAATTGTGCATAGGGTCGCTATGAGTCGGAACCGACTGGACGGCACCTAACAACAACAAAAACAAAGAAGTTTATGACCAAAGAACAGAGAAAATATTTAGGATCAGTAGTTACAATTATAAAAAATTAAATTGACAAATTATAATCAAGACCTAAATAAATTTCCTTAGCATCCCTAATAATTTTATTTCAAAAGACTTGTTTTGTTGTTCCTAGGTGGAATCAAGTCAGTGATGAGCCAAGCAACTAACTGAGATTTGCAGGGCTTCGGGGCAGAATTGAGGTAGGATTTACCTCAATGGTATAGCTTTCATCCAAGCAGATTATTTTACTGAGGTCCTATCAAACGGAATATTATTGCTGATGTCGGGTGGATCCTGACTGGTAGAAAAGAATACAGGAAATATGTTTACCTGGGTTTTATTGCCTATGCTAATTCACTCAAGTGTGTGGATCATAACAAATTACGGATACCGTTGCAGAGAATAAGAATTCCAGAACACTTAATTGTGCTCATGAGGAAGCTGTACAAGAACCAAGAGGCAGTTGTTCAAAAAGAACGAGGGTATACTGCATGGTTTAAAGTCACGGAAGGTGTGCGTCAAGGTTGTATCCTTTAACCACACTTATTTAACCTGTATGCTGAGCAAATAATCTGAGAAGATGGACTACATGAAGAAGAATGGGGCATCAGAATTAGAGAAAGACTCACTAACAACCTGCATTATGCAGATGACACAACCTTGCTTGCTGAAAGCGAAGAGGACTTGAAGCACTTATTGATGGAGATCAAAGACCACAGCCTTCAGTACGGATTATGCCTCAAAATTAAAAAAAAAAAAAAAAAAAAAAAAATCCTCACAACTGGACCAATAAGCAGCATCACGATAAACGGAGAAAAGATTAAGGTTGTCAAGGATTTCATGTTACTTGGATCCACAACCAGCAGCCGTGGAAGCAGCAGTCAAGAAGTCAAAAGATGTATTGAAGAGCAAAGATGTCAGCTTGAGGACTAAAGTGCACCTGACCCCACCCACGGTGCTTTCAGTCTTCTCATCTGCATGAGAGAACTGGACAATGACTAAGGAAGCCTTTGAATTGCGGTTTTGGTGAAGAATATTGAATATACCATGGACTGCCAAAATAGTGAACAAATCTGTCTTGGAAGAAGATGTACAACCAGAATGCTCCTTAGAATCAAGGATGCTGAGACTACAGTCTCACACACTTTGAACACGTTGTCAGAAGGGATCAGTTCCCAGAGAAGGACATGATGTTTGGTAGAAGCGGGTCAGGGAAAAAGAGGAAGACCCTCAAGGAGATGGACCGGACACAGTGGCTACAACAATGCGCCCAAGCATAGCAACAATGGTGAGGATGGCACAGCACCAGGCAGTGTTTCATTCTGTAGTAGATGCAGTAGCTGTGGGCCAGAACTGACTCGACTACACCTAACAACTTAAATGGGAGGTGCCTCAATGCATGGAAAAATGCAAGATGTTTTCTGCTAGGGACCTGAGTAAGTCGTGCACACTTACCTTCATAAACCCTTTTGGAAAGGCTTGGGTATATCACAAAACATAACTTAGGTTTACTGGAGCTGGAAGTCAAATGGTTGTTGTTGTTAGATGCTGTCCAGCGGATTCCAACTCATACCAGCCCTATGCACAACAGAATGAAACACTGCTTAGTCCTGTGCAACCTCATAATCATTGCTTTGCTTGAGCCCATTGTTGCAGCCACTGTGTCAATCCATCTCATTAACTATCTTCCTCTTTTTGACTGACCCTCTACTTTACCAAGCATGATGTCCTTCACGAGGGACTGATCCCTCCTGACAATGTGCCCAAAGTATGTGAAACGTAGTCTCGCCATCCTTGCTTCTAAGGAGCATTCTGGTTGTACTTCTTCCAAGATAGATTTGTTCCTTGTTTTGCAGCCCATGGAATAGCCGATATTCTTCTCCAACACCACAATTCAAGGTATCAATTCTTCTTTAGTCTTTCTTATGCATTGTCCGGAAAACCTGGTGGCATAGTGGTTAAGAGCTGTGGCTTTAAACAAAGGGTCAGCAGTTTGAATCTACGAGGTGCTCCCTGGAAACTCTATGGGGCAGTTCTACTCTGTCCTATAGGGTCGCTATGAGTCGGAATCGACTCGACGGCACCAGGGTTGTTTTTTTTTTTGTTTTTGGTATGCATTGTCCAGCTTTCAAATGCATATGAGATTGAAAAACCATGGCTTGGGTCAGGCACACTTTAGGCCTCGAGGTGACATCTTTGCTTCTCAACACTTTAAAGAGGTCTCCTGCGGCAGATTTGCCCATCGCAATCCATCTTTCAATTTCTTGAATGCTATTTCCACGGGTGTTGGTTGTGGATCCAAGTAAAATGAAATCCTTGACAACCTGAATCTTTTCCCTGTTTAACATGAAGCTGCTTTTTGGTCCAGTTGTGAGGATTTTTGTTGTCTTTTTGTTGAAGTGTAATCCATACTGAAGGCTGTGGTCCTTGATCTTTACCAGTAAGTACTTCAAGTCCTCTTCACTTTCAGCAAGCAAGGTTGTGTCATCTGCATAATGCAGATTGTTAATGAATCTTCCTCCATTCCTGATGCTCCATTCTTCTTCATATAGTCCAGCTTCTCAGAGTATTTACTCAGCATACAGATTGGATAGGTATGGTAAAAGGATACAGTCCTGATGTTCACCTTTCCTGACTTTAAACTATTAATGAGCCTTCCTCCATTCTTGATATATAAGGAGCACCTCGTAGATTCGAACTGCTGACCCTTTGTTCTTCTTCATGTATTCCAGTTTCTCAGATTATTTGCTCACCATACAGGCTGAATATGTATGATAAAAGGATGCAACCCTGAAGCTCACCTTTCTTGACTTTAAACCACGCACTATCCCCTTGTTCTGTTTGAACACTTGCCTCTTGATCAATGTGCAGATTCATCATGACAACAGTTAAGTGTTCCATAATTCCCATCCTCTGCAACGTTATCCATAATTTGTTATAATCCACAGTCGAATACCTTTCCGTTGTCAATAAAAAACAGGTAAACATATTTCTGGTATTCTCTGCTTTCAGCAGGACCCATGTCCTCTTCTAAATCTGAATCGAATTTCTGGCAGTTCCCCGTTGACACACTGCTGCAGCTGCTTTTGAATAATCTTCCACAAAACTTTGTCTGCATGTGATATTAATGATATTGTTCCATAATTTCCACATTCAGTTGGATCACTTTTCTTGGGAATAGGCATAAACATGGATCTGTTCCAGTCAGTTGGCTGGGTACCTGTCTTCCAAATGTCTTGGCATAGGAGAGTGAGCACTTCCAGAGCTGCTTGTTTTCCGTCAATGCCTTCAGTGCAATTTGGATTTCTTCCTTCAGTGACATTGGTTCCTGATCAAATGTTACCTCCTGAAATGATTCAAAGTTGATCAATTCTTTTTCCTATACTGATTCTGTGTAATCCTTCTATCTTCTTTTGATGCTTCTTGTGTCATTTAATATTTTCCCATAGAATCCTTGAGTATTGCAAAAAAAAAATAAATAAATAGGAGGCTTGAAATCTTTCTTCAGTTCTTTCAGCCCTAGAAATCCTGAGCACGTTCTTCCCTTTTGGTTTTCTATCTCCAGCTCTTTGCACATGTCATCATAATACTTTACTTTGTCTTCTTGATCCGCGCTTTGACATCTTTCGTTCAGCTCTTTTACTTCATCATTTCTTCCTTTTGCTTTAGCTACTTGGCGTTCAAGACCAAGTTTCAGAGTCTCTTCTGTCACCCATTTAGATTTTTTCTTTCTCTCCTGTCTTTTTAATGGCCTCTTGCTTTTCATGTATGATGTCCTTGATGTCATTCCACAACTTGTCTGGTCTTCAGTTATTAGTGTTCAATGCATCAAATCTATTCACGATGGCTCTAAATTCAGGTGTGATATACTGAAAATCGTACTTTGGCTGTCGTGGACTTGTTCTAATTTCCTTCAGTTTCAGCTTGAACTTGCGTATGAGTAATTGATGATCTGATCCGAAGTCAGCCCCTTGCCTTTTTCTGATTGATGATATTGAGCTTTTCCATTGTCTTCCCACAGATACAGTCTATTTGATTCCTGAGTATTCTATCTGGTGAGGTCCAAGTGTATAGTTGCCATTTATGTCGGTGAAAAAAGGTATCTGCAATGAAGTCGCTGGTCTTGTTAAATTCAATTATGTGATGTCCAGCATTGTTTCTATCAACAAGACCATATTTTCCAGCTACCTATCCTTCTTCTTTGTTTCCAGCTTTCGCATTCCAATCACCAGTAATTATCAGTGCATCCTGATTGCATGTTCATTCAATTTCAGACTGCAAAAGCTGGTAAAAATCTTGAATTTCTTCATCTTTCGCCTTAGTGGTTGGTGCGTAAATTTGAATAATAGTCATATTAACTGGTCTTCCTTGTAGGTGTGTGAATATTATCCTATCACTGACAGCATTGTACTACAGGATAGATCCTGAAATGTTCTTTTTGACGATGAATGGAATGCCATTTCTCTTCAAGTCATTGTTCCCTGCATAGTAGACCATATGATTGTCTGATTCTAAATGACCAGTACCAGGCCACTTCAGCTCACTAATGCCTAGGATACCAATGTTTAGGCATTCCATTTCATTTCTGATGATTTCCAATTTTCCTAAATTCATACTTCGGACTTCTAGGTTCCAAATATTAATGGACATTTGCAGCTGTTTCTTCTCATTTTGCGTCATGCCACATCAGCAAATGAAGGTCCTAAAAGCTTGCCTCCAGCCACATCATTAAGGTCAACTCTAGGGTGAGGAGGCAGCTCTTCCCCAGTCGTATTTTGAGTGCCTTCCAACCTGAGGGGCTCATCTTCTGGCAGTATATCATACAGTTTTCCAGTGCTTTTCATAAGGTTTTCACTAGCTAATTCTTTTCAGAAATAGACTGCCGGGTTCTTCTTCCTATTCTGTCTTATTCCGGAATCTCTGCTGAAACGTGTCCACCATGGGTGGCCCTGCTGGTATTTCAATACCGGTGGCATACCTTCCAGCATCACAGCAACGCAAAAGCCCCCACAGTGCAACAAGCTGTCTCAAATGGTAATCATGCCTTTTTATAAAGCCTTGGACCAGTTTCAATTACACCAGTACAATTTGTTTTCGAACATTTAGTAGGATTACTCTCTTTTGTCATTTTCACCTGAGGCATTTTATTTTTTTATTGTGTTTTAAATGAAGCCTCACAGAACAAATTAGTTCTCATTACACATTTAATATACACATTGTTTTGTGACCTTGGTTGGCAACCCCATGACGTATCACCACTTTCCCTTCTTGACCTTGGATTCCCCATTTCCATTCATCCAGATTTCCTTTCCTCTCCTTCTTTCTTGCCCTTGTTCATGGGCTGGTGCACTCATTTAGTCTCATATACGTGGTTCAGCTACACTTATTTTCTTTTTTTTATGAGCCTGTCTAATCTCTGGCTGAAGGGTGAACCTCAAGAGTGACTTCAGTACTGAGTTAAAAGGTTCTCTGGGAGCCATACTCTGGGGGTTTCTCCAGTCTCCATCAGACCAATAAGTCTGCTCTTTTTTTGTGAGTTAGAATTTCTTTCAACATTTTTCCCCAGCTCTGTGCAGGACTCTCTATTGTGATCTCTATCAGAGCAGTCAGTGGCAGTAGCTGAGCACCATCTAGTTGTGCTGGGCTCAGTCTGTCACCTGAGGCATTTTTAAGGAGTTTTCTCAAGTGTCTTCTGTGCTCATTAATATGTCAACTTTTAGGGCGCCAGCTTTGATAAATGATATTGTCCTTGAAAAAGAAGCAGATCATTCAGGTTTTCAAGTTTATTTCCAAGGGCTTTAGCAAAATGCTCCCTGCAAGTTTTCTTTAAATTTACAGTTATTTCTCTACCTGCTTTTATTTCTCCTGTATAATTTCTCATTATATATTTCAGGCTTCTTCTCCCCCCGTTAATTTGGTAGCCAACATATAAGCTCTTAGAGTTTTTAATAGCTCTAAGATTTTTTTATTTCCTAAAAAATTAATGTTTTCTTTTCTCTTTAGTCCTAATTGTCTTTTCTTTTGCTCTTTTTTCTAGTTTCTACAAGTATAAGTTTGATTTAGTTTTTTTACTAATTCCTTTAAGTGGTACATTATTTTTCGCCAAATATTTCCTTAAATCAGTGCTTTAGGTGTTTTTAAATGCTACCAATATTGCAATTTTCTGTGCAGTTTTTCGAACTAATTATTTTACAAAGATTCAGGAGGTATTTTTAAAAGGTTCCTAAATTTTGGTGATCTATCCTCTTTAAAATTTACATTATTATGTTTTACCGAGGTAATTTGCTTGAATTATTTCTACTTTTGATTTTTGAGGCTTTCTTCTGTTGTCTAAACATATGGCCAGATTTTGTTGCTGTGCCATGTACTCTTGAAACAAGAATTCATACATATTATATAGAGGATATATGACATACATGTCAAAAAGATCAACCACACTAATTATGCTATTTAGAGCACTCATATTATTAATTTTTTAAATGATGGTAAGTATACATATAGAAACGCTGGTGACAAAGTGGCTAAGAGCTACAGCTGTTAACCTAAAGGTCGGCAGTTTGAATTCCCCAGGCGCTCCTTGAAACCATACGGGGCAGTTCTACTCTGTCCTGTAGGGTTGCTATGATTCCGAATCAACTCGACGGTAGAGGGTTTAGTTTTTTGGTTAAGTATATGCATATATAAGTCCTGGTGGCGCAGTGCATAAAACCTATGGCTACTAACCAAAAGGTCAACAGTTTGAATCCACCAGCCACTCCTTAGAGGCCCTATAGAGCAGTTCTACTCTGTCCTATAGGGTTGCTATGAGTCGGAATCTACGCGACAGCGATGGGTTTTATTTGGTTTTGGAAGTATATATGAAGCAAAATAGTTTACATTTTAACCTTTTTTACATGTACATTATGTTCATCATGATGTTGTGTAGCCATCAGCACTACCTAGTTTCAGTTTTTTCATCATCCTTAACAGAAGCTCAGTGCCCCCTAAGCAATGACTCCGTATTTCCTCCTCCTTCCACCTCTAGTAGTGACTAATAAACTCTGGTCTGTATATACATACCTTTCCTAGATATTTCATATACGTGAGATCATACATTACTTCTCCTTTTGTGAATGACTTATTTCACTCAGGATAATGCTTTCAAGGTTTACCCATGTGGTAGCATGTATCAGGACTTCATTTCTCCTATTTGAACTGTCCTACTATAGAAGAGGTCGATTAAATTTTTTATTTAAAATTTTTGCTTATTTCTTCTCAATTCTTTATAAGACAGTGATTTTTTTTTTTTGCTATTTAGACATTTATAAGATTTCATGACAGCTTTAAAGTTAACTTGTTTAATTCATTTTTTGCTGAATTTAATCTGTTAGATGTGGAATTTCCTAACCCAGCACAAGGCTCATGGAAAACCTGAAGATCTCATAGACATTAAAGAAGTTAAATTTGTAAGTTAATTGTCTACATAAAACGCAAAGCCCCAGTTAAATATTTCGTTCTGAGTGGCATTCAATAAGCTTTAGAATACATGCAGAGTAATTTATAAAATTTATACCAGAAAATAAAGTGGAGGACCCAAATAGCCTTCACACCAATTTGGACAAGAGCAGTAAGAAAATGAATGCTTTTGGTCCCACAAGCTTACAAATCTAGATGCAGTCATTCCGTGTAATATGTGAGCTAATGGATTCCAATTTGGTATTAAAAAGAAAAAAAAAAACTTATGATAAATAATATTTATTTCAAAATTCAGTCTTGGAAGAAAGATAGAAAGTCTATAATTGTTTTTTGTGTGAAATCTGGCACATATTTAAAGTAGAGCTAAAACCAGTTCCACAAAATCTCTTATTTCCCAGTCATTTGGCTTAACTAACATTACCCTGATACCAAACCAGATAAAACATTACAAGAAAAGAAAATTACAAATAAAAATCTCCAGTAAACATGCATTCCCAAATTCTCATTGAATTTTTCAAGAGACTGAATCCCATGAGGTTTGAAAAGGATAGTACATTATAGGCCAATGGCATTTTCCACCAAGCATTCACAAGTCATATAGCAGTTGAAAGCCAATTATCAAAACTCTCCCTTTAAGCAATGTCAAAAATGAAAAATCACTTGATCATCTCAATAGATGCACCAAAAGCCTTTTAGGAAATCTCATATGGATTACATAGGAAAACTCTCAGTGAAGTGAGAATAGAAGGAACTTCCTCAACTTGATAAAAGCCAAACCAAACTCGTTGCCTTCCAGTCAATTCCAACTCACAGCGAACCTGTAGGACACAGCAGAACTGCCCCATAGAATTTCCAAGGAGCATGTGGTGGATTTGAACTGCTGACCTTTGGGTTAGCAGCCATAGCACTTAAGAACTATGCCACCAGAGTTTCCTGGTAGTCTGTACCAGGATAAACAAAATCTACTTGATAAAAACTTGATAAAGGACATCTACAAAAAAAAAAAAAAAAAAAACTACCACTTACATAATACCTAATGTAGAAAGATCAAATGCTTTCCTCCTAACTTAAAAAAAAAGACAAGGATGTCCGTTCTCACCTCCTGAATGCCACATCTGCTGTTCGCTCCAGAAAATGCAATAAAAGTGCAATAAGGAAGGAAAAACAAATGAAAGGGATGCAAAATACAGCTGTTTATCTACAGATGACATAATCACCTTTGTAGAAAATCTGATGGAATCTGAAAAACACTGCCAAATTAGTGAGTTTACCAAGGTTATAGGACATCAGCGCAACATAGAAAAATCAATTATATTTCTACACACTAGTGAAGAGCAATTATAAAATAAAATTTTAAAACACCATTTACAATATCATAAGCATAGAATATATTTAGGGATGAAACTGGCAAAAGACATGCAAGACATGTACATGAGAGAGTACAAAGTTTTGCTGAAAGAAAGTAAAAGAGATCTAAATAAGTGGGGAAATACACTATGCTCCTGTTTGGGAAGGCTCAAAATTATTAAGATGTCAATATTCCCCCAAACAATTTCTGAATTGTGTGAAATCCCAGTTAGAATCCCAGCAGACCTGTGTTTGTAAATCAACAAGTTCATTCTAAAGTTCATACAGAAATAGAAAGGAGCAAAAATCAAGGAGATGCTGAAAAGAACATTAAATTAGGAGGAATACTGCTACCCAATTTCAAGTCTAATCATAAAAATAGAATAATCAAGATCATGTGATATTCTCATAAACACATACAGACCAATGGAATACATTAGAAATTCCAGAATAGACCCACACAACTTATTTCTGATGAATCAAGGGAGAAAAAATTGTCTTTTCAGTATGGTGCTGCAACAGTTGAATATTTATATGTGACAAGAATACCTTTGATCCACACCTTGCAGTACACGTAAATATTAACTCAAAATTTATAATAAAGCAGAACCACAACCTAAACTATAAAACTACATGAAGAAAGCATTTGACTCTGGACTTCTTGGTACCGCAGGAAAGCACAACGCACAAAAGAAAACAAGGTAGTATGTTGGAGTTCATAAAAATTAAAGACTTCAGTCCAAACCCTTCAGTAAATAACCGTGGTTCAGGCTGATGGAAATAGTGTGAATGGGGACCGTGCTATGACAGATATAAATTTCTCCCTTCTGTCTTGAAGAGGGCAGGAAGAAAATGGGAAAAGGAAGGAAGGAGAAGGACAAAGAAGGGATGGAACATTCAGAATTCATTAATTTGTATTTCTGCAGTTCTTGTGCTTATGGTAGACAACTCTCAGGGGGATGAAAGAGAAACACACAATCACATACACCTACACACACACTCTCATGTACACACTCACACATACAACAATGAACTTACTGAGGACATCTCCATTCGTTTTTTGGCCCGAGCCAAAAAGACAGTCGATGTATTTCTGGTCCTCCTGCCAAAGGCAGAGGGGGAAAAACCCGCCCAGCACCAGGTCCCTATCACTATAGACACTGGCCTTAGGGAAACTAAAACACTCAGCATAATCCAGACTGCATACAGTGGGTAAATGCAGCAGAAATAGGATCAGATACACCAGAGAGAACAACATGGCAGGGTCTGTCCTGCTTAAAGACACAGCCCTGTTTCTAAAGGGAGCCCAGGAGATCAAGGAGCTGAGGGTGATAGTAGACTCATTCCTCGGCTGGGAAGATTTCTTCCTATGTAGGCACAGGATAAGCCCACTATAGTCCCTCCCTCATCCTGTGGAAATACAGGGAGACATGTGCCAGGCTGAGGCCCAGAAGAAGGGCATAGCTAGAAGAAGCTATGAACAGAAAGGGGAGATTTCTACGGGCTTCATGGTGCTGAGACTTCACCCTCCTGACACAATGATCACAGCAGCTTCAACTCCCCTTCTTTTCCCTGCTTCACTCAGTCCCCTTCAGGAGCTCTGGGGATAACCCTGTCCTGAGGCTCTGCACCTGTACCCCACACACACACCTGGTGAAAAACAACGTGAAAAACATGTTTTGTGACTCTCCTTTTCCTTTAACCTCTAGGATTCCATCAGGTTCTATGGTCAACAAGGCTTCGGGGACCACCTCATCCTGAGACAGATGGTTCTGCAAATCTCTACATGTCCCTGCAAGGAGCTGGGGTGATTGTGACAGAACACATCTCTGAGGGATTTGTCAGGGTTAGAAGGAGTCAGTGTTTTAATCAGCAACTGGCCTTGTAGCGTAATTGCATCTGATGCTTTGGCATAAACCATTGATGGCGATGACCTGTGCATCCACAGAAAGCACTCACCACCATGTCAGAGCAACACTCACAGGTCCACATACCCTCCTGGCAGAAAGGGGTGTCATGATTACAGTGCAGTAGCATATGTCCCAGGGAAGAACAGAGGCAGCCCCTTGCACCAAATTGACCTACCTCTTCCTCAGTCTGGTGACAAGTGCTGTGCCCACTGACCTGGGCTCCCTGATAATTCTGGCACCATGTCCTCATTTTTTTTTACTTGGTTTAACATGTCCCAACTAAGAGGAACCCTACTCTTGACCCACATCTCTCTCCTCTTTTCATGCCACTTTCCCTCCCCTCGGTTTCTTTATGTGAATACTCTTTCTTTGGCACTCCAAGTCTGGAAGCCTGATGCAGAGGAGGAAGAACAGCCTATATTTCAAGGAAAGTGTCTCCAGAAAATGCTTATAACAGACAATGCAGCTCATTAAATTCTTCTCATGGTACATCCAGATTTACAATGGGGCACATCGATTTCTAGTTGAAATGTGTCATTGTTTCAAAGCTATGGCTGATTTTTGCCCATTTTTATTCTATAGGTTCCCGTAAGAGCACAACTGTTTATTGTTCAACACTGTGTGTCCTCAGAGGGTGTCAGAAGTGGCTGAGCTGGGATCAAAGCTCATTTTTAGATGATTTCAGGTGGTTTTGCAAGCACCAGTGTATACAGACACATGTCATCATTTAATTTGCTTTGAGTAACATTTTTTCTTCTGTAAGCCTATAAATACTCCTACCTTCCTTCAAAACTCAGATCAAATGACTCCTTATTTTTGTAGACTTCCCTGGCTTCATCTATCATTCACTGAATTATTCCTCCTCCCTCCTTCCCAAAATACCTCTTGGATTCCTAACCCCTGTATCTTTTGGATGTAATCCTGTTTGTAAATAAAGTTTTCTTTGTATGTTAATGAGACCATTTGGATGTAGGGTATGTCCAAAATTCAATCACTTCTGAGTTATAAGGGGCCACATAGAGAAGGAAGCATTAATGGGAGAAAAATAGCTACCGTGTGAAGATCATCAAGGAACTCAGGAATTCAGGGGCAGATGCTGAAAGAGACAAGGATCTTCCCCTAGAACCAACAGAGAGAGAGCCTTCCTCTAGAGCTCACACCCTAAGTTCAGACTTCTAGAGAAAATAAGTTTCTGTTCTTTGAGGACATTCACTTGTGGCATTTCCATTAAAGCAGCACCAGGAAACTACACCACCATTCCAGGCAAAATCATGCGCTCTATCATCTCGTTATTCAAAACATCAGATATTACATCACCGATCATACTGTACTGAATTGATTTGATTATCTGCTTATTTTCCCCATGAAACTAAGTTCTTTCATGATCAGACCAAGTTATCTTTATAAATATCGTCTTACATCACAGGTTGTCTTTGGCAAATGCCAGTGGATGCTGTTTCTTACCACCATAGTGCCTGTTTCTACAGAAGAGGATCTTACTTCATTCATTATTAGTCTCTTCCACTGAACTCTGGTTTCCGAAAAAAGCTAGAACCAGTTCTGTGTCCAGATCACCACTATAACCATGGTGTCCAACACACACAGACACACAGACACACACACACACAAAACCCTACCACATTTAAGTAGATTTCAACTCCTAGTGACCCTGTAGGACAGAGTAGAAATGCCCCACAGGGTTTCCAAAACCATAAATCTTTATGGAAGCAGGCTGCCACATCTTTCCCCTATGGAGCAGCTGCTGGCTTTGAACCACCTACCTTTCCTGTGGAAGCTGACTGCTTAATCACTGCCCTATGAGGGCTCTTAGTGTCCAAAACAGTGATCAACAAACATTGTTGAATGAATGAATGATGGACTGGGACTCGTTCATGAAAGCCTTGATGTGATGGCAAATCTAAGATGGGAGTAGTCGATGGATTACGAGCCATTACTGAGAGAAAACAGGTTGTACAGGAAGGAATTATGGTTCAGGAGAAACAAGCAGAGAGAGAGAGACAGTTGGTGGGCAACAGAAAAAACCTGACCAAGTTTCTGGATTAATCAGGTCAAAGAGATCAAAAGATATCCTCCTCTAAGTCTCATCTTTATCTACTTGTCCTAAGCATGCCAGCCTGGCCATGTCTCAACAAGGCTTACTTTCAGTGGGACATTTCCCATTAAGGGCATTACTGAGTCCACCAAAGTTGACCCACATGTCCTTAAATGGTAGCTTCTCTAATTACTTGAAGTGGTGATGGACATTGCTTTGGTAGCAATGCTGTGAACTACATAATAACTCAAAACATTCTAGGTTTGTCTGAGTGATGTGGCATTGCAGAGGTGGAAATAATTTATTCCTGAGTGAAGTGTATTCCTCCTCCTGGTCTTTAGGTCATCCTCCTTGTTCACCTCCTTCACTTCACCAATATTTTTTAGAGACTGAAAATGAGCTAAGCAGAATGCCTTACCCCTGCCCTTCAACTGGGGAAAGGCTACCCACAGGCCACTCTATTCCAACTCATGCAACTAAGCCTCCAAAGAATGCTGTGTAATGACCACCATTTTCTCCCTACAGAGTTTGACTCCAGTGTGCTACCAACCAAGTGCTGCTCTATAGTTTAGGCTACTTGAATACTCATCAAGGCCCCCTTTTTTTTAACCTATGCAGATCCTCTAGATTGTGTCATATACCAAATTCTTGTCTAGACATTTGAGAACAATCATATCTTTGTGCTTCCTGCCACGGCTTGCTGCTTTCAGCCCCATCACCTCTTACATTTCTTCTGGGAAAAGTCTCCTTAGTGACTCTGCGGCCTGTTTGGGATCCCACCTCCACCTGAACCCCACAATGCCTGGTTTGGGGAGTATAGTGATATTTTGCTGGGGCTATTTTCATTTTTTAATTGTGGTTTTGGCAAAGAACATCGACTATATCACAGACTGCCTGAAAAACAAACAAATCCGTCTTAGAAGAAATACAACCAGAATGTTCCTTAGAAGGGAAGAGGGTGAGACTTAGGCTCAATTACTTTAGGCATGCCATTAGGAAAGACCAATTGCTAGAAAAGAACATCATAGTTGGTAAAGTAGAGGGTCAGTAAAAACAAGGATAAGCCTCCCTGAGATGGATTGACACATTACTCTCAACAATGGTCTCAAACATATCAAAGATCATGTATATAGTACAGCACTAGGGAAGATTTTGTTCTGCTATAGATTAAGTTGCGATGACCTGGAGCCAATGAAATAGCAGCTAACAACAACAACAATAACATCTTCATGTTCCTAGCTCGAATAAGATCAATTAATACAACTATTACTCAAATCTTAAAGGTACAAAGTATAATTTCTTGAAGAATTATCTGTAAAATTGCCCAGGATTGATGAACTGTGGAAAGATTAGATAAAATCATTGTTATTGCTTTCAGAAGCTAAACAAAACAATGATTTCTTGCAAGACAAATTACCAAAAAAAAAAAAGAGAGAAAAGAGGGAAAGGGAATGATATCTATAAAGAGATGGCTGAAATCTGTAACCTCGAGTATTTACATTGTATCTAAACATAATAAGGACTTAGACCATTAATAATTAAGATTTTTTATGGTCTATGGGGGAAACCTTGATGGTGTAGTGGTTAAGAGCTACACCTGCTAACCAAAAGGACGGCAGTTCAAATCCACCAGGTGCTCCTTGAAAACTCTATGGGTTAGTTCTACTCTGTCCTGTAGGGCTGCTACGAATGGGAATCGATGGCAATGGGTTTGTTTGTTTTGGTTTTTTTTTTTGGGTTTATGGAGGATAATCAAATATAAACTTAAAAAGTCAATCCATTAAATCATTCAGTGTACTCACTCTAATGTTTCATGAATAATTACACCCAAATTAAAACACGCACAGACACACACACATAACTATAGCATATATGAACCCGATTCTTCCTATGGGCAATTGTCTTAGTCATCTAACTAAAACCAAAACCCACTGCTGTTGAGTTGATTCTGGCTCATAATGACCCTTTAGGATACAGTAGAGCTGCCCCACAGAGTTTCCAAGGAGCCCCTAGTGGATTTGAACTGCCAACCTTTTGGTTAGCAGCCATAGCTTTTCCTCACTAGGCCACCAGGGTTTCCCTTAGTCATCTACTGCTGCTCTGACAGAAATACCACAAGTGGGTGGTTTTAACAAAGACAACGTTATTTTCTCACAGTTTAGTAGGCTACAAGTACAAATCTAGGGCATCAGCTCCAGGGAAAGGCTTTTTGTCTCTGTCTGCTCTGGAGGAAGGCCCTTGCCATCAATCATTCTATGGTCAAGAAGCTTCTCCACACAGAGCCCCAGATCTAAAGTATGCGTTCTGTTCCTGGCACTGCTTTCTTGGTGGTATGAGGTCCCCCTGTCTATCTGCTACATTCTCTCTTTTATATTTCAAAAGAGATTGGCTTAAGACACGATCTAGAGATGGGGCCAAGATGGCAGAGTAGTTAGACACTTCCTGTGGTCCCTCTTACACCAAAGACCCAACAAAAACAAGTGAATTGATTATATACGACAATCTAGAAGCCCTGCCTCCACGTGTCTGTCAGTTTGTCGTACTGTGGGAATTGATGGAATATCAAGTGAGATGTTTCAACAAACAGATGCAGTGCTGGATGTGCTCACTTGTCTATGGCAAGAAATACGGAAGACAGCTTCCTGGCCAACTGACTGGAAAGATCCATATTTATGCCTATTCCCAAGAAAGGTGATCCAACCGAATGTGGAAGTTATAGAACAATACCGTTAATATCACATACAAGCAAAGTTTTGCTGAAGATCATTCAAAAATGGCTACAGCAGTATGTCAACAGGGAACTGCCAGAAATTCAGGCCGGTTTCAGAAGAGGATGTGGAACCAGGGATATCATTGCTGATGTCAGATGGATCCTGGCTGAAAGCAGAGAATACCAGAAAGATGTTTACCTGTGTTTTACTGACTATGCAAAGACATTCGACTGTGTGGATCATAACAAACTATGGATAACACTGCGAAGAATGGGGATCCCAGAACACTTAATTGTGCTCATAGGGAACCTTTACATGGATGCAGAGGCAGTTGTTCGGACAGAATGAGGAGATACTGACCGCTTTAAAGTCAGGAAAGGTGTGCATCAGGGTTGTATTCTTTCACCATACCTATTTAATCTGTATGCTGAACAAATAATACGAGAAGCTGGACTATATGAAGAAGAACAGGACATCAGGATTGGGGGAAGACTCATTAACAACCTGTGTTATGCCGATGACACAACCTTGCTTGCTGAAAGTGAAGAGAACTTGAAGCACTTACTAATGAAGAGCAGAGACCACAGCCTTCAGTATGGATTACACCTCAACATAAAGAAAACAAAAATCCTCACAACTGGACCAATGAGGAACATCATGATAAACGGAGAAAAGATTGAAGTTGTCAAGGATTTCATTTTACTTGGATCCACAATCAACAGCCATGGAAGCAGCAGTCAAGAAATCAAAAGACGTGTTGCATTGGGTAAATCTGATGCAAAGGACCTCTTCAAAGTGTTGAAGAGCAAAGATGTCACCCTGAAGACTAAGGTGCGCCTGACCCAAGCCATGGTATTTTCAATCACATCATATGCATGTGGAAGCTGGACAATGAATAAGGAAGACTGAATAAGAATTAACACCTTTGAACTGTGGTGTTGGTGAAGGATAGTGAATATACCATGGACCGACAAAAGTACAAACAAATCTGTCTTGGAAGAAGTACAGCCAGAATGCTCCTTAGAGGCAACGATGGCGAGACTGCGTCTTACATACTTTGGACATGTTGTCAGGAGGTATCAGTCCCTGGAGAAGGACATCATGCTTGGCAGAGTACAGGGTCAGAGGAAAGAGGAAGACCCTCAACAAGGTGGATTGACACAGTGGCTGCAACGAGCTCCAGCATAACAACGATTGTAAGGATGGCGCAGGACCGGGCAGTGTTTCGTTCTGTTGTGCACAGGGTCGCTATGAGTCGGAACCAACTCAACGGCACCTGACAACAACAACAGAAGCCCTGAACATCAAAGGTAAACTTGAGGAACTGGACTGAGTGGCAGGCGGTGGGAGAGACATCTCAGAAGCAATGAGGAGTTGCCAGACCTGACCTGGTCAGAACTGGCACCCTGCAGGCTGGATCACCTGGCATGTGCAGTGAGGCAAGCAGTGGTCCACGGGACACATTTTCCACATCGGGAGAGACTGAGCAGTGGAGAGTTCACTCAAGCCTTCAGAGCCAGTGAAAAGCGATACCCAATAGGCAAAAGATAAGTATATGAGTCCAACGTACCACATGGCTCAAAAAACACCCCCTTTGGGAACAACCTCTCTCCCATTTACCTGTACCCTCCATGCTCTGCTGGTGATTGCCAACTCCCCTGAGCCAGAAGTAGGACCCATCGTTTGCCCTGAGCCATTCTCCCATCTATGGGAAGGAAACAAATTAACATGAAAAAAATAATCTGCCAGCTCCCCTAAGCCCGGAACTCAAGGAAAGCATGGTCCCTTTGCCTAGGCACAGGCATAAGGGGTACACAGACTTTGAATTCCTTTCACTCCTGCAGTCTTGTATGAGCTATTTTAACAGCATAGGCCCTCATTACCACAGTACAACAGGATATATACCTGAAGCCTATTTTCAGCTGTATCAGCTATAAAGTGGGATGGCAGATCTGTGACATTAAGAATGGTCCTCCACTTGAGACTATGTTGGCATCTCCTGCCTGGAGGGGAGAAGAGAGGGTGGAGGGGGTTAGAAGCTGGTGAAAAGGACACGAAAAGAGAGAGTGGAGGGAGAGAGCAGGCTGTCTTAGTAGGGGGAGAGTAACTGGGAGTGTGTAGCAAGGTGTATATGGGTTTTTGTGTGAGAGACTGACTTGATTTGTAAATTTTCACTTAAAGCACCATAAAAATTATTTTTAAAAAAAAAGAATGGTCCTCACCTACCCACATCAGGGGCCTGAGGACTAGTGGCTCTACACACACCACCTAGCCTCCTGTGACAACGGTCCAGGAATAAGTTGTGCCTTCCAGTTCTAATGCCAACAGCATTGGGTACCCACAGTCCAGCTACAAAACCTGCCCACCTACGTGCTCTAGGGAAGAGGGACACGCTTTCCTCCCACACACTCAGAGGCAGCTGTCAGCCCCCTATCTTGCTTAGTGCATGACCCCACACTGCAGCCAGGTGCCTGTGCCTACTCCAATAAAATCTGCCCATCTAGGTCTGTACGTGAGAGCATGAACCACACACTTCGTGACTGACTACCTGGACACCTGAGCTGAATCCATACAGGAAAGGTAAATTAACTCCTGGGCTCTTATACCTAATAATAGTTCTAACCACCTGGTGCCACGATGTGACCTTCAAAGGTGCCAATAATCAAATTAGCTCACATGACCAGCCTATTTTGGTATATCAAAAACAAAGCAAAAAGCTAGGACACAGTAAGCAACCATAAAATAATAGAATAACTTATTAATAGCTTGGAGACAACAGTCAATATCAAATCAATATCAAATATTAAGTTTTAATACCATAGATATACCATATATCCAGTATATATAAATATATACAGTATAACTAGTAAGCACAGCATGCACAGACTTACGGTAACCAAGGTACTCATGGGCTTAACTGTGTTTGTTTACCAATCTGTAGTGAACAATTTCACATGCAATTCACCATACAGGTAACAACAACAAAGAAGATATTTAAGATCCATAACTACCATTATGAAAAATTAAATTGACACCTTATTATCAAGACCTAAATAATTATCTTCAGCATTTATAAAAATTTTATTTCAAAAGCCTTGTTTTGTTCTTATTAGGTGGCATCAAATCAATAATGATTCAAGCAACCAACTGAGGTCTGCAGAACTTTGGAACTGAATCAAGGTGGGATTTACCTCAATGGTATAACTTTCATCTAGACAGATTCTGTCTCTGAGATCCTATAAATGGGATATTATTGCTGATGTCAGATGGGTCCTCCCTGAAAGCAGAGAATACCAGAAAGACTTCTACCTGTGTTTTATAGACTGCACAAAGGCATTCAACTGTGTGGACCATAACAAATTATGGCTAATATTTGGAAGAATGGGAATTCCAGAACACTTAACTGCTTATGAAGAGCCTGTATTAGATCAAGAGGCAGTCATTCAAACAGGACAAGGGGATACTTCATGGTTTAAAGTCAGAAAAGGTGTGTGACAGGGTTGTATCCTTTCACCATACCTATTCAATCTCTATGCTGAGCAAATAATACCAGAAGCTGGACTACAGGAAGAAGAATAGAGCATTAGGATTGGAGGAAGTCTCATTAACAACCTGCATAATCCAGATGACACAACCTTGCTTGCTGAAAGTGAACAGGACTTGAAACCCCTACTGATGAAGATCAAAGACCACAGCCTTCAATATGGATTACACCTCAACGGAAAGAAAACAAAATCCTCACAGCTGGACCGATAAACAACATTATGATAAATGGAGAAAAGGTTGAGGTTGTCAAGGATTTCATTTTACTTGGATCCACAATCAACACCCACGGAAGCAGCAGTCAAGAAATCAAGACTCATTGCATTGGGAAAATGGGCTGCAAAAGACCTCTTTAAAGTGTTAAAAGCAAAGATACCACTTTAGGGACTTAGGCGTGCCTGAACCAAGCCATGGTGTTTTCAGTTTCCTCATATGCATGCAAAAGGTGGACGATGAATAAGGACGACTGAGGAAGAACTGATACCTTTGAATTGTGGCCTTGGCAAAGAATACTAAATATATATACCATGGACTGCCAAAAGAAGGAACAAATCTGTCTCAGAAGAACTACAGCCAGAATGCTCCTTAAAAGCAAGGATGGCGAGAGTACATCTCACCTACTTTGGCCATATTATCATGAGGTACCAGTCCCTAGAGAAGGACAGCATGCTTGGTAAAGTAGAGGGTAAGCAAAAAACAAAAAAAAGAGGAAGCCCAAGAAAGAAGTGGATTGACAGAGTGGCTGCAACAATGGGCCCAAGCGTAGCAAGGACTTGGCAGTGTTTCATTCTGTTTTGCATATGGTCGTTTTGGGTGGGAACATACTCGATGGCACCTAAGAACAACGACATAAGTGGGAGGTGCATCAATGCATCGAAAAATGTAAGATGTTCTCTCCTAGGGACCCAAGTAAGCAGTGCACACTCATCTTTAGAAACCATTTTGGAAAGGTGTGTGTGTATCGCAAAACATGATCTAGTTTTTAAGGGAGCTGGAAGTCAAATAGTAAGCACGTCTTTTTTTTTTTTTCTAAACCCTTGTTGTTGTTGTTTTTGTTAGGTGCCCTCAAGTTGGTTCCAATTCATAGTGACCTTATACACAACAGAACAAAAAACTGCCCAGTCCTGCAGCACCCTTACAAATGTTGTTATGCTTGAGCTCATTGTTGTAGCCGCTGTGTCAATCCACCTTATTGAGGGTCTTCCTCTTTTCCGCTGACCCTGTACTTTACCAAGCATGATGTCCTTCTCCAGGGACTGATACCTCCTGACAACATGTTCAAAGTATGTAAGATGTAGTCTTGAAATCCTTGCTTCTAGGGAGCATTCTGGTTGTACTTCTTCCAAGACAGATTTGTTCATTCTTTTGGCAGTCCATGGTATATTCACTATTCTTCGCCAACACCACAATTCAAAGGTGTTAATTCTTATTCAGTCTTCCTTATTCATTGTACAGCTTTTACAAGCATATGATGTGATTGAAAATACCATGGCTTGGGTCAGGCACACCTTAGTTTTCAAGGTGACATCTTTGTTCTTCAAAACTTTCAAGAGGTCCTTTACATCAGATTTACCCAATGCGATGCGTCTTTTGATTTCTTGACTGCTGCTTCCATGGGTGTTGATTGTGAAGCCAAGTAAAATGAAATCCTTGACAGCTTCAAGCTTTTCTCCGCTTATCATGGTGTTGCTCATTGGTCCAGTTGTGAGGATTTTTGTTTTCTTTATGTTGAGGTGTAATCCATACTGAAGGCTGTGGTCTCTGATCTTCATTAGTAAGTGCTTCAAGTCCTTTTCACTTTTGGCAAGCAAGGTTGTGTCATCTGCATAACGCAGGTTGTTAATGAGTCTTCCTCCAATCCTGATGTCCTGTTCTTCTTCATATAGTCTAGCTTCTCAGACTATGTGCTCAGCATACAGACTGAATAGGTATGGTGAAAGAATACAACCCTGACACGCACCTTTCCTGCCTTTAAACCAATCAGTAACCCCTTGTTCTGTCTGAACAACTACCTCTTGATCTATGTAAAGTTTCTTCATGAGCACAATCAAGTGTTCTGGGATTCCCATTCTTCTCAATGTTGTCCACAATTTGTTATGATCCACACAGTCTAATGCCTTTGCATAGTCAATAAAACAGGTAAACATCCTTCTGGTATTCTCTGCTTTCAGCCAAGATCCATCTGACATCAGCAGTGATATCCCTAGTTCCACGTCCTCTTCTGAAACCAGCCTGAATTTCTGGCAGTTCCCTGCCGATATACTGCTGCAGCCGTTTTTGAATGAGCTTCAGCAAAATTTTGCTCCCGTGTGATATTAATGATACTGTTGTATAATTTCCACATTCAGTTGGATCACCTTTCTTGGGAATAGGCGTAAATATGGATCTCTTCCAGTCAGTTGGCCAGGAAGCTGTCTTCCATATTTCTTGGCATGGACGAGTGAGCGCTGCCAGCACTCCATCCATTTGTTGAAATATCTCAATTGATGTTGCACCAATTCCTGGAGCCTCGTTTTTCACCAATGCCTTCAGAGCAGCTTGGACTCCTTCCTTCAGTACCATCGGTTCCTGATCATAGGCTACCTCTCGAAATGGTTGAACATCGACTAATTCTTTTTGGTATAATGACTCTCTGTATTTCTTCCATCATCTTTTGATGCTTCCTGAATCATTTAGTATTTTCCCCATGGAATCCTTCACTATTGCAACTCGAGTCTTCAATTTTTTCTTGAGTTCTTTTGGCTTGAGAAATGCCGAGCGTGTTTTTCCCTTTTGGTTTTCCATCTCCAGCTCTTTGCACATGTCATTATAATACTTTACTTTGTCTTCTTGAGACAACCTTTGAAATCTTCTGTTCAGTTCTTTTACTTCATCAATTCTTCCTTTTGATTTAGCTCCTTGACATCTGAGAGCAAGTTTCAGAGCCGCCTCTGAGTTCCATCTTGGTCTTTTCTTTCTTTCCTATGACCTCTTGCTTTTTTCATGGATGATGTCCTTGATATCATTCCACAACTTGTCTGGTCTTCAGTCACCAGTGTTCAAGGCATCAAATCTATCCTTCAGATGGTCTCTAAATTCAGGTGAGATATACTCAAGGGCATATTTTGGCTCTCTGGGACTTGCTCAGATTTTCTTCAGTTTCAGCTTGAACTTGCAGATGAGCAGTTGATGGTCTGTTCCACAGTCGGCCCCTGGCCTTGTTCTGACTGATGATATTGAGCTCTTCCGACATTTCTTTCCATAGATGTAGCCAATTTGATTTCTGTGTGTTCCATCTGGTGAGGTCCATGTGTATAGTTGCTGTTTATATTGGTGAAAGAAGGTATGTGCAATGAAGAAGTCATTGGTCTTGAAAATTCTATCATTCGATCTCTGGCACTGTTTCTATCACCAAGGCCATATTATCCAACTACTGATCCTTTTTCTTTGTTTCCAACTTTTGCATTCCAATCACCAGTAATTATCAATGCATCTTGATTACATGTTCGATCAATTTCAGACTGCAGCAGCTGATAAAAATCTTCTATAAAGTGCTAAAAAGCAAAGATGCCAGTTTAAGGACTAAGGTGCACCTTACCGAGTCATGCTGTTTTTAGTCACCTCATAGGCATGTGAGAGCTGGAAAACACATAAGACTGAAGAACTGATGCCTTTGAATTATGGGATTGGCAAATAATATTGAATGTACCATGATTTTCAGTGGAATGAACAATTCTGTCTTGGAAGAAGTGCAGCCAGAATGCTCATTAGAAGAGATAATACCAAGACTTTGCATTGGTACTTTTGACATGTTATCAGGAGGGATCAGTCCCTGGTGAAGGCAGTCATGCTTGGAAAACTAGAGGGTTTTCAAAAAAGAGGAAGTTGCTCAATAAAATGGATTAACACAGTGGATGCAACAATGGGATCCAGCATAGCAATGACTGTGAGGATTATACAGCACTGGGCAGTGTTTTCTTCTGTTGTACATCAGATTGCCATGAGTCACAGCCGACTCAATGACACCTAACAACAACAACAACAGAGATTAGGATTTTTGACATGTCAAACTTGATATATCTATTAAACTTTCATGTGGAGAATCTATGAATTTGGAGTGATCTTGTTTGGAGACATGCATTATGGAAACTCCAGGCTAGACTAAAAAAAAAAGAAAAATTTTTTTTTTTTTAGGCTAGACATATAATTTTAAATCCTTGAGACAATATAACATCACCTAAGATTTAAGCTAATTTAAATTTATTCATTCAACAAAAATTTCTTTCACTTTTCTTCTGTTTCAGAGATTTTTTTAGGCAGAGGAGATATTAAGATTTAAGAAGACAAGACAGCAGCCTCCATGGTATTTTCTATTTAGGTCTTTTGGAAAAGTACAATTTCTTGTTTGATTTACCATCAAGAATTGATATCTTTGAACTGAGGTGTTGGTGAAGTACATTGAATATACCATGGATTGCTAAAAGAATGAACAAAGCTGTCTTGGAAGAAGTACAACCAGAATGCTCCTTAGAAACAAGGATGGTGAGACAACGTGTCACATACTTTGGACATGTTATCAGGTGGGATCAGTCCCAGGAGAAGGACATCATGCTCAGTAAAGTAGAAGGTCAGCAAAAAAGAGGAAGACCTCAGTGACATAGATTGACACAGTGGCTACAACAACGGGCTCAAGCATAACAATGATTGTGAGGATAGTGCAGGATCTGGCATTGATTTCTTCAGTTGTACATAGGGTCGCTGCGAGTCAGAACCAACCTGATGGCACCTAACAACAACAAAAACATACAGAAAAAAAAGTACAAACTCTAATCTCATATAGTAATTGTGAGAATGCAGTATTGTATGGAATTTCATGTTATTGTTGATGTTGTTAGGTGGCATCGAGACTATTCTGACTCACAGTGAATTTATGTACAACAGAACAAAACACTGCCCGGTTACTACTATAGAATTTCATCTTGCTCGTTTTGGAAACCCTGGTTGCACAGTGGTTCAGACCTATGGCTGGTAAGCAAAAGGTCGGCAGCTTGAACCCACCAAGTGTTCCTTGGAAATTCTATGGGGCAGTTCTACTCTGAATTGGAATCAACTAGACAGCAATGGTTAGTATAGAATTTCATGTTACTAGTATAGAATTTTGATGGTGTCCCGAGATGCCTGACAAAGTAAGTTTAGAATACAAGAGATGAGAATTCTTTAATTCAAAGATTTGGAAACATTTTCTAGTCAAGGGCCAGGTGGTAAATATGTCATGCTCTGCAGGACAGGTGTTCTCTGTGACAATGACACAGCTCTGCTTTTCCAGCAGGAAAGCAGCCATGGATAACACATACACCAATGTGCATGGCTGAGTTCCAATAAAATTTTATTTACCAAAACAGGTAAAGGGCCAGGTTAGGTGCTCCAACTATAATGTGCATTTTGAAGGTAGTACTGATGAAAGAGTGTCTTTAAAAAATGGTCAAAATCAACAAATGGTAATATGGGAGTTAGAGCTGATGGCCAGGATGATGAGCAGGTTCCCAGTGAAGGTAACCGAGCACGAGGACAGAAACGGCCCAAAGAGAATGAGCTGAATCTCTAACTTGGCTAAAAATCTGAAAAGAATAAATTCTAAACACATGTTTGATTTACTGATTCCATGTGGATGAAACACCTACCAGGATAGAAGCAAGGAACCATTCAATTTTCAGCAAACCAACAACACAGAAATGTTGTCTTTCATTGGAAGTGGAGGAATTAATAAAGTACTACCTTTGTCTACTTCAATTCAGTTGGGGAGTGAGTTTTACACAGTAACATTGTATCATTTCCTGCCTCTTCTATCTCCAAACCTAAACACAGACTCAAAATGTACCCTCTCAAGGACAAGCAGGATCAGTATCACCTGGGAACTTCTTAAGAATGCTGTAGCCCAGACCCACCCAGACTTGCAGAATCAGAAACTGCATTTTTAACAAGCTTTTGGGATCTTCATTTGCTGATGCGGCAGGACTCAAAATGAGAAGAAACAGCTGAAAATACCCATTAATAATCTGAAAGTGGAATGCGTGAAGTATGAATCTAGGAAAATTGCAAGTTGTCAAAAAGGAAATGGAACTCATAAATATCAATATCCTAGAATATAATGAGCTGAAATGGATTGGTATTGGCCATTTTGAATCAGATAATCATATGGTCCACGATGCTGAAAATGACAAATTGAAGAGGAATGGTGTAGCGTTCATCATCAAAAAGAATATCTCAGGAACTATCTTGAAGTACAATGCTGCCAGTGATAGGATATTTTCCATACGCCTACAAGAAAGGCTAGCTAATACACAACTATTATGCAGATTTACACACCAACCACAAAGGCCAAAGATGAAGAAATTGAAGATTTTTTCCAACTTCTGAGTTTGAAACTGATTGAACATGCAATCAAAATGCATTGATAGTTACTGGCAATTGGAATGCAGAAGTTGGAAACAAAGAAGGATTGGTAGTTGGAAAATACGGCTTGGTGATAAAAATGATTCCAGAGTTCAAACAATAGGATTTTGAAAGACCAAGGAATTATTCATTGCAAATACCTTTCCTCAACCACATAAATGGTGGCTAAACACGTGGACCTCACTGGATGGAACACACAGGAATCAAATTGACTACATCTGTGGGAAGAACTCAAAACCCAGTGCAACAGAAAAACTCAGTATCCTCAGTCAGAACAAGGTCAGGGACCTACTCTGCAACAATCAATTGCTCAGATACAAGCTCAAGTTGAAGTTGAAGAAAATTTCAACAAGTCCATAAGAGCTAAAGTACAACCTTGATATCTCGCCTAAATTTAGAGATCAACTCAAGAATAGATTTGATGCATTGAACACTAATGACCAGAGACTAGATGAATTCTGGAATGACTTCAAAGACATCATACATGAAGAAAGCAAGAGATCATTAAATAGACAGGAAAGAAAAGACCAAAGTGGATGTCAGAAGAGACTCTAAAAGTTGCTCTTGAATGTAGTGTAGCTAAAGCGAAAGACAGAAATGATTAAGTAAAAGAGTTGAAGAGAATATTTCAGACAGCAGCTTGAGAAGACACAGTAAAATATTATAATGAAATGTGCAAAGACCTGCATTTAGAAAATCAAAACAGAAGAACATGCTTGCCATTTCTCAAGCTCAAAGAACTGAAGAAAAAAGTCAAGCCTCAAGTTGCAATATTGAAGGATTTGAAGGAGAAAATATTGAGCAATGCAGGAAGCATCAAAAGAAGACGGAGGGAATACACAGTCACTGTACCAAAAAGAATTGGTCGACCTTCGACCATTCAGGAGGTAGCATGTTATCAAGAACCCATGGCACTGAAAGAAGAGGTTCGAACCACACTGAAGGCATTGACCAAAAAGAAGGCTTCAGAGATTTATGCAATACCAATTGAGATATTTCAACAAATGGATGTAGCACTGGAAGTGCTCGCTCATCTATGCGAAGAAATTTGGAAGGCAGCAACCTGACCAACCTATGGGAAGAGGTCCACATTTGCACCCATTCCAAAGAAAGGAGGCCGGATAAAATGCAGAAATTATCCAACAATATCATAAATATGACACACAGGTAAAATTTTCCTGTAGATTATTCAAAAGCGGTTACAACAGTACATTAACAATAGGCTCAAATATAGCAATGATTGTGAGGATGGCGAAGGATCAGTGTTTCCTTTGGTTGTACACAGGGTCGGTATGAGCTGAAATCGACTAAAGGCATCTAACAACAACAACAATCTTTCGGTAGGTTATCACACTGCACTTCGCTGCTACACAAAATTTTGGCTGTTTGCTGTGCAGCAGAAAAATATAGCAGTCTAGTCCTCTAAAGGTTACGGCTTTGGAAACCCTATGGGGAAGTTCTACTCTGACCTATACTGTCAAGTATGAGTCAGAATCCACTCGATGACAATGGGTTTGGTTGTTTGTTTTATATCAATTTTTAGACAAACTTTAAGTAATTCTACTGAAGTTAATTATGAGAAAATATTTCAAGAAATTTAACTGAAAAATATACCTATTGCTGTCAAATTGAATTGGACTCATACTGACCCTGCTGTAGAGTGTAGAACCCTCCTATAGGGTTTTCAAGGTTGTAAATCTTTATAGAAGCAGATTTCTGCATCTTTCTCCCATGGAGTGGCTGGTTGGTTCAAATTGCCAACCTTTTGATTAACAGTCAAGCACTATAACCACTGCACCACCAGGACTTCCTATCTTGTTTTAGGGTATTTTGTTTAACATCTGAATTTTTGTACAGGCACATAAACACAAACTTTAAAAAGTAACTAAAAACTAGTTAGAAAAAGTACAATGAAATATATCAAAATAAACTTCCAAAATCAGGGAATAGTAAATAATAAAGATAAAAGGATAACTAATGAAATTAAAACAAGAAAGCTATAGATTTGATAACTCCAAGAGGCATTCTTTGGCAAAAGCAAACTTCGGACAAGTGTAATCTAAAAACTAATATGAGAAATCAGAATGCAGGGAATTAGTTTTGAGATAGTGGCTGTGATTATGCACGTGGAGAACATGTAATCATGTCTGTCTCGATGGGAAAAATTCTGAAAACCTCAAGATAGTTCTTTTCTTTTAGGGAAATATAACTAACCACAGTTGACTTAAAGAAAAGTAGAGCACATCCATAGTCTAGGAAATAACTGACTAATCAACAAAGACTTACCTCCAAACAAGGTCCTTGCTGGGAGTCTCTGTGGCACATGACATAGAAATTCCCACTAAAATTGTAAAGAATATAAGGATGCATGATATGGCCACTATCCAGTACAGTAGTCTGGAGTTTCATACTATGCAATAACACAAGAAAAATAAATTAGAGTCTTAATGTTGGAAAGGCAAAATGATCTCTTGCAGATGATGATTTATAATTGAAAGATGGTGGATATCAACTGAAAAGTTATTTAAAGTAATGACTTATTTTTTAGTTGTGTGTTTGGATAGCAATTAAATGAACTAAAATCATTAGATTTCATATGTGCTGCACT
Source organism: Loxodonta africana (assembly GCF_030014295.1). Lineage (NCBI taxonomy): Eukaryota > Metazoa > Chordata > Mammalia > Proboscidea > Elephantidae > Loxodonta > Loxodonta africana. The sequence goes on from NC_087344.1 coordinate 19,372,311, forward strand.
GATCAGGTAGGAAAGGACATTCGAATCAGAATACTAAAAAAATAGAAACGGGGTCTGGCATATTAGGGATACTCAGTATCTGACAACTCTATTCTACTCATTGAGAGCTATGTTCCTGGTATGAAAGACATTGCATCTTTTCATGCATTATGTCATTTCATCTTCCCCACAAACCTATGAAATAAGAAGTTTTATTATACTTCATGTACAGATAGTATTTGCTTACAGTGAATATTTGTTGAATGAAGAAATGGACTCATAAATGAAGTCATGAACACACGAGATCGCACTTATGAAAAATGAGGGAATAAAATAAAGAGGAGAAGCTAGCTCTTGCTAACAAAATTAAAAAAAAAAAACACTGTGGTTCCAGCTGATCAGGACACAAAGCCCTTCACTGAAATTGTGGATGAGAAAAACACAGAATAGGAGTTAAGAAAACATGAAATGCATGAATGGAACAACCCCACCCTAAAAGAATGGGCTTTCCTCTCTCTTGCATTCTTCTTGTCTTCTGAGAGTTAAACCAAAGCCCTCTGCCATGAGCTGATTCTCACTCATGGTGACCCTATGTGTTTCTTATAGAGTAGAATTCCTCCATAGAGTTTTCTATTATGAAAGCAGATCACCAGGCCTTTCTTCCATGGTGTGCTAGGAGGGTTCAAACCATCAAACTTTAGGTTAGTTGTTATCGTTGTTACGTGCCATCAAGTTGGATTCAACTCATAGTGACCCTATGCGTAAAAGAACGAAACAGTGCCCGACCCTGTGCTATCCTCAAAATAGTTACTATGCTTGAGCTCATTGTTGCAGCCACCGTGTCACTCCATCTCGTTGAGGGTCTTCCTCTTTTTTGATGATCTTCTGCTCTACCAAGCATGATGTCCTTCTCCAGACACTGATCCCGCCTGATGACAAGTCCAAAGTATATGAGATGTAGTCTCGGCATCCTTGCTTCTAAAGAGCATTCTGGTTGTAATTCTTCCAAGACAGATTTGTTCATTCTTTCAGCAGTCCATGGTATATTCAATATTCTTCACCAAAACCACAATTCGAAGGCCTCAATTCTTCTGTCTTCCTTATTCCTTGTCCAGCTTTCCCATGCACATGAGGCAGTTGAAAACAACATGGCTTGGGTCAGGCGCACGTTAGCCCTCAAGGTGACATCTTCATTTTTCAACACTTTAAAGACGTGTTTTGCAGCAGATTTTCCAATGCAATGTGTCTCTTGATTTCTTCACTGCTGCTTCCATGGGTGTTGATTATGCACCCAAGTAAAGTGAAATCCTTGACAAACTCAGTCTTTTCTCCATTTGGTATGATGTTGCTCATTGCTTCAGTTTTGAGGATTTTTGTTTTTTTTATGTTGACGTGTAATCCTACTGAAGGCTGTGGTCTTTGATCTTCATTAATAAGTGCTTCAAGTCCTCTTCACTTTTAGCAAGCAAGGTTGTGTCATCCGTATAATGCAGGTTGTTCATGAGTCCTCCTCCAATCCTGATGCCCCATTCCTCTTCATCGAGTCCAGTTTTTCAGATTATATGCTCAGCACACACATTGTATAGATATAGTGAAGGGATACAACCCTGACGCATACCTTTCCTGACTTTAAACCATTCAGTATCCCCTTATTCTGTTCAAACAACTGCCTCCCTTTCCATGTATAGATTCCTCATGAGCAAAATTAAGTGTTCAGGAATTCCTACTCTCTGCAAAGTCATCCATAATTTATTATGATCCACACAGTCGAATGCCTTAGCATAGTCAATAAAACACAAGTAAACATCTATCTGGTATTCTACGGTTTCAGCCAGGATCCATTGGATGTAGTCGAGTGCAAACCTTTTGTACCACCCAAGGACCTTTTTGGGAGCTACTGCTCAACAAATACCTCCCTCCATACTTTTGGTCCAGCATTTCACAAATTTTCTTTCATTCTTGCCCCCTAATGAGCCTTTAGAGGCATTTTCCCTCTTAATCACCAACCTACAAACTCTTGCAATTTTAATTCCACAAATATAGTGTATGCCTGTTTAGGTACTGTGGCCCTTTAGAAGGCCACAAACCATTGTAATGGCTCATATGTTTTCACACTCCCAAGAACCTATTTCTATCACCTAGGTGGTGGTATCACCCCCCTTGAGAATACATGGTCTAGGCACAGCAGTTATTTGTCTCTTTAAGCTTTTCTGGATTGCATCCTACAGGGTTACTTTCCTCCCTGGCTGCTTTTGGTGAGAACAGAAGGGTATGAGGTGGACCAGGCATGGTTATCTGGACCAGAGTGATGTCTATGGGAGGCACAAGTGAGTTCATTTCCAACCTGGGAGTGGCGAGCTGCAGACAAAGGGAACGGGCTAGTATCCGCTGTTTCTAGGGCTTCAGCACTCGAAATACTATTCCTGCTCATCAAATAGTATTTTTCTAGTGTTCCTAACGTCTCAGACGGATTTAGCTTACAGGGAGGAAAAGAACCTAAACAGATAGGAATTTTGCTTGTCATTTAGTTCCCATGGTATAAATCTGGGCCAACATTTGAATCCACAACCACAGGGAGTCTTTACCTTAGAAAGAACATTTCTTTAAGTTTGGACCTCTACTCTGCAGAATGCCCCTGAGAAACGCCGCCTGAACATCTTAGCTGGAGTTTCTCCACACTCAAAGGGAAGGAGGCATGCATTGGTTCAAGACTCATTGAAATCCTGTTGCCTTCACTCAGAGACATGGAGGTTCCACCCGAGCATATCCAGGCTCCCCTGGGACATCCCATGAGCATCCCTACGACATCTCTTCTAGCCACTGAGGGTAGATCCAAGAAACAGGGGAATCACTGCAGGTGGAGAGACAAACAGAAAGCTAACTGATGGGTTTCACTGCAGATCTCTTGGGGCATCTCCCACTTCCACATGTGGCCACCCATCAATGATCTGTTGTCATTATAAAAGTGGGGGATAGAGATTATTTTTTTCTTATCCAATTCATATAAGACTAGTACATAAAATATTCAAAACTCCCCAGGAAATACAAAGTACTGGCCATTGCAATCATTTGGTTTGGAGATCAAAGGATTCATAACAACCGGTTAATTAAAGCCATGAAACTCAGAGTAATAATAGAGTGACTGCAGGGCATCTCTCAGTCTGCACTCCTAGGGAGTTAGGATATTCTTGCCAGTCATTTGGATATTGCTGTTTAGCCCCATCAAGGTTCCTGCTTCAGAACACGTGACTACCTGGGCCAGGATATAATGTCCCTGTCTCCTCCCTTTTTCCCTAGAGTGACACTTACTGTGTGTGATGCCTTTAGCCTCCACTAGGAATCATTTCAAGAATATTCAAATTCATGATTGGATTACTTGTAGGGAATTGGCTGAAGACATTGCTCATTATATTATATTATACAGTGTAATGTTTCTATGAGAATCAGGGACACTTTTTTTTTTAAGGAGGCAGGGTCATGCTTCCATTACAGAATTAGTATGTTTTAATGTTATGGATACTGTGAATCTTATAACTGATGGTTGTAGCATAGATTCCCTACCCAACATACATATTCTCTTTTTTACTAACAGAAACCCAATTTTATAGGGAGTTGGTTAGATATGCCTTGGGTGGTACAAACAGTTGAGACCTAGGCTACTAAACAAAAAGTTGGCGGTTTCAATCCACTCGGATTCTCTTCAGAAGAAAGGCTGTCCATCTACATCTGAAAGGTCACAACCATTGAAAACCCTACAGAGCAAAGATAATTGAACAGGTGACAACTGGTTACATATGCCTTGCTGAAGTACCACACTTCCACTTGTAATTATGGGTAGTCAGTGGTATAGAAGGGAAGGTTTGGGATGGGAATATTGGAATGCTCTTTAGAAACATTTCCCCTTTTCCGTCTTCTTCTTACCCCCAGTTTGTACATGACAACTGGAATCTAGAAGCCATCATATATACAAAAACCACACATTCTGAATGGCAGAGTAGAAATATAGACTAGTGCTTGCACTCATGTTAACCTGGAGCTATTATGTTGGACACTTCTTTTATGGAAGAGAAAATAAACTCCTTTTGTGTTTAAAGTACTTTTAATTGAGTTTTTCCATTTATATAGCCAAATCTTATGCTAACACTACAAACACAGTCTTTTGTCTTCACTGGAATATACACAGCCAAATCAGGCACCTAATGTTGGCACCTGTGTGAGATATTATGATATGAATTTTGTTTACTTTGTCATTTCTCCCTTCATTTTATGTTTCCTTTCTTTTCTTTTGACCCAATGTTTCTCTTCTTCTATACGTTTAAAACATTTTCCTTTGTCTTATGTAATTGTGTAGACTTTCTAAAAATTCTTGTTGGAACGTATCATGTGAATGATAAATAAATGGTGTTTTTCAAATGACACTAGACAATAGATTCTAGACATTGACACATTGTATCTGTCATACCACGAGCTTCCTCTGAGGTCCTTGTACTCACTGTTGTGCTGATGAAGAAGCAGGTTCCTAGTATGTAAAGAATATTTATACAGTCCATCAGCTACTATGTGGAAAGGGCTGAATTAGAACTCACCCTTGTCTGATTCCAAGTCAGGGCCTTCCTCACTGAGCAGCGCTGCCTCCTGTAGTCAGTGCTTGACAAATAAGAGGAGGTGCTAAGGTTGAACCAGAGCAGAATCCTGAGAGCTGAACAGCCTGAGGGGAGAGTAAATATTTCTGCTCAAAGAGCAGATTGGTCTCTGAGATGGAAGCAAGAAGGAAAGAGAACCAGAGAGAATGGGCTCTGAGAAGCCCCTTCAGAGTAGGGACCTGGACGGTATAGAATTTGAATCAATACCATTTCACTATGTCATCACCCTGACTGTTCCCCAGAAGACATGGTTCATAAAAGCTTTCCTTCCCCTGAAATCCATTCCCACAGAACCCATGCCCACAGAACTCCCTGGAGTTCTCTGGCTTCTCCATGGCATCACCCCACAGACCGGGCTACACTGGCCCTTTCTCCTTTGAACAACGGGTACAGGCTAGGCAGGGAGGTGGTTTCCAGTGCTGGGTCTCAGGAGTGGATGGACCTTTCAGCGGAGGACTACAAATGAGGGGGATCTTAGCCTGTGGCCGGTGTGTTGCAGTTGAGCAGCAGAGGGAGAATTTAAAGCTTTGGGGGCTCAGAGGCAGATTTCTCAGAAGTTCTCAAAAAATACATTGTTTAATTGTTACTCCATTCTCCAGGACTCCACTCCTTGGAGGCCATGGGACCATAAAGAAAGAAAACTTTACTGCCAGTTCGGTCCCATGGGTTCAGCTTTGGCACCAGATGCAGATTCCCTCACTGCCAATGGGCCCAGCTGTCCTGAAAGAGAATTTCCCTACCCAAGAATATGACATCTCATGTACGGCACATCATAAGGACCACTGATGAAAACCTAAAAACAGATTTTTCCTTAGAACCTCCAGAAAGGAAGGCAGACGTCTTGATTTTTAGCTCAGTGGGACTCATTTTGGACATCTGTCTTCCAGAACTTAAAGATAATAAATTTATGTTGGTTTAGGTCACTAGTTTATGGTAATTTTTTATAGCAGCAATAGGAAACTAATAGGCATGGCAACCCCTAGACTGAGGTTTTTAGCTGGGTATATTGCAATCCCAAACTAAACCAGTGTTCTAGTATTAAAAAAAAAAAAAGTTGAGAATAGATATTGGAAAGGCAACTTAGCCATGTTTGCCACAAGAATAACTGGGCAAGATAATCCTATAGGGTCGCTATGAGTTGGAATCGACTCGAGGGCACTGGTTTTTTTTTTTTTTTCTTTTACAAACAAGAATGAAGACAAAAGGTTTGGTCTCCTCTTTATTACATGCACCATGAAGCTTTGCTTAGCCAGTGTGAAACTGGCTCAATCTAAATAGATATATCCATGCAGCAGAATGATCACAAGCAAATCCAGTACAGTCAGATGCTATTATATTCATTCTGTCCTACAGAGGGTCAGTATGAGTCTGAATGGACTCGTGGGCACCTAACAACAACAATAATAATTATATTGTAAAAGCAGCATCAAAATCAGTGAGAAAAGAAAAGATTTGGATATAAATGAGACTTACTGAGTTAATTGCTGGAAGCAAAAAAAAAAAATTTCTGTCCTAAAGTGATAAAGTTGGAAGAAATATTTCAAATAGCATAAGATTTCTAGAAGAAACTATAGATTAATGCCCAAAGTGGAAGAACATTCCATATGAAGAGCAGAACTTCTTAAAATATTTTTTCTTACCTTTAGCCTTCTCGAAATCCTCATGTACCAAAGCTGCTACCAGAAGCTTCCATCTTATCTTGACTTCCAACTCCAAATAGTCTCTTCCAAACCCAGATTCATTCCCTCTCTCTTCTCTGACTCTTTTAGACTCTCTCTTAATTATTCTTCCCATTTTCCATATAATATAGGCTTCCCTGCTGATTGCTCAGCATCTCCACCATCTGTACAAAAAAGCACAGAAGTATAGGATTTGGCTGGGAAGAAATGCAGCCACTGTGAGAATGATTGCACGAGGGAAAGGGAGTGTGGATATAGATTCCTTTTTTACTTTTTCTGTTACATAACTTATTGAAACCCCAGCTTCATGGCAAAGTTTGATATCACTTCTATGGATTATTCGTTTCGGAATTCTCATTTCGTTCAGCACGTTCCCTCCATTTCTACACACAATGCTACTACAATAAAAAATAAGTCTGCACTCTAGAGTTACTGTAGCAATAAAATACATGTGACAATGGAATTATACAAAACTTCAAACATCATTTTTTTACCAGTACTTAGAACCCTTAATACTAAAAAGCAATACCATCAAAAAAATTTTAACATGCAAAAAAAAATGATAAATAGACTTGCAGGGGGCTTACAAATGTAAATATTCTACTCAGAGGTTGACTTCTACTTTGTCTCACAGTCAACGTCAGATTAATTGGCCTGAGAATTAATGAGACATAAGAAACAAAGAGAGGAAGATCCTCAATGAGATGGACTGATACAGTGCCTGCAAACGTGGGCTCAAGCATGCAAGGATTCTGAGGGTGATGCAGGACAGGGCAGTGTTTCATTATTGTGCGAATCTGCGTTGTAGCCTTTCATCATACTCAATCAATCTATATAACCCGAGAAGCTGAACTATATGAAGAAAAATATGGTATCAGCATCGGAGGAAGACTCCTGAACAACCTGCATTACACAGATGACACAGCCTTGCTTGCCGAAAGTGAAGAGGACTTGAAGCACTTACTGATGAAGATCAAAGACCACAGCCTTCGGTATGGATTGCACTTCAACATGAAAAACATGGAACTCCTCACAACTGGACCAATATGCAATATCATCACAAATGGAGAAAATATTGAAGTTGTCAAGGATTTCATTTTATTTGGATCCTCAATAAACAACCATGGAAGCAGCAGTTAGGAAATCAAAGAACATATTGCATTGGGTAAATCTGCTGCAAAAGTATTCTTGAAACTGTTAAAAAGCAAAGATGTCACTTTGAAAACTGAAGTGCGTCTGACCTAAGCCATGGTATTTTCAATAGACGCACCTGCCTGTGAAAGCTGGACAAGGAATAAAGAAGATCAAAGAAGAATTGATGCCTTTGAATTACGGTGTTGGTGAAGAGCGCTGACTATACACCATGGCCTTCCAGAAGAATGAACAAGTCTGTCTTGGAAGAAATACAATCAGAAAGCTCCTAGGATGCCGGGATGGCAAAATTTCATCTCACATACTTTGGAGGGATCAGATTCTGGAAAAGGATATCATGCTTGGTAGAGTTGTTGTTGTTGTTGTTGTTGTTGTTAGGTGCCACTGAGTCATAAGGACTCTATGTACAACAGCATGAGATACTGCCCTGTCCCTTGCCATTCTCATAATCATTGTTATGCTCAAGCCCGTTGTTGCAGCCAATGTGTCCATCCATGTTGTTGAGAGTCTTCCTCTTTTTCACTGACCCTCTACCTTAGTCTTCAAGGTGACATCTTTGCTTTTTAACACTTTAAAGAGGTCTCCTGCAGCAAGCTTGCCCAGGGCAATGCATCATTTGTTTTCCAGACTACTGTTTCCATTGGTGTTAATTGTGGATCAAAGTAAAATGCAACTTTTGATTACTTGAACCTGGTAAAATAGAGGGTCAGTGAAAAAGAGGAAGACACTCGATGAAGCGGATTGACACTGTGGCAGCAACAACGGTCTCAAACACAACATTTGTGAGGACAAGGCAGGACCAGGCAGTGTTTCATACAGTTGTACATAGCGTTGCTATAAGTAGGACCTGACTGGATGGCGCCTAACAACATTTTCCTGAGGTTGCGAGATCTGTACGGGGAACTTTTTCTCAAATCTCTATTAAAGCACTTGCCACACTGAATTGGCTACCTGTCTCTACCACTAGCCACAAGCCTTCCGAGGGCATGACTGAATCTTGGGAATCTTTGTATCTCCATGCCTGGTACGTAATACATACTTCATCAAATTTGGTTGAAGGAAAGAATTAAGGAGTTTATTAGTAAATGAACAATGCTATCACCTAATAAGTACCATCCTATCCCTATTTTGTACCCTGCGGTTCACTTTCCTCACTAATTTATCTTTGTAAAACACTATTTTTCAAACTTTTGGCCATTCCTTTGTAGATAGAAAAAAATAATGAGGATACACAAGCATGAAGTACAATCAAGTGAAGTAAAGCAGAAGCAGGTGGAGTGGAGTGGAGTAGAAAATAATGTTGCACACATGATAAGGCAAAGTCTTGTTTATCTTAAGTTTCAGTTGTGTGTGTACGTGTGCATCAGTACTGTATACTGGGTTTCGGCATAGGATGTATTCTTACTGTGGCTTCTGACCAAAATGATATGAAAGGCACTGTACTAAACCTTAGCTTTGTGCACTTCATGCCCTGTTAGGCAAGTCAGAATTAGATGCGATTCTGTTACTAGTTCTTGCAATTTTTTCTAACTCCCTTCAGTAATGTTCGATGTCTCTTCCTACAAGATTAATGCCTTAGCTTCACATTCAAGACCTTACATAATCTGCCCCCAACCTATTGCATATTGCTTTCTTCCCACAACCAGCGCCATTACAAAACATCAAGCCTATACAAATGCTCTGCTCCTTGCCTTTCCCACCCTGCTAAATGTACAAGACATAGTCTTTGCTTTGTAACTTTTGCTTACCCTCTCTCACTTTCACTCCACCACCCCTGCCACTCCTAATGGGCTCTGTCTTCGATGATTTAGCTACAGGTGTGTTCCTGACGGTCTTCAGCTAGAAGGTATTGACACTTGGCTCATGGTAAGTACATATAATGCTTGCTGTAAAAATAGCACTGAGATTCTTGTACTACCACATAATTCCTTTTTACCTTTTATCTGAATTTTGTGATGAGTGTTGTTTACAATGCACAAAGTGAGAAGTTGGTTCAAACACAGTCTTAAATCACATGTGATTGATTCACAGGAAGGCTATGAGACCAATGGCAACATAAAAATTATTTTAATTGTCTGTGGTTTTGTCTCACATTCATATTAATGACATCTTTCTCAAAATCCTAGCCCCAGTGCTCAACGACCAATGCCAATAAGCCACAGAAAAGACAAACAATTGCTTTTTTTTCAAAAACCAGTTCACAGACTTTTGGAGAAAGAAGCAGTATATAAATACGTGTCAAAATAAATAATGCTATATATTTACGGCACATCATCTTTGTCAAAGCCTCTGAAATCAATTATTTTCTGGTATTGACCACCCTAGCATTTATGACAAAGTGGGTTACTTAGTGTGATTATTAAGACTGTGTGTCAACTTGGCTGGGCCATGATTCTCAGTGGATTATCAGTTATGATGTAATCTGGCAGTTGTATAATGATGAAATCATCTTCATGATGAGACCTGCTATAATGTGATCACCTCCATGATGGGATCTGCTATGAGTAGCCAATCAGCTGAAAGGAAATTTCCTTGGGGTTGTGCCTGCATCCAATATAGGTGGGCTTTCTAGTAAGGCTCACTAGTTTGCTTGCTCTGGATATTGCAGCTGGCTTCTATTCATCTGACCTCCAGTTCTTTCTTGGGACTTGAGCTAGCAGCTTGCCTGCTGTCTTAGTTATTCAGTACTGCTCTAACAAAAATATCACAAGTGCATGGCTTTAAGGAAATTTATTCTCTCACAGTTTAGTAGGCTACAAGTCCAAATTTAGGGCATCCGCTCCAGGGAAAGGCTTTCTCTGTCAGTCAGCTCTGGAGGGAGGTCCTTGTCATTAATCTTCCCTTGGTCTAGGAGTTTCTCTGCACAGGAACCTCAGGTCCAAAGGATAGGCTCTGCTCTCGGCACTGCTTTCTTGGTAGTGTGAGGTCCCAATGTCTCTCTGCTGGCTTTTCTTTTTTATGTCTCAAAATAGATTGGCTTAAGACACAATCTCATCTTCTAGATTGAGTTTACATAAAGGCTGTTAATTCCATCTCTTCAGCATCAGAGAGATAGGATTGCCAACACATAGGGATATCACATTAGATGACCAAATGGTGGAAAATTGTACAATACTGGGAATCATGACCTAGCCAAGTTGACAGATATTTTGGAGGGATACAATTCAATCCATGACACTTGCTGACCTTGAGTTCATCAGTCTCTGTGGTCTAGATCTTGGATTTGCCAACTCTGTGAGTCAGAAGAAGCCTTCAGCCTTACTTGGGAGTTTCCAGCCTCTACAACGCGTGAGCCATTTCCTTCATATAAACCTCTCTCTCTCTCTAGCTATATATATTTAGACACTCCACTGGTTTTGCTTCTCTAGAGAACCCAGCCTAAGACACTTAGCATTTATGTTCATTGCTAAAACAATACTTATAAAACCAGAAGACAAATGTTTTATACAGATTAAGTAAGTGTAGTGAAAGGATACAACCCTGACGCACACCTTAACTAATTTTAAACCATGCAATACCCCCTCTCATGTGAGTTTCTTGTAAAGAGCATCCAGCTGGATCAAGATGTTTTTAAAGATTCAGTAATATGTGTTTTTGTTATAGAGTTTATTCAAATTATATTTAAAATAATTAACTGATAAGAAAGGACTTATCAGTCATCTTACTATCTATTTTCTACATCTTAAATCTTTTTTGTTCCTCAGTTCCTCCAGTACTGCTTTCAGTTCTGTTTCATCATTTTTTCCCCAGTGTACCAATTTGATTCCCATCTCATTTCTTATTCTGTATATATCTTAGTTTTCCCTTAGTCATTAACCTAGGAATTTCAATTAACATATTAACTTTATAGAAATCAAGTTTGAATTAATACTGACTTAATTTCAATAGCGTAAAAAAAACTCTACTCCTTTTCAGTGCCATACTGCCCCCCATTATGTTGTTATAGTCACAAACTAGGTCTTTTTACATTGTGTGCCTATGAACTTACCTTTACAATTATTGACTTATGCATTTGTTCTTCATATTATATATGGAAAAAAAACTAAGAAAAAAGAGTACTTAAAAATCAAATATGCAATAATACCTTTAATATTTACCTATGTAGCTACTTTAACATTTTTCTTTATTTCTTCAAATGGCTTCTAGTTACTGTCTAATGTCTTTTCAGTTTATCTTGGGAGACCCCCTTTAGCATTTCTTGTAGGTTAGTTGTACTGGTGATTAACTCCCTCAGTTTCCATTAATCTGAAAATTTCTTAACTTCTTCATTTTTAAAGAAATAGTTTTTCTTATCTCACTTCTTTTATTTTTACCTTCAATACTTTATGGACTCTATCCCACTGACTTTTGGCCTCCACAGTTTCTAATGAGAAAGTGACTGTTATCTGATTGAGAAGCCCATCTATGTGATGACACCCTCTTCTCTTGTTGTTTTCAAAATTCCGTTTGTCTTTTTCTTTCAACAGATTTGTCTGTAACATGTCTCTATGTGGATCTCTTTGAGTTTATCCTGCTTACAGTTCATTGAGCTTCTTGGATGTAGATTTATGTCTTTCATTAAATCATTTTTCAGCTTTCACATGCAATTCTTCTTCAAAGAAGAACTGATGCCTTTGAATTGTGGTGTTGGCGAAGAATATTGAATATACCATGGACTGCCACAAGAACGAAAAAATCTGTCTTGGACAAAGTACAGCCAGAATAGTCCTTGGAAGCAAGGATGGTGAGACTGCGTCTTACATACTTTGGACATGTTGTCAAGAGGGATCAGTCTCTGGGGAAGGACGTCATGCTTGGCAAAGTACAGGGTCAGCGGAAAAGAGGAAGACCCTCAACGAGGTGGATTGACACACTGGCTGCAACAATGGGCTCAAGCACAACAACGATTGTAAGGATGGCGCAGGACCAGGCAGCGCATAGGGTCGCTATGAGTCGGAACAGACTTGACGGCACCTAACAACAACAACATCCAATCTGGAAACTTTTCAACCATTATTCCTTCAAATATTCTTCTGGCCCCTTTCTCTCCTTTCCCTCTGGTATTCCCATTATGTGTATATTGGTACACTTGATGTTATCCCACAGGTCTTTTAGGCTGTTTTTTTTTTTTTTTTTGGTTTTGTTCTTTGATTTTTTTCCCCCCATTCTTTTCATCTTCTGCTTCTCTGACTGGATAATCTCAATTGACCTTTCTTTAAGTTTGTTGATTCTTTCTTCTGCCCTCTCAAATATACTACCGAACCCCTGGAATGACTTTTGACTGCCTTCAAACTTGGGGGGCTCATCTTCCGGCACTGTATCAGACAAGGTTTCACTGCTATTCATAAGGTTTTCACTGGGGAGGTCTTTTCAGAAGTAGACCGCCTGGTCCTTCTTCCTAGTCTGTCTTAGCCTGGAAGATCAGCTGAAACCTATCCACTATGGGTGACACTGCTCACATCCAAATACCAGTGGCATAGCTTCCAGAATCACAGCAACACACAAGCCCCCACAATACAACAAACTGACAGACACATGGGGCTGCAAATATCCATTAATAAGCAGAATGTGAAATGTACCACGTATGAATCCAGGAAAACTGGAAATGGTCAAAAATGAAAAGGAAAGGGCGAAGATGGCTAACTAGTCAGAAGTTTCCACTGAACCCTCTTGCAACAAAGACCTGAAAAACCAGGTGAATCCATTACATATGTGACAATCTACAAACCCTGAGCATCAAACACGGAACTAAGGAATCGACCTGAGTCACAGTGGAGCTAGAGGCCATGCAGAAGCAGCGACAAGTTGCTGAGCCCGCTCAGCACCTCAGCTCCGATTCCTTGGTGCTATTCTTTGGTGCGAAGGCAGTGGGGCTGATGGTAGCTTCCTGAGACGTGGAAAAATCACCAAACGAAGGCAAACAAAAGAGGCGCATTCCTGACCCTGTGGTGTGCCTTCAGCGGACCTACCTGTGGAGTTTAGGAAGTGGCTACTTCAGTGGAAAAAAAGGCAAAGTGCCAGCACCCCAAGCCCCTTGTGTGACGGCCACAGATCTGGTGGTGGGGTTTGGGACAAAGCTGCTTCACAGAAAGAAGGCAAACACAGGACGCAGCCCTAACCCCCAGGGTAATCTCGGCAGAGACCCAGCCAATGCACACAGGCTCCACCCGCCTCTGGAATCTGAGATAAAACAGAGCTCTAACACTAGGTATGTGATTTTGTTTAATTTACCACATGGATCTAATAGCTCCTTCTTCTGAAAGTTCTCTATCCTATCTATCTGTTCCCTCATCCCCCTGCCCCAGCCAGCTTCAATAACATTTGAATTCCCTGGGCCTGAGACAGAACTTGCAGCACACTCTCTCTGACCCATTCTTCTGGCCTGGGAGAAGGAGCAAATTCACAAACAGGGGAAAAATACTTACCTGACTCCCCTAAACTGGAAGCCCAGAGCAGAAGTGGCTCCAGTCCAGGCATAAGCGATCCATAGACTTTGGCTTTCACCTCTGCATGGAACCAGGTGGCTATTATAATGCAAAGGCCAATCTGTTGGAGGTCTCACTGTAATTGTTTCAGCAACACAGTGGAGAGGCAGGTTTTGGAGGTCTGACACCACTCTACCTATTAAACAGAGCCCTAACCTACCCATGGCAGGAACCTGAGGGCTAAGGTTCTACCCACACCGCCTAGCCACCCGTGAAAGGGCTCTGAGGATAGTGGTGCCTACGAGTCTTTACAGGTATAAGCACTGGGTGCCTAAGGTACACCTGCAGAGCCCATGCACCACAGCACTCTAGAGAACAGAGAGGCTCCTTGTTAAATGACACTTGGGGGAAGGCTGTCACCACCCTGCCCACCTCAGAGTGTGACCCCCTGCCGCTACCAGAAGCCAGTGCATACAACCATCACCACTACTCCTCTAAGATAGTAGGTGAGAGCCTATACCACACAGTAGGTGACCGACTATCAGGACACCTGAACTGATTCTATCCAAGAATAGCGAATGGATTCATAGGCTCTTATACCTGGTAACAGCTCTAACCATCTGGTAACAGGACATTAGTGCTTTAAAGGCTCCAATAATCAAGTTGGCACACTCTAGTAGCCTACCTGGGTATATTAAAACAAAACAAAAAAAAGATAGGACACAGTGAGCAAACATAATATCAATTATTACAGTAACTTATAGATGGCTTGTGACAGCAGTTGATATCAGATCACATAAAGAAGCAGACCATGATTACTTCTACAGCTCCCAAAACACAGAATAAAGGTCTCTCCTAGAAGAAGACGTATTTCTGGAATTGCAAGATATAGAATACAAAAGATTAATAAACTGAACACTTCAAGACATCAGGAATGACATCTGGAATGAAATCAGGCAATGTACAGAAAAAGCAAAGAAACACACAGATAAGGCAGTTGAAGAAATTAAAAAGATTCTTCAAGAACATAATGAAAAATCTAATAAGCTGCAAGAATCCACAGCGAGACAGCATTCAGAAATCCAAAAGATTAACAATAAAATTACAGAATTAGACAACTCAATAGGAAGTCAGACCAGCAGAATTGAGGAACTGGAAGGCAGAATTGTGGAGATGGATGATAAGTCACTGGGCACCAAGATATTTGAAGAAAAATCAGATAAAAGAATTAAAAAAAATGAAGAAACCCTAAGAATCATGTGGGACTCTATCAAGAAGAATAACTTGCTAGTGATTGGAATACCAGAACAGGGATCGATAACTGAATATACAGATAGAATAGCTGAAGATTTGTTGGTAGAAAATGTCGCTGACATCACGAAAGGAGAAAGGATATCTATTCAAGATATTCATCAAACCCCATACAATGTAGACCTCAAAAGAAAGTCACCAAGACATATTATCCTCAAACTTGCCAAACCAAAGATAAAGAGAAAATTTTAAGAGCAGCCAGGGATATGCAAAAAGTCACCTACAAAGGAGAATCAATAAGTTCAGATTACGTGGCAGAAACCATGAAGGCAAGAAGGCAATGGGATGACATATATTGAGCATTGAAGGAGATAAACTGCCAGTTAAGAATCACATATCCAGCAAAACTGACTCTGAAATAGGAAGGCAAAATTAAGTCATTTACAGATAAACACAAGCTTAGGGAATTTGCAAAAACCAAACCAAAACTACAAGAAATACTAAAGGGAATTCTCTGCTTAGAAAATCAATAATATCAGAAATCAACACAACACTAGGACACAGAACAGAGAATTTCAATATCAACTCAGATAGGGAAATCACAAAAATAAGATTAAAAAAAAGCTCAAAACAAGGAATCGCTGATGTCATTACATGAAAGATGACAATAATCAATAAAGGGAGACTAAATAAAGTAGGCACAGATCTCCTACATGGAAAGGAAATCAAGGCAATACATGGAGATATGAGTTAGGTTTATACTTAGAAAAACAGGGGTAAATATTAAGGTAACCACAAAGAAGACTAACAATCCCATATTTCAAAATAAAAACCAAGATAAACATAAAGACTCAGCAAAAACAAAATCAACTACACTGAAAAACAGAACACACAATTTACAAAGAAAAACTTCTCAGCACAAAAAAGAAAGTGGATATATGAAATTGTTAACAACACACAAAAAAAGGCATCAAAATGACAACACTAAACTCACACCTATCTATAATTACACTGAATGTAAATGGACTAAATGCACCAATAAAGAGACAAAGAGTTGCAAATTTGATTCAAAAAAACATAATGCAGCTATGTGCTGCCTACAAGAGACACACCTTAGACTTAGAGACACAAGCTCAAGCTCAAAGGATGGAAAAAAATATATCAAGTGAAAAACAAGCAAAAATGAGAAGGAGTGGCAATACTAATTTCTGACAAAATAGACTTTAAAGTTAAATTCACCACAAAGGATAAAGAAAGACACTATATAATGATTAAAGGGACAATATACCAGGAAGATATAAACATATTAAATATTTATGCACCCAATGACGGGGCTGCAAGATACATAAAAAAAGCCCTAACAGTATTGAAAAGTGAGATAGACAGCTCCACAATTGTAGTACAAGACTTCAACACACCATTTTCGGTGATGGACAGGACATCCAGTAAGAAGCTCAATAAAGACAATAAATGCCACAAACAACCAACTCAACCTCATAGACATATACAGAACACTCTACCCACGAGCAACCAAGTATACTTTTTTTCCTGGTGCACATGGGACATTTTCTAGAAGAGACCACATATTAGGTCATAAAGCAAGCCTTTGCAGAATCCAAAACATCAAAATATTACAAAACATCTTCTCTAACCATAAGACCAAAAAAGTAGAAATCAGTAACAGAAAAACCAGGATAAAAAAAATCAAATACTTGGAAACTGAACAATACCAGGCTCAAAAAAGACTGGCTTATAGGAGACATTAAGGAGGCAATAAAGAAATTCATAGAATCCAATCACAGTGAAAATACTTCCTATCAGAACCGTTGGGACACAGGGCAACCAGTACTCAGAGGTCAATTTATATCAAGAAATGCATGTATCCAAACAGAAGAAACGGCCAAAATCAAAGAATTATTCCTACAACTTGAACAAATAGAAAGAAGCAAACCCTCAGGCACCAGAAGAAAGCAAATAATAAAAAGTAGAGCAAAATTAAATGAATTAGAGAACAGAAAAACAATTGAAAGAGCTAACAAGACCAAAAGCTGGTTCTCTGAAAAAAATTTAAAAAATTGATAAATCATTGGCCAGACTGACAAAAGAAAAACAGGAAAGGAAACAAATAACCCAAGTAAGAAATGAGATGGGCGATATCATAACAGACCCAAGTGAAATTAAAGGAATCATATCAGATTACTATGAAAAATTGTACTCTAACAAATTTGAAAACCTAGAGGAAATCTGGGAATTCCTAGAAACACACTACCTACCTAAACTACCACAAACAGAACTAGAACAACTAAATAGACTCATAACAAAAGAAGATACTGAAAAGGAAATCAAAATCCCAACAAAAAAAAAACCCTGACCTTCACGGCTTCACTACAGAGTTCTACCAGATTTTCAGAGAAGGAGTAACACCACTACTACTGAAGGTATTTCAGAGCATAGAAAAAGAAAGAATACTCCCAAACTCAGTCTATGAAGCCAACATATCCCTGACACCAAAACCAGGTAAAGACACCACAAAAAAAGAAAATTACAGACTTATATCCCTCATGAACTTAGATGCAAAAATCCTCAACAAAATTCTCGCCAACAGAATTTAACAACACATATCAAAAAAATAATTCACCATGACCAAGTGGGATTCATAACACTTACGCAGGGATGGTTCAACATTAGAAAAACAATTAATATAATTCCTCATATAAATAAAACAAAATAAATGAACTACATGATTTTATCAATTGATGCAGAAAAGGCATTTGACAAAGTTCAACACTCATTCATAATAAAATCACTCAGCAAAATAGGAATAGAAGGAAAATTCCTCAAAACAATAAAGGGCACTTATACAAAGCCAATAGCTAACATCATCCTAAACAGAGAGATTCTGAAACCATTCCCCTTGAGAAAGGGAACCAGACAAGGATGCCCCTTATCACCACTCCTATTCAACATTGTGCTGGAGGTCCTAGCCAGAGCAGTTAGGCTAGATAAAAAAATAAAGTGCATCCAGGTTGGTAAAGAAGTAAAAGTACCTCTATTTGCAGATGACATGACCTTATATACAGAAAAAGCTAAAGAATCCTCAAAAAAACTACTGAAACTAATAGAAGAGTTCAGCAGAGTATCAAGACACAAGATAAAGATACAAAAATCAGTTGGAATCCTCTACACCAAAAAAAAAAAGAACACTGAAGATGAAATCACCAAATCAATACCATTTACATCAGCCCCCCTGAAGATAAAATAACTTAGGAATAAATCTTACCAGAATGCAAAAACCTATACAAAGAAAACTACAAGACACTACTGCAAGAAACCAAAAGACACCTACATAAGTGGAAAAACATACCTTGCTCACAGATAGGAAGACTTAACATTGTGAAAATGTCTATTCTACCAAAAGTCATCCATAGATACAATGCAATTCCGATCCAAATTCCAATGATATTTTTTAATGAGATGGAGAAACAAATCACCAACTTCATAAGGAAGGGAAAGAGACCCCGGATAAGTAAGGCATTACTGAAAAACAAGAACAAAGTGGGAGACCTCACTCTACCTGATTTTAGAACCTATTACACCGCCACAGTAGTCAAAACAGCCTGGTACTGGTACAAAAACACATACATAGACAAGCAGAACAGAATTGAGAATCTAGACATAAATCCATCCACGTATGAGCACCTGATATTTGACGAAGGCCCAAAGTCAGTTCAATGGGAAAAGACAATCTTTTTAACACACGGTGCTGGCATAACTGGATATCCATCTGCAAAGCAATGAAACAAGGCCCATGCCTCACACCATGCACAAAAACAAGCTCAAAATGGACCAAAGAACTAAATATAAAATCTAAAACGATAAAGATCATGGAAGAAAAAACAGGGACAACACTAGGAGCCCTAATACATAGCATAAACAGTATACTAAACATTACTAACAATGCAGGAGAAAAACTAGATTGGTGGAAGCTCTTAAAAAACAAAAACCTATGCTCATCCAAAGACTTCACCAAAGAGTAAAAAGATTACCTACAGACTGGGAAAAAGTTTTTAGCTATGGCATTTCCGATCAGCGCCTCATCTGTAAAATCTACATGATACTACAAAAACTCAACTACAAAAAGACAAATAATCCAATTAAAAATGGGCAAAGGATATGAACAGGCACTTCACTAAAGAAGGCTCAGGTAGCTAACAGACACATGAGGAAATACTCATGATCATTAGCCATCAGAGAAATGCAAATCAAAACTACAACGCGATTCCATCTCACTCCAGCAAGGCAGGCTTTAATCCAAAAAACACATAGGAATAAATATTGGAGAGGTTGTGGAATGAATGGAACACCTATACACTGCTGGTGGGAATGTAAAATGGTACAACCACTTTGGAAATTGATTTCGTGCTTCCTTAAAAAACTAGAAATCGAACTACCATACGATCCAGCAATCCCACTCCTTGGAATACATCCTTGAGAAATAAGAGCCTTTACATGACATATATATGCACACCCATGTTCACTGCAGCTCTGTTTACAACAGCAAAAAGTTGGACGCAACCAAGGTGGCCATCAAAGGGTAAATGGATAAATAAATTATGGTATATTTGCACAATGGAACACAACACATCAATAAAGAACAATGATGAATCCATGAAACTTTTTATAACATGGAAAAATCTGAAAGACATTATGCTGAGTGAAATTAGTTAGATGCAAAAGTACAAATATTGTGTAAGACCACTAGTATAAGAGCTGGAGAAATAGTTTAAACAGAGGAGAAAATATTCTTTGATGGTTATAAGAGGGTGGATGGAGGGCGGGAGGGAAAGGGCTTTTCACTAATTAGATAGTAGATAAGTTTTTTTTTTTTTTTTTGGTGAAGGGAAAGACAACACACAATACAGGAAAGGTCAACACAACTGGACTAATCCAAAAGCAAATTAGTTTCCTGATTAAACTGAATGCTTCAAAGGCCAGTGTAGCACGGGCAGGGGTTTGGACACAATGGTTTCAGGAGACATCGAAGTCAATTGCCATAATAAACCTATTAAGAAAGCATTCTGCATCCCACTTTGGAGAGTGGCCTCTGGGGTCTTAAACGCTGGCAAGTAGCCATCTAAGATGCATCAACTGGTCTCAATCCACCTGGAGCAAGGAAGAATGAAGAACACCAAAGACACAAGGTAACTATGAGCCTAAGAGACAGAAAAGACCACACAAACCAGAGACTACACCAGCCTGAGACCAGAAGAACTAGATGGTGCCTGCCCACAACCAATGACTCCTCTGACAGGGAACACAACAAAGAAGCCCTGAGAGATCAGGAGAGCAGTGGGATGCAGACCCCTAATTCTCATAAAAAGACCAGACTTAATTGTCAGAATGGGACTAGAAGGACCCCAGAGGCTACAGTCCCCAGACCTTCTATTAGCCCAAAACAGGAACCATTCTCAAAGCCAACTCTTCAGACAGGGATTAGACTGGAATATGGGATGGAAAATGATACTGGTGAAGAAGCTTCTCGGATCAAGAGGACACATGAGACTATGTTGGCATCTCCTGTATGCAGGGGAGATGGGAGGGCAGAGGGGGTCAGAAGCTGGCTGAATGGACACGAAAAGAGAGAATGGAGGGAAGGGGTGTGTTGTTTTATTAGTAGGAGAGCAATTAGGAGTATATAGCAAAGTATGTATAAATTTTTGTATGAGACACTGACTTGATTTCTAAACTTTCACTTAAAGCACAAAAAAAAATTAAAAAAAATCAGATGACGTATTGCATCGGGCAAACCTACTGCAAAAGACCTCTTTAAAGTGCTAAAAGGCAAAGCTATCACTTTAACAACTAAGGTGCACCTTACCAAGCCATGCTGTTTTCAAGTACCTCACATGCATGAGAGAGCTGGACAATGCCTACGGAAGACCAAAGAATTGATAACTTTGAATTACGGTATCAGCAAAGAATATTGAATATGCCATGAGTACTGGTGGAACAAACAAATCTGTCTTGGAACAAGTACAGCCAGAATGCTCATTCCAAGAAATAATGTCCAGGTTTGGTCTCACTTTCTTTTGACATGTTATCATGAGGGATCAGTCCCTGGAGAAAGATATCAACCTTGGTCAACAAGAGGGTCATCGAAAAAGTGGAAGACCCCCAACGAGATGGATTGACGCAGTGGCTGCAACAATGGGCTCCGGCATAACAATGATTGTGAGGATGGTGCAGGACCAGGCAGTGTTTCACTCTGTTGTACACAGGATCGCTATGAGTCACAATTGACTCAATGAGATCTAACAATAAAAACAAGGATTAGGATTTTGAACATGTCAAACTTGATGTATCTATTAAACTTCCATGTGGAGAATCTAACAATCTGGAGTGATCCTGTCTAGAGATATGCATTTGGAGTCCTCAGGGAGGGTGGAGGCTACAACTGTCGAGAGACCATGTGACAAGATAAGAATGGCCATGTGAGAACTTGGGTGGGCAGGTAGCTAGGAGGGATTAATGAATGCTGAGGCAACAAGCTGTGTGTAGATCACAAACGGGCCTATGACAATGCATCTGTAGACACGTTAGCCCTATATACCACTGAAAACCTCTATATTGTTGCACAAATAATTGACATGTGAGAAGGAGTATAAAGAGAATCCCAGATGCCGTGAGGAAGAACAGTAATGGCCCGGAAGTATACTTTCTGAAGAAGTTACATTTGATCAGAGACCTGAAAGATTGGTAAAATCTAGTTAGCAGTCGGGGCTGGAGAGGGACAATTTAGGATGAATGGAACAGTAGAGATGACAGGGTATTTGCAGTTTCCTTATGATTGCAGTCCAGAGAGTGAAACAGGGAAAGTAATAACTGAAGTTTTAGGCGCCAGATAATGGAAGACTGAATAGGCTGCATTCAGAATTTGAAAGTTCTCCTAAAACTAATGAGAATTCATGAAAGGATTGTAAACACGGGAGTCATTTGATTTATTTTTGCAAGGATATTCTGGTTAGAATGTGAAGTACTGAACACACAGACAGGTCAAGATGGATGTGGCAAGATGCAGGCCAATGTCAGACTTCCTGCAGGAGGAGAAGAGAACGTGAATATTCATTCACTGTTTCTTTTTCTGTCTTATGACTCAAACCCCAGTTCATGACAGTGTTTGCGATCTCATGCTTTGGATTACCCATTTCTAAATTCTCTGTTCTCTTAATTCTTCCCCCAAATACTACACATAAAGCTAGTACGATAAAAAATATTTTGAGTCTCAGAATTGCTGTGGTAATAAAATATACATGCCAATGGAATTACAGCAAATTTCCAAGATTAACATTTTTATTTGTGTTTAAAAATTTAGCAAAAAAATTTAATAGCACCGCAACTTTTTAACAAGGATAGATGATAAATACAGCAACAGGAGACCTGTAGCTGTGTAAATATTCTACTCAAAGAAGGTTGGCTTTGAATTTTGCCATAGATATCTAGCACTGCTACAACAAAAATGCCACAAGAAAATGTCTTTAACAAAAAGAAATTTATTCTCTCACAGTTTAGGAGGCTAGAAGGCTAAATTCAGGCACAAGCTCCAAGGGAAGGCTCTTCAGGAAAGTCCTTGTCATCAGTCTTACCCTGGGTCCAGGAGCTTCTCAGTGCAGGGACCCTGTGTCCAAAGTAGGCAGTCCTCTTCTCTCTCTTCTTGCTTGGTGGTAATGAGATCCCTTCAGGCTGAAATGACATGAGACTGGAGAGTTGATACACCACCGAGGCAGAAGAGTAAAGGTGTACTGCTGGCCTTGCCAGCTGAAGGCTTATGGCTTCTGGAGGTCCTTTGAAACAGGTATGGAGAAAAAGGCATTACACACATCAACAGGTCCATACGAGATACCAGGAGATATATTCATTTGCTAAGGCAATGAAACCACATCTGGAACAGCAGCTGCAATTGCAGTCTCCACCTGGTTAAGTTTTCAATAATCTACTGTCATTCTCTAAGATCCATTTGTTTTTTCACGAGACAAACAGGCCAGTTCAATACGGATGTGGTGGGAATCAATACCCATGCATTCTTCAAATCCTTGATGGTGGCAGTAATCTCTCCAATCCCTCCAGGAATGCAGCATTGCTTTTGCTTTCCTATATTCCTAGGTAGGGGCAGTTCTAATGGCTTCTACTTAGACTTTCGTACCATAATATCCCTCGCTCCATGTGTCAGGGAGCCAGCATGTGGCTTCTGCCAGTTGCTGAGCATGACTATTCCAATTACGCATTCTGGATCTGGGGAAATCACTACAGTATGGGTTCGGGGACCCACTACACCCACTGTGAGACAGGCATGAGCTAATACTCCATTAATAAATTGAACTCCACATGCCCTCACTCTAGTAGTTGTGCCTCCATGCCTGCAGAATCTAATTTCAGGTCAGACTCCAGATCCTCACCCAAATCCAAACTCGACACAGTCTTGGGTTCCTTTCCCACACATTGCTTTGGCAGGGGTGGCTTGGCTTTGGACTTCCATTTGGACTGGCCAAAATCTGAGCTTGCTTCATCTCTTACTCTCACCTTAATCTCACAGAGTAAAAGTCTTTACCCATAGCTATCAATTCCAACTCATAGTGACATTACAGACAGAAAACTGCCCCCACAGGGTTTCTGAGGCTTTCATCTTTATGGAAACACACTGCCACGTCTTTATTCCACGGAGGGGCTGGTGGGTTCAAACCACTGACCTTTTCCTTAGCAGCTGAGTGCTTAACTACTGCACCACCAGGGATCGTTAGAGTCTTTACAGACACCTAAATGATAGTGTTGGCAAAGAATATTGAATAATATACCATCGACTGCTGAAATAAACAAATAGATCTTACAAGAAGTATGGCCAGAATGCTCCTTAGACGGTGGATGGGAAAATTTCGCCTCACTTACTTTGGACGGGTTACCAAGAGGGACCAATCCTCCTGGATATTATGTTTGGTAAAGGACAAGGTCAGCAGAACAGAGGAAGAGCCTCAACAAGATGGATTGACACAGTGGCATCAACAATGGCCTCAAACATAGGCTACACTGAAGACATTGGTGAAAAACACGGCTCTAGGAATTAAGCACCAGTTGAGATGTTTCAACAAATGCATGCAGCAATGGAAGTACTCACGCATCTATGGCAAGAAATTTGGATGTTGGCTAACTGGCCAACAAACTGGAAGAGATATATGTGCCCATTCTAAAGAATGGTGATCCAACAGAATGTGGAATTTATCCAACAGTGTCACTAACATCACATGAAAGTAATATTTTGCTAAAGGATTGGGCCAGATTCACTGACCAAAGCTGACGGGGCAGGGCTGTCATGCTCAAAGGGCAGAAGAATGGGGTTTGCTAAGGCCGAGTGGATAGAGTCGCCACTCAGATGGACTAGGAGAATGGGGCTGCCCAAAGCTGATGGAACAGAGTTGCCGTTCCCGTGGGCCTGGGAGGTAGAGCTGAAGTTCAAGCCCTAGGGGACTCCAGCCAGAATTCAGAGATTGTAGCCAACACTTCGTATCTGGAGGGCAGGGCCATTACCCAGATGGTCTCTCAGAACAGAGGGTTATTTTCGACCCTTGAGAGGTAATGTAAATTGTTGGTAATGACCCCATCTCCTCGTTCCCTCCAATTTCTACCATTTCTAATAGAAAGGTTTACCTTGTGCCTGTTCCATTATTCTACTTTGAAAGCAAAAAAACTTCTAGATTTCACAGATGAAGAGAAATTATGCAACAGGAAAGAATTTGGACTTGGAGTTAAGGCTTTTGGGATGATATAAGGGGGTGAAAGTGTTTTACATGTGGCAAGGACATGAATTTTGGGGGTCTACAGCTGGAACCCCCACGTGTCTGGCAGTTTGTCATACTGTAGGGGCTTTTCTGTTGTTGTGATGCTGGAAGCTATGCCACTGGTATTCAGATACCAGCAGGGTTGCCCATGGAGGACAGGTTTCAGCTGAGCTTCCAGACTAAGACAGACTAGGAACAAGGACCCGGCAGTCTACTTCTGAAAAGCATTAGCCAGTGAAAACCTTAGGAATAGCACTGGAACACTGTCTGATATACTGCCTGAAAATGAGCCCCTCAGGTTGGAAGGCACTCAAAAGATCACTGGGGAAGAGCTGCCTCCTCAAAGTAGAGTCGACCTTAATGACGTGGATGGAATAAAGCTTTTGGGACCTTCATCTGCTGATGTGGCACGACTCAAAATGAGAAGAAACACCTGCAAACATCCATTAATAATTGGAACCTGGAATGTATGAAGTATGAATCTAGGAAAATTGGAAATTGGCAAAAATGAAATGGAACGCATAAACATTGATATCCTAGGCATTAGTGAGCTGAAATGCACTGGTATTGGCCATTTTGAATCGGACAATCATATAGTCTACTATGTTGGGAATGACAACTCGAAGAGAAATGGTGTTGCATTCATCAACAAAAAGGATATTTCAAGATTTATCCTGAAGCACAACGCTGTCAGTGATAGGATAATATCCATACGCCTACAAGGAAGACCAGTTAATACGACTATTATTCAAATTTACGCACCAAACACTAGGGCCAAAGATGAAGAAAGAGAAGATTTTTATCAGCTGCTACAGTCTGAAATTGATCTAACATGCAATCAAGATGCATTGAAAATTACTGCCGGTTGGAATGCGAAAGCTGGAAACAAAGAAGAAGGATCAGTAGTTGGAAAATATGGCTTTGGTGATAGAAACAGTGCTGGAGATCAAATGACAGAATTTTGCAAGACCAATGACTTCTTCATTACAAATACCTTCTTTCACCAACATATACAGTGACTACACACATGGACCTCACCAGATGGAACACACAGAAATCAAACTGACTACATCTGTGGAAAGAGATGATGGAAAAGCTCAATATCATCAGCCAGAACAAGGCCAGGGGCCGACTGGGGAACAGACCATCCATTGCTCATATGCAAGTTCAAGCTGAAACTGAAGAAAATCAGAGCAAGTCCACAAGACCCAAAATATGACTTTGAATATACCCCACCTGAATTTAGAGACCATCTCAAGAATAGGTTTGATGCATTGAACACTAGTGACCGCAGACCAGATGAGTTGTGGAATGACATCAAGGACATCATCCATGAAGAAAGCAAGACGTCATTGAAAAGACAGGAAACAAAGACCAAGATGGATGTCAGAGGAGACTCTGAACCTTGCTCTTGAGCGTCGAACAGCTAAAGCAAAAGGAAGAATTGATGAAGTAAAAGAACTGACCAGAAGATTTCAAAGGGCAGCTGAGAAGACAAAGTATTATAATGACATGTACAAGGAGCTGCAGATGGAAAACCAAAAGGGAAGAACACGCTTGGCATTTCTCAAGCTGAAAGGATTGAAGAAAAAATTCAAACCTCGAGTTGCAATAGTGAAGGATTCCATGGGGAAAATATTAAACGATGCAGGAAGCATCAAAAGAAGATGGAAGGAATACACAGAGTCATTATACCAAAAAGAGTTAGTTGATATTCAACCATTTCAAGAGGTGGCATATGATCAGGAACCGATGGTACTGAAGGAAGAAGTCCAAGCCGCTCTGAAAGCACTGGCGAAAAACGAGGCTCCAGGAATTGATGGAATATCAGTTGAGATGTTTCAACAAACAGATGTAGCGCTGGACGTGCTCACTCGTCTATGCCAAGAAATATGGAAGACAGCTTCCTGGCCAACTGACTGGAAGAGATCCATATTTATGCCTATTCCAAAGAAAGGTGATCCAACCGAATGTGGAAGTTATAGAATATCGTTAATATCACATACAAGGAAAATTTTGCTGAAGATCATTCAAAAACGGCTACAGCAGTATGTCGACAGGGAACTGCCAGAAACTCAGGCAGGTTTCAGAAGAGGATGTGGAATCAGGGATATCATTGCTGCTGTCAGAGGGATCCTGGCTGAAAGCAGAGAATACCTGAAGGATGTGTACCTGTGTTTTATTGACTATGCAAAGGCATTCGACTGTGTGGATCATAACAAACTATGGATAACACAAAGAATGGGAATTCCAGAACGCTTAATTGTGCTCTTGAGGAACCTTTACATAGATCAACAGGCAGTTCTTTGGACAGAACAAGGGGATACTAATTGGTTTAAAGTAAAGAAAGGTGTGCATCAGGGTTGTATTCTTTCACCATACCTATTCAATCTGCATGCTGAGCAAATAATACGAGAAGCTGGACTATATGAAGAAGAATGGGGCATCAGGATTGGAGAAAGACTCATTAACAACTAGCGTTATGCAGATGACACAACCTTGCTTGCTGAAAGTGAAGAGGACTTGAAGCACTTACAGATGAAGATCAAAGACCACAGCCTTCAGTATGGATTACACCTCAACATAAAGAAAACAAAAATTCTCACAACTGGACTGATGAGCAACATCATGACAAACGAAGAAAAGAGTGAAGTTGTCAAGGATTTCATTTTACTTGGATCCACAATCAACACCCATGGAAGCAGCAGTCAAGAAATCATAAGACGCGTTGCATTGGGCAAATCTGCTGCAAAGGACCTCTTCAAAGTGTTGAAGAGCAAAGATGTCACCTGAAGACTAAGATGTGCCTGACCCAAGCCATGGTATTTTCAATCACATCATACACGTGTGAAAGCTGGACAATGAATAAGGAAGACCAAAGTAGAACTGACACCTTTGAATTGTGGTGTTGGCGAAGAATACTGAATATACCATGGACCTCCAAAAGAACGAACAAATCTGTCTTGGAAGAAGTGCAGCAGAATGCTCCTTAGAGGCAAGGATGGTGAGACTGCATCTTACATACTTTGGACACGTTGTCAGGAGCAATCAGTACCTGCAGAAGGACATCATGCTTGGCAGAGTACAGGGTCACCGGAAAAGAGGAAGACCCTCAATGAGGTGGATTGACACAGTGGCTGCAACAATAAGCTCCAGTATAACTACGATTGTAAGGATAGCGCAGGACCGGGCAGTGTTTCGCTCTGTTGTGCACAGGGTCACTATGAGTCAGAACCGACTCGATGGCACCTAGCAACAACAACAACAAGGTGGAATGTCATGGATTGAATAGAAAGGGATGAAACGCGTTTACGAAAGTCACAGCCCAGATCCGATGGAAGGGGAGGTTCCCTGGGGTGTGACCTCTATCACCTTTTATCTTCCAAGAGATAAAAGGAGAGAAATGTAATCAGAGAGATATAAGTACCTCATGCCACCAAGAAAGATGTGCCAGGAGCAGAGCACATTCTTTGGACCTACGGTCACTGTGCTGAGAAGCTCCTAGGCCAGGAGAAAATGATTCATGACAAGGACCTTCTCCCAGAAACAACAAAGATAGAAAGAATTCCCTGGGAGTTGGCACCCTGAGTTTGGACTTCTAGCCTCGTAGACTGGGAGAGAATAAATTTCTCTTTGTTAAAGCCATCCACTTGTGGTATTGCACTTATAGCAGCACTAGGTAACTAAGACACTTAGTGAAGTAGAGGGTTAGGGAGAAAGAGGAAGACCTTGACAAGACAGACTGACACAGTGGCTGCAACAGTGGGCTCAAACACAGCAACAATTCTGATGATGGGGCAGGACCCAGAAGTGTTTTGTTGTGTTGTACCTAGGGTCGCTATGAGTCAGAATCAACTCGACAGCATCTAATAACAACAACAGCCACTATGCAAGGCAGGAACGCAAGCGGAAATCTATATACAACTGTTCACTGCAGCACTTTTCACAAGAAGCAAAAGATGAACACAGCCAAAATGTCCATCAGCAGGTGAATGGATACACAAACTTTGGTACGTACACACAACTCCACAGGGTTTTCAAGGCTCTGACCTTTCAGAAGGAGATCACCGGGAATGTCTTCTGAGAAGTCTCTGGGTGGGTTTGAACCCCCAAACTAGTAGATGAGCAATTAACTGTTGGTGCAAGCCAGGGACTTCCAATGGAATATTACACACACTCCCAAAAATGAAGTCTTGATGCATACGACAACATGGATGAAGCCTGAAAACACCAAGCTGAGAAAAGTCAGTCAGTCAGAAAAGGAGAGATGCATTCTGATCTCACTTATAGGGCAGAAGCAAATATACACAAAACAAAGCTTATTAGTGGTTACCAGGGGTGACAGGGAGGGGGAAGGAAGAGTTTTTGATTAGGATCATTGAGTTTATGTGAAAGGTAGTGGAATGATTTGGAACATAAACCGTGAAATGCTTGCACAGCTTGAATATAAGCAATGTAACAAATGCACATGTAGAAATTGTTGAAATGGCGTGTTTTATTATGTATATTTGCAACACAATAAAAAAAATAACATGAAGATCAATAAAAAGGAAAGAAAAGCTCTGTGGAATTCTCGCTCTACACACACACACACACACACACACACACACACACACATTTTTCTTCTAAAAAAAATGAGTAAAGAATCCCTGAGAGCAAAAAGCACAGTCAATTACCCCCCGTTTTTATTGGTCCATTTCTTGTGGTGACCTCATAAGGAGCCAATTCTTTGGAACTCCAAGCCCCTATATAAGTCCCTGGAAACCTAGGTTTGTGGTCTTTCTGGCTCAGGAAGCTCCTTCAGTGACCTGAGACATCGTGACCAAACTTGGCTTGTTTTCTCTTTAAATTGTGGTTTTTCTATTTCCTCGCCAGCTATTCTTATTTTCTCTTTGTTTTTCCTCATTTGCATTCATTCGTTTTTCATTTTATTCTTCCTTTACATCCTCAATTTTTCTTTTTTTCTATGTACTTGTTAATTTTTTTATCATCTTACTATTATTGTTTTATTTTGTATTTTTTCTTATCCTCATGTTATTTATTCCTTTTTTGAATCTTTCTCATTGATTTCTTGTTTTGTTTATATATACAATTTATCTTATTTTTATCAGTTTTTAAAATTTTACTTCCTCTTTTCTCATTTTACCTTTTTGATTATATTTTAACTTTTTCTCATTTTTTCCATATTTCATTAAGTTTTTAGTCACCACTTTTTAGGGTTTTGGGTTTTTAAGTTTTTAATCCTACCACCAGGGCACCTCTTATCCCAAAGCCCGCTACGCCTTCGCACCATAGCCAACATGCTGCAGAGCCACTTAGCCTTCTCTGCTGTGGAGGAAACTCATGTGGGACGCTACCACCTCCTCAGAACCATCGGCAAGGGGGCATCTGCCAAGGTCAAGCTGGCCCAGCACATCATCACCGGCCAAGAGGTAGCCATTAAAATAATTGACAAGATCCAGCACACGTCCTCCGACCTCCACAGACTATACAGAGAGATAGAAATTATGAAGGATCTCCATCATCCAAATATTGTAAAGCTGTTTGAAGTCATAGAGAATGAGCACGCCCTCTATATAGTCATGGAGTATGCAAGTGGAAGGGACCTCTTTTACCACCTAGTGAATCATGACTTCATGAGCGAAAAAGAGGCCCAAACGAAATTCCAACAAATAGTGTCAGCGGTGAAGTACTGCCACGACAAGAGTATTGTTCATAGGGATCTGAAAACAGAAAACCTACTATTGGACAAGCGAATGAACATCAAACTTGCAGACTTTGGTTTAGGAACTGAATTCACCCCAGGGAGCAAGCTGGATACCTTCTGTGGCACTCCCCCTTATTCTGCCCCAGAACTCCTTCAGGGAGAAAAGTATGACGGACCCCCAGTGGATGTGTGGAGCCTGGGAGTCATCCTATACTTCATGGTAACTGGATCTCTGCCTTTTCGTGGGAAGACCTTGACGAAGCTGCGAGAGCAGGTGCTGCAGGGACAATATCACGTTCCCTTCCACATGTCTAGCCAGTGTCAACACCTGCTCAGTAAAATTTTCATTCGTGACCCAAGAAAGAGAGCCACGTTAGAGGACATCCTGGCACATCCATGGATGAAGGTGAGCCATGAAGAAAAACAAAAGCTCTGTGTGCAGCCACTCCCAGACTACGATAACCACTGGCACACTGAGGTGACGGTGAACACGGGTTACGTGCAGGAAGACATTCATGACTCACTGTTGAACCACAATTACAATGATGCGAACGCCACCTATCTGATCCTGCGTCACGACACATATGAGATTGACAGCCACACCAGCACCCTGGAACCCCAGGCTGAAGCCCATTGCACCGATAGCCACACTCCTTCCTCATCCCATGAAGTGCCTCCTACCGTCTGTCCTAAACCCAAACAGCGTAGTTACACCGAGCCCACCATTCCCACCTTTGGTTACTACATCCGCGATGCTTTGAACACTCTCTCTGAGGGAGGGATGGGGACCTCCATGGTGTCTACTTCTCCATCATTCTCCCTGGCCCTGGCCCACCTGCGGCAGCAATCTACCACAGCCTGGGCACAGCCCAACCAGGACTCTGACCTGTATGCCAAGGGGAGAAACAGTGAGGTGCCACAGCCCATCACACCACCCCAGTGTGTTTCTGTGCCTTCCTCCTCAGCCTACACCATCAACGAGAGTGCCGGGGCCCTGGAGAAAACCAGTTTTACCCAAGGAATGTCAAATCTAAGCTCCGCAAATGAGGAGCACGTGCTTGAGTTACCTGACCAGCCGAGTTTGCCCCAGACTGTGAGTCTAGCCTCTTCCTCTGAGGAGCAGGTGCATGAGTTACCTGACCAGCCGAGTTTGCCCCAGACTGTGAGTCCAGCCTCTTCCTCTGTCAGCAGCCAGGGCTGGAAGCGGGCCACTGGGAGGTTCTTTAAGCTCATGAGAAGATGCCTTTGTTTTACATATGACAAAAAGGACCACAAAGCATCGGACAGCAAAGCTGCACAAATGATCAAACCTCAACAGGCCAAACCACGCTCTCTCAAATTTACCTGGAGGATGAAGATCACCAGTTCCTTGGAGCCCGACGAGATGCTGCAGGAGATCTGTCAAGTGTTGGATGCCAATGGCTGTGACTGGGATCTCACACACAAATACACACTGCTGTGTATGAATGGCACACCAGGACAACAGGACTTCACTCAGTGGAGGATGGAGGTGTGCACCCTGCCTCGGAGGACTCTCAATGGGGTAAAAGTGAAGAGAATTTCAGGGACCTCTGAGGCCTTCAATAACATTGTCTCAAAAATCACCAGTGACCTTGCACTTTAAAATGGGGGCAGCAGCTGCCTGAGAGAAAACAGGAGTTCCAAGGTTTAAGCTCCTCTGTAATTTTGAAGGCAATGTTCGGAAAACCCACCTAAAAAAGGTGCCCGAAATTCACTTCACTTGAACCCTGTTGAGCAATCATCAAGGCAGTGTGCATACCTTCATCCTCCACTGCACAAAGTCCTCTTGGCCTACACGTCACGTGTGCACAGCAACACATATGCCCGGGAGACATCCCACTCGCAGCTGTTGGCATCGCACACTTGGCAGATCTTCCACATCATCTCGTTGGGCTCCATGGAGCTGGTTCCTCCACGTAAACTTCAGCGACAACAGCTTGGCCTCTCCAGGTTTAAGCACTTCCACCTCGTCTTTGCTCTCAGATTCCTACAGATCCGCTGCAGCAAACATGAAGCAAAGAATTCATGAAAACAAAACAAACACTCCCAAATTCATCCGTTCAGACAGACAAAGGAAAGCTTGTAATAGGGAAAGCCACTTGATTCACTAACACGGCCATCGAGATCTCTCTGGAGTCCCTTGGGATGCACTGAACAGCAAACCAGAAAGTTGTCGGTTTAACTCCACACACAGATGACTTGAAAGAAAGGCCTCCAGTCTATTTCTGAAACATCTTGAAGCTGAAGAAAATCAGACCAAGTCCACAAGAGCCAAAGTATGACCTTGAGCTTGTCCCACCTGAATTTAGAGACCATCTCAAGAATACATTCACTGACTGAACACTAATGACCGAAGACCAGGCGAGTTGTGGAATGACATCATATGTTCTTCCTTGGGGAAAAATCTGGAGTTTAGCCATCAAATTAGATCCTGGGCCATGCGAAACTCAACATGGAAGACTTTCAAGTGGGCCTAAGTATTTCAAGAATAGGCATCAATTCTATTATACATTGGATCCTTTTCTGAACCTGTTTATTGTTTTCAGAGGGAGACCACCTGCCCTATCGTCTCCACCCTAGGAGAAATTTTTCTAGCACACCCATTTATAGAACTTTAGTAGCCTTGGAGGTGGCATGCCAATAAATTTTGCCCAAATTGACCTTGCTTCTCAGCTTTTCATGGTTGGCTCTGTCTCCTGTACAGTGACATGTCTATATTTTTTAACACTGGGTATCAGTTTCCAACAAATATTTCCGTATTAATGGTTTTGGTAGGCCTAGCACACACTGGAAGCAGGTAGTTGTCAATTTGGTTAGACTCTCCCACGTGAAGAGTGCTTAGATAGCTCCATGGGATTAAATCCATTTTCCATAAGAAATTGCTTTGCTATAACCCCCCAGCAGCCATGCCTGATTACTGGGGGCACAGCCACAATTACAATTCCTATAGGACATACAAAATACTGAGTGTTATTTAAAAAAAAAAAAAAGAAACTTGTGTTTTGACAGTGTGAGAAGGTTACATTAGGGAAGAACTTCCAAGCTAGTTGTAGTTCCTGATTTTTTGAGACATGCTTTGGTCCACCTAATTTATACCATATACTTTACCTTCCTTGCATGTACTGATGAGTGACCACTGCCCTTGATCACTTAGTTAGTGGGATTCATTTCTGCCTCAGGAAAAGGGCTTGTACTGGTGGGGGAGAGAGAGCATTATAATTAGTAGGAAAATAGGTCAATACTTCTAAGGGCCTATGGTTGACAGGATTTACATTGTGAAAAATATGTAGTGCAGCTTAAGAAAGAGCAAGAGCTTGCCAAAGTGATGCGGGGGCGCTCCAAATACTGAGTTCCAATCACTTAAGCCTGTCCAGAGTCATTTCTCAATTTATTGTCCTGCTAAATGGATGGACCCCCATTACCAAATTCTACATCATTCCCAATATCTCCTCCTTTTCCTTCTTACTATTTGTACTGAGTTAGAAATATGTGGCGCTGAGCTGGCAAACCAAGACATGTAATCCTGCAAATAACACTGAACAAATCTCAGTGGCCCCCTGCCATCCCTCGCTGCTGACAGAGGGAGAGGCTGGGCTCACAATCTGAGGCAAACTCAGCTGGTCAGGAATCTCTTGCAGCTTCTCAGCATGCAGAGAGCTTAGTTTTCACACTCCCTGGAGGAAACCAGTTCCTTCTGAGCTCCACCACTGCTGCTCATGGTGTGGGATGAGGAGGAAGCCTCACAGACACACTGGGAAGATGTTCTAAACTGCAGCACGTCACTGTTGCTCACCCTGGAGCACACTCCAGAGTCCTGGTTGGGCTGCACCGAGTCTGTCCTGGATTCGTGGTATATGTAGGACTGGGGTGGAGAGACTGAGGTACAGGTAGATGCCATGGAGGCCCCTGATCCTGAATCAGATAGACTGTCCAAAGCATTGTGGATGTTGCCCTGGCCAAGGTGGTCTTCCCTTAATTTCTGGAATGGTCAATTCCGTGTTTGTTTGTGAAAACGTTGCTGTTCACAGAGGGCACAGGACTGGCCTTCTTTCTCTCCAGGGTGGGTTGTTCTTATGCTTCTGCTCTTCTGCCCTGACCCCTGGTCCTCCTCAGGCCACATATTTTTTTGCATAATTGCAAGAGGAATTTTAGGTACGCCTCATGGACTAAATTATGTCCCCCCCAAAAAGTGTGCATCACTTTAGCTGGGTTATGATTCCCTGTATCTTGTGACGGTCCTCCATTCTGAGATTGTAATTTTATGTTAAAGAGGATTAGGATGGGATGGTAACGCTATCCTTACCCAGGTCACACCCCTCATCCAATGTAAAAGCAGTTACCCTGGGGTGTGGTCTGTACCACCCCTTATGTCTCAAGAGATGAAAGGGAAGCAAGCAGAGAGTTGGGGACCTCATACCCCTAATAAAGCAGCAACAGGAGCGAAGCTCATGCTTTGGACCTGGTGTCCCTGCACCTGAGATGCTCCTCTATCAGGGGAAAATTGATGAGAAGACCAACAGAGAAAGAAAGCCTTCCCCTGGAGCTGACACCCTGAATTTGGACTTTCAGCCTACTATATTGTGAAGAAATTAATTTCTCTTTGTTAAAGCCATCCACTTGTGGTATTTCTATTACAGCAGCGCTAGAAGACTAAGAGAGCTAGAATGGCAGCCTCGCTCTACCTCCTCTGCTTGGGTTAGCACAAGAGGGTACACTGTACACCATGGGATGAAGATCCACTGCAGGCTGCTATGGCCCTCTGTCTCAGGTGTTTTACGACCAGGAGCAAATAGATGACTATCACAACACTGTACTTTGGCATCATCAATAAGCACTGAATCTCTCACCATGTGTAACACATCACCTCAATCCACTGACGGTCACTGTAATCTGGGTGTGGCTCCACATACAGCTTTTGTTCTTCATGACCCACCATCATTCACGGATGTGTCAGAATTGCCTCTGAAATACCTCTCTCACTAGGGTCATGAATGAAAATTTTGCTCAGCAGGTATTCATACTGCATAGTCATATGGAACGGAAAGTCCCTTCACTACCTCCTGCCATAGTATCATGAAGGTATTTCCAACAAAAGGCAGGGATCCACCTACCAACAAATACAAAATGACTCCCAGGCTCAACACATCCACTAGGGGGGGTCTGTCATACTTTTCTCCCTGAAGAGTTCTATGGCAGAATAAAGGAAGGGAAACAGCCACAGGAGGTATACAGCTTGTTGCCCAGGCTGAATTCATTTCCAAGGTCAAGACCTGAAAGTTTGCTGCTCATTTTCTTATCTAATAGTAGGTTTTCTCTTTTCAGGCCCCTCTGAACCATACACTTGTGATGACAATCCTGCACCGCAGACACTATCTGGCAGAATTTGGTGGCTTGAGCCCCTTTGTCCCTCATCCTGCCATGAGCCCTTGCATGATGAAACACCTCCCCTCCACTTACTTATTCCATCACTATGTGGAGTGTGTTCTCATTCCTGATGACTTCAAACAATTTCACAGTAAACACTCCCACAGCTCCATGAAGGCATTTCCACCAAAAGGCAGGGATTCACTCACCAACAAATACAAGATGACTCCCAGGCTCCACACATCCACTGGGAAGTCCGTCGTACTCTTCTCCCTGGAAGAGTTCTAGGGCAGAATAAAGAAAAGGTATGAATGAAAGCCTTCATAATTTTAACCTCTCAGGATAGTCTGTGGATGCTGCAGGAGGTTGCGGGGGCTCCCTAATGATCTTACCTTATTCCCAGTGAGGAGAGCTTTAGCCAACTTCACGTTGGTGAAGGTACCTTTGCAGAGGTTTTCGAGCCTTTGGTAGTCTTACACATGGGTCTCCTCCTCAGAAGAAATGGCCGAGAGGCCTCTGCATCATCTCGGACTTGGGTCAAGTCTTACTTAGCTTAGGGCCAATGGGTCCCAACACAGGATTCAAAGTGGTAAAAACTGATGACTAAATAAAAACTAGGCCCCTGGGTGGCACAAATTGTTAAGCCCTGGATGACAAGCCAAAAGGTTAGTAGTTCAAACCCACCCAGTGGCATCTCCAAAGTAAGGCCTCGTAACTGACTCTGAAAGGTCACAACCTTCAAAACCCTGTGAAACAGTTCTACTTTGCACGTTTGGTGTTGCTGCGAACTGTTATCTACTCAACAGCAACTAGTAACATGCAAATAAAAACTTAATTAAAGGAGAAAAAGATGAGAAAAAGCATATAAAAACTAGAAAAAAAATACAAAATAAGAAAATGAAAAAGTGACAAAAATCAGTTTTATTTTGGGGGTTAGTCTGTGGAGGTTGGAAGAGCTCTGCTGGATCTTGTCAGTGATCCTGGTTCTGAAAGTGGCCACGTTTGGATTCTGGCCTACTGAGTTCCGGTCTCTCATTCAGAGCCCTACCAAAGGGCAATGTTAAAATCAATCAAGTGGGTAAGTTCAGCAAGACGCTGAGATAGGTTATATGAAGCTCTCACCCCACCAAAGGGGGAAAAGAAACCTAGAAGGTGTTGCTACCCTGTGAGTATCCTGAAAAGAGTCAACAGTTGACATCAACACAGCAAATGCTGAATCAAGGAAAAGATGGCTTCAAAAAGGTAAGGCAACTTTGTGGTCTCTTTTCTTGCCCTTGCCCCATCTCTTCCCCAACTCAGTGGTCATCTTATAGTAGCAGCACTTGCTTCTGATCCCAGGGTGGGACCCTGTTCCTGGCTCCAGTTAGAGTACAGAAAATCATTGTGTGTGTCTCTTCTAATCTTTCTGGGGGATGCCTGAAGGACTAATGCAAGGACCTTGTCTCTTTGACCTAACTTACGACCCAGGCTGCTAAGGTGGCAGGCATTTATAAGGAAAGATTGCAAGAGGAACTAACAGCCCATAGAGGGCTCAGGCTAAACAGTATGCTCAAAACATACGATAGATAGCCTAAGGCCTAAAAGCCAAAAATGGGAAGTACTTCTTTGGAAAATCAGGATATTCAAAAGCAACTGTGTGTTTGGGGAAATTTAGCAGGCTACAAATACCTAGAGCAAAATTTCTGTTCAGAAACTACCCGAGAAAGACCTACACTTTTTCTCACTCTATAAGTGTTTCAGGAGTGCCCCAGCACAGAGCCAATCTGCACAGACTAGGAGAAGTATTTGTGGGTTTTGTTTTGATTTTTTGTTTCTTTCTTTTTTCTATGTATTTTTAGCTCCTCTCATTTCAAAATCACTCTAAAAACACTAGATGGGAATTTCCATTTTCCATTCCACTATAAAAGGAACTTGGATGTCCCTTGCATGCTCACAATAAGAAAAACCTGAAAAGAAACAACTCTTCTTAGCTCTGTCACAGATCTGAACTCACAGAGCAATCTGCTATCCCAGAAGCTGGAGATACACATGCACTACTACAAAGAATCCCTGCTTACTGGGAACAGAGAATGCCACCACCGTTACTTCCACCTCCTGACCTAGAATCATATGTTATTAGGTGCCGATGAGTTGATTCCAACTCATAGCAGTGCAATGTGACAGAGTAGAACACCCCCATAGGATTCTCTAGGCTGGAAACGTTATGGAAGCAAACAGCCAAGTATTTTCTTCTATGGAGTTGCTGGCTGGTTTTAATCAACACCCTGTTGGTTAGCAGCCATGTGCTTAACTATTATGCCACTAGGGCTCCTTACTTCATTGCTAACTGACTAATCCCTGGAAACTGAGAGATAGAAATTTCACAGGGCCTAGCCTTATGGTACCTTCACACTTCGGGGAATTTCTCATAAAGGAGACTCACTAGGTTTTCACTGTCAAACTGTAAGAAAAAGTCTCTCATAATTCCAGTTGGAAAAAAAAAGTAACCAACTGCAAACACTACTTTGTTCTTGACAACCGTCTACCCTTAAAGGAAATGGTTCTACCACCCTTTCAACCAACCTAACCAACTTCCAATTTTTAGAGCCTAATAGACTTGAGGAAGGGAAAATACCAAACACCATCTAACATGCCACATAGGGGGAAAACTGCCTACCTTCAGTCCTCATCGAACATACACACACAAAAAAAAAAAAGAAAACCCAGTGCCGTCGAGTTGATTCCGACACATAGTACCCTATAGGACAGAGCAGAACTGCCCAATAGAGATTTCAAGGAGAGCTTGGCGGATTCGAATAGCCAACGCATTAGTTAGCACCCGTAGCACTTAACCACTATGCCACCAGGAAGTCCTCATCAAGCATAGGCTTGACAAAAACGTGGAAACACACACAGACTGAAGAGACTGGGTAAACAACAGGACAAGGCTCAGATATGGCACCTTTGTTAGAAATATTAGACCAGGAAATTAAAATAGCTATGATAATATGATAAGGGCTCTGGGTAAAAAGTGGACAACATGCAACAATAAAAGGGTAATGAAAATGAACAGACTGAAACTCAAAGAAATACTCAAAAAAAATCAGAAATGAAAAACACAGTAACACAAATGAAAAACGGCACCGATTGGCTTATCAGTAGGTTGCACATGTTTAAGCAAAGAATCAGTAAGGTTGAACATTTGTCAGTGGAAACTTGTCAAATTGAAAAGAAAAAAGAGTGAAAGAGAATAAGAAATGGGGGACAATCCCAAAAAGTCTAACATATGCATAGAGGGAATACCAGAAGCAGAAGAGAAAAAGGAACACAGGAAATATTTAAAGTTTTAATGGCACAGTATTATCTAAAACTGTTGCCAGACACCAAATCACAGATCGAGGAGCCCATAGAACACTAAGCAGGATAAATACCAAAACATCTAAATCTGGGAATAGGATATTGAAAGTGCAGATAATTACACAAAGAGGAAAAACTTACATAAACAAGAGGAAACAAAAACACTATA
Source organism: Loxodonta africana (assembly GCF_030014295.1). NCBI lineage: Eukaryota > Metazoa > Chordata > Mammalia > Proboscidea > Elephantidae > Loxodonta > Loxodonta africana. The sequence continues at coordinate 19,411,843 of NC_087344.1, forward strand.
GCTATAAAGGAACGAGGATTAGAATTCACCAGACCTCCCCAGAAACCACGCAAGCAAGAAGAGTGTGCAGTGATAAACGTAAAGTGTGAAAAGAAAACTCTAGCTGAACACAAGCTAAACAACAGATGTTTCAGTGACCACCTATAAACAGGAATACATTCATTCCAAAAAGTCACTAAACAAATACAGTAAAATAACCTTCAAGAATTTAATTTAAAAACATTAAAAGGGAAAGGTGCATAATCTGATTTCCAGGTTACCACTTTATAATATTAAAATGTCCACTTAAAAAAAAAATATTACAACGCATACAAGAAAAAGAAAATTTGTTCCACTGAAAGGAACAAAATAAACTGACAGAAAACGTTCCAGTCCACACATCAGACTTACTAGACAAAGACTTCAAAACAACTGTCTTAAATATGCCTAAAGAGCCAAAACCAAACATGGAGAAATATCTAAAGGAAATCAGGAAAACTATGAAAGAAAATGAGGCTATTAATAAAGAAAGAAAGCCATTAATAAAGAGATAACATAAAAAGAAACCAACAAAAATTCAGCAGCTCAATAGTGCAACCACTGAAATAAAAATTTACTAGAGAATGCAAACATTTCAGAAAGAAGAAGAAACTATCAATAAATTTGAAAAAAGGGATATTGAAATTACTGAGTCTCAAGAGCAAAAAAAAAAAAAATAAAAACAAGTAAACAAAGCCTATGAGATCTGCTAGACACAATCCACACAACCAGCACTGCTACCCCCAAAGGAGAAGAGGGGGAGAAAGTGACAAAAATCATACCTGAAGAAAGGATAACTGAAAAGTTTCAAAACTTCATGAGAGATGTGTATCTACAAAACTAAGAAACAAATTTCAAGGGAAATACACTCAAAAAAACAAAACAATCGTATTAAAACGGAAATCTAGAACATCACTCTTTTTCCAATAGCATCTAAAAAAGAAAATACTGACGAATAAATTGAACTTAGCAGTCAAAAGCTTATACACTGAAAACTACAAAATACTGCTGAAAGAAATTCAAGAAGACCTAAATAAACGGAAAGGAATACCGGTTTCATGCAATGGAGGACTTAATATTGTCAAAACGGCAATTCTACCAAATCTATCTGCAGAGTCCGTGTAATCCCGATGAAAATTCTAAAACCCATTTTTACACCAATGGAAAAGCCAAACCTCAAGTTCACCTTGATTTGCTAGAGGCCCTGAATCCAAAATAATCTTCAAACACACGGATCAAAGTCACATGACTCACACTTCTCAACTTCAAAACAATTGCAAAGCTGCAGTAATCCAAACTGTGTGCTATCGGCATGTGAATAGACATACAGACCAACAGAATGGAATTCAAACTCTACGAATAAACCCAAGCATATCTGGTCAATTCATTTTCAACAAGGACACCAAATCCATTCAATGAGAAAAGAGTCTCTTCAACAAATGGCACAAAGAAAACTGGATTTCCACATGCAAGAAAAGGAAGCTCAACTTCTACCTCACATCATACAAATAACTCAAAATGATCAGTCAACTAACTAAAGATAACAACTAAAGTCATAAGATTCTTAAATAGAAGAAATTAGAGGGATTTGGCAATGGGTATTTACATATGACAGAAAAAGCATAAACAACAAGATAAAAATTGGATTACGTGCAAGTTACAAATTTTGTCCATCACTGTTTAGGAAGCATTGAGTTTGTGTTTATAGGATAGAAAATTTGGCAATGGATATTGGTGACAGTTGCACAACATGATTGATATAACTGGTGTCACTGAACTGTGTACGTGAAGATGCTGAATTGCAAATGGTTTGTATAATTTCACAACAATAAAAAAGGTAAACATAATCTTTAAGAAGTAAACACGTTCTAAGGCAAAAACAGACATTATCAAGAAATTAAAAAGAAACCTTAGGGGGTGGAGCTAAGAGGGCAGACTAGGAAGATGCTTCTATCCAGCCCTCTTTACAACAAAGACCTGAAAAACAAGTGAAACCAGTATATTTGCCACAAGCTCCGAGCCCTGAGCATAAAAAGGCAACCTTAGACAGGAACTGAGGGGCAGGGGAAGGAAGAGACCGTTCAGAAGCAGACAGGAGTTACTGGACCTGAATCGCAGGGAGCCCTCAGGCACCATTCCTGGAGCAGAGCGGCTAGGCAGTGGCAGCTCCGCTTCCAGAGCAAGTCCTGGGGCACACTCACCTCCTCCTGAGAAGCTGCCTAAGTGTGTCCCGGGGGGAGGGGCCACGGAGGCCGAAGGGGATGGGGTGGGGTGGGGCACAGTGGGCGGGGCCGAAGGGTGGGCAAGGAGAAGAGCAGTGACTCCTGGGGCCAGGGTCACAGCACCTTAGGTGCCTCTGGGAGGAGGCAAGGGAATTGAAATGGGAGGATCTGGGAACAAGAGCTCTCTGCCCATTTTTAAATTGGGTTGTTTGTCCTTTTTGTTGGAGACTGTCATGAGCTGTATAGATATTATACGTATTTTGGATATTGTACCCTTATTTCCCAGATAGTTTCCAAAATTTTCTTCCATTCTGTAGGTTTTCACTTTCTTGATCATGCTCTTTGATGCACAAACGGTTTTCATTTTGTTGAATTCCAACTGACCTATATTTTCTTTTGTTGCTCACATTTTGGTGTCATATCTAAGAATCTCCCTAAGAATCAGCCATTGAAAACCCTCCGGAACACAGTTGTACTCTGACACACTTAGGGTTGCCATGGTCTGAATACCCTGGATGGCAACTGGTTTTTCTCTAGGCTCTTTCTAGTGCCTGTGTTTTCTATCTCCCTCTACAGGTGACTTTCTGTAGCTTACCAAAATTCCAGGTGGTCTTAGCAAAAAAAAAAAAAGAAAATTTTTTTTTTTTTTTTGTAGGAGCACATTAATCTTATAGCCAAAAAAAGCTGGGAATTCTCTGCCGTGTTTTCAGTACCTGGGTCAACAGATAGGTCATGGGTTCAGCCCATCATTGTGCACATATTAATGTGAGACTAGCCTCTGGATATTGCTAATAGATGTCAGTGGTTAAGGAACTAGGGTCACATGTGTGGTTTCAGGAAAAGGTCAGCCAGGAGAGGGCAGTTATGGACTCTGTACTAAAATTAGGTTAGCACAGCAAGCTAAACACAGTTAGACTGATCATCTTGTGCAGTGCTCTGGCTAACGTCATAGGCAAATTTGGGCTGATTAAAAAATAATATATATATATATATATTCTTCCTTGTGAAAAAATCTGTAGTTTAGCCATCAAATTAGATCCTGGACCATGTGAAACTCAACACGGAATACTTTCAAGCGGGCCTAAGTATTTCAAGAATAGGCATCAATTCTATTATACATTGGATCCTTTTCTGTACCTGTTTAATGTTTTCAGTGGGAGACCACCTGCCCTATCGTCTCCACCCGAGGAGAAATTTTTCTAGCACACTCGTTTATATAACTTTAGTAGCCTTGGAGGTAGCATGCCAATAAATTTTGCCCAAGTTGACTCTGCTTCTCAGATTTTCATGGTTGACTCTGTCTCCTGTACGTTGGGATATCTATATTTTTTTAAGAATTCCCCAGGAGAGTAACATCCGGCATCAATTTCCAACAAATATTTCTGTATTAATGGATTTTGTAGGCTTAGCACACACTGGATGCAGGCAGTTGTCAATTTGGTTACAATCTCGCATATGAAGAGTGCTTAGATAGCTCCATGGGATTAAATCCATTTTCCATATGAAATTTCTTTGCTATAAGCCCCCAGCAGCCATGACTGACTACTGTGGGCATGGCCAGATTTATAATTGCTCTACAACATACAAATATTGACTATTATCAAAAATAAAAAAAACCTTGTGTTTTGACAGTATGAGAAGATTAGATTAGGGAAGAACTTCAAAGCTAGTTGCAGTTCCTGATTTTTTCAGACATGCTTTGGGCCACCTAATTTATACCATGTACATTGTCTTCCTTGCATACACTGATTAGTGAACACTGCCCTTGATCACTTAGTGGGATTCATTTTTGCCTCAGTAAAAGGGCTTGTACTGGTGGGGGAGAGAGAGCATTACAATTAGTAGGAAAATAGGCCAATACTTCTAAGGGCAGACATTGCTGACAGGATTTATATTGTGAAAAATATATAGTGCAGCTTAAGAAAGAGCAAGAGCTTGCCAAAGTGATGCGGGGGCGTTTCATATATTGAGTTCCAATCACTTAAGGCTGTCCAAAGTCATTTTCCCAATTTATTCTCCAGCTGAATCAATGGACCCCCATTATCAATTTCTACATCATTCCCAATACCTCTTCCTTTTCCTTCTAGCCACTTACAGTGAGTTAGAAAATGTGAGGCTGAGCTGGCAAAACAAGACATGTATTTCTGCAAATAAAACTGAATAAATCTCAGTGGAACCCTGCCATCCCTGGCTGCTGACACAGGGAGAGGCTGGGCTCACAATCTGAGGCAAACTCGGCTGGTCAACAATCTCTTGCAGCTTGTCCACATGCAAGGAGCTTAGTTTTGACACTCCCTGGAGGAAACCAGTTCCCTCTGGGCTCCACCGCTGCTGCTGATGGTGTGGGATGAAGAGGAAGCCTCACAGACACACTGGGAAGATGTTCTAAACTGTACCACGTCACTGTTGCTCACCCTGGAGCACACTCCAGAGTCCTGGTTGGGCTGCACCGAGTCTGTCCTGGATTCCTGTTGCAGGTAGGACTGGGCTAGGGAGACTGAGGTACAAGCAGATGCCATGGAGGCCCCTGAAACTGAGTCAGATAGACTATCCAAAGCATTGTGGATGTTGCCCTGCCCAAGGCTGGTCTTCACTAAAGGTGTCGAATTCCCACTTTCCTGTTTGTTGGTGGAGACGTTGCTGTTCACAGAGGGCACAGGACTGGCCTTCTTTCTCTCCAGGATGGGTAGAGAGCTGACAGGTGTGTTGTTGTGCTACTCCTCTTCTGCCCTGACTCCTGGTCCTCCTCAGGCCACTTATTTTTTGGCATAATTGCAGGAGGAATCTTAGGTAGGCCTCATGGAATAAATTATATCCTCCCCGCAAAATGTGTGTATCGCATTAGCTGGGTCATGATTCCCCGTATCCTGTGCTCCTCCTCTATTCTGGGATTGTAATTTTATCTTAAACAAGATTAGGATAGGATGGTAACGCCACCCTTACCCAGGTCACGTCCCAGATCCAATGTAAAAGAAGTTACCCTGGGGTGTGGTCTGTACCACCTCTTATGTCTCAAGAGATAAAAAGGAAAGGGAAGCAAGCGGAGATTTGGGGACCTCACGCCACCAATAAAGCAGCAACAGGAGCGAAGCGCATCCTTTGGACCCAGTGTCCCTGCACCTGAGATGCTCCTCTATCAGGGGAAAATTGATGAGATGACTGACAGAGAAAGAAAGCCTTCTCCTGGAGCTGACACCCTGAATTTGGACTTTTAGTCTACTATACCATGAAGAAAAAAATTTCTCTTTGTTAAAGCCATCCACTTCTGGAAATTATAGCAGCACTAGATGTGTCGGAATGGTAGGCTCGCTGTACCTCCTCTGCTTGGGTTAACACAAGAGGGTACACTGTACACCATGGGATGAAGATCCACTGCAGGCTGCTATGGCCCTCTGTCTCAGGTGTCTTATGACCCAGGAGCAGATAGGTGACTATCACAACACTGTACTTTGGCAACATCCATAAGCACTGAATCTCTTGCCATGTGTAGCAAATAACCTCAATCCACTGGGCGTCACTGAAATCTGGGAGTGGTTCCACATACAGCTTTTGTTCTTCATGACCCACCATCATCCACGGATGTGTCAGAATTGCCTCTAAAGTACCTCTCTCACTGGGGTCATGAATGAAAATTTTGCTCAGCAGGTGTTCATACTACAGAGATATATGTGGGGGAAAGTCCCTTCACTACATCCTGCCATAGCATCATGAAGGTATTTCCAACAAGAGGCAAAGATCCACCCACCCACAAATACAAGATGACTCCCAGGCTCAACACATCCACTGGGGGGTCTGTCATACTTTTCTCCCTGAAGAGTTCTATGGCAGAATAAAGGAAGGGAGACTGCCAGAGGATGTTTACAGCTTGTTGCCCGGGCTGAATTCATTTCCAAGATCAAGACCTGAAAGTTTGCTGTTCATTTTCTTATCCAATACCAGGTTTCCTGTTTTCAGGTCCCTCTGAACCATACACTTGTTATGACAGTCCTACACCACGGACACTATCTGGCAGAATTTGGTGGCTTGAGCCCCTTTTTCCCTCATCCTGCCATGAGCCCTTGCATGATGAGAAACCTCCCTTCCACTTACTTATTCCAACAGTATATGGAGTGTGTTCTCATTCTTGATGACTTCAAACAATTTCACAGAAAACACTCCCACAGCTCCGTGAAGGTATTTCCAACAAAAGGCAGCGATCCACTCACCAACAAATACAACATGACTCCCAGGCTCCACATATCCACTTGGACGTCCGTCGTACTCTTTTCCCTGGAACAGTACTAGGGCAGAATAAAGAAAAGGTATCATTGAAAGACTTCATAATTTTTACCTCTCAGGATAGTCTGTGGATGCTGCAGGAGGTTGCGGGGGCTCCCTAATGATCTTACCTTATTCCCAGTGAGGATAGGTTTGGCCAACTTCACCTTGGTGAAGGTACCTTTGCAGAGGTTTTCGAGCATTTGGTAGTCTCACACATGGGCCTCCTCCTCAGAAGAAATGGCCGAGAGGCCTCTGCATCATCTTGGACGTGGGTCATGTCTTACTTAGCTTAGGGCCAATGGGTCCCAACACAGGATTCAAAGTGGTAAAAACTGATGACTAAATAAAAACTAGGCCCCTGGGTGGCACAAATTGTTAAGCCATGAAAGACTAGCCAAAAGGTTAGTAGTTCAAACGCACCTAGTGGCATCTCCAAAGTAAGTCCTCGTAACTGCTTCTGAAAGGTCACAACCTTGAAAACCCCGTGAAGCAGTTCTACTTTGCACTTTTGGGGTTGCTGTGAGTTGTTATCTACTCAACGGCAACTAGAAACACGCAAATAAAAACTTAATTAAAGGAGAAAAAGCATATATAAACTAGAAAAAATAAATAGGGAAAAAAGAAAACGATAAAGTGACAAAAATCATTTTTATTTTGGGGGCTACTGTGAGGAGGTTGGATGAGCTCTGCTGGGTCTTCTCAGTGATCCTGGCTGTGAAGATGGGAATGTTTGGATTCTGCTCTGCTGAGTTCCAGTCTCCCATTCAGAGCCGTATCAAAGGGCAAAGTTAAAATGTATCAAGTGGGAAAGTTCACCAAGAGGGTGAGATAGGCTATATGACGCTCTTATCCCACCAAAGGGGGGAAGAAAAACCTAGAAGCTGTTGTTACCCTGTGAATATCTTGAAAACAGTCAGCAGTTGACATCAACACAGCAAATGCTAATCAGGGAAAAGGTAACTTCACAAAGGTAAGGCAACTTTGTGGTCTCTTTTCTTGCCCTTTGCCCCATCTCCTCCCCAACTCAGTGGTCATCTTACAGCAGCAGCACTTGCTTCTGATCCCAGGGTGGGACCCTGTTCCTGGCTCCAGTTAGAGTACAGAAAATCATTGTGTGTGTCTCTTCTAATCTTTCTGGGGGATGCCTGAAGGACTAATGAAAGGAGATTGTCTCTTTTACCTAACTTATGACCCAGGCTGGTACGGTGGCAGGCATTTGTAAGAAAGATTGCAAGAGGAACTAACAGTCCATAGAGGGCTGAGGCTAAACATTATGCTCAAAACATACAAAAGATTGCCTAAGGGTTGGGAGCCAAAATAGGGAAGTACTTCTTTGGAAAATCAGGACATTCAAAAGCAACTGTGTGTTTGGGGACATTTAGCAAGCTATACATACCTAGAACAAAATTTATGTTCACAAACTACCTGAGAAAGACCTATACTTTTTTCTCACTCGTTCAGTGTTTCAGGAGTGCCCCAGCACACAGCCAATCTGCACAGGCTGGGAGAGGTATCTGTGGGTTTTGCTTTGATTTATGTTGTTTCTTTGTTTTTTCATTAGCTCCTCTCATTTCAAAATCACTGTGAAAACACTAGACGGGAATTTGCATTTTCCATTCCAGTATAGAAGGAAATCGGATGTCCCTTGCACGCTCACAATAAAAAAAAAACCTGAAGAGAAACAACTCTTCTTAGCTCTATCAGAGATCTGAACTCACAGAGCAACGTGCTATCCCAGAAGCTGGAGATACACATGCACTACTACAAAGAATCCCTGCTTACTGGGAACAGAGAATTCCACCACCATTCCTTCCACCTCCTGACCTAGAATCATATGTTATTAGGTGCCGATGAGTTGATTCCAGCTCATAGCAGTGCAATGTGACAAAGTACAACACCCCCACAGGATTCTCTAGGCTGGAAACATTAAGGAAGCAAACAGCCAAGTATTTTCTTCTACGGAGTCACTGGCTGGGTTTTAATCCCCAACCTGTTGGTTAGCAGCCAAGCGCTTAACTATTATGCCACTAGGGTTCCTTGCTTCAATGCTAATTGACTAATCCCTGGAGACTGAGATAGAAATTTCACAGGGCCTAGCCTTAAGGTACCTTCACACTTCGGTGAATTTCTCATAAAGGAGACCTACCAGGTTTTCACTGTCAAACTGTAAGTAAAAGTCTCTGATAATTCCAGTTGGAAAAAAAAAAGTAACCTACTAGAAGCACTACTCTGTTCTTGACAACGGTCTACCCTCAAGGGAAACGGTTCTACTAACCTTTTTTTTTTTTTTGGTCTCAATTTTCTTTCTTTTTTTTTTTTTTAATTTTTAATTAATTTTTATTAAGCTTCAAGTGAACATTTACCATTCCAATCAGTCTGTCACATGTAGGTTTACATACATCTTACTCCCTTCTCCCACTTGCTCTCCCCCTATTGAGTCAGCCCTTTCAGTCTCTCCTTTCGTGCCAATTTTGCCATCTTCCCTCTCTCTCTATCTTCCCATCCCCCCTCCAGTCAAGAGTTGCCTACACACTCTCCAGTGTCCACCTGATTTAATTAGCTCACTCTTCATCAGCATCTCTCTCCCCCCCACTGACCAGTCCTTTTCATGCCTGATGAGTTGTCTTCGGAGATGGTTCCTGTCCTGTGCCATCAGAAGTTCTGGGGAGCATTGTCTCTGGGATTCCTCTAGTCGCAGTCATAACATTAAATTAGCTATGGTCTTTTTACGAGAATTTGGGGTCTGTATCCCATTGGTCTCCTGCTCCCTCAGGAGTGGTCTGTTGTGCTCCCTGACAGGGCAGACATCGATTGTGGCCGGGTACCAACTAGTTCTTCTGGTCTCAGGATAATGTAGGTCTCTGGTTCACGTGGCCCTTTCTGTCTCTTGAGTTCTTAGTTGTCGTGTGACCTTGGTGTTTTTCCTTTGCCTTTGCTCCAGGTGGGTTGAGACCAATCGATGTATCTTAGATGGCCGCTTGTTGGCATTTAGGACCCCAGGCGCCACAATTCAAAGTGGGATGCAGAATGTTTTCATAATAGAATTATTTTGCCCATTGACTTAGAAGTCCCCTCAAACCAAGTTCCCCAGACCCCAGCCCCTGCTCCGCTGACCTATGAAGCTTTCATTTTATCCCAGAAACCTCTTTGCTTTTAGTCCAGTCCAATTAGGCTGACCTTCCTTGTATTGAGTGTTGTCTTTCCCTTCACCCAAAGCAGTTCTTATCTACTGATTGATCAATAAAAAGCCCTCTCCTTCCCTCCCTCCCTCCCCCCCTTTGTAACCACAAAAGTATGTGTTCTCCGTTTTTTCTATTTCTCAAGATCTTATAATAGTGGTCTTATATAATATTTGTCCTTTTGCCTCTGACTCATTTCGCTCAGCATAATGACTTCCAGATTCCTCCATGTTATGTAATGTTTCAGAGATTCGTCACTGTTCTTTATCGATGCGTAGTATTCCATTGCGTGAATATACCACAATTTATTTACCCATTCATCTGTTGACGGACATCTTGGTTGCTTCCAGCTTTTTGCTATTGTAAACAGAGCTGCAATAAACATGGGTGTGCATGTATCTGTTTCTGTGAAGGCTCTTGTATCTCTAGGGTATATTCCTAGGAGTGGGATTTCTGGGTTGTATGGTAGTTCTATTTCTAACTGTTTAAGATAACGCCAGATGGATTTCCAAAGTGATTGTACCATTTTACAATCCCACCAGCAGTGTATGAGAGTTCCAATCTCTCCGCAGCCTCTCCAACATTTATTACTTTGTGTTTTTTGGATTAATGCCAGTCTAGTTGGTGTGAGATGGAATCTCATCGCAGTTTTAATTTGCATTTCTCTAATGGCTAATGATCGGGAGCATTTTCTCATGTATCTGTTGGCTGCCTGAATATCTTCTTTAGTGAAATGTGTGTTCATATCCTTTGCCCACTTCTTGATTGGGTTGTTTGTCTTTTTGTGGTTGAGTTTTGACAGAATCATGTAGATTTTAGAGATCAGGCGCTGCTCGGAGATGTCATAGCTGAATATTCTTTCCCAATCTGTAGGTGGTCTTTTTACTCTTTTGGTGAAGTCTTTAGATGAGCATAGGTGTTTGATTTTTAGGAGCTCCCAGTTATCGGGTTTCTCTTCATCATTTTTGGTAATGTTTTGTATTCTGTTTATGCCCTGTATTAGGGCTCCTAGGGTTGTCCCTATTTTTTCTTCCATGATCTTTATCGTTTTAGTCTTTATGTTTAGGTCTTTGATCCACTTGGAGTTAGTTTTTGTGCATGGTGTGAGGTATGGGTCCTGTTTCATTCTTTTGCAAATGGATATCCAGTTATGCCAGCACCATTTGTTAAAAAGACTATCATTTCCCCAATTGACTGACACTGGTCCTTTGTCAAATATCAGCTGCTCATACGTGGATGGATTTATATCTGGGTTCTCAATTCTGTTCCATTGGTCTATGTGCCTGTTGTTGTACCAGTACCAGGCTGTTTTGACTACTGTAGCTGTATAATAGGTTCTGAAATCAGGTAGAGTGAGGCCTCCCACTTTCTTCTTCTTTTTCAGTAATGCTTTGCTTATCTGGGGGTTCTTTCCCTTCCATATGAAATTAGTGATTTGTTTCTCTATCCCCTTAAAATATGACATTGGTATTTGGATTGGAAGTGCGTTATATGTATAGATGGCTTTTGGTAGAATAGACATTTTTACTATGTTAAGTCTTCCTATCCATGAGCAGGGTATGTTCTTCCAATTAAGTATGTCATTTTGAATTTCTTGTAGCAGAGTTTTATAGTTTTCTTTGTATAGGTCTTTTACATCCTTGGTAAGATTTATTCCTAAGTATTTTATCTTCTTGGGGGCTACTGTGAATGGTATTGATTTGGTTATTTCCTCTTCGGTGTTCTTTTTGTTGATGTAGAGGAATCCAAGGGATTTTTGTATGTTTATTTTATAACCTGAGACTCTTCCAAACTCTTCTATTAGTTTCAGTACTTTTCTGGAGGATTCCTTAGGGTTTTCCATGTATACGATCATGTCATCTGCAAATAGTGATAGCTTTACTTCCTCCTTGCCAATCTGGATACCCTTTATTTCTTTGTCTAGCCTAATTGCCCTGGCTAGGACTTCAAGTACGATGGTGAATAAGAGTGGTGATAAAGGGCATCCTTGTCTGGTTCCCGTTCTCAGGGGAAATGCTTTCAGGTTCTCTCCATTTAGAGTGATATTGGCTGTTGGCTTTGCATAGATGCCCTTTATTATGTTGAGGAATTTTCCTTCAATTCCTATTTTGGTAAGAGTTTTTATCATAAATGGGTGTTGAACTTTGTCAAATGCCTTTTCTGCATCTATTGATAAGATCATGTGGTTTTTATCTTTTGTTTTATTTATGTGATGGATTACATTAATGGTTTTGCTGATATTAAACCAGCCTTGCATACCTGGTATAAATCCCACTTGATCAGGGTGAATTATTTTTTTGATGTGTTGTTGGATTCTATTGGCTAGAATTTTGTTGAGGATTTTTCCATCTATGTTCATGAGGGATATAGGTCTAAAATTTTCTTTTTTTGTAATGTCTTTACCTGGTTTTGGTATCAGGGAGATGGTAGCTTCATAGAATGAGTTGGGTAGTATTCCGTCTTTTTCTATGCTTTGAAATACCTTCAGTAGTAATGGTGTTAAGTCTTCTCTGAAGGTTTGGTAGAACTCTGCAGTGAAGCCGTCTGGGCCAGGACTTTTTTTTGTTGGAAGTTTTTTGATTACCGTTTCAATCTCTTTTTTTGTTATGGGTCTATTTAGTTGTTCTACTTCTGAATGTGTTAGTTTAGGTAGGTAGTATTTTTCCAAGAATTTACCCATTTCTTCTAGGTTTTCAAATTTGTTAGAGTACAATTTTACGTAGTAATCTGAAATGATTCTTTTAATTTCATTTGGCTCTGTTGTGATGTGGTCCTTCTCGTTTCTTATTCGGGTTATTTGTTTCCTTTCCTGTATTTCTTTAGTCAGTCTAGCCAACGGTTTATCAATTTTGTTAATTTTTTCAAAGAACCAGGTTTTGGCTTTGTTAATTCTTTCAATTGTTTTTCTGTTCCTAATTCATTTAGTTCAGCTCTAATTTTTATTATTTGTTTTCTTCTGGTGTCTGATGGATTCTTTTGTTGCTCACTTTCTATTTGTTCAAGTTGTAGGGACAGTTCTCTGATTTTGGCTCTTTCTTCTTTTTGTATGTGTGCATTTATCGATATAAATTGGCCTCTGACCACTGCTTTTGCTGTGTCCCAGAGGTTTTGATAGGAAGTATTTTCATTCTCGTTGCTTCCTAAGAATTTCCTTATTCCCTCCTTGATGTCCTCTATAACCCAGTCTTTTCTCAGGAGGGTATTGTTCATTTTCCAAGTATTTGATTTCTTTTCCCTAGTTTTTCTGTTATTGATTTCTAGCTTCATTGCCTTGTGGTCTGAGAAGATGCTTTGTAATATTTCGATGTTTTGGAATTTGCAGAGGTTTGTTTTATGACCTAATACGTGGTCTATTCTAGAGAATGTTCCATGTGCGCTAGAAAAAAAAGTATACTTTGCTGCAGTTGGGTGGAGAGTTCTGTATAAGTCAATGAGGTCAAGTTGGTTGATTGTTGTAGGTAGGTCTTCCGTGTCTCTATTGAGCTTCTTACTGGATGTCCTGTCCTTCTCCAAAAGTGGTGTGTTGAAGTCTCCTACTATAATTGTGGAGGTGTCTATCTCACATTTCAATTCTGTTAAAATTTGATTAATGTATCTTGCAGCCCTGTCACTGGGTGCATAAATATTTAATATGGTTATGTCTTCCTGATCAATTGTCCCTTTTATCATTATATAGTGCCCTTCTTTATCCTTTGTGGTGGATTTAAGTCTAAAGTCTATTTTGTCAGAAATTAATATTGCTACTCCTTTTTTGCTTATTGTTTGCTTGATATATTTTTTCCACCCTTTGAGTTTTAGTTGGTTTGTGTCTCTAAGTCTAAGGTGTGTCTCTTGTAGGCAGCATATAGATGGATCGTGTTTCTTTATCCAGTCCGTGACTCTCTGTCTCTTTATTGGTGCATTTAGTCCATTTACATTCAGCGTAATTATAGATAAATAAGTTTTTAGTGCTGTCATTTTGATGCCTTTTCATGTGTGTTGTTGGCCATTTCATTTTTCCACATGCTTTTTTGTGCTGAGACGTTTTTCTTAGTAGCTTGTGAGGTCCTCATTTTCATAATGTTTAACTTTATGTTTGTTGAGTCATTACGTTTTTCTTGGCTTTTCTCTTGAGTTATGAAATTGATATTCCTTTTTGTGGTTACCTTATTATTTACCCCTGTTTCTCTAAGTAAAAACCTAACTTGTATCGTTCTATATCGCCTTGTATCACTCTCCATCTGGCAGTTCAATGCCTCCTATATTTAGTCCCTCTTTTTGATTATTGTGATCGTTTATCTATTGATTTCCATGATTTCCTGTTATGTGAATTATTTTGTTTATTTATTTATTTTTTAGAATTAATCTTTGTCTGTTTTTGTGCTTTCCCTATTTGAGTTGCATTCATATCAGGACGGTCTGTTTTGTGACCTTGTATTGTGCTGGTACCTGATATTATTGGTCATCAGGCCAAACAATCTCCTTTAGCATTTCTTGCAGTCTTGGTTTAGTTTTTGCAAATTCTCTAAACTTGTGTTTGTCTGTAAATGTCTTAATTTCTCCTTCATATTTCAGAGAGAGTTTTGCTGGATATATGATCCTTGGTTGGCAGTTTTTCTCCTTCAGTGCTCTGTATACATCGTCCCAGTCCCTTCTTGCCTGCATGGTTTCTGCTGAGTAGTCTGAACTTATTCTTATTGATTCTCCCTTGAAGGAAACCTTTCTTTTCTCCCTGGCTGCTTTTAAAATTTTCTGTTTGTCTTTGGTTTTGGCAAGTTTGATGATAATATGTCTTGGTGTTTTTCTTTTTGGATCAATCTTAAATGGGGTTCGATGAGCATCTTGGATAGATATCCTTTCTTCTTTCATGATGTCAGGGAAGTTTTCTGTCAGGAGTTCTTCAACTATTTTCTCTGTGTTTTCTGTCCCCCCTCCCTGTTCTGGGACTCCAATCACTCACAAGTTATCCTTCTTGATAGAGTCCCACATGATTCTTAGGGTTTCTTCATTTTTTTAATTCTTTTCTCTGATTTTTTTTCAGCTATGTTGGTGTTGATTTCCTGGTCCTCCAGAAGTCCCAGTCTACATTCTAATTGCTCGAGTCTGCTCCTCTGACTTTCTATTGCGTTGTCTAATTCTGTAATTTTATTGTTAATCTTTTGGATTTCTACATGCTGTCTCTCTATGGATTCCTGCAACTTATAAATTTTTCCACTATGTTCTTGAATAATCTTTTTGAGTTCTTCAGCAGTTTTATCAGTGTGTTCCTTGGCTTTTTCTGCAGTTATCCTAATTTCATTTGTGATATCTTTAACCATTCTGTAAATTAGTTTTTTATATTCTGTATCTGATGATTCCAGGATTGTATCTTCATTTGGGAAAGATTTTGATTCTTTTGTTTGGGGGGTTGGAGAAGCTGTCATGGTCTGTTTCTTTCTGTGGTTTGATATGGACTGCTGTCTCCGAGCCATCTCTGGGGAACTAGATTTTCCAGGTAATCAGCTAAAAAAAAAATGCAGTCAGATCCCTATCTGAATTTGCCCTCTGGCTCAGGGTATTCGGATGTTAATGGATCCACCTGGGGAGGGTGGGGGAGGGATCAGAGAGCTAGGAGTGTAGCACCACAGAATATAGAGCTGATCCCCGCGTTCACGCTCCGCCCCCGTCCGCCAAAATCCCAGCGGGACGGCTCCCCGGCTGGGATGCTACTCTCCCCACTCCAAGACCAGTCACTTCCTCCCGGGGACTTCTCCCTCCGGTGCGCCGCACCGCTCGCGCGAACTGGGTGCGCGTCTCCCGCACGAACGGGTGGGCCCGCCCCCGGGGTCTATTCAGGGGAATATAATTGGACCCCGCGCTCACGCCCCGCCCGCGCACGCCCAAATCCCAGCGGGACGGCTCCCCGGCTGGGACGCTGCTTTTCCCGCTCCGAGACCTGTCACTTCCTCCCGGGGACTTCTCCCTCCGGTGCGCCGCACCGCTCACGCGAACTGGGTGGGCATCACCGGCACGTCCAGGTGGGCCCGCCCCCTGGTTCAATTCAGGGGAATATAACTGATCCCCACACTCACACCCCGCCCGCTTTAGCCAAAATCCCAGCGGGACGGCTCCCCGGCTGGGACGCTGCTCTCCCCACTCCAAGACTAGTCACTTCCTCGTGGGGACTTCTTCCGCCGGTGCGCCGCACCACACGCGCGAACTGGGTGGGCGTCCCCTGTACGAACGTGTGGGCCCCGCCCCGGGGTCGCTTTAGGGAAATATAGCTGATCCCGTTGCTCGCGCCACGCCCGCTTCCCATCAAACTCCCGGCGGGACGGCTCCCTGGCTGGGACGCTGTTCTCCCCGCTCCAAGATCCGTCACTGCCTCCGGGGTGCTTCTCCCAACGACTGCGCCGCTACGCCACCCAGGCCAACCAGCTAGACTTCCTCCCGGGATGGGTTCGGGGGGGTAGGGCTGTGCCCCTTGTCTGTGCCGTCTGCCCCCCTGGGCTCTGCCCCAGATCGGGCTCCGAAGGTCACCTGCCTGGTATGCTGGCTCCTATTTCTGAAAACGGTCGCTGTCTGCCCATATTTGTTCGTTTTCCGTCTCTAAGTCTGTGTTTGTTGTTCAGAGTTCGTAGATTGTTATGTATGTGATCGATTCACTTGTTTTTCCGAGTCTTTGTTGCAAGAGGGATCCGCGGTAGCGTCCTCCTAGTCCGCCAACTTGGCCCCGCCTCTCTACTACCCTTTTAACCAACCTAATCAACTTCCAGTTTTCACAGACTAATAGACTTGAGGAAGGGGAAATACCAAACACCATCTAACCTGCCACATAGAGGGAAAATTGCCTCACTTCAGTCCTCATCAAACATACCAAAAAAAAAAAAAAACCAGTGCTGTCAAGTCGATTCCGACACACAGTACCCTATAGGACAGAGCAGAACTGCCCCATAGAGTTTCCAAGGCGTGCCTGGCAGATTCGAACTGCCGACCCATTAGTTAGCACCCGTAACACTTAACCACTACGACACCACGGTTTCCTCATCAACCACAGGCTTGACAAAAACGTAGAAACACACACAGACTGAAAAGACTGGGTAAACAACAGGAGAAGGCTCAGATATGGCACTCATGTTCGAATTATTAGACCAGGAAATTAAAATAGCTATGATAATATGATAAGGGCTCTGGGTAAAAAGTGGACAACATGCAACAGTAAAACGGTAATGATAGTCAACAGACTGAAACTCTAGGAAATATTCTAAAAAATATGAGAAATGAAAAACAGTAACAGAAAGGAAAAATGGCACTGACTCGCTTATTAGTAGGTTGCACATGTTCAAGTAAAGAATCAGTAAGGTTGAAGATTTGTCAGTGGAAACTTGTCAAATTGAAAAGAAAAAAGAGTGAAAGAGAATAGGAACCTTGGACAATTGCAAAAGGTCTAACATATGCATAGAGGGAATACCAGAAGGAGAAGAGAGAAAGGAACAGAGGAAATATGTGAAGTTTTCATGGCAGAGTATTATCCAAAACTGTTGCCAGACACCAAATCGCAGACCGAGGAACACAAACAACACCAAGCAGGATAAATACCAAAACATCTAAACGTAGGAATATCACATTGAAAGTGCAGATAATTACACAAAGAGGAAAAACTTACATCAACAAGAGGAAACAAAAACACTACACCTGTAAAGGAACAAGGATTAGAATTCATCAGACCTTCCCAGAAACCATGCAAGCAAGAAGAGTGTGCAGTGATAAACGTAAAGTGTGAAAAGAAAACTCTAGCTGAACACAAGCTAAACAACAGATATTTCAGTGACCACATGTAAACAAGAATACGTTCTTTCCAAAAAGTCACTAAACAAATAATATAACCTTCAAGAATTTAATATAAAAAAAAAATTAAAAGGGAAGGGTGCATAATCTGATTTCCAGGTTACCACTTTATAATATTAAAATGTCCACTTTAAAAAAAAATAATCACAACACATACAAGAAAAAGAAAATTTGTTCCATTCAAAGGAACAAAATAAACTGACAGAAAATGTTCCAGTCCACACGTCAGACTGACTAGAAGAAGACTTCAAAATGACTGTCTTAAACATGCCTAAAGAGACAAAGGAAAACATGGAGAAATAACTAAAGGAAATCAGGAAATTTATGAAAGAAAATGAGACTACAAATAAATAGAAAGCATAAAAAGAAACCAACAAAAATTCAGCAGCTCAGTAGTGCAACTACTGAAATAAAAATTTACAAGAGAATGCAAACATTTCAGTGGGAAGAAGAAACTATCAACAAATTTGGAAAAAGGGAAACCGAAATTACTGATTCTCAAGAGCACCAAAAAAAATGAAAGAAAGTAAACAAAGCCTATGAGATCAGCTAGACACAATCAAGATGACCAGCTCTGGTACTCCTGAAGGAGAAGAGGGGGAGAAAGTGACAAAAATCATACTTGAAAAAATGATAACTGAAAAGTTTAAAAGTTTGATGATAGATGTGAATCTACAAAACCAAAAAAAAATTTTTTTCAAGGAAAATACACTTAAAAAAAGCAGAACACTCCTATTAAAGGGAAATCTAGAACATCACTCTTTTTCCAAAAAAAGAAAATATTTAGGAATAAATTCAACTTAGGAGGCAAAAGCTTATACACTGAAAACTACAAAATACTGCTGAAAGAAATTCAAGAAGACCTAAATAAATGGAAAAGAATACCGTTTTCATGCAATGGAGGACTTAATATTGTCAAAATGGCAATTTTACCAAATCAATCTACAGATTCTGTGTAATTCCAATGAAAATTCTAAAAGCCATTTTCAACAGAAATGAAAAAACCAAACCTCAAGTTCATCTTGAATTGCTAGGTGCCCTGAATGGCTAAAATAATCTTCAAACACACGGATCAAAGTCACATGACTCACACTTCTCAACTTCAAAACAATTGCAAAGCTGCAGTAATCCAAACTGTGTGCTATTGCCCTGTGAATAGACATACAGACCAACAGAATGGAATTCAAACTCTACAAATAAACCCAATCATATCTGGTCAATTCATTTTCAACACGGATGCCAAATCCATTCAATGGGAAAAGAAGAGTCCTTTCAACAAATGGCACAAAGAAAACTGGAATTCCACATGCAAGAGAATGAAGCTCAACTTCTACCTCACACCATACAAATAACTGAAAATGATCAGTCAACTAACTAAAGATAACAACTAAAGTCATAACATTCTTAAATATGGGAAATTATAGAGATTTGACAAATGATATTTACATATGACACAAAAAGCATAAACAACAAGATAAAAAACTGGATTACAATGAAATTACAAATTTTGTCCATCACTGTTTAGGAAGCATTGAGTTTCTGTTTATAGGACAGAAAATTCAGCAATGGATATTGGTGACAGTTGCTCAACATTATTGATTTAAGTGGTGTCACTGAACTGTGTTCTTGAAGATGCAGAATTGGAAAATGGTTTCTTTGTACAGTTTTTCAACAATAAAAAAGGTAAAAATAGTCTTTAAGAACTAAACACGTTCTAAGGGAAAAACAGACATTATCAAGAAATTAAAAACAAACACTAGGGGGTGGAGCCAAGATGGCAGAATATAGAGCCGCTTCTGTCCAGCCCTCTTTACAACAAAGACCTGAAAAAACAAGCGAAACCAGTATATTTGTGAGAAGCTTGGAGCCCTGAGCATCAAAGGCAACCTTAGACAATGAACTGTGGTGCAGGGGAAGGAAGAGACAGTTAAGAAGCGTAGAGGAATTACCGGACGTGAATCGCGGGGAGCCCTCAGGCACCATTCCCAGAGCGACTGCGGTGGTGGCAATGGCGGTGGACAGCTGGACCTAGCTTTCACCTGCAGTTTCCGCAGAGAGAAGCAGCGGGCCACACAGCCTGCTCACATCTCCGGAACCTGAGGAGAAGGGCGCTCTCGGCAAAAGCTAAGTACTTGAGTATATTTTACCGCCTCCCCCACCCCCAACCCAGCTTCAGCGGCCAAATCCCTGGGCCTGAGATAGACCCTAGCGAGCACCTGGACTCGTCCTCCTGGCCTTATGGAAGGAAAAAATTTGTAACTGCGGGGAATAGATAATTTGCTACCTCCATTAACTGGGGGAGGTCAGGACAGAAGTAGCTCCTGTCCAGGCATAAACCGTCCGTGGACCCTGAGCACCTTTCCCTTCTGCATGGACCTGTATGGGCCTATTTCGGAAGAATGGGCCCTTGTTGGCAAACTACAACAATTTTAGCGGTGTGGTGGACAGGTGGGTATTTGACGTTTGACATTGCTTTGCCTATTAAACAAGGTCCTCACCTACCTAAAACAGGCTCCTAAGGACTGGTGGCTCCATTTGGGTTGCCCAGCCATGTGCGAAAGTGGTCCAGGGAAAACTGCTACCTACTAGTCCTTACAACAAAAATTTTGGGTGCCCATGGACCCTTTGCAGAGCTCACCCACCACCAAGATCTAGGGAACAGAGAAGCATTATCCTCAGAGATACTGGGGGATCAGTTCTCAGCCCCCTGCCTTGTTCAGAGCTTGACCCCTTGCTGCGATCAGATACCGGTATATACGGCAATCACCCCTGCCCTTCTAAGACTGTAGGACAGAGCCTGTACCACACACTTCGTATCAGTTAACTGGAAAACTGAGCTCAATTTATACAAGAAAACTGAATGGACTCCTAGACTGATATACCTGATAACACCTCTACTCAGCTAAGGACAGGACACCAGAGTTGCAAAGGCAAAAATAATCAAGCTAGCTCATTCAAGCAATCCATAGGGGTATACCAAAACAAAAAAAGGCAAGCACCTATAACACAGTAAGCAAGCATAAACTAATACAATAACTGATAGATGGCTTGGACACAACAGTCAATATCAAATCACATAAAGAAACAGGCCATGATCACCTCAACATGCTCTCAAAACAAAGAATCCAGGGATCTTTTAGATGAAAGTGCATTCCTGGAATTACCAGATGCAGAATACAAAAGGTTAATATACAGAACGCTTCAAGACATCAGGAAGGAAATGCTGCAATATGCAGAACAAGCCAAGGAACACATAGAAAAAGGAACTGAAGAAATCAGAAAGATTATTCAGGAACATAAAGAAAAGTTTAATAAGCTGGAAAAATCCATAGACAGACAGCAATCAGAAATTCAGAAGATTAACAATAAAATTACAGAATTAGATAACTCAATCGAAAGACACAGGAGCACAAGTGAGCAAGTAGAAGCTAGAATTTCTGAACTCGAAGATAAATCACTTGGCACTAATATATTTGAAGAAAAATCAGATAAAAGAATTTTTAAAAATGAAGAAACCTTAAGAATCATGGGGGACTCTATCAAGAGAAATGGCCTACGACTGGTTGGAGTGCCAGAACAAGGAGGGATAACAGAAAATACAGAGAAAATTGTTGAGGATTTGTTGCCAGAAAACTTCCCTGATACTGTGAAAGATGAGAAGATATCTATCCAAGATGCTCATCGAACTCCACATAAAAAAAAAGGTAGATCTTAAAAGAAAGTCACCAAGACATATTATAATCCAGCTTGCCAAAACCAAAGATAAAGAGACAAGTATAAGAGCAGCGAGGGATAAAAGAAAAGTCACCTACAAGGGAGAGCCAATAAGAATAAGCTCGGACCTCACAGCACAAACCATACAGACAAGAAGGCAATGGGATTCCATATTTAAAGAATTCCAGGAAAAAAAATTACCTACAAAGAATCATATATCCATCAAAACTGTCTCTTAAATATGAAAGTGAAATTAAGACATTTCCAGATAAACACAACTTGAGGGAATTCATAAAAACCAAAAGTACACTGAACAGCAAACCAGAAAGTTGCCGGTTTAACTCCACAGAGATGACTTGAAAGAAAGGTCTGCCATCTAGTTCTGAAACATCTTGAAGCTGAAAAAATCAGAATAAGTCCACAAGAGCCAAAGCACGACCTTGAGATTGTCCCACCTGAATTTACAGACCATATCAAGAACAGATTCACTGATTGAACACTAATGACCGAAGACCAGATGCATTGTGGAATGACATCAAGGACATCGTACATGAAGAAAGGAAGAACGCATTAAAAAGACAGGAAAAAAAGGCAAAAATGGATGACTCTGAAGCTTGCTCTTGAAAGCTGAGTAGCTAAGGTGAAAGGAAGAAATGATGAAGTAAAAGAACTGAACAGAAGATTTGAAGAGTGTCCTGAGAAGACAAAGTAAAGTATTACAATAAAATGTCCAAAGACCTGGAGATGGAAAACCAAACAGTAGAATGCGCTCAGCATTTCTCAAGCTCAAAGAACTGACGAAAAATTCAAGCATCGAGTGGCAATATTGAAGGATTTTATGGGAATATGCTAAATGATGCCGGAAGCATCAAAAGAAGATGGAAGGAATACAGAGTCACTGTACCAAAAAGAACAGAACGACGTTCAACCATTTCAGGTGGAAGCATATCCTCAAGAAACAATGGCCCTGAAGGAAGAGGTCTAAGCTGCACTGAAAGCACTGGCAAAACACGAGGCACCAAGAACTGACGGACTACCAATTGAGATGTTTCAATAAATGGATGCAGTGCTGGAAGCCCTCACTCGCCTATACCAAGAAATCTGGAAAACAGCTAGCTGGCCAGCCAACTCGAAGAGACCCTTACTTGTAGCCATTCCAAAGAAAGGTGATCCAACAAAATGCAGAGATTATCAAAAAAAGATCATTAATACCACACACGAGTAAAATTCTGCTGAAGATCACTGCAGTGCAATTAATTTTATGTGAGGTCTTGCTAGCCATGGTCTTGTAGCTCCACCCAGGTGACTGAGCAGGACTGTGTGATAGGGTAGTTGTGGCCTATTGAGGGGACTGGTCAGTTTTTCCTTAAAAGAGAGCCATTTCCAGACCAGAGAGGATCCTACCACCACCAAGGAAGAACAGCCATGAGCAGACAGCATTTACTTTGTATCCAGGATTCCCATGCTGAGAAACTCTGGGAGACAGGAGACAGAGAGAGAGCAAGCTCTAACCCTGAAGATGGTGAGAAGTGATGGCAGGAGAGAGCTGGAAGCAGGAGACAGCACAGTGGCCTCCCCGGCCCATGAAGAGAGAAAGCTGATTATCTTTGGGCAGAGACTGAGGGTCAGGGAGAAGCATGCCTGTGAGCACAGCTGCGAAAAGCCTACCCAGATGGAAGAACTGTATCCAGAGTGTTCTTGAGCCGGAACTATAACTGTTACTTCCCTGCTAACCTCAAAATTGGGAGCATGGTCTCTGAGTTCTGTGTGCCCATTACATGAACTATCGAACCCAGCGGACAGTGCTATGGGACGTACGGTTGGTGTCAGAATTAGTAAAGAGGGCAGACAGAGGAGGCATGTCTGACTCCTGCCTCATAGGAATCAGCTGATCTTGATTCTCCTTCCCCTTGTTAAGTTGTGGAGGTCAGAAACAGCTCCCACGCCACTTTCACAATCATTCAAAAAAGTGGCTGCAGCAGTACATCGATGGGGAACTGCCAGAAATTCAAGTCAGATTCAGAAGAGGATGTGGAACAAAGGATACCATTGCGGATGTTACATGGATCCTGGCTGAAAGCAGAGAATGACAGAAACATGTTTACCTGTGTTTTATTGACAATGCAAAGGCATTCAACTGTGTGGATCATAACAAATCATGGATAACACCATGAAGAATGGGAATTCCAGAATACTTAATTGTGCTCCTGAGGAACCTGTAAATAGACCTAGAGGCAGTCATTCAAACACAACAAGGAGATACTGCTGGTTTAAAGCCAAGAAAGGTGTGTGTCAGGATTGTATCATTTCACTATACTTATTTAATCTGTATGCTGAGAAAATAATCCAAGAAGCTGGACAATATGATGAAGAACACAGCATCAGGATTAGAGGAAGGCTCATTGTCATGGATTAAATTATGTCCCCCCAAAAATGTGTATATCAACTTGGTTAGGTCATGATTCCCAGTATGCTATGATTGTCCTCCATTTTGTGATTGTAATTTTATGTCGAGAGGATTAGGGTGGGATTGTAACACCACCCTCACTCAGGTCACCTCCCTGATCCAAGGTAAAGGGAGTCTCCCTGGGATGTAGCCTGCACCACATTTTCTCTCTTAAGAGATGAAAGGAAAGGGAAGTTAGCAGAAAGTTCGGGACCTCATACCACCAAGAAAGCAGCACCAGGAGCAGAGTGCGTCCTTTGGACATGGGGTCCCTGCACCTGAGAAGCTCCCCCGACCAGGGAACATTGAGGACAAAGACCTTCCTCCAGAGCCCACAAGAGAAAAAGCCTTCCGCTGGAGCTGAAGCCCTGAGTTTGGACTTGTAACCTACTAGACTGGGAGAAAATAAATTTCTCTTTGTTAAAGCCATCCACTTGTGATATTTCTGTTAAAGCAGCACTAGATGACTAAGACACTCGTTAACAACCTGTGATATGCAAATGATACACCCTTGCTTGCTGAGAGTGAAGAAGACTTGAAGCACTTACAGATGAAGATCAAAGATTACAGCCTTCAGTATGGATCACACCTCAACATAAAGACAACAAAATCCCTTCCAACTGGACTAATTAGAAAATTATGATAAATGGAGAAAATATTGAAGTTATGAAGAATTTCATTTTACTTGGATCCACAATCAACGCCCACAGAAGCAGCAGTCAAGAAACCAAAGGACGCACTGCCTTGAGTAAATCTGCGGCAAAAGACCTCTTTAAAGTGTTAAAAGCACAGATGTCACCTTAAGTACTAAGGTGTGCCTGACCCAAGACATGGTGTTTCCAGTCACCAGATATTCATGTGAAAACTGGACAATGAATAGGGAAGACCGAAGGAGAACTGATGACTTTGAATTTTGGGCTTGGCCACGATTATTGAATTTTGAATATTCTTGGACTAGCAGAAGAATGAAAAAATCTGTCTTGGTAGCAGTACAGCCAGAATGCTCATTACAAGAAAGGTGGCAAGACTTCATCTCACCACATACTTTGGTAATGTAATCAGACGAGACTACTCTCTGAAGTAGGACATCATCCTTGGTATGGTAGAGGGTCACGGAAAAAGAGGAACCACCTCAGTGAGATGGATTGACACAGTGGCTGCAAATATGGGCTCTGGTATAAAATTTTTGTATAACAATTATGGGAATGGCAAAGGACTGGGTGCAGGACTGTTCCGCTGTTCATACCGTCACTATGATTCAGAACCCACTCAATGGCACCTAACAAAAACAACAAATTTTGATGTCGAGCATGGCTCTTTAAAAGTGACTTTTAAGGAAGACCTATCTGGTCATGTGTGCAGGGAGCTCAAATATGTCTTCAAAAATACCTTCCACTGTACTGTCTTTCCTGCTCAAAAAGACCATTTGGGAGTGTCCATGCAGAGTGGCCGCTTGTTCTCATATTGCAATGGGCGTATTGAGTTACATGTTTTCATTTCCCGGTTTACACTAGGGAAAGTATTCAGTCTTTCATCATTAAGTAGAAAGGCAGACATAGGTATGTGGATATGCAAATTCAAATCCAACCAAACCTGTTGCTGTCCATTCCGACGCATAGGGACTCGATAGGACAGAGTAGACCTGAACCGTAGGGTTTCCAAAGATCAGTTGTTGGATTCGAACTGCCAAAAGCAGTGGAGCTCTTAACCGCTTCTGCACCAGGGGCCCATATGCAAACCAACCTTGAGAAAAATAAAATGCTTTCAAAATTTGGTATACTGCTGCAGTAATGAAGGAAGTGTTGTATTGATTTAAGGACAATCAAGTAGATCAAGGAATGAAACCGAGTCCAGAATTTGGCCCACATTAACTTTGCTGTTCTTACGTGCCTTAGAGTCGATTCTGCTCAAAATGACCTTCCACATACAACACAAGGAAGCACTGCCAAGTCCCCTGTGACAACCTCACAATTTTTGCTATGTTTGAGCCCAGTGTTAAAGCCCCTGTGTCAATAATTCTCGTGGAGGGTCCTTACTTTTCTCAGAGACTCTCTACCTCACCAAGCATGATGTACTTCTCCAAGGACTGGTCCCTCTTGATACCATGTCCTAACTACATGAGACAAGTTGACACCACTCCGCCCAACAGAACCACACCCAGACCAGCCTCTGCGGTCCTGACTTGGCTGCCAGGGAAAAAAACTGTGGGAGGAGAAAGGGACTTGAGAGGTTGTAGTCACCTGCTTCCCAAGCCTAAGGATTCCCGCTGACCGCTCAGCAAAGCCCAGGGTCTGGGGCTGTGAGGAGCCCGCCTGTCCCGAAGGCCTCCAGCTCCTGTGAACTAGGGGTAGGGCGGCCAAAACCTCTAAGGTCACTGGGAGGGTCAGGAGTGAAAGGCAGGGTCCTGAGCTGGGGAGGTGGAGATGAAACGCGACAGGGAGTCCAGGCGGCACATGCCTGCCAGGCATGGACGGTCCGACTCAGGGCCGGTGGGAAGGGCTAGAGCCACGACTGGAACCATGGCCGCTGAGCACCCGCTGCCAGTACTTCATGCACTTCCGCTTCTGGAGCAAGTCTCGGGGCACACTCACCTCCTCCTGAGAAGCCGCCTAAGTGTGTCCTGGGAAGAGGGGCCACGGAGGCTGAAGGGGATGGGGTGGGGCGGGGCACAGTGGACGGGGCCGAAGGGTGGGCGAGAAGAAGAACAGTGACTCCTGGGGCCAGGGTCACAGCACCTTAGGTGCCTCTGGGAGGAGGCAAGGGAATTGAAATGGGAGGATCTGGGAACAAGAGCTCTCTGCCCATTTTTAAATTGAGTTGTTTGTCCTTTTTGTTGGTGACTGTCATGAGCTGTTTAGATATTATACATATTTTGGATATTGAACCCTTATTTCCCAGATAGTTTCCAAAATTTTCTTCCATTCTGTAGGTTTTCACTTTCTTGATAATGCTCTTTGATGCACAAACGGTTTTCATTTTGTTGAATTCCAACTGACCTCTATTTTGTTGCTCAAATTTTGGTGTCACATCTAAGAATCTCCCTGAGAATCAGCCATTGAAAACCCGCCGGAACACAGTTATACTCCGACACACTTAGGGTTGCCATGGTCTGAATACCCTGGATGGCAACTGGTTTTTCTCTAGGCTCTTTCTACTGCCTGTGTTTTCTGTCTCCCTCTACAGGTGACTTTCTATAGCTTACCACAATTCCAGGTGGTGGTAGTAGGAGCACATAGTCTTATAGCCAAAAAAGCTGGGAATTCTCTGCCCTGTTTTCAGTACCTGGGTCAACAGATAGGTCATGGGTTCAGCCCATCATTGTGCACATATTAATGTGAGACTAGCCTCTGGATATTGCTAATAGATGTCAGTGGTTAAGGAACTAGGGTCACATGTGAGGTTTCAGGAAAAGGCCAGCCAGGAGAGGGCAGTTATGGACTTTCTACTAAAATTAGGTTACCACAGCAAGCTAAACAGAGTTAGACTGCTTATCTTGTGCAGTGCTCTGGCTAACGTCATAGGCAAATGCTGGCTAACGTCATAGACAAATGCTGGCTAACGTCATAGACAAATTTGGGCTGATTAGCAACCATATATTCTTCCTTGTGAAAAAATCTGTAGTTCAGCCATCAAATTAGATCCTGGACCATGTGAAACTCAACATGGAATACTTTCAAGTGGGCCTAAGTATTTCAAGAATAGGCATCAATTCTATTATACATTTGATTCTTTTCTGTACCTGTTTATTGTTTTCCGTGGGAGAGCACCTGCCCTATCATCTCCACCCTAGAAGAAATTCTTCTAGCACACCCATTTATATAACGTTAGTAGCCTTGGAGGTAGCATGCCAATAAATTTTGCCCAAGTTGACTCTGCTTCTCAGATTTTCATGTTTGGCTCTGTCTCCTGTACAGTGGGATATCCATATTTTTTAAGAATTCCCCAGGAGAGTAACATCAGGCATGAATTTCCAACAAATATTTCTATATTAATGGATTTCATAGGCCTAGCACACACTGGATGCAGGCAGTTGTCAATTTGGTTACAATCTCCCATATGAAGAGTGCTTAGATAGCTCCATGGGATTAAATCCATTTTCCATAAGAAATTTCTTTGCTATAACCCCCCAGCAGCCATGACTGATTACTGTGGGTGCGGCCAGAATTACAGTTGCTATAGAACATACAAATATTGACTGTTATAAAAAAAAAAAAAACTTCTGTTTTGACAGTATGACAAGATTAAACTAGGGAAGAACTTCCAAGCTAGTTGCAGTTCTTGATTTTTTGAGAGATGCTTTGCTCTACCTAATTTATACCACATACATTGTCTTCCTTGCATACACTGATTAGTGAACACTGCCCTTGATCACTTGGTTAGTGGGATTCATTTCTGCCTCAGGAAAAGGGCTTGTACTGGTGGGGGAGAGAGAGCATTATAATTAGTAGGAAAATAGGCCAATACTTCTAAGGGCAGACATTGTTGACAGGATTTACATTGTGAAAAATATATAGTGCAGCTTAAGAAAGAGCAAGAGCTTGCCAAAGTGATGCGGGGGCGTTTCAAATATTGAGTTCCAATCACTTAAGGCTGTCCAGAGTCATTCTCCGAATTTATTCTCCAGCTGAATCGATGGACCCCCATTATCAATTTCTACATCATTCCCAATACCTCCTCCTTTTCCTACTAGCCACTTGTACTGATATACAAAATGTGACGCTGAGCTGGCAAAACAAGACATGTATTTCTGCAAATAAAACTGAATAAATCTCAGTGGCCCCCTGCCATTCCTGGCTGCTGACAGAGGGAGAGGCTGGGGTCCCAATCTGAGGCAAACTCGGCTGGTCAGCAATCTCTTGCAGCTTCTCCACATTCAAGAAGCTTAGTTTTGACACTCCCTGGAGGAAACCGGTTCCCTCTGGGCTCCACCACTGCTGCTGATGGTGTGGGATGAGGAAGAAGCCTCACAGACACACTGGAGAAATGTTCTAAACTGCAGCACGTCACTGTTGCTCACCCTGGAGCACAGTTCAGAGTCCTGGTTGGGCTGCACCGAGTCTATCCTGGATTCGTGTTGCAGGTAGGACTGGGCTAGGGAGACTGAGGTACAAGCAGATGCCATGGAGGCCCCTGATCCTGAATCAGATAGACTATCCAAAGCATTGTGGATGTTGCCCTGGCCAAGTCTAGTCTTCACTAAAGGTGTGGAATTGCCACTTCCCTGTTTGCTGGTGAAGACGTTGCTATTCACACAGGGGACAGGAGTAGTCTTCTTTCTCTCCAGGATGGGTAGAGAGCTGACAGGTGTGCTGTTGTGCTGCTCCTCTTCTGCCCTGACTCCTGGTCCTCCTCAGGCCACTTATTTTTTGGCATAATTGCAGGAGGAATCTTAGGTAGGCCTCATGGACTAAATTATGTCCCCCCCAAAATGCATGTTATCACCTTAGCTGGGTCATGATTCCCTCTATTCTGTGATTGTCCTCCATTCCGGGATTGTAATTTTATGTTAAAGAGGATTAGGATGGGATGGTACCACCACTCTTACCCAGGTCACATCCCTGATCCAATGTAAAAGCAGTTACCCTGGGGTGTGGTCTGTACCACCTCTAATGTCTCAAGAGATAAAAAGGGAAGGGAAGCAAGCAGAGAGTTGGGGACCTGATACCACCAATAAGGCAGCACCAGGAGCGAAATGCATCCTTTGGACCCGGTGTCCCTGCACCTGAGATGCTCCTCTATCAGGGGAAAATTGATGAGAAGACTGACAGAGAAAGAAAGTCTTCCCCTGGAGCTGACACCCTGAATTTGGACGTTTCTTCTACTGTACTGTGAAAAAATAAATTTATCTTTGTTAAAGCCATCCACTTGTGGTATTTCTATTACAGCAGTGCTAGATGACTAAGACAGTCGGAATGGCAGGCTCGCTCTACCTCCTCTGCTTGGATTAGCACAAGAGGGTACACTGTACACCATGGGATGAACATCCACTGCAGGCTGCTATGGCCCTCTGTCTCAGGTGTTTTATGACCCAGGAACAGATAGGTGACTATCACAACACTGTACTTTGGCATCATCAATAAGCACTGAATCTCTTGCCATGTGTAACACATCACCTCAACCCACTGGGGGCACTATAATCTGGGAGTGCTCCACATACAGCTTTTGTTCTTCATGACCCACCATCATCCACGGATGTGTCAGAATTGCCTCTGAAGTACCTCTCTCAATAGGGTCATGAATGAAAATTTTGCTCAGCAGGTGTTCATACTGCATAGTCATATGGAAGGGAAAGTCCCTTCACTACCTCCTGCCATAGCATCATGAAGGCATTTCCAACAAGAGGCAGGGATCCACCTACCAACAAATACAAGATGACTCCCAGGCTCAACACGTCCACTGGGGGGTCTGTCATACTTTTCTCCCTGAAGAGTTCTAGGGCAGAATAAAGGAAGTGAGACTGCCACAGGAGGTATACAGCTTGTTGCCCAGGCTGAATTCATTTCCAAGGTCAAGACCTGAAAGTTTGCTGTGCCTTTTCTTATCCAATAGTAGGTTGTCTGTTTTCAGGCCCCTCTGAACCATACCCTTTTTATGACAATCCTGCACCGCTGACACTATCTGGCAGAATTTGGTGGCTTGAGCCCCTTTTTCCCTCATCCTGCCATGAGCCCTTGCATGATGAAACACCTCCCCTACGCTCACTTAATCCATCACTATGTGGAGTGTGTTCTCATTCTTGATGACTTCAAACAATTTCACAGTAAACACTCCCACAGCTCCATGAAGGCATTTCCACCAAAAGGCAGGGATCCACTCACCAACAAATACAAGATGACTCCCAGGCTCCACATATCCACTGGGAAGTCCATCGTACTCTTCTCCCTTGAAGAGTTCTAAGGCAGAATAAAGAAAAGGTATAAGTGAAAGCCTTCATAATATTTACCTCTCAGCATAGTCTGTGGATGCTGCAAGAGGTTGCTGGGTCTCCCTTAATGATCATACCTTATTCCCAGTGAGGAGCTTTGGCCAACTTCACCTTGGTGAAGGTACCTTTGCAGAGGTTTTTGAGCATCTGGTAGTCTCACACATGGATGTCCACCTCATAAGAAATGGCTGAGAGGGCCCTGCATCATCTTGGACTTGGGGCAAGTCTTACTTAAAAATTTTTTTTTTTTTTTTAAATCTTACTTAGCTTAGGGCAATCGGGTCCCAACATAGGATTCAAAGTGGTAAAAAAGGATGACTAAATAAAAACTGGGCCCCTGGGTGGCACAAATTGTTAAGCCCTGTATTAGTAGATAAAAGGTTGGTAGTTCAAACCCACCCAGTGGCATCTCCAAAGTAAGGCCCTGTAACCACTTCTGAAACGTCACAACCTTGAAAACCCGTTTGGGGTTGCTGCAAGTTGTTATCTACTCAACAGGAAGTAGTAAAATGCAAATAAAAACATACTTAAAGAAGAAAAAGTTGAGAAAAAACATATATAAACAAGAAAAAATTAATACAAAAAAAAGAAAATGAAAAAGTGATAAAAATCACTTTTATTTTGGCGGTTAGTCTGTGGCCGTTGGATGAGCTCTGCTGGGCCTTGTCAGTGATCCTGCCTGTGAAGGTGGCCATGTTTGGATTCTGGTCTACTGAGTTCCAGTCTCTCATTCAGAGCCCTATCAAAGGGCAAAGATAAAATGAATCAAGTGGGAAAGTTCAGGAAGATGGTGAGATAGTTATATGAAGCTCTTATCCCACCAAAGGGGGGAAAAAACCTAGAAGGTATTGCTAGCCTGTGAGTATCCTGAAAAGAGTCAACAGTTGACATCAACACAGCAAATGCTGAATCAAGGAAAAGATGGCTTCAAAAAGGTAAGGAATCTTTGTGGTCTCTTTTCTTGCCTTTGCCCCATCTCCTCCCCAACTCAGTGGTCATCTTACAGCAGCAGCACTTGCTTCTGATCCCAGGGTGGGACCCTGTTCCTGGCTCCAGTTAGAGTACAGAAAATCATTGTGTGTGTCGGTTCTAATCTTTGTGGGGGATGCCTGAAGGACAAATGCAAGGAGCTCGTCTCTTTTACCTAACTTATGACAAAGGCTGGTAGGATGGCAGGCATTTATAAGAAAGATTGCAAGAGGAACTAACAGCCCATAGAGAGCTGAGGCTAAAAATTATGCTCAAAACATACGATAGATTGCCTACGGCCTGGCAGCCAAAACTGGGAAGTATTTCTTTGGAAAATCAGGACATTCAAAAGCAACTGTGTGTTTGGGGAAATTTAGCAGGCTACACATACCTAGAGCAAAATTTATATTCAGAAACTACCTGAGAAAGATCTACACTTCTTTCTCACTCTTTCAGTATTTCAGGAGTGCCCCAGCACACAGCCAATCTGCACAGACTGGGAGAGGTATCTGTGGGGTTTGTTTTGATTTATTTTCTTTGTTTGCTTTTTCTATGTATTTTCAGCTGCTCTCATTTCAAATTCGCTGTAAAAACACTAGATGGGAATTTGCATTTTCCATTCCACTATAAAACGAGCTCAGATGTCCCCTGCACGCTCACAATAAGAAAAACCTGAAAAGCAACAACTCTTATTAGCTCTCTCAGAGATCTGAACTTACACAAGAAACTGCTATCCCAGAAGCTGGAGATACAGATGGACTACTACAAAGAATCACTGCTTACTGGAAACGGAGAATGTCACCACAATTCCTTCCACCTCCTGACCTAGAATCATATGTTATTACCTGAAGATGTCTTGATTCCAACTGATAGCAGTGCAATGTGATAGAGAAGAACATCCCCATAGGATTTTCTAGCCTGTATATTTTATGGAGGCAAATAGGCAAGTGTTTTCTTCTACGGAGTCACTGGCTGGATTTAAATCACCAACCTGTTGGTTAGCAGCCAAGCGCTTAACTATTATGCCACTAGGGCTCCTTACTTCAATGCTAATTGACTAATCCCTGGAGACCGAGAGATAGAAATTTCACAGGGCCTAGCCTTATGGTACCTTCACACTTCGGTGAATTTCTCATAAAGGAGACCCACTAGGTTTTCACTGTCAAGCTGTAAGTAAAAGTCTCTCTTAATTCCAGGTGTTAAAAAAAAAAAAAGTAAACAACTGGAAACAGTACTGTGTTCTTGACAATGGTCTACCCTCAAGGGAAACGGTTCTACTACCCTTTTAACCAACTTAATCAACTTCCAGGTTTTAGAGCCTAATAGACTTGAGGAAGGGGAAATAACAAACACCATCTAACCTGCCACATAGGGGGAAAACTGCCTAACCTCACTCCTCATCGAACATACCAAAAAAAAAAAAAAAAAACCCAGTGCTGTCGAGTCGATTCTGACACATTGTACCCTATAAGACATAGTAGAACTGCCCCGTAGAGTTTCCAAGGAGCGCCTGGCAGATTCGAACTGCTGACCCATTAGTTAGCACCCGTAGCACTTAACCACTACACCACCAGGGATTTCTCATCAAGCATAGGCTTGACAAAAATGTGGAAACACACACAGATGGAAGAGACTGGGTAAACAACAGGAGAAGGGTCAGATATGGCACCCATGTTAGAATTATTAGACCAGGAAATTAAAATCACAACATCATAAGGGCTGTGTATAAAAAGTGGACAACATGCAAGAATAGAATGGTAAACAAAGTGAACAGACTGAAACTCTAAGAAATATTCAAAAAATATGAGAAATGAAAAACAGTAACAGAAATGAAAAAATGGCACTGATTGACTTATTAGTAGGTTGCACATGTTCAAGGAAAGAATCAGTAAGGTTGAAGATTTATCAGTGGAAACTTGTCAAATTGAAAAGAAAAAAGAGTGAAAGAGAATAAGAAACCTGGGACAATTGCAAAAGGTCTAATATATGCATAGAGGGAATACCAGAAGGAGAAGAGAGAAAGGAACAGAGGAAATATTTGAAGTTTTCATGGCAGAGTATTATCCAAAATTGTTGCCAGACACCAAATCACAGATCGAGGTACCCAGAGAACGCCAAGCAGGATAAATACCAAAACACCTCAACCTAGGAATAGCATATTTAAAGTGCAGATAATTACACAAAGAGGAAAAACTTACATCAACAAGAGGAAACAAAAACACTACACCTGTAAAGGAACAAGGATTAGAATTCATCAGACCTTCCCAGAAACCATGCAAGCAAGAAGAGTGTGCAGTGATAAACGTAAAGTGTGAAAAGAAAACTCTAGCTGAATACAAGCTAAACAACAGATATTTCAGTGACTACATATAAACAAGAATACATTCTTTCCAAAAAGTCACTAAACAAATACAATAATATAACCTTCAAGAATTTAATTAAAAAAAAAATTAAAAGGGAAAGGTGCATAATCTGATTTCCAGGTTACCACTTTATAATTTTAAAATGTCCACTTTCAAAAAAAAAATCACAACACATACAACAAAAAGAAAATTTGTTCCATTCAAAGAAACAAAATAAACTGGCAGAAAAGGTTCCAGTCCACACATCACACTTACTAGACAAAGACTTCAAAATGACTGTCTTAAACATGCCTAAAGAGACAAAGGAAAACATGGAGAAATAACTAAAGGAAATCAGGAAAACTATGAAAGAAAATGAGACTATTAATAAAGAGATAGAAAGTATAAAAAGAAACAAAAAAAAAAATTCAGCAGCTCAATAGTGCAACCACTGAAAAAAAAATTTACAAAAGAATGCAAACATTTCAGCAGGAAGAAGAAACTCTCAACAAATTTGAAAAAAGGCAAATCGAAATTACTGAGTTTCAAGACGAAAAAAAAATGAAAACAAGTAAACAAAGCCTATGAGATCAGCTAGACACAATCAAGATGACCAGCACTGCTACCTCCAAAGGAGAGGAGGGGGAGAAAGTGACAAAAATCATACTTGAAGAAATGATAACTAAAAAGTTCCAATATTTGATGATAGATGTGAATCTACAAAACCAAAAAAAAAAAATTTTTAAAGAAAATGCACTCAAAAAAAAACAAAACACTCATATTAAAAGCGAAATCTAGACCATCACTCTTTTTCAAATAGCATCTGGAAAAGAAAATACTTAGGAATAAATTGAACTTAGGAGGCAAAAGCTTATACACTGAAAACTACAAAATACTGCTGAAAGAAATTCAAGAAGACCTAAATAAATGGAAAGGAATACCGTTTTCATGCAGTGCAAGACTTAATATTGTCAAAATGGCAATTCTACCAAATTCATCTACAGATTCAGTGTAATCCTGACGAAAATTCTAAAAGCCATTTTTGTACATTAACGGAAAAGCCAAACCTCAAGTTCACCTTGAATTGCTAGGGGCCCTGAATAGCTAAAATAATCTTCAAACACACGGATCAAAGTCAGGTGACTCACACTTCTCAACTTCAAAACAATTGCAAAGCTTCAGTAATCCAAACTGTGTGCTTTGGCACATGAATGGACATACAGACCAACAGAATGGAACTGAAACTCTACAAATAAACCCAATCATATCTGGTCAATTCATTTTCAACAAGGATGCCAAATCCATTCAATGGGAAAAGAAGAGTCTCTTCAACAAATGGTACAAAGAAAACTGGATTTCCACATGCAAGAGAATGAAGCTCAACTTTTACCTCACACCAGACAAATAACTCAAAATGATCAGCGAACTAACTAAAGATAATAAATAGAAGAAATTATGGGGATTTGGCAATGGGTATTTACATATGACACAAAAAGCATAAACGACAAGATAACAAATTGGATTACGTAGAAATTACAAATCTTGTCCATCACTGTTTAGGAAGCATTGAGTTTCTGTTTATAGGACAGAAAATTTGGCAATGGATATTGGTGACAGTTGCACAACATGATTGATGTAATTGGTGTCACTGAACTGTGTACGTGAAGATGCTGAACTGGCAAATGCTTTCTTTATATAGTTTTACAACAATAAAAAAGGTAAAAATAATCTTTAAGAAGTAAACACGTTCTAAGGGAAAAAAAGACATTATCAAGAAATTAAAAAGAAACACTGGGGGTGGAGTGAAGATGGCAGAATAGACAGACGCTTCTGTTGAGCCCTCTTTACAACAAAGACCCGAAAAAACAAGTGAAACGAATATATGTGTGACAAGCTGGGAGCCCTGAGCGTCAAAGGCAAGCTTAGACAATGAACTCAGGGGTAGGAGAAGGAAGAGACCATTCAGAAGCGCAGAGGAGTTACCG
Source organism: Loxodonta africana (assembly GCF_030014295.1). Classification (NCBI taxonomy): domain Eukaryota; kingdom Metazoa; phylum Chordata; class Mammalia; order Proboscidea; family Elephantidae; genus Loxodonta; species Loxodonta africana. The sequence goes on from NC_087344.1 coordinate 19,447,709, forward strand.
GACGTGAATCACGGGGAGCCCTCAGGCAACATTCCCAGAGCGGCTACGGCGGTGGCAGCGGCGGTGGACGGCTGGACCCAGCATTCAGATGCAGTTCCTTCAGAGAGAAGCAGCGGGCCACACAGCCTGCTCACACCTCCGGAACCTACGGAGAAGGGCACTCTCGGCAAAAGGTAACTACTTGAGTATATTTTACCACCCCACCCCCACCCCCAACCCAGCTTCAGCAGCCGAATTCCGGGGCCTGAGATAGACCCTGATGAGCACCTGGAGTCGTCCTCCTGGCCTTATGGAAGGAAAAAATTTGTATCTGGGGGGAAAAGATAATTTGCTACCTCCATTAACTGGGGAAGTTCAGGACAGAAGCGGCTCCTGTCCAGGTATAAACCATCCGTGGACCCTGAGCACCTTTCCCTTCTGCATGGACCTGTTTGGGCTTATTTCAGGAGAAAAGGCCCTTGTAGGCAAACTCCAACCATTTTAGCGGTGCGGTGGACAGCTGGGTATTTGACGTTTGATATTGCTTTGCCTATGAAACAAAATCCTCACCTACCCAGAACAGGGTCCTGATGACTGCTGGCTCCACTTGGGTTGCCCAGCCACGCGGGACACTCGTCCAGGGAAAACTGCTACCTACCAGTCCTTACACCAAAAACTTCGGGTGCCCGTGGTCCCTCTGCAGAGCCCATCCACCACCGCGCTCTAGGGAACAGAGACACATTTTCCTCAGGGACACTTGGGGGTCAGTTTTCAGTCCCCTGCCTTGTTCAGAGCATGACCCTCTGCTACAATCAGATACCGGTATATACGCCAATCACCCCTGCCCCTCTCAGACTGTAGGACAGAGCCTGTACCACACACTTGATATCAGCTACCTGGAAACCTGAGCTGAATTCATACAAGAAAACTGAATGGACTACTAGACTGATATACCTGATAACACCTCTACCCAGCTAAGGACAGGACACCAGAGCTGCAAAGGAGAAAATAATCCAGCTACTCACTCAGGCAACCCATAGGGGTATACCAAAACAAAACAAAACAAAGCAAGCAGCTACGACACAGTAAGCAACCATAAACTAATACAATAACTTATACATAGCTCGGAGACAACAGTCAATATCAAGTCACATAAAGAAACAGGCCATGATCACCTCAACAGGCTCTCAAAACAAAGAATCCAGGGATCTTTTAGATGAAAGTGCATCCCTGGAATTACCAGATGCAGCACACAAAAGAACCTTTCAAGGCATCAGGAAGGAAATGAGGCAATATGCAGAACAAGCCAAGGAACACACAAAAAAAGCAACAGAAGAAATCAGAAAGATTATTCAGGAATATAATGAAAAGTTTAATAAGCTGGAAAAATCCGTAGACAGACAGCAATCAGAAATTCAGAAGATTAACAATAAAATTACAGAATTAGATAACTCAATCGAAAGTCACAGGAGCACAAGTGAGCAAGTAGAAGCTAGAATTTCTGAACTTGAAGATAAATCACTTGGCACTAATATATTTGAAGAAAAATCAGATAAAAGAATTTTTAAAAATGAAGAAACCTTAAGAATCATGGGGGACTCTATCAAGAGAAATGACCTACGACTGATTGGAGTACCAGAACAGGGAGGGAGAACAGAAAATGCAGAGAAAATTGTTGAGGATTTGTTGCCAGAAAACTTCCCCGATAGTGTGAAAGATGAGAAGATATCTATCCGAGATTCTCATGAAACTCCACATAAGGTAGATCTTAAAAGAAAGTCGCCTAGCTTGCCAAAAACAAAGATAAAGAGACAATTATAAGAGCAGCAAGGGATAAAAGAAAAGTCACCTACAAGGGAGAGCCAATAGGAAAATTCTCAGACTACTCGGCAGAAACCATGCAGGCAAGAAGGCAATGGAATGACATATTTAAAAAACTGAAGGAAAAAAATTGCCTGCCGAAAATCATATACCCATCAAAACTGCCTCTTAAATGAAGGTGAAATTAAGACATTTCCAGATAAACACAACTTGAGGGAATTCATAAAAACCAAACCAAAACTATAATAAATACTAAAGGGAGTTCTTTGGTTAGAAAATCAATAACATCAGGTATCGACCCAAGACTAGAACACGGGGCAGAGCGACCAGAAGTCAACCCAGACAGGGAAATCCAAAAAAAAAAAAAAGCAAGATTCAAAAAAAAAAAAGCCCAACACAGGGTAACGGCGATGTTATTATATAAAAGAAGACAACATTAAAATAATAAAGAGGGACTTAAGAAATGTAACCATACACCTTCCATATGGAGAAGAAGATACGGCGATACAAAGAAATAAAAGTTAGGTTTAAATTGAGAAAAACAGGGGTAAATAATGAGGTAACAATAAAGGAGACAAACTATCCCACTCATCAAAATAAAATAGAAGGGAAAAATACAGGCTCAGCAGAAACAAAATCAGCAACAACAAATATGAGGAAAGGACAATAGACAAAGAAAATCTACTCAGCACATGAAATCAAGTGGGAAAAAAAAGCTGTCAAAACACAAAAAAAGACATCAAAATGATAGCACTGAAGTCATACCTATCCATAATTACCCTGAAACTAAATGGACTAAATGCACCAATAAAGAGACAGAGAGTGGCAGAATGGATTAAAAAACAAGATCCGTCTATCTGCTGCCTACAAGAGACACACCTTAGACTTAGAGACACAAACAAACCAAAACTCAAAGGATGGAAAAAAATAGATCAAGCAAACAACAATCAAAAAAGAGGAGGAGTGGCAAAATTAATTTCTGACAAAATAGACTTTAAAGTTAAATCCATCAGAAAGAAGGAAGGACGCTATATAACGATTAAAGGGACAATACACCAAGAAGATATAACCATAATAAATATTTATGCACCCAATGACAGGGCTTCAAGATACATAAAACAAACTCTATCAGCATTGAAAAGTGAGATAGCTCCACAATAATACTAGGAGACTTCAACACACCACTTTCGGTGAAGGACAGGACATCCAGAAAGAAGCTCAGTAAAGACATGGAAGATCTAAATGCCACAACCAACCAACTTGACCTGGTAGACATATGCAGAACACTCCACACCACGCCAACCAACTATACTTTCTTTTCTAGTGCACATGGAATATTCTGTACAATAGACCACATATTAGGTCATAAAGCAAGCCTTAGCAAAATCCAAATCACTGAAATATTACAAAGCATCTTCTCTGACCATAAGGCCATAAAAGTGGAAATCAAGACCAGGAAAAGCAGGGAAAAGAAATCAAACACTTGGAAACTGAACAATACCCTGCTCAGAAAAGACTGGATTTTAGAAGACATTCAGGGTGGAATAAAGAAATTCTGACAATCCAATGAGAATGAAAACACTTCCTATCAGAACCTTTGGGACACAGCAAAAGTGGTGCTCGGAGGCCAATTTATATCAATAAATGCACACATCCAAAAAGAAGAAAGAGCCAAAATCAAAGAACTATCCCTACAACTTGAACAAAGAGAAAGACAGCAACAAAAGAAACCCACAGGCAACAGAAGAAAACAAAAAATAAAAATTAGAGCTGAACTAAATGAAATAGAAAACAGAAAACCAATTGAAAGAATTAACAAGACCAAAGGCTGGTTCCTTGAAAAAAATCAACAAAAGTGATAAACCATTGGCCAAATTGACAAAAGAAAAACAGGAGAGGAAGCAAAATAACCCGATTAAGAAATGAGATGGGCAATATTACAACAGACACAACAGAAATTAAAAAAAATCATATCAGATTACTATGAAAAACTAAAACAAATTTGAAAACCTAGAAGAAATGGATGAATTCCTAGAAACATACTACCTACCTAAACCAACACAGAGGTAGAACAACTAAATAGACCCATAACGAAAGAAGAGATTGAAAAGGTAATCAAAAAAACCCCAACAAAAAAAAAGCCCTGGTCCGAACGGCTTCACTACAGAGTTCTACCAAACTTTCAGAGAAGAGTTAACACCACAACTACTAAAGGTATTTCAGAGCATAGAAAAGGATGGAATACTACCAAACTCATTCTGTGAAGCCACCATATCCCTGATACCAAAGCCAGGTAAAGACACCACAAGAAAAGAAAATTATAGACCTATATCCCTCATGAATGTAGATGCAAAAATCCTCAACAAAATTCTAGCCAATAGAATTCAACAACATATCAAAAAAATAATTCACCATGACCAAGTGGGATTCATACCATGGACGGTTCAACATTAGAAAAACAATTAATGTAATCCACCACATAAACGAAAGACAACAATCACATGATTTTACCAACTGATGCAGAAAAGGCACTTGAAAAAGTTCAACACTCATTCATGATAAAAACTCTCAGCAAAATAGGAATAGAAGGAAAATTTCTCAACATAATAAAGGGCATTTATACAAAGCCAACATCCAACATCACCCTAAATGGAAAGAGCCTGAAAACATTCCCATTGAGATCGGGAACTAGACAAGGATGCCCTTTATCACCACTCGTATTCAACATTGTGTTGGAAGTCCTAGACAGAGCAATTAGGTTAGAAAAAGAAATAAAGGGCATCCAGATTGGCAAGGAAGAAATTAAAGTATCTCTATTTGCAGATGACATGATCTCATACACAGAAAACCCTAAGGAATCCTCCAGAAAACTACTGAAACGAATACAAGAGTTCAGCAGAGTATCGGGACACACGATAAACATACAAAACTCAGTTGGACTCCTCTACACGAACAAAAAGAACATCAAAGAGGAAATCACCAAATCAATGCCATTTACGGTAGCCCCCAAAAGATAAAATAATAAATCTTACCGGAAATGTAAAAGGCTTACACAAAGAAAACTACAGTACGCTTCTGCAAGAAACCAAAAGAGACTTACATAAGTGGAAGAACATACCTTGCTCATGGATAGGAAGGCTTAACATATAAAAATGTCTATTCTACCAAAAGGGATCTATACATTTAATGCAATTCTGATCCAAATCCCACGGACATTCTTTAATGGCATGGAGAAACAAATAAGGCATTACTGAAAAAGAAGAACAAAGTGGGAGGCCTTACTTGACCTGATTTTAGAACCTACTATACCACCACAGTAGTCAAAACAGCCTGGTATTGTTACAACAACAGATACATGGACCAAAGGAACAGAATTGAGAATCCAGACATAAATCCATCCACATATAAGCAGTTGATATTTGACAAAGGCCCCAAAACGGTTAAATGGGGAAAAGACAATCTTTTTAACAAATGGTGCTGGCAGAACTGGATATCCATCTGCAAAAAAATGAAACCACACCCATACCTCACTCCATGCACAAAAACTAACTCAAAATGGATCAAAGAACTAAACATAAAATATAAAACGGTAAAGATCATGGAAGAAAAAATAGGGACAACATTAGGAGCCCTAATACATGGCATAAACAGTATAAAAAAAATTTTTTTTTTTATACAAAACATTATAAAGAACGTAGAAGAAAAACTAGATAACCGGGAGCTCCTAAAAATCAAACACTTATGCTCATCCAAAGACTTCACCAAAAGAGTAAAAAGTCTACCTACAGACTGCGAAAAAGTTTTTAGCTAGGACATTTCTGATCAGCACCTGATCTCTAAAACCTACATGATACTGCAAAAACTCCACTGCAAAAAGACAACTAACCCAATTAAAAAATGGGCAAAAGATGTGAATAGACACTTCACTAGAGAAGACATTCAGGTAGCTAATAGATACATGAGGAAATGTTCACCCTCATTAGCCATTAGAGAAATGCAGATCAAAACTACAATGAGATTTCATCTCACTCCAACAAGGCTGGCATTAATCCAAAAAACACAAAATAAGAAATGTTGGAGAGGCTCTGGAGAGACTGGAACACTTCTACACTGCTGGTGGGAATGTCAAATGGTATAACCACTTTGGAAACTGATTTGGCGCTTCCTTGAAAAGTTAGAAACAGAACTGCCATGAAAAAAAAAAAATAACAACTACCATACGATCCAGCAATCTCACTCCTTGGAATATATCCTAGAGAAATAAGAGAATTTACAGGAAGAGATATATGCACACCCATGTTTACTGCAGCACTGTTTACAATAGCAAAAACATAGAAGCAACCAAAGTGCCCATCAACGGATGAATGGATAAATAAACTATAGTATATTCACACAATGGAATACTACGTATCGATAAAGAACAGTAAGGAATCTGTGAAACATTTCATAACATGGAGGAACCTGGAAGGCACTATGCTGAGTGAAATTTCTCAGTTGCAAAAGGACAAATATTGTATAAGACCCTTATTATAAGAATTTGAGAAACAGTTTAAACTGAGAAGAAAACATTCTTTTGAGGTTATGAGAAAGGGGAAGGAGAGAGGGTGGGAGAGGGGTGTTTACTAATTAAGTAGTAGATAAGAACTACTTTAGGTGAAGGGAAAGACAGCACACAATGCAGGCGAAGTCAGCACAATTGGACTAAACCAAAAGCAAAGAACTTTCCTGAATAAACTGAATACTTTGAAGGCCAGCGTAGCAGGAGTAGGGGTGTGGAGACGATGGTTTCAGGGGACATCTAAGTCAATTGGCACAATAAAATCTATTATCAAAATATTCTGCATCTCACTTTGAAGAGTGGCATCTGGGGTCTTAAACGCTAGCAAGCTGCCATCTAAGATGCATCAATTGGTCTCAAACCACCAGGATCAAAGGAGAATGAAGAATAGCAAGGACTCAAGGTGATTAGGAGCCCAAGAGACAGAAAGGGCCACATGAACCAGCAACTATATCATCCTGAGACCAGAAGAACTAGATGGTGCCCAGCTACAGCCGATGACTGCCCTGACAGGGAACACAACACGGAACCCCTGAGGGAGCAGGAGAGCAGTGGGATGCAGACCCCAAATTCTCATAAGACCAGACTTAATGGTCTGCCTGAGACTGGAAGGACCCCGGTGGTTATGGCCCCCAGACCTTCTCTTGCCCCAGGACAGGAACCATTCCCGAAGCCAACTCTTCAGACATGGATTGGACTGGACAATGGGTTGGAGATGGATGCTGGTGAGGAGTGAGCTTCTTGGATCAGGTGGACACTTGAGACTATGTTGGCATCTCCTGCCTGGAGGGGTGATGAGAGGATGGAGGGGGTTAGAAGCTGGCGAAAAGGACATGAAAAGAGAGTGGAGGGAGAGAGCTGGCAGTCTCATTACGGGGAGAGTAATTGGGAGTGTGTAGCAAGGTGTATATAGGTTTTTGTGTGACAGACTGACTTGATTTGTAAACTTTCACTTAAAGCACAATAAAAAATCATTACAAAAAAAAAAAAGAAACCCTATAGCAGAAAATGTCTGCAAGTCATATAACTTATAAGAGTATAAGATTCAAAATATGTATACAATTCCTAAAACTCAAGAACAAAAAGACCAATATACCAATTTAAAACTGAGCAAAGGACTTGAATAGATAGTTCTGTAAAGAAGGTATATAAATCATTAAGAAGCATAAGAAACAGTGCTAAATGTCATTAGCCCTTAGAGAAATGCAAATCAAAACCAAAATGAGATACCACTTCATACCTAATAGGATGGGTATAATAATAATTAAAAAGGAAAAATAACAAGTGCTGTGGAGAAGTTTCCATGCTCATACATTGCTGTTGGAAATGTAAAATGGTGCAGCTGCTGTGGAAAACACATTGGTGCTTACTCCAAAAGGTAAACAATTATCATGGGACCCACCACTTCCACTCCTAGGTATATACCACAGGAATGGAAAACAGAGACTCCAAAAGTGACTTGTAAACCAATATTCATTGCAGTATTATTCACAATAGCCAAAAGGTATAAACCCAAGTGTCCATTAACAGCCGAATGGATAAACAATGTTTAGTATAGGCATACAATGGAATATTATTCAGCCAAAAAGGTATGAAATTCTGATACACAATACAATGTAGATATACTCTCAAAAAACTATGCCAAGTAAAATAAGCTTATATGAACTACTTAGGATACACAAATTCATACAAACAGAAAGTAGATAAGAGGATACCAGGGCTGAAGAACAGAATAATTGGGAGTTATTTCTGAATGGGTATAGAGTTTCTATTGTGGGTGACAAAAAATTCTGCAAATAGAAACTGGTAATGATTATACAACTCTGTGAATACGTTTAATACTACTCCATCGTACGTTTAGAAATCATTAAAAAAGAACATCGAACAGGAAATCACCAAATCGATACCATTTACAATAGTCCCCAAGAAGATAAACTACTTAGGAATAAATCTTACAACAGACGTAAAAGACTCATACAAAGAGATCTACAAAACGCTTCTGCAAAAAACCAAAAGAGACCTAAAGAACTGGGAAAACATACCTTGCTCATGGATAGGAAGACTATACATTATCAAAAGGTCTATTCTACCAAAAGTCTTCTATAGATTTATTGCAATTCTGATCCAAATTCCAACAACATTTTTAAATGAGATAGAGAAAAAAATCAACAACTTCATACGAAAGTGAAAGAGGCCCTGGATAAGTAAACCATTACTGAAAAACAAGAACAAAGTGGAAGGCCTTACTCTACCTGATTTTACAACCTATTACACCGCCACGAGAGTCAAAACTGCCTGGTACTGGTACAACAAAAGATCCACAGATCAATGGGACAGAATAGAGCATTTGATATTTGACAAAGGCCTCAGAACAGTTAAATGGGAAAAAGAAAGTCTTTTTAACAAACGGTGCTTTGGCATAACTGGATATCCATCTGCAAAACAATGAAACAAGACCCATACCTCACTCCATGCAAAAAAATACGCTTAAAATGGATCAAAGACCTAAACATGAAATACAAAACCATGAAGATCATGGAAGAAAAGATAGGGACAAAGTCAGGAGCCCTAATACATGGCATAAACAGTATACAAAACATTACTAACACTGCACGAGAAAAACTAGATAACTGGGAGCTCCTAAAAACCAAACACCTACACTCATCCAAAGACTTCACCAAAAGAGTAAAAAGATTACCTACGGAATGGGAAAAAGTTTTTAGCTATGACATTTCCGGTCAGCGCCTGATCTGTAAAATCTATGTGATATTCCAAAAACTCAACAACAAAAAGACAAATAACCCAATTAAAAAATGGGCAAAGGATATGAAGAAGCACATCACTAAAGAAGACATTCAGGTAGGTAACAGATACATGAGAAAATGCTCATGATCTTTAGCCACTAGAGAAACGCAAATCAAACCAACAATGGGATTCCATCTCACTCCAACAAGGCTGGCCTTAATCCAAAAACACATAATAATAAATGTTGGAGAGCTTATGGAATGACTGGAACACTTACACACTGCTGGTGAGAATGTAAAATGGTACAACCACTTTGGAAATCGATTTGGCGATTCCTAAAAAAACTAGAAATCGAACTACCATACGATCCAGCAATCCCACTCCTTGCAATATATCCTCGAGAAATAAGAGACTTTACACGAACAGATATATGCACACCCATGTTCACCGCAGCTCTCTTTACAATAGCAAAAACTTGGATGCAACCAAGGTGGCCATCAACGGATAAATGGATAAATCAATTATGATATACTCACACAATGGAATACTACACATCAATAAAGAACAATGATGAATCCATGAAACTTCTTATAACACGGAGAAATCTGGAAGACATTATGCTGACTGAAATTAGTCAGATGCAAAAGTACAAATATTGTGTAAGGCCACTATTATAAGACCTGGAGAAATAGTTTAAACAGAGAAGAAAATGTTCTTTGATAGTTCTAAGAGGGTGGAGGGAGGGAGGGAGGGAGAGGGGTTTTCACTAATTAGATAGTAGATAAGTTTTTCTTTTAGGTGAAGGGAAAGACAACACACAATACAGGAGAGGTCAACACAACTGCACTAAACCAAGAGCAAAGAAGTTTCCCGATTAAACTGAATGACTAGAAGGCCAGCGTAGCACGGGCGGGAGTTTGGACACCATGGTTTCAGGAGACATCTAAGTCAACTGGCATAATAAATCTATTAAGAAAACATTCTGCATCCCACTTTGGAGAGTGGCCTCTGGGGTCTTAAACGCTAGCAAATAGCCATCTAAGATGCATCAACTGGTCTCAATCCACCTGGAGCAAGGAAGAATGAAGAACACCAAAGACACAAGGTAATTATGAGCCTAAGAGACAGAAAGGACCACACAAACCAGAGACTACACCAACCTGAGACCAGAAGAGCTAGACAGTGCCTGGCCACAACTGATGTCTCCCTTGACAGGGAACACAACAGAGAAGCTCTGAGAGATCAGGAGAGCAGTGGGATGCAGACCCCTAATTCTCATAATAAGACCAGACTTAATTGTCAGAATGGGACTAGAAAGACCCCAGAGGCTACAGTCCCCAGACCTTCTGTTAGCCCAAAATAGGAACCATTCCCAAAGCCAACTCTTCAGACAGGGATTAGACTGGAATATGGGATGGAAAATGATACTGGTGAAGAAGGAACTTCTTGGATCGAGGGGACACATGAGACTATGTTGGCATCTCCTGTATGAAGGGGAGATGAGAGGGCAGAGGGGGTCAGAAGCTGGCCGAATGGACACGAAAAGAGAGAATGGAGGGAAGGAGTGTGTTTTTTCATTAGGAGGAGAGCAATTAGGAGTTTTTAGCAATGTATGTATAAATTTTTGTATAAGACACTGACTTGCTTTCTAAACTTTCACTTGAAACACAAAAAATATTAAAAAAAAAAAAAAAGAAATCAAATGATGTATTGCACCGGGCAAACCTGCTGCAAAAGACCTCTTTAAAGTGCTAAAAGGCAAAGCTATCACTTTAACGACTAAGGTGCACCTTACCAAGCCATGCTGTTTTCAGGCACCTCATACGCATGAGAGAGCTGGACAACGCACACGGAAGACCGACGAACTGATAACTTTGAATTATGGTATTGGAAAAGAATATTGAATATACTGATTGCTGGTGGAACAAACAAATCTGTCTTGAAAGAAGTACAGCCAGAATGCCCATTACAAGAAATAATGTCCAGGTTTGGTCTCATGTTCTTTTGACATGTTATCATGAGGGATCAGTCCCTGGAGAAGGATATCAAGCTTGGTCAACAAGAGGGTCATCGAAAAAGTGGAAGACCCCCAACGAGATGGATTGACGCAGTGGCTGCAACAATGGGCTCCGGCATAACAATGATTGTGAGGATGGTGCAGGACCAGGCAGTGTTTCACACTGTTGTACACAGGATCGTTATGAGTCACAATTGACTCAATGAGATCTAACAATAAAGAAAAGGATTAGGATTTTGAACATGCCAAACTTGATGTATCTATTAAACTTCCATGTGGAGAATCTAACAATCTGGAGTGATCCTGTCTAGAGATATGCATTTTGGAGTCCTCAGGGAGGGTGGACACTACAACTGTCGACAGACCAAGTGACAAGATAGGAATGGCCATGTGAGGAGCTGGGCGGGAGGGTAGCTAGAAGGGATTAATGAATGCTGAGGCAACAAGCTGCGTAGATCACAAACGGGCCTATGACAATGCATCTGTAGGCGCGGTAGCCCTATTAAAAAAAACACCACAGGAAACCTCTACATCGTTGCACAAATAATTATATGACATGAGATACGGAGTATAAAGAGAATCCCAGATGCCGTGAGGAAGAACAGTAATGGCCCGGAAGTATACTTTCTGAAGAAGTTACATTTGATCAGAGACCTGAAAGATTGGTAAAATCTAGTTAGCAGTCGGGGCTGGAGAGGGACAATTTAGGATGAATGGAACAGTAGAGACGACAGGGTATTTGCAGTTTCCTTATGATTGCAGTCCAGAGAGTGAAACAGGGAAAGTAATAACTGAAGTTTTAGGCGCCAGATAATGGAAGACTGAATAGGCTGCATTCAGAATTTGGAACTTCTCCTAAAACTAATGGGAATTCATGAAAGGATTGTAAACACGGGAGTCATTTGATTTATTTTTGCAAGGATATTCTGTTTAGAGTGTGAAGAAGTGAACACACAGAGAGGTCAAGATGGATGTGGCAAGATGCAGGCCAATGTCAGACTTCCTGCAGGAGGAGAAGAGAACGTGAATATTCATTCACTGTTTCTTTTTCTGTCTTATGGCTCAAACCCCAGTTCATGACAGCGTTTGCGATCTCATGCTTTGGACTACTCATTTCGAAATTCTCAGTTCTCTTAATTCTTCCCCCAAATACTACACATAAAGCTAGTACGATAAAAAATATTTTGAGTCTCAGAATTGCCGTGGTAATAAAATATATATGCCAATGGAATTATAAAAAATTTCCAACATTAACATTTTAACTTGTGTTTAGAAAACTTAGCAGTAAGATTTAATAGCACTGCAAATTTTTAACAACCAAAGATGATAAATACAGCAACAGGAGACCTGTAGCTGTGTAAACAGTCTACTCAAAGAAGCTTGGCTTTAGAATTCTGCCATAGATGCCATGAAAAAACGGGTGGATCTTGGAGAATGACAGTGGATTATTGAAAACTTAACCAGGTGGTGACTGCTACTACAAAAATACCACAAGAAGATGTCTTTAACAAAAAGAAATTTATTCTCTCACAGTTGAAAAGGCTAGAAGACTAAATTCAGGGACTAGCTCCAAGGGAAGGGTCTACGGGAAAGTCCTTGTCATCAATCTTACCCTGGGTCCAGGAGCTTCTCAGTGGAGGGACCCTGGGTCCAAAGTAGGCGCTCCTCTTCTGTTTCTTCTTCCTTGGTGGTAAAGAGATCCCTTCAGACTAAATTATGACATAAGGCTGGACAGTTGATACACCCCCGAGGCAGAAGAGTAAAGGTGTACTGCTGACCTTGCCAGCTTAAGGCAAATGGCTTCTGGAGGTCCTTTGAAACAGGTATGGAGAAAAAGGCATTACACACATCAACAGGTCCATACGAGGTACCAGGAGATATATTTAATTTGCTAAAGCAATGAAACCACATCTGGAACAGCAGCTGCAATAGCAGTCACCACCTGGTTAAGTTTTCAATAATCCACTGTCATTCTCCAAGATCCACCCGTTTTTTCATGGGCCACATACGCAAGTTGAATACAGATGTGGTGGGAATCAACACCCCTGGATCCTTCAAGTCCATGATGGTGGCAATAATCTCTCCAATCCCTCCAGGAATGCAGTATTGCTTTTGGTTTCCTATTTTCCTAGGTAGGGGCAGTTCTAATGCCTTCTGCTTAGCCATTCCTACCATAATATCCTTTGCTCCACATGTCAGGGAGCCAACGTGTGGGTTCTGCCACTTGCTGAGTATGACTACTCCAATTACACATTCTGGATCTGGGGAAATCACTACAGTACGGGTTTGGGGACCCACTAGACCCACTGTGAGACGGGCATGAGCTAACACTCCATTAATAAATTGACCTCTATATGCCCTCACTCTAACTAGTCCTTGTGCCTCCACACCTGCAGAATCTAATTGCAGGTCAGACTCCACATCCTCGCCCAAATCCAAACCCGACACAGTCTTGGGTTCCTTTCCCACACACTGCTTTGGCAGGGGTGGCTTGGCTTTGGACTCCAATTTGGACTGGCTGAAATCTGAGCTTGGCTCATCTCTTACTCTCACCTTAATCTCACAGAGTAAAAGTCTTTACCCATAGCTATCAATTCCAACTCATAGTGACATTACAGGACAGAAAACTGCCCCACAGGGTTTCTGAGGCTTTCATCTTTATGAAAGCAAACTGCCACGTCTTTATTCCATGGAGGGGCTGGTGGGTTCAAACCACCGACCTTTTCCGTAGCAGCTCAGTGCTTCACTACTGCATCACCAGGGATCCTTAGAGTCTTTCCAAACACCTAAATGATAGTGTTGGCAAAGAATATTGAATAATATACCACAGACTGCCGAAATAAACCAATAGGTCTTACAAGAAGTATGGCCAGAATGCTCCTTGGAGGGCGGATGGGAAAACTTCACCTCACTTACTTTAGACATGTTACCAAGAGAGACCAATCCTCCTGGACATTACGTTTGGTAAAGGACAAGGTCAGCAAAACAGAGGAAGAGCCTCAACAAGATGGACTGACACAGTGGCATCAACAATGGCCTCAAACATAGGCTACACTGAAAACATTGGTGAAAAACAAGGCTCTAGGAATTAAACACTAGTTGAGATGTTTCAACAAATGGATGCAGCAATGGAGGTACTCATGCATCTATGGCAAGAAATTTGGATGTAAGCTAACTGCCCAACCAACTGGAAGAGATATATGCGCCCATCCCAAAGAATGGTGATCCAACAGAATGTGGAAATTATCAAACAGTGTCATTAACATCACATGACAGTAATATTTTGCTAAAGGATTGGGCCACATACACTGACCAAAGCTGAGGGGGCAGGGCTGCCACGCTCAACAGGCAGAAGAATGGGCCCAGCTAAGGCCGAATGGATAGAGTCGCCACTCAGATGGACTAGGAGAATGGGGCTGCCCGAAGCTGATGGAACAGAGTTGCTGTTCCAGTGGGCCTGGGAGGAAGAACTGAAGTTCAAGTCCTAAGGGCCTTCAGCCAGAATCCAGAGATTGTAGCCAGCACTTAGCATCTGGAGGGCAGGGCCATTGCCCCGATGGTCTCTCAGAACAGAGGGCTATTTTCAACCCTTGAGAGGTAATGTAAATTGCTGGTGATGACCCCTATCCCCTCATTCCCTCCAATTTCTACCATTTCTAATGGAAAGGTCTACCTTGTGCCTGTTCGATTCTTGTACTTTGGAAGCAAAAAACTTCTAGATTTCACAGATGAAGAGAAATTCTGCCCCAGGAAAGAATCTGGACGTGGAGTTAAGACTTTTGGGATGATATAATGGGGTGAAAGTGTTTTACATGTGGCAAGGACACGAATTTTGGGGGTCTACAGCTGGAACCCCCCGTGTCTCTCAGTTTGTCGTACTGTGGGTGCTTGTGTGTTGCTGTGATGCTGGAAGCTATGCCACCGGGATTCAGATACCAGCAGGGTTGCCCATGGAGGACAGGTTTCAGCTGAGCTTCCAGACTAAGACAGACTAGGAACAAGGACCCTAGAGTCTACTTCTGAAAAACATGAGCCAGTGAAAACCTTAGGAATAGCACTGGAACACTGTCTGATATACTGCCTGGAAATGAGCCCCTCAGGTTGGAAGGCACTCAAAAGATGACTGGGGAAGAGCTGCCTCCTCAAAGTACAGTCGACCTTAACGATGTGGATGGAGTAAAGCTTTCGGGACCTTCATTTGCTGATGTGGCACAACTCAAAATGAGAAGAAACACCTGCAAACATCCATGAATAATCGGAACCTGGAATGTATGACCTATGAATCTAGGACAATTGGAAATCATCAAAAATGAAATGGAACGCATAAACATCGACATCCTAGGCATTAGTGAGCTGAAATAGACTAGCAGTGGCCATTTTGAATCGGACAATCATATACTCTACTATGCTGGGAATGACAACTCGAAGAGGAATGGTGTTGCATTCATCATCAAAAAGAACGTTTCAAGACCTATCCTGAAGTACAACACTGTCACTGATAGGATAACGTTCATACGTCCACAAGCAAGATCAGTTAATATGACTATTATTCAAATGTACGCACCAACCACTAGGGCCAAAGATGAAGAAAGAGAAGATTTTTATCAGCTGCTACAGTATGAAATTGATCGAAAATGCAGTCAAGATGCATTGAGAATTACTGGCAATTGGAATGCGAAAGTTGGAAACAAAGAAGAAGGATCAGCAGTTGGAAAATATGGCCTTGGTGATAGAAACAATGCCAGAGATCGAATGATAGAATTTTGCAAGACCAATGACTTCTTCATTGCAAATACCTTCTTTCACCAACATAAACGGCAACTATACACACGGACCTCACCAGATGGAAAACACAGAAATCAAATTCACTACATCTGTGAAAAGACACGATGGAAAAGCTCTATCTCATCAGTCGGAACAAGGCCAGGGGCCAAGTGTGGAATAGACCATCAATTGCTCATATGCAAGTTTATGCTAAAACTGAAGAAACTCAGAGCAAGTCCACGAGAGCCAAAATATGACCTTGACTATATCCTACCTGAATTTAGAGACCATCTCAAAAATAGATTTGACGCAGTGAACACTGCTAACTGCAGACCAGACGAGTTGTGGAATGACATCAAGGACATCATCCATGAAGAAAGCAAGAGGTCATTGAAAAGACAGGAAAGAAAGAAAAGACCAAGATGGATGTCAGAGGAGACTCTGAAACTTGCTCTTGAACTTCGAGCAGCTAAAGCAAAAGGAAGAATTGATGAAGTAAAAGAACTGAACAGAAGATTTCAAAGCGCCTCTCCAGAAGACAAAGTATTATAATGACACGTGCAAAGAGCTGCAGATGGAAAACCAAAAGGGAAGAACACACTCGGCGTTTCTCAAGGTGAAAGAACTGAAGAAAAATTTCAAACCTCGAGTTGCAATAGTGAAGGATTCCATGGGGAAAATATTAAACGATGCAGGAAGCATCGAAAGAAGATGGAAGGAATACACAGAGTCATTATACCAAAAAGAATTAGTTGATAGTCAACCATTTCAAGAGGTGGCATATGATCAGGAACCGACGGTACTGAAGGAAGAAGTCCAAGCTGCTCTGAAGGCATTGGCAAAAAACGAGGCTCCAGGAATTGATGGAATATCAATTGAGATGTTTCAACAAACAGATGCAGCGCTGGACGTGCTCACTCGTTTATGCCAAGAAATAGGGAAGACAGCTTCCTGGCCAACTGACTGGAAAAACAAAAAAAAGAGAGATCCATATTTATGCCTATTCCCAAAAAAGGTGATCCAACTGAATGTGGAAATTATAGAACAGTATCGATATCACAAGGAAGCTAAATTTTGCCGAAGATCATTCAAAAACGGCTACAGCAGTATATCGACAGGGAACTGCCAGAAATTCAGGCCGGTTTCAGAAGAGGACATGGAACCAGGAATATCATTGCTGATGTCAGATGGATCCTGGCTGAAAGCAGAGAACACCAGAAGGATGTTTACCTGTGTTTTATAGACTATGCAAAGGCATTCGACTGTGTGGATCATAACAAACTATGGATAACACTGCAAAGAATGGGAATTCCAGAACGCTTAATTGTGCTCTTGAGGAACCTTTACATAGATCAAGAAGCAGTTGTTAAGATGGAACAAGGGGATACTGATTGGTTTAAAGTCAAGAAAGGTGTGCGTCAGGGTTCTATTCTTTCACCATACCTATTCAATCTCTATGTTGAGCAAATAATACAAGAAGCTGGACTATATGAACAAAAACAGGGCACCAGGATTGGAGGAAGGCTCATTAACAACCTGCGTGATGCAGATGACACAACCTTGCTTGCTGAAAGTGAAGAGGACTTGAAGCACTTACTGATGAAGATCAAAGACCACAGCCTTCAGTATGGATTGCACCTCAACATAAAGAAAACAAAAATCCTCACAACTGGACCAATGAGCAACATCGTGATAAACGGAGAAAAGATTGAAGTTGTCAAGGATTTCATTTTACTTGGATCCACAATTAACAGCCATTCAAGCAGCAGTCAAGAAATCAAAAGACACATTGCATTGGGCAAATCTGCTGCTAAGGACCCCTTCGAAGTGCTGAAGATGAAGATGTCACCCTGAAGACTAAGGTGCACCTGGCTCAGACCATGGTATTTTCAATGACATTATACGGGTGTGAAAGCTGGACAATGAATAAGGAAGACCAAAGAAGAATTGACGCCTTTGAATTCTGGTGTTGGTGAAGAATATTGAATATACCAGGGACTGCCAAAAGAATGAACAAATCTGTCCTGGAAGAAGTGCGGACAGAATGCTCCTTTGAGGCAAGGATGGCGAGAATGCGTCTTACGTAATTTGGACACATTGTCAGGGAGGATCAGTCCCTGGAGAGGGATATCATGCTTGGCAGAGTACAGGGTCACCGGAAAAGAGGAAGACCCTCAAGGAGCTGGACTGACACAGTGGCTGCAACAATGAGCTCCAGCATAACAACGATTCTAAGGATGGCGCAGGGCCGGGAAGTGTTTCGTTCTGTTGTGCGTAGGGTCGCTATGCGTCACAACCGACTCGACGGCACCTAACAACAACAACAACAAGGTGGAATGTCATGGACTGAATAGAAAGGGATAAAACGCGTTTACGAAAGTCACAGCCCAGATCCGATGGAAGGGAAGGTTCCCTGGGGTGTGACCTCTATCACCTTTTATCTTCCAAGAGATAAAAGGAGAGAAATGTAATCAGAGAGATATAAGTACCTCATGCCACCAAGAAAGATGTGCCAGGAGCAGAGCACATTCTTTGGACCTACGGTCACTGTGCTGAGAAGCTCCTAGGCCAGGAGAAAATGATTCATGACAAGGACCTTCTCCCAGAAACAACAAAGATAGAAAGCATTGCCAGGGAGTTGGCACCCTGAATTCAGACTTCTAGCCTCGTAGACTGGGAGAGAATAAATTTCTTTGTTAAAGCCATCCACTTGTGGTATTGCACTTATAGCAGCACTAGATAACTAAGACACTTAGTGAAGTAGAGGGTTAGGGAGAAAGAGGAAGACCTTGACAAGACAGACTGACACAGTGGCTGCAACAATGGGCTCAAACACAGCAACAATTTTGATGATGGGGCAGAACCAGGAAGTGTTTTGTTGTGTTGTACCTAGGGTCACTATGAGTCAGAATCAACTCGACAGCATCTAATAACAACAACAGCCACTATGCAAGGCAGGAACGCAAGCGGAAATCTATATACAACTTTTCACTGCAGCACTTTTCACAAGAAGCAAAAGATGAACACAGCCAATATGTCCATCAGCAGGTGAATGGATACACAAACTTTGGTACGTACACACAACTCCACAGGGTTTTCAAGGCTCTGACCTTTCAGAAGGAGATCACCGGGAATGTCTTCTGAGAAGTCTCTGGGTGGGTTTGAACCCCCAAACTAGTAGATGAGCAATTAACTGTTGGTGCAAGCCAGGGACTTCCAATGGAATATTACACACACTCCCAAAAATGAAGTCTTGATGCATACGACAACATGGATGAAGCCTGAAAACACCAAGCTGAGAAAAGTCAGTCAGTCAGAAAAGGAGAGATGCATTCTGATCTCACTTATAGGGCAGAAGCAAATATACACAAAACAAAGCTTATTAGTGGTTACCAGGGGTGACAGGGAGGGGGAAGGAAGAGTTTTTGATTAGGATCATTGAGTTTATGTGAAAGGTAGTGGAATGATTTGGAACATAAACCGTGAAATGCTTGCACAGCTTGAATATAAGCAATGTAACAAATGCACATGTAGAAATTGTTGAAATGGCGTGTTTTATTATGTATATTTGCAACACAATAAAAAAAATAACATGAAGATCAATAAAAAGGAAAGAAAAGCTCTGTGGAATTCTCGCTCTACACACACACACACACACACACACACACACACACACATTTTTCTTCTAAAAAAAATGAGTAAAGAATCCCTGAGAGCAAAAAGCACAGTCAATTACCCCCCGTTTTTATTGGTCCATTTCTTGTGGTGACCTCATAAGGAGCCAATTCTTTGGAACTCCAAGCCCCTATATAAGTCCCTGGAAACCTAGGTTTGTGGTCTTTCTGGCTCAGGAAGCTCCTTCAGTGACCTGAGACATCGTGACCAAACTTGGCTTGTTTTCTCTTTAAATTGTGGTTTTTCTATTTCCTCGCCAGCTATTCTTATTTTCTCTTTGTTTTTCCTCATTTGCATTCATTCGTTTTTCATTTTATTCTTCCTTTACATCCTCAATTTTTCTTTTTTTCTATGTACTTGTTAATTTTTTTATCATCTTACTATTATTGTTTTATTTTGTATTTTTTCTTATCCTCATGTTATTTATTCCTTTTTTGAATCTTTCTCATTGATTTCTTGTTTTGTTTATATATACAATTTATCTTATTTTTATCAGTTTTTAAAATTTTACTTCCTCTTTTCTCATTTTACCTTTTTGATTATATTTTAACTTTTTCTCATTTTTTCCATATTTCATTAAGTTTTTAGTCACCACTTTTTAGGGTTTTGGGTTTTTAAGTTTTTAATCCTACCACCAGGGCACCTCTTATCCCAAAGCCCGCTACGCCTTCGCACCATAGCCAACATGCTGCAGAGCCACTTAGCCTTCTCTGCTGTGGAGGAAACTCATGTGGGACGCTACCACCTCCTCAGAACCATCGGCAAGGGGGCATCTGCCAAGGTCAAGCTGGCCCAGCACATCATCACCGGCCAAGAGGTAGCCATTAAAATAATTGACAAGATCCAGCACACGTCCTCCGACCTCCACAGACTATACAGAGAGATAGAAATTATGAAGGATCTCCATCATCCAAATATTGTAAAGCTGTTTGAAGTCATAGAGAATGAGCACGCCCTCTATATAGTCATGGAGTATGCAAGTGGAAGGGACCTCTTTTACCACCTAGTGAATCATGGCTTCATGAGCGAAAAAGAGGCCCAAACGAAATTCCAACAAATAGTGTCAGCGGTGAAGTACTGCCACGACAAGAGTATTGTTCATAGGGATCTGAAAACAGAAAACCTACTATTGGACAAGCGAATGAACATCAAACTTGCAGACTTTGGTTTAGGAACTGAATTCACCCCAGGGAGCAAGCTGGATACCTTCTGTGGCACTCCCCCTTATTCTGCCCCAGAACTCCTTCAGGGAGAAAAGTATGACGGACCCCCAGTGGATGTGTGGAGCCTGGGAGTCATCCTATACTTCATGGTAACTGGATCTCTGCCTTTTCGTGGGAAGACCTTGACGAAGCTGCGAGAGCAGGTGCTGCAGGGACAATATCACGTTCCCTTCCACATGTCTAGCCAGTGTCAACACCTGCTCAGTAAAATTTTCATTCGTGACCCAAGAAAGAGAGCCACGTTAGAGGACATCCTGGCACATCCATGGATGAAGGTGAGCCATGAAGAAAAACAAAAGCTCTATGTGCAGCCACTCCCAGACTACGATAACCACTGGCACACTGAGGTGACAGTGAACACGGGTTACGTGCAGGAAGACATTCATGACTCACTGTTGAACCACAATTACAATGATGCGAACGCCACCTATCTGATCCTGCGTCACGACACATATGAGATTGACAGCCACACCAGCACCCTGGAACCCCAGGCTGAAGCCCATTGCACCGATAGCCACACTCCTTCCTCATCCCATGAAGTGCCTCCTACCGTCTGTCCTAAACCCAAACAGCGTAGTTACACCGAGCCCACCATTCCCACCTTTGGTTACTACATCCGCGATGCTTTGAACACTCTCTCTGAGGGAGGGATGGGGACCTCCATGGTGTCTACTTCTCCATCATTCTCCCTGGCCCTGGCCCACCTGCGGCAGCAATCTACCACAGCCTGGGCACAGCCCAACCAGGACTCTGACCTGTATGCCAAGGGGAGAAACAGTGAGGTGCCACAGCCCATCACACCACCCCAGTGTGTTTCTGTGCCTTCCTCCTCAGCCTACACCATCAACGAGAGTGCCGGGGCCCCGGAGAAAACCAGTTTTACCCAGGGAATGTCAAAACTAAGCTCCGTAAATGAGGAGCAGGTGCATGAGTTACCTGACCAGCCGAGTTTGCCCCAGACTGTGAGTCTAGCCTCTTCCTCTGAGGAGCAGGTGCATGAGTTACCTGACCAGCCGAGTTTGCCCCAGACTGTGAGTCCAGCCTCTTCCTCTGTCAGCAGCCAGGGCTGGAAGCGGGCCACTGGGAGGTTCTTTAAGCTCATGAGAAGATGCCTTTGTTTTACATATGACAAAAAGGACCACAAAGCATCGGACAGCAAAGCTGCACAAATGATCAAACCTCAACAGGCCAAACCACGCTCTCTCAAATTTACCTGGAGGATGAAGATCACCAGTTCCTTG
This sequence comes from Loxodonta africana, assembly GCF_030014295.1. Taxonomy (NCBI): domain Eukaryota; kingdom Metazoa; phylum Chordata; class Mammalia; order Proboscidea; family Elephantidae; genus Loxodonta; species Loxodonta africana. Next base: position 19,469,732 of record NC_087344.1, read on the forward strand.
GAGCCCGACGAGATGCTGCAGGAGATCTGTCAAGTGTTGGATGCCAATGGCTGTGACTGGGATCTCACACACAAATATACACTGCTGTGTATGAATGGCACACCAGGACAACAGGACTTCACTCAGTGGAGGATGGAGGTGTGCACCCTGCCTCGGAGGACTCTCAATGGGGTAAAAGTGAAGAGAATTTCAGGGACCTCTGAGGCCTTCAATAACATTGTCTCAAAAATCACCAGTGACCTTGCACTTTAAAATGGGGGCAGCAGCTGCCTGAGAGAAAACAGGAGTTCCAAGGTTTAAGCTCCTCTGTAATTTTGAAGGCAATGTTCGGAAAACCCACCTAAAAAAGGTGCCCGAAATTCACTTCACTTGAACCCTGTTGAGCAATCATCAAGGCAGTGTGCATACCTTCATCCTCCACTGCACAAAGTCCTCTTGGCCTGCACGTCACGTGTGCACAGCAACACATATGCCCGGGAGACATCCCACTCGCAGCTGTTGGCATCGCACACTTGGCAGATCTTCCACATCATCTCGTTGGGCTCCATGGAGCTGGTTCCTCCACGTAAACTTCAGCGACAACAGCTTGGCCTCTCCAGGTTTAAGCACTTCCACCTCGTCTTTGCTCTCAGATTCCTACAGATCCGCTGCAGCAAACATGAAGCAAAGAATTCATGAAAACAAAACAAACACTCCCAAATTCATCCGTTCAGACAGACAAAGGAAAGCTTGTAATGGGGAAAGCCACTTGATTCACTAACACGGCCATCGAGATCTCTCTGGAGTCCCTTGGGATGCACTGAACAGCAAACCAGAAAGTTGTCGGTTTAACTCCACACACAGATGACTTGAAAGAAAGGCCTCCAGTCTATTTCTGAAACATCTTGAAGCTGAAGAAAATCAGACCAAGTCCACAAGAGCCAAAGTATGACCTTGAGCTTGTCCCACCTGAATTTAGAGACCATCTCAAGAATACATTCACTGACTGAACACTAATGACCGAAGACCAGGCGAGTTGTGGAATGACATCATATGTTCTTCCTTGGGGAAAAATCTGGAGTTTAGCCATCAAATTAGATCCTGGGCCATGCGAAACTCAACATGGAAGACTTTCAAGTGGGCCTAAGTATTTCAAGAATAGGCATCAATTCTATTATACATTGGATCCTTTTCTGAACCTGTTTATTGTTTTCAGAGGGAGACCACCTGCCCTATCGTCTCCACCCTAGGAGAAATTTTTCTAGCACACCCATTTATAGAACTTTAGTAGCCTTGGAGGTGGCATGCCAATAAATTTTGCCCAAATTGACCTTGCTTCTCAGCTTTTCATGGTTGGCTCTGTCTCCTGTACAGTGACATGTCTATATTTTTTAACACTGGGTATCAGTTTCCAACAAATATTTCCGTATTAATGGTTTTGGTAGGCCTAGCACACACTGGAAGCAGGTAGTTGTCAATTTGGTTAGACTCTCCCACGTGAAGAGTGCTTAGATAGCTCCATGGGATTAAATCCATTTTCCATAAGAAATTGCTTTGCTATAACCCCCCAGCAGCCATGCCTGATTACTGGGGGCACAGCCACAATTACAATTCCTATAGGACATACAAAATACTGAGTGTTATTTAAAAAAAAAAAAAAGAAACTTGTGTTTTGACAGTGTGAGAAGGTTACATTAGGGAAGAACTTCCAAGCTAGTTGTAGTTCCTGATTTTTTGAGACATGCTTTGGTCCACCTAATTTATACCATATACTTTACCTTCCTTGCATGTACTGATGAGTGACCACTGCCCTTGATCACTTAGTTAGTGGGATTCATTTCTGCCTCAGGAAAAGGGCTTGTACTGGTGGGGGAGAGAGAGCATTATAATTAGTAGGAAAATAGGTCAATACTTCTAAGGGCCTATGGTTGACAGGATTTACATTGTGAAAAATATGTAGTGCAGCTTAAGAAAGAGCAAGAGCTTGCCAAAGTGATGCGGGGGCGCTCCAAATACTGAGTTCCAATCACTTAAGCCTGTCCAGAGTCATTTCTCAATTTATTGTCCTGCTAAATGGATGGACCCCCATTACCAAATTCTACATCATTCCCAATATCTCCTCCTTTTCCTTCTTACTATTTGTACTGAGTTAGAAATATGTGGCGCTGAGCTGGCAAACCAAGACATGTAATCCTGCAAATAACACTGAACAAATCTCAGTGGCCCCCTGCCATCCCTCGCTGCTGACAGAGGGAGAGGCTGGGCTCACAATCTGAGGCAAACTCGGCTGGTCAGGAATCTCTTGCAGCTTCTCAGCATGCAAAGAGCTTAGTTTTCACACTCCCTGGAGGAAACCAGTTCCTTCTGAGCTCCACCACTGCTGCTCATGGTGTGGGATGAGGAGGAAGCCTCACAGACACACTGGGAAGATGTTCTAAACTGCAGCACGTCACTGTTGCTCACCCTGGAGCACACTCCAGAGTCCTGGTTGGGCTGCACCGAGTCTGTCCTGGATTCGTGGTATATGTAGGACTGGGGTGGAGAGACTGAGGTACAGGTAGATGCCATGGAGGCCCCTGATCCTGAATCAGATAGACTGTCCAAAGCATTGTGGATGTTGCCCTGGCCAAGGTGGTCTTCCCTTAATTTCTGGAATGGTCAATTCCGTGTTTGTTTGTGAAAACATTGCTGTTCACAGAGGGCACAGGACTGGCCTTCTTTCTCTCCAGGATGGGTTGTTCTTATGCTTCTGCTCTTCTGCCCTGACCCCTGGTCCTCCTCAGGCCGCACATTTTTTGGCATAATTGCAAGAGGAATTTTAGGTACGCCTCATGGACTAAATTATGTCTCCCCCCAAAAGTGTGCATCACTTTAGCTGGGTTATGATTCCCTGTATCTTGTGATTGTCCTCCATTCTGAGATTGTAATTTTATGTTAAAGAGGATTAGGATGGGATGGTAATGCCATCCTTACCCAGGTCACACCCCTCATCCAATGTAAAAGCAGTTACCCTGGGGTGCGGTCTGTACCACCTCTTACGTCTCAAGAGATAAAAAGGAAAGGGAACCAAGCAGAGAGTTGGGGACCTCATACCCCTAATAAAGCAGCAACAAGAGCGAAGCTCATGCTTTGGACCTGGTGTCCCTGCACCTGAGATGCTCCTCTATCAGGGGAAAACTGATGAGAAAACCAACAGAGAAAGAAAGCCTTCCCCTGGAGCTGACACCCTGAATTTGGACTTTTCGCCTATTGTACTGCGAACAAATAAATTTCTCTTTGTTAAAGCCATCCACTTGTGGTATTTCTATTACAGCAGCGCTAGAAGACTAAGAGAGCTGGAATGGCAGGCTCGCTCTACCTCCTCTGCTTGGGTTAGCACAAGAGGGTACACTGTACACCATGGGATGAAGATCCACTGCAGGCTGCTATGGCCCTCTGTCTCAGGTGTTTTACGACCAGGAGCAAATAGATGACTATCACAACACTGTACTTTGGCATCATCAATAAGCACTGAATCTCTCACCATGTGTAACACATCACCTCAATCCACTGAGGGTCACTGTAATCTGGGTGTGGCTCCACATACAGCTTTTGTTCTTCATGACCCACCATCATCCACGGATGTGTCAGAATTGCCTCTGAAGTACCTCTCTCACTAGGGTCATGAATGAAAATTTTGATCAGCAGGTATTCATACTGCATAGTCATATGGAAGGGAAAGTCCCTTCACTACCTCCTGCCATAGTATCACGAAGGTATTTCCAACAAAAGGCAGGGATCCACCTACCAACAAATACAAAATGACTCCCAGGCTCAACACATCCACTGGGGGTGTCTGTCATACTTTTCTCCCTGAAGAGTTCTAGGGCAGAATATAGGAAGGGAGACTGCCACAGGAGGTATACAGCTTGTTGCCCAGGCTGAATTCATTTCCAAGGTCAAGACCTGAAAGTTTGCTGCTCATTTTCTTATCTAATAGTAGGTTTTCTCTTTTCAGGCCCCTCTGAACCATACACTTGTTATGACAATCCTGCACTGCAGACACTATCTGGCAGAATTTGGTGGCTTGAGCCCCTTTGTCCCTCATCCTGCCATGAGCCCTTGCATGATGAAACACCTCCCCTCCACTTACTTATTCCATCACTATGTGGAGTGTGTTCTCATTCTTGATGACTTCAAACAATTTCACAGTAAACACTCCCACAGCTCCATGAAGGCATTTCCACCAAAAGGCAGGGATTCACTCACCAACAAATACAAGATGACTCCCAGGCTCCACCTATCCACTGGGAAGTCCGTCGTACTCTTCTCCCTGGAAGAGTTCTAGGGCAGAATAAAGAAAAGGTATGAATGAAAGCCTTCATAATTTTAACCTCTCAGGATAGTCTGTGGATGCTGCAGGAGGTTGCTGGGTCTCCCTAACGATCTCACCTTATTCCCAGTGAGAAGAGCTTTAGCCAACTTCACCTTGGTGAAGGTACCTTTGCAGAGGTTTTCGAGCATTTGGTAGTCTTACACATGGGTCTCCTCCTCAGAAGAAATGGCCGAGAGGCCTCTGCATCATCTCGGACTTGGGTCAAGTCTTACTTGGCTTAGGGCCAATGGGTCCCAATACAGGATTCAAAGTGGTAAAAACTGATGACTAAATAAAAACTAGGCCCCTGGGTGGCACAAATTGTTAAGCCCTGGATGACAAGCCAAAAGGTTAGTAGTTCAAACCCACCCAGTGGCATCTCCAAAGTAAGGCCTCGTAACTGACTCTGAAAGGTCACAACCTTCAAAACCCTGTGAAACAGTTCTACTTTGCACGTTTAGTGTTGCTGCGAACTGTTATCTACTCAACAGCAACTAGTAACATGCAAATAAATACTTAATAAAAGGAGAAAAAGATGAGAAAAAGCATATAAAAACTAGAAAAAAAATACAAAATAAGAAAATGAAAAAGTGACAAAAATCAGTTTTATTTTGGGGGTTAGTCTGTGGAGGTTGGAAGAGCTCTGCTGGATCTTGTCAGTGATCCTGGCTCTGAAAGTGGCCACGTTTGGATTCTGGCCTACTGAGTTCCAGTCTCTCATTCAGAGCCCTACCAAAGGGCAATGTTAAAATCAATCAAGTGGGTAAGTTCAGCAAGACACTGAGATATGTTATATGAAGCTCTCACCCCACCAAAGGGGGAAAAGAAACCTAGAAGGTGTTGCTACCCTGTGAGTATCCTGAAAAGAGTCAACAGTTGACAAAAACACAGCAAATACTGAATCAAGGAAAAGATGGCTTTAAAAAGGTAAGGCAACTTTGTGGTCTCTTTTCTTGCCCTTGCCCCATCTCCTCCCCAACTCAGTGGTCATCTTATAGTAGCAGCACTTGCTTCTGATCCCAGGGTGGGACCCTGTTCCTGGCTCCAGCTAGAGTACAGAAAATCATTGTGTGTGTCTCTTCTAATCTTTCTGGGGGATGCCTGAAGGACTAATGCAAGGACCTTGTCTCTTTGACCTAACTTACGACCCAGGCTGCTAAGGTGGCAGGCATTTATAAGGAAAGATTGCAAGAGGAACTAACAGCCCATAGAGGGCTCAGGCTAAACAGTATGCTCAAAACATACGATAGATAGCCTAAGGCCTAAAAGCCAAAAATGGGAAGTACTTCTTTGGAAAATCAGGATATTCAAAAGCAACTGTGTGTTTGGGGAAATTTAGCAGGCTACAAATACCTAGAGCAAAATTTCTGTTCAGAAACTACCCGAGAAAGACCTACACTTTTTCTCACTCTATAAGTGTTTCAGGAGTGCCCCAGCACAGAGCCAATCTGCACAGACTAGGAGAAGTATTTGTGGGTTTTGTTTTGATTTTTTGTTTCTTTCTTTTTTCTATGTATTTTTAGCTCCTCTCATTTCAAAATCACTCTAAAAACACTAGATGGGAATTTCCATTTTCCATTCCACTATAAAAGGAACTTGGATGTCCCTTGCATGCTCACAATAAGAAAAACCTGAAAAGAAACAACTCTTCTTAGCTCTGTCACAGATCTGAACTCACAGAGCAATCTGCTATCCCAGAAGCTGGAGATACACATGCACTACTACAAAGAATCCCTGCTTACTGGGAACAGAGAATGCCACCACCGTTACTTCCACCTCCTGACCTAGAATCATATGTTATTAGGTGCCGATGAGTTGATTCCAACTCATAGCAGCACAATGTGACGGAGTAGAACACCGCCATAGGATTCTCTAGGCTGGAAACGTTATGGAAGCAAACAGCCAAGTATTTTCTTCTATGGAGTTGCTGGCTGGTTTTAATCAACACCCTGTTGGTTAGCAGCCATGTGCTTAACTATTATGCCACTAGGGCTCCTTACTTCAATGCTAATTGACTAATCCCTGGAAACTGAGAGAGAGAAATTTCACAGGGCCTACCCTTATGGTTCCTTCACACTTCGGTGAATTTCTCATAAAGGAGACTCACTAGGTTTTCACTGTCAAACTGTAAGAAAAAGTCTCTCATAATTCCAGTTGGAAAAAAAAAGTAACCAACTGCAAACACTACTTTGTTCTTGACAACGGTCTACCCTTAAGGGAAACGGTTCTACCACCCTTTCAACCAACCTAACCAACTTCCAATTTTTAGAGCCTAATAGACTTGAGGAAGGGGAAATACCAAACACCATCTAACATGCCACGTAGGGGGAAAACTGCCTAACTTCAGTCCTCATCAAACATACCAAAAAAAAAAAAACAAAACCCAGTGCCGTCGAGTCGATTCCGACACATAGTACCCTATGGGACAGAGTAGATCTGCCCAATAGCGATTTCAAGGAGCGCTTAGCGGATTCGAATAGCCAACCAATTAGTTAGCACCCGTAGCACTTAACCACTACACCACCAGGAAGTCCTCATCAAGCATAGCCTTGACAAAAACGTGGAAACACACACAGACTGAACAGACTGGGTAAACAACAGGACAAGGCTCAGATATGGCACCTTTGTTAGAAATATTAGACCAGGAAATTAAAATAGCTATGATAATATGATAAGGGCTCTGGGTAAAAAGTGGACAACATGCAACAATAAAAGGGTAATGAAAATGAACAGACTGAAACTCAAAGAAATACTCAAAAAAATATCAGAAATGAAAAACACAGTAACACAAATGAAAAACGGCACTGATTGGCTTATCAGTAGGTTGCACATGTTTAAGCAAAGAATCAGTAAGGTTGAACATTTGTCAGTGGAAACTTGTCAAATTGAAAAGAAAAAAGAGTGAAAGAGAATAAGAAATGGGGGACAATCCCAAAAAGTCTAACATATGCATAGAGAGAATACCAGAAGCAGAAGAGAAAAAGGAATACAGGAAATATTTGAAGTTTTAATGGCACAGTATTATCTAAAATTGTTGCCAGACACCAAATCACAGATCGAGGAGCCCATAGAACACCAAGCAGGATAAATACTAAAACATCTAAATCTGGGAATAGGATATTGAAAGTGCAGATAATTACACAAAGAGGAAAAACTTACATAAACAAGAGGAAACAAAAACAGTATACCTATAAAGGAACAAGGATTAGAATTCATCAGACCTCCCCAGAAACCACGCAAGCAAGAAGAGTGTGCAGTGATAAACGTAAAGTGTGAAAAGAAAACTCTAGCTGAACACAAGCTAAACAACAGATGTTTCAGTGACCACCTATAAACAAGAATACATTCATTCCAAAAAGTCACTAAACAAATACAGTAAAATAACCTTCAAGAATTTAATTTAAAAACATTAAAAGGGAAAGGTGCATAATCTGATTTCCAGGTTACCACTTTATAATATTAAAATGTCCACTTTAAAAAAAATATCACAACGCATACAAGAAAAAGAAAATTTGTTCCATTCAAAGGAACAAAATAAACTGACAGAAAACATTCCAGTCCACACATCACACTTACTAGACAAAGACTTCAAAACGACTGTCTTAAATATGCCTAAAGAGCCAAAACCAAACATGGAGAAATATCTAAAGGAAATCAGGAAAACTATAAAAGAAAACGAGGCTATTAATAAAGAGATAGAAAGTATACAAAGAAACCAACAAAAATTCAGCAGCTCAATAGTGCAACCACTGAAATAAAAATTTACTAGAGAATGCAAACATTTCAGAAAGAAGAAGAAACTATCAACAAATTTGAAAAAAGGGGTATTGAAATTACTGAGTCTCAAGAGCAAAAAAAACTAAAAACAAGTAAACAAAGCCTATGAGATCTAGACACAATCCACATGACCAGCACTGCTACCCGCAAAGGAGAAGAGGGGGAGAAAGTGACAAAAATCATACCTGAAGAAATGATAACTGAAAAGTTTCAACATTTGATGATAGATGTGAATCTACAAAACTAAGGAACAAATTTCAAGGAAAATACACTCAAAAAAACAAAACAATCGTATTAGAACGGAAATCTAGAACATCACTCTTTTTCCAATAGCATCTAAAAAAGAAAATACTGACGAATAAATTGAACTTAGCAGGCAAAAGCTTATACACTGAAAACTACAAACTACTGCTGAAAGAAATTCAAGAAGACCTAAATAAACGGAAAGGAATACCGTTTTCATGCAATGGAGGACTTAATATTGTCAAAATGGCAATTCTACCAAATCCATCTACAGATTCAGTGTAAGCCCGATGAAAATTCTAAAAGCATTTTTTTACATTAACGGAAAAGCCAAACCTCAAGTTCACCTTGAATTGCTAGAGGCCCTGAATAGCCAAAATAATCTTCAAACACACGGATCAAAGTCACATGACTCACACTTCTCAACTTCAAAACAATTGTAAAGCTGCAGTAATCCAATCTGTGTGCTATCGGCATGTGAATAGACATACAGACCAACAGAATGGAATTCAAACTCTACAAATAAACCCAATCATATCTGGTCAATTCATTTTCAACAAGGACGCCAAATACATTCAACGGGAAAAGAAGACACTCTTCAACAAATGGCACAAAGAAAACTGGAATTCCACATGCAAGAGAAGGAAGCTCAACTTCTACCTCACGTCATACAAATAACTCAAAATGATCACTGAACTAACTAAAGATAACAACTAAAGTCATAACATTCTTAAATAGAAGAGATTACAGGGATTTGGCAATGGGTATTGACATATGACAGAAAAAGCATAAACAACAAGATAAAAATTGGATTATGTGCAAGTTACAAATTTTGTCCATCACTGTTTAGGAAGCATTGAGTTTGTGTTTATAGGACAGAAAATTTGGCAATGGATATTGGTGAGAGTTGCACAACATGATTGATGTAATTGGTGTCACTGAACTGTGTACGTGAAGATGCTGAATTGCAAATGGTTTGTATAATTTCACAACAATAAAAAAGGTAAAAATAATCTTTAAGAAGTAAACACGTTCTAAGGCAAAAACAGACATTATCAAGAAATTAAAAAGAAACCTTAGGGGGTGGAGCCAAGATGGCAGAATAGGAAGATGCTTCTATCCAGCCCTCTTTACAACAAAGACCTGAAAAACAATGAAACCAGTATATTTGTGACAAGCTCCGAGCCCTGAGCATAAAAGGCAACCTTAGACAGGAACTGAGGGGCAGGGGAAGGAAGAGACCGTTCAGAAGCGGACAGGAGTTACCGGAGCTGAATCGCGGGGAGCCCTCAGGCACCATTCCTGGAGCAGAGCGGCTAGGCAGTGGCAGCTCCGCTTCCAGAGCAAGTCCTGGGGCACACTCACCTCCTCCTGAGAAGCTGCCTAAGTGTGTCCCGGGGGGAGGGGCCACGGAGGCCGAAGGGGATGGGGTGGGGCGGGGCACAGTGGGCGGGGCCGAAGGGTGGGCAAGGAGAAGAGCAGTGACTCCTGGGGCCAGGGTCACAGCACCTTAGGTGCCTCTGGGAGGAGGCAAGGGAATTGAAATGGGAGAATCTGGGAACAAGAGCTCTGCCCATTTTTAAATTGGGTTGTTTGTCCTTTTTGTTGGTCACTGTCATGAGCTGTATAGATATTATACATATTTTGGATATTGAACCCTATTTCCCAGATAGTTTCCAAAATTTTCTTCCATTCTGTAGGTTTTCACTTTCTTGATAATGCTCTTTGATGCACAAACGGTTTTCATTTTGTTGAATTCCAACTGACCTATATTTTCTTTTGTTGCTCACATTTTGGTGTCACATCTAAGAATCTCCCTGAGAATCAGCCATTGAAAACCCTCCGGAACACAGTTGTACTCCGACACACTTAGGGTCCCCATGGTCTCAATGCCCTGGATGGCAACTGGTTTTTCTCTAGGCTCTTTCTACTGCCTGTGTTTTCTATCTCCCTCTACAGGTGACTTTCTGTAACTTACCACAATTTCAGGGGTCCTTTTTTTAGTAGGAGCACAGGAGCCCATTAGGCTTATCGCCAAAAAAGCTGGGAATTCTCTGCCTTGTTTTCAGTACCTGGGTCAATAGATAGGTCATGGGTTCAGCCCATCATTGTGCACATATTAATGTGAGACTAGCTTCTGGATATTGCTAAGAGATGTCAGTGGTTAAGGAACTAGAGTCACATGTGAAGTTTCAGGAAAAGGCCAGCCAGGAGAGGGCAGTTATGGACTCTGTACTAAAATTAGGTTACCACAGCAAGCTAAACAGAGTTAGACTGATCATCTTATGCAGTGCTCTGGCTAACGTCATAGGCAAACTTGGGCTGATTAAAAAAAAAAAAAAAATTTTTTTTTTTTTTTGTAGCAACCATATATTCTTCCTTGTGAAAAAATCTGTAGTTTAGCCATGAAATTAGATCCCGGACCATGTGAAACTCAACATGGAATACTTTCAACTGGGCCTAACTATTTCAAGAACAGGCATCAATTCTATTATACATTGGATCCTTTTCTGTACCTGTTTATTGTTTTCAGTGGAAGACCGCCTGCCCTGTCATCTCCACCCTAGGAGAGATTTTTCTAGCACACCCATTTATATAACTTTAGTAGCCTTGGAGGTAGCATGCCAATAAATTTTGCCCAAGTTGACTCTGCTTCTCAGATTCTTATGGTTAGCTCTGTCTCCTCTACAGTAGGATATCTATATTTTTTAAGAATTCCCCAGGAGAGTAACATCAGGCATCACATTTCCAACAAATATTTCTGTATTAATGGATTTCGTAGGCCTAGCACACACTGGATGCAGGCAGTTGTCAATTTGGTTACAATCTCCCATATGAAGAGTGCTTAGATAGCTCCATGGGATTAAATCCATTTTCCATAAGAAATTTCTTTGCTATAACCCCCCAGCAGCCATGACTGACTACTGTGGGCACGGCCAGAATTACATACAAATATTGACTGTTATCAAAAAAAAAAAAAAAACCTTGCGTTTTGACAGTATGAGAAGATTAGATTAGGGAAGAGCTTTCAAGCTAGTTGTAGTTCCTGATTTTTTCAGAGATGCTTTGGTCCACCTAATTTATACCACATACATTGTCTTCCTTGCATACACTGATTAGTGAACACTGCCCTTGATCACTCAGTTAGTGGGATTCATTTTTGCCTGAGTAAAAGGGCTTGTACTGGTCGGGGAGAGAGAGCATTATAATTAGTAGGAAAATAGGCCAGTACTCCTAAGGGCAGACATTGTTGACAAGATTTACATTGTGAAAAATATATAGTGCAGCTTCAGAAAGAGCAAGAGCTTGACAAAGTGATGGGGGGGCGTTTCAAATATTGAGTTCCAATCACTTAAGGCTGTCCAGAGTCATTTTCCCAATTTATTCTCCAGCTGAATCAATGGACTCCCATTATCAATTTCTACATCATTCCCAATACCTCCTCCTTTTCCTTCTAGCCACTTATACTCATGTAGAAAATGTGAGGCTGAGCTGGCAAACCAGGACATATATTTCTGCAAATAAAACTGAATAAATCTCAGGGGAACCCTGCCATCCCTGGCTGCTGACAGAGGGAGAGGCTGGGCTCACAATCTGAGGCAAACTCGGCTGGTCAGCAATCTCTTGCAGCTTCTCCACATGCAAGGAGCTTAGTTTTGACACTCCCTGGAGGAAACCAGTTCCCTCTGGGCTCCACTGCTGCTGCTGATGGTGTGGGATGAGGAGGAAGCCTCGCAGACACACTGGGAAGATGTTCTAAACTGCAGCACATCACTGTTGCTCACCCTGGAGCACACTCCACAGTCCTGGTTGGGCTGCACTGAGTCTGTCCTGGATTCCTGTTGCAGGTAGGACTGGGCTAGTGAGACTGAGGTACAAGCAGATGCCATGGAGGCCCCTGATCCTGAATCAGAGAGACTATCCAAAGCATTGTGGATGTCGCCCTGGCCAAGGCTGGTCTTCACTGAAGGTGTGGAATTGCCACTTTCCTGCTTGCTGGTGAAGACGTTCCTATTCACACAGGGCATAGGAGTGGTCTTCTTTCTCTCCAGGATGGATACAGAGCTGACAGGTGTGTTGTTGTGCCGCTCCTCTTCTGCCCTGACTCCTGGTCAGGCCACTTATTTTTTGGCATAATAGCATGAGGAATCTTAGGTAGGCCTCATGGACTAAATTATAAGAAAAAAAAAAATCCCCCCCAAAATGTGTGTATCACTTTAGCTGGGTTATGATTTCCTGTTCTTCACTGAAGGTGTGGAATTGCCACTTTCCTGCTTGCTGGTGAAGACGTTCCTGTTCACACAGGGTACAGGAGTGGTCTTCTTTCTCTCCAGGATGGATACAGAGCTGACAGGTGTGTTGTTGTGCCGCTCCTCTTCTGCCCTGACTCCTGGTCCTACTCAGGCCACTTATTTTTTGGCATAATAGCATGAGGAATCTTAGGTAGGCCTCATGGACTAAATTATAAGAAAAAAAAAAATCCCCCCCAAAATGTGTGTATCACTTTAGCTGGGTTATGATTTCCTGTTCTTCACTGAAGGTGTGGAATTGCCACTTTCCTGCTTGCTGGTGAAGACGTTCCTGTTCACACAGGGTACAGGAGTGGTCTTCTTTCTCTCCAGGATGGATACAGAGCTGACAGGTGTGTTGTTGTGCCGCTCCTCTTCTGCCCTGACTCCTGGTCCTACTCAGGCCACTTATTTTTTGGCATAATAGCATGAGGAATCTTAGGTAGGCCTCATGGACTAAATTATATAAAAAAAAAAATCCCCCCCAAAATGTGTGTATCACTTTAGCTGGGTTATGATTTCCTGTATTCTGTGATCGTCCTCCATTCTGGGATTGTAATATTCTGGTAAAGAGGATTAGGATGGGATGGTAACGCCACCCATACCCAGGTCCCATCCCTGATCCAGTGTAAAAGCAGTTACCCTGGGGTGTGGTCTGTACCACCTCTTATGTCTCAAGAGATAAAAAGGAAAGGGAAGCAAGCAGAGAGTTGGGGACCTCACACCATCAATAAAGCAGCAACAGGAGCAAAGTGCATCCTTTGGACCCGGTGATCCTGCACCTGAGATGCTCCTCTATCAGGGGAAAATTGATGAGAAGACCGACAGAGAAAGAAAGCCTTCCCCTGGAGCTGACACCCTGAATTTGGACTTTCAGCCTACTATATTGTGAAGAAATTAATTTCTGTTTGTTAAAGCCATCCACTTGTGGTATTTCTATAACAGCAGCGCTAGATGACTAAGAGAGTTGGAATGGCAGGCTCGCTCTACCTCCTCTGCTTGGGTTAGCACAAGAGGGTACACTGTACACCATGGGATGAAGATCCACTGCAGGCTGCTATGGCCCTCTGTCTCAGGTGTTTTATGACCCAGGAGCAGAGAGGTGACTATCACAACACTATACTTTGGCATCATCAATAAGCACTGAATCTCTCGCCATGTGTCACACATCACCTCAACCCACTGGGGGTCACTGAAATCTGGGGGTGGCTCCACATAAAGCTTTTGTTCTTCATGACCCACCATCACCCACGGATATGTCAGAATTGCCTCTGAAGTACCTCTCTCATTGGGGTCATGAATGAAAATTTTGCTCAACAAGTGTTCATACTGCATAGACATATGGAAGGGAAAGTCCCTTCACTACCTCCTGCCATTGCATCATGAAGGTATTTCCAACAAAAGGCAGGGATCCACCTACCAACAAATACAAGATGACTCCCAGGCTCAACACATCCAGTGCGGGGTCTGTCATGCTTTTCTCCCTGAAAAGTTCTAGGGCAGAATAAAGGAAGGGAGACTGCCACAGAAGGTATACAGCTTGTTGCCCAGGCTGAATTCATTTCCAAGATCAAGACCTGAAAGTTTGCTGCTCATTTTCTTATCCAATACCAGGTTTCCTGTTTTCAGGTCCCTCTGAACCATACGCTTGTTATGACAGTCCTACACCGCTGACACTATCTGGCAGAATTTGGTGGCTTGAGCCCCTTTTTCCCTCATCCTGCCATGAGCCCTTGCATGATGAAACACCTCCCCTCCACTCACTTATTCCATCACTATGTTGAGTGTGTTCTCATTCTTGATGACTTCAAGCAATTTCACAGAAAACACTCCCACAGCTCCATGAAAGTATTTCCACCAAAACGCAGGGATCCACTCACCAACAAATACAAGATGACTCCTAGGCTCCACACATCCACTGGGAAGTCCATCGTACTCTTTTCCCTGGAAGAGTTCTAGGGCAGAATAAAGAAAAGGTATAATTGAAAGCCTTCATAATTTTTACCTCTCAGGATAGTCCATGAATGCTGGAGGAGGTTGCAGGGTCTTCCTAATGATCTTACCTTATTCCCAGTGAGGATAGGTTTGGCCAACTTCACCTTGGTGAAGGTACCTTTGCAGAGGTATTCAGGCATTTCGTAGTCTCACACATGGGTCCGGTCCTCAGAAGAAATGGCCAAGAGGTCCCTGCACCATCTTGGACTTGGGTCAAGTCTTACGTAGCTTAGGGCCAATGGGTCCAAACACAGGATTCAAAGTGGTAAAAACTGATGATTAAAAAAAAAACTAGGCCCCTGGGTGACACAAATTGTTAAGCCATGAAAGATTAGCCAAAATGTTAGTAGTTCAAACGTACCTAGTGGCATCTCCAAAGTAAGTCCTCGTAACTGCTTCTGAAAGGTCACAACTTTGAAAACCCGTTTGGGGTTGCTGCAAGTTGTTATCTACTCAACAGCAACTAGTAACATGCAAATAAAAACGGAATTAAAGGAGAAAAAGATGAGAAAAAACATACACTAACTAGAAAAAAATAAATACAAAAAAAGAAAATGAAAAAGTGACAAAAGTCACTTTTATCTTGGGGGTTAGTCTGTGGAGGTTGGATGAGCTCTGCTGGGTCTTCTCAGTGATCCTGGCTGTGAAGGTGGGAATGTTTGGATTCTGATCTGCTGAGTTCCAGTCTCTCATTCAGAGCCCTATCAAAGGGCAAAGTTACAATGAATCTAGTGGGAAAGTTCAGAAAGACGGTGAGATAGGTATATGACGCTCTTATCCCTCCAAAGGGGGGAAGAAAAACCTAGAAAGTATTGCTACCCTGTGAATATCTTGAAAACAGTCAGCAGTTGACATCAACACAGCAAATGCTGAATCAAGGAAAAGATGACTTCAAAAAGGTAAAGAAACTTTGTGGTCTCTTTGCTTGCCCTTGCCCCATCTCCTCCCCGACTCAGTGGTCATCTTATAGCAGCAGCACTTGCTTCTAATCCCAGGGTGGGACCCTGTTCCTGGCTCCAGTTAGAGTACAGGAAATCATTGTGTGTGTCTGTTCTAATCTCTTTGGGGGATGCCTGAAGGACTAATGCAAAGAGCTTGTCTCTTTTACCTAACTTATGACCCAGGCCAGTAGGGTGCCAGGCACTTATAAGGAAAGATTGCAAGAGCCACTAACAGCTCATAGAGGGTTGAGGCTAAACATTATTCTCAAAAACATACAATAGATTGCCTACGGCCTGGGAGCCAAAACTGGGAAGTACTTCCTTGGAAAACAAGGACATTAAAAACCAACAGCCTGTTTGGGGAAAGTTACCAGACTACACATACCTAGAGCAAAATTTATCTTCAGAACCTACCTGAGAAAGACCTACACTGTTTTCCCACTCTTTCAGTGTTTCAGGAGTGACCCAGCACACAGCCAATCTACACAGGCTGGGAGAGGTATTTGTGGGTTTTGTTTTGATTTATTTTGCTTGTTTCTTTTTTCTATGTATTTTTAGCTCCTCTCATTTCAAAATCACTGTAAAAACACCAGATGGGAATTTCCAGTTTCCATTCTAGTATAAAAGGAGCTTGGATGTCCCTTCTATGCTCAGAACAAGAAAAACCTGAAAAGCAACAACTCTTCTTAGCTCTATCAGAGATCTGAAGTCACAGAGCAAACTGCTGACCCAGAAGCTGGAGATACAGATGGACTACTACAAAGAATCACTGCTTACTGGGAACAGAGATTGCCACCACCATTCCTTCCACCTCCTGACCTAGAATCATGTTACTGGGCGCTGATGAGTTGATTCTCACTCATAGCAGCGCAATATGACAGAGTAGAACAGCCCCATAGGATTTTTCAGGCTCTAAACTTCATGGAAGCAAATAGCCACGTATTTCTTCTACGGAGTAACTGGGTGGTTTTTAATCCCGAACCTGTGGGTTCGCAGCCAAGCGCTTAACTATTATGCCACTAGGGCTCCTTACTTCAATGCTAATTGACTAATCCCTGGAGACTGAGAGATATATATTTCACAGGGCCTAGCCTTATGGTACCTTCACACTTCGGGGAATTTCTCATAAAGGAGACCCACTGGGTTTTCACTGTCAAACTATAAGTAAAAGTCTCTCATAATTCCAGTTGGAAAAAAAAAAAGTAACCAAGTGGAAACACTACTGTGTTCTTGACAACGGTCTACCCTCAAGGGAAATGGTTCTACTACCCTTTAAACCAACCTAATCAACTTCCAGTTTTTAGAGCCTAATAGATTTGAGGAAGGGGAAATACCAAACACCATCTAACCCGCCACATAGGGGGAAAACTGCCTACCTTCAGTCTTCATCAAACATACCACAAAAAAAAAAAAAACCCAGTGCTGTCGAGTCGATTCCGACACATAGTGCCCTATAGGACAGAGTAGAACTGCCCCATAGAGTTTCCAAGAAGCACCTGGCGGATTTGAACTGCCGACCCATTAGTTAGCACCCGTAGCACTTAACCACTACACCACCAGGGTTTCCTCATCAAGCATAGGCTTGACAAAAACGTGGAAACACACACAGACTGAAGAGACTGGGTAAACAACAGGACAAGGCTCAGATATGGCACCCATGTTCGAATTATTGGACCAGGAAATTAAAATAGCTATTGTATGATATTTATTGTATGATAATATGATAAGGGCTCTGGGTAAAAAGTGGACAACACGCAACAATAAAATGGTAATGAAAGTGAACAGACTGAAACTCTAAGAAATATTCATAAAAATATGAGAAATGAAAAACACAGTAACAGAAATGAAAAATGGCACTGACTGGCTTATTAGTAGGTTACACATGTTCAAGGAAAGAATCAGTAAGGTTGAACATTTGTCAGTGGAAACTTCTCAAATTGAAACCAAAAAAGAGTGAAAGAGAATAAGAAAGGTGGGACAATTGCAAAAGGTCTAACATATGCGTAGAGGGAATACCCTTCTTCTCTCCTGAGGATACGTATGACCTACATGCTGGGGCATCATCAAGCAATCAAGGGAATGAGTCAAGAACAGAAAGCTCAAAATCAATATTCTGGGCCTTATCCAGATCGTTTCTCCTACACCATTTTGTAAATCTCCCTTCTTGCTTGAGTATGATTTTTTTTTCCTTTTTGTCCTTGTCACTCTCACCTGTACAAGTCCTGATATTTCTACTTGTGACACAAGGTCCCCTGTCTTTATCTAAGTCCTAATCATGCCATTCTTCTGTGCTATTTTACTAGTCATTTGGTGAACCCATTCACCACTTTGTTTTCATAGCTCCTTTAGAGCCTAAATATTAAATGGTGAAATTATCAGTTGCCCTATCCTTAGTGATTCACACCCATACCCCAGATGTTTTCATTCAACCCAAGTGCTCATGCTCAAGAATAATTCAGAAAACTTAACTCAAGACAAATTTCTGAGTTACAGCTTTCTTAACCCACACCATAGATACCTGTTCCTCAAGATCAAAGTTAAAGCAGCCCATGATATCCTTGGCTTAATTTCTTCCTTCTTCTCCCAATTTCTATCCATACTGGATACCATGGTCCATGAACTCAATCAATTCCTTGGAATAGCCCCAAATTCCTTATCTTTTGTCATATCTGCCTTATAAAACCTCAAACCTGGAAGATTCCAGTTATCTGCCATGCCATGGTTACTGCTGGTCTTACGATAACTACTGAAGAAAAAGCACACAACATAATATTTTGGTACTACCATAAACAAAAGTGGAGGGTCATCAAAAAAGAGGAAGACCCTCAACAAGACAGACTGACACAGTGCCTGCAACAACGAGTTCAAGAATAATGATTGTGAGGATGGAGCAGGACTGGGCAGTGTTCCCTTCTGTTGTACATAGTGTCACTAGGAGTTGGAACCGATTCAAGGGCACTTAACAACAACAACATAAGCACAAAATCATCCGCAACAACTGGGAACCATTTATGACGCTCGGAAATTTTACTTTCACTTTATTTGTTGGCGTATTTATTTGCGAGACTAAATGAACAAATGGACAATGGCCAGACCATATAAAAACAGAACTCTGACCTACTATCTGCTCAACCAGCCTAGGATGTCAAGCCACTATCTGCAGCTATCAGTCCAGGAAGCCAAACAACAATCCCTGTAACAATGGGGCCAAAATGGCCAGAGCTTGATGAGTAATTTTCAGCTACCTTAATTTTGGACCCTGCTTCCAACTTGGAACCAATCAGAGAAAGCCAAATGTACCCTCCTAAACAATCAATATAAAATGCACTGGGGGGGCGGAGCCAAGATGGCGGACTAGGCAGACGCTACCTCGGATCCCTCTTACAACAAAGACATGGAAAAACAAGTGAATCGATCACATACATAACAATCTACGAACCCTGAACAACAAACACAGATTTAGAGACGGAGAATGAACTAATACGGGGAAGCAGTGATTGTTTCCAGAGCCTGGAGCCAGCGTACCAGTCAGGTACGGCACAAGCACAGAGAGCTGCTCCACCCCCCTGAACTAACCCCGGGAGGGGGACCAGCCGGTTCCACGGGCGGCGTGGGACGCAGCCGGTAGGAGAAGTCCCCGGGAGGCAGTGACTGGTCTTGGAGCAGAAAGAGCAGCGTCCGAGCCGGGGAACCGTCCCGCAGGGATTTGGACTGGACGCAGGTACGGCATAAACACGGAGAGTTGCTCCACCCCCCTGAACTAACCCCGGGAAGGGGCCCAGCCGGGTCGCGCGGGCGGCATGGGACGCAGCCGGTAGGAGAAGTCCCTGGGAGGCAGCGACTGGTATTGGAGCGGGGAGAACAGCGTCCCAGCCAGGACACTCGGTCACGGCACAAGCACGGGGACCTGCTCCACCCATCTGAACTAACCCCGGGAGGAGGCCCAACTGGTTCTCGCAGACGGCACGGCCACGCGGTTGGAGGGACGAGAAGTCCCCGGGAGGCAGCGACTGATTTTGGAGTCGAGAGTGCACCGTCCCAGTAGGGGAGCCTTGACGCTGGGCGTGGGGCTGGAAGCGGAGGATCTGACCGTGACTCCAGCAGGCCAGACCCCCCGGGGGCAATCTCCACACAGCCAGCACACATAGGCGACGCGCCCGCGGGAATCTCAGATATAATGGTCATTCCAAACAAGACAAGCAACTCTGGCTATATTCTGAGGTGCTACTCTCCTATCTCTCTGTTCCCTCCCCCACCCTCCCCAGGCGGCTTCATTAACATCTGAATAGCCTGAGCCAGAGGGAGAACTCTGATAGGGATCTGACTGCATTTTTTTTTTAGCGGATTTTCTGGAAAAACTAGTTTCCCAGTGATGGCTCGGAGACAACAATCCATATCAAACCACTTAAAGAAGCAGACCATGACAGCTTCTCCAACCCCCCAAACAAAAGAATCAAAATCTTTCCCAAATGAAGATACAATCTTGGAATTATCAGATACAGAATATAAAAAACTAATTTACAGAATGCTTAATGATATCACAAATGAAATTAGGATAACTGCAGAAAAAGCCAAGGAACACACTGATAGAACTGTTGAAGAACTCAAAAAGATTATTCAAGAACATAGTGGAAAAATTAATAAGTTGCAAGAATCCATAGAGAGACAACATGTAGAAATCCAAAAGATTAACAATAAAATAACAGAATTAGACAACGCACTAGGAAGTCAGAGGAGCAGACTCGAGCAATTAGAATGCAGACTGGGACATCTGGAAGACCAGGGAATTAACACCAACATAGCTGAAAAAAAATCAGATAAAAGAATTAAAAAAAATGAAGAAACCCTAAGAATTATGTGGGACTCTATCAAGAAGGATAACCTGCGGGTGATTGGAGTCCCAGAACAGGGAGGGGGGACAGAAAACACAGAGAAAATAGTTGAAGAACTCCTGACAGAAAACTTCCCTGACATCATGAAAGACGAAAGCATATCTATCCAAGACGCTCATCGAACCCCATTTAAGATTGATCCAAAAAGAAAAACACCAAGACATATTATCATCAAACTCACCAAAACCAAAGATAAACAGAAAATTTTAAAAGCAGCCAGGGAGAAAAGAAAGGTTTCCTTCAAGGGAGAATCAATAAGAATATGTTCAGACTACTCAGCAGAAACCATGCAGGCAAGAAGGGAATGGGACGACATATACAGAACACTGAAGGAGAAAAACTGCCAGCCAAGGATCATATATCCAGCAAAACTCTCTCTGAAATATGAAGGTGATATTAAGATATTTACAGACAAACACAAGTTTAGAGAATTTGCAAAAACCAAACCAAAGCTACAAGAAATACTAAAGGATATTGTTTGGTCAGAGAACCAATAATATCAGATATCAGCACAACACAAGGTCACAAAACAGAACGTCCTGATATCAACTCAAATACGGAAATCACAAAAACAAACAAATTAAGATTAATTAAAAAAAAATACACATAACACACATAACAGGGAATCATGGAAGTCAATAGGTAAAAGATCACAATAATCAAAAAGAGGGACTAAATACAGGAGGCATTGAACTGCCATATGGAGAGTGATACAAGGCGATATAGACCAATACAAGTTAGGTTTTTACTTAGAAAAATAGGGGTAAATAATAAGATAACCACAAAAAGGTATAACAACTCTATAACTCAAGATAAAAACCAAGAAAAACGTAACGACTCAACTAACATAAAGTCAAGCACTATGAAAATGAGGATCTCACAATTTACTAAGAAAAACGCCTCAGCACAAAAAAGTATGTGGAAAAATGAAATTGTCAACAACACACATAAAAAGGCATCAAAATGACAGCACTAAAAACTTATTCATCTATAATTACCCTGAATGTAAATGGACTAAATGCACCAATAAAGAGACAGAGAGTCACAGACTGGATAAAGAAACACGATCCATCTATATGCTGCCTACAAGAGACACACCTTAGACTTAGAGACACAAACAAACTAAAACTCAAAGGATGTAAAAAAGTATATCAAGCAAACAATAAGCAAAAAAGAAGAGGAGTAGCAATATTAATTTCTGACAAAATAGACTTTAGACTTAAATCCACCACAAAGGATAAAGAAGGACACTATATAATGATAAAAGGGACAATTGATCAGGAAGACATAACCATATTAAATATTTATGCACCCAATGACAGGGCTGCAAGATACATAAATCAAATTTTAACAGAATTGAAAAGCGAGATAGATACCTCCACAATTATAGTAGGAGACTTCAACACACCACTTTCGGAGAAGGACAGGACATCCAGTAAGAAGCTCAATAGAGACACGGAAGATCTAATTACAACAATCAACCAACTGGACCTCATTGACTTATACA
Source organism: Loxodonta africana (assembly GCF_030014295.1). Classification (NCBI taxonomy): domain Eukaryota; kingdom Metazoa; phylum Chordata; class Mammalia; order Proboscidea; family Elephantidae; genus Loxodonta; species Loxodonta africana. The sequence continues at coordinate 19,491,709 of NC_087344.1, forward strand.
GAACTCTCCACCCAACTGCTGCAAAATATACTTTTTTTTCTAGCGCACATGGAACATTCTCTAGAATAGACCGCATATTAGGTCATAAAACAAACCTTTGCAGAGTCCAAAACATCGAAATATTACAAAGCATCTTCTCAGACCACAAGGCAATAAAACTAGAGATCAATAACAGAAAAACTAGGGAAAAGAAATCAAATACTTGGAAACTGAACAATACCCTCCTGAAAAAAGACTGGGTTATAGAAGACATCAAGGAGCGAATAAGGAAATTCATAGAAAGCAACGAGAATGAAAATACTTCCTATCAAAACCTCTGGGACACAGCAAAAGCAGTGCTCAGAGGCCAATTTATATCAATAAATGCACACATACAAAAAGAAGAAAGAGCCAAAAGCAGAGAACGGTCCCTACAACTTGAACAAATAGAAAGTGAGCAACAAAAGAACCCATCAGGCACCAGAAGAAAACAAATAATAAAAATTAGAGCTGAACTAAATGAATTAGAGAACAGAAAAACAATTGAAAGAATTAACAAAGCCAAAAGCTGGTTCTTTGAAAAAATTAACAAAATTGATAAACCATTGGCTAGACTGACTAAAGAAATACAGGAAAGGAAACAAATAACCCGAATAAGAAATGAGAAGGACCACATCACAACAGAACCAAATGAAATTAAAAGAATCATTTCAGATTATTATGAAAAATTGTACTCTAACAAATTTGAAAACCTAGAAGAAATGGATGAATTCCTGGAAAAACACTACCTACCTAAACTAACACATTCAGAAGTAGAACAATTAAATAGACCCATAACAAAAAAAGAGATTGAAACGGTAATCAAAAAACTCCCAACAAAAAAATGCCCTGGCCCGGACGGCTTCACTGCAGAGTTCTACCAAACTTTCAGAGAAGAGTTAACACCACTACTACTAAAGGTATTCCAAAGCATAGAAAATGACGGAATACTACCCAACTCATTCTATGAAGCCACCATCTCCCTGATACCAAAACCAGGTAAAGACATTACAAAAAAAGAAAATTATAGACCTATATCCCTCATGAACATTGATGCAAAAATCCTCAACAAAATTCTAGCCAATAGAATCCAACAACACATCAAAAAAATAATTCACCCTGATCAAGTGGGATTTATACCACGTATGCAAGGCTGGTTTAATATCAGAAAAACCATTAATGTAATCCATCACATAAATCAAACAAAAGACAAAAACCACATGATCTTATCAATTGATGCAGAAAAGGCATTTGACAAAGTCCAACACCCATTCATGATAAAAACTCTTACCAAAATAGGAATTGAAGGAAAATTCCTCAACATAATAAAGGGCATCTATGCAAAGCCAACAGCCAATATCACTCTAAATGGAGAGAACCTGAAAGCATTTCCCTTGAGAACGGGAACCAGACAAGGATGCCCTTTATCACTGCTCTTATTCAACATCGTGTTGGAAGTCTTAGCCAGGGCAATTAGGCTAGACAAAGAAATAAAAGGTATCCAGATTGGCAAGGAAGAAGTAAAGTTATCACTATTTGCAGATGACATGATTATATACACAGAAAACCCTAAGGAATCCTCCAGAAAACTACTGAAACTAATAGAAGAGTTTGGCAGAGTCTCAGGTTATAAAATAAACATACAAAAATCACTTGGATTCCTCTGCATCAACAAAAAGAACACCGAAGAGGAAATAACCAAATCAATACCATTCACAGTAGCCCCCAAGAAGATAAGATACTTAGGAAGAAATCTTACCAAGGATGTAAAAGACCTATACAAAGAAAACTACAAAGCTCTACTACAAGAAATTCAAAAGGACATACTTAAGTGGAAAAACATACCCTGCTCATGGATAGGAAGACTTAACATAGTAAAAATGTCTATTCTACCAAAAGCCATCTATACATTTAACGCACTTCTGATCCAAATTCCAGTGTCATATTTTAAGGGGATAGAGAAACAAATCACCAATTTCATATGGAAGGGAAAGAAGACCCAGATAAGCAAAGCACTACTGAAAAAGAAGAAGAAAGTGGGAGGCCTCACCTTACCTGACTTCAGAACCTACTATACAGCCACAGTAGTCAAAACAGGCTGGTATTGGTACAACAACAGACACATAGACCAATGGAACAGAATTGAGAACCCAGACATAGATCCATCCACGTATGAGCAGCTGATATTTGACAAAGGACCAGTGTCAATTAACTGGGGAAAAGATAGCCTTTTTAACAAATGGTGCTGGCATAACTGGATATGATTTGCAAAAAAATGAGACAGGACCCATACCTCACACCATGCACAAAAACTAACTCCAAGTGGATCAAAGACCTAAACATAAAGACTAAAACGATAAACATTATGGAAGAAAAAATTGGGACAACCTTAGGAGCCCTAATACAAGGCATAAACAGAATACAAAACATTACCAAAAATGATGAAGAGAAACCAGATAACTGGGAGCTCCTAAAAATCAAACACCTATGCTCAGGTAAAGACTTCACCAAAAGAGTAAAACGACCACCTACAGACTGGGAAAGAATTTTCAGCTATGACATCTCCGACCAGCGCCTGATCTCTAAAATCTACATGATTCTGTCAAAACTCAACCACAAAAAGACAAACAACCCAATCAAGAAGTGGGCAAAGGATATGAACACACATTTCACTAAAGAAGATATTCAGGCAGCGAACAGATACATGAGAAAATGCTCTCGATCATTAGCCATTAGAGAAATGCAAATTAAAACTGTGATGAGATTCCATCTCACACCAGCAAGGCTGGCATTAATCCAAAAAACACAAAATAATAAATGTTGGAGTGGCTGCGGAGAGATTGGAACTCTCATACACTGCTGGTGGGAATGTAAAATGGTACAACCACTTTGGAAATCTATCTGGCGTTATCTTAAACAGTTAGAAATAGAACTACCATACAACCCAGAAATCCCACTCCTCGGAATATACCCTAGAAATACAAGAGCCTTCATACAAACAGATACATGCACACCCATGTTTATTGCAGCTCTGTTTACAATAGCAAAAAGTTGGAAGCAACCAAGGTGTCCATCAACGGATGAATGGGTAAATAAATTGTGGTATATTCACACAATGGAATACTACGCATCGATAAAGAACAGTGACGAATCTCTGAAACATTTCATAACATGGAGGAACCTGGAAGGCATTATGCTGAGCGAAATGAGTCACAGGCAAAAGGACAAATATTGCATAAGACCACTATTATAAGATCTTGAGAAATAGTAAACCTGAGAAGAACACATACTTTGGTGGTTACGAGGGGGGGAGGGAGGGAGGGTGGGAGAGGGTTTTTTATTGATTAATCAGTAGATAAGAACTGCTTTAGGTGAAGGGAAAGACAACACTCAATACATGGAAGGTCAGCTCAATTGGACTGGACCAAAAGCAAAGAAGTTTCCGGGATAAAATGAATGCTTCAAAGGTCAGCGGAGCAAGTGCGGGGGTCTGGGGAACATGGTTTGCGGGGACTTCTAAGTCAATTGGCAAAATAATTCTATTATGAAATCATTCTGCATCCCACTTTGAAATGTGGCGTCTGGGGTCTTAAATACTAACAAGCGGCCATCTAAGATGCAGCAATTAGTCTCAACCCACCTGGAGCAAAGGAAAATGAAGAACACCAAGGCCACACGACAACTAAGAGCCCAACAGACAGAAAGGGCCACATGAACCAGAGACCTACATCATCCTGAGACCAGAAGAACTAGTTGGTGCCCGGCCACAATCGATGACTGCCCTGACAGGGAGCACAGCAGAGGACCCCTGAGGGAGCAGGAGATCAGTGGGATGCAGACCCCAAATTCTCATAAAAAGACCAAACTTAATGGTCTGACTGAGACTGGAGGAATCCCGGCGGCCATGCTCCCCAGACCTTCAGTTGACACAGGACAGGAATCATCCCCGAAGACAACTCATCAGACATGAAAGGGACTGGTCAGCTGGGAGGGAGACGCTGATGAAGAGTGAGCTAATTATATCAGGTGAACACTTGAGAGTGTGTTGGCAACTCTTGTCTGGAGGGGGGATGGGAGGATAGAGAGAGAGGGAAGCCGGCAAAATTGTCAAGAAAGGAGAGACTGAAAGGGCTGACTCAAGAGGGGGAGAGCAAGTGGGAGTAGGGAGTGAGATGTATGTAAACTTATATGTGACAGACTGATTGGATTTGTAAATGTTCACTTGAAGCTTAATAAAATTTATTAAAAAAATATATATATATAAAATGCACTGCTTGTAGTTAGCCTACTTCCAGTTTCCCCATGCCAACAACTCTCAGACAGGGCATACCTGAAGCCTTCCCTTGTTTCCACTTTATAGCTTTCCTACTTTCCTGTCTGCCTTTGAGACTCTGCCAGACTAAAGGGATGCTGTCTGACTCTCCTGCTATATATAGCAAGCTCTGAATACACGGACTTTGTTTGTTATTACGTGGGTATTTTTTATTGGTTTGTTTTATTTTGTTGCTTGTTTTGTTTTGGGGTCTATTTCCACAACTTCTTGATTTTCTCCCAAAGCCTGTTGCAAAATTTCTCCATTCTTCTCATACACACATAATTTCCCTTAACTTGCCTGATATTTCACTGAGAAATTGTAAACTACTAGGTTTAAATTTTACTGTCTAGTTGCCAAATCTGCAAATATCTCTGATAGGCTTCCATTGTTTCCAAATTTCCTCTAATTATATTCAAACAGATTTCTTTTATCCTCCAAAGGTAGTCTGGGCCTCAGCCCTTTTTCCTTCTTAGTAACCTTATGCCCCCAATATTCCCAGGTAGCACCTGTATCTTTGATCTCTCTTTTTCTACTGAATCCTTCCTTCAACATTTATATACATTCAAATCTCTCCCAACTACACAAAATTCTCTCACCTAGCCTTCTTGGGACCCTCCTAAATCACTGCTGTTCCTACTCCTTCCTTTTAGCTGTGAACCACTGACAAAGGGTCATCTATATCATATGTCTCTGTCCACTCACCTCCAACCAACTCCTCAGACCACTCCAAACTTTCTTCTGCCTTCACCATTCTATGACCCCATTGTTACTAGATCCAACGGGAGCTTTTCATTCTTTATCTGGCATGAGCTTTAGGTGGAAAACTTTGAAGTATGTATATCTGGAACAACTTCGATGTGTGAATCTTCTTTCACTGCTGTAAATCTTATAAAATCTACTTACAGAGCAGGTATATCTGATAAGTCAGCTAACAAATTGAGATATGCTGTAAGTGGAAAGGACAAACTGAATTTCTGGAAGTCAGCACACACACACACACACGCACAAATATAAAGTATCTCATTACTAATTTTTATGTTCATTGCATGTACAAATGGTAATAGTTTTGGACACAATGTGTTAAATAAAATATACTATTAAAATTAGTTTCACCTTTTTTAAACTTTCTTTTAGTGTGATTACTAGAAAATTTAAACTTACAGAATGTACAGTGCAAAATACCACTATTAGGCAGCCCTGGTCCAAGACACTTGTCGAAGAGAAAAATTAATAGCAGACATTTTACTTTGATTTTAAGGTTTTCTTACCCACAAAACCAAATATTCACTATAAAGAAATTCCTGACCAAAATTAATCCTGCCAGCGGCTTTCTTTCACCCAGAGTTGCAAATCTTTTCTTTCTTTTGGGAAGCTAGGCTTACTAAATTTGAATTTCAAAAGATATGGCTGAATGGAGGGGCAGAGACCATCTTGTGACCTGATATCAACTGATTTCAGTAAAAAAGGACAGGATTCTATCAATCATGTTAAGATTAACCAGTAATTGTTCTATATTTCTCCCTCCTCTTCTCTTTATAATCTTCATTGTACCTAGCTTCTTCAAGCCATTTTCTTTTTCTGGAATCAAAACAGTCTCCCATATCCCTGTATGCATGCAGTAGAGCCCAGGTGGTGCAACAGTTAAGTGCTTGACTGCTAACCCAAAGGTTGGTGCTTCAAACCCCCCAGTGACTCTGCAGGAGAAAGGTGTGGCAGTCTGCTTCCACAAAGATTGCAGCATTGGAAACCCCTGTCCTTTAGAGTCACTAAAGGACAACTCAAGGGTCTACTCAACAGCTATGGGTGGTGGGTGGATATGCATATAGAATAACTGCTCAGAATAAGTCTTATGTTCAAATTTTAAGTTTTGATTATTTTTAACACATGAATGAAAACTAAGCCCATAGAAAGTGGTCAGGGGAAAAAATTCCCAAGGAAAGATGTCTTCCTCCCTACTCCCACATCAAGACACAGCAACCATTCACACAACATACACAAACACACAAATACATACAAACATTCATAAACACACCAACACACACACAAATACACATGCTACAAAACCAATCAAACATCATCTCAGATTTCCATTACTATTTCTCAAATGCCATGAAGTTGCAGTCCTATATAGTTCTAACTGGATGATCTTAAGAGAGAAGCCAGGTATTGAGATAATTTGCTGGTCTGGGAATGGAAACCCTGGTGGTATAGTGGTTAAGAGCTATGGCTGCTAACCAAAAGGTCGGCAGTTCTAATCCACCAGATGCTCCTTGGAAACTCTATGGGGCAGTTCTACTCTGTCCTATAGGGTTGCTATGAGTTGAAATTGACTTGATGGCAATGGTTTCTTTTGTTTGTTAGGGAAGAGCCAAAACCAGAGACAAAGAATCAAAACCAGGTGGCTCTGAGCATGCCCTGAGGACATCAGAAGGTCTTCAGTTTCCTGTCCAGGCGAAGTGGCTCCTTTCCACCACTGACGATACCACCTGGGAGATCAAATTAAAGATGCATCTGATTCAGACAAGGGAGCTCGGAAAGTGGGTCTCCCGTATGCACAAGAGGAAGAGAGGACTCCCGAATGCTGCCAGGCCCCAGTGGGATCCCCCAGAAGGGATCAGTCCCTCTGTCCTATGAAACTTCTTCTTCATCCCACACTACTATTTCCCCTCAACCTTATCCCCTGCCGCCACACCTAGTCCAGAGAGGCGTTCGTGGCTGGTCAACTTCAGCTTGGACCTCCGTGCTCTGGGGTCTTTATCCAGCTCTGCACTTCGACCTCTGCCTTCCTCACCATTCAGGGCCCCAATCCTCCTACAGGGGCCATCACAGACCTCCTAGCAGGGCCCCAAAATGCCTCTTCCAGAGGTCAATGACCCCAAGTGGCACCCTCTCCACATCGCTGATTGTCCAAGTGCTTAGTCTGTGAACACTCTACAACCAAGAAAAAGAAACACACCATTCAAAAATTACGGGCAATGGCTCCTTCGTGGATGTGTCCCATGATCTTCATTACTCTGGACATTGGGCAATCTGTGATGTTACAGATGCTCCAGGAATAGGAGAACTACCAGCAATTCAGACAAAATGTTCCTGTACTCACATGGCACATGCTCTTTCTTGCAAATTCTCATCCTTATCCAACTACATGTGTCTAACCACACTCAGCCCACTCCCTACAGCGTCCAAATGAGGGTTCTGCTCCTAGCACTAGTTCACCTGAAATTATGTTATTGTTGTCGTTGTTAGGTGCCATTGAGTTGGTCCTAACTTATAGAAACCCTATAGGACAGAGTAGTACTGCCCCATAGGGTTTCCAAGTAGCAGCCTGTGATTTTCAACTGCCAACCTTTTGGTTAGCAGCTGAACTCTTAACCGTTACACCACCAGGGCTCTATAATTAGAGAGTTTTTTTTTTTTAAGTTGTGAATAACTGTCTAGTGATTGATGAATTATTTAGAAAAAATAATGTTAAATCCTCACTCCATAATCGCCAATATATTTTCAATATTATATGTGGAACAAGTGACCATACTAGCTATCAGAAGAAAACACGGAAAAGTGTATAGATAATATAAATTTAAATACAGATATAATGTAAGAAAGGAGAAGCTCTTTCTGAATATGCAGTTTGTGTTAAAAATAAGAGAGAAAAAGATGGATAATTAGACCAAAAATGGAAAAACTCTGAATAAGAAAAGGTGTCCTGCAGAAAACTAAAAGGCAAAAAAAAAATCTATTGGACTGATAAAAGTTTTTACATTTAATATATAAATTCCAAATTATAAATCATAAAAAGATTAATCTACCACCTGTCTGTCAGCTTGTCATACCCTGATGGCTTGCAAGTTGCTGTGATGCTGGAAGCTATGCCACTGGTATTTCGAATGCCAGCAGGATCACCCATGGTGGCCAGGTTCAGCAGAGCTTCCAGACTAAGACAGACTAGGAAGAAGGACCTGTCGGCCTCCTTCTGAAAAAATTGGCCAGTGAAAACCTTACGAATAGCAGCAGAACACTGTCTGATTTAGTGCTGGAAAATGAGCCCCTCACGTTGGAACGTGCTCAAATTGCAATTGGGGAAGAGCTACTCCCTCAAAGTAAACTTGACCTTAATGACATGGAAGGAGTAAAGTTTTCAGGACTTCCATTTGCTGATGTGGCATGACTCAAAATGAGAAGAAACGGCTGCAAAAATCCGTTAATAATCAGAACGTCAAATGTAAATGTATAAATCTAGGAAAATTAGAAATCATCAAAAATGAAATGGAGTGCATGAAGATCAATATCCTAGGCATCTGAAAGCCCAAATGGACTGCTACTGGCCATACTGAATCAGACAAAATCATACATTCTACTATGCCAGGAATGACAAATTGAAGAGAAATGGTGTTGCATTCATCATCAAAAAGAACATTCAAGATCTATGCTGAAGTACAAAGCTGTCAGTGATGTAACAATATGCATACGCTACAAGCAAGGTTAGTGAGTACAACTAGTATTCAAATTTACAAACCAACCACTAAAGCCAAAGATGAAGAAATTGAAGGTTTTTACCAACATTTGCAGTATGAAATTTATTAAACATGCAATCAAGATGCACTGATAATTACTGGTGATTGGAATCCACAAGTTGGAAAAAAGAAGGACCTGTAGTTGGAAAACATGGTCTTGATGATAGAAATGATAATGGAGATTGCATGACAGAATTTTACAAAACCAACAAAATATTCACTGCAAATACCTTTTTCAACAACAGAAACAGTGACTATATATGTGGACCTCACCAGATGGAAAACACAGGAATGGAATCGACTGCATCTATAGAAAGACAGATGGAAAAGCTCAATATTATCAGCAAGAACAAGGCCAGTGGCTGGATGCAGAACAGACCACCAATTGCTCATAAGCAAATTTAAGTTGAAGCTGAAGAAAATTAAAATAAGTCCACAAGAACCAAAATATGGCCTTGAGTATACTCTACCTGAATTTGGAGGCCATCTCAAGAAGAGATTTCACACATTGAACACTAACGACTGAAGACCAGACAAATTATGAAATGGCATCAAGGACACTATATATGAAGACAACAACAGGTCATTAAAAAGACAGGAAAGAAAGAAAATACCAAAATGGATGTCAGAAGAGACTCTGAAACTTGCTATTGAACATAGAGCTACTAAAACAAAAGGAAGAAATGACGCAGTAACAGAGCTAAACAGAAGGTTTCAAAGGGTGGTTCTAGAAGACAAAGTAAAGTATTATGATGAACTGTGCAAAGACCTGGAGTTAGAAAAGCAAAAGGGAAGAACACACTTGCCATTACTCAAGCTGAAAGAACTGAAGAAAAATTTCAAGCCTTGAGTTGCAATTCTGAAGGATTCTACAGGCAAAATATTGAATGACACAGAAAGCACCAAAAAAAAGAGGGAAGGATTAGACAGAGTCACTGTACCAAAAAAAATTGGTCAATGTTCAATCACTTCAGGAGGTAGCATATGACCAAGTATTGATGTTATTGAAGGAAGAAGTCCAAGCAACACCAGAGGCATTGGTGAAAAACTAGAACATTGACAGAATTCCATTCGAGATGTTTCAACAAATGGATGCAGTGCTGGAAGTGCTCACTCATCTATGACAAGAAATTTGGAAGACAGCTACCTGGCTAACAAAATGGAAGAGAACCATATTTCTGCCCATTCCAAAAAAAGGTGATACAACAGAATGTGGAAATTATTGAACAGTATCATTAATATCACACAGAGGTAAAATTTTGTTGAAGTTCGTTCAAAAACAGTTGCAGCAGTATATTGATAGGAAACTGCCAGAAATTCAACCAGATTCAGAAGAGGGTGTGGAAGGGTGGATGTCAGATGGATCTCTGAAAGCAGAGAATACCAGAATGATATTTACCTGTGTTTTATTGACTATGCAGAGGTATTCAACTATGTGAATCCTAACAAGCTATGGATAACATTGCGAAGAATGGGAACTCCAGAACAGTTAACTATGCTCAGTTGGAGCCCATGCATATATCAAGAGGCAGTCATCAGAAAAGAACGAAGGGATATTGCGTGGCTTAAAATCAGGAAAGGTTGGCATCAGAATTGTATTCTTTCACCATACTTATTCATATCTGTATGCTGAGAAAATAATCTGAGAAACTGGACTATATAAAGAAGAACATGACATCAGGATTGGTTGAAGACTCATTAAAAACCTACAATATGACCCAATCTTGCTTGTTGAAAGTGAAGAGAACTTGAAACACTTACTGATGAAGACCAAAGACTACAGTCTGCAGTATGGATTATACCTCAACATAAAGAAAACAAAAATCCTCACTACTGGACCAATAAGCAACATAATGATAAACAGAGAAAGGACTGAAGTTGTCAAGGACTTCATTTTACTTGGATTGACAATCAATGCCCATGGAAGCAGCAATCAAAAAATCAAATGATGCATTGCATTGGGCAAATCTGCTGCAAAAGACCTCTTTAAAACATTGAAAAGTAAAGATGTCACTTTAAGGACTAGTGTGCACCTGATCCAAGCCATAGCATTTTCAATAGCTCCATATGCATGGGAAAGCCGGGTGTGAATAAGGACGAATGAAGAAGAATTGATGCCTTTAAATTATGTTGTTGGTGAAGAACATTGAATATACTCTGGACTGCCGGAAGAACAAACAAATCTGTCTTGGAAGAAATACAGCCAGAGTGCTCCTTGGAAGCGAGGATGGTGAGGCTACACACTTCAGACATGTTATTGGGAGAGACGAGTCCCTGGAGAAGGACATCATGCTCGGTTAGGTAGTTGTTGTTGTTGTTAGGTGCCTTCGAGTCGGTTCCAACTCATAGACCCTACATACAACAGAAGGAAACACCGTCTGGTTCTGTACCACCCTCAAAATTGTTGTTATGCTTGAGCCCAAAATAAGAAAAATAGAAGGCAAATAAAATCATCCAAAACAACTCCACCCTTCTTCAGACATTGAGGAAAGAAAGAAAAGGTGCAGCCCAAGGGAGCCACCCAGAGTATGGGCTTCTCCCACAGGGTAGCTGTCCAACAGTGCCAGCCCCAAGTGGGATTGGCAATCCCAGTAGTGTTCTGTGGGGGATTGGTGGAGGCAGGAAGAGTATCTGCTTATAAATACGGCTTGAATATAAATAGGGCTTGAATACATTTCTATCTGAAGCGAAGGGATGTGAGGAGGCCAGGAGCAGAAGCCAGAGTGGACATTCCCTTCCGTCGTCTCCCTTCCTCACCATCACATTGTTGCTCATTGTGTCAACCTATATCACTGAGGGTCTTTTCTGACCCTCTACTTTACCAAATATGATGTCCTTCTCCAGGGACTGATCTCTCCTGATAACACATCCGAAGCATGTGAGACGTAATTTCACCATGCTTGCTTCTAAGGTACATTCTGGTTGTACTTCTTCTAAGACAGATTTTTTCATTCTTTTGGCAGTCCATGGTATATTCAATATCTTTTCCAACACCACAATTCAAAGGCACCAATTCTTCTTTGATCCTCCTTATTCATCATCCAGCTTTCATATGCATGGGACATGACTGAAAATATCATTACTTAGGTCAGGCACACATTAGTCTTCATGGTGACATCTTTGCTTTTCAACACTTTAAGAGGTCTTTTGCAGCAGATTTGCCCAATGCAATGCATCTTTTGATTTCCTGACTGCCGTTTCCATGGGTGTTGATTGTGGATCCAAGTAAAACGAAATCCTTGACAACTTCAATCTTTTCTCTGTTTATCATGATGTTGCTTATTGGTCCATTTGTGAGGATTTTTGTGAAGAGAACTTGAAGCACTTACTGACGAAGATCAAAGACTACAGTCTTCAGTATGGATTACACCTGAACATAAAGAAAACAAAAATCCTCACTACTGGACCAATAAGCAACATCATGATAAACAGAGAAAGGACTGACGTTGTCAAGAACTTCATTTTACTTGGATTCACAATCAATGCCCATGGAAGCAGCAGTCAAGAAATCAAAAGATTCATTGCATTGGGAAAATCAGTTGCAAAGGAACCCTTTAAAGTGTTGAAAAGCAAGGATGTCACCTCGAAGTATAAGGTGCGCCTAACCCAAGCCACAGTATTTTCGATCACATTATATGCATGTGAAAGCTGGACAATGAATACGAAAGATCGAAGAAGAACTGACATCTTTGAATTGTGATGTTTGAAAAGAATATTGAATATACCTAGGACTGTCAAAAGAACAAACAAATCTGTCTTGGAGGAAGTACAACCAGAATGCCCCTTAGAAGGAAGGATGGCGAGACTGCATCTTAAATACTTTGGACATGTTGTCAGGAGGGATCAGTCCCTTGAGAAGGACTTCATGCTTGGTAAAGTAGAGGGTCAGCAAAAAAGAGGATGACCCTCAATGAGATGATTGACACAACGGCTGCAACAACGGGCTCAAGCGTAACAACGATTGTGAGCATGGTGCAGGAATGGACAGTGTTTCCTTCTGTGGTACATAGGGTCACTGTGAGTTGGAATGGACTCGACAGTATTTAACAACAATTGTCAACAACGACCCCTGCACTACTGAGTCCTACGGACACTTCTTTTTAACATATTACATAAATTAATTGGTCAAGCAAGGAAACAAACACTGTGATCTCTCAGCTCTGGGCTGAGCTGGATTGGCTCTTGGGTAACCTCAGTAAATGCTGTCAGGGTCCATTCTCTCTGACCCTTTTCTGCATCAGCCTCTGGGCTCTTGGACTCAATGTTTCCAAAGAGCAAACTTCCAGTGGGAGGCATACGGGCTCTTAAGCATCCTGTATTCAGACTTCCACTTAATCCTACTTTTCACCCATCTGTTCCACTACAGGATACCTGAATCCTCCAGTTCAGAGCTTCTGAGCAATTTGCAGCATGAACCACCTTGCTTATACTGCTGCTACTGTAGCTTAAGTTTTAGCTTTGTCATGCTTGCTAAAATGCTCCTACTCACACATCTACATTCATGCCTCCTTGACACTTCTATTTATTCTTGTGATTACATACTTTGGACATGTTGTCAGGAGGGATCAGTCCCTGGAGAAGGACATTATGCTTGGTAAAGTAGAGAGAGAGTCAGCGAAAAAGAGGATGACCCTCAATGAGATGGATTGACACAGTGGCTGCAACAATGGGCTCAAGAGTAACAACGAGTGTGAGCATGGTGCACGACCAGACATTCCTTTTGTTCACTATCACTCAAGTGCACTTATGGAAAAGTGGAGGCAAATGTTTATGTTCATTTTTTGATGATTATAAGGAATCATCTAATAAAATTCTTAGATGCATTTTTACACACTATTTAAGTTTAATCCCATGTCCTAGTGTCTTAAAAAAGAGCAAAATAACTGTTTTATGTGTATGTGCGTGTGTATGCAGATAAGAGGGCATCAGTATTAGACTCAGGTTAACTGAGCTGTAATTTTATGCTATTAATAGATTTAATCACAATTGGTTCTTTTTTACTACTTTTCATCACATAGTTTATAAGTAGCTTAAGTTTTAAAATCTACTTTTTTCTTTTACAGATTGATATGAAATCTATGCCAAAAGAAGTTCCTTTCCAGGAATGACTAGAAACTGCCTTGCCTGGAACATAAAAATAATTTTTCAAAATATAGCAGGACCTCTTTCTTATTATACATGCTGATGGCCCACCTACCCACATTAGGAAAATCTAAAGAAAAAAATTAATAATATAAAATTAATCATAACTCCCTGTATGTGGACCCCAGAACCCAGGTGCTTGGTATAACTAAAATGGCTGGCCCAGATCTAAATTTAACTCCATTTTGAATTAAACTGCGTCTTGGCCTAAAATTCTCTGCTTCTGCTGCCCTAAAAAGACAGTTCAGCTTCTTGTAAAAGTTTAACTGTTTGCAACACAGAAAGGAGCAAGGGTTAAGGCTTTAGCTTCTATTAGGAATTGTTTCTTAAAAGATGTTTGCTAAGGATGTTTACGCAGCTTGGTCTAAGAAGAATGTCTCAGTCAACATGTTCCAGGAGGTTAGTGAATAGAACTGATAATGTAATAAAGTTTGTAGATTAATGATCTCCCTTGTAATTTCTTGCCATTTATCTCCTCTCTGCCTGAAAGCACGTAGCCCTTTGTTTTTCTCCACCCAGTGAAAACCTCACCGTCCTTCTGCAACTTGGAACACTACAACATCCTGCCTGGTGCTAGTGCGTTTCCCAGGTTCACAAATCTCTCTCTCTACCTCACAATAAAATGCTTTGCTTTCACTTCCAACAGAATGTAAAAACCAATGCTTCGCTACGACAACTCTCACAGATAGAACATTATAAAAATTATCTACAATAATTTCATTTTTATGACCCTATTTCTTTTTGCTATTAGTTTAAAAATATTCTCATGGAGTCCAGAAATAAACTCTTACGTCTATGGCTAATTCGTTTTCAATAAAAGTGTCAGTTCTATGGGATGGGAAAAGGATAGTCTCTTCGACAAATGGTCCTTAGACAACTCTATCTCGGTATGCAGAAAAAAATTAAGCTGGACGTATTAAAAAAAAGAAAAAAAAATTTTTTTGCACCTATACCTTGTACTATATACAAATAAGAACTCAAAATTCATCAGTGAGGTAAATATAAGAGCTAAAACATAAAACATGTAAAAGAAAATACAAGGTGAACCTTCGGGACCCTGTTTTTGGTCCTAGTTTCTTAGATATGACACCAAAAGATGAGCAATAAAAGAAAAAAATAGTTAAGTTGGACTTCAACAAAATGAAAAACATTTGCGCATCAGAGAACATCATCAAGAAAATGAACAGCATTATCAAGAAAGTTAAAAGACGACGCACAGAAATGGGAGAAAATATTTTGAAACCATATGTGGGATAATGCATGTGAAAGCTGGACAATGAAAAAGGAAGACCGAAGAAGAGTTGACGTCTTTGAATTGTGGTGCTGGCAAAGAATACTGAATATACCATGGACTGCCAAAAGAATGAACAAATCTGTCTTAGAAGAAGTACAACCAGAAAGCTCCTTAGAAGCAAGGATGGCCAGACTGCGTCTTACATACCTTGGACACGTTGTCAGGAGGGATCAGTCCCTGGAGAAGGACATCATGCTTGGCAGAGTACAGGCTCAGCGGAAAAGAGGAAGACCCTCAACAAGGTGGATTGACACAGTGGCCGCAACAATCAGCTCAAGCATAACGATTATAAGGATGGCGCAGGACCCGGCAGTGTTTCATTCTGTTGTGCATAGGGTCGCTATGAGTCGGAACTGACTCGACGGCACCTAACAACAACAATGTGCGATAAGGGTTCAATACCCAAAATACATAAAATATCTAAAGAACTCCTGAAACTCACCAACAAAAAAGACAAACAACCCAGTTAAAACCCGAGCAGAAAGCTCTGGTTCCAAGATCCTCCCACTTTGAATCACTCCTCTCCTCCCACACCCACTAAACCCGCTGTCACCTGCCCCTCCCGCGGGCCCCGCCTCTTCCGTGGACCCCGCCCCTCCCACGGGCCCCGCCCACCGAGCGCGCCCCCTCCCAGCGGCCCCCGCGGACCCATCCCCACCACTACCACCCTGAAGGGCAGGCAGAGCAGCAACAGGGCGGCCCGGGCGCAGGTCCTGCGGCCCTGGAGGAGGAGGTGGGTCTGCCCTGGGGCTGGGGACTCGTCTGGGAAACGCGCGGAGGGCGAGGTGCCGGGCCTCTTCTCCGCCTACCCGGCACCGGCACCGGGGCCCGCGCTGCCCGACATCCCGCCCCGCGCCCACGCCGCCTGGCCACCACCTCCTCCAAGAGCTCTTCCCCGGGGTCGGGACCCCGCCTCAGCTGGAAGAACTGCAGTGACTTGACGCGGACAGGGCCCCTGCGCTCCTTGCTCTTTGACCCCTGGCCCTTCCCGTGACCCTGGAGGTCTTGGCTGCTCCACACCCACTTCACGGGGGCTGGAGGCCTGCCTGGCAGGCGGGCCCTTCACAGCTCCATACCCCAGTCTTTGCTGAAGGGTCAGCGGGAATCCCTTTGGCTTGGGAAGGGGGTGACTACAGATACTCTGTGCCCCTTTCTCCTCCCTCTGCTTTTGTCCTGGCAGCTAAGTCAGGACCTCAAAGCTGGACTGGGTGGGGTTCTGCTGAGAGAATCCACTTCAAATCATCTGCATGCCCTGTGCTCAGAGCAGGGAGTATGAAACCCTTCAGGAACCACCAGCAGCAGGGAGGTTGATGGAATGGTGAAATGGGGAGGATGTCAGAGGAGTAGTTGTTGTTGTTAGGCACCCTCAATTTTGCTTCATAACTACCATATGTACAACAGAAACGAAACAAACACTACCCGGTCTTGCACTATCCTCACAATCATTGCTATGTTTGAGCACATTGTTGCAGCCCCTGTGTCAGTCTATCTCATCCAGGGTCTTCTGCTTTTTTGCTTTTTTACGTTGCTGACCCTCTACTTTACCAAGCATGATGTCCTTCTCCAGGGACTGGTCCCTCCTGATAACGTGTTCAAATTATGACACAGGAAGTCACCATCCTTGCTTCTAAGGAGCATTCTGGCTGTACTTGTTACAAGACACATGTGTTCGTTCTGGCAAGTCCATAGTATATTCAGTATTCTTCACCACCATAACTGAAAGTCATCTTCGGTTTTTCTTATTTGCTGTCCAGCTTTTGTATGCATATGAGGCAATTGAAAATACCATGCCTTGAGTCAGGCACACCTTGGTCCTTAAAGTAACATTTTGCTTTTTAACACTTTAAAGAAGTCTTTTGCAGCAGATTTGCCCAAGGTAATATGTCATTTGATTTCTTGACTGATGCTTCCATGGGCATTGATTGTGGATCCAAGTAAAATGAAATCCTTGACAACTTCAGTCTTTTCTCTGTTTATCATGATATTGCTTATTGGTCAAGTTGTGAGGATTTTTGTTTTCTTTATGTTGAAGTGCAATCCATACTGAAGGCTGTCCTCTTTAATCTTCATCAGTTATGTGCTTGAAGTCTAGTTCACCTTCAGCAAGCAAGGTTGTGTCACCTACATATCACAGGTTTTTAATGAGTCCTCCCTCCTCCAGTCTTGATGCCACATTCTTCTTCATACAGTACAGCTTCTCGAATTATTTGCTTAGCATACAGATTGAATAAACATGTTGAAAGGATACAACCCTGATGCAGCTTTTAAATTTTAAATTTAGGTCTATGACCCAACACAAATCAACTTTTGTATGTATACGTGTGAACGTAGGGAGGCAAGGTTTATTTATTTATTTATTTATTTATTTATTTATTTATTTATTTATTTATTCTGTGTGGATATTGTTACTCTAGCACTATTTCTTTGATTTAATTCCTTTGGAAACTTTGTGGGAATTTACGTGGCTGTGTTCATGTGCCTCCGTGCATCTGTCATTTTGTCATACTGTGGTGACATGTGTGAGGCTAGAAGCTATTCTAACAGTATTTCAAATACCAGTAGAGTCACCCATAGGGGACGGGTTTCAGTGCTGCTTCCAGAGTAAGACAGGCTAGGAAGAAGGACCTGGTGGTCTACTTCTGAAAAAATTGGCCAGTGAAAAACGTAAGAATAGCAGTGAACATTGTCTGATATAGTGACAGAAGATGAGACCCTTAGGTTGAAGGCACTGAAAATACAATTGAGGAAGAGCTGCCTCCTCAAGTAGAGATGATCTTAATGACATGGATGGAGTCAAGCTTTTGGAACCTTCATCTGCTGATGTGGCATGACTCAAAGTAAGAAGAAACAGCTTCAAACATCCATTAGTAATCAAAGGGGAATGTACGCAGTATGAATCTAGGAAACTTGGAAGTTGTCAAAAAAGGACTGTATAAAGATGGATATCCTAGGCATTAGTGGAAATGGACTGGTATTGGCCATTTTGAATTAAACAATCATATGGTCTACTATGCTGGAAAGACAAATTGAAAAGGAATGGTATCTCACTGATCATCAAAAAGATCGTTTCAACATCTATCCTGAAGTACAATGTTGTCGGTGATAGGATGATATCCATATGCCTGCAAGGAGGACCAAATTAATATGACTATTATTCAAATTTACACAAGAACCACTAATGCAAAGACAAGGAAATTGAAGATTTTTACCAACTTCTGCAATCCAAAATTGATCAAACATGCCAACAGGATACACTGATAATTACTGGAGATGAGAATGTGAAAGTTGGAAACAAGAAGGATCAGTAGTTCGAAAATATGGCCTTGGTGATAGAAACAACAGTGGAGATTGCATGATAGAATTTTGCAACACCAACAACTTATTCATTGCAAATAAATTTTTTCAACATAAACAGCAACTAAACATGTAGACCTCATGGGGTGGAAATAGCAGGAATCAAATCGACTACATCTGTGGAGAAAGTGGATGGAAAAGCTTAATATTGTCAGTCAAAACAGGTCCAGGGTCTGTCTGTGGAACAGACCATCAATTGCTCATATTCGAGTCCAAGTGGAAGCTCGAAGGAAATTACAAGAAATCTTCAAGAGGCAAAATATGACCTTGAATATATCTCACCTGAATCTGAAGACTACCTCAAGAATATATTTGACACACTGAAAACACTAATGAACAAAGACCAGATGAATTGTGGGATGACATCAAGGACATCATACACGAAGAAAGCAAAAGATCATTAAAAAGACAGGAAAGAAAGAAAAGACCAAAATGGATGTCAGAAAAGACTCTGAAACTTCCTCTTGAATGTAGAGCAGCTGAAGCGAATAGAGGAAATGATGAAGTAAAAGAGTTGAACAGAGGATTTCAAGGGGTGGCTCGAGAAGGCACAGTAAAGTAGTATAATGAAATGTGCAAAGACTTGGAGTTAGAAAACCAAAAGAGAGGAATGTGGTCGGCATTTCTCAAGCTGAAAGAACTAAAGAAAAAATTCAGATCTTCAAATGCAATATTGAAGAATTCTGTGGGCAAAATATTGAATGGATCAGGAAGCATCAAAAGAAGATGGAAGGGATATACAGAGTCACTGTATCAAAAATAATTGAAATTTAACCATTTCAGGAGGTAGAATATGATCAAGAACCCTTGGTTTTGAAGGAAGAGGTTTAAGCAGCACTGAAGGCACTGGCAAAAAACTAGGCTCCAGGAATTGACAATACCAGTTGAGATGTTTCAACAAATGCATGCAGCACTGGAGATGCTCAGTCATTGATGCCAAGAAATTTGGAAGATAGCCGCCCAGCCACCTGAATGTAAGTGGTCCATATTTGTGCCCCGGCCAAAGAAAGGTGATCCAGCAGAATGCAGAAATTACCAAATAATATCATTAATATCACACACGAGTGAAATCTTGCTCAATATCATTCAAAAATGGCCACAGCAGTACATCCACAGGGAACTGCCAGAAATTCAAGTCAGATTTAAAAGAGGACATGGAACAATGGATATCATTGCTGATGTCAGATGGATCATGGCTGAAAGCAGAAAATGTCAGAAAGATGTTTACTTGTGTTTTATTGACTACAGAAAGGCATTTGACTGTGTAGATCATAACAAATTATGGATAACATTGCAAAGAATGGAAATTCCGGAACACTTAATTGTGCTTATGCAGAACCTGTACATAGACTAAGAGGCAGCTGTTGAATGGAACAAGGGGATACTGCGTGGTTCAAAATCAGGAAGGGTGTGCATTGGGGTTGTATCCTTTTACCATACTAAATCTGTATGCTGAGGAAATAATTCGAGGAGCTGGACTATATTAAGAAGAACAGGGTGTCAGGATTAGAGGAAGATTCATTAACAACCTGCGTTATGCAGATAACACAACCTTGCTTGCTGAAAGTGAAGAGGACTTGCAGCACTTACTGACGAAGATCAAAGACTACAGGCTTCAGTATGGATTGCACCTCAAACTAAAGAGGACAAAAATTCCTCAGAACTGGACCAATAAGCAACATCAAGATGAACGGAGAAAAGACTGAAGTTGTCAAGGACTTTAAGGACTTGGATCTACAATCAACACCCATGGAAACAGCAGTCAAGTAATAAAATGACCTATTGCATTGGGCAAATCTGCTGCAAAAGACCTCTTGAAAGTGTTGAAAAGCAAAGATGTCACTTTGAGGACTAAGGTGCACTTGAGCCAAGCCATGATATTTTCAGTCACCTCATACGCATGCTAAAGCTGGACAACGAACAAGGAAGATCGAAGAAGAACAGATACCTCTGAGTTATGGTATTGGCAAAGCTTACTGAAGTATACCACGGACTACCAGGATAACGAACAAACCTGTCTTGGAAGAAGTACAGCCAGATGGTCCTTGGAATTGAGAATGGTAAGACTTCATGTCTCGTACTTTGGACATGTTATTAGGAGGCACCAGTCCCTGTAGAAGGACATCATGCTTGGTTATGTAGAGGATCAAAAAAAATACTTAGACCCTCGATGAGATGGACTGACACAGTGGCTGCAACAATGGACTCAAACATAGCAAGCATTGTGACGATGCTGCAGGACCGGGTAGTTTGTTCTGTTGTACATACAGTCG
Source organism: Loxodonta africana (assembly GCF_030014295.1). Taxonomy (NCBI): domain Eukaryota; kingdom Metazoa; phylum Chordata; class Mammalia; order Proboscidea; family Elephantidae; genus Loxodonta; species Loxodonta africana. The sequence continues at coordinate 19,512,616 of NC_087344.1, forward strand.
CTGTGAGCTGGAACCTAATCCACGGCACCTGACAACAACAACAACGTTAATGTGGTCAATTTCTCGACTCTGTTTCATTGGTTGATCTACTTCATTATCCTTACACCGTTACACTTTCTTCATTACTGCAGCATTACAGCAACTTTTCAAACAATTTTTTTCCCCAAGATTGGTTTGCATATCCACAAATTCTACATCTGCCTTCATACTTAATGACGAAAGACTGAATACTTTCCCCAGTGTAAAGGAGGAAATGAAAACATGCAACTCAGTAAGCCCAGTGCAATGTGAAAACGGCGGCCGCTGCCTGGACACTCCTGAGTGGTCTATGGGAGCAGGAAAGACCAGTGCGGTGGAAGGTATTTTAGAAGACAGCGTTCAGCACATTGAACACACGACCAGGTAGGGAGGCCTTCCTTAAACGTCACTTCCTTAGAGTCACGCTCAACATCCAAATTTAGAGATCAGCGTTTCAGCTGAATGTTGAAATATTGCACAGTTCTAAAAAAATACACACACATATATTTTCACACATGTACATGTACTTCTGTGCACATGAATATACATACTTATACATATATCTAAGTATACACATATATATATGCATATATTTTTTAATGTGCTTTATTTTTCGAGCACTTTAAAGTTTTCAGGAGCTGTCTACCTTTGGGAAATTTACAATACATATTAACATCTTAAAGGCTCTGAGAGGAATTGCAGAATGGTTTACTGAAACCAAATATTCTGGGGACATCCACAACTCCCCTATTTTTCATGGCCTAACTAGTATGTTTATAGACATACTTTACATAAAGCTGAATATTGTTTAAAGTTCCAGAGAACAACTCCCCAACCAATCAAAATAAACCTGCCACAAATTAAGCCGATAAGCTTTTTCTCAAACAAACCAAGAATGAACGCTAGGCACAAAAGAAAAACCATGTGCCTGGAAGTGTATTTCATGTGTAGTAATGAGCACACTCAGTTTAATAAAAATATTGCTTCTTCCCGTTTGCATGTGGGAGTTCTATGGTAAACTTCTGCCTAGATGTTAAATACCCAACTCTGAATCACAACTGGAAGAAAATATCTTTTACCAATGATAACCACAGTGGTTTTAATACAACTTTACTGATTTGGTTTATTAACTAGCATCCTTCTTTCAAGTATAACAACCTATTCTAGTGATCTTAAGCATAAATTAAAATTCATCAGAAGATAAAGAGGCACCTCACCAAACCCAGGGATAGGAATGCAACGCAAATTTATGGAATGCAGTAAATCCACGGACTGGACCGCTGTGCCTCTCTCACTCTCTCCCCCTTCATCAATGATTCCCCCACCCCTTCACTGTCTTCTTCTGATTCTCAGTCAATATGGCCGAAAAAACATGGCTATAACAGCTCCTGAGTTTCAGGTTACAAGTTCAACCGTGACAAGACACTGAACTCTGATTGATCCACCTTCTGTCAGTTCCCTGCTCCTCCCTACCCCAGCCCGTCAGGAACCATCCCTGAAAGGTGATGAACATGAACAGAGGACAGGGCAGGGAAGCCATTACCACAAAGAGGGAAAGGGAAAATAGACAACCTGTGTCTACTATATCTGGCAAATTGCTCAAACAAAGTAAAGACAACCCTTGGTTAATCACACACATGCTGTTGATTCCATTACATTAACAACCTAAATGTGGCTTCAGGCTGGACCAGAATTGGTAGAGACTACAAAATGTGCTTTTTCCTTTTTCTCAACTAAACACTGAAAAAGACATCTTAGGAATAATTAACAGCAGCATAGAAGGTGAGAAAGAAGTACTGAAATGGAATTAACAATCCTTAATAAATAATGATCATTCCATGCACCCACTAGGATTCCACCTTTATCGGTTATTCCATAACTATTCTCAAATTAACACTCCTGTGAGCAGGTGTCTACATGGCAAGTTCTTATTCTCTCTTCAGATCTCACAGCCTGATATGAACAAACACACAGACTCATCTCTGCCACTTCCCCATGCCCACCAATGTTGCGGCTACAAACAATGGCTTGCCCTTTCCAGATTTATAGGACAGACGTGTATGAAAAAGTATTGTTTATCTGAAATTCAAATTTAACTGAGTGCCTCTTATTTTTTATTTGCTGAGTTTGCCAACCCTACCCAGACCACACTCTGTGCTGTCAATGCTCCCTTGACCTTGTCACCCTTTTCCTTTCACTTAGAGTGCCCTCTCTTGGACAAAATCACCCTTCAAGGGCCAACAAAGACACTATTTTCTCTGTAAAACATCCCCTATTTTCCTCAGGTAGTTAGACCATTCTACGATACTTTTCTCAACTCTTGTTTAAAACACTTGCCACACTGAATTGGCTACCTATTTCTACCACCGGCCATGACCACTTCAAGGCCACGACTGGGTTTCAGATATCTTTGAATCTCCATGCCTGGTACATAGTAGATATTTCATAAAAGTGAGTGAATGAATGAATAAATTTCTTTGTAAATGAACTATTGCTATCACCTATTCACTCCCATCCCATTTCCCTCTGTGATTCCATGCTCCATCTCCTAAACACAGTATATTTTGAACTTCAGGCCACTCCTTTGTAGGTAGAAAAATTAATTTAGTGAATAAAGCTACCATGAAGTAGAATCAAGTGAAATAGGTTAGAGGGATGTGGAGTGAAGTGTAATGGAAACTAAAGTGCTGCACATAGTAAGGCTAAGTCCTGTTCATCTCAAGTTTCAGTTGTGTGTGTGTATGGGTGTGTGCATCTATATGTGTGTATTGGATTTCGGCATAGAATGCATTTTTACTGTGGGTTCTGGTCAAAACAGTATATGAAAGCCACGTGTCTGTCAGTTTGTCATATTGTGGGGGCTTGCGTGTTGCTCTGATGCTGGAAACTATGCCACTGGTATTCAGATACCAGCAGGGTCACCCATGGAGGACAGGTTTCAGCTGAGCTTCCAGACTAAAACGAACTAGGAAGAAGGACCCGGCAGTCTACTTCTGAGAAGCATTAGCCAGTGAAAACCTTATGAATAGCAGTGGAACACTGTCTGATATAGTGCTGGAAGATGAGCCCCCCCAAGTTGGAAGGCACTCAAAAGATGACTGGGGAAGAGGTGCCTCCTCAAAGTAGAGTCGATCTTAATGACATGGATGGAGTAAAGCTTTCAGGACCTTCATTTACTGATGTGGCACGACTCAAAATGAGAAGAAAGAGCTGCAAACATCCATTAATAATCGGAACCTGGAATGTACGAAGTATGAATCTAGGAAAATTAGAAATCATCAAAAATGAAATGGAATACATAAACATCAATATCCTAGGCATTAGTGAGCTGAAATGGACTGGTATTGGCCATTTTGAAGCGGACAACCATATAGTCTACTATGCTGGAAATGACAACTCGAAGAGGAATGGTGTTGCATTCATCATCAAAGAGAACGTTTCAAGATCTATCCTGAAGTACAATGCTGTCAGTGATAGGATAATATCCATATGACTACAAGGAAGACCAGTTAATATGACTATTATTCAATTTTATACACCGACCACTAGGGCCAAAGATGAAGAAATAGAAGATTTTTATCAGCTGCTACAGTCTGAAATTGATTGAACATGCAATCAAGATGCATTGATAATTACTGGCGATTGGAATATGAAAGTTGGAAACAAAGAAGAAGGATCAGTAGTTGGAAGTATGGCCTTGGTGACAGAAAAAATGCCAGAGACTGAATGATAGAATTTTGCAAGACCAACGACTTCCTTATTGCAAGTACGTTCTTTCACCAACATAAACGGCTACTATACACATGGACCTCGCCAGATGGAACACACAGAAATCAAATTGACTACATCTGTGGAAAAAGACAACGGAAAAGCTCAGTATCACCAGTCAGAACAAGGCCAAGGGCTGACTATGGAACAGACCATCAATTGCTCATATGCTAATTCAAGCTGAAACTGAAGAAAATCAGAGCAAGTCCACAAAAGCCAAAATATGACCTTAAGTATATCCCACCTGAATTTAGAGACCATGTCAAGAATAGATTTGATGCACTGAACACTAGTGACCGAAGACCAGACAAGTTGTGGAATGACATCAAGGACATCATCCATGAAGAAAGAAAGAGGTCATTGAAAAGACAGGAAAGAAAGAAAAGACCAAGATGGATGTCAGAGGAGACTCTGAAACTTGCTCTTGAACTTCAAGCAGCTAAAGCAAAAGGAAGAATTGATGAAGTAAAAGAACTGAACAGAAGATTTCAAAGCGCCTCTCCAGAAGACAAAGTATTATAATGACATGTGCAAAGAGCTGCAGATGGAAAACCAAAAGGGAAGAACACACTCGGCGTTTCTCAAGCTGAAAGAACTGAAGAAAAAACTCAAGCCTGGAGTTGCAATAGTGAAGGATCCCACGTGGAAAACATTAAATGACGCAGGAAGCATCAAAAGAAGATGGAAGGAATACACAGAGTCATTATACCAAAAAGAACTGGCCGATGTTCAACCATTTCAGGAGGTGGCATATGATCAGGAACCGATGGTACTGAAGGAAGAAGTCCAAGACGCTCTGAAGGCACTGGCAAAAAACAAGACTCCAGGAATTGATGGAATATCAGTTGAGATGTTTCAACAAACAGATGCAGCACTGGAGGTGCTCACTTGCCTATGGCCAGCTTCCTGGCCAACTGACTGGAAGAGATTCATATTTATGCCTACTCCCAAGAAAGGTGATCCAACCGAATGTGGAAATTATACAACAATATCACTAATATCACACGCAAGCAAAATTTTGCTGAAGATCATTCAAAAACAGCTGCAGCAGTATATTAAAAGGGAACTGCCAGAAATTCAGGCCAGTTTCAGAAGAGGATGTGGAACCAGGGATATCATTGCTGATGTCAGATGAATCCTGGCTGAAAACAGAGAATACCAGAAGGATGTTTACCTGTTTTTTATTGACTATGGAAAGGCATTCAACTGTGTGGATCGTAACAAACTATGGATAACATTGCGAAGAATGGGAATTCCAGAACACTTAACTATGCTCATGAGGAACATGTACACAGATCAAAAAGCGGTTGTTCAGACAGAACAAGGGGATACTGCGTAGTTTAAAGTCAGAAAAGGTGTGTGTCAGGGTTGTATTCTTTCACCATACCTATTCAATCTGTATAATGAGCAAATAATCCGAGAAGCTGGACTATATGAAGAAGAACGGGGCATGGGGACTGGAGGAAGATTCATTAACAACCTGCATTATGTAGATGACACAACCCTGCTTTCTGAATGTGAAGAGGACTTGAAGCACTTACTAATGAAGATCAAAGACCACAGCCTTCAGTATGGATTACACCTCAACATAAAGAAAACAAAATCCTCAGAACTGGACCAATGAGCAACATCATCATAAACGGAGAAAAGATTGAAGTTTCAAGGATTTCATTTTACTTGGATCCACAATCAACAGCCATGGAAGCAGCAGTCAAGAAATCAAAAGATGCATTGCATTGGGCAAATCTGATGCAAAGGACCTCTTCAAAGTGTTGAAGAGCAAAGATGTCACCCTGAAGACTAAGGTGCGCCTGACCCAAGCCATGGTATTTTAAAATCGCATCACATGCATATGAAAGCTGGACAATGAATAAGGAAGACCAAAGAAGAGTTGACCATATATAGATGGTTCTTTAAAGAACACAATGCAAACATTTTTTACTAGTTAAGCTCAACTATTCTTTTGTTTTAAAGATGACTTCAGGAGATCATTTCAGGTTAAAGTTTAAAGATGACCTCAGGGCAATGGTTTTAGGGAGGTCATCCAGGCTCAACAGTTTGGATTCCATAAGAGTTTCATATTCTGTTGCATATTTCCTCACTTTTGATCAGGATTCTTCTATATAGTCTTTGATCAAAATGTTCAATAATGGTAGCCAGGTACCATCCGGTTCTGGTCTAGTGGCAAAGGAGGCAGTTGTTCACAGTCTTTAGCCTTAAGCCCCTGTTTTCATTCCACCTAGAGCTATTGTTGCTTGTGAAAGCTGAGCAGTGAATAAAGAAGACCAAAGAAGAATTGATGCATTTCAGTTATGGTGTTGGCAAAGAATACTGAATATACCGTGGACTGCCAGAAGAACAAACACATCTGTCTTGGAAAAAGTACAGCCAGAATGTTCCTTAGAAGCAAGGATGGAAAGACTTCATCTCACATAGTTTGGACATGTTATCAGGAGGGACCAGTCCCTGGAGAAAGACATCATGCTTGGCAAAGTAGAGGGTCAGCGAAAAGAAGGAAGACCCTCAGTGCGATGGATTGACACGGTGGTTGCAAGAATGGGCTCAAGCATAACAAAAGTTGTGAGCATGGCACAGGACTGGGCATTGTTTCCTTCTGTTGTACATAGGGTGGCTATGAGTTGGAAGTGACTTGACAGCACCTGACAACAATAGAGCTGTTGTGCAGAGAATTTGTTCATACCATCAATCCAGCTTCTATCCCATAGCGTTTGAAAGTAGTGACTTGTGTGGACTTAGGCAGTCTTATTGGTTCCCATTTGGCATGTCCAATCAATATGGGCAGAAAGACGGAATTACATACTTTCTCTTTTCCGATACTAGATAGGGGAAGTGTTCCCCAGTCAGACACAATATCCATCCCCATAATATGTTCAGGTAAAGGAGACAACCACTTTCCATAAACGCTGTTCAAGCATTCCAATTTATCATCCAAACTTTCATCCTTATCCCATTACCCGTTCCATTTCTATATCCTTCCAATCTGCTTGTACTCACTCTTAGGATACAGCCAACAGGCTTTTGGATTTTGTTGTTGTTGAGAATATACACAGCAAAACATATACCAGCCATTTCTACATGTATAAGCCAGTGACACTGATTACATTTTGAGTTGTGCAACCATTCTCATGTTCCTTTTTTGATTTGTTCCTCCCTAATTAATATAAACTGCTTCTTAAGGTTCCTATCAAATCTTTGGAGTTGCTGTTTTCCCTGTGTGGTTCCATAGAGATAATTCCTTAAAAGAGCATAATGCTCAAAAAAAAAAAAAAAACAGAAAAAAAAAAACCCAGCGCCTGGGCAGATATTTATTAGTTAAGCTAAACTGTTGCTTGGTTTTAGGAAGACTTCAGGGGTTATTTTTGCTTTAGGTATTAAAGATATCTCCGGACAGTAGTTTCAGGGGTTCGTCCAGCACTCTTGGCTCCAGAAAGTCTGGAGTCCATGAAAATCTCAAATTCTGTTCTGCATTTTTCCCTTTTTGATCAGGATTCTTCTACAGGATCCTTGATCAAAATGTTCAGGAGGTAGCTAGACACCATCCAGTTCTTCTGGTCTCATGGCAAAGAAAGCAGTTTTTCATGGAGGCAATTAACCACACATTGCATATCCCCCTCCTCTTCCTAACTCTCTTCTTTTGTTGTTCCAGCCCAATAGAGACCAATTTTGGTGCCATGGCTAGGTGCTTGCAAGTTTTTAAGACCCCAGGCATTGCACTACTAACTAGGAGGTAGCACAGAAACGTTAAACACATTAGTAGACCAGTTAACTGGGATGTCCCATGAAATCGTGACCCTTAACCTTCAAACCAAGGAACCAAATCCCGTAAGGTTTTTGGTTGTGCTTAAGCAGGGTCAGCAATTACCCTTTATTTCTTGTTGTTGTAAATATATTTGTTACACATTGAATTATGTCCCCCCAGTATATGTGTTGTACATCCTAACCTCTATGCCTGTGGTTATAATCCCATTTGTGAAGGGACTGTCTTTGTTATGTTAATGAGGCAGGATTAGTGTAGGGTGTGTTGTGAGCCAATCTCTTTGAGATGTAAAAGAGATTAAACAACCAAACAAGGAAGCAGAGATGGGGGAAGAGATCTCCCAGAGCAGAAGCTCAAAGACACAAGGACCTTCCACCAGAGCCTACATAAGAAGAAAGCCTTCCCCTAGAGCCAGCATCCAGAATTCAGCCTCCTAATCTGTAAGAAAATAAATTTGTTTGTTAAAGCTATGCATTTGCGATATTTCTGTTACAGCAGCAAGAGATACTAAGACATTATCACACAACTTTTGCCAGTTCAACTTTTTATAGGTGTATAACTTACTGACATCAGTTACAATAATACGCTGTGTAACTCTACTCTTAATTCAATTTTCCATCACCGTTAACCACCCTTTCTTCCTCCTCCCTACTGCCCCTCCCAGTGCCATCGAGTCGATTCCGACTCATAGCGACCCTATAGGACGGAGTAGAACTGCCCCACAGAGTTTCTGCCCCTAGTAACCACTAAAAGACTTTGGTTTCTACACATTTGCCTTTTCTTGTTTTTTTTCAAGTGAGCTTGTACAGTATCTGTCCTTCTGTGATTAACTAATTTCACTCAGCATAATGTCTTCAAACTCCATCATCAAGTTTTGATTTTGCAATGGTAGGGAGAGGAAATTTTCCCCAGTCAGACATACATTCCCCAATAGACATAATACATTTCCAATCCCATAATACATTCAAGTAAAAGGAATTTAATCACGTCCAATAAAACCTGTTCATCCAAACTTCCACCTTAATGGTCTCAAATATTGTATCCTCCCTATCTAACTGTAGCTCCCATTAAGATTCACCAACGAATTTTGGAAGCAGTGCCTAGAGCTCCTGTCTCAAGGAGTTCAGAAGGTCTACTGGTCATTTTGCCCACTCATGTTCATATGACCTTGAGTCTCCAGCCAAGGCTTGGACCAAGAACATCAGACCTTCTCAAAGATCCTTATCCTGATTAGATTCTGCACCACTGACCCTGGCAGTTGTAGGTCAGGCTTCTCATTCTCACCTTTGTCTTGCAGGGTTCTCAATTCCTCTAAATGAGGGTCAACAAAATAGATTTATCTAGGGATCTTCAGTATTGGATTACTAGCAGGTCTCCTGTCAGTCCACCCAGCTTCAGAGTGTGCCTTCATATTTTTTTTTTAACCCCATCAGTGTTTGTTTTAGTCCTCAATTTCTTAATAACCTATTGAAGTTCTCCACCCTGCTGAATAGAATCCCTTGACTCCTCCCTTTCCCTTTCCCCTCTGTTGTTCCAGTTCTAAACTTCTTTGCTATCTTCAGCATAAATCTTTCTTTTGGAAATGGCTCTGATGCTAGTGGCTATAGCTTGGTCTTCCATAATGCAAGCTTGACTCAGTGTCAGGATCCTTTCTGAAACTTGCTTTTTCTCTCATTTTAAACTCTCCTTTGATAGGATTATTAGGATAGCGGCTGTAGCTCAGACCGGACAGAATCCAAGCTTGGTCCAATGTCAGGATCTGCCCCAACACTTTCTTTTCCTTTTTTTTTTGTAAATTAAAAATGTATTCTTTTTTAATATTATACGATATATCTAATTTTCCATTTTAATCAGTTTTAAGTGTACTATTCAGTGGCATTAAATAGATTCAATGTTGTAGAAGCATTACCACTTATTGTTGGCAAAATTTTTTTATCACCCAAATTAGAAACTCTGTACTCATTCAGAATAACTTCCCCTTATTCTTTTCCCCAGTACTGGTATCCTGTAATCTATTTTCTGTCTCTATGAATTGGCCTATTCTAGTTTGTGGGTTTAGATACTTCATATACGCTCACTTTACTTGCTATGTTTTCAGAATCTATCAATATTATGGATCAGAATTTCATACCTTTTTTGGCTGAATAACACGCCATTGTATGTATATCCCACATTTTGTGTACCCATTCATCTGTTAATGGACACTTGAGTTTATACCTTTTGGCTATTGTGAATAATGAATATTGGTTTACAAGTTACTCTTGAGTTGCTGTTTTCAATTCCTTTGGTATATACACATAGGAGTAGAAGCGGTGGGTCTCGTGATAATTGTTTACCTTTCTGATTAAGCACCAGTGTGTTTTCCATAGCAGCTGCACCATTTTACATTTCCCCCAGCAATGTACGAGTGTTCAAACTTAGCTACATTCTCCACATTATTTTTCATTTTTGAAAATGATTGTTATATCCAGCCTATTAGGTATGAAGTAGTATCTCATTTTGGTTTTGATTTGTATTTTGCTAAGGACTAATCATGTTTATCACCATGTCTTACGATTCTTGGTTATTTGTATACCTTCTTTAGAGAAATATCTATTCAAGTCCTTTGCTCATTTTTAAATTGGTGGTTGGTCTTCTTGTTCTTGAGTTTTTAGAATTCTTTACATATTCAGGATCTTATATCCGTATGAGTTATATGACTTGCAAATATTTTCTCCTATTTTATAAAAAAATTTTATAGGTTGTGTTTTTATGATTTCTTGATGTCTTTTTTTTTCTTTCTTTCTTTTAAAACAACTTTTTTTTAACCTTTTTGTTTGTAAAAATATACAGAACAAATCATTTGTCAATTCAGCATCTTCACACATACAATTCATTGATACCAATTACATCAATCATATTGTGCAACTGTCACCAGTATCTACTGCCAAATTTTCTATCACCATAAACAGAAACTTAGTGCTTCCTAAACAATGATGGACAAAATTTGTAATTTCAATGTAATCCAATTTTTCCATTTTTTATTTTGTTGTTTATATTTTTTGTGTCACATGTAAATACATATTGCCAAATCCTTATAGTTTCTTCTAAGAATGTTATGACATTAGCTGTCATATTTCGTTCATGAATCACTTTGAGTTATTTTTGGATAGTGGGAAGAACAAGTCAAACTTCATTCTCTTCCATGTGGAATTCCAGTTATCTTTGTACCATTCGTTAAAGAGACTCTTCTTCCCACCACTGAATGGATTTGGCATCCTTATTGAAAATGAATTGACCTGACCATATATGAATGGGTTTATTTGTAGAGTTTCCATTCCATTCAGTTGTTCTATATGTCTATTCATATGCCAATATCACACACTTTGATTACGGCACCTTTGCAGTTGTTTTGAAATTGGGTAGTATGACTTTGATCCCTGTTTTTGAAGATTATTTTGGCTATTCAGGATCCCTAGCAATTCAAGATGAGCTTACGTTGTGGCTTTTCAATTTCTATAAAAATGGCTTTTGGAATTTTCATTGGGATTACACTGAATCTGTAAATTAATTTAGTAGGATTGTCGTTTTGAGAATATTAAGTCTTCCATTCAATAAACACGGTCTTTCCATTTATTTAGGTCTTCTTGAATTTGTTTCAGCAATATTTTGTAGTTTTGCCTCCTAAGTTAAATTTAGTCTTAAGGATTCCCTTTTTTAGATGCTATGGGAAAAAGAATGTTTCTTTTTTGATTGTTGTGTGTGCTTGAGTTTATTTTCCCTGAAATTTGTTTAGCTTCTTACATTTGTAGATTTACATCTATAATCAAATTTTGGAACTTTTCAGTCCTTATTTCTTCAAGTATGATTTTTGTCACTTTCTCTCCCTTTTCTCCTTCTGGGGTACCAGTACTGGTCATCTTGAGTGTGTCTAGCAGGTCTCATAGGCTTTGTTTACTTTTCTTCTTTTTTCATTTTGCTCTTGAGACTCAGCAGTTTCAACTGCCCTTTTTTCAACTTTGCTGATTGTTTCTTCTGAAAGAGGATGAAATCTTTGCATCCTCTAGTGAGTTTTTATTCCAGTGTCTGTATTTTTGAGCTCCTGAATTTTTGTTTGGTTTCTTTTTATACTTTCTCTTGATTAATATTCTCATTTTCTTTCATACATTGCTTTCCATATGTCCTTTGTTTATTTCGCCATGTTTTCCTTTGGCTCTATAGGCATATTTAAGACAGTTTTTTCGAAGTCTTTCTCTAGTAAGTCTGATGTGTGGACTTGAACATTTTGTCAATTTATTTTGTTCCTTAGAATAGAACAAATTTTGTTTTTCTCGTATGTGTTATGATTTTTTTTTTTAACTGGACATTTTAATATATAAAGTGGCATTTTCTGTTCCCGGTAAGCGATAATTCTTTGTAGTAGTCCATCTGTATCTCCAACATCTGGGGCAGCAGTTTGCTCTGTAACCTCAGTTCTCTGGTAGATTTAAGAACTGTTGTTGCTTTTCAGCTTTTCTCTTGTTTTGAAGCTGCAAGAGACATCCAAGCTGATCTTATAGTAGAATGGAAGCTGGAAATCTCCAACTAGTGTTTTTACAGTGATTTTATTAAATGCCAGGAGCTAAAAAATACACAGAAAATACAAACAAATCAAAATAAAACCCACATCCACCTCTCCCAATCTGTGCAGATTGACTCTATGCTGGGGCACTCCTTAAACACTTAAAGAGTGAGGTGAAAGCACAGGTCTGTCTCAGGTCGTTTCTGAATATAACTTTTGCTCTAGATGTGTGTAGCCTGCTAAATTTTCCCAAACACATAGTTGCTTTTGAATTCCTGATTTTCCAAAGAAATACTTGCCATTTTGGATTCCAGGCCTTAGGCAATCTACTGTATGTTTTGACCGTAACATTTAGCTGCAGCCATCTATGGGTTGTTAGTTTCTCTTGCCATCCTTCTTTACAAATGCCTGCCACCCTACCAGCCTGAGTTGTGAGTTAGGTAAAACAGAGACAAAGTCCTTGCACCAGTACTTCAGGTATCCTCCAGAAAGATTAGAACAGACATACACAATAATCTTCTGTACTCCAACTGGAGCCAGGAACCAGGGTCCCACACTGGAATCACAAGCAACTGCTACTGCTGCTATAAGACCACCGCTTAGCTGGGGAGGGAATGGGGCAAGGGCAAGTAAAGATGCCACAAAGATTTCTTACCTTTCTGAAGTCATCCTTTCCTTGATTCAGCATTTGCTGGGTTGATGCAAACTGGTGCTGTTTTCCAAGGTTTTCACAAGGCAGTAACAGTTTCTAGGTTTTTTTTTCTATGATGGGACAAGAGCTTGAAACACTCTATCTCACCACCTTACTGAACTTTCCCACTTGATGCATTTTAACTTTGTCCTTTGATAGGGCTCTGAATGAGAGATGGGAACTCAGCAGACCAGAATCCAAACGTGCCCACCTTCACAGCTAGGATCACTGACAAGACCCAGCAGAGCATATCCAACCTCCACAGACTATCCCCCAAACTAAAAATCATTTATGTTTTTGTCACTTTGTCATTTCTTTTTCTTTTTTTGGTACTTATTTTTTCTAGTTTATATATTCTTATTCTCATTTAATTTTTTATTTGCTTGTTGCTAGTTGCTGTTGAGTAGATCAAAACTCACAGCAATCCCAATGTGCAAAGTAGAACTGCTCCACAGGGTTTTCAAAGTTGTGACCTTTTAGAAGCAGCAACCAGGCCTTACTTTCGAGATGTCACTGGGTGAGTCTGAACTGCTAACCTTTCAGCTAGTAGTCCAGGGCTTAACAATTTGTGCCACCCAGGGACCTAGTTTTTATTTAGTCATAGTTTTTACCACTTGGAATCCTGTCCTGGGACTAGTTAACCCTAAGCTTAGCAAGACTTAACCCAAGTCCAAGATGATGCAAGGCCCTCTCAGCCTTCTCTTCTGAGGAGGAGACCCATGTGGGAGGCTACCAGATCCTCAAAACCCTCTGTAAGGTTACCCTCACCATGGTGAAATTGGCTAGGCCCATCCTCACTGAGGATAAGGTAGTGGTAAGGTCATTAGGAAGATCCAGGAACCTCCTCCAGCATTCACAGACGATCCCAAGAGGTAAAAATTATGAAGGCTTTCAATCATGCCTTCCCTTCCTTTATTCTGCCCTAGAACTCTTCCAGTGAAAAACTACGACGAATCCCCAATTGGATATGTGGAGCCTGGAAGTCGTCTTGTATTTGTTGGTAAGTGGATCCCTGCCTTTTGGTGGAAACAACCTTCATGGAGCTGTGAGAGTGTGTACTGTAAAATTGTTTGAAATCATCAGGAATGAGAAAACACTCTATATAGTGATGGAGTATGCGTGTGCAGGGGAGGTGTTTCATTACACGACAGCTCCTGGCAGGATGAGGGAAAAAGAGGCTCAAGCCATCAAATTCCACCAGATAGTATCAGCAGTGTAGTAGTGTCACAACAGCGGTATGGTTTAGAGAGACCTGAAAAGAGAAAACCTGCTATTGGATATGGAAATGAACAGCAAACTTGCAGACTTTCATTTTGGAAATGAATTCATCCTGGCCAACGAGCTGTAGACCTTCTGTGGCAATCTACCTTCCTTTATTCTGCCCTAGAACTCTTCCAGGGAGAAAAGTATGACGGACCTCCAGTGGATGTGTGGAGCCTGGGAGTCATCTTGTATTTGGTGGTGAGTGGATCCCGGCCTTTTGGTAGAAACGCCTTCAGGTATGTTTGTGCAATGTGAGCATCTGGTGAACAAAATTTTCATTCATGACCCCAGCAAGAAAGGCACATTAGAGGAGATTCTGAGACATCCATGGGTGATGGTGGGCCATGAAGATTAAAAATAAATGCTGTACATGGAGCCACTCCCAGATTACAGTGACCCCCAGTGGATTAAGGTGATGGTCCACATGTATTACACATGGGAAGAAATTGAATACTCATTGCTGATCCCAAAGTACAGTGATGTGACGGCCACCTATCTGCTCCTGGGTCACAAAACATCTGAGACAGAGGGCATACCAGCACTCTGGGACATCAGCCTTCAGTTGATCTTCAACCCATGAGGTGCAGTGTACCCTCAGTGCTAACCCAAGCAGAGGCGTTACAACAAGCCTGCCATTCCCACTTGTGATTCCTCCTGCAATTATGCCAAAAATAAGTGGTCTGAGGAGGACCAGGAGTCAGGGCAGAAGAGAAGCAGCACAACGACACATCTGTCAGCTCTCTACCCATGCTGGAGAGGAAGAACACCACCCCTCTTGCCCTCTGTGAACAGCAACGTCTTCACCAGCAAACAGGGAAGTGGCAATTCCACACCTTTAGTGAAGACTACCCTTGCCCAGGGCAATATCCACAATGGTTTGGACGGTCTATCTGATTCAGGATCAGGGGCCTCCATGGCATCTGCTTCTACCTCAGTGTCCCCACCCCAATCCCATATGCACCACGAATCCAGGACAGACTCGGTGGAGGCTAACCAGGACTCTGGAATGTGCTCCAAGGTAAGCAACAGTGACGTGCTGCAGTTCCCAGGACGTCTCTGAGACTTCCTCCTCATCCCACACCATCAGCAGCAGTGATGGAGCCCAGAGGAAACCAGCTTCCTCCAGGGAATGTCAAAACTATGCTCCTTGCATGTGGAGAAGCTGCAAGAGATGCCTGACCAGCCGAGTTGGCCTCAGATTGGGACCCCAGCCTCTCCCTCTGTCAGCAGCCAGGGATGGCAGGGGGCCACTGAGATGTTCTTCAACTTTACTTACAGAAATACACGTTTTGGTTTGCCACTTCAGCCCCAATTGTTTCTAACTCACTACAAGTGGCAAGAAGGAAAAGGGGGAGATTTGGGGAGTGATCAGGAACTCGATATGGGGGCCCACACATTCAGTAGGACAGTCAGTCGATTGGGAAAATGACTCTGGATAGCCTTAAGTGACTAGAACTCAACATTTAGAATGCCTCTGCATCACTTTCGAAAGTCCTTGCTCTTTGTTGATCTGCAGTCTATATTTTTTACAATGTAAATCCTGCCAACAATGTATGCCTTACAACTACTGGCCTATTTTTCTACTAATTATAATGATCTCTCTCCCCCTCCAGTACAAGCCCCTTTTATTGAGGCACAGATAAATCTCACTAACCAAGTGGCCGAGGGTAATGTTCACTAATCAACACAGTCAAGGAAGGCAATGAATACAGCATAATATTAGGTGGGCCAAAAGCATGTCTAAAAAACAGGAACTACAACTAGCTTGGAAGTTCTTCCCTAACCTAACCTCACACTGTCAAAATACAAGATTTTTTTTTTTTTTTTAATAACACTCAATATTTACAGCTTCTATAAATTGTTATTCTGGCTATGCCCACAGTAATTAATCATAGCTCCTGGGGGTTACAGCAAAGAAGCTTCTCATGAAAAATATACTTAACCTCTGGAGTTACTCAAGCACTCTTTGTACAGGAGAGTCTAACCAAAATTGACAAATGCTTGCTTACAATATTTGTTGGGCCTACCAAAACCATTAATATGGAAATGGAGATATTTGTTGGAAATGGATGCCCAATGTTACTCTTCTGGGGCATCCTTAAAAAATATAGATACCACACCATACAGGAGCTAGAGCCAACCACGAAAAGCTGAGAACCAAAGTCAACTTGGGCAAAATATATTGGCATGCCACCTCCAAGGCTATTAAAGTTAAATCAATGGCTGTGCTAGAAAAATTTCTCCAAGGATGGAGATGATAGAGCAGGTGGTCCCCACTGAAAACAATAAGCAGGGACAGAAAAGGATCAAATGCATAATGCAATTGCTGTCTATTCTCAAAATACCCAGGTCCATCTGAAATGATCCCATGCTGAGTTCCCCGTAGTCCAGGATCTAATTTGAGGACTAAACTAGCACAGGTTTTCACAAACCACACAGAACACCTGAAAATCCTATGGAAACACATCAATGCCATTTAATATTGACAACTGGCAAGAAACTCAGCCACCAGTGCACACCAATCAGAACAGGGAGGAACATACTATCACTAACCAGCCCAAATTTGCCTATGACATTAGCCACAGCGCTGCATGAGATGATCAATCTCTGTTTAGCTTGCTCTGGCAATGTAATTTTAGTACACAGACTATAACTTCCCTCTCCTGGCCAGCCTCCTCCATAAATCTCACATATGACCGTAGTTCCTTAACCATTTACATCTTTCAAGAGGCTAGTCTCACATTAATAAATGCACAATGATGGGCTGAACCCATGACCAATTCGTTGACCCAGATACTGAAAACAAGGCTGAGAATTTACAGCTTTTTTGGCTATAACATTATATACTCCTACTACCACCACCTGGAATTGTAGTAAGCCACACAAACTTACCTTTATAGGGAGACAGAAAACATAGGCAGTAGAGTCAGCCTAGAAAGTATCAGTTGCCATCCAGGGTATTCTGACCATGGCGATCCTATGTGTGTTGGAGTACAACTGTGCTCCGGGGGGGTTTCAACGGCTGATTCTTAAGCAGAGTCTTTGATATGACACCAAAGGATGAGCAACAAAAGAAAGGTAAAGGTAAGTTGGACTTTGACAAAATGAAAAACGCTTGTGCATCAAAGAACATCATCAAGAAAGTGAAAAGACAACAGACAGAACGGGAGAAAGTATTTGGCAACTATTTGGGGGATAAGGGTTCAATATCCAAAATACATAAAATATCTAAAGAGCTCCTCAAAGTGACCAACAAAAAGGACAATTTCAAAATGGGCAGAGAGTTCTGGTTCCCAGATCCTCCCACTTCACACCCCTCTCCTCCTCCCACACCCACCTGACTTGCTGTAATCCTGGCCCCAGGAGTCACTGCTCCTCTCCCCGCCCGCCCACAGGCGCCGCCCCCTCACCCAACGGCCCCCGCAGACCCTCCCCGCCACGAAACCCTGAGGTGCGCGCGGGCGCGGGCGCGGGGGAGGGGGGCGGTGGGTCTGCCGTTGCAATTGGTCCGGAAAGCGAGCGGAGGGCGGGGAACAGGCGCTGGGCGTCGGGCCTATCTGGCCGTGGCTCTAGCCTTTCCCGGCTGCCCTGAGCGGGGAGGAGAGGGCCCCGTCCGGAGGGCGGGCGTGGCCTGGACTCCAGGACCTCCTCTCAGCCTCCGGGCTCGCGACCCGGCCTTTTGACTGATGACCCTCCAGCTGACCTTGGAGGTTTTGGCCGCCCCACCCATAGTTCACTGGAGCTGGAGGCCTGCGGGGCTGGCGGGCCCCTCAAAGCACCAGACTCCAGGCTTTGCTGAGTGGTCAGCGGGAATCCCCTAGGCCTGGGAAGAGGGTGACTACAGACGCTCGCGCCCCTTTCTCCTCCCTCTGCTTTTGCCCTGGCACCCAAGTCAGGACCTCAAAGCTGGCCCGGGTGAGGTTCTGCTGGGATAAGTGATGTCAGACTTGGAAAGCAGGATGGCGAGAGTTCCTCACATGTACTTTGGACATGTTACCAGAAGGGACCAGTCATTGGAGAAGGACGTCATGCTTGGGTAGGTAGAGAGTCAGCGAAAAAGGGAAAGACACACCATGAGATGGATTGACAGGGGCTACAACAGTGGGCTCAAACATAACAAGGATTGTGAGGATGGCGCAGGACTGGGAAGTGTGCTTCACTCTGTTACGTATAGAGTCACTATGAGCCAGAATGGATTCTAAGGCACCCAACAACAACGTTAGTGTCCATCAATTTCTGGACTCTTGTTCATTCCTTGATCTACTTGATTATCCTTACATCAATACAACACTTTCTTCATTACTGCAGCATTACAGAAAATTAAAAAAAAAATTTGTTTTTCCCAAGGTTGGTTTGCATATAGTGCCCTGGTGCCAAAGTGGTTAAGAGCTCTGCCGGTAATCACCCACTGATCTTTGGAAACCCTACAGGGCAGTTCTACTTTGTCCTATAGGGTCCCGGTGAGTAGAAATTGAGTCAATGGCAACAGGTTTAGTTGGGTTTGGGTTTGCATATCCACAAAGCCTACATCTACCTTCATACTTAATGATGAAAGACTAAATACTTTGCCCAGTGTAAAGGGGGAAATGAAAACATGCAACTCAGTAAGCCAGGTGCAATGTGAGAACAGTAGCCACTATGCCTGGACACTCCTGAGTGGTCTATTGGAGCAAGAAAGACCAATGCAGTGGAAAGTATTTTAGAAGACAATGTTCAGCCCCCTGAATACACAACTGGGTAGGGAGACCTTCCTTAAAATCACTTGCATAAAAGTCACGTTCAGCATCGAAATTTGTTATTGCTGTTGTTAGGTGCCATCAGGTCAGTTCCCACTAATACGGACCCTGTGTTCAACAGAATGAAACACTGCTTGGTCCTGTGCCAACCTCGTAATGGTTGTTATGCTTGAGCCCATTTTTGCAGCCACTGTGTCAGTGTATCTCATCGAGGGCCTTCCTCTTTTTTGCTGACCCTCTACCAAGCATAATGCCCTTTTTCAAGGATGGTCCCTTCTGATAACATGTCCAAAGTATGTGAGAGAAGTCTCGCCATCTTTGCTTCTAAGGAGCATTTTGGTTGTACTTCTTCCAAGAATGATTTGTTTGTTCTTCTGGCAGTCCATGGTATATTCAATATTCTTGGCCAACGCCATAATTCTAAGGCATGAATTCCTCTTCCGTCTTCATTATTCATTGTCCAGCTCTCACATGCATATGAGGCGATTGAAAACACAGTGGCTTGGGTCAGGCACACCTTAGTCCTCAAAGTGACATCTTTGCTTTTTTTTAACACTTTAAAGAGGTCTTTTGCAGTAGATTTGCCCAATGCAATGCACATTTGTTTCCTTGACTGCTGCTTCCATGGGCATTGATTGTGGATTCAGTAAAATGAAATCCTTGACAACTTCGTTATTTTCTCCATTTATCATAATGTTGCTTATTGGTCCATTTGTGAAGATTTTTGTTTTCTTTATGTTGAGGTATAATCCATACTGAAGGCTGTAGTGTTTGATCTTCGTCAGCAAGTGCTTCAAGTCCTCTTCACTTTCAGCAAGTAGGGTTGTGTCATCCGCATATCACAGGTTGTTAATGAGCCTTTCACCAGTCCTGATGCACTGTTCTTCATATAGTCCAGCTTCTTGGATTATTTCCTTAGCATACAGATTGAATAAGTATGGTGAAAGAATACAACTCTGACACACACCTTTCGTGACTTTAAACCATGCAGTATCCCCTTGTTCTGTTCCAATGACTGCCTCTTGATCTATGTATAGATTCCTTATGAGCACAATCAAGTATTCTGGAATTCCCAGTCTTTGAAATGTTATCCATAATTTGTTGTGATGCACAGAGTCGAATGCCTTTGCATAGTCAATAAAACACAGGTAAACATCTTTATCATATTCTCTGCTTTCAGCCAAGATCCGTACAACATCAGCAGTGATATCCCTTGTTCCACGTCCTCTTCTGAATCTGGCTTGAATTTCTGGCAGCTCTTTGTCAATGTACTGCTGCAACCGCTTCTGAATGACCTTCAGCAGAATTTTACTTGTGTGTGATATTAATGATTATTGGTCAATAATTTCTGCATTCTGTTGGATCACCTTTTTTTGGAATGGGCATAAATAAGGATCTCTTCCAGTCAGTTGGCCAGGTAGCTGTCTTCCAAATTTTTTGGTATAGACGAGAGAGCACTTCCAGTGCTGCATCCATTTGTTGAAACATCTCAACTGGTATTCCATCAGTTCCTGGAGCCTTGTTTTTTGCCAGTGCCTTTAGTGCACCTTGGACCTCTTGGGAACCATCGGTTCTTGATCATATGCTACCTCCTGAAATGGTTGAACGTCAACCAATTCTTTTTGGTACAGTGACTCTGTTTTCCTTCCATCTTCTTTTGATGCTTCCTGCATTGTTTTAATATTTTCCCCCTATAATCCTTCAATATTGCAACTTGAGGCTCGAATTTTTTCTTCAGTTCTTTCAACTTGAGAAATGCTGAGCATGTTCTTCCCTTTTGGTTTTCTATCTCCAGTTCTTCTCACATTTCATTATAATACTTTGTCTTCTGGAGATGCCCTATGAAATCTTCTGTTCAGCTCTTTGACTTCATCATTTCTTCAGCTACTCAACATTCAAGAACAAGTTTAATGGTTTCTTCTGACATCCATTTTGGTCTTTTCATTCTTTCCTGTCTTTTTAATGACCTTTTGCTTTCTTCCTGTATAATGTCCTTGATGTCATCCCACAACTCGTCTGGTCTTCGGTCATTAGTGTTCAATGCATCAAATCTATTCCTGAAATGGTCTCTAAATTCAGGTGGGATATACTCAAGGTCGTACTTTGGCTCTTGTGGACTTGTTCTAATTTTCTTCAGCTTCGAGATGTTTCAGAAATAGACTACAGGCCTTTCTTTTAAGGCATCTGTGGGTGGAGTTGAACCAGCAACTTTTTGGTTTGCTGTTGAGCTCATTGACTGTTTGCATCCCAAGGGACACCAGAAGGAGCTTGATGGCCCTGTTAGTGAATCAAATTGCTTCCCCTATCACAAGCTTCCCCTCCTCTGACCCTGAACAGATAAAGTTGGGAGTGTCTGTTTTGTTTTGAACAAATGTTTGCTTCACATGTGCTAGGGGGACCTGAGTGAACCTGAGAGCAGAGATGTGGTAGAGATGCTAAAACCTTGAGAGGCCAAGCCCTGCTCAGTGACATTTCAGTGGGGGAACCAGCTTCATGGAGCCTGACGAGGATGTTGTAGAAGATCTGCTAAGTGGGATCTCACCCAGATATACATGTTGCGGTGCACACATGGCATGCAGGCCAAGAGGACTGTCTGGGTTGATAACTGATAGAACTATTCTGTGTTCTAGTCTTGGACTCTCTTTAACATTTCTTACAATTTTGATTTGGTTTTTACAAATTCCCTTAAGTTCTGTTTATCTGGAAATGACCTAATTTGCCATCGTATTTGAAAGACAGATTTGCTCTACATGTAATTCGTGCCTGGCAGTGTTCTTCCTTCAAGGCTTTATATATGTCACCCCATTGCCTTGTTGCCTGCATGGTTTCTGCTGAGTAGTCAGAGTTTATTCTTACTGGTTCTCATTTGTAGGTGACTTTTGGTTTATCCGTAGCCACTCTCCACATTCTTTGTCTTTGGTTTTGGCAAGTTTGATTATGATATGTGTTGGTGACTTTCTTTTGGGGTCTACTCTATATGGGGTTCACTGAGCTTCTTGGATAGATATTTTCTCATCTTTTATGATATCAGGGAAGTTGTCTGCCAGCAAATCTTGAACAATTCTGTATTTTCTGTTATCCCCCATTCTGGTACTATGATCACTTGTAAGTTTTTCCTCTTGATAGTGCCCCACATACTTCTTAGGCTTTCTTCATTTTTTTTTAATTCTTTTTTTCTGATTTTTCCTTAAATAAATTGATGTCAAGATAAATTTATCCTCAGTCTCACTAATTCTGACTTTCATTGTCTCAATTCTGTTCCTATGATGTTCTATTGAGTTGTCTAATTCTGAAATTTTATTGTTAATTTTTTGGATTTCTAGTTGCTGTCTCTGTGATTTCTATCATCCTGTTAATTTTGTTCTCCTGTTCTTGTATTGTCTTCCTGAATTCCTCTGTTGCTTTGTCTGTGTGCTCCTTGGCTTGATCTGAGTTTTGGTTGATCTCATTCTCTTGGAGAGCTCTGTATATTAGCCTTTTTAATTCTTTCTCAGGTGATTTCATTTCCTTATGTTCCTCCAGAAGGTTTCCTGGTTCTTTATTTTGGACGCTTGCTGGAGCCATCTTGACCCACTTCTTTATGTGATTGTTATTAAGTTATTATATTTATTTATTGTGTGTTTGTTTACCATGTCCTTTTTGTTTTGTTTCGATTTTCCCAGGTAGGCTGGGTGTGTGAGCTACTTTGTTGGCGTCTTTGAAGGTCTCACATCACGTCTCCAGGTGGTCAGAGCAGCTACTAGGTATGTAAGCCCAGGAGTCTGTTCACTTTTCTTGTGGGAGTGGGCATAGGTGTCCAGGCTGTTGTTCATCAAGTCTGTGGTGCAGACTCTCACCTACAGTCCTAGATGGGCAGGACTGCATAGGGGTGTTGGGAGCAGGCACAGGTTTCTGACTGCAGGAGGGGGCTATGTGCAGAGCAAGACAGGGTGCTGATGGCTCCTCTTGGGTGCCTAGGTGGAGGGCATGTCCTTGTCCCCTCGAGTGCATAGTGTGGAGGGGAGGGTATTGCAGCTCGTCCTTGGGTACCCAGGGCTGCTGGCTGGAGGGACTGGGAGGCACCTCTTATTCTCAGACCCCTGTTGTGGGAAGTTAGATAGAGTGGTGGTACCACCAGCCCTCAGACCCCTGGTGTGGGTGGTTGAAGCACCTGCTTAGGGGGTAGGGTGGTATGAAATGTCACATATTTGCAGCTCCACCTTGGCTGCCATTGTTGAAAATGTGCTTCAGGCGTATGCCCTGCTGTTTTATGGTGATGAGGGCATGTGGTGTTGAACCGGCCAACATAGTTATGGGCAAGTGTGAAGGGTGCTGTAAATCCGTGGACCCCCTATGCCAGTGGCTGGGCGAAGTGGCTGTGAGACTGGTGTGGGAGCAGAGAGCCCTAAGTTCCCAGCATAGGGGGTGTGGCATTTTTTAGTATTGTGGGATTGGTGTCAGAGAGGAGTGGGGTTGGGGGTGAATGAGGGGAAGGAATCACTTCTTCTCTGTGAAACTCCGGGAGGGGGAGGGGTTGTTTTGCCCCAGTGCACTAGGTTAGAGGCTTGCCCTTAACTGTTACAGGTCTGGTGTCATCCTACTGGGCTCTAGAGGCATTTGCAGATGAGCTGCTGCTTGGCTACACCCGCTGTGATGACGCTTGTCTTTAAATGTTGTTCCTTGTCTCAGCCTGTGTGAGCTACACTGACTTAGCTAACAGGGCACTGGCAATCTTGCTATCGGTACTTCTCTGCTGCTTTTGGATTGTCTAACCTCCCTCCTGCTGCTCAGTTCGATTCTTCAGCTTTGTCTTTGATAATTACGGTTCCTAGATTGTCGTATATAATTGATTCACTTGTTTTTTCGGGCCTTTGTTCTAAGAGGAACAACAGGCAGTGTCTGACTATTCCATCATCTTGGCTGCACTCCCCTGGGAGTGTCTGTTGTGGTTTGAAGGAATGTTTTCTTCACGTGTGGTAGAAGGGACCTGCATGAACCTGAGAGAAAAGATGTGGTGGAGATGCTCAAACCTGGAAAGGCCAAGCCATTCTCAGTGAAGTTTACAGGGAAGAACTAGCTCCATGAACCCTGATGAGATGATGTGGATGATCTGCCAAGTGCAGGATGCCAGTAGCTGTGAGTGGAATCTCACCCAGACATACGTGCTGCTGTGCACACATGGCACACAGGCCAAGAGGACTTTGTGCAGTGGAGGTTGAAGGTGTGCACAAGAGTGGTGGAGCCACTGGTTGGTGATTTTTCAACAAGATTCGAGTGAAGAGAATTTTAGGCACCTCTGTGGCCTTTAAGAACTTTGCCTCCCAAAATTACCAAGGAGCTTAACCTATGAACTTCTCTGTTCTCCTAGGCAGCTGCTGGCACCATGTTAAAGTACAAGTTCCCTGGAAAATTTTGAGGCAATGCTATCGAAGGCTTCAGAAGTGCCTGAAATTCTCTTCAGTTTCACCCCATTGAGAGTCTGCCGAGGCAGTGTGCACACCTCCATCCTCCACTGAATGAAGTCTTCCTGTCCTGGTGTGCCATTCAAACATAGCAGCGTGTATTTGTGGGTGAGATCCCACTCACAGCCATTGGCATCCAGCACTCGGCAGATCTCCTGCCTCATCTCCTTGGGTTCCATGGAGCTGATGATCTTCATCTTCCACGTAAACTTGAGAGAGTGAGGCTTGGCCTCTCAGGGGTTGAGCATCGTCTCTACAGCTTTGCTCTCAGATACCTTCGGGTCCTTTTTGACACACATAAAACGAAGATACCTTCTCTTGATCTTAAAGAACCTCCCAGTGGCCCCCTGCTTGCCCTGGCTGCTTACAAAGGGAGAGGCTGGGGTCACAGCCTGGGGCATTTTCGGCTGGTCAGGTACCTCCTGCACCCGCTCATCATTTAATGAGCTTAATTTTAACACTCCCTGGGAGAAACTGGTTCCCTCTGGGGCTCCACTACTCTTGTCGATGGTGTGGGCTGAGGAGGAGCCACAGAAAGACATTGGGGGGCTGTACTGGGCTGTGGCACCTCACTGTTTCTCACCTTGGCACACAGTCCAGAGGTCTGGTTGGGCTGTGCTTAGGCTGTCCTGGATTCCTGGTGCAGGTGGGACATGGCCATTAGATAAACCGTTCAAAGAATTGTGGATGTAGTAATCATAGGTGGGAATGGCAGGCTTGGTGGAACTACACTGTTTGGGTTTAGCACAGGTGGTAGGATGCACCTCATGGGGTGAGGAAGAAGTGTGGCTATTGGTGCAATGGGCTGCAGCTTGGGGTTCCAGGGTGCTGCTGTGGCTCTCCATCTCAGATGTGTTGTGACCCAGAAGCAGATAGGTGGCCATCACGTCATTGTACTTTTGGTTCAACAGGGAGTCATGAATCTCTTCCTGTGCGTAACCCATGTTCACCATCACCTCAATGCACCAGGGGTCATCATAGTCTGGGAGTGGCTGGACATATAGCCTGTTTTTCTTTATGGCCCACCTTCATCCATAGATGTCCTGGGATCTCCTCTAATGTGGCTCTCTTTCTTGGGTCACGAATGAAAATTTTGCTCAGCAGTTATTAACACTGTGTAGACATGTGGAAAGGAATATCATATTGTCCCTCCAGTACCTGCTCTCACAGCTTCAATAAGGTCTTTCCACCAAAAGGCAGAGATGCACTTACCATGAAGTACAGGATGACTCCCAGGCTCCACACATCCACTGGGGGTCTGTCATACTTTTCTCCCTGAAAGAGTATAAGGGGAACTTATACTCTTGTAAGGGAATAAGGAGGACTGCCACAGAAGATATCCAGCTTGTTTCCCGTGGTGAATTCAGTTCCAAAGCCAAAGTCTGCAAGTTTGATGTTCATTTCCTCATCCAATAGCAGGCTTGCTGTTCTCAGATCCCTATGAACAATACCCTTGTTGTGACAATACTACATCACCAACACTATTTAGTGAAATTTTCTTTGGGCCTCTTTTTCACTCATCAAACCATGAATCACTAGGTGATAAAACATGTCCCCTCCACTTGCATATTCCATCACTATATTGAGGGTGTTCTCATACTCCATCACTTGAAACAGCTTTACAATATTTGGATGATGGAGAGCCTTCATAATTTTTATTTTTTGGTATAGTCTCGAGGTTGGAGGACGTCTGTTGGATCTTGTCAGCTGTTTTAATCAGTACCTCTTTGCCAGTGTTGATGTGCTGGGCCAACTTGGCCCTGGCAAATGTCCCATTGCCAATGGTTCTGAGGAGGTGGTAATGTCCCACATGGGTTTCCTTCTCAGCAGAGAAGGCTAAGTGGCTCCATAGCATGTTGGATGTGCAGTCAAGGCCTAGTGGGCTTTGGGATAAGAGATGCCCTTGTGGTAGTATTAAAAATGGAAAAGTGATGACTAAAAACCTAATGAAATATGGAAAAAATGAGAAAAATAAGTTAAAATGTAATAAAAAAGATAAAAGGAGAAAAAATTGAAACTTTAAAAGAAAAAACTTCTGAAAGCTAAAAACATAACTAGAAAAAATCAAATAGATCGAATGAAAGTGACTAAAATAAAAGAATAAAAGTAAAATGAAAACTCAGTAATCAGAAAAATAATAATCTACAAGTTTGAAGTGATGTAAAACAAAAGAGGTAAGGAAAATTAATAAAATGGGAAATTTAAAAACATATTGAAAAGATAGAAAAACAAAAGAACTGAATGCAAAAGGATATACAAGAGAAAAATATAGAAATGAAAAGAATAAATTAAAAAGGAATAATATGACAAAACTAAAAAATAAAGAAAAAGATTAAATGTGAATATCAAAGAATACAGAAATGAGAAAAAATGGTAAATGGAAAATAAAGCAATAAAGAAAAGGATAAAGAAAAAAGATAAAAACATAAGATATAAATGAAAAAGGTAAATGAGAACAGCAAAAGGAGGAAATGGAAAATTAAGATTAAAATGGCAAAAGGTAAAAAATTGTAAGCAAGATAAATGCTATATATAAACACAAAACAATAAATAAAGGGTCAAGAAAAAGGCAATAAACAATTAAAAAAGGATAAGAGCAGATATAAAATGACAAAAGTAAAATAATAGTAAAATGATAAAGAAAAAATAAGTACATAGAAAAAGTAAAATGAAAAATTGAGGAAATAAAGGGAAAGGAAAATAAATGAAAAAATAACAAAGGAATGAAGGAAAACAAGGAAAAGTAGAAACAGAAAAGAGTAAGGACAAAATAAGAAAAGCTAATAATGAAATAGACACAAACCCCACAATTTGAAGAGAATACAAGCTAAGTTCGATCACAGTCTCTCAGGTCGCTGAAACAGTTTCCTGAGCTAGAAGGACCACAAATTTAGGTGTCCAGGGACTTATAAAAAAAAAAAAATTTTTTTTTTTTTTTTTTTTTTTATACACGGGCTTGGAGCTCCAAACAATTGACTCTTTATGAGGTTGCCACAAGAAATGGACCAGTCAAGACTGGGGATAATTCACTGTGCCTTCACTTTTTGGTCTCAAAAATACCCATTTTTTCAAAAAGAAAAATGTGTGTGTGTGTGTATTGTATATAGGGAGAGAATTCCACAGAGCTTTTCTTTCTTTTTTTTATTGATTTTCATATTTTTTATTGTGTTGAAAATATACATAACAAAACATGCCATTTCAACAATTTCTACCTGTACATTTCAGTTACATTGATTATATTCTTCAAGTTGTGCAAGCATTCTCGCTGTTATTTTCCAAATCATTCCACTACCTTTAACAGAAACTCAGTGCCCCTAATCAAAAACTCTTCCTTTTCCCCTCCTTGTCGCCCCTGGTAACCACTAATAACCTTTGTCTTGTGTATATTTGCTCATGTCCTGAATTATTTTGCTCAGGTTGGTGTTTTCAGGCTTCATGTTTTTGTATACATCAGGACTTCATTTTTTGCGGGGCGGGGCGGGGGGTCTGTGATATTCTATTGGGAGTCCCTGGCTTGCAGCAGCAGTTAAGTGCTCATCTACTAGGTTTCAGGTTCAAACCCACCCAGAGGCTTCTCACAAGACAGGCGCAGCGATCTGCTTCTGAAAAGTCACAGCCTTGAAAACCCTATGGAGCAGTTCTACTCCATTGTGTGTATGTAGAAGATTTTGTGTGTTCATCTCTTGGTGGACATTTTGGTTTCCATCTTTTGCCTATTGTGAAAAGTGCTACAGTGAATATTGTTGTACAGATTTCTGTTTGCCTCCCTACCCTCACTTCTTCTGGAATTGGGATTGCTGGGTTGTATGCTTCTACAACTCCCCAAACTAAAGAATCAAAATCTTTCCCTGAGACCAGAAGAACTAGATGGTGCCCAGCTACAACCAATGACTGCCCTGACAGGGAACTCAACAGAGAACCCCTGATGGAGCAGGAGAGCAGTGGAATGCAGATCTCAAATTCTCATAAGACCAGACTTAATGGTCTGACTGAGACTAGAAGGACCCCAGTGGTCATGGACCCCAGACCTTCTTTTGGCTCAGGACAGGAACCATTTCCAAAGCCAACTCTTCAGACAGAGATTAGACTGGACAATGTGTTGGAGAGGGATGCTAGTGAGGAGTGAGCTTCTTGGATCAGGTGGACACTACGTTGGCATCTCCTGCCTGGAGGGGAGATGAGGGGGTAGAAGGAGTTAGAAGTTGGGAAAATGGACACGAAAAAGGGGATTGGAGGGAGGGAGCAGACTGTCTCATTTGCAGGAGAGCAATTGGGAGTATGTAGCAAGGCGTATACAAGTTTTTGTGTGAGACTGACTTGATTTGTAAACTTTCACTTAAAGCACAATAAAAATTAAAAAAAAAATCAATGAATAAGGATCAAAGCAAATATGGCTCCAAAAAAGATTGCCAGCTCTACCCTGCCTACTCGGTAATTATTCCTTTGATTTTCAAACCTGTTAATAGATATTACAATACTGGTAAACTAATAAAACTGCTGAAGAAAGTAGTGAAAATATGTGAGAGCAAGGAATATATAAGCCTTGTAAATTTGAAGTCTTGGTGGCAGGCATGACATTCCAAGGGCTTAGAGATTACCTCACAGAAGCCAAGGGTAAAGTCCAGACATTTTTTGGGGGCAAGGTTAAATTATTTACTGCACAGGCCATCCCCTGGTCTTTGGCCAAGACTCTCTTACAGCAAAATGATCATATCCCCAACATTTGAAGGAGCCACTGTGGCATAGGGGTATATTTAAAGGAAAAACTCGACTACCCTACAAAGCTATTGCATACGTTTTAATATTTTTGTCTCTTGATCTACCACTATTTGTGCCTTATGATAAAGTTGTGGAGAACTATTTAGCAGAGAAATTTGCTGATGGTTAGGTAAATCCAGTTATTCAGTAAAGCAATCATTCCCATCAGTATTACATCATAAGGAGACTTTAAACTTCCCAATGCGTTTGACAATCAGTATCAACATTATAATCTTACCAACGATGCCAATGTTACACCTTTAATGCACTATCGTTAGTAGATGTAACCTGAAAAATAAGAGTCAAAAGTTACTGGCACTCTACTAAAGCCCCATTCAGTCATTATCAATTAGATCAGTCTATCATCACATCGTATTACCAAAATGTTTCCCAGAGCATTGCCACTCAGGTTTTCAGGATTCCGTTTGACTTTGTCAGGTTCCAGAAGCAGGGGAGGCTTCATACGGCAACGTGTGGCTTTACCCTTTCAAGCATGATGTATAAATGAGCTAAGAGACAATATTATTGCTTGCTTTGAACCTCTTTTTGGGCACCAATGTAGTACTGGATTTTCCTCACTGAATAACCCATTTATTCATTATTTTATACCAATGTATTATTCCTCTTTCTTTCCATATGTAGTTAATTTTTACCCAAAATTTACCACTTTTGGAAGGGAAGTTAGGTCTGTCACTGTGTTGGTCCAGATTGCTGGCAGCAATACTAGCCTAGCAAGAGCCTTCTTCTCACTCCATTCCCATTCATATAACACAGGATTGTATAGATAAGGAACTACTGAGCTATCTCGACCGCTAGACAATGTAGCTGCATTCATTGCTAACCCCAATTTTGCTTAATGTTTTGAAGGCACAGTCCACCCGATCAGATTCTTGAGAGTTCTAACAAAAAGATTTAAACATATAGTTTCAGTTTCTTGCTTAGGAGTCATCCACAGTTGCAGCACTGATCCTGGCACCAATTAATTGTATCAGGTAGGGGGGAAAAAAAAAAGAAAGTTGAGGTGATGTGGGAAAGAATTGTAGAGTCATGCCAGCATCCTCTTCTAACCTCCCTTCCTATGATGCCCCAGAAAAGTAGAGGAATTTATCAGGTTGGATTGCTCCCTTGGCCCCCTTAATCTTAAGTGTGAGCACATACTCATGAAGGTTAGCCAGCCCTATATGCCTTTATTGTTGTTTTTGTTAGGTGCTGTCAAGTAGGTTCTGACCCATAGTGAGCCCATAATAAGAAAATGAAACACTGCCCAGTCCTGTGCCATCTTCATAATCATTATTATGCTGAAGCCCATTGTTGCAACCACTGTGACAATCCATCTCATTGAGGGTCTTCTTTTTTGCTGACTCTCTACTTCACCAAGCATAATGTCCTTGTCTGGAGCCCTGGTGGTGTAGTGCTTAAGAGTTAACCATAAGGTGAGCCGTTCGAATCCACCAGCTGCTCCTTGGAAACTCTATGGGGCAGTTCTACTCTGTCCTATAGGGTTGCTATGAGTTGGAATTGACTTGACAGCTATGGCTTTGGTTTTTTTGCTTTTAATGCCCTTCTCCAGGGACTGGTCCCTCCTGATAACATGTCCGATGTACTTGAGATGAAGTCTCGCCATCCTTGCTTCCAAGGAGCATTCTGGCTGCATTTTCTCCAAGACTGATTTGTTCATGCTTCTGGAAGTCCACATTATATTCAATACTCTTCAGCAGTGCCATAATTCAAAGGTATCAATTGTTCTTCGGTCTTCCTTATTCATTGCCCAGCTTACACATGCATATGAGGCAACTGAAAACACCATGGCTTGGGTCAGGCATACTTTAATCCTTAAAGTGACATTTTTGCTTTTCAACACTTTAAAGAGGCCTTTTGCAGATTTGCCCAATGCAATATGTCATTTGATATCTTGACTGCTGCTTCCATGGACATTGTGGATCTAAGAAAAATGAAATCCTTGACAACTTCAATCTTTTCCCTGTTTATTATGATGTTGCTTATTGGTACAGTTTTGAGGATTTTTGTTTTCTTTACATTGAGGCACAATACAAACTGAAGGATGTAGTCTTTGATCTTCATCAGTAAGTGCTCTTCACTTTCAGCAAGCAAGGTTGTGTTATCCACATAATTCAGGTTGTTAATGAGTTTTCCTCCAATCCCGATGCCCCGTTCTTCTTCATAGAGTGCAGCTTCTCAGATTATTTGCTCAGCACACATATTGAATAAGTGTGGTGAAAGGATACAATCCTGATGCATACCTTTCTTGATTTTGAACCTCTCAGTATCCCCTCATTCTGTTTGAACAACTGCCTCTTGGCCTATGTACAGGTTCCTCATGAGCACAATTAAGTGTTCTGGAATTCCCATTCTTCTCAATGTTATCTATAATTCGTTATGAACTACACAGTCAAATGCCTTTGCCTAGTCAAGAAAACACAGGTAAGCATCTTTCTGATACTCTCTGCTTTCAACCAAGACGCATTTGACATCAGCATCCCTGTCTCCTTCTGAATCCAGCTTGAATATCTGGCAGTTCCCTGTTGATGTACTGTTGCAACCCCTTCTGAATGATCTTCAGCAAAATTTTACTTGTGTGTGATATTAATGATATAGCTTGGTAATTTCTGCATTCCGTTGGATCACCTTTCTTTGGAATGAGCACAAACACAAATCTCTTCCAGTTGGGGCCAGGTAGGTGTCTTCCAAATTTCTTGGCATAGACAAGTGAGAGCCTCCAGCACTGCATCCATTTGCTGAAACATCTCTATTGGTATTCATCAGTTCCTGGAGCCTTGTTTTTCACCAATGCCATCAGTGTAGCTTGGATGTCTTCCTTCGGTACCATTAGTTCTTCATCATATGCTACCTCCTGAAATGGTTGAACATCAACAAATTATTTTTGGCACAGTGACTCTGTGTATTCCTTCCACCTTCTTTTGATGTTTTCTGTGTTGTTGCTTAATTTTTCCCTATAGAATTCTTAAATATTGTAACTCTAGGCTTGGACTTTTTCTTCAGTTCTTTCAGCTTGAGAATGACAACCGTGTTCTTCCCTTTTGGTTTTTCAACTCCAGCTCTTCACATTGCATCATAATACTTTACTTTGTCTTCTCAAGCCACTTTTTAAAATCTTCTGTTCAGCTCTCTTACTTCATCATTTCTTCCTTTCACTTTAGCTATTGTACTTTCAAGAGCCCACCACGTATCTATCAGCTTGTAGTACTGTTGTGGCTTGTGTGTTTCTCTGATACTTGAAGCTTTGCTTCTGGTTTTTGAAATACCAGCAGGGCATTCTTGGTGGACAAGTTTCAGTGGAGCTTCCAGGCTAAGAAAGACTAGGAAGAAGGACATGGCAGTCTACCTCTGAAAAAATTGGCCAGTAGTAACCTTATGAATAGCAGCAGAACATTGTCTGAAATAGTGTCAAGGATTTTATTTTACTTGGATCCACAATCAATACTCATGGAAGCAGCAGTCAAGAAATCGAGTAAGCCAGCACAACTTGTACAAAGCGAGGTCATGGAAGCTCCATAGACACATCCAAACTTCCTGAGGGATCAAATTGCTGGGCTGAGTGCTGTGGTGATCATGGTACTGGGGAACATCTAGCTCAATTGGCATAACATAGTTTATAAAGAAAATGTTCTACATTTTGGCTTGGTCACTAGTGTCTGCGGTCTTAAAAGCCTGTGAGCAGCCATCTAAGATACTGCACTGGTCTCACACCTTCAGAAGCAAGGAATAATGAAGAAAACTAAACGTACAACGGAAAGGTTAGTCCAAAAGACTAATGAGCCACATCTACCACAGCCTCCACCAGACTGGAGTCCAGCACAGCTAGATGATGCCCAGCTACCACCACTGACTGCTCTGACAGGGATCACAATAGATGGACCCGAACAGAGCTGGAGAAAAAAATGTAGAACAAAATTCTAACTCACAAAAAAAGACCAGACCTACTGGTCTGACAGAGACTGGAGAAACCCTGAGAGCATGGCCCCTGGACACCCTTTTAGCTCAGTAATGAAGTCACTCCTGAGGTTCACTCTTCAACCAAAGATTAGACAGGCCCATAAAACAAAATGAGAGTAAAGGGGCACAACAGCCCAAGGACAAAGACTAGCAGGCAGGAGGGGACAGGAAACTTGGTAATTGGAAACCCAAGGTTGAGAAGGGAGAGTGTTGACATGTTGTGGGGTTGTTAGCCAATATCATAAAATAATATGCGTACTAACTGTTTAATGAGAAACTAGTTTGTTCTATAAACCTTCATCTAAAGTACAATAAAAAAAGGAAAAAAAAAAGAAATCAAATTACTCATTGCATTGGACAAATCTACTGCAAAAGGCATCTTTAAAGTGTTGAAAAGCAAAGATATCACTTTAAGGACTAAGGTGTACCTGACCCAAACCATGGTGTTTTCAATCATGGCATATGTATGTGAAAGCTGGACAATGAATAAGAAAGACCCAAGAAGAATTGATGCCTTTGAATTATGGTGTTGATGAAGAATATTGAACATACCATGGACTGCCAGAAGAACAAACAACTCTGTCTTGGAAGAAGCACAACCAGAATGCTTATTAGAAGCAAGGATGGTGAGACTTTGTCTCACTACCTTGGTCATGTTATCAGGAGGGTTCAGTCCCTGGAGAAGGATGTCATGCTTGGTCGGGTAAAGGGTCAGCTAAAAAGAGGAAGATCATCAAGTTGATAGATTGACACAGTGGCTGCAACAATGGGCTCAAGCATAGCAACAATTGTGAGGGTGGCTCAGGACCAGGCAGAGTTTCGTTCTGTTTGCACATAGAATGGCTATGAGTCAACACCTAACAACAACACATTCAAGAGCAAGCTTAAGTCTCTTCTGACATTCATTTTGGTCTTTTCTTTCTTTCCTGTCTTTGAAATGACCTCTTGCTTTTCTCATGTCCTTGGTGTCATTCACAATTTGACTGGTCCTTGGACATTGTATTAAATGTGTTCTTGATATATACAGCTTCACATCTCCCCATTTTAAACAATACAATGTTTCGGTTCTCATTCCAATTTTCAATTACACCATTACTCTAAGGATGAAAGTGCATTCCTCAGTCTTATGTGATGTGACAATGGCACATTGATGTACTATATTCTGTTTCAGTTCTTTTATAATTTTTTGAGGAGTCCTAGTGGCACAGTGGTTAAAGCACTTGGCTGCTAATCAGAAGGCTGGAGATTCAAACCCACCAGCCACTCCACAGAAGAAAGACATTGCAGCCTGCTTCCGTAGAGATTATGGCTTTGGAAATCCTATGGGACAGTTCTACTCTGTCCTAGAGGGTTGCTGTGAGTTGGAATCAACTTGACAGCATGAGTTTGTTGTTTTTTTTTAATAGCATTTTGAGTATTTGAATATGCCTTCGAGTATGTAAAGCCCAGTCCAGAGTAAGTATCTGTTTCTCTCAGGGTCCATTTGTAGTCTCCTGCGGCTACCAGCATCAGGTTGATTTGCAGCTATATGCAGGGCGTTTTCCCTGGTGAATCTGCCCCATAGCCATCTGCAGTTCCTGTCTCACTGGTTGGCAGACAGAACAGTTCTTATTGGGACTTTGTGCCTCTGAGGGTGGAGGAGAAATATGTCTAAATTTAGTCAATTTCTGCATTGCTGCAGCTCTCCTATGCCCTCTCATTCTATGGACCATCTCAAGGGAGCACACTGCCAGTTCTAATCAACTTCTGTTCCTGAAAATGGGTTCTTCTTTTGGGCATCAACATGTTCTACTTTAATGCACCCCTTAAGTTCCAAAAGTGATTTCCTTAAAGTTATGCCCCATATAGGCATTTCTATAAAAGGCCAGTTTTCTATCACCCGTCTACCTGATTCTACATCCAAGACATTGGCCTCCGCCTATTAGTCAGTAAAAACCCAAACATGGGGGCAAATAACATGCAATTCAGCCCACTATATTGATTTCTTTTTATCTTCTTCAATCAGATAGGGTGTTAACTCTTCACCTCTAAACTGCTACTCATAAAACAAGCAGCTATTTGTTGGTCATTCGAAAGCTATTCGTAGGATAATGCCCAAGTGGCAATAGGATTGGGAAGCTTCTTTGGTGGTTCTAAAGTCAGTCCCAGGGAAAAAGAGATCATCTAATTGTGAATATAATGAGTACCTCTTTGCATTCTCTCAGTAGCATGTTCCAGCACAAACCATTTCCAATTTATTATGGAACTCTTCTGGGCATGCCATTAGAGTATTTCTCCAATATCACCCAAGACATTATGGGTATTTCAAGAGTCAAGGTTATTTTATGTCCTTTAGTTATGGGGCATTTTCAATTAATGTCCATAAATTTTCTAATTCAAAATTTTAGCAGTCATTGCTGGGTAGTGCTCACATGCTTTTGCCATAAGTTGCAGTCCACATTAAGGACTCTAAGACTCCTTTTAAGTAGTTTTATGGATTGTTGTTGTTGTTAGGTGCTATTGAGTCAGTTCCAACTCATAGACACTCTATGTACAACAGAACAAAACACTGCCCAGGTCTGCACCATCCTCACAATTGTTGCTATGCTTGAGCCCATTTTTGTGGCCACTGTGTCAAACCCTGGTGGTATAGTGGTTAAGAGCTACAGCTGCAACCCAAAAGGTCAGCAGTTCAAATCCCCCAGGCGCTCTTCGGAAAATATACGCGCGGTTCTACTCTGTCCTGTAGGGTTGCTATGAGTCAGAATCGACTCAGCGTCAATGGTTTTCTTTCTTTCTTTTTTTTTTTTTGGTGTCAATCCATCTCCTTGAGGGTCTTCCTCTCTTTCACTGACCCTCTCCTTTACCAAGTCTGATGTCTTTCTCCTGGAACTGGTCCCTCCTGATAACTTGTCCAAAGTACTTGAGACAAAGTCTTGCCATCCTTGCTTCTAAAGAGCATTCTGACTGTACTTCTTCCAAGACAGATTTCTTCATTCTTCTGGCAGTCCATGGTATATTTGATATTCTTTGCCAACACCATACCTAAAATGCATCAATTCTTCAGTTTTTCTTATTCATTGTTCAGCTTTTGCATGCATATGAGGCAACTGAAAATACCATGGCTTGGGTCAGGCACACCTCAGTCCTCAAAGTGACATCTTTGCTTTTTTTTTGTTTAACACTTTAAAGATGTTACTTTTGTAGCAGACTTTCCCAGATTAGAACTAGCAATATTCCCAGATGTGGAATATGCATCCTTCTAAATCAAATAAACTGCCCTGAAACTGGACTTATTACATATTTTGTCTCCTAGGTACCCCATACTGTTCCAAATTAACAAGCTCTGTGGGCTCCGTCAATCTTATTGGTTTTCATTTAGCATGTTTAATAAATATTGTCTAAGGGTGGGTTTGGTTTGTCCTCTGTTTTATAATACTAAGTAAGGGAAGCATTCCTCCAGTAAGACATAATATCTATTTCCATAAAACTTTCAGGTAAAGGAGACGCAACCACTTCAAATAAAGTCCATTCAAACATTCCAGTTTTCATTCAAACTTTCACCTTGATCCCACCAACCACTGCATTCTCATATCCTCCCAATATAACTATAGCCCCTGTTAGGACTTCACGAACAGGAGTTTCAACCACGGTGCATGGGAACTCCATGTCAAGAAGTCCCAGAAATGTCTCTTCTCCACATTCTGACCATTTTACCAACTCATGCATATGGCCTTGGGTTCTTAGCCAGGGGTCGGGCCAAGGAATCCAGACCCTTTCTTCACACCCCACCTTGATTAGATTGCGGGATCATCACCTCATGAGATTCAAGTTCAGGTCAAAGTCAATATTGCCTTACAGATTTTTAAATTCCTCCAAAGTAGGGTTAATAGGTCACCCATTCTCCTTCCTCAGCCCATCCTGAAATCATGCCAGATTAATCTTCCTGAAGTATACCTCTAAACATATCACTTTTGTTCACTTATTTATTAATTCATTTACTCACTCATTCAATAAACAATTATTGATGATTACTATGTACCAGATCCTGGGCCGAGTGGTGAGGACTAAGTCCTGAAAAAAGACAAAGACTCTATCCTCAAGATACTTGAGAGGAGGGATTGTGTTTCTATTTCTTTTTGTGGCCAACTGCATATCTGAGACACAGAACATATAAACATAATCGTTCAACACAGGCATGAATTGGTAATTATTCTCACATTTATGAGACAAAGTCTTGCCATCCTCATGTTTATTTAGTGCCCGTATTGTGCCAGGCACTGTTGTAAGTGCTTTGCTAATTTGTTACTCCACCCACTAACCCACTGCCATTGAGTCAATTCCGACTCATAGTGACCCTATAGGACAGAGTAGAACTGCCCCATAGAGTAATTTGTTACTCGCAACAACCAAATGAGGTATGTACTGTTTCACAAAAGAGGAAATGGAGCCACAAAGAGATTAATAAAATCATCCAAGGTTTCACAGACAGTAGGTGGCAAAGTTAAGCCAAGTGACCTGACTCCAGAGCCAATACTCTTAATCTCTATAAATTAATGATTGAATTCACAGTTTAGTAAAGAAGAAAGATTCAAGAGGCAATTATCAAACTATCAAAAAATACCCTTAATGGAAAATTATAGGAACATTCAGGAAACATAGTGAATACAGCAGTGATTTTTGGAAAACTTGGTACCTACCCACACAAAAAAACCCAAATCAAATGAGTTGTCATTGATTCGGTTCTAACTCATGGCAGCCCACATACAGTATCTACACAATGTCCTTAAATTGCTCACAACTGCCCACTAAACAAAGTCCGAAGTTGTACCTTCAAATTAAAAAAAAAATTTAAAAACCTGGATCCAGTTTAAATATACACTTTTTGCTTTATCCACTACTATCCTCCTACAAATATCTTTTATACCTGTAGTTTACTGATTCCCACCACAGCTCATCATTTCCAGCCTCCACGCTTCTTCACATCTTGGTTAACAGAACCCAGATTTATCTAATGAATTCCTAAAATGTACCAAGCTTTGTAATGGACACCTCGCGTATATGACTTACCACACTACCAACGAAGGATGAGACAGATGAGATGGCTAAGGTTCTAAGAGGAGGAAGGTTGTGCACAAGCTCCCAAAGCTATCAAGTAGCTGAGCTTGGTTCCAAAAGCATGTCTGCCTGAGTTCAAAGCTAACAGCATTTCCTCTGAGACACCTGCCTCTCTGCATTCTCATTGCCTGGAGTTCCTGGGCCCATTTTCATCAATTTCTTCCTATACAGAACTCCCAAGTCAAAGGTAGTTTCTTTTTCTATGTCCTGAGATCAGATAAGTGGTTTATGCCACTCTGTGACACTGACAGCATTCTGTCTCATAGTATCATAATTCACCTAAAAGACTGAGGCTTCCTTTCACCCAAGAGGGGCTGGTGTGTGCCCTACTGATGTAATTACTGATTCAATGAATTAATCTCAAGTATCTTCCTTCCTTGCACACCTAAGCTTTCACCTACTTACTTTGGCACTTCATGTCCTTTCACAGCTCTTAAGAAAACTTTTAGGTGTCAGGAACTGGCAGATTTAGTTGTTTACTTCATCTTATTGATGAGGCTCTACATAAGGAAGCATCACCCCTATCCCAGTACCCCCACAACTTGATGCCCAGGGCCTGTCATAGCCTACAGAAATAAGGTGTGAATCTCTGTTCTTTGAGGAGCTCAAGTGAATCAGATACTAATAACTGTGTTACATATCATGGGCTTTGGAAAGGCCTGGCTGGCATCAGAGATCTTCCACCAGGGGCAACAGAGAGCTATAACTGAATCCAGGGAACGGAACTGGGGGAGCAGCACTCCATAATAAGTCCTGCTATGAACCCCAGAAGCCAGGGGGACTGGAGCCATCTTGAAGCCATCTTAGAAAACCGCTGCATGTGCACCTTAATTAACATATCCCCACCCAAATGGGCCACTTCCTGGAAAACCCCACCTATGTCCATGAATAAACATAAATCCTTTCCCCACTCAAAGACCTTTAAAAACCTATGCAAGTTCTTAGTTCAGGGAGATGGCAGTATGCGTTGCCTAGGCCCTCCTCATCTCCGCTTGCAAGCCTCTTTTAATAAAGCTTTGCTTGTATGGAAAATTCTCCATGCCTCACCTGTTCATTCTTGATCCGTGAAAGGCAAGAACCTCCTTCAATTAAAGGTGAAGAGGCGCTGGCAACAATTTCACATTCCCATTAGGAATACACAAAATTTTTAATTTCTCCACATTTTCACCAACACTTTTTTCTTTTTTTTAAATAGGAGCTATCCTAGTGGGAATGAAGTGGTATCTCACTGAAGTTTTGATTTGCATTTCCCTGATGACTAGTAATGTCGAGTATCTTTTTTCTTGTGCGTTTCTTCTTTGTAGAAAAGTCTATTCAAGTCTTTTATTCTCTTTTTAATTGGTTATTTGTCTGTTTATTTTGGAATAAAACTATAAGAAATATGTTTGATTTGCAAATATTTTCTCTAATTCTATGGGTTTTCACTTCTTTAATGTGATCCTTTGAAGCACAAAGTTTTCAAATTCAATTTATCTATTTTTTTCCCTGGTTGCATGTGCTTTTGGTCTACATTTAAGAATCTTTTGCCAAATCCAAGGTCAAGATTTGTCCCTATGTTTTCTAAGCATTTCACAGTTTTAGCTCTTACATTCAGGCCCTTGATTCACTTTGAGTTTTTTTTTTTAAATCTCATTTGAGTTAATCGTCCTATTTTATCCTTTTGCATGTGGCTATTTTTTTTTTTTTTTATCCATTTGTCCTAGCACCATTTATCAAAAAGACTATTCTTCCGCCATTGGATGATCTTGGCACCTTTGGTGAGATGAGTTCTACATATATGTGTGTGTGTGTGTGTGTGTGTGTGTGTGTGTGTGTGTGTATGGAAACCCTGGTGGCGTAGTGGTTAAGTGCAACGGCTGCTAACCAAGAGGTCAGCAGTTCAAATCCGCCAGGCACTCCTTGGAAACTCTACAGAGCAGTTCTACTCTGTCCTATAGGGTTGCTATGAGTCGGGACTAGGACGGCAGTGGGTTTTTTTATATATATGTATATGGGTTAATTTCTATACTTTCAATTCTAATCTTTGATTTATATGTCTATTCTTGTGCCAGTACCACATTATCTTGATTACTGTTGCTTTGTAGTAGGTTTGAAATCAAGAAGTGTGAGTTCTCCTACTTTGTCCTTCTTTTTCAAGATTGTTTTGGTTATTCTCTGTCCCTAGTAATTCCATACGAATTTTAGAATCAGTTTGTCAATTTGTGTAAAGAAATAATCTGAAATTCTTATAGGGATTGTGTTTAATCAGTAGATCAGTGTGGAGAATATTGCCGTCTTAAAAATGGTAATTTTTCCAACTCATGAACATGATGTATTTTTTCTAATTATTTAGATCTTAAAGTTATGTCAACAATAGTTTTTACTTTTCAGTATATGTCTTACACTTCTTTTCTAAAACTTATTCCTAAGTAGTTTATTCTGTAATTTTTGATGCTTTTGTAAATGGAATTATTTGCTTAATTTCATTTTTTGATTATTCATTACAAGTATATAGAAATACAATTGATTTTGGCATATTGATCTTGTATCTTACAGCCTTGCTGAATGCA
Organism: Loxodonta africana; assembly: GCF_030014295.1. Taxonomy (NCBI): domain Eukaryota; kingdom Metazoa; phylum Chordata; class Mammalia; order Proboscidea; family Elephantidae; genus Loxodonta; species Loxodonta africana. The sequence continues at coordinate 19,553,230 of NC_087344.1, forward strand.
TTTATTAGTCGAAATAGTGTTTTAGCGGATTAAGATTTTCTCTACATCATCTCTCATGTCATCTGCAAATATAAATAGTTTTACTTTTTCCTTTCCAGTTTGGGCACCTATTATTCCTTTGCCACATAGAGTTTCCAAGGAGCACCTGGTGGATTCAAACTGCCGGCCTTTTGGTTAGCAGCCATAGCACTTAACCACTATGACACTAGGGTTTTTTTTTTTTTTTTTTTTAACTTTTTAAAGAATCTTCTAGGTAGCATTAAAATTTAATCTTATAATTTGGAGGCAGTAATACACTTAGATCTAGACAGAAGGAGTCCCTATCCTGGGTCCCTGCTCTAGAGGCCCTCAGTATTTCATGTTATTTTTCCATCAAGTCAGTTCCGACTCATAGCGACCATATGAGTGACAGAACTAAACACTGCCTGGTTCTTACAATCGTTGTTATGCTTGAACTCATTGTTGCAGCCACTGTGTCAATTCATCTTGTTGAGGGTCTTCCTCTTTTTTGCTGACCCTCCATTTTACCAAGCATGACGTCCTTCTCCAGGGACTGATACCACCTGATAACATGTCCAAAGTAGATGAGACATAATCTTGCTATCCTTGCTTCCAAGGAGCATTCTGGTTGTACTTATTCCAAGACAGATTTGTTCTTTTTTTTTTGCGGTTCATGGTATATTCTTCACCAAGACCACAACTCAAAGGCGTCAATTCTTTGGTCTTCATCATGCATATGAGGCAATTGAAAACATCATGGTTTAGGTCAGGCAGGCCTTAGTCTTCAAAGTGACATCTTTGCTTTTCAGGGCTTTAAAGAGACCTTTTGCAGCATTCCAATTCATGAATATGGTGTATTTTTTTCTAATTATTTAGACCTTCTCAAATTTATTTCTACAATATTTTGCACTTTTAAAAATGTGTCTTACAGTTCTTTTAATATATTTATCCCTAAGTATTTCATTGTATTTTTGATGCTTTTGTAAAGTGAATCGTTTCTCTTAATTTCAATTTTTGGATTGTTTATTTCAAGTATATAAAATTTGACTGGCTTTTGCACATTGATCTTGTATCCTGCAACCTCGCTGAGAGTGTATATTAGTCCAAATAGAATTTTAGGAGATTACTTAGGATTTTCTCTATGTCATCTCTCATGTCATCTGCAAATAGAGGGAGTTTTAACTCTTCCTTTCCAAGTTGGTGCCTTTTATTTCTTCTGCTTCCTCTTCTTATTCTTCCTTTTTTGCATAATTGCCCTATGTACAACCTCCACCACAAGTTGAACAGACATAGAATGAGTGGACATCCTTTTTTTTTCCTGATCCAAAAGGAAAGTATGCAGCCCATTAAGTACAACGTTAACTGTGGGTTTGTCATAGATTCCATTTATGAAGTGGAAGAAAGGGATATATGTGAGGTTCTAAAACTATTATGTTAAAATGAAAAAAAAAAAAGAGCAGTTTTATATGTCAAAAAGAGTGACATGCTGGGAATTTCATAGGATTCAACCCAATATAAGGAATAGCTAAGAAAATGTTAAATACAAAATTCAGGATAGTGGTTATTTCTTGGCAAGAGGGAGGATGATTAGACTGAGAGAGTCTCACAGGAGGATTCTAGATGACTGTAAATGTCATTTTTCCATTTAAGTGGTAAATATATATGTTTATATTATATGAATATTCTATAAGAAAACAGTTAAATTACACACACTTTTTATGTATGCTATAGTTCACAAATAAAATTTTTAAAAACTCTCATGTATCATATTTTAAATACATTCCAGCATTAAAGATATGTTTCCAGAACATAGAGCTCATCACTGTTTCACAAGGGTCTTTTTAACCATGTTTTCTCTAGGGGCTTATCCACAGGGTCCAGAGTCAGTGGTCCTTGAATGAGGGGCAGATAGCTGCAGATTTAACAAAGACCCAAGATGCTGCAGGTGGCTAAGGCCATCACTGGGTGAAATCCTGCCCTAGCAAATGCCATGGAGGCCTGTCCGGGAGCTGTCCCCAGAAGTGGTGCTGACAATAATGAAAGTCAGTGAGGATGAGAACAAAAGGCTCTCTGGCATTCAATTTTCCAGGGAGTCATCCATTCTCATCGTGAATTATCTCCTTAGATTAAAAAAGATCCTTGATAAAACCAAACTTTCTCCTTGCTTCCCTATAATGTCACATCCAACACCTCCCCTATATGGTTGAGTCCTTCAAAGACTACAGTGACCATATTGCCTTTATTCAAGCATATTTAATGTGTGGATTTCATCTGAAATGAATAAGAAACAACAGAAAAGGTGACACAAGGTATAAACAAGAAAGTCAAAGCCATTGCTCGCAGGTAATCAATGAGAAGGAATCAAAGAAAATTAACTCTCAGGGAAACATAATTCGCCTCAGTCTGTAAAACCCATAATTGTGTCTTTGATTATATTACTAGATTCACTCAAAATGCTGATACATATTTTTTAAAAAATGAGGAAAACTAACTGCTAAAGCAAATGCTAAAAAATGTGTGAAAACAAAAGGATTGTAAGGTCCAAGAATAGATGGATATATATACAGAATACAATATTAGCTAAATTTCATTGAGTACTTACTGTATGCCAGGCATTGTGCCTACTGAGTTCCCAACAGTAATTACATTCTTGATCAATGTCACTCCAACTGTAATACTTGGACTATCCACAGTGGAATCACCTATGATCTTGTCAGACATGCACATTCATGGGCCCACCTCACAGTAACCAAAGCCAAACTCATTGCCACTGAGCCAATTCTGACTCACAGCAGCTTTATAGGACAGAGTAGAACTGCACCTATAGAGTTTACAATGAGCATTTGTTGGATTCAAAATCACTACCTTTTGGTTAGCAGGTAAATGCTTAACTACTACACCACCAGGGCTACCAAAATCACTGAGGATGAGCCCAGGAATCTGTGAATTAACAAGTTATCCAGTTCTCATACACATTAACATTGGAGAACAACTGCTGTAGGCGATATGTCAAATCCACTCATAATAATTCCATTCCCCTCACCAGAGAATGGTTTATGAAGGGTTCTGCATGTCCCAATTCAGGCATATCAGCTGTGAAAGGATGTTTTCTGAAAGAGTCATTGGAAAAGTAACCTCTTTATTAAAAAAAAAAAAAAAAAGGCATAGTCAGCTTTCTGGTATACAATGCCTGTAAGTGATGCAGCCATCTGGTGACCTTGAGGGAAACCTGTCCTAGTACACAATCAGTCAAATATCACAAAGCTAGAGAGGAACAAAGTCAGTTTCCATACCTATTTTGCACTACTGTTAGTCACTAGGAGACCCCTGTGACATAGTGTTTAATTGCTACAGATGCTAACCAAGAGGTCGGCAGTTCGAATCCACCAGGTGCTCCTTGGAAACTCTATCTGGGAGTTCTACTCTGTCCTAATGGGTCACTATGAGTCAGAATCAACTCGACCGCAGTGAGTTTTTCTGTGGATTAGTCACTATGGTATAAACCATTGTACCAAAAGAATTGAAAACAAGAACACAGATACTTGTAAACCAATGTTCATTGCAGCATATTCACAACAGCCATAAGGTGGAAACAGGCTAAATGCCCATCAACAGATGAGTGGGTCAGCAAAATGTCATAATACAATGGAGTACTACTTGCCATAAAGAGAAATAGCCCTGATACATTCAACAACATAGCTGAACTTTAAAATATTACGCAGAGTGAAATGTCAGTTACAAAAGGACAAATACTATATGATCCCTTATAAATGAAATACCTGGGATAAGGCAGTGTAGAGAGAACAAAGTTTATTAGTAGTTACCAGGGTCAGCAAGTAAGAAAAAAGAAAGGGAGACTCATTGCTTAGGGACACTGCTAAGGGTGATGGAAAAATTTGAACATGAATACTGGTGATGATTGAACAACATGAAGAAAGTAATTAATGCCACTAAATGGCACATGTAAAAAATATTGAAATGGCAAATGTGTCAGTGTATATATATAGTTACCAAAATAAACATAAATAAATAAATGCTTTAACATGCCTTGCTAATAAGGTAAAAATTATCACAAGAGAGAAGCATGTGTAAGTAAATAAATATACTCATAAGTAAAAATGAATTTGAATTGATAAACATATAAAGTTTTTTATCATCAAAATGAAAAAAAAAAAAAGAACTTGTTAATAAAAGGGTCTAACATTCTCACTCACCCAGTATTCTTTCACTATGACTCCTCTAGAAGTCCAAGCCTAAGGCAGATAAAACAATCATGAAAAAGAAAATAGTCTCCACAGGAGTTTCTTCAAGGCTCCCTTCATGTCCCTGTTCCTCAGGCTGTAGACAAATGGGTCCATCATTGAAGGGACCACAGTGTACATCACTGAGGCTACTGCTGTCTTCTTGAAAGAACAAGTAAGTGCAGAACTAATGTACACCCAAAAGCTGTCCCATAGAATAAGAAAACCACTGACAGGTGAGACCCACAGGTGGAGAAAGCTTTGTAGATTCCACCAGCTGATGGTATTCTCAGAATGGAAGAAACAATTTTAAAGTTAGAAAAAATAATCCCAAGGAGAGAAACACTACCCAGTACACTAGTTAGTAAATATGTCAGGATGTTATTGAGAAGAGTATTGGAGCAGGCAAGTTTGATGACCTGAGCAAGTTCACAGAAGAAGTGAGGGATTTCCCTGTCTGTGCAGAAGGACAGCCTTAGTATCATCAGACTGTGGAGCAGGGCATCCATCAAACTAATAAGCAAGGAGAGCAGAATCAGCAGGCCACAGAGGTGAGAGTTCATGATGACTGTGTACCTCAGTGGTTGGCAGATGGCCACACAGCGGTCATAGGCCATTGCTGCAAGGAGAAAATTTTCCATGCCTGTGAATATCATGAGGAAGCAAACCTGGGTGAGGCAGCCTGTGTAACTGATGGATTTGCTCTGTGTCTGGATGTTCATCAGCATCTTGGGGACAGTGGTGGTGCTGAAACACATGTCAGTGAAGGACAGGTTGGAGAGGAAAAAGTACATGGGGGTGTGGAGGTGGGAGTCTGAGCCGATGGCCAGGATAATGAGTAGGTTCCCCAACACAGTGACGAGGTACATGGTCAGGAATAGTCCGAAGAGGAAGGGCTGCAGTTCTGAATCCTCTGAGAGCCCCAGGAGAAAGAATGCTGCTACACCAGTTTGGTTTTCTGATGTCATGTTGTTGATGAGTCTGATGATGGAAGTGATAGGAAAGAGATCTAAAAGAGGTGCTTATTTCAGAGAAACTCTCGCATCTGTATTGTGAAACGAAGTGAATACTACAAATCTTTCTACTCTCTGTCTCCTACTCCCTCCCCTTCTTTCTATTCCTTCATCTGTCTTTGTCCCATCCTTCCTTCCTCCCTCCTTCTGTTTCCTCTCTTATCCATTATTATATCTCCCCCCAAATTTCCACCTGGATAAAGACCCAAATAGTCTCCTTGATTTTTTTTTTTCTTGTTGTCTTTCTGTGCCTTGAGTCAAATCAGACTCATAGCAACCCTATAAGACAAAGTAGAACTGCCCCCTAGGGTTTCCAGTGAGCAGCTGGTAGATTTGAACTGCTGATCTTTTGTTAAGCAGCCAAACTCTTAGACACTATGACACTAGTGCTCCTTGCTTTAAAAGTCTTCAACTCTCTGACCACATAGGTAGTATTTATGTGTTTATTGAATATCTATTCTTTATCCACATTGTGCCAAGTAATAGGAATAAAAGAGAAAATATACATGGCTTTTTCCTTGGGAATTTTCCCAAGCCTTTGAACTAGCAGAAAAACAAACTCTACATCCGTGTTTTAGAACAATGGTTCTCAAACTGCTTTTTGTCAGAATCAGTTAAAGGACTTGTTGAGCCCCCACACTCAGACTATGGGCTTCAGAATTTGGGGTCCACGGCTCTAAAATTTTTCTTTCTAACAAATTCTCAAATGCTATTGCTGATGGCCTGGGACTATACTTTGAGGTCTACTCTTCTAGAATGTCAACCATTGTGGTTGATGTACAATCAACTCATCTGCAGGGAGGAAAAGATGTGGTGCACTTCATGAGGAGATGGGGACCTGGCTCACCAGGCTCTGCAGAGGGACTTGGGGAGGAGTTCAAGCCCTCGACTCAATCAAGCTTCTTCATTTTCATTTTTTCCTCAAAATTTGTCCTTTCAATTTTCTATTTCCATTGGAATGTCCCATCATTTAGGTTCTTATCCCTTGTTGTTATTGTTCTAATTAATAGTTGTATTATCAGAATTGATAATAATAAATGTCAAAATTGTCAAAAACTGCTGCCATTACCACTACTAACACTTACTGAGCCCTGGCTATTCCAAGCCATTTTTAGGATTTGCTACAGATTCCATCACTTGCCTCTTGAAAAGTTCCAACTGAATTGAAACCCAGTTGCTTTCCATGGTATTCAAAGTCACCTAAACTCTGACCACGTAGGTAGTGACAGCATCAAAACAAGACCCACAGTCAGGACCTGAGGTCAGGATAGAGTGAGCTACGTGAAATTTCATGCTATTATACGATTATGGCAATGAGACTCTTCTCTTCCAATTATTCGAAGATGGAAACATTATTCCCATAAATGATATATACCCATTGCCATCTAGGCGATTCCAACTCATAGCATCCCTACAGAACAGAGTTACACTGCTGTATAGAGTTATCAAGGCTGAAATCTTTGCAAAAACAGACTGCCACATCATTCCCTGATGGAGAAGCTGGCGGATTGGAACCACCAACCTTTCAGTTAGCAACAGAGCTCTTAATCACTGCACCACAAGGGCACCAAGGTGATATGCGGGACATCTTTTTTTTCCCCATAACAGAAGAATGGGGGGAAAAAGAAAATACGTGGTCTTCAAAAACTGGTGAAGAAAAAAGCGCAACAATTTGTTAGTGTGTCCTAAGCAGAATCCGGATATCTTTGCTTTTTAACACTTTAAAGAGGTCTTTGGCAGCAGATTTCCTCAATGCAATATGCCATCTGATTTCCTGCCTGCTGCTTCCGTGGGTGTTGATTGTAGACCTCAGTAAAATGAAATCCTTGACAACTTCAATATTTTCTCCCTTTATCATGGTGTTGCTTAATGTCTGAGTTGTGAGAATTTCCGTTTTCTTTATATTTAGGTGTAATCCATGGTGATGAAGGCTGTAATCTTTGATCTTTATCTGCAAATGCTTCAAGCTCTTTTAATTTTCAGGAAGCAAGCCTGTGTCATCTGCACATTGCAGGTTGTTAATGAATCTTCCTCCAGTCCTGATACCCTGTTCTTCTTCATAAAGTCCAGCCTCTAAGATTATCGCCACAGCATACAGGTGGAACCAGCATGGTGAAAAGATAAAACCCTGACACACACTATTCCTGATTTGAAACCATGCTGTGTTCCCTTGTTCTGTTTGAACAACTGCCTCTCAGCCTATGTACAGGCTCTGCATGAGCACACTTGCGTGTTCTGGAATTCTGGTCTGTCTCAATGTTATCCATAATTTGTTATGATACACAATTGAATGTCTTTGCATAATAAATAAAACACAGGTAAACATCTCTCTGGTATTCTCTGTTTTTAGCCAATATCCATCTGACATCTGCAATGATATCTCTCATATCACATCCTCTCCTTTGTTCCACATCCTCTTCTGAATTATCTTCAGCAAAATTTTACTTACTTGTGATATTAATGAAATTGTTCAACGATTTCTGTATTCCATTGAATCACCTTTCTTTGCGATGAGCACAAATATGGATCTCTTCCAGTCAGTTGTCCAGGTAGCTGTCTTCCAAATTTCTTGGCATAGACAAGCAACCACTTTAAGCATTAAATCTGTTAGTTGAAATATCTCAATTGGTATTCCATCAATTTCTGAAGACTTGTTTTTCACCAGTGATTTCCGTGCAGCCTGGACTTCTTCCTTCAGTAGAAATGGTTGTCATCATATGCTACCTCCTGAAATGGTTGAGCATTGATCTTTTTTTTTTTTTTTTTTTTTGGTGTAGTAACTCTGTGTATTCCTTCCATCTTCTTTTGATACTTCTTGTATTGTTCAATATTTTGCCCATAGAATTCTTCAGAACTGCAACTCAAGATTTGAATTCTTTCTTCAGTTCTTTCAGCTTGAAAAATGCCAAGCATGTTCTTCCCTTTTGGTTTTATATTTCCAGGTCTTTGCACATTTCATTATAATACTTTGTCTTCTCGAGCTAACCTTTGAAGTCTTCTGTTTAGCTCTTTTACTTCCACATTTCTTCCATTTGCTTTAGCTACTCTGTGTTCAAGGGCAAGATTCAGAGTCTCTTCTGACATCCATTTTGATCTTTTATTTCTTTTCTGTCTTTTTAATGGCCCTGTGCTTTTGTAATGTATGATGTCTTTGATGTCATCCACAACTCGTCTGGTCTTCAGTCACTGGTGCTTAAAGTCAAAAATGAAAGATGTCACTTTGAGGATCAAGATGCGCCTGATTCAAACTATGGTATTTTCAACGGTCTCATACACATGGGAAATATTGACAAAAAATAAGAAGATTAAAGAAGAATTGATGCATTTGAATTATGGTGTTGGCAAAGAATATTTACAATACCTTGGACTTACAAAAGAACGAACAAATCTGTCTTGGAGGGAGCAGAGCCAGAATGGTCCTTAGAAGCAAGGTATGTGAGAATTTGTCTCAGGTCCATTGAACATGTTATCTCCAGTCTCTGGAGAAGAACATGATGCTTGGTAATGTAGAGAGTCAGCAAAAACTAGGAAGACTGTCAACAAGATGGATTAACACAGTGGCTATAACAATGGGCTTAAGTATAACAAGGATCATGAGGATGGTACAGGACCAGGCAGTGTTTTGTTCTGTTATACATAGGGTCACTATGAGTCAGAGCTGACTCGCTAGTACCTAACAACAACAACAACAATCAGAATTGAGAATAAGAAAGACATACTCTATCAACACAACCATCTAGGCTTCTTACAGAAGGTCTCAATGGTAGTCGAAAAAGAAGAAAGTTTGCCAAGTCACCTTAAAGGAGAAGAAAGACACTGAGCAAAGTATAAGAGGACACATTAAATACTTATATAGTTGTAGGGCTTAAAAAATTTAATCAATACAAGTTGCTTAGCAAGGAGCCTGGCATCTGGTGAGTGTGAAGTACTATTTAAGACTATCATGATAATTGAATACAATAACAGAACTTATTTTTAGTAATTCCTTACCTTCTCAAATGCAGCAATGTATGAAATAAACACATATACACTCTTTTCTGTTTAGCTGCCACTCCCATGTTTACATGTAAATCAGTGGAAAAAGAAACCACAGAATTTCAAATTTCAAATGGAATAATTAGTTTCTTGTTAATAGATTTTTACTTCTAAATTTATTTTCCTCTTCCTTTCCTCTCTTTTCAGATAGCGTATTGTGATCTGTCATTCTCTTCCAGTTTATGCCAGAGGATTGGAATAATCCCTCACTGCTCAGTAGCTTCGTTCATCCCCTCTTCCTTTTGTGTTTTGACTCATAGTCTCCATAGTATAAGTAGCAGGTGTTAGGAAAAGAAATAGTGAAAATCGATCATGGAATTTTGGCTCTTCTTTCCTTCTGTTTCTGGCTGGGCCACATCAAACCTGGGGTAGGAAACATGGGCACTGGCTCTTATGAGAATCCTGAGGTTGTGTACCAAGTTAAACTCTTAGTACACTTCCATTTCTGATGTTAAAATGAGCCTCCTGAAAATACCTGGATCCCTAAAACCAGGTAAGAGTTGATTGACTACAACCTCGATGCATTTTCCCATTTTTCTGATGAACCAATGCTTTAGAAAAAGTCATGAAAGTGCCTATTTCTAGGGTGAACAACTCATTAGGAATCTTATATTTTTCTCTTAATTGTACAAGGCGAACAAACTCTGTCCCCTCAACACAAATATCCAGGCAGCTTGACAGGAGGGTCTGACCTTAAGCATGGGGTCCTGACAACAAGCAACCTTAATAGCATCAATTAATTGGTGTAATATTTGGACTCTGACAGACCCGACTTTCATCCAGTCTCTAGCACTTGCTTTATCAACAAGAATATTTCTAGAACTCTTTGAGAATCTTCCATTACCTCATTGTATAGTGGGAACCATCACAAAACCTTACAGGAATTTTACAAGGATGAAAAATGAACAGATAAAACCCTCAAACAAGATGTTCAGCATATGACACCCTCTCAGTATTTCCTGTTGTGTTTTGTTCTGCATGGGCACAACCTGATGGTTCATTACAGAAGTGAGTAATTGGTGCACCAAAATAAAAGAAGTATAAAGAGAGAAAAAACATCCCTAGCAAGATAACTACAAATTTTAGGGAGGAATAGATATGCTAAAACTCTCCTGGGACTCTTCCTTATGTAAAAAAGCATGGGAAAGAAAGAATCCAAGTGAATATGAATGATATCAGTGTTCATTTCTAATGATATAAAACGTATAGAAATTAAAATGAATAAAGTACACCTAGATGTATCAACACAAAGAATGAAAACCCAAAAGAGAAAAGTACCACATCTATAGTAAGGAAAAATTTAAATAAGTTTTAAAATTACATAGATATAAATTTACACTTTTTATTCTGAAACATTTCAAGGATCTGAGCAGTACAGAGAAAAACAATAAATGCCTAGTTTTTCACCACACTCCACCATCAAATTAAAACCAAGTCACTGTATAATTTCTGTAGAAATTATTGAATGGGAACCTGAACCACCATGTAAATCTTCAGCAAAAACACAATAACATATTATTTAAAAAAATATGTTCCCACGCTTTCATTGTTTTCTTTAATAAAATAATGTGTACTTACTTGAAATACTCCTTTATTTTTCACATTCTCAATATTTTTCCCTCTTTCAGGAAAACTAACATAGAATTTGCATGTGTTAATCTCCTGTGTTTCCAATACATCTATTATGATTCTATCCATAATTAATATTTTAGTTTTGCTTTGATACTTTTATATACAGTAATTGCTTCTTAAAATGATACATTTAATGATTTATCAGTCTTGGTATACTTTGTTTTGGTTCATTAACTCCAGCTACCTTAAGATATTCCATTTTTGTTTACATCACAATTTATCCTTTCTGTAGCTGATGGACATTTTTATTGTGGTACACACACACACACACACAGTTTAAAATGCACCGGAGACCAACAAAATTCAAGACCATGGTTGTCTTTTAGGAAGGGAAGAAGAGAAATGAAAGGAAATATAAAGGATGTGTCTTACTCATGTACATTATTTTGTTACTTTTAAAAAAGAACTTTAATGGCAAAATGTCAGCATCTTTTAATTCTGGAAACATTGATACATGGGTGTTTGCCCTATTACTCTGTGCTCTGCTACATTTAAAATATTTAAGAGAACACTGGTTCACTTGGGATGTAGCTAGTGTAGGCTCCCTGGTTCTCCGTCTACTTTCTGAGTCCTCATATCATGGTAATCAGGTCAAGACCAAAGATCCCCCCTACTAAAGTGTGTCAAGGCCAAGGAACTGAAAGATATGGAGAAGCTGACCATATGCCCCAGTCCCCTGCCAAATAAATAAGAGAATATTTTAGAGAATTCTAAAACATTCATAAAATTTGAGCAAGGACAGTTTTGTTTTGAGGATGAAAAAAAAAAAATCTCTCCAACTTCAGGGTCAGAGTAGGTGATTAGGAGACTGAGAGCTGCTGAAGTACTTATGCAAAAGTACAAGGAATTATGTCAAGGAGATGATGAACAATTAGGCAGGGACCTCACAGATGATCCCATCTGGCTCCTCTTCTACCTGTGCTTAACTCACTGCTGCCCCAAATAGGCTCATAGACAACCACATCTCCCTATTTGCAAAAGATAAACTAGAGGATACCAGATTACCTGGGTGTCGTCACTAAGGAATGACATTCAGTTCTCCCCTGAAGGTTGAAGGATAAAAATGGAAGCTCTGTATTGAGGGAGCACAGAAGACAGGGGAAGGACCAGGTAGGATCCTGTGGAAAGTGATGGCCCCTGGGAGGAGGTCCAGGTGTGCTGCCTACTGACCTGGGCCAGCAGTTGAGTGGGTGGTCACAGGCAGACTATTTATAGTCTCTGTGGCCCTTTGAGGGTTCAATATCCAAAGCTCCTCATTAGTCAAACTTGTTTGCAAATCCTTATGGAGCAAGTCTAAAAGGAGCAAGAGCATCACTTTGGCTGACTCCTTCATTCTGAGAGGCCAGAACTATGCGTTGGTATGCATCACTTCCTCTTCCCTCCATCTCCTTCTTCTCACATCCATCTCAAATACCTCACACACATGGACACACCTCCATTTGTAACTGATGCTTGTCTTGTTCCATTATGTACATTGAAAGTAATCGCTGTGGTAACTACAACATCGGGAAGACTGACACCACATTTAGGCTAAAAAATATAGTGTATTCATATAGTGATATGAATTCCTAATAGAAATACAAGTGATAATATATCAAATGTATCCTAAAAATGCAAATACTAACAACTATTTCTGTATATATTGCTCATTGAAGTTTTGTCTGGTTTCTACATATTATATTCAGCATTTTCTAAAATACTTTCAGGAATCAATACGGACTGAACATGTAATGGATATTTTATTCCCTTTTTTAAAGTTTTACTACCAACTTTTCCCAATGTCAAAGTAGTAGCTGCAATATACGTTTGTTTTCCACGGTGGGTTGAGATTAGCACATTTTCTTATCGATAATGTTGAAGTAGATTACAGACGATCAGATAACCAGTCACTGTCATACAATGTAACTTGGTGATTGTAAACTAACAGTTGTTTGGGGTGTGTTCCTTAAGACAGCAAACTTATTTTTTTCTGACTGGTATGCTACCATAATTAAGACCAGCAATTCTGATACAGGGATAGATAAAGCAGGTCTCTTGGTTTGAAAATAGAGCCCTCTCAAAAAGATCAACACATAAATGGAGAGTTAATGTATGAAGTGGTGTTACAGAAAATGGATCCATTATTTAATAAAAACAAAGAGCTCACTAGAAATACCATAAACATATACTTCCCAAAAGAGCTCTCAATCTCATAATATATATTAGCATGTGAAAGATCTCTCAATCTCATAATAAATATCATTATGTAACAATAGTTTTTTGAATAGTTATGGTGAAAGAATACAACCCTGGTGCACACCTTTCCTGACTTTAAACCAATCAGTATCCCCTTGTTCTGTTCGAACAACTGCCTCTTGATCTATGTAAAGATTCCTCATGAGGACTATTAGGTGTTCTGGGATTCCCATTCTTTGCAATGTTATCCATAGTTTGTTATGATCCACACACTCGAATGCCTTTGCGTAGTCCGTAAAACACAGGTAAACATCCTTCTGGTATTCTCTGCTTTCAGCCAGGATCCATCTGACATCAGCAATGATATCCCTGGTTCCACGTCCTCTTCTGAAACTGGCCTGAATTTCTGGCAGTTCCCTGTGCATATACTACTGCAACCATTTTTGAATGATCTTCAGCAAAATTTTGCTTGTGTTTGATACTAATGATATTGTTCTATAATTTCCACATTTGTTGGATCATCTTTCTTGGCAATAGGCATAAATATAGATCTCTTCCAGTCAGAATGGGGCATCAGGATTGGAGGAAGACTCATTAACAACCTGCGTTATGCAGATGACACAATCTTGCTTGCTGAAAGTGAAGAGGACTTGAAGCACTTACTAATGAAGATCAAAGACCACAGCCTTCAGTATGGATTGAACCTCAACAGAAAGAAAACAAAAATCCTCACAACTGGACCAATGAGTAACATCACGATAAACAGAGAAAAGATTGACGTTGCCAAGGATTTCATTTTACCTGGATCCACAATCAACACCCATGGAAGCAGCAGTCAAGAAATCAAAAGATGCATTGCATTGGGCAAATGTGCCACAAAGGACCTCTTTAAAGTGTTGAAGAGCAAAGATGTCACCTTGAAGACTAAGGTGTGCCTGACCCAAGCCATAGTATTTTCAATCACATCATATGCATGTGAAAGCTGGACAATGAATAAGGAAGACCAAAGAAGAATTGATGGCTTTGAATTGTGGCATTGATGAAGAATATTGAATATACCGTGGACTGCCAGAAGAACGAATAAATCTGTCTTGGAAGAAGTACAACCAGAATGCTCCTTAGAAGCAAGGATGGCGAGACTGCATCTTACATACTTTGGACATGTTGTCAGAAGGGATCATGCTCTGGAGAAGGACATCATGCTTGGCAAAGTACAGGGACAGTGGAAAAGAGGAAGACCCTCAACTAAGTGGATTGACACAGTGGCTGCGACAATGGGCTCGAGCATAACAGCGATTTTGAGGATGGTTCAGGACTGGGCAGTGTTTCGTTCTGTTGTGCATAGGGTCACTATGAGTCGGAACCAACTCAACGGCACCTAACAACAACAACAATAGTTTATACCCACTAAATCTTCACAATAAATGAAAATATTTTGGTGAAGATGCGAAACAGCAGAGACTTCTAATGGGAGTTTAAATTGATTCAATCACTTAGGAAAACTCTTTGAAACTACAGGGAGGTGAAGAGACCCTTCTCCATACCCAAAAACATCATCCCAAATATAAAACTCTTGCTAATTTGCACCAGGGACGTGTACAAAAATACTCAAACAACTTCATTCACAATAGCAAAAAACTATCTCAAAACAGTCTCAGTGACATCAGAGAAGAGGCTTTTTTTTCTTTAATTTTCCATGCTTAATATAAAAGTATACAGCATTGAAAATAAATGAATTAGTGCTACACCCAACAATAGGATTGAACTTGAGAAGCACAATGGTGAGAAAAACAATCAAGACCCCAAATTTATCCGTTAAGATTAAACTTTCAATTTGTTCCCTAAGAGGCACGTTTTTTAATAAGTCATCTAGGGATTCATACAGCAGTGATATAAAGATTCTATTGAATACCTTGAAAATGACAGATCGCAAAGCAAAAAAAAAAAAAAAAAAAACCTGATAGAAATTTCATAGAATATAACCTAATAGAAAAACATCAATATATATATATAAATACAGAATTACTGGTAATAGTTGTCATTGGGAATGGGGAGGGTGATGTGATTAGATGACTCCTCAAGTGGAATCTATGGTGATAGTAATGTTTTTGTCTTAGTCTAGCGATGGGTAAAAAGTAAAGTATTATAATGACATGTGCAAAGACCCGGAGATGGAAAACCAAAAGGGAAGAACACACTTGGGGTTTCTCAAGCTGAAAGAACTGAAGAAAAAATTCAAGCCTCAAGTTCCAATAGTGAAGGATTCTATGGGGAAAATATTAAATGACACAGTAAGCATCAAAACAAGATGGAAGGGATACACAGAGTGATTATACCAAAAAGAATTATTCGATATTCAACCATTTCAAGAGGTGGCATATGATCAGGAACTGATGGTACTGAAGAAAGAAGTCCAAGCTGCTCTGAAAGCATTGGCGAAAAACAAGGCTCCAGGAATTGATGGAATATCAGTTGAGATGTTTCAACAAGCAGATGCAGCGCTGGAGGTGCTCGCTCGTCTATGCCAAGAAATATGGAAGACAGCTTCCTGGCCAACTGACTGGAAGAGATCCATATTTATGCCTATTCCCAAGAATGTTGATTCAACCAAATGTGGAAATTATAGAACAATATCATTAATAATATGTGTGTATCATAACATATTATGGATAACATTGCAAAGAATGGGAATCCCAGAACACTTAATTGTGCTCATGAGGAACCTTTACATAGATCAAGAGGCAGTTGTTCAGACAGAACAAGGGGATACTGATTGGCTTAAAGTCAGGAAAGGTGTGCACCAGGGTTGTATTCTTTCACCATACCTACTCAATCTGTATGCTGAGCAAATAATCCGAGAAGCTGGACTATATGAAGAAGAACGTGGCATCAGGATTGGAGGAAGAGTCATTAACAACCTGCATTATGCAGATGACACAACCTTGCTTGCTGAAAGTGAAGAGGGCTTGAAGCACTTACTAATGAAAATCAAAGACCACAGCCTTCCGTATGGATTGAACCTCAACAGAAAGAAAACAAAAATCCTCACAACTGGACCAGTGAGCAATATCATGATAAACAGAGAAAAGATTGAAGTTGTCAAGGATTTCATTTTACTTGGATCCACAATCAACACCCATGGAAGCAGCAGTCAAGAAATCAAAAGATGCATTGCATTGGGCAAATCTGCCACAAAGGATCTCTTTAAAGTGTTGAAGAGCAAAGATGTCACCTTGAAGACTAAGGTGTGCCTGACCCAAGCCATAGTATTTTCAATCACATCATATGCATGTGAAAGCTGGACAATGAATAAGGAAGACCGAAGAAGAATTGATGCCTTTGAATTGCATTGGCGAAGAATATTGAATACCCGGTGGACTGCCAAAAGAATGAATAAATCTGTCTTAGAAGAAGAACAGCCAAAATGCTCCTTAGAGGCAAGGATGGCGAGACTGTGTCTTATATACTTTGGACATGTTGTCAGGACGGATCAGTCCCTGGAGAAGGGCATCATGCTTGGCAGAGTACACAGTCAGAGGAAATGAAGAAGACCCTCAATGAGGTGGATTTACACAGTGGCTGCAACAATGAGCTCAAGCATAACAATGATTATAAGGATGGCTCAGAACCGGACAGTATTTCGTTCTGTTGTGCATAGGGTCGCTATGAGTTGGAATCAACTCAATGGCACCCAGCAACAACAACAATAAACTTAGATTTAAGCAAAAGGAATCCCTACCCTGGCCCCACTCTAGAAGCTCTGCATATTTCATAAAGATTCAAAAAAATAGATTTATTAAAGAATACATGAGCCTTGAGCACTTCCAACACTTATAATCTTGTATGACTCATAACCTTGAACTTCCACTCTTGAGATTTACAATACCATGCAGCACCCCAGCAAGAATATTTCATCATTTTTGGCCTAAATCATTGAGACAAAGGTGAGTACATCCAAATTCCATGAAGCTCTATGGGTTGTGATGCTGATGACATCGGTGAGAGATTAAGCTCCAGAAAGCAGGTAGAATTTGAATGGAGGAAGTACTTAATCAGAAAAACACAAATTAGCTAATTTATCAAATCCTTCTTCTCAGATAGCATTAATGTTTAGTTTTTATGAAGTTTCTTTTCTCAGTAGTGTTGTGTATTCTCTTCATGTTCCAAAAGGTATTGCAGTGGTAATCACAGCAAACTCAATATTTGCAACTGTTACACATTTTGCAATTCATTTTTAAATTTATATTTCAACATAAAATATATATATTAAATTATATTTATATTACAATTTATATTACTTTTAAATCTGTACCTATAAAGGATGTAATATATATGAAACATGATACTATGTTTACATTAAGAATCTATACAGTGCTTTAAAAAAGGTGTATGATAAAAGTAAAAGTGTTTATAATTTTTTTCTGCAATAAAACCATATATAACCTGTTGTAGGGTAAAAAGTCACAAAGTTTAATAAAGCAAAATGAAAATTTTATTTAGCATATATTCAAAAAGGCAAGAGCGGGAAGTGGACAAGCATGCTGCCAGAGCTCATGTCTACCCAGATCCAAGGAAATATTGCAGAATAGGAAAGAAGGGAAAACAAACAAGCATGTTGCTAGACTCATGTCTGTCTGAGTCCAAGGAAATATTACAGAATAGGCAAAAATGGGAAAACGGGGAAGCATGCTCCTAGAGCTATGTCTGCCAGAGTCCAAGGAACATTACAGAGTCATCAGTATATATTAACATTACAAATGGGCAAAACCATTAAAAAACCTTCATCTTTTCAGAAATTAGCTAGAAAATGTGATCTACAATCATTGGTACAGGTTTCACTAATGACAGTCAGAGGGTCTTCATTGGTCCAACCAATTTTCTATTCACTAAATGCTAATAGAAAAAAAGAAGAGTGGAAAGTCTTTTGTGTTCTGTTTGATTGGTTTATGTGAAAGGATCCCTAAAAGATAATTTCCAACGTTGTCTTAACTATTGTCTTTATAACTCAGGGCCCAGTTGATGTGTCCTTGTGAGTCCTTGTGTGTCCAGGTCCAGCTGGGTCATATTCTGCATGCTCAAGAAAAGGGAATAATGATTCCAATAGTATTTCCTAAATGGATTCCATTACAATGTTTGCATGTAATATCCACATTTCATAGCTAATTTCTGGGTCACAATATGGGTTTAAAACTTCTTATTGGTAATTTCAAATACTGCTCTCTGAGCAGAAAGTTTCCTCTGAATAGATTCTAATTTTTTAACAACTGTCATGGATTCAATTGTGTCCCCCCAAAAATGTGTGTATCAATTTAGACGGGCCATGATTCCTGGTATTATATGATTGTCCACAGTTTTGACATCTGATGTGATTTTCTTATGCGTTGTAAATCCTGCCTCTATGATGTTAATGAGGCAGGATGGGTGGCAGTTGTGTTGATGAGGCAGAACTCAAATCTACGGATCGGATCGTGTCTTGACCATGTTTCTTTTGGGATATAAAACAGAGAAGCAAGCAGAGACACAGGGGGACCTCAAATCACCAAGAAAGCAGTGGCTGGAGCACAGTGCGTCCTTTGGAATCAGGGTTCCTGTGAGGAGAAGCTCCTAGTCCAGGGGAAGACCTGGTGAGAAGGGCCTTCCTCCAGAGCCCACAGAGAGAGAAAGACTTCCGCTGGTCGCTTAGAGACCAAAGTTTATTACTGCTTATCAGGGTCAGTGAGTAAGAAAAAAGAAAGGGAGACTCATTGCTTAGGGACATTGGCTAAGAGTGATGGAAAATTTTGAACATGAATAGTGGTGAAGAATGAACAACATGAAGAAAGTAATTAAAATCACTAAATGGCACATGTAAAAAATGTTGAAATGACAAATGTTTCATTACATATATAGTTACCAAAATAAACATAAATAAATAAATGCTTGAACATGGCTTGCTAATAAGGTAAAAATTGTCACAAGACAGAAGCATGTATAAATAAATAAATATACTCGTAAGTAAAAATGCATTTAAATTGATAAACATATAAAGCTTTTTATCATCAAAATGTAAAAAACAAAAAGACTCTTGATACCACAAAAATGTAACATTCTGATTCCCCCAGTACAATTTCACTATGACTCATCTAGAAGCCCAAGGCTAAGGCACATAATACAATCATGAAAAAGATGTTCTCCACAGGAGATTCTTCAAGGCTCCCTTCATGTCCCTGTTCCTCAGGCTGTAGATAAATGGGTTCATCATTGGAGGGACCACAGTGTACATCACTGAGGCTACTGCTGTCTTCTTGAAAGAATAAGTAAGTGCAGAACTAATGTACACCCAAAAGCTGTCCCATAGAATAAGAGAACCACTGACAGGTGAGAACCACAGGTGGAGAAAGCTTTATACATTCCACCAGCTGATGGTATTCTCAGAGTGGAAGAAACAATTTCAATGTAAGAGAAAATAATCCCAAGGAGAGGAACACCACCCAGTATACTACTTAGTAAATATGTCAGGATGTTATTGACAAGAGTATTGGAGCAGGCAAGTTTGATGACCTGAGCAAGCTCACAGAAGAAGTGAGGGATTTCCCTGTCTGTGCAGAAGGACAGCCTTAGTATCATCAGACTGTGGAGCAGGGCATCCATCAAACTAATGAACAAGGAGAGTAGAATCAGCAGGCCACAGAGGTGAGAGTTCATGATGACTGTGTACCTCAGTGGTTGGCAGATGGCCACATAGCAGTCATAGGCCATTGCTGCAAGGAGAAAATTTTCCATGCCTGTGAATATCATGAGGAAGCAAACCTGGGTGAGGCAGCCTGTGTAACTGATGGATTTGCTCTGTGTCTGGATGTTCATCAGCATCTTGGGGACCGTGGTGGTGCTGAAACACATGTCAGTGAAGGACAGGTTGGAGAGGAAAAAGTACATGGGTGTGTGGAGATGGGAGTCTGAGCTGATGGCCAGGATAATGAGTAGGTTCCCCAACACAGTGACGAGGTACATGGTCAGGAATAGTCCAAAGAGGAAGGGCTGCAGTTCTGAATCCTCTGAGAGCCCCAGGAGGAAGAATGCTGCTATACCAGTTTGGTTTTCTGATGTCATGTTGTTGATGAGTCTGATGATGGAAGTGATAGGAAAGAGATCTACAAAGATTGCTTATTTTAGAGAAATTCTCACATTTGTATTGTGAAATGAAGTGAACACTACAAATATTTTTTCTTTCTGTCTCCTTCCCTCTCCCACTCTTTCCTTTCATCTGTCTCTGTCCCATCCTCTCTACCTTCCTCCCTCCTTCTGTTTTCTATCACATCTGTTATCATATCACCAAAAAATTTTCCATCTGAATAAAGACCCAAGTGGTCTCCTTGATTTTGTTCTTGTTGTGTGCTTTGAGTGATATCAGTCTAATAACAGCCTTACAGGACAGAGTAGAACTGGCCCCTAGGGTTTTTCAAAAAGGAGCTGGTGGATTTCAGCTGCTGGCCTTTTAGTTAGCAGCCAAGCTCTTAAACACTATGCTACCAGGGCTTTTTGCTTTAAAAGTCTTCAAGTCTCTGACCACATAGGTAATATCTGTGTGTTTATTGAATTCTGTTTATCAACATTGTGCCCAGTAATAGGAATGAAATAGAAAAAAAGTACATGGTTTTTACCTTTGGAATTTTCCAAAGGCTTCAAACTAGCAGAAAAACAAATTCTACATCTGTGTTTTAGAGCAATGGTTCTCAAACTGCTTTTCATCAGAATTAGCTGAAGGGCTTTTTGAGCCCCCACAGAGTATAGGCTTCAGAATTTGGAGTCTAAGGCTCTAAATTTGTTCTTTCTAACAAATTCTCAAATGCTATTGCTGATGGCCTGGGGCCACCCTTTGAGGTCCACTCTTCTAGAACATCAACCATTATGGCCCATGTACAATCAGCTCATCTGCAGGGAGGAACAGATGTGGTGAACTTCATGAGGAGATGGGGACCTGGCTCACCAGGCTCTGCAGAGGGACTTGGGGAGGAGTTCAAGCCCTTGACTCAATCATTTTCAGTTGTTCCTCAAAATTATACCTTTCAATTTTTATTCCCATTTAAAGTCCCATCATTTAAGTTCTTATTCCTTGTTATTATTGTTCTAATTAATAGCAGTATTATTAGAATGTATAATAATAAATATCATAATTGTCGAAAACTGCTGCCATTACCACTACTAACACTTACTGAGTCCTGACTATTTCAGGAAGTTTTCAGGATTTGCTGTATTTGCTATATTCATTCTCACAACAGAGATGTGAATTAGGAGCTTCTTTTTTTATTTTCCTACATTATATCCATGACCTCAAGTGAAGGTAAAGGAAAAGTGTGGTGAATCTACAGATACAAAGTACATGGCACTCTGGAAAACAGTAGTAACAGGATTTGAACTCAGGCTGTGAGATCTTGGAGCATACATCATACCACCACATGATACAACCTCTGAGTAGGGGATGACCAGGCATCCTGAAGGGTCAACAGATTCCATCACTTGCCTCTTGAAAAGTTCCAACTGAATTAAAACCCAAGTGCTTTCCCTGGTATTCAGGGTTATCTAAACTCTGACCACATAGGTAGTGACAGCATCAAGACAGGACCCACACTCAGGAACTGAAGTCAAGACAGAATATGCTACCTGAAATCTCAAGCTGTTATCCTATATGTCAATGGGACTCTTTTCTTCCATTTATTTGAAGATGGAAACATTATTCTCATAAATGGTATATACCCATTGCTACAGAGTTGATTCCAAATTATAGCATCCCTATAGAACAGAGTGACTCTGCTATATAGTTTCCAAGGCTGAAATCTTTGGGAAAATAGACTGCCACATCATTCCCCCATGGAGAAGCTGGTGGGTTGGACAGCCAACCTTTCAGTTACCAACAGAGCTCTTAATCACTGCACGACCAGGGCAACAAGCTGATATGTAGCACATCCTTTTTTCCCAAAACAGAAGAATGGGAGGAAAGAGGAAATACATGAGTCTTCAAAAACTGGAAAATAAAAAAAAGCAACAATTTGTTAGTGTGTCCTAAGCAAAATCCTGACATCTTTGCTTTTTAACACTTTAAAGAGGTTTTTGGCAGCAGATTTGCCCAATGCAATGTCATCTGATTTCCTGACTGCTGCTTCCATGGGCACTGATTGTGGATACAAGTAAAATGAAATCCCTGATAACTTCAACATTTTCTCTGTTCATCATGATGCTTATTGGTCCAGTTGTGAGGATTTTTGTCTTCTCTTTGTTGAGGTCTAATGCATACTGAAGGCTGTAGTCTTTGATCTCCATCTGTAAGTGCTTCAAGTCCTCTTCACTTCCAGCAAGCAAGGTTGTGTCATCTGCATATTGCAGTTTGTTGATGAGTCTTCCTCCAATCCTGATGCCCCATTCTTCTTCATAAAGTTCTGCTTCCAAGATTATTTCCTCAGAATACAGATTGAATTAGCATGGTGAAAAGATAAAACCCTGATGCACACCTTTCTTGATTTTAAACCATGCTGTATCTCCTTGTTCTGTTTGTACAACTGCCTTTCAGTCTATGTACAAGTTCTTCATGAGCACACTTAAGTGTGCTGGAATTCCCATTTTTCACAATGTTATCTGTAATTTTTTATGATCCACACAACTGAATGTCTTTGCATAGTAAATAAAACACAGGTAAACATCTTTCTGGTATTTTCTGCTTTTAGCCAATATCAATCTGACATCTGCAATGATGTACCTCATTTCAAATTCTCTCCTTTGTTTCACATCCTCTTCTGAATCCTGTTTGAATTTCTGACAGTTCCCTGTTGATGAACATACTACAACCATTTTTTAATTACCTTCAGCAAAATTTTACTTACTTGTGATATTAATGAAATTTTTCAATAATTTCTATATTCCATTGAATCACCTCTCTTTGCAAAGGGCACAAATATGGATCTCTTCCAGTCAGTTGTCCAGAAATTTGTCTTCCAAATTTCTTGGCATAGACAAGCAACTGCTTTCAGCATTAAATCTGTTATTTGAAACATCTCAATTGGTATTCTATCAATTTCCAGAGACTTGTTTTTATCTATGACTTCAGTGCAGCCTGGACTTCTTCCTTCAATACAACTGGTTCTGCATCATCTGCTACCTCCTGAAATGGTTGAACATTGATCAATGTTTTTTGGTGTTGTGACTCTGTATTCCTTCCATCTTCTTTTGAGACTTCTTGTGTTGTTCAATATTTTGCCCATAGAATTCTTCAGAATTGCAACTTTATGTCTGAATTCTTTCCTCAGTTCTTTCAGCCTGAAAAATGCCAAGCATGTTCTTCCACTTTGGTTTTATATTTCCTGGTCTTTGCACATTTCATTATAATACTTTAGTTTTTCTTCTTTAGCTGACCTTTGAAATCTTCTGTTCAGCTCTTTTACTTCAACATTTCTTCCATTTGCTTTAGCTACTGAAGTTCAAGAGCAAGATTCAGAGCCTTTTCTTCATCCATTTCGGTCTTTACTTCATTTCCTGTCTTTTTAATGACCTTTTTCTTTCTTAATGTATGATGTCCTTGATGTCATCCACAACTCATCTGGTCTTCAGTCACTGGTGTTTAAAGTCTTAAAAATGAAAGTTGTCACTTTGAGGACAAAGATGCACCTGGTTCAATTCATGGTATTCTCTATCATCTTATATGCATGGGAAAGATGGACAGTGAATAAGGAAGATTGAAGAAGAATCGATGCATTTGAATTATAGTGTTGGCAAAGAATATTTATAATACCATGGACTTCCAGAAGAATGAACAAATATGTCTGGGAGGGAATACAGCCAGAATTGTCCTTAGAAGTGAGGTAGGTGAAAATTTATCACACTTACACATTGGACATGTTATCTCCAATCCCTGGAGAAGAACATGATGCTTGGTAATGTAGAGGGTCAGCAAAAACAAGGAAGAACCTCAACAAGATGGATTGACACAGCAGCTGAAACAATGGGCTCAAGCATAACAAGAATCATGAGGATGGCCCAGTGACTTCTTCTATTGTACATAGGGTCATTAGGAGTCAGAACTGACTTGTTAGCACCGAACAACAACAACGAGCAGAGCCAAGAATAAGAAAGACACACTACCAACACAAACATCTAGGCTGCTTACCGAAGGATCTCAATGGTAGTGGAAAAAGAAGAAAGATTGTCAAGTCAGCCTTAAAGGAGAAAAAAGACACTGAGCAAAGTATAACTGGACACATCAAATATTCATGTAGTTGTGGGACTTAAAAATTCAACCAATACAAGTTGCTCAGCAAGGAGCCTGACATCTGATCATTGTGAAGTACTATTTAAGGCTATAGTGATAACTGAATAAGATAATGGAACTTATTTTTAGAAATGCCTTACCTTCCCAAATGCAACAATGTATGAAATAAACACATATAAACTCTTTTCTGTTTGACTGCCACTCACATTTTTACATGTAAATCAATGGAAAAAGAAACCATAGAATTTCAAATTTCAAATGGAATAGAACTCATAATTAATCTTTATTAATAGATTATTACTTTCAGATTTATTTTTTCATTCCTTTCCTCTCTTTCCAGATAGCACATTGGATCTGTTCCTCCCTTCCTCTTTCCCTTTTTATGACAGAGTATTCGAATAACCCCTCCCTGCTCAGTAGCTTCATCCATTCCCTCTTCTTTTTATGTTTTGACTCATAGTCTACACTGTATAATTAGCATATGTTAGAAAAGGTAATATGAAAATCAATTGTGATACTTTGAATCTTCTTTCCTTCTGTTCCTGGCTTGGCCCCATCAAACCTGGGGTCAGAAAGCATGGGCACTGGCTCTTCTGGGAATCCTGAGGCTGTGTACCGAGATCAACTCCAGGACACTTCCATTTTTCCGATATTAAGATGAGACCCCTGAAGATATCTCGATCTCTAAAACAGGTGACGGTTGATCGACTACATCTTCGATACATTTCCCCTTTATTCTTATAAACCAATGCTGTAGAAAAAGTCTGTGAAAGTGTCTGTTTCAAAGATGAACAACTCATTAGGATCCTTATTTTTTTAGCTTAATGGCACAAGGCAAACAAACTCTGCTCTCCCAACACAAACATCCAGGCTGCTTGAAAAGAGGCTCCGGTCGTAAGCATGAAGTTCTGACAACAAGCAACCTTAATAACCAGAAACCACCAAACCCAGAGCTGTCAAGTCAATTCTGCCTCATAGGAACCCTATGGGACAGAGTGGAACTGCCCCGTAGAGTTTCCAAGGAGCGCCTGGTGGATTTGAACTGTCGACCCTTTGGTTAGCAGCCGTAGCACTTAACCACTATGCCACCAGGGTTTCCAGCAACCTTAATAGCATCAATCAATTGGTTTAACATTTGGTCACAGACACTCCTGACTTTAATCAAGTCTATAGCACTTGCTTTATCAACAAAGATATTTTTAGAACTCCTTGAGAATCTTCCATCACCTCATTGTATGATAGGAACCATCATAAAACCTTACTGCAATTTTGTAAGGATGAAAATGAATAGACAAAACCATCAAGTATGGTGTTCAACAAATGACATCATCTCAATATTTCCTGTTCTGATTTGTTCTGCATGGGCATAACCTGATGGCTTATTATAGAACTGAGTAATTGTTGCACAAAAATCAGGGAAGGGTAGACAGAGAAAGGACATACCTAGCAAAATAATTAACAAATTTTACGGAGGAATAGATATGCTAAAAGTCCACTGGGACTCTTCCTCATGTAAAAAAGCAAAGGGAAGAAAGAACCCCAATGAATATGAATGATATCAATGTTCATCTCTAATGATATATTATAAAATATATAGCAATTAAATTGAATAAATTAGATCTAGATGTATCAACACAAATAATGAAAACTCAAAAGAAAAAAGTACCTTGTCTAAAATGACATGTATAGGAAGGGAAAATTTAAATGAGTTTTAAAATAACATAGATATAAATTTACATTTTTTTTATCACAAAACACTTCAAGCATGCTGAGAAGTACAGAGAAAAATAATAAAATCCTGGTTTTTCACCACTCTGCACCATCAAATTAAAATCAATGTCACTGAACAATTTGTGTAGAAATTATTGAATGGAAACCTAACCTGCTATGTAAATCTTCATCAAAAACACAATATTATCTAAAAAATATGTTGCCATGTTTCCATTGAGTATTTTTTAAAATAAAATAATGCATATTTATTTGAAATCCTCCTTTATTTTTCACATCTCAATATTTTTCCCTCCTCCAGGGGAACAACACAGAACTTGTATGCATTAGTCCCCTGTGTATTCAATACATTTATTATGATGCTATCCATAAGCAATGTTTTTGTTTTGCTTTAATACATTTATGTACTCTAATTACTCCTTAAAAAATAATACATTTAATAATTTATCAGTCTTGGTATTCTTTGTTTTGATTCATTAACTCTAGCTACCTTAAGATATTCCACTGGTTGATTACATCACAATTTATGCTTTCTCCAGGTGATGGGCATTTTTACTGGGGTATACACACACACACACACACACAATTTAAACTGCACTGGAGGCCATCCAAATTCGAGACTGTGGTTGCCTCTTAGGAAGCAAAGAAGGGAAATGGAGGGGACTATAAAGAGTATGTCTTCTTTATGTGTACCATTTTGTTATTTTAACAACAACAAAAAAAAATGGCAAAATGTCAGCATTCATTAATTCTGGAAGCATTGGTACATAGGTGTTTAACCTATTACTCTGTGCTGTATTTTCTTTAAAATATTTAATAGAACACTGGTACACTTGGGATGTAGCTTGTGGAGTCAACCTGGTTCTCCAACTCTACTCTGAGTCCTCAGAGCCGAGTACTGGGGCCAAGGCCAAAGATCCCCCCCTACGAAAGGGTGTCAAGATCCAAGTACTGAAAGATAAGGAGAAGCTGACCACACGCCCAAGCCCCCTGCCAAGGAAATAAAAGAAAGTTTTAAAGAATTCTAAAACATTCATAAAAATTGAGCAAGGACAGGTTTCTTTTGAGGTTGGAAAAAAATTCATGGAGCTTGAGGGTCAGAGTAGGTGATTAGCAGAATGAGACCTGCTCAAATATTGCTGCAAATGTACAAGGAAGTATGTCAATAAGGTGATGAACAATTAGGCAGGGACCTCACCTATGATTCTACTCTGCTCCTTTTCTACCAGTACACAACTCACTGCTGCCCCAAATAGGCTGATAGACAAAGACCTCTCCCTATTTTCAAAGGATAAACTAGGTGTCAAATTACCTTGGTGCCAGCACTAAGGAATGACATTCAGTTCTCCCAGGAAGTTGAAGGATAAAAATGGAAGCTCCGTATTGATGGAGCACAGAAGAGAGGGGATGGGCCAGGAAGCCTCCTGTGGAAAGTGATGGTCCCTGGGACAAGGCTCAGATGTGATACCTACTGACCGGGTCCGGATTGTTGAGTGGGTGGCCACAGGCAGACTATTTATAGTCTCTGCAACCTTAGAGAGTTCAATATCCAAAGCTCCTCATTAGTCAAATTCTTTTGCAAATCCTTATGGAGTAAGTCTCAGAGAAGGAAGAGCTTCACTTTGGCTGACTCCCTCTTTCTGAGAGGTCAGGAATATGCATTGATACCCATTACTTCCTCTTTTCTCTATCTCCTTCTGCTCACATCCATTTCAAGTACCTTACACACATGGACACACCTACCTTCTGTAATTGACTCTAGTCTTCTTTCATTAGGTACGTTGAAAAGAACTGCTGTCCTAACAACATCAGGAAGAACGATACCACATTTAGGGTCAAAAGTACAGTGCGTTTATATGGGTGTATGAATTCCCAATACAAATACAAATATAGCAAATGTATCCTGAAAAATGCACTAACAACTATTTCTATACATTACTCATTAGAGGTTTATCAGGTTTGTACATATTATATTTAGCCCTTTCTGATACATTTTCTGTAATCAATATGGACTGAATATGTACCAGACATTTTACATGCTTTTTAAAATTTTTCTACCAAATTTTCTCAATTTCAAATTAGTAGGTTCAATATACATTTCTTTTCCACTATAGTTTGAGATCATGGCTCTTTGTTACCAATATTGTTGAAGTAGATTACAAAGAATCAAATAATCAGTCTACCTCTCATATAATGTACCTTGGGGGTTATAACTGACTGTTGCTTGGGGTATGTTCCTTAAGACAGCAAACTTATTTTTAGGTGAGAGATATGCTATAATATTTAAGACCTGTGATCCTGATGCAGGAATAGATACAACAGACCACTTGATCTGAAAACAGAGCCCCTCAAAAATATCAACATGAATGGACAGTGTATTTTCTTTTTAATTTTAATTGTGTTTTAAGTGAAAGTTTACAAATCAAGTCAGTCTCTCATATAAAAATTTATGTACACCTCGCTTATATACTGCTAGTTGCTCTCCCCCTAATGAAACAGCATATTACTTCCCTCCACTCTCTATTGTCGTGTCCACTTGGCTACCTTCTGACCCCTCTGCCCTCTCTTCTCCCCTCCGGACAAGAGCTGCCCACATAGTCTCATGTGTCTACTTGATCCAAGAAGCTCACTCCTCACCAATATCATTAGTCCAGTACAATCCCTGTCTGAAGAGTTGGCTTTGGGTATGGTTCCTATCTTGGGCCAATAAATGGTCTGGGGACCATGACCTCAAGGGTCCTTCTAGTCTCAGTCAGACCATTAAGTCCGGTCTTTTTATGAGAATTTGAGGTCACATCCCACTGCTTTTCCTGCTACCTCAGTGTTTTTTTGTTGTGTTCCCTGTAAGGGCAGTCATCAGTAGCAGCCGGGCAAGATCTAGTTCTTCTTGTCTCAGGCTGATGCAGCCTCTGGTTTATGTGGCCCTTTCTGTCTTTTGGGCTAGTAATTATCTTGTATCTTTGGTGTTCTTCATTCTCCTTTGGTCCAGGTGGGTTATGATCAATTGATGCATATTGGATGGCTGCTTGCTAGCATTTAAGACCCCAGATGCCACTCTCCAAAGTGGGATGCAAAATGTTTTCTTAATAGATTTTATTATGCCAATGGACTTAGAAGTCCCCTGAAACCATGGTCCCCAAACCCCCGCCCTTGATACACTGGACTTTGAAGCATTCAGTTCATTCAGGAAACTTCTTTCTTTTTGGTGTAGTCCAGTTGTGTTGACCTCGCCTGCATTATGTGTTATCGTTCCCTTCACCTAAAGTAGTTCTTATCTTCTAATTCGTGAAAACTCCTCTCCCTCCCTCCTTCCCCTTTCTTGTAACCATCAAAGAATATTTTCTTCTCTATTTAAACTGTTTTTTCAGTTCTTATAATAGTGGTCTCTTACAATATTTGTCCTTTTGCAACTAACTAATTTCACTCAGCATAATGCCTTTCAGATTCCTCCATGTTATGAAAGGTTTCACAGATTCCTCATTTTTCTTTATTGACGCATAGTATTCCATTGTGCAAATATACCATAATTTATCCTTTCATCCGCTGATGGGCACCTTGATTGCTTCCATCTTTTTGCTATTGTAAACAGTACTGCAATGAACATGAGTGTGCTTATATCTGTCGGTGTAAAGGCTCTTTTTTCTCTAGGATATATTCCAAGGAGTGGGATTGCTGGATCGTATGGTAGTTCTATTTCTAGCTTTTTAAGGAAGTGCCAAATCAATTTCCAAAGTGGTTGTACCATTTTACATTCCCACCAGCAGTGTAGAAGTGTTTCCATCTCTCCACAACCTCTCCAACATTTATTATTTTGTGTTTTTTGGATTAATGCCAGCCTTGTTGGAGTGAGATGGAATCTCATTGTAGTTTTGATTGACATTTCTGTAATGGCCAATGAAGAAGACCATTTCCTTATGTATCTGTTAGCTACCTGAATGTCTTCTTCAGTGAAGTGTCTGTTCATATCTTTTGCATATCTTTTAATTGGGTTTTTTCATAGTTGATTTTTTGCAGTATCCTGTATATTTTAGACATAAGACACTGATCAGAAATGTCATAGCTAAAAACTTTTTCCCAGTCTGTAGATAATCTTTTTACTCTTTTGGTGAAGTCTTTGGATGACCATGTTGCTGTTGTTAGGTGCTGTCAATTTGGTTCCAACTCATAGTGGCCCTATGCAAAACAGAATGAAACACTCCCCAGTCCTGAGCCATCCTTACAATTGTTGTTATGCTTAAGCTCGTTGTTGCAGCCACTGTGTCTCTCCACCTCCAAAGTATGTAAGATGCAGTCTTACCATCCTTGCTTCTAAGGAGCATTCTGGCTGTACTTTTAAGACAGATTTGTTCGTTCTTTTGGCAGTCCATGGTGTATTCAATATTCTTCCCCAACACCACAATTCGAAGGCATCAATTCTTCTTCGGTCCTCCTTATTCATTGTCCTACTTTCACATGCAAATGATATGATTGAAAATACCATGGCTTGGGTCAGGCACACCTTGGTCTTCAAGGTGACATCTTTACTCTTCAACACTTCAAAGAGGTCGTTTGCAGCAGATTTACCCAATGCAATGCATCTTTGGATTTCTTGACTGCTGCTTGAATGGCTGTTAATTGTGGATCCAAGTAAAATGAAATCCTTGACAACTTCAATCTTTTCTCTGTTTTCCATGCTTGTTGGTCCAGTTGTGAGGATTTTTGTTTTCTTTATGTTGAGGTGCGTAAAGAATGAGCTTAGATGTTTGATTTTTAGGAGCTCCCTGTTATCTAGTTTTTCTTCTCCATTTTTAATAATGTTTTGTATACAGTTTATGCCATGTATTAGGGCTCCTAGCATTGTTACTATTTTTTCTTCCATGATCTCTATTGTTTTAGATTTTATATTTAGGTCTTTGATCCATTTTGAGTTAGTTTTTTCAATGGTGTAAGGTATGGATCTTGTTTCTTTTTTTTTTTTCCAGATTGATACCCAGTTATGCCAGCAGCGTTTGTTAAAAACACTGTCTTTTCCCCGTTTAACTGACTTTGGGCCTTTGTCAAATATCAGCTGCACATATGTGGTTGGATTTATGTCTGGATTCTCAATTCTGTTCCATTGGTTTATGTATCTGTTGTTGTACCAGTACCAGGCTGTTTTTACTACTGTGATGGTATAATATGTTCTAAAATCAGGTAGAGTGAGGCCTCCCACCTTGTCCTTTTTCAGTAATGCTTTACTTATCCAGGGGTTCTTTCCCTTCCATATGCAGTTAGTGATTTGTTTCTCCATCTCATCAAAAAATTGTCATTGGTATTTGAATCAGAATTGCATTGTATCTATAGAAAGGTTTTGGTAGAATAGACATTTTTACAATGTTATATCTTCCTATCCATGAGCAAGCTATGTTTCTCCACTTACATATTTCTCTTTCGGTTTCTTGCAGTAGTCTTGCAGTTTTCTATGTATAGGTCTTTTACACCTCTGGTAGGATTTATTCCTAAGTATTTTCTCTTCTTGGGGGCTACTGGAAATCGTATTGATTTGGTGATTTCCTCTTCAATGTTCTTTTTGTTGGTGTAGAGGAAGCCATCTGATTTTTGTATGTTTATCTTGTATCCTGATCCTCTGCTGAACTCTTCTATTAGTTTCAGTGGTTTTCTTGAGGATTCTTTAGGGTTTTCTGTGTATAAGATCATGTCATCTGCAAATAGAGATACTTTTATTTCTTCCTTACCAATCTGGATGCACTTTATTTCTTTATCAAGCCTAACTGCTCGGGCTAGGAACTCCAGCACGATGTTGAATAGAGTGGTAATAAAGGGCATCCTTGTCTGGTTCCTGATCTCAAGGGGAATGCTTTCAGACTCTCTCCATTTAGGATGATGTTGGCGGTTGCCTGTTGGCTTTGTATAAATTCCCTCTATTATGTTGAGGAATTCTCCTTCTGTTCCTATTTTGCTGAGAGTTCTTATCATGAATGGGTGTTGAACTTTGTCAAATGCCTTTTCTGTATCAGTTGATAAGATCATGTGGTTCTTGTCTTTTTTTTATTTATATGATGGATTACATTAATTGTTTTTCTAATGTTGAACCATTCCTGCATACTTGGTATGAATCCCACTTGGTCATGGTGAGTTATTATTATTTTTGATGTGTTAATTCTATTGACTAGAAGTTTTTTGAGGATTTTTGCATCTAAGTTCATGAGGGATATATTTCTGTAATTTTCTTTTTGTGTGGTGTCTTCACCTGGTTTTGGTATCAGGGATATGCTGACTGCATAGAATAAGTTTGGGAGTATTCCATCCTTTTCTATGCTCTGAAATACCTTTAGCAGAAGTGGTGTTAACTCTTCTCTGAAAGTTTGGTAGAACTCTGCAGTGAAGCTGTCCAGCCTAGGGCTTTTTGTTGTTGTTGTTGTTGTTGGGAGTTTTTTGATTACCTTTTCAATCTCTTCTTTTGTTATGGGTTTATTTAGTTGTTCTACCTCTGTTTGTGTCAGCTTAGGTAGGTAGTGTGTTTCTGGAAATTCATTCATTTCTTCTAGGTTTTCAAATTTGTTCGAGTACAATTTTTTCTAGTAATCTGATATGATTCTTTTAATTTCAGTTGCGTCTGTTGTAATATTGCCATCTCATTTCTTATTTGTGTTATTTGCTTCCTCTCCTGTTTTTCTTTTGTCAGTTTGGCCAATGGTTTATCAATTTTGTTGGCTTTTTCACAAAAACAGCTTTTGGTCTTCTTAACTCATTTGATTATTTTCTATTTCATTTAATTCTGCTCTAATTTTTATTACTTCCTTTCTTCTAGTGCCTGAGGGTTTCTTTTTTTGTTCCTTTTCAATTTGTTCAAGTTGTAGGGATTATTCTTTGATTTTGGCCCTCTCTTCTTTTTGTATATGTGCATTTATTGACATAAAGTAACCTCTGGGCACTGCTTTCACTGTGTCCCAAAGGATATCATAGGATATGTTTTCGTTTTCATTGGATTCTATGAATTTCTTTATTCCATCCTTCATGTCTTCTATGACCCAGCCATTTTTGAGCAGGATATTATTCAGTTTCCAAGTATTTGATTTCTTTTCCCTGCTTTTTCTGTTACTGATTTCTACTTCTGTGACCCTATGGTCAGAGAAGATACTTTGTAATATTTCAGTGTTTTGGATTCTGCTAAGCCTTGCTTTATGATTTAATATGTGGTCTATTCTAGAGAATGTTCTGTGTGCACTAGAAAAGAAAGTATACTTGGCTGCTGTTGGGTGGAGTATTCTGTATATGTCTATGAGGTCAAGTTTTTTGTTGTGACATTTAGATCTTCCATGTCTCTAGTGAGCTTCTTTCTGGATGTCCTGTTCTTCACCAAAAGTGGTGTTCTGAAGTCTCCTTCTATAATTGTGGAGCTGCCTATCTCACTTTCCAATTCTGTTAGAGTCTGTTTTATGTATCTCGCAGTCCTGTCATTGGATGCATAAATATTTAATATGGTTATATCCTCCTGGCATATTGTCCCTTTTATCATTATTTAGTGTCCTTCCTTATCCTTTGTTGTGGATTTAACTTTGAATTCTATTTTGTCAGAAATTAATATTACCACCCCTGCTCTTTTTTGATTGTTGTTTGCTTGATACACTGATATATTCTTTTCCATCCTTTGAATTTTAGTTTGTTTGTGTCACTAAGTCTAAGGTGTGTCTCTTGTACCCAGCATATAGACAGATTTTTTTTTTTAAATCCAGTCTGCCACTCTCTGTCTCTTTATTGGTGCATTTAGTCCATTTACATTCAGTGTTATTATGGATAGGTATGAGTTTATTGCTGTCATTTTGATGTTTTTTTTGTGTATGTTGTTGACAGTTTCTATTTTCCACTTATTTTTTTGTGCTGAGTAGTTTATCTTTATGTGTTGTCTTTTCCTCTTATTCGTTGTTGGGTTTTTTTCTGCTTAGTCTCTATTTTTTTCTTGCATTTTATTTTGATGAATAGGATAGTCAGTCACCTTTGTGATTACCTTAATACTTACCCCTATTTTTTAAAGTTTAAACCTGACTTTTCTTTCCTTATATCGCCTTGTCTTCCTCTCCATGTGAAAGATCTATGAGTATATGTCTTAGTCCCTCTTTATTATTGTGTTGTTGTCCTCTTTTACATAATGACATCGCTGTTTCCTTGTTTTGAACATTGTCTTTAATCCTGATTTACTCCTGTCCTTTCCCTGTCGGGATGGACATCTGATTGCTCCGTCCAGTTTCCTAGTCTTGGGTTGGTATCTGATATTATTTTCCAACCAAAGAAGTCCCTTTAGTATTTCTTGTAGTTTCGGTTTGGTTTTTACAAATTCCCTAAACTTCTGTTTATCTGGAAATGTCTTAATTTCACCGTCATATCTGAGAGACAGTTTTGCTGGGTATATGACTTTTGGCTGGCAGTTGTAAGTCATCCCAGTGCTTTCTTGCCTGCGTGGTTTCTGCCGAGGAGTCCAATTTTATTCTTACGGACTCTCCTTTGTAGGTGACTGTTTGTTTATCTCCAGCTGCCCTTAAAGTTCTCTCTTTATCTTTGGTTTTGGCAGATTTGGTTATAGCATGCCTTGGTGACCTTCTTTTGAGATCTGCCTTATGTGGTGTTCAATGAGCATCTTGGACAGAAATCTTTCATGATATCGGGGAACATTTCTGCCAAAAAATCTTCAACAATTCTCTCTATTTTTTCTATTATCCCTTCCTGTTCTGGTACTGCAGTCACTCATAGGTTATGTCTCCTGATAGAGTCCCACATGATTCTTAGGGTTTCTTCATTTTTTTTTAATTCTTTTATCTGATTTTCCTCCAAATATATTGGCGCCAAGTGCTTTATCTTCCATCTCACCAATTCTGCCTTCTAGTTGCTCAGTTCTGCTCCTCTGTCTTTCTATTGAGTTGTCTCATTCTCTAATTCTATTGTTAATCTTCTGAATTTCTGATTTCTGTCTCTCTATGGATTCTTGCAGCTTATTAAATTTTTCATTATTTTCCTGAATAATCTTTTTAATTTCAAGTGCTTTACCGGTGTGTCCCTTGGCTTGTTCTCCATATTGCCTGATCTCCTTCCTGATCTCGTTCCCGATATCTTGAAGAGTTCTGTATATGAATCATTTGTATTCTGCATCTGGTAATTCCAGGAAGGCACCCTTCATCCACAAAATCCCTTGATTTTTTGTTTTGAGAGCTTGTTGAAGCAATCACGGTCTGCCTCTTTATGTGATTTGGTATTGACTGTTGTCTCAGCCATCTATAAGTTATTGTACTAGTTTCTTTTATGTTTGCTTACTGTCTCCTAGCTTCTTGCTTTGTTTTGTTTTGTTGTGCCCAAATAAGTTGCTTGAGTGAGCTACCTTGATTGTTTTTGCCTTTGAAGCTCTAACGTCCTGTCACCAGATGGCTAGAGCTTTTATCAGGTGTATCAGTCTAGGAGTCCATGCACCCTTCTTGTATGGATTCGGCTCATGTGTCCAGGCAGCTGATCATCAAGTGTGTGGTACAGGCTCTCTCCTACAGTCTTACAGGGGAAGGGGTGGTTGGTGTATTTACCAGTATCTGGTTGAAGCAGGGGGACACTCTAAATAAGGCAGAGGGCTGACAACCATCCCCTGAGGGTCTGTGAGGAAAGTGCATCCCTGTTCCCTAAAGCACATATGTGGGTGGGGTCTGCAGAAGGACCACAGGCACTCAATGCTTTTGGTTGTAAGAACTGAGAGGTACCAATTATCTTTGGACCCCTGTCATGGGTGGCTGGATTTCCTGAGTGGAGCTACCTGTCCTTAAGCCCCTGATGTGGGTAGGTGAGGAGGCTGTTTATTATGCAAAGTGGTGTCAAACATCAAACGCCTACCTCTCCACCACACGGCTGAAACAGTTGCAATCTGCCAACAAGGGCCTGTTCTCCTGAAATAGCCCCACACAAGTCTATGCAGGGTGGAAAGGTGTTCAAAGTCCATGGATCATTTATGCTTGGACAGGAGCTGCTGCTGTCCTGAGTTCCCCAGGTTAGTGGAGCTGGCAGATTATCTTTTTTCCCAGTTGGGAATTTATTCCTTTTCCAAGGCTGAGAGAATGGCTCAGGTCACTCAGCAGAGCCTATCTCAGGCCCAGGGAAATCAACAGCCTCTGAAAGAGGCTTGGAGCCTGGGGGGATGGTAAAATATATGCAAGTACTTAGCTTTTGCTGAGAACACCATTATTCTCTGGTTGCAGACATGCGAGTAGGCTCTGAGGCTGGCTGTTTCTTCTTGAGGAAACTGCTGCTGGTACCCTACCACCAGCCTGGTGCTGTCACTCCTGGGAATGGTGTCTGTGGGTTCCCAGTAATTCAAGTCTCACAACTCCTCCCGCTTCCGAACCATCTCTCCCTCCCCCTGCCACTCAGTCCATTTTCTAACTTTGCTTTTGATGTTCAGGGCTCCTAGCTTGTCAAAAATATAATTGTTTCACTTGCTTTTTCAGGTCTTTGTTGTCAGAGGTTCACCAGAAGGTTCTGACTACTCCACCTTCTTGGCCCCCAACTCATAGACAGTTTTATTTATAAATAAGTTGTATTACACAGAATGGGTCCATATTCAATAAAAATAAAGACCTCGTTAGAAATACCATAAACATATACTTCCCAAAGAAGGGAAAATAAATGGAATGTAGTGTGTGAAAGAGCTCTAAACCTCATGATAAATAGTATTATGTAATAATAATTTATTCCCTCTAAATTGCCATAATAAAAGAAAATGTGTTGGTGACGACATGAAGCAACACGGACTTCTAATGGGGGCTTAAACTAGCTCATTGACTTAGGAAAACTCTTTGGAACTACATGGAGAATAGGCTCAATGTTATAGCCAACAAGGCCATCCCAGTATAAAACTCTAGCTCATTTGCACCAGGAACGTGTACAAAAATACTCAACTTTATTCACAATAGCAAAACGTTAGTTACCAAAAGTTTCATTTACATCAGAGAGGGAACTATTTTTTTTTATATCATCCTACATAATGTCTCAATGCATCTGTTAATTTTGTCATACTGTGATGGCTGAAATGAACTGGTATTGGCCATTTTGAATCAGAAAATAATATGGTCTACCATCTCAGGAATGGCAAATTGAAGAGGAATGGCATTCCATTCATCATCAAAAAGAACATTTCAAGATCTATGTTGAGGTGCAATTCTGGTAGTGATAGGATAATATCCATATGTCTACAAGGAATTCCAGTTAATATGACTATTATTAATTTTACCCATCAACCTCCAAGGCCAAACTTGGAGAAATTGAAGATTTTTACCAATTTCTGCAGTCTGAAATTGATCAAACATGCAATCAAGGTGCATTGGTAATTACTGTTAATGGACTGTGAAAATTGGAAACAAAAAAGAAAGATCCATAGTTGGAAAATATGATCTGTGTGGTAAAAGTGATGCCAGAGAAGGCGTGAAAGAATTTTGCAAGACCAATAACTTCTTCATTGCAAATACCCTTTTTCAACAACATAAATGGTGACTATTCACATGGACCTCGTTTGATGGAATACACAGGAATCAAATCGACTACATCTGTAGAAAGGCATTATGGAAAAGCTCAATACCATCAGTCAGACCAATGTCAGGGGACTGAGAGCAGAACAGATCATCAATTACTCATATACAAGTTCAAGTTGAAGCTGAAGAAAATTAGAACAGGCCAGTGAGAGACAAATTATGACCTTGAGTATATGTCACCTGAAATTAGAGACCATCTCAAGAAAAGATTTGATCCATTGAACACTAATGACTGAAGACCAGAGGAGTTGTGGAATGACATCAAGAACATCATACATGAACAAAGCAAGAGGTCATTAAAAAGGCAGGAAAAAAAGAAAAGACCAAAATAGATGACAGAAGACACTCTGAACTTACTCTCGAGCGTAGAATAGCTAAAATGAATGGAAGAAATGATGAAGTAAAAGAGCTGAACAGAAGATTTCAAAGGGTGACTCAAGAAGACAAAGTAAAGCATTATAAGGAAAAATGCAAAGACCTGGAGTTAGAAAACCGAAAGGGAAGAACACACTCTACTTTTCTCAAGCTGAAAGAAGTGAAGAAAAAATCCAAGTCTTGACTTGCAATATTGAAGGATTCTATGGGTAAAATAGAAGCAACGATGGGAGACTATGTTTCACATACTTTGGACATGTTATCAGGATAGATCAGTCCCTGCAGAAGGACATCATGCTTTGTAGAGAGTCAGTGAAAAAGACAAGATCCTCAACGAGATGGTTTTGAAATAGTGGCTGCAACAATTCGCTCAAGCATAACAACAATTGTGAGGAAGGTGCAGAACTGGGCAGTGTTTTGTTCCATTGTACATAGGGTCGCCAAGAGTCAGAATTGACTTGACAGCACCTAACAACAACAATGATGGGGAAAATATTAAATGACGCAGGAAGTGTCTAAAGAAGATGGAAGGAATACACAGAGTCAGTGTAACAAAAAAAAAAAATTGACATTCGAACATTTCAGGAGGAAGCACGTGATCAAGGACCAATGGTGCTGAAGGAAGAAGTCCAAGCTGCACTGAGGACATTGGTGAAAAACCAGGTTCCAGAAATTGACGGAATACCAAGTAATGTTTCAACAAAGGGGTATAGTGCAAGAGGTGCTCACTCGTCTAAGCCAAGAAATTTGGAATACGGCTACCCTACCAATGGACTGGAAGAGATGCATGTTTGTGCACTTTCCCAACAAGGATGATCCAACAGAATGTGGACATTATCAAACAATATCATTAATATAACACACAGTAAAATTTTGCTGAAGTTCATTCAAATGCAGTTAGAGCAGTACATGGACAGGGTACTGCCAGAAATTCAAGCCAAATTCACAAGAGGATGTGAAACCAGGGATATCATTGCTGATGTCAGTTCAATTCTGGCTGAAAGCAGAGAATACCAGATAGATGTTTACCTGTGTTTTATTGACTATGTTAAGGCATTTGTCTACGTGGATCATAAATTATGGATAACATTGCGGAGAATGAGAATTCTGGAACACTTAATTGTGCTCATGAGGAATCTGTACATGGATCAAGACGCAGTCATTCAAACAGAACAAGGGAATACTGCATGGTTTAAAGTCAGGAAAGGTGTGTGTCAGGGTATCCTTTTATCATACCTATTCAATCTGTAGGCTGAACAAATAATCCGAGGAGCTGGGCTATATGAAGAAGAAGGGGGCATCAGGATCAGAGGAAGACTCATTAACAACCTGTGTTATGCAGATAGCACAACCTTGCTTGCTGAAGGTGAAGAGGACTTGAAGCACTTACCGATGAAGGTTAAAGACTACAGCCTTCAATATGGATTACACCTCAACATAAAGAAAACAAAAATCCTTACAACTGGACCAATAAACAACATTGTGATAAGTGCATAAAAGATTGAGGTTGTCAATGATTTCATTTTACTTGGATCCATAATTAACAGCCGTGGAAGCAGCAGTCGAGAAATCAAAAAATGCATTGCATGGGGCAAGTCGACTGCCAGAGACCTCTTTAAAGTGTTAAAAAGCAAAGATGTCACCTCGAGGACTAAGGTGCACCTGACTCAAGCCATGGTGTTCTCAACTGCCTCATATGCATACGAAAGCTGGACAATGAATATGGAAGACTGAAGAAATGACAGTTTTGAATTGTGGTGTTGGAGAAGAATATTGAATATACCATGGACTGCCAAAAGAACAACAACAAAAAATATCTGTCTTGGAAGAAGCACAACCAGAGTGCTTCTTAGAGGCAATGATGGTGAGGCTTTCTCTCACATTCTTTGGACATTTTATCAGGAGGGACTGAACCCTGGAGAAGGGCATCATGCTTGATCAAGTAGAGGGCCAGTGAAAAAGAGGAAGACCCTCAATGAGATGGATTGACACAGTGACCGCAACTGTGGGCTCAAGCCTAGCGACAATTGTGAGGACGGCGCAGGGCCGGGCAGTGTTTCATTCTGTTGTACATAGGGTTGCCATGAGTCAGAAACGACTTTACAGAACTTAAGAACAATGGGGTACAACAGTGATAAAACTATACTATTGAATACTTTGAAAATGCCAGATTATAAGGTGGAAATGATCAACTTTGAAATTTCATAGAATCCAACCTAATAGAAAAACATCAAAGAAAATGATAAATACAGAATTCAGGATAGTAGTTATCACTAGATATAGGAAGGGTGATGTGATTAGCTGTTCTAATGGTAGGTATCTACGTGATGGTAATGCTTTCTTTCTTAACCTAGTGATGAGTATATGTGTTTTTACTAGATTGCTACACTGTAAGAACTACAGATACATTTTATATACTACATTATATATAATGTTTTTTAATTAAAATAAACAACAAAACTTACACCATCTCAATAATTTCTGTATGTACAGTTCAGTGACATTGATTACATTTTTCAAGTTGTGCAACCATTCTCTGTATCCTTTTCCAGTTTATTCCACCACCTTTAACATAAATTTAACAGGCTGCTAAGCAAAACTTTCCCCTTCCCCTTCATGCCTGGTATCAACTAATAATTCTTCCTTTTCTGTATATTTGCTTGTTTCATATACATGAGATCATACAGTATTTGTCTTTTTACAACTGACTCATTCTTCTCAACATGATGTTTTCAAGATTCATCCATGTAATGGCATGTGTCAAAACTTCATTTCTCTTTATGGCTGAGTCATAGTCCACTTTATGGGTATATCCCATTTGGTTTATCCATTCATCTGTTGATAGACATTTTGGTTTTTTCCACCTTTCGGCTATTGTGAAAAGTGCTGCAATGAACCTTGGTGTACAGTTTATATAGACATCATACCAAGTAAAGTTGAGGAAAGTCCTTTTATATTCTATATTACAAATACATTCTCCCATGTTCTTCTAATATTAGTGCCTCCCTTCTGAGACTTCAGAGTTCATAAGAATTTCCAGAAGTGTTTATTTAAGCATCTCATCCTTCAGGCATCTCCCCAGAGATTCAAAGTCAGTATTTTTTTGGATAATGTCCATGACCCTGCAGTATGAACAAGGGTCTCAGGTGATGCATGCCTGAAGGTGCTCTGTGGATGTCCATGGAGGAAGGTCTACACTAGAACATACCTTGAGTCAGGGTAGGGATTAGTCCTCCAGCTTGCTGAAAACAATCTCCCTCTTTCACCCCAGTGATGACCAGAATAGAAGGCTCTCAAGAGCTTCTTGATTCTCCTGCAAGACCTTCATTATTCTCCTCCCACACCCTTAGAGATGATTCTCACTGATGGCCCCCCTTTTTGTGTGTGTGTGTTTGTGGAAAATGTGATCTCCCTAGCCCTGCCAACTTCCCTTTTCTCCCACCATATTCACAACTGCTTTTCAAAGTAAAGTTCTTCTTCAAAGAAAAACTGTTTTCTTCCTGAAGAAACATTAAAAGGTTTTCTTGAGAGACCTAAGACTACAGCCAACCCTCTAAGACATCAGCAATGTGTAATTATTCAACTATGTTTCTGTGTGTAGCTTCCACATGAGTAAGAACACAGCAAGATGAGATGACTAAGTAGAAAAGAAAAAATTCAGATGTATTCTTATCAATAAATCAGCGAGAAGGAATTGAAGCAAAAAAGTACAAGAGAAAGATTATCAAACTTTACAATGCCTACCCTACTCACTTGATTATGTTACTCAGATTTTGTTTTTGTTTCTGTTAGGTACCTTCGAGTTGGTTCTGACTCATAGCAACCCTATGTTCAACAGAACAAAACACTGCCCAGTCCTGAGCCATCCTCAAGATCATTGTTATGCTTGAGGCCATTGTTGCAGCCACTGTGTCAATCCATCTCATTAAGGGTCTTCCTCCCTTTCACTGGCCCTCTACTTTACCAACCATGATGTCCTTGCCGATAAGGTGTACAAAGTATGTGAGATGAAGTCTCACCATCCTCAATTCTAAGGAACATTCTGGCTGTACTTCTTCCAAGACAGATTTGCTCCTTCTTTTGGCGGTCCATAGTATATTCAACATTCCTCGCCAACACCATAACTCAAAGGCATTAATTCTGCAGTCTTCCTTATTCATTGTTCAGCTTTTGCATGTCTATGAGGTGATTGAAAACACTATGGCTTGGGTCAGGTCCATCTTAGTCCTTAAAGTGATATCTTTGCTTTTTAACAGTTTAAAGAGGTCCTTTGCAGCACATTTGCCTGATGCAAAATGTCTGTTGATTTTTTGACTGCTTGTGGATTCAAGTAAAATGCAATCCTTGACAACCTCAGACTTTTCTCCGTTTGTCATTCTGTTGTTTATTGTTACATTTGTGAGGATTTTTGTTTTCTTTATATTGAGGTGTAATCCATACTGAAGCCCATAGCCTTTGATCTCCCTCAGTAAGTGCTTCAAGTCCTTTTCACTTTCAAAAAACAAGGTTAG
The DNA here is from genome assembly GCF_030014295.1 of Loxodonta africana. NCBI lineage: Eukaryota > Metazoa > Chordata > Mammalia > Proboscidea > Elephantidae > Loxodonta > Loxodonta africana. The sequence continues at coordinate 19,595,713 of NC_087344.1, forward strand.
TCACCCCTGCATATCGCAGGCTCTTAAAGAGACTTCCTCCAATCCTGATGCCCAGTTCTTCATATAGTCCAGCTTCCTGGATTATTTGCTGAGCATACAGACCGAATAAGTATAATGAAAAGATATAACCCTGATGCCCACCTTTCCTGACTTTAAAACTTGAAGTATCCCCTTGTAATGTTTGAATCACTGCCTCTTATACGTGTACAGATTCCTCATCACCACAGTTAACTGTCCTGAAATTCCAATTCTTCACAATGTTATCAATAATGTGTGATGATCCACACAATAGAACGCCTTTGCCTAGTCCATAAAACACAGGTAAACCTCCTGAGGATATTCTCTGCTTTCAGCCAGGATCCATTTGACATCAGCAATGACATCCCCAGGTCTATGTCCTCTTCCGCATCCAGCCTGAATTTCTGGCAGTTCCCTGTCAATATGCTGGTGTAGCTGCTTTTGAATGATCTTCAGCAAAATTTTACTTATGTGTGATATTAATGACATTGTTCAATAATTTCCGCATTCTGTGGGATCACCTTTCTTGGAAATAGGCATAAATATGGATCTCTTCCAGGCGGTTGGCCAGGTAGCTGTCCTCCAAATTTCTCAGTGTAGACGAGTGAGCACTTTCACCACTGCATCCATGTGTTGAAACATCTCAGCTGGTATTCCGTCAGTTCCTGGAGCCTTGATTTTCACCAGTGCCTTCAGTGCTGCTTGAACTCTTCCTTCAGTATCATCGATTCTTGATTAAGAAACGGTGGTTATTCAGATTGGAGGAATAAAAGCTCCTGAGAATTATTACAATGAGGGTAAACAAATACAACCACTGGAGCAAGTGGTAAAAATATGTGAGAGCCAAATGATTAGAATACTTATGAATATAGACAAGACATGGACTACAATGACCATTTAAAGCTTTATTGAACATTTACCATTGTGCCAGGCATTTTTGGTAGGTACTCCTTTTGGTCATAGGGGTTAACATCCCAGCAGGAATTATACTTCAAATCGTCAGTCTAAGGTTCTCATGGTAATTTTTTTTTTTTCCCCACACCAGGAATTAGATTAAGTAGGGGCATGTGATTCTATTCTCGGTAATGAGATGGGAAGGAACGTCACTTGATGACTCCATGGAAACACGTGCGTTAATATAAGATCCAGGGAAGGACAGTAAGGATTCTCTCTCTAGGCGTCACGTGTGGATATGACACCTGCATTTGTTGTAGTAATCAGGAGACCACAAGGGGAAAAAGTTCTAGGATGAAGCCACTTATGGGAGACTAAATAAAGTATTTCTGTCCTGTCCTTGTGCCTTCTCTACCTCTGAAGTCTGTTCCTTATAATGAAAAATAACTTTATGGTTTGAGCATATTAGAGTCAGAGTTTATATTTTCTTATTAGAACTGAAAGCTTCCACACTTAGGAAGCTCAAATATCTCAAAATTATCTCAAGCCAATTGAGATAACCTAATTAGCCATTTCTGTAGATGTAAGTATTGTGGATACTGATGCTGCTTTGAACAAATACGGCTTACCAATGATATGTCTCAGTAATTACTAAATTGGGACATGAAAAAAGAGCTCTCTTGCCTCACAGGCAGGCTAAGTCTGGATTTCCAATCGCATTTCTCTATTCATAGAATCAGGCTGAATCTAGTGTCTAGCTATGACCACAACTCTGTTTACATAATTTCCCTGCCCTATCCACGTTCTCCTGTTTTCCTTCTTTCCTAGACCACTGCCCCAAAAATCGTGTAATAAGAACACCTGCCTCAGGCTCTGCTTTTATGGCACCTGACCAAAAAAAAAAAAAAAAAAAACTGAGCTTAGAGAGTTTAACAAACAGCACAGAGCTACATAAAGAGAAAAGCCAAGTTTCAACTTCAAGTTGAAACGTGTTGTTGTTGTTAGGTGCCATCGAGTCAGTTATGCACAACAAATAAAATACTGCCTGGTCCTGCACCACCATCACAATTATTGCTATGTTTGAGCCCACTGTTATAGCCACTGTGTAAATCCATCTCATTGAAGGTGTTCCTCTTTTTCACAGACCCTACTGGAAACCCTGATGGTGTAGATGTTAAGTGCTATGGCTGCACTTCTTCCAAACAGATTTGTTCATTTTCTGGTAGCCCATGGCGTATTCAATATTCTTCACCATCACCACAATTCAAAGGCATCAATTCTTTTTCAGTCTTCCTTATTTATTGTCCAGCTTTGGCATGCATATGAGGTGATTGAAAATACTCTAGCTTGGATCAGGTATACCTTAGTCCTCAAAGTGACATCTTTGCTTTTTAACACTTTAAAGAAGTCTTTTACAGAAGAATTCCCCAATGCAATATGTCATTTGATTTCTTGACTGCTGCTTCCATAGGCGTTGATTGTGGATCCAAGTAAAATGAAATTATTGACGACTTCAGTATTTTCTCACTCATCATGAATAAGTTGAAATGTACATAGCCATTATGTTATCTAATCATTTTAGAAGAAGTTGCTCACGAAACAGTAAGACATCCTTGATCAGCAGTATTCTTTCCAATTTGACCCATCCTAGAGCCCAAAACAGGTGACACAATCACTAAAATGACAGTATTCTACAGATGAATGTCCTCAAGGGTCCCCTTATGTCTCTGTTCCTCAGGCTGTAGCTAAAAGGATTCATCATTTGAGGGACCACACTGTACATCACTGAGGCTACTGCTATCTTCCTGGGAGAATGTGTAAACACAGAACTGATGTACACGCCAAAGATTGTTCCATATAATAAGGACAACTGAAAGGTGAGACCCGCAGGTGCAAAAAGCTTTATATTTTGCACCCACTGATGGCATTCTCAAAACAGAGGAGAAAATTCGAGTGTAAGAGAAAATGATTCCAGAGAGAGGAACACCACCCCATCCAGTAGCCACAAAATACACTAGGATGTAATTGATGCAGGAGGCGAGCTTGAGAATCTGAGCAAGTTCACAGAAGAAATGAGGGATTTCCAGGTCTATGCAGAAGGACAAATGCAGCACCAACAGACTGTGAAGTAGGGCATTCACAATGCTAGTTAGTAAGGAGAGTAGGGAGAGCAAGCCACAGCAGTGGAGGTTCATGATGATGGTGTACCTCAGTGGGTGGCAGATGGCCACATAGCGGTCATAGGCCATTACTGCAAGGAGACAATTTTCCAAACCAGTAAATATCATTACAAAACAGGCCTGGGTCAGTCAGCATGCGTAAGTGATGATTTGATTCTGTGCTTGGATGTTCACCAGCATGTTCGGGATTGTGGTTGTGCTGAAACAGATATCAACGAAGGAGAGATTGGAAAGAAAGAAGTACATGGGGTTGTGGAGGTGGGAGTCAGAGCTGACAACCAGGACAATGAGTAGGTTTCCCAGGAGGGTGGCCAGGTACATAGATAGAAACAAACTGAATAAGACAGGCTGCAGTTCTGGATCCTCTGTAAGTCCCAGAAGAAGAAATTCTGAAACATCTGTTTGGTTTCTAGGTTCCATATTGTTGGTGAATCTGATGGAAAAGATGGGATGACAGATAATCAAATGTGTGGCTCCTGGATGCCCAGCAAGAGCATCACCTGGGATCTTTTTAGAAATATAAGTTTTTCAAACTCACTCCGGACTGACTGATGATGAACTCTGGGATGAAGATTAGCCATTTGTGTTTCAAAAAGTCTTCCATGTATTTTGATGTATGCTAAAGTTTGAAAACCACCCCTGGTACAGTGTTCAGCATACGGGGCCCTCACAATGACATGTCCTATTGTGATTGTGTGTGTGTGTGTGTGTGTGTCATGGATTAAATCATATTCCCTAAAAAATGTGTGTATCAATTTGGCTGGGCCATAATTTCCAGCACTGTGTGATTTTCCTGTATATTGTAAATCCTGCCTCTATGATGGTAATGAAGGCGGATGGGTGGCAGTTGTGTCAGTGAGGCAGGACTCAACCTAAAGACTGGATTGTGTCTTAAGGCAAACTCTTGAGATATAAAAGAGAGAAGCAAGCAGAGAGACAGAAGGACCTCATACCACCAAGAAAGCAGTGCTGGGAGCAGAGTGTGTCCTTTGGACCCAGGGTACCTGGGCAAAGAAGCTCCTAGTCTGGGGGAATATTGATGAGAAGGCTGACAGAGAGAGAAAGGCTTCCCCTGGAGCGGACACCCTGAATTTGAACTTCTAGCCTACTTTACTGTGAAGAAATAAATTTCTCTTTGTTAAAGCCATCCACTTGTGGTATTTCTGTTATAGCAGCACTAGATGACGAAGACAGTGTGTGTGTCACGAACAATAGCACCTGGCATCTTTTACTTCTGGTACAGTGCTCGGCGTATGGGGCCCTCACAATGGCATGTCCTGTTGTGATTGTATAAGTGTGTGTGTGTGTGTGTGTCGTGAACAATAGTACCAGGCATCTTTTACTCCTAGGACAGAAGTGGTGAACAGTGCAGTTGAGGAAAGACAAAATGAGAGAACATTCCTAGCATAATAAATGCTAACTTCAGGGAAGAATTTATACGGTGAAACTCCCACTGGGAATCTTGCGCATGTAGAGAAGCAGAAGGAAGAAACACTCTAAATGAACATCAGTGATATCAATATTCATTTGGTATGGATGAAATGATGAAATATATAGCAATGAAAAACAACAAATTAGGTCTAGATGAATCAACACACATAATCAAATCCTTGCAGAGGAAAAAAAAATGTATGACAAGAAGTCTACAGCATGAATTTTTTTTATTATTATTTTTAAAAGTGTACTTGAATGTCACGGATTGAACTGTGTTGCCAAAAAATATACGTCAACTTGGTTAGGCCATGATTCCCAGTATTGCATGATTGTCTACCATATTGTCATCTGGTGTGATTTCCTTGTGTGTTATACATTCTATCACTATGATGTTAATGAAATGGATTAGTGGCAATTATATCAATGAGATCTACAGGATCAGATAACATTTTAAGCCAATCTCTTTTGAGATATAAAAGAGAGAAGGAAGCAGAGAGACAATGGGACCTCATATCACCAAGAAAGCAGGACCAGGAGCAAAGCGCATCCTTTGGACCCAGGGTCCCTGAGTCTGAGATGCTCCTCCACCAGGGGAAGATTGATGACAAGGACCTTCCTCCAGAGCTGACAGAGAAAGAAAACCTTCCTGTGGAGCTGGTGCCCTGAATTTGGACTTGTAGCCTACTAGACTGTGAAAGAATAAATTTCTCTTTGTTTAAGCCATCCACTTGTTATATTTGTTATAGCAGCACTAGATGACTGAGACACCTAGTGAGTTTTTTTTTTATTTTTTAGTGGATAATTCAAGCACAATGAAAAATAGAAGAATAAGAATGAAGGGTTGGGCACCCACCAGTCCACTGGCAATTCCTACACGTCACCAACCATGCTTTAGATATTTTTATTGCAACAAAATAATGCAGGAGTATTTGAGGCTCCCCACATCATGTATTTTGCACAATATTGATTCTTTTCCTTCTCCAGGGCTAAACACTACATTAACTTGATCGTGCTTATTCCTCTGCACTTTTTACTACATGTAGTATAATTCTTCCATAGAATTGCACAGTTCGTATTTTTTAAAGTTTTATATAAACAGAATTGTACTGTATATGTCATTTTACATTTGGCTTTCTTGGTATGTTTTTTAATGAATGTTGATACCTTTAATTGCACTGCATTAATTTTGACTACAGTAGAGTATTCCACTGTATTATTACACCACAATATATTTCTTCATTCTCTCATTGACAGTTATTTTACTAATTGCCTTCTATCTGTCTACCCATCTACTGCCTTATGTATATACATAAAAAAAAATGTATAAATATATATGCTTGCCTGTGTGCATGTGTGTGTGTCTATGTTCGTGTGTGTGTGTGTGTGTATGTACATACATATACAGAGAGAGAGAAATATACATGTAGAATATAAAACCATGACTGGGGGATACCATCACATCCAAGATGCTGCTGATTCCGGGAGAAAAAAGAGCAACAGAGAGGATTACAAAGCAGATGTTTTCTGTATATATATTTTGTTACTTAAAAAAAATACTTGAAGCTGCTACAGCAAAACATGAACAATATGAATTCTGGAAGGTGTAACAGGTGTTTTTGTTTGTTTGGTTGGTTGTTTCATTATACTGCCTGTAGTATTCTAATTTCAAATATTTGGTACTTTTATAAAGAGAAAGAAATAACCTAGTGAGGCAGCCTGCTAAGTCTGCCTGGGTCTCTGCTTCTTTCCCCATAGCTCTCAGAGCCTGGCACCAGAGATAATACCAAAACTTTCCTAAAGATGGTATCTCAAGTACCAGGGATAGGAAGATAAAGTGAAGCTCAACAACTCTCCTCACCACCACCAGCACAAGAATACAATAAGGGAATTTTGTAATACTCAATGTTTGAGAAGGGGCAGGTTTCTGCACAGAAAGAATTTGATCCTTGCCATTGTAGAGACACAGTAAGAAACTAGCTAAGAGCTGCCTGATTTGGGTACAAAGACACAAGGAAACATGTCAGGAAGATGGGAGACATGTAGGAGTCCATGGGTGACTTGGCTCTAATCATTTCATGCATGTACTGTCTTCACACCTTCCCCTGGATGAAGCTACAGAGAAACACTTGTCCTCATTTCCAAACATTAACTAAGGGATTTAGGTTACCTGGCTGGCATCACTGAGGAATGATGCTTGACATCTGCCCTGGTTGTTGGATGATGTAGCCAGAAGGTCAGTACTCAGGAAAGGCAGAGGTACCAAGGAAGGCACCAGGCTCCTGGGCATGAGAACCATCTCTGAACGGAGTCTCAGGTGCATTGCTTTTTGACTGGAGAAGGACTTTTGAGTAAAGTGGTCACAGGTAGACTACTTACAGCCTCTGTGTCTCTGGGGACTCAATATCCAAAGCTCCTCATTAACCAAACACTTTTATTATCATTCTATTCCCAAGGTAGTGTAAATCCTGAAAGACCAAGCCAATGCAAACCAAGTGAATGTACTGCTGACAAGTCAATTCCAACTCATAGCAACCCTGTAGGACAGAGCAGATTTGCCCCACAGGGTTTCCAAGGCTGTGATCTTTAAGGAAGCAGACTGCCACATTTTTCTCCTGTGTAGCAGCTGGTTGGTATGAACACCAACTTTTCTGTTAACAGCTGAGCACTGAACCACTGAATCCTCAGGGCTCCCTGACCAAGAAAATGCTGTTCATGTTGTTAGGTGCCTTCAAGTCGGTTCCAACTCATACCGGCCCTATGCACAACAGAACGAAACACTGCCCGGTCCTGAGCCATCCTTACAATCGTTGTTATGCTTGAGCTCACTGTTGCAGCCACTGTCTCAATCCAACTCATTGAGGGTCTTCCTCTTTTCCACTGACCCTGTACTCTGCCAAGCATGATGTCCTTCTCCAGGGACTGATCCCTCCTGACAACATGTCCAAAGTATGTAAGATGCAGTCTCCCCTTCCTTGCTTCTAAGGAGCATTCTGGTTGTACTTCTTCTAAGACAGATTTGTTTGTTCTTTTGGCAGTCCATGGTATGTTCAATATTCCTCGCCAACACCACAATTCAAAGGCATCAATTCTTCTTTGGTCTCCTTAATCGTTGCCCAGCTTTCATATGCATAAGATGGAATTGAAAATACCGTGGCTTGGATCAGGCGCACCTTGATCTTCAAGGTGACATCTTTGCTCTTCAACACTTTAAACAAGGTTGCCCATCTGCATATCTCACTTTGTTGATGAGTCTTCCTCCAATTTTAATGCCCAGTTCTTCTTCATATAGTCCACTTACTTGGATTATTTGCTCAGCATACAGATTGAATAAGTATGGTGAAAGGATGCAACCATGATACACAACTTTCCTGACTTTAAAGCACACATTATCCCCTTGTTCTCTTCGAATGACTGTCTCTTGATCCAATTAACCATTCCAGAATTTCCATTCTTCACAATCTTATCCATAATTTGTTATGATTCTCAGAGTCAAATGCCTTTGCATGGTGAATAAAATACAGGTAAACATCTTTCTGGTGTTTTCTGCTTTCAGCCAGGATTCATCTGACATCAGCAATGATATCCCTGCTTCCATGTCCTCTTTTGAATCTGGCTTGAATTTCTGGCAGTTCTATGTTGATACATTGCTACAACCACTTTGGAAGGATCTTTAGCAAAATATTACTGGAGTGTGATATTAACAATATTTTTCTATAATTTTTGCATTTTTTTGGATCGCCTTTCTTTGGAATAGGCATGAATATGGATCTCTTTCAGTCATTTGGCCAGGCAGCTGTCTTCCAAATTTCTTGACATAGACAAGGAAGTACTTCTAAAACTGTATCCATTTGACAGGCCCCCACATGTCTGTCAGTTTGTAGTACTGTGGGGCTTGCCTGTTGCTGTGATACTGGAAGCTAAGCCACTGGTATTCAAATACCAGCAGGCCACCCATGGTGGACAGGTTTCAGCTGAGCTCCTGGACTAAGACAGACTAGGAAGAAGGACTGAGCAGTTTCCTTCTGAAAAGAATTGCCTAGTGAAAACCTTTTGAATAGCAGCACAACAATGTCTGATATAGTGCCAGCAGATGAGCCCCTCAAATTGGAAGGCTCTCAAAATACAACTGAGGAAAAGCTGTCTCTTCAAAGTAGAGATCACCTTAACAATCTGGATGGAGCCAAGCTTCTGGACCTTCATTTGCTGATGTGGCACAATTCAAAATGAGAACAACTACAAATATTCATTTATAATAAGAACATGGAATGTACGAAGTATGAAACTAGGAAAATTGGAAATCATCAAAAATGAAATGGAACATATAAACTTAGGTATGCTAGGTACTAGTGAGCTGAAATGGACTGGTATAGGCCATTTTGAATTGGATATTCATATGGTTTACTATGCCAGGAATGATGACTTGAAGAGGAATGGCATTGCATTCATTGTAAAAAAAAAAAAAAAAAAGAAAGAAAGAAAGAAAAGAACATTTCAAGATCTATCCTGAAAGACAATGCTGTCAGTGATAGGATAATATCCACATATCTACAAGGAAGATCAGTTACTACGAAAATTATTCAAATTTACACACCAACCACTAAGGACAAAGATGAAGAAACTGAAGATTTTACCAACTTCTGCAGTCTGAAATTGATCAAACATGCAATCAGGATGCGTTGATAATTACTGGCGATTGGAATGCAAAAGTTGAAAACAAAGAAGAAGAATCAGTAGTTGGAAAATATGGCCTTGATGATAGAAACAATTCCAGAGATTGCATGATATAATTTTGCAAGACCAACGTCTTCACCGAAAATAACATTTTCAGCAGCATAAATGGCGAATATACATGTGGACCTCACCAGATGGAATACACAGGAATCAAACTGACTGCATCTGTGGAAAGAGAAGATGTAAATACTCTATATCATTAGTCAGAATAAGGCCAGGGGCTGACTGCAGAATAGACCACCAATTACTCATATGCAAGCTGAAGGTGAAACTGAAGAAAATTAGAAAAAGTCCATGAGAGCCAAAGTATGACTTGCGTATACCCCACCTGAACTTAGAGACCACCTCAAGAATAGATTTGATGCATTGAACACTGGTGACCAAAGACCAGATGAGTTGTAGAATGGCATCAAGGACTTCATACACTAAGAAAGCAAAAAGTCATTGAAAAGACAGTAAAGAAAGACCAAAATGGATATCAAAAGAGACTCTGAAACTTGATCTTGAATGTCGAGTATCTAAAGCAAAAGGATGAAATGGTGAAGTAGAAGAGCAGAACAGAAGACCTCAAAGGGCAGCTTGAGAAGACAAAGTAAAGTATTATAATGAATGACATGTGCAAGGACCTGGAGATAGAAAACCAAAAGAGAGGAATACACTTGGTGTTTCTCAAGCTGAAAGAACTGGAATAAAAATTCAAGCCTCTAATTGCAATACTGGTGGTTTGTATGGGAAAAATATTAAATCATGCAGGAAGCATCAAAAGAAGATAGAAAGAATACACAGAGTCACTAACTATCACCTAATTGGCAGACTTTTAGCCATTTTAGGAGGTAGCATACAATCAAGAACTGATGGTATTGAAGGAAGAAGTCTGAGCTGCACTGAAGGCATTGGTGAAAAACAAGCTACCAGGAATTGATGGAACACCTTTTTTTTTTTTTTTTAATTGAGAGATAGCAAGTGGGAAGTTGGATATATAAGTCTGGCATTTGGGGAAGTGCTCCTTTCTAAGTACAAATTTAGGATTCATTTGTCTTCAGATGAATTTTAAATCGATGAGTCTGGATGCTGTTGCAAAGGATTGAATGTAGTTGGAGAGGAAGATGTCTGAGGACTGAAACAGGGGGCCCTCCAGTGTTTACAGATTGGAAAGATGAGAAGACACATCAAGGAGACTGAGAAATAGTAGCTAGTCAGGTAGGAATAAAGTCAAAATAATATACGGTGCTGAAAGCCAAGTGAAGAAAGTGTGCCAATATGTAATAATCAGAGACCATGTGGTTGAAAAGAGAAGGACAGAGAATTAACTGACCTGAACTGGGTTGGACTTGTTAAGGTAGAGAACATTGGCAGCTCTTCAAAAGGACTCTCTGTAAAGTGTTGGGGCAAAAGCCTGATTGCATAGACTTCAGGAGTAAACAGAGAGAGAAGAATTGGGGAGAGTGAGTGGAGACATCTGTTTTGAGGAGTTTTGCTATATGAAGAGGGCAGAGAAATGAGTCTACTGGTAGAGCAAAATGAGGGGTTCAGGGAAGGTTATTTTTTCTTTCTTTTTTGTAAGATTTGAGGAATTCAAATATCTTGCATGCTATTGAAAATGAACAAGTCAAAGGGAGAAACCTGATGATGCAAGACAGAGATGGGGGAATTACCAGAGTTACATCCTAACACAGACAGGAGAGGTTGAATTCTATGCACAAGTGGAAGTGTTGGTCTTGGTTACATCCACCTGACTATAATTCTTTCAGGCAGAAACAGAAAGCAAGTAATCTTGGAAACATTAAACAAATAAAGTACTCAATGATATAATTTGTCACAAAACACAAACTGAGATACACAGTTTTACAGGCACATTCTTCAAAGCACTCGAGGGAGTTAATTTAAAGATTAAAGGAAGGTTTCAGAAAATGTTAGGGATCAGATATTATCTCCCTTTATAAGGCTAGCACGACCTTAGTGCCCAAACCAGACCAGGTTAGCACAAGAAAGAAAAATCCCAGGGTTTAAAAATTTTACACAAGAACAAGGAGAAACAACATCTACCTTGATGGCAAATAAGAACAATGGGGACTATCTGCCTTACCAACTATCAAGATATATCATGGAACTATAATGACTAAAACAGGATGGTTCTAGTACTATATTGAAAGATAGAACTAATAGGATCTCCATCTATGTGAACACTTATCAAAGACAGAAGCATCAAACATTTTATTTATGACAACAGGGCATTGCAGAGAAAAGATGCAATCATCCAGGAAATAGTGCTGAGATCATTTTTTATCCATATGGAAAGCAAATGAAATTGCTTTCTCCATCACATCATATTCAAAGATAATTCCAATGCCTTTTAAACACAAAAGTAAGAGTGATTAAATGTTTACAAGACAATATAGGCAGACATTTTTATGAGATTGGAGGAGTTAATCACTTCTTAAATGAAAATACAACCTGCACAGTCCAAAAGGGAAAACACTGATCAATCCAACCAACTTAAAAATAAGCCACTAAAACAAGTCACTTGAGAATGAAAATTTCAAGTTTTTCTTTCAGGATAAGAAAGAGAACACAGCAGGACAAATAAACATCCAATGAAGTATTTCCAAATACGGCATTGCCTACACCACAAGTATCAATTGCTAATATATATTCAAACTAGTAAACTAGGATAATGGCTGAAGCAAGTGCTTAAAATATAGGAAACAGAAGGAATACAAAAGGAGAGAGTGCTACACTTGTAAATAAATTGTGCTGACTCACATTCATTAGGTAAATTCATTTAATTCTACGTGGCAGGCATTGTTCTAAACATTTGTAATCATTGTAGCACTTAACCACACTTCACACTTTTCTAATCAAAGCATTCATTTAGTCCTTCCAAGGTAATGAAATTTCTCTTGACAGTAATTATTTTTAGAAGGGGCATATGCCCCAATTCAGGCTGATGATATAGGATGTTCTCTTAATGATTCCTAGGAAAGATTATCTCTTGATTGTTACTCTTGCTGTTAGGGGTCATCAAGTCAATTCAGCAGAATGAAACACTGCCCAGTCCTGTCCAATTTTCACAATCATTGCTATGAGTTGGAGCCCATTGATGCAGCCACTGTCAGTCCGTCTCTTTCAGTGGTGACCTATTTCTCCCTGACCCTCTGTTTTACCAAGCATAATGTCCTCCAGGGACTGATCCCACCTAATAACATGTCCAAAGTACATGAGACGCAGTCTCTCCATCCTTGCTTCTAAGGAGCATTCTGGCTCTACTTCTTCCAAGACACATTTGTTTGTTCTTCTGGCAGCCCATGGTATGTTCAAGGGTCTTTGTCAACACCATAATTCAAAGGCATCAATTCTTCCATCTTCCTCATTTATTGCCCAGCTTTCATATGCATATGAGCCAATTGAAAATACCTTGGCTTCGGTGAGGTTCATCTTAGTCTTCAAAGTGACATCTTTGCTTTTTAACATTTTAAAGAATTATTTGCAGCAGATTTGCCCAATGCAGTACAGCATTTGATTTCCAGACTGCTGCTTCCATGGGTGTTGATTCTGGATCCAAGTAAAATGAAAGTCTTGACAAGTTTAATATTTTTCTCCATTCATCATGAATTAACTGAAATGTACCTAGCTGTTGTTTTACCCAGTTGTTTTAGAAGAATATGCTGATTGAACAGTCAGGCAGCTTGGATCACCAGTTGCCTTAGTTATTAGTGCTGCTGTAACAGAAATACCAAAAGTGGGTGGCTTCAACAAACAAAAGTTTATTTTCTCACAGTATAGTAGGCTAGAAGTCCAAATTCAGGGCATCGGCTGCAGAGTAAGCCTTTCTCTCTCCACAAGTTCTGGAGGAAGGTCCTTCTTGTCAATCTTCCCTTGGTCTAAGAGCTTCTCTGCTCAGGAACCCCAAATACAAAGGACATCCTCTGCTCCCAGCACTGCTTTCCTGCTGGTATGGGTACCCCTGCCTCTCTGCCAGCTTCCCTCTTTTATATTTCAAAAGAGATTTGATCAAGACAAATCTAATCTTGTAAATTGAGTCCTGCTTCATAAGCACAACTGCCTCTAATCCCATCTCATCAACATCATAGACATAGATTTTACAACACATAGGAAAATCACATCAGATGACAAAATGGTGGGCAATCACACAATACTGGGAATCATGGCCTAACCAAATTCATACACATATTTTTAGGAGATAAAATTCAATCCATGTCAGCAGTATTCCTTCCACGTTGACCCATCCTATCCCAAGCCCAAAACAGAAGACACAGTCACTAAAATGATGGTATCCTACTGATGATTTTCCTCAAGGCTCCTTTCATGTCCCTGTTCCTCAGGCTATAGATAAAAGGGTTCATCATTTGAGGGACCACACTGTACATCACTGAGGCTACTGCCGTCTTGCTGGAAGAGTGTGTAAATGCAGAACAGATGTACACACCAAAGCCTGCCTGAGAGATTAAGGAAACAACTGAGGTGAGACCCAGGAGTGGAAAATGCTTTATACTTTGCACCCACTGATGGCATTCTCAAAACAGAGGAGAAAATCTGAGTGTAAGAGCAAATGATTCCAGAGAGAGGAACAGTACCCCATACAGTAGCCACAAAATACACTAGGATGTAATTGATGATGGTATCAGAACAGGTGAGCTTGAGAATCTCAGCAAGTTCACAGGAGAAATGAGGGATTTCCAGATCTGTGCAGAAGGACAGATGCAACACCATCAGACTGTGAAGTAGGGCATTCACAATGCTAGTTAGTAAGGGGAGTAGGGAGAGCAAGCCACAGAGGCAGGTGTTCAAGATAATGGTGTATCTCCGTGGGTGGCAGACGGTCACATAGAGGTCATAGCCCATTGCTGCAAGGAGAAAATTCTCCAAACCAGTAAAAACCAGGACAAAACAGACCTGGGGTGAGGCTCCCTATGTAAATGATGTTATGATTCTGTGCTTGGATGCTCACCAGCATGTTCAGGGTCATGGTTGTGCTGAAACAGATATCAGTGAAGGAGAGAATGGAGAGAAGGAAGTACATGGGGGTGTGGAGGTGGGAGTCAGAGCTGACAGCCAGGATGATGAGTAAGTTCCCCAGGAGGGTGACCAGGTATATGGACAGAAATAGGCTAAAGAGGAGAGGCTGCGATCCTGGATCCTCTGTAATTCCCAGAAGAAGGAATTCTGAAACACCTGTTTGATTTCTGGGTTCCATATTATTGGTGAATCTGATGGAAAAGATGCGGTGACAGATAATCAAAAGTGTGGTTCCTCGACACCCAGCAAGATCATTACCTGAAATCCTGTTAGAAATGCAAGTTTTTGGGACCCACTCAAGACTTAGTGATGATAAACTCTGGGATGAGGACTAGCGGTTTATGTTTTAACAAGACTTCCACGTGATTCTGATGTATGCTGAAGTTTGAAAACCACTACTTCAGAAAGAAATGTTTTTGTCTACATTATGAACCTAAGGAAATATTCAAATCTTTCTTTCCACTTATGCCTCTTTCTTCGTCTCCCTCCAATCCTTCTAAAGGTTCAAATTTTATTTGAGCACCCACTCTATTTCAACACATTGTACCAAGTTATGAAGACGAAGTAAAGAATAAGCATGGCCTTGTCTCTTCAGAATTATTCCATGCTTTCAAATGGATTAAAACAGTGAGATCCATTTGCAGAGCAATGGTTGTCAAACTTTGGAATCCTTCAGAATCCCCTGAAGAGCTTGTCAATGATGAATTAGTTATACTGTCACCCCCATCAACCTGGGCGTACACTTGGGAAAGGTGGTGTTATGTCATAGACACAACGTGCAAAGTGAGTGAGTAGCAGTGATTGTGTCTGAGCTCAGATTACCTAACTGCCGAGTTGATTCTCTTGCTGTCTCTCTGTTAATGTCTCCAAATAGTACACAATTAATACCCTTAGTCACTCAGATTTCATAATTTCCCTTAAAAAATTTTAGTATCTCCTTCAAATAAAGTCTTCAGGGTATTTCCACCTCTGCCTACGAAGTTAGTATGTAACAGATGGAATGGCATCCAACCAGATCCACACTTTGGATCTGAGGTGAAGATTAGAAAATGTTATCTATAAACCTGAAGCTCAAAAGACTTCCTCATGGAAACATAAGTCCTCTGCATTAGTGACTGAATCCAAGAAAAGCTAGGCAACTAAGTAAATGAGATTCTCTGTTCTCCCAATTATATGAAGCATTAAAAAATTCTTCCCTGGACATGATAGGTGACATATCATTCTTTTAAAAGCCTATTTCATCAAAGAGGTCATTCAAATGGCAAACAACCACATGAAAGGATGCTCAAAGTCATCCATTAGGGAGATGTAAATCAAAACCACAACGAGATATCCCTTCACCCCATTATAATGACGAGGATAAAAAAAAGAAAACAATAAACATTGCAGAGGATGTGGAGAAATTGGAAACCTCATCTATTCCTGTGGAAATGCAAAATGGTATAGTTGCTGTGGAAAACAGGTCGGCCATCCTTCAAAAGGTTGGACATGGGACAACTACATGACCCAGCAACCCCAATGCTAGACCAATTGCTATCAAGTCAATCCAACTATATTCCCAGAAGAAGTAAAGGTAGAAATGCAAACAGATACCTGTACACTGATGCTCCTTGCAGGACTTTTCACAATAGCCAAAGGTGGAAATAACTGAAATGGTCAACTGATGAATGGATAAACAAAGTATGATATATACACGATTGAATACTTTGTTGGTGTCCAGCCTAATTCCAACTCATAACAACCCTACGAGAAGAAGTAGGACTGCCCCATAGAGTTTCCGACGCTATAATCTTTATAGAAGCAGATCGACACATCTTTCTCCCGTAGAATGGCTGTTGGACTCAAACCACCGATCTTTGAGTTAGCAGTCATTTGCTTAATCACTGTGCCAACAGGGTTCCTTTTGGATAAATCTAGAAAACATTATGCTGGGGAAATAAGGCAGACACAGAAGGACAGACACTGTATAAAGTCATTTATATAAAGTAAGCAAATACAAAGGAACCAAAGCTTATTAGTGGTTCCCAGGGGTAGAAGGACTGGGACAAGAGAGTTTTTGATTAGAAGGCATTGAATGTATGTTCCTGGTGGTGAGATAATTTGGAAAAAGATACCTAGAATGGTCTGTGCAACTTGAAGGATGTAAACAGTGTCACTGAACTGAATTTCAGTGTCACTGAAATTGCTGAATTCCTGTGTGTTTTGTTGTGTATATTTGCACCACGATAAAAAATTGAAAAACAAAAACTTATGGCGATGTTGCAATGATGAGAAATGAGCAGACAAAAGGCAATTGGTACAGGGCTCAGCATATGGGGCCCTCACAAAGGTATGTCCTATTATGATTGTGTGTGTGATGAATATTAGCACCTGGCATCTGTTACTCCTAGGACAGAAGTGATGAACAGGGCAGATGAGGGAAGACAAAAAGAGAGAACATTCCTGGCATAATAACTGCAAACTTCAGGGAAGAATTTATATGGGAAAATGCCTACTGGGAATCTTTTTCACGTAGAGAAGCAGAAGAAGGAAACACTCTAAATGAACATCAATGATATCAATATTCATTTGGCATGGACAGCTGAAGAAATATATAGCAATGTAAACAAATAAATTAGGTCTAGATGCATCAACACAAATAATGAAAACCTAGCAAAGAAAAAAAAATGTATGAGAAGAATTCTACTTACAACTTGAAAAAACTTTGATTTTTTTTAAACCTAAGAAGGTATTTTTGTATTATGGATACTTCAAGAATAATGAAAAGTACAGAGAATAACAATGAAGGGTTGGGTACCCACCAGTCAACACTATCAATTCACACACTTCACCACCCTTGCTTTAGATATTTTTATTGCAAGAAAATAATGTATGCATATTTGAGATTCCCCACATCATGTATTTTACACAATATTGATTCTTTTCCTTCCTCAGCGCTAAGCACTACATTAACTTACTTGGCATTGTTTCTCTACTCTTTTTACTATATTTAATATTATTCACCACAAAATTGCATTGTTTGCATTTTTAAATGCTTTGTATAAACGGAATCAGACTGAATATGTCATTTTACAGTTGGCTGTCTTAATGTTTTGTTTTAAATTAATGCTGATACATTTAATTCTGCTTAATCTTTTTAAGTACAATAGAGTAGGTATTTCACTATGTTATTACACCACAACTTTTTTCTTCGTTTCCTCACTGATAGTTATTGTAGTTATTGCTTCCTAGCAGTCTATCCACCAGGATGCTCCTTAGAAGCAAGGATGGCGAGGCTTGGCTCACATCCACGTTATCAGGGGAGATCAGGCTTGGAGAAGGACATCAGGCTTTGTAGAGCAGAGGGTCAGCAAAAGAGAGAAAGACCCTCAATGAGATGGACTGACACAGTGGCTCCAACGATGGGCTCAAGCATAACAATCATTGTGAAGATGGTGCAGGACTGGGCGGTGTTTCATTCTGTCATACATAGCATTGCTATGAGTTGAAACTGACTCAAAGGCACCTAACAACAACATGTATATACATATAAACAGATAGACAGATATGTACATATAAAATATAAAACTATGAATGCTGCTTCTGGAACGGAAAGAGAACAACAGAAAGGATTACGAAAGGTATGCTTCCTGTATACATATTATTTTGCCACTTTAAAAAGAATACTTGAAGTTGCTACAGCAGAACATCAACAACTGTCAATTCTGGAAATGTGTAAGAGGTGGTCTTTTTTTTTTTTCATTACACTGTCTATACTGTTCTAATTTTAAATATTTGGTAATTTTATACAGAGAAACAGACAAATTAGTGAGGTACCCAAGTCTCTCTCTCCAATTGCTTCCCTGGAGCCTCAGAGCCTGGCACAAAGTATAATACCCAAACTTTCCCAAAGATGGTATATCAAAAACCAGTTATAGGAAGATAAAGTGAAGCTCACCAACTCTCCTCCTCACCAGCAGCACAAGAATACAAGTAAACAACAAGGAATTTTCTAGCAGTCATATTTGAGAAGGGCAAATTTCTGCTCCAGAAGAAAATGATCCTTGCCATTGTAGAGGCAGAGTGAGAGAGTAGCTGAATGAATACTGCTTGATATTGCTGCAAAGATATGAGGAAATATGTCAGAAAGATGGGAGACGGTTAGGCAGGAGTCCATGGGTGAGTTGACTCTAATCATTTCATGCATGTACTCTCTTCACAGTTTCTCCTGGATGACGCTATAAGGAAACACCCGTCCTAATTTCCAAACATTAACTAAGGGATTTAGGTTACCTGGCTGGCATCACTAGGAATGATGCTTGACATCTGCCCTGGATGTTGGATGCTGTAGCCAGAAGATCTGTACTCAGGGAAGGCAGAGGGACCAAAGGAGGCACCAGGCTCCTGGGCATGAAGACCATCTGTGGGCGGAGTTTCAGGTGCACTGTTCCTTGGCTAGAGAAGGACTTTTGAGTGAAGTCGTCACTGGAAGACTATTTGCAACCTCTGTGTCCCTGGCGGCTCAATATCCAAAGCTCCGTTAATCACTTTTGTTGTCACTCTGATCCCAGGGCAGTGCAAATTCTGATAGACCAAGACAATCCAAGCCAACCAAATCCACTGCCATCGAGTCCATTCTGACTCCTAGTGACCCTTTAGTACAGAGTAGAACTGCCCTAAGCAGACTGCCACGTCTTTCTCCTGCAGAGTGGATGGTGGGCTTAAACCTCCAGCTTTTTGGTCAGCAGCCGAGTGTTTAATAGCTTTACAACCAGGGCTCCCTGACCAAGGCAATAATAAATGGGAATTCAGGAAGGCTGATTTCCTGACCCTTAGAGGCCAGGTGACTGCCATTTACTTTTCTTCATCTCTTCCTGCTCATCTCCAATTCACACACCTTGCACATCAATCTTCCCTTTTTCCGTACAACTGAAAGCATGTCTATCTCATCAGTGATGTTAGGAAGTCTGATTCCAATTTAAGGTGTAAAAATATAGTTTATATAGGTGAACATATTATATTTATAATAGCTAAAATATGTAAAAATGTAAATACCTAGGAATTTATCTAAGTGTCATTGAATGTTTCCTGAACCTTAATCTTCATTCTGCATGTTTCATAAAGCAGATTCTAATCTATTCTTTGTGGTCAATTCTGGCTGCAAACAGTATAGACAGAACTGTTACTTCCTGTTTTGATTTTCGTATTGTTTCAATGTATATCTCTCTTTTCATTCAGGGACTATGAATTGAAACTATGGTTCTTCATTTTTAACAGAGTTGTGAGAAATCACAGTGTCACTGGCTAGGACTAGTTTGGAGGTTTATCTGTACTCAGTAAATTTAAGTAAATGACAGCCATTATTTTATGGGCGAAAATGGTGCTCCAAGTTAATATTCACTTAAAAACCTTTTGTCTTTTTTTAAATCTCAAATTGTCTTTTATTTAAATATTGTAAGATCTTGCACTCTATAAGTAATGTCCCAGTGCTGTCCTGACGTACCTCCTTAGGTTGAGCCTTTACTACTGTTCCCCATCAACATGTCAGTCACTTTGGTGTGAGCTAACTGCATTTAATGGCACACTCTTTTTTTTTTTTTTTTCCTAGTCCTTGCTTATGGGCTGTTGCGTGTGCCCTTTAGTCTCATTCTGTTTTATGGACCTGTCTAATCTTTGGCTGAAGGGTGAAGCTCAGGAGTGACTTCATTACTGAGCTAAAAGGTGTCTGGGAGCCATAGTCTCCAAGTTTCTCCAATCACTGTCATTCCAGGAAGTCTGTAAACCTTTCATCTTTAAATGAATTCAATATTTTCATATATTGATCAATTTATTTTACCACATGTTAACTGTTTCCATATGAACTTTGTTAATCTATGGTTTTCTCGACAGGCCTTTTGAAAAAAACAAATGGCATTTTAAAGTCACCCTTTGCCATGCTAACACTATCACTTCAAACACATGAAATAATAGATAAAATACAACAAGGTGCAGTGGGAGCATCTTAGAGAAGAGAGAGTGCACACACAGATGGAAAGAGACAGGCAGAAAAAAAAAAAAAACCTCACCATCATTCTGCAAATTACGATTTAAACAGCCAGGAATGAAAATCATTGTAAAACAAAAACAGGGAGCCAACAAAAGCAATGATCAACATATGGAGACCAGCAGGACTATAATAGAACGAATGATGGGGAAAATAGAAACATGAGATCAAAGACGTAGTGTGAGTATATTAGACAAACAGCCTCCTGATGATGGCAAGAGCAGTTGCAGGGAGGTCACAGAAAGTGCTTTTGTAAAAATCCTAAAATGATAGTGGCTTGGATCAGGGTGATAACAATGCAGGTGGTGAGATTTGCCTGAATTCTGGATATATTTAATCAGTATAGATAACTGAGTTTTCTGAAAGGTTGGACACAGGTTATAAGAGGAATAGAAGAATCAAAGATGGTGCTCAATGAGAGAAAACTACTTAACACCTGAAAGAATAGAGCTGTCATTCACTGTGATAGGTAAGGTCACTGTGTGGTGCAAAAGTTTACATGCTCAGCTACTAACAAAAGCCCTGGTGGTTCAAATCCACCCAGAGGAATCTTAGATGCATGGCCTGGTGATGTACTTCCAAAACATCAGTGCTACTGAAAACTCTATGGAAGACAGTTCTACTTCACACATGGGGTTGCCCTAAGTTGGAATCAACTTGACAGTAAATGATTTTGTTTTGGTTTTGGTTTTCTTGTTTGTTTTCGTTTTTTTTTTTTGAGATAGGTAAGACTGTATGATGAGCAAGTAATTAGCAAAGCCAGATTATATGAAGAAGAATGCAGCATCAGGTTTGGAGGAAGACTCATTAACAACCCGTGATATGCAGATGGTGCAACCTTGTTTGCTGAAAGCTAAGAGGATTTGAAGAACTTACTGACGAAAATGATAGGAGAAGGCCTTCAGTATGGATTACTTCTCAACATAAAGAAAACAAAAATCCTCACAACTGGATCAATAAGCAATATTGTCATAAATGGAGATAAGATTGAAGTTATCAAAGATTTCATTTTATTTGGATCCATAATCAATGCCCATGAAAGCAAAAGTCAAGAAATCAAACGAGTTATTGCATTACCACCTTTTCTACAAAACAGATCTTTCAATTGTTTAAAAAAAAAAAAAGCAAGATGCCATTTTTAGGACTAAGGTGCATGGGACCCAAGCCATGGTGCTTTCAATTGCCTTATATGTGTGTGAAACTTGGACAATGAATGAGGAAGACTAAGAAGATCTGATACCTTTGAGTTTTGCTGTTGGCAAAGAATATTGAATATACCATGGACTGACAGAAGAATTGCCAAAAAAAAAACTGTCTTGGAAGAAGTACAGAGAGGATGCTCCTTAGAAGCCAGGATGGCAAGACTTCATCTCACATACTTTGGACATGCTATCAGGAGGGTCAGTCCCCAGACAAAGACATCATGCTTGGTAAAGTAGAGGGTCAGTGAAAAAGAAGACCCTCAACAACATGGATTGACAGCATGGCTGTAAAAATGGGCTCAAACATAACAATGATTGTGAGGATGGTACAGGATTGGGCAGTGTTTTGTTTTGTTGTACATAGTGTTACTATGAGTCAGAACCAAGAAGACGGCACCTAACAACAAAAATAACAACAAGAAGGCTGGGAGCAAGGTATACTGAGGAATAGCAAGTGGAAAGTTGGATATACAAGTCTGGGATTCAGAGGAGAATTCCTCTCTAAATATTAATTTGGGGCTCATTTGTTTTCAGATGACTTTTAAATCAATGAGTCTGGATGCTATCACAAAGGAGTGAAGTTAGCTGGAGAAGAAGAGGTCTGAGGACTGAAACAGGAGACCCTGCAGTGTTTCAAGATTAGAAAACACATTAAAGGAGACTGAGAAATAGTAGCTAGTGAGGTAGGAGTGAAACCAAAATAATGTATGGTGTTGAAATCCAAGTGAAGAAAGTGTTTCTGTAGGTAATAAACTAAGTCAATGTGGTTGACAAATCAAGTAAGAGAGAGACAGAAAATTAACTGACCTGGATTGGGCTGGACTGGACTTAATAAGGTAGATAATGCTGGTGGGTCTTCAAGAGCACCCTCCATGAATTGTTGGGGAAAAGGCCTGATTGTATTGACCTCAGGAGTAAATGGAAGGAGAAAAATTGAAAAGAATGAGTGGAGACATGTCTTTTGAAGAGTTTTATGGTAAAGGAAGGAGATAAATGAAGATACTGCTAGGGCAAGATGAGGGGGTCCATAGAGGTTTTTTTGTTTGTTTGTTTTTTAAGATTTGAGGAACTCAAATATATTGGATGCTATTGAAAATGAACAAATCAAAGGGAGACCCTGGTGATGCAAGTGAGACATGGGAGAATTACCAGAGTTATGTCCTAAAGTAAGCAAGAAAGATTGAACTCTATGCACAAGTGGAAGTGTTGGTCTTGGTTAAATCCAAGAGGCCACGCTTCTCTCAAGTAGAAATAGAAAGCAAGTAGCCATGAATACTTTAAATAAATTAAAATCCTCAATAATATAATTTGTCATGAAACACAACCTGAGATATACAGTTTTACAGGCAAGCTCTTCCAAGCACTCATTGGAGCTAATTTCAAGATTAAAGGAAGGATTTCAGAAAATATAAGTGAAGAGATATTCTTTATCTTATTTTATAAGGGCAGCACAAACTTAGCGTCCAAACCAGACCAGGTTAGCACAAGAAAGAAAAATTCCAGTGTTTAAAAATTCTATGCAAGAACAATGGACAAACAATACTTACCCTGATGGCGAATGAGAGCAATGGAAAGTATTTGCCTTACTGTCTGGAGGTATAATATCTAAAATGGCACGGTTCTAGTATATGACAGGAAAATAGAACTAAGAATATCTTCATTTATATGAAGAATTATTAAGTACAGAGGAGGAATCAGTCATTTTATTTATAAAATGTAGCATTTCAGGGAATAAAAACAAAAAATCGAACCCATTGCCATCATCAATTTTGACTCATACCAACACTACACAACAGAATAGAACCACCCCATAGCGTTTTCAAGAAGCAGCTGGTGGATTTGAGCTGCCAACCCTTTGGTTAGCAACAGAGCTCTTAACCACTGCACCACCATGGCTTCATGGATGGTATCATTCAGAAAATTCTGCTGAAATCATTGTTTATCTATAGGGAAATAAAATGAAATTGGATTCTCCATCACACCATATTCAAAAATTGTTCCAGCATCTTTTAAACACAAAAGAAAAAACAATTTAATGTTTATGAACCATATAAGAAAATATCTTTATTAGATTGGAGGAGTTGATCAGTTCTTGAATGAGATGTAACACACACAGTCCAAAAGGGAAAAAATAGATCAATCCAACCCTTTAAAATTAAGTCACTGGAAAATGAAAATCCAAAGTTGTTCTTTCAATGTAACAAAAAGAAGACAGCAGGACAAATAAATATTCAGTGAAGTATTTCCAAATGTGGCTTTGCCTACAACATAAGTATTAACTGCTGATAAATATTTAAATTAATAAGCTAGGATAATGACTAACACAAGTGCCCAAACGTGTGAAAGCAGAAGGAATTGAAAAAGGAGAGAGTGCTACCCTTGGAAATAAATTGTGCTGGCTCACATTCATCTAGTATATTCCTTGAGTAACTTATTAGGTGGCAGGCATTGTACTAAACACTTGTAATTGTTGTAGCACTTGATCCCACCTCAGACTTTTCTAATCAGAACAGTCATTTAATCCTTTCAAGGTAATGAAATTCCTCTTACCTGCAATTAGTTTTAGAAGGGGCATATGCCCCAACTCAGGGTGATGACATAGAGTGTGTTCCGGATGACTCCTTGAAAAGGTTATTTCTCAAATACTGAGACTGAATAAGGAGAAGTCAGTTTTCCATCCCTGGTTATTGTATCTTAAATGACCACTGTGCTGCTGCAGCCATTGATGACCATCACAGGAACAGCTTTAGGAAAAAACCAGCATATGGAGCTGTGAAATGTAACCCTGTGGTTCTGGAGGCTCTGGACCTACCCTACCTCTGAAATCTTTGTTTTTATATTTGGTGCTATGTGAGTTTAGACTTTTCCCTCAGTATACCTGAAAGTATCCTCACTCTTAGAGTTGAAGTATCTCAAATCTAAATGGAAAAAAGTGAATGAATATAATTATGCCAAATGTATAGATGAGTAAACTGAGCTTATGGTTGCTGTCAGCTGCCCTCGAGTTGATTCTAACTCATGGCGACCCCATGGGTTGCAGAGTAGAGCCACTCCATAAGGTTTCCTTGGCTTTAAACTTTAAAGAAGCAGATTGCCAGAACTTTTCTTCTATGGTATCTCTGAGTAGATTTGAACCACCAGCATTTAGGAGTTGAGTGCAAACCATTTGTACCACCTAGGGACCTTTCAACTGAACTTAGAAAGCTGAAATAAATATAAAAGTTCACACAGCTATTACAGAGAAGAGGTAGAATTCAAACCAAAGTGTTCTGACTCCAAATTTTCACCCTTAACCATTATAATTTCTGAACTCCTACTATTCAAAGAACTTAATCAGGTTCTCTGAATCAGTATTATTTATTTCACTCAAGCATATTCCAACAGCTTAAGCCCAAAGCATGTGATGCATTAATGAAAAGAAGATATTCTAGAGATGAGTTTCCTCAAAGCGCCCATTA
Source organism: Loxodonta africana (assembly GCF_030014295.1). NCBI lineage: Eukaryota > Metazoa > Chordata > Mammalia > Proboscidea > Elephantidae > Loxodonta > Loxodonta africana. The sequence continues at coordinate 19,620,689 of NC_087344.1, forward strand.
TGTCCTTGTTCCTCAGACTGTAGATGAAGGGGTTCAGCGTGGGTGTGACCACCGTGTACATCACTGATGCAATTGCACTCTTCCTAGAGGGCAGAGTAGCCGCAGAGCTAAGATACGCCCCCAACCTGTCCCGTAGGACAAGGAAACAACTGAGAGGGGAGATCCACAGGGAGAAAAAGCTTTGTACATCCCACCTATTGATGGCATTTTCAGGAGGGAGGAGACAATTTGCATGTAGGAGAAAATAATCCCAAGGAAGAGCCCACCACCCAAAATACTAGTCATAAAATATTGCAGGATGTTATTAAAGAGGGTATCAGAACAGGCAAGCTTGAGGACCTGAGGAAGTTCACAGAAAAACTGGGGGATTTCCAGGTCTATGCAGAAGGACAGATGCAGCACCATCAGACTGTGGAGCAGGGCACTCATGATGCTAATGAGCAAGGAGAGTAGAATCAGCAGGCCACAGAGGTGGGGGTTCATGATGATTCTATACCTTAAAAAAAACCTTAGTGGGTGACAAATGGCCACATAACGGTCATAGGCCATTGCTGCAAGGAGACAATTTTCCAAACCAGCAGAAACAAGGACAAAGCAGATCTGGGTGAGGCAGCCTGTGTAACTGATGGATTTGCTCTGAGTCTGAATGTTCACCAGCATCTTGGGGACCGTAGTGGTGCTGAAACAGATGTCACTGAAGGACAGGTTGGAGAGGAAGAAGTACATGGGGGTGTGGAGGTGGGAGTCTGAACTGATGGTCAGGATGATGAGCAGGTTCCCAGCCACAGTGATCAGGTATAAGGTCAGGAACATTCCAAAGAGAAGGGGCTGCAGTTCTGGATTCTCTGAGAGGCCCAGGGGGAGGAATTCTGCTAAGCCTGTTTGGTTTTCTGATTCCATGTTTGTTGATGATTCTGACGGAATGAATAGAATTGAGACATATAACAGATGTACAAAGATCCCTTATTTTACAGAAACACTCTAATCTGTATTGTGAAATAAAATTAATATTATAAATTTTTCCTGTGGTTCTCGCTCTCTGTGTCTGTCTCTCTCTCTCCTCTCCTCCTCTTTCTCCTCTATCCTTTTCTCTCTCCTTCCCTCTCTGTTCTCTTTCTTCCTACACACTCATTTCTCCCTGTCCTCCTTTCACCTCCTCTACCACATCTTTCCAAATACGTTTAAGTACCTACTTTTTCCACATTCGTCAGTTAACATGAATATAATATCAAATGGCACATATTTTTTCTTAAGAATTTTCTGAACTCTGCAAATTAGCAGGAAAACCAAAATTGTATGGTATTAAATATATATTTTAGAGCAGTGGTCCTCAAACTTTCTTGCATCAGAGTCAGCTGGATGAACTGCTAAAATACAGACTGCTGGGCATCGCCCTCAGAGTATCAGATTCAGAAGACTGGGCATTAGGGCTCCAAAATTGTGCCTTTCCAACAAATTCCCAAATGCTGCTGCTGCTCAGCTGGAAACCACACATTGGGGACCAATATTCTGCAGACCTGGTATACTTCCTGAGGAAGAAATCATCTGGCTCATCAGTGCACTACAAAGTAGACTGGGATTTCAAGTCCATGACTCAGACCATTTTCAGTGGGTCTTCACAATTTGTCTTTTGAATTCACTACTTTCTTTTCAACATTCCATTCTTTGGATCCTTATCACAAAACTCTTGCCTAATTGTTCTAACTAAATAGCAGTGTTAGCAGGAGTCCTTGCTTGGCACAGGAGGTTAAGCAGCTAAGGAAAATGTTGGAGGTTCAAGTCTACCCAGTGGCATCTCAGAAGAAAGGCCTGGTGATCTACTTCTGAAAACCCAGCCATTGAAAACCCTATGGAGCACAGTTTTACTGTGACACACGTGGAGTCACCACAAGTTTGAATTGACTCCATGGCAACTGATTTGTTTTTTGGTCCAATTAGCAGATATCATAGTAACAAATACAATAACTATTATGAACTTCTACAACAATAACACTAACACAGAGCTCTGAGTATTGGCATACAGAATTCTCAGTACTTATCTGAATTAATTTTATTCTCCCTACAGATCCATGACTTGGGTGCTTCTATCATCCTTCATTTTACCCGTGATCTCAAGTACATAACGTGAGGTTAAGTTATGAATACATAATACATGATCTCATAAGAACTGGTGAAAGAATTTGAACTTAGATTGCCAGATCAGAGTGGACCTCTTACCACCGTGTGATACGACCCCTGAGTAGGACAGGATCAGGCACTGGAAGGGTCAACAGATTCCATCACTTGCCTCTTGAAAAATTCCATGTGAGTCCAACACCAAGTGCTTTCCCTGGTCTTCAAAGTCACCTACCCTCTGACCTCATAGGTAGTATCTAGCAGGTGACATTACCAAAGCAGGACCCACCCTCAGGACTTGAGGTCAGTATTGGAATATGCTCCCTAAATCTCAAGCTGTTGTGGCTATTATGGCAATAAGATTCTTTTTTCTCCCAATACCTGAGATTATACGCAGAACATTTTTTTTCCCCTAAAACAGAGGAATGAGAGGAAGAATGAAATGCATGGGGTCTTTAAATCACTGAAGAAAAGAGAAATAATTTGTTGGTGTGTCCTAAGTAAAATTTTAGGGTAGGAAAGGCACAATCTGACAACACAGGTATCCTGTCAGGCATGTACCTACAGTAGTAGGAAGAGGGGGAGTAGAAATTTGCCAAGTCAGCCTTAAATGGAAAAAGGAACTTAAGCAAAAAAGTACACCTAAGGAAAAAAAAAAAAAAACCCACTGCTGTCAAGTAGATTTTGACTCAAAGTGATTCTATAGGACAGAGTAGCACTGCCCCCTAGAGTTTCCAAGGAGTGCCTGGCAGATTAGAACTGCCAACCTTTTGGTTAACAGCCATAGCAGTTAACCACTATGCCACCGGGGCTTCTGAAGTATACCTATACACCTCAAATGCCTTTATAGCTTTGAGACTTAAACATTTAATCAAAACAAATTGTCTAGTAGGGATCTTCGCATCTGGTGAGTGTATGAGGTACTTATCAGTTAAGGTATGAAGTACTTATTATTTAAGATGATCATTTCAATTGAACGAGCTAATAAGACCTTATTTTTAGAAATTCCTTATCTTATGCATATCACACAGGGCAAAGTAGGAAGTTCTGTTTAACTACTACTTATGTTTGTGCATGAAAAGCAATAGAAAAAAACACCATACCGTTTTAAATTTGGAGAGCCATAACTAATCTTCATTAATAGATTACATTTCCTTTCCTTAGGTATCTTATTGAAATCTGCCCCTCCCTTCCTTCCTACCTTTTTGTGGCAGATTATGGAAATAATTTATTCTTCTCTACTCAGGAGCTTGATGCATTTCCTATTCCTTTCATAGTTTGACTCATTGTCTCCATTGTACAATTAGCAGATAATGTTAGAAAAAGAACTCTTGAGAATCAATCATGAAAAGCCATATCCTCCTTTCTTTTGTTTCCGGTTAAGCCCATCAAAGCCTGAGTCTGGCAGCCTTGGGAACTGGCTCCTATGGGAATCCCAAGGTTGTGTGCCAGGATCAACTCCAGGACACTCCCATTTCCTGTGTTAAGATGAGGTCCCTGAGAATATGATCACTGGATTCTCAAAAAAAAGCAAGAATTGATTGTATAAGTCCTGAGCACATTTATGTGTTTCCCCTTTATTCTCATGAACCAATGATTCAGAAATGGTCTCTAAAGGAATCCCACAAGTGAACAGCTCATTAGGATGTTTATGCTCAGAGTAAATGCCCCTTGACAAATACTGCTTCACCAACAAGGAAACCTGGGGCCCTAAGCATGGGGTTATACAACAAGCAACCCTAACAAAATCAGTCATTTGCTGGAAGGTTTGGAATCAAACACCCCTGAGTTTATTCCCAACTCTAGCACTTGCTTTGTGAATGTAGAAACTTTTATAACTGTTCAGAAACCTCAGATTTCTCCTTTGTATAATGGGACCTATCGTGGAACAGTATAGGGATATTGTAAAAATGAGAAATGAATAGAAAAAATCATCAAGCACAGTGTTCAACATATCACACCCTCTCGATATTTCCTGTTGTGATTTGTTCTGCATGGGCACAGCTTGGCATTATTCATTACAGAAGGGAAGTGACAGGCGGGGCCAGAGGAAAGAGGATCAATGAAAGTTAAAAGAACCAAAACCAAACCCAGTGCCGTCGAGTCAATTCCGACTCATAGTTAGAACATTCCTAATGTGAAAACGACAAATTTTAGGGAAGAAAAATGTGCCAAAACTCTACAGGGAATCTTGTTCATCTAGAGAAGCAGGAGGAGAGAACAAGCCAAATGAACATCACTGATATCAATGGAAAAGAAGCCCTGGTCTGGTGGCAGTGTTTAAGTGTTTGGCTGCTAATCAAAAGTCGGCTGTTCAAACCCACCAGCCACCCTGCAGGAGAAAGATGAGGAAGTCTGCTTCTGGAAAGATTTCAGCCTTGGAAACCCCTTAGGGCAGTTCTACTCTGTCCTCTAGGGTTGCTATGAGTTGGAATCAACTCGATGGCAACAGGTTAATGAGATATCAATGTTCATTTGGCGTGGACATAGGATGAAATATCTAGCAATTTAAATGAATAAATTAGACCTAGATGTACCATGACAAAGAATGAAAACTTAAAAAACAGAAGTTAATTTCTCTAACAAGACATCTATAAAAGACATCTATAGTATGGGAAAATTGAAATAAGTTTTAAAATTACACAGACATAAATTATTCTTCTTTAAATTGAAATATTTCAAGCACACTGAAAACTACAGAGAAAACAACAAAGGCCTAATTACCCACCACTCAGCACCATCGAACTAAAATATATCACCATACTTGCATTATGTACTTTTTAAAATTATGATTCTTTCCCTTTTTGTATGAGCTTAAATCCTTTATTCTATGAGTTATTTTTAGTTATTTTGTGATGTATTCAGTATTTTTTAAGAAAAGATACATATTTATTTGAATACCTCCCCCTTTATTTTTTCACACATCTGTCTTTTTCTCTCCACCTGAACCACAACAATGAACTTGGTATGTATTATTCTCCTATGTTTTCATTACTTTCACTCTAATTCAATCAATAAACAATGCTATTGTTTTACATTTTAATACCTTATGTACCGTGGGTGTCATTTTACAATTGGTCTCTGAAAATAATGCATTTAACCTTATCAGTCTTATTACAGCTCAGTCTGGTTCATTAACTTTAACTACTTTAAGGAATTTCACTCTGTTGTTACATCAGAACTTATTTATCCCTTCTCCAGGTGATGGGCATTTTCATTGGGCACACACACACACACGTAAAGGATGGGAATGGAGCGGAATAAAAAGGGTTTATCATCTTTGTGTTTACTATTTTGTTACTTTAAGAATAGAACTGTTATGGCAAAATGTCAATATTTATTAATTCTGAAAGCATCGATATTTGACTATTTGTCCTATTACCCTGAGCTAATCTGTCTTAAAATATCTCCTAGGTTAATAAAGAGACACTGATAGATACAGGTATGTAGCCTGTGGAGTCAGACTGGTTCTCCACTTCCTCACTGCTAGTGCTCATAGCCAGGTCAAAGATCTCCCTTAAAAAGGTGTATCAAGAACCAGGTAAGGACAAGCTGAATGAACACACATGCCCCTTGCCAAAGAAATACAAAAATTGTTTAAAGAATTCTAGAAAATTGAGCAAGGGCATATTTCTATTTAACACGGAAAAATTCCCTGGAAATTTAGATTCAGAGTAGGTGATTAGCAGAATGAGAGAAGCTCAAGTATTCGTGCAAAAGTACAAGGAAACATGTCAAGAAGATCATGGACAATTGGCAGGCATCACACAAGTAACTCCATTCTGCTCATCTTCTGCATGTACTCACCTCACAGCTGCCCCAGATGGACTTGAAAACAAAGACATCTCCCTATTTGCAAAAGATAAACTGGGGACTTCAGATTACCTGAGTGCCAGCATTAAGAAATGACATTCGATTCTCCCCTGAAGGCTGAATGATAAAAATGGAGGCTCTGGACTCATGGAGCACAGAAAACAAAGAAGGACCAGGATCCTATGGGAAGTGATAGAGACAAGGCTCAGGTGTGCTGCCTCTTGACCTGGGCAAGGTTATTGAGTGGGTGGTCACAGGCAGACTCTTTGATGTCTCCGTGCCCCTTGGGGTTTCAATACCCAAAGCTCCTCATTAGTCAAACTCTTTTGCTGTCATTCTGTTCCCTTAAGCAGCAAGCCTAAGAGAAGGAAAAATTTATATTGAATGATTCCATTATCCTAAGAGCCCAGGCATATGCCATCTTCTTTGCCTCATCTCATTCTGCTCATACTCATTTCCAGTGCCTTGTACACATGGACATACCACCCTTCTGTAATTGTATTAGTCTTCTCTCTTTATATTCAAAGGTGCCCATAATCTAAAAACAAGATTAGGAAAATTGACACCATGTTTAGGCTAAAAATATATACTTTATTGTGTGAGGATGTGTATTCTATACAAATAAGAGCAATAATATAATAGATGAACCCTAAAAAGGGAGATGCTGAGAGCTAATTCTTTGATGGCACATGGATCCTTTTCCTGCATCTAATATCCAGCAGTTTCTAATCTAGCCTCTGTAATCAAACACAATTGAGCGTATAAGAGGTATTTAACCTCCTTTTTAATATTTCAATATCAACGTTTCCAAATTTTATAGAAGTTAACTTCAATATCCACTCCTCATCTGTCAGTTTGTCACAGTGTGGTGGCTTGTATGTTATTGTGATGCTGGAAGCTATGCTACCAGTATTTCAAATACCAGCAGGGTCATCAATTCTGGACAGGTTTCAGCAGAGCTTCGAGACTAAGACAGAATAAGAGGAACAACTTGGGGTCTACTTCTAAAAAAACTGACCACTAAAACGCATATGAATAGCAGTGGGAGATTGATATAGTGCTGGAAGATGAGCCTCTCAAATTGGAAGACACTGTGGTCATTAAGATTGTGTGTCAACTTGGCTGGGCCATAATTCTCATTGGTTTGGCAGTTATAATGTAGTCTGGCAGTTCTATAATGATGTGATCATCTCCATGATGAGATTTGATATAATGTGACCACCTCCAAGATAAATCTGCTGTGAGTAGCCAATCAGTTGAAGGGGAAGTTTCCTTGGGAGTGTGGCCTGCATGCAATATATGTGGACTTTTTGGCAAGGCTCGTGGGCTTGTCCTTGTTTTGGATTCTGCAGCTGGTGCCTGTTCCTCTGAACTTTGGCCCTTAGAACTTGAGCTAGAGTCTTATGTGTTGTCTTGCCTGCTGATCTTGGGATTCATCAGCCTGTGAGCCAGAGCCCTACCACCTGACTTGCTGATCGTGGATTCACCATCCCCTGAAGCTATGTGAATCAGAAGAAGCCTCCAACCTGACTCACCGCTTGGGACAATGTTCCAGCTTCTACAACCATGTGAGCCGTTTCCTTAATATGAACATCTCTCTATGTATATATTTATACACTTACTGGTCTTGCTTCTCTAGAGACCCTAGCCTAAGACTTTTGGTACCGAGAGTGGTTCTAGAGAAACAAAACTGTAAGGATGAGTTTTCCAAATTGGTTTTCAAGTCTGGTTAGTATTAAAGACGTTAATGACTGCTTCCAGTAATGAAGTGGGCACTGCCAATCCACGGTTGTTTTAGGCTGGGTTCTCTAGAGAAGCAAAACCAGTAATGTGTATAAATATAGACCGAGAGATTTATATTAAGGAAACAGCTCATACAATTGCAGGGGTTAGAACTTCCCAAGTCCATGGATCGGGATAGAGTCCTTTCCCAATTCACAGAGCCGCGGAAGCTGGTGAGCCCAAGATGAGCAGGTTGGAGGACATGGATCCTGCTCACAAGTCGTGACGGTCAAGGAATCCCCAAGGTCAGCAGACAAGACCATAAGTGTCTCCTGAGTCAGCAGCAGGGGCTGGAGAAACCAAAAGAAGCAGGTCAGGGAGCAGGACTCTTGCTCGCAGGCCATAATGATGGACAAATCCTAGGATAGGCAGGTAAGCTGCTAGCTCAAGTCCCAAGAACAAGAATTCAGACAAGAAACAGCTGTTGGGTCTAGAACAAGTCAACAACTTTTGCAAGGTGAGCAGGAAAAAGGAAGTAGCCAGCAGAAGGTAGAGAGATGAAGGTGAGGAAGCGGTGAGCTACCACAGGCCCCACCTCCACTGCTACCACTCAACAGATTCTATCATGGGGGTAATCATATATCAAATTTCAACAGGAAAGTGATCACAACATTACACAGCTGCCAAAACACTGAGAATCATGGCCCACCCAAGTTGACACACTATCTTAACCATCACAGTGGTGTCAGGTGGCAAAGGAAATATTTCGATCACCTATTGGTAAAGGCGAGGCTCTGGGTGATCACTTTTGACACTTTTCTAAGTTTTGTAATAATGGGAAGTATAAGGAAGCAGGTTGCTTGGTCCTACATTCCCTAGACAAAGTGATGAAGGAAAGAGATGAGCTCAGGGCTTCAGAGTCACAACTCAAGTGCCACATAAACAACATAAATATTTCCACTTGTGCCTTGAAAGAAAGCCTGATTTCTTGTAGTAACAGACCTGATGTTGCGAAAAAACAAACCCAGAGTGGCTGAATTACAGTGCCAACTGAATTCCCAATCTTCAGTGGTGTCTGCAGTTAAAGTGAGGGCATTGATTGGGAAGAAATGGGATCATGAAACTTGGGATGGGGATATGTTTCTAGGTGCCATCAAGTCGATCCCAACTCATAATGACCCTATGTACAACAGACCAAGACACTGCCTGGTCCTGCACCACTCTCACAATCGTTATGCTTGAGCCCATTGTTGCAGCCATTGTGTCAGTCCATCTCATTGAGGGTCCTCCTCTTTTTCATCGACCCTTTACTTTACCAAGCATGATGTCCTTCTCCAGGGATCGATCCCTCTTGATAACATGTCCACAGTATGTGAAACGTACTTTGCCCTCCTTGCTTCCAAGGAGCATTCTGGTTGCACTTCTTCCAAGACAAATTTGTTGTATATGGAAACATATAGGCAGCTAATCAGGAAGCTGGGGACACCAAACCCCTAAATTCCATTAAGCCACTCCTACCAACAGAACCTGCCCTCTCATTCCCATCTGAAGAGATTATTCCATTTTTATTTGCTAAGCCACACTCCTCGGTAGAACCCACTTCCACTCCACCTGATGAGATTAAAGCAGCTGTGCCTAAAAAGCCTTTGTCTGAGTCACTATGCCTGGTGCATTGCCTGAGGCAGATGTCTTACAAGGCAATGCTGAATGTTCTCAAACACACAACCCCACCACCTATTTTGGCTTCTAGGCCTGGCTGACATTCCAGTTAGCACCAAACGGTGAAGTATAAAGTGTGACATCAGCAGACGATTTTTAACAATCAAGTGGATAGGACGATGCAGTCTGTGGAAACCAGTCATCCTCTTTTCCAGCTATGCCTGTGATTGCTCAATGGGATTATGAACAAAGTGGTCATGATAGCAAGGATGGAGATTATGCATGGGTTCAGAAACACTCATAAGGCCAACTTGGCTACAGCCACAGCTGAGTGCCCTATCTGCTAGCAGTAGGGACCAACCCTGAATTTCCAATATGGCACCACTCCTCAAGGTGATCAGCCAGCAACATGGTGGCAGGCTGATTACATTGGGCCTCTTCCATCATGGGAAGTGTGGCATTTTGTTCCTACAGGAATAGACACTTTGAATATGAATGTTTCCCTGAACACAATGCTTCTGCCAATACTACCATCCATGGACTTACAGAATGCCTTATTCACAGTTGTGGTATCCCATACAACCTCACCTCAGATTAAGGGACTCACTTCACAGCAATTGAAGTGCTGCAATGGGCCCATGTCCATGGAATTCACTGGTTTTAGCATGTTCCCATCATCCTGAAGGAGCTGGTTTGATAGAATGATGGCATGGCCTTCTAAAGACACAATTATGGTTGCAGCTAGGTAGCAGTACCTCGCAGGACTGGGGCAATGATCTCCAGGAGGCTTTAAAGGTTCTAAACTAGCATCCAATATATGGTGCTGTTTCTCCCATAGCCAAGATACCTGGGCCCAGGAATCAAGGGGTGGAAATGGGAGCAGCACCATTCACTAGAGCTGGAGACAGAAAACCAAAGGGAAGAATGTGCTTGGTATTTCTCAAGCTGAAAGAACTGAAGAAAAAATTCAAGCCTTCAGTTGTAATAGTGAAGGATTCTGTGCAGAAAATATTAAACGACCCAGGAAGCATCAAAAGAAGATGAAAGGAATACACAGAATCATTACACCAAAAAAAAAAAAAAAAAATGAGTCATCGTTCAAACATTTCAAGAGATAGCATATGATCAGGAACCAATGGCACTGAAGGAAGAAGCCCAAGCTGCACTGAAGGCACTGGTGAAAAACAAGGCTCCAGGAATTGATGGAATATCATCTGAGATGATTCAACGTACAGATGTAGCACTGGAAATGCTCACTCGTCTATGCCAAGAAATTTGGAAGAGAGCTACTGGGCCAAACGACTGGAAGAAATTCATATTTATGCTTATTCCCAAGAAAGGTGATCCAACTGAATGTGGAAATTATAGAATGACATTGTTGATACCATATGAAAGCAAAATTTTGTTGATGATCATTCAACAGTGGCTGCAGCAGTATGTCTCAGGGAACTGCCAGAAATCCATGCCAGATTCAGCAGAGGACATGGATCGAGGGATATCATTGCTGATGCCAGATGGATTCTGGCTGAAAGCAGAGAATACCAGAAGCATGTTTACCTATGTTTTATTGACTATGCAAAGGTATTCGACTGTGTGGATCAGAACAAATTATGGAGAACATTACGAAGAATGGAAATTCCAGAACACTTAATTGTACTCATGAGGAACCTATACATAGATCAAGAGGCAGTTGTTGGGACATAACAAGGGGATGCTGAGTGGTTTAAAGTCAGGAAAGGTGTGTCAGGGTTGTGTCATTTCAACATACCTATTCAATTTGTGTACTGAGCAAATAATCCTAGAAGCTGGACTATTCAGAGAAGAATGGAGCATCAGGATTGGAGGAAGACTCATTAACAACCTGTGTTATGGAGATGACACAACCTTGCTTGCTGAAGGTGAAGAGGACTTGAAGCACTTACTAATGAACATCAAAGACCTTAGCCTTCAGTGTGGATTACACCTCAACATAAAGAAAACAAAAATCCTCACAACTGGGCCAATAAACAACATCATGATAAACAAAGAAAAGATTGAAGTGGTCAAGGATTTCATTGTACTTGGATCCACAATCAACACCCATGGAAGCAGCAGGCAAGAAATCAAAAGACACATTGCATTGGGCAAATCTTCTGCAAAGGACCTCTTTAAAGTGTTGAAAAGCAAAGATGTCACCTTGAAGATTAAGGTGGGCCTGACCCAAGCCATGGTATTTTCAATTGCATCATATGCATGTGAAAGCTGGAAAATGAATAAAGAAAACCGAGGAAGAAATGACGCCTTTCAATTGTGGTGTTGAAAAAGAGTATTGAATATATCACGGACTGCCAAAAGAACAAACAGATTTGTCTTGGAAGAAGTACAACCGGAATGCTCCTTAGAAGCAAGGATGGTGAGACTGCGTCTTAAATACTTTGGACATGTTGTCAGGAAGGATCAGTTCCTGGAGAAGGACATTATGTTTGGTAAAGTATAAGGTCAGTGGAAAAGTGGAAGACCCTAGAAGAGATGAATTGACACAGTGGCTGCAACAATGGACTCAAGCATAACAACTATTACAAGCCTGGCTCAGGACCGGGCAGTGTTTTGTTCTGTGGTACATAGGGTCGCTATGTGCCAGAGTCAACTTGACAGCACCTAATAACAACAACAACAACCATTCACTGTTACCCCTTATGACCCACTTGCAAAATTTTTGCTTCTTGTCCCCTCAACCCTATGCTCTTCAGGGTCTAGAGCTCTCAGTTTCAAAGGGACTGGAGACACATTACTAATTCAGTTGAGATAGAAGTTAAGAATGCCACCTGGACACTTTGGGCTCCTTATTCCTCTGGATCAACAGGCAAAGAAGGGAGTTATCATACTGCCTGGTGTGGTTGATCCTGATTACCAAAAGGAAATTGAATTGATATTACATGATGGAGGTAAAGAAGAGAATGCCTGGAAGGCAGGAGATTCTTTGGCGTATTTCTTAGTACTACCATGCCTTGTGATTAAACTCAATGGAAAACCACCGCAACCCAATTCTGACATGGCCCACCAGCAACAAAGGTTTGAGTCATCACACCAGGCAAAGAACTACAATTAGCTGAGGTGCATGCTAAGGGCAAAGGTAATATGGAATGGATGGTGAAAGGAGGTATTCTAAACACCAGTTACAACCACATGACCAATTGTAGAAACATGGACTATAATTGTTCTGAGTATTTATGTCTTGTATGTGTACATCGAATATTTTGTTTTCCTCACTTATAAAACATAAGACATAAAGAGGGCTAATGCATTTTTGGTTATATGTGTGCTAGTTGTACACGTTGGACACAAATATGACTTTATAATTATTTTTATTCAGAGATTACATATGGTTTAAGGAGATATATATAGGCATCAAATTGATAAGGCACAGACTGTGATCATTAAGATTGCATGGCTACATGGATGGGCCAATATTCTCATTGGTTTGGCAGTTATGATGTAGTTTGACAGTTGCATAGTGATGTGATCATCTCCATGATGAGATTTGATATAACGTGATCACCACCATTATGGGATCTGCTGTAAGGAGACAATCAGTTGAAGGCGGAGTTTCCTTGACGGTGTTGCCTGCATCCAATATAGATGGACTTTATGGCAAAGCTCCTGTGCTTTTGCTCGAACTGGCTCCTGCAGCTGGCACCTGTTCATCTAATCTTTGCTTCTTGGGACTTGAGCTAGCAGTACACCAGCTCTCTTGCCTGCCAATCTTGGGATTCATCAGTCTTCACTGCCTGTGAGCCAGAGCCCAGCTGACTTGCCGTTCTTGGATTCTCTAGCTCCTGCAGCTATGTAACTCAGGAGGAGCCTCCAGCCTGACCCACAGAGTTGAGATGTTCCAGCCTCTACAACCACGTGAGCCGTTTCTTTCATACAAATCTATCTCTACAGATATATTTATACACTTTACTGGTTTTGCTTCTCTAGAGAACTCAGCCTAAGATAACACTCAAAATATGACTGGGGAAACCTTTCTCTTCAAAGTAGAGTTGACCTTAATGAAATGGATGGAGTAAAGCTTTTGGGACTGTCACTGGCTGGTGTGGCATGACTCAAAATGAAAAAAACAGCTGCAAATATTCATTAATAATTGGAATATGGTATGCAGGAAATATGAATCTAAGAAATTGGAAGTTGTCAAAAATGAATCAGAATACATGAAGATTGATATCTGAGGCATTACTGAGCTGAAATGGACTGGCATGGACCATTTAAAATTGGACAGTTATGTGCTCTACTATGCCAGGAATGAAAAATAGAAGAGGAATGGCAAAAAGAACATTTCAAGATCGATCCTGAAGTACAATGCTGTCAGTGATAGGAAAATATCCATACACCAACAAGGAAGACCAGTTAATACAACTATTTAAATTTATGCACCAACCACTATTGTCAAAGAAAAAAATTAAAGATTTTTTACCAATTACAGCAGTCTGAAATTGATCAAACATAAAATCAAGATTCACAGAGAATTACTGGTGATTGGAATATGAAAGATAGAAACAAAGAAGGATTAGTAGTTGAAATATATGGCCTTTGTAATAGAAACCATGTTGAAAATCCCATGGAGAATTTTGCAAGTCCAAAATGACTTATTCATTGCAAACACATTTTTCAACAACATAAATGGCTACTATGAATGTGGATCTCACAGGATAGAATACACAGAAATCAAATCGACTACATCTGTGGAAACAGTTGATGGAGAAGCTCAATATCCTCAGTCGGAACAAGGCCAAGGGCTGACAGCAGAAAAGACCATCTACTACTCATATGTAAGTTCAAGACAAAGCTGGAGAAAATTTATAAAGTTCACAAGAGCCAAAGTACAACCTTGAGTATACACCAACTGATTTTAGAGCAATCTCAAGAAGAGATTTGACACCTTTGAAAGTTAATGAATGAACACTAGACCAGTTGTGAGATGACATCAAGAGAATCATACATGAAGAAGCAAAAGGTCATTTAAAAGACAGGAAAGAAAGAAAAGACCAAAATGGATGTCAGAAGAGACTCTGAAACTTGCCCTTGAATCTCAAGTAGCTAAAGCAAATGGAAGAAATGATGAAGTAAAAGAACTGAACAAGAGATTTTGAAGGTTGGCTTGAGAAGACAAAGTATGATAATGAAATGTGCGAAGACCCGGAGTTAGAAAATCAACAGGGCAAAACACGCTTGACATTTCTAAAGCTGAAACAACTGAAGAAAAAATTCAAGCCTCGAGTTGCAATATTTAAAGATCATATGGGCAACATATTGAATGACTCTGAGAGCATCAAATGAAAATAGAAGGAAATGCAGTCATTATGCCAAAAAGAATTGATTGCTGTTCAATCATTTCAGAAGGTAGCATATGGTCAAGAAACAATGGTATTGAAGGAAGACATCCAAGCTGCACTGAAGGCACTGGTGAAAAACAAGGCTCCAGGAATTGACAAAATACCAATTGAGATGTTTCAACAAGCGGGTGCAGCACTGGAAGCACTCACTCTTCTATGGCAAGAAATTTGGAAGACAGCTTCCTTGCCACCGACTGGAACAGAGATCTGTATTTGTGCCCATTCCAAAGAAAGGTGATCCAACAGAATGTGGAAATTATCAAACAATACCATTAATAGCGCACACAAGTAAAATTTTGCTGAAGGTAATTCCAAAATGGTTCCAGCAGTAAATGGACAGGGAGCTGCCAGAAATTTAGGAAGGATTCAGAAGAGGCCATGGAATGAGGATTACCACTGCTGATGTCAGATGGATCTTGGCTGAAAACAGAGAATACCAGAAAGATGTTTAGCTGTGTTTTATTGACTATGCAAATGCATTTGATTGTGTGGATGGTAACAAATATTTATGGTAACGTTTTGAAAAATGGGAATTCCAGAACACTAATTCATGCTCATGAGGAACCTGTATATAAACCAAGAGGCAGTCATTCAAACAGAACAAGGGGATACTGTGTGGTTTAAAATAAGGAAATTTGTTCATCAGGGGTGTATCATTTCACCACACTTATTCAATCTGTATGCTGAGCACATAATCCAAGAAGCTTAGCTATCTGAAGAAAAGTATGGTATCAGGATTGGAGGAAGACTCATTAACAAGCTGTCATATGCAGATGACACAACCTTGCTTGCTGAAAGCAAAAATGACTTAAGCACTTATTGATGAAGATCAAAGACCACAGCCTTCAGTATGGATTACATCTCAACATAAAGAAAATACAAAAAAATCACAACTGGACCAATAAGATCTCATGGTAAATGGAGGAAATATAGAAGTTGTCATGGATTTCATTT
Source organism: Loxodonta africana (assembly GCF_030014295.1). Taxonomy (NCBI): domain Eukaryota; kingdom Metazoa; phylum Chordata; class Mammalia; order Proboscidea; family Elephantidae; genus Loxodonta; species Loxodonta africana. The sequence continues at coordinate 19,636,324 of NC_087344.1, forward strand.
TACTTGGGTCCACAATCAATGCCCATGGAAACAGCAGTCAAGAAATCAAACAACATATTGCATTGGGAAAACCTGCTGCAAAAGGCCTCTCTTAAGTGCTAAAAGCAAAGATGTCACTTTGAGGACTAAGGTGGGCTTGACCTCAGCCAGAGTATTTTCAATTGCCTCATATGCATGCAAAGGTTTGACAATGAATAAAGAATATTGAAGAAGATTTGGTGCCTTTGAATTATGGTATTGGCAAAGAATATTGAATATACCATGGACTGCCAGAAGAACTAAAATCTATCTTGGTAGAAGTACAGCCAGAATGCTCCTTAGAATTGAAGATCGTAAGACTTCGTCTCACTTACTTTGATCATATTATCTGGAGGAACCTCTAGCTGGAGAATGGCATCACTCTTGGTAAAGTAGAGGATCAGTGAAAAAGAGTAAGGCCCTCAATGAGATGGACTGACACAGTTGCCACAACAGTAGGCTTAGGACCGGGCAGTGTTTCGTTCTGTTGTGTATAGGGTTGCTATGAATACGAACTGACTTGGCCACACCTAGCAAGAACAAGAACTTCAATATACACTTTTTCACATTATAATCCATGGGTTGAAATTACTGCTCTTAGTCATCAACATTGTTGAGAAAATTGCAAATGATCAAATAAACAGCCAACCTGTGATACAATGTATCTTTTTGGTTATAACCAACTCTGGATTTGGGCTTGTTCATTAGAACATCAAACTTATTTTGAGCAGAAAAAGACCAACACATAAATGTGTAGTTTATTTAATGTAGAACTGGTACTACAATGAATGAATGGGTTTATTAACAAAAGTCACTGGGACATAAAATGAATTTGGATGCTTGCTTACATCGATGGCAAAAATAGACTCCAAGCAGATAAATGGCAAAAATGTAAAACGTAAACTATAAATCCCTTAGATTGAGGTAGGTAGGGTTTGCATAAACAAGATCTTTTGAGGTGATCCAAAGGAATGCGGAAATTATTCGACAATATCATTAATACCACATGCAAGCAAATTTTTGCTGAAGATCATTCAAAAGTGACTTCAGCAGCCTATCAACAGGGAACTGCCAGAAATTCAGGCTGGAGTCAGAAGAGGACATGAAACCAGGGATATCATTGCTGATGTCAGATGGATCCTGGCTGAAAGCAGTGAATACCAGAAGGATGTTTACCTGTGTTTTTACAGACTATGCTAAAGCATTCAACTGTGTGGATCATAAAAAATTATGGTTAACATTGCAGGGAATGGGAATTCCAGAACACTTAATTGTGCTCATGAAGAATCCGTACTTGGATCAAGAGGCAGTTGTTCGAACAGAACAAGGGGACACTACATGCTTTAAAGTCAGGAAGGGTGTGCATCAGGCTTGTATCCTTTCACCATACCTATTCAATCTGTATGCTAAGCAAATAATCGTAGACGACAGGCATTATCAAGAAGAACTGGGCACGGGGATGGAAGGAAGACTCTGGAAGGAAGACTCATTAACAACTTCCATTATGCAAATGACACAACCTTGCTTGCTGAAAGTGAAGGGGACTTGGAGCACTTACTAATGAACGTCAAAGACAGCCTTCAGGATGGATTACACCTCAAAATAAAGAAAGCAAAAACCCTCACAACTGGACCAATAAGTCACATCATAAACACAGAAAAGATCGAGGTTGTCAAGGGCTTCATTTTACTTGGATCCACAATCAACACCCATGGAAGCAGCAGTCAAGAAATCAAAAGACTCATTGCATTGGGCAAATGGGCTGTGAGAGATCTCCTTAAAGAGTTATAAAACAAAAGTGTCATCTTGAGGACTAAGGTGTGCCTCACCCAAGCCAAGGTGTTTTCAATTGCCTCATATGAACAAAGAATAAGGAAGACAAAGAGAATTAACACCTTTAAATTGTTGTATTGGCAAAGAATATTGAATGTATACCATGGACTTTGTTAGGCCAGGATTCTCAGTATTCTGTGGTTGTCTTCCATTTTCTGATTGTAATTTTAAGTTAAAGAGGACTAGGGTGGGATTTTAACACCACTCTTACCCAGGTCACATGCCTGGTCTAAAATAAAGGAAGTTTCCCTTGGGTGTGACCTGCACCACCTTTTATCTCTCAAAAGATAAAAGGAGAGGGAGGTAAGTAAAGAGTTGGGGACCTCATACCACCAAGACAGCAGCACCAGGAGCAGAGCATGTCCTTTGGACATGCAGCCCCTGCACCTGAGAAGCTAATCCATCAGAGGAAGATTAAGGACAGGGCCCTTCCTCCAGAGCTGACAGAGAGAGAAAGCCTTCCCCTGGAGCCAACACCCTGAATTTGGACTCATCACCTGCTAGACTGTGAGAAAACAAATTTCTCTTTGTCAAAGCCATCCACTTGTGGTATTTCTGTTATGGCGGCACTAGATGACTAAGACAGAATTTTGTACTGAGCGGGGTGTGGCTGAAACAGACACCTATGATGTGGGAAAGGTTTTGAAACTGTGAATGGATAGAATTGCGACAGCAGCAGAGGACCAGCACAGCAGAGAACCTGCAGCAGCAAAGAAGTGGCAACAGCAGAGAAGCAGCAGCAAAAGCAGGAGACCAGCACGAGGTGGCACTGGAGCCCACCCACGGAACCAGAGAGCTGAGTGCCTGTGTGCAGGAGGCTTCCTGGCAGAGTGGGTTGCCTCCAGGCACTTACTGATGGAGCTACTGAGCTTTAGAGCACTTGCTCCAGCAAGGCAGATGCAGGTGTGAGGCCTGAGGAGCTGAGAGGCCAAGAAACCATGAAGCAGAAGCTGAAGAGACAAGGAACACAAGAAGCTGAGCTGCCTCAGTCTCAAAAGGCATGGCCAAGACCTCGGGGGTTTCTAAGGGTGGAGTTGCCACTCAGATGGTTGAGGAGAATGGTGGGCCTAAAGCCTGAGGGAGCAGAGTTGCTGTCCCAGTGGGCCTGGAAGGGCACTTGAAGCCCAGGGCCGAGGGGCCTCTACTCAGAATCTGGAGAGTGTGGCCAATGCCTAGAGTGTAGAGGCCAGGGTTATTGTGTAAATTGTCTCAGAGAACAGAAGATTATTTTCAAAGCTTTGAGGGCTAATGTAGTGTGTTCTACTGACTTGCTTGGTGCCTGCTATGCCTTCTAACAGGAGTGTAAATTGGTTCTATCACTTAGGAAGACTTCTTTTTAACTACCAGTAGGAGAATAGGCACTCCACTATACACAATAACTTCACCCAAGCATGAAACTCTATTTCTACCAGGAGACATGTATGAGAATATTCCAACAATTTTATTCATAAAGTTACAGGGTAGGACTTCCCAGCTCGAGACTAAGCCCTGCATAGATTCTTACCTTCTTCTGACCAAGAATGACCAGAAGAGGCTCAGAGATTCTGCACAAACCAAGGTTCATTAGTGACAGAGCAAAAGGCTCACAACGGAGAGTGTTTCCACCTACACTAGCCTCCAGTCTCTCACTGAACAAAGGATTTCACAGGGCTTATAAAAGTTCTTAGGCGGGAAAAGGCATTGTTTTTATTCATTAGATGGGTGGAGATTTCTAGGCGAAGGGGAGGGATTATGAAAATCAAATGCTCACACAGTTAGAATTCAACATGGACTTCCTTCCACAGGTTGCTGGAACCAAGATGGAGTCTGTCACAAAGGCTGCTGGGATGTCGATAAGGACTTATTCTGGGACGTTGTGTATGCATGATGCCTCTGGACCTTGGTTCAAGCCCAGCGAGGGGACTCTGTTCATGTTAGTCTCATGTGGAATGTCATTCATAGTCCACGCTGATCTTGACTGTGCATGCCGTGCACCTGGTGGGGCCTTAGAAAAACAACTCAGAAGGTTTAGCAGTAATTTATAGCTGGTCAACCACACAGGGCCTTGAAATGTAGCCCCTTATCTTGTCTAAGCAGCTAGTTTGTTAATCACAAGTACTTTTCCCGTGCCAGCAGCGAAAGTTATGTGGTGCTCTGCACTTAGTTTTACATCCAGAGACTATTTAATTATAGCTGATTAAGCACAGAGGGCCTTGAAATGTAGCCCTTCTTTAATTCAGCCAGCCTGATCTCTTCCCTGTCTCAGTAACAGCAGAACACTAGTTATCAAAACTTCCATCAACATCAGAAAGGATGACATTTAAAAGTATATGGCATTGAAAATAAACAAATGAATACATCCAACAACAAGATTGAATCTGAAAAGCACACTGGGGAGAAAAGCTATCAAGGCACAAATTCATACATTAATACTAAAAGTTTAACAAGTTCAAAAAGGGACATTTAAGAAACTGTGTAAAAAAACAAAAAAACAAAAAAAACCATTGCTGTCGAGTTCACTCCAGCTCATGGTGACCCTGTAGGACACAGTAGAACTGCGCCATATGGTTTTCAAGGAGTGCCTGGTGGATTCGAACCGCCGACCTTTTGGTTAGTAGCTGTAGCTCTTAACCACTACGCAACCATGGTTTCCGATAAACTGTGTAGAGATACGTAAACTTGTGATAAAAAGATGTATTTAAATCTCATGAAAACACCAGTTTTGTACAGCAAAAATTATCAAATAATGGCAACTTCATAGGATTCAACATAATAGAAGGATATCAAAGAAAATGATAAATACAGAATTCAGGATCAATACAGAATTCAACAAAATGAGAAACAACCCAATCAAAAAACCGGCAAAAAACGTGAACAGATACTTCACCAAAAAGGATATACAAATGGCTAACAAACTCATGAAAAGATGCTCACAACATTAACCATTGTTGTCGTTGTTGTTAGGTGCCATCTAGTCTGTTCTTTTTTGTTTGTTTTTTAACCATAGCTATCCTAATGGGGTTAAGGTGGTATCTCATTGTGGTTTTGATTTTCATCTCCCTAAATAGTTAATGTCCTCCACATATCTGTCAGTTTGGGGGACATTAACCACTAAAAAATTTTTTTTTTCTTTTTTTTTTTTTTAGGGAGATGACAATCAAAACCACAATGAGATACCACTTCATCCCACTGGAATAGCTAAGATTAAAAAACAAACAAACAAAATGGAAATAACAGTTGTTGGTGAGGATGTAGAGAAATTGGAACTTTCATTCGTTGCTGGTGGAACTGTAAAGTAGTACGGCCACTGTGGAAAAGTTCGGCAGCTCCTCAAAAATTAAACATATGATCCAGCAATCCTAATCCTAGGTAAATACCCAAAAGAATTGTTGTAAGCAGGAATACAAGCAGAGACCAATATTCATTGCAGATCTATTCATGTTAGCCAAAGGATCCCAATCTTTTGGCTTTAGCCCAGAAAAAAAAGATTTCAGACATCTGACCTTCAGAACTATAAGACAATACATCCGTGTTGTTTTAAGCCACTACACTTGTACTTCGTTACAGCAGGATGAAGAAGCTAATGCATGGCATATGTCCCAATTCATGCTGATGATGAAGAGAACGTCTTCTGGATGACACATTGGAAATATCATCTCTCCATTACAAAGACACCAAGGAGAGGCGATCATTCTTCTGTATCTGGAAATGATCCAGGCACTGTTGCAGCCATTTGTGAACATCAAGGGAAAAACCTTAGGAGGAAGCCAGCACACGAGGGACTAAAAAACACCCCGGTGGTTCTGTGCCTAAACTTACCCTACCTGTAAACTCTTTGTTAGGAAAGATGATACTTGTTTTTTTTGTATGTCCCTATTTTAGTTGCGATTTTTCCCTCTTACAACTAAAAGCATCCTCACTGATAAAGTATCTCAGATCTTCCCAAATTTTGCCAAAGATGTGAGCTAATATAATTATGCCAGTTTTATAGATAAGGAAAACTGACCTTAGAGGGTTGAAATCGATTTTTAAACATCACGGAGCTGTCACAGAACAAGGGATTCAAACCAAGGTGGTCGGATTCCAAAGTTCTCACCGTTAACCATTACAGTCTCTGGTCTCCTGTTTTCAAAGAACTTGGTCAGACTTTATGAATCTCTCATTATTTACTTCTTTCTGGTATGTTCCAGCAGCTTAAGGCTAAAGCCCCTGGCACGTCAATGGAAAGAGAATATTCTAGAGATGAGTTTCCTCAAAGCCCCTATCATGTCCTTGTTCCTCAGGCTGTAGATAAAGGGGTTCCCCAGAGGGGTGACCACAGTGTACATTACTGAGGCTACTGCACTGTTCCTAGAGGAGTGAGTAGCTGCAGAACTAAGGTACACCCCAAAACCTGTTCCATAGAACAAAGAAAAAACTATTATGTGTGACCCACATATGGAGAAAGCCTTATACTTTCCACAAGCTGATGGCATTTTCAGGACAGAGGAGATAATTCCAGTATAAGAAAAAACTATCCCATCCCTCTTACAACAAAGACACGGAAAAACAAGTGAATCGATCACATACATAACAATCTACGAACCCTGAACAACAAACACGGATTTAGAGACGGAGAACGAACTAATACGGGGAAGCAGCGATAGTTTCCAGAGCCTGGAGCCAGCGTACCAGTCAGGTACGGCACAAGCACAGAGACCTGCTCCACCCCCTTGAACTAACCCCGGGAGGGGGACCAGCCGGTTCCACGGGCGGCGTGGGACGCAGCCGGTAGGAGAAGTCCCCGGGAGGCAGTGACTGATCTTGGAGCAGAAAGAGCAGCATCCGAGCCGGGGAACCGTCCCGCAGGGATTTGGACTGCTCGCAGGTACGCCATAAACACGGAGAGTTGCTCCACCCCCTGAACTAACCCCGGGAAGGGGACCAGCCGGGTCGCACGGGCGGCGTGGGACGCAGCCGGTAGGAGAAGTCCCCGGGAGGCAGCGACTGGTATTGGAGTGGGGAGAACAGCGTTCCAGCCGGGACACTTGGTCACGGCACAAGCACGGGGAGCTACTCCACCCATCTGAACTAACCCCGGGAGGGGGCCCACCTAGTTCACGGGGGCGGCACGGCCACGCGGCTGGAGGGACGAGAAGTCCCCGGGAGGCAGCGACTGATTTTGGAGTTGAGAGTGCACCATCCCAGTAGGGGAGCCTTGACGCTGGGCGTGGGGCTGGAAGCGGAGGATCTGACCGTGACTTCAGCGGGCCAGACCCCCTGGGGGCAATCTCCACACAGCCAGCACACATAGGCGACGCGCCCGCGGGAATCTCAGATATAACAGTCATTCCAAGCAAGACAAGCAACTCTGGCTATATTCTGAGGTGCTACTCTCCTATCTCTCTGTTCCCTCCCCCACCCTCCCCAGGCGGCTTCATTAACATCTGAATAGCCTGAGCCAGAGGGAGAACTCTGATAGGGATCTGACTGCATTTTTTTTTTAGCGGATTTTCTGGAAAAACTAGTTTCCCAGTGATGGCTCGGAGACAACAATCCATATCAAACCACTTAAAGAAGCAGACCGTGACAGCTTCTCCAACCCCCCAAACAAAAGAATCAAAATCTTTCCCAAATGAAGATACAATTTTGGAATTATCAGATACAGAATATAAAAAACTAATTTACAGAATGCTTAATGATATCACAAATGAAATTAGGATATCTGCAGAAAAAGCCAAGGAACACACTGATAAAACTGTTGAAGAACTCAAAAAGATTATTCAAGAACATACTGGAAAAATTAATAAGTTGCAAGAATCCATAGAGAGACAGCATGTAGAAATCCAAAAGATTAACAATAAAATAACAGAATTAGACAACACACTAGGAAGTCAGAGGAGCAGACTCGAGCAATTAGAATGCAGACTGGGACATCTGGAGGACCAGGGAATCAACACCAACATAGCTGAAAAAAAATCAGATAAAAGAATTTAAAAAAATGAAGAAACCCTAAGAATTATGTGGGACTCTATCAAGAAGGATAACCTGCGGGTGATTGGAGTCCCAGAACAGGGAGGGGGGACAGAAAACACAGAGAAAATAGTTGAAGAACTTCTGACAGAAAACTTCCCTGACATCATGAAAGACGAAAGGATATCTATCCAAGATGCTCATCGAACCCCATTTAAGATTGATCCAAAAAGAAAAACACCAAGACATATTATCATCAAACTCACCAAAACCAAAGATAAACAGAAAATTTTAAAAGCAGCCAGGGAGAAAAGAAAGGTTTCCTTCAAGGGAGAATCAATAAGAATATGTTCTGACTACTCAGCAGAAACCATGCAGGCAAGAAGGGAATGGGACGACATATACAGAACACTGAAGGAGAAAAACTGCCAACCAAGGATCATATATCCAGCAAAACTCTCTCTGAAATATGAAGGCAAAATTAAGATATTTACAGACAAACACAAGTTTAGAGAATTTGCAAAAACCAAACCAAAGCTACAAGAAATACTAAAGGATATTGTTTGGTCAGAGAACCAATAATATCAGATATCAGCACAACACAAGGTCACAAAACAGAACGTCCTGATATCAACTCAAATAGGGAAATCACAAAAACAAACAAATTAAGATTAATTAAAAAAAAAAATACACATAACAGGGAATTATGGAAGTCAATAGGTAAAAGATCACAATAATCAAAAAGAGGGACTAAACACAGGAGGCATTGAACTGCCATATGGAGAGTGATACAAGGCGATATAGAACAATACAAGTTAGGTTTTTACTTAGAAAAATAGGGGTATATAATGAGGTAACCACAAAAAGGCATAACAACTCTATAACTCAAGACAAAAACCAAGAAAAACGTAACGACTCAACTAACATAAAGTCAAACACTATGAAAATGAGGATCTCACAATTTACTAAGAAAAACGCCTCAGCACAAAAAAGTGTGTGGAAAAATGAAATTGTCAACAACACACATAAAAAGGCATCAAAATGACAGCACTAAAAACTTATTTATCTATAATTACCCTGAATGTAAATGGACTAAATGCACCAATAAAGAGACAGAGAGTCACAGACTGGATAAAGAAACAAGATCCATCTATATGCTGCCTACAAGAGACACACCTTAGACTTAGAGACACAAACAAACTAAAACTCAAAGGATGGAAAAAAGTATATCAAGCAAACAATAAGCAAAAAAGAAGAGGAGTAGCAATATTAATTTCTGACAAAATAGACTTCAGACTTAAATCCACCACAAAGGATAAAGAAGGACACTATATAATGATAAAAGGGACAATTGATCAGGAAGACATAACCATATTAAATATTTACGCACCCAATGACAGGGCTGCAAGATACATAAATCAAATTTTAACAGAACTGAAAAGCGAGATAGATACCTCCACAATTATAGTAGGAGACTTCAACACACCACTTTCGGAGAAGGACAGGACATCCAGTAAGAAGCTAAACAGAGACACGGAAGATCTAATTACAACAATCAACCAACCTGACCTCATTGACTTATATAGAACTCTCCACCCAACTGCTGCAAAATATACTTTTTTTTCTAGCGCACATGGAACATTCTCTAGAATAGACCACATATTAGGTCATAAAACAAACCTTTGCAGAGTCCAAAACATCGAAATATTACAAAGCATCTTCTCAGACCACAAGGCAATAAAACTAGAGATCAATAACAGAAAAACGAGGGAAAAGAAATCAAATACTTGGAAAATGAACAATACCCTCCTGAAAAAAGACTGGGTTATAGAAGACATCAAGGAGGGAATAAGGAAATTCATAGAAAGCAACGAGAATGAAAATACTTCCTATCAAAACCTCTGGGACACAGCAAAAGCAGTGCTCAGAGGCCAATTTATATCAATAAATGCACACATACAAAAAGAAGAAAGAGCCAAAATCAGAGAACTGTCCCTACAACTTGAACAAATAGAAAGTGAGCAACAAAAGAATCCATCAGGCTCCAGAAGAAAACAAATAATAAAAATTAGAGCTGAACTAAATGAATTAGAGAACAGAAAAACAATTGAAAGAATTAACAAAGCCAAAAGCTGGTTCTTTGAAAAAATTAACAAAATTGATAAACCATTGGCTAGACTGACTAAAGAAATACAGGAGAGGAAACAAATAACCCGAATAAGAAATGAGAAGGACCACATCACAACAGAACCAAATGAAATTAAAAGAATCATTTCAGATTATTATGAAAAATTGTACTCTAACAAATTTGAAAACCTAGAAGAAATGGATGAATTCCTGGAAAAACACTACCTACCTAAACTAACACATTCAGAAGTAGAACAACTAAATAGACCCATAACAAAAAAAGAGATTGAAACGGTAATCAAAAAACTCCCAACAAAAAAAAGTCCTGGCCCGGACGGCTTCACTGCAGAGTTCTACCAAATTTTCAGAGAAGAGTTAACACCACTACTACTAAAGGTATTCCAAAGCATAGAAAATGACGGAATACTACCCAACTCATTCTATGAAGCCACCATCTCCCTGATACCAAAACCAGGTAAAGACATTACAAAAAAAGAAAATTATAGACCTATATCCCTCATGAACATTGATGCAAAAATCCTCAACAAAATTCTAGCCAATAGAATCCAACGACACATCAAAAAAATAATTCACCCTGATCAAGTGGGATTTATACCAGGTATGCAAGGCTGGTTTAATATCAGAAAAACCATTAATGTAATCCATCACATAAATAAAACAAAAGACAAAAACCACATGATCTTATCAATTGATGCAGAAAAGGCATTTGACAAAGTCCAACACCCATTCATGATAAAAACTCTTACCAAAATAGGAATTGAAGGAAAATTCCTCAACATAATAAAGGGCATCTATGCAAAGCCAACAGCCAATATCACTCTAAATGGAGAGAACCTGAAAGCATTTCCCTTGAGAACGGGAACCAGACAAGGATGCCCTTTATCACCACTCTTATTCAACATCGTGTTGGAAGTCTTAGCCAGGGCAATTAGGCTAGACAAAGAAATAAAAGGTATCCGGATTGGCAAGGAAGAAGTAAAGTTATCACTATTTGCAGATGACATGATTATATACACAGAAAACCCTAAGGAATCCTCCAGAAAACTACTGAAACTAATAGAAGAGTTTGGCAGAGTCTCAGGTTATAAAATAAACATACAAAAATCACTTGGATTCCTCTACATCAACAAAAAGAACACCGAAGAGGAAATAACCAAATCAATACCATTCACAGTAGCCCCCAAGAAGATAAGATACTTAGGAATAAATCTTACCAAGGATGTAAAAGACCTATACAAAGAAAACTACAAAGCTCTACTACAAGAAATTCAAAAGGACATACTTAAGTGGAAAAACATACCTTGCTCATGGATAGGAAGACTTAACATAGTAAAAATGTCTATTCTACCAAAAGCCATCTATACATTTAACGCACTTCCGATCCAAATTCCAATGTCATATTTTAAGGGGATAGAGAAACAAATCACCAATTTCATATGGAAGGGAAAGAAGCCCCGGATAAGCAAAGCACTACTGAAAAAGAAGAAGAAAGTGGGAGGCCTCACCTTACCTGACTTCAGAACCTATTATACAGCCACAGTAGTCAAAACAGCCTGGTATTGGTACAACAACAGACACATAGACCAATGGAACAGAATTGAGAACCCAGACATAGATCCATCCACGTATGAGCAGCTGATATTTGACAAAGGACCAGTGTCAATTAACTGGGGAAAAGACAGCCTTTTTAACAAATGGTGCTGGCATAACTGGATATCCATTTGCAAAAAAATGAAACAGGACCCATACCTCACACCATGCACAAAAACTAACTCCAAGTGGATCAAAGACCTAAACATAAAGACTAAAACGATAAAGATCATGGAAGAAAAAATTGGGACAACCCTAGGAGCCCTAATACAAGGTATAAACAGAATACAAAACATTACCAAAAATGATGAAGAGAAACCCGATAACTGGGAGCTCCTAAAAATCAAACACCTATGCTCATCTAAAGACTTCACCAAAAGAGTAAAAAGACCACCTACAGATTGGGAAAGAATTTTCAGCTATGACATCTCCGACCAGCGCCTGATCTCTAAAATCTACATGATTCTGTCAAAACTCAACCACAAAAAGACAAACAACCCAATCAAGAAGTGGGCAAAGGATATGAACACACATTTCTCTAAAGAAGATATTCAGGCAGCCAACAGATACATGAGAAAATGCTCTCGATCCTTAGCCATTAGAGAAATGCAAATTAAAACTACGATGAGATTCCATCTCACACCAGCAAGGCTGGCATTAATCCAAAAAACACAAAATAATAAATGTTGGAGAGGCTGCGGAGAGATTGGAACTCTCATACACTGCTGGTGGAAATGTAAAATGGTACAACCACTTTGGAAATCTATCTGGCGTTATCTTAAACAGTTAGAAATAGAACTACCATACAACCCAGAAATCCCACTCCTAGGAATATACCCTAGAGATACAAGAGCCTTCATACAAACAGATATATGCACACCCATGTTTATTGCAGCTCTGTTTACAATAGCAAAAAGTTGGAAGCAACCAAGGTGTCCATCAACGGATGAATGGTTAAATAAATTGTGGTATATTCACACAATGGAATACTACGCATCGATAAAGAACAGTGACGAATCTCTGAAACATTTCATAACATGGAGGAACCTGGAAGGCATTATGCTGAGCGAAATTAGTCAGAGGCAAAAGGACAAATATTGTATAAGACCACTATTATAAGATCTTGAGAAACAGTAAACCTGAGAAGAACACATACTTTTGTGGTTACGAGGGGGGGAGGGAGGGAGGGTGGGAGAGGGTTTTTTTATTGATTAATCAGTAGATAAGAACTGCTTTAGGTGAAGGGAAAGACAACACTCAATACATGGAAGGTCAGCTCAATTGGACTGGACCAAAAGCAAAGAAATTTCCGGGATAAAATGAATGCTTCAAAGGTCAGCGGAGCAAGCGCGGGGGTCTGGGGAGCATGGTTTGCGGGGACTTCTAAGTCAATTGGCAAAATAATTCTATTATGAAACCATTCTGCATCCCACTTTGAAATGTGGCGTCTGGGGTCTTAAATGCTAACAAGCAGCCATCTAAGATGCAGCAATTGGTCTCAACCCACCTGGAGCAAGGAAAAATGAAGAACACCAAGCCCACATGACAACTAAGAGCCCAAGAGACAGAAAGGGCCGCATGAACCAGAGACCTACATCATCCTGAGACCAGAAGAACTAGTTGGTGCCCGGCCACAATTGATGACTGCCCTGACAGGGAGCTCAGCAGAGGACCCCTGAGGGAGCAGGAGATCAGTGGGATGCAGACCCCAAATTCTCATAAGAAGACCAAACTTCATGGTCTGACTGAGACTGGAGGAATCCCGGCGGCCATGCTCCCCAGACCTTCAGTTGACACAGGACAGGAACCATCCCCGAAGACAACTCATCAGAAATGAAAGGGACTGGTCAGCGGGTGGGAGAGAGATGCTGATGAAGAGTGAGCTAATTATATCAGGTGGACACTTGAGATTGTGTTGGCAACTCTTGTCTGGAGGGGGGATGGGAGGATAGAGAGAGAGGGAAGCCGGCAAAATTGTCAAGAAAGGAGAGACTGAAAGGGCTGACTCAAGACGGGGAGAGTAAGTGGGAGTAGGGAGTGAGATGTATGTAAACTTATATGTGACAGACTGATTGGATTTGTAAATGTTCACTTGAAGCTTAATAAAAGTTATTATAAAAAAAAAAAAAAAAAAAAAACTATCCCAAAGAGAGGAACAACACCCAAAAGACTGGTCACTACATAGACCAAGATGTTACTAATGAGGATATCAGAGCAGGCAAGCTCGAGAACATGAGCTAGTTCACAAAAGAAGTGGGGTATTTCCAGATCTGTGCAGAAGGACAGCCGCAGTGCCATCAGAGTGTGCAGCGGGCATCAAGGACACCAATGAGGAAGGACAACAGAACCAGCAGCTCACAGAGTGTAGGACTCATAATGGCCGTGCACTTCAGTGGGTGGCAGATGGCCACAAATCTGTCATAAGCCATCATTACTAGAATTCCATTTTCCAGTCCAGCAAAAGTCAGGACAAAGCAGATCCGGGTGCAGCAGCCTGTGTAACTGATGGATTTCCTCTGTGTCTGGGTGTTCGCCAGCACCTTGGGGATCGTGGTGGTGGTGAAACAGATGTGTACAAAGGACAGGTTGGAGAGGAAGAAGTACATGGGGGTGTGGAGGTGAGAGTCAGAGACTGTGGCCAGGATGATGAGTAGGTTTCCAGCTACAGTGACCAGGTGTAGGGACAGGAACAGACCAGAGAGGAGGGGCTGCAGTTCTGGACCCTCCGAGAGCCCCAAGAGGAGGAATTCTGCCGCGTCTGACAGGTTCCCTGGTGTCATGTTGTTGATAGGTCTGATAGAAAAGATGGGGGTGACAACAAAACCAAATGTAAGAGAAATCTTAATTTTTATTATCTGAACCTTTACAGAAAAACTTGCTTGATTAGATTTAGGTACAATTTTTGGCAAACATTCTTATGTACTTTCATTAGGACCCACATACTGACTGCTTCTCCTATTTTTTTTTAATGATAATTATTACCTGGAATCCATTAATTTATTGGGGTTTACAAAATGCTGATATTCTTTTTTTTTTTCATTTATTGGCTAAAATACTTCCATAAAGAGGAAACCATATCAGTGATAGATATTTTCTTCTGCTTCTCTTTCTCCTTTCTCCTCTCCCTCACCACTTCTCGTTCCCAAGTTTTTATTCACCACACATTCTTTTTCAAGGGGTCCCTGAGTGGTGCAAATGGTTAAGCACTGGACTACTAACTTAAGGATGGTGGTTCAAACCCACCCAGAGTCTCCTTGGCAAGAAAGGGCTGATGATCTAATTCTGAAAAAAAAAAAAAAAAAATCAGCCATTTAAAACCCTATGGAACATAGTTCTGCTCTGCCAAACACAGGGCCACCATGAGTCGAAACTGACTCATTGGAAACTAGTTTGGTTTTGGTTTAGTATTCTTTTTCGAGTAGGGCTACTTGCTGAGAATAGAATAGGAACAAGACATTTTGCTCTCCTTTAGGATTATACCAGGGCTTCCAGCAAATAATCAATCCAGGATGAAAATACTAAGGCTGTATTCCAGAACACAGGTTGGCAAAATTGAACTTGTGGCTCAAGTCCTGCCGGTTTTTGTAAATAGTTTTATTGAAACACAGCCATTTGTTTACACAGAGTCCATGGCTTTTATGTGCTACAGCAGCAGAGTTGAGTAGTTGTGACAGAGGTCTAAAATATTTATTATCTAGGTCTTTATGGAAAAAGTTTGCTTGATTAGATTTAGGTACAATTTTTGGCAAACACCCTATGTATTTTCATGAGGAAGCACATACTGACTGCTTTTCGTATTTTTTAATGATAATTATTGCCTGGATCCATTATGTTATTGGGGTTACAAAATGCTGATATTCTCATTTTATTTTTCATTTATTGGCTGAAATACTTCCATAAAGAGGAATTTTCCCTAATCAAATATATGATTACCTTAAAATCAGGCTATATCTTGATTTCTGTACCCATCACTTTTTAAAATAATAAATTAGTTCCCAGCATTATACAAACAGTGTATCATTATGAACTCTAGGATTGTAAATACATTTGATGCATTTCAACTCATTTCAGTTATTATTCATATTAATTCTCAAATTTCCCCATCTTTGGCCAGCAGGCATCTCTTCACCTTGCCTCCTGAGTCCTTCTGAAATGAGCCTAGCAATCTCGTATCTCCCTTAACTTTGGTATGAAAGATATTCTAGGCCCATCTTATGTATTTCCTATCCCAGATCTTGAACCAACCATTTCTCCAGGAAGCCATGGTTCTTTTTAGTGGTAAATGATACTTACAGACCACAGTCTGGCTACTATAGTGTTTTCAATGTGCTGGTCATTGTTTTTAGCCTTTTCCATTGGGCAGAGCCAGAAAATAGTTTTTTTTTTTTTTAAAATAATAACTCATTTATTCCTTTTGTATAACCTAAAGATTAGGTTTCACTTTCATCTATTTATGCTTGAGGAAACTGGGCAAGGGGTTACTTAGTAACCTACACAAAGACCCAGCCAGTGAGTAGCATAGCTGAGATTTGATCCAGAAAGTCTTATTCCAGAACAGGCATGCTTAAACATTATGTGGTAATGCCTCCCAAAAGTCTGTAATTCAGCTTCCTATGAAATTGTTCAGATTTCCTTTGAACAACTCTAGTGACTTAGTAAATAAAACCCTAAGCACAGTCCCTGGTCTTCAGTCTTCCATGCCCTGGCCCACATAGTTAGTGTGTTTCAGGTGACAGCACCAAAAAGGGGAAATCTTCAGGACCTGATGAAGATTAGAAAATGCTGCCTGATAAAATAGAGGCTTGTATGAATCTGTTATGGGCCAGACAAGCTACTTGCCTATGTGATTGATTTTAAGAGATGCTGGTAACTAGGGACCCAAGCTGATAGAGACTCTGCTGCCTTGAAGTTGCATCACATAGAACATGTGACCTTTTCAGTCCTGAGTGTAGCAATTGTAGATTGTGCCCACAAATTCCTTGACATTTCTCCTTAAGGAAAGATAGAGAGATGCTGGGCAAATATGTTGCTGTAACTTTCTCATTATTTGAAGACTGAAATGTCCCTCTCTGAAGTAGGTTGAGGCCACTTTTCCAGAACAGAATGGTAGAGGAAACTTATCTACGCGGGTGTTATAGATTGGATTGAGTCCCCCCAAAAAGATATATTTAAGTTCTAACTTCCAGTATCTGTGACACTGACTTTGGGGACTTTGAAGATGTTATCAGTTATCAATTAACATGAGGTCATAGTGGAGTAGAGTGGATCACACTCTAATATGAGTGGTGTCCTTATAAAAGATAAGAGACAGGGAGAGACACAAAGGGATGACAGCCATGTGAAGATGAAGGCAGAAATTGAAGTGATGCATCTATAAGGCAAGGAACGCCAAGAATCATCAGCGACCACCAGAAGCTAGGAGAGAGGCATGGAATAATAGATTCTCCCTCAGTGCTCTCAGAGGGAATAAACATAGCCAACAGCCTGATTCCAGATTTTTAGCCTCCAGAACTATGAGAAAATAAATTTCTGTTTTTATAAGCCACCCAGTACTTTGGTACTTTGTTATGGTAGCCCTAGGAAAACAATACAGTAGAGTCTTAAGTATATAAAACAAAGTAGCAATAAGTTTTAAGTTTAGTCTTCAGGGTCCTAAACAGAAAGTATGTCTTAACCCTGATATTCAGGCCACTTAATAGGTAAGTTGCCAACATGTCTGGTGAAGGGATAAAAAAAGGAAGTTGAAGTAAATACACCTGAGTAATTATGCTTACAGAGTAATGTTGGGACTCACAGTAATAAGTACAAAGTATTTGGCATTGATCATGCTAATAGTAAAACCTCAGCACTTGTTACTTGGTGTTAACCCTTATGTTTGAGAGAGAAGACAAAACACTTGGGTTTTTAAATTCCTTAAGTCTTCCTCACTGTTACAGTGTCTATAGTAAAAACACATGATCTTTTCTGTTTAGCTGTCTTTAACTACATGAATGAAAGCAAAAAAAAAAAAAAAAAAATTGAAAAAATATTCAAATGTTAACAGGAATCACAATTAATTCCCATAAATAGTCAAGCTAGGTTCATTTGCCCTTTACTTTCTTCATATGTATCCCATCAGTGTCTTTCTCCCCATCATTTTTCCTTTCTTATTCCAGTTTGTGAAAATAATTAATCCCTCTATACCCTGTGGAGTCAGTCCCTGGGAGGTGGAGATAACACACTTGGCTGCTAACCAAAAGATTGGAGGTAAGAGCTCACCCAGAGAAGCCTAAAAGAAAGGCCTGGCAATCTGCTTCTTAATTTTATTTGTCTCAGCCCATCAGTTTCATTTGCATAATTAATAGATAATACTAGAAAAGAAAATGTTGAGAGTAAAAGTCACAGAATATCAGACCGTGCCTCTTACTATTCCAAGTTCCACCACCTCAGCCCCCAGTTCAGGCTTGGCACTGATTCCTGGAGAAGTTCCCAGTGAACCATCTCAGGACTAGCTCCAGGCCTCTCTTATCCCCTATGGCTTATCAAGTTTCTTGATAAATTGATCCTGGAGTCCCCAAAAGAGACAATAAGGAATTAGTGTGCCCTGGCAATGTCAAAGCATCTGTTCACTGCTTTCATGAGCTAATTATTAGCAATTTCTTTAATAGCATCTCAAATTAGGGCAACCGTGTCTTGAATTCCAGCATGTGAAAGGTACAGTGATTTCACATAACCCAGCCCATTGCTTCACAAATTGAGGCCCTGAATAGGGAGTTGATTTTTCCTGGAGAAAAACGAACAAACAAAAAAAACAACTGATCATAAAAAATATCAACCATATAGAGATAAGGTCAGGACTCAGACACTCCCTGGTTCAATCATGGACCCTCTCTGCTAGCTCTGTGACATAGAAAGGTCTCTGATCCTCGATGAGCAAACTCAAATTTTTTCAGTTGTAAAATGGAAACTACTATAAAAGTAGGAGACCCTGGGTGGTACAAAAGGTTAACATGCTTAGCTGCAACCAAAAGTTTGAAGTTCAAGCCTACCCAGAGGTGCCTCACAAGAAAGGCCTGGTGATCTACTTCTGAAAAATCAGCCATTGAAAACCCTGTGGAGCCCAGTTCTACTCTGACATACATGGGATTGGCATGAGTCAGAGCCAACTCAATAGCAACTGGCTCCTATAAAAATATACAGGGATGTTGCAGGGATAAGAAATAAGGAAAAGCACCAAGCATAGTGCTCAGCCCTGCCCTGCCATGACTTTTACGATCTATCGTTATTGTTTTTAGCTGTGGCCAATTCCTGGTGCCCAGGAGGGAAGTGGGAGGTAGAACAGAAATGAAAGAGGAAGAAGGAGGAAAGGAGGGAAGATACCCCAGGAATAATGTCCTAGGACTGGGCAAAGGAGAGATGTTCTCCAGCTCCCACTGGAAGCCCTCCTAGTGTAATGAAGCAGAGGGAGGAAAGAGCCTAAACACACATCAGTGTGGGGATAGATACACAAAATATGGCAATGTCAGGTGATGGAATAGTGTGAAAATGTTACTTTAATATTACTTCATTGTATTTAAATTAACTTGTAAAAAGTATTCCAAATCAAAATATTTAAATTATTTCCAGATGTATAAAATTAAGCAAAGAAAAAAAATGAAGAGAGGAAGCTAATTTGACAAATAAGAGCTATAGCACAGTGAAATTTATAGAAATATAAATACACCCCAAAATAACTATCATTTATTTTTATATTTCAAGCATCTTGAAAATTTTAAAAGATGACAATGAAGGGCTTGAACCCACCAGCCAGTATGAACAAATTCAAGCACTGTGTCTTACTTTCTTGTTTTTTTTTTAATAAGTAAAACAATGCAGAACTTCTTGAAGCCTTTGCGTATTCCTGCACAATCTCAATCCTGACCTTCCCCCCCCCAACGAAGCTCTGACTCCTTAATTCTAACATCCATCATCACATTTAGATGTGTGATAGTTTTCTGTTTGTTTTTTTAATAGTAGAGAAGTATTTGGTAGACACATTCAAATGAAACAACATGCTAAACTAAGGATGGTCAATACCCACCAAATTCCAGAGAGTAGTGACCTATGGGAAGGAAAGTAGGAGAAAGAAAGAAAAATAAATAGTACTCCATATGTATGTGTAATATTTTATTATTTTTGAAAAGGTGGCAAAGTGTCAGTATTAATTCTGGAAGGTAATTGCATGGCTGTTTTATGGTTCACTGTGCTGCTCTGTTTTAAAATATTCCATAGTATTTTTTGTTTTGTTTAAAGAAAAACGAAAATACTGGAAAGGTAGAACAACAATTCTACATGGGTCTCAACCTCCTTTCCCAGGGTACTCACAGTGTGGTGACAGGGACGAGATAGAGTTCTCTAAGTGTGAATTCTGGAACCAGGAATGGGAAATTTGGAAAGACAACTTCACCACACCCCAGCCCCACTCATGGCCAAAGAAATGAGAGAATGATAGAACATTTATCAAATTTTTGGAAGGGCTAATTCGTGTGTGGGTGGAGAAAAAGTCCTTGGAATTTAGAACACATAGTAGGGAGATGGGACTAATGAAAGCTGCTTGTAAATTGGATGCAAGGGGGAAAGTAAATATTAGCAAAAAGAGGATCATAGTTTAACTTGAGGTCTCCTTTATAATGTAAACCCATTGAACTTTCTCTTACCTCTCGAATGTCCTCCAGATAGGCTGGTAAAAAGAAAGACCTGTTCAGTTTCCCACAGCATTATGAAATGCTAATCAGGGCACTTCAGTAGACCTTGGAGCCATCGGTGAAGGATTCTTCAGTGTTCTTCTGGATACTGAAGGAGGAAGATGGAAAACCTGTCCTCAGGAAGGGGAGATGGACAGAGAGAGGCACATGGCTCTTGGGTGAGAGGGATCATCTCTGGGAGGAGACTCAGGTGTCCTTTTCCTGCCCTAAGCAGGGCCATTGAGCAGGATGGTCAAAGGAAAACAATTTGCGGTTTCGGTGGTCCTGAGGGCTCAATTTTCCAAAGCTCCTCACTATATTTTTTACTATCATTGCTTTCCCAAGGAAGCTCCAACTCTTAAGCAGCAGAGCTCACAGAAGAGGAGAACTCCTAGATGGCTGACTCCCTGATCCTGAGAGGCCAGGTATAAGCCATCCTCTTCCCACCATGATTTCTTTCCCCTGTGGGGGAGCCCTCTCCTGTATCCTTGCGTCTGACCTCCAGGGAGCTGGTGAGATTCTCCTTAGACCAGATTCCAGCTGTCTCTGAGCCAGAAGTGATCATTGAAGGGCTATAGAACCACAGTGGTGTGAGTCCCAAGAGGGACAGAGACTCAGGGATGCAGATGATGTGTCATGGGATCATCTCCACAAAGTCACACTTCAAAATGTTTCTCTTTTCTTAATCTCCCTTCATGAATGAGCTTATTATAAGAAAGAGGCAGCAAAGAAATCAGCCAGTTTACTAGTCACTGGAGTAGGCTTTTAGGAGTTGTCTGAAAAATACAGACATCAAAACCAATGATCTTAAGGCCTATCCTCTGCTCAATCTATGATAAAGTCACTCTTGAAAAAATTTTAATTCAAGCTGAGGAAGGAATGAAATTCTCTGGAGGCCATTTAATTGCGCTGTTATAGACTTTAGCATTTTAAACATTAATACTCTGTAAAAAAAAAAAACACTGGAAGAGATTCGGATATATCAGTGGTAGGAGGTGGAAGAGAGGACATACTATGGAGATTGATGACTTGGCTTAGACAATCACAGAGGCAAGTGTGTTTGTTCAAGAAAGTGATTTTTAAACTCTAGCCCTAACACAGCGTGCTGAGTGAATGCTTTAGGTCTGCAAGAATTTTATAAAAGTTAGATTTAGGAATTGTCATATATTTAGCTGTTTTTTAAAAGGTATAATAAAACCTTGAATGTTCAAAAAAAATTAAAACAAAAATCAATAATCTGATTGAGGAGGCCACAAAAAAGAATAACCATAAAGGAAGCAGTTGATAAATTCATTACATTAACAATGTGAACCTTTGAGGGGTATGCAGAAACTATCTGTACTATCTTTGCAACTTTTCTAAGTTTAAAATTAACTGAAAATGAAATCTGAGGTTTTTTTTTTAAACTAAATAACAAAACATGGTACCAGTACATACTTATCAAAATGGCCAAAATGAAAAAGACAGACATAAAATATTGGCAAGGTGCTTGAGATGTAAATTGATGCAGCCACGTTGGAAAATTGTTTAGCAGTATCAAACAAATCTGACCTATGTATTCCCTATGAGCCAGAAATCCCACTCCTGTGTATAAATCCAAGAAAAACATGTACATCTGACAAAAATATCTATCTCATGGCAAACCCATGCACAAGAAAACAATATTGTGCTCTGCCTGGTCACACATCATTCCCATGATCATTGTGACCACTGGCTGATTTTCAGCATTAGAACACCAGGCCTTCCTTCCTAGTCTGTCTCAGTCTAGAAGCTCCACTGAAACCTGTTCAGCATCATAGCAACACACTACAACCACAATATTTTTCTTGGGTTTAATTCACTTGTATGTCTTAAAGAATGAGTGTCCACTGAATGCCATTCCACAATGATTTTATTAAAAGGGATTCTCTGCAGCATGAGTTCTTTGATGATGCCTAAAGAATAAACATTTACTGAAAGCTTTCTTACAGACATTGCATTAATAGAATTTTTCTTTGGTATGTATTCTTTTATGCACAATAAGATTACACCTTATCCTAAAGTATTTTCCACATTGATTACACTCAGAGCATGTCTCTCTAGTATGAGTTCTCATGTGTAGTTTAAGAGATACATACCTAATAAATGTTTTTCCACATTGACTACATTTAAAAGGTTTCTTCTCCTTGGTGTGATTTTTCACGTTTCCTATGAGATAAGAGATAACTGAAGACTTTCCCACATGCCTTTCATTTGTATTGTTTCATTCTCATGTGAATTTCCTTGTGCCGAATAAGGAAGCATTTCACTCTGAAGATTTTTCCACACTGATTACATGAAAAGGGTTTTTCTCCAATGTGAATCCTCCTATTTTCTTCAAAACATGAGCAATTCCTGAAGGCTTCCCTACTGTTAATGCATTCAAAGTGTTTTACTACAGTATGAATTTTCTTGTGCATAGTAAGATTAGAGCTCATCCTGAAAGTTTTCCCACATTCCTCACACTTGTAAGGTTTCTCTCCAGTGTGAATTCGCAGGTGTGTCTTAAGGAATGACTGATTATCTGTTGCTTCTCCACAGTGGTTACATTTAAAATATTTATCTATAGAGGGGTTCACTTATGTCTTCTAAGGCATGGAAGAACACTGAAAGTTTTCCCACAACCAATACATTTATAGGATTTCTCTCCAGTATGTATAATCTTGTTCATGGTAAACCTAAAAGTCCTACTGAAGGCTTTGCTGCATTGATTATATTTGTAGGGTTTTTCTCTAGAATGAATTCTTTCATGTTGTCCAAGCAGTGAGCTGTTCCAGGAGATTATTCCACAGTCATGACATTCACAGTGTTTCTCCCCGATACGATTTCTCTTGTGTCATGTAAGGCAATAGCTTGAGCAGAGGCTTTCTGCATTGATTACACTTGTAAGGTTTTTATCTAGTATGGGTTCTCATGTACAATTTAATGGATTAGTGGCTCTGAAATGTTTTCCCACACTGACTACATTCAAAGGACTTCCTTCTAATGTGAGTTTTCTCATGCTTCCTAAGATATAGGATTGAACTTAAGGCTTTCCTACAGTCACTGCATTCATAGGCTTTCTATTTTGTATCTTTTCTAGAGCCCAGGCTGGAGGTATGTTCATTTTGTTTACATTCAGGGGATTTTTCCCCAGGACAAATTCTATCTTGTGGTTGAAGATGTGAACAACCTCCAAAGGCTCTCCCAGAATCAAAGTTTACTGGGATTTCCCTCTAGTATGAATCGTCTTATTCAAGTACTCTTCATGCTCACGGTTAAAAAAGTTTTATTACATTTAATGAGTTTGTTTACATGAATTCACCCCTGTTAATTCACAGGAGTTATAAGCACAGAATTTATCATACTAATTGTATTGACCCCATGCATATCTCAGTTTGTCCTACTTTGGTGACTTCTGTGTTGTTGTGATATTGGAAGCTATGCTACTAGTATTTCAAATACCAGCAGGGTCGCATGTTATACACATATTTCAGCAGAGCTTCCAAACCAAAAAAGACTAGAAAAAAGTACCTGGAAGCCTACTTCTGAAAAAATTGGCCAGTGAAAACCTCATGAATAACAGGTGAACATTGTCAGATATAGTGCTAAAGGTGAGCCCCTTAGCTAGGAAGACACTCAAAATATGACTGGGGAACAACCGCCTCCTTAAAGTAGAGTGGAACTTAATGATGTAGATGGAGTCAAGTTTTTGGGACCTTCATTTGTTGATGTTCCATGACACAAAATGAGAAGAAATAGCTGAAAACATCCATTCATACTTGGAATCTAGAGCATACAAAGTAAGACTCTAGAAAAATCGGAAGTCGTCAAAATGAGGTGGGATGTATAAGAATCAATATGCTAAGCTTTAGTGAGCAAAAATGGACTGGTATTGGCCGTTTTGAGTCAAACAGTCATACAATCTACTGCACCAGGAATGACGAATTGAAGAGGAATGGCTTAGCATCCATTGCCAAAAAGAAAATTTCAAGATCTTTCCTAAAGTACAAGGCTGTCAGTGAAGAGATAATATCAATATGCATGCAAGAAAGACCAGTTCATATGACTATTATCCAAATTCATGCACCAACCACTAATACCAAAGACAAAGAAATTGAAGATTTTTACCAACTTTTGCAGTCTGAAATTGATCAAACATGCAGTCAAGAGGCATTGATAATTACTAGTGATTAGAATGCAGAAGTTGGAAACAAAGAAGAAAGAACTGTAGTTAGAAAATATGCCCTCAATGATACAGATGACATCAGAGATCACATGATAAAACTTTGTAAGACAAATGACTCATACATTTCAAATACCTTTTTCAACAACATAAAAAATGATGATAAACACGGACTTCACTGGATAGATGCACTGGAATCAAATCGACTACATATGTGGAAAGAGACAATGGAAAAGCTCAATATCATCAGTCAGAAGAAGGCCAGGAGCCAGCTGTGAAGCAGACCATCAATTGCTCATCTGCAAGTTCAAGTTGAAGCTGAAGAATATTAAAACAAGTCCACAAGAACCAAAATATGGTCTTAAGTATATCTCACATAAATTTGAAGACCAACTCAAGAATAGATTCAACACATTGAACACTAATGACCAAAGATCAAATGAACTGTAGGATGGCATCAAGGACATTATACATGAAGAAAGCAAAAGGTCATTTAAAAGACAAAAAATAAAGATCAAAAAGGGTGTCAGAAGAGACTCTGAAACTTGCTCTTGGACAAAGATTAGTTAAAGTGAATGGAAGAAACGATGAAGTAAAAGAGTTGAAGAGTAGTTTTCAAAAAACAGCTCAAGAAGACAAAGTAAAGTAGTATAATGAAATGTGCAAAGACCTGGAGATAGAAAACCAAAAGAGAAGAAGACACTCAGCATTTCTCAAGCTAAAAGAACTGAAGAAAAAATTCAAGCCTTAAGTTGCAATTTTGAAGGATTCAACTGGTAAAATTTTGAAGGATGCAGGAAGCATCAAAAGAAGAAATTCTCTGAATTTTAATTTCAAGGCCTGAGTGGTTTTTCACTACAACATTCCCAGTACTCTTGTTTTCCTTCACACTGCATGCATCTTCCACATTTTACTAAAAATTACTGTGACAGTTAAGGTTGCGTGTCAGCTTGGCTGGATCTTGATTCTCAGTGGTATGACAGTTACATAATGATGTAATTTTGGCAGTTATGTAATGATGTAGTAATAATCCATGATTTGATTTTATGTGATTAGCCCATCAGTCATAAGCAGAATTGCCTTGGGAGTGTGGTCTGTATTCACTATTTATACGGACATTCTGGCAAAACTTATTTGCTTGTTCTTGATCCTGCATCTGACTCATCTTCATCTGGCCTCTGGTCCTTGGGACTTGAGCCAGCAGCCTTCCATACTGCCTGCTGATCTTGAGTTTCATATGTCTCTACAGCCTGTGAGCCAGCAGCCTGCCATCTGACCTCCCAATCTTGGGTTTGTCAGTGCCTGCAACTACAGGAGTCTGGAGAAGCCTCCAGCCTGACTCCTGAGCCATGCACTTGGGACTTGCCACCCTCTACAACTCCATGAGTCATTTCCTTGAAATAAATCTCTCTGTCTCACTATATATATATATATATATATATATATATATATATATATATACACATATACACACACACACGACCCAGCCAAGTTGATATATATATATATATATATATATATATATATATATATCATGGGCTGCCAAAAGAATGAACAAATCTGTCTTAGAAGAAGTACAGCCAGAATGCTCCTTAGAAGCAAGCATGGTGAGAATACATCTCACATACTATGGACATGTTATCAGGAGGGATCAGTCCCTGGAGAAGGACATCCTGCTCAGTAAAGCAGAGGGTCAGGAAAAAAGAGGAAGACCCTCGATGAGATGGATTGACACAGTGGCTGCAGCAATAGGCTCAAGCATAACAAAGATTGTGAGGATGGCATAAGACCAGGCAATATTTCATTCTGTTGTACATTTGATATTTATGATTCAGAACTGACTGGACGGCACCTAGCAACAACAACAAAATATATATGTATATATACACACATATGTATATATGTATGTATATGTGCATGTGTCTGTGTATATATATATATATACATACACACACACATATATATACATACTTATGCTTCACTGTGTTTGCTTCTCTAGAAAACCCAGCCTAAGACATTTGGTACTGCGAGTGATTCTAGAGAAATAAAATTGTAAGGATGAGTTTTCTAAATTGGTTTTCAAGTCTGACTAGTCTTAAAGGTGCTGATGACTCTGCCTCCAGTCTTAAAGAGGGTGCTGCTAATCTATGGAATGAGGTGGCCATATTAATATGCAAAATATCACTACCAATGAAAGAAGTAGTCGGGAGAAGCAAGGTTCTGTGTGGTGGCATGTTTGATACTTTTTTACAATTTTGTCACAATTGTGACCAAGCTGGTTGGTTGGTCCTAGTTTCTCCAGAAAAAGTGGTTAAAGAAAGACATGAGCTCAGGGTTTCAGAGTCACAGCTCAAGTGCCACATAAAAGACCTGAAATTTGCCTCTTGTGTCCTGAAGGGAATCTTTATTTCTTGAAGTAACAGAGCTGATATTGCTGAAAGCCAAATCAAGTCTTATTGTAAGAATGGCTGAATTACAAAGCCAACTGATTTCCCAACCTCAAATGGTGTCTGAAGTTAAAGTGAGGGCACTGATTGAGAAGAAATGGGACCCTGAAATTTGGGATAGGCACATGTGGACAAATAATCAGGGATCTGGAGACATTGAGCCTCTGAATTCCATTGAATCACTCCTGTCAAGAGAACCAGCCCTGTTACTTCCATCTGAATGCATTATTCCCTGCTTGTCTGCTAAGCCAACTTCCTCAGTGAAACCATTATCTCCTCCACCCTCACCTGAAGATATTAATGCAGCTGTGTCTGAAGAGCGTTTGTCTGAGATATTTACTGGTTTGGCATCTGAATCATCGTCTGGTGAATCTCCTGGGATGGTTCCCCTGCCAGACATTGCTGAATGTTACCAGGACCAATACTGACCACCCATTTTTGCTTCTAAACCTGTAACTAGACTTAAGTCTCAGTGATCCCCAAAAGGGGAAGTACAAAGTGTGTCCCAGAAGGAGGTACACTCCACTCCAAAAGAACAAGTTAATTTTTCTAATATGTACAAACAGAAACCTGGGAAATATATGTGTTCGAATGCCTATTAAGGGTGTGGGATAATGGTACAAGGAACATAAAGTTAGATTAGTTTGAATTAATTGATATGGGCCCACTAAGCACAGATTCTTCATTCAGTGTTTCAGCTCAAGAGGTTGGGGAAGGATCTAACAGTTTCTTTGGTTGGTTCACTGAAGCATGGATTAGGCAGTGTCCTACACTGAGTCAAGTTGAAGTACCAGGCCTGCCTTGATATACTGTAGACGAAGGTATCCAAAGGCTTAGGGAAATTGGTATGTTAGAGTGGATTTATCAGGTTAGACTTACAGACTCACACATGAAGTGGATAGAGGACACACTTTTTACTGCAATGGTAAGGGATTTGTGAAGGAAGCCTCAACATCCTTGAAGATTGCTATGATTGTTATTTTATGTAAGTCATATTTGACAGTGGGAATTACCCTGAGTGAAGACACCTAATTACAATGGGGCTGGTTGAACCCCATGGTGGTAGGAGCCAAATGGATGCACTCAACTGAAAAAGACAAGGTGGGCATGGTTACCAAAATGACAGTGGAGTCAAAGCAGTAATCAGAACAGTCTGACTCATATGAACTTATGGTGTTGGATACTTAGTCATGGTATGTCTAGGAGTGAAAGAGATACAAAATCTACTAAATACTTACTTGAACTGTACAAGCAGAGGAATTCTAGGTAAAGTGAACAGCAGTCTAACTCAAACTGCCATATAAGAGAGTCATGGCCCCTCAATCAATTCCAAGACTTGAGCCAGTTTATAGACCCACAAGGGGATACCAAGTCCCCCTGATGAAGGAACCCACTATACTGTCAAAAACATATACTGTTTATCTTTCTCCCCACCCTGCCTCATGTCTGTCAGTTTGTCGTATTGTGGTGGATTGCACATTGCTGTGATGTTGGAGGCTAAGCCACTGGTATTACAAACACCAGCAGGGTCACCCATGGTCGGCAGGTTTCAGCTGAGCTTCCAGACTAACAGAGCAAGAGGAATGACCTGGTGGTCTACTTCTGAAAAAATTAGGTAGTGAAAAGCTTCTGAATAGTCTGATATACTGCCAGAAGATGAGCCCCTCAGGTTGGAAGGTACTCAAAATATGACTAGGGAAGAGCTGCCTCCTCAAAGTAGACAGACAAGGGAAAAAAAAAAAAAAAAAAACCCTGCCACTGAGTGGATTCCAATGCATAGTAATGTTATAGCACAGAGGAGAACTGCCCCCATAGGATTTCCAAGGAGTAGCTGGTGAATTCAAACTGTCCATCTTTTGGTTAGCAGCCTGAGCTCTAGTCGACCTTAGTGATGTGGATGGAGTCAAGCTTTCGGGACCTTCATTTGCTGATGTGGCATGACTCAAAATCAGAAGAAACAACTGCAAATATCCATTAATAATAAGAACATGAAATGTACAAATTATGAATCCAGGAATATTGGAAATAGTCAAAAGTGAAATGAAAGGCATAAACATCAATGTCCTAGGCATTAGTGAGCTGAAATGGACTGGTATTGGCAATTTTGAATAAGGCGATCATATGGTCTACTATGCTGGAAATGACAAATTGAAATTAAAGACTTTTACCAACTCCTGTACTCTGAAATTGATCAAACATGTAACCAAGGTGCACTTATAATTACTGGTGACTGTAATGTGAAAGTTAGAAACAAAGAAGGATTGGTAGTTGGAAAATATGGCCTTGGAGATAGAAATGATACCAGAGATCATGTGGCAGAATTTTGCAAGACCAACTACATCTTCGTTGCCAATGCCTTTTTTCCCCAAATGTAATTTATGACTATAGAGGTGGACCTTGCCAAGCAGAATACACAAGAATCAAATTGACTATATCAGTGGAAAGAAATGATGGAAAAGCTCAATATTATCAGTCAGAACAAGACCAGGGGCCGACTGTGGTACAGACCATCAATAACTCACATGCAAGGTCAAGGCGAGGCTAAAGAAAACAAGAACAAGTCCATGAGAGCCAAAGTACGACTTTGAGTATATCCCATATACCACCTGAGTTTAGACACCATCTCAAGAATAGATTTGATGCGTTGAACACTAATGACCAAAGACCAGATGAGTTGTGGAATGACATCAAAGACATCATACATAAAGAAAGTAAAACATCACTAAAAAGACAGGAAACAAAGCCCAAAATGGATATCAGAAGAGAATCTGAAACTTACTTTTGAACATATAGTAGCTAACGTGAAAGGAAGAAATGATGAAGTAAAAAAGTTGAACAGAAGATTTCAAAGGGTGACTGGAGAAGACAAAATAAGTATATAATCAAATATGCAAAAACCTATGCTGTAGTGGTAAAGCACTACAGCTACTAACCAAGAGGTCGGCAGTTCGAATCCACCAGGCACTCCTTTGAAACGCTATGGTGCAGTTCTACTCTGACCTATAGTGTCACTATGAGTCGGAATCAACTTGATGGCAGCAGATTTGGCTGAAAGAGATCCATATTTGTGGTCATTCCAAAGAAAGATAATCCAACAGAACGCAGAAATTTTCAAACAATATCATTAATGTCACAAACAAGTAAAATTTTGCTCAAGATCATTCCAAAGTGGTTGCAGCAGTACACTGACAGGAAACTGCCAGAAATTCAAGCTGGATTCCGAAGAGGGTGTGTTACGAGGGATATCATTGCTGGTATCAGACAGATCTTGGCTGAAAACAGAGAATACCAGAAAGATGTTATCTTAGTTTTCGGTTACTGCTAATACAGAAATACCACAAGTGGATGGCTTTAACAAGCAGAAATTTATTCTCTCATGTTCTACTGGGCTAGAAGTCTGAATTCAGGGCACCAGCTCCAGGGGATGGCTTTCCCTCCCTGTCAGCTCTGGAGGAAGGTCCTTCTCATCAATCTTCCCCGGTCTAGGAGCATCTCAGTGCAGGGAACCCTGGTCCAAAGGATGCACACCGCTCCCAGCTCTGCTTTCTTGGTGATAGGAGGTCTGTTCAGATTCTGCTTCCAGGTTTCTTGGCCTCTTGGCCCCTCAAGCCTCACTGCCTGAATCTACCATGCTGGGGCAAGTATTCTAAAGCTCTGTAGCTCAAGCGATAAGTGCATGGAGGCACCCCACTTTGACAGTAAAATTCAGCCAGAGGACACACAGCTCTCTTGCTCCATGGGTTTTATTTAGCATATACTGTAAAACCATGACAATGATAATATTCTGTATTCCCAACGTGTAGAATACTTGGATCTAGAAACCAAGGGGTAAAAGTACAAATGACCCAACATAAAATCACTCCCAGTGACACACTTGAGGAGTTTGTGCTTCAGATTTCCTCCACTCTGGCCTCTTCAGGTTTAGAGGTCTTAATTCATAAAGGGAAAATTCTTCCGCTTTACATTCCCACCAGATTTATCTCCACCTTTTCACCAATACTGTTATTTTCTCTTTTATTATTTCTTTTATTATTAAAATAGTCCTCATGGAAGTGAAGTGGTATCTCAATGTGGTTTGATATGAATTTCTTTAATGACTAATTATGTTGAGCATTTTTCATGTGCTTCTTCGCCCTTTGTATATCTCTTTTAAAGAAGTGTCTATTCACATCATTTGCCCAGTTTTTATTACGTTATTTGGATATGGTTGTTGAATTGTAAGAGTTTCTTTTATTCTTTTGTTCCCTTTTATATCATTTTGTTATCTTCCACCATAATACTGATGAACTAGTATACTGGGGCAACCCTATGGTACAGCCAGAAGTAAACTAACTGTGGAGGCATCACAGTCATATGAGACTGCCTGGGATGAGTCCTTATTGTACATGTTCATTTGACTTGGTTCATTTTCCTAAGCCAGATTTCCCACTTTGATGTTGAGTCTGTAAGCTAGTAGATATTTATCCTATAACATTAATTATCCCCTTAATTTTTGCCAAAAGTCAAGGGCAAGGATGGCATTTTCTATAATTATCTTTTAGGTCTAGTTGCTTTATAATAATATTCAAGTTCTTTATTTCCTTACTGGCTTTTTTGTCTAGATGTTCTAATCATTTTTGAAAGTTGTATATTGAAGTCACCAACTATTATTAAAGAATTGTCCATTTTCCCTTCAGTTCCATGTTTCCTTCTTATATTTTGGTGCTCTGTTGTTAGGTAGGAAAACCTGGTGTAGTAGTGGTTAAGAGCTACAGCTGCTAACCAAAAGCTCAGCAGTTCGAATCCACCAGGTGCTCCTTGGAAACTCTATGGGGTGGTTCTACTTTCCCTAAGGGATGTGTTAATGCTACAAGGGATGTGTTAATGCTATCAATAGCTGTGACTCTCAAAATCCCATTGTGACAAAAAATGGAATGTATTTTGGTTAAGCAATCTTTGGCAGATCATGGAAGCAGAATAAGGTCCCTACTTCAAGAAAAAGAATGCAGTCATTAGTAACTTTGCTAATGAAAAATCAAGCAGTGTGAATTCTAAAAGCATCCCTTAGAATTTGTTGAGGATAGAAGGTCACTGCAGACCTCCGGGAGCGTGACCGAGATGGAGGTAGAAAGACTCCAGATCAGGTTGGTTGAGGAGAGAGTAAACAGTGTGGAAAAGAAAAAAAACAAGTGCAGAACAAATATTTAAAAGTTTGGAGCAATATTCAAAGAGGAATGGGGGTGATGAGTGAGTCTTATTTACATTGAAAGACATGGGAATATGTTTAAATACATTGCAAATTATAAACTTGCATGCAGACATTGGAACATACAGGTTAAAGAAGGGATAAGTGATAGTGTAAAATACTAATACGTCAGAAAACCCTGGTGGCATAGTGGTTAAGTGCAACAGGTGCTAACCAAAGGGTCGGCAATTTGAACCTGCCAGGCACTCCTTGGAAACTCTGTGGGGCAGTTGGATCAGGAATGGGTTGAATCCAAAGGTCAGGTAGATATTTTCAAGAGACATTCATCAATAAAATAATTGTGTACAATGGTGGCTGATATTGTGATGGATGGCTACAGTGTCCAATGAGAGCATATGTCTGGTGGGGACACTATAACTGAGAACTGAAGAATCATGGGTAGGATTCAGCCAAGAGTCATCTCTTTCTAACTCTAGACTAAACAGTAATTTCTCCCTCTCTCTGGGCTATTAATTGACTACATTGCCACAAGTGCAGACTGATGAATGCCAAACCATTATATTTGACATCTGAAATAATAGCACCAGTGAGGAATTCTGTAGTCTCCAATAACTCAACCATTTCTAATAATAAGCTGATGTTTTGTTTTTGTTGCTGTTGTTAGGTGCCATCGAGTCGGTTCCGACTCATTACCAGCCCTATTCACAGCAGAATGAAACACTGCCCAGTACTGAGCCATACTTACAATCGTTGTTATGCTTGAGTGCATCGTTGCAGCCACTGTGTCAATCCACCTCATTGAGGGTCTTCCTCTTTTCCGCTGACCCTGTACTCTGCCAAGCATGATATCCTTCTCCACGGACTGACCCCTCCTGACAACATGTCCAAATATGTAAGACTCAGTCTCGCCATCCTTGCCTCTAAGGAGCATCCTCGCTGCATTTCTTCCAAGACAGATTTGTTTGTTCTCTTGGCAGTCCATGGTATATTCAATATTCTTTGTCAACACCACAATTCAAAAGCGTCAACTCTTCTTCAGTCTTCCTTATTCATTGTCCAACTTTCGCATGCATATGATGTGATTGAAAATACCATGGCTTGGGTCAGGAGCACCTTAGTCTTCAGGGTGACATCTTTGCTCTTCAACACTTTGAAGAGGTCTTTGCAGCAGATTTACCCAATGCAATGAGTCTTTTGATTTCTTGCCTGCTGCTTCCATGGCTGTTGATTGCGGATCCAAGTAAAATGAAATCCTTGACAACTTCAATCTTTTCTCCATTTATCATGATGTTGCTCATTGGTCCAGTTGTGAAGATTTTAGTTTTCTGTATGTTGAGGTGCAAGCCATACTGAAGGTTGTGGTCTTTCATCTTTGTCAGTAAGTGCTTCAAGTCCTCTTCACTTTCAGTAAGCAAGGTTGTGTCATCTGCATAACACAGGTTGCTAATGAGTCTTCCTCCAATCCTGATGCCCCGTTCTTCTTCTGGTATTATTTGTTCAGCAGTTCAGCATACACATTAAATAGGTATGGTGAAAGAATACAACCCTGACGCACACCTTTCCTGACTTTCAACCAGTAGTATCCCCTTGTTCTGTCCAAACAACAGCCTCTTGATCTATGTAAAGGTTTTTCATTAGCACAATTAAGTGTTCTGGAATTCCCTTTCTTCGCAATATTTTATCCTCCCTTAAATGTTATGTCTCCTATTTTCCCTGTCTCCTGGAATATTAAGGCCATCAAGTCCTGCACCTTTTAGACCAGTGGTTCCCAACATGGGCTATTTTACCCACTAGGGAACAATTGGTAATGCCTTGACACACTTCTGATTGTCACAAATGAAGAGTAGAGTTCTGGCATGTAGTGATTAGAGACCAGGGATGGTGCTAAACATCCTACAATGTATAGGATAGTTCTCCACAGTAACGAATTATCCAGCCCAAGATATCAATAGTGCTTAAGTTGAGAAACCCTGCTCTAGACTGTTAAACAATAATATTAAAAATATTATCTGAAACATCCCAGCCGTTTTCTATTATTTCACTACGTTATTGAAAATGTTATTTAAAATAAATCTCACAATCTTTCTCTGTTATTTGGTGCTTCTTCTTTTTTTTTATGGCACTTTCTGTAATTCTAAACTTTTTATTTTTTCACTTGTTTGTCTTTTTTCTTCCCCAATGGAATGTAAGCTATATAAGGACAGGATCTATTTTTTCTTCACAACTTTGTCCCCAGCACCTAACACATAGTAGATTCTCAATAAACATTCTTCTATAAAATGAATATATCACTTTGATGGCTATGAGGGTGGTGAAGGAGGAAGACTGGTATTCACCAACTAGATGGTAGACAAGAATTACTTTAGGTGAAGGGAAGGACAATACACAATACAGGGGAAGTCAGCATGACTGGAGTAAACCTAAAGCTAAGAAGTTTCCATAATACAACGAAACACTTAGAGGGACAGAGTAGCAAGGGCAGGGGTCTGGGGATCATGGTTTCAGGGGACACCTAGTTAAACCGGCATAAAAAGTTTATTAAGAAAAGGTTCTGCATCCCACTTTGGTGAGTGGCACCTGGGGTCTTAAAATCTAACAAGCAGCCATCTAAGATGCATCAATTGGTCCCCCTCCCCCACCTGGAGCAAAGGTGAATGAACACCAAAGACACAAGGAAACTATGAGCCCAAGAGACAGAAAGGGATACATAAACCAGAAAGTCTATCAGCCAGAGACCAGAAGAATGAGATGGTGCCTGGCTACAACCAGTGACTGCCCTGACAGGGAACACAACAGAGAGTCACTAATGGAGCAGGAGAAAAGTGGGGTGGAGAACTCAAATTCTAGTAAAAAGGCCAGACTTAATGATCTGATTGAGACTAGAGGGACCCCAGAGGTCATGGCCCCCAGACTCTCTGTTAGCCTGAATCTAAAACCACTCCCAAAGCCAGCTCTTCAGACAAAGATTACTGGAATATAAGACATAAAACGATACCAGTGAGGAGTGTGCTTCTTAGCTCAAGTAGATACATAAGACTAAATTGGCAGCTCCTGTCTGGAGGCCAGATGAGAAGGTGAAGGGGGACAGAAGCTGGTTGAATGGACCTGGGAAATACAGGGTGGAGAGGAGAAGTGTGCTGTCACATTATAGGGAGAACAACCAGGGTCACAGAACAATGTGTGTATATGTTTTTGTATAAGAAACTGACTTGAATTGTAAACTTTCACTTAAATCACAATAGAAAAGAAAAAAAAAAATGAATGTACCAGTAAATCTCCTGGATGTCTAAGATTGAAAGACACTGAAAATAAAACAAAGAGGACAGATATTCTCCCTACGCTCATTAAATTTTTACAAATACACTATTTTTTCCAAATACTACTAGGAAGCAGTCCCAATGATAAGTATATTCAAGGTAACAAGTCATACAGGATAAATCTGGAACTCCTGGGGGTGTTTTAATAAATTATTCAACATAAAAAAACACAGAGAGGGAGGGCA
Organism: Loxodonta africana; assembly: GCF_030014295.1. NCBI lineage: Eukaryota > Metazoa > Chordata > Mammalia > Proboscidea > Elephantidae > Loxodonta > Loxodonta africana. The sequence goes on from NC_087344.1 coordinate 19,671,863, forward strand.
CTCTCCTTATCTACTTGTTTCCTATACAGTTATGGAAAGGAGGTCGCTACTGGAGGAGACTGGGAAAACAATACAAAATATTGCTTTATAAAATATTTATGAAAGATTTTTGATAGGACCTGGAGCACTGCCCAACCCCAATGTCATTAGAGATGCCATATATTCAAATAATCTAAGATCGCTCTGACCAAACGGACTCTGTCTGTAATACCTGACTCTCTGAAACTGGATGTGGGTGACGAATGTACAACTAAATAAATTTGCTAAAATCACTGGATTATAACAATGGGACTATTTCATGGTACCTCAATAAAGTTGTCCAAGCTACATTCAGAAAGTTTTCGATAGAATCATTCAAGATGAGTTGAAAATATTTACTTTTGTTTACGACAGTTTCTAGTACATATCAGTATGATTTTGCTTACTACTCGGAATTGAAATCTTTTTCTTTCTTTTTTTTAATACCTCTCTGCCCTCCTCCTCACTTTGTACAAAGTAGATAATAAGCTAACCAATTAAGATTTTTCAGTAAATTGTTTCTTCTTTTTTTAGTTTTGTATTGGCCCCAAAGAACCCAGTTCCTTTCATGACTCCCTTAATGCCTGTTGGTCTTTATCAACTGTCTTAGTTTTGCTTCCCACAGAAGCAGACAATGGAACAAGGATTCAAGTGCAAGCAATTTACTTGAAGGAGCAAGGAATATGTATGGGAGAGTGGAGAAGTGACACAGGAAAGAAAATACATCCAGTAAAGTGTGCATTAAGTCAGCTACCACAGTGAGTGAGCAGAATTTTCAACCTGTGGGGAGATTTTGGAAAATGTGCAAAATCCACATCTAAGAATTACCCCCAAGTAAAGAGGTAAATCCCACACCTCTCAGTGAAGGCTACCCCGGAAATAAATAATTACGGGTCACATTTGCCACCATGAATTTGGCAAAGTAGGTTCCAGCTGGTGCTGTCCCTAAGCAGTAAGACTAGTGTACAACAGAGATGGTGAGAGGAGCCCAGGGAATGTGGGAGGAACATCTACTATGCCATCAATCACTGGGCGGACTCAGTTCTACCAATGTGCTTCTCAAAAAATGAATATCTGAATGCATTCCACAAGTGTGTAACGACGTTTCCTGATGACACCTCCAGAGAGTCCCAGAAAATTAAACCACTTGTGGGAACAACTCTTATTCCACTGTATTCATTACTACATGTTTTACTATCTTGGGGAGTATATCTTAAAACTGCAATGATGAGACATAAAGGTAAAATAAAATAAGGAAGTAGAAAGAGTAAGGAAGAAAGAAAGGGGAAAGGAAGGAAGAAAATAACCAAGAAAGGACCACAAAGAATGAATCAACATCTCAGATTATCCAAGGCAGTATAATACTATGAATCATCTGAAAAAACCATCTGTCAAATCTAGATTACCACCCTTGAACTTGAAAACCACGTCATTGTTTCTATACAAAGTAGGATAGCAAAGTTAGGTTGCCAGTTTGAAACCACCCCAATCTCAGACTCTTCTCTGAAAAACGGGATAAATGAGAATATATCTCAAAGAAATATTGCCATGGTTAAATGAAATCATATGTGTAAAGCAGTAAGGACAGTCCATATGGGGAAAGCAGTTTGTGATGACTGTTATATGATTTTAATTTTATTTTGTTCAAGGAAAAACACACACATAACCAAATGAAGGTGAAATGCATCAATGGTTGAGAGATTAACTTTTGGGAAAATCATGTCTGCACTTAACAAGATTAATGATGTCAATCCAAGGTTGGATTTTCCAGGAATGGCTCTAAGAAAGCTGACCAAAGAAAGAGCTTTATGGACAGCACATAGGAAAGAAGAGTCAAAAAAATTACTAAGTCAAAATGGTACAATAACAAGTAGAAGGCCAATTATAACTGTTTTGGGATTGGAAGAAATGGTGCAGGTCTTTTGAGGAAGAAAAAGGAATCAGGATATTTAAATTCATGATATTTGGCTTTTGGGGACCATGAAGCCCATTTAGCCCTGAGGCCAGTGGCCATCATTATGGACAAGAAGCTGCTCTACAGAGAAGCCTTCTCAGGGCTCCCTTCACATCCTTATTCCTTAGGCTGTATATGAAGGGGTTCAGCATGGGCGTGACCATAGTGTACATCACTGAGGCAATAGAGCTTCTTTGGGAAGAATGGGTCACAGCAGAACTGAGGAAAACCCCAAGACCTGTCCCATAGAACAAAAAGACCACAGAGAGGTGAGATCCACAAGTAGAAAATGCCTTATACTTGGCCCCAGCAGACGACATTCTCATTAAGGAGGAGACAATCTGAGAGTAAGAGAAGAGGATCCCTGAGAGGGGAAACACACCCAGCAGGGCAGTCAACACATACAAGAAGACATAATTGGTGTGCGTATCAGAACAGGCCACTTGGATAATCTGAGTCAGTTCACAGAAGAAATGTGGTATTTCAGTGTCTATACAGAAGTTCAGCTGTGTGATCAAGACAATATGAAGCAGGGAGACCCAAAAAATGATGACCCAAGACATCAAAACCAGCAAGACACAGAACCGGGGGTTCATGATGACTATATAATGCAGGGGGTGACAGATGGCCACAAATCGGTCATAGGCCATCATGGTCAGGAGGAAATTGTCCAGTCCAGCAAAAATCATGAAGAAATACACCTGAATGAGGCATCCTATGTACGAAATGTCTTTGTTCTGTGTCTGGATGTTCACCAGCATCTTTGGGACCGTGGTAGTAACGAAACAGATGTCAACAAAGGACAGGTTGGAGAGGAAGAAGTACATAGGGGTGTGGAGGTGAGGGTCAGAGGTAATGGCCAGTATGATGAGCACGTTCCCAAGCACAGCGACCAGGTACATGGACAGGAAGAGTGCAAAGAAGAGGGGCTGAAGTTCAGGATCCTCTGAGATGCCCAGCAGGAGGAATTCTGAAAATTTTGTTTGGTTTTCTGCTTCCATGTATTTAGTGTGTAGGCTGGGGAAGGTAAGAGCAACATTCAATGAACTGCCAAATGGCATCTCAGCTAGTCATCACCTTTACAATGCCACCTGCATTTTGTTATTGAGTCCTTCCATTGACTGTGGCTCTCATTTACAGGTAGCCCTTTTTATTTTAAACATATATAATTATTCAGACACTCTGATTCAGCAGAAATTTCTCTTTTTAGCTTCTATTCACTGGTTCTAATTATCCTATTTGAATCTATACTCATAAACCAATTTCCAAGCTATTTGGAAACACGTAATGTGAACTCCCAAGTATGATCTTTTCCCTTATAATCTCCATGCCTCCTGCATTCTGGTAATTCTATGTTAGTGATTAAAGGTCATCTGAGCTGAAAATCCATGTCTTAAATGTGACCTGTCACATCCTATTGATGTAACAGTTAACTTTCTGTGCCTTATTTTTTTTCTTTTTTTAAAAAATCTGGTTATTGCTATTACCTTCTTTGCAAGGTTTAGAAATGCCTTTGTGAACAGGAGGATCTGTTTTAACAATAATCCCCCCCCCAAAAAAAATCCAAACCCATTGTCGTTGAGTTGATTCTAACAAAAACAACTCTATAGGACAAAGTAGAACTGCCCCACCATGTTTCCAGGGCTGTTATCCTTAAGGAAGAAGACTGCCACATCTTTTTCCTGTGGAGTTGCTGGTAGATTCAAACCGCTTACCTTTTGGTTAAAACTAGGGTGGTTAACCACTGTGGTACCACGACTTCTAATTAATAATAGTTTTATTATCAATGGCAATGGGCTTGGGCTTGTCTTGGGCATTATTATTATTAATATTAATTTGTTCTTTTTATGATAATTATTTTAGATACATAATTCTCCAAAGCTACAGTATAAAGCTGTGATTTCTAAAATGAGGGTTTGAATCATACTGCCTGGAATAGAATTTTGTCTCTACCAACTTACTACCTATGTGACTATGAGAAAATTACTTAATCTCTCTTAACTGCAGATACCACCTTCTCAAATGAGAGTGCTAAATATTCCCAACATAATGAGATCAATGAGTGAATTAAATGAGATGATGCATGTCATTTTTCTAGTGGTGTGCCTGTGATATAGAGCAGGCACTTGATAATTCTGGCCTTCTGTTTTTTTTTTTTTCACTATCACAATAAACCTGCCTTGCATGTCCATCGTTTATCAATAGCTCCTTTAAACTATGGCAGCCATAAAGCAAGGATGGAATTGTGATAACTATAAACAAAACAGGTCTGTTACCTCTTTTGATCTCCATGCAGCTTTTCCAATTAGTGAAGAACCCTATGGCTCCTTATTGCAGAAACCACCTGCCAAATGGATTCTTCCAAGAAGGGGAAAGGCCAAGTGGACTCTGTAAATAAAAGGAGGAAATAAAAGCACACAACCATTGAAATGAAATACAAAGCATGTGTGTGCTCATGTGTACATGCTCTTGAAAGAGGATGTGTTGCACTAAAATCAGTGGAGTTTATCACAAAGTATAGGATGGATAAATGAGATTAAAATATTAAAAACTTCTATACAGCAATTATACCAAAGAAACTAAAAGTCAAACTTAAGATTTGAAAATTTAAACCTAAGTCAAAAAGTCAAACTTAAAAAACCAAAACCAAACCCAGTACCTTCAAGTCGATTCCAACTCATAGAGACCCTATAAGACAGAGTAGAACTGCCCCATAGAGTTTCCAAGGAGTGCCTGGCAAATTCGAACTGCTGACCCTTTGGTTAGCAGCCTTAGTACTTAACCACTAGGCCACCAGGGTTTCCAAATTTAAGTCAAACTTAAGATTTGAAAATTTCCAAAAAAGAAAAATAGTATTATTCATGCATAAAATATGGAAATTAATTAAAAAGAAAAAAATTGTGGATATATAATTTAGTCTGGGTCTATGAGTAGGAAAGATTTTCTCTGAAATAGGATTCTTTGAATTGACAGACGATAGGAAGTAAGAAAAGGGAAAGCAGAATAGACTGAGAGAATAGAAGGTTAATTCCCTGTGGGGCAGCGAGCTTGGTAATGGAAGGGATTTGAGAGGCCAGTGAGATAAAGAACAGAGAATGAGAGACAGGGAGGACAGAGCTTGTGAGGCCCACAAATAGAGCATGCAGAACTACTCATTGATATGTCTCTTACATGGGTAATTTTATGTTTACTTGTGTGTCAGAGGTTGTGACTTTGTTTTCTCACTGTTCCCTTAACCCAATATAGAATGGCTGTTTTTAAACCACAGCCAACAGGATGGTCTACATTAAAACACTAAAATATTTGTGCTAAATTAATGAATAAGCCAAGGAAATCTAATTCCACTTTAGTCATTCTCCTGTATCACTTAAGATGAGAAATGAAATGAGTCTGAGTATTAAAACCTCAAAAATAATTTTACTATTTGTAGATGATATTGAGGACACTAAGGAGAAATAACGTAAAAATAGAGCTTCTAAGTGCTATCAGTAAGTTGGCAGTGTATTAAACAAATATTTAGAAATCAGTACATTTCCATTTGGAGGAAAAATACTTAGGGAATATATAGAAAAACAAAAACACTTTAGGAACAAAACAGACAATACCTCCCTTGTAGATTTTTTTGAATAGGTAATAGATAAATTACTGCATGTAGGAAATCTAACAGCAATCTTTAATTTATACAAGAGAGCAGAGAAGTGATGTTTGATGAGAGAGAAAAGATAAAATGTCATAACTGGTTGAGTCAGAGTTTCTTTGGAAAAATTACCCATTCAAGAAATGGCCATTTCCCTTCTGGGGTCTTAAATGCTAGCAAGCAGCCATCTAAGATGCATCAATTGTTCTCAACCCACCTGGAGCAAAGGAGAATGAAGAACACCAAAGACACAAGGTAATTATGAGCCCAAGAGACAGAAAGGGCCACAAACACCAGAGCTTATATCAGCCTCAGACCAGAAGAACTAGATGGTGCCTGGCTACAACCAATGACTGTCCTGACAGGGAACACAACAGAGAAGCCCTTAGGAGCAGGGGTGCAATGAGAGCAGACATCAAATTTTCTCAAAAAGACAAGACTTAATGGTCTGACTGAGACTAGAAGGATGCCGCAGGTCATGGTCCCCAAACCTTCTGTTAGCCCAAGACAGGAACCATTCCCAAAGCCAACTCTTCAGACAGGGATTGGACTGGACTATGGAATAGGAAATGCTACCGGTGAAGAGTGAGCTTCTTGGATCAAGTAGACACATGAGACTATGTGGGCAAATCCTGTATGGAGGGGAGATAAGAGGGCAGGGGAGGGTCAGAAACTGGCCGAATGGACACGAAAATAGAGTGGAGGGAAAGAGTCCGCTGTCTTATTAGAGGGAGAGCAACTAGGAGGAGTATATAGCAAGGTGTATATAAATTTTTCTATGAGAGACTGAATTGATTTGTAAACTTGCACTTAAAGCACAATAAAAATTAAAAAAGAAATTCTACATAAACAAATTGCAAGAGCCCTTGAACCAGACAAAATTCAGGACACCCAGTTAAGCTTCAGATAAACAATGAATATTATTTTAGTATAAATATTACATGTGACATTCAATATTGCATGGGACACAGTTATACTAAAAATAAAAAGTATTATCTGAAATTCAAATTCAAATGGGTGTCCTGTATTCTTATTCAGTGAATCGAGCAATCCTACCCTGAGCATATGGTAGAAAATTAGTATCAAGAAAGCTTATCTGAATTATATGAACTCTCCCCACATGAGAATGTGAGAGAAAGCTATCAGAAGGCTAGAATCTTCGAGGAGACCATGTGTCAGTTTTCATGTCGGTGAGGAAGTCCCTTGATTCCCACTCCATCTCTGGGACCATGTTATGCTTCTAGCTGCTGTACCCTGAGGAGTCCCCCTAGGTCAATAAAAATGAATGACATTGCGTATTTCCCCCATTGCCCAAGTAAGTGTTGATCATCTATCATCTTTCCCTTTTCTCCCAGTGCTTCTTAGTAACAACCTCAGTTGTTAACGTCAAAAAGGAATAAAAAAGATTCTCTTCTCACAAAAGTTCTTCTAACACTTTTTTGTTATACACTGTGGTGGCATAGCTAGCTGGAAAAGGAATCTTTCAAACCATCAAGGGAGGAAGAAAGGGCTGTCGCAAACTCAAAATTACAAAAAAACAGAAAAAATGTTAAAGCTGCAACTGAACCCATTCTAGCACTTTCAACAGTTTCTTTCCTCTTTCAGATTTGTGACAGTTTAACTTTTAAGGAAAATTGGGGATGGGAGTGGACAAAAGATAATAAACTAATAAAATCTATAGCTACCAAAAAAAGAAAGAAAGAAATGGTCATTTCCAACTCTTCTTGGAAAGAGGTTCTAGATTACAGAAAGACAAAGAAGAAACAGAATGAGAGCTGGAAAAGACTGGCTACAGTGGAAAGTAAAGTGCATTCAAAGTACAGGGAGCTCACATTCCTAAGCAAATATGGAAGGTTTCAGTATCCTTACCAGAGAGATGAGGCCCAGTACATGCTTTTGTTCCTCTTCTACTTCTTACTCCACCAGCTCTGAAGGGAACACACTAACTCTTTCTAATGGTGTCACTGAACCAGTTTCTCTTCTCCATTGTCTGTCTCTGAGAAGCCAAATTTGGTTTTCACCAAGGCTGGGATCAAATATTTACATGGTAAGGGACAATGAGGAGATGTTTAGAGTTTCCTCAGTCTCCTGGGTTGACTCTCAGAGCTCTTCATTAAAAAAAATTGTTCTATTCTCCCCTTACTCTCTAAACAATTCACCTCCCATGGGGACAAAAAAGTAAATAAAAACCCATTGCCTTCAAGTCGATTCCAACTCCTAACGACCTTATAGGACAGAGTGGTATTGCTCCACAGGGTTTCCAAGGAGCAGCTGGTGGATGCGACCTTTGGGTTAGCAGCCAATGTCAAAAAAAATAAAACAAACATTTTTCTGCCAATTTTGTCTCTTTGTAGACAGCAATGGCGGGAGGGGTGGGGAGGGGTTTCTGAGATGGATTTATTTCCTCCAAGGAGAAATTCTTCTGTTTTTAGTTTCGTTTTAAACTAACAAGCTGTCCTTTAAGGAAAGTTAAATACTACAAGGAACCAAACCTAGGAACCATCTTTCTTAGAGTGAAATCCCACGTTGGGAAGTGTTTACCTTAAAGAATATTTGGCAATTTTATGGGATGCTTGGTGTCCTCAAGGTTATGGAGGCAAACGGGTTCTACCTGAAGAAAGGCAAGCTGGTCAATAGTTTTAATGCTGTTAAAGAACTAAGAACACAAGGACTGAAAAATACCCCTTGACATGCACTTAGTGACATGAAAACTTTGTTGATCTTAGAGAGTGCTCCATTTATTTCCTGGCTCTCTAAATAAAGAGGCAGGGTCAGAAATAATTCAGGTGGGGTGGTTGAAGAGTGATTGAGTATTGAAGAGAAGCAGGCGGCAGGTACAGACCTGTTTTGCAAAAGTTTGTCAGGAAAGGGAAAGAAAGAGGTAAAGCATAGCCTAAAGTGAATTTGAAGTTCAGGAGAATTAAAAAAAAAGCAGTGGTAGTATGGGAAGAAAATTTATTCTAAAGGTAATCATCATATATAGCACAACATTTGAATACATAGGCAGTTATGACTACATAATTTTCCGGATGGTATATACACTGAGGAAGCCCTGGTAGTACAGTGGCTAAGAGATCAGCTGCTAATCAAAAGGTTGGTGATTTGAACCCATCAGCCTTTCTGCAGAAGAAAAATATGTCAGTCTGCTTCTGTAAAGATTACAACCTCTGAAACCCTATGGGACAGTTCTACTCTGTCCTATAGGGTCACTATCAGTTGAAATCAACTTGATGTCAGTGAGTTTGGATTTCATTTAGTATATACTGTAAATTAATGACAATCATAGTATTCTGTATTCAAAACGTGAAGAATACCTGGTTCCAGAAATCAAGCGGTGGAAGCATAAATGGCCCAACATAACATCACCCCCAGTAACCCACCTGCGGAGTTTGTGCTTCAGATTTCCTCATCTCTGGACCCAACTCATAAAGAGAGTTCTTCCACTTTATATTGCCACCAGAAATATCTACACATCCTCACCAAATCTGTTATTTTAACTTTTTTATTATTTCTATCATTATAAACCCCCAAGCGTCTGTCAGCTTGTCATACTGTGGGGGCATGCCTGTTGCTGTGATGCTGGAAGCTCTGTTACCAGTTTTCAAATACCAACAGGGTCACACATAGCAGACACATTTCAGCTGAGCTTCCAGACTGAGGGAGACTAGGAAAAAGGGCCCGGTGGTCTATTTCTGAAAAGAATTAGCCACTGAAAACCTTTTGAATAGCAGCGGAGCATTGTCTGATACAGTGCCAGAAGTTGAGTCCCTCAGGTTGGAAGCCACTCAAAACGCAACAGAGGAAGAGCTACCTCCTCAAAGTAGAGTCAACATTAATGACGTAGATGAAGCCCAGATTTCAGGACCTTCATTTGCTGATGTGGCACGACTCAAAATGGGAAGAAACAGCTACAAACATCCATTAATAATTGGAACCTGGAATGTCCAAAGTACGAATCAAGGAAAATTGGAAATAGTCAAAAAAGAAATTGCACGCAGAAACATCAATATACTAGACAATAGTCAGCTGAAAATGGACTGGTATTGCCCATTTTGAATCGGACAATCATATGGTCTACTTTTGGGAATGACAAGTTGAAGAGAAATGGCACTGCATTAAGCATCAAAAAAAGCGTTTTAAGATCTATCCTGAAGTACAATGCTGTCAGTGATAGAACAACATCCATAAGCCTACAAGGAAGACCAGTTAATGCGACTATTATTCAGACTTATGCATCAACCACTAAGGCCAAAGATGAAGAAATTAAAGATTTTTACCAGTTTCTGAAGTCTGAAATTGATCAAACATGCAATCAGGATACATTAATGATTACTGGTAATTGGCATGTGAAAGTTGGAAACAAAGAAAAATAATTGGTGTTTGGAAAATACGGCCTTGGTGATAGAAACAACAGCAGAGATCACATGACAGACTTTTGCAAGACCAACAACTTCTTTATTGCAAATATCCTTTTTTCACCAACTAACACATGAATCTTATGAGCCGGAATACACAGGAATCAAATCAACTACATCTGTGGAAAGAGTCGACTGAAAACCTCAATATCATCAGTCACAACAAGGCCAGGGACCTAATGTGGAACAGACCATCAATTGCTCATATATAAGTTCAGGTTGAAACTGAAGAAAACCAGAACAAGTCCACGAGAGCAAAAGTACGACCAAATTTAGAGACCATCTCAGCAATAGATTTGATGAGTTAAACACAAATGACTAAAGAGCAGACAAGTTGTGGAATGCCATCAAGGACATCATACATGAAGAAAACAAGAGGTCATTAAAAAGAGAAGAAACAAAGAAAATTCCAAAATGGATGTCAGAAGAGACTCTGAAACTTGCTGTTAAATGTTGAGTAGCTAAAGTGAAAGGGAGAAAAAACGAAGTAAAAGAGCTGAATAGAAGATTAAAAAGGGCAGCTGGAGAAGTCAAAGTAAAGCATTATAATGACTAGTGCTAAGACCTAGAGGTAGAAAACCAAACAGAAGAACACACTTAGCATTTCTGAAGCTGAAAGAACTGAAGAAAAAATCCAAGCCTGGAGTTGCAATACTGAAGGTTTCTACAGGGAAAATGTTAAATGATGCAGAAGCATTAAAAGAAGTGAGAAACAGTTTAAACTGAGAAGAAAACATTCTTTTGTGGTTAGGAGAGGGGGGAGGGAGAGAGGGTGGGAGAGGGGCATTCACTAATTAGACAACAGGTAGGAACTACGTTAGGTAAAGGGAAAGGTAGCACACAATACAGGGGAGGTCAGCACAACTGGACTAAACCAAAAGCAAAGAAGTTTCAAAATAAATGAATGCTTTGAAGGCCGGCGTAACAGGGGCAGGGGTCTTGGGAACATGGTTTCAGGGGACATCTAAGTCAAACAAAACATTCTGCATCCCACTTTGAAAAGTGGCATCTGGGGTCTTAAATGCTAGCAAGCAGCCATCTGAGATGCATCAATTGATCTCAACCCACCTGGATCAAAGGAGAATGAAGAACACCAAGGACACAAGGCAATTATGAGCCCAAGAGACAGAAAGGGCCACATGAACCAGAGACTACATCATCCTGAGACCAGAAGAACTAGATGGTGCCCAGCTTCAACCTTTGACTGCCCTGACAGGGAACACAACAGAGAGAACCCCTGAGGAAGCAGGACAGCAGTGGGATGCAGACCCCAAATTCTCATAAGACCAGACTTAATGGTCTGACTGAGACTGGAAGGACCCCGGTGGTCATGGCCCCCAGACCTTCTGTTGGCCCAGGACAGGAACCATTCCTGAAGCCAACTCTTCAGACATGGATTGGACTGGACAATGTGTTGGAGAGGGATGCTGGTGAGGAGTGAGCTTCCTGGATCAGGTGGACACTTGAGGCTATGTTGGCATCTCCAGCCTGGAGGAGAGATGAGAGGGTGGAGGGGGTTAGAAACTGGTGAAATGAACACAAAAAGAGAGGGTGGAGGGAGAGAGTGGGCTGTCTTATTAGGGGGAGAGTATTTGGGAGTGTGTAGCAAGATGTATATGGGTTTTTGTGTGAGAGACTGACTTGATTTGCAAACTTTCACTTAAAGCACAATAAAATTATATATAAAAAAAAGATGGGAGGAATACACAGAGTCACTATACCAAAAATAATTGGTTGACATTCAACCATTTCAGGAAGTAGCATATGGTCAGCAATCGATGGTACTGAAGGAAGTAGTTCAAGCTGCACTGAAGACTTTGGCAAAAAACAAAGCTCCAGGAGATGACGGAATACCAATTAAGATGTTTTGACAAATGGATGCGACACTGAAAATGCTCACTCATCTATGCCAAGAAGCTTGGAAGACAGCTACCAGGCCAACTGAATGAAAGAGAGATCCAATTTTTGCCTATTCCCAAGAAAAGTGCTCCAACAGAATGAAGAAATTATGGAAAAATATAATGAATAGCACACACAAAATTTTGTTGAAGATTATTCAAAAGCTGGTGCAGCAGTATATCAACAGGGAGCTGCCAGAAATTCAAGCTGCATTCCGAGAAGGACATAGAATGAGGCATATCATTCATTGCTGCTCTAAGATGGACCACAAAGATGTCAGAGAATAAAAGAAAGCCGTTTACCTGTGTTTTATTGGCTATGCAACGTCATTCCATTATGTGGATCATAACAAATTATGGATAACATTCGGAAGAACGAAGATTTCAGGCCTCTTAATTGTGCTCATGAGGAACCTGTACATAGATCAAGAGGCAGTGATTCGAACAGAACAAAGGGATACTGCGTTGTTTAATGTCAGGACAGGTGTGTGTCGGGGTTGTATTCTTTCATTATACTTAATCTGTATGATGAACAAGTAATCCAATAAACTGGGATGTATGAAGAACAGGGCATCAAGACTGGAGGAAGACTCATTAACAACCTGCGTTATGCACATGATATGACCTTGCTTGCTGAAGGTGAAGGGGACTTGAAGCACTTACTGATGAAGATCAAAAATCACAGCCTTCAGTATGGATTACACCTCAACATAAAGAACACAAAACTCCTCACAACTGGACTGATAAGCAACATCATGATGAATGGAGAAAAGGTGAAGTTGTCAAGGATTTCATTTTACTTGGATCCACAAACAACACCCATGGAAGCAGCAGTCAAGAAATCAAAAGACATATTGCATCAGAATATCTGCTGCAAAATACCTCTTTTTAAAGTGCTGAAAAATGAAGATGTCACCTTGAAGACTTAGGAACACCTGACCAAAGCCATGGTTTTTTCAGCTGTCTCATATGCATGTGAAAGCTGGATGATGAATAAGGAAGACAGAAGAATTAACACCTTTGAACTGTGCTGTTAGCAAAAAATACTGAACATATCATATACTTCCAAAAGAACAAATTTGTCTTGGAAAAAATACAATCAGAATGCTCCTTGGACCCAAGGATGGGGAGATTATGTCTCACATACTTTGGACATTTTATCAGGAGTGATAAGCCCCTGGAGAAGGAGATCACACTTGGTAAAATAGAGGGTTAGTGAAACAGAGGAAGGCCCTCAACAAGATGGATTGACACAGTGGCTGCAACAATGGGCTCAAGCCTAACAACAACTGGGAGGATGGCACAGGATCAGGCAGTGTTTCATTCTGTTGTACATAGAGCTGCTATGAGTCAGAACTGACTCCCTGTCACCTAACAACCTAACAACAACTTTATTATTAAAGTCATCCTCATGGAAGTGAAGTCGCATCTCAATGTGTTTTGATTTGAATCTCCTTAACAAGTAATAACGTTGAGCATCTTTCAGGTGCTTCATACCCCTTCATACACCTCTTTTAAAAAATGTTTATTCATGTCTTTTGCCCATTTTGATTAGGCTATTTGGATGTGATTGTCAAATTGTAAGGGTTTCTTTTATGCCCTTTTATACCTGTTACCTTCTGGCTCCACACCCACCCCACCACCACCTGGAAGAGGATCCTTCATCCAGCTACAGCAGATGACATTTTCCAGATTGCTATGTCCAGTTGTTCACAAAACCTCCTATCCTTGGAGTAACTGTTCCATGCCCCAACCTCCCAGGGAAAGTTACTGTTAAAGATCTCAGTTCAAGCGTCACCCCCTCTATGGAATCTTTTCCAATTCTCCTTTCCAAGGGTATAATGAAAACTTTCTCCCTTCTGTCCCCCAAGGTCTCATCAACAAGTGTAGTCTTCTATCAACATACCTGTGAAACTTACTGACCCTGTTCACAGGTCTGACAAAGTACAGAGAAAACCATGGCCTGGCTGATGTCATTAAATAATAAATAAAGAAAAAGAAAAAGAGATAAGATTCACCTGGGGGTTTACTAAAACACGAATGGCTAGAACCCACCCACTTGTGCAGTTTCAGTCTCAGTAGATCTGCAGTGTGGGCCAAAGATTTGCATTGCTAACAAGCTCCCAGGTGGTGCTGAAGCTGCTGGTCCAAGGACTACACTTTCAGAGATTATTGGATATTGGCTATGAATTCCCTCTAATTCCAGGAGACCAAAATGTCACTGTGGCCCACCAGTCAGAGTGGGGACATACAGAGGTCAGGTTATTAATGGGGTCTGAGCTCACATCCATCTCACAGTAGGTCCAGTGGGTCCCTGATTCCATCCTATAGTGATATCCCCAGTTCCAGAATATATAATTGGAATAGATATACTCAGCAATTAGCGGAACTGCCACCTTGAATTCCTGACAAGTGGAATAGGACCTATTACGGTAGGAAAAGCCAACTAGAAGCCATTAGAACTGCCCCTACCTAGGAAAATAGTAAAGCAAAATCAGTGACACATTCCTGGAGGGATTGCAGAGATTAATGCCACCGTCAAGGACTTGAAGAATGCAGGGACGCTGATTCCCACCACAGCCCCATTCAACTTGCCTATTTCATCTGTGGAAAAAACAGATGGATCTTGGAGAATGACAGTGGATTATCAAAAACTTAACCAAGTGGTGACTCCAATTTCAGCTGCTGTTCCAGATGTAGTCTCAATGCTTGAGCAAATTACTACATCTCCTGGTACCTGGTATGCAGCTATTGATCTGGCTAATGCCTTTTTCTCCACACCTGTTTTGAAGGGCTGTCAGAAGCAATTTGCCAGCCAGAGACCTTCAGTTTCCTATCTCACAGCTACATCAGCTCTCCAGCCCTACATCATAATTTAGTCCACAGGGACCTTGATCACCTTTCCTTTCCACAAGATGTCACACTGGCCCATTACCTTGATTACGTTATGCTGATTCGACTTAGTAAGGAAGAAGTGTCAAGGACTTTGGACTTATTGATAAAACACTTCTGTGCTACAGTGTGAGAAATTAATCCCACAAAAATTCAGGCATCTTCCACCTCACTGAAATTACTAGGGGCCCAGTGGTGTGGGGAATCTCGAGACATTCTTTCTAAAGTGAAGGATAAGTTATTGTGTGTTGCTCCCCCCAAAACTAAAAAGGACACACAACACCTAGAGGGCTTCTTTGGATTTTGGAGCAGCATATTCCTCATTTGAGTATGCTACTCCAGCCTATTTATCAAGTGACTTGAAGAGCTGCTAGTTTTGAGTGGTACTGAGAACAAAAGAAGGCTCTACAACAAGTTCCGGCTGCTGTGTAAGCTGCTCTGCCCCTTGGGCCATATGATCCAGCTGATCCGATGGTGCTCAAAGTAACCATGGCAGATAGAGATGCTGTTTGGAGTTTTCGGAAGCCTCCTTTTGGTAAATCACAGAGTAAACCCTTATGATTTTGGACCAAAGCCCTGCCATCCTCTGCAGATAACCACTATCCTTTTGAGAAACAGTTTTTGTTGTTACTGGGCCTTAGCAGAGGCTGAATGCTTAACCATGGTACACAAGTCACCATGCAGCCTGAGCCATCCCTCGTGAACTGGGAGTCATCTGACCCACAAAAGTCACAAAGTTAAATGAGAACGGCAGCTCTCCATCATTAAATGGAAGTGGTATTTATGAGATACAGCCTGAGCAGGACCTGAAGGCACAAGTAAGTTGCCTGAGAATGTGCCCCAAATGCACACGGTCTCCACTCCTGTCACATTACCTTCCACCTCCTAGTTTGCACCTATGGCCTCATGGGGAATTCTTTATGATCAGTTGACTGAGCAGGAGAAATCTTGTGCCTGGTTTACGGATGGCTCTGCGCCATATGCAGGCACCACTCAAAAGTGTAAAGCAGCAGCACTACAGACCCTTTCTGGGACACCCCCTAAGGACAGTGGTGATCGGAAATCCTCCCAATGGGCAGAGCTTTAAGCAGTGTGCCTGGTTGTTCACTTTGCTTGGAAGGAGAAACGGCCAGATGTGTGATTTTATACTGATTCATGGGCTATGGCCAATAGTTTGGCTGGGTGATCAGGAAGTTGGAAGAAGCATGATTGGAAAGTTGGACACAAGTATTTATGAGGAAGAGGTACGTGGATAGATTTCTCTGAATGGGCCAAAGAAGTGAAGATATTTGTGTCTCATGGGAACGCTCACCAAAGGTAACCTTAGCAGAGGAAGATTTTAACAATCAAGTGATTAGGATGACTAGTTCTCTGGAAACTAGTCATCCTCTTTCCCCAGTTACTCCTGTCATTGCTCAATGGGCTCATGAGCAAAATGGCCATGGTGGCAGGGATGGACTTCCATTCACAAAGGTTGACTTAGCTACAGCCACTGCTGAGTGCCCAAACTGCCAGGAGCAGACACCAACGCATAGTCCCTGATATAGCATCATCCCTCTAGGTGATCAGCCAAAAACCTGGTGGCAGTTTGATTGCATTGGAGTACTTCCATCATGGAAAGGGCAGCATTTTGTTCTTATTGGAATAGACACTCAGGATATGGATTTGTCTTCCCTGCATGCAATGCTTCTGCCAAAACTGTCATCTGTGGACTTACAGGATGCCTTATCCACCATCATAGTATCCTGCAAGCATTGCCTCAGATTAAGGGACTCACTTCACAGCAAATGAAGTGCAGCAGTTGGCCCATGCTCGTGGAATTCACAGGTCTTACCATGTTCACCATCAACCTGAAGCAGCTGGCTTGAGAAAGACACTATTACAGCACGAGCTAGGTGTCAATATCTTACAGGGCTGGGGCAATGTTCTCCAGGAGACTATTGCTCTAAACTAGTGTCCAGTATGTGGTGCTGTATCTCCCATGGCCAGGATTCATGGTCCTAGAATCAAGGGTTGGAAATGGGAGCGGCACCACTCACTAATACTCCTAGTGACCCACTCACAAGATTTTTGCTCCCTGTCCCCGAGACGTTGTGCTCTACAGGTCTAGAGGTCTCAGTTCCAAAGGGAGGAATGCTCCCACCTGGAAACACAACACTGATTCTGCTCAACTGGAAGCTACGAATGCCACCTGGCCACTTTGGGCTCCTTATTTCTCTGGATCAACAGGCAAAGAAGGGAGTTACCATACTGGCTGTCTATTGTGAGAGTTCCTGATTACCAAGAGGAGATCAGGTTGATATTATATAATGGAGGTAAGAAAAGCCTCATGGATTGAATTATGTGCCCCCAGAAATGTGTGTATCAACGTGGTTAGGCCATGATTCCCAGTATTGTGTGGTTGTCCTCCATTTTGTGATTCTAATTTTATGTTAAGAGGATTAGAACAGGATTGTAACACCACTGTTATTGAGGTTACCTCCTTGATCCAATGTAAAGTGTGTTTCCCTGGTGTTTGTCCTGCACCGCCTTTATCTCAAGAGATAAAAGGAAAGAGAAGCAAGCAGAGAGTGGGGGACCTCACACCACCAAGAAAGAAGCACTGGTAGCAGAGCACATTTTTGGGCCCAGGGTTCCTGTGCCTGAGAAGATCCTCAACCAGCGGAAGATTGAGAACAAAGACCTTCCTCCAGAGCCAACAAAGAGATAAAGACTTCCCCTGGAGCTGATGCCCTGAATTTAGATTTTAGCCTACCTTACTGTGAGGAAATAAATTTCTGTTTGTTAAAGCCATCCACTTGTGGTATTTCCATTACAGCAGCACTAGATGACTAAGACAAAGAGTATGTCTGGGATGCAGGAGATCCCTCAGGGCATCTCTTACTACTACCATGCCCTGTTTTAAAGTCAAGCCAAAACTACAGCCACCCAATTCTGACATGATTACTTCAGAAATGAAGGTTTGAGTCACCCCACCAGGCAAAGAACCATGACTAGCTGAGGAGCTTGCTGAGGGCAATGGGAATACAGAATGGGTAGTGGAAGACTGTAGTTCTAAACACCGGTTATGATCATGTGCAGAAACAAGGGCTGCAATTGTCATGAGTGTTTCTGTTTTTTATGTGTGCATCAAATATTTTTGTTTTCTTCACTTATGAAATATAAGACGTAAACAGGGCTAGTGCTTTTTTGGTTGTATGTGTGTTCATTGTATCATGTTAAGTATAAACTTGACTTTATAATTGTCTTTATTCAGAGATTATGTATGGTTTAAGGAGATGTGTACAGGTGCCAAGTTGACAAGGGGCAGACTGTGATGGTTAAGATTGTGTTTCAACTTGGTTAGGCCATGATTCTCAGTGTTTTGGCAGTCGTGCGATGTTGTGGTCACTTCCCCATTGAGATTTGATATGTGATCACCCCAATGCTGGGATCTTCTGTGAGTAGCCAATCAGTCGAAGGGGGGTTTCCTTGGCCATGTGGACTGCATGGAATGTGGGACGACATTCTGACAGCCTGCGGAGGCTTTTACTTGTTCCGGACCCTGCGCCTACTTTCTGTTCATCTGACCTCTGGTTTTTGGAACTTGAGTTAGCAGCTTACCTGCAATCTTGCCTGCTGATATTGGAATCTGTCAAACTTTACAGCCTGTGAGCAACAGAGCTGCTGTCCAACCTGCCAATCTTGGGTTCACCAGTCCCTGTGGCTACATGAATCAGGAGAAGCCTCTATGCCTGCCCACTCACTTGGGACATTACAGCCTCTACAACCTCGTGAGTCATTTCCTTGATATAAATCTCTCTATATATACATATCTATTTATACTTTTTCTTGGTTTTGCTTCTCTAGAGAACCTGGCCTAAGACACCCACCAATGAATGTGCAGCCCAAGATGTCAGTAGTGCTTAGGTTGAGAAACCCTGGTCTAGCCTGTTGAGGAATAATATTAAAATTATTATCTAAAACATTTCAGCCATTTTCTATTATTATATCATGGTATTGAAAATATTATCCCAAATAAATTTCAGTCTTTTTCCATTTATTTGGTGCTTCTTCATTTTTTTTTTTTTTCATATCACTTTCCACAATTCAAATGTTTTTATTGGTTCTTTTGTTTGTGTTCTTTCTTCCCCACTGGAATGTAACCTATATAGGGACAGGAACTGTTTTCTTCATGACTTTGTCCCTAGCACTTTAAACATAGTAGCTTCTTGACAAACATTCCTTCTGTAAAATAAATGTATCAGTAAATCTCCTGGAAGCCTGAGATTGAAAATAAAACAAATAGGACAGACATCCTCCCTACTCTAATGAAATGTTTACAAATACACTAATTTTTTCCAAATATTTTAGAATGCCATCTCAATGATAACTACATTTTAGGTAGTAAGTCTTACAAGGGGTCATTTTAATAAGTCATTCAATATAAAAGAACAGGGAGCAGCTGGGCACTCTCCTTATCTACTTGTTTCCTATACAGTTACGGAAAGGAGGTCATTACTGGAGGAGACTAGAAAAGCAATATACAATATTGCTTTATAAAATATTTATGGACCTGGAGCACTGCCTGACTCCTATGTTATTGGGGATGCCACATATTCAACACAATCCAAGATTCCTCTGACCAAATATCTCTGTCTTTGCAGTACATGACTCTCTAAAACTGGATTGGGGTGACGATTGCACAATTCAAAAATTTACTTAAACCACTGGATTAAAACAGTGGGTTAATTTCATGATACGCATTTATTCAAGGTGAGCTGAAAATATTTTCTTTTGTTTACAACAGTTTCTAGTACACATCAATATAATTACCATGATAAAATGACAAAAAACAAAGCAGCGTTAATGGGATATTGCAATGATGAGAAATGTGCAGAAGTGATGGTCCCTTGGCTCAGGTGCTCAGCCAAGGGGCTTGGGTAGGGCTGTTCAGTAGGGTGGTCACAGGGGGGCTCTCTGCAGTCTTTGCAGCCCTTGAGGGTTCAATATCCAAAATTCCTCATTAGTAAAAGTCTTTTGCTCTCATTATAATCTTAGAGCATTGCAATTCCTTAAGGAGCAAGGCTCAGGCAAGTAGGAATATTGGGTTGGCTGATGCCTACACCCCGAGGTCAGAAATATGCCATCCTCTTCCCTTTAATTCTCTCTTCTCACATTCATTTCAGGCCCTTTGCACATGGCCAAGCTCTCTCTGTAACTGGATTCTAACTTTCTTTCTTTAGGTGCACTCAAAGGCATCCATATCCTAACAATATCAGGAAGACTGACTCCATGTTTAGGTTAAAAAAAATAGTTTATATTAATATTACATATATATATCTCTTGTATAATTACAAGTGATAATATTTCAAATGCACCCTCAAAGTACTAATTTTAAAGGCTAATTTTACATATAGCTCATTGAATGTTGCTGTTATTTCTACATAGTATATTCAGCACTGTCTAATATAATCTTTGTAATCAAAACGGACTGAGGATATAATAGCCATTTTATGTCTTTTTTAGAATTTTACTACCAACTTTTCCTAATTTCAAAATTCTAGCTTAAATATACTTTTTTTTTTTCCATTACAGATCATAGGTTGAAATGATGGCTTTTTGTTATCAATGATGTTGTAGTAAATTAAAAATTATCAGGAAATTGTGAAGCTGTGATACTTTTGTGGTACTAAGAGTGATGCTGGGCCTTGTTTGTTATGACAACAAAGATTTTTTTTTACTTGAACGTTATGTTGCAGTAATTAAAACATATAATATGGGTTCAGGGATAGATATAATGGTCCTATTAACCTTAAGAAAGAGCCCAGATATAGACCAATACATAAATGGACACTTTATTTGCTACTGAATTGAATTGATGGATTATTTTAATAAAAGGTGCTACAACGTAAAAATGAATTGAAATTCTTGCCTCACATCAAAGGCAAAAATAAATTCTAGGTGGGTTCAAGCCTCAAATGTAAAAGACAAAGCTATAGATTGAGTTAAGTAGCAGTTTCAAAAACAATACCTACTGAGCACAATTCACTCGGGAAGTTCTGAGAAATACAACTATGTTAAAACTAAGAACATGTACTCTTCCAAAAATACTATAAAGGATATGCAGAAATCAAGACATTCACCTAAAGAATAAGTTAGCATTGCCTATAACTGAAAAAGATTAATACCCTGGTTACATAAAGAACTGACATAAATTAATAAGAAACAGCTCGATAGAAATATAGGAGAGGAAATGTCCACAAGAGGAAAAGTAAATGGCCCATACATACATGAGAAGATGGCTTTACTTAATTAAAGACATGTCAACTAATGAAATCATTTTTATACCCACTAGATTGTCAGAATAAATGAAAAGGTGTTGAAGATTAGGTGGATCACCAGGAACTTCTTTGAAAGTTTCAAATGTTTCATCCACTTAGACAAACTCTTTGGAAGTTACCAAAGGAGAGTAAGTCTCTCTTGCACCCAAAAATTCCACCCCAGATATAAAACAAACTTTTATTTCCACCAGGAGACAGGCAAAAAATGTTCAAACAGATTTATTCATAACAGAAGGACACTAGCTACAGAAATTTCCATCAACATAAAAAATGATATTTTATAATGTCGTCATACATAATGTAAATATATATAGCATTTAAATAAATGAATTACTCTTACACCCAGCAACATGATTGAATTTCAAAAGCACAATCAGGATACAAATTTTATACACTAATATTTAAATATTAACAAGTTCAAAAAGATGCAAATTTATAAATTGGATATAGATACACACAGTGATGATTAAACAATGACCTTAAATCCCATTGACAGTTTCATAGAATATGATCAAATACTGGCAATTTCACAGATGTCTTACTTTTATCATGTAATCAGGATACATTGATAATTACTAGTGATTGGCATGCAAAGGAAACCCTGGTAGCATAGTGGCTAAGTGCTATGGCTGTTAAACAAAAGGTCAGCAGTTCAAATCCACCAAGCACTCCTTGGAAATTCTATGGGGCAGTTCTATTCTGTCCTATAGGTTCACTATGAGTCAGAATCAGCTCAATGGCAGTTTTCTTTTTTGTTGTAATGAGAAAGTTGGAGACAAAGAAGGATTGGTAGTTGGAAAATATAGCCTTGGTGATGGAAACAATGTTGGAGATCGCATGATAGAATTTTGCAAGATCAACGACTTCTTCATTGCAAATACCTTTTTCAGCAACATAAATGGTAGACTATACACCTACACCAAGCCACAGGAATCAAATTGACTACACCTTTGGAAAGAGATGGTGGAAAAGCTCAATATCATCAGTGAAAACAAGGCCAGGGACCAACAGTGGAACAGACCATCGCTTGCTCATATGCAAGTTCAAGCAGAAACTGAGGAAAATGAGAGCGAGTCCATGAGAGCCAAAGTATAACCTTAAGCATATCCCACCTGACTTTAGAGACCATCTCAAGGATAGATTTGACGCATTGAACACTAATGAGCGAAGACCAGAAGAGTTGTGAAATGATATCAGGGACATCATAAATGAAGAAAGTAAGAGGTTATTCATTAAAAAGACAGGAAAGAAAGAAAAAACCTAAATGGATGTCCGAAGAGTCTTTGAAACTTGCTCTTGAACTTTGAGTAGCTAAAGCAAAAGGAGGAAATGATGAAGTAAAAGAGCTCAACAGAAGATTCCAAAAGGCAGATTGAGAAGACGAAGTAAAGTATTATAATGACACATACAAAGACCTGGAGGTAGAAAACCAAAAGGGAAGAATGTGGTCTGGATTTCTCAACGTGAAAGAACTGAAACAAAAATTCAAGACTCAACCTGCAATATTGAAGGATTCTATGGGGAAAATATTAAACAACTCAGGAAGCATCAAAAGAAGATAGAAAGAATACACAGAGAGTCACTAAACCCAAAAGAATTGGTCTACATTGAACCACATTAGGAGGTGGCAGATGATCAGGAACTGATGGCAATGAAGGACGAAGTCCAAGCTGCACTGAAGGCATTGACAAAAAAGAAGTCTCCAGAAACTGACGGAATACCAATTGAGATGTTTCAACAAACGGAAGCAGCACTGGAAGTGTTTACTCATCTATGCCAAGAAATTTGGAAAACAACAACCTGGAAAACTGACTGGAAGAGATCCATATTTATGCCTATTCTCAAGAAAGGTGATCCAACAATATGTGGAAATTATTGAACAATATCATTAATATCACACGCAAGCAAAATTTTGCTGAAGACCATTCAAAAGCAACTGCACCAGAAATTCAAGCTGGATTCAGAAGAGGACGTGGAACCAGGGATATCATTGCTGATGTCAGATGGATTCTGGATGAAAGCAGAGAATACCAGAAAGATTTTTACCTGTGTTTTATTGACTATGCTAAGATATTGGACTGTGTGGGTCATACCAAATTATGGATAATATTGTGGAAAATGAGAATTCCAGAACACTTAATTGTACTCATGAGAAACCTGTGCATAGATCAAGAGGTAGTCATTCAAACAGAACAAGGGGATACTGTGTGGTTTAAAGTCAGGAAAGATGTGTGTTAGGGTTGTATCCTTTCATCATACCTATTCAGTCTATATGCTGAGCAACTAATCCAAGAAGTTGTACTATGTGAAAAAGAATGGGGCATCAGGATTGGAGGAAGACTCATTAACAACCCGAGTTATCCAGATGACACAACCTTTCTTGCTCAAAGTGAAGAGGACTTGAAACACGTGCTGATGATGAAGATCAAAGACCACAGCCTTCAGGATGGATTACACCTCAACATAAAGAAAACAAAAATCCTCACAACTGGATCAATAAGCAACATCAGGATAAATGGAGAAAAGATTGAAGGTGTCAAGGATTTCATTTTACTTGGATCCACAATCAACACCCAAGGAAGCAGCAGCTGAGAAATCAAAAGACACACTTCATTAGGCAAATCTGCTGCAAAAGGCATCTTTAAAGTGTTGAAAAGTAAAGATAGCACCTTGAAGACTAATGTGCCCCTGATCCAAGCCATGGTGTTTTCAATTGCCTTATATGCATGTGAGAATTAGACAACGAATAAGGAACACTGAAGAATTGGTGCCTTTGAATTGTGGTGCTGGTGGAGAATATTGAATATACTGTGGACTGCCAAAAGAATGAACAAATCTGTCTTAGACGAAGTACAACCAGAACACTCCTTAGAAGCAAGGATGTTGGTCCTACATCTCACATCCTTTATACATGTTATCAGAAGGGATCAATCCCTAGAGAAGGACAGAAAGCTTGGTAGAGGACCAGTAAAAAAGAGTAAGATGCTCAACGAGGTGATTGACTTAGTGGCTGCAACAATGGGTTCAAGCATAAAAATGATTGTGAGGATGGTGCAGGACTTGGCAGTGTTTTGTTCTGTTGTACATAGGGTCACTATGAGTCTGAACTGACCTGATGGCTCCTATCAACAACGACATTTGTTTTATAGGGCTACCATATCAAAGTACGACAAAGTGGGTGGCTTAAAATGAGAAAAGTCTTTTGTCTCAAGGTTCTGGAGGCTCAAAGACTGAATTAAGGTTGTCAACAGGACTCTGCTTTTTCTTAAATCTCGAGGGGCAGATTTTTTCTCAGCTCTCCCAGCTTCTGGCATACCCAGTCATTCTTTGTTTTACAGCTGCAGCCTAACTCCACCTTCTTCCTCTGCCTTCACATGACCATCTTTCCTCTGTAATCCTCTCTGTGTCTATACTCGTTTATAAGGACACCACTCATATTGGATTAGAACACACCCTACTCCAATAGGATCTCAAGTTAACTGATAATATCTTCAAAGACTCTGTTCTGGACAAGGTCACATTCACAGGTACCGGGAGTTACAATTTCAGCCTATCTTTTTGGGGGGCATAATATAATCCATAACAAGAGGATTCAGCAAAATAAAAGTAATCCCATGTTTTTCAAATATTAACTTCATGCTCCTCAGATTTCAGCATGGGTTAAAACCTCACAAAGTAATTTTTTAGAATGCTTATCTCTCTGATGTCTCCCCAGAGATTCAAGTCAGTAGTTCTTGGGTGAGATATGGAAATCTGCAATATGAATAAAGGCCTTAGGTGACTCATCTTTGTAGTTGTTCTGGGGACATAAATGGAGGCAGCTTTGCATGAGAGGTCACCTGGTGTGCCAGGGGAGAGGCTGTCTTCACAGTGTGATAATGAACACAATCCCACCGCTACCATCAGAACCACCAGAACAGAAGGCTCTCCAGAATCTCCACTGATTCTTCTACCAGACCTATGTAGTTGCCACCCCTACACCACAGAGATGATTCTGACTGAATGTCCTGCTATTTTTCTAACTTGTGGAAAAATGGTCTCCCTAATCCTGACAACTTTGCTTTTCTCACATTCTGTTTTATACTCAACACCTCTCCCTCAAAATAAAGTCCATCTCCACAGAAAAATTCTTACCCTAATAAATTCACAATAAACAGCTAGGTATACATGACAGTCATTAGAGATCAGACTTCCCCTTAAGACCTCACTGACATTTCATTTTACTTAATCATATTTCTCTGTGTGAATACCACCAGAAATTACAAAGAAAAAATGTAAGATTAGTTGAATAAGGGGAAAAGTAAAAAAAAAAAAAAAAAACTCATATACACAGTGTTATGAATTTAATTATATCCCACAGAAATATGTGTTGTAATCCCTAACCTCTGTACCTGTGATTGGAGCCCTGGTGGCACAGTGGTTAAGAGCTCAGCTGTTAAGCAAAAGATTGTCAGTTCAAATCCAACAGCCACTCCTTGGAAATCCTATAGGGCAATTTTACTCTGCCTTTAGTGTCTCTGTGAGTCAGAATCAACTCGAAGCCATCTGGTTATGATTATGGTTACAATCTCATTTGGGAATAGGTTGTCCTTTTTATGTTAATGAGACAGGATTAGTGTAGGGTGTATTTTGAGTCAATCTCTTGAAATATGAAGGAGATTAAACAAGCAAGCAGAGCAGAGATTGGGAAAGATTGATGGCAAGCCACACAGAGAACCGCGAAACAAGCTGAAGAAACAAGAATGTTCCTACAGAGCTGACAGAGAAAGCCTTCCCTTAGAGCCAGCGCCCTGAATTCAGACTTCTAGCCTCCTAAGTTGTGAGAAAATAAATTCTGTTTGTTAAAGTCGTTCACCTGCAGCATTTCTGCTATAGCGGCACTAGATAGCTAAAACACACTTTTTTTTTTTTGAACAATTTACTGTAGACAACAAACTAGTTTCCCATTCAGCAATTTGAATACAAACTGTTCCATGACCTTGATTGCTATCCCCACAATGCATGAGCACTCCCGCTTTTCCACCAGAACTTCCTCTTTCCATTCCTCTCATTCTCCTGCCCCTCCTTGCCTTCTTCTCTTTGTTTTTGGGCAAATGTTGCCCATTTGGTCTCTTAGAGTTGATTGTTCTAAGGAGGGATCACTTTCCTCATGGGTGTTATTGTTTATTTTATAGGCCAGTCTATTATTTGGCTGAAAGGTGACCTCTGTGATGACTTCAGTTCCAGATTAAAAGAGTATTCTTAGTGCAATAGTCTCAGGGGTTCCTCTAGTCTCTATCAGTATGTTAAGTTTGGTTGTTTTTTTTTTTTTTTTTTATGAAATTGAGTTGTGTTCTATATTTTTCTCCCATTCTATCTGGGAACTTCTATTGTGTCTGGAAAGACACTTCTTATCTGTAAATCACTGAAAGGAATCAGACGAATAAGTTGACTGAAAGATTACCAACGTTGCCTACTGATTATATTACTAAGACTAGTAAAACATGGTGATAGCTATTATGACAAAGGTAAACCAATAAAACTGCTGAAACAAGGGGTAGAAATACATGAGAGTGAAGAACTATAAGTCTTACAAATGATGGCAAGATATAGAACACAACGAGCCTAGTTAAGTTTTATTGCACGTCATGTACCAAACTTGCAGTGGTTATGGGGATTGACTTTCCCACAGAAAATATACTCTACATAGTCAGTCTAAGTCTGTCATAGTAATTATTTTTCACCATACCAGAAATTAGATTAGGAAGAAATATATGATCCTATTATTTGTGATGAGATGGGAAGAGTGTCTTCTGTATGACTCCATGGAAAGGATCTATTAATAATAAAACTCTGTTGCCAATGATTCAGTTTCAACTCTTACTAAACCAAAACCATTGCCATTGAGTCTATTCTGACTCATAACAACCCTATTGGACAGAGTAGAACTGCCCCATAGAGTTTCCAAGGAGTGCCTGGTGGATTCGAGCTGCCGGCCTTTTGGTTAGCAACCATACCACTTAACCATTACACCACCAACTCACAGCGACACTCTATTAATTACAGACACTACTCATCTGTCAGTTTGTCATACTGTGGTGGCTTGTGTGTTGCAGTGATGCTGGAAGCTATGCCACCAGTATTTCAAATGCCAGCAGAGACACCCATGGTCAACAGGTTTAGGGGCACTTCCAGACAAAGACTGACTAGGAGGAAGGACTCTGTTATCTACTTCTGAAAAAAATTGGCAAGTGAAAACCTTATGAACAGAAGTTAAACATTGCCTGATATACATCTGGCAGATGAGACCCTCAGGTTGGAAGGCACTCAAAATATGACTGAGTAAGAGGCTCCTCCTCAAAGTAAAGTCGACCTTAATGACGTGGATGGAGTCAAGGTTTCAGGACCTTCATTTGCTGATGTGGCACAAGTCAAAATGAGAAGAAACAGTGGCAAACATTCATTAATAACCAGAAAGTGGAATGTATGAAGTATGAACATAGGAAAATTAGGAGTTATCAAAAATGAAATGGAATGCATAAAGACCAATCTCCTAGATACTGCTGTTGTTGCTGCAGTTAGGTACCATCAAGTTGGTTCTGACTCATAGTGACTGTATGTACAACAGAAATTAACACTGCCCAGTCCTGTGCCATCCTGATAATCATTGTTATGCTTGAGCCCATTATTGCAGCTGCTGTGTCAAACCATCTGGTTGAGGGACTTCTTCCATTTTGCTGACCCTCTAGTTTACCAAGCATGATGTCCTTCTCCAGGGACTAGTCCCTCCTGATAACATGTCCATACTATGTGAGATGTAGTCTCCCCATCCTTGCTTCTAAGGAGCATTCTGGTTTTACTTCTTCCAAGACAGATTTGTTCATTCTTTTGGCAGTCCATGGTATATTCAATATTCTTCACCGAAACCGTAATTCAAAGATGTCAATTCTTCTTCAGTCTTCCTTATTTATTGTCCATCTTTCACATGCTTGGGGTGATTGAAAACACCATGGCTTGCGTCAGGTGCACCTTAGTCTTCAAGATGACATTTTTGCTTTTCAACACTTTAAAGAGGTCTTTTGCAGCAGATTTGCCCAGTCCAGTGCAATGTGTCTTTTGATTTCTTGACTGCTGCTTCCATGGGTGTTGATTGTAGATCCAAATAAAATAAAACCCTTGACTACTTCAAACTTTTATCCATTTATTATGATATTGCTTATTGGTCCACTTGTGAAGACTTTGAATTTGAATTTCTTTATGTTTAGGTGTAATCCAACATAAGGTGTAATCCAACACTGAAGACTGTGGTCACTAGCTCACTAGGTTTTAGCTAAAATGGACTGACATTGGCCATTTTGAATAGGACAATCATATGGTACAGTATGAGCGGAATGATAAAATGAAGAACAGTGTTGCGTTCATCATCAAAAAGAACATTTCAAGATCTATCCTGAAGTACAATGCTGTCAGTGGTAGGGTAATATCCATAAAACTAAAAGTAAGATCAGTAAATAAAACTATTATTCAAGTTTACACACCACCACTAATGACAAAAATTAAGAATTGAAAGATTTTTACCAACTTCTGCTGTCTGAAATTGATCAAACATGCAAATTAAGATGCATTGATTACTATTGGTGGTTGGAATGCAAAAGTTGGAAACAAAGGAGAAAGATCAGTAGCTGAAAAATATGGCCTGGTGACAGAAAGGTTGCCACAACCATATGATAGACTTTTGGAAGACCAATGACTCATTCATTGCAAATACCTTTTGAAACAACCTAAATGGCTACTATACAGATAGGCTTTACCAGATAGGCATCAAATCTGTTACATCTGTGGAAAGAGATGATGCAGAAACTCAACATCATGAGTCAGAACAAGTCCATGGGCCATCTGTGGAACAGAGCATCAATTGCTCATACGTAAGCTAATGTTGAAGCTGAAGAAAATTAGAGCAAGTCCATGGGAGGCAAAATATGACCTTGAGTATGTCCTATCTGAATTTAGAGACCATCTCAAGAATAATTTGATGTATTGAATACTTATGATGGAGAACCAGACAAATTGTGGAAAGACATCAAGGATATTGCCCACAAAGAGCACAAAAGGATGTTAAAAATACAGGAAAGAACAAAAAGACCAAAATGGATGTCAGAAGAGACTCTGAAGCTTGTTCTTGAAGATAGAACAGCTAAAGTAAATGGGAGAAATGATGAAGAAAAAGCTGAACAGAAGATTTCAAAGGGTGGCTTCAGAAGACAAAGCAAACTATTGTAATGAAACCTGTAAAGATCTGGAGTTAGAAAACCAAAAAGAAGAGCACTGTAGGCATTTCTCAAGCTGAAAGAACTGAAGAAAAGTTCCATTTTGAAAGACTCTGTGGTCAAAATATTGAAGGATCCAGGAAATGTCAAAAGGAGATAGAAGGAATACACAAAGTCACTGTACCAAAAAGAATTGCTTGACACTCAGCCATTTCAGGAGGTACCATATGCTCAAGAGCCAATGGTCTTGAAGAAAGAAGTCCAAGCTGCACTGAAGGCATTGGCTAAAAATGAAGTTCTAGGAGTTGACAGGATACCAATTGAGATTTTTCAACAAATGGATGCAGCGGTGAAGGTGCTCACATGTCTATGCCAAGGAATTTGGAAGACAGCTACCTGGCCAACCATCTGGAAGAAATCCATATTTGCACCCATTCTGAAGAAAGATGATCCGAAGAATGCAGAAATTATCAAACAATATCATTAATACCACATGATAGTAATATTTTGCTGAGGATAATTCAAAAGCGGTTGCAGCAGTACATCAACAGGGAACTACCAGTAATTCAAGCCTTGTTCAGAAGAGGTCATGCAATGCAGGATATCATGGATCTTGGCTGAAGGTAGAGAATAAAAGGAAGATGTTTACCTGTGTTTTATTGACTATGCAAAGGCATCTGACTGGGTGGATCATAACAAACTATGGATAACATTGCAAACAATGGGAATTCCAAAACACTTACTTGTGCTCATGTGGATGGAATCTGTACATAAACTGAGAGGGCGGTCATTACAGAAAAATGGCATACTGTGTGATTTAAAATCAGGAAATGTGCTTGCCAAGGTTGTACCCTTTCACCCTACTTATTCAATCTGTATTCTGAGCAAATAATCCAAAAATCTGGACTGTATCAAGAAGGACTAGCATCAGGATTGGAAGAAAACTCATGAACAATACAGATGACACAAACTGCTTGCTGAAAGTGAAAAGAACTTGAAGCACTTACTGATGAAGATCAAATACTGCAGCCTTCAGTATGGATTGCACCTCATCATAAAGAAAACTGAAATCCCCACAACCAGACCAATAAACATCACGATAAACAGGGAAAGGAAGGAAGTTGCCAAGGATTTCATTTTAGTTGGATCCACGATCAGTGCCCATGGAAGCTGCAATTAGGAAATCTAATGAGGTATTTCATTGAGCAAATCTTTTGCAAAAGACTTCTTTAAAGTGTTAAAAAGCAAAGATATCACTTTGAGGCATGCATGTGACCCACACCACAGCGTTTTCAATTGATTCTTACGCACGTGAAAGCTGGACAATGAATAAGGAAGACTAAGGAAGAATTGACACTTTTCAATTACGGTTCTGGGGAAGAATATTGAATATATACCATGGGCTGCCAGAAGAGCCAATAAATCTGTCTCTGAAGAAATACAGACAGAATGCTCCTTAGAAGCTAGGATGGGGAGACTTTGTCTGATATACTTTGGACACGTTATCATGAGGGACCAGTCCCTGGAGAAGGACATTATGCCTGGTAAAGTAGAGAGAGGGTCAGAAAAAGAGAGGAAGACCCTCTACAACATGGATTGACACAGTGGCTGCAACAATGGGCTCAAGCATAAAAACGATTGTGAGGAAGGCACAGGACCAGCCAGTGTTTCTTTCTGTTGTACATAGGGTTGATTTGGATCAGAATCAACTTGACGGCATCTAACAACAACAATTAACAACAGCTTTAGGGACAAATTTTCAGCCTTGTGTATTTGAGCATCACATCTGCACAGGATGCCTGAGTCCGTTGCTGACATTCCTGAGGGTAACCATTCCAAGAATGAAGCTACCTCGTGGAGGACTGAATAAAGCCCTTCTTTCTTTCAATCTTTCTTTCTTTTATTTTTTTTTGCATTCTCTATCTCTGAAGTTCTTGTAATTAAGGGTAACTCTATGGTTTAAGCATTTTAGAGTCAGAACTTACATTTTCTTATTAGAAACAAAGCCTTCCTCACTAGTAAGATTCAGTTAACACACAATCATCTGAAGCCACTGTGATAATCCAAATATGACAATTTTATAGATAATGTAGGGGGAAATTATGGTTCACCTTCCATGTGGGAGACCCAAGTTTGATTTCTGGCCAACGAACCTTATGTGTAGCAACAAGCTGTCCGTCAGTGGAGCATCCAGTGTTGTTATAATGCCGAATATGTTCCAGTGGGTCTTCAACACTAAGATGCACTAGAAGCAAAGCCCTGGCAATTTAATTCCAAAAGTCAGCCAATGAGACCCTACGGATCATGAAGGCCAACTTGATTTCAGCTAACAACAATGCCAACAATAGCAACAACCACAAAAATATGATGAATGCTAATGTTACCCCGGACACTCATGGTTTACCAGTGACATGTCATGGTAATAACTAAATTTGGGCATGAAAGGTCAGCTGTCTTGTCTTGCAGTGAGATTAAGCCTCGTTTTCAGTCACATGACTCTACCCATGGCATCAGGCTGAAGCTAGTCTCTATTCCCACAGCTTTATCTACATCCTGCTTTCTTTATTTTGAGAATGTGCTACCAAAATAAATCAACCCTGCCTTAGGCTCTGCTACTATAAAACCTGACCAAAGAGATTCAGCTTAGAGAATAAAAATAATTTGTCAAATAGCACAGAGCTACACAAAGAGACATTTCAAATTTCAAACCTACATTGAGTTGTACTCAACCACTAAGTTATGTCATTATTTTAGAAGAAAGTGTTGATGGGAGAGTCAGGCATCCTGTCTCACAATTATTTTTTCACTTTGATGCAGTCTAGAAAGCCAAGCCAAATGTAGGTAATGTAATCACTGAAAAGCAGGTATACTCCTCATAATTTTTCTCAAAGCCCCCTTCACTTCCCTATTTCTCAGGCTGTAAATAAAGGGGTTCATTATGGGAATGACCACGGTGTACATCACTGAAGCTACTGCAGTCTTCCTAGAAGGGGTGAATGCAGCACTGAAATATGAACCAAAACCTGTCCCATAGATCAAAGAAATAACTGAGAGATGAGACCCACAAGTGGAAAAAGCATTATACTTTCCAACTGCTGATGGCATTCTCAAAATGGAGGAGACAATTTGAGCATAAGAGAAAATGATTCCAGAGAGAGGAACACCACCCAGTATTGTAGCTGCAAAGTATGAGAAGATGTTATTGTTGAGGGCATCAGAACAGGCAACCTTGATGACCTGAAGAACTTCACAGAAGAAGTAAGGAATTACTAGCTCTGTGCAGAAGGAGAGTCGCAATGACATCAGACTGTGGAGCAGGGAGTTCGTGATGCTAATGAACAAGGAGAGTAGAATCAGCAGGCCACAGATGTGGGGGTTCATGATGACAGTGTACTTTAGTGGGTGACAAATGGCTACAAAGCGGTCATAGGCCATCACTCCAAGGAGAAAATTTTCCAAAGCAGCAAAAACTAGCACAAAGCACGCCTGGGTGAGGCAGCCTTCATACGTGATGCTCTGATTCTGTGCTTGGAGGTTCACCAGCATCTTTGGGATCGTGCTGGTGCTGAAACAGATGTCAGTGAGGGACAGACTGGCAAGAAAGAAATACATGGGGGTGTGGAGGTGGCAGTCAAAGATGACAGCCAAGACAATGAGAAAGTTTCCTAGGACAGTGACCAGATATATGGACAGAAACAGACTAAATAGGGGGGCTTGCAGTTCCGGATCTTCTGTCAGTACCAGGAGAAAGAATTTTGAAATACCTGTTTGATTTCTGGGTTTCATATTGTTGATGAGTTGATGGAAAATATATAAGAAAATAAAATGTGTGTTCCTGGACCAGCAGCAGCTACATCACCAGAGGCAAGCACCATCTTGGGAAAGTGGGAGAGGAAAAAAGAGGAAAATAAATGGGGTGTCTTCATTATGCATATTTTGTTACTTAAAAAAATAAACAACGCTGATATAGCAGAGCATTCTGGAAAGAGATAAAATGTTGGTCATGGTCTTTGATTCAGTATGTGTTGCTTTTGCACAATCTGCTGATATGATCATTTATAGATTTTGTAATTTTTTAAGGACAAATATATAGACTAGGGAAGCAGCCAGATGTGTCTGTCCGGGTCTCCACCACCTTTTTCATAGATCAGAGCTAGACAACACAGATAATATGAAGGTATGTTAAGAATCAGAAATGGGAAGATAAGGTGAAGCCAACCCCCTCCCCCACAAGAATGCAAGTAAGTGTCAGAGAATTCTATAACAGTCCTCCTGTTTGCTCGGGAGGAACATGGTCCATATCATCACAAAGTGAGAGAAGGAGACTACCGGAATGAGAGCTGCTTGAGCATTGATGTTAAGATACAAGGAAATATGTCAGGAAGATGGCAGAGAGCCAATTGTCTTATGGGAGACTCTGTTCATTTTATGAATGTACTCTATTCACAGCTTCATCTGGATAAATCTCTACTAAGATATCTGCCCTCAGCCCTCATTTTAAATATTAGCTAAGCAGTTTTAAGTTACCTGGCTGATATCACTGAAGAATGATGCCTGACCTCTGCCCTGGATGGGGAAGGTAGAAGATGTGTCCTGAAGAAAGACAGAGGGACTGAATGAAGTAGGATGCTTCTGAGCAAGAAGGATCATCTGTTGGTGGAGTCTCAGGTGTGCTGCTTCCTGATGGGGGAGGACTGTTGAGTGAGTTGGTCATGGGCAGACTATTTCCAGTCTTTGTCCCTGGGGGGTAGTATCCAAAGCTCCTCATTAGTCAAACTCTTTTATTGTTATTCTGAACCCAAGGCAATGCAAATCTGAAAAGACCAAGGCAATTAAAAAAACAAAAAACAAAAAACCAAACCTGTTGCTGTCCAGTAGATTCTGACTCATAGCGACTCTAAAGAACAGAGTAGAATGCCCCATAACGTTCCCAAGGAGTGCCTGGTGGATTCGAATTGTCCACCTTTCAGTTATCACCCATAGCTGTAAACCACTGCACCACCAGGTTTTCCGACTAAGACAATAAAGACAATAGAAGAGGAAAATTCAGGATGACTGATGCCCAGTATCTGGACTCCTCTTCTCTCCACCTTTTTCTGCTCACCTTCCTGGTGCATACCTTTTATAAATTGACACACCATCCTTCTCTAACTGGACTCTTATCTTCTTTATTTATATGCAACTAAAAGCATCTCTATTTTATCAATGACATAAGGAAGCTTGATATTGATTTAAAAAAATACAGTTTATATATGTAGATATAAATATTATATTAAGATACTAAAAAATGTAAACATTAAGAGTTGTTTCTTTCTATGAGTCATTAAACGTTTCACGAATATTAATCTTCATCCTGTGTGTATTGCACAGAAGATTCCAAGCTATTCTCTGTAGTCAATTCTGACTATAATCACTGTTGAAAGACATATTACTCCCTTTTTAGGATTTTTGATTTCATTACAGTTTTTCCAGTTTCATCATAATAGTTTCAATCTACATTGTTCTTCAATCTACATTAGAGGAAGGTGGGTTGATAATTTGGCTTTTGATTTTAATAGAGTTGTAAGAAATCGCAATGTCATCACTAGTGTTCAGGTTTATCCACATTCTCAGTAGGCTTAGATGGCAGATGGTGAAGATGGTGTTCCACGTGAATACTTCCTTAAAAACCCTTCATGTTAAAGAAAAAAAAAATTAACTCTGGTGAAAGTATAGTCAGCCAAAGTTACAGGATTTCAACAATTTCTACATGTTCAATTCAGTGACATTGATTGCATTCTTCAAACAGTGCTACCATACTTGCTACCATTTCCCAAAACTTTCTACTACCAATGTCTTAAGCTCACTGCCCCCTATACTTCCCATCCAAACTTTTGAGTTGTCATGGTCAATTTGACCTCACATAGATAATTCTTTAAAAGTGTACAATGCTCAAAGCAGAAGTACTTTACTAATTAAGATAAGCCATGTTTTATTTTGTTTTAAATTACCATTCAAAGAAGACTTTAGCATATAATATTGGTTTATGGTTTAAAGTTTAAAGATTATTTCAGGGCCATAGTTTCAGGGGTTCATCCAGCCTCAATGGCTGCAGAAAATCTAAAGCCATTAAAAATTTGAAATTCTGTTCCAAATTCTCCCCCTTCTGCCACCCCATTTGATCAGAATTTTTCTATGGAATCTTTGATCAAAACATTCAGTAATGGTAGTCAGGCATCACCAAGTTATGGTCTCATGGTAAAGGAAGCAGTTGTTCATGAAGGCAACCGGGCACACATTTGATTTCCTTCTCCTATTTCTGACTCTCCTTCTTCCCCAGGTGAATGAAGACTAATTGTTGAGTTTTGATGGCCACTTGCTAGTTGAAATACCCCAGTAACTAGGCAAGAAACTAGGAAGTAGAACAGAAATATTGAGAAAAGAAAATTGGCAACAGATACTAGTGTTTAGGATTTCAACCTATTTTCCTGGAGGACATAACTCAATCCATAGTAATAGGATTCAACACAATAGAAGAACATCAGAGAAAATGATAAATACAGAATTCAGGATAGTGCTTGCTACTGGGAGGATAGAGGAAAATGTGAATGGAAGATCCTTGAAATGGATTCTGTGGTGATGGCATTACTTCATTTCTTAACCCAGGGGTAGAGATATGAGCTTTCATTACATTGCTATTCTTTAAGAGCTACAAATACATTTCATACACTACTTTGAAAATGATATTTTAATAAGTAAAACTGAAAAGATTTTCAATTTCCACATTCTTCCATAGTCCATATTCTAATACATTCTTCCATGTTCTTCTAATATTTACATCATGCTTCTCAGATTTCAGCATACATCAAAATCTCAAAAAGGTGTTATTAACAATGCTAATCACTGGGATGTATACCCAGAGATCAAAGTCAGTAGTTCTTGGGTGAGGTATGGAACCCTGCAGTACGAACATAAATGGGGCATCTTTGTACTTGAAGACACGTGTTGTGCCAGGTGAGGTGTCCTCCGAGTGTGCAGGTGAACACAATCCCACCACCACCATCAATGATGACCTGAACAGGAGGCTCTATACACACTCCACTGATGGTACAAGACCTGAATTTTTGTCACACCCATACTACAGAGTTGATTCTGACTGATGACTCTGCTTCTTTGTGCCTGTGGGAAAAGCCATCTTTCTGAGCCTGCCATCTTCCCTCTTCTGCTGTCCTGATATACAGTCAACATGTCTTCCTCAAAATAAAGTCCATCCCCACAGGAAAACTATTTTCCTCACAAACACACATTAAAAGTTCCACATGAGATCTCTAAGAGTACAGGAAGCCCTCTAAAACTTCAGTGATTTAATTAATTTTATTCAACTTCTGTGTAGACTCACCAGGGATGAGAAAGAAAAACTGCAAAATAAGGTGACTAAGGAGAAAAATCTTTTGATTTCTTGACTGCTGCTTCCATGGCTGTTGATTGTGGATCCAAATAAAATGAAATCCTTGACAACTTCAATCTTTTCTCTGTTTATCATGATTTTGCTCATTGGTCCAGTTGTGAGGATTTTTGTTTTCTTTATGTTGAGGCGTAACCCATACTGAAGGCTGTGGTCTTTGATCTTCATTAGTACGTGCTTCAAGTCCTCTTTACTTTCAGCAAGCAAGGTTGTGTAAGCTGCATAACTTGTGTTGTTAATGAGTCTTCCTCCAATCCTGATGCCCCGTTCTTCATATAGTCCAGCTTCTCATATTGTTTGTTCAGCACTGATTAAATAGGTGTGGTGAAAGAATACAACCCTGACGCACCCCTTTCCTGAATTTAAACAAATCAGTATCCCCTTGTTCTGTCCGAACCACTGCCTCTTGATCTATGTACAGGTTCCTCATGAGCACAATTAAGTCTTCTGGAATTCCCATTCTTCGCAGTGTTATCCATAGTTTGGTATGATCCACACAGTCGAGTGCCTTTGCATAGTCAATAAAACACAGGTAAACATCCTTCTGGTATTCTCTGCTTTAAACCAGGATCTATCTGACATCAGCAATGATATCCTTGGTTCCACATCCTTTTCTGAAAACAGCCTGAATTTCTGGCAGTTCGTTGTTGATATACTGCTGCAGCCATTTTTGAATGATCTTCAGCAAATTTTGCTTGCATGTGATATTAATGATATTGTTCTATAATTTCCACATTTGGCATTGCATTGGGCAAATCTGCTGCAAAGGACCTCTTCAAAGTGTTGAAGAGCAAAGATGTCACCCTGAAGACTAAGGTGCACCTGACCCAAGCCATGGTATTTTCAATCACATCATATGCATATGAAAGCTGGACAATGAATAAGAAAGACTGAAGAAGAATTAATGCCTTTGAATTGTGGTGTTGGCCAAGAATATTGAATGTACCATGGACTGCCAAAAGAACGAACAAATCTGTCTTGGAAGAAGCGTGGCCAGAATGCTCCTTAGAGGCAAGGATGGCGAGACTGCATCTTACATACTTTGGACATGTTGTCAGGAGGAATCAGTCCCTGGAGAAGGACATCATGCTTGGCAGAGTACAGGGTCAGCGGAAAAGAGGAAGACCCTCAACAATGTGGATTCACACAGTGACTGCAACAATGAGCTCAAGCATAACAACGATTGTAAGGATGGTCAGGACCAGGCAGCGTTTTGTTCTGTTGTGCATAGGGTTGCTATGAGTCTGAACCAACTCAATGGCACCTAACAACAACAAGTTTCTGAGTCTCTTCTGACACCCATTTTGGTTTTTTCTTTCTTGTTTGTATTTTTTAATGACCTCTTGCTTTCTTCACATACGATATCCTTGATGTCATTCCACAACTCGTCTGGTGTTTGGTCATTAGTGTTCTAGGCATCAAGTCTATTCTTGAGATGGTCTCTAAAGTTAGGTGGGATACGCTAAAGGTCATACTTGGCCATTGTGGACTTGTTCTAATTTTCTTCAGCTTCGACTTGAACTTGCATATGAGCAGTTGATGGTCTGTTCTGCAGCTGACCCTTGGCCTTGTTCTGAATAACGGTATTGATCTTTTCCATCATCTTCTTCCACTGATGTAGTCAATTTGATTCCTGTGCATTCCATCTGGCGAGATCCATTTTTATAGCCACTGTTTATGGTGTTGAAAATGGGTATTTGCAATGAAGCAGTCGTTGGTCTTGCAAAATTCTATCATTCGATCTCCAGCATTGTTTCTATCACCAAGGCCATATTTTCCAACTACTGGTTCTTCTTTTTTGTTTCCAACTTTTGTATTCCAATCACCAATAATTATTAATGAATCCTGATACATATTTGATCAATTTCAGACTAGAAGTTGGTAAAAATTTTCATTTTCTTCATCTTTGGCCTTAGTGGTTGGTGGGTGCATTTGAGTAATTGTCATATTAACTAGTTTTCCTTGTATGGTATGGATATTATCCTACCACTGATAGCATTGTACTTTTAGGATAGATCTTGAAATGTTCTTTTTAATGATTAATGCAACAACATTCCTCTTAAGCTGTCATTCCTGGCATAGTAGACCATATGATTGTCCAATTCAAAATGGCCAATACGTGTCCATTTCAACTCACTAACGCCAATGATATCTATGTTTATGTGGCCCATTCATTTTTGATGATTTCTAATTTTCCTGGATTCATACTTTGCACATTCCATGTTCTGATATTTAATGTATGTTTGCAGCTGTTTCTCTTCATTTTCAGTCATGCCACATTGAGGCCGGCAGTACTCTAGCCACATTGAATAAACAAGAGGCCGTGCCAACGGGCCAAGCCTGCTATCTTCAGTAACACAAAGAGTTAACTCCCAGTGTGTAAGCTATCCCCTTATTAGGCAAAACAGGAACTAACCTCTGCTTTTAGAGTACCTTCTTATTTAGGTATAGTTTCAGTTCTGACTCAGGTAAGTAAAAAGAGACTGCAGTCTTCAATTCAGCTAAAATTTGCCTTGGACTAGCTCAGGCCTGCCTGAACTGCCCAGTACGGGTGACCTTGTCCCTCAGACAACTTACTGATGTCAGAGGCCTAAAAACACACCTTGTTTACACCCCTGACATGGGCAAAATGTCATCTTTGTGGCCCCCTCTTTCAGACTGAACAGGTGCAGAAAATCGGACCACCACTAGAATGCCCTCTGAGGTCAAACTAATCAGTAAGCTGGCCCCACCCTGGGTGTTCCTGAGGACCCCAGACCCGATCTACTTTATCCATATAAACTCCTTGGGCTATTGTTCTAGGAGACATCTTGGTGTGCTCCTTTACTTGGCCAACTAAATAAAGCTTCTTTTGCTTTCATCTGCTCTATGTGTCTTCCTAGCTGAGCTGACCTGAAAGAGTTGGGTTACAACATCAGCAAATGGAGGTCCCTAAAGCTTGACTCAACCCATTGTCATTAAGGTTGACTCTGCTTTGAGGATGCAGCTCTTCCCCAGTCGTCTTTTGAGTGCCTTCCAACCTGAGGGGCTCATCTTCTGGCACCATGTCAGACAATGTTCTGTAGCTATTCA
Source organism: Loxodonta africana (assembly GCF_030014295.1). Taxonomy (NCBI): domain Eukaryota; kingdom Metazoa; phylum Chordata; class Mammalia; order Proboscidea; family Elephantidae; genus Loxodonta; species Loxodonta africana. The sequence continues at coordinate 19,711,762 of NC_087344.1, forward strand.
TAAAGCTTTCAGTGGTTAATCTTTTTTGAAGTAGACCTCCAGGTCCTTCTTATTCTGTCTTAGTCTGGAAGCTTAGCTGAAACCTGTCCACCATGAGTGACCCTGCTGGTATTTGAGTATCAGTGGCATAGCTTCCATCATCACAGCAACAGCAAGCCCCCACAGTATGCCAAACTGATAGCTAACGAGTGTATTCGTTTTTGCCACTTTAAGGGTTGTACAAAGTTTAAAAGGTTTACCAGAAGGGAATTTCTTGATAAGGTCTAATTTTTATGTCATGGCTGTAGTTCAATGGATTAATTTAAGAGATATTTAAGAGCTTTAGTGTCAAAAAGCATATAAAGCCCCCCCCCAAAAAAAAATTGGGTTTCTTACTGTTAACCTTAAAAAATTATCTTTAATTACTGGGTTGAAGATTTAATTTTATCCTGTGTGTATTCTGCCTCAAAGGCAAGGGTTCGGTGTCTATTAAAATACATTCCTGAGTTCATGGTAAAAACCCAGCCACAAGCATTGTCTCTAGGATACTTACGATAAACTCCTGACAACTTTGAAGCCTTTCGGAAAGCCAAAAAATATTTTTTTCTGGCTTTGTAAAGGAAAAAATACTAAAATAAAAAGCCTTATTTAATGTGTTATGAGTTACATAAATGTATTGTCAAATTAGGAAAAGTACCAAATTTTCTTTGGGTTAAAATAATATGTGTCGTTGACTCCTCTTACGTTTTGACAATGAGTGTAATATTATCAGTAGTAATTTTAGTTATTTTAACTGCAAATTTGGTTGCAACTTTATTTCTTTTGAATGTAACATCATCAATGTCCATAGTTTTAATTGGGGAATTCACATATTTTACCCATGGAGTTTTTTTTTTTATATATATTTTATACATCCCTACCATTTCGTTTTATAATGACTTGCATTACTGTTAACTCTCAAAAGAAAAATAAAAAATCATATCAGTGGTGAGTCTAAGAATACTAACCAAGAAATTACTCTGCCATACTTTTGCCTCTGAAAAACAAATCAAGATGTTTTCTTTATTTTTTTTTATTGTGCTTTATATGAAGGTTTACAGAGCAAATTAGTTTCTCATTAAACAATTAATAGACTTTAAAAAATTTTTTTTTCTTTGCCGATCTCATGACGTGTCAGCACTCTCCCCTTCTCAACTTTGGGTTCCCCATTTTCATTCATCTAGCTTTCCTGTTCCCTCCTGCCTTCTAGTCCTTGCCCCTAGGATGGTGTGCCCATTTAGGCTCGTACATGTGGTAGAGCTACGAGTATTATTTTTTGTATTATGGGCTTGTCTAATTTTTGACTGAAAGGTCAACCTCTGGGGTGACTTCAATACTGAGATAAAAGAGTGTCCAGGGGCCGTACTTTTGGGGTTTCTCAGTCTCTGTCAGACCAGTAAGCCTGGTCTTTTTGTGTGAGTTAGTTTTGTTCCACATTTTTTTCCAACTGCTGGACTGAGTCAAGATTTCCAGAACTCTTGAGTAAAAGCTGACCTGATGTGCTCAGGGACTGCTGCTGATCCAGAATCACATGAACAGAAATCAACTACATAGGAGTGAGTGGACTAAAAGATTCCAATTTCTAGATAAAAGAAACCATTTTTACCCTTCCCCTAAATTATGTAATTAATGGGTTTGTTTTTTCCTTCTGCAGCTTTGAACTGGTTTGTATTATGCTGTTTCTATAATCTATTAACCAAGAGGAAAAAAGAAATATGAGAGGAACATGAAATTTAGACCAGAAAATAAACTTTTAAAAGTTAAAAGAAGAATCTGGAGTTGAGAAAAACCATTACCATAGGCTATTCTGTAATCAGCAGAGTGTTGTTAGTTACTGGAATAGCTGACTCTCACATTAAAAGAAATTATCGAACTTTAGATGGATTTAGATATTCTGACTCTGGAATTAGAAATTTCTGTTGATAAACTTAGCAAAGCTGTAAAGACCATAAATAGAGAAGTATCTGAAGTTTGAGCTGTGATTTTACAAAATAGAATAGTATTTAGTTTCCTGTTATTCTCTGTCTTAGTCATCTAGTGCTGCTATGACAGAAATATTGCAAGTGGATGGCTTTAACAAAAAGAAACTTGTTTTTTCACAGTAAAGTACGTTAAAAGTCCAAATTCAGGGTGTCAGCTCCAGGGGAAACCTTTCTCTCTCTGTTGACCTTCTCATCAAGCTCCCCTGGACTAGGAGCTTCTCTGCAAAGGGACCTAAAGTCCAAAGGATGCACTCTGCTCCCTGCACTGCTTTCTTGGTTGTATGAGGTCCCCCCTCTCTAGTCACTTCCTTTTCGCTTTTATCTCTTGAGCGGTAAAATATGGTGCAGGCCACACCCCAGGGAAACTCCCTTTACATTGGATCAGGGATGTGACTTGGTAAGGGCGTTACAATCCAACTCTAATCCTCTTTAACATAAAATTACAGTCACAGAATGGAGGATAACCACACAATACTGGGAATCATGTCCCAGCCAAATTGATACATACATTTTCGGGGGGGGGACATAATTCAATCCATGGCAGTCTCCCGAGAAGGAGTTTGTGTCTTAATAGGTGAATGTTGCTGTGTTTATAGTAATAATACACAATATTAGATTTTACAGAAAGTAGTTGCTGAGGCACATGTAACTCAGTCACTGATGCTGGTTACGAATAAATGGCCATGGAATTTGTTTCTTAGGTTGAAAGACCTAGGGCCATAGTTTTGTGAGTTATTTTAGTAAATTGGTCTAATATTGTTCTTAATGTTTCTGTTTCTACCTTCTAGTTCTTTGTGTAGCTTCTGGGGTCTTAAAAGCTTGCAAGTGGCCATCTAAGGTGCAACAGTTGGTCTCTGTTCATCTGGAGCAGCAAAGGAAAGAAGGGTTTGTCTTTCCAGGACATTTGTTTGTCTGTTGTAGCAGGCAGAAAAAGAACTAGGCTCCATGTCTGATACCTCCATTAACAACTGTCTCCTTTGTCATGAGGCCAGAAGAATCAGACGATGCCTGCCTACCATAAATGAACATTTATGATCACAGATTTTATAGCAGAATCGTGATCAAAAGGGAGGAAATGACAAACCATTTTAATTCTCCAAATACTCAGATTTCTGGGTTCTTGGAGTTGAGGTAACTGGCCCAGGCCATTTGCCCTTAGGTGTCCTTTTGAACCTTGAGCCTTTAAAGAACTGGTTTTCCTGGAGTCACCTTCAGGTCACACAATAGCTTAGTGAGTAGCTTAGTAAAGACTTCTTTGTCTCAGGCATTGGGATCTTTGAGAGAATTATTTATGTGCGGTCAGTTTCTAGAAGCAGGAACCCAGGGTCTTACTGGAAAATATATGATATGTTCTTAGTGCCTCTGTTCCTACAACAGGCTGACCCTGGAACCCTACATTTGTTCTGTTGCTATCTCCTGAGAAATTAACATGACGATGACCTATATAACCTGTTTTCATTAATCCTCTTTGGATAGCCTTCCCTGTGTTTTGGGGGGTGATGCTACCCAATTTGAATGGGATCTTTTCTACCCACAATAAATATATTCTCTTATACTAATTTCTCCTGTTTCTTTGCACATTTAGATTTTCTGACAGACTGAACGCAAATGGAAATTGAAGGAAAGAATTGGATGATGTGAGTGTAGACAAAATAAAAGGAATCGTTTCAGAAAATAAAAGGGACAAAATATTCTCAATCTCATTGTATAAGGCCAGCATAACCTCTATAACTAAAAGTAGACATGGTTAGCACAAGAAAGGAAAATCCCACAGCACTCCCACAAAATTACTAACAGGATTTAAAAAAAAAATCTAATCCAGCAAAAATGAAAAAAAAAGATAATGCTTTAGGCCCAATTTGGCCTTACTCCAGGTAATTACCGTTGATTCTTCCTCCAGATAACCACAGGTTCATTCCACTCTTCTTGTAGGTCTTTGTTTACAAGTACACTGCTTAGTGAGGTTCCTTCTGCCTTCCTATCTAAATTTGCAACATCTTCCTGGTTTCTTAATCCCTTTCCTGAAGTTTATTCTCCATAACATTTAGCACCATCGAATAGTCCATCTTTTTCCTATAGCTCCAGGTTGGGCTCCCTTGGGAAGCAGAGATTAGCGTGATAAAAGTTTATTAGGAACTGCTCCTGGAGTCTACACCTTGAAAGATAAAGGAGGGGAACAGGATTGGGAAGAGGGGGAAACAGTCTTGATACAGTCCCAATGCCAACCCCCACTGACCCTGCAGGGCATTCTGGAACAGAAGGAGAGGGAACATCAGAGAGGAAAAGAGGAAAAGCACTCTGTTCATCCAAACAGGCATGAAAGGATATGAAATACAAGCCATGGACCTAATGAAGAAATTTGTAATGCATCTAACTGACAAAGTATTAACACCTCCATCAAATAAAGAAAGCTTATGAATTAAGAAAAAAAGATAAAGCACTCAATGAAATACCATAAACAGATATTTCACAAAAAGGGAAGAATAAATGGCACATAATAGGTAAGTGAAAAGATTCTCAAGCTCATCATAACAGAAATGTTAGTCGATTAAATAATTTTAATTTTTTTGTTGTGGTGAAAATATACACAACAAATCATGCACAAATTCATAAATAAAGTTTTATACTTAACAGATTGTTAAGTGAATGTTTAACTAAATGAAAATGTGTTGGTGATTACAAGGATACAAGGAATATTCATTGGGAGTGAAAATTAGTTCAACCACTTAAAAAACTTTGGAGCTACCCAAAGGATAATAGGTTTTCCCCTATACTCAATAACACATACTTCCCTCTCCCCTGTTATAAAATTCTTGCTGATTTCAACTAGGAGAGATATATGAGAATATTGAAACAGCTTTATCCATAAAAGCAGAAAACTACCTAGCAATACTTTCATCTGCATAAAAAAAGAACTTCTGTGAAATTACTGTATACAATGTAAAAATGTACATCACTGAAAAATAAATGAGCTAGTGCTACACCCAACAACAGGTTTGAATCTCCAAAGCACATGGTGGCGGTGGTGGGGGTGAGAGACAAAAAACAGAAAACTAAGAAAATCCATATACAAAAAGACTAAACATTTAGCACCAGCGCCATTCAACAGGAAAAAAATAAACAAACTTTTTAAAAAAATGGCACTGAGACCACTGGATAGCCACATGCAAAAGAATAAAGGTGGACCCTTCCCTTTCTATATCAATACAGAAATTAACTCGAAATGGATCAAACGCTAAAACTATAAACCTCTTAGAAGGAAACAGAGAGGTAAATTTTCTTGATCTTGGATTGGGAAATGGTTTCTTAAATATGACACCAGAAGTACAGGCAGCAACATTCACTTTTTTTTTTTTTTTTTATCATATCAGGTAATGTCCACAGGTTTCCAGGGATTGGCCTATCTTTGGGGGGGGGGGCATTATTCAACCCACTACAGAGGAGTTACCTTCTGATGACTTCATGGAAAGGTCTATTTTTTTAATAGATACAGGTAAGGATAACAAGCTTTCTCTTTCTGGACATCAGGTATGGATATGACACCTGGATCTGCTGCAACAATCAGGAGACCACAAGGGGAACCACTTCTAAGATGAAGCCACCTAACAGAGGACTAAATGAAGCTCACTTTCCTGTTTCTGTTCATTCCCTATCTTTGAAGGCCTTTCCTTATAATGATATATAACTCTATTGCTTGAGGATATTAGAGTCAGTTCTTTTTCTTCTTAGAACCAAAGGTTTCCTCACTGATGAAATTTAAATATCTCACAATCATCTCAAATTACAGAGGTCGTTTTGTAGACGATGAAACAGAGCATGGTGGGTACTGATGTTGCCATTATCAGAGACAGTTTATCAGTGACAGATCTCACTAAGTGCTGAATTGGGGCACGAGAGGTCAGCAACCTTGTCTCACAGTGAGGTACGTATGGGGTCCAATTCACAACCTTATCCATTGTACCAGGCCGAAGCCACACTCTAGCCATAATAGCAACGTTCATTAGATCCTTACCTGCCTTATCCATCATCTCCCGCTTGCTTTTGTCTGAGTAGGATATTAACAATATCCCTATAACAAGAAGTCCTTCCTCACGCTCTGCTTCTGTGGAACCTGCCCAAAGAAACTGAGCTTAAAGAGTGCAAATCATTTGTCAAACAGCACAAAACTAGGCAGAAAACAGAGCCTGGTTTCAATCCCAAGTTAAAATGCATTTAGTATAGTGAGTTCAATGGAGTTCAGGGCTGATCAAGAAAAAAATTTATGACTGTGAAATACTAGTTGCATAACAAGCAATTTAGGGTGTCATCTCCTACAGTAGGAGGTCTTCCAGAGGCAAACGCTACAGGGAGACAACAGAAGGAGAAGAGGGCATGAAAAGTCCCAGGGAAGAGCAGAGGGAAGGAAGGGGATTACGTGTCCCTATGAGATATCCTACTGCAGTAAGGTGGAGAGTCTCTAGGTCAGAGACACTCCAAAGGCAGCAGCACATTAGGACCCCTATAAGGTTTTGTCTTATCTAGCAGCTGTTGGGTGCAGCTTTGTGGGGTAAGTAAAGGAGACAGGCTCTAAGTTGGTAAAATCGACTTACCTGGGGTATTTTTAAAAAGAATTGGATATGTACAAATTTGAGTTTGACATTGTCAGTCTTGTTTGAGCTTGCTATGAAGAAGTAAACGACTGGGGACCAACATGCAGAGGGCATTTTTGACTCATTTATGGAACATTTAGCCATTACATTATCTAGTCATTTTAGATGAACTTGTTGATGGAATAGTTAGGTATTCTGACACGCCAGTATTTCTTTTACTTTACTCATTCTAGAAATAGAAGCCCAAAGCAGAGAACACAATCATTAAAAAGAAGGTATCCTACCAATGATTTTTCTCAAGGTTACCTGCATGTCTCTGTTTCTCAGGCTGTAGATAAAAGGAGTCATCGTCTGAGGGACCACAGCATACATGACTGCAGCTACTGCTGTCTTCCTGGAAGAGTGTGTAAATGCAGAGCTAATGTACACCCCAAAGCCTGTCCCATAGAACAAGAAAACAACTGAGAGGTGAGAGCCACAGGTGGAAAAAGCTTTATACTTTCCGCCAGCTGATGGCATTCTCAGAATGGAGGAGATAATTTGGGCATAAGAGTAAATGATCCCAGAGAGAGGAATACCAGTAAATATGCGAGACATAAAATATAGCATGATGTTATTGATGAGGGTATTGGAACAGGCAAGTCTGAGAGCCTGAGCAAGTTCACAGAAGAAATGGGTGATATCCAGGTCTGTGTAGGACAGTCGCAATAACATCAGGCTATGGAGCAGGGCGTTCAAGGTGCTAGTGAAGAAAGAGAATACAATCAGCAGGCCACAGAGTCGAGAGTCTATGATGACTGTGTACCTCAGTGGGTAACAAATGGCCACATAGTGATCATACGCCATTACTGCAAGAAGACAAGTTTCAAAACCTCTGAAAACCAGGACAGCACATACCTGGGTGAGACAGCCTGTATAAGTGATAGAGTTTCTCTGTGTCTCCATGTTCACCAGCATCGCTGAGACTGTGGTTGTGCTTTACCAGGTGTCCGTAAAGGACAGATTGGAGAGAAAAAAGTACATGGGGGTGTGGAGGTGGGAGTCAGCTGACAGCCAGGATGATGAGCAGGTTTCCCATGACGGTGACCAGGTACATGAACAGAAAGGTGTCATAAAGAAGGCGCTGCAGTTCTGGATCCTCTGTCAGTCCCAGGAGAAAGAACTCTGATATACATTTTTGGTTCCTGGGTTCCATATTGTTGCTGAAACTGATAGAAAAGATGAGTGACAAGACAATCAAATGTGTGGTCCCTGGACCGGCAGCAGTTTCATCACCAGAGGTAAATGCCACGTGTGGAAGGGAAGGAGAAGAATGGAGAAGACTACAAAGCTTGTGTCCTCTCCATGCATATTAACTGGCTATTAAAAAGAAAAAAAAAGACCCAAATCTGATAGAGCTGAGTGTAAACATTTATTTATTCTCAAAAGGGGTGAAAGGCTGGTCTTTCTACTTATTTATTTTTTTTTTAATACTACCTGTGTTCCTATGATCTTTTTTGAATGTTTGGCAATTGTATAAAGAAAAAACGGATGGACTAGGGAGATAGTGTGATGTGTCTATCTCAGACCCTACATACTTCCATGATCGGAGCTGGACAACAGGCATGATAAAAATGTGTGTTAAGAACCAGAAATGTGAAGATAAGATAAAGTCGATAAAACTTCCTCTGGCTCGACCACAAGAATGCAAGTAAATATTACCGAATTCTCTAGTGGTCATCATGTTTGAGAAATGAAAGATTTCTGCTCAGGAGGAAAATGGTGCCTGCCATTGTAACGACAGAGGAGGAGACTGGTAGAATGGGAGTTACTTGAGACTGCTACAAAGATACAAGGAAAGATGGAAGATGGAAGACAGGCAGGAGTCCGTGGAAGACTTAGTTCCAAGCATTTTATGCATGTACTTTCATCAGTCTCCCTGCTGAGAGGAAGACCCTCAAGAGGATGGACTGATACAGTGGCTGCAATAGTGAACAACAATACACTCAAGCATAGCGATGATTGTGAGGATGGCACAAGATCAGGTAACATTTCGTTCTGTTGTACACGAGGTCGCTATGAGTTGGAATTGACTCAATGGCACCTAACAACAACACTCCTCACAGCTTTTTCTGGACGTGCCTGCAGTGAAACACCTGTCCTCATTTCCAAACATTAACTAAGGGACTCTAGGTAACCTGGATGGCATCACTGAGGAATGAGGCTAAATATCTGCCCTGGATGTTAGATGATGTAGGCAGAAGGTCTGTCCTCAGGAGAGGCAGAGGGACCGAGTCAGGCACTGGGTTCCTGGGCTAGAGGATCATCTGTGGGTGGTGTCTCGGCTGTGCTGCCCCCTGACTGGAGAAGGGCTGCTGAGTGAGAAGGTCATAGGCCAACTATTTGCAGTCTCTCTATCCCTGAGGGCTCAATGTCCAAAGCTCCTCATTAGTCAAACACTTTTACTGTCATTCTGATCCAAAGACAGTGCAAATCCTTAAAGACCAAGACAATAAAACATGGCATTCAGGATGAATAATTCCCTGAGGAGAACAGATGCATGCCATTCACCTCTCTCCAGCCATTTCTGCTAACCTCTATGTCAAACACCTTGCACACGTGATGTACTATCCTTATCTAATCGAAGTGTTCTTTACTTAATTACAACTGAAAGCCACTCTTATCTTACCAATAACCACCGCACAGGATTTCCAAGAAGTGGCTGGTGAATTCGAACTGCTGACCTTTTGGTTAGCAGCTGAAGTCTTAACCACAGCACCACCAGGTTTTCACCACTGATATTACGAAGCCTGATGCCTATTTTAGGTGTGAAAGTATAATTTATGTATGTTGTTGTTAGGTGCCCTCGAGATGGTACTGATTCATAATGAGCCCAGTTACAACAGAATGAAACAATGTTCCATCCTGCCACCCTCACAATCATTGCTATGTTTGAGCCCATTGTTGCAGCCACTGTGTCAGTTCATCTCATTGAGTGTCTTCCTCTTTTTCGGTGACTCTCTACTTTACCAAACACCATGTCCTTCTCCAGGGACTGATCCCTCCTGATAACATGTCTTAAGTATGTAAGACGAAGTCCTGCCATCATCATTCTAATGAGCACTCTGGCTGCACTTCTTCCAAGACAAATTTGTTCGTTCTTTTGGGAGGCCATGTACTTTCAATATTCTTTGCCATCACTATAACTCAAAGGTATCAATTCTTCCTCAGTCTTCCTTTTTCATTGTTCAGCTTCTGAATGCACAGGAGGTGATTGGAAATACCATGGCTTGGGTCAGGAGTACTTTAGTCCTTGAGGTGACATCTTTGCTACTTAACACTTCAAAGAAGTATTTTGCAGCAGATCTGCCCGATGCAATGCCGTTTGATTTCTTGACTGTTGCCTCCATGGGCGTTTATTACGAATCCAACTAATATTAAATCCTTGACAACTTCAATCTTTTCTCTGTTTATCATGATGTTGCATCGTCATATTGGTGCAATTGTGTTTTTGTTTTCTTTGTGTGGGGGTGTAATCCATCCCAAAGGCTGTCGTCTTTGATCTTCATCAGTAAATACTTCACCTTCATTTTCAGCAAGTAAGGTTGTGTCAATTCCTGGAGCCCTGTTTTTTGCCAATGCCTTCAGTGCAGCATGGACTTCTTCCTTCTGTACCATTGGTTCCTGATCATATGTTACCTCCTGAAATGGTTGAACATCAACTGATTCTTTTTGGTATAGTATACTACTTTGTCTTCTTGAGGTGCCCTTTGAAATCTTCTGTTCAGCTCTTTTACTTTGTCATTTCTTCCTTTTGCTTTATCTACTTGACATTCAAAAGAAAGCTTCAGAGTCTCTTCTGACATCCATTTGGTCTTTTCTTTCTTCCCCGTCTTTTAAATGAGCTCTTGCTTTCCTCATGTATGATGCCCTTGATGTCATTCCACAACTCATCTGTTCTTCGGTCGTTAGTGTTTAGTGCATCAAATCTATTCTTGAGATGGTCTCTAAATTCAGGTGGGATATGCTCATGGTCATACTTTGGTTCTCATGGACTTGTTCTAATTTTCTTCAGTTTCCACTTGAACTTGCATAGGGAGCAATTGGTGGCCTGCTCTGCAGTGGGACACTGGCCTTGTTGTAACTAACGATATTTAGCTTTTCCATTGTCTCTTCCCACAGAAGTAGTCGATTTGATTCTTGTATATTTCATCTGGTGAGGTCCATGTGTATAGTTGCATTACAATCTCCAGTAATCATCAATGCATCCTTATTGCATGTTCCTCAATTTCAGACTGCAGAAGTTGGTGAAAATCTTCAGTTTCTTCCCCTTTGGCCTTAGTGGTTGGTGGGTAAATTTGAATTATAGTCATGTTAACTGGTCTTCCTTGTAGGCATGTGGATATTATCCTGTCACTGGCACGTAGTACATCAGGATATATCTGGGAAATGTTCTTGAAGATGAATGCAATGCCATTCCTCCTCAAGCTGTCATTCCCAGCATAGTAGACCATATAATTGTCCAATTCAAAATTGTCAATAGCAGTCCATTTCACCTCACTAATGCCTAGGATATCAATGTTTATGCATTCCATTTCATTTCTGATGACTTCCAGATTTTCTAGATTAATACTTTGTATGATTCATACTTTGTATATGCTAGGTTCTGATTATTAATGGTCTGGAAAGCTTTACTCCATCCTTGTCATTAAGGTCAACTCTACTTTGAGGAGGCAGCTCTTCCCCAGTTGTCTTTTGAGTGCCTTCCAACCTGAGGGGCTCATCTTCCAGCACTATATCAAACAATGTTCCTCTACTATTCCTAAGGTTTTCACTGGCTAAATCTTTTCAGAAGTGGGCTGCAGGGTCCTTCTTCCTTGTCTGTCTTATCTTAGTCTGGAAGCTCACCTGTCCACCGTGAATGACCCTGCTGATATTTGAATACTGGTGGCATAGCTCCCAGCATCACAGCAACATGCAATTCCCCACAGTACTACAAACTGACAGACACATGGGGAAGAGTTCACATTAGCACAATTAAATGTTCTGGAATTCCCATTTTTCACAATGTTATGCATAATCTGTTATGATCCACACAGTTGAATGCCTTTGCATAGTCAATAAAACTCAGGTAGACATCTCTCTTTTATTCTCCATTTCCAGCCAAAATCCATGTGACATCAGCGTGATAGCCCTCATTCCACATCCTCTTCTGAATTTGCCTTGAATTCCTAGCAGTTTCTTGTTGATGTACTTCTGCAACTGTTTTTGAATTATCTTAATATACTCATGCACATACTTACATATACATACGAATATAATAATTTAGAAATATACCTAAGCTATTGTAAAATGGAAATATTCAGCATCGTTTCTTTATAATAGTCATTGAATATTCCCTGGACATTATTTTTCAATCTGTATATTTTATATATATTGTATTCTAAACTCTTCTGTCTGTTTAATTCTAATTGTGATCACTCTAGAGATATTAGTCCCTTTTGGGGGTTCCATAGCAAGCTTCTCCAATTTCATCACAATAGTTTCAATGCACATTTTTCTTCACATTAATGCAAGATAGGTTTATATTTTTTGCTCTTGATTTTTAATAGAGTTGTGAGAAATCATGATGTCACTGGCTAGGCACTTCTATGCAGGCTTATCCACAGACTCAATAGATTTTTGTTGTTGTTATTGTTGTTGTTGTTAAGTGCCATTGAGTTGATTCCAACTCATAGCAACCCTATGTACCACAGAACAAAACACTGCCCGGTCCTGCAACGTGCTCACAATCGTTGTTATGCTTGAGCCCATTGTCAATAGATCTAGTTAAATAAAAACAATTTTTTTTAATTGATGAAGATGGTGCTCCAATTTAGTACTCACTTAAAAACTTTTAACTTTAATGAACTCTATATTTTCATTTGTTTTACCACATTTGACAATTTCTTTATGAACTTTGTTAATACATAAACTTTTGAAAACCAGCTTGAGACAAGAGGGCAAAGGATGGCACCTAATAGGCTACTGTGAACCTATTAGACAAGAAAGAGTGAGCATATAGATGGAAAAACATGGAGGGGAAAAATATATTCCCATTCAAATAGAATCGATAAGTTCTAATTTAAATAACCTTGAAGAAAAGCAGTGAAGAAAAATGATGATCAACAAGAATATGATAATCAGATCAGACAGAGGTCAGCAACGTTGTAATGGAGTGAGTGCTGTGGAGAATAGAAAAGATAAGATCAAAGATGTAGTGTCAAACAGGTTATTCAAAGTCTCCTGATGGCAAGGGCAGACACAGGGTCACTAGGTGTAATGATTTTGTAATATTCCTAAAATGATGGTGGCTTTCACTATGGTCTAACAGTGGAGGTGATGAAATTTGCTGGGATTCTGGATATCTTTTTATTGGATAGACAATAGAGTTTTCTGGAAGAGTGTGCATAAGATAGACAGAGGAAACAAAGATGATGTTCAGTGAGAGAAAACTACTCAGCTCCTAAAAGAATGGAGTTGCCTTCAACTGGGATAGGAAAGACTGTGGCAAAGTCTTAATGCCAGTGTAGCATTTTGGAGTATGTTTAGTTTGAGGTGCCAGTTAAGCATCCACATAATGATGGCAAGTAGGCAATTAAATACAGAAGTCTGGAATCCAGGAGAGTGGTCCTTACTGGAGTCATGAATTTGGGAGTTGTCCATGACTTTAAAGCCGCGAGTCTTTTGGCTATTGCAAAAACAATATCTGTCATGAACATTGGTGTGAAAATACTCAACAGAATACTGGCAAACCAAATCTAAGAGCATGCTAGAAAGATCATATACCAAGACCAAGTGACATTTTGACCAAAATGAAACTGAAGTAAGTCAATCAATGTAATATACCATGTGATCATTTCAATTGATGCAAAAAAGGCATTTGACAAAATCCAACACCGTTCCATGATAGTATACTCAAGAAAATAAGAATAGAAGAAAAATTCCTCAACAGTATAAAGGGCAGCTAGGAAAAATAGACCACAAATATCATACTCAGTAAAGAAAGACTAAAAGATTTCCTCTCTAAAATCAGGAATAAGACAAGAATGCCTTCTTTCACCACTGCTATTGGTGGCAGTGGGTTATTCAACATTGGAATGGAAATTCTAACCAGGGAAATTAAGCAAGAAAAAGAAACAAAAGACATTGAAATTAGAAAGGAAAAAAAACACTAACTCCATTCCCAGATGACATGATCCTATATATACGAAAAATCCCAAAGAATTTGCAGCAAAGCTACTACGGCTAATAAATGAATTCAACAAAGTTGCAGGGTACTTGAACACCACACAAAAATCAGTTATTTTACGTACACATCAGCAGTGAAGCATTTTAAAAGAATATTAATAAGGCATTCCCACTTAAAATGACATATAAAAACAATAAAATATCTAGGAATAAAATTAACCAGGGAGGAAAATACCTGTACGATGAAAACTGTAAAACATTGCTGAAGGAAATTAAAGCAGATCTAGATGAATGAAAAGATATCCTGTGTTCATGGACTGGAATTCTCAATATTGTTAACATGTCAATACTACCCAAAGTAAACTACAGGTTCAATGCAATCCATGTCAAAACTCTAAGAGCCTTTTTTTTAGAAATGGAAAAGTTATTCCTGAAATTCATATATAACTGCAAATAGCCAAAACGATCTTAAAAAAAATTAATAAAAATAGCAAGACTCATACGTCCTGATTTCAAAATGTACTATAAAGCTACAGTAATCAAAATAGTGTCACAAGGGTATAAGGATATACATATAGACCAATGGAATAGAATTAAGGACCAAGAAGTAAACTCATGCATTTATGCCCAATTGATTTTTGACAAGTGTGCAAAGCCCATTCAATGGAGAAAGAACAGTATCTCCAATAAATAGTACTGGGGGAACTGGACAAATGCAAAAGAATGAAGTTGGACCCATGCCTCACACCATATGTAAAAATTAACTCAAAATGTATCAATATAAGAAGTAAAATCATAAAACTCATAAAAAAAACCTTCAAGGTCTTATTTTTGACAATGGATTCTTAGATTGACACCAAATGCACAAGCAACAAAAGAGAAAATAGATGAATAGGACCCATAAAATTGAAAAAAAAATGTGCATCAAAGGACTTTATCAAGAAAATGAAAAGGTAACCTACAGAATGGGAGAAAATATTTGGGAATCATATACTTGATAAAGGTTTAATATCCAGAATGTAGAAAGGACACTTACAGCTCAACAACAAAAGAAAAACATCACAATCAGAAAACGAACAAGAACTTAAATAGGTATTTCATCAGACACAGTATGTTGGTGTTGTTAACTGCCATTGAGCAGCCCCGATTATGGCGACCCTATGAATAACAGAACAAAATGCTGCCTGGTCCTAGGCCATCCTTATGATTGTTTGAAGATCAGGCAATGTTCTGTTGTGACCTCTAGAGTTGTCATTGGCTATCTTTTCAGAAGTAGATCCCCATGCCTTTCTTCCATGAGAAAAAAAAGTTTGTTTTTTTTTTCCATGAAGCTCCATGAAAATCTGTTCAGCATCATAGCAACATCTAAGACAAAACTGACAGACAGTTGGTGGCCTGACATGAGGTGATTGGCCAGGTTCCCCTGGATGGGCAGGAGAAATTCTACCACTGCGTTACAAATGCCTCAAAGAAGATACAAAATGGCCAATATGTACATGAAGGGATGTTCAACATTATTAGTTTTTACCAAACCAAAACCAAACCTGTTGCTGTGGAGTCCATTCTGACTCATAGCAACCCTATAGGACAGAGTAGAACTGCCTCATAGGTTTTCCAAGGAGTGGCTGGTAGATTTGAACTACTGGTCTTTTGGTTATCAGCCAAAGTCTTTAAGCACTGGGCCATTAGGATCCCCATTAGTCTTTAGAGAAATGCAAATCAAAACCACAATGAGATACCACTTCACTCCCACTGTTCTTGTTGTCCTTAGGTGCTGTCCAGTCAGTTTCCTGTCATAGCAGCACTATGTGCAACAGAACGAAACACTGCCTGGTTCTGGACCATCCTCACAATTGTCATTATGCTTCAACCCATCGTTGCAGCCACTGTATCAGTCCATTTCATTGAGGATCTTCCTCTCTTTTGCGGATTCTCCACTTTACCAAGCATGATGTCTTTTTCCATGTCTAAAGTATGTGAGACAAATTCTCCCCATCCTTGCCTCTAAGGAGCATTCTGGCAGTGCTTTGTCCAAGACAAATTTGTTCCTTCTTTTGGCAGTCCATGGTATAGCCAATATTCTTTGCCAACACACTGTAAATCAAAGGCTACAATTTTTTGGTCTTCCTTATTCATTGTCCAGCTTTTTCATGCATATAAGGTAACTGAAAACAACATGGCTTGGGTCAGGCTCACCGTAGTATCTAAAGTGACATCTTTTCTTTTTAACACTGTAAAGAAGCCTTTAGCTGCAGATTTTCCCACTGCAAAATGTCCTTTGATTTCTTGATTGGTACTTCCATGGGTCTTGATTGTGAATTTCAGTGAAATGAAATCCTTGACAAATTCAGTCTTTTCTCCATTTGTCATGATGTTGCTTATTAGTTCAGTTGTGAGGATTTTTTGTTTTCTTTATGTTGAGGTGTAATCCATACTGAAGACTATAATCCTTGATCTTCAACAGTAAGTGCTTAAAGTCCTCTTCACTTTCAGCAAGCAAGGTTGTGTCATTTACATAACACAGGTTGTTAATGAATCTTCCTCCAATCCTGATGCCACGTTGTTCAGATAGTCCAGCTTCTCAGTTATTTGCTCAGCTTGCAGATTGAATAAGTATGGTGGAAGGATAAAACCCTGAAGGGCATTTTTTAACTTTATTTTAAACCATGTAGTATTCCCTTGTTCTGTCCGAAAATCTTCCTCTTGGTCAATGTACAGTTTCCTCATAAGCACAATGAAGTGTTCTGGAATTCCCACTCTTCCCAATGTTATTCATAATTTGTTATGATCCACACAGTTGAATGCCTTTGCATAGTCAATAAAACACAGGTAAACATCTTTCTCCTATTCTCTGCTTTCCACCAGGATCTGTCTGACACCAACAATGATATCCCTGTTTCCTCGTACTCTTCTGAATCCTGGTTGAATTTTTGGCAGTTTTCCTGCTGCAGCTGCTTTTGTATGATCGTTAGTAAAATTTTACTTGCGTGTGATATTAATGATATTGTTCAATAATTTCCACATTCAGTTGGATCACCTGTCTTGGGAATAGGCATAAATATGGATTTTTCCAGCTGGTTGGCCAGGTAGCTGTCTTCCAAATTTCTTGGAATAGATGAGTGAGTACTTCCAGGACTGCACCTATTTGTTGAAACATCTCAATTGGTATTCTGTCAATTCCCTAAGCCTTGTTTTTGCCAATGCCTTCAGTGTAGCCTGGACTTCTTCCTTCAGTACCATCGGTTCCTGATCATATGCTACCTCCTAAAATGATTGAACATTGACCAATTCTTTTTGGTATAGTGACTCTGTGTATTCCTTCCATCTTTTGAACCGAATGATGCTTCTTGCATCATTCAGTACTTTGCCCGTAGAACCTTCAATATTTCAACTCAAGATTTGAACTTTTTCTTCAATGCTTTCAGCTTGAGAAATGCTGAATGTGTTCTTCCCTTTTGGTTTCCTAACCCCAGGTCTTTGTACATTTCATTTTAATACTTTATTTTGTTTTCTCTAGCCACACTTTGAAATCTTTTACTTAGCTCTATTACTTCATCATTTCTTCAGTTTACTTTAGCTATTTGACTTTCAAGGGCATGTTTCAGAGCCTCTTCTGAAATTGTTTTGGTCTTTTCTTTCTTTCCTGTCTTTTTAATGACCCGTTGCTTTTTTCATGTATGATGCCCTTGATGTCATTACACAATTCATCTGGTCTTTGGTCATTAGCGTTCAACATGTCAAATCTATTCTTGAGATGGTCTCTAAATTCAGGTTGGGTATACTCAAGGTTGTTATACTTTGGTTCTTTTGGACTTGTTCTAACGTTCTTCAACTTGCATATGAGCAATTTATTGTCTGTTTTGCAATCATTTCCTGGCATTTTTCTGACTGATGATGTTGAGTTTTTCCATCATCTTCCACTAGGGTAGCTTTTATCAGAAAAAATGGAAACCAACAAGTGTTATGAAGGATGTGGAGAAATTGGAACTCAGTACGATGTGGGTGGCAATGTAAAGTGTTCAACTCCTGTGGAACAAAAGTTTGACAGTTCCTCAAAAAGATAAATACAAAAATAACATACGGGGGCAGAGCCAAGATGGCGGACTAGGCAGATGCTACCTCGGATCCCTCTTACAACAAAGACACGGAAAAGCAAGTGAATCGATCACATACATAACAATCTACGAACCCTGAACAACAAACACAGATTTAGAGACGGAGAACGAACTAATACGGGGAAGCAGCGATTGTTTCCAGAGCCTGGAGCCAGCGTACCAGTCAGGTACGGCACAAGCACAGAGAGCGGCTCCACCCACCTGAACTAACGCCGGGAGGGGGACCAGCCGGTTCCACGGGTGGTGTGGGACGCAGCCGGTAGGAGAAGTCCCCGGGAGGCAGTGACTGGTCTTGGAGCAGAAAGAGCAGCGTCAGAGCCGGGGAACCGTCCCTCAGGGATTTGGACTGGACGCAGCGGATTTTCTGGAAAAACTAGTTTCCCAGTGATGGCTCGGAGACAACAATCCATATCAAACTACTTAAAGAAGCAGACCATGACAGCTTCTCCAACCCCCCAAACAAAAGAATCAAAATCTTTCCCAAATGAAGATACAATCCTGGAATTATCAGATACAGAATATAAAAAACTAATTTACAGAATGCTTAATGATATCACAAATGAAATTAGGATAACTGCAGAAAAAGCCAAGGAACACACTGATAAAACTGTTGAAGAACTCAAAAAGATTATTCAAGAACATAGAGGAAAAATTAATAAGTTGCAAGAATCCATAGAGAGACAACATGTAGAAATCCAAAAGATTAACAATAAAATAACAGAATTAGACAATGCAATAGGAAGTCAGAGGAGCAGACTCGAGCAATTAGAATGCAGACTGGGACATCTGGAGGACCAGGGAATCGACACCAACATAGCTGAAAAAAAATCAGATAAAAGGATTAAAAAAAATGAAGAAACCCTAAGAATTATGTGGGACTCTATCAAGAAGGATAACCTGCGGGTGATTGGAGTCCCAGAACAGGGAGGGGGGACAGAAAACACAGAGAAAATAGTTGAAGAACTCCTGACAGAAAACTTCCCTGACATCATGAAAGACGAAAGGATATCTATCCAAGATGCTCATCGAACCCCATTTAAGACTGATCCAAAAAGAAAAACACCAAGACATATTATCATCAAACTCACCAAAACCAAAGATAAACAGAAAATTTTAAAAGCAGCCAGGGAGAAAACAAAGGTTTCCTTCAAGGGAGAATCAATAAGAATATGTTCTGACTACTCAGCAGAAACCATGCAGGCAAGAAGGGAATGGGACAACATACACAGAACACTGAAGGAGAAAAACTGCCAGCCAAGGATCATATATCCAGCAAAACTCTCTCTGAAATATGAAGGCAAAATTAAGATATTTACAGACAAACACAAGTTTAGAGAATTTGCAAAAACCAAACCAAAGCTACAAGAAATACTAAAGGATATTGTTTGGTCAGAGAACCAATAATATCAGATATCAGCACAACACAAGGTCACAAAACAGAACGTCCTGATATCAACTCAAATAGGGAAATCACAAGAACAAACAAATTAAGATTAATTAAAAAAAAAAAATACACATAACAGGGAATCATGGAAGTCAATAGGTAAAAGATCACAATAATCAAAAAGAGGGACTAAATACAGGAGGCATTGAACTGCCATGTGGAGAGTGATACAAGGCCATATAGAACAATACAAGTTAGGTTTTTACTTAGAAAAATAGGGGTAAATAATAAGGTAACCACAAAAAGGTATAACAACTCTATAACTCAAGATAAAAACCAAGAAAAACGTAACGACTCAACTAACATAAAGTCAAGCACTATGAAAATGAGGATCTCACAATTTACTAAGAAAAACGCCTCAGCACAAAAAAGTATGTGGAAAAATGAAATTGTCAACAACACACATAAAAAGGCATCAAAATGACAGCACTAAAAACTTCTTTATCTATAATTACCCTGAATGTAAATGGACTAAATGCACCAATAAAGAGACAGAGAGTCACAGACTGGATAAAGAAACACGATCCATCTATATGCTGCCTACAAGAGACACACCTTAGACTTAGAGACACAAACAAACTAAAACTCAAAGGATGGAAAAAAGTATATCAAGCAAACAATAAGCAAAAAAGAAGAGGAGTAGCAATATTAATTTCTGACAAAATAGACTTTAGACTTAAATCCACCACAAAGGATAAAGAAGGACACTATATAATGATAAAAGGGACAATTGATCAGGAAGACATAACCATATTAAATATTTATGCAGCCAATGACAGGGCTGCAAGATATATAAATCAAATTTTAACAGAAATGAAAAGCGAGACATACCTCCACAGTTATAGTAGGAGACTTCAACACACCACTTTCGGAGAAGGACAGGACATCCAGTAAGAAGCTCAATAGAGACACGGAAGATCTAATTACAACAATCAACCAACTTGACCTCATTGACTTATACAGAACTCTCCACCCAACTGCTGCAAAGTATACTTTTTTTTCTAGTGCACATGGAACATTCTCTAGAATAGACCACATATTAGGTCATAAAACAAACCTTTGCAGAGTCCAAAACATCGAAATATTACAAAGCATCTTCTCAGACCACAAGGCAATAAAACTAGAGATCAATAACAGAAAAACTAGGGAAAAGAAATCAAATACTTGGAAAATGAACAACACCCTTCTGAAAAAAGACTGGGTTATAGAAGACATTAAGGAGGGAATAAGGAAATTCATAGAAAGCAACGAGAATGAACATACTTCCTATCAAAACCTCTGGGACACAGCAAAAGCAGTGCTCAGAGGCCAATTTATATCAATAAATGCACACATACAAAAAGAAGAAAGAGCCAAAAGCAGAGAACTGTCCCTACAACTTGAACAAATAGAAAGTGAGCAACAAAAGAACCCATCAGGCACCAGAAGAAAACAAATAATAAAAATTAGAGCTGAACTAAATGAATTAGAGAACAGAAAAACAATTGAAAGAATTAACAAAGCCAAAAGCTGGTTCTTTGAAAAAATTAACAAAATCGATAAACCATTGGCTAGACTGACTAAAGAAATACAGGAAAGGAAACAAATAACGCGAATAATAAATGAGAAGGACCACATCACAACAGAACCAAATGAAATTAAAAGAATCATTTCAGATTATTATGAAAAATTGTACTCTAACAAATTTGAAAACCTAGAAGAAATGGATGAATTCCTGGAAAAACACTACCTACCTAAACTAACACAATCAGAAGTAGAACAACTAAATAGACCCATAACAAAAAAAGAGATTGAAACGGTAATCAAAAAACTCCCAACAAAAAAAAGCCCTGGCCCGGACGGCTTCACTGCAGAGTTCTACCAAACTTTCAGAGAAGAGTTAACACCACTACTTCTAAAGGTATTCCAAAGCATAGAAAAAGACGGAATACTACCCAACTCATTCTATGAAGCCACCATCTCCCTGATACCAAAACCAGGTAAAGACATTACAAAAAAAGAAAATTATAGACCTATATCCCTCATGAACATTGATGCAAAAATCCTCAACAAAATTCTAGCCAATAGAATCCAACAACACATCAAAAAAATAATTCACCCTGATCAAGTGGGATTTATACCAGGTATGCAAGGCTGGTTTAATATCAGAAAAACCATTAATGTAATCCATCACATAAATAAAACAAAAGACAAAAACCACATGATCTTATCAATTGATGCAGAAAAGGCATTTGACAAAGTCCAACACCCATTTATGATAAAAACTCTTACCAAAATAGGAATTGAAGGAAAATTCCTCAACATAATAAAGGGCATCTATGCAAAGCCAACAGCCAATATCACTCTAAATGGAGAGAACCTGAAAGCATTTCCCTTGAGAACGGGAACCAGACAAGGATGCCCTTTATCACCGCTCTTATTCAACATCGTGTTGGAAGTCTTAGCCAGGGCAATTAGGCTAGACAAAGAAATAAAAGGTATCCGGATTGGCAAGGAAGAAGTAAAGTTATCACTATTTGCAGATGACATGATTATATACACAGAAAACCCTAAGGAATCCTCCAGAAAACTACTGAAACTAATAGAAGAGTTTGGCAGAGTCTCAGGTTATAAAATAAACATACAAAAATCACTTGGATTCCTCTACATCAACAAAAAGAACACCGAAGAGGAAATAACCAAATCAATACCATTCACAGTAGCCCCCAAGAAGATAAGATACTTAGGAATAAATCCTACCAAGGATGTAAAAGACCTATACAAAGAAAACTACAAAGCTCTACTACAAGAAATTCAAAAGGACATACTTAAGTGGAAAAACATACCTTGCTCATGGATAGGAAGACTTAACATAGTAAAAATGTCTATTCTACCAAAAGCCATCTATACATTTAACGCACTTCCGATCCAAATTCCAATGTCATATTTTAAGGGGATAGAGAAACAAATCACCAATTTCATATGGAAGGGAAAGAAGCCCCGGATAAGCAAAGCACTACTGAAAAAGAAGAAGAAAGTGGGAGGCCTCACCTTACCTGACTTCAGAACCTATTATACAGCCACAGTAGTCAAAACAGCCTGGTATTGGTACAACAACAGACAC
This sequence comes from Loxodonta africana, assembly GCF_030014295.1. Taxonomy (NCBI): domain Eukaryota; kingdom Metazoa; phylum Chordata; class Mammalia; order Proboscidea; family Elephantidae; genus Loxodonta; species Loxodonta africana. The sequence goes on from NC_087344.1 coordinate 19,734,222, forward strand.
ATAGACCAATGGAACAGAATTGAGAACCCAGACATAGATCCATCCACGTATGAGCAGCTGATATTTGACAAAGGACCAGTGTCATTTAACTGGGGAAAAGATAGCCTTTTTAACAAATGGTGCTGGCATAACTGGATATCCATTTGCAAAAAAATGAAACAGGACCCATACCTCACACCATGCACAAAAACTAACTCCAAGTGGATCAAAGACCTAAACATAAAGACTAAAACGATAAAGATCATGGAAGAAAAAATTGGGACAACCCTAGGAGCCCTAATACAAGGTATAAACAGAATACAAAACATTACCAAAAATGATGAAGAGAAACGCAATAACGGGGAGCTCCTAAAAATCAAACACCTATGCTCATGTAAAGACTTCACCAAAAGAGTAAAAAGACCACCTACAGACTGGGAAAGAATTTTCAGCTATGACATCTCCGACCAGCACCTGATCTCTAAAATCTACATGATTCTGTCAAAACTCAACCACAAAAAGACAAACAACCCAATCAAGAAGTGGGCAAAGGATATGAACACACATTTCACTAAAGAAGATATTCAGGCAGCCAACAGATACATGAGAAAATGCTCTCGATCATTAGCCATTAGAGAAATGCAGATTAAAACTACGATGAGATTCCATCTCACACCAGCAAGGCTGGCATTAATCCAAAAAACACAAAATAATAAATGTTGGAGAGGCTGCGGAGAGATTGGAACTCTCATACACTGCTGGTGGGAATGTAAAATGGTACAACCACTTTGGAAATCTATCTGGCGTTATCTTAAACAGTTCGAAATAGAACTACCATACAACCCAGAAATCCCACTCCTCAGAATATACCCTAGGGATACAAGAGCCTTCATACAAACAGATACATGCACACCCATGTTTATTGCAGCTCTGTTTACAATAGCAAAAAGTTGGAAGCAACCACGGTGTCCATCAACGGATGAATGGGTAAATAAATTGTGGTATATTCACACAATGGAATACTACGCATCGATAAAGAACAGTGACGAATCTCTGAAACATTTCATAACATGGAGGAACCTGGAAGGCATTATGCTGAGCGAAATTAGTCAGAGGCAAAAGGACAAATATTGTATAAGACCACTATTATAAGATCTTGAGAAATAGTAAACCTGAGAAGAACACATACTTTTGTGGTTACGAGGGGGGGAGGGAGGGAGGGTGGGAGAGGGTTTTTTATTGATTAATCAGTAGATAAGAACTGCTTTAGGTGAAGGGAAAGACAACACTCAATACATGGAAGGTCAGCTCAATTGGACTGGACCAAAAGCAAAGAAGTTTCCGGGATAAAATGAATGCTTCAAAGGTCAGCGGAGCAAGTGCGGGGGTCTGGGGAACATGGTTTGCGGGGACTTCTAAGTCAATTGGCAAAATAATTCTATTATGAAATCATTCTGCATCCCACTTTGAAATGTGGCGTCTGGGGTCTTAAATGCTAACAAGCGGCCATCTAAGATGCAGCAATTGGTCTCAACCCACCTGGAGCAAAGGAAAATGAAGAACACCAAGGCCACACGACAACTAAGAGCCCAAGAGACAGAAAGGGCCACATGAACCAGAGAGCTACATCATCCTGAGACCAGAAGAACTAGTTGGTGCCCGGCCACCATCGATGACTGCCCTGACAGGGAGCACAGCAGAGGACCCCTGAGGGAGCAGGAGATCAGTGGGATACAGACCCCAAATTCTCATAAAAAGACCAAACTTAATGGTCTGACTGAGACTAGAAGAATCCCGGCGGCCATGCTCCCCAGACCTTCTGTTGGCACAGGACAGGAACCATCCCCGAAGAGAACTCATCAGAAATGAAAGGGACTGGTCAGCGGGTGGGAGAGAGACGCTGATGAAGAGTGAGCTAATTATATTAGGTGGACACTTGAGATTGTGTTGGCAACTCTTCTCTGGAGAGGGGATGGGAGGATAGAGAGAGAGGGAAGCAGGCAAAATTGTCAAGAAAGGAGAGACTGAAAGGGCTGACTCAAGAGGGGGAGAGCAAGTGGGAGTAGGGAGTGAGATGTATGTAAACTTATATGTGACAGACTGGATTTCTAAACGTTCACTTGAAGCTTAATAAAAGTTATTAAAAAAAAAAAAAGACACTAGGAAATAAAAGAAAAAAAAAAAAAAAGGAAGTTAGCTGCAGAGGATGGCAGGGCTTTGCTCCAAAAAAAAAAAATAAAATAACATACGACCCAACAATTTCATTTGTAGCTATACACCTGAGAGATTTGAAAGCTGGGACTCAGATAGACACTTGTACACCAACGTCTATTACAGCATTGTTTACAATAGCCAAAGGTGGAAACCAGCCACATGTCCCTCAGCAGATGAATAGATTAGCAAAATTTAGTGTATCCATACAATGGATTATTATTCAGCCATAAAGAGAAATGAAGTTCTGGCACATGCTAGAAAGTGAATGAACCTTGAAAACTTTATGTTGAGTGAAATAAGATGGACACAAAAGGGAAATATTTTATGATCCTATTTATATAAAGTATCTAGTTACAGAAATGCTTAAAAAACAAAGCTTATTGGTAGTGTTCAGAAGCTGGGGGGGCAAGAAGGGAATCGGACTCATTGCTGAAGGGATACTGAGTTTCTCTTTGGAGTGATGTAAAACTTTTGGAAATGAATAATGTTGATGGTAGCAAAACATGGTAAATATCATTCAGGTCATTGAATTGTACACTTAAAAATAGCTAAACTTTGGACTTTTTGTTATATATATTTTACCACAATTAAAAAAACAAACAACAGCAACAACAAACCATAATGAGTTACCACTTCATTCCTACAAGGATGGTTATTAAAAAAAAAAAAAAAAAACAAATAACAACAAGTATTGGAGAGAATGTGGAGAAATTGGAATTCTCATACACTGTTGGTGGGAATGAAAATTGTGCAACCACTTTGTAAAGCTGTTTGGAAATTCCTCAGAATGTTAAATAGAGTTGATTTATGGCTCAGCAATTCACTCCTAAGTTCATACTCAAGGTAACTGAAAATCTATGTCCACTACAAAATTTTGTACCTGAATATTCATAGCACCATTAGTCATAATAGCAGCACAGTGGTAACAACCCAAATGTCCGTCAACCCATGAATGAATAAACAAAATGTAGGATAGCTAGACAACAGGTAATTACCAAGCAAAAAAGGAATAAAGTTATCATACGTGCTCCAATATGGATGAATCTTTAATGCATGATATTAAATGACAGAAACCAGACCTTTAAAAAGGCCTTACGTTGTATGATTTCATGTATATGAAATATCCAGAGTAGGCAAATCCATAGAGACAGAAATCAGATTAAAAGTTTTTAGGTAATGGGGGTTCAGAGAAATGTGCAGTGACTGCTTATGGGCTTGGGGTTTAGTTTCTGGGGTTTTGAAAATGTTCTGGAATTAAATAATGGTGATCGATGAAGAACTTTGTGAATGTACTAAAATCCACTGAATTGTACAATTTAAAAGGATAAATTCGATGGTATAAAAATGTTTATTAAAAATAAAAATAAATTTAAAGCTTTCGTGTATCAAAGGACTTATGGAATGGGAGAAAGTATTTGGGTACCATATATCTGATAAGGATTTAATATCCAGAAAGGATTTAATATGCAGAAAGAACTCCTGTAACTCAGTGACAAAAGACAACTCAATTTAAAAACAAGCAAAAACTGGAATAGACATTTCTCCAAAGAAGATATACAAATGGCCAATAAGTCATGGAAAGATGCTCAACATCATTAGTCTTTAGGGAAATGCAAATCAAACCCACCACAAGATACCCCCTCAGACCCTCTGGGGTGGCTATTATTAGAAAAATGAAAGATAACAAGTGTTGACAAGGATGTTGAGAAATTAGAATGCTCATTCATTGCTGGTGGGAATGTAAAATGGTGTAGCCTTTTGGAAAACAATGTGTTTCTTCAAAAAGTTAAACAGAATTACTCAGCAATTCTACTTCCAGGTATATACCCAAAAAACTTCTAGACAGGGACTCAATTTTTTTTTTACATCAATATTCATTGCAGCATTATTCACAACAGCGAAAAATGTGTAAATAACCCAGGAGTCCATCAACATATGAATGTATAAACAAAATGTGGTTTCCGTTTAGGGTGATGGAAAACATTAGGAAATGGATAGTGGTGATGTTTGTACAACTAAATGAATGTAATTATTGTTTCTGAATTGTACACTTAAAAATAGTTTCAATGGCAAATGTTATGTTAAATATATCTTACCATGATAAAATTACATAAAACAAAACAGCATTAACGGGATGTTGCAATGATGAGAAATGTGCAGAAGTGGTGGTCCCTTGGCTCAGGTGCTCAGTCAATGGACCTGCGTAGGGCTGTTCAGTAGAGTGGTCACAGGGGGAGTTTTTGCAGTCTTTGTGGCCCTTGATGGGTCAACATCCAAAATTTCTCATGAGTAAAATCTTTTGCTGTCATTGTAATCACAGAGCTTTGCAAATCCTTAAGGAGCAAGGCTCAGAGGAAGAATTTTGCCTTGGCTGATGCTTGCACCCTGAGGCCAGAAACATGCAGTCCTCTTCCCTGTAATTCTCCTGCTCACATTCATTTCAGGCCCTTTGTACGTATGGATAACCTACCTCTGTAACTGGATCCTAGTCTTCTTTCTTTAGGTTGCATTCAAAGGCATCCCTATCCTAAAATAGTATCAGGAGGTCTGACACCATGTTTAGGTTAAAAAAAATAGTTTATATTAATGTTATATTATATATATTTTATAAGTATAAGTGATGATATAGCAGATGCACCCTCAAAGTACTAATTTTAAAGGCTAATTTTACATACGGCTCATTGAATGTTGCCGTTGTTTCTACACATTATACTCAGCACTACCTAATATAATCTTTGCAGTCAAAATGGACTGAGCATGGAACAGCCATTTTGTTCCTTTTTTAGAATTTTACTACCAACTTTTCCTAATTTTAAAATTCTAGCTTAAATATACATTTTTTTTGTTTGCATTACAGATCATAAGTTGAAATTATGTCTTTTTGCTATCAATACTGTTGTAGTAAATTGAAAATTATCAGGAAAATACTGAAGCTGTAATACTTTGCAGTACTAACCGAGTGATGCTGGGCCTTGTTTGTTATGACAACAAAGATATTTTTAGCTGACTGTTATGTTACAATAATTAAAACATAATATGAGTTCAGGGATAGATACAAGGGGCCTATTGACCTTAAGAGAGGGTGCAGATTAAGACCAACACATAAATGGACACTTTATTTGCTACTGAATTGAATTGATGGATTATTTTAATAAAAGGTGCTACAACATAAAAATGAATTTCAATTCTTGCCTCACATCAAAGGCAAAATAAATTCTAGGTAGGTTCAAGCCTCAAATATAAAAGACAAAACTATAGCTTGAGGTAAGTAGAAGTTTCACAAACAAGACCTACTGAGCACAATTCACTAAGGAAAGTTCTGAGAAACACAAATATATTAAAACTAAGAACATATGTTCACCCAAAATTCTATAAAAGATATGCAAAAAACAAGCCACGCATTTAAAGAATAAGGAGACAGTGGATGCAACTGACAAAGATTAACATCCTGGTTATATAAAGAACTGACATAATTCAATAAGAAATGGATAGACAGCTCAAGAGAAATACGGGAGAGGAAATTTCAACAGGAGGAAAAATAAATGGCCCATAAATATGTGAGAAGATGCTTGATTTCATTAATAATAAAATAAATGTCAACTAATGAAATCATTTTTACACCCACTAAATTGTCAGAATAAATGAAAATGTGTTGGTGATTGGGTGGATCGCCAAGAACTTCTTATGGATGTTTAAAATGTTTCGTCTGCTTAGACAAACTCTTTGGAAGTTACCAAAGGAGACAATGTACTCTCTTGCACACAGAAGTTCCACCCCAGGTATAAAACTGACTCTCATTTCCACCAGGAGACAGGCATGAGGATGTTCAAATAGATTTATTCATAATAGAAGAACAGTAGCTACCCAAATTTCCATCAACATAAAAAATGGTATTTTGTAATGTCGCCATGTTGTTGCTTTTGTCGTTAGATGCTGTAGAGTCAGTTCCAACTCACAACTAAATGACGTACAACAAAACAAAAGGCTGCCTGGTCATGCGCCATCCTCACAATTTTCACTATGCTTGAGCCCATTGTCGCAGCCACTGTGTCATTCCATCTCATTGAAGGCCTTCCTCTTTTTTGCTGACCCTCATCTTTACCAAGCATGATGTCCTTCTCCAGGGACTGATGCCTCCTGATAACATGTCCAAAGTAAGTGAGATGCAGTCTCACTATCTTTGCTTCCAAGGAGCATACTGGTTGTACTTCTTTCAAGACAGATTTGTTTGTTCTTTTGGCAGTTCATGGTATATTCAATATTCTTCATCAACACCATAATTCAAAGGTGTCAATTTTTCTTCGGTCTTTCTTATTCATTAACTACCTCTCCCATGCATATGAGGCGATTTAAAGCACCATGGCTTGGGTCAGGCACAACTTAGTCTTTACAGGGACATCTTTGCTTTTTAATGCTTTAAAAGAGCTCTCTTGTAGCTAGCTGATTTGCCCAATATAATGTGTTTTTTGATTTCCTGAGTGCTGCTTCCACGGGTGTTGATTGTGGATCCAAGTAAAATGAAATCATTGACAACCTCAATTTTTTATCCGTTTATAATGACTTTGCTTATTGGTCCAGTTGTGAGAATTTTTGTTTTCTTTATGTTGAGGTATAATCTGTACTGAAGGCTCTGGTCTTTGAACTTCATTAGTGTTTCAAGCTTTCTTTAGTTTCAGCAAGAAAGTTCTGTCATCTGCATAATGCAGGCTGTTAATGAGTCTTCCTCCAATCCTAATGCCCCGTTCTTCTTCATATAGTCCAGTTTCTCAGATTATTTGCTCAGCATAAGGATTGAATAGGTGTGGAGAAAGGATACAACCCTGACACACACCTTTTCTGACATTACACCAAATAGTATTCCCTTGTTTTTTTCGAATGACTGCCTCTTGATCCATGTACAGATTCCTCATGAGCACCATTAAGTATCCTGAAATTCCCATTCTCCACAATGTTATCCATAATTTGTTACGATCCACACAGTTGAATGCCTTTGCGTAGTCAATAAAACACAGATAAACATTTTTCTGGCATTCTCTGCTTTCAGCCAGGATTCATCTGACATTAGCAATTATATCCCAGGATCCACTTCCTCTTCTAAATTCAGCTTGAATTTCTAGCAGTTTCCTGTCAGTATACTGCTGCAGCCACTTTTGAATGATCTTCAGCAAAATTTTGCTTGCATGTGATATTAACGATATTGTTTGATAATTTCCACATTCAGTTGGATCATCTTTCTTGGGAATAGGCATAAATATGGATCTCTTCCAGTCAGATGGCCAGGTAGCTGTTTTCCAAATTTCTTGGTATAGATAAGTGAGCTCTTCCAGTGATGTACCTGTTTGTTGGAACATCTTAGTTGGTATTCTGCCAACTCCCGAAGATTTGTTTTTCACCAATGCCTTCAGTGCAGAGTGGACTTCTTCCTTCAGTACTATCAGTTCCTGATCATATGTTACCTCCTGAAATGGTTGAACATCAACCAATTCTTTTTGGTATAGTGTCTCTGTGTATTCCTTTCATCTTCTTTTGTTGCTTCCCGTGTTGTTTAGTATTTTCTCTGTAGAAACCTTCAATATTGCAACTCAGTTCTTTCAGCTTGACAAACACTGAGCGTGTTCTTCACTTATACTTTTCTATCTCCAGGTCTTTGCACATGTCACCTTAATACTTTGCTAAATCTTCTTGAGCCATCCTTTGAAATCTTCTCTTCAGCCCTTTTACTTCATCATTTTTTCCTTTTGCTTTAGCTACTCGACGTTCAAGAACAAGTTTCAGAGTCCGTTCTGACGTTCATTTAGGTCTTTCCTTTTTGTCCTGTCTTTTTAATGACCTCTTGTTTAGTTCATGTAAGATGACCTTGATGTCATTCCACAACTCATTTGGTCTACTATCATTAGTGTTCAATGTGTCAAATCTGTTCTTGAGATGGTCTCTAAATTCAGATAGGATATACTCAAGGTGGTACTTCAGCTCTGGTGGATTTGTTCTAATTTTTTTCAGTTTTAACTTGAACTTGCATATGAGTAATTGATGGTCTGATCTGAATTCAGCCCCTGGCCTTGTTCTGACTGATGATATTGAGCTTTTCCATCATCTCTTTCCACAGATGTAGTCAATTTGATTCCTGCGTATTCCATCTGGTGAGGTCCAAGTGTATAGTAGCCATTTTGTGTTGGTGAAAAATGGTATTTGCAATGAAGAAGCCGTTGGTCTCAAAAATTCAATCATTTGATCTTCAGCATTGTTTCTGTCACCAAGGTCATATTTTCCAACTTCTGGTTCTTCTTCATGTTCAACTTTTGCATTCCAATCGTCAGTAATTTTCAGTGCATCCTGATTGCATGTTTGGTCAGTTTCAGACTGTAAAAGTTGGTAAAAGTCTTCTATTTCTTCATCTTTCGCCTTAGTCATTGGTGTGTAAATTTGAATAATAGTCGTATTAACTGGTCTTCCTTGTAGGCATATGGATATTATCCTATCACTGACAGTGTTGTACTTCAGTATATATCTTGAAATTCTCTTTTTGATGATGAATGCAAGTTGTCATTTCCGGCATAGTAGATCATATGATTGTCCAATTCAAAATGGCCAATACCAGTCCATTTCAGCTTACCAATGCCTAGGATATCAATCTTCATGCATTCCATTTCATTTTTAACTATTTCCAATTTTCCTAGATTCATACTTTGCACATTCCAGGTACAGATTATTAATGGATATTTGTAGCTGTTTCTTCTCATTTTGAGTTGTGCCACATCAGCAAATGAAGGTCCTGAAAGCTTGATTCCATCCGTGTCATTAAGGTTGACCCTACTTTGAGGAGGCAGCTCTTCCTCAGTAGTCTTTTGAGTGCCTTCCAACTGGAGGGGCTCATCTTCTGGCACTATATCAGGCAACATTCCACTGCTATTCATAGGTTTCTACTGGCTTATTCTTTTCAGAAGTAGACTGCTGGAAAACTGACAGATGTATGGGAGAATGTCATCATACATAATGTGTCTTATTCATCTAGCATGGCTATAAAAGAAATAAGATAAGTGGATGGCTTTAATAAAGAGAAGTTCATTTTCTCACAGTAAAGTAGGCTCAAAGTCCAAATTCAGGGCATCAGCTCCAGGGAAAGGCTTTCTTTCTCTGTTGACTTCCTCATCAATCTTCCCCCAGACTAGGAGCTTCTCAGCACAGGGACCCCGGGTCTAAAGGACATGCTGTGCTCCCAGCACTGCTTTCCTGGCGGTATGAGGTCCTCAACTCTCTGGTTGCTTCCCCTTCCTTTTATCTCTTGACAGATAAAAGGTAGCACAGGCCGCACACCAGGGAAACTCCCTTTACATTGGATGAGGGAGGTGACCTGAGTAAGGGTAGTGTTACAGTCCCAGCCTAATCCTCTTAACATAAAATTACAATCAGAAAATGTAGGACAACCACACAATACTGGGTGGTTGATACATACATTTTTGGGGGACATAATTCAATCCATGACATAATATAAATATATATAGCATTTAAAATAAATGAATTACTCTTACACCCAGCAACATGATTAAATTTCAGAAGCACAATCAGGACACAAATTTTGTACATTAATATTGAACTATTAACAAGTTTAAAAAGATATAAATTTATAAATTGGATGGGGATACATGCAGTGGTGATAAAACAATGACCTTGAATCCCATTGCCAGTTTCATTGGGCAAATATGACCAAATACTGGCAATTTCACAGGTGTATTAGTTTTATCATGAAATCAGGATGCATTGGTAATTACTGGTGATTAGAATGCAAAAGTTGGAGACAAAGAAGAAGGGTTAGTAATTGGAAAATATGGCCTTAGTGATAGAAACAGAGCCAGAGATCGCATGATAGAATTTTGCAACACCAAACTCTTCTCCATTGCAAATACCTTTTTCGCCAACATAAATGGTGACCATACACATGGACCTCGCTGAATGGAATATACAGGAATCAAATCAACTACATCTATGGCAAGAGACAATGGAAAAGCTCAATATCATGAGTCAGAACAAAACCAGGGACCAACTGTGGAACAGACCATAAATTGCTCATATGCAAGTTCAAGTTAAAACTGAAGAAAATTAGAACAAATCCAAACCAAAAAAAAAAAAAAACCAAACCCAGGGCCTTCGAGTTAATTCCACCCTATATGAGAACAAATCCACAAGAGCCAAAGTACGACCTTGAACATACCCCACCTGAATTTAGAGACCATCTGAAGAAAACCAATGACTGAAGATCATACGACTTGTAGAATGACATCAAGGACATCATACATGAAGAAAGCAAGAGGTCATGAAAAAGACAGGAGACAAAGAAAAGACCAAAATGGGTGTCAGAAGAGAGTCTGAAACTTGCTCTTGAATGTCGAGTAGCAAAAGCAAAAGGAAGAAATGATGCAGTAAAAGACCTAAACAGAAGATTTCAAAGGGCTACTTGAGAAGACAAAGTAAAGTATTATAACAAAATGTATAAAGACCTAGAGTTAGAAAATCAAAAGGTAAGAATGTGCTCTGCATTTCTCAGGCTGTGGTTTTTGAACTTCATCAGTAAGTGCTTCAAGACTTCTTCACTTTCAGGAAGCAAGGTTGTGTTGCCTGCGTAACTCAGGTTTTTAACAAGCTTTTCTCTAATCCTGATGCCTTGTTCTAGTTCATATAGTCCAACTTCTCAGATTATTTTCTCAGCATACAGATTGAATAAGTATGGTGAAAAAAATATAACACTGGCGTACACCTTTCCTGACTTTAAACCATTTAGTATTTCCTTTTCCTTTCAAATGACTGCTTCTTGATCTATACACAGGTTCCTCATGAGCACAATTAAGTGTTGTAGATTTCTCATTATTTGCAGTGTTATCCACAATTTATTATGAGCCACACAGCGAACGTCTTTGCATAGTCAATAAATACAGGTAAACATCTTTCTGCTATCCTCTGCTTTCAGCCAGGGGACACATGACATCAGCAATGACATTCCTCATTCCATGTCCTCTTCAGAATCTCTCTTGAATTTCTGGCAGTTTCCTGTAGATATACTCCTGCAGCCGCTTTTGAACGATCTTCAGCAAAATTTTACTTGTGTGTGATATTGATGATATTGTTCAATAATTTCCACATTTGGTTTGATCGTCTTTCTTTGGAATAGGCATAAATATTGGTCTCTCCCAGTTGGTTGGACAGGTAGCTGTCTTTCAAATTTCCTGGCATAGGTGAGTTGACAATTCCAGCATGCATCCCTTTGTTGAAACATCTCAATGGTTATACTGTCAATTTCTGGAGTCTTGTTTTTTCTCCAAAGGCTTCAGTGCAGCTTGAACTTCTTCCTTCAGTACCATTGATTCCTGATCATAAGTTACCTCCTGAAATGGTGAATGTCAAATAATACTTTTTGGTATAGAGACTCTGTATATTCCTTCCATCTGCTTTTGATGTTTTCTGCATTGTTTAATATTTTTCTCCATAGAATCCTTCACTATTATGACTCGATGCTAGAGTTTTTTCTTCAGTTCATTTAGATTGAGAAATGACGAGCGTGTTCGTACCTTTTGGTTTTCTAACTCCAGGTCTTTGCACAAGTCATTATAATACTTTACTTTGTCTTCTCCAGCCACCCATTGAAATCTTATGTTCAGCTTTTTTAATTCATCATTTTTTTCCTTTTTCTTTAGCTACTCAAAGTTCAAGAGCAAGTTTCAGAATCTCCTCTGACACCTATCTTGGTCTTTTCTTTCTTTCCTGTCTTTTCCTGATTCATTCATATTTCAGATTCTAAATACATTCTCTCATGATCTTTTTATTTTAAAGTCATGTTCCTCAGATTTTAGTGTGCATCAAAATATCAAAAAGTGGTTATTAATAATGCTCATCATTGGATTGTCTCCCCAGAGATTAGAGTCAATAGTTCTTTGGTGAAGTATGGAAACTTGCAGTACGAACATAAATGGACCAGCTTTGCACTAGAAGACATCTGGTGTGCCATGTGAGGTGTCCTCCAAGTGTGCTGCTGAACACAATCCTGCCACCACCATCAATGGTGACCTGAACAGTAGGCTTTCTATACACTCCATTGATTCTCCTACAACCCCTGAATTGTTGTCACACCCATGCTACAGAGATGATTCTGACTAATGACCCCATTTCTTTGTGCCTGTGGGAAAAGTCATCTCCCTCTTCTGCTGCCTACTGTACACTCAACACATCTTCTTCAAAATAAAGTCTACCACCACAGAAACTGTTTTCCTCACAAATACACATTAAAAAATTTTACATGAGATCCATAAGAGTAGAGCAAGCCCTCTAAAACTTTAGTGATTTAATTAATTTTATTCAACTTCTGTGTGGACTCACGAGAGATGAGAAAGAAAAACTGCAAAATAAGGTGACTAAAGAGAAGAGTAACATCTCATATACACTCTGACCAATGAATCAATAAGAATGGATCAAGGACATAGGGTTCCAAAAAGGCCTATTGTCTTGGTTATCTAGTGCTGGTATAACAGAAATACCACACGTGGATGGTTTTGACAAAGAGAAATTTATTCTCTCACAGGCTAGTGGGCTAAAATTCCTAATTCAGGGCATCAGCTCCAGGAGAAGACTTTCTCTGTATCGATTCTGGGGGAAGATCCTTGTAATCAGAGTTCCCCTGGCGAAGGAGTTTCTCAGGCACAGTGGAACCAGGTCCAAAGAAGGTACTCTGCTACCGGTGCTGCTTTCTTGGTGGTATGAGGTCCCCCATGGCTCTTTGCTTGCTTCTATCTTTTATATCTCAAAAAAAATTGGATTAAGACACTATCTAATGCAACTGCTCCTAATCCCTCTCATTAACATCATGTTAATAGGATTTACAACACATAGGAAAATCACTTTAGATGACAAAATGGTAGATAATCATACAATACTGGGAAACATGACCTAGCCAAGTTGACAGTTATTTTGAGGGGACACAATTCAATCCATGACAATTATCAACCTTACCTAGCCTACTGAATAATTATTCATTTGATTATATTATCAAGACTAGTAAAACCTACTGAAAGATATTACATTAAAGGTAAACTAATAAAACTGCTGAATTAAGTGGTAGAAATGTTTGAGAGTAAGGAATAACAAGCCTTATAAATAATGGTGACATGTACACAATGATCCCAGTTGGATTGTACTGAGAATTATGTGCCAGCTGTTGTTTAAGTGATATTAGTGGTTGCAGGGGTTCACTTCCCAACAGGAAATACAATCTGCATGGTCAGTCTGAGCCTGTCATAGTACTTGCTTTTCCCCATACCAGAAATTTGATGAGGAAGGGATGTATGATGCTATTCAAAGTGATGAGACAGGAGGAGATGTCTTCTGTATGACTCCATGGAAACGTCTATTAACAATAGACCTCTATTAACAATAGGCCCAGAGAAGGTCAGTTTTGCGTCTCAGAGCATCATGTGTGGATATGAAGCCTGGATCTGTTGCAGCCATCCTAGGATGGAGCCACCTTGTAGGAGACTGAATGAAGCCCTACTCTCCTGTTTTTGTACATTCTCTAACTCTCAAGTCCTTGTAATGAAGTCCTTGTAATGAAAGCATGTTAGAGTAGAGTTTATATTTCCTTTTGAACCGAAGCCTATTTTACTGAAAAGGTTCAGGTATTTCACAATCTTCTGAAGTCCTGAGACCATCTAATATGATCATTTTATACATAATGAAACTGAATACAGTGAATGCTGATGTCACCCTGGACACATACAATTTACCAGTGACGTGTCTCAGTAACTACTAATCAGGGCATGAAAAGTAAGCTCCCATCCCTCACATTGGGACTAAGTCTAGGTTTTCATTCACATGGCTTTATCCTTGGGATCAAACTGTAGGTAGTCTCTGGCTATTCCTACAGCCTTACTTTTTCCTTTTTCCGGCCCTCCTCACCTCCACCCACTTCCCTTCTGCTGCCCCCTAAAGTCACATAACAAAACACCTGCCTCAGGCACTGCTTCTATAGAACTTGACTAAAAAAAAAAAAAAGAAAGAAAGAAAGAAACCGAGGTTACACAAGGAGCAGAGTCAGGGCCCAATCCCAAGTTGAAATGCACTTGTTATTGTTGTTGTTAGGTGCCGCCGAGTAGTTCAGACTCATAGCTACCCTATGTACAACAGAACAAAACATGGCCTGGTCCTGAGTCATCCTCACAATCCTTGGTATGCTTAAGTCCATTGTGATAGCCACTGTGTCAATCCATCTCACTGAGGGTCTTCCTCATTTTTGTTGACCCGCTACTTTACCAAGCATGCTGTCCTTCCCGAGAGACTGATCTCTCCTGATAACATGTTCAAAGTGTGTGAGACGTAGTCTCGCTATCCTTGCTTCTAAGGAGCATTCTGATTGTACTTCTTCCAAGACAGATTTGTTCCTTCTTTTGGTAGTCCATGATATAGTCAATATTCTTCTCAAACAACACAATACAAAGACATTGATTCTTCTTTGGTCTTCCTTATTCATCCTCCTGCTTTCACATGCATAGAAGGGGACTGAAAACACCATGGCTTGGGTCAGGTGCATCTTACTCGTCAAGGTAATATCTTTGCTTTTCAACACTTTAAAGAGGTCTTTTGCAGCAGATTTGCCCAATGCCATGTGTCATATGATTTCTTAGCTGCTTAGCCATTATGTTATTTTGTCATTTTAGAATAACCTGGTTAAAAGAGAGTCGGGGATTCTAGCTCATAAGTATTTTTTCGCTTTGATGCAAACTAGAAAGCCAGGCCCAAAGCAGATAATTTAATCACTGAAAAGCAGGTATGCACTTGAAAATGTTCTTCAAGGCTCCCTTCATGTCCCTGTTTCTCAAGCTGTAGATAAAGGGGTTCATCATGGGAGTGACCACAGTGTACATCATTGAAGCTACTGCAGTCTTCCTGGAAGAGTGTGTAAATGCAGCACTAACACACGTACCTAAGCCTGTTCCATAGAACAAAGAAACAACGGAGAGGTGGGACCCACAGGTGGAGAAAGCCTTATACTTTCCACCTGCTGAAGGCATTCTCAAAATGGAGGAGACAATTTGAGTATAAGAGAAAATGATTCCAGAGAGAGGAACACCACCTAGTATGGTAGCTGCCAAATATAAGAAGGTGCTATTGAGAAGGGTATCAGAACAGGCAATCTTGATGATCTGAACAACTTCACAGAAGAAGTAGGGAATTGCCCGATCTGTGCAGAAAGATAGGTTCAACACTATCAGACTGTGGATCAAGGCATCCACAGTGGTAATGGACAAGGAGAGTAGAATCAGCAGACCACAGAGGCGGGGGTTCATGATGGCTGTGTATATCAGCGGGTGACAAATGGCCGCGTAGCGGTCATAGGCCATTACTCCCAGGAGAAAACTTTCCAAACTAGCAAAAACCAAGACAAAGCAGACCTGGGTGAGGCAGCCTGCATACGTGATGCTCTGATTCTGTGTTTGGAGATTCACCAGCATTTTTGGGATTGTGGTGGTGCTGAAACACATGTCAGTGAAGGACAGATTGGCAAGAAAGAAATACATGGGGGTGTGGAGGTGAGGGTCAAAGCTGACAGCCAGGATGATGAGCAGGTTCCCCAGGACAGTGACCAGATATATGAACAGAAACAGGGCAAAAAGAAGGGGTTGCAGTTCCAGATTCTCTGTCAGTGCCAGGAGAAGGAATCCAGAAAAACTTGTTTGGTTTTTAGGTTTCATACTGTTGATGAATCTGATGGAACAGATCAGGTGACAAGACAATCAAGTGCGTGGTCCCTATACCAGCAGTAGCTGCATCACCAAAGGTAAACAGCACCTAGGGCAGGGTCATGAGAAATTGAGAAGAATAGAAAGTTGGTGTCACCTGGTGCATATTATTTGATTATTCAACAAAAAACATGTGAATTTGATCAATAGCTGAGCATCAACATTTATTTATTCTACAAAGTGTTGATAAGGAGCTCATTTTTTTTTTTTTTACACTATCTGAGTTCTTACGATCATTTTAAATATTTTGTAATTTTATAGGAAGAAAGGCCTGGTAACCTATTTCTGAAGATTAGCCAATAAAAACTCTGTGTATTAAAATGGTTCAATTCACAACCAAGTATGAGGATGGCATGGGACGTGGCAGCTTTTGGTTCTGCTGAGCAGGAGTTGCCATGTGTCAAGGGTCCACTCACTGGCAGCTAACAAAAACAACAGGGCCCCTGTGGACTTCATTGTGGGCCTAGATTTCCAGCCCAAGGGGCATATTCTAACAAGGTCTGGATGGGCACGTTTACTCCAAGGAAAGATCCATCTTTACAAAGAAAAATGCGTCCTCCCAGACAAGAAGCATCAGTAAAATTATTTTCTTCAAAAATTTGGTAATATTATAGAGAAAAACAGAAGAGGGAGGCACTCTGAAGTGTCTCTTGCAGACTTCACGTTTCTTCCCCCCAGAGATTAGAGCCAGGTGATAGCAATAATACAAATGTGTTTTAAGAACCAGGGGTGGGTAGATAAGGCAAACCTGATAACCCTATTTCATCACCATAAGAATGCAAGAAAATATCACAGAATTTTATCACAGTCATCATGTTGGAGAAGGGGCGATTTCTGTTCAGGAGGAAAACGGTCTTTACCATTGTAGAGACAGAATTAGAGACTGGTAGAATTGGAGCTTCTTGGGACTGGTGCAAAGATAGAAGGAAACATGTCAGGACGAGAGAAGACAGGCAGGAGTCCATGGGAAACTTGAGTTCAATCATTTCATGCATGTACTGTCAACACAGTTTCCCGGGAATGAGCATGAGGTAAAACACCTGTCCTTATTTCCAAACAATAACTAAGCAATTTTAAGTTACCTGGCTGACGTGGCTGTAGAATGATGTTGATAAATCCCCTGGATGGTGAAGGTGGAGGATGTGTTCTGAGGAAAGGCAGAGAGATTGAGTGGGTCACCTGGCTCCTGGGCTTCAGGGTTATCTGTGGGTGGAGTCTCGGGTGTGCTGCTCCCTGCCTGGGGGAGGGATGTTGAGTGAGGTGGTCACAGGCAGACTATTTGCAGTCTCTGTATCCCTGGGGGCTCAATATCCAAAGCTCCTCATTAACTGAGCACTTTTATTGTCATTCTGATCCCAGGACAGTGAAAATCCTGAAAGACTAAGGCTTTAAAATGTGAAATTCAGGATGGCTGATTCCTTGCTCCTGTAAGATCATGCCATTTTTCTCTCTGTTCCTGCTAACCTCCGTGTCAACAACGTGCACACATGGACACAAAAGCCTTCTCCAACTGGATTCCAGTCGTCTTCTTTTTTTCTTTTTTTTAACACAACTTGACAGCAACTCTATCTTACCAGTTGCATTAGGACCTTGACTCCTGTTTTACGTGTGAAGATATAGTTATGTATATGGTTATAATATATTTATCAACACCCATGAAAGCAGCAGTCTAGAAACCAAATGACAAATTGCGTTGGGCAAATCTGCTGCAAATGATCTCTTCAAACTGCTGAAAGCAAAGATGTTAGGTTGAGGACTAAGGTGTCCCTGACCCAAGCCATGGTATTTTCAATTGCCTCATATGAACGTGAAAGTTGGACAGTGAATAAGGTAGACCTAAGAAGAATTGATGTCTTTGAATTATGGTAAGGAAAAGAATATTGAATATAACATGGACTGCCAGAAGAACGAACAAATCTGTCTTGGAAGAATTAGAGCCAGAATGCTTCTTAGAAGCTAGGATGGTGTGACTTAATATCAAGTACATTGGACAAGTTATCAGGAGTAACCAGTTCCTGGAGAAGGACATCATGCTTGGTAGAGGGTCAGCAAAAGAGAGGAAGACCCTCAACAAGACGAATTGACACAGTGGCTGCAATGATGGGCTCAAGCATAGCAAGGATTGTGGGGATGCCACATGCCTGGGCAGTGCTCCCTTCTGTAGTACATACTGTCACTGTGAGTCAGGACTGATTCCGTGGCACCTAACAGCATAACAACATAATATATTTATAAATAGAGTTAAGATAGTGTAAAATGAAAGTAGTGTTTTTTTCTTTCTGAGAGTCGTTGTTCCCTGAACCTTACTGTATCATTTTGTATATTTTATATACAGCATGTTCTAAGCTCTTCTCTGTGGTCAATTCTGACTGTGATCACTGGAGATAGACTCCCTTTTGATGTTTCCGTTTCCATAACCAGTGTTTCCAGTTTCATCACAATTGTTTCAGTGTACATTTTTCTTCATGTAAGTGGAGGTTGGCTTGATATTTTGGCTCTTGATTTTTAATGGAGTTGTGAGAAATCACAATGTCTTTGGCTAGGAACTAGGATACAGGTGCATTCATACTCTCGGTAGATTTAGTTAGATAACTGCCAATATTTAATAGGTGATGGTGCTCCATTTAGAGTCTACTTAAAAGTCTTTTACCTTTAATGAACTCAACATTTTTGTGTTTATTAATTTATTTTACCACATCTAGCTATTTCTATATAAACTTCCTTAATATAGAGTTTTCTTCATATCTTTTATGAAAACTAAGTTGAGAAGATGATATTGTGTTGTCATTCTTTGCTATTCACTTCAAATACATGAAATAATACATAAACTAGAAGAAAATATAGCTGGTCTCAAAAAAAAAAAAAAAAAAAGAAAAGAAAAATTTCCATTACCACAGAAAGACCTGAAATATAAAAATACAAGTTAAGTTTTCCAGGTACCATAAAAGGAACTCAAATATAAAATGATGAGTAAGCTGAGCCAAGAATTTATGTCCATAGTTAGAAGTTTTAGCTGCAATTTACTCTTTCAGTTAATGAGGACTAAATGTTCTAGAAAAATATGTGGCGTTGAAGCCAAGGGCAGAGATAGAATGTCTTTATTGGAAATATGTAGATGAATACAAGAGTTGTGGACACTGACTGGATCCATGACTATGGACTTAGATGAGCTGAAAGTTTCAGAAAACCTCCAAGGAGAAGATAAACCAAGCTACCTTTTAGCATGGTGGCTGGATTTGTGATAGCCTCAATATTATTGAGCTGGGGGGAGTCAAGGAATGAAATTCAGACTTAGACAGTGATGATTGGCTAGGCCTCTGTGAACCTGTCTGACAATAAAGAGTGAGCATATAGATGAGAAAACACAGAAGGGAGGGAATCTCCCCATTTAAATAGAATCTGTATGTTCTAATTTAAATAATTATGAAGAAAAGCAATGCTAAAATGATAACCAACCAAAACAATAATCCAGAAAAAAATCAATAATCAGATCACACAGAGGCCAGGACGGTTGTAATGTAATGAGTAACGTGGAGAATAGAAAAGATGAGATCAAAGATTCAGTGACAGGCCGATTATTGGAACAGTCTCCTGATGGCAAGGGCAGATGCAGGGTACTACGTTTAGTCACTTTGTAATAATCCTAAAGTGTTGGTGGCTAGGACTATGGTGGACTTGCTCTGATTTTCTTCAGTTTCAGCTTGAACTTGCATATGAGTAATTGATGGTCTTTTTCACAGCTGGCCCCTGGCTTTGTTCTGACTGATGATATTGAGCTTTTCCATCGTCTCTTTCCACAGATGTAGTCAATTTGATTTCTGTGTGTTCCATCTGGCGAGGTTCACGTGTATAGTCGTCGTTTATGTTGGTGAAAGAAGGTATTTGCAATGAAGAAGTCGTTGGTCTTGCAAAATTCTATCATTCCATCTCCGGCATTGTTTCTATCACCAAGGCCATATTTTCCAACTACTGATTCTTCTTCTTTGTTTCTACCTTTCTCATTCCAATCACCAGTAATTATCAATGCATCTTGATTGCATGTTCGATCCATTTCAGACTGAAGCAGCTGATAAAATTCTTTTATTTCTTCATCTTTGGCCCTAGTGGTTGGTGCGCAAATTTGAATAATAGTCGTATTAACACTTCTTCCTTGTAGGCGTACAGATATTATCCTATCACTGACAGCGTTGTACTTCAGGATAGATCTTGAAACATTCTTTTTGATGATGAATGCAACACCATTCCTCTTTGAGTTGTCATTCCCAGCATAGTAGACTATATGACTGTCCAATTCAAAATGGCCAATACCAGTCCATTTCAGCTCACTAATGCCTAGGATATCGATGTTTATGCATTCCATTTCCTTTTTGATCATTTCCAATTTTCCTAGTTTCATACTTCTTACATTCCAGGTTGCAATTATTAATGGATGTTTGCTGCTGTTTCTTCTCATTTTGAGTCATGCCACATCAGCAAATGAAGGTCCTGAAAGCTTTACTCCATCCACGTCATTAAGGTCAACTCTACTTTGAGGAGGCAGCTCTTCCCCAGTCATCTTTTGAGTACCTTCCAACCTAGGGGGCCCAACAAGGTGGATTGACACAGTGGCTGCAACAATGAGCTCAACCATAACAATGATTGTAAGGATGGTGCAGGACCAGGCAGTGTTTCGTTCTGTTGTGCATAGGGTCGCTATGAGTTGAAACCAACTCGATGGCACCTAACAACAACAACAACAGGACAATGGTGATAACAGTGGAGGTGGTGAGATTTGGTAGGATTCTAGATATGTTTTTCTTTTGAAAGAATGGGCACATGGTATAAAAAAAGAGAATTCAAAGACAATGCTTGGTGTGAGAAAACTGCTCAGCATCTAAAAGAGTGGAGTTCCCATTAACTGTGATAGGAAAGACTGTAGGCAAATATATTTGGAAGTTTAATATCAAGGTTGTAGTTTGGAGAGAGTTGAGTTTGAGGTACCTGTGAGGCATCCACTTGAGAAGTCAAGTAGGAAGCTGGGTATTCCAGTCTGAAATTTAGGGGAGTGTTCCTCTCTGGAAACAAAAATTTTGGAGTCGTTGGAGTGCAGATGACTTTTAAGGCCATGGGTCTGGATGCTATTGCAAAAGAGTCAGGGTAGCTGGAGCAAAGAGGATTAGGAGTGAGCCTTAAGGCCCTCCATGGCTTGAGGTTGGAAAGATGAGGAGGACACATCAAAGGAGGCTAGTGGCCAGTGAAGTAGGATAAAAACTACAATAATGTATAACACTGAAAGTGAAGTACATTAGTTTCTTCTGGCTGCTGTATTAACTACATGGCCAGAAACTTGGTGGCACAAAACAACAGAAATGTATTCTCTTACAGTTCTGAAGGCCATGAGTTTGAAATCAGTTTCACAGTGCAGAAATCAAGGTGTGTGCACAGTCACACACTCTCCGGAGACTCTATGGGCAAATCCATTCACTGCCTTTTCGAACTTCTGGTGGCTTCAGGTTTTCCTTGGTTTGTGACCATATTATGCCAATTTCTGCCTCTATAGTCACATTAACTTCTCTTCTGTCCGTGTCTATTCTCTCTTTGCATCTCTCTCTCTCTGTGGTAAAAATATACACAACAAAACATTTGCCAATTCAACAATTTTTACATGTGTAGTTCAGTGGTATTGATTATTTGCATCTCTCTCTCTTTTAAGAGAAAGGTAAGTTTTATTATTGCGTAAGCATTAAACCAGAATGTGATGCATCACAGGAAATCCACTAAAGAGATTACAAAGTCAGCAAGGTAACTGACCCTTTGTATAGCCAGGAGTATACAACTCATTACTTTCATCTCTTCAAGATAAAATTACTAATTTTCCAATGTCTTTATGCCAAGACACCTAAAGTTATGTTAAAACCTTACCAGGAAACTGAGAGGTAAGGATATGATATTCCTTGCAATTACATTTCAGAGGAGAAGGTCCTTGAGAAACTTCTTTTTTTTTTTAATTTTTATTGTGCTTTAAGTGAAAGTTTACAAACCAAGTCAGCCTCTCACACAAAAACTTATATACACCTTGCTACATACTCCCAATTGGTCTCCCTCTAATGAGACAACCCGCTCCCTCCCTCCACTCTCTCTTTTCGTGACCATTTTTCTAGCTTCTAACCCTCTCTACCCTCTCATCTTTCCTCCAGGGAGGAGAGGCCAACATAGTCTCAAGTGTCCACCTGATCCAAGAAGCTCACTCCTCACCAGCATCCCTCTCCAACCCATTGTCCAGTCCAATCCATGTCTGAAGAGTTGGCTTTGGGAATGGTTCCTGTCCTGGACCAACAGAAGGTCTGGGGGCCATGACCACCGGGGTCCTTCCAGTCTCAGGCAGACCATTAAGTCTGGTCTTTTTATGAGAATTTGGGGTCTACATCCCACTGCTGTCCTGCTCCCTCAGGGGTTCTCTGTTGTGTTCCCTGTCAGGGCAGTCATTGGTTGTAGTCTGGGACCATCTAACTCTTCTGGTCTCAGGCTGATGTAGTCTCTGGTTTATGTGACCCTTTCTGTCTCTTGGGCTCATAGTTACCTTGTGTCCTTTGTATTCTTCATTCTCCTTTTATCCAGGTGGGTTAAGACCAATTGATGCATCTTAGATGGCCACTTGCTAGTGTTTAAGACCCCAGACGCCTCTCTCCAAGGTGGGATGCAGAATGTTTTCTTAATAGATTTTATTATGCCAGTTGACTTAGATGTCCCCTGAAACCATGGTCCCCAAACCCCGACCCCTGCTACAATGGCCTTCGAAACTTTCAGTTTATTCCAGAAACTTCTTTGCTTTTCGTTTAGTCTGGTTGTGCTGACTTCACCTGTATTGTGTGTTGTCTTTCTCATCACCTTAAGTAGTTCTTATCTACTGTCTAATTAGTGAATACCCCTTTCCCTCCTTCCCTCCCTCTCCCGTCTCGTAACCATCAAAGAATATTTTCTTCTCTGTTTAAACTATTTCTTGAGTTCTTATATTAGTGGTCTTTTTTTTTAATACAATGTTTGTCCTTTTGCAACTGACTAATTTCACTCAGCATAACGCTTTCCAGATTCCTGCATGTTATGAAATGTTTCACAGATTCCTCACTGTTCTTTTTCGATGCCTAGTATATTGTGTGAATATACCATAATTTATTTATCCATTCATGTGTTGATGGGCACCTTGGTTGCCTTCATCTTTTTGCTATCATAAACAGTGCTGCAATGAACATGAGTGTGCATATATCTGTTTGTGTGAAGGCTCTTATTTCTCTAGGATATATTCCAAGGAGTAAGATTGCTGGATCGTATGGTAGTTCTATGTCTAGCTTTTTAAGGAAGCACCCAATTGATTTCCAAAGTGGTTGTACCATTTTACATTCCCACAAGCAGTGTTTAAGTGTTCCAATCTCGCCACAGCCTCTCCAACATTTACTGCTTTGTGTTTTTTGGATTAATGCCAGCCTTGTTGGAGTGAGATGAAATCTCATTGTAGTTTTGATTTGCATTTCTCTAATGGGTAAGGATCGTGAGTATTTCCTTATGTATCTGTTAGCTACCTTAATGTCTTCTTTAGTGAAGTGTCTGGTCATATCTTTTGCCCATTTTTTAATTGGGTTAATCTTTTTATAGTTGAGTTTTTGCAGTATCATATAGATTTTAGAGATCAGGCGCTGACCGGAAATGTCATAGCTAAAAAGTTTTTCCCAGTCTGTAGGTAATCTTTTTACTCTTTTGGTAAAGTCTTTGGATAAACATAGGTGTTTGATTTTTAGGAGCTCCCAGTTATCCAGTTTTTCTTCTGCATTGTTAGTAATGCTTTGTATACTATTTATGCTATGTATTAGGGCTCCTGACATTGTCTCTATATTTTCTTTCATGATGTTTACCATTTTATATTTTATATTTAGGTCTTTGATTCATTTTGAGTTAGTTTTTGTGCATGGAGTGAGGTATGGGTCTTGTTTCATTTTTTTGCAGATGGATATCCAGTTATGCCAGCAGCGTTTGTTGAAAAGACTGTCTTTTCCCCCATTTAACTCTTTTGAGGTCTTTGTCAAATATCAACTGCTCATATGTGGATGGATTTATAATTCTGTTCCTTTGGTCTATGTTTCTGTTGTTTTACCAGTACCAGGCTGTTTTGACTCCTGTGGTGGTATAATAGGTTCTAAAATCAGGTAAAGTAAGGCCTCCCACTTTGTTCTTCTTTTTCAGTAATGCTTTACTTATCTGGGGCCTCTTTCCCTTTCATATGAAGTTGGTCATTTGTTTCTCCATCTCATTAAAGAATGTCGTTGGAATTTGGATCGGAATTGCATTAAATGTATAGGTTGCTTTTGGTAGAATAGATATTTTCATAGTGTTAAGTCTTCTATCCATGAGCAAGGTATGTTTTTCCACTTATGTAGGTCTCTTTTGGTTTCTTCCAGAAGTGTTTTATAGTTTTCTTTGTATAAGTCTTTTACATCTCTGGTAAGATGTACTCCTAAATATTTTATCTTCTTGGGGGCTACTGTAAATGGTATTGATTTAATGATTTCCTTTTTGATGTTCTTTTTGTTGGTGTAGAGGAATCCAACTGATTTTTGTATGTTTATTTTGTATCCCGATACTCTGCTGAACTATTAGTTTCAGTTGTTTTCTGGAGGGTTCCTTAGGGTTTTCTGTGTATAAAATCATGTAACCTGCAAATAGAGATAATTTTACTTCTTCCTTGCCAATCTGGATGCCCTTTATTTCTTTGTCTAGCCTAATTGCACTGGCTAGGATCTCCAGCACAATGTTGAATGAGAGCGGTGATAAAGGGCATCCTTGTCTGTTCCCGTTCTCAAGAGGAATGCTTTCAGGCTCTCTCCATTTAGGGTGATGTTGGCTGTTGACTTTGTATAAATGCCCTTATTACGTTGAAGAATTTTCCTTCTATTCCAATTTTGCTAAGAGTTTGTATCATGAATGGGTGTTGAACTTTGTCAAATGCCTTTTCTGTATCAATTGATAAAATCATATGATTCTTGTCTTTTGTTTTATTTATGTAATGGATTACATTAATTGTTTTTCTAATGTTGAACCATCCCTGCATAAAAAAAATACCTGGTATGAATCCCAGTTGGTCATGGTGAATTATTTTTTTGATATGTTGTTGAATTCTATTGGCTAGAATTTCGTTGAGGATTTTTGCATCTAAGTTCATGAGGGGTATAGGTCTATAATTTTCTTTTCTTGTGGTGTCTTTACCTGGTTTTGGTATTGGGGATATGGTGGTTTCATATAATGAGTTTGGTAGTATTCTGTCCTTTTCTATGCTCTGAAATACTTTTAGTAGTAGTGGTGTTAACTTTTCTCTGAGAATTTGTTAGAACTCTGCAGTGAAGCCGTCTGGGCAAGAGTTTTTTTGTTGTTGGGAGTGTTTTGATTACCTTTTTAATCTCTTCTTTTGTTATGGGTCCATTTAGTTGTTCTACCTCTGTGTGTGTTAGTTTAGGTAGGCAGTGTGTTTCTAGGAAATCACCCATTACTTCTAGGTTTTCAAATTTGTTAGAGTACAATTTTTTGTAGTAATCTGATATGACTCTTTTAATTTCAGTTGGGTCTGTTGTAATATTGCCCATCTCATTTCTTATGAGGGGCATTTACTTCCTCTCCTGTTTTTCTTTTGTCAGTTTGGCCAATGGTTTATCACTTTTGTAGATTTTCTCAAAGAACCAGCTTTTGGTCTTGTTAATTCTTTCAATTGTTTTTCTGTTTTCTATTTTATTTAGTTCTGCTCTAATTTTTTTTTTAATTTGTTTTCTTCTGCTGTGTGGGTGTTTCTTTTGTTGCTCCCTTTCTATTTGTTCAAGTTGTAGGGATAATTCTTTGATTTTGGCCCTTTCTTCTTTTTGGATATGTGCATTTATTGATACAAACTGGCCTCTGAGCACTGCTTTCTCTGTGTTCCAAAGGTTCTGATAGGAAGTGTTTTTATTCTTGCTGGATTCTATGAATTTCTTTATTCCATCCTTAATGTCTTCTATAATTCAGTCTTTTGAGCAGGATATTGTTCAGTTTCCAAGTATTCGGTTTCTTTGCCCTGCTTTTTCTATTACTGATTTCTACTTTTATGGCCTTATGGTCAGAGAAGCTGCTTTGTAATATTTCAATGTTTTTGGATTCTCCTAAGGCTTGCTTTATGACCTATTATGTGGTCTATTCTAGAGAATGTTCCATGTGCACTAGAAAAGAAAGCGTAGTTGGTTGCTCTTGGGTGGAGTGTTCTGTATATGTCTACGAGGTCAAGTTGGTTGATTGTGGCATTTAGATCTTCCGTGTCTTTATCGAGCTTCTTTCTGGAGGTCCTGTCCTTCACCAAAAGTGGAGTGTTGAAGTCTCTTACTATTATTGTGGAGCTGTCTATCTCACTTTTCAATGTTGATAGTTTGTTTTATGTATCTTGCAGCCCTGTCATTGGGTGCATAAATATTTAATATGGTTATATCTTCTTGGTACATTGTCCCTTTAATCATTATGTAGGGTCCTTCCTCATCCTTTATGGTGGATTTAACTTCAAAGTCTATTTTGTCAGAAATTAATATTACCACTCCTGCTCTTTTTTGATTGTTGTTTGCTTGATATATTTTTTCCATCCTTTGAGTTTTAGTTTGTTTGTGTCTCTAAGTCTAAGGTGTGTCTCTTGTAAGCAACATACAGATGGAGTACGTTTTTTAATCCATTCTGCCACTCTCTGTCTCTTTATTGGTGCTTTTAGCCCATTTACATTCAGTGTAATTATGGATAGGTATGAATTTAGTGCTATCATCTTGATGTCTTTTTTTGTGTGTTGTTGACAGTTTCTTTTTCTCACTTAACTTTATGTGCTGAGTAGATTAACTTTATATATTTGTCCTTTCCTCATATTTGTTGTTATTGATTTTGTTTCTGCTGAGTCTCTATTTTTTTCTTGTATTTTATTTTGATGAGTAGGATAGTTTGTCTCCTTTGTGGTAACTTTATTATTTACCTGTATTTTTCTAAATTTAAACCTTTTATTTCTTTATATCGCTGTATATTCCTCTCCATATGGAAGGTCTATGATTACATTTCTTAGTCCTTCTTTATTGTTATAAATATTGTCTTCTTTTATATCGTAACATTGCTGTTACCTTGTTTTGAGTTTTTTTTTTTTTTTTCTTTTAATCTTACTTTGTTTTTTTGATTTCTCTGTCTGGGTTGACTTCTGATTGGTCTGCCCAGTGTTCTAGTCTTGGGTTGATACCTGGTGTCATTGATTTTCTAACCAAAGAACTCCCTTTAGTATTTCTTGTAGTTTTTTTTTGCTTTTTAAGAGTTCCCTAAACTTCCGTTTACCTGTAAATGTCGTAATTTCACCTTCATATTTAAGAGAAGTTTTGCCGAATATATGACCCTTGGCTGGCAATTTTTTTTCCTTAATTTTTTGCCTTCTTGCCTGCATGGTTTCTGCTGAGTAGTCTGAGCTTATTCTTATTGGCTCTCCTTTGCAGGTGACTTTTCATTTATCCCTAAGTGCTCTTAAAATTCTCTCTTTATCTTTGGTGTTGGCAAGTTTGATTGTAATATGTCTTGATGACTTTCTTTTAGCATCTACCTTATGTGGAGTTCGATAAGCATCTTGGATAGATATCTTCTCATCTTTCACTATATCAGGGAAGTTTTCTGCCAACAAATCTTCAACAATTCTCTCTGTATTTTCTGTTATCCCTCCCTGTTCTGGTAGTCCAATCACTTGTAGGTTATTTCTCTTGATAGAGTCCCACATATAGACAACCAGTTTTTGACAAACCATTTTAATTCTCCTGGAATCCAGATTTCTGATTCATGGAGTTGTTGTGACTCACCCACAGCATTTACCCTTAAGTGTCCTTTTGTACCTTGACCCTTTAAGGAACTGATTTTCCTGCAGCCACCTTCAAGTCAAACAATATCCTAGTGAGCAGTTCATTGGAGACTGTTTTGCCTCAGGCCTTAGGTTGTTTTAAAGAATTACCAAGGTGCAGTCAGTTTCAGGAAACCCTGGTGGCATAGTGGTTAAGAGTTACAGCTGCTAACCAAAAGGTTGGCAGCTCAAATCCACAGGCATTTCTTGGAAACCCTATGGGGGCAATTTTACTCTGTCCTACAGAGTCACTATGAGTTGGAATTGAGTAGACAGTAATGGGTTTGTTTTGGTTTGGTTAGGTTTGGTAGTCAGTTTCAAGAAGCAGGAACCTCAGGGTCTGACTGGGAAATGTATGGCATGTTCTTAGTGATTCTGCTCCTAGAGCTGACTGACCCTGGAATCCTGAATGTATTCCAATGCTATCTCCTGAGAAATTAACATGACAATGACCTGTATAACCTGTTTTCACCATCCCCTCTTTGGAGTGCCTTCCCCGTATTTTTGAGTCAACTGTTGCCTGATTGGAATCATATCCACTCACAAAACAAATATTCTGTTACACTAATGTCTGGTATTTGTCTGTGCATTTAGGTTTCTTGACAATTCCTGGCACCAGAATTTGGATCCATAGCACCTGAATAACTTCCCCGAGAGCTCTCGTTGAGCACAGATGTAATGTCCATAAAAACCGTTTCATCTTACTGCCTCCATGCAGCATCTGAAGGCCACGTTGGTAAGCCCTCTCGGACTCTCCAGCTCTACTCCTTTTGCATTTTGAGCTTGAATTCAATATTTATTGTGAGTTTGGTGAATTTGTTGTTTTGTAGTACTTAAGGCTCTCTCAAAATGGGGTATGCCAAGCCCAAGAAAGCAGAGGATTTTCCTAGTGGAAATCTGGCTCACTACATGGTCAAGAACTATGGATCTAGCCAGGTTTTGTTTGTATTTGGATTTTTGTTTGAGCTCCCTGTCATCATCAGTTTATCAAATCAGAGACCAGAGACTAAAACTATAAACCTCTTAGAGGAAATAGAGAGGCAAATTTTCATGATCTTGGATTGCAAAATGGTTTCTTAAATATGACACAAAAAGTGTGGGCACAAACATTCACCCTTTTAATTGTCTCAGTAAAGTACAGAGATTCCAGGGATTGAGATATCATTGGGAGAGGCATATTCAACCCAATACAAAGGGGATACCCTCTGGTGACTCCATGGAAGGGTTTATTAACAATAAATCCAGAGAAGGACAGCAAGTTTCCTCTCTCTGGACATCACCTGTGGATATGACACCTGAGCCTATTGCAGCAATCAGGAGATCATGAGGATAAGCCAGTTCTAGGATTAAGCCACCTTGCAGAAGACTAAATGCAGCCTACTTTTCTGTTCCTGTATGTTTCCTACCTCTGAAGGCCTTTCTTTGTAATGACGTATACCTTTATTGCTTGAGGATGTTAGTGTCAATTCTTTTTCTTCAAATCGCAGAGATTATTTTGTAGATGATGAAACTGAGTGTGGAGGATGCTAATATTGTGATTAGCAGAGACAGCTTATCAGTGGCAGATCTCAGTAGTTACTGAATCGAGGCATGAAAGGTCAGCACACTTTTCTCACAGTGAGGAAAGTATGGGGTGCAATTCACAACCCTATCCATTAGATGAGGCTGAAGCTACTCTCTAGCTATGACTGCTACCTTTCTTAGATCCTTCCCTGCCTTATTTATCCTCTCCCACTTGCTTTTGTCTGAGAAGGCTACTAACACCATCCCATAATAAGAAGTCTTCTGTGGAAAATTCCCAAAGAAACTGAGCTTAGAGTGTTGAAATCATTTGTCAAACAGCACAGATCTAGATGAAAAGCCAAGTCAGGTTTCAATCCAAGTTGAAATGCACTTAGTGTAGTGAGTTTAATGGAATTTAAGGGTGATCAAGAAAAAAGGTTATGCATAGAGGAGTCTGGAAGGTATTATGCTGAGTGAAATTAGTCAGTCCCAAAAGGACAAATATTGTATGAGACCACTATCGTAAGAACTCAAGAAAAAGGTTAAACACAGAAGGAAATATTCTTTGATGGTTATGAGGGTGGGAAGGGAGGGAAATGGGTATTCACTAATTAAATAATAGACAAGAACCATTTTAGGTGAAGAGAAAGACAACATACAACACAGGGAGGTCAGCACAACTGGACTAAACCAAAAGCTAAGAAGTTTCCTGAATACAACCAAATACTTCGAAGGCCAGAGTAGCAGAGATGTGGACCTGGGGACCATGGTTTCAGGGGATGTCTAGGTCAATTGGCATAAAAAAAATGTATTAAGAAAACTCTCTGCATCCCACTTTGGTGAGTGGCATCTGGGGCCTTAAATGCTAGTAAGTGGCCATCTAAGATGCACCAATTGCTCTCAACCCACCTGGAGCAAAGGAAAACGATGAATACCAAAGACACAAGGTAAATATGAGCCCAAGAGACAGAAAGTGCCACATAACCCAGAGAACACATCAGCCTGAGATCGGAAGAACTGGATGGTGCCTAGCTACCATTGATGTTTACCCTGACAGGGAACAAAACAGAGAATCCCTGATGGAGCAGGAGAACAGTGGGATGCAGATCTCAAATTCTTATGAAAAGACCAGACTTAATGGTCTAACTGAGACTGGAGGGATCCCAGAGGTCATGGTCCCCGGAGCCTCTGTTAGCCCAAGACTGGAACCATTCCCAAAGCCAACTCTTCAAACAGAGATTGGACTGGACTATAAGACAGAAAATGATACTGATGAAGAGTGAGCTTCTTGGGTCCACTAGACACATGAGATTATGTGAGCAGCTCCTGTCTGGGGGTGAGATGAGAAGGCAAAGGGGGACAGAAGCTGGTTGAATGGACACAGCAGTACAGGGTGGAGAGAAGAAGTGTACTGTCACATTAGGGGGAGAGCAGCTAGGGTTACATAACCAGGGGTGTATAAGTTTTTGTATAAGAGACTCACTTGATTTGTAAACTTTCATTTAAAGCACAATAAAAAAAAGAAAGAAAGAAAAATGTTATGACCATGAGATAGCAGCTGAATAGGTGTTTATTGGGGCTGACGCATTGACAGCTACAAGTAGGGTGTAATCTTCTACAGCAGGAGGTCATCCAGAGCAAGAGGTACAGAGAGATGACAGAAGAGGAAGAAGGCATAAAAACTCCCAGGAAAAAGCAGAAGGAAGGAAGGAGGTTATATGTCCCTATGAGGTTACTAACTGTAGCAATGTGGAGCATCTGTCTATCAGAGGAAGCAGGACACTAGCATCCTGAGGTGTTAAGCACTAGCAAGTGGCCATCTAAGATACATCAATTGGTCTCAACCAACCTGGAGCAAAGGAGAATGAAGAACACCAAAGACAAAACGCAATTATGAGCCCAAGAGACAGAAAGGGCCACATAAATAAGAGACTACATCAGCCTGAGACCAGAAGAACTAGATGGTGCCTGGCTATAACTGATGACTGCCCTGACAGGGAACACAACAGAGAGTTCCTGACGGAGTAGGTGAGCAGCAGGATGCAGATCTTAAGTTCTCATAAAAAGACCAGACTTAATGGTCTGAGTGAGACTAGAAGGACCTCAGAGGTTATCATCCCCAGACCTTCTGTTAGCCCAAGACTGGAACCATTCCCAAAGCCAACTCTTTAGACAGAGATCTGATTGGAGTATAAGATAAAAAAATGATACTGGTGATGAGTGAGTTTCTTGGCCCAAGGAGACACATGAGACTATGTGGGCAGCTCCTGTCTGGAGAGGCATGGAGATGGCACAGGGGGACAGAAGCTGGCTGAATGGACATGGGGAATACAGCATAGAGAGAGGAAGTGTGCTATCCCAACGGGGGAGATCAACTAGAAGTACGTAGCAGAGGGTATATAAATTTTTTTGTACAAGAGACTGACTTGATTTTTAACTTTCACTTAAAGTACAATAAAAAAAAAAAATACCAGTTATGTTTTCCAGGTACTAAAAAAAGAACAGAAACATTAGTGGTGAGTATGGTGAGCTATGGATTTGTGTACAAAGCAAGAACTTTTAGCTGTAAGTGTACTCATTCAGATAAAGAGGACAAAATATTCTAGAAAAAATTTGGCATTGAAATCAAGGGCAGAGTTAGCATTTTTTATTTGAAAAACCTGGGTGAACACAAGCCTTGTGGACACTGACTGGGCCACGAATACAGACTTAGAACAGCTGAAAGTTTCAGAAAAGCCTCCAAGGAGAATATGAACCAAGCTACCTGTTAGCACAATGGCTGAAATTGTGATAGTCTCAATTTACTGCACCACGAAAGTCAGGAAAAGGAAGTCAGTATTAGAGGAGTGGTGATTGGTGAGGGCTACTGTGAACATGTTAGACAAGAAATAGTGAGCATACAGATGGAAAAACATGGAGGGGGAAAAAAATCTTCCCATTCAAATATTATCAGTAAAATCTGACTTAATATCCTTGAAGAAAAGCAAAGCAAAAATGATGACCCACAAGATCAATAATTCAGAAAAAAAATCAATGATCAGATCATACAGAGGCCAGGAAGGTTGAAAGGGGGTGAATCATGTGGAGAATAGAAAAGATGAGATCAAAGATGTAGTGTCAGACAGATTATTCAAACAGTCTCCTGATGGCAAAGGCCGACACAGGGTCACTATGTGTAGTGATTTTGTAATATTCCTGGAATAGTGGTGGCTTTCACCTTGGTGATAACTGTGGAAGTGGTGAATTTTGGTGGAAATCTGGATATATTTGTATTGTATAGACAACAGGGTTTTCTGAAAAAGTGGGCGTGGGGTATAAGAAAGAGAGAGGGATCAAAGATGATGCTCAGTTAGAGAAAACAGCTCAGCACCTTAAAAAATAGGGTTGCCATCAAGAGTGATTGGAAATACTGTGGACAAAATCTAAGTATCAGTGTAGTATTTTAGAGTATGTTGAATTTGAGGTGCCTGTTAGGAATTCACATGGTGATATTAAGTGAGCAGTTCACTACAGAGGTCTGGAATCCAGGAGAGTGTTCCTTCTGGAAGACATAAATTTGGGAGTTGTTAGTGTGTAGGTGACTTTAAAGCCAGCCATAAGTCTTTTGGCTATTGCAAAAACAATGTCTATTATGAATATCAGTGTGAAGATACTCAACAAAATACTGGCAGATCAAATTTAACAGTGTACTAAGAAGACTATATGCTATTACCAAGTAGAATTTTGCCCAAAATGAAACATAAGAAAATCAATGAATGTAATACACCACATGATCATCTCAATAGATGCAAAACAAAACAAAACACTGGACAAAATCCAACACCCTTTCATGAGAAAACACTCCAGAAACTCGGAACAGAAGGGAAATTTCTCAACATTATAATGAGCAATAAAGATCATACTCAATAGAGAAAGACTGAAAGATTTCCCCTCTAAAATCAGGAATAAGATAAAAATACCCTCTCTCACCACTGCTATTCAACATTGGACTAGAAGTTCTAACCAGAGAAATTAGGCAAGAAAAAGAAATGAAAGGCATTCAAACCTGAAAGGAAAGGAAAAATTATCTCCACTCACAGATGACATGATTCTATGTATATGAAAAATCCCAAAGAATCCACAGCAAAGCTACTATTACTAATAAATGATTTCAACAAAGTTGCAGGGTACATGAACAACACAAAAATCTGTTGTTTTACCTATATGTCAGCAATGACGCATATTAAAAGAAAATTAAGAAGGCATTTCGTCTTACAATGGCATATAAAAGAATAAGATATCTAGGAATAAAATTAACCACAGAGGAAAGTACTTTTATAATGAAAACTATAAAACATTGCCGAAGGAAATTAAAGAAGATCTAAATCAGTGGAAAGATATTCTCTGTTTATGGACTAGAACTCTCAATATTGTTAACATGTCAATAGTCCCCAAAGTAAACTACAGATTCAATGCAATATCTGTCAAATTTCTAACAGACCTTTTTCAGAAATGAAAATACTATTCCTAAAATTCATGTAAAACTAAATAGCCAAAACACTCTTAAAAAAGATCAATAAAATAGGAAGACTCACATTTCCTGATTTCAAAACATACTATAAAGAAACTAATCAAAATAGTGTTGTAATGATATAAGGATGAACATATAAACCAATGGAATAGAATTAAGAGCAGAGAAGTAAACTCATACATTTATGCCAAATTGATTTTTGACAAGGGTACCAAGTCCATTAAATGGAGGAGGAACAGTCTCTTTAATAAATGGTGCTGGGAGAACTAGACTAATGCGAAAGAATGAAGATGGGCCCATACCTCACACCATATGTAAAAATTAACTCAATATGCATCCAACGGGCTAAATATAAGAAGTAAAACCATGAAACTCTTATAAAAAAAACATAAGAGTAAAATTTCAAGACCTTGTTTTTGACAATGAATTCTTAATTGGCACCAAAAGCACAAGCAACAAAGACAAAATAGATAAATGTTGTCGTTGTTGCTCGGTGCCCTCAAGACTGTTGTGACTCATAGCGACCCTATGTACAACAGAACAAAACGCAGCCTGTTCCTGCACCATCCTCACAATCGAAAAAAGTGAGATAGACACCTCCACAATTATAGTAGGAGACTTCAACACACCACTTTCGGAGAAGGACAGGACATCCAGTAAGAAGCTCAACAGAGACACGGAAGACCTAATTACTACAATCAACCACCTTGACCTCATTGACTTATACAGAACTCTCCACCCAACTGCTGCAAAGTATACTTTTTTTTCTAGCGCACATGGAACATTCTCTAGGATAGACCACATATTAGGTCATAAACAAACCTTTGCAGAATCCAAAACATCGAAATATTACAAAGCATCTTCTCAGACCACAAGGCCATAAAAGTGGAAATCAATAACAGAAAAATTAGGGAAAAGAAATCAATACTTGGAAACTGAACAATACCCTCCTGAAAAAAGACTGGGTTATAGAAGACATTAAGGAGGGAATAAGGAAATTCACAGAATGCAATGAGAATGAAAATCTTCCTATCAAAACCTCTGGGACACAGCAAAAGCAGTGCTCAGAGGCCAATTTATATCGATAAATGCACACATACAAAAAGAAGAAAGAGCCAAAATCAGAGAACTGTCCCTACAACTTGAACAAATAGAAAGTGAGCAGCAAAAAAATCCATCAGGCACCAGAAGAAAACAATACAAATTAGAGCTGAACAAAGTGAATTAGAGAACAGAAAAACAATTGAAAGAATTAACAAACCAAAAGCTGGTTCTTTGAAAAAATTAACAAAATTGATAAACCATTGGCCAGAATGGCTTCTCTTTCTTTTTATCTCTTGAAAGATTAAACGCGGTGTAGGCCACACCCCAAGGAAACTCCCTTTACGTTTTATCAGGGATGGGACCTGGGTAAGAGTCGTGTTACAATCCCACCCCTAACCTTTTAGCATAAAGTCACAATCACAAAATGGAGGACAACTACAGAATACTGGGAATCATGGACTAAACAAGTTGATACACATTTTTGGGGGGACATAATTCATTCCATGACACTGAAACTGAGACAGATACTTGTGTGGCAGTGTTTATCACAGCAGTGTTTACAATAACCAAAGGTGGAAACAAGCCATGTGTCCATCAACAGATGAAGACATTAGCAAAATTTTGCATGTCCGTACAATGGAATATTATTCAGCTGTAAAGAGAAATGAAGTTCTGACACATGCCAGAACTTGGTCGAACCTTGAAAACTTCATGCTGAGTGAAATAAGATGGACACGAAAGGGCAAGTATTTTATGATCCTAATTACACAAGGTATCTAGTTACACAAACGCTTAGAGAGCAAAGTTTATCAGTGGTTTCCAGAAGCTGAGGGTGAGGGAATAGGAGTCACTGCTGAAGGGATACTGAATTTCTCTTGGGGGTGATGCAAAGCTTTTTGAAATGAATAGTGTTGATGGTAGCACAACATGGTAAATGTAGTTAATCTCATTGAACTGCACATTTAAAATTAGTTAAGTGGCAAACTTTTTGTTATATATATTTTGCCACAATAAAATTTAAAAAAGGAAAACACACACACAAAGAGATACCACGTCACTGCTGTGAGGCTGGCTATACAAAAAATCAATGAAAAATAAGTAAATAAAAACAGATAATACCAAATATTAGAGAGAATGTGGAGAAATGGGAACTCTCATACACCGTTGGTGGGAGGGAAAATTGTGCAGCCACTTTGTCAAACAGTTTGAATTTCTCAAAATGTTAAACATAAAGTTAGTTTATGGCTCAGCAATTCCTCTCCAAGTTTACACTCAAGGTGAATGAAAAACTGTGTCTATACAAAGGCTTGTGCTAAAATGTCCATAGCGCCATGAGTCATCATAGCAAAGCAGTGGAAACATCTCAAATGTCCATCAACCTATGAATGAAAAAATGTGGTACAGCAATACAGTGGAATATTACTCAGCAAATAAGGAATGAAGTTATGATACATTCTGTAGCATGGATGAATCTTCAATACACTATAATAAACGAAAGAAATAAGATCTAAGAAAAGGTCATACATTGTATCATTTCAGGTATATGAAGTATCTAGAGTAGGCAAATCCACAGAGATAGAAATCGGATTAGTGGTTTTCAGGAACTGACGGTTCAGAGAAGTGTGCAGTGACTGTTAATTATATAGGATTTAGTTTTTGGGGTGATTAAAATGTTCTGGAGTTAGATAATGGTGATCAGTGAACACCTTTGTCAATGTACTAAAAACTACCAAATTGTACATTTTAAAAGGATAAATTTCATGGTAAGTGAATTGTATTTTAATGAAAATATTATTAAAAATGAAAATAAATTTAAAGCTTTTGTGCATTAAGGGATTTTATCAGGAAAAAGAAGCGGCAGCCTACGAAGTAGAAGAATGCATTTGGCTACCATATATCTGACAGGGGTTTAATGTTCAAAATCAGAAAAAAACCTCTAGAATGCAATGAAAAAAGACAAATGACACAATTTAAAAATGAACAAAATCTTGAATAGACATTTCTCCAAAGAAGATACACAGATGGCCAGTAAGCCACGGAAAGATGCTTAACATCGTTAGTAGTTAGGGAAATACAAATCAAAACCACAACGAGATACCCCCTCATGCTCACTGGGAGTGGCTATTACTGTGTTGTTACTGTTAGGTGCCATCGAGTTAGTTCTGTCTCATGGTGACACTGTGTGCAACAGGAAGAAACACTGCCCGATCCTGTGTCATCCTCACAATTATTGTTATGCTTGAGCCCAGTTTTGCTGCCCCTGTGTCAACCCATTTTATTGAGACCTAGTCTCACCATTCTCGCTTCTAATGAGCATCCTTCTGAGACAGATTTGTTTGTTCTTCTGGCAGTCCATGGTATACTCAATATACTTTGCCAACAACATAATTCAAAGGCATCAATTCTTTTTTGATCTTCTTTATTCATTGTCCAACCTTCACATGCGTATGAGGAGGCTGAAAACACCATGGTTTGGGTCAGGCACACCTTAGTCCTTAAAGTGACATCTTTGCTTTTTAACACTTTAATGAGGTCTTTTGCAGCTGATTTGCCCAACGCAAAGCATCGCTTGATTTCTTGACTGCTACTTCCATGGGTGTTGATTGTGTATCCAAGTAAAATGAAATAATTGACAACTTCAATGTTTTCTCCATTTATCCTAATGTTGCTTGTTAGTCCAGTTGTGAGGATTTTGGTTTTCTTTATGTAAGGTGTAACCCATAGTGAAAGCTGTGATCTTTGATCTTCATCAGTAAGTGCTTCAAGTCCTCTTCACTTTCAGCAAGCCGTGTTTCGTCATTTGCATGTAGGTTGTTAATGAGTCTTTCTCCAATTCTGATGTCATGTTCTTCTTCATACTGTCCAGCTTCACAGAGTATTTGCTCAGCCTACAGACTGAATAAGCATGCTGAAAGGATACAATTCTGATGCACACCTTTCTTAACTAAACCATGCAGTATCCACTTGCTCCATTCAAACACTTGCTTCTTGGTCTAAGTACAATTTCCTCATGACCACGACTAAGTGTTCTGGAATTTCTATTCTTTGCAATGCTATCCATAATTTGTTATGATCCACACTGTCAAATCCCTTTGCATAATCAACAAAACACAGTAAACGTCTTTCTGGCCTTCTTTCCTTTCAGCTGGAATCCATCTAACATCAGCAATGCTATCAGTCTTTAGGGAAATGCAAATCAAAACCATGATGAGATACCAGTTCACTACCACTAGGTTGGCTAATATCAGAAAAATGAAAACTAACAAGTGTTGTCAAGGGTGTGGAGAAACTGGAATCCTCATACCTTGTTGGAGCCCTGTGATGCAGTAGTTAAGAACTTGGCTGCTAATCCAAAGTTCAGCCATTTGAATCCACCAGTTATTCCTGGAAAATCCTATGGGGCAACTCTACCCTGTCCTATAGGGTCACTAGGAATTGGAATTGACTTGGCGACAATGGTTTTGTTTTGTTTTCATACATTGTTGGTGGAAATGTAAAATGTGCAGCCCCTGTGGAAAACAGTTTGACAGTTCATCAAAAAGTTAAATACAGAAATATCATATGACCCAATAATTTCATTTGCAGTTATATAGCCAAGAGAGTTGAAAGCAAGGACTCGAACAGATATTTGTACCCCGATATTTATTACATGATTATTTACAATAGCCAAAGGTGGAAACAAGCCATGTGTCCATCAGCAGATGAATAAATTAGCAATATTTTGTATATTCATCCATGGAATAGTATTCAGCCATAAAGAGAAATGAAGCTTTGACACATGCTAGAACATGAACGAACCTTGAAAACTTTATTCTGAGTAAAATAAGATGGACACAAAAGGGAAATATTTTATAATCCTACTTATCTGAAGTACCTAGTTACACAAATGCATAGACAGAAAAGCTTATTAGTGGTTTCCAGAAACTGTGCGGGGGACAAGAGTGAGGAAATAGGAGTCATTGCAAAAGGGATATTGAATTTCTCTTTGGATTGATGTATAACTTTTGGAAATGAATACTGTTGGTAATAGCTAAATGGCAAACTTTTTAAAATATATATTTTACTGCAATAATTTTTTCATTTAAAGAAACACAATGAAATAACATGTCACTCCAACTAGGATGGCTATACAAAAAAAAAAAATAACAAATGGAGAGAATGTGGGGAAATTAGAACTCTCATACATTGCTGGTGGGAATGAAAATTGTGCAGCCACTTTGTCAAACAGTTTGGCAGTTCCTCAGAATGTTAAACATAGTTCATTTATGGCTAAGCAATACCCCTCCTAGGTTTATACTCAAGGTAACTGAAAGGCTATGTCTACATGAAAACTTGTACTCAAATGTTCATATCAGCATTAGTCATAACAGTAACACAATGGTCACAACTCAAATGCCCATCAATCCATGAATGAATAAATAAAATGTAGTGTAGCTATACAACTGAATATTACTAAGCAAAAAAAGGGATAAAGTTATGATACATGCTCCAGTATGGATGAACCTTGAATACATTATACTAAATGAGAGAAACCAGAGGAAAAAAAGGCCATACGTTTTATGATTTCATGTATATGAAATATCTAGAGCAGGCAAATCCATAGATGCACAAATCAGATTAGTCGTTTTCAAGACCTAGGGGTTTAGAGAATTATGCAGTGACTGCTAATTAGTAGGAGACCCTGATGGCTGTAGTGGTTAAGACCTACTGCTGCTAACCAAAAGGTTGCCAGTTTGAATCCACCAGACACTCCTTGGAAACCCTAGGGAGCAGTTCTATTCTGTCCTGTAGGGTCACTATGAGTTGGAATTGACTCGATGGCAACGGTTTTTTTTTTTTATTTTTGCTAATTAGTACAGAGTTTAGTTTTGGGGGTGATGAAAGTGTTTTGAAATTAGATAATGGTGATTGATGTAGAACTTTGTGAATGTACTAAAACCCACTGAA
This sequence comes from Loxodonta africana, assembly GCF_030014295.1. NCBI lineage: Eukaryota > Metazoa > Chordata > Mammalia > Proboscidea > Elephantidae > Loxodonta > Loxodonta africana. The sequence goes on from NC_087344.1 coordinate 19,774,087, forward strand.
TTGCACATTGTAAAAGGAAAAATTTTGTAGTATGTGAATTAAGTTTTAATTAAAAATAAATTTAAAACTTTTGTGCATCAGTGGGCTTTATCAATAAAAGGAAGGGGCAACCTACAGAATGGGAGAGAGTATTTGGGTACCACATATCTGATAAGGATTTAATATTCAGAATACAGGAAAAACTTCTACAACTCAATGACAAAAGGACAAACAACCCCATTTAAAAATGAGCAAAAACTTGAATGGACATTTCTCCAAAGAAGATATACAACTGGTCAGTAAGCCTTGGAAAGATGCTCAACATCATTAGTCATTGGGAAAATACAAATCAAACCCACTATAAGATACTCCCTCATACCCCCTGGGGTGACTACTACTAGAAAAGTGAAAAATAACAAGTTTTGATGAGGCTGTTGAGAAATTGAAATGCTCATCCATTGCTGGTGGGAATGTAAAATAGTGTAAAATTCTTGAAAACACAAGTTTCTTCAAGAAGTTAAACATAGAATTACCATATGACTCAGAAATCCTACTCTCATTGTCTTAGTCATTCAGTGCCACTATAACAGAAATATCACAAGTGGGCAGCTTTAATAAAGTGATTTTTATTCTCTCACAGTCTAGTAGACTACAAGTCCAAATTTAGGGCATCAGCTCCAGGAGGAGGCTTTCTCACTCTGTCGGCTCTGGAAGAAAGTCCTTCTTGTCAATATTCCCCTGGACTAGGAGCTTCTCTGTGCAGGAACCTCAGCAGACACACTCTGCTCCCAGCACTGCTTTCTTGGTGGTACGAGGTCCCTCAACCCTCTGCTTGCTTCCCTTTCCTTTTATCTCTTGTAAGATATAAGGTAGTGCAGACCGCACTCCAGGGAAACTCCCTTTACATTTGATCAGGGATGTGACCTGAGCAAGTGTTTTACTTCCACCCTAATCCTCTTTAACCACACGCAGAGATTTTGATTTATAACACATAGGGAAATCACAAAATGAAGGACAACCACACAATATTGGGAATCATGGCCAAACCAAGTTGCCATGTATTTTTGGGGGACACAATTCAATACATGACTTGTAGGCAACAACTCAGTTTCTTTACATCAGTATTGATTGTAGCATTATTTACAATAGCCAAACGGTATAAACAACCCAAGTGCTCATCAACGCATGAATGGATAAATAAAATGTGATTTCTCTTTTGGGTGATAAAAAACATTAGGAAATGGATAGTGGTGACATTTTTACAACTAAATGAATGCAATAGTTGTTTCTGAATTGTACACTTAAATTTGGTTTCAATGGCAAGTGTTTTGTTAAATATATTTTCCCATGATAAAATTACAAAAAAAAAAAAAGGCATTAACGGAATAGTACAATGATGAGAAATGCACTGAAGTGATGGTCCCTTGGCTCAGGTGCTCAGCCAATGAACCTGGGTAGGGTTGTTAGGTAGGGTGGTCACAGGAGGATTCTTTGTAGTCTTTGTGGCCTTTGAGAGTTCAATATCCAAAATCCCTCATTAGTAAGAGTTTTTGTTGTAATTATAATCTTAAAAAAAGAGCACTGCAAATCCCTAAGGAGCAAGGCTCAGAGAAGGAAAACTATTGTGCTGTCTGATGGCCACACCCTGGGGCCAGTATTATGCCATCCCCTACGCTCTAATTTCTCTGCTCACTGTCCTTTCAGGCCCTTTGCACACATGGACAAGCTCCCTTCTTTCTGCAGGTGCATTCAAAGTCATCCCTATTCTAAAACATTGTCAGGAAGACTGACACCATGTTTAGGTTAAAAAAATAGTTTATATTAATATTATATATATTGGAAACCCTGGTGGCATAGTGGCTAAGTGCTATGGCTGCTAACCAAAGGGTCGGCAGTTCGAATCCACCAGGCACTCCTTGGAAACTCTATGGGGCAGTTCTACTCTGTCCTACAGGGTTGCTATGAGTTGGAATCGACTCGACGGCACTGGGGTTGGGGTGTGTGTATATATATATATATTTGTTGTTGTTAGGTGCTGTTGTGTCATTTCCCATTCATAGCAACCCTATGAACCACAGAACAAAACTGTTGCAGCCACTGTGTCAATCTATCTCCTTGAGGGTCTTCCTCTTTTTCACCGACCCTCTACTTTACCAAGCATGATGTCCTTCTCCAGGGACTGATCGCTCCTAACAACATGTCCAAAGTATGTAAGATGCAATCTTGCCATCCTTACCTCTAAGGAGCATTCTGGTTGTACTTCTCCCAAGACAGATTTCTTCGTTCTTTTGACAGTCCATGGTATATTCAGTATTCTTCACCAGCACCACAATTGAAAAGCATCAGTACTTCGGTCTTCCTTATTCATTGTCTAGCTTTCACAGGCATATGATGCAATTGAAAATACCATGGCTTGGGTCAGGCGCACCTTAGTCTTCAAGGTGACATCTTTGCTCTTCGACACTTTAAAGAGGTCCTTTGCAGCAGATGTGCCCAATGCATAGCATAGGTGGCATAGCTTCCAGCATCACAGCAACATCACAAGATAAACTGACAGACATGTGGGGGTATATATATATATATATATATATATGGAAACACTGGTGGTCTAGTGGTTAAGAGCTACAGCTGCTAACCAAAAGGTTGGCAGTTCGAATCCAACAGGCACCTCTTGGAAACTGTATGGGGCAGTCCTACTGTATCCCATAGCATAGCTGTGAGTCAGAATCAACTCAACAGCAATGGGTTTGGCTATATATATATATATATATATATATATATATATCTTCTGTATAAATACAAATGATAATATAGCAAATGCACCCTCAAAGTACTGATTTTGAAGGCTAATTTTTATGTATGGCTCATTGAATGTTGCTGTCATTTCTGCATATTATATTCAGCACTGCATAATATAATCTTTGGGATCAAAATGAACACGTAACAGCCATTTTATGCCGTTTTTAGAATTTGGTACCAAGTTTTCCTAATTTCAAAATTCTAGCTTAAATATACTTTTTTTTTTTTTTTTGCATTGCAGATCATAGGTTGAAATTATGGCTTTTTGTTATCAATATTGTAGTAAATTAAAAATTATCAGGAAAATAGTGAAGCTGTGATAGTTTTGCAGTACTGAGTGATGTTGGGCCTTGTTTGTTATGACAACAAAGATATTTTCATCTGACTGTTATGTTACAATAATTAAAACATGTAATATGCATTCAGAGATAGATAAAATGGCTCTATTGACCTTAAGAGAGAGCCCACATAAGGACCAATATAAATGGCCACTTTATTTGCTACTGAATTGGATTGACGGATTATTTTAATAAAAGGTATTACAACATAAAAATGAACTTGAATTCTTGCCTCATGTCAAAAGCAAGAAAAAATTCTAAGTAAGTTCAAGCTTCAAATATAAAAGACAAAACTATAGATTGAGGTAACTAGCAGTTTCACAAACAAGACCTACTGAGCACAATTCACTAAGGAAAGCTCTGAGAAATACAACTATATTAAAACTAAGAACATATATTCATCCAAAAATACTATAAAGGATAGGCAAAAAACCAACCATGCACCTAAAAAATAAATTAGCACTGCATATTACTGACAAAGATTAATATCTTGGTTATATAAAGAACTGATATGAATTAATAAGAAATGGATAAAGAGCTCAATAGAAGTATCAGAGAGAAGTTTCCACAAGAGGAAAAATACATGGATGATAAATATGTGAGAAGATGCTTGACTTCATTAATAATAAAGGAAATGCCAACAAATGAAATAATTTTTACACCCTCTAAATTTTCACAATAAATGAAAATGTGTTAGTGATTATTTGGATCACCAGGAACTTCTTACGGATGTTTAAAATGTTTCATCCACTTAGACAAACTCTTCAGAAGTTGTCAAAGGAGAGTAAGTACTCTACTGCACCCAAAAATTCCACCCCAGGTATAAAACTGACTCATTTCCACCAGGAGACAGGCATGAGAATGTTCAAACAGAGCTACCAAAATTTCCATCAACATAAAAAATCAGGTGTATTTTGTAATATCACCATACATAACGTAAATACATACAGAATTTAAACAAATTAGTTACTATTACACCCAGCCACATGATTGAATTTCAAAAGCACAATCAGGACACAAATTTTATATATTAATGTTCCACTATTAACAAGTTTAAAAAGGTGCAAATTTATAAGTTGAATAGGGATACACACGGTGGTGATAAAACAATGACCTTTAATCCCATTGCCAGTTACATAGAACAAATATGATCAAATACTGGCAACTTAACAGGTGTATTAGTTTTATAGGGCTGCCATATCAAAGTGGAAACCCTAGTGGTGTCGTGGTTAAGTGCTATGGCTGCTAACCAAAACATCAGCAGTTCGAATTCACCAGAAGCTCCTTGGAAACTCTATGTGGCAGTTCTACTCTGTCCTATAGGGTTGCTGTGAGTTAGAATCGAATCAATGGTAATTTTTTTTTTAATAATAAAGTACCACAAAGTGGGTGGCTTAAAATGAGAAAAATCTTTTGTCTCAACGTTCTGGAGGCTCAAAGTCTGAACTAAGGTTGTCAGCAGGGCTATGCTGTTTCTGAAGGCTCTAAGGGAAGATCCTTTTTCAGCTCTCCCAGTTTCTAGTACACCTGAAGGCAATAAGAAACTGACAGAGAACAGAGACTAAGGAGAGATACAAACAGAGGTCCCATGTCAGCTAAAACAGCACGGATTCAGCATCTTGGATGCCTGTTGGGGATTGGCAGACAGGGAGTACCAGAAAGCAGCTTCACAGAGCTTCCAGCAGGAGACAAAACAACCAGTAGCCAGCAATATACCCTTCCTCGCCCCCCACCCTTCTTCCCCCTGCTTGGTCCCTGATGCTTCTCAAGCAGGCCCAGTTTGCTAGGCTGGCCGGAAGGCACTGGCTCCCTGCCACTAGGATTCACCCCGCCCACATAGGCCGGCTCCTTCAGTGCCATTTTGTTGTTGCTTGTGTTGCTTTTTTTTTTTGGCTTCTTTTTGTTCTGTCCCTGCCTGTCACCTCCTCCTCCTCCTTTCTCTCAAACACTTGGTTCTGTGTGCCATCTTTCCTTCTTCCTGACAGGCTGTAAAACACCACTTGGCTGGGGAACTTCTTCTGCCATCCGTGCTGCAATGCTGGTGGGATCTCTGGGTGCTTCTTTTTTTTTTTTTTTGTACTCTTTGTTTATTTTCTTTTTGTAGCTTGAGAGCCCCTTCCCAGGTCTGTGATGTCATGCTGGTGGGATCCCTGGAAGCTTTTCTTTCTTTTTCCTGTTTGTTTTTCTTCATTTATCAGTTTCTTGTCTCTTTCTACTTACCTTCTTTTCCTGCTTCCTGAATTTCTGGTGCTGTGTGCCATCTCCATCCCTTCTAGCCAGGCTGTACTGCATGGCTTTGGAGCCACTGCCTCAGTCTACATACCCATGTCACTGGGATCCTTGGGGGCCTTTTTAAAAAAAAACTTATTTATTTTTTCTCTTTTCCTGTTTGTTTTTCTTGGTTTCTCATCTCTCCACTCCAATGGCTAGTTCTCTGAGCACTTTTTTGCTTTTTGGTTCCCGTTTCTCTCTCCTCTACCTCTTCTTTCTCATACCTGTCTTAGCTTCACACATCAAAACCTCCCTTTTCCTTTCTGCTTAACTACACTAGGCAATGAACATCACAGTCCTAAGCAGCATAGGCTCAGCCTACCAGAACCTGCCCTGCACTGACCCCCAACCTGTCCTGTTGGCCCTAGTACATGCCATAAACAACCCATCCCAGCCCCTCCCCTTTAGCTGGATCTGCCCTGCTGTGCCATAGCTGAGTGACCAGCGCTGCCCTTTGGACGAGAGGGTGAAAAGTATTGAGCCCACAGATGAGCAAACAACAAGGAACACACAGCCTGCCTGCCCAGATATAACCAAACAAAATAAAAAAGCAGGATGAAATAAACAAATCTACAATCAATAAACAAAGAAAATAATGAATGTCCTGAAGACAGCAGGCAATATCAAAACATATATATAAAAAAGGACAGGATGGTTCCAGTGGGATTCCAAAATAAAACATGAAATGACTTTCCGGTAGAAGAAAAGGCACTGGAACTACTTAATAGGGAATCCAAATCTCTAATATTCAGAGCTATCCAGGAATTGAAGCAAAAAGCAGACAAAAATGAGGAAAAATAGACAAATCCACAGAAAGTACAGACAAAAAATGGAAGAATTCATGAAAATAATACAGGAACAAAATGTCAAAATAAATTCACAACTAGAAATCATAAAAAAAACAACAATTAGAAATCCAAAAGATAAACAATAAGATTTCAGAAATGGACAGTGTCATGGAAGGTCTGGGGATCAGATTTCAAACAATGGAAGAAAAGTTCAGTGAAATTGAAGACAAATACTTGGGTATTACTTTGGGGAAAAAATCAGAAAAAAAGAACAAAGAAAAATTAAGAAATCCTGAGAATTATGTGCGATACAATCAAAAGCAAAAATTTTACTTGTGATCGGAGTTCCAGAACAGGGGGAGAAAATGAAAAACACACAGACAATCACTGAAGAGTTGCTGACAGAAAACTTTCCTAATATCACGATTGATGAAAAAGTGACCGTCCAAGAAGCTCAACGAACCCCATATAGGACAGACCCCAAAAGAAAAACACCAATGCATGTATCATAATCACATTCACTAAAACCAGAGACAAAGAAAGAATCTTGAGAGAAACTCGAGAAAAACAAAAGTCGCATACGAGGGAGAAACAATGAGACTAAATTCTGATTACTCAGCAGAAACCATGCAGGCAAGAAGGAAATGGGATAACATATATAAAACCTTGAATGAAAAAAAACTGCCAACCAAGAATAATATACCCTGCAAAACTCTTATTCAGATATGATGGTAAAATTAGGACATTTCAAGATAAACAGAAATTAAGGGGATATGTAAATCCAAACTGAGGTTACAAGAATTATTAAAGAGAGTCCTTCAGTTTGAGAATAAACAATATCATACCATAGCCTGAATCTAGGATGCAATATCACACCAGCCAGATACCAATCTAGGAGATGAACTCTCAAGGACTATTCAAAACCAAAAAATTTACAACAGGGAACAAGAGAAGTTAATCTGTCAATGACTACATCAGAACAACAAAAGAGGGCATAAACAGAGAAGGTTCACAATTTTCTAATGCAGAGGAAGACATGATGATACCAAGTAATAATAGACTGATTAAAACCTAGGAAGATAAGGGTAAATTTCAAGGTAAACACAAAGAAAGTTAACAAACCAACTCATCGAAATAAAGAAGAAAAACATAAAGTCTCAGTAAAAACAAATCTATAAAAAAAGAGAAAATCGACAAACAAAGGGAATTCAGCACAGGACAGTAACAGAAACAAAGAAAATGTCTGCACCACAAAAACAAACAAAAAACACTACAAAATGACAGCAATAAAGTCACACCTATCAATAATTACACTGAATGAAAGTGGTCTAAATGCACCCATAAAGAGACAGAGAGTGACAGAATGGATAGAAAAGGATCCATAAATATGACGTCTAGAAGGGCACACCTTAGGCACAAAATGTAAATTTATTAAAAATCAAAGTATGGAAAAAAATGTATCAAGCAAACGGCAACCAAAACAGAGCAGGAGTGGCAATACTAATCTCAGATAAAAGACTTGAAAACAAAGTCCACCATAAAAGGCAAAGAAGGGCACTATATAATGATTAAAGGGATGATCCATCATGAACACATAACCATAATAAATATCTATGCACCCAATGATATAAAACAAACTCTAACAGCACTGAAAAGAGAAAGTCACAGTTCCACAATAATGGTAGGACTTCAGTACAACACTCTCAGTAAAGGACAGAACATCTAGAAAGAAACTCAGTAAAGATACAGAAGATCTAAAGGCCACAATCAGCCAACTTGACCTCATAGACATATACAGAACACTCCACCCAACAGCTGCAAAGTACACAATCTTTTCCAACACATGTGGAATGTTCTCCAGAATAGACCACATCTTAGGCCACAGAGCAACCCTCAACAAAATCCAAAACACTGAGATAATACAAAGTCTCTTCTCTGGCTACAATATCATCAAAGTAGAAATTAACAACAGGAAGAGCAAGGGAAAAAAAAAATTCATTACATGGAAACTGAATAACACCCTGCTTAAAAACCACTGGGTAATAGAAGAAATCAGAGATGGAATCAAAAAATTACTAGAGTCAAATAAGAATGACAACACATCATTCCAAAACGTTTGGGACACAGCAAAGGCAGTGCTCAGAGGTCATGTATAGCAATAGATGCACACATCAAAAAAGAAGGGACAAAATCAAAACATTAACTACACAACTTGAACAAATTGAAAGAGATCACCAAAAGAATGCTACAGCCACCAGAAGAAAGGAAATAATAAAGATCAAGCAGAAACAAATGCAATAAAGACAAACAATAGAAAGAATCAACAAAACCAAAAGTTGGTTTTTTGAAAGGATCAACAAAATCGACAAACCACTGACCAAACTGACAAAAGAGAAACAAGAAAGAGCACAAATAATCCAAATAAGAAATGAAATGGGGGACATTACAACAGACTCAACTGAAATAAAAAAGATCATAACAGAGTACTATGAAAAACTATATTGAACAAATTTGAAAACCTAGAGGAAATGGACAAACTTCTAGGAACACACTACCTACCCAAAGTAACACAAAATGAAGTTGAAAATCTGAACAAACCCACAACAAGAGATGAAATTGAAAGGTAATAAAAAAAAAAAAATTTCCAACAACAACAAAAAACCCTGGCCCAGATGGTTTCACTGGAGAATTCTACCAAACATTCAGAGAAGGGCTTGCACCGGTACTCAAACTATTTCAGAACATAGAAAAGGAAGGCACACTTCCAAATTCATTCTTTGAAGCCAGCATAACCCTGATATCTGAACCAGGCAAAGAAATCACACAAAAAAAGAAAACTACAGACCAGTATCTCTCAAGAATACAGATGCAAAAATTCTCAACAAAATTCTAGCCAATAGAATTCAGCATCATATCAAAAAAACAAACAAACAAACAAAAAAACACCACTACCAAGTAGGATTCATACCAGGTATGCAAGGATGGTTCAACATTAGAAAATCCATCATCATAATCCACCTCATAAATAAAGGAAAAAAAAATCAGATGATCATCTCAATTGATGCAGAAAGGGCATTCAACAAATTCCAACACACATTCCTGATAAAAAGTTCTTAGTAAAATAGGCATAGAAGGGAAATTCCTCAACATAATAAAGGGCATCCATACAAAACCAACAGCCAACATCATTTTTAATGGAGAGAGGCTGAAAACATTTCCCTTGAGAACAGAAAAAAGACAAGGCTGCCCTTTATCACAACTCCTATTTAACATTGTCCTGGAAGTTCTAGCTAGAGCAATAAGGCAAGAAAAAGAAGTACAGTGCATTCAAACTGGTAATGAAGAAGTTAAACTGTCCCTATTTGCAGATGATATGATACATAGAAAACCCAAAAGACTGCAAGAGAAAACTACAGGAGCTAGTAGAAAGATTTGGCAGAGTAGCAGCATTCAAGTTAAACATAAAAAAAATCAGCTGAATTCCTATACATAAATAAAGAGAATAATGAAAAGGAAATCAGAAAAACAATACCATTTATAATAGCCCCTTAAAAAAAAAAAACAACCTAGGAATAAACCTAACCAGGGAAGGCTTATGCAAAGAAAACTTCAAAACACTACTGCCAGAAACCAAAAGAGATCTACATAAATGGAAAAGCATACCATGCTCATGGATAGGTAGACTCAACATTGTGAAGATGACAATTATACCCAAAGCGATTTATAAATACAATGTAATCCCTATCCAAATACCAACAGCTTTCTTTAAAGAGATAGAAAAACTAACGATTAGCTTTATATGGAAAGAGAAGAAGCCCTGGATAAGTAAAACACTATTGAAGAAGATGAATAAAGTAGGAAGACTCAAACCACCTGACCTCAGAACCTACTACACGGCTACGGTAATCAAAACAGCCTTGGTAGTGGTACAATGAAAGATACATTGATCAATGGAACAGAATTGAGAACCCAGATGGAAATCCATCCAGTTACAGTCACCTGATCTTTGACAAGTGCCCAAAGTCCATCAAATGGGGAAAAGACACTCTTTTTAATAAATGGTGCCGGTAAAACTGGATGTCCATCTGCAAAAACTTGAAACAGGAGCCACACCCCAGACTATCCACAAAAATGTTCAAAATGGATCAAAGACCTAAATATAAAACAAAAAACTATAGAAGTCATAGAAGAAAAAATAGAATCAATACTAGAGACCCTAATACATGACATTAACATGATACAAACCATAACTAACAACACAGGAACTCCAGAAGATAAGCTAGATAACTGGGATCTTCTAAAAAGTAAACACTTAGGCTCATCAAGACTTCACAAAAAGTGTAAAAACAGAACCTATGGAGTGTAATAGCCAAAAAAAAATTGGCTATTACAAATCTGACAAAGGTCTAATCTCTAAAATCAACAGAAAAATTCAACACCTCTACAGCCAAAAGACAAATAAAAGTGGGCTAAGGAAATGAACAGACAATTCGGTAAAGAAGACATTCTAACAGCTAAGAGACACATGAGGAAACTCTTGAGAATACTAGCCATTATTGTTATTCTTAGGCGCCATGTAGTCGGTTTCAACTCAGCGACCCCATGTACCACATCCTGCGTCATCTTCACAATCATTGTTATGCTTAAGCCCATTGTTGCAGCCACTGTACCAATCCATCTCACTAAAGGCCTTCCCCTTTTCACTGACCTTTTACTTTACCAAGCATGATGTCCTTCTCCAGGGATTGATCCATCCTGACAACATGTCTAAAGTATGTGAGACTTATTCTAGCTATCCTTGCTTCTAAGGAGCATTCCGATTGTACTTCTTCCAAGACAGATTTCTTCATTCTTTTGGCAGTCCATGGTGTGGTCAATATTCTTCTCCAACACCACAACCCGAAGGCACCAATTCTTCTTTGGTCTTCCTTACTCATTGTCCAGCTTTTGCATGCATATGATATGGTTGAAAATACCATGGCATGGGTCAGGCGCACCTTAGTCTTCAAGGTGATGTCTTTGCTTTTCAGCACTTTACAGAGGTCCTTGTAGCAGATTTGGCCAATGCAATGTGTCTTTTGATTTCTTGACTGCTGCTTCCATGGGTGTGGATTGTGGATCCAAGTAAAATGAAATTCTTGACAACCTCAATCTTTTCTCTGTTTATCATGATGTTGCTTATTGGGACAGTTATGAGGATATTTGTTTTCTTTATGTCCATACTGAAGGCTGTGGTCTTTGATCTTGATCAGTAAGTACTTCAAGTCCTCTTCACTTTCAGCAAGCAAGGTTGTGTCATCCGCATAACGCAGGTTGTTAATAAGTCTTCCTCCAATCCTGATGCCCTGTTCTTCTTCATTCAGTCCAGCTTCTTGGATTATTTGCTCAGTATACAGGGTGAATAAGTACGGTGAAATGATACAACCCTGAAGAACACATTTCCTGACTTTTAACCATGCAGCATCCCCTTGTTCTAGTCGAATGATTGCCTCTTGATCTATGTACAGGTTCCTCATGAGCACGATTAAGTGTTCTGGAATTCTCATTCTTCACAATGTTATCCATAATTTGTTATGATCCACACAGTCGAATGCCTTAGCATAGTCAATGAAACACAGGAAAACATCTTTCGGGTATTCTCTGCTTTCAGTCAGGATCCATCAACATCAGCAGCGATATCCCTGGTTCTGCATCCTCTTCTGAATTCATCTTGAATTTCTGGCAGTTCCCTGTTGATATGCTGCTGTGCGCTTTTCAATGATCTTCAGCAAAATTTTACTTGCGTGTAATATTAATGATACTGTTAAATAATTTCTGCATTAGGTGGGGTCACCTTTCTGTGGAATAGGCATAAATATAGATCTCTTCCAGTGGTTGACCACGTAGCTGTCTTCCAAATTTCTTGGCATAGATGAGTGAGTACTTCCAGCGCTGCATCTGTTTTTTGAAACATCTCAACTGGTATTCTGTGAATTCCTGGAGCCTTGTTTTTTGTCCGTGTCTTCAGTGTAGCTTGGACTTCTTACTTCAGTACCATTGGTTCCTGCTCTTATGGTACCTCCTGAAATGGTTGAATGTGTATTCCTCCCATCTTCTTTTTGTGCTTCCTGAGTCATTTAATATTTTACCCATAGAATCCTTCAGTATTGCAACTCAAGACTTGACTTGTTTCTTCAGTTCTTTCAATTTGAGAAATGCAGAGCATGTTCTTGCCTTTTGGTTGTCTATATCCAAGTCTTTGCTCATGTCATTATAATACCTTACTTTGTCTTCTTGAGCTGCCCTTTGAAATCTTCTGTTCAACTCTTTTACTTCATCATTTCTTCCTTTTGCTTAGCTACTCAACATTCAAGACCAAGTTTCAGAGTCTCTTCTGACACCCATTTTGGTCTTTTCTTTCTTTCTTGTCTTTTTAATTACCTCTTGCTTTCTTCTTGGATGATGTCCCTGATGTCATTCCATAACTCGCCCGGTCTTCGGTCATTAGCGTTCAACACGTCAAATCTATTCTTGAGAAGGCCTCTAAACTCAGATGTCTTATAGACAAGGTCATGCTTTGGCTCTCCTGGACTCGTTCTAATTTTCTTCAGTTTTAACTTGAAATTGCATATGAGCAATTGTTGATCTGTTCCACAGTCAGCCCCTGGCATTGTTCTGACTGATGATATTGAGCTTTTCACCCATCTCTTTCCACATATGTAGTCAATTTGATTCCTGTGTAGTCCATCTGGTGAGGTCCACGTGTATAATTGCCATTTGTGTTGCTGAAAAAAAGTATTTGCAATGAAGAAGGCATTTGTCTTGCAAAATTCTACCATGCCATCTCTGGCATCGTTTCTTTCACCAAAGCTGTATTTTCCAACTACTGATCCTTCTTTGTTTCCAACTTTCGAATTCCAATCTCCAGTAATTATCAAAGGATCCTGACTGCATGTTCAATCAATTTCAGACTGCAGAATTTGGTAAAAATCTTCGATTTATTCATCTTTGAAGTTAGTGGTTGGTGTGTAAATTTGAACAATAGTCGTCGTATTAACTGGTCTTCCTTGTAGGTGTATGGATATTTTCCTGTCACTGACAGCCTTGTACTTCAGGATATATCTTGAAATATCCTTTTTGACGATGAACGCAATTCCATTCCTCTTCAAGTTGTCATTCCTGGCGTAGTAGACCATATGATTGTCTGATTCCAAATGGCCAACAGCAGTCCATTACAGCTCAGTAATGCCTAGGATATCAATTTTTATGGGTCCCATTTCATTTTTGATGACTTCCAATTTTCCTAGATTAATACTTTGTACATTCCACACTCTGATTATTAATGGATGTTTGCAGCTGTTTCCTTTCATTTTGAGTCTTGCCACATCAGCAAATGAAGGTCCTGAAAACTTGACTCCATCCATGTCATTAAAGCCGACTCTGCTTTGAGGAGGCAGCTCTCCCCTAGTTGTATTTTTAGTGCCTTCCAACCTGATTTGCTCATCTCCTGGCACTATATCAAATCATGTTCTGCTGCTATTCATAAGGTTTTCAGTGGCTAAATCTTTTCAGAAGTAGACTTCCAGGTCCTCCTTCCTAGTCTGATTAGTCTGGAAGCTCAGCTGAAACCTGTCTGCCACGGGTGACAGTGCTGGTATGTGAATATCTGTGGGATAGCTTCCAGAACCACAGAAACACACAAGCCCCCAAGTACAACAAACTGACAGACAGGTGGGGACACTAGCAGTTAGAGAAATGCAAATCAAAACCACAATGAGATACCACCTCACCCCGAAATTACTGGCATGAATCAAACAACAGAAAATAAATGTTGGAGAGGTTGCAGGGAGATTGGAACTCTTATGCACTGCTGGTGGAAATGCAAAATTGTACAAAATTTTGGTAAAGGTATGGCACTTCCTTAGAAACCTAGAAATAAAAATACCATATGATCCAGCAATGCTATTCCTAGGAATATATCCTAGAGAAATAGGAGTAGTCACACAAATAGACATATGCACAGCCATGTTCATTGCAGCACTGTTCATAATAGCAAAAAGATGGAAACAACCTCAATGCCCATCAATAGATGAATGGATAAACAAACTATGTTATATAATATGCAATGATAAAGAACAATGATGAATCTGCAAATCATCTCACAACATGGATGAATCTGGAAGGCATCATGCTGAGTAAAATAAGTCAATCACAAATGGCCAAATATTTGTGTGAAGGCACTACTATAAAAATTCATGAAAAGGTGTACACACACACACAAAGACAATCTTTGATGATTATGAGGGAAGGGATGGGTGGGGATGGAAAAACACTAAATGGACAATAGATAAGTGATAATTTTGGTGAAGGGTAGGACAGTACACAATACTGGGGTAGCCAGCACAGCTTGTACAAGGCCAGGTCATGGAAGCAAGCTCCATAGAGACATCCAAACTCCCTGAGGGACCAAATTGCTGAGTTGAGGGCTGTGGGGACCATGGTTTCAGGAAACTTCTAGCTCAATTGACGTAACAGTTTATAAAGACAATGTTCTACATTCTACTTTAGTGAGTAGTGTCTGGAATCTTAAAAAGCCTGTGAGTTGCCATCTAAGATACTCCACTGGTCTCACCCCATGGGAGAAAGGGAGAATGAAGAAAACTAAAGACGCAAGGGGAGGATTAGTCCAAAAGACCAATGGATCACAACTACCACAGCTTCCACCAGACTGAGTCCAGTACAACTGGGTGATGCCTGGCTACCACCACTGACTGCTCTGACAGAAATCACAATAGAGGGTCCTGGACAGAGCTAGAGAAAAATGGAGAGCAAAATTCCAACTCACACACACACACAAAAAGAAGACCATGCTTACTGGCCTGACAGAGACTGGAGAAATCTCGAGAGTATGGCCTCGGGACACCCTTTTAGCTTAGTAATGAAGTCACTCCTGATGTTCACCCTTCATCCAAAGATTAGACAGGCCCATAAAACAAAATGAAACTGAAGGGGCACAGCAGCCCAGGGGTAAGGACTAGAAGGCAGGAGGGGACAGGACAGCTGGTAATATGGAACCCAAGGTCAAGAAAAGGGAATGTTGCCTTGTGTTGGTTTTGCTAACCAACATCAAAAAACAATAAGTGTACTAATTATTAAATGAGAAGCTAGTTTGTTCTGTTAGCCTTCATTTAAAGTACAAACAAAAAAAGAAAAATTAAAGTCAGGCTTCTCAGACTTCACCATGTTTCAAAACCTCACAAAGTGCTTTTTAGAATCCATTTCTTTTGAGGAAACCTTGGTGGAGTAGTGGTTAAGTGCTATGGCTGCTAACCAAAATGTCAGCAGTTTGAACCCACCAGGCAGTCCTGGAAAACTCTATGGGGCAGGTCTACCCCATCCTGTAGGGTCCCTATGAGTCAGAATCGACTCAATGACAATGGCTTTGGTTTTTTTTTTTTTTTTGGTTGTTGTTATCTTTTGGCTATCTCCCCAGAGATCCAAGTCACTAGTTCTGAAGTGAGTTATGGAAACAAACCACCAGTATGAATAAAGGCCTTAGATGACTTATTTTTACAGGTGCTCTGGGGACATACATGGAGGCAGTTCTGCATGAGAAGACAGCTGGAGTGCCAGGTTAGAGACCACATTCCCAGTGTGATGCTGAACACAGTCGTAGCACCACCATTAGTGATGACCAGAACAGAAGGCTTTCCAGAAACTCTACTGATGGTCCTACAAGACCTACATGGTTGTCACCCCCACACCACGGAGATGATTCTGACTACATGTCCTGCTTTTGTTTTTACTTGTGGAAAGATGACTGACCTCCCTAGTCCTGCCAACTTTGCTTTTCTCCCATCGTGTTTTATAGTGAACACATCTTCCTCTAAACAAAGTCCATTTCCACAGATAAATTTTTACCCTAATAAATTCACATTAAAAATTATATATGAGAATTGTTACAATGCAGCCTTCCCCTTAAAACCTCACTGACTCAATTCACTTTACTTAATTGTATTTCTCTGTGTGAATACAACCAGAAATTACAAAGAAAAAAATGTAAGATAAATTGAATAAGGGGAAAAGTAAACAAACAAAAAACCCATATACCCTCTGTTATGAATTGAATCATGTCCCCCACAAATATGTCTTGTAAATCCTAACCTCCATGCCTGTGGTTGGAGCCCTAGTGGCACAGTGGTTAGGAGGCCTGCTGCTAACCAAAAGATCAGCATTTCATGAGAGTTCCTTGGAAACTCTATGGAGCAGTTTTACCCTGTCCTATGGCATCTCTATTAGTCAGAATTGACTCAAAGGCATTGGGTTACGATTGTGGTTACAGTCCCTTTTGGGAATGGATTGCCTTTGTTATGCTAATGAGGAAGGATTAGTGTAGGGAATATTTTGAGTCAATCTCTTTTGAAATATGAAGGAGATTAAACAAGCAAGTAGAGCAGAGATTGGCAAAGATTGATGCCAATCCACATGGAGATCTCCAAGGAACCAGAAAACAAGTGGAAAAGACAAGGATGTTGATACAGAGCTGACAGAGAGGGAAAGCTTTCCCTTACAGCCAGCACCTGAATTCAGACTTCTAGCCTCCTAAATTTTGAGAAAATAATTTGTTTGTTAAAACCATCCACTTGTGGTATTTCTGTTATAGCAGCACTAGATAACTAAGACAAACTCTTTTTTTTTCCAAGCAATGTATTGTACACAGCAAATAGTTTTCCTTCCAACAGTTTATACACAAATTGTTCTGTGACCCTGGTTGCTGTTCCCACAGTGGGTCAGCATTCCCCTTATTTCTACCTTGCTTCCCTGTTTCTATTCCTCCAGTTTCCCTGCCTCTCTTTGCCTTCTTATCTTTGCTTTTGGGCAAATGTTGCCCATTTGGTCTCTTACAGCTGATTGTTTCAAGAAACACTTTCCTCATGAATGTTATTGTTCATTTTATAGGCCAATCGATTGTTTGACTTCAAGGTGACCTCTGGGAGTGACTTCAGTTGCAGATTAAAAGGATGACTTAGGGCAATTATCACAAGGGTTCCTCCAGTCTCTATCAGTCCAGTAAGTCTGATCTTTTTTCATGAATTTGAGTTTTGTTCTATATTTTTCTCCCATTCTATCTGGGAAGTTCTATTGTGTCCAGACAGACACCTTCTTATCAGTAAATCAGTGAAAAGGAATCAGACAAATAAGGTGACTGAAAGATTACCAACCTTGCCTACTGATTATATTACTAAGACTAGTAAAAGCTGGTGATACATATTATGACAAATGTAAACCAATAAAACTGCTGAAACAAGTGGTAGAAATACAGGAAAGCAAAGAATTACAAGTTTTACAAATGATGACAAGATATAGAACACAATGACCCTAGTTAAATTTTATTGTATATTATGCACCAAACATTGTATTCAGTACTTGTAGTGGTTAGCGGGGTTGACTTCTCCACAGAAAATATACTCTAAGTCATCATTCTAAGGCTCTCATAGTAATTATTTTTCACAATACCAGAAATTTCATTAGGAAGGAACATATGAACCTATTATTTGTGATGAAATGGGATGAGTATTTTCTGTATGACTCCATGGAAAGGATATATTAATTAAAAAATTCTGTTGCCATCAAATCAATTCTGACTCATAGTGACCCTCTATTAGCAAAAGACACCACTCATCTGTCAGTTTGTCATACTGTGGTTGGCTTCTGTGTTCCTTTGATGCTGGAAGCTATGCCATTCCTATTTCAAATAGCAGCAGGGTCACTCATGGTGAACAAGTTTAGGGGAGCTTCCAGACAAAAACAGACTAGGAAAAAGGACCTGGTTACCTACTTCTGAAAAAATTGGCAAGTGAAAACCTTATGAATAGCAGTGGAACATTGTCTGATACAGTGCCAGAAGCTGAACCCCTCAGGTTCAAAGACACTCAAAATATGACTAGGGAAGAGTTGCCTCCTCAAATTAGAGTCAATCTTAAAGAAGTCAAATTTTCAGGACCTTCATTTGTTCATGTGGCACAACCCAAAATGAGAAGAAATATCTGCAAACATCCATTAATAATCAGAACTTAGAATACATGATGTAGGAAAATTGGAAGTCATCAAAAAAGAAATGCATAAAGATCGATATCCTAGGTATTATTGTTGTTGTTAGGTGCCCTCGAGTTGATTCCGGCTCATAGTAACCCCATGTACAACAGTAAGAAACACTGACTGGTCCTGCACCATCTTCACAATCATTGTTATGCTGGAGCCCATTGCTTAGCCACTGTGTCAATCCATCAGGTTGCTGACCCTATACTTCACCAAGCATGATGTACTTATCCAGGGACTGATCACTCCTGATAACACATCCAAAGTATGTGAGACATAGTCATTGCATCCCTGCTTCTAAGGGGCATTCTGGCTGTACTTCTTCCAAAACAGACTTGTTTGTTCTTTTGGCAGTCCATGGTATATTCAGTATTCTTCACCAACACCGTAGTTCAATGTCATCAGTTCTTGCCTCCTTCATTCATTGAACAGCTTTCGAACAAATATAAGGTGAATGAAAATACCATGGCTTAGGTCAGGTACTCCTTAGTCTTCAAGGTGACAACTTTGCTTTTCAATACTTCAAAGAGGTATTTTGCAGCCAATTTGCATCTTTTGATTTCTTGACTGCTGCTTCCATGTGTGTTGACTTTGGATCCAAGTAAAATGAAATCCTTGACAACGTCAATCTTTTCTCCCTTTATCATGATGTTGCTTATTGATCCAGGAGTGAGGATTTTTGTTTTCTTTATGTTCAGGTGTAATCCATACTGAAAGCTGTGGTCACTAGCTCACTAGGTATTAGTGAGCTAAAATGGATTGATATTGGCCATTTTCAATAGGACTTTCATATGATACACCATATTGGGAATGACAAAATGACGAAGAATGGTGTTGCATTCTTCAAAAAAAAAAAAATTTCAAGATCTATTCTGAAGTACAATGCTGTCAATGACAGGATAATATCCATAAATGTACAAGGAAGATCAGTTAAATAACTCTTATTCATGTTTACACACCAACCATTAATCCCAAAGATGAAGAAATTGAAGATCTTTATCAACTTCTGCAGTCTAAAATTGATCAAACATGCAATAAAGATCCATTGATTATTAGAGGTGATTGGAATGCAAAAGTTGGAAACAAAGAGGAAAGATTGGTAGTTGGAAAATATGCCTTGGTGATAGAAACAACACCAGAGATCATATGATAGAATTTTGCAAGACCGATGACTTATTCACTACAAATGCCTTTTTTCAACAATGTAAATGGCTACCATACACGTGGATAACACCAGATGAAATACACAGGAGTGAAATCGACTACATCTGTGGAAAGAGAAGATGGAAAAGCTCAACATCATCAGTCAGAACAAGGCCAGGGGCTGACTGTGGAATAGACCATCAGTTGTTCATAACAAGATCAAGTTGAAGGTGTAGAAAATTAGAGCAAGTCCATGAGAGGCAAAATACAGTCTTCAGTATATCCCACCTGAATTTAGAGACCATCTCAAGAATAGATTTGACACATTGAACACTTATGACCAAAGACCAGACAAATTGTGGAATGTCGTCAAGGATATCACACATGAAGAAAACAAAAGAACATTAAAAAGACAAGAAAAAAAGAAAAGACCAAAATGGATGTCAGAAGAGACTCTGAAACTTGTTTCTGAAGTTAGAGCAGCTAAACGAAATGGAAGAAATGATGAAGTAAAAGAGCTGAACAGAAGATTTCAAAGGGGGCGTTGAGAATATAAAGTAAACTGCTATAATGAAATGTGTAAAGATTTGGAGTTAGAAAACCAAAAACAATTTCTCAGCATATCTCGGCATTTCTCAAGCTGAAAAAACTGAAGAAAAAATTCAATTTTAAGGATTTTTTTTTTATAGTCAAAATATTGAAGGTCCCAGGAAACATTAAAAGAAGATAGAAAGGATACATGCAGTCACTGTACCAAAAAGAATTGCTTGACATTCATACATAAAGAACAATTGGCCTTGAAGGGAAAAGCCCAAGGTACACTGAAGGCATTGGAGACAAACAAGGATCCAGGAGCTGACAGAATACCAGTTGAGATGTTTCAACAAAGGGGTGCAGCGGTGAAGGTGCTCACTTGTCTATGCCAAGAAATTTGGAAGACAGCTACCTGACCAACTGACTGGAAGAGATCCATATTTGTGCCCATTCCAAAGAAAGATGATCCAACAGAATGTGGAAATTACCAAACAATATCATTAATATCACCTGCTAGTAAAATTTTGCTGAAGATAATTCAAAAGCAGTTGCAGTAGTACCTCCACAGGGGACTATCAGTAATTCAAGCCCCATTCAGAAGAGGTCATGCAACAGGGGATCTCGTTGCTGATGTCAGATGGATCTTGGCTGAAAGTATAAAATGCCAGGAAGATGTTTACCTTTGTTTTATTGACTATGCAAAGAAATTCAATTGTGTGGATCATAACAAATTATGGATAACATTGAGAAGAATGGGATTTCCAGAACACTTAATGGTGCTCGTGTGGACAGAATCTGTACATAATCCAAAAGGCAGTCATTCAAACAGAACAATGGCATGCTGTGTGGTTTAAAATCAGGAAAGATGTGGATCAAGGCTGTACTCTTTCACCATACTTATTCAATCTGTATGCTGAGCAAATAATCCAAGAAGCTGGACTATATCAAGAAGAATGTGACATCAGGAGTAGAGGAAAACTCATGAACAGCCTGCAACATATAGATGACACAACCTTGCTTGCTAAAAGCAAAAAGGACTTGAAGCACTTACTGATGAAGATCAAAACCCACAGCCTTCAGTATGGATTACATGTCAACATAAAGAAAACAAACTCCTCACAACTGGACCAATAAGAAACATGATAAACAAAGTAAGGATGGAATTTGCCAAGGATTTTGTTTTAGTTGGATCCACAATCAATGCCCATGGAAGCAGCGATCAGGAAATCTGCAAAAGACCTCTTTAAAGTGTTAAAAAACAAAGATGTCACTTTGTGGGTCCAGGTGCACCAGACCCAAGCCACGCCATTTTCAATCTCCTCATATGCATGCAAAAGCTGGAAAATGAATAAGGAAGACCAAGGAAGAGTTGATGCCTTTGATTTATGGTGCTGGGGAAGAATAGTGGATATACCATGGACTGCCAGAAGAGCAAACAAATCTGTGTTGGAAGAAGCACACTCAGAATGTCCCCTAGAAGGAAGTACAAAGAGACTCTGTCTGATGTACTTTGGACATGTTATCAGGAGTAACCCGTCACTGGAGAAGGACATCATGCTTGGCAAAGTAGGCAGTGAGTAAAAGAGAGGAAGACCCTCAATAAGATGGATTGACACAGTAGGTTTAAAGATGGCTGAACCATAGCAAAGATTGTGAGAAAGGTGCAAGACTGGGCAGTGTTTCATTCTGTTGTATATAGGATTGATTTGAGCTGGAACCTACTCAAAAGCACCTAAAAATGACAATTAACAACAGGTTCATGGAGAAAGAGTGACCTTGTGTGGTTGAGCATTGTAACTGGATATGATGCATAAGTCTGTGGCAGCCATTCCTGGCCATGAGGGTAACCATTCCTAGGATGAAGGTACCTTGTTGAAGCCACCTCATGGAAGACTAAAAAAATTCTTTTTTTTTTTTCTTTTGCATCCTCTATCTCTGAAGTTCTTGTAATGAAAGTTAACTCTATTGTTTATGTATTTTAGAGTCAAGGTTTATATTTTCTTACTAGAATCAAAGCCTTCTAATAAGATTCAATTATCACAGTCATCTGAAGCCACTGAGATAATCCAAATAAGCCAATTTTATACATTATGTAGGGGAAATTGTGGTTCAGTGGTAGCATTCTCACTTTCCATCGAGAGACCCAGTTCTGATTTTTGGTCAATAAACCTCATGTGCCACAACAACCTGTCTGTCTGTGGAGCATTGAGCATTGTTATGATGCTGAATCGGTTTCAGTGGCTCTTCCACATTAAGGTTAACTAGGAAGAAAGCCCTGGCTATCTTCTCCCAAAAAACCAGCCAGTGAGACCCTATGGATCACAATGATTCTACCCATTATGGACGGTGTTGCCATGAGTCAAGTGCCAGGGTGATGGCAGCTAGCAACAACACCCAGTACAAAAATAAATGATTAAACTGAGTATGGTGGATGCTAACGTTACCCGGACACACAGGTTTTACCAATGACATGTCATATTAATATCTAAATTTGGGCATAAAGGGTCAGCTCTCTGGTCTCGCAGTGGGATTAAGCCTGATTTCCATTCACATGACTCAGTCCATGGCATCAGGCGGAAGCTAGTCTCTAGCTTTTCCCACAGCCTTGTCTGCATCCTTTCCCTACCCTTCTACCGTCTCCTGCTTTCTTTATTCTGAGACTGTGCCACAAAAATAAATCAACCCTGCCTCAGGCTCCGCTTCTATGGAACTTGCCCAAAGAGACTCAGCTTAGAGAATTAAAATAATTTGTCAAACAACACAGAGCTACACAAAGAATAAAGTCAAATTTCAAACCTAAGTTGAATTGCACTTAGCCATTATGTTGTGTTGTCATTTTAAAAGAACGTGGTAATGGGAGAGTCAGGCATTCTGCCTCACATGTATTCTTTTCCCTTTGATGCCATCTAGAAATCCAAGCTGAAAGTAGGTAGGTAAGATAATCACTGAAAAGCAGTTATGCTCCTGAAAATTTTTCTGTAAGCCCCCTTCACATCCCTGTTTCTCAGGCTATAGACAAAGGGGTTCATCATGGGAGTGGCCACAGTGTACATCACTGAAGCTACTGCAGTCTTCCTGGAAGAGTGTGTAAATGCAGCACTAACATACGTGCCTAAGCCCGTCCCATAAAACAAGGAAACAACTGAGAGGTGAGACCCACAGGTGGAGAAAGCTTTATACTTTCCACCTGCTGATGGCATTCTCAAAATGGAGGAAGCAATTTGTATATAAGAGAAAATGATTCCACAGAGAGGAACACCACATAATACGGTAGCTGCAAAATATGAGAAGATGTTATTGAGGAGGGCATCAGAACAGGCAACCTCAATGACCTGAAGAACTTCACAAAAAAAGTAAGGAATTTCCGGATCTGGGCCGAAGGACAGTTGCAACACCATCAGACCGTGGAACAAGGCACTCATGATCCTAATGAACAAGGAAGGTAGAAACAGCAGGCCACAGAGGCGAATGCTCATGATGACTGTGCATGTCAGTGGGTGACAAATTGCCACATAGCGGTCATAGGCCATTACTCCCAGGAGAAAATTTTCCAAAGCACCAAAAATCAGGACAAAGCAGAGCTGGTGAGGCAGCCTGCATAAGTGATGCTCTGATTCTGTGTTTGGAGGCTCGCCAGCATTTTTGGGATCATGGCTGTGCTAAAACAGATGTCAGTGAAGGACAGATTGGCAAGAAAGAAATACATGGGGGTGTGGAGGTAGGAGTCAAAGGTGACAGCCAGGACAATGAGTAGGTTTCCCAGGGAGTGATCACATACATGGACAAGAACAGGCTAAAGAGGAGGGGCTGCAGTTCTAGATCCTCTATCAGTGCTAGGAGAAGGAATTTTGAAATATCTGTTTTATTTCTGGGTTCCATATTGTTGATGAATATGATGGAAAAGATATGATAAGACAGTAAAATGCATGGTTCCTGGAACAGCAGCCGCTGCATCACCAGAGGCAAAAATCATCTTGGGAAAGAACAAAAGGAATAAAGAGGAAAACAAATAGGATGTCTTCATTATGCATACTTTGTTACTTAAAAAATAAACAGATGTTGATACAGCAGAGAATTCTGGAAAGGGGCAAAATTGCATCCATGGTTTTTGTTCTGTTTTTGCACAATCTGCTGGCATGATCTTTTATATATTAGGTAATTTTACAAAAACAAACAGATAGGGACGTAGCCTAATGTGTCTGTCTGGGTCTCCAACTCCTTCATCATAGTTCAGAGGCAGACAACAGAGTTAATATGAAAGTGTGTTAAGAACCGGAGATGGAAGGGTAAAGTGAAGCAGTCCCCTTCCCCACAAGAATGCAGGTAAATGTCAGACAATTCTGTTATAGTCATCCTGTTTGCTCAGGAAGAACAGGGCCCCTGCCCTTACAGAGAGAAGGAGGCTAATGGAATGAGAGTTGCTTGAACATTGATGCTAAGATGCAAGGAAAAATGTCAGAATATTTCTGGCAGACAGGCAGAAGTTCTATGGGTTACTTGGTTCCAATCATTTTATGCATATACTCTATTCACATCTTCACCTGGATGAATCTGTATTAAAATAACCGTCCTTATTTCCAGACATTAGCTAAGCCATTTTTAGTTACCTGGTGACAGCACTGAGGAATGATCACACCTGCCCTGGATGGTGAAGTTGGAAGATATGTCCTCAGGAAAGGCAAAGGAGCTAAATGAGGCATGAGGTCTCAGAGTAAGAAGCATCACTGGTGGGCGGAGTCTCAGGTGTGCCTGCTTCCTGACTATGGGAGGGCTGTTGAGTGAAGTGGTCACAGCAGACTATTTGCAGTCTCTATGTCCCTTGGGGCTCAATAGCCAAAGCTCCTCATTAACCAAACACTTTTATTGTCATTCTGATCCCAGGGCAATGCAAATCTGTAAAGACCAAGACAATAGGAGACATCCAAATTGGAAAAGAAAAGAAACACTACATCTATTCACAAATGACATGACACTTGTTATAGACTGAACTGAGCCCCACAAAAATGTGTGTATCTGTTTGGCTGGGCCATGGTTCCCAGTATTGTGTGATTGTCCACCATTTTGTCAGCTTATATGATTTTCTATGTGTTATAAATCCTGCCTTTATGATGTTAATCAGGGTGGAGGGGCAGCAGTTGTGTTGATAAAGCAGGGCTCAATCCACAGGATTGGATTGTATCTTGAGCCAGTTTCTTTTGGGATATAAAAAAGAGATGCAAGCAGAGAGACAGGGGGACCTTATACCACCAAAAAAGCAGTGCCGTGAGCACAGTGCATTCTTTGGATGCAGGGTTCCTGCAAGCAGAAGCTCCTAGACCATGGGAAGATTGATGAGAAGGACTTTTCTCCAAGCCAAGAGAGAGAGAAAGTTTTCCCCTGGGACTAACACCCTGAATTTGGACTTTTAGCCTACTTTACGGCACTGGGTTGGGTTACTGGGTTACTGTGAGGAAATAAATTTCTCTTTGTTAAAGCCATCCACTTGTTGTAGTACTGTTATAGCAGAACTAGATAACTAAGACAACCATATATATATGTATATATATATATATAAAATATGTTGTTGTTGTTAGGTACTGTCAAGTTGGTTCCAACTCACAGCAACCCTATGTACCATAGAACAAAACATGGCCTGATCCTTCACCATGCTCACATTCATTGTTATGCTCGAGCCCATTGTTGCAGTCACTGTGTCACTCCATCTCATTGAGGGTCTTCCTGTTTTTCACTGACCCTGTACTTTACCAAGCATGAAGACCTTCTCCAGGGACTGATCCCTCCTGACAACATGTCCAAAGTATGTAAGACACAGCCTCGCCATCCTTGCTTCTAAGGAGCATTCTGGTTGTACTCCTCCCAAGACAGATTTTTTTGTTCTTTTGGCAGTCCCTGGCATATTCGATATTTTTCACCAACACCGCAATTCAGAGACGTCAAATCTTCTGCAGTCTTCCTTATCCACCATCTAGCTTTCAGATAGATGCGTATGATGCAATTGAAAATACCATGGCATGGTTCAGGTGCACCTTAGTCTTCAAGGTGAAAGCTTTGCTTTTCAACACTTTAAAGAGGTTCTTTGCAGCAGATTTGACAAACGCAATGCATTTTTTGATATCTTGACTGTTGCTTCCATAGGTGTTGATTGTGGATCCAAGTAAAATGAGATCCTTGACAGATTCAGTCTTTTCTGTTTGTCGTGATGTTGCTTATTGGTCCAGTTGTGAGGATTTTTGTTTTATGTTGAGATGCAATCCATACTGAAGGCTGTGGTCTGTTGATAATTCTGCTGAATTACCTTTCTTTGGAATGGGCACAAATATGATCTCTTCCAGTTGTTTGGCCAGGTAGCTGCCTTTCTTCCAAATTCCTTGGCATGGACAAGTGAGTGCTTCCAGTGTTGCATTCATTTGTTGAAACATCTCAATTGGTATTCTATCAATTTGTGGAACTTTGTTTTTCACCAATGCCTTCGGTTCAGCTTGGTGTTCTATTGACTATGCAAAGGCATTCAACTTTGTGGATCATAACAAATTATGGATAACATCTAGAAGAATGGAAATTCCAGAACACTTGATTTTGCTCATGAGGAACCTGTACATAGATCAAGAGACAGTCTTTTGAGCAGAACAAGGGGGCACTTTGTGGTTTAAAGTCAAGAAAAGTGTGCTTCAGAGTTGCATCCTTTCACCATACTTATTCAATCTGTATGCTGAGCAAATAATTTGAGAAGACTGTATCAAGAAGAAGGAGGCATCAGAATTGGAGGAAGACTCGTTAACAACCTGCATTATGCAGATGACACAACCTTTGCTTGCAGAAAGTGAAGAGGACTTGAAGTACTTACTGATCAAGTTCGAAGACCACAACCTTCAGTATGGATTACATCTCAATACAAAGAAAGAAAAAGTCCTCACAACTGGACCAATAAGGAACATAATGATAAACAGGGAAAAGACTGAGGTTATCAAGGATTTCATTTTACTTGGGTCCGCAATCAAGACCCATGGATGCAGCTGTCAAGAAATCAAAAGACACATTGCATTGGGCAAATCAGCTGCAAAAGATCTCTTTAATGTTTTGAACAGCAAAGATTTCACCTTGTAAACTAAGTTGTGCCTGACCCGATCCATGGTGTTTTCAATCACCTCCTATGCATGTGAAAGCTGGACAATGAATAAAGAAGACCAAAGAAGAACTAACACCTTTAAATTGTGGTGTTGGAGAAGAGTATTGGATATACCATGAACTGCCAAAAGAACGAACAAATCTGTCTTGGAAGAAGTACAACCAGAATGCTCCTTAGAAGCAAGAATGGTGAGACTACATCTCACATACTTTGGACATGTTGTCCAGAGGGATCAGTTTCTGGAAAAGGACATCATACTTGGTAAAGTAGAGGGTCAGCAAAAAAGGGGAAGACCCTCAATTAGATGGATTGACACAGTGGCTGCAACAATGGGCTTAAGCGTAACAATGACTGTGAGGATGTCACGGGACCAGGCAGTGTTTCGTTCTGTTGTACATAGAGCCACTATGAGTCAGAACTGACTCGGTGGCACCTAACAACAAAACATCTGCATTAGAAAAGATATCTGTTATGAAACGTCACCATACATGATGTAAAAAAATACAGCATTGTTTGTCAATGAATTACTGCTATACCCAGGAACACGATTGAATTTCAAAAAGCGTAATCAGGATACAAAATTCATACATTAAGATTTATCTACTAACATGTTTAAAAAGAGACAAATTTGTAAACTGGATAGGGATATACATAGAGGTGATTAAAAATAATCGTTAATTCCATTGCCAGTTTTATAAAGAAAATATGATCTAATACTGCCAATTTCACATGTTTATTAGCTTCCTAGAGCCCATAAAAGGGTACCACAAAGTAGGTGGCTTAAAATATGGAAAAATTATTGTGTCACAGTTCTGGAGGTTGGAGGTGTGAATTCATGGTGTTAGCAGGCTATTGTCTTTCTGAAGGCTCTAGGGAAAGATTCTTGTTTCTCACAGTTTCTGGTATCCCCAGGCATTCTTTGGCTTGCAGCTGCACCATAACTCTTCCTCTGTGTTCAGATGACCATCCTTCCTCTGTCTCTGTCTCTTTTATAAGGATACCACTTACCGGATTTGAACCCACTCTATTCCATTATGACCTCATGTTACCTTAACTGATAACAGCTTTGAAGAGAGCCTATTTCTGAACAAGATCCCCTTCAAAGGTACTAGGGAATTAGGACTTGTTGGAGGATGTAATTCAGTCCA
Organism: Loxodonta africana; assembly: GCF_030014295.1. Taxonomy (NCBI): domain Eukaryota; kingdom Metazoa; phylum Chordata; class Mammalia; order Proboscidea; family Elephantidae; genus Loxodonta; species Loxodonta africana. The sequence goes on from NC_087344.1 coordinate 19,802,291, forward strand.
TAATAAAAAGATTCAACAAATTGAAGAACATCAGAGAAAATGATAAATACGGAATTCAAGATAGTGTTTGCCACCAGGAGGGTAGAAGGCTATAACACAAGGAGACCTTTCAAATGGTTTCTATGGTGATGTCATTGCTTTATTTTTAAACTAGGTCACAGGCATATGAGTTTTCATTATATCACGATTCTTTAAGAACTATAGATACATTTTACACACTGTTTTACTATTGTATTTTAAAAAATAAAATTGGAAATATTTCAATGTCCAGATTCTTTCATATTCCAGGTTTTAAATACATTCTCCCATATTCTTCTACTATTAAAGTCCCTAAGCCTGCCAACTCTCCTTTTCCACTGTCCTATTTTATACAAAATGTCTTCCTCAAAATAAAGTCCATCTCCGCAGAAAAACTTTTCCTCACAAATACACTTTAAAAAGTTTTATATGAGATCCCTAATAGTATGGCCAGCCCACTATGACTTCAATGATTTAATTAATTTTACTCAACTGTATTTCTTTGTATTGGCTCTACTATATCAAACAATGACTCCACTAGAGATGACAAAGAAAAATTGCAAAATAAGGTAAGTAACGAGAAAACTAAAAGCTTCCATACACTCTTATCAATACCTCAATGAGAAGGAATCAAAGCAAATAAGGTTTCAGAAACATTATTTCCCTTTTCCCTGCCTATTCAATAATTTATCATTTGATTATATTACTAAGACAAGTAAAAGCTGCTGATAGATATTATGATAAATGTAAACAAACAAAACTTCTGAGGTAAGGTATAGAAATATGTGAGAGCAAGAAATAACAAGCCTAATAAATAATGGCAACATATGGAACACACGTGTCTTAGTTAAATTTTATTGAATGTTATATGCCAGGCATTGTATTAAATGCTTGTAATAGTTATAAGGGTTATCCTTCCAACAGGCTAAGGCTCTCATAGTAATTATTTGTTCCCCAAACAGAAATTTGATTAAGAAGGGATATATGATGCTATTCTCAGTGATGAGATGGGAGGAGACATCTTCTGTATGGAAAGGTCTATTAACAATAGATCTACTATCAACAATAGGTTCAGGGACAAATGGTCAGTTTTGTGGCTCTGAGTATCACGTCTGGATATAATACCTGACTGTTGCAGCCATTTGTCACCACGAGGGGAACCATTGCTAGGTGAAACCATCTCAAGGGGAATGAATGAATCCCTACTGTAATGTTCCAGTACATTTCTTAACTCTGAAGTCTTTGTAATGAAAGACAATGCTCTTTACTGTGGGAGCATATTAAAGTCGGTGTTTATATTTTCTAATTACAACTGATGGCTTCCTCACTGATAAGGTTTAATTATATCACAATCATTAGAAACCACTGAGATAATCTAATTATGCCAATTTTATAGATTATGAAGGGGAACAGCAGTGGTTCAGTGGCAGAATTCTCGCCTTCCATGTGAAAGATCCATGCTTGATTTTTGGCCAATGCACCTCAGGCATTGTCACTGGAGACTTGTGTGTTGCAGTGATGCTGAAAATTTTTCAGCAAAGCTTCCAACTAAGATAAACAAGGAAGAAAGGCCTTGTAATCTGCTCATAAAAAATAGGCCAAAAAAGACACTATGGATAATAATGGTATGATCCTGTTGTGTCATGAGTTGATGGCTAACTTAGCAGCATATAAAATGAACAACAATAGACAATAAAATGGAGCATGGTGGATGCCGATGTTATCTTAAACACATATAGTTTACCAATGACGTGTATTGGTAAGAACTATATTGACACATAAAAATTCAGCTCCCTTGACTGTCATTGGGATTAACTGGGTTTCCATTCTCATGGCTCTATCCATGGGATCAGGCTGAAGCTAGTCTCTAGCTATGCCTACAGATTTGCCTACATTCTTTACTTACCCTATCCACCTTTTCCTGCTTTTTAAATTCTAAGAATGTTCCCCCCAAATCAGTTAATAAAGAACCCTGGCTCAGGCTCTGATTCTATAGACCCTGACTAAAGAAACCGAGTTTAGAGAGTTGAAATTATTTGTCAAGCATCACACAGTACACAAGAAACAAAGTCAGGTTTAAAAACCAAATTGAATTGCATTTAGCCATTATGTTGTCTAGTCCTTTTAGACAAACACAGAGATGGAAGAGTCAAGTATCCCACCTCATGAGCATTCTTTTACCTTGACAAAATCTAAAAACCCAAGTCCAAATGAGGTAATATAATCAATGAAAAGCAGATATGCTCCTGACCAGTTTCCTCAAGGATCCCTTCCTGTCCTTGTTTCTCAGGCTATAGATGAAGGGGTTCATCATGGGAGTGACCATAGTGTACATCATTGAAACAACTGCAGTCTTTCTGGATGAGTGGATAAATGCAGCACTAATATATGCACCAAAAGCTGTCCCATAAAATAAGAAAACAACTGACAGGTGAGATCCACAGGTAGAAAAAGCTTTATGCTTTCCACCAGCTGATGGCATTTTCAAAACGGAGGACACAATTTGGGTATAAGAGAAAATAATCCCAAACAGAGGAATGCCACCCAACATGCTAACTGCAAAATATATGAAGATGTTATTGATGAGGGTATCAGAGCACGCAACCTTGGTGACCTGAATAACTTCACAGAAGAAGTAGGGGATTTTCGGATCTATACAGAAAGACAGGTGCAACCCCAACAGGCTGTGGATCAGGGCATCCACAGTGGTAATGAACAGAGAGAGCAGAGTCAGCAGGCCACAAAGGCAGGGGTTCATGATGACCGTGTACCTCAGTGGGTGACAAATGGCCACGTAGCGGTCATAAGCCATTGCTGCAAGAAGAAAATTTTCCAAAGCAGCAAAAACCAGGACAAAGCAGACCTGGGTGAGGCAGCCTCCATAAGTGGTGCTCTGATTCTGTGCTTTGAGGTTCACCAACATCTTTGGGATCGTGGTTGTGCTGAAACAGATGTCAGTGAAGGAGAGATTGGAAAGAAAGAAGTACATGGGAGTGTGGAGGTGAGAGTCAGACCCAACAGCCAGGATGATAAGCAGGTTTCCAAAGACAGTGACCAGGTATATGGACAAAAACAGGATAAAGAGGAGGAACTGCAGTTCCAGATCCTCTGTTAGTCCCAAGAGAAGGAATTCGGAAACACTTGTTTGGTTTCTAGTTTCCATATTGTTGATGTATCTGATGGAAAAAATGGTGTGACAAGACAATCAAATGTATGAGCCCTAGACCAAAAGCAGCAGCACCAGAAACAAATGCCATCTGGGGGAAAGGTAAGAGAGGAATGGTGGGAAATACAGAGGGGGTATCTTCTGTATGCCCATTATTAATTCATTTAATTTTAAAAAAAGACCAGAAGCTGATGTAGCCGGGTGTAAACATTTATTTAATAAGAAAAGGGTAAGGTGCTGTATTTTTTTTTTTTTTTAATTACACTATCTGTGCTGTTGGAGCCCTGGCTGTGCTGTGGTTAAGACCTTGGCCGCTAACCCAAATGTCAACAGTTTGAATCCACCAGCTTCTCCTTGGAAACCCTATGGAGCCATTCTACTTTGTCCTATAGGGTCACTATGAGTCAGAACTAACTCAATGGCACATAACAACAACATCTGTACTGTTACGATAATTTTAAATGTTTGGTAACTTTAAAGAGAAACAAGTAGACTACGGAGGCAGCCTGAAGAGTTTGCCTCAGGCTCTACCTCTTCCTCCAGAGACTAGTACAGGCCACAGAGATACTAAAAAATTGTGTTAAGAACCAGGAATGGAAACTTAAGGGGAAGCTGATAACCCTCATCCTTCACCATCACAAGAATGCAACTAAATGATAGAGAATTTTTAAAGTCATGCTGTATAAGAAGGGGCAGATTTCTGCTCAGGAGGAAAATGGTCCATGCCATTGTAAAGACAATTAAAAGACTGGTAGAATAAAAGTTCCCTGATATTGGTACAAAGATATAAGGAAACATGCAAGGGAGATGGAAGACGGTTAGGTATGAGTTATTGGCAGACTTGGTTCAAATCATTTCATGCATGTACTCTCTTCACAGCTTCCCCTGGATGAAGCTGTAGTGAAACACCTGTCTTCATTTTTAAACGTTAAAGAACCACAGGTTACGTGGCTGGTATCACTGAGGAATGATGCTTGACATCTTCCCCAAATGTAGAAGATGTGTTTCCAGGAAAGGTGGAGGGACAAGTGAGGGACAAGGCTCCTCCATATGAGGATCAACTGTGGGCGGAGTCTCAGGGGCACTGCTTCCTGACTGGGGGTGGCTGTTGAGTGAGGTGGTCATAGGCATAGTATTTGCATTCTCTGTCTCTCTGGGGGATAAATAGCCAAAGCTCCTCATTAATCGAACACTTTTAGTGTCATTCTGATCCCAGGGCAGCGTAGATCCTTAAAGACAAAGACTTCAAAAAGAGAAATTCATGATGGTTGATTTCGTGACCCCGTAAAGGCAGCTACATGCCATTCGCCCCTCTTCACCTGTTCCTGTTCACCTCCATGTCACATACCTTGTACTTGTGAATGCATTATCCTTCTCTAATTGTGTTTCAGTCTTCTTTTTCTAATTACAGCTGAAAGCATCTCTGTCTTTCCAAAGACATTAGAAAACCTGAATCCTATTTTAGGTGTGAAGATATTGTTTACATATATGGATATGACATTTAGAAATATAGCTAAAAAATAAGATACTGTAAAATACAAATATTCAGTGCTGTTTCTTTCTAAAAGTCATTGAATGTCCCTTGAACCTTAATCTTCGTTCTGTATATTTTACATAGAGATATTCTAAGCTAGTCTCTGTGATCAATTCTGACTGTGATAACGATAGATAGACTTGTTACTTCTTTTTTAGGGTTCCGTAGCCAGAGTATCCAGTTTCATGACAGTAGATTCTATGTAAAATTTTATTCACGTTAGTGGAAACAGGTTGATATTTTGGCTCCTGATTTTTAATGGAGTTATGAGAATTCACAGTATAGGCACTAGTATGCAGTTCATCCATAATCTCGGTAGATTTAGACAGATAACAGCCATTATTTAAGAGGTGAAGATGGTGCTCCAATTTAGTATGCACTCAAATACATTCACCTTTAATGAACTCACTATTTTCATGGGTTCATCAGTTTATTTTAGCACGTCTATTTCTACATAAATTTTTTAACCTATATTTTTCTACATATATTATTGAAAAACCCAGCTTGAGACAAGACGGCATTGTGATGTTACCCTTTGCCGTCTTAACTCCATTCACTTCAAATGCATGAAATAAGAGATAAAATAGAACAAGATACAGCCGGCCTCAAAAAAAAAAAAAAAAAACTTTTCCAGGCCCCACAGAAACACCTGAAGCATAAAAAAATACAAGTTAAGTTTTCTAGGTAGTATAAAAAAGAAAAACAAACAATAACAACAAGATACTCAAACATAAAGTGGTGCATATAACAGCTGCAAGTTTCAGAAAAGCCTCCATGGAGGAAATAACTCAAGTTACCAGCTGTCATGGTGGCTGAATTTGTGATACTCTCAGTACTACCAAGTTGGGGAGTCAGGAAATGGAATTCAGGATTGGAGGAGTGGTGATTGGTGAACCTGTAGGACAAGAAAGAGGGAGCACATAATTGCAAAAGAGAGAGGGGAAAATAACCTTGCCATTCAAGTGAAATATGTAAGTTTTAATTTAAATAACCATGAAGAAAAACGATGCAAACAGAATCAACAACATCAAAAATAATCAAATCATAGAGGCCAGCAGAGGTTGTAATGATAAGTGCTGGGAGAATAGAAAAGATGAGATCAAAGACATAGTGTTGGGCAGATTATACAAACTTCACCAAATGGAAAGGGAAGATGAAGAATGACCAGGTACAGAGATTTTTTTTTTTTTAATAATCCTAAAAGTATGGTAACAGCAACAACAACACAATGATGGTACCTTGGATCATGGTGATTAACAGTGAAGGTGGCGAAATCTGATGGGATTCTGCATATATTTGCATTGGATAGACAGCATAGTTCCCTGAAGGGGTGGGCAGAGGGTATAAAAAAAAGAGAGAAATCAAAGATAATGATCAGTGGAGAAAACTGCTCAGCACCTAAAAGAATGGAGTTGACAACCATTGTGACCATGGGCTAATAGTCTCAATATCAGGGCTGTATTTTGGAACATGTTTAGTTTGAGGTGCCTCTTAGGCAGCCACATAGAGATATCAAGTGGACAGGTAACTACACAAGTCTTCAATCCAGAGGAGTGTTCCTTTCTGGAGATATAAATTGGGGAGTTCTTAGTGTGTGTTGTTGTGAGGCGGCATCAAGTTTCTCCCTTGCATAGTAGAACTATCCTGTGTCTAGTAGAACGAAATACTGCCCAGTCCTGAGCCATCCTCACAATCAATTCCGTTTGAGCTCTTTGTTGCAGCAACTGAGTTAATCCATCTCAACGAGGGCATTCCTCTTTTTCGCTGACCCTCTGCTTTACCAAGCATGATGTCCTTCTCCAGGTAACGTTCCCTCCAGATAACATGTCCAAAGTACATGAGATGAACTCTAGCCATCCTCACGTCTAAGGAGTATTCTGGCTGTTCTGAGACAGATTTGTTTGTACTACCGGCAGTTCATAGCATATTCAGTATTCTTCACCAGCGCCATAATTCAAAGGCATCAATTCTTCTTCGGTCTTTGTTCATTGCCCAACTTTTTTTTTTTAATATAATTTTTATTGTGCTTTAAGCGAAAGTTAACAAATAAAGTCAGTATCTCACACAAAAACCCACATACACCTTGCTAAACCCTCCCAATTACTCCCCCTAAAGTAACAGCCCGCTCTCTCTCTCCACTCGCTCTTTTCGTGTCCATTTTGTCAGCTTCTAACCCCCTCCACCCTCTCATCTCCCCTCCAGGCAGGAGATGCCAACATAGTCTCAAGTGTCCACCTGATCCAAGAAGCTCACTCCTCACCACCATCCCTCTCCAACCCACTGGCCAGTGAAATCCGTGTCTGAAGAGTCGGCTTCGGGAATGGTTCCTGTCCTGGGCCAACAGAAGGTCTGGGGGCCATGACCACCGGGGTCCTTCTAGTCTCAGTCAGACTTTTAAGTCTGATCTTTTTATGAGAATTTGGAGTCTGCATCCCACTGCTGTCCTGCTCCCTCAGGGGTTCTCTCTTGTGTTCCTTGTCAGGGCAGTCACTGATTGTAGCCAGGCACCATCTAGTTCTTCAGGTCTCAGGATGGTGTAGTCGCTGGTTCATGTGGTGCTTTCTGTCTCTTGGGCTCATAATCGCCTTGTGTCCTTGGTGTTCTTCATTCTCCTTTGATCCAGGTGGGTTGAGACCAATTGATGCATCTTAGATGGCTGCTTGCGAGCATTTAAGACCCCAGACGCCACTCTTCAAAGTGGGATGCAGAATGTTTTCTTAATAGATCTTATTATGCCAATTGACTTAGATGTCCCCTGAAACCATGGTCCCCAGACCCCTGCCCCTGCTATGCTGGCCTTTGAAGCATTCAGTTTATTCAGGAAACTTCTTTGCTTCTGGTTTAGTCCAATTGTGCTGACATCCACTGTATTGTGTGCTGTCTTTCCCTTCACCTAAAGTAGTTATCTGCTATCTAATGAGTGAATGCCCCTCTCCCACCATCCCTCCCTCCCCCCTCTCGTAACAACAAAAGAATGTTTTCTTCTAGGTTTAAACTATTTCTCAAGTTCTTATAATAGTGGTCTTATACAATATTTGTCCTTTTGCAACTGACTAATTCCACTCAGCATAATGCCGTCCAGATTCCTCCATGTTATGAAAAGTTTCACAGATTCCTCACTGTTCTTTATTGATGCCTAATATTCCATTGTGTGAATATACCATAATTTATTTATCCATTCATCCATTGATGGGCACCTTGGTTGCTTCCATGTTTTTGCTATTGTAAACAGTGCTGCAATAAACATGGGTGTGCATATATCTGTTCCTGTAAAGATTCACTTCTGTAGGATATATTCCAAGGAGTGGGATTGCTGGATCCTATGGTAGTTCTATTTCTAGCTTTTTAAGGAAGTGCCAAATCGATTTCCAAAGTGGTTGTACCATTTGACATTCCCACCAGCAGTGTAGAAGTGTTCCAATCTCTCCACAACCTCTCCGTTTATTATTATTTTTTTTTTTTGGATTAGTGCCAGCCTTGTTGAAGTGAGGTGAAATCTCATTGTAGTTTTGATCTGCATTTCTCTAATGGCTAACGATCATGAACATTTCCTCACATATCTGTTAGCTACCTGAATGTCTTCTTTAGTGAAGTGTCTATTCATATCTTTTGCCCATTTTTTAATTGGGTTATTTGTCTTTTTGCAGTACCATGTAGATTTTATAGAGATCAGGTGCTGATCAGAAATGTCATAGGTAAAAACTTTTTCCCAGTCTGTAGGTAGTCTTTTTACACTTTTGATGAAGTCTTTGGATGAGCATAGGTGTTTGATTTTTAGGAGCTCCCAGTTACCTAGTTTCTCTTCTACATTCTTTATAATGTTTTGTACAGTGTTTATGCCATGTATTAGGGCTCCTAACGTTGTCCCTATTTTTTCCTCCGTGATCTTTATCGTTTTAGATTTTATATTTAGGTCTTTGATCCATTTTGAGCTTGTTTTTGTGCATGCAGTGAGGTATGGGTCTTGTTTCATTTTTTTGCAGAGGGATATCCAGTTATGCCAGCACCATTTTTTAAAAAGACTGACTTTTCCCCATTTAACTCTTTTGGGGCCTTTGTCAAATAGCAACTGCTCATATGTGGGTGGAATTACGTGTGGATTCTCAATTCTGTTGCATTGGTCCATGTATCTGTTGTTGTACCAGTACTGGGCTCTTTTGACTACTTCGGCGGTATAACAGGTTCTAAAATCAGGTCAAGTAAGGCCTCCCACGTTGTTCTTCTTTTTCAGTAATGCCTTATTTATCCGGGGCCTCTTTCCCTTCCATATGAAGTTGGTGATTTGTTTCTCCATCTCGTTAAAGAATGTCGTTGGGATTTGGATTGGAATTGCATTAAATGTATAGATCACTTTTGGTAGAATAGACATTTTTATAATGATAAGCCTTCCTATCCACAAGCAAGGTATGTTCTTCCACTTATGTAAGTCTCTTTTGGTTTCTTGCAGAAGCGTACTGTAGTTTTCTTTGTATAAGTCCTTTACATCTCTGGTAAGATTTATTCCTAAGTATTTTATCTTTTGGGGGGCTACTGTAAATGGCATTGATTTGGTGATTTCCTCTTTGATGTTCTTTGTGTTGGTGTAGAGGAATCCAACTGATTTTTGTATGTTTATCTTGTATCCCGATACACTGCTGAACTCTTCTATTAGTTTCAGTAGTTTTCTGGAGGATTCCTTAGGGTTTTCTGTGTATAAGATCATGTTATCTGCAAGTAGAGATACTTTGACTTCTTCCTTGCCAATCTGGATGCCCTTTTTTTCATTTTCTAATTGCTCTGGCTAGGACTTCCAGCACAATGTTGAAGAAGAGTGGTGATAAAGGGCATCCTTGTCTGGTTCCTGATCTCAGTGGGAATGTTTTCAGGCTCTCTCCATTTAGGGTGATGTTGGCTGTTGGCTTTGTATAAATCCCCTCTATTATGTTGAGGAATTTTCCTTTTATTCCTATTTCACTGAGGGTTTTTATCATGAATGAGTGTTGAACTTTGTCACATGCCTTTTCTGCATCAATTGATAAAATCATGTGATTCTTGTTCTTTGTTTTATTTATGTGTTGGATTGCATCGTTTTTCTAATGTTGAACCATCCCTGCATACCTGGTATAAATTCCACTTGGTCATGGTAATTCTTTTTTGGATATGTTGTTGAATTGTATCGGCTAGAATTTTGTTGAGGATTTTTGCATCTACATTCATGAGGGATATAGATCTATAATTTCTTTTCTTGTGGTGCCTTTACCTGGTTTTGGTATCAGGGATATGGTGGCTTCATGGAATGAGTTTGATAGTATTCCATCCTTTTCTACGCCCTCAAATACCTTTAGTAGTAGTGGTGTTAACTCTTCTCTGAAAGTTTTGTAGAACTCTGCAGTGAAGCCATCCAGACCAGGGCTTTTTTTTTGGCGGTGGGGGGGTTTGATTACCTTTTCAATCTCTTCTTTTGTTATGAGTCTATTTAGTTGTTCTACCTCTGCTTGTGTTAGTTTAGGTAGGTAGTGTGTTTCTAGGAATTCATCCATTTCTTCTAGGTTTTCAAATTTGTTTGAGTATAGTTTTTCATAGTAATCTGATATGATTCATTTAATTTCAGTTGGGTCTGTTGTAATATTGCCCCTCTCATTTCTTATTCGGGTTATTTGCTTCCTCTCCTGTTTTTCTTTTGTCAGTTTGGCCAGTGGTTTATCAATTTTGTTGATTTTTTCAAAAAACCAGCTTTTGATCTTGGTAATTCTTTCAATTGTTTTTCTGTTTTCTATTTCATTTAGTTCAGCTCTAATTTTTATTATTTGGTTTCTTCTGGTGCCTGTGGGTTTCTTTTGTTGCTCTCTTTCTATTTGTTCAGGTTGTAGGGATTATTCTTTGATTTTGGCCCTTTCTTCTTTTTGGACGTGTGCATTTATTGGTATATTGGCCTCTGAGCACCGCTTTTGCTGTGTCCCAAAGGTTCTGCTAGGAATTGTTTTCATTCTCATTGGATTCTATGAATTTCCTCATTCCATCGTTAATGTCTTCTATAATCCAGTCTTTTCTGAGCAGTGTATTGTTCAGTTTCCAAGTGTTTGATTTCTTTTCCCTGCTTTTCCTGTTATTGATTTCTGCTTTTATGGGCTTATGGTCAGAGAAGATGCTTTGTAATATTTCAATGTTTTAGATTCTTCTAAGGCTTGCTTTATGGCCTAATATGTCGATGATGTTGAATTTTATTGCCAGTTTTATAGAGTAAAGATGATCAAATACTGCCAATTTCACAGGTGTATCAACGAAGCCCTCGTGGCTCAATTATTAAATACTTGGCTGCTAGCTAAAAGCCTGGTGGTTCAAAACCATCCAGTGGTCCTGCTGGAGGAAGACCTGATAATCTGTTCCTGTAAAGATTACAGGCTAGAAAACCCTATTGGACAGTTCTGCTTTGTTACATGCAGTCACTGTGAGTTTGAATCGACTCAATGACACCCAGCAACAACATTAATTACATAGGGCTGCAATGTCAAACCACCACTAAGTCAGTAGTTTAAAATGAGAGAAAATTCCTTTCTTAAAGTTCTAGAGGCTGGAAGTCCGAATTCAGATTGTCAACAGGGCTATGATCCCTCCGAAGTTTGTGGGGGAAGATCCTTTCTTGTCTGTCCCAACTCTTGCTATTCCTATGAACTCTTTAGCTTGCAGCTGCAACATAACTCCATCTCTTTCTTTGTCTTCACAGGATATCCTCCTTCTGGTTTAGGGCCGACCCTGCTCCAGTATGACCTCATGTTAACTTAGTTTACAACATCTTCAAAGATCTTATTTCCAAACAAGGTCACATTCACACATACCAGGAGTAAGGACTTCAACCTGTCTTTTTAGGAGGCATAATTCAATCTATAAAAATAAGATTCAACAAAATAAGGGAACTCCAGAGAAAATGGTAAATACAGAATTTGGGATAGTGTTTGCCACTGGAAAGATAGAGAACAATAAGAACGGGAGACTCTTCATTAGAGTCTATGGTTATGTCATTACTTTATTTCATAACCTAGTGATTTGGATTGAATTGTGTCCCTCCAAAGTGTATATTTGGCTAGGACATGATTCCCAATATTGTTTGGTTTTCCAGCATTTGGTGATCTGATGTGATTATCCTATGAGTTGTAAATCCTAACCTCTATGACGTTAATGAGGCAGATTAGAGACAGTGATGTTAATGAGGCAGGACTCAATCTATAGGACTATAGGCTGAGTCTTTTGAGATACAAAAGAGAAGTGAGCAGAGAGGAGAGGAACCTCATGCCATCAGGAAAGAAGAGCTGAGAGCAGAGCTTGTTCTTTGGACTCAGTGTCCCTGAGCTTAGAAACGCCAATCCCAGGGGGAGTTTGATGACAAGGTCCTCCCCCTAGAGTTGACAGAAAGAGAAAGCCTTCCTCTGAAGCTGGTACCCTGAATTCCTGTTTTTTAGCCTCCTGGACAGTGAGAGAATAAATATCTGCTTGTTAAAGCCATCCACTTGTGGTATTTCTGCTATAGCAGCACCAGTTAGCTAAGACACCCAGGTCATAGGTATATGAATTTGGATTAGATTACTATTCTTTAAGAACTACAGATACATTCCATACACTACTTTTCATATGACATTTTAATGAATAAAAATGAAAAGATTTCACTTTCCAGATTCTTTCATATTCTAGATTCTAAATACATTCCCTCATCTTCTTCTAATGTTAAAGTCATGTTTCTCAAAGTTCAGCACACATCAAAATCTCAAAAAAGTAATTATTTTGAATATTAATCCTTCAGATGTTTCCTATATATAAAAGTCAGTAGGTCTTGGGTGAGGTATGGAAACTAGCAGTAGGAACAATGCCTCAGGTGACTCATCTCTGCAAGTGTTTTATGGGCATAAATGGAGACAGTTTTACACTACAATACACCTGGTGTGCCTGGTGAGGAGCTGGCTCCAGTTTTGATGCTGAACACAATCCCACCACCACCATCAAAGAAGACCACAAGATATGCTTTGTTGTCATCCCAACGCCACAGAGATGTTTCTGACTGATGGCCCTGCTTCTTACCAAAAGAAAGAAGTTTCCTGAATAAACAGAATGCTTCAAAGGCCAGTGTAACAGTGGCAGGGGTTTGGGGACCATGGTTTCAGGAGACATCTAAGTCAATTGGCATAATAAAATCTATTAAGAAAACATTCTGCATCCCACTTTGGAGAGTGGCGTCTGGGGTCTTAAATGCTAGTAAGCGGCCATCTAAGATGCATCAATTGGTCTCATCCCACATGGATCGAAGGAGAATGAAGAACACCAAGAACACAAGGGAATTATGAGCCCAAGAGACAGAAAAGGGCACATAAACCAGAGACAACATCACCCTGAGACCAGAAGAACTAGATGGTGCCCAGCTACAACCAATGACTGCCCTGACAGGGAACTCAAACAGAGAACCCCTGATGGAGCAGGAGAGCAGTGGAATGCAGATCTCAAATTCTCATAAGACCAGACTTAATGGTCTGACTGAGACTAGAAGGACCCCAGTGGTCATGGACCCCAGACCTTCATTTGGCTCAGGACAGGAACCATTCCCAAAGCCAACTCTTCAGACAGAGATTAGACTGGACAATGTGTAGGAGAGGGATGCTGGTGAGGAGTGAGCTTCCTGGATCAGGTGGACACTACGTTGGCATCTCCTGCCTGGAGGGGAGATGAGAGGGTAGAAGGAGTTAGAAGGTGGGGAAATGGACACAAATAAAGAGAGTGGAGGGAGGGAGCAGGCTGTCTCATTTGCAGGAGAGCAATTGGGTGTATGTAGCAAGGTGTATACAAGTTTTTGTGTGAGACTGACTTGATTTGTAAACTTTCACTTAAACCACAATTAAAATTAAAAAAAAAAAAGAAAAAAATCAATGAATAAGGATCAAAGCAAATATGGCTCCAAAAAAGATTGCCAGCTCTACCCTGTCTACTCAGTAATTATTCCTTTGATTTTCAAACATGTTAATAGATATTACAATACTGGTAAACTAATAAAACTGCTGAAGAAAGTAGTGCAAATATGTGAGAGCAAGGAATAAATAAGCCTTATAAATTTGAAGTTCTGGGGGCACAGTTGCTAAGATCTTGGCTACTAACCAAAAGGCTGACAGTTCATATGCACCAGCTGCTCCTTGGAAACACTTTGGGGCAATTCTACTCTGTTCTGTAGGGTCACTATGAGTCAGAATTAGCTCTGCAGCAACTGGTTTGGTTTTTTATTTTTTATTAATTGTGGCAACATATAGAAGACAATGGTCTCGGTTAAATTTTTTTGAGTATTATGTGCCAGGCATTGGTTTAAGTGCTTGTAGTAGGTATAGGAATTAACTTCCCAACAGAAAATATACTCTACATGGTCAGTCTAAGGCTCTCAGAGCAATTATATTATTTTCCCCCAAACAGAACTTTAATATCACTAGTGTTCAACACGTCAAATCTATTCTTGAGATGGTGTCTAAAATCAGGTGGGATATACTCAAGATTATATTTTGGCTCTTGCAGACTTGCTCTAATTTTCTTCAGTTTCAGCTTGAACTTACATATGAGCAATTGACGGTCTGTTCCACAGTCGGCCCCCTGGCTTTGTTCTGACCGATGATATTGAGTTTTTCCATTGGCTCTTTCCACAGATGTAGTCGATTTGATTCCTGTGTGTTCCATCTGGCGAGGTCCATGTGTAGAGTAGCCGTTTATGTTGGTGAAAGAAGGTATTTGCAATGCAGAAGTCACTGATCTTGTAAAATTCTCTCATTCGATCTCTGGCATTTTTCTATCAGCAAGTCCGTATTTTCCAGCTATCAATCCTTTTTCTTTGTTTCCAACTTTCGCATTCCAATCACCAGTAATTATCATCCTGATTGCATGTTTGATCAAATTCAGACTGCAGCAGCTGACAAAAATCTTCAATTTCTTCCTGTTTGGCCTTAGTGGTTGGACTGTAGATTTGAATAATAGTCATATTAATTGGTCTTCCTTGTAGGTGTATGGATATTATCCTATCACTGACAGCGTTGTACTTCAGGGTAGATCTTGTAATTTTCTTTTTGACGATGAATGCAACACCATCCCTCTTCAAGTTGTCATTCCCGGCATAGTGGACTATATGATTGTCCAATTCAAAATGGCCAATATCAGTCCATTTCAGCTCACTAATGCCTAGGATATCAATGTTCATGCATTCCATTTCATTTTTGAAGATTTCAAATTTTCCTAGATTCATACTTCATACTTTCCAGGCCCCAATTTTTAATGGATCATTGCAGCTGTTTCTTTTCATTTTGCGTTGTGCCACATCAGCAAATGAAGGTCCCGAAAGCTTAACTCCATCCACATCATTAAGGTCTACTCTACTTTGAGGAAGCAGCTCTTCCCTAGTCTCCTTTTGAGTGTCTTCCAGCCTGGGGGGCTCATCTTCCAGCAGTATATCAGACAATGTTCCACTGCTATTCTTAAGGTATTCACTGGCTAACTCTTTTCAGAAGTAGACAGCTGGACCCTTCTTCCTAGTCTCTCTTAGTCTGGAAGCTCAGCTCAAACCTGTCTTCTATGGGTGACTCTGCTGGAACCTGAATACTAGTGGCATAGCTTCCAGCATCACAGCAGCATGCAAGACCCTACAGTGTGACAAACTGACAGACCTTCAGCACATCCCACCTGAATTTAGAGACCACCTCAAGAATAGATTTGACACGTTGAACACTAGTAACCGGAGACCAGATGAGTTGTAGCATGACATCAAGGACATCATATATGAAGAAAGTGAGAGGTCATTGAAAAGAGAGAAAAGAAAGAAAAGACCAAGATGGATGTCAGAGGAGGCTCTGAAACTTGCTCATGAACGTCGAGCAGCTAAAGCAAAAGGAAGAAACGATGAAGTAAAAGAACTGAACAGAAGATTTCAAAGGGCAGCTCGAGAAGAAAAAGTATTATAACGATGTGTGCAAAGAGCTGGAGATAGAAAACCAAACGGGAAGAACATCCTCGGCATTTCTCAAGCTGAAAGAACTGAAGAAAAAAATTCAAGCCTTGTGTTGCAATAGTGAAGGATTCTATGCAGAAAATATTAAATGACAGGGGAAGCATCAAAAGAAGATGGAAAGAATACACAGAGTCATTATACCAAAAAGAATTAGTCAACTTTCAACCATTTCAAGAGGTAGCATATGATCAGGAACCGATGGTACTGAAAGAAGAAGTCCAAGCTGCTTTGAAGGCATTGGTGAAAAACAAGGCTCCAGGAATTCATGGAATATCAATTGATTTGTTTCAACAAACAGATGCAGCGCTGGAGGTGCTCACTTATCTATGCCAAGAAATATGGACGACAGCTTCCTGGCCAACTGACTGGAAGAGATCCATATTTATGCCTATAAAGGTGATCCAACTGAATGTGGAAATTATAGAACAATATCATTAATATCAAACGCAAGCAAAATTTTGCTGAAGATCATTCAAAAATAGCTGCAGCAGTATATCAACAAGGAACTGCCAGAAATTCAGGCCAGTTTTAGAAGAGAATGTGGAAACAGGGATGTCATTGCTGATGTCAGATGGATCTGGCTGAAAGCAGAGAATACCAGAAGGATGTTTACCTGTGTTTTATTGACTATGCGAAGACATTGGACTGTGTGGATCATAACAAATTATGCATAACATCACGAAGAATGGGAATTCCAGAAGACTTAATTGTGCTCATGAGGGACATTTACATAGATCGAGGCAGTTGTTCAGACAGAACAAGGGGATATTGATTTGTTTAAAGTCAAGAAAGTTGTGGGTCAGGGTTGTATTCTTTCACCATACCTATTCAATCTGTATGCTGAGCAAATAATCTGAGAAGCTAGACTATATGAAGAAGAACAGGGCATCAGGATTGGAGGAAGACTCATTAACAAGCTGCATTATGCAGATGACACAACCTTCCTTGCTGAAAGTGAAAAGGACTTGAAGCACTTACTAATGAAGATCAAAGACCACAGCCTTCAGTATGGATTGCACCTCAACATAAAGAAAACAAAAATCCTCACACCTGGACCAACGTGCAACATTATGATAAACAGAGAAAAGATTGAAGTTGTCAAGGATTTCATTTTACTTGGATCCACAATCAACAGCCATGGAAGCAGTAGTCAAGAAATCAAAAGACGCATTGCATTGGGCAAATCTGCTGCAAAGGGCCTTTTCAAAATGTTGAAAAGTAAAGATATCACCTTGAAGACTAAGGAGTGCCTGACCCAAGCCGTGGTATTTTCAACCGCATCATATGCATGTGAAAGCTGGACAATGAATAAGGAAGACCGAAGAAGAATTTACGCCTTTAAATTATGGCGTTGGTGAAGAATATTGAATATACCATGGCCTGCCAAAAGAATGAAGAAATCTGTCTTGGAAGAATTAGAGCCAGGATGCTCGTAAGAAGCAAGAATAGTGAGACTGCATCTTAAATACTTCGGAAATGTTGTCAGGAGGGATCAGTCCCTGAAGACGGATGTCATGCTTGGCAAAGCACAGGGTCAGCAGAAAAGAGGAAGACCTTCAATGAGGTGGATTGACACAATGGCTGTAACAATGAGCTTAAGCATAACAAAGATTGTAAGGATGGCTCAGAACCAGGCAGTGTTTCGTTCTGTTGTGCGTAGGATAGCTATGGGTCAGAACCGATGGAACGGCACCTAAGAACAACAACAACAGCAAACGGAAGTTTGATTAGAAAGGGATATATGATGCTATTCTCAGCAATCAGATGGGAGGAGATGTCTTTTGTATGATTCTATGGAAAGGTGTATTAACGATAGGTCCTCTATTCACAGTAGGTCCACGAAGAGTCAGTTTTGTGTCTCAGCATGATGTCTGGCTATGACACGTGACTCTGTTGCAGTCATCTGTGACCATGAGGGAGGCCATTCCTAGGATGAAGGCACCTCGCGGGGAAATGAATGAAGTCCTACTGTCCTGTTTCTATGCATTTCCAATCCCTGATGTCCTTGTAATGAAAGATAACTCTTTTTATTGTTTGAGCATTTAGAGTCAGGGTGTTGTTTTCTTCATAAAACCAAAGCCTTCCTCGGTGATAAGTTTCAATTATCTCACAATCACCTGAAGCCACAGCAATAATCTAATCAGCCAATTTTATACAGGATCAAGCTGAATGTGGTGAATGTTGATGACACCAGGGGCACATGCAGCTTACCAGTGACACTCGTAATAATTTCTAAATTGGGGCATGAAATGGCAGACGCCTTGTCACTCAGTGAGACTAACCCTGGGGTGCCATTTATATGAATCTATCAATGGATAAAGCTGAAGTTATGGCTTGCTTACATCCTTCACCAGCCCAATCCACTTTCTCATTCGTTCTTCTGAGAATGTTTCCCCAAAATCACTATAACAAAACCTACCTCAGGCTCTGCTTCTGTGGAACCTGACTAAGGAAATTGATTTTAGAGAGTTGAAATAATTTGTCAAACAGCACAGAGCTACACAAAGAGTGAAGTCAGATTTCGGCCCCAAGTTTAATTACACTTAGCCATTATGTTATCTCTTCATTTTAGAAGAATATGGTAATGGAAAAGTCAGGCATTCTGGCTCAAGGGTACTTTGTCACTTTGACGCAATCTAGAAATCCAAAACCAAAGCAGATAATATAATCACTGAAAAGCAATTGTGGACCTGATAAGGTTCCTCGTGGCTCCTTTCACGTCCCTGTTTCTCAGGCTGTAGATGAAGGGATTCATCACGGGAGTTACCGCAGTGTACATCACTGAAGCTACTGCGGTCTTCCAAGAAGAGTGTGTAAATGTCGTACTTACATATGCACCAAAAGCTGTCCCATAGAATAAGGAAACAACTGAGAGGTGAGACCCACAGGTAGAAAAAGCTTTATACTTTCCCCCTGCTGATGGCATTCTCAAAATGGAGGAGACAATTTGAGTATATGAGAAAATGATTCCAGAGAAGGGAACAACACCCAGTATGCTAGCTGCAAAATATAAGATGATGTTATTGGTGAGGATTTCAGAACAGGCAACTTTGACGACCTGAAAAACTTCACAAAATACGTAAAGCATTTCCAGGTCTGTGCAGAAGGACAGTCTCAACAACATCAGACTGTGGAGAAGGGCATCCACAATGCTCACGAGCAAGGAGACTAGAATCAGCAGGCCACAGAAGCAGGAGTCCATGATGACCATGTACCTCAGTGGGTGACAAATGGCCACATAGTGGTCATAGGCCATCATTCCAAGAAGAAAATTTTCCAAACTAGCAAAAATCATGACAAAGCAGACCCGGGTGAGGCATCCTGCATAAGTGATGCTCTGATTCTGTGCTTGAAGGTTCACCAGCATCTTTGGGATCGTGGTGGTGCTGAGACAGATGTCAGTAAAGGAGAGAGTGGAAAGAAAGAAGTACACGGGGGTGTGGAGGTGGGGGTCAGAGCTGACGGCCAGGATGATGAGCAGGCTTCCCAGGACAGTGACCAGATATATGGACAGGAACAGGCTGAAGAGGAGAGGCTGCACTTCGGGATCCTCTGTCAGTGCCAGGAGAGGGAATTCTGAAACACCTGTTTGGTTTCTAGGTTCCATATTGTCGATGAATCTAATGGAAAAGATGAGGTGACTTACAATCAAATGTCAGCAAACACCATCTTGGGATGAGAATGAGAAGAATGGAGGGGAATACAAAGGTAGAACCATATGTGTGCATGTTATTTAGTTTAAAAAAAAAAAAAGAAGCTGATATAGCAGAGTGTCAATATTTATTTATTTTGGAAAAGGATGAAAGAGTGGTCTTTTTTTATTAGAGTATTTTTGTTCATTTTAAATATTTGGCAATTTGGAAAAAACAGACTGGGAGGCAGGTGATGAGTCTGTCTTGGACACGACCTCTTTTCCCAGAGGTCAGAACTGGGCAACAGAAATAAATGTATCCCCTGCTTTTCGAAAGTTCACTTTATCCCACTTCACTTTTATGAAAGATCCACATTAGTACTTGTTTTCTCCATTAACTAAAAGGTATCCGAAGAGACTTTTCACATTTATAAAAAAAGGGGAAGAGGGCAACTAGCGTTTAGTGTTCGTTCTACAGAAAGCCATCTAAGAAGCAGCTCGCACCCTGAGAAGTCAGTGTCTTTTGGACAAGTCCCTTCCCTGGGACCTACACTCAGCATCTTAACATAAAATGGCATAGTTTTGAACTGTCTGTTAACGCTGTACGTTAGTGTCATTTTAGGTTTATAGATGTTACTTAGTATGATTTGGTGAGTTATTTTTTGGGTCTGGGAATGCTCACAAAATTTTCCCATATAAATTAATGATAATTTTCTTCGCTTTACACCATTTCGGCTTATGAAATGTTTCATAGGAATGCTCTACTTTCGAGTAGTGGGAGAAACTTGTGATGTAAATGTATGTTGAGAGCCAGGAATGGGAAGATAAGGTGATATTAATGAGCCCTGTTTCATCACCACAAGAATGTTGAAATTACAGAGAATTTGAAAGCAGTCATCATGCTAGAGAAGGGGCTGTTCAGGAGGAAAATGGTCCTTGCCATTGTGGAGAGGGAGGAGGACACTAGTAGAATGACAGCTCCTTGACATCAGCCCAAAGATACAAGGAAACTTGTCGGAAAGATGGGAGATAGTTAGGCAGGAGTTCAGGGGTGACTTGATTCCAGTCATTTCATGCACATACTGTCTTCACATGCATCATTCCCTTGGATGAAACTATTAAAACACCTGTCTCCATTTCCAAACATTAACTAAGGGATTTAGGTTACCTGGCTGGCATCAGTGAGGAATGATGCTTGACATCTGCCCTGGATGTTGGATGATGCAGATGGGAGAGCTTTGCTCGGGAAATGCAGAAGGACCAAGTGAGGCATCAGGCCCCTGAGCAAGAGGCTCATCTGTGGGAGGATTCCCAGGTGTGCTGTTTCCTGGCTGGGGGAGGAATATTGAGTGAGGTGGTCACAGGTAGACTATTTGTACTCTCTAGGTCCCTGGGGGCTCAATATCCAAAGCTCCTCATTAACCAAACACTTTTCTTGTCATTCTGATGGCAGGACAGTGAATATCTTTATGGGCCAGGACAATAGAAGGTAGAATTCAGGAAAGCTGATTCCCAGTCCCTGGGGGACCAGCTGTATGCCATTTACTTCTCTCTACCTGTTTCTCTTACCTTCATGTCACATACCTTGCACACGTGGGTACACCATCCTTCTGTAATTGCATTGCTGCCTTTTTAAGTACAACCGAAAGCATATCCATCTTACCAATGGTATTAAAAAGCCTGATCCCAATTTTAGGTGTGAAAATATAATTTATATATGATGGTAGAGATAATATCTTGAGAAATATAGCTAAGCTATGATAAAATGTAAATCTGTAGCATTGTTACTTTCTAAGAGTCATTTGAATATCCCATGATCCTCACTCTTCATTCTGTATATTTATACAGAGCATATTTTAAGCTATTCTCTGTGATCAATTCTGGCCGTGATCAGTATAGATAGACCTGTTACTCCCTTTTTATGGTTTCATATTTAGCTTTTTTTTTGTTGTGTCCCAATAATTTTGATACACATTTCTCTTCACAGTTGAATGTGGGTTGATATTTTGGCTTTTGATTTTTAATGGAGCTGTGAGAAATCACAAGGTCACTGGCTAGGCATTAGTATGTAGGTTTATCCATACTCAGTAGATTTAGTTAGATGACAAAAATTATTTAATAGATGAAGATGGTGTCCCATGTGAATATTCACTTAAAAACCTTCATCTTTAATGAATACAATGTTTTCATATGCTTATCCATTGATTTTACTACGTGTAGTTTCCATATGAATTTTATTTGCTAATCTACAGTATTCTCAATATATGTTGTATGAAAACCAATTGGAGACAAGATGGCATTGTAATGTCACTCTTCACCATCCTAACCTCATTCACTTCAAACATATGACATAATTAAAAAATAAGAAGGCATAGTGGGTTCAAAAAAAGAATGTAAACTTCTACTGAAACCTTCTATTCAAATAGAATTGGCCAGTCATATTTTTTTTTTATTGTGCTTTAAGTTAAAGTTTACAGTTTAAGTTAGTTTCTCATACAAATATTTACACACACATCGTTATGTGACCCTAGTTCTCTCCCTATAATGTGATAGCACACTCCTCCTTTCCACCCTGGAGTTCCCGTGTCCATTCAACCACCTCCTGTTCCTTCTGTGATGTCTGCTTGATAGATCTTTTTCCATCTTTTGAGTTTTAGTTTGTGTCTTTAAGGTGTGTCTCTTGTAGGCAGCATATAGATGGATCGTGTTTTTTATCCATTCTGCCACTCTGTCTCTTCATTGGTGCATTTAGTCCATTTACATCCAGAGTAAGTATTGACAGGTGTGAGTTTAGTGCTGTCATTTGATGTCTTTTTTGGTGCGTTGTTTGTTGGTAGTTTCTTTGTTTCACTTAATTTTCTGTGCTGAGTTGTTTTTATGCATTTTCTTTTCACCTTTTTCATTGTTGTTGATTTTTTATTTGCTGAGTCTTATGTTTTTCTTGTTTTTTGATAAGATTGTTAGTTTCTTTTGTGGTTACCTTAATATTTACCCCTATTTTTCTAAGTTTAAACCAATCTTTTATTTCTTTATATTGCCTTGCCTTCCTCTCCAAATGAAAGATCAATGACCACATTTTTAAGTCCCTCTTTTCTGTTTTAATGTTGTCATCTTTTACATATTGACACCTCTGTTTCCCTATTTTCTGTGTTTTAGCTTTGATTTATTTTGTGACTTCCCTATCTGGGTTGATATCCGGTTGCTCCGTCCTGTGTTCTAGTCTTGGGTTGTTATCTGATGTTATTGATTTTCTAACTGGAGGACTCCCTTTAGTATTTCTTGTAATTTTGGTTTGGTTTTTGCAAATTCCCTAAACTTCTATTTATCTGAGAATGTCCTAATTTTGCCATCATATTTGAGAGACAGTTTTGCTGGATATATTAATCTTGGCTGGCAATTTTTTTTTCCTTCAAGGCTTTATATATATCATTCCTTTGCCTTCTTGCCCGCATGGTTTCTGCTGAGTAGTCTGAGCTTAGTCTTATGGATTCTTCTGTGTAACTTCTTGTTTATCTTTAGCCACTTTTAAAATTCTCTCTTTACCTTTGGTTTTGGCAAGTTTGATTGCAATATGTCTTGGTGACTTTTTTTGGTTTGTTGACTTTTTTTGGAATCTATCTTTTATGGGGTTTGGTGAGCTCCTTGGATAGATATCTTCTCATCTTTCATGATTTCAGTGAAGTTTTCTGCCAACAAAACTTGAAAAATTCTCTCTGTATTCTTTGTTATTCACCCCTGTTCTGGTACTCCAACCACTCGTAGGTTTTCCTCTTGATAGAGTCTCACATAATCCTTAGGGTATCTTCATTTTTTAAAAAAATCTTTTATCTGATTTTTCCTCAAATAAATTGGTGTCAAGTGCTTTGTCTTCAGTCTCGCTAATTCTGACTTCCATTGCCTCAATTCTGCTCCTATGGCTTTCTATTGAGTTGTCTAATTCTGAAATTTTATTGTTAATCTTTTGGATTTCTGTTTGATGTCTCTCTATGGATTCTTGCAGCCTGTTATATTTGTCATTATGCTCTTGTATAAGCTTCTTAAGTTCCTCTATGGCTTTGTCTCTGTGTTTCTTGCCTTGTTCTGCATTTTGCTTGATCTCCTTCCTGATCTCTTGAAGATTTCAGCATATTAGTCTTTTGAATTCTACCTCTGGTAATTCCAAGAAATTTTCTTTGTCTGGAGGGTTTCTTGATTCCTTGTTTTGGTGGCTTGCTGAAGTCATTGTGGTCTGCCTCTTTATGTGATTTTTATATTGCCTGTTATCTCTGAGCTATCAATAAGTTACTATATTTATTTCTTTTATGTTTGTTTACTGCATCCTAGCTTCTTGTTTTGTTTTCATATACCCATATAGGCTGTTCGTGTGAGCTAGTTTGATTATTGGCACCTTTGAAACTCTCATATCCTGTCTCCAGGTGGCTGGTACTATTACTAGATATGTAAGCCCATGAGTCCATTTACTTTTCTTGTGTGGATTCAGCTAGGTTTCTTGTCGTTGGTCACCAAGTGTGTAGTGCAGATTCTCACCTACAGTCCTAGATGGGCAGGAGAGATTGGAGCAGGCACAGATATCCGGCTGTAGTAAAGGGTCACATGTTCATCAAAGCAGGGGGCTGACCGCTGCCCCTGAGTGTCTGTGTGGAAGGTGTGTTCCTGTTCCCTAGAGTATGTAGGTAGGTGGGTTTTGCAGCCAGACTATGGGCACTCAAGACTACTGGCTGTAAGGGCTAGGAGTCACCACTTATTCTTGCATCCCTGTCATGGGTGGTTCAGTAGAGTGGGTGAAGCCACCAGTCCTCAGGCCCCTGATGTGGGGAGGTGAGGACTGTGCTTAAAGGGCAGGGCAGTGTCAAATGTCAGGAACCTACCACTCCCCCTTATGGCAGATACAGATGAAAGTAGACTTCAGGAATATACCCAGTTATACTGTGCTTATGAGGGCCTACGCTGTTGAAATGGGCCCACACAGCTCTATGCAGTGGTGAAAGGCATTCAAAGTCTTTGGACCTCTTATGCCTGTGCGTAAGTAAAGGGCTATGTCTGCCCAAGTTCCCAGCTTAGGGGAGCTGGTAGATTAATTTTTCCTGTTTGTTAATTTGTTCCCTCTCCAAAAGCCAGGAGAATGGCTGGAGTGCGTAACGAGTCCTACTTCTGGCCCAAGGAGTGCATCGATAGCTGAAGCTGGCCAGGGACCCAGAGCAGAGTGGAGAAAGGGCAGATAAATGGGAAAGAGGTACTTCCCAAAAAGGTTTTTTTAAAATCATACAGTAGGTTAGACTCTTGTACTTATGTTTTGCCAATTGATCACCTTTTCTTGCCGATTCTGGAGGTTTGAGCACTCTCTTCTGATGTGGAAAACACGTCCCAAGTGTCACTGCTTGCCTCTCCACTTGCACCTGTTGACCCAGCCTGCAGGGTGCCATTTCCAGCCAGGTCAGGTCTGGCAACTCATAGCTACTTCTGAACTGTCTGTCCCCCTGCCGTTCAGTCCAGTTTCTCAACTTTGTCTTTGATGTTCAGGACTCTTAGATTTTCATATATATTCACTTTACTTTTGTGTGTGTGTGTGTGTGTGTGTCTTTGTTGAAGAGGGACCACACGAAGTATCTGACTACTCCATCATCTTGGCTTCACCTCCTCCAGTGATGCTTTTCTTAGTGCATCAGGCTAGGTTTCCTGGGAAGAAGATTAGGATGCCAAAGATTTCTTAGGGAGTACACCTTGGATCAGCACGTGTGAAAGAGAAAGGAAGGGAGAAGGATTGGGCAGAGGAATAAATTGAGTTGGGATGCAGTCTGAAGATTAGCCTCTAGTGAGCCTGCAGTGAGCTCTGGAACTGAAGTGGCCCTTTTGAGTTATCCTAGTTAGAGCAAGAGGGTCAGGCCTTTAAAAGGTGTGTTGATGAGTCATTGGTTGCAACCTAGGAGGAGGCTTGGCATTGGGTACAGAATTGCTCTTCTACTGAGGCACTTCCAAATGGGGTTAACAGTTAAAGGCACTCTGCTAGGCTAAGTGCTGAGGCAAGTGCTTCTAATATGTGAAAGTAGCAGGAAAGAAAAGAAAGGAGCAGAATGAGAAAGCCAGACCTTGAATAAAGCTGTGTTGGCTCACATTCACTGAGCACATTGAATACTTCTTAGGGGGCAGGCATTGTATTTGTTGCTGTTAGTTGCTACTGAGTCAACACCAACTAATTGGACCCCATGTATAACCAAATGAAATCCTCCTTGATCTTGTGCCACCTTCACAATTTTTGGTATGTTTGTGTTCATTGTAATGGCTGTTGTCAATCCATCTCCTTGAAGGTTTCCCTGGCCTTTGCTGTTCCTCAGCTTTATAAAACATGATGTCTTTCCAGTGATTTGTCCCTTCTGATGATGCAATCAAAGTAAGCGAGTTAAAGATCCAGAACCATATTCTGCTCTCCATCATGTTTTCATCGGCCGATTTTTAGAAGTAGCTTGCTAGGCCTTTCTTCCCAGTCTGCCTTAGTCTGGAAGTTCTACTGAAACCTGTCCACAATAGGTGACCCTGCTGATGTTTGAAATAGTAGTGGTATAGCTTCCAGCATTACAGCAACATACAAGCCACCACAGTAATACGAATTGATATTAAAGTATGCATTTGTAGTCACTATGGTGCTTGACTCCACATCAGACTTTCCTAATAAAGGAATTAGTCTAAGCCTCCCAAGGTAATGAAATTTCTCTTAAAAGTAATTAGATTTGGGAGGGGCATAGGTACCATACCAGGCTGATAATATGGGCTGTCTTCTAAATAATTCCTTGGGAAGACTATCTCTCCATCACAAAGAGACCAAATAGAGGCAGTCAGGTTTCTGTTCCTATTGTTGTTTCTGAAATGATCTTTGTACTGCTGCAACCTTTGGTGACCATAAGGAGAACAGCCTTAGGGAGGAACCAACATATGAAGAATGAAAATGCAATATTATAGCTGCGTACCTGGACTTCCCTATCTCTGAAACCTTTGCTAGGAGTGATAATTGTTTTTAATGCTTGACCCTGTTTGTATCACTTATAAAGTTGAGGCATCTCCAACATTACCCAACACATGAACTAATATAATTATGCCAACTTTATAGATGTTGAAACTGAGCTTGAAGCAAATTGTCAAAGGTCAGACAGCTACTACAGAGCAGAGGTAGGATTCAACTTGAAGTCCAGGATGAAGATCAGGTTCCTGAGATCATTGACTAGGCACATGGAAGGGAACAGCCTAAAGAGGAGGGGCTGCAGTGCTGGATTCTCTGAGAGGATGAGAGGGAGGAATCCTGCTTGGTTTTCACATGTTTTGTTTTCTGATTCCATGTTGTTGATGAGTCTGATGGAAAAAATAGATGTGACGAGACGCGTAATAGATATACAAGGATCCGTCATTTTAGAGGAAGTCTCACATCTATACTGTGAAAAAAAATAGATATTACAAATCCTTCTCTATGCTCACTCTATTTCCTTTTTCCTCCTCTTCCTTTTTTCCTTCCTCTTTCACTCTTTTTCTCTCAGTCCTCCTCTCTCCTCCACTACCTCCTTCTTCAAATTTTAATGATTGAATACCCTAATGCCTAGAAAAAAAAAAAACAAAACTAGAGGCTTACCAAATTCAAGACTATAGTTGCCTCTGAGAAACAAAGGAGGGGAATGGACAGGAATAAAAAGAGCACGTCATCTTTATGCATATTATTGTGTTAATTTCAGAAGATAGTTGTTATGGCAAAATATCACAATTTATTAATTCTAGAAACATAAATACATGGGTATTTCTCCTGTTCTTCTGTGCTGTTGTGCCTGTTAGAAAAGTTCATTGATCAATGAAAGGAAACAGGTAAATGGCTGATTTAGCCTGCAGGTTCTGTCTAATTTTCTGCCTCCTCCCACAGAGTTCTTATAAACAGATAACAGAATGAAGACCAATGATCTTCCCTACAAAGCAGTATTAAGAATCATATATAGAAATGTAAGAAGAGATCACCATACACCCCTGCTCTCTCAAAACAATATTAATTTTGGGGGGGAAAAATCTAGAACATTCATCAAAATTGAGCAAGGACAAGTTTGTCTTGCGATGGGAAAAGTCCCCGGCATTTTAGGGTCAGAGTAGGATATCAGCAGAATGGCAGTTGTGCAAGTATTGGTGTAAAGGTACAAGGAAACATGTCAAAAGGATCGACAATTAGGCAGGAATCTCACACATGACTCCATTCTGCTCATCTTCTGCAAGTATCTACTTCACAGCTGCCCCCAGATGGACTGTTAGACAAAGATCTCTCCCTATTTGCAAAACATAAGTTAGGGAACTTCAGATTACCTAGGTGCTAGCACTAAGAAGTGACATTAAGTTCTCCTTGGACACTGAATTATAAAAATGAAAGTGCTGTACTCAGGGAGCACAGAAAAAACATAAAGACCAGGTCTTTTCTTCTTAGTTGTGCTGCTTACTGACCTGGGCAAGGCTGTTGAGTGTGTGGTTATAGACAGACTATTTGTAGTCTCCGTGGCCCTTGAGGTTTCAATATCCAAAGCTCCTTATTAGTCAAAGTCTTTTGTTGTCATTCTGATCTCAGGGCAGAGAAAATTGTTAAGAAGCAAGGCTCAGAGAAAGAGTTTAGCACTGGCTGATTCCTACCCCAAGGATATGTCATCCACTTTCCTCCAAGTCTTTCTGCTCACATCCATTGTAAGTACCATGCACACGTGGACACAGAACACTTATGTAATTTGATTGTATATTCAAAGACATCCCTCTTCCCCCAAAAGTACCAGGTTGTTTGTGAGTCTTCCACCAATCCTGATGCCCAGTTCTTCCTCATACAGTCCAGCTTCTTGGATTATTTGCTCGGCATACAGATTGAATAGGTACGGTGAAAGGATGCAACCCTGATGCACACCTTTCTTGTCTACAAACCACAAAGCATCCCCCTGTTCTGTTCGAATGATTGCCTCTTGATCTAAGTACAGGTTTCTCATGAGCACAATTAAGTGTTCCAAAATTCTCAGTCTTCCCAATGTTATCCATAATTTGTTATGATCTACTCAGTCTACTGCCTTTGCACAGTCAACGGAAGAATGGATAAACAAAATTTTGTATATTCATACAATGGAATATTATTTAGTCATAAAGAGAAATGAAGTCTTGATACATACTGAAACATAGATGAAGCTTGAAATCTTTATGCTGAATGAAATAAGTCAGGCACAAACGGATAAATATTTTATGATCCACCACAAAAAGAAAATCAAACCGCTTATGGTCAAGTGAATTCCAACTCATAGTGATCCTTCCTATAGTGCAGAGTATAACTGCCCCATAGAGTTTCAAGGATCACCTGGTGGAATTCAAACTGCTGAACTATTCCTTAGCAGCTGTAGCTCTTAATCACTAAGCCACCAGGGTTTCTTATGATCTACTAGGGCTCCTTATATCCCACTTATATAAAACACCTAGTCATACAAATGCCTAGGAAGCAAAGTCTATTAGTGGTTACCAGTAGATGGGAGGAAATGGAGCTGAGAGTTATTGCTGAAGGTGTACTGAGTTTCTCTTTTGGGTAATGCAAATCTTTTGGAAATGATTAATGATGTTAGTACAACATAATGCATGTAATTAATGTCATGAATTTTACAACTTAAGAAGATTAAATGGCATACTTCTGTTATATATATTTTACCACAATAAAAAAAATTAAAAACAACAAACAGATACCACTTCATTCCCACTAGGATGGTATACAATACATACATACATATGTACATACATATATGTATGTATGTACATATATATGTATGCATATAAATACTTCAAGTCCTCTTCAGTTTCTGCAAGCAAGGTTGTGTCATCTGCATAGCACAGGCTCTTAATGAGCCTTCCTCCAATCCTGAGGTCATCTTTTTCTTCCTATAGTCCAGCTTCTTGGATTATTTGCTCAGCATACAGATTGAATAAGTATGGTGAAAGATACAACCCTGACACACAACTTTCCTGACTTTATATCACTCAATATCCTCTTGCTCTGTTCAAACGTACTCCAGTGTGACCTCATCTTAACAAATAACATCTTCAAAGGTATTATTTCCAAATGAAGTCACACTTAAAGGGGTTAGGACTTCAACCTATCTTTTTAGGAGGCATTTTTTTAAAAATTAAATCCGTAACAATAAGATTCAACAAAACAGAACTTAAGAGAAAAAGATAAATATAGAATTCAGGATAGTTTTTGCCACTGGGAGGGTACAGGGAGAGTATTCATTGGATTATATGGTGATGTCATTACTTTATTTCATAACCTGGGACATGGGTATATGAGTTCTCATTGTATTACTATTCTTTAAGAACTACTGATACATTTCACACAGTACTTTGCATGTGATATTTTAATAAGTAAAATTGAAAAGATTTCACTTCCCAGATTCTTTCATATTCTAGATTCTAAATCCATTCTTTCATCTTCTAATATTAAAGTCATTCTTCTCAAACTTCAGCATGCATCAAAATCTCAAAGAAGGAATTATTTAGTATGTTCATCCTTCAAATGTCTCCCCAGATATTGAAGTCAGTAGATCTTGGGTGAGGTATGGAAAACAACACTACAAACAAGGTCTCAGGTGACTCATCTTTGCAAGTGCTTTACGAACGTACATGGAGACAGCTTTGCACTAGAATACACCTGGTGAGGAGCTGACCTCCTGGTTTAGTGCTGAACACAATCCCACAGCCACCATTAATGATGACCAGAACAGAAGGATCTCCAGGCACTGCATTAATTCTTCTACAAGATCTGTCCTGTTGTCACCCTGACACCACAGAGATGATTCTGACTGAGGGCTCTGCTTCTTTGTGATTGTGGGGAAACTAATCTTCTTAAGTTTGCCAACTAGCCTTTGGTCCCATTTCATTTTACACTCTACATTTCTTCCTTGAAATAAAGTCCATGTCTGTAGAAAAATTGTTTTCTTCATAAGAAAACATTACAAAGTTTTGCATGAGATCCCTAAGAGTGCAGACAACCCGCTAAGACTTTAATGATTAAATTAATTTTAACCAGCCTCTGTGTGGACTCACCAGAGTTGAGAAAGAAAAACTGCAACATAAGGTGACTAATGAGAAAAGGAAAATCTCATGTACACTCTCATCAGTATTTTTTGTTTTTGGTTTTTTAAGGATCAAAGCAAATGTGATTCCAAAAAAGACTACCAACTCTACCCTGCCTACTCAACAATTATTCATTCATTTGATTTAATCACTAAGATGAGTAAAATGTGCTAATAGATATTAGAATAATGGTAAACCAATAAAACTGCTGAAGAAAGTGTAAAATACATGAGAACAAGGAATAATACGCTGTATAAATTACAGCAACATGCAGAACACAATGGTCTTACCTAAATTTTATTGAGTATCCTGTGCCAGGCATTGGATTAAGTGCTTTTAGTGGTTATAGGAATTAACTTCCCAACAGAAAATATTCTTTACATAGTCAGTCTAAAGCTCTCATAGTAATTCTTTTCCCCAAACAAAACTTTCATTAGAAAGGGATATGTGATGTTTTTCTCAGTGATAAAATGGGAGGAGATGTCTTTTGTATGATTCTATGGAAAGATCTATTAACAACAGGTCCTCGGACAGTCAGTTTTGTGTCTCCAAGCACGATGTCCGAATATGATAGCTGAGTGTGTTGCAGCCTTCTATGACTCTATCACTTTGATTCAATCTAGAAATCTAACCCAAAGTAGATAATACAATCACTGAAAAGCAGGTGTGCACCTGATAATGTTCCCCAAGGCTCCCTTTATGTCCCTGTTTCTCAGGCTGTAGATGAAGGGGTTCATCATGGGAGTAACTACAGTGTACAGCATTGAAGCTACTGCAGTCTTTCTAGAAGAGTGTGTAAATGTTGTGCCAAAAGCTGACACGTAGAATAAGGAAACAACTGAAAGGTGAGACCCACAGGTAGAAAAAGCTTTATACTTTCCACCTGCTGAAGGTATTCTCAAAATGGAAGAGACAATTTGAGTATAAGAGAAAATGATTCCAGAGAAAGGAAGAGCACCCAGTATGCTAGCTGCAAAATATAAGATGATGTTATTGATGAGGGCTTCAAAACAGGCAACTTTGATGACCTGAACAAATTCACAGAAGAAGTAAGGAATTTCCAGATCTGTGCAGAAGGGTAATCGCAACAACATCAGACTGAGGAACAGGGCATCTGAAATGCTAATGAGCAAGGAGACTAGAGTCAGCAGGCCACAGAGGCGGGGATTTATGATAGCTGTGTATCTCAGTGGGTGACAAATGGCCACATAGCGGTCATAGGCCATTACTGAAAGGAGAAAACTTTCCAAACTACCAAAAACCAGCACAAAGCAGACCTGGGTGAGGCATCCTGCATAAGTGATGCTCTGATTCTGTCCTTGGAGGTTCACCAGCATCTTTGGGATCGTGGTGGTGCTGAAACAGATGTCAGTAAACGAGAGATTGGAAAGAAAAAAGTACATGGGGTTGTGAAGTTGAGAGTCAGAGCTGACAGCCAGGATGATGAGCAGGTTTCCCAGGACTGTGAGCAGATATATGGACAGAAACAGGATAAAGAGGAGGGACCGCAGTTCCGGATCCTCTGTCAGTGCCAGGAGAATAAACTCTGAAACACCTGTTTGGTTTCTAGGTCCCATATTGCTGATGAATCTGAAGGAAAAGATGAGGTAATTGCATTCAAAGGTCAGCAAGCAGCATCTTGGGATGAGAATGAGAGGAATGGAAGGGAATAATACAAAGGTGGTACCGTCTGCATGCATTTTATTTGGTTATTTTGTAAAAATGCAGCAGCCGATAGAGCAGAGCATCAACATTTATTTATTTTGGAAAGGGTGAGAGGGTGCTCATTTTTTTTTTAAATTACACTTCTTGTGCTCTCTTTGTCATTTTAAATACTTGGTAATTTTGTTGAGAAAAATAGACTCTGGAGGCAGCCTGGTGAGACTGTCTCGGATTCCAGTGCTTTCCTCAGAAATTAGAACGGGGCAACAGAAATGCAGGCATCCCCTGCTTTTGAAAAGTTCACTTTTTTGCACTTTGCTTTTACAAAATACCCACATCAGTAATTGTTTTCTTCGCTAACCGAAAGACATTTAAGTTGGATTTCACTTTTGCAGAAAAACGTGAAAATCGAAACTAGCGTTCAGTGTTTTGCAGTGAGCCTTTAAGGAGGCATTGCACAGCTCCTAGTGATGAGAGTCTGTCCCAAAGCTCCTTCTTTGAAAAGCACACTTGGCATTAAACTGCAACAGCTTTGAACTGTGCATATCAACTTTATATGTTAGCATTATTTTAGGTTATACGTGTTATTTGGTGTGACTTAGTGGGTTATGTTTTGAGTCTTGGAATCTTCAAAAATTTTTCCCGTATAAATTAATGGTAATTGCTTCTTCACTTTGTGCCATTTTGGCTTATGAAAGGATTCGTAGGAATACTCTACTTTCGGATAGCAGGGAAAACCTGTAATACAAATGTGTGTTAAAAAGCAGGAATGGGAAGATAAGGTGATATTGATAAACCCTCTTCACCACCACAAGAATGTTATAAATGTCAGAATTTTAAAACAGTCATCCTGCTTGAGAAAGGGCAAGCTTCTATTCAGGAGGAAAATGATCCTTGCCATTGTGGAGAGAGAGGACACTAGCAGAATGACAACTCCTTGCTATCGGTTCAAAGATACAAGGAAACATGTCAGGGAGATGGGAGACAGGCAGAAGTTCAAGGGTGACTTGATTCCAATCATTTCATGCTCATACTATCTTCGCATGCATCATTCCCCTGGATGAACCTATATTAAAACACCTGTCCTCATTTCCAAGCATTAACTAAGGCATTTAGGTTACCTGGCCGGCATCACTAAGGAATGATGCTTGACATCTGTCCTGGATGTTGGATGATGTAGATGGAAGAGCTTTCCTTAGAAAAGGCAGAGGGCAAGTGAGGCACCAGGCTTCCCGGCAAGAGGATCATCTGTGGGTGGAGTACTGCTTCTCGATGGGAGAGGAATACAAAATGGTCATATCTGCATGCATATTATTTGGCTATTAAAGTGAGTGAGGTGGTTACAGGTAGACTATTTGTAGCCTCTGTGTCCCTGGGGGCTCAATATCCAAAGTTCCTCATTAACCAAATACTTCTACTGTCATTCTGATCCCAGGACACTGCAAATCTTTAAAGACTAAGAAAATAGAAGGTAGAATTCAGGGTAGCTGGTTCCCAGCCCCTAGGAGACCAGCTGCAAGCCATTTACCTCTCTCTACCTGTTTCTCTCACCTCCAAGTCACATACCTTGCAGACATGGATATACCATACTTCTCTAATAGCATTGCAGTCTTCTTTGAGTACAACCGAAAGCATCTCTATCTTACCAATGACGTTAGAAACTCTGATTCAATTTGCATTATAGTAAAATGCGAATACGTAGCATTGTTACTTTCTAACTGGCATTGAATATCCCTTGATCCTTAATCTTTATTCTATGTATTTTCATGGAGCATATTTTAAGCTATTCTCTGTGATAACTTCTGACTGTGATCACTATAGATAGAGTTGTTACTCCCTTTTTAGGGTTTCATAATCAGCTTTTTTCTTGTTGTGTCCCTATAATTTTGATACACATTTTTCTTCACATTCGTGGAATGTGGGTTGATATTTTGGCTCTTGATTTTTAATGGAGTTGTGAGAAATCACAATATCACTGGCTAGGCAACAGTATGCAGGTTTATCTATACTCTCAGTAGATTTAGCTAGAAAAAAAAAAAGACAACCATTATTTAATAGACGAAGATGGTGTTCCATGTGAATATTCACTTAAAAGGCTTTAATGAATTCAATATATATTTTTTTATTTTTTATTAAGCTTCAAGTGAACATTTACCACTCCAGTCTGTCACATGTAGGTTTACATACATCTTACTCCCTTCTCCCACTTGCTCTCCCCCTATTGAGTCAGCCCCCACAGTCTCTTGTTTCGTGCCAATTTTGCCATCTTCCCTCTCTCTCTATCTTCCCATCCCCCCTCCAGTCAAGAGTTGCCTACTCTCTCTCCCGTGTCCACCTGATTTAATTAGCTCGCTCTTCATCAGTATCTCTCTCCCCGCCACTGACCAGTCCTTTTCATGCCTGATGATTTGTCTTCGGGGATGGTTCCTGTCCTGTGGCATCAGAAGTTCTTGGGAGCATTGTCTCCGGGACTCCTCTCGTCGCAATCATACCATTAGGTGTGGTCTTTTAATGAGAATTTGGGGTCTGTATCCCATTGGTCTCCTGCTCCCTCAGGAGTTGTCTGTTGTGCTCCCTGACAGGGCAGACATCGATTGTGGCCAGGCACCAACTAGTTCTTCTGGTCTCAGGATAATGTAGGTCTCTGGTTCACGTGGTCCTTTCTGTCTCTTGGGTTCTTAGTTGTCGTGTGACCTTGGTGTTCTTCCTTTGCCTTTGCTCCAGGTGGGTTGAGACCAACTGATGTATCTTAGATGGCCGCTTGTTGGCATTTAGGACCCCAGGCGCCACAATTCAAAGTGGGATGCAGAGTGTTTTCATAATAGAATTATTTTGCCCATTGACTTAGAAGTCCCCTCAATCCAAGTTCCCCAGACCCCAGCCCCTGCTCCGCTGACCTTTGAAGCTTTCATTTTATCCCGGAAACCTCTTTGCTTTTAATCCAGTCCAATTAGGCTGACCTTCCTTGTATTGAGTGTTGTCCTTCCCTTCACCCAAAGCAGTTCTTATCTACAGATTGATCAATAAAAGCCCTCTCCCTCCCTCCCTCCCTCCCCCCTTTGTAACCACATAAGTATGTGTTCTTCTCCGTTTTTTCTATTTCTCAAGATCTTATAATAGTGGTCTTATACAATATTTGTCCTTTTGCAACTGACTCATTTCGCTCAGCATAATGCCTTCCAGATTCCTCCATGTTATGAAATGTTTCAGAGATTCGTCACGGTTCTTTATCGATGCGTAGTATTCCATTGTGTGAATATACCACAATTTATTTACCCATTCATCCGTTGACGGACATCTTGGTTGCTTCCAGCTTTTTGCTATTGTAAACAGAGCTGCAATAAACATGGGTGTGCATATATCTGTTTGTGTGAAGGCTCTTGTATCTTTAGGTTATATTCCTAGGAGTGGGATTTCTGGGTTGTATGGTAGTTCTATTTCTAACTGTTTAAGATAACGCCAGATGGATTTCCAAAGTGGTTGTACCATTTTACAATCCCACCAGCAGTGTATGAGAGTTCCAATCTCTCCGCAGCCTCTCCAACATTTATTATTTTGTGTTTTTTGGATTAATGCCAGTCTAGTTGGTGTGAGATGGAATCTCATCGTAGTTTTAATTTGCATTTCTCTAATGGCTAATGATCGAGAGCATTTTCTCATGTATCTGTTGGCTGCCTGAATATCTTCTTTAGTGAAATGTGCATTCATATCCTTTGCCCACTTCTTGATTGGGTTGTTTGTCTTTTTGTGGTTGAGTTTTGACAGAATCATGTAGATTTTAGAGATCAGGCGCTGGTCTGAGATGTCATAGCTGAATATTCTTTCCCAGTCTGTAGGTGGTCTTTTTACTCTTTTGGTGAAGTCTTTAGATGAGCATAGGTGTTTGATTTTTAGGAGCTCCCAGTTATCTGGTTTCTTTTCATCATTTTTGGTAATGTTTTGTATTCTGTTTATGCCCTGTATTAGGGCTCCTAGGGTAGATCCTATTTTTTCTTCCATGATCTTTATCGTTTTAGTCTTTATGTTTAGGTCTTTGATCCACTTGGAGTTAGTTTTTGTGCATGGTGTGAGGTATGGGTCCTGTTTCATTCTTTTGCAAATGGATATCCAGTTATGCCAGCACCATTTGTTAAAAAGACTATTATTTCCCCAATTGACTGACACTGGTCCTTTGTCAAATATCAGCTGCTCATATGTGGATGGATTTATATCTGGATTCTCAATTCTGTTCCATTGGTCTATGTGCCTGTTTTTGTACCAGTACCAGGCTGTTTTGACTACTGTAGCTATATAATAGGTTCTGAAATCAGGTAGGGTGAGGCCTCCCACTTTCTTCTTCTTTTTCAGTAATGTTTTGCTTATCCGGGGGTTCTTTCCTTTCCATATGAAATTAGTGATTTGTTTCTCTATCCCCTTAAAGTATGACATTGGTATTTGGATTGGAAGTGCGTTATATGTATAAATGGCTTTTGGTAGAATAGACATTTTTACTATGTTAAGTCTTCCTATCCATGAGCAGGGTATGTTTTTCCACTTAAGTATGTCCTTTTGAATTTCTTGTAGTAGAGATTTATAGTTTTCTTTGTATAGGTCTTTTACATCCTTGGTAAGATTTATTCCTAAGTATTTTATCTTCTTGGGGGCTACTGTGAATGGTATTGATTTGGTTAATTCCTCTTTGGTATTCTTTTTGTTGATGTAGAGGAATCCAAGTGATTTTTGTATGTTTATTTTATATCCTGAGTCTCTGCCAAACTCTTCTATTAGTTTCAGTAGTTTTCTGGAGAATTCCTTAGGGTTTTCCATGTATACGATCATGTCATCTGCAAATAGTGATAGCTTTACTTCCTCCTTACCAATCTGGATACGCTTTATTTCTTTGTCTAGCCTAACTGCTCTGGCTAGGACTTCAAGTACGATGTTGAATAAGAGTGGTGATAAAGGGCATCCTTGTCTGGTTCCCGTTCTCAAGGGAAATGCTTTCAGGTTCTCTCCATTTAGAGTGATATTGGCTGTTGGCTTTGCATAGATGCCCTTTATTATGTTGAGGAATTTTCCTTCAATTCCTATTTTCGTAAGAGTTTTTATCATAAATGGGTGTTGAACTTTTTCAAATGCCTTTTCTGCGTCTATTGATAAGATCATGTGGTTTTTATCTTTTGTTTTATTTATGTGATGGATTACATTAATGGTTTTTCTGATATTAAACCAGCCTTGCATACCTGGTATAAATCCCAGTTGATCAGGGTGAATTATTTTTTTGATGTGTTGTTGGATTCTTTTGGCTAGAATTTTGTTAAGGATTTTTGCATCTATGTTCATGAGGGATATAGGTCTATAATTTTCTTTTTTTGTAATGTCTTTACCTGGTTTTGGTATCAGGGAGATGGTAGCTTCATAGAATGAGTTGGGTAGTATTCCGTCTTTTTCTATGCTTTGAAATACCTTCAATAGTAATGGTGTTAAGTCTTCTCTGAAGGTTTGGTAGAACTCTGCAGTGAAGCCGTCTGGGCCAGGACTTGTTTTTGTTGGAAGTTTTTTGATTACCGTTTCAATCTCTTTTTTTGTTATGGATCTATTTAGTTGTTCTGCTTCTGAATGTGTTAGTTTAGGTAGGTAGTATTGTTCCAAGAATTTATCCATCTCTTCTAGGTTTTCAAATTTGTTAGAGTACAATTTTATGTAGTAATCTGATATGATTCTTTTGATTTCATTTGGTTCTGTTGTGATGTGGTCCTTCTCGTTTCTTATTCGAGTTATTTGTTTCCTTTCCTGTTTTTCTTTAGTCAGTCTAGCCAATGGTTTATCAATTTTGTTAATTTTTTCAAAGAACCAGCTTTTGGCTTTGTTAATTCTTTCAATTGTTTTTCTGTTGTCTAATTCATTTAGTTCAGCTCTAATTTTTATTATTTGTTTTCTTCTGGTGCCTGATGGGTTCTTTTGTTGCTCACTTTCTATTTGTTCAAGTTGTAGGGAGAGTTCTCTGATTTTGGCTCTTTCTTCTTTTTGTATGTGTGCATTTATCGATATAATTTGGCCTCTGAGCACTGCTTTTGCTGTGTCCCAGAGGTTTTGATAGGAAGTATTTTCATTCTCGTTGCTCTCTAAGAATGTCCTTATTCCCTCCTTGATGTCTTCTATAACCCAGTCTTTTTTCAGGAGGGTATTGTTCATTTTCCAAGTATTTGATTTCTTTTCCCTAGTTTTTCTGTTATTGATTTCTAGCTTCATTGCCTTGTGGTCTGAGAAGATGCTTTGTAATATTTCGATGTTTTGGATTCTGCAAAGATTTGTTTTATGACCTAATATGTGGTCTATTCTAGAGAATGTTCCATGTGCACTAGAAAAAAAAAGTATATTTTGCAGCAGTTGGGTGGAAAGTTCTGTATAAGTCAATGAGGTCAAGTTGGTTGATTGTTGTAAGTAGGTCTTCCATATCTCTATTGAGCTTCTTACTGGATGTCCTGTCCTTCTCCGAAAGTGGTGTGTTGAAGTCTCCTACTATAAATGTGGAGGTGTCTATCTCACTTTTCAGTTCTGTTAAAATTTGATATATGTATCTTGCAGCCCTGTCATTAGGTGTGTAAA
Organism: Loxodonta africana; assembly: GCF_030014295.1. NCBI lineage: Eukaryota > Metazoa > Chordata > Mammalia > Proboscidea > Elephantidae > Loxodonta > Loxodonta africana. The sequence continues at coordinate 19,840,992 of NC_087344.1, forward strand.
TATTTAATATGGTTATGTCTTCCTGATCAATTGTCCCTTTTATCATTATATAGTGTCCTTCTTTATCCTTTGTGGCGGATTTAAGTCTAAAGTCTATTTTGTCAGAAATTAATATTGCTACTCCTCTTCTTTTTCGCTTATTGTTTGCTTGATATATTTTTTTTCCATCTTTTGAGTTTTAGTTTGTTTGTGTCTCTAAGTCTAAGGTGTGTCTCTTGTAGGCAGCATATAGATGGATCATGTTTCTTTATCCAGTCCGTGATTCTCTGTCTCTTTATTGGTGCATTTAGTCCGTTTACATTCAGCGTAATTATAGGTAAATAAGTTTTTAGTGCTGTCATTTTGATGCCTTTTCATGTGCGTTGTTGGCCATTTCATTTTTCCACATGCTTTTTTGTGCTGAGACGTTTTTCTTAGTAGCTTGTGAGATCCTCATTTTCATAATGTTTAACTTTGTGTTTATTGAGTTGTTACGTTTTTCTTGGCTTTTTTCTTGAGTTATGGAATTGTTATTCCTTTTTGTGGTTACCTTATTATTTACCCCTATTTTTCTAAGTAAAAACCTAACTTGTATCCTTCTATATCGCCTTGTATCACTCTCCATCTGGCAGTTCAATGCCTCCTATATTTAGTCCCTCTTTTTGATTATTGTGATCGTTTATCTATTGATTTACATGATTTCCTGTTATGTGTATTATTTTGTTTATTTATTTATTTTTTAGAATTAGTCTTAATTTGTTTGTTTTTGTGCTTTCCCTATTTGAGTTGCGTTGATATCAGGACGTTCTGTTTTGTGACCTTGTATTGTGCTGGTACGTGATATTATTGGTCATCCGGCCAAACAATCTCCTTTAGCGTTTCTTGCAGTCTTGGTTTAATTTTTGCAATTTCTCTAAACTTGTGTTTATCTGTAAATATCTTAATTTCGCCTTCATATTTCAGAGAGAGTTTTGCTGGATATATGATCCTTGGTTGGCAGTTTTTCTCCTTCAGTGCTCTGTATACGTCGTCCCATTCCCTTCTTGCCTGCATGGTTTCTGCTGAGTAGTCTGAACTTATTCTTATTGATTCTCCCTTGAAGGAAACCTTTCTTTTCTTCCTGGCTGCTTTTAAAATTTTCTGTTTGTCTTTGGTTTTGGCAAGTTTGATGATAATATGTCCTGGTGTTTTTCTTTTTGGATGAATCTTAAATGGGGTTCGATGAGCATCTTGGATAGATATCCTTTCGTCTTTCATGATGTCAGGGAAGTTTTGTGTCAGGATTTCTTCAACTATTTTCTCTGTGTTTTCTGTCCCCCCTCCCTGTTCTGGGACTCCAATCACTCGCAAGTTATCCTTCTTAATAGAGTCCCACATGATTCTTAGGGTTTCTTCATTTTTTTTAATTCTTTTATCTGAATATAGAGCTGAACACCGTGTTCACGCTCCGCCCCCGTCCGCCAAAATCCGGGCGGGACGGGTCCCCGGCTATGACGCTGCTTTCCTTGCTCGGAGACCAGTCACTTCCTCCCGGGGACTTCTGCCTCTGGTGCGCGGCACCGCTTGCGTGCACTGGGTGGGCGTTTCCCGCACGAACGGGTGGGACCGCCCCCAGGGTCTATTCAGGCGAATATAATTGGGCCCCCGCGGTCACGCCCCGCCCGTGCGCGCTCCCAAATCCCAGCGGGACCACTTCCCGGCTGGGACGCTGCTTTCCCCGTTCTGGGACCAGTCTCTTCCTCCTGGGGACTTCTCCTTCCGGTGCGCCACACCTCTCGCGTGAACTGGGTAGGTGTCACCCGCACGGCCAGGTGGGCCCGCCCCCTGGGTCAATTCAGGGGAATAAAAATGGACCCCGTGCTCACGCCCCACCTGCGCGCACGCCCCGCCCGCGCGCTGCCAAATCCCAGCGGAATGGCTCCCCGTCTGGGATGCTGCTTTCCGCGCTCCGAGACCAGTCACTTCTGGGGATTTCTCCCTCCGGTGTGCTGCGCTACACGCGCGGACTGGGTGTGCGTCCTCCCGCACGAGCGTGTGGGCCCCGCCCCGGGGTCACTTTAGGGAAATATAGCTGACCCCCCCCCGCTCGCGCCCTGCCCGCTTCTCGCCTAACTCCCGGCGGGACGGCTCCCCCGCTGGGAGCTGTTCTCCCCACTCCCAGATCAGTCACTGCCTCCCGGGTGCTTCTCCCTCCGGCTACGCCTCTACGCCACCCGCACCAACCAGCTAGATTTCCTCCCGGGATGGGTTCGGGGGGGGAGGGGTGGGCCCCCCTTCTGTGCCGTCTGCCCCCCTGGGCTCTGCCCCAGATCGGGCTCCGAAGGTCACCTGCCTGGTACGCTGGCTCCTGGTTCTGAAAATGGTCGCTGTCTGCCCGTATTTGTTCGTTTTCCGTCTCTAAGTCTGTGCTTGTTGTTCAGAGTTCGTAGATTGTTATGTTTGTGATCGATTCCCTTGTTTTTCCGAGTCTTTGTTGCAAGAGGGATTCGCGGTAGCATCCACCTAGTCCGCCATCTTGGCCCCGCTCCTGAATTCAATATTTTCATGTGTTTATCAATTTATGTTACTACATGTTGTTTCCATATGAATTCTGGTTGCTAATCTACTGTGTTCTCAATATATTATATGAAAAACAATTTGAGATAAGATGGTGTTATGTCACTCTTCACCATCATAAACTCGTTCACTTCAAACATATGACATAATAAAAAAAATAAGAAGTCATAGTGGCTTCAAAAAGAAGAATGTAAACTTCTACTGAAAGCTTCCATTCAGATAGAATCTGCCAGTCATAGTCACCCTCCCTTTTTTTATTGTGTTTTAAGTGAAAGTTTACAGTTCAAGTTAGTTTCTCATACAAATGTTTATACACACATTGTCATGTGACGCTAGTTGCTCTCCCTGTAATGTGACAGCACACTCCTCCTTTCCACCCTGGATTTCCCGTGTCCATTCAACTACCTCTTGTCCCTTTTTGTCTTGTCGTCTCCTTCTCTCGACAGGAGCTGCCCATTTCGTATCATGTATCTACTTGAGCTAAGAAGCACTCTCTTCACGAGTACTATTTTATGTCTTATAGTCAAATCTAATCTTTATCTGCAGAGTTGGCTTTGGAATGGTTTCAGTTCTGGGTTAACAGAGAGTTGGGGGCCATGTCTTCTGGGGTCTCTCCAGTCTCAATCAGACTATTAAGTCTGGTTTTGTTTTTTTTTTACTAAAATTTTAGCTCTGCATTCCGTTTTTCTCCTGCTCCTTCAGGGACTCTCTGTTGTGTTCCTTGTCAGACCAGTCATTGGAGGTAGCCAGGCACCATCTAGTTCTGGTCTCAGGCTGATGGAGTTTCTGGTTTATGTGGCCCTTTCTGTCTCTTCGGCTCATATTTCTCTGTGTCTTTGATGTTCTTCATTCTCCTTTGCTCCAGGTTGGCTGGGAACAATTGATGCATTTTAGATGGCTGCTCACTAGCTTTTAAAACCCCGGAGGCCACTCACCAAAGTATTATGCAGAATGTTTTCTTAATACACTTTGTTATGCCAATTGACCTAGATGTCCCCTGAAACCATGGTCCCCAGACCCCTGTCCCTGTTATTCTGTCCTTCAAAGTGTTTGGTTGTATTCAAAAAACTTCTCAGCTCTGGGTTTAGTCCAGTTGTGCTGACTGCCCCTGTATTGTGTATTGTCCTTCCCTTCAGTGAAAATAATTCTTGTGTGCTATCTAGTTAGTGAATACCCTTCTCCCCCCTCCCCACCCTCGTAACCATCAAAGAATGTTTTTTTGTGTGTGTTTAAACCTTTAGTCGAGTTCTTATAATAGTGGTCTCCTGCAATATTTGTCCTTATGTGGCTAACTTCACTCAGCAAAATGCCTTCCAGATTCATCCATGAAATATTTCACAGATTTATTATTGTTCTTTATCTTTGCATAGTATCCCATTGTATGAATATACTATAATTTGTTTATCCATTCATCCATTGTTGGGCACCTTGGTTGTTCTTATCTTTTTGATATTGTGAACAGTGCTGCAATGAAAATGGGTGTGCATATATCTACTCATGTGAGAGCTCTTACTTCTCCAGGATACATTCCAAGGAATAGGATTGCTGGATTGTGTGGTACTTCTATTTGTAGCTTTTTAAGGAAGTGCCAAATCCATTTCCAAAGTAGTTGTACCATTTTACATTCCCAGCAGCAGTGCATAAGTGTTCCAATCTCTCTATAACCTCTCCAGTATTCATTATGTTGTGTTTTTTGGACTAATGCTAGCCTTGCTAGAGTGAGATGGTTTCTCATTGTAGTTTTGATTTGCATTTCTCTAATGGCTAATGATCCTGAGCATTTCCTCATGTACCTGTTAGCCACCTGAATGTCTTCCTTGGTGAAGTGCCTGTTCATATCCTTTGCCCATTTTTTTTAAATTAATTTTTATTGTGCTTAAAGTGAAAGTTTACAAATCAGGTCAGTCTCTCATACAAAAATTTACACACACCTTGCTAAAACCGAAAACCAAACCGGTTGCCATCGAGTCGATTCCACTTAATTTTCTGTGTTGAGTCATTTTTCTTTATGTATTTTCTTTTCATCTTTTTCATTTTTGTTCATTTTATATTTGCTGAGTCTTTATGTTTTTCTTGTTCTTTTTAATTTCTTCGATTTTGATGTGTAGGATTGTTAGTCTCCTTGGTGTTTACCTTAATATTTACCCCTATTTTTCTAAGTTTAAACCAATCTTTTATTTCTTTATATCAGCTTGACTTTCTCTCTATATGAAAGATCCAAGACTCCATTGTTTAGTCCCTCTTTTTTGTTTGAATGTTGTCATCTCTTATGTACTGACATCTCTGTTTCCGTATTTTTAGTGTTTTGCTTTGATTTATTTTTATGACTTCTCTATCTGAGTTGATAACTAGTTTTTCTTATGTTCTACTCTTGAGTTGTTATCCGATGTTATTGATTTTCTGGTTGGAGGACTCCCTTCAGTATTTCTTGTAATTTGGTTTGGCTTTTGCAAATTCCCTAAACTTTTCTTTATCTGGAAATGCCTTAATTTCACCATCACGTTTGAGATACAGTTTTGCTGGATATGTAAGTCTTGGCTGGCAAGTCTTTTTTTTTTTTCCTTCAAGGCTTTATATATGTCATCTCTTTGCCTTCTTGCCTACATGGTTTCTGCCAAATAGTCAGAGGCTAGTCTTATGGACTCTCCTTTGTAGGTTACTTTTTGCTTTTTCCTAGCCACTTTTAAAATTTTCTCTTTATCTTTGGTTTTGGCAAATTTGATTATAACATGTCTTTATGACTTTCTTTTGGAATCTACCTAGTGTTGGATTTGGTGAGGTTTTTGTATAGGTATCATCTCATCTTTTTTGATATCAGAGAAGCTTTCTGCCAACAAACATTCAACAATTCTGTCTGTATTCTGTGTTATCTTCCTCTGTTCTGCTACCCCAATCACTTGTAATTTATGTCTCTTGATATGTTGTTGTCGTTAGGTGCCGTCGAGTCGGTTCTGACTCATAGTGACCCTACACACAACAGAACAAAACACTGCCTGGTCCTGAGCCATCCTTACAATTATTGTTATGCTCGAGCTCAGTGTTGCAGTCACTGTGTCAATCCACCTCGTTGAGGGTCTTCCTCTTTTCCACTGACCCTGTACTCTGCCAAGCATGATGTCCTTCTCCAGGAACTGATTTCTCCTGACAACATGTCCAAAGGATGTAAGACGCAGTCTCACCATCCTTGCTTCTAACGAGCATTCTGGCTGTACTTCTTCCAAGACAGATTTCTTTGTTCTTTTGGCAGTCCATGGTGTATTCAGTATTCCTTGCCAACACTACAATTCAAAGGCATCAGTTCCTCGGTCTTCCTTATTCACTGTTCAGCTTTCACATGCATATGGATAGGAACATTTAACATTTTAAAAATGTCTATTCTACAAAAACGACCTGTACGTACAATGCAATTCCAGTTGAAATACCAACGACATTTTGTAATGAGGTGGAGAAGCAAATCACCAACTTCATATGGAAGGGAAAGAGGCCCCGGAGAAGTAAAGCATTGCTGAAAATGAAGAAAAAGGTAGGAGGCCACACTGTTTCTGATTTTGAGCCTATTATACTGCCACAATAGTGACAACTGCCTGGTACTTGTATAAAAACAGATACATAGACCAATGGAACAGAATTGAGGATCCAGACTTAAATCCATCCGCACATGAGAAGCTCACATTTAACAAAGGCCCAGAGTCAGTTAAATGGGGAAAAGACAGTCTCTTTAAGAAACAGTGTTGGCATAACTGGATACCCATCTGCAAAAAAATGACACAAGACCCATAACTCACACCAGGCACAAAAACAAGCTCAAAATGCATCAAAGACCTAAATATAAAATCTAAAATGATAAAGATCTTGGAAGAAAAAATAGGGACAATGTTAGGAGCCGTAATACATGGCATAAACAGTATACAAAACATTACTAACAATGCAGAAGAGAAACTAGATAACTGGAAGCTCCTAAAAATCAAACACCTGTGCTTATCCAAAGACTTTACCAAACAAGTAAAAAGATTACCTACAGATTCGGAAAAAGTTTTTAGCTATGACATTTCTGATTAGTGCCTGATCTCTGAAATCTACATGATACTGCAAAAACTCAACTACAAAAAAACAAACAACACAATTAAAAAGTGGGCAAAAGATATGAACAGACACTTCACTAAAGAAGACATTCAGTGGCTTGCAGAAACATGAGGAAATGCTCACGTTCAGTAGCCATTAGAGAAATGCCAATCGAAACTACAATGAGATTCCATCTCATTCCAACAAGGCTGGCATTAATCAAAAAAACACAAAATAATAAATGTTGGAGAGGTTGTGGAGAGAGACTAAAAAACTTGTACACTGCTGGTGGGAATGTAAAATGGTACAGCCACTTTGGAAATTGATTTGGCACTTCCTTAAAAAACTATAAATAGAAGTACCATTGGATTCAGCAATCCCACTCCTTGGAATATAACTTAGAGAAAAAAGAGCCTTTACACAAACAGATATAAGCACACCCATGTTCGTTGCAGCAGTGTTTACAACAGCAGAAAGGTGGAAGCAACCAAAGTGCCCATCAACCAATGAATGGATAAATAAATTATGGTATATTCTCACAATGGAATATTACGCATCAAAAAAGAACAATGATAAATCTGTCAAACATTTCATAACATGGAGGAATCTGGAAGGCCTTAGGCTGAGTGAAATTAGTCAGTCACGAAAGGACAAATATTGTATAAGAGCACTATTATAAGATCTTGAGAAATAGTTTAAACAGAGAAGAAAATATTGTTTGATGGTCATGAGAGGGTGGAGGGAGGAAAGGAGGGAGAGGGGTTTCCACTAATTATTTTAGGTGGAGGGGAAGACAACACACAATACAGTTGAGGTCAGCACACCTGGAATAAACCAAAAGCAAAGAAGTTTTCTGAATAAACTCAGTGCTTCGAAGGCCAGTGTAGTAGAGGCGGGGTTTGGGAGCCATGGTTTCACGGGACATCTAAGTCAATTGGCATAATCAGATCTATTAAGAAAACATTCTGCGTTCCACTTTGGGGAATGGCTTCTGGGGTCTTAAATGCTAACAAATGGCCATCTGAATTGCATCAATGGGTCTCAGCCCAGCTGGAGCAAAGGAGAGCGAAGAACACTAAGCAATAAGATAATTATGAGCCAAAGAGACAGAAAAGACCACAAAAACCAGAGACTACATCAGCCTGAGACCAGGAGAACTAGACGGTGCCCAGCTACAACCGATGATTACTCTGACAGCCAACACAACAGAGAACCCCTGAGGGAGCAGGAGAGCAGTGGGATGCAGACCCCAAATTTGCAAAAAAAGACTGGACTTAGTGGTCTGACTGAGACTAGAATGACTCCGGAGGTCATGGTCCTGAGACCTTCTGTTAACCCAAGACAGGAACTATTCCCAAAGCCAACTCTTCAGACAAGATTGGACTGGAGACCTTCTGTTGACCCAAGACAGGAACTATTCCCAAAGCCAACTCTTCAGACAAGGTTGGACTGGACTATGGGATAGAAAATGATTCTGGTGAAGAATGAACTTCTCGGATCAAGTCGACACATGAGACTATGTTGGCATCTCCTGTCTGGAGGGGAGATGAGAGGGCAGAGGGAGTCAGAAGGTGTCCGAATGGACAAAAAAGAGAGAGTGGAGGGAAGGAGTGTGCTGTCTCTTTAGGGGGAGAGCAATTAGGAGTATATAGCAAGGTGTGTATATACTTTTGTATGAGAGACTGACTGATTTGTAAACTTTCACTTAAAGCAAAATAAAAGCTAAAGACAAAGTCTTTTGCAGCAGATTTGATCAATGCAATGCGTCGTTTGATTTCTTAAGTGCTGCTTCTGTGGGTGTTTATCTAAATCCAAGTAAAATGAAATCCTTGACAACTTCAATCTTTTCTCCATTTCTCATGATGTTCCTTATTGGTCTATTTGTGAGGATTTTTATTTTCATTATGTTGAGGTGTAATTCATACTGAAGGCTGTAGTCATTGATCTTCATCAGTATGTACTTCAAGTCCTCTTCACTTTCAGCAAGTAAGGTTGTGTTATCTGCAAAACACAGGTTGTTAATGAGTCTTTCTCCAATTCTGATGTCATCTTCTTTATATAGTCCAGCTTCTTGGATTATTTCCTCAGCATACAGATTGAATAAGTATGGTGAAAGATACCACCCTGACACACACCTTTCCTGACTTTAAGTCACACAGTATCCCCTTGTTCTGTTTGAAAGACTGGCTCTTGATATCAGTACAAGTTCCTGATAAGCACAATGAAGTATTCTGGAATTCCATTTTTCAGAAGGTTATCCATAATTTGTTATGATCCACACAGCAGAATGCCTTTGCATACTCCATAAAACACAGGTAAACATCCTTCCGGTAGACTCTGCTTTCAACCATGATCCATCTGACCTCAGCAATGATATCACTTGTTCAATGCCCTCTTCTGAATCCAGCTTGAATTTCTGGCAGTTCCCTGTTGATGTACTGCTGCAACCACTTTGAGTCGTCTTCAGCAAAATTTTACTTGAGTATATTAATGATATTGTTTGATAATTTGCACAATATAAAATATGAATATCTTCCAGTAGGTTGGCCAGATAGCTGTCTTTCAAATTTATCTGCATAGACGAGTGAGCACTTCCAGTGCTGCATCCATTTGTTGACACATTTCAGTTGCTATTCTGTCAATTCTTGGAGCTTGCTTTTTGCCAGTACTCTTGGTACAGCTTGGACCTCTCCCTTCAGACCATTGGCTCTCAATCATATCCTACCTCTTAAAATGGTTGAACATAGACCAATTCTTTTTTTGGTACAGTGACTCTGTGTATACCCTCCATCTTCTTTTGATGCTTCCTGCATCATTTAATATAGAATCCTTCTATGTCTGTACAGATAATAACAAGTGTTGGAAAGATGCAGAGAAATTGGAACCCTCATAGACAGCTGGTGGAAATGTAAAGTCATTCAACCACTTTGTAAAACAGTTTGGCAATTCCTCAAAGTGTAAAATACAGTGTTGCTTTATAGCTCAGGAATTCCCACACCCAGGTATGTACTCAATGTAATTGAAAATCTATGCCTACACAAGAACTTGTACTCAAATGTTTATATCAGCATTGGTCACCATATATATATATATATAACCTCAAAGGTCTATCGGCCCATGAATTAATAACCAAAATGCGGTATGGCTTTAAAATGGAATATTATTCAGCCAAAAAAGGAATGAAGCTATGATACTTTCTCCAACGTGGATAAACCTTGAAAACGTTACCCTAAATGAAAGAAACCAGGCCAAATAAAGCCATATATTTTATGATTTCATGTATATGAAATACCCAGAATTGTCAAAGCCATAGAGAGAAATAAGATTAGTGGTTTCTATGGGATGAGTGATCAGACCAATGTGCAGGTACTGCTAACAGGTATGGGGTTTCATTTTTGGGGGTGATGAGAATGTCTGGAATTACATAATGATGATCGATGAAAAACTTTGTGAATCACTGTAAAAATCACTGAATTGTACATTTGAAAAGGATGGGCTTTGTGGTACAGAAGTTATGTTTTAAAGAAAATGGTATTAAAAGTAAAAATAAATGTAAAGCTTTTATAATTCAAAGCACCTTATCAAGGAAAGGAAGGGACAACCTACAAAACGGGAGAAAATATTTGGGAATCATGTATCTGATAAGGGATTCATGTACAGACAACTGAAAAAATTCTTACAACTCAATGAGAAAAAGACAGACAACCAAATTTGAAAATGGGCTAAGAACTTGAATAGACATTTCTCCAAAGAAGATATACAAATGGCCAGCAAGCACATAGAAAGATGCTGAACATCAATAGTCCTAAGGGAAATATAAATCAAAACTACAGTCAGATACCCCCTCACATCTACCAGGATGGGTATCATCAGAAATTTGGAAATTAACAAGTATTGATGAGAATGTGGAGAAACTGGAATGCTCATTCATTGCTGGTGGGAATGTAAAATGGTGCAGCATGTTGGAAAACACTTCAGTGTTTCTTCAAAAAGTTAAACCTAGAATTACCACTTCTACTCCCACATATATATCCAAAAGTCTTGTAGGCAGAGACTCATGTTGCTTTACAACAGCATTGATTGCAGTATTTTTCACAATAGCCAAAATGTGTAAACAACCCAAGCGTCAATCAACAAATGAATGTATAAACAATAAGTGGTTTCTATTTGTGGTGAGGAAAACCACTCAGAAATGGATACTGGTGATAGTTGTACAACTAGACACATGCACTTATTATAACTGAACAAGGGGATACTGTGTGATTTAAAGTCAGGAGAGGTGTGTGCCAGGATTGTATCCTTTCACCATACTTATTCAATCTTTATGCTGAGCAAATAACCCAAGAAGCTGGAGTATAAGAAAAAAAATGGGGCATCAGAATTGGAGGAAGACCCATTAACAAAGTGCATTATAAAGATGGCACAACCTTGGTTGCTGAAATTGAAGAGGACTTGAAGCACTTACTGATGAATACCAAAGACCACAGCCTTCAGTGTTGATTACATTGCAACATACAGAAAACAAAAATCTTCACAACTGGACTGATAAGCAACATCGTGATAAACAGAGAAAAGATTGAAGTTGTCAAGGATTTCATTTTACTTAGATTCACAATCAATGTCCATGGAAACAGCAGTCAAGAGATCAAAGGCGCCTAACATTAGGCAAATCTGTTGCAAAAGACCTCTTTGAAGTGTCAAAAAGCAAAGATGTCATCTTGAAGACCACGGTGAGCCTGACCCAAGGTATGGTGTTTTCAGTTGCCTCATAAGCAAGGGAAAGCTGGACAATGAATATGGAAAGCTGAAGAAAAATTGACACCTTTGAATTGTGGTGTTGGTGATGAATACTGAATATACCATGGACTGGGAACAAATCTGTCTTGGAGGAAGCACAACCAGAATGCTCCTTAGAAGCAGATATGGCGAGATTACGTCTCACATACTTTGGACATGTTATAAGGAGGGATCAGTACCTGGAGAAGAACATCATGCTTGGTAAAGTAAAGGGTCATCAAAAAAGAGGAAGACCTTCAACAAGATGGATTGACAGAGTTGCTGAAATAAGGGGCTCAAACATAGCAACAATTGTGAGGATGGCTCAACACTGGGCAGTGTTTCATTCTGTTGTGGAAAGTGTCAGTATGAGTTGGAACAAATTTGACAGCACCTAACAACAACAACATCCTTAAAAATGGTTTAAATAGCAAATGTTTTCTTATATATATTTTACCACAGTAAAAAAAAAAAAAAAAAAAAAAAAACTTCATTATGGGGTTTTACAAGGATGAGAAATGTGCAGAAGGAATGGTCCCTGGGCTCAGGTGTACAGTCCATGGACCTAGAAAGGGCTGTTGAATGTGTTGTCAAAGGTGTACTCTTTGCAGTCTTTATGGCCCTTGAACATTCCAAAGCCAAAGTTCCTCATTAGTAAATGTTTTTTGCTATCATTTTGATCTTCAAAAACCAAACCAAACCCATTGCCGCTTAGTCCATTCCGACTCATAGCAACCCTATAGGACAAAGTAGAATGGTCCTATAGGGTTCCCAGGGAGTGACTGGTGGATTCAAACTGCGGACTTTTTAGTTAGCAGACGTAGCTCTTACCCACTGTAAAACCAGGGCTCCATTCTGCTCTTAGAGCATTGCAAATCCTTGAGGAACAAGGCTCAAAGAAGGAATCATTTTACGTTGCATAATTCCCATACCCACACCAGAAATATGCCATCCTCTCCTCCCAATTCTTCCTGCTCACACCCTTTTCAGGCCTTTGCACACATGGACAACCCTCCCTTCTGTAAATGAATTCTACTCTTCTTTCTTTAGGTGCATTTGAAGGCACCTCTATCCTAATAACAATATCAAGAAGACTGACACCAGGTATGGGCTTAAAAAACACTTTATTTTACTGCTGTATAGGTAGAGAGAGGGACAGACAGACAGACACATAGAGACAGATAGATAGTACTTGTAAAAATCCAAGTGATAATATAGCAAATGTACCCTAAAAATACAGATTCTAAAAGCTAATTCTACATATGGCTCATTGAACGTTAATGTCGTTTCTGCAGAATCTATTCTAGCCTTTCTAATACAGTGTTTGTAATCAAAATGGATTGAGTATGTAACAGATACTTTCTTTCCAACATTTCCTAATTCCAGACTACTAGGTTCAATATACATTCTTTTTTTTCATATTACACACCTTAAGTTGAAATTGTGGCTCTTTGCTGTCAAGATTTTTGTAGTAAATTGCAAATTATCAGGAAAACATTCAACCTGTGATACCTCTGTGGTTCTAACTGGATGATGTTGGAAATTGTTATGACAACAAATGTATTCCTAGCTGAATGTTATGTTAAAATAATTAAGACCTGAAGTTGGAGTACATGGATAGGTCAAAGGACTTATTGATCAAGAGACAGTCCATATAAAGACCAGGATATAAAGGGACACTATGTATTGCAGCAGTGCCATTACAGTGAATGGATGGATTATTTAATAAAGGATTCAGCAACATAAAAATGAACTTGAATTCCTGTATCATATGAAAGGGAAAAGTAAATTACAGGTGGGTCCAGGCTTCAAATGTAAAAGAAAAACTATAAATTCTTTAGTTTTTAGGTAACTAGTTCCAAAAACGAGATCTGTTGATTGAGCACAGTCCATCACGGAAAGTTGTGAGAAATAAAACTGTATTAAAACTAAGCACCTGTGTTCATCTGAAAACACTATAAAGGATATGTAAAAACAAGCCATGCATCTAAAGAAGAAATAGCTGTGCATATAACTGACAAAGGTTTACATCCTGGTTGTATAAAGAATTGGTATGCATTAGTAAGAAAAGGATAAACAGCTCAATAGAAACACAAGAGAGGAAATCTCCACAAGAGGAAAAATAAATGGCTCATAAATACGTGAGAAGGTGCTTGGCTTCATCGATAATAAAAGAAATGGCATGAAATAATCTAGAGGAAATAATTTCCACACCCACTGAATAGAATAAGTGAAAATGTATCAGCAATGACATGGATCATCAGGAACTTCTTACGGATGTTTAAATTCATTCATCCACTGAAGAAAACTCTTTGGAAGTTCTCAAAGCAGAGTAGGTGCTTCCCTACACCCCAAAATTCCACCCCAGTATGAAATTCACTATCATTTCCACCAAGAGACATACATGGGTATATTTAAACAGATTTATTCATAATAGAAAATTAGCTACCAAAATTTCCATCAACATCAGCAGGGATACATATTTTGTAATGTCACCACACATAATGTAAAAATATACAGCATTGAAAATAAATGAATTATGATTACACAAAGTAACATGATTGAATTTCAAAAGCACAATCAGGACAGAGAATACATTGATGACAATTTCACTAAGTTTAAAAATAGTCAAATTTATAAATTGTGTAGGAATACACCCAGGAGTGATAAAAGGACTATCTTGAATCATATTACCAGTTTTGTAGAGCAAGTACAATCAAATGCTGGCAATTTCACAGGTGTATCAAAGGAGCCCTGGTGGCTCAATGATTAAGCCCTTGGCTGCTAGCCAAAAGGATGGTGGTTGGAAACCATCCAAAAGCCCTGTGAGAGAAAGACCTCGTGATTTGCTTCCATAAAGATTACAGCTTATAAAACCCTATGGGGCAGCTGTACTCTGTCACATAGGGTCACTACGATTTGGAATCACTCAAAACAACAATATTAATTATACAGGGCTGCAATATCAAACTACCGCAAAGTGAGTGGCTTAAAATGAGAAAAAAAAAATCTATCAAAATTCTGGAGGTTAAAATCCAAATTCAGGTTGTCCACAGGACTAAGTACCCTCTGAACCTCTGAGGGAAGATCCTTTCTTGTCTCTCCCAACTTCTGGTATCCCTATGAATTCTTTAGCTTGTAGCTGCAGCGTAAATCCATCTCTCCCTTTGTCTTCACATGACATCCTCCTTCTTTGACTCTCTGTCTCAATATCTTCTCTTTTATAACGACACCACTCATATTGGTTTAAGACACTCCCTACTCCAGTATGACATTATGTTAACAGATAACATCTTCAAAGATTTTATTCCCAGACAAAGTCACATTAACAGGAGTTAAGACTTCAACCTCTCTTTTCAGGAGGCATAATTAAATCCATAACAATAAGATTCAACAAAAAGAAGAACTTCAGAGAAAATGATAAATATAGATTTCAAGGTAGTGTTTGCCAACAGGAGGGTACAGAGCAAAAGACTGGGAGAGTATTCATTGAATTATATGGCGATGTCATTATTTTGTAACCCAGGTCATGGGTATGTGAGTTTTCATTATATTACTATTCCTTAAGAGCTATTGATACATTTCATATGGTACTTTGCACATGATATTTTAATAATAAGTAAAATTGAGAAGATTCCACTTTCCAGATTCTTTTATATTCTAGATTCTAAATCCATTCTCTTATCGTCTAATATTAAAGCCGTACTTCTGAAACTTCAGCCTGCATCAAAATCTCAAAGAAGTAATTATTTAGAATGTTCATCCTTCAGATGACTCCCCAGATATCAAAGTCAGTAGGTCTTGGGTGAGGTATGGAAAACAGCAGTATGAACAAGGCCTCAGGTGACTCATCTCTGCAAGTGTTTAATGAATGCAAAGGGAGAAAACTTTGTACTACAGTACACCTGTGTGTCTGGGGAGGAGCTGACCTCCTGATTTAGTGCTGAACACAATCCCACTGCCACTATCAATGGTGATCAGAAGTCTCTCCAGCCACGTCATTAATTCTCCTATGAGATCTGTTTTGTTGTCACCCCAGCACCCAGAGACGGTTCTGACTGATGGCTCTGCTTCTTTGTAGTTGTGGAAAAGTGATCTCCCTAAGTCTGCCAACTTCCCCTTTGTCCCATTCTGTTTTACACTGTATACATCTTCCTCAAAATAAAGTTCATGTCCACAGAAAAAATTATTTTCCTCATAAAAATACATTACAAACTTTTGTATGAGATCCCTAAGAGTACAACCAATCCCCTAAAACTTCAATGATTCCGTTAATTTTACTCAGCCTCTGTGTGGACTCACCAGAGATGAGAAAGAAAAACAGCAAAATAAGGTGACTAAAGAGAAAAGTGACATCTCATATACATTCTGATGAATATTTTTGTTTTTTTTAATAAAGATCCAAGCAAATGTGGTTCCAAAACAGACTCCCAACCCTTCCCTGCCTGCTCAACAATTACTCATCTGATCTAATTACTAAGATGAGTAAAATGTGCTAATGTCGTTGTTGTTCGGTGCCGTCGGGTCAGTTCCGACTCACAGCGACCCTGGGAACAACAGAAGGGAACACCGCCCGGTCCTGAGCCATCCTTACAATCGTTGCGTTGCTTGGACTCATTGTTGCAGCCGCTGTGTCAATCCACCTCGCTGAGGGTCTTCGTCTTTTCCGCTGACCCTGTACTCTGCCAAGCATGGTGTCCTTCTCCAGGGACCGAGCCCTCCTGACAACATGTCCAAAGTGTATGAGATGCAGTCTCACCATCCTTGCCTCTAAGGAGCATTCTGGCCGCACTTCTTCCAACACAGATTTGTTCCTTCTTTTCGCGGTCCATGGTATAGCCGATATTTTTCACCAACACCGTAATTCAAAGGTGTCAACTCCTCTTCCGTCTTCCTTATTCATTGTCCAGTTTTCACATGCATACGATGTGATTGAAAATACCATGGCTTGGGTCAGGCACACCTTAGTCTTCAGGGTGACATCTTTGCTCTTCAACACTTTGAAGAGGTCCTTTGCAGCAGATTTGCCCAATGCAATGTGTCTTTTGATTTCTTGACTGCTGCTTCCATGGCTGTTGATTGTGGATACAAGTAAAATGAAATCCTCCACAACTTCAATCTTTTCTCCGTTTATCATAATGTTGCTCATTGGTCCAGTTGTAAGGATTTTTGTTTTCTTTATGTTGAGGTGCAATCCATACTGAAGGCTGTGGTCTTTGATCTTCATCAGTAAGTGCTTCAAGTTCTCTTCACTTTCAGCAAGCAAGGTTGTGTCATCTGCATAACCCAGGTTGTTAATGAGTCTTCGTCCAATTCTGATGCCCCGTTCTTCTTCATATAGTCCAGCTTCTTGGATTATTTGTTCAGCATACAGATTAAATAGATGTGGTGAAAGAATACAATCCTGACACACACCTTTCCTGCCTTTAAACCGATCAGTATCCCCTTGTTCTGTCCGAACAACTGCCTCTTGATCTATGTAAAGGTTCCTCATGAGCACAATTCAGTGTTCTCGAATTCCCATTCTTCACAGTGTTTCCCATAGTTTGTTATGATCCACACGGTAGAATGCCTTTGCATAGTCAATAAAACACAGGTAAACATCTTTCTAGTATTCTCTGTTTTCAGCCAGGATCTATCTGACATCAGCAGTGCTATCCCTGGTTCCACGTCCTGTTCTGGAACTGGTCTGAATTTCTGGTAGTTCCCTGTCGATATACTGCTCCAGCCATTTTTGAAGGATCTTAAGCTTACTTGTGATATTAATGACATTGTTTTGTAGTTTCCACAATCGGTTGGATCACCTTTCTTGGGAATAGGCATAAATACAGATCTCTTCCAGTCAGTTGGCCAGGAAGCTGTCTTCCATATTTCTTGGCATAGACAAATGAGCATCTCCAGACCTGCATCTGTTTGTTGAAACATCTCAATTGATATTCCATCAATTCCTGGAGCCTTGTTTTTTGCCAATGCCTTCAGAGCAGCTTGGACTTCTTCCTTCAGTACCATCGGTTCCTGATCATATGCTGCCTCTTGAAATGCCTAAATATCGACTAATTCTTTTTGGTATAATGACTCTGTGTATTCTTTCCATCTTCTTTTGATGCTTCCTGCATCATGTAATATTTTTCCCATGGAATCCTTCACTATTGCAAATCGAGACTTGAATTTTTTCTTCAGTTCTTTCAGCTTGAGAAATGCCGAGCGTGTTCTTCCCTTTTGGTTTTCCATCTCCAGCTCTTTGCACATGTCATTACAATACTTTACTTTGTCTTCTCGAGAGGCCCTTTGAAATCTTCTGTTCAGTGCTTTTACTTCATCAATTCTTCCTTTTGCTTTAGCTGCTCGACACTCAAGAGCAAGTTTCAGTCTCCACTGACATCCACCTTGGTCTTTTCTTTCTTTCCTGTCTTTTCAGTGACCTCTTGCTTTCTTCATGGATGATGTCCTTGATGTTATTCCACAACTCATCTGGTCTTTGGTCACTAGTGTTCAATATGTCAAATTTATTCTTGAGATGGTCTCTAAATTCAGGCGGGATATACTCAAGGTCATATTTTGGCTTTCGTGGACTTGCTCTGATTTTCTTCAGCTTCAGCTTGAATTTGCATATGAGTAATTGATGGTCTGTTCCACAGTTGACCCCTGGCCTTGTTCTGACTGATGATATTGAGCTTTTCCATCGTCTCTTTCCACAGATGTAGTCGATTTGGTTTCTGTGTTCCATCTGGTGAGGTCCATGTGTATAAAAATATATATATATATATATATATATAGTCGCCGTTTATGTTGGTAAAAGAAGGTTTTTGCAATGAAGAAGTCATTGATCTTGCAAAATTCCATCATTCTATCTATAGCATTGTTTCTATCACCAAGGGCATATTTTCCAAACTACTGATCCTTCTTTGTTTCCAGCTTTTGTATTCCAATCGCCAGTAATTATCAATGCATCTTGATTGCATGTTTGATTAATTTCAGACTGCAGCAGCTGATAAAAATCTTCTATTTCTTCATCTTTGACCTTAGTGGTTGGTGCATAAATTTGAATAATAGTCATATTAACTGGTCTTCCTTGTAGGTGTATGGATATTATCGTATCACGGACAGTGTTATACTTCAGGATAGATCTTGAAACGTTCTTTTCGATGAATGCAACACCATTCCTCTTCGAGTTGTCATTCCCAGCATAGTAGACTATATGATTGTCCAATTCAAAATGGCCAATACCAGTCCATTTCAGCTCACTAATGCCTGGGATATTGATGTTTATGTGTTCCATTTCACTTTTGACAATTTCCAATTTTCCTAGATTCATACTTCTTACATTCCAGGTTCTGATTATTAATGGATGTTTGCAGCTGTTTCTTCTCATTTTGACTCGTACCACCTGTCTGTCAGTTTGTCATACTGTGGGGGCTTGTGTGTTGCTGTGATGCTGGAAGTTATGCCACTGGTATTCAGATACCAGCAGGGTCACTCATGGAGGACAGGTTTCAGCTGAGCTTCCAGACTAAGACAGACTAGGAAGAGGGACCCGGCAGTCTACTTCTGAAAAGTGTTAGCCAATGAAAACCTTATGAATAGCAGCTGAACATTGTCTGATATAGTGCTGGAAGATGAGCCCCCCAGGTTGGAAGGCACTCAAAAGATTACTGGGGAAGAGCTATCTCCTCAAAGTAGAGATGACCTTAAAATGTACAATAATGGTAAACCAATAAAAATCCTGAGGAAAGTGGAAAATATGTGAGAACAAGAAATAATAAGCCTTATATATTATGGCAACATATAGAACACAGTGGTCCTAGCTAAATTTTATTGAGTATTAGGTGCCAGGCATTGTATTAAGTGCTTGCGGTGGTTATACGAATTAACTTCTCAAGAGAAAACGTACTCTACATTGTTAGTATAAAGCTCTCATAGCAATTATTTTCTCCCAGACAGAACTTTGATTAGAAAGGGATATATGATGCTATTCTCAGTGATCATATGGGAGGAGATATCCTCTGTATGATTCTATGGAAAGGTCTATTAATACTAAGTCCTCTATTAACAATAGGTCCAAGGACAGTCTATTTTGTGTCTCTGAGCTTGATGTCTGGATATGACAGCTGAGTCTGTTGCAGCCATCTGTGACTCTGTCACTTTGATGCAATCTAGAAATCCAACCCAAAGGAGATAATATAATCACTGAAAAGCAGGTGTGCATCTGATAATGCTCCTAAAGGCTCCCTTCATGTCTCTGTTTCTCAGACTGTAGATGAAGGGATTCATCATGGGAGTAACTACAGCATACAGCACTGAAGCTACTGCAGTCTTCCTGGAAGAGTGTGTAAATGTTGTACTCATATACGCACCTAAAGTTGTCCCATAGAATAAGGAAACAACTGAAAGGTGAGAACCACAGGTAGAAAAAGCTTTATACTTTCCACCTGCTGAAGGTATTCTCAAAATGGAAGAGACAATTTGAGTATAAGAGAAAATGATTCCAGAGAAAGGAAGAGCACCCAGTATGCTAGCCGTAAAACATAAGATGATGTTATTGATGAGGGTTTCAGAACAGGCAACTCTGATCACCTGAACAACTTCACAGAAGAAGTAAGGAATTTCCAGGTCTGTGCAGAAGGACAGTTGCAACAACATCAGACTGTGGAGAAGGGCATCCACAATGCTAACGAGCAAGGAGACTAGAATCAGCAGGCCACAGAGGCGGGGATTTATGATAGCTGTGTATCTCAGTGGGTGACAAATGGCCACATAGCGGTCATAGGCCATTACCGAAAGGAGAAAACTTTCCAAACTACCAAAAATCAGGACAAAGCAGGCCTGGGTGAGGCATCCTGCGTAAGTGATGCTCTGATTCTGTGCTTGGAGGTTCACCAGCATCTTTGGAATCGTGGTGGTGCTGAAACAGATGTCAGTAAATGAGAGATTGGAAAGAAAGAAGTACATGGGGGTGTGGAGGTGGGGGTCAGAGCTGACGGCCAGGATGATGAGCAGGTTTCCTAGGACAGTGACCAGATATATGGACAAAAACAGGCTAAAAAGGAGAGGCTGCACTTTGGGATCCTCTGTCAGTGCCAGGAGAAGGAATTCTGAAACTCCTGTTTGGTTTCTAGGTTCCATATTGTTGATGGATCTGATAGAAATGATGAGGTGACTTACAATCAAATGTCAGCAAACACCATCTTGGGATGGGAATGGGAGGAATGGAGGGGAATGCAGGAATACAATGGTGATACTGTCAGTGTGCACATTATTTGGCAAAACAAAAAGCAAAAAAGACCAGAAGCTGATATAGCAGAGTGTCAATATTTATTGAGTTTGGAAAGGGCTGAAAGGGTAGTCATTTTTTTTTTTTTATGGGAACGAGAGGAGTGGAGGTGAATACAGAAGTGCTACCATCTGCATGCATATTATTTGGTTATTTAAAAAAGATGCAGAAGCTGATATAGCAGAGTGTGAACATTTATTTATTTTGGAAAGGGTGAGAGGGTGGTCTTTTTTTTATTACTCTCTTCGTGCTATTATCATTTTAAATATTCGGTAATTTTATAGAGAAAATTAGATACACTCTGGAGGCAGCCTGATGAGTCTGTGTCAGATTCCACTGCTTTCCTCAGAAATCAGAACTGGGCAACAGAAATACAGGTATCCCCTGTTTTTGAAAGTTCACTTTATGCCACTTTGCTTTTTCAAAAGACCCACATCAGTGCTTGTTTGCTTTGCTAACTAAAAGAAATTTGAGTTGGATTTTCACTTTTACAAAAAAAGGAGAAACTCGAAACCAGCGTTCAGTGTTTTGCGGTGGGCCTTTAAATAGGCATTGAACCCCTCCTAGTGATAAGAGACGCTCCCAGAGCTCCTTCTCTTAAAACTACACTCAGCATTAAACTGCCATAGCTTTGAAATGTGTGTATCAACACTATATGTTAGCATTATTTTAGGTTATATATGTTATTTGGTATGAAATAATGGGTTATGTTTTGAGTCTGGCAACTCTCAAAAATTTTTTTCAAATAAATTTATGGTAATTGCTTCTTCATTTTACACCATTTCAACTTATGAAAGGATTCATAGGAATACTCTACTTTCAGATAGCGGGGGAAACCTGTAATACAAATGTGTGTTAAAAACCAGGAAAGGGAAGATAAGGTGATGTTGATAAACCCTCTTCACCACTACAAGAGTGTTAGTAAATGTCAGAATCTTAAAACAGTCATCCGGTGTGAGGAGGGGCAGGCTTCTGGTCGGGAGGAAAACGGTCCTTGCCGTTGTGGAGAGAGAGGAGGACACTAGCAGAATCACAACTCCTTGCCATCAGTGCGAAGATTCAAGGAAACATGTCAGGAAGTTGGGAGACAGGCAGGAGGTTAGGGGTGACTTGATTCCAATCATTTCATGCTCATACTATCTTCACATGCATCATTCTGCTGGATGAACCTGTATTGAAACACCTGTCCTCATTTCAAAACATTAACTATGGGATTCAGGTTACCTGACTGGCATCAGGGAGGAATAACGTTTGGCATCTGCCCTGGATGTTGGATGGTGTAGATGGAAGAGCTTTCCTTAGGAAAGGCAGAGGGACCAAGTTGAGGCACCAGGCTCCCCGGCAAGAGGGTCACCTGTGGGTGGGCTATCAGGTGTGCTGCTTCTTGATGGGAGAGGAATACAAAAGTGGTACCGTCTGCATGCATCTTCAGGTATTAAAGTGAGTGAGTGAGGTGGTTACACGTAGATTATTTGCAGTCTCTGTGTCCCTGGAGGCTCAATATCCAAAGCTCCTCATTAACCAAACACTTTTACTGACATTCTGATCCCACTGCAAATCTTAAAAGACCAAAACAATAGAAGGTAGAGTTCAGGATGGCTGATTCCCAGCCCCTAGGAGACCAGCTCCAAGCCATTTACCTCTTTCTACCTGTTTTTCTCACCTCCAAGTCACATACCTTGTACAGGTGGATATACCATACTTCTCTAATTGGATTGCAGTCGTTTTTGAGTACAACTGAAAGCATCTCTATCTTACCAATGATGTTAGAAAGCCTGATTGCAATTTTAGCTGTGAGGTTTAATGTATGTATGAGGGTACAAATATTATATTTAGAAATATAGCTAAGTTATAGTAAAATGTAAATTGTTTCTTTCTAAGTGTCATTGAATATCCCTGATCCTTAATCTTTATACATTTGCGTAGAGCATATTTCAAGCCATTCTCTGTGATCACTTCTGACTGTGATCACTACACACAGACCTGTTACTCCCTTTTTAGGGTTTCATAATCAGCTTTTCTTTTTGCTGTGTCCCAATAATTTTGATACACATTTTTCTTCACATTAGTGGAATGTGGTTTGATATTTTGGCTCTTGATTTTTAATGGAGTTATTTTTTTTTTATGAGAAATCACAACATCACTGGCTAGGCACTAGTATGGAGGTTTATCCTTACTCTCAGTGGATTTAGTTTGATGACAAAAAGTATTTAATATACGAAGATGGTGTTCCATGTGAACATTCACTTAAAAATCTTCATCTTTAATGGATTCAATATTTTCATGTGTTTATCAATTTATTTTACTACATGTTAACTGTTTCTGTATGAATTTTGCTTTCTAATCTGTAGTATTCTTGGTATATTATTTGAAAAACAATTTGAGATAAGATGGCTTTATGTCTCTCTTCATCATCTTAACCTCATTCACTTCAAACATATGACATAATAAAAAATAAGAAGGCATAGTGGCTTCAAAAAGAAGAATGTAAACTACTGAACTCTTCCATTCAAATAGAATCTGCCCGTCATAGTTTTTTTCCACTGTTTTTTTTTTCTTGTGCTTTAAGTGAAATTTTACAGTTTAAGTTAGTTTCTCATACAAATATTTATACACATTGTCATGTGATGCTAGTTGCTCTCCCTGTAATGTGACAGCACACTCCTCCTTTCCACCCTGGATTTCCTGTGTCCATTCAACCAGCTCTTGTCCCTTTTTGCCTTCTCATCTCTTCCTCTGGACAAGAGCTGCCCATTTAGTATCACGTACCTACTTGTTATTATTACCTACTTGAGCTAAGAAGCACTGTCTTCATGAGTATTATTTTATGTCTTGTAGTCAAGTCTCATCTTTGTCTACACAGTTGGTTTCGAGAATGGTTTCAGTTCTGGTTAACAGAGAGTTGGGGGGCCATGTCTTCTGGGGTCCCTCCAGTCTCAATCAGACCATTAAGTCTGGCCTTTTTACTAGAATTTGAGTTCTGCATCCCATTTTTCTCCTGCTTCATCAAGGACTGTCTGTTTAGTTCCCTAGGGGTCAGGGCAGTCATTGGTGGTAGCTGGACACTAACTAGTTCTTCTGGTCTCAGGCTGATGGAGTCTCTGGTTTCTGTGGCCCTTTCTGTCTCTTGGGCTCATATTTCCCTTGTGTCTTTGGTGTTCTTCATTCTCCTTTGCTCCAGGTGGGTTGGGAACAATTGATGCATTGTAGATGGCTGCTTGCTGGCTTTTAAAACCCTAGACATGACTCATCAAATTGGGATGCAGAACATTTTCTTAATAAATGTTGTTATGCCAATTGACCTAGATGTCCCCTTAAACCATGGTCCCTAGACCCCTGTCTCTGCTACTCTGTCCTTTGAAGTGTTTGGTTATATTCAGGAAACTTCTTACCTTTTGGTTTAGTCCAGTTGTGCTGACTTCCCCTGTATTGTATGTTGTTTTTCCCTTCACCTAAAATAATTCTTGTCTACTGTCCAGTTAGTGAATGTTTAAACATTTTCTTCAGTTTTTATAATAGTGGTCTCATACAATATTTGTCCTTTTGCGACTGACTAATTTCACTCAGCATAATGCCTTCCAGATTCATCCATGTTATGAGATGTCTCGCAGATTCATCATTGTTCTTTATCATTGCATAGTATTCCATTGTGGGAATATACCATAATTTGTTCGTCCATTTGTCTGTTCATGGTACCTACATTTTTTTAATTTTTTGCTATTGTGAACAGTGCTGCAATGAACATGGGTGTGCATGTATCTATTCATGTGACAGCTCTTCTTTCTCTACGATATAATCCAAGGAGTAGGGTTGCTGGATTGTATAGTACTTCTCTTTTTTTTTAATTGTGTTTTAAGAGGACATTTACAATTCAACTCATTTTCTCATACAAAAACGAATGTACATATTGTTATGTGACCCTAATTTCTCTCCCTATAATGTGACAGCACACTCCTCCTCTCCACCCTGTATTTCCCATGCCCATTCAACCAGCTCCTGTCCCCCTCTGCCTTTTCATCTCGCCTCCTGACAGAAGCTGCCCACATAGTCTCATGTGTCTACTTGAGCTAAGAAGCACACTACTCACCAGTATCATTTTATGGCTTATAGTCCAGTGTAATCTTTGTCTGAAGAGTTGGCTTCAGGAATGGTTTTAGTTTTGGGCTAACAAAGAGTCTGGGGGCCATGTCCTCTGGGGTCCCTCTAGTCTCAGTGAGACCATTAATTCTGGTCTTCATACTAGAATTTGAGACCTCCAATCATACTTTTCTCCTGCTCCATCAGGGATTCTCTGTTGTGTTCCCTGTCAGGGCCCTTCCTGGTGGTAGCTGGATACCATCTAGTTCTTCCAGTCTCAGGCCGATGGAGTCTCTGGTTTATGTGGCCCTTCCTGTCTCTTGGGGTCATATTTTCCTGTTGTCTTTGGTGGTCTTCATTATCCTTTGCTCCAGGTGGTTTGAGACCAATTAATGAATCTTAGATGCCTGCTTGCTAGAATTTAAACCCTAGACATCACTCGCCGCAGTGGGATGAAGAACATTTTCTTAATACACTTTGTTATGCCAATTGACCTAGATGTCCCCTGAAACCATAGTCCCCAGACCCTGCTACTCTGACCCTCGAAGTGTTTGGTTGTATTCAGGAAACTTCTTAGCTTTGGATGCAGTCCAGTTGTGCTGACTTCCCTTGTATTGTGTGTTGTCCTTCCCTTCACCAAAAAGAATTCTTGTCTACTACCTAGTTAGTGAATATCCCTCTCCTTCCCTCTCACCCTCATAACCATCAAAGAATGTTTTCTCCTGTATTTAAACATTTTCTTGAGTTCTTATAATAGTGGTCTCCTCTAATATTTGTCCTTTCTTGACTGACTAATTTCACTTAGCATAATTCTTCCGGCTTCATCCATGTTATGAGATGTTTCACAGATTTATCCTTGTTCTTTATCTATTCCTTTGTGTGAATATAGCATAATTTGTTTATCCATTCATCTGTTGATGGGCACCTTGGTTGTTGCCAACTTTTTGCTATTGTAAACAGTGCTGCAATGAACATGGGTGTCCATATATCCATTTGTGTGAGGGCTCTTATTTCTCTAGGATACATTCCAAGGAGTGGGATTGCTGGATTGTATGGTACTTCTATTCGTAGCTTTTTAAGGAAGCGCCAAAACGATTTCCAAAGTAGTTGTACCATTTGACGTTCCCACCAGCAGTGTGTAAGTGTTCCAGTCTCTCCACGACCTCTCCAACATTCATTATTTTGTGTTTTTTGGATTAATGCTAGCCTTGCTGGAGTGAGATGGTATATCATTGTAGTTTTGATTCGCATTTCTCTAATGGCTAATGATCCTGAGCATTTCCTCTTGTACCTGTTAGCCACCTGAATGTCTTCCTTGGTGAAGGGCTGTTCATATCCTTTGCCCATTTTTTAATTGGGTTGTCTTTTTGTTGCTGAGGTTTTGCAGTATCTTGTAAATTTTAGAGACTAGACTCTGATTGGATTGCCAAAAATCTTTTCCCAGTGCATAGGTTGTCTTTTTACTCTTTGGGTGACTTTTTTGGTTGAGCATAAGTGTTTGATTTTTAAGAGCTCCCAGTAAACTAGTTTCTCTTCTGGTGTTTGTGCATTGTTAGAAATGTTTGTATTCTCTATGCCATGTATTAGGGTTCCTAGCATTGTCCCTATTTTTTTTTTTCCATGATCCTTTTCATTTTAGAGTTTATATTTAGGTCTTTGCTCCATTTTGAATTAGTTTTTGTGCTTGGTTTGAGGTATGGGTCTTGTTTCTTTTCTTTTTTTTTGCAGATGGATATACAGTTATGCCAGCACCATTTGTTAAAAAGAGACTCTCTTTTTCCCGCTTAACGGACTTTGGGCCTTTGTCAAATACCAGCTGCTCATAAGTGGATGAATTTACGTCTGGACTCCCAATTCTGTTCCATTGACCTATATATCTGTTGTTGTACCAGTACCATGCTGTTTTGACTATTGTGGCAGTATAATAAGTTCTAAAATTAGGTAGTGTGAGGCCTCCCACTTTGTTCTTCTTCTTCACTAATGCTTTACTTATCTAGGGCCTCTACCCTTTCCATATGAAGCTGGTGATGTGTTTCTCCATCTCATTTAAAAATGTTGTAATTTGGATTAGGATCACATTGTATCTGTAGATCACAATGGGTAGAAATGACATTTTCTCAGTGTTGAGTCTTCCTATCCATAAGCAGTGTATGTTTTTTCCCTTATGTAAGTCTCATTTGGTTTCTTGTGGTACTGTCTTGTAGTTTTCTTTGCATAGTTGTTTTACATCTCTGGTTAGACTTATTCCTAAGTATTTTACACTTTTGGGTGCTATTGTAAATGGTATTGACTTGGTGATTTCCTCTATGTGATGTCCTATGTTCATGAGGGATATTGGTCTGTAATTTTGTGATTTTTTACCTGGTTTTGGTATCAGGGTTATGCTAGCTACTTAGAATGAGTTTGAGAGTATTCCGTCCTTTTCTTTTGTCTGAAATATCTTTAGTAGTAGTGGTGTTAACTCTTCTCTGAAACTTTGGTAAAATTCTCCAGTGAAGTCGTCAAGGCCAGGGTTTTTTTTTTTTTTTTTTTTTGAGAGTTTTTTAATAACTTTTCCAATCTCTTCTCTTGTTATGGTTCTGTACAGGTTTTCAACATTACTTTGTGTAAGTTTGAGTAGGTAGTGTGTTACTAGAAATTTGTGCATTTCCTCTAGATTTTTGAGTTTGTTGGAACATAATTTTTCATAGTATTCTGCTATAATTATTTTATTTTCAGTTGGGTCTGTCATGATATTACCCATCTCATTGCTTATTTGGGTTATTTGCGCTTCCTCTCCTGTTTTTCTTTTGTCAGCTTGGCTAATGGTTTATTGTAATTTTTTTTTATCTTTCCCAAGAATCAACTTTGTTAAATCTTTCAATTGTTTTTCTATTCTCTATTTCATTTAATTCTGCTCTAGTTTTTTGTTATTTGCTTTCTTCTGGTGCCCAAGGACTTCTTTTGCTGTTCCCTTTCTACTTGTTCAAGTTCTGGGTTACCGTTTTGATTTTGGCCCTCTCTTCTTTTTGGATGTGTGCCTTTTTTGTTGTAAACTGACCTCAGAGCACTGCTTTTGCTGTATCCCAAAGGTTCTGGTACAATGTGTTTTCATTCTCATTTGATTCTGTGAATTTTTTTTTATTCCAACCTTAATTTCTTCTATAACCCAGTAGTTTTTGAGAAAGCCGTTGTTCCCTTTTCATGTGTTTGTTTTTTTTCCTTTTATTGATTTCCACTTTTTTGGCTTTATGACCAGAAAAGATGCTGTGTAATATTTTGATGTTTTGGATTCTGTTAAGGCTTGCTTTGTGGCCTAATATGTAGTCTATTCTGGAGAATGTTCCATGCGTGTTTGAAAAGAAAGTATACTTGGCTGCTGTTGGGTGGAGTGTCCTGTATAAGTGTATGAGATCCAGTTGGTTGATTGCGGCATTTAGATCTTCCTTTTTTCTTTACTGAGGTTCTTTCTGGATGTTCTGTTCTTCCCTGGAAGTGGAATCTTGAAGTCTTCTACTATTATTGTGGAGCTGTCTGTTTCTCTTTTCAATGCTGTTAGAGTTTATGTATTTTGGAGCCCTTTCATTGGGTGTATAAATACTTATTATGGTTATGTCCTTCTGGTATATTGACCCTTTAATCATTATATAGTGTCCTTCCTTACTTAACCTTTGTGGTTGATCTTGCTTTAAAGTCTGTTTTGTCAGACATTAATATTGCCACTCCTACTCTTTTTTTTTATTGTTCTTTGCTTGATATATATTCTTTTCTCCATCCTTTGAGTTTTAGTTTGTATCTTTAAGTCTAAGGTGTGTCTTCTGTAGGCAGCATATAGAAAGATCGTGTTTTTTAATCCGTTCTGCTACTCTCTGTCTCTTTATTGGTGCATTCAGTCCACTTACATTCAGCATAATTATTGATAGGTATGAGTTTAGTGCTGTCATTTTGATGTTTTTTGTGTGTGGGGGGGTTTATTTGTTCCACTTAATTTTCTGTGCTCATTCTTTTTTTGTATGTATTTTTTTTTTCATCTTTTGCATTTTTGTTCATTTTGTATTTGCTTGGTCTTTATATTTTCCTTTTTTAATTTTGATGTGTAGGATTGTTAGTTTCCTTTGTGGTTACCTTAATATTTACCTCTATTTTTCTAAGTTTAAACTAATCTTCTATTTCTTTATATCACCTAGACTTTTTCTCCATATGAAAGACCTATGACTACATTGTTTAGTCCCTCCTTTTTGTTTTAATGTTGTCATCTTTTAGGTATTGACTTCTCTCTTTCCCTATTTTTAGTGTTTTAGCTTGGATTTATTTTTATGACTACCATATCTTAATTGATAATTGACTGTTTTGTCCTGTGTTCTAGTCTTGAGTTGTTATCTGATGTTATTGATTTCCTAATCAGAGGGCTCCCTTTACTGTTTCTTGTAATCTTCATTTGGTTTTTGCAAATTCCCTAAACTTCTGCTCATCTGGGAATGCCCTAATTTCACTACCATATTTGAGAGATAGTTTTGGTGGATACATAATACTTGGCTGGCATTTTTTTTTTCTTTTTCCCTTCAAGGCTTTATATATGTCATCCAGTTGCCTTCTTGCCTGCATAGTTTCTGCTGAGAAGTCAGAGGGTACTCTTATGGACTCTCCTTTGTCATTTACTTTTCACTTTTCCCTAGACACTTTTAAAATTTTTTCTTTACCTTTGGTTTTGGCAAGTTTGTTTATATTATGTCTTTATGCTTTTCTTTTGGAATCTACTTCATGTGGGTTCAGTGATCTTTTTGTATAGATATTTTCTCATCTTTCGGGATATCAGAGTTTTCAGCCAATAAATCTTCAAAAATTCTCTCTGTATTCTGTGTTATCTTGCCCTGCTCTTGTACTCCAATCACTTGTAGTTTATTCCTCTTTAATTCACAGCATTTCTTCATTTTCTAAAATTCTTTACCTGATTTTTGCACAAATAAGTTGGTGTTAAGTGCTTTACTTCAATATCACGAATTTTGACTTCCATTGCCTCAATTCTGCTCCTATGATTATCTATTGAGTTGTCTAATTCTGAAATTTTACCGTTAATCATTTGGATTTCTGTTTGATGTCTCTGTATAGATTCTTGCAGCCTGTAAAATTTGTCATTAGGCTGCTGTATAACCTTCT
Organism: Loxodonta africana; assembly: GCF_030014295.1. Classification (NCBI taxonomy): domain Eukaryota; kingdom Metazoa; phylum Chordata; class Mammalia; order Proboscidea; family Elephantidae; genus Loxodonta; species Loxodonta africana. The sequence continues at coordinate 19,870,849 of NC_087344.1, forward strand.
TAGGTTCCTCTATTGCTTTGTCTGTGTGTTCTTTGGCTTCTCCTGCCTTTTGCCTGATCTTCCTGATCTCTTGAAGAGTTCTGGGTATGAGGCTTTTGAATTCTACCTCTGATAATTCCAAGAAGTTCTCTTCCTTCTAAAGATTTCTTGATTCATTGTTTTGGTGGCTTGCTGAAGTCATCATGGTCTGCCTCTTTATGTGATTTGATATTGACTGTTGTCCCTGAGCCATCAAAAAGTTATTGTATTTATTTATTTTATGTTTGTTTAGACTGTCTTAGTTTCTTCTTTTGTTTTGTTTTGATATGCCCAAATATGCTGCTCATGTGAGCTAGTTTAATTATTGGCATCTTTGAAGCACTCACGTCCTGTCTCCAGGTGGCTAAAGCTCTTATTAGGTATGGAAGCCTAGGAGTCTATTTACTTTACTTGTGTGAATTTAGCTCAGGTGTCCAGGTCATTGGTCACTGAGTGTGTGGTGCAGGGTCTCACCTACAGCCCTAGATGGGCAGAGGTGATTGGCATAAGCACAGGTATATGGCTGCAGTAGGAGGTCATGCACTTGTCAAGGAAGGGGGCTTATTGCTGCCTCTGAGTGGCTGGGTGGAAGGTGTGTTTGTGTTCCCTAGAGCGTGTACATAGGTGGGTTTTGCATCTGGACTATGGGCATCCAGTGGTGTTAGCTGTAAGGACTGGGACTCACCGCTTATTCTTGGATCCCTGTCACAGGTGACTCAGTGGAGTGGGTGGAGCCACCAGTTCTCAGGCCCCTGATGTGGGTAGGTGAGGACTCTGCTTAACAGGGTGAGTGGTAGCAAATTTCACAAATCTGTCACTCCACCTAATTGCAGATATAGATGAATATAGGTTTCAGTTATATACACTGTAACACTATGCTTATGACGGCCTACACTGTTGAAGTGGGCCCACACAGGTCTATGCAGTGTGAAAGGTATTCAAAATCCGTATTCCCCTTAAGCCTGTGCCTAGGCAAAGGGGCTATGGATGACCTGAGTTCCCAGTTTAGGGGAGCTGGTAGATTAATTTTTCCTGTTTGTTAATTTGTTCCCTCTCCAAAGCCAGGAGAATGGCTGGGGGTGCAAAACAAGTCCAACTTCAGGCCTAGGGAGTGCAACAATAGCTGAAGCTGACAAGGAACCTGCAACAGAGTGTGGAGTGGGCAGGTAAATGGGAGAGAGGTATTTCCTAAAAGGTTTTTTCTTCTTCTTTTTTCAATCCATGTGGTTTGTTAGACGCTTATACTTATCTTTTGTCAATTGAGTGCTGTTTGTCTCTGGTTCTGGAGATTTGAGAAGACTCTCCACCACTCAGTGGAGAGTCTACTGATGTGGAAAACTTGTCCTGAGTGCCACCGCTTGCCTCACCATTTGTACCTGCCAACCCATCCTGCAAGGTTCTGGTTCCCACCAGGTCAGGTCTGGCAACTCATCTCTGCTTCTCAACCATCTCTCCCTTGCCCTGCCACCCAGTCTGATCCCTCAACTTTATCTTTGATGTTCAGAGCTCCTAGATTTTCACATATAATTGGTTGACTTTTTTTTTTTTTTGTAAAAGGGTCTACCAGAAGCATCTGACTACTCCTTCATCTTGGCTCTGCCTCCTCCAGCCATGCTTATTGGATCAAGTTAAGTTTCCTGGGAGGCAGAGATTAGGATGCCAAAGGTTTGTTAGGGAATACTCCTTGGATCATCACCTGTGAAAGAGAAGGGAAAGAAGAAGGATAGGGCAGAGGAAGAAGTTGAGTTGCAATGCAGTTTCAAGATCAGCCTCTGTGACCCTGCAGGAAGCTCTGGAGAGAGAATGACCTTTATTTTTTTTAATTATTTAAATAATTTTTATTGTGCTTTAAGTGAAAGTTTACAAATCAAGTCAGTCTCTCACATAAAAACTTATATACACCTTGCTACATACTTCCAATTACTCTCTCCCCAGTGAGACAGCCCGCTCCCTCCTTCCACTCTCTCTTTTCTTGTCCATTTTGCTAGCTTCTAAGCCCCTCTACCCTCCCACCTCCCCTCCAGGCAGGAGATGTCAACATAGTCTCAAGCGTCCACCTGAGCCAAGAACCTCACTCCTCACCAGCATCCCTTTCCAACCCGTTGTCCAGTCCAATCCATGTCTGAAGAGTTGGCTTCGTGAATGGTTCCTGTCCTGGGCTAACAGAAGATCTGGGGCCCATAACAACCAGGGATCTTCTAGTCTCAGACGGACCATTAAGTCTGGCCTCTTTATGAGAATTTGGGGTCTGCATCCCACTGTTCTCCTGCTCCCTCAGGGGTTCTCTGTTGTGTTCCCTGTCAGGGCAGCCATATTTGTCCTTTTGCAACTGACTAATTTCACTCAGCATAATGCCTTCCAGGTTCCTCCATGTTATGAAATGTTTCACAGATTCATCACTGTTTTTTATTGATGCATAGTATTCCCTTGTGTGAATATACCATAATTTATTTACCCATTCATCTGTTGATGGGCACCTTGGTTGCTTCCATCTTTTTGCTCTTGTAAACAGTGCTGCAACAAGCATGGGTGTGCATATATCTGTTCGTGTAAAGGCACTTATTTCTCTAAGATATATTCCAAGGGGTGGGATTGCTGAGTCATATGGTAGTTCTATTTCTAGCTTTTTAAGGAAGCACCAAATTGATTTCCAAAGTGGTTGTACCATTTTACATAAAATGGCCTTTCTGAGTTATTCTAGTTGGAGGAAGAGGGCCAGGCCTTTCATTAGGTGCAACCCGGGAGGCAGTTTGACCTTGGGTGCAGAAGCTCTTTTGTACTGAGGCACTTCCAAATAGGGCTAACAGTTAAAGGCACTGTGCTAAGCTAAGTGCTGAAGCAAGTGCTTAAAATATGTGAAAGTAGCAGGAAAGAAAGGAACAGAATGAGAATGCCAGACCTGGAATAAATTTGTGCTGGTTCACACTCATTGAGTACACTGAGTACCCGTTAGGTAGAAGGTGTTATATTTGTTGCTGTTTCTTGCTATTGAGTTAGCACCAACTAATTGGATGCCATGTATAACCAAATGAAACCCTTCCCAGTCTTTTGCCATCTTCATAATTTTTGGTATGTTTGAATTCATTGTAGTGGCCATTGTAAATCCATCTCCTTGAAGGTTTCCCAGGCCTTTGCTGTCCTTTAACTTTATCAAGCATTATATCTTTCTAGTGATTGATCCCTTTTGATGATGCATCCAAAGTAAGTGAGTTAAAGACTCAGATCAATATTCTGTTCTCCATTGAGTTTTCACTGGCTGATTTCTAGAAGTAGATTGCTAGGCCTTTCTTCCTAGTTTGTCTTAGTCTGGAAGTTCCACTGAAACTTGTCTACAGTGGGTGACCCTGCTGGTATTTGAAATACTAGTGGCATAGCTTCCAGCATTATAGCAATGTGCAAGCCACCACAGTAATACAAACTGACATCAAACACTCGTAGTCATTTTGGTGATTGACTCCACATCAGACTTTCCTAATAAGAGAATTAGCCTAAGCCTCCCATGGTAATGAAATTTCTCTTGCTAGTAATTATTTCTGGAAGGGGCATATGTCCCATACCAGACTAATAATATGGGCTGTCTTCTAAATGATTTCTTGGGAAGGTTATCTTTCTATTACAAAGAGTCCAAATAGAGACAGTCAGTTTTCCGTTCCTATTATTGTTTCTGAACTGACCCATGTATTGTTGCAACCTTTGGTGACCATAAGAACAACAGCCTTAGAAAGAAATCAACACATGAAGACTGAAAATGCAACACCATAGTTCTGTGCCTGGACCTACCCTGTCTCTGAAACCATTGTTAGGAGTGAAGATTGTTTTTAACGTTTGACCCTGCTTGTGTCACTGATAAAGTTGAGGTATCTCAAACCTTCCCCAACACGGGAACTAATATATTTATGCCAACTTTACAGATGGTGAAACTTAGCTTGGAAACAAACTGTCAAAGGTCAGACAGCTACTATGGAGCAGAGGTAGGATTCAATTTGAAGTGCAGGATGAAGATCATGTTCCCGAGTTCTTTGACCAGATACTTGGATAGGACCAGCCTAAAGAGGAGGGGCGGCAGTGCTGGATTCTCTGAGAGGACGAAAGGGAGGCGCCCTGGTTGGTTTTCACAAATTTGGTTTTCTGATTCCATGCTGTTGATGAGTACAATGGGAAAAATAGACGTGATGAGACACATGATAGACATACAAGAACCCCTCATTTTACAGCCATTCTCACATCAAAACTATGAACAAAATGAATATTACAAATCTTCCTCTATATTCACTTTATTTCTCTTTTTCCTCTCCTTCATTCTTCCCTTCCTCTTTCACTCTTTTTCTCTCAATTCTCCTCTCTCTTCCACTACCACATTCTTCAAATTTTAATTATTGAATACCCTAATGCCTAGGGACTCACAAAATTCAAGACTGTAATTGCCTCTGGGAAGCAAAGGGGAAGAATGGACAGGAACAAAAAGAATGTGTCTTCTTTATGCATGTTGTTGTTGTTGCTCGGTGCCATCAAATCGGTTCCGACTCATAGCAACCCTATGCACAACAGAACGAAACACTACCTGGTCCTGAGCCATGCTTACAATCGTTGTTATGCTTGAGCTCGTTGTTGCAGCCACCATGTCAATCCACCTCGTTGAGGGTCTTCCTCTTTTCCACTGACCCTGTACTCTGCCAGGCATGATATCCTTCTCCAGAGACTGATCCCTCCTGACAACATGCCCAAAGTATGTAAGCCGCAGTCTCGCCATCCTTGCTTCTAAGGAGCATTCTGGCTGTACTTCTTCTAAGATTTGTTCTTTTTTTGGCAGTCCATGGTATATTCAATATTCTTCACCAACACCACAATTCAAAGTTGTCAATTCTTCTTCAGTCTTCCTTATTCATTGTCCAGCTTTCACATGCATATGAGATGATTGAAAACACCATGGCTTGGGTCAGGCACACTTTAGTCTTCAAAGTGACATCTTTGCTCTTCAACACTTTGAAGAGGTCTTTTGCAGCAGATTTACCCAATGCAATGTATCTTTTTATTTCTTGACTGCTGCTTCCATGGCTGTTGATTGTGGATCCAAGTAAAACGAAATCCTTGACAGCTTCAATCTTTTCTCCATTTATCATGATGTTGTTCATTGGTCCAGTTGTGAGGACTTCTGTTTTCTTTATGTTGAGGTGCAACCCATACTGAAGGCTGTGGTCTTTGATCTTCTTTAGTAAGTGCTTGAAGTCCTCTTCACTTTCAGCAAGCAAGAACGTGTCTGCCAGTTTGTCATACTGTGGGGGCTTGCATGTTGCTGTGATGCTTGAAGCTATCCCACCGGTATTCAGATACGAGCAGGGTCACCCATGGAGGACAGGTTTCAGCTCAGCTTCCAGACTAAGACAGACTAGGAAGAAGGACCTGGCAGTCTACTTCTGAAAACATTAGCTAGTGAAAACCTTATGAATAGCAGCAGAACATTGTCTGATATAGATGAGCCCCCCAGATTGGAAGGCACTCAAAAGATGACTGGGGAAGAGCTGCCTCTTCAAAGTAGAGTCAACCTTAATGATGTGGATGGAGTAAAGGTTTCAGGACCTTAGTTTGCTGATGTGGCATGACTTAAAATGAGAAGAAACAGCTGCAAACATCCATTAATAACCTTTATGCATACTATTGTGTTAATTTAAGAAGGTAGTTGTTATGGCAAAATATCAAAATTTATTAATTCTGGAAACATAAATGCATGGGTATTTCTCCTGTTCTTCTGTGCTTTTATGCCTGTTAAAATACTTCATTGATTAATAAATGGAAAGAGGTAAATGGCTGATTTAGCCTGTGGGTTCTGCCTGGTTTTCCACCTCTTCCCACAGAGTTCTTATGAACAAGTAGCAGAATAAAGGCCAATGATCTTCCCTACAAAGTAGTATTAAGAATCATGTATAAAAATGTAAGGAGAAGGTCACCATACACCCCTGCTTCTCAAAACAATATTAAGGGAAATTTTGGAAAAATCTAGAACATTCATCAAAATCAAGCAAGGGTAAGTTTGTGTTTAGATGGGAAAAGCCCCTGGAATTTTAGGGTCAGAGTAGGATACTAGCAGAATGAGAGCTATTGAAGTATTGGTGCAAAGGTTCAGGGAAACATGGCAAAAAGATCAATAATTCGGCAGGAATCTCACAGCTGACTCTGCTTTTCTCATCTTCTGCAAGTACTTTCCTCACATTTGCCCCCAGATGGACAGTTAGACAAAGATCTCTCCCTATTTGCAAAACAGAAACTAGGGAACTTCTGATTACTCTGGTGCTAGCACTAAGGGGTGGCATTAAGTTCTCCTTGGAGACTGAATTATAAAAAAGGAAATGCTGTACTCAGGGAGCACAGAAAGACAGAAAGACCAGGTTTTTGTGTACAAATGATGATCTTTTCTTCTTAGTTGTGCTGCCTACTGACCTGAGCAAAGCTGTTGAGTGTGTGATCATAACAGACTATTTGCAGTCTCTGTGACCCTTGAGGCTTCAATACCCAAAGCTCCTTATTAGTCAAACTCTTCTGTTGTCATTCCAATCTCAGGGCAATGAAAATCCCTAAGGGACAAGGCTCAGAGAAAGAAGTCTTTCTGCTCACATCCATTGCAAGTACCATGTACACATGGACACAGAACACTCATGCAATTAGATTCTAGTCTTCTTTTTTTAAGGTATATTCAAAGGCATTCCCCTTCCAACAAAAATATCAGGGAGACTGACATCATGTTTAGGCTCAAAAATGTAGTTTATTTATATGGTTTTTTTTATTTTATATATTCATATATATATATATAACTTTTAAAAAGACAAGTGATAGTATATATCAGTTCAACTTTATCAACTTCAACTCTAAAAAATTCCAGCTGTAAGAGCCAGTTCTACATATGGCTCACTGAAGGTTGATCCTGTTTCTGCATATTATACTCAGGTTTCTAATATATTCTCTGCAATTAATTTGGACTTAGCGTGTAACAGACATTTTACTCAGTTTTTAGAATTTTGCTACTAACTTTTCTCAAATTCAATGCTGTTTTTGTGGTTAAGTGCCATCAAGTCAGTTCCAACTCATAGCGACCCTATGTACAACAGAATGAAACACTGCCTGGTCCTGTGCCATCCTCTCAATCCTTGTTATGCTTGAGCCCATGCTTGCAGCCACTGTGTCAGTCCATCTCATTGAGGGCCTTTCTCTTTTTACTGACCTTCTACTTTACCAAGCATTATTTCCTTCTCCAGAGACTGATCTCTCTTGATAACACGGCCAAAGTATATAAGACAGAGACTAGCCACCCTTGCTTCTAAGGAGCATCCTGGTTGTACTTCTTCCATGAAAGATTTGTTTGTTCTTTTGGCAGTCCACGATATATTCAATATTCCTCACCAAAACCACAATTCAAAGGCTTCAATTCTTCTTCTGTCTTCTTTACTCATAGTCCAGCTTTCAAATGCATATGTGATGAAAATACCGTGGCTTGGATCAGATGTACCTTAGTCTTCAAGGTGACGTCTTTGCTCTTTAACACTTTAAAGAAGTCTTTTGCAGTAGATTTGACCAACGCAATGCGTCCTTTGTTTTCTTGACTGCAGCTTCTATGGGTGTTTATCTAAACCCAAGTGAAATGAAATTCTTGACTTCAACCTTTTCTTCATTTATCATGATGTTGCTTATTGGTCCAATTCCGAGGATTTTTATTTTCTTAATGTTGAGGTGTAATTCATACTGAAGGCTGTGGTCATTGATCTTTGTCAGTATGTAGGTACTTCAAGTCCTCTTCACGTTCAGCAAGGAAGGTTGTGTTATCTGCATAGCACAGGTTGTTATTGAGTCTTTCTCGAATTCTGATGTCATGTCCTTCTTCATATAGTCTAGCTTCTTGGATTATTTCCTCAGCATACAGATTGAATAAGTATGGTGAAAGATACAACCTTGACACACACCTTTTCTGATTTTAAATCACACAGTGTCCCCTTGCTCTGTTCAAAAGACTGCCTGTTGATATAAGTACAGGTTCCTGATAAGCACAATTAAGTGTTCTGGAATTCCCATTTCTCACAATGTTAGCCATAATTTATTATGAGCCACACAGTCGAATGCCTTTGCATAGTCAAGAAAACACAAGTAAACATCTTTTTGGTATGCTCTGCTTTCAACCACGATCCGTCTGACATGAGCAATGATATCCCTTGTTCAATGCCCTTTTCTGAATCTGGCTTGAATTTCTGGTGGTTCCCTGTTGGTGCACTGCTGCAACCACTTTGGAATGATCTTCAGCAAAATTTTACATGAGTATATTAATGATATTGTTTGATAATTTGCACAATACAAAATATGGATCTCTTCCAGTAAGTTGGCCAGATAGCTGACTTTCAAATTTATGGGCATGGATGAATGAGCACTTCCAGTGCTGCATCCGTTTGTTGAAACATCTCAGTTGGTATCCCGTCAATTCCTGGAGCCTTGCTTTTTGCCAGCCAATACTCTCAGAGCAGCTTGGACCTCTTCCTTCAAACCATCGGTACTTGATCATACGCTACCTCTTGAAATGGTTGAACATTGACCAATTCTTTCTTGGTACAGTGACTCTGTATTCCTTCTATCTTCTTTTGATGCTTCCTGCATCATTTAGTATTTTCCTCATAGAATCCTGCTATATATACAGATAATATTAAGTGTTGGAAAGGTACAGAGAAATTGAAACCCTCATACACTGTGGGTGGGAACGTAAAGTCATTCAGCCACTTTGTAAAACAGTCGGCAATTCCTCAAAATATTAAATACAGTGTTACTTTATAGCTCAGCAATTCCCCTCCTAGGTATATACTCAAAATAATTGACCATCTATGTCTACACAAAAACTTGTACTCAAATGTTTATAGCAGCATTAGTCACAAAAGCAATATACAGAGAAAACTGAAATGTCTATCAACCCATAAATTAATAACCAAAATGTGGTATAGTTATATAATGGAATATTATTCAGCCAAAAAAGGAATGAAGTTATGATACATTCTCCAACATGGATGAACCTTGAAAACATTACACTAAATGAAGGAAACCAGACTAAAAAAAGGCATAAATCCTATGATTTCATGTATAAGAAATATCCAGAATAGTCAAAGCCATAGAGAGAAATAGGATTAGTGGTTTCCAGGTGATGGGTGGTCAGAGGAATGTGCAGTGACTGCCAATGGGTATGGGGTTTCATTTCTTTGGGTGATGAGAATGTTTTGGAATTAGATAATGATGATCAATGAACAACTTTGTGAGCATACTAAAAATCACTAAATTGTACATTTTAAAAGGACGAACTTTGTGGTACATGAATTATATTTTAATAAAATGTTATTAAAATTAAAAATAAATTTAAAGCTTTTGTGATTCAAAGCACCTTATCAAGGAAAGGAAGGGACAACCTACAAAATGGAAGGAAGTGTTTGGGTACCATGTATCTGATAAGAGATTCATGTCCAGAATACTGAAAGAATTCCTACAACTCAAGGAGAAAAACACAACCAAATTTGAAAATGAGCTAAGGACTTGAATAGATATTTCTCCAAAGAAGATACACATATGGCCAGCAAGCACATAGAAAGATGCTGAACATCAATATTTCTAAGGGAAATACAAATCAAAACTGCAATCAGATACCCACTCACATCCACCAGGATGGCTATTATCAGAAATTTGGAAATTAACAAGTATTGATGAAGATGTGGAGAAATTGGAATGCTCATTTGTTGCTGGTGGGAATGTAAAATGGTGCAGCATTTTGGAAAACACTTTAGTGTTTCTTCAAAAAGTTAAACCTAGAATTACCATACGACCCAGCAATTCTACTCCCACATATATATCCAAAAGACTTATAGGCAGGGACTCTTGTTGTTTTACAACAACTTTGATTGCAGTATTTCTCACAATAGCCAAAATGTGTAAACAACCCAAGTGTCAATCCACAAATGAATGAATAAACAATATGTGGTTTCTATTTGTGGTGATGAAAACCATTATGAAATGGATAGTGCTGACGGTTTTACAACTAGATGCATACAACTATTGTTACTGAACAAGCGGATACTGTGTGACTTAAAGTCAGGAAAGGTGTGTGCCAGGATTGTATTCTTTCACCACACCAATTCAATCTGTATGCTGAGCAAGTAACTCAAGAAGCTGGACTATAAGAAGAGAAATGGGGCATCAGGATTGGAAGAAGACTCATTAACAAAGTGCATTATGCAGATGACACAACCCTGCTTGCTGAAAGTGAAGAGGGCTTGAAGTACTTACTGAGGGAGATCAAAGACCACATCCTTCAATATGGATTACACATCAACATACAGAAAACAAAAATCTTTACAACCGGACCAATAAGCAACATGATGATAAACAGAGAAAAGATTGAAGTTGTCAAGGATTTCATTGCACCTAGATTCACAATCAATGCCCATGGAAGCAGAAGTCGAGGAATCAAAAGATGCATTGTATTAGGCAAATCTGCTGCAAAAGACCTCTTCGAAGTGTGGAAAAGCAAAGACGTCATTGTCAAAGATGAAATTATGTCCCCCCCAAAATGTGTGCATCAGTTGGACTGGGTTATGGTTCCCAGTATCGTGTGATCTTCCTATATGTTGTAAATTCTACCTCTATGATATTAATGAGTGAGGATGGGCATCAGTTGTGTTAGTGAGGCAGGATTCAACCTACAAGATTAGATTGTGTCCTGAGGCAATCTCTTGAGATATAAAAGATAAAAGCAAGCAGAGAGACAGGGGGACCTCATACCACCAAGAAAGCAGCACCAGGAGCAGAGTGTGTCTTTTGGACATGGGGCCCCTGCCTATGCCTGAGAAACTCCTTGACCAGAGGAAGATTGAGGAAAAGGACCTTCCTCCAGAACTGACAGAGAAAGCTTTCCCCTGGACCTCATGCTCTGAATTTGGACTTCCAGCCTGCTAGACTGTGAGAAAGTAAATTTCTCTTTGTTAAAGTCATCCACTTGTCGTATTTCTATTATTGCAGCACTAGATGACTAACACAGGCATCTTGAAGACCAAGGTGAGTTTGACCCAAGCTATGGAGTTTGCAGTTGCCCATATGCATGGGAAAGCTGGACAATGAAGAAGGAAAACCTAAGAAGAATTAACACTTTTGAATTGTCGTGTTGGTGATGAATATTGAATATACCATGGGCTACGAACAAATCTGTCTTGAACGAAGTACAACCAGAATGCTCCTTAGAAGCAAAGATGACAAGATTACATCTCACATACTTCGGACATGTTATAAGGAGGAATCAGTCCCTGGAGAAAGACATCATACTTAATGTAGGCAAAAAAAGGAAAAAGACCCTCAAGAGATGGACTGATACAGTTGCTGAAATAATGGACTCAAACATAGCAACAGTTGTGAGGGTGGCTCAGCAGTGATTTGTTCTGTTGTACAAAGGGTCAGCATGAGTTGGAACTGATTTGACAGCACCTTTTTAACAATAACAACAGCATACTTAAGAATGGTTTAAATGGCAAATATTTTGTTATATATATTTTACCGTGGTAAAATTAAAAAAAATAATTATGGGTTTTACAAGGATGAGAAATGTGCACAGGTGCTTGCCTTTCCTATGATGCAAGAATTCAAGTTCATTTTTATGTTGCAGAATCTTTTATTAAATCATCCATTTACTGTAATGGCACTTCCGCAATAAATAAAGCATCCCTTTATGTGCTGGTCTTTATGTGGACTGTCTCAGGGCTCAGGTGCACAGTCCATGGACCTTGAAAGGGCTGTTGAATGTGTTGTCAAAGGTGTACTCTTTGCAGTCTTTATGGCCCTTGAGCATTCCATAGCCAAAGTTCTTCATTAGTAAGTGTTTTTTGCTATCATTCTGATCTTCCAAAACCAAACGAAACCCATTGCCGCCTAGTCCATTCCGACTCATAGCAACCCTATAGGACAAAGTAGAATGGCCCTATAGGGTTCCCAAGGAGCGACTGGTGGATTCAAACTGTGGACCTTTTGGTTAGCAGACATAGCTCTTACTCACTGTGCAACCAGGGCCCCATTCTGATCTTAGAGTATTCCAAATCCTTAAGGAACAAGGCTCAAAGAAGGAAGCACTTTACATTGGATAGTTCCCATACACACACCAGGAATATGTCATCCTCGCCCCCCAATTCTTCCTGCTCACACCCTTTTCAGGCCCTTGGCACATGTGGACAAACCTCCCTTCTGTTAATGAATTCTAGTCTTCTTTCTTTAAGCACATTTGAAGGCACCCCTATTCTAATAACAATATCAAGAAGGCTCATACCATGTTTAGGCTTAAAAGATCGTTTATTTTGTTGATATATATCTTGTATGAATACAAGTGATAGTATAGCAAATGTACCCTAAAAATACAGATTCTAAAAGCTAATTCTACATGTGGTTCATTGAATGTTGATGTCCTTTCTGAAAATGTATTCAGCACTTTCTAATACAGTGTTTGTAATCAAAATGGACTGAGTATGTAACAGACATTTGCTTTCCAACTTTTCCTAATTCCAGACTACTAGCTTCAGTATATTTATTTTTTCCATATTACACACCATAAGTTGAAATTATGGCTCTTTGCTGTCAAGATTTTTGTGGTAAATTGCAAATTATCAGGAAAGCATTCAACCTGTGATACCTCTGTGGTTCTAACTGAATGAGGTTGGAAATTGTTATGACAACAAATGTATTCTTAGCTGACTGTTAGGTTAAAATAATTAAGAACTGCAATTGGAGTACATGGGTAGATACAAAGAACTTATTGATAAAGAGACAGTCCATAAAAAGACCAGCATATAAAGGGACACTTTATTTATTGCAGAAGTGCCATTACAGTGAATGGATGGATTATTTAATAAAAGATTCTGCAACATAAAAATGAATTTGAATTCCTGCATCATAGGAAAGGCAAAAATAAATTACAGGTGGGTCCAGGCTTCAAAAGTAAAAGAAAAATTATAAATTCTTTAGACTAAGGTAATTAGTAGTTAGTAGTTTCAAAAATGAGATCTGTCGAGCACAATCCATTAAGGAAAATTGGGAGGAATAAAACTATACTAAAACTAAGCACCTATGTTCATATGCAAAAAAAAAAAAAAAAAAAATCCATTCATCCAAAGAAGAAATAGCTGTGCATATAACTGACAAAGGTTTACTTACTGGTTGTATAAAGAATTGGTATGAATTAGTAAGAAAAGGATAAACAGCTCAATAGAAATGCCAGAAAGGAAATTTCCTCAAGAGGAAAAATAAATGGCTCTTAAATATGTGAGAAGATGCTTGGCTTCATCAATAAAAGAAATGTCATGAAATAATCTAAATGAAATAATTTTCACAACCACTAAATAGAACAAGGGAAAATGTATCAGCAATGATATGGCTCATTAGGAACTTCTTACGGACGTTTATATTGGTTCATTCACTGAAGAAAACTCTTTGGAAGTTCTCAAAGCACAGTAGGTACTTCCCCACACCCCAAAATTCCACCCCAGGTATGAAATTCACTCCAGTTTCCACCAAGAGACATATAAGAATATATTCAAACAGATTTATTCCTAATAGCAAATTAGCTACCAAAATTTCCATCAACATCAGAAGGAATACATATTTTGTAATGTCACCATACACAATGGAAAAATATACAGCATTGAAAACAAATAAATTACAATTACACACAACAACATGATTGAATTTCAAAAGCACAATCAGGACACATAATTCATTCATTGAAATTTCACTATTAATAAGTTTAAAAATAGTGAAATTTATAAATTAGATGGGAATACACCCAGGACTGATAAAACAACTATCTTGAATCATATGGCCAGTTTTGTAGAGCAAGTACAATTAATTAGTGGCAATTCCATAGGTGTGCCAAAGGAGTCCTGGTGGCTCAATGATTAAACACTTGGCTTCTAGCCAAAAGGATGATGGTTTGAAACCACCCAAAAGCCTCGTGACAGGAAGACATGGCGATTTGTTTCTGTAAGGATTACAGCCAATAAAGCCCTATGGGGGTGGGACCAAGATGGCTGACTAGGCAGAAGCTTCTGCTGATCCCTCTGGTAACAAAGGCTTGAAAAAACAAGTGAATCGATTACATACATGACAATCTATGAATTGTGACCATCAAATACAGAACTAAGGAATTGACCTGAGTGACAAGGGAGCGAGAATCTCATTCTGAAGCAGCGACCAGTTCCAGAGCCTCGCTAGCCACGCCCCAGACCTGAGCCCTTGTGGAGCTTTGGGGCCAGAGTGGTGAGGCTGACTGTGGCTTCCTGAGTCAAGGCAAGCACGGGAGGCAGCCCTAACCGCCTGGGGCAATCTCGGCAGGACCCAGCCAGCACACACAGTCTACACACCCCTCTGGAATGTCAGATAAAACAGTCCTCACCAAATAACAAAAGTGATTTTGTCTACTTTACCAGGCTACTCTCTCCAATCTATTTGATCCCTCCCCTCCCTGCCCCAGCTGGCTTCATTAACATTGGAATTCCCTGAGCCAGAGAGTGAAGTGCTCTGCGGGATTTTTTTTTTCTTTCTAACCCATTCTCCTGGCCTGGGAAAAGCAGCAATTAACAATCAGGGGAAAAATCCTTTCCTGAGTTCTCTAAACTGGAGTAACAGTACAGAACTAGCTCCATCCAGGCATAAGAGACACAGTTTTTGGCTATCACTCCTATATGGAACCAGGTGGCCATTTTAATACAAAAGCAATTCTTTTAGAGATCTGACTGTAATTATTGTAGCTTAGAAGTGGAAAGACAAGTTTTGGAGGTCTAATATGGCTCTACCTATTAAACAGAGCCCTCACTGATCCACAGCAGGGAACTGAGGGCTGAGACTCCATCCACACCACATAGCCACCTGCTAAAGGGGTCTGAGGATAGTGACACCTACCAATCTTTAGAGGTACAAGCATTGGGTGCCTAAGGTACAGCTGTAGAGACCACCCACCAGAGTCCTCTAGAGAACATAGAGGCTCCTTCCTCACTGGCACTTGGGGGAAAGCTGTCAGCACCCTGCCTTCCTTGGAGTGTGTGACCCCTTGCCGCTACTAGAAACTGGTGCATACAACCATCACCACTACTCCTCTAAGATAGTAGGTGAGAGCCTACACCACACACTAGGTGACCCACTATCAGGACACCTGAGCTGATTCTATTCAAGAATAGTGAATGGACTCATACGCTCATATACCAGGTAATAGCTCAGACCATGAGGCCATAAAAGCAGAAATCAATAACAGAAAAACCAGGGAAAAGAAATCAAATACTTGAAAACTCAACAATACCCTGCTCAAAAAAGACCGGGTTATAGAAGACATTAAGGAGGGAATAAAGAAATTCATAGAATCCAATGAGAATGAAAACACTTCCTATCGGAACCTTTGGGACACAGATAAAGCAGTGCTCAGAGGTCAATTTATATCAATAAATGCACATATACAAAAAGAAGAAAGAGCCAAAATCAAATAACTGTCCCTGCAACTTGAACAAATAGAAAGAAAGCAACAAAAGAAACAGCCAGGCACCAAAAGAAAACAAATAATAAAAGTTAGAGCAGAATTAAATGAATTAGAAAACAGAAAAACAATTAAAAGAGTTAACAAGACAAAAAAAAGCTGGTTCTTTAAAAAAAATTAACAAAATTGATAAACCATTGGCGAGACTGACTAAAGAAATACAGGAAAGGAAACAAATAACCAGATTAAAAAATGAGATGGGCCATATCATAACAGACCCAACTGGAATCAAAAGAATCATGTCAGATTACTATGAAAAATTGTATCATAACAAATGTGAAAACCTAGAAGAAATGGATGAATTCCTAGAAACACACTACCCACCTAAACTGACACAAACAGAGGTAGAACAACTAAATAGACCCATAAAAAAAGAAGAGATTGAAAAGGTGATCAAAAAACTCCCAACAACAACAACAAAAAAAAGCCCTGGCCATGACAGCTTCACTGCAGAGTTCTACTAAACTTTCAGAGAAGAGTTAGCACCACTACTACAAAAGGTATTTAAAAGCATAGAAAAGGATGGAATACTCCCTAACTTATTCTATGAAGCCAGCATATCCCTGATACCAAAACCAGCTAAAGACACCACAAAAAAAGAAAATTACAGACCTATATCCCTCATGAACATAGATGCAAAAATCCTCAACAAAATTCTAGCCAATAGAATTCAACAACATATCAAAAAAAAATTCACTATGACCAAGTGGGATTTATACCATTTATGCAAGGATGGTTCAATATTACAAAAACAATTACTGTAATCCACCATATAAATAAAACAGAAGACAAGAACCACCCAATTTTCTCAATTGATGCAGAAAACGCATTTGACAAAGTCCAACACCCATTCATGACAAAAACTCTCAGCAAAATAAGAATAGAAGGAAAATTCCTCAACATAATAAAGGGCATTTATACAAAGTCATTATGCCTCAGCATAAAGAAAACAAAAATCCTCAGAACTGGACCAATGAGCAACCTCATGATAAACAGAGAAAAGATTGAAGTTGTGAAGGATTTCATTTTCCTTGGATCCACAATCAATAGCCATGGAAGCAGCAGTCAAGAAATCAAAAGACGCACTGCAACGGGCAAATCTGCTGCAAAGGACTTCAAAGTGTTGAAGAGCAAAGATGTCACCCTGAAGACTAAGGTGTGCCTGACCCAAGCCATGGTATTTTCAATCACATCTTATGCATGTGAAAGCTGGACAATGAATAAGGAAGACTAAAGAAGAGTTGATGGCTTTGAATTGTGGTGTTGGCGAAGAATATTGAATATACCATGGACTGCCAAAAGAACAAACAAATCTGTCTTGGAAGAAGTGCAGCCAGAATGCTCCTTAGAGGCAAGGATGGTGAGACTGTGTCTTACATACTCTAGACACGTTGTCAGAATGGATCAATCCCTGGAGAAGGACATCATGCTTGGCAGAGTACAGGGTCAGCGGAAAAGAGAAAGACCCTCAATGAGGTGGACTGACACAGTGGCTGCAACAATGAGCTCAAGCATAACAACAATTGTAAGGATGGCGCAGGACTGGGCAGTGTTTCGTTCTGTTGTGCGTAGGGTCGCTATGAGTTGGAACCAACTTGCTGGCACCTAACAACAACAACAACATACAAAGCCAACAGCCAACATCATTCTTAATGGAGAGCTTCTGAAAGTGTTCCTCTTGAGAACAGGAACCAGACAAGTATGCCACTTATCACTACTCTTATTCAGCATTGTGCTGGAGGTCCTAGCCAGAGCAATTAGGGTAGATAAAGAAATAAAGGGCGTCCAGATTGGTAAGGACGAAGTAAAAATATCTCTATTTGCAGATTACATGATCTTATACACAGAAAACCCTAAAGAATCCGCAAAAAAAAAAAAAAAAACTACTGAAACTAATAGAAGAGTTCAGCAGAGTATCAGGTTACAAGATAAACATACACAAATCAGTTGGATTCCTCTACACCGACTAAAAGAATATCAAAAAGGAAATCACCAAATCAATACTATTTACAGTAGCCCCCAAGAAGATAAAATACTTAGGAATAAACCTAACCAGAGATGTAAAAGACCTATACAAAGAAAACTACAAGGTATTACTGCAAAAAACCAAAAGAGACCTACATAAGTAGAAAAACATACCTTGCTCATGGATAGGAAGAGTTAACATTGTAAAAACGTCTATTCTACCAAAAGCCGTCTGTAGATACAATGCAATTCCAATCCAAATTCCGATGACATTTTTTAATGAGATGGAGAAACAAATCACCAACTTCACATGGAAGGGAAAGAAGCCTTGGATAAGTAAAGCATTACTGAAAAAGAAGAACAAAGTGGGAGGCCTTACTCTACCTGATTTTAGAACCTATTATACAGCCACAGTAGTCAAAATAGTCTGGTACAGGTAAAACTACAGACACATAGGCCAATGGAACAGAATTGAGAATCCAGACATAAATCCATCCACATATGAGCAGTTGATATTTGACAAAGGCCCCAAAAGAGTTAAATGGGGAAAAGTCAGTCTTTTCAACAAATGGTGCTGGCATAACTGGATATCTATGTGCAAAAAAATGAAACAAGACCCACACCTCACACCATGCACAAAAACTAACTCAAAATGAATCAAAGACCTAAACATAAAGTCTAAAATGATAAAGATCACGGAAGAAAAAATAGGGACAATGGTAGGAGCCTAATACATGGCATAAACAGAACACAAAACATTACAAAAAAGGCCAAAGAGAAACCAGATAACCGGGAGCTCCTAAAAATTCAAACACCTATGCTCATCCAAAGACTTTGCCAAAAGAGCGAAGAGACTACCTACAGATGGGGAAAAACTTTTTGGCTACGACATCTCTGACCAGTGGCTGATCTCTAAAATCTACATGATTCTGCTAAATATCAACCACAAAAAGGCAAATAACCCAATTAAAAAATGGGCAAAGAATATGAACAGGCACTTCATCAAAGAAGACATTCAGGCAGCTAACAGATACAGGAGGAAATGCTCTCAATCATTAACCATTAGAGAAATGCAAATCAAAAGTACAGTGAGATTCCATCTCATTCCAACAAGGCTGACATTAATTCAAAAAACACAAAATAGTAAATGTTGGAGAGGCTGTGGAGAGATTGGAACACTTACACACTGCTGGTGGGGATGTAAAATGTTACAACCACTTTGGAAATTGATTTGGCGCTTCCTTAAAAAGCTAGAAATAGAACTACCATAAAAAAACGATCCAGCAATCCCACTCCTTGGAATAATTCCTAGAGACATAAGAGCCTTTACACGAAGCAATATATGCACACCCATATTCATGGCAGCAGTGTTTACAATAGCAAAAAGTTGGAAGCAACCAAGGTGCCCATCAATGGATGAATGGATAAACTATGGCATATTCACACAATGGAATACTATGCATCAGTTAAGAACAATGTTGAATCCATGAAACATTTCATAACATGGAGAAGTCTGGAAGGCATTATGCTGAGTGAAATCAGTCAATTGCAAAAGGACAAATATTGTATAAGACCACTATTATAAGAACTGGATAAATAGTTTAAGCAGAGAATACTCTTTGACAGTTACGAGAGGGAGGAGGGCGGGAGGGAGGAGAGGGGCATTCACTAATTAGAGAGTGGATAAGTTTCATTTTAGGTGAAGGGAAAGACAATACACAATAAAGGAGAGGTCAACACAAATGGACTAAACCAAAAACAAAGAAGTTTCCTTAAAAAACTGAACACTTCAAAGGCCAGCATAGCAGGGGCAGGGGTTTGAGGGCTATGGTTTCAGGAGACATCTAAGTCAATCGGCATAATAAAATCTATTAAGAAAATATTCTGCATCCCACCTTGGAGAGTGGCTTCTGTGGTCTTAAACACTAACAAGCGGCCATCTAAGATGCATCAGTGTGTCTCAACCCACCCGGAACACGGAAGAATGAAGAACACCAAAGGCACAAAATAATTATGAGCCTGAGACAAAAAGGACCACATAAACCAGAGATTACATCAGCCTGAGACCAGAACAGCTAGATGGTACCTGGCCACAACTGATGACTGCCCTGACAGGGAACTCAACAGAGAAACCCTGAGGGAGTAGGATAGCAGTGGGATGCAGACCCTAAATTCTCATAAAAAGACCAGATTTAATGGTCATACTGGGACTGGAGGAACCCCGGAGGCCATGGGCCCCAGACCTTCTGTTACCCCAGGGCAGGCACCATTCCCAAAGCCAACTCTTCAGACAGGGATTGGACTGGAATAGGGGATGGAAAATGACACTGGTGAAGAACAAGCTTCTTGGATCAAGTCAACACATGAGACTATGTTGGCAACTCCTGTCCGGAGGGGAGATGAGAGGGCAGAGGTAGTCAGAAGCTACCTGAATGTACACGAGGAGAGAGAGGGGAGGGAAGTACTGTGCTATCTCATCAGAGGGAGAGCAATTAGAAGTCTATAGCAAGGTGTATATAATTTTTTTATGAGGAACTGACCTGATTTGTAAACTTTCACTTAAAGCACAATAAAAACTAATTAAAAAAACCCCCAAAACCCTATGGGACAATTGTACTCTGTCACTTAGGGTCGCTATGAGTTAGAATCACTTAAAACAATAAGAATTATACAAGGCTGCAGTATCAAACTACCACAAAATGGGAGGCTTAAAATTAGAAAAGAAAATATTGTCTCAAAGTTGTGGAGGCTAAAATTCCAAATTCAGGCTGTCAACAGGACTATGTACCCTCCGAATCTCTGAGGGAAGATCCTTTCTTGTCTCTCCCAATTTCTGGTATCCTTATGAGCTCTTTGGCTTGCAGGTCCAGCATAACTCCATCTATTCCTTTGTCTTCACGTGACCTCCTCCTTCTTTGATTCTCTGTCTCAATATCTTCTCTTTTATAAGGAAAAAAATAAGGACACCACTCATATTGGTTTAGGATGCTCCCTACTACTGTATGACCTCATGTTAACACATAATATCTTCAAAGATCTTATTTCCATACAAAGTCACATTTACAGGAGTTAAGACTTCAACCTATCTTTTTAGGAGGCACAATTAAATCGATAACAATAAGATTCAACAAAATACAAGAACTTCAGAGAAAGCAATAAATATAGATTTCAAGATAGTGTTTGCCACCAGAAGGGTACAGGACAAAAGAGTGGGAGAGTATTCATTGAATTATATGGTGATGCCATTATTTTATAACCCAGGTCATGGGTATATGAGCTTTCATTATACTACTATTCTTTAAGAACTACTGATACATTTCGTACTGTACTTTGCATATGATATTTTAATAATAAGTAAAATTCAAAAAATTCCACTTTCCAGATTCTTTCATATTCTAGATTCTAAACCCATTCTCTATCATCTAATATTAAAGCTGTACTTCTGAAACTTCAGCATGCATCAGAATCTCAAAGAAGTAATTACTTAGAATGTTCATCCTTCAGATGACTCCCCAGATATCAAAGTAGGTCTTGGGTGAGGTATGGAAACCCACAGTATGAACAAGGCCTCAGGAGACTCATCTCTGCAAGTGTTTTATGAACATAAAGGGAGACAACTTTGCACTACAATATACCTGGTGTGTCTGGTGAGGAGCTGACCTCCTGATTTAGTGCTAGACACAATCCCCCTGCCAACTATCAGTGGTGATCAGAAGTCTCTCCAGCCACATCATTAATTCTCCTACAAGATTTGTTTTGTTGTCCCCCCAACACCCAGAGACGATTCTGACAGATGGCTCTGCTTCTCTGTAGTTGTGGAAAAGTGATCTCCCTAAGCCTGCCAACTTCCCCTATGTCCCATTCTATTTCACGTTCTATACATCGTCCTTAAAATAAAGTTCATGTCAATAGAAAAATTCTTTTCCTCATAAATATACATTACAAACATTTGTATGAGATTCCTAAGAGTACAGCCAATCCCCTAAAACTTCAATGATTCTAATAATTTTCCTTAGCCTCTGTGGACTCACCAGAGATGAGAAAGAAAAACTGCAAAATAAGGTGACTAAGGAGAAAAGTAACATCTCATATACGTGCTGATCAATATTTTTTTGTTTTTGGTTTTTTAAGGATCAAAGCAAATGTGGTTCCAAAACAGACTACCCGCTCCACCCTGCCTACTCAACAGTTATTCATTTGACTTAATTACTAAGATGAGAAAAACGTGCTAATAGATACTACAATAATGGTAAACCAAAAAAAAAACTTTGGAGAAAGTAGAAAATATGTGAGAACAAGCAAAAATAAGCCTTATATATTAAGGCAACATATAGAACACTGTGGTCCTAGTTAAATTTTATCGAGTATTAGGTGCCAGGCAACATATTAAGTGCTTGTAGTGGATATAGGAATTAACTTCCCAACAGAAAACATACTCTACATTGTCAATCTAAAGCTCTCACAGTAATTATTTTCTCCCAAACAGAACTTTCGTTAGAAATGGATATGATACTATTCTCAGTGATCAGATGGAAGTAGATGTCTTCTGTATCGATTTTATGGAAAGGTCTATTAATAATAAGTCCTCTATTAACAATAGGTCTGGGGACAGTCTATTTGGTATCTCTGAGCATGATGTCTGGATATGACAGCTGAGTCTGTTGCAGCCATCTGTGGTTTGATGAAAAAATCTAGAGATCTAGAAATCCAAACCCAAAGTAGGTAATATAATCACTGAAAAGCAGGTGTGCACCTGATGATTCTCCTCAAGGCTCCCTTCATGTCTCTGTTTCTCAGGCTGTAGGTGAAGGGATTCATCATGGGAGTTACCATAGTGTACATCATTGAAGCTACTGCAGTCTTCCTGGAAGAGTGTGTAAATGTTGTACTCATATACGCACCAAAAGCTGTCCCATAGAATAAGCAAACAACTGTAAGGTGAGACCCACAGGTAGAAAAAGCTTTATGCTTTCCACCTGCTAAAGGTATTCTCAGAATGGAAGATACAATTTGAATATAAGAGAAAATGATTCCAGAGAAAGGAAGAACACCTAGTATGCTAGCTGCAAAATATAAGATGATGTTATTGATGAGGGTTTCAGAACAGGCAACTTTGATGACCTGAAAAACTTCACAGAAGAAGTAAGGAATTTCCAGGTCTGTGCAGAAGGACAGTCGCAACAACATCAGACTGTGGAGCAGGGCATCCACAATGCTAACGAGCAAGGAGACTAGGCTCAGCAGGCCGCAGAAGTGGGGATTTATGATAGCTGTGTATCTCAGTGGGTGACAAATGGCCACATAGCAGTCATAGGCCATTACCGAAAGGAGAAAACTTTCCAAACTACCAAAAATCAGGACAAAGCAGACCTGGGTGAGGCATCCTGCGTAAGGGATGCTCTGATTCTGTGCTTGGAGGTTCACCAGCATCTATGGGATCATGGTGGTGCTGAGACAGATGTCAGTAAATGAGAGATTGGAAAGAAAGAAGTACATGGGGGTGTGGAGGTGGGGGTCAGAGCTGACGGCCAGGATGATGAGCAGGTTTCCCAGGACAGTGACCAGATATATGGACAAAAACAGGCTAAAAAGGAGAGGCTGCACTTTGGGATCCTCTGTCAGTGCCAGGAGAAGGAATTCTGAAACTCCTGTTTGGTTTCTAGGTTCCATATTGTTGATGAATCTGATGGAAAAGAAGAGGTGACTTACAATCAAATGTCAGCAAGCAGCATCTCGGGATGGGAAGGAGAGGGATGGAGCGGAATTCAGGAATACAAAGGTGGTGCTGTCTGTGTGCATATTTTTTGGTTAAAAAAAAAAAAAAAAAGACCAGGAGCTGATATAGCAGAGTGTCAATATTTATTTGTTTTGAAAGAGATGAAAGGGTGGTCTTTTTTTTTTTAATTACACTATATTCATTTAAAATATTTGGTAATTTTATAGAGAAAAATACACAGAGGAGGCAGCCTGATGAGTCTGTCTTGGACACCACGTGTTTCCCCAGAGGTCAGAACTGGGTAACAGAAATAAGAGTATCCCCCGCTTTTTGAAAGGTCACTATATCCAGCTTCACTTTTATGAAAAATCCACATTAGTATCTGTTTTCTTCACATTCAGTGTTTGTTCTACAGTAAGCCATTAAAGAGGCAGTGCATACCCTGAGCAGCCGAAGTCACAGGGCCAAGCTCCTTCCCTGGGAACTACACTCAGCATCTCAATATAAAATGCCACAGCTTTGAACTGTGTCCATGAACATTGTATGTTAGTGTTATTTTAGGTTATAAGTATTATTTGGTGGGTTAGTTTTTGGGTCTGGGGATGCTGAAAATTTTTTCTCATATAAATTAATGGTAATCTTCCTCACTTCATGCCATTTCAGCTTATAAGTTTCATAGGAACGCTCTACTTTTGGATAGTGAGGGAAACCTGTAATGTAGATGTGTGTTAAGAGCCAGGAATGAGAAAACAAGGTGATGTTGATAAAACCTCCTTAACCACCACAAGAATGCTAGTAAATGTCAGAAAATTGTAAAATGGTCATCATGCTTGAGAAGGGGCAGATTTCTGTTCAGAAGGAAAATTGTTGTTGCCATTGTGGAGAGAGAGGAGGATGCCAGCAGAATGTCTACTCCTTGATATCGGTGCAAAGATATAAGAAAACATGTCAGGAAGATGGGAGACAGGTTGGAGATGAGGGGTGACTTGTTTCCAATCTTTTCATGCACATACTGTTGTCACATGCAACATTCCCGGGTGAACCTGTATTAAAACAGCTGTCCTCATTTCCAAACATTAACTAAGGGATTCGGGTTACCTGGCTGGCATCACCGAGGAATGACACTTGGCATCTGCCCTGGATGTTGGAGGGTGTAGATGGAAGAGCTTTCCTTAGGAAAGGCAGAGGGACCAAGTGAGGCACCAGGCTCCCCGGCAAGAGGATCATCTGTGGGTGGAGTCTCAGGTGTGCTGCTTCCTGACTGGAGGGGGACTGTTGAGTGAGATGGTCACAGGCAGACTATTCGAGGTCTCTATGTCCCTTGGGGGCTCAATATCCAAAGCTCTTCATTAAGCAAACACTTTTCTTGTCATTCTGATCCCAGGACATTGCAAATCTTTAAAGACTAAGACAATATAAGGTAGAATTCAGATGGCTGATTCTCAGCCCCTGGGGGACCATCTGCATGCCATTTACCCCTCTCTACCTATTTCTCTCACCTCCAGATTACATACCTTGCACACACGGATATACTATACTTCTCTAATTGCATTGCAGTCTTTTTAAGTACAACTGGAATCATCTCTATCTTACCAATGGCATTAGAAAGCCTGATTTCAATTTTAGCTGTGAGATTTTAATGTATGTATGAAAAAAAAATAATTTTTATTTTTTTTTATGAGGGTACAAACGATATATATTTAGGAATATAGTTAAGCTACGGTAAAATGCAAAAAATATAGCATTGTTACTTTCTAAGGGTCATTGAATGCATCCTGATCCTTAATCTTTATTCTGTATATTTATAGAGCATGTTTTAAGCTATTCTCTGTGATCAATTCTGACTGTGTTCACTGAAGATAGACCTATTACTTCCTTTTTAGAATTTCATAATCAACTTTTCCTGTGTGTCCCAATAATTTTGGTGTACATTTTTCTTCACATTAGTGGAATGTGGGTTCATGTCTTGGCTGTTGATTTTTAATGGTGTTGTGAGAAATCGCAATGTCACTGGCTAGGCACTGTTATGCAGATTTATCCATACTCTCAGTAGATTTAGTTAGATGACAACCATTATTTAATAGATGCAGATGGTATTCCATTTGAATATTCACTTAAAAGACTTTATCTTTAATGATTTCAATATTTTATGTGTTTATCAATTTATTTTACTACACGTTGATTGTTTCCATATGAATTTTGTTTGTTAATCTACAGTGTTCCCAACATATTATATGAAAACAATTTGAGACAAGATGACATCATACTGTCACTCTTCATATTAACCTCATTCATTTCAAAAATATGACATAATAAAAACATAAGAAAGGACAGTGAGTTCAAAAAGAAAAAATGTAAATTTTTACTGGAATCTCCCCATTCAAATAGAATCTGTCAGTCATAATTTTAATAGTCAGGAAGAAAAGCAATGGAAAAGTGATAACCAACAAAAACAAGACAAATTTTCCAGTTACCATAATCAGAATTCAAACACAAAATTATAAGTAGACTGCACCAAGGGGCTTTGTAAATTTATGGCCTTAACAAGAAATTTTAGCTGGATGGTTGCTCTTTCCAGGTAATAAGGGCTAAATGTTCTGGAAAATGAGTAGGTATTTGAAGCCAAGGTCAGAGGTGGTGCTACTTGATTTGAGAAGTGTGAGTGAACACAGGAATTGTGGACATTGCTTGGCTCATGACTGCGGACTTTGATCAACTGAAAGTTTCTTAAAAGCCTTCAGGGAGAAACTGAACAAAGCTCCCTCCTGTCTTGGTGGCTGGATTTGTGATTTTCTCACTATTACCAACAGGAAAAGGCAGGAAATAGAATTCAGGACTTGAGTGTTGGTGATTGGTGAGAGCTACTGTGAACCTGCTAGACAGAAAGAATGAACCCATCAGTGAGAAAAGAGAGAGAGAGAAAAATCATTCCATTCAAAGAGAATATGCAAGTCGTAATTTATATAGCCAGGAAGAATAATAACGCAAAAACAATAACCAATAAAAGTATACTCAGAAAAAAAAAATCATGATTCAGAACATACAAGCAAGCAAGGCTGTAATGGAATGTGTGATGGAGAGCATAGAAAGATGAGATCAAAGAAGTGATGTTAGGTAAATTATACAAAAAGCATACTGATGGAAAGAGCAGATGCAGGATGGCCTAATAATCCTAAATGATGGTGGCTTGCACCATGGTTGTAATGGTGGAGGTGGTAATATTTGGTGGGATTATGGATATATTTGGTGGTATAGACAACAGGGTTTTCTGAAAAATTGGGCACTGGAGGTAAGAAAGGGAGAGGAATAGAAGATGATGCTAGGCTTGTAGTTTTGGGTCTGGTGAGTTTGAGGGGCCTGTTAGGCAACTACATGGAGATGCCAAGTGAGCAGTTGTGTATAAGCCTGGAATTCAGGTGAATGTTCCTCTCTGCAGACATAAATCTGAAAGTTGCTAGAGTGTACAGTGTAGACTGTAGTTGTTAGAGTGGAGTGTAGAAGGCCGAAGAAGAATTGACCTTTGAATTGTGGTGTTGGGGAAGAATATTGCATATACCATGGACAAATGAGCAAATCTGTCTTGGAAGTACAACCAGAATGCTCCTTAGAAGCAAGGACGACAAGGTTACGTCTCATATACTTTGGACATGTTATTAGGAGGGACCGGTCCCTGGAGAAGGACATCATGCTTGGTAAAGTAGTGCGTCCGCTAAAAAGAGGAAGACCCTCATTGAGGTGGATTGACTTGGTGGCTGCGACAATGTGCTCAAGCAAAACAACCATTGCAAGGATGGAGCAGGACTGGGCAGTGTTTCTTTCTCTTGTACATAGGGTCGCTCGAGGGAACCTAACAACAACAACAGAATGTGGACAACTTTTAAAGCCTTGAGTATGGATGCTGTTGCAAAGGAGTCAGGGTAGCTAGAGAAAAGAGGGTTAGGACTGCGCCTTAAGGCACTCCAGTGTGTGAGGTTGTGAACATGAGAGAGACATATCACAGGAAATTGAGAACTAGTATCCAGTGAGGTAGGAGTAAAACCAAGACAATGTAGAGTGCTGGAAAACAAATGTATTATTTTCCGTGACTTCTGTAACAGATAAGCACAAACTTGGCAGCATAATACAACAGAAATGGAGGACAGAAGTCTGAAATCAGTTTCACTGTTCTGAAATCAAGATTTGTGCAGAGTACTGCTCCCTCCAGAGACTCTACAGACAAATCTGTTTGTTGTCTCTTTGAGCTTCTGATGGTTTTAGGTTTTCCTTGGTTTGTGACCCCACCATGTCATCCAAGCCTCCATGGGCATATTATCTTTCCTTCCATCTGAGTCAAATCTCTCTCTGCATCTCTGTCATAAGGATATTTTTTATTATATTTAGGGTCTACTCAGATAATCTAGGACATGATCCATAACTTAATCCCATCTGCCAAGAACCTTTTTTTCCAATAAGGTAAAATTTACAAGGTCTACACATTAGGACCTGATATCTTTTGGGCTGTTATCCAATGTATTACACCAAGTGAAGAAAGTATTTCCAGTAAGTACTAAACTAAGTCAATGTAGGTGACAAATGAAATGGAGAACTGAAGCCTAGATTTAACAAGGTAGAGAACCTTGGTGACTCTCAGAAGCACTTTCTGTTGCATGCAGGTGCAAGAGTCTGATTGGACTGACCTCAGAAAGGAATGGGAAGTCAGAATACACGATCAGGAATATAGACAAAATTAAAGTTATTTCAGAGAATTTAAGGAAAAGGATTTTATTTATTTCATAGTAGACAACTTTTATAGCAAAAACAGTCATAGATGAGAATGAAAATACCAAGTTGCTCTCACTCCTGTAAAATGCTAACAGAATTTCAAAAAATCAAATCCAGAAATGAATGAGAAAAGGGAATACTTCTGTCAAATTTGGTTTAATTCCATGAGTGCAAGGTTGGTTCTTTCTCCATACTACCAGTGTTCACTCTCATTCTTCCTTTACTTGGAAGTCAACTTCTCAGTGAGGCTTCTTCCATCCCTCCTACCTAAATTACAACACCCTCATATTTTCTTACTCTATCTCCTGATGTATATTCTCCACAACACTTATCACCACCCAAGTCATGCATTTCTAATTGCATCAGGTTGGGTTTCCTGGTAAGCAGAGATTAGGATGCCAATGGTTAGTTAGGGAGTACTTCTTGGACCAGCACCTGTGAAGGAGAAGGGAACAAAGAAGGATTGGGCAGGGGGAGAAACTGAGTTGGGATGCACTCTTGAGATTAGGAGGGAGCTCTGTAGCTGGAATGGCCCTTCAGAGTTATTCCAGTTTGGGGAACAGGGTCAGGCCTTTAAAGGGTGTATTGATCATACATTGGGTACAACCCTGGGAGGAGGTATGACCTTGAGTACCCAGGCTCTCTTCTCCTGAGGCCCTCCCAAATGAGGCTAACAGTTAAAGGTGCTCTGCTGGCCTAAGTGCTGAAGCAAGTGCTTAAGATATGTGAAAGTAGCAGGAAAGAAAGGACCAGAATGAGAATGCCAGACCTGGAATAAAGTTGTGCTGGCTCACATTCATTGGGTACACTATTTCAGTACTCATTAGGTGGCAGGCATTGCATTTGTTGTTGTTCATTGCTACTGAGTCAGCACCGACTAATTGGGATTCCATGTAAAACCAAATGAAATGCTCCCCAGGCTTGTGTCATCTTCATGGTGGCTTGTATGTTTTAGTCCATTGTAGTGGCCATTGTTAATCCCATCTTCTTGAAGGTTTTCCTGGCCTTTGCTGTCCCTCAACTTTATCCAACACAAAGTCTTTTAGTGATTGGCCCATTCTGATGATGCATCCAAAGTAAGTGAGTTGAAGACTCAGATCAATGTTCTGTTCTCAATTGGGTTTTCATTGGCTGATTTTTAGAAGTAGATTACTAGACCTTTCTTTCTAGTTTGTCTTAGTCTGCAAGTTCAGCTTAAACCTGTTCATGATGGGTGACCCTGCTGATGTTTGAAATACTGGTGGCATAACTTTCAGCATTGTTGCAACATGCAAGCCATCACAGTACAACAAAATGACAGACAGGTAGTGACATTACAGTAAGCACTTGTAGTCACTATGATGCTTGACTCCACATCAGACTTTCCCAATAAGAGGTTTAGTCTAAGCCTCCCATAGTGATGAAATTTCTCTTGCTGGTAATTAGTTTTGGAAGGTTCATATGTCCCATACCAGGCTGATAGTATAGGCTGTCTTCTAAATGATTCCTTGGGAAGATTATTTCTCTGTTACAAAGAGACCAAATAGAGGCAGTCAGTTTTCTGTCCTTTTATTGTTTCTGAGATGACCTATGTGCTGCTGCAGCCTTTAGTGATCATGAGGAGAACAACCTCAGCAAGAAGCCAACGTTTGAAGAGAGAAAATGCAACACTGTAGTTCTGTGCCTGAACCTATTCTACCTCTGAGACTCTTGTTAGGAGTGATAATTGTTTTTAATGCTTGACCCTGTTTGTGTCACTGATAAAGCTGAGGTGTCTCAAACCTTCTCTAACACATGAACTAATATGTTTATGCCAACTTTATAGATGATGATACTGAGCTTGGAAGCAAATTGTCGAATGTCAAACAGCTACTACTGAGCAGAGGTAAGATTCAACTTGATGTCCAGGATGAAGACCAGGTTCTCAAGATCAACGACAAGGTACATGGATGGGAACAGCCTAAAGAGGAGGGGCTGCCATACTGGATTCTCTGAGAGGACCAGGTGGGAGGAATCTTGCTTGGTTTTCCCATGTTCAGTGTTCTGATTCCATGTTGCTGATGAGTCTGATGGAGAAAAATAGAGGTGATGATACACGTAATAGATATGCAAGGAGTGCTCATTTAAAGGAAGTCTCACATCTATCTTGTGAAACAAAATGAATATCACAAACCTTTCTCTATGCTCTCTCTGTTTTTCTCTCTTTCTCCTCCACTTCCTTCTTCCTTTCCTCTTTCACTCTTTTTCTCTCAGGCCTCCTCTCTCCTCCACTACCTCATTCCTCAAATTTTAATTATTGAATATCCTACTGCCTAGAAAATCACCAAATTCAAGACTATAGCTGCCTCTGGGAAGCAAAGGAGAAGAATGGGCAGGAATAAAAAAAAAGTGCTCTTTATGCATACTATCGTATTAATTTAAGAAGATAGTTGTTATGACAAAATATCAGCATTTTTTAAATTCTGGAAACATATATGTGGGTATTTCTCCTATTCTTCTGTGCTTTTGTGCCTGTTAAAATAGTTCATTGATCAATAAAGGGAAACAGGTAAATGGCTGATTTAGCCTGTGATATCTGCATATAAAAAAAAAGTTTTTTTTTTTTTTTTTAATCTGCGTAGTTTTCCACTTTGTCATGGATAGAATTATGTCCCCCTACCAAAAAAATGTGTGTATTAACTTGGTTAGGCCATGAATCCCAGTATTCTCCATTTTGTGATTGCAATTTTATGTCAAAAAGGATTAGAGTGGGATTGTAACACATTTACCAGGTCACATCCCTGATCCAATGTAAATGGAGTTTCCCTGGGGTGTGGTCTGCACCACTTTTTATCTCTCAAAAGGTAAATGGAAAGGGAAGCAAGCAGAGAACCGGGGACCTCATACCACCAAGAAAGCAGCACCAAGAGCAGAGTGTGTCCTTTGGACCTGAAGTTCCTGTGCTGAGATTCTCCCAGACCAAGGGAAGACTGATGACAAGGACCTTCCTCCAGATGCATCACAGACAGAAAGCCTTCCCCTGGAGTTAGCACCCTGAATTCAGACTTCTAGTCAATCAGACTGTGAGACAATAAGTTTCTCTTTGTTAAAGCCATCTACTTGTGGTATTTCTGTTATAGCAGCACTAGATGTCTAAGACACACTTATTCTCACATAGTTCTCATAACCAGGTAACAGAGTGAAAACCAAAAGGAATATTAAGTATCATATATAAAAAAGTAAGAAGAAGATCAGCGTACAACTCTGCTCTCAAAAAACAGTAAAGGAAATTTTGGAAAAATCTAGAACGTTCAAAATTGAACAAGGGCAAGTTCCAGGAATTTTAGGGTCAGGGTAGGATATTAGCATAATGAGAGCTGTTCAAGTACTGGTGCAAAGGTACAAAGAAGTATGTCAAGAGGATGGACAATTAGGCATGTGTCTCACAAGTGACTCCATTCTGCTCATCTCCTGCAAATACCTACCTTACAGCTGCCCCCAAACGGACTGTTAGACAAAGATCTCTCCCAATTTGGAAGACATAAACTAGGGATCTTCAGATTACCTGGGTGCTAGCACTAAGGAGTGAGATTAAGTTCTCCAGAGATTAAAGGATAAAAATGGAAGTGCTGTACTCAAGGAGCGCAGAAAGACCAGGCTTTTGTGAAGAAATGATGATCTCTTCTTTTTAGGTGTGCTACCCACTGACCTGGGCAAGGCTATTGAGTGTGTGGTCATAGACAGACTATTCGTAGTCTCTGTGACCCTTGAAGTTTCAGTATCCAAAGCTCATCATTGGTCAAACTCTTTTGTTGTCATTCTGATCCCAGGCTAGTGAAAATCTTTAAGGAGCAAGGCTCAGAGAAAGAAGAACTTAGCATTGACTGATTCCTTCACCAGGGATATGCCATCGTCTTTCTTCCAAGTCTTTCTGCTCACATCCATTGCAAGTACCATGCACAAATGTACACAGAGCACTTCCATAATTAGATTCTAGTCCTTTTTTCAGATATATTCGAATGCATCCCTTTTCCAACAAAAATACCAGGGAGACTGACATCATGCTTAGGGTCACAAATACAGTTTATTATACTGGTATACATATTACCTGTATAGAAACAGGTGATAATTTTTATCAGTTCAACTTTATGGACTTCAACTCTAAAAAATTCCAGCTATAAGAGCCAGTTCTACGTATGGTTCACTGAAGGTTGCATATTGTATTCAGCTGTTTCTAATATGTTTTCTGTAATCAACATGGACTTAGCATGTAACAGAGATATTACTCATTTTTTAGAATTTTGCTACTAAGTTTTTTCAAATTCATAGTAGTAACTTCAATATACACCTTTTTTGTTTCCCACATTACTGACCATAGATTGAAATTGTGACTTTTTGTTATCAATATTGTTGAAATAAATTACAAATTATCCAGAGAGGAATCAACTGTGATACAATAGTTGTAACATACTATGATTTTGGGATTTCTTGCTACCACAACAAACTTATTTTTGGTTGATTGGTATGCTACAATAATTAAAATTCATGACAATGGTGTAGGGATAGAAACAAGAGACTTGTTGATTGGAAGAGAGAACCCAGAAGAGGACCAGCACGTAATAGTAACTATTTATGAAGACGTGGCATTACAACAAATGGATGGGCAATTTAATAAAAGTTTCAGGGACATAAAAATGAATTTGAATTCCTGCCTCACATCAAAGGCAAAAATTATTCCAGTGGGTTCACCCTTCAAATGTAGAAGGTAATACTATAAATATTTCAGATAAAGATAGATACGTAGAGGTTTCATAAACAAGACCTATTGAGGACAAACCATTAAGAAAAATATTGACAAATTCAACCATGTTAAAACTAAGCCCTTCTGTTCAGCCAAAAACACTAAAGGATATCCAAAACAAACCATACACCTTAAGAAGAAATTTTCCATGCATATAACCAACAAAGTATTAATATCCCAATTAAACAAAGCTTATAAATTAATAAGAAGAAAGATAAACCACTCAAAAGAAACACCATGAACAGATATTTCACAAAAGGGGAAAAATAAACAGCCCATAATACGTGAAAAACCTGTCAATCACATAATAAGAGAAATAGAAATCAATTAAATAATGTTTTACACCCAGCGGATTGATAAATGAAAATGTGTTGGTGATTAGGTGAACATGAGGAACATTGAACATTAGTGTAAATTAGTTCAACCACTGAGGAAACTCCTTGTAACTACTCAAAGGATAATAGGTGCTCCTCCATACCCAATAACTACCCTCCTCCAAGTATAAAACTCTTGCTCATTTCTGCCAGAAGATATGTATGGAACTATTGAAACAGCCCTATTCATAATAGCAGAAAACTAGTAAGCAAAATTCCCATGAACATCAAAAAGGAGAAATTTTGTGATATTACTATATATAATGTGAAAACACACAGCACTGACAATAAATTAGGTAGTGCTACACTCAACAAGAGGTTTGAATCTCAAAAGCACAATGATGAGAAAAACAAGGGAGACAGAGAATTCTTATATGAAGATTAAAGAATTAGTGCCAGTACCATTCAATAGGAAAATAAAAATCTCTTCAACAAATGGTACTGAGACAACTGGATAGCCACATGCAAAAGAGTAAAAGTGAATTCTTACCTCATAGCTTATATAAAAATTAACTCAGAATGGATCAAGGCCTGAATATATACACTAAAATATAGACTTCTTAGAAGGAAACATAGAGGCAAATCTTCAAGAACTTGAATTGGAAATGGTTTCTTAAATATGACACCAAAAGTACAGGCAACACTATTCACTTTTTTACTATAACAGGTAATATTCATAGGTTCCAGGGCTTAATATATGTTTTGGGGGAACCAGTATTTAACTCATACAGGGGAGATGTCTTCTGAGGACTCCATGGACAGGTCTATCAACAATATATCCAATGAAGAACAGTAAATTTTCTCTCTGGACATCATGTATGGATATGACACTATCATCTGCTAAAGCAATGAATATGACCATGAGGGAGACCAGTTCTATGATGAAGCCTACTCTCCTGTCCCTGTACATTCTCTACCTCTGGAAGGCCTTTCCCTGTAGTGAGATATAACTCTATTGTTTGAGGATATTAGAGTCAGTTCTTTTTCTTCTTAAAATCAAAGAATTCCTCACTGATGAAGTTCAGATACCTTATACTCATCTCAAGCCACAAAGACAATGTATTTATGCCATTTCGTAGATGATGAAATTGAGTATAGTGGATGCTAATGTTGCCCTGAAGAGACAGAAATGGATATCACTAATTAACAAATTTGAGTATAACCACGGCCAGCTCCCTTATATGACAGTGTGGCTAAATTGTTGTTAGATTGTTAGGTATCGTCAAGTGAGTTCCGACTCATAATAACCCTATGTACAACAGAATGAAACACTGCCTGGTCCTGCACCATCTTCATAAGGTTGCTGTGTTTGAGCCCATTGTTGCAGCCACTGTGTCAATCCATCTCACTGAGAGTCTCCCTCTTTACACTGACCTTCTATCTTATCAAGCATGATGTCCCTTACTAGGGACTGGTCCCTGCTGATAGTATGTCCAAAGTACTTGAGAAGAAAGTTCACCATCCTTGCTCCCAAGGAGCACTCTGGTTGTACTTCTTCCAAGACAGGCTTATTTATTCTGGCAGTCAATGGTTGTGATCATTAACGTTGTGTGTAAATTTGGCTGGGCCATGATTCTCAGAGGTTTGGCAGATATGATCTAGTTTGGCAGTCTTATGATGACGTGATCACCTCCATGATAAAAATTCATATAGTGTCATCACCTCCGTGATGGGAACTGCTCTGAGTAGCCAATCAGTTGAAATGGAGTTTCCTTGAGGGTGTGGTCTGCATTCAACATAAGTAGACTTTCTAGCAAGGCTTGGGGGGTTTGCTCACACTGAATCCTTCAGTTGGCTCCTGATCATCTGACGTCTGGTTCTTGGGACTTGTGCTAGCAGCTTGCCTGCCGTTTGCCTGCCGATCTTCGAATTGGTACATCTTCCTAGACTGTGAGCCAGAGCCCTGCTGCCTGGCTTGCTGATCTTGGGTTCTGCAGACCCTGCTGCTACATGAATCAGGAGAAGCCTCCAGCCTGACCCACATTCCAGCCTCTAAAACTCCATGAGCCATTTCCTTAATATAAAACTCTCTCTCTATATTTATACACTTCCCTTTCATCTGGTACCCGAGGGCTTCTTTCGCTGCTCTATTTGTTCAAGTTGTAGGGTTAATGCCTTGATTTTGGCCCTTTCTTCTTTTTGCATGTGTGCATTTATTACAATAAATTGACCCTTGAGCATTGCTTTTGCTGTTTCCCGAAGATTCTGGTAGGATGTGTTTTCATTCTCGTTTGATTCTATGAATCTCTGTATTCCGTCCATGCTTTCTTCTATAACCCAGTAGTTTTTGAGCAAGATATTTTTCATTTTTCATGTATTTGATTTTGTTTTTTTCTTGCTTTTTCTGTTGCTGATTTCTACTTTTTTTGGTTTTATAGTCAGAAAAGATGCTTTGTAATATTTCAATGTTTTGGATTCTGTTAAGGCTTGTTTTGTGGTCTAATATGAGGTTTATTCTGGACAATGTTTCATGTGCATTGGAAAAGAAAGTATACTTGACTGCTGTTGGGTGGAGTGTTCTGTATATGTGTATGAGATCAAGTTGGTTGACTGCGACCTTTAGATCTTCTGTGTCTTTATTGAGCTTCTTTCTAGATGTTCTGCCCTTTGCCAAAAGTGGCGTATTAGAGTCCTACTACTATTGTGGAGCTGTCTATTCTTTTTTCACTGCAGTTAGAGTTTGTTTTATATATTTCAGAGCCCTGTTGTTGGGTGGATATAAACTTATTACAGTTATGTTCTCCTGGTGTGTTGGGCCTTTAATCATTATGTAGTACGCTCCCTTATGCTTTGTGGTGGATTTTGCTTTAAAGCCTATTTTGGCTGAGATTAATATTGCCACCCCTACTCTTTTTTTGTTGTTGTTTGCTTAATATATGTATTTTTTTCCATCCTTTGAATTTTAGTTTGTGTCTCTGAGTCTAAGGCATGTCTCTCTTAGACAGCATGTAGATGGATCATATTTTTTATCCATTCTGCCACTCTCTGTCTCTTTATTGGTGCATTTAGTTCATTTACATTCAAGGTAATTATTGATAGGTATTTGCTTTGTGCTTAGTGCTGCCATTTTGATTTTTTTTTTAATGGTATTGTCCATTTCTTTGATCCACTTTGTGCTGAGTCATTTTTCTTTATGCATTTCCTTTTCATCTTTTTCACTGTTGTTGATTTTGTATTTGCTGAGTCTTTATTTTTTTTTTCTTTTGGTGTGTAAATTTGTTAGTTTCTTTTGTGGTTACCCTAAAAATAACCTGTATTTTTGTAAGTTTAAATCAACCTTTTATTCCTTAACTTCTTCTCCATATGAAACTTCTGTCACTACACTATTAGTCCCTCTTTTCTATTTTAATGTTGTCATCTTTCACATATTGACATCTCTGTTTCCTGATTTCCAGTGTTTTAGCTTTGACTTATTTTTGTGACTTCCCTATCTGTTTATTCTGTCCTGTGTTCTAGTCTTGGGTTTTTACCTGGTATCATTGATTCTCTAGCCAGATGGCTCCCTTTAGTATTTCTTGTAATTTTGGCCTGGTTTGTACAAATTCTAT
The DNA here is from genome assembly GCF_030014295.1 of Loxodonta africana. Taxonomy (NCBI): domain Eukaryota; kingdom Metazoa; phylum Chordata; class Mammalia; order Proboscidea; family Elephantidae; genus Loxodonta; species Loxodonta africana. Next base: position 19,907,558 of record NC_087344.1, read on the forward strand.
TAGCTTCTCTTTATCTGGAAATGCCCTAATTTTGTCTTCATATTTGAGAGATAGTTTTGCTGGATATATAATTCTTGGCTGGCAATTTTATTTTCCTTCCAGGTTTTATATATGTTATCCTATTGCCTTCTTGCCTGCATGGTTTCAGCTGAGTATTCTGAGCTTATTCGTATTGACTTGTCTTTGTAGGTAACTTTTTGTTTATCTGTAGCTGCTCTTAAAGTTCTATCTTTATCTTTGGTTTTGGCAAGTTTGATTTTATGTCTTAGTGAATTTCTTTTGAGATTTATCCTGTGCGGAGTTTGATCAGTTTCTTGGGTAGGTATCTTCTCATCTTTCATGATATCAGGGAAGTTTTCTGCAGCAAATCTTCAAGAATTCTCTCTGTGTTTTCCGTTATCCCCAACTGTTTTGGTACTTCAATCACTCATAGGTTATTCCCCTTGATAGAGTCTCACATAATTCCTAAGGTTTCTTTCTTTCTTTTTTCTGATTTTTCCTCGAGTAAACAGCTATCAAGTGCTTTATGTTCAGTCTCACTAATTCTGACTTCCATTTCCTCAATTCTGCTCATATGACTTTCTACTGAGTTGTTTAATTCCGAAATTTTATTGTCAGTTTTTTGAATTTCTATTTTCTGTCTCTCTATGGATTCTAGCAGCCTGTTAAATTTGTCATTCTGCTCTTGTATAGCTTTCCTGAATTCCTCTATTGCTCTGTCTGTGTGCTCTTTGGCTTGGTCTGAGTTTTGCCTGATCTCCTTTCTGATCTCTTGAAGAGCTCCATATATTAGTCTTTTGAATTCTACCTCTGGTAATTCCAAGACCTTCTCTTCCTGCATGAAGTTTCCTGCTTCTTTGTTTTGGTTGCTAGCTGGAGCCATCATGGTCTGCCTTTTTATGTGATTTGATATTGACTGTTGTCTCTGAGCCATTAATAATTTATTATATTTATTTATTGTGTATTTGTTTATTGTGTCCTAGCTTCTTATTTTGTTTTGTCTTGATATGCCCAAATAGGCTGTGCATATGGGCTACCCTGATTATAGGCATCTTTGAAGCTCTCACATCCTGTCACCAGGGGGTTAGGGCTGCTACTAGGTGTGTGAGCCCAGAAATCAGTTTACTTTTTTGGGTAGACTCAGCTCAACTGTTCAGGTCATCGGTCACTGAGTAGGTGGTTCAGGCTCTCACCTACAGTCCTAGATGGGCAGGGCTACATATGGGTGATCGGAGTACAGGCACAGGTAGCTGGCTGCAGTAGGTGGTTATGTGCTGGGCAAGGTAGGGGGCTGATAGCTGCCCCTGAGTGCCTAGGTGGGATGTGTGTCCCTGTCCTCAAGAGTGCATAGGTGGGTGGGTTTTGCAGGAAAACTTTGGGCATGCAATGCTGTTTGTTTGCTGTAAGGACGGAGAAGCACCACTTATTCTCAGATCCCTCTAGGGGATGGCTAGGTGGATTGGGTGAAGCCACCAGTCCTCAGGCCCCTGATGTTGTTGGTTGAAGATCCTGCTTAATGGGTAGGGTGGTGTCAAAACTTACAAATCCACCACTCCCTCTTAGTTGTTGCAGTTGAAAATAGGCTTCTGGTACATACCCTGTTGTACTATACTAATGAGGGCCAACACTGTTGAAATGGCCCATGCAGTTCTAGGCAGGAGTGAAAGGCATTCAAAGACCATGGACCCCTTATAGGCAAAGGGACAGTGCCTGTCCTGAGTCCCTGGCTTAAGGGGCATAGTGATTTTTTTAATCTGCAAGAATGGTGTGGGTGCAGTTAGCCTTGAGCTCCCAGCTTAGTGGAGCTGGTGGCCACCTTTGTTTGTTTGTTCATTTGTTTATTTGTTCCCTCCCCAAAGCTGAGGGACTGGGTTGAGTGCAACAGGTTCCACTTCTAGCCTAGGGGGCATGAAACTGCTGAACACTGCTGGACCAGCACCAGAACAAAGCAGGGAGGGTGCAGATGAGGGGAAGAGAGGCATTTTTCCCTTACATAAGTCCTATAGGAAAAAGGGTTATTTCGATCCCATGTGGTAGGTTAGACACTTGCACTTAACTTTCACCAATCAAGTGCCCCTTCCTCCTGGCTCCAGATGCTCTAAATGTTCCAGCCTACCGTGTGCTGGCTAGATCAAGTCTGGCACCTCTTCACTGCTTTTAAACTGTCTCTTCCTCCCCCTGCCACTTGGTCTGTCTCCTCAACTTTGTCTTTGATGTTAAGGGCTCCTAGATTGTCATATATAATTGATTCACTTGTTTTTTCCTTTTGGGTCTGTGTTGTAAGAGGGACCTCAGGAACATCTGACTATTCCAGCCACTTGGTCCTACCTGTGAATTATATTTTAAATAAATGCTATTAGAAGTTAAAATAAATTAAACTTTTGTGCATTAAAGCACCTTATCAAGGAAAGAGATAACCTATAAAATGTAAGAAAGTATTTGAGAACAATGTATCTGATAAGGCTTTCATGCCCAGTATACAGAAAGATCTCCTACAGCTCCATGACAAAAAGACAACCCAATTTGAAAATGAGCTAAGAACTTGAATAGATATTTCTCCAAAGATGTACAAATGACCAATAAGGACATAGAAAGATGCTCAACATCAATAGTAATAATGGAAATACAAATCAAAACCACAATGAGATATCCCTCTCACACCCACCAGGATAGCTGTTATCAGAAAAATAGAAATTAATAAGTATTGATGAGGGTGTGGGGAAATTGAAATGCCCATCCTTTGCTGGTGGGAATGTAAAATTCCACACTGTTTTGGAAAACACTTCTGTGTTTCTTCAAAATTTAAACATAGAATTATCATATGACCCAGCAAATCTACTCCCACATGTATATCCAAAAGACTTGTAAGCAGGGACTCAAGTTGCTTTACATCAACGATGATAGTGGCATTTTTTACAGTAGCCCAGATGTGTAAGCATCTCAAGTGTCAATCAACAAATGAATGTATAAACAAAATGTGGTTTCTATTTTGGGTGATAAAAACCATTATGAAGTAGATAATGGTAATGGTTGTGCAACTAGATGCAAGTACTTATTGTTACTGAATTGTATACTTAAATATGGTTTAAATAGCAAAGTTTTCTTACATATATATATCTTACCATGATAAAATTTCAAAAAACAAATTATATTATGTCCCTATTTGTGGATGATATGATACTATACATCAAAAACACAAAAGACTCCATTAGAAAACTACTGCAACTAATAAATTCAGCAGACTTGCAAGATACAAGACAAACATAACAAAAATCATTTGGATTCCTACACACCAATAAAGAGAACAATGAAAAGGAAATCAAGAAAAAAAAATACCATTTATGATAGCTCCTAAAAAAAAATACTTTGGAATAAATCTAACCAGGGATATAAAAGACGTATGCAAAGAAAACTACAAAACACTACTGTAAGAAACCAAAAAAGGTCTACATAAATGGAAAAACATACCATGCTCATGGATAGGTAGACTCAACATTGTGAAAAGACAATTCTACCCAAAGTGGTTTACAAATACAATGCAATACCGATTGAAATACCAACAACATTCTTTAAAGAGGTGGAAAAACATATCATTAACTTCATATAGAAGAGAAGAAGCCCTGGATAAGTAAAGCACTACTGAAGACAAAGAGTAAAGTAGGAGGACACGCACTACCTGACCTCAGAACCTACTATACAGCTACGGTAGTTAAAACAGCCTGGTACTGGTACAATAACAGATATATGCACCAATGGAACAGAATTGAGAACACAGATGTGAATCCATCCACCTGTGTTCACCTGATCTTCAACAAGGGCCCAGAGTCCATCGAATGGGGAACAAACAGCCTTTTTAACAAATGGTGAGGCAAAAGTGGATGTCCATTTGCAAAAAAAAAAAAAAAAAAAGAAGAAGAAACAGGACCCATATCTCACACCACATACAAAAACTAACTCAAAATGGATCCAAGACCTAAATATAAAGCCAAAAACTATGAAGTTCATAGAAGAAAAAAAGATCAGTGCTAGAGGCCCTAATAGACAGCATTAACAGGATACAAACCACAACAACAACACACAAGCTCCAGAGGATAAGCTAGTTAACTGGAATCTTCTAAAAGTTAAAGACTTCTGCTTATCAAAAGTTTTCACCAAAAGAGTAAAAAGAGAACCTACAGACTGGAAAAAGTTTTGGCTATTATAAATCAGACAAAGGTCCAATCTCTAAAATCTACAAGAAAATCTAACACTTCTACAACAAAAAGACAAATAATCCAATTAAAAAATGGGCAAAGGAAATGAATAGACACTTCTCCAAATAAGACATTCAAGCAGCTAACAGACACATGAGTAAATGTTTGTGGTCGCTAGCCATTAGAGAAATGTAAATCAAAACCACAATGATATACCATCTCATTCTGACATTATTGGTGCAAATCAATACAACAGGAAATAACAAATGTTGGAGAGGCTGCAGGTAGATTGAAACACTTATTCACTGCTGGTGGGAATGCAAAATGATGCAACCAATTTGGAAAATGGTATGGTACTTCCTTAGAAAGCTAGAAAGAGAAATACCATATGATCCTGCAATCCCACTCCTAGAAATACATCCTAGAGAAATAAGAACCGTCACGGGAATAGACATATGCACACCCATGTTTATTGCAGCATTGTTCACAATAGCAAAAAGATGGAAACAACCTAGATGCCCATCAACAGATGAATGGATAAACGAACTGTGGTACATTCACACAATGGAGCATTATGCAATGTTAAAGAACAATGATGAATCTGTGAAGCATCTCATAACATGAAGGAATCTGGAGGGCATTATTCTGAGTGAAATAAGTCAATCACAAAAGGACAAGTATTGTATGAGAACACTAGTGTAAAAAGTCATGAAAAGGTTTGCATACAAAAAGAAACAATATTTGATGGTTATGAGGGAGGGGATATGTGGGGATGGAAAAACACTTAATGGACAATAGATAAGTGGTAACTTTGGTGAAGGGTAAGACAGTACACAAAACTGGGGAAGCCAGCACAACCTGGGCAAGTCAAGCTCATGGTAGCTCCACAGACACATCCAATCTACCTGAGGGGTGGAATTGCTTGGCTGAGGGCTGTGGGGACCATGGTCTTGGGGAACATCTAGCTCAATTGACATAACATAGTTTATAAAGAAAACCTTCTGCATTCTACTTTGGTGAGTAGCGTCTGGGGTTTTAAAAGCCTGTGAGTGGGCGTCTAGATACTCCACTGGTCTCAGCCCTTCGGGAGCAAGAAGGAATGAAGAAAGATAAAGATATAAGGAAAAGGTTAGTCCAAAAGACTAATAGACCATATCTACCATGATCTCCTTGAGACTAAGAGCAGTACAACTAGTTGGTGCTTGGCTACCACCACTATACTGCTCTGTTAGGGATTAAAATAGAGGGTCCTGGCCAGAGCTGGACAAAAATGTAGAAAAAAATTCTAACTCAGAAAGAAGGGCCAGAGTTGCTTGGCCTGACAGGAACTGGAGAAACCCTGAGAGTATGGGCCCCGGACACCCATTCAGCTCAGTAATGAGGTCACTCCTGAGGTTTACCCTTCAGCCAAAGGTTGAATAGGCCCATGGAACAAAACAAGACTAAAGGGGCACACCAGCTCTAAGGCAGGGACTGGCAGGCAGGAGGGAACAGGAAAGCTGGTATTAGGGAACCCAGGGTTAAAAAGGGAGAGTGTTGACATGTTGTGGGGTTATTAACCAATGTCATACAACAATGTGTATACTGTTTTATGAGAAACTAGTTTGTTCTGTAAACTTTCATCTAAAGTACAATAAAAAAATTTCATCAACATCAGAAGGGATACACATTTTGTAATGTCACATACGTAATGTAAAAATATACAGAATTGAAAATAAATGAATTAAGATTACATGCAGAAACATGATTAAATTTCAAAAGCACAATCAGGACACAGAATTCATTCATTAAAATTTCACTACTAATAAATTTAGAAATAGGCAAATTTATAAATCAGACAGGAATGCACCTAGGAATGACTAAAAACTTCCCTTCAGTCACATTGCCAGTATTGTAGCAAAAATACAAAAACTGGCAATTTCACAGGTCTATCAAATGACATTTCTTGGCTCAGTGGTTGAATGCTTGGCTGCTAGCCAAAAAGCTCGTGGCTCAAAACCACACTGCTGCCCTCTGAGAGGAAGAACAGGTAATTTGCTTTCATAAAGATTACAGGTTGTTATGAGTTGGAATTGACTGGACGACATCCAACAACAACAACAACATTAATTATATATGGCTGCAATATCAAACTATCACAGAAGTGAGTGGTTTAAAATGAGAAAAACATTATTGTCTCCAAGTTCTGTAGGCTAGAAGTCCAAATTCAGGTTGTCAACAGGACTATGTCCCCTCTGAATCTCCGGGGGAAGATCCTTTCTTGTCTGTCCCAACTTCTGGTATCCCTATGAATTCTTTGGCTTGCAGCTGCAGCTTCACTCCATATCTTCCTTTGTCTTCACAAGACATCCTCCCTCTTTGACTCTCTGTCTCAATATCTTCTCTTTTATAAAGATAACACTCATATTGGTTTAGGACTCTCCCTACTCCAGCATGACCTCATATTAACAGGTAACATCTTCAAAGATCTTATTTCCAAACAAAGTCACGTTTGCAGGTACCAGGAGTTAGGACCACAACCTATCTTTTTAGGAGGCATAATTAAATCCATAACAATAAAATTCAACAAAATAGAAGAACATAGGAGAAAGTGATAAATACCAAATTCAGGATAGTGTTTGCCACTGGGAGGGTAGAAGGCAATAAGACTAGGAGACTATTCATTGGATTATGTGGTGATGTCATTATTTCATAACCTAGGTCATGGGTATATGATTCCTCATTATATTACAATTCTTTAAAAACTACTGATACATTTTATACAGTATTTGCATATGATATATTAATAATAAGTAAAATGGAAAAGATTCCACTTTCTGGATTCTTTCATATTCTAGATTCTAAATCCATTCTCTCATCTTCTTCTAATATTCAAGTCATGCTTGTCAAACTTCAGCATACATCAAAATGTCAAAAAAGTAATTATTTAGAATGTTCATCCTACAAACATCTCCCCAGATATCAAAGCCAGTAGGTAGTGGGTGAGGTATGGAAACAAGCAGTATGAACAAGGTCTCAGGTGACTCACCTCTGCAAGTGTTTTACGGACATAAATGGAGACAACTTTGCAATACAATACACCTGGTGTGCCTGGTGATGAGCTGACTTCCCGGTTTAGTGCCAAACACAATCCCACCACCACCATCAAGGATGACCAGAAGGCACTCCAGACACTCCATTAATTCACCTCCAAGGTCTATTTTATTGTCAGCTCAACACCACAGAGATGATTCTGAGTGATAATCCTGATTCTTCGTGGTTGTGGGAAAACTGATCACCCTAAGCCTGCCAACTTCCCTTTTGTCTCATTCCATTTTACACTCCACATGTCTTCCTCAAAATAAAGTCCATGTCCATAGAAAAACTGTTTTCCTCATAATTACACATTACAGAATTTTCCATGAGATCCCTAAGACAGCAGCCAACCCTCTAAGGCTTCAATGGTTCAATTAATTTTACTCAATCTCTGTGTTGACTCACCAGAGATAAGAAAGAAAAACTGCTAAATAAGGTAGCTAAGGAGAAAAGTAAAATCTCATAGATACTCTGGCCAATAAATCAATGAGTAACGATCAAGTCAAATATGTTTCCAAAAAAGATGACCAATTCTACTCTGCCTAACTCAATAATTATTCATTTGACTTTATTGCTAAAACAGGTAAAACCTACTAATAGCTATTGCAATAATGGTAAACTAATAAAAGTACTGAAGGAAGTGGTAAAAATATGTCAGAGCAAAGTATAATAAGCCTTATAAATTATGGCCAAATACAAAACATAATGGTCCTAGTTAAATTTTATTGAGTATTATGTGCCAGGCATTATATTAAGTGCTTGTAGTGGTTATAAGAATTAACTTCCCAACAGCAAAAAATACACTACATGGTCAATCTACGGCTCTCATAATAACTAGTATCTCCCAAACAGATACGTGATTAGAAACAGATATATGCTATTCTCAGTGATCAGATGGGAGCAGATGTCTCCTATACGATTCTATGGGAAAGTCTATTAACAGTATGTACTCTATTAACAATTTTTATCAAAAAATTTCTGTTGTACATAGGGTCACTATGAGTTGCAATTGACTCAATGGCACCTAACAACATTAACAATAGGTCCAGAAATGTCAGTTTTGTGCCTGTATGCATGATGTCTGGATATGACGCCTGAGTCTGTTGCAGTCACCTGTGACAACAAGTAGAACGATTTCTAGGATGAGGGCATTTCATGAGGAAATGAATGAAGTCTTAATGTTCTGCTCCTGTGCATTTCGAATCTCTGACATCCTTGTAATGAAAGATAACTCTCTGTTGTTTGGACACTCAGAGTCAGGGTTATGCTTTCTTAATAGAAACAAAGCCTTGGAGTTGAAATCATTTATCTGACACCACAAAGCTACAAAAAGAGCAAAGTCAGGTTTCAATCCCAAGTTGAATTACACCTAGCCATTATGTTATCTCTTCATTTTAGAAGAACGTGGTGGGGCAAAATCAAGCATTCTGGCTCAAGAGTATCCTGTCACTTTGATGAAATTTAGAAATCCCAAACCAAAGCTCATAATATAATCACTGAAAAGCAGTTGTGCCCCTGATAACACTCCTCAAGGCTGCCTTCATGTCCCTGTTTCTCAGGCTGTAGATGAAGGGGTTCATCATGGAAGCTACCATAGCGTACAGCATTGAAGCTACTGCAGTTTTCTTGGAAGAGTGTGTAAATGTCGTACTTATATACGAACCAAAAGCTGTTCCAGAGAATAAGAAAACAACTGAGAGGTGAGACCCACAGGTAGAAAAAGCTTTATACTTTCCACCTGCTGATGGCATTCTCAAAATGGAAGAGACAATTTGAGTATAAGAGAAAATGATTCCAGAGAAAGGAAGAACATCCAGTATGCTAGCTGTAAAATATAAGATTGATGTTATTGGTGAGAGTTTCAGAACAGGCAACTTTGATGACCTGAAAAACTTCACAAAATAAGTAAAGCATTTCCAGATCTGTGCAGAAGGACAGACTCAACAACATCAGACTGTGGAGCAGGGCATCCACAATGCTAACGAGCAAGGAGACTAGAATCAGCAGGCCACAGAAGTGGGCATCCATGATGACCATGTACCTCAGTGGGTGACAAATGGCCACATAGCGGTCATAGGCCATTACTCCAAGGAAAAAATTTTCCAAAGTACTAAAAATCATGACAAAGCAGACCTGGGTGAGGCATCCTGCATAAGTGATGCTCTGATTTTTTGCTTGGAGGTTTACCAGCATCTTTGGGAGCGTGGTGGTGCTGAGACAGATGTCAGTAAATGAGAGATTGGAAAGAAAGAAGTACATGGGGGTGTGGAGGTGGGGGTCAGAGCTGACGGCCAGGATGATGAGCAGGTTTCCCAGGACAGTGACCAAATATATGGACAGAAACAGGCTAAAAAGGAGAGGTTGCAGTTCCTGATCCTCTGTCAGTGCCAGGAGAAGGAATTCTGAAACATCTGTTTGGTTTCTCGGTTCCATATTGTTGATGAATCTGGTGGAAAAGATTGAGGCGACTGACAATCAAATGTCAGGAAGCAGCATCTTAGGATGGAAACAAGAGGAATGGGTGGGAATATAAAGGTGTTGCCTTCTGCATGTATATTGTTCGGTTATTTAAAAAAAGTGGAGAAGCTGATATAGCAGGGTATCAACATTTATTTATTATTTTAGAAAGGAGTGAGGAGGTGGTCATTTTTTTATTACATTCTTTGTGCTCTTATTAGCATTTTAAATATTTGGTAATTGTGGAAAGAGAAACATATTCTGGAGGCAGCCTGATAAGACTGTCTCAGACACAATTGCTGTCTTTCAAAATTAGAACTGGGCAACAGAAATACAAGTATTCCCTCCTTTTTGAAAGTTCATGTTATGCTACTTTATTTTTCGAAAGATTCACATCAGTACCTGTTTTCTTCACTAACTGAAAGAAGTTCAAAGAGTATTTTTGCTTAAAAAAATAGAGATCAAAAACAAAACTCACCTTCAGTGTTTTTTTTTCAACAATTCTGTAAAGAGGTATTGCATACCTGCTAGCGATGAGAGTCCATCCCCAAGCCCCTTTCCTGAAAACTACACTCAGCAGTTGTCATACCTTTGAACTGCGTCTGTGAACACTGTATGTTAGTTTTATTTTAGGTTATATGTGTTATTTTGTATGATTTGGTGTGTTATTTTGGGGTCTGAGAATGCTCAAAATTTTTTCCCATATAAATTAGTGGTAATGGCTTCTTCACTTAAGGCCATTTCAACTGATGAAAGCTTTTGTAGGAACACTCTATTTTCAGATAGTGGGGGAAACCTGTAAGAAAAATGTGTGCTAACAACTAGGAATGGGAAGATAAGGTTAAGCTGATAAATCTACTTTTGCCACCACAAGAATGCTAGTAAATATCAGAGAATTTTAAAATAGTCATCATGATTGAGAAGGGGCAGATTTCTTTTCAGGAGGAAAATGGTCAGGAGGACAGTAGCAGAATGACAGCTCCTTGCTATTGGTGCAAAGATACAAGGAAACATGTTGTCAGGAAGATGGAAGACAGTTAGACAGGAGTTGAGATGTCTTGATTCCAATCATTTCATGCACACACTATTTTCACAGGCATCATTCCTCTATATGTTCCTCTATTAAAATATTTGTCCTCACTTCTAAATATTAACTAAGGGATTTATGTTACCTGGCTGGCATCATTGAGGAATGATGATTGACATCAGCCCTGGATGTTGGATGATGTAGATGGGAGATCTATCCTTCGGAAAGGCAGAGGGACCAAGTGAGGCACCAGGCTCCTGGGCAAGAGAATCATCTGTGGCTAGAGTCTCGGGTGTGCTGCCTCCTCACTGGAAGGGGACTGTTGAATGAGGTGGCCACAGGTAGACTATTTGAGGTCTCTATGTCCCTGTGGGCTCAATATCCAAAGCTCCTCATTAATTAAACACTTTTCTTGTCATTCTGATCCCAGGACAGAGCAAATCTTTAAAGACCAAGAAAATAGAAGGTAGAATTAAATGTGGCTGAATCCCAGCCTCTGGGAGACCAGCTGTATGCCATTTCTCTCTCTACCTGTTTCTTTTAGTTCCACATCACATACCTTTTACATATGGATACACCATCCTTCTCTAATTGCATCACAACATTTTTTAGGTACAATTGAAAGCATATCCACCTTAGTAGTGATGTTAAAAAGCCTGATTTCAATTTTAGGTGTTACAATATAATTTATGTATGAGGGTACAAATAATATATTTAGAAATACAGGTAAGTTATTTTAAAATGCAAATACATAGTCTTGTTTCTTTCTAAGTGTCATTGAATATTCCCCGATCCTTACTCTTTATTCTGTATGTGTTCATAGAGCATATTGTAAGTCATTCTGTCTGGTGAATTCTGACTGTGATTAGTATAGACAGTCCTATTACTCCTTTTCTAGAGTTTCATAATCAACTTTTCCAGTTGTGTCCCAAAAATATTTATGCACATTTTTCTTAATATTCGTGGAATGTGGGTTGATATTTTGGCTCTTGATTTTTAATGGAGTTGTGAGAAATCACATTTTCACTGGCTAGGCACTAGTATGCAGGTTTATCCATATTCTCAGTAGATTTAGTTAGATGAAAACCATTATTTAATAGATGAAGATGGTATTCCATGTGAATATTCACTTAAAAACCTTCGTCTTTAATGAATTCAGTATACTCATGAATTTATCAATTTATTTTACTACATGTTAATTGTTTCCATATAAATTTTGCTTGCTAATCTACAGCATTCTCAGTATGTTATTTGAGAAACAATTGAGACAAGATGGCATTATAGTGTCGGTCTTCACCATCTTAACCTCATTTATTTCAAGCATATGGCATAATACAAATGTAAATTTCTACTGGAATCTTCCCACTCAAATAGAATCTGCCAGTGATTATTTTAATAGCCGGGAAGAAAAATAATACAAAAATGATAACCAAAAAAACAAGATTAACTTTTCAGGTACCGTAATCAGAACTCAAACACAAAATGATAAGTAGGCTGCACCTCCAAATTTATGGCCTTAGCAAGGAATTTTAGGTGGAAGATTGCTCTTTCCAGGTGATAAGGGCTAAATGCTCTAGAAAGGATTAGATATTTGAAGCCAAGGTCAGAGGTGGTGTTACTTGATTTGAGAAGTGTGAGTGAACACAAAAATTGTGGACGTTGCTTGGCCCATGACTGCGGATTTTGATCAACTAAAAGTTTCTTAAAAGCCTTCAGGAAGAAATTGAGCCAAGCTCCCTACTGTCTTTGTGGCTGGATTTGTGATTTTCTCACTATTACCAACAGGAAGAGGTAGGAAATGGAGCTCATGGGTTGAGTGTTGGTGATTAGTGAGAGCTACCCTGAACCTGTTAGACAGAAAGAGTGACCACATCAGTGGAAAGGGAGAAAAAAAAAACTTTAAAATTGAAGAGAATATGAAATTTGTGATTTACATAGCCAGAAAGAATAGCAATGCAAAAATAAGAACCAACAACAAGTATAATCAGAGAAAAAAAGTCAAGATTCAGAACATTCAGGCAAGTTCTGAATCTTGATTTTTTTCTCTGATTGTACTTGGTGTGCGATGAGGAGAAGAAAAAGATAAAATCAAAGGGGTAGTGTTAGGCAAATTATACAAAGAGCATCCTGATGGAAAGGGCAAATGCAGGATGGCCATGTGTAGTGCTTTTGTAGTAATCCTAAATGATGGTGGCTTACACCATGGTGGTAATTGTAGAGGTGTTAAGATTTGGTGGTATTATGGATGTCTTTTGGTGGTATAGGCAACAGGGTTTTCTGAAAAATTGGGCACAGAGAGCAAGAAAGAGAGAGGAATAAAAGATGAAGCTCAGTTGGAGAGAACTGCTCAGCACCTGAAAAAAATGTGTTATTATTCACTGTGATAGGAAAGACTGTGGGAAATGCATATCTAGGAGTTTAATATCAGGGTTGTAGTTTTGGGTAAGTTGAGTTTAAGATGTCTGTTGGAGAGGCCAAGCGGGCAGGTGTGTATAAGTCTAGAATGTTATATAGGGGAACGTTATATATAAGTCTGGAATTTAGGGAACTGATCCTCTCTGGAGACATAAATTTGGGAGTTATTAGAGTTAGATAACTTTTAAAGCCTTGAGTCTGGATGTTACTGCCAAGGAGTCAACGTAGTTAAAGAAAAGAGAGTTAGGACTGAACTTTCAGACACTCCAGTGTGTGAGGTTGGGAACATGAGAAAGACACATCCAAGGAAACTGAGAACTAGTAGCCAGGGAAGCAGGAGCAAAACCAAGATAATGTAACTTGCTGAAAGCCAGGTGTATTAGTTTCTTGTGACTTCTGTAAAGATGAGCACAAATGTGATGGCATAATACAACAGAAATAAATTCTCTCACACTTCTGGAGGACAGAAGTCTGCGATCAGTTTCACTGTTCTGAAATGAAGGTGTATGCAGAGTAGTGCTCCTCTAGAGATTCACTAGGCAAATCTGTTGCCTCTTTGAGCTTCTGGTGGCTTCAGCTTTTCTTTGGCTTCTGGCCTCATCACACCATCCTTGCCTCAATGGGCATATTACCTTTCCTTCTGTCTGAGTCAAATCTCTCTCTAATCTCTCTTACAAAGATATTTCTGATTGCATTTACGGCCTACTCAGATAACCCTTTATCCCATCTGCAAAGAACCTTTTCCCCAACACAGTAAAATTTGCAAGTTCCATAGATTAGGACCTGATATCTTTGGGGCTGTTATGTAATGTATTACACCAAGTGAAGAAAGTATTCCAGTAAGTACTAAGCTAAATCAAGGCTGGTGACAAGCAAAGTAAGTGAGAGATGCAGAACTGAAGCCAGGATTTAACAAGGTAGAGAATCTTGATGACTCTCAGGAGCCCTTTCTATTGCATGCAGGGTCAAGGGTCTGATTGAACTGAACTCAGATAGAAATGGGAGGACAGAATTGGTGATCGGCAAAATGCTAATGGAATTTAAAAAAATCAAATCTAGCAAAAAGTGGAAAAAAATAATACTTCTGCTGAATTTAGTTTAATTCCTGGAATGCAAGGTTGGTTCTTTCTCCATACAACCACAGTGTTCACTCTCACTCTTCCTTTTCTTGAAAGTCAATTTCTCAGTGAGGCATCCTCTGGCCCTCTATCTAAATCACAGCACCTTCACATTTTCTTACGCTCTCTCCTCATGTGTGACCTCCATAGCACTTATCAGCACCTAAGTCATGCTGTTCTTATTGCATCAGGTTGGGTTTCATGGCTTCCTGTCTACTCCACTTAAGCAGAGATTAGGATGTCAAAGGTTTGTTAGGGAGTGCTCCTTGGACCAGCACCTGTGAAAGGAAAGGGAAGGAGGAAGGATTGGGCAGAGGAAGAAACTGAGTTGTGATGAAGTCTTGAGATCAGCAGGGAGCTCTGGAGCTGGAATGGCCCTTCAGGGTTATGCCAGTTGGGGTAAGAGAATCAGGCCTTTAAAAGGTGTGTAGATCATGAATTGGATGCAACACTGTGAGGAGGTGGGCCCTTGGGTGCAGAGGTTCTCTTCTAGTGAGTCATTCTCAAATGGCGCTAACAGTTAAAGGCACTCTGCTTAGCTAAGTGCTGAAGCAAGTGCTTAAAAATATGTGAAAGCAGCAGGAAAGAAAGGACCAGAATGAGGATGCCAGACCTGGAAGAAAGTTGTGCTGGCTCACATTCATTGAGTACTTTATTTGAGTACTTATTAGGTGGCAAGCATTATATTTATTGTCGTTAATTTCTATTGAGTCTGCACTCACTATTTGGGATCTCATGTATAACCAAATGAAACGCATTCCAATCTTGTGGCATCTTCATGGTGGTTATATTTGAGACCATTGTAGTGGCCATTGTTAATCCATCACCTTGAAGGTTTCCCAGGCCTTTGCTGTCCCTCAACTTTCTCAGACATGAAGTCCTTCTAGTGATTAATCCCTTCTGATGATGCATCCAAAGTAAGTGAGTTGAAAACTCAGACAATATTTTGTTCTCCATTGGGTTTTCATTGGCTGATTTTTAGAAGTAGATTATCAGGCCTTTCTTCCTTGTCTGTCTTACTCTGGAAGTTTCACTGAAGCCTGCCCACTATGGGTGACCTGCTGATGTTTGAAATACTTGTGGCATAGCTTCCAGCATTATAGCAACATGCAAGCCACCACCGTACAACACACTGACAGACAGGTAGTGGCACTATAGTGAGCACGTGCAGTTACTACGGTGCTTGACTCTACATCAGACTTTGCCAATACGATGCTTAGTGTAAGCCTCCCATGTTAATGAAATTTCTCTTGCTGGTAATTAGTGTTGAAAGGGACATATATCCCATACCAGGCTGATAGTATAGGCTATCTTCTAAATGATTCCTTGGGAAAATTATCTCTCCATTACAAAGAGGCCAAATAGAAGCAGTCAGTTTTCTGTTTCTATTATTATTTCTGAAATGACCTATGTGCCTTTGGTGACCATAAAGAGAATAATCTTAGGAAGAAAGGAACATATGAAGAGTGAAAATGCAACACTGTAGTTCTGTGCCTGAACCTACTCTATCTCTGAAACCTTTGTTAGGAGTGATAATTGTTTTTAATGTTTGACCCTGTTTGTGTCATTGGTAAAAGTTGAGGTATCTAATATATTTATGCCAACTTTATAGATGAGGATACTGAGCTTGGAAGCAAGTTGTCAAAGGTCAGACAGCTACTACAGAGCAGAGGTGGGATTCAACTTGACGTCCAGGATGAAGACCAGGTTTCTGAGACCAGGTACATGAATGGGTACATGGATGGAAACAGCCTAAAGAAGAGGGGCTGTAGTTCTGGATTCTCTGAGAGGAGAGGGGGAGGAATCCTTCTTGGTTTTCACATGTTTGGTTTTCTAATTCCATGTTGCTGATGAGTCTGATGAAAAAAATAAACATGATGAGACACATAATAGATGTACAAAGTATCTCATTTTAGAGCAAGTCTCATATCTATATTGTGAAACAAAATGAAAATTACAAATCTTTCTCTATGCTCTCTGTTTCTGTTTTTCCTCCACTTCTTTCTTCCTTTCCTCTTTTACTTTTTTTCTCTCAGTCCTCCTCTCGACTCCACTAACCAGTTCCTCAAGTTTAAATTATTGAATATCCTACTGCCTAGGAAGTCATCAAATTTAAGACTATAGTTGCCTCTGGGAAGCAAAGGAAGGGGTTGGACAGAAATAAAAAGACTATGTCCTCTTTTTTCTTACTATTTTGTTAATTTAAGAAGATACTCATTATGGCAAAATTTCAGCATTTTTAAATTCTGGAAACATAAATACGTGGGTATTTCTCCTGTTCTTCTGTGCTATTGTCCCGGTTAAAATACTTCATTGATTAATAAACGGAAACAGATATATGGCTGATTTAGCCTGTGGGTTCTGCCTGGTTTCCACCTCTTCCCACAGAGTTCTCATAACCAGGTAACAGGGTGAAGCCAAATGATCTTCCGTACAAAGGAATGTTAAAAATCATATATAAAAAAGTAAGGAGAAGATTACCATACACTCCTGTTCTCTCAAAACAATACTAAATAAAATTTTGGAAAAACCTAGAACATTCAGCAAAATTGAGCAAGGTCAAGTATGTGTTGAGATGGGAAAAGTTCCTGGAATTTTAGGGTCAGAGTAGGACATTAGCAGAATAAGATCTGTTCAAGTATTGGTGCAAAGGTAAAAGGAAACATGTGAAGAGGATGGACAATTAGGCAAACGCCTCACAAATGACTCCATTCTGCTCATCTTCTGCAAGTACGTACCTCACAGCTGCCCCTAGATGGACTGGTAGACAAAGATCTCTCCCTATTTGCAAAGCATAAACTAGCGAACTTCAGATTACTTCGGTGCCAACACTAAAGAGTGATATTAAGTTCCCCTCTGGAGACTGAAGGATAAAAATGAAAGTGCTGTGCTCAGGGAGCACAGAAAGATAGAAATACCCGGCTTTTGTGCAAAAATAATGATCTGTTTTTCTCAGGTGTGCTGCTTACTGACCTGGGCAAGGCTGTTGTGTGTCATAGACAGTTTGTAATCTCTGTAGCCATTGAGGGAGCAATGTCCAAAGTTCCTCATTAGTCAGATTCTTTTGTTGTCATTCTGATCCCACGCTAGTGAAAATCCTTAAGGAGCAAGGCTCAGAGAAAGAAAAACCTAGCATTGGCTGATTCCTGCACCAGGGATATGGCATCCTTTTTTCTCCAAGTCTTTCTGTTCACATCCATTGCAAGTACCATGCACACAGGGACACAGAACATTTCTGTAATTAGACTCTAGCCTTCTTTTTTTACACTATATTCAAAGGCATCCCTCTTCCAACAAAAATATCAGGGAGACTGACATCATGTTTAGGCTCAAAAATACAGTTTATTATATTGGTATACATATCTGTACAAATACAAGTGATAATATTTATCAGTTCAACTTTATCAACTTCAATCCTAAAAAATGCCAGCTGTAAGAGCCGGTTCTAAATATGGTTCACTAAAGGTTGATCTGGTTTCTGCATATTGTATTCAGCTCTTTGTAAAGTATTCTCTGTAATCGATATGGGCTTAGCATGTAACAAAAGTTTTATTCTTTTTTTAGAATTTGCTACTAACCTTTCTCAAATTCAGAGTAGTAGCTTCAATACACATTTTTTTTCACATCACTGCCCATGTTGTTGTTGTTGTTGTTAGGTGTCATCGAGTCCATACTGACTCATAGTGGCCCTATGTCCGACAGAACAAAACCCCGCCCAGGCCTACACCATACTCACAATCATTGCTATGCTTCAGCCCATTGTTGCAGCCACTGTGTCAATTCATCTCACTGAGGGCCTTCCTCTTTTTTGCTGAACTTCTATTTTACCAAGCATTATGTCCTTCTCCAGGGACCGATCCCTCCCGACAACATGTCCAAAGTATGGGAGATGTAGTCTCACCACCCTTGCTTCTAAGGAGCGCTCTGTTTGTACTTCTTCCAAGACAGATTTGTTTATTCTTTTAGCAGTTCACCATATATTCAATGTTCTTCTCCAAGGCCACAATTCAAAGGCGTCAGTTCTTCTTTGGTCTTCCTCATTCATCGTCCAGCTTTCACATGCATAGGAGGCAACTGAAAACACCATGGCTTGGGTCAGGCGCACCTTAGTCTTCAAGGTGACATCTTTGCTTTTCAACACGTTAAAGAGGTCTTTTGCAGCAGATTTGCCCAATGCAACGATCTTTTGATTTCTTGACTGCTGCCTCTGTGGGTGTTGATTGTAAATCCGAGTAAAATGAAATCTTTGACAACATCAACCTTTTCCCTGTTTATCATGATGTTGCTTATTGGTCCAGTTGTGAGGATTTTTGCCTTCTTAAATTTTTTTTTTTTTATGTTGAGGTGTAATCCATACTGAAAGCTGTGGTCTTTGATCTTCTTGAGTAAGTGCTTCAAGTCCTCTTCACTTTTAGTAAGCAAGGTTGTGTCATCTGCATAACACAGGTTGTACATGAGTCTTCCTCTGATCCTGTGCCCTATTCTTCTTCATATAGTCCAGCTTTTAGGATTATTTTTTCAGCATACGGATTGAATAGCTATGGTGAAAGGAAACAACCCTGACACATTTTCCTGACTTTACACTATGCAGTATTCCCTTGTTCTGTTTGACTGACTGCCTCTTGATCTATGTACAGGTCCCCGGTGAGCACAATTAAGTGTTCTCAAATTCCCATTCTTTGCAATGTTATCCATAATTTGTTATGTTTCACACAATTGAATGCCTTTGCATAGTCAATAAAACACAGGTAAACACCCTTCTGGTATTCTCTGCTTTCATCCAGGATGCATATGACATCAGCAATGATATCATTGGCTCCACATCCTCTCTGGAATCAGGTTTGAATTTCTGTCAGTTCCCTGTCGATACACTGCTGCAGCTACTTTTGAATGATCTTCAGCAAAATTTTGCTTGCATGTGAAATTAATGATATTGTTCAATAATTTCTGCATTCGGTTGGATCACCTTTCTTGGGAATAGGCATAAATATAGATCTCTTCCAGTCAGTTGGCCGGGTAGTTGTCTTCAAATTTCTTGACATAGATGACTGAGTACTTCCAGGCTGCATCTGTTTGTTGAAACATCTAAATTGGCATTCCATCAGTTCTTGAAGCCTTGTTTTTCACCAATGCCTTCAGTACATCTTGGACTTCTTCCTTCGGTACCACTGATTCCTGCTCATATGGTACCTCCTGAAATGGTTGAAAGTAGACCAATTCTTTTTTGGTATACTGACTGTATTCCTTCCATCTTCTTTTGATGCTTCCTGAGTCATTTGACATTTTACTCATACAAATCAAAAAACAAACCCATTCCTGTTGAATTGACTCTGACTCATAACGACCCTATAGGACAGAGCAGAACTGCCCCATAGAGTTTCCAAGGAATGCCTGGTGGATTCTAACTACCAACATTTTAGTTAGCAGCTGTAGCACTTAACCATTATGCCACCAGGGTTTCCCACATTTCCCCATACAATTCTTCAGTATTGCAACACGAGGCTTGGGTTTTCCTTCAGCTCTTTCAGCTTGAGAAATGCAGAACATGCTCGTTCCTTTTGTTGTTCCATCTTCAGGTCTTTGGACTTGTCGTTATAATACTTCACTTTGTCTTCTCAAACTGCCCTTTGAAATCTCCTGTTCAGCTCTTTTACTTCATTATTTTTTCTTTTGCTTTAGCTACTTGACATTCAAGAGCAGGTTTCAGAGTCTCTTCTGACAATGATTTTGGTCTTTGTTTCCTGTCTTTTTAATGACTTCTTGCTTTCTTCATGTATGATGTCTTTCATGTCATTCCACAATGACATTAGAGGCTAGAAGTCTGAAATTACTTTTACTGTGCCAAAATCAAGGTGTTTGCAGAGCATTGCTCCCTCCAGAGACTCCACAGTCAGATCTATTTGTTGTCTCCTTGAGCTTCTGTTGGTTTCAGGCTTCCCTATATTTGTGGTCCCATCATACCAATCCCTGCCTCTGTCATCACATTACCTTCTCTTCTGAATATGTCAAATCTCTCTCTGCATGTCTCTTATGAAGACATACATGATTGCATTTAGAGCTCATCAAGATAACCCAGGATAAGACCATAATTTAGTCACATCTGCAAAGAACCTTTTCCCTAATAAGGCAATATTTACAGATCCCACAGATTAGGGCCATTTGTCTTTGGGGCAATTATCCAGCCTATTATACCAGGAGAAGAAGCTATTCCAATGAGGACTAAACTTAGTCAATGTTGCTGACAGGCGAGGTGACTACAATGGAGAATTGAAGTCTGTACATAACATGGTAGAGGACTTTGGTAACACCTCAGGAGCAGTTTCTGTTGCATGCAGAACAAGAGCCTGATTGGACTAACCTCAGATGGAAATGAGGAGAGTTGGTGAGCATGAGTACAGACAAATTTAAAGGAAGGAATAATTTCAGGAAATTTAAGGGAAGGAATATTATCTATTTCTTTTCATAATGCCAAAGTAACTTTGATATCAATAGCAGACATAGTTATCACAAGAAAAGAAAATTCCAAGTACTCTTACTCCATTTTGAACAGGACAGGCATATGGTCTACTATGACAGAACTGAAAAATTAAAGAGAATGGTGTCATATTCATTGGGAGAAAAACATTTCGACATCTACCCTGAAGTACAACAGTGTCAGTGATGGCATAATATCCATATACCTCCAAGGAGTGCCAGTTAATACAACTATTATTCAAATTTATGCACCAACCACTAATGACAAAGATTAAAAAAAAAATGATTTCTACCAACTTTTGCAGTCTTAATCTACCAAACATGCAATCACAATGCATTCGTAATTACTGGTGATCGGAATGTGAAACTTCGAAACAAAGAAGAAGGATTGGTAGTTGGAAAATATGAACTTGATGGAAACAGCATCAGAGACCACATGATAGAATTTTTCAAGGCCAACGACTTCTTCATTGCAAGTACCTTTTTCAACAGCATGAACGGGGACTATAAAAAGATGTCACCTTAAAGACTAATGCGCTCCTGACCCTAGCCATGATTTTTTCAATGGCATCATATGCGTGCAAAAGCTGGACAATGAATAAGGATGATAGAAGAAGAATTGATGCCTTTGAATTGTGGTGTTGGTGGAGAATATTGAATATACCGTGGACTGTCAAAAGAATGAACAAATCTGACTTGGAAGAAGTACAATCAGAGTGCTGCTTAGAAGCGAGAATGGCGAGACTGCGTCTCACATGCGTTGGACGTGTTGTCAGGAAGGATCAGTCCCTGGAGAAAGACATCATGCTTGGTAAAGTAGAGGGTCAGCGAAAAAGAGGAAGACTCTCAACAGATGGATTGACACAGTGGCTGCAACAATGTTTTCAAGCCTAACAACGGCTGTGAGGATGGTGCAGGACCAGGCAGTGTTTCATTCTACTGTGCATAAGGTCACTATGAGTTGGAATTGACTGGACAGCACTTAACAACAACAACATAAACATATTGACCACACCAGATGGAATGCATAGAAATCAAATTGACTACATCTGTGGAAAGAGATGACAGAGAAGCTCAATATCATCAGTCAGAAAAAGGCCAGGGGCAGAGTGCAGGATAGACCATCAACTGCTCATATGCAAGTTAAAACTGAAGTTGAAGAAAATTAAAATAAGTCTATGAGAGCCAAAGTACGTCGTTGTTTATGTCCCACCTGAATTTAGAGACCATCTTGAGATAGGTTTCATGCATTGAACTCTAATGACTGAAGACCAGACAATTTGTGCAAGGACATCATGCAGGAAGAAAGCAAAAGGTCATTAAAAAGGTAGGAAACAAAGAAAAGAAAAAAAATCGTCTCAGAACAGACTCTGAAACTTGCTCTTGAATGTCAAGTAGCTAAAGCAAAAGCTGAAGTAAAAGAGCTGAACAGAAGCTTTCAAAGGGCAGCTTAAGAGGACAAAGTTAAGCGTTATAATGACATGGGCAAAGACCTGGAGTTTGAAAACCAGAAGGAAAAAACATGGTTAACATTTCTCAAGCTGAAAGAACTGAAGGAAAAATTCAAGCCTCGAGTTCCTATATTGAAGGACTCTGTGGACAAAATATTGAATGATGCAGGAACCGTCAAAAGAAGATAGAAGGAATACACAGAGTCACTACACCAAAAAGAATTGGTTCATGTTCAGCCATTTCAGGAGGTAGCATATGAACAGCAACCAATGGTACCAAAGAAAGAAGTCCAAGCTATGCTGGAGGCATTGTTGAAAAAAAAAGGCCTCAGGTATTGATGGAATACCAATTGAGATGTTTCAACAAACGGATTCAATGCTGGAAGCACTCACTCATCTAAGCCAAGAAATTTGGAAGACAGCTACTTGGCCAATTAACTGGAAGAGGTCCATATTTGTATCCATTCCAAAGAAGGGTGATACAACAGAATGCAGACATTCTCAAACAATATCGTTAATAATGCACACAAGTAAAATTTTGTTGCAGATCATTCAAAAGCAGGTGTAGCAGTACATTATGTGGGAACTGCCAAAAATTCAAGCCTGATTCAGAAGAGGACTAGGCACAGAGGTTATCATTGGTGATGTCGGATGGATCTTGGCTGAAAGCAGAGAATACCAGAAAAAATGTTTACCTGTGTTTTATTGACTATGCAAAGGCATTTGACTGTGTGGATCATAACAAATTATGGATAGCATTGTGAAGAATGATGTGATGGTTAAAGTGGTGTGTCAACTTGGCTGGTCCTTAATTCTCAGTGGGTTCACAGCTATGATGTAGTTTGACAGTTATGTAATGACGTAATCAGCTCCACCATGAGATCTGCTATAAGCAGCCAACATGTGGAAAGGGAGTTTCATTGAGGTTGTGGCTTGCCTCCAGTATGTAAATGGATGTTCCAGCAAGGCTCTCACTCTGGATCTTGCATCTGGCTCCTCATCATCTGACCTCAGGTTTTTAGGACTTGAAGTAGAAGCTTACCTGCCGATCTTGGGTTTGCTAGCCCCTGCAGCAATGTGAATCAGGATAAGCCTCTAGCCTAAATCCTGACCCACAGACTTGGGACTTGCCAGCCTCTCCAATCGTGTGAGACATTTCCTTGAGTTAAGCCTCTCTCTCTCTAAATGTATATATATATACACATATATACACACATATACATGTACATATATGTATGTACATATATGCATGTATATATGTACATATATACATACATATATATATATATATATATGCTTCACTGGTTTTCCTTATATAGAACCCAATCTGAAACAAATGGGAATTCTAGAACACTTACTTATGTTCATGAGAAGCCTGTAAATAGATCAAGAGGCAGTCATTTGAACAGAACAAGGGGATACTGCATGGTTTAAAATCAGGAAAGATGTGTGTCATGGTTGAATTCTTTCACCATACTTATTCAATCTGTAAACTGAACAAATAATCCAAGAAGCTGCACTATATGAAGAATTTAACATTAGGATTGGTGGAAGGCTCATTAACAACCTACGATATCCCAAGGACATAACCTTCCTTGCTGAAAGTGAAGCCGACGTGAAGCACTTACTAATGAAGATTAAAGACTATCACCTTAGTATGGATTACACCTCAATATAAAGAAAGCAAAAATCCTCACAACTGGACCAATAAACAACATCATGATAAACTGAGAAAATATTGAGAAAACAAAGTTAAGTGTTATAATGACATACGCAAAGACCAGGAGTTACAAAACCAAAAGGGAAGAACATGGTTAACATTTCTCAAGCTGAAAGAACTGAAGAAAAAATTCAAGCCTCAAGTTGCTATATTGAAGGGTTCTTTGGACAAAATATTGAACGACACAGGAAGCATCAAAAGAAGATGAAAGGAATACACAGAGTCAGTGTACTGAAAAGAATTGGTTGTTAAGAATTTCATTTTACTTGGATCTACAATCAGTGCCCATGGAAGCAACAGTCAAGAAATCAAAGGACATATTTCATTGGACAAATCTGCCACAAAAGACCTCTTTGAATTGTTAAAAACTGAAGAAATCTCTTTGAGGACTTAGGTGGGCCTGACACAGCCGTGGTATTTTCAATCACCTCATATACATGCAAAAGCTGGGCAATGAATAAGGAAGACAGAAGAAGAATTGATGCCTTTGAATTATGGATGTGGTGAAGAATGTTGAATATGCCATGGACTTTGTCTTGGAAGAAGTACAGACAGAATACCCCATAGAAGCAAGGATGACGCGACTACATCTCACATACTTAGCACATGTTGTCAGGAGGGATCAGCCCCTGGAGAAGGACATCATGCTTGGCTAAGTAGAGGGTCAGTGAAAAAGAAGAAGACCCTCAATGAGATGGATTGACACAGTGGCTGCAACAATGGGTTCAAGCATAGCAGCAACTGTGAGGATGGCACAGGACTGGGCAGTGTTTCCTTCTGTTGTGCGTAGGGTTACTGTGAGTCAGAACCGACTTGACGGCACCTAACGGAACAACAACATGGTCTTGCAGAAGAACAATCAAATCTGTCTGGGAGGGAGTACAGCCAGAATGCTCCTTAGAAGCAAGAATGGCAAGACTTCTCACCCACTTTGGAAATGTTATCAGTAGGGACCAGTCCCTGGAGAAGGACTTCATACTTGGTAATGTAGAGGGTCAGAGAGAAAGAGGAAGACCCTCAACGAGATGAATGGACACAGTGGCTGCAACAGTGGGCTCAAACACAGCAATTATTGTGAGGATGGTGCAGGATTAGGCAGTGTTTTGTTCTGTTATACATGGGATCACCGTGAGTTGGAACTGAGTCTATGGCACCTAATGACAACAACAACTATTATTACTGCAAAATTACTAACAAAATTTCAAAAAATCAAATCCAGCAAAGTTGAAAAAAGATAATGCTTTCTGTCAAATTTGGTTTAATTCCAGGAATGCATAGTTAGTCCTTTGTCCATATAACAGCATTTACTTCCACTCTTCTTTAGGTCTTTACTCACAAGTCAGCTTCTCTGTGAAGTTTCTACTGGCCCACTTATCTAAATTGCAATGCCACCTTATTTTCTTCCTCTCTTTCCTGATTTATATTTTCCACGGCACTTATCACCATCTAACTTTCCATGTTTTTCTATTGCATCAAGTTGTGTTCTCTTGGGAAGCACAATTAGCATGCCAATGCTTTGTTAGTGCTGCTGAGATTAGCATCTTGAAAGAAAACTGAAGAAAGCAGGACTGGGCAGAGGGAGAAAGTGAGTTGTGATACAATCCAAAAGAGAGCCTCCACTGACCCTCCAGGACATTCTTGAGCAGAACAAGAGAAAAGGCTGGAGAGACATAGAGTGAAAACACTTGTGTTCATCACCAAAGCACTAAAGGGTATGCAAAACAAGCCACACACCTAAAGAAGTTTGCAAGGCATATAACTGATAAAGCATTAACATCCCAATTAAATAAAGAAATCTTATAAATTAATAAGAAAAAAGCTATTTGGTAGAAATATCATAAACAGATATTCCAAAAGGGGAAAGGTAATGTCCCATAGCATGTGAGACGACTCTCATCTTCATAATAAGAGAAATGTTTGTCAGTTGAATAATAGTCTACATCCATCAGATTGTTAGACTACAAGAACACGTCCGGTCAGAGTGTAAATTAGCTCTGCCGCTTGAGAAAACTCTTTAAAGTACCCGAATAAAAATAGTGTTCCCCTATGTCCAATAACCTACTTCTCCTCAAGTATAATATTCTTGCTTATTTCCACCAGGAGACATGTACGAGAATATTGAAATAGCTTTATTCATAAAAGCAAAAAACTAACTAGCAAAATTTCTGTCAACATCAAAAAAGGAGAACTTTTGTGATGTTACTTTACATAATGTGAAAGTATGAAGCATTGAAAATAAAAGAGATAGTGTTACTCCCAATCACAGGTTTGAATTTCAAAAACACAGTGATGGGAAAAACAACTAACATGGAGAATTCATACATGAAGATTAAACATTTAGGACCAGATCCATTCAATGGGGAAACAAAAATCTCTTCAATAAATGGTATTAAGACAACTGGATAGCCACACGCAAAATAAATAAATCAAAATAAAGGTGAATCCTTGCCTCATACCATACAGAAAAGAGAAGTCAAAGTGGATCAAAAAATATAAGACCTAAAACTGAAAATCTCTTTGAAGAAAACATAGAGGCAAATTTTCATGAACTTGGATTAAGAAATAATTTCTTAAGAAAGCACAGAGCACAAACAAAAAGGTAGTTATATTGGAATTCATGAACATTAAATATGTTTGTTCATCCACTTACATTATCAAGAGAGTGAAGAGGCAACCATAAAATGGGAAAAATATTTACAAATCATATATCTGATAAGAGTTTAATATCAAGCGTATGTCATGAATTTTTAAAATTCAACAACAAAAAGATAAACCCTATAAAAATATGAGAAAAGAATTTGAAAAAATATTTTTCTAAAGAAGTTATATATATTGCCAACAAGCACCTAAAATAATGCTCAACCTCATTAGTCATCAGGAAAATGAAAATAAAATTCACGATGAGATACCACGTCACACCCACTTGTATGGTAATAATAATAGTAATAAGAATAATAATTTCTCAGTTTGCACTCATGATGACCTTATGTGTTACAGAGTAGAATGGCATTAAAGCAGATTGACAGGCCTTTCTTCTGTGGTGCCAATGAGTGGATTTGAACTGCCAACCTTTAGGTTAGCAGCTATGAACAAATTGGGCCACATAGAGGGCTTATAAAAATAATAATAACAATAAATAATTATAAGTGAAAATAACAAGTGTTGGTAAGGTTGCAAAGAAATGGGAAACCTCATAAAATGCTTGGGGGATTTTAAAATGGTGCAGCTATTTTGAAAAATAATCTGGCAGTTTCCCAAATGGATAAATATAAAGTTATCATTTGACACAGCAATTCCATTCCTAGGTATACACCCAAGAGATATGAAAACATATGTCTACACAAAAACATACAGAAATATTTATAGCTTTATTATTCATAAAAATATAAAAAGTAAAAACAACTCAAATGCCCATCAACAGATGAATGGATAAACAAAACGTGAGGAAACCATACAATGGTATATTACTCAACTACAAAAAGGAATGAAGTACTGATGCATGCTATAACATAAAAGAGCCTTGAAATTATGCTACCAGACACAAAAGTCCACATATTATAAAATTTTATTTCTATGGAATAACAGATTAGGGAAAGCTATAGAGACAGAAAGAAGATAAGTGGTTGCCAGAGTTGGGGAGAGAAAGGATTGGAGAGTGGCTGATTAATAGATAACGGGGTTTCCTTTTAGGGGATGAAAAAGTTCTGGAGCCGGGTAGTGGTGATTGTTGCACAAAATTGGAATTTACTTAGTGCTGTTGAATTGTAGTTTTTTAAATGTTTTCAATGGTAATTTATGTGATGAGTATTTTATTACAGCTAAAAAAAAGAAAAGAAAGAAAAAATGGCTAGATTTCTAACAAGTTCAAAAAGAGTCAGATTTGTTTAATAGATATATACTGGGGTGATAAAAAGGTGCAGTTATATCCTATGAAAATGTCAGTATGTGTAGGACAAATACTCTCAAATCCTGGCAATTTCATAGAATTCACCGAATAAAAGAACATCAAAGAAATGATACAGAGTTCAGGAGGTGAGGAGTGTGATATGATTGGGAGACTGCTCAAGTGCATGCTGTGGTGACGATAATGCTTTATTTATTCATCTGGTGATAAGTATTGTCTTAGTCATCTAGTGCTGCTATAACAGAAATACCACAAGTGGATGGCTTTAACAAAGAGAAATTTATTTCTTCACAGTAAAGTAGGCTCAAAGTCCAATTTCGGGGTGTCAGCACCAGGCGAAGGTTTTCTCTCTGGGTTGGCCTTCTCATCAATCATCCCTTGGGCTAGGAGTTTCTCTGCACAGGAAACCTGTGTCCAAAGGACATGCTCTGCTCCTGGCACTGCTTTCTTGGTGGTATGAGGTTCCCCTGTCTCTCTGTTTGCATCTCTCTTTTATATCCCAAGAGATTACCTCAAAACACAATCTAATCTTATAGGTTGAGTCCTGTCTAACACAACTGCTGGCCATCCTCTCTCATTAACATCACAGAGACAGGATTTACAACGTGTAGGAAAATCACACAATACCAGAAATCATGGCCCAGTCCAACTGATACACACATTTTTGGGGGGATTTTTTTCTTTATACTTCAATCCCTGACAGATATATATTTTGTCATTATCTTGCTACTTTTTAAGAACTACAGACACATTTCACACACTAATTTGTATATGATATTTTAACAAGTAAAACTGAGGAAAGGTCTTTCATACTCCAGATTCTAAACACATTCTCCTATGGTCTTCTAATATGAAAGTCATGCTTCTCAGACTTGAGCACATCAGGATCCCAAAAAGAACTTATTAAAAACAATCATCCTTCATCTGTCTCCCCAGAGATTATAAGGTAGTAGTTCTTGGGTGAGGTCCAGAAATCTGCCATATGAACAGGGTCTCAGGTGGCTCATCACTGCAGGAGTTCTGCGGACATCAATGGAGGAAGCTCAGCACTAGAAGATACGTTAGGTGTCTGTCCTCCAGGAATGTTACTAAACATAACCCCTCCCCTGAACCTTCTACCCTCTTTGATGAACAGAAGACTTTCCTGCACTCCCTTGGCTCTCCTCTGAGGCCCCCGTTGTTTTTGCCTCCACACCCATAGAGAGGATTATGACTTCTAGTCCAGCTTTTTTGTAGTTGTGGGAAAAGTCGTCTCCTTAATCTTGCCAATTTACCTTTTCTCCTGTCCTATTTTACACTCAACATGTCTTCCTCAAAGTAAAGATCTTGTTCATAGAAAAACTATTTCCCTCATAAAGAGACATCACCCTTTTGCTGCCCTATGGACATACGATATCCCAACTACTTTTTATGCCTCTGGAGTTCTTTGGGAGTATGCTTTTCTCACTGCAAGTATTTGCTGCCCTTCAGTGAGGTCTTGCCTAATAGCAAAAGGTGAAAGAAACCTAGTTGAAGCAAAATACCTGGAGTACGAGGCTTGCAAGTAAGGAAGTGCAATCAGGAAGTGTGATTGGATTAAAATTTTATGTCTTTTGGCCTTTGTACCTCCTAAATAAGCCTTGTAAGAATATTTCTGGTTTCCTGAATTTTTTTTTTTTTTGGTTGGGGAGAGGGTGGGAATTGTATTACTTTTTTTGAGTGTCGTCTTTGGAAAACCAGAAGTTCCCCCATGCAATGGAAGGTGCCCCACCGTATTTTCAGCAACCAAAACTCACTGGGACAGACAGTCACCCATCAATCAGTAGGCTTGAGAATGCAACAGGTTTATTATTATAACCATGTAGTGCCAGATAATATTTGTCAAAATCCATATTATCAACCAAAAATTTAAACACACTCCATGACTCAGCATACTTCCATTAATGAAAACACATGATATCAAGAGAAAATAAAATTCAGAGCAGAAAATAATAGGATCACCAAAAGGTTAAAACGTTTTGGACAAGAGGTCTGAGATAGTAGCCAATACTCTAAAACTCTAGTGATTTGATTAATTTTACTCAAATGGAGTCTGTAGACTGCGCCAGAGAAGAGTAAGAAGCACAGCAAGACAAGGTGACTAAGGAGAAATGTAGAACTCACATCAGTTCTTTTCAATAAATTAGTTAGGAGAAGTCAAACCAAATAAGGTGCCAGAAAAATATTACCAGCTTTTATCATGCCTACCCAAGAATTATTCATTTGACTGTATAATTAAGACTAGAAAAAGCCTGTGATAGATGTTAAAATAAAGGCAAGCAAATATAATTACTGATGCAAATGCAAAAATATGTGAGAGCAAAAGGATTGCATAACTTGTGAATATTGGCAAGAAATGGAACACAATGATACTAGTTCAGTTTTACTGAGTACTTACTATGTGGGAGGCGCTGTATTAAGTGCTTGTAGTGGTTTGGGTTGACTTCCCAATGGAATTGCACTCCAAACGGTCAGCTTAAGTCTCGTATAATGACCATTTTCCCCAGTATCGGGAATTAGATTAAGAAGGGGCATATGCTCCTATTCTCATTGGTGATGGGAGAGTATATTAGTTTCCTTTGGCTGCCATAAAAAATCACCACAAAGTTGATTGCTTAAAAAGAGAAATTTATTATCTCACGGCTCTGAAGGCTGGAAGGCAGAAACAAAGGTGTCAGCAGAGGTATACTACTTAGAAGAGTCTAGTGGAGAATCCATTCATTGCCTCTTCCAGTTCCAGAAAGAGCTTGGTGGCTCCAGGCATTCCTTGGCCTGTGACCATATCACTCCAACCTCTACTTCTATGGTCGCATTGCCTCCTGCTTTTCTCTGTGTCTTCTGCACTATGTTATAAGACTATGTGTGATTGCAATTAGGCCCATGAGGATAATCCAGGCTTAATCTCCCTCTCTGCCAAGACCCTTGGTCCAATTAAGGTAACAGTAACCCTCTTATCATGTCAGTAATATTCACAGGATCCAAGAATGAGGACGTGGAAATACCATTTTGGGGGCAACCACCTAACCTACTACAGGAGGCATGTCTTCTGATGACTGCTTCAAAAAGTCTACTAACAATAGGCCTAGGAAGGACAGTAAGTTTTCTCTCTCTGAGTATTGTGTGTGGTATTATATCTGCATCTGCTACAAAAATCCAGAGACCATGAGGGAAATTAGTCCTGGGATGAAGCCACCACATGTAGGACTAATGAAGCCCTACTGTCCTATTCCTGTAGATTCCCTAACTCTGAAGTCTTTCTAATGAAAGATAGCCCTTTTCATTTTTTGAGCATATTAGTGCCTGAGATTCTTTTAATTATTAGCACCAAAGTCTTTTTCACTGGTGATGTTCAAATATTTTACAATCATCTAAAACCCCTGAGAAAATATAATTACCATTTTGTAGATGATGAAACTATGTGCTGTTGATGCTGATGCTGACTAGCAGGGAGAGTTTATCAGTGATAGGTCTTAGTATAATTAGTGAATTGGCACAGATGACACATCACTAAATAGAAGGCATCCTACCAATGAGTTTTCTCAAGCTTCCTTTTATGTCCCTGTTCCTTAGGCTGTAGATAAAAGGATTCATCATTTGAGGGATCACAATGTACATCACTGAGGCTACTGCAGTCTTCTTGGGAGAGAGTGCAAATGCAGAACTGAGGTACACACCAACAGATGTCCCATAAAATAAAGAAACAACAGAGAGGTGAGACCCACAGGTGGAAAAAGCTTTATGCTTTCCATCAGCTGATGGCATTCTTAAAACAGAGGAGATAATTCGAGTGTAAGAGAATATGATCCCAGAGAGAGGAACACCACCCAATATGCAAGCCACAAAATATATCAGGATGTTATTGATGAGGGTACTGGAGCAGGCGAGCTTGAGGACCTGAGGAAGTTCACAGAAGAACTGAGGGATTTCAAGATCTGTGCAAAAGGACAGCTGCAAAACCATCAGACTGTGGAGCAGTGCATCCACCATACTGATGAACAAAGAAAGTAGAACTAGCAGGCTGCAGAAGCAGGGGTTCATGACGACTGTGTACTTCAGTGGGTGACAAATGACCACATGGCGATCATAGGCCATAGCTGCAAGAAGAAAATTTTCAAAACCACAAAAAACCTGGACAAAGAAAATCTGATTGAGGCAGCCTGTATAAGTGATGCTCTGATTCTGCATCTTGATATTCACCAGCGTCTTTGGGATGGTAGTTGTACTTAAACAGATGTCAGTAATGGACAGATTGGAGACAAAGAAGTACATGGGAGTGTGCAGGTAGGAGTCAGAGCTGACAGTAAGGACAATGAGCAGATTTCCAAGGACAGTGACCATGTACACGGCCAGGAATAGGCTAAAGAGGAGAAGCTGCAGTTCTGGATCTTCTGTCAGTCCCAGGAGAAGAAATTTTGAAACACTTGTTTGGTTCCTGGGTTCCATATTGTTGATGAATCTGATGGGATGACTGGGTGACAAGACAATCAAATGTGTGGTCACTGGACCAACAGCAGCAGTAGCAGCATCACGAGAGGCAAACATTATCTTGGGGAAGGAAGAAGAGGAATGGAGGGGGATACAAAAGTGGTAAATTCTGTATGCATATTATTTGGTTATTCAAAAAAAATTAAAAAAAAAAAGACCTGAAGCTAATCTAGCAGAATGTCAACATTAATTTCTTCTGGAAAGGGGTGGGAATGGTTATTTTCTTATTACACTATCCGTGCTTTTATGATCATTTAAAATATTTAGTAATTTTATAAATAGAAATAGACTTAGAAGGCAGCCTGATGAGTCAATCTGGGTCTCCATCTCCTTCCCCAAAGATCAGAAAGGGCAATGGAGATAATACAAACATGTACTAAGAACCAGGAAGATAAGATGGAGCTGACAAACCCTCCTCTGCCATTACCACCACAAGATCGCAAGTAAATGTCAGAAAATTTTGTAACGGTCATCTTGTTTGACAAAGGTTAGGGTTCCGCTCAACAGGAAAATCATCCTTGCAGTTGTAGAGACAGAGCAAGAGACTAGCAGAATGAGAACTCTTTGATATTGGTGCAAAGTTCTAAGAAAACCTGGCAAGTAAAAGACAGACAAGCAAGATTCCCATGGAAGACTTGGTTTCAGTCATTTCCTGCATGTACTCTCTTCACATGCATCATTCTCCTGGATGCCCTTTTCAAACACTAACTTTCCAAATATTAACTAGGGGACTTTAGGTTACCTGGCTGGCTGAGGAATGATACCTGACATCTGCTCTGGATGCAGAAGACAGAAGATATGTCCTCAGGAAGGACAGAGAGTCTGAGTGAAGCACTAGACTCCTGGGCAAAAAGGGTCATCTCTGAGAAGAGGGTCATGTGTCCTTACAGGGGAAGAACTCTAAAGTGAGATGTTCCAGGCAGCCTGTTTGGAGTCTCTCTATCCCTGGAGGCTCAATATCCAAAGCTCCTCATTAGCCCAACACATTTATTGTCATTCTGATTGCAAGGCAGTAAAAATCCTAGAAGACCAAGACTTTAGAAGGTGGAGTTCAGGATTGTTGATTTCCTATGAGACCAGCTTCATGCCATTCACTTCGCTGCACCTGTTGTGCTCACCTCCATGTCACATACATTGTATAGGCGGACCCATCATCATTTTCCAATTGGATTCCGATCTTTTCTTCTTACGTACAACAAAGGACATCTCTATCTAATCAACGGTATCAGGAAAACCAAATTCAATATTAGGTGTGTATGAGTCGGAATCGACTCGATGGCAGTGGGTTTGGTTTGGTTTTGGTTAAGTACAGTTTTTTTTTATATGCGTGAATATGAAAATATATAAATATAGCTAATATAATGTAGAAATGCAAACTCAGGAGTGTTTCTTCTAAGAATAATGACTGTTTCCTGAAACTTAGCCTATCTTTTGTGTATTTTAAAAGGATATTCTAACCTATCCCCTGATCAGTTTTGCCCCTGATCAATATAAGCAGATCTAGATCTGTTACTCCCTATTTAGAATTCTATAACCACCTTTTCCAACTTCCTTACATTAGTTTAACATACATTTTTCTTTATATTGGGAGGACGTGGGTTGAAATCAGGGCTTTTGATTTTTAATAGAGTTGTGAGAAATTATAATGTGACAGGAACAACATTAAAAATGTGGTTTATCCATATTCAGTAAATTTTGTTAGATTTTAACCAAAATTTAACAGATGAAGATTGTGTTTTAAGTGAATATTCACTTAGAAACTTGTCGTTTTTTTAATTCAATATTTTCATGTGTTTATGAACTTATTTTACCACTATTTCTATAGGTAAAGAAATTTAATCTATGGTTATTTGATATATTAAAATCAACTTGAGACAAATTGGCATTGTAGTGTTACCCGTTACCATCTTAACTCCATTCACTTCAAATATGTGCAATAATAGATAAAACATAATAAGATATACCTGGGCTCAGAGAGTAGGCATGGCCAAGGTGGCAGAGGAGCCCGATGCCTCCAGTGGCCCCTCTTACAACAAAGACCCCCCAAAACAAGTGATTCAATTATATATATGACAAGCTAGGAACCCTGACTATCAAAGGCAAAGTTAAGAAATCAGACTGAGTGACAAGGGGAGGGAGAGACAGTGCAGAAGCAGCAAGAAGTTGTCGGACCTGACTCTGTGGGGTGCAGCCCCAATTCCCTAGCAAGACCCCTGGGGGTCTAAGTCAGCATGTAGAACCCATGTACGCCTTCGGAATCTGAGATATAAGAGCACTCTCGGAACAAGATAAGTGATTTTGTCTAATTTACAGTGCAGATCTAATAGCTCCTCCTTGTGAAAGAACTCTCCCCCATCTATCTGATCCCTCCTCCCTTTGCCCCAGCCAGCTTCAGCGACAGTTGATTTCCCTGGGCCTGAGTTACATCCTGCTGCACTCCCTGAGCCATTCACCTGGCCTGGGAGAAGGAACAAATTGACAAAAGGGGGAAAAATAATCTGCCGGCTTCCCTAATCTGAAAACTTAGAGCAGAAGCAGCTCCTGTCCAGGCACAAGCAGTCCACAGATTTTGAATGTCTTTCATCCCTGCATGGACCCAGGTGGCCCCAGTACAGCAGAAAGGATCTCGTAAATATATTTCAAGGGTGAATGTCCTTGAGGTTTGACTATAACTGTTTCAGCTGTGCAGTGGAGAGGCCGGTTTTTGATGTTTGACACTGCTCTGCATATTAAACAGGGACCTCACCTACTCATAGCAGGGACCTAAGGACTGGTGGCTCCACCCACACCACCAAGTCACTCTTGACAGGGGGTCCATGGATAAGTGGTGCCTCCCAGTTCTTACAGTTAAAATAATTGGGTGCCTATGGTATGGCTGCTGAGCCCACCAACCAGTGCACTCTACAGAACAGAGCCTAGACTTTCTCAAAGAAACTTGGAGGAAGGTTGTCAGGCCCTGTCTTCCACAGAGTGTGACCTCCTGCTGCAACCAGAAACCTGTGCATACACCAATCACCACTGCTCCACTAAGATCGTAGGTCAGGAGGTGGGCCAAGATGGCAGTATAGACAGATCCTTCCAGTGAGCTCTCTTACAACAAAGACAAAAAAAAAAAAAACAAGTGAAATGAATATATTTATGACAAGCTAGGAGCCCTGAACATCAAAGGCAAGGTTAGAAAATTAACTAAGGGGAAGGGGGAGAAAAAGACAGTTCAGAAGTGGAGAGGAGTTACTGGACCTGAAATGCCGAGAGGTCTCAGGCACCATCCCCAGAAGTGGCTGAGGCAGTTTCCTCAGGGAGAGGTAGCCAGCCACACAGCCTACTCACACCTCTGGAACCTGAGAAGAACTGAGCTTTTGACAAAAGCTAAGTACTAAGTATTTGGGTATATTTTATTGCGCCCCTGCCACCAAGCCAGCTTCAGTGGCTGTTGATTTACCTGGGCCTGAGATAGGCCATGTTGAGCACCTATAGCCATCCTCCAGGCCCTGGAGAAGGAATAAATTCACAATTGGGGGAGAAGATAAGTTGCCAGCTCCGCTATCCTGGGGAGCTCAGGCAGAAGTGGCTCCTGTCCAGGCATAAACAGTGCATGGACTTTGAGTACCTTTCCTCTCTGCATGTGCCTGTGTGGCCTATTTCAGGAGAATAAGCTCTTGTTGGCAGACTACAGCTGTTTCAGCTATGCAGTGGAGAGGTGGGTGTTTGGTGATGGACATTGCTTTGCTTATCAAACAGGGTCCTCACATACCCACATCAGGGGCCTAAGGACTGGTGGCTCCATTCAGGTCACCCAGCCACCCACAACAAGGATCCAAGGATAACTGGTACCTCCCAGTCCTTACGACCAAATACACTGGGTTCCCATGGTCCATCTGCAGAACAAACCCACCTATACACTCTAGGGAATAGGGACACTCTTTCCTCAGAGACACTTGGGGGATGATGCTCAGCCCCCTGCCTTGTTCAGAGCATGAGCCCCTGCTGCAACCAGATACTGGTACCTACACCAATCACCCCTGCCCTCTGACACTATAGGACAGAGCCTGTACCACACACTTGATGAGCAGCTACCTGGACACCTGAACTGAATTCATACAAGAAAAGTGAATGGACTCCTAGACTGATATACCTGATAACACCTCCAGCCATCTGAGAACAGGAGGTCAGAGCCCCAAATGCAAAAATAATCAAGCTAGCTCACTCAAGCAACCCATTGGGCATATCAAAACAAAACAAAGCAAGAAGCTATGATACAGTAAGCAAACAGAAAATAAACTAATGCAATAACTTATAGATGGCTCAGAGACAACAGTTAGTATCAAGTCACATAAAGAAACAGACCATGATCCCCTCAACAAGCTCTCAAAACAAAGAATCAAGGGATCTTCTAGATGAAAGTGCATTCCTGCAATTACCAGAGGCAGAATACAAAAGATTAATATACAGAACCCTTCAAGACATCAGGAAGGAAATGAGGCAATATGCAGAACAAGCCAAGGAACACACAGATAAAGCAGCTGAAGAAATTAAAAAGGCTATTCAGGAACCTAATGAAACATGTAATAAGCTGGAAAAATCCATAGACAACAATCAGGAATTCAGTAGATTAATAACAAAATTACAGAAGTAGACAACTCTATAGAAAGTCAGAGAAGCAGATTTGAGCAAGTGGAAAGCAGAATTTGTGAACTTGAAGATAAAGCACTTGGCACCAATATATTTGAAGAAAAACAGATAAAAGAATTAAAAAAAAAATGAAAAAACCTTTAGAATCATGTGTGACTCTATCAAGAGAAACAACCTACAAGTGATTGGAGTACCAGAACAGGGAGGGATAACAGAAAATACAAAGAGAGTTGTTGAAGATTTGTTGGCAGAAGACTTCCCTGATATCATGAAAGATGAGAAGATATCTATCCGAGATGCTCTTTGAACTCCACTTAAGGTAGATCTTAAAAGAAAGTCATCAAGACATATTGTAATCAAACTTGCCAAAACCAAAGATAAAGAGAGAATTTTAAGAACAGCTAGGGATCAATAAAAAAGTCACCTACAAAGGAGAGCCAAAAGGAAAAATCTCAGACTACTTGGCAGAAACCATGCAGGCAAGAAGGGAATGGGCTTACTTACATAAAAAATAGAAGGGAAAAAAATGCCTGCCAAGAATTATATATCCAGCAAAGTGCTCTCTCAAATATGAAGCTGAAATTAGGACATTTCCAGATAAACAGAAGGTTAGGGAATTGGTAAAATCCAAACCAAAACTACAAGAAATACTAAAGGGATTTCTTTGGTTAGAAAATCAATAACATCAGGTATCAACCCAAGACTAGGACACTGGGCAGAGCAATCAGAAGTCAACCCAGACAGGGAAATCACAAAAATAAATCAAGATTAAAAAAAAAATGCTCAAAACAGTGTAACAGCAATGTTATTACATAAAAGAAGACAACATTAAAACAATAAAGAGGGACTAAGAAATGTAGTCATAGATCTTCCATATGAAGAGGAAGATAAGGCAATACAAAGAAATAAAATTTAGGTTTAAATTTAGAAAAATAGGGGTAGATAATTAGGTAACTACAAAGGAGACAAACTATCCTACACATCAAAATAAAATACAAGGAAAAAACAAAGACTCAGAAGAAACAAAATCAACAACAATGAATATAAGGAAAGGACCATATATAAAGACAATCTACTCAGCACATAAAATTATGTGGGAAGAAGAAACTGTCAGCAACACACACAAAAAAAGACATCAAAATGATAGCATTAAATTCATACCTATCCATAATTATGCTGAATGTAAATGGACTAAATGCACCAATAAAGAGACAGAGTGGCAGAATGGATCAAAAAACAGGATCTGTCTCTATGCTGCCTACAAGAGACACACCTTAGGCTTAGAGACACAAACAAACTAAAACTCAAAGGATGGGAAAAAATATATCAAGCAAACAACAATCAAAACAGACCAGTAGTGGCAATACTAATTTCTGACAAAATAGACTTTAAAGTAAATTCCATCATAAAGGATAATGATTAAAGGGACAATATAAAATTATTTTTTTAATTTTATACCAAGAAGATAAAACCATATTAAATATTTATGCAATGACAGGACTGCAGGATACATAAGACAAACTCTATCAACATTGAAAAGTGAGATACACAGCTCCACAATAATAGAAGACTTCAACACACCATTATCAGTGAAGGACAGGACATCCAGAAAGAAGCTCAAAAAGACACCCAAACCAAAACCAAACCCACTGCCATCGAGTCGATTCCGACTCATAGTGACCTTAAAGGACAGAGTACAACTACCCCATAGAAATTCCAAGGAGTGCCTGGCGGATTTGAACTGCCAACCTCTTGGTTGGCAGCCGTAGCACATAACCACTATGCCACCAGGGTTTCCAATAAAGACATGGAAGATCTACATGCCACGGTAAACCAACTTGACCTCATAGACATATACAGAACACTCCACCCAACAGCAACCAAGTATACTTTCTTTTCTAGTGTGCATGGAACATTCTCTAGAATAGACCACATATTAGGTCATAAAGCAAGCCATAGCAGAATGCAAAACGCTGAAATATTACAAAGCATCTTCTCTTACCATAAGGTCACAAGTGCAAATCAGTAACAGAAAGAACAGGGAAAAGAAATCAAAACCTTGGAAACTGAAAAATACCCTGCTCAAAAAAGACTGGATTATAGAAGATATTAAGGATGGAATAAAGTAATGCATAGAATCCAATAAGATGAAAATACCTCCTATCAGAACCTTTGGGACACAGGGAAAGCAGTGCTTAGAGGTTAATTCATATCAATAAATGCACACATAGAAAAAAGAAGAAAGGGCCAAAATCAAAGAATTATCCCTACAGCTTGAACAAATAGAAAGAGAGCAACAAAAGAAACCATCAGGCACCACAAGAAAACAAATAAAAAAATTTAGAGTAGGGCTAAATGAAACAGAAAACAGAAAAACAATTGAAAGAATTAATAAGATCAAAAGCTGGTTCTTTGAAAAAATCAACAAAATTGAAAAACCATTGGCCAAACTGACAAAAGAAAAACAGGAGAGGAAGCAAATAACCCGAATAAGAAATGAGATGGGCTATATCACAACAGACCCAACTGGAATTAAAAGAATCATACCAGATTAGTATGAAAAATTGCACTCTAACAAATTTGAAAACCTAGAGGAAATGGATGAATTCCTAGAAACACATTACCTACCTAAACTGACACGAACAGAGGTAGAACAACTAAATAGACCCGTAACAAAAGAAGAGATTGAAAAGGTAATCAAAAAACTCCCAGCAAAAAAAAAGCCTTGGCCCAGACGGCTTCACTGCAGAGTTCAACCAAGCTTTCAGAGAACAGTTAACACCCCTACTAGTAAAGGTATTTCAGAGCATAGAAAAGGACGAAATACTCCCTAACTCATTCTATGAAGCCAGCAAAGCCCTGATACCAAAACCAGGTAAAGATATCACAGGAAAAGAAAATTATAGACCTATATCCCTCATGAACTTATATGCAAAAATCCTCAACAAAATTCTAGCCAATAGAATTCAGCAACATATCAAAAAAATAATTCACCATGACCAAGAGGGATTCAAACCAGGTATGCAGGGATGGTTCAACATTAGAAAAACAATTAATGTAATCCATCATATAAATAAAAGAGAAGAATCACATGATTTTCTCAATTGATGCAGAAAAGGCATTTGACAAAGTTCAACACCCATTCATGATTAAAAAAAAAAAAAAACTCTCAGCAAAATAGGAATAGAAGGAAAATTCCTCAACATAATAAAGGGCACTTATACAGAGCCAATAGCCAACATCATCCTAAATAGAGGGAGCCTGAAAGCATTCCCCTTGAGATCGGGAACCAGACAAGGATGCCCTTTATCACCACTCTTATTCAACATTGTGCTGGAAGTCCTAGCCGGAGCAATTAGGCAAGATAAAGAAATAAAGGGCATCCAGAGTGGCAAGGAAGAAGTAAAAGTATCTCTATTTGCAGATGACATGATTTTATACACGAAAAACCATAAGGAATCCTCAAGAAAACTACTGAAACTAAAAGAAGAGTTCAGCAGAGTATTGGGATACAAGATAAACATACAAAAATCAGTTGGATTCCCCTACACCAACAAAAAGAACATTGAAGAGGAAATCACCAAATCAACACCATTTACAATAGCCCCCAAGGAGATAAAATACTTAGGAATAAATCTTTCCAGGGATGTAAAAGACCTATACAAAGAAAACTACAATACAGTTCTGCAAAAAACCAAAAGAGACCTACATAAGTGGGAAAACACACCTTGCTCATGGACAGGAAAACTTAACATTATAAAAATGTCTATTCTACCAAAAGTGATCTATACATTTAATGCAATTCTGATCCAAATTCCAATGACATTTTTTAATGAGATGGAGAAACAAATCACCAACTTCATATGGAAGGAAAAGAGGCCTCAGATAAATAAAGCATCACTGAAAAAGAAGAACAAAGTGGGAAGCCTTACTCTACCTGATTTTAGAACCTATTATACTGCCACAGTACTCAAAACGGCTGGTACTGGTACAACAACAGATACAGAGACCAATGGAACAGAATTGAGAATCCAGACATAAGTCCATCCACACATATAAGCTGTTGATATTTGACAGAGGCCCCAAAACAGGTAAATGGGGAAAAGACAGTCTTTTTAACAAATGGTGCTGGCATAACTGGATATCCATCTGCAAAAAAATGAAACAAGACTCATACCTCACATCATGCACAAAAACTAACTCAAAATGGACTTTGTCAAATCTAAAACATTAAAGATCATGGAAGAAAAAAATAGAGACAAGACTAGGAGCCCTAATACATGGCATAAACAGTATACAAAACACTGGTAACAACGCACAAACACCAGAAGAGAAACTCGATAACTGAGAGTGCCTAAAAATCAAACACTTATGCGCATCCAAAGACTTCACCAAAAGAGTAAAAAAACAACCTACAGACTGGGAAAAAAAATTTGGCTATGACACGTCAGATCGGCATCTAATCACAAAATCTATAAGATACTACAAAACCTCAAAAACGAAAAGACAAATAACCCAACTAAAAAATCGCAAAGGATATGAACCAGCACTTCCAAAGAAGGCATCAGGCAGCTAACAGATACATGAGGAAATTCTCATAATCATTATCTATTTGAGAAATGCAAATCAAAACTTCAATGAAATGGCATCTCATCCCATCAAGGTTAGCATTAATGCATAAATAAATAAATAAATGTTGGAGAGATTGTAGAGAGATTGGAACATTTAAACACTGCTGGTGGGAATGTAAAGTGGTACAACCACTTTGGAAATCGATTTGGTGCTTCCTTAAAAAGTTGAAATAGAACTACTGTACAATCCAACAATCTTACTCTTTGGCATATATCCTGGAGAAATGAGTCCTCACATGAATAGATACATGTACAGCCATGTTTATTGCAGCACTGTTTACAATAGCAAGAAGATGGAAACAACCAAGGTGCCCATCAATGGATGAATGGGTAAACAAGGCAGGGGACTGACAACCATCCCTCAGTGTCTGTGAGGAAAGCCTGTCCCTATTCCCTAGGGCATGTAGGTAGGTGAGCTTTGCAGCTGGAATATGGGCACCCAGTGCTGTTGGCTGTAAGAGCTAAGAGGCACCACTTACTCTTGGATCCCTGTAATGGGTGGCTAAGTGGTGTGGTTGGAGCCACCAGTCATCAAGCCCCTGATGTAGGTAGGTGAGGACCCTGCTTAATAGGCACAGCAATGTCAAATATGAACGTGTCTGTCCACCATATAGCTGAAACAGTTGAAGTTAGACTTCAGGTATGTACCCTGTTGCACTGTGCTAATGAGGGCCTATGTTGTTGCAAGGGGCCCACGCAGCTCTCTGCAGGGGTGAAAGGCATTCCAAGTCCATGGACCCCATATGTCTGTGCCTAAGCAAAGGAGCTGTTTCTGCCCTGAGTTCTCGGCTTTAGGGGAGCAGGCAGATTATTACTTCCCTCTTTGTTAATTTGTTCCCTTTCCAAGGCCAGGAGAATGGCTCTGGCTGTATGACAGTTTCTACTTCCAGCCCAGAGGATGCAGCCAGCTTGGACCCAGAGCAGAGTGGGGACCGAGCAGTTAAGTGGGAGAGAGGTTTCTCCCAAAAGGGTATTGTTTGATCTGCAAGGTAGGTTAGACACATGAACTTATTTTTTGCCAATTAAGCACCACTTTTAACTGATTCTGGACGCATGAATAGATGTGAAAAATGCATCCTGAATGCCTCTCCTTCTGTCACCATACTCATGCCAGTAGATTCAGCCTGCAGGATGCCGGTTCTCGCTTGGTCAGGTCTGACAACTACTTGCTGCTTCTGAACCATCTCTCCCTCCCCCTGCTGCTCAGCCTGATTCCTCAACTTTGAGTTTGATGTTCAAAGCTCCTAGACTGTCATATATAATTGATACACTTTTTTTTTTTTAATCTTTGTTGTCAGAGGGACCACAAAAAGTGTCTGACTACCCCGCCATCTTGGCCACACCTGCAAGGGAAGTTTTGCTGAAAATCATTCAAAAGAGGCTGCAACAGTATATTGACAGAGAATTGTCAGAAATTCAAGCCGGTTTCAGAGGAGGGCATGACAT
Source organism: Loxodonta africana (assembly GCF_030014295.1). Lineage (NCBI taxonomy): Eukaryota > Metazoa > Chordata > Mammalia > Proboscidea > Elephantidae > Loxodonta > Loxodonta africana. The sequence goes on from NC_087344.1 coordinate 19,950,604, forward strand.
CATTGCTGATGTGAGATGGATGCTGGCTGAAAGCAGAGAATACCAGAAAGAAGTTTACCTGTGTTTTATTGACTATGTTAAGGAATTTGCATGGATCATAACACACTATGGATAAAATTGTGGAGAATGGAAATTCCAGAACACTTATTTGTGCTCAGGAGGACTCTGTACATGGATCAAGAGACAGTCATTTGAACAGAACAAGGGGACACTGCATGGTTTAAAGTCAGGAAGGGAGTGCGTCAGGGTTGGATCCTTTCACCATAACTATTCAATCCGTATGCTGAGCAAATCTTCTGAAAACCTGGACTATATGAAGAAGAATGGGGCATTAAGATTGAGGAAGACTCATAACCTTCGTTATGCAGATGACACAACCTTGCTGAAAGTGAAGAGGACTTGAAGCACTTACTGATGAAGATCAAAGACCCCAGCCTTCAGGATGGATTACACCTTAACATAAAGAAAACAAAATCCCTCACAACTGGACAAATAAACAACATCATGATAAATGGAGAAAAGATTGAGGTTGTCAAGGATTTCATTTTGCTTGGATCCATAATCAACACCCATAGAAGCAGCAGTCAAGAAATCAAAAGACACATTGCATTGTGCAAATTGGCTTCACAAGACCTCTTTAAAGTGTTGAAAAGCAAAGATATTGCCTTGAGGACTAAGGTGTATCTGACCCAAGCCATGGTATTTTCAATCGCCTCATACACATGTGAAAACTGGACAGTGAAAAAAGAAGACAGAAGAACTGATGCCTTTGAATTGTGGTGTTGGCAAAGAATATTGAATATACCATGGACTGCCAAAAGAATGAACAAGTCTGTCTTGGGGAAAGTACAGCCAGAATGCTCCTTAGAAGCAAGGATGGCGAGACTGCGTCTCACATACTTTGGACATGTCACCAGGAGGGATCAGTCCCTGGAGAAGGACATCATGCTTCATAAAACAGAGGGTCAGTGAAAAAGAGGAAGACCGGTAACTGGTGCAGTGACTCTGTGGTACAACGACTCTGTGTATTCCTTCCCTCTGCTTTTGATGCTTCCTGTGTCATTCAATATTATAGTCATAGAACCCTTCAATATTACAATTTGAGGCTTGCATTTTTATTTAGCTGTTTCATCTTGAGATGTAGAGCATGTTCTTTGCTTTTCGTTTTCTAATTCCAGGTCTCTGAACATCTCGTTATAATACTTTGTCTTCCCGAGCTGCCCTTTGAAATCTTCTGTTCAGCTCTGTTACTTCCTCATTTACTCCATTCACTTTAGCTACTCCATGTTCAAATGCAAGTTTCAGATTCATTTCTGACAGCCATTTTGGTCCTTTCTTTCTTTTCTGTCTTTTAAAAGGCCTTTTACTGTATTCATGTATGATGCCCTTGATGTCATTCCACTACTTGTCTTCTCTTCAGTCATTAACGTTCGGTAGGTCAAATCTCTTCTTGAGGTGGTCTCTAAAGTCAGGTGGAATATACTCAAGGTCATACTTTGGCTTTTGTGGACTTGTTTGAATTTTCTTCAGCTTCAACTTAAACTTGTTTATGAGCGATTGATGGTCTTTTCTGCAATTGGCTGATGGCCTTGTTCTGGCTGATGGTATTGAGCTTCTTCATCTTCTATTTCCACAAATGTTCCTGCCATCTGACGACTTCCACATGTGTAGTAGCCATTTATGTTGTTGCAAAAAGATGTTGTTAGGTATTGTTGAGTCAGTTTTGACTCCTAGCGACCCTATGTATAGCAGAACAAAACCTCACAATTGCTATGCTTGAGCTGATTGTTGCAGCCACAGTGTCAATCCAACTTGTTAAAGATCTTCCTCTTTTTCACTGACTTTTTTACTTTACCAAACATGATGTCCTTCTCCAGGGACTGGTCCCTTCTGATACCATGTCTAAAGTATGTGAGATGAAGTTTTGCCATCCTTTCTTCCAATGAACATTCTGCCTGAATAAGTTGCTGGTCTTGCAAAATTCTGTCATGTGATCTCTGTCAACTTTACTATCACCCAGGCCATATTTTCCAACTCCTGATCCTTCTTGGTTTCCAACTTTTGCATTTCAATTGCCAGTAATTACCAATGCATCTTCACTGCATATTTGATCAATTTCATACTGTGGAAGTTGGTAAAAATCTTCAATTTCTTCATCTTTGGCCTTAGTGGTTGGTGTGTAAATTTGAATAATAGTTGTATTAACTGGTCTTCCTTGTAGGCATAGGGATATTATCCTTTCACTAACAGTGATGTACTTCAGGATAGATCTTGAAATGTTCTTTTTGACAATGAATGCAACACTGTTCCTCTTCAATTTGCTATTTCCAGCATAGTAGAGTATATGATTGTCCCATTCAAAATGGCCAATACTGGTCCGTTTTAGGGCATTAATGCCTAGGATATCAATCTAGTGTTTTCCATTTCATTTTGGATGACTTCCAATTTTCCTAGACTCATGCTTCATACATTTCACATTCGGATTATTAATGGATGTTTGCAGCTATTTCTTCTCATTTTGAGTCATGCCTCATTAGTAAATAAAGGTGTCATGGATTGAAATATGTCTCCCTAAAAAAGTGTGTATCAGTTTAGCTGGGCCATGATTCCCGGTATTGTGTGATTTTCCAGTATGTTATAAATCCTGCCTCCATGATGCTAATAAGGGAGAATGGGCAGCAGTTGTGTTAGTGAAGCAGGACTCAGTCTACAACACTGGTTTGTGTCTTTAGGCAATCTCTTGAGATATAAAAGAGAGAAGCGGGCAGAGAGATGGAGGACCTTATACTACCAAGAAAGAAGTGCCAGGAGTGGAGCTCATCCTTTGGACCTGGGGTCCCTGTGTGGAGAAGCTCCCAGTCTGGGTGAAGTTTGATGAGAGGGCCGATAGAGAGAGAAAGCCTTTCCCTGGAGCTGATACCCTGAATTTGGACTTTTAGCCTACTCTACTGTGAAGAAATAAATTTCTCTTTGTTAAAGCCACCCAGTATTTCTGTTAGAGCAGCATTAGATGACTAAGACAGAAGGTCTTGAAAACCTTATTCCATCCTCATCATTAAGGTAAACTCTACTTTGAGGAGGCAGATCTTCCCCAGTCATATCTTGTGTGTCTTCCAACCTGGGGGACTCGTCTTCCAGTACTGTATTAGACGGTGTTCTGTTGATAATCATAAGGTTTTCTCTGTCTTCACCTGGAAGCTCTGCTGTAACCTGTCTACTGCCACCACAGGACAAAAACTGACAGATGAGTGATGGAATATATGTAAAATAATGTGAACTAATATAATTTTGCTAAATTTATGGATGAAGAACCTGAACTTAGAGAAATGCAATAGAATATCAAACGCTATACAGCTATCACAGAGCAGAGGTAGAATTCAAACACTAGTGGTCTGATTTCAAAATTTTCACTCTTAATCACTATGATTTCTGGTCTTCTGTATTCAAAGAACTCTGCCAGTGTTTCTGGGTTACTCATTATTTATATCTCTTTGTCAAATTCCCACAGCTTAAGCCCAAAGCAGGTGACATGTTACAAATAACTTCCGACCTCAGCTATTCTGGAGTTAGGGAAACCTTCTCAGGTTAAGGGCTGTGGATAGAATTTTTTAATACTTGTAGCATCCAGACTTTCTGGAGTTACTGAGATTGAAAATGACACATCTGACAAACTATTGCCCTGAGATAATCTTTCAACCTTAATCAGTAATTATTTCGATTGTTCTTCAAGAAAATGCTGATGAAATTCTGCATGTCTACAGGTTATTCTGTAAACACTGTTCTGGTTCTGCTTCTGAGGTAATGCATAATTTCTAGTGACAAACTATGGTATATAACCTGTGAAAGATTTTTCTTCTCGGGAACATTTTTCACTCTCTAGTCAGAAGTGTTGTCCTGATATATAAATCATATATTTTAAAAAATCTTTGATAAATTTCTATTATCAGCTTAACATTCTTTTTATTTTAACAGGCCGTAAGGCTGCCCTCACTTCTGACACTAGCTTGAAGTTCAGGTTCCTCAGGCCACCCTCATTTCTGACCCATTAGCTAAAAATTCAGTGGTTCCCCTGGCCCCCTCAGGTTCTGTAGGTCACTAGAACAACTCACAGAACTCAGGAAAGCAATATGCTTATGATTACAATTTTATTATAGTAGAAGGATACAAAACAGAACCAGCCAAAGGCAGAGATGCATAGTATGAGGTCTGGGATGGTCACAAACATGAAACTTCTGTGTCTCCAGGGACACTTACCCTCCTGGAACATCAATGTGTGACAGTTCACAAAACATGGACAGCCAGAGAAGCCAAGCTCACCTAAGCTTCAGTGTCCTGAGTTTTTATTGCAGTTTTATTATATAGGTAGGTCCCTAAGTTGTGCAAACAGTTTGCACTTGACTACTAACTGAAAGGTTGGCTGTTCAAACCTACCAGCAGTGCCGTGAATGAAAGGCCTGGAGATCTGTTTCTGTAAAAATCACAGCCTAGAAAATCTTATGGAGCAGTTCTATTCTGTAACACCTGTGGTCACCATGTGTTGGAAGCAACTTGCTGGCAATGAGTATGGGATTACATAGACATGATTGATTGAATCAATAGTCATGTGTTTGAACTCAATCTTCACCTGTCACCCTCTTTGGAGGTCAGGCTGATATCAAGTGGCTCAAAATTTCAACCACCTAATCATGAAGACAGCCTTTCTGGCATGATAACCCTGTGCTGAGTCATCCCTTTAACATTACTTGTGAAGGGGTCAACCATAAGTCACTTTGTTATCACAAACTATCAGGTGTGGCCCCAGGCCCACTATGAATAAAAAGGCAGTCCAAAAACTCATACCGCCCAAAGACTAGCAACAATAGCCAGGTCTATCTTTGTGTAAAATTAATTCTTCATCACACTCACATCAGTGGAAAGAAGATATTCTTGAGAAGAGTTTCCTCAAAGCCCCCATCATGTCCTTGTTCCTCAGACTGTAGATAAAGGGGTTGAGCATAGGCATGACTATAATGTACATCACTGATGCTATTGCACTCTTCCTGCCAGAAAGAGTAGCTGCAGAGCTAAGGTAGACCCCAAAAACTGCCCCATAGAACAAGGAAACAATAGAGAGGTGAGACCCACATGTAGAAAAAGCTTTATACTTTCCTCCAGCTGATGGAGGAGTAATGGAGGAGGAAATTTGAATGTAAGAAAATGATCCCAAGGAGAGTAACACCACCCCAAACACTAGTCACAAAAAATTCTAGGATATTATTGATGAGGGTATCCGAACAGGCCAGCTTGAGGACTTGACCAGGTTCACAGAAGAAGTGAGGGATTTCCAGGTCTATGCAGAAGGACAGATGCAACACCATCAGACTATGGAGCAGGGCATTCATGATGCTAATGAACAAGGACGGTAGAATCAGCAGGCCACGGAAGCAGGGATTCATGATGACCGTGTACCTCAGTGGCTGACATATGGCCACATAGCGGTCATAGGCCAGTGCTGCAAGGAGACAATTTTCCAAACCAGCAAAAGCCAAACCAAAGCAGATCTGGGTGAGGCAGCCTGTGTAACTGCTGGATTTGCTCTGTGTCTGAATGTTCACCAGCATCTCGGGGACCGTGGTGGTGCTGAAACAGATGTCACTGAAGGACAGGTTGGAGAGGAAGAAGTACATGGGGGTGTGGAGGTGGGAGTCTGAGCTGACAGCCAGGATGATGAACAGATTTCCAAGCAGAGTGGCCAGGTATACGGTCAGGAACAGCCCAAAGAGGAGGGGCTGCAGTTCTGGATTCTCTGAGAGGCCCAGGAGGAGGAATTCTGCTATATCTGTTTTGTTTTCTAATTTCATGTTGTTGTTAAGTCTGAAAAAAAAAAAAGTAGAGGAAATGAGACAGATAACAGATCCCTTCTTTTAGAGAAACTGTAGGATCTATATTGTGAAACAAAGTGAATATTAGAAATATCTCTCTCTCCCTGTTCCTCTCTACCTCTCTCTGTTACTCTTCTTTTTCCCTCTTCTCATTTCTTTTTTCACTACCCATCTACCACATTTTATTCAAGTGTCTACACATTTCCACATTTGCCAACTAACAGAAATAAAGTAGGGAATGACATATAATTTCTCCCTGAGAATTTTTTACCCTCCTTCAAACTATCAGCAAAAATAAAATAAAAATTTTAAAATGTTACATCAGTTAAATGTTAGAGCAGTGGTTTTAAAAGTTGGTATTGCATCACAATCAGCTGGAGGGCTTGTTAAAACCCAGATGTTTGGCCCCATCCTCAGAGTATTGGATTCAGAAGGTTGGGTATGGGGTCAAGGGTTTGCCTTTCTAACAAATTCACAAATGTTCTACTGATGGTCTGGAGTCCATACTTTAAAGAACACTGTTCTAGAGCATGGACAACCAACTCATTTGTGATTGGAGCAGACCTGGAATGATTAATGAGGAAAATGAAGGTCCAGCTCATTAGTGCACTGTACAGTGGGCTGTCTGAGCGTTCAAGTCCGTGACTCCACTTAGCATCTTAATTGTCAGTGAGTCCTCAAAATGTGCCCTTTTCACTTCCCATTTCTATTTCAATATCTCATTATTTCACATTGTCCTTTTCAGAATTAATTGTAATATTATCACCACAGTAAATGTAGTAATTGTTATACACTGCTATTATCACCACCACGAACACGGATTGCCAGGCTCTTCACCTCTATTAAATGATTTTATTATTTCAACAGACCTGTGAGTTAGGTACTTCTATCATTCTACATCTTCCCCATGATCTCATGTAGCTGAGATAAGGTTAAATTACAGTACAAAGTACCTGGCTCTCTGGTAACAGATGATGTGAGATTTGAACTCAGGATGTCAGACTTCAGAGCCGACTCCATAACATCACGTGATATGACTCCTAAGTAGGATAGAACTAGATATCCTGAAAGGTCAATCAGATTTCATTACTTGCCTCTTGAAGAATTCCACCTGAATAAAGACCCAAGTGTTTTACCTGGTCATGAAGATCTTCTACTCTCTGACCACATAAGTAGTATCTAGCAGGTAACGGCATTAAACAGGACCACTCACACTCAGGACTTGAGGTCAAGAGAGAATATGCTACCTGAAACCTTAAGTTGTTAAGGCTATTATGTCTGGAAGACTTTCTTTTCTCTCAAATGATAGAAGATTAAAACATTTTTCTCCTGAGGTGGCATGTAGAATTTTTTTTTTCTTTTTCCAAATCAGAAGACTGGAAGGAATATTGAAACACATGGGGTCTTGACAAAAAGGCAATAAAAAAGCAACGATTTGTTGACTTACTGAATTCTAGGATGAGAAAGATAAATACTGCCCACACAAATGCCCAAGTGCCCTGAATTTAATATTGGGAGTAGGAGATTGGCAAGTCAATCTTAGGAGGTGACCAGACATTGAGCAAAGTACACCTGAACACCTGAAAAGCCTTTATACTTGTGGGGCTTAAAAAATAGAATCAATATAAATTGTTTAGCAAGAAGCCTCACCCCTGGAGTGAAGTACTTGTTTTTAAGGTTATCAGGAAAATTGGCTAAGAAAATGAGAAATTTCTTACCTCCTCCAGACCCCACCAATGTAAAAAATATGCACATGCACATTCTTCTGTTTAACTGACACTCCTATTTTTTTATGAAAAACAATAGCAAAAAGACACCACACAATTTCAATTTTATTGTAGTTATAATTTATCGCCATTAATAGGCTATTGTTTCTAGATTTGTTTTCCCTTTTCTTTATTTCTTTCCCAAGGAGCCCACTGGAATCTGCTCCTCCCTTCATTTCCTCCTTTTAATAACATGGAAATAATTGTTTTCTCACTATGAGGTAGCTTGATCCATTCCCTATTCCTTTTATGTTTTCCTATATCTATCTTCCTTGTGTAATTAGCAGATAGTATATTAGAGGAGGATATATTGAAAATCAATCATGAAAGTTGATGTCCTCCTCCTTGTGTTTCTGGCTGGTCCCCATCAAAGCCTGGATCAGGCAGTCTTGGGCACTGGTTCCTATAGGGATCCTGAGCTTGTGTACGAGGATCAAGTCCAGGACACTCACACTTCCAGTGTTAAAATGCCACCCCTGGGTATATGATCATTGGATCCCCCAAACAGGCAAGTGTTGATTGATAAGTCCTGGGCAAGTCAATGTATTTGCTCATTATTCTTGTAAATCACTGTATCACACACACACACACACACACACACAAGTAAATAGTGGAACCAGACAAACTTGGTTTGTGAACAAGGACATTTTTATAGCTCTTTAAGAAGCTTCTATCTTCCCATTTGTATAATGGGAGAGATCATGAATCTTTATAGGGATATTGCAAAGATGAGAATAGACAAAATCTTGACATAAGAGACCCTCTCAGTATTTCGTACTGTGATTTGTTTTTGCCATGAACACAATCTGATCACACGGCCTGATTCATTACAGGGAGGGAAGTGATAGGTGGGGCAAGATGAAGGAGGAGGAGAAAAAGAGTAATTTCAAGGAAGGATGGATGTGCTGAAACTCCACTGGGAATCTTGCTCATATAGAGAAGCAAGCAGAAGGAAGACCTCAAATCACTGATCACTAATATCAAAGTTTGTTTGACATAAATATATAGCAGTTAAGATGAATAAATTAGACATAGATTCATCTACATGGATAATAAAAACTCAAAATAGAAAAATAATCTGTCTAACAAAACATCTATAGTATAAGAAAATTTTAATAGATTCTAAAATTATGCAGACTTTATAAATACCAAAAAAGTACAGGGAAAAAACAATAAAGACCTCTTTATCTGCCACTCAGCAACATCAAATTAAAATATACTGCCATACTCGCACTAGCTATTTTTAAAGAAACAATGAGTATTTATTTGAAATCCTCTCTTTTATTTTTCCACATTATCAATTTTTTTTTGTTTCCTATGGGGGAACCATTGCACTGAACTTAAGTGGAAATTTTCCTGCAATATCAATACATTTATTATAATTCTATCTATGCACAATGTTTTTGGTCTGTATCTTAAAAATGTATAACTATACATGTCATTTGACTATTTCTTTAAATAATACTTTAAATGACTTAGAGATCTTGGTACATTTTGCTGTGGTCCATTAGCTTTAAATACCTTAAGGCATTCCACTGTCTTATTCTATCACTGTTTAACCCTCTCCCAACTGATGGGCATTTTCACTGTGGTATGCACACATACACACATACACATAATCACACACACACACAGAAACAGTTTAAAATAATGCTTGCTGACCAACCATATTCAAGACTGTGGTTGCCTCTGGGAAGGGAAGAAAAGGAATTGTGGAGTTATACTAGCTTTATGCATACTACTTTGTTCCTTTGAGAAAAGAACTCTAATAACAAGCTATCAACATTTACTAACTCTGAAGACATGGATAGATAGGTATTTGTTTTTTCTTTCTTTCTTTCTTTCTTTTTTTCTTTGCACAGCACTGCCTTGTAATGTATTGTCCAGGTTAATAAAAACAGAACAATAGACTATGGATATAGCTTATGGGCTCTGCCTGATTCTTCATCTCTTCCCCTTGAATCCTTACACCTGGTAACAGGGTTGAGACCAAGATCTTCCCTACAAAGAGCCATCAGGAACCAGGTACTGAAAGATAAGAAGCTGACTATACATCCCTGCCCTCTGCCAAAGAAATTAAAGAAAATTTTAGAGAATCACTAGGATTGGTGACATCTCTAGGACTGTGTGTCACTAGCATTGGTGGCATATATAGGGCTGGGGTCTCATGGTGTCAATAACTCATGGTGTACCCCCCCATGGACCTCCTCCCATACCAGATCATAAAGAATCCTTAGCAATATTTTTTGTACTGTTACTAATTTTTATCATAGAATAATGTGTGACAAATATAATTGTGAATTGATTAACTGTAACAGTTCTTAGGTTACATGAATACTAACAAAATTGTTTTGTAGTCTATTTCTACAATAAATGACAACATTATTAGTAACAGAGCGGAAGGCTTTTTTGTTTTTCTCTTTCTTTTCCTTTAATTAGTATTTCATTCTAAAAAAAAATATCAACATAGGTTCACAAATAGGAGTTACCTCAATGTTTTAGCTAAAACACCAGAAAATTTGACAAAATCAGCAAAATGAAAACACAGCAAAAACAAAAGCAGCACTGTGCGCTTGTAGTGCGGGCAGATGAAACCACGTGCTTCGAAGCATCACTGTAATTGGGTAATAACGACAGCTCTGACTGGAACACATTAGAAGGTTCAAAAAATAAATTACTATAGAGTTTTAGCCTTGTAGGTATATTGATGCACGTAAGCTGGGCTTATGAAAAATGTTTTTGTTGTTATAGCTAACTACAGGGATATTTTTATTAAAAATTATAAATTTCTGCTGAAACACTGCACAAAAATTTTATAGACAGTCATTTCGGTGTCACCCCCTCTGCAAGTGTCACCTGCACCTCCTTAGTGATACCACTGTAAGAGATGGTTTCTGCTAAGATGGAAAAAGTCCCTGGAAATTATGATTAGAGTAAAAGCAGAATGAAAGCTGCTCAAGTATAGTGCAAAGGTACAAGGAAACATGGCAAGTAGATGATCTAATATCAAGCAGACACCTCACGGGTGACTCCATTTTGCCCCTCTTCTTTATGTACTCACCTCACAGCTACTCCCAGATGGACTGATAGAAAAAGACCTCTCCTTATTTGTCAAAATAAACTGGGGAACTTCAGATTACCTGGGTACCACCACTAAGGAATGACATTCAGTTCTGTCCTGGAGGTTGAATGGTAAAAATGGAAGCTCTGGGCTCAGGGAACACAGGAAGTCAGAGAGAAGGACCAGGCTCCTGTGCAGAAATGATGATCCCTGGGATGAGGCTCAGGGGTGCTGCCTCCTGACCTGCGCAGGGCTATTGAGTAATTTGCACAGGCAGAAAATTTTCAGTCTCTGTGATCCTTGGGGGTTCAGTATCCAAAGCTCCTCATTAGTCAAATCCTTTTGCTGTCATTTTGATCTCAGGATGGTACAAATCCTTAAGGAGCAAGGCTCAGAGAAGGAGGAACTTATTTTTAGCTGATTTTCACACTCAGAGAGGCCAGGGATATGCCAGCCCCTTTCCTCCATCTCTTTCTGCACAAATCCATTTCAAGTACAATATACACAGGGACACACATCCCTTCTATAATTGATTCTAGTCTTCTTTCTTTAAGTGCATTGAAAGGAAACCCTAACACCAATGTCAGAAAAAATGACATCACATTTAGGTTAACAAGTGTAATTTATATATATATGCATATATATATAACCTGCATAAATACAAAAGGTAATATAGAAGATGTACCCCCAAAATGCAAATATTGTTGTTAGGTGCCGTCGAGTAGGTTCCAACTCATAGTGACCCTTTGCACAACAGAATGAAATGCTGCCCAATCCTGCGCCATCCTCACAGTCTTTATTATGCTTGAGCCCATTGTTGCAGCCACTGTATCAATCTATCTTCTTGAGGGTCTTCCTCTTTTTCACTGACCCTCTACTTTACCAAGCATGATGTCCTTCACCAGGGACTGATGTCTCCTGATAACATCTCCAAAGTATGTGAGCCATAGTCTTGTCACCCTTGTTTCTAAGGAGCATTCTGGCTGTACTTCTTCCAGGATAGATTTGTTCATTCTTTTGGCAGTCCATGGTATATTCAGTACTCTTCGCCAACACCATAATTCAAAGGCATCAATTCTTCTTTAGTTTTCCTTATTCGTTGTTCAGCTCTCGCATGCAAAAAATGCAAATACTAAGGACTAATTCTATGCTTGGTTCATTGAAGGTCGATCCTGTTTCTGCATATTATAGTCAGCATTTATAAACATATTTTCTCTCATCAACATGAAATGAACAGGTAACAGACATTTTATTTCCTTGTTAGAACTGCACTGCCACCTTTTCCCAATACAAGCAGTAGCTTCAATATACTTTTTTTTTTCCACCAGGGGACCATGGGTTGGAATTATGGCTCTCATTTACTATATTGCTGCAGTAAAATGCAAAGGATCAGAGAAGCAGTCAACCTGTGATATAATGCACATTTGTGGTTTGGGAATTATTTGTAACTATTTATTTTTAGCTGAATGGTATGACAGAATAAGTAAGACATGATATTGATGCAGGGATACAACAGACCTATTGATCAGAAGATAAAAAAAAACATCGAATTGCCATTGAGTCAACTCCGACTTACGGTGACCTCATGTGTGTCAGAGTAGAACCGTGCTGTGTAGGGTTTTCAATAGGTGATTTTCAGAACTAGACAATGAGTTCTTTCTTCTGAGTTGCCTCTGGGTGGACTTAAACCTCTAAATTTTGGGCAGTGGCTGAATGTATTAACCATTTGCACCACTTAGAGACTGATTAGAAGATAGAGCCCAGATGAAAACCAACACATAAATGGGCAGCTTAGCCTTTGCAGCAGTGTACTTACAGTGAACGGATGAACTATTTAATAAAAAGTTCAAAGATATAAAAATGAATTTTTGTTCTTACCTCACATCGAAGGCAAAAGCAAACCTCAGGTGTGTTCAGGCCTCAAATATAAAGGTAACACTACAAATCCTGTGCATTGAGATAGGTAGGGATTTCGTAAACAAGACTTTTTGAGCACAAACAAAAAAACTGACAAATTTAACTATATTTAAACTAAGCACTTGTGTTCATCCAGAAAACACTATAAAAGATATGCAAAACAAGCCACACAGCTAATGAAGAAATTTGCAGTGCATATAACTGACAAAGGACAATTATCCTAATTAAATAAATGACTCATGAATTAATAGAAAAAGAGAGCTCAATTGTTGTTAGGTGCCATGGAGTTGGTTCCAACTCCTAGTGATCCTACGCACAAGGGAATGAAATATGACCACGCCCTGTGCCATCCTCCCAGTCCTTGTTATACTTGAGCCCATTGTTGTAGCCACTGCGTCAATACATCTCATCAAGGGCCTTCCTCTTTTTCCTGACCCTCTACTTTACCAAGCATGATGTCCTTCCAGGGACTGGTCCCTCCTGACAACATGTCCAAAGTGTGTGAGACGAAGTTTTGCCATTCCTGATTCTAATAAGAATTCTGGCTATACTTCTTCCAAGACAGATTTGTTAGTTTTTCTGGCACTCCATGGTATACTCAACATTCTCTACCAACACCATAATTCTAAGGCATCAATTTTTCTTCAGTCTTCCTTATTCAGTGTCCAGCTTTCACATGCATACAAGGCAAACGAAAACACCGTGGCTTGTGTCAGGTGCACCATAGTACTGAAAGTGACACCTTTGCTTTTTAACACTCTTTAACACTTCTGTCTGTAGGTTCCCCACACATCTGTCAGTTTGTCACACTGTGGCGGCCTGCATGTTGCTGTAAAGCTGGAAGCTATGCCACCAGTATTTCAAATACCAGCAGGGCCACCCATGGAGGACAGGTTTCAGCAGAGCCTCCAGACTTAGACTAGGAAGAAAGACCCAGTGGTCTACTTCTGAAAAAATTAGCCAGTGAAAACTGTATGAGTAGCAGTAAAGATTACAGCCTTGGAAACCCTATGGGACAGTTCTACTCTGTCCCATAGGGTTGATAATTCAGAACTCTACAGCAACAGATTTTTTTTTTTTCCTGTAAATCAGGCCACTATTGTTGACCAATGAGATTCTGACTGTGCTTCAATAGTGAATTGTATAAGCCAATCAGAAATAAACTTTTCTTTCAGTATTTTGTCAATATAAGCCAAGTCCCTTTCTACATGTGGTTTGGTGCTACCTGATTGATGAATCTTCTGCCCAAATAAACCTCATCTAATAGGTTAATTTTATTATTGACTCATTTTCTTTTGACAAAGCCAAACAAACATAACTACTGAAGCAAGTGGTAAAATATAATAATTTATATTTATATTCATAAAGCCTGAGAGCTAAAGAATTATAAGGTTTATGAATATAGGCAAGATATGGAACACAATGCATTAGTTAAACTTCACTGAGTACTTATTATGCGCCAGGCATTGAACTAAGTGCTTGCAGTGGTTATGGGGTTGACTTCCCAACAGTCAAAGCAGGAATCAAATCAAGATGGGTCAAAAAGGGGCATTTTAGACAAGGTGGTCAGGGAAGGATCTGAGGGAATAATAGGTCCAGATGATAAATATTTTAATAATGCTGGGGGAAGAAAAAAACATTGCAGGGAACAGGAAATGAAAAGGAACTGAGGTGGGACTGTGCCTGGCACAGTTTTCGTACAGCAAGGAAGCCAGTCTGTGTCTGAAGACGAAAGAGTAAGAGGGAGAGAAACACAGAAACGGGGATAGAGGAGGAAGATTGCGGTCTTATAGAGGCAGTGTCTTATTGTTTATGTCCAGCATCTAGTGTTTTAGAATATGTTTGCTGAATGAATAAATACTTGAATAAGGAATGAATGAGTGAATGGACAAGTTACACAGCCTATCTGAGCCTCAGTGTCCTCACCTACCAATGATGATAAGAAAGGACCCACCTCATAATGGGCCATGTAAAGCCCTTAGAACTCCTTGGCACATAGCAGACTCACTCTGCACGTGTGCTTAATAAGTAAAAGGAGGAGTAAACTAAGAAGTCTTAATTCCTGCCTTTTCAGGAAGAAATCTTTTTTTAACAAAATGAATGAAACTGAATTCAAAGTTATGACAAGGGAGAATCACTCTTATTGAAGTGGTATGGCTTAGAGAACTTAAAAGCACATACCCTTAAAGCTGTTCAAGGAGAGGTAAGGCCCCCTCCTCATCCTTTACTCTCTGATTCCAATTGGGGTTGGACCAGAAATCAGCATTTCTAAATATGTCAGAAAAGCACATAGATGTGTTAAAAAGTCTTTCATGAAAAGGAATGCGTGCCTCTCCTACTGCATCAGGGAGTAGTGGTGCTCATCAGAATTTCCTAATAACACAAAAGACAAAGGCAAATTCATACACTTGATCAGGTGTCAAAGGAAGGGGAAGTGAATTGTTAGGTCAACTCTTAGTCAGAGTTTCTGCTGATTTTTTACTATACTGTGTTCCGTGATGTGAGTAAAGTGGACTTTTGTGAGAGAATAGTGTTCAGTGAGTAGGACCTCTTTTGGGAATTTCTTCCTAAGTGGAATACACAACAGATGGGGAATAGGGAAGGTAATACAGGGAAGCTACACTTTCCAGCTCAGAAGGAGTTGATGAAGCCCATATATGCATTCAAGAAGCCCATGGGATCCTCTAGCTGTGGGTAGCGGCAAATGTGGTCATCCAGAATTGACGCTGTGGACCTTGGCAGCATTTTCCTATAAAAAAAAAAAACCTATACAGCTCCAAAAACTCCAGGTAAGGATTTATGGGATCCAATGGCCCACAGATAAAATGAATGGGAAAAGATACAGAGGCAAGGGCTCCCACCCCGCATCTTCTAAACTTCTCCCTCTGGTTAACATACTGTAGAAGACTATCATTGACTAAGTCTCTGTCATTGTTGCTATCTCTGCCCACATGTCCCACAGCTCTCTCTCAGAGGCCAAGTGTAGGGCCCAAAGACCGGGATGAGACCTCAAGAAAATAACAAAGAAGTTCATCAAACGTGTGAGGATGGTTGACAGCATGCCTCCATCTTTAAGAAGCTTCTGGAGAAGGAGAGGATGATGAGTCTCGGAAAAGATACCTCCATTTGACAGGCAGAGACTTTATGGTAAGCTGCCCAGACGGATTCCACTTGTACCTATGGAGCAGCTCCTGAGCCACGATGTCTCCATAGTCATGAGATAGGTGGTTGATCCTACAGTTCTGGAGAACCAGAAGCCTCTCAAGCATGCCTCCGCATGCTGGCCTGTTCAAATATGGAGTAGTGGTGTGGTCTCCGTTTGTCACTGAAGCCAAAGCCTAAGAAATCAAGAGCAATTACTCATGAAACCTGAGGGTCAGACCTTCCCAAATCTTGTACCAATCGTAGCTGGATGTTGGAAAGCCATATAGGAGCACAACTATTTCTGGACTTCCAACCACACCCACGGAGTCTTGGTAAAAGATGCGCAGTCCCTGATAGGTGAAAAATTTGCCTGTGGACTTTCATGAGTGAAGAGCAGGGGAAAGCTGAGGGGGTGGGATGTGCAGGTAGGCCGCCAGCAGGAGCACGGCCAGCAACCCCACCTGGACCCACCATTCCCTCACCGTGTGCAGGTTATCTCGGTGCACCCTGGCCGCCCTTAGCTTGTGCAGCCGGTCAGCGCCCAAGCTGCAAGAATGCTGGCACAAGGCCGGCCAGCTACAGCTACCGCCAGCAGCGCGAGAGGGCTGCAAAGAGGCCTGCTGCCCAGCGGCTCAGCCACCTAAATGGCAGTCCGCTGAGGCACTGCGTGAGGCGCGGCTGCTGCAGAGGAGGGGCCTGGCCGCTGCCACAGCAGCTGTTATTTCCTTTTTTAATGCGTTGAGGCTTTCATCAGACTAAGGGATTCATCTGATTCAGTGTGCATGGGTGAACTTTGTCTTCTCTGGGTCCATGGAGGAATAAAGCCACTTCACAGGAGGGCTTTCCCAGACAACAAACGAGGCAAATAGGAAGGCTGGTGTCTGTCCTTCCTCAAAAGGGAACTCAGGTTAAACCCCAATAAAGTCTGCAGTTTAGTTGATAGTATTGCTCCAATATATACTATAAGTATGAAAGATTAAGAGCCCTGGTAGCCCACTGGTTAAGAGCTTAGCTGCTAACTAAAAGGTTGGCAGTTTGAATCTACCAGCCACTCCTCAAAGACCCTTTGGAGCAATTCTACTCTGTCCTAAAAGGCCAGTCTGAGTCCAAATCGACTCAATGGCAAAGGGTTTATTGTGAAAGATTGTGTCGCCATTGGAGGACGCTGGGTAAAGGGTACCCAGACAATCTTGGTACTATTTTTGCAACTTCTATGTGTGAATAAATTATTCAAAAATAAAGAGTGAAAAAGGCAGTGGGGAAGCACTGTCTCTTATGGGGTAAATAATCAGATATAGTTTTTGTTTAATAAGAAATTCCCAGGCTCAATGGCTTAGTGTTACCCTCCTATTCCATGAAGGGAACACTGATTTCCTTTTTCTTGACTGAGGTCTTGACTTGCCTAAACTTAACTCATTCTGAGTACCTATGCCTCTTTCTTTTCTTTGGATGAGAAAGAGATTCCATTAGACACAATTACGAGTCAGATATAATGTGGGGAAGAGCTGTGTTTTCCCATGCAAATGGTTCATCTACTCTGTGCTGGGGCGAGACCTATAATGTGACTACAATGTTCACTACAGGCAAGTGGTATTTGAACTGTGGGTGCAGGCACAGTACAGCAATAAACTCTGGGACATGACTGATTTGTGGGTGATTTTTATCCATTTACAGAGGGACCTACTGTCCTTGGAAACCTCCCTGCCAAAAAAAAAAAAAAAAACAACTAAATCTATTGTCTTAGTTATCTAGTGCTGCTATAACAGAGGTAACTCTGGTGGCATAGTGGTTGGGTACTACGGCTGCTAACCAAGAGATCGGCAGTTCGAATCTGCCAGGCGCTCTTTGGAAACTCTATCGGGCAGTTCTACTCTGTCCTATAGGGTCACTATGAGTCGGAATCAACTTGACTGCAGTGGGTGGGTGTTACAACAGAAATATAAGTGGATGGCTTTAACAAAGAGAAATTTATTCTCTTACAGTCTAGTAGGTTACGAGTCCAAATTCAGGATGTCACTTCCAGGGGAACACTTTCTTTCTCTGTCATTTCTGGAGGAAGGTCCTTGTCCTCAATCTTCCCCTGGCCGAGGAGCTTCTCAAGCACAGGGACCCTGTGTCCAAAGGATGTGCTTTGCTCCTGGTGCTGCTTTCTTGGTGATATGAGCTCCCCACTCTCTGCTTGCTTCCATTTCCTTTTATCTCTTGAGAGATTAAAGGTGGTGCAAGTCACACCCCAGGGAAACTCCCTTTACCTTGGATCAGGGAGGCGACCTGAGTAAGGTTGGTGCTACAATCCCACTCTAATTCTCTCAACATAAAATTACAATCACAAAATGGAGGGCAACCACACAATACTGGGAATTGTGGCCTAATCAAGTTGATAAACACATTTTTGGAGGAGCATAAATCAATCCATGACATTCCATCTTTTGCCCACCCCCAAAATCACATCCTCGCAACATGCAAAACATATTAATCCCATTATATCATAGCAAAAGTCTTAACTCCAAGTCCAAAACCCCAAAATTCCTCTTCATCTGTGAAATCTAGAATACGAGTTATCTGCTTCCACTGGCACAATGGCAGAACAGGCATAAGGTAGACATTTCCATTACAAATGGGAGAAACTGAAGGGAAAAAAGGCATAAGCAAGTCAGCAGAACACATTACATTAGCTCTCAAAGCTTTGAAAATAATCCTCTGTTCCCTGAGACAATTTACACAATAACCCTGCCCTCCAGCCTCTAGGTATTGGCCACACTCTCCGGATTCTGTGTGGAGGCCCCTTGGTCCTGGGCTTCAGCTCTGCCTTCCAGGCTCACTGGGACCAAACCTCTGCTCCCTCAGCTTTAGGCACACCATTCTCCTAGTCCATCTGAGTGGTGACTCCACCCTTAGAAACACCAGAGGCCATGGCTCCATCATTTGAAACCCCTGAGGTCATGGCCATACATTTTGAGACTGAGGCAGCTCAGTTTCTCGTGTTTTTTGTCTCTTCAGCTTCTGTTTCTGGTTTCTTGGCCTCTTGGCTCCTCAGGCCTCACATCTGCATCTGCCCTGCTGGAGCAAGTGTTCCAAAGCTTGGTAGCTCCACCGATAAGTTCCTGGAGGCTCCCCACTCTGCCGGGAAGCCTCCTGCACACAGGCACTCAGCTTTCTTGCTCCATGGGTCGGCAAGCCTAGCTCCACCGATAAGTGCCCGGAGGCACCCCAATCCGCCACTGCATGTTCTCTGCTGCTGCTGGTCCTGTGCCGTTGCTGCAACTCTATCCATTCACAGAGAGACTTATATCAAGGAAATGGCTCACACAGTTGTAGAGGCTGGAACATCCCAAGTCCGTGGGTCAGGATAGAGCATTCTCCTGATTCACGTAGCCACAGGGCCTGGCGAACCCAAGATTGGCAGGTCAGGGGGCAGGGTTATTGTTGACAGGCTGCAAATACCAATGAATTCCAAGATCAGCAGGCAAGGCTGCAGGTAAGCTGCTAGCTCAAGTCCCAAGAACCAGGGGTCAGACGAACAGAAGCAGCTGAAGGATGCAGCAGGAGCAAAAATCTCATGAGCCTTGCCAGAATGTCCACTTATATTCAATGCAGGCCACACACCCAAGGAAACTCCCTTCCAACTGATTGGCTACTCACAGCAGATCCCACCACGGAGGTGATCATAACATCTTACGACTGCCAAACCCCTGAAAATCTTGGCCCACAAATACCTAGGAGTGAAATTACTGGTCATGTGGTAATTCTATGTTTAATGATTTGAGGAACTACCAGAATATTTTCCAAAATTGCTGCACCATTTCACTTTCCCATCCACAATGTACAAGAGTTCTGATTTCTCCACATCTTTGCCAATTCTTGTGCATATTTTCTTTTTTTTAAATACAGACTATAAAAAAAGCCCATTGCCATCGAGTTGATTCCGACTCATAGCAACCCTATAGGACAGAGTAGAACTGCCCCATAGGGTTTCCAGGGAGCACCTGGTGGATTCGAACTGCCAACCTTTTGGTTAGCAGTTGTAGCTCTTAACCACTATGCTACTAGGGTTTCCGAATAGACTATATCCTAGTGGATTTGAAGTGGCATCACATCGAAGTTTTGGTTTGCATTTCCCTGATGACTAATGATGCTGAGCATCTTTTCCTGTGCATTTCTTCTTTGTAGAAGTGTCTATTCAAGAGCATTGTTCATTTTTTAATTAGTCATTTGTCTTTTTAGCTTGAATAAAAATATATGAACACATACAATTTGCAAATTTTTTCTCTATGTGTTGTCTTTTCACTTCTTTGATGGTATCCTTTGAAGTAAAGCATTTTAAATCCAATTTATCTTTTTTTTTTTCTTTTGATGCATGTACTTTTGGTGTCATATCTAAGAATTCTTTGCCAAATCCTAGGTCAAGATTTACCCCTATGTTTTCTAAGCATTTTACAGTTTTAGTTCTTACATTTAGGTCTTTGATCCACTTTGGGTTCTTTTTCTTCTTCTTTTTTTTTAATGTCATTTGAGGTAAGAATCCTACTTTATGCTTTTGCATGTGGCTACACATTTGTCCTAGTACCATTTGTCAAAAAGATTATTATATCCTCGTTGGATGAATCTTGGCACATTTGTTGAAATGTACTGACCAGGTTTTTTCCAGGCTCCCAATTTTCATCCATTGATCTATATGTCTATCCTTGTGCCAGTACCATACTATCTTAATTACTGTTGCATTTGTGGTAAGTTTTGTGTTGAAAATGTGAGTTTTCCTACTTTGTTCTTCTTTTTCAAGATTCTTTTGGCTGTTTTGGGTCCCCTGTAATTCCGCATAAATTTAGAATCAGTTTGTCAATTTGTATAAAGAAATAATCTGGTATTCTGATAGGGATTATGTTTCATCTGCAGATCACTTTGGAGAATATTGCCATTTTAACAATGTTAAGTTTTCCAACTCAGGAACATAGATTTTTTTCTAATTATTTAGACCATCTTAAATTCATTTCAACAATGTTTTCACTTTTCAATATATGTCTTCCACTTCTTTTATTAATTTATTTCTAAGTATTTTATTCTTTTTGATGCTTTTATGAATTGAATTTTTCCCTTAATTTTGTTTCTCGGTTGTTCATTTCAAGGATATAGAAATACAACTGATTTTTACATAGTGATTGTGTATCCTGCAATCTTGCTGAGCATGTTTATTAGTCCAAATAGTTTTTTTGATGGATTCTTTAGAATTTTCTGTAGGTCATCTCTCATGTCATCTGCAAACATAGTTTTAGTTCTTCCTTTCCAGTTTGGGTAACTTGTATTTATTTTCTTTTCTTCTTATTATTTTTTCCATATTTGCACTAACTCAAACCTTCACCACAAATGGAATAGAAGTAGAAAGAGTGAACATCCTTTTTTGTTCCTGATCTTAGAGGAAAGCACCCAGTCCATTAAGTACAATGTTAGCTGTGAGTTTTTCATAGACGCCATTTATGAGGTTGAAGAAAGGGATACATATAGAGGCAGTAAAACTAATATGTTGAAACACATGAAAATGACGGTTATGTAGATCAAAAACAGTGAAATGCTGGCAATTTCATAGAGTCCAAACCAATATAAGGAACAGCAAAGAAAATAATAAATGTGAAATTCAAGATACTGGTTACTTCTGGGACAGAGAGAGGGTGATTAGACTGGGAGGCCCTACAGGGGGATTCTAAGATGATTGTAAATGTCCATTTTCCAATTTAGGTGCTGAGTATATGTGTTTTTATTGTGTGAATATTCTATAAGAACTTCAGATATATTACACACATTTTTACATATATTTCACAAATAAAATTGAACGAATATATTTCATATCTTCTAGCATTAAAAGTATGGTTTCAAAATGTAGAGCTCATCATTATTTCACAAAGACCTTGTTAACAATACTTTTCCTAGGGACCTACCCCACAGTTCAGAGACAGTAGTCCTTGAATGAGGTCCAGGAACCTGCAGCTTTAACAAAGGCCCAAAATGCTGCAGGTAATTTAAGGACATCATTGGGTGAACCACTCACTAGCAGAGGCCTTGGATGCCAGTTTGGGAGCTGTCCCTAGAAGTGGTGCTGAACATAATGGAACTCAGTGATGAGCAGAGCAGGGGGCTCTCTGGGCATTCACTTAATTTTCCAGGAAGTCATCCATTCTCAACATGAATTCTCTCCTTAGTGTAATAATGATCCCCAATAAAAGCAAACTTTCTCCTAGCTTCTCTGTAGTATCACAATTGACTCCTCCGATACATGGCAGACCCCTTCTAAAACTGCAGTGATTCTATTTGCTTTATTCAAACACATTTAATGTCTGTATTTCATCTGAAAAAGAATAAGAAACAGAAAGGGTGACTCAAGGAAAAAAGGAAGAAGTCAGTCATTGCTAGCAAGTAATCAGTGAAAAGGAATCATAGGAAATCAACTGTCAAGAAAAGATAATTCACCTTAGCTTGAATGTCTAATAATTATGTATTAGATTATATTGCTATATTCACTTAGAATGCTGATACATACTTAAATTAAGGTAAGCAATGATAACTGCTAAAGCAAGTCTTATAAAACGTGTGAAAGCAAAAGGTTTTAATAACAAAGAATACAGGACAAGATAAGGAATACAATGATACTAGTCTAATTTTATTGAATACTTCCTGTACCCAGTGGGCTCCCCTCACACTACTGAGCCCAAATCTCTTAGAATAGGCTAAGGAATCTGTTATTTAACAAGTTCTCCAGTTCTTATACTCATTAAGGTTGGAGGACAGCTTTTCTAGATGATTGGTCAAATGCACTCATAATAATCCCATTCTCCTCACAAAAGAATAGTTTAATAAGGGGCTTGTACATCCTAATTCAGGTGTCTAAGCAATGAAATGATGTATTCTTAATGACTCATTAGAAACACCACCTCTTTATTAAAAAACAAAAAACATGAAGTCATAGTCAACTTTCTGGGATATGATGCCTGTAAGTGATGCAGCCATCTGGTGACCTTGAGGGAAACCAGTCATAGTATGCAACCAATCAAATATCACAAAGCTAGAGGAGAGCAAATTTAGATTCCATATTGAAATACTGTTATTCACTGTGGTATACGATGGTTGTAGCAAAAGATTTGAAAGCAGAAACACAGATACTTGTATACCAATGCTCGTTGCTGCACTATTCATAATACCTATAAGGTGGAAACAGGCTAAATGTCCATCAACTGATGAATGGATACACAAAATATCATACATACTATGAAATACTACTCAGCCATAAAGAGAAATAAAGTCCTAATACATACTACAACATAGATGAACCTTGAAAACATTATGCTGAGTGAAATGTCAGCTCCACTTATATGAAATACCTAGAATAAGCAAGTGTATAAACTCCGAAGTTTATTAGTGGTTACCAGGGCCATTAAGGATGAAAAAAGAAATGGAGACTCATTGCTTAGGGGACACTGAGTTAAGGGTGATGAAAAAACTGTGAAAATGGATAGTGGTGATGGTTGAATAACATGAAGAATGTAATAAATGTCACTGAAAGGTACAACTAAAAAATGTATAAACAGCAAACGTTTTGTTAAATATATATCTGCCAAAAATAAAAACAATAAATTGACATTTTAATGTACTAAATTATCAAAGTAAAAATTCTGACGACAGAAGTGTGCAAGTAAATATGCACACACATATGTAAAAATTATTTAAAATTAATAATAAAAATATTATCACAATGTAAAAAAAAAACTTGTTACTGGAAGATTCTAACATTCTGATTCACCAAGTATTCTTTCACTTTGACTTATTATAGAAGCACAAGCCTAAGGCAGATGATACAACTAAGAAAAAGAAGATGTTCTCCAGAAGAGTTTCTGCAAGGCCCCCTGCATGTCTCTGTTCCTCAGGCTGTAGATAAAGGGGTTCATCATTGGAGGGACCACAGTGTACATCACTGAGGCTACTGCTAAGTTTTTGGAAGAATGAGTAACTGCAGAACTAATGTAGACTCCAAAAGCTGTTCCATAGAATAAGAAAACCACTGACAGGTGAGACCCACAGGTGGAGAAAGCTTTATACATTCTCCCAGCTGATGGCATTCTCAGAATGGAAGAGACAATTTTAATGTAAGAGAAAATAATCCCAAGGAGAGGAACACTATCCAATATGCTAGTTATTAAATATACCAGGATGTCATTGATGAGGGTATTGGAGCAGGCAAGTTTGATGACCTGAGCAAGTTCGCAGAAGAAGTGAGGGATTTCCAGGTCTGCACAGAAGGACAGATGGAGCACCATCAGACTGTGTAGCAGGGCATCCACCAAACTAATAAACAAGGAGAGGAGAATCAGCAGGCCACAGAGGTAGGAGTTCATGATGACTGTGTACCTCAGTGGATGGCAGATGGCCACATAGCGGTCATAGGCCATTGCTGCAAGGAGAAAATTTTCTACACCTGCAAACATCAGAACAAAGCAAACCTGGGTGAGGCAGCCTGTGTAACTGATGGACTTGCTTTGTGTCTGGATGTTCACCAGCATCTTGGGGACTGTGGTGGTGCCGAAACAGATGTCAGTGAAGGACAACTTGGAGAGGAAGAAGTACATGGGGGTGTGGAGGTGAGAGTCTGAGCTGATGGCCAGGATAATGAGCAGGTTGCCCAACACAGTGACAAAGTACAGGGTGAGGAATAGTCCAAAGAGGAGGGGCTGCAGTTCTGAATCCTCTGAGAGCCCCTGGAGGAAGAATGATGTTACACCAGTTTGGTTTTCTGATGCCATGTTGTTGATGAGTCTGATGATAGAAGTGATAGAACATATAACAGATTTACAAGAATTGTGTATTTCAGAGAAATTCTAGCATCTATATTGTGAAACTAAGTGAATACTACCTTCCTCCCTCCTGTTTTCTCTCTATTCTTCTCTCTCTTCCATCACCACATCTTCCAAAAATCTTTCACCTGAATAAAGACACAAGTGCTCTCCCTGGTTTTAAAGATCCTTTACTCTCTGAGCAAATAGGTAGTATCTTTGTGTTTATTGTATATCTACTATTTTTTCACGTTGTGCCAACTAACAGCCATAAAGTAGAAAAAAAATACATGGCTTTTTCCTTGAGAATTTTCCTAAGCCTTCAAACTAGCATAAAAACAAACTCTACATCTATGTTTTTAGAGCAGTGGTTCTCAAATGCCTCTTTTCATCAGAATCAGCTGAAGAACTTGTTAAGCCCCACCCTCAGAGTATTGAATTCAGAATTTGGGGTCTAAGGCTCTAAAATTTTTCTTTCTAACCATTTCTCAAATGCTACTGTTGCTGGTCTGGGGATCACACTTTGAGGTTCACTGTTCTAGAGCATCAACCATTGTGGCCCATGTATAATAAATTCATATTCAGGGAAGAACAGATTTGATGTACCTCAAGAGGAGATGGCGACCTGGCTCACCATGCTCTGCTGAGGGAGCTGGCCAGGAGTTCAATCCCATGACTCAACTAAGCTTTTTCATTTTCAGGTGTTCCTCAAAATCTATCCTTTATATTCTTATTTCTATTTAAATGTTCCATCTTTCAGGTTCTTATTCCTTGTCATGGATTGAATTGTGTCCCCCCAAAACATGTCTCAATTTGGCTATGCCATGATTCCCAGTATTATGTGAATGTCCACCATTTTGTTATCTGATGTGATTTTCCCATGTATTGCAAATATCCTATCATTATGATGTTAATGAGATGGATCAGCAGCAGTTATGTTGATGAGATCTACAAAATTAGATTGTCTTAAGCCAGTCTCTTTTGAGATATAAAAGAGAGAAATGAAGAGAGAGATGTGGGGACCTCATACTACCAAGAAGCAAGAGCCATGAGAAAAGCACATCCTTTGTATCTGGGGTTTCTGCACTGAGAAGCTCCTAGTCCAGAAAAAGATTGATGACAAGGGACTCCCTCCAGAGCCAACAGTAAGAGAAAGCCTTACCCTGGAGCTGATGCCCCCAATTTGGACTTCTAGCCTACTAGACTGTGAGAGAATAAACTTCTGTCTGCTGAAGCCATCCACGTGTGCTATTTCTCTTATAACAGCACTAGATGACTAAGACGTCCCTTGTTATTATTGTTTTAATTAATAGTATTATCTGAAAGCATAGTAATAAACATCATAATTATTATAAACCGCTATCATTACCAACACTAAAACCTACTGATCTCTGATTATTGGCAGACATAGTTTTCAGGATTTACTATATTAACTGTTTTTATTCTCACAGTGGACATATGAATAAGGTGCTCCTATTATCTCACATTTTATCCATGACCTCGTGTAAAGGTAAAAGAAAAGTGAAGTTGCAGATACAAAGTACATGGTACTCTGCAAGGAGGTAAAAACAGGTTTTGAATTTTGGCTGCCAGAACTTGGAGCTGACCTTATATGACCACTGTTTTTGGGTGATATGATCTCTGAGTAGGGCAGGACAAGGCATCCTGAAGGGTCAGCAAATTCTATTACTTGCCTCTTGAAATCTTTCACCTGAATTAAAACCATGTGCTTTCCCTGGTATTTGAGGTCACTTGCTCTCTGACCACATAGGCAGTATCCAACAGGTGACAGAATCAAAACAGGACCCAAACTCAGGACGTGATGTCAACCTACAATGTACTGGCTGAAACCTTAAGCTTAACAGCTATTATGAAATGAGATTTCCTTTTCTTCCAGTTATTTGAAGATTGAAATATTATTCTCATAAGTTGATATATACCCATTGCAGGTGAGTTGATTTCCACTCATTGTGATCCTATAAGACAGAACTGCCACATAGAATTTCCAAGGCTGAAAACTTAATAGAAGCTGACTGCCATGTCTTTCTCCTGTGGGGAAGCTGGTGTGTTCAAACTGCCAACTTTTGGTTAGCAGCTGAGTGCTTAATCACTGCACTAACAGGGCACCCAGGTGATATGCAGCATATTTTTTTTTGCCCAAAGCTCAAGAATGGGAGGAAGGAGGAAATGCATGAGCCTTGAAAAAACTGGAGAAAAAAAAGCAACAATTTTTTTAGTGTGTTCAAAGCAGGATCTTGACATCTCTACTTTTTAACAATTTTAAAAGATCTTTTGCAGCAGATTTCTCCAATGAAATACATCATTTGATTTCTTGACTGCTGCTTCCATGGATGTTGATTGTGGTTCCAAGTAAATGAAATCCTTGACAACTTCAATCTTTTCTCCACTTATCATGATGTTGTTTTCGACCCAATGTGAAAATTTTCATTTTCTTTATGTTGAGGTGTAATCCATACTGAGTGCTGTAGTCTTTGATCTTCATCTGTAGGTGTTTCAGCCCTCTTCACTTCCAGCAAGCAAGGTTGTGTCATCTGTACATTGCTGATTATTAATTCGTCTTCTTCCAATCCTGATGCTGCATTCTTCTTCATAAAGTCACCTTCTCAGATTAAATGATCAGCACACAGATTGAACAGGTATGGTGAAAGGATACAATTCTGACACACACCTTTTCAGATTTTAAACCATCAAGTATTCCCTCATTGTATTCGAACAAAAGTCTCTTGGTCTATGTACAGTTCCACAAAAGCACAATTAAGTGTTCTGGAATTCCCATTCTTCCCAGTGTTATCCGTGATTTCTTAGGATCCACACATTTATTTGAATGTGTTTGCATTGTCAATAATAATAATAATAAAAGAAGGTAAAAGTCTTTCTAGTATTCTTTGCTTTCAGTCAAGATCTATGCTACATAGACAATGATATCCCTGGTTCCACGTTCTCTTCTGTATCCAGCTTGAATTTCTGGCAATTCCTTGTCGATGTACTCCTGCAATGGTTTTTTTAATTATCTTCAGCAAAATTTTACTTGTGTGTGATGTTAATCATATCATTTGATAATTTCCACATTCTGTTATGTCACCTTTCTTTGGAATGGGCACAAATATGGATATCTTCCACTCGATTGGTCAGGTAGCTGTCTTCCCAATTTCTTGGCAAAGATGAGTACTTCCAGCATTGGATACATTTGTTGAAACATCTCAACT
The DNA here is from genome assembly GCF_030014295.1 of Loxodonta africana. Classification (NCBI taxonomy): domain Eukaryota; kingdom Metazoa; phylum Chordata; class Mammalia; order Proboscidea; family Elephantidae; genus Loxodonta; species Loxodonta africana. The sequence continues at coordinate 19,978,393 of NC_087344.1, forward strand.
GGTATTCCCTCAATTCCTAGAGCCTTGTTTTTCACCAATGCCTCAGGGTACCTTGGACTTCTTCCTTCAATAGTATCAGTTCTTGATCATATGCTACCTCCTGAAATAGTTCAACATCAACCAATTCTTTTTGTACAGTGACTCTGTGTATATCTTCCATCTTCTTCTTATGGTTCCTGCATCGTTCAATATTATGCCCATAGAATTCTTCGATATTGCAAGTTGAGGACTGAATTCTTTCTTTAGTTCCTTCAGCCTGAGAAATGTCAATCCTGTTCTTCCCTTTTGGTTTTCTAACTCCAGGTCTGTGCACATTTCATTATACTATTATACTTGGTCATCTCGAGCTTCCCTTTGGAATGTTTTGTCCAGCTCTTTGACTTTATTGTTTCTTCCATTTGATTTAGCCACTCTAAATTTAAGAGCAAGTTTAAGAGTCAAGAGCAAGTTTTGGTCTTTTCTTTTGTGCCTGTCATTTTAATTACCTTTTGCTCTCTTCAATTATGATGTCCTTCCACAACTCATCTGGTCTTCAGTTATTAGTGTTTGAAGTCTTAAAAAGGAAAGGTGCCACTTGCAGGACTAAGGTGTGCCTGACTCAAGCCATGTTAATCTCAATGGCCTCATGTGCATGAGAAAGCTGGACAATGAAAACAGAAGACTGAAGAAGAATTGGTGTGTTTAAATTACAGTGTTGGGAAATAATATTGAATATACCATGGACTGCCAGAAGAAGAACAAATCTACCTTGAAAGGCCTACAGCCGGAATGCTCCTTAGAAGCAAGGATGGCAAGACTTTGTCTCACGTACTTTGGACATGTTGTCAGGAGGGACCAGTCCCTGCAGAAGTACATAATGCTTGGTAAAGTAGAAGATCAGCAAAAAAGTGGAAGACACTCAGTGAGATGGATTGACATGGTTACCACAACAATGGGCTCAAACAATAGCAACAATTGTGAGAAATGTGTGGGAGTGGGCAGTGTTTTGTTCTGTATAGTACATAGGGTTGCTATGAGCCAGAACTGAGCCCATGGCACCTAATAACAACAGCAAGCAGAATCCTAAAATGAGAAAGACACAATCTAACAACACAAACATCTAGGCTGCTTGACAGGAGGGTCCCAACAGTAGTAGAAAATTGAGGAACATTGTCAAGTCAGCCTTAAAGGAGAAAAAAACACAGAGCAAAGTATACCTGGACACTTCAAATGCTTGTATAATTGTGGTACTTAAAAAATGTAATCAATACAAATTGCTTAGCAGGAAGCCTGGAACCTGGTGAGTGTGAAGTACTATTTAAGATTATCATGATAATTGAATAAGATAATGTAACTTTATTGTTTTAGAAATTTCTTACCTTGTCACACACAACAGTGTATGAAATAAACACATATATACTCTTTTCTGTTTAACTGCCGTTCACACTTTTACACATAAATCAATGGAAAAGGAAACCACTCAATTTCAAAAGTAATGGCACAATTAATATCTATTAATAAGTTATTACTCCTAAATTTATTTTCTCATTTCTTTACTCTCTTCCCATATAGCCCACAGTGATCTGTTCCTCCCTTCCTTTCTCCCTTTTTATGGCAGACGATGGAAATAATCCCATGCAGCTCAGTAGCTTCATTGATTCCCTATTCCTTTTATGTTGTGACTTAGCATCTCCATTGTAAAATTAGCAGATGTTAGAAAAAGAAATACTGAAAATGAATCGTGGAATTTTGGATCTTCTTTCCTTCTGTAGCTGGTTGGGTCCCATCGAAGCCTGAGTCAGGAAACATTGGGCACTGCCTTGTGTGGGAATCTCAAGGTTGTGTACTAAGATCAACTCTAGGACACTTCCATTTCCTATGTTAAGATGAGACCCTTGAGAATATCTGGATCCCTAAAACCAGGTGAGAGTTAACTGACTATGTCCTTGATGCATTTGCCAATTATTCATATGAACCAATGCTTTAGAAAAAGTCTGTGAAGGAAAACTACAAAACACTACTGCAAGAAACCAAAGGAGATCTACATAAATGGAAAGATATATCATGCTCATGGATAGGTAGACTCAACATTGTGAAAAGGACAATTCTACCCAAAGTTATTTACAAATACAATACAATACCAATCCTAATACCAACAACATTCTTTAAAGAGATGGAAAAAACTTATCATTAACTTCATATGGAAAGGGAAGAAACCCCATAAAGCACAACCAACTAGGTACTGATTGTCAAAACAGCCTGGTACTGGTACTGGTACAATGGCAGATACATTGACCAATGGAACAGAATTGAGTACCCAGATGTAAATTCATCCACCTATGGTCACCTGATCTTCGACAAGGGCCTAAAGTCCATCAAATGGGGAAAAGACAGTCTTTTTAACAAATGGTGCAGGCAAAATTGGATGTCCATCTGCAAAAAAGTGAAACAGGACCCACACCTCACACCATATACAAAAAAAAAAAAAAAAAAAAACTAACTCAAAATGGATCAGAGACATAAATAAAAAGCCTAAAACTATGACGCTCATAAAAGAGAAAAAAGAAAAAGATCAACACTAGAGGCCCTCATACATGGCCTTAACAAGATACAAACCACAACCAACAACACACAAAGTCCAGAAGATAAGCTAGATAACTGGGATCTTCTAAAAATTAAATACTTATGCTCATCAAAATAATCCTCCAAAAGAGTAAAAAGAGAGTCTACAAACTGGGGGGAAAAATGTGGCTATTACAAATCGGACAAAATTTTAATCCCTAAAATTTACAAGAATATACAACACCTCTACAACAAAAAGACAAAATTATCCAATTAAAAAATGGGCAAAGGAAACAAACAGACACTTCACCAAAGAAGACATTCAAGCAGCCAACAGACACATGAGGAAATGCTCGCGATCACTAGCCATTAGAGAAATGCAAATCAAAACCACAATGAAATACCATCTCACCCTGGCATTACTGCCATGAATTTAAATAAATAAATAACAGGAAATAACAAGTGTTGGAGAGGTGGTGGGGAGATCGGAACTCTTATGCAGTACTGGTGGGAATGCAAAGTAATGCAACCATTTTGAACAACAATATGGCTCTTCCTTTGAAAGCTGGAAATAAAAATACCATATGATCCAGCAATCCTACTCCTAGGAATATATTCTAGAGAAATAAGAGTTGTCACACGAATAGACATATGCACACCCATGTTCATTGCAGCATTGTTCATAACAGCAAAAAGACGGAAATAACCTAGATGCCCATCAACAGATGAATGGATAATCAAAGTGTGGTACATACACACAACGGAATATTACACAACAATAAAGAACAATGATGAATCTATGAAGCATCTCATAACATGGATGAATCTGAAGGACATTATGCTGAGTGAAATAAGTCAATCACGAAAGGACAAATATTGTATGAGACCACTAGTGCAAAAACTCATGAAAAGGTTTACACACAAAACGAAACAATCTTTGATGGTTATGAGGGAGGGGAGGAATAGGGATGGAAAAACACTAAATAGGCAATAGATAAGCAGCAACTTTGGTGAAGGCTAAGTCAGTACAAAATACTGGGGAAGCCAGCACAACTTGTACAAGGCAAGATCATGGAAGCTCCATAGACACATCCAAACTCCCTGAGGTATCGAATTGCTGGGCTGAGGGCAGTGGGGACCATGGTCTTGGGGAACATCTAGCTCAATTGGCATAACATATTTTTTTTTAGTTTATAAAGAAAATGTTCTACATCCTACTTTGGTGGGTAGTGTCTGGAGTCTTAAAAGCCTGTGAGCAGCCATCTAGGATACTCCACTGGACTCACCCCCTTGGGAGCAAGAAAGAATGAAGAAAGCTAAAGATACAAGGGAAAGATTAGTCCAAAGGACTAATGGACCACATGTACCATGGCCTCCACCAGACTGAGTCCAGTAAAACTAGATGGTGCCCGGCTACCACCACTGACTGTTATGACAAGGATCACAATAGACAGTCCCGGACAAAGCTGGAGGAAAATGTAGAACAAAATTCTAACTCAAAAAGAAAGACCAGACTTGCTGGCCTGACAGAGAATGGAGAAACCCTGAGAGTATGGCTCTCGGACACACTTTCAGTTCAGTAATAAAGTCATTCCTGAAGTTCCCCCTTCAGCCAAAGATTAGACAGTCCCTAAAACAAAATGAGACTAAAGGGGCACACTAGCTCAGTGGCAAGGACTAGAAGGCAGGAGGGAACAGGAAAGCGGGTAATAGGAAACCCAGGTTTGAGAAGGGAGAGTGTTGACATGTTGTGGGGTTGTTAATATCATAAAACAATATGTGTACTAACTGTTTAATGAGGAACTACTTTGTTCTGTAAACCTTCATCTAAAGTACAACAACGACAACAACAAAAAAGTGGCAAGTCAGACCTATCAGCTGACTGACAGAGCGAGGGAGACACAATCAGAGTTCAGGGCTACCAAGGCAGTCAGGACTTAAGAGCCCAAAATCCCAGAAAAAAAGGAACACAGAGAAATGAGCCTGACATTATGTGCTGCTATTTTCTTTCAGGAATGTGTTTTATTTCCTATCTGCACAGAGTTAAGACACCCAAGTTGAAAAGGACACACAAAGGCTAAAAATAAACCCTGAGCTTTCTCAGCCTTCACAAGCAGGGACTCTGGTAAACACTCCAAGCTTTCATTAATCAGTGAGGATGAAATTCAATAGTCATTATCTTTTCAAGAGAAATGACTGGGCAGGGAAACTGAGAAGACTTCTGGAGTGGTGTCAATGTTGAATTTTTTGATCTGGGTGGTAGTTACATGACCATGTTTATTTTGCAAAAATCATAAATATATTTGTAATTTGTATACTGTTCTGTATGTATGTTAAATGTTGATAAAGTAGAAAACCAGCATCACTTGCCATAAGAAAAAATGAAACATTGCTAACATACTAATAAAGAGGGACATTAAAAAAAAGAAAAAATGTAAACCTACATGTGACAGACTGATTGGAATGGTAAATGTTCACTTGAAGCTTAATAAAAATTAAAAAAAAAAAAGACAGACTTGAAAAAAAAAAAGTCTGATAAAGTGTTTATTTCAAGGATGAAAAACTCATTAAGATTCTTATTTTTTTAGCTTAACTGCACAAGGCAAAAAAATTCTGCTACCCCAACACAAACATCCAGGCTGTTTGACAGGAAGTTCTGGGCCCTAAGCATGAAAATAAAAAACCATAATAGCATCAATTAATTGGTGTAAGGTTTGGAATCACACACAACTAATTTCAATCCAGTATCTTTTTTTATCTCGTTTTTTTTTTTTTATCAAAAAGGATTTTTTAGAACTCTGAGAATCTTCCATCACCTCATTGTATAATGGAAACCATTATAAAACCGTATAGTAATTGGCAAGGATGAAAAAGGAATAGACGAAAGCATCAAGCACAGTGTTCAAAATATAACAACCACTCAGTATTTCCCATTGTGATTTGTTCTGCATGGGCACAGCATGATGGTTCATTACAGAAGGGAGTAATTGGTGCATCAAAATCGGGGAAGAGTAGAGAGAGAAAGAACATCCCTACCAAGATAACTGCAAATTTTAGGGAGGAACAGACATGCTAAAACTTCACTGGTCTCCTCCTCGTGTGAAAAAGCAGGGGAAAGAAAGGGCCCAAATGAATATGAATGATATCAATGTTCATTTGTAACGGACATATTATAAAATATATAGCAATTAAAATGAATAAATTAGGCACAGATACACCAACCCAAATAATAAAAACTCAGAGGAGAAAAGCACCTCATATAAAATGACATCTATAGGAATGGAAAATTTAAACAAGTTTTAAAATTACATACACATAAATTTACACTTTTAATTATGAAACATTTCAAGCATACCAAGAAGCACAGAGAAAAATAATAAAAGCCCATTTTCGCACCAGTTTGCACCATCTAATTAAAGCCAACTTCGCCGAACAATTCACAGAGAAATTGTTGACAGGAAACCTAAATTGCTATTTAAATCTTTACCAAAAATACAATAAAATATTATTTTTAAAAAAATGCTGCCATGCTTCCATTGAGAATTTTTTTTAATAAAATAATGCGTACTTATTTGAAATCCTCTTTTATTTTTACACATTCTCAATATTTTTACCTCCCCCAGGGAAACTGCTACAAAGAACTTGGGATGCATTAGTCGCCGGTGTTTTCAGTACATATATTATGATTCTATCCATAAAGAATGTTTTTGTTTCACCTTTGATAACTTTTTACAATATGATTGTTTCTTTAAAATAATACATGTGATGATGTGTCAGTATTGCTTTGGTTCATTAACCCCAGCTACCTTCAGATACTCCACTCTTTGATTACATCACAACTTAACCTTTTTCCGGCTGATGGGCACTGTCACTGTGGTATACATGCACATGTACAGTTAAAATATACCAGAGACCAACCAAATTCAAGAATGTGGTTGCCTGTTAGGAATGGAAGAAGGGAAATGGAGGGTAATATAAAGGGCGTCTTTGTGCATTCTACTTAGTTACTTCAAAAAAAAACCTCTAATAGCAAAAGTCAACATTTATTAATTCTGGAAACATTGATACATGGGTATTTGTCCTATCATTCTGTGCTGTGTTATCTTTAAAATAATTAGTAGAACACTAGTAGACTTGCAATATAGCTTGTGGGGTCACTCTCATTCTCCACATCCTACCTGAGTCCTCATAGCTCAGGAATTGGGTCAAGACCAAAGATCTTCCCTACTAAAGTGTGTTAAGACTCAGATACTGAAACATAAGGAGAAGCTGACCACATGCCCTTGCCCCCTACCAAAGAACTGAAAGAAAATTTTAGAGAATTCTAAAGCATTCATAAAAACTGAGCAAGGACAGGTTTCTCTTGAGGAAGAAAAAAATCCGTGGAACTTCAGGGTCAGAGTAGATCGTTAGCAGAATGAGATCTGATCAAGTACTGGAGCAAAGGTACAAGGAAGCATGTCAAGAATATGATGAACAATTAGGCAGGGACCTCACAGATGATTCCATTCTGCTCCTCTTCTATCTGTACTCAACTCACTGCTGTCCAAAATAGGCTGATAGAAAAAGTCTTCTCCCTATTTACAAAAGATAAACTCGGGGATGTTAGATTACCTTGGTGCCAGAACTAAAGAAAGACATTCAGTTCGCCTCTGGAGGTTGAAGGATAAAAATGGAAGCTCTGTATTGAGGAAGCACAAGAGGCAAAGAGAAGGGCCAGGCAGGCTCCTGTGGAAAGTGTTGGTCCTTGGGACAAGACTCAGGTGTGCTGCTACTTACCAGGGCAGGGCTGTAGAGTGGGTGGTCACAGGTAGACTATTTATAGTCTCTGTGGCCCTTGAGGGTTCAATAGTCAAAGCATCTCATTAGTCAAACTCTTGCAAATCCTTATGGAGCAAGTCTCAGAGAGGGAAGAGCTTCATGTTGGCTGACTTCCTCATTCTGAGAGGTCAGGAATATGCATTGGTATGCATTACTTTCTCTTCCCTCCACCTCCTTCTTCTCATATCCACTTCAAATAACTTACAAACATGGGCACACCTATATTCTGTAATTGATGCTAGTCTTCTTCCACAATATATCTTGCAAGAAACCGCTACCCTAACTACAATGTCAGGAAGACTAACACCTCATTTAGGCTAAAAAAAAAAAAAAAAGTGTATTTATAAAGTGATATGAATTCCTGATATACATACAAGTGATAATATAGTGAATGTATCCTAAAAAATGAAAGCACCAACAACTATTTCTATGTATATTACTCATTGGAGGTTTATCCAATTTCTACATATTATTTCAGCACTTTCTATTTTCTGTAATCCAAATCAGCTGAACACATAACAGACATTTTATTACCTTTTGAAAGTTTTACTACCACTTTTTTCAATTTCAAATTAGTAACTTCAATATACATTTCTTTTCCACTATGGGTTGAGACTATTGCTCTTTGTTATCAACAATGTTGAAGTAGATTATGAATGATCAGATACCCAGTCAACATGACACACAATGTACCTTGGTGATTGTAACTAACTGTTGTTTGGGGTGTGTTCCTTAAGACAGTAAACTTGTTTTTTGCTGACTGATACATTACCATAATTAAGACCTGTAATTCTGATGCAGGGGTAGATACAACAGAGCTCTTGATCTGAAAAGAGAGCCCCTCAAAAAAGACCAACACGTAAATGGGCAGTTTATGACTAAAATGGTATTGCAGAGAATGGCTCCATTCTTTAATAAAAACAAAGGGCTCTCCAGAAATATCATAAATATATACTTCCCAAAAGAAGAAAAATAATGGGCTATAGCATGTGAAAGAGTCTCAACCTCATAATAAATATTATTATTTAATATTATGTAATAATATTTTATACCCACTAAATCGTCGCAATAAATGAAAATGTATTGTTGAAGAAGTCAAACACCAGGGACTTCTAAAACAAACAAAAAAAAAAACCCAAACCCAGTGCAGTGGAGTCGATTCTGACTCATAGCGACACTATAGGACAGAGTTGAACTGCCCCATAGAGTTTCCAAGGAGCGCCTGGCGGATTCAAACTGTCGACCCTTTGGTTAGCAGCCGTAGCACCTAACCACTACGCCACCAGGGTTTCTGGGACTTCTAAAGGGAGTTTAAATTGATTCGATCACTTAGGAAAACCCTTTGGAACTACATGGAGGCAAACAGACCTTCACTATACCCAACAACATTACCCCAAGTATAAAACTCTTGCTCATTTGCAGAAGGACATGTACGAAAATATTCAAACAACTTCATTCATAATAGCAAAAAACTAGCTACCAGCAGTTCCATTGACATCAGAAGGAGGCTATTTTTTTTGAAATCACCATGCATGATGTAAAAATATACAGTATTGGAAATAAATGAATTAGTGCTACACCCGACAATAGGGTTGAACTTCAGAAGCACAATGGTGAGAGACACTATCAAGACCCCATATTTATCTATTATGATTAAATTTTTAATAAGTTTTATAAGAGGCACATTTATTTAATAAATCATCTACAGATTCATACAGCAGTGATATAAAGATGCTATTGAATACTTTGAAAATGCGAGATTGTAAAGCAAAAAATGATTAAATACTGGAAATTTCATAAAATACAACCTAATAGAAAAAATTGCAAAAAAAAAGATAAAAACAGAATTCACGATAATAGTTACCATTGGAAATTGGGAGGGTGATGTGATTAGATGACTGCAAGTGGAATCTTGGGGGTAGTAATGTTTTTTTTCTTAATTCAGTGATGGGTATATGTGTTTTCATTATACTTCTATTCTGTAAGAACTACAGATACATTTTATACATTACTTTGGGTATGATATTTTTTTATTGTGGTGAAAATAAACATAAAATTCACCATCTCAACTATTTCTATGTGTACAGTTCAGTGACACTGATTACTTTTTTCAAGTTATACAACCATTATCATGACCATTTTCCAATACATTCCACCACTTTTAACATAAACTCAATGCCCCCTAAGCAAAAACTTCCCCTTCCCCTGGTAACAACTAATAATCTTTCCTTTCTATTTATTTGCTTATTTCATGTAAGTGAGATCATACAGTATTTTTCCTTTTGTCACTGACCCATTTCACTCAATATTATGTTTTCAAGGTTCATCCGTATAGCAGCATGCATCAGGACTTCATTTCTCTTTATGGCTGAGTCATATTCCATTTTATGCATATACCACATTTTGTTTATCTATTTATCTGTTGATGGACATTTCCACCCTTTGGCTATTGTGAGAAGTGCTCAACAAACATTGATGTATAGGTTATATAGACATTTTAACAAGTTGAGGAAAGGCCTTTTATATTCCAGATTATAAATATATTCTCCCATGTTCTTCCAATATTAACGCCTGATTCTCAGATTTCATGGTACATGAGAATTTTCAAAAAGTGCTTCAGGAGTCTCTTCCTTCAGGTGTCTCCCCAGAGATTCAAAGTCAGTAATTTTTGGATAAGGTCCAGGACCCTGCAGTATGGACAAGTGTCTCAGGTGACTAGGGTCTTCAGGTGTTCTGTGGACATCAGTGTATGAAGGTCTGCACTAGAAAATACCTTGAGTGCGTTGTGGGGAGCTGTCCTCTAGCTTGATTAAAAACTACTGATAATTATTACAATGAGGATAAACAAATATAACCACTGAAGCAAGTGTTAAAAATATGTGAGACCCAAATTATTAGAAGACTTATGAATATAGGCCATACCTGGAACACAATAATACTATTTAAGTTTTATTGAATATTTACTACTGTGCCAGACATTTTTTGTAAGTACTCCTTATGGTTATGGGGGTTAATGTCCCAACAGGAATTGTACTTCAGATGGTCAGTCTAAGATTTTCATACTAATCATTTTTCCCCACACCGGGTATTAGACTGAGAAGGGGCATATGATCCTACTCTCAGTCATGAGATGGGAAGGAATATCTCTAGATGATTCCATGGGAAGGTCTATTACAATACACCCAGTAAAGGACAGTAAGTTTTCTCTCTGGGCAACATGTGTGGGTATAACACCTGCATCTGCTGCAGCAATCAGATGACGAGGGGAACAAGTTCTAGGATGGAACCACTTCATGGGAGACTAAATACAGTGCTTGTGTCCTGTTCTTGTGCATTCTCTATCTGTGAAGTCTTTTCCTTTTCATGAAAATTAACTCTTTGTATTGTTCGAGCACATTAGAGTCAGGATTTATATATCCTTATTGGATCTGGTGGGGCAGTGGTCAAGAGCTTGGCTGCTAAAGGAAAGGTCAGCAGTTCAAATCCACCAGCCACTCCTTGGCATCCTTATGGGGCAGTTCTAGTCTGTCCTATAGGGTTGACATGAGTCGGAATTGACTTGACAGCAACAGGTTTGGCATAGTTTTTGTTTTACTAGAATTGACGACTTCCACGTACAGGAAGCTCAAATACCTCAAAATCATCTCAAGCCAATCGAGATCACCTAATTAGCCAATTCTGTAGATGACGCCCACCACACATCAGTCAGTTTGTTGTGCTGTGGTGGCTTGTGTGTTGTTGTGATGCTTGAAGCTATGCAACCAATATTTCAAATATCAGCAGGGTCACCCATGATTGACAGCTTTCAGCAGAGCTTCCAGACTAATACGGATTAGGAAGAAGGAACTGGTGATCTACTTCTAAAAAACAAATAGCCAGTGAAACCTCATGAAAAGCAGTGGAACCTTGTCTGATATAGTGCTGGCAGATGAGCCCCTCAGGTTAGAAGACACTCAAAATACAACTGGGGAAGAGCTGCCTCCTCAAAGTAGAGTTGACCTTAATGACTTGAATGGAGTCAAGCTTTTGAGACCTTCATTTGCTGGTGTGCCACTACTCAAAATGAGAAGAAACAGTTGCAAACATCCATTAATAATCAGACAATGGAATGTACAAAGTGTTAATCAAGGAAAATTGGAGTCATCAAAAATGAAAAGGAAAGCATGAGGGTTGATATCCTGTGCATTAGTGAGCTGAAACGGACTAGTATTGGCCATTTTGAATTCAACAATCACATGGTCTTCTATGCCGGGAATGACAAATTGAAGAGGAATGGCATCACATTCATCATCAAATATAACATTCCAAGACCTATTCTGAAGTACAGCGCTGTCAGTGAGAGCATAATATCCATAGACCTATAAGGAAGATTAGTTCATATGACTATTATTCAAATTTATGCACCAACCACTAATGCAAAGATGAGGAAATTGAAGATTTTTTACCAACTTCTGCAGTCTGAAATTAATCAAACATGCAATCAAGATGCATTGATAATTAGAGCTGAATGGAATGTGAAATTTAGAAACAAAGAAGATGGATCCATAATTGGAAACATGGCCTTGATGATAGAAACTATACTGGAGCTTGCATGATAGATTTATGCAAGACCAATGATTTATTCGTTGAAAATATCTTTTTTCAACAACATAAATGGTGATTATACATGTGAACATCACAACATGGAACACACAAGAATAAAATTGAGTACATCTGTGGGAAGAGACAATAGAAAGCTCAATATCATCTGCCAGAACAAGACCAGAAGACTACTGCAGAACAGACCATCCATTGCTCATATGGAGTTCAAGATGAAGCTGAAGAAAATTAAAACAAGTCAGTGGGAGCCAAAGAACAACCCTAAGTATCTCACACCTGGATTTGGAAACTATTTCAAGAATACATTTGACACATTGAACACTAAAGACCCAAGATCAGACGAGTTGCAGGATGACATCAAAAACATCATTCATGAAGAAAGCAAAAAAGTCATCAAAAATACAGAAAAGACCAAAATGGATGTTAGAAGAGGCTCTGAAACTAGCTCTTGAACATAGAGTAGCTAAAGCAAAGGGGAGAAATAATCACATGAAAGGATTGAACAAAAGATTTCAAAGGGCAGCCTGAGAAGACAAAGTATTATAAAGAAATAGGCAAAGACCTGGAGTTAGAAAACCAAAATAGAAGAACAGGATTGGCATTTATCAAGCTGAAAGGACTGGAGAAAAGATTCACGACTTGAGTTTCAGTTTTGAAGTATTCTACGGGCAAAATATTGAAAGACGTAGGAAGCATTATAAGAAGATGGAAGAAATACACAGATTCATTGTACCGAAAAGAATTGTCCATGTTCGATGGCTTCACCAGGTAGCATATGATCAAGAACTGATGGTATTGAAGGAAGAAGTTCAACCTGCACTGAAGGTATTGATGAAGACAAGGCTCCAGGAATTGACAGAATACCAATTGTGATGCTTCAACAAATGGATGCAGTGCTGGAGGTGCTCACTTGTCTATGCCAAGAAATCTGGAAGACAGCTACTAGGCCAACAGAGTGGAAGAGATTCTTACATGTGCCCATTTCAAAGAAAGGTGACTGAACAGAATGTGGAAATTACTGAACAATATCTTTGTTATCACACATAAGTAAAATTTTGTTAAGATATCAAAAATTTTTCAAGCTGGATTCAGAAGAGAAAGTGGAACCTGGTATCAGATGGATCTTGGATGAAAGCAGAGAATTCCAGAAATACCTTTGTTTCATTGACAATGCAAAGGCATTCTACTGTGTGGATCATAAAATAATACAAATAACATTTTGAAGAATGGGAATTACAGAGCAAATAATCGTCTCATGCGGAACCTGTACTTAGACCAAGAAGCACTCATAAGAACAGAACAAGGGGATACTGCATGGTTGAAAATAAGGAAAAGTGTGTGTCAGGGTTATATCCTTTCACAATTATTATTCAATCTGTATGTTGAGCAAATAATCTGAGAATTGGACTATACGAAGAACACAGCATCAGGATGGAAGGAAGACTGATTTAACATCCTGCTACATGCAGATGACACAACCTTGTTTGCTTGAAAGTGAAGAGGACTTAAAGCACTTACTAATGAAGTTCATAGGCTACAGCCTTCAATATGGACTACACCTCAACATAAACAAAACAAAAAAATCCTCACAACCAGGCTAAAAGTAACATCCCAATAAACGAAAAAAACACTGAAGTTGTCATGGAGTTCATTTTACTTGAATCCACAATCAATACCCTTGGAAGCGACAGTCAAGAAATCAAATGACATTGCATTGGGCAAATCTGCTGCAAAGACCTCTTTCAAGCATTGGAAAGCAAAGATGTTACTTTGAACATTAAGGTGCACCTGAAGCAACCCATCATATTTTCAATTGTCTCGTATGAAAGCAAAACCTGGACAATGAATAAGGAAGACCAAAAAAGAATTGACACATTTGAATTATGGTTTGGGCAAAGAATATTGAATATACCATGGACTACCATAAGAAGGAACAAGTCTGTCCCGGAAGAAGTACAGAGTGTTCCTTCAAAGCCAGCATGCCAAGACTTCATCTCACATACTTTGGACATGCTATCAGGAGGGACCAGTCCCCGGAGAAGGATATCATGATTGGTATGACAGAGGGTCAGCATAAAAGAGGAAGACCCTAGGCAAGATGGATTGACACAGTGGCTGCAACAATGGGTTCATACATAGAAAGGATTGTGAGAATGTCACAGAACTGGACAGTGTTTCATTCTGTTGTGCATAAGCTTACTATGAGTTGGAATGGACTCGATGACATCTAACATCAAAGAACAGCTTATCATTGAGCCCAAGTACCCTCTCTCTGTGAACTCTCGTCTTCACAACACTCACATTAAATTGATAACTTATTATGAGCATAATGTTAAGAAATTCTTGATGTTATTAATACAATCCAATTATGTTGTAAAGTAGGATTTTAATAGGTAGTATTAAATTTTAAGCTTATAATGTGGAGGTGGTAATACATTTAGATCTAGGCAAAAGGAGTCCTTATGCTGGGCCCCAGCTCTAGAGGCCCTCTGGATTTCATAAACATTCAAAAAAATAAATTTATTAAAAAATATGGGAGCCTCGAGCACTTTGAACATTCGTAATCTTGTATGACTCATAATCTTACAGTTCCACTCTTGAGATTTATAATAACACTCAGGCCCCTCACAAGAATTTTTCATCAATTTTGGCCTGTCATTGAGACAAAAGTGACTGTGCCTAAATGCCACACTGCTCTATGGGCTGTGATGCTGATGACAGCAGTGAGAGATTATGTTCCAGAAACCAGGGAGAATTTGAATGGTGGAAATAGTTAAGTAAAAACAAACACGAATTAGTTTGTCAAATCCTTCCTCTCAAATGGCATTAATGTTTAGTTTTTGTAAAGTTTCTTTTCCCAGTAGTGCTGAGTATCCTCTTCATGTTTCAATAGATGTTGCAGGGGTACTCACACCAAACTTAACATTTGCAACCATTGCACATTCTGCAATACTATTTTACTTCTAAATCTGTACATATACAGGATGTAATATACATGAAACTTGGTACTATTTGTTTACTGTAATAGTCTAGATAATGCTTTTAAAAAGGTATATGATAAAATTAAAAACATTTAGAATTTTTTTCTGCAGTAATAACTTACCATTTATAATCCATTACAATGTGCACACTTGATGTATAAATTCATGCCTAATTTCTGGGTCACAATATGGATTTAAAACTTCTCATTGATAGTTTCAATTACTGCCATCTGAGTGAAGTTCCTCCAAATTGATTTTAATTTTTTAATAACTTTATTGAGATATAAATCAAATGCGATACAGTTTACTAATTCAAAGTGCACAATTCAATGGTTTTTAGTCTATTCACAGATATATGCAACCATCACTGCAGTCAATTTTAGAACATTTTCATCACTTCGAAAAGAATCTGTGTACCCTGTAGTTATCACTCCCTATCCTCTCATTCCACTCCCACCACTAACTCTAAACTATTCTCTTTCTCTATAGATTTCCCTGTTCTGGGTAATTTATTTAAATAGGAGTATGTAATATGTGGTCTTTTGTGACTGGCTCCTTTCACTTAGTATAATGTTTCAGACTTCATCCATGTTGTAGCATGTAGCACTACTTCATAGATTTTTATGACCAAATAATATTCCAATGTACATACATATCACATTTTGTTTATCCATCCATTACTTGACGATCATTTGAGATGCTGCAATAAACATTTGTGTACAATTTTTTGAGCGGACTTATGTTTCCTTTTTTTTTTTTTTTTTGATATATTCCCAGGATGAGATTACTGGGTCATATGGTAACTATGTTTAATAATTTGAGGAACTACAAGAATATTTTCCAAAATGGCTGTACCAGTTCACATTCCCTTCAACAATGTATAAAAGTTCCAATTTCTCCACATCTTTGCCAAAGTTTGTGTTTTTTTTCTTTTATTTAAAAAAAAATTTAATAGGTGCTATTTTTTTTATCCTAGTGGATGTGAGGTGGTATCTCACTAAAGTTCTGCTTTGCATTTTCCTGAAGATTAGTGATGTTGAGTATTTTTTCTTATGCATTTCTTCTTTGAAGAAACATCTGCTCAAGTCCTTTTTTTTTAAAATTGGTTATTTGTCTTTTCACGTTTGATTAAAAATGTAATATATGTGGTTTGCAAATATTTTCACTAGTTCTATGGATTGTCTTTTTATTTCTTTCATGGTATCCTTTGAAGCACAATGTTTTCAAATTTAATTTATCCATTTTTTATTTTTTGCATGTGCTTTCGGTGCCATATCTAAGAATCCTTTGCCAAACCCAAGGTCAAGATTTGTCCCTATGTTTTCTAAACATTTTACACCACTTTTAGTGCTTTCATTTAGGTCTTTGATTCACTTCAAGTTTTTTTTTTTTTTTTTTTTAATCTTATTTGAGGTAAGAGTTCTACTTTATACTTTTGCTTGTGGCTATCCATTTGCCCTAGTACCATTTGTCAGAAAGACTAGTCTTGCCCCATTGGATGATCTTGGCACCTTTGCTGAGATGAGTTTTATAAATATATATTTCAAGACTCTTCAGTTCTAATCGATTTATATGTCTATCCTTGCACCAGTACCATCTTGATTACTGTTGCTTTGTGGTAAGTTTGAAATCAAGAAGTGTGAGTTTTCCTACTTTGTTCTTCCTTTTCAAGACTGTTTTGGTTATTCTGTGTCCTTGCAATTCCATATGAATTTTAGAATCAGTTTGTCAATTTGTGTAAAGAAAAAATCTGGAATTCTGATGGGGACTGTGTTTAATCTGTAGATCAGTTTGGAAAATATTGCCATCTTAACAATTCATGTACATGGTGTATTTTTTCTAATTATTTAGCTCTTGTTAAGTTTATTTAAACAATGCTTTGTACTTTTCAATATATGTCTTATACTTCTTTGCTTACATTTATTCCTAAGTATTGTATTCTTTTTGATGCTTTTGTAAATGGAATTCTTTTCTTAGTTATATTTTTGGATTATTAATTGCAAGTGTGTAGAAATACAATTGATTTTTGCATATTGATCTTATATCCTGCAACTGTGCTGAGTGTGTTTATTAGTCCAAATAGTAATTTAGTTGATTCTTTAGGATTTTCTCTGCATCATCTCTCATATCATCTGCAAATACAGATAGCTTTACTTTTACCTTTTTAATTTGTGTACCTATTATTTATTTGTTTTCTTTTTAATTTTTTTTTGCATAATTCCCCTAGCTAGAACCACCACCACAGGTAGAAGTAGAAAGAATGGACATTCTTTTTTTTTTTTTTTTTCCTGATCCTAGAGGGAAGCACCCAGTCCATTAAGTACAATGTTAGCTGTGAGTTTTTCATAGATGTCATTTATGAGGTGGAGGAAAAGGATGTATGTAGAAGTGGTAAAACTATTATGTTGAAATGCATGAAATTGGCAGTTCTGTAGATCAAAAATTGAAATGCTGGCAATTTCACAGGGTTCATCTCAAAATAAGGAACAGCAAAAAAATGATAAATACAAAATTCAGGATAGCACTTACTTCTGGGAGATAGGGAAGGCCTCACAAGGGAATTCTAAGATGATCATAATTATCTACTTTTCAATTTAGGTGATGGTTATGTGCTTTTATTATATGAAGATTCTACAAGAACTACAGGTACATTACACACACTTTCTACGTATGACATATTTCACAAATAAAATTGAAAAAAGTCTTTCATACACCAGATTCTAAATAAATTCTAGTATTAAAACTATGGTTCCAGAACATAGAGCTCATCACTATTTCACAAGGGTCTTGTTAACCATACTTTCCCTAGGGACCAATCCCCAGGGTCCAAAATCTTTGGTCCTTGAATGAGGTCCAGGAACCTGCAGCTTTAACTAAGGCCCAAGATCCTGCAGGAGATTTAAGACCATCATTGGGTGAACCACTGCCCTAGCAAAGGCCTTTGGTGCTAGTCTGGGATCTGTTCCCAGAAGTGGTGCTGAAAACAATGGAACTCAGTAATGACCAGAACAGAAGGCTCTCTGGGCACTCAGTTCTCCAAGGAGTCATCCATTCTCACCAGGAGTAATCTCCTTAGTTTAAAAGTGATCCCCAGTAAAAGCAAACTTTCTACTTGGTTGCCTATAGCACCACACACAACACCTCCCTACATGGCAGAGTCCTTCTAAGACTGCAGTGATTCTATTAGCTTTATTAAAACACATTTGATGTGTGGATTTTATCTGAAATGAAAAAGAAGCAATCAAAATGGTAACACAAGAAATAAATGAAAAAATGAAAGTCGTTGCTAGCAAGTAATCAATGAGAAGGAATCAAAGCAAATCAACTGTCAGGAAAATATAATTTGCCTTAGCCTGCAAACCCAATAATTATGTCTTTGTTTATATTACTAGGTTCACCTGAAATGCTGATATATATTTAAATTAAGGTAAGCAAAGCTAAGTGCTAAAGCAAATGTTAAAAAATGTGTGAAAGCAAAAGAATTGAAAGGACCAAGGATAGGGGATTAGATATGGAATACAACGATACTAGCTAAATTTCAATGAGTACTTACTGTGTGCCAGATATTGTGCCTATTGAGTTTCCAACAGTAATTACATTTTAGATCGGTGTCACACAAAGTGTAATACTTGGACTATGCACACAGGCATCACATATGAGCTTGTTAGAAGTGCACATTCATGGGCCCACCTCACACTAACCAAAACCAAAACCAAACCCATTGCTGTTGATGTAATTCCTACTCATAGCGACCCTATAGGACAGAATAGAACTGCCCCCATAGGGCTTACAAGGAGCAGCTGCCGGATTTGTCAAATGTTTATCCACTATGGTACCAGGGTGCTGAAATCACTGAGGAAGGACACAGGAATCTGTGTACTAACAAGTTCTCCAGTTCTCATATGTGTTAAGGATGGAAAACAACTGTTTTAGACAATATGTAAAATCAACTCATAATAATTCTGTTCTCCTCATCAGAGAATAAAGAAGAGGTCTGTATGTCCCAGTTCAGGCTTATAAGTTGTGAAAGGATGTCTTCTGAGTTACTCATTGGAAAAGTCACCTCATTATTAAAAGAAGAAGTCATAGTCAGCTTTCTGGGATATAATGCATGCAAGTGATATAGCCAACTGGTGGCCTTCATAAAAACCTGCCCTAGTATGCAATCAATCAAATATCACAAAGCTAGAGAAGAGCAAAATCACTTTCCATACCTATTTTGCACTGCTGTTAGTCATTATGGTATATAATAATTGTAGCAAAAGAATTGAAAGCAGGAACACAAACAGATACTTGTACACCAATGTTCCTTGTGGCAATATTCACAATAACCATAAGGTGGAAACAGGCTCAATGCCAACCAACAGATGAATGGATAAACAAAATATCATCTATGCAATGGAATACTTCTGGCCATAAGGATAAATAAAGCCCTGATACATGCTACAGCATAGATGAACCTTGAAAGCCTTATGCCAAGTGAAATGTCAGTTACAAAAGAATAAATATCTTATGATCCCACTTATATGAAATACCTAGAATAGGCAAGTGTATAGAGACCAAACTCTATTAGTGGTTATCAGGGGTGGTGAGGAGGAAAAAGAAAGGAAGACTCATTGTGTAGGGGATACTAAGCTAAGAGTGATGCAAAAATTTGAAAATGGGTAGTAATGACTGTTGAATAACATGAAGAATGTAATTAATGTCACTGAATAGTACATGTAAAAAATGTTGACATGACAAATGTTTTGTTACATACATATTGGCCAAATTAAACATAAAAAAATAAATGCTTTAGCATGTCTTGCTAACAAGGTAAAAATTGTCACAAGACAGAAGCGTGTGTAAGTAAATATATACATAGGTAAAAATGCATATGAATTAATAATAAAGATAAAATGATTTTTATTATCAAAATGTTAAGGAAAAAAACTTGTTACTAGAAGGGTCTAACATTCTGATTCGCCCAGTATTCTTTCACTATGACTCATTCTAGAAGCCCAAGCCTAAAGCAGATAACACAATCATGAAAAGGAAAATGTTCTCCATAGGAGTTTCTTCAAGGCTCCCTTCATGTCCCTGTTCCTCAGGCTGTAAACAAATGGGTTCATCATTGGAGGGACCACAGTGTACATCACTGAGGCTACTGCTGTCTTCTTGGAAGAATGAGTAACTGCAGAACTAATGTACACCCCAAAAACTGTCCCATAGAATAAGAAAACCACTGACAGGTGAGACCCACAGGTGGAGAAAGCTTTATACATTCCACCAGTTGATGGTATTCTCAGAATGGAAGAAATAATTTTAATGTAAGAGAAAATAATCCCAAGGAGTGGACCACCACCCAGTATACTAGTTAGTAAGTATACCAGGATGTTATTGACAAGAGTATTGGAGCAGGCAAGTTTGATGACCTGAGCAAGCTCACAGAAGAAGTGAGGGATTTCCCTGTCTGTGCAGAAGGACAGCCTTAGTATCATCAGACTGTGGAGCAGGGCATCCACCAAACTAATGAACAAGGAGAGTAGAATCAGCAGACCACAGAGGTGAGAGTTCATGATGACTGTATACCTCAGTGGTTGGCAGATGGCCACATAGCGGTCATAGGCCATTGCTGCAAGGAGAAAATTTTCCATGCCTGCAAATATCATGAGGAAGCAAACCTGGGTGAGGCAGCCTGTGTAACTGATGGATTTGTTCTGTGTCTGGATGTTCACCAGCATCTTGGGGACCGTGGTGGTGCTGAAACAGATGTCAGTGAAGGACAGGTTGGAGAGGAAAAAGTACATGGGGGTGTGGAGGTGGGAGTCTGAGCTGATGGCCAGGATAATGAGTAGGTTCCCCAACACAGTGACGAGGTACATGGTCAGGAATAGTCCGAACAGGAAGGGCTGCCGTTCTGAATCCTCTGAGAGCCCCAGGAGGGAGAATGCTGCTACACCAGTTTGGTTTTCTGATGTCATGTTGTTGATGAGTCTGATGATGGAAGTGATAGGAAAGAGATCTAAAAGAGGTGCTTATTTCAGAGAAATTCTCACATCTGTATTGTGAAACGAAGTGAATACTACAAATCTTTCTACTCTCTGTCTCCTTCTCCCTCCTCCTCTTTCTATTCCTTCATCTGTCTTTGTCCCATCCTCCCTTCCTCCCTCCTTCTGTTTTCTCTCTTATTCATTACCATACCACTGCAGCATATCTCCCCCCAAATTTCCACCTGAATAAAGACCCTAATAGCCTCCTTGTTTTTTTTTTTCTTGTTGTCTTTCTGTGCCTTGAGTCAAATCAGACTCATAGCAACCCTATAAAACAAAGTAGAACTGTCCCCTAGGGTTTCCAATGAGCAGCTGGTAGATTTGAACTGCTGATCTTTTGGTTAGCAGCCAAACTCTTAGACACTATGACACTAGTGCTCCTTGCTTTAAAAGCCTTCAACTCTCTGACCGCATAGGTAGTATTTATGTGTTTATTGAATATCTATTCTTTATCCATATTGTGCCAAGTAATAGGAATAAAAGAGAAAAAATGCATAACTTTTTCCTTGAGAATTTTTTTTTTTCGAACTAGCAGAAAAACAAACTCTACATCCATGTTTTAGAACAATGGTCCTTAAACTGCTTCTTGTCAGAATCAGTTGAAGGACTTGTTGAGCCCCCACACTCAGACTATTGGCTTCAGAATTTGGGGTCTATGGCTCTAAAATTGTTCTTTCTAACAAATTCTCAAATGCTATTGCTGATGGCCTGGGACTATACTTTGAGGTCTACTCTTCTAGAACATCGACCATTGTGGTTCATGTACAATCAACTCATCTGCAGGGAGGAAAAGATGTGGTGCACTTCATGAGGAGATGGGGACCTGGCTCACCAGGCTCTGCAGAGGGACTTGGGGAGGAGTTCAACTCTTGACTCAATCAAGCTTCTTCATTTTCATTTTTTCCTCAAAATTTGTCCTTTCAATTTTCTTTTTCCACCGGAATGTCCCATCATTTAGGTTCTTATCCCTTGTTGTTATTGTTCTAATTAATAGAGGTATTATCAGAATTGATAATAATAAAGTTCAAAGTTTTCAAAAGCTGCTGTCATTACCACTACTAACACTTACTGAGCTCTGGCTATTCCAAGCCATTTTTAGGATTTGCTACAGATTCCATCACTTGCCTCTTGAAAAGTTCCAACTGAATTGAAACCCAGTTGCTTTCCATGGTGTTCAAAGTCACCTAAACTCTGACCACGCAGGTAGTGACAGCATCAAAACAAGACCCACAGTCAGGAGCTGATGGCAAGATAGAGTGTGCTACGTGAAACTTCATGCTGTTATCCTATTATGTCAACGAGACTCTTTTCTTCCAATTAGTTGAAGATGGAAACATTATTCCCATAAATGATATATACCCATTGCCATCTAGGCGATTCCAACTCATAGCATCCCTACAGAACAGAGTGACAGTGCTGTATAGAGTTTCCAAGGCTGAAATCTTTGCGAAAACAGACTGCCACATCATTCCCCGATGGAGAAGCTGGCGGATTGGAACCGCCAACCTTTTAGTTAGCATCAGAGCTCTTAATCCCCGCACCACAAGGTCACCAATGTGATATGTGGGACATCATTTTTCCCCAAAACAGAAGAATGTGAGGAAAAAGAAAATACATGGTCTACAAAAACTGGAGGAAAAAAAAAAGCAACAATATGTAAGTGTGTCCGAGGCAGAATCCTGATATCTTTGCTTTTTAACACTTTTAAGAGGTCTTTGGCAGCAGATTTGCCCAATGCAATATGCCATCTGATTTCCTGCCTGCTGCTTCCGTGCACGTTGATTGTAGATCTCGGTAAAATGAAATCCTTGACAACTTCAATATTTTCTCCCTTTATCATGATGTTGCTTAATCTGAGTTGTGAGAATTTCCGTTTTCTTTATATTTAGATGTAATCCATGGTGATGAAGGCTGTAATCTTTGATCTTCATCTGTAAATGCTTCAAGCTCTTTTAATGTTCAGGAAGCAAGCCTGTGTCATCTGCACATTGCAGGTTGTTTATGAATCTTCCTCCAGTCCTGATGCCCTATTCTTCTTCATAAAGTCCTGCCTCTAAGATTATTGCCTCAGCATACAGGTTGAATTAGCATGGTGAAAAGATACAACCCTGACACACACTATTCCTGATTTTAAACCATGCTGTGTCCCCTTGTTCTGTTTGAACAACTGCCTCTCAGCCTGTGTACAGGCTCTGCATGAGCACACTTGAGTGTTCTGGAATTTCAGTCTTTCTCAGTGTTATCCATAATTTGTTATGATACACACAATTGAATATCTTTTCATAGTAAATAAAACACAGGTAAACATCTCTCTGGTATTCTCTGCTTTTAGCCAATATCCATCTGACATCTGCAACGATATCCCTCATATCACATCCTCTCCTTTGTTCCACATCCTCTTCTGAATTACCTTCAGCAAAATTTTACTTACTTGTGATATTAATGAAATTGTTCAAAGTTTTCTGTATTCTGTTGAATCACCTTTCTTCGCAACGGGCACAAATATGGATCTCTTCCAGTCAGTTGTCCAGGTAGCTGTCTTCCAAATTTCTTGGCATAGATGAGCGACCACTTTCAGCATTAAATCTGTTAGTTGAAATATCTCAGTTGGTATCCCATCAATTTCTGAAGACTTGTTTTTCACCAATGACTTCCGTGCAACCTGGACTTCTTCCTTCAATACAAGCGATTGTCATCATATGCTACCTCCTGAAATGGTTGAGCATCGATCATTTTTTTTTGTGTGTGTAGTAACTCTGTGTATTCCTTCCATCTTCTTTTGATACTTCTTGTATTGTTCAATATTTTGCCCATAGAATTCTTCAGAACGGCAACTCAAGATTTGAATTCTTTCTTCAGTTCTTTCAGCTTGAAAAATGCCAAGCATGTTCATTCCTTTTGGTTTTATATTTCCAATTATATTTCATTATAATACTTTAAATTGTCTTCTGGAGTTAACCTTTGAAATCTTCTGTTCAGCTCTTTTACTTCCACATTTCTTCCATTTACTTTAGCTACTCTGTGTTCGAGGGCAAGAGTCAGAGTCTCTTCTGACATCCATTTTGATCTTTTATTTCTTTTCAGTCTTTTTAACGGCCCTGTGCTTTTGTAATGTATGATGTCTTTGATGTCATCCACAACTCATCTGGTCTTCAGTCACTGGTGCTTAAAGTCAAAAATGAAAGATGTCACTTTGAAGATTAAGATGCACCTGATTCAAACTATCGTTTTTCAATGGTCTCATACACATGGGAAATATGGACAAAAAATAAGGAAGATTAAAAAAGAATTGATGCATTTGAATTATGGTGTCGGCAAAGAATATTTAAAATACCATAGACTTACAGAAGAACGAACAAATCTGTTTTGGAGGGAGTAGAGCCAGAATGGTCGTTAGAAGCAAGGTATGTGAGAAATTGTCTCAGGTCCATTGAACATGTTATCTCCAGTCCCTGGAGAAGAACATTACGCTTGGTAATGTAGAGGGTGAGCAAAAACTAGGAACACTGTCAACGAGATGGATTGACACAGTGGCTACAACAATGGGCTTAAGCATAACAAGGATCACGAGGATGGTGCAGGACCAGGCAGTGTTTTTTTCTGTTATACATAGGGTCACTATGAGTCAGAGCTGACTCACTAGTACATAACAGCAACAACAACAATCAGAACTGAGAATAAGAAAGACATACTCTATCAGCACAACCATCTAGGCTTCTTACAGAGGGTCTCAATGGTAGTAGAAAAAGAAGAAAGTTTGCCAAGTCATCTTAAAGGAGAAAAAAGACACTAGCAAAGTATATGAGGACACATTAAATACTTATATAGTTGTAGGACTTAAAAAATTTAATCAGTACAAGTTGCTTAGCAAGGAGCCTGGCATCTGGTGAGTGTGAAGTACTATTTAAGACTATCATGATAATCGAATACAATAATGGAACTTATTTTTTAGTAATTCCTTACCTTCTCAAATGCAGCAATGTATGAAATAAACGCATATACACTCTTTTCTGTTTAACTGCCACTCCCATTTTTACATGTAAATCAATGGAAAAAGAAACCACAGAATTTCAAATTTCAAATGGAATAATTAGTTTCTTATTAATAGATTTTTACTTCTAAATTTATTTTCTTCTTCCTTTCCTCTCTTTTCAGATAGCCCACTGTGACCTGTCCTTCTCTTCTTCTCTTCCATTTTATGCCAGAGGATTAGAATAACCCCTCACTGCTCAGTAGCTTCATTCATCCCCTCTTCCTTTTATGTTTTGACTTATAGTCTCCATAGTATAAGTAGCAGGTGTTAGGAAAAGAAATATTGAAAATCAATCATGGAATTTTGGCTCTTCTTTCCTTCTGTTTCTGGCTGGGCCACATCAAACCTGGGGTAGGAAACATGGGCACTGGCTCTTATGAGAATCCTGAGGTTGTGTACCAAGTTAAACTCTAGTACACTTCCATTTCTGAAGTTAAAATGAGCCTCCTGAAAATACCTGGATCCCTAAAACCAGGTAAGAGTTGATTGACTACAACCTCGATGCATTTTCCCATTTTTCTGATGAATCAGCACCTTAGAAAAAGTCGTGAAAGTGCCTATTTCTAAGGTCAACAACTCATTAGGAATCTTATTTTTTTTATCTTAATGGTACTAGGCAAACAAACTCTGTCCCCTCAACACAAATATCCAGGCAGCTTGACAGGAGGGTCCGACCTTAAGCATGGGGTCCTGACAACAAGCAACCTTAATAGCATCAACTAATTGGTGTAATAGTTGGACTCAGACAGACCTAACTTTAATCCAGTCTCTAGCACTTGGTTTATCAACAAGAATATTTCTAGAACTCTTTGAGAATCTTCCATTACCTCATCGTATAGTGGGAACCATCACAAAACATTACAGGAATTTTATAAGGATGAGAAATGAACAGATAAAACCCTCAAAAAAGGTGTTCAGCATATGACACCCTCTGAGTATTTCCTGTTGTGTTTTGTTCTGCATGAGCACAACCTGATGGTTCATTATAGAAAGAGTAATTGGTGCACCAAAATAAAAGAAGTATAAAGACAGAAAAAACATCCCTAGCAAGATAACTGCAAATTTTAGGGAGGAATAGATATGCTAAAACTCTCCCGGTACTCTTCCTCATGTAAAAAAACATGGGAAAGAAAGAATCCAAGTGAATATGAATGATATCAGTATTCATTTCTAATGATATAAAACATATAGAAATTAAAATGAATTAAGCACACCTAGATGTATTTTTTTTTTAGATGTATCAACACAAATCCCAAAAGAGAAAAGTACCTTGTCTAAAATGACATCTATAGTAAGGAAAAATTTAAATAAGTTTTAAAATTACATAGATATAAATTTACACTTTTTATTCTGAAACATTTCAAGAATCTGAGCAGTACAGAGAACAATAAAAGCCTGGTTTTTCACCACACTTCACCATCAAATTAAAACCAACGTCACTGTACAATTTCTGTAGAAATTATTGAATGGGAACCTAAACCACCGTGTAAATCTTCAGCAAAAACACAATAAAGTATTATTTAAAAAAATATGTTGCCACACTTTCATTGTTTTTTTTTAATGAAATAATGTGTACTTACTTGAAATACTCCTTTATTTTTCACATTCTCAATATTTTTCCCTCTTTCAGGAAAACTAACACAGAATTTGTATGTGCTGATCTCCTGTGTTTCCAATACCACTATTATGATTCTATCCATAAATAATATTTTAGTTTTGCTTTCATACTTTTATATACAGTAATTGCTTCTTAAAATGATACATTTAATGATTTATCAGTCTTGGTATACTTTGTTTTGGTTCATTAACTCTAGCTACCTTAAGATTTTCCATTCTTTGTTTACATCACAATTTATCCTTTCTCTAGCTGATGGGCATTTTTATTGTGGTACACACACACACACACACACACAGTTTAAAATGCACTGGAGACCAATGAAATTCAAGACCATGGTTGCCTTTTAGGAAGGGAAGAAGAGAAATGAAAGGGAATATAAAGGATGTGTCTTACTCATGCACATTATTTTGTTACTTTAAAAAAAGAACTTTAATGGCAAAATGTCAACATTTTTAATTCTGGAAACATTGAAACATGGGTGTTTGCTCTATTACTCTGTGCTGTGCTACATTTAAAATATTCAAAAGAACACTGGTTCACTTGGGATGTAGCTAGTGGGGTCTCCCTGCTTCTCCATCTACTTTCTGAGTCCTCATATCACAGTAATCAGGACAAGACCAAAGATCTCCCCTACTAAAGTGTGTCAAGGCCCAGGAACTGAAAGATAGGGAGAAGGTGACCATATGCCCCAGCCCCCTGCCAAATAAATAAGAGAATATTTTACAGAATTCTAAAACATTCATAAAAATTGAGCAACGACAGTTTTCTTTTGAGGATGAAAAAAAAATCTCTCCAACTTCAGGGTCAGAGTAGGTGACTAGGAGACTGACAGCTGCTGAAGTACTTGTGCAAAAGTACAAGGAATTATGTCAAGAAGATGAGGAACAGTTAGGCAGGGACCTCACGGATGATTCCATTCTGCTCCTCTTCTACCTGTACTTAACT
Organism: Loxodonta africana; assembly: GCF_030014295.1. Taxonomy (NCBI): domain Eukaryota; kingdom Metazoa; phylum Chordata; class Mammalia; order Proboscidea; family Elephantidae; genus Loxodonta; species Loxodonta africana. The sequence goes on from NC_087344.1 coordinate 20,005,963, forward strand.
CACTGCTTCCCCAAATAGGCTGATAGATAACGACCTCTCCTATTTGCAAAAGATAAACTAGAGGGTGCCAGATTACCTGGGTGTTACCGCTAAGAAATGGCATTCAGTTCTCCCCTGAAGGTTGAAGGATAAAAATGGAAGCTCTGTATTGAGGGAGCACAGAAGACAGGGAAGGACCAGGTAGGATCCTGTGGAAAGTGATGGCCCCTGGGAGGAGGTCCAGGTGTGCTGCCTACTGACCTGGGCCAGCTGTTGAGTGGGTGGTCACAGGCAGACTATTTATAGTCTCTGTGGCCCTTGAGGGTTCAATATCCAAAGCTCCTCATTAGTCACACTTGTTTGCAAATCCTTATGGAACAAGTCTAAAAGGAGAAAGAGCTTCACTTTGGCTGACTCCTGCATTCTGAGAGGCCAGGATTATGCATTGGTATGCATCACTTCCTCTTCCCTCCACCTCCTTCTTCTCACATCCATCTCAAGTACCTCACACACATGGACACACCTCCATTTGTAACTGATGCTGGTCTTGTTCCATTATGTACATTGAAAGTAATCGCTGTGCTATCTACAACATCAGGAAGACTGACACCTCATTTAGGCTAAAAAATATAGTGTATTTATATAGTGATATGAATTCCTAATAGAAATACAAGTGATAATATAACAAATATATCCTAAAAAATGCAAATACTAACAACTATTTCTGTATATATTGCTCATTGAAGTTTTATCTGGTTTCTACATACCATATTCAGCATTTTCTAAAATACTTTCAGGAATCAATATGGACTGAACATGTAACAGATATTTTACTCCCTTTTTTAAAGTTTTACTACCAACTTTTCCCAATGTCAAAGTAGTAGCTGCAATATACGTTTCTTTTCCACGGTGGGTTGAGATTAGCACATTTGGTTATCGATAATGTTGAAGTAGATTATAGATGATCAGATAACCAGTCACTGTCATACAATGTAACTTGGTGGTTGTAAACTAACAGTTGTTTGGGGTGTGTTCCTTAAGACAGCAAACTTATTTTCTCCTGACTGGTATGCTACCAAAATTAAGACCAGCAATTCTGATGCAGGGATAGATACAACAGATCTCTTGGTCTGAAAATAGAGCACCCCAAAAAAGATCAACACATAAATGGAGTGTTAATGTATGAAGTGGTATTACAGAAAAAAGATTCATTATTTAATAAAAACAAAAGCTCACTAGAAATATCATAAACATATACTTCCCAAAAGAGCTCTCAATCTCTTTATAAATATTAGCATCTGAAAGAGCTCTCAATCTCATAATAAATATTATTACATAAGAATAGTTTTTTGAATAGTTATGGTGAAAGAATACAACCCTGGTGCACACCTTTCCTGACATTAAACCAATCAGTATCCCCTTGTTCTGTCTGAACAACTGCCTCTTGATCTATGTAAAGGTTCCTCATGAGCACAATTAAGTGTTCTGGAATTCCCATTCTTTGCAACGTTAGCCATAATTTGTTATGATCCACACAGTTGAATGCCTTTCCATAGTCAATAAAACACAGGTAAACATCCTTCTGGTATTCTCTGTTTTCAGCCCGGATCCATCTGACATCAGCAATTATATCCCTGGTTCCACATCCTCTTCTGAAACTGGCCTAAATTTCTGCCAGTTCCCTGTACATATACTACTGCACCCATTTTTGAAAGATCTTCAGCAAAATTTTGCTCACATGTGATATTAATGATATTGTTCTATAATTTCCACATTCGGTTGGATCACCTTTCTTGGGAATAGGAATAAATATAGATCTCTTCCAGTCAGAAAGGGGCTTCAGGATTGGAGGAAGACTCATTAACAACCTGCATTATGCAGATGACACAACCTTGCTTGCTGAAAGTGAAGAGGACTTGAAGCACTTACTAATGAAGATCAAAGACCACAGCCTTCAGTACGGATTGCACCTCAACATAAGGAAAACAAAAATCTTCACAACTGGACCAATGAGTAACATCGTGATAAACGGAGAAAAGATTGAAGTTGTCAAGGATTTCATTTTACCTGGATCCACAATCAACACCTATGGAAGCAACAGTCAAGAAATCAAAAGATGTATTGCATTGGGTAAATTTGCTGCAAAGGACCTCTTTAACGTGTTGAAGAGCAAAGATGTCACCTTGAAGACTAAGGTGGGCCTGACCCAAGCCATGGTATTTTCAATCCCATCATATGCGTGTGAAAGCTGGACAAAGAATAAGGAAGGCCGAAGAAGAATTGATGCTTTTGAATTGTGCTGTTGACAAAGAATATTGAATATACCATGGACTGCCAGAAGAACGAATAAATCTGTCTTGGAAGAAGTACAACCAGCATGCTCCTTAGAAGCAAGGATGGCAAGACTGCATCTTACATACTTTGGACATGTTGTCAGGAGGGATCAGTCCCTGGAGAAGGATGTCATGCTTGGCAGAGTACAGGGTCAGTGGAAAAGAGGAAGACCCTCAAAGAGGTGGATTGAAACAGTGGCTGCAACAATGAGCTCATGTATAACAAGATTGTGAGGATGGCACAGGACCGGGCAGTGTTTCATTCTGTTGTGCATAAGGTCACTATGAGTCGAAACCGACTCAACCGCACCTAACAATAACAATAGTTTATACCCACTAAATCGTCACAATAAATGAAAATATTCTGGTGAAGATGCGAAACAGCAGAGACTTCTAATGGGAGTTTAAAATGATTCACTGACTTAGAAAAACTCTTTGAAACTGCAGGGAGGTGAACAGACCCTCCTCAATACTCAAAAACATCACCCCAAATATAAAACTCTTGCTAATTTGCACCAGGAACATGTACAAAAATACTCAAACAACTTCATTTACAATAGCAAAAAACTATCTAAAAACAGTCCCATTGACATCAGAGAAGAGGTTTTTTTTTCTTTAATTTTCCATGCATAATATAAAAGTATACAGCATTGAAAATAAACGAATTAGTGCTACACCCAGCAATAGGATTGAACTTCAAAAGCACAATGGTGAGAAAAACAATCAAGACCCCAAATTTATCCATTAAGATTAAACTCTTAATAAGTTCCCTAAGAGGCACATTTTTTAATAAGTCATCTAAGGATTCATAACAGCAGTGATATAAAGATTCTATGGAATACTTTGAAAATGACAGATTGTAAAGCAAAAAAAAAAAAAAAGATCAACTGCTAGAAATTTCATAGATTATAAACTAATAGAAAAACATCAAAAATATATATATATAAATACAGAATTCCTGATAATAGTTGTGATTGGGAATGGGGAGGGTGATGTGATTAGATGACTGTTCAAGTGGAATCTACAGTGATAGTAATGTTTTTGTCTTAATCTAGTGATTGGTAAAAAGTAAAGTACTATACTGATATGTGCAAAGAGCTGGAGATGGAAAACCAAAAGGGAAGAACATGCTTGGGGTTTCTCAAGCTGAAAGAACTGAAGAAAAAATTCAAGCCTCAAGTTGCAATAGTGAAGGACTCTATGGGGAAAACATTAAATGACACAGTAAGCATCAAAACAAGATGGAGGGAATACACAGAGTCATTATACCCAAAAGAATTAGTCGATGTTCAACCACTTCAAGAGGTGGCATATGATCAGGAACTGATGGTACTGAAGGAAGAAGTCCAAGCTGCTCTGAAAGCATTGGTGAAAAACAAGGCTCCAGGAATTGATGGAATATCAATTGAGATCTTTCAACAAACAGATGCAGCACTGGAGGTGTTTACTCATCTATGCCAAGAAATATGGAAGGTAGCTTCCTGGCCAACTGACTGGAAGAGATCCATATTTATGCCTATTCCCAAGAAAGGAGATCCAACTGAATGTGGGAATTACAGAACAATATCATTAATATCACATGCAAGCAAAATTTTGCTGAAGATCATTCAAAAACAGCTGAGCAGTATATTTACAGGGAACTGCCAGAAATTCAGGCCGGTTTCCAAAGACAGTGTGGAGCCAGGGGTATAATTGCTGATGACAGATGGATCCTGACTGAAAGCAGAGAATACTAGAAAGATGTTTACCTGTATTTTATTGACTGTGCAAAGGCATTCGACTGTGTGTATCATAACAAACTATGGATAACATTGCAAAGAATGGGAATCCCAGAACACTTAATTGTGCTCATGAGGAACCTTTACATAGATCAAGAGGCAGTTGCTCGAAGAGAACAAGGGGATACTGATTGGTTTAAAGTCAGGAAAGGTGTGCATCAGGGTTGCATTCTTTCACCATACCTACTCAATCTGTATGCTTAGCAAATAATCCTAGAAGCTGGACTATATGAAGAAGAAAGTGGGACCAGGATTGGAGGAAGATTCATTAACAACTTGCATTATGCAGATGACACAACGTTGCTTGCCGAAAGTGAAGAGGACTTGAAGCACTTACTAATGAAGATCAAAGACCACAGCCTTCAGTATGGATTGAACCTGAACATAAAGAAAACAAAAATCCTCACAACTGGACCAATGAGCAACATCATGATAAATGGAGAAAAGATTGAAGTTGTGAAAGATTTCATTTTACTGGAATCCACAATCAACAGCCATGGAAGCAGCAGTCAAGAAATCAAAAGATGTATTGATTGGGTAAATCTGCTGCAAAGGACCTCTTTAAAGTGTTGAAGAGCAAAGATGTCACCTTGAAGACTAAGGTGGGCCTGACCCAAGCCATAGTATTTTCAATCACATCATATGCATGTGAAAGCTGAACAATGAATAAGGAAGACCGAAGAAGAATTGACACCTTTGAATTCTGGTCTTGGCGAAGAATATTGAATATAATATGGACTGCCAAAAGAACAAACAAATCTGTCTTAGAAATACAGCCAGAATGCTCCTTAGAGGCAAGGGTCGCGAGACTTAGCCTTACGGACTTTGGACATGTTGTCAGGAGGGATCAGTCCCTGGAGAAGGACATCATGCTTGGCAGAGTACGAAGCCAGAGGAAAAGAGGAAGACCCTCAGCAAGGTGGATTGACACAGTGGCTGCAACAACGAGCTCAAGCATAACAACGATTGCAAAGATGGCTCAGAACCAGGTCGTGTTTTGTTCTGTTGTGCATAGGGTCGCTATGAGTTGGAATCAACTCAATGGCACCTAGCAACACCAACAACAACAATAAACTTAGATTTAGGCAAAAGCAATCCGTACCCTGGGCCCCACTCTAGAAACCCTGTATATTTCATAAACACTGAAAAAAATAGATTTATTTAAAGAATACACAAGCCTTGAGCACTTCCAACACTTATAGTCTTGTATGACTCATAACCTTGAACTTGCACTCTTGAGATTTACAATACCATGCCAGGCCACAGAAAGAATATTTCATCATTTTTGGCCTAAGTCATTGAGACAAAGGTGAGTATGTCTAAATGCCATGAAGCTTTATGGGTTGTGATGCTGATGACATCAGTGAGAGATTAAGCTCCAGAAAGCAGGTAGAATTTGAATGGAGGAAGTACTTAATAAGAGAAAACACAAATTAGTTAATTTATCAAATCCTTCTCCTCAGATAGTATTACTGTTCAGTTTTTATGAAGTTTCTTTTCCCAGTAGTGTTGAGTATTCTCTTCATGTTCCAAAAGATATTGCAGTGGTATTCATAGCAACCTCAATATTTGCAACTGTTGCACATTTTGCAATTTATACTTAAATTTATATTTTAATATAAAATATATCTATTAAATTATATTTATATTACAATTTATATTACTTTAAATCTGTACCTATACAGGATGTAATATACATGAAACATGATACTATGTTTACGCTAAGAATCTATACAGTGCTTTAAAAAAGGTGTATGATTAAATTAAAAGTGTTCATAATTTTTTTCTGCTATAAAACTTACCATATATAACCTGTTGTAGGGTAAAAACATCACAAAGTTTAATAAAGCAAAATGAAAATTTTATTCAGCATATATTCAAAAAGGCAAGAGCTGGAAGTGGACAAGCATGCTGCCAGAGCTCATGTCTACCCAGATCCAAGGAAATATTACAGAATAGGAAAGAAGGGAAAACAAACAAGGATGTTGCTAGACTCATGTCTATCCAAGTCCATGGAAATATTACAGAATAGGCAAGAATGGGAAAACAGACAAGCATGCTGCCAGAGCCATGTCTGCCAGAGTCCAAGGAACATTACAGAGTCATCAGTATATATTAACATTACAAATGGGCAAAACCGTTGAAAAAGCTTCATCTTTTCAGAAATTAGCTAGAAAATGTGATCTACAATCATTGGTACAGGTTTCACTAATGACAGTCAGAAGGGCTTCACTGAGCCAACAAATTTTCTATTCACTAAATGCTAAAAGAAAAAAAGAAGAGCGGAAAGTCTTATGCATTCTGTTTGACTGGTTTATGTGAAAGGATCCCTAAAAGATATTTGCCAAGGTTGTCTTAGCTATTGTCTTTATAACTCAGGGCCCAGTTGATGTGTCCTTGTGAGTACTTGTGTGTCCAGGTCCAGCTGGGTCATATTCTGCATGCTTAAGAAAAGGGAATAATGATTCCAATAGTATTTCCTAAATGGATCCCATTACAATGTTTGCATGTAATATACACAATTCATAGCTAATTTCTGGGTCACAAAATGGATTTAAAACTTTTCATTTGTAATATCAAATACCACTATCTGAGCAGAAATTTTCCTCTGAATAGATTCTAATTTTTTAACAGCCATCATGGATTCAATGTTGTCCCCATAAAAATGTGTGTATCAATTTGGATGGACCATGATTCCCGGTATTATATAATTGTCCACAATTTTGACATCTGATGTGATTTTCTAATGCATTGTAAATCCTGCCTCTATGATGTTAATGATGCGGGATGGGTGGCAGTTGCGTTGATGAGGCAGAACTCAAATTTACAGACTGGATTGTTTCTTGAGCAGGTTTCTTTTGGGATATAAAACAGAGAAGCCAACAGAGAGACAGGGGGACCTCATGCCACCAAGAAAGCAGTGGCTGGAGCACAGTGCGTCCTTTGGACTCGGGGTTCCTGTGAGGAGAAGCTCCTAGTCCAGGGGAAGACTGGTGAGAAGGACCTTCGTCCAGAGCCCACAGAGAGAGAAAGACTTCCCCTGGAACTGATGCCCTGAATTTGGACTTCGAGCCTACTTTACTGTGAGGAAATAAATATCTCTTTTTTAAAGTCACCCACTTGTGGTATTTCTCTTATAGCAGCACTAAATAACTCAGACAATAACTTTATTAAGGTATAAACCAAAGCCATACAATTTACTCATTTAAAGTGTACAATTCAATGGTTTTTAGTAAATTCACATATATGTGTAACCATCGCCTTAGTCAATTTTAGAACATTTTCATCATTTTAAAAAGAAACGCTGTACTCTTTTTACACTTAATTCTGCTCATGATGAACCTGTATATAGTCCAAGAAGCAGTCGTTAGAACAGAACAATGGGATTCTGTGTGGTTTAAGTCAGGAAAGGTGTGTGTCAGGGTTGTATACTTTCACCATACCTATTCAATCTGTATGTGGAGCAAATAATCCGAAAAGCTGGACTATATGGAGAAGAATGGGGCATCCGGATTGGAGGAAGACTCATTAACAACCTGCAATATGCAGATGACACAACCTTGCTTGTTGAAAGTGAAGAGGACTTGAAGCACTTACAGATGAAGATCGAAGACCACAGCCTTCAGTGTGGGTTACACTTCAACATAAAGAAAACAAAAATTCTCACAACTGGACTAGTAAGTCACATCATGATAAACGGGGAAAAGACTGAAGTTGTCAAGAATTTCATTTTACTTGGATTCACAATCAAAACCCACAGAGGCAGCAGTCAAGAAATCAAAAGATGCATTGCATTGGGAAAATCTGCTGCAAAAGACCTTTTCAAGTGTTGAAAAGCAAATATGTCACCTTGAAGACTAAAGTGTGCCTGACCCAAACCATGGTGTTTTCAATCGCCTCATATGCATGTTAAAGCTGGATGATGAATAAGGAAGGCCAGAGCAGAATAGATGCCTTTGAATTGTGATGTTGGTGAAGAATATTGAATATTCCACGGAGTGCCAAAGAACAAACAAATCTGTCTTGGGAGAAGTACAACCAGAATGCTCCTTAGAAGCAAGAATGGTGAGACTAGGTCTCACACACTTTGGACATGTTATCAGGAGGGATCAGTCCCTGGAGAGGGACATCATGCTTGGTAAAGGAGAGGGTCAGACAAAAAGAGGAAGACCCTCAATGAGATGGACTGACACAGTGGCTGCAACAATTGGCTAAAGCATAACCATTGTGAGCATGGCGCAGGACCAGGCAGTGTTTCGTTCTGTTGTGCATATTGTCCTATGAGTTGGAATCAACTCAGTGGCACCTAACAACAACAACAATCCTCTCATTCCCCTCCCACTCCCGGCCCTGAGAAAACTCTATAGATTCCCCAGTTCTGGACATTTCTTTGAAATAGAATCATGTAATATATGGTCTCTAGTGACTGACTCTTCTCACTTAGCATAATATTTACAGGGTTCACCCATGTTGTAGCAGGTAGCATTACTTCATTCATTCTTATGGCCAAATAACATTCCATTGTACAGATATGTCACATTTTTTTTTTATCCATTTGTTACTTCATAGCTATTTGAGATGCTGCTGTAAACATTTGTTTACAATTTTTGCATGGATATATGTTTTCTTTTTTTAGATATATACCTAGGAATGAAATTACAGGGTCATATGGTAACTAAGTTTAATAATTTGAGGGACTACCAGAATATTTTCCAAAATGGCTGTACCATTTTAAGACAGGGGATCCAGAGGCACCTGAGGTCAGCTCTGACCTTGTACATAACTGAAGCTGCAAATAGATAACAACAGACAAAACTCATCCTGGAACAATGAGTCAAAGCAACCTAATGATAGAGCTCACAGATTTCCTCAAAGCTGTCTTTTTTCAAAAGCAACCAGATGGAACCAGCCCTAGGGACATGCGCAGAACATCCACCTCTGACCGCTATGTGATCTTTCACTAGGGGCAACAGAGAGCTAAAGCTGAATCCGGGGAACCAGACTGGGGGAGCAGCACTTCATAATAAGTCCTGCTATGAACCCCAGAAGCCCAGGGGACTGGAGCCATCTTAGAAAACCACTGCGTGTGCACCTTAATTAACATATCCCCACCCAAATGGGCCACCTCCTGGAAAACCCTGCCTATGCCCATGAATAAACATAAATCCTTTCCCGCTCAAAAACCTTTAAAAACCTATGCAAGTTCTTAGTTCAGGGAGATGGCAGTAAGCGTTGCCTAGGCCCTCCTCATCTCCGCTTGCAAGCCTCTTTTAATAAAGCTTTGCTTGTATGGAAAATTCTCCATGCTTCACCTGTTCATTCTTGATCCATGAAAGGCAAGAACCTCCTTCAATTAAATGTGAAGAGGTGCTGGCAACAATTTCACATTCCCATTAGGAACACACAAAATTTTTAATTTCTCCACATTTTCACCAACACATGCTTTTTCTTTTCTTTTTTTTAAATAGAAGCTATCCTAGTGGGAATGAAGTGGTATCACACTGAAGTTTTGATTTGCATTTCCCTGATGACTAATAATGTTGAGTATCTTTTTTCCTGTGCATTTCTTCTTTGTAGAAATGTCTATTCATGTCTTTTATTTTCTTTTTAATTGGTTATTTGTCTGTTTATTTTGGAATAAAACTATATGAAATATATTTGATTTGCAAATACTTTCTCTAATTTTATGGGTTTTCACTTCTTTAATGTGATCCTTTGAAGCACAAAGTTTTCAAATTCAATTTATCTGTTTTTTTCCTTGTTTGCATGTGCTTTTGGTCTACATTTAAGAATCTTTTGCCAAATCCAAGGTCAAGATTTTTCCCTATGTTTTCTAAGCATTTCACAGTTTTAGTTCTTCCATTCAGGCCCTTGATTCATTTTGAGTTTTTTTTTTTTTTTAATCTCGTTTGAGTTAATCATCCTATTTTATCCTTTTGCATGTGGCTATCCATTTGTCCTAGCACCATTTAACAAAAAGACTATTCTTCCCCCACTGGATGATTTTGGCACCTTTGTTGAGATGAGTTCTACATATATGTGTGTGTATATATATGGAAAACCTGGTGGTGTAGTGGTTAAGTGCTAGGGCTGCTAACCAAGAGGTCGGCAGTTCAAATCCGCCAGGTGCTCCTTGGAAACTCTACAGGGCAGCTCTACTCTGTCCTATAGGGTTGCTATGAGTCGGAATCGACTCGGACGGCAGTGGGTTTTTTTTATATATATATATGGGTTAATTTCTACTCTTTCAATTCTAATCTATGATTTATATGTCTATTCTTGTGCTAAAAACACGAGAAAAATTTTCTTGTGCTAGTACCACATTATCTTGATTATTGTTGCTTTGTAGTAAGTTTGAAATCAACAAGTGTGAGTTCTCCTACTTTGTTCTTCTTTTTCAAGATTGTTTTGGTTATTCTGTGTCCCTAGTAATTCCATACGAATTTTAGAATCAGTTTGTCAATTTATGAAAAGAAATAATCTGAAATTCTTATGGGGATTGTGTTTAATCAGTAGATCAGTTTGGAGAATATTGCCATCTTAAAAATGCTAATTTCTCCAACTCATGAACATGATGTATTTTTTCTAATTATTTGGATCTTAAAGTTATGTCAGTAATAGTTTTCACTTTTCAGTATATGTCTTACACTTCTTTTCTAAAACTTATTCTTAAGTAGTTTATTCTGTAATTTTTGATGCTTTTGTAAATGGAATTGTTTGCTTAATTTCATTTTTGCATTATTCATTGCAAGTATATAGAAATACAATTGATTTTGGCATATTGATCTTGTATGTTATAACCTTGCTGAGTGCAGTTATTAGTCCAAATAGTGTCTTAGCAGATTAAGATTTTCTCTACACCATCTCTGAAGTCACCTGCAAATACAGTTTTACGTTTTTCTTTCCAATTTGGGCACCTATTATTTCTTCACCACGTAGAGTTTCCAAGGAGCACATGGTGGATTCAAACTGCCGACCTTTTGGTTAGCAGCCATAGCACTTAACCACTATGCCACTAGGGTTTTTTTTTTAATTAAAAAAAAACTTTTTAAAGAATCTTTTAGGTAGCATTAAAATTTAATCTTATAATTTGGAGGCAGTAATACACTTAGATCTAGACAAAAGGAGTCCCTATACAGAGGTCCTCTGTATTTCATATCGTTGTTCTTAGGTGCCATCAAGTCAGTTCCGACTCATAGCGACCATATGAATGACAGAACTAAACCCTGCCTGGTCCTGCACCATCCTCACAATCGTTGTTATGCTTGAACTCATTGTTGCAGCCACTGTGTCAATTCATCTTGTTGAGGGTCTTCCTCGTTTTTGCTGACCCTCCTCTTTACCAAGCATGACATCCTTCTCCAGGGACTGATACCACCTGATAACATGTCCAAAGTGGATGAGGCATAATCTTGCTATCCTTGCTTCCAAGGAGCATTCTGGTTGTACTTCTTCCAAGACAGATTTGTTCATTTTTTTGCAGTCCACAGTATATTCTTCACCAACACTGCAACTGAAAGGCGTCAATTCTTTGGTCTTCATCGTTCATTGTCCAGCTTTCCCATGCATATGAGGCTATTGAAAACACCATGGTCTGGGTCAGGCACACCTTAGTCTTCAAAGTGACATCTTTGCTTTTCAGGGCTTTAAAGAGACCTTTTGCAGCATTCCAATTCATGAATATGGTGTGTTTTTTTCTAATTATTTAGATCTTCTCAAATTCATTTCTACAATATTTTGCACTTTTAAAAATGTGTCTTATACTCTTTTATTATATTTATTCCTAAGTATTTCATTGTATTCTTCTTGATGCTTTTGTAAAGTGAATCGTTTCTCTTAATTTCCATTTTTGGATTGTTTATTTCAAGTATATAAAATTCAATTGGCTTTTGCACATTGATCTTGTATCCTGCAACCTCGCTGAGAGTGTATATTAGTCCAAATAGAATTTTAGCAGATTATTTAGGATTTTCTCTATGTCATCTCTCATGTCATCTGCAAATAAAGGGAGTCTTATCTCTTCCTTTCCAACTTGGTGCCTTTTATTTCTTCTTCCTCTTCTTATTCTTCCTTTTTTGCATAATTGCCCTATCTACAACCTCCACCATAAGTTGAATAGACATAGAATGAGTGGACATCCTGTTTTTTTCCTGATCCAAAAGGGAAGTATGCAGTCCATTAAGTACAATGTTAACTGTGGGTTTGTCATAGATTTCATTTGTGAAGTGGAAGAAAGGGAGATATGTAGAGGTTGTAAAACTATTATGTTACAATGCATGAAAACAGCAGTTTTATATGTCAAAAAGAGTGAAATGCTGGGAATTTCATAGGATTCAACCCAATATAAGGAATAGCTAAGAAAATGTAAAATACAAAATTCAGGATAGTGGTTATTTCTTGGCAAGAGGGAGGATGATTAGACTGAGAGTCTTACAGAAGGATTCTAGATGACTGTAAATGTCATTTTTCCATTTAAGTGGTGGACATATATGTTTATATTATATGACTATTCTATAAGAAAATAGTTCAATTACACACACTTTTTATGTGTGCTATATTTCATAAATAAAATTTTAAAAACTTTCATATTTTAAATACATTCTAGTGTTAAAGATATGGTTCCAGAATATAGAGCTCATCACTATTTCACAAGGGTCTTTTTAATCATGTTTTCTCTAAGGACCTATCCACAGGGTCCAGAGTCAGTGGTCCTTGAATGAGGGGCAGATAGCTGCAGATTTAACAAAGACCCAAGATGCTGCAGGTGGCTAAGGCCATCACTGGGTGAAATCCTGCCCTAGCAAATGCCATGGAGGCCTGTCCAGGAGCTGTCCCCAGAAGTGGTGCTGACAATAATGGAAGTCAGTGAGGATGAGAACAAAAGGCTCTCTGGCATTCAATTTTCCAGGGAGTCATCCATTCTCATCGTGAATTATCTCCTGAGATTAAAAAAAAGATCCTCAATAAAACCAAACTTTCTCCTTGCTTCTCTATAGTGTCACATCCAACACCTCCCCTATATGGTTGAGTCCTTCAAAGACTACAGTGATCATATTGCCTTTATTCAAGCACATTTGATGCGTGTATTTCATGTGAAATGAATAAGAAACAACAGAAAAGGTGACACAAGGTATAAAGAAGAAAGTCAAAGTCATTGCTAGCAGGTAATCAATAAGAAGGAATCAAAGCAAATTAACTCTCAGGGAAACATAATTCACCTCAGCCTATAAAACCCATAATTGTGTCTTTGATTATAGTACTAAAAATATATATATATATATTACTAGATTCACTCAAAATGCTGATACATATTTCAAAAAAGATGAGGAAAACTAACTGCTAAAGCAAATGCTAAAAAATGTGTGAAAACAAAAGGATTGTAAGGTCCAAGAATAGATGGCTATAATTTGCTAAATTTCATTGAGTACTTACAGTATGCCAGGCATTGTGCCTACTGAGTTCCCAACAGTAATTACATTCTTGATCAATGTCACTCCAAGTGTAATACTTGGACTATCCACAGTGGAATCACCTATGAGTTTGTCAGACATGCATATTCATGGGCCCACCTCACAGTAACCAAAGCCAAACCCGTTGCCATTGAGCCAATTCTGACTCACAGCAGCTTTATAGGACAGAGTAGAACTGCAGCTATAGGGTTTACAATGAGCATTTGTTGGATTCAAACTCACTACCTTTTGGTTAGCAGGCAAATGCTTAACTACTGCACCACCAGGGCTACCAAAATCACTGAGGATGAGTCCAGGAATCTGTGAATTAACAAGTTCTCCAGTTCTCATACACATTAACATTGGAGAACAACTGCTGTAGGCGATATGTCAAATCCACTCATAATAATTCCATTCCCCTCACCAGAGAATGCTTTATGAAGGGTTCTGTATGTCCCAATTCAGGCATATCAGCTGTGAAAGGATGTTTTCTGAAAGAGTCATTGGAAAAGTAACCTCTTTATTTTAAAAAAAAAAAAAAAGGCATAGTCAGCTGTCTGGTATACAATGCCTGTAAGTGATGCAGCCATCTGGTGACCTTCAGGGAAACCTGTCCTAGAACACAATCAGTCAAATATCACAAAGCTAGAGAGGAGCAAAGTCAGTTTCCATACCTATTTTGCACTACTGTTAGTCACTAGGAGACCCCGGTGATGTAGTGTTTAATTGCTACGGATGCTAACCAAGAGGTTGGCAGTTTGAATCCACCAGGTGCTCCTTGGAAACTCTATCCGGCAGTTCTACTCTGTCCTAATGGGTCGCTATGAGTCAGAATTGACTCGATGGCAGTGAGTTTTTCTGTGGGTTAGTCACTATGGTATAAACCATTGTATCAAAAGAATTGAAAACAAGAACACAGATACTTGTAAACCAATGTTCATTGCAGCATATTCACGATAGCCATAAGGTGGAAACAGGCTAAATGCCCATCAACAGATCAGTGGGTCAGCAAAATGTCATAATACAATGGAGTACTACTTGCCATAAAGAGAAATAGCCCTGATACATCCAACAACATAGCTGAACTTTAAAATATTACGCAGAGTGAAATGTCAGTTAAAAAAGGACAAATACTATATGATCCCTCATAAATGAAATACCTAGGATAAGGCAGTGTACAGAGAACAAAGTTTATTAGTGGTTACCAGGGTCAGCAAGTAAGAAAAAAGAAAGGGAGGCTCATTGCTTAGGGACACTGGCTAAGGGTGATGGAAAAACTTGAACATGAATAGTGGTGATGATTGAACAACATGAAGAAAGTAATTAATGCCACTAAATGGCACATGTAAAAAATGTTGAAATGACAAATGTGTCAGTATATATATAGTTACCAAAATAAACATAAATAAATAAATGCTTTAACATGCCTTGCTAATAAGGTAAAAATTATCACAAGACAGAAGCATGTGTAAGTAAATAAATATACTCATAAGTAAAAATGCATTTGAATTGATAAACATATAAAGTTTTTTATCATCGAAACGAAAAAAAAGAACTGTTAATAAAAGAGTCTAACATTCTGATTCACCCGGTTTTCTTTCACAATGACTCACTCTAGAAGTCTAAGCCTAAGGCAGATGAAAAAATCATGAAAAAGAAAATGTTCTCTGCAGGAGTTTCTTCAAGGCTCCCTTCATGTCCCTGTTCCTCAGGCTGTAGACAAATGGGTTCATCATTGGAGGGACCACAGTGTACATCACTGAGGCTACTGCTGTCTTCTTGAAAGAACGAGTAACTGCAGAACTAATGTACACCCCAAAAGCTGTCCCATAGAATAAGAAAACCACTGACAGGTGAGACCCACAGGTGGAGAAAGCCTTATACATTCCACCAGCTGATGGTATTCTCAGAATGGAAGAAACAATTTTAAAGTAAGAAAAAATAATCCCAAGGAGAGGAACACTACCCAGTACGCTAGTTAGTAAATATGTCAGGATGTTATTGAGAAGAGTATTGGAGCAGGCAAGTTTGATGACCTGAGCAAGCTCACAGAAGAAGTGAGGGATTTCCCTGTCTGTGCAGAAGGACAGCCTTAGTATCATCAGACTGTGGAGCAGGGCATCCACCAAACTAATGAACAAGGAGAGTAGAATCAGCAGACCACAGAGGTGAGAGTTCATGATGACTGTGTACCTCAGTGGTTGGCAGATGGCCACATAGCGGTCATAGGCCATTGCTGCAAGGAGAAAATTTTCCATGCCTGCAAATATCATGAGGAAGCAAACCTGGGTGAGGCAGCCTGTGTAACTGATGGATTTGTTCTGTGTCTGGATGTTCACCAGCATCTTGGGGACCGTGGTGGTGCTGAAACAGATGTCAGTGAAGGACAGGTTGGAGAGGAAAAAGTACATGGGGGTGTGGAGGTGGGAGTCTGAGCTGATGGCCAGGATAATGAGTAGGTTCCCCAACACAGTGACGAGGTACATGGTCAGGAATAGTCCGAACAGGAAGGGCTGCAGTTCTGAATCCTCTGAGAGCCCCAGGAGGGAGAATGCTGCTACACCAGTTTGGTTTTCTGATGTCATGTTGTTGATGAGTCTGATGATGGAAGTGATAGGAAAGAGATCTAAAAGAGGTGCTTATTTCAGAGAAATTCTCGCATCTGTATTGTGAAACGAAGTGAATACTACAAATCTTTCTACTCTCTGTCTCCTTCTCCCTCCTCCTCTTTCTATTCCTTCGTCTGTCTTTGTCCCATCCTCCCTTCCTCCTTCCTTCTGTTTTCTCTCTTATCCATTACCATATCTCCCCCCAAATTTCCACCTGAATAAAGACACAAATAGGCTCCTTGATTTTTTTTTTCTTGTTGTTCTGTGCCTTGAGTCAAATCAGACTCATAGCAACCCTATAAGACAAAGTAGAACTGCCCCCTAGGGTTTCCAATGAGCAGCTGGTAGATTTGAACTGCTGATCTTTTGGTTAGCAGCCAAACTCTTAGACACTATGACACTAGTGCTCCTTGCTTTAAAAGTCTTCAACTCTCTGACCACATAGGTAGTATTTATGTGTTTATTGAATATCTATTCTTTATCCACATTGTGCCAAGTAATAGGAATAAAAGAGAAAATATACATGGCTTTTTCCTTGGGAATTTTCCCAAGCCTTCGAACCAGCAGAAAAACAAACTCTACATCCATGTTTTAGAACAATGGTTCTTAAACTGCTTCTTGTCAGAATCAGTTGAAGGACTTGTTGAGCCCCCACACTCAGACTATTGGCTTCAGAATTTGGGGTCTAAGGCTCTAAAATTGTTCTTTCTAACAAATTCTCAAATGCTATTGCTGATGGCCTGGGACTATACTTTGAGGTCCACTCTTCTAGAAAATCAACCATTGTGGTTCATGTACAATCAATTCATCTGCAGGGAGGAAAAGATGTGGTGCACTTCATGAGGAGATGGGGACCTGGCTCACCAGGCTCTGCAGAGGGACTTGGGGAGGAGTTCAACTCTTGACTCAATCAAGCTTCTTCATTTTCATTTTTTCCTCAAAATTTGTCCTTTCAATTTTCTTTTTCCACCGGAATGTCCCATCATTTAGGTTCTTATCCCTTGTTGCTATTGTTCTAATTAACAGTTGTATTATCAGAATTGATAATAATAAAGGTCAAAGTTGTCAAAAACTGCTGCCATTACCACTACTAACACTTACTGAGCTCCGGCTATTCCAAGCCATTTTTAGGATTTGCTACAGATTCCATCACTTGCCTCTTGAAAAGTTCCAACTGAATTGAAACCCAGTTGCTTTCCATGGTGTTCAAAGTCACCTAAACTCTGACCACACAGGTAGTGACAGCATCAAAACAAGACCCACAGTCAGGACCTGAGGTCAGGATAGAGTGTGCTACGTGAAACTTCATGCTATTATCCGATTATGGCAATGAGACTCTTTTCTTCCAATTATTTGAAGATGGAAACATTATTCCCATAAATGATATATACCCATTGCCATCTAGGCGATTCCAACTCATAGCATCCCTACAGAACAGAGTTACACTGCTGTATAGAGTTTCCAAGGTTGAAACCTGCCACATCATTCCCCGATGGAGAAGCTGGCAGATTGGAACCGCCAACCTTTCAGTTAGCAACAGAGCTCTTAATCACTGCACCACAAGGACACCAAGGAAATATGTAGGACATCTTTTTTCCCCAAAAACAGAGGAATGGGGGGAAAAAGAAAATACATGGTCTTCAAAAACTGGAGAAAAAAAAAGCAACAACTTGTTAGTGTGTCCTAAGCAGAATCCTGATATCTTTGCTTTTTAACACTTTTAAGCGGTCTTTGGCAGCAGATTTGCCCAATGCAATGTCATCTGATTTCCTGCCTGCTGCTTCCATGCACGTTGATTGTAGATCTCGGTAAAATGAAATCCTTGACAACTTCAATATTTTCTCCCTTTATCGTGATGTTGCTTAATGTCTGAGTTGTGAAAATTTCCGTTTTCTTTATATTTAGGTGTAATCCATGGTGATGAAGGCTGTAATCTTTGATCTTCATCTGCAAATGCTTCAAGCTCTTTTAATGTTCAGGAAGCAAACCTGTGCCATTTGCACATTGCAGGTTGTTAATGAAACTTCCTCCAGTCCTGATACCCTGTTCTTCTTCATAAAATCCTGCCTCTAAGATTATTGCCTCAGCATACAGGTTGAATTAGCATGGTGAAAAGATACAACCCTGACACACACTATTCCTGATTTTAAATCATGCTGTGTCCCCTCGTTCTGTTTGAACAACTGCCTCTCAGCCTGTGTACAGGCTCTGCATGAGCACACTTGAGTGTTCTGGAATTTCAGTCTTTCTCAGTGTTATCCATAATTTGTTATGATACACACAATTGAATGTCTTTGCATACTAAATAAAACACAGGTTTCTCTGCTTTTAGCCAATATCCATCTGACATCTGCAACGATATCCCTCATATCACATCCTCTCCTTTGTTCCACATCCTCTTCTGAATTACCTTCAGCAAAATTTTACTTACTTGTGATATTAATGAAATTGTTCACCGATTTTTGTATTCTGTTGAATCACCTTTCTTCGCGATGGGCACAAATATGGATCTCTTCCAGTTGTCCAGGTAGCTGTCTTCCAAATTTCTTGGCATAGACGAGCGACCACTTTCAGCATTAAATCTGTTAGTTGAAATATCTCAATTGGTATCCCATCAATTTCTGAAGACTTGTTTTTCGCCAATGCCTTCCATGCAGCCTGGACTTCTTCCTTCAGTACAACTGGTTGTCATCATATGATACCTCCTGAAATGGTTGAACACAGATCTTTTTTTTTTTTTTGGTGTAGTAACTCTGTGTATTCCTTCCATCTTCTTTTGATGCTTCCTGTATTATTCAATATTTTGCCCATAGAATTCTTCAGAACTGCAACTCAAGATTTGAATTCTTTCTTCAGTTCTTTCAGCTTGAAAAATGCCAAGCATGTTCTTCCCTTGTGGTTTTATATTTTCAGGTCTTTGCACTTTTCATTATAATACTTTAATTTGTCTTCTCGAGCTAACCTTTGAAGTCTTCTGTTCAGCTCTTTAACGTCAACATTTCTTCCATTTGCTTTAGCTACTCTGTGTTCAAGGGCAAGATTCAGAGTCTCTTCTGACATCCATTTTGATCTTTTATTTCTTTTCAGTCTTTTTAATGGCCCTGTGCTTTTGTAATGTATGATGTCTTTGATGTCATCCACAACTCATCTGGTCTTCAGTCACTGGTGCTTAAAGTCAAAAATGAAAGATGTCACTTTGAAGATTAAGATGCACCTGATTCAAGCTATGGTATTTTCAATGGTCTCATACACATGGGAAAAATGGGCAAAAAATAAGGAATATTAAAGAAGAATTGATGCATTTGAATTATGGTGTCAGCAAAGAATATTTACAATATCATGGACTTACAGAAGAATGAACAAATCTGTCTTGGAGGGAGTAGAGCCAGAATGGTCCTTAGAAGCAAGGTATGTGAGAAATTGTCTCAGGTCCATTGAACATGTTATCTCCAGTCCCTGGAGAAAAACATGATGCTTGGTAATGTAGAGGGTCAGCAAAAACTACGAAGACTGTCAACAAGATGGATTGACACAGTGGCTACAGCAATGGGCTTAAGCATAACAAGGATCATGAGGATAGTGCAGGACCAGGCAGTGTTTTTTTCCATTATACATAGGGTCACTATAAGTCAGAGCTGACCCACTAGTACCTAACAACAACAACAATCAGAATTGAGAATAAGAAAGACATACTCTATCAGCACAACCATCTAGGCTTCTTACAGGGGGTCTCAATGGTAGTAGAAAAAGAAGAAAGTTTGCCAAGTCACCTTAAAGGAGAAGAAAGACACTGAGCAAATTATAAGAGGACACATTAAATACTTATATAGTTGTAGGACTTAAAAAATTTAATCAGTACAAGCTGCTTAGCAAGGAGCCTGGCATCTGGTGAGTGTGAAGTACTATTTAAGACTATCATGATAATCGAATACAATAATGGAACTTATTTTTTAGTAATTCCTTACCTTCTCAAATGCAGCAATGTATGAAATAAACGCATATACACTCTTTTCTGTTTAACTGCCACTCCCATTTTTACATGTAAATCAATGGAAAAAGAAACCACAGAATTTCAAATTTCAAATGGAATAATTAGTTTCTTATTAATAGATTTTTACTTCTAAATTTATTTTCTTCTTCCTTTCCTCTCTTTTCAGATAGCCCGCTGTGATCTGTCCTTCTCTTCTTCTCTTCCATTTTATGCCAGAGGATTGGAATAATCCCTCACTGCTCGGTAGCTTCACTCATCCCCTCTTCCTTTTATGTTTTGATTCATAGTCTCCATAGTATAAGTAGCAGGTGTTAGGAAAAGAAATATTGAAAATCAATCATGGAATTTTGGCTCTTCTTTCCTTCTGTTTCTGGCTGGGCCACATCAAACCTGGGGTAGGAAACATGGGCACTGGCTCTTATGAGAATCCTGAGGTTGTGTACCAAGTTAAACTCTTAGTACACTTCCATTTCTGATGTTAAAATGAGCCTCCTGAAAATACCTGGATCCCTAAAACCAGGTAAGAGTTGATTGACTACAACCTCGATGCATTTTCCCATTTTTCTGATGAATCAGCACCTTAGAAAAAGTCGTGAAAGTGCCTATTGCTAGGGTGAACAACTCATTAGAAATCTTATTTTTTTCTCTTAATGGTACTAGGCAAACAAACTCTGTCCCCTCAACACAAATATCCAGGCAGCTTGACAGGAGGGTCTGACCTTAAGCATGAGGTCCTGACAACAAGCAATCTTAATAGCATCAATTAATTGGTGTAATATTTGCACTCAGACAGACCTAACTTTAATCCAGTCTCTAGCACTTGGTTTATCAACAAGAATATTTCTAGAACTCTTTGAGAATCTTCCATTACCTCACTGTATAGTGGGGACCATCACAAAACCTTACAGGAATTTTATAAGGATGAAAAATGAACAGATAAAACCCTCAAACAAGATGTTCAGCATATGACACCCTCTCAGTATTTCCTGTTGTGTTTTGTTCTGCATGAGCACAACCTGATGGTTCATTATAGAAGTGAGTAATTGGTGCACCAAAATAAAAGAAGTATAAAGAGAGAAAAAACATCCCTAGCAAGATAACTGCAAATTTTAAGGAGGAATAGATATGCTAAAACTCTCCCGAGACTCTTCCTCATGTAAAAAAAGCATGGGAAAGAAAGAATCCAAGTAAATATGAATGATATCAGTATTCATTTCTAATGATATAAAACGCATAGAAATTGAAATGAATTAAGCACACCCAGATGTATAGACACAAATAACGAAAACCCAAAAGAGAAAAGTACCTCGTCTAAAATGACACCTATGGTTAGGAAAAATTTAAATAAGTTTTAAAATTACATGGATATAAATTTACACTTTTTATTCTGAAACATTTCAAGGATCTGAGCAGTACAGAGAAAAACAATAAAAGCCTGGTTTTTCACCACGCTCCACCATCAAATTAAAACCAACATCACTGTACAATTTCTGTAGAAATTATTGAAGGGGAACCTAAACCACCGTGTAAATCTTCACCAAAAACACAATAACATATTATTTAAAAAAATATGTTGCCACACTTTCATTGTTTTTTTCTTAATAAAATAATGTGTACTTATTTGAAAAAAAAATTAATACTCCTTTATTTTTCACATTCTCAATATTTTTCCCTCTTTCAGGAAAACTAACACAGAATTTGTATGTGTTACTCTCCTGTGTTTCCAATACATCTATTATGATTCTATCCATAAATAATATTTTAGTTTTGCTTTCATACTTTTATATACAGTAATTGCTTCTTAAAATGATACATTTAATGATTTATCAGTCTTGGTATACTTTGTTTTGGTTCATTAACTCTAGCTACCTTAAGATTTTCCATTCTTTGTTTACATCACAATTTATCCTTTCTCTAGCTGAGGGGCATTTTTATTGTATATATACACACACACACACAGTTTAAAATGCACTGGAGACCAACAAAATTCAAGATCATGCTTGTCTTTTAGGAAGGGAAGAAGAGAAATGAAAGGGAATATAAAGGATGTGTCTTACTCATGCACATTATTTTGTTACTTTAAAAAAGGACTTTAATGGCAAAATGTCAACATCTTTTAATTCTGGAAACATTGATACATGGGTTGTACGTGCCCACTGATACGTGACCTATTACTCTGTGCTGTGCTACATTTAAAATATTTAAGAGAACACTGGTTCACTTGGGATGTAGCTAGAAGGGTCTCCCTGCTTCTCGATCTACTTTCTGAGTCCTCATATCACAGTAATTAGGTCAAGACCAAAGATCTCCCCCACTAAAGTATGTCAAGGCCCAGGAACTGAAAGATAGGGAGAAGGTGACCATATGCCCCAGCCCCCTGCCAAATAAATAAGAGAATATTTTACAGAATTCTAAAACATTCATAAAAATTGAGCAACGACAGTTTTCTTTTGAGGATGAAAAAAAAATCTCTCCAACTTCAGGGTCAGAGTAGGTGATTAGGAGACTGACAGCTGCTGAAGTACTTGTGCAAAAGTACAAGGAATTATGTCAAGAAGATGATGAACAATTAGGCAGGGACCTCACAGATGATTCCATTCTGCTCCTCTTCTACCTGTACTTAACTCACTGCTTCCCCAAATGGGCTGATAGACAACGACCTCTCCTATTTGCAAAAGATAAACTAGAGGGTGCCAGATTACCTGGGTGTCACCACTAAGGAATGACATTCAGTTATCCTCTGAAGGTTGAAGGATAAAAATGGAAGCTCTGTATTGAGGGAGCACAGAAGACAGGGAAGGACCAGGTAGGATCCTGTGGAAAGTGATGGCCCCTGGGAGGAGGTCCAGGTGTGCTGCCTACTGACCTGGGCCAGCTGTTGAGTGGGTGGTCACAGGCAGACTATTTATAGTCTCTGTGGCCCTTGAGGGTTCAATATCCAAAGCTCCTCATTAGTCACACTTGTTTGCAAATCCTTATGGAACAAGTCTAAAAGGAGAAAGAGCTTCACTTTGGCTGACTCCTGCATTCTGAGAGGCCAGTACTATGCATTGGTATGCATTACTTCCTGTTCCCTTCACCTCCTCCTTCTCACATCCATCTCAAGTACCTCACACACATGGACACGCCTCCATTTGTAACTAATGCTGGTCTTGTTCCATTATGTACATTGAAAGTAATCGCTGTGCTATCTACAACATCAGGAAGACTGACACCTCATTTAGGCTAAAAAATATAGTGTATTTATATAGTGATATGAATTCCTAATAGAAATACAAGTGATAATATAACAAATATATCCTAAAAATGCAAATACTAACAACTATTTCTGTATATATTGCTCATTGAAGTTTTATCTGGTTTCTACATATCATATTCAGCTTTTTCTAAAATACTTTCAGGAATCAATACAGACTGAACATGTAACAGATATTTTATTCCCTTTTTTAAAGTTTTACTACCAACTTTTCCCAATGTCAAAGTAGTAGCTGCAATATACGTTTCTTTTCCACGGTGGGTTGAGATTAGCACATTTGGTTATCGATAATGTTGAAGTAGATTACAGATGATAAGATAACCAGTCATTGTCATACAATGTAACTTGGAGGCTGTAAACTAACAGTTGTTTGGGGTGTGTTCCTTAAGACAGCAAACTTATTTTTTTCTCAGTGGTATGCTACCATAATTAAGACCAGCAATTCTGATGCAGGGATAAATACAACAGGTCTCTTGGTTTGAAAATAGAGCCACCTCAAAAAGATCAACACATAAATGGAGAGCTAATGTATGAACTGGTGTTACAGAAAATTGATCCATTATTCAATAAAAACAAAGAGCTCACTAGAAATACCATAAACATATACTTCCCAAAAGAGCTCTCAATCTCATAATAAATATTAGCATCTGAAAGAGCTCTCAATCTCGTAATAAATATTATTATGTAACAATAGTTTTTTGAATAGTTAATGTGAAAGAATACAACCCTGATGAACACCTTTCCTGACTTTAAACCAATCAGTATTCCCTTGTTCTGTTCAAACAACTGCCTTTTGATCTATGCAAAGATTCCTCATGAGCACTATTAAGTGTTCTGGGATTCCCATTCTTTGCAACGTTATCCATAATTTGTTATGATCCACGGAGTCGAATGCCTTTGCATAGTCAATAAAACACAAGTAAACATCCTGCTGGTATTCTCTGCTTTTAGCCAGGGTCCATCTGACATCAGCAATGATATCCCTGGTTCCACGTCCTCTTCTGAAACTGGCCTGAATTTCTGGCAGTTCCCTGTGCATATACTACTGCAGCCATTTTTGAATGATCTTCAGCAAAATTTTGCTTGTGTGTGATATTAATGATACTGTTCTACAATTTCCACATTCGGTTGGATCACCTTTCTTGGGAATAGGAATAAATATAGATCTCCTCCAGTCAGAAAGGGGCTTCAGGATTGGAGGAAGACTCATTAACAACCTGCATTATGCAGATGACACAACCTTGCTTGCTGAAAGTGAAGAGGACTTGAAGCACTTACTAATGAGGATCAAAGATCACAGCCTTCAGTATGGATTACACCTCAACATAAAGAAAACAAAAATCCTCCCAACTGGACCAATGAGTAACAGCATGATAAACAGATAAAAGATTGAAGTTGTCAAGGCTTTCATTCTTCTTGGATCCACAATCAATAGACATGGAAGTAGCAGTCAAGAAGTCAAAAGACGCATTGCATTGGGAAAATCTGCCACAAAGGACCTCTTTAAAGTGTTGAAGAGCAAAGATGTCACCTTGAAGACTAAGGTGGGCCTGACCAAAGCCACGGCATTTTCAATCGCATCATATGCATGTGAAAGCTGGACAATGAATAAGGAAGACTGAAAAAGAATCGATACCTTTGAATTGTCGTGTTGACAAAGAATATTGAATATACCATGGACTGCCAGAAGAACAAATAAATCTGTCTTGAAAGAAAAAAAAACAGAATTCTCCTTAGAAGCAAGGATGGCGAGACTGCATCTTACATACTTTGGACATGTTGTCAGGAGAGATCAGTCTCTGGAGAAGGACATCATGCTTTGCAAAGTACAGGGTCAGTGGAAAAGAGGAAGACCCTCAACAAGGTGGATTGAAACAGTGGCTGCGACAATGGGCTCGAGCATAACAAGGATTTTGAGGATGGCGCAGGACTGGGCAGTGTTTTGTTCTGTTGTGCATAGGGTCACTATGAGTCGGAACTAACTTAACGGCACCTAACAGCAACAGTAGTTTATACCCACTAAATCGTCACAATAAATGAAAATATTTTGGTGAAGATGCGAAACAGCAGAGACTTCTAATGGGAGTTTAAATTGATTCAATCGCTTAGGAAAACTCTTTGAAACTGCAGGGAGGTGAACGGACCCTCCTCAATACCCAAAAACATCGCCCCAAATATAAAACTCTTGCTAATTTGCACCAGGGACATGTACAAAAATACTCAGACAACTTCATTCACAATAGCAAAAAACTATCTCAAAACAGGCTCAGTGACATCAGAAAAGAGGCTTTTTTTCCTTTAATTTTCCATGCATAATATAGAAGTATACAGCATTGAAAATAAATGAATTAGTGCTACACCCAGCAATAGGATTGAACTTCAAAAGCACAATGGTGAGAAAAACAATCAAGACCCCAAATTTATCCATTAAGATTAAACTTTTAATATGTTCCCTAAGAGGCACTTTTTTAATAAGTCATCTAGGGATTCTTACAGCAGTGATATAAAGATTCTATTGAATACTTTGAAAATGACAGATTGTAAAGCAAAAAAAAAAAAAAAAAATGATCCACTGATAGAAATTTCATAGAATATAACCTAATAGAAAAACATCAAAAAATATATATATATATATATAATTCCTGGTAATAGTTGTGATTGGGAATGGGGAGGGTGATGTGATTAGATGACTGACTGTTCGAGTGTAGTCTACGGTGATAGTAATGTTTTTGTCTTAATCTAGTGATGGGTAAAAAGTAAAGTACTATAATGACATGTGCAAAGACCTGGAGATGGAAAATCAAAAAGGAAGAACACGCTTGGGGTTTCTCAAGCTGAAAGAACTGAAGAACAAATTCAAGCCTCAAGTTCCAATAGTGAAGAATTCTATTGGGAAAATATTAAACAACACAGTAAGCATCAAAACAAGATGGAAGGGATACACAGAGTGATTATACCAAAAACAATTAGTCGATATTCAACCATTTCAAGAGGTGGCATATGATCAGGAATGGTACTGAAGGAAGAAGTCCAAGATGCTCTGAAAGCATTGGCGAAAAACAAGGCTCCAGGAATTGATGGAATATCAATTGAGATGTTTCAACAAACAGATGCAGCACTGGAGGTGCTCACTCATCTATGCCAAGAAATATGAAAGACAGCTCCCTGGCCAACTGACTGGAAGAGATCCATGTTCATGCCTATTCCCAAGAAAAGTGATTCAACCAAATGTGGAAATTATAGAACAATATCATTAATAATCATAACATATTATGGATAACATTGCAAAGAACGGGAATCCCAGAACACTTAATTGTGCTCATGAGGAACCTTTACATAGATCAAGAGGCAGTTGTTCGGACAGAACAAGGGGATACTGATTGGTTAAGTCAGGAAAGGTATGAATCAGGGTTGTATTCTTTCACCATACCTACTCCATCTGTATGCTGAGCAAATAATCCGAGAAGCTGGACTATATGAAGAAGAACGTGGCATCAGGATTGGAGAAAGAGTCATTAACAACTTGCATTAGGCAGATGACACAACCTTGCTTGCTGAAAGTGAAGAGGACTTGAAGCACTTACTGATGAAGATCAAAGACCACAGCCTTCAGTATGGACTGCACCTCAACATAAAGAAAACAAAAGTCCTCACAACTGAACCAATGAGCAATATCGTGATAAGTAGAGAAAAGACTGAAGTTGTCAAGGATTTCATTTTACTTGGATCCACAATCAACAGCCATGGAAGCAGCAGTCAAGAAATCAAAAGACACATTGCATTGGGCAAATCTGCTGCAAAAGGACCTCTTTAAAGTGTCGAAAAGCAAAGATGTCACCTTGAAGACTAAGGTGTGCCTGACCCAAGCCATAGTATTTTCAATCGCATCATATGCATGTGAAAGCTGGACAATGAATAAGGAAGACTGAAGAATTGATGACTTTGAATTGTGGTGTTGGTGAAGAATATTGAATATACCATGGACTGCCAAAAGAATGAATAAATCTGTCTTAGAAGAAGAACAGCCATAATGCTCCTTAGAGGCAAGGATAGCGAGACTGCGCCTTACATACTTTGGACATGTTGTCAGGAGGGATCAGTCTCTGGAGAAGGACATCATGCTTGGCAGAGTACACAGTCAGAGGAAATGAAGAAGACTCTCAATGATTTGGATTGACACAGTGGCTGCAACAATGAGCTCAAGCATAACGATTGTAAGGATGGCTCAGAACTGGGCGGAGTTTCGTTTTGTTGTGCACAGGGTCGCTATGAGTTGGAATCAACTCAATGGCACCTAGCAACAACAACAACAACAATAAACTTAGATTTAGGCAAAAGGAATCCCTACCCTGGCCCCACTCTAGAAGTTCTGTATATTTCATAAAGATTCAAAAAAATAGATTTATTAAAGAATACATGAGCCTTGAGCACTTCCAACACTTATAATTTTGTATGACTCATAACCTTGAACTTCCACTCTTGAGATTTACAATATCATGCAGCACCCCAGCAAGAATATTTCATCACTTTTGGCCTAAGTCATTGAGACAAAGGTGAGTACATCTAAATGCCATGAAGCTCTATGGGTTGTGATGCTGATGACATCAGTGAGAGATTAAGCTCCAGAAAGCAGGTAGAATTTGAATGGAGGAAGTACTTAATCAGAAAAACACAGATTAGCTAATTTAGCAAATCCTTCTTCTCAGATAGCATTAATGTTTAGTTTTTATGAAGTTTCTTTTCTCAGTAGTGTTGAGTATTCTCTTTATGTTCCAAAAGGCATTGCAGTGGTACTCACAGCAAACTGAATATTTGCAACTGTTGCACATTTTGCAATTCATATTTAAATTTATATTTCAAGATAATATATATATATTAAATTATATTTATATTACAATTTATATTACTTTTAAATCTGTGCCTGTACAGGATATAATATACATGAAACATGATACTATGTTTACATTAAGAATCTATACAGTGCTTTAAAAAAGGTGCATGATAAAATTAAAAGTGTTTATAATTTTTTTCTGCAATAAAACCATATATAACCTGTTGTAGGGTAAAAACATCACAAAGTTTAATAAAGCAAAATGAAAGGTTTATTCAGCATATATTCAAAAAGGCAAGAGCGGGAAGTGGACAAGCATGCTGCCAGAGCTCATGTCTACCCAGATCCAAGGAAATATTACAGAACAGGAAAGAAGGGAAAACAAACAAGCATGTTGCTAGACTCATGTCTATCCAAGTCCAAGGAAATACTACAGAATAGGCAAGAATGGGAAAATGGACGAGCATGCTGCTAGAGCTATGTCTGCCAGAGTCCAAGGAACATTACAGAGTCATCAGTATATATTAACATTACAAATGGGCAAAACCATTGAAAAAGCTTCACCTTTTCAGGAATTAGCTAGAAAATGTGATCCTACAATCGTTGATACAAGTTTCAGTAATGACAGAGAGATGGTCTTCATTGGCCCAACAAATTTTCTATTCACTAAATGCTAATAGAAAAAAAGAAGAGTGGAAAGTCTTTTGTGTTCTGTTTGATTGGTTTATGTGAAAGGATCCCTAAAAGATATTTTTCAATGTTGTCTTAACTACTGTCTTTTTAACTGAGGGCCCAGTTGATGTGTCCCTGTGAGTACTTGTGTGTCCAGGTCCAGCTGGGTCATATTCTGCAGGTCCAGCTGGGTCATATTCTGCATGCTCAAGAAAAGGGAATAATGATTCCAATAGTATTTCCTAAATGGATCCCATTACAATGTTTGCATGTAATATACACAATTCATAGCTAATTTCTGGGTCACAAAATGGATTTAAAACTTTTCATTTGTAATATCAAATACCACTATCTGAGCAGAAATTTTCCTCTGAATAGATTCTAATTTTTTAACAGCCATCATGGATTCAATGTTGTCCCCATAAAAATGTGTGTATCAATTTGGATGGACCATGATTCCCGGTATTATATAATTGTCCACAATTTTGACATCTGATGTGATTTTCTAATGCATTGTAAATCCTGCCTCTATGATGTTAATGATGCGGGATGGGTGGCAGTTGCGTTGATGAGGCAGAACTCAAATTTACAGACTGGATTGTTTCTTGAGCAGGTTTCTTTTGGGATATAAAACAGAGAAGCCAACAGAGAGACAGGGGGACCTCATGCCACCAAGAAAGCAGTGGCTGGAGCACAGTGCGTCCTTTGGACTCGGGGTTCCTGTGAGGAGAAGCTCCTAGTCCAGGGGAAGACTGGTGAGAAGGACCTTCGTCCAGAGCCCACAGAGAGAGAAAGACTTCCCCTGGAACTGATGCCCTGAATTTGGACTTCGAGCCTACTTTACTGTGAGGAAATAAATATCTCTTTTTTAAAGTCACCCACTTGTGGTATTTCTCTTATAGCAGCACTAAATAACTCAGACAATAACTTTATTAAGGTATAAACCAAAGCCATACAATTTACTCATTTAAAGTGTACAATTCAATGGTTTTTAGTAAATTCACATATATGTGTAACCATCGCCTTAGTCAATTTTAGAACATTTTCATCATTTTAAAAAGAAACGCTGTACTCTTTTTACACTTAATTCTGCTCATGATGAACCTGTATATAGTCCAAGAAGCAGTCGTTAGAACAGAACAATGGGATTCTGTGTGGTTTAAGTCAGGAAAGGTGTGTGTCAGGGTTGTATACTTTCACCATACCTATTCAATCTGTATGTGGAGCAAATAATCCGAAAAGCTGGACTATATGGAGAAGAATGGGGCATCCGGATTGGAGGAAGACTCATTAACAACCTGCAATATGCAGATGACACAACCTTGCTTGTTGAAAGTGAAGAGGACTTGAAGCACTTACAGATGAAGATCGAAGACCACAGCCTTCAGTGTGGGTTACACTTCAACATAAAGAAAACAAAAATTCTCACAACTGGACTAGTAAGTCACATCATGATAAACGGGGAAAAGACTGAAGTTGTCAAGAATTTCATTTTACTTGGATTCACAATCAAAACCCACAGAGGCAGCAGTCAAGAAATCAAAAGATGCATTGCATTGGGAAAATCTGCTGCAAAAGACCTTTTCAAGTGTTGAAAAGCAAATATGTCACCTTGAAGACTAAAGTGTGCCTGACCCAAACCATGGTGTTTTCAGTCGCCTCATATGCATGTTAAAGCTGGATGATGAATAAGGAAGGCCAGAGCAGAATAGATGCCTTTGAATTGTGATGTTGGTGAAGAATATTGAATATTCCACGGAGTGCCAAAGAACAAACAAATCTGTCTTGGGAGAAGTACAACCAGAATGCTCCTTAGAAGCAAGAATGGTGAGACTAGGTCTCACACACTTTGGACATGTTATCAGGAGGGATCAGTCCCTGGAGAGGGACATCATGCTTGGTAAAGGAGAGGGTCAGACAAAAAGAGGAAGACCCTCAATGAGATGGACTGACACAGTGGCTGCAACAATTGGCTAAAGCATAACCATTGTGAGCATGGCGCAGGACCAGGCAGTGTTTCGTTCTGTTGTGCATATTGTCCTATGAGTTGGAATCAACTCAGTGGCACCTAACAACAACAACAATCCTCTCATTCCCCTCCCACTCCCGGCCCTGAGAAAACTCTATAGATTCCCCAGTTCTGGACATTTCTTTGAAATAGAATCATGTAATATATGGTCTCTAGTGACTGACTCTTCTCACTTAGCATAATATTTACAGGGTTCACCCATGTTGTAGCAGGTAGCATTACTTCATTCATTCTTATGGCCAAATAACATTCCATTGTACAGATATGTCACATTTTTTTTTTATCCATTTGTTACTTCATAGCTATTTGAGATGCTGCTGTAAACATTTGTTTACAATTTTTGCATGGATATATGTTTTCTTTTTTTAGATATATACCTAGGAATGAAATTACTTTTTTTTTTTATGGTAACTAAGTTTAATAATTTGAGGGACTACCAGAATATTTTCCAAAATGGCTGTACCATTTTAAGACAGGGGATCCAGAGGCACCTGAGGTCAGCTCTAACCTTGTAGTAACCGAAGCTGCAAATAGATAAGGAACGAACAACAACAGACAAAACGCATCCTGGAACAATGAGTCGAAGCAGCCTAATGATAGAGCTCACAGATTTCCTCAAAGCTGTCTTTTTTCAAAAGCAACCAAATGGAACCAGCCCTAGGGACATGCGCAGAATATCCACCTCTGACCGCTATGTGATCTTCCACCAGGGGCAACAGAGAGCTAAAGCTGAATCCGGGGAACCGAACTGGGGGAGCAGCACTTCATAATAAGTCCTGCAATGAACCCCAGAAGCCCGGGAGACTGGAACTATCTTAGAAAACCACTGCATGTGCACCTTAATTAACATATCCCCACCCAAATGGGCCACTTCCTGGAAAACCCTGCCTATGCCCATGAATAAACATAAATCCTTTCCCCACTCAAAAACCTTTAAAAACCTATGCAAGCTCTTAGTTCAGGGTGATGGCAGTAAGTGTTGCCTAGGCCCTCCTCATCTCCTCTTGCAAGCCTCTTTTAAAAAAGCTTTGCTTGTATGGAAAATTCCCCATGCCTCACCTGTTCATTCTTGATCTGTGAAAGGCAAGAACCTCCTTCAATTAAATGTGAAGAGGTGCTGGCAACAATTTCACATTCCCATTAGGAATACACAAAATTTTTAATTTCTCCACATTTTCACCAACATATGCTTTTTTATTTTTTTTTAAATAGGAGCTATCCTAGTGGGAATGAAGTGGTATCTCACTGAAGTTTTGATTTGCATTTCCCTGATGACTAATAATGTTGAGTATCTTTTTTCCTGTGCATTTCTTCTTTGTGGAAATGTCTATTCAAGTCTTTTATTCTCTTTTTAAATGGTTATTTGTCTGTTTATTTTGGAATAAAACTATATGAAATATATTTGATTTGCAAATACTTTCTCTAATTCTATGGGTTTTCACTTCTTTAATGTGTTTTCAAATTCAATTTATCTATTTTTTTTCCTTGTTTGCATGTGCTTTTGGTCTACATTTAAGAATCTTTTGCAAAATCTAAGGTCAAGATTTGTCCCTATGTTTTCTAAGCATTTCAGTTTTACTTCTTACATTCAGGCCCTTGATCCACTTTGAGTTTTTTTTTTTAATCTCATTTGAGGTAATCGTCGTATTTTATCCTTTTGCATGTGGCTATCCATTTGTCCTAGCACCATTTATCAAAAAGACCATTCTTTCCCCATTGGGTGATCTTGGCACCTTTGTTGAGATGAGCTCTACATATATGTGTGTGTGTATATAGATAGATAGATAGATACATATTATATATACATATGGGTTAATTTCTAAACTTTCATTTCTAATCTATTGATCTATATGTCTATTTTTGTGCTAGTTTTTTTTTTTACCACATTCTCTTGATTACTGTTGCTTTGTAGTAAGTTTGAAATCAAGAAGTGTGAGTTCTCCTTTCTCCTTTTTCAAGATAGTTTTGCTTATTCTGTGTCCCTAGTAATTCCACATGAATTTTAGAATCAATTTGCCAATTTGTGTAAATAAATAATCTGGAATTCTTATGTTGTTGTTGTTGTTAGGTGCCATCGAGTCGGTTCCGACTCATAGCGACCCTATGCACAACAGAACGAAACACTGCCCGGTCCTGCGCCACCCTTACAATCGTTGTTATGCTTGAGCTCATTGTTGCAGCCACTGTGTCAATGCACCATATTGAGGGTCTTCTTCTTTCAGCTGACCCTGTACTCTGCCAAGCATGATGTCCTTCTCCAGACACTGATCCCTCCTGACAACATGTCCAAAGTATATAAGATGCAGTCTTGCCATCCTTCCCTCTAAGGAGCACCCTGGCCTCACTTCTTCCAAGACAGGTTTGTTCCCTCTTTTGGCAGTCCATGGTATATTCAATGTTCTTCGTCAACACCACAATTCAAAGGCGTCAACTCTTCTTCAGTCTTCCTTATTCATTGTGCAGCTTTCACATGCGTGTGACATGATTGAAAATACTATGGCTTGGGTCAGGCACACCTTAGTCTTCAAGGTGACATCTTTTGCTCTTCAACATTTTGAAGAGGTCCTTTGCAGCAGATTTGCCCAATACAATGCCTCTTTTGATTCTTGACTGCTGCTTTCATGGGTGTTGATTGTGGATCCAAGTAAAATGAAATCCTTGACAACTTCAATCTTTTCTCCGTTTATCATGATGTTGCTCATTGGTCCAGTTGTGAGGATTTTTGTTTTCTTTATGTTGAGGTGCAGTCCATACTGAAGGCCGTGGTCTTTGATCTTCATTAGTAAGTGCTTCAAGTCCTCTTCACTTTCAGCAAGCAAGGTTGTGTCATCTGCATAACCCAGGTTGTTAATGAGTCTTCCTCCAATCCTGATGCCACGTTCTTCTTCATATAGTCCAGCTTCTCGAATTATTTGTTCAGCATAGAGATTAAATACGTATGATGAAAGAATACAACCCTGATGCACACCTTTCCTGACTTTAAACCTATCAGTATCCCCTTGTTCTATCCAAACAACTGCCTCTTGATCTATGTAAAAGTTCCTCATGAGCATAATTAAGTGTTCTGGAACTCCCATTCTTCACAGCGTTATCCATAGTTTGTTATGATCCGCACAGTCCAATGCCTTTGCATAGTCAATAAAACAAAGGGAAACATCCTTCTGGTATTCTCTGCTTTCAGCCAGGATCCATGTGACATCAGCAATGATATCTCTGGTTCCATGTCCTCTTCTGACATTGGTCTGAATTTCTGGCAGTTTCCTGTCGATATATTGCTGCAGCCGTTTTTGAATGATCTTCAGCAAAATTTTGCTTGCGTGTGATATTAATTATATTGTTCTATAATTTCCTACTTCGGTTTTGGATCACCTTTCTTGGGAATAGGCATAAATATGGATCTGTTCCAGTCATTTGGCCGGGAAGCTCTCTTCCATATTTCTTGGCATAGACGGTTGAGCACCTCCAGCACTGCATGTTTGTTGAAACATCTCAATTGATATTCCATCAATTCCTGGAGCTTTGTTTTTCACCAATGCCTTCAGAGCAGCCTGGATTTCTTCCTTCAGTACCATCGGTGTCTGATCATATGCCACCTCTTGAAATGGTTGAATATTGACTAATTATTTTTGGTATAATGACTCTGTGTATTCCTTCCATCTTCTTTTGATGCTTCCTGTGTCTTTTAATATTTTCCCCATGGAATCCTTCACTATTGCAACTTGAGGCATGAATTTTTTCTGCAGTTCTTTCAGCTTGAGAAACACCCAGCATGTTCTTCCCTTTTGGTTTTCTACCTCCAGCTCTTTGCACATGTCATTATAATACTTTATTTTGTCTTCTTGAGAGGCCCTTTGAAATCTTCTGTTCAGTTCTTTTACTTCATCAATTCTTCCTTTTGCTTTAGCTGCTCGATGCTGAAGAGCAAGTTTCAGAGTCTCCTCTGACATCCACCTTGGTCTTTTCTTTCTTTCCTATCTTTTCAGTAACCTCTTGCTTTCTTCATGGATGATGTCCTTGATGTCATTCCACAACTCATCTGGTCTTCGGTCACTAGTATTCAATGTGTTAAATGTATTCTTGAGACGGTCTCTAAATTCAGGTGGGATACACTTAAGGTCATATTTTGGCTCTCATGGACTTGCTCTGATTTTCTTCAATTTTGGCTTGAACTTGCATATGAGCAATTGATGGTCTGTTCCACAGTCAGCCCCTGGCCTTGTTCTGAGTGATGATATTGATCTTTTCCATCATCTTGTTCCACAGATGTAGTCAATTCGATTTCTGCGTGTTCCATTTGGCAAAGTCCATGGGTATAGTCGCCATTTATGTTGCTGAAAGAAGGTATTTGCAATGGAGAAGTCGTTGGTCTTGCAAAATTCTATCATTCCATCTCCAGCATTGTTTCTATCACCAAGGGCATATTTTCCAACTACTGATCCTTCTTCTTTGTTTCCAACTTTCTCATTCCAATTCCCAGTAATTATCAATGAATCTTGATTGCATGTTTGATCGATTTCAGACTGCAGCAGCTGATAAAATTCTTCTATTTCTTCATCTTTGGCCCTAGTGGTTGGTGCATAAATTTGAATGATAGTTCTATTAATTGGTCTTCCTTGTAGGCATATGGATATTATCCTATCACTGACAGCATTGTACTTCAGGATAGATCTTGAAACATTCTTTCTGACGATGAATGCAACACCATGCCTCTTTGAGCTGTCATTCCCAGCATAGTAGACTATATGATTGTCTGATTGAAAATGGCCAATACCAGTCCATTTCAGCTCACTAATGACTAGAATATCGATGTTCATGTGTTCCATTTCATTTTTTTTAATTAACTTTTATTAAGCTTCAAGTGAACATTTACAAATCCATTCAGTCTGTCACATGTAAGTTTACATACATCTTACTCCCTTCTCCCACTTGCTCTCCCCCTCTTGAGTCAGCCCTTTCAGTCTCTCGTTTCGTGCCAATTTTGCCATCTTCCCTCTCTCTCTATCTTCCCATCCCCTCTCCAGTCAAGAGTTGCCAACACACTCTCAAGTGTTCACCTGATTTAATTAGCTCACTCTTCATCAGCATCTCTCTCCCCTCCGCTGACCAGTCCCTTTCATGTCTGATGAGTTGTCTTCGGGGATGGTTCCTGTCCTGTGCCAACAGAAGGTCTGGGGAGCATTGCCGCCGGGATTCCTCTAGTCGCAGTCAGACCATTAAGTATGGTCTTTTTATGAGAATTTGGGGTCTGCATCCCACTGATCTCCTGCTCCCTCAGGAGTTCTCTGTTGTGCTCCCTGACAGGGCAGACATCGATTGTGGCCAGGCACCAACTAGTTCTTCTGGTCTCAGGATGATGTAGGTCTCTGGTTCATGTGGCCCTTTCTGTCTCTTGGGTTCTTAGTTGTCGTGTGACCTTGGTGTTCTTCATTTTCCTTTGCTCCAGGTGGGTTGAGACCAATTGATGCATCTTAGATGGCCCCTTGTTGGCATTTAGGACCCCAGACGCCACATTTCAAAGTGGGATGCAGAATGTTTTCATAATAGAATTATTTTGCCAATTGACTTAGAAGTCCCCTCAAACCATGTTCCCCAGGCCCCCGCCCCTGCTCCACTGACCTTTGAAGCATTCATTTTATCCCGGAAACTTCTTTGCTTTTAGTCCAGTCCAATAGGGCTGACCTTCCTTGTATGGAGTGTTGTCTTTCCCTTCACCCAAAGCAGTTCTTATCTACTGATTGATCAATAAAAAACCCTCTCCCTCCCTCTCTCCCTCCCCCTTCGTAACCACAAAAGTATGTGTTCTTCTCAGTTTTTTCTATTTCTCAAGATCTTATAATAGTGGTCTTATACAATATTTGTCCTTTTGCCTCTGACTAATTTCGCTCAGCATAATGCCTTCCAGGTTCCTCCATGTTATGAAATGTTTCAGAGATTCGTCACTGTTCTTTATCGATGCGTAGTATTCCATTGTGTGAATATACCACAATTTATTTACCCATTCATCCGTTGACGGACACCTTGGTTGCTTCCAGCTTTTTGCTATTGTAAACAGAGCTGCAATAAACATGGGTGTGCATATATCTGTTTGTGTGAAGGCTCTTGTATCTCTAGGGTATATTCCGAGGAGTGGGATTTCTGGGTTGTATGGTAGTTCTATTTCTAACTGTTTAAGATAACGCCAGATGGATTTCCAAAGTGGTTGTACCATTTTACATTCCCACCAGCAGTGTATGAGAGTTCCAATCTCTCCGCAGCCTCTCCAACATTTATTATTTTGTGTTTTTTGGATTAATGCCAGTCTAGTTGGTGTGAGATGGAATCTCAACGTAGTTTTAATTTGCATTTCTCTAATGGCTAATGATCGAGAGCATTTTCTCATGTATCTGTTGGCTGCCTGAATATCTTCTTTACTGAAATGTGTGTTCATCTCCTTTGCCCACTTCTTGATTGGGTTGTTTGTCTTTTTGTGGTTGAGTTTTGACAGAATCATGTAGATTTTAGAGATCAGGCGCTGCTCGGAGATGTCATAGCTGAAAATTCTTTCCCAGTCTGTAGGTGGTCTTTTTACTCTTTTGGTGAAGTCTTTACATGAGCATAGGTGTTTGATTTTTAGAAGCTCCCAGTTATCTGGTTTCTCTTCATCATTTTTGGTAATGTTTTGTATTCTGTTTATGCCTTGTATTAGGGCTCCTAGGGTTGTCCCTATTTTTTCTTCCATGATCTTTATCATTTTAGTCTTTATGTTTAGGTCTTTGATCCACTTGGAGCTAGTTTTTGTGCATGGTGTGAGGTATGGGTCCTGTTTCATTTTTTTGCAAATGGATATCCAGTTATGCCAGCACCATTTGTTGAAAAGACAATCTTTTCCCCAATTAACTGACACTGGTCCTTTGTCAAATATCAGCTGCTCATACATGGATGGATTTATATCTGGGTTCTCAATTCTGTTCCATTGGTCTATGTGCCTGTTGTAGTACCAGTACCAGGCTGTTTTGACTACTGTGGCTGTATAATAGCTTCTGAAATCAGGTAGAGTGAGGCCTCCCACTTTCTTCTTCTTTTTCAGTAATGCTTTGCTTATCCGGGGCTTCTTTCCCTTCCATATGAAATTGGTGATTTGTTTCTCTATCCCCTTAAAATATAACATTGGAATTTGGATCGGAAGTGCGTTAAATGTATAGATGGCTTTTGGTAGAATAGACATTTTTACTATATTAAGTCTTCCTATCCATGAGCAGGGTATGTTTTTCTACTTAAGTATGTCCTTTTGAATTTCTTGTTGTAGAGCTTTGTAGTTTTCTTTGTATAGGTCTTTTACATCCTTGGTAAGTTTTATTCCTAAGTATTTTATCTTCTTGGGGGCTACTGTGAATGGTATTGATTTGGTTATTTCCTCTTCGGTGTTCTTTTTGTTGATGTAGAGGAATCCAAGTGATTTTTGTATGTTTATTTTATAACCTGAGACTCTTCCAAACTCTTCTATTAGTTTCAGTAGTTTTCTGGAGGATTCCTTAGGGTTTTCCATGTATACGATCATGTCATCTGCAAATAGTGATAGCTTTACTTCCTCCTTGCCAATCTGGATACCCTTTATTTCTTTGTCTAGCCTAATTGCCCTGGCTAGGACTTCAAGTACGATGTTGAATAAGAGCGATGATAAAGGGCATCCTTGTCTGGTTCCCGTTCTCAAGGGAAATGCTTTCAGGTTCTCTCCATTTAGAGTGATATTGGCTGTTGGCTTTGCATAAAAAAAAAAAAAAAAACTAGTGCCATCGAGTCATTGGCTTTGCATAGATGCCCTTTATTATGTTGAGGAATTTTCCTTCAATTCCTATTTTCGTAAGAGTTTTTATCATAAATTGGTGTTGAACTTTGTCAAACGCCTTTTCTGCATCAATTGATAAGATCATGTGGTTTTTATCTTTTGTTTTATTTATGTGATGGATTACATTAATGGTTTTTCTGATATTAAACCAGCCTTGCATACCTGGTATAAATCCCACTTGATCAGGGTGAATTATTTTTTTGATGTGTTGTTGGATTCTATCGGCTAGAATTTTGTTGAGGATTTTTGCATCTATGTTCATGAGGGATATAGGTCTATAATTTTCTTTTTTTGTAATGTCTTTACCTGGTTTTGGTATCAGGGAGATGGTAGCTTCATAGAATGAGTTGGGTAGTATTCCGTCTTTTTCTATGCTTTGAAATACCTTTAGTAGTAATGGTGTTAAGTCTTCTCTGAAGGTTTGGTAGAACTCTGCAGTGAAGCCGTCCGGGCCAGGACTTTTTTCTGTTGGAAGTTTTTTGATTACCGTTTCAATCTCTTTTTTTGTTATGGGTCTATTTAGTTGTTCTACTTCTGAATGTGTTAGTTTAGGTAGGTAGTGTTTTTCCAAGAATTTATCCATTTCTTCTAGGTTTTCAAATTTGATAGAGTACAATTTTTTGTAGTAATCTGAAATGATTCTTTTAATTTCATTTGGTTCTGTTGTGATGTGGTCCTTCTCGTTTCTTATTCGGGTTATTTGTTTCCTTTCCTGTATTTCTTAGTCAGTCTAGCCAATGGTTTATCAATTTTGTTAATTTTTTCAAAGAACCAGCTTTTGGCTTTGTTAATTCTTTCAATTGTTTTTCTGTTCTCTAATTCATTTAGTTCAGCTCTAATTTTTATTATTTGTTTTCTTCTGGTGTCTGATGGGTTCTTTTGTTGCTCACTTTCTATTTGTTCAAGTTGTCGGGACAGTTCTCTGATTTTGGCTCTTTCTTCTTTCTGTATGTGTGCATTTATCGATATAAATTGGTCTCTGAGCACTGCTTTTGCTGTGTCCCAGAGGTTTTGATAGGAAGTATTTTCATTCTCGTTGCTTTCTATGAATTTCCTTATTCCCTCCTTGATGTCTTCTATAACCCAGTCTTTTTTCAGGAGGGTATTGTTCATTTTCCAAGTATTTGATTTCTTTTCCCTAGTTTTACTGTTTTTGATTTCTAGTTTCATTGCCTTGTGGTCTGAGAAGATGCTTTCTAATATTTCGATGTTTTTGGACTCTGCAAAGATTTGTTTTATGACCTAATATGTGGTCTATTCTAGAGAATGTTCCATGTGCACTAGAAAAAAAGTATATTTTGCAGCAGTTGGGTGGAGAGTTCTGTATAAGTCAATGAGGTCAAGTTGGTTGATTGTAGTAATTAGGTCTCCCGTGTCTCTATTGAGCTTCTTACTGGATGTCCTGTCCTTCTCTGAAAGTGGTGTGTTGAAGTCTCCTACTATAAATGTGGAGGTATCTATCTCACTTTTCAATTCTGTTAAAATTTGATTTATGTATCTTGCAGCCCTGTCATTGGGTGCGTAAATGTTTAATATGGTTATGTCTTCCTGATCAATTGTCCCTTTTATCATTATGTAGTGTCCTTCTTTATCCTTTGTGGTGGATTTAAGTCTAAAGTCTATTTTGTCAGAAATTAATATTGCTACTCCTCTTCTTTTTTGCTTATTGTTTGCTTGATATATTTTTTCCATCCTTTGAATTTTAGTTTGTTTGTGTCTCTAAGTCTAAGGTGTGTCTCTTGTAGGCAGCATATAGATGGATCGTGTTTCTTTATCCAGTCCGTGATTCTCTGTCTCTTTATTGGTGCATTTAGTCCATTTACATTCAGCGTAATTATAGATAAATAAGTTTTTAGTGCTGTCATTTTGGTGCCTTTTCATGTGTGTTGTTGGCCATTTCATTTTTCCACATACTTTTTTGTGCTGAGACGTTTTTCTTAGTAAATTGTGAGATCCTCATTTTCATAATGTTTAACTTTATGTTAGTTGAGTCGTTACGTTTTTCTTGGCTTTTTCTTGAGTTATGGAGTTGATATTCCTTTTTGTGGTTACATTATTATTTACCCCTATTTTTCTAAGTAAAAACCTAACTTGTATCGTTCTATATCGCTTTGTATCACTCTCCATCTGGCAGTTCAATGCCTCCTGTATTTAGTCCCTCTTTTTGATTATTGTGATCTTTTACCTATTGACTTCCATGATTCCCTGTTATGTGTATTATTTAATTAATTTATTTATTTTTTTAGAATTAATCTTAATTTGTTTGTTTTTATGCTTTCCCTATTTGAGTTGCGTTGATATCAGGACGTTCTGTTTTGTGACCTTGTATTGTGCTGGTACCTGATATTATTGGTCATCTGACCAAACAATCTCCTTTAGCATTTCTTGTAGCCTTGGTTTGGTTTTAGTAAATTCTCTAAACTTGTGTTTATCTGTAAATATCTTAATTTCGCCTTCATATTTCAGAGAGAGTTTTGCTGGATATATGATCCTTGGTTGGCAGGTTTTCTCCTTCAGTGCTCTCTATATGTTGTCCCATTCCCTTCTTGCCTGCATGGTTTCTGCTGAGTAGTCTGAACTTATTGATTCTCCCTTGAAGGAAACCTTTCTTTTCTCCCTGGCTGCTTTTAAAATTTTCTGTTTATCTTTGGTTTGGGCAAGTTTGATGATAATATGTCTTGGTGTTTTTCTTTTTGGATCAATCTTAAATGGGGTTCGATGAGCATCTTGGATAGATATCCTTTCGTCTTTCATGATGTCAGGGAAGTTTTGTGTCAGGAGTTCTTCAACTATTTTCTCTGTGTTTTCTGTCCCCCCTCCCTCTTCTGGGACTCCAATCGCTCGCAAGTTATCCTTCTTGATAGAGTCCCACATGATTCTTAGGGTTTCTTCATTTTTTTTAATTCTTTTATCTGATTTTTTTTCAGCTATGTTGGTGTTGATTCCCTGGTCCTCCAGATGTCCCAGTCTGCATTCTAATTGCTCGAGTCTGCTCCTCTGACTTCCTATTGCGTTATCTAATTCTGTAATTTTACTGTTAATCTTCTGGATTTCTACATGCTGTCTCTCTATGGATTCTTGCAACTTATTAATTTTTCCACTATGTTCTTGAATAATCTTTTTGAGTTCTTCAACAGTTTTATCAGTGTGTTCCTTGGCTTTTTCTGCAGTTAGCCTAATTTCATTTGTGATGTCTTTAAGCATTCTGTAAATTAGTTTTTTATATTCTGTATCTGATAATTCCAGGATTGTATCTTCATTTGGGACAGATTTTGATTCTTTTGTTTGGGGGTTGGAGAAGCTGTCATGGTCTGCTTCTTTATGTGGTTTGATATGGACTGCTGTCTCCGAGCCATCACTGGGAAACTAGTTTTTCCAGAAAATCCGCTGACTGGTACGCTGGCTCCTGGCTCTGAAAACAATCGCTGTCTCCCCGTATTTGTTCGTTCTCCGTCTCTAAATCTGTGTTTGTTGTTCAGAGTTCGTAGATTGTTATGTATGTGATCGATTCACTTGTTTTTCCGAGTCTTTGTTGCAAGAGGGATCCGCAGTAGCATCCACCTAGTCTGCCATCTTGGCCCCGCCTCCTCTCCGTTTCATTTTTGATGATTTCCAATTTTCCTAGATTCATACTTTGTACATTCCAGGTTCCGGTTTTTAATGGATGTTTGCAGCTGTTTCTTCTCATTTTGAGTCGTACCACATCAGCAAATGAAGGTCCCGAAAGCTTTACTCAATCCATGTCATTAAGGTCA
Source organism: Loxodonta africana (assembly GCF_030014295.1). Taxonomy (NCBI): domain Eukaryota; kingdom Metazoa; phylum Chordata; class Mammalia; order Proboscidea; family Elephantidae; genus Loxodonta; species Loxodonta africana. The sequence continues at coordinate 20,048,470 of NC_087344.1, forward strand.
ACTCTACTTTGAGGAGGTAGCTCTCCCCCGGTTATCTTTTGAGTGCCTTCCAACCTGGGAGGCTCATGTTCCAGCACTATATCAGACAATGTTCTGCTACTATTCATAAGGTTTTCACTGGCTAATGCTTTTCTGGAGTAGACTGCCGGGTTCTTCTTCCTAGTCTTTCTTAGTGTGGAAGCTCAGCTGAAACCTGTCCTCTATGGGTGACCCTGCTGGTATCTGAATACTAGTGGCATATCTTACAGCACCACAGCAACACACAAGCCCCCACAGTACGACAAACCGACAGATACGTGGGGGGAATTCTTATAGGAATTGTGTAATCAGTACAACAGTTTGGAGAATATTGCCATCTTAAAAATGCTAATTTTTCCAACTCATGAACATGATGTATTTTTTCTAATTATTTAGATCTTAAAGTTATGTCAATAATAGTTTTTACTTTTCAATACATGTCTTACACTTCTTTTCTAAAACTTATTCCTAAGTAGTTTATTCTGTAATTTTTGATGCTTTTGTAAATGGAATTGTTTGCTTAATTTCATGTTTGCATTATTCATTGCAAGTATATAGAAATACAATTGATTTTGGCATATTGATCTTGTATGTTATAACCTTGCTGAGTGCAGTTATTAGTCCAAATAGTGTCTTAGCAGATTAAGATTTTCTCTACATCATCTCTGAAGTCACCTACAAATATAGTTTTACGTTTTTCTTTCCAATTTGGGCACCTATTATTTCTTTGCCACGTAGAGTTTCCAAGGAGCACCTGGTGGATTCAAACTGCCGACCTTTTGGTTAGCAGCCATAGCACTTAACCACTATGCCACTAGGGTTTTTTTTCTTTTTTAATTAAAAAAAACTTTTTAAAGAATCTTTTAGGAAGCATTAAAATTTAATCTTATAATTTGGAGGCAGTCTAGACAAAAGGAGTCCCTATCCTTGGTCCCTGCTCTAGAGGCCCTCTGTATTTCATGTTGTTGTTGTTAAGTGCCATCAAGTCAGTTCCGACTCATAGTGACCATATGAATGACAGAACTAAATACTGCCTGTCCTCCACCATCCTCACAATCGTTATCCTTCAACTCATTGTTGCAGCTACTGTGTCATTTCATCTTGTTGAGGGTCTTCCTCTTTTTTGCTGACCCTCCACTTTACCAAGCATGACATCCTTCTCCATGGACTGATACCACCTGATAACATGTCCAAAGTAGATGAGACATAATCTTACTATCCTTGCTTCCAAGGAGCATTCTGGTTGTACTTCTTCCAAGACAGATTTGTTCATTTTTTTTGCAGTCCTCAGTATATTCTTCACCAACACCGCAACTCAAAGGTGTCAATTCTTTGGTCTTCATCGTTCATTGTCCAGCTTTCCCATGCATATGAGGCAATTGAAAACACCATGGTCTGGGTCAGGCACACCTTAGTCTTCAAAGTGACATCTTTGCTTTTCAGGGCTTTAAAGAGACCTTTTGCAGCATTTCAATTCATGAATATGGTGTATTTTTTTCTAATTATTTAGATCTTCTCAAATTTATTTCTACAATATTTTGCACTTTTAAAAATGTGTCTTACACTTCTTTTATTATATTTATCCCTAAGTATTTCATTGTATTCTTCTTGATGCTTTTGTAAAGTGAATCATTTCTCTTAGTTTCAATTTTTGGATTGTTTATTTCAAGTATATAAAATTCAATTGGCTTTTGCACATTGATCTTGTATCCTGCAACCTCGCTGAGAGTGTATATTAGTCCAAATAGAATTTCATCAGATTCTTTAGGATTTTCTGTATGTCATCTGCAAATAGAGGGAGTCTTATCTCTTCCTTTCCAAGTTGGTGCCTTTTACTTCTTCTTCTTCCTTTTTTGCATAATTTCCCTATCTACAACCTCTACCACAAGTTGAATAGACATAGAATGAGTGGACATCCTTTTTTCTTTCCTGATTCAAAAGGAAAGCATGCAGTCCATTAAGTAAAATGTTAGCTGTGGTTTTTTCATAGATTCCATTTATGAAGTGGAAGAAAGGGATATGTGTAGAGGTAGTAAAACTATTATGTTGAAATACATGAAACAGAAGTTTTATATGTCAAAAAGAGTGAAATGCTAGGAATTTCATAGGATTCAACCCAATGTAAGGAATAGCTAAGAAAATGATAAATACAAATTCAGGATAGTGGATATTTCTTGGCAAGAGGGAGGATGATTAGACTGAGAGTCTCACAGGAGGATTCTAGATGACTGTAAATGTCATTTTTCTATTTAAGTGGTGGACATATATGTTTATATTATATGAATATTCTATAAGAAAAATAGTTAAATTACACACATTTTATATATGTGTGCTATATTTCACAAAAAATAATCTTTCATGTATCATATTTTAAATACATTCTAGTATTAAAGACATGTTTCTAGAATATAGAGCTCATCACTATTTCACAAGGGTCTTTTTAATCATGTTTTCTCTAAGGGCCTATCCACAGGGTCCAGAGTCAGTGGTCCTTGAATGAGGGGCAGATAGCTGCAGATTTAACAAAGACCCAAGATGCTGCAGGTGGCTAAGGCCATCACTGGGTGAAATCCTGCCCTAGCAAATGCCATGGAGGCCGGTCCGAGAGCTGTCCCCAGAAGTGGTGGTGAAAATAATGGAAGTCAGTGAGGATGAGAACAGAAGGCTGTTACTGAGTATTCCAGGAAGTCATCCATTTTTACCACAAATTATCTCCTTAGATTAAAAGTGATCTTCAATAAAAGCAAACTTTCTCCTTGCTTCCCTATAGTGTCACATCCAACACCTCCCCTATATGGTTGAGTCCTTCAAAGACTACAGTGGCCTTATTAGCTTTATTCAAGCACATTTGATGTGTGGATTTCATCTGAAATGAATAACAAACAACAGAAAGGGTGACACGAGGTAAAAAGAAAAAAGTCAAACTCATTGCTAGCAGGTAATCATTGAGAAGGAATCAAAGCAAATTAACTTTCAGGGAAACATAATTCATCTTAGCCTGCAAAACCCATAACTGTGTCTTTGATTATATTACTAGATTTACTCAAAACACTGATACATATTTAAATAAAGATGAGGAAAACTAACTGCTAAAGCAAATGTTAAAAAATGTGCGAAAGCAAAAAGATTGCAAGGTCCAAGAATAGATGGCTACATATGGAATACAATATTAGCTAAATTTCATTGAGTACTTACTGTTTGCCAGACATGGTGCCTACTGCGTTCCCAACGGTATTTTCATTCTTGATCAGTGTCACTACGAATGTAATACCTGGGCTATCCACAGTGAAATCAGCTATGAGCTTGTCAGACATGCACATTCATGGGCCCATTTCACAATAACCAAAGCCAAACCCATTGCTGTTGAGTCAATTCTGACTCATAGCAGCTCCACAGGACAGGGTAGAACTGCACCCATAGGGCTTACAAGGAGCATTTGTTGGATTCAAACTCACTACCTTTTGGTTAGCAGGCAAATGCTTAACTACTGCACCACCAGGGCTACCAAAATCACTGAAGATGAGCCCAGGAATCTGTGAATTAACAAGTTCTCCAGTTCTCATACACATTAACGTTGGAGAACAACTGCTGTAGACGATATGTCAAATCCACTCATAATAATTCCATTCCCTTCACCAGAGAATGGCTTATGAAGGGTTTTGTATGTCCCAATTCAGGCACATCAGCTGTGAAAGGATGTCTTCTGAAAGAGTCATTGGAAAAGTAACCTCTTTATTAAAGAAAAAGAAAAGAAAAAAAGGCATAGTCAGCTTTCTGTTATACAATGCCTGTAATGGATGCAGCCATCTGGTAACCTGGAGGGAAACCTGTCCTAGCACACAATCAATCAAATATCACAAAACTAGAGAGGAGCAAAGTCAGTTTCCATACTTATTTTGCACTACTGTTAGTCACTATGGTATATAGCCATTGTAGCAAAAGAATTGAAGGCAAGAACACAGATAATCGTACACCAGTGTTCATTGCAGCATATTCACAATAGCCATAAGGCAGAAACGGGCTAAATGCCCGTCAACAGATGAATGGGTAAGCAATGTGTCATAATGCAATGGAGTACTACTTGCCATAAAGAGAAATAGTCCTGATACATCCTACAACATAGATGAACCTTGAAAACATTATGCTGAATGAAATGTCAGTTACGAAAGGACAAATACTGTATGATCCCACATAAATGAGATACCTAGAATAAGTGAGTGTATAGAGACCAAAGTTTATTACTGCTTATCAGGGTCAGTGAGTAAGAAAAAAGAAAGGGAGACTCATTGCTTAGGGACATTGGCTAAGAGTGAGGGAAAAATTTGAACATGAATAGTGGTGATGATTGATCAACATGAAGAAAGTAATTAATGCCACTAAGTGGCACATGTAAAAAATGTTGAAACGACAAATGTTTCATTACATACATAGTTACCAAAATAAACATAAATAAATAAATGCTTTAACATGCCTTGCTAATACGGTAAAAATTGTCACAAGACAGAAGCATGTGTAAGTAAATAAATATACTCATAAGTAAAAATGCATTTGAATTGATAAACATATAAAGCTTTTTATCATCAAAATGTAAAAAAAAAAGACTCTTGTTACTACAAGAATGTAACATTCTGATTCCCCCAGTACTATTTCACTATGACTCATCTAGAAGCCCAAGGCTAAGGCAGATAATACAATCATGAAAAAGAAGATGTTCTCCACAGGAGTTTCTTCAAGGCTTCCTTCATGTCCCTGTTCCTCAGGCTGTAGACAAATGGGTTCATCATTGGAGGGACCACAGTGTACATCACTGAGGCTACTGCTGTCTTCTTGAAAGAACGAGTAACTGCAGAACTAATGTACACCCCAAAAGCTGTCCCATAGAATAAGAAAACCACTGACAGGTGAGACCCACAGGTGGAGAAAGCCTTATACATTCCACCAGCTGATGGTATTCTCAGAATGGAAGAAACAATTTTAAAGTAAGAAAAAATAATCCCAAGGAGAGGAACACTACCCAGTACGCTAGTTAGTAAATATGTCAGGATGTTATTGAGAAAAGTATTGGAGCAGGCAAGTTTGATGACCTGAGCAAGTTCGCAGAAGAAGTGAGGGATTTCCCTGTCTGTGCAGAAGGATAGACTTAGTATCATCAGACTGTGGAGCAGGGCATCCACCAAACTAATGAACAAGGAGAGGAGAATCAGCAGGCCACAGAGGTGAGAGTTCATGATGACTGTGTACCTCAGTGGTTGGCAGATGGCCACATAGCGGTCATAGGCCATTGCTGCAAGGAGAAAATTTTCCATGCCTGCAAATATCATGACAAAGCACACACCTGGGTGAGGCAGCCTGTGTAACTGATGGATTTGCTCTGTGTCTGGATGTTCATCAGCATCTTGGGGACCGTGGTGGTGCTGAAACAGATGTCAGTGAAGGACAGGTTGGAGAGGAAAAAGTACATGGGGGTGTGGAGGTGGGAGTCTGAGCTGATGGCCAGGATGATGAGCAGGTTCCCCAACACTGTGACGAGGTACGTGGTCAGGAATAGTCCAAAGAGGAAGGGCTGCAGTTCTGAATCCTCTGAGAGCCCCAGGAGGGAGAATGCTGCTATACCAGTTTGGTTTTCTGATGTCATGTTGTTGATGAGTCTGATGATGGAAGTGATAGGAAAATAAAGATTGCTTATTTAGAGAAATTCTCACATTTGTATTGTGAAATGAAGTGAATACTACAAATATTTTTTCTGTCTCCTTCCCTCTCCCACTCTTTCCCTTCATCTGTCTCTGTTCCATCCTCTCTACCTTCCTCCCTCCTTCTGTTTTCTATCACATCTGTTATCATATCACCAAAAACATTTCCATCTGAATAAAGACCCAAGTGGTCTCCTTGATTTTGTTCTTGTTGTGTGCCTTGAGTGATATCAGACTAATAACAGCCCTACAGGACAGAGTAGAACTGGCCCCTAGGGTTTTTCAAGAAGGAGCTGGTAGATTTCAACTGCTGACCTTTTAGTTAGCAGCCAAGCTCTTAAACACTATGCTACCAGGGCTCTTTGCTTTAAAAGTCTTCAAGTCTCTGACCACATAGGTAGTATCTATGTGTTTATTAAATACTGTTTATCAACATTGTGCCCAGTAATAGGAAGGAAATAAAAAAAAATACATGGTTTTTACCTTTGGAATTTTCCAAAGGCTTCAAACTAGCAGAAAAACAAATTCTACATCCGCGTTTTACAGCAATGGTTCTCAAACTGATTTTCATCAGAATTATCTGAAGGCCTTTTTGAGCCCCCACAGAGTATTGGCTTCAGAATTTGGAGTCTAAGGCTCTAAATTTGTTCTTTCTAACAAATTCTCAAATGCTATTGCTGATGGCCTGGGACCACCCTTTGAGGTCCACTCTTCTAGAACATCAACCATTATGGCCCATGTACAATCAGCTCATCTGCAGGGAGGAACAGATGTGGTGCATTTCATGAGGAGATGGGGACCTGGCTCACCAGGCTCTGCAGAGGGACTTGGGGAGGAGTTCAAGCCCTCGACTCAATCATTTTCTGGTGTTCCTCAAAATTATACCTTTCAATTTTGTATTTCCATTTAAAGTCCCACCATTTAAGTTCTTAATCCTTGTTATTATTGTTCTAATTAATAGCAGTATTATTAGAATGTATAGTAATAATATCATAATTGTCAAAAACTGTTGCCATTACCACTGCTAACACTTACTGAGTCCTGACTATTTCAGGAAATTTTCAGGATTTGCTGTATTTATTCTCACAACAGAGATGTGAATTAGGAACTTCTATTTTCCTACATTATATCCATGACCTCAAGTGAAGGTAAAGGAAAAGTGTGGTGAATTTACAGATACAAAGTACATGGCACTCTGCAAAACAGTAGTAACAGGATTTGAACTCAGGCTGTGAGATCTTGGAGCATACATCATACCACCACATGATACAACCTCTGAGTAGGGGATGACCAGGCATCCTGAAGGGTCAACAGATTCCATCACTTGCCTTTTGAAAAGTTCCAACTGAATTAAAACCCAAGTGCTTTCCCTGGTATTCAGGGTTATCTAAACTCTGACCACATAGGTAGTGACAGCATCAAGACAGGACCCACACTCAGGAACTGAAGTCAAGACAGAATGTGCTACCTGAAATCTCAAGCTGTTATCCTATTATGTCAATGAGACTCTTTTCTTCCATATGTTTGAAGATGGAAACATTATTCTCATAAATGGTATATACTCATTGCTACAGAGTTGATTCCAAATTATAGCATCCCTATAGAACAGAGTGACACTGCTATATAGTTTCCAAGGCTGAAATCTTTGGGAAAATAGACTGCCACATCATTCCCCCATGGAGAAGCTGGTGGGTTGGACAGCCAACCTTTCAGTTAGCAACAGAGCTCTTAATCACTGCACCACCAGGGCAACAAGCTGATATGTAGCACATCCTTTTTTCCCCAAAACAGAAGAATGGGAGGAAAGAGGAACTACATGAGTCTTCAAAAACTGGAAAATAAAAAAAAGCAACAATTTGTTAGTGTGTCCTAAGCAAAATCCTGACATCTTTGCTTTTTAACACTTTAAAGAGGTTTTTGGCAGCAGATTTGCCCAATGCAATGTCATCTGATTTCCTGACTGCTGCTTCCATGGGCACTGATTGTGGATACAAGTAAAATGAAATCCCTGATAACTTCAACATTTTCTCCATTCATCATGATGCTTATTGGTCCAGTTGTGAGGATTTTTGTCTTCTCTTTGTCGAGGTCTAATGCATACTGAAGGCTGTAGTCTTTGATCTCCATCTGTAAGTGCTTCAAGTCCTCTTCACTTCCAGCAAGCAAGGGTGTATCATCTGCATATTGCAGTTTGTTGATGAGTCTTCCTCCAATCCTGATGCCCCATTCTTCTTCATAAAGTTCTGCTTGTGAGATTATTTCCTCAGAATACAGATTGAATTAGCATGGTGAAAAGATAAAACCCTGATGCACACCTTTCTTGATTTTAAACCATGCTGTATCTCCTTGTTCTGTTTGTACAAACTGCCTCTCAGTCTATGCACAAGTTCTGCACGAGCACACTTAAGTGTGCTGGAATCCCCATTTTTCACAATGTTATCCGTAATTTTTTATGATCCACACAACTGAATGTCTTTGCATAGTAAATAAAACACAGGTAGACATCTTTCTGGTATTTTCTGCTTTTAGCCAATATCAATCTGACATCTGCAATGATGTACCTCATTTCAAATTCTCTCCTTTGTTTCACATCCTCTTCTGAATCCTGTTTGAATTTCTGACAGTTCCCTATTGATGAACATGCTACAACCATTTTTAATTACCTTCAGCAAAATTTTACTTACTTGTGATATTAATGAAATTTTTCAATAATTTCTATATTCCATTGAATCACCTCTCTTTGCAAAGGGCACAAATATGGATCTCTTCCAGTCAGTTGTCCAGAAATTTGTCTTCCAAATTTCTTGGCATAGACAAGCAACCGCTTTCAGCATTAAATCTGTTATTTGAAACATCTCAATTGGTATTCTATCAATTTCCAGAGACTTGTTTTTAACCTATGACTTCAGTGTAGCCTGGACTTCTTCCTTCAGTACAACTGGTTCTTCATCATCTGCTACCTCCTGAAATGGTTGAACATTGATCAATGTTTTTTGGTGTTGTGACTCTGTATTCCTTCCATCTTCTTTTGAGACTTCCTGTGTTGTTCAATATTTTGCCCATAGAATTCTTCAGAATTGCAACTTTATGTCTGAATTCTTTCCTCAGTTCTTTCAGCCTGAAAAATGCCAAGCATGTTCTTCCATTTTGGTTTTATATTTCCTGGTCTTTGCACATTTCATTATAATACTTTAATATTTCTTCTTTAGCTGACCTTTGAAATCTTCTGTTCAGCTCTTTTACTTCCACATTTCTTCCATTTGCTTTAGCTACTGAAGTTCAAGAGCAAGATTCAGAGTCTTTTCTTCATCCATTTTGCTCTTTACTTCATTTCCTGTCTTTTTAATGACCTTTTTTTTTCTTAATGTATGATGTCCTCGATGTCATCCACAACTCATCTGGTCTTCAGTCACTGGTGTTTAAAGTCTTAAAAATGAAAGGTGTCACTTTGAGGACAAAGATGCACCTGGTTCAATCCATGGTATTCTCTATCATCTTATATGCATGGGAAAGATGGACAGTGAATAAGAAAGATTGAAGAAGAATTGATGCATTTGAATTATAGTGTTGGCAAAGAATATTTACAATACCATGGACTTCCAGAAGAATGAACAAATATGTCTTGGAGGGAATACAGCCAGAATTGTCCTTAGAAGTGAGGTAGGTGAAAATTTATCACACTTACACTGAACATGTTATCTCCAATCCCTGGAGAAGAACATGATGCTTGGTAATGTAGAGGGTCAGCAAAAACAAGGAAGAACCTCAAGCAGATGGATTGACACAGCAGCTGAAACAATGGGCTGAAGCATAACAAGAATCATGAGGATGGCGCAGTGACTTGTTCTGTTGTACGTAGGGTCACTAGAAGTCAGAACTGACTTGTTAGCACCGAACAACAACAACGAGCGGAGCCAAGAATAAGAAAGACACACTCTACCAACACAAACATCTAGGCTGCTTACCGAAGGATCTCAATGGTAGTGGAAAAAGAAGAAAAATTGTCAAGTCAGCCTTAAAGGAGAAAAAAGACACTGAGCAAAGTATAACTGGACACCTCAAATATTTATGTAGTTGTGGGACTTAAAAAATTCAATCAATACAAGTTGCTCAGCAAGGAGCCTGACATCTGGTCATTGTGAAGTACTATTTAAGGCTATAGTGATAACTGAATAAGATAATGGAATTTATTTTTAGAAATTCCTTACCTTCCCAAATACAACAATGTATGAAATAAACACATATAAACTCTTTTCTGTTTGACTGCCACTCACATTTTTACATGTAAATCAATGGAAAAAGAAACCATAGAATTTCAAATTTCAAATGGAACAGAACTCATAATTAATCTTTATTAATAGATTATTACTTTCAGATTGGTTTTTTCGTTCCTTTCCTCTCTTTCCAGATAGCACATTGGATCTGTTCCTCCCTTCCTCTTTCCCTTTTTATGACAGAGTATTCGAATAACCCCTACCTGCTCAGTAGCTTCATCCATTCCCTCTTCTTTTTATGTTTTGACTCATAGTCTACACTGTATAATTAGCATATGTTAGAAAAGGTAATATGAAAATCAATTGTGATACTTTGAATCTTCTTTCCTTCTGTTCCTGGCTTGGTCCCATCAAACCTGGGGTCAGGAAGCATGGGCACTGGCTCTTCTGGGAATCCTGAGGCTGTGTACCGAGATCAACTCCAGGACACTTCCATTTTTCCGATATTAAGATGAGACCCCTGAAGATATCTCGATCTCTAAAACAGGTGACGGTTGATCGACTACATCTTTGATACATTTCCCCTTTATTTTTATAAACCAATGCTGTAGAAAAAGTCTGTGAAAGTGTCTGTTTCAAAGATGAACGACTCATTAGGATCCTTATTTTTTTAGCTTAATGGCACAAGGCAAACAAACTCTGCTCTCCCAACACAAACATCCAGGCTGCTTGAAAAGAGGCTCCGGTCGTAAGCATGAAGTTCTGACAACAAGCAACCTTAATAACCAGAATCCACCAAACCCAGAGCTGTCAAGTCAATTCTGCCTCATAGGAACCCTATGGGACAGAGTGGAACTGCCCCATAGAGTTTCCAAGGAGCGCCTGGTGGATTTGAGCTGTCGACCCTTTGGTTAGCAGCCGTAGCACTTGACCACTATGCCACCAGGGTTTCCAGCAACCTTAATAGCATCAATTGGTTTAACATTTGGTCACAGACACTCCTGACTTTAATCGAGTCTGTAGCACTTGATTTATCAACAAAGATATTTTTAGAACTCCTTGAGAATCTTTCATCACCTCATTGTATGATAGGAACCATCATAAAACCTTACTGCAATTTTGTAAGGATGAAAATGAATAGACAAAACCATCAAGTATGGTGTTCAACAAATGACATCGTCTCAGTATTTCCTGTTCTGATTTGTTCTGCATGGGCATAACCTGATGGCTTATTATAGAACTGAGTAATTGTTGCACAAAAATCGGGGAAGAGTAGACAGAGAAAGGACATACCTAGCAAGATAATTACAAATTTTACGCAGGAATAGATATGCTAAAAGTCCACTGGGACTCTTCCGCATGTAAAAAAGCAAAGGGAAGAAAGAACCCCAATGAATATGAATGATATCAATGTTCATCTCTAATGATATATTGTAAAATATATAGCAATTAAATTGAATAAATTAGATCTAGATGTATCAACACAAATAATGAAAACTCAAAAGAAAAAAGTACCTTGTCTAAAATGACATGTATAAGAAGGGAAAATTTAAATAAGTTTTAAAATAACATAGATATAAATTTACATTTTTTTATCACAAAACATTTCAAGCATGCTGAGAAGTACAGAGAAAAATAATAAAATCCTGGTTTTTCACCGCTCTGCACCATCAAATTAAAATCAATGTCACTGAACAATTTGAGTAGAAATTATTGAATGGAAACCTAACCTGCTATGTAAATCTTCATCAAAAACACAATATTATCTAAAAAATATGTTGCCATGTTTCCATTGAGTATTTTTTAAACAAAATAATGCATATTTATTTGAAATCCTCCTTTATTTTTCACATCTCAATATTTTTCCTTCCTCCAGGGGAACAACACAGAACTTGTATGCATTAGTCCCCTGTGTATTCAATACATTTATTATGATGCTATCCATAAGCAATGTTTTTGTTTTGCTTTAATACATTTATGTACTCTAATTACTCCTTAAAAATAATACATTCAATAATTTATCAGTCTTGGTATTCTTTGTTTTGATTCATTAACTCTAGCTACCTTAAGATATTCCACTCGTTGATTACATCACAATTTATGCTTTCTCCAGGTGATGGGCATTTTTACTGGGGTATACACACACACACACACACACACACACAACTTAAACTGCACTGGAGGCCAACCAAATTCGAGACTGTGGTTGCCTCTTAGGAAGCAAAGAAGGGAAATGGAGGGGACGATAAAGAGTATGTCTTCTTTATGTGTACCATTTTGTTATTTTAACAACAACCAAAAAAATGGCAAAATGTCAACATTCATTAATTCTGGAAGCATTGGTACATAGGTGTTTATCCTATTACTCTGTGCTGTATTTTCTTTAAAATATTTAATAGAACACTGGTACACTTGGGATGTAGCTTGTGGAGTCAACCTGGTTCTCCAACTCCACTCTGAGTCCTCAGAGCCCAGTACTGGGGCCAAGGCCAAAGATCCCCCCCTACGAAAGGGTGTCAAGACCCAAGTACTGAAAGATAAGGAGAAGCTGACCACATGCCCCAGCCCCCTGCCAAAGAAATAATAGAAAATTTTAAAGAATTCTAAAACATTCATAAAAATTGAGCAAGGACAGGTTTCTTTGGAGGTTGGAAAAAAATTCATGGAGCTTAAGGGTCAGAGTAGGTGATTAGCAGAATGAGACCTGCTCAAGTATTGCTGCAAATGTACAAGGAAGTATGTCAATAAGGTGATGAACAATAGGCAGGGACCTCACCTATGATTCCACTCTGCTCCTCTTCTACCAGAACACAACTCACTGCTGCCCCAAATAGGCTGATAGACAAAGACCTCTCCCTATTTTCAAAGGATAAACTAAGTGTCAAATTACCTTGGTGCCAGCACTAAGGAATGACATTCAGTTCTCCCAGGAAGTTGAAGGATAAAAATGGAAGCTCTGTATTGGTGGAGCACAGAAGAGAGGGGATGGGCCAGGAAGCCTCCTGTGGAAAGTGATGGTCCCTGGGACAAGGCTCAGATGTGCTACCTACTGGCCTGGTCAAGGTTGTTGAGTGGGTGGCCACAGGCAGACAATTTATAGTCTCTGCAACCTTAGAGTGTTCAATATCCAAAGCTCCTCATTAGTCAAATTCTTTTGCAAATCCTTATGGAGTAAGTCTCAGAGAAGGAAGAGCTTCACTTTGGCTGACTCCCTCATTCTCAGAGGCCAGGAATATGCATTGATACCCATTACTTCCTCTTTTCTCTATCTCCTTCTGCTCACATCCATTTCAAGTACCTTACACACATGGACACACCTACCTTCTGTAATTGACTCTAGTCTTCTTTCATTAGGTACGTTGAAAAGAACTGCTGTCCTAACAACATCAGGAAGAACGATACCACATTTAGGGTCAGAATTACAGTGAGTTTATATGGGTGTATGAATTCCCAATACAAATACAAATATAGCAAATGTATCCTGAAAAATGCACTAACGACTATTTCTATACATTACTCATTAGAGGTTTATCCGGCTTGTACATATTATATTTAGCCCTTTCTGATACATTTTCTGTAATCAATATGGACTGAGCATGTAACAGACATTTTACATGCTTTTAAATTTTTTCTACCAAATTTTCTCAATTTCAAATTAGTAGGTTCAATATACATTTGTTTTCCACTATAGTTTGAGATCATGGCTCTTTGTTACCAATATTGTTGAAGTAGATTACAAAGAATCAAATAATCAGTCTACCTCTCATGTAATGTACCTTGGTGGTTATAACTGACTGTTGCTTGGGGTATGTTCCTTAAGACAGCAAACTTATTTTTAGGTGAGAGATATGTTATAATAATTAAGACCTGTGATCCTGATGCAGGAATAGATATAACAGACCACTTGATCTGAAAAGAGAGCCCCTCAAAAATATCAACATGAATGGACAGTGTATTTTCTTTTTAATTTTTTTGTGCTTTAAGTGAACGTTTACAAATCAAGTCAGCCTCTCGTGTAAAAATTTATGTACACCTCGCTATATACTGCTAGCTGCTCTCCCCCTAATGAAACAGCATACTACTCCCCTCCACTCTCTATTTTCATGTCCACTTGGCTACCTTCTGACCCCTCTGCCCTCTCTTCTCCCTTCCGGACAAGAGCTGCCCACATAGTATCATGTGTCTACTTGACCCAAGAAGCTCACTCCTCACCAGTTTCATTTCCTATCCCATAGTCCAGTACAATCCCTGTCTGAAGAGTTGGCTTTGGGTATGGTTCCTATCTTGGGCCAAGAAATGGTCTGGGTAACATGACCTCAATGGTCCTTCTAGTCTCAGTCAGACCATTAAGTCCGGTCTTTTTATGAGAATTTGAGGTCGCGTCCCACTGCTTTCCTGCTGCCTCAGGGTTTTTTTGTTGTGTTCCCTGTAAGGGCAGTCATCAGTAGCAGCCGGGCAAGATCTAGTTCTTCTCGTCTCAGGCTGATGCAGCCTTTGGTTTATGTGGCCCTTTCTGTCTTTTGGGCTAGTAATTACCTTGTATCTTTGGTGTTCTTCATTCTCCTTTGGTCCAGGTGGGTTATGATCAATTGATGCATATTGGATGGCTGCTTGCTAGCATTTAAGACCCCAGATGCCACTCTCCAAAGTGGGATGCAAAATGTTTTCTTAATAGATTTTATTATGCCAATGGACTTAGATGTCCCCTGAAACCATGGTCCCCAAACCCCCGCCCCTGATACACTGGACTTTGAAGCATTCAGTTCATTCAGGAAACTTCTTTCCTTTTGGTTTAGTCCAGTTGTGTTGACCTCGCCTGCATTATGTGTTATCGTTCCCTTCACCTAAAGTAGTTCTTATCTTCTATCTAATTAGTGAAAACTCCTCTCCCTCCCTCCTTCCCCTTTCTCGTAACCATCAAAGAATATTTTCTTCTCTATTTAAACTGTTTTTTCAGTTCTTATAATAGTGGTCTCTTACAATATTTGTCCTTTCGCAACTGACTAATTTCACTCAGCATAATGCCTTTCAGATTCCTCCATGTTATGAAAGGTTTCACAGATTCCTCATTTTTCTTTATTGATGCATAGTATTCCATTGTGCAAATATACCATAATTTATCCTTTCATCCGCTGATGGGCACCTTGATTGCTTCCATCTTTTTGCTATTGTAAACAGTACTGCAATGAACATGGGTGTGCATATATCTGTCCGTGTAAAGGCTCTTTTTTCTCTAGGATATATTCCAAGGAGTGGGATTGCTGGATCGTATGGTAGTTCTATTTCTAGCTTTTTAAGGAAGTGCCAAATCAATTTCCAAAGTGGTTGTACCATTTTACATTCCCACCAGCAGTGTAGAAGTGTTTCCATCTCTCCACAACCTCTCCAACATTTATTATTTTGTGTTTTTTGGATTAATGCCAGCCTTGTTGGAGTGAGATGGAATCTCATTGTAGTTTTGATTGACGTTTCTGTAATGGCCAATGAAGAAGACCACTTCCTTATGTATCTGTTAGCTACCTGAATGTCTTCTTCAGTGAAGTGTCTGTTCATATCTTTTGTGTATCTTTTAATTGGGTTTTTTCATAGTTGAGTTTTTGCAGTATCCTGTAGATTTTAGACATAAGACACTGATCAGAAATGTCATAGCTAAAAACTTTTTCCCAGTCTGTAGATAATCTTTTTACTCTTTTGGTGAAGTCTTTGGATGACCATGTTGCTGTTGTTAGGTGCTGTCGATTTGGTTCCAACTCATAGAGGCCCTATGCAAAAGAGAATGAAACACTCCCCAGTCCTGAGCCATCCTTACAATTGTTGTTATGCTTAAGCTCATTGTTGCAGCCACTGTGTCTCTCCACCTCCAAAGTATGTAAGATGCAGTCTCATCATCCTTGCTTCTAAGGAGCATTCTGGCTGTACTTCTAAGACAGATTTGTTCGTTCTTTTGGCAGTCCATGGTGTATTCAATATTCTTCCCCAACACCACAATTCGAAGGCATCAATTCTTCTTCGGTCTTCCTTATTCACTGTCCTGCTTTCACATGCAAATGATATGATTGAAAATACCATGGCTTGGGTCAGGCACACCTTGGTCTTCAAGGTGGCATCTTTACTCTTCAACACTTTAAAGAGGTCGTTTGCAGCAGATTTACCCAACGCAATGCATCTTTTGATTTCTTGACTGCTGCTTGAATGGCTGTTAATTGTGGATCCAAGTAAAATGAAATCCTTGAAAAGTTCAATCTTTTCTCTGTTTTTCATGATGTTGCTTGTTGGTCCAGTTGTGAGGATTTTTGTTTTCTTTATGTTGAGGTGAGTAAAGAATGAGCATAGATGTTTGATTTTTAGGAGCTCCCTGTTATCTAGTTTTCCTTCTCCATTTTTAATAATGTTTTGTATACAGTTTATGCCATGTATTAGGGCTCCTAACATTGTTACTATTTTTTCTTCCATGATCTCTATTGTTTTAGATTTTATATTTAGGTCTTTGATCCATTTTGAGTTAGTTTTTTCAATGGTGTAAGGCATGGATCTTGTTTCTTTTTTTTTTTTTTTCCAGATTGATACCCAGTTATGCCAGCAGCATTTGTTAAAAACACTGTCTTTTCCCCATTTAACTGACTTTGGGCCTTTGTCAAATACCAGCTGCACATATGTGGTTGGATTTATGTCTGGATTCTCAATTCTGTTCCATTGGTTTATGTATCTGTTGTACCAGTACCAGGCTGTTTTTACTACTGTGATGGTATATGTTCTAAAAACAGGTAGAGTGAGGCCTCCCACCTTGTCCTTTTTCAGTAACGCTTTACTTATCCAGGGCCTCTTTCCCTTCCATATGCAGTTGGTGATTTGTTTCTCCATCTCATCAAAAAATTGTCATTGGTATTTGGATCAGAATTGCATTGTATCTATAGAAAGGTTTTGGTAGAATACACATTTTTACAATGTTATATCTTCCTATCCATGAGCAAGCTATGTTTCTCCACTTACATAGTTCTGTTTTGGTTTCTTGCAGTAGTCTTGTAGTTTTCTATGTATAGGTCTTTTACATCTCTGGTAGGATTTATTCCTAAGTATTTTATCTTCTTGGGGGCTACTGGAAATCGTATTGATTTGGTGATTTCCTCTTCAATGTTCTTTTTGTTGGTGTAGAGGAAGCCATCTGATTTTTGTATGTTTATCTTGTATCCTGATCCTCTGCTGAACTCTTCTATTAGTTTCAGTAGTTTTCTTGAGGATTCTTTAGGGTTTTCTGTGTATAAGATCATGTCATCTGCAAATAGAGATACTTTTATTTCTTCCTTACCAATCTGGATGCACTTTATTTCTTTATCGAGCCTAACTGCTCGGGCTAGGAACTCCAGCACGATGTTGAATAGAGTGGTAATAAAGGGCATCCTTGTCTGGTTCCTGATCTCAAGTGGAATGCTTTCAGACTCTCTCCATTTAGGATGATGTTGGCGGTTGCCTGTTGGCTTTGTATAAATTCCCTCTATTCTGTTGAGGAATTCTCCTTCTGTTCCTATTTTGCTGAGAGTTCTTATCATGAATGGGTGTTGAACTTTGTCAAATGCCTTTTCTGTATCAGTTGATAAGATCATGTGGTTCTTGTCTTTTTTTTATTTATATGATGGATTACATTAATTGTTTTTCTAATGTTGAACCATTCCTGCATACTTGGTATGAATCCTACTTGGTCATGGTGAGTTATTATTATTTTTGATGTGTTAATTCTATTGACTAGAAGTTTTTTGAGGATTTTTGCATCTAAGTTCATGAGGGATATATTTCTGTAATTTTCTTTTTATGTGGTGTCTTCACCTGGTTTTGGTATCAGGGATATGCTGACTGCATAGAATAAGTTTGGGAGTATTCCATCCTTTTCTATGCTCTGAAATACCTTTAGCAGAAGTGGTGTTAACTCTTCTCTGAAAGTTTGGTAGAACTCTGCAGTGAAGCTGTCCAGCCTAGGGCTTTTTGTTGTTGTTGTTGTTGGGAGTTTTTTGATTACCTTTTCAATCTCTTCTTTTGTTATGGGTTTATTTAGTTGTTCTACCTCTGTTTGTGTCAGCTTAGGTAGGTAGTGTGTTTCTGGAAATTCATTCATTTCTTCTAGGTTTTCAAATTTGTTCGAGTACAATTTTTTCTAGTAATCTGATATGATTCTTTTAATTTCAGTTGCGTCTGTTGTAATATTGCCATCTCATTTCTTATTTGTGTTATTTGCTTCCTCTCCTGTTTTTCTTTTGTCAGTTTGGCCAATGGTTTATCAATTTTGTTGGCTTTTTCACAAAAACAGCTTTTGGTCTTCTTAACTCGTTTGATTATTTTCTATTTCATTTAATTCTGCTCTAATTTTTATTACTTCCTTTCTTCTAGTGCCTGAGGGTTTCTTTTTTGTTCCTTTTCTATTTGTTCAAGTTGTAGGGATTATTCTTTGATTTTGGCCCTCTCTTCTTTTTGTATATGTGCATTTATTGACATAAAGTAACCTCTGGGCACTGCTTTCACTGTGTCCCAAAGGATATCATAGGATATGTTTTCGTTTTCATTGGATTCTATGAATTTCTTTATTCCATCCTTCATGTCTTCTATGACCCAGCCATTTTTGAGCAGGATATTATTCAGTTTCCAAGTATTTGATTTCTTTTCCCTGCTTTTTCTGTTACTGATTTCTACTTCTGTGACCCTATGGTCAGAGAAGATACTTTGTAATATTTCAGTGTTTTGGATTCTGCTAAGCCTTGCTTTATGACTTAATATGTGGTCTATTCTAGAGAATGTTCTGTGTGCACTAGAAAAGAAAGTATACTTGGCTGCTGTTGGGTGGAGTATTCTGTATATGTCTATGAGGTCACGTTTTTTGTTGTGACATTTAGATCTTCCATGTCTCTAGTGAGCTTCTTTCTGGATGTCCTGTTCTTCACCAAAAGTGGTGTTCTGAAGTCTCCTTCTATAATTGTGGAGCTGCCTATCTCACTTTCCAATTCTGTTAGAGTCTGTTTTATGTATCTCGCAGTCCTGTCATTGGATGCATAAATATTTAATATGGTTATATCCTCCTGGCATATTGTCCCTTTAATCATTATTTAGTGTCCTTCCTTATCCTTTGTTGTGGATTTAACTTTGAATTCTATTTTGTCAGAAATTAATATTACCACCCCTGCTCTTTTTTGATTGTTGTTTGCTTGATACACTGATATATTCTTTTCCATCCTTTGAATTTTAGTTTGTTTGTGTCACTAAGTCTAAGGTGTGTCTCTTGTACTCAGCATATAGACAGATTTTTTTTTTTAAATCCAGTCTGCCACTCTCTGTCTCTTTATTGGTGCATTTAGTCCATTTACATTCAGTGTTATTATGGATAGGTATGAGTTTAGTGCTGTCATTTTGATGTTTTTTTGTGTATGTTGTTGACAGTTTCTATTTTCCACTTATTTTTTTGTGCTGAGTAGTTTATCTTTATGTGTTGTCTTTTCCTCTTATTCGTTGTTGGGTTTTTTTCTGCTTAGTCTCTATTTTTTTCTTGCATTTTATTTTGATGAATAGGATAGTCAGTCACCTTTGTGATTACCTTAATACTTACCCCTATTTTTTAAAGTTTAAACCTGACTTTTCTTTCCTTATATCGCCTTGTCTTCCTCTCCATGTGAAAGATCTATGAGTATATGTCTTAAAAAAAAAATATGTCTTAGTCCCTCTTTATTATTGTGTTGTTGTCCTCTTTTACACAATGACATCGCTGTTTCCTTGTTTTGAACATTGTCTTTAATCCTGATTTACTCCTGTCCTTTCCCTGTCGGGATGGACATCTGATTGCTCCGTCCAGTTTCCTAGTCTTGGGTTGGTATCTGATATTATTTTCCAACCAAAGAAGTCCCTTTAGTATTTCTTGTAGTTTCGGTTTGGTTTTTACAAATTCCCTAAACTTCTGTTTATCTGGAAATGTCTTAATTTCACCGTCATATCTGAGAGACAGTTTTGCTGAGTATATGACTTTTGGCTGGCAGTTGTAAGTCATGCCAGTGCTTTCTTGCCTGCGTGGTTTCTGCCGAGGAGTCCAATTTTATCCTTACGGACTCTCCTTTGTAGGTGACTGTTTGTTTATCTCCAGCTGCCCTTAAAGTTCTCTCTTTATCTTTGGTTTTGGCAGATTTGGTTATAGCATGCCTTGGTGACCTTCTTTTGAGATCTGCCTTATGTGGTGTTCAATGAGCATCTTGGACAGAAATCTTTCATGATATCGGGGAACATTTCTGCCAAAAAATCTCCAACAATTCTCTCTATTTTTTCTATTATCCCTTCCTGTGCTGGTACTGCAGTCACTCGTAGGTTATGTCTCCTGATAGAGTCCCACATGATTCTTAGGGTTTCTTCATTTTTTTTTAATTCTTTTATCTGATTTTCCTCCAAATATATTGGCGCCAAGTGCTTTATCTTCCATCTCACCAATTCTGCCTTCCAGTTGCTCAGTTCTGCTCCTCTGTCTTTCTATTGAGTTGTCTCATTCTCTAATTCTATTGTTAATCTTCTGAATTTCTGATTTCTGTCTCTCTATGGATTCTTGCAGCTTATTAAATTTTTCATTATTTTCCTGAATAATCTTTTTAATTTCAAGTGCTTTACCGGTGTGTCCCTTGGCTTGTTCTCCATATTGCCTGATCTCCTTCCTGATCTCGTTCCCGATATCTTGAAGAGTTCTGTATATGAATCATTTGTATTCTGCATCTGGTAATTCCAGGAAGGCACCCTTCATCCACAAAATCCCTTGATTTTTTGTTTTGAGAGCTTGTTGAAGCAATCATGGTCTGCCTCTTTATGTGATTTGGTATTGACTGTTGTCTCTGAGCCATCTATAAGTTATTGTACTAGTTTCTTTTATGTTTGCTTACTGTCTCCTAGCTTCTTGCTTTGTTTTGTTGTGCCCAAATAAGTTGCTTGAGTGAGCTACCTTGATTGTTTTTGCCTTTGAAGCTCTAACGTCCTGTCACCAGATGGCTAGAGCTTTTATCAGGTGTATCAGTCTAGGAGTCCATGCACCCTTCTTGTATGGATTCGGCTCATGTGTCCAGCCAGCTGATCATCAAGTGTGTGGTACAGGCTCTCTCCTACAGTCTTACAGGGGAAGGGGTGGTTGGTGTATTTACCAGTATCTGGTTGAAGCAGGGGGACACTCTAAATAAGGCAGAGGGCTGACAACCATCCCCTGAGGATCTGTGAGGAAAGTGCATCCCTGTTCCCTAAAGCACATATGTGGGTGGGGTCTGCAGAAGGACCACAGGCACTCAATGCTTTTGGTTGTAAGAACTGAGAGGTACCAATTATCTTTGGACCCCTGTCATGGGTGGCTGGATTTCCTGAGTGGAGCCATCTGTCCTTAAGCCCCTGATGTGGGTAGGTGAGGAGGCTGTTTATTACGCAAAGTGGTGTCAAACATCAAACGCCTACCTCTCCACCACACGGCTGAAACAGTTGCAATCTGCCAACAAGGGCCTGTTCTCCTGAAATAGCCCCACACAAGTCTATGCAGGGTGGAAAGGTGTTCAAAGTCCATGGATCATTTATGCTTGGACAGGAGCTGCTGCTGTCCTGAGTTCCCCAGGTTAGTGGAGCTGGCAGATTATCTTTTTTCCCAGTTGGGAATTTATTCCTTTTCCAAGGCTGAGAGAATGGCTCAGGTCACTCAGCAGAGCCTATCTCAGGCCCAGGGAAATCAACAGCCTCTGAAAGAGGCTTGGAGCCTGGGGGGATGGTAAAATATATGCAAGTACTTAGCTTTTGCTGAGAACACCATTATTCTCTGGTTGCAGACATGCGAGTAGGCTCTGAGGCTGGCTGTTTCTTCTTGAAGAAACTGCTGCTGGTACCCTACCACCAGCCTGGTGCTGTCACTCCTGGGAATGGTGTCTGTGGGTTCCCAGTAATTCAAGTCTCACAACTCCTCCCGCTTCCGAACCATCTCTCCCTCCCCCTGCCACTCAGTCCATTTTCTAACTTTGCTTTTGATGTTCAGGGCTCCTAGCTTGTCAAAAATATAATTGTTTCACTTGCTTTTTCAGGTCTTTGTTGTCAGAGGATCACCAGAAGGTTCTGACTACTCCACCTTCTTGGCCCCCAACTCATAGACAGTTTTATTTATAAATAAGTTGTATTACACAGAATGGGTCCATATTCAATAAAAATAAAGACCTCGTTAGAAATACCATAAACATATACTTCCCAAAGAAGGGAAAATAAATGGAATATAGTGTGTGAAAGAGCTCTAAACCTCATGATAAATAGTATTATGTAATAATAATTTATTCCCTCTAAATTGCCATAATAAAAGAAAATGTGTTGGTGACGACATGAAGCAACACGGACTTCTAATGGGGGCTTAAACTAGCTCATTGACTTAGGAAAACTCTTTGGAACTACATGGAGAATAGGCTCAATGTTATAGCCAACAAGGCCATCCCAGTATAAAACTCTAGCTCATTTGCACCAGGAACGTGTACAAAAATACTCAACTTTATTCACAATAGCAAAACGTTAGTTACCAAAAGTTTCATTTACATCAGAGAGGGAACTTTTTTTTTTATATATCATCCTACATAATGTCCCAATGCATCTGTTAATTTTGTCATACTGTGATGGCTGAAATGAACTGGTATTGGCCATTTTGAATCAGAAAATAATATGGTCTACCATCTCAGGAATGGCAAATTGAAGAGGAATGGCATTCCATTCATCATCAAAAAGAACATTTCAAGATCTATGTTGAGGTGCAATTCTGGTAGTGATAGGATAATATCCATATGTCTACAAGGAATTCCAGTTAATATGACTATTATTAATTTTACCCATCAACCTCCAAGGCCAAACTTGGAGAAATTGAAGATTTTTACCAATTTCTGCAGTCTGAAATTGATCAAACATGCAATCAAGGTGCATTGGTAATTACTGTTAATGGACTGTGAAAATTGGAAACAGAAAAGAAAGATCCATAGTTGGAAAATATGATCTGTGTGGTAAAAGTGATGCCAGAGAAGGCGTGAAAGAATTTTGCAAGACCAATAACTTCTTCATTGCAAATACCCTTTTTCAACAACATAAACGGTGACTATTCACATGGACCTCGTTTGATGGAATACACAGGAATCAAATCGACTACATCTGTAGAAAGGCATTATGGAAAAGCTCAATACCATCAGTCAGACCAATGTCAGGGGACTGAGAGCAGAACAGATCATCAATTACTCATATACAAGTTCAAGTTGAAGCTGAAGAAAATTAGAACAGGCCAGTGAGAGACAAATTATGACCTTGAGTATATGTCACCTGAAATTAGACACCATCTCAAGAAAAGATTTGATCCATTGAACACTAATGACTGAAGACCAGAGGAGTTGTGGAATGACATCAAGAACATCATACATGAACAAAGCAAGAGGTCATTAAAAAGGCAGGAAAAAAAGAAAAGACCAAAATAGATGACAGAAGACACTCTGAACTTACTCTCGAGCGTAGAATAGCTAAAATGAATGGAAGAAATGATGAAGTAAAAGAGCTGAACAGAAGATTTCAAAGGGTGACTCAAGAAGACAAAGTAAAGCATTATAAGGAAAAATGCAAAGACCTGGAGTTAGAAAACCGAAAGGGAAGAATACACTCTACTTTTCTCAAGCTGAAAGAAGTGAAGAAAAAATCCAAGTCTTGACTTGCAATATTGAAGGATTCTATGGGTAAAATAGAAGCAACGATGGGAGACTATGTTTCACATACTTTGGACATGTTATCAGGATAGATCAGTCCCTGCAGAAGGACATCATGCTTTGTAGAGAGTCAGTGAAAAAGACAAGATCCTCAACGAGATGGTTTTGAAATAGTGGCTGCAACAATTCGCTCAAGCATAACAACAATTGTGAGGAAGGTGCAGAACTGGGCAGTGTTTTGTTCCATTGTACATAGGGTCGCCAAGAGTCAGAACTGACTTGACAGCACCTAACAACAACAATGATGGGGAAAATATTAAATGACGCAGGAAGTGTCTAAAGAAGATGGAAGGAATACACAGAGTCAGTGTAACAAAAAAAAAAAAATTGACATTCGAACATTTCAGGAGGAAGCACGTGATCAAGGACCAATGGTGCTGAAGGAAGAAGTCCAAGCTGCACTGAGGACATTGGTGAAAAACCAGGTTCCAGAAATTGACGGAATACCAAGTAATGTTTCAACAAAGGGGTATAGTGCAAGAGGTGCTCACTCGTCTAAGCCAAGAAATTTGGAATACGGCTACCCTACCAATGGACTGGAAGAGATGCATGTTTGTGCACTTTCCCAACAAGGATGATCCAACAGAATGTGGACATTATCAAACAATATCATTAATATAACACACAAGTAAAATTTTGCTGAAGTTCATTCAAATGCAGTTAGAGCAGTACATGGACAGGGTACTGCCAGAAATTCAAGCCAAATTCACAAGAGGATGTGGAACCAGGGATATCATTGCTGATGTCAGTTCAATTCTGGCTGAAAGCAGAGAATACCAGATAGATGTTTACCTGTGTTTTATTGACTATGTTAAGGCATTTGTCTACGTGGATCATAAATTATGGATAACATTGCGGAGAATGAGAATTCTGGAACACTTAATTGTGCTCATGAGGAATCTGTACATGGATCAAGAGGCAGTCATTCAAACAGAACAAGGGAATACTGCATGGTTTAAAGTCAGGAAAGGTGTGTGTCAGGGTATCCTTTTATCATACCTATTCAATCTGTAGGCTGAACAAATAATCCGAGAAGCTGGGCTATATGAAGAAGAAGGGGGCATCAGGATCAGAGGAAGACTCATTAACAACCTGTGTTATGCAGATAGCACAACCTTGCTTGCTGAAGGTGAAGAGGACTTGAAGCACTTACCGATGAAGGTTAAAGACTACAGCCTTCAATATGGATTACACCTCAACATAAAGAAAACAAAAATCCTCACAACTGGACCAATAAACAACATTGTGATAAGTGCATAAAAGATTGAGGTTGTCAATGATTTCATTTTACTTGGATCCATAATTAACAGCCGTGGAAGCAGCAGTCGAGAAATCAAAAAATGCATTGCATGGGGCAAGTCGACTGCCAGAGACCTCTTTAAAGTGTTAAAAAGCAAAGATGTCAGCTCGAGGACTAAGGTGCACCTGACTCAAGCCATGGTGTTCTCAACTGCCTCATATGCATACGAAAGCTGGACAATGAATATGGAAGACTGAAGAAATGACAGTTTTGAATTGTGCTGTTGGAGAAGAATATTGAATATACCATGGACTGCCAAAAGAACAACAACAAAAAATATCTGTCTTGGAAGAAGCACAACCAGAGTGCTTCTTAGAGGCAATGATGGTGAGGCTTTCTCTCACATTCTTTGGGCATTTTATCAGGAGGGACTGAACCCTGGAGAAGGGCATCATGCTTGATCAAGTAGAGGGCCAGTGAAAAAGAGGAAGACTCTCAATGAGATGGATTGACACAGTGACCGCAACTGTGGGCTCAAGCCTAGCGACAATTGTGAGGACGGCGCAGGGCCGGGCAGTGTTTCATTCTGTTGTACATAGGGTTGCCATGAGTCAGAAACGACTTTACAGAACTTAAGAACAATGGGGTACAACAGTGATAAAACTATACTATTGAATACTTTGAAAATGCCAGATTATAAGGTGGAAATGATCAACTTTGAAATTTCATAGAATCCAACCTAATAGAAAAACATCAAAGAAAATGATAAATACAGAATTCAGGATAGTAGTTATCACTAGATATAGGAAGGGTGATGTGATTAGCTGTTCTAATGGTATCTACGTGATGGTAATGCTTTCTTTCTTAACCTAGTGATGAGTATATGTGTTTTTACTAGACTGCTACACTGTAAGAACTACAGATACATTTTATATACTACATTATATATAATGTTTTTTAATTAAAATAAACAACAAAACTTACACCATCTCAATAATTTCTGTATGTACAGTTCAGTGACATTGATTACATTTTTCAAGTTGTGCAACCATTCTCTGTATCCTTTTCCAGTTTATTCCACCACCTTTAACATAAATTTAACAGGCTGCTAAGCAAAACTTTCCCCTTCCCCTTCATGCCTGGTATCAACTAATAATTCTTCCTTTTCTGTATATTTGCTTGTTTCATATACATGAGATCATACAGTATTTGTCTTTTTACAACTGACTCATTCTGCTCAACATGATGTTTTCAAGATTCATCCATGTAATGGCATGCGTCAAAACTTCATTTCTCTTTATGGCTGAGTCATAGTCCACTTTATGGGTATATCCCATTTGGTTTATCCATTCATCTGTTGATAGACATTTTGGTTTTTTCCACCTTTCGGCTATTGTGAAAAGTGCTGCAATGAACCTTGGTGTACAGTTTATATAGACATCATACCAAGTAAAGTTGAGGAAAGTCCTTTTATATTCTATATTACAAATACATTCTCCCATGTTCTTCTAATATTAGTGCCTCCCTTCTGAGACTTCAGAGTTCATAAGAATTTCCAGAAGTGTTTATTTAAGCATCTCATCCTTCAGGCATCTCCCCAGAGATTCAAAGTCAGTATTTTTTTGGATAATGTCCATGACACTGCAGTATGAACAAGGGTCTCAGGTGATGCATGCCTGAAGGTGCTCTGTGGATGTCCATGGAGGAAGGTCTACACTAGAACATACCTTGAGTCAGGGTAGGGATTAGTCCTCCAGCTTGCTGAAAACAATCTCCCTCTTTCGCCCCAGTGATGACCAGAATAGAAGGCTCTCAAGAGCTTCTTGATTCTCCTGCAAGACCTTCATTATTCTCCTCCCACACCCTTAGAGATGATTCTCACTGATGGCCCCCCTTTTTGTGTGTGTGTGTTTGTGGAAAATGTGATCTCCCTAGCCCTGCCAACTTCCCTTTTCTCCCACCATATTCACAACTCCTTTTCAAAGTAAAGTTCTTCTTCAAAGAAAAACTGTTTTCTTCCCGAAGAAACATTAAAAGGTTTTCTTGAGAGACCTAAGACTACAGCCAACCCTCTAAGACATCAGCAATGTGTTATTATTCAACTATGTTTCTGTGTGTAGCTTCCACATGAGTAAGAACACAGCAAGATGAGATGACTAAGTAGAAAAGAAAAAATTCAGATGTATTCTTATCAATAAATCAGCGAGAAGGAATTGAAGCAAAAAAGTACAAGAGAAAGATTATCAAACTTTACAATGCCTACCCTACTCACTTGATTATGTTACTCAGATTTTGTTGTTGTTTCTGTTAGGTACCTTCGAGTTGGTTCTGACTCATAGCAACCCTCTGTTCAACAGAACAAAACACTGCCCAGTCCTGAGCCATCCTCAAGATCATTGTTATGCTTGAGGCCATTGTTGCAGCCACTGTGTCAATCCATCTCATTAAGGGTCTTCCTCCCTTTCACTGGCCCTCTACTTTACCAACCATGATGTCCTTGCCGATAAGGTGTACAAAGTATGTGAGATGAAGTCTCACCATCCTCAATCCTAAGGAACATTCTGGCTGTACTTCTTCCAAGACAGATTTGTTCCTTCTTTTGGCAGTCCATGGTATATTCAACATTCCTCGCCAACACCACAACTCAAAGGCATTAATTCTTCAGTCTTCCTTATTCATTGTTCAGCTTTTGCATGTCTATGAAGTGATTGAAAACACTATGGCTTGGGTCAGGTCCACCTTAGTCCTTAAAGTGATATCTTTGCTTTTTAACAGTTTAAAGAGGTCCTTTGCAGCACATTTGCCCGATGCAAAATGTCTGTTGATTTCTTGACTGCTTGTGGATTCAAGTAAAATGAAATCCTTGACAACCTCAAACTTTTCTCCGTTTGTCATTCTGTTGTTTATTGTTACATTTGTGAGGATTTTTGTTTTCTTTATGTTGAGGTGTAATCCATACTGAAGCCCATAGCCTTTGATCTCCCTCAGTAAGTGCTTCAAGTCCTTTTCACTTTAAAAAAACAAGGTTGTGTCACCCCTGCATATCGCAGGCTCTTAAAGAGACTTCCTCCAATCCTGATGCCCAGTTCTTCATATAGTCCAGCTTCCTGGATTATTTGCTGAGCATACAGATCGAATAAGTATGATGAAAAGCTATAACCCTGATGCCCACCTTTCCTGACTTTAAAACTTGAAGTATCCCCTTCTAATGTTTGAATCACTGCCTCTTATACGTGTACAGATTCCTCATCACCACAATTAACTGTCCTGAAATTCCAATTCTTCACAATGTTATCAATAATGTGTGATGATCCACACAATAGAACGCCTTTGCCTAGTCCATAAAACACAGGTAAACCTCCTTAGGATATTCTCTGCTTTCAGCCAGGATCCATTTGACATCAGCAATGACATCCCCAGTTCTATGTCCTCTTCTGCATCCAGCCTGAATTTCTGGCAGTTCCCTGTCAATATACTGGTGCAGCTGCTTTGGAATGATCTTCAGCAAAATTTTACTTATGTGTGATATTAATGACATTGTTCAATAATTTCCGCATTCTGTGGGATCACCTTTCTTGGAAATAGGCATAAATATGGATCTCTTCCAGGCGGTTGGCCAGGTAGCTGTCCTCCAAATTTCTCAGTGTAGACGAGTGAGCACTTTCACCACTGCATCCATGTGTTGAAACATCTCAGCTGGTATTCCGTCAGTTCCTGGAGCCTTGATTTTCACCAGTGCCTTCAGTGCTGCTTGAACTCTTCCTTCAGTATCATCGATTGTTGATTAAGAAACGGTGGTTATTCAGATTGGAGGAATAAAAGCTGCTGAGAATTATTACAATGAGGGTAAACAAATACAACCACTGGAGCAAGTGGTGAAAATATGTGAGAGCCAAATGATTAGAATACTTATGAATATAGACAAGACATGGACTACAATGACCATTTAAAGCTTTATTGAACATTTACCATTGTGCCAGGCATTTTTGGTAGGTACTCCTTTTGGTCATAGGGGTTAACATCCCAGCAGGAATTATACTTCAAATCGTCAGTCTAAGGTTCTCAGGGTAATTTTTTTTTTCCCCACACCAGGAATTAGATTAAGTAGGGGCCTGTGATTCTATTCTCGGTAATGAGATGGGAAGGAACGTCACTTGATGACTCCATGGAAACACGTGCGTTAATATAAGATCCAGGGAAGGACAGTAAGGATTCTCTCTCTAGGCGTCACGTGTGGATATGACACCTGCATTTGTTGTAGTAATCAGGAGACCACAAGGGGAAAAAGTTCTAGGATGAAGCCACTTATGGGAGAGTAAATAAAGTGTTTCTGTCCTGTTCTTGTGCCTTCTCTACCTCTGAAGTCTGTTCCTTATAATGAAAAATAACTTTATGGTTTGAGCATATTAGAGTCAGAGTTTATATTTTCTTATTAGAACTGAAAGCTTCCACACTTAGGAAGCTCAAATATCTCAAAATTATCTCAAGCCAATTGAGATAACCTAGTTAGGCATTTCTGTAGATGTAAGTATTGTGGATACTGATGCTGCTTTGAACAAATACGGCTTACCAATGATATGTCTCAGTAATTACTAAATTGGGACATGAAAAAAGAGCTCTCTTGCCTCACAGGCAGGCTAAGTCTGGATTTCCAATCGCATTTCTCTATTCATAGAATCAGGCTGAATCTAGTGTCTAGCTATGACCACAACTCTGTTTACATAATTTCCCTGCCCTATCCACGTTCTCCTGTTTTCCTTCTTTCCTAGACCACTGCCCCAAAAATCGTGTAATAAGAACACCTGCCTCAGGCTCTGCTTTTATGGCACCTGACCAAAAAAAACAAACTGAACTTAGAGAGTTTAACAAACAGCACAGAGCTACATAAAGAGAAAAGCCAAGTTTCATCTTCAAGTTGAAACGTGTTGTTGTTGTTAGGTGCCATCGAGTCAGTTATGCACAACAAATAAAATACTGCCTGGTCCTGCACCACCATCACAATTATTGCTATGTTTGAGCCCACTGTTATAGCCACTGTGTAAATCCATCTCATTGAAGGTGTTCCTCTTTTTCACAGACCCTACTGGAAACCCTGATGGCGTAGATGTTAAGTGCTATGGCTGCACTTCTTCCAAACAGATTTGTTCATTTTCTGGTAGCCCATGGCGTATTCAATATTCTTCACCATCACCACAATTCAAAGGCATCAATTCTTTTTCAGTCTTCCTTATTTATTGTCCAGCTTTGGCATGCATATGAGGTGATTGAAAATACTCTAGCTTGGATCAGGTATACCTTAGTCCTCAAAGTGACATCTTTGCTTTTTAACACTTTAAAGAAGTCTTTTACAGAAGAATTCCCCAATGCAATATGTCATTTGATTTCTTGACTGCTGCTTCCATAGGCATTGATTGTGGATCCAAGTAAAATGAAATTATTGACGACTTCAGCATTTTCTCACTCATCATGAATAAGTTGAAATGTACATAGCCATTATGTTATCTAATCATTTTAAAAGAAGTTGCTCATGAAACAGTAAGACATCCTTGATCAGCAGTATTCTTTCCAATTTGACCCATCCTAGAGCCCAAAACAGGTGACACAATCACTAAAATGACAGTATTCTACTGATGAATGTCCTCAAGGGTCCCCTTATGTCTCTGTTCCTCAGGCTGTAGATAAAAGGATTCATCATTTGAGGGACCACACTGTACATCACTAAGGCTACTGCTATCTTCCTGGGAGAATGTGTAAACGCAGAACTGATGTACACACCAAAGATTGTTCCATATAATAAGGACAACTGAAAGGTGAGACCCGCAGGTGGAAAAAGCTTTATATTTTGCACCCACTGATGGCATTCTCAAAACAGAGGAGAAAATTCGAGTGTAAGAGAAAATGATTCCAGAGAGAGGAACACCACCCCATACAGTAGCCACAAAATACACTAGGATGTAATTGATGCGGGTATCAGAACAGGCGAGCTTGAGAATCTGAGCAAGTTCACAGAAGAAATGAGGGATTTCCAGGTCTATGCAGAAGGACAAATGCAGCACCAACAGACTGTGAAGTAGGGCGTTCACAATGCTAGTTAGTA
The DNA here is from genome assembly GCF_030014295.1 of Loxodonta africana. Classification (NCBI taxonomy): domain Eukaryota; kingdom Metazoa; phylum Chordata; class Mammalia; order Proboscidea; family Elephantidae; genus Loxodonta; species Loxodonta africana. The sequence goes on from NC_087344.1 coordinate 20,079,483, forward strand.
AGGAGAGTAGGGAGAGCAAGCCACAGCAGTGGATGTTCGTGATGATGGTGTACCTCAGTGGGTGGCAGATGGCCACATAGCGGTCATAGGCCATTACTGCAAGGAGACAATTTTCCGAACCAGTAAATATCATTACAAAACAGGCCTGGGTCAGGCAGCCTGCGTAAGTGATGATTTGATTCTGTGCTTGGATGTTCACCAGCATGTTCGGGATTGTGGTTGTGCTGAAACAGATATCAACGAAGGAGAGGTTGGAAAGAAAGAAGTACATGGGGTTGTGGAGGTGGGAGTCAGAGCTGACAACCAGAACAATGAGTAGGTTTCCCAGGAGGGTGGCCAGGTACATAGATAGAAACAAACTGAATAAGACAGGCTGCAGTTCTGGATCCTCTGTAAGTCCCAGAAGAAGAAATTCTGAAACATCTGTTTGGTTTCTAGGTTCCATATTGTTGGTGAATCTGATGGAAAAGATGGGATGACAGATAATCAAATGTGTGGCTCCTGGATGCCCAGCAAGAGCATCACCTGGGATCTTTTTAGAAATATAAGTTTTTCAGACTCAGTCTGGACTGACTGATGATGAACTCTGGGATGAAGATTAGCCATTTGTGTTTCAAAAAGTCTTCCATGTATTTTGATGTATGCTAAAGTTTGAAAACCACCCCTGGTACAGTGTTCAGCATACGGGGCCCTCACAATGACATATCCTATTGTGATTGTGTGTGTGTGTGTGTGTCATGGATTAAATCATATTCCCTAAAAAATGTGTGTATCAATTTGGCTGGGCCATAATTTCCAGCACTGTGTGATTTTCCTGTATATTGTAAATCCTGCCTCTATGATGGTAATGAAGGCGGATGGGTGGCAGTTGTGTCAGTGAGGTAGGACTCAATCTAAAGACTGGATTGTGTCTTAAGGCAATTTCTTGAGATATAAAAGAGAGAAGCAAGCAGAGAGACAGGAGGACCTCATACCACCAAGAAAGCAGTGCTGGGAGCAGAGTGTGTCCTTTGGACCCAGGGTACCTGGGCAAAGAAGCTCCTAGTCTGGGGGAATGTTGATGAGAAGGCTGACAGAGAGAGAAAGGCTTCCCCTGGAGCGGACACCCTGAATTTGAACTTCTAGCCTACTTTACTGTGAAGAAATAAATTTCTCTTTGTTAAAGCCATCCACTTGTGGTATTTCTGTTATAGCAGCACTAGATGACGAAGACAGTGTGTGTGTCACGAACAATAGCACCTGGCATCTTTTACTTCTGGTACAGTGCTCGGCATATGGGGCCCTCACAATGGCATGTCCTGTTGTGATTGTATAAGTGTGTGTGTGTGTGTGTGTGTGTGTGTATGTCATGAACAATAGTACCAGGCATCTTTTACTCCTAGGACAGAAGTGGTGAACAGTGCAGTTGAGGAAAGACAAAATGAGAGAACATTCCTAGCATAATAAATGCTAACTTCAGGGAAGAATTTATATGGTGAAACTCCCACTGGGAATCTTGCACATGTAGAGAAGCAGAAGGAAGAAACACTCTAAATGAACATCAGTGATATCAATATTCATTTGGTGTGGATGAAATGATGAAATATATAGCAATGAAAAACAACAAATGAGGTCTAGATGAATCAACACACATAATCAAATCCTTGCAGAGGAAAAAAAAAATGTATGACAAGAAGTCTACAGCATGAATTTTTTTTATTATTATTTTTAAAAATCTACTTGAATGTCACGGATTGAACTGTGTTGCCAAAAAATATACGTCAACTTGGTTAGGCCATGATTCCCAGTATTGCATGATTGTCTACCATATTGTCATCTGGTGTGATTTCCTTGTGTGTTATACATTCTATCACTATGATGTTAATGAAATGGATTAGTGGCAATTATATCAACGAGATCTACAGGATCAGATAACATTTTAAGCCAATCTCTTTTGAGCTATAAAAGAGAGAAGGAAGCAGAGAGACAATGGGACCTCATATCACCAAGAAAGCAGGACCAGAAGCAAAGCGCATCCTTTGGACCCAGGGTCCCTGAGTCTGAGATGCTCCTCCACCAGGGGAAGATTGATGACAAGGACCTTCCTCCAGAGCTGACAGAGAAAGAAAACCTTCCTGTGGAGCTGGTGCCCTGAATTTGGACTTGTAGCCTACTAGACTGTGAAAGAATAAATTTCTCTTTGTTCAAGCCATCCACTTGTTATATTTGTTATAGCAGCACTAGATGACTGAGACACCTAGTGAGTTTTTTTTTTATTTTTTAGTGGATAATTCAAGCACAATGAAAAATAGAAAGAATAAGAATGAAGGGTTGGGCACCCACCAGTCCACTGGCAATTCCTACACGTCACCAACCATGCTTTAGATATTTTTATTGCAACAAAATAATGCAGGATTATTTGAGGCTCCCCACATCATGTATTTTGCACAATATTGATTCTTTTCCTTCTCCAGGGCTAAACACTACATTAACTTGATTGAGCTTATTCCTCTGCACTTTTTACTACATGTAGTATAATTCTTCCATAGAATTGCACAGTTCATATTTTTTAAAGCTTTATATAAACAGAATTGTACTGTATATGTCATTTTACATTTGGCTTTCTTGGTATGTTTTTTAATGAATGTTGATACCTTTAATTGCACTGCATTAATTTTGACTACAATAGAGTATTCCACTATATTATTACACCACAATATATTTCTTCATTCTCTCATTGACAGTTATTTTACTAATTGCCTTCTATCTGTCTACCCAACTACTGCCTTATGTATATACATAAAAAATACATGTATAAATATATACGCTTGTCTGTGTGCATGTGTGTGTGTCTATGATCGTGTGTGTGTGTGTGTATGTACATACATATACAGAGAGAGAGAAATATACATGTAGAATATAAAACCATGACTGGGGGATACCATCACATCCAAGATGCTGCTGATTCTGGGAGGAAAAAAGAGCAACAGAGAGGATTACAAAGCAGATGTTTTCTGTATATATATTTTGTTACTTAAAAAAAATACTTGAAGCTGCTACAGCAAAACATGAACAATATGAATTCTGGAAGGTGTAACAGGTGTTTTTGTTTCTTTGGTTGTTTCATTATACTGCCTGTAGTATTCTAATTTCAAATATTTGGTAGTTTTATAAAGAGAAAGAAATAACCTAGTGAGGCAGCCTGCTAAGTCTGCCTGGGTCTCTGCTTCTTTCCCCATAGCTCTCAGAGCCTGGCACCAGGGATAATACCAAAACTTTCCTAAAGATGGTATCTCAAGTACCAGGGATAGGAAGATAAAGTGAAGCTCAACAACTCTCCTCACCACCACCAGCACAAGAATACAATAAGGGAATTTTGTAATACTCAGTGTTTGAGAAGGGGCAGGTTTCTGCACAGAAAGAATTTGATCCTTGCCATTGTAGAGACACAGGAAGAGACTAGCTGAGTAAGAGCTGCCTGATTTGGGTACAAAGACACAAGGAAACATGTCAGGAAGATGGGAGACATGTAGGAGTCCATGGGTGACTTGGCTCTAATCATTTCATGCATGTACTGTCTTCACACCTTCCCCTGGATGAAGCTACAGAGAAACACTTGTCCTCATTTCCAAACATTAACTAAGGGATTTAGGTTACCTGGCTGGCACCATGGAGGAATGATGCTTGACATCTGCCCTGGTTGTTGGATGATGTAGCCAGAAGGTCAGTACTCAGGAAAGGCAGAGGTACCAAGGAAGGCACCAGGCTCCTGGGCATGAGAACCATCTCTGAACGGAGTCTCAGGTGCATTGCTTTTTGACTGGAGAAGGACTTTTGAGTAAAGTGGTCACAGGTAGACTACTTACAGCCTCTGTGTCTCTGGGGACTCAATATCCAAAGCTCCTCATTAACCAAACACTTTTATTATCATTCTATTCCCAAGGTAGTGTAAATCCTGAAAGACCAAGCCAATGCAAACCAAGTGAATGTACTGCTGACAAGTCAATTCCAACTCATAGCAACCCTGTAGGACAGAGCAGATTTGCCCCACAGGGTTTCCAAGGCTGTGATCTTTAAGGAAGCAGACTGCCACATCTTTCTCCTGTGTAGCAGCTGGTTGGTATGAACACCAACTTTTCTGTTAACAGCTGAGCACTTAACCACTGAATCCTCAGGGCTCCCTGACCAAGAAAATGCTGTTCATGTTGTTAGGTGCCGTCAAGTCCGTTCCAACTCATACCGGCCCTATGCACAACAGAACGAAACACTGCCCGGTCCTGAGCCATCCTTACAATCGTTGTTATGCTTGAGCTCACTGTTGCAGCCACTGTCTCAATCCAACTCATTGAGGGTCTTCCTCTTTTCCGCTGACCCTGTACTCTGCCAAGCATGATGTCCTTCTCCAGGGACTGATCCCTCCTGACAACATGTCCAAAGTATGTAAGATGCAGTCTCCCCTTCCTTGCTTCTAAGGAACATTTTGGTTGTACTTCTTCTAAGACAGATTTGTTTGTTCTTTTGGCAGTCCATGGTATGTTCAATATTCCTCGCCAACACCACAATTCAAAGGCATCAACTCTTCTTTGGTCTCCTTAATCGTTGCCCAGCTTTCATATGCATAAGATGGAATTGAAAATACCGTGGCTTGGATCAGGCGCACCTTGATCTTCAAGGTGACATCTTTGCTCTTCAACACTTTAAACAAGGTTGCCCATCTGCATATCTCACTTTGTTGATGAGTCTTCCTCCAATTTTAATGCCCAGTTCTTCTTCATATAGTCCACTTACTTGGATTATTTGCTCAGCATACAGATTGAATAAGTATGGTGAAAGGATGCAACCATGATACACAACTTTCCTGACTTTAAAGCACACATTATCCCCTTGTTCTCTTCGAATGACTGTCTCTTGATCCAATTAACCATTCCAGAATTTCCATTCTTCACAATCTTATCCATAATTTGTTATGATTCTCAGAGTCAAATGCCTTTGCATGGTGAATAAAATACAGGTAAACATCTTTCTGGTGTTTTCTGCTTTCAGCCAGGATTCATCTGACATCAGCAATGATATCCCTGCTTCCATGTCCTCTTTTGAATCTGGCTTGAATTTCTGGCAGTTCTATATTGATACATTGCTACAACCACTTTGGAAGGATCTTTAGCAAAATATTACTTGAGTGTGATATTAACAATATTTTTCTATAATTTTTGCATTTTTTTGGATCGCCTTTCTTTGGAATAGGCATGAATATGGATCTCTTTCAGTCATTTGGCCAGGCAGCTGTCTTCCAAATTTCTTGACATAGACAAGGAAGTACTTCTAAAACTGTATCCATTTGACAGGCCCCCACATGTCTGTCAGTTTGTAGTACTGTGGGGCTTGCCTATTACTGTGATACTGGAAGCTAAGCCACTGGTATTCAAATACCAGCAGGCCACCCATGGTGGACAGGTTTCAGCTGAGCTCCTGGACTAAGACAGACTAGGAAGAAGGACTGAGCAGTTTCCTTCTGAAAAGAATTGCCTAGTGAAAACCTTTTGAATAGCAGCACAACAATGTCTGATATAGTGCCAGCAGATGAGCCCCTCGAATTGGAAGGCTCTCAAAATACAACTGAGGAAAAGCTGTCTCTTCAAAGTAGAGATCACCTTAACAATCTGGATGGAGCCAAGCTTCTGGACCTTCATTTGCTGATGTGGCACAATTCAAAATGAGAACAACTACAAATATTCATTTATAATAAGAACATGGAATGTACGAAGTATGAAACTAGGAAAATTGGAAATCATCAAAAATGAAATGGAACATATAAACTTAGATACGCTAGGTACTAGTGAGCTGAAATGGACTGGTATAGGCCATTTTGAATTGGATATTCATATGGTTTACTATGCCAGGAATGATGACTTGAAGAGGAACGGCATTGCATTCATTGTAAAAAAAAAAAAAAAAAAAGAACATTTCAAGATCTATCCTGAAAGACAATGCTGTCAGTGATAGGATAATATCCACATATCTACAAGGAAGATCAGTTACTACGAAAATTATTCAAATTTACACACCAACCACTAAGGCCAAAGATGAAGAAACTGAAGATTTTACCAACTTCTGCAGTCTGAAATTGATCAAACATGCAATCAGGATGCATTGATAATTACTGGCGATTGGAATGCAAAAGTTGAAAACAAAGAACAAGAATCAGTAGTTGGAAAATATGGCCTTGATGATAGAAACAATGCCAGAGATTGCATGATATAATTTTGCAAGACCAACGTCTTCACCGAAAATAACATTTTCAGCAGCATAAATGGCGAATATACATGTGGACCTCACCAGATGGAATACACAGGAATCAAATTGACTGCACCTGTGGAAAGAGAAGATGTATATACTCTATATCATTAGTCAGAATAAGGCCAGGGGCTGACTGCAGAATAGACCACCAATTACTCATATGCAAGCTGAAGGTGAAACTGAAGAAAATTAGAAAAAGTCCATGAGAGCCAAAGTATGACTTGCGTATACCCCACCTGAACTTAGAGACCACCTCAAGAATAGATTCGATGCATTGAACACTGGTGACCAAAGACCAGATGAGTTGTAGAATGGCATCAAGGACTTCATACACTAAGAAAGCAAAAAGTCATTGAAAAGACAGTAAAGAAAGAAAAGACCAAAATGGATATCAAAAGAGACTCTGAAACTTGATCTTGAATGTCGAGTATCTAAAGCAAAAGGATGAAATGGTGAAGTAGAAGAGTAGAACAGAAGACTTCAAAGGGCAGCTTGAGAAGACAAAGTAAAGTATTATAATGAATGACATGTGCAAGGACCTGGAGATAGAAAACCAAAAGAGAGGAATACACTTGGTGTTTCTCAAGCTGAAAGAACTGGAGAAAAAATTCAAGCCTCTAATTGCAATACTGGTGGTTTGTATGGGAAAAATATTAAATGATGCAGGAAGCATCAAAAGAAGATAGAAAGAATACACAGAGTCACTAACTGTCACCTAATTGGTAGACTTTTAGCCATTTTAGGAGGTAGCATACAATCAAGAACTGATGGTATTGAAGGAAGAAGTCTGAGCTGCACTGAAGGCATTGGTGAAAAACAAGCTACCAGAAATTGATGGAACACCTTTTTTTTTTTTTTAATTGAGAGATAGCAAGTGGGAAGTTGGATATATAAGTCTGGCATTTGGGGAAGTGCTCCTTTCTAAGTACAAATTTAGGATTCATTTGTCTTGAGATGAATTTTAAATCGATGAGTCTGGATGCTGTTGCAAAGGATTGAATGTAGTTGGAGAGGAAGATGTCTGAGGACTGAAACAGGGGGCCCTCCAGTGTTTACAGATTGGAAAGATGAGAAGACACATCAAGGAGACTGAGAAATAGTAGCTAGTCAGGTAGGAATAAAGTCAAAATAATATACGGTGCTGAAAGCCAAGTGAAGAAAGTGTGCCAATATGTAATAATCAGAGACCATGTGGTTGAAAAGAGAAGGACAGAGAATTAACCGACCTGAACTGGGTTGGACTTGTTAAGGTAGAGAACATTGGCAGCTCTTCAAAAGGACTCTCTGTAAAGTGTTGGGGCAAAAGCCTGATTGCATAGACTTCAGGAGTAAACAGAGAGAGAAGAATTGGGGAGAGTGAGTGGAGACATCTGTTTTGAGGAGTTTTGCTATATGAAGAGGGCAGAGAAATGAGTCTACTGGTAGAGCAAAATGAGGGGTTCAGGGAAGGTTATTTTTTCTTTCTTTTTTGTAAGATTTGAGGAATTCAAATATATTGCATGCTATTGAAAATGAACAAGTCAAAGGGAGAAACCTGATGATGCAAGACAGAGATGGGGGAATTACCAGAGCTATGTCCTAACACAGACAGGAGAGGTTGAATTCTATGCACAAGTGGAAGTGTTGGTCTTGGTTACATCCACCTGACTATAATTCTTTCAAGCAGAAACAGAAAGCAAGTAATCTTGGAAACATTAAACAAATAAAGTACTCAATGATATAATTTGTCACAAAACACAAACTGAGATACACAGTTTTATAGGCACATTCTTCAAAGCACTCGAGGGAGTTAATTTAAAGATTAAAGGAAGGTTTCAGAAAATGTTAGGGATCAGATATTATCTCCCTTTATAAGGCTAGCACGACCTTAGTGCCCAAACCAGACCAGGTTAGCACAAGAAAGAAAAATCCCAGGGTTTAAAAATTTTATACAAGAACAAGGAGAAACAACATCTACCTTGATGGCAAATAAGAACAATGGGGACTATCTGCCTTACCAACTATCAAGATATATCATGGAACTATAATGACTAAAACAGGATGGTTCTAGTACTATATTGAAAGATAGAACTAATAGGATCTTCATCTATGTGAACACTTATCAAAGACAGAAGCATCAAACATTTTATTTATGACAACAGGGCATTGCAGAGAAAAGATGCAATCATCCAGGAAATAATGCTGAGATCATTTTTTATCCATATGGAAAGCAAATGAAATTGGTTTCTCCATCACATCATATTCAAAGATAATTCCAATGCCTTTTAAACACAAAAGTAAAAGTGATTAAATGTTTACAAGACAATATAGGCAGACATTTTTATGAGATTGGAGGAGTTAATCACTTCTTAAATGAAAATACAACCTGCACAGTCCAAAAGGGAAAACACTGATCAATCCAACCAACTTAAAAATAAGCCACTAAAACAAGTCACTTGAGAATGAAAATTTCAAGTTTTTCTTTCAGGATAAGAAAGAGAACACAGCAGGACAAATAAACATCCAATGAAGTATTTCCAAATACGGCATTACCTACAACACAAGTATCAATTGGTAATATATATTCAAACTAGTAAACTAGGATAATGGCTGAAGTAAGTGCTTCAAATATAGGAAACAGAAGGAATACAAAAGGAGAGAGCGCTACACTTGTAAATAAATTGTTCTGACTCGCATTCATTAGGTAAATTAATTTAATTCTACATGGCAGGCATTGTTCTAAACATTTGTAATCATTGTAGCACTTAACCACACTTCACACTTTTCTAATCAAAGCATTCATTTAGTCCTTCCAAGGTAATGAAATTTCTCTTGACAGTAACTATTTTTAGAAGGGGCATATGCCCCAATTCAGGCTGATGATATAGGATGTTCTCTTAATGATTCCTAGGAAAGATTATCTCTTGATTGTTACTCTTGCTGTTAGGGGTCATCAAGTCAATTCAGCAGAATGAAACACTGCCCAGTCCTGTCCAATTTTCACAATCATTGCTATGAGTTGGAGCCCACTGATGCAGCCACTGTCAGTCCGTCTCTTTCAGTGGTGACCTATTTCTCCCTGACCCTCTGTTTTACCAAGCATAATGTCCTCCAGGGACTGATCCCACCTAATAACATGTCCAAAGTACATGAGACGCAGTCTCTCCATCCTTGCTTCTAAGGAGCATTCTGGCTCTACTTCTTCCAAGACACATTTGTTTGTTCTTCTGGCAGCCCATGGTATGTTCAAGGGTCTTTGTCAACACCATAATTCAAAGGCATCAATTCTTCCATCTTCCTCATTTATTGCCCAGCTTTCATATGCATATGAGCCAATTGAAAATACCTTGGCTTTGGTGAGGTTCATCTTAGTCTTCAAAGTGACATCTTTGCTTTTTAACATTTTAAAGAATTATTTGCAGCAGATTTGCCCAATGCAGTACAGCATTTGATTTCCAGACTGCTGCTTCCATGGGTGTTGATTGTGGATCCAAGTAAAATGAAAGTCTTGACAAGTTTAATATTTTTCTCCATTCATCATGAATTAACTGAAATGTACCTAGCTGTTGTTTTACCCAGTTGTTTTAGAAGAATATGCTGATTGAACTGTCAGACATCTTGGATCACCAGTTGCCTTAGTTATTAGTGCTGCTATAACAGAAATACCAAAAGTGGGTGGCTTCAACAAACAAAAGTTTATTTTCTCACAGTATAGTAGGCTAGAAGTCCAAATTCAGGGCATCGGCTGCAGAGTAAGCCTTTCTCTCTCCACAAGTTCTGGAGGAAGGTCCTTCTTGTCAATCTTCCCTTGGTCTAAGAGCTTCTCTGCTCAGGAACCCCAAATACAAAGGACATCCTCTGCTCCCAGCACTGCTTTCCTGCTGGTATGAGGTAGCCCTGCCTCTCTGCCAGCTTCCCTCTTTTATATTTCAAAAGAGATTTGATCAAGACAAATCTAATCTTGTAAATTGAGTCCTGCTTCATAAACACAACTGTCTCTAATCCCATCTCATCAACATCATAGACATAGATTTTACAACACATAGGAAAATCACATCAGATGACAAAATGGTGGGCAATCACACAATACTGGGAATCATGGCCTAACCAAATTCATACACATATTTTTAGGAGATAAAATTCAATCCATGTCAGCAGTATTCCTTCCACATTGACCCATCCTATCCCAAGCCCAAAACAGAAGACACAGTCACTAAAATGATGGTATCCTACTGATGATTTTCCTCAAGGCTCCTTTCATGTCCCTGTTCCTCAGGCTATAGATAAAAGGGTTCATCATTTGAGGGACCACACTGTACTTCACTGAGGCTACTGCTGTCTTGCTGGAAGAGTGTGTAAATGCAGAACAGATGTACACACCAAGGCCTGCCTGAGAGATTAAGGAAACAACTGAGAGGTGAGACCCAGGAGTGGAAAATGCTTTATACTTTGCACCCACTGATGGCATTCTCAAAACAGAGGAGAAAATCCGAGTGTAAGAGCAAATGATTCCAGAGAGAGGAACAGTACCCCATACAGTAACCACAAAATACACTAGGATGTAATTGATGATGGTATCAGAACAGGTGAGCTTGAGAATCTCAGCAAGTTCACAGGAGAAATGAGGGATTTCCAGATCTGTGCAGAAGGACAGATGCAACACCATCAGACTGTGAAGTAGGGCATTCACAATGCTAGTTAGTAAGGGGAGTAGGGAGAGCAAGCCACAGAGGCAGGTGTTCAAGATAATGGTGTATCTCCGTGGGTGGCAGACGGTCACATAGAGGTCATAGCCCATTGCTGCAAGGAGAAAATTCTCCAAACCAGTAAAAACCAGGACAAAACAGACCTGGGGTGAGGCACCCTATGTAAATGATGTTATGATTCTGTGCTTGGATGTTCACCAGCATGTTCAGGGTCATGGTTGTGCTGAAACAGATGTCAGTGAAGGAGAGACTGGAGAGAAAGAAGTTCATGGGGGTGTGGAGGTGGGAGTCAGAGCTGACAGCCAGGATGATGAGTAAGTTCCCCAGGAGGGTGACCAGGTATATGGACAGAAATAGGCTAAAGAGGAGAGGCTGTGATCCTGGATCCTCTGTAATTCCCAGAAGAAGGAATTCTGAAACACCTGTTTGATTTCTGGGTTCCATATTATTGGTGAATCTGATGGAAAAGATGCGGTGACAGATAATCAAAAGTGTGGTTCCTCGACACCCAGCAAGATCATTACCTGAAATCCTGTTAGAAATGCAAGTTTTTGGGACCCACTCAAGACTTAGTGATGATAAACTCTGGGATGAGGACTAACGGTTTATGTTTTAACAAGACTTCCACGTGATTCTGATGTATGCTGAAGTTTGAAAACCACTACTTCAGAAAGAAATGTTCTTGTCTACATTATGAACCTAAGGAAATATTCAAATCTTTCTTTCCACTTATGCCTCTTTCTTTGTCTCCCTCCAATCCTTCTAAAGGTTCAAATTTTATTTGAGCACCCACTCTATTTCAACACACTGTACCAAGTTATGAAGATGAAGTAAAGAATAAGCATGGCCTTTTCCCTTCAGAATTATTCCATGCCTTCAAATGGATTAAAACAATGAAATCCATTTGCAGAGCAACGGTTGTCAAACTTTGGAATCCTTCAGAATCCCCTAAAGAGCTTGTCAATGATGAATTAGTTCATACTGTCACCCCCATCAACCTGGGCGCACACTTGGGAAAGGTGGTGTTATGTCATAGACACAACGTGCAAAGTGAGTGAGTAGCAGTGATTGTGTCTGAGCTCAGATGACCTGACTGCCAAGTTGATTCTCTTGATGTCTCTCTGTTAATGTCTCCAAATAGTACACAATTAATACCCCTAGTCACTCAGATTTCATAATTTCCCTTAAAAAATTTTCGTATCTCCTTCAAATAAAGTCTCCAGGGTATTTCCACCTCTGCCTACGAAGTTTGTATGTAACAGATGGAATGGCATCCAACCAGATCTACACTTTGGATCTGAGGTGAAGATTAGAAAATGTTATCTATAAACTTGAAGCTCAAAAGACTTCCTCATGGAAACATATGTCATCTGCATTAGTGACTGAATCCAAGAAAAGCTAGGCAACTAAGTAGATGAGATTCTCCGTTCTCCCAATTATATGAAGCATTAAAAAATTCTTCCCTGGACATGATAGGTGACATATCATTCTTTTTAAAGCCTATTTCATCAAAGAGGTCATTCAAATGGCAAACAACCACATGAAAGGATGCTCAAAGTCATCCATTAGGGAGATGTAAATCAAAACCACAACGAGATATCCCTTCGCCCCATTATAATGACGAGGATAAAAAAAAGAAAAGAATAAACATTGCAGAGGATGTGGAGAAATTGGAAACCTCATCTCTTCCTGCAGAAATGCAAAATGGTATAGTTGCTGTGGAAAACAGGTCGGCCATCCTTCAAAAGGTTGGACATGGGACAACCACATGACCCAGCAACCCCAATGCTAGACCAATTGCTATCAAGTCAATCCAACTATATTCCCAGAAGAAGTAAAGGTAGAAATGCAAACAGACACCTGTACACTAATGCTCCTTGCAGGGCTTTTCACAATAGCCAAAGGTGGAAATAACTGAAATGGTCAACTGATGAATGGATAAACAAAGTATGATGTATACACACAATTGAATACTTTTTTGGTGTCCAGTCTAATTCCAACTCATAACAACCCTATGAGAAGGAGTAGGACTGCCCCATAGAGTTTCCGAGGCTATAATCTTTATAGAAGCAGATTGACACATCTTTCTCCCATAGAATGGCTGTTGGATTCAAACCACCGATCTTTGAGTTAGCAGTCATTTGCTTAATCACTGTGCCAACAGGGTTCCTTTTGGATAAATCTAGAAAACATTATGCTGGGGAAATAAGTCAGTCACAAAAGGACAGACACTGTATAAAGTCATTTATATAAAGTAAGCAAATACAAAGGAACCAAAGCTTATTAATGGTTCCCAGGGGTGGAAGGACTGGGACAAGAGAGTTTTTGATTAGAAGGCATTGAATGTATGCTCCTGGTGGTGAGATAATTTGGAAAAAGATACCTAGAATGGTTGCACAACTCGAAGGATGTAAACAGTGTCACTGAACTGAATTTCAGTGTCACTGAAATTGCTGAATTCCTGTGTGTTTTGTTGTGTATATTTGCACCACGATAAAAAATTAAAAAACAAATACTTATGGAGATGTTGGAATGATGAGAAATGAGTAGGCAAAAGGCAATTAGTACAGTGCTCAGTATATGGGGCCGTCACAAAGGTATGTCCTAATATGATTGTGTGTGTGTGTGTGATGAATATTAGCATCTGGCATCTGTTACTCCTAGGACAAAAGTGATGAACAGGGCAGCTGAGGGAAGACAAAAAGAGAGAACATTCCTGGCATAATAACTGCAAACTGCAGGGAAGAATTTATATGGGAAAATGCCGTCTGGGAATCTTTTTCACGTAAAGAAGCAGAAGAAGGAAACATCCTAAATGAACATCAATGATATCAATACTCATTTGGCATGGACAGCTGAAGAAATATATAGCAATGTAAACAAATAAATTAGGTCTAGATGCATCAACACAAATAATGAAAACTTAGCAGAGAAAAAAAAAATGTATGAGAAGAATTCCACTTACAACTTGAAAAAACTTTGATTTTTTTTAAACCTAAGAAGGTATTTTTGTATTATGGATACTTCAAGAATAATGAAAAGTACAGAGAATAACAATGAAGGGTTGGGTACCCACCAGTCAACACTATCAATTCACACACTTCACCACCCTTGCTTTAGATATTTTTATTGCAAGAAAATAATGTATGCATATTTGAGATTCCCCACATCATGTATTTTACACAATATTGATTCTTTTCCTTCCTCAGCGTTAAGCACTACATTAACTTACTTGGCATTGTTTCTCTACTCTTTTTACTATATTTAATATTATTCACCACAAAATTGCATTGTTTGCATTTTTAAATGCTTTGTATAAACGGAATCATACTGAATATGTCATTTTACAATGGCTTTCTTAATGTTTTGTTTTAAATTAATGCCGATACATTTAATTCTGCTTAATCTTTTTAAGTACAATAGAGTAGGTATTTCACTATGTTATTACACCACAACTTTTTTCTTCATTTCCTCACTGATAGTTATTATAGTTATTGCCTCCTAGCAGTCTATCCACCAGGATGCTCCTTAGAAGCAAGGATGGCGAGGCTTGGCTCACATCCACGTTATCAGGGGAGATCAGGCTTGGAGAAGGACATCAGGCTTTGTAGAGCAGAGGGTCAGCAAAAGAGAGAAAGACCCTCAATGAGATGGACTGACACAGTGGCTCCAACGATGGGCTCAAGCATAACAATGATTGTGAAGATGGTGCAGGACTGGGCGGTGTTTCATTCTGTCATACATAGCATTGCTATGAGTTGAAACTGACTCAAAGGCACCTAACAACAACATGTATATACATATACACAGATAGATAGGTACATATAAAATATAAAACTATGAATGCTGCTTCTGGAACGGAAAGAGAACAACAGAAAGGATTACGAAAGGTATGCTTCCTGTATACATATTATTTTGCCACTTTAAAAAGAATACTTGAAGGTGCTACAGCAGAACATAAAGAACTGTCAATTCTGGAAATGTGTAAGAGGTGGTCCTTTTTTTTTTTTTTTTCATTACACTGTCTGTACTGTTCTAATTTTAAATATTTGGTAATTTTATACAGAGAAACAGACAAATTAGTGAGGTACCCAAGTCTTTCTCTCCAGTTGCTTCCCTGGAGCCTCAGAGCCTGGCACAAAGTATAATACCCAACCTTTCCCAAAGATGGTATATCAAAAACCAGTTATAGGAAGATAAAGTGAAGCTCACCAACTCTCCTCCTCACCAGCAGCACAAGAATACAAGTAAACAACAAGGAATTTTCTAGCAGTCATATTTGAGAAGGGCAAATTTCTGCTCCAGAAGAAAATGATCCTTGCCATTGTAGAGGCAGAGTGAGAGAGTAGCTGAATGAATACTGCTTGATATTGCTGCAAAGATATGAGGAAATATGTCAGAAAGATGGGAGACGGTTAGGCAGGAGTCCATGGGTGAGTTGACTCTAATCATTTCATGCATGTACTCTCTTCACAGTTTCTCCTGGATGACGCTATAAGGAAACACCCATCCTAATTTCCAAACATTAACTAAGGGATTTAGGTTACCTGGCTGGCATCACTAGGAATGATGCTTGACATCTGCCCTGGATGTTGGATGCTGTAGCCAGAAGATCTGTACTCAGGGAAGGCAGAGGGACCAAGGGAGGCACCAGGCTCCTGGGCATGAAGACCATCTGTGGGCGGAGTTTCAGGTGCACTGTTCCTTGGCTAGAGAAGGACTTTTGAGTGAAGTTGTCACTGGAAGACTATTTGCAACCTCTGTGTCCCTGGCGGCTCAATATCCAAAGCTCCGTTAATCACTTTTGTTGTCATTCTGATCCCAGGGCAGTGCAAATTCTGATAGACCAAGACAATCCAAGCCAACCAAATCCACTGCCATCGAGTCCATTCTGACTCCTAGTGACCCTTTAGTACAGAGTAGAACTGCCCTAAGCAGACTGCCATGTCTTTCTCCTGCAGAGTGGATGGTGGGCTTAAACCTCCAGCTTTTTGGTCAGCAGCCGAGTGTTTAATAGCTTTACAACCAGGGCTCCCTTACCAAGGCAATAATAAACGGGAATTCAGGAAGGCTGATTTCCTGACCCTTAGAGGCCAGGTGACTGCCATTTACTTTTCTTCATCTCTTCCTGCTCATCTCCAATTCACACACCTTGCACATCAATCTTCCCTTTTTCCGTACAACTGAAAGCACGTCTATCTCATCAATGATGTTAGGAAGTCTGATTCCAATTTAAGGTCTAAAAATATAGTTTATATAGGTGAACATGTTATATTTATAATAGCTAAAATATGTAAAAATGTAAATACCTAGGAATTTATCTAAGTGTCATTGAATGTTTCCTGAACTTTAATCTTCATTCTGCATGTTTCATAAAGCAGATTCTAATCTATTCTTTGTGGTCAATTCTGGCTGCAAACAGTATAGACGAAACTGTTACTTCCTCTTTTGATTTTCGTATTGTTTCAATGTATATCTCTCTTTTCACTCAGGGACTATGAATTGAAACTATGGTTCTTCATTTTTAACAGAGTTGTGAGAAATCACAGTGTCACTGGCTAGGACTAGTTTGGAGGTTTATCTGTACTCAGTAAATTTGACTAAATGACAGCCATTATTTTATGGGCGAAAATGGTGCTCCAAGTTAATATTCACTTAAAAACCTTTTGTCTTTTTTTAAATCTCAAATTGTCTTTTTTTTAAATATCGTAAGACCTTGCACCCTATAAGTAATGTCCCAGTGCTGTCCTGACGTACCTCCTTAGGTTGAGCCTTTACTACTGTTCCCCATCAACATGTCAGTCACTTTGGTGTGAGCTAACTGCATTTAATGGCACACTCTTTTTTTTTTTTTTTTTTCTTCCTAGTCCTTGCTTATGGGCTGTTGTGTGTGCCCTTTAGTCTCATTCTGTTTTATGGACCTGTCTAATCTTTGGCTGAAGGGTGAAGCTCAGGAGTGACTTCGTTACTGAACTAAAAGGTGTCTGGGAGCCATAGTCTCCAAGTTTCTCCAATCACTGTCATTCCAGGAAGTCTGTAAACCTTTCATCTTTAAATGAATTCAATATTTTCATATATTGATCAATTTATTTTACCACATGTTAACTGTTTCCATATGAACTTTGTTAATCTATGGTTTTCTCGACAGGCCTTTTGAAAAAAACAAGTGGCATTTTAAAGTCACCCTTTGCCATCCTAACACTATCACTTCAAACACATGAAATAATAGATAAAATACAACAAGGTGTAGTGGGAGCATCTTAGAGAAGAGAGAGTGCACACACAGATGGAAAGAGACAGACAGAAAAAAAAAAAAAAAAACCTCACCATCATCCTGCAAATTACGATTTAAACAGCCAGGAATGAAAATCATTGTAAAACAAAAACAGGGAGCCAACAAAATCAATGATCAACAACATATGGAGACCAGCAGGACTATAATAGAATGAATGATGGGGAAAATAGAAACATGAGATCAAAGACGTAGTGTGAGTATATTAGACAAACAGCCTCCTGATGATGGCAAGGGCAGATGCAGGGAGGTCACAGAAAGTGCTTTTGTAAAAATCCTAAAATGATAGTGGCTTGGATCAGGGTGATAACAGTGAAGGTGGTGAGATTTGCCTGAATTCTGGATATATTTAATCGGTATAGATAACTGAGTTTTCTGAAAGGTTGGACACAGGTTATAAGAGGAATAGAAGAATCAAAGATGGTGCTCAATGAGAGAAAACTACTTAACACCTGAAAGAATAGAGTTGTCATTCACTGTGATAGGTAAGGTCACTGTGTGGTGCAAAAGTTTACATGCTCAGCTACTAACAAAAGCCTTGGTGGTTCAAATCCACCCAGAGGAATCTTAGATGCATGGCCTGGTGATGTACTTCCAAAACATCACCGCTACTGAAAACTCTATGGAAGACAGTTCTACTTCACACATGGGGTTGCCCTGAGTTGGAGTCAACTTGACAGTAAAATGATTTTGTTTTGGTTTTGGTTTTCTTGTTTGTTTTCCTTTTTGTTTGAGATAGGTAAGATTGTATGATGAGCAAGTAATTAGCAAAGCCAGATTATATGAAGAAGAATGCAGCATCAGGTTTGGAGGAAGACTCATTAACAACCCGTGATATGCAGATGGTGCAACCTTGTTTGCTGAAAGCTAAGAGGATTTGAAGAACTTACTGATGAAAATGATAGGCGAAGGCCTTCAGTATGGATTACGTCTCAACATAAAGAAAACAAAAATCCTCACAACTGATCAATAAGCAATATTGTCATAAATGGAGATAAGATTGAAGTTGTCAAAGATTTCATTTTATTTGGATCCATAATCAATGCCCATGGAAGCAAAAGTCAAGAAATCAAACAAGTTATTGCATTACCACCTTTTCTACAAAACAGATCTTTAAATTGTTTAAAAAAAAAAAAAAAAGCAAGATGCTATTTTTAGGACTAAGGTGCATGGGACCCAAGCCATGGTGCTTTCAATTGCCTTATATGTGTGTGAAAGTTGGACAATGAATGAGGAAGACTAAGAAGATCTGATACCTTTGAGTTTTGCTGTTGGCAAAAATATTGAATATACCATGGACTGACAGAAGAATTGCCAAAAAAAAAAAAACTGTTTTGGAAGAAGTACAGAGAGGATGCTCCTTAGAAGCCAGGATGGCAAGACTTCATCTCACATACTTTGGACATGCTATCAGGAGGGTCAGTCCCCAGACAAAGACAACATGCTTGGTAAAGTAGAGGGTCAGTGAAAAAGAAGACCCTCAACAACATGGATTGACAGCATGGCTGTAAAAATGGGCTCAAACATAACAATGATTATGAGGATGGTACAGGATTGGGCAGTGTTTTGTTTTGTTGTACATAGTGTTACTATGAGTCAGAACCAAGAAGATGGCACCTAACAACAAAAATAACAACAAGAAGGCTGGGGGCAAGGTATACTGAGGAATAGCAAATGGAAAGTTGGATATACAAGTCTGGGATTCAGAGGAGAATTCCTCTCTAAATATTAATTTGGGGCTCATTTGTTTTCAGATGACTTTTAAATCAATGAGTCTGGATGCTATCACAAAGGAGTGAAGTTAGCTGGAGAAGAAGAGGTCTGAGGACTGAAACAGGAGACCCTGCAGTGTTTCAAGATTAGAAAACACATTAAAGGAGACTGAGAAATAGTAGCTAGTGAGGTAGGAGTGAAACCAAAATAATGTGTGGTGTTGAAATCCAAGTGAAGAAAGTGTTTCTGTAGGTAATAAACTAAGTCAATGTGGTTGACAAATCAAGTAAGAGAGAGACAGAAAATTAACTGACCTGGATTGGGCTGGACTGGACTTAATAAGGTAGATAATGCTGGTGGGTCTTCAAGATCACCCTCCATGAATTGTTGGGGAAAAGGCCTGATTGTATTGACCTCAGGAGTAAATGGAAGGAGAAAACTTGAAAAGAGTGAGTGGAGACATGTCTTTTGAAGAGTTTTATGGTAAAGGAGGGAGATAAATGAAGATACTGCTAGGGCAAGATGAGGGGGTCCATAGAGGTTTTTTTGTTTGTTTGTTTTTTAAGATTTGAGGAACTCAAATATATTGGATGCTATTGAAAATGAACAAATCAAAGGGAGAACCTGGTGATGCAAGTGAGACATGGGAGAATTACCAGAGTTATGTCCTAAAGTAAGCAAGAAAGATTGAACTCTATGCACAAGTGGAAGTGTTGGTCTTGGTTAAATCCAAGAGGCCACGCTTCTCTCAAGAAGAAATAGAAAGCAAGTAGCCATGAATACTTCAAATAAATTAAAATCCTCAATAATATAATTTGTCATGAAACACAACCTGAGATATACAGTTTTACGGGCAAGCTCTTCCAAACACTCAATGGAGCTAATTTCAAGATTAAAGGAAGGATTTCAGAAAATATAAGTGAAGAGATATTCTTTATCTTATTTTATAAGGGCAGCACAAACTTAGCGTTCAAACCAGACCAGGTTAGCACAAGAAAGAAAAATTCCAGTGTTTAAAAATTCTGTGCAAGAACAATGGACAAACAATATTTACCCTGATGGCGAATGAGAGCAATGGAAAGTATTTGTCTTACTGTCTGGAGGTATGATATCTAAAATGGCATGGTTCTAGTATATGACAGGAAAATAGAACTAAGAATATCTTCATTTATATGAAGAATTATTAAGTACAGAGGAGGAATCAGTCATTTTATTTATAAAATGTAGCATTTCAGGGAGTAAAAACAAAAAATCGAACCCATTGCCATCATCAATTTTGACTCATACCAACACTACACAACAGAATAGAACCACCCCATAGCGTTTTCAAGAAGCAGCTGGTGGATTTGAGCTGCCAACCCTTTGGTTAGCAACAGAGCTCTTAACCACTGCACCACCATGGCTTCATGGATGGTATCATTCAGAAAATTCTGCTGAAATCATTGTTTATCTATAGGGAAGTAAAATGAAATTGGATTCTCCATCACACCATATTCAAAAATTGTTCCAACATCTTTTAAACACAAAAGAAAAAACAATTTAATGTTTATGAACCATATAAGAAAATATCTTTATTAGATTGGAGGAGTTGATCAGTTCTTGAATGAGATGTAACACACACAGTCCAAAAGGGAAAAAATAGATCAATCCAACCATTTAAAATTAAGTCACTGGAAAATGAAAATCCAAAGTTGTTCTTTCAATGTAACAAAAAGAAGACAGCAGGACAAATAAATATTCAGTGAAGTATTTCCAAATGTGGCTTTGCCTACAACATACGTATTAACTGCTGATAAATATTTAAATTAATAAGCTAGGATAATGACTAACACAAGTGCCCAAACGTGTGAAAGCAGAAGGAATTGAAAAAGGAGAGAGTGCTACCCTTGGAAATAAATTGTGCTGGCTCACATTCATCTAGTATAGTCACTGAGTAACTTATTAGGTGGCAGGCATTGTACTAAACACTTGTAATTGTTGTAGCACTTGATCCCACCTCAGACTTTTATAATCAGAACAGTCATTTAATCCTTTCAAGGTAATGAAATTCCTCTTACCTGCAATTAGTTTTAGAAGGGGCATATGCCCCAACTCAGGGTGATGACATAGAGTGTGTTCCGGATGACTCCTTGAAAAGGTTATTTCTCTAATACTGAGACTGAATAAGGAGCAGTCAGTTTTCCATCCCTGGTTATTGTATCTTAAATCACCACTGTGCTGCTGCAGCCATTGATGACCATCACAGGAACAGCTTTAGGAAAAAACCAATATATGGAGCTGTGAAATGTAGCCCTGTGGTTCTGGAGGCTCTGGACCTACCCTACCTCTGAAACCTTTGTTTTTATATTTGGTACTTTGTGAGTTTAGACTTTTCCCTCAGTATACCTGAAAGTATCCTCACTCTTAGAGTTGAGGTATCTCAAATCTAAATGGAAAAAAGTGAATGAATAGAATTATGCCAAATGTATAGAAGAGTAAACTGAGCTTATGGTTGCTGCCAGCTGCCCTCGAGTTGATTCTAACTCATGGCGACCCCATGGGTTGCAGAGTAGAGCCACTCCATAAGGTTTTATTAGCTTTAAACTTTAAAGAAGCAGATTGCCAGAACTTTTCTTCTATGGTATCTCTGAGTAGATTTGAACCACCAGCATTTAGCAGTTGAGTGCAAACCATTTGTACCACCTAGGGACCTTTCAACTGAACTTAGAAAGCTGAAATAAATATAAAAGTTCACACAGCTATTACAGAGAAGAGGTAGAATTCAAACCAAAGTGTTCTGACTCCGAATTTTCACCCTTAACCATTATAATTTCTGAACTCCTACTAGTCAAAGAACTTAATCAGGTTCTCGGAATCAGTATTATTTATTTCACTCAAGCATATTCCAACAGCTTAAGCCCAACGCATGTGATGCATTAATGAAAAGAAGATATTCTAGAGATGAGTTTCCTCAAAGCGCCCATTATGTCCTTGTTCCTCAGACTGTAGATGAAGGGGTTCAGCATGGGTGTGACCACCGTGTACATCACTGATGGAACTGCACTCTTCCTAGAGGGCAGAGTAGCCGCAGAGCTAAGATACGCCCCCAACCTGTCCCGTAGAACAAGGAAACAACTGAGAGGTGAGATCCACAGGGAGAAAAAGCTTTGTACATTCCACCTGTTGATGGCATTTTCAGGAGGGAGGAGACAATTTGCATGTAGGAGAAAATAATCCCAAGGAAGAGCCCACCACCCAAAATACTAGTCATAAAATATAGCAGGATGTTATTAAAGAGGGTATCAGAACAGGCGAGCTTGAGGACCTGAGGAAGTTCACAGAAAAACTGGGGGATTTCCAGGTCTATGCGGAAGGACAGATGCAGCACCATCAGACTGTGGAGCAGGGCACTCATGATGCTAATGAGCAAGGAGAGTAGAATCAGCAGGCCACAGAGGTGGGGGTTCATGATGATTCTATACCTTAGTGGGTGACAAATGGCCACATAGCGGTCATAGGCCATTGCTGCAAGGAGACAATTTTCCAAAGAAGCAAAAACCAGGACAAAGCAGATCTGGGTGAGGCAGCCTGTGTAACTGATGGATTTGCTCTGAGTCTGAATGTTCACCAGCATCTTGGGGACCGTAGTGGTGCTGAAACAGATGTCACTGAAGGACAGGTTGGAGAGGAAGAAGTACATGGGGGTGTGGAGGTGGGAGTCTGAACTGATGGCCAGGATGATGAGCAGGTTCCCAGCCACAGTGATCAGGTATAAGGTCAGGAACATTCCAAAGAGAAGGGGCTGCAGTTCTGGATTCTCTGAGAGGCCCAGGAGGAGGAATTCTGCTAAGCCTGTTTGGTTTTCTGATTCCATGTTTGTTGATGATTCTGACGGAAAGAATAGAATTGAGATAAATAACAGATGTACAAAGATCCCTTATTTTACAGAAACACTCTAATCTGTATTGTGAAATAAAATTAATATTATAAATTTTTCCTGTGGTTCTCTCTCTCTGTGTCTGTCTCTCTCTCTCCTCTCCTCCTCTTTCTCCTCTATCCTTTTCTCTCTCCTTCCCTCTCTGTTCTCTTTCTTCCTACACACTCATTTCTCCCTGTCCTCCTTTCACCTCCTCTACCACATCTTTCCAAATACGTTTAAGTACCTACTTTTTCCACATTCGTCAGTTAACATGAATATAATATCAAATGGCACATATTTTTTCTTAAGAATTTTCTGAACTCTGCAAATTAGCAGGAAAACCAAAATCATATGGTATTAAATATATATTTTAGAGCAGTGGTCCTCAAACTTTCTTGCATCAGAGTCAGCTGGATGAACTGCTAAAATACAGACTGCTGGGCATCGCCCTCAGAGTATCAGATTCAGAAGACTGGGCATTGGGGCTCCAAAATTGTGCCTTTCCAACAAATTCCCAAATGCTGCTGCTGCTCAGCTGGAAACCACACATTGGGGACCAATATTCTGCAGACCTGGTATACTTCCTGAGGAAGAAATCATCTGGCTCATCAGTGCGCTACAAAGTAGACTGGGATTTCAAGTCCATGACTCAGACCATTTTCAGTGGGTCTTCACAATTTGTCTTTTGAATTCACTACTTTCTTTTCAACATTCCATTCTTTGGATCCTTATCACAAAACTCTTGCCTAATTGTTCTCACTAAATAGCAGTGTTAGCAGGAGTCCTTGCTTGGCACAGGAGGTTAAGCAGCTAAGGAAAATGTTGGAGGTTCAAGTCTACCCAGTGGCATCTCAGAAGAAAGGCCTGGTGATCTACTTCTGAAAACCCAGCCATTGAAAACCCTATGGAGCACAGTTTTACTGTGACACACGTGGAGTCACCATAAGTTTGAATTGACTCCATGGCAACTGATTTGTTTTTTGGTCCAATTAGCAGATATCATAGTAACAAATACAATAACTATTAAGAACTTCTACAACAATAACACTAACACAGAGCTCTGAGTATTGGCACACAGAATTCTCAGTATTTATCTGAATTAATTTTATTCTCCCTACAGATCCATGACTTGGGTGCTTCTATCATCCTTCATTTTACCCATGATCTCAAGTACATAACGTGAGGTTAAGTTATGAATACATAATACATGATCTCATAAGAACTGGCGAAAGAATTTGAACTTAGATTGCCAGATCAGAGTGGACCTGTTACCACCGTGTGATACGACCCCTGAGTAGGACAGGATCAGGCACTGGAAGGGTCAACAGATTCCATCACTTGCCTCTTGAAAAATTCCATGTGAGTCCAACACCAAGTGCTTTCCCTGGTCTTCAAAGTCACCTACCCTCTGACCTCATAGGTAGTATCTAGCAGGTGACATTACCAAAGCAGGACCCACCCTCAGGACTTGAGGTCAGTATTGGAATATGCTCCCTAAATCTCAAGCTGTTATGGCTATTATGGCAATAAGATTCTTTTTTCTCCCAATACCTGAGATTATACGCAGAACATTTTTTTTCCCCTAAAACAGAGGAATGAGAGGAAGAATGAAATGCATGGGGTCTTTAAATCACTGAAGAAAAGAGAAATAATTTGTTGGTGTGTCCTAAGTAAAATTTTAGGGTAGGAAAGGCACAATCTGACAACACAGGTATCCTGTCAGGCATGTACCTACAGTAGTAGGAAGAGGGGGAGTAGAAATTTGCCAAGTCAGCCTTAAATGGAAAAAGGAACTTAAGCAAAAAAGTACACCTAAAAAAAAAAAAAAAAAACCCACTGCTGTCAAGTAGATTTTGACTCAAAGTGATCCTATAGGACAGAGTAGCACTGCCCCCTAGAGTTTCCAAGGAGTGCCTGGCAGATTAGAACTGCCAACCTTTTGGTTAACAGCCATAGCAGTTAACCACTATGCCACCGGGGCTTCTGAAGTATACCTATACACCTCAAATGCCTTTATAGCTTTGAGACTTAAACATTTAATCAAAACAAATTGTCTAGTAGGGATCTTCGCATCTGGTGAGTGTATGAGGTACTTATCAGTTAAGGTATGAAGTACTTATTATTTAAGATGATCATTTCAATTGAACGAGCTAATAAGACCTTATTTTTAGAAATTCCTTATCTTATGCATATCACACAGGGCAAAGTAGGAAGTTCTGTTTAACTACTACTTACGTTTGTGCATGAAAAGCAATAGAAAAAAACACCATACCGTTTTAAATTTGGAGAGCCATAACTAATCTTCATTAATAGATTACATTTCCTTTCCTTAGGTATCTTATTGAAATCTGCCCCTCCCTTCCTTCCTACCTTTTTGTGGCAGATTATGGCAATAATTTATTCTTCTCTACTCAGGAGCTTGATGCATTTCCTATTCCTTTCATAGTTTGACTCATTGTCTCCATTGTACAATTAGCAGATGATGTTAGAAAAAGAACTCTTGAGAATCAATCATGAAAAGCCATATCCTCCTTTCTTTTGTTTCCGGTTAAGCCCATCAAAGCCTGAGTCTGGCAGCCTTGGGAACTGGCTCCCATGGGAATCCCAAGGTTGTGTGCCAGGATCAACTCCAGGACACTCCCACTTCCTGTGTTAAGATGAGGTCCCTGAGAATATGATCACTGGATTCTCAAAAAAAAGCAAGAATTGATTGTATAAGTCCTGAGCACATTTATGTGTTTACCCTTCATTCTCATGAACCAATGATTCAGAAATGGTCTCTAAAGGAATCCCACGAGTGAACAGCTCATTAGGATGTTTATGTTCAGAGTAAATGCCCCTTGACAAATACTGCTTCACCAACAAGGAAACCTGGGGCCCTAAGCATGGGGTCATACAACAAGCAACCCTAACAAAATCAGTCATTTGCTGGAAGGTTTGGAATCAAACACCCCTGAGATTATTCCCAACTCTAGCACTTGCTTTGTGAATGTAGAAACTTTTATAACTGTTCAGAAACCTCAGATTTCTCCTTTGTATAATGGGACCTATCGTGGAACAGTATAGGGATATTGTAAAAATGAGAAATGAATAGAAAAACTCATCAACCACAGTGTTCAACATATTACACCCTCTTGATATTTCCTGTTGTGATTTGTTCTGCATGGGCACAACTTGGCATTGTTCATTACAGAAGGGAAGTGACAGGCGGGGCCAGAGGAAAGAGGATCAATGAAAGTTAAAAGAACCAAAACCAAACCCAGTGCCATCGAGTCAATTCCGACTCATAGTTAGAACATTCCTAATGTGAAAACGACAAATTTTAGGGAAGAAAAATGTGCCAAAACTCTACAGGGAATCTTGCTCATCTAGAGAAGCAGGAGGAGAGAACAAGCCAAATGAACATCACTGATATCAATGGAAAAGAAGCCCTGGTCTGGTGGCAGTGTTTAAGTGTTTGGCTGCTAATCAAAAGTCGGCTGTTCAAACCCACCAGCCACCCTGCAGGAGAAAGATGAGGAAGTCTGCTTCTGGAAAGATTTCAGCCTTGGAAACCCCTTAGGGCAGTTCTACTCTGTCCTCTAGGGTTGCTATGAGTTGGAATCAACTCGATGGCAACAGGTTAATGAGATATCAATGTTCATTTGGCGTGGACATAGGATGAAATATCTAGCAATTTAAATGAATAAATTAGACCTAGATGTACCATGACAAAGAATGAAAACTTAAAAAACAGAAGTTAATTTCTCTAACAAGACATCTATAAAAGACATCTATAGTATGGGAAAATTGAAATAAGTTTTAAAATTACACAGACATAAATTATTCTTCTTTAAATTGAAATATTTCAAGCACACTGAAAAGTACAGAGAAAACAACAAAGGCCTAATTATCCACCACTCAGCACCATCAAACTAAAATATATCACCATACTTGCATTATGTACTTTTTAAAATTATGATTCTTTCCCTTTTTGTATGAGCTTAAATCCTTTATTCTGAGTTATTTTTAATTATTTTGTGATGTACTCAGTATTTTTTAAGAAAAAATACATATTTATTTGAATACCTCCCCCTTTATTTTTTCACACATCTGTCTTTTTCTCTCCACCTGAACCACAACAATGAACTTGGTATGTATTATTCTCCTATGTTTTCATTACTTTCAGTCTAATTCAATCAATAAACAATGCTATTGTTTTACATTTTAATACCTTATGTACCATGGGTGTCATTTTACAATTGATCTCTGAAAATAATGCATTTAACCTTATCAGTCTTATTACAGCTCAGTCTGGTTCATTAACTTTAACTACTTTAAGGAATTTCACTCTGTTGTTACATCAGAACTTATTTATCCCTTCTCCAGGTGATGGGCATTTTCACTGGGCACACACACACACACGTAAAGGATGGGAATGGAGCGGAATAAAAAGGGTTTATCATCTTTGTATTTACTATTTTGTTACTTTAAGAATAGAACTGTTATGGCAAAATGTCAATATTTATTAATTCTGAAAGCATCGATACATGACTATTTGTCCTATTACCCTGAGCTAATCTGTCTTAAAATATTTCCTAGGTTAATAAAGAGACACTGATAGATACAGGTATGTAGCCTGTGGAGTCAGACTGGTTCTCCACTTCCTCACTGCTAGTGCTCATAGCCAGGTCAAAGATCTCCCTTAAAAAGGTGTATCAAGAACCAGGTAAGGACAAGCTGAATGAACACACATGCCCCTTGCCAAAGAAATACAAAAATTGTTTAAAGAATTCTAGAAAATTGAGCAAGGGCATATTTCTATTTAACATGGAAAAATTCCCTGGAAATTTAGATTCAGAGTAGGAGATTAGCAGAATGAGAGAAGCTCAAGTATTCGTGCAAAAGTACAAGGAAACATGTCAAGAAGATTATGGACAATTGGCAGGCATCACACAAGTAACTCCATTCTGCTCATCTTCTGCATGTACTCACCTCACAGCTGCCCCAGATGGACTTGAAAACAAAGACATCTCCCTATTTGCAAAAGATAAACTGGGGGACTTCAGATTACCTGAGTGCCAGCATTAAGAAATGACATTCGATTCTCCCCTGAAGGCTGAATGATAAAAATGGAGGCTCTGGACTCACGGAGCACAGAAAACAAAGAAGGACCAGGATCCTATGGGAAGTGATGGAGACAAGGCTCAGGTGTGCTGCCTCCTGACCTGGGCAAGGTTATTGAGTGGGTGGTCACAGGCAGACTCTTTGATGTCTCTGTGCCCCTTGGGGTTTCAATACCCAAAGCTCCTCATTAGTCAAACTCTTTTGCTCTCATTCTGTTCCCTTAAGCAGCAAGCCTAAGAGAAGGAAAAATTTATATTGAATGATTCCATTATCCTAAGAGCCCAGGCATATGCCATCTTCTTTGCCTCATCTCATTCTGCTCATACTCATTTCAAGTGCCTTGTACACATGGACATACCACCCTTCTGTAATTGTATTAGTCTTCTCTCTTTATATTCAAAGGTGCCCATAATCTAAAAACAAGATTAGGAAAATTGACACCATGTTTAGGCTAAAAATATATACTTTATTGTGTGAGGATGTGTATTCTATACAAATAAGAGCAATAATATAATAGATGAACCCTAAAAAGGGAGATGCTGAGAGCTAATTCTTTGATGGCACATGGATCCTTTTCCTGCATCTAATATCCAGCAGTTTCTAATCTAGCCTCTGTAATCAAACACAATTGAGCGTATAACAGGCATTTAACCTCCTTTTTAATATTTCAATATCAACGTTTCCAAATTTTATAGAAGTTAACTTCAATATCCACCCCTCATCTGTCAGTTTGTCACAGTGTGGTGGCTTGTATGTTATTGTGATGCTGGAAGCTATGCCACCAGTATTTCAAATACCAGCAGGGTAATCAATTCTGAACAGGTTTCAGCAGAGCTTCGAGACTAAGACAGAATAAGAGGAACAACTTGGGGTCTACTTCTAAAAAAACTGACCACTAAAACGCATATGAATAGCAGTGGGAGATTGATATAGTGCTGGAAGATGAGCCTCTCAAATTGGAAGACACTTGTGGCCATTAAGATTGTGTGTCAACTTGGCTGGGCCATAATTCTCATTGGTTTGGCAGTTATAATGTAGTCTGGCAGTTCTATAATGATGTGATCATCTCCATGATGAGATTTGATATAATGTGACCACCTCCAAGATAAATCTGCTGTGAGTAGCCAATCAGTTGAAGGGGAAGTTTCCTTGGGAGTGTGGCCTGCATCCAATATATGTGGAGTTTTTGGCAAGGCTCGTGGGCTTGTCCTTGTATGGGATTCTGCAGCTGGTGCCTGTTCCTCTGAACTTCGGTCCCTAGAACTTGAGCTAGAGTCTTATGTGTTGTCTTGCCTGCTGATCTTGGGATTCATCAGCCTGTGAGCCAGAGCCCTACCGCCTGACTTGCTGATTGTGGATTCACCATCCCCTGAAGCTATGTGAATCAGAAGAAGCCTCCAACCTGACTCACCGCTTGGGACAATGTTCCACCTTCTACAACCACGTGAGCCATTTCCTTAATATAAACATCTCTCTATGTATATATTTATACACTTACTGGTCTTGCTTCTCTAGAGAACCTAGCCTAAGACATTTGGTACCGAGAGTGGTTCTAGAGAAACAAAACTGTAAGGATGAGTTTTCCAAATTGGTTTTCAAGTCTGGTTAGTATTAAAGACGTTAATGACTGCTTCCAGTAATGAAGTGGGCACTGCCAATCCATGGTTGTTTTAGGCTGGGTTCTCTAGAGAAGCAAAACCAGTAATGTCTATAAATATAGACCGAGAGATTTACATTAAGGAAACAGCTCATACAATTGCAGGGGTTAGAACTTCCCAAGTCCATGGATCAGGATAGAGTCCTTTCCCAATTCACAGAGCCGTGGAAGCTGGTGAGCCCAAGATGAGCAGGTTGGAGGGCATGGATCCTGCTCACAAGTCGTGACGGTCAAGGAATCCCCAAGGTCAGCAGACAAGACCATAAGTGTCTCCTGAGTCAGCAGCAGGGGCTGGAGAAACCAAAAGAAGCAGGTCAGGGAGCAGGACTCTTGCTCGCAGGCCATGATGATGGACAAATCCTAGGATACGCAGGTAAGCTGCTAGCTCAAGTCCCAAGAACAAGAATTCAGACAAGAAACAGCTGTTGGGTCTAGAACAAGTCAACAACTTTTGCAAGGTGAGCAGGAAAAAGGAAGTAGCCAGCAGAAGGTAGAGAGATGAAGGCTGAGGAAGTGGTGAGCTACCACAGGCCCCACCTCCACTGCTACCACTCAACAGATTCTATCATGGGGGTAATTATATATCAAATTTCAACAGGAAAGTGATCACAACATTACACAGCTGCCAAAACACAGAATCGTGGCACACCCAAGTTGACACACTATCTTAACTATCACAGTGGTGTAAGGTGGCAAAGGAAATATTTTGATCACCTACAAGGCTCTGGGTGATCACTTTTGACACTTTTCTAAGTTTCGTAATAATGGGAAGTATAAGGAAGCAGGTTGCTTGGTCCTACATTCCCTAGACAAAGTTATGAAGGAAAGAGATGAGCTCAGGGCTTCAGAGTCACAACTCAAGTGCCACATAAACAACATAAATATTTCCACTTGTGCCTTGAAAGAAAGCCTAATTTCTTGTAGTAACAGACCTGATGTTGCGAAAAAACAAACCCAGAGTGGCTGAATTACAGTGCCAACTGAATTCCCAATCTTCAGTGGTGTCTGCAGTTAAAGTGAGGGCATTGATTGGGAAGAAATGGGATCATGAAACTTGGGATGGGGATATGTTTCTAGGTGCCATCAAGTCGATCCCAACTCATAGTGACCCTATGTACAACAGACCAAGACACTGCCTGGTCCTGCACCACCCTCACGATTGTTATGCTTGAGCCCATTGTTGCAGCCATTGTGCCAGTCCATCTCATTGAGGGTCCTCCTCTTTTTCATCGACCCTCTACTTTACCAAGCATGATGTCCTTCTCCAGGGATCGATCCCTCTTGATAACATGTCCACAGTATGTGAAACGTACTTTGCCCGCTTTGCTTCCAAGGGGCATTCTGGTTGCACTTCTTCCAAGACAAATTTGTTGTATATGGAAACATATAGGCAGCTAATCAGGAAGCTGGGGACACCAAACCCCTAAATTCCATTAAGCCACTCCTACCAACAGAACCTGCCCTCTCATTCCCATCTGAAGAGATTATTCCATTTTTATTTGCTAAGCCACTCTCCTCGGTAGAACCCGCTTCCACTCAACCGGATGAGATTAAAGCAGCTGTGCCTGAAAAGCCTTTGTCTGAGTCACTATGCCTGGTGCATTGCCTGAGGCAGATGTCTTACAAGGCAATGCTGAATGTTCTCAAACACACAACCCCACCACCTATTTTGGCTTCTAGGCCTGGCTGACATCCCAGTTAGCACCAAACGGTGAAGTATAAAGTGTGACATCAGCAGACGATTTTTAACAATCAAGTGGATAGAACGATGCAGTCTGTGGAAACCAGTCATCCTCTTTTCCAGCTACGCCTGTCATTGCTCAATGGGATTATGAACAAAGTGGTCATGATAGCAAGGATGGAGATTATGCATGGGTTCAGAAACACTCATAAGGCCAACTTGGCTACAGCCACAGCTGAGTGCCCTATCTGCTAGCAGTGGGGACCAACCCTGAATTTCCAATATGGCACCACTCCTCAAGGTGATCAGCCAGCAACATGGTGGCAGGCTGATTACATTGGGCCTCTTCCATCATGGGAAGTGTGGCATTTTGTTCCTACAGGAATAGACACTCTGAATATGAATGTTTCCCTGAACACAATGCTTCTGCCAATACTACCATCCATGGACTTACAGAATACCTTATTCACAGTTGTGGTATCCCATACAACCTCACCTCAGATTAAGGGACTCACTTCACAGCAATTGAAGTGCTGCAGTGGGCCCATGCCCATGGAATTCACTGGTTTTAGCATGTTCCCATCATCCTGAAGCAGCTGGTTTGATAGAATGATGGCATGGCCTTCTAAAGACACAATTATGGTTGCAGCTAGGTAGTAGTACCTCGCAGGACTGGGGCATTGATCTCCAGGAGGCTTTATAGGTTCTAAACTAGCATCCAATATATGGTGCTGTTTCTCCCATAACCAAGATACCTGGGCCCAGGAATCAAGGGGTGGAAATGGGAGCAGCACCATTCACTAGAGCTGGAGATAGAAAACCAAAGGGAAGAATGTGCTTGGTATTTCTCAAGCTGAAAGAGCTGAAGAAAAAATTCAAGCCTTGAGTTGTAATAGTGAAAGATTCTGTGTGGAAAATATTAAACGACCCAGGAAGCATCAAAAGAAGATGAAAGGAATACACAGAATCACTACACCAAAAAAAAAAAAAAAAGAGTCATCATTCAAACATTTCAAGAGATAGCATATGATCAGGAACCAATGGCACTGAAGGAAGAAGCCCACGCTGCACTGAGGGCACTGGTGAAAAACAAGCCTCCAGGAATTGATGGAATATCATCTGAGATGATTCAATGTACAGATGTGCCACTGGAAATGCTCACTCGTCTATGCCAAGAAATTTGGAAGTGAGCTACTGGGCCAAACGACTGGAAGAAATTCATATTTATGCTTATTCCCAAGAAAGGTGATCCAACTGAATGTGGAAATTATAGAATGATATTGTTGATACCATATGAAAGCAAAATTTTGTTGATGATCATTCAACAGTGGCTGCGGCAATATGTCTCAGGGAACTGCCAGAAATCCATGCCAGATTCAGCAGAGGACATGGATCGAGGGATATCATTGCTGATGCCAGATGGATTCTGGCTGAAAGCAGAGAATACCAGAAGCATGTTTACCTATGTTTTATTGACTATGCAAAGGTATTCGACTGTGTGGATCAGAACAAATTATGGAGAACATTACGAAGAATGGAAATTCCAGAACACTTAATTGTACTCATGAGGAACCTGTACATAGATCAAGAGGCAGTTGTTGGGACATAACAAGGGGATGCTGAGTGGTTTAAAGTCAGGAAAGGTGTGTTAGAGTTGTGTCATTTCAACATACCTATTCAATTTGTGTACTGAGCAAATAATCCTAGAAGTTGGACTATTCAAAGAACAATGGAGCATCAGGATTGGAGGAAGACTCATTAACAACCTGTGTTATGGAGATGACACAACCTTGCTTGCTGAAGGTGAAGAGGACTTGAAGCACTTATTAATGAACATCAAAGACCGCAGCCTTCAGTGTGGATTACACCTCAACATAAAGAAAACAAAAATCCTCACAACTGGGCCAATAAGCAACATCATGATAAACGAAGAAAAGATTGAAGTGGTCAAGGATTTCATTGTACTTGGATCCACAATCAACACCTATGGAAGCAGCAGGCAAGAAATCAAAAGACACATTTCATTGGGCAAATCTTCTGCAAAGGACCTCTTTAAAGTGTTGAAAAGCAAAGATGTCACCTTGAAGATTAAGGTGGGCCTGACCCAAGCCATGGTATTTTCAATTGCATCATATGCATGTGAAAGCTGGAAAATGAATAAAGAAAACCGAGGAAGAAATGACGCCTTTCAATTGTGGTGTTGAAAAAGAGTATTGAATATATCACGGACTGCCAAAAGAACAGATTTGTCTTGGAAGAAGTACAACCAGAATGCTCCTTAGAAGCAAGGATGGTGAGTCTGCGTCTTAAATACTTTGGACATGTTGTCAGGAAGGATCAGTCCCTGGAGAAGGACATTATGTTTGGTAAAGTATAAGGTCAGTGGAAAAGTGGAAGACCCTAGAAGAGATGAATTGACACAGTGGCTGCAACAATGGACTCAAGCATAACAACTATTACAAGCCTGGCACAGGACCGGGCAGTGTTTTGTTCTGTGGTACGTAGGGTCACTATGTGCCAGAGTCAACTTGACAGCACCTAATAACAACAACAACAACCATTCACTGTTACCCCTTATGACCCACTCGCAAAATTTTTGCTTCTTGTCCCCTCAACCCTATGCTCTTCAGGGTCTAGAGCTCTCAGTTTCAAAGGGACTGGAGACACATTACTAATTCAGTTGAGATAGAAGTTAAGAATGCCACCTGGACACTTTGGGCTCCTTATTCCTCTGGATCAACAGGCAAAGAAGGGAGTTATCATACTGCCTGGTGTGGTTGATCCTGATTACCAAAAGGAAATTGAATTGATATTACATGATGGAGGTAAAGAAGAGAATGCGTGGAATGCAGGAGATTCTTTGGGGTATTTCTTAGTACTACCATGCCTTGTGACTAAACTCAATGGAAAACCACAGCAACCCAATTCTGACATGGCCCACCAGGAATGAAGGTTTGAGTCATCACACCAGGCAAAGAACTACAATTAGCTGAGGTGCATGCTAAGGGCAAAGGTAATATGGAATGGATGGTGAAAGGAGGTATTCTAAACACCAGTTACAACCACATGACCAATTGTAGAAACATGGACTATAATTGTTCTGAGTATTTATGTCTTGTATGTGTACATCGAATATTTTGTTTTCTTCACTTATAAAACATAAGACATAAAGAGGGCTAATGCATTTTTGGTTATACGTGTGCTAGTTGTACACCTTGGACACAAATATGACTTTATAATTATTTTTATTCAGAGATTACATATGGTTTAAGGAGATATATATAGGCATCAAGTTGATAAGGCACAGACTGTGATCATTAAGATTGCATGGCAACATGGATGGGCCAATATTCTCATTGGTTTGGCAGTTACGATGTAGTTTGACAGTTGCATAGTGATGTGATCATCTCCATGATGACATTTGATATAACGTGATCACCACCATTATGGGATCTGCTGTGAGTAGACAATCAGTTGAAGGGGGAGTTTCCTTGACGGTGTTGCCTGCATCCAATATAGATGGACTTTATGGCAAAGCTCCTGTGCTTTTGCTCGAACTGGATCCTGCAGCTGGCACCTGTTCATCTAATCTTTGCTTCCTGGGACTTGAGCTAGCAGTACACCAGCTCTCTTGCCTGCCAATCTTGGGATTCATCAGTCTTCATTGCCTGTGAGCCAGAGCCCAGCTGACTTGCCATTCTTGGATTCTCTAGCTCCTGCAGCTATGTAACTCAGGAGGAGCCTCCAGCCTGACCCACAGAGTTGAGATGTTCCAGCCTCTACAACCACGTGAGCCGTTTCTTTCATACAAATCTATCTCTACAGATATATTTATACACTTTACTAGTTTTGCTTCTCTAGAGAACTCAGCCTAAGATAACACGCAAAATATGACTGGGGAAACCTTTCTCTTCAAAGTAGAGTTGACCTTAATGAAATGGGTGGAGTAAAGCTTTTGGGACTGTCATTGGCTGGTGTGGCATGACTCAAAATGAAAACAAACAGCTGCAAATATTCATTAATAATTGGAATATGGTATGCAGGAAATATGAATCTAAGAAATTGGAAGTTGTCAAAAATGAATCGGAATACATGAAGATTGGTATCTGAGGCATTACTGAGCTGAAATGGACTGGCATGGACCATTTAAAATTGGACAGTTATGTGCTCTACTATGCCAGGAATGAAAAATAGAAGAGGAATGGCAAAAAGAACATTTCAAGATCGATCCTGAAGTACAATGCTGTCAGTGATAGGAAAATATCCATACACCAACAAGGGAGACCAGTTAATACAACTATTTAAATTTATGCACCAACCACTATTTTCAAAGAAAAAATTGAAGATTTTTTTTACCAATTGCAGCAGTCTGAAATTGATCAAACATAAAATCAAGATTCACAGATAATTACTGGTGATTGGAATATGAAAGATAGAAACAAAGAAGAAGGATTAGTAGTTGAAATATATGGCCTTTGTAATAGAAACCATGTTGAAAATCCCATGGAGAATTTTGCAAGTCCAAAACGACTTATTCATTGCAAACACATTTTTCAACAACATAAATGGCTACTATAAATGTGGATCTCACAGGATGGAATACACAGAAATCAAATCGACTACATCTGTGGAAAGAGTTGATGGAGAAGCTCAATATCCTCAGTCGGAACAAGGCCAAGGGCTGACAGCAGAAAAGACCATCTACTACTCATATGCAAGTTCAAGACAAAGCCGGAGAAAATTTATAAAGTTCACAAGAGCCAAAGTACAACCTTGAGTATACACCAACTGATTTTACAGCAATCTCAAGAACAGATTTGACACCTTTGAAAGTTAATGAATGAACACTAGACCAGTTGTGAGATGACATCAAGAGAATCATACATGAAGAAAGCAAAAGGTCATTTAAAAGACAGGAAAGAAAGAAAAGACCAAAATGGATGTCAGAAGAGACTCTGAAACTTGCCCTTGAATCTCAAGTAGCTAAAGCAAATGGAAGAAATGATGAAGTAAAAGAACTGAACGAGAGATTTTGAAGGTTGGCTTGAGAAGACAAAGTATGATAATGAAATGTGTGAAGACCTGGAGTTAGAAAATCAACAGGGCAAAACACGCTTGACATTTCTAAAGCTGAAACAACTGAAGAAAAAATTCAAGCCTCGAGTTGCAATATTTCAAGATCGTATGGGCAACATATTGAATGACTCTGAGAGCATCAAACGAAAATAGAAGGAATATGCAGTCATTGTGCCAAAAAGAATTGATTGCAGTTCAATCATTTCAGAAGGTAGCATATGGTCAAGAAACAATGGTATTGAAGGAAGACATCCAAGCTGCACTGAAGGCACTGGTGAAAAACAAGGCTCCAGGAATTGACAAAATACCAATTGAGATGTTTCAACAAGCGGGTGCAGCACTGGAAGCACTCACTCTTCTATGGCAAGAAATTTGGAAGACAGCTTCCTTGCCACCGACTGGAAGAGAGATCTGTATTTGTGCCCATTCCAAAGAAAGGTGATCCAACAGAATGTGGAAATTATCAAACAATATCATTAATATCGCACACAAGTAAAATTTTGCTGAAGGTAATTCCAAAATGGTTCCAGCAGTAAATGGACAAAGAGCTGCCAGAAATTTAGGAAGGATTCAGAAGAGGCCATGGCATGAGGATTACCACTGCTGATGTCAGATGGATCTTGGCTGAAAACAGAGACTACCAGAAAGATGTTTACCTGTGCTTTGTTGACTATGCAAATGCATTTGATTGTGTAGATGGTAACAAGTATTTATGGTAACATTTTGAAAAATGGGAATTCCAGAACACTAATTCATGCTCATGAGGAACCTGTATATAAACCAAGAGGCAGTCATTCAAACAGAACGAGGGGATACTGTGTGGTTTAAAATAAGGAAATTTGTTCATCAGGGTGTATCATTTCACCACACTTATTCAATCTGTATGCTGAGCACATAATCCAAGAAGCTTAGCTGTCTGAAGAAAAGTATGGTATCAGGATTGGAGGAAGACTCATTAACAAGCTGTGATATGCAGATGACACAACCTTGCTTGCTGAAAGCAAAAATGACTTAAGCACTTATTGATGAAGATCAAAGACCACAGCCTTCAGTATGAATTACATCTCAACATAAAGAAAATATAAAAAAATCACAACTGGACCAATAAGATCTCATGATAAATGGAGGAAATATAGAAGTTGTCACACATTTCATTTTACTTGGGTCCACAATCAATGCCCATGGAAACAGCAGTCAAGAAATCAAACAGCATATTGCATTGGGAAAACCTGCTGCAAAAGGCCTCTCTTAAGTGCTAAAAAGCAAAGATGTCACTTTGAGGACTAAGGTGGGCTTGACCCCAGCCAGAGTATTTTCAATTGCCTCATATGCGTGCAAAGGTTTGACAATGAATAAAGAATATTGAAGAAGATTTGGTGCCTTTGAATTATGGTATTGGCAAAGAATATTGAATATACCATGGACTGCCAGAAGAACTAACAAATCTATCTTGGTAGAAGTACAGCTAGAATGCTCCTTAGAATTGAAGAACGTAAGACTTCGTCTCACTTACTTTGATCATATTATCTGGAGGAACCACTAGCTGGAGAATGGCATCACTCTTGGTAAAGTAGAGGATCAGTGAAAAAGAGTAAGGCCCTCAATGAGATGGACTGACACAGTGGCCACAACAGTAGGCTTAGGACCGGGCAGTGTTTCATTCTGTTGTATACAGGGTTGCTATGAATACGAACTGACTTGGCCACATCTACCAAGAACAAGAACTTCAATATACACTTTTTCACATTATAATCCATGGGTTGAAATTACTGCTCTTAGTCATCAACATTGTTGAGAAAATTGCAAATGATCAAATAAACAGCCAACCTGTGATACAATGTATCTTTTTGGTTATAACCAACTATGGATTTGGGCTTGTTCATTAGAACAACAAACTTATTTTGAGCAGAAAAAGACCAACACATAAATGTGTAGTTTATTTAATGTAGAACTGGTACTACAATGAATGAATGGGTTTATTAACAAAAGTCACTGGGACATAAAATGAATTTGGATGCTTGCTCACATCGGTGGCAAAAATAGACTCCAAGCAGATAAATGGCAAAAATGTAAAACGCAAACTATAAATCCCTTAGATTGAGGTAGGTAGGGTTTGCATAAACAAGATCTTTTGAGGTGATTCAAAGGAATGCGGAAATTATTCAACAATATCATTAATACCACATGCAAGCAAATTTTTGCTGAAGATCATTCAAAAGTGACTTCAGCAGCCTATCAACAGGGAACTGCCAGAAATTCAGGCTGGAGTCAGAAGAGGACATGAAACCAGGGATATCATTGCTGATGTCAGATGGATCCTGGCTGAAAGCAGTGAATACCAGAAGGATGTTTACCTGTGTTTTTACAGACTACGCTAAAGCATTCAACTGTGTGGGTCATAAAAAATTATGGTTAACATTGCAGGGAATGGGAATTCCAGAACACTTAATCGTGCTCATGAAGAATCGGTACTTGGATCAAGAGGCAGTTGTTCGAACAGAACAAGGGGACACTACATGCTTTAAAGTCAGGAAGGGTGTGCATCAGGCTTGTATCCTTTCACCATACCTATTAAATCTGTATGCTGAGCAAATAATCATAGAAGACAGGCATTATCAAGAAGAACTGGGCACTGGGATGGAAGGAAGACTCTGGAAGGAAGACTCGTTAACAACTTCCGTTACGCAAATGACACAACCTTCCTTGCTGAAAGTGAAGGGGACTTGGAGCACTTACTAATGAACATCAAAGACAGCCTTCAGGATGGACTACACCTCAAAATAAAGAAAGCAAAAACCCTCACAACTGGACCAATAAGTCACATCATAAACACAGAAAAGATCGAGGTTGTCAAGGGCTTCATTTTACTTGGAT
Organism: Loxodonta africana; assembly: GCF_030014295.1. Lineage (NCBI taxonomy): Eukaryota > Metazoa > Chordata > Mammalia > Proboscidea > Elephantidae > Loxodonta > Loxodonta africana. Next base: position 20,118,741 of record NC_087344.1, read on the forward strand.
CCACAATCAACACCCATGGAAGCAGCAGTCAAGAAATCAAAAGACTCATTGCATTGGGCAAATGGGCTGAGAGAGATCTCCTTAAAGAGTTATAAAACAAAGATGTCATCTTGAGGACTAAGGTGTGCCTCACCCAAGCCAAGGTGTTTTCAATTGCCTCACATGAACAAAGAATAAGGAAGACAAAGAGAATTAACACCTTTAAATTGTGGTACTGGCAAAGAATATTGAATGTATACCATGGACTTTGTTAGGCCAGGATTCCCAGTATTCTGTGGTTGTCTTCCATTTTGTGATTGTAATTTTAAGTTAAAGAGGACTAGGGTGGGATTTTAACACCACCCTTACCCAGGTCACATGCCTGGTCTAAAATAAAGGAAGTTTCCCTTGGGTGTGACCTGCACCACCTTTTATCTCTCAAAAGATAAAAGGAGAGGGAGGTAAGTAAAGAGTTGGGGACCTCATACCACCAAGACAGCAGCACCAGGAGCAGAGCATGTCCTTTGGACATGGGGTCCCTGCACCTGAGAAGCTAATCCACCAGGGGAAGATTAAGGACAGGGCCCTTCCTCCAGAGCTGACAGAGAGAGAAGGCCTTCCCCTGGAGCCAACACCCTGAATTTGGACTCATTACCTGCTAGACTGTGAGAAAAAAATTTTCTCTTTGTCAAAGCCACCCACTTGTGGTATTTCTGTTATGGCAGCACTAGATGACTAAGACAGAATTTTGTACTGAGTGGGGTGTGGCTGAAACAGACACCTATGATGTGGGAAAGGTTTTGAAACTGTGAATGGATAGAATTGCGACAGCAGCAGAGGACCAGCACAGCGGAGAACCTGCAGCAGCAAAGAAGCGGCAACAGCAGAGAAGCAGCAGCAGAAGCAGAAGACCAGCACGAGGTGGCACTGGAGCCCACCCACGGAACCAGAGAGCTGAGTGCCTGTGTGCAGGAGGCTTCCTGGCAAAGTGGGTTGCCTCCAGGCACTTACTGATGGAGCTACTGAGCTTTAGAGCACTTGCTCCAGCAAGGCAGATGCAGGTGTGAGGCCTGAGGAGTTGAGAGGCCACGAAACCATGAAGCAGAAGCTGAAGAGGCAAGGAACACAAGAAGCTGAGCTGCCTCAGTCTCAAAAGCCATGGCCAAGACCTCAGGGGTTTCTAAGGGTGGAGTTGCCACTCAGATGGTTGAGGAGAATGGTGGGCCTAAAGCCTGAGGGAGCAGAGTTCCTGTCCCAGTGGGCCTGGAAGGGCACTTGAAGCCCAGGGCCAAGGGGCCTCTACTCAGAATCTGGAGAGTGTGGCCAATGCCTAGAGTCTAGAGGCCAGGGTTATTGTGTAAATTGTCTCAGAGAACAGAAGATTATTTTCAAAGCTTTGAGGGCTAATGTAGTGTGTTCCACTGACTTGCTTGGTGCCTGCTGTGCCTTCTAACAGGAGTGTAAATTGGTTCTATCACTTAGGAAGACTTCTTTTTAACTACCAGTAGGAGAATAGGCACTCCACTATACACAATAACTTCACCCAAGCATGAAACTCTATTTCTACCAGGAGACATGTATGAGAATATTCCAACAATTTTATTCATAATGTTACAGGGTAGGACTTCCCAGCTCGAGACTAAGCCCTGCATAGATTCTTACCTTCTTCTTACCAAGAATGACCAGAAGAGGCTCAGAGATTCTACACAAACAAAGGTTCATTAGGGACAAGCAAAAGGCTCATGAGGGAGAGAGGGAGAGGGTTTCCACCTACACTAGCCTCCAGTCTCTCATTGAACAAAGGATTTCATAGGGCTTATAAAAGTTCTTAGGCAGGAAAAAGGCATTGTTTTTATTCATTAGATGGGTGGAGATTTCTAGGCGAAGGGGAGGGATTATGAAAATCAAATGCTCACACAGTTAGAATTCAACATGGACTTCCTTCCACAGGTTGCTGGAACCAAGATGGAGTCTGTCACAAAGGCTGCTGGGACGTTGTGTATGCATGATGCCTCTGGACCTTGGTTCAAGCCCAGCGAGGGGACTCTGTTCATGTTAGTCTCACGTGGAATGTCATTCATAGTCCACGTGGATCTTTACTGTGCATGCCGTGCACCTGGTGAGGCCTTAGAAAAACAACTCAGAAGCATTAGCAGTAATTTATAGCTGGCCAACCACACAGGGCCTTGAAATGTAGCCCCTTATCTTGTCTAAGCACCTAGTTTGTTAATCACAAGTACTTTTCCCGTGCCAGCAGCAAAAGTTATGTGGTGCTCTGCACTTAGTTTTACATCCAGAGACTATTTAATTATAGCTGATTAAGCACAGAGGGCCTTGAAATGTAGCCCTTCTTTAATTCAGCCAGCCCGATCTCTTCCCTGTCTCAGTAACAGCAGAACACTAGTTATCAAAACTTCCATCAGCATCAGAAAGGATGACATTTAAAAGTATATGGCATTGAAAATAAACAAAAGAATACATCCAACAACAAGATTGAATCTGAAAAGCACACTGGGGAGAAAAGCTATCAAGGCACAAATTCATACATTAATACTAAAAGTTTAACAAGTTCAAAAAGGGACATTTAAGAAACTGTGTAAAAAAACAAAAAAAACCATTGCTGTCGAGTTCACTCCAGCTCATGGTGACCCTGTAGGACACAGTAGAACTGCCCCATATGGTTTTCAAGGAGTGCCTGGTGGATTCGAACCGCCGACCTTTTGGTTAGTAGCTGTAGCTCTTAACCTCTACGCAACAATGGTTTCCGATAAACTGTGTAGGGATACATAAACTTGTGATAAAAAGATGTATTTAAATCTCATGAAAACACCAGTTTTGCAGAGCAAAAATTATCAAATAATGGCAACTTCATAGGATTCAACAGAATAGAAGGATATCAAAGAAAATGATAAATACAGAATTCAGGATCAATACAGAATTCAACAAAATGAGAAACAACCCAATCAAAAAACTGGCAAAAAACTTCAACAGATACTTCACCAGAAAGGATATACAAATGGCTAACAAACTCATGAAAAGATGCTCACAACATTAACCATTGTTGTCATTGTTGTTACGTGCCATCTAGTCTGTTCTTTTTTGTTTGTTTTTTAACCATAGCTATCCTAGTGGGGTTAAGGTGGTATCTCATTGTGGTTTTGATTTTCATCTCCCTAAATAGTTAATGTCCTCCACATATCTGTCAGTTTGGGGGAATTAACCATTAAAAAATTTTTTTTTTCTTTTTTTCTTTTTTTTTTTTAGGGAGATGAAAATCAAAACCACAATGAGATACCACTTCATCCCACTGGGATAGCTAAGATTAAAAAACAAACAAACAAAATGGAAATAACAGTTGTTGGTGAGGATGTGGAGAAATTGGAACTTTCATCCATTGCTGGTGGAACTGTAAAGTAGTACGGCCACTGTGGAAAAGTTCGGCAGCTCCTCAAAAATTAAACATATGATCCAGCAATCCTAATCCTAGGTAAATACCCAAAAGAATTGTTGTAAGCAGGAATACAAGCAGAGACCAATATTCATTGCAGAACTATTCATGTTAGCCAAAGGATCCCAATCTTTTGGCTTTAGCCCAGAAAAAAAAGATTTCAGACATCTGACCTTCAGAACTATAAGACAATACATCCTTGTTGTTTTAAGCCACTATACTTGTAATTCGTTACAGCAGGATGAGGAAGCTAATGCATGGCATATGTCCCAATTCATGCTGATGATGAAGAGAATGTCTTCTGGATGACACATTGGAAATATCATCTCTCCATTACAAAGACACCAAGGAGAGGCGATCATTCTTCTGTATCTGGAAATGATCCAGGCACTGTTGCAGCCATTTGTGAACATTAAGGGAAAAACCTTAGGAGGAAGCCAGCACACGAGGGAGTAAAAAACACCCCAGTGGTTCTGTGCCTAAACTTACCCTACCTGTAAACTCTTTGTTAGGAAAGATGATACTTGTTTTTATTGTATGTTCCTATTTTAGTTGAGACTTTTCCCTCTTACAACTAAAAGCATCCTCACTGATAAAGTATCTCAGATCTTCCCAAATTTTGCCAAAGATGTGAGCTAATATAATTATGCCAGTTTTATAAATAAGGAAAACTGATCTTAGAGGGTTGAAATCGATTTTTAAACATCACAGAGCTATCACAGAACAAGGGATTCAAACCAAGGTGGTCGGATTCCAAAGTTCTCACCGTTAACCATTACAGTCTCTGGTCTCCTGTTTTCAAAGAACTTGGTCAGACTTTATGAATCTCTCATTATTTACTTCTTTCTGGTATGTTCCAGCAGCTTAAGGCTAAAGCCCCTGGCACGTCAATGGAAAGAGAATATTCTAGAGATGAGTTTCCTCAAAGCCCCTATCATGTCCTTGTTCCTCAGGCTGTAGATAAAGGGGTTCACCAGAGGGGTGACCACAGTGTACATTACTGAGGCTACTGCACTGTTCCTAGAGGAGTGAGTAGCTGCAGAACTAAGGTACACCCCAAAACCTGTACCATAGAACAAAGAAAAAACTATTATGTGTGACCCACATATGGAGAAAGCCTTATACTTTCCACAAGCTGATGGCATTTTCAGGACAGAGGAGATAATTCGAGCATAAGAAAAAACTATCCCAGAGAGAGGAACAACACCCAAAAGACTGGTCACTACATAGACCAAGATGTTACTAATGAGGATATCAGAGCAGGCAAGCTCTAGAACATGAGCTAGTTCACAAAAGAAGTGGGGTATTTCCAGATCTGTGCAGAAGGACAGCCGCAGTGCCATCAGAGTGTGCAGCGGGCATCAAGGACACCAAAGAGGAAGGACAACAGAACCAGCAGCTCACAGAGTGTAGGACTCATAATGGCCGTGCACTTCAGTGGGCGGCAGATGGCCACAAATCTGTCATAAGCCATCATTACTAGAATTCCATTTTCCAGTCCAGCAAAAGTCAGGACAAAGCAGATCCGGGTGAGGCAGCCTGTGTAACTGATGGATTTCCTCTGTGTCTGGGTGTTCGCCAGCACCTTGGGGATCGTGGTGGTGGTGAAAAACAGATGTCTACAAAGGACAGGTTGGAGAGGAAGAAGTACATGGGGGTGTGGAGGTGAGAGTCAGAGACGATGGCCAGGATGATGAGCAGGTTTCCAGCTACAGTGACCAGGTGTAGGGACAGGAACAGCCCAGAGAGGAGGGGCTGCAGTTCTGGACCCTCTGAGAGCCCCAAGAGGAGGAAATCTGCCGCGTCTGACAGGTTCCCTGGTGTCATGTTGTTGATAGGTCTGATAGAAAAGATGGGGGTGACAACAAAATCAAATGTAAGAGAAATCTTAATTTTTATTATCTGATCCTTTACAGAAGGACTTGCTTGATTAGATTTAGGTACAATTTTTGGCAAACATTCTTATGTACTTTCATTAGGACCCACATACTGACTGCTTCTCCTATTTTTTTTTAATGATAATTATTACCCGGAATCCATTAATTTATTGGGGTTTACAAAATGCTGATATTCTATTTTTTTCAATTATTGGCTGAAATACTCCCATAAAGAGGAAACCATATCAGTTATACATATTTCCTTCTGCTTCTCTTTCTCCTCTCTCCTCTCCTTTATTTACCTTTTATTCCCCTCACCACTTCTCCTCGTTCCCAAGTTTTTATTCACCACACATTCTTTGTCTAGGGGTCCCTGAGTGGTGCAAATCGTTAAGCACTGGACTACTAACTTAAGGATGGTGGTTCTAACCCACCCAGAATCTCCTTGGCAAGAAAGGGCTGATGATCTAACTCTGAAAAAAAAATCAGCCATTTAAAACCCTATGGAGCATAGTTCTGCTCTGCCAAACACAGGGTCACCATGAGTCAAAGCTGACTCATTGGCAACTAGTTTGGTTTCGGTTTGATATTCTTTGTCAAGTAGGGCTACTTGCTGAGAATAGAATAGGAACAAGACATTTTGCTCACCCTTAGGATTATAGCAGGACTTCCAGCAAATAATCAATCCAGGATGAAATTACTAAGGCTGTATTCCAGAACACAGGTTGGCAAAATTGAGCTTATGCGTCAAGTCCTGCTGGCTTTTGTAAATAGTTTCTTTGAAAGACAGCCATTTGTTTCCACACAGTCCATGGCTTTTATGTGCTATAGCAGCAGAGTTGAGTAGCTGTGACAGAGGCCTAAAATATTTATTATCTAGATCTTTAAGGGAAAAATTTGCTTGATTAGCTTTAGGTACAATTTTTGGCAAACACCCTATGTATTTTCATGAGGAAGCACATACTGACTGCTTTTCCTATTTTTTAAAGATAAATATTGCCTGGATCCATTATGCTACTGGGGTTACAAAATGCTGATATTCTCATTTTTTTTTTCATTTATTGGCTGAAATACTTCCATAAAGAGGAATTTTCCCTAATCAAATATACGATTACCTTGAGGTACAGTTATTATAGGCAAAGCAGACTATACCTTGATTTCTGTATCCATCACTTTTTAAAATAGTAAATTAGTTCCCAGCATTATACAAAGGCAAACGCTATATCATTATGAACTCTAGGATTGTAAATACATTTGATGCATTTCAACTCATTTCAGTTATTATTCATATTAATTCTCAAATTTCCCCATCTTTGGCCAGTGGGAACTTCTTCACCTTGCTTCCTGAGTCCTTCTGAAATGAGCCTAGCAATCTCATATCTCCCTTAACTTTGGTATGAAAGATGTTCTAGGCCCATCTTATGCATTTCCTATCCCAGATCTTGAACCAACCATTTCTCCAGGAAGCCATGGTTCTTTTTAGTGGTAAATGATATTTAGAGACCACAGTCTGGCCACTATAGGGTTTTCAGTGCTGTTGAGTTGGTCATTGTTTTTAGCCTTTTCCATTGGGCAGAGCCATAAAATAGTTTTTTTTTGTTTTTAATAGTAACACATTTAACCCTTTTGTATAACCTAAAGGTTTAAAGGTTAGGTTTCACTTTCTTCTATTTATGCTTGAGGAAACTGGGCAAGGGGATATTTAGTAACCTACGCAAAGACCCAGCTAGTGAGTAACATAGCTGAGATTTGATCCAGAAAGTCTTATTCCAGAACAGGCATGCTTAAACATTATGTGGTAATGCCTCCCAAAAGTCTGTAATTCAGCTTCCTATGAAATTGTTCAGATTTCCTTTGAATAACTCTAGTGACTTAGTAAATAAAATCCTGAGCACAGTCCTCGATCTTCAGTCTTCCATGTCCTGGCCCACATAGTTAGTGTGTTTCAGGTGACAACACTAAAAAGGGGAAATCTTCAGGACCTGATGAAGATTAGAAAATGCTGCCTGATAGAATAGAGGCTTGTATGAATCTGTTACGGGCCAGACAAGCTACTTGCCTATGTGATTGATTTTAAGAGATGCTGGTAACTAGGGACTCTGCTCCACAGACTCACTTAGGGACCCAAGCTAATAGAGATTCTGCTGCCTTGAAGTTGCATCACATAGAACATGTCCCTGTTTCAGTCCTGAGTGTAGCAACTGTAGAATGTGTCCACAAATTCCTTGATATTTCTCCTTAAGGAAAGAAGGGAAGATGCTGGGCAAATATATTGCTGCAACTTTCTCATTATTTGAAGACTAAATGTCCTTCTCTGAAGTAGGATGAGGCCACTTTTCCATAACAGAATGGTGGAGGAAACTTGCCTACATGGGTGTTATAGACTGGATTGAGTCCCCCCAAAAAGATATGTTTAAGTCCTAACTTCCAGTATCTGTGACACTGACTTTGTTTGGAAATGGGGACTTTGAAGATGTTATCAGTTATCAATTAACATGAGGTCATAGTGGAGTAGAGTGGATCACACTCTAATATGAGTGGTGTCCTTATAAAAGATAAGAGATGGGGAGAGACACAAAGGGATGACAGCCATGTGAAGATGAAGGCAGAAATTGAAGTGATGCATCTATAAGGCAAGGAATGCCAAGAATCATCAGCAGCCACCAGAAGCTAGGAGAAAGGCATGGAATAGATTCTCCCTCAGTGCCCTCAGAGGGAATAAACATAGCTAACAGCCTGATTCCAGACTTTTAGCCTCTAGAACTATGAGAAAATAAATTTCTGTTTTTATAAGCCACCCAGTACTTTGTTATGGTAGCCCTAGGAAAACAATACAGTAGAGTCCTAAGTACGTAAAACAAAGTAGCAATAAGTTTTAAGTTTAATCTTCAGGGTCCTAAGCAGAAAATATGTCTTAACCCTGATATTCAGGCCACTTAATAGGTAAGTTGCCAACATGCCTGGTGGAGGGATAAAAGGAAGTTGAAGTAAATACACCTGGGTAATTATGCTTACAGAGTAATGTTGGAACTTACAGTAATAAGTACAAAGTATTTGGCATACAGCATGCTCACAGTAAAACCTCAGCACTTGTTACTTGGTGTTAACCTTATGTTTGAGAGAGAAGACAAAACACTCAGGTTTTTAAATTCCTTACGTCTTCCTCACTGTTACAGTTTCTATAGTAAAAACACATGATCTTTTCTGTTTAACTGTCTTTAACTACATGAATGAAAGCAAAAAAAAAAAAAAAATTGAAAAAATATTCAAATGTTAACAGGAGGCACAATTAATTTCCATAAATAGTCAAGCTAGGTTCATTTGCCCTTTACTTTCTTCATATGTATCCCATCAGTGTCTTTCTCCCCATCATTTTTCCTTTCTTATTACAGTTTTTTATTACAGTTTGTGAAAATAATTAGTCCCTCTATACCCCGTGGAGTCAGTCCCTGGGAGGTGGAGATAACACACTTGGCTGCTAACCAAAAGATTGGAGGTAAGAGCTCACCCAGAGATACCTAAAAGAAAGGCCTGGCAATCTGCTTCTTAATTTTATTTGTCTCAGCCCATCATTTTCATTTGCATAATTAATAGATAATACTAGAAAAGAAAATGTTGAGAGTAAAAGTCACAGAATATGAGACCATGCCTCGTATTGTTCCTAGTTCCACCACCTCAGCCCCCAGTTCAGGCTTGGCACCGATTCCTGGAGAAGTTCCCAGTGAACCATCTCAGGACTAGCTCCAGGCCTCTCTTATCCCCTATGGCTTATCAAGTTTCTTGATAAATTGATCCTGGAGTCCCCAAAAGAGACAACAAGGAATTACTGTGCACTGGCAATGTCAAAGCATCTGTTCACTGTTTTTATAAGCTAATTATTAGCAATTTCTTTAATAGCGTCTCAAATTAAGGCAAACGTATCTTGAATCCCAGCATGTGTATAGTGAAAGGTACAGTGATTTCACATTATCCAGCCCATTGCTTCACAGATTGAGGCCCTGAATAGGGAGTTGATTTCTCCTGGAGAAAAACAAGTGGTCATAAAAATGTCAACCATATAGAGATAAGGTCAGGACTCAGACACACCCTGATTCAATCACGGACCCTCTCTGCTAGCTCTGTGACATAGAAAGGTCTCTGATCCTCGATGAGCAGACTCAAATTTTTTCAGTTGTAAAATGGAAACTACTATAAAAATAGAAGACCCTGGGTGGTACAAATGGTTAACATGCTCAGCTGCAACCAAAAGTTTGAAGTTCAAGCCTACCCAGAGGTGCCTCACAAGAAAGGCCTGGTGATCTACTTCTGAAAAATCAGCCATTGAAACCTCTGTGGAGCCCAGTTCTACTCTGACATACATGGGATTGGCATGAGTCAGAGCCAACTCAATAGCAACTGGCTCCTATAAAAATATACAGGGCTGTTGCAGGGATAAGAAATAAGGAAAAGCACCAAGCACAGTGCTCAGCCCTGCCCTGCCATGACTTTTACGATCCATCATTATTGTTTTTAGCTGTGGCCAATTCCTGGTGCCCAGGAGGGAAGTGGGAGGTAGAACAGAAATGAAAGAGGAAGAAGGAGGAAAGGAGGGAAGATACCCCAGGAATAATGTCCTAGGACTGGGCAAAGGAGAGATGTTCTCCAGCTCCCACTGGAAGCCCTCCTAGTGTAATGAAGCAGAGGGAGGAAAGAGCCAAAACACACATCAGTGTGGGGACAGATACACAAAATATGGCAATGTCAGGTGATGGAATAGTGTGAAAATGTTACTTTAATATTACTTCATCATATTTAAATTAACTTGTAAAAAGTATTCCAAATCAAAATATTTAAATTATTTCCAGATGTATAAAATTAAGCAAGGAAAAAAAATGAAGAGAGGAAGCTAATTTGACAAATAAGAGCTATAAAAAAAAAAATAGCACAGTGAAATTTATAGAAATATAAATACACCCCAAAATAACTATCATTTATTTTTATATTTCAAGCATCTTGAAAATTATAAAAGATGACAATGAAGGGCTTGAACCCACCAGCCAGTATGAACAAATTCAAGCACTGTGTCTTACTTTCCTGTTTTTTTTTTAATAAGTAAAACAATGCAGAACTTCTTGAAGCCTTTGGGTATTCCTGCACAATCTCAATCCTGACCTTCCCTCCCCACAAAGCTCTGACTCCTTAATTCTAACATCCATCATCACATTTAGATGTGTTACAGTTTTCTGTTTGTTTTTTTAATAGCAGAGAAGTATTTGGTAGACACATTCAAATGAAACAACATGCTAAACTAAGGATGGTCAATACCCACCAAATTCCAGAGAGTAGTGACCTATGGAAGGAAAGGAGGAGGAAGAAAGAAAAATAAATAGCACTCCGTGGGTATGTGTAATATTTTATTATTTTTGAAAAGGTGGCAAAGTGTCAGTATTAATTAATTCTGGAAGGTAATTGCGTGGCTGTTTTATGGTCCACTGTGCTGCTCTGTTTTAAAACATTCCATAGTATTTTTTGTTTTGTTTAAAGAAAAACAAAAATACTGGAAAGGTAGAACAACAATTCTACATGGGTCTCAACCTCCTTTCCCAGGGTACTCACAGTGTGGTGACAGGGACGAGATAGGGTTCTCTAAGTGTGAATTCTGGAACCAGGAATGGGAAATTTGGAAAGGCAACTTCACCACACCCCAGCCCCACTCATGGCCAAAGAAATGAGAGAATGATAGAACATTTATCAAATTTTTGGAAGGGCTAATTCGTGTGTGGGTGGAGAAAAAGTCCTTGGAATTTAGAACACATAGTAGGGAGATGGGACTAATGAAAGCTGCTTGTAAATTGGATGCAAGGGGGAAAGTAAATATTAGCAAAAAGAGGATCATAGTTTAACTTGAGGTCTCCTCTATAATGTAAACTCATTGAACTTTCTCTTACCTCTCAAATGTCCTCCAGATAGGCTGGTAAAAAGAAAGACCTGTTCAGTTTCCCACAACATTATGAAATGCTAATCAGGGCACTTCAGTAGACCTTGGAGCCGTCGGTGAAGGATTCTTCAGTGTTCTTCTGGATATTGAAGGAGGAAGATGGAAAACCTGTCCTCAGGAAGGGGAGATGGACAGAGTGAGGCACATGGCTCTTGGGTGAGAGGGATCATCTCTGGGAGGAGACTCAGGTGTCCTTTTCCTGCCCTAAGCAGGGCCATTGAGCGGGATGGTCAAAGGAAAACAATTTGCGGTTTCTGTGGTCCTGAGGGCTCAATTTCCAAAGCTCCTCACTATATTTTTTACTATCATTGTTTTCCCAAGGAAGCTCCAATTCTTAAGCAGCAGAGCTCACAGAAGGAGAGAACTCCTAGATGGCTGACTCCCTGATCCTGAGAGGCCAGGTATAAGCCATCCTCTTCCCACCATGATTTCTTTCCCCTGTGGGGGAGCCCTCTCCTGTATCCTTGCGTCTGACCTCCAGGGAGCTGGTGAGATTCTCCTTAGACCAGATTCCAGCTGTCTCTGAGCCAGAAGTGATCATTGAAGGGCTATAGAACCACAGTAGTGTGAGTCCCAAGAGGGACAGAGGCTCAGGGATGCAGATGATGTGTCATGGGATCATCTCCACAAAGTCACACTTCAAAATGTTTCTCTTTTCTTAATCTCCCTTCATAAATGAGCTTATTATAAGAAAGAGGCAGCAAAGAAATCAGCCAGTTTACTAGTTACTGGAGCAGACTTTTAGGAGTTGTCTGAAAAATACAGACATCAAAACCAATGATCTTAAGGCCTATCCTCTGCTCAATCTATGATAAAGTCACTCTTGAAAAAATTTTAATTCAAGCTGAGGAGGGAATGAAATTCTCTGGAGGCCATTTAATTGCACTGTTATAGACTTTAGCATTTTAAACATTAATACTCTGTAAAAAAAAAGAAAAACTGGAAGAGATTTGGATAAATCAGTGGTAGGAGGTGGAAGAGAGGACATACTATGGAGATTGATGACTTGGCTTAGACAATCACAGAGGCATGTGTGTTTGTTCAAGAAAGTGATTTTTAAACTCTAGCCCTAACACAGCATGCTGAGTGAATGCTTTAGGTCTGCAAGAATTTTATAAAAGTTAGATTTAGGAATTGTCATATATTTAGCTGTATTTTTAAGGTATAATAAAACCTTGAATGTTCAAAAAAAATAAAACAAAAATCAATGATCTGATTGCTGAGGCCACAAAAAAGAATAACTATAAAGGAAGCAGTTGATAAATTCATTACATTAACAATGTGAACCTTTGAGGGGTATGCAGAAACTATCTGTACTATCTTTGCAACTTTTCTGAGTTTAAAATTAACTGAAAATAAAATCTGAGGTTTTTTTTTTTTTTTAAACTAAAATAACAAAACATGGTACCAGTACATACTTATCAAAATGGCCAAAATGAAAAAGACAGACATAAAATATTGGCAAGGTGCTTGAGATGTAAATTGATGCAGCCACTTTGGAAAATTGTTTAGCAGTATCAAACAAATCTGACCTATGTATTCCCTATGAGCCAGAAATCCCACTCCTGTGTATAAACCCAAGAAAAACATGTACACCTGACAAAAACATCCATCTTATGGCAAACCCATGCACAAGAAAACAATATTGTGCTCTGCCTGGTCACACATCATTCCCATGATCATTGTGACCACTGGCTGATTTTCAGCATTAGAACACTAGGCCTTTCTTCCTAGTCTGTCTCAGTCTAGAAGCTCCACTGAAACCTGTTCAGCATCATAGCAACACACTACAACCACAATGTTTTTCTTGGGTTTAATTCACTTGTATGTCTTAAAGAATGAGTGTTCACTGAATGCCATTCCACAATGATTTTTTTAAAAGGGATTCTCTGCAGCAAGAGTTCTTTGATGATGCCTGAAGAATAAACATTTACTGAAAGCTTTCTTACAGACATTGCATTAATAGAATTTTTCTTTGGTATGTATTCTTTTATGCACAATAAGATTATACCTTATCCTAAAGTATTTTCCACATCGATTACACTCAGAGCATGTCTCTCTAGTATGAGTTCTCATGTGTAGTTTAAGAGATACATGCCTAATAAATGTTTTTCCACATTGACTACATTTAAAAGGTTTCTTCTCCTTGGTGTGATTTTTCACGTTTCCTATGAGATAAGAGATAACTGAAGACTTTCCCACATTCCTTTCATTTGTATTGTTTCATTCTCATGTGAATTTCCTTGTGCCGAATAAGGAAGCATTTCACTCTGAAGGTTTTTCCACACTGATTACATGAAAAGGGTTTTTCTCCAATGTGAATCCTCCTATTTTCTTTAAAACATGAGCAATCCCTGAAGGCTTCCCTACTGTTAATGCATTCAAAGTGTTTTACTACAGTATGAATTTTCTTGTGTATAATAAGATTAGAGCTCATCCTGAAAGTTTTCCCACATTCATCACACTTGTAAGGTTTCTCTCCAGTGTGAATTCACAGGTGTGTCTTAAGGAATGACTGATTATTTGTTGCTTCTCCACAGTGGCTACATTTAAAATATTTATCTACAGAGGGGTTCACTTATGTCTTCTAAGGCATGGAAGAACAATGAAAGTTTTCCCACAACCAATACGTTTATAGGATTTCTCTCCAGTATGCATAATCTTGTTCATGGTAAACCAAAAGGTCCTACTGAAGGCTTTGCTGCATTGATTATATTTGTAGGGTTTTTCTCTAGAATGAATTCTTTCATGTTGTCCAACCAGTGAGCTGTCCCAGGAGATTATTCCACAGTCATGACACTCACAGTGTTTCTCCCCGATACGATTTCTCTTGTGTCATATAAGGCAATAGCTTGAGCATAGGCTTTCTGCATTGATTACACTTGTAAGGTTTTTATCTAGGATGGGTTCTCATGTACAATTTAATGGATTAGTGGCTCTGAAATGTTTTCCCACACTGACTACATTCAAAGGATTTCCTTCTAATGTGAGTTTTCTCATGCTTCTTAAGATATAGGATTGAACTTAAGGCTTTCCTACAGTCACTGCATTCATAGGCTTTCTATTTTGTATCTTTTCTAGAGCCCAGGCTGGAGGTATGTTCATTTTGTTTACATCCAGGGGATTTTTCCCCAGGACAAATTCTATCTTGTGGTTGAGGTTGTGAAAAATCTCAAAAGGCTCTCCCAGAATCAAAGTATTACTGGGATTTCCCTCTAGTATGAATCATCTTATTCAAGTACTCTTCATGCTCACGGTTAAAAAAAGTTTTATTACATTTAATGAGTTTATATACATGAATTCACCCCTGTTTTTTTTAATTAACATGAGTTATAAGCACAGAATTTATCATACTAATTGTATTGACCCCATGCATCTCTCAGTTTGTCCTACTTTGGTGGCTTCTGTGTTGTTGTGATATTGGAAGCTATGCCACTAACATTTCAAATACCAGCAAGGTCGCATGTTATACACATATTTCAGCAGAGCTTTCAAATCAAAAAAGACTAGAAAAAAGTACCTGGAAGCCTACTTCTGAAAAAATTGGCCAGTGAAAACCTTGTGAATAACAGGTGAACATTGTCAGATATAGTGCCAAAGGTGAGCCCCTTAGCTAGGAAGACACTCAAAATATGACTGGGGAACAACCGCCTGCTTAAAGTAGAGTTGAACTTAATGATATAGATGGAGTCAAGTTTTTGGGACCTTCATTTGTTGATGTTCCATGACACAAAATGTGAAGAAATAGCTGAAAACATCCATTCATACTCGGAATCTAGAGCATACAAAATAAGACTCTAGGAAAATCGGAAGTTGTCAAAATGAGGTGGGATGCACAAGAATCAATATGCTAAGCTTTAGTGAGCAAAAATGGACTGGTATTGGCCATTTTGAGTCAAGCAATCATATAATCTACTAACCAGGAATGACGAATTGAAGAGGAATGGCTTAGCATCCATTGCCAAAAAGAAAATTTCAAGATCTATCCTAAAGTACAAGGCTGTCAGTGAAGGGATAATATCACTATGCATGCAAGAAAGACCAGTTCATATGACTATTATCCAAATTCATGCACCAACCACTAATACCAAAGACAATGAAATTGAAGATTTTTACCAACTTTTCCAGTCTGAAATTGATCAAACATGCAGTCAAGAGGCATTGATAATTACTAGTGATTAGAATGCAAAAGTTGGAAAAAAGTAGAAAGAACTGTAGTTAGAAAATATGCCCTCAATGATACAAATGACATCAGAGATCACATGACAGAACTTTGTAAGACAAATGACTCATACATTTCAAATACCTTTTTCAACAACATAAAAAATGATGATACACACGGACTTCACTGGATAGATACACTGGAATCAAATCAACTATATATGTGGAAAGAGACAATGGAAAAGCTCAATATCATCAGTCAGAAGAAGGCCAGGAGCCAGCTGTGAAGCATACCATCAATTGCTCATCTGCAAGCTCAAGTTGAAGCTGAAGAATATTAAAACAAGTCCACAAGAACCAAAATATGGTCTTAAGTATATCTCACATAAATTTGAAGACCATCTCAAGAATAGATTCAACACATTGAACACTAATTACCAAAGATCAAATGAACTGTAGGATGGCATCAAGGACATTATACATGAAGAAAGCAAAAGGTCGTTTAAAAGACAAAAAATAAAGATCAAAAAGGGTGTCAGAACAGACTCTGAAACTTGCTTTTGAACAAAGATTAGTTAAAGTGAATGGAAGAAACGATGAAGTAGAAGAGTTGAAGAGAAGTTTTCAAAAAACAGCTCAAGAAGAAAAAGTAAAGTAGTATAATGAAATGTGCAAAGACCTGGAGATAGAAAACCAAAAGAGAAGACACAGCATTTCTCAAGCTAAAATAACTGAAGAAAAAATTCAAGCCTTAAGTTGCAATTTTGAAGGATTCAACTGGTAAAATTTTGAAGGATGCAGGAAGCATCAAAAGAAGAAATTCTCTGAATTTTAATTTCAAGGCCTGAGTGGTTTTTCACTACAACATTCCCAGTACTCTTGTTTTCCTTCACACTGCATGCATCTTTCACATTAACTAAAAATTACTGTGACAGTTAAGGTTGCATGTCAACTTGGCTGAGTCTTGATTCTCAGTAATATGACAGTTACATAATGATGTAATTTGGCAGTTATGTAATGAGGTAGTCATAATCCATGTTGTGATTTTATGTGATTAGCCAATCAGTCATAAGCAGAATTTCCTTGGGAGTGTGGTCTGTATTCACTATTTATACGGACATTCTGGCAAAACTTATTTGCTTCTTCTGGATCTTGATTCTGACTCATCTTCATCTGGCCTCTGGTCCTTGGGACTTGAGCCAGCAGCCTTCCATACTGCCTGCTGATCTTGAGTTTCATATGTCTCTACAGCCTGTGAGCCAGCAGCCTGCCATCTGACCTCCCAGTCTTGGGTTTGTCAGTGTCTGCAACTACGGGAGTCTGGAGAAGCCTCCAGCCTGACTCCTGAGCCATGCACTTGGGACTTGCCACCCTCTACAACTGCATGAGTCATTTCCTTGAAATAAATCTCTCTGACTCACTATATATATATTTATATATATATTTATATATATATTTATATATATACACACACACTTGACCCAGCCAAGTTGAGATACATATATATATATATATCATGGACTGCCAAAAGAATGAACAAATCTGTCTTAGAAGAAGTACAGCCAGAATGCTCCTTAGAAGCAAGCATGGTGAGAATACACCTCACATACTACGGACATGTTATCAGGAGGGATCAGTTCCTGGAGAAAGACATCATGCTCAGTAAAGTAGAGGGTCAGGGAAAAAGAGGAAGACCCTCAATGAGATGGACTGACACAGTGGCTGCAGCAAAAGGCTCAAGCATAACAAAGATTGTGAGGATGGCATAAGACCAGGCAATATTTCATTCTGTTGTACATTTGATATTTATGATTTGGAACTGACTGGACGGCACCTAGCAACAACAACAATATATATATATATATATATATATATATATATATATATATATATATATACACATTACACACACACACACATATCTATCTATGTATATGTGCATGTATGTGTGTATATACACACACACACACACACACATATATATAT
Organism: Loxodonta africana; assembly: GCF_030014295.1. Lineage (NCBI taxonomy): Eukaryota > Metazoa > Chordata > Mammalia > Proboscidea > Elephantidae > Loxodonta > Loxodonta africana. The sequence continues at coordinate 20,136,169 of NC_087344.1, forward strand.
ATATACATACTTACACTTCACTGTGTTTGCTTCTCTAGAAAACCCAGCCTAAGACATTTGGTACTGAGAGTGACTCTAGAGAAACAAAATTGTAAGGATGAGTTTTCTAAACTGGTTTTCAAGTCTGACTAGTCTTAAAGGTGCTGATGACTCTGCCTCCAGTAGTAAAGAGGGTGCTGCTAATCTATGGAATGAGGTGGCCATATTAATATGCAAAATATCACTACCAATGAAAGAACTATTCGGGAGAAGCAAGGTTCTGTGTGGTGGCATGTTTGATACTTTTTTACAATTTTGTCACAATTGTGACCAAGCTGGTTGGTTGGTCCTAGTTTCTCCAGAAAAAGTGGTTAAAGAAAGACATGAGCTCAGGGTTTCAGAGTCACAGCTCAAGTGCCACATAAAAGACCTGAAATTTGCCACTTGTGTCCTGAAGGGAATCTTTATTTCTTGAAGTAACAGAGCTGATATTGCTGAAAGCCAAATCAAGTCGTATTGTAAGAATGGCTGAATTACACAGCCAACTGATTTCCCAACCTCAAATGGTGTCTGAAGTTAAAGTGAGGGCATTGATTGAGAAGAAATGGGATCCTGAAATTTGGGATAGGGACATGTGGACAAATAATCAGGGATCTGGAGACATTGAGCCTCTGAATTCCATTGAATCACTCCTGTCAAGAGAACCAGCCCTGTTACTTCCATCTGAATGCATTATTCCCTGCTTGTCTGCTAAGCCAACCTCCTCAGTAAAACCACTATCTCCTCCACCCTCACCTGAAGATATTAATGCAGCTGTGTCTGAAGAGCGTTTGTCTGAGATGTTTACTGGTTTGCCATCTGAATCATCGTCTGGTGAATCGCCTGGGATGGTTCCCCTGCCAGACATTGCTGAATGTTACCAGGACCAATACTGACCACCTATTTTTGCTTCTAGACCTGTAACTAGACTTAAGCCTCAGTGATCCCCAAAAGGGGAAGTACAAAGTGTGTCCCAGAAGGAGGTACACTCCACTCCAAAAGAACATGTTAATTTTTCTAATACGTACAAACAGAAACCTGGGAAATATATGTGTTAGAATGCCTATTAAGGGTGTGGGATAATGGTACAAGGAACATAAAGTTAGATTAGTTTGAATTAATTGATATGGGCCCACTAAGCACAGATTCTTCATTCAATGTTTCAGCTCAAGATGTTGGGAAAGGATCTAACAGTTTCTTTGGCTGGTTCACTGAAGCATGGATTAGGCAGTGACCTACACTGAGTCAAGTTGAAGTACCAGGCCTGCCTTGATATACCTTAGACGGAGGTATCCAAAGGCTTAGGGAAATTGGCATGTTAGAGTGGATTTATCAGGTTAGACTTACAGACTCACACATGAAGTGGCTAGAGGACACACTTTTTACTACAATGGTAAGGGATTTGTGAAGGAAGCCTCAACATCCTTGAAGATTGCTGTGATTGTTATTTTATGTAAGTCATATTTGACAGTGGGAACTACCCTAACTGAGTGAAGACACCTAATTACAATGGGGCTGATTGAGCCCCATGGTGGTAGGAGCCAAATGGATGCACTCAACTGAAAAAGACAAGGTGGGCATGGTTACCAAAATGACAGTGGAGTCAAAGCAGTAATCAGAACAGTCTGACTCATATGAAATTACGGTGTTGGCTACTTAGTCATGGTATGTCTAGGAGTGAAAGAGATGGAAAATCTACTAAATACTTACTTGAACTGTACAAGCAGAGGAATTCTAGGTAAAGTGAACAGCAGTCTAACTCAAATTGCCATATAAGAGAGTCATGGCCCCTCAATCAATTCCAAGATTTAAGCCAGTTTATAGACCCACAAGGGGATACCAAGTCCCCCTGGTGAAGGACCATACTATACTGTCAAAAACATATACTGTTTATCTTTCTCCCCACCCTGCCACATGTCTGTCAGTTTGTCATAATGTGGTGGCTTGCACATTGCTGTGATGTTGGAGGCTAAGCCACTGGTATTACAAACACCAGCAGGGTCACCCATGGTCGGCAGGTTTCAGCTGAGCTTCCAGACTAACAAACTAAGAGGAAGGACCTGGTGGTCTACTTCTGAAAAAATTAGCTAGTGAAAAGCTTCTCAATAGTCTGATACAGTGCCAGAAGATGAGCCCCTCAGGTTGGAAGGTACTCAGTATATGACTAGGGAAGAGCTGCCTCCTCAAAGTAGACAGACAAGAAAAAAAAACAAACCCCTGCCACTGAGTTGATTCCAATGCATAGTAATGTTATAGCACAGAGGAGAACTGCCCCATAGAATTTCCAAGGAGTAGCTGGTGAATTCAAACTGTCCATCTTTTGGTTAGCAGCCTGAGCTCTAGTCGACCTTAGTAATGTGGATGGAGTCAAGCTTTCAGGACCTTCATTTGCTGATGTGGCATGACTCAAAATCAGAAGAAACAACTGCAAATATCCATTAATAATAAGAACATGGAATGTACAAATTATGAATCCAGGAATATTGGAAATACTCAAAAGTGAAATGAAAGGCACAAACATCAATGTCCTAGGCATTAGTAAGCTGAAATGGACTGGTATTGGCAATTTTGAATAAGGCGATCATATGGTCTACTATGCTGGAAATGACAAATTGAAATTAAAGACTTTTACCAACTCCTGCACTCTGAAATTGATCAAACATGCAACCAAGGTGCACTTATAATTACTGGTGACTGTAATGTGAAAGTTAGAAACAAAGGAGGATTGGTAGTTGGAAAATATGGCCTTGGAGATAGAAATGATACCAGAGATCACGTGGCAGAATTTTGCAAGACCAACTACATCTTCGTTGCTAATGCCTTTTTTCCCCAAATGTAATTCTGTGACTATAGAGGTGGACCTTGCCAAGCAGAATACACAAGAATCATACTGACTACCTCAGTGGAAAGAAATGATGGAAAAGCTCAGTATTATCAGTCAGAACAAGACCAGGGGCCGACTGTGGTACAGACCATCAATAACTCATATGCAAATTCAAGGCGAGGCTAAAGAAAACAAGAACAAGTCCATGAGAGCCAAAGTACGACTTTGAGTATATCTCATATACCACCTGAGTTTAGACACCAGCTCAAGAATAGATTTGATGCGTTGAACACTAATGACCAAAGACCAGATGAGTTGTGGAATGACATCAAAGACATCATACATAAAGAAAGTAAAACATCACTAAAAAGACAGGAAACAAAGCCCAAAATGGATATCAGAAGAGAATCTGAAACTTGCTTTTGAACATATAGTAGCTAAGGTGAAAGGAAGAAATGATGAAGTAAAAAAGTTGAACAGAAGATTTCAAAGGGTGGCTGGAGAAGACAAAATAAGTATATAATCAAATATGCAAAAACCTATGGTGTAGTGGTTAAGCGCTACAGCTACTAACCAAGAGGTTGGCAGTTCGAATCCACCAGGCACTCCTTTGAAACGCTGTGGTGCAGTTCTACTCTGACCTATAGGGTCACTATGAGTCGGAATCAACTTGATGGCAGCAGATTTGGCTGAAAGAGATCCATATTTGTGGACATTCCAAAGAAAGATAATCCAACAGAATGCAGAAATTTTCAAACAATATCATTAATGTCACAAACAAGTAAAATTTTGCTCAAGATCATTCCAAAGTGGTTGCAGCAGTACACTGACAGGAAACTGCCAGAAATTCAAGCTGGATTCTGAAGAGGGTGTGTTACGAGGGATATCATTGCTGGTATCAGACAGATCTTGGCTGAAAACAGGGAATACCAGAAAGATGTTATCTTAGTTTTCTGGTACTGCCAATACAGAAATACCACAGGTGGATGGCTTTAACAAGCAGAAATTTATTCCCTCACAGTCTAGTGGGCTAGAAGTCTGAATTCAGGGCAGCAGCTCCAGGGGATGGCTTTCTCTCCCTGTCAGCTCTAGAGGAAGGTCCTTCTCATCAATCTTCCCCTGGTCTAGGAGCATCTCAGTGCAGGGAACCCTGGTCCAAAGGATGCACACTGCTCCCAGCTCTGCATTCTTGGTGATAGGAGGTCTTTTCAGATTCTGCTTCCGGATTTCTTGGCCTCTTGGCCCCTCAAGCCTCACTGCCTGCATCTACCATGCTGGGGCAAGTGTTCTAAAGCTCTGTAGCTCAACCGATAAGAGCATGGAGGCACCCCACTTTGACAGTAAAATTCAGCTGGAGGACACACAGCTCTCTTGCTCTATGGGTTTTATTTAGCACATACTGTAAAACTATGACAATCATAACATTCTGTATTCCCAACATGTAGAATACTTGGGTCTGGAAACCAAGGGGTAAAAGTATAAATGACGCAACATAAAATCACTCCCAGTGACACACTTGAGGAGTTTGTGCTTCAGGTTTCCTCCACTCTGGCCTGTTCAGGTTTAGAGGTCTTAATTCATAAAGGGAAAATTCTTCCACTTTACATTCCCACCAGATTTATCTCCACATTTTCACCAATACTGTTATTATCTCTTTTATTATTTCTTTTATTATCAAAATCATCCTCATGGAAGTGAAGTGGTATCTCAATGTGGTTTGATATGAATTTCTTTAATGACTAATTATGTTGAGCATTTTTCATGTGCTTCTTCACCCTTTGTATATCTCTTTTAAAGAAGTGTCTATTCACATCATTTGCCCAGTTTTTATTATGTTATTTGGATATGGTTGTTGAATTGTAAGAGTTTCTTTTATTCTTTTGTTCCCTTTTATATCATTTTGTTATCTTCCACCATAATACTGCTGAACTAGTATATTGGGACAACCCTATGGTACAGCCAGAAATAAACTAACTGTGGAGGCATCACAGTCATGTGAGACTGCCTGGGATGAGTCCTTATTGCACATGTTCATTTGACTTGGTTCATTTTCCTAAGCCAGATTTCCCACTTTGATGTTGAGTCTGTAAGCTAGTAGATATTTATCCTATAACATTAATTATCCCCTTAATTTTTGCCAAAAGGCAAGGGCAAGGATGTCATTTTCTATAATTATCTTTTAGGTCTAGTTGCTTTATAATAATATTCAAGTTCTTTATTTCCTTACTGGCATTTTTGTCTAGACGTTCTAATTATTTTTGAAAGTTGTCTATTGAAGTCACCAACTATTATTAAAGAATTGTCCATTTTCCCTTCAGTTCCATGTTTGCTTCATATATTTTGGCGCTCTGTTGTTAGGTAGGAAAACCTGGTGTAGTAGTGGTTAAGAGCTACGGCTGCTAACCAAAAGATCGGCAGTTCGAATCCACCAGGTGCTCCTTGGAAACTCTATGGGGTGGTTCTACTTTCCCTAAGGGATGTGTTAATGCTACAAGGGATGTGTTAATGCTATCAATAGCTGTGACTCTCAAAATCCCATTGTGACAAAAAATGGAATGTATTTTGGTTAAGCAATCTTTGGCAGATCATGGAAGCAGAATAAGGTCCCTACTTCAAGAAAAAGAATGCAGTCATTAGTAACTTTGCTAATGAAAAACCAAGCAGTGTGAATGCTAAAAGCATCCCTTAGAATTTGTTGAGGATAGAAGGTCACTGCAGACCTCCTGGAGCATGACCGAAATGGAGGTAGAAAGACTCCAGATCAGGTTGGTTGAGGAGAGAGTAAGCAGTGTGGAAAAGAAAAAAACAAGTGCAGAACAAATATTTAAAAGTTTGGAGCAATATTCAAAGAGGAATGGGGGTGATGAGTGAGTCTTATTTACATTGAAAAACATGGGAATATGTTTGACTACATTGCAAATTATAAACTTGCATGCAGACATTGGAACATACAGGATAAAGAAGGGATAAGTGATAGTGTAAAATACTAATACATCAGGAAACCCTGATGGCATAGTGGTTAAGTGCAACAGGTGCTAACCAAAGGATCGGCAGTTTGAACCTGCCAGGCACTCCTTGGAAACTCTGTGGGGCAGTTGGATCAGGAATGGATTGAATCCAAAGGTCAGGTAGATATTTTCAAGAGACATTCATCGATAAAATAATTGTGTACAATGGTGGCTGATATTGTGATGGATGGCTACAGTGTCCAGTGAGAGCATATGTCTGGTGGGGACACTATAACTGAGAACTGAAGAATCATGGGTAGGATTCAGCCAAGAGTCATCTCTTTCTAACTCTAGACTAAGCACTATTTTCTCCCTCTATCTGGGCAATTAATTGATTACATTGCCACAAGTGCAGACTGATGAATGCCAAACCATTATATATGACATCTGAAATGATAGCACCAGTGAGGAATTCTGTGGTCTCCAATAACTCAACCATTCCTAATAATAAGCTGATGTTTTGTTGTTCTTGTTGCTGTTGATAGGTGCCATCGAGTCAGTTCCGACTCATTACCAGCCCTATTCACAGCAGAATGAAACACTGCCCAGTACTGAGCCATACTTACAATCGTTGTTATGCTTGAGTGCATTGTTGCAGCCGCTGTGTCAGTCCACCTCATTGAGGGTCTTCCTCTTTTCCACTGACCCTGTACTCTGCCAAGCATGATGTCCTTCTCCAGGGACTGATCCCTCCTGACAACATGTCCAAAGTATGTAAGACTCAGTCTCGCCATCCTTGCCTCTAAGAAGCATTCTGGCTGCACTTCTTCCAAGACAGATTTGTTTGTTCTCTTGGTAGTCCATGGTATATTCAATATTCTTTGTCAACACCACAATTCAAAGGCGTCAACTCTTCTTCGGTCTTCCTTATTCATTGTTCAACTTTCACATGCATATGATGTAATTGAAAATACCATGGCTTGGGTCAGGAGCACCTTAGTCTTCAGGGTGACATCTTTGTTCTTCACTTTGAAGAGGTCTTTGCAGCAGATTTACCCAATGCAATGAGTCTTTTGATTTCTTGACTGCTGCTTCCATGGCTGTTGATTGCAGATCCAAGTAAAATGAAATCCTTGATAACTTCAATCTTTTCTCCATTTATCATGGTGTTGCTCATTGGTCCAGTTGTGAAGATTTTAGTTTTCTGTGCTTTGAGGTGCAATCTATACTGAAGATTGTGGTCTTTCATCTTCATCAGTAAGTGCTTCAAGTCCTCTTCACTTTCAGTAAGCAAGGTTGTGTCATCTGCATAACACAGGTTGCTAATGAGTCTTCCTCCAATCCTGATGCCCCGTTCTTCTTCTGGTATTATTTGTTCAGCATACAGATTAAATAGGTATGGTGAAAGAATACAACCCTGACTCACACCTTTCCTGACTTTCAACCAGTAATATCCCCTTGTTCAGTCCAAACAAACGCCTCTTGATCTATGTAAAGGTTTCTCATAAGCACAATTATGTGTTCTGGAATTCCCATTCTTCGCAATGTTTTATCCTCCCTTAAATGTTGTGTCTCCTATTTTCCCTGTCTCCTGGAATATTAAGGCCATCAACTCCTGCACCTTTTAGACCAGTGGTTCCCAACTTGGGCTATTTTGCCCCCTAAGGAACAATTGGTAATGCCTTGACACACTTCTGGTTGTCACAAATGAAGAGTAGAGTTCTGGCATGTAGTGATTAGAGGCCAGGGATGGTGCTAAACATCCTACAATGTACAGAATAGTTCTCCACAACAATGAATTATCCAGCCCAAGATGTCAATAGTGCTTAAGTTGAGAAACACTGGTCTAGACTGTTAAACAATAATATTAAAAATATTATCTAAAATATCCCAGCCGTTTTCTATTATTTCACCATGTTATTGAAAATGTTATTTAAAATAAATCTCACAATCTTTCTCTATTCTTTGGTGCTTCTTTTTTTTTATGGTCCTTTCTGTAATTCTAAAGTTTTTATTGGTTCACTTGTTTGTCTTTTTTCTTCCCCAATGGAATGTAAGCTATATAAGGACAGGATCTATTTTTTCCTCACATCTTTGTTCCCAGCACCTAACACATAGTAGATTCTCAATAAACATTCCTTCTATAAAATGAATGTATCACTTTGATGGCTATGAGGGTGGTGAAGGAGGAAGACTGGTATTCACCAACTAGATGGTAGACAAGAATTACTTTAGGTGAAGGGAAGGACAATGCACGATACAGGGCAAGTCAGCATGACTGGAGTAAACCTAAAGCTAAGGAGTTTCCATAATGCAAAGAAACACTTAGAGGGACAGAGTAGCAGGGGCAGGGGTCTGGGGACCATGGTTTCAGGGGACATCTAGTTCAACTGGAATAAAAAATTTATTAAGAAAAGATTCTGCATCCCACTTTGGTGAGTGGCACCTGGGGTCTTAAAATCTAACAAGCAGCCATCTAAGATGCATCAATTGGTCCCACCCCACCTGGAGCAAAGGAGAATGAACACCAAAGACACAAGGAAAATATGAGCCCAAGAGACAGAAAGGGATACATAAACCAGAAACTCCATCAGCTGGAGACCAGAAGAACGAGATGGTGCCTGGCTACAACCAATGACTGCCCTGACAGGGAACACAACAGAGAGTCACTAATGGAGCAGGAGGAAAGTGGGGTGGAGAACTCAAATTCTAGTAAAAAGGCCAGACTTAATGATCTGATTGAGACTAGAGGGACCCCAGAGGTCATGGCCTCCAGAATCTCTGTTAGCCTGAATCTAAAACCATTCCCGAAGCCAGCTCTTCAGACCAAGATTAGACTGGAGTATAAGACATAAAACGATACCAGTGAGGAGTGTGCTTCTTAACTCAAGTAGATACATAAGACTAAATTGGCAGCTCCTGTCTGGAGGCCAGATGAGAAGGCAGAGGGGGACAGAAGCCACACATGGGAAATACAGCGTGGAGAGGAGAAGTGTGCTGTCACATTAAAGGGAGAGCAACCAGGGTCACAGAACAATGTGTGTATATGTTTTTGTATGAGAAACTGACTTGAACCGTAAACTTTCACTTAAACCACGATAAAAAAGAAAAAAAAAAAAAAAAGAATGTACCAGTAAATCTCCTGGAAGTCTAAGATTGAAAGAGACTGAAAATAAAACAAATAGGACAGATATTCTCCCTATGGTAATTAAAATTTTACAAATACACTATTTTTTTCCAAATACTACTAGGAAGCAGTCCCAATGATAAGTACATTCAAGGTAACAAGTTGTACAGGGTAAATCTGGAACTCCTGGGGTGTTTTAATAAATTATTCAACATAAAAAATCACAGAAAGGGCGGGCACTCTCCTTATCTACTTGTTTCCTATACAGTTATGGAAAGGAGGTCATTACTGGAGGAGACTAGGAAAACAATACCAAACATTGCTTTATAAAATATTTATGAAAGATTTTTGATAGGACCTGGAGCACTGCCCAACCCCAATGTCATTAGAGATGCCATATATTCAAACAATCTAAGATTGCTCTGACCAAACGGACTCTGTCTGTAATACCTCACTCTCTGAAACTGGATTTGGGTGACGAATGCACAACTAAATAAATTTGCTAAAATCATTGGATTATAGCAATGGGACTATTTCATGGTATGTAAACTGTACCTCAGTAAAGTTGTCCAAACTACCTTCAGAAAGTTTTTGATAGAATCATTCAAGGTGAGTTGAAAATATTTACTTTTGTTTACAACAGTTTCTAGTACACATCAGTATGATTATGCCTACTACTTGGAATTGAAATCTTTTTTTTCTCTTTTTTAATACCTCTCTGCCCTCCTCCTCACTTTGTACAAGTAGATAATAAGCTAACCAATTAAGATTTTTCAGTAAATTATTTCTTCTTTTTTTAGTTTTGTATTGGCCACAAAGTACCCAGTTCCTTTCATGTCTCCCTTAATACCTGTTGGTCTTTATCAACTGTCCTAGTTTTGGTTCCCACAGAAGCAGACACTGAAACAAGGATTCAAGTGCAAGCAATTTACTTGAAGGAGCAAGGAATATGTATGGGAGAGTGGAGAAGCGACACAGGAAAGAAAATACATCCAGTAAAGTGTGCATTAAGTCAGCTACCACAGTGAGTGAGCAGAATTTTCAACCTGTGGGGAGATTTTGGAAAATGTGCAAAACCCACATCTAAGAATTACCCCCAAGTAAAGAGGTAAATCCCACACCTCTCAGTGAAGGCTACCCCAGAAATAAATAATTACAGATCACATTTGCTACTATGCATTTGGCAAAGTAGCTTCCAGCTGGTGCTGTCCATAGGCAGTCAGACTGGGGTACAATAGAGATGGTGAGAGGACCCCAGGGAATGTGATAGGAGCATCTACTACTCCACCAATCACTGGCCGGACTCAATTCTACCAATATTTTTCTCAAAAAATGAATATCTGAATGCATTCCACAAGTGTGTAACTACCTTTCCTGATGACACCTCCAGAGAGTCCCAGAAAATTAAACCACTTGTGGGAACAACTCTTATTCCACTGTATTCAATACTACATTGTTTTACTATCTTGGGGAGTATATCTAAAAACTGCAATGATGAGACATAAAGGTAAAATAAAATAAGGAATTGGAGAAAGTAAGGAAGAAAGAAAGGGGAAAAGAAGGAAGAAAAGAACCAAGAAAGGACCACAGAGAATGAATCAACATCTCAGGTTATCCAAGGCAGTATATTACTATGAATCATCTGCAAAAACCATCTATCAAATCTAGATTACCACCCTTGAACTTGAAAACCACATCATTGTTCTTATACAAAGTAGGATAGCAAAGTATGGTTGCCAGTTTGAAACCATCCCAATCTCAGACTCTTCTCTGAAAAATGGGGTGAATGAGAATATATCTCAAAGAAATATTGCCATGGTTAAATGAAATCATATGTGTAAAGCAGTAAGGACAGTCCAGATGGGGAAAGCAGTTTGTGATGACTGTTGTATGATTTTGATTTTATTTTGCTCAGGGAAAAACACACACATAACCAAATGAAGGTGAAATGCATCAATGGTTGAGAGATTAACTTTTGGGAAAATCATGTCTGCACTTAACAAGATTAATGATGTCAATCTAAGGTTGGATTTTCTAGGAATGGCTCTAAGAAAGCTGACCAAAGAAAGAACTTTATGGACAGCACATAGGAAAGAAGAGTCAAAAAAAATTACTAAGTCAAAACGGTACAATAACAAGTAGGAGGCCAATTATAGTTGCTTTGGGATTGGAAGAAACGGTGCATGTCTTCTGAGGAAGAAAAAAAAAATCGGGATATTTAAATTCATGATATTTGGCTTTGGTGACTGTGAAGCCCATTTAGCCCTGAGGCCAGTGGCCATCATCATGGACAAAAAGCTGCTCTACAGAGGAGCCTTCCCAGGGCTCCCTTCACATCCTTATTCCTTAGGCTGTATATGAAGGGGTTCAGCATGGGCGTGACCACAGTGTACATCACTGAGACAATAGAGCTTCTCTGGGAAGAATGGGTCACAGCAGAACTGAGGAAAACCCCAAGACCTGTCCCATAGAACAAAGAAACCACGGATAGGTGAGACCCACAGGTGGAAAATGCCTTATACTTGGCCCCAGCAGAGGACATCTTCATTAAGGAGGAGACAATCTGAGAGTAAGAGAAGAGGATCCCTGAGAGGGGAAACACACCCAGCAGGGCAGTCAACACATACAAGAAGACATAATTGATGTGGGTATCAGAACAGGCCACTTGGATAATCTGAGTCAGTTCACAGAAAAAATGTGGTATTTCAGTGTCTGTACAGAAGTTCAGCCGTGTGATCAAGACAATATGAAGCAGGGAGACCCAGAAAAAGATGACCCAAGACACCAGAACCAACAAGACACAGAACCGGGGGCTCATGATGACTGTATAGTGCAGGGGGTGACAGATGGCCACAAATCGGTCATAGGCCATCATGGTCAGGAGGAAATTGTCCAGTCCAGCAAAAATCATGAAGAAATACACCTGAATGAGGCATCCTATGTACGAAATGTCTTTGTTCTGTGTCTGGATGTTCACCAGCATCTTTGGGACCATGGTAGTAACGAAACAGATGTCAACAAAGGACAGGTTGGAGAGGAAGAAGTACATGGGGGTGTGGAGGTGAGGGTCAGAGGTAACCGCCAGTATGATGAGTAGGTTCCCAAGCACAGCGACCAGGTACATAGACAGGAAGAGTGCAAAGAAGAGGGGCTGAAGTTCAGGATCCTCTGAGAGGCCCAGCAGGAGGAATTCTGAAAATTTTGTTTGGTTTTCTGCTTCCATGTATTTAGTGTGTAGGCTGGAGAAGGTAAGAGCAACATTCAATGAACTGCCAAATGGCATCTCAGCTAGTCATCACCTTTACAGTACCACCTGCATTTTGTTATTAAGTCCTTCCATTGACTGTGACTCTCAGTTACAGGTAGCCCTTTTCATTTTAAACATATATAATTATTCAGACACTTTAATTCAGCAGAAATTTCTCTTTTTAGCTTCTATTCACTGGTTCTAATTATCCTATTTGAATCTATACTCATAACCCAATTTTCAAGCTAATTGGAAACATTTAATGTGAACTCCCAAGTATGATCTTTCCCCTGATAATCTCCATGCCTCCTCCATTCTGGTAACTCTATGTTAGTGATTAAAGGTCATCTGAGCTGAAAATCCATGTCTTAAATGTGACCTGTCACATCCTATTGATGTAACAGTTAACTTTTTGTGCCTTATTTTTTTTTCTTTTTTAAAAAATCTGGTTATTGCTATTACCTTCTTTGCAAGGTTTAGAAATGCCTTTGTGAACAGGAGGATCTGTTTTAAAAATAACCCCCACCCCCCAGAAAAAATCCAAACCCATTGCCGTTGAGTTGATTTTAACAAAAACAACTCTATAAGACAAAGTAGAACTGCCCTACCATGTTTCCAGGTCTGGTATCCTTAAGGAAGAAGACTGCCACATCTTTTTCCTGTGGAGTTGCTGGTAGATTCAAACCGCTTACCTTCTGGTTAACACTAGAGTGTTTAGTCGCTGTGGTACCAGGGTTTCTAATTAGTAATAGCTATTATCTTTTTTTTTTTTTATTATCGACGGCAATGGGCTTGGGCTTGGCTTCTTCATTATTATTATTAATCTGTTCTTTTTATGATAACTATTTTAGATACATAATTCTCCAAAGCTACAGTATAAAGCTGTGATTTCAAAAATGAGGGTTTGAATCATACTGCCTGGAATAGAATTTTGGTTTTACCAACTTACTATCTTATGTGACCATGAGAAAATTACTTAATCTCTCTTAACTGCAGATACCACCTTCTCAAATGAGAGTGCTAAATATTCCCAACATAATGAGATCGATGAGTGAATTAAATGAGACGATGCATGTCATTTTTCTAGTGGTGTGCCTGTGATATAGAGCAGGCACCTGATAATTGTGAGCTTCTGTTTTTTTTTTTTTCACTATCACAATAAACCTGCCTTGCATGTCCATCGATTATCAATAGCTCTTTTAAACTATGGCAGCCATAAAGCAAGGATGGAATTGTGATAAGTATAAACAAAACAGGTCTGTTACCTCTTTTGATCTCCATGCAGCTCTTCCAATTAGTGAAGATCCCTATGGCTCCTTATTGCAGAAACCACCTGCCAAATGGATTCTTCCAAGAAGGGAAAAGGCCAAGTGGACTCTGTAAATAAGAGGAGGAAATAGAAGAGCACAACCATTGAAATGAAATACAAAGTATGTGTGTACTCATGTGTACATGCTCTTGAAGAAGGACGTGTTGCACTAAAATCAGTGGAGTTTATTACAAAGTATAGGATGGATAAACTAGATTAAAATATCAAAAACTTCTATACAGCAATTATACCAAAGAAAACTAAAAGTCAAACTTAAGATATGAAAATTTAAACTTAAGTCAAAAAGTCAAACTTAAAAAACCAAAACCAAACCCAGTGCCTTCGAGTTGATTCCAATTCATGGAGACCCTATAGGACAGAGTAGAACTGCCTCATGGAGTTTCCAAGGAGCGCCTGGCAAATTCGAACTGCTGACCCTTTGGTCAGCAGCCTTAGTACTTAACCACTACGCCACCAGGGTTTCCAAACTTAAGTCAAACTTAAGATTTGAAAATTTCCAAAAAAGAAAAATAGTATTATTCATGCATAAAATATGGAAATTAATTAAAAAGAGAAAAAAAATTGTGGGTATATAATTTAGTCTGGGTCTATGAGTGAAAAAAAAAAAATTTTTTTCTTTTTTTCCTATGAGTAGGAAAGATTTTCTCTGAAATAGGATTCTTTGAATTGACAGAGGAAGAATAGGTAATTGTTATTCATAGGAAGTAAGAAAAGGGAAAGCACAATAGACTGAGAGAATAGAAGGTTAATTCCCTGTGGGGCAGTGAGCTTGGTAACAGAAGGGATTTGAGAGACCAGTGAGATGAAGAACAGAGAATGACAGATAGGAAGGACTGAGCTTATGACTCCCACAAATAGAGCATGCAGAACTACTCATTGATGTGTCTCTTACATGGGTACTTTTATGTTTACTTGTGTGTCAGAGGTTGTGACTTTGTTTTCTCACCATTCCCTTAACCCAATATAGAATGGCTGTTTCTAAACCACAGCCAACAGGATAATCTCTATTAAAACCCTAAAATATTTGTGCTAAATTCATGAATAAGCCAAGGACATCTAATTCCACTTTAGTCATTCTCCTGTATCACTTAAGATGAGAAATGAAATAAGTCTGAGTATTAAAACCTCAAAAATAATTTTACTATTTACAGATGATATTGAGGACACTGAGTAGAAATAACATAAAAATAGAACTTTTAAGTGCTATCAGTAAGTTGGCAGTGTATTCAACAAATATTTAAAAATCAGTAAATTTCCATTTGGAGGAAAAATGCTTAGGGAATATATAGAAAAACCCAAACACTTTAGGAACAAAACAATACTTCCCTTATAGTAGATTTTCTTTAAACAGGTAATAGATAAATTACTGGATGTACGAAATCTAACAGCAATCTTTAATTTATAGAAGAGAGAAGAGAAGTGATGTTTGATGAGAGAGATAAGATAAAATGTCATAACGGGTTGAGTCAGAGTTTCTTTGGAAAAATTACCCATTCAAGAAATGGCCATTTCCCTTCGGGGGTCTTAAATGCTAGCAAGCAGCCATCTAAGATGCACCAATTGTTCTCAACCCACCTGGAGCAAAAGAGAATGAAGACCACCAAAGAAACAAGGTAATTATAAGCCCAGGAGACAGAAAGGGTCACAAACACCAGAGCTTATATGAGCCTCAGACCGGAAGAACTAGATGGTGCCTGGCTACAAGCAATGACTGTCCTGACAGGGAACACAACAGAAAGCCCTCAGGAGCAGGGGAGCAATGAGATGCATACCTCAAATTTTCGCACAAAGACCAGACTTAATGGTCTGACTGGACTAGAAGGACGCCAGAGGTCATGGTCCCCAAACCTTCTGTTAGCCCAAGACAGGACCCATTCCCAAAGCCAACTCTTCAGACAGGGATTGGACTGGGCTGTGGGATAGAAAATACTACTGGTGAAGAGTGAGCTTCTTGGATCAAGTAGACACATGAGACTATGTGGGCAACTCCTGTCTGAAGGGGAGATGAGAGGGTGGGGGAGGGTCAGAAACTGGCCGAATGGACATGAAAATAGAGTGGAGGGAAAGAGTGTGCTGTCTTATTAGGGGGAGAGCAACTAGGAGTATATAGCAAGGTGTATATAAATTTTTGTATGAGAGACTGAATCGATTTGTAAACTTTCACTTAAAGCACAATAAAAATTTTTTTAAAATTCTACATAAACAAATTGAAAGAGCCCTTGAACCAGACAAAATTCAGGACACCCAGTTAAGCTTCAGATAAACAGTGAATATTATTTTAGTATAAATATTACATGTGACATGCAATATTGCATGGGACATAGTTATATTAAAAATAAAAAGTATTATCTGAAATTCAAATTTAAATGGGTGTCCTGTATTCTTATTCAATGAATTTAGCAATCCCTACCCTGAGCATATGGCAGAAAATTAATATCAAGAATGCTTATCTGAATTATATGAACTCCCCCCACATGAGAATGTCAGAGAAAGCTATCAGAAGGCTAGAATCTTCTTGGAGACCATGTGTCAATATTCATGTTGGGGAGGAAGTTCCTTGATTCCCACTCCATCTCTGGGACCATGTTATTCTTCTAGCTGCTGTACCCTGAGGAGTCCCCTTAGGTCAATAAAAATGAATGACATTGCGTATTTCCCCCTTTGCACAAGTAAGTGTTGATCATCTATCATCTTTCCCTTTTCTCCCAGTGCTTCTTAGTAACAACCTCAGTTGCTAATGTCAAAAAGGAACAAAAAAGATTCTCTTGTCATAAAAGTTCTTCTAACACTTTTTTTGTTATACACTGTGGTGCCATAGCTAGCTGAAAAAGGAATCTTTCAAACCATCAAGGGAGGAAGGAAGGGCTGTTGCAAACTCAAAATTACAAAAAAACAGAAAATTGTTAAAGCTGCAACTGATCCCATTCTAGCACTTTCAACAGTTTCTTTCCTCTTTCAGAATTTTGACAGTTTAACTTTTAAGAAAAATTGGGGACAGGAGTAGACAAAAGATAATAAACTAATAAAGTCTATAGCTACAAAAAAAAAAAAGAAAAGAAATGGCCCTTTCCAACTCTTCTTGGAAAGAGGTTCTAGATTACAGAAAGACAAAGAAGAAACAGAATGAGAGCTGGAAAAGACTGGCTACAGTGGAAAGTAAAGTGCATTCAAAGGACAGGGAGCTCACATTCCTAAGCAAATATGGAAGGTTTCAGTATCCTTACCAGAGAGATGAGGCCCAGTACATACTTTTGTTCCTCTTTTCCTTCTTACTCCACCAGCCCTGAAGGGAACACACTAACTCTTTCTAATGGTGTCACTGAACCAGTTTCTCTTCTCCATTGTCTGTCTTTGACAAGCCAAATTTTGTTTTCACCAAGGCTGGGGTCAAATATTTACATGGTGAGGGACAATGACGAGATGTTTAGAGTTTGCTGAGTCTCCTGAGTTGACTCTCAGAGCTCTTCATTAAAAAAATTGTCCTATTCTCCCCTTACTTTCTAAATAATTCACCTCCCAGGGGTACAAAAAAATAAAAACCCATTGCCTTCAAGTCGATTCCAACTCCTAGCGACCTTATAGGACAGAGTGGTGTTGCCCGAGAGGGTTTCCAAGGAGCAGTTGGTGGATTCGCCCTTTGGGTTAGCAGCCAATGTCAAAAACAAACAAACAAACATTTTTCTGCCAATTTTGTCTCTTTGTAGACAGCAATGGGGGGAGGGGTGGGGAGGGGTTTCTGAGATGGATTTTTTCCTCCAAGGAGAAATTCTTCTGTTTTTAGTTTCATTTTAAAGTAACAATCTGTCCTTTAAGGAAAGTTAACTGCTACAAGGAACCAAACCTAGGAGCCGTCTTTCTTAGAGTGAAATCTCACACTGGGAAGTGTTTACCTTAAAGAATATTTGGCAATTTTATGGAACACTTGGTGTCCTCAAGGTTATGGAGGCAAACGGGTTCTACCTGAAGAAAGGCAAGCTGGTCAATAGTTTTAATGCTGTTAAAGAACTAAGAAGACAAGGACTGAAAAATACCCCTTGATATGCACTTAGTGACATGAAAACTTTGTTGATCTTAGAGAGTGCTCTGTTTATTTCCTGGCTTTCTAAATAAAGAGGCAGGGTTAGAAATAATTCAGGTGCAGTGGCTAAAGAGTGATTGAGTATTGAAGAAAAAGTAGGCGGCGGATATAGACCTGTTTTGCAAAAGTTTGTAAGGAAATGGAAGGAAAGAGGCAAAGTATAGCCTAAAGTGAATTTGAAGTTCAGAAGAATTAAAAAAACAAAAAACAGTGGTTGTATGGGAAGATAATTAATTACAAAGGTAATCATCATATATAGCACAACATTTGAATACACAGGCAGTTATGACTACATAATTTTCCAGATGGTATATACACGGAAGAAGCCCTGGTGATACAGTGGTTAAGAGATCAGCTGCTAATCAAAAGGTTGGTGATTCTAACCCATCAGCCTTTCCGCAGAAGAAAAATGTGTCAGTCTGCTTCTGTAAAGATTACAACCTCTGAAGCCCTATGCGACAGTTCCATTCTGTCCTATAGGGTCACTATCAGTTGGAATCGACTTGATGTCAATGAGTTTGGATTTCATTTAGTATATACTGTAAATTAATGACAATCATAGTATTCTGTTTTCAAAAAGTGTAGAATACCTGGGTCCAGAAATCAAGCGGTGGAAGCATAAATGGCCCAACATAACATCACCTCCAGTAACCCACCTGGGGAGTTTGTGCTTCAGATTTCCTCAACTCTGGACCCAACTCATAAGGAGAGTTTTTCCATTTTGTATTGCCACCAGAAATATCTACACATCCTCACCAAATCTGTTATTTTATCTTTTTTATTATTTCTATCATTATAAACCCTCAAGTGTCTGTCAGTTTGCCATACTGTGGGAGCATGCCTGTTGCTGTGATGCTGGAAGCTCTGTTACCAGTTTTCAAATACCAACAGGGTCACACATAGCAGACACATTTCAGCTGAGCTTCCAGACTAAGGGAGACTAGGAAAAAGGGCCCGGTGGTCTACTTCGGAAAAGAATTAGCCACTGAAAACCTTTTGAATAGCAGCGGAGCATTGTCTGATACAGTCCCAGAAGTTGAGTCCCTCAGGTTGGAAGCCACTCAAAACACAACAGAGGAAGAGCTACCTCCTCAAAGTAGAGTCAACATTAATGACATAGATGGAGCCAAGCTTTCAGGACCTTCATTTGCTGATGTGGCATGACTCAAAATGGGAGAAACAGCTGCAAACGTCCATTAATAATTGGAACCTAAAATGTCCAAAGTACCAATCAAGGAAAATTGGAAATAGTCAAAAAAGAAATGGCAGGCAGAACATCAGTATACTAGACAATAGTCAGCTGAAATGGACTGGTATTGGCCATTTTGAATTGGACAATCATGCAGTCTACTTTTGGGAATGAGAAGTTGAAGAGAAATGGCATTGCATTAAGCATCAAAAAGAGCATTTCAAGATCTATCCTGAAGTGCAATGCTGTCAGTGATAGAATAACATCCATAAGCCTACAAGGAAGACCAGTTAATGCAGCTGTTATTCAAAGTTATGCATCAACCACTAAAGCCAAAGATGAAGAAATTAAAGATTTTACCAACTTCTGAAGTCTAAAATTGATCAAACGTGCAATCAGGATGCATTGATGATTACTGGTAATTGGAATATGAACGTCGGAAACAAAGAAAAATAACTGGTGTTTGGAAAATACGGCCTTGATGATAGAAACAATTCCAGAGATCACATGATGGACTTTTGCAACACCAACAACTTCTTTATTGCAAATATCCTTTTTTTTCACCAACTAACACATGACCTTATGAGCCGGAATACACAGGAATCAAAGCAACTACCTCTGTGGAAAGAGTCGACTGAAAAAATATCATCAGTCACAACAAGGCCAGGGACCGAATATGGAACAGACTATCAATTGCTCGTACACAAGTTCAGGTTGAAACCGTAGAAAACCAGAACAAGTCCACGAGAGCAAAAGTACGACCTTGAACATATTCCTCCCAAATTTAGAGACAATCTCAGCAATAGATTTGACGAGTTGAACACAAATGATTAAAGAGGAGACAAGTTGTGGAATGCCATCGAGGACATCATACATGAAGAAAGCAAGAGGTCATTAAAAAGAGAGGAAACAAAGAAAATTCCAAAATGGTTGTCAGAAGAGACTCTGAAACTTGCTTTTGAACGTTGCGTAGCTAAAGTGAAAGGGAGAAACAACTAAGTAAAAGAGCTGAACAGAAGATTACAAAGGGCAGCTGGAGAAGTCAAAGTAAAGCATTATAAAGACTGGCGCTAAGACCTAGGGGTAGAAAACCAAACAGAAGAACACACTTAGCATTTCTGAAGCTGAAAGAACTGAAGAAAAAATCCAAGCCTGGAGTGGCAATACTGAAGGATTCTACAGGGAAAATATTAAAAGATGCAGAAGCATTAAAAGAAGTGAGAAATAGTTTAAACTGAGAAGAAAACATTCTTTTGTGGTTAGGAGAGGGGGGAGGGAGAGAGGGTGGGAGAGGGGCATTCACTAATTAGACAGCAGATAGGAACTACTTTAGGTGAAGAGAAACGCAGCACACAATACAGGGGAGGTCAGCACAACTGGACTAAACCAAAAGCAAAGAAGTTTCCTGAATAAACTGAAAGCTTCGAAGGCCGGTGTAGCAGGGGCAGGGGTCTGGGGACCATGGTTTCAGGGGACATCTAAGTCAATTGGCATAATATAATCTATTAACAAAACATTCTGCATCCCACTTTGAAGAGTGGCGTCTGGGGTAATACTATCTCTCTATGAGCTATCTAAGGTGTATCAATTGGCCTCAATCCACCTGAATCAAAGGAGAATGAAGAACACCAAGGACACAAGGTGATTACAAGCCCAAAAGACAAAAAGGGCCACATGAACCAGAGACTACATCATCCTGAGACCAGAAGAACTAGATGGTGCCCGGCTACAACCGATAACTGCCCTGACAGGGAACAAAACAGAGAACCCCTGGGGAAGCAGGAGAGCAGTGGGATGCAGACCCCAAATTCTCATAAGACCAGACTTAATGGTCTGACTGAAACTGGAAGGACCCTGGTGGTCATGACCCCCAGACCTTCTGTTGGCTCAGGACAGGAACCATTCCCAAAGCCAACTCTTCAGACATAGATTGGACTAGACAGTGGGTTGGAAAGGGATGCTGGTGAGGACTGAGCTTCTTGGATCAGGTGGACACTTGAGACTATGTTGGCATCTCCTGCCTGGAGGGGAGATGAGAGGGTGGAGGGGGTTAGAAGCTGGTGAAATGGACATGAAAAGAGAGAGTGGAGGGAGAAAGCGGGCTGTCTCATTAGGTGGAGAGTAATTGGGAGTGTGTAGCAAGGTGTATATGGGTTTTTCTGTGAGAGACTGACTTGATTTGTAAACTTTCACTTAAAGCACAATAAAAATTATATAAAAAAGAAAGAAGATGGAAGGAATACACAGAGTCACTATGCCAAGGATAATTGGTTGACATTCAACCATTTCAGGAAGTAGCATATGGTCAGCAACCAATGGTACTAAAGGAAGAAGTTCAGTCTGTACTGAAGACTTTGGTGAAAAACAAGGCTCCAGGAGATGGCAGAATACCAATTAAGATGTTTTGACAAATGGATGCAACACTGGAAATTCTCACTCATCTATGCCAAGAAGTTTGGAAGATAGCTACCAGGCCAATTGAATGGAAGAGATCCAATTTTTGCCTATTCCCAAGAAAAGTGATCCAACAGAATGAGGAAATTATGGGAAAATATCATGAATGCCACACACAAAATTTTGCTGAAAATCATTCAAAGGCCGCTGCATCAGTGTATCAACAGGGAGCTGCCAGAAATTCAAGCTACATTCAGATAAGGACATAGAATGAGGTATACCATTGCTATTGTAAGATGGACCACAAAGATGTCAGCTGTTTACCTGTGTTTTATTGACTATGCAGTGGCCTTCCATTATGTGGATCATAACAAATTATGGATAACATTTGGAAGAACAAAGATTTCAGACCACTTAATTGTGCTCATGAGGAACCTGTACATAGATCAAGAGGCAGTGGTTTGAACAGAACAAAGGGATACTGTGTTGCTTAATGTCAGGAAAGGTGTGTGTCAGGGTTGTATTGGACATTTTACCAGAAGTGATAAGCCCCTGGAGAAGAAGATCATGCTTGGTAAAGTAGAGGGGCAGTGAAACAGAGGAAGGCCCTCAACCAAATGGATTGACACAGTGGCTGCAACAATAGACTCAAGCATAACAACAACTGGGAGGATGGCACGGGATCAGGGAGTGTTTCATTCTGTTGTACATAGGGTTGCTACGAAACAGAACTGGCTCCATGGCACCTAACAACCTAACAACAACTTTATTATTAAAGTCATCCTCATGGAAGTGAAGTCACATCTCAATGTGTTTTGATTTGAATTTCCTTAACGAGTAATATTGTTGAGCATCTTTCATGTGCTTCATACCCCTTGGTACATCTCTTTGAAAGAAATGTTTATTCGCATCTTTTGCCCATTTTTATTAGGTTATTTGGATGTAATTGTTGAATTGTAAGGGTTTCTTTTATGCCCTTTTATACCTGATATCTTCTGGCTCCACACCCTCCCCACCCCGCACATGGAAGAGGATCCTCCATCCAGCTACAGCAGATGACATTTTCCAGATTGTTATGTCCAGTTGTTCACAAAACCTCCTATCCTTGGAATACGTGTTCCATGCCCCAACCACCAGCAGAAAAGTTACTGTTAAAGATCTCAGTTCAAGCATCATCCCCTCTATGGAAGGCTTTTCCAATTCTCCTTCCCAAGGGTATAATGAAAACTTTCTCCTTTCTGTCCCCAAGGTCTCATTAACAAGTATAGTCTTCCATCATCATACCTGTGAAACTTATTGACCCTGTTCACAGGCCTGACAAAGTACAAAGAAAACCATGGCCTGGCTGATGTCATAAATAAATAAATAAAAGAAGAAGAGATAAGATTCACCTGGGGGTTTACTAAAACATAAATGGCTAGAACCCACCCACTTGCACAGTTTCTGTCTCAGTAGTTCTGTGGTGTGGGTCAAAGATTTGCATTTCTAACAAGCTCCCAGGTGGTGCTGAAGCTGCTGGTCCAAGGACCACACTTTCAGAGATTACTGGATGTTGGCTATGAATTGACTCTAATTCCAGGAGACCCAAAATGCCACTGTGGCCCGCCAGTCAGAGTGGGGGCATAAGGAGGTCAGGTTATTAATGGGGTCTTAGCTCACATCCATCTCACAGTAGGTCCAGTGGGTCTCTGAACCTGTCCTGTAGTGATATCTCCAGTTCCAGAATATATAATTGGAATAGATATACCCAGTAATTAGCAGAACTGCTGCATCGAATCCTGACAAGTGGAGTACGAGCTATTACAGTAGGAAAAGGTGACTGGAAGTCATTAGAACTGCCTCTACCTGGGAAAATAGTAAAATAAAATCAATGCCACATTCCTGGAGGGATTGCAGAGATTAATGCCACCATCAAGGACTTGAAGGATGCAGGGACGCTGATTCCCACCACATCCCCATTCAACTTGCCTATTTTATCTGTGGAAAAAACAGATGGATCTTGGAGAATGACAGTGGATTATCAAAAACTTCACCAGGTGGTGACTCCAATTTCAGCTGCTGTTCCAGATGTAGTCTCATTGCTTGAGCAAATTACTACATCTCCTGGTACCTGGTATGCAGCTATTGACATGGCTAATGCCTTTTTCTCCACACCTGTTTTGAAGGGCTGTCAGAGCAGTTTGTCTTTAGCTGGCATGGCCAGCAATACACCTTCAGTTGCCTACCTCACTGCTACATCAACTTTCCAGCCCTACATCATAATTTAGTCCACAGGGACCTTGATCACCTTTCCTTTCCACAAGATGTCACACTGGTCCATTACCTTGATGACATTATGCTGATTGGACTTAGTAAGGAAGAAGTGTCAACGACTTTGGACTTACTGATAAAACACTTCTGTGCTAGAGTGGGGGAAATTAATCCCACAAAAATTCAGGCATCTTCCACCTCAGTGAAATTACTAGGGGCCCAGTGGTGTGGGGAATGTTGAGACATTCCTTCTAACGTGAAGGGTAAGTTATTGCATGTGGCTCCCCTCAAAACTAAAAAGGAGGCACAACACCTAGGCGGCCTCTTTGGATTTTGGAGCAACATATTCCTCATTTGAGTATGCTGCTCCAGCCTATTTATCAAGTGACTTGAAGAGCTGCTAGTTTTGAGTGGTACTGAGAACAAAAGAAGGCTCTACAACAGGTTCCAGCTGCTGGGTAAGCCGCTCTGCCACTTGGGCCATAGGATCCAGCTGATCCGATGGTGCTCAAAGTAACCATGGCAGATAGAGATGCTGTTTGGAGTTTTTGGCACCTCCTTTTGTTAAATCACAGAGTAAAGCGTTAGGAGTTTGGAGCAAAGCCCTGCCATCCTCTGCAGATAACCACTATCCTTTTGAGAAACAGCTTTTGTTGTTACTGGGCCTTAACAGAGGCTGAATGCTTAACCATGGGACACAAGTCACCATGCAGCCTGAGCCGCCCCTCATGAACTGTGTGTTGTCTGACCCACAAAAGTCATAAAGTTAGACATGAACTGCAGCTCTCCATCATTAAATGGAAGGGGTATTTACGAGATACAGCCTGAGCAGGACCTGGAGGCACAAGTAAGTTGCATGAGGAAGTGGCCCAAATGCACGTGGTCTCCACTCCTGTCACATTACCTTCCACCTCCTAGTCTGCATCTATGGCCTCATGGAGAATTCTTTATGATCAGATGACTGAGCAAGACAAAACTTGTGCCTGGTTTACAGATGGCTCTGCGCCATATGCAGGCACCACTCGAAAGTGTACAGCAGCAGCACTACAGCCCCTTTCTGGGACACCCCCTAAGGACAGTGGTGTTGGGAAATCCTCCCAAGGGGCAGAGCTTTAAGCAGTGTGCCTGGTTGTTCACTTTGCTTGGAAGGAGAAATGGCCAGATGTGTGATTTTATACTGATTCATGGGCTATGGCCAATAGTTTGGCTGGGTGTTCAGAAGTTGGAAGAAACATGATTGGAAAATTGGACACAAGTATTTATGAGGAAGAGGTATGTGGATAAATCTCTCTGAATGGGCCAAAGAAGTGAAGATATTTGTGTCTCATGGGAATGCTCGCCAAAGGTAACCTTAGCAGAGGAAGATTTTAACAATCAAGTGATTAGGAGGACTAGTTTCCAGAAAACTAGTCATCCTCTTTCCACAGTTACTCCTGTCATTGCTCAGTGGGCTCATGAACAAAATGGTCATGGCGGCAGGGATGGACTTCCATTCACAAAGGCTGACTTAGCTACAGCCACTGCTGAGTGTGGCACCATCCCTCCAGGTGAACAGCCAAAAACCTGGTGGTAAGTTAATTACATTGGAGTACTCCCATCATGGAAAGGGCAGCATGTTGTTCTTATTGGAATAGACACTCAGGATATGGATTTGCCTTCCCTGCATGCAATGCTTCTGCCAAAACTATCATCTATGGACTTACAGGATGCCTTATCCACAATCATAGTATCCTGCAAGCATTGCCTCAGATTAAGGGACTCACTTCACAGCAAATGAAGTGCAGCAGTTGGCTCATGCTCGTGGAATTCACAAGTCTTACCATGTTCACCACCATCCTGAAGCAGCTGGCTTGATAAAGATGCAATTACAGCACCAGCTAGGTGTCAATACCTTACAGGGCTGGGGCAATGTTCTCCAGGACACTATTGCTCTAAACTAGTGTCCAGTATGTGGTGCTGTATCTCCCATGGCCAGGATTCATGGTCCGGGAATCAAGGGGTGGAAATGGGAGTGGCACCACTCACTAATACTCCTAGTGACCCACTCACAAGATTTTTGCTTCCTCTCCCTGAGACCTTACGCTCTGCAGGTCTAGAGGTCTCAGTTCTAAAGGGAGGAATGCTCCCACCTGGAGACACATCACTGATTCCACTGAACTGGACACTAAGAATGCCAACTGGCCACTTTGGGCTCCTTATTCCTCTGGATCAACAGGCAAAGAACGGAGTTACCATACTGCCTGGCTATTGTGATTGATCCTGATTACCAAGAGGAGATCAGGTTGATATTATATAATGGAAGTAAGAAAAGCCTCATGGATTGAATTATGTCCCCCCAGAAATGTGTGTATCAACTTGGTTAGGCCATGATTCCCAGTATTGTGTGGTTGTCTTCCATTTTGTGATTCTAATTTTATATTAAGAGGATTAGGGCAGGATTGTAACACCACTCTTATTCAGGTTACCTCCTTGATCCAATGTAAAGTGTGTTTCCCTGGTGTTTGTCCTGCACCACCTTTATCTCAAGAGATAAAAGGAAAGAGAAGCAAGCAGAGAGTGGGGAACCTCATACCACCAAGAAAGAAGCACTGGGAGCAGAGCACATTTTTGGGCCCAGGGTTCCTGTGCCGGAGAAGCTCCTCGACCAAGGGAAGGTTGAGAACAAAGACCTTCCTCCAGAGCCAACAGAGAGATAAAGACTTCCCCTGGAGGTGATGCCCTGAATTTGGACTTTTAGCCTACCTTACTGTGAGGAAATAAATTTCTGTTTGTTAAAGCCATCCACTTCTGGTATTTCTGTTACAGCAGCACTAGATGACTAAGACTAAGAGTATGTCTGGAATGCAGGAGATCCCTTAGTGCACCTCTTAGTACTACCATGTCCTGTTTTAAAGTCAACCCAAAACTACAGCCACCCAATTCTGACATGACTACTTCAGAAATGAAGGTTTGGGTCACCCCACCAGGCAAAGAACCATGACTAGCTGAGGAGCTTGCTGAGGGCAATGGGAATACAGAATGGGTAGTGGAAGACTGTAGTTCTAAACACCGGTTATGATCATGTGCAGAAACAAGGGCTACAATTGTCATGAGTGTTTCTGTTTTTTATGTGTGCATCAAATATTTTTGTTTTCTTCACTTATAAAATATAAGATGTAAACAGGGCTAGTGCTTTTTTGGTTGTATGTGTGTTCATTGTATCATGTTAAGCGTAAGTTTGACTTTATAATTGTCTTTATTCAGAGATTATGTATGGTTTAAGGAGATGCGTACAGGTGCCAAGTTGACAAGGGGTAGACTGTGGTGGTTAAGATTGTGTTTCAACTTGGTTAGGCCATGATTCTCAGTGTTTTGGCAGTCGTGCGATGTTGTGGTCACTTCCCTGTTGAGATTTGATATGTGATCACCCCAATGCTGGGATCTTCTGTGAGTAGCCACTCAGTTGAAGGGGAGTTTCCTTGGCCATGTGGCCTGCATGGAATGTGCAACATTTTGACAGCCTGCGGAGGCTTTTACTCATTCTGGACACTGCACCTACTTCCTGTTCATCTGACCTCTGATTCTTGGAACTTGAGTTAGCAGCTTACCTGCAATCTTGCCTGCCGATCTTGGAATTTGTCAAACTTTACAGCCTGTGAGCAACGGCCCTGCTGTCCAATCTGCCAATCTTGGGCTCACCAGTCCCTGCGGCTACATGAATCATGAGAAGCCTCTATCCCTGCCCACTGACTTGGGACATTACAGCCTCTACAACCTCGTGAGTCATTTCCTTGATATAAATCTCTCTCTCTATGTATATATCTATTTATACTTTTTCTTGGTTTCGCTTCTCTAGAGAACCTGGCCTAAGACACCCACCAATGAATATTCAGCCCAAGATGTCAGTAGTGCTTAGGTTGAGAAACCCTGGTCTAGCCTGTTGACGAATAATATTAAAAATATTATCTAAAACATTTCAGCCATTTTTCTATTATTATATCGTGGTATTGAAAATATTATCCCAAATAAATTTCAGTTTTTTCCATTTAGTTGGTGCTTCTTCATTTTTTTTTTTTTCATATCACTTTCCACAATTCAAATGTTTTTATTGGTTCTTTTGTTTGTGTTCTTTCTTCCCCACTGGAATGTAACCTATATAGGGACAGGAACTATTTTTATTCATGACTTTGTCCCTAGCACTTTAAACATAGTAGCTTCTTGACAAACATTCCTTCTGTTTAATAAATATATCAGTAAATCTCCTGGAAGCCTGAGATTGAAAATAAAACAAATAGGACAGACATCCTCCCTACTCTAATGAAATGTTTACAAATACACTAATTTTTTCCAAATATTTTAGAATGCCATCTGAATGGTAACCACATTTTGGTAATAAGTCTTACAAGGGGTCATTTTAATAAGTCATTCAATATAAAACGGAGAGCAGCAGGGTACTCTCCTTTTCTGCCTGTTTCCTATACAGTTATGGAAAGGATGTCATTTCTGGAGGACACTAGAAAAGCAATATACAATATTGCTTTATAAAATATTTATGGACATGGAGCACTGCCTGACTCCTATGTCCTGGGGGATGCCACATATTCAACACAATCTAAGATTCCTCTGACCAAATATCTCTGTCTTTGCAGTACATGAGTGTCTAAAACTGGATTGGGGTGACGATTGCACAATTCAAAAATTTACTTAAACCATTGGATTAAAACGATGGGTTAATTTCATGATATGGATTTATTCAAGGTGAGCTGAAAATATTTCCTTTAGTTTACAACAGTTTCTAGTACACATCAATATAATTACCATGATAAAATGACAAAAAACAAAGCAGCATTAATGGGATATTGCAATGATGAGAAATGTGCAGAAGTGATGGTCCCTTGGCTCTGGTGCTCAGCCAATGGGCTTGGGTAGGGCTGTTCAGTAGGGTGGTCACAGGGGGGCTCTCTGCAGTCTTTGCAGCCCTTGAGGGTTCAATATCCAAAATTCCTCATTAGTAAAACTTTTTTGCTCTCATTATAATCTTAGAGCATTGCAATTCCTTAAGGAGCAAGGCTCAGGCAAGGAGGAATATTGGGTTGGCTGATGCCCATACCCTGAGGTCAGAAATATGCCATCCTCTTCCCTTTAATTCTCCCTGCTCATATTCATTTCAGGCCCTTTGCACATGGCCAACCTCTCTCTGTAACTGGATGCTAACTTTCTTTCTTTAGGTGTACTCAAAGGCATCCGTATCCTAACAATATCAGGAAGACTGACTCCACGTTTAGGTTAAAAAAAATAGTTTATATTAATATTAAATATATATATATCTCCTGTATAAATACAAGTGATAATATTTCAAATGCACCCTCAAAGTACTAATTTTAAAGGCTAATTTTACATATAGCTCATTGAATGTTGCTGTTATTTCTACATATTATATTCAGCACTGCCTAATATAATCTTTGTAATCAAAATGGACTGAGGATATAATAGCCATTTTATGTCTTTTTTGAATTTTACTACCAACTTTTCCTAATTTCAAAATTCTAGTTTAAATACACTTTTTTTTCCATTATAGATCATAGGTTGAAATGATGGCTTTTTGTTATCAATGATGTTGTAGTAAATTAAAAATTATCAGGAAATTGTGAAGCTGTGACATTCTTGTGGTACTAAGAGTGATGCTGGGCCTTGTTTGTTATGACAACAAAGTTTTTTTACCTGAATGTTATTTTGCAGTAATTAAAACATAAAATACGGGTTCAGGGATAGACACAATGGCCCTATTGACCTTAAGAGAGAGCCTAGATATAGATCAATACATAAATGGACACTTTATTTGCTACTGAATTGAATTGATGGATTATTTTAATAAAAGGTGCTACAACATAAAAATGAATTGAAATTCTTGCCTCACATCAAAGGCAAAAATAAATTCTAGGTGGGCTCAAGCTTCAAATGTAAAAGACAAAGCTATAGATTGAGTTAAGCAGCAGTTTCAAAAACAACACCTACTGAGCACAATTCACTCAGGAAGTTCTGAGAAATACAACTATGTTAAAACTAAGAACATATACTCATCCAAAAATACTATAAAGGATATGCAGAAATCAAGACATTCACCTAAAGAATAAGTTAGCATTACCTATAACTGAAAAAGATTAATATCCTGGTTATATAAAGAACTGACATAAATTAATAAGAAATGGATAAACAGCTCGATAGAAATACAGGAGAGGAAATGTCCACAAGAGGGAAAGTAAATGGCCCATAAATATGTGAGAAGATGGCTTTACTTCATTAAAGACATGTCAACTAATGACATCATTTTTATATCCACTAAATCGTCAGAATAAATGAAAAGGTGTTGACGATTAGGTGTATCACCAGGAACTTCTTTGAAAGTTTAAAATGTTTCATCCACTTAGACAAACTCTTTGGAAGTTACTGAAAGAGAGTAAGTACTCTCTTGCACCCAAAAAGTACACCCCAGATATAAAAAAAAATCTCATTTCCACCAGGAGACAGGCAAGAGAATGTTCAAACAGATTTATTCATAATAGAAGGACACTAGCTACCAAAATCTCCAGCAACATAAAAAATGATATTTTGTAATGTCATGATATGTAATATAAATATATATAGCATTTAAATAAATGAATTACTCTTACACCCAGCAACACAATTGAAATTCAGAAGCACAATCAGGATACAAATTTTATACACTAATATTTAAATATTAACAAGTTCAAAAAGATGCAAATTTATAAATTGGATATGGATACACACAAACACAGCACACAGTGATGATTAAACAATAACCTTTAATCCCATTGACAGTTTCATAGAACATGATCAAATACTGGCAATTTCACAGATGTCTCACTTTTATCATGTAATCAGGGTACATTGATAATTACCGGTGATTGGCATGCAAAGGAAACGCTGGTAGCAGAGTGGCTAAGTGCTATGGCTGTTAAACAAAAGGTCAGCAGTTCAAATCCACCAAGCACTCCTTGGAAATTCTATGGGGCAGTTCTATTCTGTCCTATAGGTTCACTATGAGTCAGAATCAGCTCAATGGCAGTTTTCTTTTTTTTGTAAGGAGAAAGTTGGAGACAAAGAAGGATTGGTAGTTGGAAAATATAGCCTTGGTGATGGAAACAATGTGGGAGATCGCGTGATAGAATTTTGCAAGATCAACGACTTCTTCTTTGCAAATACCTTTTTCAGCAACATAAATGGTTGACTATACACCTGCACCAAACCACAGGAATCAAATCGACTACAGCTTTGGAAAGAGACGGTGGAAAAGTTCACTATCATCAGTTGAAACAAGGCCAGGGACCAACAGTGGAACAGACCATCAATTGCTCATATGCAAGTTCAAGCAGAAACTGAGGAAAATGAGAGCGAGTCCATGAGAGCCAAAGTATAAACTTAAGCATATCCCACCTGAATTTAGAGACCATCTCAAGGATAGATTTGACGCACTGAACACTAATGAGCAAAGACCAGAAGAGTTGTGAAATGATATCAAGGACATCATAAACGAAGGAAGTAAGAGGTCATTTATTAAAAAGACAGGAAAGAAAGAAAAAACCTGAATGGATGTCTGAAGAGTCTTTGAAATTTGCTCTTGAACTTTGAGTAGCTAAAGCAAAAGGAAGAAATGATGACATAAAAGAGCTCAACAGAAGATTCCAAAAGGCAGATCGAGAAGACGAAGTAAAGTGTTATAATGACACAAACAAAGACCTGGAGGTAGAAAACCAAAAGGGAAGAATGTGCTCTGGAGTTCTCAAGGTGAAAGAACTGAAACAAAAATTCAAGACTCAACCTGCAATATTGAAGGATTCTATGGAGAAAATCTATGGGGCAGTTTTACTCTGTCCTATAGGGTCGCTATGAATGGGAATCGACTCAAAGGCACTGGGTTTTTTTGGGTATGGAGAAAATATTAAATGACTCAGGAAGCATCAAAAGAAGATGAAAGGAATGCACAGAAAGTCACTAAACCCGAAAGAATTGGTCTACATTCAACCATTTCAGGAGGTGGCAGATGATCAGGAACTGATGGCAATGAAGGACGAAGTCCAAGCTGCACTGAAGGCATTGACAAAAAACAAGGCTCCAGAAACTGACAGAATACCAGTTGAGATGTTTCAACAAACGAAAGCAGCACTGGAAGTGTTCACTCATCTATGCCAAGAAATTTGGAAAACAACAACCTGGCCAATTGACTGGAAGAGATCCATATTTATGCCTATTCTCAAGAAAGGTGATCCAACAGTATGCGGAAATTATTGACCAATATCATTAATATCACACACAAGCAAAATTTTGCTGAAGACCATTCAAAAGCGACTGCACCAGAAATTCAAGCTGATTCAGAAGAGGATGTGGAACCAGGGATATCATTGCTGATGTCAGATGGATCCTGGATGAAAGCAGAGAATACCAGAAAGATTTTTACCTGTGTTTTATTGACTATGCTAAGACATTGAACTGTGTGGGTCATACCAAATTATGGATAATATTGTGGAAAATGAGAATTCCAGAACACTTAATTGTACTCATGAGATACCTGTACATAGATCGAGAGGCAGTCATTCAAACAGAACAAGGGGATACTGTGTGGTTTAAAGTCGGGAAAGATGTGTGTTAGGGTTTTATTCTTTCATCATACCTATTCAGTCTATATGCTGAGCAAATAATCCAAGAAGTTGTACTATGTGAAGAAGAATGGGGCATCAGGATTGGAGGAAGACTCATTAACAACCCAAGTTATTCAGATGGCACAACCTTGCTTGCTGAAAGTGAAGAGGACTTGAAGCACTTACTGATGAAGATCAAAGACCACAGTCTTCAGGATGGATTACACCTCAACATAAAGAAAACAAAAATCCTCACAACTGGATCAATAAGCAACATCAGGATAAATGGAGAAAAGATTGAAGTTGTCAAGGATTTCATTTTACTTGGATCCACAATCAACACCCAAGGAAGCAACAGCCAAGAAAACAAAAGACACATTTCATTAGGCAAATCTGCTGCAAAATGCCTCTTTAAAGTGTTGAAAATTAAAGATAGCACCTTGAAGGCTAATGTGCCCCTGAACCAAGCCATGGTGTTTTCAATTGCCTTATATGCATGTGAGAATTAGACAATGAATAAGGAACACTGAAGAATTGACACCTTTGAATTGTGGTGCTGGTGGAGAATATGAATATATTGTGGACTGCCAAAAGAATGAACAAATCTATCTTAGAAGAAGTACAACCAGAATGCTCCTTAGAAGCAAGGATGTTTGAACTACATCTCACATCCTTTATTCATGTTATCAGAAGGGATCAATCCCTAGAGAAGGACATCAAGCTTGGTAGAGGACCAGCAAAAAAGAGTAAGACACTCAACGAGGTGATTGATGCAGTGGCTGCAACAATGGGTTCAAGCATAAGAATGATTGTGAGGATGGTGCAGGACTTGGCAGTGTTCTGTTCTGTTGTACACAGGGTCACTATGAATCTGAACCGACCTGATGGCTCCTATCAACAATGACATTTGCTATATAGGGCTACCATATCAAAGTACGACAAAGCCGGTGGCTTAAAATGAGAAAAATCTTTTGTCTCAAGGTTCTGGAGGCTCAAAGTCTGAATTAAGGTTGTCAATAGGATGCTGCTTTTTCTTAAATCTCGAGGGGCAGATTTTTTCTCAGCTCTCCCAGCTTCTGGCATACCCAGTCATTCTTTGTTTTACAGCTGCAGCCTAACTCCATCTTCTTCCTCTGC
Source organism: Loxodonta africana (assembly GCF_030014295.1). NCBI lineage: Eukaryota > Metazoa > Chordata > Mammalia > Proboscidea > Elephantidae > Loxodonta > Loxodonta africana. Next base: position 20,169,347 of record NC_087344.1, read on the forward strand.
CTTCACATGACCATCTTTCCTCTGTAATCCTCTCTGTGTCTATACTCATTTATAAAGACACCACTCATATTGGATTAGAACACGCCCTACTCCAATAGGATCTCAAGTTAACTGATAATATCTTCAAAGACTCTGTTCTGGACAAGGTCACATTCACAGGTACCGGGAGTTACAATTTCAGCTTATCTTTTTGGGGGGCATAATATAATCCATAACAGGAGGATTCAGCAAAATAGAAGTAATCCCATGTTTTTCAAATATTAACTTCATGCTCCTCAGACTTCAGCATGGGTCAAAACCTCACAAAGTAATTTTTTAGAATGCTTATCTCTCTGATGTCTCCCCAGAGATTCAAGTCAGTAGTTCTTGGGTGAGATATGGAAACCTGCAGTATGAATAAAGGCCTTAGGTGACTCATCTTTGTAGTTGTTCTGGGGACATAAATGGAGGCAGCTTTGCATGAGAGGTCACCTGGTGTGCCAGGTGAGAGGCTGTCTTCACAGTGTGATGCTGAACACAATTCCATCACTATCATCAGTGAGGACCACAACAGAAGGCTCTCCAGAAACTCCACTGATTCTCCTACAAGACCTATGTAGTTGCCACCCCTGCACCACAGAGATGATTCTGACTGAATGTCCTGCTTTTTTTCTAACTCGTGGGAAAATGATCTTAATCCTGCTAACTTTGCTGTTCTCACATTCTGTTTTATACTCAACACCTCTTCCTCAAAATAAAGTTCATCTCCACAGATAAATTCTTACCCTAATAAATTCACAATAAACAGCTAGGTATACGTGAGATCAGACTTCCCCTTAAGACCTCACTGACATTTCATTTTACTTAATCATATTTCTCTGTTTGAATACCACCAGAAATTACAAAGAAAAAATGTAAGATTAGTTGAATAAGGGGAAAAGTTAAAAAAAAAAAAAAAAAACCTCGTATACACTGTGTTATGAATTGAATTATGTCCCACAGAAGTATATGTTGTAATCCCTAACCTCTATACCTGTGATTGGAGCCCTGGTGGCACAGTGGTTAAGAGCTCAGCTGTTAAGCAAAAGATTGTCAGTTCAAATCCACCAGCCACGCCTTGGAAACCCTATAGGGCAGTTTTACTCTGCCTTTAGTGTCTCTATGAGTCAGAATCGACTCAAAGGCATCCGGTTATGGTTGTGGTTACAATCTCATTTGGGAATAGGTTGTCTTATGTTAATGAGACAGGATTAGTGTAGGGTGTATTTTGAGTCAATCTCTCCTGAAATATGAAGGAGATTAAACAAGCAAGCAGAGCAGAGATTGGGGAAGATTGATGGCAAGCCACATGGAGATCTCTAAAGAACCGGAAAACAAGCTGAAGAAACAAGAATGTTCCTACAGAGCTGACAGAGAGAGAAAGCCTTTCCTTAGAGCCGGCACCCCGGATTCAGACTTCTAGCCTCCTAAGTTGTGAGAAAATAAATTCTGTTTGTTAAAGTCGTTCACTTGCAGCATTTCTTCTATAGCGGCACTAGATAAATAAAACACCCTTTTTTTTAAAACAATTTATTGTAGACAACAAACTAGTTTCCCATTCAGGAATTTGAATACAAACTGTTCCATGACCTCGGTTGCTATCCCCACAATGCATCAGCACTCCCGCTTTTCCACCAGGACTTCCTCTTTCCATTCCTCTTGTTCTCCTGCCCCTCTTTGCCTTCTTCTCTTTGTTTTTGGGCAAGTGTTGCCCATTTGGTCTCTTAGAGTTGATTGTTCTAAGGAGGGATCACTTTCCTCATGGGTGTTATTGTTTATTTCAGTCTATTATTTGGCTGAAAGGTGACCTCTGTGATGACTTCAGTTCCAGACTAAAAGGGTATTCTTAGGGCAGTAGTCTCAGGGGTTCCTCTAGTCTCTATCAGTACGTTAAGTTTGGTCTTTTTTTTTTTTTTATGAAATTGAGTTGTGTTCTATATTTTTCTTCTGTTCTATCTGGGAACTTCTATTGTGTCTGGAAAGACACACTTCTTATCAGTAAATCAGTGAAAAGGAATCAGACGAATAAGTTGACTGAAAGTTTACCAATGTTGCCTACTGATTATATTACTAAGACTAAGAAATAGATATTATATTTCCTGGTGATAGATATTATGACAAAGGTAAACCAATAAAACTGCTGATACAAGGGGTAGAAATACATGAGAGTGAAGAACTATAAGTCTTACAAATGATAGCAAGGTATAGAACACAACGATCCTAGTTAAATTTTATTGCGCATCATGTACCAAACCTGCAGTGGTTATGGGGATTGACTTTCCCACAGAAAATATACTCTACGTAGTCTATGGGGCAGTTCTACTCTGTCCTGTAGGGTCGCTATGAGTCAGAATTGACTCGACTGCACTGGGTTTTTTGGGTTTTTTTAGTCAGTCTAAGTCTGTCAAAGTAATTATTTTTCACCATACCAGAAATTGGATTAGGAAGGAGTATATGATCCTATTAATTTGTGATGAGATGGGAGGAGTGTCTTCTGTATGACTCCATGGAAAGGATCTATTAATAATAAAACTCTGTTGCCAATGATTCAGTTTCAACTCATACCAAACCAAAACCGTTGCCATCGAGTCTATTCTAACTCATAACAACCCTATCGGACAGAGTAGAACTGCCCCACAGAGTTTCCAAGGAGTGCCTGGTGGATTCGAGCTGTGGCCTTTTGGTTAGCAACCATACCACTTAACCATTACACCACCAACTCATAGCAACCCTCTATTAATAACAGACACTACTTGTCTGTCAGTTTGTCATACTGTGGTGGCTTGTGTGTTGCTGTGATGCTGGAAGCTATGCCACCAGTATTTCAAATGCCAGTAGGGACACCCATGGTGAACAGGTTTAGGGGCACTTCCAGACAAAGACTGACTAGGAGGAAGGACTCTGTTATCTACTTCTGAGAAAAATTGGCAAGTGAAAACCTTAAGAACAGAAGTTAAACATTGCCTGATATACATCTGGCAGATGAGACCCTCAGGTTGGAAGGCACTCAAAATATGACTAAGAGGCTCCTCCTCAAAGTAAAGTCGACCTTAATGATGGGGGTGGAGTCAAGGTTTCAGGACCTTCATTTGCTGATGTGGCACAACTCAAAATGAGAAGAAACAGCAGCAAACATTCATGAATAATCAGAAAGGGGAATGTACGAAGTATGAACATAGGAAAATGAGAAGTCATCAAAAATGAAATGGAATGCATAAAGATCAATATCCTAGGAACTGTTGTTGATGCTGCAGTTAGGTACCATCGAGTTGGTTCTGACTCATAGTGACTCTATGTACAACAGAACTTAACACTGCCCAGTCCTGTGCCATCCTCATAACCATTGTTATGCTTGAGCCCATTATTGCAGCCACTGTGTCAAACCACCCGGTTGAGGGACTTTTTCTGTTTTACTGACCCTCTAGTTTACCAAGCATGATGTCCTTCTCCAGGGACTGGTCCCTCCTGCTAACATGTCCATACTATGTGAGATGTAGTCTCCCCATCCTTGCTTCTAAGGAGCATCCAGGTTTTACTTCTTCCAGGACAGATTTGTTCATTCTCTCAGCAGTTCATGGTATATTCAGTATTCTTCACCAACACCATAATTCAAAGTTTTCAGTTCTTCTTCGGTCTTCCTTATTTATTGTCCATCTTTCACATGCTTGAGGTAATTGAAAACACCATGGCTTGCATCAGGTGCACCTTAGTCTTCAAGATGACATTTTTGCTTTTCAGCACTTTAAAAAGGTCTTTTGCAGCAGATTTGCCCAGTGCAATGTGTCTTTTGATTTCTTGACTGCTGCTTCCATGGGTGTTGATTGTAGATCCAAATAAAATAAAATCCTTGACAACTTCAAACTTTTATCCATTTATTATGATATTGCTTATTGGTCCACTTGTGAAGACTTTGGTTTTCTTTATGTTGAGGTGTAATCCATACTGAAGGCTGTGGTCACTAGCTCACTAGGTATTAGCTAAAATGGACTGGCATTGGCCATTTTGAATAGGACAATCATATGGTAAAGTATGCCCAGAATGATAAAATGAAGAACGGTGTTGCGTTCATCATCAAAAAGAACATTTCCAGATCTATCCTGAAGTACAATGCTGTCAGTGGTAGGGTAATATCCATAAAACTACAACTAAGATCAGTAAATAAAACTATTATTCAAGTTTATACACCATCACTAATGACAAAAATTAAGAATTTGAAGATTTTTACCAACTTCTGCTGTCTGAAATTGATCAAACAAGCAAATTAAGATGCATTGATTATTATTGGTGGTTGGAATGCAAAAGTTGGAAACAAAGGAGAAAGATCAGTAGCTGACAAATACAGATTGGTGACACAAAGGATGCCACAGCCATATGATAGACTTTTGGAAGACCAATGACTCGTTCATTGCAAATACCTTTTTAAACAACCTAAATGGCTACTATACAGATAGACTTTACCAGATGGAATACACAGGCATCAAATCTGTTACATCTGTGGAAAGAGATGATGGAGAAGCTCAACATCATCAGTCAGAACAAGTCCACTGCCCATCTGTGGAACAGAGCATCAATTGCTCATATGTAAGCTAATGCTAAAGCTGAAGAAAATTAGAGCAAGTCCATGGGAGGCAAAATATGACCTTGAGTATGTCTTATCTGAATTTAGAGACCATCTCAAGAATAATTTGACGCATTGAATACTTATGATGGAGGACCAGACGAATTGTGGAAAGATATCAAGGATATTGCCCGCAAAGAGCGCCCCCCCCCAAAAAAAAGGATGTTAAAATAACAGGAAAGAACAAAAAGACCAAAATGGATGTCAGAAGAGACTCTGAAGCTTGTTCTTGAAGATAGAACAGCTAAAGTAAATGGCAGAAATGATGAAGAAAAAGCTGAACAGAAGATTTCAAAGGGTGGCTTAAGAAGACAAAGCAAACTATCGTAATGAAACCTGTAAAGATCTGGAGTTAGAAAACCAAAAAGAAGAGCACTGTAGGCATTTCTCAAGCTGAAAGAACTGAAGAAAAGTTCAATTTTGAAAGATTCTGAGGTGAAAATATTGAAGCATCCAGGAAGTGTCAAAAGGAGATAGAAGGAATACACAGGGTCACTGTACCAAAAAGAATTGTTTGACATTCAACCATTTCAGGAGGTACCATATGCTCAAGAACCGATGGTCTTGAAGAAAGAAGTCCATGCTGCACTGAAGGCATTGGCTAAAAATGAAGTTCTAGGAGTTGACAGAATACCAGTTAAGATTTTTCAACAAATGGATGCAGCGGTGAAGGTGCTCACATGTCTATGCCAAGAAATTTGGAAGACAGCTACCTGGCCAACCATCTGGAAGAAATCCATATTTGCACCCATTCCAAAGAAAGATGATCCGAAGAATGTAGAAATTATCAAACAGTATCATTAATACCACGTGACAGTAATATTTTGCTGTGGATAATTCAAAAGCAGTTGCAGCAGTACATCCACAGGGAACTACCAGTAATTCAAGCCTCATTCAGAAGAGGTCATGCAATGCAGGATATCATGGATCTTGGCTGAAGGTAGAGAATAAAAGGAAGATGTTTACCTGTGTTTTGTTGACTATACAAAGGCATTCAACTTTATGGATCATAACAAACTATGGATAACATTGCAAACAATGGGAATTCCAAAACACTTAATTGTGCTCATGTGGATGGAATCTGTACATAAACTGAGAGGCAGTCATTAGAGAAAAATGGCATACTGTATGATTTAAAATCAGGAAATGTGCTTGCCAAGGTTGTACCCTTTCACCCTACTAATTCAATCTGTATTCTGAGCAAATAATCCAAAAATCTGGACTGTATCAAGAAGGGCTAGCATCAGGATTGGAAGAAAACTCATGAACAATACAGGTAACACAAACGCTTGCTGAAAGTGAAAAGAACTTGAAGCACTTATTGATGAAGATCAAATACTGCAGCCTTCAGTATGGATTTCACCTCAACAAAAAGAAAACTGAAATCCCCACAACCAGACCAATAAACACCATGATAAATACAGAAAGGCAGGAAGTAAGTTGCCAAGCATTTCATTCTAGTTGGATCCACAATCAGAGCCCATGGAAGCAGCAATTAGGAAATCTAATGAGGTATTTTGTTGAGCAAATCTTTTGCAAAAGACCTCTTTAAAGTGTTAAAAAGCAAAGATATCACTTTGAGGCATGCATGTGACCCACACCACAGCATTTTCAATCGGTTCTTATGCATGTGAAAGCTGGACAATGAATAAGGAAGACTAAGGAAGAATTGATACCTTTAAATTATGGTGCTGGGGAAGAATATTGGATATACCATGGGTTGCCAGAAGAGCCAATAAATCTGTCTCTGAAGAAATACAGACAATGCTCCTTAGAAGCAAGGATGGGGAGACTTTGTCTGATATACTTTGGACACGTTATCATGAGGGACCAGTTCCTCGAGAAGGACATCATGCTTGGTAAACTAGAGAGGGGGTCAGAAAAAGAGAGGAAGACCATCTACAACATGGTTTGACACAGTGGCTGCAACAATGGGTTCAAGCATAAAAATGATTGTGAGAATGGCACAGGACCAACCAGTGTTTCTTTTTGTTGTACATACGGTTGATTTGAATCAGAATCAACTTGATGGCATCTAACAACAACAATTAACAACAGCTTTAGGGACAAATTTTCAGCCTTGTGTATTTGAGCATCACATCTGCACAGGATGCCTGAGTCTGTTGCTGCCATTCCTGAGGGTAACCATTCCAAGAATGAAGCTACCTCATGGAGGACTGAATAAAGTCTTTCTTTCGATCTTTTTTTTTTTTTTTTTTTTTGCATTCCCTATCTCTGAAGTTCTTGTAATTAGGGGTAACTCTATGGTTTAAGCATTTTAGAGTCAGCGCTTACATTTTCTTATTAGAAACAAAGACTTCCTCGCTAGTAAGATTCAGTTATCACACAATCATCTGAAGCCACTGTGATAATCCAAATATGACAATTTTGTGGATAATGTAGGGGGAAATTATGGTTCACCTTCCATGTGGGAGACCCAAGTTTGATTTCTGGCCAACGAACCTTATGTGTAGCAACAACCTGTCTGTCAGTGGAGCATCCAGTGTTGTTATAATGCCAAAGAGGTTCCAGTGGGTGTTTCACACTAAGATGCACTAGAAACAAAGCCCTGGCAATTTACTTCCAAAATGTCAGCCAGTGAGACCCTATGGATCATGAAGGCCAACTTGATTTCAGCTAACAACAATGCCAACAATAGCAACAACCACAAAAATATGATGAATGCTAATGTTACCCTGGACACTCATGGTTTACCAGTGACATGTCATGGTAATAACTAAATTTGGGCATGAAAGGTCAGCTGTCTTGCCTTGCAGTGAGATTAAGTCTAGTTTTCAGTCACAGAACTCTACCCATGGCATCAGGCTGAAGCTAGTCTCTATTCCCACAGCTTTATCTACATCCTGCTTTCTGTATTTTGAGAATGTGCTACCAAAATAAATCAACCCTGCCTTAGGCTCTGCTTCTATAAAACCTGACCAAAGAGATTCAGCTTAGAGAATAAAAATAATTTGTCAAATAGCACAGAGCTACACAAAGAGAAAATTCAAATTTCAAACCTACATTGAGTTGCACTCAGCCACTACATTATGTCATTATTTTAGAAGAAAGTGTTGGTGGGAGAGTCAGGCATCCTGTCTCACAATTATTCTTTCACTTTGATGCAGTCTAGAAAGCCAGGCCAAATGTAGGTAATATAATCACTGAAAAGCAGGTATGCTCCTCATAATTTTTCTCAAAGCCCCCTTCACTTCCCTATTTCTCAGGCTGTAAATAAACGGGTTCATTATGGGAGTGACCACCGTGTACATCACTGAAGCTACTGCAGTCCTCCTAGAAGGGGTAAATGCAGCACTGATATATGAACCAAAACCTGTCCCACAGAACAAAGAAATTACTGAGAGATGAGACCCACAAGTGGAAAAAGCTTTATACTTTCCAACGGCTGATGGCATTCTCAAAATGGAGGAGATAATTTGAGCATAAGAGAAAATGATTCCAGAGAGAGGAATACCACCCAGTACTGTAGCTGCAAAGTATGAGAAGATGTTATTGATGAGGGCATCAGAACAGGCAACCTTGATGACCTGAAGAACTCCACAGAAGAAGTAAGGAATTACTAGCTCTGTGCAGAAGGACAGTAGCAATGACATCAGACTGTGGAGCAGGGCGTTCGTGATGCTAATGAACAAGGAGAGTAGAATCAGCAGGCCACAGATGTGGGAGTTCATGATGACAGTGTACTTTACTGGGTGACAAATGGCTACAAAGCGGTCATAGGCCATCACTCCAAGGAGAAAATTTTCCAAAGCAGCAAAAACTAGGACAAAGCACACCTGGGTGAGGCAGCCTGCATATGTGATACTGTGATTCTGTGCTTGGAGGTTCACTAGCATCTTTGGAATTGTGGTGGTACTGAAACAGATGTCAGTGAGGGACAGATTGGCAAAAAAGAAATACATGGGGGTGTGGAAGTGGCAGTCAAAGATGACAGCCAAGATAATAAGCAAGTTTCCTAGCACAGTGACCAGATATATGGACAGAAACAGACTAAATAGGGGGGCTTGCAGTTCCAGATCTTCTGTCAGTAACTGGAGAAAGAATTTTGAAATATCTGTTTGATTTCTGGGTTCCGTATTGTTGATGACATGACAGAAGAAACATAAGAAAATCAAATGTATGGTTCCTGGACCAGCGGCAGCTACCTCACCAGAGGCAAGCACGATGTTCAGAAAGTGGGAGAAGAAAATAAATGGGGTGTCTTCATTATGCATATTTTGTTACTTAAAAAAATAAACAATGCTGATATAGCAGAGCATTCTGGAAAGAGATAACATGGTGGTCATGGTCTTTGATTCAGTATGTATTGTTTTTGCACAATCTGCTGATATGATCATTTATAAATTTTGCAATTTTTTAAGGACAAATATATAGACTAGGGGAGCAGCCAGATGTGTCTGTCTGAGTCTCCACGACCTTTTTCATAGATCAGAGCTAGACAACAGAGATAATATGAAGGTATGTTAAGAACCAGAAGTGGGAAGATAAGGTGAAGCCAACCCCCTCCCCCACAAAAATGGAAGTAAATGTCAGAGGATTCTATAGCAGTCCTCCTGTTTTCTCAGGAGGAACATGGCCCATATCATTACAGAGCGAGAGAAGGAGACTACCAGAATGAGAGCTGCTTGAGCATTGATGCTAAGATACAAGGAAATATGTCAGGAAGATGGCAGAGAGCCAATTGTCCTATGGGAGACTCCGTTCATTTTATGAACGTACCTTATTCACAGCTTCATCTGGATAAATCTGTACTAAGATATCTGCCCTTAGCCCTCATTTTTAAATATAGCTAAGCAGTTTTAAGTTACCTGACTGATATCACTGAAGAATGATGCCTGAACTCTGCCCTGGATGGGGAAGGTGGAAGATGTGTCCTGAAGAAAGACAGAGGGACTGAATGAAGCAGGATGCTTCTGAGCAAGAAGGATCATCTGTGGGTGGAGTCTCAGGTGTGCTGCTTCCTGATGGGAGAGGACTGTTGAGTGAGTTGGTCATGGGCAGACTATTGCCAGTATCTGTCCCTGGGCAGGTAGTATCCAAAGTTTCTCATTAGCCAAACTGTTTTATTTTTATTCTGATCCCAGGACAATGCAAATCTGAAAAGACCAAGGCAATTTAAAAATAATAAAAAAAAGTATTCCTGTCCAGTAGATTCTGACTCATAGCGACTCTAAAGGACAGAGTAGAATGCCCAGTAGTGTTCCCAAGGAGTGCCTGGTGGATTCAAATTGCCCATCTTTCAGTTATCAGCCGTAGCTCTAAACCACTGCACCACCAGGGTTTCCGACCAAGACAATAGAAGAGGAGAATTCACGATGACTGATTCCCAGTATCTGGATTCCACTTCTCTCCACCTCTTTCTGCTCACCTTCCTGGTGCATACTTTGTATAAATTGACAGGCCATCCTTCTCTAACTGAACTCTTATCTTCTTTATTTATATGCCACTAAAAGCATCTCTATTTTACCAATGATATAAGGAAGCTTGATGTTGATTTTATAAAAATACAGTTTATATATGTGGATATAAATATTATATTAAGATATTATAAAAATGTAAACATTAAGAGTTGTTTCTTTTTATGAGTCATTAATGTTTCACAAATGTTAATCTTCATCCTGTGTGTATTGCACAGAAGATTCCAAGCTATTCTCTGTAGTCAATTCTGACTATAATCACCGTTGAGAGACATAAAACCCACCCAGTGCCGTCGAGTCGACTCCGACTCATAGCGACCCTATAGACATATTACTCCCTTTTTAGGATTTACAATTTCATCACAGTTTTCCCAGTTTCATCATGATAGTTTCAATCTACATTGTTCTTCAATTTACATTAGTGGAAGGTGGGTTGATAATTTGGCTTTTGATTTTAATAGAGTTGTAAGAAATCACAATGTCATCACTAGTGTGCAGGTTTATCCACATTCTCAGTAGGCTTAGATGGCAGATGGTGAAGATGGTGTTCCATGTGAATACTTCCTTAAAAACCATTCATGTTAAAGAAAAAAATTTTAACTCTGGTGAAAGTATAGTCAGCCAAAGTTACAGGATTTCAACAATTTCTACATGTTCAATTCAGTGACATTGATTGCATTCTTCAAATAGTGCTACCATAGCTGCTACCTCCAAAACTTTCCACTACCAATGTCTTAAACTCACTACCCCTTATACTTTCCATCCAAACTTTTGAGTTGCCGTGGTCAATTTGATCTCACATAGATAATTCTTTAAAAATGTACAATGCCAATGGGCAAAACAATTCTATTATGAAAACACTCTGCATCCCACTTTGAATTGTGGCGCCTGGGGTCCTAAATGCCAACAAGCGGCCATCTAAAATACATTAATTGGTCTCAACCCACCTGGAGCAAAGGCAAAGGAAGAACACCAAGGTCACACGACAACTAAGAACCCAAGAGACAGAAAGGGCCACATGAACCAGAGACCTACATTATCCTGAGACCAGAAGAACTAGTTGGTGCCCGGCCACAATCGATGTCTGCCCTGTCAGGGAGCACAAGAGACAACTCCTGAGGGAGCAGGAGACCAATGGGATACAGACCCCAAATTCTCATTAAAAGACCACACCTAATGGTATGATTGCGACTAGAGGAATCCCAGAGACAATGCTCCCCAGAACTTCTGATGGCACAGGACAGGAACCATTCCCGAAGACAAATCATCAGGCATGAAAAGGACTGGTCAGCGGGGGGGAGAGAGATGCTGATGAAGAGTGAGCTAATTAAATCAGGTGGACACGGGAGAATGTGTTGGCAACTCTTGACTGGAGGGGGGATGGGAAGATAGAGAGAGAGGGAAGATGGCAAAATTGGCACGAAACGAGAGACTGTAAGGGCTGACTCAATAGGGGGAGAGCAAGTGGGAGAAGGGAGTAAGATGTATGTAAACCTACATGTGACAGACTGATTGGAATGGTAAATGTTCACTTGAAGCTTAATAAAAATTAAAAAAAAAATGTACAATGCTCAAAGCAGAAGTACTTTACTAATTAAGATAAGCCATGTTTTGTTTTGTTTTAAATTACCATTCAAAGAAGACTTTAGTGTATAATATTGGTTTATAGTTTAAAGTTTAAAGATTATTTCAGGGCCATAGTTTCAGGGGTTCATCCAGCCTCGATGGCTGCAGAAAGTCTAAAGCCATTAAAAATTTGAAATTCTGTTCCAAATTCTCCCCCTCCCACCACCCCATTTGATCAGAATTTTTCTATAGAATCTTTGATCAAAACATTCAGTAATGGTAATCAGGCATCATCGAGTTATGGTCTCATGGTAAAGGAGGCAGTTGTTCATGAAGGCAACCAGGCACACATTTGACATCCTTCTCCTATTTCTGACTGTCCTTCTTCCCCAGGTGAATGAAGACTAATTGTTGAGTTTTGATGGCCACTTGTAAGTTGAAACACCCCAGTAACTAGGCAAGAAACTAGGAGGTAGAACAGAAATACTGAGAAAAGAAAATTGGCAACAGATACTAGTGTTTAGTATTTCAACCTATCTTCCTGGAGGACATAACTTAATCCATAGTAATAGGATTCAACAAAATAGAAGAACATCACAGAAAATGATAAATACAGAACTCAGGATAGTGCTTGCTACTGGGAGGAAAGAGGAAAATGTGAATGGAAGACCCTTGAAATGGATTTCGTGGTGATGGCATTACTTCATTTCTTAACCCAGGGGTAGAAATATGAGTTTTCATTACATTGCCATTCTTTAAGAGCTACAAATACATTTCATACACTACTTTGAAAATGATATTTTAATAAGTAAAACTGAAAAGATTTTCAAATTCCAGATTCTTTCGTAGCCCATATTCTAATACATTCTTCCATGTTCTTCTAATATTTACATCATGCTTCTCAGATTTCAGCACACATCAAAATCTCAAAAAGGAGTTATTAACAATGCTCATCACTGGAATGTCTACCCAGAGATCAAAGTCAGTAGTTCTTGGGTGAGGTATGAACATACAGTATGAACATAAATGGAGCATCTTTGTACTAGAAGACACATGTTGTGCCAGATGAGGTGTCCTCCGAGTGTGCCGGTGAACACAATCCCACCACCACCATCAATGATGACCAGAACAGTAGGCTCTCTATACACTCCACTGATGGTACAAGACCTGAATTTTTGTCACACTCGTACTACAGAGATGATTCTGACTGATGACTCTGCTTCTTTGTGCCTGTGGTAAAAGCCACCTTCCTGAGCCTGCCACTTTCCCTCTTCTGCTGTCCTGACATGCAGTCAACACGTCTTCCTCAAAAAAAAAAAAAAAAAAAAATCCATCCCCACAGGAAAACTATTTTCCTCACAAACACACATTAAAAAGTTTCACATGAGATCTCTAAGAGTACAGGAAGCCCTCTAAAACTTCAGTGATTTAATTAATTTTATTCAACTTCTGTGTAGACTCACCAGGGTTGAGAAAGAAAAACTGCAAAATAAGGTGACTAAGGAGAAAAGTCTTTTGATTTCTTGACTGCTGCTTCCATGGCTTTTGATTGTGGAGCCAAGTAAAATGAAATCCTTGACAACTTCCATCTTTTCTCCATTTTTCATGATGTTGCTCATTGGTCCAGTTGTGAGGATTTTTGTTTTCTTTATGTTGAGGTGTAATCCATACTGAAGGCTGTGGTCTTTGATCTTCATTAGTAAGTGTTTCAAGTCCTCTTTACTTTCAGCAAGCAAGGTTGTGTCATCTGCATAACACAGGTTGTTAATGAGTCTTCCTCTGATCCTGATGCCCCGTTCTTCCTCATATAGTCCAGCTTCTCGTGTTATTTGTTCAGCATACAGATTAAATAGGTATGGTGAAAGAATACAACCCTGACACACACCTTTCCTGACTTTAAACCAATCAGTATCCCCTTGTTCTGTCCCAACAACTGCCTCTTGATCTATGTAAAGGTTCCTCATGAGCACAATTAAGTCTTCTGGAATTCCCATTCTTCGCAGTGTTATCCATAGTTTGTTATGATCCACACAGTCCAATGCCTTTGCATAGTCAATAAAACACAGGTAAACATCCTTCTGGTATTCTCTGCTTTCAGCCAGGATCCATCTGACATCAGCGATGATATCCTTGGTTCCACATCCTCTTCTGAAAACAGCCTGAATTTCTGGCAGTTCCCTGTTGATATACTGCTGCAGCCGTTTTTGAATGATCTTCAGCAAAATTTTGCTTGCATGTGATATTAATGATTTTGTTCTATAATTTCCACATTCAGCATTGCATTGGGCAAATCTGCTGCAAAGGACCTCTTCAAAGTGTTGAAGAGCAAAGATGTCACCCTGAAGACTAAGGTGCTCCTGACCCAAGCCGTGGTATTTTCAATCGCATCATATGCATGTGAAAGCTGGACAACGCATAAGGAAGACTGAAGAAGAATTAACGCCTTTGAATTATGGTGTTGGCCAAGAATATTGAATGTACCATGGACTGCCAAAAGAATGAACAAATCTGTCTTGGAAGAAGTGCGGCCAGAATGCTCCTTAGAGGCAAGGATGGCGAGACTGCGTCTTACATACTTTGGTCATGTTGTCAGGAGGGATCAGTCCCTGGAGAAGGACATCATGCTTGGCAGAGTACAGGGTCAGCGGAAAAGAGGAAGACCCTCAACAAGGTGGATTCACACAGTGACTGCAACAATGAGCTCAAGCATAACGACGATTGTAAGGATGGCACAGGACCAGGCAGTGTTTGTTCTGTTGTGCAAAGGGTCGTTATGAGTCAGAACCGACTCGATGGCACCTAACAATAACAACAACAAGGAGAAAAGTAACACCTCATATACACTCTGATCAATAAATCAATTAGACAAGATCAAAGCAAATAGGGGTCCAAAAAAGACTGTCATCTCTACCCAGACTACTGAATAATTATTCATTTGAGTATATTATTAAGACTAGTAAACCTGCTGAAAGATATTACAATAAAGGGAAACCAATAAAACTGCTGAATCAAGTGGTAGAAATGTTTGAGAGCAAGGAATAACAAGCCTTATAAATAACGGTAATGTATAGAACTAAATGATTCCAGTTGGATTTTATCGAGAGTTCTGTGCCAGCCATTGTATTAGTGGTTTTAGTGGTTGCAGGGGTTCACTAACCAACAGAAATACAATCTGCATGGTCAGCCTGAGGCTGTCATAGTACTCAATTTTTCCCATGCGAGAAGTTTAATGAGGAAAGGATGTATGATGCTATTCAAAGTGATGAGACAGGAGGAGATGTCTTCTGTATCACTCCATGGAAAGGTCTATTAACAATAAAAAACCAAACCCATTGCCATCAAGTCGATTCCAACTCATAGCTACCCTATAGGGAAGAGTAGAACTGCCCCATGGAGTTTCCAAGGAGTGCCTTGTAGATTTGAACTGCTGACTTTTGGTTAGCAGCCGTAACTTTTAAACACTATGCCACCAGGGTTTTCCTATTAACAATAGATCTCTATTAACAAAAGATCCTCTATTAATAGTAGGCCCAAAGAAGGAGTCAGTTTTGTGTCTCTGAGCATCAAAAGTGATTAGGACATCTGGATCTGTTGCTGTCCTAGAATGCAGCCACCTTGTAGGAGACTGAATGAAACCCTACGGACCTGTTCTTGTGCATTTTCTACCTCCGAAGTCCTTGTAATGCAGCAATTGTAATGAAAACCTGTTAGAGCCAAGGTTTATATTTTCTTATTAGAATCAAAGTCTTCCTCACTGATAAGGTTCACTTACCTCACAATCTTCTGAAGCCACGGAAATCATCTAATTTTGTCCCTTTTGTAGATAATGAAACTGAATATGATGAATGCTGATGTTACTTTTTACACATACAATTTATCAATGACATGTCTCAGTGATTACTGATTGGGGCATGAAAAGTAAGCTCTCATCTCTCACAGTGGGACTAACTCTAAGTTTCCATTCACATGGCTTTGTCAGTGGAATCAGGCTGAAGCTAGCCTCTGGCTGTCCCCACAACTTTGCTTTCATCTTTTCCTGGCTCTCTTCACCTTCTCCCACTTTCCTTCTGCTGAAATGGATGCCCTCACAACCACATAACAGAATACCTGCCTCAGGTGCTGCTTCTATAAAACTTGACCAAAGAAACTGGGGTTAGAGTGTTGCAAAAGGTTTTCACTGGCTAATTCTTTTCAGAAGTAGATTGTCTGGTCCTTCATCCTAGTCTGTCTTAGTCTGGAAGCTCAGCTGAAACCTGTCCATGATGGGTGACCCTGCTGGTATCTGAATACCGGTTACATAGCTTCCAGCATCACAGCAACACACAAGCCCCCACAGTATGACAAAATGACAAAAACTTGCTTTTGAACATCGAGTAGCTAAAGCAAAAGGAAAAAATGATACAGTAAAAGAACTGAACAGAAGATTTCAAAGGGCTGCTCGAGAAGACAAAATAAGTATTATAATGACGTGTGCAAAGAGTTGGAAGTAGAAAAACAAAACAGAAGACCATGCTCAGCATTTCTCAAGATAAAAGAACTGAAGAAAAAATTCAAGTCTTGAGTTGCAATAGCGAAGGATTCCATGGGGAAAATATTAAACGATGCAGGAAGCATCAAAAGAAGATGGAAGGAATACACAGAGTCATTATACCAAAAAGAACTGGCCGATGTTCAACCATTTCAAGAGGTAGCATATGATCAGGAACCAATGGTACTGAAGGAAGAAATCCAAGCTGCACTGAAGGCATTAGCAAAAGGCAAGGGTCCAGGAATTGAAGGGAATCAACTGAGATGTTTCAACAAATGGATGCAGCACTGGAGGTTCTCACTCATCTATGCCAAGAAATTTGGAAAACAGCTACCTGGTCAGCCAACTGGAAAAGATCGATATTTATGTCTATTCCCAAGAAAGGTGATCCAACCAAATGTGGAAATTATCGAACAATATCATTAATATCACATGCAAGTAAAATTTTGCTGAAGATCATTCAAAAGTGGCTGCAGCATTATATCCACAGGGAATTGCCAGCAATTCAGGCTGGATTCAGAGGAGGACTTGGAAACACGGATATCATTGCTGATGTCAGATGGATCCTGGCTGAAAGCAGAGAATACCAGAAAGATGTTTACCTGTGTTTTATTGACTACGCAAAAGCATTCGACTGTGTGGATCATAATAAATTATGGATGACATTGCGAAGAATGGGAATTCTAGAACACTTAACTGTGCTCATGAGGAACCTGTACATAGATCAAGAGGCAGTCATTTGAACAGAACAAGGGGATGCTGTGTGGTTTAAATTCAGTAAAGGTGTGCTTTGGGTTGTATCCCTTCACCATGCCTATTCAATCTGTATGCTGAGCATGTAATCCGAGAATCTGGACTATATGAAGAAAGGGGCGTCAGGATTGGAGGAAGACTCATTAATAACCTGTGTTATGCAGATGACACAACCTTGCTTGCTGAAAGTGAAGAGGACTTGAAGCACTTACTGATGCAGATGAAAGACCACAGACTTCAGTATGGATTGCACCTCAACTTAAAACCAAAAAAAAAAAACCCAAACCCAGTGCCGTCGAGTTCATTCCAACTCATAGCGATCTTGTAGGACAGAGTAGAACTGCCTGCAGAGTTTCCAAGGAGCACCTGGCAGATTCGAACTGCCAGCCCTTTGGTCAGCAGCTGCAGAACTTAACCACTACAACACCAGAGTTTCCCTTCAACATAAAGAAAACAAAAATCCCCACAACTGGACCAATAAGCAACATCATGATAAATGGAGAAAAGATTGAAGTTGTCATGGATTACGTTTTACTTGGATCCACAATTAACAGCCATGGAAGCAGCAGTCAAAAAATCAAAAGATGCATTCCATTAGGCAAATCTGCTGCAAAAGACATCTTAAAAGTGATGAAAAGTAAAGATAACACCTTGAAGACTAAGGTGTGCCTGATCCAAGCCATGGTATTTTCAATACGTGCGTGCAAAAGCTGGACACTAAATAAGGAAGACAGAAGAAGAATTGACACCTTTGAATTGTGAAGAATATTGAATATATCATGGACAGCCAAAAGAACAAACAAATCTATCTTGGAAAAAATGCAACCAGGTTGTTCCTTAGAAGCAAGGATGGAGAGACTATGTCCTACATACTTTGAACATGTTGTCAGGAGTGATCAGTCCCTGGAGAAGAACATCATGATTGGTAAATACAGTGTCAATGAAAAAGGGGAAGACCCACAACAAGATGGATTGACACAGTGGCTGTAACAATGGGCTCAAGCATAACAACGATTATGGGCATGGCACAGGACCGGACAGTGTTTTATTCTGTTGTATATAAGGTCGCTATGAGTTGGAACCAACTTGATGGCACCTAACAACAACAACTGAGTGAAGAAATTATTTGTCAAAAGTACAGAGCTACACAAAGAACAAAGTCAGGATTCAATCCCAAGGTGAATTGCACTTAGCCATTTTGTTATCTTGTCATTTTAGAAGAACATGGCGATGGACAGTCAGGAATTCTGGCTCATGAGTATTCTTCCCCTTTGATGCAATCTAGAAATCCAGGCCCAAAGCAGATAATTAAATCACTGAAAAACAGATATACACCTGATAACGTTCTTCAAGCCCCCCTTCATGTCCCTGTTTCTCAGGTTGTAGGTAAATGAGTTCATCATGAGAGTCACCATAGTGTACATCATTGAAGCTACTGCAGTCTTCCTGGGAGAGTGTGTAAATGCAGCACTAATATACATACCTAAGCCTGTCCCATAGAGCTAGGAAACAACTGAGAGAGGAGACCCACAGTTAGAAAAAGCCTTATGCATTCCACCTGCTGAAGACTTTCTCAAAATGGAGGAGGCAATTTGAGTATAAAAGAAAATGATTCCAGAGAGAGGACCACCACCCAGTATGGTAGCTGCCAAATATAAGGAGATGTTCTTGATGAAGGTATCAGAACTGGCAATCTTGTTGACCTGAACAACTTCTCAGAAGTAGGAGATTACCCAGTCTGTGCTGAAAGACAGGTGCAACACTATCAGGCTGTGGATCGAGTCATCCACAGTGGTAATGAAAATTGAGAGTAGAATCAGCAGACCACAGTGGCAATGGTTCATGATGACTGTTTATGTCTTGGTTGACAAATGGCCACATAGAGGTCATAGGCCATTACTCCAAGGAGAAAACATTGCAAACTAGCGAAAACCGGGACAAAGCAGACCTGGGTGAGGCAGCCTGCATATGTGATGCTCTGATTCTGTGCTTGGAGGTTCACCAGCATCTTTGGGGTAGTGGTGATGCTGTAACAGATGTCAGTGAAGGACAAATTGGCAAGAAAGAAATACACGGGGGTGTGGTGGTGGAGTCAGAACTGATAGCCAGGAAGATGAGGGGATTTCCCAGGACAGTGACCAGATACATGGACAGAAACAGGCTACAGAGGAGGGGCTGCAGTTCCAGATCCTCTCTCAGTGTCAGGAGAAGAATTCCGAAACATTTGTTTGGTTTCTAGGTTCCATATTAATGAATCTGATGGAAAAGATGAGATGACAAGACAATCAAATGTGTGGTCCCCATACCAGCCGCAGCTGCATCACCAGAGGCAAACATCATCTAGGTCAGGAACACGAGGAATGGAGGGGAATACAGTTAGTGCCATCTGTGTGCATCTTATTTGATTATTTAATAAAAAATACATGAATCTGGTCAATAGCTGAGCATCAGCATTTGTTTATTCTGGAAAGTAGTTAAAGGTGCTTTTTTTTTTTACACCATCTGTGTTGGTATAATCATTTTAAATATTTTGTAATTTTATAGGAAGAAAATCCTGGTGATCCACTTCTGAAAATCAGCCAAAGAAAAGCCTATGAATTAAAACAATTTGATTCACAACCGATTTTGGGGATGGCATAGGACCTGGCGGCTTTTCATTCTGTTGAGCATGGGTTGCCATGAGTTGAGGGCAAACTAACTGGCAGCTAGCAGCCACAACAACAATCTGGCTCTGGTGGACTTCCCTGTAGGTCCAGAATTCCAGCCCAAAAGGCATATTCTATCCAAGTGTGAATGGACACACCTACTCCAAGGAAAGATCTACCTTTACAAAGAAAAATATATTTACAGCCTCCCAGACATGAAGCATCAACAAAATTATTGTCATTACTATTTTTTAAAAAGGTAATATCATAGAGAAAAACAGAAGGAGGAATTCGAAGAGTCTGTTGACACTCCACATCTTTTTCCAGAGATTAGAGCCAGGTGACACAGATAATACAAATGTGTGTTAAGAACCAGGAGTGGGACGATAAGGCGAAGCTGATAGCCCTCCTATTTCACCACCACAAGAATGCAAGTAAATATCAGAGAATTTTCTGGTAGTCATCGTGTTTGAGAAGGGGCAATTTCTGCTCAGGAGGAAAACGATCTTTACCATTATAGAGACAGAGTAAGAGACTGGTAGAATTGTAGTTCCTTGGGATTGGTGCAAAGAGACAAGGAATCATGTCAGGAAGATGGAAGATAGTTAGGCAGGAGTCCATGGGAGACTTGAGTTCAATCATTTTGTGCATGTACTCTCTTCACAGCTTGCCCTGGATGAGCTTGTGAGGAAACTCCTGCCCTTATTTCCAAACAACTAGCGATTTTAATTACCTGGCTGGCATCACTGTAGAATGATGTTGACGCATTCCCTGAATGGTGAAGGTGGAAGATGTGTCCTGAGGAAAGGCAGAGAGACTCAGTGGGACACCTGGATCCTGAGCTTGAGGATCACTTGTGTGTAGAGTCTCTGGTGTGCTGCTTCCTGACTGCGGGTGAGGGGATATTGAGTCACGGGCAGTCACATGCAGACAGTTTTCAGTCTCTACATCCCTGGGGCTCAAATTCCAAAGCTTCTCATTAACCAAAAACTTTTATTGTCATCCTGATCCCAGGGCATCGCAAATCCTGAAAGACCAAGTCTTTAGAATGTGGAATTCAGGATGGCCCACTCCCTGCCCCTGTGAGACCAGCTGCATGTGATTCGTCTCTCTTTGTTTCTGCTCACCTCTATGTCACACAACATGAATATGTGGACACACGTTCTTCTCCAACTGGACTCCAGTCTTCTTCATTTTTTTTTTTTTTTAACACAACTGGTAGCAACTCTATCTTACCAGTGAATTTAGGAAACCTGACTCCTATTTTAGGTGTGAAGGGATAGTTTATGTATATGGGTATATTTATCAACACCCATGGAAGCAGCAGGCAAGAAGTGAAATGAAAATTGCATTGAGCAAATCTGCTGCAAAAGGCCTCTTTGAAGTGTTAAAAAGCAAAGATGGCACTTTGAGGACTAAGGTGTGCCTGACCCAGGCCAAGGTATTTTCAGTAGCCTCATATGCATGTGAAAGCTGGACAATGAATAAGAAGGATTGATGACTTTGAATTATGGTGTTTAAGAAGAATATTGAATAAACCATGGACTGCCAGAAGAACAAACAAATCTGTCTTGGAAGAAGTACAGCCAGAATGATCTTTAGAAGCTAAGATGGTGAGACTTCATCTCGTGTACTTTGGACATGTTATTAGGAAGGACCAGTCCCTGGAGAAAGCCATAATGCTTGGCAGAGGGTCAGCAAAATAGAGGAAGACCCTCAACAAGATGGACTGACACAGTGGCTGCAAAGATGGGCTCAACCATAGCGATGATTGTGAGGATGGCACATGACTGGGCAGTGTTTCGTTTTGTTGTAGATAGTTACCATCAGTGGAGACTGATTGGATGGCACCATCCAATCGTATATGTAAAAATATACCTAAGATTTTGTAAAATGCAAATGCTCTGTGTTCGTTCTTTCTGAGAGTCATCGAATGAACCTGAAACTTACTGTATGAATATCATGAATATCAAATAAATCTTATGACTTCATACACAAATTTAATCTTGTGGAAATTTTGTTTTTAACTACCTAAATCAGATCATTAATTGTTTTTGTTGTTAGGTGAGGTTGAAATGATTACAACTCACAGCAGCGCTATACAAAACAGAACGAGACAATGCCTCGTCCCGTGTCATCCTCAGAATTGTCAATATGTTTGAGCCCATTGTTGCAGCCACTGTGTCAGTCCATCTCATTGAGGGCCTTCCTGTTCTCCTCTGACCCTATACTTTACCAACCATGATGTCTTTCTTCAGGGACTCATCCCTCCTCATAACATGTCCAAAGTATATGAGACAAAGTCTCTCCTTCCTTGCTTCTAAAGTGCATTCTGGCTGTACCTCTTCCAAGACAGATTTGTTCATTTTCTGGCAATCCACGGTATACTCAATATTCTTCGCCAACGCCATAGTTCAAAGGCATCAACTATTTTTTGGTCTTCCTTATTAATTGTCCAGCTTTTGCATGCATATGAGCCAATTAAAAATACCATGGCTTAGGTCAGGTGCAACTTAGCCCTCAAAGTGACAACTTTGGTTTTTTAACACTTTAATGAGATCATTTCAACAGATTTGTCCAATGCAATGAGTCATTTGATTTCTTGACTACTGTTTCCATGAGCCATAGTCTAGGGGCTTCCTCCAGCACCTGTCAGACCAGTAAGTCTGGTCTTTTTTGGAAATTTGAATTATTTTGTACCATTTTTCTACCACTCTGTCTGGGGCCTTCTATTATGATCCCTGTCAGAACAGTCCATCGTTGTTGCCAGGCACCATCTAGTTCTTCTGGGCTCAGGATGGTGGAGGCTGTGGTTCTTGTGGTCCATTAGTCCTTTGGACTAATATATTCCTTGTGTCTTCGATTTTCTTAATTCTCCTTCATTCTGAATGGGATGGGACCAAGAAATACATCTTAGATTGATGCTCACAAGCTTTTAAGACCCCAGATGCTACTTACCAAAGTAGAATGCAGAACATTTTCTTTATGAACTATGTTATGCCAATTGGCCTAGATGTTCCCCAAGACCCTGGTCTCCAGGCCTCAGCCCCAGTAACTTGGTCCCTGAAGTGTTTGGATGTTTCTGGGAAGCTTCTAAAACTTTGCCTTGTTCAAGTTGTGCTGATTTCCCGCATATTGTGTGTTGTCTTTCCCCTCACCAAAGTTAATGCTTGTCTACTACTGGGTACTATCTAGTTAGTGATTTCCCCTCCCCATTCAAGCCTTCCCTTTTAACCATCAAAGATTGTTTTTTTCTGTGTAAACTTTTTCTTGGGTTTTTATAATAGTGGTCTTATACAATATTTGTCCTTTTGTGATGACTTATTTCACTCAGCATAATGCACTCCAGATTTATCCATGTTGGGAGATGTTTTGAAGATTCATCATTGTTCTTCATTGTTGCATAGTATTCCGTTGTGTATATGTACTATAATTTGTTTATGCATTCATCTGTTCATGGGCATATAGGTTGTTCCCATCTTTTTGCTATTGTGAAAAATGTTACGATGAACATGGGTGTGCATATATTTATTCATGGGACAGTTCTTATTTCTCGAGGATATATTCCTAGGAGTAGGATTGCTGGATCATATGTATTTCTATTTCTAGCTTTTTAAGGAGTTGCCATATAATTTTCTGTAGTGGTTGTACCATTTTACATTCCCATCAACAGTGCATGTGAGTTCCAATCTTTCCAAAACTTCTCCAACATTTGTTATTTAATTTTTTGATTAGTTCCATTAATGTCAGTGTGAAATGCTATCTCATTTTAGTGTTGATTTTTATTTCTCTAATGGCTAATAACTGCTAACATTTCCTCATGTGTCTATCAGTTGCTTGAAAGTCTTCTTTGGTGAAGTGGCTGTTCTTGTTCTTTGCCCACTTTTAACTGAATTGTTTGTCTTTTTGTTGTGGAGATGTTGAAGTATTCTATAGATATTAGAGATTAGATTCTTGTTGAGTATGTTATAGCCTAAAAGTTTTCCCAGCCTGTAGGTTCTCTTTTTATTCCTTTGGTGATGTCTTTTGATAAGCATAAGTGTTTAATTTTTAGGAGCTCCCAGTTTATCTTCTGGTATCTGTGCATTGTTATTTATGGTTTGTGTTGTATTTATGCCATGCATTAGAGCCCCTAGCATTGCACCTATTTTTTCTTCCATGATCTTTATAGTATTATGCTTTATATTTAGTTCTGTGATATATTTTATGTTAGTTTTTGTGTATGGTGTGAGGTATGGGTCCTGTTTCTTTCTTTCTTTCTTTTTTTTTTTTTTTTTTTACAGATGGACATCCAGTTTTTGACAAACCATTTTAATTCCCCTGGAATCTATTTCCTGGTTCATGGAATTGGGTTGATCCACACCATTTGCCCTAAGGTATTCTTTTGAAACTTGAGACTTTAATGAACTGATTTTCCTGGAATAATCTTCAAGTCAAACAGTATCCTAGTGAGCAGTTTAGTGGAGACTGTTTTGCCTCAGGTATTAGGTTCTTTTAAAGAATTGCCAACATACAGCCAGTTTTAAGAAGCAGGAACCCACAGTCTAACTGGAAAATGTATGGCATTTTCTTAGTGATTCTGCTGCTACAACTGACTGACCCTGGAACCCTGCATGTATTCTCATACTATCTCCTGAGAAATTAACATGACAATAACCTGCCTAACCTGTTTTCACTATCCCCTCTTTGACCTACCTTCCCTACATTTTTGAGTTGACTGCTGCCTGATTTGAATCATATCTACTCACAACAAAAATATTCTGTTACATTAATTTCTGGTGTTTCTCTGTGCATTTAGGTTTTTTGACAATTCCTGGCATCAGAAGTTGGATCAATAGCAAATGACTAACTTCCCCCAGAGCTCTCATTGGACAGAGATGTAATGTCCATAAAAGCCCTTTCAGCATACTGCCTCTGTGGAGCATCTGAAGGTCATCTTGATAAGCCCTCTCAGGCTCTCCAGCTCTACTCCTTTTGCATTTTAAGCTTGAATTCAATATTTATAATGAGTTTGGTGAATTTGGTGTTTTGCAGTGATTAGGGCTGTCTCAAAATGGGATATGCCAAATCCAAGAAACAGTGGATTTTCCTAGTGAAACTGGCTCACTACCTGGCCAAGAACTATGGATCTAAGTTTTGTTTGTATTTGGATTTTTGTTTGAGCTCCCTATCATCATCAGTTTATCAAATCAGAGACCATAGGCTAAAACTATAAACCTCTTAGGAGGAAACAGAGAGGCAAATCTTTATGATCTTGGACTGGAAAATAGTTTCTTAAATGTGGCACCAAAAGCACAGACAAGAACATTCACCCTCTTATAATATCAGTGAAACTCAGAGCTTCCAGGGATTGGGATATCTTTGTGGGGAGGCATTATTCAACTGAGTACAGAGGGGTTGTCTTCTGATGATTCCATGGAAATGCCTAGTAACAATAAACCCAGAGAAGGACAGCAAGTTTTCTCTCTCTGGGCATCATGTGCGGATATGAGACCTGAATCTGTTGCAACAATCAGGCGACCATAAAGGGAACCAGTTCTAGGATGAAGCCACCTCACAGAGGACTAAATGAAGCCTACTCTCTTGTTCCTGTACATTCCCTACCTCTGAAGGCCTTTCTTTGTAATGACATATAACTTTATTGCTTGAGGATATTAGAGTCAGTTCTTTTTCTTCTTAGAACCAAAGGCTTCTGCACTGATGAAATTCAAATACCTCACAATCATCTCAAATTACAGAGATCATTTTGTAGGTGATGAAACTGAGTCTGGTGGATGCCGATG
This sequence comes from Loxodonta africana, assembly GCF_030014295.1. NCBI lineage: Eukaryota > Metazoa > Chordata > Mammalia > Proboscidea > Elephantidae > Loxodonta > Loxodonta africana. The sequence goes on from NC_087344.1 coordinate 20,194,696, forward strand.
TTGCCATTATCAGAGGCAGTTTATCAGTGAAAGATCTCAGTAAGTACTAAATTGGGGCCTGAAAGGTCAGCATCCTTGTCTCACAGTGAGGTTAGTATGGGGTGCAATTCACAAACCTCTCCATTAGATCAGCCTGAAGTTACTCTCTTTAGATCCGTCCCTGCCTTGTCCATTGTCTCCTACTTGATTTTGTCTGAGAAGGCTACTGTTACCTGATCAGGATCCGTTCCCTGGAGCAGTCCAGCCAGTGAAACATACTCCAAGTCAGAAAGAGTGAGAAAGTTTATTAAGGAGATGCATACATCACCAGGGACCTGGCAGCAACACAGGCTGTCTCTATGGAGTCTGGAAGGGCAATTTTGACATTAGAGCTTATACAGAATCTTACAATGGTTACAAGTGTCTTTGTAGTCCCCTGCCAGACATTTCTTTATTAGGCTAAAAATATGCATATCTGATATCTGGGCTCCAGCTTTCCTGTGGGGGTTGTATGCCACAAGTAGTCCTGACAGAACAAAAGGTTATTTGCATCAGTTTAAAACAAAGACCAAAGTCATTAACATTTGGTCAAAACAAAATCATTAACAGATGTACCTGAAGGAGGCAGGCAGAGGAAGAATAACTTATAGATTTATCATGGCCTTTTTTAGTTGTGTTAAGCTCTCAGTTGCCCATTTTGAAAAAGGAGAAAACATGCTCGGGGTATTGGGGTCACACTACTAGCAACATCACTGTAATAAAAAGCCCTTCCTCAGGCTCTGCTTCTGTGGAACCTGCCCAAAGAAACTGTGTTTAATGAGTTGAAATAATTTGTGAAACAGCAGAGATTTAAACAAAAAAGCAGAGTCAGGTTTCAACCCCAAGTTGAAATGCACTTAGTGTAGTGAGTTTAATGAACTTCAAGGATGATCAAGAAAAAAGATTATGACCATGAGATAGCAGTTGAACAGCAAGCTGTTTTATTGGTGTGATGCATTGACAGCTGCATGTAGGGTGTAATCTCCCACAGCAGGAGGTCTTCCAGAGGCAAGAGGTGCAGGAAGAAAACAGAAGGGGAAGAAGGGATGAGAACTCCCAGGGAAGTGCAGAAGGAAGGAGGGAGATTATGTGTCCCTGTGAGAAGCCCTACTGCAGCAAGTTGGGGAGTCTCTGGGTCAAAGGTACTCCAAAGGCAGAGCATATTAGGATCATTATAGCGACAGGTCTTCGCCCATCTATGGATAGCAAACGCTGGGTGTATTTTTGTGGGATAAGTAAGGGAGGAAGGCTGTAAGTTGGTAAAATTCTGATTATGTGGGCTATTTTTAAAACAAGTATGTACAAGTTTGAGTTTGACACTGGCACACATTTCTGAGCTTGCTATGAAGAAGTACACAAATGGGGACTAATATACAGCGGTTGTTTTTGACTCTTTTTTATAACGCTTAGCCATTATGTCATCTAGTTAGGAATTCTGACTCTCCAGTATTTCTTTTACTTTTACTCATTCTAGAAACCCAAGCCTGAAGCAGATGACACAATCACTAAAAATAAAGCATCCTACCAATGATTTTTCTCACAGCTCCCTTCATGTCCCTGTTCCTCAGGCTATAGATAAAAGGATTCATCATTTGAGGGACCACAATGTACATCACAGAGGCTACCGTTGTCTTCCTGGAAGAGTGTGTAAATGCAGAACTAATGTACACTCCAAATCCTGTCCCATAGAACAAGAAAACAACTGTGAGGTGAGAACCACAGGTGGAAAAAGCTTTATATTTTCCAACAGCTGATGGCATTCTCAGGATGGAAGAAACAATTTGAGTGTAAGAAAAAATAATCCCAGAGAAAGGAATACCACCAAATATGCTAGACATAAAATATAGTATGATGTTATTGATGAGGGTATTGGAACAGGCAAGCTTGAGGACCTGAACAATTTCACAGAAGAAGTGGGGGATTTCCAGGTCTGTGCAGAAGGACAGTCTCAGCAACATCAGACTATGGACCAAGGCATTCATGATGCTAATGAACAAAGAGAGTACGACCAGCAGACCAAGGAGGTGGGGGTTCATGATGACTGTGTACCTCAGTGGATGACAAATAGCCACATAGCGGTCATAGGCCATTATTCCAAGGAGAAAATTTTCAAAACTTCCAAAAATTATGGCAGCACATACCTGGGTGAGGCAGCCAGTGTAAGTGATAGAGTTTCTCTGTGTACTGATGTTCACTAACATCTTCGGGACTGTGGTTGTACTTAAACAGATGTCCGTAAAGGACAGATTGGAGAGAAAGAAGTACATGGGGGTATGGAGGTGGGAATCATAGCTCATAGCCAGGACGATGAGCAGGTTTCCCAGGATGGTGACCAAGTACATGAACAGAAAGATGTTGTAGAGAAGGGGCTGCAGTTCTGGATCCTCTGCCAGTCCCAGGAGAAAGAACTCTGAAACTCCTGTTTGGTTTCTGGGTTCCATATTGTTGATTAAACTGATGGAAAAGATGAGTGACAAGACAATCAAATATATGGTCCCTGGACCAGCAGAAGCTTCATCACCAGACGCAAAAGCCATCTGGGAAGGGAAGGAGAAGAATGGAGAAGACTAGAAAGTTTGTGTCCCCTGTACACATATTATTTGGCTATTTATTAAAAAACAAAACGAAACAAAACAAAAACCTGAATCTAATATAGCTGAGTGTAAACATTTATTTGTTCTTGAAAGGGGTGAAAAGTTAGTCATGGTTTTGTATACGTATTTTCATACTACCTGTGCTCCTGTGGTCATTGTAAATATTTGGCAACTTTCTAAAGAGAAAATAAATGAACTAGGGAGATGGTGTGATGTGTGTGTCTCAGACTCCATGTCTTTCCAAGATAGGAGCTGGATAACAGAGATGATAAAAATATGTGTTAAAAACAAGGAATGAGGAGATAAATTCCACAAACCACCTCCTTCTCTACCACAAGAATTCAAGTAAATATTAGAATTCTGTAGTGGTCATCTGGAAACTCTGGTGCCGTAGTGGTTAAAAGCTACGGCTGCTAACCAAAAGGTCAGCAGTTCAAATTCACCAGTTGCTCCTTGGAAACCCTATGGGGCAGTTCTATTCTGAAAACCTTCACAGGGTTGCTATGAGTGGGAATCAACTTGACAGCAACAGGTTTGTATTTTTTCATTAAAATGGTCATCATGTTTCAAAAGGGACAGATTTACGTGAGGAAAATTGTCCCTCCATTGTAGAGAGAGAAGAGGAGACTGGTAGAATGAGAAGTCCTTGAGACTGGTGCAAAGATACATGGAAACATGTCAGGAAGATGGAATAGATGCAGGGGTCCATGGAAGACTTATTTCCAATCATTTTATGCATGTACTCTCATCATTCTCCCTGATGAGAGAAAGACCCTCAGCAGGAAGTACTGACACAGTGACTGCAACAATGGGCTCAAGCGTAGCAATGATTATAAGGATGGCACAGGACTGGGCGACATTTCTTTTTGTTGTGCTTGGGTTCACTATGGCACCTAACAACAACAACTCTCCTCCCAGCTTCCTCTGGATGACCCTGTGATGAAACACTTGCCCTCTTTCTAAATGTTAACAAAGGGACTCTAGGTTACCTGGCTGGTGTCATTGAGGAATGATGCTTAACACCTGCCCTCGATGTTGCATGATGTAGATGGACGTTCTCTCCACAGGAAAGGCAGAAGGGCCTAGTGAGGCACACAGCTCCTGGACAAGAGGATCATGGTGGGTAATGTCTCAGGCGTGCTGGCTCCTGACTGAAGAACTGCTGCTGAGTGAGGGGGTAACAGGCAGACTATTTGCAGATTCTGTATCTGTATCCCTAGGGGCTCAATATCCAAAGCTCCTCATTAGCCAAACATTTTATTGTCATTCTGATCCAAAGAGTACAAATCCTTAAAGACCAAGACAATAAAAGGTGGAATTCAGGATGGATGATTTCCTGACAAGGGCGGTTGCTTGTCATTCACCTTTCTCCACCCATTGTTTCTGCTCACCTCCATGTCACACACCTAGCATACACGGACATACCATTCTTATCTAACTGCATTCCAGTCTTCTTTATTTAATTACAACTGAAAGCAACTCTATCTAACCAAATGACCTTAGGAAGCCTGATACCTATTTCAGGTGTGAAAATATTGTATGTTGTTCTTTTTCACAGGCTCCACAGGGTCGGTTCCGACTCATAGCGACCCTATTCACAACAGAACAAAACACTGCCCGGTATTGCTCCATCCTCACAATCGTTGCTATGTTTGAGCCCATTGTTGCAGCCATTGTGTCAATCCATCTCAGTGAGAGTCTTCCTCTTTTTCACTACCCCTTTACTTTAGTAAGCATGCTGTTGTCATTCTACAAGGACTGGTCCCTCCTGATAACGTGTCCAAAGTATGTGAGATGAAATTATGTGTGCCAATTTAGTATTCACTTAAAAATATTTTACCTTTAATGAGCTCTATTTTTCGTGTCTTTTACCACCTTTAACTACTTCTGTTTAAATTTTGTTAATATATAAACTTTTGAAAACCAAATTGAGACAAGACGGCATTGTGATTTCACCTTTTGCTATCTGAACTTGATTCACTTCAAACGCATGAAATAATAGATAAAATAGAATAAAATAAAGCTGGTCACACCAAAAAGATAAACTTTTTCTTGCACCACAGAAAGACCTGAAACATAAAAACTCATTCCAATAAGTGCTAAACTGAGTCAATGTTGCTGACAAGTGAAGTGAGTGATGGATGAAGAATCAAAATCTGGACTTAATAAGGTAGAGAACTTTGGTGACTCTTCAGGAGCACTTTCTGTTGCATGCAGGGGCAAGGACCTGATTGGAGTTGACAAACTAAAAAAAATATTGTGCTTTAAGTGTAACTTACAATGCAAATTAGTTTCTCGTTCAGGAATTTATACATAAATTGTTTTGTGACATTGGTTGCAGTCTCCACAATGTGTCAGCACTCTCCCCCTTTCCGTTTGCACCAGGTTTCCCATATCTACTCCTCTATTTTTCCTGTCCTTTCCTGTCTTTGTGTCTTTGCTTTTGGGCAGGTGTTGCCCATTTGATCTTCTATACTTGATTGAACTAAGAACCACGTTCCTTATGTGTGTTATTATTTATTTTATTGGCCCCTCTAATATTTAACTGAAAGGTGGACTTTGGGAGTGGCTTCCATTCTGAGTTAGCAGGGTGTCCGGGGGCCATAGCTTGGGTGTTTCTCCAATCTCCGTTAGATAAGTAAGTCTGGTCTTTTTCTGTGAATTTGAATATTTTTCTACAGTTTTCTTCAGCTCTACCAGGGACTGTCTATTGTGATCCCTGTCAGAATTGCCTGCGGTGGTAGCTAGGCACCATCTAGCTCCTCTCGGCTCAGGTTGGTGGAATTCCTGTTTCATGTGGCCCATTAGTCCTTTGGACTAGTATTTTCTTTTTGTCTTTTGTTTCTCCTTTGCTCCAGTTGGAATGGGACCAATGGATGTATCTTACATGGCTGGTCACAAGTTTTTAAGACCCCAGATGCTACTCACCAAAGTAGGATGTAAAGCATTTTCTTTATGAACTATGTTATGCCAATGGATGTAGATGTCCCCTGAGACCAAGTTTCCCAGCCCTCAGCCTCAGTAAATTGGTCCCTCAAGGTTTTTGATGTGTCTAGGAAGTTTCTATGACTTTGTCTGTTTCGAGTTGTGCTGAATTCCCCTACGTTGTGTGTTGTCTTTACTTCACCAAAGTTAACACTTGTCTACTATCTAGTGATTTCTCCTCCCACATTTTCCCTCCTTGATAACCATCAAAGATTTTTTTTTCCTCTGTGTAAGCTTTTTTTATGTTTTTATAATAGCGGTCTCATACAACATTTGTCCTTTTGTGATGACTTATTTCATTCAGCATAATGTTCTACAGATTCATCCAAGTTGTGAGATGTTTCACAGTTTCGTCACTGTTCTTTATCATTGTGTAGTATTACATTGTATATACAGTAATTTGTTTACCCATTCATCTGTTGATGGGCACTTAGGTTGTTTCCATCTTTTTGCTATTGTGAATAAAGCTGTACTGAATATGGGTGTGCATATGTCTATTCATGTAATGGCCCTTATGTCTCTAGGCTGTATTCCTAAGAGTGCGATTGCTGGATAGCATGGTATTTCCATTTCTATTTTTATAAGGAGGTCCTATATCATTTTCCATAGTGGTTGTACTATTTTAAATTCCCGCCAGCAGTGCATAAGAGTTTCAATTCCTTCACAACCTCTCCAGCACTTATTATCTTCTGGTTTTTTAATTTTTTATTAGTACCATTAATGTCAAGGTGAGATGGTATCTCATTTTAGTTTTGATTTTCATTTCTCAATTGCAGTATTTTCTCATGTGTCTGTTAGCTGCTTGAATGTCTTCTTTGATGAAGCATCTGTTCACATCCTTGGCCCATTTTTTAATTGGATTGTTTGCCTTTTTTTGTTGAGGTGTTCAAGTATTCTATAGATGTTAGCAATAGGACCGTTGTCAGATATGTCATAGCCAAAAACTTTTCCCGGTCGGTAGATTCTTTTTTTATTTTTTTGATGAGCATAAGTCTTTAATTTTGGGGAGCTCTCAGTTATCTAGTTTATCTTCTGGTGTTTGTGCATTGTTAGTTATGTCTTGTATTTATGCCATGCATTAGGGCCCCTACCATTGTCTATATTTTTTCCCCATGATCTTTCTAGTTTTAGGTTTTATATTTAGTTTTTGATGTATTCTATGCTAGGTTTTATGTATGGTGTGAAGTATGGGTCCTGTTTCTTCTTCTTCTTCTTCTTTTTTTTTTTTTAATAGATGGACTTCCAGTTTTGGATAAACCATTTTAATTCTGTTGGAAAATCCACATTTCTGGGTTCATGGAGTTGGGGTGATCCACACAGGCCATTTTCCGTCAGGTATCCTTTTTCAAATCCTTGAGCATTAAAGGAATTGCTTTTTCTGGTGTCCTCTCCAGATCACATCATAGCCTACAGAGCAACTTATCAGAGACTGTTTTACTTCAGGCACTGGGACCTTTTAGAGAATTATAAAGGTGGAGTCAGTTTCAAGAAGCAGGAACCCAGGGTCTGACCGAAAAATGTGTGGTACATCCTTAGTGACTCTGTTCCTTCAACAGACTGATCCTGGAGCCCTGCATATGTTCTGATGCTATCTCTTGAGATATTAACATGACAATGACCTATATAGCCTCTTTTCGCTATCCCTTCTTCTGAATGCCTTCTCTGTATTTTTGAGTTGATGCTGCCTGATTTGAATAATATCTACTCACAATGCATATATTCTGTAATACTAATTTCTGATGATTCTCTGTGCATTTAGGTTTTTTGACAATTGCTGGCATCAGAAGTTGGATCTATAGCAGCTGACCAACTTCCCCCAGAGCTCTTATTGGACATTAGCATGACACCCTCAAAAACTCTTTCAGTTCATTGCCTGCATGGAGCATCTGGAGGCCATCTTGGTAAGCCCTCTTGGACTTTTGAGTTCCACCCCTTTTTTGTTTTGAGCTTGAATCCAATATTTATTGTGAGTTTGGTGCATTTGTTGTCTTGTAGTGCTTAGGACTGTCTCAAAATGGGGTATGCCAAATTCAATTAAGAAAAACGAAACAAACCTGTTGCCATTGATTCCAACTCATAGCAACTCTAGTCGCCCCATAGAATTTCTAAGGAGTGCCTGGTGGATTTGAACTGCCAATCTTTTGGTTAGCAGCCATAATTCTTAACCACTATACCAGAGTTTCCAATCCAATAAAGAAGTGGATTTTCCTAGTGGAATTCTGTCTCACTACATGGCCAAGAACTATGGGTCTAGGTCTTGTTTGCATTTGTATTTTTCTGTTTGAGCTTCCTATCATTTTCAGCTCGTCAAATTGGAGACCACATTGGGGTACTTTTCAGTTAGAGAGACTGCTGTGTTTGAGATCTAAATTAGAAAACCATGGTGCCAAAACCAGACAGGATCAATGGGTTGCTTAATTTGATTGATATTCTGAAGTTTCTAAACACATTCAGGATTCCAAAATAACTTCTGTGAAAGATTTTGTTTCAAAAATTGTAATTCATAAGAGGCTGTATCTCTCACTGGAAGAATGAAATAGGTTCGGAAAGAATGAAACTGTTTTTTATATGGTTGTTACAAAGAAATTCCAGAGTTTTTTTAAGCCACAAAACGTGTAGGCATGAGAACTTCAAGGTCTTCTAGGGTAAGGATAAGCTGGAACACGAGATGAGCCAGAGCATTATGCTGCCCACCAGCTGATAGAAAACTCTCATGCAATGGCGGTACACTGTAAAACAAAATACGCACCAAACCCTGCATCAGACTCCCTGCTAGGTATTGTATTCAACTGTGGGAAACCAAAGTTTCAATCCAAGAGAATAGAATCCTCGACATCTAGTAGAAGTGAGCCTAGAGCTCCCTCATATTGGGATCCTGGTTTGAGGTTCATGTTCAAAAATGCTGAGTATATTAAGAGTAATTTTTAATTGGGAATTTCAGTGATCACTTTGTGAAAATGAGTTCCCATTTTCTCTCTTTTTTCTTCCACTTTGGGAAAATGGTTTCCCATTGCATTGTCTTTTCTTTTCTCTTTGGAGAACTTTTTTTTGTTACTCAGCTTTTGTCAAAGTGTCTGAGACCCATCTGAGACTCTGGCAAGTTAATCACTTTTACCTAGAACCTGTTGAAATGAATCAATCTTACCAATTTCCAAAGGTACATTAACAAAAGAGGTACCCTATTTGCTTTGTTTTGTGTTGTTTAGGAGTACAGCCTGGTTTTTACAGCTGGCCTCACAGATCAGTGAACTTATGTTGCTTTTATGTCTCTCTTTTGTGTGTGTGTTTGTATGTTCAAAGAGCTTGTATCTGACCCAGAGTTGTGCCTTTTTTTTTTTTTTTTCCTGCCTTCTGTCAGACTGGAGGCTGTGGCTGACAGTTTTTTTTTGTTTTGTTTTTTTTAAGTGAGGTCAAGTCTCAGCTCTTTCTCTTGCAAAAAAAAAAAAAAAACTGCTTCTTGTGCCTGTCTTATAATTTGGGTTTGGGTTTTCAGTAGCTACTTTGAGAAAGTTTGATATAAATTGGTCTATTTGAAAAGTGCACTGAAAAAAGATGGAATTTTTTTTGAAATGTATAGCACAGTCTTATAAAGGACAAATTATTCTAAACTGCTCCTATAAAAGATTCTTTAAAGTGTACAAAAGATAGGATTATGAAGGTGTAATAATTCCCTACCTCCAGACGGTATTATTAAATTAGATTATTTCTTCAAAGAACTTTAATCAATCAGTTTAGTGATAAATAAGCACTTATAAAATTTAACAGTCCAAATATTTACAGGAAAGGAAGTATTTTGCCTCTCAAAATTCCTATGCCAACTTAAACATATGTAAATGAATTGAGATTGCCCATTTCTTCTCGTTGACGATAAGCCTTAGAGAGAGAGGGCAGGACAAGTTCAGGCCTCCTTGGCCCTCACTCTCTGAGGCCCTTGTAGCTCCCACAGAGGTTTTGAAGAAAAGACCCCTCTCAACCTTGTCAAAACCTTGTAAAACAAAAGAAATTAAGATAAATAATGTGGACTCTGATGAGGTTAAAATAAGAAAAATCCTGTCCTAAAACAGTTATCAGAAATTCGGTGAATCTCCAAGATAAAGAACCATGACTAAGCTCTCTCTATTGCAGAGGAATTTTAAGAATTCAAAAGATAAAAATCACAATGAAAAAACAAAAAATCCCCACCCAAGATAGAAAAAGGTCAAATGCATATCAATGAATTGGTCAGGGTCGGCCAAGGCTTTGAGTTAAAAAAACAAACAACAAAAAAAGCCCAGTTATTAAAATCTCAAAGATTAGATTGGGGAAAATATGGATAAAAATCTGAATGAAAATATAGACTATTTAAACAAACTTTATTTCACTAATAATTGTATTTTGTGATATATGGTCTTAAAATAATTTCAAAGATTTTTCTAGGTAACTTATTGATATTGAATTAATGGATAGTCATTATAATTTGTTTAAATACTTTTGCTTTTTATGCCGGGGAAGGAAAAGAGTGGAAGATATGTATGTAGGTATGTATACATATATGTGAATATCTATATATGTGCTGTTAAGTTGGTTCTGACTCATAGTGACCCTATGCACAACCAAACAAAACACAGATTGATCCTGCCTCGTCCTTACAATTGTTGTCATGCTTGAACCTGTTGTTGCAGCCACTACGTCAATCCATCTTGTTGAGGGTCTTCCCTCTGCTTTAACAAGCATGATGTCCTTCTCCAGGGACTGGTACCTTGTGATAACATGTCCAAAATATGTGGGACATCGTCTCACCATCTTTGCTTCTAAGGAGTATTCTGGTTGTGAGACAGATAGGATTAACTGTGCTGGTGGAACAAAAGAGCTGTTAAAAGGTTACCATCTAGAAGTTGGGTAAACAGGAACCACACCCTGCCAACATGAGATAAGGCTGAAACAACCTATGAATTACTATCTCCTTCTTAGTGTTTTTCTAGTCCCTTCCTCCTTTACAGGCTCCGCATGCCCAGAAGAACGAAGTGTGACCACTGTTTAACCTTCCTTAGCCCTTCCGAAGATGACAATGTAGTGCTGAAGATCAGTGTGCCTGTGCCACATCGCATAACAAGCGATGCCAAGGTCTGCCAAGAAGACTCCATCTTGGATATCAGTGGGTTAAATCTTGGATTCCAGGTGTGTGTACAACCTAATTAGCATGCGCCGCCATTCTGAGAAGTACCTGCCCCTTGAAAAAGAAGCTGACTAAATATTCATTACTCTATTGTCTCCACTGAACCCATATAAGTCCTAATCTTGCTTCCCTTTTCGAGTCAGTCTTTTGGAGAGGCTTAGTCTCCAGCTGACTCCTTTTATTTGACTCAGGCAAAACAAAGCTTGCTAAAGATGAAGTTTGTCTTTTGTGTGTATTCTTACTAAGGAAAAGACAAGGACCTTTGTGTTAGATTGGTGATTGGTAACAGTTGTACTTCTTCCAGGACAAATTTGTTCATTCTTTTGGTAGTCCATGGTATATTCCATACTCTTCACCAACACCATAATCTAAAGACCTTGATTCTTCTTCCGTCTTCCTTACTCACTGTCCATTTTTCTCATGCATGTCAGGCAACTGAAAACACCATGACTTGGGTCAGGCACACCTTAATCTTCAGATGACATCTTTGCTTTTTAACACTTCAAAGAGGTCTTTTGCAACAGATTCGTCCAGTGCAGTACATCGTTTGGTTTCTAGATGGCTGTTCCCATGAGTGTTGATTGTGGATCCAAGTAAAATGAAATCCTTTACAACTTCAGTCTTTTCTGTTTATCATGATGTTGTTATTGGTTCAGTTGTGAGGATTTCTCTTTTCTTTATGTTGAGGTGCAATCCATACTGAAGGCTGTGGTCTCGGATCTTCATCAATAAATGCTTTAAGTCCTCTTCACTTTCAGCAAGCAAGGTTGTGTCATCTGCATAACACAGATTGTTAATGAGTCTTCCTCCAATCCTGTTGCCCTGTTCTTTCTGATATAATCCAGACTCTCGGATTATTTGCTCAACGTGCACATTGAATATGTATGGTGAAAAGATACAACCCTGACACAGACCTTTCCTGATTTAAAAACCATGCAGTATCCCCTTGTTTTGATCAAATGACTGCCTCTTAATCTATGTACAGGTTCCTCATGAACACAATTAAGTGTTCTGCAATTCCCATTCTTCGCAATATTATCCATAATTTGCTATGATCTGCACAGTTGGATGTTTTTCCATAGTCAATAAAACACAGGTAAACATCCTTCTGGTATTCTCTGGTTTCAGCCAGGATCCATCTAACATTAACAATAATACCCCTGGTTCTTCTAAATCCAGCTTGGATTTCTGCCAATTCCTTGTTGACGTACTGCTACAGCCACTTTTGAAAGATTGTCACAAAATTTTACTTGCATGTGATATTAATGAGATTGTTCAATAATTTCCACATTCGGTTGGATCACTTTTCATTGGAATGAGCACAAATATGGATCTCTTCCAGCCGGTTGGTCAGGGAGTTTTCTTCCAAATTTCTTGGCATAGATGAGAGAGCACTTACAGTGCTAAATCTGTTTGTTGAAACATCTCATTTGGTATTCCCTCAATTCCTGAAGCATTGTTTTTCACCAGTGCCTTCAGTGCACCTTAGACTTCTTTCTTCAGTACCATTTGTTCCTGACCATATGCTGCCTCCTGAAATGGTTGAATGTCGACCAGTTCTTTCTTGTATAGGTACTCTGTGTATACCTTCCATCTTCTACTGATGCTTCCTGCATATTTCAATATTTTCCCCATAGAATCCTTCAATATTGCTACTTGAAGCCCGAATTTTTCCTTCAGTTCTTTGAGCTCAAGAAATGCCTAGCTTGTTCTTCCGTTTTGGTTTTTCTAACTCCAGGTCTTTGCGCATGGCCTTATAATAATTTACTTGGTCTTCTGGCTTCACTCGTTGAAACCTTCTGTTCAGTTCTTTTACTTCATAGATTCTTACTTTTGCTTTAGCTACTCAACGTTCACAAGCAAGTTTCTGAGTCTCTTCTGACACCCATTTTGGTTTTTCTTTCTTGTTTGTCTTTTTTAATGACCTCTTGCTTTTTCCACATATGATATCCTTGATGTTATTCCACAACTCGTCTGGTGTTTGGTCATTAGTGTTCAAGGCATCAAGTCTATTCTTGAGATGGTCTCTAAAGTTAGGTGGGATACGCTAAAAGTCATACTTGGCCATTGTGGACTTGTTCTAATTTTCTTCAGCTTCGACTTGAACTTGCATATGAGCAATTGATGGTCTGTTCTGCAGCTGACCCCTGGCCTTGTTCTGACTGATGATATTGAGCTTTTCCATTATCTTCTTCCACTGATGTAGTCAATTTGATTCCTGTGCATTCCATCTGGCGAGGTCTGTGTGTGTAGCCACTGTTTATGGTGTTGAAAATGGGTATTTGCAATGACGAAGTCGTTGGTCTTGCAAAATTCTATCATTTGATCTCCAGCATTGTTTCTATCACCAAGGCCATATTTTCCAACTACTGGTTCTTTTTTTTGTTTCCAACTTTTGTATTCCAATCACCAATAATTATTAGTGAATCCTGATTGCATACTTGATCAATTTCAGACTAGAAGTTGGTAAAAATCTTCATTTTCTTCATCTTTGGCCTTAGTGGTTGGTGGGTGCATTTGAGTAATAGTCATATTAACTAGTTTTCCTTGTATGGTATGGATATTATCCTACCACTGATAGCATTGTACTTTAGGATACATCTTGAAATGTTCTTTTTAAGGATTAATGCAACATCATTCCTCTTAAGTTGTCATTCCTGGCATAGTAGACCATATGATTGTCCAATTCCAAATGGCCAATACATGTCCATTTCAGCTCACTAATGCCAATGATATCTATGTTTATGTGTTCCATTCATTTTTGATGATTTCTAATTTTCCTAGATTCATACTTTGCACATTCCATGTTCTGATATTTAATGTATGTTTGCAGCTGTTTCTCCTCATTCTGAGTCATGCCACATTGAGGCCGGCAGTACTCTAGCCACACTGAATAAACAAGAGGCCGTGCCAAGGGGCCAAGCCTGTCATCTTCAGTAACACAGAGAGTTAACTCCCAGTGTATAAGCTATCTCCTTATTAGGCAAAACAGGAACTAACCTCTGCTTTTAGAGTATCTTCTTATTTAGGTATAGTTTCAGTTCTGACTCAGGTAAATAAAAAGAGGCTGCAGTCTTCAATCCAGCTAAAATTGTCCTTGGACCAGCTCAGGCCTGCCTGAACTGCCCAGTATGGGTGACCTTGTCCCTCAGACAACTTACTGATGTCAGAGGCCTAAAAACACACCTTGTTTACACCCCCAGCATGGGCAAAATGCCATCTTTGTGGCCCCCTCTTTCAGACTGAACAGGTGCAGAAAATCGGACCACCACTAGAACGCCCTCTGAGGTCAAACTAATTAGTAAGCTGGCCCCACCCTTGGTGTTCCTGAGGACCCCAGACCCCGATTTATTTTATCCATATCAACCCCTTGGGCTATTGTTCTAGGAGACATCTTGGTGTGCTCCTTTACTTGGTCAACTAAATAAAGCTTCTTTTGCTTTCATCTGTTCTATGTGTCTTCCTAGCTGAGCTGACCTGAAAGTGTTGGGTTACAACATCAGCAAATGAAGGTCCCTAAAGCTTGACTCAACCCATTGTCATTAAGGTTGACTCTGCCTTGAGGATACAGCTCTTCCCCAGTTGTCTTTTGAGTGCCTTCCAACCTGAGGGGCTCATTTTCAGGCACCATGTCAGACAATGTTCTGTAGCTATTCATAAAGCTTTCAGTGGTTAATCTTTCCTGAAGTAGACCTCCAGGTCCTTCTTATTCTGTCTTAGTCTGGAAGCTCAGCTGAAACCTGTCCACCATGGGTGATCCTGCTGGTATTTCAGTATCAGTGGCATAGCTTCCGTCATCACACCAACAGCAGGCCCCCACAGTACGCCAAACTGATAGCTAACAAGTGTATTCATTTTTGCCACTTAAAGGGTTGTACAAAGTTTAAAAAGTTTACCAGAAGGGAATTTTTTGATAAGGTCTAATTTTTCTATGTCATAGCTATAGTTCAATGGGTTAATTTAAGAGATATTTAAGAGCTTTAGTGTCAAAAAACATATAAAGCCAAAAAAAAAAAAAATTGGGTTTCTTACTGTTAACCTTAAAAAATTATCTTTAATAACTGGGTTGAAGAGTTAATTTTATCCTGTGTGTATTCTGCCTCAGAAGCAAGGGTTCGGTGTCTATTACAATAAATTCCTGAATTCATGGTGAAAACCAAGCCACAAGCATTTGTCTCTACGTTACCTACGATAAACTCCTGACAACTTTGAAGCCTTTTGGAAAGCCAAAAAATATTCTTTTCTGGCTTTGTAAAGGGAAAAATACTAAAATAAAAAGGCTTATTTAATGTGTTATGAGTTACAAGAAATGTATTGTCAAATTTGAAAAGTACCAAATTTTCTTTGGGTTAAAATTTTTTGTGTCATTGCCTCCTCTTATGTTTTGACAATGAGTGTAATATTATCATTAGTAATTTTAGTTATTTTAACCGCAAATTTGGTTGCAACTTTATTTCTTTTGAATGTAACATCATCAATGTCAATAGTTTTAATTGGGGAATTCACATATTTTACCCATGGAGTTTTTTTTTTTTTTTTTTTTTTATACATCCCTACCATTTCATTTTATAATGACTTGCATTACTGTTAACTCTCAAAAGAAAAATAAAAAATCATATCAGTGGTGAGTCTAAGAATACTAACCAAGAAATTACTCTGCCATACTTTTGCCTCTGAATAACAAATCAAGACGTTTTTTAAATTTTTTTTATTGTGCTTTATATGAAGGTTTACAGAGCAAATTAGTTTCTCATTAAACAATTAATACACTTTTTCTTTTTGTGACTTTGTTTGCCAACCTCATGATGTGTCAGCACTCTCCCCTTCTCAACTTTGAGTTCCCCATTTTCATTCATCTAGCTTTCCTGTTCCCTCCTGCCTTCTAGTCCTTGCCCCAAGGATGGTGTGCCCATTTAGGCTCATACATGTGGTAGAGTTACAAGTATTATTGTTTGTATCAGGGGCCTGTCTAATCTTTGACTGAAAGGTCAGCCTCTGGGGTGACTTCGGTACTGAGATAAAAGAGTGTCTAGGGGCCAAACTTTTGGGGTTTCTCAGTCTCTGTCAGACCGGTAAGCCTGGTCTTTTTTTGTGAGTTAGAGCTTCATTCTACATTTTTCTCCAACTGCTGGACTGAGTCAAGATTTCCAGAACTCTTGAGTAAAAGCTGACCTGATGTGTTCAGGGACTGCTGCTGATCCAGAATCACATGAACAGAAATCAACTACATAGCACTGAGTGGACTAAAAGATTCCATTTTCTAGATAAAAGAAACCATTTTTACCCTTCCCCTAAATTATGTAATTAATGGGTTTGTTTTTTCTCCTGCAGCTTTGAACTGGTTCTTATTATGCTGTTTCTATAATCTATTAACCAAGAGGAAAAAAGAAATATGAGAGGAACATGAAATTGAGACCAGAAAATAAACTTTTAAAAGTTAAAAGAAGAATCTGGAGTGGAGAAAAACCCTTACCATAGGCTATTCTGTAATCAGCACAGTGCTATTAGTTACTGGAATAGCTGACTCTCACATTAAAAGAAATAATTGAACTTTAGATGGATTTAGATATTCTGACTCTGGAATTAGAAATTTCTGTTGATAAACTTAGCAAAGCTGTAAAGACCATAACTAGACAAGTACCTGAAGTTCGAGCTGTGATTTTACAAAATAGAATAGTATTTGGTTTCCTGTTATTCTCTGTCTTACCCATCTAGTGCTGCTATGACAGAAATACTGCAAGTGGATGGCTTTAACAAAAAGAAACTTGTTTTTTCACAGTAAAGTAGGCTAAAAGTCCAAATTCAAGGTGTCAGCTCCAGGGGAAGCCTTTCTCTCTCTGTTGACCTTCTCATCAAGCTCCCCTGGACTAGGAGCTTCTCTGCAAAGGGACCTAAAGTCCAAAGGATGCACTCTGCTCCCTGCACTGCTTTCTTGGTTGTATGAGGTCTCCCCTCTCTAGTCACCTCCTTTTCCTTTTTATCTCTTGAGTGATAAAAGGTGGTGCGGGCCACACCCCAGGGAAACTCCCTTTACATTGGATCAGGGATGAGACTCCGTAAGGGTGTTACAATCCCACTCTAATCCTCTTTAACATAAAATTACAGTCACAGAATGGAGGATAACCACACAATACTGGGAATCATGTCCCAGCCAAACTGATACATACATTTTCGGGGGGGGACATAATTCAATCCATGGCAGTCTCCTGAGAAGGAATTTGTGTCTTAATAGGTGAATGTTGGTGTGTTTATATTAATAATACACAATATCAGATTTTACAGAATGTAGTTGCTGCTGAGGCACATGTAACTCAGTCACTGATGCTGGTTATGAATAAATGGCTCATGGAATTTGTTTCTAGGTTGAAAGACCTAGGGCCATAGTTTTGTGAGTTATTTTAGTAAATTGGCCTAACATTGTTCTTAATGTTTCTGTTTCTACCTTCTAGTTCTTTGTGCAGTGTCTGGGGTCTTAAAAGCTTGCAAGTGGCCAGCTAAGGTGCAACAGTTGGTCTCTGTTCATCTGGAGCAGCAAAGGAAAGAAGGGTTTGTCTTTCCAGGCCATTTGTTTGTCTGTTGTAGCAGGCAGAAAAAGAACTAGGCTCCATGTCTGATACCTCCATTAACAACTGTCTCCTTTGTCATGAGGCCAGAAGAATCAGATGATGCCTGCCTACCATAAATGAACATTTATGATCAAAGATTCTATAGCAGAATCGTGATCAAAAGGGAGGAAATGACAAACCATTTTAATTCTTCAAATACTCAGATTTCTGGGTTCTTGGAGTTGAGGTAACTGGCCCAGGCCATTTGCCCTGAGGTGTCCTTTTGAACCTTGAGCCTTTAAAGAACTGGTTTTCCTGGAGTCACCTTCGGGTCACACAATAGCCTAGTGAGTAGCTTAGTAAAGACTTCTTTGCCTCAGACATTGGGATCTTTGAGAGAATTACTTATGTGCAGTCAGTTCAAGAAGCAGGAACCCCAGGGTCTTACGGGAAAATATATGACATGTTCTTAGTGCCTCTGTTCCTACAATAGGCTGACCCTGGAACCCAACATGTGTTCTGTTGCTATCTCCTGAGAAATTAACATGACAATGACCTATATAACCTGTTTTCATTAATTCTCTTTGGAGAGCCTTCCCTGTGTTTTGGGGGGGTGATGCTACCCAATTTGAATGGGATCTTTTCTACTCACAATATATTCTCTTACACTAATTTCTCCAGACTGAACTCAAATGGAAATTGAAGGAAAGAATTGGATAATGTGAGTGTAGACAAAAGAAAAGCAATCGTTTCAGAAAATATAAGGGAAAAAATATTCTCAATCTCATTGTATAAGGACGGCATAACCTTGATAACTAAAAGTAGACATGGTTAGCACAAGAAAGGAAAATCCCACGGCACTCCCACAAAATTACTAACAGGATTTAAAAAAAAAAAAATCAAATCCAGCAAAAATGAAAAAAAGATAATGCTTTAGGCCCAATTTGGCCTTACTCCAGGTAATTACCGTTGCTTCTTCCTCCAGATAACCACAGGTTCATTCCACTCTTCTTGTAGGTCTTTGTTTACAAGTACACTGCTTAGTGAGGTTCCTTCTGCCTTCCTATCTAAAACTGCAACATCTTCCTGTTTTCCTAATCCCTTTCCTGAAGTTTATTCTCCATAACATTTAGCACCATCGAATAGCCCATCTTTTTCCTATAGCTCCAGGTTGGGCTCCCTTGGGAAGCAGAGATTAGCGTGATAAAAGTTTATTAGGAACTGCTCCTGGAGTCTACACCTTGAAAGATAAAGGAGGGGAACAGGATTGGGAAGAGGGGGAAACAGTCTTGATACAGTCCCAGTGCCAACCCCCACTGACCCTGCAGGGCATTCTGGAACAGAAGGAGAGGGAACAACAGAGAAGAAAAGAGTAAAAGCACTCTGTTCATCCAAACAGGCATGAAAGGATATGAAATAGAAGCCATGGACCTAATGAAGAAATTTGCAATGCATCTAACTGACAAAGTATTAACACCTCCACCAAATAAAGAAAGCTTTTGAATTAAAAAAAAAAAAAAAAAAGATAAACCACTCAATGAAATACCATAAACAGATATTTCACAAAAAGGGAAGAATAAATGGCACATTTTTTTTTTTTTTTAACAGGTAGGTGAAAAGATTTTCAAGCTCTTCATAACAGAAATGTTAGTCGATTGAATAATTTTTATTTTTTTATTATGGTGAAAATATACACAACAAATCATGCACAAATTCATAAATAATGTTTTATACTTAACAGATTGTTAAACTAATGTTAAACTAAATGAAAATATGTTGGTGATTACAAGGATACAAGGAATAGTCATTGGGAGTAAAAACTAGTTCAACCACTTAAAAAACTTTGGAGCTATCCAAAGAATAATAGGTTTTCCCCTATACTCAATAACATATACTTCCCCCTCCCCTATATAAAACTCTTGCTGATTTCAGCTAGGAGAAATGAGAATATTGAAACAGCTCTATTCATAAGAGCAGAAAACTACCTAGCAAAACTTCCATCTGCATAAAAAAAGAACTTCTGTGAAAGTACTGTATACAATGTAAAAATGTACATCACTGAAAAATAAATGAGCTAGTGCTACCCCCAACAACAGGTTTGAATCTCCAAAGCACATGGTGGTGGGGGTGGGGGGGGAGACAAAAAACAGAAAACTAAGAAAATCCATATATAAAAAGACTAAACATTTAGCACCAGCACCATTCAACAGGAAAAAATAAACAAACTTTTTTAAAAAATGACACTGAGACCACTGGATAGTCACATGCAAAAGAATAAAGGTGGACCCTTCCCCTTCTATATCAATACAAAAATTAACTCGAAATGGATCAAATGCTAAAACTATAAACCTCTTAGAAGGAAACAGAGAGGTAAATTTTCTTGATCTTGGATTGGGAAATGGTTTCTTAAATATGACACCAAAAGTACAGGCAGCAACATTCACTTTTTTTTCTTTATCGTATCAGGTAATGTCCACAGGTTTCCAGGGACTGGCCTATCTTGCGGGGCGGGGGGTGGGCATTATTCAACCCAATACAGAGGAGTTACCTTCTGATGACTCCATGGAGAGGTCTATTAATAATAGATACAGGTAAGGATAGCAAGCTTTCTCTTTCTGGACATCAGGTATGGATATGACCCCTGGATCTGCTGCAACAATCAGGAGACCACAAGGGGAACCACTTCTAAGATGAAGCCACCTAACAGAGGACTAAATGAAGCTTACTTTCCTGTTTCTGTTCATTCCCTACCTTTGAAGGCCTTTCCTTATAATGATATATAACTCTATTGCTTAAGGATATTAGAGTCAGTTCTTTTTCTTCTTAGAACCAAAGGCTTCGTCACTGATGAAATTTAAATATCTCACGATCATCTAAAATTACAGAGATCATTTTGTAGATGATGAAACCGAGCATGGTGGGTGCTGATGTTGCCATTATTAGAGACAGTTTATCAGTGACAGATCTCACTAAGTGCTGAATTGGGGCATGAGAGGTCAGCATCCTTGTCTCACAGTGAGGTAAGTATGGGGTCCTGTTCACAACCTTATCCATTGTACCAGGCCGAAGCTACACTCTAGCCATGATAGCAACATTCATTAGATCCTTCCCTGCCTTATCCATCGTCTCCCACTTGCTTTTGTCTGAGTAGGATACTAACAATATCCCTATAACAAGAAGCCCTTCCTCAGGCTCTGCTTCTATGGAACCTGCCCAAAGAAACTGAGCTTAAAGAGTGCAAATCATTTGTCAAACAGCACAAAACTAGGCACAAAACAGAGCCTGGTTTCAATCCCAAGTTAAATTCCATTTAGTATAGTGAGTTCAGCGGAGTTCAGGGCTGATCAAGAAAAAAATTTATGACTGTGGAATACCAGTTGCATAACAAGCAATTTAGGGTGTCATCTCCTACAGCAGGAGGTCTTCCAGAGGCAAACACTACAGGGAGACAACAGAAGGGGAAGAGGGCATGAAAACTCCCAGGGAAGAGCAGAGGGAAGGAAGGGGATTACGTGTCCCTATGAGATGTCCTACTGCAGTAAGGTGGAGAGTCTCTAGGTCAGAGACACTCCAAAGGCAGCAGAACATTAGGACCCCTATAAGGTTTTGTCTTATCTAGCAGCTGTTGGGTGCAGCTTTGTGGGGTAAGTAAAGAAGGCAGGCTCTAAGTTGGTAAAATCGACTTCCCTGGGGTATTTTTAAAAAGAATTGGATATGTACAAATTTGAGTTTGACATTGTCAGTCTTTTTTGAGCTTGCTATGAAGAAGTAAACGACTGGGGACCAATATGCAGAGGGCATTTTTGACTCATTTATGCAACACTTAGCCATTACATTATCTAGTCATTTTAGAAGCACTTGTTGATGGAATAGTTAGGTATTCTGACACGCCAGTATTTCTTTTACTTTACTCATTCTAGAAATAGAAGCCCAAAGAAGAGAACACAATCACTAAAGAGAAGGTATCCTGCCAATGATTTTTCTCAAGGTTACCTTCATGTGCCTGTTCCTCAGGCTATAGATAAAAGGAGTCATCATTTGAGGGATCACAGCATACATGACTGCAGCTACTGCTGTCTTCCTGGAAGAGTGTGTAAATGCAGAGCTAATGTACACCCCAAAGCCTGTCCCACAGAACAAGAAAACATCTGAGAGGTGAGAACCACAGGTGGAAAAAGCTTTATACTTTTCGCCAGCTGATGGCATTCTCAGAATGGAGGAGATAATTTGCGCATAAGAGTAAATGATCCCAGAGAGAGGAATACCAGCAAATATGCGAGACATAAAATATAGCATGATGTTATTGATGAGGGTATTGGAACGGGCAAGTCTGAGAGCCTGAGCAAGTTCACAGAAGAAATGGGGGATTTCCAGGTCTGTGTAGAAGGACAGTCGCAACAACATCAGGCTAGGGAGCAGGGCGTTCAAGGTGCTAGTGAACAAAGAGAATACAATCAGCAGGCCACAGAGTCGAGAGTCTATGTGATGACTGTGTACCTCAGTGGGTAACAAATGGCCACATAGTGATCATACACCATTACTGCAAGAAGACAAGTCTCAAAACCTCTGAAAACCAGGACAGCACATACCTGGGTGAGACAGCCTGTATAAGTGATAGAGTTTCTCTGTGTCTCAATGTTCACCAGCATTGCTGAGACTGTGGTTGTACTTTACCAGGTGTCCGTAAAGGACGGATTAGAGAGAAAAAAGTACATGGGGGTGTGGAGGTGGGAGTCAGCCGACAGCCAGGATGATGAGCAGGTTTCCCATGACGGTGACCAGGTACATGAACAGAAAGGTGTCATAAAGAAGGCGCTGCAGTTCTGGATCCTCTGTCAGTCCCAGGAGAAAGAACTCTGAAATATGTTTTTGGTTCCTGGGTACCATATTGTTGCTGAAACTGATAGAAAAGATGAGTGACAAGACAATCAAATGTGTGGTCCCTGGACCGGCAGCAGTTTCATCACCAGAGGTAAATGCCATGTGTGGAAGGGAAGGAGAAGAACGGAGAAGACTACAAAGCTTGTGTCCTCTCTATGCATATTAATTGGCTATTAAAAAGAAAAAAAATCTGATAGAGCTGAGTGTAAACATTTATTTATTCTCAAAAGAGGTGAAAGGCTGGTCTTTCTACTTATTTATTTTTTTTTAATACTACCTGTGTTCGTATGATCTTTTTTGAATGTTTGGCAATTGTATAAAGAAAAAACGGATGGACTAGGGAGATAGTGTGATGTGTCTATCTCAGACCCCATGTATTTCCATGATCAGAGCTGGACCACAGGCATGATAAAAATGTGTGTTAAGAACCAGAAATGTGAAGATAAGATAAAGTCGATAAAACTTCCTGTCTCGACCACAAGAATGCAAGTAAATATTAGCGAATTCTCTAGTGGTCATCATGTTTGAGAAATGACAGATTTCTGCTCAGGAGGAAAATGGTGCCTGCCATTGTAAAGACAGAGGAGGAGACTGGTAGAATGGGAGTTACTTGAGACTGGTACAAAGATACAAGGAAAGATGGAAGATGGAAGACAGGCAGGAGTCCGTGGAAGACTTAGTTCCAAGCATTTTATGCATGTACTTCCATCACTCTCCCTGCTGAGAGGAAGACCCTCAAGAGGATGGACTGACACAGTGGCTGCAATAATGAACAACAATACACTCAAGCATAGCGATGATTGTGAGGATGGCACAAGATCAGGTAACATTTCGTTCTGTTGTACATGGGGTCGCCATGAATTGGAATTGACTCAATGGCACCTAACAACAACTCTCCTCACAGCTTTTTCTGGATGTGCCTGCAGTGAAACACCTGTCCTCATTTCCAAACATTAACTAAGGGACTCTAGGTAACCTGGATGGCATCACTGAGGAATGAGGCTAAACATCTGCCCTGGATGTTAGATGATGTAGGCAGAAGGTCTGTCCTCAGGAGAGGCAGGGAGAACGAGTCAGGCAGTGGGTTCCTGGGCAAGAGGATCATCTGTGGGTGGTGTCTCGGCTGTGCTGCCC
Source organism: Loxodonta africana (assembly GCF_030014295.1). Taxonomy (NCBI): domain Eukaryota; kingdom Metazoa; phylum Chordata; class Mammalia; order Proboscidea; family Elephantidae; genus Loxodonta; species Loxodonta africana. The sequence continues at coordinate 20,218,008 of NC_087344.1, forward strand.
CTGACTGGAGAAGGGCTGCTGAGTGAGAAGGTCATAGGCCAACTATTTGCAGTTTCTGTATCCCTGAGGGCTCAATGTCCAAAGTTCCTCATTAGTCAAACACTTTTATTGTCATTCTGATCCAAAGACAGTGCAAATCCTTAAAGACCAAGACAATAAAACATGGCATTCAGGATGAATGATTCCCTGAGGAGGACAGATGCATGCCACTCACCTCTCTCCAGCCATTTCTGCTAACCTCTATTTCAAACACCTTGCACACATGACATACCATCCTTATCTAATCAAAGTCTTCTTTACTTAATTACAACTGAAAGCAACTCTTATCTTACCAGTAACCACTGCATAGGATTTCCAAGAAGTGGCTGGTGAATTTGAACTGCTGACCTTTTGGTTAGCAGCTGAAGTCTTAGCCACAGCACCACCAGGTTTCCACCACTGATATTAGGAAGCCTGATGCCTATTTTAGGTGTGAAAGTATAGTTTATGTATGTTGTTGCTAGGTGCCCTCGAGATGGTACTGATTCATAATGAGCCCAGTTACAGCAGAATGAAACAATGTTCCATCCTGCCACCCTCACAATCATTGCTATGTTTGAGCCCATTGTTGCAGCCACTGTGTCAGTTCATCTCATTGAGTGTCTTCCTCTTTTTTGGTGACCCTCTACTTTGCCAAACACCATGTCCTTCTCCAGGGACTGACCCCTCCTGATAACACGTCTTAAGTATGTAAGACGAAGTCCTGCCATCATCATTCTAATGAGCACTCTGGCTGCACTTCTTCCAAGACAAATTTGTTCCTTCTTTTGGGAGGCCATGTACTTTCAATATTCTTTGCCATCACTATAATTCAAAGGTATCAATTCTTCCTTGGTCTTCCTTATTCATTGTTCAGCTTCTGTATGCACAAGAGGCGATTGGAAATACCATGGCTTGGGCCAGGAGTACTTTAGTCCTTGAGGTGACATCTTTGCTACTTAACACTTCAAAGAAGTATTTTGCAGCAGATCTGCCCAATGCAATGCTGTTTGATTTCTTGACTGTTGCCTCCATGGGCGTTTATTATGAATCCAACTAATAATTGACAACTTCAATCTTTTCTCTTTTTATCATGATGTTGCATCGTCATATTGGTGCAATTGTATTTTTGTTTTCTTTGTGTTGAGGTGGAATCCATCCCGAAGGCTGTCGTCTTTGATCTTCATCAGTAAATACTTCACCTTCATTTTCAGCAAGTAAGGTTGTGTCAATTCCTGGAGCCCTGTTTTTTGCCAATGCCTTCAGTGCAGCGAGGACTTCTTCCTTCTGTACCATTGGTTCCTGATCATATGTTACCTCCTGAAATGGTTGAACATCGACCAATTCTTTTTGGTATAGTGTATTACTTTGTCTTCTTGAGCTGCCCTTTGAAATCTGCTGTTCAGCTCTTTTACTTTGTCATTTCTTCCTTTTGCTTTAGCTACTTGACATTCAAAAGCAAGCTTCAGAGTCTCTTCTGACATCCATTTTGGTCTCTTCTTTCTTCCTTGTCTTTTAAATGAGCTCTTGCTTTCTTCATGTATGATGCCCTTGATGTCATTCCACAACTCATCTGGTCTTCGGTTGTTAGTGTTCAGTGCATCAAATCTATTCTTGAGATGGTCTCTAAATTCAGGTGGGATATGCTCATGGTCATACTTTGGTTCTCATGGACTTGTTCTAATTTTCTTCGGTTTCCACTTGAACTTGCATAGGAGCAATTGGTGGCCTGTTCTGCAGTGGGACACTGGCCTTGTGACTAACGATATTTAGCTTTTCCATTGTTTCTTCTCACAGAAGTAGTTAATTTGATCCTTGTATATTCCATCTGGTGAGGTCCATGTGTATAGTTTCATTACAGTCTCTGGTAATCATCAATGCATCCTTATTGCATGTTCCTCAGTTTCAGACTGTAGAAGTTGGTTAAAATCTTCAGTTTCTTCCTCTTTGGCCTTAGTGGTTGGTGGGTAAATTTGAATTATAGTCATGTTAACTGGTTTTCCTTGTTGGCATGTGGATATTATCCTGTCACTGACACATAGTACATCAGGATATATCTGGGAAATGTTCTTGAAGATGAATGCAATGCCATTCCTCCTCAAGATGTCATTCCCAGCATAGTAGACCATATAATTGTCCAATTCAAAATTGTCAATAGCAGTCCATTTCACCTCACTAATGCCTAGGATATCAATGTTTATGCATTCCATTTCATTTTTGATGACTTCCAGATTTTCTAGATTCATACTTCATACATGCTAGGTTCTGATTATTAATGGTCTGGAAAGCTTTACTCCATCCTTGTCACTAAGGTCAACTCTACTTTGAGGAGGCAGCTCTTCCCCAGTTGTCTTTTAAGTGCCTTCCAACCTGAGGGGCTCATCTTCTGGCACTATATCAAACAATGTTCCTCTACTATTCCTAAGGTTTTCACTGGCTAAATCTTTTCAGAAGTAGGCTGCAGGGTCCTTCTTCCTAGTCTGTCTTATCTTAGTCTGGAAGCTCAGCTGTCCACCATGAATGACCCTGCCGATATTTGAATACTGGTGGCATAGCTTTCAGCATCACAGCAACATGCAATCCCCCACAGTACTACAAACTGACACACACGTGGGGAAGATTTCACATTAGCACAATTAAATGTTCTGGAATGCCCATTTTTCACAATGTTATACATAATCAGTTATGATCCATACAGTTGAATGCCTTTGCATAGTCAATAAAACACAGGTAAACATCTTTCTGGTATTCTCCGTTTCCAGCCAAGATCCATGTGACATCAGCGTGATAGCCCTTATTCCACATCCTCTTCTGAATTTGGCTTGAATTCCTAGCAGTTCCTTGTTGATGTACTTCTGCAACTGTTTTTGAATTATCTTAATATACTCATGCACTTACTTACATATGCATATGAATATAATAATTTGGAAATATACCTAAGCTATTGTAAAATGGAAATATTCAGCATCGTTTCTTTATAATAGTCGTTGAATGTTCCCTGGACATTACTTTTCAATCTGTATATTTTATATATATTGTATTCTAAACTCTTCTGTCTGATCAATTCTGATTGTGATCACTCTAGAGATGTTACTCCCTTTTGGGGGTTCCATAGCAAGCTTCTCCAATTTCATCACAATAGTTTCAATGCACATTTTTCTTCACATTAGTGCAAAGTAGGTTTATATTTTTTGCTCTTGATTTTTAATAGAGTTGTGAGAAATCATGATGTCACTGGCTAGGCACTTCTATGCAGGCTTACCCATAGACTCAATAGATTTTCTTTTTGTTGTTGTTGTTAAGTGCCATTGAGTTGATTCCAACTCATAGCAACCCTATGTACCACAGAACAAAACACTGCCCGGTCCTGCACCATGCCCACAACCGTTGTGATGCTTGAGCCCCTTGTCAATAGATTTGTTAAATAAAAACAAATTTTTTTTTAATTGATGAAGATGGTACTCCAATTTAGTACTCATTTAAAAATCTTTAACTTTAATGAACTCTATATTTTCATTTGTTTTACCACATTTGACAATTTCTTTATGAACTTTGTTAATACATAAACTTTTGAAAACCAACTTGAGACAAGAGGGCAAAGGATGGCACCTAATAGGCTACTGTGAACCTATTAGACAAGAAAGAGTGAGCACATAGATGGAAAAACATGGAGGGGAAAAATATATTCCCATTCAAATAGAATCAATAAGATCTAATTTAAATAATCTTGAAGAAAACTGATGACCAACAAGAATATGATAATCAGATCAGACAGAGGTCAGCAACGTTGTAATGGAGTGAGTGCTGTGGAGAATAGAAAAGATAAGATCAAAGATGTAGTGTCAAACAGGTCATTTAAAGTCTCCTGATGGCAAGGGCAGACACAGGGTCACTAGGTGTAACGATTTTGTAATATTCCTAGAATGATGGTGGCTTTCACCACGGTGGTAACAGTACAGGTAGAGAAATTTGCTGGGATTCTGGATATATTTTTATTGGATGGACAATAGAGTTTTCTGGAAGAGTGTGCATGGGGTATAAGATAGAGAGAGGAAACAAAGATGATGTTCAGTGAGAGAAAACTGCTCAGCCCCTAAAAGAATGGAGTTGCCTTCAACTGTGAAAGGAAAGACTGTGAGCAAAGTCTTAATATCAGTGTAGCATTTTGGAGTATGTTTAGTTTGAGGTGCCAGTTAAGCATCCACAAAATAATAGCAAGTAGGCAATTAAATACAGAAGTCTGGAATCCAGGAGAGTGGTCCTTCCTGGAGTCATGAATTTGGGAGTTGTCTATGACTTTAAAGCCATGAGTCCTTTGGCTATTGCAGACAGTATCTGTCATGAACATTAATGTGAAAATACTCAACAGAATACTGGCAAACCAAATCTAAGAGCATGCTAGAAGGATTATATGCCAAGACCAAGTGACATTTTGACCAAAATGAAACAGAAGTAAGTCAATCAATGTAATATACCATGTGATCATTTCAATTGATGCAAAAAAGGCATTTGACAAAATCCAACACCCTTCCATGATAAAATACTCAAGAAACTAAGAATAGAAGGAAAATTCCTCAACAGTATAAAGGGCAGCTAGAAAAATCCACCACAAATATCATACTCAGTAAAGAAAGACTAAAAGTTTTCCTCTCTAAAATCAGGAATAAGACAAGAATGCCTTCTTTCACCACTGCTATCAACGGCAGTGGGTTATTCAACATTGGAATGGAAATTCTAACCAGGGAAATTAAGTAAGAAAAAGAAACAAAAGACATTGAAATTAGAAAGGAAAAGAAACACTAACTCCATTCCCAGATGACATGATCCTATATATATGAAAAATCCCAAAGAATTTGCAGCAAAGCTACTACAGCTAATAAATGAGTTCAACAAAGTTCCAGGGTACGTGAACACCACACACACACACACACACACACACACATACACATACACACACACAAAATATATATATATATCTGGTAACAGCCCAAACCAGCTGGTAATAGGACATAAGTGATTCAAGGGCTACAACAATCAAGACAGCGCAATCTAGTAGCCCATCTATGTATATTGAAAGAAAACAAAACAAGATAAGACTCAGTGAGCAAATATAGAATAAATCACTACAATATCTCAGAGATGGCTCGGAGACAGCAGTCAATATCAAACCACATAAAGAAGCAGACCATGATTGCTTCTACAACTCTCCAAACTAAAGAAGCAATATCTTTCCCAAATGAAGATACAATCCTGGAATTGCCAGATGCAGAATATAAAAAACTAATTTACAGAATGCTTCAAGACATAGGGGATGACCTCAGAAATGAAATAAGGCAATCTACAGAAAAAATCAAGGAACACACTGATAAAGCAGTTGAAGAACTCAAAAAGATTATTCAAGAACATAGTGGAAAATTTAATAAGCTGCAAGAATCCACAGAGAGACAGGATTCAGAAATCCAAAAGATTAACAGTAAAATTACAGAATTAGACAACTCAATAAAAAGTCAGAGGAGCAGACTCGAGCAATTGGAATGCAGGGTGGGGGATCTGGAGGACAAGGGAATTGACAGGAATATAGCTGAAATAAAATTAGATAAAAGAATTAAAAAAAATGAAGAAACCCTAAGAATCATGTGGGACTCTATCAGGAAGAATAACTTTGCATGTGATTGGAGACCCAGAACAGGGAGGGATAATAGAAAATGCAGAGAGAATAGTTGAAGATCTGTTGGCAGAAAACTTCCCTGACATCATGAAAGATGAAAGGATATCTATCCAAGATGCTCTTCGAACCCCATTTAAGATTGATCCAAAAAGAAAATCACCAAGACATATTATCATCAAACTTGCCAAAACCAAAGATAAACAGAAAATTTGAAAAGCAGCCAGGGATAAAAGAAAGGTCTCCTACAAGGGAGAATCAATAAGTTCAGACTACTCAGCGGAAACCATGCAGGCAAGAAGGCAATGGGATGAAATATATAGTGCACTGAAGGAGAAAAACTGCCAGCCAAGGATCACATATCCAGCAAAACTCTCTCTAAAATAAGAAGGCGAAATTAAAACATTTACAGATAAACACAAGCTCAGAGAATTTGCAAAAACCAAACCAAAGCTACAAGAAATATTAAAGGAAATCGTTTGGTCAGAAAACCAATAATATCAGATACCAGCATAACACAAGGTCACAGAACAGAACATCCTGATATCAACTCAGATAGGGAAATCACAAAAACAAATTAAGATTAATTTCAAAAAGAAAAAAAACACTCAAAACCGGAAATCATAGAAGTCAATATGTAAAAGATCACAATAATCAAAAAGACGGACTAAATACAGGTGGCATAGAACTGCCATATGGAGAGGGAAACAAGGCGATACAGGACAATACAAGCTAGGTTTTTACTTAGAAAAATAGGGGTAAATATTAAGGTAACCACAAAGAGGTATTCCAGCTCCATAACTCAAAATAAAAAACAAGAAAAACATAACAACTCAGCAAACATAAAGACAAATACTATGAAAATGAGGAACACACAATTTACAAAGAAAAACGTCTCAGCACAAAAAAGTGGAAAATGAAATTGTCAACAACACACATAAAAAGGCATCAAAATGACAGCACTAAACACATACTTATCTTTAATTACGCTGAATGTAAATGGCCTAAATGCACCAGTAAAGAGACAGAGAGTCTCAGACTGGATAAAGAAACACGATGCGTCTATATGCTGCCTACAAGAGACACACCTTAGACTTAGAGACACACCTTAGACTTAGAGACACAAACAAACTAAAACTCAAAGGATGGAAAAAATTTATCAAGCAAACAACAAGCAAAAAAGAGCAGGAGTAGCAATATTAATTTCTGACAAAATAGAATTTAAACTTAAGTCCACCACAAAGGACAAAGAAGGACACTACATAATGATTAAAGGAACAATTGACCAGGAAGATAGAACCATATTTAATATTTATGCACCCAATGACAGGGCTGCAAGATACATAAAACAAACTTTAACAGAACTAAAAAGTGAGATAGACACCTCCACAATTATACTAGGAGACTTCAACACACCACTTTCGGAGAAGGACAGGACTTCCACTAAGAAGCTCAATAGAGACACGGAAGACCTAATTGCTACAATCAACCAACTTGACCTCATAGACTTATACAGAACATTCCACCCAACTGCTGCAAAGTACACTTTTTTTTCTAGTGCACATGGAACATTCTCTAGAATAGACCACATATTAGGTCATAAAACAAGCCTTTGCAGAATCCAAAACATCGAAATATTACAAAGCATCTTCTCAGACCACAAGGCCATAAAAGTGGAAATTAATAACAGAAAAATCAGGGAAAAGAAATCAAATACTTGGAAACTGAACAATACCCTGCTGAAAAAAGACTGGGTTATAGAAGACGTGAAGGAGGGAATAAGGAAATTCATAGAATGCAACAAGAATGAAAACACTTCCTATCAAAACCTCTGGGACACAGCAAAAGCAGTGCTCAGAGGTCAATTTATATTGATAAATGCACACATACATAAAGAAGAATGAGCCAAAATCAGAGAACTGTCCCTACAACTTGAACAAATAGAAAGTGAGCAACAAAAGAATCCATCAGGCACCAGAAGAAAACAAATAATAAAAATTAGAGCTGAACTAAATGAATTAGAGAAAAGAAAAACAATTGAAAGAATTAACAAAGCCAAAAGCTGGTTCTTTGAAAAAATTAACAAGATTGATAAACCACTGGCCAGACTGACTAAAGAAATACAGGAAAGGAAACAAATAACCTGAATGAGAAACGAGATGGGCCACATCACAACAGACCCAACTGAAATTAAAAGAATCATATTGGAGTATTATGAAAAATTGTACTCTAACAAATTTGCAAACCTAGAAGAAATGGATGAATTCCTGGAAAAACACTACCTACCTAAACTAACACAATCAGAAATAGAACATCTAAATAGACCCATAACAAAAAAAAGAGATTGAGACGGTAATCAAAAAACTCTCAACAAAAAAAAACCCTGGCCAGGACGGCTTCACTGCAGAGCTCTACCAAACTTTCAGAGAAGAGTTAACACCACTACTACTAAAGGTATTTCAAAGCATAGAAAATGACGGAATACTACCTAACTCATTCTATGAAGCCACCATATCCCTGGTACCAAAACCAGGTAAAGACATCACAAAAAAAGAAAATTACAGACCTATATCCCTCATGAACATAGATGAAAAAATTCTCAACAAAATTCTAGCCAATAGAATTCAACAACATATCAAAAAAATAATCCACCACGACCAAGTGGGATTTATACCAGATATGCAAGGCTGGTTTAATATTAGAAAAACCATTAATGTAATCCACCATATAAATAAAACAAAAGACAAAAAACACATGATCTTATCAATTGATGCAGAAAAGGCATTTGACAAAGTTCAACACCCATTCATGATAAAAACTCTCAGCAAGATAGGAATTGAAGGAAAATTCCTCAACATAATAAAGGGCATCTATACAAAGCCAACAGCCAACATCACTCTAAACGGAGAGAACCTGAAAGCATTTCCCTTGAGAACGGGAACCAGACAAGGATGCCCTTTATCACTGCTCTTATTCAACATTGTGGTAGAGGTCCTAGCCAGAGCAATTAGGCAAGACAATGAAATAAAGGGCATCTGGATTGGCAAGGAGGAAGTAAAATTGTATCTACTTGCAGATGACATGATCCTATACACAGAAAACCCTAAGGAATCTTCCAGAAAACTACTGAAACTAATAGAAGAGTTTGGCAGAGTCTCAGGTTATAAGATAAACATACAAAAATCACTTGGATTCCTCTACATCAACAAAAAGAACATGGAAGATGAAATCACCAAATCAATACCATTCACAGTGGCCCCCAAGAGGATAAAATACTTAGGAATAAATCTTACCAAAGATGTTAAAGACCTATACAAAGAAAACTAAAAAGTACTAGTGCAAGAAACTAAAAAGGACCTACATAAGTGGAAAGACATACCTTGCTCATGCATAGGAAGACTTAACATAGTAAAAATGTCTATTCTACCAAAAGCCATCTATACATACAATGCACTTCCGATCCAAATGCCAATGACATTTTTTAATGTGTTGGAGAAACAAATCACCAACTTCCTATGGAAGGGAAAGAAGCCCCGGATAAGTAAAGCATTACTGAAAAAGAGGAAGAAAGTGGGAGGCCTCACTCTACCTGATTTTAGAACATATTATACAGCCACAGTAGTCAAAACAGCCTGGTACTGGTACAACAACAGGTACATAGACCAATGGAACAGAATTGAGAGCCCAGGTATAAATCCACCCACATATGAGCAGCTGATATTTGACAAAGGCCCAGTGTCAGTTAATTGGGGAAAAGATAGTCTTTTTAACAAATGGTGCTGGCTTAACTGGATATCCATTTGCAAAAAGATGAAACAGGACCCATACCTCACACCATGCACAAAAACTAACTCAAAATGGATCAAAGACCTAAACATAAAGACTAAAACGATAAAGATCATGGAAGAAAAAACAGGGGCAACGTTAGGAACCCTAATACAAGTCATAAACAGAATACAAAACATTACCAAAAATGATGAAGAGAAACCAGATAACTGGGAGCTCCTAAAAATCAAAAACCTATGCTCATCTAAAGACTTCACCAAAGGAGTAAAAAGACCACCTACAGATTGGGGAAGAATTTTCAGCTATGATATCTCCGACCAGCGCCTGATCTCTAAAATCTATATGATTCTGTTAAAACTCAACCACAAAAAGACAAACAACCCAATCAAGAAGTGGGCAAAGGATATGAACACGCACTTCACTAAAGAAGATATTCAGGCAGCTAACAGATACATGAGAAAATGCTCTCGATCATTAGCCATTAGAGAAATTCAAATTAAAACTACGATGAGATTCCATCTCCCTCCAACAAGGCTGGCATTAATCCAAAAAACACAAAATAGTAAATGTTGGAGAGGCTGCGGAGAGATTGGAACTCTTATACACTGCTGGTGGGAATGTAAAACGGTACAACCACTTTGGAAATCTATCTGGCGTTTTCTTAAAAAGTTAGAAATAGAACTACCATACAACCCAGAAATCCCACTCCTTGGAATATACCCTAGAGAAATAAGAGCCTTCACACAAACAGATATATGCACACCCATGTTTATTGCAGCTCTGTTTACAACAGCAAAAAGCTGGAAGCAACCAAGGTGTCCATCAACAGATGAATGGTTAAATACATTGTGGTATATTCACACAATGGAATACTACACATCGATAAAGAACAGTGACGAATGTGTGAAACATTTCATGGCATGGAGGAACCTGGAAGGCATTATGCTGAGTGAAATTAGTCAGAGGCAAAAGGACAAATATTGTATAAGACCACTATTATAAGATCTTGAGAAATAGTATAAACTAGAAGAACACATACTTTTGTGGTTACGAGAGGGGGAGAGAGGGAGGGTGGGAGAGGGCTATTTACTGATTAGTTAGTAGATAAGAACTACTTTAGGTGAAGGGAAGGACAATACTCAATACACAGAAGGTCAGCTCAACTGGACTAGACCAAAAGCAGTTTCCAGGATAAACTGAATGCTTCGAAGGTCAGCAAAGCAAGGGCGGGGCTTGGGGACTATGGCTTAATGTGACTTCTAAGTCAATTGGCAAAATAACTCTATTATGAAAACATTCTGTATCCCACTTTGAAATGTGTTGTCTGGGGTCTTAAATGCTAACAAGCAGCCATCTAAGATGCATCAGTTGGTCTCAACCTACCTGGATCAAAGGAGAATGAAGAACACCAAGGTAACTCAATAACTATGAGCCCAAAAGACAGAAAGGGCCACATGAACCAGAGACTTACATCATCCTGAAACCAGAAGAACTAGATGGTGCCCGGCCACAACCGATGACTGCCCTGACAGGGAGCACAACAGAGAACCCCTGAGGGAGCAGGAGATCAGTGGGATGCAGAACCCAAATTCTCATAAAAAGACCAGACTTAATGGTCTGACTGAGACTAGAGGAATCCCGGCGGTCATGGTCCCCAAACCTTCTGTTGGCCCAGGACAGGAATCATTCCCGAAGACAACTCATCAGACATGGAAGGGACTGGACAATGGTTTGGAGAGAGATGCTGATGAGGAGTGAGCTACTTGTATCAGGTGGACACTTGAGGCTGTGTTGGCATCTCCTGTCTGGAGGGGAGATAGGAGGGTAGAGAGGGTTAGAAACTGGCAAAATTGTCATGAAAGGAGAGACTGAAAGGGCTGACTCCTTAGGGGGAGAGTAAGTGGGAGTATGGAGTAAGGTGTATATAAGCTTATATGTGACAGACTGACTTGATTTGTAAACTTTCACTTAAAGCAGAATAAAAATTATTAAAAAAAATAAAAAGAGATTGGATTAAGGCACTATCTAATGTAACTGCTCCTAATCCCTCTCATGAACATCATATTAATAGGATTTACAACACATAGGAAAATCACTTTAGATGACAAAATGGTAGATAATCATACAATACTGGGAAACATGACCTAGCCAAGTTGACAGATATTTTGAGGGGACACAATTCAATCCATGACAACTATCAACCCTATCCAGCCTACTGAATAATTATTCATTTGATTATATTATTAAGACTAGTAAAACCTACTGAAAGATGTTACATTAAAGGTAAACTAATAAAACTGCTGAATCAAGTGGTAGAAGTATTTGAGAGCAAGGAATAACAAGCCTTATAAATAATGGTAACGTGTAGAACACAATGATCCCAGTTGGATTGTACTGAGAATTATGTGCCAGCCATTGTATTAAGTGATTTTAGTGGTTGCAGGGGTTCACTTCCCAACAGGAAATACAATCTGCATGGTCAGTCTGAGCCTGTCATAGTACTTGCTTTTCCCCATACCAGAAATTCGATGAGGAAGGGATGTATGATGCTATTCAAAGTGATGAGACAGGAGGAGATGTCTTCTGTATGACTCCACGGAAACGTCTATTAACAATAGACCTCTATTAACAATAGGCCCAGAGAAGGTCAGTTTTGCGTCTCGGAGCATCATGTGTGGATATGATGCCTGGATCTGTTGCAGCCGTCCTAGGATGGAGCCACCTTGTAGGAGACTGAATGAAGCCCTACTCTCCTGTTTTTGTGCATTCTCTAACTCTCAAGTCCTTGTAATGAAGTCCTTGTAATGAAAGCATGTTAGAGTGGAGTTTATATTTTCTTATTAGAACCGAAGCCTTTCTTACTGAAAAGGTTCAGTCATTTCACAATCTTCTGAAGTCCTGAGAGCATCTAATTTTGATCATTTTATACATAATGAAAGTGAATACAGTGAATGCTGACGTTACCCTGGACACATACAGTTTACCAGTGACATGTCTCAGTAACTACTAATCGGGGCATGAAAAGTAAGCTCCCATCCCTCACATTGGGACTAACTCTAGGTTTCCATTCACATGGCTCTAGCCATGGGATCAAACTGAAGCTAGTCTCTGGCTATTCCTACAGCCTTACTTTTTCCTTTTTCCAGCCCCCCTCACCTCCACCCACTTCCCTTCTGCTGCCCCCCAAAGTCACATAACAAAACACCTGCCTCAGGCACTGCTTCTATAGAACTTGACCGAAAAAAAAGAGAAAGAAACCGAGGTTACACAAGGAGCAGAGTCAGGGTCCAATCCCAAATTGAATTGCACTTGTTATTGTCATTGTTAGGAGCCATTGAGTAGTTCAGACTCATAGCTACCCTATGTACAACAGAACGAAACATGGTCTGGTCCTGAGTCATCCTCACAATCCTTGGTATGCTTAAGTCCATTGTGATAGTCACTGTGTCAGTCCATCTCATTGAGGGTCTTCCTCATTTTTGTTGACCCGCTACTTTACCAAGCATGCTGTCCTTCCCGAGAGACTGATCTCTCCTGATAACATGTTCAAAGTGTGTGAGACGTAGTCTCGCTATCCTTGCTTCTAAGGAGCATTCTGATTGTACTTCTTCCAAGACAGATTTGTTCCTTCTTTTGGTAGTCCATGATATAGTCAATATTCTTCTCCAACAACACAATTCAAAGGCATTGATTCTTCTTTGGTCTTCCTTATTCATTGTCCTGTTTTCACATGCATAGGAGGGGATTGAAAACACCATGGCTTGGGTCGGGTGCATCTTAGTCTTCAAGGTAATATCTTTGCTTTTCAACACTTTAAAGAGGTCTTTTGCAGCAGATTTGCCCAATGCTATGTGTCATTTGATTTCTTAGCTGCTTAGCCATTTTTTTTTTTAGCCATTATGTTATTTTGTCATTTTAGAAAACCTGGTTATAGGACAGTTGGGGATTCTAGCTCATAAGTATTTTTTCGCTTTGATGCAAACTAGAAATCCAGGCCCAAAGCAGATAATTTAATCACGGAAAAGCAGGTATGCACTTGAAAATGTTCTTCAAGGCTCCCTTCATGTCCCTGTTTCTCAGGCTGTAGATGAAGGGGTTCATCATGGGAGTGACCACAGTGTACATCACTGAAGCCACTGCAGTCTTCCTGGAAGAGTGTGTAAATGCAGCACTAACACACGTACCTAAGCCTGTCCCATAGAACAAGGAAACAATTGAGAGGTGGGACCCACAGGTGGAGAAAGCCTTATACTTTCCACCTGCTGAAGGCATTCTCAAAATGGAGGAGACAATTTGAGTATAAGAGAAAATGATTCCAGAGAGAGGAACACCACCTAGTATGGTAGCTGCCAAATATAAGAAGATGCTATTGAGGAGGGTATCAGAACAGGCAATCTTGATGATCTGAAAAGCTTCACAGAAGAAGTAGGGGATTGTCCGGTCTGAGCAGAAAGACAGGTTCAACACTATCAGACTGTGGATCAAGGCATCCACAGTGGTAATGGACAAGGAGAGTAGAATCAGCAGACCACAGAGGCGGGGGTTCATGATGGCTGTGTATGTCAGTGGATGACAAATGGCCACGTAGCGGTCATAGGCCATTACTCCCAGGAGAAAACTTTCCAAACTAGCAAAAACCAAGACAAAGCAGACCTGGGTGAGGCAGCCTGCATACGTGATGCTCTGATTCTGTGTTTGGAGATTCACCAGCATGTTTGGGATCGTGGTGGTGCTGAAACAGATGTCAGTGAAGGACAGATTGGCAAGAAAGAAATACATGGGGGTGTGGAGGTGAGGGTCAGAGCTGACAGCCAGGATGATGAGCAGGTTCCCCAGGACAATGACCAGATATATGAACAGAAACAGGGCAAAGAGAAGGGGTTGCAGTTCCGGATCCTCTGTCAGTGCCAGGAGAAGGAATCCAGAAAAACTTGTTTGATTTTTAGGTTTCATATTGTTGATGAATCTGATGGAACAGATCAGGTGACAAGACAACCAAGTGCGTGGTCCCTATACCAGCAGTAGCTGCATCACCAAAGGTAAACAGCACCTAGGGCAGGGTCATGAGAAATCGAGAAGATACAAAGTTGGTGTCACCTGTGTGTATATTATTTGATTATTTAATAAAAAATATGTGAATTTGATCAATAGCTGAGCATCAACATTTATTCTGCAAAGTGTTGATAAGGTGCTCATTTTTTTTTTTTTTACACTATCTGAGTTCTTATGATCATTTTAAATATTTTGTAATTTTATAGGAAGCAAGGCCTGGTGATCTATTTCTGAAAATTAGCCAATAAAAATTCTGTATTAAAATGGTTCAATTCACAATCAAGTATGAGGATGGCACAGGACGTGGCAGCTTTTGGTTCTGTTGAGCATGAGTTGCCATGTGTCAAAGGTCCACTCACTGCCAGCTAACAAAAACAACAGGGCCCATGTGGACTTCATTGTGGGCCTAGATTTCCAGCCCAAGGGGCATATTCTAACCAAGTCTCGATGGACACACTTACTCCAAGGAAAGATCCATCTTTAAAAAGAAAAATGTGTCCTCCCAGACATGAAGCATCAGTAAAATTATTTTCTTCACAAATTTGGTACTATTATAGAGAAAAACAGAAGAGGGAGACACTCTGAAGTGTCTCTTGCAGACTTCATGTTTCTTTTTTTTTTTTCCCCCAGAGATTAGGGCCAGATGATAGCAATAATACAAATGCGTTTTAAGAACCAGGGGTGGGAAGATAAGGCAAACCTGATAACCCTATTTCATCACCATAAGAATGCAAGAAAATATCACAGAATTTTATCACAGTCATCATGTTGGAGAAGGGGCGATTTCTGTTCAGGAGGAAAATGGTCTTTACCATTGTAGAGACAGAATTAGAGACTGGTAGAATTGGAGCTTCTTGGGACTGGTGCAAAGATAGAAGGAAACATGTCAGGAAGAGAGAAGACAGGCAGGAGTCCATGGGAAACTTGAGTTCAATCATTTCATGCATGTACTCTCAGCACAGTTTCCCCAGAATGAACCTGTGGTAAAACACCTGTCCTTATTTCCAAACAATAACTAAGCAATTTTAAGTTACCTGGCTGGCGTCGCCGTACAACGATGTTGATAAATCCCCTGGATGGTGAAGGTGGAGGATGTGTTCTGAGGAAAGGCAGAGAGATTGAGTGGGACACCTGGCTCCTGGGCTTCAGGGTTATCTGTGGGTGGAGTCTCGGGTGTGCTGCTCCCTGCCTGAGGGAGGGATGTTGAGTGAGGTGGTCACAGGCAGACTATTTGCAGTCTCTGTATCCCTGGGGGCTCAATATCCAAAGCTCCTCATTAAGTAAGCACTTTTATTGTCATTCTGATCCCAGGACAGTGAAAATCCTCAAAGATCAAGGCTTTAGAATGTGAAATTCAGGATGGCTGATTCCTTGCCCCTGTAAGATCATGCCATTTTTCTCTCTGTTTCTGCTAACCTCCGTGTCAACAACGTGCACACATGGACACAAAAGCCTTCTCACTGGATTCCAGTCATCTTCTTTTTTTCTTTTTTTTAACACAACTTGACAGCAACTCTATCTTACGAGTTGCATTAGGACCCTGACTCCTATTTTAGGTGTGAAGATATAGTTATGTATATGGGTATAATATATTTATCAACACCCACGAAAGCAGCAGTCTAGAAACCAAATGACAAATTGCATTGGGCAAATCTGCTGCAAATGATCTCTTCAAACTGCTGAAAAGCAAAGATGTCAGGTTGAGGAATAAGGTGCCCCTGACCCAAGCCATGGTATTTTCAATCGCCTCATATGAGCGTGAAAGTTGGACAGTGAATAAGGTAGACCTAAGAAGAATTGATGTCTTTGAATTATGGTAAGGAAAAGAATATTGAATATAACATGGACTGCCAGAAGAACGAACAAATCTGTCTTGGACGAATTAGAGCCAGAATGCTTCTTAGAAGCTAGGATGGTGTGACTTAATATCAAGTACATTGGACACGTTATCAGGAGTAACCAGTTCCTGGAAAAGGACATCATGCTTGGTAGCGTAGAGGGTCAGCAAAAGAGAGGAAGACCCTCAACAAGATGAATTGACACAGTGGCTGCAATGATGGGCTCAAGCATAGCAAGGATGGTGGGGATGCCACATGCCTGGGCAGTGCTCTCTCCTGTAGTACATACTGTCACTGTGAGTCAGGACTGATTCCATGGCACCTAACAGCATAACAACATAATATATTTATAAATATAGTTAAGATAGTGTAAAATGCAAGTAGTGTTTTTTTCTTTCTGAGAGTCTTTGACTGTTCCCTGAACCTTACTGTATCATTTTGTATATTTTATATACAGCATGTTCTAAACTCTTCTCTGTGATCAATTCTGACTGTGATCACTGGAGATAGACTCCCTTTTGACGTTTCCATAACCAGTGTTTCCAATTTCATCACAATTGTCTCAATGTACATTTTTCTTCATATTAGTGGAGGTTGGCTTGATATTTTGGCTCTTGATTTTTAATGGAGTTGTGAGAAATCACAATGTCATTGGCTAGGAACTAGGATACAGGTGCATTCATACTCTCGGTAGATTTTGTTAGATAACTGCCAATATTTAATAGGTAATGATGTTGCTCCATTTAGAATCTACTTAAAAGTCTTTCACCTTTAATGAACTCAAAATTTTTGTGTTTACTTATTTATTTTACCACATCTAGCTATTTTTATATAAAGTTCCTTAATATATAGTTTTCTTCATATCTTTTATGAAAACTAACTTGAGAAGATGATATTGTGATGGCATTCTTTGCTATTCACTTCAAATACATGAAATAATAGATAAAATAGAAGAAAATATAGCTGGTCTCAAAAAAAAAAGAAAAGAAAAATTTCCATTACCACAGAAAGACCTGAAATATAAAAATACAAGTTAAGTTTTCCAGGTACCATAAAAGGAACTCAAATATAAAATGACGAGTAAGCTAAGCCAAGAATTTATGTCCATAGTAAGAAGTTTTAGCTGCAATTTACTTTTTCAGTTAATGAGGACTAAATGTTCTAGAAACATATGTGGCGTTGAAGCCAAGGGCAGAGGTAGAATGTCTTTATTAGAAATATGTAGATGAATACAAGAGTTGTGGACACTGACTGGACCCATGACTATGGACTTAGACCAGTTGAAAGTTTCAGAAAACCTCCAAGGAGAAGATAATCCAAGCTACCTTTTAGCATGGTGGCTGGATTTGTGATAGCCTCAATATTATTGAGCTGGGAGGAGTCAAGGAATGAAATTCAAACTTAGAAGAGTGATGATTGGCGAGGCCTCTGTGAACCTGTCTGACAATAAAGAGTGAGCATATAGATGAAAAAACATAGAGGGCAGGGCATCTTCCCATTTAAATAGAATCTGTATGTTCTAATTTAAATAATTATGAAGAAAAGCAATGCTAAAATGATAAGCAACCAAAACAATAATCCAGAAAAAAATCAATAATCAGATCACACAGAGGCCAGGATGGTTGTAATGTAATGAGTAACGTGGAGAATAGAAAAGGTGAGATCAAAGATGCAGTGTCAGGCTGATTATTCGAACAGTCTCCTGATGGCAAGGGCAGATGCAGGGTACTACATTTAGTCACTTCGTAATAATCCTAAAGTGATGGTAGCTAGGACTATGGTGGACTTGCTCTGATTTTCTTCAGTTTCAGCTTGAACTTGCATATGAGTAATTGATGGTCTTTTTCACAGCTGGCCCCTGGCTTTGTTCTGACTGATGATATTGAGCTTTTCCATCGTCTCTTTCCACAGATGTAGTCAATTTGATTTGTGTGTGTTCTATCTGGCGAGGTCCACGTGTATAGTCTTCGTTTATGTTCGTGAAAGAAGGTATTTGCAATGAAGAAGTCGTTGGTCTTGCAAAATTCTATCATTCCATCTCCGGCATTGTTTCTATCACCAAGGCCATATTTTTCCAACTACTGATCCTTCTTCTTTGTTTCTACCTTTCTCATTCCAATCGCCAGTAATTATCAATGCATCTTGATTGCATGTTCGATCAATTTCAGACTGAGGCAGCTGATAAAATTCGTCTATTTCTTCATCTTTGGCCCTACTGGTTGGTGCACAGATTTGAATAATAGTCGTATTAACTCTTCTTCCTTGTAGGCGTACGGATATTATCCTATCACTGATAGCGTTGTACTTCAGGTTAGATCTTGAAACATTCTTTTTGATGATGAATGCAACACCCTTTCTCTTTGAGTTGTTATTCCCAGCATAGTAGACTATATGACTGTCCGATTCAAAATGGCCAATACCAGTCCATTTCAGCTAGGATATTGATGTTTATGCATTCCATTTCATTTTTGACGATTTCCAATTTTCCTAGTTTCATACTTTGTACATTGCAGGTTCTGATTATTAATGGATGTTTGCAGCTGTTTCTTCTCATTTTGAGTCATGCCACATCAGCAAACGAAGGTCCTGAAAGCTTTACTCCATCCACGTCATTAAGGTCGACTCTCCTTTAGGAGGCAGCTCTTCCCCAGTCATCTTTTGAGTACCTTCCAACCTAGGGGGCTCAACAAGGTGGATTGACACAGTGGCTGCAACAATGAGCTCAACCGTAACAATGACTGTAAGGATGGCGCAGGACCAGGCAGTGTTTCGTTCTGTTGGGCATAGGGTCACTATGAGTCGGAACCGACTCGATGGCACCTAACAACAACAGGACCATGGTGATAACAGTGGAGGTGGTGAGATTTGGTGGGATTCTAGATATGTTTCTCTTTTGAAAGAATGGGCACATCGTATAAAAAAAGAGAATTCAAAGACAATGCTTGGTGTGAGATAACTGCTCAGCATCTAAAAGAGTGGAGTTCCCATTAACTGTGATAGGAAAGACTGTAGGCAAATATATTTGGAAGTTTAATATCAGGGTGGTAGTTTTGAGAGAGTTGAGTTTGAGGTACCTGTGAGGCATCCACTTGAGAAGTCAAGTAGGAAGCTGGGTATTCCAGTCTGAAATTTAGGGGAGTGTTCCTCTCTGGAAACAAAAAATTTGGAGTCGTTGGAGTGCAGATGACTTTTAAGGCCATGGGTCTGGATGCTATTGCAAAAGAGTCAGGGTAGCTGCAGCAGAGAGGATTAGGAGTGAGCCTTAAGGCCCTCCATGGCCTGAGGTTGGAAAGATGAGGAGGACACATCAAAGGAGGCTAGTGGCCAGTGAAGTAGGATAAAAACTACAATAATATATAACCCTGAAAGTGAAGTACATTAGTTTCTTCTGGCTGCTGTATTAACTACATGGCCAGAAACTTGGTGGCACAAAGCAACAGAAATGTATTCTCTTACAGTTCTGAAGGCCAGGAGTCTGAAATCAGTTTCACAGTGCAGAAATCAAGGTGTGTGCACAGTCACACACTCTCCGGAGACTCTATGGGCAAATCCATTCACTGCCTTTTCGAATTTCTGGTGGCTTCAGGTTTTCCTTGGTTTGTGACCATATTATGCCAATTTCTGCCTCTGTAGTCACATTAACTTCTCTTCTGTCCGTGTCTATTCTCTCTTTGCATCTCTCTCTCTCTGTGGTAAAAATATACACAACAAAACATTTGCCAATTCAACAATTTTTACATGTGTAGTTCAGCGGTATTGATTATTTGCGTCTCTCTCTCTTTTAAGAGAAAGATAAGTTTTACTAATGGGTAAGCATTAAACCAGAATGTGATGCATCACAGGTAATCCACTAAAGAGATTACAAAGTCAGCAAGGTAACTGACCCTTTGTATAGCCAGGAGTATACAACTCATTACTTTCATCTTTTCAGGATAAAATTACTAATTTTCTAATGTCTTTATGGCAAGACACCTAAAGTTATGTTAAAACCTTACCAGGAAACTGGGAGGTAAGGATATGATATCCCTTGCAATTACATTTCAGAGGAGAAGGTCCTTGAGAAACTTTCTTTTTTTTTTACTTTAATTTTTATTGTGCTTTAAGTGAAAGTTTACTAACCAAGTCAGCCTCTCACACAAAAACTTATATACACCTTGCTACATACTCCCAACTGGTCTCCCTCTAATGAGACATCCCGCTCCCTCCCTCCACTCTCTCTTTTTGTGACCATTTCTCCAGCTTCTAACCCTCTCTACCCTCTCATCTTTCCTCCAGGGAGGAGAGGCCAACATGGTCTCAAGTGTCCACCTGATCCAAGAAGCTCACTCCTCACCAGCATCCCTCTCCAACCCATTGTCCAGTTCAATCCCTGTGTGAAGACTTGGCTTTGGGAATGGTTCCTGTCCTGGGCCAACAGAAGGTCTGGGGGCCATGACCACCGGGGTCCTTCCAGTCTCAGTCAGATCATTAAGTCTGGTCTTTTTATGAGAATTTGGGGTCTACATCCCCCTGCTGTCCTGCTTCCTCAGGGGTTCTCTGTTGCGTTCACTGTCAGGGCAGTCATTGGTTGTAGTCGGGGACCATCTAGCTCTTCTGGTCTCAGGCTGATGTAATCTCTGGTTTATGTGGCCGTTTCTGTCTCTTGGGCTCATAGTTACTTTGTGTCCTTTGTATTCTTCATTCTTCTTTTATCCAGGTGGGTTAAGACCAATTGATGCATCTTAGATGGCATCAAGCATAACAACTATTGTATGGATGGCTCAGGACTGGGTGGCCAGTGTTTCGTTCTGTTGTGCATATGGTTGCTATGAGTCGGAACTGACTCGACGGCACCTAACAACAGCAAGAAAAACATATGAAGTTTATTAATACATAAACTTTTGAACACCAACTTGAGATAAGATGAAATTATGATGTTACTTACCCTTTGCCATCTTAACCCCATTCACTTCAAACACATGAAATAATAGACAAAATAGAACAAAATATAGTTGGTCACCCCAAAAAGTTAAACTTTTTTTTGTACCACAGAAAGATCTGAAACATAAAAATGCAAGTTATGTTGATGGTTATGTGAGTGGAGAGGGAGGAAGGGAGAGGGGTATTCACTAATTAGATAGTAGTCAAGAACTGTTTTAGGTGAAGGGAAAGACAACACACAATACAGGAGAGGTCAGCACAACTGGACTAAACCAAAAGCAAAGAAGTTTCCTGAATAAGCCAAGACTTTTGAAGGCCAGAGTGGCAGGGGTGAGGGTCTGGGGACCACGGCTTCAGGGGGTATCTAGGTCATTTGGCATAATAAAATCTATTAAGAAAACATCCTGCATCTCACTTTGGTGAGTAGCACCTGAGGTGTTAAACACTAGCAAGTGGCTGACTAAGACACATCAATTGGTCTCAACTAACCTGGAGCAAAGGAGAATGAAGAACACCAAAGACACAAGGTAATTTTGAGCCCAGGAGACAGAAAGGGCCACATAAATAAGAGACTACATCAGCCTGAGACCAGAAGAACTAGATGGTGCCTGGCTATAACTGATGACTGCCCTGACAGGGAACACAACAGAGAGTCCCTGATGGAGCAGGTGAGCAGTGGGATGCAGGTCTTAAGTTCTCATAAAAAGACCAGACTTAATGGTCTGAGTGAGACTAGAAGGACCTCAGAGGTTATGATCCCCAGACCTCCTGTTAGCCCAAGACTGGAACCATTCCCAAAGCCAACTCTTTAGAGATCGGACTGGAGTATAAGATTAAAAAAAAAATGATACCGGTGATGAGTGAGTTTCTTGGCCCAAGTAGACGCATGAGACTATGTGGGCAGCTCCTGCCTGGAGAGGCATTGAAACGGCACAGGGGGACAGAAGCTGGCTGAATGGACATGGGAAATACACCATGGAGAGAAGGAGTGTGCTATCCCAATGGGAGAGAGCAACTAGGAGTACGTAGCAGAGTGTATATAAATTTTTTTGTATGAGAGACTGACTTGATTTTTAACTTTCACTTAAAGTACAATAAAAAAAAAATACCAGTTATGTTTTCCAGGTACTAAAAAAAGAACAGAAACATTAGTGGTGAGTATGGTGAGCTATGGATTTGTGTACAAAGCAAGAACTTTTAGCTGTAAGTTTACTCATTCAGATAAAGACGACAAAATATTCTAGAAAAAATTTGGCATTGAAATCAAGGGCAGAGTTAGAATTTTTTATTTGAAAAATGTGGGTGAACACAAGAGTTGTGGACACTGACTGGACCATGAATACAGACTTAGAACAGCTGAAAGTTTCAGAAAAGCCTCCAAGGAGAATATGAACCAAGCTACCTGTTAGCACAGTGGCTGAAATTGTGATAGTCTCAATTTACTGCACCACGAGAGTCAGGAAAAGGAAGTCAGGATTAGAGGAGTGGTGACTGGTGAGGGCTACTGTGAACATGTTAGACAAGAAATAGTGAGCACACAGATGGAAAAACATGGAGGGGAAAAAAACTTCCCATTCAAATATTATCAGTAAAATCTAACTTAATATCCTTGAAGAAAAGCAAAGCAAAAATGATGACCCACGAGATAAATAATTCAGAAAAAAAATCAATGATCAGATCATACAGAGGCCAGGAAGGTTGAAATGGAGTGAATGATGTGGAGAATAGATGAGATCAAAGATGTAGTGTCAGGCAGATTATTCAAACAGTCTCCTGATGGCAAAGGCCAACACAGGGTCACTATGTGTAGTGATTTTGTAATATTCCTGGAATGGTGGTGGCTTTCACCTTGGTGATAACTGTGGAAGTGGTGGATTTTGGTGGAAATCTGGATATATTTGTACTGTATAGACAACAGGGTTTTCTGAAAAAGTGGGCGTGGGGTATAAGAAAGAGAGAGGGATCAAAGATGATGTTCAGTTAGAGAAAACTGCTCAGCACCTTAAAGAACAGGGTTGCCATCAAGAGTGACTGGAAATACTGTGGGCAAATTCTAAGTATCAGTGTGGTATTTTAGAGTATGTTGAATTTGAGGTGCCTGTTAGGAATTCACATGGTGATATCAAGTGAGCAGTTCACTACAGAAGTCTGGAATCCAGGAGAGTGTTCCTTCTGGAAGACATAAATTTGGGAGTTGTTAGTGTGTAGGTGACTTTAAAGCCAGCCATAAGTCTTTTGGCTATTGCAAAGACAATATCTGTTATGAATATCAGTGTGAAGATACTCAACAAAATACTGGCAAACCAAATCTAACAGTGTGCTAAGAAGACTATATGCTATTACCAAGTAGAATTTTGCCCAAAATGAAACATAAGAAAATTAATGAATGTAATACACCACATGATCAACTCAATCGATACAAATAAATAAATAAATAAATAAAACTGGACAAAATCCAACACCCTTTCATGAGAAAACACTCCAGAAACTCAGAACAGAAGGGAAATTTCTTAACGTTATATTGAGCAGTTATGAAAAACCCACCAGTAAATATCATACTCAATAGAGAAAGGCTGAAAGATTTCCCCTCTAAAATCAGGAATAAGATAAAAACACCCTCTCTTACCACTGCTATTCAACATTGGACTCGAAGTTCTAACTAGAGAAATTAGGCAAGAAAAAGAAATAAAAGGCATTCAAACCTGAAAGGAAAGGAAAAATTATCTCCATTCACAGATGACATGATTCTACACATATGAAAAATCCCAAAGAATCCACAGCAAAGCTACTATTACTAATAAATGATTTCAACAAAGTAGCAGGGTACATGAACAACACAAAAATCTGTTGTTTTACCTATATGTCAGCAATGATGCAAGTTAAAAGAAAATTAAGAAGGCATTTCCTCTTACAATGGCATATAAAAGAATAAGATATCTAGGAATAAAATTAACCACAGAGGAAAATACTTTTATAATGAAAACTATGAACCATTGCTGAAGGAAATTAAAGAAGATCTAAATCAGTGGAAAGATATTCTCTGTTTATGGACTGGAACTCTCAATGTTGTTAACAAGTCAATAGTTCCCAAAGTAAACTACAGATTCAATGCAATATTTATCAAATTTCTAACAGCTCTTTTTCAGAAATGAAAATGTTATTCCTAAAATTCATGTAAAACTAAGTAGCCAAAACACTCTTTAAAAAGATCAATAAAATAGGAAGACTCACATTTCCTGATTTCAAAACATACTATAAAGAAACTAAAGTAATCAAAATAGTGTTGTAATGATATAAGGATGAACATATAAACCAATGGAATAGAATTAAGAGCAGAGAAGTAAACTCATACATTTATGCCAAATTGATTTTTGACAAGGGTATCAAGTCCATTAAATGGAGGAGGAACAGTCTCTTTAATAAATGGTGCTGGGAGAACTGGACAAATGCAAAAGAATGAAGATGGACCCATACCTCACACCATATGTAAAAATTAACTCAAAATGCATCCAATGGGCTAAATATAAGAAGATAAACCATGAAACTCTTATAAAAAAAACATAAGAGTAAAACTTCAAGGCTTTATTTTTGACAATGAATTCTTAATTGGCACCAAAAACACAAGCAACAAAGACAAAATATATAAATGTTGTCCTTGTTGCTAGGTGCCCTCAAGACTGTTGTGACTCATAGTGACCCCATGTACAACAGAACCAAATGCTTCCTGTTCCTGAACCATCCTCACAATCGTCATTAAGCTTGAGCCTTTGTTGCAGCTACTGTGTCAATCCATCTCATTGAGTGTCTTCCTCTTTTTCTCAGATCCTCTACTTTACCAAGCATGATGTCCTTCTCCAGGGACTGGTCCCTCCTGATAACATGTCCAAGATATGTGAGACAAAATCTCATTTTTGTTTCTAATGTGCATTCTGGCTATACTTCTTTCAAGACAGATTCGTTCCTTCTTTTGGCAGCCTGTGGTATATTCAATATTCTTTGCCAACACCATAATTCAAGGGCATCGTTTCTTCTTTGGATTTCCTTATTCATTGCCCAGCTTTCGTATGCATAGATTAATTGTTGTTGTTGTTGTTAGGTTCCCTCGAGCTGGTTCTGACTCATAGCAACACATTAGGACAGAGAAGGATTGTCCCATAGGGTTTCCAATAAGTGTCTGGTGGTTTTGAACTGCCAACTTTTTGGTTAGCAGCCAAACTCCTAACCACTAAGCTACCAGGTGAACATAAACAGAACCAGTGAAATTAAAAAAAAAAAAAAAAAGTTGTGCATCAAAGAAATTTATCAAGAAAGTAAAGAGACAATCTACAGAATGGGAGAAAACATTTGGGAACCATATATCTGATAATAGTTAATATCTGGAATATACAAAGAACATTTACAACTCAACAACAGAAGATAAACAACACAGTCATAATGAACAAGAATTTAAATAGGTATGTCATCAGAGATGATGTTATTGTTATTGCTGTCATTGAGTCAGCCTTGACTAATGGTGACCCTGTGTACAGCAAAACAAAAAATCCTGGGCCATCAGTACGATTGTTTGAAGATCACACAATGTTCTGTTGTGATCTATAGGGTTGTCACTGGCTATCTTTTCAGAAGTACATCCCCATGCCTTTCTTCCCATTCTGTCTTAATTCTGGAGTTCATGGTAATCTGGTTAGCATCATAGCAACATTCAAGACAGTTGGTGGCCTGACATGAGGTAATTGGCTGTGTATCACACTCAGTGTTCCCACATGGGTGGGATACAATTGCATCACCAATGCCTCAGAGAAGATATACAAATGGGCAATAAGCACATGAAGGGATGTTCAACAGGATTAGTCTTTAGGGAAATGCAAATCAAAACCACAATGAGATACCACTTCACTACCACTAGGGTGGCGAGTATCAGAAAAATGGAAACTAACTAGTATTGTCAAGGATGTGGAAAAATTGGAACCCTCATACATTGTGGGTGTAATGTAAAATGTGCAGCCCCTGTGGAAAACAGTTTGACAGTTCTTCAAAAAGTTAAATATTGAAATACCATATGACCCAACAATTTCATTTCTACGTATATGCCCAAGAGACTTGAAAGCTGGGTGTCTTAGTTATCTAGTGCTGTCATAACAGAAATACCACAAGTGGATGGCTTTAACAAAGAGAAATTTATTTGCTCACAGTAAAGCAGGCTAAAAGCCCAAATTCAAAGCTTCAGCTCCAAGGGAAGGCTTTCTCTCTCTGTCAGCTCTGAAAGATGGTCCTTGTTCTTAGCCTTCCCATGGTCTGGGAGCTTCCCAGGCACAGGGACCCTGGGTCCAAAAGATAAGCTCTGCTCCTGGTGCTGCTTTCTTGGTGGTATGAGGTCCCCAACACTCTGCTTGCTTCTCTTTCTTTTTACCTCTTAAAAGATTAAAGGTGGTATAGGCCACACCCCAAGGAAACTCCCTTTACTTTTTATCAGGGATGTGACCTGGGTAAGGGTCGTGTTACAATCCCACCCTAACCTTTTAGCATAAAATTACAATCACAAAATGGAGGACAACTACAGAATACTGGGAATCATGGCCTAAACAAGTTGATACACATTTTTTGGGGGACATAATTCATTCCATGACATTGAAACTGAGACAGATACTTGTGCGGCAGTGTTTGTCACAGCAGT
Organism: Loxodonta africana; assembly: GCF_030014295.1. Classification (NCBI taxonomy): domain Eukaryota; kingdom Metazoa; phylum Chordata; class Mammalia; order Proboscidea; family Elephantidae; genus Loxodonta; species Loxodonta africana. The sequence continues at coordinate 20,244,961 of NC_087344.1, forward strand.
GTTTACAATAACCAAAGGTGGAAACAAGCCATGTGTCCATCAACAGATGAAGACATTAGCAAAATTTTGCATGCCCGTACAATGGAATATTATTCAGCTGTAAAGAGAAATGAAGTTCTGACACATGCCAGAACTTGGACGAACCTTGAAAACTTCATGTTGAGTGAAATAAGATGGACACGAAAGGGCAAGTATTTTATGATCCTAATTACACAGGTATCTAGTTTTTTTTTTTTTTATCTAGTTATACAAATGCCTAGAGAGCAAAGTTTATTAGTGGTTTCCAGAAGCTGAGGGTGAGGGAATAGGAGTCACTGCTGAAGGGATACTGAATTTCTCTTGGGGGTGATGTAAAGCTTTTTGAAATGAATAGTGTCGATGGTAGCACAACATAGTAAATGTAGTTAATCTCATTGAATTGCACATTTAAAACTAGTTAAGTGGCAAACTTTTTGTTATATATATTTTACCACAATAAAATTTAAAAAAGGAAAACACACACACAATGAGCTACTGCTTCACTGCTGTGAGGATGGCTACACAAAAAATCAATGAATAAATAAGGAAATAAAAACAGATAATACAAATATCAGAGAGAATGTGGAGAAATGGGAACTCCCATACACTGTTGGTGGGAGGGAAAATTGTGCAGCCACTTTGTCAAACAGTTTGAATTTCTCAAAATGTTAAACATAAAGTTAGTTTATGGCTCAGCAATTCCTCTCCAAGTTTACACTCAAGGTGAATGAGAAACTGTGTCTATACAAAGGTTGTGCTAAAATGTCCGTAGCACCATGAGTCCTAACAGCAAAGCAGTGGAAACATCTCAGATGTCCATCAACCTACGAATGACAACATGTGGTGCAGCGACACAGTGGACTATTACTCAGCAAATACGGAATGAAGTTATGACACATTCTGCAGCATGGATGAATCTTCAATACACTACAATAAACGAAAGAAATAAGATCTAAGAAAAGGCCATATGATATAGAAATCGGGTTAGTGGTTTTCAGGAACTGATGGTTCAGAGAAATGTGCAGTGACTTAATTATATAGGATTTAGTTTTGGGGGTGATTAAAATGTTCTGGAATTAGATAATGGTGATCAATGAACACCTTTGTCAATGTACTAAAAACCACCAAATTGGACATTTTAAAAGGATAAATTTCATGGTAAGTGAACTATATTTTAATGAAAAATGAAGGACAACCACACAATATTGGGAATCATGGCCAAACCAAGTTGACACGTATTTTTGGGGGACACAATTCAATACATGACTTGTAGGCAACAACTCAGACAGCTTCTTTACATCAGTATTGATTGTAGCATTATTTACAATAGCCAAACAGTATAAACAACCCAAGTGCTCATCAACACATGAATGGATAAATAAAATGTGATTTCTCTTTTGGATAATAAAAAACACTAGGAAATGGATAGTGGTGACATTTCTACAACTAAATGAATGTAATAATTGTTTCTGAATTGTACACTTAAATTTGGTTTCAATGGCAAATGTTTTGTTAAATATATTTTCCCATGATAAAATTACAAAAAAAAAAAAAAGGCAGTAACGGAATAGTACAATGATGAGAAATGTGCTGAAGTGATGGTCCCTTGGCTCAGGTGCTCAGCCAATGAACCTGGGTAGGATTGTTTAGTAGGGTGGTCACAGGAGGATTCTTTGTAGTCTTTGTGGCCTTTGAGAGTTCAATATCCAAAATCCATAATTAGTAAGAGTTTTTGCTGTAATTATAATCTTAGAGCACTGCAAATCCCTAAGGAGCAAGGCTCAGAGAAGGAAAACTATTGTGCTGGCTGATGCCCACACCCTGAGGCCAGGATTATGCCATCCCCTACCCTCTAATTCTCTCTTCTCACTCTCCTTTCAGGCCCTTTGCGCACATGGACAAGCTCCCTTCTTTCTGCAGGTGCATTCAAAGTCATCCCTATCCTAAAACACTGTCAGGAAGACCGACACCATGTTTGGGTTAAAAAAATAGTTTATATGAACATTATACATATTGGAAACCCTGGTGGAGTAGTGGCTAAGTGCTATGGCTGCTAACCAAAGGGTTGGCAGTTCGAATCCACCAGGCGCTCCTTGGAAACTCTATGGGGCAGTTCTACTCCGTCCTATAAGGTTGCTATGAGTTGGAATCGACTCGACGGCACTGGGGTTGGGGTATATATATATATGTTGTTGTTGTTGTTAGGTGCTGTTGTGTCATTTCCCATTCATAGCAACCCTGTGAACCACAGAACGAAACTGTTGCAGCCACTGTGTCAGTCTATCTCGTTGAGGGTCTTCCTCTTTTTCACCGACCCTCTACTTTACCAAGCATGATGTCCTTCTCCAGGGACTGAGCCCTCCCAACAACATGTCCAAAGTATGTAAGATGCAGTCTTGCCATCCTTACTTCTAAGGAGCATTCTGGTTGTACTTCTCCCAAGACAGATTTCTTCGTTCTTTTGACAGTCCCTGGTATATTCAGTATTCTTCACCATCACCACAATTGAAAAGCATCAGTACTTCGGTCTTCCTTATTCATTGTCCAGCTTTCACAGGCATATGATGCAATTGAAAATACCATGGCTTGGGTCAGGCACACCTTAGTCTTCAAGGTGACATCTTTGCTCTTCAACACTTTAAAGAGGTCCTTTGCAGCAGATGTGCCCAATGCATAGCATAGGTGGCATAGCTTCCAGCATCACAGCAACACACAAGCCCCAACAGTACGATAAACTGACAGACATGTGGGGGTATATATACTTGGAAACACTGGTGGTGTAGCCGTTAAGAGCTACAGCTGCTAACCAAAAGGTTGGCAGTTCGAATCCAACAGGCACCTCTTGGAAACTGTATGGAGCAGTTCTACTCTATCCTATAGCATAGCTGTGAGTCAGAATCAACTCAACAGCAATGGGTTTGGCTTTTTTTTTTAATATATATATACATATATATCTTCTGTATAAACACAAACGATAATATAGTAAATGCGCCCTCAAAGTACTGATTTTGAAGGCTAATTTTTATGTATGGCTCATTGAATGTTGCTGTCATTTCTACATATTATATTCAGCACTGCATAATATAGTCTTTGTGATCGAAACAAACACGTAACAGCCATTTTATGCTGTTTTTAGAATTTTGGTACCAACTTTTCCTAATTTCAAAATTCTAGCTTAAATATACTTTTTTTTTTTTTTTTTGCGTTGCAGATCATAGGTTGAAATTATGGCTTTTTGTTATCAATATTGTAGTAAATTAAAAATTATCAGGAAAATAGTGAAGCTGTGATAGTTTTGCAGTACTGAGTGATGTTGGGCCTTGTTTGTTATGACAACAAAGATATTTTTAGCTGACTGTTATGTTACAATAATTAAAACATGTAACATGCATTCAGAGATAGATAAAATGGCTCTATTGACCTTAAGAGAGAGCCCACATAAGGACCAATATAAATGGCCACTTTATTTGCTACTGAATTGGATTGACAGATTATTTTAATAAAAGGTATTACAACATAAAAATGAATTTGAATTCTTGCCTCACATCAAAAGCAAGAATAAATTCTAGGTAAGTTCAAGCTTCAAATATAAAAGACAAAACTATAGATTGAGGTAACTAGCAGTTTCACAAACAAGACCTACTGAGCACAATTCACTAAGGAAAGCTCTGAGAAATACAACTATATTAAAACTAAGAACATATATTCATCCAAAAATACTATAAAGGATAGGCAAAAAACCAACCATGCACCTAAAAAATAAATTAGCACTGCATATTACTGACAAAGATTAATATCTTGGTTATAGAAAGAACTGATATGAATTAATAAGAAATGGATAAAGAGCTCAATAGAAGTACCAGAGAGGAAGTTTCCACAAGAGGAAAAATAAATGGACGGTAAATATGTGAGAAGATGCTTGACTTCATTAATAATAAAAGAAATGCCAACAAATGAAATAATTTTTACACCCTCTAAATTTTCAGAATAAATGAAAATGTGTTAGTGATTATTTGGATCACCAGGAACTTCTCACGAATGTTTAAAATGTTTCATCCACTTAGACAAATTCTTCGGAAGTTGTCAAAGGAGAGTAAGTACTCTACTGCACCCAAAAATTTCACCTCAGGTATAAAACTGACTCATTTCCACCAGGAGACAGGCATGAGAATGTTCAAACAGATTTTTTCATAATAGCAGAACAGTAGCTACCAAAATTTCCATCAACATAAAAAATCAGGTGTATTTTGTAATTTCACCATACATAACATAAATACATACAGAATTTAAACAAATTAGTTACTATTACACCCAGCAACATGATTGAATTTCAAAAGCACAATCAGGACACAAATTTTATATATTAATGTTCCACTATTAACAAGTTTAAAAAGGTACAAATTTATAAGTTGAATAGGGATACACACAGTGATGATAAAACAATGACCTTTAATCCCATTGCCAGTTACATAGAACAAATATGATCAAATACTAGCAATTTAACAGGTGTATTAGTTTTATACGGCTGCCATATCAGAGTGGAAACCCTAGTGGTGTAGTGGTTAAGCGCTATGGCTGCTAACCAAAACATCAGCAGTTCGAATTCACCAGAAGCTCCTTGGAAACTCTATGTGGCAGTTCTACTCTGTCCTATAGGGTTGCTGTGAGTTAGAATCGAATCAATGGTAATTTTTTTTTTTTTTTAATAACAAACTACCACAAAGTGGGTGGCTTAAAGTGAGAAAAATCTTTTGTCTCAACATTCTGGAGGCTCAAAGTCTGAACTAAGGTTGTCAGCAGGGCTATGTTGTTTCTGAAGGTTCTAAGGGAAGATCCTTTTTCAGCTCTCCCAGTTTCTAGTATTCCTGAAGGGAAAAAGAAACTGACAGAGAACAGAGACTAAGGAGAGGTACAAACAGAGGTCCCATGTCAACTAAAACAGCACAGATTCAGCATCTTGGATGCCTGTTGGGATTGGCAGACAGGGAGTACCAGAAAGCAGCTTCACAGAGCTTCCAGCAGGAGACAAAACAACCAGTAGCCAGCAATACACCCTTCCTCGCCCCTCACCCTTCTTTCCCCTGCTTGGCCCCTGATGCTTCCCAGCAGGCCCAGTTTGCTAGGCTGGCCGGAAGGCGCTGGCTCCCTGCCACTTGGATTCACCCCGCCCACATAGGCTGGCTCCTTCCGTGCCATTTTGTTGTTGCTTGTGTTGCTTTTTTTTTTTTTTTTTGGCTTCTTTTTGTTCTGTCCCTGCCTGTCACCTCCTCCCCCTCCTTTCTCTCAAACACTTGGTTCTGTGTGCCATCTTTCCTTCTTCCTGACAGGCTGTAAAGCGCCACTTGGCTGGGGAACTGCTTCCCCCATCCGTGCTGCAATGCTGGTGGGATCTCTGGGTACTTCTTCTTTTTTTTTTTTTTTGCAGTCTTTATTTTCTTTTTGTTTTTGCAGCTTGGGAGCCCCTTCCCAGGTCTGTGATTTCATACTGGTGGGATCCCTGGAGGCTTTTCTTTCTTTTTTTCTTTTTCCTGTTTGTTTTTCTTCATTTATCAGTTTCTTATCTCTTTCTACTTACCTTCTTTTCCTGTTTCCTGAATTTCTGGTGCTGTGTGCCATCTCCATCCCTTCTAGCCAGGCTGTACTGCATGGCTTTGGAGCCACGGCCTCAGTCTGCATACCCATGTCACTGGGATCCTTGGGGGCCTTTTTAAAAAAACTTATTTATTTTTTCTCTTTTCCTGTTTGTTTTTCTTGGTTTCTCACCTCTCCACTCCAATGGCTAGTTCTCTGAGCACTTTTTTGCTTTTTGGCTCCCGTTTCTCTCTCCTCTACCTCTTCTTTCTCATACCCGTCTTAGCTTCACACATCAAAACCTCCCTTTTCCTTTCTGCTTAACTATACTAGGCAATGAACATCACAGTCCTAAGCAGCACAGGCACAGCCTACCAGAACCTGCCCTGCACTGACCCCCAACCTGCCCTGTTGGCCCTAGTACATGCCATAAACAACCCATCCCAGCCCCTCCCCTTCAGCTGGATCTGCCCTGCTGTGCCATAGCTGAGTGACCAGCGGTGCCCATTGGATGAGAGGGTGAAAAGTATCGAGCCCACAGATGAGCAAACAACAAAGAACACACAGCCTGCCTGCTCAGATATAACCAAATAAAATAAAAAAGCAGGATGAAATAAACAAATCTACAATCAATAAACAAAGAAAATAATGAATGTCCTGAAGACAGCAGGCAATATCAAAACATATATAAAAAAAAGGACAGGATGGTTCCAGTAGGATTCCAAAATAAAACACGAAATGACTTTCCAGTAGAAGAAAAGGCACTGGAACTACCTAATATAGGGAATCCAAATCTCTAATATTCAGAGCTACCCAGGAATTGAAGCAAAAAGCAGACGAAAATGAGGAAAAAATAGACAAATCCACAGAAAATACAGACAAAAAATGGAAGAATTCATGAAAATAATACAGGAACAAAATGTCAAAATAAATTCACAACTAGAAATCATAAAAAAACAACAATTAGAAATCCAAAAGATAAACAATAAGATCTCAGAAATGGACAGTGTCATGGAAGGTCTGGGGATCAGATTTCAAACAATGGAAGAAAAGTTCAGTGAAATTGAAGACAAATACTTGGGTATTACTTTGGGGAAAAAAAACTAGAAAAAAAGAACAAAGAAAAATTAAGAAATCCTGAGAATTATGTGCGATACAATCAAAAGCAAAAATTTTACTCGTGATCAGAGTTCCAGAACAGGGGGAGAAAATGAAAAACACACAGACAATCACTGAAGAGTTGCTGACAGAAAACTTTCCTAATATCACGAATGATGAAAAAGTGACCGTCCAAGAAGCTCAACGAACCCCATATAGGACAGACCCCAAAAGAAAAACACCAATTCATGTATCATAATCATATTCATTAAAACCAAAGACAAAGAAAGAATCCTGAGAGAAACTCGAGAAAAACAAAAGTCACATATGAGGGGGAAACAATGAGACTAAATTCTGATTACTCAGCAGAAACCATGCAGGCAAGAAGGAAATGGGATAACATATATAAAACCTTGAATGAAAAAAAACTGCCAACCAAGAATAATATACCCTGCAAAACTCTCATTCCAATATGATGGTAAAACTAGGACATTTCAAGATAAACAGAAACTAAGGGAATATGTAAATCCAAACTGAGCTTACAAGAATTACTGAAGGGAGTCCTTCAGTTTGAGAATAAACAATATCATACCATAGCCTGAATCTAGGATGCAATATCACACCAGCCAGATACCAACCTAGGAAATGAACTCTCAAGGACGATTCAAAACCAAAAAATTTAAACAGGGAACAAGAGAAGTTAATCTGTCAATGACTACAACATCAGAACAACAAAAGAGGGCATAAACAGAGAAGGTTCACAATTTTCTAATGCAGAGGAAGACATGATGATACCAAGTAATAACAGACTGATTAAAACCTAGGAAGATAAGGGTAAATTTCAAGGTAAACATAAAGAAAGTTAACAAACCAACTCATCAAAATAAAGAAGAAAAACATAAAGTCTCAGTAAAAACAAATCTATAAAAAAAGAGAAAATCGACAAACAAAGGGAATTCGGCACAGGACAGTAAGAGAAACAAAGAAAATGTCTGCACCACAAAAACAAACAAAGAAAAAACACTACAAAATGACAGCAATAAAGTCACACCTATCAATAATTACACTGAATGAAAGTGGTCTAAATGCACCCATAAAGAGACAGAGAGTGACAGAATGGATAGAAAAGGATCCATAAATATGACGTCTAGAAGGGCACACCTTAGGAACAAAATGTAAATTTATTAAAAATCAAAGTATGGAAAAAATGTATCAAGCAAACGGCAACCAAAACAGAGCAGGAGTGGCAATACGAATCTCAGATAAAAGGCTTTAAAACAAAGTCCACCATAAAAGGCAAAGAAGGGCACTATATAATGATTAAAGGGATGATCCATCATGAACACGTAACCATAATAAATATCTATGAACCCAATGATATAAAACAAACTCTAACAGCACTGAAAAGAGAAAGTCACAGTTCCACAATAATGGTAGGACTTCAGTACAACACTCTCAGTAAAGGACAGAACATCTAGAAAGAAGCTCAGTAAAGATACAGAAGATCTAAAGGCCACAATCAGTCAACTTGACCTCATAGACATATACAGAACACTCCACCCAACAGCTGCAAAGTACACAATCTTTTCCAACACATGTGGAATGTTCTCCAGAATAGACCACATCTTAGGCTACAGAGCAACCCTCAACAAAATCCAAAACACTGAGATAATACAAAGTCTCTTCTTGGCTATAATATCATCAAAGTAGAAATTAACAACAGGAAGAGCAAGGGAAAAAAAAAATTGATTAAATGGAAACTGAATAACACCCTGCTTAAAAACCACTGGGTAATAGAAGAAATCGGAGATGGAATCAAAAAATTACTAGAATCAAATAAGAATGACAACACATCATTCCAAAACGTTTGGGACACAGCAAAGGCAGTGCTCAGAGGTCATTTATAGCAATAGATGCACACATCAAAAAAAGAAGGGATTAAATCAAAACATTAACTACACAACTTGAACAAATTGAAAGAGATCACCAAAAGAATGCTACAGCCACCAGAAGAAAGGAAATAATAAAGATCAAGCAGAAATAAATGCAATAGAGAAAAGACAAACAATGGAAAGAATCAACAAAACCAAAAGTTGGTTTTTTGAAAGGATCAACAAAATCGACAAACCACTGACCAAACTGACAAAAGAGAAACAAGAAAGGGCACAAATAATCCAAATAAGAAATGAAATGGGGGACATTACAACAGACTCAACGGAAATAAAAAAGATCATAACAGAGTACTATGAAAAACTATATTGAACAAATTTGAAAACCTAGAGGAAATGGACAAACTTCTAGGAACACACTACCTACCCAAAGTAACACAAAATGAAGTTGAAAATCTGAACAAACCCACAACAAGAGATGAAATTGAAAAGGTAATAATAAAAAAAAAAAACTCCCAACAACAACAACAAAAAACCCTGGCCCAGATGGTTGCACTGGAGAATTCTCCCAAACATTCATAGAAGGGCTTGCACCAGTACTCAAACTATTTCAGAACATAGAAAAGGAAGGGATACTTCCAAATTCATTCTTTGAAGCCAGCATAACCCTGATTTCTAAACCAGGCAAAGAAATCACAAAAAAAGAAAACTACAGACCAGTATCTCTCAAGAATACAGACGCAAAAATTCTCAACAAAATTCTAGCTAATAGAATTCAGCATCATATCAAAAACAAACAAACAAACAAACAAAAAAACACACCACTACCAAGTAGGATTCATACCAGGTATGCAAGGATGGTTCAACATTAGAAAATCCATCATCATAATCCACCACATAAATAAAGGAAAAAAATCATATGATCATCTCAATTGATGCAGAAAAGGTATTCAACAAATTCCAACACCCATTCCTGATTAAAAATTCTTAGTAAAATAGGCATAGAAGGGAAATTCCTCAACATAATAAAGGGCATCCATACAAAACCAATAGCCAACATCATTCTTAATGGAGAGAGGCTGAAAACATCCCCCTTGAGAACAGGAAAAAGACAAAAAAAAAAAAAAATTTTTTTTTTTGTCGGTTGCCCTTTATCACAACTCCTATTTAACATTGTCCTGGAAGTTCTAGCTAGAGCAATAAGGCAAGAAAAAGAAGTACAGTGCATCCAAACTGGTAATGAAGAAGTTAAACTGTCCCTATTTGCAGATGATATGATACACAGAAAACCCAAAAGACTGCAAGAGAAAACTACAAGAGCTAACAGAAAGATTTGGCAGGGTAGCAGGATACAAGTTAAACATAAAAAAAATCAGCCGAATTCCTATACATAAACAAAGAGAATAATGAAAAGGAAATCAGAAAAACAATACCATTTATAATAGCCCCTAAAAAAAAAAACAAAAACTTAGGAATAAATCTAACCAGGGAAGACTTACGCAAAGAAAACTTCAAAACACTACTGCCAGAAACCAAAAGAGATCTACATAAATGCAAAAGCATACCATGCTCATGGATAGGTAGATTCAACATTGTGAAGATGATAATTATACCCAAAGTGATTTATAGATACAATGTAATCCTTATCCAAATACCAACAGCTTTCTTTAAAGAGATAGAAAAACTAATGACTAGCTTTACATGGAAACAGAAGAAGCCCTGGATAAGTAAAACACTATTGAAGAAGATGAATAAAGTAGGAAGACTCAAACCACCTGACCTCAGAACCTACTACACGGCTACGGTAATCAAAACAGCCTTGGTAGTGGTACAATGAAAGATACATTGATCAATGGAACAGAATTGAGAACCCAGATGTGAATCCATCCACTTACTGTCACCTGATCTTTGACAAGTGCCCAAAGTCCATCAAATGGGGAAAAGACACTCTTTTTAATAAATGGTGCTAGTAAAACTGGACGTCCATCTGCAAAAACTTGCAACAGGACCCACACCCCACACTATACACAAGAACATTCAAAATGGATCAAAGACCTAAATATAAAACAAAAAACTATAGACGTCATAGAAGAAAAAATAGAATCAACACTAGAGACCCTAATACATGACATTGACATGATACAAACCGTAACGAACAACACAGGAACTCCAGAAGATAAGCTAGATAACTGGGATCTTCTAAAAACTAAACACTTATGCTCATCAAAAGACTTCACAAAAAGTGTAAAAACAGCACCTATGGAGTGTAATAGCCAAAAAAATTTTGGCTATTACAAATCTGACAAAGGTCTAATCTCTAAAATCAACAGGAAAATTCAACACCTCTACAACCAAAAGACAAATAATCCAATTAAAAAGTGGGCTAAGGAAATGAACAGACAATTCAGTAAAGAAGACATTCTAGCAGCTAAGAGACACATGAAGAAACTCTTGAGAACACTAGCCATTATTGTTATTCTTAGGCACCATGTAGTCGGTTTCAACTCAGCGACCCCATGTACAACATCCTGTGTCATCCTCACAATCATTGTTATGCTTAAGCCCGTTGTTGCAGCCACTGTATCAATCCATCTCACTAAAGGCCTTCCCCTTTTCGCTGACCTTTTACTTTACCAAGCATGATGTCCTTCTCCAGGGATTGATCCATCCTGACCACATGTCTAAAGTATGTGAGACTTATTCTAGCTATCCTTGCTTCTAAGGAGCATTCTGATTGTACTTCTTCCAAGACAGATTTCTTCATTCTTTCGGCAGTCCATGGTGTGGTCAATATTCTTCTCCAACACCACAACCCGAAGGCACCAATTCTTCTTTGGTCTTCCTTACTCATTGTCCAGCTTTTGCATGCATATGATATGGTTGAAAATACCATGGCATGGGTCAGGCGCACCTTAGTCTTCAAGGTGATGTCTTTGCTTTTCAGCACTTTACAGAGGTCCTTGTAGCAGATTTGGCCAATGCAATGTGTCTTTTGATTTCTTGACTGCTGCTTCCATGGGTGTGGATTGTGGATCCAAGTAAAATGAAATTCTTGACAATCTCAATCTTTTCTCTGTTTATCATGATGTTGCTTATTGGTACAGTTATGAGGATTTTTGTTTTCTTTATGTCCATACTGAAGGCTGTGGTCTTTGATCTTGATCAGTAAGTACTTCAAGTCCTCTTCACTTTCAGCAAGCAAGGTTGTGTCATCTGCATAACGCAGGTTGTTAATAAGTCTTCCTCCAATCCTGATGCCCTGTTCTTCTTCATATAGTCCAGCTTCTTGGATTATTTGCTCAGTATACAGGTTGAATAAGTACGGTGAAATGATACAACCCTGAAGAACACATTTCCTGACTTTTAACCATGCAGTATCCCCTTGTTCTATTCGAATGATTGCCTCTTGATCTATGTACAGGCTCCTCATGAGCACGATTAAGTGTTCTGGAATTCTCATTCTTCACAATGTTATCCATAATTTGTTATGATCCACACAGTCGAATGCCCTAGCATAGTCAATGAAACACAGGTAAACATCTTTCGGGTATTGTCTGCTTTCAGCCAGGATCCATCAACATCAGCAGTGATATCCCTGGTTCTGCATCCTCTTCTGAATTCATCTTGAATTTCTGGCAGTTCCCTGTTGATATGCTGCTGTGCTGCTTTTCAATGATCTTCAGCAAAATTTCACTTGCGTGTGATATTAGTGATATTGTTAAATAATTTCTGCATTAGGTGGAGTCACTTTTCTGGGGAATAGGCATAAATATAGATCTCTTCCAGTGGTTGACCACGTAGCTGTCTTCCAAATTTCTTGGCATAGATGAGTGAGTACTTCCAGCGCCGCATCTGTTTTTTGAAACATCTCAATTGGTATTCTGTGAATTCCTGGAGCCTTGTTTTGTGTCAGTGTCTTCAGTGTAGCTTGGACTTCTTCCTTCAGTACCATTGGTTCCTGCTCATATAGTACCTCCTGAAATGGTTGAATGTGTATTCCTTCCATCTTCTTTTTGTGCTTCCTGAGTCATTTAATATTTTCCCCATAGAATCCTTCAGTATTGCAACTCAAGACTTGAATTGTTTCTTCAGTTCTTTCAGTTTGAGAAATGCAGAGCATGTTCTTGCCTTTTGGTTGTCTATATCCAAGTCTTTGCTCATGTCATTATAATACCTTACTTTGTCTTCTTGAGCTGCCCTTTGAAATCTTCTGTTCAACTCTTTTACTTCATCATTTCTTCCTTTTGCTTAGCTACTCGACATTCAAGAGCAAGTTTCAGAGCCTCTTCTGACATCCATTTTGGTCTTTTCTTTCTTTCTTGTCTTTTTAATTACCTCTTGCTTTCTTCTTGGATGATGTCCCTGATGTCATTAGTGTTCAACACGTCAAATCTATTCTTGAGAAGGCCTCTAAATTCAGATGGCTTATAGTCGAGGTCATACTTTGGCTCTCCTGGACTCGTTCTAATTTTCTTCAGTTTTAACTTGAAATTGCATACGAGCAATTGATGATCTGTCCCACAGTCAGCCCCTGGCATTGTTCTGACTGATGATATTGAGCTTTTCAATCATCTCTTTCCACATACGTAGTCAATTTGATTCCTACGTATTCCATCTGGTGAGGTCCATGTGTAAAATTGCCATTTATATTGTTGAAAAAAGGTATTTGCAATGAAGAAGGCATTTGTCTTACAAAATTCTATCATGCCATCTCTGGCATTGTTTCTTTCACCAAAGCTGTATTTTCCAACTACTGATCCTTCTTTGTTAACAACTTTCGAATTCCAATCTCCATTAATTATCAAAGCATCCTGACTGCATGTTCAATCAATTTCAGACTGCAGAATTTGGTAAAAATCTTCAATTTCTTCATCTTTGAAGTTAGTGGTTGGTGTGTAAATTTGAATAATAGTCGTCATATTAACTGGTCTTCCTTGTAGGTGTATGGATATTTTCCTGTCACTGACAGCCTTGTACTTCAGGATATATCTTGAAATATCCTTTTTGACGATGAACGCAATTCCATTCCTGTTCAAGTTGTCATTCCTGGCATAGTAGACCATATGATTGTCTGATTCCAAATGGCCAATACTAGTCCATTACAGCTCAGTAGTGCCTAGCATATCAATGTTTATGGGTCCCATTTCGTTTTTGATGACTTCCAATTTTCCTAGATTAATACTTTGTACATTCAAGACTCTGATTATTAATGGATGTTTGCAGCTGTTTCCTTTCATTTTGAGTCGTGCCACATCAGCAAATGAAGGTCCTGAAAACTTGACTCCATCCATGTCATTAAAGCCAACTCTGCTTTGAGGAGGCAGCTCTAGCCTAGTTGTATTTTTAGTGCCTTCCAACCTGATTTGCTCATCTTCTGGCACTATATCAAATAATGTTATGCTGCTATTCATAAGGTTTTCAGTGGCTAAATCTTTTCAGACATAGACTTCCAGGTCTTCCTTCCTAGTCTGATTAGTATGGAAGCTCAGATGAAACCTGTCTGCCACGGGTGACCCTGCTGGTATGTGAGTATCTGTGGAATAGCTTCCAGAACCACAGAAACACACCTACCCCCAAGTATAACAAACTGACAGAGAGGCGGGAACACTAGAAATTAGAGAAATGCAAATCAAAACCACAATGAGATACCACCTCACCCCGAAATTACTGGCATGAATCAAAAAACAGAAAATAAATGTTGGAGAGATTGCAGGGAGATTGGAACTCTTATGCACTGCTGGTGGAAATGCAAAATTGTACAACCATTTTGGTAAAGGATATGGCACTTCCTTAGAAACCTAGGAATAAAAATACCATATGATCTAGCAATGCTACTCCTAGGAATATATCCTAGAGAAATAGGAGTAGTCACACAAATAGACATATGAATAGCCATGTTCATTGCAGCACTGTTCACAATAGCAAAAAGATGGAAACAACCTCAATGCCCATCAAGAGATGAATGGATAAACAAACTATGTTACATAATATGCAATGATAAAGAACAATGATGAATCTGCAAATCATCTCACAACATGGATGAATCTGGAAGGCATCATGCTGAGTAAAATAAGTCAATCACAAATGGCCAAATATTTGTGTGAAGCCACTACTATAAAAATTCATGAAAAGGTTTACACACACACACACACACAAAGACAATCTTTGATGACTATGAGGGAAGGGATGGGTGAGGATGGAAAAACACTAAATGGACAATAGATAAGTGATAACTTTGGTGAAGGGTAAGACAGTACACAATACTGGGGTAGCCAGCACAGCTTGTACAAGGCAAGGTCATGGAAACAAGGTCCACGGACACATCCAAACTCCCTGAGGGACCAAATTGCTGAGTTGAGGGCTGTGGGGACCATGGTTTCAGGAAACATCTAGCTCAATTGACATAACAGTTTATAAAGACAATGTTCTACATTCTACTTTAGTGAGTAGTGTCTGGAATCTTAAAAGCCTGTGAGCTGCCATCTAAGATACTCCACTGGTCTCACCCCTATGGGAGAAAGGGAGAATGAAGAAAACTAAAGACACATGGGAAAGATTAGTCCAAAAGACTGATGGATCACAACTACCACAGCTTCCACCAGACTGAGTTCAGTACAACTAGGTGATGCCTGGCTATCACCACTGACTGCTCTGACAGGAATCACAATAGAGGGTCCTGGACAGAGCTAGAGAAAAATGGAGAGCAAAATTCCAACTCACACACACACACACACACACACACACACACAAAGACCAAGCTTACTGGCCTGACAGAGACTGGAGGAACCTCGAGAGTATGGCCTCGGGACACCCTTTTAGCTTAGTTATGAAGTCACTCCTGAAGTTCACCCTTCATCCAAAGATTAGATAGGCCCATAAAACAAAATGAGACTGAAGGGGCACAGCAGCCCAGGGGTAAGGACTAGAAGGCAGGTGGGGACAGGACAGCTGGTAATACGGAACCCAAGGTCAAGAAAAGAGAATGTCGACTTGTCATGGTTTTGTTAACCAACATCAAAAACAGTAAGTGTACTAACTATTTAATGAGAAGGTAGTTTGTTCTGTTAGCCTTCATTTAAGGAAGAAACAAAAAAAGAAAAATTAAAGTCAGGCTTCTCAGACTTCACCATGCCTCAAAACCTCACAAAGTGCTTTTTAGAATGCATTTCTTTTGAGGAAACCCTGCTGGAGTAGTGGTTAAGTGCTATGGCTGCTAACCAAAAGGTCAGCAGTTTGAACCCACCAGGCAGTCCTGGAAAACTCTATGGGGCAGCTCTACCCCATCCTGTAGGGTCCCTATGAGTCAGAATCGACTCAATGACAACGGCTTTGGTTTTTTGTTGTTGTTGTTATCTTTTGGGTATCTCCCCAGAGATCCAAGTCACTAGTTCTGAGGTGAGTTATGGAAACGAACCACCAGTATGAATAAAGGCCTTAGGTGACTTATCTTTACAGGTGCTCTGGGGACATAAAGGGAGGCAGTTCTGCATGAGAAGACACCTGGTGTGCCAGGATAGAGGCCATCTTCCCAGTGTGATGACCACCATTAGTGATGACCAGAACAGAAGGCTTTCCAGAAACTCTACTGATGGTCCTACAAGACCTACACGGTTGTCACCCCCACACCACGGAGATGATTCTGACTGCATGTCCTGCTTTTGTTTTTACTTGTGGAAAGATGACCTCCCTAGTTCTGCCAACTTTGCTTTTCTCCCATCGTGTTTTATACTGAACACATCTTCCTCAAAATAAAGTCCATTTCCACAGGTAAATTTTTACCCTAATAAATTCACATTAAAAATTATATATAAGAATTGTTACAGTGCAGTCTTCCCCTTAAAACCTCACTGACTCAATTCACTTTACTTAATCCTATTTCCCTGTGTGAACACGACCAGAAATTACAAAGAAAAAAAATGTAAGATAAATTGAATAAGGGGAAAAGTAAACAAACAAAAAACCCATATACCCTCTGTTATGAATTGAATCATGTCCCCCACAAATATGTCTTGAAAATTCTAACCTCCATGCCTGTGGTCGGAGCGCTGGTGGCACAGTGGTTAGGAGCTCTGCTGCTAACCAAAAGATCAGCATTTCATATCCACCAGCCGTTCCTCGGAAACCTTATGGAGCAGTTCTACCCTGTCCTATGGCATCTCTATTAGTCAGAATTGACTCAAAGGCATTGGGTTATGATTGTGGTTATAGTCCCTTTTGGGAATGGATTGTCTTTGTTATGCTAATGAGGCAGGATTAGTGTAGGGAATATTTTGAGTCGATCTATTTTGAAATATGAAGGAGATTAAACGAGCAAGTAGAGCAGAGATTGGGAAAGATTGATGCCAATCCACGTGGAGATCTCCAAGGAACCTGGAAACAAGCGGAAAAGACAAGGATGTTGATACAGAGCTGATGGAGAGAGAAAGCTTTCCCTTACAGCCGGCATCTGAATTCAGACTTCTAGCCTCCTAAATTTTGAGAAAATAATTTGTTAAAACTATCCACTTGTGGTATTTCTGTTATAGCAGCACTAGATAACTAAGACAAACTCTTTTTTTTTTTTTTCCAAGCAATGTATTGTACACAGCAAATAGTTTTCCTTCCAACAGTTTATACACAGATTGCTCTGTGACCCTGGTTGCTGTCCCCACAGTGGGTCAGCATTCCCCTTATTTCTACCTTGCTTCCCTGTTTCTATTCCTCCAGTTTCCCTGCCTCTCCTTGCCTTCTTATCTTTGCTTTTGGGCAAATGGTGCCCATTTGGTCTCTTACAGTTGATTGTTTCAAGAAACACTTTCCTCATGAATGCTATTGTTCATTTTATAGGCCAATCTATTGTTTGACTTCAAGGTGACCTCTGGGAGTGACTTCAGTTGCAGATTAAAAGGATGACTTAGGGCAATTATCACAAGGGTTCCTCCAGTCTCTATCAGTCCAGTAAGTCTGATCTTTTTTCATGAATTTGAGTTTTGTTCTATATTTTTCTCCCATTCTATCTGGGAAGTTCTATTGTGTCCAGGCAGACACCTTCTTATCAGTAAATCAGTGAAAAGGAATCAGACAAATAAGGTGACTGAAAGATTACCAACCTTGCCTACTGATTATATTACTAAGACTAGTAAAAGCTGGTGATACATATTATGACAAATGTAAACCAATAAAACTGCTAAAACAAGTGGTAGAAATACAGGAAAGCAAAGAATTACAAGTTTTACAAATGATGACAAGATATAGAACACAATGACCCTAGTTAAATTTTATTGTATATTATGCACCAAACATTGTATTCAGTACTTGTAGTGCTTAGCGGGGTTGACTTCTCCACAGAAAATATACTCAAGTAGTCAGTCTAAGGCTCTCATAGTAATTATTTTTCACAATACCAGAAATTTCATTAGGAAGGAACATATGAACCTATTATCTGTGATGAACTGGGATGAGTATTTTCTGTATGACTCCATGAATTAAAAAATTCTGTTGCCATCAAATCAATTCTGACTCATAGTGACCCTCCATTAGCAAAAGACACCACTCATCTGTCAGTTTCTCATACTGTGGTTGACTTCTGTGTTCCTTTGATGCTGGAAGCTATGCCATTCATATTTCAAATAGCAGCAGGGTCACTCATGGTGAACAAATTTAGGGGAGCTTCCAGACAAAAACAGACTAGGAAAAAGGACGTGGTTATCTACTTCTGAAAAAATTGGCAAGTGAAAACCTTATGAATAGCAGTGGAACATTGTCTGATATAGTGCCAGAAGCTGAACCCCTCAGGTTCAAAGACACTTGAAATATGACTAGGGAAGAGTTGCCTCCTCAAATTAGAGTCAATCTTCAAGGACTCAAATTTTCAGCACCTTCATTTGCTCATGTGGCACAACCCAAAATGAGAAGAAATATCTGCAAACATCCATTAATAATCAGAACTTGGAATACATGATGGATGAACATAGGAAAATTGGAAGTCATCAAAAAAGAAACGCATAAAGATCGATATCCTAGGTATTATTGTTGTTGTTAGGTGCCCTCGAGTTGGTTCTGGCTCATAGTAACCCCATGTACAACAGTAAGAAACACTGACTGGTCCTGTACCATCCTCACAATCATTGTTATGCTGGAGCCCATTGCTTAGCCACTGTGTCAATCCATCAGGTTGCTGACCCTATACTTCACCAAGCATGATGTACTTATCCAGGGACTGATCACTCCTGATAACACATCCAAAGTATGTGAGACATAGTCATTGCATCCCTGCTTCTAAGGGGCATTCTGGCTGTACTTCTTCCAAAACAGACTTGTTTGCTCTTTTGGCAGTCCATGGTATATGCAATATTCTTCACCAACACCGTAGTTCAATGTCATCAATTCTTGCCTCCTTCATTCATTGAACAGCTTTCGAACAAATATAAGGTGAATGAAAACACCATGGCTTAGGTCAGGCATTCCTTAGTGTTCAAGGTGACATCTTTGCTTTCCAATAATTCAAAGAGGTATTTTGCAGCCAAATTGCACTTATCAGTATATCCACTGGGAACAATCTTTCATTCATTTTGCCTGATCCTATTGACCATGAGTCACAAGCCTGGTCATGCTGCTGTGCCTCAATAGAATACCACCAATGCCATTAGGTGAACAATACAAATCCTGCCTCTGGAGGAGATGTACCTGCCAGGGGAGGAGCGTAGGTCCCTCTGCATTTCCTGTAGATCCCATTTCTGTGTTAATCAGAAACATTTCATGGAGGGCTTGGGCCACAGTATATACAGCATTATAGACAGGATAGCTAGAATCAGACAAGTTCATCATGCCCATAGAGACTGGCACCAACTCTAAGGAAGCATTTGGTGGGCAGTTCTCGATTTCTCCACATTGTGTCCCGACAATCAAACAATTAAATATTTGAAGCCAGATTTTCCTGAGGTAAAAGTCTTCTGGATACCTGGATGGGTTCACTCCCTTGACAAAGTGTCTGAAGCCAGGGATTGCCTTCTCCCAATGTGAAAATAAGAGGCTTCCATAGATGTCATGCAAAAGATTATGCCAGTTTTCTTTCATGATCCATACCTTTCCAGAGATTAAATCAGTTTCTGTGAAATAGCTTATAAATTTGATACTCTCAGCATCACCATACAGTATATACACATTTGCTAATGAATCCCTGATCCTGTCTCTCAACATCAACATACTGACTTCGTGTAGTCTCCTGATCTCAGAGACTTTTTCTACAATGGCCACACAGATACTTTCCTTTACTATCTCTGCTTCCAGGTCCTGGGGAACTGCTCCCCTTTCATATCTTCAGAGACAAAAAGCCCCACCCAGGTCCAGCCAAAATGCATCAATAACTGGATCATTCCATGGACCAGAAAGCCGTCCTTGGAGGCCATTGGATACAGTGATGGGAACCGGTCTTTGTCACTCAGAATAGGATCAAAAGGACCATATGTGACCTGAATAGGAAACAAAGAAAGGTCATGAATCTGAGTTGCATGGGATTTCAGTGGTCTTCATTAGAGAGGGAGTAAGAGAATTCTCTCTGTGGAAGGGGGAATTAATGGAATATCTGCTGAAGAAAAATAAGAAACTGCATTGGACACTCCACAGTTCTTTTTTCATTCTGTTCAAACAGAAGACCATATACTCCAGCCTCCCTGCTTTCAGGACATGATGTGTAACCCCTGGTGTGACTTTCAGGCTAAAGCATAAAAGATGATGTGGAAGATCTCCGTGTGCTCGTCATCTCCTGCAGGTCAACAGAAGAAGGCACTAATATCAGCTGGTGCACCTGCACGATGGTAGTGTTTCCACCAGCTTGAAGCCTGTGGCTTAGTAACTGAGGCCCATCTCCCTAGCGATCAATGTTGGACATGAACCCTGATAATAAATATTTCCTGTTACACCCTTGATATTTTGGATTTAACTTAATACCTCAGCATACTGTAGATTATCCTGAGGAGCACAATTATAAACTCTGAGTCTCGAAATATGATTTTTCCATCACAGAATTCTCATAACGTAAAGCTCTTATTTTGGAGCCCTGGTGGCACAGTGGTTAAGAACATGGTTGTTAACCAAAAGTGCTGCAGTTCAAATCTACCAGCCGCTCCTTGGAAACCCCGTGGGGCAGTTCTACTCCGTGCTGTAGGGTCGCTATGAGTTGGAAGTGACTCGACAGCAATGGGGTTTTTTTTTAAATCTTATTTTGGCCTTAATTCTTTCTGACTGCTGCTTGTCTTAGATCAGGTTCCCTGGAAAGGGACTTTGATATGGAGAGTGGCATGTGGAAAGTTTATGGGAGTGCCCTCAGGAGACACACCTCTGGGCACATGAGAAAAGCAGGACTGGACAGAGGGAGAAGCTGAACCATAAGACAGCTGCATCTGCATCTCAACTGATTGTTGGGGACTTTATTAATATACCATATTCAGACTACAGGGCCAGGCCTTACCCCCACATCAATTATTTATTGGCCTCTGTCTGTCCCCTGAGAAGGGTTTTATCCTGGTTGGGGAAGTTCCCTGCCTGGGGCATTTTCGACAAGGCACACAGCTATCTGTTGAAGGTGAGCAGATTATATTTCCAGAAGTTGGCGTGGATGTATTGGTCCTGAGCTGTAATCTGGGCTGAGCTTCAAAGGATACACAGCACTGCTCCTTCCCCTTCCTTCATCCTCCTTCATGGCACAAGTTATAAGCTCACAATCCTCAGAATTCATTGGAATTTGTGGCCAACAGTCAAGGAATACATAAACCCTCCTTCCTCCTTTCCCTTGATCAGACAGCAGGGAATGCCATTGACACAACCTGATCTTATGTTTCCAGAGCTCACAATCCACTGACCTGTGGGCTTTTGTAGAGCTCCAGCAGTGTTCCAACCTCTGCAGAGGATGCTGATTTGCTTTCCATAATGCCAGCGACAGATTTGCTCTGTCTCCGGCAGTTGTAATTAGGGAGAATCTGCCTCCCTCCCGAGAGCCAAAACAGGGCACTCTCTAAGGTTCTGTGGTCCCTGGGAATGGCATTGTAGAGGTCAAAACCCAAGGACAGGTTGGGGAGCAGGTAGGGGTTCTTGTTGATCTCCTCAATGGCAAAGTGAAAGACCAGAACAAACTGGTAGTTTTTTGGGAACAACCTAAAAAGAGTGGACATCATAAGGGAGAATGATCAAGTCATAATTATTCAGGAGTAACTTTAAGCCAAGCCAAGGAAAAATAATATTTTAGAACTCTGTTTTTCTCCTTTGTTTCTTTAGTTGCTTTATTGCACCACAAGGAGACATCTTCTAGAATTTTTTCTAATCTCACTCTCAA
Source organism: Loxodonta africana (assembly GCF_030014295.1). Classification (NCBI taxonomy): domain Eukaryota; kingdom Metazoa; phylum Chordata; class Mammalia; order Proboscidea; family Elephantidae; genus Loxodonta; species Loxodonta africana. The sequence continues at coordinate 20,266,846 of NC_087344.1, forward strand.
TTAAGTTTTTATACCCTAGATATAATGCATATCCAGTATATATAAGTACATACAGCATGACCAGTAAGCACGGGCTTACAGTAAGCAAGGTACACATGCATTTAGCTGGGTTTACTTACTAAACTGTAGTGAACAATTTCACATGGATTTCAATGTCTTTTTTATCAGTTTGTCGTACTGTGGGGGATTGCGTGTTGCTGTGATGCTGGAAGCTATGCCATCGGTATTAAGATACCAGCAGGGTCACCCATGGAGGACAGGTTTCAGCTGAGCTTCCAGACTAAGACAGACTAGGAAGAAGGACCCAGCAGTCTACTTCTGAAAAGCATTAGCCAGTGAAAACCTTATGAAAAGCAGTGGAGCATTGTCTGATAAAGTGCTGGAAGATGAGCCCCCCGGGTTGGAAGGCACTCAAAGATGGCTGGGGAAGAGCTGCCTCCTCAAAGTAGAGTCGACCTTAACGACATGGATGGAGTCAAGCTTTCAGATGTTCATTTGCTGATGTGGCACGACTCAAAATGAGAAGAAACAGCTGCAAAAATCCATTAGTAATCAGAACCTGGAATGTACGAAGTAAGAATCTAGGAAAATTGGAAATTGGCAAAAATCAAATGGAATGCAAAAATATCAATATCCTAGGCATTAGTGAGCTGAAATGGACTGGTATTGGCCGGCCATTTTGAATTGGACAATCATATAGTCTACTGTGCTGGGAATGCCAATTTGAACAGGAATGGTGTTGCATTTATTGCCAAAAAGAACATTTCAAGATCTATCCTGAAGTACAACACAGTCAGTGATAGGATAATATCCATAGGCCTACAAGGAAGATCAGTTAATACGATTATTATTCACATTTATGCACCAACCACTAGGGCCAAAGATGAAGAAACAGAAGATTTTTATCAGCTGCTGCAGTCTGAAATTGATCAAATATGCAATCAAGATGCATTGATAATTACTGGTGATTGGATTGCAAAAGTAGGAAACAAAGAAGAAGGATCGGTAGTTGGAAAATATGGCCTTGGTGAAAGACACAATGCCGGAGATCAAATGATAGAATTTTGCAAGACCAACGACTTCTTCATTGCAAATACCTTCTTTCACCAACATAAACGGTGACTACGCACAGGGACCTCACCAGATGGAACACACAGGAATCAGACTGACTACATCTTTGGAAAGAGATGATGGAAAGGTCAATATCATCAGTCAGGAAAAGGCCAGGGGCCAACTGTAGAATAGACCATCAATAGCTCATGTGCAAGTTCAAGCTGAAACTGAAGAAAACCGGAGCAAGTCCATGAAAGTCAAAATATGACCTTGAGTATAACCCACCTGAATTTAGAGACCATCTCAAGAATAGATTCAATGCACTGAACACTAGTGACTGAAGACCAGATGAGTTGTGGAATAACATCAAGGACATTATCCTTGAAGAAATCAACAGGTCATTGAAAAGAAAGAAAACACCAAGATGGACGTCAGAGGAGACTCTGAAACTCATTCTTGAATTGATGAAGTAAAAGAAATGAACAGAAGATTTCAAAGGGGGTCTCGAGAAGACAAAGTGAAGTATAATGACACGTGCAAAGAGCTTGAGATGCAAAACCAAAAGGGAAGAACACACGCAGCATTTCTCTAGCTGAAAGAACTGAAGAAAAAATTCAACCCTTGAGTTGCAATAGTGAAGGGTTCTATAGGGAAAATATTAAACAATGCAGGAGGCATCAAAAGAAGATGGAAGGAGTACACAGATCCATTATATCAAAAAAAAAATTAGTCGATGTTCAACCATTTCAAGAGGCAGCATATGATCAGGAACCGATGCTACTGAAGGAAGAAGTCCAAGCTGCTCTGAAGGCACTGGCAAAAAACAAGGCTCCAGGAATTGATGGAATATCAATTGAGATGTTTCAACAAACAGATGTAGCGCTGGAGGTGCTCTCTTGTCTATGCCAAGAAATATGGAAGACAGCTTCCTGGCCAACTGACTTGAAGAGATCCATATTTATGCCTATTCCCAAGAGAGGTGATCCAACTGAATGTGGAAGTTATAGAACAACATCATTCATATCAAACGCAAGCAAAATTTTGCTGAAGATCATTCAAAAACGGCTACAGCAGTATATCGACAGGGAACTGCCAAAAATTCAGGCCGGTTTCAGAAGAGGATGTGGAACCAGGGATATCATTGCTGATGTCAGGTGGATTCTGGCTGAAAGCAGAGAATACCAGAAGGATGTTTACCTGTTATTTTATTTACTATGGAAAGGCATTAGGCTGTGTGGACCGTAACAAATTATGGATAACATTGTGAAGAATGGGAATTCCAGAACACTTGATTGTGCTCATGAGGAACCTTTACATAGATCAAGAGGCAGTTGTTCGGACAGAACCAGGGGATACTGATTGGTTTAAAGTCAGGAAAGGTGTGCATCAGCGTTGTATCCTTTCACCATACCTATTCCATCTGTATGCTGAGCAAATAATCTGAGAAGCTGGACCATATGAAGAAGAATAGGGCTCCAGAATTAGAGGGAGACTCATTTTTTTTTTCATTAACAACCTGCGTTATGCAGATGACACAACCTTGCTTGCTGAAAGTGAAGAGAACTTGAAGCACTTACTAATGAAGATCAAAGACCACAGCCTTCAGTATGGATTACACCTCAACATAAAGAAAACAAAAATCCTCACAACTGGACCAATGAGCAACATCATGATAAACGGAGAAAAGATCTAAGTTGTCAAGGATTTCATTTTACTTGGCTCCACAATCAAAAGCCATGGAAGCAGCAGTCAAGAAATCAAAAGACGCATTGCGTTGGGTAAATCTGATGTAAAGGACCTCTTTAAAATGTTGAAGAGCAAAGATGTCACCTTGAAGACTACGGTGTGCCTGATCCAAGCCATGGTATTTTCAATCACATCATATGCATGTGGAAGCTGGACAAGGAATAAGGAAGACTGAAGAAGAATTGATGCCTTTGAATTGTGGCGGTGGTGAAGAGTAGTGAATATACCATGGACTGTCAAAAGAATGAACAAATCTGTCTTAGAGTAAGTACAACCAGAATGCTCCTTAGAAGCAAGGATGGCAAGGCTGTGTCTTACATATTTTGGACATGTTGTCAGGAGGGATCAGTCCCTGGAGAAGGACATCATGCTTGGCAGAGTACACGGTCAGCAGAAAAGAGGAAGACCCTCAATGAGGTGGACTGACACAGTGGCTGCAACTATGAGCTTAAGTATAACAACGACTTTATGGATGGCTCAGGACCAGGCAGCGTTTCAATTGTGCATAGGGTCGCTATGAGTCGGAACCGACTGGACGGCACCTAACAACAACAAAAACAAAGAAGTTTATGACCAAAGAACAGAGAAAATATTTAGGATCAGTAGTTACAATTATAAAAAATTAAATTGACAAATTATAATCAAGACCTAAATAAATTTCCTTAGCATCCCTAATAATTTTATTTCAAAAGACTTGTTTTGTTGTTCCTAGGTGGAATCAAGTCAGTGATGAGCCAAGCAACTAACTGAGATTTGCAGGGCTTCGGGGCAGAATTGAGGTAGGATTTACCTCAATGGTATAGCTTTCATCCAAGCAGATTATTTTACTGAGGTCCTATCAACGGAATATTATTGCTGATGTCGGGTGGATCCTGACTGGTAGAAAAGAATACAGGAAATATGTTTACCTGGGTTTTATTGCCTATGCTAATTCACTCAAGTGTGTGGATCATAACAAATTACGGATACCGTTGCAGAGAATAAGAATTCCAGAACACTTAATTGTGCTCATGAGGAAGCTGTACAAGAACCAAGAGGCAGTTGTTCAAAAAGAACGAGGGTATACTGCATGGTTTAGAGTCACGGAAGGTGTGCGTCAAGGTTGTATCCTTTAACCACACTTATTTAACCTGTATGCTGAGCAAATAATCTGAGAAGATGGACTACATGAAGAAGAATGGGGCATCAGAATTAGAGAAAGACTCACTAACAACCTGCATTATGCAGATGACACAACCTTGCTTGCTGAAAGCGAAGAGGACTTGAAGCACTTATTGATGGAGATCAAAGACCACAGCCTTCAGTACGGATTATGCCTCAAAATTAAAAAAAAAAAAAAAAAAAAAATCCTCACAACTGGACCAATAAGCAGCATCACGATAAACGGAGAAAAGATTAAGGTTGTCAAGGATTTCATGTTACTTGGATCCACAACCAGCAGCCGTGGAAGCAGCAGTCAAGAAGTCAAAAGATGTATTGAAGAGCAAAGATGTCAGCTTGAGGACTAAAGTGCACCTGACCCCACCCACGGTGCTTTCAGTCTTCTCATCTGCATGAGAGAACTGGACAATGACTAAGGAAGCCTTTGAATTGCGGTTTTGGTGAAGAATATTGAATATACCATGGACTGCCAAAATAGTGAACAAATCTGTCTTGGAAGAAGATGTACAACCAGAATGCTCCTTAGAATCAAGGATGCTGAGACTACAGTCTCACACACTTTGAACACGTTGTCAGAAGGGATCAGTTCCCAGAGAAGGACATGATGTTTGGTAGAAGCGGGTCAGGGAAAAAGAGGAAGACCCTCAAGGAGATGGACCGGACACAGTGGCTACAACAATGGGCCCAAGCATAGCAACAATGGTGAGGATGGCACAGCACCAGGCAGTGTTTCATTCTGTAGTAGATGCAGTAGCTGTGGGCCAGAACTGACTCGACTACACCTAACAACTTAAATGGGAGGTGCCTCAATGCATGGAAAAATGCAAGATGTTTTCTGCTAGGGACCTGAGTAAGTCGTGCACACTTACCTTCATAAACCCTTTTGGAAAGGCTTGGGTATATCACAAAACATAACTTAGGTTTACTGGAGCTGGAAGTCAAATGGTTGTTGTTGTTAGATGCTGTCCAGCGGATTCCAACTCATACCAGCCCTATGCACAACAGAATGAAACACTGCTTAGTCCTGTGCAACCTCATAATCATTGCTTTGCTTGAGCCCATTGTTGCAGCCACTGTGTCAATCCATCTCATTAACTATCTTCCTCTTTTTGACTGACCCTCTACTTTACCAAGCATGATGTCCTTCACGAGGGACTGATCCCTCCTGACAATGTGCCCAAAGTATGTGAAATGTAGTCTCGCCATCCTTGCTTCTAAGGAGCATTCTGGTTGTACTTCTTCCAAGATAGATTTGTTCCTTGTTTTGCAGCCCATGGAATAGCCGATATTCTTCTCCAACACCACAATTCAAGGTATCAATTCTTCTTTAGTCTTTCTTATGCATTGTCCGGAAAACCTGGTGGCATAGTGGTTAAGAGCTGTGGCTTTAAACAAAGGGTCAGCAGTTCGAATCTACGAGGTGCTCCCTGGAAACTCTATGGGGCAGTTCTACTCTGTCCTATAGGGTCGCTATGAGTCGGAATCGACTCGACGGCACCAGGGTTGTTTTTTTTTTTGTTTTTGGTATGCATTGTCCAGCTTTCAAATGCATATGAGATTGAAAAACCATGGCTTGGGTCAGGCACACTTTAGGCCTCGAGGTGACATCTTTGCTTCTCAACACTTTAAAGAGGTCTCCTGCAGCAGATTTGCCCATCGCAATCCATCTTTCAATTTCTTGAATGCTATTTCCACGGGTGTTGGTTGTGGATCCAAGTAAAATGAAATCCTTGACAACCTGAATCTTTTCCCTGTTTAACATGAAGCTGCTTTTTGGTCCAGTTGTGAGGATTTTTGTTGTCTTTTTGTTGAAGTGTAATCCATACTGAAGGCTGTGGTCCTTGATCTTTACCAGTAAGTACTTCAAGTCCTCTTCACTTTCAGCAAGCAAGGTTGTGTCATCTGCATAATGCAGATTGTTAATGAATCTTCCTCCATTCCTGATGCTCCATTCTTCTTCATATAGTCCAGCTTCTCAGAGTATTTACTCAGCATACAGATTGGATAGGTATGGTAAAAGGATACAGTCCTGATGTTCACCTTTCCTGACTTTAAACTATTAATGAGCCTTCCTCCATTCTTGATATATAAGGAGCACCTCGTAGATTCGAACTGCTGACCCTTTGTTCTTCTTCATGTATTCCAGTTTCTCAGATTATTTGCTCACCATACAGGCTGAATATGTATGATAAAAGGATGCAACCCTGAAGCTCACCTTTCTTGACTTTAAACCACGCACTATCCCCTTGTTCTGTTTGAACACTTGCCTCTTGATCAATGTGCAGATTCATCATGACAACAGTTAAGTGTTCCATAATTCCCATCCTCTGCAACGTTATCCATAATTTCTTATAATCCACAGTCGAATACCTTTCCGTTGTCAATAAAAAACAGGTAAACATATTTCTGGTATTCTCTGCTTTCAGCAGGACCCATGTCCTCTTCTAAATCTGAATCGAATTTCTGGCAGTTCCCCGTTGACACACTGCTGCAGCTGCTTTTGAATAATCTTCCACAAAACTTTGTCTGCATGTGATATTAATGATATTGTTCCATAATTTCCACATTCAGTTGGATCACTTTTCTTGGGAATAGGCATAAACATGGATCTGTTCCAGTCAGTTGGCTGGGTACCTGTCTTCCAAATGTCTTGGCATAGGAGAGTGAGCACTTCCAGAGCTGCTTGTTTTCCGTCAATGCCTTCAGTGCAATTTGGATTTCTTCCTTCAGTGACATTGGTTCCTGATCAAATGTTACCTCCTGAAATGATTCAAAGTTGATCAATTCTTTTTCCTATACTGATTCTGTGTAATCCTTCTATCTTCTTTTGATGCTTCTTGTGTCATTTAATATTTTCCCATAGAATCCTTGAGTATTGCAAAAAAAAAAAAAATAAATAGGAGGCTTGAAATCTTTCTTCAGTTCTTTCAGCCCTAGAAATCCTGAGCACGTTCTTCCCTTTTGGTTTTCTATCTCCAGCTCTTTGCACATGTCATCATAATACTTTACTTTGTCTTCTTGATCCGCGCTTTGACATCTTTCGTTCAGCTCTTTTACTTCATCATTTCTTCCTTTTGCTTTAGCTACTTGGCGTTCAAGACCAAGTTTCAGAGTCTCTTCTGTCACCCATTTAGATTTTTTCTTTCTCTCCTGTCTTTTTAATGGCCTCTTGCTTTTCATGTATGATGTCCTTGATGTCATTCCACAACTTGTCTGGTCTTCAGTTATTAGTGTTCAATGCATCAAATCTATTCACGATGGCTCTAAATTCAGGTGTGATATACTGAAAATCGTACTTTGGCTGTCGTGGACTTGTTCTAATTTCCTTCAGTTTCAGCTTGAACTTGCGTATGAGTAATTGATGATCTGATCCGAAGTCAGCCCCTTGCCTTTTTCTGATTGATGATATTGAGCTTTTCCATTGTCTTCCCACAGATACAGTCTATTTGATTCCTGAGTATTCTATCTGGTGAGGTCCAAGTGTATAGTTGCCATTTATGTCGGTGAAAAAAGGTATCTGCAATGAAGTCGCTGGTCTTGTTAAATTCAATTATGTGATGTCCAGCATTGTTTCTATCAACAAGACCATATTTTCCAGCTACCTATCCTTCTTCTTTGTTTCCAGCTTTCGCATTCCAATCACCAGTAATTATCAGTGCATCCTGATTGCATGTTCATTCAATTTCAGACTGCAAAAGCTGGTAAAAATCTTGAATTTCTTCATCTTTCGCCTTAGTGGTTGGTGCGTAAATTTGAATAATAGTCATATTAACTGGTCTTCCTTGTAGGTGTGTGAATATTATCCTATCACTGACAGCATTGTACTACAGGATAGATCCTGAAATGTTCTTTTTGACGATGAATGGAATGCCATTTCTCTTCAAGTCATTGTTCCCTGCATAGTAGACCATATGATTGTCTGATTCTAAATGACCAGTACCAGGCCACTTCAGCTCACTAATGCCTAGGATACCAATGTTTAGGCATTCCATTTCATTTCTGATGATTTCCAATTTTCCTAAATTCATACTTCGGACTTCTAGGTTCCAAATATTAATGGACATTTGCAGCTGTTTCTTCTCATTTTGCGTCATGCCACATCAGCAAATGAAGGTCCTAAAAGCTTGCCTCCAGCCACATCATTAAGGTCAACTCTAGGGTGAGGAGGCAGCTCTTCCCCAGTCGTATTTTGAGTGCCTTCCAACCTGAGGGGCTCATCTTCTGGCAGTATATCATACAGTTTTCCAGTGCTTTTCATAAGGTTTTCACTAGCTAATTCTTTTCAGAAATAGACTGCCGGGTTCTTCTTCCTATTCTGTCTTATTCCGGAATCTCTGCTGAAACGTGTCCACCATGGGTGGCCCTGCTGGTATTTCAATACCGGTGGCATACCTTCCAGCATCACAGCAACGCAAAAGCCCCCACAGTGCAACAAGCTGTCTCAAATGGTAATCATGCCTTTTTATAAAGCCTTGGACCAGTTTCAATTACACCAGTACAATTTGTTTTCGAACATTTAGTAGGATTACTCTCTTTTGTCATTTTCACCTGAGGCATTTTATTTTTTTATTGTGTTTTAAATGAAGCCTCACAGAACAAATTAGTTCTCATTACACATTTAATATACACATTGTTTTGTGACCTTGGTTGGCAACCCCATGACGTATCACCACTTTCCCTTCTTGACCTTGGATTCCCCATTTCCATTCATCCAGATTTCCTTTCCTCTCCTTCTTTCTTGCCCTTGTTCATGGGCTGGTGCACTCATTTAGTCTCATATACGTGGTTCAGCTACACTTATTTTCTTTTTTTTATGAGCCTGTCTAATCTCTGGCTGAAGGGTGAACCTCAAGAGTGACTTCAGTACTGAGTTAAAAGGTTCTCTGGGAGCCATACTCTGGGGGTTTCTCCAGTCTCCATCAGACCAATAAGTCTGCTCTTTTTTTGTGAGTTAGAATTTCTTTCAACATTTTTCCCCAGCTCTGTGCAGGACTCTCTATTGTGATCTCTATCAGAGCAGTCAGTGGCAGTAGCTGAGCACCATCTAGTTGTGCTGGGCTCAGTCTGTCACCTGAGGCATTTTTAAGGAGTTTTCTCAAGTGTCTTCTGTGCTCATTAATATGTCAACTTTTAGGGCGCCAGCTTTGATAAATGATATTGTCCTTGAAAAAGAAGCAGATCATTCAGGTTTTCAAGTTTATTTCCAAGGGCTTTAGCAAAATGCTCCCTGCAAGTTTTCTTTAAATTTACAGTTATTTCTCTACCTGCTTTTATTTCTCCTGTATAATTTCTCATTATATATTTCAGGCTTCTTCTCCCCCCGTTAATTTGGTAGCCAACATATAAGCTCTTAGAGTTTTTAATAGCTCTAAGATTTTTTTATTTCCTAAAAAATTAATGTTTTCTTTTCTCTTTAGTCCTAATTGTCTTTTCTTTTGCTCTTTTTTCTAGTTTCTACAAGTATAAGTTTGATTTAGTTTTTTTACTAATTCCTTTAAGTGGTACATTATTTTTCGCCAAATATTTCCTTAAATCAGTGCTTTAGGTGTTTTTAAATGCTACCAATATTGCAATTTTCTGTGCAGTTTTTCGAACTAATTATTTTACAAAGATTCAGGAGGTATTTTTAAAAGGTTCCTAAATTTTGGTGATCTATCCTCTTTAAAATTTACATTATTATGTTTTACCGAGGTAATTTGCTTGAATTATTTCTACTTTTGATTTTTGAGGCTTTCTTCTGTTGTCTAAACATATGGCCAGATTTTGTTGCTGTGCCATGTACTCTTGAAACAAGAATTCATACATATTATATAGAGGATATATGACATACATGTCAAAAAGATCAACCACACTAATTATGCTATTTAGAGCACTCATATTATTAATTTTTTAAATGATGGTAAGTATACATATAGAAACGCTGGTGACAAAGTGGCTAAGAGCTACAGCTGTTAACCTAAAGGTCGGCAGTTTGAATTCCCCAGGCGCTCCTTGAAACCATACGGGGCAGTTCTACTCTGTCCTGTAGGGTTGCTATGATTCCGAATCAACTCGACGGTAGAGGGTTTAGTTTTTTGGTTAAGTATATGCATATATAAGTCCTGGTGGCGCAGTGCATAAAACCTATGGCTACTAACCAAAAGGTCAACAGTTTGAATCCACCAGCCACTCCTTAGAGGCCCTATAGAGCAGTTCTACTCTGTCCTATAGGGTTGCTATGAGTCGGAATCTACGCGACAGCGATGGGTTTTATTTGGTTTTGGAAGTATATATGAAGCAAAATAGTTTACATTTTAACCTTTTTTACATGTACATTATGTTCATCATGATGTTGTGTAGCCATCAGCACTACCTAGTTTCAGTTTTTTCATCATCCTTAACAGAAGCTCAGTGCCCCCTAAGCAATGACTCCGTATTTCCTCCTCCTTCCACCTCTAGTAGTGACTAATAAACTCTGGTCTGTATATACATACCTTTCCTAGATATTTCATATACGTGAGATCATACATTACTTCTCCTTTTGTGAATGACTTATTTCACTCAGGATAATGCTTTCAAGGTTTACCCATGTGGTAGCATGTATCAGGACTTCATTTCTCCTATTTGAACTGTCCTACTATAGAAGAGGTCGATTAAATTTTTTATTTAAAATTTTTGCTTATTTCTTCTCAATTCTTTATAAGACAGTGATTTTTTTTTTTTGCTATTTAGACATTTATAAGATTTCATGACAGCTTTAAAGTTAACTTGCTTAATTCATTTTTTGCTGAATTTAATCTGTTAGATGTGGAATTTCCTAACCCAGCACAAGGCTCATGGAAAACCTGAAGATCTCATAGACATTAAAGAAGTTAAATTTGTAAGTTAATTGTCTACATAAAACGCAAAGCCCCAGTTAAATATTTCGTTCTGAGTGGCATTCAATAAGCTTTAGAATACATGCAGAGTAATTTATAAAATTTATACCAGAAAATAAAGTGGAGGACCCAAATAGCCTTCACACCAATTTGGACAAGAGCAGTAAGAAAATGAATGCTTTTGGTCCCACAAGCTTACAAATCTAGATGCAGTCATTCCGTGTAATATGTGAGCTAATGGATTCCAATTTGGTATTAAAAAGAAAAAAAAAAACTTATGATAAATAATATTTATTTCAAAATTCAGTCTTGGAAGAAAGATAGAAAGTCTATAATTGTTTTTTGTGTGAAATCTGGCACATATTTAAAGTAGAGCTAAAACCAGTTCCACAAAATCTCTTATTTCCCAGTCATTTGGCTTAACTAACATTACCCTGATACCAAACCAGATAAAACATTACAAGAAACGAAAATTACAAATAAAAATCTCCAGTAAACATGCATTCCCAAATTCTCATTGAATTTTTCAAGAGACTGAATCCCATGAGGTTTGAAAAGGATAGTACATTATAGGCCAATGGCATTTTCCACCAAGCATTCACAAGTCATATAGCAGTTGAAAGCCAATTATCAAAACTCTCCCTTTAAGCAATGTCAAAAATGAAAAATCACTTGATCATCTCAATAGATGCACCAAAAGCCTTTTAGGAAATCTCATATGGATTACATAGGAAAACTCTCAGTGAAGTGAGAATAGAAGGAACTTCCTCAACTTGATAAAAGCCAAACCAAACTCGTTGCCTTCCAGTCAATTCCAACTCACAGCGAACCTGTAGGACACAGCAGAACTGCCCCATAGAATTTCCAAGGAGCATGTGGTGGATTTGAACTGCTGACCTTTGGGTTAGCAGCCATAGCACTTAAGAACTATGCCACCAGAGTTTCCTGGTAGTCTGTACCAGGATAAACAAAATCTACTTGATAAAAACTTGATAAAGGACATCTACAAAAAAAAAAAAAAAAAAAAAACTACCACTTACATAATACCTAATGTAGAAAGATCAAATGCTTTCCTCCTAACTTAAAAAAAAAGACAAGGATGTCCGTTCTCACCTCCTGAATGCCACATCTGCTGTTCGCTCCAGAAAATGCAATAAAAGTGCAATAAGGAAGGAAAAACAAATGAAAGGGATGCAAAATACAGCTGTTTATCTACAGATGACATAATCACCTTTGTAGAAAATCTGATGGAATCTGAAAAACACTGCCAAATTAGTGAGTTTACCAAGGTTATAGGACATCAGCGCAACATAGAAAAATCAATTATATTTCTACACACTAGTGAAGAGCAATTATAAAATAAAATTTTAAAACACCATTTACAATATCATAAGCATAGAATATATTTAGGGATGAAACTGGCAAAAGACATGCAAGACATGTACATGAAAGAGTACAAAGTTTTGCTGAAAGAAAGTAAAAGAGATCTAAATAAGTGGGGAAATACACTATGCTCCTGTTTGGGAAGGCTCAAAATTATTAAGATGTCAATATTCCCCCAAACAATTTCTGAATTGTGTGAAATCCCAGTTAGAATCCCAGCAGACCTGTGTTTGTAAATCAACAAGTTCATTCTAAAGTTCATACAGAAATAGAAAGGAGCAAAAATCAAGGAGATGCTGAAAAGAACATTAAATTAGGAGGAATACTGCTACCCAATTTCAAGTCTAATCATAAAAATAGAATAATCAAGATCATGTGATATTCTCATAAACACATACAGACCAATGGAATACATTAGAAATTCCAGAATAGACCCACACAACTTATTTCTGATGAATCAAGGGAGAAAAAATTGTCTTTTCAGTATGGTGCTGCAACAGTTGAATATTTATATGTGACAAGAATACCTTTGATCCACACCTTGCAGTACACGTAAATATTAACTCAAAATTTATAATAAAGCAGAACCACAACCTAAACTATAAAACTACATGAAGAAAGCATTTGACTCTGGACTTCTTGGTACCGCAGGAAAGCACAACGCACAAAAGAAAACAAGGTAGTATGTTGGAGTTCATAAAAATTAAAGACTTCAGTCCAAACCCTTCAGTAAATAACCGTGGTTCAGGCTGATGGAAATAGTGTGAATGGGGACCGTGCTATGACAGATATAAATTTCTCCCTTCTGTCTTGAAGAGGGCAGGAAGAAAATGGGAAAAGGAAGGAAGGAGAAGGACAAAGAAGGGATGGAACATTCAGAATTCATTAATTTGTATTTCTGCAGTTCTTGTGCTTATGGTAGACAACTCTCAGGGGGATGAAAGAGAAACACACAATCACATACACCTACACACACACTCTCATGTACACACTCACACATACAACAATGAACTTACTGAGGACATCTCCATTCGTTTTTTGGCCCGAGCCAAAAAGACAGTCGATGTATTTCTGGTCCTCCTGCCAAAGGCAGAGGGGGAAAAACCCGCCCAGCACCAGGTCCCTATCACTATAGACACTGGCCTTAGGGAAACTAAAACACTCAGCATAATCCAGACTGCATAAGTGGGTAAATGCAGCAGAAATAGGATCAGATACACCAGAGAGAACAACATGGCAGGGTCTGTCCTGCTTAAAGACACAGCCCTGTTTCTAAAGGGAGCCCAGGAGATCAAGGAGCTGAGGGTGATAGTAGACTCATTCCTCGGCTGGGAAGATTTCTTCCTATGTAGGCACAGGATAAGCCCACTATAGTCCCTCCCTCATCCTGTGGAAATACAGGGAGACATGTGCCAGGCTGAGGCCCAGAAGAAGGGCATAGCTAGAAGAAGCTATGAACAGAAAGGGGAGATTTCTACGGGCTTCATGGTGCTGAGACTTCACCCTCCTGACACAATGATCACAGCAGCTTCAACTCCCCTTCTTTTCCCTGCTTCACTCAGTCCCCTTCAGGAGCTCTGGGGATAACCCTGTCCTGAGGCTCTGCACCTGTACCCCACACACACACCTGGTGAAAAACAACGTGAAAAACATGTTTTGTGACTCTCCTTTTCCTTTAACCTCTAGGATTCCATCAGGTTCTATGGTCAACAAGGCTTCGGGGACCACCTCATCCTGAGACAGATGGTTCTGCAAATCTCTACATGTCCCTGCAAGGAGCTGGGGTGATTGTGACAGAACACATCTCTGAGGGATTTGTCAGGGTTAGAAGGAGTCAGTGTTTTAATCAGCAACTGGCCTTGTAGCGTAATTGCATCTGATGCTTTGGCATAAACCATTGATGGCGATGACCTGTGCATCCACAGAAAGCACTCACCACCATGTCAGAGCAACACTCACAGGTCCACATACCCTCCTGGCAGAAAGGGGTGTCATGATTACAGTGCAGTAGCATATGTCCCAGGGAAGAACAGAGGCAGCCCCTTGCACCAAATTGACCTACCTCTTCCTCAGTCTGGTGACAAGTGCTGTGTGCCCACTGACCTGGGCTCCCTGATAATTCTGGCACCATGTCCTCATTTTTTTTTACTTGGTTTAACATGTCCCAACTAAGAGGAACCCTACTCTTGACCCACATCTCTCTCCTCTTTTCATGCCACTTTCCCTCCCCTCGGTTTCTTTATGTGAATACTCTTTCTTTGGCACTCCAAGTCTGGAAGCCTGATGCAGAGGAGGAAGAACAGCCTATATTTCAAGGAAAGTGTCTCCAGAAAATGCTTATAACAGACAATGCAGCTCATTAAATTCTTCTCATGGTACATCCAGATTTACAATGGGGCACATCGATTTCTAGTTGAAATGTGTCATTGTTTCAAAGCTATGGCTGATTTTTGCCCATTTTTATTCTATAGGTTCCCGTAAGAGCACAACTGTTTATTGTTCAACACTGTGTGTCCTCAGAGGGTGTCAGAAGTGGCTGAGCTGGGATCAAAGCTCATTTTTAGATGATTTCAGGTGGTTTTGCAAGCACCAGTGTATACAGACACATGTCATCATTTAATTTGCTTTGAGTAACATTTTTTCTTCTGTAAGCCTATAAATACTCCTACCTTCCTTCAAAACTCAGATCAAATGACTCCTTATTTTTGTAGACTTCCCTGGCTTCATCTATCATTCACTGAATTATTCCTCTTCCCTCCTTCCCAAAATACCTCTTGGATTCCTAACCCCTGTATCTTTTGGATGTAATCCTGTTTGTAAATAAAGTTTTCTTTGTATGTTAATGAGACCATTTGGATGTAGGGTATGTCCAAAATTCAATCACTTCTGAGTTATAAGGGGCCACATAGAGAAGGAAGCATTAATGGGAGAAAAATAGCTACCGTGT
Organism: Loxodonta africana; assembly: GCF_030014295.1. NCBI lineage: Eukaryota > Metazoa > Chordata > Mammalia > Proboscidea > Elephantidae > Loxodonta > Loxodonta africana. The sequence goes on from NC_087344.1 coordinate 20,281,993, forward strand.
GAAGATCATCAAGGAACTCAGGAATTCAGGGGCAGATGCTGAAAGAGACAAGGATCTTCCCCTAGAACCAACAGAGAGAGAGCCTTCCTCTAGAGCTCACACCCTAAGTTCAGACTTCTAGAGAAAATAAGTTTCTGTTCTTTGAGGACATTCACTTGTGGCATTTCCATTAAAGCAGCACCAGGAAACTACACCACCATTCCAGGCAAAATCATGCGCTCTATCATCTCGTTATTCAAAACATCAGATATTACATCACCGATCATACTGTACTGAATTGATTTGATTATCTGCTTATTTTCCCCATGAAACTAAGTTCTTTCATGATCAGACCAAGTTATCTTTATAAATATCGTCTTACATCACAGGTTGTCTTTGGCAAATGCCAGTGGATGCTGTTTCTTACCACCATAGTGCCTGTTTCTACAGAAGAGGATCTTACTTCATTCATTATTAGTCTCTTCCACTGAACTCTGGTTTCCGAAAAAAGCTAGAACCAGTTCTGTGTCCAGATCACCACTATAACCATGGTGTCCAACACACACAGACACACAGACACACACACACACAAAACCCTACCACATTTAAGTAGATTTCAACTCCTAGTGACCCTGTAGGACAGAGTAGAAATGCCCCACAGGGTTTCCAAAACCATAAATCTTTATGGAAGCAGGCTGCCACATCTTTCCCCTATGGAGCAGCTGCTGGCTTTGAACCACCTACCTTTCCTGTGGAAGCTGACTGCTTAATCACTGCCCTATGAGGGCTCTTAGTGTCCAAAACAGTGATCAACAAACATTGTTGAATGAATGAATGATGGACTGGGACTCGTTCATGAAAGCCTTGATGTGATGGCAAATCTAAGATGGGAGTAGTCGATGGATTACGAGCCATTACTGAGAGAAAACAGGTTGTACAGGAAGGAATTATGGTTCAGGAGAAACAAGCAGAGAGAGAGAGACAGTTGGTGGGCAACAGAAAAAACCTGACCAAGTTTCTGGATTAATCAGGTCAAAGAGATCAAAAGATATCCTCCTCTAAGTCTCATCTTTATCTACTTGTCCTAAGCATGCCAGCCTGGCCATGTCTCAACAAGGCTTACTTTCAGTGGGACATTTCCCATTAAGGGCATTACTGAGTCCACCAAAGTTGACCCACATGTCCTTAAATGGTAGCTTCTCTAATTACTTGAAGTGGTGATGGACATTGCTTTGGTAGCAATGCTGTGAACTACATAATAACTCAAAACATTCTAGGTTTGTCTGAGTGATGTGGCATTGCAGAGGTGGAAATAATTTATTCCTGAGTGAAGTGTATTCCTCCTCCTGGTCTTTAGGTCATCCTCCTTGTTCACCTCCTTCACTTCACCAATATTTTTTAGAGACTGAAAATGAGCTAAGCAGAATGCCTTACCCCTGCCCTTCAACTGGGGAAAGGCTACCCACAGGCCACTCTATTCCAACTCATGCAACTAAGCCTCCAAAGAATGCTGTGTAATGACCACCATTTTCTCCCTACAGAGTTTGACTCCAGTGTGCTACCAACCAAGTGCTGCTCTATAGTTTAGGCTACTTGAATACTCATCAAGGCCCCCTTTTTTTTAACCTATGCAGATCCTCTAGATTGTGTCATATACCAAATTCTTGTCTAGACATTTGAGAACAATCATATCTTTGTGCTTCCTGCCACGGCTTGCTGCTTTCAGCCCCATCACCTCTTACATTTCTTCTGGGAAAAGTCTCCTTAGTGACTCTGCGGCCTGTTTGGGATCCCACCTCCACCTGAACCCCACAATGCCTGGTTTGGGGAGTATAGTGATATTTTGCTGGGGCTATTTTCATTTTTTAATTGTGGTTTTGGCAAAGAACATCGACTATATCACAGACTGCCTGAAAAACAAACAAATCCGTCTTAGAAGAAATACAACCAGAATGTTCCTTAGAAGGGAAGAGGGTGAGACTTAGGCTCAATTACTTTAGGCATGCCATTAGGAAAGACCAATTGCTAGAAAAGAACATCATAGTTGGTAAAGTAGAGGGTCAGTAAAAACAAGGATAAGCCTCCCTGAGATGGATTGACACATTACTCTCAACAATGGTCTCAAACATATCAAAGATCATGTATATAGTACAGCACTAGGGAAGATTTTGTTCTGCTATAGATTAAGTTGCGATGACCTGGAGCCAATGAAATAGCAGCTAACAACAACAACAATAACATCTTCATGTTCCTAGCTCGAATAAGATCAATTAATACAACTATTACTCAAATCTTAAAGGTACAAAGTATAATTTCTTGAAGAATTATCTGTAAAATTGCCCAGGATTGATGAACTGTGGAAAGATTAGATAAAATCATTGTTATTGCTTTCAGAAGCTAAACAAAACAATGATTTCTTGCAAGACAAATTACCAAAAAAAAAAAAGAGAGAAAAGAGGGAAAGGGAATGATATCTATAAAGAGATGGCTGAAATCTGTAACCTCGAGTATTTACATTGTATCTAAACATAATAAGGACTTAGACCATTAATAATTAAGATTTTTTATGGTCTATGGGGGAAACCTTGATGGTGTAGTGGTTAAGAGCTACACCTGCTAACCAAAAGGACGGCAGTTCAAATCCACCAGGTGCTCCTTGAAAACTCTATGGGTTAGTTCTACTCTGTCCTGTAGGGCTGCTATGAATGGGAATCGATGGCAATGGGTTTGTTTGTTTTGGTTTTTTTTTTTTGGGTTTATGGAGGATAATCAAATATAAACTTAAAAAGTCAATCCATTAAATCATTCAGTGTACTCACTCTAATGTTTCATGAATAATTACACCCAAATTAAAACACGCACAGACACACACACATAACTATAGCATATATGAACCCGATTCTTCCTATGGGCAATTGTCTTAGTCATCTAACTAAAACCAAAACCCACTGCTGTTGAGTTGATTCTGGCTCATAATGACCCTTTAGGATACAGTAGAGCTGCCCCACAGAGTTTCCAAGGAGCCCCTAGTGGATTTGAACTGCCAACCTTTTGGTTAGCAGCCATAGCTTTTCCTCACTAGGCCACCAGGGTTTCCCTTAGTCATCTACTGCTGCTCTGACAGAAATACCACAAGTGGGTGGTTTTAACAAAGACAACGTTATTTTCTCACAGTTTAGTAGGCTACAAGTACAAATCTAGGGCATCAGCTCCAGGGAAAGGCTTTTTGTCTCTGTCTGCTCTGGAGGAAGGCCCTTGCCATCAATCATTCTATGGTCAAGAAGCTTCTCCACACAGAGCCCCAGATCTAAAGTATGCGTTCTGTTCCTGGCACTGCTTTCTTGGTGGTATGAGGTCCCCCTGTCTATCTGCTACATTCTCTCTTTTATATTTCAAAAGAGATTGGCTTAAGACACGATCTAGAGATGGGGCCAAGATGGCAGAGTAGTTAGACACTTCCTGTGGTCCCTCTTACACCAAAGACCCAACAAAAACAAGTGAATTGATTATATACGACAATCTAGAAGCCCTGCCTCCACGTGTCTGTCAGTTTGTCGTACTGTGGGAATTGATGGAATATCAAGTGAGATGTTTCAACAAACAGATGCAGTGCTGGATGTGCTCACTTGTCTATGGCAAGAAATACGGAAGACAGCTTCCTGGCCAACTGACTGGAAAGATCCATATTTATGCCTATTCCCAAGAAAGGTGATCCAACCGAATGTGGAAGTTATAGAACAATACCGTTAATATCACATACAAGCAAAGTTTTGCTGAAGATCATTCAAAAATGGCTACAGCAGTATGTCAACAGGGAACTGCCAGAAATTCAGGCCGGTTTCAGAAGAGGATGTGGAACCAGGGATATCATTGCTGATGTCAGATGGATCCTGGCTGAAAGCAGAGAATACCAGAAAGATGTTTACCTGTGTTTTACTGACTATGCAAAGACATTCGACTGTGTGGATCATAACAAACTATGGATAACACTGCGAAGAATGGGGATCCCAGAACACTTAATTGTGCTCATAGGGAACCTTTACATGGATGCAGAGGCAGTTGTTCGGACAGAATGAGGAGATACTGACCGCTTTAAAGTCAGGAAAGGTGTGCATCAGGGTTGTATTCTTTCACCATACCTATTTAATCTGTATGCTGAACAAATAATACGAGAAGCTGGACTATATGAAGAAGAACAGGACATCAGGATTGGGGGAAGACTCATTAACAACCTGTGTTATGCCGATGACACAACCTTGCTTGCTGAAAGTGAAGAGAACTTGAAGCACTTACTAATGAAGAGCAGAGACCACAGCCTTCAGTATGGATTACACCTCAACATAAAGAAAACAAAAATCCTCACAACTGGACCAATGAGGAACATCATGATAAACGGAGAAAAGATTGAAGTTGTCAAGGATTTCATTTTACTTGGATCCACAATCAACAGCCATGGAAGCAGCAGTCAAGAAATCAAAAGACGTGTTGCATTGGGTAAATCTGATGCAAAGGACCTCTTCAAAGTGTTGAAGAGCAAAGATGTCACCCTGAAGACTAAGGTGCGCCTGACCCAAGCCATGGTATTTTCAATCACATCATATGCATGTGGAAGCTGGACAATGAATAAGGAAGACTGAATAAGAATTAACACCTTTGAACTGTGGTGTTGGTGAAGGATAGTGAATATACCATGGACCGACAAAAGTACAAACAAATCTGTCTTGGAAGAAGTACAGCCAGAATGCTCCTTAGAGGCAACGATGGCGAGACTGCGTCTTACATACTTTGGACATGTTGTCAGGAGGTATCAGTCCCTGGAGAAGGACATCATGCTTGGCAGAGTACAGGGTCAGAGGAAAGAGGAAGACCCTCAACAAGGTGGATTGACACAGTGGCTGCAACGAGCTCCAGCATAACAACGATTGTAAGGATGGCGCAGGACCGGGCAGTGTTTCGTTCTGTTGTGCACAGGGTCGCTATGAGTCGGAACCAACTCAACGGCACCTGACAACAACAACAGAAGCCCTGAACATCAAAGGTAAACTTGAGGAACTGGACTGAGTGGCAGGCGGTGGGAGAGACATCTCAGAAGCAATGAGGAGTTGCCAGACCTGACCTGGTCAGAACTGGCACCCTGCAGGCTGGATCACCTGGCATGTGCAGTGAGGCAAGCAGTGGTCCACGGGACACATTTTCCACATCGGGAGAGACTGAGCAGTGGAGAGTTCACTCAAGCCTTCAGAGCCAGTGAAAAGCGATACCCAATAGGCAAAAGATAAGTATATGAGTCCAACGTACCACATGGCTCAAAAAACACCCCCTTTGGGAACAACCTCTCTCCCATTTACCTGTACCCTCCATGCTCTGCTGGTGATTGCCAACTCCCCTGAGCCAGAAGTAGGACCCATCGTTTGCCCTGAGCCATTCTCCCATCTATGGGAAGGAAACAAATTAACATGAAAAAAATAATCTGCCAGCTCCCCTAAGCCCGGAACTCAAGGAAAGCATGGTCCCTTTGCCTAGGCACAGGCATAAGGGGTACACAGACTTTGAATTCCTTTCACTCCTGCAGTCTTGTATGAGCTATTTTAACAGCATAGGCCCTCATTACCACAGTACAACAGGATATATACCTGAAGCCTATTTTCAGCTGTATCAGCTATAAAGTGGGATGGCAGATCTGTGACATTAAGAATGGTCCTCCACTTGAGACTATGTTGGCATCTCCTGCCTGGAGGGGAGAAGAGAGGGTGGAGGGGGTTAGAAGCTGGTGAAAAGGACACGAAAAGAGAGAGTGGAGGGAGAGAGCAGGCTGTCTTAGTAGGGGGAGAGTAACTGGGAGTGTGTAGCAAGGTGTATATGGGTTTTTGTGTGAGAGACTGACTTGATTTGTAAATTTTCACTTAAAGCACCATAAAAATTATTTTTAAAAAAAAAGAATGGTCCTCACCTACCCACATCAGGGGCCTGAGGACTAGTGGCTCTACACACACCACCTAGCCTCCTGTGACAACGGTCCAGGAATAAGTTGTGCCTTCCAGTTCTAATGCCAACAGCATTGGGTACCCACAGTCCAGCTACAAAACCTGCCCACCTACGTGCTCTAGGGAAGAGGGACACGCTTTCCTCCCACACACTCAGAGGCAGCTGTCAGCCCCCTATCTTGCTTAGTGCATGACCCCACACTGCAGCCAGGTGCCTGTGCCTACTCCAATAAAATCTGCCCATCTAGGTCTGTACGTGAGAGCATGAACCACACACTTCGTGACTGACTACCTGGACACCTGAGCTGAATCCATACAGGAAAGGTAAATTAACTCCTGGGCTCTTATACCTAATAATAGTTCTAACCACCTGGTGCCACGATGTGACCTTCAAAGGTGCCAATAATCAAATTAGCTCACATGACCAGCCTATTTTGGTATATCAAAAACAAAGCAAAAAGCTAGGACACAGTAAGCAACCATAAAATAATAGAATAACTTATTAATAGCTTGGAGACAACAGTCAATATCAAATCAATATCAAATATTAAGTTTTAATACCATAGATATACCATATATCCAGTATATATAAATATATACAGTATAACTAGTAAGCACAGCATGCACAGACTTACGGTAACCAAGGTACTCATGGGCTTAACTGTGTTTGTTTACCAATCTGTAGTGAACAATTTCACATGCAATTCACCATACAGGTAACAACAACAAAGAAGATATTTAAGATCCATAACTACCATTATGAAAAATTAAATTGACACCTTATTATCAAGACCTAAATAATTATCTTCAGCATTTATAAAAATTTTATTTCAAAAGCCTTGTTTTGTTCTTATTAGGTGGCATCAAATCAATAATGATTCAAGCAACCAACTGAGGTCTGCAGAACTTTGGAACTGAATCAAGGTGGGATTTACCTCAATGGTATAACTTTCATCTAGACAGATTCTGTCTCTGAGATCCTATAAATGGGATATTATTGCTGATGTCAGATGGGTCCTCCCTGAAAGCAGAGAATACCAGAAAGACTTCTACCTGTGTTTTATAGACTGCACAAAGGCATTCAACTGTGTGGACCATAACAAATTATGGCTAATATTTGGAAGAATGGGAATTCCAGAACACTTAACTGCTTATGAAGAGCCTGTATTAGATCAAGAGGCAGTCATTCAAACAGGACAAGGGGATACTTCATGGTTTAAAGTCAGAAAAGGTGTGTGACAGGGTTGTATCCTTTCACCATACCTATTCAATCTCTATGCTGAGCAAATAATACCAGAAGCTGGACTACAGGAAGAAGAATAGAGCATTAGGATTGGAGGAAGTCTCATTAACAACCTGCATAATCCAGATGACACAACCTTGCTTGCTGAAAGTGAACAGGACTTGAAACCCCTACTGATGAAGATCAAAGACCACAGCCTTCAATATGGATTACACCTCAACGGAAAGAAAACAAAATCCTCACAGCTGGACCGATAAACAACATTATGATAAATGGAGAAAAGGTTGAGGTTGTCAAGGATTTCATTTTACTTGGATCCACAATCAACACCCACGGAAGCAGCAGTCAAGAAATCAAGACTCATTGCATTGGGAAAATGGGCTGCAAAAGACCTCTTTCAAGTGTTAAAAGCAAAGATACCACTTTAGGGACTTAGGCGTGCCTGAACCAAGCCATGGTGTTTTCAGTTTCCTCATATGCATGCAAAAGGTGGACGATGAATAAGGACGACTGAGGAAGAACTGATACCTTTGAATTGTGGCCTTGGCAAAGAATACTAAATATATATACCATGGACTGCCAAAAGAAGGAACAAATCTGTCTCAGAAGAACTACAGCCAGAATGCTCCTTAAAAGCAAGGATGGCGAGAGTACATCTCACCTACTTTGGCCATATTATCATGAGGTACCAGTCCCTAGAGAAGGACAGCATGCTTGGTAAAGTAGAGGGGAAGCAAAAAAAAAAAAAAGAGGAAGCCCAAGAAAGAAGTGGATTGACAGAGTGGCTGCAACAATGGGCCCAAGCATAGCAAGGACTGGGCAGTGTTTCATTCTGTTTTGCATATGGTCGTTTTGGGTGGGAACATACTCGATGGCACCTAAGAACAACGACATAAGTGGGAGGTGCATCAATGCATCGAAAAATGTAAGATGTTCTCTCCTAGGGACCCAAGTAAGCAGTGCACACTCATCTTTAGAAACCATTTTGGAAAGGTGTGTGTGTATCACAAAACATGATCTAGTTTTTAAGGGAGCTGGAAGTCAAATAGTAAGCACGTCTTTTTTTTTTTCTAAACCCTTGTTGTTGTTGTTTTTGTTAGGTGCCCTCAAGTTGGTTCCAATTCATAGTGACCTTATACACAACAGAACAAAAAACTGCCCAATCCTGCAGCACCCTTACAAATGTTGTTATGCTTGAGCTCATTGTTGTAGCCGCTGTGTCAATCCACCTTATTGAGGGTCTTCCTCTTTTCCGCTGACCCTGTACTTTACCAAGCATGATGTCCTTCTCCAGGGACTGATACCTCCTGACAACATGTTCAAAGTATGTAAGATGTAGTCTTGAAATCCTTGCTTCTAGGGAGCATTCTGGTTGTACTTCTTCCAAGACAGATTTGTTCATTCTTTTGGCAGTCCATGGTATATTCACTATTCTTCGCCAACACCACAATTCAAAGGTGTTAATTCTTATTCAGTCTTCCTTATTCATTGTACAGCTTTTACAAGCATATGATGTGATTGAAAATACCATGGCTTGGGTCAGGCACACCTTAGTTTTCAAGGTGACATCTTTGTTCTTCAAAACTTTCAAGAGGTCCTTTACATCAGATTTACCCAATGCGATGCGTCTTTTGATTTCTTGACTGCTGCTTTCATGGTTGTTGATTGTGAAGCCAAGTAAAATGAAATCCTTGACAGCTTCAAGCTTTTCTCCGCTTATCATGGTGTTGCTCATTGGTCCAGTTGTGAGGATTTTTGTTTTCTTTATGTTGAGGTGTAATCCATACTGAAGGCTGTGGTCTCTGATTTTCATTAGTAAGTGCTTCAAGTCCTTTTCACTTTTGGCAAGCAAGGTTGTGTCATCTGCATAACACAGGTTGTTAATGAGTCTTCCTCCAATCCTGATGTCCTGTTCTTCTTCATATAGTCTAGCTTCTCAGACTATGTGCTCAGCATACAGACTGAATAGGTATGGTGAAAGAATACAACCCTGACACGCACCTTTCCTGCCTTTAAACCAATCAGTAACCCCTTGTTCTGTCTGAACAACTACCTCTTGATCTATGTAAAGTTTCTTCATGAGCACAATCAAGTGTTCTGGGATTCCCATTCTTCTCAATGTTGTCCACAATTTGTTATGATCCACACAGTCTAATGCCTTTGCATAGTCAATAAAACAGGTAAACATCCTTCTGGTATTCTCTGCTTTCAGCCAAGATCCATCTGACATCAGCAGTGATATCCCTAGTTCCACGTCCTCTTCTGAAACCAGCCTGAATTTCTGGCAGTTCCCTGCCGATATACTGCTGCAGCCATTTTTGAATGAGCTTCAGCAAAATTTTGCTCGCGTGTGATATTAATGATACTGTTGTATAATTTCCACATTCAGTTGGATCACCTTTCTTGGGAATAGGCGTAAATATGGATCTCTTCCAGTCAGTTGGCCAGGAAGCTGTCTTCCATATTTCTTGGCATGGACGAGTGAGCGCTGCCAGCACTCCATCCATTTGTTGAAATATCTCAATTGATGTTGCACCAATTCCTGGAGCCTCGTTTTTCACCAATGCCTTCAGAGCAGCTTGGACTCCTTCCTTCAGTACCATCGGTTCCTGATCATAGGCTACCTCTCGAAATGGTTGAACATCGACTAATTCTTTTTGGTATAATGACTCTCTGTATTTCTTCCATCATCTTTTGATGCTTCCTGAATCATTTAGTATTTTCCCCATGGAATCCTTCACTATTGCAACTCGAGTCTTCAATTTTTTCTTGAGTTCTTTTGGCTTGAGAAATGCCGAGCGTGTTTTTCCCTTTTGGTTTTCCATCTCCAGCTCTTTGCACATGTCATTATAATACTTTACTTTGTCTTCTTGAGACAACCTTTGAAATCTTCTGTTCAGTTCTTTTACTTCATCAATTCTTCCTTTTGATTTAGCTCCTTGACATCTGAGAGCAAGTTTCAGAGCCGCCTCTGAGTTCCATCTTGGTCTTTTCTTTCTTTCCTATGACCTCTTGCTTTTTTCATGGATGATGTCCTTGATATCATTCCACAACTTGTCTGGTCTTCAGTCACCAGTGTTCAAGGCATCAAATCTATCCTTCAGATGGTCTCTAAATTCAGGTGAGATATACTCAAGGGCATATTTTGGCTCTCTGGGACTTGCTCAGATTTTCTTCAGTTTCAGCTTGAACTTGCAGATGAGCAGTTGATGGTCTGTTCCACAGTCGGCCCCTGGCCTTGTTCTGACTGATGATATTGAGCTCTTCCGACATTTCTTTCCATAGATGTAGCCAATTTGATTTCTGTGTGTTCCATCTGGTGAGGTCCATGTGTATAGTTGCTGTTTATATTGGTGAAAGAAGGTATGTGCAATGAAGAAGTCATTGGTCTTGAAAATTCTATCATTCGATCTCTGGCACTGTTTCTATCACCAAGGCCATATTATCCAACTACTGATCCTTTTTCTTTGTTTCCAACTTTTGCATTCCAATCACCAGTAATTATCAATGCATCTTGATTACATGTTCGATCAATTTCAGACTGCAGCAGCTGATAAAAATCTTCTATAAAGTGCTAAAAAGCAAAGATGCCAGTTTAAGGACTAAGGTGCACCTTACCGAGTCATGCTGTTTTTAGTCACCTCATAGGCATGTGAGAGCTGGAAAACACATAAGACTGAAGAACTGATGCCTTTGAATTATGGGATTGGCAAATAATATTGAATGTACCATGATTTTCAGTGGAATGAACAATTCTGTCTTGGAAGAAGTGCAGCCAGAATGCTCATTAGAAGAGATAATACCAAGACTTTGCATTGGTACTTTTCACATGTTATCAGGAGGGATCAGTCCCTGGTGAAGGCAGTCATGCTTGGAAAACTAGAGGGTTTTCAAAAAAGAGGAAGTTGCTCAATAAAATGGATTAACACAGTGGATGCAACAATGGGATCCAGCATAGCAATGACTGTGAGGATTATACAGCACTGGGCAGTGTTTTCTTCTGTTGTACATCAGATTGCCATGAGTCACAGCCGACTCAATGACACCTAACAACAACAACAACAGAGATTAGGATTTTTGACATGTCAAACTTGATATATCTATTAAACTTTCATGTGGAGAATCTATGAATTTGGAGTGATCTTGTTTGGAGACATGCATTATGGAAACTCCAGGCTAGACTAAAAAAAAAAGAAAAATTTTTTTTTTTTTAGGCTAGACATATAATTTTAAATCCTTGAGACAATATAACATCACCTAAGATTTAAGCTAATTTAAATTTATTCATTCAACAAAAATTTCTTTCACTTTTCTTCTGTTTCAGAGATTTTTTTAGGCAGAGGAGATATTAAGATTTAAGAAGACAAGGCAGCAGCCTCCATGGTATTTTCTATTTAGGTCTTTTGGAAAAGTACAATTTCTTGTTTGATTTACCATCAAGAATTGATATCTTTGAACTGAGGTGTTGGTGAAGTACATTGAATATACCATGGATTGCTAAAAGAATGAACAAAGCTGTCTTGGAAGAAGTACAACCAGAATGCTCCTTAGAAACAAGGATGGTGAGACAACGTGTCACATACTTTGGACATGTTATCAGGTGGGATCAGTCCCAGGAGAAGGACATCATGCTCAGTAAAGTAGAAGGTCAGCAAAAAAGAGGAAGACCTCAGTGACATAGATTGACACAGTGGCTACAACAACGGGCTCAAGCATAACAATGATTGTGAGGATAGTGCAGGATCTGGCATTGATTTCTTCAGTTGTACATAGGGTCGCTGTGAGTCAGAACCAACCTGATGGCACCTAACAACAACAAAAACATACAGAAAAAAAAGTACAAACTCTAATCTCATATAGTAATTGTGAGAATGCAGTATTGTATGGAATTTCATGTTATTGTTGATGTTGTTAGGTGGCATCGAGACTATTCTGACTCACAGTGAATTTATGTACAACAGAACAAAACACTGCCCGGTTACTACTATAGAATTTCATCTTGCTCGTTTTGGAAACCCTGGTTGCACAGTGGTTCAGACCTATGGCTGGTAAGCAAAAGGTCGGCAGCTTGAACCCACCAAGTGTTCCTTGGAAATTCTATGGGGCAGTTCTACTCTGAATTGGAATCAACTAGACAGCAATGGTTAGTATAGAATTTCATGTTACTAGTATAGAATTTTGATGGTGTCCCGAGATGCCTGACAAAGTAAGTTTAGAATACAAGAGATGAGAATTCTTTAATTCAAAGATTTGGAAACATTTTCTAGTCAAGGGCCAGGTGGTAAATATGTCATGCTCTGCAGGACAGGTGTTCTCTGTGACAATGACACAGCTCTGCTTTTCCAGCAGGAAAGCAGCCATGGATAACACATACACCAATGTGCATGGCTGAGTTCCAATAAAATTTTATTTACCAAAACAGGTAAAGGGCCAGGTTAGGTGCTCCAACTATAATGTGCATTTTGAAGGTAGTACTGATGAAAGAGTGTCTTTAAAAAATGGTCAAAATCAACAAATGGTAATATGGGAGTTAGAGCTGATGGCCAGGATGATGAGCAGGTTCCCAGTGAAGGTAACCGAGCATGAGGACAGAAACGGCCCAAAGAGAATGAGCTGAATCTCTAACTTGGCTAAAAATCTGAAAAGAATAAATTCTAAACACATGTTTGATTTACTGATTCCATGTGGATGAAACACCTACCAGGATAGAAGCAAGGAACCATTCAATTTTCAGCAAACCAACAACACAGAAATGTTGTCTTTCATTGGAAGTGGAGGAATTAATAAAGTACTACCTTTGTCTACTTCAATTCAGTTGGGGAGTGAGTTTTACACAGTAACATTGTATCATTTCCTGCCTCTTCTATCTCCAAACCTAAACACAGACTCAAAATGTACCCTCTCAAGGACAAGCAGGATCAGTATCACCTGGGAACTTCTTAAGAATGCTGTAGCCCAGACCCACCCAGACTTGCAGAATCAGAAACTGCATTTTTAACAAGCTTTTGGGATCTTCATTTGCTGATGCGGCAGGACTCAAAATGAGAAGAAACAGCTGAAAATACCCATTAATAATCTGAAAGTGGAATGCGTGAAGTATGAATCTAGGAAAATTGCAAGTTGTCAAAAAGGAAATGGAACTCATAAATATCAATATCCTAGAATATAATGAGCTGAAATGGATTGGTATTGGCCATTTTGAATCAGATAATCATATGGTCCACGATGCTGAAAATGACAAATTGAAGAGGAATGGTGTAGCGTTCATCATCAAAAAGAATATCTCAGGAACTATCTTGAAGTACAATGCTGCCAGTGATAGGATATTTTCCATACGCCTACAAGAAAGGCTAGCTAATACACAACTATTATGCAGATTTACACACCAACCACAAAGGCCAAAGATAAAGAAATTGAAGATTTTTTCCAACTTCTGAGTTTGAAACTGATTGAACATGCAATCAAAATGCATTGATAGTTACTGGCAATTGGAATGCAGAAGTTGGAAACAAAGAAGGATTGGTAGTTGGAAAATACGGCTTGGTGATAAAAATGATTCCAGAGTTCAAACAATAGGATTTTGAAAGACCAAGGAATTATTCATTGCAAATACCTTTCCTCAACCACATAAATGGTGGCTAAACACGTGGACCTCACTGGATGGAACACACAGGAATCAAATTGACTACATCTGTGGGAAGAACTCAAAACCCAGTGCAACAGAAAAACTCAGTATCCTCAGTCAGAACAAGGTCAGGGACCTACTCTGCAACAATCAATTGCTCAGATACAAGCTCAAGTTGAAGTTGAAGAAAATTTCAACAAGTCCATAAGAGCTAAAGTACAACCTTGATATCTCGCCTAAATTTAGAGATCAACTCAAGAATAGATTTGATGCATTGAACACTAATGACCAGAGACTAGATGAATTCTGGAATGACTTCAAAGACATCATACATGAAGAAAGCAAGAGATCATTAAATAGACAGGAAAGAAAAGACCAAAGTGGATGTCAGAAGAAACTCTAAAAGTTGCTCTTGAATGTAGTGTAGCTAAAGCGAAAGACAGAAATGATTAAGTAAAAGAGTTGAAGAGAATATTTCAGACAGCAGCTTGAGAAGACACAGTAAAATATTATAATGAAATGTGCAAAGACCTGCATTTAGAAAATCAAAACAGAAGAACATGCTTGCCATTTCTCAAGCTCAAAGAACTGAAGAAAAAAGTCAAGCCTCAAGTTGCAATATTGAAGGATTTGAAGGAGAAAATATTGAGCAATGCAGGAAGCATCAAAAGAAGACGGAGGGAATACACAGTCACTGTACCAAAAAGAATTGGTCGACCTTCGACCATTCAGGAGGTAGCATGTTATCAAGAACCCATGGCACTGAAAGAAGAGGTTCGAACCACACTGAAGGCATTGACCAAAAAGAAGGCTTCAGAGATTTATGCAATACCAATTGAGATATTTCAACAAATGGATGTAGCACTGGAAGTGCTCGCTCATCTATGCGAAGAAATTTGGAAGGCAGCAACCTGACCAACCTATGGGAAGAGGTCCACATTTGCACCCATTCCAAAGAAAGGAGGCCGGATAAAATGCAGAAATTATCCAACAATATCATAAATATGACACACAGGTAAAATTTTCCTGTAGATTATTCAAAAGCGGTTACAACAGTACATTAACAATAGGCTCAAATATAGCAATGATTGTGAGGATGGCGAAGGATCAGTGTTTCCTTTGGTTGTACACAGGGTCGGTATGAGCTGAAATCGACTAAAGGCATCTAACAACAACAACAATCTTTCGGTAGGTATCACACTGCACTTCGCTGCTACACAAAATTTTGGCTGTTTGCTGTGCAGCAGAAAAATATAGCAGTCTAGTCCTCTAAAGGTTACGGCTTTGGAAACCCTATGGGGAAGTTCTACTCTGACCTATACTGTCAAGTATGAGTCAGAATCCACTCGATGACAATGGGTTTGGTTGTTTGTTTTATATCAATTTTTAGACAAACTTTAAGTAATTCTACTGAAGTTAATTATGAGAAAATATTTCAAGAAATTTAACTGAAAAATATACCTATTGCTGTCAAATTGAATTGGACTCATACTGACCCTGCTGTAGAGTGTAGAACCCTCCTATAGGGTTTTCAAGGTTGTAAATCTTTATAGAAGCAGATTTCTGCATCTTTCTCCCATGGAGTGGCTGGTTGGTTCAAATTGCCAACCTTTTGATTAACAGTCAAGCACTATAACCACTGCACCACCAGGACTTCCTATCTTGTTTTAGGGTATTTTGTTTAACATCTGAATTTTTGTACAGGCACATAAACACAAACTTTAAAAAGTAACTAAAAACTAGTTAGAAAAAGTACAATGAAATATATCAAAATAAACTTCCAAAATCAGGGAATAGTAAATAATAAAGATAAAAGGATAACTAATGAAATTAAAACAAGAAAGCTATAGATTTGATAACTCCAAGAGGCATTCTTTGGCAAAAGCAAACTTCGGACAAGTGTAATCTAAAAACTAATATGAGAAATCAGAATGCAGGGAATTAGTTTTGAGATAGTGGCTGTGATTATGCACGTGGAGAACATGTAATCATGTCTGTCTCGATGGGAAAAATTCTGAAAACCTCAAGATAGTTCTTTTCTTTTAGGGAAATATAACTAACCACAGTTGACTTAAAGAAAAGTAGAGCACATCCATAGTCTAGGAAATAACTGACTAATCAACAAAGACTTACCTCCAAACAAGGTCCTTGCTGGGAGTCTCTGTGGCACATGACATAGAAATTCCCACTAAAATTGTAAAGAATATAAGGATGCATGATATGGCCACTATCCAGTACAGTAGTCTGGAGTTTCATACTATGCAATAACACAAGAAAAATAAATTAGAGTCTTAATGTTGGAAAGGCAAAATGATCTCTTGCAGATGATGATTTATAATTGAAAGATGGTGGATATCAACTGAAAAGTTATTTAAAGTAATGACTTATTTTTTAGTTGTGTGTTTGGATAGCAATTAAATGAACTAAAATCATTAGATTTCATATGTGCTGCACTGATCAGGTAGGAAAGGACATTCGAATCAGAATACTAAAAAAATAGAAACGGGGTCTGGCATATTAGGGATACTCAGTATCTGACAACTCTATTCTACTCATTGAGAGCTATGTTCCTGGTATGAAAGACATTGCATCTTTTCATGCATTATGTCATTTCATCTTCCCCACAAACCTATGAAATAAGAAGTTTTATTATACTTCATGTACAGATAGTATTTGCTTACAGTGAATATTTGTTGAATGAAGAAATGGACTCATAAATGAAGTCATGAACACACGAGATCGCACTTATGAAAAATGAGGGAATAAAATAAAGAGGAGAAGCTAGCTCTTGCTAACAAAATTAAAAAAAAAAAAACACTGTGGTTCCAGCTGATCAGGACACAAAGCCCTTCACTGAAATTGTGGATGAGAAAAACACAGAATAGGAGTTAAGAAAACATGAAATGCATGAATGGAACAACCCCACCCTAAAAGAATGGGCTTTCCTCTCTCTTGCATTCTTCTTGTCTTCTAAGAGTTAAACCAAAGCCCTCTGCCATGAGCTGATTCTCACTCATGGTGACCCTATGTGTTTCTTATAGAGTAGAATTCCTCCATAGAGTTTTCTATTATGAAAGCAGATCACCAGGCCTTTCTTCCATGGTGTGCTAGGAGGGTTCAAACCATCAAACTTTAGGTTAGTTGTTATCGTTGTTACGTGCCATCAAGTTGGATTCAACTCATAGTGACCCTATGCGTAAAAGAACGAAACAGTGCCCGACCCTGTGCTATCCTCAAAATAGTTACTATGCTTGAGCTCATTGTTGCAGCCACCGTGTCACTCCATCTCGTTGAGGGTCTTCCTCTTTTTTGATGACCTTCTGCTCTACCAAGCATGATGTCCTTCTCCAGACACTGATCCCGCCTGATGACAAGTCCAAAGTATATGAGATGTAGTCTCGGCATCCTTGCTTCTAAAGAGCATTCTGGTTGTAATTCTTCCAAGACAGATTTGTTCATTCTTTCAGCAGTCCATGGTATATTCAATATTCTTCACCAAAACCACAATTCGAAGGCCTCAATTCTTCTGTCTTCCTTATTCCTTGTCCAGCTTTCCCATGCACATGAGGCAGTTGAAAACAACATGGCTTGGGTCAGGCGCACGTTAGCCCTCAAGGTGACATCTTCATTTTTCAACACTTTAAAGACGTGTTTTGCAGCAGATTTTCCAATGCAATGTGTCTCTTGATTTCTTCACTGCTGCTTCCATGGGTGTTGATTATGCACCCAAGTAAAGTGAAATCCTTGACAAACTCAGTCTTTTCTCCATTTGGTATGATGTTGCTCATTGCTTCAGTTTTGAGGATTTTTGTTTTTTTTATGTTGACGTGTAATCCTACTGAAGGCTGTGGTCTTTGATCTTCATTAATAAGTGCTTCAAGTCCTCTTCACTTTTAGCAAGCAAGGTTGTGTCATCCGTATAATGCAGGTTGTTCATGAGTCCTCCTCCAATCCTGATGCCCCATTCCTCTTCATCGAGTCCAGTTTTTCAGATTATATGCTCAGCACACACATTGTATAGATATAGTGAAGGGATACAACCCTGACGCATACCTTTCCTGACTTTAAACCATTCAGTATCCCCTTATTCTGTTCAAACAACTGCCTCCCTTTCCATGTATAGATTCCTCATGAGCAAAATTAAGTGTTCAGGAATTCCTACTCTCTGCAAAGTCATCCATAATTTATTATGATCCACACAGTCGAATGCCTTAGCATAGTCAATAAAACACAAGTAAACATCTATCTGGTATTCTACGGTTTCAGCCAGGATCCATTGGATGTAGTCGAGTGCAAACCTTTTGTACCACCCAAGGACCTTTTTGGGAGCTACTGCTCAACAAATACCTCCCTCCATACTTTTGGTCCAGCATTTCACAAATTTTCTTTCATTCTTGCCCCCTAATGAGCCTTTAGAGGCATTTTCCCTCTTAATCACCAACCTACAAACTCTTGCAATTTTAATTCCACAAATATAGTGTATGCCTGTTTAGGTACTGTGGCCCTTTAGAAGGCCACAAACCATTGTAATGGCTCATATGTTTTCACACTCCCAAGAACCTATTTCTATCACCTAGGTGGTGGTATCACCCCCCTTGAGAATACATGGTCTAGGTACAGCAGTTATTTGTCTCTTTAAGCTTTTCTGGATTGCATCCTACAAGGTTACTTTCCTCCCTGGCTGCTTTTGGTGAGAACAGAAGGGTATGAGGTGGACCAGGCATGGTTATCTGGACCAGAGTGATGTCTATGGGAGGCACAAGTGAGTTCATTTCCAACCTGGGAGTGGCGAGCTGCAGACAAAGGGAACGGGCTAGTATCCGCTGTTTCTAGGGCTTCAGCACTCGAAATACTATTCCTGCTCATCAAATAGTATTTTTCTAGTGTTCCTAACGTCTCAGACGGATTTAGCTTACAGGGAGGAAAAGAACCTAAACAGATAGGAATTTTGCTTGTCATTTAGTTCCCATGGTATAAATCTGGGCCAACATTTGAATCCACAACCACAGGGAGTGTTTACCTTAGAAAGAACATTTCTTTAAGTTTGGACCTCTACTCTGCAGAATGCCCCTGAGAAACGCCGCCTGAACATCTTAGCTGGAGTTTCTCCACACTCAAAGGGAAGGAGGCATGCATTGGTTCAAGACTCATTGAAATCCTGTTGCCTTCACTCAGAGACATGGAGGTTCCACCCGAGCATATCCAGGCTCCCCTGGGACATCCCATGAGCATCCCTACGACATCTCTTCTAGCCACTGAGGGTAGATCCAAGAAACAGGGGAATCACTGCAGGTGGAGAGACAAACAGAAAGCTAACTGATGGGTTTCACTGCAGATCTCTTGGGGCATCTCCCACTTCCACATGTGGCCACCCATCAATGATCTGTTGTCATTATAAAAGTGGGGGATAGAGATTATTTTTTTCTTATCCAATTCATATAAGACTAGTACATAAAATATTCAAAACTCCCCAGGAAATACAAAGTACTGGCCATTGCAATCATTTGGTTTGGAGATCAAAGGATTCATAACAACTGGTTAATTAAAGCCATGAAACTCAGAGTAATAATAGAGTGACTGCAGGGCATCTCTCAGTCTGCACTCCTAGGGAGTCAGGATATTCTTGCCAGTCATTTGGATATTGCTGTTTAGCCCCATCAAGGTTCCTGCTTCAGAACACGTGACTACCTGGGCCAGGATATAATGTCCCTGTCTCCTCCCTTTTTCCCTAGAGTGACACTTACTGTGTGTGATGCCTTTAGCCTCCACTAGGAATCATTTCAAGAATATTCAAATTCATGATTGGATTACTTGTAGGGAATTGGCTGAAGACATTGCTCATTATATTATATTATACAGTGTAATGTTTCTATGAGAATCAGGGACACTTTTTTTTTTAAGGAGGCAGGGTCATGCTTCCATTACAGAATTAGTATGTTTTAATGTTATGGATACTGTGAATCTTATAACTGATGGTTGTAGCACAGATTCCCTACCCGACATACATATTCTCTTTTTTACTAACAGAAACCCAATTTTATAGGGAGTTGGTTAGATATGCCTTGGGTGGTACAAACAGTTGAGACCTAGGCTACTAAACAAAAAGTTGGCGGTTTCAATCCACTCGGATTCTCTTCAGAAGAAAGGCTGTCCATCTACATCTGAAAGGTCACAACCATTGAAAACCCTACAGAGCAAAGATAATTGAACAGGTGACAACTGGTTACATATGCCTTGCTGAAGTACCACACTTCCACTTGTAATTATGGGTAGTCAGTGGTATAGAAGGGAAGGTTTGGGATGGGAATATTGGAATGCTCTTTAGAAACATTTCCCCTTTTCCGTCTTCTTCTTACCCCCAGTTTGTACATGACAACTGGAATCTAGAAGCCATCATATATACAAAAAACACATTCTGAATGGCAGAGTAGAAATATAGACTAGTGCTTGCACTCATGTTAACCTGGAGCTATTATGTTGGACACTTCTTTTATGGAAGAGAAAATAAACTCCTTTTGTGTTTAAAGTACTTTTAATTGAGTTTTTCCATTTATATAGCCAAATCTTATGCTAACACTACAAACACAGTCTTTTGTCTTCACTGGAATATACACAGCCAAATCAGGCACCTAATGTTGGCACCTGTGTGAGATATTATGATATGAATTTTGTTTACTTTGTCATTTCTCCCTTCATTTTATGTTTCCTTTCTTTTCTTTTGACCCAATGTTTCTCTTCTTCTATACGTTTAAAACATTTTCCTTTGTCTTATGTAATTGTGTAGACTTTCTAAAAATTCTTGTTGGAACGTATCATGTGAATGATAAATAAATGGTGTTTTTCAAATGACACTAGACAATAGATTCTAGACATTGACACATTGTATCTGTCATACCACGAGCTTCCTCTGAGGTCCTTGTACTCACTGTTGTGCTGATGAAGAAGCAGGTTCCTAGTATGTAAAGAATATTTATACAGTCCATCAGCTACTATGTGGAAAGGGCTGAATTAGAACTCACCCTTGTCTGATTCCAAGTCAGGGCCTTCCTCACTCAGCAGCGCTGCCTCCTGTAGTCAGTGCTTGACAAATAAGAGGAGGTGCTAAGGTTGAACCAGAGCAGAATCCTGAGAGCTGAACAGCCTGAGGGGAGAGTAAATATTTCTGCTCAAAGAGCAGATTGGTCTCTGAGATGGAAGCAAGAAGGAAAGGGAACCAGAGAGAATGGGCTCTGAGAAGCCCCTTCAGAGTAGGGACCTGGACGGTATAGAATTTGAATCAATACCATTTCACTATGTCATCACCCTGACTGTTCCCCAGAAGACATGGTTCATACAAGCTTTCCTTCCCCTGAAATCCATTCCCACAGAACCCATGCCCACAGAACTCCCTGGAGTTCTCTGGCTTCTCCATGGCATCACCCCACAGACCGGGCTACACTGGCCCTTTCTCCTTTGAACAACGGGTACAGGCTAGGCAGGGAGGTGGTTTCCAGTGCTGGGTCTCAGGAGTGGATGGACCTTTCAGCGGAGGACTACAAATGAGGGGGATCTTAGCCTGTGGCCGGTGTGTTGCAGTTGAGCAGCAGAGGGAGAATTTAAAGCTTTGGGGGCTCAGAGGCAGATTTCTCAGAAGTTCTCAAAAAATACATTGTTTAATTGTTACTCCATTCTCCAGGACTCCACTCCTTGGAGGCCATGGGACCATAAAGAAAGAAAACTTTACTGCCAGTTCGGTCCCATGGGTTCAGCTTTGGCACCAGATGCAGATTCCCTCACTGCCAATGGACCCAGCTGTCCTGAAAGAGAATTTCCCTACCCAAGAATATGACATCTCATGTACGGCACATCATAAGGACCACTGATGAAAACCTAAAAACAGATTTTTCCTTAGAACCTCCAGAAAGGAAGGCAGACGTCTTGATTTTTAGCTCAGTGGGACTCATTTTGGACATCTGTCTTCCAGAACTTAAAGATAATAAATTTATGTTGGTTTAGGTCACTAGTTTATGGTAATTTTTTATAGCAGCAATAGGAAACTAATAGGCATGGCAACCCCTAGACTGAGGTTTTTAGCTGGGTATATTGCAATCCCAAACTAAACCAGTGTTCTAGTATTAAAAAAAAAAAAAAGTTGAGAATAGATATTGGAAAGGCAACTTAGCCATGTTTGCCACAAGAATAACTGGGCAAGATAATCCTATAGGGTCGCTATGAGTTGGAATCGACTCGAGGGCACTGGTTTTTTTTTTTTTTTCTTTTACAAACAAGAATGAAGACAAAAGGTTTGGTCTCCTCTTTATTACATGCACCATGAAGCTTTGCTTAGCCAGTGTGAAACTGGCTCAATCTAAATAGATATATCCATGCAGCAGAATGATCACAAGCAAATCCAGTACAGTCAGATGCTATTATATTCATTCTGTCCTACAGAGGGTCAGTATGAGTCTGAATGGACTCGTGGGCACCTAACAACAACAATAATAATTATATTGTAAAAGCAGCATCAAAATCAGTGAGAAAAGAAAAGATTTGGATATAAATGAGACTTACTAAGTTAATTGCTGGAAGCAAAAAAAAAAAATTTCTGTCCTAAAGTGATAAAGTTGGAAGAAATATTTCAAATAGCATAAGATTTCTAGAAGAAACTATAGATTAATGCCCAAAGTGGAAGAACACTCCATATGAAGAGCAGAACTTCTTAAAATATTTTTTCTTACCTTTAGCCTTCTCGAAATCCTCATGTACCAAAGCTGCTACCAGAAGCTTCCATCTTATCTTGACTTCCAACTCCAAATAGTCTCTTCCAAACCCAGATTCATTCCCTCTCTCTTCTCTGACTCTTTTAGACTCTCTCTTAATTATTCTTCCCATTTTCCATATAATATAGGCTTCCCTGCTGATTGCTCAGCATCTCCACCATCTGTACAAAAAAGCACAGAAGTATAGGATTTGGCTGGGAAGAAATGCAGCCACTGTGAGAATGATTGCACGAGGGAAAGGGAGTGTGGATATAGATTCCTTTTTTACTTTTTCTGTTACATAACTTATTGAAACCCCAGCTTCATGGCAAAGTTTGATATCACTTCTATGGATTATTCGTTTCGGAATTCTCATTTCGTTCAGCACGTTCCCTCCATTTCTACACACAATGCTACTACAATAAAAAATAAGTCTGCACTCTAGAGTTACTGTAGCAATAAAATACATGTGACAATGGAATTATACAAAACTTCAAACATCATTTTTTTACCAGTACTTAGAACCCTTAATACTAAAAAGCAATACCATCAAAAAAATTTTAACATGCAAAAAAAATGATAAATAGACTTGCAGGGGGCTTACAAATGTAAATATTCTACTCAGAGGTTGACTTCTACTTTGTCTCACAGTCAACGTCAGATTAATTGACCTGAGAATTAATGAGACATAAGAAACAAAGAGAGGAAGATCCTCAATGAGATGGACTGATACAGTGCCTGCAAACGTGGGCTCAAGCATGCAAGGATTCTGAGGGTGATGCAGGACAGGGCAGTGTTTCATTATTGTGCGAATCTGCGTTGTAGCCTTTCATCATACTCAATCAATCTATATAACCCGAGAAGCTGAACTATATGAAGAAAAATATGGTATCAGCATCGGAGGAAGACTCCTGAACAACCTGCATTACACAGATGACACAGCCTTGCTTGCCGAAAGTGAAGAGGACTTGAAGCACTTACTGATGAAGATCAAAGACCACAGCCTTCGGTATGGATTGCACTTCAACATGAAAAACATGGAACTCCTCACAACTGGACCAATATGCAATATCATCACAAATGGAGAAAATATTGAAGTTGTCAAGGATTTCATTTTATTTGGATCCTCAATAAACAACCATGGAAGCAGCAGTTAGGAAATCAAAGAACATATTGCATTGGGTAAATCTGCTGCAAAAGTATTCTTGAAACTGTTAAAAAGCAAAGATGTCACTTTGAAAACTGAAGTGCGTCTGACCTAAGCCATGGTATTTTCAATAGACGCACCTGCCTGTGAAAGCTGGACAAGGAATAAAGAAGATCAAAGAAGAATTGATGCCTTTGAATTACGGTGTTGGTGAAGAGCGCTGACTATACACCATGGCCTTCCAGAAGAATGAACAAGTCTGTCTTGGAAGAAATACAATCAGAAAGCTCCTAGGATGCCGGGATGGCAAAATTTCATCTCACATACTTTGGAGGGATCAGATTCTGGAAAAGGATATCATGCTTGGTAGAGTTGTTGTTGTTGTTGTTGTTGTTGTTAGGTGCCACTGAGTCATAAGGACTCTATGTACAACAGCATGAGATACTGCCCTGTCCCTTGCCATTCTCATAATCATTGCTATGCTCAAGCCCGTTGTTGCAGCCCATGTGTCCATCCATGTTGTTGAGAGTCTTCCTCTTTTTCACTGACCCTCTACCTTAGTCTTCAAGGTGACATCTTTGCTTTTTAACACTTTAAAGAGGTCTCCTGCAGCAAGCTTGCCCAGGGCAATGCATCATTTGTTTTCCAGACTACTGTTTCCATTGGTGTTAATTGTGGATCAAAGTAAAATGAAACTTTTGATTACTTGAACCTGGTAAAATAGAGGGTCAGTGAAAAAGAGGAAGACACTCGATGAAGCGGATTGACACTGTGGCAGCAACAACGGTCTCAAACACAACATTTGTGAGGACAAGGCAGGACCAGGCAGTGTTTCATACAGTTGTACATAGCGTTGCTATAAGTAGGACCTGACTGGATGGCGCCTAACAACATTTTCCTGAGGTTGCGAGATCTGTACGGGGAACTTTTTCTCAAATCTCTATTAAAGCACTTGCCACACTGAATTGGCTACCTGTCTCTACCACTAGCCACAAGCCTTCCGAGGGCATGACTGAATCTTGGGAATCTTTGTATCTCCATGCCTGGTACGTAATACATACTTCATCAAATTTGGTTGAAGGAAAGAATTAAGGAGTTTATTAGTAAATGAACAATGCTATCACCTAATAAGTACCATCCTACCCCTATTTTGTACCCTGCGGTTCACTTTCCTCACTAATTTATCTTTGTAAAACACTATTTTTCAAACTTTTGGCCATTCCTTTGTAGATAGAAAAAAATAATGAGGATACACAAGCATGAAGTACAATCAAGTGAAGTAAAGCAGAAGCAGGTGGAGTGGAGTGGAGTAGAAAATAATGTTGCACACATGATAAGGCAAAGTCTTGTTTATCTTAAGTTTCAGTTGTGTGTGTATGTGTGCATCAGTACTGTATACTGGGTTTCGGCATAGGATGTATTCTTACTGTGGCTTCTGACCAAAATGATATGAAAGGCACCGTACTAAACCTTAGCTTTGTGCACTTCATGCCCTGTTAGGCAAGTCAGAATTAGATGCGATTCTGTTACTAGTTCTTGCAATTTTTTCTAACTCCCTTCAGTAATGTTCGATGTCTCTTCCTACAAGATTAATGCCTTAGCTTCACATTCAAGACCTTACATAATCTGCCCCCAACCTATTGCATATTGCTTTCTTCCCACAACCAGCGCCATTACAAAACATCAAGCCTATACAAATGCTCTGCTCCTTGCCTTTCCCACCCTGCTAAATGTACAAGACATAGTCTTTGCTTTGTAACTTTTGCTTACCCTCTCTCACTTTCACTCCACCACCCCTGCCACTCCTAATGGGCTCTGTCTTCGATGATTTAGCTACAGGTGTGTTCCTGACGGTCTTCAGCTAGAAGATATTGACACTTGGCTCATGGTAAGTACATATAATGCTTGCTGTAAAAATAGCACTGAGATTCTTGTACTACCACATAATTCCTTTTTACCTTTTATCTGAATTTTGTGATGAGTGTTGTTTACAATGCACAAAGTGAGAAGTTGGTTCAAACACAGTCTTAAATCACATGTGATTGATTCACAGGAAGGCTATGAGACCAATGGCAACATAAAAATTATTTTAATTGTCTGTGGTTTTGTCTCACATTCATATTAATGACATCTTTCTCAAAATCCTAGCCCCAGTGCTCAACGACCAATGCCAATAAGCCACAGAAAAGACAAACAATTGCTTTTTTTTCAAAAACCAGTTCACAGACTTTTGGAGAAAGAAGCAGTATATAAATACGTGTCAAAATAAATAATGCTATATATTTACGGCACATCATCTTTGTCAAAGCCTCTGAAATCAATTATTTTCTGGTATTGACCACCCTAGCATTTATGACAAAGTGGGTTACTTAGTGTGATTATTAAGACTGTGTGTCAACTTGGCTGGGCCATGATTCTCAGTGGATTATCAGTTATGATGTAATCTGGCAGTTGTATAATGATGAAATCATCTTCATGATGAGACCTGCTATAATGTGATCACCTCCATGATGGGATCTGCTATGAGTAGCCAATCAGCTGAAAGGAAATTTCCTTGGGGTTGTGCCTGCATCCAATATAGGTGGGCTTTCTAGTAAGGCTCACTAGTTTGCTTGCTCTGGATATTGCAGCTGGCTTCTGTTCATCTGACCTCCAGTTCTTTCTTGGGACTTGAGCTAGCAGCTTGCCTGCTGTCTTAGTTATTCAGTACTGCTCTAACAAAAATATCACAAGTGCATGGCTTTAAGGAAATTTATTCTCTCACAGTTTAGTAGGCTACAAGTCCAAATTTAGGGCATCCGCTCCAGGGAAAGGCTTTCTCTGTCAGTCAGCTCTGGAGGGAGGTCCTTGTCATTAATCTTCCCTTGGTCTAGGAGTTTCTCTGCACAGGAACCTCAGGTCCAAAGGATAGGCTCTGCTCTCGGCACTGCTTTCTTGGTAGTGTGAGGTCCCCCTGTCTCTCTGCTGGCTTTTCTTTTTTATGTCTCAAAATAGATTGGCTTAAGACACAATCTCATCTTCTAGATTGAGTTTACATAAAGGCTGTTAATTCCATCTCATCAGCATCAGAGAGATAGGATTGCCAACACATAGGGATATCACATTAGATGACCAAATGGTGGAAAATTGTACAATACTGGGAATCATGACCTAGCCAAGTTGACAGATATTTTGGAGGGATACAATTCAATCCATGACACTTGCTGACCTTGAGTTCATCAGTCTCTGTGGTCTAGATCTTGGATTTGCCAACTCTGTGAGTCAGAAGAAGCCTTCAGCCTTACTTGGGAGTTTCCAGCCTCTACAACGCGTGAGCCATTTCCTTCATATAAACCTCTCTCTCTCTCTAGCTATATATATTTAGACACTCCACTGGTTTTGCTTCTCTAGAGAACCCAGCCTAAGACACTTAGCATTTATGTTCATTGCTAAAAGAATACTTATAAAACCAGAAGACAAATGTTTTATACAGATTAAGTAAGTGTAGTGAAAGGATACAACCCTGACGCACACCTTAACTAATTTTAAACCATGCAATACCCCCTCTCATGTGAGTTTCTTGTAAAGAGCATCCAGCTGGATCAAGATGTTTTTAAAGATTCAGTAATATGTGTTTTTGTTATAGAGTTTATTCAAATTATATTTAAAATAATTAACTGATAAGAAAGGACTTATCAGTCATCTTACTATCTATTTTCTACATCTTAAATCTTTTTTGTTCCTCAGTTCCTCCAGTACTGCTTTCAGTTCTGTTTCATCATTTTTTCCCCAGTGTACCAATTTGATTCCCATCTCATTTCTTATTCTGTATATATCTTAGTTTTCCCTTAGTCATTAACCTAGGAATTTCAATTAACATATTAACTTTATAGAAATCAAGTTTGAATTAATACTGACTTAATTTCAATAGCGTAAAAAAAACTCTACTCCTTTTCAGTGCCATACTGCCCCCCATTATGTTGTTATAGTCACAAACTAGGTCTTTTTACATTGTGTGCCTATGAACTTACCTTTACAATTATTGACTTATGCATTTGTTCTTTATATTATATATGGAAAAAAAACTAAGAAAAAAGAGTACTTAAAAATCAAATATGCAATAATACCTTTAATATTTACCTATGTAGCTACTTTAACATTTTTCTTTATTTCTTCAAATGGCTTCTAGTTACTGTCTAATGTCTTTTCAGTTTATCTTGGGAGACCCCCTTTAGCATTTCTTGTAGGTTAGTTGTACTGGTGATTAACTCCCTCAGTTTCCATTAATCTGAAAATTTCTTAACTTCTTCATTTTTAAAGAAATAGTTTTTCTTATCTCACTTCTTTTTTTTTACTTTCAATACTTTATGGACTCTATCCCACTGACTTTTGGCCTCCACAGTTTCTAATGAGAAAGTGACTGTTATCTGATTGAGAAGCCCATCTATGTGATGACACCCTCTTCTCTTGTTGTTTTCAAAATTCCGTTTGTCTTTTTCTTTCAACAGATTTGTCTGTAACATGTCTCTACGTGGATCTCTTTGAGTTTATCCTGCTTACAGTTCATTGAGCTTCTTGGATGTAGATTTATGTCTTTCATTAAATCATTTTTCAGCTTTCACATGCAATTCTTCTTCAAAGAAGAACTGATGCCTTTGAATTGTGGTGTTGGCGAAGAATATTGAATATACCATGGACTGCCACAAGAACGAAAAAATCTGTCTTGGACAAAGTACAGCCAGAATAGTCCTTGGAAGCAAGGATGGTGAGACTGCGTCTTACATACTTTGGACATGTTGTCAAGAGGGATCAGTCTCTGGGGAAGGACGTCATGCTTGGCAAAGTACAGGGTCAGCGGAAAAGAGGAAGACCCTCAACGAGGTGGATTGACACACTGGCTGCAACAATGGGCTCAAGCACAACAACGATTGTAAGGATGGCGCAGGACCAGGCAGCGCATAGGGTCGCTATGAGTCGGAACAGACTTGACGGCACCTAACAACAACAACATCCAATCTGGAAACTTTTCAACCATTATTCCTTCAAATATTCTTCTGGCCCCTTTCTCTCCTTTCCCTCTGGTATTCCCATTATGTGTATATTGGTACACTTGATGTTATCCCACAGGTCTTTTAGGCTGTTTTTTTTTTTTTTTTTGGTTTTGTTCTTTGATTTTTTTCCCCCCATTCTTTTCATCTTCTGCTTCTCTGACTGGATAATCTCAATTGACCTTTAAGTTTGCTGATTCTTTCTTCTGCCCTCTCAAATATACTACCGAACCCCTGGAATGACTTTTGACTGCCTTCAAACTTGGGGGGCTCATCTTCCGGCACTGTATCAGACAAGGTTTCACTGCTATTCATAAGGTTTTCACTGGGGAGGTCTTTTCAGAAGTAGACCGCCTGGTCCTTCTTCCTAGTCTGTCTTAGCCTGGAAGATCAGCTGAAACCTATCCACTATGGGTGACACTGCTCACATCCAAATACCAGTGGCATAGTTTCCAGAATCACAGCAACACACAAGCCCCCACAATACAACAAACTGACAGACACATGGGGCTGCAAATATCCATTAATAACCAGAATGTGAAATGTACCACGTATGAATCCAGGAAAACTGGAAATGGTCAAAAATGAAAAGGAAAGGGCGAAGATGGCTAACTAGTCAGAAGTTTCCACTGAACCCTCTTGCAACAAAGACCTGAAAAACCAGGTGAATCCATTACATATGTGACAATCTACAAACCCTGAGCATCAAACACGGAACTAAGGAATCGACCTGAGTCACAGTGGAGCTAGAGGCCATGCAGAAGCAGCGACAAGTTGCTGAGCCCGCTCAGCACCTCAGCTCCGATTCCTTGGTGCTATTCTTTGGTGCGAAGGCAGTGGGGCTGATGGTAGCTTCCTGAGACGTGGAAAAATCACCAAACGAAGGCAAACAAAAGAGGCGCATTCCTGACCCTGTGGTGTGCCTTCAGCGGACCTACCTGTGGAGTTTAGGAAGTGGCTACTTCAGTGGAAAAAAAGGCAAAGTGCCAGCACCCCAAGCCCCTTGTGTGACGGCCACAGATCTGCTGGTGGGGTTTGGGACAAAGCTGCTTCACAGAAAGAAGGCAAACACAGGACGCAGCCCTAACCCCCAGGGTAATCTCGGCAGAGACCCAGCCAATGCACACAGGCTCCACCCGCCTCTGGAATCTGAGATAAAACAGAGCTCTAACACTAGATATGTGATTTTGTTTAATTTACCACATGGATCTAATAGCTCCTTCTTCTGAAAGTTCTCTATCCTATCTATCTGTTCCCTCATCCCCCTGCCCCAGCCAGCTTCAATAACATTTGAATTCCCTGGGCCTGAGACAGAACTTGCAGCACACTCTCTCTGACCCATTCTTCTGGCCTGGGAGAAGGAGCAAATTCACAAACAGGGGAAAAATACTTACCTGACTCCCCTAAACTGGAAGCCCAGAGCAGAAGTGGCTCCAGTCCAGGCATAAGCGATCCATAGACTTTGGCTTTCACCTCTGCATGGAACCAGGTGGCTATTATAATGCAAAGGCCAATCTGTTGGAGGTCTCACTGTAATTGTTTCAGCAACACAGTGGAGAGGCAGGTTTTGGAGGTCTGACACCACTCTACCTATTAAACAGAGCCCTAACCTACCCATGGCAGGAACCTGAGGGCTAAGGTTCTACCCACGCCACCTAGCCACCCGTGAAAGGGCTCTGAGGATAGTGGTGCCTACGAGTCTTTACAGGTATAAGCACTGGGTGCCTAAGGTACACCTGCAGAGCCCATGCACCACAGCACTCTAGAGAACAGAGAGGCTCCTTGTTAAATGACACTTGGGGGAAGGCTGTCACCACCCTGCCCACCTCAGAGTGTGACCCCCTGCCGCTACCAGAAGCCAGTGCATACAACCATCACCACTACTCCTCTAAGATAGTAGGTGAGAGCCTATACCACACAGTAGGTGACCGACTATCAGGACACCTGAACTGATTCTATCCAAGAATAGCGAATGGATTCATAGGCTCTTATACCTGGTAACAGCTCTAACCATCTGGTAACAGGACATTAGTGCTTTAAAGGCTCCAATAATCAAGTTGGCACACTCTAGTAGCCTACCTGGGTATATTAAAACAAAACAAAAAAAAGATAGGACACAGTGAGCAAACATAATATCAATTATTACAGTAACTTATACATGGCTTGTGACAGCAGTTGATATCAGATCACATAAAGAAGCAGACCATGATTACTTCTACAGCTCCCAAAACACACAATAAAGGTCTCTCCTAGAAGAAGACGTATTTCTGGAATTGCAAGATATAGAATACAAAAGATTAATAAACTGAACACTTCAAGACATCAGGAATGACATCTGGAATGAAATCAGGCAATGTACAGAAAAAGCAAAGAAACACACAGATAAGGCAGTTGAAGAAATTAAAAAGATTCTTCAAGAACATAATGAAAAATCTAATAAGCTGCAAGAATCCACAGCGAGACAGCATTCAGAAATCCAAAAGATTAACAATAAAATTACAGAATTAGACAACTCAATAGGAAGTCAGACCAGCAGAATTGAGGAACTGGAAGGCAGAATTGTGGAGATGGATGATAAGTCACTGGGCACCAAGATATTTGAAGAAAAATCAGATAAAAGAATTTAAAAAAATGAAGAAACCCTAAGAATCATGTGGGACTCTATCAAGAAGAATAACTTGCTAGTGATTGGAATACCAGAACAGGGATCGATAACTGAATATACAGATAGAATAGCTGAAGATTTGTTGGTAGAAAATGTCGCTGACATCATGAAAGGAGAAAGGATATCTATTCAAGATATTCATCAAACCCCATACAATGTAGACCTCAAAAGAAAGTCACCAAGACATATTATCCTCAAACTTGCCAAACCAAAGATAAAGAGAAAATTTTAAGAGCAGCCAGGGATATGCAAAAAGTCACCTACAAAGGAGAATCAATAAGTTCAGATTACGTGGCAGAAACCATGAAGGCAAGAAGGCAATGGGATGACATATATTGAGCATTGAAGGAGATAAACTGCCAGTTAAGAATCACATATCCAGCAAAACTGACTCTGAAATAGGAAGGCAAAATTAAGTCATTTACAGATAAACACAAGCTTAGGGAATTTGCAAAAACCAAACCAAAACTACAAGAAATACTAAAGGGAATTCTCTGCTTAGAAAATCAATAATATCAGAAATCAACACAACACTAGGACACAGAACAGAGAATTGCAATATCAACTCAGATAGGGAAATCACAAAAATAAGATTAAAAAAAAGCTCAAAACAAGGAATCGCTGATGTCATTACATGAAAGATGACAATAATCAATAAAGGGAGACTAAATAAAGTAGGCACAGATCTTCTACATGGAAAGGAAATCAAGGCAATACATGGAGATATGAGTTAGGTTTATACTTAGAAAAACAGGGGTAAATATTAAGGTAACCACAAAGAAGACTAACAATCCCATATTTCAAAATAAAAACCAAGATAAACATAAAGACTCAGCAAAAACAAAATCAACTACACTGAAAAACAGAACACACAATTTACAAAGAAAAACTTCTCAGCACAAAAAAGAAAGTGGATATATGAAACTGTTAACAACACACAAAAAAAGGCATCAAAATGACAACACTAAACTCACACCTATCTATAATTACACTGAATGTAAATGGACTAAATGCACCAATAAAGAGACAAAGAGTTGCAAATTTGATTCAAAAAAACATAATGCAGCTATGTGCTGCCTACAAGAGACACACCTTAGACTTAGAGACACAAGCTCAAGCTCAAAGGATGGAAAAAAATATATCAAGTGAAAAACAAGCAAAAATGAGAAGGAGTGGCAATACTAATTTCTGACAAAATAGACTTTAAAGTTAAATTCACCACAAAGGATAAAGAAAGACACTATATAATGATTAAAGGGACAATATACCAGGAAGATATAAACATATTAAATATTTATGCACCCAATGACGGGGCTGCAAGATACATAAAAAAAGCCCTAACAGTATTGAAAAGTGAGATAGACAGCTCCACAATTGTAGTACGAGACTTCAACACACCATTTTCGGTGATGGACAGGACATCCAGTAAGAAGCTCAATAAAGACAATAAATGCCACAAACAACCAACTCAACCTCATAGACATATACAGAACACTCTACCCACGAGCAACCAAGTATACTTTTTTTCCTACTGCACATGGAACATTTTCTAGAAGAGACCACATATTAGGTCATAAAGCAAGCCTTTGCAGAATCCAAAACATCAAAATATTACAAAACATCTTCTCTAACCATAAGACCAAAAAAGTAGAAATCAGTAACAGAAAAACCAGGATAAAAAAAATCAAATACTTGGAAACTGAACAATACCAGGCTCAAAAAAGACTGGCTTATAGGAGACATTAAGGAGGCAATAAAGAAATTCATAGAATCCAATCACAGTGAAAATACTTCCTATCAGAACCGTTGGGACACAGGGCAACCAGTACTCAGAGGTCAATTTATATCAAGAAATGCATGTATCCAAACAGAAGAAACGGCCAAAATCAAAGAATTATTCCTACAACTTGAACAAATAGAAAGAAGCAAACCCTCAGGCACCAGAAGAAAGCAAATAATAAAAAGTAGAGCAAAATTAAATGAATTAGAGAACAGAAAAACAATTGAAAGAGCTAACAAGACCAAAAGCTGGTTCTCTGAAAAAAATTTAAAAAATTGATAAATCATTGGCCAGACTGACAAAAGAAAAACAGGAAAGGAAACAAATAACCCAAGTAAGAAATGAGATGGGCGATATCATAACAGACCCAAGTGAAATTAAAGGAATCATATCAGATTACTATGAAAAATTGTACTCTAACAAATTTGAAAACCTAGAGGAAATCTGGGAATTCCTAGAAACACACTACCTACCTAAACTACCACAAACAGAACTAGAACAACTAAATAGACTCATAACAAAAGAAGATACTGAAAAGGAAATCAAAATCCCAACAAAAAAAAAACCCTGACCTTCACGGCTTCACTACAGAGTTCTACCAGATTTTCAGAGAAGGAGTAACACCACTACTACTGAAGGTATTTCAGAGCATAGAAAAAGAAAGAATACTCCCAAACTCAGTCTATGAAGCCAACATATCCCTGACACCAAAACCAGGTAAAGACACCACAAAAAAAGAAAATTACAGACTTATATCCCTCATGAACTTAGATGCAAAAATCCTCAACAAAATTCTCGCCAACAGAATTCAACAACACATATCAAAAAAATAATTCACCATGACCAAGTGGGATTCATAACACTTACGCAGGGATGGTTCAACATTAGAAAAACAATTAATATAATTCCTCATATAAATAAAACAAAATAAATGAACTACATGATTTTATCAATTGATGCAGAAAAGGCATTTGACAAAGTTCAACACTCATTCATAATAAAATCATTCAGCAAAATAGGAATAGAAGGAAAATTCCTCAAAACAATAAAAGGCACTTATACAAAGCCAATAGCCAACATCATCCTAAACAGAGAGATTCTGAAACCATTCCCCTTGAGAAAGGGAACCAGACAAGGATGCCCCTTATCACCACTCCTATTCAACATTGTGCTGGAGGTCCTAGCCAGAGCAGTTAGGCTAGATAAAAAAATAAAGTGCATCCAGGTTGGTAAAGAAGTAAAAGTACCTCTATTTGCAGATGACATGACCTTATATACAGAAAAAGCTAAAGAATCCTCAAAAAAACTACTGAAACTAATAGAAGAGTTCAGCAGAGTATCAAGACACAAGATAAAGATACAAAAATCAGTTGGAATCCTCTACACCAAAAAAAAAAAGAACACTGAAGATGAAATCACCAAATCAATACCATTTACATCAGCCCCCCTGAAGATAAAATAACTTAGGAATAAATCTTACCAGAATGCAAAAACCTATACAAAGAAAACTACAAGACACTACTGCAAGAAACCAAAAGACACCTACATAAGTGGAAAAACATACCTTGCTCACAGATAGGAAGACTTAACATTGTGAAAATGTCTATTCTACCAAAAGTCATCCATAGATACAATGCAATTCCGATTCAAATTCCAATGATATTTTTTAATGAGATGGAGAAACAAATCACCAACTTCATAAGGAAGGGAAAGAGACCCCGGATAAGTAAGGCATTACTGAAAAACAAGAACAAAGTGGGAGACCTCACTCTACCTGATTTTAGAACCTATTACACCGCCACAGTAGTCAAAACAGCCTGGTACTGGTACAAAAACACATACATAGACAAGCAGAACAGAATTGAGAATCTAGACATAAATCCATCCACGTATGAGCACCTGATATTTGACGAAGGCCCAAAGTCAGTTCAATGGGAAAAGACAATCTTTTTAACACACGGTGCTGGCATAACTGGATATCCATCTGCAAAGCAATGAAACAAGGCCCATGCCTCACACCATGCACAAAAACAAGCTCAAAATGGACCAAAGAACTAAATATAAAATCTAAAACGATAAAGATCATGGAAGAAAAAACAGGGACAACACTAGGAGCCCTAATACATAGCATAAACAGTATACTAAACATTACTAACAATGCAGGAGAAAAACTAGATTGGTGGAAGCTCTTAAAAAACAAAAACCTATGCTCATCCAAAGACTTCACCAAAGAGTAAAAAGATTACCTACAGACTGGGAAAAAGTTTTTAGCTATGGCATTTCCGATCAGCGCCTCATCTGTAAAATCTACATGATACTACAAAAACTCAACTACAAAAAGACAAATAATCCAATTAAAAATGGGCAAAGGATATGAACAGGCACTTCACTAAAGAAGGCTCAGGTAGCTAACAGACACATGAGGAAATACTCATGATCATTAGCCATCAGAGAAATGCAAATCAAAACTACAACGCGATTCCATCTCACTCCAGCAAGGCAGGCTTTAATCCAAAAAACACATAGGAATAAATATTGGAGAGGTTGTGGAATGAATGGAACACCTATACACTGCTGGTGGGAATGTAAAATGGTACAACCACTTTGGAAATTGATTTCGTGCTTCCTTAAAAAACTAGAAATCGAGAGAGAGGGGGGCCAAGATGGCGGACTAGGTGGACGCTCCCGCGGATCCCTCTTGCAACAAAGACTCGGAAAAACAAGGGAATCGATCACATACATAACAATCTATGAACTCTGAACAACAAGCACAGACTTAGAGACGGAGGACGAACAAATACGGGCAGACAGCGACTGTTTTCAGAACTAGGAGCCAACGCACCAGCTGACTACTTGGAAAATCTAGTTTCCCAGTGATGGCTCGGAGACAGCAGTCCATATCAAACCACATAAAGAAACAGACCATGACAGCTTCTCCAACCCCCCAAACAAAAGAATCAAAATCTTTCCCAAATGAAGATACAATCCTGGAATTATCAGATACAGAATATAAAAAACTAATTTACAAAATGCTTAAAGATATCACGAATGAAATTAGGATAAATGCAGAAAAAGCCAAGGAACACACTGATAAAACTGTTGAAGAACTCAAAAAGATTATTCAAGAACATAGTGGAAAAATTAACAAGTTGCAAGAATCCATAGAGAGACAGCATGTAGAAATCCAAAAGATTAACAATAAAATTACAGAATTTGACAACGCAATAGAAAGTCAGAGGAGCAGACTCGAGCAATTAGAATGTAGACTGGGACTTCTGGAGGACCAGGGAAACAACACCAACATAGCTGGAAAAAAATCAGATAAAAGAATTAAAAAAACTGAAGAAACCCTAAGAATCATGTGGGACTCTATCAAGAAGGATAACTTGCGAGTGATTGGAGTCCCAGAACAGGGAGGGGGGACAGAAAACACAGAGAAAATAGTTGAAGAACTCCTGACACAAAACTTCCCTGACATCATGAAAGAAGAAAGGATATCTATCCAAGATGCTCATCGAACCCCATTTAAGATTGATCCAAAAAGAAAAACACCAAGACATATCATCATCAAACTTGCCAAAACCAAAGACAAACAGAAAATTTTAAAAGCAGCCAGGGAGAAAAGAAAGGTTTCCTTCAAGGGAGAATCAATAAGAATAAGTTCAGACTACTCAGCAGAAACTATGCAGGCAAGAAGGGAATGGGACGACATATACAGAGCACTAAACGAGAAAAACTGCCAACCAAGGATCATATATCCAGCAAAACTCTCTCTGAAATATGAAGGAGAAATTAAGATATTTACAGATAAACACAAGTTTAGAGAATTTGCAAAAACTAAACCAAGACTGCAAGAAATGCTAAAGGAGATTGTTTGGCCTGATGACCAATAATATCAGGTACCAGCACAATACAAGGTCACAAAACAGAACGTCCTGATATCAACGCAACTCAAATAGGGAAAGCACAAAAACAAACAAATTAAGACTAATTCTAAAAAATAAATAAATAAACAAAATAATACACACAACAGGAAATCATGGAAATCAATAGCTAAACGATCAAAATAATCAAAAAGAGGGACTAAATATAGGAGGCATTGAACTGCCAGATGGAGAGTGATACAAGGCGAAATAGAAGGATACAAGTTAGGGTTTTACTTAGAAAAATAGGGGTAAATAAAAAGGTAACCACAAAAAGGAATATCAATTCCATAACTCAAGAAAAAAGCCAAGAAAAACGTAACGACTCAATAAACACAAAGTTAAACATTATGAAAATGAGGATCTCACAAGCTACTAAGAAAAACGTCTCAGCACAAAAAAGCATGTGGAAAAATGAAATGGCCAACAACACACATAAAAAGGCATCAAAATGACAGCACTAAAAACTTACTTATCTATAATTACGCTGAATGTAAATGGACTAAATGCACCAATAAAGAGACAGAGAGTCACGGACTGGATAAAAAAACACGATCCATCTATATGCTGCCTACAAGAGACACACCTTAGACTTAGAGACACAAACAAACTAAAACTCAAAGGATGGAAAAAAGTATATCAAGCAAACAATAAGCAAAAAAGAAGAGGAGTAGCAATATTAATTTCTGACAAAATAGACTTTAGACTTAAATCCACCACAAAGGATAAAGAAGGGCACTATATAATGATAAAAGGGACAATTGATCAGGAAGACATAACCATATTAAATATTTACGCACCTAATGACAGGGCTGCAAGATACATAAATCAAATTTTAACAGAATTGAAAAGTGAGATAGACACCTCCACATATATAGTAGGAGACTTCAACACACCACTTTCGGAGAAGGACAGGACATCCAGTAAGAAGCTCAATAGAGACACGGAAGACCTACTTACAACAATCAACCAACTTGACCTCATTGACTTATACAGAACTCTCCACCCAACTGCTGCAAAATATACTTTTTTTTCTAGCGCACATGGAACATTCTCTAGAATAGACCACATATTAGGGCATAAAACAAATCTTTGCAGAATCCAAAACATCGAAATATTACAAAGCATCTTCTCAGACCACAAGGCAATGAAGCTAGAAATCAATAACAGAAAAACTAGGGAAAAGAAATCAAATACTTGGAAAATGAACAATACCCTCCTGAAAAAAGACTGGGTTATAGAAGACATCAAGGAGGGAATAAGGAAATTCTTAGAAAGCAACGAGAATGAAAATACTTCCTATCAAAACCTCTGGGACACAGCAAAAGCAGTGCTCAGAGGCCAATTTATATCGATAAATGCACACATACAAAAAGAAGAAAGAGACAAAATCAGAGAACTGTCCCGACAACTTGAGCAAATAGAAAGTGAGCAACAAAAGAATCCATCAGGCACCCGAAGAAAACAAATAATAAAAATTAGAGCTGAACTAAATGAATTAGAGAACAGAAAAACAATTGAAAGAATTAACAAAGCCAAAAGTTGGTTCTTTGAAAAAATTAACAAAATTGATAAACCATTGGCTAGACTGACTAAAGAAAAACAGGAAACAAATAACCCGAATAAGAAACGAGAAGGACCACATCA
This sequence comes from Loxodonta africana, assembly GCF_030014295.1. NCBI lineage: Eukaryota > Metazoa > Chordata > Mammalia > Proboscidea > Elephantidae > Loxodonta > Loxodonta africana. Next base: position 20,320,751 of record NC_087344.1, read on the forward strand.
CAACAGAACCAAATGAAATCAAAAGAATCATATCAGATTACTACATAAAATTGTACTCTAACAAATTTGAAAACCTAGAAGAAATGGATAAATTCTTGGAACAACACTACTTACCTAAACTAACACATACAGAAGTAGAACAACTAAATAGACCCATAACAAAAAAAGAGATTGAAATGGTAATCAAAAAACTCCCAACAAAAAAAAGTCCTGGCCCAGATGGCTTCACTGCAGAGTTCTACCAAACCTTCAGAGAAGACTTAACACCATTACTATTGAAGGTATTTCAAAGTATAGAAAAAGACGGAATACTACCCAACTCATTCTATGAAGCCACCATCTCCCTGATACCAAAACCAGGTAAAGACATTACAAAAAAAGAAAATTTTAGACCTATATCCCTCATGAACATAGATGCAAAAATCCTTAATAAAATTCTAGCCAATAGAATCCAACAACACATCAAAAAAATAATTCACCCTGATCAAGTGGGATTTATACCAGGTATGCAAGGCTGGTTTAATATCAGAAAAACCATTAATGTAATCCATCACATAAATAAAACAAAAGACAAAAACCACATGATCTTATCAATTGATGCAGAAAAGGCATTTGACAAAGTCCAACACCCATTTATGATAAAAACTCTCACCAAAATAGGAATTGAAGGAAAATTCCTCAACATAATAAAGGGCATATATGCAAAGCCAACGGCCAATATCACTCTAAATGGAGAGAACCTGAAAGCATTTCCCTTGAGAACGGGAACCAGAAAAGGATGCCCTTTATCACCGCTCTTATTCAACATCGTACTTGAAGTCCTAGCCAGGGCAATTAGGCTAGACAAAGAAATAAAGGGTATTCAGATTGGTAAGGAGGAAGTAAAGCTATCACTATTTGCAGATGACATGATCGTATACATGGAAAACCCTAAGAAATCCTCCAGAAAACTACTGAAACTAATAGAAGAGTTTGGAAGAGTCTCAGGATATAAAATAAACATACAAAAATCACTTGGATTCCTCTACATCAACAAAAAGAACACCGAAGAGGAAATAACCAAATCAATACCATTCACAGTAGCCCCCAAGAAGATAAAATACTTAGGAATAAATCTTACCAAGGAAGTAAAAGACCTATACAAAGAAAACTATAAAACTCTGCTACAAGAAATTCAAAAGGACACGCTCAAATGGAAAAACATACCCTGCTCATGGATAGGAAGACTCAACATAGTAAAAATGTCTGTTCTACCAAAAGGCATTTATACATACAACGCACTTCCAATCCAAATACCAATGTCATACTTTAAGGGAATAGAGAAACAAATCACTAATTTCATATGGAAAGGAAAGAATCCCCGGATAAGCAAAACATTACTGAAAAAGAAGAAGAAAGTGGGAGGCCTCACCCTACCTGATTTCAGAACCTATTATATAGCTACAGTAGTCAAAACAGCCTGGTACTGGTACAACAACAGGCACATAGACCAATGGAACAGAATTGAGAATCCAGATATAAATCCATCCACGTATGAGCAGCTGATATTTGACAAAGGACCAGTGTCAGTCAATTGGGGAAATAATAGTCTTTTTAACAAATGGTGCTGGCATACCTGGATATCCATTTGCAAAAGAATGAAACAGGACCCATACCTCACACCATGCACAAAAACTAACTCCAAGTGGATCAAAGACCTAAACATAAAGACTAAAACGATAAAAATCTTGGAAGAAAAAATAGGATCTACCCTAGGAGCCCTAATACAGGGCATAAACAGAATACAAAACATTACCAAAAATGATGAAGAGAAACCCGATAACTGGGAGCTCCTAAAAATCAAACACCTATGCTCATCTAAAGACTTCACCAAAAGAGTAAAAAGACCACCTACAGACTGGGAAAGAATATTCAGCTATGACATCTCAGACCAGCGCCTGATCTCTAAAATCTACATGATTCTGTCAAAACTCAACCACAAAAAGACAAACAACCCAATCAAGAAGTGGGCAAAGGATATGAACACACATTTCACTAAAGAAGATATTCAGGCAGCCAACAGATACATGAGAAAATGCTCTCGATCATTAGTCATTAGAGAAGTGCAAATTAAAACTATGATGAGATTCCATCTGACACCAACTAGACTGGCATTAATTCAAAAATCACAAAATAATAAATGTTGGAGAGGCTGCGGAGAGACTGGAACTCTCATACACTGCTGGTGGGATTGTAAAATGGTACAACCACTGTGGAAATCCATCTGGCATTATCTTAAACAGTTAGAAATAGAACTATCATACAAACCAGAAATCCCACTCCTCGGAATATACCCTAAAAATACAAGACCCTTCACACAAACAGATATATGCACACCCATGTTTATTGCAGCTCTGTTTACAATAGCAAAAAGCTGGAAGCAACCAAGATGTCCATCAACGGACGAATGGGTAAATAAATTGTGGTATATTCACACAATGGAATACTACGCATCCATAAAGAACAGTGACGAATCTCTGAAACATTTCATAACATGGAGGAATCTGGAAGGCATTATGCTGAGCGAAATGAGTCAGTTGCAAAAGGACAAATATTGTATAAGACCACTATTATAAGATCTTGAGGAATAGAAAAAACGGAAAAGAACACATACTTTTGTGGTTACAAAGGGGGGAGGGAGGGAGGGAGGGAGGGAGAGGGCTTTTTATTGATCAATCTGTAGATGGGAACTGCTTTGGGTGAAGGGAAAGACAACACTCAAAACAAGGAAGGTCAGCCTAATTGGACAGGATTAAAAGTAAAGAAGTTTCCGAGATAAAATGAAAGCTTCAAAGGATAGCGAAGCAGGGGCTGGGGTCTGGGGAACTTGGTTTGAGAGGACTTCTAAATCAATGGGCAAAACAATTCTATTATGAAAACACTCTGCATCCCACTTTGAATTGTGGCACCTGGGGTCCTAAATGCCAACAAGCAGCCATCTAAAATACATTAATTGGTCTCAACCCACCGGGAGCAAAGGCAAAGGAAGAACACCAAGGTCACACGACAACTAAGAACCCAAGAGACAGAAAGGGCCACTTGAACCAGAGACCTACAATATCCTGAGACCAGAAGAACAAGTTGGTGCCCGGCCACAATCGATGTCTGCCCTGTCAGGGAGCACAAGAGACAACTCCTGAGGGAGCAGGAGACCAATGGGATACAGACCCCAAATTCTCATTAAAAGACCACACCTAATGGTATGATTGCGACTAGAGGAATCCCAGAGACAATGCTCCCCAGAACTTCTGATGACACAGGACAGGAACCAACCCCGAAGACAAATCATCAGGCATGAAAAGGACTGGTCAGTGGGGGGGGAGAGAGATACTGATGAAGAGCGAGCTAATTAAATCAGGTGGACACGGGAGAGTGTGTTGGCAACTCTTGACTGGAGGGGGGATGGGAAGATAGAGAGAGATGGAAGAAGGTAAAATTGGCACGAAATGAGAGACTGTAAGGGCTGACTCAATAGGGGGAGAGCAAGTGGGAGAAGGGAGTAAGATGTATGTAAACCTACATGTGACAGACTGATTGGAATGGTAAATGTTCACTTGAAGCTTAATAAAAATTTAAAAAAAATAAAAATAAAAAAAATAAATAAATACAAAAAAAAAAAAAAAAAACTAGAAATCGAACTACCATACGATCCAGCAATCCCACTCCTTGGAATACATCCTTGAGAAATAAGAGCCTTTACATGACATATATATGCACACCCATGTTCACTGCAGCTCTGTTTACAACAGCAAAAAGTTGGACGCAACCAAGGTGGCCATCAAAGGGTAAATGGATAAATAAATTATGGTATATTTGCACAATGGAACACAACACATCAATAAAGAACAATGATGAATCCATGAAACTTTTTATAACATGGAAAAATCTGAAAGACATTATGCTGAGTGAAATTAGTTAGATGCAAAAGTACAAATATTGTGTAAGACCACTAGTATAAGAGCTGGAGAAATAGTTTAAACAGAGGAGAAAATATTCTTTGATGGTTATAAGAGGGTGGATGGAGGGCGGGAGGGAAAGGGCTTTTCACTAATTAGATAGTAGATAAGTTTTTTTTTTTTTTTTTGGTGAAGGGAAAGACAACACACAATACAGGAAAGGTCAACACAACTGGACTAATCCAAAAGCAAATTAGTTTCCTGATTAAACTGAATGCTTCAAAGGCCAGTGTAGCACGGGCAGGGGTTTGGACACAATGGTTTCAGGAGACATCGAAGTCAATTGCCATAATAAACCTATTAAGAAAGCATTCTGCATCCCACTTTGGAGAGTGGCCTCTGGGGTCTTAAACGCTGGCAAGTAGCCATCTAAGATGCATCAACTGGTCTCAATCCACCTGGAGCAAGGAAGAATGAAGAACACCAAAGACACAAGGTAACTATGAGCCTAAGAGACAGAAAAGACCACACAAACCAGAGACTACACCAGCCTGAGACCAGAAGAACTAGATGGTGCCTGCCCACAACCAATGACTCCTCTGACAGGGAACACAACAAAGAAGCCCTGAGAGATCAGGAGAGCAGTGGGATGCAGACCCCTAATTCTCATAAAAAGACCAGACTTAATTGTCAGAATGGGACTAGAAGGACCCCAGAGGCTACAGTCCCCAGACCTTCTATTAGCCCAAAACAGGAACCATTCTCAAAGCCAACTCTTCAGACAGGGATTAGACTGGAATATGGGATGGAAAATGATACTGGTGAAGAAGCTTCTCGGATCAAGAGGACACATGAGACTATGTTGGCATCTCCTGTATGCAGGGGAGATGGGAGGGCAGAGGGGGTCAGAAGCTGGCTGAATGGACACGAAAAGAGAGAATGGAGGGAAGGGGTGTGTTGTTTTATTAGTAGGAGAGCAATTAGGAGTATATAGCAAAGTATGTATAAATTTTTGTATGAGACACTGACTTGATTTCTAAACTTTCACTTAAAGCACAAAAAAAAATTAAAAAAAATCAGATGACGTATTGCATCGGGCAAACCTACTGCAAAAGACCTCTTTAAAGTGCTAAAAGGCAAAGCTATCACTTTAACAACTAAGGTGCACCTTACCAAGCCATGCTGTTTTCAAGTACCTCACATGCATGAGAGAGCTGGACAATGCCTACGGAAGACCAAAGAATTGATAACTTTGAATTACGGTATCAGCAAAGAATATTGAATATGCCATGAGTACTGGTGGAACAAACAAATCTGTCTTGGAACAAGTACAGCCAGAATGCTCATTCCAAGAAATAATGTCCAGGTTTGGTCTCACTTTCTTTTGACATGTTATCATGAGGGATCAGTCCCTGGAGAAAGATATCAACCTTGGTCAACAAGAGGGTCATCGAAAAAGTGGAAGACCCCCAACGAGATGGATTGACGCAGTGGCTGCAACAATGGGCTCCGGCATAACAATGATTGTGAGGATGGTGCAGGACCAGGCAGTGTTTCACTCTGTTGTACACAGGATCGCTATGAGTCACAATTGACTCAATGAGATCTAACAATAAAAACAAGGATTAGGATTTTGAACATGTCAAACTTGATGTATCTATTAAACTTCCATGTGGAGAATCTAACAATCTGGAGTGATCCTGTCTAGAGATATGCATTTGGAGTCCTCAGGGAGGGTGGAGGCTACAACTGTCGAGAGACCATGTGACAAGATAAGAATGGCCATGTGAGAACTTGGGTGGGCAGGTAGCTAGGAGGGATTAATGAATGCTGAGGCAACAAGCTGTGTGTAGATCACAAACGGGCCTATGACAATGCATCTGTAGACACGTTAGCCCTATATACCACTGAAAACCTCTATATTGTTGCACAAATAATTGACATGTGAGAAGGAGTATAAAGAGAATCCCAGATGCCGTGAGGAAGAACAGTAATGGCCCGGAAGTATACTTTCTGAAGAAGTTACATTTGATCAGAGACCTGAAAGATTGGTAAAATCTAGTTAGCAGTCGGGGCTGGAGAGGGACAATTTAGGATGAATGGAACAGTAGAGATGACAGGGTATTTGCAGTTTCCTTATGATTGCAGTCCAGAGAGTGAAACAGGGAAAGTAATAACTGAAGTTTTAGGCGCCAGATAATGGAAGACTGAATAGGCTGCATTCAGAATTTGAAAGTTCTCCTAAAACTAATGAGAATTCATGAAAGGATTGTAAACACGGGAGTCATTTGATTTATTTTTGCAAGGATATTCTGGTTAGAATGTGAAGTACTGAACACACAGACAGGTCAAGATGGATGTGGCAAGATGCAGGCCAATGTCAGACTTCCTGCAGGAGGAGAAGAGAACGTGAATATTCATTCACTGTTTCTTTTTCTGTCTTATGACTCAAACCCCAGTTCATGACAGTGTTTGCGATCTCATGCTTTGGATTACCCATTTCTAAATTCTCTGTTCTCTTAATTCTTCCCCCAAATACTACACATAAAGCTAGTACGATAAAAAATATTTTGAGTCTCAGAATTGCTGTGGTAATAAAATATACATGCCAATGGAATTACAGCAAATTTCCAAGATTAACATTTTTATTTGTGTTTAAAAATTTAGCAAAAAAATTTAATAGCACCGCAACTTTTTAACAAGAATAGATGATAAATACAGCAACAGGAGACCTGTAGCTGTGTAAATATTCTACTCAAAGAAGGTTGGCTTTGAATTTTGCCATAGATATCTAGCACTGCTACAACAAAAATGCCACAAGAAAATGTCTTTAACAAAAAGAAATTTATTCTCTCACAGTTTAGGAGGCTAGAAGGCTAAATTCAGGCACAAGCTCCAAGGGAAGGCTCTTCAGGAAAGTCCTTGTCATCAGTCTTACCCTGGGTCCAGGAGCTTCTCAGTGCAGGGACCCTGTGTCCAAAGTAGGCAGTCCTCTTCTCTCTCTTCTTGCTTGGTGGTAATGAGATCCCTTCAGGCTGAAATGACATGAGACTGGAGAGTTGATACACCACCGAGGCAGAAGAGTAAAGGTGTACTGCTGGCCTTGCCAGCTGAAGGCTTATGGCTTCTGGAGGTCCTTTGAAACAGGTATGGAGAAAAAGGCATTACACACATCAACAGGTCCATACGAGATACCAGGAGATATATTCATTTGCTAAGGCAATGAAACCACATCTGGAACAGCAGCTGCAATTGCAGTCTCCACCTGGTTAAGTTTTCAATAATCCACTGTCATTCTCTAAGATCCATTTGTTTTTTCACGAGACAAACAGGCCAGTTCAATACGGATGTGGTGGGAATCAATACCCATGCATTCTTCAAATCCTTGATGGTGGCAGTAATCTCTCCAATCCCTCCAGGAATGCAGCATTGCTTTTGCTTTCCTATATTCCTAGGTAGGGGCAGTTCTAATGGCTTCTACTTAGACTTTCGTACCATAATATCCCTCGCTCCATGTGTCAGGGAGCCAGCATGTGGCTTCTGCCAGTTGCTGAGCATGACTATTCCAATTACGCATTCTGGATCTGGGGAAATCACTACAGTATGGGTTCGGGGACCCACTACACCCACTGTGAGACAGGCATGAGCTAATACTCCATTAATAAATTGAACTCCACATGCCCTCACTCTAGTAGTTGTGCCTCCATGCCTGCAGAATCTAATTTCAGGTCAGACTCCAGATCCTCACCCAAATCCAAACTCGACACAGTCTTGGGTTCCTTTCCCACACATTGCTTTGGCAGGGGTGGCTTGGCTTTGGACTTCCATTTGGACTGGCCAAAATCTGAGCTTGCTTCATCTCTTACTCTCACCTTAATCTCACAGAGTAAAAGTCTTTACCCATAGCTATCAATTCCAACTCATAGTGACATTACAGACAGAAAACTGCCCCCACAGGGTTTCTGAGGCTTTCATCTTTATGGAAACACACTGCCACGTCTTTATTCCACGGAGGGGCTGGTGGGTTCAAACCACTGACCTTTTCCTTAGCAGCTGAGTGCTTAACTACTGCACCACCAGGGATCGTTAGAGTCTTTACAGACACCTAAATGATAGTGTTGGCAAAGAATATTGAATAATATACCATCGACTGCTGAAATAAACAAATAGATCTTACAAGAAGTATGGCCAGAATGCTCCTTAGACGGTGGATGGGAAAATTTCGCCTCACTTACTTTGGACGGGTTACCAAGAGGGACCAATCCTCCTGGATATTATGTTTGGTAAAGGACAAGGTCAGCAGAACAGAGGAAGAGCCTCAACAAGATGGATTGACACAGTGGCATCAACAATGGCCTCAAACATAGGCTACACTGAAGACATTGGTGAAAAACACGGCTCTAGGAATTAAGCACCAGTTGAGATGTTTCAACAAATGCATGCAGCAATGGAAGTACTCACGCATCTATGGCAAGAAATTTGGATGTTGGCTAACTGGCCAACAAACTGGAAGAGATATATGTGCCCATTCTAAAGAATGGTGATCCAACAGAATGTGGAATTTATCCAACAGTGTCACTAACATCACATGAAAGTAATATTTTGCTAAAGGATTGGGCCAGATTCACTGACCAAAGCTGACGGGGCAGGGCTGCCATGCTCAAAGGGCAGAAGAATGGGGTTTGCTAAGGCCGAGTGGATAGAGTCGCCACTCAGATGGACTAGGAGAATGGGGCTGCCCAAAGCTGATGGAACAGAGTTGCCGTTCCCGTGGGCCTGGGAGGTAGAGCTGAAGTTCAAGCCCTAGGGGACTCCAGCCAGAATTCAGAGATTGTAGCCAACACTTCGTATCTGGAGGGCAGGGCCATTACCCAGATGGTCTCTCAGAACAGAGGGTTATTTTCGACCCTTGAGAGGTAATGTAAATTGTTGGTAATGACCCCATCTCCTCGTTCCCTCCAATTTCTACCATTTCTAATAGAAAGGTTTACCTTGTGCCTGTTCCATTATTCTACTTTGAAAGCAAAAAAACTTCTAGATTTCACAGATGAAGAGAAATTATGCAACAGGAAAGAATTTGGACTTGGAGTTAAGGCTTTTGGGATGATATAAGGGGGTGAAAGTGTTTTACATGTGGCAAGGACATGAATTTTGGGGGTCTACAGCTGGAACCCCCACGTGTCTGGCAGTTTGTCATACTGTAGGGGCTTTTGTGTTGTTGTGATGCTGGAAGCTATGCCACTGGTATTCAGATACCAGCAGGGTTGCCCATGGAGGACAGGTTTCAGCTGAGCTTCCAGACTAAGACAGACTAGGAACAAGGACCCGGCAGTCTACTTCTGAAAAGCATTAGCCAGTGAAAACCTTAGGAATAGCACTGGAACACTGTCTGATATACTGCCTGAAAATGAGCCCCTCAGGTTGGAAGGCACTCAAAAGATCACTGGGGAAGAGCTGCCTCCTCAAAGTAGAGTCGACCTTAATGACGTGGATGGAATAAAGCTTTTGGGACCTTCATCTGCTGATGTGGCACGACTCAAAATGAGAAGAAACACCTGCAAACATCCATTAATAATTGGAACCTGGAATGTATGAAGTATGAATCTAGGAAAATTGGAAATTGGCAAAAATGAAATGGAACGCATAAACATTGATATCCTAGGCATTAGTGAGCTGAAATGCACTGGTATTGGCCATTTTGAATCGGACAATCATATAGTCTACTATGTTGGGAATGACAACTCGAAGAGAAATGGTGTTGCATTCATCAACAAAAAGGATATTTCAAGATTCATCCTGAAGCACAACGCTGTCAGTGATAGGATAATATCCATACGCCTACAAGGAAGACCAGTTAATACGACTATTATTCAAATTTACGCGCCAAACACTAGGGCCAAAGATGAAGAAAGAGAAGATTTTTATCAGCTGCTACAGTCTGAAATTGATCTAACATGCAATCAAGATGCATTGAAAATTACTGCCGGTTGGAATGCGAAAGCTGGAAACAAAGAAGAAGGATCAGTAGTTGGAAAATATGGCTTTGGTGATAGAAACAGTGCTGGAGATCAAATGACAGAATTTTGCAAGACCAATGACTTCTTCATTACAAATACCTTCTTTCACCAACATATACAGTGACTACACACATGGACCTCACCAGATGGAACACACAGAAATCAAACTGACTACATCTGTGGAAAGAGATGATGGAAAAGCTCAATATCATCAGCCAGAACAAGGCCAGGGGCCGACTGGGGAACAGACCATCCATTGCTCATATGCAAGTTCAAGCTGAAACTGAAGAAAATCAGAGCAAGTCCACAAGACCCAAAATATGACTTTGAATATACCCCACCTGAATTTAGAGACCATCTCAAGAATAGGTTTGATGCATTGAACACTAGTGACCGCAGACCAGATGAGTTGTGGAATGACATCAAGGACATCATCCATGAAGAAAGCAAGACGTCATTGAAAAGACAGGAAACAAAGACCAAGATGGATGTCAGAGGAGACTCTGAACCTTGCTCTTGAGCGTCGAACAGCTAAAGCAAAAGGAAGAATTGATGAAGTAAAAGAACTGACCAGAAGATTTCAAAGGGCAGCTGAGAAGACAAAGTATTATAATGACATGTACAAGGAGCTGCAGATGGAAAACCAAAAGGGAAGAACACACTTGGCATTTCTCAAGCTGAAAGGATTGAAGAAAAAATTCAAACCTCGAGTTGCAATAGTGAAGGATTCCATGGGGAAAATATTAAACGATGCAGGAAGCATCAAAAGAAGATGGAAGGAATACACAGAGTCATTATACCAAAAAGAGTTAGTTGATATTCAACCATTTCAAGAGGTGGCATATGATCAGGAACCGATGGTACTGAAGGAAGAAGTCCAAGCCGCTCTGAAAGCACTGGCGAAAAACGAGGCTCCAGGAATTGATGGAATATCAGTTGAGATGTTTCAACAAACAGATGTAGCGCTGGACGTGCTCACTCGTCTATGCCAAGAAATATGGAAGACAGCTTCCTGGCCAACTGACTGGAAGAGATCCATATTTATGCCTATTCCAAAGAAAGGTGATCCAACCGAATGTGGAAGTTATAGAATATCGTTAATATCACATACAAGGAAAATTTTGCTGAGGATCATTCAAAAACGGCTACAGCAGTATGTCGACAGGGAACTGCCAGAAACTCAGGCAGGTTTCAGAAGAGGATGTGGAATCAGGGATATCATTGCTGCTGTCAGAGGGATCCTGGCTGAAAGCAGAGAATACCTGAAGGATGTGTACCTGTGTTTTATTGACTATGCAAAGGCATTCGACTGTGTGGATCATAACAAACTATGGATAACACAAAGAATGGGAATTCCAGAACGCTTAATTGTGCTCTTGAGGAACCTTTACATAGATCAACAGGCAGTTCTTTGGACAGAACAAGGGGATACTAATTGGTTTAAAGTAAAGAAAGGTGTGCATCAGGGTTGTATTCTTTCACCATACCTATTCAATCTGCATGCTGAGCAAATAATACGAGAAGCTGGACTATATGAAGAAGAATGGGGCATCAGGATTGGAGAAAGACTCATTAACAACTAGCGTTATGCAGATGACACAACCTTGCTTGCTGAAAGTGAAGAGGACTTGAAGCACTTACAGATGAAGATCAAAGACCACAGCCTTCAGTATGGATTACACCTCAACATAAAGAAAACAAAAATTCTCACAACTGGACTGATGAGCAACATCATGACAAACGAAGAAAACAGTGAAGTTGTCAAGGATTTCATTTTACTTGGATCCACAATCAACACCCATGGAAGCAGCAGTCAAGAAATCATAAGACGCGTTGCATTGGGCAAATCTGCTGCAAAGGACCTCTTCAAAGTGTTGAAGAGCAAAGATGTCACCTGAAGACTAAGATGTGCCTGACCCAAGCCATGGTATTTTCAATCACATCATACACGTGTGAAAGCTGGACAATGAATAAGGAAGACCAAAGTAGAACTGACACCTTTGAATTGTGGTGTTGGCGAAGAATACTGAATATACCATGGACCTCCAAAAGAACGAACAAATCTGTCTTGGAAGAAGTGCAGCAGAATGCTCCTTAGAGGCAAGGATGGTGAGACTGCATCTTACATACTTTGGACACGTTGTCAGGAGCAATCAGTACCTGCAGAAGGACATCATGCTTGGCAGAGTACAGGGTCACCGGAAAAGAGGAAGACCCTCAATGAGGTGGATTGACACAGTGGCTGCAACAATAAGCTCCAGTATAACTACGATTGTAAGGATAGCGCAGGACCGGGCAGTGTTTCGCTCTGTTGTGCATAGGGTCACTATGAGTCAGAACCGACTCGATGGCACCTAGCAACAACAACAACAAGGTGGAATGTCATGGATTGAATAGAAAGGGATGAAACGCGTTTACGAAAGTCACAGCCCAGATCCGATGGAAGGGGAGGTTCCCTGGGGTGTGACCTCTATCACCTTTTATCTTCCAAGAGATAAAAGGAGAGAAATGTAATCAGAGAGATATAAGTACCTCATGCCACCAAGAAAGATGTGCCAGGAGCAGAGCACATTCTTTGGACCTACGGTCACTGTGCTGAGAAGCTCCTAGGCCAGGAGAAAATGATTCATGACAAGGACCTTCTCCCAGAAACAACAAAGATAGAAAGAATTCCCTGGGAGTTGGCACCCTGAGTTTGGACTTCTAGCCTCGTAGACTGGGAGAGAATAAATTTCTCTTTGTTAAAGCCATCCACTTGTGGTATTGCACTTATAGCAGCACTAGGTAACTAAGACACTTAGTGAAGTAGAGGGTTAGGGAGAAAGAGGAAGACCTTGACAAGACAGACTGACACAGTGGCTGCAACAGTGGGCTCAAACACAGCAACAATTCTGATGATGGGGCAGGACCCAGAAGTGTTTTGTTGTGTTGTACCTAGGGTCGCTATGAGTCAGAATCAACTCGACAGCATCTAATAACAACAACAGCCACTATGCAAGGCAGGAACGCAAGCGGAAATCTATATACAACTGTTCACTGCAGCACTTTTCACAAGAAGCAAAAGATGAACACAGCCAAAATGTCCATCAGCAGGTGAATGGATACACAAACTTTGGTACGTACACACAATGGAGTAGAACTGCTCCACAAGGTTTTCAAGGCTCTGACCTTTCAAAAGCAGATCACCGGGCCTGTCTTCTGAGAAGTCTCTGGGTGGGTTTGAACCCCCAAACTAGTAGATGAGCAATTAACTGTTGGTGCAAGCCAGGGACTTCCAATGGAATATTACACACACTCCCAAAAATGAAGTCTTGATGCATACGACAACATGGATGAAGCCTGAAAACACCAAGCTGAGAAAAGTCAGTCAGTCAGAAAAGGAGAGATGCATTCTGATCTCACTTATAGGGCAGAAGCAAATATACACAAAACAAAGCTTATTAGTGGTTACCAGGGGTGACAGGGAGGGGGAAGGAAGAGTTTTTGATTAGGATCATTGAGTTTATGTGAAAGGTAGTGGAATGATTTGGAACATAAACCGTGAAATGCTTGCACAGCTTGAATATAAGCAATGTAACAAATGCACATGTAGAAATTGTTGAAATGGCGTGTTTTATTATGTATATTTGGAACACAATAAAAAAAATAACATGAAGATCAATAAAAAGGAAAGAAAAGCTCTGTGGAATTCTCGCTCTACACACACACACACACACACACACACACATTTTTCTTCTAAAAAAAATGAGTAAAGAATCCCTGAGAGCAAAAAGCACAGTCAATTACCCCCCGTTTTTATTGGTCCATTTCTTGTGGTGACCTCATAAGGAGCCAATTCTTTGGAACTCCAAGCCCCTATATAAGTCCCTGGAAACCTAGGTTTGTGGTCTTTCTGGCTCAGGAAGCTCCTTCAGTGACCTGAGACATCGTGACCAAACTTGGCTTGTTTTCTCTTTAAATTGTGGTTTTTCTATTTCCTCGCCAGCTATTCTTATTTTCTCTTTGTTTTTCCTCATTTGCATTCATTCGTTTTTCATTTTATTCTTCCTTTACATCCTCAATTTTTCTTTTTTTCTATGTACTTGTTAATTTTTTTATCATCTTACTATTATTGTTTTATTTTGTATTTTTTCTTATCCTCATGTTATTTATTCCTTTTTTGAATCTTTCTCATTGATTTCTTGTTTTGTTTATATATACAATTTATCTTATTTTTATCAGTTTTTAAAATTTTACTTCCTCTTTTCTCATTTTACCTTTTTGATTATATTTTAACTTTTTCTCATTTTTTCCATATTTCATTAAGTTTTTAGTCACCACTTTTTAGGGTTTTGGGTTTTTAAGTTTTTAATCCTACCACCAGGGCACCTCTTATCCCAAAGCCCGCTACGCCTTCGCACCATAGCCAACATGCTGCAGAGCCACTTAGCCTTCTCTGCTGTGGAGGAAACTCATGTGGGACGCTACCACCTCCTCAGAACCATCGGCAAGGGGGCATCTGCCAAGGTCAAGCTGGCCCAGCACATCATCACCGGCCAAGAGGTAGCCATTAAAATAATTGACAAGATCCAGCACACGTCCTCCGACCTCCACAGACTATACAGAGAGATAGAAATTATGAAGGATCTCCATCATCCAAATATTGTAAAGCTGTTTGAAGTCATAGAGAATGAGCACGCCCTCTATATAGTCATGGAGTATGCAAGTGGAAGGGACCTCTTTTACCACCTAGTGAATCATGGCTTCATGAGCGAAAAAGAGGCCCAAACGAAATTCCAACAAATAGTGTCAGCGGTGAAGTACTGCCACGACAAGAGTATTGTTCATAGGGATCTGAAAACAGAAAACCTACTATTGGACAAGCGAATGAACATCAAACTTGCAGACTTTGGTTTAGGAACTGAATTCACCCCAGGGAGCAAGCTGGATACCTTCTGTGGCACTCCCCCTTATTCTGCCCCAGAACTCCTTCAGGGAGAAAAGTATGACGGACCCCCAGTGGATGTGTGGAGCCTGGGAGTCATCCTATACTTCATGGTAACTGGATCTCTGCCTTTTCGTGGGAAGACCTTGACGAAGCTGCGAGAGCAGGTGCTGCAGGGACAATATCACGTTCCCTTCCACATGTCTAGCCAGTGTCAACACCTGCTCAGTAAAATTTTCATTCGTGACCCAAGAAAGAGAGACACGTTAGAGGACATCCTGGCACATCCATGGATGAAGGTGAGCCATGAAGAAAAACAAAAGCTCTATGTGCAGCCACTCCCAGACTACGATAACCACTGGCACACTGAGGTGACGGTGAACACGGGTTACGTGCAGGAAGACATTCATGACTCACTGTTGAACCACAATTACAATGATGCGAACGCCACCTATCTGATCCTGCGTCACGACACATATGAGATTGACAGCCACACCAGCACCCTGGAACCCCAGGCTGAAGCCCATTGCACCGATAGCCACACTCCTTCCTCATCCCATGAAGTGCCTCCTACCGTCTGTCCTAAACCCAAACAGCGTAGTTACACCGAGCCCACCATTCCCACCTTTGGTTACTACATCCGCGATGCTTTGAACACTCTCTCTGAGGGAGGGATGGGGACCTCCATGGTGTCTACTTCTCCATCATTCTCCCTGGCCCTGGCCCACCTGCGGCAGCAATCTACCACAGCCTGGGCACAGCCCAACCAGGACTCTGACCTGTATGCCAAGGGGAGAAACAGTGAGGTGCCACAGCCCATCACACCACCCCAGTGTGTTTCTGTGCCTTCCTCCTCAGCCTACACCATCAACGAGAGTGCCGGGGCCCCGGAGAAAACCAGTTTTACCCAGGGAATGTCAAATCTAAGCTCCGCAAATGAGGAGCACGTGCTTGAGTTACCTGACCAGCCGAGTTTGCCCCAGACTGTGAGTCTAGCCTCTTCCTCTGAGGAGCAGGTGCATGAGTTACCTGACCAGCCGAGTTTGCCCCAGACTGTGAGTCCAGCCTCTTCCTCTGTCAGCAGCCAGGGCTGGAAGCGGGCCACTGGGAGGTTCTTTAAGCTCATGAGAAGATGCCTTTGTTTTACATATGACAAAAAGGACCACAAAGCATCGGACAGCAAAGCTGCACAAATGATCAAACCTCAACAGGCCAAACCACGCTCTCTCAAATTTACCTGGAGGATGAAGATCACCAGTTCCTTGGAGCCCGACGAGATGCTGCAGGAGATCTGTCAAGTGTTGGATGCCAATGGCTGTGACTGGGATCTCACACACAAATACACACTGCTGTGTATGAATGGCACACCAGGACAACAGGACTTCACTCAGTGGAGGATGGAGGTGTGCACCCTGCCTCGGAGGACTCTCAATGGGGTAAAAGTGAAGAGAATTTCAGGGACCTCTGAGGCCTTCAATAACATTGTCTCAAAAATCACCAGTGACCTTGCACTTTAAAATGGGGGCAGCAGCTGCCTGAGAGAAAACAGGAGTTCCAAGGTTTAAGCTCCTCTGTAATTTTGAAGGCAATGTTCGGAAAACCCACCTAAAAAAGGTGCCCGAAATTCACTTCACTTGAACCCTGTTGAGCAATCATCAAGGCAGTGTGCATACCTTCATCCTCCACTGCACAAAGTCCTCTTGGCCTGCACGTCACGTGTGCACAGCAACACATATGCCCGGGAGACATCCCACTCGCAGCTGTTGGCATCGCACACTTGGCAGATCTTCCACATCATCTCGTTGGGCTCCATGGAGCTGGTTCCTCCACGTAAACTTCAGCGACAACAGCTTGGCCTCTCCAGGTTTAAGCACTTCCACCTCGTCTTTGCTCTCAGATTCCTACAGATCCGCTGCAGCAAACATGAAGCAAAGAATTCATGAAAACAAAACAAACACTCCCAAATTCATCCGTTCAGACAGACAAGGAAAGCTTGTAATAGGGAAAGCCACTTGATTCACTAACACGGCCATCGAGATCTCTCTGGAGTCCCTTGGGATGCACTGAACAGCAAACCAGAAAGTTGTCGGTTTAACTCCACACACAGATGACTTGAAAGAAAGGCCTCCAGTCTATTTCTGAAACATCTTGAAGCTGAAGAAAATCAGACCAAGTCCACAAGAGCCAAAGTATGACCTTGAGCTTGTCCCACCTGAATTTAGAGACCATCTCAAGAATACATTCACTGACTGAACACTAATGACCGAAGACCAGGCGAGTTGTGGAATGACATCATATGTTCTTCCTTGGGGAAAAATCTGGAGTTTAGCCATCAAATTAGATCCTGGGCCATGCGAAACTCAACATGGAAGACTTTCAAGTGGGCCTAAGTATTTCAAGAATAGGCATCAATTCTATTATACATTGGATCCTTTTCTGAACCTGTTTATTGTTTTCAGAGGGAGACCACCTGCCCTATCGTCTCCACCCTAGGAGAAATTTTTCTAGCACACCCATTTATAGAACTTTAGTAGCCTTGGGGGTGGCATGCCAATAAATTTTGCCCAAATTGACCTTGCTTCTCAGCTTTTCATGGTTGGCTCTGTCTCCTGTACAGTGACATGTCTATATTTTTTAACACTGGGTATCAGTTTCCAACAAATATTTCCGTATTAATGGTTTTGGTAGGCCTAGCACACACTGGAAGCAGGTAGTTGTCAATTTGGTTAGACTCTCCCACGTGAAGAGTGCTTAGATAGCTCCATGGGATTAAATCCATTTTCCATAAGAAATTGCTTTGCTATAACCCCCCAGCAGCCATGCCTGATTACTGGGGGCACAGCCACAATTACAATTCCTATAGGACATACAAAATACTGAGTGTTATTTAAAAAAAAAAAAAGAAACTTGTGTTTTGACAGTGTGAGAAGGTTACATTAGGGAAGAACTTCCAAGCTAGTTGTAGTTCCTGATTTTTTGAGACATGCTTTGGTCCACCTAATTTATACCATATACTTTATCTTCCTTGCATGTACTCATTAGTGACCACTGCCCTTGATCACTTAGTTAGTGGGATTCATTTCTGCCTCAGGAAAAGGGCTTGTACTGGTGGGGGAGAGAGAGCATTATAATTAGTAGGAAAATAGGTCAATACTTCTCAGGGCCTATGGTTGACAGGATTTACATTGTGAAAAATATGTAGTGCAGCTTAAGAAAGAGCAAGAGCTTGCCAAAGTGATGCGGGGGTGCTCCAAATACTGAGTTCCAATCACTTAAGCCTGTCCAGAGTCATTTCTCAATTTATTGTCCTGCTAAATGGATGGACCCCCATTACCAAATTCTACATCATTCCCAATATCTCCTCCTTTTCCTTCTTACTATTTGTACTGAGTTAGAAATATGTGGCGCTGAGCTGGCAAACCAAGACATGTAATCCTGCAAATAACACTGAACAAATCTCAGTGGCCCCCTGCCATCCCTCGCTGCTGACAGAGGGAGAGGCTGGGCTCACAATCTGAGGCAAACTCAGCTGGTCAGGAATCTCTTGCAGCTTCTCAGCATGCAAAGAGCTTAGTTTTCACACTCCCTGGAGGAAACCAGTTCCTTCTGAGCTCCACCACTGCTGCTCATGGTGTGGGATGAGGAGGAAGCCTCACAGACACACTGGGAAGATGTTCTAAACTGCAGCACGTCACTGTTGCTCACCCTGGAGCACACTCCAGAGTCCTGGTTGGGCTGCACCGAGTCTGTCCTGGATTCGTGGTATATGTAGGACTGGGGTGGAGAGACTGAGGTACAGGTAGATGCCATGGAGGCCCCTGATCCTGAATCAGATAGACTGTCCAAAGCATTGTGGATGTTGCCCTGGCCAAGGTGGTCTTCCCTTAATTTCTGGAATGGTCAATTCCGTGTTTGTTTGTGAAAACGTTGCTGTTCACAGAGGGCACAGGACTGGGCTTCTTTCTCTCCAGGGTGGGTTGTTCTTATGCTTCTGCTCTTCTGCCCTGACCCCTGGTCCTCCTCAGGCCACATATTTTTTGGCATAATTGCAAGAGGAATTTTAGGTACGCCTCATGGACTAAATTATGTCCCCCCCAAAAAGTGTGCATCACTTTAGCTGGGTTATGATTCCCTGTATCTTGTGACTGTCCTCCATTCTGAGATTGTAATTTTATGTTAATGAGGATTAGGATGGGATGGTAACGCTATCCTTACCCAGGTTACACCCCTCATCCAATGTAAAAGCAGTTACCCTGGGGTGTGGTCTGTACCACCCCTTATGTCTCAAGAGATGAAAGGGAAGCAAGCAGAGAGTTGGGGACCTCATACCCCTAATAAAGCAGCAACAGGAGCGAAGCTCATGCTTTGGACCTGGTGTCCCTGCACCTGAGATGCTCCTCTATCAGGGGAAAATTGATGAGAAGACCAACAGAGAAAGAAAGCCTTCCCCTGGAGCTGACACCCTGAATTTGGACTTTCAGCCTACTATATTGTGAAGAAATTAATTTCTCTTTGTTAAAGCCATCCACTTGTGGTATTTCTATTACAGCAGCGCTAGAAGACTAAGAGAGCTAGAATGGCAGCCTCGCTCTACCTCCTCTGCTTGGGTTAGCACAAGAGGGTACACTGTACACCATGGGATGAAGATCCACTGCAGGCTGCTATGGCCCTCTGTCTCAGGTGTTTTACGACCAGGAGCAAATAGATGACTATCACAACACTGTACTTTGGCATCATCAATAAGCACTGAATCTCTCACCATGTGTAACACATCACCTCAATCCACTGACGGTCACTGTAATCTGGGTGTGGCTCCACATACAGCTTTTGTTCTTCATGACCCACCATCATTCACGGATGTGTCAGAATTGCCTCTGAAATACCTCTCTCACTAGGGTCATGAATGAAAATTTTGCTCAGCAGGTATTCATACTGCATAGTCATATGGAACGGAAAGTCCCTTCACTACCTCCTGCCATAGTATCATGAAGGTATTTCCAACAAAAGGCAGGGATCCACCTACCAACAAATACAAAATGACTCCCAGGCTCAACACATCCACTAGGGGGGGTCTGTCATACTTTTCTCCCTGAAGAGTTCTATGGCAGAATAAAGGAAGGGAAACAGCCACAGGAGGTATACAGCTTGTTGCCCAGGCTGAATTCATTTCCAAGGTCAAGACCTGAAAGTTTGCTGCTCATTTTCTTATCTAATAGTAGGTTTTCTCTTTTCAGGCCCCTCTGAACCATACACTTGTGATGACAATCCTGCACCGCAGACACTATCTGGCAGAATTTGGTGGCTTGAGCCCCTTTGTCCCTCATCCTGCCATGAGCCCTTGCATGATGAAACACCTCCCCTCCACTTACTTATTCCATCACTATGTGGAGTGTGTTCTCATTCTTGATGACTTCAAACAATTTCACAGTAAACACTCCCACAGCTCCATGAAGGCATTTCCACCAAAAGGCAGGGATTCACTCACCAACAAATACAAGATGACTCCCAGGCTCCACACATCCACTGGGAAGTCCGTCGTACTCTTCTCCCTGGAAGAGTTCTAGGGCAGAATAAAGAAAAGGTATGATTGAAAGCCTTCATAATTTTAACCTCTCAGGATAGTCTGTGGATGCTGCAGGAGGTTGCGGGGGCTCCCTAATGATCTTACCTTATTCCCAGTGAGGAGAGCTTTAGCCAACTTCACGTTGGTGAAGGTACCTTTGCAGAGGTTTTCGAGCCTTTGGTAGTCTTACACATGGGTCTCCTCCTCAGAAGAAATGGCCGAGAGGCCTCTGCATCATCTTGGACTTGGGTCAAGTCTTACTTAGCTTAGGGCCAATGGGTCCCAACACAGGATTCAAAGTGGTAAAAACTGATGACTAAATAAAAACTAGGCCCCTGGGTGGCACAAATTGTTAAGCCCTGGATGACAAGCCAAAAGGTTAGTAGTTCAAACCCACCCAGTGGCATCTCCAAAGTAAGGCCTCGTAACTGACTCTGAAAGGTCACAACCTTCAAAACCCTGTGAAACAGTTCTACTTTGCACGTTTGGTGTTGCTGCGAACTGTTATCTACTCAACAGCAACTAGTAACATGCAAATAAAAACTTAATTAAAGGAGAAAAAGATGAGAAAAAGCATATAAAAACTAGAAAAAAAATACAAAATAAGAAAATGAAAAAGTGACAAAAATCAGTTTTATTTTGGGGGTTAGTCTGTGGAGGTTGGAAGAGCTCTGCTGGATCTTGTCAGTGATCCTGGTTCTGAAAGTGGCCACGTTTGGATTCTGGCCTACTGAGTTCCGGTCTCTCATTCAGAGCCCTACCAAAAGGCAATGTTAAAATGAATCAAGTGGGTAAGTTCAGCAAGACGCTCAGATAGGTTATATGAAGCTCTCACCCCACCAAAGGGGGAAAAGAAACCTAGAAGGTGTTGCTACCCTGTGAGTATCCTGAAAAGAGTCAACAGTTGACATCAACACAGCAAATGCTGAATCAAGGAAAAGATGGCTTCAAAAAGGTAAGGCAACTTTGTGGTCTCTTTTCTTGCCCTTGCCCCATCTCCTCCCCAACTCAGTGGTCATCTTATAGTAGCAGCACTTGCTTCTGATCCCAGGGTGGGACCCTGTTCCTGGCTCCAGTTAGAGTAGAGAAAATCATTGTGTGTGTCTCTTCTAATCTTTCTGGGGGATGCCTGAAGGACTAATGCAAGGACCTTGTCTCTTTGACCTAACTTACGACCCAGGCTGCTAAGGTGGCAGGCATTTATAAGGAAAGATTGCAAGAGGAACTAACAGCCCATAGAGGGCTCAGGCTAAACAGTATGCTCAAAACATACGATAGATAGCCTAAGGCCTAAAAGCCAAAAATGGGAAGTACTTCTTTGGAAAATCAGGATATTCAAAAGCAACTGTGTGTTTGGGGAAATTTAGCAGGCTACAAATACCTAGAGCAAAATTTCTGTTCAGAAACTACCCGAGAAAGACCTACACTTTTTCTCACTCTATAAGTGTTTCAGGAGTGCCCCAGCACAGAGCCAATCTGCACAGACTAGGAGAAGTATTTGTGGGTTTTGTTTTGATTTTTTGTTTCTTTCCTTTTTCTATGTATTTTTAGCTCCTCTCATTTCAAAATCACTCTAAAAACACTAGATGGGAATTTCCATTTTCCATTCCACTATAAAAGGAACTTGGATGTCCCTTGCATGCTCACAATAAGAAAAACCTGAAAAGAAACAACTCTTCTTAGCTCTGTCACAGATCTGAACTCACAGAGCAATCTGCTATCCCAGAAGCTGGAGATACACATGCACTACTACAAAGAATCCCTGCTTACTGGGAACAGAGAATGCCACCACCGTTACTTCCACCTCCTGACCTAGAATCATATGTTATTAGGTGCCGATGAGTTGATTCCAACTCATAGCAGCACAATGTGACGGAGTAGAACACCGCCATAGGATTCTCTAGGCTGGAAACGTTATGGAAGCAAACAGCCAAGTATTTTCTTCTATGGAGTTGCTGGCTGGTTTTAATCAACACCCTGTTGGTTAGCAGCCATGTGCTTAACTATTATGCCACTAGGGCTCCTTACTTCATTGCTAACTGACTAATCCCTGGAAACTGAGAGATAGAAATTTCACAGGGCCTAGCCTTATGGTACCTTCACACTTCGGGGAATTTCTCATAAAGGAGACTCACTAGGTTTTCACTGTCAAACTGTAAGAAAAAGTCTCTCATAATTCCAGTTGGAAAAAAAAAGTAACCAACTGCAAACACTACTTTGTTCTTGACAACCGTCTACCCTTAAAGGAAATGGTTCTACCACCCTTTCAACCAACCTAACCAACTTCCAATTTTTAGAGCCTAATAGACTTGAGGAAGGGGAAATACCAAACACCATCTAACATGCCACATAGGGGGAAAACTGCCTACCTTCAGTCCTCATCGAACATACACACACACAAAAAAAAAAGAAAACCCAGTGCCGTCGAGTTGATTCCGACACATAGTACCCTATAGGACAGAGCAGAACTGCCCAATAGAGATTTCAAGGAGAGCTTGGCGGATTCGAATAGCCAACGCATTAGTTAGCACCCGTAGCACTTAACCACTATGCCACCAGGAAGTCCTCATCAAGCATAGGCTTGACAAAAACGTGGAAACACACACAGACTGAAGAGACTGGGTAAACAACAGGACAAGGCTCAGATATGGCACCTTTGTTAGAAATATTAGACCAGGAAATTAAAATAGCTATGATAATATGATAAGGGCTCTGGGTAAAAAGTGGACAACATGCAACAATAAAAGGGTAATGAAAATGAACAGACTGAAACTCAAAGAAATACTCAAAAAAAATCAGAAATGAAAAACACAGTAACACAAATGAAAAACGGCACCGATTGGCTTATCAGTAGGTTGCACATGTTTAAGCAAAGAATCAGTAAGGTTGAACATTTGTCAGTGGAAACTTGTCAAATTGAAAAGAAAAAAGAGTGAAAGAGAATAAGAATTGGGGGACAATCCCAAAAAGTCTAACATATGCATAGAGGGAATACCAGAAGCAGAAGAGAAAAAGGAACACAGGAAATATTTAAAGTTTTAATGGCACAGTATTATCTAAAACTGTTGCCAGACACCAAATCACAGATCGAGGAGCCCATAGAACACTAAGCAGGATAAATACCAAAACATCTAAATCTGGGAATAGGATATTGAAAGTGCAGATAATTACACAAAGAGGAAAAACTTACATAAACAAGAGGAAACAAAAACACTATAGCTATAAAGGAACGAGGATTAGAATTCACCAGACCTCCCCAGAAACCACGCAAGCAAGAAGAGTGTGCAGTGATAAACGTAAAGTGTGAAAAGAAAACTCTAGCTGAACACAAGCTAAACAACAGATGTTTCAGTGACCACCTATAAACAGGAATACATTCATTCCAAAAAGTCACTAAACAAATACAGTAAAATAACCTTCAAGAATTTAATTGAAAAACATTAAAAGGGAAAGGTGCATAATCTGATTTCCAGGTTACCACTTTATAATTTTAAAATGTCCACTTAAAAAAAAAATATTACAACGCATACAAGAAAAAGAAAATTTGTTCCATTGAAAGGAACAAAATAAACTGACAGAAAACGTTCCAGTCCACACATCAGACTTACTAGACAAAGACTTCAAAACGACTGTCTTAAATATGCCTAAAGAGCCAAAACCAAACATGGAGAAATATCTAAAGGAAATCAGGAAAACTATGAAAGAAAATGAGGCTATTAATAAAGAAAGAAAGCCATTAATAAAGAGATAACATAAAAAGAAACCAACAAAAATTCAGCAGCTCAATAGTGCAACCACTGAAATAAAAATTTACTAGAGAATGCAAACATTTCAGAAAGAAGAAGAAACTATCAATAAATTTGAAAAAGGGGATATTGAAATTACTGAGTCTCAAGAGCAAAAAAAAAAATAAAAACAAGTAAACAAAGCCTATGAGATCTGCTAGACACAATCCACACAACCAGCATTGCTACCCCCAAAGGAGAAGAGGGGGAGAAAGTGACAAAAATCATACCTGAAGAAAGGATAACTGAAAAGTTTCAAAACTTCATGAGAGATGTGTATCTACAAAACTAAGAAACAAATTTCAAGGGAAATACACTCAAAAAAACAAAACAATCGTATTAAAACGGAAATCTAGAACATCACTCTTTTTCCAATAGCATCTAAAAAAGAAAATACTGACGAATAAATTGAACTTAGCAGTCAAAAGCTTATACACTGAAAACTACAAAATACTGCTGAAAGAAATTCAAGAAGACCTAAATAAACGGAAAGGAATACCGGTTTCATGCAATGGAGGACTTAATATTGTCAAAACGGCAATTCTACCACATCTATCTGCAGAGTCCGTGTAATCCCGATGAAAATTCTAAAACCCATTTTTACACCAATGGAAAAGCCAAACCTGAAGTTCACCTTGATTTGCTAGAGGCCCTGAATCCAAAATAATCTTCAAACACACGGATCAAAGTCACATGACTCACACTTCTCAACTTCAAAACAATTGCAAAGCTGCAGTAATCCAAACTGTGTGCTATCGGCATGTGAATAGACATACAGACCAACAGAATGGAATTCAAACTCTACGAATAAACCCAAGCATATCTGGTCAATTCATTTTCAACAAGGACACCAAATCCATTCAATGAGAAAAGAGTCTCTTCAACAAATGGCACAAAGAAAACTGGATTTCCACATGCAAGAAAAGGAAGCTCAACTTCTACCTCACATCATACAAATAACTCAAAATGATCAGTCAACTAACTAAAGATAACAACTAAAGTCATAAGATTCTTAAATAGAAGAAATTAGAGGGATTTGGCAATGGGTATTTACATATGACAGAAAAAGCATAAACAACAAGATAAAAATTGGATTACGTGCAAGTTACAAATTTTGTCCATCACTGTTTAGGAAGCATTGAGTTTGTGTTTATAGGACAGAATATTTGGCAATGGATATTGGTGACAGTTGCACAACATGATTGATGTAATTGGTGTCACTGAACTGTGTACGTGAAGATGCTGAATTGCAAATGGTTTGTATAATTTCACAACAATAAAAAAGGTAAAAATAATCTTTAAGAAGTAAACACGTTCTAAGGCAAAAACAGACATTATCAAGAAATTAAAAAGAAACCTTAGGGGGTGGAGCTAAGAGGGCAGACTAGGAAGATGCTTCTATCCAGCCCTCTTTACAACAAAGACCTGAAAAACAAGTGAAACCAGTATATTTGCCACAAGCTCCGAGCCCTGAGCATAAAAGGCAACCTTAGACAGGAACTGAGGGGCAGGGGAAGGAAGAGACCGTTCAGAAGCGGACAGGAGTTACCGGACCTGAATCGCAGGGAGCCCTCAGGCACCATTCCTGGAGCAGAGCGGCTAGGCAGTGGCAGCTCCGCTTCCAGAGCAAGTCCTGGGGCACACTCACCTCCTCCTGAGAAGCTGCCTAAGTGTGTCCCGGGGGGAGGGGCCACGGAGGCCGAAGGGGATGGGGTGGGGCGGGGCACAGTGGGCGGGGCCGAAGGGTGGGCAAGGAGAAGAGCAGTGACTCCTGGGGCCAGGGTCACAGCACCTTAGGTGCCTCTGGGAGGAGGCAAGGGAATTGAAATGGGAGGATCTGGGAACAAGAGCTCTCTGCCCATTTTTAAATTGGGTTGTTTGTCCTTTTTGTTGGAGACTGTCATGAGCTGTATAGATATTATACGTATTTTGGATATTGTACCCTTATTTCCCAGATAGTTTCCAAAATTTTCTTCCATTCTGTAGGTTTTCACTTTCTTGATCATGCTCTTTGATGCACAAACGGTTTTCATTTTGTTGAATTCCAACTGACCTATATTTTCTTTTGTTGCTCACATTTTGGTGTCATATCTAAGAATCTCCCTAAGAATCAGCCATTGAAAACCCTCCGGAACACAGTTGTACTCTGACACACTTAGGGTTGCCATGGTCTGAATACCCTGGATGGCAACTGGTTTTTCTCTAGGCTCTTTCTAGTGCCTGTGTTTTCTATCTCCCTCTACAGGTGACTTTCTGTAGCTTACCAAAATTCCAGGTGGTCTTAGCAAAAAAAAAAAAAGAAAATTTTTTTTTTTTTTTTGTAGGAGCACATTAATCTTATAGCCAAAAAAAGCTGGGAATTCTCTGCCGTGTTTTCAGTACCTGGGTCAACAGATAGGTCATGGGTTCAGCCCATCATTGTGCACATATTAATGTGAGACTAGCCTCTGGATATTGCTAATAGATGTCAGTGGTTAAGGAACTAGGGTCACATGTGTGGTTTCAGGAAAAGGTCAGCCAGGAGAGGGCAGTAATGGACTCTGTACTAAAATTAGGTTAGCACAGCAAGCTAAACACAGTTAGACTGATCATCTTGTGCAGTGCTCTGGCTAACGTCATAGGCAAATTTGGGCTGATTAAAAAATAATATATATATATATATATATATATATATATATATTCTTCCTTGTGAAAAAATCTGTAGTTTAGCCATCAAATTAGATCCTGGACCATGTGAAACTCAACACGGAATACTTTCAAGCGGGCCTAAGTATTTCAAGAATAGGCATCAATTCTATTATACATTGGATCCTTTTCTGTACCTGTTTAATGTTTTCAGTGGGAGACCACCTGCCCTATCGTCTCCACCCGAGGAGAAATTTTTCTAGCACACTCATTTATATAACTTTAGTAGCCTTGGAGGTAGCATGCCAATAAATTTTGCCCAAGTTGACTCTGCTTCTCAGATTTTCATGGTTGACTCTGTCTCCTGTACGTTGGGATATCTATATTTTTTTAAGAATTCCCCAGGAGAGTAACATCCGGCATCAATTTCCAACAAATATTTCTGTATTAATGGATTTTGTAGGCTTAGCACACACTGGATGCAGGCAGTTGTCAATTTGGTTACAATCTCGCATATGAAGAGTGCTTAGATAGCTCCATGGGATTAAATCCATTTTCCATATGAAATTTCTTTGCTATAAGCCCCCAGCAGCCATGACTGACTACTGTGGGCATGGCCAGATTTACAATTGCTCTACAACATACAAATATTGACTATTATCAAAAATAAAAAAAACCTTGTGTTTTGACAGTATGAGAAGATTAGATTAGGGAAGAACTTCAAAGCTAGTTGCAGTTCCTGATTTTTTCAGACATGCTTTGGGCCACCTAATTTATACCATGTACATTGTCTTCCTTGCATACACTGATTAGTGAACACTGCCCTTGATCACTCAGTTAGTGGGATTCATTTTTGCCTCAGTAAAAGGGCTTGTACTGGTGGGGGAGAGAGAGCATTATAATTAGTAGGAAAATAGGCCAATACTTCTAAGGGCAGACATTGCTGACAGGATTTATATTGTGAAAAATATATAGTGCAGCTTAAGAAAGAGCAAGAGCTTGCCAAAGTGATGCGGGGGCGTTTCATATATTGAGTTCCAATCACTTAAGGCTGTCCAAAGTCATTTTCCCAATTTATTCTCCAGCTCAATCAATGGACCCCCATTATCAATTTCTACATCATTCCCAATACCTCTTCCTTTTCCTTCTAGCCACTTACAGTGAGTTAGAAAATGTGAGGCTGAGCTGGCAAAACAAGACATGTATTTCTGCAAATAAAACTGAATAAATCTCAGTGGAACCCTGCCATCCCTGGCTGCTGACACAGGGAGAGGCTGGGCTCACAATCTGAGGCAAACTCGGCTGGTCAACAATCTCTTGCAGCTTGTCCACATGCAAGGAGCTTAGTTTTGACACTCCCTGGAGGAAACCAGTTCCCTCTGGGCTCCACCGCTGATGCTGATGGTGTGGGATGAAGAGGAAGCCTCACAGACACACTGGGAAGATGTTCTAAACTGTACCACGTCACTGTTGCTCACCCTGGAGCACACTCCAGAGTCCTGGTTGGGCTGCACCGAGTCTGTCCTGGATTCGTGTTGCAGGTAGGACTGGGCTAGGGAGACTGAG
Source organism: Loxodonta africana (assembly GCF_030014295.1). Classification (NCBI taxonomy): domain Eukaryota; kingdom Metazoa; phylum Chordata; class Mammalia; order Proboscidea; family Elephantidae; genus Loxodonta; species Loxodonta africana. The sequence goes on from NC_087344.1 coordinate 20,349,166, forward strand.
GTACAAGCAGATGCCATGGAGGCCCCTGAAACTGAGTCAGATAGACTATCCAAAGCATTGTGGATGTTGCCCTGCCCAAGGCTGGTCTTCACTAAAGGTGTCGAATTCCCACTTTCCTGTTTGTTGGTGGAGACGTTGCTGTCCACACAGGGCACAGGACTGGCCTTCTTTCTCTCCAGGATGGGTAGAGAGCTGACAGGTGTGTTGTTGTGCTACTCCTCTTCTGCCCTGACTCCTGGTCCTCCTCAGGCCACTTATTTTTTGGCATAATTGCAGGAGGAATCTTAGGTAGGCCTCATGGAATAAATTATATCCTCCCCGCAAAATGTGTGTATCGCATTAGCTGGGTCATGATTCCCCGTATCCTGTGCTCCTCCTCTATTCTGGGATTGTAATTTTATCTTAAACAAGATTAGGATAGGATGGTAACGCCACCCTTACCCAGGTCACGTCCCAGATCCAATGTAAAAGAAGTTACCCTGGGGTGTGGTCTGTACCACCTCTTATGTCTCAAGAGATAAAAAGGAAAGGGAAGCAAGCGGAGATTTGGGGACCTCACGCCACCAATAAAGCAGCAACAGGAGCGAAGCGCATCCTTTGGACCCAGTGTCCCTGCACCTGAGATGCTCCTCTATCAGGGGAAAATTGATGAGATGACTGACAGAGAAAGAAAGCCTTCTCCTGGAGCTGACACCCTGAATTTGGACTTTTAGTCTACTATACCATGAAAAAAAAATTTCTCTTTGTTAAAGCCATCCACTTCTGGAAATTATAGCAGCACTAGATGTGTCGGAATGGTAGGCTCGCTGTACCTCCTCTGCTTGGGTTAGCACAAGAGGGTACACTGTACACCATGGGATGAAGATCCACTGCAGGCTGCTATGGCCCTCTGTCTCAGGTGTCTTATGACCCAGGAGCAGATAGGTGACTATCACAACACTGTACTTTGGCAACATCCATAAGCACTGAATCTCTTGCCATGTGTAGCAAATAACCTCAATCCACTGGGCGTCACTGAAATCTGGGAGTGGTTCCACATACAGCTTTTGTTCTTCATGACCCACCATCATCCACGGATGTGTCAGAATTGCCTCTAAAGTACCTCTCTCACTGGGGTCATGAATGAAAATTTTGCTCAGCAGGTGTTCATACTACAGAGATATATGTGGGGGAAAGTCCCTTCACTACATCCTGCCATAGCATCATGAAGGTATTTCCAACAAGAGGCAAAGATCCACCCACCCACAAATACAAGATGACTCCCAGGCTCAACACATCCACTGGGGGGTCTGTCATACTTTTCTCCCTGAAGAGTTCTATGGCAGAATAAAGGAAGGGAGACTGCCAGAGGATGTTTACAGCTTGTTGCCCGGGCTGAATTCATTTCCAAGATCAAGACCTGAAAGTTTGCTGTTCATTTTCTTATCCAATACCAGGTTTCCTGTTTTCAGGTCCCTCTGAACCATACACTTGTTATGACAGTCCTACACCACGGACACTATCTGGCAGAATTTGGTGGCTTGAGCCCCTTTTTCCCTCATCCTGCCATGAGCCCTTGCATGATGAGAAACCTCCCTTCCACTTACTTATTCCAACAGTATATGGAGTGTGTTCTCATTCTTGATGACTTCAAACAATTTCACAGAAAACACTCCCACAGCTCCGTGAAGGTATTTCCAACAAAAGGCAGCGATCCACTCACCAACAAATACAACATGACTCCCAGGCTCCACATATCCACTTGGACGTCCGTCGTACTCTTTTCCCTGGAACAGTACTAGGGCAGAATAAAGAAAAGGTATCATTGAAAGACTTCATAATTTTTACCTCTCAGGATAGTCTGTGGATGCTGCAGGAGGTTGCGGGGGCTCCCTAATGATCTTACCTTATTCCCAGTGAGGATAGGTTTGGCCAACTTCACGTTGGTGAAGGTACCTTTGCAGAGGTTTTCGAGCATTTGGTAGTCTCACACATGGGCCTCCTCCTCAGAAGAAATGGCCGAGAGGCCTCTGCATCATCTTGGACGTGGGTCATGTCTTACTTAGCTTAGGGCCAATGGGTCCCAACACAGGATTCAAAGTGGTAAAAACTGATGACTAAATAAAAACTAGGCCCCTGGGTGGCACAAATTGTTAAGCCATGAAAGACTAGCCAAAAGGTTAGTAGTTCAAACGCACCTAGTGGCATCTCCAAAGTAAGTCCTCGTAACTGCTTCTGAAAGGTCACAACCTTGAAAACCCCGTGAAGCAGTTCTACTTTGCACTTTTGGGGTTGCTGTGAGTTGTTATCTACTCAACGGCAACTAGAAACACGCAAATAAAAACTTAATTAAAGGAGAAAAAGCATATATAAACTAGAAAAAATAAATAGGGAAAAAAGAAAACGATAAAGTGACAAAAATCATTTTTATTTTGGGGGCTACTGTGAGGAGGTTGGATGAGCTCTGCTGGGTCTTCTCAGTGATCCTGGCTGTGAAGATGGGAATGTTTGGATTCTGCTCTGCTGAGTTCCAGTCTCCCATTCAGAGCCGTATCAAAGGGCAAAGTTAAAATGTATCAAGTGGGAAAGTTCACCAAGAGGGTGAGATAGGCTATATGACGCTCTTATCCCACCAAAGGGGGGAAGAAAAACCTAGAAGCTGTTGTTACCCTGTGAATATCTTGAAAACAGTCAGCAGTTGACATCAACACAGCAAATGCTAATCAGGGAAAAGGTAACTTCACAAAGGTAAGGCAACTTTGTGGTCTCTTTTCTTGCCCTTTGCCCCATCTCCTCCCCAACTCAGTGGTCATCTTACAGCAGCAGCACTTGCTTCTGATCCCAGGGTGGGACCCTGTTCCTGGCTCCAGTTAGAGTACACAAAATCATTGTGTGTGTCTCTTCTAATCTTTCTGGGGGATGCCTGAAGGACTAATGAAAGGAGATTGTCTCTTTTACCTAACTTATGACCCAGGCTGGTACGGTGGCAGGCATTTGTAAGAAAGATTGCAAGAGGAACTAACAGTCCATAGAGGGCTGAGGCTAAACATTATGCTCAAAACATACAAAAGATTGCCTAAGGGTTGGGAGCCAAAATAGGGAAGTACTTCTTTGGAAAATCAGGACATTCAAAAGCAACTGTGTGTTTGGGGACATTTAGCAAGCTATACATACCTAGAACAAAATTTATGTTCACAAACTACCTGAGAAAGACCTATACTTTTTTCTCACTCGTTCAGTGTTTCAGGAGTGCCCCAGCACACAGCCAATCTGCACAGGCTGGGAGAGGTATCTGTGGGTTTTGCTTTGATTTATGTTGTTTCTTTGTTTTTTCATTAGCTCCTCTCATTTCAAAATCACTGTGAAAACACTAGACGGGAATTTGCATTTTCCATTCCAGTATAGAAGGAAATCGGATGTCCCTTGCACGCTCACAATAAAAAAAAAACCTGAAGAGAAACAACTCTTCTTAGCTCTATCAGAGATCTGAACTCACAGAGCAACGTGCTATCCCAGAAGCTGGAGATACACATGCACTACTACAAAGAATCCCTGCTTACTGGGAACAGAGAATTCCACCACCATTCCTTCCACCTCCTGACCTAGAATCATATGTTATTAGGTGCCGATGAGTTGATTCCAGCTCATAGCAGTGCAATGTGACAAAGTACAACACCCCCACAGGATTCTCTAGGCTGGAAACATTAAGGAAGCAAACAGCCAAGTATTTTCTTCTACGGAGTCACTGGCTGGGTTTTAATCCCCAACCTGTTGGTTAGCAGCCAAGCGCTTAACTATTATGCCACTAGGGTTCCTTGCTTCAATGCTAATTGACTAATCCCTGGAGACTGAGATAGAAATTTCACAGGGCCTAGCCTTAAGGTACCTTCACACTTCGGTGAATTTCTCATAAAGGAGACCTACCAGGTTTTCACTGTCAAACTGTAAGTAAAAGTCTCTGATAATTCCAGTTGGAAAAAAAAAAGTAACCTACTAGAAGCACTACTCTGTTCTTGACAACGGTCTACCCTCAAGGGAAACGGTTCTACTAACCTTTTTTTTTTTTTTGGTCTCAATTTTCTTTCTTTTTTTTTTTTTAATTTTTAATTAATTTTTATTAAGCTTCAAGTGAACATTTACCATTCCAATCAGTCTGTCACATGTAGGTTTACATACATCTTACTCCCTTCTCCCACTTGCTCTCCCCCTATTGAGTCAGCCCTTTCAGTCTCTCCTTTCGTGCCAATTTTGCCATCTTCCCTCTCTCTCTATCTTCCCATCCCCCCTCCAGTCAAGAGTTGCCTACACACTCTCCAGTGTCCACCTGATTTAATTAGCTCACTCTTCATCAGCATCTCTCTCCCCCCCACTGACCAGTCCTTTTCATGCCTGATGAGTTGTCTTCGGAGATGGTTCCTGTCCTGTGCCATCAGAAGTTCTGGGGAGCATTGTCTCTGGGATTCCTCTAGTCGCAGTCATACCATTAAATTAGCTATGGTCTTTTTACGAGAATTTGGGGTCTGTATCCCATTGGTCTCCTGCTCCCTCAGGAGTGGTCTGTTGTGCTCCCTGACAGGGCAGACATCGATTGTGGCCGGGTACCAACTAGTTCTTCTGGTCTCAGGATAATGTAGGTCTCTGGTTCACGTGGCCCTTTCTGTCTCTTGAGTTCTTAGTTGTCGTGTGACCTTGGTGTTTTTCCTTTGCCTTTGCTCCAGGTGGGTTGAGACCAATCGATGTATCTTAGATGGCCGCTTGTTGGCATTTAGGACCCCAGGCGCCACAATTCAAAGTGGGATGCAGAATGTTTTCATAATAGAATTATTTTGCCCATTGACTTAGAAGTCCCCTCAAACCAAGTTCCCCAGACCCCAGCCCCTGCTCCGCTGACCTATGAAGCTTTCATTTTATCCCAGAAACCTCTTTGCTTTTAGTCCAGTCCAATTAGGCTGACCTTCCTTGTATTGAGTGTTGTGCAGTTCTTATCTACTGATTGATCAATAAAAAGCCCTCTCCTTCCCTCCCTCCCTCCCCCCCTTTGTAACCACAAAAGTATGTGTTCTCCGTTTTTTCTATTTCTCAAGATCTTATAATAGTGGTCTTATATAATATTTGTCCTTTTGCCTCTGACTCATTTCGCTCAGCATAATGACTTCCAGATTCCTCCATGTTATGTAATGTTTCAGAGATTCGTCACTGTTCTTTATCGATGCGTAGTATTCCATTGCGTGAATATACCACAATTTATTTACCCATTCATCTGTTGACGGACATCTTGGTTGCTTCCAGCTTTTTGCTATTGTAAACAGAGCTGCAATAAACATGGGTGTGCATGTATCTGTTTCTGTGAAGGCTCTTGTATCTCTAGGGTATATTCCTAGGAGTGGGATTTCTGGGTTGTATGGTAGTTCTATTTCTAACTGTTTAAGATAACGCCAGATGGATTTCCAAAGTGATTGTACCATTTTACAATCCCACCAGCAGTGTATGAGAGTTCCAATCTCTCCGCAGCCTCTCCAACATTTATTACTTTGTGTTTTTTGGATTAATGCCAGTCTAGTTGGTGTGAGATGGAATCTCATCGCAGTTTTAATTTGCATTTCTCTAATGGCTAATGATCGGGAGCATTTTCTCATGTATCTGTTGGCTGCCTGAATATCTTCTTTCGTGAAATGTGTGTTCATATCCTTTGCCCACTTCTTGATTGGGTTGTTTGTCTTTTTGTGGTTGAGTTTTGACAGAATCATGTAGATTTTAGAGATCAGGCGCTGGTCGGAGATGTCATAGCTGAATATTCTTTCCCAATCTGTAGGTGGTCTTTTTACTCTTTTGGTGAAGTCTTTAGATGAGCATAGGTGTTTGATTTTTAGGAGCTCCCAGTTATCGGGTTTCTCTTCATCATTTTTGGTAATGTTTTGTATTCTGTTTATGCCCTGTATTAGGGCTCCTAGGGTTGTCCCTATTTTTTCTTCCATGATCTTTATCGTTTTAGTCTTTATGTTTAGGTCTTTGATCCACCTGGAGTTAGTTTTTGTGCATGGTGTGAGGTATGGGTCCTGTTTCATTCTTTTGCAAATGGATATCCAGTTATGCCAGCACCATTTGTTAAAAAGACTATCATTTCCCCAATTGACTGACACTGGTCCATTGTCAAATATCAGCTGCTCATACGTGGATGGATTTATATCTGGGTTCTCAATTCTGTTCCATTGGTCTATGTGCCTGTTGTTGTACCAGTACCAGGCTGTTTTGACTACTGTAGCTGTATAATAGGTTCTGAAATCAGGTAGAGTGAGGCCTCCCACTTTCTTCTTCTTTTTCAGTAATGCTTTGCTTATCTGGGGGTTCTTTCCCTTCCATATGAAATTAGTGATTTGTTTCTCTATCCCCTTAAAATATGACATTGGTATTTGGATTGGAAGTGCGTTATATGTATAGATGGCTTTTGGTAGAATAGACATTTTTACTATGTTAAGTCTTCCTATCCATGAGCAGGGTATGTTCTTCCAATTAAGTATGTCATTTTGAATTTCTTGTAGCAGAGTTTTATAGTTTTCTTTGTATAGGTCTTTTACATCCTTGGTAAGATTTATTCCTAAGTATTTTATCTTCTTGGGGGCTACTGTGAATGGTATTGATTTGGTTATTTCCTCTTCGGTGTTCTTTTTGTTGATGTAGAGGAATCCAAGGGATTTTTGTATGTTTATTTTATAACCTGAGACTCTTCCAAACTCTTCTATTAGTTTCAGTACTTTTCTGGAGGATTCCTTAGGGTTTTCCATGTATACGATCATGTCATCTGCAAATAGTGATAGCTTTACTTCCTCCTTGCCAATCTGGATACCCTTTATTTCTTTGTCTAGCCTAATTGCCCTGGCTAGGACTTCAAGTACGATGGTGAATAAGAGTGGTGATAAAGGGCATCCTTGTCTGGTTCCCGTTCTCAGGGGAAATGCTTTCAGGTTCTCTCCATTTAGAGTGATATTGGCTGTTGGCTTTGCATAGATGCCCTTTATTATGTTGAGGAATTTTCCTTCAATTCCTATTTTGGTAAGAGTTTTTATCATAAATGGGTGTTGAACTTTGTCAAATGCCTTTTCTGCATCTATTGATAAGATCATGTGGTTTTTATCTTTTGTTTTATTTATGTGATGGATTACATTAATGGTTTTGCTGATATTAAACCAGCCTTGCATACCTGGTATAAATCCCACTTGATCAGGGTGAATTATTTTCTTGATGTGTTGTTGGATTCTATTGGCTAGAATTTTGTTGAGGATTTTTCCATCTATGTTCATGAGGGATATAGGTCTAAAATTTTCTTTTTTTGTAATGTCTTTACCTGGTTTTGGTATCAGGGAGATGGTAGCTTCATAGAATGAGTTGGGTAGTATTCCGTCTTTTTCTATGCTTTGAAATACCTTCAGTAGTAATGGTGTTAAGTCTTCTCTGAAGGTTTGGTAGAACTCTGCAGTGAAGCCGTCTGGGCCAGGACTTTTTTTTGTTGGAAGTTTTTTGATTACCGTTTCAATCTCTTTTTTTGTTATGGGTCTATTTAGTTGTTCTACTTCTGAATGTGTTAGTTTAGGTAGGTAGTATTTTTCCAAGAATTTACCCATTTCTTCTAGGTTTTCAAATTTGTTAGAGTACAATTTTACGTAGTAATCTGAAATGATTCTTTTAATTTCATTTGGCTCTGTTGTGATGTGGTCCTTCTCGTTTCTTATTCGGGTTATTTGTTTCCTTTCCTGTATTTCTTTAGTCAGTCTAGCCAACGGTTTATCAATTTTGTTAATTTTTTCAAAGAACCAGCTTTTGGCTTTGTTAATTCTTTCAATTGTTTTTCTGTTCCTAATTCATTTAGTTCAGCTCTAATTTTTATTATTTGTTTTCTTCTGGTGTCTGATGGATTCTTTTGTTGCTCACTTTCTATTTGTTCAAGTTGTAGGGACAGTTCTCTGATTTTGGCTCTTTCTTCTTTTTGTATGTGTGCATTTATCGATATAAATTGGCCTCTGACCACTGCTTTTGCTGTGTCCCAGAGGTTTTGATAGGAAGTATTTTCATTCTCATTGCTTCCTAAGAATTTCCTTATTCCCTCCTTGATGTCCTCTATAACCCAGTCTTTTCTCAGGAGGGTATTGTTCATTTTCCAAGTATTTGATTTCTTTTCCCTAGTTTTTCTGTTATTGATTTCTAGCTTCATTGCCTTGTGGTCTGAGAAGATGCTTTGTAATATTTCGATGTTTTGGAATTTGCAGAGGTTTGTTTTATGACCTAATACGTGGTCTATTCTAGAGAATGTTCCATGTGCGCTAGAAAAAAAAGTATACTTTGCTGCAGTTGGGTGGAGAGTTCTGTATAAGTCAATGAGGTCAAGTTGGTTGATTGTTGTAGGTAGGTCTTCCGTGTCTCTATTGAGCTTCTTACTGGATGTCCTGTCCTTCTCCAAAAGTGGTGTGTTGAAGTCTCCTACTATAATTGTGGAGGTGTCTATCTCACATTTCAATTCTGTTAAAATTTGATTAATGTATCTTGCAGCCCTGTCATTGGGTGCATAAATATTTAATATGGTTATGTCTTCCTGATCAATTGTCCCTTTTATCATTATATAGTGCCCTTCTTTATCCTTTGTGGTGGATTTAAGTCTAAAGTCTATTTTGTCAGAAATTAATATTGCTACTCCTTTTTTGCTTATTGTTTGCTTGATATATTTTTTCCACCCTTTGAGTTTTAGTTTGTTTGTGTCTCTAAGTCTAAGGTGTGTCTCTTGTAGGCAGCATATAGATGGATCGTGTTTCTTTATCCAGTCCGTGACTCTCTGTCTCTTTATTGGTGCATTTAGTCCATTTACATTCAGCGTAATTATAGATAAATAAGTTTTTAGTGCTGTCATTTTGATGCCTTTTCATGTGTGTTGTTGGCCATTTCATTTTTCCACATGCTTTTTTGTGCTGAGACGTTTTTCTTAGTAGCTTGTGAGGTCCTCATTTTCATAATGTTTAACTTTATGTTTGTTGAGTCATTACGTTTTTCTTGGCTTTTCTCTTGAGTTATGAAATTGATATTCCTTTTTGTGGTTACCTTATTATTTACCCCTGTTTCTCTAAGTAAAAACCTAACTTGTATCGTTCTATATCGCCTTGTATCACTCTCCATCTGGCAGTTCAATGCCTCCTATATTTAGTCCCTCTTTTTGATTATTGTGATCGTTTATCTATTGATTTCCATGATTTCCTGTTATGTGAATTATTTTGTTTATTTATTTATTTTTTAGAATTAATCTTTGTCTGTTTTTGTGCTTTCCCTATTTGAGTTGCGTTCATATCAGGACGGTCTGTTTTGTGACCTTGTATTGTGCTGGTACCTGATATTATTGGTCATCAGGCCAAACAATCTCCTTTAGCATTTCTTGCAGTCTTGGTTTAGTTTTTGCAAATTCTCTAAACTTGTGTTTGTCTGTAAATGTCTTAATTTCTCCTTCATATTTCAGAGAGAGTTTTGCTGGATATATGATCCTTGGCTGGCAGTTTTTCTCCTTCAGTGCTCTGTATACATCGTCCCATTCCCTTCTTGCCTGCATGGTTTCTGCTGAGTAGTCTGAACTTATTCTTATTGATTCTCCCTTGAAGGAAACCTTTCTTTTCTCCCTGGCTGCTTTTAAAATTTTCTGTTTGTCTTTGGTTTTGGCAAGTTTGATGATAATATGTCTTGGTGTTTTTCTTTTTGGATCAATCTTAAATGGGGTTCGATGAGCATCTTGGATAGATATCCTTTCTTCTTTCATGATGTCAGGGAAGTTTTCTGTCAGGAGTTCTTCAACTATTTTCTCTGTGTTTTCTGTCCCCCCTCCCTGTTCTGGGACTCCAATCACTCACAAGTTATCCTTCTTGATAGAGTCCCACATGATTCTTAGGGTTTCTTCATTTTTTTAATTCTTTTCTCTGATTTTTTTTCAGCTATGTTGGTGTTGATTTCCTGGTCCTCCAGAAGTCCCAGTCTACATTCTAATTGCTCGAGTCTGCTCCTCTGACTTTCTATTGCGTTGTCTAATTCTGTAATTTTATTGTTAATCTTTTGGATTTCTACATGCTGTCTCTCTATGGATTCCTGCAACTTATTAATTTTTCCACTATGTTCTTGAATAATCTTTTTGAGTTCTTCAGCAGTTTTATCAGTGTGTTCCTTGGCTTTTTCTGCAGTTATCCTAATTTCATTTGTGATATCTTTAACCATTCTGTAAATTAGTTTTTTATATTCTGTATCTGATGATTCCAGGATTGTATCTTCATTTGGGAAAGATTTTGATTCTTTTGTTTGGGGGGTTGGAGAAGCTGTCATGGTCTGTTTCTTTCTGTGGTTTGATATGGACTGCTGTCTCCGAGCCATCTCTGGGGAACTAGATTTTCCAGGTAATCAGCTAAAAAAAAAATGCAGTCAGATCCCTATCTGAATTTGCCCTCTGGCTCAGGGTATTCGGATGTTAATGGATCCACCTGGGGAGGGTGGGGGAGGGATCAGAGAGCTAGGAGTGTAGCACCACAGAATATAGAGCTGATCCCCGCGTTCACGCTCCGCCCCCGTCCGCCAAAATCCCAGCGGGACGGCTCCCCGGCTGGGATGCTACTCTCCCCACTCCAAGACCAGTCACTTCCTCCCGGGGACTTCTCCCTCCGGTGCGCCGCACTGCTCGCGCGAACTGGGTGCGCGTCTCCCGCACGAACGGGTGGGCCCGCCCCCGGGGTCTATTCAGGGGAATATAATTGGACCCCGCGCTCACGCCCCGCCCGCGCACGCCCAAATCCCAGCGGGACGGCTCCCCGGCTGGGACGCTGCTTTTCCCGCTCCGAGACCTGTCACTTCCTCCCGGGGACTTCTCCCTCCGGTGCGCCGCACCGCTCACGCGAACTGGGTGGGCATCACCGGCACGTCCAGGTGGGCCCGCCCCCTGGTTCAATTCAGGGGAATATAACTGATCCCCACACTCACACCCCGCCTGCTTTAGCCAAAATCCCAGCGGGACGGCTCCCCGGCTGGGACGCTGCTCTCCCCACTCCAAGACTAGTCACTTCCTCGTGGGGACTTCTTCCGTCGGTGCGCCGCACCACACGCGCGAACTGGGTGGGCGTCCCCTGTACGAACGTGTGGGCCCCGCCCCGGGGTCGCTTTAGGGAAATATAGCTGATCCCGTTGCTCGCGCCACGCCCGCTTCCCATCAAACTCCCGGCGGGACGGCTCCCTGGCTGGGACGCTGTTCTCCCCGCTCCAAGATCCGTCACTGCCTCCGGGGTGCTTCTCCCAACGACTGCGCCGCTACGCCACCCAGGCCAACCAGCTAGACTTCCTCCCGGGATGGGTTCGGGGGGGTAGGGCTGTGCCCCTTGTCTGTGCCGTCTGCCCCCCTGGGCTCTGCCCCAGATCGGGCTCCGAAGGTCACCTGCCTGGTATGCTGGCTCCTATTTCTGAAAACGGTCGCTGTCTGCCCATATTTGTTCGTTTTCCGTCTCTAAGTCTGTGTTTGTTGTTCAGAGTTCGTAGATTGTTATGTATGTGATCGATTCACTTGTTTTTCCGAGTCTTTGTTGCAAGAGGGATCCGCGGTAGCGTCCTCCTAGTCCGCCAACTTGGCCCCGCCTCTCTACTACCCTTTTAACCAACCTAATCAACTTCCAGTTTTCACAGACTAATAGACTTGAGGAAGGGGAAATACCAAACACCATCTAACCTGCCACATAGAGGGAAAATTGCCTCACTTCAGTCCTCATCAAACATACCAAAAAAAAAAAAAAAACCAGTGCTGTCAAGTCGATTCCGACACACAGTACCCTATAGGACAGAGCAGAACTGCCCCATAGAGTTTCCAAGGCGTGCCTGGCAGATTCGAACTGCCGACCCATTAGTTAGCACCCGTAACACTTAACCACTACGACACCACGGTTTCCTCATCAACCACAGGCTTGACAAAAACGTAGAAACACACACAGACTGAAAAGACTGGGTAAACAACAGGAGAAGGCTCAGATATGGCACTCATGTTCGAATTATTAGACCAGGAAATTAAAATAGCTATGATAATATGATAAGGGCTCTGGGTAAAAAGTGGACAACATGCAACAGTAAAACGGTAATGATAGTCAACAGACTGAAACTCTAGGAAATATTCTAAAAAATATGAGAAATGAAAAACAGTAACAGAAAGGAAAAATGGCACTGACTCGCTTATTAGTAGGTTGCACATGTTCAAGGAAAGAATCAGTAAGGTTGAAGATTTGTCAGTGGAAACTTGTCAAATTGAAAAGAAAAAAGAGTGAAAGAGAATAGGAACCTTGGACAATTGCAAAAGGTCTAACATATGCATAGAGGGAATACCAGAAGGAGAAGAGAGAAAGGAACAGAGGAAATATGTGAAGTTTTCATGGCAGAGTATTATCCAAAACTGTTGCCAGACACCAAATCGCAGACCGAGGAACACAAACAACACCAAGCAGGATAAATACCAAAACATCTAAACGTAGGAATATCACATTGAAAGTGCAGATAATTACACAAAGAGGAAAAACTTACATCAACAAGAGGAAACAAAAACACTACACCTGTAAAGGAACAAGGATTAGAATTCATCAGACCTTCCCAGAAACCATGCAAGCAAGAAGAGTGTGCAGTGATAAACGTAAAGTGTGAAAAGAAAACTCTAGCTGAACACAAGCTAAACAACAGATATTTCAGTGACCACATGTAAACAAGAATACGTTCTTTCCAAAAAGTCACTAAACAAATAATATAACCTTCAAGAATTTAATATAAAAAAAAAATTAAAAGGGAAGGGTGCATAATCTGATTTCCAGGTTACCACTTTATAATATTAAAATGTCCACTTTAAAAAAAAATAATCACAACACATACAAGAAAAAGAAAATTTGTTCCATTCAAAGGAACAAAATAAACTGACAGAAAATGTTCCAGTCCACACGTCAGACTGACTAGAAGAAGACTTCAAAATGACTGTCTTAAACATGCCTAAAGAGACAAAGGAAAACATGGAGAAATAACTAAAGGAAATCAGGAAATTTATGAAAGAAAATGAGACTACAAATAAATAGAAAGCATAAAAAGAAACCAACAAAAATTCAGCAGCTCAGTAGTGCAACTACTGAAATAAAAATTTACAAGAGAATGCAAACATTTCAGTGGGAAGAAGAAACTATCAACAAATTTGGAAAAAGGGAAACCGAAATTACTGATTCTCAAGAGCACCAAAAAAAATGAAAGAAAGTAAACAAAGCCTATGAGATCAGCTAGACACAATCAAGATGACCAGCTCTGGTACTCCTGAAGGAGAAGAGGGGGAGAAAGTGACAAAAATCATACTTGAAAAAATGATAACTGAAAAGTTTAAAAGTTTGATGATAGATGTGAATCTACAAAACCAAAAAAAAATTTTTTTCAAGGAAAATACACTTAAAAAAAGCAGAACACTCCTATTAAAGGGAAATCTAGAACATCACTCTTTTTCCAAAAAAAGAAAATATTTAGGAATAAATTCAACTTAGGAGGCAAAAGCTTATACACTGAAAACTACAAAATACTGCTGAAAGAAATTCAAGAAGACCTAAATAAATGGAAAAGAATACCGTTTTCATGCAATGGAGGACTTAATATTGTCAAAATGGCAATTTTACCAAATCAATCTACAGATTCTGTGTAATTCCAATGAAAATTCTAAAAGCCATTTTCAACAGAAATGAAAAAACCAAACCTCAAGTTCATCTTGAATTGCTAGGTGCCCTGAATGGCTAAAATAATCTTCAAACACACGGATCAAAGTCACATGACTCACACTTCTCAACTTCAAAACAATTGCAAAGCTGCAGTAATCCAAACTGTGTGCTATTGCCCTGTGAATAGACATACAGACCAACAGAATGGAATTCAAACTCTACAAATAAACCCAATCATATCTGGTCAATTCATTTTCAACACGGATGCCAAATCCATTCAATGGGAAAAGAAGAGTCCTTTCAACAAATGGCACAAAGAAAACTGGAATTCCACATGCAAGAGAATGAAGCTCAACTTCTACCTCACACCATACAAATAACTGAAAATGATCAGTCAACTAACTAAAGATAACAACTAAAGTCATAACATTCTTAAATATGGGAAATTATAGAGATTTGACAAATGATATTTACATATGACACAAAAAGCATAAACAACAAGATAAAAAACTGGATTACAATGAAATTACAAATTTTGTCCATCACTGTTTAGGAAGCATTGAGTTTCTGTTTATAGGACAGAAAATTCAGCAATGGATATTGGTGACAGTTGCTCAACATTATTGATTTAAGTGGTGTCACTGAACTGTGTTCTTGAAGATGCTGAATTGGAAAATGGTTTCTTTGTACAGTTTTTCAACAATAAAAAAGGTAAAAATAGTCTTTAAGAACTAAACACGTTCTAAGGGAAAAACAGACATTATCAAGAAATTAAAAACAAACACTAGGGGGTGGAGCCAAGATGGCAGAATATAGAGCCGCTTCTGTCCAGCCCTCTTTACAACAAAGACCTGAAAAAACAAGCGAAACCAGTATATTTGTGAGAAGCTTGGAGCCCTGAGCATCAAAGGCAACCTTAGACAATGAACTGTGGTGCAGGGGAAGGAAGAGACAGTTAAGAAGCGTAGAGGAATTACCGGACGTGAATCGCGGGGAGCCCTCAGGCACCATTCCCAGAGCGACTGCGGTGGTGGCAATGGCGGTGGACAGCTGGACCTAGCTTTCACCTGCAGTTTCCGCAGAGAGAAGCAGCGGGCCACACAGCCTGCTCACATCTCCGGAACCTGAGGAGAAGGGCGCTCTCGGCAAAAGCTAAGTACTTGAGTATATTTTACCGCCTCCCCCACCCCCAACCCAGCTTCAGCGGCCAAATCCCTGGGCCTGAGATAGACCCTAGCGAGCACCTGGACTCGTCCTCCTGGCCTTATGGAAGGAAAAAATTTGTAACTGCGGGGAATAGATAATTTGCTACCTCCATTAACTGGGGGAGGTCAGGACAGAAGTAGCTCCTGTCCAGGCATAAACCGTCCGTGGACCCTGAGCACCTTTCCCTTCTGCATGGACCTGTATGGGCCTATTTCGGAAGAATGGGCCCTTGTTGGCAAACTACAACAATTTTAGCGGTGTGGTGGACAGGTGGGTATTTGACGTTTGACATTGCTTTGCCTATTAAACAAGGTCCTCACCTACCTAAAACAGGCTCCTAAGGACTGGTGGCTCCATTTGGGTTGCCCAGCCATGTGCGAAAGTGGTCCAGGGAAAACTGCTACCTACTAGTCCTTACAACAAAAATTTTGGGTGCCCATGGACCCTTTGCAGAGCTCACCCACCACCAAGATCTAGGGAACAGAGAAGCATTATCCTCAGAGATACTGGGGGATCAGTTCTCAGCCCCCTGCCTTGTTCAGAGCTTGACCCCTTGCTGCGATCAGATACCGGTATATACGGCAATCACCCCTGCCCTTCTAAGACTGTAGGACAGAGCCTGTACCACACACTTCGTATCAGTTAACTGGAAAACTGAGCTCAATTTATACAAGAAAACTGAATGGACTCCTAGACTGATATACCTGATAACACCTCTACTCAGCTAAGGACAGGACACCAGAGTTGCAAAGGCAAAAATAATCAAGCTAGCTCATTCAAGCAATCCATAGGGGTATACCAAAACAAAAAAAGGCAAGCACCTATAACACAGTAAGCAAGCATAAACTAATACAATAACTGATAGATGGCTTGGACACAACAGTCAATATCAAATCACATAAAGAAACAGGCCATGATCACCTCAACATGCTCTCAAAACAAAGAATCCAGGGATCTTTTAGATGAAAGTGCATTCCTGGAATTACCAGATGCAGAATACAAAAGGTTAATATACAGAACGCTTCAAGACATCAGGAAGGAAATGCTGCAATATGCAGAACAAGCCAAGGAACACATAGAAAAAGGAACTGAAGAAATCAGAAAGATTATTCAGGAACATAAAGAAAAGTTTAATAAGCTGGAAAAATCCATAGACAGACAGCAATCAGAAATTCAGAAGATTAACAATAAAATTACAGAATTAGATAACTCAATCGAAAGACACAGGAGCACAAGTGAGCAAGTAGAAGCTAGAATTTCTGAACTCGAAGATAAATCACTTGGCACTAATATATTTGAAGAAAAATCAGATAAAAGAATTTTTAAAAATGAAGAAACCTTAAGAATCATGGGGGACTCTATCAAGAGAAATGGCCTACGACTGGTTGGAGTGCCAGAACAAGGAGGGATAACAGAAAATACAGAGAAAATTGTTGAGGATTTGTTGCCAGAAAACTTCCCTGATACTGTGAAAGATGAGAAGATATCTATCCAAGATGCTCATCGAACTCCACATAAAAAAAAAGGTAGATCTTAAAAGAAAGTCACCAAGACATATTATAATCCAGCTTGCCAAAACCAAAGATAAAGAGACAAGTATAAGAGCAGCGAGGGATAAAAGAAAAGTCACCTACAAGGGAGAGCCAATAAGAATAAGCTCGGACCTCACAGCACAAACCATACAGACAAGAAGGCAATGGGATTACATATTTAAAGAATTCCAGGAAAAAAAATTACCTACAAAGAATCATATATCCATCAAAACTGTCTCTTAAATATGAAAGTGAAATTAAGACATTTCCAGATAAACACAACTTGAGGGAATTCATAAAAACCAAAAGTACACTGAACAGCAAACCAGAAAGTTGCCGGTTTAACTCCACAGAGATGACTTGAAAGAAAGGTCTGCCATCTAGTTCTGAAACATCTTGAAGCTGAAAAAATCAGAATAAGTCCACAAGAGCCAAAGCACGACCTTGAGATTGTCCCACCTGAATTTACAGACCATATCAAGAACAGATTCACTGATTGAACACTAATGACCGAAGACCAGATGCATTGTGGAATGACATCAAGGACATCGTACATGAAGAAAGGAAGAACGCATTAAAAAGACAGGAAAAAAAGGCAAAAATGGATGACTCTGAAGCTTGCTCTTGAAAGCTGAGTAGCTAAGGTGAAAGGAAGAAATGATGAAGTAAAAGAACTGAACAGAAGATTTGAAGAGTGTCCTGAGAAGACAAAGTAAAGTATTACAATAAAATGTCCAAAGACCTGGAGACGGAAAACCAAACAGTAGAATGCGCTCAGCATTTCTCAAGCTCAAAGAACTGACGAAAAATTCAAGCATCGAGTGGCAATATTGAAGGATTTTATGGGAATATGCTAAATGATGCCGGAAGCATCAAAAGAAGATGGAAGGAATACAGAGTCACTGTACCAAAAAGAACAGAACGACGTTCAACCATTTCAGGTGGAAGCATATCCTCAAGAAACAATGGCCCTGAAGGAAGAGGTCTAAGCTGCACTGAAAGCACTGGCAAAACACGAGGCACCAAGAACTGACAGACTACCAATTGAGATGTTTCAATAAATGGATGCAGTGCTGGAAGCCCTCACTCGCCTATACCAAGAAATCTGGAAAACAGCTAGCTGGCCAGCCAACTCGAAGAGACCCTTACTTGTAGCCATTCCAAAGAAAGGTGATCCAACAAAATGCAGAGATTATCAAAAAAAGATCATTAATACCACACACGAGTAAAATTCTGCTGAAGATCACTGCAGTGCAATTAATTTTATGTGAGGTCTTGCTAGCCATGGTCTTGTAGCTCCACCCAGGTGACTGAGCAGGACTGTGTGATAGGGTAGTTGTGGCCTATTGAGGGGACTGGTCAGTTTTTCCTTAAAAGAGAGCCATTTCCAGACCAGAGAGGATCCTACCACCACCAAGGAAGAACAGCCATGAGCAGACAGCATTTACTTTGTATCCAGGATTCCCATGCTGAGAAACTCTGGGAGACAGGAGACAGAGAGAGAGCAAGCTCTAACCCTGAAGATGGTGAGAAGTGATGGCAGGAGAGAGCTGGAAGCAGGAGACAGCACAGTGGCCTCCCCGGCCCATGAAGAGAGAAAGCTGATTATCTTTGGGCAGAGACTGAGGGTCAGGGAGAAGCATGCCTGTGAGCACAGCTGCGAAAAGCCTACCCAGATGGAAGAACTGTATCCAGAGTGTTCTTGAGCCGGAACTATAACTGTTACTTCCCTGCTAACCTCAAAATTGGGAGCACGGTCTCTGAGTTCTGTGTGCCCATTACATGAACTATCGAACCCAGCGGACAGTGCTATGGGACGTACGGTTGGTGTCAGAATTAGTAAAGAGGGCAGACAGAGGAGGCATGTCTGACTCCTGCCTCATAGGAATCAGCTGATCTTGATTCTCCTTCCCCTTGTTAAGTTGTGGAGGTCAGAAACAGCTCCCACGCCACTTTCACAATCATTCAAAAAAGTGGCTGCAGCAGTACATCGATGGGGAACTGCCAGAAATTCAAGTCAGATTCAGAAGAGGATGTGGAACAAAGGATACCATTGCGGATGTTACATGGATCCTGGCTGAAAGCAGAGAATGACAGAAACATGTTTACCTGTGTTTTATTGACAATGCAAAGGCATTCAACTGTGTGGATCATAACAAATCATGGATAACACCATGAAGAATGGGAATTCCAGAATACTTAATTGTGCTCCTGAGGAACCTGTAAATAGACCTAGAGGCAGTCATTCAAACACAACAAGGAGATACTGCTGGTTTAAAGCCAAGAAAGGTGTGTGTCAGGATTGTATCATTTCAGTATACTTATTTAATCTGTATGCTGAGAAAATAATCCAAGAAGCTGGACAATATGATGAAGAACACAGCATCAGGATTAGAGGAAGGCTCATTGTCATGGATTAAATTATGTCCCCCCAAAAATGTGTATATCAACTTGGTTAGGTCATGATTCCCAGTATGCTATGATTGTCCTCCATT
Organism: Loxodonta africana; assembly: GCF_030014295.1. Lineage (NCBI taxonomy): Eukaryota > Metazoa > Chordata > Mammalia > Proboscidea > Elephantidae > Loxodonta > Loxodonta africana. The sequence goes on from NC_087344.1 coordinate 20,368,096, forward strand.
TTGTGATTGTAATTTTATGTCGAGAGGATTAGGGTGGGATTGTAACACCACCCTCACTCAGGTCACCTCCCTGATCCAAGGTAAAGGGAGTCTCCCTGGGATGTAGCCTGCACCACATTTTCTCTCTTAAGAGATGAAAGGAAAGGGAAGTTAGCAGAAAGTTCGGGACCTCATACCACCAAGAAAGCAGCACCAGGAGCAGAGTGCGTCCTTTGGACATGGGGTCCCTGCACCTGAGAAGCTCCCCCGACCAGGGAACATTGAGGACAAAGACCTTCCTCCAGAGCCCACAAGAGAAAAAGCCTTCCGCTGGAGCTGAAGCCCTGAGTTTGGACTTGTAACCTACTAGACTGGGAGAAAATAAATTTCTCTTTGTTAAAGCCATCCACTTGTGATATTTCTGTTAAAGCAGCACTAGATGACTAAGACACTCGTTAACAACCTGTGATATGCAAATGATACACCCTTGCTTGCTGAGAGTGAAGAAGACTTGAAGCACTTACAGATGAAGATCAAAGATTACAGCCTTCAGTATGGATCACACCTCAACATAAAGACAACAAAATCCCTTCCAACTGGACTAATTAGAAAATTATGATAAATGGAGAAAATATTGAAGTTATGAAGAATTTCATTTTACTTGGATCCACAATCAACGCCCACAGAAGCAGCAGTCAAGAAACCAAAGGACGCACTGCCTTGAGTAAATCTGCGGCAAAAGACCTCTTTAAAGTGTTAAAAGCACAGATGTCACCTTAAGTACTAAGGTGTGCCTGACCCAAGACATGGTGTTTCCAGTCACCAGATATTCATGTGAAAACTGGACAATGAATAGGGAAGACCGAAGGAGAACTGATGACTTTGAATTTTGGGCTTGGCCACGATTATTGAATTTTGAATATTCTTGGACTAGCAGAAGAATGAAAAAATCTGTCTTGGTAGCAGTACAGCCAGAATGCTCATTACAAGAAAGGTGGCAAGACTTCATCTCACCACATACTTTGGTAATGTAATCAGACGAGACTACTCTCTGAAGTAGGACATCATCCTTGGTATGGTAGAGGGTCACGGAAAAAGAGGAACCACCTCAGTGAGATGGATTGACACAGTGGCTGCAAATATGGGCTCTGGTATAAAATTTTTGTATAACAATTATGGGAATGGCAAAGGACTGGGTGCAGGACTGTTCCGCTGTTCATACCGTCACTATGATTCAGAACCCACTCAATGGCACCTAACAAAAACAACAAATTTTGATGTCGAGCATGGCTCTTTAAAAGTGACTTTTAAGGAAGACCTATCTGGTCATGTGTGCAGGGAGCTCAAATATGTCTTCAAAAATACCTTCCACTGTACTGTCTTTCCTGCTCAAAAAGACCATTTGGGAGTGTCCATGCAGAGTGGCCGCTTGTTCTCATATTGCAATGGGCGTATTGAGTTACATGTTTTCATTTCCCGGTTTACACTAGGGAAAGTATTCAGTCTTTCATCATTAAGTAGAAAGGCAGACATAGGTATGTGGATATGCAAATTCAAATCCAACCAAACCTGTTGCTGTCCATTCCGACGCATAGGGACTCGATAGGACAGAGTAGACCTGAACCGTAGGGTTTCCAAAGATCAGTTGTTGGATTCGAACTGCCAAAAGCAGTGGAGCTCTTAACCGCTTCTGCACCAGGGGCCCATATGCAAACCAACCTTGAGAAAAATAAAATGCTTTCAAAATTTGGTATACTGCTGCAGTAATGAAGGAAGTGTTGTATTGATTTAAGGACAATCAAGTAGATCAAGGAATGAAACCGAGTCCAGAATTTGGCCCACATTAACTTTGCTGTTCTTACGTGCCTTAGAGTCGATTCTGCTCAAAATGACCTTCCACATACAACACAAGGAAGCACTGCCAAGTCCCCTGTGACAACCTCACAATTTTTGCTATGTTTGAGCCCAGTGTTAAAGCCCCTGTGTCAATAATTCTCGTGGAGGGTCCTTACTTTTCTCAGAGACTCTCTACCTCACCAAGCATGATGTACTTCTCCAAGGACTGGTCCCTCTTGATACCATGTCCTAACTACATGAGACAAGTTGACACCACTCCGCCCAACAGAACCACACCCAGACCAGCCTCTGCGGTCCTGACTTGGCTGCCAGGGAAAAAAACTGTGGGAGGAGAAAGGGACTTGAGAGGTTGTAGTCACCTGCTTCCCAAGCCTAAGGATTCCCGCTGACCGCTCAGCAAAGCCCAGGGTCTGGGGCTGTGAGGAGCCCGCCTGTCCCGAAGGCCTCCAGCTCCTGTGAACTAGGGGTAGGGCGGCCAAAACCTCTAAGGTCACTGGGAGGGTCAGGAGTGAAAGGCAGGGTCCTGAGCTGGGGAGGTGGAGATGAAACGCGACAGGGAGTCCAGGCGGCACATGCCTGCCAGGCATGGACGGTCCGACTCAGGGCCGGTGGGAAGGGCTAGAGCCACGACTGGAACCATGGCCGCTGAGCACCCGCTGCCAGTACTTCATGCACTTCCGCTTCTGGAGCAAGTCTCGGGGCACACTCACCTCCTCCTGAGAAGCCGCCTAAGTGTGTCCTGGGAAGAGGGGCCACGGAGGCTGAAGGGGATGGGGTGGGGCGGGGCACAGTGGACGGGGCCGAAGGGTGGGCGAGAAGAAGAACAGTGACTCCTGGGGCCAGGGTCACAGCACCTTAGGTGCCTCTGGGAGGAGGCAAGGGAATTGAAATGGGAGGATCTGGGAACAAGAGCTCTCTGCCCATTTTTAAATTGAGTTGTTTGTCCTTTTTGTTGGTGACTGTCATGAGCTGTTTAGATATTATACATATTTTGGATATTGAACCCTTATTTCCCAGATAGTTTCCAAAATTTTCTTCCATTCTGTAGGTTTTCACTTTCTTGATAATGCTCTTTGATGCACAAACGGTTTTCATTTTGTTGAATTCCAACTGACCTCTATTTTGTTGCTCAAATTTTGGTGTCACATCTAAGAATCTCCCTGAGAATCAGCCATTGAAAACCCGCCGGAACACAGTTATACTCCGACACACTTAGGGTTGCCATGGTCTGAATACCCTGGATGGCAACTGGTTTTTCTCTAGGCTCTTTCTACTGCCTGTGTTTTCTGTCTCCCTCTACAGGTGACTTTCTATAGCTTACCACAATTCCAGGTGGTGGTAGTAGGAGCACATAGTCTTATAGCCAAAAAAGCTGGGAATTCTCTGCCCTGTTTTCAGTACCTGGGTCAACAGATAGGTCATGGGTTCAGCCCATCATTGTGCACATATTAATGTGAGACTAGCCTCTGGATATTGCTAATAGATGTCAGTGGTTAAGGAACTAGGGTCACATGTGAGGTTTCAGGAAAAGGCCAGCCAGGAGAGGGCAGTTATGGACTTTCTACTAAAATTAGGTTACCACAGCAAGCTAAACAGAGTTAGACTGCTTATCTTGTGCAGTGCTCTGGCTAACGTCATAGGCAAATGCTGGCTAACGTCATAGACAAATGCTGGCTAACGTCATAGACAAATTTGGGCTGATTAGCAACCATATATTCTTCCTTGTGAAAAAATCTGTAGTTCAGCCATCAAATTAGATCCTGGACCATGTGAAACTCAACATGGAATACTTTCAAGTGGGCCTAAGTATTTCAAGAATAGGCATCAATTCTATTATACATTTGATTCTTTTCTGTACCTGTTTATTGTTTTCCGTGGGAGAGCACCTGCCCTATCATCTCCACCCTAGAAGAAATTCTTCTAGCACACCCATTTATATAACGTTAGTAGCCTTGGAGGTAGCATGCCAATAAATTTTGCCCAAGTTGACTCTGCTTCTCAGATTTTCATGTTTGGCTCTGTCTCCTGTACAGTGGGATATCCATATTTTTTAAGAATTCCCCAGGAGAGTAACATCAGGCATGAATTTCCAACAAATATTTCTATATTAATGGATTTCATAGGCCTAGCACACACTGGATGCAGGCAGTTGTCAATTTGGTTACAATCTCCCATATGAAGAGTGCTTAGATAGCTCCATGGGATTAAATCCATTTTCCATAAGAAATTTCTTTGCTATAACCCCCCAGCAGCCATGACTGATTACTGTGGGTGCGGCCAGAATTACAGTTGCTATAGAACATACAAATATTGACTGTTATAAAAAAAAAAAAAACTTCTGTTTTGACAGTATGACAAGATTAAACTAGGGAAGAACTTCCAAGCTAGTTGCAGTTCTTGATTTTTTGAGAGATGCTTTGCTCTACCTAATTTATACCACATACATTGTCTTCCTTGCATACACTGATTAGTGAACACTGCCCTTGATCACTTGGTTAGTGGGATTCATTTCTGCCTCAGGAAAAGGGCTTGTACTGGTGGGGGAGAGAGAGCATTATAATTAGTAGGAAAATAGGCCAATACTTCTAAGGGCAGACATTGTTGACAGGATTTACATTGTGAAAAATATATAGTGCAGCTTAAGAAAGAGCAAGAGCTTGCCAAAGTGATGCGGGGGCGTTTCAAATATTGAGTTCCAATCACTTAAGGCTGTCCAGAGTCATTCTCCGAATTTATTCTCCAGCTGAATCGATGGACCCCCATTATCAATTTCTACATCATTCCCAATACCTCCTCCTTTTCCTACTAGCCACTTGTACTGATATACAAAATGTGACGCTGAGCTGGCAAAACAAGACATGTATTTCTGCAAATAAAACTGAATAAATCTCAGTGGCCCCCTGCCATTCCTGGCTGCTGACAGAGGGAGAGGCTGGGGTCCCAATCTGAGGCAAACTCGGCTGGTCAGCAATCTCTTGCAGCTTCTCCACATTCAAGAAGCTTAGTTTTGACACTCCCTGGAGGAAACCGGTTCCCTCTGGGCTCCACCACTGCTGCTGATGGTGTGGGATGAGGAAGAAGCCTCACAGACACACTGGAGAAATGTTCTAAACTGCAGCACGTCACTGTTGCTCACCCTGGAGCACAGTTCAGAGTCCTGGTTGGGCTGCACCGAGTCTATCCTGGATTCGTGTTGCAGGTAGGACTGGGCTAGGGAGACTGAGGTACAAGCAGATGCCATGGAGGCCCCTGATCCTGAATCAGATAGACTATCCAAAGCATTGTGGATGTTGCCCTGGCCAAGTCTAGTCTTCACTAAAGGTGTGGAATTGCCACTTCCCTGTTTGCTGGTGAAGACGTTGCTATTCACACAGGGGACAGGAGTAGTCTTCTTTCTCTCCAGGATGGGTAGAGAGCTGACAGGTGTGCTGTTGTGCTGCTCCTCTTCTGCCCTGACTCCTGGTCCTCCTCAGGCCACTTATTTTTTGGCATAATTGCAGGAGGAATCTTAGGTAGGCCTCATGGACTAAATTATGTCCCCCCCAAAATGCATGTTATCACCTTAGCTGGGTCATGATTCCCTCTATTCTGTGATTGTCCTCCATTCCGGGATTGTAATTTTACGTTAAAGAGGATTAGGATGGGATGGTACCACCACTCTTACCCAGGTCACATCCCTGATCCAATGTAAAAGCAGTTACCCTGGGGTGTGGTCTGTACCACCTCTAATGTCTCAAGAGATAAAAAGGGAAGGGAAGCAAGCAGAGAGTTGGGGACCTGATACCACCAATAAGGCAGCACCAGGAGCGAAATGCATCCTTTGGACCCGGTGTCCCTGCACCTGAGATGCTCCTCTATCAGGGGAAAATTGATGAGAAGACTGACAGAGAAAGAAAGTCTTCCCCTGGAGCTGACACCCTGAATTTGGACGTTTCTCCTACTGTACTGTGAAAAAATAAATTTCTCTTTGTTAAAGCCATCCACTTGTGGTATTTCTATTACAGCAGTGCTAGATGACTAAGACAGTCGGAATGGCAGGCTCGCTCTACCTCCTCTGCTTGGATTAGCACAAGAGGGTACACTGTACACCATGGGATGAACATCCACTGCAGGCTGCTATGGCCCTCTGTCTCAGGTGTTTTATGACCCAGGAACAGATAGGTGACTATCACAACACTGTACTTTGGCATCATCAATAAGCACTGAATCTCTTGCCATGTGTAACACATCACCTCAACCCACTGGGGGCACTATAATCTGGGAGTGCTCCACATACAGCTTTTGTTCTTCATGACCCACCATCATCCACGGATGTGTCAGAATTGCCTCTGAAGTACCTCTCTCAATAGGGTCATGAATGAAAATTTTGCTCAGCAGGTGTTCATACTGCATAGTCATATGGAAGGGAAAGTCCCTTCACTACCTCCTGCCATAGCATCATGAAGGCATTTCCAACAAGAGGCAGGGATCCACCTACCAACAAATACAAGATGACTCCCAGGCTCAACACGTCCACTGGGGGGTCTGTCATACTTTTCTCCCTGAAGAGTTCTAGGGCAGAATAAAGGAAGGGAGACTGCCACAGGAGGTATACAGCTTGTTGCCCAGGCTGAATTCATTTCCAAGGTCAAGACCTGAAAGTTTGCTGTGCCTTTTCTTATCCAATAGTAGGTTGTCTGTTTTCAGGCCCCTCTGAACCATACCCTTTTTATGACAATCCTGCACCGCTGACACTATCTGGCAGAATTTGGTGGCTTGAGCCCCTTTTTCCCTCATCCTGCCATGAGCCCTTGCATGATGAAACACCTCCCCTACGCTCACTTAATCCATCACTATGTGGAGTGTGTTCTCATTCTTGATGACTTCAAACAATTTCACAGTAAACACTCCCACAGCTCCATGAAGGCATTTCCACCAAAAGGCAGGGATCCACTCACCAACAAATACAAGATGACTCCCAGGCTCCACATATCCACTGGGAAGTCCATCGTACTCTTCTCCCTTGAAGAGTTCTAAGGCAGAATAAAGAAAAGGTATAAGTGAAAGCCTTCATAATATTTACCTCTCAGCATAGTCTGTGGATGCTGCAAGAGGTTGCTGGGTCTCCCTTAATGATCATACCTTATTCCCAGTGAGGAGCTTTGGCCAACTTCACCTTGGTGAAGGTACCTTTGCAGAGGTTTTTGAGCATCTGGTAGTCTCACACATGGATGTCCACCTCATAAGAAATGGCTGAGAGGGCCCTGCATCATCTTGGACTTGGGGCAAGTCTTACTTAAAAATTTTTTTTTTTTTTTTTAAATCTTACTTAGCTTAGGGCAATCGGGTCCCAACATAGGATTCAAAGTGGTAAAAAAGGATGACTAAATAAAAACTGGGCCCCTGGGTGGCACAAATTGTTAAGCCCTGTATTAGTAGATAAAAGGTTGGTAGTTCAAACCCACCCAGTGGCATCTCCAAAGTAAGGCCCTGTAACCACTTCTGAAACGTCACAACCTTGAAAACCCGTTTGGGGTTGCTGCAAGTTGTTATCTACTCAACAGGAAGTAGTAAAATGCAAATAAAAACATACTTAAAGAAGAAAAAGTTGAGAAAAAACATATATAAACAAGAAAAAATTAATACAAAAAAAAGAAAATGAAAAAGTGATAAAAATCACTTTTATTTTGGCGGTTAGTCTGTGGCCGTTGGATGAGCTCTGCTGGGCCTTGTCAGTGATCCTGCCTGTGAAGGTGGCCATGTTTGGATTCTGGTCTACTGAGTTCCAGTCTCTCATTCAGAGCCCTATCAAAGGGCAAAGATAAAATGAATCAAGTGGGAAAGTTCAGGAAGATGGTGAGATAGTTATATGAAGCTCTTATCCCACCAAAGGGGGGAAAAAACCTAGAAGGTATTGCTAGCCTGTGAGTATCCTGAAAAGAGTCAACAGTTGACATCAACACAGCAAATGCTGAATCAAGGAAAAGATGGCTTCAAAAAGGTAAGGAATCTTTGTGGTCTCTTTTCTTGCCTTTGCCCCATCTCCTCCCCAACTCAGTGGTCATCTTACAGCAGCAGCACTTGCTTCTGATCCCAGGGTGGGACCCTGTTCCTGGCTCCAGTTAGAGTACAGAAAATCATTGTGTGTGTCGGTTCTAATCTTTGTGGGGGATGCCTGAAGGACAAATGCAAGGAGCTCGTCTCTTTTACCTAACTTATGACAAAGGCTGGTAGGATGGCAGGCATTTATAAGAAAGATTGCAAGAGGAACTAACAGCCCATAGAGAGCTGAGGCTAAAAATTATGCTCAAAACATACGATAGATTGCCTACGGCCTGGCAGCCAAAACTGGGAAGTATTTCTTTGGAAAATCAGGACATTCAAAAGCAACTGTGTGTTTGGGGAAATTTAGCAGGCTACACATACCTAGAGCAAAATTTATATTCAGAAACTACCTGAGAAAGATCTACACTTCTTTCTCACTCTTTCAGTATTTCAGGAGTGCCCCAGCACACAGCCAATCTGCACAGACTGGGAGAGGTATCTGTGGGGTTTGTTTTGATTTATTTTCTTTGTTTGCTTTTTCTATGTATTTTCAGCTGCTCTCATTTCAAATTCGCTGTAAAAACACTAGATGGGAATTTGCATTTTCCATTCCACTATAAAACGAGCTCAGATGTCCCCTGCACGCTCACAATAAGAAAAACCTGAAAAGCAACAACTCTTATTAGCTCTCTCAGAGATCTGAACTTACACAAGAAACTGCTATCCCAGAAGCTGGAGATACAGATGGACTACTACAAAGAATCACTGCTTACTGGAAACGGAGAATGTCACCACAATTCCTTCCACCTCCTGACCTAGAATCATATGTTATTACCTGAAGATGTCTTGATTCCAACTGATAGCAGTGCAATGTGATAGAGAAGAACATCCCCATAGGATTTTCTAGCCTGTATATTTTATGGAGGCAAATAGGCAAGTGTTTTCTTCTACGGAGTCACTGGCTGGATTTAAATCACCAACCTGTTGGTTAGCAGCCAAGCGCTTAACTATTATGCCACTAGGGCTCCTTACTTCAATGCTAATTGACTAATCCCTGGAGACCGAGAGATAGAAATTTCACAGGGCCTAGCCTTATGGTACCTTCACACTTCGGTGAATTTCTCATAAAGGAGACCCACTAGGTTTTCACTGTCAAGCTGTAAGTAAAAGTCTCTCTTAATTCCAGGTGTTAAAAAAAAAAAAAGTAAACAACTGGAAACAGTACTGTGTTCTTGACAATGGTCTACCCTCAAGGGAAACGGTTCTACTACCCTTTTAACCAACTTAATCAACTTCCAGGTTTTAGAGCCTAATAGACTTGAGGAAGGGGAAATAACAAACACCATCTAACCTGCCACATAGGGGGAAAACTGCCTAACCTCACTCCTCATCGAACATACCAAAAAAAAAAAAAAAAAACCCAGTGCTGTCGAGTCGATTCTGACACATTGTACCCTATAAGACATAGTAGAACTGCCCCGTAGAGTTTCCAAGGAGCGCCTGGCAGATTCGAACTGCTGACCCATTAGTTAGCACCCGTAGCACTTAACCACTACACCACCAGGGATTTCTCATCAAGCATAGGCTTGACAAAAATGTGGAAACACACACAGATGGAAGAGACTGGGTAAACAACAGGAGAAGGGTCAGATATGGCACCCATGTTAGAATTATTAGACCAGGAAATTAAAATCACAACATCATAAGGGCTGTGTATAAAAAGTGGACAACATGCAAGAATAGAATGGTAAACAAAGTGAACAGACTGAAACTCTAAGAAATATTCAAAAAATATGAGAAATGAAAAACAGTAACAGAAATGAAAAAATGGCACTGATTGACTTATTAGTAGGTTGCACATGTTCAAGGAAAGAATCAGTAAGGTTGAAGATTTATCAGTGGAAACTTGTCAAATTGAAAAGAAAAAAGAGTGAAAGAGAATAAGAAACCTGGGACAATTGCAAAAGGTCTAATATATGCATAGAGGGAATACCAGAAGGAGAAGAGAGAAAGGAACAGAGGAAATATTTGAAGTTTTCATGGCAGAGTATTATCCAAAATTGTTGCCAGACACCAAATCACAGATCGAGGTACCCAGAGAACGCCAAGCAGGATAAATACCAAAACACCTCAACCTAGGAATAGCATATTTAAAGTGCAGATAATTACACAAAGAGGAAAAACTTACATCAACAAGAGGAAACAAAAACACTACACCTGTAAAGGAACAAGGATTAGAATTCATCAGACCTTCCCAGAAACCATGCAAGCAAGAAGAGTGTGCAGTGATAAACGTAAAGTGTGAAAAGAAAACTCTAGCTGAATACAAGCTAAACAACAGATATTTCAGTGACTACATATAAACAAGAATACATTCTTTCCAAAAAGTCACTAAACAAATACAATAATATAACCTTCAAGAATTTAATTAAAAAAAAAATTAAAAGGGAAAGGTGCATAATCTGATTTCCAGGTTACCACTTTATAATTTTAAAATGTCCACTTTCAAAAAAAAAATCACAACACATACAACAAAAAGAAAATTTGTTCCATTCAAAGAAACAAAATAAACTGGCAGAAAAGGTTCCAGTCCACACATCACACTTACTAGACAAAGACTTCAAAATGACTGTCTTAAACATGCCTAAAGAGACAAAGGAAAACATGGAGAAATAACTAAAGGAAATCAGGAAAACTATGAAAGAAAATGAGACTATTAATAAAGAGATAGAAAGTATAAAAAGAAACAAAAAAAAAAATTCAGCAGCTCAATAGTGCAACCACTGAAAAAAAAATTTACAAAAGAATGCAAACATTTCAGCAGGAAGAAGAAACTCTCAACAAATTTGAAAAAAGGCAAATCGAAATTACTGAGTTTCAAGACGAAAAAAAAATGAAAACAAGTAAACAAAGCCTATGAGATCAGCTAGACACAATCAAGATGACCAGCACTGCTACCTCCAAAGGAGAGGAGGGGGAGAAAGTGACAAAAATCATACTTGAAGAAATGATAACTAAAAAGTTCCAATATTTGATGATAGATGTGAATCTACAAAACCAAAAAAAAAAAATTTTTAAAGAAAATGCACTCAAAAAAAAACAAAACACTCATATTAAAAGCGAAATCTAGACCATCACTCTTTTTCAAATAGCATCTGGAAAAGAAAATACTTAGGAATAAATTGAACTTAGGAGGCAAAAGCTTATACACTGAAAACTACAAAATACTGCTGAAAGAAATTCAAGAAGACCTAAATAAATGGAAAGGAATACCGTTTTCATGCAGTGCAAGACTTAATATTGTCAAAATGGCAATTCTACCAAATTCATCTACAGATTCAGTGTAATCCTGACGAAAATTCTAAAAGCCATTTTTGTACATTAACGGAAAAGCCAAACCTCAAGTTCACCTTGAATTGCTAGGGGCCCTGAATAGCTAAAATAATCTTCAAACACACGGATCAAAGTCAGGTGACTCACACTTCTCAACTTCAAAACAATTGCAAAGCTTCAGTAATCCAAACTGTGTGCTTTGGCACATGAATGGACATACAGACCAACAGAATGGAACTGAAACTCTACAAATAAACCCAATCATATCTGGTCAATTCATTTTCAACAAGGATGCCAAATCCATTCAATGGGAAAAGAAGAGTCTCTTCAACAAATGGTACAAAGAAAACTGGATTTCCACATGCAAGAGAATGAAGCTCAACTTTTACCTCACACCAGACAAATAACTCAAAATGATCAGCGAACTAACTAAAGATAATAAATAGAAGAAATTATGGGGATTTGGCAATGGGTATTTACATATGACACAAAAAGCATAAACGACAAGATAACAAATTGGATTACGTAGAAATTACAAATCTTGTCCATCACTGTTTAGGAAGCATTGAGTTTCTGTTTATAGGACAGAAAATTTGGCAATGGATATTGGTGACAGTTGCACAACATGATTGATGTAATTGGTGTCACTGAACTGTGTACGTGAAGATGCTGAACTGGCAAATGCTTTCTTTATATAGTTTTACAACAATAAAAAAGGTAAAAATAATCTTTAAGAAGTAAACACGTTCTAAGGGAAAAAAAGACATTATCAAGAAATTAAAAAGAAACACTGGGGGTGGAGTGAAGATGGCAGAATAGACAGACGCTTCTGTTGAGCCCTCTTTACAACAAAGACCCGAAAAAACAAGTGAAACGAATATATGTGTGACAAGCTGGGAGCCCTGAGCGTCAAAGGCAAGCTTAGACAATGAACTCAGGGGTAGGAGAAGGAAGAGACCATTCAGAAGCGCAGAGGAGTTACCGGACGTGAATCACGGGGAGCCCTCAGGCAACATTCCCAGAGCGGCTACGGCGGTGGCAGCGGCGGTGGACGGCTGGACCCAGCATTCAGATGCAGTTCCTTCAGAGAGAAGCAGCGGGCCACACAGCCTGCTCACACCTCCGGAACCTACGGAGAAGGGCACTCTCGGCAAAAGGTAACTACTTGAGTATATTTTACCACCCCACCCCCACCCCCAACCCAGCTTCAGCAGCCGAATTCCGGGGCCTGAGATAGACCCTGATGAGCACCTGGAGTCGTCCTCCTGGCCTTATGGAAGGAAAAAATTTGTATCTGGGGGGAAAAGATAATTTGCTACCTCCATTAACTGGGGAAGTTCAGGACAGAAGCGGCTCCTGTCCAGGTATAAACCATCCGTGGACCCTGAGCACCTTTCCCTTCTGCATGGACCTGTTTGGGCTTATTTCAGGAGAAAAGGCCCTTGTAGGCAAACTCCAACCATTTTAGCGGTGCGGTGGACAGCTGGGTATTTGACGTTTGATATTGCTTTGCCTATGAAACAAAATCCTCACCTACCCAGAACAGGGTCCTGATGACTGCTGGCTCCACTTGGGTTGCCCAGCCACGCGGGACACTCGTCCAGGGAAAACTGCTACCTACCAGTCCTTACACCAAAAACTTCGGGTGCCCGTGGTCCCTCTGCAGAGCCCATCCACCACCGCGCTCTAGGGAACAGAGACACATTTTCCTCAGGGACACTTGGGGGTCAGTTTTCAGTCCCCTGCCTTGTTCAGAGCATGACCCTCTGCTACAATCAGATACCGGTATATACGCCAATCACCCCTGCCCCTCTCAGACTGTAGGACAGAGCCTGTACCACACACTTGATATCAGCTACCTGGAAACCTGAGCTGAATTCATACAAGAAAACTGAATGGACTACTAGACTGATATACCTGATAACACCTCTACCCAGCTAAGGACAGGACACCAGAGCTGCAAAGGAGAAAATAATCCAGCTACTCACTCAGGCAACCCATAGGGGTATACCAAAACAAAACAAAACAAAGCAAGCAGCTACGACACAGTAAGCAACCATAAACTAATACAATAACTTATACATAGCTCGGAGACAACAGTCAATATCAAGTCACATAAAGAAACAGGCCATGATCACCTCAACAGGCTCTCAAAACAAAGAATCCAGGGATCTTTTAGATGAAAGTGCATCCCTGGAATTACCAGATGCAGCACACAAAAGAACCTTTCAAGGCATCAGGAAGGAAATGAGGCAATATGCAGAACAAGCCAAGGAACACACAAAAAAAGCAACAGAAGAAATCAGAAAGATTATTCAGGAATATAATGAAAAGTTTAATAAGCTGGAAAAATCCGTAGACAGACAGCAATCAGAAATTCAGAAGATTAACAATAAAATTACAGAATTAGATAACTCAATCGAAAGTCACAGGAGCACAAGTGAGCAAGTAGAAGCTAGAATTTCTGAACTTGAAGATAAATCACTTGGCACTAATATATTTGAAGAAAAATCAGATAAAAGAATTTTTAAAAATGAAGAAACCTTAAGAATCATGGGGGACTCTATCAAGAGAAATGACCTACGACTGATTGGAGTACCAGAACAGGGAGGGAGAACAGAAAATGCAGAGAAAATTGTTGAGGATTTGTTGCCAGAAAACTTCCCCGATAGTGTGAAAGATGAGAAGATATCTATCCGAGATTCTCATGAAACTCCACATAAGGTAGATCTTAAAAGAAAGTCGCCTAGCTTGCCAAAAACAAAGATAAAGAGACAATTATAAGAGCAGCAAGGGATAAAAGAAAAGTCACCTACAAGGGAGAGCCAATAGGAAAATTCTCAGACTACTCGGCAGAAACCATGCAGGCAAGAAGGCAATGGAATGACATATTTAAAAAACTGAAGGAAAAAAATTGCCTGCCGAAAATCATATACCCATCAAAACTGCCTCTTAAATGAAGGTGAAATTAAGACATTTCCAGATAAACACAACTTGAGGGAATTCATAAAAACCAAACCAAAACTATAATAAATACTAAAGGGAGTTCTTTGGTTAGAAAATCAATAACATCAGGTATCGACCCAAGACTAGAACACGGGGCAGAGCGACCAGAAGTCAACCCAGACAGGGAAATCCAAAAAAAAAAAAAAGCAAGATTCAAAAAAAAAAAAGCCCAACACAGGGTAACGGCGATGTTATTATATAAAAGAAGACAACATTAAAATAATAAAGAGGGACTTAAGAAATGTAACCATACACCTTCCATATGGAGAAGAAGATACGGCGATACAAAGAAATAAAAGTTAGGTTTAAATTGAGAAAAACAGGGGTAAATAATGAGGTAACAATAAAGGAGACAAACTATCCCACTCATCAAAATAAAATAGAAGGGAAAAATACAGGCTCAGCAGAAACAAAATCAGCAACAACAAATATGAGGAAAGGACAATAGACAAAGAAAATCTACTCAGCACATGAAATCAAGTGGGAAAAAAAAGCTGTCAAAACACAAAAAAAGACATCAAAATGATAGCACTGAAGTCATACCTATCCATAATTACCCTGAAACTAAATGGACTAAATGCACCAATAAAGAGACAGAGAGTGGCAGAATGGATTAAAAAACAAGATCCGTCTATCTGCTGCCTACAAGAGACACACCTTAGACTTAGAGACACAAACAAACCAAAACTCAAAGGATGGAAAAAAATAGATCAAGCAAACAACAATCAAAAAAGAGGAGGAGTGGCAAAATTAATTTCTGACAAAATAGACTTTAAAGTTAAATCCATCAGAAAGAAGGAAGGACGCTATATAACGATTAAAGGGACAATACACCAAGAAGATATAACCATAATAAATATTTATGCACCCAATGACAGGGCTTCAAGATACATAAAACAAACTCTATCAGCATTGAAAAGTGAGATAGCTCCACAATAATACTAGGAGACTTCAACACACCACTTTCGGTGAAGGACAGGACATCCAGAAAGAAGCTCAGTAAAGACATGGAAGATCTAAATGCCACAACCAACCAACTTGACCTGGTAGACATATGCAGAACACTCCACACCACGCCAACCAACTATACTTTCTTTTCTAGTGCACATGGAATATTCTGTACAATAGACCACATATTAGGTCATAAAGCAAGCCTTAGCAAAATCCAAATCACTGAAATATTACAAAGCATCTTCTCTGACCATAAGGCCATAAAAGTGGAAATCAAGACCAGGAAAAGCAGGGAAAAGAAATCAAACACTTGGAAACTGAACAATACCCTGCTCAGAAAAGACTGGATTTTAGAAGACATTCAGGGTGGAATAAAGAAATTCTGACAATCCAATGAGAATGAAAACACTTCCTATCAGAACCTTTGGGACACAGCAAAAGTGGTGCTCGGAGGCCAATTTATATCAATAAATGCACACATCCAAAAAGAAGAAAGAGCCAAAATCAAAGAACTATCCCTACAACTTGAACAAAGAGAAAGACAGCAACAAAAGAAACCCAC
This sequence comes from Loxodonta africana, assembly GCF_030014295.1. NCBI lineage: Eukaryota > Metazoa > Chordata > Mammalia > Proboscidea > Elephantidae > Loxodonta > Loxodonta africana. The sequence continues at coordinate 20,383,808 of NC_087344.1, forward strand.
AGGCAACAGAAGAAAACAAAAAATAAAAATTAGAGCTGAACTAAATGAAATAGAAAACAGAAAACCAATTGAAAGAATTAACAAGACCAAAGGCTGGTTCCTTGAAAAAAATCAACAAAAGTGATAAACCATTGGCCAAATTGACAAAAGAAAAACAGGAGAGGAAGCAAAATAACCCGATTAAGAAATGAGATGGGCAATATTACAACAGACACAACAGAAATTAAAAAAAATCATATCAGATTACTATGAAAAACTAAAACAAATTTGAAAACCTAGAAGAAATGGATGAATTCCTAGAAACATACTACCTACCTAAACCAACACAGAGGTAGAACAACTAAATAGACCCATAACGAAAGAAGAGATTGAAAAGGTAATCAAAAAAACCCCAACAAAAAAAAAGCCCTGGTCCGAACGGCTTCACTACAGAGTTCTACCAAACTTTCAGAGAAGAGTTAACACCACAACTACTAAAGGTATTTCAGAGCATAGAAAAGGATGGAATACTACCAAACTCATTCTGTGAAGCCACCATATCCCTGATACCAAAGCCAGGTAAAGACACCACAAGAAAAGAAAATTATAGACCTATATCCCTCATGAATGTAGATGCAAAAATCCTCAACAAAATTCTAGCCAATAGAATTCAACAACATATCAAAAAAATAATTCACCATGACCAAGTGGGATTCATACCATGGACGGTTCAACATTAGAAAAACAATTAATGTAATCCACCACATAAACGAAAGACAACAATCACATGATTTTACCAACTGATGCAGAAAAGGCACTTGAAAAAGTTCAACACTCATTCATGATAAAAACTCTCAGCAAAATAGGAATAGAAGGAAAATTTCTCAACATAATAAAGGGCATTTATACAAAGCCAACATCCAACATCACCCTAAATGGAAAGAGCCTGAAAACATTCCCATTGAGATCGGGAACTAGACAAGGATGCCCTTTATCACCACTCGTATTCAACATTGTGTTGGAAGTCCTAGACAGAGCAATTAGGTTAGAAAAAGAAATAAAGGGCATCCAGATTGGCAAGGAAGAAATTAAAGTATCTCTATTTGCAGATGACATGATCTCATACACAGAAAACCCTAAGGAATCCTCCAGAAAACTACTGAAACGAATACAAGAGTTCAGCAGAGTATCGGGACACACGATAAACATACAAAACTCAGTTGGACTCCTCTACACGAACAAAAAGAACATCAAAGAGGAAATCACCAAATCAATGCCATTTACGGTAGCCCCCAAAAGATAAAATAATAAATCTTACCGGAAATGTAAAAGGCTTACACAAAGAAAACTACAGTACGCTTCTGCAAGAAACCAAAAGAGACTTACATAAGTGGAAGAACATACCTTGCTCATGGATAGGAAGGCTTAACATATAAAAATGTCTATTCTACCAAAAGGGATCTATACATTTAATGCAATTCTGATCCAAATCCCACGGACATTCTTTAATGGCATGGAGAAACAAATAAGGCATTACTGAAAAAGAAGAACAAAGTGGGAGGCCTTACTTGACCTGATTTTAGAACCTACTATACCACCACAGTAGTCAAAACAGCCTGGTATTGTTACAACAACAGATACATGGACCAAAGGAACAGAATTGAGAATCCAGACATAAATCCATCCACATATAAGCAGTTGATATTTGACAAAGGCCCCAAAACGGTTAAATGGGGAAAAGACAATCTTTTTAACAAATGGTGCTGGCAGAACTGGATATCCATCTGCAAAAAAATGAAACCACACCCATACCTCACTCCATGCACAAAAACTAACTCAAAATGGATCAAAGAACTAAACATAAAATATAAAACGGTAAAGATCATGGAAGAAAAAATAGGGACAACATTAGGAGCCCTAATACATGGCATAAACAGTATAAAAAAAATTTTTTTTTTTATACAAAACATTATAAAGAACGTAGAAGAAAAACTAGATAACCGGGAGCTCCTAAAAATCAAACACTTATGCTCATCCAAAGACTTCACCAAAAGAGTAAAAAGTCTACCTACAGACTGCGAAAAAGTTTTTAGCTAGGACATTTCTGATCAGCACCTGATCTCTAAAACCTACATGATACTGCAAAAACTCCACTGCAAAAAGACAACTAACCCAATTAAAAAATGGGCAAAAGATGTGAATAGACACTTCACTAGAGAAGACATTCAGGTAGCTAATAGATACATGAGGAAATGTTCACCCTCATTAGCCATTAGAGAAATGCAGATCAAAACTACAATGAGATTTCATCTCACTCCAACAAGGCTGGCATTAATCCAAAAAACACAAAATAAGAAATGTTGGAGAGGCTCTGGAGAGACTGGAACACTTCTACACTGCTGGTGGGAATGTCAAATGGTATAACCACTTTGGAAACTGATTTGGCGCTTCCTTGAAAAGTTAGAAACAGAACTGCCATGAAAAAAAAAAAATAACAACTACCATACGATCCAGCAATCTCACTCCTTGGAATATATCCTAGAGAAATAAGAGAATTTACAGGAAGAGATATATGCACACCCATGTTTACTGCAGCACTGTTTACAATAGCAAAAACATAGAAGCAACCAAAGTGCCCATCAACGGATGAATGGATAAATAAACTATAGTATATTCACACAATGGAATACTACGTATCGATAAAGAACAGTAAGGAATCTGTGAAACATTTCATAACATGGAGGAACCTGGAAGGCACTATGCTGAGTGAAATTTCTCAGTTGCAAAAGGACAAATATTGTATAAGACCCTTATTATAAGAATTTGAGAAACAGTTTAAACTGAGAAGAAAACATTCTTTTGAGGTTATGAGAAAGGGGAAGGAGAGAGGGTGGGAGAGGGGTGTTTACTAATTAAGTAGTAGATAAGAACTACTTTAGGTGAAGGGAAAGACAGCACACAATGCAGGCGAAGTCAGCACAATTGGACTAAACCAAAAGCAAAGAACTTTCCTGAATAAACTGAATACTTTGAAGGCCAGCGTAGCAGGAGTAGGGGTGTGGAGACGATGGTTTCAGGGGACATCTAAGTCAATTGGCACAATAAAATCTATTATCAAAATATTCTGCATCTCACTTTGAAGAGTGGCATCTGGGGTCTTAAACGCTAGCAAGCTGCCATCTAAGATGCATCAATTGGTCTCAAACCACCAGGATCAAAGGAGAATGAAGAATAGCAAGGACTCAAGGTGATTAGGAGCCCAAGAGACAGAAAGGGCCACATGAACCAGCAACTATATCATCCTGAGACCAGAAGAACTAGATGGTGCCCAGCTACAGCCGATGACTGCCCTGACAGGGAACACAACACGGAACCCCTGAGGGAGCAGGAGAGCAGTGGGATGCAGACCCCAAATTCTCATAAGACCAGACTTAATGGTCTGCCTGAGACTGGAAGGACCCCGGTGGTTATGGCCCCCAGACCTTCTCTTGCCCCAGGACAGGAACCATTCCCGAAGCCAACTCTTCAGACATGGATTGGACTGGACAATGGGTTGGAGATGGATGCTGGTGAGGAGTGAGCTTCTTGGATCAGGTGGACACTTGAGACTATGTTGGCATCTCCTGCCTGGAGGGGTGATGAGAGGATGGAGGGGGTTAGAAGCTGGCGAAAAGGACATGAAAAGAGAGTGGAGGGAGAGAGCTGGCAGTCTCATTACGGGGAGAGTAATTGGGAGTGTGTAGCAAGGTGTATATAGGTTTTTGTGTGACAGACTGACTTGATTTGTAAACTTTCACTTAAAGCACAATAAAAAATCATTACAAAAAAAAAAAAGAAACCCTATAGCAGAAAATGTCTGCAAGTCATATAACTTATAAGAGTATAAGATTCAAAATATGTATACAATTCCTAAAACTCAAGAACAAAAAGACCAATATACCAATTTAAAACTGAGCAAAGGACTTGAATAGATAGTTCTGTAAAGAAGGTATATAAATCATTAAGAAGCATAAGAAACAGTGCTAAATGTCATTAGCCCTTAGAGAAATGCAAATCAAAACCAAAATGAGATACCACTTCATACCTAATAGGATGGGTATAATAATAATTAAAAAGGAAAAATAACAAGTGCTGTGGAGAAGTTTCCATGCTCATACATTGCTGTTGGAAATGTAAAATGGTGCAGCTGCTGTGGAAAACACATTGGTGCTTACTCCAAAAGGTAAACAATTATCATGGGACCCACCACTTCCACTCCTAGGTATATACCACAGGAATGGAAAACAGAGACTCCAAAAGTGACTTGTAAACCAATATTCATTGCAGTATTATTCACAATAGCCAAAAGGTATAAACCCAAGTGTCCATTAACAGCCGAATGGATAAACAATGTTTAGTATAGGCATACAATGGAATATTATTCAGCCAAAAAGGTATGAAATTCTGATACACAATACAATGTAGATATACTCTCAAAAAACTATGCCAAGTAAAATAAGCTTATATGAACTACTTAGGATACACAAATTCATACAAACAGAAAGTAGATAAGAGGATACCAGGGCTGAAGAACAGAATAATTGGGAGTTATTTCTGAATGGGTATAGAGTTTCTATTGTGGGTGACAAAAAATTCTGCAAATAGAAACTGGTAATGATTATACAACTCTGTGAATACGTTTAATACTACTCCATCGTACGTTTAGAAATCATTAAAAAAGAACATCGAACAGGAAATCACCAAATCGATACCATTTACAATAGTCCCCAAGAAGATAAACTACTTAGGAATAAATCTTACAACAGACGTAAAAGACTCATACAAAGAGATCTACAAAACGCTTCTGCAAAAAACCAAAAGAGACCTAAAGAACTGGGAAAACATACCTTGCTCATGGATAGGAAGACTATACATTATCAAAAGGTCTATTCTACCAAAAGTCTTCTATAGATTTATTGCAATTCTGATCCAAATTCCAACAACATTTTTAAATGAGATAGAGAAAAAAATCAACAACTTCATACGAAAGTGAAAGAGGCCCTGGATAAGTAAACCATTACTGAAAAACAAGAACAAAGTGGAAGGCCTTACTCTACCTGATTTTACAACCTATTACACCGCCACGAGAGTCAAAACTGCCTGGTACTGGTACAACAAAAGATCCACAGATCAATGGGACAGAATAGAGCATTTGATATTTGACAAAGGCCTCAGAACAGTTAAATGGGAAAAAGAAAGTCTTTTTAACAAACGGTGCTTTGGCATAACTGGATATCCATCTGCAAAACAATGAAACAAGACCCATACCTCACTCCATGCAAAAAAATACGCTTAAAATGGATCAAAGACCTAAACATGAAATACAAAACCATGAAGATCATGGAAGAAAAGATAGGGACAAAGTCAGGAGCCCTAATACATGGCATAAACAGTATACAAAACATTACTAACACTGCACGAGAAAAACTAGATAACTGGGAGCTCCTAAAAACCAAACACCTACACTCATCCAAAGACTTCACCAAAAGAGTAAAAAGATTACCTACGGAATGGGAAAAAGTTTTTAGCTATGACATTTCCGGTCAGCGCCTGATCTGTAAAATCTATGTGATATTCCAAAAACTCAACAACAAAAAGACAAATAACCCAATTAAAAAATGGGCAAAGGATATGAAGAAGCACATCACTAAAGAAGACATTCAGGTAGGTAACAGATACATGAGAAAATGCTCATGATCTTTAGCCACTAGAGAAACGCAAATCAAACCAACAATGGGATTCCATCTCACTCCAACAAGGCTGGCCTTAATCCAAAAACACATAATAATAAATGTTGGAGAGCTTATGGAATGACTGGAACACTTACACACTGCTGGTGAGAATGTAAAATGGTACAACCACTTTGGAAATCGATTTGGCGATTCCTAAAAAAACTAGAAATCGAACTACCATACGATCCAGCAATCCCACTCCTTGCAATATATCCTCGAGAAATAAGAGACTTTACACGAACAGATATATGCACACCCATGTTCACCGCAGCTCTCTTTACAATAGCAAAAACTTGGATGCAACCAAGGTGGCCATCAACGGATAAATGGATAAATCAATTATGATATACTCACACAATGGAATACTACACATCAATAAAGAACAATGATGAATCCATGAAACTTCTTATAACACGGAGAAATCTGGAAGACATTATGCTGACTGAAATTAGTCAGATGCAAAAGTACAAATATTGTGTAAGGCCACTATTATAAGACCTGGAGAAATAGTTTAAACAGAGAAGAAAATGTTCTTTGATAGTTCTAAGAGGGTGGAGGGAGGGAGGGAGGGAGAGGGGTTTTCACTAATTAGATAGTAGATAAGTTTTTCTTTTAGGTGAAGGGAAAGACAACACACAATACAGGAGAGGTCAACACAACTGCACTAAACCAAGAGCAAAGAAGTTTCCCGATTAAACTGAATGACTAGAAGGCCAGCGTAGCACGGGCGGGAGTTTGGACACCATGGTTTCAGGAGACATCTAAGTCAACTGGCATAATAAATCTATTAAGAAAACATTCTGCATCCCACTTTGGAGAGTGGCCTCTGGGGTCTTAAACGCTAGCAAATAGCCATCTAAGATGCATCAACTGGTCTCAATCCACCTGGAGCAAGGAAGAATGAAGAACACCAAAGACACAAGGTAATTATGAGCCTAAGAGACAGAAAGGACCACACAAACCAGAGACTACACCAACCTGAGACCAGAAGAGCTAGACAGTGCCTGGCCACAACTGATGTCTCCCTTGACAGGGAACACAACAGAGAAGCTCTGAGAGATCAGGAGAGCAGTGGGATGCAGACCCCTAATTCTCATAATAAGACCAGACTTAATTGTCAGAATGGGACTAGAAAGACCCCAGAGGCTACAGTCCCCAGACCTTCTGTTAGCCCAAAATAGGAACCATTCCCAAAGCCAACTCTTCAGACAGGGATTAGACTGGAATATGGGATGGAAAATGATACTGGTGAAGAAGGAACTTCTTGGATCGAGGGGACACATGAGACTATGTTGGCATCTCCTGTATGAAGGGGAGATGAGAGGGCAGAGGGGGTCAGAAGCTGGCCGAATGGACACGAAAAGAGAGAATGGAGGGAAGGAGTGTGTTTTTTCATTAGGAGGAGAGCAATTAGGAGTTTTTAGCAATGTATGTATAAATTTTTGTATAAGACACTGACTTGCTTTCTAAACTTTCACTTGAAACACAAAAAATATTAAAAAAAAAAAAAGAAATCAAATGATGTATTGCACCGGGCAAACCTGCTGCAAAAGACCTCTTTAAAGTGCTAAAAGGCAAAGCTATCACTTTAACGACTAAGGTGCACCTTACCAAGCCATGCTGTTTTCAGGCACCTCATACGCATGAGAGAGCTGGACAACGCACACGGAAGACCGACGAACTGATAACTTTGAATTATGGTATTGGAAAAGAATATTGAATATACTGATTGCTGGTGGAACAAACAAATCTGTCTTGAAAGAAGTACAGCCAGAATGCCCATTACAAGAAATAATGTCCAGGTTTGGTCTCATGTTCTTTTGACATGTTATCATGAGGGATCAGTCCCTGGAGAAGGATATCAAGCTTGGTCAACAAGAGGGTCATCGAAAAAGTGGAAGACCCCCAACGAGATGGATTGACGCAGTGGCTGCAACAATGGGCTCCGGCATAACAATGATTGTGAGGATGGTGCAGGACCAGGCAGTGTTTCACACTGTTGTACACAGGATCGTTATGAGTCACAATTGACTCAATGAGATCTAACAATAAAGAAAAGGATTAGGATTTTGAACATGCCAAACTTGATGTATCTATTAAACTTCCATGTGGAGAATCTAACAATCTGGAGTGATCCTGTCTAGAGATATGCATTTTGGAGTCCTCAGGGAGGGTGGACACTACAACTGTCGACAGACCAAGTGACAAGATAGGAATGGCCATGTGAGGAGCTGGGCGGGAGGGTAGCTAGAAGGGATTAATGAATGCTGAGGCAACAAGCTGCGTAGATCACAAACGGGCCTATGACAATGCATCTGTAGGCGCGGTAGCCCTATTAAAAAAAACACCACAGGAAACCTCTACATCGTTGCACAAATAATTATATGACATGAGATACGGAGTATAAAGAGAATCCCAGATGCCGTGAGGAAGAACAGTAATGGCCCGGAAGTATACTTTCTGAAGAAGTTACATTTGATCAGAGACCTGAAAGATTGGTAAAATCTAGTTAGCAGTCGGGGCTGGAGAGGGACAATTTAGGATGAATGGAACAGTAGAGACGACAGGGTATTTGCAGTTTCCTTATGATTGCAGTCCAGAGAGTGAAACAGGGAAAGTAATAACTGAAGTTTTAGGCGCCAGATAATGGAAGACTGAATAGGCTGCATTCAGAATTTGGAACTTCTCCTAAAACTAATGGGAATTCATGAAAGGATTGTAAACACGGGAGTCATTTGATTTAATACTATCTCTCTATGCTGTTTAGAGTGTGAAGAAGTGAACACACAGAGAGGTCAAGATGGATGTGGCAAGATGCAGGCCAATGTCAGACTTCCTGCAGGAGGAGAAGAGAACGTGAATATTCATTCACTGTTTCTTTTTCTGTCTTATGGCTCAAACCCCAGTTCATGACAGCGTTTGCGATCTCATGCTTTGGACTACTCATTTCGAAATTCTCAGTTCTCTTAATTCTTCCCCCAAATACTACACATAAAGCTAGTACGATAAAAAATATTTTGAGTCTCAGAATTGCCGTGGTAATAAAATATATATGCCAATGGAATTATAAAAAATTTCCAACATTAACATTTTAACTTGTGTTTAGAAAACTTAGCAGTAAGATTTAATAGCACTGCAAATTTTTAACAACCAAAGATGATAAATACAGCAACAGGAGACCTGTAGCTGTGTAAACAGTCTACTCAAAGAAGCTTGGCTTTAGAATTCTGCCATAGATGCCATGAAAAAACGGGTGGATCTTGGAGAATGACAGTGGATTATTGAAAACTTAACCAGGTGGTGACTGCTACTACAAAAATACCACAAGAAGATGTCTTTAACAAAAAGAAATTTATTCTCTCACAGTTGAAAAGGCTAGAAGACTAAATTCAGGGACTAGCTCCAAGGGAAGGGTCTACGGGAAAGTCCTTGTCATCAATCTTACCCTGGGTCCAGGAGCTTCTCAGTGGAGGGACCCTGGGTCCAAAGTAGGCGCTCCTCTTCTGTTTCTTCTTCCTTGGTGGTAAAGAGATCCCTTCAGACTAAATTATGACATAAGGCTGGACAGTTGATACACCCCCGAGGCAGAAGAGTAAAGGTGTACTGCTGACCTTGCCAGCTTAAGGCAAATGGCTTCTGGAGGTCCTTTGAAACAGGTATGGAGAAAAAGGCATTACACACATCAACAGGTCCATACGAGGTACCAGGAGATATATTTAATTTGCTAAAGCAATGAAACCACATCTGGAACAGCAGCTGCAATAGCAGTCACCACCTGGTTAAGTTTTCAATAATCCACTGTCATTCTCCAAGATCCACCCGTTTTTTCATGGGCCACATACGCAAGTTGAATACAGATGTGGTGGGAATCAACACCCCTGGATCCTTCAAGTCCATGATGGTGGCAATAATCTCTCCAATCCCTCCAGGAATGCAGTATTGCTTTTGGTTTCCTATTTTCCTAGGTAGGGGCAGTTCTAATGCCTTCTGCTTAGCCATTCCTACCATAATATCCTTTGCTCCACATGTCAGGGAGCCAACGTGTGGGTTCTGCCACTTGCTGAGTATGACTACTCCAATTACACATTCTGGATCTGGGGAAATCACTACAGTACGGGTTTGGGGACCCACTAGACCCACTGTGAGACGGGCATGAGCTAACACTCCATTAATAAATTGACCTCTATATGCCCTCACTCTAACTAGTCCTTGTGCCTCCACACCTGCAGAATCTAATTGCAGGTCAGACTCCACATCCTCGCCCAAATCCAAACCCGACACAGTCTTGGGTTCCTTTCCCACACACTGCTTTGGCAGGGGTGGCTTGGCTTTGGACTCCAATTTGGACTGGCTGAAATCTGAGCTTGGCTCATCTCTTACTCTCACCTTAATCTCACAGAGTAAAAGTCTTTACCCATAGCTATCAATTCCAACTCATAGTGACATTACAGGACAGAAAACTGCCCCACAGGGTTTCTGAGGCTTTCATCTTTATGAAAGCAAACTGCCACGTCTTTATTCCATGGAGGGGCTGGTGGGTTCAAACCACCGACCTTTTCCGTAGCAGCTCAGTGCTTCACTACTGCATCACCAGGGATCCTTAGAGTCTTTCCAAACACCTAAATGATAGTGTTGGCAAAGAATATTGAATAATATACCACAGACTGCCGAAATAAACCAATAGGTCTTACAAGAAGTATGGCCAGAATGCTCCTTGGAGGGCGGATGGGAAAACTTCACCTCACTTACTTTAGACATGTTACCAAGAGAGACCAATCCTCCTGGACATTACGTTTGGTAAAGGACAAGGTCAGCAAAACAGAGGAAGAGCCTCAACAAGATGGACTGACACAGTGGCATCAACAATGGCCTCAAACATAGGCTACACTGAAAACATTGGTGAAAAACAAGGCTCTAGGAATTAAACACTAGTTGAGATGTTTCAACAAATGGATGCAGCAATGGAGGTACTCATGCATCTATGGCAAGAAATTTGGATGTAAGCTAACTGCCCAACCAACTGGAAGAGATATATGCGCCCATCCCAAAGAATGGTGATCCAACAGAATGTGGAAATTATCAAACAGTGTCATTAACATCACATGACAGTAATATTTTGCTAAAGGATTGGGCCACATACACTGACCAAAGCTGAGGGGGCAGGGCTGCCACGCTCAACAGGCAGAAGAATGGGCCCAGCTAAGGCCGAATGGATAGAGTCGCCACTCAGATGGACTAGGAGAATGGGGCTGCCCGAAGCTGATGGAACAGAGTTGCTGTTCCAGTGGGCCTGGGAGGAAGAACTGAAGTTCAAGTCCTAAGGGCCTTCAGCCAGAATCCAGAGATTGTAGCCAGCACTTAGCATCTGGAGGGCAGGGCCATTGCCCCGATGGTCTCTCAGAACAGAGGGCTATTTTCAACCCTTGAGAGGTAATGTAAATTGCTGGTGATGACCCCTATCCCCTCATTCCCTCCAATTTCTACCATTTCTAATGGAAAGGTCTACCTTGTGCCTGTTCGATTCTTGTACTTTGGAAGCAAAAAACTTCTAGATTTCACAGATGAAGAGAAATTCTGCCCCAGGAAAGAATCTGGACGTGGAGTTAAGACTTTTGGGATGATATAATGGGGTGAAAGTGTTTTACATGTGGCAAGGACACGAATTTTGGGGGTCTACAGCTGGAACCCCCCGTGTCTCTCAGTTTGTCGTACTGTGGGTGCTTGTGTGTTGCTGTGATGCTGGAAGCTATGCCACCGGGATTCAGATACCAGCAGGGTTGCCCATGGAGGACAGGTTTCAGCTGAGCTTCCAGACTAAGACAGACTAGGAACAAGGACCCTAGAGTCTACTTCTGAAAAACATGAGCCAGTGAAAACCTTAGGAATAGCACTGGAACACTGTCTGATATACTGCCTGGAAATGAGCCCCTCAGGTTGGAAGGCACTCAAAAGATGACTGGGGAAGAGCTGCCTCCTCAAAGTACAGTCGACCTTAACGATGTGGATGGAGTAAAGCTTTCGGGACCTTCATTTGCTGATGTGGCACAACTCAAAATGAGAAGAAACACCTGCAAACATCCATGAATAATCGGAACCTGGAATGTATGACCTATGAATCTAGGACAATTGGAAATCATCAAAAATGAAATGGAACGCATAAACATCGACATCCTAGGCATTAGTGAGCTGAAATAGACTAGCAGTGGCCATTTTGAATCGGACAATCATATACTCTACTATGCTGGGAATGACAACTCGAAGAGGAATGGTGTTGCATTCATCATCAAAAAGAACGTTTCAAGACCTATCCTGAAGTACAACACTGTCACTGATAGGATAACGTTCATACGTCCACAAGCAAGATCAGTTAATATGACTATTATTCAAATGTACGCACCAACCACTAGGGCCAAAGATGAAGAAAGAGAAGATTTTTATCAGCTGCTACAGTATGAAATTGATCGAAAATGCAGTCAAGATGCATTGAGAATTACTGGCAATTGGAATGCGAAAGTTGGAAACAAAGAAGAAGGATCAGCAGTTGGAAAATATGGCCTTGGTGATAGAAACAATGCCAGAGATCGAATGATAGAATTTTGCAAGACCAATGACTTCTTCATTGCAAATACCTTCTTTCACCAACATAAACGGCAACTATACACACGGACCTCACCAGATGGAAAACACAGAAATCAAATTCACTACATCTGTGAAAAGACACGATGGAAAAGCTCTATCTCATCAGTCGGAACAAGGCCAGGGGCCAAGTGTGGAATAGACCATCAATTGCTCATATGCAAGTTTATGCTAAAACTGAAGAAACTCAGAGCAAGTCCACGAGAGCCAAAATATGACCTTGACTATATCCTACCTGAATTTAGAGACCATCTCAAAAATAGATTTGACGCAGTGAACACTGCTAACTGCAGACCAGACGAGTTGTGGAATGACATCAAGGACATCATCCATGAAGAAAGCAAGAGGTCATTGAAAAGACAGGAAAGAAAGAAAAGACCAAGATGGATGTCAGAGGAGACTCTGAAACTTGCTCTTGAACTTCGAGCAGCTAAAGCAAAAGGAAGAATTGATGAAGTAAAAGAACTGAACAGAAGATTTCAAAGCGCCTCTCCAGAAGACAAAGTATTATAATGACACGTGCAAAGAGCTGCAGATGGAAAACCAAAAGGGAAGAACACACTCGGCGTTTCTCAAGGTGAAAGAACTGAAGAAAAATTTCAAACCTCGAGTTGCAATAGTGAAGGATTCCATGGGGAAAATATTAAACGATGCAGGAAGCATCGAAAGAAGATGGAAGGAATACACAGAGTCATTATACCAAAAAGAATTAGTTGATAGTCAACCATTTCAAGAGGTGGCATATGATCAGGAACCGACGGTACTGAAGGAAGAAGTCCAAGCTGCTCTGAAGGCATTGGCAAAAAACGAGGCTCCAGGAATTGATGGAATATCAATTGAGATGTTTCAACAAACAGATGCAGCGCTGGACGTGCTCACTCGTTTATGCCAAGAAATAGGGAAGACAGCTTCCTGGCCAACTGACTGGAAAAACAAAAAAAAGAGAGATCCATATTTATGCCTATTCCCAAAAAAGGTGATCCAACTGAATGTGGAAATTATAGAACAGTATCGATATCACAAGGAAGCTAAATTTTGCCGAAGATCATTCAAAAACGGCTACAGCAGTATATCGACAGGGAACTGCCAGAAATTCAGGCCGGTTTCAGAAGAGGACATGGAACCAGGAATATCATTGCTGATGTCAGATGGATCCTGGCTGAAAGCAGAGAACACCAGAAGGATGTTTACCTGTGTTTTATAGACTATGCAAAGGCATTCGACTGTGTGGATCATAACAAACTATGGATAACACTGCAAAGAATGGGAATTCCAGAACGCTTAATTGTGCTCTTGAGGAACCTTTACATAGATCAAGAAGCAGTTGTTAAGATGGAACAAGGGGATACTGATTGGTTTAAAGTCAAGAAAGGTGTGCGTCAGGGTTCTATTCTTTCACCATACCTATTCAATCTCTATGTTGAGCAAATAATACAAGAAGCTGGACTATATGAACAAAAACAGGGCACCAGGATTGGAGGAAGGCTCATTAACAACCTGCGTGATGCAGATGACACAACCTTGCTTGCTGAAAGTGAAGAGGACTTGAAGCACTTACTGATGAAGATCAAAGACCACAGCCTTCAGTATGGATTGCACCTCAACATAAAGAAAACAAAAATCCTCACAACTGGACCAATGAGCAACATCGTGATAAACGGAGAAAAGATTGAAGTTGTCAAGGATTTCATTTTACTTGGATCCACAATTAACAGCCATTCAAGCAGCAGTCAAGAAATCAAAAGACACATTGCATTGGGCAAATCTGCTGCTAAGGACCCCTTCGAAGTGCTGAAGATGAAGATGTCACCCTGAAGACTAAGGTGCACCTGGCTCAGACCATGGTATTTTCAATGACATTATACGGGTGTGAAAGCTGGACAATGAATAAGGAAGACCAAAGAAGAATTGACGCCTTTGAATTCTGGTGTTGGTGAAGAATATTGAATATACCAGGGACTGCCAAAAGAATGAACAAATCTGTCCTGGAAGAAGTGCGGACAGAATGCTCCTTTGAGGCAAGGATGGCGAGAATGCGTCTTACGTAATTTGGACACATTGTCAGGGAGGATCAGTCCCTGGAGAGGGATATCATGCTTGGCAGAGTACAGGGTCACCGGAAAAGAGGAAGACCCTCAAGGAGCTGGACTGACACAGTGGCTGCAACAATGAGCTCCAGCATAACAACGATTCTAAGGATGGCGCAGGGCCGGGAAGTGTTTCGTTCTGTTGTGCGTAGGGTCGCTATGCGTCACAACCGACTCGACGGCACCTAACAACAACAACAACAAGGTGGAATGTCATGGACTGAATAGAAAGGGATAAAACGCGTTTACGAAAGTCACAGCCCAGATCCGATGGAAGGGAAGGTTCCCTGGGGTGTGACCTCTATCACCTTTTATCTTCCAAGAGATAAAAGGAGAGAAATGTAATCAGAGAGATATAAGTACCTCATGCCACCAAGAAAGATGTGCCAGGAGCAGAGCACATTCTTTGGACCTACGGTCACTGTGCTGAGAAGCTCCTAGGCCAGGAGAAAATGATTCATGACAAGGACCTTCTCCCAGAAACAACAAAGATAGAAAGCATTGCCAGGGAGTTGGCACCCTGAATTCAGACTTCTAGCCTCGTAGACTGGGAGAGAATAAATTTCTTTGTTAAAGCCATCCACTTGTGGTATTGCACTTATAGCAGCACTAGATAACTAAGACACTTAGTGAAGTAGAGGGTTAGGGAGAAAGAGGAAGACCTTGACAAGACAGACTGACACAGTGGCTGCAACAATGGGCTCAAACACAGCAACAATTTTGATGATGGGGCAGAACCAGGAAGTGTTTTGTTGTGTTGTACCTAGGGTCACTATGAGTCAGAATCAACTCGACAGCATCTAATAACAACAACAGCCACTATGCAAGGCAGGAACGCAAGCGGAAATCTATATACAACTTTTCACTGCAGCACTTTTCACAAGAAGCAAAAGATGAACACAGCCAATATGTCCATCAGCAGGTGAATGGATACACAAACTTTGGTACGTACACACAACTCCACAGGGTTTTCAAGGCTCTGACCTTTCAGAAGGAGATCACCGGGAATGTCTTCTGAGAAGTCTCTGGGTGGGTTTGAACCCCCAAACTAGTAGATGAGCAATTAACTGTTGGTGCAAGCCAGGGACTTCCAATGGAATATTACACACACTCCCAAAAATGAAGTCTTGATGCATACGACAACATGGATGAAGCCTGAAAACACCAAGCTGAGAAAAGTCAGTCAGTCAGAAAAGGAGAGATGCATTCTGATCTCACTTATAGGGCAGAAGCAAATATACACAAAACAAAGCTTATTAGTGGTTACCAGGGGTGACAGGGAGGGGGAAGGAAGAGTTTTTGATTAGGATCATTGAGTTTATGTGAAAGGTAGTGGAATGATTTGGAACATAAACCGTGAAATGCTTGCACAGCTTGAATATAAGCAATGTAACAAATGCACATGTAGAAATTGTTGAAATGGCGTGTTTTATTATGTATATTTGCAACACAATAAAAAAAATAACATGAAGATCAATAAAAAGGAAAGAAAAGCTCTGTGGAATTCTCGCTCTACACACACACACACACACACACACACACACACACACATTTTTCTTCTAAAAAAAATGAGTAAAGAATCCCTGAGAGCAAAAAGCACAGTCAATTACCCCCCGTTTTTATTGGTCCATTTCTTGTGGTGACCTCATAAGGAGCCAATTCTTTGGAACTCCAAGCCCCTATATAAGTCCCTGGAAACCTAGGTTTGTGGTCTTTCTGGCTCAGGAAGCTCCTTCAGTGACCTGAGACATCGTGACCAAACTTGGCTTGTTTTCTCTTTAAATTGTGGTTTTTCTATTTCCTCGCCAGCTATTCTTATTTTCTCTTTGTTTTTCCTCATTTGCATTCATTCGTTTTTCATTTTATTCTTCCTTTACATCCTCAATTTTTCTTTTTTTCTATGTACTTGTTAATTTTTTTATCATCTTACTATTATTGTTTTATTTTGTATTTTTTCTTATCCTCATGTTATTTATTCCTTTTTTGAATCTTTCTCATTGATTTCTTGTTTTGTTTATATATACAATTTATCTTATTTTTATCAGTTTTTAAAATTTTACTTCCTCTTTTCTCATTTTACCTTTTTGATTATATTTTAACTTTTTCTCATTTTTTCCATATTTCATTAAGTTTTTAGTCACCACTTTTTAGGGTTTTGGGTTTTTAAGTTTTTAATCCTACCACCAGGGCACCTCTTATCCCAAAGCCCGCTACGCCTTCGCACCATAGCCAACATGCTGCAGAGCCACTTAGCCTTCTCTGCTGTGGAGGAAACTCATGTGGGACGCTACCACCTCCTCAGAACCATCGGCAAGGGGGCATCTGCCAAGGTCAAGCTGGCCCAGCACATCATCACCGGCCAAGAGGTAGCCATTAAAATAATTGACAAGATCCAGCACACGTCCTCCGACCTCCACAGACTATACAGAGAGATAGAAATTATGAAGGATCTCCATCATCCAAATATTGTAAAGCTGTTTGAAGTCATAGAGAATGAGCACGCCCTCTATATAGTCATGGAGTATGCAAGTGGAAGGGACCTCTTTTACCACCTAGTGAATCATGGCTTCATGAGCGAAAAAGAGGCCCAAACGAAATTCCAACAAATAGTGTCAGCGGTGAAGTACTGCCACGACAAGAGTATTGTTCATAGGGATCTGAAAACAGAAAACCTACTATTGGACAAGCGAATGAACATCAAACTTGCAGACTTTGGTTTAGGAACTGAATTCACCCCAGGGAGCAAGCTGGATACCTTCTGTGGCACTCCCCCTTATTCTGCCCCAGAACTCCTTCAGGGAGAAAAGTATGACGGACCCCCAGTGGATGTGTGGAGCCTGGGAGTCATCCTATACTTCATGGTAACTGGATCTCTGCCTTTTCGTGGGAAGACCTTGACGAAGCTGCGAGAGCAGGTGCTGCAGGGACAATATCACGTTCCCTTCCACATGTCTAGCCAGTGTCAACACCTGCTCAGTAAAATTTTCATTCGTGACCCAAGAAAGAGAGCCACGTTAGAGGACATCCTGGCACATCCATGGATGAAGGTGAGCCATGAAGAAAAACAAAAGCTCTATGTGCAGCCACTCCCAGACTACGATAACCACTGGCACACTGAGGTGACAGTGAACACGGGTTACGTGCAGGAAGACATTCATGACTCACTGTTGAACCACAATTACAATGATGCGAACGCCACCTATCTGATCCTGCGTCACGACACATATGAGATTGACAGCCACACCAGCACCCTGGAACCCCAGGCTGAAGCCCATTGCACCGATAGCCACACTCCTTCCTCATCCCATGAAGTGCCTCCTACCGTCTGTCCTAAACCCAAACAGCGTAGTTACACCGAGCCCACCATTCCCACCTTTGGTTACTACATCCGCGATGCTTTGAACACTCTCTCTGAGGGAGGGATGGGGACCTCCATGGTGTCTACTTCTCCATCATTCTCCCTGGCCCTGGCCCACCTGCGGCAGCAATCTACCACAGCCTGGGCACAGCCCAACCAGGACTCTGACCTGTATGCCAAGGGGAGAAACAGTGAGGTGCCACAGCCCATCACACCACCCCAGTGTGTTTCTGTGCCTTCCTCCTCAGCCTACACCATCAACGAGAGTGCCGGGGCCCCGGAGAAAACCAGTTTTACCCAGGGAATGTCAAAACTAAGCTCCGTAAATGAGGAGCAGGTGCATGAGTTACCTGACCAGCCGAGTTTGCCCCAGACTGTGAGTCTAGCCTCTTCCTCTGAGGAGCAGGTGCATGAGTTACCTGACCAGCCGAGTTTGCCCCAGACTGTGAGTCCAGCCTCTTCCTCTGTCAGCAGCCAGGGCTGGAAGCGGGCCACTGGGAGGTTCTTTAAGCTCATGAGAAGATGCCTTTGTTTTACATATGACAAAAAGGACCACAAAGCATCGGACAGCAAAGCTGCACAAATGATCAAACCTCAACAGGCCAAACCACGCTCTCTCAAATTTACCTGGAGGATGAAGATCACCAGTTCCTTGGAGCCCGACGAGATGCTGCAGGAGATCTGTCAAGTGTTGGATGCCAATGGCTGTGACTGGGATCTCACACACAAATATACACTGCTGTGTATGAATGGCACACCAGGACAACAGGACTTCACTCAGTGGAGGATGGAGGTGTGCACCCTGCCTCGGAGGACTCTCAATGGGGTAAAAGTGAAGAGAATTTCAGGGACCTCTGAGGCCTTCAATAACATTGTCTCAAAAATCACCAGTGACCTTGCACTTTAAAATGGGGGCAGCAGCTGCCTGAGAGAAAACAGGAGTTCCAAGGTTTAAGCTCCTCTGTAATTTTGAAGGCAATGTTCGGAAAACCCACCTAAAAAAGGTGCCCGAAATTCACTTCACTTGAACCCTGTTGAGCAATCATCAAGGCAGTGTGCATACCTTCATCCTCCACTGCACAAAGTCCTCTTGGCCTGCACGTCACGTGTGCACAGCAACACATATGCCCGGGAGACATCCCACTCGCAGCTGTTGGCATCGCACACTTGGCAGATCTTCCACATCATCTCGTTGGGCTCCATGGAGCTGGTTCCTCCACGTAAACTTCAGCGACAACAGCTTGGCCTCTCCAGGTTTAAGCACTTCCACCTCGTCTTTGCTCTCAGATTCCTACAGATCCGCTGCAGCAAACATGAAGCAAAGAATTCATGAAAACAAAACAAACACTCCCAAATTCATCCGTTCAGACAGACAAAGGAAAGCTTGTAATGGGGAAAGCCACTTGATTCACTAACACGGCCATCGAGATCTCTCTGGAGTCCCTTGGGATGCACTGAACAGCAAACCAGAAAGTTGTCGGTTTAACTCCACACACAGATGACTTGAAAGAAAGGCCTCCAGTCTATTTCTGAAACATCTTGAAGCTGAAGAAAATCAGACCAAGTCCACAAGAGCCAAAGTATGACCTTGAGCTTGTCCCACCTGAATTTAGAGACCATCTCAAGAATACATTCACTGACTGAACACTAATGACCGAAGACCAGGCGAGTTGTGGAATGACATCATATGTTCTTCCTTGGGGAAAAATCTGGAGTTTAGCCATCAAATTAGATCCTGGGCCATGCGAAACTCAACATGGAAGACTTTCAAGTGGGCCTAAGTATTTCAAGAATAGGCATCAATTCTATTATACATTGGATCCTTTTCTGAACCTGTTTATTGTTTTCAGAGGGAGACCACCTGCCCTATCGTCTCCACCCTAGGAGAAATTTTTCTAGCACACCCATTTATAGAACTTTAGTAGCCTTGGAGGTGGCATGCCAATAAATTTTGCCCAAATTGACCTTGCTTCTCAGCTTTTCATGGTTGGCTCTGTCTCCTGTACAGTGACATGTCTATATTTTTTAACACTGGGTATCAGTTTCCAACAAATATTTCCGTATTAATGGTTTTGGTAGGCCTAGCACACACTGGAAGCAGGTAGTTGTCAATTTGGTTAGACTCTCCCACGTGAAGAGTGCTTAGATAGCTCCATGGGATTAAATCCATTTTCCATAAGAAATTGCTTTGCTATAACCCCCCAGCAGCCATGCCTGATTACTGGGGGCACAGCCACAATTACAATTCCTATAGGACATACAAAATACTGAGTGTTATTTAAAAAAAAAAAAAAGAAACTTGTGTTTTGACAGTGTGAGAAGGTTACATTAGGGAAGAACTTCCAAGCTAGTTGTAGTTCCTGATTTTTTGAGACATGCTTTGGTCCACCTAATTTATACCATATACTTTACCTTCCTTGCATGTACTGATGAGTGACCACTGCCCTTGATCACTTAGTTAGTGGGATTCATTTCTGCCTCAGGAAAAGGGCTTGTACTGGTGGGGGAGAGAGAGCATTATAATTAGTAGGAAAATAGGTCAATACTTCTAAGGGCCTATGGTTGACAGGATTTACATTGTGAAAAATATGTAGTGCAGCTTAAGAAAGAGCAAGAGCTTGCCAAAGTGATGCGGGGGCGCTCCAAATACTGAGTTCCAATCACTTAAGCCTGTCCAGAGTCATTTCTCAATTTATTGTCCTGCTAAATGGATGGACCCCCATTACCAAATTCTACATCATTCCCAATATCTCCTCCTTTTCCTTCTTACTATTTGTACTGAGTTAGAAATATGTGGCGCTGAGCTGGCAAACCAAGACATGTAATCCTGCAAATAACACTGAACAAATCTCAGTGGCCCCCTGCCATCCCTCGCTGCTGACAGAGGGAGAGGCTGGGCTCACAATCTGAGGCAAACTCGGCTGGTCAGGAATCTCTTGCAGCTTCTCAGCATGCAAAGAGCTTAGTTTTCACACTCCCTGGAGGAAACCAGTTCCTTCTGAGCTCCACCACTGCTGCTCATGGTGTGGGATGAGGAGGAAGCCTCACAGACACACTGGGAAGATGTTCTAAACTGCAGCACGTCACTGTTGCTCACCCTGGAGCACACTCCAGAGTCCTGGTTGGGCTGCACCGAGTCTGTCCTGGATTCGTGGTATATGTAGGACTGGGGTGGAGAGACTGAGGTACAGGTAGATGCCATGGAGGCCCCTGATCCTGAATCAGATAGACTGTCCAAAGCATTGTGGATGTTGCCCTGGCCAAGGTGGTCTTCCCTTAATTTCTGGAATGGTCAATTCCGTGTTTGTTTGTGAAAACATTGCTGTTCACAGAGGGCACAGGACTGGCCTTCTTTCTCTCCAGGATGGGTTGTTCTTATGCTTCTGCTCTTCTGCCCTGACCCCTGGTCCTCCTCAGGCCGCACATTTTTTGGCATAATTGCAAGAGGAATTTTAGGTACGCCTCATGGACTAAATTATGTCTCCCCCCAAAAGTGTGCATCACTTTAGCTGGGTTATGATTCCCTGTATCTTGTGATTGTCCTCCATTCTGAGATTGTAATTTTATGTTAAAGAGGATTAGGATGGGATGGTAATGCCATCCTTACCCAGGTCACACCCCTCATCCAATGTAAAAGCAGTTACCCTGGGGTGCGGTCTGTACCACCTCTTACGTCTCAAGAGATAAAAAGGAAAGGGAACCAAGCAGAGAGTTGGGGACCTCATACCCCTAATAAAGCAGCAACAAGAGCGAAGCTCATGCTTTGGACCTGGTGTCCCTGCACCTGAGATGCTCCTCTATCAGGGGAAAACTGATGAGAAAACCAACAGAGAAAGAAAGCCTTCCCCTGGAGCTGACACCCTGAATTTGGACTTTTCGCCTATTGTACTGCGAACAAATAAATTTCTCTTTGTTAAAGCCATCCACTTGTGGTATTTCTATTACAGCAGCGCTAGAAGACTAAGAGAGCTGGAATGGCAGGCTCGCTCTACCTCCTCTGCTTGGGTTAGCACAAGAGGGTACACTGTACACCATGGGATGAAGATCCACTGCAGGCTGCTATGGCCCTCTGTCTCAGGTGTTTTACGACCAGGAGCAAATAGATGACTATCACAACACTGTACTTTGGCATCATCAATAAGCACTGAATCTCTCACCATGTGTAACACATCACCTCAATCCACTGAGGGTCACTGTAATCTGGGTGTGGCTCCACATACAGCTTTTGTTCTTCATGACCCACCATCATCCACGGATGTGTCAGAATTGCCTCTGAAGTACCTCTCTCACTAGGGTCATGAATGAAAATTTTGATCAGCAGGTATTCATACTGCATAGTCATATGGAAGGGAAAGTCCCTTCACTACCTCCTGCCATAGTATCACGAAGGTATTTCCAACAAAAGGCAGGGATCCACCTACCAACAAATACAAAATGACTCCCAGGCTCAACACATCCACTGGGGGTGTCTGTCATACTTTTCTCCCTGAAGAGTTCTAGGGCAGAATATAGGAAGGGAGACTGCCACAGGAGGTATACAGCTTGTTGCCCAGGCTGAATTCATTTCCAAGGTCAAGACCTGAAAGTTTGCTGCTCATTTTCTTATCTAATAGTAGGTTTTCTCTTTTCAGGCCCCTCTGAACCATACACTTGTTATGACAATCCTGCACTGCAGACACTATCTGGCAGAATTTGGTGGCTTGAGCCCCTTTGTCCCTCATCCTGCCATGAGCCCTTGCATGATGAAACACCTCCCCTCCACTTACTTATTCCATCACTATGTGGAGTGTGTTCTCATTCTTGATGACTTCAAACAATTTCACAGTAAACACTCCCACAGCTCCATGAAGGCATTTCCACCAAAAGGCAGGGATTCACTCACCAACAAATACAAGATGACTCCCAGGCTCCACCTATCCACTGGGAAGTCCGTCGTACTCTTCTCCCTGGAAGAGTTCTAGGGCAGAATAAAGAAAAGGTATGAATGAAAGCCTTCATAATTTTAACCTCTCAGGATAGTCTGTGGATGCTGCAGGAGGTTGCTGGGTCTCCCTAACGATCTCACCTTATTCCCAGTGAGAAGAGCTTTAGCCAACTTCACCTTGGTGAAGGTACCTTTGCAGAGGTTTTCGAGCATTTGGTAGTCTTACACATGGGTCTCCTCCTCAGAAGAAATGGCCGAGAGGCCTCTGCATCATCTCGGACTTGGGTCAAGTCTTACTTGGCTTAGGGCCAATGGGTCCCAATACAGGATTCAAAGTGGTAAAAACTGATGACTAAATAAAAACTAGGCCCCTGGGTGGCACAAATTGTTAAGCCCTGGATGACAAGCCAAAAGGTTAGTAGTTCAAACCCACCCAGTGGCATCTCCAAAGTAAGGCCTCGTAACTGACTCTGAAAGGTCACAACCTTCAAAACCCTGTGAAACAGTTCTACTTTGCACGTTTAGTGTTGCTGCGAACTGTTATCTACTCAACAGCAACTAGTAACATGCAAATAAATACTTAATAAAAGGAGAAAAAGATGAGAAAAAGCATATAAAAACTAGAAAAAAAATACAAAATAAGAAAATGAAAAAGTGACAAAAATCAGTTTTATTTTGGGGGTTAGTCTGTGGAGGTTGGAAGAGCTCTGCTGGATCTTGTCAGTGATCCTGGCTCTGAAAGTGGCCACGTTTGGATTCTGGCCTACTGAGTTCCAGTCTCTCATTCAGAGCCCTACCAAAGGGCAATGTTAAAATCAATCAAGTGGGTAAGTTCAGCAAGACACTGAGATATGTTATATGAAGCTCTCACCCCACCAAAGGGGGAAAAGAAACCTAGAAGGTGTTGCTACCCTGTGAGTATCCTGAAAAGAGTCAACAGTTGACAAAAACACAGCAAATACTGAATCAAGGAAAAGATGGCTTTAAAAAGGTAAGGCAACTTTGTGGTCTCTTTTCTTGCCCTTGCCCCATCTCCTCCCCAACTCAGTGGTCATCTTATAGTAGCAGCACTTGCTTCTGATCCCAGGGTGGGACCCTGTTCCTGGCTCCAGCTAGAGTACAGAAAATCATTGTGTGTGTCTCTTCTAATCTTTCTGGGGGATGCCTGAAGGACTAATGCAAGGACCTTGTCTCTTTGACCTAACTTACGACCCAGGCTGCTAAGGTGGCAGGCATTTATAAGGAAAGATTGCAAGAGGAACTAACAGCCCATAGAGGGCTCAGGCTAAACAGTATGCTCAAAACATACGATAGATAGCCTAAGGCCTAAAAGCCAAAAATGGGAAGTACTTCTTTGGAAAATCAGGATATTCAAAAGCAACTGTGTGTTTGGGGAAATTTAGCAGGCTACAAATACCTAGAGCAAAATTTCTGTTCAGAAACTACCCGAGAAAGACCTACACTTTTTCTCACTCTATAAGTGTTTCAGGAGTGCCCCAGCACAGAGCCAATCTGCACAGACTAGGAGAAGTATTTGTGGGTTTTGTTTTGATTTTTTGTTTCTTTCTTTTTTCTATGTATTTTTAGCTCCTCTCATTTCAAAATCACTCTAAAAACACTAGATGGGAATTTCCATTTTCCATTCCACTATAAAAGGAACTTGGATGTCCCTTGCATGCTCACAATAAGAAAAACCTGAAAAGAAACAACTCTTCTTAGCTCTGTCACAGATCTGAACTCACAGAGCAATCTGCTATCCCAGAAGCTGGAGATACACATGCACTACTACAAAGAATCCCTGCTTACTGGGAACAGAGAATGCCACCACCGTTACTTCCACCTCCTGACCTAGAATCATATGTTATTAGGTGCCGATGAGTTGATTCCAACTCATAGCAGCACAATGTGACGGAGTAGAACACCGCCATAGGATTCTCTAGGCTGGAAACGTTATGGAAGCAAACAGCCAAGTATTTTCTTCTATGGAGTTGCTGGCTGGTTTTAATCAACACCCTGTTGGTTAGCAGCCATGTGCTTAACTATTATGCCACTAGGGCTCCTTACTTCAATGCTAATTGACTAATCCCTGGAAACTGAGAGAGAGAAATTTCACAGGGCCTACCCTTATGGTTCCTTCACACTTCGGTGAATTTCTCATAAAGGAGACTCACTAGGTTTTCACTGTCAAACTGTAAGAAAAAGTCTCTCATAATTCCAGTTGGAAAAAAAAAGTAACCAACTGCAAACACTACTTTGTTCTTGACAACGGTCTACCCTTAAGGGAAACGGTTCTACCACCCTTTCAACCAACCTAACCAACTTCCAATTTTTAGAGCCTAATAGACTTGAGGAAGGGGAAATACCAAACACCATCTAACATGCCACGTAGGGGGAAAACTGCCTAACTTCAGTCCTCATCAAACATACCAAAAAAAAAAAAACAAAACCCAGTGCCGTCGAGTCGATTCCGACACATAGTACCCTATGGGACAGAGTAGATCTGCCCAATAGCGATTTCAAGGAGCGCTTAGCGGATTCGAATAGCCAACCAATTAGTTAGCACCCGTAGCACTTAACCACTACACCACCAGGAAGTCCTCATCAAGCATAGCCTTGACAAAAACGTGGAAACACACACAGACTGAACAGACTGGGTAAACAACAGGACAAGGCTCAGATATGGCACCTTTGTTAGAAATATTAGACCAGGAAATTAAAATAGCTATGATAATATGATAAGGGCTCTGGGTAAAAAGTGGACAACATGCAACAATAAAAGGGTAATGAAAATGAACAGACTGAAACTCAAAGAAATACTCAAAAAAATATCAGAAATGAAAAACACAGTAACACAAATGAAAAACGGCACTGATTGGCTTATCAGTAGGTTGCACATGTTTAAGCAAAGAATCAGTAAGGTTGAACATTTGTCAGTGGAAACTTGTCAAATTGAAAAGAAAAAAGAGTGAAAGAGAATAAGAAATGGGGGACAATCCCAAAAAGTCTAACATATGCATAGAGAGAATACCAGAAGCAGAAGAGAAAAAGGAATACAGGAAATATTTGAAGTTTTAATGGCACAGTATTATCTAAAATTGTTGCCAGACACCAAATCACAGATCGAGGAGCCCATAGAACACCAAGCAGGATAAATACTAAAACATCTAAATCTGGGAATAGGATATTGAAAGTGCAGATAATTACACAAAGAGGAAAAACTTACATAAACAAGAGGAAACAAAAACAGTATACCTATAAAGGAACAAGGATTAGAATTCATCAGACCTCCCCAGAAACCACGCAAGCAAGAAGAGTGTGCAGTGATAAACGTAAAGTGTGAAAAGAAAACTCTAGCTGAACACAAGCTAAACAACAGATGTTTCAGTGACCACCTATAAACAAGAATACATTCATTCCAAAAAGTCACTAAACAAATACAGTAAAATAACCTTCAAGAATTTAATTTAAAAACATTAAAAGGGAAAGGTGCATAATCTGATTTCCAGGTTACCACTTTATAATATTAAAATGTCCACTTTAAAAAAAATATCACAACGCATACAAGAAAAAGAAAATTTGTTCCATTCAAAGGAACAAAATAAACTGACAGAAAACATTCCAGTCCACACATCACACTTACTAGACAAAGACTTCAAAACGACTGTCTTAAATATGCCTAAAGAGCCAAAACCAAACATGGAGAAATATCTAAAGGAAATCAGGAAAACTATAAAAGAAAACGAGGCTATTAATAAAGAGATAGAAAGTATACAAAGAAACCAACAAAAATTCAGCAGCTCAATAGTGCAACCACTGAAATAAAAATTTACTAGAGAATGCAAACATTTCAGAAAGAAGAAGAAACTATCAACAAATTTGAAAAAAGGGGTATTGAAATTACTGAGTCTCAAGAGCAAAAAAAACTAAAAACAAGTAAACAAAGCCTATGAGATCTAGACACAATCCACATGACCAGCACTGCTACCCGCAAAGGAGAAGAGGGGGAGAAAGTGACAAAAATCATACCTGAAGAAATGATAACTGAAAAGTTTCAACATTTGATGATAGATGTGAATCTACAAAACTAAGGAACAAATTTCAAGGAAAATACACTCAAAAAAACAAAACAATCGTATTAGAACGGAAATCTAGAACATCACTCTTTTTCCAATAGCATCTAAAAAAGAAAATACTGACGAATAAATTGAACTTAGCAGGCAAAAGCTTATACACTGAAAACTACAAACTACTGCTGAAAGAAATTCAAGAAGACCTAAATAAACGGAAAGGAATACCGTTTTCATGCAATGGAGGACTTAATATTGTCAAAATGGCAATTCTACCAAATCCATCTACAGATTCAGTGTAAGCCCGATGAAAATTCTAAAAGCATTTTTTTACATTAACGGAAAAGCCAAACCTCAAGTTCACCTTGAATTGCTAGAGGCCCTGAATAGCCAAAATAATCTTCAAACACACGGATCAAAGTCACATGACTCACACTTCTCAACTTCAAAACAATTGTAAAGCTGCAGTAATCCAATCTGTGTGCTATCGGCATGTGAATAGACATACAGACCAACAGAATGGAATTCAAACTCTACAAATAAACCCAATCATATCTGGTCAATTCATTTTCAACAAGGACGCCAAATACATTCAACGGGAAAAGAAGACACTCTTCAACAAATGGCACAAAGAAAACTGGAATTCCACATGCAAGAGAAGGAAGCTCAACTTCTACCTCACGTCATACAAATAACTCAAAATGATCACTGAACTAACTAAAGATAACAACTAAAGTCATAACATTCTTAAATAGAAGAGATTACAGGGATTTGGCAATGGGTATTGACATATGACAGAAAAAGCATAAACAACAAGATAAAAATTGGATTATGTGCAAGTTACAAATTTTGTCCATCACTGTTTAGGAAGCATTGAGTTTGTGTTTATAGGACAGAAAATTTGGCAATGGATATTGGTGAGAGTTGCACAACATGATTGATGTAATTGGTGTCACTGAACTGTGTACGTGAAGATGCTGAATTGCAAATGGTTTGTATAATTTCACAACAATAAAAAAGGTAAAAATAATCTTTAAGAAGTAAACACGTTCTAAGGCAAAAACAGACATTATCAAGAAATTAAAAAGAAACCTTAGGGGGTGGAGCCAAGATGGCAGAATAGGAAGATGCTTCTATCCAGCCCTCTTTACAACAAAGACCTGAAAAACAATGAAACCAGTATATTTGTGACAAGCTCCGAGCCCTGAGCATAAAAGGCAACCTTAGACAGGAACTGAGGGGCAGGGGAAGGAAGAGACCGTTCAGAAGCGGACAGGAGTTACCGGAGCTGAATCGCGGGGAGCCCTCAGGCACCATTCCTGGAGCAGAGCGGCTAGGCAGTGGCAGCTCCGCTTCCAGAGCAAGTCCTGGGGCACACTCACCTCCTCCTGAGAAGCTGCCTAAGTGTGTCCCGGGGGGAGGGGCCACGGAGGCCGAAGGGGATGGGGTGGGGCGGGGCACAGTGGGCGGGGCCGAAGGGTGGGCAAGGAGAAGAGCAGTGACTCCTGGGGCCAGGGTCACAGCACCTTAGGTGCCTCTGGGAGGAGGCAAGGGAATTGAAATGGGAGAATCTGGGAACAAGAGCTCTGCCCATTTTTAAATTGGGTTGTTTGTCCTTTTTGTTGGTCACTGTCATGAGCTGTATAGATATTATACATATTTTGGATATTGAACCCTATTTCCCAGATAGTTTCCAAAATTTTCTTCCATTCTGTAGGTTTTCACTTTCTTGATAATGCTCTTTGATGCACAAACGGTTTTCATTTTGTTGAATTCCAACTGACCTATATTTTCTTTTGTTGCTCACATTTTGGTGTCACATCTAAGAATCTCCCTGAGAATCAGCCATTGAAAACCCTCCGGAACACAGTTGTACTCCGACACACTTAGGGTCCCCATGGTCTCAATGCCCTGGATGGCAACTGGTTTTTCTCTAGGCTCTTTCTACTGCCTGTGTTTTCTATCTCCCTCTACAGGTGACTTTCTGTAACTTACCACAATTCCAGGGGTCCTAGTAGGAGCACAGGAGCCCATTAGGCTTATCGCCAAAAAAGCTGGGAATTCTCTGCCTTGTTTTCAGTACCTGGGTCAATAGATAGGTCATGGGTTCAGCCCATCATTGTGCACATATTAATGTGAGACTAGCTTCTGGATATTGCTAAGAGATGTCAGTGGTTAAGGAACTAGAGTCACATGTGAAGTTTCAGGAAAAGGCCAGCCAGGAGAGGGCAGTTATGGACTCTGTACTAAAATTAGGTTACCACAGCAAGCTAAACAGAGTTAGACTGATCATCTTATGCAGTGCTCTGGCTAACGTCATAGGCAAACTTGGGCTGATTAAAAAAAAAAAAAAATTTTTTTTTTTTTTTGTAGCAACCATATATTCTTCCTTGTGAAAAAATCTGTAGTTTAGCCATGAAATTAGATCCCGGACCATGTGAAACTCAACATGGAATACTTTCAACCGGGCCTAACTATTTCAAGAACAGGCATCAATTCTATTATACATTGGATCCTTTTCTGTACCTGTTTATTGTTTTCAGTGGAAGACCGCCTGCCCTGTCATCTCCACCCTAGGAGAGATTTTTCTAGCACACCCATTTATATAACTTTAGTAGCCTTGGAGGTAGCATGCCAATAAATTTTGCCCAAGTTGACTCTGCTTCTCAGATTCTTATGGTTAGCTCTGTCTCCTCTACAGTAGGATATCTATATTTTTTAAGAATTCCCCAGGAGAGTAACATCAGGCATCACATTTCCAACAAATATTTCTGTATTAATGGATTTCGTAGGCCTAGCACACACTGGATGCAGGCAGTTGTCAATTTGGTTACAATCTCCCATATGAAGAGTGCTTAGATAGCTCCATGGGATTAAATCCATTTTCCATAAGAAATTTCTTTGCTATAACCCCCCAGCAGCCATGAGTGACTACTGTGGGCACGGCCAGAATTACATACAAATATTGACTGTTATCAAAAAAAAAAAAAAAACCTTGCGTTTTGACAGTATGAGAAGATTAGATTAGGGAAGAGCTTTCAAGCTAGTTGTAGTTCCTGATTTTTTCAGAGATGCTTTGGTCCACCTAATTTATACCACATACATTGTCTTCCTTGCATACACTGATTAGTGAACACTGCCCTTGATCACTCAGTTAGTGGGATTCATTTTTGCCTGAGTAAAAGGGCTTGTACTGGTCGGGGAGAGAGAGCATTATAATTAGTAGGAAAATAGGCCAGTACTCCTAAGGGCAGACATTGTTGACAAGATTTACATTGTGAAAAATATATAGTGCAGCTTCAGAAAGAGCAAGAGCTTGACAAAGTGATGGGGGGGCGTTTCAAATATTGAGTTCCAATCACTTAAGGCTGTCCAGAGTCATTTTCCCAATTTATTCTCCAGCTGAATCAATGGACTCCCATTATCAATTTCTACATCATTCCCAATACCTCCTCCTTTTCCTTCTAGCCACTTATACTCATGTAGAAAATGTGAGGCTGAGCTGGCAAACCAGGACATATATTTCTGCAAATAAAACTGAATAAATCTCAGTGGAACCCTGCCATCCCTGGCTGCTGACAGAGGGAGAGGCTGGGCTCACAATCTGAGGCAAACTCGGCTGGTCAGCAATCTCTTGCAGCTTCTCCACATGCAAGGAGCTTAGTTTTGACACTCCCTGGAGGAAACCAGTTCCCTCTGGGCTCCACTGCTGCTGCTGATGGTGTGGGATGAGGAGGAAGCCTCGCAGACACACTGGGAAGATGTTCTAAACTGCAGCACATCACTGTTGCTCACCCTGGAGCACACTCCACAGTCCTGGTTGGGCTGCACTGAGTCTGTCCTGGATTCCTGTTGCAGGTAGGACTGGGCTAGTGAGACTGAGGTACAAGCAGATGCCATGGAGGCCCCTGATCCTGAATCAGAGAGACTATCCAAAGCATTGTGGATGTCGCCCTGGCCAAGGCTGGTCTTCACTGAAGGTGTGGAATTGCCACTTTCCTGCTTGCTGGTGAAGACGTTCCTATTCACACAGGGCATAGGAGTGGTCTTCTTTCTCTCCAGGATGGATACAGAGCTGACAGGTGTGTTGTTGTGCCGCTCCTCTTCTGCCCTGACTCCTGGTCAGGCCACTTATTTTTTGGCATAATAGCATGAGGAATCTTAGGTAGGCCTCATGGACTAAATTATAAGAAAAAAAAAAATCCCCCCCAAAATGTGTGTATCACTTTAGCTGGGTTATGATTTCCTGTTCTTCACTGAAGGTGTGGAATTGCCACTTTCCTGCTTGCTGGTGAAGACGTTCCTGTTCACACAGGGTACAGGAGTGGTCTTCTTTCTCTCCAGGATGGATACAGAGCTGACAGGTGTGTTGTTGTGCCGCTCCTCTTCTGCCCTGACTCCTGGTCAGGCCACTTATTTTTTGGCATAATAGCATGAGGAATCTTAGGTAGGCCTCATGGACTAAATTATAAGAAAAAAAAAAATCCCCCCCAAAATGTGTGTATCACTTTAGCTGGGTTATGATTTCCTGTTCTTCACTGAAGGTGTGGAATTGCCACTTTCCTGCTTGCTGGTGAAGACGTTCCTGTTCACACAGGGTACAGGAGTGGTCTTCTTTCTCTCCAGGATGGATACAGAGCTGACAGGTGTGTTGTTGTCCCGCTCCTCTTCTGCCCTGACTCCTGGTCCTACTCAGGCCACTTATTTTTTGGCATAATAGCATGAGGAATCTTAGGTAGGCCTCATGGACTAAATTATATAAAAAAAAAAATCCCCCCCAAAATGTGTGTATCACTTTAGCTGGGTTATGATTTCCTGTATTCTGTGATCGTCCTCCATTCTGGGATTGTAATATTCTGGTAAAGAGGATTAGGATGGGATGGTAACGCCACCCATACCCAGGTCCCATCCCTGATCCAGTGTAAAAGCAGTTACCCTGGGGTGTGGTCTGTACCACCTCTTATGTCTCAAGAGATAAAAAGGAAAGGGAAGCAAGCAGAGAGTTGGGGACCTCACACCATCAATAAAGCAGCAACAGGAGCAAAGTGCATCCTTTGGACCCGGTGATCCTGCACCTGAGATGCTCCTCTATCAGGGGAAAATTGATGAGAAGACCGACAGAGAAAGAAAGCCTTCCCCTGGAGCTGACACCCTGAATTTGGACTTTCAGCCTACTATATTGTGAAGAAATTAATTTCTGTTTGTTAAAGCCATCCACTTGTGGTATTTCTATAACAGCAGTGCTAGATGACTAAGAGAGTTGGAATGGCAGGCTCGCTCTACCTCCTCTGCTTGGGTTAGCACAAGAGGGTACACTGTACACCATGGGATGAAGATCCACTGCAGGCTGCTATGGCCCTCTGTCTCAGGTGTTTTATGACCCAGGAGCAGAGAGGTGACTATCACAACACTATACTTTGGCATCATCAATAAGCACTGAATCTCTCGCCATGTGTCACACATCACCTCAACCCACTGGGGGTCACTGAAATCTGGGGGTGGCTCCACATAAAGCTTTTGTTCTTCATGACCCACCATCACCCACGGATATGTCAGAATTGCCTCTGAAGTACCTCTCTCATTGGGGTCATGAATGAAAATTTTGCTCAACAAGTGTTCATACTGCATAGACATATGGAAGGGAAAGTCCCTTCACTACCTCCTGCCATTGCATCATGAAGGTATTTCCAACAAAAGGCAGGGATCCACCTACCAACAAATACAAGATGACTCCCAGGCTCAACACATCCAGTGCGGGGTCTGTCATGCTTTTCTCCCTGAAAAGTTCTAGGGCAGAATAAAGGAAGGGAGACTGCCACAGAAGGTATACAGCTTGTTGCCCAGGCTGAATTCATTTCCAAGATCAAGACCTGAAAGTTTGCTGCTCATTTTCTTATCCAATACCAGGTTTCCTGTTTTCAGGTCCCTCTGAACCATACGCTTGTTATGACAGTCCTACACCGCTGACACTATCTGGCAGAATTTGGTGGCTTGAGCCCCTTTTTCCCTCATCCTGCCATGAGCCCTTGCATGATGAAACACCTCCCCTCCACTCACTTATTCCATCACTATGTTGAGTGTGTTCTCATTCTTGATGACTTCAAGCAATTTCACAGAAAACACTCCCACAGCTCCATGAAAGTATTTCCACCAAAACGCAGGGATCCACTCACCAACAAATACAAGATGACTCCTAGGCTCCACACATCCACTGGGAAGTCCATCGTACTCTTCTCCCTGGAAGAGTTCTAGGGCAGAATAAAGAAAAGGTATAATTGAAAGCCTTCATAATTTTTACCTCTCAGGATAGTCCATGAATGCTGGAGGAGGTTGCAGGGTCTTCCTAATGATCTTACCTTATTCCCAGTGAGGATAGGTTTGGCCAACTTCACCTTGGTGAAGGTACCTTTGCAGAGGTATTCAGGCATTTGGTAGTCTCACACATGGGTCCGGTCCTCAGAAGAAATGGCCAAGAGGTCCCTGCACCATCTTGGACTTGGGTCAAGTCTTACGTAGCTTAGGGCCAATGGGTCCAAACACAGGATTCAAAGTGGTAAAAACTGATGATTAAAAAAAAAACTAGGCCCCTGGGTGACACAAATTGTTAAGCCATGAAAGATTAGCCAAAATGTTAGTAGTTCAAACGTACCTAGTGGCATCTCCAAAGTAAGTCCTCGTAACTGCTTCTGAAAGGTCACACTTTGAAAACCCGTTTGGGGTTGCTGCAAGTTGTTATCTACTCAACAGCAACTAGTAACATGCAAATAAAAACGGAATTAAAGGAGAAAAAGATGAGAAAAAACATACACTAACTAGAAAAAAATAAATACAAAAAAAGAAAATGAAAAAGTGACAAAAGTCACTTTTATCTTGGGGGTTAGTCTGTGGAGGTTGGATGAGCTCTGCTGGGTCTTCTCAGTGATCCTGGCTGTGAAGGTGGGAATGTTTGGATTCTGATCTGCTGAGTTCCAGTCTCTCATTCAGAGCCCTATCAAAGGGCAAAGTTACAATGAATCTAGTGGGAAAGTTCAGAAAGACGGTGAGATAGGTATATGACGCTCTTATCCCTCCAAAGGGGGGAAGAAAAACCTAGAAAGTATTGCTACCCTGTGAATATCTTGAAAACAGTCAGCAGTTGACATCAACACAGCAAATGCTGAATCAAGGAAAAGATGACTTCAAAAAGGTAAAGAATCTTTGTGGTCTCTTTGCTTGCCCTTGCCCCATCTCCTCCCCGACTCAGTGGTCATCTTATAGCAGCAGCACTTGCTTCTAATCCCAGGGTGGGACCCTGTTCCTGGCTCCAGTTAGAGTACAGGAAATCATTGTGTGTGTCTGTTCTAATCTCTTTGGGGGATGCCTGAAGGACTAATGCAAAGAGCTTGTCTCTTTTACCTAACTTATGACCCAGGCCAGTAGGGTGCCAGGCACTTATAAGGAAAGATTGCAAGAGCCACTAACAGCTCATAGAGGGTTGAGGCTAAACATTATTCTCAAAAACATACAATAGATTGCCTACGGCCTGGGAGCCAAAACTGGGAAGTACTTCCTTGGAAAACAAGGACATTAAAAACCAACAGCCTGTTTGGGGAAAGTTACCAGACTACACATACCTAGAGCAAAATTTATCTTCAGAACCTACCTGAGAAAGACCTACACTGTTTTCCCACTCTTTCAGTGTTTCAGGAGTGACCCAGCACACAGCCAATCTACACAGGCTGGGAGAGGTATTTGTGGGTTTTGTTTTGATTTATTTTGCTTGTTTCTTTTTTCTATGTATTTTTAGCTCCTCTCATTTCAAAATCACTGTAAAAACACCAGATGGGAATTTCCAGTTTCCATTCTAGTATAAAAGGAGCTTGGATGTCCCTTCTATGCTCAGAACAAGAAAAACCTGAAAAGCAACAACTCTTCTTAGCTCTATCAGAGATCTGAAGTCACAGAGCAAACTGCTGACCCAGAAGCTGGAGATACAGATGGACTACTACAAAGAATCACTGCTTACTGGGAACAGAGATTGCCACCACCATTCCTTCCACCTCCTGACCTAGAATCATGTTACTGGGCGCTGATGAGTTGATTCTCACTCATAGCAGCGCAATATGACAGAGTAGAACAGCCCCATAGGATTTTTCAGGCTCTAAACTTCATGGAAGCAAATAGCCACGTATTTCTTCTACGGAGTAACTGGGTGGTTTTTAATCCCGAACCTGTGGGTTCGCAGCCAAGCGCTTAACTATTATGCCACTAGGGCTCCTTACTTCAATGCTAATTGACTAATCCCTGGAGACTGAGAGATATATATTTCACAGGGCCTAGCCTTATGGTACCTTCACACTTCGGGGAATTTCTCATAAAGGAGACCCACTAGGTTTTCACTGTCAAACTATAAGTAAAAGTCTCTCATAATTCCAGTTGGAAAAAAAAAAAGTAACCAAGTGGAAACACTACTGTGTTCTTGACAACGGTCTACCCTCAAGGGAAATGGTTCTACTACCCTTTAAACCAACCTAATCAACTTCCAGTTTTTAGAGCCTAATAGACTTGAGGAAGGGGAAATACCAAACACCATCTAACCCGCCACATAGGGGGAAAACTGCCTACCTTCAGTCTTCATCAAACATACCACAAAAAAAAAAAAAACCCAGTGCTGTCGAGTCGATTCCGACACATAGTGCCCTATAGGACAGAGTAGAACTGCCCCATAGAGTTTCCAAGAAGCACCTGGCGGATTTGAACTGCCGACCCATTAGTTAGCACCCGTAGCACTTAACCACTACACCACCAGGGTTTCCTCATCAAGCATAGGCTTGACAAAAACGTGGAAACACACACAGACTGAAGAGACTGGGTAAACAACAGGACAAGGCTCAGATATGGCACCCATGTTCGAATTATTGGACCAGGAAATTAAAATAGCTATTGTATGATATTTATTGTATGATAATATGATAAGGGCTCTGGGTAAAAAGTGGACAACACGCAACAATAAAATGGTAATGAAAGTGAACAGACTGAAACTCTAAGAAATATTCATAAAAATATGAGAAATGAAAAACACAGTAACAGAAATGAAAAATGGCACTGACTGGCTTATTAGTAGGTTACACATGTTCAAGGAAAGAATCAGTAAGGTTGAACATTTGTCAGTGGAAACTTCTCAAATTTAAACCAAAAAAGAGTGAAAGAGAATAAGAAAGGTGGGACAATTGCAAAAGGTCTAACATATGCGTAGAGGGAATACCCTTCTTCTCTCCTGAGGATACGTATGACCTACATGCTGGGGCATCATCAAGCAATCAAGGGAATGAGTCAAGAACAGAAAGCTCAAAATCAATATTCTGGGCCTTATCCAGATCGTTTCTCCTACACCATTTTGTAAATCTCCCTTCTTGCTTGAGTATGATTTTTTTCTTCCTTTTTGTCCTTGTCACTCTCACCTGTACAAGTCCTGATATTTCTACTTGTGACACAAGGTCCCCTGTCTTTATCTAAGTCCTAATCATGCCATTCTTCTGTGCTATTTTACTAGTCATTTGGTGAACCCATTCACCACTTTGTTTTCATAGCTCCTTTAGAGCCTAAATATTAAATGGTGAAATTATCAGTTGCCCTATCCTTAGTGATTCACACCCATACCCCAGATGTTTTCATTCAACCCAAGTGCTCATGCTCAAGAATAATTCAGAAAACTTAACTCAAGACAAATTTCTGAGTTACAGCTTTCTTAACCCACACCATAGATACCTGTTCCTCAAGATCAAAGTTAAAGCAGCCCGTGATATCCTTGGCTTAATTTCTTCCTTCTTCTCCCAATTTCTATCCATACTGGATACCATGGTCCATGAACTCAATCAATTCCTTGGAATAGCCCCAAATTCCTTATCTTTTGTCATATCTGCCTTATAAAACCTCAAACCTGGAAGATTCCAGTTATCTGCCATGCCATGGTTACTGCTGGTCTTACGATAACTACTGAAGAAAAAGCACACAACATAATATTTTGGTACTACCATAAACAAAAGTGGAGGGTCATCAAAAAAGAGGAAGACCCTCAACAAGACAGACTGACACAGTGCCTGCAACAACGAGTTCAAGAATAATGATTGTGAGGATGGAGCAGGACTGGGCAGTGTTCCCTTCTGTTGTACATAGTGTCACTAGGAGTTGGAACCGATTCAAGGGCAGTTAACAACAACAACATAAGCACAAAATCATCCGCAACAACTGGGAACCATTTATGACGCTCGGAAATTTTACTTTCACTTTATTTGTTGGCGTATTTATTTGCGAGACTAAATGAACAAATGGACAATGGCCAGACCATATAAAAACAGAACTCTGACCTACTATCTGCTCAACCAGCCTAGGATGTCAAGCCACTATCTGCAGCTATCAGTCCAGGAAGCCAAACAACAATCCCTGTAACAATGGGGCCAAAATGGCCAGAGCTTGATGAGTAATTTTCAGCTACCTTAATTTTGGACCCTGCTTCCAACTTGGAACCAATCAGAGAAAGCCAAATGTACCCTCCTAAACAATCAATATAAAATGCACTGGGGGGGCGGAGCCAAGATGGCGGACTAGGCAGACGCTACCTCGGATCCCTCTTACAACAAAGACATGGAAAAACAAGTGAATCGATCACATACATAACAATCTACGAACCCTGAACAACAAACACAGATTTAGAGACGGAGAACGAACTAATACGGGGAAGCAGCGATTGTTTCCAGAGCCTGGAGCCAGCGTACCAGTCAGGTACGGCACAAGCACAGAGAGCTGCTCCACCCCCCTGAACTAACCCCGGGAGGGGGACCAGCCGGTTCCACGGGCGGCGTGGGACGCAGCCGGTAGGAGAAGTCCCCGGGAGGCAGTGACTGGTCTTGGAGCAGAAAGAGCAGCGTCCGAGCCGGGGAACCGTCCCGCAGGGATTTGGACTGGACGCAGGTACGGCATAAACACGGAGAGTTGCTCCACCCCCCTGAACTAACCCTGGGAAGGGGCCCAGCCGGGTCGCGCGGGCGGCATGGGACGCAGCCGGTAGGAGAAGTCCCTGGGAGGCAGCGACTGGTATTGGAGCGGGGAGAACAGCGTCCCAGCCAGGACACTCGGTCACGGCACAAGCACGGGGACCTGCTCCACCCATCTGAACTAACCCCGGGAGGAGGCCCAACTGGTTCTCGGAGACGGCACGGCCACGCGGTTGGAGGGACGAGAAGTCCCCGGGAGGCAGCGACTGATTTTGGAGTCGAGAGTGCACCGTCCCAGTAGGGGAGCCTTGACGCTGGGCGTGGGGCTGGAAGCGGAGGATCTGACCGTGACTCCAGCAGGCCAGACCCCCCGGGGGCAATCTCCACACAGCCAGCACACATAGGCGACGCGCCCGCGGGAATCTCAGATATAATGGTCATTCCAAACAAGACAAGCAACTCTGGCTATATTCTGAGGTGCTACTCTCCTATCTCTCTGTTCCCTCCCCCACCCTCCCCAGGCGGCTTCATTAACATCTGAATAGCCTGAGCCAGAGGGAGAACTCTGATAGGGATCTGACTGCATTTTTTTTTTAGCGGATTTTCTGGAAAAACTAGTTTCCCAGTGATGGCTCGGAGACAACAATCCATATCAAACCACTTAAAGAAGCAGACCGTGACAGCTTCTCCAACCCCCCAAACAAAAGAATCAAAATCTTTCCCAAATGAAGATACAATCTTGGAATTATCAGATACAGAATATAAAAAACTAATTTACAGAATGCTTAATGATATCACAAATGAAATTAGGATAACTGCAGAAAAAGCCAAGGAACACACTGATAGAACTGTTGAAGAACTCAAAAAGATTATTCA
Organism: Loxodonta africana; assembly: GCF_030014295.1. Classification (NCBI taxonomy): domain Eukaryota; kingdom Metazoa; phylum Chordata; class Mammalia; order Proboscidea; family Elephantidae; genus Loxodonta; species Loxodonta africana. The sequence goes on from NC_087344.1 coordinate 20,422,479, forward strand.
AGAACATAGTGGAAAAATTAATAAGTTGCAAGAATCCATAGAGAGACAACATGTAGAAATCCAAAAGATTAACAATAAAATAACAGAATTAGACAACGCACTAGGAAGTCAGAGGAGCAGACTCGAGCAATTAGAATGCAGACTGGGACATCTGGAAGACCAGGGAATTAACACCAACATAGCTGAAAAAAAATCAGATAAAAGAATTAAAAAAAATGAAGAAACCCTAAGAATTATGTGGGACTCTATCAAGAAGGATAACCTGCGGGTGATTGGAGTCCCAGAACAGGGAGGGGGGACAGAAAACACAGAGAAAATAGTTGAAGAACTCCTGACAGAAAACTTCCCTGACATCATGAAAGACGAAAGCATATCTATCCAAGACGCTCATCGAACCCCATTTAAGATTGATCCAAAAAGAAAAACACCAAGACATATTATCATCAAACTCACCAAAACCAAAGATAAACAGAAAATTTTAAAAGCAGCCAGGGAGAAAAGAAAGGTTTCCTTCAAGGGAGAATCAATAAGAATATGTTCTGACTACTCAGCAGAAACCATGCAGGCAAGAAGGGAATGGGACGACATATACAGAACACTGAAGGAGAAAAACTGCCAGCCAAGGATCATATATCCAGCAAAACTCTCTCTGAAATATGAAGGTGAAATTAAGATATTTACAGACAAACACAAGTTTAGAGAATTTGCAAAAACCAAACCAAAGCTACAAGAAATACTAAAGGATATTGTTTGGTCAGAGAACCAATAATATCAGATATCAGCACAACACAAGGTCACAAAACAGAACGTCCTGATATCAACTCAAATACGGAAATCACAAAAACAAACAAATTAAGATTAATTAAAAAAAAATACACATAATACACATAACAGGGAATCATGGAAGTCAATAGGTAAAAGATCACAATAATCAAAAAGAGGGACTAAATACAGGAGGCATTGAACTGCCATATGGAGAGTGATACAAGGCGATATAGACCAATACAAGTTAGGTTTTTACTTAGAAAAATAGGGGTAAATAATAAGATAACCACAAAAAAGTATAACAACTCTATAACTCAAGATAAAAACCAAGAAAAACGTAACGACTCAACTAACATAAAGTCAAGCACTATGAAAATGAGGATCTCACAATTTACTAAGAAAAACGCCTCAGCACAAAAAAGTATGTGGAAAAATGAAATTGTCAACAACACACATAAAAAGGCATCAAAATGACAGCACTAAAAACTTATTCATCTATAATTACCCTGAATGTAAATGGACTAAATGCACCAATAAAGAGACAGAGAGTCACAGACTGGATAAAGAAACACGATCCATCTATATGCTGCCTACAAGAGACACACCTTAGAGTTAGAGACACAAACAAACTAAAACTCAAAGGATGGAAAAAAGTATATCAAGCAAACAATAAGCAAAAAAGAAGAGGAGTAGCAATATTAATTTCTGACAAAATAGACTTTAGACTTAAATCCACCACAAAGGATAAAGAAGGACACTATATAATGATAAAAGGGACAATTGATCAGGAAGACATAACCATATTAAATATTTATGCACCCAATGACAGGGCTGCAAGATACATAAATCAAATTTTAACAGAATTGAAAAGCGAGATAGATACCTCCACAATTATAGTAGGAGACTTCAACACACCACTTTCGGAGAAGGACAGGACATCCAGTAAGAAGCTCACTAGAGACACGGAAGATCTAATTACAACAATCAACCAACTGGACCTCATTGACTTATACAGAACTCTCCACCCAACTGCTGCAAAATATACTTTTTTTTCTAGCGCACATGGAACATTCTCTAGAATAGACCGCATATTAGGTCATAAAACAAACCTTTGCAGAGTCCAAAACATCGAAATATTACAAAGCATCTTCTCAGACCACAAGGCAATAAAACTAGAGATCAATAACAGAAAAACTAGGGAAAAGAAATCAAATACTTGGAAACTGAACAATACCCTCCTGAAAAAAGACTGGGTTATAGAAGACATCAAGGAGCGAATAAGGAAATTCATAGAAAGCAACGAGAATGAAAATACTTCCTATCAAAACCTCTGGGACACAGCAAAAGCAGTGCTCAGAGGCCAATTTATATCAATAAATGCACACATACAAAAAGAAGAAAGAGCCAAAAGCAGAGAACGGTCCCTACAACTTGAACAAATAGAAAGTGAGCAACAAAAGAACCCATCAGGCACCAGAAGAAAACAAATAATAAAAATTAGAGCTGAACTAAATGAATTAGAGAACAGAAAAACAATTGAAAGAATTAACAAAGCCAAAAGCTGGTTCTTTGAAAAAATTAACAAAATTGATAAACCATTGGCTAGACTGACTAAAGAAATACAGGAAAGGAAACAAATAACCCGAATAAGAAATGAGAAGGACCACATCACAACAGAACCAAATGAAATTAAAAGAATCATTTCAGATTATTATGAAAAATTGTACTCTAACAAATTTGAAAACCTAGAAGAAATGGATGAATTCCTGGAAAAACACTACCTACCTAAACTAACACATTCAGAAGTAGAACAACTAAATAGACCCATAACAAAAAAAGAGATTGAAACGGTAATCAAAAAACTCCCAACAAAAAAAAGCCCTGGCCCGGACGGCTTCACTGCAGAGTTCTACCAAACTTTCAGAGAAGAGTTAACACCACTACTACTAAAGGTATTCCAAAGCATAGAAAATGACGGAATACTACCCAACTCATTCTATGAAGCCACCATCTCCCTGATACCAAAACCAGGTAAAGACATTACAAAAAAAGAAAATTATAGACCTATATCCCTCATGAACATTGATGCAAAAATCCTCAACAAAATTCTAGCCAATAGAATCCAACAACACATCAAAAAAATAATTCACCCTGATCAAGTGGGATTTATACCAGGTATGCAAGGCTGGTTTAATATCAGAAAAACCATTAATGTAATCCATCACATAAATAAAACAAAAGACAAAAACCACATGATCTTATCAATTGATGCAGAAAAGGCATTTGACAAAGTCCAACACCCATTCATGATAAAAACTCTTACCAAAATAGGAATTGAAGGAAAATTCCTCAACATAATAAAGGGCATCTATGCAAAGCCAACAGCCAATATCACTCTAAATGGAGAGAACCTGAAAGCATTTCCCTTGAGAACGGGAACCAGACAAGGATGCCCTTTATCACCGCTCTTATTCAACATCGTGTTGGAAGTCTTAGCCAGGGCAATTAGGCTAGACAAAGAAATAAAAGGTATCCAGATTGGCAAGGAAGAAGTAAAGTTATCACTATTTGCAGATGACATGATTATATACACAGAAAAGCCTAAGGAATCCTCCAGAAAACTACTGAAACTAATAGAAGAGTTTGGCAGAGTCTCAGGTTATAAAATAAACATACAAAAATCACTTGGATTCCTCTGCATCAACAAAAAGAACACCGAAGAGGAAATAACCAAATCAATACCATTCACAGTAGCCCCCAAGAAGATAAGATACTTAGGAAGAAATCTTACCAAGGATGTAAAAGACCTATACAAAGAAAACTACAAAGCTCTACTACAAGAAATTCAAAAGGACATACTTAAGTGGAAAAACATACCCTGCTCATGGATAGGAAGACTTAACATAGTAAAAATGTCTATTCTACCAAAAGCCATCTATACATTTAACGCACTTCTGATCCAAATTCCAGTGTCATATTTTAAGGGGATAGAGAAACAAATCACCAATTTCATATGGAAGGGAAAGAAGACCCAGATAAGCAAAGCACTACTGAAAAAGAAGAAGAAAGTGGGAGGCCTCACCTTACCTGACTTCAGAACCTACTATACAGCCACAGTAGTCAAAACAGGCTGGTATTGGTACAACAACAGACACATAGACCAATGGAACAGAATTGAGAACCCAGACATAGATCCATCCACGTATGAGCAGCTGATATTTGACAAAGGACCAGTGTCAATTAACTGGGGAAAAGATAGCCTTTTTAACAAATGGTGCTGGCATAACTGGATATGATTTGCAAAAAAATGAGACAGGACCCATACCTCACACCATGCACAAAAACTAACTCCAAGTGGATCAAAGACCTAAACATAAAGACTAAAACGATAAACATCATGGAAGAAAAAATTGGGACAACCTTAGGAGCCCTAATACAAGGCATAAACAGAATACAAAACATTACCAAAAATGATGAAGAGAAACCAGATAACTGGGAGCTCCTAAAAATCAAACACCTATGCTCATGTAAAGACTTCACCAAAAGAGTAAAACGACCACCTACAGACTGGGAAAGAATTTTCAGCTATGACATCTCCGACCAGCGCCTGATCTCTAAAATCTACATGATTCTGTCAAAACTCAACCACAAAAAGACAAACAACCCAATCAAGAAGTGGGCAAAGGATATGAACACACATTTCACTAAAGAAGATATTCAGGCAGCCAACAGATACATGAGAAAATGCTCTCGATCATTAGCGATTAGAGAAATGCAAATTAAAACTGCGATGAGATTCCATCTCACACCAGCAAGGCTGGCATTAATCCAAAAAACACAAAATAATAAATGTTGGAGTGGCTGCGGAGAGATTGGAACTCTCATACACTGCTGGTGGGAATGTAAAATGGTACAACCACTTTGGAAATCTATCTGGCGTTATCTTAAACAGTTAGAAATAGAACTACCATACAACCCAGAAATCCCACTCCTAGGAATATACCCTAGAAATACAAGAGCCTTCATACAAACAGATACATGCACACCCATGTTTATTGCAGCTCTGTTTACAATAGCAAAAAGTTGGAAGCAACCAAGGTGTCCATCAACGGATGAATGGGTAAATAAATTGTGGTATATTCACACAATGGAATACTACGCATCGATAAAGAACAGTGACGAATCTCTGAAACATTTCATAACATGGAGGAACCTGGAAGGCATTATGCTGAGCGAAATGAGTCACAGGCAAAAGGACAAATATTGCATAAGACCACTATTATAAGATCTTGAGAAATAGTAAACCTGAGAAGAACACATACTTTTGTGGTTACGAGGGGGGGAGGGAGGGAGGGTGGGAGAGGGTTTTTTATTGATTAATCAGTAGATAAGAACTGCTTTAGGTGAAGGGAAAGACAACACTCAATACATGGAAGGTCAGCTCAATTGGACTGGACCAAAAGCAAAGAAGTTTCCGGGATAAAATGAATGCTTCAAAGGTCAGCGGAGCAAGTGCGGGGGTCTGGGGAACATGGTTTGCGGGGACTTCTAAGTCAATTGGCAAAATAATTCTATTATGAAATCATTCTGCATCCCACTTTGAAATGTGGCGTCTGGGGTCTTAAATACTAACAAGCGGCCATCTAAGATGCAGCAATTGGTCTCAACCCACCTGGAGCAAAGGAAAATGAAGAACACCAAGGCCACACGACAACTAAGAGCCCAACAGACAGAAAGGGCCACATGAACCAGAGACCTACATCATCCTGAGACCAGAAGAACTAGTTGGTGCCCGGCCACAATCGATGACTGCCCTGACAGGGAGCACAGCAGAGGTCCCCTGAGGGAGCAGGAGATCAGTGGGATGCAGACCCCAAATTCTCATAAAAAGACCAAACTTAATGGTCTGACTGAGACTGGAGGAATCCCGGCGGCCATGCTCCCCAGACCTTCAGTTGACACAGGACAGGAACCATCCCCGAAGACAACTCATCAGAAATGAAAGGGACTGGTCAGCGGGTGGGAGGGAGACGCTGATGAAGAGTGAGCTAATTATATCAGGTGAACACTTGAGAGTGTGTTGGCAACTCTTGTCTGGAGGGGGGATGGGAGGATAGAGAGAGAGGGAAGCCGGCAAAATTGTCAAGAAAGGAGAGACTGAAAGGGCTGACTCAAGAGGGGGAGAGCAAGTGGGAGTAGGGAGTGAGATGTATGTAAACTTATATGTGACAGACTGATTGGATTTGTAAATGTTCACTTGAAGCTTAATAAAATTTATTAAAAAAAATATATATATATAAAATGCACGGCTTGTAGTTAGCCTACTTCCAGTTTCCCCATGCCAACAACTCTCAGACAGGGCATACCTGAAGCCTTCCCTTGTTTCCACTTTATAGCTTTCCTACTTTCCTGTCTGCCTTTGAGACTCTGCCAGACTAAAGGGATGCTGTCTGACTCTCCTGCTATATATAGCAAGCTCTGAATACACGGACTTTGTTTGTTATTATGTGGCTATTTTTTATTGGTTTGTTTTATTTTGTTGCTTGTTTTGTTTTGGGGTCTATTTCCACAACTTCTTGATTTTCTCCCAAAGCCTGTTTCAAAATTTCTCCATTCTTCTCATACACACATAATTTCCCTTAACTTGCCTGATATTTCACTGAGAAATTGTAAACTACTAGGTTTAAATTTTACTGTCTAGTTGCCAAATCTGCAAATATCTCTGATAGGCTTCCATTGTTTCCAAATTTCCTCTAATTATATTCAAACAGATTTCTTTTATCCTCCAAAGGTAGTCTGGGCCTCAGCCCTTTTTCCTTCTTAGTAACCTTATGCCCCCAATATTCCCAGGTAGCACCTGTATCTTTGATCTCTCTTTTTCTACTGAATCCTTCCTTCAACATTTATATACATTCAAATCTCTCCCAACTACACAAAATTCTCTCACCTAGCCTTCTTGGGACCCTCCTAAATCACTGCTGTTCCTACTCCTTCCTTTTAGCTGTGAACCACTGACAAAGGGTCATCTATATCATATGTCTCTGTCCACTCACCTCCAACCAACTCCTCAGACCACTCCAAACTTTCTTCTGCCTTCACCATTCTATGACCCCATTGTTACTAGATCCAATGGGAGCTTTTCATTCTTTATCTGGCATGAGCTTTCGGTGGAAAACTTTGAAGTATGTATATTTGGAACAACTTCGATGTGTGAATCTTCTTTCACTGCTGTAAATCTTATAAAATCTACTTACAGAGCAGGTATATCTGATAAGTCAGCTAACAAATTGAGATATGCTGTAAGTGGAAAGGACAAACTGAATTTCTGGAAGTCAGCACACACACACACACACACACACAAATATAAAGTATCTCATTACTAATTTTTATGGTGATTGCATGTACAAATGGTAATAGTTTTGGACACAATGTGTTAAATAAAATATACTATTAAAATTAGTTTCACCTTTTTTGAACTTTCTTTTAGTGTGATTACTAGAAAATTTAAACTTACAGAATGTACAGTGCAAAATACCACTATTAGGCAGCCCTGGTCCAAGACACTTGTTGAAGAGAAAAATTAATAGCAGACATTTTACTTTGATTTTAAGGTTTTCTTACCCACAAAACCAAATATTCACTATAAAGAAATTCCTGACCAAAATTAATCCTGCCAGCGGCTTGGTTTTTCTTTCACCCAGAGTTGCAAATCTTTTCTTTCTTTTGGGAAGCTAGGCTTACTAAATTTGAATTTCAAAAGATATGGCTGAATGGAGGGGCAGAGACCATCTTGTGACCTGATATCAACTGATTTCAGTAAAAAAGGACAGGATTCTATCAATCATGTTAATATTAACCAGTAATTGTTCTATATTTCTCCCTCCTCTTCTCTTTATAATCTTCATTGTACCTAGCTTCTTCAAGCCATTTTCTTTTTCTGGAATCAAAACAGTCTCCCATATCCCTGTATGCATGCAGTGGAGCCCAGGTGGTGCAACAGTTAAGTGCTTGACTGCTCACCCAAAGGTTGGTGCTTCAAACCCCCCAGTGACTCTGCAGGAGAAAGGTGTGGCAGTCTGCTTCCACAAAGATTGCAGCATTGGAAACCCCTGTCCTTTAGAGTCACTAAAGGACAACTCAAGGGTCTACTCAACAGCTATGGTTGGTGGGTGGATATGCATATAGAATAACTGCTCAGAATAAGTCTTATGTTCAAATTTTAAGTTTTGATTATTTTTAACACATGAATGAAAACTAAGCCCATAGAAAGTGGTCAGGGGAAAAAATTCCCAAGGAAAGATGTCTTCCTCCCTACTCCCACATCAAGACACAGCAACCATTCACACAACATACACAAACACACAAATACATACAAACATTCATAAACACACCAACACACACACAAATACACATGCTACAAAACCAATCAAACATCATCTCACATTTCCATTACTATTTCTCAAATGCCATGAAGTTGCAGTCCTATATAGTTCTAACTGGATGATCTTAAGAGAGAAGCCAGGTATTGAGATAATTTGCTGGTCTGGGAATGGAAACCCTGGTGGTATAGTGGTTAAGAGCTATGGCTGCTAACCAAAAGGTCGGCAGTTCTAATCCACCAGATGCTCCTTGGAAACTCTATGGGGCAGTTCTACTCTGTCCTATAGGGTTGCTATGAGTTGAAATTGACTTGATGGCAATGGTTTCTTTTGTTTGTTAGGGAAGAGCCAAAACCAGAGACAAAGAATCAAAACCAGGTGGCTCTGAGCATGCCCTGAGGACATCAGAAGGTCTTCAGTTTCCTGTCCAGGCGAAGTGGCTCCTTTCCACCACTGACGATACCACCTGGGAGATCAAATTAAAGATGAATCTGATTCAGACAAGGGAGCTCGGAAAGTGGGTCTCCCGTATGCACAAGAGGAAGAGAGGACTCCCGAATGCTGCCAGGCCCCAGTGGGATCCCCCAGAAGGGATCAGTCCCTCTGTCCTATGAAACTTCTTCTTCATCCCACACTACTATTTCCCCTCAACCTTATCCCCTGCCGCCACACCTAGTCCAGAGAGGCGTTCGTGGCTGGTCAACTTCAGCTTGGACCTCCGTGCTCTGGGGTCTTTATCCAGCTCTGCACTTCGACCTCTGCCTTCCTCACCATTCAGGGCCCCAATCCTCCTACAGGGGCCATCACAGACCTCCTAGCAGGGCCCCAAAATGCCTCTTCCAGAGGTCAATGACCCCAAGTGGCACCCTCTCCACATCCCTGATTGTCCAAGTGCTTAGTCTGTGAACACTCTACAACCAAGAAAAAGAAACACACCATTCAAAAATTACGGGCAATGGCTCCTTCGTGGATGTGTCCCATGATCTTCATTACTCTGGACGTTGGGCAGTCTGTGATGTTACAGATGCTCCAGGAATAGGAGAACTACCAGCAATTCAGACAAAATGTTCCTGTACTCACATGGAACATGCTCTTTCTTGCAAATTCTCATCCTTATCCAACTACATGTGTCTAACCACACTCAGCCCACTCCCTACAGCGTCCAAATGAGGGTTCTGCTCCTAGCACTAGTTCACCTGAAATTATCTTATTGTTGTCGTTGTTAGGTGCCATTGAGTTGGTCCTAACTTACAGAAACCCTATAGGACAGAGTAGTACTGCCCCATAGGGTTTCCAAGTAGCAGCCTGTGATTTTCAACTGCCAACCTTTTGGTTAGCAGCTGAACTCTTAACCGTTACACCACCAGGGCTCTATAATTAGAGAGTTTTTTTTTTTTAAGTTGTGAATAACTGTCTAATGATTGATGAATTATTTAGAAAAAATAATGTTAAATCCTCACTCCATAATCGCCAATATATTTTCAATATTATATGTGGAAGAAGTGACCATGCTAGCTATCAGAAGAAAACACGGAAAAATGTATAGATAATATAAATTTAAATACAGATATTTTTTTTTTTTTTATAATGTAAGAAAGGAGAAGCTCTTTCTGAATATGCAGTTTGTGTTAAAAATAAGAGAGAAAAAGATGGATAATTAGACCAAAAATGGAAAAACTCTGAATAAGAAAAGGTGTCCTGCAGAAAACTAAAAGGCAAAAAAAAATCTATTTGACTGATAAAAGTTTTTACATCTAATATATAAATTCCAAATTATAAATCATAAAAAGATTAATCTACCACCTGTCTGTCAGCTTGTCATACCGTGATGGCTTGCAAGTTGCTGTGATGCTGGAAGCTATGCCACTGGTATTTCGAATGCCAGCAGGATCACCCATGGTGGCCAGGTTCAGCAGAGCTTCCAGACTAAGACAGACTAGGAAGAAGGACCTGTCGGCCTCCTTCTGAAAAAATTGGCCAGTGAAAACCTTACGAATAGCAGCAGAACACTGTCTGATTTAGTGCTGGAAAATGAGCCCGTCACGTTGGAACGCGCTCAAATTGCAATTGGGGAAGAGCTACTCCCTCAAAGTAAACTTGACCTTAATGACATGGAAGGAGTAAAGTTTTCAGGACTTCCATTTGCTGATGTGGCATGACTCAAAATGAGAAGAAACAGCTGCAAAAATCCGTTAATAAACAGAACGTCGAATGTAAATGTATAAATCTAGGAAAATTAGAAATCATCAAAAATGAAATGGAGTGCATGAAGATCAATATCCTAGGCATCTGAAAGCCCAAATGGACTGCTACTGGCCATGCTGAATCAGACAAAATCATACATTCTACTATGCCAGGAATGACAAATTGAAGAGAAATGGTGTTGCATTCATCATCAAAAAGAACATTCAAGATCTATGCTGAACTACAAAGCTGTCAGTGATGTAACAATATGCATAAGCTACAAGCAAGGTTAGTGAGTACAACTATTATTCAAATTTACAAACCAACCACTAAAGCCAAAGATGAAGAAATTGAAGGTTTTTACCAACATTTGCAGTATGAAATTTATTAAACATGCAATCAAGATGCACTGATAATTACTGGTGATTGGAATCCACAAGTTGGAAAAAAGAAGGACCTGTAGTTGGAAAACATGGTCTTGATGATAGAAATGATAATGGAGATCGCATGATAGAATTTTACAAAACCAACAAAATATTCACTGCAAATACCTTTTTCAACAACAGAAACAGTGACTATATATGTGGACCTCACCAGATGGAAAACACAGGAATGGAATCGACTGCATCTATAGAAAGACAGATGGAAAAGCTCAATATTATCAGCAAGAACAAGGCCAGTGGCTGGATGCAGAACAGACCACCAATTGCTCATAAGCAAATTTAAGTTCAAGCTGAAGAAAATTAAAATAAGTCCACAAGAACCAAAATATGGCCTTGAGTATACTCTACCTGAATTTGGAGGCCATCTCAAGAACAGATTTGACACATTGAACACTAACAACTGAAGACCAGACAAATTATGAAATGGCATCAAGGACACCATATATGAAGACAACAACAGGTCGTTAAAAAGACAGGAAAGAAAGAAAATACCAAAATGGATGTCAGAAGAGACTCTGAAACTTGCTATTGAACATAGAGCTACGAAAACAAAAGGAAGAAATGACGCAGTAACAGAGCTAAACAGAAGATTTCAAAGGGTGGTTCTAGAAGACAAAGTAAACTATTATGATGAACTGTGCAAAGACCTGGAGTTAGAAAAGCAAAAGGGAAGAACACACTTGCCATTACTCAAGCTGAAAGAACTGAAGAAAAATTTCAAGCCTTGAGTTGCAATTCTGAAGGATTCTACAGGCAAAATATTGAATGACACAGAAAGCACCAAAAAAAAGAGGGAAGGATTACACAGAGTCACTGTACCAAAAAAAATTGGTCAATGTTCAATCACTTCAGGAGGCAGCATATGACCAAGTATTGATGTTATTGAAGGAAGAAGTCCAAGCAACACCGGAGGCATTGGTGAAAAACTAGAACATTGACAGAATTCCATTCGAGATGTTTCAACAAATGGATGCAGTGCTGGAAGTGCTCACTCATCTATGACAAGAAATTTCGAAGACAGCTACCTGGCTAACAAAATGGAAGAGAACCATATTTCTGCCCATTCCAAAAAAAGGTGATACAACAGAATGTGGAAATTATTGAACAGTATCATTAATATCACACAGAGGTAAAATTTTGTTGAAGTTCGTTCAAAAACAGTTGCAGCAGTATATTGATAGGAAACTGCCAGAAATTCAAGCCAGATTCAGAAGAGGGTGTGGAAGGGTGGATGTCAGATGGATCTCTGAAAGCAGAGAATACCGGAATGATATTTACCTGTGTTTTATTGACTATGCAGAGGTATTCAACTATGTGAATCCTCACAAGCTGTGGATAACATTGCGAAGAATGGGAACTCCAGAACCGTTAATTATGCTCAGTTGGAGCCCGTGCACATATCAAGAGGCAGTCATCAGAAAAGAACGAAGGGATATTGCGTGGCTTAAAATCAGGAAAGGTTGGCATCAGAGTTGTATTCTTTCACCATACTTATTCATATCTGTATGCTGAGGAAATAATCTGAGAAACTGGACTATATAAAGAACATGACATCAGGATTGGTTGAAGACTCATTAAAAACCTACAATATGACCCAATCTTGCTTGCTGAAAGTGAAGAGAACTTGAAACACTTACTGAGGAAGACCAAAGACTACAGTCTGCAGTATGGATTATACCTCAACATAAAGAAAACAAAAATCCTCACTACTGGACCAATAAGCAACATCATGATAAACAGAGAAAGGACTGAAGTTGTCAAGGACTTCATTTTACTTGGATTGACAATCAATGCCCATGGAAGCAGCAATCAAAAAATCAAATGATGCATTGCATTGGGCAAATCTGCTGCAAAAGACCTCTTTAAAACATTGAAAAGCAAAGATGTCACTTTAAGGACTAGCGTGCACCTGATCCAAGCCATAGCATTTTCAATAGCTCCATATGCATGGGAAAGCCGGGCGTGAATAAGGATGAATGAAGAAGAATTGATGCCTTTAAATTATGTTGTTGGTGAAGAACATTGAATATACTCTGGACTGCCGGAAGAACAAACAAATCTGTCTTGGAAGAAATACAGCCAGAGTGCTCCTTGGAAGCGAGGATGGTGAGGCTACACACTTCAGACATGTTATTGGGAGAGACGAGTCCCTGGAGAAGGACATCATGCTCGGTTAGGTAGTTGTTGTTGTTGTTAGGTGCCTTCGAGTCGGTTCCAACTCATAGACCCTACATACAATAGAAGGAAACACCGTCTGGTTCTGTACCACCCTCAAAATTGTTGTTATGCTTGAGCCCAAAATAAGAAAAATAGAAGGCAAATAAAATCATCCAAAACAACTCCACCCTTCTTCAGACATTGAGGAAAGAAAGAAAAGGTGCAGCCCAAGGGAGCCACCCAGAGTATGGGCTTCTCCCACAGGGTAGCTGTCCAACAGCGCCAGCCCCAAGTGGGATTGGCAATCCCAGTAGTGTTCTGTGGGGGATTGGTGGAGGCAGGAAGAGTATCTGCTTATAAATACGGCTTGAATATAAATAGGGCTTGAATACATTTCTATCTGAAGCGAAGGGATGTGAGGAGGCCAGGAGCAGAAGCCAGAGTGGACATTCCCTTCCGTCGTCTCCCCTCCTCACCATCACATTGTTGCTCATTGTGCCAACCTATATCACTGAGGGTCTTTTCTGACCCTCTACTTTACCAAGTATGATGTCCTTCTCCAGGGACTGATCCCTCCTGACAACACATCCGAAGCATGTGAGACGTAATTTCACCATGCTTGCTTCTAAGGTACATTCTGGTTGTACTTCTTCTAAGACAGATTTTTTCATTCTTTTGGCAGTCCATGGTATACTCAATATCTTTTTCAACACCACAATTCAAAGGCACCAATTCTTCTTTGATCCTCCTTATTCATCATCCAGCTTTCATATGCATGGGACATGACTGAAAATATCATTACTTAGGTCAGGCACACATTAGTCTTCACGGTGACATCTTTGCTTTTCAACACTTTAAGAGGTCTTTTGCAGCAGATTTGCCCAACGCAATGCATCTTTTGATTTCCTGACTGCCGTTTCCATGGGTGTTGATTGTGGATCCAAGTAAAACGAAATCCTTGACAACTTCAATCTTTTCTCTGTTTATCATGATGTTGCTTATTGGTCCATTTGTGAGGATTTTTGTGAAGAGAACTTGAAGCACTTACTGAAGAAGATCAAAGACTACAGTCTTCAGTATGGATTACACCTGAACATAAAGAAAACAAAAATCCTCACTACCGGACCAATAAGCAACATCATGATAAACAGAGAAAGGACTGACGTTGTCAAGAACTTCATTTTACTTGGATTCACAATCAATGCCCATGGAAGCAGCAGTCAAGAAATCAAAAGATTCATTGCATTGGGAAAATCAGTTGCAAAGGAACCCTTTAAAGTGTTGAAAAGCAAGGATGTCACCTTGAAGTATAAGGTGCGCCTAACCCAAGCCACAGTATTTTCGATCACATTATATGCATGTGAAAGCTGGACAATGAATACGAAAGATCGAAGAAGAACTGACATCTTTGAATTGTGATGTTTGAAAAGAATATTGAATATACCTAGGACTGTCAAAAGAACAAACAAATCTGTCTTGGAAGAAGTACAACCAGAATGCCCCTTAGAAGGAAGGATGGCGAGACTGCATCTTAAATACTTTGGACATGTTGTCAGGAGGGATCAGTCCCTTGAGAAGGACTTCATGCTTGGTAAAGTAGAGGGTCAGCAAAAAAGAGGATGACCCTCAATGAGATGATTGACACAACGGCTGCAACAACGGGCTCAAGCATAACAATGATTGTGAGCATGGTGCAGGAATGGACAGTGTTTCCTTCTCTGGTACATAGGGTCACTGTGAGTTGGAACGGACTCGACAGTACTTAACAACAATTGTCAACAACGACCCCTGCACTACTGAGTCCTACGGACACTTTTCTTTTTAACATATTACATAAATTAATTGGTCAAGCAAGGAAACAAACACTGTGATCTCTCAGCTCTGGGCTGAGCTGGATTGGCTCTTGGGTAACCTCAGTAAATGCTGTCAGGGTCCCTTCTCTCTGACCCTTTTCTGCATCAGCCTCTGGGCTCTTGGACTCAACGTTTCCAAAGAGCAAACTTCCAGTGGGAGGCATACGGGCTCTTAAGCATCCTGTATTCAGACTTCCACTTAATCCTACTTTTCACCCATCTGTTCCACTACAGGATACCTGAATCCTCCAGTTCAGAGCTTCTCAGCAATTTGCAGCATGAATCACCTTGCTTATACTGCTGCTACTGTAGCTTAAGTTTTAGCTTTGTCATGCTTGCTAAAATGCTCCTACTCACGTATCTACATTCATGCCTCCTTGACACTTCTCTTTATTCTTGTGATTACATACTTTGGACATGTTGTCAGGAGGGATCAGTCCCTGGAGAAGGACATTATGCTTGGTAAAGTAGAGAGAGAGTCAGCGAAAAAGAGGATGACCCTCAATGAGATAGATTGACACAGTGGCTGCAACAATGGGCTCAAGCGTAACAACGAGTGTGAGCATGGTGCAGGACCAGACATTCCTTTTGTTCACTATCACTGAAGTGGACTTATGGAAAAGTGGAGGCAAATGTTTATGTTCATTTTTTGATGATTATAAGGAATCATCTAATAAAATTCTTAGATGCATTTTTACACACTATTTAAGTTTAATCCCATGTCCTAGTGTCTTAGAGCTAAATAACTGTTTTATGTGTATGTGCATGTGTATGCAGATAAGAGGGCATCAGTATTAGACTCAGGTTAACTGAGCTGTAATTTTATGCTATTAATATATTTAATCACAATTGGTTCTTTTTTACTACTTTTCATCACATATTTTATAAGTACCTTAAGTTTTAAAATCTACTTTTTTCTTTTACAAATCGATATTAAATCTATGCCAAAAGAAGTTCCTTTCCAGGAATGACTAGAAACTGCCTTGCCTGGAACATAAAAATAATTTTTCAAAATATAGCAGGACCTCTTTCTTATTATACATGCTGATGGCCCACCTACCCACATTAGGAAAATCTAAAGAAAAAAATTAATAATATAAAATTAATCATAACTCCCTGTATGTGGACCCCAGAACCCAGGTGCTTGGTATGACTAAAATGGCTGGCCCAGATCTAAATTAAACTCCATTTTCAATTAAACTGAGTCTTGGCCTAAAATTCTCTGCTTCTGCTGCCCTAAAAAGACAGTTCAGCTTCTTGTAAAAGTTTAACTGTTTGCAACACAGAAAGGAGCAAGGGTTAAGGCTTTAGCTTCTATTAGGAATTGTTTCTTAAAAGATGTTTGCTAAGGATGTTTACACAGCTTGGTCTAAGAAGAATGTCTCAGTCAACATGTTCCAGGAGGTTAGTGAATAGAACTGATTATGTAATAAAGTTGGTAGATTAATGATCTCCCTTGTAATTTCTTGCCATTTATCTCCTCTCTGCCTGAAAGCACGTAGCCCTTTGTTTTTCTCCCCCCAGTGAAAACCTCACCATCCTTCTGCAACTTGGAACACTACAACATCCTGCCTGGTGCTAGTGCGTTTCCCAGATTCACAAATCTCTCTCTCTACCTCACAATAAAATGCTTTGCTTTCACTTCCAACAGAATGTAAAAACCAATGCTTCGCTACAACAACTCTCACAGATAGAACATTATAAAAATTATCTACAATAATTTCATTTTTATGACCCTATTTCTTTTTGCTATTAGTTTAAAAATATTCTCATGGAGTCCAGAAATAAACTCTTACGTCTATGGCTAATTCATTTTCAATAAAAGTGTCAGTTCTATGGGATGGGAAAAGGATAGTCTCTTCTACAAATGGTCCTTAGACAACTCTATCTCGGTATGCAGAAAAAAATTAAGCTGGACGTATTAAAAAAAAGAAAAAAAAATTTTTTTTTGCACCTATACCTTGTACTATATACAAATAAGAACTCAAAATTCATCAGTGAGGTAAATATAAGAGCTAAAACATATAACATGTAAAAGAAAATACAAGGTGAACCTTCGGGACCCTGTTTTTGGTCCTAGTTTCTTAGATATGACACCAAAAGATGAGCAATAAAAGAAAAAAATAGTTAAGTTGGACTTCAACAAAATGAAAAACATTTGCGCATCAGAGAACATCATCAAGAAAATGAACACCATTATCAAGAAAGTTAAAAGACGACCCACAGAAATGGGAGAAAATATTTTGAAACCATATGTGGGATAATGCATGTGAAAGCTGGACAATGAAAAAGGAAGACCGAAGAAGAGTTGACGTCTTTGAATTGTGGTGCTGGCAAAGAATACTGAATATACCATGGACTGCCAAAAGAATGAACAAATCTGTCTTAGAAGAAGTACAACCAGAAAGCTCCTTAGAAGCAAGGATGGCCAGACTGCGTCTTACATACCTTGGACACGTTGTCAGGAGGGATCAGTCCCTGGAGAAGGACATCATGCTTGGCAGAGTACAGGCTCAGCGGAAAAGAGGAAGACCCTCAACAAGGTGGATTGACACAGTGGCCGCAACAATCAGCTCAAGCATAACGATTATAAGGATGGCGCAGGACCCGGCAGTGTTTCATTCTGTTGTGCATAGGGTCGCTATGAGTCGGAACTGACTCGACGGCACCTAAAAACAACAATGTGGGATAAGGGTTCAATACCCAAAATACATAAAATATCTAAAGAACTCCTGAAACTCACCAACAAAAAAGACAAACAACCCAGTTAAAACCCGAGCAGAAAGCTCTGGTTCCAAGATCCTCCCACTTTGAATCACTCCTCTCCTCCCACACCCACTAAACCCGCTGTCACCTGCCCCTCCCGTGGGCCCCGCCTCTTCCGTGGACCCCGCCCCTCCCACGGGTCCCGCCCACCGAGCGCGCCCCCTCCCAGCGGCCCCCGCGGACCCATCCCCACCACTACCACCCTGAAGGGCAGGCAGAGCAGCAACACGGCGGCCCGGGCGCAGGTCCTGCGGCCCTGGAGGAGGAGGTGGGTCTGCCCTGGGACTGGGGACTCGTCTGGGAAACGCGCGGAGGGCGAGGTACCGGGCCTCTTCTCCGCCTACCCGGCACCGGCACCGGGGCCCGCGCTGCCCGACATCCCGCCCCGCGCCCACGCCGCCTGGCCACCACCTCCTCCAAGAGCTCTTCCCCGGGGTCGGGACCCCGCCTCAGCTGGAAGATCTGCAGTGACTTGACGCGGACAGGGCCCCTGCGCTCCTTGCTCTTTGACCCCTGGCCCTTCCCGTGACCCTGGAGGTCTTGGCTGCTCCACACCCACTTCACGGGGGCTGGAGGCCTGCCTGGCAGGCGGGCCCTTCACAGCTCCATACCCCAGTCTTTGCTGAAGGGTCAGCGGGAATCCCTTTGGCTTGGGAAGGGGGTGACTACAGACACTCTGTGCCCCTTTCTCCTCCCTCTGCTTTTGTCCTGGCAGCTAAGTCAGGACCTCAAAGCTGGACTGGGTGGGGTTCTGCTGAGAGAATCCACTTCAAATCATGTGCATGCCCTGTGCTCAGAGGAGGGAGTATGAAACCCTTCAGGAACCGCCAGCAGCAGGGAGGTTGATGGAATGGTGAAATGCGGAGGATGTCAGAGGAGTAGTTGTTGTTGTTAGGCACCCTCAATTTGGTTCATAACTACCATATGTACAACAGAAACGAAACAAACACTACCCGGTCTTGCACTATCCTCACAATCATTGCTATGTTTGAGCACATTGTTGCAGCCCCTGTGTCAGTCTATCTCATCCAGGGTCTTCTGCTTTTTTGCTTTTTTACGTTGCTGACCCTCTACTTTACCAAGCATGATGTCCTTCTCCAGGGACTGGTCCCTCCTGATAACGTGTTCAAATTATGACACAGGAAGTCACCATCCTTGCTTCTAAGGAGCATTCTGGCTGTACTTGTTACAAGACACATGTGTTCGTTCTGGCAAGTCCATAGTATATTCAGTATTCTTCACCACCATAACTGAAAGTCATCTTCGGTTTTTCTTATTTGCTGTCCAGCTTTTGTATGCATATGAGGCAATTGAAAATACCATGCCTTGAGTCAGGCACACCTTGGTCCTTAAAGTAACATTTTGCTTTTTAACACTTTAAAGAAGTCTTTTGCAGCAGATTTGCCCAAGGTAATATGTCATTTGATTTCTTGACTGATGCTTCCATGGGCATTGATTGTGGATCCAAGTAAAATGAAATCCTTGACAACTTCAGTCTTTTCTCTGTTTATCATGATATTGCTTATTGGTCAAGTTGTGAGGATTTTTGTTTTCTTTATGTTGAAGTGCAATCCATACTGAAGGCTGTCCTCTTTAATCTTCATCAGTTATGTGCTTGAAGTCTAGTTCACCTTCAGCAAGCAAGGTTGTGTCACCTACATATCACAGGTTTTTAATGAGTCCTCCCTCCTCCAGTCTTGATGCCACATTCTTCTTCATACAGTACAGCTTCTCGAATTATTTGCTTAGCATACAGATTGAATAAACATGTTGAAAGGATACAACCCTGATGCAGCTTTTAAATTTAAAATTTAGGTCTATGACCCAACACAAATCAATTTTTGTATGTATACGTGTGAACGTAGGGAGGCAAGGTTTATTTATTTATTTATTTATTTATTTATTTATTTATTTATTTATTTATTTATTCTGTGTGGATATTGTTACTCTAGCACTATTTCTTTGATTTAATTCCTTTGGAAACTTTGTGGGAATTTACGTGGCTGTGTTAATGTGCCTCCGTGCATCTGTCAGTTTGTCATACTGTGGTGACATGTGTGAGGCTGGAAGCTATTCTAACAGTATTTCAAATACCAGTAGAGTCACCCATAGGGGACGGGTTTCAGTGCTGCTTCCAGAGTAAGACAGGCTAGGAAGAAGGACCTGGTGGCCTACTTCTGAAAAAATTGGCCAGTGAAAAACGTAAGAATAGCAGTGAACATTGTCTGATATAGTGACAGAAGATGAGACCCTTAGGTTGAAGGCACTGAAAATACAATTGAGGAAGAGTTGCCTCCTCAAGTAGAGATGATCTTAATGACACGGATGGAGTCAAGCTTTTGGAACCTTCATCTGCTGATGTGGCACGACTCAAAGTAAGAAGAAACAGCTTCAAACATCCATTAATAATCAAAGGGGAATGTACGAAGTATGAATCTAGGAAACTTGGAAGTTGTCAAAAAAGGACTGTATAAAGATCGATATCCTAGGCATTAGTGAGCTGAAATGGACTGGTATTGGCCATTTTGAATTAAACAATCATATGGTCTACTATGCTGGAATGACAAATTGAAAAGGAATGGTGTCTCACTGATCATCAAAAAGATCGTTTCAACATCTATCCTGAAGTACAATGTTGTTGGTGATAGGATGATATCCATATGCCTGCAAGGAGGACCAAATTAATATGACTATTATTCAAATTTACACAAGAACCACTAATGCAAAGACAAGGAAATTGAAGATTTTTACCAACTTCTGCAATCCAAAATTGATCAAACATGCCAACAGGATACACTGATAATTACTGGAGATGAGAATGTGAAAGTTGGAAACAAGAAGGATCAGTAGTTCGAAAATATGGCCTTGGTGATAGAAACAACAGTGGAGATTGCATGATAGAATTTTGCAAGACCAACAACTTATTCATTGCAAATAAATTTTTTCAACATAAACAGCAACTAAACATGTAGACCTCATGGGGTGGAAATAGCAGGAATCAAATCGACTACATCTGTGGAGAAAGTGGATGGAAACGCTTAATATTGTCAGTCAAAACAGGTCCAGGGTCTGTCTGTGGAACAGACCATCAATTGCTCATATTCGAGTCCAAGTGGAAGCTCGAAGGAAATTACAAGAAATCTTCAAGAGGCAAAATATGACCTTGAATATATCTCACCTGAATCTGAAGACTACCTCAAGAATATATTTGACACACTGAAAACACTAAAGAACAAAGACCAGATGAATTGTGGGATGACATCAAGGACATCATACACAAAGAAAGCAAAAGATCATTAAAAAGACAGGAAAGAAAGAAAAGACCAAAATGGATGTCAGAAAAGACTCTGAAACTTCCTCTTGAATGTAGAGCAGCTGAAGTGAATAGAAGAAATGATGAAG
Organism: Loxodonta africana; assembly: GCF_030014295.1. Classification (NCBI taxonomy): domain Eukaryota; kingdom Metazoa; phylum Chordata; class Mammalia; order Proboscidea; family Elephantidae; genus Loxodonta; species Loxodonta africana. The sequence continues at coordinate 20,443,428 of NC_087344.1, forward strand.
TAAAGGAGTTGAACAGAGGATTTCAAAGGGTGGCTCGAGAAGGCGCAGTAAAGTAGTATAATGAAATGTGCAAAGACTTGGAGTTAGAAAACCAAAAGAGAGGAATGCGGTTGGCATTTCTCAAGCTGAAAGAACTAAAGAAAAAATTCAGATCTTCAAATGCAATATTGAAGAATTCTGTGGGCAAAATATTGAATGGATCAGGAAGCATCAAAAGAAGATGGAAGGGATATACAGAGTCACTGTACCAAAAATAATTGAAGTTTAACCATTTCAGGAGGTAGAATATGATCAAGAACCCTTGGTTTTGAAGGAAGAGGTTTAAGCAGCACTGAAGGCACTGGCAAAAAACTAGGCTCCAGGAATTGACAATACCAGTTGAGATGTTTCAACAAATGCATGCAGCACTGGAGATGCTCAGTCATTGATGCCAAGAAATTTGGAAGATAGCCGCCCAGCACCTGAATGTAAGTGGTCCATATTTGTGCCCCGGCCAAAGAAAGGTGATCCAGCAGAATGCAGAAATTACCAAATAATATCATTAATATCACACACGAGTGAAATCTTGCTCAATATCATTCAAAAATGGCCACAGCAGTACATCCACAGGGAACTGCCAGAAATTCAAGTCAGATTTAAAAGAGGACATGGAACAATGGATATCATTGCTGATGTCAGATGGATCATGGCTGAAAGCAGAAAATGTCAGAAAGATGTTTACTTGTGTTTTATTGACTACAGAAAGGCATTTGACTGTGTAGATCATAACAAATTATGGATAACATTGCAAAGAATGGAAATTCCGGAACACTTAATTGTGCTTATGCAGAACCTGTACATAGACTAAGAGGCAGCTGTTGAACAGAACAAGGGGATACTGCGTGGTTCAAAATCAGGAAGGGTGTGCGTTGGGGTTGTATCCTTTTACCATACTAAATCTGTATGCTGAGGAAATAATTCGAGGAGCTGGACTATATTAAGAAGAACAGGGTGTCAGGATTAGAGGAAGATTCATTAACAACCTGCGTTATGCAGATAACACAACCTTGCTTGCTGAAAGTGAAAAGGACTTGCAGCACTTACTGACGAAGATCAAAGAATACAGGCTTCAGTATGGATGGCACCTCAAACTAAAGAGGACAAAAATTCCTCGGAACTGGACCAATAAGCAACATCAAGATGAATGGAGAAAAGACTGAAGTTGTCAAGGACTTTATTTACTTCGATCTACAATCAACACCCATGGAAACAGCAGTCAAGTAATAAAATGACCTATTGCATTGGGCAAATCTGCTGCAAAAGACCTCTTGAAAGTGTTGAAAAGCAAAGAGGTCGCTTTGAGGACTAAGGTGCACTTGAGCCAAGCCATGATATTTTCAGTCACCTCATATGCATGCTAAAGCTGGACAACGAATAAGGAAGATCGAAGAAGAACTGATACCTCTGAGTTATAGTATTATTGGCAAAGCTTACTGAAGTATACCACGGACTACCAGGATAACGAACAAACCTGTCTTGGAAGAAATACAGCCAGATGGTCCTTGGAATTGAGAATGGTAAGACTTCATGTCTCGTACTTTGGACATGTTATTAGGAGGGACCAGTCCCTGTAGAAGGACATCATGCTTGGTTATGTAGAGGAACAACAAAAATACTTAGACCCTCGATGAGACGGACTGACACAGTGGCTGCAACAATGGACTCAAACATAGCAAGCATTGTGAGGATGCTGCAGCACCGGGTAGTTTGTTCTGTTGTACATACAGTCGCTGTGAGTTGGAACCTAATCCACGGCACCTAACAACAACAACAACGTTAATGTGGTCAGTTTCTTGACTCTGTTTCATTTGTTGATCTACTTGATTATCCTTACACAGTTACACTTTCTTCATTACTGCAGCATTATAGCAACTTTTCAAACAATTATTTTCCCCAAGATTGGTTTGCATATCCACAAATTCTACATCTGCCTTCATACTTAATGACGAAAGACTGAATACTTTCCCCAGTGTAAAGGAGGAAATGAAAACATGCAACTCAGTAAGCCCAGTGCAGTGTGAGAACGGCGGCCGCTGCCTGGACACTCCTGGGTGGTCTACGGGAGCAGGAAAGACCGGTGAGGTGGAAGGTATTTTAGAAGACAGCGTTCAGCACATTGAACACATGACCAGGTAGGGAGGCCTTCCTTAAACGTCACTTCCTTAGAGTCACGCTCAACATCCAAATTTAGAGATCAGCGTTTCAGCTGAATGTTGAAATATTGCACAGTTTTAAAAAAATACACACACGTATATTTTCACACATATACATGTACTTCTGTGCACATGAATATACATACTTATACATATATCTAAGTATACAAATATATATATGCATGTATTTTTTAATGTCCTTTATTTTTCGAGCACTTTAAAGTTTTCAGGAGCTGTCTACCTTTGGGAAATTTACAATACATATTAGCATCTTAAAGGCTCTGAGAGGAATTGCAGAATGGTTTACTGAAACCAAATATTCCGGGGACATCCACAACTCCCCTATTTTTCATGGCCTAACTAGTATGTTTATAGACATACTTTACATAAAGCTGAATATTGTTTAAAGTTCCACAGAACAACTCCCCAACCAATCAAAATAAACCTGCCACAAATTAAGCCGATAAGCTTTTTCTCAAACAAACCCAGAATGAACGCTAGGCACAAAAGAAAAACCATGTGCCTGGAAGTGTATTTCATGTGTAGTAATGAGCACACTCAGTTTAATAAAAATATTGCTTCTTCCCATTTGCATGTGGGAGTTCTATGGTAAACTTCTACCTAGATGTTAAATACCCAACTCTGAATCACAACTGGAAGAAAATATCTTTTACCAGTGATAACCACAGTGGTTTTAATACAACTTTACTGATTTGGTTTATTAACTAGCATCCTTCTTTCAAGTATAATAACCTATTCTAGTGATGTTAAGCATAAATTAAAATTCATCAGAAGATAAAGAGGCACCTCACCAAACCCAAGGATAGGAATGCAACCCAAACTTATGGAATTCAGTAAATCCAGGGACTGGACCGCTGTGCCTCTCTCACTCTCTCCCCCTTCATCAATGATTCTCCTGCCCCTTTACTGTCTTCTTCTGATTCTCCAGTCAATATGGCCGAAAAACATGGCTATAACAGCTCCTGAGTTTCAGGTTACAAGTTCAACCGTGACAAGACACTGAACTCTGATTGATCCACCTTCTGTCAGTTCCTGGCTCCTCCCTACCCCAGCCTGTCAGGAACCATCCCTGAAACGTGATGAACATGAACAGAGGACGGGGCAGGGAAGCCATTACCACAAAGAGGGAAAGGGAAAATAGACAACCTGTGTCTACTACATCTGGCAAATTGCTCAAACAAAGCAAAGACAACCCTTGGTTAATCACACACATGCTGTTGATTCCATTACGTTAACAACCTAAATGTGGCTTCAGGCTGGACCAGAATCGGTAGAGACTACAAAATGTGCTTTTTCCTTTTTCTCAACTAAACACTGAAAAAGACATCTTAGGAATAATTAACAGCAGCATAGAAGGTGAGAAAGAAGTACTGAAATGGAATTAACAATCCTTAATAAATAATGATCATTCCACACACCCACTAGGATTCCACCTTTATCGGTTATTCCATAACTATTCTCAAATTAACATTCCTGTGAGCAGGTGTCTACATGGCAAGTTCTTATTCTCTCTTCAGATCTCACAGCCTGATATGAACAAACACACAGACTCATCTCTGCCACTTCCCCATGCCCACCAATGTTGCAGCTACATAGAATGGCTTGCCCCTTCCAGATTTATAGGACAGACTTGTATGAAAAAGTATTGTTTATCTGAAATTCAAATTTAACTGAGTGCCTCTTATTTTTATTTGATGAGTTTGCTAACCCTACCCAGACCACACTCTGTGCTGTCAACACTCCCTTGACCTTGTCACCCTTTTCCTTTCACTTAGAGTGCCCTCTCTTGGACAAAATCACCCTTCAAGGGCCAACGAAGACACTATTTTCTCTGTAAAACATTCCCTATTTTCCTCAGGTAGTTAGACCATTCTAGAATACTTTTCTCAACTCTCGATTAAAACACTTGCCACACTGAATTGGCTACCTATTTCTACCACTGGCCATGACCACTTCAAGGCCACGACTGGGTTTCAGATATCTTTGAATCTCCATGCCTGGTACATAGTAGATATTTCATAAAAGTGAGTGAATGAATGAATGAATTTCTTTGTAAATGAACTACTGCTATCACCTATTAACTCCCATCCCATTTCCCTCTGTGATTCCATGCTCCATCTCCTAAACACAGTATATTTTGAACTTCAGGCCACTCCTTTGTAGGTAGAAAAATTAATTTAGTGAATAAAGCTAGCATGAAATAGAATCAAGTGAAATAGTTTAGAGGGATGTGGAGTGAAGTGTAATGGAAACTAAAGTGCTGCACATAGTAAGGCTAAGTCTTGTTCATCTTAAGTTTCAGTTGTGTGTGTGTATGGGTGTGTGCATCTATATGTGTGTATTGGATTTCAGCATAGAATGCATTTTTACTGTGGGTTCTGGTCAAAACAGTATATGAAAGCCACGTGTCTGTCAGTATGTCATATTGTGGGGGCTTGCGTGTTGCTGTGATGCTGGAAGCTATGCCACTGGTATTCAGATACCAGCAGGGTCACCCATGGAGGACACGTTTCAGCTGAGCTTCCAGACTAAAATAGACTAGGAAGAAGGATCCGACAGTCTACTTCTGAAAAGCATTAGCCAGTGAAAACCTTATGAATAGCAGTGGAACACTGTCTGATATAGTGCTGGAACATGAGCCCCCCAAGTTGGAAGGCACTCAAAAGATGACTGGGGAAGAGCTACCTCCTCAAAGTAGAGTCGATCTTAATGACATGGATAGAGTAAAGCTTTCAGGACCTTCATTTACTGATGTGACATGACTCAAAATGAGAAGACACAGCTGCAAACATCCATTAATAATCGGAACCTGGAATGTACGAAGTATGAATCTAGGACAATTGGAAATCATCAAAAATGAAATGGAATGCATAAACATCAATATCCTAGGCATTAGTGAGCTGAAATGGACTGGTATTGGCCATTTTGAAGTGGACAACCATATAGTCTACTATGCTGGAAATGACAACTCGAAGAGGAATGGTGTTGCATTCATCATCAAAGAGAACATTTCAAGATCTATCCTGAAGTACAATGCTGTCAGTGATAGGATAATATCCATACAACTACAAGGAAGACCAGTAAATATGACTATTATTCAAATTTATACACCAACCACTAGGGCCAAAGATGAAGAAATAGAAGATTTTTATCAGCTGCTAGAGTCTGAAATTGATTGAACATGCAATCAAGATGCATTGATAATTACTGGCGATTGGAATATGAAAGTTGGAAAAAAAGAAGAAGGATCAGTAGTTGGAAGTATGGCCTTGGTGACAGAAAAAATGCCAGAGATCGAATGGTAGAATTTTGCAAGACCAACGACTTCCTTATTGCAAGTACGTTCTTTCACCAACATAAACGGCTACTATACACATGGACCTCGCCAGATGGAACACACAGAAATCAAATTGACTACATCTGTGGAAAAAGACGACGGAAAAGCTCAGTATCATCAGTCAGAACAAGGCCAAGGGCTGACTATGGAACAGACCATCAATTGCTCATATGCTAATTCAAGCTGCAACTGAAGAAAATCAGAGCAAGTCCACAAAAGCCAAAATATGACCTTAAGTATATCCCACCTGAATTTAGAGACCATGTCAAGAATAGATTTGATGCACTGAACACTAGTGACCGAAGACCAGACAAGTTGTGGAATGACATCAAGAACATCATACGTGAAGAAAGCAAGAGGTCATTGAAAAGACAGGAAAGAAAGAAAAGACCAAGATGGATGTCAGAGGAGACTCTGAAACTTGCTCTTGAACTTCGAGCAGCTAAAGCAAAAGGAAGTATTGATGAAGTAAAAGAACTGAACAGAAGATTTCAAAGCGCCTCTCCAGAAGACAAAGTATTATAATGACATGTGCAAAGAGCTGGAGATGGAAAACCGAAAGGAAAGAACACACTCGGCGTTTCTCAAGCTGAAAGAACTGAAAAAAAAACTCAAGCCTCGAGTTGCAATAGTGAAGGATCCCATGGGGAAAACATTAAATGACACAGGAAGCATCAAAAGAAGATGGAAGGAATACACAGAGTCATTATACCAAAAAGAACTGGCCGATGTTCAACCATTTCAAGAGGTGGCATATGATCAGGAACCGATGGTACTGAAGGAAGAAGTCCAAGCCGCTCTGAAGGCACTGGCAAAAAACAAGACTCCAGGAATTGATGGAATATCAGTTGAGATGTTTCAACAAACAGATGCAGCACTGGAGGTGCTCACTTGCCTATGGCCAGCTTCCTGGCCGACTGACTGGAAGAGATCCATATTTATGCCTACTCCCAAGAAAGATGATCAAACCGAATGTGGAAATTATACAACAATATCACTAATATCACATGCAAGCAAAATTTTGCTGAAGATCATTCAAAAACAGCTGCAGCAGTATATTAACAGGGAACTGTCAGAAATTCAGGCCAGTTTCAGAAGAGGATGTGGAACCAGGGATATCATTGCTGATGTCAGATGGATCCTGGCTGAAAACAGAGAGTACCAGAAGGATGTTTACCTGTTTTTTATTGACTATGGAAAGGCATTCAACTGTGTGGATCGTAACAAACTATGGATAACATTGCGAAGGTTGGGAATTCCACAACACTTAACTATGCTCTTGAGGAACATGTACACAGATCAAAAAGCGGTTGTTCAGACAGAACAAGGGGATACTGCGTAGTTTAAAGTCAGAAAAGGTGTGTGTCAGGGTTGTATTCTTTCACCATACCTATTCAATCTGTATAATGAGCAAATAATCCGAGAAGCTGGACTATATGAAGAAGAACGGGGCATCGGGACTGAAGGAAGACTCATTAACAACCTGCATTATGTAGATGACACAACCCTGCTTGCTGAAAGTGAAGAGGACTTGAAGCACTTACTACTGAAGATCAAAGACCACAGCCTTCAGCATGGATTACACCTCAACATAAAGAAAACAAAATCCTCAGAACTGGACCAATGAGCAACATCATCATAAACGGAGAAAAGATTGAAGTTGTCAAGGATTTCATTTTACTTGGATCCACAATCAACAGCCATGAAAGCAGCAGTCAAGAAATCAAAAGATGCATTGCATTGGGCAAATCTGCTGCAAAGGACCTCTTCAAACTGTTGAAGAGCAAAGATGTCACCCTGAAGACTAAGGTGCGCCTGACCCAAGCCATGGTATTTTAAAATCGCATCATATGCATATGAAAGCTGGACAATGAATAAGGAAGACCAAAGAAGAGTTGACCATATATAGATGGTTCTTTAAGGAACACAATGCAAACATTTTTTACTAGTTAAGCTCAACTATTTTTTTGTTTTAAAGATGACTTCAGGAGATCATTTCAGGTTAAAGTTTAAAGATTACCTCAGGGCAATGGTTTTAGGGAGGTCATCCAGGCTCAATAGTTTGGATTCCATAAGAGTTTCATATTCTGTTGCATATTTCCTCACTTTTGATCAGGATTCTTCTATACAATCTTTGATCAAAATGTTCAATAATGGTAGCCAGGTACCATCCAGTTCTGGTCTAGTGGCAAAGGAGGCATTTGTTCACAGTCTTTAGCCTTAAGCCCCTGTTTTCATTCCACCTAGGGCTATTGTTGCTTGTGAAAGCTGAACAGTGAATAAAGAAGACCAAAGAAGAATTGATGCATTTCATTTATGGTGTTGGCAAAGAATACTGAATATACCGTGAACTGCCAGAAGAACAAACACATCTGTCTTGGAAAAAGTACAGCCAGAATGTTCCTTAGAAGCAAGGATGGAAAGACTTCATCTCACATAGTTTGGACATGTTATCAGGAGGGGCCAGTCCCTGGAGAAAGACATCATGCTTGGCAAAGTAGAGGGTCAGCGAAAAGAAGGAAGACCCTCAGTGTGATGGATTGACACGGTGGTTGCAACAGTGGGCTCAAGCATAACAACAGTTGTGAGCATGGCACAGGACTGGGCATTGTTTCCTTCTGTTGTACATAGGGTGGCTATGAGTTGGAAGTGACTTGACAGCACCTGACAACAATAGAGCTGTTGTGCAGAGAATTTGTTCATACCATCAATCCAGCTTCTATCCCATAGCGTTTGAAAGTAGTGACTTGTGTGGACTTAGGCAGTCTTATTGGTTCCCATTTGGCATGTCCAATCAATATGGGCAGAAAGATGGAATTACATGCTTTCTCTTTTCCAATACTAGATAGGGGAAGTGTTCCCCAGTCAGACACAATATCCATCCCCATAATATGTTCAGGTAAAGGAGACAACCACTTTCCATAAAGGCTGTTCAAGCATTCCAATTTATCATCCAAACTTTCATCTTTATCCCATTACCCGTTCCATTTCTATATCCTTCCAATCTGCCTGTACTCACTCTTAGGATACAGCCAACAGGCTTTTGGTTTTTCTTGTTGTTGAGAATATACACAGCAAAACATATACCAGCCATTTCTACATGTATAAGTCAGTGACACTGGTTACATTTTGAGTTGTGCAACCATTCTCATGTTCCTTTTTTGATTTGTTCCTCCCCAATTAATATAAACTGCTTCTTAAGGTTCCTATCAAATCTTTGGAGTTGCTGTTTTCCCTGTGTGGTTCCATAGAGATAATTCCTTAAAAGAGCATAACACTCAGGCGGAGCCAAGATGGCGGACTAGGCAGACGCTACCTCGGATCCCTCTTACAACAAAGACACGGAAAAACAACTGAATCGATCACATACATAACAATCTATGAACCCTGAACAACAAACACAGATTTAGAGACGGAGAACGAACTAATACGGGGAAGCAGCGATTGTTTCCAGAGCCTGGAGCCAGCGTACCAGTCAGGTACGGCACAAGCACAGAGGGCGGCTCCACCCCCCTGAACTAACCCCGGGAGGGGGACCAGCCGGTTCCACGGGCGGCGTGGGACGCAGCCGGTAGGAGAAGTCCCTGGGAGGCAGCCGGTAGGAGAAGTCCCTGGGAGGCAGTGACTGGTCTTGGAGCAGAAAGAGCAGCATCCGAGCCGGGGAACCGTCCCGCAGGGATTTGGACTGGACGCAGGTACGGCATAAACACGGAGAGTTGCTCCACCCCCCTGAACTAACCCCGGGAAGGGGACCAGCCAGGTCGCACGGGCGGCGTGAGACGCAGCCGGTAGGAGAAGTCCCTGGGAGGCAGCGGCTGGTATTGGAGCGGGGAGAACAGCGTCCCAGTCGGGACACTCGGTCACCGCACGAGCACGGGGACCTGCTCCACCCATCTGAACTAACCCCGGGAGGAGGCCCAACTGGTTCTCGGGGGCGGCAGGGCCACGCGGCTGGAGGGACGAGAAGTCCCCGGGAGGCAGCGACTGATTTTGGAGTCGAGAGTGCACCGTCCCAGTAGGGGAGCCTCGACGCTGGGCATGGGGCTGGAAGCAGAGGATCTGACCGTGACTCCAGCAGGCCAGACCCCCCGGGGGCAATCTCCACACAGCCAGCACACATAGGCGACGCGCCCCGCGGGAGTCTCAGATATAATAGTCATTCCAAGCAAGACAAGCAACTCTGGCTATATTCTGAGGTCCTACTCTCCTATCTCTCTGTTCCCTCCCCCACCCTCCCCAGGCGGCTTCATTAACATCTGAATAGCCTGAGCCAGAGGGAGAACTCTGATAGAGATCTGACTGCATTTTTTTTTAGCGGATTTTCTGGAAAAACTAGTTTCCCAGTGATGGCTCGGAGACAACAATCCATATCAAACCACTTAAACAAGCAGACCATGACAGCTTCTCCAACCCCCCAAACAAAAGAATCAAAATCTTTCCCAAATGAAGATACAATCTTGGAATTATCAGATACAGAATATAAAAAACTAATTTACAGAATGCTTAATGATATCACAAATGAAATTAGGATAACTGCAGAAAAAGCCAAGGAACACACTGATAAAACTGTTGAAGAACTCAAAAAGAGTATTCAAGAACATAGTGGAAGAATTAACAAGTTGCAAGAATCCATAGAGAGACAGCATGTAGAAATCCAAAAGATTAACAATAAAATAACAGAATTAGACAACGCACTAGGAAGTCAGAGGAGCAGACTCAAGCAATTAGAATGCAGGCTGGGACATCTGGAGGACCAGGAAATCAACACCAACATAGCTGAAAAAAAATCAGATAAAAGAATTAAAAAAAATGAAGAAACCCTAAGAATTATGTGGGACTCTATCAAGAAGGATAACCTGCGGGTGATTGGAGTCCCAGAACAGGGAGGGGGGACAGAAAATACAGAGAAAATAGTTGAAGAACTCCTGACAGAAAACTTCCCTGACATCATGAAAGACGAAAGGATATCTATCCAAGATGCTCATCGAACCCCATTTAAGATTGATACAAAAAGAAAAACACCAAGACATATTATCATCAAACTCACCAAAACCAAAGATAAACAGAAAATTTTAAAAGCAGCCAGGGAGAAAAGAAAGGTTTCCTTCAAGGGAGAATCAGTAAGAATATGTTCTGACTACTCAACAGAAACCATGCAGGCAAGAAGGGAATGGGACGACATATACAGAACACTGAAGGAGAAAAACTGCCAGCCAAGGATCATATATCCAGCAAAACTCTCTCTGAAATATGAAGGCAAAATTAAGATATTTACAGACAAACACAAGTTTAGAGAATTTGCAAAAACCAAACCAAAGCTACAAGAAATACTAAAGGATATTGTTTGGTCAGAGAACCAATAATATCAGATATCAGCACAACACAAGGTCACAAAACAGAACGTCCTGATATCAACTCAAATAGGGAAATCACAAAAAGAAATTAAGATTAATTAAAAAAATATATATACATAACAGGGAATCATGGAAGTCAATAGGTAAAAGATCACAATAATCAAAAAGAGGGACTAAATACAGGAGGCATTGAACTGCCATATGGAGAGTGATACAAGGCGATATAGAACAATACAAGTTAGGTTTTTACTTAGAAAAATAGGGGTAAACAATAAGGTAACCACAAAAAGGTATAACAACTGTATAACTCAAGATAAAAACCAAGAAAAACGTAACGACTCAACTAACATAAAGTCAAGCACTATGAAAATGAGGATCTCACAATTTACTAAGAAAAACGCCTCAGCACAAAAAAGTATGTGGAAAAATGAAATTGTCAACAACACACATAAAAAGGCATCAAAATGACAGCACTAAAAACTTATTTATCTATAATTACCCTGAATGTAAATGGACTAAATGCACCAATAAAGAGACAGAGAGTCACAGACTGGATAAAGAAACACGATCCGTCTATATGCTGCCTACAAGAGACACACCTTAGAGTTAGAGACACAAACAAACTAAAACTCAAAGGATGGAAAAAGGTATATCAAGCAAACAATAAGCAAAAAAGAAGAGGAGTAGCAATATTAATTTCTGACAAAATAGACTTTAGACTTAAATCCACCACAAAGGATAAAGAAGGACACTATATAATGATAAAAGGGACAATTGATCAGGAAGACATAACCATATTAAATATTTATGCACCCAATGACAGGGCTGCAAGATACATAAATCAAATTTTAACAGAATTGAAAAGTGAGATAGATACCTCCACAATTATAGTAGGAGACTTCAACACACCACTTTCGGAGAAGGACAGGACATCCAGTAGGAAGCTCAACAGAGACACGGAAGATCTAATTACAACAATCAACCAACTTGACCTCATTGACTTATACACAACTCTCCACCCAACTGCTGCAAAATAGACTTTTTTTTCTAGCGCACATGGAACATTCTCTAGAATAGACCACATATTAGGTCATAAAACAAACCTTTGCAGAGTCCAAAACATCGAAATATTAGAAAGCATCTTCTCAGACCACAAGGCAATAAAACTAGAGATCAATAACAGAAAAACTAGGGAAAAGAAATCAAATACTTGGAAAATGAACAACACCCTTCTGAAAAAAGACTGGGTTATAGAAGACATTAAGGAGGGAATAAGGAAATTCATAGAAAGCAATGAAAATGAAAATACTTCCTATCAAAACCTCTGGGACACAGCAAAAGCAGTGCTCAGAGGCCAATTTATATCAATAAATGCACACATACAAAAAGAAGAAAGAGCCAAAATCAGAGAACTGTCCCTACAACTTGAACAAATAGAAAGTGAGCAACAAAAGAACCCATCAGGCACCAGAAGAAAACAAATAATAAAAATTAGAGCTGAACTAAATGAATTAGAGAACAGAAAAACAATTGAAAGAATTAACAAAGCCAAAAGCTGGTTCTTTGAAAAAATTAACAAAATTGATAAACCATTGGCTAGACTGACTAAAGAAATACAGGAAAGGAAACAAATAACCCGAATAAGAAATGAGAAGGACCACATCACAACAGAACCAAATGAAATTAAAAGAATCATTTCAGATTATTATGAAAAATTGTACTCTAACAAATTTGAAAACCTAGAAGAAATGGATGAATTCCTGGAAAAACACTACCTACCTAAACTAACACATTCAGAAGTAGAACAACTAAATAGACCCATAACAAAAAAAGAGATTGAAACGGTAATCAAAAAACTCCCAACAAAAAAAAGCCCTGGCCCGGACGGCTTCACTGCAGAGTTCTACCAAACTTTCAGAGAAGAGTTAACACCACTACTACTAAAGGTATTCCAAAGCATAGAAAATGACGGAATACTACCCAACTCATTCTATGAAGCCACCATCTCCCTGATACCAAAACCAGGTAAAGACATTACAAAAAAAGAAAATTATAGACCTATATCCCTCATGAACATTGATTCAAAAATCCTCAACAAAATTCTAGCCAATAGAATCCAACAACACATCAAAAAAATAATTCACCCTGATCAAGTGGGATTTATACCAGGTATGCAAGGCTGGTTTAATATCAGAAAAACCATTAATGTAATCCATCACATAAATAAAACAAAAGACAAAAACCACATGATCTTATCAATTGATGCAGAAAAGGCATTTGACAAAGTCCAACACCCATTTATGATAAAAACTCTTACCAAAATAGGAATTGAAGGAAAATTCCTTCAACATAATAAAGGGCATCTATGCAAAGCCAACAGCCAATATCACTCTAAATGGAGAGAACCTGAAAGCATTTCCCTTGAGAACGGGAACCAGACAAGGATGCCCTTTATCACTGCTCTTATTCAACATCGTGTTGGAAGTCTTAGCCAGGGCAATTAGGCTAGACAAAGAAATAAAAGGTATCCGGATTGCCAAGGAAGAAGTAAAGTTATCACTATTTGCAGATGACATGATTATATACACAGAAAAGCCTAAGGAATCCTCCAGAAAACTACTGAAACTAATAGAAGAGTTTGGCAGAGTCTCAGGTTATAAAATAAACATACAAAAATCACTTGGATTCCTCTACATCAACAAAAAGAACACCGAAGAGGAAATTACCAAATCAATACCATTCACAGTAGCCCCCAAGAAGATAAGATACTTAGGAATAAATCTTACCAAGGATGTAAAAGACCTATACAAAGAAAACTACAAAGCTCTACTACAAGAAATTCAAAAGGACATACTTAAGTGGAAAAACATACCTTGCTCATGGATAGGAAGACTTAACATAGTAAAAATGTCTATTCTACCAAAAGCCATCTATACATTTAACGCACTTCCGATCCAAATTCCAATGTCATATTTTAAGGGGATAGAGAAACAAATCACCAATTTCATATGGAAGGGAAAGAAGCCCCGGATAAGCAAAGCACTACTGAAAAAGAAGAAGAAAGTGGGAGGCCTCACCTTACCTGACTTCAGAACCTATTATACAGCCACAGTAGTCAAAACAGCCTGGTATTGGTACAACAACAGACACATAGACCAATGGAACAGAATTGAGAACCCAGACATAGATCCATCCACGTATGAGCAGCTGATATTTGACAAAGGACCAGTGTCATTTAACTGGGGAAAAGATAGCCTTTTTAACAAATGGTGCTGGCATAACTGGATATGATTTGCAAAAAAATGAGACAGGACCCATACCTCACACCATGCACAAAAACTAACTCCAAGTGGATCAAAGACCTAAACATAAAGACTAAAACGATAAACATCATGGAAGAAAAAATTGGGACAACCCTAGGAGCCCTAATACAAGGTATAAACAGAATACAAAACATTACCAAAAATGATGAAGAGAAACGCAATAACGGGGAGCTCCTAAAAATCAAACACCTATGCTCATGTAAAGACTTCACCAAAAGAGTAAAAAGACCACCTACAGACTGGGAAAGAATTTTCAGCTATGACATCTCCGACCAGCACCTGATCTCTAAAATCTACATGATTCTGTCAAAACTCAACCACAAAAAGACAAACAACCCAATCAAGAAGTGGGCAAAGGATATGAACACACATTTCACTAAAGAAGATATTCAGGCAGCCAACAGATACATGAGAAAATGCTCTCGATCATTAGCCATTAGAGAAATGCAGATTAAAACTACGATGAGATTCCATCTCACACCAACAAGGCTGGCATTAATCCAAAAAACACAAAATAATAAATGTTGGAGAGGCTGCGGAGAGATTGGAACTCTCATACACTGCTGGTGGGAATGTAAAATGGTACAACCACTTTGGAAATCTATCTGGCGTTATCTTAAACAGTTAGAAATAGAACTACCATACAACCCAGAAATCCCACTCCTAGGAATATACCCTAGAGATACAAGAGCCTTCATACAAACAGATATATGCACACCCATGTTTATTGCAGCTCTGTTTACAATAGCAAAAAGTTGGAAGCAACCAAGGTGTCCATCAACGGATGAATGGTTAAATAAATTGTGGTATATTCACACAATGGAATACTACGCATCGATAAAGAACAGTGACGAATCTCTGAAACATTTCATAACATGGAGGAACCTGGAAGGCATTATGCTGAGCGAAATGAGTCAGAGGCAAAAGGACAAATATTGTATAAGACCACTATTATAAGATCTTGAGTAATAGTAAACCTGAGAAGAACACATACTTTTGTGGTTACGAGGGGGGGAGGGAGGGAGGGTGGGAGAGGGTTTTTTATTGATTAATCAGTAGACAAGAACTGCTTTAGGTGAAGGGAAAGACAACACTCAATACATGGAAGGTCAGCTCAATTGGACTGGACCAAAAGCAAAGAAGTTTCCGGGATAAAATGAATGCTTCAGAGGTCAGCAGAGCAAGCGCGGGGGTCTGGGGAACATGGTTTGTGGGGACTTCTAAGTCAATTGGCAAAATAATTCTATTATGAAATCATTCTGCATCCCACTTTGAAATGTGGCGTCTGGGGTCTTAAATGCTAACAAGCGGCCATCTAAGATGCATCAATTGGTCTCAACCCACCTGGAGCAAAGGAAAATGAAGAACACCAATGCCACACGACAACTAAGAGCCCAAGAGACAGAAAGGGCCACATGAACCAGAGAGCTACATCATCCTGAGACCAGAAGAACTAGTTGGTGCCTGGCCACAATCGATGACTGCCCTGACAGGGAGCACAGCAGACGACCCCTGAGGGAGCAGGAGATCAGTGGGATACAGACCCCAAATTCTCATAAAAAGACCAAACTTAATGGTCTGACTGAGACTGGAGGAATCCCGGCGGCCATGCTCCCCAGACCTTCAGTTGACACAGGACAGGAACCATCCCCGAAGACAACTCATCAGAAATGAAAGGGACTGGTCAGTGGGTGGGAGAGAGACGCTGATGAAGAGTGAGCTAATTATATCAGGTGGACACTTGAGATTGTGTTGGCAACTCTTGTCTGGAGCGGGGATGGGAGGATAGAGAGAGAGGGAAGCCGGCAAAATTGTCAAGAAAGGAGAGACTGAAAGGGCTGACTCAAGAGGGGGAGAGCAAGTGGGAGTAGGGAGTGAGATGTATGTAAACTTATATGTGACAGACCGATTGGATTTGTAAACGTTCACTTGAAGCTTAATAAAAGTTATTAAAAAAAAAAAAAAGAGCATAACACTCAAAAAAAAAAAATCCCAGCGCCTGGGCAGATATTTATTAGTTAAGCTAAACTGTTCCTTGGTTTTAGGAAGACTTCAGGGGTTATTTTTGCTTTAGGTATTAAAGATATCTCCGGACAGTAGTTTCAGGGGTTCGTCCAGCACTCTTGGCTCCAGAAAGTCTGGAGTCCATGAAAATCTCAAATTCTGTTCTACATTTTTTCCCTTTTTGATCAGGATTCTTCTACAGGATCCTTGATCAAAATGTTCAGGAGGTAGCTAGACACCATCCAGTTCTTCTGGTCTCATGGCAAAGAAAGCAGTTTTTCATGGAGGCAATTAACCACACATTGCATATCCCCCTCCTCTTCCTAACTCTCTTCTTTTGTTGTTCCAGCCCAATAGAGACCAATTTTGGTGCCATGGCTAGATGCTTACAAGTTTTTAAGACCCCAGGCATTGCACTACTAACTAGGAGGTAGCACAGAAACGTTAAACACATTAGTAGACCAGTTAACTGGGATGTCCCATGAAATCGTGACCCTTAACCTTCAAACCAAGGAACCAAATCCCGTAAGGTTTTTGGTTGTGCTTAAGCAGGGTCAGCAATTACCCTTTATTTCTTGTTGTTGTAAATATATTTGTTACACATTGATTTATGTCCCCCCAGTATATGTGTTGTACATCCTAACCTCTATGCCTGTGGTT
This sequence comes from Loxodonta africana, assembly GCF_030014295.1. NCBI lineage: Eukaryota > Metazoa > Chordata > Mammalia > Proboscidea > Elephantidae > Loxodonta > Loxodonta africana. The sequence continues at coordinate 20,460,319 of NC_087344.1, forward strand.
ATAATCCCATTTGTGAAGGGACTGTCTTTGTTATGTTAATGAGGCAAGATTAGTGTAGCCTGTGTTTTGAGCCAATCTCTTTGAGATGTAAAAGAGATTAAACAAGCAAACAAGGAAGCAGAGATGGGGGAAGAGATCTCCCAGAGCAGAAGCTCAAAGACACAAGGACCTTCCACCAGAGCCTACATAAGAAGAAAGCCTTCTCCTAGAGCCAGCATCCAGAATTAAGCCTCCTAATCTGTAAGAAAATAAATTTGTTTGTTAAAGCTATGCATTTGCGATATTTCTGTTACAGCAGCAAGAGATACTAAGACATTATCACACAACTTTTGCCAGTTCAACTTTTTATAGGTGTATAACTTACTGACATCAGTTACAATAATACGCTGTGTAACTCTACTCTTAATTCAGTTTTCCATCACTGTTAACCACCCTTTCTTCCTCCTCCCTACTGCCCCTCCCAGTGCCGTCGAGTCGATTCCTACTCATAGCGACCCTATAGGACAGAGTAGAACTGCTCCATAGAGTTTCTGCCCCTAGTAACCACTAAAAGACTTTGGTTTCTACACATTTGCCTTTTCTTGTTTTTTTTAAGTGAGCTTGTACAATATCTGTCCTTCTGTGATTGACTAATTTCACTCAGCATAACTTCTTCAAACTCCATCATCAAGTTTTGATTTTGCAATGGTAGGGAGAGGAAATTTTCCCCAGTCAGACATACATTCCCCAATAGACATCATTTCCATTCCCATAATACATTCAAGTAAAAGGAATTTAATCACGTCCCATAAAGCCTGTTCATCCAAACTTCCACCTTAATGGTCTCAAATATTGTATCCTCCCTATCTAACTGTAGCTCCCATTAAGATTCACCAACGAATTTTGGAAGCAGTGCATGGAGCTCCTGTCTCAAGGAGTTCAGAAGGTCTACTGGTCATTTTGCCCACTCATGTTCATATGACCTTGAGTCTCCAGCCAAGGCTTGGACCAAGAACATCAGACCTTCTCAAAGATCCTTATCCTGATTAGACTCTGCACCACTGACCCTGGCAGTTGTAGGTCAGGCTTCTCATTCTCACCTTTGTCTTGCAGGGTTCTCAATTCCTCTAAATGAGGGTCAAAAAAATAGATTTATCTAGGGATCTTCAGTACTGGATTACCAGCAGGTCTCCTGTCAGTCCACCCAGCTTCAGAGTTTGCCTTCATATTTTTTTTTTTTTAACCCCATCAGTGTTTGTTTTAGTCCTCGATTTCTTAATAACCTATTGAAGTTCTCCACCCTGCTGAATAGAATCCTTTGACTCCTCCCTTTCCCTTTCCCCTCTGTTGTTCCAGTTGTAAACTTCTTTGCTATCTTCAGCGTAAGTCTTTCTTTTGGCAAGCTTGACCCAGTGTCAGGATCCTTTCTGAAACTTGCTTTTTCTCTCATTTTAAATTCTCTTTTGATAGGATTATTAGGATAGCGGCTGTAGCTCAGACCGGACAGAATCCAAGCTTGGTCCAATGTCAGGATCTGCCCCAACACTTTCTTTTCCTTTTTTTTTTTTGTAAATTAAAAATGTATTCTTTTTTAATATTATACGATATATCTAATTTTCCATTTTAATCAGTTTTAAGTGTACTATTCAGTGGCATTAAATAGATTCAATGTTGTAGAAGCATTACCACTTGTTGTTGACAAAATTTTTTTATCACCCAAATTGGAAACTCTGTACTCATTCAGAATAACTTCCCCTTATTCTTTTCCCCAGTCCTGGTATCCTCTAATCTACTTTCTGTCTCTATGAATTGGCCTGTTCTAGTTTGTGGGTTTAGATACTTCATATACGCTTACTTTACTTGCTATGTTTTCAGAATCTATCAATATTATGGATCAGAATTTCATACCTTTTTTGGCTGAATAACATGCCATTGTATGCATATACCACATTTTGTGTACCCATTCATCTGTTAATGGACACTTGAGTTTATACCTTTTGGCTATTGTGAATAATGAATATTGGTTTACAAGTTACTCTTGAGTTGCTGTTTTCAATTCCTTTGGTATATACACATAGGAGTAGAAGCGGTGGGTCTCGTGATAATTGTTTACCTTTCTGATTAAGCACCAGTGTGTTTTCCATAGCAGCTGCACCATTTTACATTTCCCCCAGCAATGTACGAGTGTTCAAACTTAGCTACATTCTCCACACTTATTTTTCATTTTTGAAAATGATTGTTATATCCAGCCTATTAGGTATGAAGTAGTATCTCATTTTGGTTTTGATTTGTATTTTGCTAAGGACTAATCATGTTTATCACCATGTCTTACGATTCTTGGTTATTCGTATACCTTCTTTAGAGAAATATCTATTCAAGTCCTTTGCTCATTTTTAAATTGGTGGTTGGTCTTCTTGTTCTTGAGTTTTCAGAATTCTTTACATATTCGGGATCTTATATCCGTATGAGTTATATGACTTGCAAATATTTTCTCCTATTTTATAAAAAAATTTTATAGGTCATCTTTTTGATTTCTTGATGTCTTTTTTTTTCCTTCTTTCTTTTAAAACAACTTTTTTAACCTTTTTGTTTGTAAAAATATACAGAACAAATCATTTGTCAATTCAGCATCTTCACACATACAATGCATTGATACCAATTACATCAATCATATTGTGCAACTGTCACCAGTATCTACTGCCAAATTTTCTATCACCATAGTGCTTCCTAAACAATGATGGACAAAATTTGTAATTTCAATGTAATGCAATTTTTCGATTTTTTATTTTGTTGTTTATATTTTTTGTGTCATATGTAAATACATATTGCCAAATCCTTATAGTTTCTTCTAAGAGTGTTATGACATTAGCTGTCATATTTCGTTCATGAATCACTTTGAGTTATTTTTGGATAGTGGGAAGAACAAGTCAAACTTCATTCTCTTCCATGTGGAATTCCAGTTATCTTTGTACCATTCGTTAAAGAGACTCTTCTTCCCACCACTGAATGGATTTGGCATCCTTATTGAAAATGAATTGACCTGACCATATATGAATGGGTTTATTTGTAGAGTGTCCATTCCATTCAGTTATTCTATATGTCTATTCATATGCCAATATCACACACTTCGATTACTGCAGCTTTGCAGTTGTTTTGAAATTGGGTAGTATAACTTCGATCCCTGTGTTTGAAGATTATTTTGGGTATTCAGGATCCCTAGCAATTCAAGATGAGCTTAAGTTGTGGCTTTTCAATTTCTATAAAAATGGCTTTTGGAATTTTCATTGGGATTACACTGAATCTGTAGATTAATTTAGTAGGATTGTCGTTTTGAGAATATTAAGTCTTCCATTCCATAAACACGGTCTTTCCATTTATTTAGGTCTTCTTGAATTTGTTTCAGCAATATTTTGTAGTTTTGCCTCCTAAGTTAAATTTAGTCTTAAGGATTCCCTTTTTTAGATGCTATGGGAAAAAGAATGTTTCTTTTTTGATTGTTGTGTGTGCTTGAGTTTATTTTCCTTGAAATTTGTTAAGCTTCTTACATTTGTAGATTTACATCTATAATCAAATTTTGGAACTTTTCAGTCCTTATTTCTTCAAGTGTGATTTTTGTCACTTTCTCTCCCTTTTCTCCTTCTGGGGTACCAGTACTGGTCATCTTGTGTCTAGCAGGTCTCATAGGCTTTGTTTACTTTTCTTCTTCTTTCATTTTGCTCTTGAGACTCAGCAGTTTCAACTGCCCTTTTTTCAACTTTGCTGATTGTTTCTCGTGCCTGCTGAAATCTTTGCATCCTCTAGTGAGTTTTTATTTCAGTGTCTGTATTTTTGAGCTCCTGAATTTTTGTTTGGTTTCTTTTTATACTTTCTCTTGATTAATATTCTCATTTTCTTTCATACATTGCTTTCCATATGGCCTTTATTTATTTCGCCATGCTTTCCTTTGGCTCTATAGGCATATTTAAGACAGTTTTTTCGAAGTCTTTCTCTAGTAAGTCTGATGTGTGGACTTGAATATTTTGTCAATTTATTTTGTTCCTTAGAATAGAACAAATTTTGTTTTTCTCGTATGTGTTATGATTTTTTTTTTAACTGGACATTTTAATATATAAAGTAGCATTTTCTGTTCCCGGTAAGCGATAATTCTTTGTAGTAGTCCATCTGTATCTCCAACATCTGGGGCAGCAGTTTGCTCTGTAAGCTCAGTTCTCTGGTAGATTTAAGAACTGTTGTTGCTTTTCAGCTTTTCTCTTGTTTTGAAGCTGCAAGAGACATCCAAGCTGATCTCATAGTAGAATGGAAGCTGGAAATCTCCAACTAGTGTTTTTACAGTGATTTTATTAAATGCCAGGAGCTAAAAAATACACAGAAAATACAAACAAATCAAAATAAAACCCACATCCACCTCTCCCAATCTGTGAAGATTGACTCTATGCTGGGGCACTCCTTCAACACTTAAAGAGTGAGGTGAAAGCATAGGTCTGTCTCAGGTCATTTCTGCATATAACTTTTGCTCTAGATGTGTGTAGCCTGCTAAATTTTCCCAAACACATAGTTGCTTTTGAATTCCTGATTTTCCAAAGAAATACTTCCCAGTTTTGGACTCCAGGCCTTAGGCAATCTACTGTATGTTTTGACCGTAACATTTAGCTGCAGCCATCTATGGGTTGTTAGTTTCTCTTGCCATCCTTCTTTACAAATGCCTGCCACCCTACCAGCCTGACTTGTAAGTTAGGTAAAACAGAGACAAAGTCCTTGCACCAGTACTTCAGGTATCCTCCAGAAAGATTAGAACAGACATACACAATAATCTTCTCTACTCCAACTGGAGCCAGGAACCAGGGTCCCATGCTGGAATCACAAGCAACTGCTGCTGCTGCTGTAAGACAACCGCTTAGCTGGGGAGGGAATGGGGCAAGGGCAAGTAAAGATGCCACAAAGATTTCTTACCTTTTTGAAGTCATCTTTTCCTTGATTCAGCATTTGCTGGGTTGATGCAAACTGGTGCTGTTTTCCAAGGTTCTCACAAGGCAGTAACAGTTTCTAGGGTTTTTTTTTTTCTTTTTTTTTTCTATGATGGGACAAGAGCTTGAAACAGTCTATCTCACCACCTTAGTGAACTTTCCCACTTGATGCATTTTAACTTTGTCCTTTGATAGGGCTCTGAATGAGAGACAGGAAGTCAGCAGACCAGAATCCAAACGTGCCCACCTTCACAGCTAGGATCACTGACAAGACCCAGCAGAGCTCATCCAACCTCCACAGACTATCCCCCAAACTAAAAATCATTTATGTTTTTGTCACTTTGTCATTTCTTTTTCTTTTTTTGGTACTTATTTTTTCTAGTTTATATATTCTTATTCTCATTTAATTTTTTATTTGCTTGTTGCTAGTTGCTGTTGAGTAGATCAAAACTCACAGCAATCCCAATGTGCAAAGTAGAACTGCTCCATAGGGTTTTCAAGGTTGTGACCTTTTAGAAGCAGCAACCAGGCCTTACTTTCGAGATGTCACTGGGTGAGTCTGAACTGCTAACCTTTCAGCTAGTAGTCCAGGGCTTAACGATTTGTGCCACCCAGGGACCTAGTTTTTAATTTAATCATAGTTTTTACCACTTGGAATCCTATCCTGCGACTAGTTGACCCTAAGCTTAGCAAGACTTAAACCAAGTCCAAGATGATGCAAGGCCCTCTCAGCCTTCTCTTCTGAGGAGGAGACCCATGTGGGAGGCTACCAGATCCTCAAAACCCTCTGTAAGGCTACCCTCACCAAGGTGAAATTGGCTAGGCCCATCCTCACTGAGGATAAGGTAGTGGTAAGGTCATTAGGAAGTTCCAGGAACCTCCTCCAGCATTCACAGACGATCCCAAGAGGTAAACATTATGAAGGCTTTCAATCATGCCTTCCCTTCCTTTATTCTGCCCTAGAACTCTTCCAGTGAAAAACTACGACGAATCCCCAGTTGGATGTGTGGAGCCTAGAAGTCGTCTTGTATTTGTTGGCAAGTGGATCCCTGCCTTTTGGTGGAAACAACCTTCATGGAGCTGTGAGAGTGTGTACTGTAAAATTGTTTGAAATCATCAGGAATGAGAAAACACTCTATATAGTGATGGAGTATGCGTGTGCAGGGGAGGTGTTTCATTACACGACAGCTCCTGGCAGGATGAGGGAAAAAGAGGCTCAAGCCATCAAATTCCACCAGATAGTATCAGCAGTGTAGTAGTGTCACAACAGCGGTATGGTTTAGAGAGACCTGAAAAGAGAAAACCTGCTATTGGATATGGAAATGAACAGCAAACTTGCAGACTTTCATTTTGGAAATGAATTCATCCTGGCCAATGAGCTGTAGACCTTCTGTGGCAATCCACCTCCCTTTATTCTGCCCTAGAACTCTTCCAGGGAGAAAACTATGACGGACCTCCAGTGGATGTGTGGAGCCTGGGAGTCATCTTGTATTTGGTGGTGAGTGGATCCCTGCCTTTTGGTAGAAACGCCTTCAGGTATGTTTGTGCAATGTGAGCATCTGGTGAACAAAATTTTCATTCATGACCCCAGCAAGAAAGGCACATTAGAGGAGATTCTGAGACATCCATGGGTGATGGTGGGCCATGAAGATTAAAAGTAAATGCTGTACATGGAGCCACTCCCAGATTACAGTGACCCCCAGCGGATTAAGGTGATGGTCCACATGTATTACACATGGGAAGAAATTCAATACTCATTGCTGATCCCAAAGTACAGTGATGTGATGGCCACCTATCTGCTCCTGGGTCACAAAACATCTGAGACAGAGGGCATACCAGCACTCTGGGACATCAGCCTTCAGTTGATCTTCAACTCATGAGGTGCAGTGTACCCTCAGTGCTAACCCAAGCAGAGGAGTTACAACAAGCCTGCCATTCCCACCTGTGATTCCTCCTCCAATTATGCCAAAAATAAGTGGTCTGAGGAGGACCAGGAGTCAGGGCAGAAGAGAAGCAGCACAACGACACATCTGTCAGCTCTCTACCCATGCTAGAGAGGAAGAACACCACCCCTCTTGCCCTCTGTGAACAGCAACGTCTTCACCAGCAAACAGGGAAGTGGCAATTCCACACCTTTAGTGAAGACTACCCTTGCCCAGGGCAATATCCACAATGGTTTGGACGGTCTATCTGATTCAGGATCAGGGGCCTCCATGGCATCTGCTTCTACCTCCGTGTCCCCACCCCAGTCCCATATGCACCATGAATCCAGGACAGACTCGGTGCAGCCCAACCAGGACTCTGGAATGTGCTCCAAGGTAAGCAACAGTGACGTGCTGCAGTTCCCAGGACGTCTCTGAGACTTCCTCCTCATCCCACACCATCGGCAGCAGTGATGGAGCCCAGAGGAAACCAGCTTCCTCCAGGGAATATCAAAACTATGCTCCTTGCATGCGGAGAAGCTGCAAGAGATGCCTGACCAGCCGAGTTTGCCTCAGATTGGGACCCCAGCCTCTCCCTCTGTCAGCAGCCAGGGATGGCAGGGGGCCACTGAGATGTTCTTCAACTTTACTTACAGAAATACACGTTTTGGTTTGCCACTTCAGCCCCAAATGTTTCTAACTCACTACAAGTGGCAAGAAGGAAAAGGGGGAGATTTGGGCAGCGATCAGGAACTCGATATGGGGGCCCACACATTCAGTAGGACAGTCGATTGGGAAGATGACTCTGGACAGCCTTAAGTGACTAGAACTCAATATTTAGAATGCCTCTGCATCACTCTCGAAAGTCCTTGCTCTTTGTTGATCTGCAGCCTATATTTTTCACAATGTAAATCCTGCCAACAATGTATGCCTTACAACTACTGGCCTATTTTTCTACTGATTATAATGATCTCTCTCCCCCTCCAGTACAAGCCCCTTTTATTGAGGCACAGATAAATCTCACTAACCAAGTGGCCGAGGGTAATGTTCACTAATCAACACAGTCAAGGAAGGCAATGAATACAGCATAATATTAGGTGGGCCAAAAGCATGTCTAAAAAACAGGAACTACAACTAGCTTGGAAGTTCTTCCCTAACCTAACCTCACACTGTCAAAACACAAGTTTTTTTTTTTTTTAATAACACTCAATATTTGCAGCTTCTATAAATTGTTATTCTGGCTATGCCCACAGTAATTAATCATGGCTCCTGGGGGTTACAGCAAAGAAGCTTCTCATGAAAAATATACTTAATCCCTGGAGTTACTCAAGCACTCTTTGTACAGGAGAGTCTAACCAAAATTGACAAATGCTTGCTTACAATATTTGTTGGGCCTACCAAAACCATTAATATGGAAATGGAGATATTTGTTGGAAATTGATGCCCAATGTTACTCTTCTGGGGCATCCTTAAAAAATATAGATACCACACCATACAGGAGCTAGAGCCAACCATGAAAAGCTGAGAACCAAAGTCAACTTGGGCAAAATATATTGGCATGCCACCTCCAAGGCTGTTAAAGTTAAATCAATGGCTGTGCTAGAAAAATTTCTTCAAGGATGGAGATGATAGAGCAGGTGGTCCCCACTGAAAACAATAAGCAGGGACAGAAAAGGATCAAATGCATAATGCAATTGCTGTCTATTCTCAAAATACCCAGGTCCATCTGAAATGATCCCATGCTGAGTTCCCCCTAGTCCAGGATCTAATTTGAGGACTAAACTAGCACAGGTTTTCACAAACCACACAGAACACCTGAAAATCCTATGGAAACACATCAATGCCATTTAATATTGACAACTGGCAAGAAACTCAGCCACCAGTGCACACCAATCAGAACAGGGAGGAACATACAATCACTAACCAGCCCAAATTTGCCTATGACATTAGCCACAGCGCTGCATGAGATGATCAATCTCTGTTTAGCTTGCTCTGGCAATGTAATTTTAGCACACAGACTATAACTTCCCTCTCCTGGCCAGCCTCCTCCATAAATCTCACATATGACCGTAGTTCCTTAACCATTTACATCTTTCAAGAGGCTAGTCTCACATTAATAAATGCACAATGATGGGCTGAACCCATGACCAATTCGTTGACCCAGATACTGAAAACAAGGCTGAGAATTTACAGCTTTTTTGGCTATAACATTATATACTCCTACTACCACCACCTGGAATTGTAGTAAGCCACACAAACTTACCTTTATAGGGAGACAGAAAACACAGGCAGTAGAGTCAGCCTAGAAAATATCAGTTGCCATCCAGGGTATTCTGACCATGGCGATCCTATGTGTGTTGGAGTACAACTGTGCTCCGGGGGGATTTCCACGGCTGATTCTTAAGCAGAGTCTTTGATATGACACCAAAGGATGAGCAACAAAAGAAAGGTAAAGGTAAGTTGGACTTTGACAAAATGAAAAACGCTTGTGCATCAAAGAACATTATCAAGTAAGTGAAAAGACAACAGACAGAACGGGAGAAAGTATTTGGCAACTATTTGGGGGATAAGGGTTCAAAATCCAAAATACATAAAATATCTAAAGAGGTCCTCAAAGTGACCAATAAAAAGGACAATTTCAAAATGGGCAGAGAGCTCTGGTTCCCAGATCCTCCCACTTCAGACCGCTCTCCTCCTCCCACACGCACCTAACTTGCTGTGATCCTGGCCCCAGGAGTCACTGCTCCTCTCCCCGCCCCCGACAGGCGCCGCCCCCTCACCCAACGGCCCCCGCAGACCCTCCCCCGCCACGAAACCCTGAGGTGCGCGCGGGCGCGGGCGCGGGCGCGGGCGCGGGCGCGGGCGCGGGCGCGGGCGCGGGCGCGGGCGCGGGCGCGGGCGCGGGCGCGGGCGCGGGCGCGGGCGCGGGCGCGGGCGCGGGCGCGGGCGCGGGCGCGGGCGCGGGGGAAGGGGGCGGTGGGTCTGCCGTTGCAATTGGTCCAGGAAGCGAGCGGAGGGCGGGGAACAGGCGCTGGGCGTCGGGCCTGTCTGGCCGTGGCTCTAGCCTTTCCCGGCTGCCCTGAGCGGGGAGGAGAGGGCCCCGTCCGGAGGGCGGGCGTGGCCTGGACTCCAGGACCTCCTCTCAGCCTCCGGGCTCGCGATCCGGCCTTTTGACTCAGGACCCTCCAGCTGACCTTGGAGGTTTTGGCCGCCCCACCCATAGTTCACTGGAGCTGGAGGCCTGCGGGGCTGGCGGGCTCCTCAAAGCACCAGACTCCAGGCTTTGCTGAGTGGTCAGCGGGAATTCCCTAGGCCTGGGAAGAGGGTGACTACAGACGCTCGCGCCCCTTTCTCCTACCTCTGCTTTTGCCCTGGCACCCAAGTCAGGACCTCAAAGCTGGCCCGGGTGAGGTTCTGCCGGGATAAGTGATGTCAGACTTGGAAAGCAGGATGGCGAGAGTTCCTCACATGTACTTTGGACATGTTACCAGAAGGGACCAGTCATTGGAGAAGGACATCATGCTTGGGTAGGTAGAGAGTCAGCGAAAAAGGGAAAGACACACCATGAGATGGATTGACAGGGGCTGCAACAGTGGGCTCAAACATAACAAGGATTGTGAGGATGGCGCAGGACTGGGAAGTGTTCTTCGTTCTGTTACATATAGAGTCACTATGAGCCAGAATGGATTCTAAGGCACCCAACAACAACGTTAGTGTCCATCAATTTCTGGACTCTTGTTCATTCCTTGATCTACTTGATTATCCTTACATCAATACAACACTTTCTTCATTACTGCAGCATTACAGAAAATTTTCAAAAATTTTTGTTTTTCCCAAGGTTGGTTTGCATATAGTGCCCTGGTGCCAAAGTGGTTAAGAGCTCTGCAGGTAATCACCCGCTAATCTTTGGAAACCCTACAGGGCAGTTCTACTTTGTCCTATAGGGTCCCGGTGAGTAGAAACTGAGTCAATGGCAACAGGTTTAGTTGGGTTTGGGTTTGCATATCCACAAAGCCTACATCTACCTTCATACTTAATGATGAAAGACTAAATACTTTGCCCAGTGTAAAGGGGGAAATGAAAACATGCAACTCAGTAAGCCAGGTGCAATGTGAGAACAGTAGCCACTATGCCTGGACACTCCTGAGTGGTCTATTGGAGCAAGAAAGACCAATGCAGTGGAAAGTATTTTAGAAGACAATGTTCAGCCCCCTGAATACACAACCGGGTAGGGAGACCTTCCTTAAAAGTCACTTGCATAAAAGTCACGTTCAACATCGAAATTTGTTGTTGCTGTTGTTAGGTGCCATCAGGTCAGTTCCCACTAATACGGACCCTGTGTTCAACAGAATGAAACACTGCTTGGTCCTGTGCCAACCTCGTAATGGTTGTTATGCTTGAGCCCATTTTTGCAGCCACTGTGTCAGTGTGTCTCACCGAGGGCCTTCCTCTTTTTCGCTGACCCTCTACCAAGCATAATGCCCTTTTTCAAGGATGGTCCCTTCTGATAACATGTCCAAAGTATGTGAGAGAAGTCTCGCCATCTTTGCTTCTAAGGAGCATTTTGGTTGTACTTCTTCTAAGAATGATTTGTTTGTTCTTCTGGCAGTCCATGCTATATTCAATATTCTTGGCCAACGCCATAATTCTAAGGCATGAATTCCTCTTCGGTCTTCCTTATTCATTGTCCAGCTCTCACATGCATATGAGGCGATTGAAAACACAGTGGCTTGGGTCAGGCACACCTTAGTCCTCAAAGTGACATCTTTGCTGTTTTTTTTAACACTTTAAAGAGGTCTTTTGCAGTAGATTTGCCCAATGCAATGCACATTTGTTTCCTTGACTGCTGCTTCCATGGACATTGATTGTGGATTCAGTAAAATGAAATCCTTGACAACTTCGTTATTTTCTCCATTTACCATAATGTCGCTTATTGGTCCATTTGTGAAGATTTTTGTTTTCTTTATGTTGAGGTATAATCCATACTGAAGGCTGTAGTGTTTGATCTTCGTCAGCAAGTGCTTCAAGTCCTCTTCACTTTCAGCAAGTAGGGTTGTGTCATCCGCATATCACAGGTTGTTAATGAGCCTTTCACCAGTCCTGATGCACTGTTCTTCATATAGTCCAGCTTCTTGGATTATTTCCTTAGCATACAGATTGAATAAGTATGGTGAAAGAATACAACTCTGACACACACCTTTCGTGACTTTAAACCATGCAGTATCCCCTCGTTCTGTTCCAATGACTGCCTCTTGATCTATGTATAGATTCCTTATGAGCACAATCAAGTATTCTGAAATTCCCAGTCTTTGAAATGTTATCCATAATTTGTTGTGATGCACAGAGTCAAATGCCTTTGCATAGTCAATAAAACACAGGTAAACATCTTTATGATATTCTCTGCTTTCAGCCAAGATCCGTACAACATCAGCAGTGATATCCCTTGTTCCACGTCCTCTTCTGAATCTGGCTTGAATTTCTGGCAGCTCTTTGTCAATGTACTGCTGCAACCGCTTCTGAATGACCTTCAGCAGAATTTTACTTGTGTGTGATATTAATGGTTATTGTTCAATAATTTCTGCATTCTGTTGGATCACCTTTTTTTGGAATGGGCATAAATAAGGATCTCTTCCAGTCAGTTGGCCAGGTAGCTGTCTTCCAAATTTTTTGGTATAGATGAGAGAGCGCTTCCAGTGCTGCATCCATTTGTTGAAACATCTCAACTGGTATTCCATCAGTTCCTGGAGTCTTGTTTTTTGCCAGTGCCTTTAGTGCACCTTGGACCTCTTGGGAACCATCAGTTCTTGATCATATGCTACCTCCTGAAATGGTTGAACGTCAACCAATTCATTTTGGTACAGTGACTCTGTTTTCTTTCCATCTTCTTTTGATGCTTCCTGCATTGTTTTAATATTTTCCCCCTATAATCCTTCAATATTGCAACTTGAGGCTCGAATTTTTTCTTCAGTTCTTTCAACTTGAGAAATGCCGAGCATGTTCTTCCCTTTTGGTTTTCTATCTCCAGTTCTTCTCACATTTCATGATAATACTTTGTCTTCTGGAGGTGCCCTATGAAATCTTCTCTTCAGCTCTTTGACTTCATTTCTTCCTTTTGCTTTAGCTACTCAACATTCAAGAACAAGTTTAATGGTTTCTTCTGACATCCATTTTGGTCTTTTCGTTCTTTCCTGTCTTTTTTAATGACCTTTTGCTTTCTTCCTGTATAATGTCCTTGATGTCATCCCACAACTCGTCTGGTCTTCGGTCATTAGTGTTCAATGCATCAAATCTATTCCTGAAATGGTCTCTAAATTCAGGTGGGATATACTCAAGGTCGTACTTTGGCTCTTGTGGACTTGTTCTAATTTTCTTCAGCTTCGAGATGTTTCAGAAATAGACTACAGGCCTTTCTTTTAAGGCATCTCTGGGTGGAGTTGAACCAGCAACTTTTTGGTTTGCTGTTGAGCTCATTGACCGTTTGCATCCCAAGGGACACCAGAAGGAGCTTGATGGCCCTGTTAGTGAATCAAATTGCTTCCCCTATCACAAGCTTCCCCTCCTCTGACCCTGAACAGATAAAGTTGGGAGTGTCTGTTTTGTTTTGAAGAAATGTTTGCTTCACATGTGCTAGAGGGGACCTGAGTGAACCTGAGAGCAGAGATGTGGTAGAGATGCTAAAACCCTGAGAGGCCAAGCCCTGCTCAGTGACATTTCAGTGGGGGAACCAGCTTCATGGAGCCCGCCGAGGATGTTGTAGAAGATCTGCTAAGTGGGATCTCACCCAGATATACATGTTGTGGTGCACACATGGCATGCAGGCCAAGAAGACTGTCTGGGTTGATAACTGGTAGAACTACTCTGTGTTCTAGTCTTGGACTCTCTTTAATATTTCTTACAATTTTGATTTGGTTTTTACAAATTCCCTTAAGTTCTGCTTATCTGGAAATGACCTAATTTGACATCGTATTTGAAAGACAGATTTGCTCTATATGTAATTCTTGGCTGGCAGTGTTCTTCCTTCAAGGCTTTATATATGTCACCCCATTGCCTTGTTGCCTGCATGGTTTCTGCTGAGTAGTCAGAGTTTATTCTTACTGGTTCTCATTTGTAGGTGACTTTTGGTTTATCTGTAGCCACCCGCAACATTCTTTGTCTTTGGTTTTGGCAAGTTTGATTATGATATGTGTTGGTGACTTTCTTTTGGGGTCTACTCTATATGGGGTTCATTGAGCTTCTTGGATAGATATTTTCTCATCTTTTATGATATCAGGGAAGTTGTCTGCCAGCAAATCTTGAACAATTCTGTATTTTCTGTTATCCCCCATTCTGGTACTATGATCACTTGTAAGTTTTTCCTCTTGATAGTGCCCCACATAATTCTTAGGCTTTCTTCGTTTTTTTTTTAATTCTTTTTTTCTGATTTTTCCTTAAATAAATTGATGTCAAGATAAATTTATCTTCAGTCTCACTAATTCTGACTTTCATTGTCTCAATTCTGTTCCTATGATGTTCTATTGAGTTGTCTAATTCTAAAATTTTATTGTTAATTTTTTGGATTTCTAGTTGCTGTCCCTGTGATTTCTATCATCCTGTTAATTTTGTTCTCCTGTTCTTGTATTGTCTTCCTGAATTCCTCTGTTGCTTTGTCTGTGTGCTCCTTGGCTCGATCTGAGTTTTGATTGATCTCTTTCTCTTGGAGAGCTCTGTATATTAGCCTTTTTAATTCTTTCTCAGGTGATTTCATTTCCTTATGTTCCTCCAGAAGGTTTCCTGGTTCTTTATTTTGGACGCTTGCTGGAGCCATCTTGACCTACTTCTTTATGTGATTGTTATTAAGTTATTATAGTTATTTATTGTGTGTTTGTTTACCATGTCCTTTTGGTTTTGTTTTGATTTTCCCAGGTAGGCTGGGTGTGTGAGCTACTTTGTTGGCGTCTTTGAAGGTCTCACATCACGTCTCCAGGTGGTCAGAGCAGCTACTAGGTATGTAAGCCCAGGAGTCTGTTCACTTTTCTTGTGGGAGTGGGCATAGGTGTCCAGACTGTTGTTCATCAAGTCTGTGGTGCAGACTCTCGCCTACAGTCCTAGATGGGCAGGACTGCATAGGGGTGTTCGGAGCAAGCACAGGTTTCTGACTGCAGGAGGGGGCTATGTGCAGAGCAAGACAGGGTGCTGCTGGCTCCTCTTGGGTGCCTAGGTGGCGGGCATGTTCCTGTCCCCTAGAGTGCATAGTGTGGAGGGGAGGGTATTGCAGCTCATCCTTGGGTACCCAGGGCTGCTGGCTGGAGGGACTGGGAGGCACCTCTTATTCTCAGACCCCTGTTGTGGGAAGTTAGATAGAGTGGTGGTACCACCAGCCCTCAGACCCCTGGTGTGGGTGGTTGAAGCACCTGCTTAGTGTGTAGGGTGGTATGAAATGTCACAAATTTGCAGCTCCACCTTGGCTGCCATTGTTGAAAATGTGCTTCAGGTGTATGCCCTGCTGTTTTATGGTAATGAGGGCATGTGGTGTTGAACCGGCCAACATAGTTATGGGCAAGTGTGAAGGGTGCTGTAAATCCGTGGACCCCCTATGCCAGTGGCTGGGCAAAGTGGCTGTGAGACTGGTGTGGGAGCAGAGAGCCCTAAGTTCCCAGCATAGGGGGTGTGGCATTTTTTAGCATTGTGGGATTGGTGTCAGAGAGGAGTGGGGTTGGGGGTGAATAAGGGGAAGGAATCACTTCTTCTCTGTGAAACTCCGGGAGGGGGAGGGGTTGTTTTGCCCCAGTGCACTAGGTTAGAGGCTTGCCCTTAACTGTTACAGGTCTGGTGTCATTCCTACTGGGCTCTAGAGGCATTTGCAGATGAGCTGCTGCTTGGCTACACCCGCTGTGATGACGCTTGTCTTTAAATGTTGTTCCTCGTCTCAGCCTGTGTGAGCTACACTGACTTAGCTAACGGGGCACTGGCAATCTTGCTATCGGTACTTCTCTGCTGCTTTTGGATTGTCTAACCTTCCCCCTGCTGCTCAGTTCGATTCTTCAGCTTTGTCTTTGATGATTACGGTGCCTAGATTGTCGTATATAATTGATTCACTTGTTTTTTTGGGTCTTTGTTCTAAGAGGAACAACAGGCAGTGTCTGACTATTCCATCATCTTGGCTGCACTCCCCTGGGAGTGTCTGTTGTGGTTTGAAGGAATGTTTTCTTCACGTGTGGTAGAAGGGACCTGCATGAACCTGAGAGAAAAGATGTGGTGGAGATGCTCAAACCTGGAAAGGCCAAGCCATTCTCAGTGAAGTTTACGGGGAAGAACTAGCTCCATGAACCCTGATGAGATGATGTGGATGATCTGCCAAGTGCAGGATGCCAGTAGCTGTGAGTGGAATCTCACCCAGACATACATGCTGCTGTGCACACATGGCACACAGGTCAAGAGGACTTTGTGCAGTGGAGGTTGAAGGTGTGCACAAGAGTGGTGGAGCCACTGGTTGGTGATTTTTCAACAAGATTCGAGTGAAGAGAATTTCAGGCACCTCTGTGGCCTTTAAGAACTTTGCCTCCCAAAATTACCAAGGAGCTTAACCTATGAACTTCTCTTTTCTCCTAGGCAGCTGCTGGCACCATGTTAAAGTACAAGTTCCCTGGAAAATTTTGAGGCAGTGCTATCGAAGGCTTCAGACGTGCCTGAAATTCTCTTCAGTTTCACCCCATTGAGAGTCTGCTGAGGCAGTGTGCACACCTCCATCCTCCACTGAATGAAGTCTTCCTGTCCTGGTGTGCCATTCAAACATAGCAGCATGTATTTGTGGGTGAGATCCCACTCACAGCCATTGGCATCCAGCACTCAGCAGATCTCCTGCCTCATCTCCTTGGGTTCCATGGAGCTGATGATCTTCATCTTCCACGTAAACTTGAGAGAGTGAGGTTTGGCCTCTCAGGGTTTGAGCATCGTCTCTACAGCTTTGCTCTCAGATACCTTCGGGTCCTTTTTGACACACATCAAACAAAGATACCTTCTCCTGATCTTAAAGAACCTCCCAGTGGCCCCCTGCTGGCCCTGGCTGCTTACGAAGGGAGAGGCTGGGGTCACAGCCTGGGGCATTTTCGGCTGGTCAGGTACCTCCTGCACCCGCTCATTATTTAATGAGC
Organism: Loxodonta africana; assembly: GCF_030014295.1. Lineage (NCBI taxonomy): Eukaryota > Metazoa > Chordata > Mammalia > Proboscidea > Elephantidae > Loxodonta > Loxodonta africana. The sequence continues at coordinate 20,477,314 of NC_087344.1, forward strand.
TTAATTTTAACACTCCCTGGGAGAAACTGGTTCCCTCTGGGGCTCCACTACTCTTGTCGATGGTGTGGGCTGAGGAGGAGCCACAGAAAGACATTGGGGGGCTGTGCTGGGCTGTGGCACCTCACTGTTTCTCACGTTGGCACACAGTCCAGAGGTCTGGTTGGGCTGTGCTTAGGCTGTCCTGGATTCCTGGTGCAGGTGGGACATGGCCATTAGATAGACCGTTCAAAGAATTGTGGATGTAGTAATCATAGGTGGGAATGGCAGTCTTAGTGGAACTACACTGTTTGGGTTTAGCACAGGTGGTAGGATGCACCTCATGGGGTGAGGAAGAAGTGTGGCTATTGGTGCAATGGGCTGCAGCTTGGGGTTCCAGGGTGCTGCTGTGGCTCTCCATCTCAGATGTGTTGTGACCCAGAAGCAGATAGGTGGCCATCACATCATTGTACTTTTGGTTCAACAGGGAGTCATGAATCTCTTCCTGTGCGTAACCCATGTTCACCATCACCTCAATGCACCAGGGGTCATCATAGTCTGGGAGTGGCTGGACATATAGCCTGTTTTTCTTTATGGCCCACCTTCACCCATAGATGTCCTGGGATCTCCTCTAATGTGGCTCTCTTTCTTGGGTCACGAATGAAAATTTTGCTGAGCAGTTATTAACACTGTGTAGACATGTGGAAAGGAATATCATATTGTCCCTCCAGTACCTGCTCTCACAGCTTCAATAAGGTCTTTCCACCAAAAGGCAGAGATGCACTTACCATGAAGTACAGGATGACTCCCAGGCTCCACACATCCCCTGGGGGTCTGTCATACTTTTCTCCCTGAAAGAGTATAAGGGGAACTTATACTCTTGTAAGGGAATAAGGGGGACTGCCACAGAAGATATCCAGCTTGTTTCCCATGGTGAATTCAGTTCCAAAGCCAAAGTCTGCAAGTTTGATGTTCATTTCCTCATCCAATAGCAGGCTTGCTGTTCTCAGATCCCTATGAACAATACCCTTGTTGTGACAATACTACATCACCAACACTATTTAGTGAAATTTTCTTTGGGCCTCTTTTTCACTCATCAAACCATGAATCACTAGGTGATAAAACATGTCCCCTCCACTTGCATATTCCATCACTATATTGAGGGTATTCTCATTCTCTAGCACTTGAAACAGCTTTACAATATTTGGATGATGGAGAGCCTTCATAATTTTTATTTTTTGGTATAGTTTCTGGAGGTTGGAGGATGTCTGTTGGATCTTGTCAGCTGTTTTAATCAGTACCTCTTTGCCAGTGTTGATGTGCTGGGCCAACTTGGCCCTGGCAAATGTCCCATTGCCAATGGTTCTGAGGAGGTGGTAATGTCCCACATGGGTTTCCTTCTCAGCAGAGAAGGCTAAGTGGCTCCATAGCATGTTGGATGTGCAGTTAAGGCCTAGTGGGCTTTGGGATAAGAGATGTCCTTGTGGTAGTATTAAAAATGGAAAAGTGATGACTAAAAACCTAATGAAATATGGAAAAAATGAGAAAAACAAGTTAAAATGTAATAAAAAAGATAAAAGGAGAAAAAATTAAAACTTTAAAAGAAAAAACTTGTGAAAGCTAAAAACATAACTAGAAAAAATCAAATAGATCGAATGAAAGTGACCAAAATAAAAGAATAAAAATAAAATGAAAACTCAGTAATCAGAAAAATAATAATCTACAAGTTTGAAGTGATGTAAAACAAAAGAGGTAAGGAAAATTAAAACAAGAAAATTAATAAAATGGGAAATTTAAAAATATATTGAAAAGATAGAAAAACAAAAGAACTGAATGAAAAAGGATATACAAGAGAAAAATATAGAAATGAAAAGAATAAATTAAAAAGGAATAATATGACAAAACTAAAAAATAAAGAAAAAGATTAAATGTGAATATCAAAGAATACAGAAATGAGAAAAAATGGTAAATGGAAAATAAAGCAATAAAGAAAAGGATAAAGAAAAAAGATAAAAACATAAGATATATATGAAAAAGGTAAATGAGAACAGCAAAAGGAGGAAATGGAAAATTAAGATTAAAATGGCAAAAGGTAAAAAACTGTAAGCAAGATAAATGCTATATATATAAACACAAAACAATAAATAAAGGGTCAAGAAAAAGGCAATAAACAATTAAAAAAGGATAAGAGCAGATATAAAATGACGAAAGTAAAATAATAGTAAAATGATAAAGAAAAAATACATACATAGAAAAAGTAAAATGAAAAATTGAGGAAAGAAAGGGAAAGGAAAATAAATGAAAAAATAACAAAGGAATGAAGGAAAATGAGGAAAAGTAGAAACAGAAAAGAGTAAGGACAAAATAAGAAAAGCTAATAATGAAATAGACACAAACCCCACAATTTGAAGAGAATACAAGCTAAGTTCGATCACAGTCTCTCAGGTCGCTGAAACAGCTTCCTGAGCTAGAAGGACCACAAATTTAGGTTTCCAGGGACTTTTTTTTTTTTTTTTATACAGGGGCTTGGAGCTCCAAACAATTGACTGTTTATGAGGTTGCCGCAAGAAATGGACCAGTCAAGACTGGGGATAATTCACTGTGCCTTCACTTTTTGGTCTCAAAAATACCCATTTTTTCAAAAAGAAAAATGTGTGTGTGTGTGTATTGTATATAGGGAGAGAATTCCACAGAGCTTTTCTTTCTTTTTTTTTATTGATTTTCATATTTTTTATTGTGTTGAAAATATACCTAACAAAACATGCCATTTCAACAATTTCTACATGTACGTTTCAGTTAATTGATTATATTATTCAAGTTGTGCAAGCATTCTCGCTGTTATTTTCCAAATCATTCCACTACCTTTAACAGAAACTCAGTGCCCCTAATCAAAAACTCTTCCTTTTCCCCTCCTTGTCGCCCCTGGTAACCACTAATAACCTTTGTCTTGTGTATATTTGCTCATGTCCTGAATTATTTTGCTCAGGTTGATGTTTTCAGGCTTCATGTTTTTGTATACATCAGGACTTCATTTTTTGCGGGGTGGGGGTGGGGGGTCTGTGATATTCTATTGGGAGTCCCTGGCTTGCAGCAACAGTTAAGTGCTCATCTACTAGGTTTCAGGTTCAAACCCACCCAGAGGCTTCTCACAAGACAGGCCCAGTGATCTGCTTCTGAAAAGTCACAGCCTTGAAAACCCTATGGAGCAGTTCTACTCCATTGTGTGTATGTAGAAGATTTTGTGTGTTCATCTCTTGGTGGACATTTTGGTTTCCATCTTTTGCCTATTGTGAAAAGTGCTACAGTGAATATTGTTGTACAGATTTCTGTTTACCTCCCTACCCTCACTTCTTCTGGAATTGGGATTGCTGGGTTGTATGGTAGTTCTAAGTTCAGTCTTTTGAGGAAATACCAAACTGTTATCCATAGTTGCTGTTGTGTTGTTAGGTGCTGTCGAGTTGATTCTAACTCATAGTGACCCTAGGTACAACAGAACGAAACACTGGCCAGTCCTGTGCCATCCTTATAATCGTCGCTACGTTTGAGCCTGTTGTCGTAGCCACTGTGTCCATCTATCTTGTTGAGGGTCTTCCTCTTTTTCACTGACCCTCTACTTTACCAAGTGTCTTAGTTATCTAGTGCTTCTATAACAAATATTACAAGTAGATGGCTTTACCAAACAAATTTATTCTCTCACAGTCTAGGAGACTAGAAATCCAAATTCAGGGCACCAGCTCCCTAGAAATGCCTTCGTTCTCTGTTGCTTCTGGGGAAGGCCCTTGTCATCAATCTTCTCCTGGTCTAGGAGCTTCTCAGCACAGTGACCCTGGGTCCAAAGGTTGTGCTCTGCTCCTGGCACCTCTTTCCTGATGGTATGAGGTCCCTGTATCTCTCTGATTGCTTCTCTCTCTGTTTATGTCTTGGGATATAAAAGGTGATGCAGGCCACATCCCAGGGAAACTCCCCTTACATAGGATCAGGGTTGTGACCTGAGTAAAGGTGTTGCATCCTTTACAATTCAATCCATGACATTCCAGCCTCTGTCCCTCAAAAATCATGTCCTCACAACATGTAAAACACTTTCACCCCACCATATCATCCCAAAAGTCTTAAGTCAAGTCCAAATTCTATCCTGGGGAAAATTTTTCTTCATCTGTGAAATCTAGAATACAAGTTATCTGCTTCCAAGTAGAATGGTGGAAGAGGCACAAGGTAGATATTTCCATTACAAATGGTAGAAACTGGAGAGAATGAGGGGATAACGAGCATCAAGAACAATTCACGTTAGCTCTCAAGGCTTGAAAATAACCCTCTGTTTTCTCAGACCACCTGGACAACGGCCCTGTCCTCCAGACTCCGAGTGGTGGCCACACTTTCTGGATTCTGGACAGAGGCTCCTCAGCCCTAGATTTCAGCTCTACCTTCCAGGCCCACTGAGACGGCAATTCTGCTCCATCAGCTTTGGGCTGCTCCATTCTCCTAGTCCATCTTAGTGGCAGCTTCACCTGCTGTCCTTGACAGGCCCCATTCTTCTGCCCTTTGGGCGCAGCAGCCCTGCCCCCTCACCTTTGGGCTGTGGATCCATCCCCACCCTTCAGCAAAATTTTACTTGCATGTGATATTAATATTGTTTGATAATTTCCACATTCGGTTGGATCACCATTCTTTGGAATGGGCACAAATATGGATCTCTTCCAGTCAGTGGGCCAGGTAGCTGTCTTTCAAATTTCTTGGCAGAAGAGCAAGTACCTCCAGTGCTGCATCCATTTTGTTCAAACATCTCGGTTGGTATTCTGTCAATTTGTAGAGCCTTGTTTTTCACCAAGGTCTTCAGTACAACCTGTGTTTCAGCCCATTGTTGATGCCACTGTGTCAGTCCCTCTTGCTGAGGGTCTTCCTCTTTTTTGCTGACCTTCTACTTTACCAAACATGATGTCCTTCTCCAAGGATTGGTCCTTCCTGGTAACCTGTCCAAAGTAAGTGAGGCAAAGTCTTTCTATCCTCCCCTTTAAGGAGCATTCTGGCTGTACGACATATTTGTCCATTCTGGCAGTCCATGGTATATTCAGTATTCTTCACCATAATTGAGGCCTCTGTAAAGACTTAAAGGATCCCTGGTGGTGCAGTAGTTAAGCATTCAGCTGCTAACCAAAATGTTCGCAGTTTGAATCCATCAGCCCCTCCATTGTGATAAGATGTGATAGTTTGCTTTCATAAAGATTAAAGCCTTGGATACTGTGTGGGGCAGTTCTCCTCTGTTCTATGGCATCCTTATAAGTTGGAATCGACTAGACAGCAATGGGTAAAGGCTTTTAATCTGTGAGATTAAAATAAGAGTAAGAGAAACTAAGCTCACATTCTGGCCAGTCCAAATTGGAACCTGAAGCCAAGCCACCCCTACTGGAGCAATGTGTGGGAGAGGAAGCCAAGGCTTGGTTGAGTTTGAATTCGGGTGTGGATCTGGAGGCTGACCTGAAATTAGATTCAGTGGGTGTGGAGGCACAGCCACCAGTCAGAGTGGGGGCATATGGAAGTCAGTTTATTAATGGAATGTTAGCATATGTCCATCTCACAGTGGGTCCAGTGGGCCCCCAAACTCATTCTGTAGTGATTTCCCCAGTTCCAGAATGTGTAATTGGAATAGACATAGTCAACATCTGGCAGAACCCACACACTAGATCCCTGACATGTGGAGTAAGGACTATTATGGTGGGAAAGGCTAAGTGGGAGCCATTAGAACTGGCCCTACCTAGGAAAATAGTAAACCAAAAGCAATACTGCATTCCTGGAAGGATTGTGATTACTGCCACCATCAAGGACTTGAAGGATGCAGGAGTGTTGATTCCCACCACATCCCCATTCGACTTGCCTATTTGGCCTGTGTAAAAAACAGATGGATCTTGGAGAAAACTTAACTAGGAAGTGACTCCAATTGCAGCTGCTGTTCCAGATGTGGTTTCATAGCTGGAGCAAATTAATGTCTCCTGGTACCTGGAATGCAGCTATTGATCTGGCTAATGCCTTTTTCTCCATACTTGTTTCAAAGGACCCTTGGAAGAAGTTTGCCTTCAGCTGGCAAGGCCAGCAATATACATTCACTCTCCTACCTCTTTTTTTTATTTCTCCTACCTCAGAGGTATATCAACTCTCCAGTTTATGTCATAATTTAGTCCACAGGAATGTCATTACCACCAAGCAATAAGAGATGGGAGCAGAGTGCCCCCTTTACACCAGAGTCACTGTGCTGCGAGGCTCTTGGACCCAGGGGAAGATTGATGATAAGGACCTTCCCTAGAGCCAACAGAGAGAGAAAGCCTTCCCTTGGATCTGGCACCCTGAATTCAGACTTCCGGCCTCCTAAACTGTGAGAGAACACATTTCTGTCAGTTAAAACCATCTACACTTGTGGCATTTCTGTTATAGCAGCACTAGATGACTAAGACAGAATTCAAAAGCCAACCTTCTCTGAACAGAATATTTACACAATTACAGGTCTCCTGTTGCTATATCTATCATTTTTGCATGTTAAAAAAAATTGCAGTGGTATTAAATTTTATTGCAAAATTTCTAAACACAAGTAAAAATGGTAATGTTGGAAATTTGTTATAATTCCATTGGCATATATATTTTATTAACACAGCAATTCTAAGACTCAAAAATAATTTTTATTTTACTAGTTTTATGTGTAGTATTTGGGGGAGGAATTAAGAGAAATGGGAGTTCAGAAATGAACAATCTAAAGCATGAGATCTCAAACTCTGTCATGAACCTGGGGCTTGAGTCATAAGACAGAAAAACAAACAGTGAATGAATATTCACATTCTCTTCCCTTCCTCCAGGAATCCTGACATTGGCCTGCATCTTGCCACTCCATCTTGACCTTTCTCTCCATTCAATTCATCACACTCTAACCAGGATATCCTTGCAAAAATGAATCAAATCACTCCCTCATTTCCAATCCTTTCATGAATTCTCACTAGTTTTAGGAGAAATTCAAAATTCTGAATGCAGCTTATTGAGTCTTATGTTATCTGGCCCCTAAAACTTCAGTGTGCTTGTTACTACTTTCCCCCCTCACTCTCTCAACTACAATCACAGTGAAACTGCAAATATCCCGTCGTCTCTACTGTTCACTCATCCTAAATCCTCTCGCCCCAATCCCCACTGCTAACTACATTTTACCAATCTTTCAGGTCTCTGATCAAATGTAACTTCCTCAGAAATTATACTCAGGGGCCATTACTATACTTCCTCATGGCATCTGGGATTCTCTCTGTACTCCTTATCACAGGTCAAATAATTATTTGTGCAACCATGTAGAGGTTTCCAATGGCGTATAGGGCTAATGTGCCTACAGATGCATTGTCATAGGCCCGTTTGTGATCTACGTAGCTTGTTGCCTCAGCATCTATTAATCCCTCCTAGCTGCCCTCCCACCCACTTTCTGACATGGTCATTCCTATCTCGTCACACCCTGTGTGGCTCTGCATGCAGATGTGCTGTTGTCTCCTCTCTGACCTGTGAGCACTAAATTCTATATTTGTTCTCTGGCCTTCCTGCCTGAGGTTCACTTCCTTGGGCGTACCTGACAGACCGTCTATGACACCCACAGACCTCTTTTGGATAAAAATTATAAGACAATTAGTGACAAGGATGGGATGGCCCACAGGACTGCTACTGGACAACTCCTGGCTCACTAACTGGCTCCCCCAGACTGACAACACTAGCTGGGTAGCTCTCCGTCTTCCTGGCATTTGTCTAAGCTCCTGGCAGCTGCTTTTTGTGGTCTCTTCTGGGTGCTGCCGAGGCTTCCCTCGCCAAAGTGTGGATCCCGCAAATCTGAGTCCTCTCTGGACTGCACTGACCAGCGCTAACCTGGAACAAGGAGGAAAGAAAGAAAAAAATTCCCCCAGTGCTCCCCAGGAGGAACATCCTGGCTCTGAGTGCGATTGGCTGGATCAATAACAAAGGGTCCCTGCAAACTAGTTTAAATTAATTCCTATGAATGGGGTCAGGTGGTCGACAAGCTCCACCAGCGGACAGCTGCTCGGTCTAGGTGTGGTGTGACCCCAGTGATGGAGTAGAGTGGGAGTCTCTTCCCTGACATTGTCCCTTGAGTCCAGGGGTGGTGGCGGGACTGGGAGCCGTGTGTAAGACTCCTTTCCTCTTAATTTATCCTCTGGCATCCTAATCAGTGAGAGGACATCCCCACCCCTGGGAAGTAAGTGTGCCTCCTAAGAGTCAATACTGCAGGGGTGTACAACCCCTCTGTTGCTGCATACCTTGCTTCTGTCGCTTTTTGTCTCCTGACCCCATTGTGGGTCTAATGGTTGGCACTTGGTGTAAATGGACCTCATGAATCAATTTAAGGGCCAAGAACACTTTGTGCAGGCTCCTCTGGAAGCTCCTGAGGAAATCAGTAAACTGCGAAAGAAATGCGGAGCTCCTATATGATGAACTGAGGCCTATCAGCATGCCAAAGAGCTGGTTCTCTGCTCTTGCAGACTAGAGGCCCTGGCCCCAAAGACAACCTTGCTGCCATATTGTTAGTGGAGTGTGATCTCAGCCCCAATGATGCAAATTGGAGGGAAAAAACAAACAGCTGCCTATGATCAGAGCCACGAGGGACCACCAGAAGTTTACTCGGAAAACACCTACGGGAAAAAGGTTGGGGACAAGCAGAAGATTGGAAACCTTAAGAGTTAAATATTAAGATTTTACTGGGCTAAAAATACAACCTATTAAAAGATTTTGTTCAAAAAGATGAATGAAAAGGGAGCCTCCTGTTCCAGCAGGCTATCCTGGAAAAGAAAATCCCACTCTAGAGAAGGGGCAGAGCCTAAATGAAAACCTGAGAAGGGAAAAAAAGGTTAAAAGGTAAGAGGCAGCAGCCACTAATGACAGGTAGTTTGAATTTAGAGTAGAATATTTACACAGTTACAGGCCTCCTGTTGCTATATTTATCATTTTTTGTGTTTAAAAAATTTCAGTAGTATTACATTTTATTGCTAAAATTTCTAAGCACAAGTAAAAATACTAATGTTCAAAGTTTGTTATAATTCCATTGGCGTATATATCTTATTGCTATAATTGTTGTAAGACACAAAAATATTTTTAATTGTGTTAGTATCATGTGTAGAAATACAGGAAGGAATTTAAGAGAAGTAAGAGTCCAGAAACGAATCATCCATAGCAAGAGAACCTGTCATGAACTGGGGTTTGAGTTATAGGACAGAAAAACAATCACTGCATTCTCTTCCCCTCCTCCAACTATTTCAGTTTTGGCCTGCGTTTTAGCCACATCAACCTTGACCTCGCTCTCCATTTAATTCCCCACGCTCTCACCAGGATATCCTTGCAAAAATACATAAAAGATCAAATCACTCCCTTGTTTACAATCCTTTTGCGAATTTAGTTTTAGGAGAAGCTCAAGATTCTCAATGTGGAGCCTTATCAAAACCCAAACCAGAGAGGAAAGAAAGTTAAAAGCCAAGCAGCAGCAGGGACTGATGAAAGATAGTTTGGATTTGGAGTGACCACTCTTCCACCCCTGCCACTCTGCTAGTTGTGGCTCTGCTACAAGAAAAGCCTACTCCTCAGGGTTCTAGGGAAAACACCCATGCCACCCTGTGGCCCAGCAGAGGAAGGAATTCAACTCAACCTAAGCCCAGGGTTCTTAAACCATGAACCATTGCCATGGGGGAGATCCATAAGCCCGACTATACTGATGAGAAGCTCTCTAGAAGAAAAAAGAATATTATAAATATGGCAGGAGAAAGAGAAAGAACCCCTCCCATAGCATATCTAGTGACAAACAGACAATAAAAGAGAAAAAAATCTGAATACAAGGGGAGGAAATGTGACATATGTATATATATACATGATGTAAATTAAAACAAAAGTTCATGATTTGATCTACTCAGATAGCCAAAATTGATGAAAATATTTTTATTATTATATTATTATTGTTAAGATAATTTATACAGCAAAAGAGAAAAAGGCACTGATTGGCTCTTGTGCCTCTACGATGTAACTTCTAAATTAACTTCAGTATCTGCCAAAAAACACCAATTGAAAACCATCTTGAATTAATACTGGGACTGAAATTACAGTTATTCCTGGGAATCCTGCTAAGTTTAAACATGGTATCCTCTATAATCTAGGGGAGTTACTGAATATAAAATGAAGAAGAAACAAATATGCCTCATCTTAATCATCAAAATTGTTGCCTTGCCTAAACTTGCTGGAGTCATAGCACTTATTGCCCTAAAATATCCCGTAGTTGGCATGGACACTCAGATGCAATAAGTAATAAATGACATGAAATTGAGTCTCTTGACATGTACAAATTGTCTTGACAAAATGGGACCCCACAGACCCTCGGTTGTAATAATATGGCCAATGTGTTAAAACATTGGCCTTCAAGGATTAAAACTTATCATATAATCTAATTAGTAAAGGGATGATTATCCTCACTGCCTAGCAACCCAATTTTGCCCATTCATAAACCTAGAAAGAAGTAACTGGCCCCTCACAGTGGGTTACTGAAATCTTAATGCTGTGGTCCCGATTCCTAATACCTGATATTATTAAAATTTTTTCTCCATCCAATCAGCGACCAGTAAATATTTCTCTTTTATGATTTTAACTAATATATTCTATCCAGTGCCTATTTCAACAGCTTCTCGGCCTTCGCCTCTGAAAGGACACAATACACCTTTGCCACACCATACACAGGGCACCTCAGCAGCCTTGCCATGGCACACAGTCTTTGCAGACAAGATTTTAACTGCACCCGCTTTCTCTAGGAGCACAGGTGTGACATTGTATTAACGATAGCCTCCCCTGAGGAGATGCATTTAACACACTAATTAAGAACATGTAAATCCAATACCTTTTTGTCCTTTTTTGAGTTCTGAAGGCAACATATTGCTCGTTTACAATGTTTACTTGAACTCACAGATGCTGCTATTTACAAAGCAGCCCACCTTGAATGGGGCTCCTCCAACAGAAGGCTCTAAACCCTGTCCAAATTAAAACCCACAGACACTCCAGCTAGTGCCCACAGATAATCCATCTCTGTAGAGCTTTAACAACTTCCTTTCATGCCTCTTAGAGTCTCTGGACCACCTATCATGGCCATAAGTTGCCCATGAGTTCCTGATTCAAGAAACTGTCCTGGATTCCATGCCACGTACCATTAGAGCAACAACTGCTGACTGCATTCTGGGCTTTCTTGGAAACAGAGGTTCTCACACAACCTGAGGCTGTGGCTCTGCATGCTCATCTGACCATTATGCCTGAGATCATGGAAACAGCACCCCACGAGCTTGGCATGGTGGCCAAGACTTCCTTGAAACAGGATGGAGCCAAACCTGGGCTCTCTGGCATATTCAACCTGCAGGATGGGGAGGCCTCCCCTGACCTCAGCCCCTGGCCAGATGCCATGTTACTGGAGGAGGCCTCCCCTCCCCCAGATGCCTTGACTACCTGGGGGGCCCCTTGGGATTAACTGACTGAACAGCAATGGGAGTTCATAGATGGTACAGATGGTACAATTCCCACACACGTGATATAGAGCTTGGTGGAATGGTGCTGTTTTCCATTCCTTAATCAGGATGTTCCTGATCAAGAACAAGACCCAGGGGTCAGCACAATTGGCCAAACTTTAGGAAATCATCTTAGCACTGGATGCCCTGGCCAACAGATGGCCCCGTGTACATATTTACTACAAATCCTTAGGTCACAGCCTGGGAGTTGTTTTCTTCAGGTTAAAAATCTCTGGGGATGTCTTGCCTCACAGATACCTGAAATATAAATCAAGGTCACACATATCTATATAAACGAAGATCACAATACAAAGACTCATCAGGACACTCCTGCCCTTCAGAGTGCCAGACTGATAGTAACCAAGGCACACATATCACTTCTCAAAATACACAGTGCTGGGCTCTTGAAAGGGGCATGCCGTGGAACTTTGATCTCCCTAATCAGTCCCAGACAGTCAGTGTTTTAAGAGACAAAATGGTGTCCTCTTACAACTTCTGTGACTCATAGTGACCCTATGTACAACAGAACGAAACACTGCCTCGTCCTGCACCATCCACACAACAGTTGCTATATTTGAGCCAAATCGATGCAGCCACTGTGTCAATCCATCTCATCAAGGGTCTTCATTTTTTTCACTGACCTTACCAAGCATGACGTCCCTCTCCAGAGACTGATCCCTCCTGATAGAATGTCCAAAGTACAAGAGACAGTCTCACCAACCTTGCTTCCAAGGAGCACTCTGGCTGAACTTCTTCCAGGGCAGACTTATTCATTCTCCTGGCAGTCCATGGTATATTTAGTATTCTTTGCCAACATCATAATTCAAAGGCATCAGTTCTTCTTTGGTCTTCTTTATTCATAATACGGCTTTCACACTGCGTATGAGACAACTGAAAATATCGTGCTTGGGTAAGGCACACCTTAGTCCTCAAAGTGACATCTTTGCTTTTTAACACTTTGAAGAGGTCTTTTGCAGCAGATTTGCCCAATGCAATGCATCCTTTGATTTTTTGACTGCTGCTTCCACGGTTGTTGATTGTGGATGCAAGTAAAATGAAGTCCTTGACAACTTCGATCTTTTCTCCATTTCTCATTATCTTGTTTATCGGTCCACTTGTGAGGATTTTTGTTTTCCTTATGTTGAGGTGCAATCCATACTGAAGGCTGTGGTCTTTGATCTTCATCAGTAAGTGTTTCAAGTCCTCTTCACTTTCAGCAAGCAAGGTTGTGTCATCTGCATAATGCAGGTTGATAATGAGTCTTCCTCCAATCCTGATGCCACATTCTTCTTCATATAGTCCAGCATCTCGGATTATTTGCTCAGCAAACACACTGAATAAATATGGTGAAAGGATACAACCTTGGCACATACCTTTCCAGATTTAAAACCATTCAGTATCCCCTGCAACCGTTTTTGAATGATTTCAGGAAAATTTTACTTGCATGTGATATGAATGACATAGTTTGATAATTTCCACATTCTGTTGGATCACTTTTCTTTGAGATCGGCACAAATATGGATCTCTTCCAGTCAGTTGGCCAGGTAACTGTCTTCCAGATTTCCTGGCATAGACAAGTGAACATCTGCAGTGCTGCATCCATTTGTTGAAACATCTCAGTTGGTAGTCCATCAATTCCTGGAGCCTTGTTCTTCACCAAAGCTTTTAGTGCACCTTGGACTTCTTCCTTCAATACCACTCATTCTTTATCATATGCCACCTCCTGAAATGGTTGAATATCAACTAATTCTTTTGGGTACAGTGACTCTCTATATTCCTTCCATCTTCTTTTGATGCTTCCTGTATCCTTCAATATTTTGCCCATGGAGTCCTTCAAAATTGCACCTTGAGGCTTGACTTTTTTCCTCAGTTCTTTGAGTTTGAGAACTGCTGAGCGTGTTCTTCTCTTTTAGTCTTCTAACTCCAGGTGTCTGCACATTTCATTGTAATACTTTGCTTTGTCTTCTCAAAAGACAAAGTTCAGCTTCTATTCACGCTAGCTGCTCTACATTCAAGAGCAAGTTTCAGAGTCTCTTCTGACATCCATTTTGGTCCTTTCTGTCTTTCCTGTGTTTTTAATGACTTTTTGCTTTCTTCATGTATGATGTCATTCCACAGCTCGTCTGGCCTTTGGTCATTAGTGTTCAATTCATCAAATCTATTTGAGATGGTCTCTAAATTCAGGTGGGCTATTCTCAAGGTTGTAATTTGGCTTCCATAGACTTGTTCTAATTTTCTTCGGCTTCAGCTTAAACTTGCATATGAGCAATTGATGGTCTATTCTGCACTCAGCCTCTGGCCTTGTTCTTACTGATGACATTGAGCTTTTCCATCATCTCTTTCTATAGATGTAGTCGATTTGATTCCTGTGTATTATATTCAGTGAAGTTCACGAGCATAGTTGCTTTTATGTTGCTGGAAAAAAGGTATTTGCAATGAATAAGTCATTGGTCTTGCAAAATTCTATCACGCAAATTGGGCAATATTTCTGCCACCAAGGCCGTATTTTCCAACTAAAGATCTTTTTTCTTTGTTTCCAACTTTTGCATTCCAGTCACCTATAATTATCAATGCATCTTGATTGCATGTTAGATCAATTTCAGACTGCAGAAGTTGGTAAAAATCTTCAATTTTCTCATCTTTGGCATTAGTGGTTGGTGCGTAAATTTGAATAACAGTGGTATTAACTGGACTTCCTTGTAGGGATATGAATATTATCCTATCACTGACAGCATTGTACTTCAGGATAGATCTTGAAATATTCTTTTTGATGACGAACATGACATCATTCCTCTTCAATTTGTCATTTCTGGCATAGTAGATCATATGATTGATTCAAAATGGCCAATACAGTCCATTTCAGCTCACTAATACCTAGGATATTGATATTTATGCATTCCATTCCATTTTGATGATTTCCAGTTTTCCTAGATTCATACTTCAGACATTCCACATTCTGATTATGAATGGATGACTACAACTGTTTCTTCTCATTTTGAGTCATGCCACATCAGCAAATGAAGGTCCTGAAAGCTATACTCCATCCATGTCATTAAGGTCAACTCTACTTTGAGGAGGCAGCTCTTCCCAAGTGGTATTTTGAGCACCTTCTAACCTGAGGAGCTCATCTTCCCACACAATATCAGACAACGTTCCGCTGCTATTCACAAAGTTTTTCTTGGCAAATTTTTTTTCAGAAGTAGACTACCGGGTCCTTCTTCCTAGCCTGTCTTAGTCTGAAAGCCCCACTGAAACCTGTTCACCATGGGTGACCTTGCTGGTCACCCGTGCCATAACTTCCACGGTGGCATATCTTCCAGTATTATAGGGATATGCAAGCCTCTACAGTACAACAGACATGCGGTGGCAATTTTGAATAGCAGTGGTGAAAACAGGTGTCATTTTCTTGTTCTTGATTATATGGAGAAAGCTTTCATTCTTTCACTGTTGAATATGATGTGAGCTGTGGGATTTTCATGAATGCTTATTAAGTTAACAAGTTTCCCTTTGATTCTAGTATGCTGAGTGTTCTAATTATAAAACTGTGTTGGATTTTGTGAAATACTTTTGCTTTATCTGTTGAGATGATCATGTTTTTTTTGTTTGAT
Organism: Loxodonta africana; assembly: GCF_030014295.1. Classification (NCBI taxonomy): domain Eukaryota; kingdom Metazoa; phylum Chordata; class Mammalia; order Proboscidea; family Elephantidae; genus Loxodonta; species Loxodonta africana. Next base: position 20,492,447 of record NC_087344.1, read on the forward strand.
TTTTCTTCGTGTTATTGGTTTGGTGTATTACATTGATTTTCTAATATTTATCCACTCTTGCATTCGGGGATAAACCCCCCTTGATTATGGTGTGTAATTCTTTTAATATGCTGTTTGATTGGGTTTTCTAATATGTCTTCTGTTGAGTACTTTTGTGTCTGTATTCATTAATATCACATGCAAGTAAAATTTTGCTGAGGATCATTCAAAAGTAGCTGCGACAGTATTTCTACAGGGAACTGCCAGAACTTCAAGCCAGATTCAGAAGAGGACATAGTACCAGGGATATCATTGCTAATGTCAGATGGATCCTGGCTGAAATCAGAGAATACCAGAAAGACGTTTATCTGTGTTTTATTGACTATGCAAAGGCATTCGACTGTGTGGATCATAGCAATTTATGGATAACATTTTGAAGGGGAATTCCAGAACACTTAATTTTGCTCATGAGGAACCTATACATAGGTCAAAAGGCAGTTCTTCAGACTGAACAAGGGGATAATATGTGGTTTAAAGTCAGGAAAGGTATGTGCCAGGGTTGTATCCTTTCACCATACTTACTCAATCTGTATGCTGAGCAAATAATCCGAGAAGCTGGACTATATGAAGAAGAACAGGGGATCAGTGTTGGAGGAAGACTCATTAACAATCTGTATTTTGCAGATGACACAACCTTGCTTGCTGAAAGTGAAGAGGACTTGAAGCACTCACTAATGAAGATCAAAGACCACAGCCTTCAGTATGGATTACACCTCAACGGAAAGACAACAAAAATCCTCACAACTGGACCACTAAGCAACATCGTGATAAATGGAGAAAATATTGAATTTGTCAAGGATTTCCCAACACCCACGGAAGCAGCAGTCAAGAAATCAAAAGACGCATTGCATGGGCAAATCAGCTACAAAAGACCTCTTTAAAGTGTTGAAAAGCAAAGATGTCACCTTGGAGACTAAGGCGTGCCTGACTGAAGCCATGGTGTTTTCAGTTGCCTCATACACATGAGAAAGCTGGACGATGAATAGGGGAGATCGAAGAAGAAGTGATGCCTTAAAATTGTGGTGTTGGCGAAAAATACTGAATATACCATGGACTGCCAAAAGAACAAACAAATCTGTCTTGAAATGCTCCTTAGAAACAAGGATGGCAACACCACGTCTCACGTACTTCAGACACTTTATCAGGAGGGACCAGTTCCTGGAGGAGGACATCATGCTTGGTAAAGTAGAGGGTCAACAGAAAAGAGGAAGACTCTCAACAAGATGAATTGACACAGTGGCTGCAACAATGGGCTCAGGTATAACAACGATTGTGAGGATGCTGCACGACCCAGCAGTGTTTTGTTCTGTTGTACATAGGGTCGCTGTGAGTCCAAACTGACTCAACAGCACCTAACAACATTTTGTGGATGTTAGTTTATATTTACCATCTTTGCATTCTGGGATAAACTCCACTTGGTTACGGTGTATAATTCTTTTCCTATGCTATTGAATTTTGTTGGGTATTTTTGTGTCTCTTAAAAAAAAAAAATTTTTTTTTTTATTTTTCGTGGGGGACACATTGGTCTGTTTTTTCTTTTTTTCCTGTCATATCTGTACTGGCTTTGGTATCAGAGTAATAACTTGTTTCATAGGATGAGTTAGGAAGTGTTCCCTCCTTTTCTATTTTTAAAGGAGTTTGAGAGGGATTGATGTGAATTCTTCTTTAAATGCTTGGTAGAATTCGGCAGTGAAGCCATCAGGTCCTGTTGTTTTCATGGTTAGGATGATGTTGATTCAATCTCTTCATTATTGTTCTGTTTCCTTTGGTTTTCAACAGTTTGATTATAGTATCTCTCAGTGTGGATCTCTTTGAATTATTCTTGCTTGGAGTTCATTGACCTTTGTGGATATGCAGGTTCATGTCTTTCATCAAATTTAGGATGGTTTCAGCCATTATTTCAATAAATATCCTTTATGCTCCTTTCTCTCTCACTTCTCTTTTGGGTACACCCATAAAGCATTTGCTGGTCCACTTGATGGTGCCTCCAAAGTTCTGACTTTCTTCACTTTTCTTCATTCTTTTTCCTTTCTGATCCTTGGACTGAGTAATTTCAGTTGCTCTATATCTAAACTTACTGATTCTTCCTTCTACCTGCTGAACTTTTCTAGTGAAGTTTTCATTTTATTTATTTTACTTTTCAGCTCCAAAATCTGTCCTTGGTTCCTTTTTATAATTCATATCACTTTATCAATATTCTTATTTTGTTAATACATTCTTTTTCTTTAGCTTTTTGTCCATGTTATTTTTTACCTTTAAGAGTGGCACCTAACCAGGGAGCAGTTGAGGCATGGGCAAGCAGAAAATGCCACGAACCTTTCCTACCATTTTTTTTTTGAAGTCACTGTTTTCTTGACTCTGTATTCTCTTGATTGCAGTAAGCCTTTGGTTCCCAAATTCTGACAAAGTTGGTTCTGCCAGTTTTTGCTTGTTTTATGTGTGTATGTGTGTGTGTGTATTTCCTGGGGGACAAAGAATTGAGTATGTGATTAACTGATTGTAACTTTCCTCAGCTATGAACTGTTTGAGATAATATGTGCTTCGTAAATGGAAACCCTCGTGGCGTAGTGGTTAAGTGCTACAGCTGGTAACCAAAAGATCAGCAGTTCAAATCTGCCAGGCGCTCCTTGGAAACTCTACGGGGCAGCTCTACTCTGTCCTATAGGGTCGCTATGAGTTGGAGTCAACTCGATGGCAGTGGGTTTGGTTTTTTTTTTTTTTTTTGGAATAGAGAAATAAACGAGCTAGTGTGTTGAAAGCTTTTTGCAAACATTTTCACATTTTGTAGTTGCTCAATTAGTGGTACATTTTGTCATTTATACACTGTAATAATGAATGTTAGGGTTTTTCATGGATTTAAAATACGTAACCTGGCCCACTGCAGTGCAGGAGACTTGAACTTTGGTTGTGTGTCATGATTAGAGGTACTTAGATGGCTCACTTCACCCCTTCCCTGACCACAGGAGCCTTCCTATTCTACAGCTTCACTGATGTTAAGACCAATTTTAGCTTCAGAAATGCAGTGTGGCAGCCTTTTCTCTCCTTACTGCATGTGGAAGATACTTCTCAGAGTCTAATCTTTGGTGGGACCTATACCCTGGAAGGTTTCAGTGGTCAGTCAGAGTTCAAATTGTGAATTAGTCACACTTGCATGTCTTCCAGGGCTTCCAATGTGAGAAAATTTTGAAGTAGAACCTCCAGAGGACTGGAGTTTAAGTTTCTTAGCATTCACGGGCAAATTAACTGGTAAAGTCTCTGCTCTTCTATTTACTTGCTTACAAAATGTGACTCTTAACCTATTCTTCATGATCAGCAAACACAAGGCCATGATTTTGGCCTTCGCAGAAATGGAGCTTTTTGTCATCTTGTAACATTTGGTTAGAGTTAGAGTTACATGAGAAAGGGAAGTCCCTTCATCCAGTGTCTTCCACTGTCCTCCATACCCTGGTAACTGGTCAACAAGAAATATATGGCCCAGTTCCATAACCACAAAGCAAGCAAAAAAGGGGGATCTGTAGCAGAAACAATAAATGGATAACCAGGAAAATGGTCAAAGCATGGCTTTGTATTAAGTTGGTTTTCTCTGAGTGACAAACCAGCTCCTAGCAACACCAAGGCTTAGTTCTTGGTCCTGAACCAGCTATCCCTCCCCTCCGGGTCTTACACTCCTGTCTCTGTGTCTGTCTACTTATGATACCAATTTTAAATGTCTTCTCTGACACCAAGTGCAAGTGCAGTTCTTGTGACTAACCACTTGGTCCAAAGTTTGATCGCATAGTTAAAGGGCACGGTCTTCTAGCTTTCCTGGTCTGCCCAACTCTTCAGACACTGACCACAGATTTGGAGGTTCTGAGGGCCACCCAGACTTCCAATCAACAAGCTTAAGTTTAGAGGTTCCCCTACCTGCTGGGTTCAATAATTTGCTAGAATGACTCAATTCAGGAAGTGCATTATTTATAATGACAGATTATAGCAAATATATCAGGACCAGCATAAAGAAGAGACACGCAGGTTGAGGTTTGAGGAGGCTGCAAATGTTGAGCTCCTGTGTTAGAAGGATGTTTTGCACTCTCCCTGCTGCCATGCATACACATCTATCATCAACCAGGATGCGATCAACTCCTTGAGCTTCAGTGTCCAGTGTCTTTACTGGAGTTTCATTGTTAGGCATAAGTGATTGAATCACTGGTCATATGACTGAACTCATAATCCAGTCCCATCTCCCCTGGAGTTCGGGTAGAGGTAGTGTTAATAACACATGGTGGGCTTTTTGAGCCCCATTCACTGAGTCACTTCTTTAGGATATGCTATACAACATGCTCTGGAATCATCCATGAACATCCGGAACATTGCAATCATTCTGGAAGTTCTCTGTATAAACTAATTTTTTACCTCACAGGATTGCTTTTCTCTTTCCCTATCTTAAGGTGAAAAATACTGCTCACTATATATCAGGAAAGACCAGGTGCTAGAAAAGGATATCATGTGTGGCAAAGTAGAGGGTCAGCAAAAAACAGGAAACCCTCAGTGAGATGTATTGACCCAGTAGCCACAACAATGGACACAAACATAACGATCACGAAAACAGCGCAGGACTTCACTATTTCCATTATACAAAAGTTAGCCACGAGGCAGAGTGGACTTGACAGCGACTAAAAATACGCAACAGTATTTTACATGGATTGACGCAGTTACCATTAACCCGGTTAACCCTCAGCAATCTCTGTAACTTCTGTTGTCTCACTGTATAAGTCCTAGAGCTTGCAAACCTAGTATGTGACAAGGACAGGATCAAGATTCAAGCCAATACCTAAAGTCGACCATGCTCTCTTTATTGGTGCACTACAAGTGCCAGGTGCTCTAGGCTCAAAATGAATCAAGGCACTCTCATTTCTGGGTGTAAAAGAGCCAAAAAGCCAATCTTGCCCTCATGACTAGACATGGTGAATATAACAAACTAGGGTTTTTTAGTACAGTGGAACATCTACTGGAAGAAAATGAACTTTACCACCCAGCCCCCGTCACCAGCTCCGCCCACAGCCCCGCCTTCCCTTTTGGTCCCCACCATGGCCAGCCTGGTCTCCACCTAGGGTCCAACTGAGTCTTTAAGGCAAGAAAACGTCTCTTAGCATTTCCCAGCTGGAATAAGTCGCACAGGCACCCATCTTCCCCAACCTCCGAGTCCCCGCCCAGTACGTTCCCAGGAGGAACCGGAAGTGGAAGTGCGGTTTCGCCAGGCGGCGGCCTTCTTACGTGCGTTTTAGCCGCGGTTTGAGCTGAGTTTTCGCCTCTCCGGGCGTCCGCCCAGTCCACGTGGAGCCCTGAGGGAGCGGGAGGATCTGGAGGAGCAGGTGCGGGTCAGAGGGCACCGTCCCAGGCCCGGCGGCGCGCTTTTTCGGCCGCACCTTCCTCCCGTGGAAGCTGCTCGGCCCCTCAGAGAGGCCTCTCGGCTGAGCCTGCGCCCGTCAGGGCCGCCGGTGCAGGCGCTGCCCGGAGCGTAGGTCCCTTCTGGAAAAGGCGGGATGGGAAGTGGGGTCAGGGCGCCTTTGGCCGGTCCTTTCCGTTTGCCGTGCTTTACACTTTACCAGTTGCCTCCAGTAGATTCCGACTCACAGCGACTCTATAGGACAGAGTAGAGCTGCCCCAAAGCGTTTCCAAGACTTCCACATCTTTCTCTCGCGGAGCGGCTGGTGGGCTCAGCTACAGACCTTTCCGTTAGTAGCAGATCACTTTAACTCTTGCACCACCGGGGCTCTTTACCGCTGTTTTTAAAAGCCGGTAGAGCATTTGTGGCCTTTCTCCAGAGTAAAAACCCTCTCGTCGTTTGGATCACCGACACTCCGGCCCCAGCTTCGAGTTGTTCTGCTGACCTGGCGATTCTGGCCTGTTCCAGTGAACGCAGAGTGGAATCGCTTTGGCTGTGGTATCATTTACTGGCCCTAAAATCCCACCACCCACCTCAGTCTGGCGCCACCATTCACCTTTGTTTTCTATGCTTCAGCCACCCATTTCCCAGGTCATGGATTAGACTGGGTTTTCTGCTGACTCAGATTTACACACACTTCTCCCACTTGGAGTACTCTCTCAGACCTTTCCGTACACCGTCAACCAGGCCCAACCATGCTAGTAGCTAAATTCTACCAAATCTTTGAACCTTATTTTAAATATCTTTCACTTACAAGCCATCTAACCTGTCCCTCAGGTTAGGTCTTTTCATTTACAGACTCTCAGATGTCCAGGATTTTCATTATTTAAAATTGTCTTCATGCTAGACTGTGGTACCTATGGGCAGGTAATATGGACCTCTTTCTTTATCATCCCTTTTTAGCCTGACATGCTGCTTGCTCCTTGAAGGCTGTTCAGGAAAAAGTTAACCCACCAGGCCTGGGTTGCTAAACGCACTAAATTCTGAAGAAAGGCTTGTCTTCGGGAGTGGTGTTCGGTTTGCTCCTGGGAGGTGAGCTCTGAGCCCTTGGAACATTCCGATGAGTGTTTTTGTATGCCTGAAACCTCTTTCCATGCTGTATTAGTTTACCAAGATAGTTTATGCTAAAACGTGATTTATGGTGAAGGCCTGTTCTTGCTTTTCGGGGATCCAGGTAGTGTAGATTAGTCACGTGAGGACTGCATGCTTATGTGACTGACCACCCGATTAAAACCCTGAACACCAAGGCCTAGGTATCCTTTCCTGGTTGGCAACACTTCTCATGTATTCTCACACATTGTTCGGAGAACTAAACTAAATCCGAGCAATTCTACTGGGAGAGGACCCCTAGCTACCCCGGGATACACACTTGTTACCCCCAGATTTTGCTCCATGTACGTTTTCCCTTTATTAATTTTAATCTGTATCCTTTTGCTATAATAAACCTTACCCATGAGTACAGTAGCTTTTCTGATTCCTGTGAGTTGCTTTCATAAATTGTTGAGCATGAGAGTGGTCTTGGGTACTGCTGACACAAGAGCACACAGAGAACATTTTATACTGACAATCAGTGATTGTGTCTAATTTAGAGTAGCACTAATCCCTAGTATTTCCTATGATGATGGACATGTTATATTTCTACACTGAAGACACAATAACCACTAGCCCCATGTAGCGAATTGGGCACTGAAAGGTGTCTATTGCAACTAAAGAACTGAAATTAAAATTGGAATTAATTTTAATAGTCACATATGGTACTGATTATAGTAGTAGACAACACAACTCTACTCAGCAGAACCCTAAGTTTGTTGTTGAAGTTAGGTGCCGTTGAGTTGGTTCTGACCCATAGTGACACTGTGTTTCACAGAATGAAACACTGGCCCGTCTTTTGCCATATTCACAATCGCTGTTATGCTTGAGCCCATTGTTACAGCCATTATGTCTGTCAATCTCTTCCAGGGTCTTCCTCTTTTTCGCTGACCCTCTGCTTTACCAAGCATGATGTCCTCCTCCAAGGACTGATCCCTCCTGATAACATGTCCAAAATATGTGAGATGTAATCTCGCCATTCTTGCTTCTAAGGAGCATCCTGGTTGTACTTCTACCAAGACAGATTTGTTCATTCTTTTGGCAGTCCATGGTGTATTCAGTATTCTTCATCAACACTACAACTCAAAGGTGTCAGTTCTTCTTCAGTCTTCCTTAGTCATCGTCCAGCTTTGGTATGCATATGAGGTGTTTGAAAACACCGTGGCTTGGGTCAGGCACACCTTAGTCTTCAAGGTGACATTTTTGCTTTTTAACACTTCCAAGAGGTCTTTTACAGCAAATTTGCCCAATGCAGTGCGACTTGATTTCTTGACTACCGCTTCCACGGGTGTTGATTATGGATCCAAGTAAAATGAAATCCTCGACAACTTTGAACTTTTCTCAGTTTATCATGATGTTGCTTATTGGTCCAGTTGTGAGGATTTTTGTTTTCTTTATGTTGAGGTGCAATCCATACTGAAGGCTGAGTGCTTTCATCTTCATTAGTAAGTGCTTCAAATCCTTTTCACTTTGAACAAGCAAGGTTGTGTCATCTGCATAATGCAGGTTGTTAATGAGTCTTCCTCCAATCCTGATGCCACGTTCTTCATATAGTCCAGCTTCTTGGATTAGGTGCTCAGCATACAGATCGAATAAGTATGGTGAAAAGATACAACCCTGTAGTACACTTTTCCTGACTTTAAACCACACAGTATCCCCTTGTTCTGTTTGAGTAACTGCCTCTTGATCATGCACAGGCTCCTCAAGAGCACAATTAATTGTTCTGGAATTCTTGTTCTTTACAACATTATCCATAAATTGTTATGATCCACACAGTCGAATGTCTTTCCATAGTCAATAATTGAACATCTTTCTGGTATTCTCTGCTTTCAGCCAGGATCCATTTTATATCAGCAATGATATCCCTGGTTCCATGTCCTGTTCTGAATCTGGCTTGAATTTCTGGAAGTTCCCTGTCGGTATACTGCTGCAGCTGCTTCACCTTTTTTAGTCTGGAAGCTCATCTAAAACCTGTCCACCATGGGTGACCCTGCTGGTATTTGCGGCACAGCTTCCAGCATCACAGCAACATGCAAGCCCCAACAGTACAACAAACTGACAGACACATGGGGGAGAACCCTAAGTGAAGAACATAAAAAAGGGCATTAACATGGTCATCATCACAAACCAGAGCTTCACAGGCTTTTGCTCTTTGAGGCCTTTCATACGGGCAACACTATGGATAGAAGTCAGTGTAACACTGTGTTCAATTTGGTTGCATCTACATGATTTAACTTTTTATAAGTTGATGAGAAGAGCAATCAGCTCTGTTATCTTTAAGTGGATTTCACTGATTCTGATAATTTCAGTGAAAAAAATTTAACACGAATGTGATGGGAAGTAACTGAGATGGGAGAAGGGGCATTCTCTGACAAAGTGACTCTTTGTGATAAGACCCGAATCATGAGAGGGCAACCATGGAATTCCTAGGGAAAGAAAATCAGTCAGAGGAACTATGTACTGCAAAGACCATGTTGTGTTGTTGTTAGTTCCTGTTGAGTTGATTGCAACTCATGGTGACCCTGTGTGTTAGAGTAGAACTGCACCGTAGGGTTTCTTGACTGCAAACAGAAGCAGATTGCCAGGTCTTTCTTCTACTGATGGGTTTGAACCATCAGCCTTTTATGTTAACAGTCTAGTGCAAATCATTTGTGCCAAAGGCCATGTGGGAGGAATGTGATTGCCATTTCTGAGGAATTAAGAAGAAAATGTGACAAGAGCTTTTTATTTCAGAGTTGTATACTTCCTCAAAGAATATATATGGATGGCAGATGAGCTTACATAAATATCCTTAATGTTGTTTATCATTAACCAACCCGTTTCTGTCAAGTGGATTCCAACTCATAGTGACCCTACAGGACAGAGCAGAACTGCCTCATAGGGTTTCCAAGGCCGTAAGTCTTTATGGAAGCAGATTGTTGTAGCTTTCTCCTGTGGAATAGCTGGTGGGTTTGAACTGCCAGCCTTTCAGTTAGCAGTCATGTGGTTAACCACCGAGCCACTAGGGCTCCTTCTTAATCATTAGGGAAGTGGAAATGCAAACCACAGCGAGATACCACTGAAAAAACAAAACAAAAACATTGCCATCAAGTTGATTCCAACTCGTAGTGATCCCATAGGGCAGAGCAGAACTGCCCTGTAGGGTTTCCAAGGAACGGCTGGTAGATTTGAACTGCCAGGCTTTTGGTTAACAGCTGAGCTCTTAACCACTGTACCACCAGGGCTCTGAGATACTTCTACCACCCATTAATATGACTAAAGAAAGAATGGAGACTTCCAAGTGCTGGTGAGGATGTAGAGCAACAGCAACTTTTTTTTTTTTAACTTTTATTGAGCTTCAAGTGAACGTTTACAAATCAAGTCAGACTGTCCCATATAAGTTTATATACATCTTACTCCGTACTCCCACTTGCTCTCCCCCTAATGAGTCAGCCCTTCCAGTCTCTCCTTTCGTGACAATTTTGCCAGCTTCCAACTCTCTCTATCCTCCCATCCCCCCTCCAGACAGGAGATGCCAACACAATCTCAAGTGTCCATCTGATATAATTAGCTCACTCTTCATCAGCATCTCTCTCCTACCCACTGTCCAGTCCCTTTCATGTCTGATGAGTTGTCTTCGGGGATGGTTCCTGTCCTGGGCCAACAGAAGGTTTGGGGACCATGACCGCCGGGATTCCTCTAGTCTCAGTCAGACCATTAAGTATGGTCTTTTTATGAGAATTTGGGGTCTGCATCCCACTGATCTCCTGCTCCCTCAGGGGTTCTCTGTTGTGTTCCCTGTCAGGGCAGTCATCTATTGTGGCCGGGCACCAACTAGTTCTTCTGGTCTCAGGATGATGTAGGTCTCTGGTTCATGTGGCCCTTTCTGTCTCTTGGGCTCTTAGTTGTCGTGTGACCTTGGTGTTCTTCATTCTCCTTGAGCAACAGCAACTTTTATTCACTGATTGGAACGCAAAATGGTGCAGCCACTTTGGAAACTGGTTGGCCATTTCTTGTGAAAATGCACTTATCAGACCACAGAGTGGTCCCACGCCTAGGTCAACACACAGGTGAAAATTTGCATTTACACGAAACCCTGCATGATGTTTCTATAGTAGCTTTATTCATCATTGCCCAAACCTGAAAACAACCAAGATGTTCTTCAACAGGTGGATGAATTAACAAACTTTCTTACATCACTACAATGGAATGCCACTCAGCAATAAACAACTCACTATGTTGTGTGTCCAGAGTGGGAAACAAACTGACAAATGAACCTAACTCTATTACAAATGCATGACATAATCTCCCTGACAGTGTTGATGAAAAAAGGAGCTGACCTAAAAAACTTTGGGGATTGTGTTTTTTTTTCTAGAAGCTGTAAGTCTATAGGGTTGCTATGAGTCAGAAGTGACTGGATGGCAATGGGTTTTTTGGTAAGGCTAATACAAAAAGGTTTTTTTTAATACAAAAAGAACTGCAAAGCAATATTGCTTTAGTTGATAAATGTGTTTCTCAGAGAGGTATTGGTTAGCACTTCTGAAGCTACATGTTTAGTAGGGTTGAACAAATATATAAATTGCAAGTAATGGGAACCAAGTTTTTTATCTTATCAGATAAAGAGCATTATAATTAGCAAGGGGGGAAGACTATAAATCAGAAGGGATAAAGGGGGATATTTTATAATCAAAGAATTCAACAAGAAGATGTAATAATCTGGAATGTGTATACACCTAGCAACAATATATATGAAGGAAAAACTGGTAGACGAAATAGAAAGTCACAAGAAAATGAAAGTCTGCAAGCAAATAGAAGATCTGAATAACACCATCAGCCATCTTGACCTAATTAACATTTATTGGATACTCCAACAAAGGCAGAGGACACATTATTTCTAAGTCCTCATTAAACATTCGGCAAGATAGACCAGACACTGGGTTAGCAGTTCCAGAGTGCATGCCAGGCCAGCAGTTGAAGCTGCAGTTGCTGGGCTGAGCAGCAATAGTGGCTGCCATGCCACCTGGTGTACGCAGCTACTGCAGGACCTGGAGAAGATGGGAGCCCAGCTAGGGTTCCTGTGTTAGTGTGGACAGACAAGGGGCTGTTCATGCTGGAGGTTTATCCAGTATCACTGTGCCCCATGATGAATTGGGAGCTGCCTCACTAACTCCTCAGGGAAGCAGCCTGGGAAATGGTCATTGCAGTAGCAGAAGCCTTCAAATTAGACCTTGTCTTGACCCAGCAGTTCCCCTTGTAGAATCGTCCTATGGAAAACCCAAGAGCACCATGATGGTACCTGCTGATAGTAGTGATAAATAGTGGAAACCATGAAATTTGGTGTCCACCAGAAAGGGAATTCAATAAATCCTTGACCATACATCAGAACATTGAACTGCCACTAAATATTATTTCCAGAAAAGTGTGAACCACAGGAGACGCAGTCTTAAAGGCAGGGCATAAAATAGTGTGTCCATGATCATGATAGTTTGTCACACATTTACATATATGTGTTTTACATTTTATAAGTGCTGACAAACCAGCCTCTAGAGACGGTCCATCCTAGAACACTTACAGGGATTCTCCTTTGAAGGTAAGATTGTGATTGATTTCTCATTTTGCTTCTCCCTAATTTTCAAGTTTTTTACATTCATTATTCATTGCTTATAAAAATCTTAACCTCATTTTTAAAATTTAAAAACATTAATTCATGTTTGAAATGTATAGTTATACGAGGTTAAAATGCATTGTCTTATAATCAGTAGCACAATTTAAGTACAGAGCAGTAGACCTTTTCCCTCCAAGACCTTCCTCATATTGCCCCTTTTTTTGTCAAACCTTCCTGTCTGTGAATCCCTGGCAACTGTTCCTATATATATGATTCACTGTGTAGGCCTTTTTTTTTTTTTTTAAAGAAATTCTGGCTGCTTTCACTTAGCATAATACATTTAAGAGTCATCCATATTGATGAATGCATCAATAGTTTATACCTTTTTATTGTTGTGTAGTATCCCATCGTATAGGCATGCCACAGTTTGTGTATTCATGCTTTGGAGGACACTGGGTTTCCAGCTGTTACAAATGAAGCTGAAATAAACTTTCTTCACAGTTTTTGATGTGAACATAAAGTTTTTGTTTTTCTTGTATATATCCTTGGGAGTAGGATAGCTGTCTTATGGTAGGTGTATGTTTAACTTTGTAAGAAACTGTCAATCTGTTTTCTTTAATGAGGCTATGCCATTTTATGTTCCCACCAGCAATGTATAATTCCATTTGCTGGTGGGATCTAGAGAGACTGCTTACCTAGCACAGTTCTTTTTGCCACTAGCATCAGGGAAATATGTTGAGGTTGGTGGCTCATCTAATAGGCAGCCCCACATTTGCTGAGGGAAGGATGTGGCCTGTAGCAATCTCGATTAGACCACAGACCACATGTATAGGGCTCCTTTCTATGCCTTCACTGTCAGCCTCATCTGAGCCTAACCAAGTGTTTTGTGGAAGGAACATAGTATCTCTCAGGTCTCAGTCAGAGAAAGTGGCCATCGCTTCTCATCACAATTCCTGAGGTGCCAGCCTTTACTGTTTCTGGTTTGGAATCTGGTGTCGAAGCACATATCTGAGCTAACGGGTCAGTTGGTAGTCCTCTTACCACTCACTCCTTCCACACCCATGGCTGAAGTAACTTTTCTCTATGTAGCAGGCAGAGTCCACATGTCAACCTGTGAGAGGAGGAGGGTCCAGAGGTGGTAATCCAGGGTCAAAGGTCACTAGTTCTTTGTCAGTTCCTGGTTGTTCCAGCCTCAGTGGGCATTAAAGAGCAGCAGCCCCTCCTCTAAGGGGCTCTTTTTGCCTGTACCTGCCCAGCCTGCAGCTCATCAGGAACAGCTGGTATTAGGGATGCTACCTTGGGCTTGGTTCCCGAAGATGAAGTGGGTTGGTTAATGCAGGTGGTGACTTTTGATCTGCTGGGCTTCATTTTCCCAAAGCCTTCAAAGCAACATTTGTGCCCTTTCTGCAGAAGGAAAAACCATTTTCACCTTGGTGTCAAGGAGACACTACCCCCAGCCTTGTCCTGTCCTCTTTGTCCTGGTGATTCTGACACATAGTTTATTGACATTTGATAAATTATATTCAGATGGAAAGATAAACATTTTCAGGATATTAGGAACCCCTTCTAATGTAAATAAATCCATGAGTGAAATGAAGAGAAATACAAATTTACCACAAAGAAAAGGTCTGCTCACCTCTGTTTTCGTGTCATCTCCACCTCACCTATTTCAGAGCCCTGAAAATCCTTCACAGCTTTAAAATTTGGGAGCCTTTAAGAATAAAGACAGAGTAGAACTGCCCCATGGAGTTTCCAAGAAACACCTGGTAGATTCGAACTGCCAACCTTTTGGTTAGCAGCTGTAGGTAGCACTTAACCACTATGCCACCAGGGTTTCCTGTAGGGTCAATATGAGTTGGAATCGACTTGACGGCAACGGGTTTGGTTTTTAAGAAGAAAGACCATACAGGCTTTTTTATTTTATGGGCATTAGTTGGATTTGAGTTTACTATAAACAAGATGAGTTTTGACAGATGAAATTTCTCCCATTAGTTTATTGTGAATTTCTTATCTAAAGAAAATTGGTAGTTCCAGTAAAAGGAGCACCCATAACCCTTGATCTTGGCTCACCAACTGTTAAGATTTTGCCTCATCTATCCATATATAAAAATACATTATTGCAAGGAATTGTACAATGCTTAATTGCAGATGTTTTCTTCACCCTTGAATCTTCAGCATGCACCTCCTCAGAAGGACAATCTCCTACCCGCCCCAAAAAACAAAAACCCTGAATTTTCTATTGTCCCACATTAGGAAAGAAAATCTCTCCAGTTGTACAGAAGTATCCATATAGTTGTCAGGTTTTTTGAAGCTAGGATCCAAACAAGATTTGGACGTTGCCTTTCTATTTTTTGATCTCTTTCCTCTGCTTTAAATGCTACATTCACCTGCAGTTTTTTTTCTTTTTGTTGTTATAAAACCATGTATAAACAATGTTTGCCAACTGAACATTTTTCATGTGTGTAATTCATTGATACTGGTTGTATCAATCATGTTGGACGAACATCACCAATATCCATCCATTGCCAAAGTTTCCATCACCATAAAAATAACTCAGTGCTTCCTAAACAATGACACCTTCCCCTCTTCCTCTTTGATCTCTACACTTAGCCTATTCTAGTTATTTCATCTAAGTGAGATCATACAGTATTTGTCCTTTTGTGATTGACTTTATTCAGCACAATGTTTTTCAGGTTCATCCATGTTGTAGGGTGTGTCAAGTCTTCATTTCTCTTTATGGCTGAGTAGTATTCCAAGGTATGTATGTACCCCATTTTGTTTAATCATTCATCCACTGAGGAACATTTTGGTTGTTTCCACCTTTTGGTTATTGTGAATAGTGCTGCAAGGAACATTGGTGTACCTGTGTTTGTGTTGCTGCTTTCAAATCTCTTGAGTATATACCTAGGTAGTTCTATGTTTAACTTTTTGAGGAACTGTCAGACTGTTTTCACAGTATGTCTGCCATTTTACATTTCCACCAGCAGTAGAAGAGGGTTCCAATTTCTCCTTACCGTCACTAACATTTCTTGTTTTCCATTTTTATAATCTTAGCAATCCTAGTGGGGGTAAAGTGATATCTCACTGTTTTGTTTTTTCAGGTTTTTCCTTTTCCTATTTTTTGAAATTATTATTTAAAAATATATGTAACATTTGCCATTTCATCATTTTTGTTTTTCGCAACCCTATGTACAACAGAACAAAACACTGCCCTGTCCTGCACCATTCTCACAAACATTGCTGTGTTTGAGTCCCATTATTGCAGTCATTGTGTCAGTCCATCTCAGCAAGCAATGTTGTGTCATCTGCATATTACAGGTTGATAATGAGTCTTCCTCCAATCCTAATGCTGCGTTCTACATATAGTCCAGCTTCTTGGATTATTTGCTCAGCATACTCTACTCATTGAATAAGTATGGTGAAAGGATACAACCCTCACACACATAACATCTTTCCTGATTTTAAACCCTGCTATCCTCTTGTTCTGTTTGAACAACTGCTTATTGGTCTATGTACAGGTTCCCTATGAGCACAATTAAGTGCTCTAGAATTCCCATTCTTCCCAATGTTATCCATAATTTGTTATGATTCACACAGTCAAATGCCTTTGCACAGTCAGTAAAACACAGATAAACATCTTTCTGGTATTCTCTGTTTTCAGCCAAGATCCATCTGACAGCAGTAAGATCCTTCATTCCACATCCTCTTCTGAATCCAGCTTAAATTTCTGGCAGTTCCCTCTCAGTGTACTGCTGCAACCATTTTTGAATTATCTTCAGCAAAAATTTACTTGTGTGTGATATTAATAATATTGTTTGATAATTTTCTGCATTCTATTGGATCACTTTTCTTTGAAATGGGCACAAATATGAATCTCCTCCAGTCGGTTGGCCAGGTAGCTGTCTTCCAAATTTCATGACATAGACGAGTGAGCACCTCCAGCCTGCATCCATTTGTTGAAACATCTCAGTTGGTATTCTGTCAATTCCTGGAGCCTTGTTTTTCACCAATACCTTCAGTGCACCTTGGACTTCTTCCTTCAGTACTATCTGTTCTTGACTATATGCTACCTCCTGAAATGGCTGAATGTCAACCAATTCTTTTTGCTGCAGTGACTTTGTGTATTCCTTCCATCTTCTTTTGATGCTTCTTGCGCCTTTCAATATTTTGTCCATAGAATCCTTCAGTGTTTCAACTTGAGGCTTAAATTTTTTCTTCAGTTTTTTCAGCTTGAGAAATGCTGAGCATGTTCTTCCCTTTTGGTTTTGTAACTCCAGGTCTTTGTACATTTCATTGTAATACTTTGTCATTTTGAGCTGCCCTTTGAAATCATCTGTTCAGCTCTTTCACTTCATCATTTCTTCCATTTGCTTTAGCTACTCTGCATTCAAGAGCAAGTTTCAGAGTCCCTTCTGTCATCCATGTTGGTCTTTTCTTTCCTGTCTTTTTAATGACCTTTTGTTTTTTCAGGTATGATGTCCTTGATGTCATCCCACAATTCGTCTGGTCTTCAGTCATTAGTGCTCAGTGCGTCAAATCCATTCTTGAGGTGCTCTCCAAATTCAGGTGGGACAGCCTCAAGTTTGTATTTTGGCTCTCATGGACTTGTTCTCATTTTCTTCAGCTTCAACCTGAACTTGCATATGAGCAATTGATGGTCTGTTCCACATTCAGCCCTGGACTTTGTTATGATCGATGATATTGAGCTTCTCTATCATCTCTTTCCACAGACATAGTTACCTTGATTCCTGTGTGTTCGATCTGGTGAGGTCCACGTGCGTAGTTTGTGTTTATGGTCTATGTGTCTATCATTTTACCAGTACCTGACTGTTTTGATTGCTGTAGTTCTGCAGTACATTTTGATCAGTAAGTGTGAGTCCTCCTACTTGGTTCTTCAGTATTGCTCTAATGGCTTCTTGCCATCCCATATAAAATTGAGGATTGGTTTTTCTGTTTCTCCAAGGAAGGCTGATGGAATTTTGATTGGACTGCATTGAATCCAAAGATTGCTTTAGATAATATCGTCATCTTAAGAACATTAAATCTGCCACACACAGAGTGTGTTTGCATTTATTTATATTTTATTTAATCTCTTTCAGCAGAGTTTTGTAATTTTCCTTGTATAAATCTTTCACCTGCAAAACCCGTTGCCATCAAGTTGATTCCGAGTCATAGCAACCCTATAGGACAGAGTAGAACTGCCGCATAGGGTTTCCAAGGAGCACCTGGTGGGTTTGAATTGCCGACCTTTTGGTTATCAGCCGTAGCATTTAACCACTATGCCACCAGTATTTCCCTAAGTCTTTCACATCCCTTGTTAAATTTATTCCTAGGTATTTTATTCTTTTAGATGGTACTGTAAATGGAATTGTTAATTTCCTTTTCACATTGTTCACTGCTGTTGTATAGAAACCCAACTGATTTTTGAGTGATGACCTTGTACACAAAAACTTCCTGAATTCCTCTTTTAGCTCTAGAGGCCTTCTTTTGGATTTTCTATACATAGGATTTCCTGTATATATAGATTTCGTATATATAGGAAAATCCTATGTATATCTTCTCCCTTCCCGATTTGGATCCTTTTTACTTTTTTTTTCTTGCCTTATTGTTCTGTCTGGGTTTCTACTATAATATGGAATAACAGTGGTGAGAGCAGACACTTTTGTCTTGTTTCCCGTCTTAAGGTGAAAGCTCTCAATTTTCTCCATTGAATATGATGTTTGCTGTGGGTTTTTCATAAATACCCTTAATTATATTGATGAATTCCCCTTCTAACTGGTCCAGTGTTTTTATCAAGAAGCGGCATCATATTGTTGGCAATCATGTACTAAGAGGAAGCAATATGAGGAACCACCAGCAGATGGGTGCTAATGGGGCAGTAAAATGGGGAAGGACATGGGGGTAGGGGCTGGATGGTGGATAAAAAGTCCTAAGGCTATCATCGAATGGGGACCAAGGGTTCTTTTAATCTGCTTTCATAGTAGTTTTGTTTTTAATAATACTGACTCTTGAATATTGGAGATGGGTTGTCTGGTAAAATGTTAAGCATTGTGACGGTTGTTTTCTCATGGTTTTGTTTAATCAGTTTGCATACGTTACTTCTTGTAAAGTGGACCTTGGGTCTGTAACAGTTCTAATGCAATTGCAATGCAAGCCACAGATAATAATTTCAAACATTTTAGTAGCCATATTAGAAAAGTAAAAATGGAAATGTTTAAATTTTGGATGATGTATCTTGTTTAATCCACTGTATCCAATTATTATCAATATATACATTTTTAATGAAATTAAAAACATAAACAAAATGAACAATGTCATGTATATAAAATTATTTATGAGACATTTTACATTTCTTTCCTTTTGTACTAAATCTTCCAGAATCCAGAAGCAGCAGAGCTCAGCGTAGATGCAAAAATTTAATTGGACATCTTGATGGCTATTTACATTTCATAAAATTTCCTGTTGAAAAAATACAGTTACAAACCCAAGTTATGCCAAACTTAAGTTTCCAAAAATTGAGTCATTTATTGTTAAACTGAAATTAAAATTACATAAAATTAAGAATCCAGTTTCTTAGTTTGCACTATCCACAGTTCATGTTCTCAATAGCCACACTACGTTGTTAGTTACTGTGTTAGATTGTGCAGGTCTAGAGGATTGAAATTTCACATATGCTGGTGTGTGCATCACATAACACGGGTTATCCCACTATTAGTGATGCTAGGTGTTTGTTTTTAGGTGTTTGGTCAAGGTGGTGGCTGCCGATCTCTCTTTGTACAGTCATCTGTGGATCTCTTTTTAGTCATCTATGGACGATACTTTCTCAACGGGGGAATAATCTGTCTTCCAACAGCCTTTCACACAATTAACATCACTTGTTGATCTTGGCCTAAATCATTTTACATTGGAGAAGTTACAAAATGGTGGCCTTTTCTCTAATTTCTTCTCCACTCTTTAATTGGTAGCCCTCTAAAAACAAGAACATTGCTTCCCCATGCCTTCTGTGCTTTTTTTTTTTTTTTAATCTTTGGAGTATCACAGTGTATTCTTGGATTTTTTTTTTCATTCACTGTTATTGGAGCCCTGGTGGTGCAGTTGTTAAGAGCTCAGCTGCTAGCCAAAAGGTCAGCAGTTTGAATCCACCAGCCGCTCCTTGGAAACCCTATGGGACAGTTCTACTATGTACTGTAGGGTCACTGTGAGTTGGAATCAACTGTAAGGCAACAGATTTGGTTTTTGGTATAATTAATTGTTGTCATTTGTTTTGATGTTTAAATTCTCCCAAATTTGGCCAAGGGTGGCCATTTTAAGTTGCTTACTGGGTCTTCCCATATCACCTGGTTCCAGACCTGAAAGTAACCATTTATCCAGAAATCCCTGGTTCTATCAATGAACATTGAGTAAGAGCACCCCAGATTAATTTAGGGCTCCCAACATGAGATGGTCGCCATACTAAAGTCTGAGTCTAAAATTCCATTTTGGATCAAAAGTAAATTCTGTTTTAAGAATGCAGCTTCTCATTTCTGCAACGCTTCACCGTACCCTAAGAAAATTACTTAGTAGACAGTTTTAAGAACGAGATTTAACAAAATGCTTAAGGGCTTAGCTTTAACAAAATGCTTAAGGGCTTAACATGCTTAAGGGCTTAGCTTGCTTAAGAATACACCTTGTTCAGGACACTGGGACCAAAACAATGCTCAGAACAGATGCTTACTCAAGATGAACTTTAGAATTATAGTTGTCCTCCCTGTGGTCACAGAGGATCTCACAATTGCTTCAAGGCCAGATGTACCCAATTTAATGATTATTTCATAACTTTAAAAAGCAATTTTAGAAACATATGTAATCTATCCTGCCAGTCAGATGTACCCTCACCAATTTTGTAACTATTACCTAAATGTCAACTAATCATTAAATTTTCATAGAAGTTACTCGTATGATAAAATCTCTCTGAACTGTCTCCTCCTTTGATCACTTCAGAATCCTCTGGACCTTGTGATTACCAATGTGCAAATTGCTTTGTGTTTCAATAAAAGCTCTTTCCTTTTAATTTCAACTGGACTCTGCCATTTTTGTTGCACAACATTTCTTGGTGTCAGAAGCGAGATCTGAAGGAGAGCTGCTGAAGTAACCCTGGAAGGCTCAATAACTTGGGTGCCAGTAGTAGTAGGAGCCTCTTGGCTCTTCACTTCCCTGGATCTCCTTGGGAGCCTCCTCAGGTAAGCCCCCTCTTGGACCCGAACTCCGCTCTCTGTGTGTAGAGTTCTCCAAGCTTTATTGAGGATTACTTTCTCTTTCATTTTGTCTGGATTTGTTTTATCTTTAATTTGTCCTAGGATTGGTGCTCAATTTTGTCTAGACAGAGGTTAATTTACCCCTCAAAGCCTCAACAGCTACCAAAGTAATTCTGCTTTCAGAGAGCTCTGAGTCACTCTAAGCCACAACATTAGGGCACAGCTTCCTACAAAGAAGACCAGTTAATACAACTGTTATTCAAATTTATGCACAACCACTAATGCTAAAGATGAAGAAATTGAAGATTTTTGCCAACTTCTGCAATCTGAAATTGATCATTCAGCCAGGATGTATTGATAATTACTGGTGATTGGAATGTGAAAGTTGGAAAGAAAAAAGGATCGGTAGTTGGAAAATATGCCCTCAGTGACAGAAATGATGCTTGAGATCACATGATAGAATTTTGCAAGACCAGCTAATGGAGACTAGAGGAACCCCCAAATGTATCGCCTTGAGATAATCTTTAAACTTTGAACTGAAGCAATCTCCTGAGGTCATCTTTAAACCAAGTAACAGTTTTGCTCAATTTGTAAAGAATGTTTGACTTAAAAATTGCACTCTTTTATCTGGAAATGTCCTAATTTCACCATTATATTTGAGAGACAGTTTTGCTGGGTATATAATTCTTGGCTGGCAATTTTTTTCCTCAAGGCTTTATATATGTCATCCCATTGTCTTCTTGCCTGCATGGTTTCTGCTGAGTAGTCAAAGCTTAGGCCTCTTGAATCTCCTTTGTAGATGACTTTTAGTGTATTCCTAGCCTCTCTTAATATTCTTGTCTTTGGTTTTGGCAAGTTTGATTATGTCTTGGTGCCTTTCTTTTGGGATCTACCCTGTGTAGGGTTCAATGAGCTTCTTGGATAGATATCTTCTCATCTTCCATGGTATCAAAGAAGTTTTCTGCCAAGAAATCCTCAACAATTCTATTTTCTGTTATCCACCTCCCCCCGCCCCGTTCCAGTACCCCAGGTCACTTGTAGGTTATTCCTCTTGATAAGAGTCCGAAATAATTTTTAGGATTTTTTTTTTTTCATTTTTTAAAATTCTTTTATCTGATTTTTCCTCAGTTAAGGCCATGTCAAGTGCTTCATCTTCAATCTCAGTAATGCTGACTTCCATTGCCTCAGTTCTGCTATGGTATTCTGTTGTCTAATTCTGAAATTTTATTGTTAATCTTTTGGATTTGTTTGCTGTCTGGGGATTCTTGCAGCCTGTTAAATTTGTCATTATGCTCTTGTGTAGCCTTCTTAAGTTCCTCTGTTGCTTTGTGTGTC
Source organism: Loxodonta africana (assembly GCF_030014295.1). NCBI lineage: Eukaryota > Metazoa > Chordata > Mammalia > Proboscidea > Elephantidae > Loxodonta > Loxodonta africana. The sequence goes on from NC_087344.1 coordinate 20,514,153, forward strand.
CCTTTGTATGGTCTGTGTTTTGCCTATCTCCTTCCCGATCTCTTGAAGAGCTCTGCATATTAATCTTTTGAATTCCACTTCTGGTAATTCCAAGCAGTTTTCTTCCTCTGAGAGGTTTCTTGGTTCTTTGTTTTGGTCACTTGCTGAAGCCATCATGGTGTGCCTCCTTATGTGATTTGATATTGACTGTTGTCGCTGAGCCATCAGTAAGTTATTATATTTATTTATTTTATGTTTGCTTACTGTGTCCTAGTTTCTTGTTTTGATATGACCAAATAGTCTGGTCTTGTGAGCTACTTTGATTATTGGCATCTTTGAAGCTGTCACATCCTGTCACCAGGTGGTTTGAGCTGTTACTAGGTATGTGAGCCCAAGAGTCCATTAACTTTTCTTGTGTGGATTCAGCTCTGGTATCCAGGTAGTCAGTCACTGAGTGTGTGGTGCAGGCTGTCACTTACAGTCCTAGATGGGCAGGGGTGATTGGAGAAGGCAGGTATCTGGCTGCAGTAGGGAGTTATGTGCTGAGCAAAGCAGGGGGCTGATGGCTGCCTGAGTCCCTGAGTGGAAGGCATGTCCTTGTTCCCTAGAGCGCGTAGGTGGGTGGGTTTTGCAGCCACACTTTGGGCACTCAATGCTGTTGGCTGTAAGGACCGGGAGATACCACTTATTCTTGGACCCCTGTCATGGGTGGTTAGGTGGAGTGAGTGGAGCTACCAGTCCTCAAGCCCCTGATGTGGGTGAGGACCCTGCTTAATGGGCAGAGCGGTATCAAATATCACGAATCTGCCACTTCCCCTTACAGCTGCTGCAGCTGAAAATAGGCTTCAGGTATATACCCTGTCGTACTGTGCTAATGAGCGCCTACACTGTTGAAATGGGCCCACACAGGTATACGCAGGGGTGAAAGGCATTCAAAATCTGTGGATACCCTGTTCCTGTGCTTAGGCAAAGGGGCTGTGCCTGCCCTGAGTTCCCAGCTTAGGGGAGCTGGCAGATTATTTTTTCCTGTTAATTTGTTCCCTTCTCCAAAGCCAGGAGAACGTCTCGGGGCATGTGATGGGTCCTACTTCCGGCCTAGGGGGTTCAGCAATCACTGAAGCCAGACCAGGACCTGGAGCAGAGCAGGGAGGGGGCAGGTAAATGAGAGAGAGGTACTTCCCGAAGGGCTGAAGGTTTTTTTGATCCACATGGTAGGGTAGATGCCTGTACTTATATTTCGCCAATTCAGAGCTGCTTCTCCATGGTTCCAGAGGCTTGAGGAGACTCTCCACTGCTTGGTTTCTCCCAGTGGAAAACACATCCTGAGTGCTGCTGCTTGCCTCAGCCCACGCATGCTGGCCGATCCAGCTGGCAGAGTGCCAGCCAGGTCAGGTCCGGCAAATCCTTGCTCTCTCTGCCTCCCTTGATGCTCAGTTTGACTCCTCAACTTTGTCTTTGATCTTCAGGGCTCCTAGATTGTCAAATGTAATTGACTCACTTGTTTTTTCGGGTCTTTGTTGTAAGAGGGACCACAGGAAGCGTCAGACTACTCCACCATCTTGGCCCTGCCTCCACACTGCACTCTTTTAAACAGTTATCTATATGACATCAGATTGAAAACAGTAACTCAGAGCACAGATGAGCTGTTCAGAGGGCAATAACCCAATGTTACTGGTGGTGAAACAGTTTGGGTAGTGATAGAATGGTGATACACCATGCAGAAAGTAACTAATATCACTGAATTATACATGTAGAAAATGTTGAAATGGAGTGCTGTGTACATTTTCACCAAAAATAAAATATTCTAAAAAAAGAGGGAACGTGGGAAAGATAAGATTGGTAGTTTCTAATAAAGGTAGACATAAACTTTCCGTATGGCACAGCAATCCCACTCATAAGAATATACGTGAGAAAACTGAAACATTATGTTCAGACACATACAAAAATCCACGCTCGAATGTTTTATAGCTGTTTTATTCATAAAACAGGAAAAAACTCAAATGTTCTTCCACTGATGAATACACCAACAGATATGTGTATACAATGGAGTACTACCAAGCAACAAAAGAAACAAACTTGATATACTTATCAATGTAGCTCAATCTCAAATTCATTACTAAATAACAGGAGCCAGAATTTAAAAGCAACATAGTGAATGACATGTATAGGGACAGTTGCCAGGAAGGTTTGATTTAAAAAGAATATTTTTAGAGGGAAGAGAACTCTTCTGTAGTCATCGTGGTACTGGTTATATGACTTCATTTCCGAAACTCTTACTACTGTGCATTGCAAAAGTAATTTACTAAAAAAATTAAAGAATGAAAAATGAAGAAAACTGCAAATTAGAGCGATGCAAAGTGACTTCAGAGATCACTCTTGCCTTTCCAAGAGAATCCCTGTTAATGTTCTAGGCTACTCTACAAGCTGGTTTGTCTGCATATATGTGTTTAATATAACTGTTACCCTTACTATTTCATACCCTGCCTTTCTTTCAAACAACAGTAAGCTATGGCTGCCTCTCCTACAGTGGGTAAACTTTTTCTCAAGAAATTTATTTCCTGACAGTAATATTTTGTGATGTGCAGCCAGGCATTTATTGAAAACTTCCTTCCTGTTATACACCGACACTGTTTCCAGACTTCAATATTTCCACAATCACTAGGATCAGTAGAAGGAGCCCTGGTAGTGCAGTGGATAAGCACCTGTCTGCTAACCGAAAGGCCGGCAGTTCAAACCTACCAGTCGCTCTGTGGGAGAAAGCTGTGGCCGTCTGTCTCCCTATGAGGCAGTTCTACTCTGTCCTGTAGTGTCACTCTAAGTTGGAATCAACTCAGTGGCAATGGGCAGGATCAGCAGACATTATCGTGCCCAGGGATTTCCATGATTTTGAAAGAATTACTGGGCCAAAGGGAGGCCTAATATGAATTCTTTTGTTACCTGGGACCACCATCTCAAAGGCCCCTTATGTAAGGTGTAATGGAGGAAGCTCCCAGTTCAGCATCGGGCAGTGGCTTTGAGTAAATGACCAGGCTCTACAGTAGGTATGCACCCCAGGTGGAGCAGTAGTTGTCAGTCCAGTCCAGCGCAGTAATTGCAGCCTCAGCTCCTGGACTGGTAGACACTCCAAGAACCACAGAATTACCAAAAGCAGGACTCTCTCAAAATACAGGTTCTGGGCCTGTGCTGGACAGAAGTTCCATTGCTGCTAGGTTATGCTGTGGGTCCATATGAACCCAGAAGAGGAACCCTCCTTCCAGGGAACCCCTGCTTCTCACAGTACTGCTTGCAAGGTGCATTTTTGTGAGAGGTTTGGCTTCCTCATCAGTAAACCAAGGATCGTTTAAAAGTCTTCACAATGGATTGAATTATGTCCCCCCAAAAATGTGTGTATCAGTTTGGCTGGGCCATGATTCCCAGTATTGTGTGATTTTCCTATATGCTGTAAATCCTGCCTCTGTGATGTTAATGAGGGAGGATGGGCAGCAGTTGTGTTAGTCAGGGAGGACTCAATCTACAAGATTGGATTGTGTCTTGAGGCAATCTCTTGAAATATAAGAGAGCAGAGAAATGGGGGACCTCATACCACCAAGAAAGCAGTGCTGGGAGCAGAGCGCATCCTTTGGACCTGGGGTACCTGCGCAGAGAAGTTCCTAGTCTGGCAGAAGATTGATGAGAAGGCCAACAAAGAGAGAAAGCCTTCCTCTGGAGATGACACCCTGAATTTGGACTTTTACCCTACTTTACTGTGAGAAAATAAACTTCTCTTTGTTAAAGCCATCCACTTGTGGTATTTATTATAGCAGCACTAGATGACTAAAACAGTCGTGGAGGATAAATGAGAGAAGCAATGGAAAAATGTTCCATACAGCACTACACATACAATATGGGATTTGATCAACACAGAACAAAAGACATTGCTTTCCATTACAAAGGCGGCTAAAAGGAAATACCCAAAACGAGACTGGTGGGATACTGAGTGATTTTTTGCTTTTCCATATAATTTCCCGTTAAAATCAGATTTTCTACAATAAGAACGATTATGTAAAAAAGTATACAAACTTTCAAAATATAGTTGATTAAAAAAACACTTCAGGATACAAATGTGTAATAAGGACAATATGTATATAAAAGAACCAAAATAATATGCTTATCTAAAGTTGGAAACCCTGGTGACATAGTGGTTAAATGCTACAGCTGCTAACCAAAGGGTCAGCAGTTCAAATCCACCAGGCGCTCCTTGGAAACTATGGGGCAGTTCTACTCTGTCCTGTAGGGTCACTATGAGTTGGAACTGACTCGACGGCACTGGGTTTGGTTGTTTTTGGTGTGTAAAGTCGTGCTACAACTGAAAAGTAAGTTGGCTTACAGTCACAGTCTCTACATATGCAGTCTCACTGAATGAGGTCTCATTTGAGGGGTCCTAAAATGTGAGAAGGGACACTGAAGGAGTCCCTCACATCTTATAGGATCAATCCACAGTGTGATATTTCACATATTTTCTAAGAATTCCAAGATGTTTCTATGTTCCTTACATGCACATGATTTTTCAGAAATATGACTTCTTACATATTTAATATAGGTAATTAGTGGAGCCCTATTTGCTACGGCTGCTAAACAAAAGGTCAGATCCACCAGGTGCTCCTTGGAAACCCTATGGGCAGTTCTCTCTGTCCCATAACATTGCTTGAGTTGGAACTGACTTGATGGCAAGTTTTTTCCTATATGCATGAAACTTCACATCTTAGAAAGTACGGCAGGAAAAGCAAAAACTTTCCCTATATCACATTCCTTACACTACTATGGTTTCTCTCCCAGGTGTTTTCTTTCAGGTTTCTTTTTTTTTTGGTAAAGATGAGGGATTACCAAAAGCCTTCCAACATTACCTAACACATGTTTATTTCCAGTGTATCTTCTCACATGACTTCAAAAGGCTGAGAGAACTGAAGACTTTCCCTCATTCCTTACATACATCAGACCTCTCTCCACTATGAGTTCTTAAATATTTACTGAGGAATGAGGAATAACTAAAAGCTTTCCCATATTCCTTACATTCCTAAGGTCTCTCTCCACTGTAAAGTCTTTTATGTCTAGTGAGGTATGAAGACTAAGGCTTTCCAACATCATAAGGCATCCCTGCACTGTAAACTCTATTCTATGGTTAGTGAGGGATGAAGACCAACTAAAGGCTTTCCCACATTCCTTACTATTCATAAAGCTTCTGTAAAAATGGCATGGCAGTAGAAGCCATCGTCTAGCTTCACGAGGAGAAAGAACCACCGTCAACATCAGCCCAAAGCCCAAAGCTGATTCCTATAAGGTGGAAATCTAACAAAACCTCCACTCTCCGAACTATCAATTCTGACACCAGCCATCCCATCCACAGCACTCTGTACCTCTCTACTGGTTCGATAATTCATTGCAATGGCCACAACGAACTCAAAGACAATACTCACAATTAATGGAGTTTATTAGGGAAATAACAGGTTACAATTCAGGATCAGGATAAACACAGAAGTAACACCTCAGGACACAGTTCTTCGATAAGGACTGCGTCTTGGCCTCTGTCACTGCACCCTGGTCAGGGCCTTGCTGCTGCTGCTACCTGCTTGGGTCTGCGACCTGCTGACAGCCTCTGCCCTGCTCAGTCAAGTGTTAGACCTCTTTAGTCAGGCTGATAAGTACCCAGCAGCACCCTGCTCCGCCAGCAAGCCTCCTGACCAAAGGTGCTCAGTTCTTGTTCCTTGGAACAGTAAGCCTAGCTTCACCAACTAGTGCCGGGAGGCACCCCTCTCTACCACAAAGCTTCCTGCCCGAAAGCACTCAGCTCTCTCACTGTGTGGACTGGCGAGCCCACTGTGGCTGCCTCACTCGGAGGGCCAGAAAGCCAATCATGCAATCTTGGGCCGGTCTTGTGGTTCTGGTGCTGTATGTTCCCCTGTTGTGCTTGCCACTGCTCCTCACTGCCTCACGCCACTCCTCCTACAATGTTAAACTCCTCTGTCACCTGGGTCTAGAAGGTTCCCAGTGCAAGGACCACAGGTTCACAAGATGCACTCCGTTCCTGGCCTTTCTTCTTGATGGTAGTCAGGTTCTTCTACCCTTCTATAGGATCAGCTCCTTTTTAAACCTATTGATATGGCAAAACGGACCAATCCCCTACAAGGGCTCCATTCACCTTATTTGCATAGTCCCACCCAATCATTTTGTGCGAGTTACAAAACCATGGCTAGAAGGGCCATATGATAGCAATTTAGTGTGCCACAGGTTCTGTCCACTGAGGTCTTATATGACCAGTGAAGTGTGAGAACTAAGGGCTTTCCCACATTCCTTACCATCAGAAGGCCTACCTTCATGGTAAGTTCTAACATGTTTATGGAAGGATGAGAAACAACTAAAGGCTTTCTCACACTCCTTACATTCATAAGGCTTCTCACCACTGTGAGTTCTAACATGGTCATTGAGGTGTGAGGACTGAAAAAAGGCTTTCCCACATTCCTTACATTCATAAGGCCTCTCTCCACTGTGCAATCTCAGATGGGTAGTGAGGTTTGAGGATCTACTAAAGGCTTTCCCACATTCTTTACATTTATAAGGCCTGTACCCATTGTGAACTCTTATATGGCCAGTGAGGTATGAAAACCGTCTAAAAGATTTTCCACATTCCTTACACTCATAAGGCTTTTCTCCACTGTGAATTCTTATATGTCCAGTGAGTTGTGAAAACTGACTAAAGGCTTTCCCACATTCCTTACATTCATAAGGCTTCTCTCCACTGTGAACTCTTAAATGTCTAGTGAGTTGTGAAAACTGATTAAAAGTTTTCCCACATTCTTTACATTCATAAGGCCTCACTTCATTGTGTGTTATTATATGGGCAGTGAGGTGTGAGAATCGTCTAAAGGCTTTCCCACATTCTTCACATTCATAAGGCTTCTCTCCACTGTGAATTCTTACATGTCTAGTGAGTTGTGAAAACTGACTAAAGGCTTTTCCACATTCCTTACATTCATAAGGCTTCTCTCCACTGTGAACTCTCATGTGTCTAGTGAGTCGTGTAAATTGCTTAAAGGCTTTCCTACATTCTTTACATTCATAAGGCTTCTCTTCACTGTGCGTTATTATATGGGTACTGAGGTGTGAGGACCGACTAAAGGTTTTCCCACATTCCTTACATTCATAAGGCTTCTCTCCACTGTGAGATCTTATATGTATAGTAAGAGATGAGAAACAAGTAAAGGCTTTCCCACATTCCTTGCATTCATAAGGCCTCTCTCCACTGTGAGTTTTTGTATGTCTAATGAGGTCTGAGGGCCGACTAAAGGCTTTCCCACACTCCTTACATTCATAAGGCCTCTCTCCACTGTGAGATCTTACATGTGCAGTGAGAGATGAAAAACAGCGAAAGGCTTTCCCACATTCCTTACATTCATAAGGCCTCTCTTTACTGTGAGTTCGTGTACGTCTAGTGAGACTTGAGAGATAACTAAAGGCCTTCCCACACTCCTTACATTCATAAGGCCTCTCTCCACTGTGAGTTCTCATATGTTTAGTGAGGGGTAAGGAACAACTACAAGGTTTCCCATAATCCTTACATTTACAAAGTTTCACATGAAGTTTTAGGTAAGGACAAGTGCAGCCTTCTCCACATTCCTTACAATGATAAGGTGTGTATCCAGTGTGAGATCTGATATGATTTTTAAATGACAAATGATCCATAAAGGCTTTTCCACACTCAAGGGATCCAATAGGATTTACTCCAGCAATTCTTCTGAGGCTAGTAAAATTCCCAATCCAGCTGAAAGTTTTTCCACACTGATTATCTTCTTTAACTTTATTTACTTTACCATTGTTACTTTCACAGAGGCTCTCTACTGAATACATTCTGTTAAAAATAGGAAGCGTGTTGTTAGAATTAAAGTTTTACCATTTCACAATTACTATACGCAATGTGTTTTTTGCCGAGTTGTCTCGTGTTGCATAGGTTGAATCATCTCACAGAGGGTACTACCATTATACTCACAGTGTTTCTAAATAATGGAGCTTTCTAGTAATTAGGTACAAGTGAAATATGTTTCAAATACTCAATAACTGATTCACATTTGTGGAAATACTGTGTTGTGAAAATTTTGTAAACACACCACTTTAGAACTACTCTTACACACACACACACAAATATCACAACAGCCTAAGACTCTCCTGAGGCACTGAGGCACCGTTCACTGTCATGTGAATAATAACTCACCTCATGTGCCTTCCCTGGTTGTTGTGTTGAAGTTCAATGCCATGGAATTCACAGATATCTCCTAACATGGAGGACCAGGAATCATTCTTCATGGACATTTGTCCACTGTTACCCTGTTTCAAAACTGAAACAATTTTAAGTGGAGTTTCACAGATGAAAAAAAACAAACAGGAAATTTTATGAGTAACAGACACATGAGAAAAAATTGAGGCGTCTGACTGTTACAGGACTTTGGCAATGGTCAAGACAGTTAAGAAATTTACTAAGAAATAATTCCATGACAATTCACAGTGATCGTGACATACCAAAAAACCGAACCAAACCATTGCCGTTGAGTTGATTCCAACTCATAGTGACCCTAGAGGAGAGAGTAGAAGTGCTCCATAGAGTTTCCAAGGTGCACCTGGGGGATTCAAACTGACAACCTTTTGGTTGGCAGCTGTAGCTCTTAACTACTACACCACCAGGGTTCCCAGTGGTGAGATAAGGAGAGTGTAATTAGGAATGCAAAATTAAAAAGTATCGCAAACAATACAAGTGCATAAAGATAGTATTAAAACAGGAAATGGAGGAGGTCTGTTCCCACAAACAAACAAGGCATGAGATGGTTGATGAAAACTCAAAAAAGTCAGCTCAGGTTCATGTGTAAGTCCACTTCCTCAAAGCAAAAGAGATTTTTTCAAATTGATTTCTTTCAATGTAATTTCATCCCAGCAGGACTGGTCCTTCAAAGGATTCTTGCCTTCCTGGTGCTCCCTGATAGTACAGTTCTGGATAAGTCCTATCTCCATTCTTCTAAGATCTTCCCTTTGCTTCTCAGGGAGGAAAATTAGTGTGGTTGACATGGTTCTCACAGGGAAAGAGATCATGAGGGAAGACAGACAAGCACACTTCTCTGATGTTGAACCAACACTCTGGTCTCCACTGTCTCTATAGACAGACAGTTGTGAATGTATTTTTCACAAAATAATCACATTAAATGTGTAATAAACATGGTAAAACACTAACAAGGTCCCAAACCACAAATTTCTCTTTGCCACAAAGTGAACCCTGAAGCCAATGCTCAGACTTAAAACACTTAAAGAGGCCTCAAGGCTTTTAACAACAACAGTCAGTTTAATACATAGATTTTACTATCATAAGGAAGCTACTAAGTCCCATACTCATTAAAAACCAAGCCCATTGCCGTCAAGTCAATTTTGACACATAACGACTGTACAGGACAGAGTAGAACTGCCCCCATAGAGTTTCCAAGGAGCGCCTGGGGGATCTGAACTGCCAGCCTTTTGATTAGCAGCCATAGCACTTAACCACTATGCCAACAGGGTTTCCCTAAGCCCCATGAGGGCAGTGAAAACACCTGTCATGCTTACCAGTGTATTCCAATTCCTCAGTCCAAATCCTAGAAGGTCGATGAGTACAATATATTTATTCACTAAATAAGTAAACAAGAAAAATGAAGCCATCCTTACCTAAGTCCAGGTTCCTAAAGGTTTCCATCATCACATCTGTGTAGAGTTTCCTCTGAGAAAAATCCAGCAAAGCCCACTCTTCCTGGGTAAATTCCACAGCTACATCCTCAAAGACCACTGAGTCCTAAAACATCACACACATTCAGGATCAGCAAGGTACCGTTTTTCCCAATGCGTGCAAAAGTATGAATGAGGCTGAAAGTCTTGGGGAACTGAAAATTCATAGGGAGGTCACACAAGGTTCTATGTTCTACTTAGACTTTGGCCATCAGCACTGTCCCTTCACAAACTAAGTTATGACATACGGCTGGACAGTTGATTTAGCCCTGAGGTAGGACACTGAAGGTGTACTGTTGGCCTTGCCAGCTGAAGGCAAACTGCTTTTGGTGGTCCTTTGAAAGAGGTATGGAAAAAAAGACATTGGCCAAATCAGTAGCTTCATACTAGGTACCAAAAGATGTATTAACTTGCTCAAGCAATGAAACCACATCTGGAACAGCAGCTGCAATTGCAGTCACCATCTGGTTACGTTTTTGACAAGCCACTATCATTCTCCAAGATCCATCTGTTTTTTGCACAGGTCAAACAGGCAAATGGAATGGGGACGTGGTTAGAATCACCACCCCTGCATCCTTTAAGTCCGTGATGGTGGCATAATCTCTGCAATCCTTCCAGGAATGTAGTACTTCTTTTTGGTTTGCTATTTTCCTAGGTAGGGGCAGTTCTAATGGCTTCCACTTGGCTTTTCCTACCATAATAGCCTTAACTACATTTGTCAGGGATCCAATGTGGGGGTTCCCCCAGTTGCTGAGTATATCTATTCCAATTATGTATTCTGGAACTAGGGAATTCACAACAGGATGGGTTTCGGGGGCCCACTGGACCTACTGTGAGACGTACATGAGCTAAGACTCCATTAACAACCTGACCTCCATATGCTGCCACTCTGACTTGTGGGCTACAGTGACATTTTGGGTCTTCTGGAATTAGTGTCAGTTCAGAGCCAGTATCTAGTAATCCCCAAAAAGTCTGATGAACAGTCACTCTAGTAAAACAGTGTGGATCCTTTTGGGAAAGGCTGGGAGAAAGATTAACAGTACAAATTTTTGGCAGTGTGATGGGGTCCTTCCTCAAAGCGACCTGGCCTCCCCTTAATTCAAGGGATTTTGAGTCTGAAAACTCACTAAAGTCTGGGAACTGATTGAGGAGCCATGACAGTATTCTGGCGATTCAAGTTAGAATGCTGTTCACCTGATCTAGAATTCATCCACTTGTACAAATCAAGTAAATATTTATGTAGATAACCCATTTCAATCCTACGCACACCATGACTAAGTAGCCAATACCATAAGTCCATACAAGTCAGACGACTCTGATTACTGCTTTCACTCTGTTGTCCATTACAGTAACCACACACACCTTGTCTTTGTCATTTGAGTGCTGCCACTTGGCCTCTACCACCATGGGGTCCAATCAGCCCCACTGTAGTTAGGTGTCTTAATTCAGATAAGGCAGTTCCCACTGTCAAATCTGAGTTACACAGAATAGCAATCACAGCAGTCTTCGAGGATGCTGGGGGCTCCCTTCACAAATTTATTCCTCATTGTTGTGGTAAAAGAATGTGAGAGAATAAATTTATCTTATAGCAGCACTAGAAAACAGACAATTTGGTACTGAGAGTGGGGTGCTGCTCTAACAAATATCTAAAATGTGGAAGCAGTTTTGAAACTGAATGGGTAGAGGCTGGAAAAGTTTTCAGGTGTCTAATAGCAAAATCCAAGATTGCCTTGAAGAGACTGTTCATGGAATTATGGACATCAAAGACAATGCTGGCGAAGGATTACAAAGAGGTACGGAGAGCTATAACAAAGGAGATAGTGCATAGGGTGAGAAGCAGAGGCAGAGAAACGGCAGCAGCAGAACCAGGAGACTGGCGCAAGATTGTGGGGGCACCAACCCAGGAAGCGAGAGAGCTGAGGGCCTTTGGACAGGAGGCTTCCTTGCAGATTAGGGTGCCTTGGAACACTTATCAGTGGAGCAAGGCTTGCTGACTGGGAGCAAGAGAGCTGAGTGCCTTCAGACCGATGTTTACTGGTGGAGTGGCTGCCTTCAGGCATTATCAGTAGAGCTAAAGAGCTTTGGAACACTTGCCCGAACAGGGTAGACACCAGGCCAAGCCAAAAAGGCCCAAGAGGCCAAGGAATCAGGCAGCAGAAGCTGAAAAGACAAGAAACACGAGGGTCTCATCTCTAAAATCTACAAAGTACTTCAACATCTCAATAACAAAAAGACAATCCAATTAAAAAAATGGACAAAGGATATGAGCAGACACTTCAAAGAAGGCATTCAGGTGGCCAATAAACACATGAGGAAATGCTCAAGGTCATTAGCCTTTAGAGAAATGCAAATCAAAACTACAATGAGATACCATCTCACCCTGACAATACTGGCACTAATCCAAAAAACACAAAATAACAAATGTTGGGGAGGTGGCAAAGAGGCTGGAACTCTTACGCATTGCTGGCGGGAATGTAAAATGGTAATACCACTTTGGAAAATGATATGATGCTTCCTTAGAAAGCTAGAAATAGAAATACCATATGACCCAGCAATCCCACTCCTAGGAATATACCTGAGAGAAATGAGTGTCGTCACACCAATAGACATATGCCTTCCCATGTTCACTGCAGCACTATTCACAATAGCAAAAAGATGGAAACAACCTAAATGCCCATCAAGACATGAATGGATAAATTATGGTACATATACACAAGGGAATACTGTGCAACAATAAAGAACCGTGATGAATCCATGAAATGTTTCACAACATGGATGAATTTGGAGGGCACTATATTAAAAAAAAATATTGAGTGAAATAAGTCAGTCACAAAAGGACAAATATTGTATGAGACCACGATTATAAGAACTCAAGGTTTACACAGAAAAAAAAAAAATTCTGATGGTTACAAAGGTGGGGAGGGACGGGAAGGGAAAATCACAAACTAGGCAGTAGAGAAGTGTCAACTTTGGTGAAGGGAAAGACAACACACAATACAGGGGAAGTAAGCACAAGTGGACAAAGGCAAAAGCATAGAAGTTTTCTAGACAAATCCAAACACTTTGAGGGACTGAGCAGCTAAGGCTGGGGACCACACATCCCACTTTGGTGTGTAGTGTCCAAGGTCTTAAAAGCTTGCAAGCAGCCATCTAAGATACATCTATTGGTCCCACACCATCTAGAGAAAAGGAGAATGAAGAAAACCAAAGACACAAGGAAAATAGTTGGCCCAAGAGACTAAAGGACCACATGAACCAGAGACTCCACCAACCTGAACCCAGAAGAAATAAATTGTGCCTGGCTACTGCCACCGAATGCTATGACAGAGATCATGACAGAGAGCTCCAGGTAGAATAATAGAAATATGTAGAACAGAATTCAAATTCACAAAAAAAAAGACCAGACTTGCTGGTCTTACAAAGACTGGAGGAATCCCTAAGACTATGGCCTCCAGACACTGCTAACTCAGAACTGAAACCACTGCTGAAGCCCCTTTTCAAACAAAGATTAGACAGGCCTATAAAACAAAAAATAACACAAGTGAGGCAAGACAAGGCAGAAAGGGACAGGAACTGGATGAACGGGCCCAGCAAACCTGGGGTGGAAAGGGGAAGTGTGCTGTCACATTGTGGGAATTGCAACCAATGTCATAGGACACTATGTGTATAAATTTTGAATGAGTAATTAACTTGAGCTGTAAATTTTCACCTAAAGCATAATAAATTGTTTTAAAAAAGTAAAAAAACAAGCCAATAATGTTCAACTCTGTAAGAACTTCAGAACCATTCAAAGGTTCACAGCAATGATACAAACACAAAGTCAGGAAAAAGGTAACTTTAATATGATAGGAAAGCTTTGTCGGATTTTCTACTTGCCCATGCCTCAACTGCTCCCTGGTTAGGGGGCAGTCTTTTAGGGGTGGCAGCCCATAGTCTCACAGTGGGCTAGAGAAAAAGAGCTAAAGGAAAACATAGTAACGAACTAAAGAAAACAATGTTTTAATAAAATGACTGGAGTCCTTAAGTGGCACAAAAGGTTAAGCACTCAATTAGTAGGTGAAAAGCTGGCTATTTGAGCCCACCCAGAGGCACCTCAGAGACAATCCTGGCAATCTGCTTTCAAAAGGTCACTACCTCAAAAACCCTATGGAGTAGTTTCACCACATACATGGGGTCAGCGACTAACAATAACGAGAAAATGAGAACATCAATAAAGAGGTATAAATTATAAAAAGGAAGCAAACAAATTTTGCAAGTACAAAGTACAATAACCAAAATGAAAAATTCACTAGAGGATTTGAATAGCATTTCTCAGTGGATACGAGAAAGAGTCAGTGAACCTGGAATATCAGACAACTGAGATTATTGTCTGATAAACAAAAGAAAAAAGAACAAAGAAAGGTGAACAAAGCCAGATGGATTTATAGAACACCATTAAGTAGACCAACACATGCATTATGGGTACACCCAAAAGAGAACAGAGAAAGGGGTAAAAAGAATATTTTTAAAAATAATGGCTGACCTGGCCCAGACGGCTTCACAGCACAGTTCTACCACTTTCAGAGAAGAGATAACACCACTACTACTAAAGGTATTTCAGAGCATAGAAAAAGAAAGAATACTCCCAAACTCATTCTATGAAGCCTGCATATCCCTGATACAAAAACCAGCTAAAGACAGCACAAAAAAAGAAAATTACACACCTATTTTTTTATATCCCTCATGAACATGGATGCAAAAATCCTCAACAAAATTCTAGCCAAAAGAATTCAACTACATATCAAAAAAATAATTCACCATGACCAAGTGGGATTCATACCAGGTATGCAGGGATGGTTCAACATTAGAAAAACAATTAATGTAATCCATCAGATAAATAAAAGACGAGAATCACATGATTTTATCAATTGATGCAGAAAAGGCATTTGACAAATTCAACACCCAGTCATGATAAAAACTGTCAGCAAAATAGGAATAAAAGGAACATTCCTCAACATAATAAAGGGCATTTATACAAAGCCAATAGCCAGCATCACCCTAAATGGAGAGAGCCTGAAAGCATTCCCCTTGAGATCGGGAACCAGAAAAGGATGCCCTTTATCACCATTCTTAGCCAGCATTGTGCTGGAGGTCCTAGCCAGAGCACTTAGGCTAGATAAAGAAATAAAGGGCATCCAGATTGGCAAGGAAGAAGTAAAAGTATCTCTATTTGCAGATGACATGATCTTATACACAGAAAACCCTAAGGAATCCTCCAGAAAACTACTGAAACTAATAGAAGAGTTCAGCAGAGTATCGGGATACAAGATAAACATACAAAACTCAGTTGGATTCCTCTACACCAACAAAAAGAACATCGAAGAGGAAATCACCAAGTCAATGCCATTTACAGTAGCCCCCAAGAACATAAAATACGTAGGAATAAATCTTACCGGAGATGTAAAAGACTTATACAAAGAAAAGTACAAAACACTTCTGCAAAAAAACAAGAGACCTACATAAGTGGAAAAACATACCTTGCTCATGGACAGAAAGACTTAACATTATAAAAATGTCTATTCTACCAAAACCAATCTATAGACTTAATACAATTCCGATCCAAATTCCAACGACATTTTTTAATGAGATGGAGAAACAAATCAACAACTTCATATGGAAAGGCAAGAGGCCCCGGATAAGTAATGCATTACTGAAAAAGAAGAACAAAGTGGGAGGCCTCACTCTACCTGATTTTAAAACCTATTATACTGCCACAGTAGTCATAACAGCCTGATACTGGTACAACAACAGATACATAGACGAATGGAAAAGAATTGAGAATCCAGGCATAAATCTATCCACATAAGAGCAGTTGATATTTGACAAAGGCCCCAAAGCTATTTAATTGGGAAAAGACAGTCTTTTTAACAAATGGTGCTGGCATAACTGGATATCCATCTGCAAAAAAATGAAACAAGACCCATACCTCACACCACGCACAAAAACTAACTCAAAATGGATCAAAGACCTAAATATAAAATCTAAAACAATAAAGATCATGGAAGAAAAAATAGGGACAAAGTTAGGAGCCCTAATACATGGCATAAACAGTATACAAAACATTATTAACAATGCAAAAGAAAAACTAGATAACTGGGAGGGAGCTCCTAAAAGCCAAACAC
Organism: Loxodonta africana; assembly: GCF_030014295.1. Lineage (NCBI taxonomy): Eukaryota > Metazoa > Chordata > Mammalia > Proboscidea > Elephantidae > Loxodonta > Loxodonta africana. Next base: position 20,530,064 of record NC_087344.1, read on the forward strand.
CTATGCTCATCCAAAGACTTCACCAAAAGAGTAAAAAGATTACCTACAGACTGGGAAAAAGTTTTTAGCTATGACATTTCCAATCAGTGCCTGATCTCTAAGATGTACATGATACTGCAAAAAATCAACTACAAAAATACAACTAACCCAATTAAAAAATGGGCTAAAGATATGAACAGCCAATTCACTGAAGAAGACATTCAGGTAACTAACAGATACAAGAGGAAATGCTTATGATCATTAGCCATTAAAGAAATGCAAGTCAAAACTACAATGAGATTCCATCTCACTCCAGCAAGGCTGACATTAATTCAAAAAACACAAAATAATAAATGCTGGAGAGGTTGTCGAGAGACTGGAACACTTACACACTGCTGGTGGGAATGTAAAATGGTACAACCACTTTGGAAATTGATTTGGCACTTCCTTAAAAAGCTAGAAATAGAACTACCATAGGATCCAGCAATCCCACTCCTTGGAATATATCCTAGAGAAATAAGAGCCTTTACACGAACAGATATACGTACACCCATATTCACTGCAGCACTGTTTACAATCGCAAAAAGATGGAAGCAACCAAGGTGCCCATCAACGGATGAATAGATAAATTAATTATGGTTATTCACACAATGGAATACTATGCATCGATAAAGAACAATGATGAATCCATGAAACATTTCATAACATGGAAGAATCTGGAAGGCATTATACTGAGTGAAATTAGTCAGTTGCAAAAGGACAAATAGTGTATAAGACCACTATTATAAGAACTCGAGAAACAGTTTAAACAGAGAAGAAAATATTCTTTGACGGTTACGAGAGGGGCGAGGGAGGGAGGGCGGGAGAGGGGTATTCACTAATTAGATAGCAGATAAGAACTACTTAAGGTGACAGGAAAGACAGCACACAATACAGGCGAGGTCAGTACAACTGGACCAAAACAAAAGTAAAGAAGTTTCCTGAATAAACTGAATGCTTCGAAGGCGAGGGTTGGGGGTCCATGGTTTCCGGGGACATCTAGGTCAACTGGCATAATAAAATCTATTAAGAAAACGTTTTGCATCCCACTTTGGAGAGTGGTGTCTGGGGTCTTAAACGCTAGCAAGTGGCCATCTAAGATGCATCAATGGGTCTCAGCCCTCCTGGACCAAAGGAGATTGAAGAACACCAAAGACACAAGGTAATTACGAGCCCGAGAGACAGAAAGGGCCACATAAACCAGAGACTACATCAGCCTGAGACCAGAAGAACTAGATGGTGCCTGGCTATAACCGATGACTGCCCTGACAGGGAACACAACAGAGAACCCCTGAGGGAGCAGGAGAGCAGTGGGATGCAGACCCCAAATTCTCCTAAAAAGACCAGACTTAATGGTCTGACTGAGACTAGAAGGACCCCGGTGGCCATGCCCCCCAGACCTTCTGTTAGCCCAGGACAGGAACCATTCCCAAAGCAACTCTTCAGACAGGGATTGGACTGGACAATGGGATGGAGAGGGATGCTGGTGAGGATTGTGCTTCTTGGATTAGGTAGACAGGTGGCATCTCCTGCATGGAGGGTAGATGAGAGGGTAGAAGGGTTAGAAGTTGGCGAAATGGACACGAAAAGAGAGAGTGGAGGGAGAGAACAGGCTGTCTCATTACGGGGAGAGCAATTGGGAGTATGTAGCAAGGCGTATATAAGTTTTTGTGTGAGAGACTGACTTGATTTGTAAACTTTCACTTAAAGCACAATAACAATAAAAAAAAAATGTAATCCCCATGGTAACCACAAAGAACAAATCTAAAAACATATACCCAAAAGGAAATGAGAAGGGAAGCAAAACAAACAATGACAGAATTTGAATGCAGAAATAGACAATTCTACATTCAGAGTTGGAGATGTCAATATACCACTTTCAATAATAGACACAATATCTAGACAGAAGATCAATAAGAAAATAAGTGGATTTGCGTAACAACATAAAACGAGACTTCACAGACATATAGAACACTCCACCCAGCAACAGCAGCATATACATCCGTCTCTAATGCACATGGATTGTTCTCAAAGACAGACCATTTGTTAGGTCAAAAAAAAAAAAGTCTCAATATATTCAAAAAGATTGAAATTACAAACTATTATCTTCTCTGACCATATGCAGTGAAACTAAAAAGAAGTAACAGAAAGAAGAAATTTCACAAATATGTGGAATTAAACAACACACTGTTAAATAACCAATAAGTGATTTAAAAAGAAAATCCCGAGGGAAATTAGAAAATACTTAGAGATAAATAAAAACAAAGCCAAATCTAAGGGTGAAGATAGTGCTCAGAGGAAAATATACAGCATTAAATGCCCAAAAGAGATCTCTCAATTCAATAACCTTACATTACATCTTGACTAAACAGAAAAAGAATAAAAAAGTCCAAAAATACCACAAGGACAGAAATAATAGACTATAAACCAAAAAACCCCTTGCCGTTGAGTCAATTCTGACTCATAGTGACCCTATAGGTCAGAGTAGAACTGCCCCATAACTGCCAACCTTTAGGCTAGCAACTGAGCTCTTAACCACCGTGCCACCAGTATAGATAAATGAAATAAGGAATACAGAAAAAACTGACAGAATCAACAAAACAAGAATTTGGTTTTCTGAAAAGATCAATACAATTGACAAATCTTTAGCTAGACTGACCAGAGAAGCAAAAGCTAAAACCAGAAATGAATGTGGACTCATTACTATCGATCATACAGACATAAAGATTACAAGAGAACACAATGAACAACTGTACGCCAATGAATTAGATAATCTATGTAAAAGGGGAAATTCCTAGAAATGCACAAGTTACCTAAATTGACTCAAGAAGAAATAGAAAATTTCAACAGAACTGTAACAAGTAAAGAGATTTAATCAGTAATCGACATCATCCCAACAATGAAAAGATGAGGACCTGATGGCTTCTACCAAACATTCAAAGAAGAATTTATATCAATCTTACTAAAACTCCTCCAAAAATAAGTGAGAACTCTTCCTAACTCATTCGCTGAGGTAAGCATTATTCTGATGCCAAAGCCAGATACAGACATGATGGGGGCAAGGTAGGGGATGACAAACCAATATCCCCCATGAATACAGTTGCAAAAATACTCAACAAAATACTGTAAAACCAAATCCAACAGCATATTAGAAGAATTATGCATCATGACCAAGTGAAGTTTACCCCAAAAGGCAAGGATAATGAAACAGTAGAAAAACAACGTAATACACATCAATAATACAAACGAAAAAAAAAAAAATACACATGATAATTTCAATTGATAATGACAAAGTATTTCACAAAATTCAGTATCTTTTGATAATAAAAAACACTCAACAAGGGAAATCAAAGGGAAGTTTCTTAACATGATAATAAGCATTCATGAAAAACCCACAACTAGCATCATATTAAGGAGCCCTGGTGGTGTAGAGCTTAAGTGCCCATCTGTTAACCAAAAGGTGAGCAGTTCAAACCTACCAGCCGCTCCACAGGAGAAATATGTGGCAGTCTGCTTCCATGAAGATTTACAGCCTTAAAAATCCTATAAAGTAGTTCTATTGTATCCTAAAGGGTCGCTATGGTATGGAACGATATGATTCACTATGATTCTGAGAAGCAAGAACGCTCCTTAGAGACGAGGATGGCAAGACTTCACCTTGCTTGCTTTGGACAGGTTAGGTTATCAGCAGAGACCAATCCCTGGAGAAGGACATCATGCTTGGTAAATTAGAGGGTCAGTGAAAGAGAGGAAGACCCTCAACAAGATGAAGTGACACAATGGCTGCAACAATGACAGAGAGGTTGTGACAATGGGCTCAAGCATAGCAACAATTGTGAGGATGGCACAGGACTGGGCAGCATTTTGTTCTGTTGTACATGAGGTCGCTCTGAGTCAGAACAGATCTGAACAACTTTCAACACTGTACTGGATGTCACAGCCAGAGAAATTAAGCAGAAAAAATAAACTGAAGGCATCCAATTCTGATAGGAAATAAAACTATCTCCATTTACAGATGATGCCCGAATGCTCCTTAGAAGCACCTTGCTTGCTTTGGACCTGTTACCAGGAGGGACCAGTCCCTGGAGAAAGACATGATGCTTGGTTAAGTAGAGGGTCAGCGAAAAAGAGGACCCTCAGTGAGATGGATTGCTGCAACGATGGGCTCAAGCGTAACAATGACTGTGAGGATGATGCAGGGCCTTGCGGTGTTTCATTCTGTTGCACACACGGTCACTATGAGTCAGAACCTACTCGACGCACCTAACAACATTTACCGATGACGTAGTCATATAGATAAAAAAAATCTTAAAACATCCACAAGAAAGCATCCAGACCTAAAAAGGATTTCAACAAATTTGCAGGGTACAATATTAACACGTAAAACTCAGTTGTTTTTCTGTGTACCATTAATCAACAAGCAAAAAAGAATGAAGTTGATCCCTATACTTCATATCATGTTCAAAAATTAATTTAAAAGATATCAACAACCTAGATATAAGAACTAAAACCATAAAAGCAATGTTTATTTAATAGTGCCAAAACCAAACTTCTCAATGTCCTCAAAAAATTGAATCGTTAAATTATTACAGTATATTCCATCCAGAGAACAATATACAGTAATTAAAGGGAATAAAAACCCATGGAGTTCTCCCAAAGTAAATCTGAACTTAAGGAATTGGCATTTAAAGTTCATATAGTGCTTTTCTGTTTCTAACATAAAAACCATCAAAATTCAAATGTGTATTAAAAAAGGAAAAAAACAAACTCATTGCTGTTGAATCCATTCCAACTCCTTCAACCCCATAGGACAGAGTAGAACTGCCCCAAAAGGGCTTCCAAGGATGTGATCCTTACAGATGCAGACTGCCACACCTTTCTCCTGAGGAGTAGCTGCTGAGTTAGAACCATGGACATTTTGATTAGCAGCAGAGCGCTTATCCACTAAGCCACTAGGGCTCCTTTCAAATGTATATATTTGGGGATATACACATAAGTGAAAAAATACAAACAAAAGCAAACAACTGATCCTCAAAAACAGTAAGAGGGCAGAAGGGGATTGTGACTAAAAATCAACTCATGGGGGACAGCCAAGAACAAATATCTAGCCATTACATGGATGTTCATTTTATATTTCACTGAGCTGTACATTTAGTATAAATTTTTCTGCATGTATGTAAAAAATTCTAATAAAATTTAGAAATGGAAAGAAACATCCACAATCTTAAAACGGGCATATACAAAAAATTTACATCAAAGAACACAGAGTGAAAAGTTCACTTTCCCAGAAAAGCAGATGAAAAACAAGGATATCCGTTACTTCACTCCTAGCCAACCATATCCTAGCGATTTTAACCAGTATCTTCCCCTCAAGAAAAAAGGAAAGGGTTAAACATTTTAAAGGGAAAAAACCACAGCCCATTCTATTTTATACCAAAAATCAAACCAAACCCAGTGCCGTCAAGTCAATTCTGACTCATAGCGACCCTACAGGACAGAGTAGAACTGCCCCATAGAGTTTCCAAGAAGTGCCTGGTAGATTCGAACTGCCAATCCTTTGGTTAGCAGCCATTGCACTTAACCACTACGCCACCAGGGTTTCCATTCTATTTTATAGATTAAGTAATTATGTATTCACAACTCCAAAAGAATATACAGACCATTATAGGACAGAAATTTTAGCCCTGGTGGCACAATGGTTAAGTGCTCGGCTGCCAACTGAAAGGGCAGTGGTTTGAACCCACCAGTGGCTCTGCAGGAGAAAAGACCTGGTGATCTGCTCCCATAAAGATTACAGCCTAGGAGACCCTATGAGGTAGTTCTACTCTGTCACACAAGATCACTATGAGTTGGAATCAACTTAACAACATATACACTAGTACCAAGCAGTTGGAAAATAAAAAGCATAGTGTATTTTAGTGAAAATAAAAAGGGCAAGGAGTGGAATTAAGCAAATGGAAGATCCTAATAAAAAATTATTCAACGACATCCAATCAACTACAACAAATGAAGAGAGCACCCTTTTAGACCACTGTTCTACCCAAATAGATCTTATTTCCAAAGAACTTCCAAAAAACTCCAATTTTATTTTTCTTAGAACTTTACAAAAATTACTTCAAAAATTTATATGGAAGCACAAATGTCCACAAATAGCCAAAATATTCTAAGGAACACTGTACAGGGATTGCTGAAACACACACGCACACACACATATATACATATATATATGTATATATATATACACACACACTTACAAATAGCTGTGTGTGTGTATAGCTATGACAAATCAATATAAGAGTATACAAATAGATTAATGGAAAAAAAGTAAGTGCAGTCATGCACCGCATAAGACCCATTCAGGGGGCAGTCTATCGCATATCTGTTGCATGAGGGTTTTTTTTTTTAAGGGAAAGCAGCTCTCCTTTTATTATTTCCCCCTAATAGTTTTAAAGACCCGAAACCCTACTCTTGCGGCACTGATGGGCAAGGTGTGGGTGGGGATGGCGCAGCTCTGGCTGGGCTACTGCTAGCGCAGGAGGAAACAGGTTTGGGAGCAGGCTCTCAGGCTTTGGCCTATAGGCAGGCAGGTGGCAGCTGCAGGCCGGGCTGTTCCTGCTCTTCAAGCAGGCAGAAGAGCAGGGGTGGGGCTGGGAGCTCTCCACTTCCTCCTTCTTTACTTCCTCTTGCTGTACTCCAGCTGCCCCTCTCAGCCTGCTGCCCACTTCTCCAGCCTCCACCAGCAGCTCCAACAACACCAGCAGCAGCAGTGGCGATAAGGATGACTTGACTGGAAGGGGGCACCCAAAAGGTTTTAATAAGGCTTTACAGGGGTTGCCATAACCTGGGGACTGCCTGTATGAAGGAAACCTTTCTTTTCTCCCTGGCTGCTTTTAAAATTTTCTCTTTATCTTTGGTTTTGGCAAGTTTGATGATAATATGTCTTGGTGTTTTTGTTTTTGGATCAATCTTAAATGGGGTCTGATGAGCATCTTGGATAGATATCCTTTCGTCTTTCATGATGTCAGAGAAGTTTTCTGTCAGGAGATCTTCAATTATTTTCTCTGTGTTTTCTGTCCTCCCTCCCTGTTCTGGGACTCCAGTCACACGCAAGTTATCCTTTTTGATAGAGTTCCACATGATTCTTAGGGTTTCTTCATTTTTTTAAATTCTTTTATCTGATTTTTTTTCAGCTATGTTGGTATTAATTCCCTGGTCCTCCAGATGTCCCAGTCTGCATTCTAATTGCGTGAGTCTGCTCCTCTGACTTCCTATTGCGCTGTCTAATTCTGTAATTTTATTGTTAATCTTTTGGATTTCTGCATGCTGTCTCTCTATGGATTCTTGCAACTTATTAATTTTCCACTATGTTCTTGAATAATCTTTTTGAGTTCTTCTACTGTTTTATCAGTGTGTTCCTTGGCTTCTTCTGCAGTTTGCCTTATTTCGTTTGTGATGTCTTGAAGCATTCTGTAAATTAGTTTTTTATATTCTGTATCTGATAATTCCAGGATTGTATCTTCATTTGGGAAAGATTTTGATTCTTTTGTTTGGGGGGTTGTAGAAGCTGTCATGGTCTGCTTCTTTATGTGGTTTGATATGGACTGCTGTCTCCGAGCCATCACTGGGAAACTAGTTTTTCCAGAAAATCCGCTAAAAAAAAATGCAGTCAGATCCCTATCAGAACTGCCTTTGGATTATAACCGCCACCTTGTTCCCTGTAAGGATGAAAGTCTGAGATTTGGATCATATATGCTTGGCTGTAGCTGGTTCTGTGTTTTTAGTCCAATTAGGGGTGGATTTTTGGTCCCTGGTTTTTTTGTGGTTCCTTCTCTGAGGCCGGAAGAGTGGGTTAGGAAAAGACCAAAAGAAAAAAAAAGAAAAAAAGGGGGGAAAGCAAAGCCGCCGCGGAGCCGGAGACGTTCTCCCTCTGGCTCAGGAAATTCCGATGTTAATGAAGCCACCTGGGGAGGGTGGGGGAGGGATCAGAGAGATAGGAGAGTAGCACGTCAGAACATAGCCAGAGTTGCTTGTCTTGCTTGGAATGACTATTTTATCTGAGATTCCCGAGGGGCATGTCGCCTATGTGTGCTGGCTGTGTGGAGATTGCCCCCGGGGATCTGGCCCACTGAAGCCGTGGTCCGATCCTCCGTTGCCAGTCCCACGCCCAACATCAAGGTTCCCCTGCTGGGACGGTGCTCTTCCGACTCCAAAATCAGTCGCTGCCTCCCGGGGACTTCTTGTCCTGCCCGCCGTGTCGTCGCACCACCTCCGCAGACCGGCTGGGCCCCCTCCCGGGGTTAGTTCAGGGGAGTGGAGCAGCTCTCCGTGCTTGTGCCTTGACAGCGCCCAGTCAAAAGCCCGGCGTCAAGATTCCCCGGCTGGGACGCTGCTCTCCCAGCTCCAAGACCAGTCACTTCCTCCCGGGGACTTCTCCCACCGGCTGCATTGCCACGCCACCCGCACGGACCGGCTGGGCCCTCTCCCGGGGTTAGTTCAGGGGTGTAGGGCTGCGCCCCTTGTTTGCGCCGTCAGCTCCCCTGGGCCCTGCCCTAAATCAGGCGCCAAAGGTTACCTGACTGGGACGCTGGCTCCAGGCTCCAAAAACAATTGCTGCTTCCCCATATTTGTTCGTTTTCCGTCTCTAAATCTGTGTTTGTTTTTCAGGGTTCGTAGATTGTTATGTATGTGATCGATTCACTTGTTTTTCCGAGTCTTTGTTGCAAGCCGGATCCGAGGTAGCGTCTATCTAGCCTGCCGTCTTGGCCCCGCCTCCCCTGGTGTTGTATTCTTAAAAAAAAAAATTCAAGATCCATTTTGAAGTACAATGCTGTCAGTGACAGGATAATATCCATAAATGCACAAGGGAGATCAGTTAATACAACTCTTATTCATGTTTACACACCAACCATTAATCCCAAAGATGAAGAAATTGAAGATCTTTACCAACTTCTGTAGTCTAAAATTGATCAAACATGCAATAAAGACGCATTGACTATTAATGGTGATTGGAATGCAAAAGTTGGAAACAAAGAGGAAAGATTGGTAGTTGGAAAATATGGCTTGGTGATAGAAACAATGCCAGAGATCACATGATAGAATTTTGCAAGACCAATGACTTATTCACTGCAAATGCCTTTTTTCAACAACATAAAATGGCTACCATACACATGGACATCACCAGATGAAATACACAGGATTCAAATCGACTACATCTGTGGAAAGAGAAGATGGAAAAGCTCAACATCATCAGTCAGAACAAGGCCAGGGGCTGACTGTGGAATAGACCATCAGTTGTTCATAACAAGATCAAGTTGAAGGTGTAGAAAATTAGAGCAAGTCCATGAGAGGCAAAATACAGTCTTCAGTATATCCCACCTGAATTTAGAGACCATCTCAAGAATAGATTTGACACATTGAACACTTATGACCAAAGACCAGACAAATTGTGGAATGTCGTCAAGGATATCACACATGAAGAAAACAAAAGGACATTAAAAAGACAAGAAAAAAAGAAAAGACCAAAATGGATGTCAGAAGAGACTCTGAAACTTGTTTCTGAAGTTAGAGCAGCTAAACGAAATGGAAGAAATGATGAAGTAAAAGAGCTGAACAGAAGATTTCAAAGGGGGCGTTGAGAAGATAAAGTAACTACTATAATGAAATGTGTAAAGATTTGGAGTTAGAAAACCAAAAACAATTTCTCAGCATATTTCGGGATTTCTCAAGCTGAAAAAACTGAAGAAAAAATGCAATTTTAAGGATTCTATAGTCAAAATATTGAAGGTCCCAGGAAGCATTAAAAGAAGATAGAAAGGATACACGCAGTCAGTGTACCAAAAAGAATTGCTTGACATTCATACATTTCAGGAGGTACCATATCCTAAAGAACAATTGGCCTTGAAGGGAAAAGCCCAAGGTACACTGAAGGAATTGGAGACAAACAAGGCTCCAGGAGTTGACAGAATACCAGTTGAGATGTTTCAACAAAGGGGTGCAGTGGTGAAGGTGCTCACTTGTCTATGCCAAGAAATTTGGAAGACAGCTACCTGACCAACTGACTGGAAGAGATCCATATTTGTGCCCATTCCAAAGAAAGATGATCCAACAGAATGTGGAAATTACCAAACAATATCATTAATATCACCCGCTAGTAAAATTCTGCTGAAGATAATTCAAAAGCAGTTGCAGTAATACCTCCACAGGGAACTATCAGCAGTTCAAGCCCCATTCAGAAGAGGTCATGCAACAAGGGATCTCATTGCTGATGTCAGATGGATCTTGGCTGAAAGTATAGAATGCCAGGAAGATGTTTACCTTTGTTTTATTGACCATGCAAAGGAATTCAATTGCGTGGATCATAACAAATTAAGGATAACATTGAGAAGAATGGGATTTCCAGAACACTTAATGGTGCTCATGTGGACAGAATCTGTACATAATCCAAAAGGCAGTCATTCAAACAGAACAAGGGCATGCTGTGTGGTTTAAAATCAGGAAAGATGTGGATCAAGGCTGTACTCTTTCACCATACTTATTCAATCTGTATGCTGAGCAAATAATCCAAGAAGCTGGACTATATCAAGAAGAATGTAACATCAGGAGTGGTGAAAAACTCAACCTGCAACATACAGATGACACAACCTTGCTTGCTGAAAGCAAAAAGGACTTGAAGCACTGATGAAGTTCAAAGACCACAGCCTTCAGTATGGATTACATGTCAACATAAAGAAAACGAACTCCTCACAACTGGACCAATTAGAAATATCATGATAAACAGAGGAAGGATGGAATTTGCCAAGGATTTTGTTTTAGTTGGATCCACAATCAATGCCCATGGAAGCAGCAATCAGGAAATCTCCTGCAAAAGACCTCTTTAAAGTGTTAAAAAACAAGGATATCACTTTGTGGGTTCAGGTGCACCAGACCCCAGCCATGGCATTTTCAATCTCCTCATATGCATGCAAAAGCTGGAAAATGAATAAGGAAGACCAAGGAAGAGTTGATGCCTTTGGTTTATGGTGCTGGGGAAGAATAGTGGATACACCATGGACTGCCAGAAGAACAAACAAATCTGTGTTGGAAGAAGCACACTCAGAATGCCCCCTAGAAGGAAGTATAGAGAGACTTTGTCTGATGTACTTTGGACATGTTATCAGGAGTAACCAGTCACTGGAGAAGGACATCATGCTTGGCAAAGTAGGCAGTGAGTAAAAGAGAGGAAGACCCTCAACAAGATGGATTGACACAGTAGGTTTAAAGATGGCTGAACCATAGCAAAGATTGTGAGAAAGGTACAAGACTGGACAGTGTTTCATTCTGTTGTATATAGGATCATTTTGAGCTGGAACCTACTCGAAAGCACCTAAAAATGACAATTAACAACAGGTTCAGGGGGAAATAGTGACCCTGTGTGATTGAGCATTATAACTGGATATGATGCCTAAGTCTGTGGCAGCCATTCCTGGCCATGAGGGTAACCATTCCTAGGATGAAGGTACCTTGTTGAAGCCCCTCATGGAAGAATAAAAAGGAATTTATTTATTTATTTTTTTTTTGAATTCTGTATCTCTGAAGTTCTTGTAATGAAAGTTAACTCTATTGTTTATGTATTTTAGAGTGAAGGTTTATATTTTCTTACTAGAAGCAAAGCCTTCTAATAAGATTCAATTATCACAGTCATCTGAAGCCACTGAGATAATCCAAATATGCCAATTTTATACATTATGTAGGGGAAATTGTGGTTCAGTGGTAGCATTCTCACCTTCCATCGAGAGACGCAGTTTCGATTTTTGGTCAATAAACCCCATGTGCCACCACAACCTGTCTGTCCGTGGAGCATTGAGCATTGTTATGATGCTGACTAGGTTTCAGTGGATCTTCCACATTAAGGTTAACTAGGAAGAAAGCTCTGGCTATCTTCTCCCAAAGAAATCAGCCAGTGAGACCCTGGGGATCACAATGATTCTACCCATTATGGATGGGGCTGCCATGAGTCAAGTGCCAAGGTGATGGCAGCTAGCAACAACACCCAGTACAAAAATAAATGATTAAACTGAGTATGGTGGATGCTAACGTCACCCGGACACACATGTTTTACCAACGACATGTCATAGTAATATCTAAATTTGGGCATAAAGGGTCAGCTCTCTGGTCTCACAGTGGGATTAAGCCTGATTTCCATTCACATGACTCAATCCATGGCATCAGGCGGAAGCTAGTCTCTAGCTTTTCCCACAGCCTTGTCTGCATGCTTTCCCTACCCTTCTACCGTCTCCTGCTTTCTTTATTCTGAGACTGTGCCACAGAAATAAATCAACCCTGCCTCAGGCTCCGCTTCTATGGAAGTTGCCCAAAGAGACTCAGCTTAGAGAATTAAAATAATTTGTCAAACAACACAGAGCTACACAAAGAATAAAGTCAAATTTCAAACCTAAGTTGAATTGCACTTAGCCATTATGTTGTGTTGTCATTTTAAAAGAACGTGGTAATGGGAGAGTCAGGCATTCTGCCTCACATGTATTCTTTTCCCTTTGATGCCATCTAGAAATCCAAGCTGAAAGTGGTAAGATAATCACTGAAAAGCAGTTATGCTCCTGAAAATTTTTGTCAAAGCCCCCTTCACATCCCTGTTTCTCAGGCTGTAGACAAAGGGGTTCATCATGGGAGTGACCACAGTATACATCACTGAAGCTACTGCAGTCTTCCTGGAAGAGTGTGTAAATGCAGCACTAACATACGTGCCTAAGCCCGTCCCATAAAACAAGGAAAAAACTGAGAGGTGAGACCCACAGGTAGAAAAAGCTTTATACTTTCCACCTGCTGATGGCATTCTCAAAATGGAGAAAGCAATTTGTATATAAGACAAAATGATCCCGCAGAGAGGAACACCACATAATATGGTAGCTGCAAAATACGAGAAGATGTTATTGAGGAGGGCATCAGAACAGGCAACCTCAATGACCTGAAGAACTTCACCAAAAAAGTAAGGAATTTCCGGATCTGGGCCCAAGGACAGTTGCAACACCATCAGACTGCGGAACAAGGCATTTGTGATGCTAATGAACAAGGAAAGTAGAAACAGCAGGCCACAGAGGCGAATGTTCATGATGACTGTGCATGTCAGTGGGTGACAAATTGCTACATAGCGGTCATAGGCCATTACTCCCAGGAGAAAATTTTCCAAAGCACCAAAAATCAGGACAAAGCAGAGCTGGGTGAGGCAGCCTGCATAAGTGATGCTCTGATTCTGTGTTTGGAGGTTCACCAGCATCTTTGGGATCGTGGCTGTGCTCAAACAGATGTCAGTGAAAGACAGATTGGCAAGAAAGAAATACATGGGGTTGTGGAGGTAGGAGTCAAAGGTGACAGCCAGGACAATAAGTAGGTTTCCCAGGACAGCGATCACATACATGGACAAGAACAGGCTAAAGAGGAGGGGCTGCAGTTCTAGATCCTCTATCAGTGCCAGGAGAAGGAATTTTGAAATATCTGTTTTATTTCTGGGTTCCATATTGTTGATGAATGATGGAAAAGATATGATAAGACAGTAAATGCATGGTTCCTGGAACAGCAGCCACTGCATCACCAGAGGCAAAAATCATCTTGGGAAAGAACAAAAGGAATAAAGAGGAAAACAAATGGGATGTCTTCATTATACATACTTTGTTACTTAGAAAATAAACAGATGTCGATACAGCAGAGAATTCTGGAAAGGGGCAAAATTGCGGCCATGGTTTTTGTTGTGTTTTTGCGCAATCTGCTGGCATGATCTTTTATATATTAGGTAATTTTACAAAAACAAACAGATAGGGAAGTAGCCTAATGTGTCTGTCTGGGCCTCCAACTCCTTCATCATAGTTGAGAGGCAGACAACAGAGTTAATATGAAAGTGTGTTAAGAACCGGAGATGGAAGGGTAAAGTGAAGCAGTCCCCTTCCCCACAAGAATGCAGGTAAATGTCAGACAATTCTGTTATAGTCATCCTGTTTGCTCAGGAAGAACAGGGCCCCTGCCCTTACAGAGAGAAGGAGGCTAATGGAATGAGAGTTGCTTGAACATTGATGCTAAGATGCAAGGAAAAATGTCAGAATATTTCTGGCAGATAGGCAGAAGTTCTATGGGTTACTTGGTTCCAATCATTTTATGCATATACTCTATTCACATCTTCACCTGGATGAATCTGTATTAAAATAACCGTCCTTATTTCCAGACATTAGCTAAGCCATTTTTAGTTACCTGGTGACAGCACTGAGGAATGATTACACCTGCCCTGGATGGTGAAGTTGGAAGATATGTCCTCAGGAAAGGCAAAGGAGCTAAATGAGGCATGAGGTCTCAGAGTAAGAAGCATCACTGGTGGGTGGAGTCTCAGGTGTGCCTGCTTCCTGACTATGGGAGGGCTGTTGAGTGAAGTGCTCACAGCAGACTATTTGCAGTCTGTATGTCCCTTGGGGCTCAATAACCAAAGCTCCTCATTAACCACTTTTATTGTCATTCTGATCCCAGGGCAATGCAAATCTGTAAAGACCAAGACAATAGGAGACAGCCAAATTGGAAAAGAAAAGAAACACTACATCTATTCACAAATGACATGACACTTGTTATAGAGTGAACTGTGCCCCACAAAAATGTGCGTATCAGTTTGGCTGGGCCATGATTCCTAGTATTGTGTGATTGTCCACCATTTTGTCAATTTATGTGATTTTCTATGTGTTATAAATCCTGCCTTTATGATGTTAATCAGGGTGGAGGGGCAGCAGTTGTGTTAATAAAGCAGGGCTCAATCCACAGGATTGGATTGTATCTTGAGCCAGTTTCTTTTGGGATATAAAAAAGAGATGCAAGCAGAGAGACAGGGGGAACTTATACCACCAAAAAAGCAGTGCCGTAAGCAGAGTGCATTCTTTGGATGCAGGGTTCCTGCAAGGAGAAGCTCCTAGACCATGGGAAGATTGATGAGAAGGAGTTTTCTCTAAGCCAAGAGAGAGAGAAAGTTTTCCCCTGGGACTAACACCCTGAATTTGGACTTTTAGCCTACTTTACGGCACTGGGTTGGGTTACTGGGTTACTGTGAGGAAATAAATTTCTCTTTGTTAAAGCCATCCACTAGTACTGTTATAGCAGAACTAGATAACGAAGACATCCATATATATATATATATATATATATATATATATATATATAAAATATGTTGTTGTTGTTAGGTACTGTCAAGTTGGTTCCAACTCATAGCAACCCTATGTACCATAGAACAAAACACAGCCTGATCTTTCGCCATGCTCACATTCGTTGTTATGCTCGAGCCCATTGTTGCAGCCACTGTGTCACTCCATCTCATTGAGGGTCTTCCTGTTTTTCACTGACCCTGTACTTTACCAAGCATGAAGACCTTCTCCAGGGACTGATCCCTCCTGACAACATGTCCAAAGTATGTAAGACACAGCTTCGCCATCCTTGCTTCTAAGGAGCATTCTGGTTGTACTTCTTCCAAGACAGATTTTTTTGTTCTTTTGGCAGTCCCTGGCATATTCGATATTTTTCACCAACACCACAATTTAGAGACGTCAATTCTTCAGTCTTCCTTATCCACCATCTAGCTTTCAGATGCGTATGATGCAATTGAAAGTACCATGGCATGGGTCAGGTGCACCTTAGTCTTCAAGGTGAAAGCTTTGCTTTTCAACACTTTAAAGAGGTCCTTTGCAGGAGATTTGACCAATGCAATGTATTTTTTGATATCTTGACTGTTGCTTCCATAGGTATTGATTCTGGATCCAAGTAAAATGAGATCCTTGACAGATTCAGTCTTTTCTGTTTGTTGTGATGTTGCTTATTGGTCCAGTTGTGAGGATTTTTGTTTTATATTGAGATGTAATCCATACCGAAAGCTGTGGTCTGTTGATAATTCTGCTGAATTACCTTTCTTTGGAATGGGCACAAATATGATCTCTTCCAGTTGTTTGGCCAGGTAGCTGCCTGTCTTCCAAATTCCTTGGCATAGACAAGTGAGTGCTTCCAGTGTTGCATTCATTTGTTGAAACATCTCAATTGGTATTCTATCAATTTGTGGAACTTTGTTTTTCACCAATGCCTTTGGTTCAGCTTGGTGTTCTATTGACTATGCAAAGGCATTCAACTTTGTGGATCATAACAAGTTATGGATAACATTTAGAAGAATGGAAATTCCAGAACACTTGATTTTGCTCATGAGGAACCTATACATAGATCAAGAGACAGTCTTTTGAGCAGAACAAGGGGACACTTTGTGGTTTAAAGTCAGGAAAGGTGTGCTTCAGGATTGCATCCTTTCACCATACTTATTCAATCTGTATGCTGAGCAAATAATTTGAGAAGACTGTATCAAGAAGACGGAGGCATCAGAATTGGAGGAAGACTCGTTAACAACCTGCATTATGCAGATGACACAACCTTTGCTTGCAGAAAGTGAAGAGGACTTGAAGTACTTACTGATCAAGTTCAAAGACCACAACCTTCAGTATGGATTACATCTCAATACAAAGAAAGAAAAAATCCTCACAACTGGACCAATAAGGAACATAATGATAAACAGGGAAAAGACTGAGGTTATCAAGGATTTCATTTTACTTGGATCCGCAATCAAGACCCATGGAAGCAGCTGTCAAGAAATCAAAAGACACATTGCATTGGGCAAATCAGCTGCAAAAGATCTCTTTAATGTTTTGAACAGCAAAGATTTCACCTTGTAGACTAAGTTGCGCCTGACCCGATCCATAGTGTTTTCAATCACCTCCTATGCATGTGAAAGCTGGACAATGAATAAAGAAGACCAAAGAAGAACTGACCCCTTTAAATTGTGGTGTTGGAGAAGAGTATTGGATATACCATGAACTGCCAAAAGAACGAACAAATCTGTCTTGGAAGAAGTACAACCAGAATGCTCCTTAGAAGCAAGAATGGTGAGACTACATCTCACATACTTTGGACATGTTGTCCAGAGGGATCAGTCTCTGGAAAAGGACATCATGCTTGGTAAAGTAGAGGGTCAGCAAAAAAGGGGAAGACCCTCAATTAGATGGATTGACACAGTGGCTGCAACGATGGGCTTAAGCGTAACAATGATTGTAAGGATGGCACAGGACCAGGCAGTGTTTCGTTCTGTTGTACATAGAGCCACTATGAGTCAGAACTGACTCGATGTCACCTAACAACAGAACATCTGCATTAGAAAAGATATCTGTTATGTAATGTCACCATACATGATGTAAAAAAATACAGCATTTTTTGTCAATGAATTACTGCTACACCCAGCAACACGATTGAATTTCAAAAAGCATAATCAGGATACAAAATTCATACATTAAGATTTATCTATTAACAAGTTTAGAAAGAGACAAATTTGTAAATTCGATAGGGATAAACCTAGAGGTGACTAAAAATAATCATTAATTCCATTGCCAGTTTTATAAAGAAAATATGATCTAATACTGCCAATTTCACATGTTTATTAGCTTCCTAAAGCCCATAAAAAGGTACCACAAAGTAGGTGGCTTAAAATATGGAAAAAATTGTTGTGTCACAATTCTGGAGATTGGAGGTCTGAAATTCATGGTGTCAGGAGGCTATTGTCTTTCTGAAGGCTCTAGGGAAAGATTCTTTCTTGTTTCTCACAGTTTCTGGTATCCCCAGGCATTCTTTGGCTTGCAGCTGCACCATAACTCTTCCTCTGTGTTCAGATGACCATCCTTCCTCTGTCTCTGTCTCTTTTATAAGGATACCACTTATCGGATTTGAACCCACTCTATTCCATTATGACCTCATGTTACCTTAACTGATAACAGCTTTGAAGAACCTATTTCTGAACAAGATCCCCTTCAAAGGTACTAGGGAATTAGGGCTTTTTGGAGGATGTAATTCAGTCCATAATAAAAAGATTCAACAAATTGAAGAACATCAGAGAAAATGACAAATACGGAATTCAAGATAGTGTTTGCCACCAGGAGGGCAGAAGGCAAGAACACAGGGAGACCTTTCAAATGGTTTGTATGGTGATGTCATTGCTTTATTTTTTAAACTAGGTCACAGGCATATGAGTTTTCATTATATTACTATTCTTTAAGAACTATAGATACGTTTTACACACTGTTTTACATATTGTATTTTAATAAATAAAATTGGAAATATTTCAATGTCCAGATTCTTTCATATTCCAGGTTCTAAATACGTTCTCCCATATTCTTCTACGATTAAAGTCCCTAAGCCTGCCAACTCTCCTTTTCCACTGTCCTATTTTATACAAAATGTCTTCCTCAAAATAAAGTCCATCTCTGCAAAAAAACTTTTCCTCACAAATACACTTCAAAAAGTTTTATATGAGATCCCTAATAGTATGGCCAGCCCACTATGACTTCAATGATTTAATTAATTTTACTCAACTGTATTTCTTTGTATTGGCTCTACTATATCAAACAATGACTCCACTAGAGATGACAAAGAAAAATTGCAAAATAAGGTAAGTAAGGAGAAAACTAAAAGCTTCCATACACTCTTATCAATACATCAATGAGAAGGAATTAAAGCAAATAAGGTTTCAGAAACATTATTTCCCTTTTCCCTGCCTTTTCAATAATTTATCATTTCATTATATTACTAAGACAAATAAAAGCTGCTGATAGATATTATGATACATGTAAACCAGCAAAACTTCTGAGGTAAGGTGTAGAAATATGTGAGAGCAAGAAATAACAAGCCTAATAAATAATGGCAACATATGGAACACATGTGTCTTAGTTAAATTTTATTGAATGTTATATGCCAGGCATTGTATTAAATGCTTGTAATAGTTACAGGGGTTATCCTTCCAACAGGCTAAGGCTCTCATAGTAATTATTTGTTCCCCAAACAGAAATTTGATTAAGAAGGGATATATGATGCTATTCTCAGTGATGAGATGGGAGGAGACATCTTCTGTATGGAAAGGTCTATTAACAATAGATCTACTATCAACAATAGGTTCAGGGACAAATGGTCAGTTTTGTGGCTCTGAGTATCACGTCTGGATATGATACCTGACTGTTGCAGCCATTTGTCACCATGAGGGGAACCATTGCTAGGCGAAACCATCTCAAGGGGAATGAATGAATCCCTACTGTAATGTTCCAGTACATTTCTTAACTCTGAAGTCTTTGTAATGAAAGATAATGCTCTTTATTGTGGGAGCATATTAAAGTCAGTGTTTATATTTTCTAATTACAACTGATGGCTTCCTCACTGATAAGGTTTAATTATATCACAATCATTAGAAACCACTGAGATAATCTAATTATGCCAATTTTATAGATTATGAAGGGGAACAGCGGTGGTTCAGTGGTAGAATTCTCGCCTTCCATGTGAAAGATCCATGCTTGATTTTTGGCCAGTGCACCTCAGGCATTGTTACTGGAGACTCGTGTGTTGCAGTGACGCTGAAAATTTTTCAGCAAAGCTTCCAACTAAGATAAACAAGGAAGAAAGACCTTGTAATCTGCTCATAAAAAATCGGCCAAAAAAGACACTATGGATAATAATGGTATGATCCTGTTGTGTCATGAGTTGATGGCTAACTTAGCAGCATATAAAATGAACAACAACAATAGACAATAAAATGGAGCACGGTGGATGCCGATGTTATCTTAAACACATATAGTTTACCAGTGACGTGTATTGGTAAGAACTATATTGACACAAAAATTCAGCTCCCTTGACTGCCATTGGGATTAACTGGATTTCCATTCTCATGGCTCTATTCATGGGATCAGGCTGAAGCTAGTCTCTAGCTATGCCTAGAGATTTGCCTACATTCTTTACTTACCCTATCCACCTTTTCCTGCTTTTTAAATTCTAAGAATGTTCCCCCCAAATCAGTTAATAAAGAATCCTGGCTCAGGCTCTGATTCTATAGACCCTGACAAAAGAAACCGAGTTTAGAGAGTTGAAATTATTTATCAAGCATCACACAGTACACAAGAAGCAAAGTCAGGTTTAAACACCAAATCGAATTGCATTTAGCCATTATGTTGTCTAGTCCTTTTAGACAAACACAGAGATGGAAGAGTCAAGTATCCCACCTCATGAGCATTCTTTTACTTTGACAAAATCTAAAAACCCAAGTCCAAATGAGGTAATATAATCAATGAAAAGCAGATATGCTCCTGACCAGTTTCCTCAAGGATCCCTTCATGTCCTTGTTTCTCAGGCTATAGACGAAGGGGTTCATCATGGGAGTGACCATAGTGTACACCATTGAAACAACTGCAGTCTTTCTGGATGAGTGGATAAATGCAGCACTAATATATGCACCAAAAGCTGTCCCATAAAATAAGAAAACAACTGACAGGTGAGATCCACAGGTAGAAAAAGCTTTATGCTTTCCACCAGCTGATGGCATTTTCAAAATGGAGGACACAATTTGAGTATAAGAGAAAACAATCCCAAACAGAGGAATGCCACCCAACATGCTAGCTGCAAAATATATGAAGATGTTATTGATGAGGGTATCAGAGCACGCAACCTTGATGACCTGAATAACTTCACAGAAGAAGTAGGGGATTTCCGGGTCTATACAGAAAGACAGGCGCAACACCAACAGGCTGTGGATCAGGGCATCCACAGTGCTAATGAACAGAGAGAGCAGAGTCAGCAGGCCACAAAGGCGGGGGTTCATGATGACCGTGTACCTCAGTGGGTGACAAATGGCCACGTAGCGGTCATAAGCCATTGCTGCAAGAAGAAAATTTTCCAAAGCAGCAAAAACCAGGACAAAGCAGACCTGGCTGAGGCAGCCTCCATAAGTGATGCTCTGATTCTGTGCTTTGAGGTTCACCAACATCTTTGGGATCGTGGTTGTGCCGAAACAGATGTCAGTGAAGGAGAGATTGGAAAGAAAGAAGTACATGGGAGTGTGGAGGTGGGAGTCAGACCCAATAGCCAGGATGATAAGCAGGTTTCCAAAGACAGTGACCAGGTATATGGACAAAAACAGGATAAAGAGGAGGAACTGCAGCTCCAGATCCTCTGTTAGTCCCAAGAGAAGGAATTCGGAAACACTTGTTTGGTTTCTAGTTTCCATATTGTTGATGTATCTGATGGAAAAAATGGTGTGACAAGACAATCAAATGTATGAGCCCTAGACCAAAAGCAGCAGCACCAGAAACAAATGCCATCTGGGGGAAAGGTAAGAGAGGAATGGTGGGAAATACAAAGGGGGTATCTTTTGTATGCCCATTATTAGTTCATTTAATTTTAAAAAAAGACCAGAAGCTGATGTAGCTGGGCGTAAACATTTATTTAATAAGAAAAGGGTAAGGTGCTATATATATATATATTTTTAATTACACTCTCTGTGCTGTTGGAGCCTGGTTGTGCTGTGGTTAAGACCTTGGCTACTAACCCAAATGTCGGCAGTTTGAATCCACCAGCTTCTCCTTGGAAACCCTATGGAGCCGTTCTACTCTGTCCTATAGGGTCACTATGAGTCAGGACTAACTCAATGGCACATAACAACAACATCTGTGCTGTTACGATCATTTTAAATGTTTGGTAATTTTAAAGAGAAACAAGTAGGCTACGGAGGCAGCCTGAAGAGTTTGCCTCAGGCTTTACCTCTTCCTCCAGAGACTAGTACCAAGCCACAGAGATACTAAAAATTTGTGTTAAGAACCAGGAATGGAAACTTAAGGGGAAGCTGATAACCCTCATCCTTCACCATCACAAGAATACAACTAAATGATAGAGAATTTTTAAAGTCATGCTGTATAAGAAGGGGCAGATTTCTGCTCAGGAGGAAAATGGTCCATGCCATTGTAAAGACAATTAAAAGACTGGTAGAATAAAAGTTCCCTGATATTGGTACAAAGATATAAGGAAACATGTAAGGGAGATGGAAGACGGTTAGGTATGAGTTATTGGCAGACTTGGTTCAAATCATTTCATGCATGTACTCTCTTCACAGCTTCCCCTGGATGAACCTGTAGTGAAACACCTATCTTCATTTTTAAACATTAACTAAGGAACCACAGGTTACCTGGCTGGTATCACTGAGGAATGATGCTTGACATCATCCCTGAATGTAGAAGATGTGTCCTCAGGAAAGGCGGAGGGACAAGTGAGGGACAAGGCTCCTCCATATGAGTATCAACTGTGGGCGGAGTCTCAGTGGCACTGCTTCCTGACTGGGGGAGGGCTGTTGAGTGAGGTGGTCATAGGCATACTATTTGCGTTCTCTGTCTCTCTAGGGGATAAATAGCCAAAAAAGCTCCTCATTAATCACTCACTTTTAGTGTCATTCTGATCCCAGGGCAGCGCAAATCCTTAAAGACAAAGACTTCAAAAAGCGAAATTCATGATGGTTGATTTCGTGACCCTGTAAAGGCAGCTACATGCCATTCGCCCCTCTTCACCTGTTCCTGTTCACCTCCATGTCACATACCTTGTACTTGTGAATGCATTATCCTTCTCTAAATGTGTTTCAGTCTTCTTTTTCTAATTCCAACTGAAAGCATCTCTGTCTTTCCAAAGACATTAGAAAGCCCGACTCCTACTTTAGGTGTGAAGATATCGTTCACATATATGGATATGATATTTAGAAATATAGCTAAGATTCTGTAAAATACAAATATTCAGTGCAGTTTTTTTCTAAAAGTCATTGAATGTCCCCTGAACCTTAATCTTCGTTCTGTATATTTTACATAGAGATAGTCTAAGCTAGTCTCTGTGATCAATTCTGACTGTGATAACGATAGATAGACTTGTTACTTCTTTTTTAGGATTCTGTAGCCAGAATATCCAATTTCATGGCAGTAGTTTCTATGTAAAATTTTATTCACATTAGTGGAAAGAGGTTGATATTTTGGTTCCTGATTTTTAATGGAGTTATGAGAATTCACAGTATAGGCACTAGTATGCAGTTTATCCATAATCTCAGTAGATTTAGATAGATAACAGCCATTATTTAAGAGGTGAAGATGGTGCTTCAATTTAGTATTCACTCAAATACCTTTACCTTTAATGAACTCACTATTTTCATGGGTTCATCAGTTTATTTTAGCACATCTATTTCTATATAAATTTTTTAACCTATAATTTTCTACGTATATTACTTAAAAACCCAGCTTGAGACAAGATGGCATTGTGATGTTACCCTTTGCCATCTTAACTCCATTCACTTCAAATGCATGAAATAAGAGATAAAATAGAACAAGACACAGCTGGCCACAAAATAAATAAATAAACTTTTCCTGGTCTCACAGAAACACCTGAAGTATAAAAAAATACAAGTTAAGTTTTCTAGGTAGTATAAAAAAGAAAACCAAACAACAACAACAAGATACTCAAACATAAAGTGGTGCATATAACAGCTGCAAGTTTCAGAAAAGCCTCCATGGAGGAAATAACTCAAGTTACCAGCTGTCATGGTGGCTGAATTTGTGATACTCTCAGTACTACCAAGTTGGGGAGTCAGGAAATGGAATTCAGGATTGGAGGAGTGGTGATTGGTGAACCTGTAGGACAAGAAAGAGGGAGCACATAATTGCAAAAGAGAGAGGAGAAAATAACCTTGCCATTCAAATGAAATATGTAAGTTTTAATTTAAATAACCATCAAGAAAAACAACGCAAGCAGAATCAACAACATCAAAAATAATCAAATCATAGAGGCCAGCAGACGTTGTAACGGAATAAGTGCTGGGAGAATAGAAAAGATGAGATCAAAGACATAGTGTTGGGCAGATTATACAAACTTCACCAAATGGAAAGGGAAGATGAAGAATGACCAGGTACAGAGATTTTTTTTTTTTTTTAATAATCCTAAAAGTATGGTAACAGCAACAACAACACAATGACGGTGCCTTGGATCATGGTGATTAACAGTGAAGGTGGCGAAATCTGATGGGATTCTGAATATATTTGCATTGGATAGACAACATAGTTTCCTGAAGGGGTGGGCAGAGGGTATAAGAAAAAGAGAGAAATCAAAGATAATGATCAGTGGAGAAAACTGCTCAGCACCTAAAAGAATGGAGTTGACAACCATTGTGACCATGGGCTAATAGTCTCAATATCAGGGCTGTATTTTGGAATATGTTTAGTTTGAGGTGCCTCTTAGGCAGCCACATAGAGATATCAAGTGGACAGATAACTACACAAGTCTTCATTCCAGAGGAGTGTTCCTTTCTGGAGATATAAATTGGGGAGTTGTTAGTGTGTGTTGTTGTTGTGAGGTGGCATCAAGTTTCTCCCTTGCATAGTAGAACTATCCTGTGTATAGTAGAACGAAATACTGCCCAGTCCTGAGCCATCCTCACAATCAATTCCGTTTGAGCCCTTTGTTGCAGCAACTGAGTTAATCCATCTCAACGAGGGCATTCCTCTTTTTCGCTGACCCTCTACTTTACCAAGCATGATGTCCTTCTCCAGGTAATGTTCCCTCCAGATAACATGTCCAAAGTACATGAGATGAACTCTAGCCACCCTCACTTCTAAGGAGTATTCTGGCTGTTCTGAGACAGATTTGTTTGTACTCCTGGCAGTTCATAGTATGTTCAGTATTCTTCACCAGCACCATAACTCAAAGGCTTCAATTCTTCTTCGGTCTTTGTTCATTGCCAAACTTTTTTTTTTAGTATAATTTTTATTGTGCTTTAAGTGCAAGTTTACAAATAAAGTCAATCTCTCACACAAAAACCCACATACACCTTGCTAAACCCTCCCAATTATGCCCGCTAAAGTAACAGCCCGCTCTCTCTCTCCACTCTCTCTTTTAGTGTCCATTTCGTCAGCTTCTAACCCCCTCCACCCTCTCATCTCCCCTCCAGGCCAGAGATGCCAACATAGTCTCAAGTGTCCACCTGATCCAAGAAGCTCACTCCTCACCACCATCCCTCTCCAACCCATTGTCCAGTGAAATTCGTGTCTGAAGAGTTGGCTTCGGGAATGGTTCCTGTCCTGGGCCAACAGAAGGTCTGGGGGTCATGACCACCGGGGTCCTTCTAGTCTCAGTCAGACCATTAAGTCTGGTCTTATGAGAATATGGGGTCTGCATCCCACTGCTCTCCTGCTCCCTCAGGGGTTCTGTGTTGTGTTCCTTGTCAGGACAGTCATCGGTTGTAGCCAGGCACCATCTAGTTCTTCTGGTCTCAGGATGATGTAGTCGCTGGTTCATGTGGTGCTTTCTGTCTCTTGGGCTCATAATCGCCTTGTGTCCTTGGTGTTCTTCATTCTCCTTTGATCCAGGTGGGTTGAGACCAATTGATGCATCTTAGATGGCTGCTTGCGAACATTTAAGACCCCAGACGCCACTCTTCAAAGTGGGATGCAGAATGTTTTCTTAATAGATCTTATTATGCCAATTGACTTAGATGTCCCCTGAAACCATGGTCCCCAGACCCCTGCCCCTGCTATGCTGGCCTTTGAAGCATTCGGTTTATTCAGGAAACTTCTTTGCTTCTGGTTTAGTCCAATTGTGCTGACATCCACTGTATTGTGTGCTGTCTTTCCCCTCACCTAAAGTAGTTATCTACTATCTAATGAGTGAATGCCCCTCTCCCACCATCCCTCCCTCCCCCCTCTTGTAACCACAAAAGAATGTTTTCTTCTAGGTTTAAACTATTTCTCAAGTTCTTATAATAGTGGTCTTATACAATATTTGTCCTTTTGCAACTGACTAATTTCACTCAGCATAATGCCGTCCAGATTCCTTCATGTTATGAAATGTTTGACAGATTCCTCACTGTTCTTTATCAATGCCTAATATTCCACTGTGTGAATATACCATAATTTATTTATCCATTCATCCATTGATTGGCACCTTGGTTGCTTCCATGTTTTTGCTATTGTAAACAGTGCTGCAATAAACATGGGTGTGCATATATCTGTTCCTGTAAAGACTCATTTCTCTAGAATATATTCCAAGGAGTGGGATTGCTGGATCCTATGGTAGTTCTATTTCTAGCTTTTTAAGGAAGTGCCAAATCAATTTCCAAAGTGGTTGTACCATTTGACATTCCCACCAGCAGTGTTTAAGTGTTCCAATCTCTCCACAACCTCTCCAACGTTTATTATTTTGTGCTTTTTTTTTTTTTTTGGATTAATACCAGCCTTGTTGGAGTAAGATGAAATCTCATCGTAGTTTTGATCTGCATTTCTCTAATGGCTAACGATCATGAACATTTCCTCATATATCTGTCAGCTACCTGAACGTCTTCTTTAGTGAAGTGTCTATTCATATCTTTTGCCCATTTTTTAATTGGGTTATTTGTCTTTTTGCAGTACCATGTAGATTTTTTAGAGATCAGGTGCTGATCAGATATGTCATAGCTAAAAATTTTTTCCCAGTCTGTAGGTAGTCTTTTTATTCTTTTGGTGAAGTCTTTGGATGAGCATAGGTGTTTGATTTTTAGGAGCTCCCAGTTATCTAGTTTCTCTTCTACATTCTTTATAATGTTTTGTACAGTGTTTATGCCATGTATTAGGGCTCCTAACGTTGTCCCGATTTTTTCCTCCATGATCTTTATCATTTTAGATTTTATATTTAGGTCTTTGATCCATTTTGAGTTCGTTTTTGTGCACGCAGTGAGGTATGGGTCTTGTTTCATTTTTTTGGAGGTGGATATCCAGTTACGCCAGCACCATTTGTTGAAAAGACTGACTTTTCCTCATTTAACTCTTTTGGGGCCTTTGTCAAATATCAACTGCTCATATGTGGATGGATTTATGTGTGGTTTCTCAATTCTGTTGCATTGGTCCATGTATCTGTTGTTGTACCAGTACCGGGCTCTTTTGACTACTTCGGCGGTATAACAGGTTCTAAAATCAGGTAAAGAAACGCCTCCCACGTTGTTCTTCTTTTTCAGTAATGCCTTATTTATCCGGGGCCTCTTTCCCTTCCATATGAAGTTGGTGATTTGTTTCTCCATCTCATTAAAGAATGGCATTGGGATTTGCATTGGAATTGCATTAAATGTATAGATCACTTTTGGTAGAATAGACATTTTTATAATGATAAGCCTTCCTATCCACAAGCAAGGTATGTTCTTCCACTTATGTAAGTCTCTTTTGGTTTCTTGCAGCAGTGTACTGTAGTTTTCTTTGTATAAGTCTTTTACATCTCTGGTAAGATTTATTCCTAAGTATTTTATCTTTTGGGGGGCTACTGTAAATGGCATTGATTTGGTGATTTCTTCTTTGATGTTCTTTTTGTTGGTGTAGAGGAATTCAACTGATTTTTGTATGTTTATCTTGTATCCCGATACTCTTCTGAACTATTAGTTTCAGTAGTTTTCTGGAGGATTCCTTAGGGTTTTCTGTGTATAAGATCGTGTTATCTGCAAGTAGAGATACTTTGACTTCTTCCTTGCCAATCTGGTTGCCCTTTACTTCATTTTCTAATTGCTCTGGCTAGGACTTCCAGCACAATGTTGAAGAACAGTGGTGATAAAGGGCATCCTTGTCTGGTTCCTGATCTCAGTGGGAATATTTTCAGGCTCTCTCCATTTAGGGTGATGTTGGCTGTTGGCTTTGTATAAATCCCCTCTATTATGTTGAGGAATTTTCCTTTTATTCCTATTTTGCTGAGAGTTTTTATCATGAATGAGTGTTGAGCTTTGTCACATGCCTTTTCTGCATCAATTGATAAAATCATGTGATTCTTATTCTTTGTTTTATTTATGTGTTGGATTGCATTGTTTTTCTAATGTTGAAGCATCCCTGCATACCTGGTATATATTCCACTTGGTCATGGTGAATTCTTTTTTGGATATGTTGTTGAATTCTATTGGCTAGAATTTTGTTGAGGATTTTTGCATCTACATTCATGAGGGATATAGGTCTATAATTTCTTTTCTTGTGGTGCCTTTACCTGGTTTTGGTATCAGGGATATGGTGGCTTCATGGAATGAGTTTGGTAGTATTCCGTCCTTTTCTATGCCCTCAAATACCTTTAGTAGTAGTGGTGTTAACTCTTCTCTGAAAGTTTTGGAGAACTCTGCAGTGAAGCCATCCAGACCAGCGCTTTTTTTGCGGGGGGGGGGGGGGTTGATTACCTTTTCAATCTCTTCTTTTGTTATGAGTCTATTTAGTTGTTCTACCTCTGTTTGTGTTAGTTTAGGTAGGTAGTGTGTTTCTAGGAATTCATCCATTTCTTCTAGGTTTTCAAATTTGTTTGAGTATAGTTTTTCATAGTAATCTGGTATGATTCATTTAATTTCAGTTGGGTCTGTTGTAATATTGCCCCTTTCATTTCTTATTCAGGTTATTTGCTTCCTCTCCTGTTTTTCTTTTGTCAGTTTGGCCACTGGTTTATCAATTTTGTTGATTTTTTCAAAAAACCAGCTTTTGGTCTTGGTAATTCTTTCAATTCTTTTCCTGTTTTCCATGTCATTTAGTTCAGCTCTAATTTTTATTATTTGTTTTCTGCTGGTGCCTGTGGATTTCTTTTGTTGCTCTCTTTCTATTTGTTCAGGTTGTAGGGATAATTCTTTGATTTTGGCCCTTTCTTCTTTTTGAACATGTGCATTTATTGGTATATTGGCCTCTGAGCACCGCTTTTGCTGTGTCCCAAAGGTTCTGCTAGGAATTGTTTTCATTCTCATCGGATTCTATGAATTTCTTTATTCCATCCTTAATGTCTTCTATAATTCAGTCTTTTCTGAGCAGTGTGTTGTTCAGTTTCCAAGTGTTTGATTTCTTTTCCCTGCTTTTCCTGTTATTGATTTCCGCTTTTATGGGCTTATGGTCAGAGAAGATGCTTTGTAATATTTCAATGTTTTGGATTCTTCTAAGGCTTGCTTTATGGCCTAATATGTCGATGACGTTGAATTTTATTGCCAGTTTTGTAGAGTAAAGATGATCGAATACTGGCAATTTCACGGGTGTATCAATGAAACCCTGGTGGCTCAATTACTAAATACTTGGCTGCTAGCTAAAAGGCTGGTGGTTCAAAACCATCCAGTGGTCCTGCCAGAGGAAGACCTGATGATCTGTTCCTATAAAGATTACAGGCTAGAAAACCCTATTGGGCAGTTCCGCTTTGTTACATGCGGTCACTATGAGTTTGAATCGACTCAATGACACCCAACAACAACAGTAATTACATAGGGCTGCAATGTCAAACCACCACTAAGTCAGTGGTTTAAAATGAGAGAAAATTACTTTCTTAAAGTTCTAGAGACTGGAAGTCGAAATTCAGGTTGTCGACAGGGCTATGATCCCTCTGAAGTTTGTGGGGGAAGATCCTTTCTTGTCTCTCCCAACTCCTGCTATCCCTATGAACTCTTTAGCTTGCAGCTGCAGCATAACTCCATCTCTTTCTTTGTCTTCACAGGATATCCTCCTTCTGGTTTAGGGCCGACCCTGCTCCAGTATGGCCTCATGTTAACTTAGTTTACAACATCTTCAAAGATCTTATTTCCAAACAAGGTCACATTCACACATACCAGGAGTTAGGACTTCAACCTGTCTTTTTAGGAGGCATAATTCAATCTATAAAAATAAGATTCAACGAAATAAAGGAACTCCAGAGAAAATGATAAATACAGAATTTGGGATACTGTTTGCCACTGGAAAGATAGAGAACAATAAGAATGGGAGACTCTTCATTAGATTCTACGCTTATGTCATTACTTTATTTCATAACCTAGTGATTTGGATTGAATTGTGTCCCTCCAAAATGTATATTTGGCTAGGACATGATTCCCAATATTGTGTGGTTTTCCAGCATTTTGTGATCTGATGTGATTATCCTATGTGTTGTAAATCCTAACCTCAGTAATGTTAATGAGGCAGATTAGAGACAGTGATGTTAATGAGGCAAGACTCAATCTATAGGACTATAGACTGAGTCTTTTGAGATACAAAAGAGAAGTGAGCAGAGAGGAGAGGAACCTCATGCCATCAGGAAAGAAGAGCTGAGAGAGCAGAGCTTGTTCTTTGGACTCAGTGTCCCTGAGCTTAGAAACTCCAATCCCAGGGGGAGTTTGATGACAAGGTCCTCCCCCCAGAGTTGACAGAAAGAGAAAGCCTTCCTCTGAAGCTGGTACCTTGAATTCCTGTTTTTTAGCCTCCTAGACAGTGAGAGAATAAATATCTGCTTGTTAAAGCCATCCACTTGTGGTATTTCTGCTATAGCAGCACCAGTTAGCTAAGACACCCAGGTCATAGGTATATGAATTTGGATTATATTACTATTCTTTAAGAACTACAGATACATTCCATACACTACTTTTCATATGACATTTTAATGAGTAAAAATGAAAAGATTTCACTTTCCAGATTCTTTCATATTCTAGATTCTAAATACATTCCTTCATCTTCTAATGTTAAAGTCATGTTTCTCAAACTTCAGCACACATCAAAATCTCAAAAAAGTAATTATTTTGAATATTAATCCTTCAGATGTTTCCTATATATAAAGGTCAGTAGGTCTTGGGTGAGGTATGGAAACTAGCAGTATGAACAATGCCTCAGGTGATTCATCTCTGCAAGTGTTTTATGGGCATAAATGGAGACAGTTTTACACTACAATACACCTGGTGTGCCTGGTGAGGAGCTGGCTCAAGTTTTGATGCTGAACACAATCCCACCACCACCATCAAAGAAGACCACAAGATATGCTTTGTTGTCATCCCAACGCCACAGAGATGTTTCTGACTGATGGCCCTGCTTCTTACCAAAAGAAAGAAGTTTCCTGAATAAACGGAATGCTTCAAAGTCCAGTGTAACAGTGGCAGGGTTTTGGGGACCATGGTTTCAGGGGACATCTAAGTCAATTGGCATAATAAGATCTATTAAGAAAACATTCTGCATCCCACTTTGGAGAGTGGTGTCTGTGGTCTTAAATGCTAGTAAGCAGCCATCTAAGATGCATCAATTGGTCTCAACCCACCTGGATCAAAGGAGAATGAAGAACACGAAGAACACAAGGTAATTATGAGCCCAAGAGACAGAAAGGGCCACATAAACCAGAGACTACATCACCCTGAGACCAGAAGAACTAGATGGTGCCCAGCTACAACCAGTGACTGCCCTGACAGGGAACTCAACAGAGAACCCCTGATGGAGCAGGAGAGCAGTGGAATGCAGATCTCAAATTCTCATAAGACCAGACTTAATGGTCTGACTGAGACTAGAAGTACCCCAGCGGTCATGGACCCCAGACCTTCTTTTGGCTCAGGACAGGAACCATTCCCAAAGCCAACTCTTCAGACAGAGATTAGACTGGACAATGTGTTGGAGAGGGATGCTGGTGAGGAGTGAGCTTCTTGGCTCAGGTGGACACTACGTTGGCATCTCCTGTCTGGAGGGGAGATGAGGGGGTAGAAGGAGTTAGAAGTTGGGGAAATGGACACGAAAAAAGAGAGTGGAGGGAGGGAGCTGACTGTCTCATTTGCAGGAGAGCAATTGGGAGTATGTAGCAAGGTGTGTACAAGTTTTTGTGTGAGACTGACTTGATTTGTAAACTTTCACTTAAAGCACAATAAAAATTAAAAAAAAAAGAAAAAAAATCAGTGAATAAGAATCAAAGCAAATATGGCTCCAAAAAAGATTGCCAGCTCTAACCTGTCTACTCAGTAATTATTCCTTTGATTTTCAAACCTGTTAATAGATATTACAATACTGGTAAACTAATAAAACTGCTGAAGAAAGTAGTGAAAATATGTGAGAGCAAGGAATAAATAAGCCTTATAAATTTGAAGTTCTGGTGGCACAGTTGTTAAGATCTTGGCTACTAACCAAAAGGCCGACAGTTCATATCCACCAGCTGCTCCTTGGAAACCCTTTGGGGCAATTCTACTCTGTTTTGTAGGGTCACTATGAGTCAGAATTGGCTCTGCAGCAACTGTTTTTTTTTTTTTTTTATTAATTGTGGCAACATATAGAAGACAATGGTCTCAGTTAAATTTTTTTTGAGTATTATGTGCCAGGCATTGTACTAAGTGCTTGTAGTAGGTATAGGAATTAACTTCCCAACAGAAAATATACTCTACATGGTCAGTCTAAGGCTCTCAGAGCAATTATATTATTTTCCCCCAAACAGAACTTTAATATCACTAGTGTTCAACAAGTCAAATCTATTCTAGAGATGGTGTCTAAAATCAGGTGGGGTATACTCAAGGTTATATTTTGGCTCTTGTAGACTCGCTCTAATTTTCTTCAGTTTCAGCTTGAACTTACATATGTGCAATTGATGGTCTCTTCCACAGTCGACCCCCTGGCTTTTTTCTGACCGATGATATTGAGTTTTTCCATTGTCTCTTTCCACAGATGTAGTCGATTTGATTCCTGTGTGTTCCATCTGGTGAGGCCCATGTGTATAGTAGCTGTTTATGTTGGTGAAAGAAGGTATTTGCAATGCAGAAGTCATTGATCTTGTAAAATTCTATCCTTCGATCTCTGGCATTTTTCTATCAGCAAGTCCATATTTTCCAGCTACCAATCCTTTTTCTTTGTTTTCAACTTTCGCATTCCAATCACCAGTAATTATCATCCTGATTGCATGTTTGATCAAATTCAGACTGCAGCAGCTGACAAAAATCTTCAATTTCTTCCTGTTTGGCCTTAGTGGTTGGACTGTAGATTTGAATAATAGTCATATTAATTGGTCTTCCTTGTAGGTGTATGGATATTATCCTATCACTGACAGCGTTGTACTTCAGGGTAGATCTTGTAATTTTCTTTTTGACGATGAATGCAACACCATCCCTCTTCAAGTTGTCATCCCCAGCATAGTGGACTATATGATTGTCCAATTCAAAATGGCCAATATCAGTCCATTTCAGCTCACTAACGCCTAGGATATCAATGTTTATGCATTCCATTTCATTTTTGAAGATTTCAAATTTTCCTAGATTCATACTTCATACATTCCAGGCCCCAATCTCTAATGGATGTTTACAGCTGTTTCTTCTCATTTTGAGTCGTGCCACATCAGCAAAAGAAGGTCCCGAAAGCTTAACTCCATCCACATCATTAAGGTCGACTCTACTTTGAGGAGGCAGCTCTTCCCTAGTCTCCTTTTGAGTGTCTTCCAGCCTGTGGGGCTCATCTTCCGGCAGTATATCAGACAATGTTCCGCTGCTATTCTTAAGGTTTTCACTGGCTAATTCTTTTCAGAGTAGACAGCTGGACCCTTCTTTCTAGTCTGTCTTAGTCTGGAAGCTCAGCTCAAACCTGTCTTCTATGGGTGACTCTGCTGGAACCTGAATACTAGTGGCATAGCTTCCAGCATCACAGCAGCATGCAAGGCCCTACAGTGTGACAAACTGACAGACCTTCAGTATATCCCACCTGAATTTAGAGACCACCTCAAGAATAGACTTGACACGTTGAACACTAGTAACTGGAGACCAGATGAGTTGTAGCATGACATCAAGAACATCATATATGAAGAAAGTGAGAGGTCATTGAAAAGAGAGAAAAGAAAGAAAAGACCAAGATGGATGTCAGAGGAGGCTCTGAAACTTGCTCATGAACGTCGAGCAGCTAAAGCAAAAGGAAGAAACGATGAAGTAAAAGAACTGAACAGAAGATTTCAAAGGGCAGCTCGAGAAGAAAAAGTATTATAATGATGTGTGCAAGAGCTAGAGATAGAAAACCAAACGGGAAGAACATCCTCGGCATTTCTCAAGCTGAAAGAACTGAAGAAAAAAATTCAAGCCTTGTGTTGCAATAGTGAAGGATTCTATGTGGAAAATATTAAATGACAGGGGAAGCATCAAAAGAAGATGGAAAGAATACACAGAGTCATTATACCAAAAAGAATTAGTCAACTTTCAACCATTTCAAGAGGGAGCATATGATCAGGAACCGATGGTACTGAAAGAAGAAGTCCAAGCTGCTTTGAAGGCATTGGTGAAAAACAAGGCTCCAGGAATTAATGGAATATCAATTGATTTGTTTCAGCAAACAGATGCATCCCTGGAGGTGCTCACTTATCTATGCCAAGAAATATGGAAGACAGCTTCCTGGCCAACTGACTGGAAGAGATCCATATTTATGCATATAAAGGTAATCCAACTGAATGTGGAAATTATAGAACAATATCATTAATATCACACGCGAGCAAAATTTTGCTGAAGATCATTCAAAAATAGCTGCAGCAGTATTATCAACAAGGAACTGCCAGAAATTCAGGCCAGTTTCAGAAGAGGATGTGGAAACAGGGATGTCATTGCTGATGTCAGATGGATCTGGCTGAAAGCAGAGAATACCAGAAGGATGTTTACCTGTGTTTTATTGACTATGCGAAGACATTGGACTGTGTGGATCATAACAAATTATGCATAACATCACGAAGAATGGGAATTCCAGAAGACTTAATTGTGCTCATGAGTGACCTTTACATAAATCAAGAGGCAGTTGTTTGGACAGAACAAGGGGATATTGATTTGTTTAAAGTCAAGAAAGTTGTGGGTCAGGGTTGTATTCTTTCACCATACCTATTCAATCTGTATGCTGAGCAAATAATCTGATAAGCTAGACTATATGAAGAAGAACAGGGCATCAGGATTGGAGGAAGACTCATTAACAACCTGCATTATGCAGATGACACAACCTTCCTTGCTGAAAGTGAAAAGGACTTGAAGCACATACTGATGAAGATCAAAGACCACAGCCTTCAGTATGGATTGCACCTAAACATAAAGAAAAAAAATCCTCACACCTGGACCAACGAGCAACATTATGATAAACAGAGAAAAGATTGAAGTTGTCAAGGATTTCATTTTACTTGGATCCGCAATCAACACCCATGGAATCAGCAGTCAAGAAGTCAAAAGACGCATTGCATTGGGCAAATCTGCTGCAAAGGGCCTTTTCAAAATGTTGAAAAGTAAAGATACCACCTTGAAGACTAAGGAGTGCCTGACCCAAGCCGTGGTATTTTCAATCGCATCATGTGCGTGTGAAAGCTGGACAATGAATAAGGAAGACCGAAGAAGAATTTACGCCTTTAAATTATGGCGTTGGTGAAGAATATTGAATGTACCATGGACTGCCAAAAGAATGAAGAAATCTGTCTTGGAAGAATTAGAGCCAGGATGCTCCTTAGATGCAAGGATAGTGAGACTGCATCTTAAATACTTCAGAAATGTTGTCAGGAGGGATCAGTCCCTGGAGACGGATGTCATGCTTGGCAAAGTACAGGGTCAGCAAAAAAGAGGAAGACCTTCAATGAGGTGGATTGACACAATGGCTGTAACAATGAGCTTAAGCATAACAAAGATTGTAAGGATGGCTCAGAACCAGGCAGTGTTTCGTTGTGTTGTGCGTAGGATAGCTATGGGTCAGAACCGATGGAACGGCACCTAAGAATAACAAATGGAAGTTTGATTAGAAAGGGATATATGATGCTATTCTCAGCAATCAGATGGGAGGAGATGTCTTTTGTATGATTCTATGGAAAGGTGTATTAACAATAGGTCCTCTATTCACAGTAGGTCCATGAAGAGTCAGTTTTGTGTCTCAGCATGATGTCTGGCTATGACACGTGACTCTCTTGCAGCCATCTGTGACCATGAGGGAGACCATTCCTGGGATGAAGGCACCTCGTGGGGAAATGAATGAAGTCCTACTGTCCTGTTTCTATGCATTTCCAATCCCTGATGTCCTTGTAATGAAAGATAACTCTCTTTATTGTTTGAGCATTTAGAGTCAGGGTTGTTGTTTTCTTCGTAATACCAAAGCCTTCCTCGGTGATAAGTTTCAATTATCTCACAATCACCTGAAGCCACAGCAATAATCTAATCAGCCAATTTTATACAGGATCAAGTTGAATGTGATGAATGTTGATGATACCAGGGGCACATGCAGCTTACCAGTGACAGTCGTAATAATTTCTAAATTGGGGCATGAAAGATCAGATGCTTTGTCACTCAGTGAGACTAACCCTGGGGTGCCATTCACATGAATCTATCAGTGGATAAAGCTGAAGTTATGGTTTGCTTGCATCCTTCACCAGCCCATTCCACTTTCTCATTCTTTCTTCTGAGAATGTTTCCCCAAAATCACTATAACAAAACCTACCTCAGGCTCTGCTTCTATGGAACCTGACTAATGAAATTGATTTTACAGAGTTGAAATAATTTGTCGAACAGCACAGAGCTACACAAAGAGTGAAGTCAGATTTCAACCCCAAGTTTAATTACACTTAGCCATTATGTTATCTCTTCATTTTAGAAGAATATGGTAATGGAAAAGTCAGGCATTCTGGCTCAAGGGTACTTTGTCACTTTGACTCAATCTAGAAATCCAAACCCAAAGCAGATAATATAATCACTGAAAAGCAATTGTGTACCTGATAAGGTTTCTTGTGGCTCCTTTCACGTCCCTGTTTCTCAGGCTATAGATGAAGGGATTCATCATGGGAGTTACCATAGTGTACACCACTGAAGCTACTGCGGTCTTCCAAGAAGAGTGTGTAAATGTCATACTTACATATGCACCAAAAGCTGTCCCGTAGAATAAGGAAACAACTAAGAGGTGAGACCCACAGGTAGAAAAACTTTATACGTTCCACCTGCTGATGGCATTCTCAAAATGGAGGAGACAATTTGAGTATATGAGAAAATGATTCCAGAGAAGGGAACAACACCCAGTATGCTAGCTGCAAAATATAAGATGATGTTATTGGTGAGGATTTCAGAACAGGCAACTTTGACGACCTGAAAAACTTCACAAAATAAGTAAAGGGTTTCCAGGTCTGTACAGAAGGACAGTCTCAACAACATCAGACTGTGGAGCAGGGCATCCACAATGCTCACGAGCAAGGACATTAGAATCAGCAGGCCACAGAAGCAGGAGTCCATGATGACCATGTACCTCAGTGGGTGACAAATGGCCACATGGCGGTCATAGGCCATCACTCCAAGAAGAAAATTTTCCAAACTAGCAAAAATCATGACAAAGCAGACCTGGGTGAGGCATCCTGCATAAGTGATGCTCTGATTCTGTGCTTGAAGGTTCACCAGCATCTTTGGGATCGTGGTGGTGCTGAGACAGATGTCAGTAAAGGAGAGAGTGGAAAGAAAGAAGTACATGGGGATGTGGAGGTGGGGGTCAGAGCTGACAGCCAGGATGATGAGCAGGTTTCCCAGGACAGTGACCAGATATATGGACAGGAACAGGCTGAAGAGGAGAGGCTGCACTTCGGGATCATCTGTCAGTGCCAGGAGAAGGAATTCTGAAACACCTGTTTGGTTTCTAGGTTCCATATTGTCAATGAATCTAATGGAAAAGATGAGGTGACTTACAATCAAATGTCAGCAAACACCATCTTGGGATGAGAATGAGAAGAATGGAGGGGAATACAAAGGTAGAGCCATATGTGTGCATGTTATTTAGTTAAAAAAAAAAAAAAAGAAGCTGATATAACAGAGTGTCAATATTTATTTTGGAAAAGGATGAAGGGGTGGTCTTTTTTTATTACACTATTTTTGTTCATTTTAAATATTTGGCAATTTGGAAAAAACAGACTGGGAGGCAGGTGATGAGTCTGTCTTGGACACGACCTCTTTCTCCAGAGGTCAGAACTGGGCAACAGAAATAAATATATCTCCTGCTTTTCGAAAGTTCACTTTATTCCACTTTACTTTTATGAAAGATCCACATTAATACTTGTTTTCTCCATTAACTAAAAGGTATCCGAAGAGACTTTTCACATTTATAAAAAAAGGGGAAGAGGGAAACTAGCGTTTAGTGTTCATTCTACAGAAAGGCATCTAAGAAGCAGCTCACACCCTGAGAAGTCAGTGTCTTTTGGACAAGTCCCTTCCCTGGGACCTACACTCAGCATCTCAGTGTAAAATGGCATAGTTTTGAACTGTCTGTTAACGCTGTACGTTAGTGTCATTTTAAGTTCGTATGTGTTACTTAGTATGATTTGGTGAGTTATTTTTTGGGTCTGGGAATGCTCACAAAATTTTCCCATATACATTAATGATAATTTTCTTCGCTTTACACCATTTCGGCTTATGAAATATTTCATAGGAATGTTCTACTTTCAGGTAGTGGGAGAAACTTGTAATGTAAAGGTATGTTGAGAGCCAGGAATGGGAAGATAAGGTGATATTAATGAGCCCTGTTTCATCACCACAAGAATGTTGAAATTACAGAGAATTTTAAAGCAGTCATCATGCTAGAGAAGGGGCTGTTCAGGAGGAAAATGGTCCTTGTCATTGTGGAGAGGGAGGAGGACACTAGTAGAATGACAGCTCCTTGACATCAGTGCAAAGATACAAGGAAACATGTCGGAAAGATGGGAGATAGTTAGGCAGGAGTTCAGGGGTGACTTGATTCCAGTCATTTCATGCACATACTATCTTCACGTGCATCACTCCCTTGGATGAAACTATTAAAACACCTGTCTCCATTTCCAAACATTAACTAAGGGATTTAGGTTACCTGGCTGGCATCAGTGAGGAATGATGCTTGACATCTGCCCTGGATGTTGGATGATGCAAGTGGAAGAGCTTTGCTCAGGAAATGGAGAAGGACCAAGTGAGGCATCAGGCCCCTGAGTAAGAGGCTCATCTGTGGGAGGATTCCCAGGTGTGCTGTTTCCTGGCTGGGGGAGGAATATTGAGTGAGGTCGTCACAGGTAGACTATTTGTACTCTCTAGGTCCCTGGGGGCTCAATATCCAAAGCTCCTCATTAACCAAACACTTTTCTTGTCATTCTGATGGCAGGACAGTGAATATCTTTAAGGGCCAGGACAATAGAAGGTAGAATTCAGGAAAGCTGATTCCCAGCCCCTGGGGGACCAGCTGTATGCCATTTACTTCTCTCTACCTGTTTCTCTTACCTTCATGTCACATACCTTGCACATGTGGGTACACCATCCTTCTCTAATTGCATT
Source organism: Loxodonta africana (assembly GCF_030014295.1). Lineage (NCBI taxonomy): Eukaryota > Metazoa > Chordata > Mammalia > Proboscidea > Elephantidae > Loxodonta > Loxodonta africana. Next base: position 20,568,945 of record NC_087344.1, read on the forward strand.
GCTGCCTTTTTAAGTACAACCGAAAGCATATCCATCTCACCAATGGTATTAAAAAGCCTGATTCCAATTTTAGGTGTGAAAATATAATTTATATATGATGGTAGAGATAATATCTTGAGAAATATAGCTAGGCTATGATAAAATGTAAATCTGTAGCATTGTTCGTGTCATTTGAATATCCCGTGATCCTCACTCTTCATTCTGTATATTTATACAGAGCATATTTTAAACTATTCTCTGTGATCAATTGTGGCTGTGATCACTATAGATAGACCTGTTACTCTCTTTTTATGGTTTCATATTTAGCTTTTTTTTTGTTGTGTCCCAATAATTTTGATACACATTTCTCTTCACAGTTGAATGTGGGTTGATATTTTGGCTTTTGATTTTTAATGGAGCTGTGAGAAATCACAAGGTCACTGGCTAGGCATTGGTATGTAGGTTTATCCATACTCAGTAGATTTAGTTAGATGACAAAAATTATTTAATAGATGAAGATGGTGTCCCATGTGAATATTCACTTAAAAACCTTCATCTTTAATGAATACAATGTTTTCATATGCTTATCCATTGATTTTACTACGTGTAGTTTCCATATGAATTTTATTTGCTAATCTACAGTATTCTCAATATATGTTGTATGAGAAACAATTGGAGACAAGATGGCATTATAATGTCACCTTTCACCATCCTAACTTCATTCACTTCAAACATATGACATAATTAAAAAATAAGAAGACATAGTGGGTTCAAAAAGAAGAATGTAAATTTCTACTGAAACCTTCTATTGAAATAGAATTGGCCGGTCATATTTTTTTTATTGTGTTTTAAGTTAAAGTTTACAGTTTAAGTTAGTTTCTCATACAAATATCTACACACACATTGTTATGTGACCCTAGTTCTCTCCCTATAATGTGATAGCACACTCCTCCTTTCCACCCTGGAGTTCCCGTGTCCATTCAACCACCTCCTGTTCCTTCTGTGATGTTTGCTTGATAGATTTTTTTCCATCTTTTGAGTTTTAGTTTGTGTCTTTAAGGTGTGTCTCTTGTAGGCAGCATATAGATGGATCGTGTTTTTTATCCATTCTGCCACTCTGTCTCTTCATTGGTGCATTTAGTCCATTTACATCCAGAGTAAGTATTGACAGGTGTGAGTTTAGTGCTGTCATTTGATGTCTTTTTTGGTGCGTTGTTTGTTGGTAGTTTCTTTGTTTCACTTAATTTTCTGTGCTGAGTTGTTTTTATGCATTTTCTTTTCACCTTTTTCATTGTTGTTGATTTTTTATTTGCTGAGTCTTATGTTTTTCTTGTTTTTTGATAGGATCGTTAGTTTCTTTTGTGGTTACCTTAATATTTACCCCTATTTTTCTAAGTTTAAACCAATCTTTTATTTCTTTATATTGCCTTGCCTTCCTATCCAAATGAAAGATCAATGACCAGATTTTTAAGTCCCTCTTTTCTGTTTTAGTGTTGCTGTCTTTTACATATTGACACCTCTGTTTCCCTATTTTCTGTGTTTTGCTTTGATTTATTTTGCGACTTCCCTATCTAGGTTGATATCCGGTTGCTCCGTCCTGTGTTCTAGTCTTGGGTTGTTATCTGATGTTATTGATTTTCTAACTGGAGGACTCCCTTTAGTATTTCTTGTAATTTTGGTTTGGTTTTTGCCAATTCCCTAAACTTCTATTTATCTGAGAATGTCCTAATTTTGCCATCATATTTGAGAGACAGTTTTGCTGGACATATAAATCTTGGCTGGCAATTTTTTTTTCCTTCAAGGCTTTGTATGTATCATTCCATTTCCTTCTTGCCTGCGTGGTCTCTGCTGAGTAGTCTGAGCTTAGTCTTATGGATTCTTCTGTGTAACTTCTTGTTTATCTTTAGCCACTTTTAAAATTCTTTCTTTATCTTTGGTTTTGGCAAGTTTGATTATAATATGTCTTGGTGACTTTTTTTGGCTTGGTGACTTTCTTTTGTAATCTATCTTTTATGGGGTTTGGTGAGCTTCTTGGATAGATATCTTCTCATTTTTCATGATTTCAGTGAAGCTTTCTGCCAACAAATCTTCAAAAATTCTCTCTGTATTCTTTGTTATTCACCCCTGTTCTGGTACTCCAACCACTTGTAGGTTTTCCTGTTGATAGAGTCTCACATAATCCTTAGGGTATCTTCATTTTTAAAAAAAAATCTTTTATCTGATTCTTCCTCAAATAAGTTGGCGTCAAGTGCTTTGTCTTCAGTCTCGCTAATTCTGACTTCCATTGCCTCAATTCTGCTCCTATGGCTTTCTATTGAGTTGTCTAATTCTGAAATTTTATTGTTAATCTTTTGGATTTCTGTTTGACGTCTCTCTATGGATTCTTGCAGCCTGTTATATTTGTCATTATGCTCTTGTATAAGCTTCTTAAGTCTTATGGACTCTCCTTTGTAGGTTACTTTTTGCTTTTTCCTAGCCACTTTCAAAATTTTCTCTTTATCTTTGGTTTTGGCAAATTTGATTATAACATGTCTTTATGACTTTCTTTTGGAATCTACCTAGTGTGGGGTTTGGTGAGGTTTTTGTATAGGTATCATCTCATCTTTTTTGATATCAGAGAAGCTTTCTGCCAACAAACATTCAACAATTCTGTCTGTATTCTGTGTTATCTTCCTCTGTTCTGCTACCCCAATCACTTGTAATTTATTTCTCTTGATATGTTGTTGTTGTTAGGTGCCGTCGAGTCAGTTCTGACTCATAGTGACCCTACGCACAACAGAACAAAACACTGCCTGGTCCTGAGCCATCCTTACAATCATTGTTATGCTCAAGCTCAGTGTTGCATCCGCTGTGTGAATCCACCTCGTTGAGGGTCTTCCTCTTTTCCACTGACCCTGTACTCTGCCAAGCATGATGTCCTTCTCCAGGAACTGATTCCTCCTGACAACATGTCCAAAGGATGTAAGACGCAGTCTCACCATCCTTGCTTCTAACGAGCATTCTGGCTGTACTTCTTCCAAGACAGATTTCTTTGTTCTTTTGGCAGTCCATGGTGTATTCAGTATTTCTTGCCAACACTACAATTCAAAGGCATCAGTTCCTCAGTCTTCCTTATTCATTGTTCAGCTTTCACATGCATATGGATAGGAACATTTAACGTTTAAAAAATGTCTATTCTACAAAAACGACCTGTACATACAATGCAATTCCAATTGAAATACCCACGACATTTTTTAATGAGGTGGAGAAGCAAATCACCAACTTCATATGGAAGGGAAAGAGGCCCCGGAGAAGTAAAGCATTGCTGAAAATGAAGAAAAAGGTAGGAGGCCTCACTCTTTCTGATTTTGAGCCTATTATACTGCCACAATAGTGACAACTGCCTGGTACTTGTATAAAAACAGATACATAGACCAATGGAACAGAATTGAGGATCCAGACTTAAATCCATCTGCACATGAGAAGCTCACATTTAACTAAGGCCCAGAGTCAGTTAAATGGGGAAAAGACAGTCTCTTTAAGAAACAGTGTTGGCATAACTGGATACCCATCTGCAAAAAAATGACACAAGACCCGTAACTCACACCAGGCACAAAAACAAGCTCAAAATGCATCAAAGACCTAAATATAAAATCTAAAATGATAAAGATCTTGGAAGAAAAAATAGGGACAATGTTAGGAGCCATAATACATGGCATAAACAGTATACAAAACATTACTAACAATGCAGAAGAGAAACTAGATAACTGGAAGCTCCTAAAAATCAAACACCTGTGCTCATCCAAAGACTTTACCAAACAAGTAAAAAGATTACCTACAGATTTGGAAAAAGTTTTTAGCTATGACATTTCTGATTAGTGCCTGATCTCTGAAATCTACATGATACTGCAAAAACTCAACTACAAAAAAACAAACAACACAATTAAAAAATGGTCAAAAAATATGAACAGACACTTCACTAAAGAAGACATTCAGTGGCTTGCAGAAACATGAGGAAATGCTCACGTTCAGTAGCCATTAGAGAAATGCCAATCGAAACTACAATGAGATTCCATCTCATTCCAACAAGGCTGGCATTAATCAAAAAAACACAAAATAATAAATGTTGGAGAGGTTGTGGAGAGGGACTGAAAAACTTGTACACTGCTGGTGGGAATGTAAAATGGTACAGCCACTTTGGAAATTGATTTGGCACTTCCTTGAAAAACTATAAATAGAAGTACCATTGGATTCAGCAATCCCACTCCTTGGAATATATCTTAGAGAAAAAAGAGCCTTTACACGAACAGATATAAGCACACCCATGTTCGTTGCAGCAGTGTTTACAACAGCAGAAAGGTGGAAGCAACCAAAGTGCCCATCAACCAATGAATGGATCAATAAATTATGGTATATTCTCACAATGGAATACTACGCATCAAAAAAGAACAATGATAAATCCATCAAACATTTCATAACATGGAGGAATCTGGAAGGCTTTATGCTGAGTGAAATTAGTCAGTCACAAAACGACAAATATTGTATAAGAGCACTATTATAAGATCTTGAGAAATAGTTTAAACAGAGAAGAAAATATTCTTTGATGGTCATGAGAGGGTGGAGGGAGGAAAGGAGGGAGAGGAGTTTCCACTAATTATTTTAGGTGGAGGGAAAGACAACATACAATACAGTTGAGGTCAGCACACCTGGAATAAACCAAAAGTAAAGAAGTTTTCTGAATAAACTCAATGCTTCGAAGGCCAGTGTAGTAGGGGCGGGGTTTGGGGGCCATGGTTTCACGGGACATCTAAGTCAATTGGCATAATCAGATCTATTAAGAAAACATTCTGCGTTCCACTTTGGGGAATGGCTTCTGGGATCTTAAATGCTAGCAAATGGCCATCTGAAATGCATCAATGGGTCTCAGCCCAGCTGGAGCAAAGGAGAGTGAAGAACACTAAGCAATAAGATAAATATGAGCCCAAGAGACAGAAAGGACCACAAAAACCAGAGACTACATCAGCCTGAGACCAGGAGAACTAGATGGTGCCCAGCTACAACCGATGATTACTCTGACAGCCAACACAACAGAGAACCCCTGAGGGAGCAGGAGAGCAGTGGGATGCAGACCCCAAATTCGCAAAAAAAGACTGGACTTAGTGGTCTGACTGAGACTAGAATGACTCCAGAGGTCATGGTCCTGAGACCTTCTGTTAACTCAAGACAGGAACTATTCCCAAAGCCAACTCTTCAGACAAGATTGGACTGGAGACCTTCTGTTGACCCAAGACAGGAACTATTCCCAAAGCCAACTCTTCAGACAAGGTTGGACTGGACTACGGGATAGAAAACTATTCTGGTGAAGAATGAACTTCTCGGATCAAGTTGACACATGAGACTATGTTGGCATCTCCTGTCTGGAGGGGAGAAGAGAGGGCAGAGGGAGTCAGAAGGTGTCCGAATGGACAAAAAAGAGAGAGTGGAGGGAAGGAGTGTGCTGTCTGATTATGGGGAGAGCAATTAGGAGTATATAGCAAGGTGTGTATATATTTTTGTATGAGAGACTGACTGATTTGTAAACTTTCACTTAAAGCAAAATAAAAACTAAAAAAAGTCTTTTGCAGCAGATTTGATCAATGGAATGCGTCATTTGATTTCTTAAGTGCTGCTTCTGTGGGTGTTTATCTAAATCCAAGTCAAATGAAATCCTTGACAACTTCAATCTTTTCTCCATTTCTCATGATGCTCCTTATTGGTCCATTTGTGAGGATTTTTATTTTCATTATGTTGCGGTGTAATTCATACTGAAGGCTGTAGTCATTGATCTTCATCAGTATGTACTTCAAGTCCTCTTCACTTTCAGCAAGGGAGGTTGTGTTATCTGCAAAACACAGGTTGTTAATGAGTCTTTCTCCAATTCTGATGTCATCTTCTTTATATAGTCCAGCTTCTTGGATTATTTCCTCAGCATACAGATTGAATAAGTATGGTGAAAGATACCACCCTGACACACACCTTTCCTGACTTTAAGTCACACAGTATCCCCTTGTTCTGTTTGAAAGACTGGCTCTTGATATCAGTACAAGTTCCTGATAAGCACAATGAAGTATTCTGGAATTCCATTTTTCACAATGTTATCCATAATTTGTTATGATCCACACAGCAGAATGCCTTTGCATACTCCATAAAACACAGGTAAACATCCTTCCGGCAGACTCTGCTTTCAACCATGATCCATCTGACCTCAGCAATGATATCCCTTGTTCAATGCCCTCTTCTGAATCCAGCTTGAATTTCTGGCAGGTCCCTGTTGATGTACTGCTGCAAGCACTTTTGAGTCATCTTCAGCAAAATTTTACTTAAGTATATTAATGATATTGTTTGATAATTTGCACAATATAAAACATGAATATGTGGTTGGTGGAGCCAAGATGGCAGACTAGGCAGACGCTACCTCGGATCCCTCTTACAACAAAGACACGGAAAAACAGGTGAATCGATCACATACATAACAATCTACGAACCCTGAACAACAAACACAGATTTAGAGACGGAGAACGAACTAATACAGGGAAGCAGCGATTGTTTTCAGAGCCTGGAGCCAGCGTACCAGTCAGGTACGGCACAAGCACAGAGAGCTGCTCCACCCCCCTGAACTAACCCCGGGAGGGGGACCAGCCAGTTCCGCGGGCGGCGTGGGACGCAGCCGGTAGGAGAAGTCCCCGGGAGGCAGCGACTGGTATTGGAGCGGGGAGAACAGCGTCCCAGCCGGGACACTCGGTCACGGCACAAGCACAGGGAGCTGCTCCACCCACCTGAACTAACCCCGGGAGGGGGCCCAACCGGTTCTCGGGGGCGGCACAGCAACGCGGCTGGAGGGACGAGAAGTCCCCGGGAGGCAGCGACTGATTTTGGAGTCAAGAGTGCACCGTCCCAGCAGGGGAGCCTTGACGCTGGGCATGGGGCTGGAAGCGGAGGATCTGACTGTGATGCCAGCGGGCCAGACACCCCGGGGGCAATCTCCACACAGCTAGCACACATAGGTGACGCGCCCCGCGGGAAACTCAGATATAATAGTCATTCCAAGCAAGACAAGCAACTCTGGCTATATTCTGAGGTACTACTCTCCTATATCTCTGTTCCCTCCCCCACCCTCCCCAGGCGGCTTCATTAACATCCGAATAGCCTGAGCCAGAGGGAGAACTCTGATAGGGATCTGACTGCATTTTTTTTTTAGCGGATTTTCTGGAAAAACTAGTTTCCCAGTGATGGCTCGGAGACAACAATCCATATCAAACCACTTAAAGAAGCAGACCATGACAGCTTCTCCAACCCCCCAAACAAAAGAATCAAAATCTTTCCCAAATGAAGATACAATCCTGGAATTGCCAGATACAGAATATAAAAAACTAATTTACAGAATGCTTCAAGACATCACAAATGAAATAAGGCAAACTGCAGAAAAAGCCAAGGAACACACTGATAAAACTGCTGAAGAACTCAAAAAGATTATTCAAGAACATACTGGAAAAATTAATAAGTTGCAAGAATCCATAGAGAGACAGCATGTAGAAATCCAAAAGATTAACAATAAAATTACAGAATTAGACAATGCAATAGGAAGTCAGAGGAGCAGACTCGAGCAATTAGAATGCAGACTGGGACATCTGGAGGACCAGGGAATCGACACCAACATAGCTGAAAAAAAATCAGATAAAAGAATTAAAAAAAAATGAAGAAACCCTAAGAATCATGTGGGATTCTATCAAGAAGGATAACCTGCGGGTGATTGGAGTCCCAGAACAGGGAGGGGGGACAGAAAACATAGAGAAAATCGTTGAAGAACTCCTGACAGAAAACTTCCCTGACATCATGAAAGACGAAAGGATATCTATCCAAGATGCTCATCGAACCCCATTTAAGATTGATCCAAAAAGAAAAACACCAAGACATATTATCATCAAACTCGCCAAAACCAAAGATAAACAGAAAATTTTAAAAGCAGCCAAGGAGAAAAGAAAGGTTTCCTTCAAGGGAGAATCAATAAGAATAAGTTCAGACTACTCAGCAGAAACCATGCAGGCAAGAAGGGAATGGGACGACATATACAGAACACTGAAGGAGAAAAACTGCCAGCCAAGGATCATATATCCAGCAAAACTCTCTCTGAAATATGAAGGCGAAATTAAGATATTTACAGATAAACACAAGTTTAGAGAATTTCCAAAAACCAAACCAAAGCTACAAGAAATACTAAAGGATATTGTTTGGTCAGAGAACCAGTAATATCAGATATCAGCACAAAACAAGGTCACAAAACAGAACGTCCTGATATCAACTCAAATAGGGAAATCACAAAAACAAACAAATTAAGATTAATTAAAAAAAAATACACATAACAGGGAATCATGGAAGTGAATAGGTAAAAGATCACAATAATCAAAAAGAGGGACTAAATACAGGAGGCATTGAACTGCCATATGGAGAGTGATACAAGGCGATATAGAACAATACAAGTTAGGTTTTTACTTAGAAAAATAGGGGTAAATAATAAGGTAACCACAAAAAGGTATAACAACTCTATAACTCAAGATAAAAGCCAAGAAAAACGTAACGACTCAACTAACATAAAGTCAAACACTATGAAAATGAGGATCTCACAATTTACTAAGAAAAACGTCTCAGCACAAAAAAGTATGTGGAAAAATGAAATTGTCAACAACACACATAAAAAGGCATCAAAATGACAGCACTAAAAACTTATTTATCTATAATTACTCTGAATGTAAATGGACTAAATGCACCAATAAAGAGACAGAGAGTCACGGACTGGATAAAGAAACACGATCCATCTATATGCTGCCTACAAGAGACACACCTTAGACTTAGAGACACAAACAAACTAAAACTCAAAGGATGGAAAAAAATATATCAAGCAAACAATAAGCAAAAAAGAAGAGGAGTAGCAATATTAATTTCTGACAAAATAGACTTTAGACTTAAATCCACCACAAAGGATAAAGAAGGACACTATATAATGATAAAAGGGACAATTGATCGGGAAGATATAACCATATTTAATATTTATGCACCCAATGAGAGGGCTGCAAGATACATAAATCAAACTTTAACAGAATTGAAAAGTGAGATAGATACCTCCACAATTATAGTAGGAGACTTCAACACACCACTTTCGGAGAAGGACAGGACATCCAGTAGGAAGCTCAACAGAGACACGGAAGATCTAATTACAACAATCAACCAACTTGACCTCATTGACTTATACAGAACTCTCCACCCAACTGCTGCAAAGTATACTTTTTTTTCTAGCGCACATGGAACATTCTCTAGAATAGACCACATATTAGGTCATAAAACAAACCTTTGCAGAGTCCAAAACATCGAAATATTCCAAAGCATCTTCTCAGACCACAAGGCAATAAAACTAGAGATCAAAAACAGAAAAACTAGGGAAAAGAAATCAAATACTTGGAAAATGAACAATACCCTCCTGAAAAAAGACTGGGTTATAGAAGACATCAAGGAGGGAATAAGGAAATTCATAGAAAGCAACGAGAATGAAAATACTTCCTATCAAAACCTCTGGGACACAGCAAAAGCAGTGCTCAGAGGCCAATTTATATCAATAAATGCACACATACAAAAAGAAAAAAGAGACAAAATCAGAGAACTGTCCCTACAAGTTGAACAAATAGAAAGTGAGCAACAAAAAAATCCATCCGGCACCAGAAGAAAACAAATAATAAAAATTAGAGCTGGACTAAATGAATTAGAGAACAGAAAAACAATTGAAAGAATTAACAAAGCCAAAAGCTGGTTCTTTGAAAAAACTAACAAAATTGATAAACCATTGGCTACACTGACTAAAGAAATACAGGAAAGGAAACAAATAACCCAAATAAGAAACGAGAAGGACCACATCACAACAGACCCACCTGAAATTAAAAGAATCATATCAGATTATTACGAAAAATTGTACTCTAACAAATTCGAAAACCTAGAAGAAATGGATGAATTCCTGGAAAAACACTACCTACCTAAACTAACACATTCAGAAGTAGAACAACTAAATAGACCCATAACAAAAAAAGAGATTGAAACAGTAATCAAAAAACTCCCAACAAAAAAAAGCCCTGGCCCCGACGGCTTCACTGCAGAGTTCTAGCAAACTTTCAGAGAAGAGTTAACACCACTATTTCTGAAGGTATTCCAAAGCATAGAAAATGACGGAATACTACCCAACTCATTCTATGAAGCCACCATATCCCTGATACCAAAACCAGGTAAAGACATTACAAAAAAAGAAAATTATAGACCTATATCCCTCATGAACATAGATGCAAAAATCCTCAACAAAATTCTAGCCAATAGAATCCAACAACACATCAAAAAAATAATTCACCCTGATCAAGTGGGATTTATACCAGGTATGCAAGACTGGTTTAATATCAGAAAAACCATTAATGTAATCCATCACATAAATAAAACAAAAGACAAAAACCACATGATCTTATCAATTGATGCAGAAAAGGCATTTGACAAAGTCCAACACCCATTTATGATAAAAACTCTTACAAAAATAGGAATTGAAGGAAAATTCCTCAACATAATAAAGGGCATCTATGCAAAGCCAACAGCCAGTATCACTCCAAATGGAGAGAACCTGAAAGCATTTCCCTTGAGAACGGGAACCAGACAAGGATGCCCTTTATCACCGCTCTTATTCAACATCGTGCTGGAAGTCCTAGCCAGGGCAATCAGGCTAGACAAAGAAATAAAAGGTATCCGGATTGGCAAGGAGGAAGTAAAGTTATCACTATTTGCAGGTGACATGATTATATACACAGAAAACCCTAAGGAATCCTCCAGAAAACTACTGAAACTAATAGAAGAGTTTGGAAGAGTCTCAGGTTATAAAATAAACATACAAAAATCACTTGGATTCCTCTACATCAACAAAAAGAACACCGAAGAGGAAATCACCAAATCAATACCATTCACGGTAGCCCCCAAGAAGATAAGATACTTAGGAATAAATCTTACCAAGGATGTAAAAGACCTATACAAAGAAAACTACAAAGCTCTACTACAAGAAATTCAAAAGGACATACTTAAGTGGAAAAACATACCTTGCTCATGGATAGGAAGACTTAACATAGTAAAAATGTCTATTCTACCAAAAGCCATCTATATATTTAACGCACTTCCGATCCAAATTCCAATGTCATATTTTAAGGGGATAGAGAAACAAATCACCAATTTCATATGGAAGGGAAAGAAACCCCGGATAAGCAAAGCACTACTGAAAAAGAAGAAGAAAGTGGGGGGCCTCACTCTTCCTGATTTCAGAACCTATTATACAGCCACAGTAGTCAAAATAGCCTGGTACTGGTACAACAACAAGCACATAGACCAATGGAACAGAAATGAGAACCCAGACATAGATGCATCCACGTATGAGCAGCTGATATTTGACAAAGGACCAGTGTCAATTAATTGGGGAAAAGATAGCCTTTTTAACAAATGGTGCTGGCATAACTGGATATTCATTTGCAAAAAAATGAAACAGGACCCATACCTTACACCATGCACAAAAACTAACTCCAAGTGGATCAAAGACCTAAACATAAAGACTAAAACGATAAAGATCATGGAAGAAAAAATAGGGACAACCGTAGGAGCCCTAATACAAGGCATAAAGAGAATACAAAACATTACCAAAAATGATGAAGAGAAACCCGATAACTGGGAGCTCGTAAAAATCAAACACCTATGCTCATCTAAAGACTTCTCCAAAAGAGTAAAAAGACCACCTACAGACTGGGAAAGAATTTTCAGCTATGACACCTCCGACCAGCGCCTGATCTCTAAAATCTACATGATTCTGTCAAAACTCAACCACAAAAAGACAAACAACCCAATCAAGAAGTGGGCAAAGGATATGAACACACATTTCACTAAAGAAGATATTCAGGCAGCCAACAGATACATGAGAAAATGCTCTCGATCATTAGCCATTAGAGAAATGCAAATTAAAACTACGATGAGATTCCATCTCACACCAGCAAGGCTGGCATTAATCCAAAAAACACAAAATAATAAATGTTGGAGAGGCTGTGGAGAGATTGGAACTCTTATACACTGCTGGTGGGAATGTAAAATGGTACAACCACTTTGGAAATCTATCTGGCGTTATCTTAAACAGTTAGAAATAGAACTACCATACAACCCAGAAATCCCACTCCTCGGAATATACCCTAGAGATACAAGAGCCTTCACACAAACAGATATATGCACACCCATGTTTATTGCAGCTCTGTTTACAATTGCAAAAAGTTGGAAGCAACCAAGGTGTCCATCAACGGATGAATGGGTAAATAAATTGTGGTATATTCACACAATGGAATACTACGCATCGATAAAGAACAGTGACGAATCTGTGAAGCATTTCATAACATGGAGGAACCTGGAAGGCATTATGCTGAGCAAAATTAGCCAGAGGCAAAAGGACAAATATTGTATAAGACCACTATTATAAGATCTTGAGAAATAGTAAACCTGAGAAGAACACATACTTTTGTGGTCACGAGGGGGGGAGGGAGGGAGGGTGGGAGAGGGTTTTTTATTGATTAATCAGTAGATAAGAACTGCTTTAGGTGAAGGGAAAGACAACACTCAATACATGGAAGGTCAGCTCAATTGGACTGGACCAAAAGCAAAGAAGTTTCCGGGATAAAATGAATGCTTCAAAGGTCAGTGGAGCCAGGGCGGGGGTCTGGGGAACATGGTTTGCGGGGACTTCTAAGTCAATTGGCAAAATAATTCTATTATGAAATCATTCTGCATCCCACTTTGAAATGTGGCGTCTGGGGTCTTAAATGCTAACAAGCGGCCATCTAAGATGCATCAATTGGTCTCAACCCACCTGGAGCAAAGGAAAATGAAGAACACCAAGGCCACACGACAACTAAGAGCCCAAGAGACAGAAAGGGCCACATGAACCAGAGACCTACATCATCCTGAGACCAGAAGAACTAGTTGGTGCCCGTCCACAATAGATGACTGCCCTGACAGGGAGCACAGCAGAGGACCCCTGAGGGAGCAGGAGATCAGTGGGATGCAGACCCCAAATTCTCATAAAAAGACCAAACTTAATGGTCTGACTGAGACTAGAGGAATCCCGGCGGCCATGCTCCCCAGACCTTCTGTTGGCACAGGACAGGAACCATCCCCGAAGACAACTCATCAGACATGAAAGGGACTGGTCAGCGGGTGGGAGAGACATGCTGATGAAGAGTGAGCTAATTATATCAGGTGGACACTTGAGATTGTGTTGGCAACTCTTGTCTGGAGGGGGGATGGGAGGATAGAGAGAGAGGGAAGCCAGCAAAATTGTCAAGAAAGGAGAGACTGAAAGGGCTGACTCAAGAGGGGGAGAGCAAGTGGGAGTAGGGAGTGAGACGTATGTAAACTTACATGTGATAGACTGATTGGATTTGTAAACGTTCACTTGAAGCTTAATAAAATTTAATAAAAAAAATAAAAAAATATATGAATATCTTCCAGTAGGTTGGCCAGATAGCTGTCTTTCAAATTTATCTGCATAGACGAGTGAGCACTTCCAGTGCTGCATCCATTTGTTGACACATCTCAGTTGCTATTCTGTCAATTCTTGGAGCCTTGCTTTTTGCCAGTACTCTCGGTACAGCTTGGACCTCTCCCTTCAGACCATTGGTTCTCAATCATATGCTACCTCTTAAAACGGTTGAACATAGACCAATTCTTTTTTTGGTACAGTGACTCTTTGTATACCTCCCATCTTCTTTTGATGCTTGCTGCATCATTTAATATAGAATCCTTCTATGTCTGTACAGATAATAACAAGTGTTGGAAAGATGAAGAGAAATTGGAACCCTCATAGACAGCTGGTGGAAATGTAAAGTCATTCAACCACTTTGTAAAACAGTTTGGCAATTCCTCAAAGTATAAAATACAGTGTTACTTTATAGCTCAGGAATTCCCACACCCAGGTATGTACTCAATGTAATTGAAAATCTATGCCTACACAAGAACTTGTACTCAAATGTTTATATCAGCATTAGTCACCATAGGAATATATATATATATATATATACCTCAAATGTCTATCGGCCCATGAATTAATAACCAAAATGTGGTATGGCTTTAAAATGGAATATTATTCAGCCAAAAAAGGAATGAAGCTATGATACTTTCTCCAACGTGGATAAACCTTGAAAACGTTACACTAAATGAAAGAAACCAGGCCAAATAAAGCCATATATTTTATGATTTCATGTATATGAAATACCCAGAATTGTCAAAGCCATAGAGAGAAATAAGATTAGTGGTTTCTATGGGATGAGTGATCAGATCAATGTGCAGGTACTGCTAACAGGTATGGGGTTTCATTTTTGGGGGTGATGAGAATGTCTGGAATTACATAATGATGATCGATGAAAAACTTTGTGAATCACTGTAAAAATCACTGAATTGTACATTTGAAAAGGATGGGCTTTGTGGTACAGAAGTTATGTTTTAATGAAAACGGTATTAAAAGTAAAAATAAATTTAAAGCTTTTATAATTCAAAGCACCTTATCAAGGAAAGGAAGGGACAACCTACAAAATGGGAGAAAATATTTGGGAATCACGTATCTGATAAGGGATTCATATACAGACAACTGAAAAAATTCTTACAACTCAATGAGAAAAAGACAAACAACCAAATTTGAAAATGAGCTAAAAACTTGAATAGACATTTCTCCAAAGAAGATATACAAATGGCCAGCAAGCACATAGAAAGATCCTGAACATCAATAGTCCTAAGGGAAATATAAATCAAAACTACAGTCAGATACCCCCTCACATCTACCAGGATGGGTATCATCAGAAATTTGGAAATTAACAAGTATTGATGAGAATGTGGAGAAATTGGAATGCTCATTCATTGCTGGTGGGAATGTAAAATGGTGCAGCATGTTGGAAAACACTTTAGTGTTTCTTCAAAAAGTTAAACCTAGAATTACCAGTTCTACTCCCACATATATATCCAAAAGTCTTGTAGGCAGAGACTCATGTTGCTTTACAACAGCATTGATTGGAGTATATTTCACAATAGCCAAAATGTGTAAACAACCCAAGCGTCAATCAACAAACGAATGTTTAAACAATAAGTGGTTTCTATTTGTGGTGATGAAAACCACTAAGAAATGGATACTGGTGATAGTTGTACAACTAGACACACGCACTTATTATAACTGAACAAGGGGATACTGTGTGATTTAAAGTCAGGAGAGGTGTGTGCCAGGTTTGTATCCTTTCACCATACTTATTCAATCTGTATGCTGAGCAAATAACCCAAGAAGCTGGACTATAAGAAAAAAAATGGGGCATCAGAATTGGAGGAAGACCCATTAACAAAGTGCATTATAACGATGGCACAACCTTGGTTGCTGAAAGTGAAGAGGACTTGAAGCAATTACTGATGAATACCAAAGACCACAGCCTTCAGTGTTGATTACATTGCAACATACAGAAAACAAAAATCCTCACAACTGGACTGATAAGCAACATCGTGATAAACAGAGAAAAGATTGAAGTTGTCAAGGATTTCATTTTACTTAGATTCACAATCAACGCCCATGGAAACAGCAGTCAAGAAATCAAAAGATGCATTGTATTAGGCAAATCTGCTGCAAAAGACCTCTTTGAAGTGTCAAAAAGCAAAGATGTCGTCTTGAAGACCACGGTGAGCCTGACCCAAGGTATGGTGTTTTCAGTTGCCTCATACGCATGGGAAAGCTGGACAATGAATATGGAAAGCTGAAGAAAAATTGACACCTTTGAATTGTGGTGTTGGTGATGAATACTGAATATACCATGGACTGGGAACAAATCTGTCTTGGAGGAAGCACAATCAGAATGCTCTTAGAAGCAGATATGGCGAGATTACGTCTCACATACTTTGGACATGTTATAAGGAGGGATCAGTACCTGGAGAAGGACATCATGCTTGGTAAAGTAAAGGGTCAGCAAAAAAGAGGAAGACCTTCAACAAGATGGATTGACAGAGTTGCTGAAATAATGGGCTCAAACATGGCAACAATTGTGAGGATGGCTCAGCACTGGGCAGTGTTTCATTCTGTTGTGGAAAGTGTCAGTATGAGTTGGAACAAATTTGACAGCACCTAACAACAACAACATCCTTAAAAATGGTTTAAATAACAAATGTTTTCTTATATATATTTTACCATAGTAAAAAAAAAAAAAAAAAACTTCATTACGGGTTTTACAAGGATGAGAAATGTGCAGAAGGAATGGTCCCTGGGCTCAGGTGTACAGTCCATGGACCTAGAAAGCGCTGTTGAATGTGTTGTCAAAGGTGTACTCTTTGCAGTCTTTATGGCCCTTGAACATTCCAAAGCCAAAGTTCCTCATTAGTAAATGTTTTTTGCTATCATTTTGATCTCGAAAACCAAACCAAACCCATTGCCGCCTAGTCCATTCCGACTCGTAGCAACCCTATAGGACAAAGTAGAATGGTCCTATAGGGTTCCCAGGAAGCGACTGGTAGATTCAAACTGCGGACTTTTTAGTTAGCAGACATAGCTCTTACCCACTGTAAAACCAGGGCTCCATTCTGATCTTAGAGCATTGCAGATCCTTGAGGAACAAGGCTCAAAGAAGGAATCATTTTACATTGCATAATTCCCATACCCACACCAGAAATATGCCATCCTCTCCCCCCAATTCTTCCTGCTCACACCCTTTTCAGGCCTTTGCACACATGGACAACCCTCCCTTCTGTAAATGAATTCTACTCTTCTTTCTTTAGGTGCATTTGAAGGCACCTCTGTCCTAATAACAATATCAAGAAGACTGACACCATGTATGGGCTTAAAAGACACTTTATTTTACTGCTGTATAGGTAGAGAGAGGGACAGACAGACAGACACATAGAGATAGATAGATAGTACTTGTAAAAATCCAAGTGATAATATAGCAAATGTACCCTAAAAATACAGATTCTAAAAGCTAATTCTACGTATGGCTCATTGAACGTTAATGTCGTTTCTGCAGAATCTATTCTAGACTTTCTAATACAGTGTTTGTAATCAAAATGGACTGAGTATGTAACAGATACTTTCTTTCCAACATTTCCTAATTCCAGACTACTAGGTTCAATATACATTCTTTTTTTTCATATTACACACCTTAAGTTGAAATTGTGGCTCTTTGCTGTCAAGATTTTTGTAGTAAATTGCAAATTATCAGGAAAACATTCAATCTGTGATACCTCTGTGGTTCTAACTGGATGATGTTGGAAATTGTTATGACAACAAATGTATTCCTAGCTGAACATTATGTTAAAATAATTAAGACCTGAAATTGGAGTACATGGATAGGTCAAAGGACTTATTGATCAAGAGACAGTCCATATAAAGACCAGGATATAAAGGGACACTATGTATTGCAGCAGTGCCATTACAGTGAATGGATGGATTATTTAATAAAGGATTCAGCAACATAAAAATGAACTTGAATTCCTGTATCATATGAAAGGGAAAAGTAAATTACAGGTGGGTCCAGGCTTCAAATGTAAAAGAAAAACTATAAATTCTTTAGTTTTTAGGTAACTAGTTCCAAAAACGAGATCTGTTGATTGAGCACAGTCCATCACGGAAAGTTGTGAGAAATAAAACTGTATTAAAACTAAGCACCTGTGTTCATCTGAAAACACTATAAAGGATATGCAAAAACAAGCCATGCATCTAAAGAAGAAATAGCTGTGCATATAACTGACAAAGGTTTACATCCTGGTTGTATAAAGAATTGGTATGCATTAGTAAGAAAAGGATAAACAGCTCAATAGAAACACAAGAGAGGAAATCTCCACAAGAGGAAAAATAAATGGCTCATAAATACGTAAGAAGGTGCTTGGCTTCATCGATAATAAAAGAAATGGCATGAAATAATCTAGAGGAAATAATTTCCACACCCACTGAATAGAATAAGTGAAAATGTATCAGCAATGACATGGATCATCAGGAACTTCTTACGGATGTTTAAATTCATTCATCCACTGAAGAAAACTCTTTGGAAGTTCTCAAAGCAGAGTAGGTGCTTCCCTACACCCCAAAATTCCACCCCAGTATGAAATTCACTATCATTTCCACCAAGAGACATACATGGGTATATTTAAACAGATTTATTCATAATAGAAAATTAGCTACCAAAATTTCCATCAACATCAGCAGGGATACATATTTTGTAATGTCACCACACATAATGTAAAAATATACAGCACTGAAAATAAATGAATTATGATTACACAAAGTAACATGATTGAACTTCAAAAGCGCAATCAGGACAGAGAATACATTGATGACAATTTCACTATTAGTAAGTTTAAAAATAGTCAAATTTATAAATTGTGTAGGAATACACCCAGGAGTGATAAAAGGACTATCTTGAATCATATTACCAGTTTTGTAGAGCAAGTACAATCAAATGCTGGCAATTTCACAGGTGTATCAAAGGAGCCCTGGTGGCTCAATGATTAAACCCTTGGCTGCTAGCCAAAAGGATGGTGGTTCGAAACCATCCAAAAGCCCTGTGAGAGAAAGACCTGGTGATTTGCTTCCATAAAGATTACAGCTTATAAAACCCTGTGGGGCAGCTGTACTCTGTCACATAGGGTCACTACGATTTGGAATCACTCAAAACAACAATATTAATTATACAGGGCTGCAATATCAAACTACCACAAAGTGAGTGGCTTAAAATGAGAAAAAAAAATCTATCAAAATTCTGGAGGTTAAAATCCAAATTCAGGTTGTCAACAGGACTACGTACCCTCTGAACCTCTGAGGGAAGATCCTTTCTTGTCTCTCCCAACTTCTGGTATCCCTATGAATTCTTTAGCTTGTAGCTGCAGCGTAAATCCATCTCTCCCTTTGTTTTCACATGACATCCTCCTTCTTTGACTCTCTGTCTCAATATCTTCTCTTTTATAACGACACCACTCATATTGGTTTAAGACACTCCCTACTCCAGTATGACATTATGTTAACAGATAACATCTTCAAAGATTTTATTCCCAAACAAAGTCACATTAACAGGAGTTAAGACTTCAACCTCTCTTTTCAGGAGGCATAATTAAATCCATAACAATAAGATTCAACAAAAAGAAGAACTTCAGAGAAAATGATAAATATAGATTTCAAGGTAGTGTTTGCCAACAGGAGGGTACAGAGCAAAAGACTGGGAGAGTATTCATTGAATTATATGGCGATGTCATTACTTTATTTTGTAACCCAGGTCATGGGTATGTGAGTTTTCATTATATTACTATTCCTTAAGAGCTATTGATACATTTCATATGGTACTTTGCACATGATATTTTAATAATAAGTAAAATTGAGAAGATTCCACTTTCCAGATTCTTTTATATTCTAGATTCTAAATCCATTCTCTTATCGTCTAATATTAAAGCCGTACTTCTGAAACTTCAGCCTGCATCAAAATCTCAAAGGAGTAATTATTTAGAATGTTCATCCTTCAGATGACTCCCCAGATATCAAAGTCAGTAGGTCTTGGGTGAGGTATGGAAAACAGCAGTATGAACAAGGCCTCAGGTGACTCATCTCTGCAAGTGTTTAATGAATGCAAAGGGAGAAAACTTTGTACTACAGCACACCTGTGTGTCTGGGGAGGAGCTGACCTCCTGATTTAGTGCTGAACACAATCCCACTGCCACTGTCAATGGTGATCAGAAGTCTCTCCAGCCACGTCATTAATTCTCCTATGAGATCTGTTTTGTTGTCACCCCAGCACCCAGAGACGGTTCTGACTGATGGCTCTGCTTCTTTGTAGTTGTGGAAAAGTGATCTCCCTAAGTCTGCCAACTTCCCCTTTGTCCCATTCTATTTTACACTGTATACATCTTCCTCAAAATAAAGTTCATGTCCACAGAAAAAATTATTTTCCTCATAAAAATACATTACAAACTTTTGTATGAGATCCCTAAGAGTACAACCAATCCCCTAAAACTTCAATGATTCCGTTAATTTTACTCAGCCTCTGTGTGGACTCACCAGAGGTGAGAAAGAAAAACAGCAAAATAATGTGACTAAAGAGAAAAGTGACATCTCATATACATTCTGATGAATATTTTTGTTTTTTTTAATAAAGATCCAAGCAAATGTGGTTCCAAAACAGACTCCCAACCCTTCCCTGCCTGCTCAACAATTACTCATCTGATCTAATTACTAAGATGAGTAAAATGTGCTAATGTCGTTGTTGTTCGGTGCCGTCGGGTCAGTTCCGACTCACAGCGACCCTGGGAACAACAGAACGGAACACCGCCCGGTCCTGAGCCATCCTTACAATCGTTGCGTTGCTTGGATTCATTGTTGCAGCCGCTGTGTCAGCCCACCTCGTTGAGGGTCTTCGTCTTTTCCGCTGACCCTGTACTCTGCCAAGCATGGTGTCCTTCTCCAGGGACCGAGCCCTCCTGACAACATGTCCAAAGTGTATGAGATGCAGTCTCACCATCCTTGCCTCTAAGGAGCATTCTGGCCGCACTTCTTCCAACACAGATGTGTTCCTTCTTTTGGCGGTCCATGGTATAGCCGATATTTTTCACCAACACCGTAATTCAAAGGCGTCAACTCCTCTTCCGTCTTCCTTATTCATTGTCCAGCTTTCACATGCATGCGATGTGATTGAAAATACCATGGCTTGGTTCAGGCACACCTTAGTCTTCAGGGTGACATCTTTGCTCTTCAACACTTTGAAGAGGTCCTTTGCAGCAGATTTGCCCAATGCAATGTGTCTTTTGATTTCTTGACTGCTGCTTCCATGGCTGTTGATTGTGGATACAAGTAAAATGAAATCCTTGACAACTTCAATCTTTTCTCCGTTTATCATAATGTTGCTCATTGGTCCAGTTGTAAGGATTTTTGTTTTCTTTATGTTGAGGTGCAATCCATACTGAAGGCTGTGGTCTTTGATCTTCATCAGTAAGTGCTTCAAGTTCTCTTCACTTTCAGCAAGCAAGGTTGTGTCATCTGCATAACCCAGGTTGTTAATGAGTCTTCGTCCAATTCTGATGCCCCGTTCTTCTTCATATAGTCCAGCTTCTCGGATTATTTGTTCAGCATACAGATTAAATAGATATGGTGAAAGAATACAATCCTGACACACACCTTTCCTGACTTTAAACCGATCAGTATCCCCTTGTTCTGTCCGAACAACTGCCTCTTGATCTATGTAAAGGTTCCTCATGAGTACAATTCAGTGTTCTCGAATTCCCATTCTTCACAGTGTTTCCCATAGTTTGTTATGATCCACACAGTAGAATGCCTTTGCATAGTCAATAAAACACAGGTAAACATCTTTCTAGTATTCTCTGCTTTCAGCCAGGATCTATCTGACATCAGCAGTGATATCCCTGGTTCCATGTCCTGTTCTGAAACTGGTCTGAATTTCTGGCAGTTCCCTGTCGATATACTGCTCCAGCCATTTTTGAAGGATCTTAAGCTTACTTGTGATATTAATGACATTGTTTTGTAGTTTCCACAATCGGTTGGATCACCTTTCTTGGGAATAGGCATAAATACGGATCTCTTCCAGTCAGTTGGCCAGGAAGCTGTCTTCCATATTTCTTGACATAGACAAATGAGCATCTCCAGACCTGCATCTGTTTGTTGAAACATCTCAATTGATAGTCCATCAATTCCTGGAGCCTTGTTTTTCACCAGTGCCTTCAGAGCAGCTTGGACTTCTTCTTTCAGTACCATCGGTTCCTGATCATATGCTGCCTCTTGAAATGCCTAAATATCGACTAATTCTTTTTGGTATAATGACTCTGTGTATTCTTTCCATATTCTTTTGATGCTTCCTGCATCATGTAATATTTTTCCCATGGAATCCTTCACTATTGCAAATCAAGACTTGAATTTTTTCTTCAGTTCTTTCAGCTTGAGAAATGCCGAGCGTGTTCTTGCCTTTTGGTTTTCCATCTCCAGCTCTTTGCACATGTCATTACAATACTTTACTTTGTCTTCTCGAGAGGCCCTTTGAAATCTTCTGTTCAGTGCTTTTACTTCATCAATTCTTCCTTTTGCTTTCGCTGCTCGACACTCAAGAGCAAGTTTCAGAGTCTCCACTGACATCCACCTTGGTCTTTTCTTTCTTTCCTGTCTTTTCAGTGACCTCTTGCTTTCTTCATGGATGATGTCCTTGATGTCATTCCACAACTCATCTGGTCTTTGGTCACTAGTGTTCAATATGTCAAATTTATTCTTGAGATGGTCCCTAAATTCAGGCAGGATATACTCAAGGTTATATTTTGGCTTTCGTGGACTTGCTCTGATTTTCTTCAGCTTCAGCTTGAATTTGCATGTGAGTAATTGATGGTCTGTTCCACAGTTGGCCCCTGGCCTTGTTCTGACTGATGATATTGAGCTTTTCCATCGTCTCTTTCCACAGATGTAGTCGATTTGGTTTCTGTGTTCCATCTGGTGAGGTCCATGTGTATAAAAATATATATATATATATAGTCGCCGTTTATGTTGGTAAAGAAGGTTTTTGCAATGAAGAAGTCATTGATCTTGCAAAATTCCATCATTCTATCTACAGCATTATTTCTATCACCAAGGGCATATTTTCCAAACTACTGATCCTTCTTTGTTTCCAGCTTTTGTATTCCAATCGCCAGTAATTATCAATGCATCTTGATTGCATGTTTGATTAATTTCAGACTGCAGCAGCTGATAAAAATCTTCTATTTCTTCATCTTTGACCTTAGTGGTTGGTGCATAAATTTGAATAATAGTCATATTAACTGGTCTTCCTTGTAGGTGTATGGATATTATCGTATCACGGACAGTGTTATACTTCAGGATAGATCTTGAAACATTCTTTTCGATGATGAATGCAACACCATTCCTCTTTGAGTTGTCATTCCCAGCATAGTAGACTATATGATTGTCCAATTCAAAATGGCCAATACCAGTCCATTTCAGCTCACTAATGCCTGGGATATTGATGTTTATGTGTTCCATTTCACTTTTGACAATTTCCAATTTTCCTAGATTCATACTTCTTACATTCCAGGTTCTGATTATTAATGGATGTTTGCAGCTGTTTCTTCTCATTTTGACTCGTACCACCTGTCTGTCAGTTTGTCATACTGTGGGGGCTTGTGTGTTGCTGTGATGCTGGAAGTTATGCCACTGGTATTCAGATACCAGCAGGGTCACTCATGGAGGACAGGTTTCAGCTGAGCTTCCAGACTAAGACAGACTAGGAAGAGGGACCCGGCAGTCTACTTCTGAAAAGCGTTAGCCAATGAAAACCTTATGAATAGCAGCTGAACATTGTCTGATATAGTGCTGGAAGATGAGCCTCCCAGGTTGGAAGGCACTCAAAAGATTACTGGGGAGGAGCTATCTCCTCAAAGTAGAGATGACCTTAAAATGTACAATAATGGTAAACCAATAAAAATCCTGAGGAAAGTGGAAAATATGTGAGAACAAGAAATAATAAGCCTTATATATTATGGCAACATATAGAACACAGTGGTCCTAGTTAAATTTTATTGAGTATTAGGTGCCAGGCATTGTATTAAGTGCTTGTGGTGGTTATACGAATTAACTTCTCAAGAGAAAACATACTCTACATTGTTAGTATAAAGCTCTCATAGCAATTATTTTCTCCCAGGCAGAACTTTGATTAGAAAGGGATATATGATGCTATTCTCAGTGATCATATGGGAGGAGATATCCTCTGTATGATTCTATGGAAAGGTCTATTAATACTAAGTCCTCTATTAACAATAGGTCCAAGGACAGTCTATTTTGTGTCTCTGAGCTTGATGTCTGGATATGACAGCTGAGTCTGTTGCAGCCATCTGTGACTCTGTCACTTTGATGCAATCTAGAAATCCAAACCCAAAGGAGATAATATAATCACTGAAAAGCAGGTGTGCACCTGATAATGCTCCTAAAGGCTCCCTTCATGTCCCTGTTTCTCAGACTGTAGATGAAGGGGTTCATCATGGGAGTAACTACAGCGTACAGCATTGAAGCTACTGCAGTCTTCCTGGAAGAGTGTGTAAATGTCGTACTCATATACACACCTAAAGTTGTCCCATAGAATAAGGAAACAACTGAAAGGTGAGAACCACAGGTAGAAAAAGCTTTATACTTTCCACCTGCTGAAGGTATTCTCAAAATGGAAGAGACAATTTGAGTATAAGAGAAAATGATTCCAGAGAAAGGAAGAGCACCCAGTATGCTAGCCATAAAACATAAGATGATGTTATTGATGAGGGTTTCAGAACAGGCAACTCTGATCACCTGAACAACTTCACAGAAGAAGTAAGGAATTTCCAGGTCTGTGCAGAAGGACAGTTGCAACAACATCAGACTGTGGAGAAGGGCATCCACAATGCTAACGAGCAAGGAGACTAGAATCAGCAGGCCACAGAGGCGGGGATTTATGATAGCTGTGTATCTCAGTGGGTGACAAATGGCCACATAGCGGTCATAGGCCATTACCGAAAGGAGAAAACTTTCCAAACTACCAAAAATCAGGACAAAGCAGGCCTGGGTGAGGCATCCTGTGTAAGTGATGCTCTGATTCTGTGCTTGGAGGTTCACCAGCATCTTTGGAATCGTGGTGGTGCTGAAACAGATGTCAGTAAATGAGAGATTGGAAAGAAAGAAGTACATGGGGGTGTGGAGGTGGGGGTCAGAGCTGACGGCCAGGATGATGAGCAGGTTTCCCAGGACAGTGACCAGATATATGGACAAAAACAGGCTAAAAAGGAGAGGCTGCACTTTGGGATCCTCTGTCAGTGCCAGGAGAAGGAATTCTGAAACTCCTGTTTGGTTTCTAGGTTCCATATTGTTGATGGATCTGATAGAGATGATGAGGTGACTTACAATCAAATGTCAGCAAACACCATCTTAGGATGGGAATGGGAGGAATGGAGGGGAATACAGGAATACAATGGTGATACTGTCAGTGTGCACATTATTTGGCAAAACAAAAACCAAAAAAGACCAGAAGCCGATATAGCAGAGTGTCAATATTTATTGAGTTTGGAAAGGGGTGAAAGGGTAGTCATTTTTTTTTTCTATGGGAACAAGAGGAGTGGAGGTGAATACAGAAGCTCTACCATCTGCATGCATATTATTTGGTTATTTAAAAAAGATGCAGAAGCTGATATAGCAGAGTGTGAACATTTATTTATTTTGGAAAGGGTGAGAGGGTGGTCTTTTTTTTATTACTCTCTTCGTGCTATTATCATTTTAAATATTCGGTAATTTTATAGAGAAAATTAGATACACTCTGGAGGCAGCCTGATGAGTCTGTGTCAGATTCCACTGCTTTCCTCAGAAATCAGAATTGGGCAACAGAAATACAGGTATCCCCTGTTTTTGAAAGTTCACTTTATGCCACTTTGCTTTTTCAAAAGACCCACATCAGTGCTTGTTTGCTTTGCTAACTAAAAGAAATTTGACTTGGATTTTCACTTTTACAAAAAAAGGAGAAACTCGAAACCAGCGTTCAGTGTTTTGCGGTGGGCCTTTAAATAGGCATTGAACCCCTCCTAGTGATAAGAGACGCTCCCAGAGCTCCTTCTCTTAAAACTACACTCAGCATTAAACTGCCATAGCTTTGAAATGTGTGTATCAACACTATATGTTAGCATTATTTTAGGTTATATATGTTATTTGGTATGAAATAATGGGTTATGTTTTGAGTCTGGCAACTCTCAAAAATTTTTTTCAAATAAATTTATGGTAATTGCTTCTTCATTTTACACCATTTCGGCTTATGAAAGGATTCATAGGAATACTCTACTTTCAGATAGCGGGGGAAACCTGTAATACAAATGTGTGTTAAAAACCAGGAAAGGGAAGATAAGGTGATGTTGATAAACCCTCTTCACCACTACAAGAGTGTTAGTAAATGTCAGAATCTTAAAACAGTCATCCGGTGTGAGAAGGGGCAGGCTTCTGGTCGGGAGGAAAACGGTCCTTGCCGTTGTGGAGAGAGAGGAGGACACTAGCAGAATCATAACTCCTTGCCATCAGTGCGAAGATTCAAGGAAACATGTCAGGAAGTTGGGAGACAGGCAGGAGGTTAGGGGTGACTTGATTCCAATCATTTCATGCTCATACTATCTTCACATGCATCATTCTGCTGGATGAACCTGTATTGAAACACCTGTCCTCATTTCAAAACATTAACTATGGGATTCAGGTTACCTGACTGGCATCAGTGAGGAATAACGCTTGGCATCTGCCCTGGATGTTGGATGGTGTAGATGGAAGAGCTTTCCTTAGGAAAGGCAGAGGGACCAAGCTGAGGCACCAGGCTCCCCGGCAAGAGGGTCATCTGTGGGTGGGGTATCAGGTGTGCTGCTTCTTGATGGGAGAGGAATACAAAAGTGGTACCGTCTGCATGCATCTTCAGGTATTAAAGTGAGTGAGTGAGGTGGTTACACGTAGATTATTTGCAGTCTCTGTGTCCCTGGGGGCTCAATATCCAAAGCTCCTCATTAACCAAACACTTTTACTGACATTCTGATCCCACTGCAAATCTTAAAAGACCAAAACAATAGAAGGTAGAGTTCAGGATGGCTGATTCCCAGCCCCTAGGAGACCAGCTCCAAGCCATTTACCTCTTTCTACCTGTTTTTCTCACCTCCAAGTCACATACCTTGTACAGGTGGATATATCATGCTTCTCTAATTGGATTGCAGTCGTTTTTGAGTACAACTGAAAGCATCTCTATCTTACCAATGATGTTAGAAAGCCTGATTGCAATTTTAGCTGTGAGGTTTTAATGTATGTATGAGGGTACAAATATTATATTTAGAGATATAGCTAAGTTATAGTAAAATGCAAATTGTTTCTTTCTAAGTGTCATTGAATATCCCTGATCCTTAATCTTTATACATTTGCGTAGAGCATATTTCAAGCCATTCTCTGTGATCACTTCTGACTGTGATCACTACACACAGACCTGTTACTCCCTTTTTAGGGTTTCATAATCAGCTTTTTTTTTGCTGTGTCCCAATAATTTTGATACACATTTTTCTTCACATTAGTGGAATGTGGTTTGATATTTTGGCTCTTGATTTTTAATGGAGTTATTTTTTTTTTATGAGAAATCACAACATCACTGGCTAGGCACTAGTATGGAGGTTTATCCTTACTCTCAGTGGATTTAGTTTGATGACAAAAAGTATTTAATATACGAAGATGGTGTTCCATGTGAACATTCACTTAAAAATCTTCATCTTTAATGGATTCAATATTTTCATGTGTTTATCAATTTATTTTACTACATGTTAACTGTTTCTGTATGAATTTTGCTTTCTAATCTGTAGTATTCTTGGTATATTATTTGAAAAACAATTTGAGATAAGATGGCTTTATGTCTCTCTTCATCATCTTAACCTCATTCACTTCAAACATATGACATAATAAAAAATAAGAAGGCATAGTGACTTCAAAAAGAAGAATGTAAACTACTGAACTCTTCCATTCAAATAGAATCTGCCCGTCATAGTTTTTTTCCACTGTTTTTTTTTTTTCTTGTGCTTTAAGTGAAATTTTACAGTTTAAGTTAGTTTCTCATACAAATATTTATACACATTGTCATGTGATGCTAGTTGCTCTTCCTGTAATGTGACAGCACACTCCTCCTTTCCACCCTGGATTTCCTGTGTCCATTCAACCAGCTCTTGTCCCTTTTTGCCTTCTCATCTCTTCCTCTGGACAAGAGCTGCCCATTTAGTGTCACGTACCTACTTGTTATTATTACCTACTTGAGCTAAGAAGCACTGTCTTCATGAGTATTATTTTATGTCTTGTAGTCAAGTCTCATCTTTGTCTACACAGTTGGTTTCGAGAATGGTTTCAGTTCTGGTTAACAGAGAGTTGGGGGGCCATGTCTTCTGGGGTCCCTCCAGTCTCAATCAGACCATTAAGTCTGGCCTTTTTACTAGAATTTGAGTTCTGCATCCCATTTTTCTCCTGCTTCATCAAGGACTGTCTGTTTAGTTCCCTAGGGGTCAGGGCAGTCATTGGTGGTAGCTGGACACTAACTAGTTCTTCTGGTCTCAGGCTGATGGAGTCTCTGGTTTCTGTGGCCCTTTCTGTCTCTTGGGCTCATATTTCCCTTGTGTCTTTGGTGTTCTTCATTCTCCTTTGCTCCAGGTGGGTTGGGAACAATTGATGCATTGTAGATGGCTGCTTGCTGGCTTTTAAAACCCTAGACATGACTCATCAAATTGGGATGCAGAACATTTTCTTAATAAATGTTGTTATGCCAATTGACCTAGATGTCCCCTTAAACCATGGTCCCTAGACCCCTGTCTCTGCTACTCTGTCCTTTGAAGTGTTTGGTTATATTCAGGAAACTTCTTACCTTTTGGTTTAGTCCAGTTGTGCTGACTTCCCCTGTATTGTATGTTGTTTTTCCCTTCACCTAAAATAATTCTTGTCTACTGTCCAGTTAGTGAATGTTTAAACATTTTCTTCAGTTTTTATAATAGTGGTCTCATACAATATTTGTCCTTTTGCGACTGACTAATTTCACTCAGCATAATGCCTTCCAGATTCATCCATGTTATGAGATGTCTCGCAGATTCATCATTGTTCTTTATCATTGCATAGTATTCCATTGTGGGAATATACCATAATTTGTTCGTCCATTTGTCTGTTCATGGTACCTACATTTTTTTAATTTTTTGCTATTGTGAACAGTGCTGCAATGAACATGGGTGTGCATGTATCTATTCATGTGACAGCTCTTCTTTCTCTACGATATAATCCAAGGAGTAGGGTTGCTGGATTGTATAGTACTTCTCTTTTTTTTTAATTGTGTTTTAAGAGGACATTTACAATTCAACTCATTTTCTCATACAAAAACGAATGTACATATTGTTATGTGACCCTAATTTCTCTCCCTATAATGTGACAGCACACTCCTCCTCTCCACCCTGTATTTCCCATGCCCATTCAACCAGCTCCTGTCCCCCTCTGCCTTTTCATCTTGCCTCCTGACAGAAGCTGCCCACATAGTCTCATGTGTCTACTTGAGCTAAGAAGCACACTACTCACCAGTATCATTTTATGGCTTATAGTCCAGTGTAATCTTTGTCTGAAGAGTTGGCTTCAGGAATGGTTTTAGTTTTGGGCTAACAAAGAGTCTGGGGGCCATGTCCTCTGGGGTCCCTCTAGTCTCAGTGAGACCATTAATTCTGGTCTTCATACTAGAATTTGAGACCTCCAATCATACTTTTCTCCTGCTCCATCAGGGATTCTCTGTTGTGTTCCCTGTCAGGGCCCTTCCTGGTGGTAGCTGGATACCATCTAGTTCTTCCAGTCTCAGGCCGATGGAGTCTCTGGTTTTTGTGGCCCTTCCTGTCTCTTGGGGTCATATTTTCCTGTTGTCTTTGGTGGTCTTCATTATCCTTTGCTCCAGGTGGTTTGAGACCAATTAATGAATCTTAGATGCCTGCTTGCTAGAATTTAAACCCTAGACATCACTCGCCGCAGTGGGATGAAGAACATTTTCTTAATACACTTTGTTATGCCAATTGACCTAGATGTCCCCTGAAACCATAGTCCCCAGACCCTGCTACTCTGACCCTCGAAGTGTTTGTTTGTATTCAGGAAACTTCTTAGCTTTGGATCCAGTCCAGTTGTGCTGACTTCCCTTGTATTGTGTGTTGTCCTTCCCTTCACCAAAAAGAATTCTTGTCTACTACCTAGTTAGTGAATATCCCTCTCCTTCCCTCTCACCCTCATAACCATCAAAGAATGTTTTCTCGTGTATTTAAACATTTTCTTGAGTTCTTATAATAGTGGTCTCCTCTAATATTTGTCCTTTCTTGACTGACTAATTTCACTTAGCATAATTCTTCCGGCTTCATCCATGTTATGAGATGTTTCACAGATTTATCCTTGTTCTTTATCTATTCCTTTGTGTGAATATAGCATAATTTGTTTATCCATTCATCTGTTGATGGGCAGCTTGGTTGTTGCCAACTTTTTGCTATTGTAAACAGTGCTGCAATGAACATGGGTGTCCATATATCCATTTGTGTGAGGGCTCTTATTTCTCTAGGATACATTCCAAGGAGTGGGATTGCTGGATTGTATGGTACTTCTATTCGTAGCTTTTTAAGGAAGCGTCAAAACGATTTCCAAAGTAGTTGTACCATTTGACGTTCCCACCAGCAGTGTGTAAGTGTTCCAGTCTCTCCACGACCTCTCCAACATTCATTATTTTGTGTTTTTTGGATTAATGCTAGCCTTGCTGGAGTGAGATGGTATATCATTGTAGTTTTGATTCGCATTTCTCTAATGGCTAATGATCCTGAGCATTTCCTCTTGTACCTGTTAGCCACCTGAATGTCTTCCTTGGTGAAGTGCTGTTCATATCCTTTGCCCATTTTTTAATTGGGTTGTCTTTTTGTTGCTGAGGTTTTGCAGTATCTTGTAAATTTTAGAGACTAGACTCTGATTGCATTGCCAAAAATCTTTTCCCAGTGCATAGGTTGTCTTTTTACTCTTTGGGTGACTTTTTTGGTTGAGCATAAGTGTTTGATTTTTAAGAGCTCCCAGTAAACTAGTTTCTCTTCTGGTGTTTGTGCATTGTTAGAAATGTTTGTATTCTCTATGCCATGTATTAGGGTTCCTAGCATTGTCCCTATTTTTTTTTTCCATGATCCTTTTCATTTTAGAGTTTATATTTAGGTCTTTGCTCCATTTTGAATTAGTTTTTGTGCTTGGTTTGAGGTATGGGTCTTGTTTCATTTTTTTTTTTTTTTTTTGCAGATGGATATCCAGTTATGCCAGCACCATTTGTTAAAAAGAGACTCTCTTTTTCCCACTTAACGGACTTTGGGCCTTTGTCAAATACCAGCTGCTCATAAGTGGATGAATTTACGTCTGGACTCCCAATTCTGTTCCATTGACCTATATATCTGTTGTTGTACCAGTACCATGCTGTTTTGACTATTGTGGCAGTATAATAGGTTCTAAAATTAGGTAGTGTGAGGCCTCCCACTTTGTTCTTCTTCTTCACTAATGCTTTACTTATCTAGGGCCTCTACCCTTTCCATATGAAGCTGGTGATGTGTTTCTCCATCTCATTTAAAAATGTTGGAATTTGGATTAGGATCACATTGTATCTGTAGATCACAATGGGTAGAAATGACATTTTCTCAGTGTTGAGTCTTCCTATCCATAAGCAGTGTATGTTTTTTCCCTTATGTAAGTCTCATTTGGTTTCTTGTGGTACTGTCTTGTAGTTTTCTTTGCATAGTTGTTTTACATCTCTGGTTAGACTTATTCCTAAGTATTTTACACTTTTGGGTGCTATTGTAAATGGTATTGACTTGGTGATTTCCTCTATGTGATGTCCTATGTTCATGAGGGATATTGGTCTGTAATTTTGTGATTTTTTACCTGGTTTTGGTATCAGGGTTATGCTAGCTACTTAGAATGAGTTTGAGAGTATTCCGTCCTTTTCTTTTGTCTGAAATATCTTTAGTAGTAGTGGTGTTAACTCTTCTCTGAAAGTTTGGTAAAATTCTCCAGTGAAGTCGTCAAGGCCAGGGTTGTTTTTTTTTTTTTTTTTTTTTTGAGAGTTTTTTAATAACTTTTCCAATCTCTTCTCTTGTTATGGTTCTGTACAGGTTTTCAACATTACTTTGTGTAAGTTTGAGTAGGTAGTGTGTTACTAGAAATTTGTGCATTTCCTCTAGATTTTTGAGTTTGTTGGAACATAATTTTTCATAGTATTCTGCTATAATTATTTTATTTTCAGTTGGGTCTGTCATGATATTACCCATCTCATTGCTTATTTGGGTTATTTGCTTTCTCTCCTGTTTTTCTTTTGTCAGCTTGGCTAATGGTTTATTGTAATTTTTTTTTTATCTTTCCCAAGAATCAACTTTGTTAAATCTTTCAATTGTTTTTCTATTCTCTATTTCATTTAATTCTGCTCTAGTTTTTTGTTATTTGCTTTCTTCTGGTGCCCATGGACTTCTTTTGCTGTTCCCTTTCTACTTGTTAAAGTTCTGGGTTACTGTTTTGATTTTGGCCCTCTCTTCTTTTTGGATGTGTGCCTTTTTTGTTGTAAACTGACCTCAGAGCACTGCTTTTGCTGTATCCC
Source organism: Loxodonta africana (assembly GCF_030014295.1). Taxonomy (NCBI): domain Eukaryota; kingdom Metazoa; phylum Chordata; class Mammalia; order Proboscidea; family Elephantidae; genus Loxodonta; species Loxodonta africana. Next base: position 20,601,158 of record NC_087344.1, read on the forward strand.
AAAGGTTCTGGTACAATGTGTTTTCATTCTCATTTGATTCTGTGAATTTTTTTTTATTCCAACCTTAATTTCTTCTATAACCCAGTAGTTTTTGAGAAAGCCGTTGTTCCCTTTTCATGTGTTTGTTTTTTTTCCTTTTATTGATTTCCACTTTTTTGGCTTTATGACCAGAAAAGATGCTGTGTAATATTTTGATGTTTTGGATTCTGTTAAGGCTTGCTTTGTGGCCTAATATGTAGTCTATTCTGGAGAATGTTCCATGCGTGTTTGAAAAGAAAGTATACTTGGCTGCTGTTGGGTGGAGTGTCCTGTATAAGTGTATGAGATCCAGTTGGTTGATTGTGGCATTTAGATCTTCCTTTTTTCTTTACTGAGGTTCTTTCTGGATGTTCTGTTCTTCCCTGGAAGTGGAATCTTGAAGTCTTCTACTATTATTGTGGAGCTGTCTGTTTCTCTTTTCAATGCTGTTAGAGTTTATGTATTTTGGAGCCCTTTCATTGGGTGTATAAATACTTATTATGGTTATGTCCTTCTGGTATATTGACCCTTTAATCATTATATAGTGTCCTTCCTTACTTAACCTTTGTGGTTGATCTTGCTTTAAAGTCTGTTTTGTCAGACATTAATATTGCCACTCCTACTCTTTTTTTTATTGTTGTTTGCTTGATATATATTCTTTTCTCCATCCTTTGAGTTTTAGTTTGTATCTTTAAGTCTAAGGTGTGTCTTCTGTAGGCAGCATATAGAAAGATCGTGTTTTTTAATCCGTTCTGCTACTCTCTGTCTCTTTATTGGTGCATTCAGTCCACTTACATTCAGCATAATTATTGATAGGTATGAGTTTAGTGCTGTCATTTTGATGTTTTTTGTGTGTGTGTGGGTTTATTTGTTCCACTTAATTTTCTGTGCTCATTCTTTTTTTGTATGTATTTTTTTTTCATCTTTTTCATTTTTGTTCATTTTGTATTTGCTTGGTCTTTATATTTTCCTTTTTTAATTTTGATGTGTAGGATTGTTAGTTTCCTTTGTGGTTACCTTAATATTTACCTCTATTTTTCTAAGTTTAAACTAATCTTCTATTTCTTTATATCACCTAGACTTTTTCTCCATATGAAAGACCTATGACTACATTGTTTAGTCCCTCTTTTTTGTTTTAATGTTGTCATCTTTTAGGTATTGACTTCTCTCTTTCCCTATTTTTAGTGTTTTAGCTTGGATTTATTTTTATGACTACCGTATCTTAATTGATAATTGACTGTTTTGTCCTGTGTTCTAGTCTTGAGTTGTTATGTGATGTTATTGATTTCCTAATCAGAGGGCTCCCTTTACTGTTTCTTGTAATCTTCATTTGGTTTTTGCAAATTCCCTAAACTTCTGCTCATCTGGGAATGCCCTAATTTCACTACCATATTTGAGAGATAGTTTTGGTGGATACATAATACTTGGCTGGCATTTTTTTTTTCTTTTTCCCTTCAAGGCTTTATATATGTCATCCAATTGCCTTCTTGCCTGCATAGTTTCTGCTGAGAAGTCAGAGGGTACTCTTATGGACTCTCCTTTGTCATTTACTTTTCACTTTTCCCTAGACACTTTTAAAATTTTTTCTTTACCTTTGGTTTTGGCAAGTTTGTTTATATTATGTCTTTATGCTTTTCTTTTGGAATCTACTTCATGTGGGTTCAGTGATCTTTTTGTATAGATATTTTCTCATCTTTCGGGATATCAGAGTTTTCAGCCAATAAATCTTCAAAAATTCTCTCTGTATTCTGTGTTATCTTCCCCTGCTCTTGTACTCCAATCACTTGTAGTTTATTCCTCTTTAATTCACAGCATTTCTTCATTTTCTAAAATTCTTTACCTGATTTTTCCACAAATAAGTTGGTGTTAAGTGCTTTACTTCAATATCACGAATTTTGACTTCCATTGCCTCAATTCTGCTCCTATGACTATCTATTGAGTTGTCTAATTCTGAAATTTTACTGTTAATCATTTGGATTTCTGTTTGATGTCTCTGTATAGATTCTTGCAGCCTGTAAAATTTGTCATTAGGCTGCTGTATAACCTTCTTAGGTTCCTCTATTGCTTTGTCTGTGTGTTCTTTGGCTTCTCTTGCCTTTTGCCTGATCTTCCTGATCTCTTGAAGAGTTCTGGGTATGAGGCTTTTGAATTCTGCCTCTGATAATTCCAAGAAGTTCTCTTCCTTCTAAAGATTTCTTGATTCATTGTTTTGGTGGCTTGCTGAAGTCATCATGGTCTGCCTCTTTATGTGATTTGATATTGACTTTTGTCCCTGAGCCATCAATAAGTTATTGTATTGATTTATTTTATGTTTGTTTAGACTGTCTTAGTTTCTTCTTTTGTTTTGTTTTGATATGCCCAAATATGCTGCTCATGTGAGCTAGTTTAATTATTGGCATCTTTGAAGCACTCACGTCCTGTCTCCAGGTGGCTAAAGCTCTTATTAGGTATGGAAGCCTAGGAGTCTATTTACTTTACTTGTGTGAATTTAGCTCAGGTGTCCAGGTCATTGGTCACTGAGTGTGTGGTGCAGGGTCTCACCTACAGCCCTAGATGGGCAGAGGTGATTGGCATAAGCACAGGTATATGGCTGCAGTAGGAGGTCATGTACTTGTCAAGGAAGGGGGCTTATTGCTGCCTCTGAGTGTCTGGGTGGAAGGTGTGTTTGTGTTCCCTAGAGCGTGTACATAGGTGGGTTTTGCATCTGGACTATGGACATCCAGTGGTGTTAGCTGTAAGGACTGGGAGTCACCGCTTATTCTTGGATCCCTGTCACAGGTGACTCAGTGGAGTGGGTGGAGCCACCAGTTCTCAGGCCCCTGATGTGGGTAGGTGAGGACTCTGCTTAACAGGGTGAGTGGTAGCAAATTTCACAAATCTGTCACTCCACCTAATTGCAGATATAGATGAATATAGGTTTCAGTTATATACACTGCAATACTATGCTTATGACGGCCTACACTGTTGAAGTGGGCCCACACAGGTCTATGCAGTGTGAAAGGTATTCAAAATCTGTATTCCCCTTAAGCCTGTGCCTAGGCAAAGGGGCTATGGATGACCTGAGTTCCCAGTTTAGGGGAGCTGGTAGATTAATTTTTCCTGTTTGTTAATTTGTTCCCTCTCCAAAGCCAGGAGAATGGCTGGGGGTGCAAAACAAGTCCAACTTCAGGCCTAGGGAGTGCAACAATAGCTGAAGCTGACAAGGAACCTGCAACAGAGTGTGGAGTGGGCAGGTAAATGGGAGAGAGGTATTTCCTAAAAGGTTTTTTCTTCTTCTTTTTTCAATCCATGTGGTTTGTTAGACGCTTATACTTATCTTTTGTCAATTGAGTGCTGTTTGTCTCTGGTTCTGGAGATTTGAGAAGACTCTCCACCACTCAGTGGAGAGTCTACTGATGTGGAAAACTTGTCCTGAGTGCCACCGCTTACCTCACCATTTGTACCTGCCAACCCATCCTGCAAGGTTCTGGTTCCCACCAGGTCAGGTCTGGCAACTCATCTCTGCTTCTCAACCATCTCTCCCTTGCCCTGCCACCCAGTCTGATCCCTCAACTTTGTCTTTGATGTTCAGAGCTCCTAGATTTTCACATATAATTGGTTGACTTATTTTTTTTTTGTAAAAGGGTCTAACAGAAGCATCTGACTACTCCTTCATCTTGGCTCTGCCTCCTCCAGCCATGCTTATTGGATCAAGTTAAGTTTCCTGGGAGGCAGAGATTAGGATGCCAAAGGTTTGTTAGGGAATACTCCTTGGATCATCACCTGTGAAAGAGAAGGGAAAGAAGAAGGATAGGGCAGAGGAAGAAGTTGAGTTGCAATGCAGTTTCAAGATCAGCCTCTGTGACCCTGCAGGAAGCTCTGGAGAGAGAATGACCTTTATTTTTTTTAATTATTTAAATAATTTTTATTGTGCTTTAAGTGAAAGTTTACAAATCAAGTCAGTCTCTCACATAAAAACTTATATACACCTTGCTACATACTTCCAATTACTCTCTCCCCAGTGAGACAGCCCGCTCCCTCCTTCCACTCTCTCTTTTCTTGTCCATTTTGCTAGCTTCTAAGCCCCTCTACCCTCCCACCTCCCCTCCAGGCAGGAGATGTCAACATAGTCTCAAGCGTCCACCTGAGCCAAGAACCTCACTCCTCACCAGCATCCCTTTCCAACCCGTTGTCCAGTCCAATCCATGTCTGAAGAGTTGGCTTCGTGAATGGTTCCTGTCCTGGGCTAACAGAAGGTCTGGGGCCCATAACAACCAGGGATCTTCTAGTCTCAGACGGACCATTAAGTCTGGCCTCTTTATGAGAATTTGGGGTCTGCATCCCACTGTTCTCCTGCTCCCTCAGGGGTTCTCTGTTGTGTTCCCTGTCAGGGCAGCCATATTTGTCCTTTTGCAACTGACTAATTTCACTCAGCATAATGCCTTCCAGGTTCCTCCATGTTATGAAATGTTTCACAGATTCATCACTGTTTTTTATTGATGCATAGTATTCCCTTGTGTGAATATACCATAATTTATTTACCCATTCATCTGTTGATGGGCACCTTGGTTGCTTCCATCTTTTTGCTCTTGTAAACAGTGCTGCAACAAGCATGGGTGTGCATATATCTGTTCGTGTAAAGGCACTTATTTCTCTAAGATATATTCCAAGGGGTGGGATTGCTGAGTCATATGGTAGTTCTATTTCTAGCTTTTTAAGGAAGCACCAAATTGATTTCCAAAGTGGTTGTACCATTTTACATAAAATGGCCTGTCTGAGTTATTCTAGTTGGAGGAAGAGGGCCAGGCCTTTCATTAGGTGTAACCCGGGAGGCAGTTTGACCTTGGGTGCAGAAGCTCTTTCGTACTGAGGCACTTCCAAATAGGGCTAACAGTTAAAGGCACTGTGCTAAGCTAAGTGCTGAAGCAAGTGCTTAAAATATGTGAAAGTAGCAGGAAAGAAAGGAACAGAATGAGAATGCCAGACCTGGAATAAATTTGTGCTGGTTCACACTCATTGAGTACACTGAGTACCCGTTAGGTAGAAGGTGTTATATTTGTTGCTGTTTCTTGCTATTGAGTTAGCACCAACTAATTGGATGCCATGTATAACCAAATGAAACCCTTCCCAGTCTTTTGCCATCTTCATAATTTTTGGTATGTTTGAATTCATTGTAGTGGCCATTGTAAATCCATCTCCTTGAAGGTTTCCCAGGCCTTTGCTGTCCTTTAACTTTATCAAGCATTATATCTTTCTAGTGATTGATCCCTTTTGATGATGCATCCAAAGTAAGTGAGTTAAAGACTCAGATCAATATTCTGTTCTCCATTGAGTTTTCACTGGCTGATTTCTAGAAGTAGATTGCTAGGCCTTTCTTCCTAGTTTGTCTTAGTCTGGAAGTTCCACTGAAACTTGTCTACAGTGGGTGACCCTGCTGGTATTTGAAATACTAGTGGCATAGCTTCCAGCATTATAGCAATGTGCAAGCCACCACAGTAATACAAACTGACATCAAACACTCGTAGTCATTTTGGTGATTGACTCCACATCAGACTTTCCTAATAAGAGAATTAGCCTAAGCCTCCCACGGTAATGAAATTTCTCTTGCTAGTAATTATTTCTGGAAGGGGCATATGTCCCATACCAGGCTGATAATATGGGCTGTCTTCTAAATGATTTCTTGGGAAGGTTATCTTTCTATTACAAAGAGTCCAAATAGAGACAGTCAGTTTTCCGTTCCTATTATTGTTTCTGAACTGACCCATGTATTGTTGCAACCTTTGGTGACCATAAGAACAACAGCCTTAGAAAGAAATCAACACATGAAGACTGAAAATGCAACACCATAGTTCTGTGCCTGGACCTACCCTGTCTCTGAAACCATTGTTGGGAGTGAAGATTGTTTTTAACGTTTGACCCTGCTTGTGTCACTGATAAAGTTGAGGTATCTCAAACCTTCCCCAACACGGGAACTAATATATTTATGCCAACTTTACAGATGGTGAAACTTAGCTTGGAAACAAACTGTCAAAGGTCAGACAGCTACTATGGAGCAGAGGTAGGATTCAACTTGAAGTGCAGGATGAAGATCATGTTCCCGAGTTCTTTGACCAGATACTTGGATAGGACCAGCCTAAAGAGGAGGGGCGGCAGTGCTGGATTCTCTGAGAGGACGAAAGGGAGGCGCCCTGGTTGGTTTTCACATATTTGGTTTTCTGATTCCATGCTGTTGATGAGTACAATGGGAAAAATAGACGTGATGAGACACATGATAGACATACAAGAACCCCTCATTTTACAGCCATCCTCACATCAAAACTATGAACAAAATGAATATTACAAATCTTCCTCTATATTCACTTTATTTCTCTTTTTCCTCTCCTTCATTCTTCCCTTCCTCTTTCACTCTTTTTCTCTCAATTCTCCTCTCTCTTCCACTACCACATTCTTCAAATTTTAATTATTGAATACCCTAATGCCTAGGGACTCACAAAATTCAAGACTGTAATTGCCTCTGGGAAGCAAAGGGGAAGAATGGACAGGAACAAAAAGAATGTGTCTTCTTTATGCATGTTGTTGTTGTTGCTCGGTGCCATCAAATCGGTTCCGACTCATAGCAACCCTATGCACAACAGAACGAAACACTACCTGGTCCTGAGCCATGCTTACAATCGTTGTTATGCTTGAGCTCGTTGTTGCAGCCACCGTGTCAATCCACCTCGTTGAGGGTCTTCCTCTTTTCCACTGACCCTGTACTCTGCCAGGCATGATATCCTTCTCCAGAGACTGATCCCTCCTGACAACATGCCCAAAGTATGTAAGCCGCAGTCTCGCCATCCTTGCTTCTAAGGAGCATTCTGGCTGTACTTCCTCTAAGATTTGTTCTTTTTTTGGCAGTCCATGGTATATTCAATATTCTTCACCAACACCACAATTCAAAGTTGTCAATTCTTCTTCAGTCTTCCTTATTCATTGTCCAGCTTTCACATGCATATGAGATGATTGAAAACACCATGGCTTGGGTCAGGCACACTTTGGTCTTCAAAGTGACATCTTTGCTCTTCAACACTTTGAAGAGGTCTTTTGCAGCAGATTTACCCAATGCAATGTATCTTTTTATTTCTTGACTGCTGCTTCCATGGCTGTTGATTGTGGATCCAAGTAAAACGAAATCCTTGACAGCTTCAATCTTTTCTCCATTTATCATGATGTTGTTCATTGGTCCAGTTGTGAGGACTTCTGTTTTCTTTATGTTGAGGTGCAACCCATACTGAAGGCTGTGGTCTTTGATCTTCTTTAGTAAGTGCTTGAAGTCCTCTTCACTTTCAGCAAGCAAGAACGTGTCTGCCAGTTTGTCATACTGTGGGGGCTTGCATGTTGCTGTGATGCTTGAAGCTATCCCACCGGTATTCAGATACGAGCAGGGTCACCCATGGAGGACAGGTTTCAGCTCAGCTTCCAGACTAAGACAGACTAGGAAGAAGGACCTGGCAGTCTACTTCTGAAAACATTAGCTAGTGAAAACCTTATGAATAGCAGCAGAACATTGTCTGATATAGATGAGCCCCCCAGATTGGAAGGCACTCAAAAGATGACTGGGGAAGAGCTGCCTCTTCAAAGTAGAGTCAACCTTAATGATGTGGATGGAGTAAAGGTTTCAGGACCTTCGTTTGCTGATGTGGCATGACTTAAAATGAGAAGAAACAGCTGCAAACATCCATTAATAACCTTTATGCATACTATTGTGTTAATTTAAGAAGGTAGTTGTTATGGCAAAATATCAAAATTTATTAATTCTGGAAACATAAATGCATGGGTATTTCTCCTGTTCTTCTGTGCTTTTATGCCTGTTAAAATACTTCATTGATTAATAAATGGAAAGAGGTAAATGGCTGATTTAGCCTGTGGGTTCTGCCTGGTTTTCCACCTCTTCCCACAGAGTTCTTATGAACAAGTAGCAGAGTAAAGGCCAATGATCTTCCCTACAAAGTAGTATTAAGAATCATGTATAAAAATGTAAGGAGAAGGTCACCATACACCCCTGCTTCTCAAAACAATATTAAGGGAAATTTTGGAAAAATCTAGAACATTCATCAAAATCAAGCAAGGGTAAGTTTGTGTTTAGATGGGAAAAGCCCCTGGAATTTTAGGGTCAGAGTAGGATACTAGCAGAATGAGAGCTATTGAAGTATTGGTGCAAAGGTTCAGGGAAACATGGCAAAAAGATCAATAATTCGGCAGGAATCTCACAGCTGACTCTGCTTTTCTCATCTTCTGCAAGTACTTTCCTCACATTTGCCCCCAGATGGACAGTTAGACAAAGATCTCTCCCTATTTGCAAAACAGAAACTAGGGAACTTCTGATTACTCTGGTGCTAGCACTAAGGGGTGGCATTAAGTTCTCCTTGGAGACTGAATTATAAAAAAGGAAATGCTGTACTCAGGGAGCACAGGAAGACAGAAAGACCAGGTTTTTGTGTACAAATGATGATCTTTTCTTCTTAGTTGTGCTGCCTACTGACCTGAGCAAAGCTGTTGAGTGTGTGATCATAACAGACTATTTGCAGTCTCTGTGACCCTTGAGGCTTCAATACCCAAAGCTCCTTATTAGTCAAACTCTTCTGTTGTCATTCCAATCTCAGGGCAATGAAAATCCCTAAGGGACAAGGCTCAGAGAAAGAAGTCTTTCTGCTCACATCCATTGCAAGTACCATGTACACATGGACACAGAACACTCATGCAATTAGATTCTAGTCTTCTTTTTTTAAGGTATATTCAAAGGCATTCCCCTTCCAACAAAAATATCAGGGAGACTGACATCATGTTTAGGCTGAAAAATGTAGTTTATTTATATGTTTTTTTTAATTATATATATTCATATATATATATATAACTTTTAAAAAGACAAGTGATAGTATATATCAGTTCAACTTTATCAACTTCAACTCTAAAAAATTCCAGCTGTAAGAGCCAGTTCTACATATGGCTCACTGAAGGTTGATCCTGTTTCTGCATATTATACTCAGGTTTCCAATATATTCTCTGCAATTAATTTGGACTTAGCGTGTAACAGACATTTTACTCAGTTTTTAGAATTTTGCTACTAACTTTTCTCAAATTCAATGCTGTTTTTGTGGTTAAGTGCCATCAAGTCAGTTCCAACTCATAGTGACCCTATGTACAACAGAATGAAACACTGCCTGGTCCTGTGCCATCCTCTCAATCCTTGTTATGCTTGAGCCCACGCTTGCAGCCACTGTGTCAGTCCATTTCATTGAGGGCCTTTCTCTTTTTACTGACCTTCTACTTTACCAAGCATTATTTCCTTCTCCAGAGACTGATCTCTCTTGATAACACGGCCAAAGTATATAAGACAGAGACTAGCCACCCTTGCTTCTAAGGAGCATCCTGGTTGTACTTCTTCCACGAAAGATTTATTTGTTCTTTTGGCAGTCCACGATATATTCAATATTCCTCACCAAAACCACAATTCAAAGGCTTCAATTCTTCTTCTGTCTTCTTTACTCATAGTCCAGCTTTCAAATGCATATGTGATGAAAATACCGTGGCTTGGATCAGATGTACCTTAGTCTTCAAGGTGACGTCTTTGCTCTTTAACACTTTAAAGAAGTCTTTTGCAGTAGATTTGACCAATGCAATGCGTCCTTTGTTTTCTTGACTGCAGCTTCTATGGGTGTTTATCTAAACCCAAGTGAAATGAAATTCTTGACTTCAACCTTTTCTTCATTTATCATGATGTTGCTTATTGGTCCAATTCCGAGGATTTTTATTTTCTTAATGTTGAGGTGTAATTCATACTGAAGGCTGTGGTCAATGATCTTTGTCAGTATGTAGGTACTTCAAGTCCTCTTCACGTTCAGCAAGGAAGGTTGTGTTATCTGCATAGCACAGGTTGTTATTGAGTCTTTCTCGAATTCTGATGTCATGTTCTTCTTCATATAGTCTAGCTTCTTGGATTATTTCCTCAGCATACAGATTGAATAAGTATGGTGAAAGATACAACCCTGACACACACCTTTTCTGATTTTAAATCACACAGTGTCCCCTTGCTCTGTTCAAAAGACTGCCTATTGATATAAGTACAGGTTCCTGATAAGCACAAATAAGTGTTCTGGAATTCCCATTTCTCACAATGTTATCCATAATTTATTATGATCCACACAGTCGAATGCCTTTGCATAGTCAAGAAAACACAAGTAAACATCTTTTTGGTATGCTCTGCTTTCAACCACGATCCGTCTGACATGAGCAATGATATCCCTTGTTCAATGCCCTTTTCTGAATCTGGTTTGAATTTCTGGTGGTTCCCTGTTGGTGCACTGCTGCAACCACTTTGGAATGATCTTCAGCAAAATTTTACATGAGTATATTAATGATATTGTTTGATAATTTGCACAATACAAAATATGGATCTCTTCCAGTAAGTTGGCCAGATAGCTGACTTTCAAATTTATGGGCATGGATGAGTGAGCACTTCCAGTGCTGCATCCGTTTGTTGAAACATCTCAGTTGGTATCCCGTCAATTCCTGGAGCCTTGCTTTTTGCCAGCCAATACTCTCAGAGCAGCTTGGACCTCTTCCTTCAAACCATCGATACTTGATCATACGCTACCTCCTGAAATGGTTCAATTCTTTCTTGGTACAGTGACTCTGTATTCCTTCTATCTTCTTTTGATGCTTCCTGCATCATTTAGTATTTTCCTCATAGAATCCTGCTATATATACAGATAATATTAAGTGTTGGAAAGGTACAGAGAAATTGAAACCCTCATACACTGTGGGTGGGAACGTAAAGTCATTCAGCCACTTTGTAAAACAGTCGGCAATTCCTCAAAATATTAAATACAGTGTTACTTTATAGCTCAGCAATTCCCCTCCTAGGTATATACTCAAAATAATTGACAGTCTATGTCTACACAAAAACTTGTACTCAAATGTTTATAGCAGCATTAGTCACAAAAGCAATATACAGAGAAAACTGAAATGTCTATCAACCCATAAATTAATAACCAAAATGTGGTATAGTTATATAATGGAATATTATTCAGCCAAAAAAGGAATGAAGTTATGATACATTCTTCAACATGGATGAACCTTGAAAACATTACACTAAATGAAGGAAACCAGACTAAAAAAAGGCATAAATCCTATGATTTCATGTATAAGAAATATCCAGAATAGTCAAAGCCATAGAGAGAAATAGGATTAGTGGTTTCCAGGTGATGGGTGGTCAGAGGAATGTGCAGTGACTGCCAATGGGTATGGGGTTTCATTTCTTTGGGTGATGAGAATGTTTTGGAATTAGATAATGATGATCAATGAACAACTTTGTGAGCATACTAAAAATCACTAAATTGTACATTTTAAAAGGACGAACTTTGTGGTACATGAATTATATTTTAATAAAAATGTTATTAAAATTAAAAATAAATTTAAAGCTTTTGTGATTCAAAGCACCTTATCAAGGAAAGGAAGGGACAACCTACAAAATGGAAGAAAGTGTTTGGGTACCATGTATCTGATAAGAGATTCATGTCCAGAATACTGAAAGAATTCCTACAACTCAAGGAGAAAAACACAACCAAATTTGAAAATGAGCTAAGGACTTGAATAGATATTTCTCCAAAGAAGATACACATATGGCCAGCAAGCACATAGAAAGATGCTGAACATCAATATTTCTAAGGGAAATACAAATCAAAACCGCAATCAGATACCCACTCACATCCACCAGGATGGCTATTATCAGACATTTGGAAATTAACAAGTATTGATGAAGATGTGGAGAAATTGGAATGCTCATTTGTTGCTGGTGGGAATGTAAAATGGTGCAGCATTTTGGAAAACACTTTAGTGTTTCTTCAAAAAGTTAAACCTAGAATTACCATACGACCCAGCAATTCTACTCCCACATATATATCCAAAAGACTTATAGGCAGGGACTCTTGTTGTTTTACAACAACTTTGATTGCAGTATTTCTCACAATAGCCAAAATGTGTAAACAACCCAAGTGTCAATCCACAAATGAATGAATAAACAATATGTGGTTTCTATTTGTGGTGATGAAAACCATTATGAAATGGATAGTGCTGACGGTTTTACAACTAGATGCATACAACTATTGTTACTGAACAAGCGGATACCGTGTGACTTAAAGTCAGGAAAGGTGTGTGCCAGGATTGTATTCTTTCACCACACCAATTCAATCTGTATGCTGAGCAAGTAACTCAAGAAGCTGGACTATAAGAAGAGAAATGGGGCATCAGGATTGGAAGAAGACTCATTAACAAAGTGCATTATGCAGATGACACAACCCTGCTTGCTGAAAGTGAAGAGGGCTTGAAGTACTTACTGAGGGAGATCAAAGACCACATCCTTCAATATGGATTACACATCAACATACAGAAAACAAAAATCCTTACAACCGGACCAATAAGCAACATGATGATAAACAGAGAAAAGATTGAAGTTGTCAAGGATTTCATTGCACCTAGATTCACAATCAATGCCCATGGAAGCAGAAGTCGAGGAATCAAAAGATGCATTGTATTAGGCAAATCTGCTGCAAAAGACCTCTTCGAAGTGTGGAAAAGCAAAGATGTCATTGTCAAAGATGAAATTATGTCCCCCCTAAAATGTGTGCATCAGTTGGACTGGGTTATGGTTCCCAGTATCGTGTGATCTTCCTATATGTTGTAAATTCTACCTCTATGATATTAATGAGGGAGGATGGGCATCAGCTGTGTTAGTGAGGCAGGATTCAACCTACAAGATTAGATTGTGTCCTGAGGCAATCTCTTGAGATATAAAAGATAAAAGCAAGCAGAGAGACAGGGGGACCTCATACCACCAAGAAAGCAGCACCAGGAGCAGAGTGTGTCTTTTGGACATGGGGCCCCTGCCTATGCCTGAGAAACTCCTTGACCAGAGGAAGATTGAGGAAAAGGACCTTCCTCCAGAACTGACAGAGAAAGCTTTCCCCTGGACCTCATGCTCTGAATTTGGACTTCCAGCCTGCTAGACTGTGAGAAAGTAAATTTCTCTTTGTTAAAGTCATCCACTTGTCGTATTTCTATTATTGCAGCACTAGATGACTAACACAGGCATCTTGAAGACCAAGGTGAGTTTGACCCAAGCTATGGAGTTTGCAGTTGCCCATATGCATGGGAAAGCTGGACAATGAAGAAGGAAAACCTAAGAAGAATTAACACTTTTGAATTGTCGTGTTGGTGATGAATATTGAATATACCATGGGCTACGAACAAATCTGTCTTGAAAGAAGTACAACCAGAATGCTCCTTAGAAGCAAAGATGACAAGATTACATCTCACATACTTCGGACATGTTATAAGGAGGAATCAGTCCCTGGAGAAAGACATCATACTTAATGTAGGCAAAAAAAGGAAAAAGACCCTCAAGAGATGGACTGATACAGTTGCTGAAATAATGGACTCAAACATAGCAACAGTTGTGAGGGTGGCTCAGCAGTGATTTGTTCTGTTGTACAAAGGGTCAGCACGAGTTGGAACTGATTTGACAGCACCTAACAATAACAACAGCATACTTAAGAATGGTTTAAATGGCAAATATTTTGTTATATATATTTTACCGTGGTAAAATTAAAAAAAATAATTATGGGTTTTACAAGGATGAGAAATGTGCACAGGTGCTTGCCTTTCCTATGATGCAAGAATTCAAGTTCATTTTTATGTTGCAGAATCTTTTATTAAATCATCCATTTACTGTAATGGCACTTCCGCAATAAATAAAGCATCCCTTTATGTGCTGGTCTTTATGTGGACTGTCTCAGGGCTCAGGTGCACAGTCCATGGACCTTGAAAGGGCTGTTGAATGTGTTGTCAAAGGTGTACTCTTTGCAGTCTTTATGGCCCTTGAGCATTCCATAGGCAAAGTTCCTCATTAGTAAGTGTTTTTTGCTATCATTCTGATCTTCCAAAACCAAACGAAACCCATTGCCGCCTAGTCCATTCCGACTCATAGCAACCCTATAGGACAAAGTAGAATGGCCCTATAGGGTTCCCAAGGAGCGACTGGTGGATTCAAACTGTGGACCTTTTGGTTAGCAGACATAGCTCTTACTCACTGTGCAACCAGGGCTCCATTCTGATCTTAGAGTATTCCAAATCCTTAAGGAACAAGGCTCAAAGAAGGAAGCACTTTACATTGGATAGTTCCCATACACACACCAGGAATATGTCATCCTCGCCCCCCAATTCTTCCTGCTCACACCCTTTTCAGGCCCATGGCACATGTGGACAAACCTCCCTTCTGTTAATGAATTCTAGTCTTCTTTCTTTAAGCACATTTGAAGGCACCCCTATTCTAATAACAATATCAAGATGGCTCATACCATGTTTAGGCTTAAAAGATCGTTTATTTTGTTGATATATATCTTGTATGAATACAAGTGATAGTATAGCAAATGTACCCTAAAAATACAGATTCTAAAAGCTAATTCTACATGTGGTTCATTGAATGTTGATGTCCTTTCTGAAAATGTATTCAGCACTTTCTAATACAGTGTTTGTAATCAAAATGGACTGAGTATGTAACAGACATTTGCTTTCCAACTTTTCCTAATTCCAGACTACTAGCTTCAGTATATTTATTTTTTCCATATTACACACCATAAGTTGAAATTATGGCTCTTTGCTGTCAAGATTTTTGTGGTAAATTGCAAATTATCAGGAAAGCATTCAACCTGTGATACCTCTGTGGTTCTAACTGAATGAGGTTGGAAATTGTTATGACAACAAATGTATTCTTAGCTGACTGTTAGGTTAAAATAATTAAGAACTGCAATTGGAGTACATGGATAGATACAAAGAACTTATTGATAAAGAGACAGTCCATAAAAAGACCAGCATATAAAGGGACACTTTATTTATTGCAGAAGTGCCATTACAGTGAATGGATGGATTATTTAATAAAAGATTCTGCAACATAAAAATGAATTTGAATTCCTGCATCATAGGAAAGGCAAAAATAAATTACAGGTGGGTCCAGGCTTCAAAAGTAAAAGAAAAATTATAAATTCTTTAGACTAAGGTAATTAGTAGTTTCAAAAATTAGATCTGTTGAGCACAATCCATTAAGGAAAATTGGGAGGAATAAAACTATACTAAAACTAAGCACCTATGTTCATACGCAAAAAAAAAAAAAAAATCCATTCATCCAAAGAAGAAATAGCTGTGCATATAACTGACAAAGGTTTACTTACTGGTTGTATAAAGAATTGGTATGAATTAGTAAGAAAAGGATAAACAGCTCAATAGAAATGCCAGAAAGGAAATTTCCTCAAGAGGAAAAATAAATGGCTCTTAAATATGTGAGAAGATGCTTGGCTTCATCAATAAAAGAAATGTCATGAAATAATCTAAATGAAATAATTTTCACAACCACTAAATAGAACAAAGGAAAATGTATCAGCAATGATACGGCTCATCAGGAACTTCTTACGGACGTTTATATTGGTTCATTCACTGAAGAAAACTCTTTGGAAGTTCTCAAAGCACAGTAGGTACTTCCCCACACCCCAAAATTCCACCCCAGGTATGAAATTCACTCCAGTTTCCACCAAGAGACATATAAGAATATATTCAAACAGATTTATTCCTAATAGCAAATTAGCTACCAAAATTTCCATCAACATCAGAAGGAATACATATTTTGTAATGTCACCATACACAATGGAAAAATATACAGCATTGAAAACAAATAAATTACAATTACACACAGCAACATGATTGAATTTCAAAAGCACAATCAGGACACATAATTCATTCATTGAAATTTCACTATTAATAAGTTTAAAAATAGTGAAATTTATAAATTAGATGGGAATACACCCAGGACTGATAAAACAACTATCTTGAATCATATGGCCAGTTTTGTAGAGCAAGTACAATTAATTAGTGGCAATTCCATAGGTGTGCCAAAGGAGTCCTGGTGGCTCAATGCTTAAACACTTGGCTTCTAGCCAAAAGGATGATGGTTTGAAACCACCCAAAAGCCTCGTGACAGGAAGACATGGCGATTTGTTTCTCTAAGGATTACAGCCAATAAAGCCCTATGGGGGTGGGACCAAGATGGCTGACTAGGCAGAAGCTTCTGCTGATCCCTCTGGTAACAAAGGCTTGAAAAAACAAGTGAATCGATTACATACATGACAATCTATGAATTGTGACCATCAAATACAGAACTAAGGAATTGACCTGAGTGACAAGGGAGCGAGAATCTCATTCTGAAGCAGCGACCAGTTCCAGAGCCTCGCTAGCCACGCCCCAGACCTGAGCCCTTGTGGAGCTTTGGGGCCAGAGTGGTGAGGCTGACTGTGGCTTCCTGAGTCAAGGCAAGCACGGGAGGCAGCCCTAACCGCCTGGGGCAATCTCGGCAGGACCCAGCCAGCACACACAGTCTACACACCCCTCTGGAATGTCAGATAAAACAGTCCTCACCAAATAACAAAAGTGACTTTGTCTACTTTACCAGGCTACTCTCTCCAATCTATCTGATCCCTCCCCTCCCTGCCCCAGCTGGCTTCGTTAACATTGGAATTCCCTGAGCCAGAGAGTGAAGTGCTCTGCGGGATTTTTTTTTTTCTTTCGAACCCATTCTCCTGGCCTGGGAAAAGCAGCAATTAACAATCAGGGGAAAAATCCTTTCCTGAGTTCTCTAAACTGGAGTAACAGTACGGAACCAGCTCCATCCAGGCATAAGAGACACAGTTTTTGGCTATCACTCCTATATGGAACCAGGTGGCCATTTTAATACAAAAGCAATTCTTTTAGAGATCTGACTGTAATTATTGTAGCTTAGAAGTGGAAAGACAAGTTTTGGAGGTCTAATATGGCTCTACCTATTAAACAGAGCCCTCACTGATCCACAGCAGGGAACTGAGGGCTGAGACTCCATCCACACCACATAGCCACCTGCTAAAGGGGTCTGAGGATAGTGACACCTACCAGTCTTTAGAGGTACAAGCATTGGGTGCCTAAGGTACAGCTGTAGAGACCACCCACCAGAGTCCTCTAGAGAACATAGAGGCTCCTTCCTCACTGGCACTTGGGGGAAGGCTGTCAGCACCCTGCCCTCCTTGGAGTGTGTGACCCCTTGCCGCTACTAGAAACTGGTGCATACAACCATCACCACTACTCCTCTAAGATAGTAGGTGAGAGCCTACACCACACACTAGGTGACCCACTATCAGGACACCTGAGCTGATTCTATTCAAGAATAGTGAATGGACTCATACGCTCATATACCGGGTAATAGCTCAGACCATGAGGCCATAAAAGCAGAAATCAATAACAGAAAAACCAGGGAAAAGAAATCAAATACTTAAAAACTCAACAATACCCTGCTCAAAAAAGACTGGGTTATAGAAGACATTAAGGAGGGAATAAAGAAATTCATAGAATCCAATGAGAATGAAAACACTTCCTATCGGAACCTTTGGGACACAGATAAAGCAGTGCTCAGAGGTCAATTTATATCAATAAATGCACACATACAAAAAGAAGAAAGAGCCAAAATCAAATAACTGTCCCTACAACTTGAACAAATAGAAAGAAAGCAACAAAAGAAACAGCCAGGCACCAAAAGAAAACAAATAATTAAAATTAGAGCAGAATTAAATGAATTAGAAAACAGAAAAACAATTAAAAGAGTTAACAAGACAAAAAAAAGCTGGTTCTTTAAAAAAATTAACAAAATTGATAAACCATTGGCGAGACCGACTAAAGAAATACAGGAAAGGAAACAAATAACCAGATTAAACAATGAGATGGGCCATATCATAACAGACCTAACTGGAATCAAAAGAATCATGTCAGATTACTATGAAAAATTGTATCATAACAAATGTGAAAACCTAGAAGAAATGGATGAATTCCTAGAAACACACTACCTACCTAAACTGACACAAACAGAGGTAGAACAACTAAATAAAAAAAATAGACCCATAAAAAAAGAAGAGATTGAAAAGGTGATCAAAAAACTCCCAACAACAACAACAACAAAAAGCCCTGGCCATGACAGCTTCACTGCAGAGTTCTACTAAACTTTCAGAGAAGAGTTAGCACCACTACTACAAAAGGTATTTAAAAGCATAGAAAAGGATGGAATACTCCCTAACTTATTCTATGAAGCCAGCATATCCCTGATACCAAAACCAGCTAAAGACACCACAAAAAAAGAAAATTACAGACCTATATCCCTCATGAACATAGATGCAAAAATCCTCAACAAAATTCTAGCCAATAGAATTCAACAACATATCAAAAAAAAATTCACTATGACCAAGTGGGATTTATACCATTTATGCAAGGATGGTTCAATATTACAAAAACAATTACTGTAATCCACCATATAAATAAAACAGAAGACAAGAACCACCCAATTTTCTCAATTGATGCAGAAAACGCATTTGACAAAGTCCAACACCCATTCATGACAAAAACTCTCAGCAAAATAAGAATAGAAGGAAAATTCCTCAACATAATAAAGGGCATTTATACAAAGTCATTATGCCTCAGCATAAAGAAAACAAAAATCCTCAGAACTGGACCAATGAGCAACCTCATGATAAACAGAGAAAAGATTGAAGTTGTCAAGGATTTCATTTTCCTTGGATCCACAATCAACAGCCATGGAAGCAGCAGTCAAGAAATCAAAAGACGCATTGCACTGGGCAAATCTGCTGCAAAGGACTACAAAGTGTTGAAGAGCAAAGATGTCACCCTGCAGACTAAGGTGTGCCTGACCCAAGCCATGGTATTTTCAATCACATCTTATGCATGTGAAAGCTGGACAATGAATAAGGAAGACTAAAGAAGAGTTAATGGCTTTGAATTGTGGTGTTGGCGAAGAATATTGAATATACCATGGACTGCCAAAAGAACAAACAAATCTGTCTTGGAGGAAGTGCAGCCAGAATGCTCCTTAGAGGCAAGGATGGTGAGACTGTGTCTTACATACTCTAGACACGTTGTCAGAATGGATCAATCCCTGGAGAAGGACATCATGCTTGGCAGAGTACAGGGTCAGCGGAAAAGAGGAAGACCCTCAATGAGGTGGATTGACACAGTGGCTGCAACAATGAGCTCAAGCATAACAACAATTGTAAGGATTGCGCAGGACTGGGCAGTGTTTCGTTCTGTTGTGCATAGGGTCGCTATGAGTTGGAACCAACTTGCTGGCACCTAACAACAACAACAACATACAAAGCCAACAGCCAACATCATTCTTAATGGAGAGCTTCTGAAAGTGTTCCTCTTGAGAACAGGAACCAGACAAGTATGCCACTTATCACTACTCTTATTCAGCATTGTGCTGGAGGTCCTAGCCAGAGCAATTAGGGTAGATAAAGAAATAAAGGGCGTCCAGATTGGTAAGGACGAAGTAAAAATATCTCTATTTGCAGATTACATGATCTTATACACAGAAAACCCTAAAGAATCCGCAAAAAAAAAAAAAAAAACTACTGAAACTAATAGAAGAGTTCAGCAGAGTATCAGGTTACAAGATAAACATACAAAAATCAGTTGGATTCCTCTACACCGACTAAAAGAATATCAAAAAGGAAATCACCAAATCAATACTATTTACAGTAGCCCCCAAGAAGATAAAATACTTAGGAATAAACCTAACCAGAGATGTAAAAGACCTATACAAAGAAAACTACAAGGTATTACTGCAAAAAACCAAAAGAGACCTACATAAGTAGAAAAACATACCTTGCTCATGGATAGGAAGAGTTAACATTGTAAAAACGTCTATTCTACCAAAAGCCGTCTATAGATACAATGCAATTCCAATCCAAATTCTGATGACATTTTTTAATGAGATGGAGAAACAAATCACCAACTTCACATGGAAGGGAAAGAAGCCTTGGATAAGTAAAGCATTACTGAAAAAGAAGAACAAAGTGGGAGGCCTTACTCTACCTGATTTTAGAACCTATTATACAGCCACAGTAGTCAAAATAGTCTGGTACTGGTAAAACTACAGACACATAGGCCAATGGAACAGAATTGAGAATCCAGACATAAATCCATCCACATATGAGCAGTTGATATTTGACAAAGGCCCCAAAAGAGTTAAATGGGGAAAAGTCAGTCTTTTCAACAAATGGTGCTGGCATAACTGGATATCTATGTGCAAAAAAATGAAACAAGACCCACACCTCACACCATGCACAAAAACTAACTCAAAATGAATCAAAGACCTAAACATAAAGTCTAAAATGATAAAGATCACGGAAGAAAAAATAGGGACAATGGTAGGAGCCTAATACATGGCATAAACAGAACACAAAACATTACTAAAAATGCCAAAGAGAAACCAGATAACCGGGAACTCCTAAAAATTCAAACACCTATGCTCATCCAAAGACTTTGCCAAAAGAGCGAAGAGACTACCTACAGATGGGGAAAAACTTTTTGGCTACGACATCTCTGACCAGTGGCTGATCTCTAAAATCTACATGATTCTGCTAAATATCAACCACAAAAAGGCAAATAACCCAATTAAAAAATGGGCAAAGAATATGAACAGGCACTTCATCAAAGAAGACATTCAGGCAGCTAACAGATACAGGAGGAAATGCTCTCAATCATTAACCATTAGAGAAATGCAAATCAAAAGTACAGTGAGATTCCATCTCACTCCAACAAGGCTGACATTAATCCAAAAAACACAAAATAGTAAATGTTGGAGAGGCTGTGGAGAGATTGGAACACTTACACACTGCTGGTGGGAATGTAAAATGTTACAACCACTTTGGAAATTGATTTGGCGCTTCCTTAAAAAGCTAGAAATAGAACTACCATAAAAAAACGATCCAGCAATCCCACTCCTTGGAATAGTTCCTAGAGACATAAGAGCCTTTACACGAAGCAATATATGCACACCCATATTCATGGCAGCAGTGTTTACAATAGCAAAAAGTTGGAAGCAACCAAGGTGCCCATCAATGGATGAATGGATAAACTATGGCATATTCACACAATGGAATACTATGCATCAGTTAAGAACAATGTTGAATCCATGAAACATTTCATAACATGGAGAAGTCTGGAAGGCATTATGCTAAGTGAAATCAGTCAATTGCAAAAGGACAAATATTGTATAAGACCACTATTATAAGAACTGGAGAAATAGTTTAAGCAGAGAACACTCTTTGACAGTTACGAGAGGGAGGAGGGCGGGAGGGAGGAGAGGGGCATTCACTAATTAGATGGTGGATAAGTTTCATTTTAGGTGAAGGGAAAGACAATACACAATAAAGGAGAGGTCAACACAAATGGACTAAACCAAAAACAAAGAAGTTTCCTTAAAAAACTGAACACTTCAAAGGCCAGCATAGCAGGGGCAGGGGTTTGAGGGCTATGGTTTCAGGGGACATCTAAGTCAATTGGCATAATAAAATCTATTAAGAAAATATTCTGCATCCCACCTTGGAGAGTGGCTTCTGTGGTCTTAAACACTAACAAGCGGCCATCTAAGATGCATCAATGTGTCTCAACCCACCTGGAACACGGAAGAATGAAGAACACCAAAGGCACAAAATAATTATGAGCCTGAGACAAAAAGGACCACATAAACCAGAGATTACATCAGCCTGAGACCAGAACAGCTAGATGGTACCTGGCCACAACTGATGACTGCCCTGACAGGGAACTCAACAGAGAAACCCTGAGGGAGTAGGATAGCAGTGGGATGCAGACCCTAAATTCTCATAAAAAGACCAGATTTAATGGTCATACTGGGACTGGAGGAACCCCGGAGGCCATGGGCCCCAGACCTTCTGTTACCCCAGGGCAGGCACCATTCCCAAAGCCAACTCTTCAGACAGGGTTGGACTGGAATAGGGGATGGAAAATGACACTGGTGAAGAACAAGCTTCTTGGATCAAGTCGACACATGAGACTATGTTGGCAACTCCTGTCCAGAGGGGAGATGAGAGGGCAGAGGTAGTCAGAAGCTACCTGAATGTACACGAGGAGAGAGAGGGGAGGGAAGTACTGTGCTATCTCATCAGAAAGAGAGCAATTAGAAGTCTATAGCAAGGTGTATATAATTTTTTTATGAGGAACTGACCTGATTTGTAAACTTTCACTTAACGCACAATAAAAACTAATTAAAAAAAACCCCAAAAACCCTATGGGACAATTGTACTCTGTCACTTAGGGTCGCTATGAGTTAGAATCACTTAAAACAATAAGAATTATACAAGGCTGCAGTATCAAACTACCACAAAATGGGAGGCTTAAAATTAGAAAAGAAAATATTGTCTCAAAGTTGTGGAGGCTAAAAGTCCAAATTCAGGCTGTCAACAGGACTATGTACCCTCCGAATCTCTGAGGGAAGATCCTTTCTTGTCTCTCCCAATTTCTGGTATCCTTATGAGCTCTTTGGCTTGCAGGTCCAGCATAACTCCATCTATTCCTTTGTCTTCACATGACCTCCTCTTTCTTTGACTCTCTGTCTCAATATCTTCTCTTTTATAAGGACACCACTCATATTGGTTTAGGATGCTCCCTACTACTGTATGACCTCATGTTAACACATAATATCTTCAAAGATCTTATTTCCATACAAAGTCACATTTACAGGAGTTAAGACTTCAACCTATCTTTTTAGGAGGCACAATTAAATCGATAACAATAAGATTCAACAAAATACAAGAACTTCAGAGAAAGCAATAAATATAGATTTCAAGATAGTGTTTGCCACCAGGAGGGTACAGGACAAAAAGAGTGGGAGAGTATTCATTGAATTATATGGTGATGCCATTATTTTATAACCCAGGTCATGGGTATATGAGCTTTCATTATACTACTATTCTTTAAGAACTACTGATACATTTCATACAGTACTTTGCATATGATATTTTAATAATAAGTAAAATTCAAAAAATTCCACTTTCCAGATTCTTTCATATTCTAGATTCTAAACCCATTCTCTATCATCTAATATTAAAGCTGTACTTCCGAAACTTGGGCATGCATCAGAATCTCAAAGAAGTAATTACTTAGAATGTTCATCCTTCAGATGACTCCCCAGATATCAAAGTAGGTCTTGGGTGAGGTATGGAAACCCACAGTATGAACAAGGCCTCAGGAGACTCATCTCTGCAAGTGTTTTATGAACATAAAGGGAGACAACTTTGCACTACAATATACCTGGTGTGTCTGGTGAGGAGCTGACCTCCTGATTTAGTGCTAGACACAATCCCCCTGCCAACTATCAGTGGTGATCAGAAGTCTCTCCAGCCACATCATTAATTCTCCTACAAGATTTGTTTTGTTGTCCCTCCAACACCCAGAGACGATTCTGACAGATGGCTCTGCTTCTTTGTAGTTGTGGAAAAGTGATCTCCCTAAGCCTGCCAACTTCCCCTATGTCCCATTCTATTTCACGTTCTATACATCGTCCTTAAAATAAAGTTCATGTCCATAGAAAAATTCTTTTCCTCATAAATATACATTACAAATATTTGTATGAGATTCCTAAGAGTACAGCCAATCCCCTAAAACTTCAATGATTCTAATAATTTTACTTAGCCTCTGTGGACTCACCAGAGATGAGAAAGAAAAACTGCAAAATAAGGTGACTGAGGAGAAAAGTAACATCTCATATACGTGCTGATCAATATTTTTTTGTTTTTGGTTTTTTAAGGATCAAAGCAAATGTGGTTCCAAAACAGACTACCCGCTCCACCCTGCCTACTCAACAGTTATTCATTTGACTTAATTACTAAGATGAGAAAAACGTGCTAATAGATACTACAATAATGGTAAACCAAAAAAAAAACTTTGGAGAAAGTAGAAAATATGTGAGAACAAGCAAAAATAAGCCTTATATATTAAGGCAACATATAGAACACTGTGGTCCTAGTTAAATTTTATCGAGTATTAGGTGCCAGGCAACATATTAAGTGCTTGTAGTGGATATAGGAATTAACTTCCCAACAGAAAACATACTCTACATTGTCAATCTAAAGCTCTCACAGTAATTATTTTCTCCCAAACAGAACTTTCGTTAGAAATGGATATGATACTATTCTCAGTGATCAGATGGAAGTAGATGTCTTCTGTATTGATTTTATGGAAAGGTCTATTAATAATAAGTCCTCTGTTAACAATAGGTCTGGGGACAGTCTATTTGGTATCTCTGAGCATGATGTCTGGATATGACAGCTGAGTCTGTTGCAGCCATCTTTGGTTTGATGAAAAAATCTAGAGATCTAGAAATCCAAACCCAAAGTAGGTAATATAATCACTGAAAAGCAGGTGTGCACCTGATGATTTTCCTCAAGGCTCCCTTCATGTCTCTGTTTCTCAGGCTGTAGGTGAAGGGATTCATCATGGGAGTTACCATAGTGTACATCATTGAAGCTACTGCAGTCTTCCTGGAAGAGTGTGTAAATGTTGTACTCATATACGCACCAAAAGCTGTCCCATAGAATAAGCAAACAACTGTAAGGTGAGACCCACAGGTAGAAAAAGCTTTATGCTTTCCACCTGCTGAAGGTATTCTCAGAATGGAAGATACAATTTGAATATAAGAGAAAATGATTCCAGAGAAAGGAAGAGCACCCAGTATGCTAGCTGCAAAATATAAGATGATGTTATTGACGAGGGTTTCAGAACAGGCAACTTTGATGACCTGAAAAACTTCACAGAAGAAGTAAGGAATTTCCAGACCTGTGCAGAAGGACAGTCGCAACAACATCAGACTGTGGAGAAGGGCATCCACAATGCTAACGAGCAAGGAGACTAGAATCAGCAGGCCACAGAAGTGGGGATTTATGATAGCTGTGTATCTCAGTGGGTGACAAATGGCCACATAACGGTCATAGGCCATTACCGAAAGGAGAAAACTTTCCAAACTACCAAAAATCAGGACAAAGCAGGCCTGGGTGAGGCATCCTGTGTAAGTGATGCTCTGATTCTGTGCTTGGAGGTTCACCAGCATCTTTGGAATCGTGGTGGTGCTGAAACAGATGTCAGTAAATGAGAGATTGGAAAGAAAGAAGTACATGGGGGTGTGGAGGTGGGGGTCAGAGCTGACGGCCAGGATGATGAGCAGGTTTCCCAGGACAGTGACCAGATATATGGACAAAAACAGGCTAAAAAGGAGAGGCTGCACTTTGGGATCCTCTGTCAGTGCCAGGAGAAGGAATTCTGAAACTCCTGTTTGGTTTCTAGGTTCCATATTGTTGATGAATCTGATGGAAAAGAAGAGGTGACTTACAATCAAATGTCAGCAAGCAGCATCTCGGGATGGGAAGGAGAGGGATGGAGCGGAATTCAGGAATATAAAGGTGGTGCTGTCTGTGTGCATATTTTTTGGTTAAAAAAAAAAAAAAAAAGACCAGAAGCTGATATAGCAGAGTGTCAATATTTATTTGTTTTGAAAGAGATGAAAGGGTGGTCTTTTTTTTTTTAATTACACTATGTTCCTTTAAAATATTTGGTAATTTTATAGAGAAAAATACACAGAGGAGGCAGCCTGATGAGTCTGTCTTGGACACCACATGTTTCCCCAGAGGTCAGAACTGGGTAACAGAAATAAGAGTATCCCCCGCTTTTTGAAAGGTCACTATATCCAGCTTCACTTTTATGAAAAATCCACATTAGTATCTGTTTTCTTCACATTCAGTGTTTGTTCTACAGTAAGCCATTAAAGAGGCAGTGCATACCCTGAGCAGCCGAAGTCACAGGGCCAAGCTCCTTCCCTGGGAACTACACTCAGCATCTCAATATAAAATGCCACAGCTTTGAACTGTGTCCATGAACATTGTATGTTAGTGTTATTTTAGGTTATATGTATTATTTGGTGGGTTAGTTTTTGGGTCTGGAGATGCTGAAAATTTTTTCTCATATAAATTAATGGTAATCTTCCTCACTTCATCCCATTTCAGCTTATAAGTTTCATAGGAACGTTCTACTTTTGGATAGTGAGGGAAACCTGTAATGTAGATGTGTGTTAAGAGCCAGGAATGAGAAAACAAGGTGATGTTGATAAAACCTCCTTAACCACCACAAGAATGCTAGTAAATGTCAGAAAATTGTAAAATGGTCATCATGCTTGAGAAGGGGCAGATTTCTGTTCAGAAGGAAAATTGTTGTTGCCATTGTGGAGAGAGAGGAGGATGCCAGCAGAATGTCTACTCCTTGATATCGGTACAAAGATATAAGAAAACATGTCAGGAAGATGGGAGACAGGTTGGAGATGAGGGGTGACTTGTTTCCAATCTTTTCATGCACATACTATTGTCACATGCAACATTCCCGGGTGAACCTGTATTAAAACAGCTGTCCTCATTTCCAAACATTAACTAAGGGATTCGGGTTACCTGGCTGGCATCACCGAGGAATGACGCTTGGCATCTGCCCTGGATGTTAGAGGGTGTAGATGGAAGAGCTTTCCTTAGGAAAGGCAGAGGGACCAAGTGAGGCGCCAGGCTCCCTGGCAAGAGGGTCATCTGTGGGTGGAGTCTCAGGTGTGCTGTTTCCTGACTGGAGGGGGACTGTTGAGTGAGATGGTCACAGGCAGACTATTCGAGGTCTCTATGTCCCTTGGGGGCTCAATATCCAAAGCTCTTCATTAAGCAAACACTTTTCTTGTCATTCTGATCCCAGGACATTCCAAATCTTTAAAGACCAAGACAATATAAGGTAGAATTCAGGATGGCTGATTCTCAGCCCCTGGGGGACCATCTGCATGCCATTTACCCCTCTCTACCTATTTCTCTCACCTCCAGATTACATACCTTGCACACATGGATATACTATACTTCTCTAATTGCATTGCAGTCTTTTTAAGTACAACTGGAATCATCTCTATCTTACCAATGGCATTAGAAAGCCTGATTTCAATTTTAGCTGTGAGATTTTAATGTATGTATGAAAAAAAAATAATTTTTATTTTTTTTTATGAGGGTACAAACCATATATATTTAGGAATATAGTTAAGCTACGGTAAAATGCAAAAAATATAGCATTGTTACTTTCTAAGGGTCATTGAATGCATCCTGATCCTTAATCTTTATTCTGTATATTTATAGAGCATGTTTTAAGCTATTCTCTGTGATCAATTCTGACTGTGTTCACTGAAGATAGACCTATTACTTCCTTTTTAGAATTTCATAATCAACTTTTCCTGTGTGTCCCAATAATTTTGGTGTACATTTTTCTTCACATTAGTGGAATGTGGGTTCATGTCTTGGCTGTTGATTTTTAATGGTGTTGTGAGAAATCGCAATGTCACTGGCTAGGCACTGTTATGCAGGTTTATCCATACTCTCAGTAGATTTAGTTAGATGACAACCATTATTTAATAGATGCAGATGGTATTCCATTTGAATATTCACTTAAAAGACTTTATCTTTAATGATTTCAATATTTTATGTGTTTACCAATTTATTTTACTACACTTTGATTGTTTCCATATGAATTTTGTTTGTTAATCTACAGTGTTCCCAACATATTATATGAAAACAATTTGAGACAAGATGACATCATACTGTCACTCTTCATATTAACCTCATTCATTTCAAAAATATGACATAATAAAAACATAAGAAAGGACAGTGAGTTCAAAAAGAAAAAATGTAAATTTTTACTGGAATCTCCCCATTCAAATAGAATCTGTCAGTCATAATTTTAATAGCCAGGAAGAAAAACAATGCAAAAGTGATAACCAACAAAAACAAGACAAATTTTCCAGTTACCATAATCAGAATTCAAACACAAAATTATAAGTAGACTGCACCAAGGGGCTTTGTAAATTTATGGCCTTAGCAAGAAATTTTAGCTGGATGGTTGCTCTTTCCAGGTAATAAGGGCTAAATGTTCTGGAAAATGAGTAGGTATTTGAAGCCAAGGTCAGAGGTGGTGCTACTTGATTTGAGAAGTGTGAGTGAACACAGGAATTGTGGACATTGCTTGGCTCGTGTCTGCGGACTTTGATCAACTGAAAGTTTCTTAAAAGCCTTCAGGGAGAAACTGAACCAAGCTCCCTCCTGTCTTGGTGGCTGGATTTGTGATTTTCTCACTATTACCAACAGGAAAAGGCAGGAAATAGAATTCAGGACTTGAGTGTTGGTGATTGGTGAGAGCTAGTGTGAACCTGCTAGACAGAAAGAGTGAACCCATCAGTGAGAAAAGAGAGAGAGAGAAAAATCATTCCATTCAAAGAGAATATGCAAGTCATAATTTATATAGCCAGGAAGAATAATAACGCAAAAACAATAACCAATAAAAGTATACTCAGAAAAAAAAAATCATGATTCAGAACATACAAGCAAGCAAGGCTGTAATGGAATGTGTGATGGAGAGCATAGAAAGATGAGATCAAAGAAGTAGTGTTAGGTAAATCATACAAAAAGCATACTGATGGAAAGAGCAGATGCAGGATGGCCTAATAATCCTAAATGATGGTGGCTTGCACCATGGTTGTAATGGTGGAGGTGGTAATATTTGGTGGGATTATGGATATATTTGGTGGTATAGACAACAGGGTTTTCTGAAAAATTGGGCACTGGAGGTAAGAAAGGGAGAGGAATAGAAGATGATGCTGGGCTTGTAGTTTTGGGTCTGGTGAGTTTGAGGTGCCTGTTAGGCAACTACATGGAGATGCCAAGTGAGCAGTTGTGTATAAGCCTGGAATTCAGGTGAATGTTCCTCTGCAGACATAAATCTGAAAGTTGCTAGAGTGTACAGTGTAGACTGTAGTTGTTAGAGTGGAGTGTAGAAGGCCGAAGAAGAATTGACCTTTGAATTGTGGTGTTGGGGAAGAATATTGCATATACCATGGACAAATGAGCAAATCTGTCTTGGAAGTACAACCAGAATGCTCCTTAGAAGCAAGGATGACAATGTTACGTCTCACATACTTTGGACATGTTATTAGGAGGGACCGGTCCCTGGAGAAGGACGTCATGCTTGGTAAAGTAGTGCATCCGCTAAAAAGAGGAAGACCCTCATTGAGGTGGATTGACTTGGTGGCTGCGACAATGTGCTCAAGCAAAACAACCATTGCAAGGATGGAGCAGGACTGGGCAGTGTTTCTTTCTCTTGTACATAGGGTCGCTCGAGGGAACCTAACAACAACAACAGAATGTGGACAACTTTTAAAGCCTTGAGTATGGATGCTGTTGCAAAGGAGTCAGGGTAGCTAGAGAAAAGAGGGTTAGGACTGCGCCTTAAGGCACTCCGGTGTGTGAGGTTGTGAACATGAGAGAGACATATCACAGGAAATTGAGAACTAGTATCCAGTGAGGTAGGAGTAAAACCAAGACAATGTAGAGTGCTGGAAAACAAATGTATTATTTTCCATGACTTCTGTAATAGATAAGCACAAACTTGGCAGCATAATACAACAGAAATGGAGGACAGAAGTCTGAAATCAGTTTCACTGTTCCGAAATCAAGATTTGTGCAGAGTACTGCTCCCTCCAGAGACTCTACAGACAAATCTGTTTGTTGTCTCTTTGAGCTTCTGATGGTTTTAGGTTTTCCTTGGTTTGTGACCCCACCATGTCATCCAAGCCTCCATGGGCATATTATCTTTCCTTCCATCTGAGTCAAATCTCTCTCTGCATCTCTGTCATAAGGATATTTTTTATTATATTTAGGGTCTACTCAGATAATCTAGGACATGATCCATAACTTAATCCCATCTGCCAAGAACCTTTTTTTCCAATAAGGTAAAATTTACAAGGTCTACACATTAGGACTTGATATCTTTTGGGCTGTTATCCAATGTATTACACCAAGTGAAGAAAGTATTTCCAGTAAGTACTAAACTAAGTCAATGTAGGTGACAAATGAAATGGAGAACTGAAGCCTGGATTTAACAAGGTAGAGAACCTTGGTGACTCTCAGAAGCACTTTCTGTTGCACGCAGGTGCAAGAGTCTGATTGGACTGACCTCAGAAAGAAATGGGAAGTCAGAATACATGATCAGGAATATAGACAAAATTAAAGTTATTTCAGAGAATTTAAGGAAAAGGATTTTATTTATTTCATAGTAGACAACTTTTATAGCAAAAACAGTCATAGATGAGAATGAAAATACCAAGTTGCTCTCACTCCTGTAAAATGCTAACAGAATTTCAAAAAATCAAATCCAGAAATGAATGAGAAAAGGGAATACTTCTGTCAAATTTGGTTTAATTCCATGAGTGCAAGGTTGGTTCTTTCTCCATACTACCAGTGTTCACTCTCATTCTTCCTTTACTTGGAAGTCAACTTCTCAGTGAGGCTTCTTCCATCCCTCCTACCTAAATTACAACACCTTCATATTTTCTTACCCTATCTCCTGATGTATATTCTCCATAACACTTACCACCACCCAAGTCATGCATTTCTAATTGCATCAGGTTGGGTGTCCTGGGGAGCAGAGATTAGGATGCCAAAGGTTTGTTAGGGAGTACTTCTTGGACCAGCACCTGTGAAGGAGAAGGGAACAAAGAAGGATTGGGCAGGGGGAGAAACTGAGTTGGGATGCACTCTTGAGATTAGGAGGGAGCTCTGTAGCTGGAATGGCCCTTCAGAGTTATTCCAGTTTGGGGAACAGGGTCAGGCCTTTAAAGGGTGTATTGATCATACATTGGGTACAACCCTGGGAGGAGGTGTGACCTTGAGTACCCAGGCTCTCTTCTACTGAGGCCCTCCCAAATGAGGCTAACAGTTAAAGGTGCTCTGCTGGCCTAAGTGCTGAAGCAAGTGTTTAAAATATGTGAAAGTAGCAGGAAAGAAAGGACCAGAATGAGAATGCCAGACCTGGAATAAAGTTGTGCTGGCTCACATTCATTGGGTACACTATTTCAGTACTCATTAGGTGGCAGGCATTGCATTTGTTGTTGTTCATTGCTACTGAGTCAGCACCGACTAACTGGGATTCCATGTAAAACCAAATGAAATGCTCCCCAGGCTTGTGTCATCTTCATGGTGGCTTGTATGTTTTAGTCCATTGTAGTTGCCATTGTTAATCCCATCTTCTTGAAGGTTTTCCTGGCCTTTGCTGTCCCTCAACTTTATCCAACACAAAGTCTTTTAGTGATTGGCCCATTCTGATGATGCATCCAAAGTAAGTGAGTTGAAGACTCAGATCAATGTTCTGTTCTCAATTGGGTTTTCATTGGCTGATTTTTAGAAGTAGATTACTAGACCTTTCTTTCTAGTTTGTCTTAGTCTGCAAGTTCAGCTTAAACCTGTTCATGATGGGTGACCCTGCTGATGTTTGAAATACTGGTGGCATAACTTTCAGCATTGTTGCAACATGCAAGCCATCACAGTACAACAAAATGACAGACAGGTAGTGACATTACAGTAAGCACTTGTAGTCACTATGATGCTTGACTCCACAGACTTTCCCAATAAGAGGTTTAGTCTAAGCCTCCCATAGTGATGAAATTTCTCTTGCTGGTAATTAGTTTTGGAAGGTTCATATGTCCCATACCAGGCTGATAGTATAGGCTGTCTTCTAAATGATTCCTTGGGAAGATTATTTCTCTGTTACAAAGAGACCAAATAGAGGCAGTCAGTTTTCTGTCCTTTTATTGTTTCTGAGATGACCTATGTGCTGCTGCAGCCTTTGGTGATCATGAGGAGAACAACCTCAACAAGAAGCCAACGCGTGAAGAGAGAAAATGCAACCCTGTAGTTCTGTGCCTGAACCTATTCTACCTCTGAGACTCTTGTTAGGAGTGATAATTGTTTTTAATGCTTGACCCTGTTTGTGTCACTGATAAAGCTGAGGTGTCTCAAACCTTCTCTAACACATGAACTAATATGTTTATGCCAACTTTATAGATGATGATACTGAGCTTGGAAGCAAATTGTCGAATGTCAAACAGCTACTACTGAGCAGAGGTAAGATTCAACTTGATGTCCAGGATGAAGACCAGGTTCTCAAGATCAACGACAAGGTACATGGATGGGAACAGCCTAAAGAGGAGGGGCTGCCATACTGGATTCTCTGAGAGGACCAGGTGGGAGGAATCTTGCTTGGTTTTCCCATGTTCAGTGTTCTGATTCCATGTTGCTGACGAGTCTGATGGAGAAAAATAGAGGTGATGATACACGTAATAGATATGCAAGGAGTGCTCATTTAGAGGAAGTCTCACATCTATCTTGTGAAACAAAATGAATATCACAAACCTTTCTCTATGCTCTCTCTGTTTTTCTCTCTTTCTCCTCCACTTCCTTCTTCCTTTCCTCTTTCACTCTTTTTCTCTCAGGCCTCCTCTCTCCTCCACTACCTCATTCCTCAAATTTTAATTATTGAATATCCTACTGCCTAGAAAATCACCAAATTCAAGACTATAGCTGCCTCTGGGAAGCAAAGGAGAAGAATGGGCAGGAATAAAAAAAAAGTCCTCTTTATGCATACTATTGTATTAATTTAAGAAGATAGTTGTTATGACAAAATATCAGCATTTTTTAAATTCTGGAAACATATATGTGGGTATTTCTCCTAGTGTTCTGTGCTTTTGTGCCTCTTAAAATAGTTCATTGATCAATAAACGGAAACAGGTAAATGGCTGATTTAGCCTGTGATATCTGCATATAAAAAAAAAGTTTTTTTTTTTTTAATCTGCGTAGTTTTCCACTTTGTCATGGATAGAATTATGTCCCCCTACCAAAAAAATGTGTGTATTAACTTGGTTAGGCCATGAATCCCAGTATTCTCCATTTTGTGATTGCAATTTTATGTCAAAAAGGATTAGAGTGGGATTGTAACACATTTACCAGGTCACATCCCTGATCCAATGTAAATGGAGTTTCCCTGGGGTGTGGTCTGCACCACTTTTTATCTCTCAAAAGGTAAATGGAAAGGGAAGCAAGCAGAGAACCGGGGACCTCATACCACCAAGAAAGCAGCACCAAGAGCAGAGTGTGTCCTTTGGTCCTGAAGTTCCTGGGCTGAGATTCTCCCAGACCAAGGGAAGACTGATGACAAGGACCTTCCTTCAGATGCATCACAGACAGAAAGCCTTCCCCTGGAGTTAGCACCCTGAATTCAGACTTCTAGTCAATCAGACTGTGAGACAATAAGTTTCTCTTTGTTAAAGCCATCTACTTGTGGTATTTCTGTTATAGCAGCACTAGATGTCTAAGACACACTTCTTCTCACATAGTTCTCATAACCAGGTAACAGAGTGAAAACCAAAAGGAATATTAAGAATCATATATAAAAAAGTAAGAAGAAGATCAGCGTACAACTCTGCTCTCAAAAAACATTAAAGGAAATTTTGGAAAAATCTAGAACGTTCAAAATTGAACAAGGGCAAGTTCCAGGAATTTTAGGGTCAGGGTAGGATATTAGCATAAAGAGAGCTGTTCAAGTACTGGTGCAAAGGTACAAAGAAGTATGTAAAGAGGATGGACAATTAGGCATGTGTCTCACAAGTGACTCCATTCTGCTCATCTCCTGCAAATACCTACCTTACAGCTGCCCCCAAAGGGACTGTTAGACAAAGATCTCTCCCAATTTGGAAAACATAAACTAGGGATCTTCAGATTACCTGGGTGCTAGCACTAAGGAGTGAGATTAAGTTCTCCAGAGATTAAAGGATAAAAATGGAAGTGCTGTACTCAAGGAGCGCAGAAAGACCAGGCTTTTGTGAAGAAATGATGATCTCTTCTTTTTAGGTGTGCTACCTACTGACCTGGGCAAGGCTATTGAGTGTGTGGTCGTAGACAGACTATTCGTAGTCTCTGTGACCCTTGAAGTTTCAGTATCCAAAGCTCATCATTGGTCAAACTCTTTTGTTGTCATTCTGATCCCAGGCTAGTGAAAATCTTTAAGGAGCAAGGCTCAGAGAAAGAAGAACTTAGCATTGACTGATTCCTTCACCAGGGATATGCCATCGTCTTTCTTCCAAGTCTTTCTGCTCACATCCATTGCAAGTACCATGCACAAATGCACACAGAGCACTTCCATAATTAGATTCTAGTCCTTTTTTCAGATATATTCGAATGCATCCCTTTTCCAACAAAAATACCAGGGAGACTGATATCATGCTTAGGGTCACAAATACAGTTTATTATACTGGTATACATATTACCTGTATAGAGACAGGTGATAATTTTTATCAGTTCAACTTTATGGACTTCAACTCTAAAAAATTCCAGCTATAAGAGCCAGTTCTACGTATGGCTCACTGAAGGTTGCATATTGTATTCAGCTGTTTCTAATATGTTTTCTGTAATCAACATGGACTTAGCATGTAACAGAGATATTACTCATTTTTTAGAATTTTGCTACTAAGTTTTTTCAACTTCATAGTAGTAACTTCAATATACACCTTTTTTGTTTCCCACATTACTGACCATAGATTGAAATTGTGACTTTTTGTTATCAATATTGTTGAAATAAATTACAAATTCCCCAGAGAGGAATTAACTGTGATACAATAGTTGTAACATACTATGATTTTGGGATTTCTTGCTACCACAACAAACTTATTTTTGGTTGATTGGTATGCTACAATAATTAAAATTCATGACAATGGTGTAGGGATAGAAACAAGAGACTTGTTGATTGGAAGAGAGAACCCAGAAGAGGACCAGCACGTAATAGTAACTATTTATGAAGACGTGGCATTACAACGAATGGATGGGCAATTTAATAAAAGTTTCAGGGACATAAAAATGAATTTGAATTCCTGCCTCACATCAAAGGCAAAAATTATTCCAGTGGGTTCACCCTTCAAATGTAGAAGGTAATACTATAAATATTTCAGATAAAGATAGATACGTAGAGGTTTCATAAACAAGACCTATTGAGGACAAACCATTAAGAAAAATATTGACAAATTCAACCATGTTAAAACTAAGCCCTTCTGTTCAGCCAAAAACACTAAAGGATATCCAAAACAAACCATACACCTTAAGAAGAAATTTTCCATGCATATAACCAACAAAGTATTAATATCCCAATTAAACAAAGCTTATAAATTAATAAGAAGAAAGATAAACCACTCAAAAGAAACACCATGAACAGATATTTCACAAAAGGGGAAAAATAAACAGCCCATAATACGTGAAAAACCTGTCAATCACATAATAAGAGAAATAGAAATCAATTAAATAATGTTTTACACCCAGCGGATTGATAAATGAAAATGTGTTGGTGATTAGGTGAACATAAGGAACATTGAACATTAGTGTAAATTAGTTCAACCACTCAGGAAACTCCTTGTAACTACTCAAAGGATAATAGGTGCTCCTCCATACCCAATAACTACCCTTCTCCAAGTATAAAACTCTTGCTCATTTCTGCCAGAAGATATGTATGGAACTATTGAAACAGCCCTATTCATAATAGCAGAAAACTAGTAAGCAAAATTCCCATGAACATCAAAAAGGAGAAATTTTGTGATATTACTATATATAATGTGAAAAAACACAGCATTGACAATAAATTAGGTAGTGCTACACTCAACAAGAGGTTTGAATCTCAAAAGCACAATGATGAGAAAAACAAGGCAGACAGAATTCTTATATTAAGATTAAAGAATCAGTGCCAGTACTATTCAATAGGAAAATAAAAATCTCTTCAACAAATGGTACTGAGACAACTGGATAGCCACATGCAAAAGAGTAAAAGTGAATTCTTACCTCATAGCTTATATAAAAATTAACTCAGAATGGATGAAGACCTGAATATATGCACTAAAATATAGACTTCTTAGAAGGAAACATAGAGGCAAATCTTCAAGAACTTGAATTGGAAATGGTTTCTTAAATATGACACCAAAAGTACAGGCAACACTATTCACTTTTTTACTATAACAGGTAATATTTATAGGTTCCAGGGCTTAATATATGTTTTGGGGGAACCAGTATTTAACTCATACAGGGGAGATGTCTTCTGAAGACTCCATGGACAGGTCTACCAACAATATATCCAATGAAGAACAGTAAATTTTCTCTCTGGACATCATGTATGGATATGACACTATCATCTGCTAAAGCAATGAATATGACCATGAGGGAGACCAGTTCTATGATGAAGCCTACTCTCCTGTCCCTGTACATTCTCTACCTCTGAAAGGCCTTTCCCTGTAGTGAGATATAACTCTATTGTTTGAGGATATTAGAGTCAGTTCTTTTTCTTCTTAAAATCAAAGAATTCCTCACTGATGAAGTTCAGATACCTTATACTCATCTCAAGCCACAAAGACAATGTATTTATGCCATTTCGTAGATGCTGAAATTGAGTATAGTGGATGCTAATGTTGCCCTGAAGAGACAGAAATGGATATCACTAATTAACAAATTTGAGTATAACCACGGCCAGCTCCCTTATATGACAGTGTGGCTAAATTGTTGTTAGATTGTTAGGTATCGTCAAGTGAGTTCCGGCTCATAATAACCCTATGTACAACAGAATGAAACACTGTCTGGTCCTGCACCATCTTCATAAGGTTGCTGTGTTTGAGCCCATTGTTGCAGCCACTGTGTCAGTCCATCTCATTGAGTCTCCCTCCTTACACTGACCTTCTATCTTACCAAGCATGGTGTCCCTTACTAGGGACTGGTCGCTGCTCATAGTATGTCCAAAGTACTTGAGAAGAAAGTTCACCATCCTTGCTCCCAAGGAGCACTCTGGTTGTACTTCTTCCAAGACAGGCTTATTTATTCTGGCAGTCAATGGTTGTGATCATTAAGGTTGTGTGTCAATTTCGCTGGGCCATGATTCTCAGAGGTTTGGCAGATATGATCTAGTTTGGCAGTCTTAAGATGATGTGATCACCTCCATGATAAAAATTCATATAGTGTGATCACCTCCGTGATGGGAACTGCTCTGAGTAGCCAATCAGTTGAAATGGAGTTTCCTTGGGGGTGTGGTCTGCATTCAACATAAGTAGACTTTCTAGCAAGGCTTGGGGGGTTTGCTCACACTGAATCCTTCAGTTGGCTCCTGATCATCTGACGTCTGGTTCTTGGGACTTGTGCTAGCAGCTTGTCTGCCGTTTGCCTGCCGATATTCGAATTGGTACATCTTCCTAGACTGCGAGCCAGAGCCCTGCTGTCTGGCTTGCTGATCTTGGGTTCCCCAGACCCTGCTGCTACATGAATCAGGAGAAGCCTCCAGCCGGACCCACATTCCAGCCTCTAAAACTCCATGAGCCATTTCCTTAATATAAAACTCTCTCTTTATATTTATACGCTTCCCTTTCATCTGGTACCCGAGGGCTTCTTTTGCTGCTCTATTTGTTCAAGTTGTAGGGTTAATGTCTTGATTTTGGCCCTTTCTTCTTTTTGCATGTGTGCATTTATTACAATAAATTGACCCTTGAGCATTGCTTTTGCTGTTTCCCGAAGATTCTGGTAGGATGTGTTTTCATTCTCATTTGATTCTATGAATCTCTGTATTCCGTCCATGCTTTCTTCTATAACCCAGTAGTTTTTGAGCAAGATATTTTTCATTTTTCATGTATTTGATTTTGTTTTTTTCTTGCTTTTTCTGTTGCTGATTTCTACTTTTTTTGGTTTTATAGTCAGAAAAGATGCTTTGTAATATTTCGATGTTTTGGATTCTGTTAAGGCTTGTTTTGTGGTCTAATATGAGGTTTATTCTGGACAATGTTTCATGTGCATTGGAAAAGAAAGTATACTTGACTGCTGTTGGGTGGAGTGTTCTGTATATGTGTATGAGATCAAGTTGGTTGACTGCGACATTTAGATCTTCTGTGTCTTTACTGAGCTTCTTTCTAGATGTTCTGCCCTTTGCCAAAAGTGGCGTATTAGAGTCCTACTACTATTGTGGAGCTGTCTATTCTTTTTTCACTGCTTTTAGAGTTTGTTTTATATATTTCAGAGCCCTGTTGTTGGGTGGATATAAACTTATTACAGTTATGTTCTCCTGGTGT
Organism: Loxodonta africana; assembly: GCF_030014295.1. Taxonomy (NCBI): domain Eukaryota; kingdom Metazoa; phylum Chordata; class Mammalia; order Proboscidea; family Elephantidae; genus Loxodonta; species Loxodonta africana. Next base: position 20,639,097 of record NC_087344.1, read on the forward strand.
GTTGGGCCTTTAATCATTATGTAGTACCCTCCCTTATGCTTTGTGGTGGATTTTGCTTTAAAGCCTATTTTGGCAGAGATTAATATTGCCACCCCTACTCTTTTTTTGTTGTTGTTTGCTTAATATATGTATTTTTTTCCATCCTTTGAATTTTAGTTTGTGTCTCTGATTCTAAGGCTTGTCTCTCTTAGACAGCATATAGATGGATCATATTTTTTATCCATTCTGCCACTCTCTGTCTCTTTATTGGTGCATTTAGTTCATTTACATTCAAGGTAATTATTGATAGGTATTTGCTTTGTGCTTAGTGCTGCCATTTTGATTTTTTTTAATGGTATTGTCCATTTCTTTGATCCACTTTGTGCTGAGTCATTTTTCTTTATGTATTTCCTTTTCATCTTTTTCATTGTTGTTGATTTTGTATTTGCTGAGTCTTTATTTTTTTTTCTTTTGGTGTGTAGATTTGTTAGTTTCTTTTGTGGTTACCCTAAAAATAACCTGTATTTTTATAAGTTTAAATCAACCTTTTATTCCTTAACTTCTTCTCCATATGAAACTTCTGTCACTACACTATTAGTCCCTCTTTTCTATTTTAATGTTGTCATCTTTCACATATTGACATCTCTGTTTCCTGATTTCCAGTGTTTTAGCTTTGACTTATTTTTGTGACTTCCCTATCTGTTTATTCTGTCCTGTGTTCTAGTCTTGGGTTTTTATCTGGTATCATTGATTCTCTAGCCAGATGGCTCCCTTTAGTATTTCTTGTAATTTTGGCCTGGTCTGTACAAATTCTATTAGCTTCTCTTTATCTGGAAATGCCCTAATTTTGTCTTCATATTTGAGAGATAGTTTTGCTGGATATATAATTCTTGGCTGGCAATTTTATTTTCCTTCCATGTTTTATATATGTTATCCTATTGCCTTCTTGCCCGCATGGTTTCAGCTGAGTATTCTGAGCTTATTCTTATTGACTTGTCTTTGTAGGTAACTTTTTGTTTATCTGTAGCTGCTCTTAAAGTTCTATCTTTATCTTTGGTTTTGGCAAGTTTGATTTTATGTCTTAGTGAATTTCTTTTGAGATTTATCCTGTGCGGAGTTTGATCAGTTTCTTGGGTAGGTATCTTCTCATCTTTCATGATATCAGGGAAGTTTTCTGCAGCAAATCTTCAAGAATTCTCTCTGTGTTTTCTGTTATCCCCAACTGTTTTGGTACTTCAATCACTCATAGGTTATTCCCCTTGATAGAGTCTCACATATTTCCTAAGGTTTCTTTCTTTCTTTTTTCTGATTTTTCCTCGAGTAAACAGCTATCAAGTGCTTTATGTTCAGTCTCACTAATTCTGACTTCCATTTCCTCAATTCTGCTCATATGACTTTCTACTGAGTTGTTTAATTCTGAAATTTTGTCAGTTTTTTGAATTTCTATTTTCTGTCTCTCTATGGATTCTAGCAGCCTGTTAAATTTGTCATTCTGCTCTTGTATAGCTTTCCTGAATTCCTCTATTGCTCTGTCTGTGTGCTCTTTGGCTTGGTCTGAGTTTTGCCTGATCTCCTTTCTGATCTCTTGAAGAGCTCCATATATTAGTCTTTTGAATTCTACCTCTGGTAATTCCAAGACCTTCTCTTCCTGCATGAAGTTTCCTGCTTCTTTGTTTTGGTTGCTAGCTGGAGCCATCATGGTCTGCCTTTTTATGTGATTTGATATTGACTGTTGTCTCTGAGCCATTAATAATTTATTATATTTATTTATTGTATATTTGTTTATTGTGTCCTAGCTTCTTATTTTGTTTTGTCTTGATATGCCCAAATAGGCTGTGCATACGGGCTACCCTGATTATAGGCATCTTTGAAGCTCTCACATCCTGTCACCAGGGGGTTAGGGCTGCTACTAGGTGTGTAAGCCCAGAAATCAGTTTACTTTTTTGGGTAGACTCAGCTCAACTGTTCAGGTCATCGGTCACTGAGTAGGTGGTTCAGGCTCTCACCTACAGTCCTAGATGGGCAGGGCTACATATGGGTGATCAGAGTACAGGCACAGGTAGCTGGCTGCAGTAGGTGGTTATGTGCTGGGCAAGGTAGGGGGCTGATAGCTGCCCCTGAGTGCCTAGGTGGGATGTGTGTCCCTGTCCTCAAGAGTGCATAGGTGGGTGGGTTTTGCAGGAAAACTTTGGGCATGCAATGCTGTTTGTTTGCTGTAAGGACGGAGAAGCACCACTTATTCTCAGATCCCTCTAGGGGATGGCTAGGTGGATTGGGTGAAGCCACCAGTCCTCAGGCCCCTGATGTTGTTGGTTGAAGATCCTGCTTAATGGGTAGGGTGGTGTCAAAACTTACAAATCCACCACTCCCTCTTAGTTGTTGCAGTTGAAAATAGGCTTCTGGTACATACCCTGTTGTACTATACTAATGAGGGCCAACACTGTTGAAATGGCCCATGCAGTTCTAGGCAGGAGTGAAAGGCATTCAAAGACCATGGACCCCTTATAGGCAAAGGGACAGTTCCTGTCCTGAGTCCCTGGCTTAAGGGGCATAGTGATTTTTTTAATCTGCAAGAATGGTGTGGGTGCAGTTAGCCTTGAGCTCCCAGCTTAGTGGAGCTGGTGGCCACCTTTGTTTGTTTGTTCATTTGTTTATTTGTTCCCTCCCCAAAGCTGAGGGACTGGGTTGGGTGCAACAGGTTCCACTTCTAGCCTAGGGGGCATGAAACTGCTGAACACTGCTGGACCAGCACCAGAACAAAGCAGGGAGGGTGCAGATGAGGGGAAGAGAGGCATTTTTCCCTTACATAAGTCCTATAGGAAAAAGGGTTATTTCGATCCCATGTGGTAGGTTAGACACTTGCACTTAACTTTCACCAATCAAGTGCCACTTCCTCCTGGCTCCAGATGCTCCAAATGTTCCAGCCTACCGTGTGCTGGCTAGATCAAGTCTGGCACCTCTTCACTGCTTTTAAACTGTCTCTTCCTCCCCCTGCCACTTGGTCTGTCTCCTCAACTTTGTCTTTGATGTTAAGGGCTCCTAGATTGTCATATATAATTGATTCACTTGTTTTTTTCTTTTGGGTCTGTGTTGTAAGAGGGACCTCAGGAACATCTGACTATTCCAGCCACTTGGTCCTACCTGTGAATTATATTTTAAATAAATGCTATTAGAAGTAAAAATAAATTAAATTTTTGTGCATTAAAGCACCTTATCAAGGAAAGAGATAACCTATAAAATGTAAGAAAGTATTTGAGAACAATGTATCTGATAAGGCTTTCATGCCCAGTATACAGAAAGATCTCCTACAGCTCTATGATAAAAAGACAACCCAATTTGAAAATGAGCTAAGAACTTGAATAGATATTTCTCCAAAGATGTACAAATGACCAATAAGGACATAGAAAGATGCTCAACATCAATAGTCATAATGGAAATATAAATCAAAACCACAATGAGATATCCCTCTCACACCCACCAGGATAGCTGTTATCAGAAAAATAGAAATTAATAAGTATTGATGAGGGTGTGGGGAAATTGAAATGCCCATCCTTTGCTGGTGGGAATGTAAAATTCCACACTGTTTTGGAAAACACTTCTGTGTTTCTTCAAAATTTAAACATAGAATTATCATATGACCCAGCAAATCTACTCCCACATGTATATCCAAAAGACTTGTAAGCAGGGACTCAAGTTGCTTTACATCAACGATGATAGTGGCATTTTTTACAGTAGCCCAGATGTGTAAGCATCTCAAGTGTCAATCAACAAATGAATGTATAAACAAAATGTGGTTTCTATTTTGGGTGATAAAAACCATTATGAAGTAGATAATGGTAATGGTTGTGCAACTAGATGCAAGTACTTATTGTTACTGAATTGTATACTTAAATATGGTTTAAATAGCAAAGTTTTCTTACATATATATATATCTTACTATGATAAAATTTCAAAAAACAAATTATATTATGTCCCTATTTGTGGATGATGTGATACTATACATCAAAAACCCAAAAGACTCCATTAGAAAACTACTGCAACTGATAAATTCAGCAGAGTTGCAAGATACAAGACAAACATAACAAAAATCATTTGGATTCCTACACACCAATAAAGAGAACAATGAAAAGGAAATCAAGAAAAAAAAATACCATTTATGATAGCTCCTAAAAAAAAAAAAGCTTTGGAATAAATCTAACCAGGGATATAAAAGACGTATGCAAAGAAAACTACAAAACACTACTGTAAGAAACCAAAAAAGGTCTACATAAATGGAAAAACATACCATGCTCATGGATAGGTAGACTCAACATTGTGAAAAGACAATTCTACCCAAAGTGGTTTACAAATACAATGCAATACCGATTGAAATACCAACAACATTCTTCAAAGAGATGGAAAAACATATCATTAACTTCATATAGAAGAGAAGAAGCCCTGGATAAGTAAAGCACTACTGAAGACAAAGAGTAAAGTAGGAGGACATGCACCACCTGATCTCAGAACCTACTATACAGCTACGGTAGTCAAAACAGCCTGGTACTGGTACAACAACAGATATATGCACCAATGGAACAGAATTGAGAACACAGATGTGAATCCATCCACCTGTGTTCACCTGATCTTCAACAAGGGCCCAGAGTCCATCGAATGGGGAAAAAACAGCCTTTTTAACAAATGGTGAGGCAAAAGTGGATGTCCATTTGCAAAAAAAAAAAAAAAAAAAGAAGAAGAAACAGGACCCATATCTCACACCACATACAAAAACTAACTCAAAATGGATCCAAGACCTAAATATAAAGCCAAAAACTATGAAGTTCATAGAAGAAAAAAAGATCAGTGCTAGAGGCCCTAATAGACAGCATTAACAGGATACAAACCACAACAACAACACACAAGCTCCAGAGGATAAGCTAGTTAACTGGAATCTTCTAAAAGTTAAAGACTTCTGCTTATCAAAAGTTTTCACCAAAAGAGTAAAAAGAGAACCTACAGACCGGAAAAAAATTTTGGCTATTATAAATCAGACAAAGGTTCAATCTCTAAAATCTACAAGGATATCTAACACTTCTACAACAAAAAGACAAATAATCCAATTAAAAAATGGGCAAAGGAAATGAATAGACACTTCTCCAAATAAGACATTCAAGCAGCTAACAGACACATGAGGAAATGTTTGTGGTCGCTAGCCATTAGAGAAATGTAAATCAAAACCACAATGATATACCATCTCATTCTGACATTATTGGTGCAAATCAATACAACAGGAAATAACAAATGTTGGAGAGGCTGCAGGTAGATTGAAACACTTATTCACTGCTGGTGGGAATGCAAAATGATGCAACCAATTTGGAAAATGATATGGTACTTCCTTAGAAAGCTAGAAAGAGAAATACCATATGATCCTGCAATCCCACTCCTAGAAATACATCCTAGAGAAATAAGAACCGTCACGGGAATAGACATATGCACACCCATGTTTATTGCAGCATTGTTCACAATAGCAAAAAGATGGAAACAACCTAGATTCCCATCAACAGATGAATGGATAAACGAACTGTGGTACATTCACACAATGGAGCATTACGCAATGTTAAAGAACAATGATGAATCTGTGAAGCATCTCATAACATGAAGGAATCTGGAGGGCATTATTCTGAGTGAAATAAGTCAATCACAAAAGGACAAGTATTGTATGAGAACACTAGTGTAAAAAGTCATGAAAAGGTTTGCATACAAAAAGAAACAATATTTGATGGTTATGAGGGAGGGGATATGTGGGGATGGAAAAACACTTAATGGACAATAGATAAGTGGTAACTTTGGTGAAGGGTAAGACAGTACACAAAACTGGGGAAGCCAGCACAACCTGGGCAAGTCAAGCTCATGGTAGCTCCACAGACACATCCAATCTACCTGAGGGGTGGAATTGCTGGACTGAGGGCTGTGGGGACCATGGTCTTGGGGAACATCTAGCTCAATTGACATAACATAGTTTATAAAGAAAACCTTCTGCATTCTACTTTGGTGAGTAGCGTCTGGGGTTTTAAAAGCCTGTGAGTGGGCGTCTAGATACTCCACTGGTCTCAGCCCTTCGGGAGCAAGAAGGAATGAAGAAAGATAAAGATATAAGGAAAAGGTTAGTCCAAAAGACTAATAGACCATATCTACCATGATCTCCTTGAGACTAAGTGCAGTACAACTAGTTGGTGCTTGGCTACCACCACTATACTGCTCTGTTAGGAATTAAAATAGAGGGTCCTGGCCAGAGCTGGACAAAAATGTAGAAAAAAATTCTAACTCAGAAAGAAGGGCCAGAGTTGCTTGGCCTGACAGGAACTGGAGAAACCCTGAGAGTATGGGCCCCGGACACCCATTCAGCTCAGTAATGAGGTCACTCCTGAGGTTTACCCTTCAGCCAAAGGTTGAATAGGCCCATGGAACAAAACAAGACTAAAGGGGCACACCAGCTCTAAGGCAGGGACTGGCAGGCAGGAGGGAACAGGAAAGCTGGTATTAGGGAACCCAGGGTTAAAAAGGGAGAGTGTTGACATGTTGTGGGGTTATTAACCAATGTCATACAACAATGTGTATACTGTTTTATGAGAAACTAGTTTGTTCTGTAAACTTTCATCTAAAGTACAATAAAAAAAATTTCATCAACATCAGAAGGGATACATATTTTGTGATGTCACATACGTAATGTAAAAATATACAGAATTGAAAATAAATGAATTAAGATTACATGCAGCAACATGATTAAATTTCAAAAGCACAATCAGGACACAGAATTCATTCATTAAAATTTCACTACTAATAAATTTAGAAATAGGCAAATTTATAAATCAGACAGGAATGCACCTAGGAATGACTAAAAACTTCCCTTCAGTCACATTGCCAGTATTGTAGCAAAAATACAAAAACTGGCAATTTCACAGGTCTATCAAATGACATTTCTTGGCTCAGTGGTTGAATGCTTGGCTGCTAGCCAAAAAGCTCGTGGCTCAAAACCACACTGCTGCCCTCTGAGAGGAAGAACAGGTAATTTGCTTTCATAAAGATTACAGGTTGTTATGAGTTGGAATTGACTGGACGACATCCAACAACAACAACAACATTAATTATATATGGCTGCAATATCAAACTATCACAGAAGTGGGTGGTTGAAAATGAGAAAAACATTATTGTCTCCAAGTTCTGTAGGCTAGAAGTCCAAATTCAGGTTGTCAACAGGACTATGTCCCCTCTGAATCTCCGGGGGAAGATCCTTTCTTGTCTGTCCCAACTTCTGGTATCCCTATGAATTCTTTGGCTTGCAGCTGCAGCTTCACTCCATATCTTCCTTTGTCTTCACAAGACATCCTCCCTCTTTGACTCTCTGTCTCAATAGCTTCTCTTTTATAAAGATAACACTCATATTGGTTTAGGACTCTCCCTACTCCAGCATGACCTCATATTAACAGGTAACATCTTCAAAGATCTTATTTCCAAACAAAGTCACGTTTGCAGGTACCAGGAGTTAGGACCACAACCTATCTTTTTAGGAGGCATAATTAAATCCATAACAATAAAATTCAACAAAATAGAAGAACATAGGAGAAAGTGATAAATACCAAATTCAGGATAGTGTTTGCCACTGGGAGGGTAGAAGGCAATAAGACTAGGAGACTATTCACTGGATTATGTGGTGATGTCATTATTTCATAACCTAGGTCATGGGTATATGATTCCTCATTATATTACAATTCTTTAAAAACTACTGATACATTTTATACAGTATTTGCATATGATATATTAATAATAAGTAAAATGGAAAAGATTCCACTTTCTGGATTCTTTCATATTCTAGATTCTAAATCCATTCTCTCATCTTCTTCTAATATTCAAGTCATGCTCGTCAAACTTCAGCATACATCAAAATGTCAAAAAAGTAATTATTTAGAATGTTCATCCTACAAACATCTCCCCAGATATCAAAGCCAGTAGGTAGTGGGTGAGGTATGGAAACACGCAGTATGAACAAGGTCTCAGGTGACTCATCTCTGCAAGTGTTTTATGGACATAAATGGAGACAACTTTGCAATACAATACACCTGGTGTGCCTGGTGATGAGCTGACTTCCCGGTTTAGTGCCAAACACAATCCCACCACCACCATCAAGGATGACCAGAAGGCACTCCAGACACTCCATTAATTCACCTCCAAGGTCTATTTTATTCTCAGCTCAACACCACAGAGATGATTCTGAGTGATAATCCTGATTCTTCGTGGTTGTGGGAAAACTGATCACCCTAAGCCTGCCAACTTCCCTTTTGTCTCATTCCATTTTACACTCCACATGTCTTCCTCAAAATAAAGTCCATGTCCATAGAAAAACTGTTTTCCTCATAATTACACATTACAGAATTTTCCATGAGATCCCTAAGACAGCAGCCAACCCTCTAAGGCTTCAATGGTTCAATTAATTTTACTCAATCTCTGTGTTGACTCACCAGAGATAAGAAAGAAAAACTGCTAAATAAGGTAGCTAAGGAGAAAAGTAAAATCTCATAGATACTCTGGTCAATAAATCAATGAGTAAGGATCAAGTCAAATATGTTTCCAAAAAAGATGACCAATTCTACTCTGCCTAACTCAATAATTATTCATTTGACTTTATTGCTAAAACAGGTAAAACCTACTAATAGCTATTGCAATAATGGTAAACTAATAAAAGTACTGAAGGAAGTGGTAAAAATATGTCAGAGCAAAGTATAATAAGCCTTATAAATTATGGCCAAATACAAAACATAATGGTCCTAGTTAAATTTTATTGAGTATTATGTGCCAGGCATTATATTAAGTGCTTGTAGTGGTTATAAGAATTAACTTCCCAACAGCAAAAAATACACTACATGGTCAATCTACGGCTCTCATAATAACTAGTATCTCCCAAACAGATACGTGATTAGAAACAGATATATGCTATTCTCAGTGATCAGATGGGAGCAGATGTCTCCTATACGATTCTGTGGGAAAGTCTATTAACAGTATGTACTCTATTAAAAAATTTCTGTTGTACATAGGGTCACTATGAGTTGCAATCGACTCAATGGCACCTAACAACATTAACAATAGGTCCAGAGATGTCAGTTTTGTGTCTGTATGCATGATGTCTGGATATGACGCCTGAGTCTGTTGCAGCCACCTGTGACAACAAGTAGAATGATTTCTAGGATGAGGGCATTTCATGAGGAAATGAATGAAGTCTTAATGTTCTATTCCTGTGCATTTCGAATCTCTGACATCCTTGTAATGAAAGATAACTCTCTGTTGTTTGGACACTCAGAGTCAGGGTTATGCTTTCTTAATAGAAACAAAGCCTTGGAGTTGAAATCATTTATCTGACACCACAAAGCTACAAAAAGAGCAAAGTCAGGTTTCAATCCCAAGTTGAATTACACCTAGCCATTATGTTATCTCTTCATTTTAGAAGAACGTGGTGGGGCAAAATCAAGCATTCTGGCTCAAGAGTATCCTGTCACTTTGATGAAATTTAGAAATCCCAAACCAAAGCTCATAATATAATCACTGAAAAGCAGTTGTGCCCCTGATAACACTCCTCAAGGCTGCCTTCATGTCCCTGTTTCTCAGGCTGTAGATGAAGGGGTTCATCATGGGAGTTACCATAGCGTACAGCATTGAAGCTACTGCAGTTTTCTTGGAAGAGTGTGTAAATGTCGTACTTATCTACGAACCAAAAGCTGTCCCATAGAATAAGAACACAACTGAGAGGTGAGACCCACAGGTAGAAAAAGCTTTATACTTTCCACCTGTTGATGGCATTCTCAAAATGGAAGAGACAATTTGAGTGTAAGAGAAAATGATTTCAGAGAAAGGAAGAACACCCAGTATGCTAGCTGTAAAATATAAGATGATGTTATTGGTGAGAGTTTCAGAACAGGCAACTTTGATGACCTGAAAAACTTCACAAAATAAGTAAAGCATTTCCAGATCTGTGCAGAAGGACAGACTCAACAACATCAGACTGTGGAGCAGGGCATTCACAATGCTAACGAGCAAGGAGACTAGAATCAGCAGGCCACAGAAGTGGGCATCCATGATGACCATGTACCTCAGTGGGTGACAAATGGCCACATAGCGGTCATAGGCCATTACTCCAAGGAAAAAATTTTCCAAACTACTAAAAATCATGACAAAGCAGACCTGGGTGAGGCATCCTGCATAAGTGATGCTCTGATTTTTTGCTTGGAGGTTCACCAGCATCTTTGGGAGCGTGGTGGTGCTGAAACAGATGTCAGTAAATGAGAGATTGGAAAGAAAGAAGTACATGGGGGTGTGGAGGTGGGGGTCAGAGCTGACGGCCAGGATGATGAGCAAGTTTCCCAGGACAGTGACCAAATATATGGACAGAAACAGGCTAAAAAGGAGAGGTTGCAGTTCCTGATCCTCTGTCAGTGCCAGGAGAAGGAATTCTGAAACATCTGTTTGGTTTCTCGGTTCCATATTGTTGATGAATCTGGTGGAAAAGATTGAGGCGACTGACAATCAAATGTCAGGAAGCAGCATCTTAGGATGGAAACAAGAGGAATGGGCGGGAATATAAAGGTGTTGCCTTCTGCATGTATATTGTTCGGTTATTTAAAAAAAGTGGAGAAGCTGATATAGCAGGGTATCAACATTTATTTATTATTTTGGAAAGGAGTGAGGAGGTGGTCATTTTTTTATTACATTCTTTGTGCTCTTATTAGCATTTTAAATATTTGGTAATTGTGGAAAGAGAAACATTCCGGAGGCAGCCTGATAAGACTGTCTCAGACACAATTGCTGTCTTTCAAAATTAGAACTGGGCAACAGAAATACAAGTATTCCCTCCTTTTTGAAAGTTCATGTTATGCTACTTTACTTTTCGAAAGATTCACATCAGTACCTGTCTTCTTCACTAACTGAAAGAAGTTCAAAGAGTATTTTTGCTTAAAAAAATAGAGATCAAAAACAAAACTCACCTTCAGTGTTTTTTTTTCAACAATTCTGTAAAGAGGTATTGCACACCTGCTAGCGATGAGAGTCCATCCCCAAGCCCCTTTCCTGAAAACTACACTCAGCAGTTGTCATACCTTTGAACTGCGTCTGTGAACACTGTATGTTAGTTTTATTTTAGGTTATATGTGTTATTTTGTATGATTTGGTGTGTTATTTTGGGGTCTGAGAATGCTCAAAATTTTTTCCCATATAAATTAGTGTTAATGGCTTCTTCACTTAAGGCCATTTCAACTGATGAAAGCTTTTGTAGGAACACTCTATTTTCAGATAGTGGGGGAAACCTGTAAGAAAAATGTGTGCTAACAACTAGGAATGGGAAGATAAGGTTAAGCTGATAAATCTACTTTTGCCACCACAAGAATGCTAGTAAATATCAGAGAATTTTAAAATAGTCATCATGATTGAGAAGGGGCAGATTTCTTTTCAGGAGGAAAATGGTCAGGAGGACAGTAGCAGAATGACAGCTCCTTGCTATTGGTGCAAAGATACAAGGAAACACGTTGTCAGGAAGATGGAAGACAGTTAGACAGGAGTTGAGATGTCTTGATTCCAATCATTTCATGCACACACTATTTTCACAGGCATCATTCCTCTATATATTCCTCTATTAAAATATTTGTCCTCACTTCTAAATATTAACTAAGGGATTTATGTTACCTGGCTGGCATCATTGAGGAATGATGATTGACATCAGCCCTGGATGTTGGATGATGTAGATGAGAGATCTATCCTTCGGAAAGGCAGAGGGACCAAGTGAGGCACCAGGCTCCTGGGCAAGAGAATCATCTGTGGCTAGAGTCTCGGGTGTGCTGCTTCCTTACTGGAAGGGGACTGTTGAATGAGGTGGCCACAGGTAGACTATTTGAGGTCTCTATGTCCCTGTGGGCTCAATATCCAAAGCTCCTCATTAACTAAACACTTTTCTTGTCATTCTGATCCCAGGACACAGCAAATCTTTAAAGACCAAGAAAATAGAAGGTAGAATTAAATGTGGCTGAATCCCAGCCTCTGGGAGACCAGCTGTATGCCATTTCTCTCTCTCTACCTGTTTCTTTTAGTTCCACATCACATACTTTTTACATATGGATACACCATCCTTCTCTAATTGCATCACAACCTTTTTTAGGTACAATTGAAAGCATATCCACCTTAGTAGTGATGTTAAAAAGCCTGATTCCAATTTTAGGTGTTACAATATAATTTATGTATGAGGGTACAAATAATATATTTAGAAATATAGGTAAGTTATTTTAAAATGCAAATACATAGTCTTGTTTCTTTCTAAGTGTCATTGAATATTCCCTGATCCTTACTCTTTATTCTGTATATGTTCATAGAGCATATTGTAAGTCATTCTGTCTGGTGAATTCTGACTGTGATTAGTATAGATAGTCCTATTACTCCTTTTCTAGTGTTTCATAATCAACTTTTCCAGTTGTGTCCCAAAAATATTTATGCACATTTTTCTTAATATTCGTGGAATGTGGGTTGATATTTTGGCTCTTGATTTTTAATGGAGTTGTGAGAAATCACATTTTCACTGGCTAGGCACTAGTATGCAGGTTTATCCATATTCTCAGTAGATTTAGTTAGATGAAAACCATTATTTAATAGATGAAGATGGTATTCCATGTGAATATTCACTTAAAAACCTTCGTCTTTAATGAATTCAGTATACTCATGAATTTATCAATTTATTTTACTACATGTTAATTGTTTCCATATAAATTTTGCTTGCTAATCTACAGCATTCTCAATATGTTATTTGAGAAACAATTTGAGACAAGATGGCATTATCGTGTCACTCTTCACCGTCTTAACCTCATTTATTTCAAGCATATGGCATAATACAAATGTAAACTTCTACTGGAATCTTCCCACTCAAATAGAATCTGCCAGTCATTATTTTAATAGGCAGGAAGAAAAATAATACAAAAATGATAACCAAAAAAACAAGATTAACTTTTAGGTACCATAATCAGAACTCAAACACAAAATGATAAGTAGGCTGCACCTCCAAATTTATGGCCTTAGCAAGGAATTTTAGGTGGAAGATTGCTCTTTCCAGGTGATAAGGGCTAAATGCTCTAGAAAGGATTAGATATTTGAAGCCAAGGTCAGAGGTGGTGTTACTTGATTTGAGAAGTGTGAGTGAACACAAAAATTGTGGACGTTGCTTGGCCCATGACTGCGGATTTTGATCAACTAAAAGTTTCTTAAAAGCCTTCAGGAAGAAATTGAGCCAAGCTCCCTACTGTCTTTGTGGCTGGATTTGTGATTTTCTCACTATTACCAACAGGAAGAGGTAGGAAATGGAGCTCATGGGTTGAGTGTTGGTGATTAGTGAGAGCTACCCTGAACCTGTTAGACAGAAAGAGTGACCACATCGGTGAAAAGGGAGAAAAAAAAAACTTTAAAATTGAAGAGAATATGAAATTTGTGATTTACATAGCCGGAAAGAATAGCAATGCAAAAATAAGAACCAACAACAAGTATAATCAGAGAAAAGAAGTCAAGATTCAGAACATTCAGGCAAGTTCTGAATCTTGATTTTTTTTTCTCTGATTGTACTTGGTGTGCGATGAGGAGAAGAAAAAGATAAAATCAAAGGGGTAGTGTTAGGCAAATTATACAAAGAGCATCCTGATGGAAAGGGCAAATGCAGGATGGCCATGCGTAGTGCTTTTGTAGTAACCCTAAATGATGGTGGCTTACACCATGGTGGTAACTGTAGAGGTGTTAAGATTTGGTGGTATTATGGATGTCTTTTGGTGGTATAGGCAACAGGGTTTTCTGAAAAATTGGGCACAGAGAGCAAGAAAGAGAGAGGAATAAAAGATGAAGCTCAGTTGGAGAGAACTGCTCAGCACCTGAAAAAAATGTGTTATTATTCACTGTGATAGGAAAGACTGTGGGAAATGCATATCTAGGAGTTTAATATCAGGGTTGTAGTTTTGGGTAAGTTGAGTTTAAGATGTCTGTTGGAGAGGCCAAGCGGGCAGGTGTGTATAAGTCTAGAATGTTATATACGGGAACGTTATATATAAGTCTGGAATTTAGGGAACTGATCCTCTCTGGAGACATAAATTTGGGAGTTATTAGAGTTAGATAACTTTTAAAGCCTTGAGTCTGGATGTTACTGCCAAGGAGTCAACGTAGTTAAAGAAAAGAGAGTTAGGACTGAACTTTCAGACACTCCAGTGTGTGAGGTTGGGAACATGAGAAAGACACATCCAAGGAAACTGAGGACTAGTAGCCAGGGAAGCAGGAGCAAAACCAAGATAATGTAACTTGCTGAAAGCCAGGTGTATTAGTTTCTTGTGACTTCTGTAAAGATGAGCACAAACGTGATGGCATAATACAACAGAAATAAATTCTCTCACACTTCTGGAGGACAGAAGTCTGCGATCAGTTTCACTGTTCCGAAATGAAGGTGTATGCAGAGTAGTGCTCCTCTAGAGACTCACTAGGCAAATCTGTTGCCTCTTTGAGCTTCTGGTGGCTTCAGCTTTTCTTTGGCTTCTGGCCTCATCACACCATCCTTGCCTCAATGGGCATATTACCTTTCCTTCTGTCTGAGTCAAATCTCTCTCTAATCTCTCTTATAAAGATATTTCTGATTGCATTTAGGGCCTACTCAGATAACCCTTTATCCCATCTGCAAAGAACCTTTTCCCCAATACAGTAAAATTTGCAAGTTCCACAGATTAGGACCTGATATCTTTGGGGCTGTTATGTAATGTATTACACCAAGTTAAGAAAGTATTCCAGTAAGTACTAAGCTAAATCAAGGTTGGTGACAAGCAAAGTAAGTGAGAGATGCAGAACTGAAGCCAGGATTTAACAAGATAGAGAATCTTGATGACTCTCAGGAGCCCTTTCTATTGCATGCAGGGTCAAGGGTCTGATTGAACTGAACTCAGATAGAAATGGGAGGACAGAATTGGTGATCGGCAAAATGCTAATGGAATTTCAAAAAATCAAATCTAGCAAAAAGTGGAAAAAATAATAAAAAAATACTTCTGCTGAATTTAGTTTAATTCCTGGAATGCAAGGTTGGTTCTTTCTCCATACAACCACAGTGTTCACTCTCACTCTTCCTTTTCTTGAAAGTCAATTTCTCAGTGAGGCATCCTCTGGCCCTCTATCTAAATCACAGCACCTTCACGTTTTCTTACGCTCTCTCCTCATGTGTGATCTCCATAGCACTTATCAGCACCTAAGTCATGCTGTTCTTATTGCATCAGGTTGGGTTTCATGGCTTCCTGTCTACTCCACTTAAGCAGAGATTAGGATGTCAAAGGTTTGTTAGGGAGTGCTCCTTGGACCAGCACCTGTGAAAGGAAAGGGAAGGAGGAAGGATTGGGCAGAGGAAGAAACTGAGTTGTGATGAAGTCTTGAGATCAGCAGGGAGCTCTGGAGCTGGAATGGCCCTTCAGGGTTATGCCAGTTGGGGTAAGAGAATCAGGCCTTTAAAAGGTGTGTAGATCATGCATTGGATGCAACACTGTGAGGAGGTGGGCCCTTGGGTGCAGAGGTTCTCTTCTAGTGAGTCATTCTCAAATGGCGCTAACAGTTAAAGGCACTCTAAAAAAAAAAAAAAAAAAGTGCTGAAGCAAGTGCTTAAAAATATGTGAAAGCAGCAGGAAAGAAAGGACCAGAATGAGGATGCCAGACCTGGAAGAAAGTTGTGCTGGCTCACATTCATTGAGTACTTTATTTGAGTACTTATTAGGCGGCAAGCATTATATTTATTGTCGTTAATTTCTATTGAGTCAGCACTCACTATTTGGGATCTCATGTATAACCAAATGAAACGCATTCCAATCCTGTGGCATCTTCATGGTGGTTATATTTGAGACCATTGTAGTGGCCATTGTTAATCCATCTCCTTGAAGGTTTCCCAGGCCTTTGCTGTCCCTCAACTTTTTCAGACATGAAGTCCTTCTAGTGATTAATCCCTTCTGATGATGCATCCAAAGTAAGTGAGTTGAAAACTCAGACAATATTTTGTTCTCCATTGGGTTTTCACTGGCTGATTTTTAGAAGTAGATTATCAGGCCTTTCTTCCTTGTCTGTCTTACTCTGGAAGTTTCACTGAAGCCTGCCCACTATGGGTGACCTGCTGATGTTTGAAATACTTGTGGCATAGCTTCCAGCATTGTAGCAACATGCAAGCCACCACCGTACAACACACTGACAGACAGGTAGTGGCATTATAGTGAGCACGTGCAGTTACTATGGTGCTTGACTCTACATCAGACTTTGCCAATACGGTGCTTAGTGTAAGCCTCCCATGTTAATGAAATTTCTCTTGCTGGTAATTAGTGTTGAAAGGGACATATATCCCATACCAGGCTGATAGTGTAGGCTATCTTCTAAACGATTCCTTGGGAAAATTATCTCTCCATTACAAAGAGACCAAATAGAAGCAGTCAGTTTTCTGTTTCTATTATTATTTCTGAAATGACCTATGTGCCTTTGGTGACCATAAAGAGAACAACCTTAGGAAGAAATGAACATATGAAGAGTGAAAATGCAACACTGTAGTTCTGTGCCTGAACCTACTCTATCTCTGAAACCTTTGTTAGGAGTGATAATTGTTTTTAATGTTTGACCCTGTTTGTGTCATTGGTAAAAGTTGAGGTATCTAATATATTTATGCCAACTTTATAGATGAGGATACTGAGCTTGGAAGCAAGTTGTCAAAGGTCAGACAGCTACTACAGAGCAGAGGGGGGATTCAACTTGACGTCCAGGATGAAGACCAGATTCCTGAGACCAGGTACATGAATGGGTACATGGATGGAAACAGCCTAAAGAAGAGGGGCTGTAGTTCTGGATTCTCTGAGAGGAGAGGGGGAGGAATCCTTCTTGGTTTTCACATGTTTGGTTTTCTAATTCCATGTTGCTGATGAGTCTGATGAAAAAAATAAACATGATGAGACACATAATAGATGTACGAAGTACCTCATTTTAGAGCAAGTCTCATATCTATATTGTGAAACAAAATGAAAATTACAAATCTTTCTCTATGCTCTCTGTTTCTGTTTTTCCTCCACTTCTTTCTTCCCTTCCTCTTTTACTTTTTTTCTCTCAGTCCTCCTCTCGACTCCACTAACCAGTTCCTCAAGTTTAAATTATTGAATATCCTACTGCCTAGGAAGTCATCAAATTTAAGACTATAGTTGCCTCTGGGAAGCAAAGGAAGGGGTTGAACAGAAATAAAAAGACTATGTCCTCTTTTTTCTTACTATTTTGTTAATTTAAGAAGATACTCATTATGGCAAAATTTCAGCATTTTTAAATTCTGGAAACATAAATACGTGGGTATTTCTCCTGTTCTTCTGTGCTGTTGCCCCGGTTAAAATACTTCATTGATTAATAAACGGAAACAGATATATGGCTGATTTAGCCTGTGGGTTCTGCCTGGTTTCCACCTCTTCCCACAGAGTTCTCATAACCAGGTAACAGGGTGAAGCCAAATGATCTTCCGTACAAAGGAATGTTAAAAATCATATATAAAAAAGTAAGGAGAAGATTACCATACACCCCTGTTCTCTCAAAACAATACTAAATAAAATTTTGGAAAAATCTAGAACATTCAACAAAATTGAGCAAGGTCAAGTATGTGTTGAGATGGGAAAAGTTCCTGGAATTTTAGGGTCAGAGTAGGACATTAGCAGAATAAGATCTGTTCAAGTATTGGTGCAAAGGTAAAAGGAAACATGTGAAGAGGATGGACAATTAGGCAAACGCCTCACAAATGACTCCATTCTGCTCATCTTCTGCAAGTACCTACCTCACAGCTGCCCCCAGATGGACTGGTAGACAAAGATCTCTCCCTATTTGCAAAGCATAAACTAGGGAACTTCAGATTACTTCGGTGCCAACACTAAAGAGTGATATTAAGTTCCCCTCTGGAGACTGAAGGATAAAAATGAAAGTGCCATGCTCAGGGAGCACAGAAAGATAGAAAGACCCGGCTTTTGTGCAAAAATAATGATCTGTTTTTCTCAGGTGTGCTGCTTACTGACCTGGGCAAGGCTGTTGTGTGTCATAGACAGTTTGTAATCTCTGTAGCCATTGAGGGAGCAATGTCCAAAGCTCCTCATTAGTCAGATTCTTTTGTTGTCATTCTGATCCCACGCTAGTGAAAATCCTTAAGGAGCAAGGCTCAGAGAAAGAAAAACCTAGCATTGGCTGATTCCTGCACCAGGGATATGGCATCCTTTTTCCTCCAAGTCTTTCTGTTCACATCCATTGCAAGTACCATGCACACAGGGACACAGAGCATTTCTGTAATTAGTCTCTAGCCTTCTTTTTTTACAGTATATTCAAAGGCATCCCTCTTCCAACAAAAATATCAGGGAGACTGACATCATGTTTAGGCTCAAAAATACAGTTTATTATATAGGTATGCATATCTGTACAAATACAAGTGATAATATTTATCAGTTCAACTTTATCAACTTCAATCCTAAAAAATGCCAGCTGTAAGAGCCGGTCCTAAATATGGTTCACTAAAGGTTGATCCTGTTTCTGCATATTGTATTCAGCTCTTTGTAATGTATTCTCTGTAATCAATATGGGCTTAGCATGTCACAAAAGTTTTATTCTTTTTTTAGAATTTGCTACTAACCTTTCTCAAATTCATAGTAGTAGCTTCAATACACATTTTTTTTTCACATCACCAACCATGTTGTTGTTGTTGGGTGTCATCCAGTCCATACCGACTCATAGCCACCCTATGTCCAACAGAACAAAACACCGCCCAGGCCTACGCCATGCTCACAATCATTGCTATGCTTCAGCCCATTGTTGCAGCCACTGTGTCAATTCATCTCACTGAGGGCCTTCCTCTTTTTTACTGAACTTCTATTTTACCAAGCATTATGTCCTTCTCCAGGGACTGATCCCTTCTGACAACATGTCCAAAGTATGGGAGATGTAGTCTCACCACCCTTGCTTCTAAGGAGCACTCTATTTGTACTTCTTCCAAGACAGATTTGTTCATTCTTTTGGCAGTTCACCATATATTCAATGTTCTTCTCCAACGCCACCATTCAAAGGCGTCAATTCTTCTTTGGTCTTCCTCAATCATCATCCAGCTCTCACATGCATAGGAGGCAACTGAAAACACCATGGTTTAGGTCAGGTACACCTTAGTCTTCAAGGTGACATCTTTGCTTTTCAACACTTTAAAGAGGTCTTTTGCAGCAGATTTGCCCAATGCAACACGTCTTTTGATTTCCTGACTGCTGCCTCTGTGGGTGTTGATTGTAAATGTGAGTAAAATGAAATCTTTGACAAAATCAACCTTTTCCCTGTTTATCATGATGTTGCTTATTTGTCCAGTTGTGAGGATTTTTGCTTTCTTTATGTTGAGGTGTAGTTCATACTGAAAGCTGTGGTCTTTGATCTTCTTGAGTAAGTGCTTCAAGTCCTCTTCACTTTTAGTAAGCAAGGTTGTGTCATCTGCGTAACACAGGTTGTACATGAGTCTTCCTCTGATCCTGTGCCCCATTCTTCTTCATATAGTCCAGCTTTTAGGATTATTTTTTCAGCATACAGATTGAATAGCTATGGTGAAAGGAAACAACCCTGACACATTTTCCTGACTTTACACTATGCAGTATTCCCTTGTTCTGTTTGACTGACTGCCTCTTGATCTATGTACAGGTCCCCGATGAGCACAATTAAGTGTTCTGGAATTCCCATTCTTTGCAATGTTATCCATAATTTGTTATGTTCCACACAATCGAATGCCTTTGCATGGTCAATAAAACACAGGTAAACATCCTTCTGGTATTCTCTGCTTTCAGCCAGGATCCATATGACATCAGCAATGATATCATTGGTTCCACATCCTCTCCTGAATCAGGTTTGAATTTCTGTCAGTTCTCTGTCGATACACTGCTGCAGCTACTTTTGAATGATCTTCAGCAAAATTTTGCTTGCATGTGATATTAACGATATTGTTCAATAATTTCTGCATTCGGTTGGATCACCTTTCTTGGGAATAGGCATAAATACAGATCTCTTCCAGTCAGTTGGCCAGGTAGTTGTCTTCCAAATTTCTTGACATAGACGACTGAGTACTTCCAGGCTGAATCTGTTTGTTGAAACATCTAAATTGGCATTCCATCAGTTCTTGAAGCCTTGTTTTTCACCAATGCCTTCAGTACCTCTTGGACTTCTTCCTTCAGTACCATTGATTCCTGCTCAAATGGTAGCTCCTGAAATGGTTGAAAGTAGACCAATTCTTTTTTGGTATATATAAAAAAAATAGTGACTGTGTATTCCTTCCATCTTCTTTTGATGCTTCCTGAGTCATTTAACATTTTACTCATAAAAATAAAAAAACAAACCCATCCCCACTGAATTGATTCTGACTCATAGCAACCCTATAGGACAGAGCAGAACTGCCCCATAGAGTTTCCAAGGAATACCTGGTGGATTCTAACTGCCAACATTTTAGTTAGCAGCTGTAGCACTTAACCGTTATGCCACCAGGTTTTCCCACATTTCCCCCATACAACTCTTCAGTATTGCAACTTGAGGCTTGGGTTTTCCTTCAGCTCTTTCAGCTTGAGAAATGCAGAACATGCTCTTTCCTTTTGTTGTTCCATTTTCAGGTCTTTGCACTTGTCATTATAATACTTCACTTTGTCTTCTCGAACTGCCCTTTGAAATCTCCTGTTCAGCTCTTTTACTTCATTATTTTTTTCTTTTGCTTTAGCTACTTGACATTCAAGAGCAAGTTTCAGAGTCTCTTCTGACAATCATTTTGGTCTTTGTTTCCTGTCTTTTTAATGACCTCTTGCTTTCTTTATGTATGATGTCCTTAATGTCATTCCACAATGACATTAGAGGCTAGAAGTCTGAAATTACTTTTACTGTGCCAAAATCAAGGTGTTTGCAGAGCATTGCTCCCTCCAGAGACTCTACAGTCATGTCTGTTTGTTGTCTCCTTGAGCTTCTGTTGGTTTCAGGCTTCCCTATATTCGTAGTCTCATCATACCAATCCCTGCCTCTGTCATCACATTACCTTCTCTTCTGAATATGTCAAATCACTCTCTGCATGTCTCTTATGAAGACATACATGATTGCATTTAGAGCTCTTCAAGATAATCCAGGATAAGATCGTAACTTAATCACATCTGCAAAGAACCTTTTCCCTAATAAGACAATATTTACAGGTCCCACCTATTAGGGCCATTTGTCTTTGGGGCAATTATCCAGCCTATTATACCAGGAGAAGAAACTATTCCAATGAGGACTAAACTTAGTCAATGTTGCTGACAGGCGAGGTGACTACAGATGGAGAATTGAAGTCTGTACATAACATGGTAGAGGACTTTGGTAACACCTCAGGAGCAGTTTCTGTTGCATGCAGGGCAAGAGCCTGATTGGGCTAACCTCAGATGGAAATGAGAAGAGAGAGTTGGTGAGCATGAGTATAGACAAACTTAAAGGAAGGAACAATTTCAGAAAACTTAAGGGAAGGAATATTATCTATTTCTTTTCATAATGCCAAAGTAACATTGATATCAAAAGCAGACATAGTTATCACAAGAAAAGAAAATTCCAAGTACTCTTACTCCATTTTGAATAGGACAGGCATATGGTCTACTATGACGGAACTGACAAATTGAAGAGAATGGTGTCATATTCATTGGGAAAAAGAACATTTCAACATCTATCCTGAAGTACAACAGTGTCAGTGATGGCATAATATCCATATACCTCGAAGGAATGCCAGTTAATACAACTATTATTCAAATTTATACACGAACCACCAATGACAAAGATTTAAAAAAAAAATGATGATTTCTACCAACCTTTGCAGTCTTAATCTACCAAACATGCAATCACAATGCATTCATAATTACTGGTGATCGGAACGTGAAAGTTGGAAACAAAGAAGAAGGATCGGTAGTTGGAAAATATGAACTTGATGATGGAAACAGCATCAGAGACCACATGACAGAATTTTTCAAGGCCAACGACTTCTTCATTGCAAGTACCTTTTTCAACAGCATGAACGGGAACTATAAAAAGATGTCACCTTAAAGACTAATGTGCTCCTGCCCCAAGCCATGGTTTTTTCAATCGCATCATATGCATGCAAAAGCTGGACAATGAATAAGGATGACAGAAGAAGAATTGATGCCTTTGAATTGTGGTGTTGGTGGAGAATATTGAATATACTGTGGACTGCCAAAAGAATAAACAAATCTGCCTTGAAAGAAGTACAACCAGAGTGTTCCTTAGAAGCGAGAATGACGAGACTGCATCTCACATACTTTGGACATGTCAGGAGGGATCAGTCCCTGGAGAAAGACATCATGCTTGGTAAAGTAGAGGGTCAGCAAAAAAGAGGAAGACTCTCAACAGATGGTTTGACACAGTGGCTGCAACAATGTTTTCAAGCCTAACAACGACTGTGAGGATGGTGCAGGACCAGGCAGTGTTTCGTTCTACTGTGTATAGGGTCACTATGAGTTGGAACTGACTCGACAGCACCTAACAATAACAACATAAACATATTGACCACACCAGATGGAATGCATAAAAATCAAATTGACTACATCTGTGGAAAGAGATGATGGAGAAGCTCAATATCATCAGTTAGAAAAAGGCCAGGGGCAGAGTGCAGGATAGACCATCAACTGCTCATTTGCAGGTTAAAACTAAAGTTGAAGAAAATTAAAATAAGTCCATGAGAGCCAAAGTCCATCCTTGTTTATGTCCCACCTGAATTTAGAGACCATCTTGAGATAGATTTCATGCATTGAACTCTAATGACTGAAGACCAGAAAATTTGTGAAATGACATCAAGGACATGTTGGAGGAAGAAAGCAAAAGGTCATTAAAAAGGTAGGAAAGAAAGAAAAGAACACAATGGATCTCAGAACAGACTCTGAAACTTGCTCTTGAATGTCAAG
The DNA here is from genome assembly GCF_030014295.1 of Loxodonta africana. Lineage (NCBI taxonomy): Eukaryota > Metazoa > Chordata > Mammalia > Proboscidea > Elephantidae > Loxodonta > Loxodonta africana. Next base: position 20,662,070 of record NC_087344.1, read on the forward strand.
TAGCTAAAGCAAAAGCTGAAGTAAAAGAGCTGAACAGAAGCTTTCAAAGGGCAGCTCGAGAGGACAAAGTTAAGTGTTATATTGACATGTGCAAAGACCTGGAGTTTGAAAACCAGAAGGAAAAAACACGGTTAACGTTTCTCAAGCTGAAAGAACTGAAGGAAAAATTCAAGCCTCGAGTTCCCATATTGAAGGATTCTGTGGACAAAATATTGAATGATGCAGGAACCACCAAAAGAAGATAGAAGGAATACACAGAGTCACTACATCAAAAAGAATTGGTTGGTATTCAGCCATTTCAGGAGGTAGCATCGTACCAAAGAAAGAAGTCCAAGCTATGCTGGAGGCATTGTTGAAAAAAAAAAAGGCCGCAGGTATTGATGGAATACCAATTGAGATGTTTCAACAAATGGATTCAATGCTGGAAGCACTCACTCATCTATGCCAAGAAATTTGGAAGACAGCTACTTGGCCAATTAACTGGAAGAGGTCCATATTTGTATCCATTCCAAAGAAGGATGATACAACAGAATGCAGACATTCTCAAACAATATCGTTAATAATGCACGCAAGTAAAATTTTGTTGAAGATCATTCAAAAGCAGGTGTAGCAGTACATTATGTGGGAACTGCCAAAAATTCAAGCCTGATTCAGAAGAGGACTAGGCACAGAGGGTATCATTGGTGATGCTGGATGGATCTTGGCTGAAAGCAGAGAATACCAGAAAAAATGTTTACCTGTGTTTTCTTGACTATGCAAAGGCATTTGACTGTGTGGATCATAACAAATTATGGATAGCATTGTGAAGAATGATGTGATGGTTAAAGCTGTGTGTCAACTTGGCTGGTCCTTGATTCTCAGTGGGTTCACAGCTATGATGTAGTTTGGCAGTTACATAATGATGTAATCAACTCCATCATGAGATCTGCTATAAGCAGCCAACATGTGGAAAGGGAGTTTCATTGGGAGTGTGGCTTGCCTCCAGTATGTAAATGGATGTTCCAGCAAGGCTCTCACTCTGGGTCTTGCATCTGACTCCTCATCATGTGACCTCAGGTTTTTAGGACTTGAAGTAGAAGATTACCTGCCAATCTTGGGTTTGTCAACCCCTGCAGCAATGTGAATCAGGATAAGCCTCTAGCCTAAATCCTGACCACAGACTTGGGACTTGCCAGCCTCTCCAACCGTGTGAGCCATTTCCTTGAGATAAGCCTCTCTCTCTCTCTAAATATATATATATATATGTACATATATGTATATACATATATGCATGTATATATACATATATACATACATATACATATGTATACATACATATATATATATATGCTTCACTGGTTTTCCTTATATAGATCTCAACCTGAAACAAATGGGAATTCTAGAACACTTATGTTCATGAGAAGCCTGTAAATAGATCAAGAGGCAGTCATTTGAACAGAACAAGGGGATACTGCATGGTTTAAAATCAGGAAAGATGTGTGTCATGGTTGAATTCTTTCACCATACTTATTCAATCTGTAAACTGAACAAATAATCCAAGAAGCTGTACTATATGAAGAAGAATTTGACATTAGGATTGGTGGAAGGCTCATTAACAACCTACGATATCCCAATGACATAACCTTCCTTGCTGAAAGTGAAGCCGATGTGAAACACTTACTAATGAAGATCAAAGACTATCACCTTAGTATGGATTACACCTCAACATAAAGAAAACAAAAATCCTCACAACTGGACCAATAAGCAACATCATGATAAACTGAGAAAATATTGAGAAAACAAAGTTAAGTATTATAATGAGATACGCAAAGACCAGGAGTTACAAAACCAAAAGAGAAGAACATGGTTAACATTTCTCAAGCTGAAAGAACTGAAGAAAAAATTCAAGCCTCAAGTTGAAGGATTCTTTGGACAAAATATTGAATGACACAGGAAGCATCAAAAGAAGATGAAAGGAATACACAGAGTCACTGTACTGAAAAGAATTGGTTGTTAAGAATTTCATTTTACTTGGGTCTACAATCAGTGTCCATGGAAGCAACAGTCAAGAAATCAAAGGACATATTTCATTGGACAAATCTGCTGCAAAAACCTCCTTGAATTGTTAAAAACCAAAGATATCTCTTTGAGGACTTAGGTGGGCCTGACACAGCCATGGTATTTTCAATCACCTCATATACACGCAAAAGCTGGGCAATGAATAAGGAAGACTGAAGAAGAGTTGATGCCTTTGAATTATGGTTGTGGTGAAGAATGTTGAATATGCCATGGACTTTGTCTTGGAAGAAGTACAAACAGAATACCCCTTAGAAGCAGGGATGGTGCGACTACATCTCACACACTTAGCACATGTTGTCAGGAGGGATCACCCCCTGGAGAAGGACATCATGCTTCGCAAAGTAGAGGGTTAGTGAAAAAGAAGACCCTCAATGAGATGTATTGACACAGTGGCTGCAACAATGGGTTCAAGCATAGCAGCAATTGTGAGGATGGCACAGGACCGGGCAGTGTTTTGTTCTGTTGTGCGTAGGGTTACTGTGAGTCGGAACCGACTCAATGGCACCTAACGGAACAACAACATGGTCTTGCAGAAGAACAATCAAATCTGTCTGGGAGGAAGTACAGCCAGAATGCTCCTTAGAAGCAAGAATGGCAAGACTTCTCACCTACTTTGGAAATGTTATCAGTAGGGACCAGTCCCTGGAGAAGGACATCATACTTGGTAATGTAGAGGGTCAGAGAGAAAGAGGAAGACCCTCAACGAGATGAATTGACACAGTGGCTGCAACAGTGGGCTCAAACACAGCAATGATTGTGAGGATGGTGCTGGATTAGGCAGTGTTTTGTTCTGTTATACATGGGATCACCGTGAGTTGGAACTGAGTCTATGGCACCTAATGACAACAACTATTATTACTGCAAAATTACTAACAAAATTTCAAAAAATCAAATCCAGCAAAGTTGAAAAAAGATAATGCTTTCTGTCAAATTTGGTTTAATTCCAGGAATGCATAGTTGGTCCTTTGTCCATATAACAGTGTTTACTTCCACTCTTCTTTAGGTCTTTACTCACAAGTCAGCTTCTCTGTGAAGTTTCTACTGGCCCACTTATCTAAATTGCAATGCCGCCTTATTTTCTTCCTCTCTTTCCTGATTTATATTTTCCACGGCACTTATCATCATCTAACTTTCTATGTTTTTCTATTGCATCAAGTTGTGTTCTCTTGGGAAGCATAATTAGCATGCCAATGGTTTGTTTGTGCTGCTGAGATTAACATCTTGAAAGAAAAGTGAAAAAAGTAGGACTGACAGAGGGAGAAAGTGAGTTGTGATACAATCCAAAAGAGAGCCTCCACTGACCCTCCAGGACATTCTTGAGCAGAACAAGAGAAAAGGCTGGAGAGAAATAGAGTGAAAACACTTCTGTTCATCACCAAAGCACTAAAGGGTACGCAAAACAAGCCACACACCTAAAGAAGAAGTTTGCAAGGTATGTAACTGAAAAAGCATTAATATCCCAATTAAATAAAGAAATCTTATAAATTAATAAGAAAAAGCTATTCAGTAGAAGTATCATAAACAGATATTCCAAAAGGGGAAAGGTAATGTCCCATAGCATGTGAGACGACTCTCACCTTCATAATAAGAGAAATGTTTGTCAGTTGAATAATAGTCTACATCCACCAGATTGTTAGACTACAGAATATGTGTTGGTGATTATGTGGATGCAAGGCACATCCGGTGAGAGCGTAAATTAGCTCAGCCGCTTGAGAAAACTCTTTAAAGTTACCCAAATAAAAATGGTGTTCCCCTATGTCCAATAACCTACTTCTCCTCAAGTGTAACATTCTTGCTCATTTCCACCAGGAGACATGTACGAGAATATTGAAATAGCTTTATTCATAAAAGCAAAAAACTAACTAGCAAAATTTCTGTCAACATCAAAAAAGGAGAACTTTTGTGATGTTACTTTACATAATGTGAAAGTATGAAGCATTGAAAATAAAAGAGATAGTGTTACTCCCAATCACAGGTGTGAATTTCAAAAACACAATGACGGGAAAAACAACTAACATGGAGAATTCGTACATGCAGATTAAGCATTTAGGACCAGACCCATTCAATGGGGAAACAAAAATCTCTTCAATAAATGGTATTAAGACAACTGGATAGCCACATGCAAAATAAATAAATCAAAATAAAGGTGAATCCTTGCCTCATACCATACAGAAAAGAGAAGTCAAAGTGGATCAAAAAATATAAGGCCTAAAACTGAAAACCTCTTTGAAGAAAACATAGAGGCAAATTTTCATGAGCCTGGATTAAGAAATAGTTTCTTCAAAAAGCACAGGTCACAAACAAAAAGGTAGTTATATTGGAATTCATCAACATTAAATATGTTTGTCCATCCACTTACATTATCAAGAGAGTGAAGAGGCAACCATAAAATGGGAAAAATATTTACAAATCATATATTTGATAAGAGTTTAATATCAAGAGTATGTAATGAATTTTTAAAATTCAACCGCAAAAAGATAAACCCTATAAAAATACGAGAAAAGAACTTGAACAAATATTTTCCCAAGAAGTTATACAAATGGCCAACAAGCACCTAAAATGATGGTCAACATCATTAGTCATCAGGAAAATGAAAATCAAAATCACAATGAGATACCACGTCACACCCACTTGTATGGCAGTAATAATAGTAGTAAGAATAATAATTTCTCAGTTTGCACTCATGAGGACCTTATGTGTTACAGGGTAGAATGGCATTATAGGGGCTTTTTTGGCTCTAATCTTTATGGAAGCAGATTGACAGGTCTTTCTTCTGTGGTGCCACTGAGTGGATTTGACCTGCCAACCTTTTGGTTAGTAGCTATGAACAAATTGTTTGTGCCACCTAGAGGCCTTATGAAAATAATAATAACAATAAATAATGATAAGTGAAAATAAGAAGTGTTGGTAAGGTTGCAAAGAAATGGGAAACCTCATAAAATGCTTGTGGAATTTTAAAATGGTGCAGCTATTTTGAAAAATAATCTGGCAGTTTCCCAAATGGAAAAATATAAAGTTACCATTTGACACAGCAATCCCATCCCTAGGTATACACCCAAGAGATATGAAAACATATGTCCACACAAAAACTTATACAGAAATATTTATAGCTTTATTATTCACAAAATATAGAAAGTAAAAACAACTCAAATGCCCATCAACAGATGAATGGATAAACAAAATGTGACAAAACCATACAATGGTATATTACTCAACTACAAAAAGGAATGAAGTACTGATGCATGCTATAACATAAAAGAGCCTTGAAATTATGCTACCAGACACAAAAATCCACATATTATAAAATTTTGTGTGTAATATCAGATGAGGGAAAGCTATAGAGACAGAAAGAAGATAAGTGGTTGCCAGAGTTGGGGAGAGAAAGGATTGGAGAGTGGCTGATTAATAGATAACGGGGTTTCCTTTTAGGGGATGAAAAAGTTCTGGAGCTGGTAGTGGTGATTGTTGCACAACATTTGAATTTACTTAGTGCTGTTGAATTGTAGTTTTTTAAATGTTTTCAGTGGTAATTTATGTGATGAGTATTTTACTACAGCTAAAAAAAAAAATGCCTAGATTTCTAACAAGTTCAAAAAGAGTCAGATTTATTTACTAGATACATACTGGGGTGATAAAAAGGTGCAGTTATATCCTATGAAAATGTCAGTATTTGTAGGACAAATACTCTCAAATCTTGGCAATTTCATAGGATTCACCGAATAAAAGAACATCAAAGAAATGATACAGAGTTCAGGAGGTGAGGAGTGTGGTATGATTGCGAGACTGCTCAAGTGCATGCTGTGGTGACGATAATGCTTTATTTATTAATCTGGTGATAAGTATTGTCTTAGTCATCTAGTGCTGCTATAACAGAAATACCACAAGTGGATGGCTTTAACAAAGAGAAATTTATTTCTTCACAGTAAAGTAGGCTCAAAGTCCAATTTCGGGGTGTCAGCACCAGGGGAAGTTTTTCTCTCTGGGTTGGTCTTCTCGTCAATCTTCCCTTAGGCTAGGAGTTTCTCTGCACAGGAAACCTGTGTCCAAAGGACATGCTCTGCTCCTGGCACTGCTTTCTTGATGGTATGAGGTTCCCCTGTCTCTCTGCTTGCATCTCTCTTTTATATCTCAAGAGATTGCCTCAAGACACAATCTAATCTTGTAGGTTGAGTCCTGTCTCACTAACACAACTGCTGCCCACCCTCTCTCATTAACATCATAGAGGCAGGATTTACAACATGTAGGAAAATCACACAATACCAGGAATCATGGCCCAGTCCAACTGATACACACATTTTTGGGGGGATATAATTCAATCCCTGACAGATATATATTTTTTCATTATTTTGCTACTTTTTAAGAACTACAGACACATTTTACACACAATTTGTATATGATATTTTAACAAGTAAAACTGAGGAAAGGTCTTTCATATTCCAGATTCTAAATACATTCTCCTATGGTCTTGTAATATGAAAGTCATGCTAGAGCACATCAGGATCCCAAAAAGAACTTATTAAAAACAATCATCCTTCAGCTGTCTCCCCAGAGAGTATAAGGTAGTAGTTCTTGGGTGAGGTCCAGAAATCTGCCATACGAACAGGGTCTCAGGTAGCTCATCACTGCAGGAGTTCTGCGGACATCAATGGAGGAAGCTCAGCACTAGAAGATACGTTAGGTGCCTGTCCTCCAGGAATGTTACTAAACATAACCCCTCCCCTGAACCTTCTACCCACTTTGATGAACAGAAGACTTTCCTGCACTCCCTTGTTTCTCCTCTGAGACCCCCATTGTTCTTGCCTCCACACCCAGAGAGAGGATTATGACTTCTAGTCTAGCTTTTTTGTAGTTGTGGGAAAAGTAATCTCCTTAATCTTGTCAATTTACCTTTTCTCCCATCCTATTTTACACTCAACATGTCCTCCTCAAAGTAAAGATCTTGTTCATAGAAAAACTATTTCTCTCATAAAGAGACATCACCCTTTTGCTGGCCTAGGGACATACGATATCCCAACTACTTTTTATGCCTCTGGAGTTCTTTGGGAGTATGGTTTTCTCACTGCAAGTATTTTCTGCCCTTCAGTGGGGTCTTGCCTAATGGTAAAAGGTGAAAGAAACCTAGTTGAAGCAAATTACCTGGAGTATGAGGCTTGCAAGTAAGGTAGTGCAACCAGGAAGTGTGATTGGATTAAAATTTTATGTCTTTTGGCCTTTGTACCCCCTAGATAAGCCTTGTAAGAATATTTCTGGTTTCCTGAATTTTTTTTTTGTTGTTGGGGAGAGGGTGGGAATTGTATTACTTTTTTTGAGTGTCATCTTTGGAAAACCAGAAGTTCCCCCATGTAATGGAAGGTGCCCCACCGTATTTTCAGCAACCAAGACTCACTGGGACAGACAGTCACCCATCAATCAGCAGGCTTGAGAATGCAACAAGTTTATTATTATAACCATGTAGTCCCAGATAATATTTGTCAAAATCCATATTATCAACCAAAAATTTAAACACACTCCATGACTCAGCATACTTCCATTAATGAAAACACAGGATATCAAGAAAAAATAAAATTCAGAGCAGAAAATAATAGGATCACCAAAAGGTTAAAACGTTTTGGACAAGAAGTCTAAGATTGTAGCCGATACTCTAAAACTCTAGTGATTCAATTAATTTTACACAAACGGAGTCTGTAGACTCTGCCAGAGAAGAGTAAGAAGCACAGCAAGACAAGATGACTAAGGAGAAATGTGAAACTCTCATCGGTTCTTTTCAATAAATCAGTTAGGAGAAGTCAAACCAAATAAGGTGCCAGAAAAATATTACCAGCTTTTATCATGCCTACCCAAGGATTATTCATTTGGCTATATAATTAAGACTAGAAAAAGCCTGTGATAGATGTTAAAATAAAGGCAAGCAAATATAATTACTGAAGCAAGTGCAAAAATATGTGAGAGCAAAAGGGTTGCATAACTTGTGAATATTGGCAAGAAATGGAACACAATGATACTAGTTCAATTTTACTGAGTACTTACTATGTGGGAGGCACTGTATTAAGTGCTTGTAGTGGTTTGGGTTGACTTCCCAATGGAATTGCACTCCAAACGGTCAGCTTAAGTCTTGTATAATGATCGTTTTCCCCAGTATCAGGAATTAGATTAAGAAGGGGCATATGCCCCTATTCTCATTGGTGATAGGACAGTATATTAGTTTCCTTTGGCTGCCATAAAAAATTACCACAAAGTTGATTGCTTAAAAAGAGAAATTTATTATCTCACAGTTCTGAAGGCTGGAAGTCAGAAACAAAGGTGTCAGCAGAGGTATACTACTTAGAAGAGTCTAGTGGAGAATCCATTCATTGCCTCTTCCAGTTCCAGAAAGAGCTTGGTGGCTCCAGGTGTTCCTTGGCCTGTGACCATATCACTGCAACCTCTACTTCTGTGGTCACATTGCCTCCTACTTTTCTCTGTGTCTTCTGCACTGTCTATGTTATAAGATTACGTGTGATTGCAGTTAGGCCCATGAGGATAATCCAGGCTTAATCTCCCTCTCTGCCAAGACCCTTGGTCCAATTAAGGTAACAGTAACCCTTTTATCATGTCAGTAATATTCACAGGATCCAAGAATGAGGATGTGGAAATACCATTTTGGGGGCAACCACCTGACCTACTACAGGAGGCATATCTTCTGATGACTGCATCAAAAAGTCTATTAATAATAAGCCTAGGAAGGACAGTAAATTCTCTCTCTGAGTATTATGTGTGGTATTATATCTGCATCTGCTACAAAAATCCAGAGACCATGAGGGAAATTAGTCCTGGGATGAAGCCACCACATGTAGGACTAATGAAGCCCTGCTGTCCTATTCCTGTACATTCACTATCTATGAAGTCTTTCTAATGAAAGATAGCCCTTTTCATTTTTTGAGCATATTAGTGCCTGAGATTCTTTTAATTATTAGCACCAAAGTCTTTTTCACTGATGATGTTCAAATATCTCACAATCATCTAAAACCACTGAGGAAATATAATTGCCATTTTGTAGATGATGAAACTATGTATTGTTGATGCTGATGCTGACCAGCAGGGAGATTTTATCAGTGATAGGTCTTAGTATAATTAGTTGGCACAGATGAAACATCACTAAATAGAAGGCATCCTACCAATGAGTTTTCTCAAGCTTCCTTTTATGTTCCCGTTCCTTAGGCTGTAGATAACAGGATTCATCATTTGAGGGATCACAATGTACATCACTGAGGCTACTGCAGTCTCCTTGGGAGAGAGTGCAAATGCAGAACTGAGGTATACACCAACAGATGTCCCATAAAATAAAGAAACAACGGAGAGGTGAGACCCACAGGTGGAAAAAGCTTTATGCTTTCCATCAGCTGATGGCATTCTTAAAACAGAGGAGATAATTCGAGTGTAAGAGAATATGATCCCAGAGAGAGGAACACCACCCAATATGCAAGCCACAAAATATATCAGGATGTTATTGATGAGGGCACTGGAACAGGCTAGCTTGAGGACCTGAGCAAGTTCACAGAAGAACTGAGGGATTTCAAGATCTGTGCAAAAGGACAGCTGCAAAACCATCAGACTGTGGAGCAGTGCATCCACCATACTGATGAACAAAGAAAGTAGAACTAGCAGGCTGCAGAAGCAGGGGTTCATGATGACTGTGTACCTCAGTGGGTGACAAATGGCCACATAGCGATCACAGGCCATGGCTGCAAGAAGAAAATTTTCAAAACCACAAAAAGCCTGGACAAAGAAAATCTGATTGAGGCAGCCTGTATAAGTGATGCTCTGATTCTGCGTCTTGATATTCACCAGCATCTTTGGGATGGTAGTTGTACTTAAACAGATGTCAGTAATGGACAGATTGGAGACAAAGAAGTACATAGGAGTGTGCAGGTGGGAGTCAGAGCTGACAGTCAGGACAATGAGCAGATTTCCAAGGACAGTGACCAGGTACATGGTCAGGAATAGGCTAAAGAGGAGAAGCTGCAGTTCTGGATCTTCTGTCAGTCCCAGGAGAAGAAATTTTGAAACACTTGTTTGGTTCCTGGGTTCCATATTGTTGATGAATCTGATGGGATGACTGGGTGACAAGACAATCAAATGTGTGGTCACTGGACCAACAGCAGCAGTAGCAGCATCACCAGAGGCAAACATTATCTTGGGGAAGGAAGAAGAGGAATGGAGGGGATACAAAAGTGGTATATTCTGTATGCATATTATTTGGTTATTTAAAATAATAATAATAAAAAGACTTGAAGCTAATCTAGCAGAATGTCAACATTAATTTCTTCTGGAAAGGGTTAGGGATGGTTATATTATTATTACACTATCTGTGCTTTTATGATCATTTTAAATATTTAGTAATATTGTAAATAGAAATAGACTTAGAAGGCAGCCTGATGAGTCAATCTGGGTCTCCACCTCCTTCCCTAGCTATCAGAGAGGGCAATGGAGATAATACAAAGATGTACTAAGAACCAGGAAGATAAGATGGAGCTGACAAACCCTCCTCTGCCATTACCACCACAAGATCGCAAATAAATCTCAGAGAATTTTGTAATGGTCATCTTCTTTGACAAAAGTTAGGCTTCTGCTCAACAGGAAAGTCATCCTTGCAGTTGAAGAGACAGAGCAAGAGACTAGCAGAATGAGAACTCTTTGATATTGGTGCAAAGTTCTAAGAAAACCTGGCAAGAAAAAAACAGACAAGCAAGATTCCCATGGAAGACTTGGTTCCAGTCATTTCCTGCATGTATCTCTTCACATGCATCATTCTCCTGGATGTCCTTTTCAAACACTAACTTTCCAAATATTAACTAGGGGACTTTAGGTTACCTGGCTGGCTGAGGAATGATGCCTGACATCTGCTCTGGATGCAGAAGACAGAAGATATGTCCTCAGGAAGGACAGAGAGTCTGAGTGAAGCACTAGACTCCTGGGCAAAAAGGGTCATCTTTGGGAAGAGGGTCATGTGTCCTTATAGGGGAAGAACTCTAAAGTGAGATGTTCCAGGCAGCCTATTTGGAGTCTCTCTATCCCTGGAGGCTCAATATCCAAAGCTCCTCATTAGCCCAACACATTTATTGTCATTCTGATTGCAAGGCAGTAAAAATCCTAGAAGACCAAGACTTTAGAAGGTGGAGTTCAGGATTGTTGATTCCCTGTGAGACCAGCTTCATGCCGTTCACCTCACTCCACCTGCTGTGCTCACCTCCATGTCACATACATATTATACGTGGACCCATCATCATTTTCCAATTGGATTCCGATCTTTTCTTCTTAGGTACAACAAAAGACATCTCTATCTAATCAAAGGTATCAGGAAAACCAAATTCGATATTAGGTGTGTATGAGTCGGAATCGACTCGATGGCAGTGGGTTTGGTTTGGTTTTGGTTAAGTACAGTTTTTATGTGTGAATATGAAAATATATTTATAAATATAGCTAATATAATGTACAAATGCAAACTCAGGAGTGTTTCTTCTAAGAATAATGACTGTTTCCTGAAACTTAGCCTATCTTTTGTATATTTTAAAAGGATATTCTAGCCTATCCCATGATCAGTTTTGCCCCTGATCAACATAAGCAGATCTAGATCTGTTACTCCCTATTTAGAATTCTATAACCACCTTTTCCAACTTCCTTACATTAGTTTAACATACATTTTTCTTTATATTGGGAGGCCGTGGGTTGAAATCATGGCTTTTGATTTTTAATAGAGTTGTGAGAAATTATAATGTGACAGGAACAACATTAGTATGTGGTTTATCCATATTCAGTAAATTTTGTAAGATTTTAACCAAAATTTAACAGATGAAGATTGTGTTTTAAGTGAACATTCACTTAGAAACTTGTTATTTTTTTAATTCAATATTTTCATGTGTTTATGAATTTATTTTACTACTATTTCTATAGGTAAAGAAATTTAATCTATAGTTATTTGATATATTAAAATCAACTTGAGACAAGTTGGCATTGTAATGTTACCATTTGCCTCTTATCTTCATTCAGTTCAAATATATGCAATGATAGATAAAATATAATAAGATATACCTGGGCTCAGATAGTAGGCATGGCCAAGTTGGCAGAGTAGCCAGATGCCTCCAGTGGCCCCTCTTGCAACAAAGACCCAAAAAAAACAAGGGATTCAATTATATATATGACAAGCTAGGAACCCTGAATATCAAAGGCAAAGTTAAGAAATCGGACTGAGTGACAAGGGGAGGGAGAGACAGTGGAGAAGCAGCGAGAAGTTGTCGGACCTGACTCTGTGGGGTGCAGCCCCAATTCCCTAGCAAGACCCCTGGGGGTCCAAGCCAGCATGCAGAACACATGCACGCTTTTGGAATCTGAGATATAAGAGCACTCTTGGAACAAGATAAGTGATTTTGTCTACTTTATGGTGCAGATCTAATAGCTCCTCCTTTTGAAAGAACTCTCTCCCATCTATCTGATCCCTCCTCCCTTTGCTCCAGCCAGCTTCAGTGACAGTTGATTTCCCTGGGCCTGAGTTATGTCCTGCTGCACTTCCTGAGCCATTCACCTGGCCTGGGAGAAGGAACAAATTGACAAAAGGGGGAAAAATAATCTGTCAGCTTCCCTAATCTGAAAATTTAGAGCAGAAGCAGCTCCTCTCCAGGCACAAGCAGTCCACAGATTTTGAATGTCTTTCATCCCTGCATGGACCCAGGTGGCCCCAGTACAGCAGAAAGGATCTCACAAATATATTTCAAGGGTGAATGTCCTTGAGGTTTGACTGTAACTGTTTCAGCTGTGCAGTGGAGAGGCTGGTTTTTGATGTTTGACACTGCTCTGCATATTAAACAGGGACCTCACCTACTCACAGCAGGGACCTAAGGACTGGTGGCTCCACCCACACCACCAAGTCACTCTTGACAGGGGGTCCCTGGATAAGTGGTGCCTCCCAGTTCTTACAGTTAAAATCATTGGGTGTCTATGGTATGGCTGCAGAGCCCACTAACCAGTGCACTCTACAGAACAGAGACTAGACTTTCTCAAAGAAACTTGGAGGAAGGTTGTCAGGCCCTGCCTTCCACAGATCATGACCCCCTGCTGCAACCAGAAACCTGTGCATACACCAATCACCACTGCTCCACTAAGATCATAGGTTAGGAGGTGGGCCAAGATGGCAGGATAGACAGATCCTTCCAGTGAGCCGTCTTACAGCAAAGACCAAAAAAAAAAAAAAAAAGTGAAACGAGTATATTTATGACAAGCTAGGAGCCCTGAACATCAAAGGCAAGGTTAGAAAATGAACTAAGGGGAAGGGGGAGAAAAAGACAGTTTAGAAGTGGAGAGGAGTTACTGGATCTGAAACGCCGAGAGCTCTCAGGCACCATCCCCAGGAGTGGCTGAGGCAGTTTCCTCAGGGAGAGGCAGCCAGCCACACAGCCTACTCACACCTCTGGAACCTGAGAAAAACTGAGCTCTCGGCAAAAGCTAAGTACTAAGCACTTGGGTATATTTTATCGCACCCCTGCCACCAAGCCAGCTTCAGTGGCTGTGGATTTAGCTGGGCCTGAGATAGGCCATGTTGAGCACCTATAGCCATCCTCCAGGCCCTGGAGAAGGAATAAATTCACAATTGGGGGAGAAGATAAGTTGCCAGCTCCACTAACCTGGGGAGCTCAGGTAGAAGCGGCCCGTGTCCAGGCATAAACAGTGCATGGGCTTTGAGTACCTTTCCTCTCTGCATGTGCCTGTGTGGCCTGTTTCAGGAGAATAAGCTCTTGTTGGCAGACTACAACTGTTTCAGCCATGCAGTGGAGAGGTGGGTGTTTGGTGATGGACATTGCTTTGCTTATTAAACAGGGTCCTCACATACCCACATCAGGGGCCTAAGGACTGGTGGCTCCATTCAGGTCACCCAGCCACCCACAACAACGGTCCAAGGATAACTGGTACCTCCCAGTGCTTACGACCAAAAACACTGGGTTCCCACAGTCCATCTGCAGAACAAACCCACCTGTACACTCTAGGGAACACGGACACACTTTCCTCAGAGACACTTGGGGGATGATGCTCAGCCCCCTGCCTTGTTCAGAGCATGAGCCCCTGCTGCAACCAGATACTGGCACCTACAGCAATCACCCCTGCCCTCTGACACTATAGGACAGAGCCTGTACCACGCACTTGATGAGCAGCTACCTGGACACTTGAACTGAATTCATACAAGAAAAGTGAATGGACTCCTAGACTGATATACCTGATAACAGCTCTAGCCATCTGGGAACAGGAGGTCAGAGCCCCAAAGGCAAAAATAATCAAGCTAGCTCACTCATGCAACCCATTGGGCATATCAAAACAAAACAAAGCAAGAAGCTATGAAACAGTAAGTAAACAGAAAATAAACTAATGCAATAACTTATAGATGGCTCAGAGACAACAGTTAGTACCAAGTCACGTAAAGAAACAGACCATGATCCCCCCAACAAGCTCTCAAAAGAAAGAATCAAGGGGTCTTCTAGATGAAAGTGCATTCCTGCAATTACCAGAGGCAGAATACAAAAGGTTAATATACAGAACCCTTCAAGACATCAGGAAGGAAATGATGCAATATGCAGAACAAGCCAAGGAACACACAGATAAAGCAGCTGAAGAAATTAAAAAGGTTATTTAGGAACATAATGAAACATGTAATAAGCTAGAAAAATCCATAGACAACAATCAGGAATTCAGTAGATTAACAATAAAATTACAGAAGTAGACAACTCAATAGAAAGTCAGAGAAGCAGATTTGAGCAAGTGGAAGGCAGAATTTGTGAACTTGAAGGTAAAGCACTTGGCACCAATATATTTGAAAAAAATCAGACAAAAGAATTTTACAAATATGAAAAAACCTTTAGAATCATGTGTGACTCTATCAAGAGAAACAACCTACAAGTGATTGGACTACCAGAACAGGGAGGGATAACAGAAAATACAGAGAGAATTGTTGAAGATTTGTTGGCAGAAAACTTCCCTGATATCATGAAAGATGAGAAGATATCTATCCAAGATGCTCTTTGAACTCCACATAAGGTAGATCTTAAAAGAAAGTCATCAAGTATTGTAATCAAACTTGCCAAAACCAAAGATAAAGAGAGAATTTTAAGACACCTAGGGATCAATAAAAAAGTCACCTACAAAGGAGAGCCAAAAGGAAAAATCTCAGACTACTCGGCAGAAACCATGCAGGCAAGAAGGGAATGGCCTTACTTACATAAAAAATAGAAGGAAAAAAAATGCCTGCCAAGAATTATATATCCAGCAAAATGCTTTCTCAAATTCGAAGCTGAAATTAGGACATTTCCAGATAAACAGAAGTTTAGGGAATTTGTAAAATCCAAACCAAAACTACAAGAAATACTAAAGGGATTCCTTTGGTTAGAAAATCAATAATATCAGGTATCAACCCAAGACTAGGACACTGGGCAGAGCAATCAGAAGTCCACCCAGACAGGGAAATCACAAAAATAAATCAAGATAAAAAAAAAATGCTCAAAACAGTGTAACAGCGATGTTATTACATAAAAGAAGACAACATTAAAACAATAAAGAGGGACTAAGAAATGTAGTCATAGATCTTCCATATGAAGAGGAAGATAAGGCAATACAAAGAAATAAAAGTTAGGTTTAAATTTAGAAAAATAGGGGCAGATAATTAGGTAACCACAAAGGAGACAAACTATCCTACACATCAAAATAAAATACAAGGAAAAAACAGAGACTCAGAAGAAACAAAATCAACATCAATGAATATAAGGAATGGACCATATACAAAGACAATCTACTCAGCACATAAAATTAAGTGGGAAGAAGAAACTGTCAACAACACACAAAAAAAGACATCAAAATGATAGCATTAAATTCATACCTATCCATAATTACCCTGAATGTAAATGGACTAAATGCACCAATAAAGAGACAGAGAGTGGCGGAATGGATGAAAAAATAGGATCTGTCTCTATGCTGCCTACAAGAGATACACCTTAGACTTAGAGACACAAACAAACTAAACCTCAAAGGATGGGAAAAAATATATCAAGCAAACAACAATCAAAAAAGACCAGGAGTGGCAATACTAATTTCTGACAAAATAGACTTTAAAGTAAATTCCATCATAAAGGATAATGATTAAAGGGACAATATAAAATTATGTTTTTTAATTTTATACCAAGAAGATAAAACCATATTAAATATTTATGCAATGACAGGACTGCAGGATACATAAGACAAACTCTATCAGCATTGAAAAGTGAGATAGATAGCTCCACAATAATTGTAGGCTTCAACACACCACTATCAGTGAAGGACAGGACATCCAGAAAGAAGCGCCAAAAGACACCCAACCAAAACCAAACCCACTGCCGTTGAGTCGATTCCGACTCATAGTGACCTTAAAGGACAGAACAGAACTACCCCATAGAATTTCCAAGGAGTGCCTGGCGGATTTGAACTGCCAACCTCTTGGTTGGCAGCTGTAGCACTTAACCGCTAAGCCACCAGGGTTTCCAATAAAGACATGGAAGATCTAAATGCCACAGTAAACCAACTTGACCTCCTAGACATATACAGAACACTCCACCCAACAGCAACCACGTATACTTTCTTTTTTAGCACACATGGAACATTCTCTAGAATAGACCACATATTAGGTCATAAAGCAAGCCATAGCAGAATGCAAAACACTGATTTATTACAAAGCATCTTCTCTTACCATAAGGTCATAAGTGGAAATCAGTAACAGAAAGAGCAGGGAAAAGAAATCAAACACTTGGAAACTGAAAAATACCCTGCTCAAAAAGACTGGATTATAGAAGACATGAAGGATGGAATAAAGTAATGCATAGAATCCAATAAGAATGAAAACACCTCCTATCAGAACCTTTGGGACACAGGGAAAGCAGTGCTCAAAGGTTAATTCATATCAATAAATGCACACATAGAAAAAAGAAGAAAGGGCCAAAATCAAAGAATTATCCCTACAGCTCGAACAAATAGAAAGAGAGCAACAAAAGAAACCGTCAGGCACCACAAGAAAACAAATAAAAAAAAAATTAGAGTAGAGCTAAATGAAATAGAAAACAGAAAAACAATTGCATCAATTAATAAGATCAAAAGCTGGTTCTTTGAAAAAAATCAATAAAATTGAAAAACCATTGGCCAAAATGACAAAAGAAAAACAGGAGAGGAAGCAAATAACCCGACTAAGAAATGAGATGGGCGATATTACAACAGACCCAACTGGAATTAAAAGAATCATGTCGGATTAGTGTGAAAAATTGCAGTCTAACAAATTTGAAAACCTAGAGGAAATGGATGAATTCCTAGAAACACATTACCTACCTAAACTGACACGAACAGAGGTAGAACAACTAAATTAACCCATAACAAAAGAAGAGACTGGAAAGGTAATAAAAAAAACTAGCAACAAAAAAAACCTTAGCCCAGACGGCTTCACTACAGAGTTCTACCAAGCTTTCAGAGAAGAGTTAACACCACTACTACTAAAGGTATTTCAGAGCATAGAAAAGGACAAAATACTCCCTAACTCATTTTATGAAGCCAGCATACCCCTGATACCAAAACCAGGTAAAGATATCACAGGAAAAGAAAATTATAGACCTATATCCCTCATGAACTTAGATGCAAAAATCCTCAATAAAATTCTAGCCAATAGAATTCAACAACATATCAAAAAAATAATTCACCATGACCAAGTGGGATTCAAACCAGGTATGCAGGGATGGTTCAACATTAGAAAAACAATTAGTGTAATCCATCATATAAATAAAACAAAAGAGAAGAATCACACGATTTTCTCAATTGATGCAGAAAAGGTATTTGACAAAGTTCAACACCCATTCATGATAAAAAAAACTCTCAGCAAAATAGGAATAGAAGGAAAACTCCTTAGCACAATAAAGGGCATTTACACGGAGCCAATAGCCAACATCATCCTAAATAGAAGGAGCCCGAAAGCATTCCCCTTGAGATTGGGAACCAGACAAGGATACCCTTTATCACCACTCTTATTCAACATTGTGCTGGAAGTCCTAGCCAGAGCAATTAGGCAAGATAAAGAAATAAAGGGCATCCAGAGTGGCAAGGAAGAAGTAAAAGTATCTCTATTTGCAGATGACATGATTTTATACACAAAAAACCCTAAGGAATCCTCAAGAAAACTACTGAAACTAAGAGTTCAGCAGAGTATGGGGATACGAGATAAACATACAAAAATCAGTTAGATTCCCCTACACCAACAAAAGAACATTGAAGAGGAAATCACCAAATCAACACCATTTACAATAGCCCCCGAGAAGATAAAATACTTAGGAATAAATCTTTCCAGGGATGTAAAAGACCTATACAAGGAAAACTATAATACACTTCTGAAAGAAACCAAAAGAGACCTACATAAGTGGGAAAACACACCTTGCTCATGGATAGGAAAACTTAACATTATAAAAATGTCTATTCTACCAAAAGTGATCTATACGTTTAATGCAATTCCAATCCAAATTCCAATGACATTTTTTAATGAGATGGAGAAACAAATCACCAACTTTGTATGGAAGGAAAAGAGGCCTCAGATAAACAAAGCATTACTGAAAAAGAACAAAGTGGGAGGCCTTACTCTACCTGATTTTAGAACCTATAATACTGCCACAGTAGTCGAAACAGGCTGGTACTGGTACAACAACAGATACATAGACCAATGGAACAGAATTGAGAACCAAGACATAAGTCCATCCACATATAAGCTGTTGATATTTGACAAAGTCCCCAAATCAGTTAAATGGGGAAAAGACAGTCTTTTTATCAAATGGTGCTGGCATAACTGGATTAAAAAAAAAAAAAACTTTTTTTTTTCCATCTGCAAAAAAATGAAACAAGACCCATACCTCACATCATGCACAAAAACTAACTCAAAATGGACTTTGTCAAATCTAAAACATTAAAGATCATGGAGGAAAAAAATAGAGACAAGGCTAGGAGCCCTAACACATGGCATAACAGTATACAAAACACTACTAACAATGCACAAACACCAGAAGAGAAACTAGATAACTGAGAGCACCTAAAAATCAAACACTTATGCTCATTCAAAGACTTCACCAAAAGAGTAAAAAGACAACCTACAGACTGGGGAAAAATTTTTGGCTATGACACGTCAGATCGGCATCTAATCTCAAAATCTATAATATACTACGAAACCTCAATAATGAAAAGACAAATAACCCAATTAAAAACTGGCAAAGGATATGAACTAGCATTTCACCAAAGAAGGCATTTAGGCAGCTAAGAGGTACATGAGGAGATTCTCATACTCATTATCTGTTTGAGAAATGCAAATCAAAACTACGATGAAATGGCATCTCATCCCATCAAGGTTAGCATTAATGCAAAAAGTAAATAAATAAATGTTGGAGAGGTTTTGGAGAGATTAGAACACTTATACACTGCTGGTGGGAATGTAAAGTGGTACAAACACTTTGGAAATCGATTTGGTGCTTCCTTAAAAAGGCTGAAATAGAACTACCATACAATCCAGCAATCTTACTCTTTGGCATATATCCTGGAGAAATGAGTCCTCACATGAATAGATGTATGTACAGCCATGTTTATTGCAGCACTGTTTACAACAGCAAAAAGATGGAAACAACCAAGATGCCCATCAATGGATGAATGGGTAAACAAGGCAGGGGACTGACAACCGCCCCTCAGTGTCTGTGAGGAAAGCGTGTCCCTATTCCTTAGAGCATGTAGGTAGGTGAGCTTTGCAGCTGGAATAGGGGCACCCAGTGCTGTTGGCTGTAAGAGCTAAGAGGCACCACTTATTCTTGGATCCCTGTAATGGGTGGCTAAGCGGTGTGGATGGAGCCTCCAGTCGTCAAGCCCCTGATGTAGGTAAGTGAGGACCCTGCTTCATAGGCGCAGCAATGTCAAATATCACGAACGTGCCTTTCCACCACATAGCTGAACCAGTTGAAGTTAGACTTCAGGTATACACCCTGTTCACTGTGCTGATGAGGGCCTACATTGTTGAAACGGGCCCACACAGCTCTCTGCAGGGGTGAAAGGCACTCGAAGTCCATGGACCCCATGTGTCTGTGCCTAAGCAAAGGAGCTGTTTCTGCCCTGAGTTCTCGGCTTTAGGGGAGCAGGCAGATTACTTCCCTGTTTGTTAATTTGTTCCCTTTCCAAGGCCAGGAGAATGGCTCTGGTTGTATGACAGCTTCTACTTCCAGCCCAGAGGATGCAGCCGGCTTGGACCCAGAGCAGAGTGGGAACGGAGCAGTTACGTGGGAAAGAGGTTTCTCTCAAAAGGGTATTGTTTGATCTGCAAGGCAGGTTAGACACACGTACTTATCTTTTGCCACTTGAGCACCGCTTTTAGCTGATTCTGGAGACATGAATAGATGTGAAAAATGTATCTTGAACGCTTCTCCTTGCATCACCATAGTCATGCCAGGGGATTCTGCCTGCAGGATGCGGTCTGACAACTCCTTGCTGCTTCTGAACCATCTCTCCCTCCCTTTGCTGCTCAGCCTGATTCCTCAACTTTGATGTTCAAGACTCCTAGATTGTCACATATAATTGATTCACTTGTTTTTTTGTTTTAAATCTTTGTTGTGAGAGGGACCACAAGAAGTGTCTGACTATCCCACCATCTTGGCCACACCTGCAAGAGAAGTTTTGCTGAAAATCATTCAAAAGTGGCTGCAACAGTATATTGACAGAGAATTGCCAGAAATTCACGCCAGATTCAGAAGAGCACATGAAAACAGGTGTATCATTGTTGATGTCAGATGGATGCTGGCTGAAAGCAGAGAATACCAGAAAGAAGCTTACCTGTGTTTTATTGACTATGTTAAGGAATTTGACTGCATGGATCATAACAAACTATGGATAAAATTGTGGAGAATGGAAATTCCAGAACACTTAACTGTGCTCAGGAGGAGTCTGTACATGGATCAAGAGACAGTCATTCGAACAGAACAAGGAGACGCTGCATGGTTTAAAGTCAGGAAGGGAATGAGTCAGGGTTGGATTCTTTCACCATAACTATTCAATCTGTATGCTGAGCAAATCTCCTGAAAACCTGGACTATATGAAGAAGAATGGGGCATTAGGATTGAGGAAGGCTCATAACCTTCGTTATGCAGATGACACAAGCTTGCTTGCTGAAAGTGAAGAGGACTTGAAGCACTTACTGATGAAGATCAAAGACCACAGCCTTCAGGATGGATTACACCTTAACATAAAGTAAGTAAAAATCCTCACAACTGGATAAATAAGCAACATCACGACAAATGGAGAAAAGATTGAGGTTATCAAGGATTTCGTTTTACTTTACACAATCAACACCCATGGAACCAGCAGTCAAGAAATCAAAAGACTCATTGCATTGTGCAAATTGGCTTCAAAAGACCTCTTTAAAGTGTTGAAAAGCAAAGATATCACCTTGAGGACAAAGGTGCGCCTGACCCAAGCTGTGGTATTTTCAATCGCCTCATTCATACACTTGTGAAAGCTGGACGATGAAAAAAGAAGAGAGAAGAGCTGATGCCTTTGAATTGTGATGTTGGCAAAGAATATTGAGTATACCATGAACTGCCAAAAGAATGAACAAATCTGCCTTGGAGGAAGTACAGCCAGAATGCTCCTTAGAAGCAAGGATGGCGAGGCTGCGTCTCACATACTTTGGACATATTACCAGGAGGGATCAGTCCCTGGAGAAGGACACCATGCTTCATAAAACAGAGGGTCAGTGAAAAAGAGGAAGACCGGTAACTGGTGCAGTGACTCTGTGGTACAACAGCTCTGTATATTCCTTCCCTCTGCTTTTGATGCTTCCTGTGTCATTCAATATTATAGTCATAGAATCCTTCAATATTACAATTCGAGGCTTGAATTTTTATTCAGCTCTTTCATCTTGAGATGTACAGCATGTTCTTCGCTTTCGGTTTTCTAATTCTGGGTCTCTGCACATCTCGTTATAATACTTTGTCTTCCCGAGCTGCCCTTTGAAATCTTCTGTTCAGCTCTTTTACTTCATCATTTACTCCATTCACTTTAGCTACTCCATGTTCAAAAGCAAGTTTCAGATTCATTTCTGACAGCCATTTTGGTCCTTTCTTTCTTTTCTGTCTTTTAAAAGACCTTTTACTGTATTCATGTATGATGTCCTTGATGTCATTCCACTACTTGTCTTCTCTTCAGTCATTAACGTTTGGTAGGTCAAATCTCTTCTTGAGGTGATCTCTAAAGTCAGGTGGAATATACTCAAGGTCATACTTTGGCTTTTGTGGACTTGTTTGAATTTTCTTCAGCTTCAACTTAAACTTGTTTATGAGCAATTGATGATCTGTTCTGCAATTGGCTGCTGGCCTTGTTCTGGCTGATGGTATTGAGCTTCTTCATCTTCTATTTCTGCAAATGTACCTGGCATCCGACGACATCCACATGTATAGTAGCCATTTATGTTGTTGCAAAAAGATGTTGTTAGGTGTCGTTGAGTTGGTTTTGACTCCTAGCGACCCTATGTACAACAGAACAAAACCTCACAATTGTTATGCTTGAGCCGATTGTTGCAGCCACTGTGTCAATCCAACTTGTTGAAGGTCTTCCTCTTTTTCACTGACTTTTTACTTTACCAAGCATGATGTCCTTCTCCAGGGACTGGTCCCTTCTGATACCATGTCTAAAGTATGTGAGACGAAGTTTTGCCATCCTTGCTTCCAATGAACATTCTGTCTGAATAAGTTGCTGGTCTTGCAAAATTCTGTCATGTGATCTCTGGCATCTTTACTATCACTAAGGCCATATTTTCCAACTACTGATCAGTCTTTGTTTCCAACTTAGGCATTTCAGTTGCCAGTAATTACCAACGCATCTTCACTGCATGTTTGATCAATTTCATACTGTGAAAGTTGGTAAAAATCTTCAGTTTCTTCATCTTTGGCCTCAGTGGTTGGTGTGTAAATTTGAATAATAGCTGTATTAACTGGTCTTCCTTGTAGGCATAGGGATATTATCCTTTCACTAACAGTGATGTACTTCAGGATAGAACTTGAAAAGTTCTTTTTGACAATGAATGGAACACCTTTCCTCTTCAATTTGCTATCCCTGGCATAGTAGAGTATATGATTGTCCTATTCAAAATGGCCAATACTGGTCCATTTTAGGGCCTTAATGCCTAGGATATCAATCTAGTGTTTTCCATTTCATTTTGGATGACTTCCAATTTTCCTAGACTCATACTTCATACATTTCCATTTGGATTATTTATGGATGTTTGCAGCTATTTCTTCTCATTTTGAGCCATACCTCATTAGTAAATGAAGGTGTCATGGATTGAATTATGTTCCCCCAAAAAAGTTTGTATCTGTTTGGCTGGGCCATGATTCCTGGTATCGTGTGATTTTTTTTATAAATCCTGCCTCCACGATGTTAATAAGGGAGAATGGGCAGCAGTTGTGTTAGTGAAGCAGGATTCAATCTACAAGACTGGTTTGTGTCTTGAGGCAATCTCTTGAGTATAAAAGAGAGAAGTGGGCAGAGAGATGGAGGACCTTATACTACCAAGAAAGAGGTGCCGGGAGCAGCGCACATCCTTTGGACCTGGGGTCCCTCTGTGGAGAAGATCCCAGTCTGGGTGAAGTTTGATGAGAGGGTCGATAGAGAGAGAAAGCCATTCCCTGGAGCTGATACCCTGAGAATTTTGACTTTTAGCCTCCTCTACTGTAAAGAAATGAATTTCTCTTTGTTAAAGCCACCCAGTATTTCTGTTATAGCAGCACTAGATGACTAAGACAGAAGGTATTGCAAACTTTATTCCATCCACACCATTAGGGTAAACTCTACTCTGAGGAGGAAGATCTTCCCCAGTCGTATTTTGTGTGTCTTCCAACCTGAGGGACCCATCTTCCAGCACTATATTGGACAGTGTTCTGTTGATAATCATAAGGTTTTCTCTGTCTTCACCTGGAAGCTCTGCTTGTAACCTGTCTACTGCCACCACAGGACAACAAACTGATAAATGAGTGATGGAATATATGTGAAATAATGTGAACTAATATAATTTTGCTAAATTTATAGATGAAGAACCTGAACTTAGAGAAATGAAATAGAATATGAAATGCTATACAGCTATCACAGAGCAGAGGTAGAATTCAAACACTAGTGGTATCTTTTCCAAAATTTTCACTCTTAATCACTATGATTTCTGGTCTTCTGTATTCAAAGAACTCTGCCAGTCTTTCTGGATTACTCATTATTTATATCTCTTTGTCAAATTCCCACAGCTTAAGCCCAAAGCAGGTGAGATGTTACAAATAACTTCCAACCCCAACTTTTCTGGAGTTGGGGATAACTTCTCAGGTTAAGGGCTGTGGACAGAATTTCTGGAGTTATTGAGATTAAAAATGACCCATCTGACAAAATATTGCCCTTAGATTATCTTTCAACCTTAATTACTCAGTAATTATTTGAATTGTTCTTCAAGAAAATGCTGATGAAATTCTGCATGTCCACAGGTTATTCTGTAAACACTGTGGTTCTGCTTCTGAGGTAATGTATAATTTCTAGTGACAAACTATGGTATATAACCTGTGAAAGATTTTTCTTCGTGGGAACATTTTTCACTTTATACTCAGAATTGCTGCCCTGATATATAAATCATATATTAAAAAAAAAATGTTTGATAAATTTCTATTATCAGGTCAATATTCTTTTTATTTTAACAGGCCATAAGGCTGCCCTCACTTCTGACACTAGCTTGAAGTTCAGGTTCCTCAGGCCACCCTCATTTCTGACCCATTAGCTACTAATTCAGTGGTTCCCACGGCCCCCTCAGGTTCTGTAGGTCACTAGAACAACTCACAGAACTTAGGAAAGCAATATACTTATGATTACAATTTTATTATAGTAGAAGGATGCAAATCAGAACCAGCCAAAGGGAGAGATGCATAGTATGAGGTCTGGGATGGTCACAAACATGAAACTTCTGTGTCTCCAGGAACACATTTCCCTCCTGGAACATCAATATGTGACAGTTCACTGAACATGGACAGCCAGAGGAGCCAAGCTCACCCAAGCTTCAGTGTCCTGAGTTTTTATTGCAGTTTTATTATATAGGTAGGTCCCGAGGTTGTGCAAATGTTTTGCACTTGACTGCTAACTGAAAGGATGGCTGTTCAAACCTACCCAGCAGTGCTGTGAATGAAAGGCCTGGAGATCTGTTTCTGTAAAAATCACAGCCTAGAAAATCTTATGGAGCAGTTCTATTCTGTAACACATGTGGTCACCATGTGTTGGAAGCAACTTGCTGGCAATGAGTATGGGATTACATAGACATGATTGATTGAATCAATAGTCCATGTGTTTGAACTCAATCTTCACCCGTCACCCTCTTTGGAGGTCAGGCTGATATCAAGTGGCTCAAAATTTCAACCACCTAATCATGAAGACCGCCTTTCTGGTATGATAACCCTATGCTGAGTCATCCCTTTAGCATTACTTGTGAAGGGGTCAACCATAAGTCACTTTGTTATTACAAACTATCAGGTGTGGCCCCAGGCCCACTATGAATAAAAAGGCAGTCCAAAAACTCAAGAAATTCTGAAGTTTACAGAATACCTCCCAAAGACGTTCAACAGTAGCCAGATCTATCTTTGTGTAAAGTTAATTCTTCATTACAGTCACATTAATAGAAAGAAGATATTCTTGAGAAGAGTTTCCTCAAAGCCCCCATTATGTCCTTGTTCCTCAGACTGTAGATAAAGGGGTTCAGCATAGGCGTGACTATGACGTACATCACTGATGCTATTGCAGTCTTCCTGGCAGAAAGAGTAGCTGCAGAGCTAAGGTAGACCCCAAAAACTGTCCCATAGAACAAGGAAACAACAGAGAGGTGAGATCCACATGTAGAAAAAGCTTTATACTTTCCACCAGGTGATGGGATTCTCAAAATGGAGGAGGAAATTTGAATGTAAGAGAAAATGATCCCAAGGAGAGTAACACCACCCCAAACACTAGTCACAAAATATTCTAGGATATTATTGATGAGGGTATCTGAACAGGCCAGCTTGAGGACTTGACCAAGTTCACAGAAGAAGTGAGGGATTTCCAGGTCTATGCAGAAGGTCAGATGCAGCACCATCAGACTATGGAGCAGGGCATTCATGATGTTAATGAACAAGGACAGTAGAATCAGCAGGCCACAGAAGTAGGGGTTCATGATGACCATGTACCTCAGTGGCTCGCATATGGCCACGTAGCGGTCATAGGCCATTGCTGCAAGGAGACAATTTTCTAAACCAGCAAAAACCAAACTAAAGCAGATCTGGGTGAGGCAGCCTGTGTAACTGATCGATTTGCTCTGTGTCTGAATGTTCACCAGCATCTTGGGGACCGTGGTGGTGCTGAAACAGATGTCATTGAAGGACAGGTTGAAGAGGAAGAAGTACATGGGGGTGTGGAGGTGGGAGTCTGAGCTGACAGCCAGGATGATGAACAGATTCCCAAGTATGGTGAACAGGTATATGGTCAGGAACAGCCCAAAGAGGAGGGGCTGCAGTTCTGGATTCTCCGAGAGGCCCAGGAGGAGGAATTCTGCTATATCTGTTTTGTTTTCTAATTTCATGTTGTTGTTAAGTCTGAAAAAAAAATTAGAGGAAATGAGACAGATAACAGATCCCTTCTTTTAGAGAAACTGTAGGATCTATATTGTGAAATAAAGTGAATATTAGAAATATCTCTCTCTCCCTGTTCCTCTCCACCTCTCTCTGTTACTCTTCTTTTTCCCTCTTCTCATTTCTTTTTCCACTACCCATCTCCCACACTTTATTCAACTGTCTACACATTTCCACATTTGCCAGCTAACAGAAATAAAGCAGGGAATGATATATAATTTCTCCTTGAGAATTTTTTACCATCCTTCAGACTAGCAACAAAAATAAAATAAAAATTTTAAAGTGTTACATCAGTTAAATGTTAGAGCAGTGGTTTTAAAAGTTGGTATTGCATCACAATCAGCTGGAGGGCTTGTTAAAACCCAGATGTGTGGCCCCATCCTCAGAGTATTGGATTCAGAAGGTTGGGTATGGGGTCAAGGATTTGCCTTTCTAACAAATTCACAAATGTTCTACTGATGGTCTGGAGTCCATACTTTAAAGAACACTGTTCTAGAGCATGGACAACCAACCCATTTGTGATTGGAGCAGACCTAGCACAATTAATGAGGAAAATGAAGGTCCAGCTCATTAGTGCACTGTACAGTGGGCCGGCCAAGCATTCAAGTCCGTGACTCCATTTAGGATCTTAATTGTCAGTGAGTCCTCAAAATCTGCCCTTTTCACTTCCCATTTCTATTTCAATACCTCATTATTTCACATTGTCCTTTTCAGAATTAATTGTAATATTATCACCATAGTAAATGTAGTAATTGTTATACACTGCTATTATCACCACCACGAACACGGATTGCCAGGCTCTTCACCTCTATTAAATGATTTTATTATTTCAACAGACCTGTGAGTTAGGTACTTCTATCATTCTACATCTTCCCCATGATCTCATGTAGCTAAGGTTAAATTACAGTACAAAGTACCTGACTCTCTGGTAACAGATGATGGTGAGATTTGAACTCAGGATGTCAGACTTCAGAGCTGACCTCATAATATCATGTGATATAACCCCTAAGTAGGATAGAACTAGGTATCCTGAAAGGTCAATCAGATTTCATCACTTGCCTCTTGAAGAATTCCACTTGAATAAGGACCTAAGTGTTTTACCTGGTCATGAAGATCTTCTACTCTCTGACCACATAAGTAGTATCTAGCAGGTGACAGCATTAAACAGGACCACTCACACTCAGGACTTGAGGTCCAGAGAGAATATGCTACCTGAAACCTTAAGTTGTTAAGGCTATTATGCCTGGAAGACTTTATTTTCTCCCAAATGATAGAAGATTAAAACATTTTTCTCCTGAGGTAACACGTAGCATTTTTTTTTTCTTTTTCCAAACCAGAAGACTGGAAGGAATATTGAAACACATGGGGTCTTGAAAAAAAGGCAATAAAAAAGCAACAATTTGTTGATTTACTGAATTCTAGGATGAGAAAGATAAATACTGCCCACACAAATGCCCAAGTGCCTTGAATTTAATATTGGGAGCAGGAGATTGGCAGGTCAATCTTAGGAGGTGACCAGACATTGAGCAAAGTACACCTGAACACCAGAAAAGCCTTTATACTTGTGGGGCTTAAAAAATAGAATCAATATAAATTGTTTAGCAAGAAGCCTCACCCCTGGAGTGAAGTACTTGCTTTTAAGGTTATCAGGAAAATTGGCTAAGAAAATGAGAAATTTCTTACCTCCTCCTGACCCCACGAATGTAAAAAATATACACATGCACATTCTTCTGTTTAACTGACACTCATGTTTTTTTATGAAAAACAATAGCAAAAAGACACCATACAATTTCAATTTTATTGTAGTTATAATTTATCACCATTAATAGGCTATTGTTTTTGGATTTGTTTTCCCCTTTCTTTATTTCTTTCCCAAGAAGCCCACCGGAATCTGCTCGTCCCTTCATTTCCTCTTTTTAATAACATGGAAATAATTGTTTCCTCACTATGAGATAACTTGATACATTCCCTATTCTTTTTATGTTTTCGTATATCTATCTTCATTGTGTAATTAGCAGATAGTGTTAGAGGAGGATGTATTGAAAATCAATCATGAAAGTTGATGTCCTCCTCCTTGTGTTTCTGGCTGGTCCCCATCAAAGCCTGGATCAGGCAGTCTTGGGCACTGGTTCCTACAGGGATCCTGAGGTTGTGTACCAGGATCAAGTCCAGGACACTCCCACTTCCTGTGTTAAAATGCCACCCCTGAGTATATGATCACTGGATCCCCCAAACAGGCGAGTGTTGATTGATAAGTCCTGGGCATGTCAATGTATTTGCTCATTATTCTTGTAAATCAATGATTTAGAAAAAGTTTCTAAAGTTTCCTCAAGGATGTGCAGCTCATTGTTGTTGTTAGCTGCCACTGAGCCCCTGAGTCAGCCCTTTCTTCTTAGTCCGTCTTAGTCTAGAAGCTCTGCTATAAACCTGTTCAGCATCGTAGCAACACACAAGCTGCTACTAACAGATGCACATGAGGTGCATTGGCTGAGAGTTGAATCCAGGTGTCCTACATGGAAGGCAACATTTCTACCACTGAATTACCACTGCCTCATGAACAGATCATTAAAAACCCTTTGCCAGAGAATGAAGAACACCAAAGACACAAGGTAATTACGAGCCCAAAAACCAGAAAGGGCACATAAACCAGAGACTACATCAGCCTGAGACCAGAAGAACTAGATGGTGCTCAGCTACAACCAATGACTACCCTGATAGGGAACACAACAGAGAATCCCTGATGGAGCAGGAGAGCAGTGGGATGCAGACCTCAAATTCTCATAAAAATACCAGACTTAACCGTCGGACTGAGACTGGAGGGACCCCAGAGGTCATGGTCCCCAGACCTTCTGTTACCCCAAGATTGGAACCATTCCCAAAGCCAACTCTTCAGACAGGGATTGGACTGGACCATAAGACAGAAAGTGATACTGGTGAGCAGTGAGTTTCTTGGCTTAAGTAGACACATGAGACTATGTGCGCAGCTCCTGTCTGGAGAAGAGATGAGAAGACAGAGGGAGATAGAAGCTAGCTGAATGGACATGAGAATACAGGGTAGAGAAGACAAGTGTGCTGTCTCAAGAAGGGGAGAGCAACTAGGAGTACATAGCAAAGTGTATATAAGTTTTTGTCTGAGAGACTGTCTTGATTTGTAAACTTGAAAGCACAAATAAAAAAAAATTAAAAATAAAACCCTTTACCATCGAGTTGATTCCCACTCATAGCGTCTGTATAGGACAGAGTAGAACTGCTCCATACGGTTCCCAAGGAGTGGCTGGTAGATTTGAACTGGTGACCATTTGGTTAGCAGCTGAACTCTTAACAGCTATGCTACCAGAGCTCCAAACGACACATTAAAAAAGGATCCTTAAATTTAGATCTGAATGGCCATAGACATACTCTGCTTCACCGCCAAAGAATTAGGGCACTAGCCATGCAGTCCTGACAACAAGCAACCATAACAGAACCAATCACATGGTGACACATTTAGAATCAGACATACCTGAGTTTATTCCACTGTCTTATTGATTATAATTTATTTATTCTTAGTCCATCTGATGGAAATTTTCATTGTATCATCCACACGCACACACAGTTAAAGTAAATAGTGGAACCAGACAAACTTGGTCTGTGAACAAGTACATTTTTACAGCTCTTTAAGAAGCTTCTATCTTCCCATTTGTATAATGGGAATCATCATAAATCTTTATAGGGATATTGCAAAGATGAGAATAGACAAAATCTTGACAAAAGAGACACTCTCAGTATTTCGTACTGTGATTTGTTTCTGCCATGAACACAATCTGATCACACAGCCTGATTCATTACAGGGAGCGAAGTGACAGGTGGGGCAAGATGAACGAGGAGGAGAAAAAGAGTAATTTCAAGGAAGGATGGATGTGCTGAAACTCCACTGGGAATCTTGCTCATACAGAGAAGCAAGCAGAAGGAAGACCTCAAATCACTGATCACTGATATCAATGTTTGTTTGGCATAAATGTATAGCAATTAAGGTGAATAAATTAGACATAGATTCATCTACATGGATAATAAAAAGTCAAAATAGAAAAGTAATCTGTCTGACAAAACATCTATAGTATGAGAAAATTTTAATAGGTTCTAAAATTATGCTTAGTTTATAAATACCAAAAAGTACAGGGAAAAGCAATAAAGACCTTTTTATCCTCCACTCAGCAACATCAAATTAAAATATACTGCCACACTCGCACTAGCTGTTTTTAAAGAAACAATGAGTATTTATTTGAAATCCTCCCTTTTATCTTTCCACATTATCAATTTTTGTTTGTTTCCTATGGGGGAACCATTGCACTGAACTTAAGTGGAAATTTTCCTGCAATATCAATACATTTATTATGATTCTATCCATGCACAATGTTTTTGTTCTGCATTTTAAAAGTGTATATACTATACATGTCATTTTACTATTTCTTTAAATAATATTTTAAATGACTTAGAAATCTTGGTACTTTTTTGCTGTGGTCCATTAGCTTTAAATGCCTTAAGGCATTCCACTGTTTTATTCTATCACTATTTAATCTTCTTCCAACTGATGGGCATTTTCATTGTGGCATGCACACATACAGACACACAGTTTAAAATAATGCCTGCTGACCATCTATATTCAAGACTGTGGTTGCCTCTGGGAAGGGAAGAAAGGGAATTGAGGAGTTATATTAGCTTTATGCATATTACTTCCTTTAAGAGAAGAACTCTAATAACAAGCTATCAACATTTATTAACTCTGAAGACATGGATAGATGGGTATTTGTTCTATTATTTTTTTATAAGGCACTGCCTTATAACGTATTGTGCAGGTTAAGAAAAACAGAACAGTAGACTATGGATATAGCTTATGGGGCCTGCCTGGTTCTTCATCTCTTCCCCTTGAATCCTTATACCTGGTAACAGGGTTGAGACCAAGATCTTCCCTACAAAGAGCTGTCAGATACCAGGTACTGAAAGGTAAGAAGCTAACTATATATCCCTGCCCCCTGCCAAAGAAATTAAAGAAAATTTTAGAGAATCACTAGGATTGGTGATATCACTAGGATTGTGTGTCACTAGGGTTGGTGGCATATCTACGGCTGGGGTCTCATCGTGTCAATAACTCATGGTGTCAACCTGCCCCCCATGGACCTCCTCCCATACCAGACCATACAGCACCCTTAGCAATATTTTTTGTACTAATGTCACTAATTTTAATCATAGAATAATGTGTGACAAATACAGTTGTAAATTGATTAAATGTAATAGTTCTTAGATAATTACATGAATACTAACAAAATTGTGTTGTAAAATATTTCTACAATGAATTACATTATTAGTAAATGAGCAGAGGGATTTTTTAATTTTTCTCTTTAATTATTATTTCATTCTAAAAAAATTATAGACATAAAAAAATACTAGTTACCTCAATGTTTTAGCTAAAACACCAGAAAATTTGACAAAATCAGCAAAATAAAAACAGCAAAAACAACAGTGTGTGCTTATAGTGCGGGCAGATGAAACCAGGTGATTCGAAGCGTCGTTGTAATTGGGTGATAATGACAGCTCTGACTGGAATGCATCCGGTGGTTCAAAAAGTAAATTCGTATAGAGTTTTAGCCTTGTGGGTATATTGATACATGTAAGCTGGGCTTACGAAAAATGTTTTTGTTGTTATGGCTAACTACAGGGATATTTTTATAAAAAATTACAAATTTCTGCTGAAACACTGCACAAAAATTTTATAGACAGTCATTTCGGTGTCACCCCCCTGGCAGTGTCACCCACACCCCCTTACTGACACCACTTAAGAGATGGTTTCTGCTAAGATGGAAAAAGTCCCTGGAAATTATGATTAGAGTAAAAAACTAGCAGAATGAGAGCTGCGGAAGTATTAGAGCAAATGTACAAGGAAACATGTCAAAATGATGAACTATCAAGCAGGCAACTCACAGGTGACTCCATTTTGCCCCTCTTCTGCATGTACTTACCTCACAGCTGCTCCCAGACGGACTGGTAGAAGAAGACCTCTCCTTATTTGTTGAACATAAGCTGGGGAACTTCAGGTTACCTGGGTGCCACCACTAAGGAATGACATTCAGTTCTCTCCTGGAGGTTGAATGGTAAAAATGGAAGCTTTGGGCTCAGGGAGCACAGGAAGCCAGAGAGAAGGACCAGGCTCCTGTGTAGAAATGACAGTCCTTGGAATGAGGCTCAGGGGTACTGCCTACTGACCAGGGCAGGGCTATTGAGTGGGGTGATCACAGGCAGAAAATTTTCAGTCTCTGTGGCCCTTGGGGGTTCAGTATCCAAAGCTCCTCATTAACCAAATTCTTTTGCTGTTATTTTGATCTCAGGACAGTATAAATCCTTAAGGAGCAAGGCTCAGAGAAGGACGAACTTCTTTGCAGCTGATTACCACACTTAGAGAGGCCATGAATATGCCATCCTCTTTTCTCCATCTCTTTCTGCACAAATCCATTTCAAGTACAATATACACAGGGACACACATCCCTTCTGTAATTGATTCTAGTCTTCTTTCTTTAGGAACATTGAAAGGAAACCCTAACACCAATGTCAGAAAAAAATGACATCACATTTAGGCTAACAAGTACAATTTATTTATATGCATATATATATTATCTGCATAAATAAAAAAGATAATATAGAAAATGTACCCCCAAAATGCAAATATTGTTGTTGTTGTTAGGTGCTGTCGAGTAGGTTCCAACTCATAGTGACCCTTTGCACAACAGAACGAAACTCTGCCTGATCCTGTGCCATCTCGCAATCATTGTTATGCTTGAGCCCATTGTTGCAGCCACTGTGTCAATCTATCTCCTTGAGGGTCTTCCTCTTTTTCACTGACCCTCTACTTTACCAAGCATGATGTCCTTCACCAGGGACTGATGTCTCCTGATAACATCTCCAAAGTACGTGAGACATAGTATCGCCACCCTTGTTTCTAAGGAGCATTCTGGCTGTACTTCTTCCAGGATAGATTTGTTCATTCTTTTGGCAGTCCATGGTACATTCAGTACTCTTCGCCAACACCATAATTCAAAGGCGTCAATTCTTCTTTAGTTTTCCTTATTCATTGTTCAGCTTTCGCATGCAGAAAAATGCAAATACTAAGGACTAATTCTATGCTCGTTCATTGAAGGTCGATCCTGTTTCTGCATATTATAGTCAGCATTTATAAATATATTTTCTCTCATCAATATGAAATGAACATATAATAGACATTTTATTTCCTTGTAAGAATTGCAGTGCCACCTTTTCCCAATACAAGCAGTAGCTTCAATAATACTTTCTTTTTTTTCCACCAGGGGACCATGGGTTGAAATTATGGCTCTCATTTATCATATTGCTGCAGTAAAATGCAAAGGATCAGAGAAGCAGTCAACCTGTGATATAATGCACATTTGTGGTTTGGGAATTGTTTGTAACTACAAGTAATTTATTTTTAGCTGAATGGTATGACAGGATAAGTAAGACATGATATTGATGCAGGGATACAACAGACCTATTGAACAGAAGATAAAAAAAAAACAGCCAATTGCTGTTGAGTTAACCCTGACTTACGGTGACCTCACGTGTGTCAGAGTAGAATCGTGCTGCGTAGGGTTTTCAATAGGTGATTTTTCAGAACTAGACAATGAGTTCTTTCTTCTGAGTTGCCTCTGGGTGGACTTAAACCTCTAAATTTTGGGCAGCGGCTGAATGTATTAACCATTTGCACCACTTAGAGACTGATTAGAAGATAGAGCCCAGACAAAAGCCAACACATAAATGGGCAGCTTAGCAATTGTAGCAGTGTACTTACAGTGAACGGATGAACTATTTAATAAAAAGTTCAAAGATATAAAAATGAGTTTTTGTTCTTACCTTGCATCAAAGGGAAAAGCAAACCTCAGGTGGGTTCAGGCCTCAAATGTAAAGCTAACACTACAAATCCTTTGCATTGAGATAGGTAGAGATTTCATAAACAAGACTTTTTGAGCACAAACAAAAAAATTGACAAATTTAACTATATTTAAACTAAGCACTTGTGTTCATCCAGAGAACACTATAAGAGATATGCAAAACAAGCCACACAGCTAATGAAGAAATTTGCAGTGCATATAACTGACAAAGGATAATTTTCCTAATTAAATAAACGACTTTTATGAATTAATAGAAAAAGAGAGCTCAATTGTTGTTAGGTGCCATGGAGTCGGTTCCAACTCCCATCGATCCTACATACAAGGGAATGAAACACTACCACGCCCTGCGCCATCCTCCCAGTCCTTGTTATACTTGAGCCCATTGTTGCAGCCACTGTGTCAATACATCTTATCAAAGGTCTTCCTCTTTTTCCTGACTCTCTGCTTTACCAAGCATGATGTCCTTTTTCAGGGACTGGTTCCTCCTGACAACATGTCCAAAGTGTGTGTGATGAAGTTTTGCCATTCTTGATTCTAATGAGAATTCTGGCTGTACTTCCTCCAAGACAGATTTGTTAGTTTTTCTGGCACTCCATGGTATATTCAACGTTCTATGCCAACATCGTAATTCTAAGGCATCAATTTTTCTTCAGTCTTCCTTATTCAGTGTCCAGCTTTCACATGCATACAAGGCCATTGAAGACACCGTGGCTTGTGTCAGGTGCACCATAGTACTGAAAGTGACACCTTTACCTTTTAACACTCTTTAACACTTCTGTCTGTAGGTTCCCCACACATCTGTCAGTTTGTCACACTGTGGTGGCCTGCATGTTGCTGTAAACCTGGAAGCTATGCCACCAGTATTTCAAATACCAGCAGGGTCACCCATGGTGGACAGGTTTCAGCAGAGCCTCCAGACTAAGACAGACTAGGAAGAAGAACCCAGTGGTCTACTTCTGAAAAAATTAGCCAGCGAAAACTGTATGAATAGCAGTAAAGATTACAGCCTTGGAAACCCTATGGGACATTTCTACTCTGTCTCATAAAAAAAAGGGTTGCTATAATTCAGAACCCTACAGCAATAGATCAGTTTTTTTTTTTTTTCCTGTAAATCAGGCTATTGTTGACCAATGAGATTCTGACAGTGTTTCAATAGTGAATTGTATAAGCCAATCAGAAATAAACTTTTCTTTCAGTATTTTGTCAATATAAGCCAAGTTCCTTTCTACATGTGGTTTGGTGCTACCTGATTGATGAATCTTCTGCCCAAATAAACTTCTTTTTTTTCAATAGATTAATTTTATTATTGACTCATTTTCTTTTGACAAAGCCAAACAAACATAACTACTGAAGCAAGTGGTAAAATATAATAATTTATATTTATATTCATAAAGCCTGAGAGCTAAAGAATTATAAGATTTATGAATATAGGCAAGATATGGAACACAATGCATTAGTTAAACTTCACTGAGTACTTATTATGTGCCAGGCATTGAACTAAGTGCTTGCAGTGGTTATGGGGTTGACTTCCCAACAGTCAAAGCAGGAATCAAATCAAGAGGGGTCACAGAGGGGCATTTTAGACAAGGTGGTCAGGGAACGATCTGAGGGAATAATAGGTCCAGATAATAAATATTTTAATAATGCTGGGGGAAGAAAAAAACATTGCAGGGAACAGGAAGTGAAAAGGACCTGAGGTGGGACTGTGTCTGGCACAGTTTTCATACAGCAAGGACTCCAGTCTGTGACTGAAGACGAGAGAGTAAGAAGGAGAGAAACACAGAAACGGGGATAGAGGAGGAAGATTGTGGTCTTATAGAGGCAGTGTCTTATTGTTTATATCCAGCATCTAGTGTTTTAGAATATGTTTGCCGAATGAATAAATACTTGAATAAGGAATGAATGAGTGAATGGACAAGTTACATAGCCTATCTGAGCTTCAGTGTCCTTACCTACCAATGATGATAAGAAAGGACCCACCTCATAATGGGCCATGTAGAGCACTTAGAACTGCTTGGCACATAGTAGACTCACTCTGCATGTGTGCTTAATAAATAAAAGCAAGAGTAAACTAAGAAGTCTTAATTCCTGCCTTTTCAGGAACCCTTATTTCTGAGAATCCAAATCCATTCTCGGAGTCCCTGAGGGAAGACAGGGTCTTGGAAGGTCTCTTTCACACATAAGGAAACTGAAGTTCAGGGCTCGTGGTTACATGTCTGGTAATTGCTAGGGCCTTTGAGAACCAGACTGGGTGTGCATGCAGAGGACTTGGAATGTGATACTCACGCTGGACAGTTGTGCTAGCTGAAGCTCAGTGTGCAGTCCCCATGGCACTGGACCAGGGGGAAAGCAGGTCTTGGTTTCAATCTTGCTATGTTACCTTAGGCAAGTCTCTTAGCCTCTCTGAGCCTCAGTTTCCTATCCCCAAGCTGAAAATATTTCCTATTACAGAGGTCAAGAGTCTATTAAGATAAACACCTTACTCAGCCTAGAGGAGTCCTTGGGTGGTGCAAATGATTAATGTGCTAGGCTGCCAATCAAACCGTTGGAGGTTTGAGGCACCTTAGAAGAAAGGACTGGAGAAAAACTGCCAAAAAATAAGCCATGGAAAACCCTATGCAGCACAGTTCTACTCTGACACACATGGGGTTACCATGAGTTGAAGTGGACTCAGGGCAACTGGCTTTACTTAGGCTAGAGCAATGGTTCTAAATGGAAATGGGAGGAAAATTTTGGCACCATCATCCACAGGAGACATTTAACAGTGTCTGGAGACACTTCTGATTGCCACAACTGGGGAGAGAAAGGCTACTGTGTTTAATAGAGGTCAAGGATGCTGCTGAACATCTTACAATACAACAGAGAATCATCCAGCCTCAATGGCAATAATGCCTACGTGAAGAAGCCCTAAGCTAGAGCATAGTAAGCACTCCATGCATTCTATTATGACCATCATTAATAAAAGTATTTGTCCTGGTACATGGTATGTTTTAGATACTTGTGACAGCTAATTCCTGACTTTCCAGGACACACCCCTCTTCATAAAACAGATCAGTAAACATCTAATCCTGCATTGTCTAATGGAAATACAATGCAAGCCATATATGTAATTTGAAATTTTCTAGTAAGCATACTTCAAAAAGAAAAAAGAAGACACTATGCTGAGTGAATAAGTCAACCAATAAAGGACAAACATTGTATGACCTCAAGAAAAGGCAAATGTAAAAAAGACCAAAGTTTATTAGTGGTTACCAGAAGTGGGAGGGAGGGGAAGGGGGGGTTCATGGTGATGGAAAAACCACATTTATTAAGAGTTGGGTTGCACAGCTGATTATTGCAATTGCTGTCAAAAAGTTGTACACCTGTAAAAAGTTGAATTGGCAAAGTTGTGTAATAGATGCTTTTACAACAATGACAATAAATAAATAAAAAATAAAAGAGTAGCTGCTGAGGCTGCTTATGTACAACCCAACCCCTCATCGGATTTGGCTTCTTGGTTTGGCAGTTTATAGGGTTATGGTTTCAAGGGACCTCCCAGTTAATTGGCCTAATTACCTGTTTAGTGTTTCTGTCCTACCTCCTAGTTCAGTGCCTTAGTGCCTGAGGTCTTAAAAGCTTGCAATAGGCCATCCAAAGCACAACAATTGGTCTCTATTTGCCTGTAACAACAGAGGAAGAAGGAGAGTCAGGGATTGAAGGAGGATATGGACAAAAAAAAATGTTGCTAATTGCCTTCATGAACAACTGCCTCCATTGCCATGAGATCAGAATAACTGGATACTGCCCAGCTACCCTTACCGAACATTTTGATAAAGGGTTATAGAGGAATCCTGATCAATTGGTGGAAAATACAGGACAGAATCTCAAATTCTCATGAACTCCAGATTTTCTGGAATCATGGAGACTGGACGAACCCCTGAAACTATTGACCTGAGATAACCTTTAAACCTTGAACCAAAAATATTCCCTGAAGTCTTCTTAAAAGCAAAAGATAGTGTAACTCAAGTAGCAAAAAATGTCTGCCTTGAGCATTATGCTCTTTTAAGAACTATCTAAAAAAAAAAAAAAATTTTTTTTTTTTTTTATATGGGATAAAATTGACAATAGCAACTCAAAAGATTAGATGGAAACCTTAGGGGTCAGTGAGTTTATGTTAATGGTGGACAAACAGCTCAGAAAAGGAGGGTGACAATGGTTGCACAACTTGAAAAATGTATTCAATGTCACCGAATTGTACATGTAGAAATTGTTGAATTGCTGTATGTTTTGCTGTGTATAGTCTCAACAACAATGAAATAAATAAATTTTTTTTAAAGTAAAAAGAAACAGGTAAAATA
This sequence comes from Loxodonta africana, assembly GCF_030014295.1. Lineage (NCBI taxonomy): Eukaryota > Metazoa > Chordata > Mammalia > Proboscidea > Elephantidae > Loxodonta > Loxodonta africana. Next base: position 20,701,112 of record NC_087344.1, read on the forward strand.
AATTTTGATAATGTATTTTAACTCAACATGTGAAATATATCATCACTTCAACATGTAAAAAAAAACTTCAACATGTAATCAATAGCAAATTCTTTTTTTTTTTTTTTTGCACTACAAATGAATTCTGACCCAAACTACCCAGAGCTAGCCCAGACTTCACAGGTTAAGGGCACAGTTCTCCATAAGGTTGCCCTCATTTCACACACAAACTGCAAGCTTGGGAGTCTCCAGCCACCTTTACTTTTGATCCCAAATTCAAAATCTTCCTTACCCTCCCCCAGGTTAACCAGATTTTTTTATTGGGGCTTTATTACATAGGCAGTACTGATTAAATCATTTAACTCAGTCTCCAACCGTCTCCTCAGAGTTTGGGCTAATATTAAGTAGCTCAAAGCTCCAATGCTCTAATCACAAGATGGGCCTTTCTGGAATGGCCAGCCCTATCCCAAATCATCTCTTTAACATAAACTCTCTGGAGTAGTCCTGGGGCCCACAACGGGTCACGCCATCACTTCAACAACAAACTGTATACGGCAAAGTAGAACTATCTTATAGGGTTCCATGGCTGTAAATCTTTACAATAGCAGACTGTCACATCTTTCTGCCATAGAGTGGCTGGTGGATTTGAACCTCTGCCCTTACAGTTAGCAGCCATGTGCTTAGTCACTGCACCTCCAGGGCTCCTTAAGACATTCCAATCACTAGGGTAACTCCAAGGGTTTAGAGATTCCCTACCAGGAACCAGAGACTAAGATGCTCCTGACCCAAGCCATAGTGTTTTCATTGCCTCACATGCATGTGAAAGCTAGACAATGAATAAGGAAGACCAGAGAAGAACTAATGCCTTTGAATTTGGTGTTGAAGAATATTGAATATAGCATGGACTGCCAGAAGAAGGAACAAATCTTTCATGGAAGGAGTATAGCCAGAGTGCTGTTTGGAAGCAAGGATGGTGAGACTTCGTCTCATGTACTTTGGACGTGTTATCAGGAGAGTCCAGTCCCTGGAGAAGGACATCATGCTTGGTAAAGTAGAGGGTCAGACACATAGAGAAAGACCCTCAAGGAGATGGATTGACACAATGGCTGCAAAAATGGGCTTAAGCACAACAAAGATTGTGAGGATGGCGTAGGACCAGGCAGTGTTTCACTCTGTTGTACATAGTTTCGCTGTGAGTCGGAATTGACTTGACAGCGCCTAGCAACAGCAACACTATGGACCTTGGTAGCACAATTGTTATGTGCTCGACTGCTAACTCAGAGGTCAATAGTTTGAACCCACAGCCACCCCTTGAGAGAAAAGACATGACAATCTGCTTCTATGAAGATCACAACCTTGGAAACCCTATGAGGCAGCTCTACTCTGTCCTATAGGGTCATTATGAGTCTGAATCTACTCAACAGCACACAACAAAATATACGGGCTAGGGTTCTGGCATGTTGGAAAAGGCTTGTCCTGACTCACAAGAGCAGATTTTCAAATTGTCAGGAATTTTGTACGCTGATTGTTAAACAGTAACCAAAATCAAGCCCATTGCCATTGAGTCAGTTTCAACTCACGGTGGCTCCGTGTGTTACAGAGAAGAACTGCTCCATGAGGTTTTCTTGGCTCTAATTTTTATGGGAGCAGATCAACATGTTTTTCTTCTGTGGCACCACTGGGTGTGTTCCAACTGCCAACCTTTAGGTTAGTAGTCAAGTGCAAACTGTTTGTACCATGTAGGAACCTTTGATTAACACAGGCATCATTATAATCAAATTACAGAAATTTACAATTATGTGATATTTTTAAAAAGGTAATAAATAATCAAAACATATCATTTCCTATTGACTTTACTGTATTTAATCATTTTCTGTGATCTTGAGGTTATTTTGCCTATCGTATCTTTATGGTGGGAACACTATAGAATGGTGAGCTACTGCACATCTCTTCCCAACTCTGCTTCAGTGACATCACTGGTAGCTTGAAATCAGCCGTAACGGGAATGTTTAGACCACAGGAATCAGCAAACATTACAAATCAGAACACCCTCCTTTCTGATAAAAAGTTATTAAACATTTACTGGCACACCTGGGTTATGTACTACTGTGTACTGTATTGATGTTGTATACCGCAGTCGATTCTGACTCATAGCAATCCTATAGGACAGAGTAGAGCTGCCCCATAGGGTTTCCATGGCTGTAATCTTTAAGGAAGCAGACTGCTATATCTTTCTCCTGTGGAATGGATGGTGGGTTTGAGCAGCCAACCTTTTGGTTAGCAACCACACACTTAACCATTGTGTCACCAGGATGTTGGCAATACAATGGGAAACAAGATATATAGATTCCCTGCTCTTGTGAAGCTTACACACCTAGTGAAGCAAATTGAGCTCCTAGGTCCAGGCAGGCATCACCAATTTCGCCAATTTTAATCCCACAAGAAGGAAAAATTAATTAATCACATGGAGTTTGCTGGGGGCTGCAGGACTCCAAAAGCCTTTGACCAAAGGGCTCCCAGCACAGCTCTTCCAACACCAGAGTGTGGTAGAGAGCTCCCCTCTCACGCTTCATCCCCACTGCTGATGTCCACAGCCATCCTCCCTGCTGTGCTCAAGGTACAGAGGCCTGGGGTTCTTATCATCCACCGTGGAGATAATTGAAGCAGTACCTTTTGGATTTAACCCAGGTCTCCAAGAGAATCAGCATTGAGGCTGAACTGAAGGAAAAACCACAAATTCTAACTCAGAATTGCCCTCCCCACCCACCTACCCTCCAGTTCTGGCTCCACACCTGTGCATCTACTGAAACGACAACAACAGAAAACCCAAACCTGTTGTTGTTAATTCCAAATCATGACAGCCACATGTTACAGCGTTGAGCTCCACAGCGTTTTCTTGGCAGTAACCTTTACAGAAGCCCATTCGCAGGACTTTCTTCTGCGACGCTGCTGGGTGAGTTTGAACTGCCAACATTTTGGTTAGTAGTCAAGTGCAAACCATTTGTGCCACCGGGGACAAATGGTTTAGTGCATCTAGCTACTCATCCCTAAAAAACGGGCTCTCAACTTAGTGCCCATGTGGCCCTATGAGCCCAAGGTTGGGGCTCATCAATAACACTACAATCATAATTGAGCCTGTACTGTTTGCTACACATATTCTTTATCTTGTTTAATAATCTAGTAATCGAATGAGGGAGATATTGTTATTATTATCCCCATTTTACAGACAGTAAACTGAGGTACAAAGGAGCAAAGAAACTTCCCCAAGGTGGCCTAGCTGGCAAGTGGTGGGCCTGGAATACCAGTCCAGGCATCCTGACCCCACGGTTTGTTCTCTTAACCACTTCAACAGCAGAAATTATGCAAGTGTCCACGGAAGTGTGTTTAGCTTGGGGGGCACTGCTGGCTTTTGTCAGATCCTCAGTAGGACCAGGGACCTCCCCCGCAACCCCAAGAGGGTATGAGCAGCTATTTTAAGATGACTTATTCTCAAAAGCCTCTTCCATCTTCCTTCCCTCTGCAAAGACCTGAGGCAGGGACTACAGGTCTTAATGCTAACCAGCTTAGGTTGCACTCTCTGCACTGTGTCCTAAGGAATCATCACTCTATAGAAAGGAAACTCCTCTTTCCTTTCCCTAACCTTGTTCCTGATGTTCCCTATAGGGTCTTCCTCATATTCTCTGAAACCTGGTTCTCTCCAGATAGCTCAAACTTCCTTTTAGACTCTCTGGGGGAACCACAGCCTCCTCCCTCACCCCAAAGCACAAAGTGGGAAAGAGGCAGAGGTCAGAAAGGGTTAGGAGCCAGAATTAGCAGGTCTATACCTGGCAAAAGGTCTCTGGGTGGCACTAATGATTTGCACTCCACTACTAGCCAAATGGGGCAGTTCTACCCTGTCTAATAGGGTCACTATGAGTTGAAATCAATTCCATGGCAAGAGGTGTTTTTTTTTCCACTAACCAAAAGGTTGACTTTTCAAATCCACCAGTGGTGTCATGGAAGAAAGGCCTGGTGATCTGTTTCCATAAAGATCACAGCCAAGAAAACCCTATGGAGCAGAGCTCTACTCTGTAACATATGGGACTGCCATGAGTTGGAATCTACTAGACGGCAACGAGTTTGAATTTTTTGGTTTGATACTTGGCAAGAAGAGGCTGTCTATAAACCTGTTCAAAGAAATTGAGGGACATGAGATGGCCTAGCTTTGTGTTTCTGCTGCCATCATGTGCCTCACTGTGGTATAGCAGTACTCACCAGTCCAGTCTTTCCAGAATGTGTCCAGATCAGCATTAATGTCCAGCCTCTAGGCCTTGAGAATGACTTCCATGACACTATGGGTCAATCTGCCTGAAAAGATGCCCACTAGGTGAATGTTGGTGTGGTGGGCAGCCTCCAAGATGGTACCTAATGATCTCTGCCTCATGGCATTCATTCACTCCCTTGTGTAATTCCCTCCCTGGTTGTGGGCTGGACTTATGACTTGCTTCCAATGAATGGAATATGACAAAAGTAATGGGGTGTCACTTCTGATATCAGAAGACTATGACTTCCAACTTGTTTGCACCAACATTCTTGGCCTTTTCCTCCCTTTCTCCACCTCTCTCTGTCTTTCCCTCTCTCTGTATGTGTCTGTCTGTCTCTATCCATCTGCATCTTTTTGTGTCTCTCTCTCTTTTCTATGTGACAAGAAACTGATGTCTTTGACCAACAGTGAGCAAAAAACAGTTCTGCCCACACCCACGTGAGTAAGCTTGGAAACAGATCCTCTAGCCCCAGTCAGGCCTTGTATGTCTAGAGCCTCAGCTGACATCTTGGTCACAGACTGTGAGAGACCCTGAGCCACAGGCACCTAGTTAAGCCATGCCCAGATTCCTGACCCACTGAAATTGTGAGATAATAATGCTTTAAGCCAAGTTATATGCTGGGTTTATAATGCTTTCAGAATTTATTCCAAGATTGAGGGGACAAATCTAAGTGTAAAAGACATGGACAGGCCTTTAGACTTATTTAAAACCTACTTGTTCCTTACTTTGCATTTGGAGTTCTCTCTCTCTGGCACAGTGTCCTGTTCCCTTCACAGGGATGCTTTCTTCTTGGCCTTCAGGTCTCAGGCCAGAAGTCACCTCCTCAGAGAAGCCTCCACCGACCCTCAGATTAAAATATTCCCCACAACGCCCCCCCCCCAGCTCTTTGTCACATTACCTTGATTGATGTCTTTGAGGTCCTCCTCACCATCTGTAATTGTCCGTTTCACTATTTATTTGTTTATTGTCATTTTCCCTACTGGACTGAGAATGATTATTTTGTGTTGTTTAATTTTATTTTTAAAACCAATGTTAGTGAAATTGACTTTCATTTGGTGTTCAGTTCTTGGAATTTTATCCCATGAATAGTTCCCTTCGATGTGGAGAGAAAGAGCACCATCTGATATTTGCTGGCTTCTTGAAAGTCATTGCTCTGTAGTTAGGATACAGAACACTACCATCACCGCAAAAACTCCTTCTTGTTGTCCCTTCATAGTCACAGAGAAGGGATTTCTGTGCGCCGTTTTTTATCATTCTGTCCCAGTGAGTTGAATAATACCTAGCACAGACTAGGCATTTTGTAAATATTTGTTGAAGGAATGAACGAAACAAATATTGTTGCCAATAAATCATGGAAGTTGATGTTGCAAAGACTAATGAGAAAAAAATCTCACCTTGCATTGTGACCTTTATTTCTCAACACAAAACAAGACAGAGACAGTTTGGCTGACAGAATCTCAAGAGATTTTTATTGGCCCATGGTATCTTTCATTCCATGCGGTGGGGGTAAATCAGCGCTTCAACTCAAGCTGGATACAGAGAGCGTTGTTCATAAATATTCTAAGTGTTCCCAAATTGTAGTAATTTCACAAGACTCAGGCAATTCCAATCCTCTCCCAGCCACCATTGTCACTAATTGCATTCATATGATGGGGGAAAGGAGGGAATTTAAGAGGAGAGAGCTGTAGTTAAACTTTTACCTGTTTTTTGGCTATTTCAAAAAGTTCATGACCATACTCATGGACACCCTATGAAAATTCCAGTCTTCTTAAATTCTAAATTTTACCCACCAGAATATCCACCAGAAAGCAGATTTCCTTCATAAATCCCACCTGTGCTGTTTAAAATAGGGGCTTATACCAGGTCTGCCAAAAGAACAAACAAATCTGTCTTGGAAAAAGTACAACCAGAATGCTCCTTAGAAACAAGGATGGCGAGACTGAGTCTTACACACTTTGAACATGTTGTCAGGAGGGATCAGTCCCTGGAGAAGGGCACTGTGCTTGACAAACAAAGTACAGAGTCAGAGGAAAAGAGGAGGACCCTCGGCGAGGTGGGTTGACACAGTGGCTGCAACAATGAGCTCAAGCATAACAACGATTGTAGGATGACACAGGACCAGGCAATGTTTTGTTCTGTTGTGCATAGGGTCTCTATGAGTCGGAACTCACTCGAAGGCACCTAACAACAGCAACATACCAGGTCTAGCAGTTCCAGGTTGGTGCAAATGGTGAAGTACTTGGCTGATAACCGAAAGATGCAGGTCACCAAGAGACACTTTGAAAGAAAGGCCTGGTGATCTACTTCCAAAAGGTTGCAGTTATGAAAACCCTATGGAGCATAGTTCTGTGCTGATGTATGTGGAATTGCCATGAGTTGGAATCAGCTCAATGGCAACTGGTTTGCTTTCTGTTGTTGTTGTTTGTTTTATAACAAGGCCAGATATGTTTGTTCATCTGAGGAAATCTAATTTAATTATGTTAGAAGGAAAGTAACAGAAGAAAATTAGATTTATGGTTATTGACAGCCATTTTGCTTAAGATAATGTCAGCTTCTTAGCACCACTGAATATTTCTGACCCTTTCAAAGTCACTACTCATTGCATTTTAGTTGTAAGTCTCCATATGAGTGTTTGATTTACTCCACAATACAGTAAATGTAATTTATTGCCTTCACAGGGATTTTGGAATAGGTAAATGGGACAACACAAGCAAGCATAGCACAGTGTGTGGCAGAAGGTAAACATACAATAAATAACCATCATTCCTGTTATAAGCAGTGTTACCACTCGTATGCATTCCACAGGATAAATGGAAATTGAGACACGCCTAGGGTTTCTTCCGATTTAGAGATTTATTACTTAGTAAATTGGTATTTTCCATGTTGGCTCTGCAAATATATACCATCAGTTGGTGATTCCCCATTTTCTTAGTGCATGGTCTGAATCTTTTTTTCCTCTTTCTCCCCTGTGGCTCCAACTTTTCTCTAGCACATTCCTTCCAAATCCACTAGAGCATATGGTGGGGGCAAGGGCAGGGTAGCATGCACCTCACTCACATATTCTCTGAATTTTGTTCCTGGAAGTCACGAGAGCTGCCTTGTTCTCAGGATAACATCCAAACTCTTAGGGTGGCTTCTAAAGTTCCTGACTTGGCATTTCCCAAGTCATTCACCATGGCTGAATTTTTCACTTCTCAAATGAATCCCTCTCTTCCACTTTCTCTTTCTCTCTCACCTTTTTACATACTGTTTTCTTAGTTTCAGATAATCGTGTTTGCCTGGACAGTACCATCATATCCTACAAATTTGGCTCACTTCTCCCAGGAAGTCTTCCCTGATTCTCCCCTCTAGATTCTGTCAGAAGTTCCTATTGTATCCTACTCTTCCTCTTTCAAGGTTCATATTCCATTCTATTGAAATTACATGATCAATATGTATCTCCCACACTTATCAATAAATCCCAAACTATAGGAATCATTCCCCTCTGACTCGCCATTGTATGGCCAGGACCTAACATCAAGTGCAGAATAGGCTCTCAATAAATATTTGTTTCGTGCTAAATAGATTCTGAACCAGGTTGTATCAAAACTTGTTACACCAAAAAGATCTTTCTGAGAAGCAGCACGAAACATACCAGAAGGACTCAGTGATTCCAGTATTTGGCAAAATAGTTACAGTACCATCTTGAGATTTCCTTTTAACCTGTTGAAATTAAAGAGTAAAATTGGCTACTCTTCCTGTCTGTCCCAATTTCAGGCTTTGGTCCAAGACCCCCGAGTTTTAGATTTTTTCCCCTGGAAGCTCCCAGGAGTCCTGGTGGTCAGGAAGATGAGGTAATTTTTTTTGCTGATAAGATTCTTCAGGGCCCCCTTCAGGTCTCTGTTCCTAAGGCTGTAGATAAAGGGGTTCAGCATGGGGGTCACTGCAGTATACATTACAGCAGAAGCTTTCTGCTTCATGGCTGTGTGAACAGGTGAAGGACACAGATAGACCCCAATGGTGGTCCCATAGAGAAGGGCGACCACAGAGAGATGGGAGCTGCAGGTGGAAAATGCTTTCTTCCTTCCATTTGCAGAGGGGACCTTCATGATGGCCATGGTGATGTGAGCATAAGAGGTCAGAATGCATATGAAGGGAATTGCTAACACCATCCCTGCCACAGTGAACACAAAGATCTTGTTCATGGTGGTGTCAGTGCAAGAAAGCCGGAGAAGGGGAGTAAGGTCACAGAAGTAGTGAAGAATCTCATTGCTGCCAGAGAAAACCAAGCAAACCATTAGGAGGATGTGGGTGAGGGAGATGAAGAAAGAAAACACCCATGGGCTAAAAGCCATCAAGACACAGAGGCGTGGACTCATGATGGTGGTATAGTGCAAGGGGTGACATATGGCAACAAACCGGTCATAAGCCATCACAGCAATTAATATACTGTCAATAATGCCAAAGAAATGGAAAAAGTACATCTGGGTCAGACAGCAAAGACAGGAGATGGACTTGCTCCTGGTTTGGATGTTCACCAACATTTTGGGGATGGTGTTGGTGGTCAGGCAGAAATCAACCAGGGAGAGGTTGGCCACAAAGAAGTAGGTTGGGGTTTGGAGATGGGAGTCTGACTTGATGGCCAGAATTATTAACAGGTTTCCCATGGCTGTGACCAAATACATGCATAGGAACAGAGCAAAGAGGAGATTCTCCTGCTCTGGGTTTTCTGAAAGCCCCAGGAGGATGAATTCAGATGCGCTGGTTTGGTTCCTTAGTTCCATGAGCATGAATCCTCTGCACGTATTGAAAGGGGAAGTTACACAAATGCTACAGAGAAGATTCTGGGAAGTTAGACCAGATTATGCCCAACTTCCCTTCTGGGCTAATTACCCACCAACTTAAATCTTGCACTTTGAGGCATTGACATAGTGTTTATATCAACTCATATACCTGTGGAATAGTCCCCATTTCAGACACAGATTGAGATAGTATACAATGCATCGACCCTTCTTGAAAGAATTATTAAGTGATATATTTTAGATTAAGATAAATTGAATCCAGAAAGAATAACTGATGTCCAAGATGCAATCACTAGCCATTAAATTGTATATATGTAGGAAAAATTTAAACACTGATTCTTAATAGAAATGTGTATGCAAACAAGGTGAACTAAAATTCCGTGGCACCCCACCAGATGATTTCACTGATGAATTCCACCAGGAACTAATAAGTGATTATAGCAAGGTAGCAGCATACAAGGTTAACATAGAAAAGTGAACTTCTTTACTAATACCAGCAACATACAATTGGAATTTTGACTCAAGTACAACATCATTCACATTAGCACAAATAAATAAATAAAAGAATTAGGTATAAACCTAACAAAATATGTACAAGGTCTATATGAGGAAAGCTATAAAATTCTGATGAAAGAAATCAAAGAAGACCTAAACAAATAGAAAGCTTTTTCATGTTAATGAATAGGAAGACTTAATATTATTAAGCTGTCAATTCTTCCCAACTTCATCTATAGATTCAACACATCTCATTCAAAATCACAGCAAGTTATTTTGTATATATTGACAAATTGATTCTAAAGTTTGTATAGAAGGGCAAAAGACCCAGAATAGCCAACACAATACTGAAGAATAGCAGAGTTGGAGGAATTCCACTAACTGACATCAAGATTTACTATAAAACTACAGTGATTAGAACAATGTGATACTGGTGAAGAAACAGACAAATAGATTACAGGGACAGGACACAGGGCCAAGAAACAGACCCACGCAAATATAATTATCTGATCTTTGACAAAGGAGCAAAGACAATTCAATGGAGAAAGGACAATCTTTTCAACAAATAATGCTGGAACAACTGGATCTCCACACGCAGAAAAATGAATCTAAACAGAGCTTACATCTTTCACAAAGATTAACTCAAAAATGAATCATAGAGGGGAGAAGAAAGATGGTGAAGTGAGTGGACACTCCTACTTACTCCCCCAGCAACTAATCCAGTGAACATTGAATAAAGACAAACACAGGCTGAAATCTCAGAACTTCAGATGGCAGCAACATGTTGGAGGGTTGGAGTGAGTCCAGAACAAGTGGAGAAAGGGAGAAGGGATGCCACAGAAACTGGGAGAACATACCCATTAACATTGGAAACACTAGCTCATTGCAATCATGTTGTGATGGAGCTGAGCCACACTCCAAACAGGGAACACAGAAAGGGAGCTAATATGAGGAAGCTGCATCCTGTTTTTTTTTTAAGGTGGCAGAAATTGGTCAGGGTAGTTCACAGGTTGTGCAACTTGGAGGGGATGAAGGGAAATCATAGCACTGTAAGACAGTGCTGTTGAATCTCGCTGAGGCCTGAGATGAACAGGAACTAGGACCAGGAGGAACTGCAAGAGTAACATTCAGGGTGAAGAGAATACTTCAGACTTACAAGTGACACAGAGGAAAATGGCTAACTCCCTGTCCACAGCGGAACACTGTGGAAGAACCTGTGCAGGGGTACCCATGAGGAAAAGACATAGCAAGCTCCCCATCTTTGCCATAGAAAAGTCAAGCCCACTGTATACATCAGGATCTGCAACCACCTAACCCCCCTTCCATGCATGTGTATTAAATTCCAGAGACAAAACATTCGGAACTCCTGAATCGGCACTGAAAAAAATCTAAGGATAATAGTACCTGATAGTGCTTCTCAGGAGAAGATATCAAGCCCGCTGCTGCTGGGTTGATTCTGACTCATAGCAACCCTGTAGGCAGAGTGGAGCTGCTCCATGGGGTTCCCAGGTCTGTGAGTTTTTGCAGAGGTGGGGTGCCACATCTTTCTGCCATGAAGAGGCTGGTGGGTGTGAGCCTTGGACATTTGGTTGGCAGCCAGGAACTTGGCTGCTGCACCACTAAGGTGTCCAATCATAACATTTTCCCACAAAAACCAGAATACAAAATTTAAAGTGAAGAAAAAAGATACCAAAATGCCCCAAGTTCAACAAAAAAAGAGTATAATATGCAAAAAAAAAAAATCACAAGAGAAGAAGGACCAATCAAAAGCAAAACATGAAACAGAGGAAATTTCTCCTATGGAGGCTAGGCTAATACAAAGAATTGATAATTTTCAGACTATGGTGCTAAATGTGTTCAAGGAAAGCAAAAAACTCACAGAAAACAAACTAGCGGAAATCAGGAAACAAATGGAAGGACAAAATGAGAGACTCAACAAGGAAACTGAAAACATAAAACAACAACAAAAAACTAAAGAGAACATTGGAACTGAAGAATAAAGCAGCTGATTAGAAAAAACATGAGAAAGATTCAACAATAGAGATGAACAAACAAGACAGAATAAATGAACTAGAAGACAAATAAATGAACTTATCAAGTCTCAAGAGATACAAGAAAAAAGAGCAAAGAAAAGTGAACAAACCCAAAAGAAACCCAAGTGGGACTCAGTTAAGAAATCTAACATTAGAGTTATTGGAATCTCGGAGCACCATGACAACAATAAAGGGATACGAATAGTTTTCCAAGAGATAATCTGAAAGAATTTCCCAGGCCTGGACAGAGAACAAAGCCTGCAAATACACTACACTAATCCCAATCAGAAGAGACACAAAAAGATCAGCTCTGCCATATCCTAATAAGATCATTGAAAACCAAGGACAAAGAGTATTCCGAAAGCAGCAAGAGAAAAGCACAATATAACATACCAAGGTTCTTTCGTAAGAACTAGTGCAGATTTCTCCCCAGAATCTCTAGAGGCCAGAAGACAATGGAGTGACATATATAAAATATTGAACCTAGACAATTGCCAAGCAAGAATTCTTTACCCAGCAAAGTTGTTATTTAAAAAAAGGTGGGGGGGGGGGGACGGGAATCAAGACATTCCCAAACAAAGAGAAGCTCTGGGAATTTCAGCTGATGTGGTTAAAAGCTATGGCTGCTAACCAAAATGTTAGCAGTTTGAATCCACCAGGTGCTCCTTGGAAACCCTATGGGGCAATTCTACTCTGTCCTATAGGGATGTTATGAGTCAGAATTGACTCAACAGCAGAGGGTTTGTTTGTTTGTTTGTTTGTTTGTTTTGGTAGAACAACTCAGTGGCAAATTCCCAGAGCTTCTGTTTGAGCTGTAAACATCCATGTTGATGATCCAAATCCTAACGAAGTGAGTGGCGTCTCGTGTTTTAAAAGCTTGTGAGTGACCATCTAAGACCCAATGACAGGTCTCTATTCATCAGGAGAAAAACAATAACATAACCAAAATCTCAAGAAGAAACAAGTCTACACAAGCTGCAATTTCATCTATCCTGAGACTAGAAAAACTAGATGATGCCCACTGATCATTCTGACTGGGATCACAATAGATGGTCCTGGATAGAATGGGAGAAAAATGTGAAGCAGAACTCAAATTCTTATTTAAACAAACAAACAAAAATCCAGACACACTGGAATAGTAGGGAACAGAGTGTTCCCTGAGACTATAGCTCTGAAACACTCTTTAACCTAGAACCAAGCCTATCCTCTGAGATCACCTTCTAGCGAAATAGCAGAGTGACATACAAAATAAAGAATATTATCCTTAAGATCAGTGTTCTGCTTAAGAACCACGAGTGTGAGACCAAAAGGTTAACAATTACTCAAAAGCAAAGATGAGAAGATAAGGGGGCAGAGAAACTATAGTAATGGAAATGGAACAAACAGAACATAATTAAAGAAAATGTTGACACATTGTGATGAATGCAACTAATGTCACTGAACTATTTATGTGGAAATCGTCAAATGAGAACCTAACTTGCTGTGTAAACTTTCACCAAAAACTCAATAAAATATTATTTTTTAAATAAAATAATGGCAAAAAAAAAATTATGTCTACATTAAGACCTGCACACAAATGTTTATGGCAGTGTATTCACAATTTCCACAAACTGGAAACAACCAAGATGTCCTTCAATAGGAAAATGAAGAAACAAACTGTGGTACATCCACAGAGAGAAGTATTATTCCACAATAAAAGAAGTGAACTTTCAAGCCACAAAAGACATGAAGGAACCTTAAACGTATATTGCTAAGTGAAAGAAGGTAGTCCATGGAATCACAGATTTGGAATCAGTGTGTGACTATACACATGTAGTATTGCCAACCATGGAAACTCTCCCAAGCCTCAGTGTTCAGTTTTTATTGAAGCTCCATCACGTATGCATGATCTTGGTCGCCAGTCTCCAGCCTCTCTAGAGTTCAACTGATAACACATGACCAAAGCCCTCACCCTTAATCACATTGTTCTGATCTATTGTGACAAATTTCTTCCCTACAACTGTCCTGTGGTCAGTGCCCACCTAAATCACACTGTGAGACTATCCAGTGTTACCCTAAGCCCCTAGGCAAAAATCAGGCATGACATTTCAAGGGCTTAGAGATTACCTCCCAGAAGCCAAGGGTAAAGTCCAGACATTTTTGGGGGCAAGGTTAAATTATTTACTGCACAGGCCACCCCCTGGTCTTTGGCCAAGACTCTCTTACAGCAAAATGAACATTTGAAGGAGCCACTGTGGCATAGGGTGTATTTAAAGGAAAAACTCAACTGCCCTCCAAAGCTATTTTGTATATTTTAATATTTTTGTCTCTTGATCTACCACTATTTGTGCCTTATGATAAAGTTGTATAGAACTATTTAGCAGAGAAATTTGCTGATGGTTAGGTAAATCCACTTATTCGTAAACCAATCATTCCCATCAGTATTACATCATGAGGGGAATTTAAACTTCCCAATGCATTTGACAATCAATATCAACATTATAATCTTACCAAAAATGCCAACGTTACACCTTTAATGCAGTATCGTTAGTAGATGTAACCTGAAAAATAAGAGTCAAAACTTACTGGCACTCTACTAAAGCCCCATTCAGTCATTATCAATTAGATCAGTCTATCATCACATGGTATTACCAAAATGCTTCCCAGAGCATTGCCACTCAGGTTTTCAGGATTCCATTGGACTTTGTCAGGTTCCAAAAGCAGGGGTGGCTTCATATTGCAACATGTGGCTTTACCCTTTCGAGCATAATGTATAGATGAGCTAAGAGACAATATTATTGCTTGCTTTGAACCTCTTTTTGGGCACCAGTATAGTACTGGATTTTCCTCACTGAAAAACCGTTTATTCGTTATTTTATACAAATGTATTATTCCTCTTTCCTTCCATATATAATTAATTTTTACCCAAAATTTACCACCTTTGGAAGGGAAGTTAGGTCTGTCACTATGTTGGTCCAGATTGCTGGAAGCAACACTAGTCTAGCAAGTGCCTTCCTTTCAGTCCATTCCCATTCATATAAGACAGGATTGTATAGATACAGAACTAGTGAGCTATCTTGACCACTAGACAATGTAGCTGCATTCATTGCTAACCCCAATTTTGCTAAATGATTTGAAGGCACCGCCCCCCATCAGGCTCTTGGGCGTTCTAACATAAAGATTTAAACACATAGTTTCAGTTTCTTACTTAGGAGTTATCCCTGCTTCCGTCATCCACAGTTGCAGCACTGGTCCTGGCACCAATTAATTGTATCAGGTAGGGGAAAAAAAAAGAAAGTTGAGGTGATGTGGGAAATAATTGTAGAATCATACCAGCATCCTCTTCTAACCTCCCTTCCTAAGATCCCCCAGGAAAGTAGAGGAATTTATCAGGTTGGATTGCTCCCTTGGCCCCCTTCATCTTAAGTGTGAGCACATACTCATGAAGGTAAGCCAGCCCTATATGCTTTTATTGTTGTTTTTGTTGGGTGCTGTCAAGTAGATTCTGACCCATAGTGAGCCTATAACAACAAAATGAAACACTGCCCAGTCCTGTGCCATAGTCATAATCATTATTATGCTGAAGCCCATTGCTGCAACCACTGTGACAATCCATCTCATTGAGGGTCTTCTTTTTCGCTGACTTTTTCTACTTTACCAAACATAATGTCCTTCTCTGGAGCCCCGGTGGTATAATACTTAAGACTTTGGCTGCTAGCCATAAGGTGAGCTGTTCAAATCTACCACCTGCTCCTTGAAAACTATGGGGCAGGTCTACTCTGTCCTATAGGGTTGCTATGAGTTGGAATTGACTTGACAGCAATGGGTTTGGTGTTTTTGGTTTTAATGCCCTTCTCCAGGGACTGATCCCTCCTGCTAACATGTCCAAAGTACTTGAGATGGAGTCTCGCCATCCTTGCTTCCAAGGAGCATTCTGCCTGCATTTCCTCCAAGACTGATTTGTTCATGCTTCTGGAAGTCCACATTATATTCAAAACTCTTCAGCAGTGCCATAATTCAAAGGTATCAATTCTTCTTCGGTCTTCCTTATTCATTGCCCAGCTTACACATGCATATGAGGCAACTGAAAACACTACGATTTGGGTCAGGCATACCTTAATCCTTAAAGTGACATTTTTGCTTTTCAACATTTTAAAGAGGCCTTTTGCAGATTTGCCCAATGCAATATGTCATCTGATTTCTTGACTGCTGCTTCCATGGACATTGTGGATCCAAGAAAAATTAAACCCTTGACAACTTCAATCTTTTCTCTGTTTATTATGATGTTGCTTATTGGTACAGTTTTGAAGATTTTTGTTTTCTTTACATTGAGGCACAATACAAACTGAAGGGTGTATTCTCTGATCTTCATCAGTAAGTGCTCTTCACTTTCAGCAAGCAAGGTTGTGTTATCTGCATAATTCAGGTTGTTAATGAGTTTTCCTCCAATCCTGATGCCCCATTCTTCTTCATAGAGTGCAGCTTCTCAGATTATCTGCTCAGCACACATATTGGATAAGTATGGTGAAAGGATACAATCCTGATACATACATTTCTTGATTTTGAACTCCCAGTATCCCCTTATTCTGTTTGAACAACTGCCTCTTGGTCTATGAACAGGTTCCTCATGAGCACAATTAACTGTTCTGGAATTCCCACTCTTCTCAATATTATCTATAATTTGTTATAATCTACACAGTCAAATGCCTTTGCCTAGTCAAGAAAACACAGGTAAGCATCTTTCTGATACTCTCTGCTTTCAACCAAGATGCATTTGACCTCAGCATCCCTGTCCCCTTCTGAATCCAGCTTGAATATCTGGCAGTTCCCTGTTGATGTACTGTTGCAACCACTTCTGAATGATCTTCAGCAAAATTTTACCTGTGTGTGATATTAATGATATTGCTTGGTAATTTCTGTACTCTGTTGGATCACCTTTCTTTGGAATGAGCACAAACATGAATCTCTTCCAGTTGGGACCAGGTAGATGTCTTCCAAATTTCTTGGCATAGACAAGTAAGCGCCTCCAGCACTGCATCCGTTTGCTGATACATCTCAGTTGGTATTCATCAATTCCGGGAGCCTTGTTTTTTGGCAATGCCATCAGTGTAGCTTGGACGTCTTCCTTCAGTACCATCATCATATGCTATCTCTTGAAATGACTGAACATCAACAAATTATTTTTGGCACAGTGATTCTGTGTATTCCTTCCATCTTCTTTTGATGTTTCCTGTGTTGTTTAATTTTTCCCTATAGAATTCTTAAATATTACAACTCTAGCCTTGGACTTTTTCTTCAGTTCTTTCAGCTTGAGAATGACAAACGTGTTCTTCCCTTTTGGTTTTCCAACTCTAGTTCTTTGCACATTGCATCATAACACTTTGTCTTCTCAAGCCACTTTTTGAAATCTTCTGTTCAGCTCTCTTACTTCATCATTTCTTCCTTTCACTTTAGCTATTGTACTTTCAAGAGCCCACCACGTATCTGTCGGTTTGTACTACTGTTGTGGCTTGTATGTTTCTCTGATACTTGATTGAAGCTTTGCTACTGGTTTTTGAACTATCAGCAGGGCACATTGGGTGGACAAGTTTCAGTGGAGCTTCCAGACTAAGACAGACTAGGAAGAAGGACATGGCAGTCTACTTCTGAAAAAATTGGCCAGTAGTAACCTTATGAATAGCAGCAGAACATTGTCTGAAATAGTGTCAAGGATTTTATTTTCCTTGGATCCACAATCAATACTCATGGAAGCAGCAGTCAAGAAATTGAATAAGCCAGCACAACTTGTACAAAGCAAGGTCATGGAAGCTCCATAGACACATCCAAACTTCCTGAGGGATCAAATTGCTGGGCTGAGTGCTGTGGTGACCGTGGTACTGGGGAACATCTAGCTCAATTGGCATAACATAGTTTATAAAGAAATGTTCTACATTCTACTTTGGTGAGTAGTGTCTGGGGTCTTAAAAGCCCGTGAGCAGCCACCTAAGATACTGCATTAGTCTCACACCTTTGGAAGCAAGGAAGAATGAAGAAAACTAAACACACAAGGGAAAGATTAGTCCAAAAGACTAATGAACCACGTCTATCATGGCCCCCACAAGACTGAGTCCAGCACAGCTAGATGATGCCCAGCTACCACCACTGACTGCTCTGACAAGGATCACAATACACGGTCCTGGATAGAGCTGGAGAAAAATATAGAACAAAATTCTAACTCACAAAAAAATACCATACTTACTGGCCTGACAGAGACTGGAGAAACCCCGAGAGCATGGCCCCTGGACACCCTTTTACCTCAGTAATGAAGTCACTCCTGAGATTCACCCTTCAACCAAAGATGAGACTGGCCCATAAAACAAAATGAGAGTAAAGGGGCACAACAGCCCAGGGGCAAAGACTAGAAGGCAGAAGGGGACGGGAAACTTGGTAATTGGAAACCAAAGGTTGAGAAGGGAGAGTGTTGACATGTTGTGGGGTTGTTAGCCAATGTCATAAAATAATATGTGTACTAGCTGTTTAACGTGAAACTAGTTTGTTTTGTAAACCTTCATCTAAAATGCAATAAAAAAAAGGAAAAAAAGAAATCAAATTACTCACTGTATTGGACAAATCTGCTGCAAAAGACCTCTTTAAAGTGTTGAAAAGCAAAGATATCACTTTAAGGACTAAGGTGTACCTGACCCAAACCGTGGTGTTTTCAATCATGTCATATGCATGTGAAAGCTGGACAACGAATAAGGAAGACCCAAGAAGAATTGATGCCTTTGAATTATGGTGTTAACAAAGAATATTGAGTATACCATGGACTGCCAGAAGAACAAACAAATCTGTCTTGGGAGAAGTACAATCAGAATGCTCATTAGAAGCAAGGATGGTGACTTTGTCTCATGTACCTTGGTTATGTTATCAGGAGGGTTCAGTCCCTGGAGAAGGACATCATGCTTGGTCGGGTAGAGGGTCAGGTAAAAAGAGGAAGATCCTCAAGGAGATGGATTGACACAGTGGCTGCAACAATGGGCTCAAGCATAGCAACAATTGTGAGGGTGGCTCAGGACCGGGCAGCGTTTCGTTCTGTTGTACATGGGAAGGCTATGAGTCAGCACCTAACAACGACAACAACATGTTCAAGAGCAAGCTTGAGTCTCTTCCGACATTCATTTAGGTCTTTTCTTTCTTTCCTGTCTTTGAAACGACCTCTTGCTTTTCTCATGTCCTTGATGTCATTCACATTTTGACTGGTCCTCGGACATTGGTATTAAATGTGTTAAATCTATTCTTGATATATACACCTTCACATCTCCCCATTTTAGACAATACAGTGTTTCAGTTCTCATTTCAATTTTCAATTACACCATAACTCTGAGGGTGAGAGTGCACTCCTCAGTCTTATGTGATGTGACAATGGCACATTGATATACTATATTCTGTTTCAGCTCTTTTGTAATATTTTGAGGAGTCCTAGTGCCACAGTGGTTAAAGCACTTGGCTGCTAACCAAACGGCCGGAGATTCAAACCCACCAGACACTCCACAGAAGAAAGATGTTGCAGTCTGCTTCTGTAGAAATTACAGCCTTGGAAACCCTGTGGGACAGTTCTCCTCTGCCCTAGGGGGTTGCTATGAGTTGGAATCAACTTGACAGCAATGAGTTTTTTTTTTTTTTTAAATATTGTTTTGAGTATTTGAATATACCTTCGAGTATGTAAATCCCAGTCCAGAGTAAGCATCTGTTTCTTTCAGGACCCATTTGTAGTCTCCTTGGGCTACCAGCATCAGGTTGATTTGCAGCTATGCACAGGGCCTTTCCCCTGGTGAATCTGCCCCATAGCCATCTGCAGTTCCTGTCTCACTGGTTGGCAGACAGAACAGTTCTTATTGGGAATTTGTGCCTCTGAGAGTGGAGGAGAAATATGTCTAAATTTAGTCAATTTCTGCATTGCTGCAGCTCTCCTATGCCCATCCATTCTATGGAACATCTCAAGGGAGCACACTGCCAGTTCTAATCCACTTCTGTTCCTGAAAATGGGTCCTTCTTTTGGGCATCAACATGTTCTATTTTAATGCACCCCTTAAGTTCCAATAGTGATTTCCTTAAAGTTATGCCCCATATAGGCATCTCTATAAAAGGTCAGTTTTCTATTACGCATCCACCTGATTCTACGGCCAGGCCATTGGCCACTGCCTGTTAGTAAAAACCCAAACATGGGGGCAAATAACATGCAATTCAGCCCACTACATTGATTTCTTTTTATCTTCTTTAATCAGATAGGATGTTATCCACCTCTAAACTGCTACTTGTAAACAAAGCAGCTATTTGTTGGCCATTCGAAAGCTGTTCATAGGATAATGCCCAAGTGGCAATAGGATTGGGAAGCTTCTTCGGTGGTTCTAAAGTCAGTCCCAGGGAAAAAGAGGTTATCTGATTGTGAATATAATGAGTACCTCTTTGCATTCTCTCAGTAGCATGTTCCACTGCAAACAATTTCCAATTTATTATAGAACTCTTCTGGGCATGCCATTAGAGTGTTTCTCCAATATCACCCAAGACATTATGGCTATTTCAAGATTCGAGGTTATTTTATGTCCTTTAGTTATGGGGCATTTTCAGTTAATATCCACTAGCAAGCTAGTAATTATTTCTCAAATGGAAATTTTCTAATCCAAAATTTTAGCAGTCATTGCTGGGTAGAGCTCCCATGTTTTTACCGTAAGCTGCAGCCCACATAAGGACTCTAAGACTCCTTTCAAGTAGTTTTACAGATTGTTATTGTTGTTAGGTGCTGTTGAGTCAGTTCCAACTCATAGAGACTCTATGTACAACAGAACAAAACACTGCCCAGGTCTGCGCCATCCTCACAATTGTTGCTATGCTTGAGCCCATTTTTGCGGCCACTGTGTCAAACCCTGGTGGCATAGTGGTTAACAGCTACAGCTGCAAACCAAAAGGTCGGTAGTTCGAATCCCCCAGGCACTCCTTGGAAACCATGTGGGGCAGTTCTACTCTGTCCTATAGGGTTGCTATGAGTCAGAATCAACTGGATGGCAATGTTTTTTTGTTTTTGGTGTAAGTCCATCTCCTTGAGGGTCTTCCTCTCTTTCACTGACCCTCTGCTTTACCAAGTATGATGTCATTCTCCTGGGACTGGTCCCTCCTGATAACATGTCCAAAGCACTTGAGACAAAATCTTGCCATCCTTGCTTCTAAAGAGCATTCTGACTGTACTTCTTCCGAGACAGATTTGTTCATTCTTCTGGCAGTCCATGGTATATTTGATATTCTTTGCCAACACCATACCTCAAAGGCATCAATTCTTCAGTTTTCCTTATTCATTGTTCAGCTTTTGCATGCATATGAGGCAACTGAAAATACCATGGCTTGGGTCAGGCACACCTCAGTCCTCAGAGTGACATCTTTGCTTTTTTTTTTTCTAACACTTTAAAGATGTTATTTTTGTACCAGACTTTCCCAGATAAGAATTAGCAATATTCCCAGATGTGGAATATGCTTCCTTCTAAATCAAATAAACTGACCAGACACTGGACTTATTACATATTTTGTCTCCTAGGTACCCCATACTGTTCCAAATTAACAACCTCTGTGGGCTCAGTCAATCTTTTTGGTTTTCATTTAGCATGTTTAATAAATATTGTCTAAGGGTGGGTTTGGTTTGTCCTCTGTTTTACAATATTAAGTAAGGGAAGCATTCCTCCAGTAAGACATAGTATCTATTTCCATAAAATATTCAGGTAAAGGAGATGCAACTACTTCACATAAAGTCCATTCAAACATTCCAGTTTTCATTCAAACTTTCACCTTGATCCCACCAACCACTGCATTCTCATATCCTCCCAGTATAACTATAGCCCCTGTTAGGACTTCCCCAACAGGATTTTCAACCACAGTGCATGGGGACTTCATGTCAAGAAGTCCCAGAAATGTCTCTTCTCTACACTCTGACCATTTTACCAACTCATGCACATGGCCTTGGGTTCTTGGCCAGGGGTTGGGCCAAGGAATCCGGACCCTTTCTTCATACCCCACCTTGATTAGATTGCGGGATCATCACCTCAGGAGATGCAAGGTCAGGTCAAAGTCAATATTGCCTGACAGCTTCTTTAATTCCTCCAAAGTAGGGTTAATAGGTCACCCATTCTCCTTCCTCAACCCGTCCTGAAATAATGCCAGATTAATCTTCCTGAAGTATAGCTCTAAACATGTCACTTTTGTTCACTTATTTATTAATTCATCCACTCACTTATTCAATAAAAAATTATTGATGATTATTATGTACCAGAACCTGGGCTGAGTGGTGAGGACTAAGTCCTGAAAAAGACAAAGACCCTATCCTCAAGATACTTCAGAGGAGGGATTGTGTTTCCATTTCTTTTTGTGGCCAACTGCATGTCTGAGACATACCAAAAAAAAAAAAAAAAAAAGCCAATGCCATCGAATCAATTTAAACTCATAGTAAGACATAGAACACATAAACATAATTGTTCAACACAGGCATGAATCGGTAACGATTCTCACATTTATGAGACAAAGTCTTGCCATCCTTATGTTTATTTAGTGCCCCTATTGTGCCAGGCACCGTTGTAAGTGCTTTGCTAATTCGTTACTCACAACAACCAAATGAGGTATGTACTGTTTCACAAAAGAGGAAATGGAGCCACAAAGAGATTAATAAAATCATCCAAGGTTTCACAGACAGTAGGTGGCAGAGTTAAGCCAAGTGGCCTGACTCCAGAGCCAATACTCTTAATCTCTATAAATTAATGATTGAATTCAGAGTTCAGTAAAGAAGAAGACTCAAGAGGCAATTATCGAGCTATGAAAAAATACCCTTAATAGAAAATTAAAGGAACATTCAAGAAACATAGTGAATAAGACAGTGATTTTTGGAAAACCTGGTACCTACACACAAAAAAAAAACCCAAATCAAATGAGTTGTCGTTGAGTCGGTTCTAACTCATGGCAGCCCTCATACAGTATCTACACAATGTCCTTAAATTGCTCACAACTGCCCACTAAACAAAGTCCAAAGTTGTA
This sequence comes from Loxodonta africana, assembly GCF_030014295.1. NCBI lineage: Eukaryota > Metazoa > Chordata > Mammalia > Proboscidea > Elephantidae > Loxodonta > Loxodonta africana. The sequence continues at coordinate 20,723,732 of NC_087344.1, forward strand.
CCTTAAAATTAAAAAAAAAAATTTAAAAACCTGAATCCACTTTAAATCTATACTTTTTGCTTTATCCACTACTATCCTTCTACAAGTATCTTTTATACCTGCAATTTACTGATTCCCATCACAGCTCATCATTTCCAGCCATTTCCTGCCTCTACGCTTCTTCACATCTCTTAGTTAATAGAACCCAGATTTATCTAATGAATTCCTAAAATGTACCAAGCTTTGTAATGGACACCTCACGTATATGACTTACCACACTACCAAAGAACAATGAGACAGATGAGATGGCTAAGGTTCTAAGAGGGGGAAGGTTGTACACAAGTTCCCAAAGCTATCAAGTAGCTGAACTTGGTTCCAAAAGCATGTCTGCCTGAGTTCAAAGCTAACAGCATTTCCCCTGAGACAGCTGCCTTTCTGCATTCTCACTCCCTGGAGTTCCTGAGCCCAAGTCAAAGGTAGTTTCTTTTTCTGTGTCCTGAGATCAGATAAGTGGTTTATGGCACTCTGTGACACTGACAGCATTCTGTTGCATAGTATCATAATTCACCTAAAGACTGAGGCTTCCTTTCACCCAAGAGGGGCTGGTGTGTGCCCTATTGATGTAATTACTGATTCAATGAGCTAATCCCAAGCATCTTCCTTCCTTGCACACCTAAGCTTTCACCTACTTACTTTGGCACTTCATGTCCTTTCACAGCTCTTAAGAAAACTTTTAGGTGTCAGGAACTGGCAGATTTAGTTGTTTACTTCATCTTATTGATAAGGCTCTACATAAGGAAGCATCACCCCTATCCCAGCTGTACCCCCACAGCTTGATGCCCAGGGCCTGTCATAGCCTACAGAAATAAGGTGTGAATCTCTGTCCTTTGAGGAGCTCAAGTGAATCAGATACTAATAACTGTGTTATATATCATGGGCCTTGGAAAGGGCTGGCTGGCATTAGAGCTAGAGTAGGTTCAGAAGTGTGAATAAGAGTGGCTTTTGGATTCTGGGCTGGTAACTGAGTGCTGAATTGAGTCATGTAATTGGGTGCTGAATCTCTCAGCGTCTCTGAGAACACAGAGACTGCCCTCTTACACCTTCTACATTCTATTCTCGCTCTCTTTCTTCCCCCAAAGCACTTACTGGGCTATCTTTCCTCTTCTTGACATCATCACTCAGGGCTGAGTTAAATTGACTTAGTTTTCTCTCTAGTGAGCTCTGGTTCCAGAAGAAAACAAGAGGATGAAGTTACACCTTTGGGCCAGAAGGATGCCTTAGAGGCACTGGTAGACATCTTACTGGTCCAAAGAAGAAAAGCCAAGGTGGGGGATAAATTGTAGGAACTGAGGGAATATTTACAACTTCTGAGACAATAAGAAGTCAATTCCCAAGGCTACTTGTTAGACAAATTGTCCACTTTCCACTCTATTCCCTAAATAGTTTAGTTTCCTATAGGAGCTGGAACATAGCAGTGAGGAGTCTGTATTGACAATTTCTAGTCTTCAGAAGGCAACTAGAGAGCAAGATACGTTTTTCAACTTTTTTGGCACCCTTCCTCTTGGAACAAACTCTCCTAGTCTCCTAACTCATGTCTTCCCAACATCCACGGTTTCTCATAGAGGAAGATTCTATTCTTCTTTGAACCCAAGTTTCTCATCACTCAAAGAACCAAGAGACAATCCAAACAGACCCCTAGAGTCACCCAGGACTCTAACGCCAATAAATAAAACTGCTTTCAACTTCACTTCACCTCAATAGGGCAATTCTCTGTAAAGTCACAGTATCTTCCTTCCAGTTCTGCTAAGGGGGGAAGTAAAATTCACCCGATGGGCAAACACAAAGAGAGAGGCTGGGTGACTAAGAATGAAGCCAGATTCTCCCTGAGTATTGGTACCAGGGTGGTGTCACTGGAAGTCTCCTCTATTGCATTTTTAAGAATTTAGTTTTGTGAGGTCATCCACAAATGATGGAGTCAAGTGTCCATTCAATAAACACCCATGCAAAATGATTGACTCATTAAATGTCAGTTTTTTAAAAAATCTTTGTTGTTGTAGTTAGGTGCCACTGAGTCAGTTCCAACTGTTGTGACCCTATCCACAACAGAATGACACTTTGCCTGGTCCTGTGCCATCCTCACAATTGTTGCTATGCCTGAGCCCATTTTTCCAAACACTGTGTCAATCCATCTCCTTGAGAGTCTTGCTCTTTTTCGATGACCTTCTACTTTACCAAGCATAATGTCCTTATCCAGGGACTGATCCATCCTGATAACATGTCTAAAGTATGTGAGATGTCGTCTCACCATCCTTGTTTCTAAGAAGCATTCTGGTTGTGCTTCCTCCAAGACAGATTTAGTTGTTCTTTTGGCAATTCATAGTATATTTAGTATTCTTTGCCAACACCACAATTCAAAGGCATCAATTCTTCTTTGGTCTTCCTTATTCATTGTCCAGCTTTTGCATGCATATGAGGTGACTGAAAACACCATGGCTTGGGTCAGGCACATCTTAGTCCTCAAGGTGACATCTTTGCTTTTTAACACTTTAAAGAGATTTCTTTCAGTCAATTTGTCCAGTGCAGTGAGTTTTAGATTTAATGGACATTTGCAGCTGTTTCTTCTCATTTTGTGTTGTGCCATATCAGCAAATGAAGGTCCTGAAAGCTTGACTCCATCTAAGTCATTAAGGTAGACTCTACTTTGAGGAGGCAGCTCTTCCCCAGTTGTATTCTGAGTACCTTCCAACCTGAGGTGCTCATCTTCCAACACTATATCAGACAATCTTCTGCTGCTATTCATAAGGTTTTCACTGGCTAATCCTTTACAGAAGTAGACTGCCGAGTCCTTCCTAATCTGTCTTAGGCTGGAAGCTCAGCTGAAACCTGTCCTCCATGGATGACACTGCTGGTATTTGAAGACCAGTGGCATAGCTTCCAGCATCACAGCAACACAAAAGCCCCCACAGTACCACAAACTGACAGATGCGTGGGGGTAAAAATCTTTAGTTAATTAAAACGCAGAGAAATGTAGAAAGAATAATTTTGGCCAGCAAATCTGGCAATTTTCTGTATGCATCAACTTTATGTAACTAAACTCCTTGTACTTATCACCCAGCTTCAACAATTATCAACCCATGGTCTTGTTTTATCTATACCCTACCTACTTCACTATTTCCCTGGGATAATTTCAAAGAAAATTCCATATAGCATATGATTTCACCTTGTCTCTAAAAGTAATACCTCTTTATTAAAAATGTGGCCACAATACCATTCGCTCACTTTAAAACATTAATAATTACTGCATAATGGGAGCCAATATGGCACTATAGACAAAAGCACCATGCTGCACCTCCAGAGAACAGACCCAAAAACCAAGAAAAACAGGGACAGTTGTCAATTCTGGAACCCTAAACGTCAAATGAAGAGATAGAGAACTCAACCAAGCACCAAATGGAATAAAAAACCAGCAGAGAACAGAAAGCAAGGAAACAGATGAGGGGAGGCCCCCTATCAGCTAACGCAGCAAGGATTCACCATCGTGAACTCTTGTTGGAGATCAGTGGATAGGGAATATGGGAAAGGAGCTTCACAGAGCTCCCAGTAGGAGACAGAGCACCCAGTAACCAGTGATACTCACTTTCCCACCCTCCATCCTTCTTCCCCCTATTGGCCCCGCCCACACTGGTGCCACTTCTGTGTTGCTGATGTTGCTTTTTTTGGCTTCTTTTGGTTTCTTCCCTGCCTCTCACCTCTACCCCTTCCTTTCTCTTAAACACCTGCCTCCATGTGCCATCTTTGCTTCTTCCTGACAGGCTGTGAATCCACTCGTCTGGGGAACTGCTTCCCTGGTTGACGCCTCCAAGCTGGTGGGACCCTGGGGCCTCTCTCTCTCTCTCTCTTTTTTTTTTTTTCTTCATTTCTGGGTTTCTCATCTCTCTCTACTTACCTTCTTTTCCTGTCTCCTGAATACTTGGTGCTGTGTGTCATCTCCATCCCTTCTAAATGGGCTATAATGCAGGACTTGGGGGCCACTTCCCCAGTCTGAACAGCCATGTTGTTGGGGTCCCTAGGTGCCTTTCTTTTTGTTTATTTATTCTTTTATCTTTTTCTCCATTTCTCTTCTCTCTCTATTTTCCTTCTTTTCCTGTCTTGTGAATACCTGGTGCTGTGTGCCATCTCTGCCCCTTCTAGATGGGCTGTGCCCCAAGGCCTGGGAGCCACTTCCCTGGTCACTGGTGGGATCCCTAGGGGCATTTTTTTCCCTTTCCTTTTTTTTCCCATTCATTTCTCCTCTCTCTCTATTTCCTTCTTTTCCTGTTTCCCACATACCTGGCACTATGGACCCCTTCTAACTAGGCTGTACTGCTCAGCTTAAAAGCCACTTCCCCAGTCTGTGAAGCTTTGCTGGTGGGATCCCTGGCGGCCTTTTTTAAAATTTATTTTCTTTTCTCTTTTTCCTCATTTCTCAGTTTCTCATCTCTCTCCACTTTCCTTCTTTTCCTGTTTCCTGAATACCTGGTGCTATGTGCCATCTCTGCCCCTCCTAGACAGTCTGTGCCCTGAGGCCTGGGAGTCAATTTCCCAGTTGCTGGTGGGATCCCTGGGGGCATTTTTTTTTTCTTTTTCTTCATTTCTCAGTTTCAAGCCTGTCTTTATGGATCTTCTTTTCCTGTCTCCTGGATACCTAGCACTGTGTGCCATATTCACCCCTTCTAGCCAGGTTGTGCTGGTCAGCTCAGGAGCCACTTTCCTTGTCTGTGCAGGCTCATAGATGGGATACCTGTGGACATTTCTTTTTATCATTTTTCTCTTCTTTTTTCCTTTTTGTTTTTCTTTATTTCTCAGTTTCTCCTCTCTCCACTCCAACAGAAGCCTCCCTCGAAACTTTTTTTTTTTTTTTTGGCTCCTGTTTCTCTCTTCTCTCTCTTCTTTCCAATACCCATCTTAGCTCACAACCGTCTCTCTCCCATCTGCCTACCTGCATGATGCACTGAACATTGCACCCCCCCAAGCTGCGCAGGCATGGCCTACCAGAACCTACCCTGTGCTGATCCCCAGCCCACCCTGTCGGCCCCAGTACATGCCACAAACAACCCATCCCAGCCCCTGCGCTTCAGCTGGACCTACCCCACTACACCATAGCTGAGCAACTGGCCCTGCCCATTGGACAAGGATGTGAAAATTATCATGTTCAAATGTGAGCAAACAACAAAGAATGCACAGCCCACCTGTTCAGACATAACCAAATAAAACAAAAAGCAGGTGGAAACAAATAAATCTATATTCAACAAATGAATAAAATAACTACTTAATGTCCAGAAGACAGTATACAATATCAAAACATATTACAAAAAAACAGGACAGCATATTTCCAATAAATAAAAATATTAAATCAACATATTACAAAAAACAGGACAGCATGGTTCCAATAGGCTTCCAAAATAAAACACCAGATGACTTTCCAGTAGAAGAAAAGACACTAGAACTATGGGATAGGGAATTCAAATCTCCATTATTCAGAGCTATCCAAGAATTGAAGCAAAAAGCTGACAAAAATGAGGAAAAAATACACAGATTCATTGAAAAGGCAGACCAATTCATGGAAAATACAGGAAAAACAATAAAAAATTTCAGGAAAATAATACAAGAACAAAATATCAAAATAAATTCACAACTAGAAATCATACAAAACAACAATTAGAGATTCAAAAGATAAACAAGATTTCAGAAACAGACAGTGTCACAGAAGGGCTGAGGAGCAGGTTTGAAATGATGGAAGTCATGATCAGTGAAATTGAAGAAAAGCACTTGGATACAACTCTATTTGAGGAAAAATCAGAAAAAAGAGAGAAGAAAAATGAAGAAACCCTGACAATTGTGTGGGATGCAATCAAAAGCATAAATTTTTGAGTGATAGGAGTTCCAGAACAAGGGAGAAAATGGAAAACACAGGAAGGATCATTGAAGAATTGCTGGCAGAAAACCTCCCTAATATCATGAATGATGAAAAGCTGACCATTCAAGAAGCTCAATGAACCCCAGGTAGGACAGGCCCCAGAAGAAAATCACCAGGGCCTATCATAATCACACTCTCTAAAACCAAAGACAAAGGAAGAATCCTGAGAGTAACTCAAGAAAAATGAAAAATCACATGGGGGGGAACATATAATGATTAAAGGGATGATCCATCTAAAGACATAACCATAATAAATATCTACAAACCCGATGACAGTGTTCCAAAATACATAAAACAAATTCTAACAACACTGAAAAGAGAAATTGACAGTTCCACAATAATAGTAGGAGACTTCAACACACCGCTCTCAGTAAAGGATAGAACATCTAGAAAGTAACTCCACAAAGATACAGAAGATCTAAAGACCACAATCAGCCAACTTGAACTCATGGAGATATATTGAACATTCCACCTAACAGGTGCAAAGTACATGTTCTTTTCCGATGAACATGAAATGTGCTCCAGAACTGACCACATCTTAGGTTGCAAAACAGCCGTCAAGAAAATCCAAAAGATTGAGATAATACAAGACATCTTCTCTGAACACACCACCATCAAAGTAAAAATTAATAACAGGAAGAGCAAGGGAAAGAATCAAATATGTGAAAACCGAATAACACCCTGCTTAAAAACCACTGGATAATAGAAGAAATCAGAGATGGAATCAAAAAATTCCTAGAATCAAACGAGAATGAAAACACACCATACCAAAACGTTTGGGACACAGCAAAGGCAGTGGTCAGAGGTCAATTTATAGCAATAGATGCACACATCAAAAAAGAAGAAAGGGACAAAGTCAAAACATTAGCTACGCAACATGAACAAATAGAAAGAGCAGCAAAAAAAAAAAAAAAAAAAGCCCACCGCCACCAAGAGAAACGAAGTAATAAAGATCAGAGCAGAAAAAATGAAATAGAGAATAGAAAAACAATAGAAAGAACCAACAAAACCAAAATAGACAAACCTCTGGCCAAATTGACAAAAGAAAAACAGAAAAGTATGCAAATAACCAAAATAAGAAATGAAATGGGAGGCATTACAACAGACTCAACTGAAATAAGAAAGATCATAACAGTGTATTATGAAAAACTATACTTCAACAAATTTAAAAACCTAGAGAAAGTGTACAAATTTCTAGAAACACACTACCTACTCAAACTAACACAAAATGATGAAAATCTGAACAGACCCATAATGAGAGAAGAGATTGAAAAGGTAATAATAATTTTAAAAAGCCCAATATTATTGCATAATACCAAGTGTTGTTGTTCTTAGATGCCATGTAGTCAATTTTGACTCATAGTCATCCTATGTACAGCAGAATGAAACACTGACCAGTCCTGTGCCAGGGAAACTCCCTTTACCTTGGATCAGGGAGGCGACCTGAGTAAGGTTGGTGCTACAATCCCACTCTAATTCTCTCAACATAAAATTACAATCACAAAATGGAGGACAACCACACAATACTGGGAATCGTGGCCTAACCAAGTTGATAAACACATTTTTGGAGGAGCATAATTCAATCCATGACATTCCATCTTTTGCCCACCCCCAAAATCACATCCTTGCAACATGCAAAACATCCCATTATATCATAGCAAAAGTCTTGGAGTTAAGTCCAAAATCCCAAAATTCCTCTTCATCTGTGAAATCTAGAATACAAGTTATCTGCTTCCAATGGTACAATGGCAGAACAGGCCTAAGGTAGACATTTCCATTACAAATGGGAGAAACTGAAGGGAAAAAAGGCATAAGCAAGTCAGCAGAACACATTACATTAGCTCTCCAGATTCTGCGTGGAGGCCCCTTGGCCCTGGGCTTCAGCTTCGCCTTCCTGGCTCACTGGGACCGAAACTCTGCTCCCTTGGCTTTAGGCACACCATTCTCCTAGTCCATATGAGTGGTGACTCCACCCTTAGAAACACCAGAGGCCATGGCTCCATCCTTTGAAACCCCTGAGGTCATGGCCATACATTTTGAGACTGAGGCAGCTCAGTTTCTTGTATTTTTTGTCTCTTCAGCTTCTGTTCCCTGGTTTCTTGGCCTCTTGGCGCCTCAGGCCTCACATCTGCATCTGCCCTGCTGGGGCAAGTGTTCCAAAGCTCAGTAGCTCCACCAATAAGTTCCTGGAGGCTCCCCACTCTGCCAGGAAGCCTCCTGCACACAGGCACTCAGCTTTCTTGCTCCATGGGTTGGCAAGCCTAGCTCCACCAATAAGTGCCCAGAGGCACCCCAATCCGCCACTGCAAGTTCTCTGCTGCTGCTGGTCCTGTGCTGTTGCTGCAACTCTATCCATTCACAGAGAGACTTATATCAAGGAAATGGCTCACACAGCTGTAGAGGCTGGAACATCCCAAGTCCCTGGGTCACGATAGAGCCTTCTCCTGATTCACGTAGCCACAGGGCCTGGCGAACCCAAGATCAGTAGGTCAGGGGGCAGGGTTATTGTTGACAGGCTGCAAATAGCAACGAATTCCAAGATCGGCAGGCAAGGCTACAGGTAAGCTGCTAGCTCAAGTCCCAAGAACCAGAGGTCAGACGAACAGGAGCAGCTGAAGGATCCAGCAGGAGCAAAAATCTTATGAGCCTTGCCAGAATGTCCACTTATATTCAATGCAGGCCACACACCCAAGGAAACTCCCTTCCAAGTGATTGGCTACTCACAGCAGATCCCACCATGGAGGTGATCACAACATCTTACGACTGCCAAACCACTGAAAATCTTGGCCCACAAATACCTAGGAGTGAAATTACTGGTCATGTGGTAATTCTATATTTAATGATTTGAGGAACTACCAGAATATTTTCCAAAATTGCTGCACCATTTCACTTTCCCATCCACAATGTACAAGAGTTCTGATTTCTCTACATCTTTGCCAATTGTTGCACATATTTTTTTTTAAAATAGACTGTAAAAAAACCCCATTGCCATCGAGTTGATTCCGACTCATAGTGACCCTATAGGACAGAGTAGAACTGCCCCATACAGTTTCCAAGGAGCACCTGGTGGATTCAAACTGCCAGCCTTTTGGTTAGCAGTTGTAGCTCTTAACCACTATGCTACTAGGGTTTCCGAATAGACTATATCCTAGTGGATTTGAAGTGGTATCACATCGAAGTTTTGGTTTGCATTTCCCTGATGACTAATGATGCTGAGCATCTTTTCCTGTGCATTTCTTCTTTGCAGAAGTGTCTATTCACGCGCTTTGTTCATTTTTTAATTAGTCATTTGTCTTTTTAGCTTGAATACAAATACATGAACGCATATGATTTGCAATTTTTTTTCTCTAATTCTATGTGTTTTCTTTTCACTTCTTTGATGGTACCCTTTGAAGTAAAACATTTTAAATCCAATTTATCTTTTTTTTTCTTCTGGTGCATGTACTTTTGGTGTCATATCTAAGAATCCTTTGCCAAATCCTAGGTCAAGATTTATCCCTGCGTTTTCTAAGCATTTTACAGTTTTAGTTCTTACATTTAGGCCTTTGATCCACTTTGGGTTCTTTTTCTTTTTAATGTCATTTGAGGTAAGAATCCTACTTTATGCTTTTGCATGTGGCTACCCATTTGTCCTACTACCATTTGTCAAAAAGATTATTACATCCCCGTTGGATGATCTTGGCACATTTGTTGAAATGAACTGACCAGGTATATATGGATTTTTTTCTAGACTCCCAATTTTCATCTCTTGGTCTATATGTCTATTCTTGTGCCAGTACCACACTGTCTTAATTACTGTTGCATTTGTGCTAAGTTTTGTGTTCAAAATGTGAGTTTTCCTAATTTGTTCTTCTTTTTCAAGATTCTTTTGGCCGTTTTATGTCCCCTGTAATTCCGTATGAATTTAGAATCAGTTTGTCAATTTGTATAAAGAAATAATCTGGTATTCTGATAGGGGTTGTGTTTAATCTGTAGATCACTTTGGAGAATATTGCCATCTTAACAATGTTAAGTTTTCCAACTCATGAACATAGATTTTTTTCTAATTATTTAGATCATCTTAAATTCATTTCAACAATGTTTTAACTTTTCAATATATGTCTTCCACTCCTTTTATTAATTTATTTCTAAGTATTTTATTCTTTTTGATGCTTTTATAAATTGAATTTTCCCCTTAATTTTGTTTCTGGGTTGTTCATTTCAAGGATATAGATATACAACCGATTTTTACGTAGTGATTGTGTATCCTGCAATCTTGCTGAGCATGTTTATTAGTCCAAATAGTTTTTATGATGGATTCTTTAGAATTTTCTGTAGGTCATCTCTTGTGTCATCTGCAAACATAGTTTTAGTTCTTCCACTCCAGTTTGGGTACCTTGTATTTATTTTCTTTTATTATTATTATTTTTTTCCATATTTGCACTAGCTCAAACCTCCACCACAAATGGAACAGAAGTAGAAAGAGTGAACATCCTTTTTTGTTCCTGATCCTGGAGGAAAGCACCCAGTTCATTAAGTACAATGTTAGCTGTGAGTTTTTCATAGATGCCATTTATGAGGTTCAAGAAAGGGATACATATAGAGGCAGAAAAACTAATATGTTGAAACACATGAAGATGATGGTTATGTAGATCAAAAACAGTGAAATGCTGGCAATTTCAGAGTCCAAACCAATATAAGGAACAGCAAAGAAAATAATAAATGTGAAATTCAAGATACTGGTTACTTCTGGGACAGAGAGAGGGTGATTAGACTGGGAGGCCCTACAGGGGGATTCTAAGATGATTGTAAATGTCCATTTTCCAATTTAGGCACTGAGTATATGTGTTTTTATTGTATGAATATTCTATAAGAACTTCAGATATATTACACACAATTTTACATATATTTCACAAATAAAATTGAAAGAATATTTTTCATATGCCGTATTTTAAATACCTTCTAGCATTAAAAGTATGGTTTCAAAATGTAGAACTCATCATTATTTCACAAAGATCTTGTTAACGATACTTTTCCTAGGGACCTATCCCCACAGTTCAGAGACAGTAGTCCTTGAATGAGGTCCAGGAACCTGCAGCTTTAACAAAGGCCCAAAATGCTGCAGGTAATTTAAGGACATCATTGGGTGAACCACTCACTAGCAGAGGCCTTGAATGCCAGTTTGGGAGCTGTCCCTAGAAGTGGTGCTGAACATAATGGAACTCAGGGATGAGCAGAGCAGGGGGCTCTCTGGGCATTCACTTAATTTTCCAGGAAGTCATCCATTCTCAACATGAATTCTCTCCTTAGTGTAATAATAATACCCAATAAAAGCAAACTTTCTCCTAGCTTCTCTATAGTATCATAATTGACTCCTCCGATACATGGCAGACCCCTTCTAAGACTGCAGCAATATTAGCTTTATTCAAACACATTTAATGTGTGGATTTCACCTGAAAAAGAATCAGAAACAGAAAGCGTGACTCAAGGTAAAAAGGAAAAATTCATTGTCATTGCTAGCAAATAATTAGTGAGAAGGAATCATAGCAAATCAACTGTCAGGAAAAGATAATTCACCTTAGCTTGAATGCCCAATAATTATGTATTAGATTATATTGCTAGATTCACTTAAAATGCTGATACGTACTTAAATTAAGGTAAGCAATGATAACTGCTAAAGCAAGTCTTATAAAATGTGTGAAAGCAAAAGGTTTTAATAGCAAAGAATATAGGGCAAGATAAGGAATACAATGATACTAGCCTAATTTCATTGAGTACTTCCTGTACCCAATGGGCTCCCCTCACACTACTGAGCCCAAATCTCTGAGAATAGGCTAAGGAGTCTGTTATTTAACAAGTTCTCCAGTTCTTACACTCATTAAGGTTGGAGGACAGCTTTTCTAGATGATTGGTCAAATGCACTCATAATAGTCCCATTCTCCTCACAAAAGAATAGTTTAACAAGGGGCTTGTACATCCTAATTCAGGTGTATAAGCTATGAAATGATGTATTTTTAATGACTCATTGGAAACATCACCTCTTCATTAAAAAACAAAAAACATGAAGTCATAGTCAGCTTTCTGGGATATGATGCCTGTAAGTGATGAAGCCATCTGGTGACCTTGAGAGAAACCAGTCATAGTATGCAACCAATCAAATGTCGCAAAGCTAGAAGAGAGCAAATTTAGATTCCATGTTGAAATACTGTTATTCACTATGGTATACGATGTTTGTAGCAAAAGATTTGAAAGCAGGAACACAGATATTTGTATATCAATGTTCGTTGCTGCACTATTCATAATAGCTATAAGGTGGAAACAGGCTAAATGTCCATCAACTGATGAATGGATACACAAAATATCATACATACTATGAAATACTACTCAGCCATAAAGAGAAATGAAGTCCTAATACATACTACAACATAGATGAACCTTGAAAACATTATGCTGAGTGAAATGTCAGCCCCGCTTATGTGAAATACCTAGAATAAGCAAGTGTATAAAGTGAGAAGTTTATTAGTGGTTACCAGGGCCATTAAGGATGAAAAAAGAAAGGGAGACTCATTGCTTAGGGGACACCGAGTTAAGGGTGATGAAAAAACTGTGAAAATGGATAGTGGTGATGGTTGAATAACATGAAGAATGTAATAAATGTCACTGAAAGGTACAACTAAAAAATGTATAAATGGCAAATGTTTTGATAAATATATATCTACCAAAAATAAAAACAATAAATCAACATTTTAACGTACTGAATGATCAAAGTAAAAATTGTGACAACAGAAGTGTGCAAGTAAATATGCACACACATATGTAAAAATTATTTTAAATTAATAATAAACAAAAAATATCTCAATGTAAAAAAAAAACTTGTTACTGGAAGATTCTAAGATTCTGATTCACCAAGCATTCTTTCACTTTGACTCATTATAAAAGCACAAGCCTAAGGCAGATGATACAACTAAGAAAAAGAAGATGTTCTCCAGAAGAGTTTCTGCAAGGCCCCCTTCATGTCTCTGTTCCTCAGGCTGTAGATAAAGGGGTTCATCATTGGAGGGACCACAGTGTACATCACTGAGGCTACTGCTAAGTTCTTAGAAGAATGAGTAACTGCAGAACTAATGTAGACTCCAAAAGCTGTTCCATAGAATAAGAAAACCACTGACAGGTGAGACCCACAGGTGGAGAAAGCTTTACACATTCCCCCAGCTGATGGCATGCTCAGAATGGAAGAGACAATTTAAATGTAAGAGAAAATAATCCCAAGGAGAGGAACACTACCCAATACGCTAGTTATTAAATATACCAGGATGTCATTGATGAGGGTATTGGAGCAGGCAAGTTTGATGACCTGAACAAGTTCGCAGAACAAGTGAGGGATTTCCAGGTCTGCACAGAAGGACAGACGCAGCACCATCAGACTGTGAAGCAGGGCATCCACCAAACTAATAAACAAGGAGAGGAGAATCAGCAGGCCACAGAGGTAAGAGTTCATGATGACTGTGTACCTCAGTGGATGGCAGATGGCCACATAGCTGTCATAGGCCATTGCTGCAAGGAGAAAATTTTCTACACCTGCAAACATCAGAACAAAGCAAGCCTGGGTGAGGCAGCCTGTGTAACTGATGGACTTGCTTTGTGTCTGGATGTTCACCAGCATCTTGGGGACTGTGGTGGTGCTGAAACAGATGTCAGTGAAGGACAAGTTGGAGAGGAAAAAGTACATGGGGGTGTGGAGGTGGGAGTCTGAGCTGATGGCCAGGATAATGAGCAGGTTGCCCAACACAGTGACAAAGTACAAGGTGAGGAATAGTCCAAAGAGGAGGGGCTGCAGTTCTGAATCCTCTGAGAGCCCCAGGAGGAAGAATGCTGCTACACCCGTTTGGTTTTCTGATGCCATGTTGTTGATGAGTCTGATGATAGAAGTGATAGAACATATAACAGATTTACAAGAATTGTGTATTTCAGAGAAATTCTAGCATCTATATTGTGAAACTAAGTGAATACTACAAATCTTTCTTCTCTCTGTCCCTCTCTTCCCTTTTCTTTTCCTTTTCCCTTTCCCTCTTCGTCTTTCTCTCCCTTCACCTGCCTCTGTCCCATCCTCTCTCCCTTCCTTCCTCCTGTTTTCTCTCTATTCTTCTCTCTCTTCCATCACCACATCTTCCAAAAATCTTTCACTTGAGTAAAGTCACAAGTGGTCTCCCTGGTTTTAAGGATCCTTTACTCTCTGAGCAAATAGGTAGTATCTTTGTGTTTATTGTATATCTACTATTTTTTCACATTGTGCCAACTAACAGGAATAAAGTAGAAAAAAATACATGGCTTTTTCCTTGGGAATTTTCCTAAGCCTTCAAACTAGCACAAAAACAAACTCTACATCTATGTTTTTAGAGCAGTGGTTCTCAAACTCCTCTTTTCATCAGAATCAGCTGAAGAACTTGTTAAGTCACACCCTCAGAGTATTGAATTCAGAATTTGGGGTCTAAGGCTTTAAACTTTTTCTTTCTAACCATTTCTCAAATGCTACTGTTGCAGGTCTGGGGATCACACTCTGAGTTTCACTGTTCTAGAGCGTCAACCATTGTGGCCCATGTATAATAAACTCATATTCAGGGAAGAATAGATTTGATGTACCTCAAGAGGAGATGGCGACCTGGCTCGCCATGCTCTGCTGAGGGAGCTGGCCAGGAGTTCAATCCCATGACTCAACTAAGCTTTTTCATTTTCAGTTGTTCCTCAAAATCTATCCTTTATATTTTTATTTCCATTTAAATGTTCCATCGTTTAGGTTCTCATTGCTTGTCATGGATTGAATTGTGTCCCCCCAAAATATGTATCAATTTGGCTATGCCATGATTCCCAGTATTATGTGAATGGCCACCATTTTGTTATCTGATATAATTTTCCCATGTATTGCAAATATCCTATTATTATGATGTTAATGAGATGGATCAGCAGCAGTTATGTTGATGAGATCTACAAGATTAGATTGTCTTAAGCCAGTCTCTTTTGAGATATAAAAGAGAGAAATGAACAGAGAGATGTGGGGACCTCATAATACCAAGAAGCAAGAGCCAGGAGAATAGCACATCCTTTGTATCTGGGGTTTCTGCACTGAGAAGCTCCTAGGCCAGAATAAGATTGATGACAAGGGCCTCCCTCCAGAGCCAACAGTAAGAGAAAGCCTTACCCTGGAGCTGATGCCCCGAATTTGGACTTCTAGCCTACTAGACTGTGAGAGAATAAACTTCTGCCTATTGAAGCCATCCACGTGTGCTATTTCTTTTATAACAGCACTAGATGACTAAGACATCCCTTGTTATTATTGTTTTAATTAATAGTATCATCAGAAAGCATAGTAATAAACATCATAATTATTATAAACCGCTATCATTACCAACACTAACACTGATCTCTGATTATTGGCAGGCGTAGTTTTCAGGATTTACTATACTACCTGTTTTTATTCTCACAATGGACATATGAATAAGGTGCTCCTATTATCTCACGTTTTATCCATGACCTCGTGTAAAGGAAAAAGAAAAGTGAAGTTGCAGATACAAAGTACATGGTACTCTGCAAAGAGGTAAAAACAGGATTTGAATTCCGGCTGCCAGAACTTGAAGCTGACCTTATATGACCACTGTTTTGTGGTGATATAATCTCTGAGTAGGGCAGGACAAGGCATCCTGAAGGGTCAGCAAATTCTATTACTTGCCTCTTGAAATCTTTCACCTGAATTAAAACCACGTGCTTTCCCTGGTATTTGAGGTCACTTGCTCTCTGACCACATAGGTAGTATCCAACAGGTGACAGAATCAAAACAGGACCCAAACTCAGGACGTGATGTCAACCTACAATGTACTGGCTGAAACCTTAAGCTTAACAGCTGTTATGAAATGAGATTTCCTTTTCTTCCAGTTATTTGAAGATTGAAATATTATTCTCATAAGTTGATATATACCCATTGCAGGTGAGTTGATTTCCACTCATTGTGATCCTATAAGACAGAACTGCCACATAGAATTTCCAAGGCTGAAAACTTAATAGAAGCTGACTGCCATGTCTTTCTCCTGTGGGGAAGCTGGTGTGTTCAAACTGCCAACTTTTGGTTAGCAGCTGAGTGCTTAATCACTGCACTAACAGGGCACCCAGGTGATATGCAGCATATTTTTTTTTGCCCAAAGCTCAAGAATGGGAGGAAGGAGGAAATGCATGAGCCTTGAAAAAACTGGAGAAAAAAAAGCAACAATTTTTTTAGTGTGTTCAAAGCAGGATCTTGACATCTCTACTTTTTAACAATTTTAAAAGATCTTTTGCAGCAGATTTCTCCAATGAAATACATCATTTGATTTCTTGACTGCTGCTTCCATGGATGTTGATTGTGGTTCCAAGTAAATGAAATCCTTGACAACTTCAATCTTTTCTCCACTTATCATGATGTTGTTTTTCGACCCAATGTGAAAATTTTTGTTTTCTTTATGTTGAGGTGTAATCCATACTGAGTGCTGTAGTCTTTGATCTTCATCTGTAGGTGTTTCAGCCCTCTTCACTTCCAGCAAGCAAGGTTGTGTCATCTGTACATTGCTGATTATTAATTCATCTTCTTCCAATCCTGATGCTGCATTCTTCTTCATAAAGTCACCTTCTCAGATTAAATGATCAGCACACAGATTGAACAGGTATGGTGAAAGGATACAATTCTGACACACACCTTTTCAGATTTTAAACCATCAAGTATTCCCTCATTGTATTCGAACAAAAGTCTCTTGGTCTATGTACAGTTCCACAAAAGCACAATTAAGTGTTCTGGAATTCCCATTCTTCCCAGTGTTATCCGTGATTTCTTAGGATCCACACATTTATTTGAATGTGTTTGCATTGTCAATAATAATAATAATAAAAGAAGGTAAAAGTCTTTCTAGTATTCTTTGCTTTCAGTCACGATCAATGCTACATAGACAATGATATCCCTGGTTCCACGTTCTCTTCTGTATCCAGCTTGAATTTCTGGCAATTCCTTGTCGATGTACTCCTGCAATGGTTTTTTTAATTATCTTCAGCAAAATTTTACTTGTGTGTGATGTTAATCATATCATTTGATAATTTCCACATTCTGTTATGTCACCTTTCTTTGGAATGGGCACAAATATGGATATCTTCCACTCGATTGGTCAGGTAGCTGTCTTCCCAATTTCTTGGCAAAGATGAGTACTTCCAGCATTGGATACATTTGTTGAAACATCTCAATTGGTATTCTCTCAATTCCTAGAGCCTTGTTTTTCACCAATGCCTCAGGGTACCTTGGACTTCTTCCTTCAATAGTATCAGTTCTTGATCATATGCTACCTCCTGAAATAGTTCAACATCAACCAATTCTTTTTGTACAGTGACTCTGTGTATATCTTCCATCTTCTTCTTATGGTTCCTGCATCGTTCAATATTATGCCCATAGAATTCTTCGATATTGCAAGTTGAGGACTGAATTCTTTCTTTAGTTCCTTCAGTCTGAGAAATGTCAATCCTGTTCTTCCCTTTTGGTTTTCTAACTCCAGGTCTGTGCACATTTCATTATACTATTATACTTGGTCATCTCGAGCTTCCCTTTGGAATGTTTTGTCCAGCTCTTTGACTTTATTGTTTCTTCCATTTGATTTAGCCACTCTAAATTCAAGAGCAAGTTTAAGAGTCAAGAGCAAGTTTTGGTCTTTTCTTTTGTGCCTGTCTTTTTAATTACCTTTTGCTCTCTTCAATTATGATGTCCTTCCACAACTCATCTGGTCTTCAGTTATTAGTGTTTGAAGTCTTAAAAAGGAAAGGTGCCACTTAGAGGACTAAGGTGTGCCTGACTCAAGCCATGTTAATCTCAATGGCCTCATGTGCATGAGAAAGCTGGACAATGAAAACAGAAGGCCAAAGAAGAATTGGTGTGTTTAAATTATAGTGTTGGGAAATAATATTGAATATACCATGGACTGCCAGAAGAAGAACAAATCTACCTTGAAAGGCCTACAGCCGGAATGCTCCTTAGAAGCAAGGATGGCAAGACTTTGTCTCACGTACTTTGGACATGTCGTCAGGAGGGACCAGTCCCTGCAGAAGTACATAATGCTTGGTAAAGTAGAAGATCAGCAAAAAAGTGGAAGACACTCAGTGAGATGGATTGACATGGTTACCACAACAATGGGCTCAAACAATAGCAACAATTGTGAGAAATGTGTGGGGGTGGGCAGTGTTTTGTTCTGTGTAGTACATAGGGTTGCTATGAGCCAGAACTGAGCCCATGGCACCTAATAACAACAGCAAGCAGAATCCTAAAATGAGAAAGATACAATCTAACAACACAAACATCTAGGCTGCTTGACAGGAGGGTCCCAACAGTAGTAGAAAATTGAGGAACATTGTCAAGTCAGCCTTAAAGGAGAAAAAAACACAGAGCAAAGTATACCTGGACACTTCAAATGCTTATATAATTGTGGTACTTAAAAAATGTAATCAATACAAATTGCTTAGCAGGAAGCCTGGAACCTGGTGAGTGTGAAGTACTATTTAAGATTATCATGATAATTGAATAAGATAATGTAACTTTATTGTTTTAGAAATTTCTTACCTTGTCACACACAACAGTGTATGAAATAAACACATATATACTCTTTTCTGTTTAACTGCCGTTCACACTTTTACACATAAATCAATGGAAAAGGAAACCATTCAATTTCAAAAGTAATGGCACAATTAATATCTATTAATAAGTTATTACTCCTAAATTTATTTTCTCATTTCTTTACTCCCTTCCCATATAGCCCACAGTGATCTCTTCCTCCCTTCCTTTCTCCCTTTTTATGGCAGACGATGGAAATAATCCCATGCAGCTCAGTAGCTTCATTGATTCCCTATTCCTTTTATGTTGTGACTTAGCATCTCCATTGTAAAATTAACAGATGTTAGAAAAAGAAATACTGAAAATGAATCATGGAATTTTGGATCTTCTTTCCTTCTGTAGCTGGTTGGGTCCCATCGAAGCCTGAGTCAGGAAACATTGGGCACTGCCTTGTGTGGGAATCTCAAGGTTGTGTACTAAGATCAACTCTAGGACACTTCCATTTCCTATGTTAAGATGAGACCCTTGAGAATATCTGGATCCCTAAAACCAGGTAAGAGTTAACTGACTATGTCCTTGATGCATTTGCCAATTATTCATATGAACCAATGCTTTAGAAAAAGTCTGTGAAGGAAAACTACAAAACACTACTGCAAGAAACCAAAGGAGATCTACATAAATGGAAAGATATATCATGCTCATGGATAGGTAGACTCAACATTGTGAAAAGGACAATTCTACCCAAAGTTATTTACAAATACAATACAATACCAATCCTAATACCAACAACATTCTTTAAAGAGATGGAAAAAACTTATCATTAACTTCATATGGAAAGGGAAGAAACCCCATAAAGCACAACCAACTAGGTACTGATTGTCAAAACAGCCTGGTACTGGTACTGGTACAATGACAGATACATTGACCAATGGAACAGAATTGAGTACCCAGATGTAAATTCACCCACCTATGGTCACCTGATCTTCGACAAGGGCCTAAAGTCCATCAAATGGGGAAAAGACAGTCTTTTTAACAAATGGTGCAGGCAAAATTGGATGTCCATCTGCAAAAAAGTGAAACAGGACCCACACCTCACACCATATACAAAGAAAAAAAAAACTAACTCAAAATGGATCAGAGACATAAATAAAAAGCCTAAAACTATGAAGCTCATAAAGGAGAAAAAAGAAAAAGATCAACACTAGAGGCCCTCACACATGGCCTTAACAAGATACAAACCACAACCAACAACACACAAAGTCCAGAAGATAAGCTAGATAACTGGGATCGTCTAAAAATGAAATACTTATGCTCATCAAAATAATCCTCCAAAAGAGTAAAAAGAGAGTCTACAAACTGGGGGGAAAAAATGTGGCTATTACAAATCAGACAAAATTTTAATCCCTAAAATTTACAAGAATATACAACACCTCTACAACAAAAAGACAAAATTATCCAATTAAAAAATGGGCAAAGGAAACAAACAGACACTTCACCAAAGAAGACATTCAAGCAGCCAACAGACACATGAGGAAA
This sequence comes from Loxodonta africana, assembly GCF_030014295.1. Taxonomy (NCBI): domain Eukaryota; kingdom Metazoa; phylum Chordata; class Mammalia; order Proboscidea; family Elephantidae; genus Loxodonta; species Loxodonta africana. Next base: position 20,743,789 of record NC_087344.1, read on the forward strand.
TGCTTGCGATCACTAGCCATTAGAGAAATGCAAATCAAAACCACAATGAAATACCATCTCACCCTGGCATTACTGGCATGAATTTAAATAAATAAATAACAGGAAATAACAAATGTTGGAGAGGTGGTGGGGAGATCGGAACTCTTATGCAGTACTGGTGGGAATGCAAAGTGATGCAACCATTTTGAACAACAATATGGCTCCTCCTTTGAAAGCTGGAAATAAAAATACCATATGATCCAGCAATCCTACTCCTAGGAATATATTCTAGAGAAATAAGAGTTGTCACACGAATAGACATATGCACACCCATGTTCATTGCAGCATTGTTCATAACAGCAAAAAGACGGAAATAACCTAGATGCCCATCAACAGATGAATGGATAATCAAAGTGTGGTACATACACACAACGGAATATTACACAACAATAAAGAACAATGATGAATCTATGAAGCATCTCATAACATGGATGAATCTGAAGGACATTATGCTGAGTGAAATAAGTCAATCACGAAAGGACAAATATTATATGAGACCACTAGTGCAAAAACTCATGAAAAGGTTTACACACAAAACGAAACAATCTTTGATGGTTATGAGGGAGGGGAGGAATAGGGATGGAAAAACACTAAATAGGCAATAGATAAGCAGCAACTTTGGTGAAGGCTAAGTCAGTACAAAATACTGGGGAAGCCAGCACAACTTGTACAAGGCAAGATCATGGAAGCTCCATAGACACATCCAAACTCCCTGAGGTATCGAATTGCTGGGCTGAGGGCAATGGGGACCATGGTCTTGGGGAACATCTAGCTCAATTGGCATAACATATTTTTTTTTTAGTTTATAAAGAAAATGTTCTACATCCTACTTTGGTGGGTAGTGTCTGGAGTCTTAAAAGCCTGTGAGCAGCCATCTAGGATACTCCACTGGCCTCACCCCCTTGGGAGCAAGAAAGAATGAAGAAAGCTAAGGATACAAGGGAAAGATTAGTCCAAAGGACTAATGGACCACATCTACCATGGCCTCCACCAGACTGAGTCCAGTAAAACTAGATGGTGCCTGGCTACCACCACTGACTGTTATGACAAGGATCACAATAGACAGTCCCGGACAAAGCTGGAGGAAAATGTAGAACAAAATTCTAACTCAAAAAGAAAGACCAGACTTGCTGGCCTGACAGAGAATGGAGAAACCCTGAGAGTATGGCTCCCGGACACACTTTCAGCTCAGTAATAAAGTCATTCCTGAGGTTCCCCCTTCAGCCAAAGATTAGACAGTCCCTAAAACAAAATGAGACTAAAGGGGCACACTAGCCAAGGGGCAAGGACTAGAAGGCAGGAGGGAACAGGAAAGCTGGTAATAGGAAATCCAGGTTTGAGAAGGGAGAGTGTTGACATGTCGTGGGGTAGTTAATGTCATAAAACAATATGTGTACTAGCTGTTTAATGAGAAGCTACTTTGTTCTGTAAACCTTCATCTAAAGTACAACAACAAAAAAAGAAAGTGGCAAGTCAGACCTATCAGCTGACTGACAGAGCGAGGGAGACACAATCAGAGTTCAGGGCTACCAAGGCAGTCAGGACTTAAGAGCCCAAAATCCCAGAAAAAAAGGAACACAGAGAAATGAGCCTGACATTATGTGCTGCTATTTTCTTTCAGGAATGTGTTTTATTTCCTAGCTGCACAGAGTTAAGACACCCAAGTTGAAAAGGACACACAAGGGCTAAAAATAAACCCTGAGCTTGCTCAGCCTTCGCAGGCAGGAACTCTGGTAAACACTCCAAGCTTTCATTAATCAATGAGGATGAAATTCAATAGTCACCTTTTCAAGAGAAATGACTGGGCAGCGAAACTGAGAAGACTTTTGGAGTGGTGTCAATGTTGAATTTTTTGATCTGGGTGGTAGTTACATGACCATGTTTATTTTGCAAAAGTCATAAATATATTTGTAATTTGTATACTGTTCTGTATGTATGTTAAATGTTGATAAAGTAGAAAACCAGCATCACTTGCCATAAGAAAAAATGAAACATTGCTAACATACTAATAAAGGGGGACATTAAAAAAAAGAAAAAGTCTGAGAAAGTGTCTATTTCAAGGGTGAACAACTCATTAAGATTCTTATTTTTTTAGCTTAACTGCGCAAGGCAAAAAGTTCTGCTCCCTCCAACACAAACATCCAGGCTGTTTGACAGGAAGGTCTGGGCCCTAAGCATGAAAATAAAAAATCATAATAGCATCAATTAATTGGTGTAAGGTTTGGACTCACACACAACTAATTTTAATCCAGTATCTTTTTTTAATCCAGTTTTTTTTTTTTTTATCAAAAAGGATTTTTTAGAACTCTGAGAACATTGTATAATGGGAACCATCATAAAACCTTATAGCAATTGGCAAGGATGAAAAACGAATAGACAAAAGCATCAAAGCACAGTGTTCAAAATATAACAACCACTAAGTATTTCCCATTGCGATTTGTTCTGCATGGGCACAGCATGATGGTTCATTACAGAAGGGAGTAATTGGTGCATCAAAATCGGGGGAGAGTAGAGAGAGAAAGAACATCTTTACCAAGATAACTGCAAATTTTAGGGAGGAACAGACATGCTAAAACTTCACTGGGACTCCTGCTCGTGTAAAAAAGCAGGGGAAAGAAAGGACCCAAATGAATATGAATGATATCAATGTTCATTTGTAATGGACATTTTATAAAATATATAGCAATTAAAATGAATAAATTAGACACAGATACACCAACCCAAATAATAAAAACTCAGAAGAGAAAAGCACCTCATATAAAATTACATCTATAGTAATGGAAAATTTAAATAAGTTTTAAAATTACATACACATAAATTTACACTTTTAATTATGAAACATTTCAAGCATACTGAGAAGCACAGAGAAAAATAATAAAAGCCTATTTTTGCACCAGTTTGAACCATCTAATTAAAGCCAACTTCACTGAACAATTCACGTAGAAATTGTTGACAGGAAACCTAAATTGCTATTTAAATCTTTACCAAAAATAAAATAAAATATTATTTAAAAAAAATGCTGCCATGCTTCCACTGAGAATTTTTTAAAATAAAATAATGCGTACTTATTTGAAATCCTCTTTTATTTTTATACATTCTCAATATTTTTACCTCCCCCAGGGAAATTGCTACACAGAACTTGGTATGCATTAGTCACCTGTGTTTTCAATACATATATTATGATTCTATCCATAAAGAATGTATTTGTTTCGTCTTTGATAACTTTTTACAATACGATTGTTGCTTTAAAATAATACATGTGATGATGTGTCAGTATTGCTTTGGTTCATTAACCCCAGCTACCTTAAGATACTCCACTCTTTGATTACATCACAACTTAACCTTTTTCTGGCTGATGGGCATTGTCGTTGTGGTATACATGCACATGTACGGTTAAAATATACCAGAGACCAACCAAATTCAAGTCTGTGGTTGCCTGTTAGGAATGGAAGAAGGGAAATGGAGGGTGATATAAAGGGCATGTCTTTGTGCATTCTACTTAGTTACTTCAAAAAAAAAAAACAACTCTAATAGCAAAAGTCAGCATTTATTAATTCTGGAAACATTGATACATGAGTATTTGTCCTATTATTCTGTGCTGTGTTGTCTTTAAAATATTTAGTAGAACACTAGTAGACTTGGAATATAGCTTGTGGGGTCACCCTCATTCTCCACATCCTATCTGAGTCCTCATAACTCAGGAATTGGGTCAAGACCAAAGATCTTCCCTACTAAAGGGTGTTAAGACTCAGATACTGAACATAAGGAGAAGCTGACCACATGCCCTTGCCTCCTACCAAAGAACTAAAAGAAAATTTTAGAGAATTCTAAAGCATTCATAAAAACTGAGCAAGGACAGGTTTCTCTTGAGGAAGAAAAAAATCCCTGGAACTTCAGAGTCAGAGTAGATAGTTAGCAGAATGAGAGCTGATCAAGTACTGGAGCAAAGGTGCAAGGAAGCATGTCAAGAATATGATGAACAATTAGGCAGGGACCTCACAGACGATTCCATTCTGCTCCTCTTCTACCTGTACTCAACTCACTGCTGTCCAAATTAGGCCGATAGAAAAAAACCTCTCCCTATTTACAAAAGATAAACTTGGGGATGTTAGATTACCTTGGTGCCAGAACTAAAGAATGACATTCAGTTCGCCTCTGGAGGTTGAAGGATAAAAATGGAAGCTCTGTATTGAGGAAGCACAAGAGGCAAAGAGAAGGGCCAGGCAGGCTCCTGTGGAAAGTGTTGGTCCTTGGGACAAGGCTCAGGTGTGCTGCTACTTACCAGGGCAGGGCTGTAGAGTGGGTGGTCACAGGTAGACTATTTATAGTCTCTGTGGTCCTTGAGGGTTCAATATTCAAAGCATCTCATTAGTCAAACTCTTGCAAATCCTTATGGAGCAAGTCTCAGAGAGGGAAGAGCTTCATGTTGGCTGACTTCCTCATTCTAAGAGGTCAGGAATATGCATTGGTATGCATTACTTTCTCGTCCCTCCACCTCCTTCTTCTCACATCCACTTCAGATAACTTACAAACATGGGCACACCTCTATTCTGTAATTGATGCTAGTCTTCTTTCACAACATATGTTGAAAGAAACTGCTACCCTAACTACAATGACAGGAAGACTAACACCTCATTTAGGCTAAAAAAAAATAGTGTATTTATAAAGTGATATGAATTCCTGATATACATACAAGTGATAATACAGTGAATGTATCCTAAAAAATGAAAGCACCAACAACTATTTCTACATGTATTGCTCATTGGAGGTTTATCCGATTTCTACATATTATTTCAGCACTTTCTATTTTCTGTAATCAAAATCAGCTGAACACGTAGCAGACATTTTATTACCTTTTGAAAGTTTTACTACCAATGTTTTCAGTTTCAAATTAGTAACTTCAATATACATTTCTTTCCCACTATGGGTTGAGACTATTGCTCTTTGTTATCAACAATGTTGAAGTAGATTATGAATGATCAGATACCCAGTCAACATGACATACAACGTACCTTGGTGATTGTAACTGTTGCTTGGGGTGTGTTCCTTAAGACAGTAAACTTGTTTTTTGGTGACTGGTACATTACCATAATTAAGACCTGCAATTCTGATGCAGGGGTAGATACAACAGAGCTCTTGATCTGAAAAGAGAGCCTCACAAAAAAGACCAACACATAAATGGGCAGTTTATGTCTAAAATGGTATTACAAAGAATGGCTCCATTCTTTAATAAAAACAAAGGGCTCTCCAGAAATATCATAAATATATACTTCCCAAAAGAAGAAAAATAATGGGCTATAGCATGTGAAAGTCTCAACCTCATAATAAATATTATTATTTAATATTATGTAATAATATTTTATACCCACTAAATCATCACAATAAATGAAAATGCATTGTTGAAGAAGTCAAACACCAGGGACTTCTAAAGCCAAAAAAAAAAAAAACCCCAAACCCAGTGCCGTTGAGTCGATTCAACTCATAGCGACCCTATAGGACAGAGTAGAACTACTGCCCCACAGAGTTAACAAGGAGCGCCTGGGGGATTCAAACTGTCAGCCTTTTGGTTACAGCCGTAGCAATTGACCATTATGCCACCAGGGTTTCCGGGACTTCTAAAGGGAATTTAAGTTGATTCAATCACTTAGGAAAACCCTTTGGAACTACATGGAGGCAAACAGACCTTCACTATACCCAACAACATTACCCCAAGTATAAAACTCTTGCTCATTTGCACAAGGACATGTACGAAAATATTCAAACAACTTCATTCATAATAGCAAAAAACTAGTTCCACTGACATCAGAAGGAGGCTATTTTTTTTTAAATCACTACGCATAATGTAAAAATATACAGTATTGGAAATAAATGAATTAGTGCTACACCTGACAATAGGGTTGAACTTCAGAAGCACAATGGTGAGAGAGACTATCAAGACCTCATATTTATCTATTATGATTAAATTTTTAATAAGTTTTATAACAGGCACATTTATTTAATAAATCATCTACAGATTCATACAGCAGTGACATAAAGATGCTATTGAATACTTTGAAAATGTGAGATTGTAAAGCAAAAAATGATTAAATACTGAAAATTTCATAAAATACAACCTGAGAAAAAATCACACACACACAAAAAAGATAAAAACAGAATTCAGGATAATAGTTATCATTGGGAATTGGGAGGGTGATGTGACTAGATGACTGCAAGTGGAATCTATGGGGGTAGTAATGTTTTTTTTTTTCTTAATTCAGTGATGGGTATATGTGTTTTCATTATACTACTATTCTGTAAGAACTACAGATACATTTTATACATTACTTTGGATATGATTTTTTTTATTGTGGTGAAAATAAACATAAAATTCACCATCTCAACTATTTCTATGTGTACAGTTCAGTGACACTGATTACTTTTTTCAAGTTGTACAACCATTATCATGACCATTTTCCAATACATTCCACCACTTTTGACATAACCTCAATGCCCCCTAAGCAAAAACTTCCCCTTCCCCTGGTAACAACTAATAATCTTTCCTTTCTATGTATTTGCTTATTTCATATAAGTGAGATCATACAGTATTTTTCCTTTTGTCACTGACCCATTTCACTCAATATAATGTTTTCAAGGTTCATCCATATAGCAGCATGCATCAAGACTTCATTTTTCTTTATGGCTGAGTCATATTCCATTTTATGCATATACCACATTTCATTTATCTATTTATCTATTGATGGACATTTCTACCCTTTGGCTATTGTGAGAAGTGCTCAACAAACATTGATGTATAGGTTATATAGACATTTTAACGAGTTGAGGAAAGGTCTTTTATATTCCAGATTATAAATATATTCTCCCATGTTCTTCTAATATTAATGCCTGATTGTCAGATTTCATGGTACATGAGAATTTTCAAAAAGTGCTTCAGGAGTCTCTTCCTTCAGGTGTCTCCCCAGAGATTCAAAGTCAGTAATTTTTGGATAAGGTCCAGGACCCTGCAGTATGGACAAGTGTCTCAGGTGACTAGGGTCTTCGGTGTTCTGTGGACATCAGTGTATGAAGGTCTGCACTAGAAAATACCTTGAGTGCGTTGTGGGGAGCTGTCCTCTAGCTTGATTGAAAACTACTGATAATTATTACAATGAGGATAAACAAATATAACCACAGAAGCAAGTGTTAAAAATATGTGAGACCCAAATTATTAGAAGACTTACGAATATAGGCCATACCTGGAACACAATAATACTATTTAAGTTTTATTGAATATTTACTATTGTGCCAGACATTTTTTGTAAGTACTCCTTATGATTATGGGGATTAATGTCCCAACAGGAATTATACTTCAGATGGTCAGTCTAAGATTTTCACACTAACCATTTTTCCCCACACCGGGTATTAGACTGAGAAGGGGCATATGATCCTACTCTCAGTCATGAGATGGGAAGGAATATCTCTAGATGATTCCATGGGAAGGTCTATTACAATACACCCAGTAAAGGACAGTAAGTTTTCTCTCTGGGCAACATGTGTGGGTATAACACCTGCATCTGCTGCAGCAATCAGATGATGAGGGGAACAAGTTCTAGGATGGAACCACTTCATGGGAGACTACATACAGTGCTTGTGTCCTGTTCTTGTGCATTCTCTATCTGTGAAGTCTTTTCCTTTTCATGAAAATTAACTCTTTGTATTGTTCGAGCACATTAGAGTCAGGATTTATATATCCTTATTGGATCTGGTGGGGCAGTGGTTAAGAGCTTGGCTGCTAAAGAAAAGGTCAGCAGTTCAAATCCACCAGCCACTCCTTGGCATCCTTATGGGGCAGTTCTGGTCTGTCCTATAGGGTCGACACGAGTCAGAATTGACTTGACAGCAACAGGTTTGGTATAGTTTTTGTTTTACTAGAATTGAAGACTTCCACATACAGGAAGCTCAAATACCTCAAAATCATCTCAAGCCAATTGAGATCACCTAATTAGCCAATTCTATAGATGACGCCCACCACACATCAGTCAGTTTGTTGTGCTGTGGTGGCTTGTGTGTTGTTGTGATGCTTGAAGCTATGCAACTAATATTTCAAATATCAGCAGGGTCACCCATGATTGACAGATTTCAGCAGAGCTTCCAGACTAATACAGATTAGGAAGAAGGACCTGGTGATCTACTTCTAAAAAACAAATAGCCAGTGAAACCTCATGAAAAGCAGTGAGACATTGTCTGATATAGTGCTGGGAGATGAGCCCCTCAGGTTAGAAGACACTCAAAATACAACTGGGGAAGAGCTGCCTCCTCAAAGTAGAGTTGACCTTAATGACTTGAATGGAGTCAAGCTTTTGAGACCTTCATTTGCTGATGTGCCACTACTCAAAATGAGAAGAAACAGTCGCAAACATCCATTAATAATCAGAAAATGGAATGTACAAAGTATTAATCAAGGAAAATTGGAGTCATCAAAAATGAAAAGGAAAGCATGAGGATTGATATCCTGTGCATTAGTGAGCTGAAATGGACTAGTATTGGCCATTTTGAATTCAACAATCACATGGTCTTCTATGCCGGGAATGACAAATTGAAGAGGAATGGCATCACATTCATCATCAAATAAAACATTCCAAGACATATTCTGAAGTACAGCGCTGTCAGTGAGAACATAATATCCATACACTTACGAGGAAGATCAGTTCATATGACCATTATTCAAATTTATGCACCAACCACTAATGCAAAGATGAGGAAATTGAAGATTTTTTACCAACTTCTGCAGTCTGAAATTGATCAAACATGCAATCAAGATGCATCGATAATTACAGCTGAATGGAATGTGAAATTTAGAAACAAAGAAGATGGATCCATAATTGGAAACATGGCCTTGATGATAGAAACTATACTGGAGCTTGCATGATAGATTTATGCAAGACCAATGATTTATTCATTGGAAATATCTTTCTTCAACAACATAAATGGTGATTATACACGTGAACATCACAATATGGAAAACACAAGAATAAAATTGAGTACATCTGTGGGAAGAGACAATAAAAAGCTCAATATCATCTGCCAGAACAAGACCAGAAGACTACTGCAGAACAGACCATCCATTGCTCATATGGAGTTCAAGATGAAGCTGAAGAAAATTAAAACAAGTCAGTGGGAGCCAAAGAACAACCCTAAGTATCTCACACCTGGATTTGGAAACTATTTCAAGAATATATTTGACACATTGAACACTAAAGACCCAAGATCAGACGAGTTGCAGGATGACATCAAAAACATCATTCATGAAGAAACCAAAACAGTCATCAAAAATACAGAAAAGACCAAAATGGCTGTTAGAAGAGGCTCTGAAACTAGCTCTTGAACTTAGAGTAGCTAAAGCAAATGGGAGAAATAATCACATAAAAGGATTGAACAAAAGATTTCCAAGAGCAGCCTGAGAAGACAAAGTATTATAAAGAAATAGGCAAAGACCTGGAGTTAGAAAACCAAAATAGAAGAACAGGATTGGCATTTATCAAGCTGGAAGGACTGGAGAAAAGATTCACGACTTGAGTTTCAGTTTTGAAGTATTCTATGGGCAAAATATTGAAAGACGTAGGAAGCATTGTAAGAAGATGGAAGAAATACACAGATTCATTGTACCAAAAAGAATTGTCCATGTTCGATGGCTTCACCAGGTAGCATATGCTCAAGAACTGATGGTATTGAAGGAAGAAGTTCAACCTGCACTGAAGGTATTGATGAAAACAAGGCTCCAGGAATTGACAGAATACCAATTGTGATGCTTCAACAAACGGATGCAGTGCTGGAGGTGCTCACTTGTCTATGCCAAGAAATTTGGAAGACAGCTACTAGGCCAACAGAGTGGAAGAGATTCTTATTTGTGCCCATTTCAAAGAAAGGTGACCCAACAGAATGTGGAAATTATTGAACAATATCCTTATTATCACACATAAGTAAAATTTTGTTAAGGTATCAAAATTTTTACAAGCTGGATTCAGAAGAGAAAGTGGAACGTGGTATCAGGTGGATCTTGGATGAAAGCAGAGAATTCCAGAAATACCTTTGTTTTATTGACAATGCAAAGGCATTCTACTGTGTGGATCATAAAATAATACAAATTACATTTTGAAGAATGGGAATTACAGAACAAATAATCGTCTCATGCGGAACCTATACTTAGACCAAGAAGCACTCATAAGAACAGAACAAGGGGATACTGCATGGTTGAAAATAAGGAAAAGTGTGTGTCAGGGTTATATCCTTTCACAATTATTATTCAATCTGTATGTTGAGCAAATAATGTGAGAATTGGACTATACAAAAAACACAGCATCAGGATGGAAGGAAGACTGATTTAACAACCTGCTACATGCAGATGACACAACCTTGTTTGCTTGAAAGTGAAGAGGACTTAAAGCACTTACTAATGAAGTTCATAGGCTACAGCCTTCAATATGGACTACACCTCCACATAAACAAAACAAACAAACAAAAAAATCCTCACAACCAGACTAAAAGTAACATCCCAATAAATGAAAAAAATACTGATGTTGTCAAGGATTTCAGTTTACTTGAATCCACAATCAATACCCTTGGAAGCGACAGTCAAGAAATCAAATGACATTGCATTGGGCAAATCTGCTGCAAAGACCTCTTTCAAGCATTGGAAAGCAAAGATGTTACTTTGAACATTAAGGTGCACCTGAAACAACCCATCATATTTTCAATCGTCTCGTATGAAAGCAAAACCGGGACAATGAATAAGGAAGACCAAAAAAGAATTGACACATTTGAATTATGGTTTGGGCAAAGAATATTGAATATACCATGGACTACCATAAGAAGGGACAAGTGTGTCCTGGAAGAAGTACAGAGTGTTCCTTCGAAGCCAGTATGCCAAGACTTCATCTCACATACTTTGGACATGTTATCAGGAGGGACCAGTCCCTGGAAAAGGATATCATGCTTGGTATGACAGAGGGTCAGCATAAAAGAGGAAGACCCTAGACAAAATGGATTGACACAGTGGCTACAACAATGGGTTCATACATAGAAAGGATTGTGAGAATGTCACAGAACTGGACAGTGTTTCACTCTGTTGTGTATAAGCTTACTATGAGTTGGAATGAACTCGATGACATCTAACATCAAAGAACAGCTTATCATTGAGCCCAAGTACCCTCTCTCTGTGAATTCTTGTCTTCACAACACTCGCATTAAATTGATAACTTATTATGAGCACAATGTTAAGAAATTCTTGATGTTATTAATACAATACAATTATGTTGTAAACTAGGATTTTAAATCAGGTAGTATTAAAATTTAAGCTTATAATGTGGAGGCAGTAGTACATTTAGATCTAGGCAAAAGGAGTCCTTACGCTGGGCCCCAGCTCTAGAGGCCCTCTGGATCTCATAAACATTCAAAAAAATAAATTTATTAAAAAATATGGGAGTCTCGAGCACTTCGAACACTTGTAATCTTGTATGACTCATAATCTTACAGTTCCACTCTTGAGATTTATAATAACACCCAGGCCCCTCACAAGAATTTTTCATCAATTTTGGTCTGTCATTGAGACAAAGGTGACTGTGCCTAACTGCCACACTGCTCTATGGGCTGTGATGCTGAGGACAGCAGTGAGAGATTATGTTCCAGAAACCAGGGAGAATTTGAATGGTGGAAATAGTCAAGTAAAAACAAACACGAATTAGTTTGTCAAATCCTTCCTCTCAAACGGCATTAATGTTTAGTTTTTGTAAAGTTTCTTTTCCCAGTAGTGCTGAGTATCCTCTTCATGTTTCAATAGATGTTGCACGGGTACTCACATGAAACTTAACATTTGCAACCATTGCACATTCTGCAATACTATTTTACTTCTAAATCTGTACATATACAGGATGTAATATACATGAAACAGTATTATTTATTTACTGTAATAGTCTAGATAATGCTTTTAAAAAGGTATATGATAAAATTAAAAACATTTGTAATTTTTTTCTGCAATAATAACTTACCATTTATAATCCATTACAATGTGCACATGTGATATATAAATTCATGCCTAATTTCTGGGTCACAATGTGAATTTAAAACTTCTCATTGATAGTTTCAATTACTGCCATCTGAGCGAAGTTCCTCCAAATTGATTTTAATTTTTAACAACTTTATTGAGATATAAATCAAATGCCATACAATTTGCCAATTCAAAGTGCACAATTCAATGGTTTTTAGTCTATTCACAGATATATGCAACCATCACCACAGTCAATTTTAGAACATTTTCATCACTTGGAAAAGAATCTGTGTACCCTTTAGTATCACTCCCTGTCCTCTCATTCCACACCCACCCCTAGCCCTAAGCTAACCCTAAACTATTCTCTTTCTCTATAGATTTCCCTGTTCTGGGTAATTTATTTAAATAGGAGTATGTAATATGTGGTCTTTTGTGACTGGCTCCTTTCAATTAGTATAATGTTTCAGACTTCATCCATGTTGTAGCATGTAGCACTACTTCATACATTTTTATGGCCAAATAATATTCCAATGTACATATATATCACATTTTGTTTATCCATCCATTACTTGATGGTCATTTGAGATGCTGCGATGAACATTTGCATAAAATTTTTTGAGTGCACTTATGTTTTCTTCTTTTTTTTTTTTATTCCTAGGATGAGATTACCGGGTCATATGGTAACTATGTTTAATTATTTGAGGAACTACCAGAATATTTTCCAAAATGGCTGTACCATTTCACATTCCCTTCAACAATGTATGAAAGTTCCAATTTCTCCACATCTTTGCCATTTGTTTTTTTCTTTTTTTAAAAAAATTTTAATAGGTGCCATTTTTTTTTATCCTAGTGGATGTGAGGTGGTATCTCACTGAAGTTTTGCTTTGCATTTTCCTGAAGATTAATGATGTTGATTATTTTTTCTTATGCATTTCTTCTTTGAAGAAACATCTACTCAAGTCCTTTTTTTTTTAATTGGTTGTCTTTTCATGTTTGATTAAAAATGTAATATATGTGGTTTGCAAATTTTTCACTAATTCTATGGATTGTGTTTTTATTTTTTTCATGGTATCCTTTGAAGCACAATGTTTTCAAATTCAATTTATCTATTTTTTATTTTTTGCATGTGGTTTTGGTACCATATCTAAGAATCCCTTGCCAAACCCAAGGTCAAGATTTGCCCCTATGTTTTCTAAACATTTTACAGTTTTAGTGCTTTAATTTAGGTCTTTGATTCACTTAGAGTGTTTTTTTTAATCTCATTTGAGGTAAGAGTTCTACTTTATACTTTTGCTTGTGGCTATCCATTTGTCCTAGTACCATTTGTCAGAAAGACTAGTCTTTCCCCATTGGATGATCTTGGCACCTTTGTTGAGAAGAGTTATATATATATATATATATAGTTCAAGACTCTCAGTTCTAATCTATTTATATGTCTATCTTTGCACCAGCACCACACTATCTTGATTACTGTTGCTTTGTAGTAAGTTTGAAATCAACAAGTATGAGTTTTCCTACTTTGTTCTTCCTTTTAAAGATTGTTTGGTTATTCTGTGTCCTTGCAATTCCATATGAATTTTAGAATCAGTTCATCAATTTGTATAAAGAAAAAATCTGGAATTCTGATAGGGAGTGTGTTTAATCGGTAGATCAGCTTGGAAAATATTGCCATCTTAACAATTCATGTACATGGTGTATTTTTCTAATTATTTAGATCTTGTTAAGTTTATTTAAACAATGTTTTATACTTTTCAATATATGTTTTATACTTCTTTGTTTACATTTATTCCTAAGTATTGTATTCTTTTTGATGCTTTTGTAAATGGAATTCTTTTCTTAATTATATTTTTGGTTTATTAATTGCAAATATGCAGAAATACAAGTGCTTTTTGCATATTGATCTTGTATCCTGCAACTCTGCTGAGTGTGTTTATTAGTCCAAATAGTGATTTAGTGGATTCTTTAGGATTTTCACTACATCATCTCTCATATCATCTGCAAATACAGATAGCTTTACTTTTTCCTTTTCAATTTGGGTACCTATTAATTATTTATTTTCTTTTACTTTTTTTTTTTTTTTTTGCATAATTTCCCTAGCTAGAACCACCACCACAGGTAGAAAGTAGAAAGAATGGACATTCTTTTTTTTTTTCCTGATCCTAGAGGGAGGCACCAGCCCATTACGTGCAATGTTAGCTGTGAGTTTTTCATAGATGTCATGTATGAGGTGGAGGAAAGGGATGTATGTAGAAGTGGTAAAACTATTTTGTTGAAATGCATGGAATTGAAAAATTGAAATGCTGGCAATTTCATAGGGTTCATCTCAAAATAAGGAACAGCAAAAAAAAAAATGATAAATACAAAATTCAAGATAGTACTTACTTCTGGGAGATAGGGAGGGCCTCACAGGGGGATTCTAAGATGATCGTAATTATCTGCTTTTCAGTTTAGGTGATGGTTATGTGCTTTTATTATATGAAGATTCTACAAGAACTACAGGTACATTACACACACTTTCTACGTATGACATATTTCACAAATAAAGTTGAAAAAAGTCTTTCATACACCAGATTCTAAATATATTCTAGTATTAAAACTATGGTTTCAGAACACAGAGCTCATCACTATTTCACAAGGGTCTTGTTAACCATACTTTCCCTAGGGACCAATCCCCAGGGTCCAAAATCTTTGGTCCTTGAATGAGGTCCAGGAACCTGCAGCTTTAACTAAGGCCCAAGATGCTGCAGATTTAAGACCCTCATTGGGTGAACCACTGCCCCAGCAAAGGCCTTTGGTGCTAGTCTGGGAGCTGTCCCCAGACGTGGTGCTGAAAACAATGGAACTCAGTTATGACCAGAACAGAAGGCTCTCTGGGCACTCAGTTCTCCAAGGAGTCATCCGTTCTCGCCAGGAATAATCTCCTTAGTTTAAAAGTGATCCCCAATAAAAGCAAACTTTCTACTTGGTTGCCTATAACACCACACACAACACCTCCCCTACATGGCAGAGTCCTTCTAAGACTGCAGTGATTCTATTAGCTTTATTAAAACACATTTGATGTGTGGATTTTATCTGAAATGAAAAAGAAGCAATCAAAATGGTAACACAATAAATAAACGAAAAAATGAAAGTCATTGCTAGCAAGTAATCAGTGAGAAGGAATCAAAGCAAATCAACTGTCAGGAAAATATAATTCACCTTAGCCTGCAAACCCAATAATTATGTCTTTGATTATATAAAAAAAAAAATTTTTTTTATATTACTAGGTTCACCTGAAATGCTGATATATATTTAAATTAAGGTAAGCAAAGCTAAGTGCTAAAGCAAATGTTAAAAAATGTGTGAAAGCAAAAGAATTGAAAGGACCAAGGATAGGGGACTAGATATGGAATACAATGATACTAGCTAAATTTCAATGAGTACTTACTGTGTGCCAGGTATTGTGCCTATTGAGTTTCCAACAGTAATTACATTTTAGATCGGTGTCACACAAAGTGTAAATACTTGGACTATGAACATAGGCATCACATATGAGCTTGTTAGAAGTGCACATTCATGGGCCCACCTCACACTAACCAAAACCCAAACCAAACCCATCGTTGTTGATGCAATTCCTACTCATAGCGACCCTATAGGACAGACTAGAACTGCCCCCATAGGGTTTACAAGGAGCAGCTGCCGGATTTGTCAAATGCTTATCCACTATGGCACCAGGGTGCCGAAATCGCTGAGGAAGGACACAAGAATCTGTGTATTAACAAGTTCTCCAGTTCTCATACACGTTAAGGGTGGAGAACAACTGTTTTAGACGATATGTAAAATCGACTCATAATAATTCCATTCCCCTCAACAGAGAATAAAGAAGAGGTCTGTATGTCCCAGTTCAGGCTTATAAGTTGTGAAAGGATGTCTTCTGAGTTACTCACTGGAAAAGTCACCTCATTATTTAAAAAAAAAAAAAGAAGAAGTCATAGTCAGCTTTCTGGGATATAATGCATGCAAGTGATACAGCCAACTGGAGACCTTCAGAAAAACCTGTCCTAGTATGCAATCAATCAAACATCACAAAACTAGAGAAGAGCAAAATCAATTTCCATACCTATTTTGCACTGCTGTTAGTCATTATGGTATACAATAATTGTAGCAAAAGAATTGGAAGCAGGAACACAGATACTTGTACACCAATGTTCCTTGCAGCTTTATTCACAATAACCATAAAGTGGAAGCAGGCTAAATGCCCACCAACAGATGAATGGATAAACAAAATATCATCCATACAATGGAATACTGCTGGACATAAAGATAAATAAAGCCCTGACACATGCTACAGCATAGATGAACCTTGAAAACCTTATGCCAAGTGAAATGTCAGAAAAGAATAAATATTTTATGATCCCAATTATATGAAATACCTAGAATAGGCAAGTGTATAGAGACCAAACTCTATTAGTGGTTATCAGGGGTAGTGAGGAGGAAAAAAGAAAGGAAGACTCACTGTGTGGGGGATACTAAGCCAAGAGTGATGCAAAAATTTGAAAATGGGTAGTAACGGCAGTTGAACAACATGAAGAACGTAATTAATGCACTGAATAGTACAATGTAAAAAATGTAGACATGACAAAAGTTTTGTTACATACATATTGACCAAATTAAACATAAAAAAATAAATGCTTTAACATGTCTTGCTAACAAGGTAAAAATTGTCACAAGACAGAAGCGTGTGTAAATAAATATACACATAGGTAAAAATACATATGAATTAATATAAAGATAAAATGAATTTTATTATCAAAATGTAAAAAAAAAAAAAAAAAAAACTTGTTACTAGAAGGGTCTAACATTCTGATTCGCCCAGTATTCTTTCACTATGACTCATTCTAGAAGCTCAAGCCTAAAGCAGATAACACAATCATGAAAAAGAAAATGTTTTCCATAGGAGTTTCTTCAAGGCTCCCTTCATGTCCCTGTTCCTCAGGCTGCAGATAAATGGGTTCATCACTGGAGGGACAACAGTGTACATCACTGAGGCTACTGCAATCTTCTTGGAAGAATGAGTAACTGCAGAACTAATGTACACACCAAAAGCAGTCCCATAGAATAAGGAAACCACTGAGAGGTGAGACCCACAGGTGGAGAAAGCTTTATACATTCCACCAGCTGATGGTATTCTCAGAATGAAAGAAGTAATTTTAATGTAAGAGCAAATAATCCCAAGGAGAGGAGCACCACCCAGTATACTAGTTAGTAAATATACCAGGATGTTATTGACAAGAGTATTAGAGCAGGCAAGTTTGATGACCTGAGCAAGATCACAGAAGAAGTGAGGGATTTCCCTGTCTGTGCAGAAGGACAGACTTAGTATCATCAGACTGTGGAGCAGGGCATCCACCAAACTAATGAACAAGGAGAGGAGAATCAGCAGGCCACAGAGGTGAGAGTTCATGATGACTATGTACCTCAGTGGTTGGCAGATGGCCACATAGCGGTCATAGGCCATTGCTGCAAGGAGAAAATTTTCCACGCCTGCAAATATCATGAGGAAGCAAACCTGGGTGAGGCAGCCTGTGTAACTGATGGATTTGCTCTGTGTCTGGATGTTCATCAGCATCTTGGGGACCGTGGTGGTGCTGAAACAGATGTCAGTGAAGGACAAGTTGGAGAGGAAAAAGTACATGGGGGTGTGGAGGTGGGAGCCTGAGCTGATGGCCAGGATAATGAGTAGGTTCCCCAACACAGTGACGAGGTACATGGTCAGGAACAGTCCGAAGAGGAAGGGCTGCAGTTCTGAATCCCCTGAGAGCCCCAGGAGGAAGAATGCTGCTACACCAGTTTGGTTTTCTGATGTCATGTTGTTGATGAGTCTGATGATGGAAGTGATAGGAGAGAGATCTACAAAGATTGCTTATTTTAGAGAAATTCTGACATTTGTATTGTGAAATGAAGTGAATACTACAAATATTTTTTCTTTCTGTCTCCTTCCCTCTCCCACTCTTCCCTTCATCTGTCTCTGTCCCATCCGCTCTACCTTCCTCCCCCATTCTGTTTTCTATCACATCTGTTATCATATCACCAAAAACATTTCCATCTGAATAAAGACCCAAGTGGTCTCCTTGATTTTGTTCTTGTTGTGTGCCTTGAGTGATATCAGACTAATAACAGCCCTATAGGACAGAGTAGAACTGGCCCCTAGGGTTTTTCAAGAAGGAGCTAGAAGATTTCAACTGCTGACCTTTTAGTTAGCAGCCAAACTCTTAAACATTATGCTACCAGGGCTCTTTGCTTTAAAAGTCTTCAAGTCTCTGACCACATAGGTAGTATCTATGTGTTTATTGAATACTGTTAACCAACATTGTGCCCAGTAATAAGAATGAAATAGAAAAAAATACATGGTTTTTACCTTTGGAATTTTCCAAAGCCTTCAAGCTAGCAGAAAAACAAATTCTACATCCATGTTTTAGAGCAATGTTTCTCAAACTGCTTTTCATCAGAATTAGCTGAAGGGCTTTTTGAGCCTCCACAGAGTATAGGCTTCAGAATTTGGAGTCTAAGCCTCTAAATTTGTTCTTTCTAACAAATTCTCAAATGCTATTGCTGATGGCCTGGGACCACCCTTTGAGGTCCACTCTTCTAGAACATTGACCATTATGGCCCATGTACAATCAGCTCATCTGCAGGGAGGAACAGATGTGGTGCACTTCATGAGGAGATGGGGACCTGGCTCACCAGGCTCTGCAGAGGGACTTGGGGAGGAGTTCAAGCCCTTGACTCAATCATTTTCAGGTGTTCCTCAAAATTATACCTTTCAATTTTTTATTTCCATTTAAAGTCCCATCATTTAAGTTCTTATTCCTTGTTATTATTGTTCTAATTAATAGCGGTATTATTAGAATGTATAATAATAAATATCATAATTGTCAAGAACTGCTGCCATTACTACTACTAACACTTACTTAGTCCTGACTATTTCAGGAAGTTTTCAGGATTTGCTGTATTTATCCTCACAACAGAGATGTGAATTAGGAGCTTCTATTTTCCTACATTATATCCATGACCTCAAGTGAAGGTAAAGGAGAAGTGTGGTGAATTTACAGATACAAAGTACATGGCACTCTGGAAAACAGCACTAACAGGATTTGAACTCAGGCTGTGAGACCTTGGAGCATACATCATACCACCACATGATACAACCTCTGTGTAGGGGATGACCAGGAATCCTGAAGGGTCAACAGATTCCATCACTTGCCTCTTGAAAAGTTCCAACTGAAT
Source organism: Loxodonta africana (assembly GCF_030014295.1). Lineage (NCBI taxonomy): Eukaryota > Metazoa > Chordata > Mammalia > Proboscidea > Elephantidae > Loxodonta > Loxodonta africana. The sequence continues at coordinate 20,763,113 of NC_087344.1, forward strand.
TAAAACCCAAGTGCTTTCCCTGGTATTCAGGGTTATCTAAACTCTGACCACATAGGTAGTGACAGCATCAAAACAGGACCCACACTCAGGAACTGAAGTCAAGACAGAATGTGCTATCTGAAATCTCAAGCTGTTATCCTATTATGTCAATGAGACTCTTTTCTTCCATTTATTTGAAGATGGAAACATTATTCTCATAAATGGTATATAACCATTGCTACAGAGTTGATTCCAACTTACAGCATCCCTATAGAACAGAGTGACACTGCTATACAGTTTCCAAGGCTGAAATCTTTGGGAAAATAGACTGCCCCATCATTCCCCCATGGAGAAGCTGGTGGGTTGGTCAGTGAACCTTTCAGTTAGCAACAGAGCTCTTAATCACTGCACCACCAGGGCAACAAGGTGATATGTAGCACATCCTTTTTTCCCAAAACAGAAGAATGGGAGGAAAGAGGAAATGCATGAGTCTTCAAAAACTGGAAAATAAAAAAAAAGCAACAATTTGTTAGTGTGTCCTAAGCAAAATCCTGACATCTTTGCTTTTTAACACTTTAAAGAGGTTTTTGGCAGCAGATTTGCCCAAAGCAATGTCATCCGATTTCCTGACTGCTGCTTCCATGGGTACTGATTGTGGATACAAGTAAAATGAAATCCCTGATAACTTCAACAGTTTCTCCATTCATCATGATGCTTATTGGTCCAGTGGTGAGGATTTTTGTCTTCTCTTTATTGAGGTCTAATGCATACTGAAGGCTGTAGGGCACGAATATGGATCTCTTCCAGTCAGTTGTCCAGAAATTTGTCTTCCAAATTTCTTGGCATAGACAAGCAACCGCTTTCAGCATTAAATCTGTTATTTGAAACATCTCAATTGGTATTCTATCAACTTCCGGAGACTTGTTTTTAACCTATGACTTCAGTGCAGCCTGGACTTCTTCCTTCAATACAACTGGTTCTTCATCATCTTCTACTTCCTGAAATGGTTGAACATTGATCAATGTTTTTTTGGTGTTGTGACTGTACTCCTTCCATCTTCTTTTGATACTTCCTGTGTTGTTCAATATTTTGCCCATAGAATTCTTCAGAATTGCAACTTTATGTCTGAATTCTTTCCTCAGTTCTTTCAGCCGGAAAGATGCCAAACATGTTTTTCCATTTTAGTTTTATATTTCCAGGTCTTTGCACATTTCATTATAATACTTTAATTTTTCTTCTTTAGCTGACCTTTGAAATCTTCCATTCAGCTCTTTTACTTCAACATTTCTTCCATTTGCTTTAGCTACTGAAGTTCAAGAGCAAGATTCAGAGTCTTTCCTTCATCCATTTTTGTCTTTTCTTTATTTCATGTCTTTTTAATGACCTTTTTCTTTCTTAATGTATGATGCCCTTGATGTCATTCGCAACTCATCTGGCCTTCAGTCACTGGTGTTTAAAGTCTTAAAAATGAAAGGTGTCACTTTGAGGACAAAGATGCACCTGGCTCAATCCATGGTATTTTCTATCATCTTATATGCTTGGGAAAGATGGACAATGAATAAGGAAGATTGAAGAAGAATCGATGCATTTGAATTATAGTGTTGGCAAAGAATATTTACAATACCATGGACTTCCAGAAGAATGAACAAATATATCTTGGAGGGAATACAGCCAGAATTTTCCTTAGAAGTGAGGTAGGTGAAAATTTGTCTCACTTACATTGAACATGTTATCTCCAATCCCTGGAGAAGAACATGATGCTTGGTAATGTAGAGGATCAGTAAAAACAAGGAAGAACCTCAACAAGAAGGATTGACACAGCAGCTGAAACAATGGGCTCAAGCATAACAAGGATCATGAGGATGGTGTAGTGACTTGTTCTGTTGTACGTAGGGTCACTAGGAGTCAGAACTGACTCGTTAGCACCGAACAACAACAACGAGCAGAGTCAAGAATAAGAAAGACACACTGTACCAACACAAACATCTAGGCTGCTTACTGGAGGATCTCAATGGTAGTAGTCAAAGAAGAAAGATTGTCAAGGTGTCCTTAAAGGAGAAAAAAGACACTGAGCAAAGTATACCTGGACACATCAAATATTTTTGTAGTTGTGGGACTTAAAAAATTCTATCAGTACAAGTTGCTCAGCAGGGAGCCTGACATCTGGTCAGTGTGAAGTATTATTTAAGGCTATAGTGATTATAGTGATAACTGAATAAGATAATGGAGCTTATTTTTAGAAATTCCTTACCTTCCCGAATGCAACAATGTATGAAATAAACACATATGCACTCTTTTCTGTTTGACTGCCACTCACATTTTCACATGTAAATCAATGGAAAAAGAAACCATAGAATTTCAAATTTCAAATGGAATAGAGCTCATAATTAATCTCTATTAATAGATTATTACTTTCAGATTTATTTTTTCATTCCTTTCCTCTCTTTCCAGATAGCACGTTGGATCTGTTTCTCCCTTCCTCTTTCCCTTTTTATGACAGAGTATTCAAATAACCCCTCCCTGCTCAGTAGCTTCATCCATTCCCTCTTCTTTTTATGTTTTGACTCATAGTCTACACTGTATAATTAGCATATGTTAGAAAAGTAATATGAAAATCAATTGTGATACTTTGGATCTTCTTTCCTTCTGTTCCTGGCTAGGCCCCATCAAACCTGGGTCAGGAAGCATGGGCACTGGCTCTTCTGGGAATCCTGAGGTTGTGTACCAAGATCAACTCCAGGACATTTCCATTTTTCCAATATTAAGATGAGACCCCTGAAAATATCTCAATCTCTAAAACAGGTAACAGTTGATTGACTACATCTTTGATACATTTCCCCTTTATTCTTATAAACCAATGCTGTAGAAAAAGTCTGTGAAAGTGTCTATTTCAAAGATGAACAACTCATTAGGATCCTTATTTTTTTAGCTTAATGGCACAAGGCAAACAAACTCTGCTCTCCCAACACAAACATCCAGGCTGCTTGAAAAGAGGGTCTGGCCATAAGCATGAAGTTCTGATAACAGGCAACCTTAATAACCAGAAACCACCAAACCAGTGCTGTCAAGTCAATTCTGACTTATAGCGACCCTATGGAACAGAGTAGAACTGCCCCATAGAGTTTCCAAGGAGCGCCTGGGGGATTTGAACTGTTGACCCTTTGATTAGCAGCCGTAGCACTTAACCACTACTCCACCGGGGTTTCCAGAAACCTTAATAGCATCAATCAATTGGTTTAACATTTGGTCACAGACACACCTGACTTTAATCCAGTCTGTAGCACTTGCTTTATCAACAAAGATATTTTTAGAACTCCTTGAGAATCTTCCATCACCTCATTGTATGATAGGAACCATCATAAAAACTTAACACAATTTTGCAAAGATGAAAAATGAATAGACAAAACCATCAAGTATGGCGTTCAACAAATGACATCGTCTCAATATTTCCTGTTCTGATTTGTTCTGCATGGGCATAACCTGATGGCTTATTATAGAACTGAGTAATTGTTGCACAAAAATCAGGGAAGAGAAGAGAGAGAAAGGACATACCTAGCAAGATAATTACAAACTTTACGGAGGAATAGACATGCTAAAAGTCCACTGGGACTCTTCCTCATGTGAAAAAGCAAAGGGAAGAAAGAACCCCAATGAATACGAATGATATCAATGTTCACCTCCAATGACATATTATAAAATATATAGCAATTAAATTGAATGAATTAGATCTAGATGTATCAACACAAATAATGAAAACTCAAAAGAAAAAAGTACCTTGTCTAAAATGACATCTATAGTAAGGGAAAATTTAAGTTTTAAAATAACATAGATACAAATTTACATTTTTTATCGCAAAACATTTCAAGCATGCTGAGAAGTACAGAGAAAAATAATAAAATCCTGGTTTTTCACCACTCCGCACCATCAAATTAAAATCAATGTCACTGAAAAATTTGTATAGAAACTATTGAATGGAAACCTAACCTGTTATGTAAATATTCATCAAAAACACAATATTAGCTAAAAAATATGTTGCCATGTTTCTACTGAGTGTTTTTTAAAATAAAATAATGCATCCTTATTTGAAATCCTCCTTTATTTTTCATTCTCAATATTTTTCCCTCCTGCAGGGGAACAACACAGAACTTGTATGCATTAGTCCCCTGTGTTTTCAATACATTTATTATGATGCTATCCATAAGCAATGATTTTGTTTTGCTTTAATATACTGTAATTACTCCTTAAAAATAATACATTTAATAATTTATCAGTCTTGGTATTCTTTGTTTTGATTCATTAACTCTAGCTACCTTAAGATATTCCACTCATTGATTACATCACAATTTATGCTTTCTCCAGCTGATGAGCATTTTTACTGGGGTATACACACACACACAATTTAAACTGCGCTGGAGACCAACCAAATTCGAGACTGTAGGAAGCAAAGCAAAGAAATGGAGGGGACTACACACTTCTTATGTGTACCATTTTGTTACTTTAACAACAACAAAAAAAAAATGGCAAAATGTCAACATTCATTAATTCTGGAAGCATTGGTACATAGGTGTTTATCCTATTACTCTGTGCTGTATTTTCTTTAAAATATTTAATAGAACACTGGTACACTTGGGATGTAGCTTGTGGAATCAACCTGGTTCTCCAACTCCACTCTGAGTCCTCAGAGCCCAGTACTGGGGCCAAGGCCAAAGATCTCCCCCTACAAAAGGGTGTTAAGACCCAAGTACTGAAAGATAAGAAGAAGCTGACCACACACCCCAGCCTCTTGTCAAAGAAATAAAAGAAAATTTTAAAGAATTCTAAAACAATCATAAAAATTGAGTAAGGACAGGTTTCTTTTGAGGTTGGAAAAAAATTCATGGAGCTTGAGGGTCAGAGTAGGTGATTAGCAGAATGAAACCTGCTCAAGTATTGCTGCAAATGTACAAGGAAGTATGTCAATAAGGTGATGAACAATAGGCAGGGATCTCACAGATGATTCCACTCTGCTCCTTTTCTACCAGTACACAACTCACTGCTGCCCCAAATAGGCTGATAGACAAAGACCTCCTTATTTCCAAAGGATAAACAAGTGTCAAATTACCTTGGTGCCAGCACTAAGGAATGACATTCAGTTCTTCCAGGAAGTTGAAGGATAAAAATGGAAGCTCTGTATTGATGGAGCACAGAAGAGAGGGAATGGACCAGGAAGCCTCCTGTGGAAAGTGATGGTCCCTGGGACAAGGCTCAGATGTGCTACCTACTGACCTGGTCCGGATTGTTGAGTGGGTGGCCACAGGCAGACTATTTATAGTCTCTGCAACCTTAGAGCGTTCAATATCCAAAGCTCCTCATTAGTCAAATTCTTTTGCAAATCCTTATGGAGTAAGTCTCAGAGAAGGAAGAGCTTCACTTTGGCTGACTCCCTCATTCTGAGAGGTCAGTAATATGCATTGATACCCATTACTTCCTCTTTTCTCTATCTCCTTCTGCTCACATCCATTTCAAGTACCTTACACACATGGACACACCTACCTTCTGTAATTGACTCTAGTCTTCTTTCATTAGGTACGTTGAAAAGAACTGCTGTCCTAACAACATCAGGAAGAATGCTACCACATGCAGGCTCAAAAGTACAGTGCGTTTATATGGGTGTATGAATTCCCAATACGAATACAAGTGATAATATGGTGAATGTATCCTGAAAAATGCACACTAACGACTATTTCTATACATTGCTCCTTAGAGGCTTATCAGGTTTGTACATATTATATTTAGCCCTTTCTAATACATTCTCTGTAATCAATATGGACTGAACATGTAACAGACATTTTACACGCTTTTTAAAATTTTTCTACCAAATTTTCTCAATTTCGAATTAGTAGGTTCAATATACATTTGTTTCCCACTATAGTTTGAGATCATGGCTCTTTGTTACCAATATTGTTGAAGTAGATTACAAAGAATCAAATAATCAGTCTACCTCTCATGTAATGTACCTTGGTGGTTATAACCGACTGTTGCTTGGGGTATGTTCCTTAAGACAGCAAACTTATTTTTAGGTGAGAGATATGCTATAATAATAAAGACCTGTGATCCTGATGCGGGAATAGATACAACAGACCATTTGATCTGAAAAGAGAGCTCCTCAAAAATATCAGCATGAATGGACAATGTATTTTCTTTTTAATTTTTATTGTGCTTTAAGTGAAAGCTTACAAATCAAGTCAGTCTGTCATACAAAAATTTATATACACCTTGCTATATACTGCTAGTTGCTCTCCCCCTAGTGAAACAGCATACTACTCCCCTCCACTCTCTATTTTCGTGTCCACTTGGCTACCTTCTGACCCCTCTGCTCTCTCTTCTCCCCTCCGGACAAGAGCTGCCCACATAGTCTCATGTGTCTACTTGACCCAAGAAGCTCACTCCTCACCACTATCATTTCCTATCCCATAGTCCAGTACAATCCCTGCCTGAAGAGTTGGCTTTGGGAATGGTTCCTATCTTGGGCCAAGAGAAGGTCTGGGGACCATGACCTCAAGGGTCCTTCTAGGTTCAGTCATATCATTAAGTCTGGTCTTTTTATGAGAATTTGAGGTCACATCCCACTGCTTTCCTGCTACCTCAGGGTTTTTTTTGTTGTGTTCCCTGTAAGGGCAGTCATCAGTAGCAGCCGGGCAAGATCTAGTTCTTCTCGTCTCAGGCTGATGCAGCCTCTGGCTTATGTGGCCCTTTCTGTCTTTTGGGCTAGTAATCACCTTGTGTCTTTGGTGTTCTTCATTCTCCTTTGGTCCAGGTGGGTTATGATCAATTGATGCATCTTGGATGGCTGCTTGCTAGCATTTAAGACCCCAGATGCCACTCTCCAAAGTGGGATGCAGAATGTTTTCTTAATAGATTTTATTATGGCAATTGACTTAGATGTCCCCTGAAACCATGGTCCCAAAACCCCCGCCCCTGATACACTGGAATTTGAAGAGTTCAGTTTATTGAGGAAAGTTCTTTTCTTTTGGTTTAGTCCAGTTGTGCTGACCTCGCCTGCATTATGTGTTACTGTTCCCTTCACCTAAAATAGTAAAATAGTTCTTATCTACTATATAATTTTTTTTTTACTATATAATTAGTGAAAACTCCTCTCCCTTCCTCCTTCCCCTTTCTCATAACCATCAAAGAATATATTCTTCTCTATTTAAACTGTTTTTTCAGTTCTTATAATAGTGGTCTCTTACAATATTTGTCCTTTTGCAACTGGCTAATTTCACTCAGCATAATGCCATCCAGATTCCTCCATGTTATGAAAGGTTTCACAGATTCCTCATTTTTCTTTATTGATGCATAGTCTTCCATTGTGCAAATATACCATAATTTATTTATCCATGCATCTGCTGATGGGCACCTTGATTGCTTCCCATCTTTTTTCTATCGTAAACAGTACTGCAATGAACATGGGTGTGCATATATCTGTTCGTGTAAAGGCTCTTTTTTCTAGGATATATTCCAAGGAGTGGGATTGCTGGATCATATGGTAGTTCTATTTCTAGCTATTAAAGGAAGTGCCAAATCAATTTCCAAAGTGGTTGTACCATTTTACATTCCCACCAGCAGTGTAGAAGTGTTTCCATCTCTCCACAACCTCTCCAACATTTATTATTTTGTGTGTTTTGGATTAATGCCAGCCTTGTTGGAGTGAGATGGAATCTCATTGTAGTTTTGATTGGCATTTCTGTAATGGCTAATGAAGAAGACCATTTTTTATGTATCTGTTAGCTACCTGAATGTCTTCTTTAGTGAAGTGTCTGTTCATATCTTTTGTGCATCTTTTAATTGGGTTGTCTTTTTGTAGTTGAGTTTTTGCAGTATCCTATAGATTTTAGGCATAAGACACTGATGAGAAATGTTTATAGCTAAAAACTTTTTCCCAGTCTGTAGATAATCTTTTTACTCTTTTGGTGAAGTCTTTGGATGATCATGTTGTTGTTGTTAGGTACTGTCGATTTGGTTCCAACTCATAGCGGCCCTATGCAAAACAGAACGAAACACTCCCCAGTCCAGAGCCATCCTTACAATCCTCGTTATGCTTAAGCTCATTGTTGCAGCCACTGTGTCAATCCACCTCCAACGTATGTAGAATGCAGTCTCACCATCCTTGCTTCTAAGGAACATTCTGGCTGTACTTGGTCTTCAAGGTGACATCTTTACTCTTCAACACTTTAAAGAGGTCGTTTGCAGCAGATTTACCCAATGCAATGCGTCTTTTGATTTCTTGACTGCTGCTTGAATGGCTGTTAATTGTGGATCCAAGTAAAATGAAATCCTTGACAACTTCAATCTTTTCTCTGTTTCTCATGATGTTGCTCGTTGGTCCAGTTGTGAGGTTTTTTATTTTCTTTATGTTCAGGTGGGTAAAGAATGAGCATAGATGTTTGATTTTTAGGAGCTCCCTGTTATCTAGTTTTTCTTCTCCATTGTTAATTATGTTTTGTATACAGTTTATGACATGTATTAGGGCTCCTAGCATTGTTACTATTTTTTCTTCCATGATCTCTATTGTTTTAGATTTTATATTTAGGTCTTTGATCCATTTTGAGTTAGTTTTTTCAATGGTGTAAGGCATGGATCTTGTTTCTTTTTTTTTTTTTTTTTTTTACAGATTGATACCCAGTTATGCCAGCAGCATTTGTTAAAAACACTGTCTTTTCCCCTTTTAACTGACTTTGGGCCTTTGTCAAATATCAGCTGCACATATGTGGTTGGATTTATGTCTGGATTCTCAATTCTGTTCCATTGGTTTATGTATCTGTTGTTGTACCAGTACCAGGCTGTTTTGACTACTGTGATGGTATAATATGTCCTAAAATCAGGTAGAGTGAGGCCTCCCACCTTGTCCTTTTTCAGTAATGCTTTACTTATCCAGGGCCTCTTTCCCTTCCATATGCAGTTGGTGATTTGTTTCTCCATCTCAACAAAAAATTGTCATTGATATTTGGATCAGAATTGCGTTGTATCTATAGAAAGGTTTTGGTAGAATAGACATTTTTACAATGTTATGTCTTCCTATCCATGAGCAAGCTATGTTTCTCCACTTACATAGTTCTCTTTTGGTTTCTTGCAGTAGTCTTGCAGTTTTCTATGTATAGGTCTTTTACATCTCTGGTAGGATTTATTCCTAAGTATTTTATCTTCTTGGGGGCTACTGGAAATCGTATTGATTTGGTGATTTCCTCTTCAATGTTCTTTTTGTTGGTGTAGAGGAAGCCATCTGATTTTTGTTTGTTTATCTTGTATCCTGATCCTCTGCTGAACTCTTCTATTTAGTTTCAGTAGTTTTCTTGAGGATTCTTTAGGGTTTTCTGTGTATAAGATCATGTCATCTGCAAATAGAGGTACTTTTATTTCTTCCTTACCAATCTGGATGCACTTTATTTCTTTGTCGAGCCTAATTGCTCTGGCTAGGAACTCCAGCACGATGTTGAATAGAGTGGTAATAAAGGGCATCCTTGTCTGGTTACTGATCTCAAGGGGAATGCTTTCAGACTCTCTCCATTTAAGATGATGTTGGTTGCCTGTTGGCTTTGTATAAATTCCCTCTATTATGTTGAGGAATTCTCCTTCTGTTCCTATGTTGCCGAGAGTTCTTATCATGAATGGGTGTTGAACTTTGTCAAATGCCTTTTCTGTATCAGTTGATAAGATCATGTGGTTCTTGTCTTTTTTTATTTATATGGTGGATTACATTAATTGTTTTTCTAATGTTGAACCATTCCTGCATACTTGGTATGAATCCCACTTGGTCATGGTGAGTTATTATTATTATTTTTGATGTGTTGAATTCTATTGACCAGAAGTTTTTTGAGGATTTTTGCATCTAAGTTCATGAGGGATATATTTTTGTAATTTTCTTTTTTTGTGGTGTCTTCACCTGGTTTTGGTATCAGGGATATGCTGACTGCATAGAATAAGTTTGGGAGTATTCCATCCTTTTCTATGCTCTGAAATACCTTTAGCAGAAGTGGTGTTAATTCTTCTCTGAAAGTTTGGTAGAACTCTGCAGTGAAGCTGTCCAGCCTAGGGCTTTTTGTTGTTGTTGTTAGGAGTTTTTTGACTACCTTTTCAATCTCTTCTTTTCTTATGGGTTTATTTAGTTGTTCTACCTCTGTTTGTGTTAGCTTAGGTAGGTAGTGTGTTTCTAGAAATTCATTCATTTCTTCTAGGTTTTCAAATTTGTTAGAGTACGATTTTTTCTAGTAATCTGATATGATTCTTTTATTTTCAGTTGCATCTGTTGTAATATCGCCATCTCATTTCTTATTTGTGTTATTTGCTTCCTCTCCTGTTTTTCTTTTGTCAGTTTGGCCAATGGTTTATCAATTTTGTTGGCTTTTTCACAAAAACAGCTTTTGGTCTTCTTAACTCTTTTGATTGTTTTTCTATTTCATTTAATTCTGCTCTAATTTTTATTATTTCCTTTCTTCTAGTGTCTGAAGGCTTCTTTTTTTGTTCTTTTTCTATTTGTTCAAGTTGTAGGGATTATTCTTTGATTTTGGTCCTCTCTTCTTTTTGTATATGTGCATTTATTTACATAAAGTGACCTCTGGGCACTGCTTTCACTGTGTCCCAAAGGATATCATAGGAAGTGTTTTCATTCTCATTGGATTCTATGAATTTCTTTATCCCATCCCTCATGTCTTCTATGACCCAGCCACTTTTGAGCAGGATATTTTTCAGTTCCAAGTATTTGATTTCTTTTCCCTGCTTTTTCTGTTATTGATTTCTACTTCTATGACTCTATGGTCAGAGAAGATACTTTGTAATATTTCAATGTTTTGGATTCTGCTAAGGCTTGCTTTATGACTTAATACGCGGTCTATTCTAGAGAATGTTCTGTGAGCACTAGAAAAGAAAGTATACTTGGCTGCTGTTGGGTGGAGTGTTCTGTACATGTCTATGAGGTCAAGTTTTTTGTTGTGGCATTTAGATCTTCCATGTCTCTATTGAGCTTCTTTCTGGATGTCCAGTTCTTCACCAAAAGTGGTGTTCTGAAGTCTCCTTCTATAATTGTGGAGCTGCCTATCTCACTTTCCAATTCTGTTAGAGTCTGTTTTATGTATCTTGCAGTCCTGTCATTGGATGCATAAATATTTAATATGTTTATATCCTCCTGGCATATTGTCCCTTTAATCATTATTTAGTGTCCTTCCTTATCCTTTGTTGTGGATTTAACTTTGAATTCTACTTTGTCAGAAATTAATATTGCCACCCCTGCTCTTTTTTGATTGTTCTTTGCTTGATACACTGATATATTCTTTTCCATCCTTTGAACATTAGTTTGTGCCACTAAGCCTCAGATGTGTCTCTTGTACTCAGCATATAGACAGATTTTTTTTTTAATCCAGTGTGCCACTCTCTGTCTGTTTATTGACGCATTTAGTCCATTTATATTCAGCGTAATTATGGATAGGTATGAGTTTAGTGCTGTCATTTTGATGTCTTTTTTTGTGTGTTGTTAACAGTTTCTATTTTCCACTCATTTTTTGGTGCTGAGTAGTTTATCTTTATACATTGTCTTTTCCTCTTATTCGTTGTTGATTTTGTTTCTGTTGAGTCTCTATTTTTTTCTTGCATTTATTTTGATGAATATGATAGTCAGTCACCTTTGTGGTTACCTTAATATTTGCCCCTATTTTTTAAAGTTTAAACCTGCCTTTTCTTTCCTTATATCGCCTTGTCTTCCTCTCCATGTGGAAGATCTATGAGTATATTTCTTAGTCCCTCTTTATTGTTGTATTGTTGGCTCCTTTTACACAATGACATCGCTGTTGCCTTGTTATGAACATTGTCTTTAATCCTGATTTACTTCTGTCCTTTCCCTGTCGGGATGGACATCTGATTGCTCCGTCCAGTTTCCTAGTCTTGGGTTGAGATCTGATATTATTTTCCAACCAAAGAAGTCCCTTTAGTATTTCTTGTAGTTTTGGTTTGGTTTTTACAAATTCCCTAAACTTCTGTTTATCTGGAAATGTCTTAATTTCACCTTCATATCTGAGAGACAGTTTTGCTGGGTATATGATTTTTGGCGGGCAGTTGTAAGTCATCCCAGTGCTTTCTTGCCTGCGTGGTTTCTGCTGAGGAGTCCAATTTTATTCTTACGGACTCGCCTTTGTAGGTGACTGTTTGTTTTATCTCCAGCTGCTCTTAAAGTTCTCTCCTTATCTTTGGTTTTGGCAGGATTGGTTATAGTATGCCTTGGTGACCTTCTTTTGAGATCTGCCTTATGTGGTGTTCAATGAGCATCTTGGACAGATATCTTTCATGATATCGGGGAAGCTTTCTGCCAAAAAATCTTCAACAATTCTCTCTGTTTTTTCTATTATCACTTTCTGTTCTGGTACTGCAGTCACTCATAGGTTATGTCTCCTGATAGAGTCCCACATGATTCTTAGGGTTTCTTCATTTTTTTTTTTTAATTCCTTTATCTGATTTTCCTCTGAATATATTGGTGCCAAGTGCTTTATCTTCAATCTCACCAATTCTGCCTTCCAGTTGCTCAGTTCTGCTCCTCTGTCTTTCTATTGAGTTGTCTCATTCTGTAATTTTATTGTTAACCTTCTGAATTTCTGATTGTTGTCTCTCTATGGATTCTTGCAGCTTATTAAATTTTTCATTATTTTCTTGAATAACCTTTTTAATTTTTTCAAGTGTTTTACTGTTTTGTTCCTTGGCTTGTTCTGCATATTGCCTGAATTCCTTCCTGATCTCGTTCCCGACATCTTGAAGAGTTCTGTATATGAATCTTTTGTATTCTGCATCCGGTAATTCCAGGAAGGCACCTTCATTGACAAAATCCCTTGATTTTTTGTTTTGAGAGCTTGTTGTAGCGATTGCAGTCTGCCTCTTTATGTGATTTGGTATTGACTGTTGTCTCTGAGCCATCTATAACTTATTGTATTAGTTTCTGTTATGTTTGCTTACTGTCTTCTAGCTTCTCCCATTGTTTTGTTTTGTTGTGCCCAAATAAGTTGCTTGAGTGAGCTAGCTTGATTATTTTTGCCTTTGAAGCTCCAGTGTCCTGTCACCAGATGGGTAGAGCTTTTATCAGGTGTATCAGTCTAGGAGTCCATTCACCCTTCTTGTATGCATTCAGTTCATGTGTCCAGGCAGCTGATTATCAAGTGTGTGGTACAGGCTCTGTCCTACAGTCTTAAAGGGTCAGGGGTGGTTAGTGTATTTACTAGTATCTGATTGCAGCAGGGGGTCACACTCTGAACAAGGCCTAGGGCTGACAACCATCCCCTGAGGGTCTGTGAGGAAAATGCATCCCTGTTCCCTAAAGCACATATGTAGGTGGGTTCTGCAGAAGGACCATGGGCACCCAGAGCTTGGGTTGTAAGAACTGGGAGATACCAATTATCTTTGGACCTCTGTCATGGGTGGCTGGATTTCCTGGGTAGAGCCACCAGTCCTTAAGGCCCTGATGTGGGTAGGTGAGGATGCTGTTTAATAGGCAAAGTGGTGTCAAACATCAAATGCCCACCTCTCCACCACACAGCTGAAACAGTTGTAATCTGCCAACAAGGGCCTGTTCTCCTGAAATAGCCCCACACAAGTCCATGCAGGGTGAAAATGTGTTAGAAGTCCACGGATCATTTATGCCTGGACAGGAGCTGCTTCTGTCCTGAGCTCCCCAGGCTAGTGGAGCTGGCAGATTATCTTTTTTCCCAGTTGGGAATTTATCCCTTTTCCAAGGCTGAGAGAATGGCTCAGGTCACTCAGCAGAGCCTATCTCGTCCCAGGGAAATCAACAGCCACTGAAGGCGGCTTGGGTCCTGGGGGCATGGAAAAATATATGTAAGTACTTAGCTTTTGCTGAGAACACCATTATTCTCTGGTTCCAGAGGTGTGAGTAGGCTGTGAGGCTAGCTGTTTCTTCCTGAGGAAACTGCTGCTGGAACCCTACCACCAGCCTGGTGCTGTCACTCCTGGGAATGGTGTCTGCAGGTTCCCAGTGATTCAAGTCTGGCAACTCCTCTCCGCTTCCAAACTGTCTCTCCCTCCCCCTGCTACTCAGTCCATTTTCTAACTTTGCCTTTGATGTTCAGGGCTCCTAGCTTGTCAAAAATATAATTGTTTCACTTGTTTCTTCAGGTCTTTGTTGTCAGAGGATCACCGGGAGGTTATGACTACTCCACCTTCTTGGCCCCCAACTCATGGACAGTTTTATTTATAAATAAGTTGTATTACAGAGAATGAGTCCATATTCAATAAAAATAAAGACCTCATTAGAAATACCATAAACATATACTTCCCAAAGAAGGGAAAATAAATGGAATATAGTGTATGAAGGAGCCCTAAACCTCATAATAAATAGTATTATGTAATAACAATTTATTCCCTCTAAATTCCTATAATAAATGAAAATGTGTTGGTGATGACATGAAGCAACACGGACTTCTAATGGGGGTTTAAACTAGCTCATTGACTTAGGAAAACTCTTTGAAAGTACACGGAGAATAGGCTTAATATTATAGCCAACAAGGCCATCCCAGTATAAAACTCTAGCTCATTTGCACCAGGAACATGTACAAAAATACTCAACTTTATTCAATAGCAAAACATTAGTTACCAAAAGTTTCATTTACATCAGAGAGGGAACTATTTTTTTTATATCATCCTGCATAATGTCCCAATGCATCTGTTAATTTTGTCATACTGTGATGGCTGAAATGAACTGGTATTGGCCATTTTAATCAATCATATGGTCTACCATGTCAGGAGTGACAAATTGAAGAGGAATGGCATTGCAGTCATCATCAAAAAGAACATTTCAAGATCTATGTTGAGGTACAATTCTGGTAGTGATAGGATAATATCCATACGTTTACTAGGAATTCCAGTGAATATGACTATTATTAATTTTACCCATCAACCTCTAAGGCCAAACTTGGAGAAATTAAAGATTTTTACCAATTTCTGCAGTCTGAAATTGATCAAAGATGCAATCAAGATGCATTGATAATTACCGTTAATGGACTGTGAAAATTGGAAACAAAAAAGAGGGATCCATAGTTGGAAAATATGATCTTTGTGATAGAAATGATGCCAGAGATGGTGTGATAGATTTTTGCAAGACCAATAACTTCTTCATTGCAAATACCTTTTCTCAACAACATAAATGGTGACTATTCACATGGACCTCGTCTGATGGAATACACAGAAATCAAATCGACTACGTCTATAGAAAGACTCTATGGAAAAGCTGAATATCATCAGTCAGACCAATGTCAGGGGACTAAGAGTGGAATAGATCATTAATTACTCATATACAAGTTCAAGTTGAAGAAAATTAGAACAGGTCAGTGAGAGACAAATTATGACCTTGAGTATATGTCACCTGAAATTAGACACCATCTCAAGAATAGATTTAATTCATTGAACACTAATGACTGAAGACCAAATGAGTTGTGGAATGACATCAAGAACATCATACATGAAGAAAGCAAGAGGTCATTAAAAAGACAGGAAAGAAAGAAAAGACCAAAGTGGATATCAGAAGACACTCTGAACTTGCTCTCGAGTGTAGAACAGCTAAAGTGAATGGAAGAAATGATGAAGTAAAAGAGCTGAACAGAAGATTTTAAAGGGTGGCTCGAGAAGACAAAGTAAAGCATTATAAGGAAAAATGCAAAGACCTGGAGCTAGAAAACCAAAAGGGAAGAATACACTCTACATTTCTCAAGCTGAAAGAAGTGAAGAAAAAATCCAAGTCTTGACTTGCAATAGTGAAGAATTCTATGGGTAAAGTAGAAGCAACGATGGGAGACTATGTTTCACATACTTTGGACATGTTATCAGGACAGATCAGTCCCGGGAGAAGGACATCATGCTTTGTAAAGTAGAGGGTCAGTGAAAAAGACAAGATCCTCAATGAAATGGTTTTGAAACAGTGGCTGCAACAATGCACTCAAGCATAACAACAATTGTGAGGAAGGTGCAGAACTGGACAGTGTTTTGTTCCGTTGTACATAGGGTAGCCAAGAGTCAGAACTGACTTGACAGCACCTAACAACAACAACGATGGGGAAAATATTAAATGACGCAGGAAGTATCTAAAGAAGATAGAAGGAATACACAGAGTCAGTGTAACAACAACAACAACAAAAATTGACATTCAAACATTTCAGGAGGAAGCACATGATCAAGGACCAATGGTGCTGAAGGAAGAAGTCCAAGCTGCACTGAGGACATTGGTGAAAAACCAGGTTCCAGAAATTGATGGAATACCAATTAATGTTTCAACAAAGGGCTATAGTGCAAGAGGTGCTCACTCATCTAAGCCAAGAAATTTGGAAGACGGCTACCCTACCAATGGACTGGAAGAGATGCATGTTTGTGCCCTTTCCCAACAAGGATGATCCAACAGAATGTAGACAATATCAAACAATATCATTAATATAACACACAAGTAAAATTTTGCTGAAGTTCATTCAAATGCAGTTACAGCAATACAAGGACAGGGTACTGCCAGAAATTCAAGCCAAATTCACAAGAGGATGTGGAACCAGGGGTGTCATTGCTGATGTCAGTTCAATCCTGGCCGAAAGCAGAGAATACCAGATAGATGTTTACCTGTGTTTTATTGACTGTTAAGGCATTTGTCTATGTGGATCATAACAAATTATGGATGACACTGCAGAGAATGAGAATTCTGGAACACTTAACTGTGCTCATGAGGAATCTGTACATGGATCAAGAGGCAATCATTCAAACAGAACAAGGGAATACTGCATGGTTTAAAGTCAGGAAAGGTGTGTGTCAGGGTATCCTTTCTTCATACCTGTTCAATCTGTATGCTGAGCAAATAATCCCAGAAGCTGGGCTATATGAAGAAGAAGGGGGCGTCAGGATCAGAGGAAGACTCATTAACAACCTGTGTTATGCAGATAGCACAACCTTCCTTGCTGAAGGTGAAGAGGACTTGAAGCACTTACTGATGAAGGTTGAAGACTACAGCCTTCAGTATGGATTACACCTCAACACAAAGAAAACAAAAATCCTCAAGAATGGACCAATAAACAACATTATGATAAATGCAGAAAAGATTGAGGTTGTCAATGGCTTCATTTTACTTGGATCCATAATTAACAGCCATGGAAGCAGCAGTCGAGAAATCAAAAGATGCATTGCATTGGGCAAATCGACTGCCAGAGACATCTTTAAAGTGTTAAAAAGCAAAGATGTCGCCTCCAGGACTACGGTGCACCTGGCTCAAGCCATGGTGTTTTCAACTGCCTCATATGCATACGAAAGCTGGACAATGAATATGGAAGACTGAAGAATTGACAGTTTTGAATTGTGGTGTTGGAGAAGAGTATTGAATATACCACGGACTGCCAAAAGAACAACAACAACAAAAAATCTGTCTTGGAAGAAGCACAACCAGAGTGCTTCTTAGAAGCAAGGATGGTGAGGCTTTCTCTCACATTCTTTGGGTATTTTATCAGAAGGGACTGAAGCCTGGAGAAGGGCATCATGCTTGATCAAGTAGAGGGCCAGTGAAAAAAGGAAGACCCTCAATGAGATGGATTGACACAGTGGCTGCAACCGTGGGCTCAAGCCCAGCAACAATTGTGAGGATGGCGCAGGGCCGGGCAGTGTTTCGTTCTGTTGTACATAGGGTTGCCATGAGTCAGAACCGCCTTGACAGAACCTAAGAACAATGGGGAACAACAGTGATAAAAATATACCATTGAATACTTTGAAAATGCCAGATTATAAGGTGAAAATGACCAACTTCGAAATTCCGTAGAATCCAACCTAATAGAAAAACATCAAAGAAAAGGTTAAATACAGAATTCAGGATAGTAGTTATCACTAGACACAGGAAGGGTGATGTGATTAGCTGTTCTAATGGTATCTACGTGATGGTAATGCTTTCTTTCTTAACCCAGTGATGAGCATATGTGTTTTTACTAGATTACTACACTGTAAGAACTACAGATACATTTTATATACTACATTATACATTTTTTTTATTAAAATAAACTACAAAACTTACAGCATCTCAATAATTTCTGTATGTACAGTTCAGTGACATTGATTACATCTTTCAAGTTGTGCAACCATTCTCCGTATCCTTTTCCAGTTTATTCCACCACCTTTAACATAAACTTAACAAGCTCCGAAGCAAAACTTTCCCCTTCCCCTCCATGTCTGGTATCAACTAATAATTCTTCCTTTTCTGTATATTTGCTTATTTCATATACATGAGATCACACAATATTTGTCTTTTTACAACTGACTTATTCTGCTCAACATGATGTTTTCAAGATTCATCCATGTAATGGCATGCGTCAAAGCTTCATTTCTCTTTATGGCTGAGTCATAGTCCACTTTATGGGTATACCACATTTTGTTTATCCATTTGTCTGTTGATGGAGGTTTTGTTTTTTTCCACCTTTTGACTATTGTGAACAGTGCTGAAATGAACCTTGGTGTACAGTTTATATAGATATTATACAAAGTAAAGTTGAGGAAAGTCCTTTTATATTCTATATTATAAATACATTCTCCCATGTTCTTCTAATATTAGCACCTCCCTTCTCAGACCTCAGAGTTCATAAGAATTTCCAGAAGTGTTTATTTCATCATCTCATCCTTCAGGCATCTCCCCAGAAATTCAAAGTCAGTATTTTTTGGATAACGTCCATGACCCTGCAGTATGAACAAGGGTCTCAGGTGATGCATGCCTGAAGGTGCTCTGTGGATGTCAACGGAGGGAAGTCTACACTAGAAGACACCTTGAGTCAGGGTAGGGATTAGTCCTCCGGCTTGCTAAAAACAATCTCCCTCCTTCACCCCAGTGATGACCAGAATAGAAGGCTCTCAAGGGCTTCTTGATTCTCCTGCGAGACCTTCATTATTCTCCCACACCCTTAGAGATGATTCTCACTGATGGCCCCCCTTTTTGTGTGTGTGTGTGTTTGTGGAAAATGTGGTCCCCCAGCCCTACCAACTTCCCTTTTCTCCCACCATATTTACAACTCCTTTTCAAAGTAAAGTTCTTCTTCATAGAAAAACTGTTTTCTTCCCAAAGAAACATTAAAAGGTTTTCTTGAGAGACCTAAGACTACAGCCAACCCTCTAAGACATCAGCGATTTATTATTCAACTATGTTTCTGTGTGTGGCTTCCACAGGAGTAAGAAACACAGCAAAATGTGGTGACTAAGTAGAAAAGAAAAAACTCAGATGTATTCTTATCAATAAATCAGCGAGAAGGAATCAAAGCAAAAAAGTACAAGAGAAAGGTTATCAAGCTTTAAGTACAAGAGAAAGGTTATCAAACTTTGCAATGCCTACCCTACTCACTTGATTGTTTCACTCAGATTTTGTTGTTGTTTCTGTTAGGTACCTTCGAGTTGGTTCTGACTCATAGCAACCCTCTGTTCAACAGAACAAAACACTGCCCAGTCCTGAGCCATCCTCACGATCATTGTTGTGCTTGAGGCCGTTTTTGCAGCCACTGTGCCAATCCATCTCATTAAGGGTCTTCCTCCCTCTCACTGGCCCTCTACTTTACCAACCATCATGTCCTTGCCAATAAGAGGTACAAAGTATGTGAGATGAAGTCTCACCACCCTCAATTCTAAGGAACATTCTGGCTGTGCTTCTTCCAAGACAGATTTGTTCCTTCTTTTGGCAGTCCATGGTATATTCAGCATTCCTCACCAACACCATAACTCAAAGGCATTAATTCTTCAGTCTTCCTTATTCAGTGTTCAGCTTTTGCATGCATATGAGGTGATTGAAAACACTATGGCTTGGGTCAGGTGCACCTTAGTCCTTAAAGTGATATCTTTGCTTTTTAACACTTTAAAGAGGTCCTTTGCAACACATTTGCCTGATGCAAAGTGTCTTTTCATTTCTTGACTGCTTCTTCCATGGGCGTTCATTGTGGATTCAAGTGAAATGAAATCCTTGACAACCTCAAACTTTTCTCCGTTTGTCATGATGTTGTTTATTGTTACCTTTGTGAGGATTTTTGTTTTCTTTTTGTTGAGATGTAATCCATGCTGAAGCCTGTAGCCTTTGATCTTCCTCAGTGCTTCAAGTCCTTTTCATTTTAAAAAAAACAAGGTTGTGTCACCCCTGCATATCGCAGGCTCTTAAAGAGACTTCCTCCAATCCTGATGCCCAGTTCTTCATATAGTCCAACTTCTTGGACTATTTGCTCAGCATACAGATCGAATAAGTATAATGAAAAGATATAACCCTCATGCCCACCTTTCCTGACTTTAGAGCTTGAAGTATCCCCTTGTTATGTTTGCATCACTGCCTCTTATACATGTACAGGTTCCTCATCACCACAATTAAGTGTCCTGAAATTCCAGTTCTTCACAATGTTTTCAATAATGTGTGATGATCCACACAATAGAACGCCTTTGCCTAGTCCATAAAACACAGGTAAACCTCCTCATGATATTCTCTGCTTTCAGCCAGGATCCATTTGACATCAGCAATGACATCCCCAGGTCTATGTCCTCTTCTGCATCCAGCCTGAATTTCTGGCAGTTCCCTGTCAATATACTGGTGCAGCTGCTTTTGAATGATCTTCAGCAAAATTTTCCTTATGTGTGATATTAATGACATTGTTCGATAATTTCCGCATTCTGTGGGATCACCTTCCTTGGAAATAGGCATAAATATGGATCTCTTCCAGGCGGTTGGCCAGGTAGCTGTCCTCCAAATTTCTCGGTGTAGACGAGTGAGCACTTTCACCACTGCATCCATGTGTTGAAACATCTCAGCTGGTATTCCGTCAGTTCCTGGAGCCTTGTTTTTCACCAGTACCTTCAGTGCTGCTTGAACTCTTCCTTCAGTATCATCGATTCTTATTAAGAAACTGTGGTTATTCAGATTAGAGGAATAAAAGCTGCTGAGAATTATTACAATGAGGGTAAACAAATACAACCACTGGAGCAAGTGGTAAAAATATGTGAGCCAAATGATTAGAATACTTATGAATATAGACAAGACATGGACTACAATGACCATTTAAAGCTTTATTGAACATTTACCATTGTGCCAGGCATTTTTGGTAGGTACTCCTTTCGGCCATAGGGGTTAACACCCCAGCAGGAATTATACTTCAAATCATCAGCCTAAGGTTCTCATGGTAATTTTTTTTTTCCCCCACACCAGGTATTAGATTAAAAAGGGACCTGTGATTCTACTGTCAGTAATGAGATGGGAAGGAACGTCACTTGATGACTCCATGGAAAATTGCGTTAATATAAGATCCAGGGAAGGACAGTAAGGATTCTCTCTCTGGGCGTCATGTGTGGATATGACACCTGCATCTGTTGTAGTAATCAGGAGACCACAAGGGGAACAAGTTCTAGGATGAAACCACTTATGGGAGACTAAATAAAGTGTTTCTGTCCTGTTTTTGTGCGTTCTCTACCTCTGAAGCCTTTTCCTGGTAATTAGAAATAACTTTACAGTTTGAGCATATTAGAGTCAGAGTTTATATTTTCTTATTAGAACTGAAAGCTTCCACACTTAGGAAGCTAAAATATCTCAAAATTATCTCACGCCAATTGAGATAACTAATTAGCCATTTCTGTAGATCTAAGTATTGTGGATACTGATGCTGCTTTGAACAAATATGGCTTACCAGTGATATGTCTCAGTGATTACTAAATTGGGACATGAAAAAAGAGCTCTCTTGCCTCACAGTCAGGCTAAGTCTGGATTTCCAATCGTATTTCTCTATTCATAGCATCAGGCTGAATCTAGTGTCTAGCTATGACCACAACTCTGTTTACATAATTTCCCTACCCTATCCACGTTCTCCTGTTTTCATTCTTTCCTAGACCACTGCCCCAAAAATCATGTAATAAGAACACCTGCCTCAGGCTCTGCTTTTATGGCACCTGACAAAAAAACTGAGCTTAGAGAGTTTACCAAACAGCACAGAGCTACATAAAAAGAAAAACCAAGTTTCAAATCCAGGTTGAAATGTGTTGTTGTTGTTACGTGCCAACAAGTCAGTCATGCACAATAAATAAAATACTGCCTGGTCCTGCACCATTATCACAATTATTGCTATGTTTGAGCCCATTCTTGTAGCCACTGTGTAAATCCATCTCATTGAAGGTGTTCCTCTTTTTCACAGACCCTATTGGAAACCTTGGTGGCGTAGAAGGTAAGTGCTATGGCTGCACTTCTTCCAAACAGATTTGTTCATTTTCTGGCAGTCCATGGCGTATTCAATATTCTTCACCATCACCACAATTCAAAGGCATCAATTCTTTTTCAGTCTTCCTTATTTATTGTCCAGCTCTGCCATGCATATGAGGTGATTGAAAATACTCGAGCTTGGATGAGGTATACCTTAGTCCTCAAAGTGACATCTTTGCTTTTTAACACATTAAAGAAGTCTTTTATAGCAGATTTCCCCAATGCAGTATGTCATTTGATTTCTTGACTGCTGCTTCCATAGGCATTGATTGTGGATCCAAGTAAAATGAAATTATTGACAACTTCAGTATTTTCTCACTCATCATGAATAAGTTGAAATGTACCTAGCTATTATATTATCTAATCATTTTAGAAGAACTTGCTCATGAAACAGTAAGGCATCCTTGATCAGCAGCATTCCTTCCACTTTGACCCATCCTAGAGTCCCAAGCCCAAAAACAGGTGACACAATCACTAAAATGACAGTATTCTACTGATGAATGTCCTCAAGGGTCCCCTTATGTCTCTGTTCCTCAGGCTGTAGATAAAGGGATTCATCATTTGAGGGACCACACTGTACATCACTGAAGCTACTGCTATCTTCCTGGGAGAATGTGTAAATGCAGAACTGATGTACACACCAAAGATTGTTCCATAGAATAAGGACACAACTGAAAGGTGAGACCCGCAGGTGGAAAAAGCTTTATATTTTGCACCCACTGATGGCATTCTCAAAACAGAGGAGAAAATCCGAGTGTAAGAGAAAATGATTCCAGAGAGAGGAACACCACCCCATACAGTAGCCACAAAATACACTAGGATGTAATTGATGCGGGTATCAGAACAGGCGAGCTTGAGAATCTGAGCAAGTTCACAGAAGAAATGAGGGATTTCCAGGTCTATGCAGAAGGACAAATGCAGCACCAACAGACTGTGAAGTAGGGCATTCACAATGCTAGTTAGTAAGGAGAGTAGGGAGAGCAGGCCACAGCAGTGGAGGTTCATGATGATGGTGTACCTCAGTGGGTGGCAGATGGCCACATAGCGGTCATAGGCCATTACTGCAAGGAGACAATTTTCCAAACCAGTAAATATCATTACAAAACAGACCTGGGTCAGGCAGCCTGCATAAGTGATGATTTGATTCTGTGCTTGGATGTTCACCAGCATGTTCGGGATTGTGGTTGTGCTGAAACAGATATCACGAAGGAGAGATTGGAAAGAAAGAAGTACATGGGGTTGTGGAGGTGGGAGTCAGAGATGACAACCAGGACAATGAGTAGGTTTCCCAGGAGGGTGGCCAGGTACATAGATAGAAACAAACTGAATAAGACAGGCTGCAGTTCTGGATCCTCTGTAAGTCCCAGAAGAAGAAATTCTGAAACATCTGTTTGGTTTCTAGGTTCCATATTGTTGGTGAATTTGATGGAAAAGATGGGATGACAGATAATCAAATGTGTGGCTCCTGGATGCCCAGCAAGAGCATCACCTGGGATCTTTTTAGAAATATAAGTTTTTCAAACTCACTCTGGACTTACTGATGATAAACTCTGGGATGAAGTTCAGCCGTTTTTATTTCAACAAGACTTCCATGTATTTTGATGTATGCTAAAGTTTGAAAACCACCCCTGCAACAGTGTTCAGCATATGGGGCCTCACAATGACATGTCCTATTGTGATTGTGTGTGTGTGTGTGTGTGTGTGTGTGTGTGTATGTCATGGATTAAATCTTATTCCCCCAAAAATGTGTGTATCAATTTGGCTGGGCCATAATTTCCAGTATTGTGTGATTTCCCTATATATTGTAAATCCTGCCTCTATGATGGTAATGAAGGTGGGTGGGTGGCACTTGTGTCAGTGAGGCAGGACTCAACCTAAAGACTGGATTGTGTCTTAAGGTAATTTCTGGAGATATAAAAGAGAGAAGCAAGCAGAGAGACAGGAGGACCTCACACCACCAAGAAAGCAGTGCTGGGAGCAGAGTGCGTCCTTTGGACCCAGGGTACCTGGGCAAAGAAGCTCCTAGTCTGGGGGAATATTGATGAGAAGGTTGACAGAGTGAGAAAGGCTTCCCCTGGAGCAGACACCCTGAATTTGAACTTTTAGCCTACTTTACTGTGAAGAAATAAATTTCTCTTTGTTAAAGCCATTCACTTGTGGTATTTCTGTTATAGCAGCACTAGATGACGAAGACAGTGTGTGTGTCATGAACAATAGCACTTGGCATCTTTTACTTCTGGTACAGTGCTCAGCATATGGGGCCCTCACAATGACATGTCCTGTTGTGATTGTATGAGTGTGTGTGTGTGTGTGTGTGTCATGAACAATAGTACCAGGCATCTTTTACTCCTAGGACAGAAGTGGTGAACAGTGCAGTTGAGGGAAGACAAAATGAGAGAACATTCCTAGCATAATAAATGCTAACTTCAGGGAAGAATTTATATGGTGAAACTCCCACTGGGAATCTTGCTCATGTAGAGAAGCAGAAGGAAGAAACACCCTAAATGAACATCAGTGATATCAATATTCATTTGGTATGGATGGGATGATGAAATATATAGCAATGAAAAAGAATAAATTAGGTCTAGATGAATCAACACACATAATGAAATCCTTGCAGAGGAAAAAAAAATTGTATGACAAGAAGTCTACAACAAGAAATTTTTTTTTATTATTTTTTAAAATCTACTCGAGTGTCACGGATTGAATTGTGTTCCCAAAAAATATGTGTCAACCTTGTTAGGCCATGATTCCCAGTATTGTATGATTATCTGCCATATTGTCATCTGATGTGATTTCCTTATGTGTTATACATTCTATCACTATGATGTTAATGAAATGAATTAGTGGCAGTTATATTAATGAGATCTAAAAGATTAGATAATGTTTTAAGCCAATCTCTTTTGAGATATAAAAGAGAGAAGGAAGCAGAGAGACAAGGGGAGCTCATATCACCAAGAAAGCAGCACCAGGAGCAAAGCACATCCTTTGGACCCAGGGTCCCTGAGTCTGAGATGCTCATCCATCAGGGGAAGATTAACGACAAGGACCTTCCTCCAGAGCTGACAGAGAGAAAGCCTTCCTGTGGAGCTAGTGCCCTGAATATGGACTTGTATCCTACTAGACTGTGAAGGAATAAATTTCTCTTTGTTTAAGGCATTCAATTGTTATATTTGTTATAGCAGCACTAGATGACTGAGACACCTAGTGAGTTTTTTTTTAATTGATAATTCAAGCACAATGAAAAACACAGAGAATAACAATGAAGGATTGGGCACCTACCAGTCCACTGGTAATTCCCACACGTCACCACCCTTGCTTTAGATATTTTTATTGCACAAAATAATGCAGGAATATTTGAGGCTCCCCACATCATGCATTTTGCACAATATTGATTCTTTTCCTTCTCCAGGGCTAAACACTACATTAACTTGATTGACCTTATTTCTCTGCACTTTTTACTACATGTAGTATAATTCTTCCATAAGTTTTTTAAAGCTTTATTTAAACAGAATTGTACTGTATATGTCATTTTACATTTGGCTTTCTTGGTATGTTTTTTTAATGAATGTTGATACCTTTAATTGTGCTTCATTAATTTTAACTACAATAGGGTATTACACTATATTATTACACCACAATATATTTCTTCATTCTCTAATTGACAGCTATTTTACTAATTGCTCTCCCAACTCTCTGTCTACCCATCTACTGCCTTATGTATATATATATATATATATATATATATATATATATATAACCCAGTGACGTCGATTCAATTCTGACTCATAGTGATGCACTGGATTTGGTTTGGTTTATATATATATGTGTGTGTGTGTGTATGTGCATGTGTGTGTGTGTGTATGTACGTACATATACAGAGAGAGAGAAATATACATGTAGAATATAAACCCATGACTGGGGGATAGCATAACATCCAAGATGCTGCTGATTCTGGGAGGAAAAGAGAGCAACAGAGAGGATTACAAAGGAGATGTTTTCTGTATACATATTATTTTGTCACTTAAAAAAAATACTTCAAGCTGCTACAGCAGAACATCAACAATGTGAATTCTGGAAGGTGTAACAGGTGTTTTTGTTTGGTTCGTTGTTTCATTATACTGCCTGTAGTATTCTAATTTCAAATATTTGTTAGTTTTATAAAGAGAAACAGATAACCTCGCGAGGCAGCTTGCTAAGTCTGCCTGGGTCTTTGGTTCTTCCCCCAGAGCTCTCAGAGCCTGGCACCAGGGATAATACCAAAACTTTCCTAAAGATGGTATATCAAGTACCAGGGATAGGAAGATAAAGTGAAGCTCAATAACTCTCCTCACCACCACCAGCACAAGAATACAAGTAAAGGTCAGGGAATTTTCTAATACTCAATGTTTGAGAAGGGGTAGTTTTCTGCACAGAAAGAATTTGATCCTTGCCATTGTAGAGACACAGTAAGAGACTAGCTGAGTAAGAGCTGCCTGATTCGGGTACAAAGAAACAAGGAAACATGTCAGGAAGATGGGAGAAATGTAGGAGTCCATAGGTGACTTGGTTCTAATCATTTCATGCATGTACTGTCTTCACACCTTCCCCTGGATGAAGCTACAGAGAAACGTTTCTCCTCATTTCCAAACATTAACTAAGGGATTTAGGTTACCTGGCTGGCATCGCTGAGGAATGATGCTTCACATCTGCCCTGGATGTTGGATGATGTAGCCAGAAGGTCAGTACTCAGGAAAGGCAGAGGTACCGAGGGAGGCACCAGGCTCCTGGCATGAGAACCATCTCTGAATGGAGTCTCAGGTGCATTGCTTTTTGGCTGGAGAAGGACTTTTGAGTGAAGTGGTCACAGGTAGACTACTTGCAGCCTCTGTGTCTCTAGGGACTCAATATCCAAAGCTCCTCATTAACGAAACCCTTTTATTATCATTCTATTCCCAGGGTACTGTAAATCCTGAAAGACCAAGCCAATGTAAACCAAGCGAATCTACTGCTGACAAGTCAATTCCAACTCATAGCAACCCTGCAGGACAGAGTAGAATTGCCCCACAGGGTTTCCAAGGCTGTGATCTTTAAGGGAGCAGACTGCCACATCTTTCTCCTGTATAGCAGCTGGTTGGTGTGAATACCAACTTTTCTGTTAGCAGCTGAGCACTTAACCATTGAACCCTCAGGGCTCCCTGACCAAGAAAATGTTGCAGATGTTGTTAGGTGCTGTCGAGTTGGTTCCACCTCACAGCGACCCTATGCAAAACAGAACGAAACACTGCCCGGTCCTGAGCCATCCTTATAATCGTCGTTATGCTTTAGCTTGTTGTTGCAGCCACTGTGTCAATCCAACTCATTGAGGGTCTTCTTCTTTTCCACTGACCCTGTACTCTGCCAAGCATGATGTCCTCCTCCAGGGACTGATCCCTCCTGACAACATGTCCAAAGTATATAAGATGCAGTCTCCCCTTCCTTGCTCCTAAGGAGCATTCTGGTTGTACTTCTTCTAAGAAAGATTTGTTCATTCTTTTGGCAGCTCATGGTATGGTCAATATTCCTTGCCAACACCACAATTCAAAGGCATCAATTCTTCTTTGGTCTTCCTTATTCATTTTCCAGCTTTCACAGGCATACAATGCAATTGAAAATACCATGGCTTGGGTCAGGGGCACCTTAGTCTTCAAGGTGATATCTTTGCTCTTCAACACTTTAAACAAGGTTGCCCACTGCATATCGCACTTTGTTGATGAGTCTTCCTCCAATTTTGATGCCCAGTTCTTCTTCATATAGTTCCGTTACTTGGATTATTTGCTCAGCATACAGATTGAATAAATATGGTGAAAGGATGCAAACATGATGCACAACTTTCCTGACTTTAAAGCACACATTATGCCCTTGTTCTGTTCGAATGACTGTCTCTTGATCCATGTACAGGAAAATTAACTTTTCTGAAATGAGAACAATTAACCATTCCAGGATTTCCATTCTTCACAATCTTATCCATAATTTGTTATGATTCACAGAGTCAAATGCCTTTGCATGGTGAATAAAATACAGGTAAACATCTTCCTGGTGTTTTCTGCTTTCAGCCAGGATCCATCTGACATCAGCCATGATATCCCTGCTTCCATGTCATCTTCTGAATCTGGCTTGAATTTCTGGCAGTTCTATGTTGATATACTGCTGCAACCACTTTGGAAGGATCTTTAGCAAAATATTACTTGAGTGTGATATTAACAATATTTTTCTATAATTTTTGCATTTTTTTGGATCACCTTTCTTTGGAATAGGCATGAATATGGATCTCTTTCAGTCAGTTGGCCAGGTAGCTGTCTTCCAAATTCCTTGGCATAGACAAACAAGCACTTCTAAAACTGTATCCATTTGACAGACCCCCACATGTCTGTCAGTTTGTAGTACTGTGGGGCTTGCCTGTTGCTGTGATACTGGAAGCTATGCCACTGGTATTCAAATACCAGAAGGCCACCCATGGTGGACGGGTTTCAGCTGAGCTCCTATATTAAGACAGGCTAGGAAGAAGGACTGAGCAGTCTCCTTCTGAAAAGAATTACCTAATGAAAACCTTTTGAATACCAGCAGAACAATGTTTGATATAGTGCCAGAAGATGAGCCACTCAAGTTGGAAGGCTCTCAAAATACAACTTAGGAAAAGCTGCCTCTTCAAAGTAGAGATGGCCTTAACAATCTGGATGGAGCCAAGCTTCTGGACCTTCATTTGCTGATGTGGCACAACTCAAAATGAGAACAACTACAAACATTCATTTATAATAAGAACATGGAATGTATTAAGTATGAAACTAGGAAAATTGGAAATCATCAAAAATGAAATGGAACATATAAACTTAGATATCCTAGGCATTAGTGAGCTGAAATGGACTGGTATAGGCCATTTTGAATTGGATATTCATATGGTTTACTATGCCTGGAATGACGACTTGAAGAGGAATGGCATTGCATTCATTGTGAAAAAAGAACATTTCCAGATCTATCCTGAAAGACAATGCTGTCAGTGATAGGGTAATATCCATATACTTACAAGGAAGATCAGTTACTACTACTATTATTCAAATTTACACACCAACCACTAAGGCCAAAGATGAGGAAATTGAAGATTTTTACCAACTTCTGCAGTCTGAAATTGATCAAACATGCAATCAGAACGCATTGATAATTACTGGCCCTTGGAATGCAAAAGTTGAAAACAAAGAAGAATCAGTAGTTGGAAAACATGGCCTTGATGATAGAAACAATGCCAGAGATTGCATGATATAATTTTGCAAGACCAACTTCTTCATCGAAAATAACATTTTCAGCAGCATAAATGGTGACTATACATGTGGACCTCGCCAGATGGAATACACAGGAATCAAACTGACTACACCTGTGGGAAGAGAAGATGTAAATGCTCTATATCATTAGTCAGAACAAGGCCAGGGGCCGACTGCAGAACAGACCACCAATTACACATATGCAAGCTCAAGTCGAAACTGAAGAAAATTAGAACAAGTCCATGAGAGCCAAAGTATGACTTGAGTATACCCCACCTGAATTTAGAGACCACCTCAAGAATAGATTGGATGCATTGAACACTAATGACCAAAGACCAGATGAGCTGTAGAATGACATCAAGGACTTCATATGCTAAGAAAGCAAAAAGTCATTAAAAAGGCAGGAAAGAAAGAAAAGACCAAAATGGATGTCAAAAAAGACTCTGAAACTTGATCTTGAATGTTGAGTATCTAAAGCAAAAGGATGAAATGGTGAAGTAGAAGAGCAGAACAGAAGACCTCAAAGGGCAGCTTGAGAAGACAAAGTAAAGTATTATAATGAATGACATGTGCAAAGACCTGGAGATAGAAAACCAAAAGGGAAGAATACACTTGGTGTTTCTCAGGCTGAAAGAACTGGAGAAAAAATTCAAGCCTTCAATCGCAATATTGCTGGTTTCTATGGGAAAAATATTAAACGATGCAGGAAGCATCAAATGAAGATAGAAAGAATACACAATCACTAATTGTTGAGTAATTGGTAGACTTTCAACCATTTTAGGAGGTAGCATACGATCAAGAACTGATGGTATTGAAAGAAGAAGCCCGAGCTCCACTGAAGGCATTGGTGAAAAACAAGCTACCAGGAACTGATGGAATATCTTTTTTTTTTTTTTTTAATTGAGGGATAGCAAGTGGGAAGTTGGATATATAAGTCTGGCATTCGGGGAAGTGCTCCTTTCTACCTATAAATTTAGGATTCATTTGTCTTCAGATGAATTTTAAATCTATGAGTCTGGATGCTGTTGCAAAGGATTGAATGTAGCTGGAGAAGAAGAGGTCTGAGGACTAAAAGAGGAGGCCCTCCAGTGTTTAGAGACTGGAAAGATGAGAAGACACATCAAGAGAAATAGTAGCTGGTCAGGTAGGAATAAAGTCAAAACAATATATGGTGCTGAAAGCCAAGTGACGGAAGTGTGTCAATATGTAATAAACTGAGACAATGTGGTTGAAAAGAGAAGGACAGAGAATTAACTGACCTGGACTGGGTTGGACTTGTTAAGGTAGACAACATTGGCAGCTCCTCAAAAGCACTCTCTGTAAAGTGTTGGGGCAAAGGCCTGATTGCATAGACCTCAAGAGTAAATAGAGAGAGAAGAATTGGGGAGAGTGAGTGGAGACATCTCTTTTGAGGAGTTTTGCTATATGAAGAGGACAGAGAAATGAATCTACTGGTAAAGCAAAATGAAGGGTTCAGGGAACTTTATTTTTTCTTTCTTTTTTGTAAGATTTGAGGAATTCAAATATCTTGCATGCTATTGAAAATGAACAAGTCAAAGGGAGAAACCTGATGATGCAAGAGAGAGATGGGAGAATTACCAGAGTTATGTCCTAACATAGGCAGGCGAGATTGAATTCTATGCACAAGTGGAAGTGTTGGTCTTAGTTAAATCCACCTGACTGTAATTCTTTCAAGCAGAAACAGAAAGCAAGTAACCTTGGAAACATTAAAAAAAAATGAAGTACTCATTAATATAATTTGTCCCAAAACACAAACTGAGATATGCAGTTTTACAGGCACATTCTTCAAAGCACTCAAGGGAGTTAATTTAAAGATTAAAGGAAGGTTTCAGAAAATGTTAGGGGCTGGATATTCTTTATCTCTCTTTATAAGGCCAGCACAACCTTAGTGCCCAAACCAGACCAGCTTAGCACAAGAAAGAAAAATCCCAGGGTTCAAAAGTTTTGTAAAAGAACAAGGAGAAACAACATCTACCTTGATGGCAAATAAGAACAATGGGGACTATTTGCCTTACCAACTATCAAGATATATCATGGATCTATAATGACTAAAACAGGATGGTTCTAGTATACTATTGAAAGATAGAACTAACAGAATCTTCATCTATATGAACACTTATCAAAGACAGAAGCATCAGACATTTTATTTATGACAACAGGGCATTGCAGAGAAAGGATGGTATCATTCAGGAAATAGTCTGAGATCAGTTTTTATCCACATGGAAAGCAAATGAAATTGGATTCTCCATCACATCATATTCAAAGATAATTCCAATGCCTTTTAAACACAAAAGTAAAAATGATTAAATGTTTACAAGACAATATAGGCAGACATTTTTATGAGATTGGAAGAGTTAATCACTTCTTAAATGAAGATACAACATGCACAATCCAAAAGGGAAAACACTGATCAATCCAACCAACTCAAAAATAAGCCACTAAAACAAATCACTTGAGAATGAAAATTTCAAGTTTTTCTTTCAGGATAAGAAAGAGAACACAGCAGGACAAATAAACATCCAATGAAGTATTTCCAAATACAGCATTGCCTACACCACAAGTATCAACTGCTAATACATATTCAAACTAGTAAACGAGGATAATGGCTGAAGTAAGTGCTTAAAATATAGGAAACAGAAGGAATTACAAAAGGAGAAAGAGTGCTACACTTGTAAATCAATTGTGCTGACTCACATTCATTAGGTAAATTCATTTAATTCTACGTGGCAGGCATTGTTCTAAACATTTGTAATCATTGTAGCACTTAACCCCACTTCACACTTTTCTAATCAGAGCACTCATTTAGTCCTTCCAAGGTAATGAAATTTCTCTTGACAGTAATTATTTTTAGAAGGGGCATATGCCCCAATTCAAGCTGATGATATAGGATGTTCTCTTGATGATTCCTAGGAAAGATTATCTCTTTATTGTTACTCTTGTTGTTAGGGGTCATCAAGTCAATTCAGCAGAATGAAACACTGCCCAGTCCTGTCCAATTTTCACAATCATTGCTATGTGTTGAAGCCCACTGATGCAACCACTGTCAGTCCATCTCTTTCAGTGGCTACCTATTTCTCCCTGACCCTCTATTTTACCGAGCACGATGTCCTCCAGGGACTGATCCCTCCTAATAACATGTCCGAAGTACATGAGACACAGTCTCTCCATCCTCGCTTCTAAGGAGCATTCTGGCTGTACTTCTTCCAAGACACATTAACTTGTTCTTCTGGCAGCCCATGGTATGTTCAAGACTCTGTCAACACCGTAATTCAAAGGCATCAATTCTTCTTTCATCTTCTGCATTCATTCCACAGCTTTCATATGCATATGAGCCAATTGAAAATACCTTGGCTTCGGTGAGGTACACCTTAGTCTTCAAAGTGACATCTTTGTTTTTAACATTTTAAAGAATTTTTTGCATCAGATTTGCCCAATGCAGTATGTCATTTGATTTCCAGACTGCTGCTTCCACGGGTGTTGATTGTGCATTCAAGTAAAATGAAAGTCTTGACAAGTTTAATATTTTTCTCCATTTATCATGAATTAACTGAAATGTACCTAGCCGTTATGTTACCCAGTTGTTTTAGAAGAATATGCTGATTGAACAGTCAGACATCTTGGATAACCAGTTGCCTTAGTTATCTAGTGCTGCTATAACAGAAATACCAAAAGTGGGTGCCTTCAACAAACAAAAGTTTATTTTCTCACAGTATAGTACGCTAGAAGTCCAAATTCAGGGCATCGGCTGCAGAGTAAGGCTTTCTCTCTCCACAAGTTCTGGAGGAAGGTCCTTCTTGTCAATCTTCCCTTGGTCTAGGAGCTTCCCTGCTCAGGAACCCCCAATCCAAAGGACATCCTCTGCTCCCAGCACTGTTTTCCTGGTGGTATGAGGTACCCCTGCCTCTCTGCCAGCTTCCCTCTTTTAGATTTCAAAAGAGATTTGATCAAGGCAAATCTAATCTTGTAAATTGAGTCCTGCTTCATAAACATAACTGCCTCTAATCCCATCTCATCAGCATCATAGACATAGATTTTACAACACATAGGAAAATCACATCAGATGACAAAATGGTGAGCAATCACACAATACTGGGAATGATGGCCTAACCAAATTCATACACATATTTTTAGGAGATAAAATTCAATCCATGTCAGCAGTATTCCTTCCGCATTGACCCATCCTATCCCAAGCCCAAAACAGAAGACACAGTTACTTAAATGATGGTATCCTACTGATGATTTTCCTCAAGGCTCCTGTCATGTCCCTGTTCCTCAGGCTGTGGATAAAAGGGTTCATCATTTGAGGGAACACACTGTACATCACTGAGGCTACTGCTGTCTTGCTGGAAGAGTGTGTAAATGCAGAACTGATGTACACACCAAAGCCTATCTCAAAGAATAAGGAAACAACTGAGAGGTGAGACCCACGAGTGGAAAAAGCTTTATACTTTGCACCCACTGATGGCATTCTCATAGTAGAGGAGACAATCTGAGTGTAAGAGAAAATGATTCCAGAGAGAGGAACACCACCACACACACAAAAAAAAGAAGCCACAAAATATACTAGGATGTAATTGATAATGGTATCAGAACAGGCGAGCTTGAGAATCTGATCAAGTTCACAGAAGAAACGAGGGATTTCCAGGTCTGTGCAGAAGGACAGATGCAACACCATGAGACTGTGAGGTAGGACATTCACAATGCTGATTAATAAGGAGAGTAGGGAGAGCAAGCCACAGAGGCAGGTGTTCATGATGATGGTGTATATCAGTGGGTGGCAGACGGCCACATAGAGGTCATAGCCCATTGCTGCAAAGAGAAAAGTCTCCAAACCAGTAAATACCAGGACAAAGCAGACCTGGGTTAGGTACCCTATGTAAATGATGCTATGATTCTGTGCTTGGATGTTCACCAGCATGTTCGGGATCGTGGTTGTGCTGAAACAGATGTCAGTGAAGGAGAGACTAGAGACAAAGAGGTACATGGGGGTGTGGAGGTGGGAGGCAGAGCTGACAGCCAGGATGATGAGTAGGTTTTCCAGGAGGGCAAACCAGGTATATGGACAGAAATAGGCTAAAGAGGAGGGGCTGCAATTCTGGATCCTCTGTAAGTCCCAGAAAAATGAATTTTAAAACACCTCTTTGATTTCTGGGTTCCATATTGTTGGTGAATCTGATGGAGAAGATGCGGTGACAGATAATCAAAAGTGTGGTTCCTCGACACCCAGCAAGATCATTACCTGAAATCCTGTAAAAATGTAAGTTCTTGGGCCCACTCCAGACTTACTGATGATAAACTCTGGGATGAGGACTAGCAGTTTATGTTTTAACAAGACTTCGACGTGATTCTGATTTATGCTGAAGTTTGAAAATCACTACTTCAGAAAGAAATGTTCTTGTCTACATTATGAACCTAAGGAAATATTCAAATCTTTCTTTCCACTTACTCCTCTTTCTTCGTCTCCCCCTAATCCTTCTGAAGGTTCAAATTTTATTTGAGCACCCACTCTACTTCAACACATTGTACCAAGTTATGATGATGAAATAAAGAATAAGTCATGGCCTTTTCCCTTCAGAATTATTCCATGCCTTCAAATGGATTAAAACAATGAAATCCATTTGCAGAGCAATGGTTGTCAAACTTTGGAATCCTTCAGAATCCCCTGAAGAGCTTGTCAATGATGAATTAGTTCATACTGTCACCACCATCAACCTGGGGGTACACTTGGGAGAGGTGGTGTTATGTCATAGACACAATGCGCAAAGTCAGCGAGTAGCAGTGATTGTGTCTGAGCTCAGATTACCTAACTGCCGAGATGATTCTCTTGCTGTCTCTCTGTTAATGTCTCCAAATAGTTCACAATTAATACCCCTAGTCACTCAGATTTCATAATTCCCCTCAAAAAATTTTAGTATCTCCTTCAAATAAAGTCTTCAGGGTATTTCCACCTCTGCCTACGAAGTTAGTACGTAACCGATGGGATGGCATCCAACCAGGTCCACACTTTGGATATGGGGTGAAGATTAGAAAATGTTATCTATAAACCTGAACCTCAAAAGACTTCCTCATGGAAACATAAGTCCTCTGTATTGGTGACTGAATGCAAGAAAAGCTAGGCAACTAAGTAGATGAGATTCTCTGTTCTCCCAATTATAGGAAGTGTTAAAAAATTCTTCCCTGGACATGATAGGTGACATATCATTCTCTTTAAAGCCTATTTCATCAAAGAGGACATTCAAATGGCAAACAACCACATGAAAGGATGCTCAAAGTCATCCGTTAGGGAGATGCAAATCAAAACCACAATGAGATATCCCTTCGCCCCTATTATAATGACAATGTTAAAAAAAAAAAGAAAACAATAAACATTGGAGAGGATGTGGAGAAATTGGAAACCTCATCTATTCCTGTGGAAATGCAAAATGGTATAGTTGCTGTGGAAAACAGGTTGGCCATCCTTCAAAAGGTTGAACATGGGACAACTACATGACCCAGCAACCCCAATGCTAGACCAATTGCTATCAAGTCAATCCAAATACATTCCCAGAAGAAGTGAAGTTAGAAATGCAAACAGATACCTGTACACTGATGCTCCATTCAGGACTTTTCACAATAGCCAAAGGTGGAAATAACTGAAATGGTCAACTGATGAATGGATAAACAAAGTATGATATATACACGATTGAATACTTTGTTGGTGTCCAGCCTAATTCCAACTCATAACAACCCTACGAGAAGAAGTAGGACTGCCCCATAGAGTTTCTGAGGCTATAATCTTTATAGAAGCAGATTGACACATCTTTCTCCCATAGAGTGGGTGTTGGATTCAAACTATCGATTTTTGAGTTAGCAGACATTTGCTTAATCACTATGAGAACAGGGTTCCTTTTGGATAAACCTAGAAAACATTATGCTGGGGAAATAAGTCAGTCACAAAAGGACAGACACTGTATAAAGTCATTTATATAAAGTAAGCAAATATAGATAAACCAAAGCTTATTAATGGTTCCCAGGGATGGAAGGACTGGGACAAGAGAGTTTTTGATTAGAAGGCATTGAATGTATGTTCCTGCTGGTGGGATACTTTGGAAAAAGATACCTAGAATGGTTGCACAACTCGAAGAATGTAAACAGTGTCACTGAACTGAATTTCAGTGTCACTGAAATTGCTGAATTCCTGTATGTTTTGTTGTGTATATTTGTACCACGATAAAAAATTAAAAAACAAAAACTTATGGAGCTGTTGCAATGATGAGAAATGAGCAGGCACAAGGCAATTGGTACAGGGCTCAGCATATGGGGCCCTCACAAAGGTATGTCCTATTATGATTGTGTGTGTCATGAATATTAGCACCTGGCATCTGTTACTCCTAGGACAGAAGTGATGAACAGGGCAGTTGAGGGAAGACAAAAAGAGAGAACATTCCTGGCATAATAACTGCAAACTTCAGGGAAGAATTTATTTGTGAAAATGCCTACTGGGAATCTTGCTCGTGTAGAGAAGCAGAAGAAGGAAACACCCTGAATGAACATCAACGATATCAATATTCATTTGGCATGGACAGCTGCAGAAATATATAACAATGAAAACAAATACATTAGGTCTAGATGTATCAACACAAATAATGACAACCTAGCGGAGAAAAAACAAATTGAGAAGAATTCTACTTACAACATGAAAAAACTTTGATTTTTTTTTTTAAACCTAAGAAGGTATTTTCGTATTATGGATACTTCAAGAAAAATGAAAAGTACAGAGAATAACAATGAAGGGTTGGGTACCCACCAGTCAACACTATCAATTCACACACTTCACCACCCTTGCTTTAGATATTCTTATTGCAAGAAAATAATGTATGTATATTTGAGATTCCCCACATCATGTATTTTACACAGTATTGATTCTTTTCCTTCCTCAGAGCTAAGCACTACATTAACTTGCTTGGCATTGTTCCTCTGCACTTTTTACTATATTTAATATTATTCACCACAAAATAGTATTTTTTCCATTTTTAAAAGCTTCCTATAAACGGAATCATACTGAATATGTCCTTTTACAATTGGTTCTCTTAATGTTTTGTTTTAAATTAATGCTGATACATTTAATTCTGCTTAAGTTTTTTAAGTACAATAGAGTAGGTATTTCACTATGTTATTACACCACAATTTGTTTCTTCATTTCCTAACTGATATTTTTTTGAGTTATTATAGTTATTGCCTCCTAGCTGCCTATCCACTGGGGTGCTCCTCAGAAGCAAGGATGGCGAGACTTGGTTCACATCCATGTTATCAGGGGAGAACAGGCTTGGAGAAGGACATCAGGCTTTGTAGAGTAGAGGGTCAGCAAAAGAGAGAAAGACCCTCAATGAGATGGATTGACACAGTGGCTCCAACAATGGGCTCAAGCATAACAATGATTGTGAAGATGGTGCAGGACTGGGCAGTGTTTCATTCTGTCATACATAGCATTGCTATGAGTTGAAACTGACTCAATGGCACCTAACAAAAACATGTACATACATATAAACAGATAGACATGTACATTTAGAATATAAAACTATGAACGCTGCTTCTGGAACGGAAAGAGAACAACAGAAAGGATTACGAAAGGTATGCTTCCTGTATACATATTATTTTGCCACTTTAAAAGGAATACTTGAAGTTGCTACAGCAGAACGTCAACAATTGTCAATTCTGGAAATGTGTAAGAGGTGGTCTTTTTTTTTCTTACACTGTCTATATTGTTCTAATTTTAAATATTTGGTAATCTTATAAAGAGAAACAGACAAACTAGTGAGGTACCTAAGTCTGTGTCTCCAATTGCTTCCCTGGAGCCTCAAAGTATAATACCAAAACTTTCCCAAAGATGGTATATCAATAACCAGTTATAGGAAGATAAAGTGAAGGTCACCAACTCTCCTCCCACTGGCAGCACAAGAATACAAGTAAACGACAAGGAATTTTCTAGCGGTCACATTTGAGAAGGGCAAATTCCAGAAAAAAATGATCCTTGCCATTGTAGAGAGAGAGTAAGAGATTAGCTGAATAAATGCTGCTTGATATTGCTGCAAAGATACGAGGAAATATGTCAGAAAGATGGGAGACAGTTAGGCAGGAGTCCATGGGTGAGTTGGCTCTAATCATTTCATGCATGTACTCACTTCACAGTTTCCCCTGGATGAAGCTATAAGGAAACACCTGTCCTGATTTCCAAACATTAACTAAGGGATTTAGGTTACCTGGCTGGCATCACCAGAAATGATGCTTGACATCTGCCCTGGATGTTGGGTGCTGTAGCCAGAAGATCTCTACTCAGGAAAGGCAGAGGGACCAAGGGAGGCACCAGGCTCCTGGGCATGAAGACCATCTGTGGGCGGAGTTTCAGGTGCACTGCTCCTTGACTAGAGAAGGACTTTTGAGTGACGTTGTCACAGGCAGACTATTTGCAACCTCTGTATCCCTGGCAGCTCAATATCCAAAGCTCCGTTAACCACTTTTGTTGTCATTCTGATCACAGGGCAGTGCAAATTCTGATAGACCAAGACAATCCAAGTCAACCAAATCCACTGCCATCGAGTCAATTCTGACTCCCAGTGACCCTTTAGTACAGAGTAGAACTGCCCTATAAGATTTCCAAAGCTCTAAAAGTTTACGGAAGCAGACTGCCACGTCTTTCTCCTGCAGAGTGGATGATGGGTTTGAACCTCCAGCTTTTTGGTTAACAGCCGAGTGTTTAATCGCTTTACGACCAGGGCTCCCTGACCAAGACAATAATAAATGGGAATTCAGGAAGGCTGATTTCCTGACCCTTAGAGGCCAGGTGACTGCCATTTACTTTTCTTCACCTGTTCCTGCTCATCTCCAATTCACACAGCTTGCACATCAATCTTCCCTTTTTCCATACAACTGAAAACATGTCTTTCTCATTAATGATATTAGGAAGTCTGATTCCAATTTAAGGTGTAAAAATATAGTTTATATAGGTGAACATATTATATTTATAATAGCTAAAATACGTAAAAATGTAAATACCTAGGAATTTATCTAGTGTCATTGAATGTTTCCTGAACCTTAATCTTCATTCTGCATGTTTCATAAAGCAGATTCTAATCTATTCTTTGTGGTCAATTCTGGCTGCAAACAGTATAGACAGAACTGTTACTTCCTCTTTTGATTTTCATAACCACCTTTTACAATTTTGTCAAAATTGTTTCAGTGTGTATCTCTCTTTTCACTCAGGGGCTATGAATTGAAAGTTTGGTTCTTCCTTTTTAATAGAGTTGTGAGAAATCACAGTGTCACTGGCTAGGACCAGTTTGCAGGTTTATCTGTACTCAGTAAGTTTAGGTAAATGACAACTATTATTTTATAGGTGAAGATGGTGTTCCAAGTTAATATTAACTTAAAAACATTGTCTTTTTTTTAAATCTCAAATTGTCTTTTTTTTGAATATTGTACGATTTTGCACTCTATAAATAATGTCCCAGTGCTATCCTGACATACCTCCTTAGGTTGTGCCTTTACTACTATTCGCCGTCAACATGTCAGTTACTTTGATGTGAGCTACCTGCATTTAGTGGCACACTTTTTTTTCTGGTCCTTGCTTATGGGCTGTTGTGCCCCTTTAGTCTCATTCTGTTTTATAGGCCTGTCTAATCTTTGGCTGAAGGGTGAAACTCAGGAGTGACTTCATTACTGAGCTAAAAGGTGTCTGGGAGCAATACTCTCCAAGTTTCTCCAATCACTGTCAGGCCAGGAAGTCTATAAACCTTTCATCTTTAAATGAATTCAATATTTTCGTGTATTTATCAATTTATTTTACCACACGTTAACTGTTTCCATATGAACTTTGTTAATCTATGGTATTCTCGACATGCCTTTTTGAAAAAAAAATCGCATTTTAAAGTCACCCTTTGCCATCCTAACACTATCACTTAAAACACATGAAATAATAGATAA
This sequence comes from Loxodonta africana, assembly GCF_030014295.1. NCBI lineage: Eukaryota > Metazoa > Chordata > Mammalia > Proboscidea > Elephantidae > Loxodonta > Loxodonta africana. The sequence continues at coordinate 20,803,583 of NC_087344.1, forward strand.
AATACAAGGTGTAGTGGGAGCATCTTAGAGAAGAGAGAGTGCACACACATTTGGAAAGAGACAGACAGAAAAAACAGCTACAAAACCCTTATCATCATTCTGCATATTATGATTTAAACAGCCAGGAATGAAAATCATTGAAAAACAAAAACAGGGAGCCAACAAAATCAATGATCAACATATGGAGACCAGCAGGACTATAATAGAATGAATGCTAGGGAAAACAGAAACATGAAATCAAAGAGGTAGTGTGAGTATATTATATAAACAACCTCCTGATGATGGCAATGGCAGATGCAGGGAGGCCATGGAAAGTACTTTTGTAAAAATCCTAAAATGATAGTGGCTTGGGTCATGGTGATAACAGTGAAGGTGGTGAGATTTGCCTGAATTCTGGATACGTTTTATCGGTATAGATTACTGAGTTTTCTGAAAGGTTGGACACAGGGTATAAGAGGAATAGAAGAATCAAAGATGGTGCTCAATGAGAGAAATCTACCTAACACCTGAAAGAATACAGTTGTCATTCACTGTGATAGGTAAGGTCACTGTGTGGTGCAAAAGGTTACATGCTCAGCTACTAACAAAAAGCTGGGTGGTTGAAATCCACCCAGAGGAATCTTAGATGCATGGCCTGGTGATGTACTTCCAAAAGGTCACTGGTATTGAAAACTCTATGGAAGACAGTTCTGCTTCACATGTAGGATTGCCCTGAGTTGGAATCAACTTGACAGTAAATGATTCTGCTTCGGTTTTGTTTTTTTTGTTTGTTTGTTTTTGTTTTTTTGAGATAGGTAAGGCTGTATGATGAGCAAATAATTACCAAAGCCAGATTATATGAAGAAGAATGCAGCATCAGGTTTGGAGGAAGACTCATTAACAACCTGTAATATGCAGGTGGTACAACGTTGTTTGCTGAAAGCTAAGAGGATTTGAAGAACTTACTGATGAAACTGATAGATGAAGGCCTTCAGTATGGATTACGCCTCAACATAAAGAAAACAAAAATCCTCACAACTGATCAATAAGTAATATTGTCATAAATGGAGATAGGATTGAAGTTGTCAAAGATTTCATTTTATTTGGATCCACAATCAATGCCCATGGAAGCAAAAATCAAGAAATCAAACGAGTTATTGCATTAGCACATTTTCTACAAAACAGATCTTTAAATTGTTTAAAAAAAAAAAGCAAGATGCCATTTTTAGGACTAAGGTGCATGGGATCCAAGCCATGGTGCTTTCAATTGCCTTATATGCATGTGAAAAATGGACATCGAATGAGGAAGACCTAAGAAGATCTGAAAGCTTTGAGTTTTGCTGTTGGCAAAGAATATTGAGTATACCGTAGACTGACAGAACAACTGCCAAAAAAACTGTCTTGGAAGAAGTACAGAGAGGATGCTCCTTAGAAGCCAGGATGGCAAGACTTCATCTCACATACTTTGAACATGCTATCAGGAGGGTCAGTTCCCAGAGAAAGACATCCTGCTTGGTAGAGTAGAGGGTCAGTGAAAAAGAAGACCTTCAACAAGATGGATTGACAGCATGGCCGTAAAAATTGGCTCAAACATAACAATGATTGTGAGGATGGTACAGGACCGGGCAGTGTTTTGTTTTGTTGTACAAAGTGTTACTATGAGTCAGAACCAAAAATACGGCACCTAACAACAATAATAACAACAAGAAGGCTGGGGGCAAGGTATACTGAGGAATAGCAAGTGGAAATTTGGATATACAAGCCTGGGATTCAAAGGAGAATTCCTCTCTAAATACTAATTTGGGGCTTATTTGTGTTCAGATGACTTTTAAATCAATCAGTCTGGATGCTTTCACAAAGGAGTGAAGTTAGCTGCAGAAGAAGAGGTCTGAGGACTGAAATGGGAGACCCTCCAGTGTTTGAAGATTAAAAAACACATTAAAGGAGACTGAGAAATAGTAGCTAGTGAGGTAGGAGTGAAACCAAAATAATGTGTGGTGTTGAAACCCAAGTGAAGAAAGTGTTTCTGTAGGTAATAAACTAAGTCAATGTGGTTGACAAGTCAAGTAAGAGAAAGACAGAAAATTAACTGACCTGGACTGGACTGGACTTAACAAGGTAGATAATGCTGGTGGCTCTTCAAGAGCACCCTTCATGAATTGTTGGGGAAAAGGCCTGATTGCATTGACCTCAGGAGTAAATGGAAGGAGAAAAATTGAAAAAAGCAAGTGGAGACATGTCTTTTGAAGAGTTTTATGGTAAAGGAAGCAGATAAATGAAGATACTGCTAGAGCAAGATGAGGGGTTCCCTAGAGGTTTTTCGTTTGTTTGTTTTTTAAGATTTGAGGAACTCAAATATATTGGATGCTATTGAACATGAACAAATCAAAGGGAGAACCTGATGATGCAAGAGAGAGATGGGAGAATTACCAGAGTTATGTCCTAACATAGGCAGGAAAGATTGAGTTCTATGCACAAGGGGAAGTGTTGGTCTTGGTTAAATCCGAGAGGCCACACTTCTCTCAAGAAGAAATAGAAAGCAAGTAACCATGGATACTTTCAATAAATTAAAATCCTCAATAACATAATTTGTCATGAAACACACCCTGAGATACACAGTTTTACAGGCAAGTTCTTCCAAGCACTCAATGGAGCTAAGTTCAAGATTAAAGGAAGGATTTCAGAAAATATAAGTGAAGAGATATTCTTTATCTTATAAGGCCAGCACAAACTTAGTGCCCAAACCAGACCAGGTTAGCAGAAGAAAGAAAAATTCCAGTGTTTAAAAATTATATGCAAGGATAATGGAGAAACAATATTTACCCTGGTGGCAAATGAAAGCAATGGAAAGTATTTCCCTTACTGACTGTCAGGATATACCATGGAGCTATAATATCTAAAATGGTATGGTTCTAGTATAGGACAGGAAAATAGAACTAAGAGTATCTTTATTTATATGAAGAATTATTAAGTACAGAGGAGGAATCAGACACTTTATTTATAAAATGTAGCATTTCAGGGAATAAAAACAAAAAACCGAACCCATTGCCATCATCGATTTTGACTCATAGCAACACTACACAACAGAATAGAACCACCCCATAGCGTTTTCAAGAAGCAGCTGGTGGCTTTGAACTGCCAACTTTTGGGTTAGCAACTGAGCTCTTAACCACTGCACCACCATGGCTTCATGGATGGTATTATTCAGAGAATTGTGCTGAAATCATTGCTTATCCATATAGAAATAAAATGAAATTGGATTCTCCATCACACCATATTCAAAAATCATTCCAACTTCTTTTAAACACAAAAGAAAAAATAATTAAATGTTTATGAACCATATACGAAAATATCTTTATTAGATTGGAGGAGTTGATCAGTTCTTCAATGAGGTATAATGCACACAGTCTGAAAGGGAAGAAAAGATCAATCCAACCATTTAAAATTAAGTCACTGGAGAATGAAAATCCAAAGTTGTTTTTTCGATGTAATAAAAAGAAGACAGCAGGACAAATAAACATTCAATGAAGTATTTCCAAATGTGGCTTTGTCAACAACATAAATATTAACTGCTGATAAATATTTAAATTAATAAGCTAGGATAATGACTAAGGCAAGTGCCCAAGTGCCCAAATGTGTGACAGCAGAAGGAATTGGAAAAGGAGAGAGTGCTACCCTTGGAGATAAATTCTGCTGGCTCACATTCATCTAGTGTATTCACTGAGAAACTTTTTAGGTGGCAGGCATTGTACTAAACACTTGTAATTGTTGTAGCACTTGATCCCACCTCAGACTTTTCTAATCAGAACATTCATCTAATCCTTTCAAGGTAATGAAATTCCTCTTACCTGTGATTAGTTTTAGAAGGGGCATATGCCGCAACTCAGGATGATAACATAGAGCGTGTTCTGGATGACTCCTTGAAAAGGTTGTTTCTCAAATACTGAGACTGAATAAGAAGCAGTCAGTTTTCCATCTCTGATTATTGTATCTTAAATGACCACTGTGCTGCTGCAGCCACTGATGGACATCACAGGAACAGCTTTAGGAAAAAACCAACATATGGAGCTGTGAAATGCAGCCCTGTGGTTCTGTAGGCTCTGGACCTACCCTACCTCTGAAATCTTTGTTTTTATATTTGGTGCTATGTGAGTTTAGACTTTTCCCTCAGTATACCTGAAAGTATCCTCACTCTTAGACTTGAAGTATCTCAAATCTAAATGGAAAAAAGTGAATGAATAGAATTATGCCAAATTTATAGATGAGTAAACTGAGCTTATGGTTGCTGTTAGCTGCCCTGGAGTTGATTCTAACTCATGGCCACCCCGTGTGTTGCAGAGTAGAGCCACTCCATAAGGTTTTCTTAGCTTTAACTTTAAAGAAGCAGATTGCCAGAACTTTTCTTCTATGGTATCTCTGAATAGATTTGAACCACCAGCCTTTAGCAGTCGAGTGCAAACCATTTGTGCCACCAAAGAACCTTTAAACTAAACTTAGAAAGCTGAAATAAATACACAAAGTCCACACAGCTATTACAGAGAAGAGATAGAATCCAAACCCAGGTGTTCTGACTCCAAATTTTCACCCTTAACCATTATAATTTCTGAACTCCTACTATTCAAAGAACTTAATCAGGTTCTCTGAATCAGTATTATTTATTTCACTCAAGCATATTCCAACAGCTTAAGCCCAAAGCAGGTGAAACATTAATGAAAAGAAGATATTCTAGAGATGAGTTTCCTCAAAGCGCCCATTATGTCCTTGTTCCTCAGACTGTAGATGAAGGGGTTCAGCATGGGTGTGACCACCGTGTACATCACTGATGCAACTGCACTCTTCCTAGAGGGTAGAGTAGCCGCAGAGCTAAGATACGCCCCAAACCTGTCCCGTAGAACAAGGAAACAACTGAGAGGTGAGATCCACAGGTACAAAAAGCTTTGTACATTCCACCTGTTGATGGCATTTTCAGGAGGGAAGAGACAATTTGTATGTAGGAGAAAATAATCCCAAGGAAGAGTCCACCACCCAAGATACTAGTCATAAAATACAGCAGGATGTTATTAAAGAGGGTATCAGAACAGGCAAGCTTGAGGACCTGAGGAAGTTCACAGAAAAACTGGGGGATTTCCAGGTCTATGTGGAAGGACAGATGCAGCACCATCAGACTGTGGAGCAGGGTGCTCATGATGCTAACGAGCAAGGAGAATAGAATCAGCAGGCCACACAGGTGGGGGTTCACGATGATTGTATACCTCAGAGGGTGACAAATGGCCACATAATGGTCATAGGCCATTACTGCAAGGAGACAATTATCCAAACAAGCAAAAACCAGGACAAAGCAGATCTGGGTGAGGCAGCCTGTGTAACTGATGGATTTGCTCTGGGTCTGAATGTTCACCAGCATCTTGGGAATCATGGTGGTGCTGAAACAGATGTCAGTGAAGGACAGGTTGGAGAGAAAGAAGTACATGGGGGTGTGGAGGTGGGAGTCTGAGCTGATGGCCAGGATGATGAGTAGGTTCCCAGCCACAGTGATCAGGTATAAGGTCAGGAACATTCCAAAAAGAAGGGGCTGAAGTTCTGGATTCTCTGAAAAGCCCAGGAGGAGGAATTCTGCTAAGCCTGTTTGGTTTTCTGATTCCATGTTTGTTGATGGTTCTGGTAGAAAGAATAGAGACGAGATATACAACAGATGTACAAAGGTCCCTTATTTTACAGAAACACTGTAATCTATAATGTCACATGAAATTAATATTATAAATCATTACTGTGGTTCTCTCTTTGTTTCTCTCTCCTCCTCCTCTTCTTTCTCCTCTATCCTTTTCTCTCTCCTTCTCTGTTCTCTTTCCTCCTACACTCTCATTTCTCTCTGTCCTCCTTTCACCTGCTCTACCACATCTTTTCCAATTATGTTTAAGTACCTACTCTTTTTACACATTTGCCAACTAAGATGAATATAATATCAGCAGTACATATTTTTTTCTTAAGAGTTTTCTGAACTCCGAAAATTAGCAGGAAAATCAAAATCATAGGATATTAAATGTGTATTTTACAGGAGTGGTTCTTGAACTTCCTTGCATCAGAGCGAGGTGGTGAGTTGCTAAAATGCCGATTGCTGAGCATCAATTTCAGAGTATCAGATCCAGAAGATTTGGCATTAGGCCGCCAAAGTGTGCCTCTATAACAAATTTCCAAATGCTGCTGCTGCTCACCTGGGAACTACACATTGAGGACCAATATTCTAGAGCACAGAGTTGGAGCAGACCTGGTGCAGTTCCTGAGGAGGTAATGACCTGGCTCATCAACGCACTACAAAGTAGATCAGGAGCTCAAGTCCATGACTCAGCCCTTTTTCGATGGGTCTCCACAATTTGTCCTTTTAGTTCTGCACTTTCATTTCAACATTGCATTCTTTGGATCCTCATCACAAAACACTTGCCTAATTGTTCTAACTAATAATAGTATTAGCAGGAGTCCTTGGTTGGCACAAATGGTTAGGCAGCTAAGGAAAATGTTGGAGGTTCAAGTCTACCCAGTGACACCTCAGAAGAAAGGCCTGGTGATCTACTTCTGAAAAAGCAGCCATTGAAAACCCTATGGAGCTCAGTTCTACTCTGACACACGTGGAGTCGCCATAAGTTGGAATTGATTCGATGGCAACTGATTTGGTTTTTGATTTGATTAACAGATATCATAGTAACAAATACAATATCTATTATAAACTTCTACAACTATATCACTAACACAGAGCTCTGAGTATTAGCATACAAAATTCTCATTATTTATATGAACTCTTTTTATTCTCTCTACGGATCTGTGACTTAGGTGCTTCTATCATCCTTCATTTTACCCATGATCTCAAGTAGTAACATGAGGTTGTTATGGATACAAGATACAAGATCTTCTTGTAAGAACTGGTGAAAGCATTTGAACTTAGAATGTCAGATCAGAGTGGAACTCTTACCACCACGTGATATGACCTTTGAGTAGGACAGGATCAGGCACTAGAAGGGTCAACAGATTCCATTGCTTGCCTCTTGAAAACTTCCATGTGAATACAAAACCAAGTGTTTCCCTAGTCTTCAAAGTCACCTACTCTCTGACCACAGAGGTAGTATCTAGCAGGTGACATTATCAAAGCAGGACCCACAGTCAAGACTTGAGGTCAGTATTGGAGTACGCTCCCTAAAGTCTCAAGCTGTTATGGCTATTAGGTCAATAAGATTCTCTTTTCTCACAATACTCGAAATTACATGTAGTACTTTTTTTCCCCCTAAAACAGAGTAATGGGAGGAAGAATGAAATGCGTAAGGTCTTTAAATCACTAAAGAAAAGAAAAATAATTTGTTGGTGTATCCTAAATGGAATTTTAGGTAGGAAAGACAATCTAACAATACAGGCATTCTGTCAGGCATGGCCCCACAGTAGTAGATAGAGGGGGAGTAGAAGTTTGCCAAGTCAGCCTTAGGAGGGAAAAAGGAACTTGAGCAAAGTACATCTAGACACTTCAAACGCCTTTATAGTTTCAGAACTAAACATTTAATCAAAACAAATTATCTAGTAAGGAGCCTCGCATCTGCTGAGTGTTAAGAGACTTATCAGTTAAGGTGTGAAGTACTTGTGATTTAAGATAACCATTTCAATTGGACAAGATAATAAAGCCTTAGTTTTAAAAATTCCTTATCTTATACATACCACACACAGGCAAAGTAGGAAGTAAACACACATACTCTTTTCTATTTAACTACCTCTTACATTTGTGCATGAAAAGCAATAGAAAAAAACACCATAGAATTTTAAATTTGAAGAGTCATAACTAATCTTCATTAATAAATTATTACTTTTCCTTTTCTTTACTCACTTCCTAGGTATCTTACTAAAATCTGTCCCTCCCTTCCTTCCTACCTTTTTGTGGCAGATTATGGAAGTAATTTATCCCTTTCTACTTAGGAGCTTGATGCATTCCCTATTCCTTTCATGTTTTGACTCATTGTCTCCATTGTACAATTAGCAGATAATGTTAGAAAAAGAAATCTTGAGAATCAATCATGAAAAGTCATATACTCCTTTCTTTTGTTTCTGGTTAAGCCCATCAAAGCCTGAGCCTGGCAGCCTTGGGAACTGGCTTCTACGGGAATCCCGAGGTTGTGTACCAGGATCAACTCCAGAACACTCCCATTTCCTGTGTTAAGATGAGGTCCCCGAGAATATGATCACTGGATTCTCAAAAACAGGCAAGAATTGATTGTATAAGTCCTGGGCACATTTATGTATTTACCCTTTATTCTCATGAACCAATGATTTAGAAATGGCCGCTAAAGGAATCCCATGAGTGAACAGCTCATTAGGATGTTTATGTTCAGAGTAAATGCCCCTTGACAAATACTGCTTCACCAATAACGAAACCTGGGACCCTAAGCATGGGGTCATAACAACAAGCAACCCTAACAAAATCAGTCATTTGCTGGAAGGTTTGGAATCAAACAACCCTGAGTTTATTCCCAACTCTAGCACTTGTTTTGTGAATGAGAAAACTTTTATAACTGTTCAGGAAGCCTCAGACTTCTCCTTTGTATAATGGGACCTATCATGGAACATTATAGGGATATTGTAAAAATGAGAAATGAATAGAACAAATCATCAAGCACAGTGTTCAACATATTACTCCCTCTCGATATTTGCTATTGTGATTTGTTCTGCATGGGCACAACTTGGAGTTGTTCTTTACAGAAGGGAAGTGACAGGTGGGGCCAGATGAAAGAGGATCAATGAAAGTTAAAAGAGCCAAAACCAAACCCAGTGCCATCGAGTCAATTCCAACTCATAGTTAGAACATTCCTAATATGAAAACTACAAACTTTAGGGAAGAAAAATGTGCCAAAACTCTACAGGAAATCTTGCTCATCTAGAGAACCAGGAGGAAAGAACAAGCCAAATGAACATCACTGATATCAACGTAAAAGAAGCCCTGGTCTGGTGGCAGTGTTTAAGCGTTTGGCTGCTAATCAAAAGTCGGCTGTTCAAACCCACCAGCCACCCTGCAGGAGAAAGATGAGGCAGTCTGCTTCTGGAATGATTTCAACCTTGGAAACACTTTAGGGCAGTTCTACTCTGTCCTCTAGGGTTGCTATGAGTTGGAATCAACTCGACAGCAATAGGTTAATGTGATATCAATGTTCATTTGGCGTGGACATAGGATGAAATATCTAGCAATTGAAATGAATAAATTAGACCTAGATGTACCATTACAAAGAATGAAAACTTAAAAAACGAAAGTTAATTTCTCTAACTAGACATCTATTAAAAAAAAAAAAACTTTTGACATCTATAGTACGGGAAAATTAAAATAAGTTTTAAAATTACACATACATAAATTTTTATTTTTTAATGTGAAATATTATAAGCACAGGGAAAACATCAAAGGCCTAGTTACCCACCACTCAGCACCATCAAACTAAAATATATCACCATACTTGCATTATGTGCTTTTTAAAATTATGATTCTTTCCCTTTTTGTATGAGCTTAAATCCTTTATTCTATGAGTTATTTTTAAATTTTTTGTGATGTATTCAGTATTTTTTAAGAAAAAAATACATATTTATTTGAACACCTCCCCCTTTATTTTTTCACAAATCTACCTTTTTCTCTCCATCTGAACCACAACAATGAACTTGGTATGTATTATTCTCCTGTGTTTTCATTACTTTCAGTCTAATTCAATCAATAAACAATGCTATTGTTTTACATTTTAATCCTTTATGTACTGTGGGTGTCGTTTTACAATTGGTCTCTTAAAATAATGCATTTAACCTTATCAGTCTTATTACAGTTTGGTCTGGTTCATTAACTTTAACTACTTTAAGGAATTTCACTCTGTTATTACATCAGAATTTATTTATCCCTTCTCCAGGCGATGGGCATTTTCATTGTGAGACACACACACATAAAGGATGGGAAGGGAGTGGAATAAAAAGAGCTTATCACCTTTGTGTTTACTATTTTGTTACTTTAAGAATAGAACTGTTATGGCAAAATGTCAACATTTATTAATTCTGAAAGCATTGATATATGACTATTTGTCCTACTACCCTGAGCTAATCTGTCTTAAAATATTTCCTAGGTTAATAAAGAGACACCGGTAGATACAGGTATGTAACCTGTGAGTCAGACTGGTTCTCCACTTCCTCACTGCTAGTCCTCATAGCCAGGTCAAAGATCTCCCTTAAAAAGGCATATCAAGAACCAGGTAAGGAGAAGCTGACTGAACACACCTGCCCCCTGCCAAGGAAATACAAAAATTGTTTAAAGAATTCTAGAAAATTGAGCAAGGGCATATTTCTATATAGGATGGAAAAATTCCCTGGAAATTTAGATTCAGAGTAGATGATTAGCAGAATGAGAGAAACTCAAGTATTGGTGCAAAAGTGCAAGGAAACATGTTAAGAAGATTATGGACAATTAGGCAGGCATCGCACAAGTAACTCCATTCTGCTCATCTTCTGCATGTACTCACCTCACAGCTGCCCCAGATGGACTTGAAGACAAAGACATCTCCCTATTTGCAAAAGATAAACTAGGGGACTTCAGATTACCTGAGTGCCAGCATTAAGAAATGACATTCGATTCTCCCCTGAAGGCTGAATGATAAAAATGGAAGCTCTGGACTCACAGAGCACAGAAAACAAAAGACCAGGATCCTATGGGAAGTGATGGAGACAAGGCTCAGGTGTGCTGCCTCCTGACCTGGGTAAGGTTATTGAGTGGGTGGTCACAGGCAGACTCTTTGATGTCTCTGTAGCCCTTGGGGTTTCAATACCCAAAGCTCCTCATTAGTCAAACTCTTTTGCTGTCATTCTGATCCTAGGGCAGTACAAACCCTTAAGCAGCAATGCTAAAGGAAATATTTATATTGAATGATTCCAGTATCCTAAGAGCCCAGGCATATGCCATCCTCTTTGCCTCATCTCATTCTGCTCATACTCATTTCAAATGCCCTGTACACATGGACATACCTCCCATCTGTAATTGTATTACTCTTCTCTCTTTATATTCAAAGGTGCCCATAATCTAACAACAAGATTAGGAAAATTGGGCTAAAAATATATACTTTATTGTGTGAGGATGTGTATTCTATACAAATATGAGCAACAATATAATAGATGTACCCTAAAAAGGCAGATTTTAAGGGCTAATTCTTTGATGGCAGAAGGATCCTTTTCCTGCATCTAATATCCAGCAGTTTCTAATCTAGTCCCTGTAATCAAACGTAATTGAGCGCGTAACAGGCATTTAACCTCCTTTTTAATATTTCAATATCATTTCCAAATTTTACAGAAGTGACTTCAAAATCCACCCCTCATCTGTCAGTTTGTCACAGTGTGGTGGCTTGTATGTTATTGTGATGGTGGAAGCTATGCCACCAGTATTTCAAATACCAGCAGGGTCATCAATATTGGACAGGTTTCAGCAGAGCTTCCAGACTAAGGCAGAATAAGAGGAACAACTTGGGGATCTACTTCTAAAAAAACTGACCACTAAAACCCTTATGAATAGTAGTGGAAGATTGATACAGTGCTGGAAGATGAGCCTCTCAAATTGGAAGACACTTGTGGTCATTAAGATTGTGTGTCAACTTGGTTGGGCCGTAATTCTCATTGGTTTGGTAGTTATAATGTAGTCTGGCAGTTTTATAATGATGTGATTATCTCCATGATGAGATTTGATATAAGGTGATCGCCTCCAAGATAAGATCTGCTGTGAGTAGCCAATCAGTTGAAGGGGGAGTTTCTTTGGGAGTGCGGCCTGCATCCAATATATGTGGACTTTTTGGCAAGGCCTGTGGGCTTTTCCTTGTTTTGGATTCTGCAGCTGGTGCCTGTTCCTCTGACCTTCAGTTCTTAGAACTTGAGCTAGAGTCTTATGTGTTGTCTTGCCTGCTGATCTTGGAATTCATCAGTCTGTGAGCCAGAGCTCTGTTGTCTGACTTGCTGATCTTGGATTCACCATCCCCTGAAGCTATGTGAATCAGAAGAAGCCTCCAATCTGATCCACGGCTTGGGACAGTGTTCCACTTCTACAACCACGTGAGCCATTTCCTTAATATAAATCTCTCTCTACATATATATTTATACACTTTACCGGCCTTGCTTCTCTAGAGAACCTAGCCTAAGACATTTGGTACTGAGAGTGGTTCTGGAGAAACAAAACTGTAAGGATGAGTTTTCCAAATTGGTTTTCAAGTCTGATTAGTATTAGAGACGTTAATGACTGCTTCCAGTAATGAAGTGGGCACTGCCAATCCATGGTTGTTTTAGGCTGGGTTCTCTAGAGAAGCAAAACCAGTAATGTCTATAAATATAGACCGAGAGATTTACATTAAGGAAACAGCTCATACGATTGCGGGGGTTAGAACCTCCCAAGTCCTTGGATCAGGATAGAGTCTTTTCCCAATTCATGGAGCCACGGAAGCTGGTGAACCCAAGATGAGCAGGTTGGAGAGCATGGATCCTGCTCACAAGTTGTGACGGTCAAGGAATCCCCAATGTCAGCAGGCAAGGCCATAAGTTTCTCCTGAGTCAGCTGCAGGGGCTGGAGAAACCACGAGAGACAGGTCAGGGAGCAGGACTCTTGCTTGCAGGCCATCATGATCAGGAAATCCCAAGATGGGCGGGTAAGCTGCTAGCTCAAGTCCCAAGAGCTAGAAGTCAGACAAGAAACAGTTGCTGGATCTAGAACAAGCCAACAACTTTTGCAAGGTGAGCAGGAAAAAGGAAGTAGCTAGGAGAAGGTAGAAAGATGAAGGCTGAGGGAGCGGTGAGCTACCAGAGGCCCCACCTCCACTGCTACCACTCAACAGATTCTATCATGGGGTTAATCACATATCAAATTGCAACAGGAAAGGGATCACAACATTACACAACTGCCAAAACATTGAGAGTCATGGTCCACCCAAGTTGACACACTATCTTAAGCAACACAGTGGTGTAAGGTGGCAATAGAAATATTTTGATCAGCTATTGGTAAAGGTGAGGCTCTGGGTGATCACATGTTTGATGCTTTTCTAAGTTTTGTAATAATGGGAAGTATAAGAAAGCTGGTTGCTTGGTCCTACATTCGCTAGACAAAGTGAGGAAGGAAAGAGATGAGCTCAGAGCTTCAGAGTCACAACTCAAGTGCCACATAAAAAACGTCAAACTTTTCACCTGTGCCTTGAAAGAAAACCTGATTTCTTGTAGTAACAGACCTGATATTGCCAAAAAGCAAACCCAGAGTCCTATCGTAAGAATGGCTGAATTGCAGTGCCGGCTGAATTGCAGTCCCAACTGAATTCCCAATCTTCAGTGGTGTCTGCAGTTAAAGTGAGGGCATTAATTGGGAAGACATGGGATCATGAAACTTGGGATGGGGATATGTTTCTAGGTGCCGTCAAATCGATCCCAACTCATAGTGACCCTATGTACAACACACCGAGACACTACCTGATCCTACACAATCTTCACAATCATTGTTATGCTTGAGCTTATTGTTGCAGCCACTGTGCCAATCCATCTCATTGAGGGTCCTCCTCTTTTTCATTAACCCTCTACTTTACCAAGCACGATGTCCTTCTCCAGGGATCGATCCCTTTTGATAACATGTCCAAAATATGTGAAACATAGTCTCACGATCCTTGCTTCCAAGGAGCATTCTGGTTGCACTTCTTCCAAGACAAATTTGTTCTATATGGGGGCATATAGGCAGGTAATCAGGAAGCTGGGGACACTGACCCCCAAAATTCCATTAAGCCACTCCTACCAACAGAACCTGCCTTCTCATTCCCATCTGAAGAAATTATCCCATTTTTGTTTGATAAGCCACCGTTTCTGGTAAAACCCACTTCCACTCCACCTGATGAGATTAAAGCAGCTGTGCCTAAAAAGCCTTTGTCTGAGTCATTATGCCTGGAGCGTTCCCTGAGGCAGATGTCTTATAAGGCAATACTGAATGTTCTCAAACACACAACCCCACCACCTATTTTGGCTTCCAGACCTGGCTGACATCCCAATGATCACCAAAAGGTGAAGTACAAAGTGTGACATCAGCAGATGATTTTTAACAATCAAGTAGATAGGACAATGCATTCTGTGGAAACCAGTCATCCTCTTTTCCAGCTACGCCTGTCATTGCTCAATGGGATTATGAACAAAGTGGTCATGATGACAAGGATGGAGATTATGCATGCGTTCAGAAACACTCTTAAGGCCAACTTGGCTACACCACAGAGGAGTGCCCAATCTGCTAGCAGTAGGGACCAACCCTGAATTTCCAATATGGCACCACTCCTCAAGGTGATCAGCCAGCAACATGGTGGAAGGCTGATTACATTGGGCCTCTTCCATCATGGAAAGTGTGGCATTTTGTTCCTACAGGAATAGACACTCTGAATATGAATGTTTCCCTGAGCACAATGCTTCTGTCAAAACTACCATCCATGGACTTACAGAATGCCTTATTCACAGTCATGGTATCCCATACAACCTCAGATCAAGGGACTCACTTCACAGCAAATGAAGTGCTGCAGTGGGCCCATGTCCATGGAATTCACTGGTTTTACCATGTTCCCATCATCCTGAAGCAGCTGGTTTGATAGAATGATGGAATGGCCTTCTAAAGACACAATTATGGCTGCAGCTAGGTAGCAGTACCTTGCAGGACTGGGGCAATGTTCTTCAGGAGGCTTTATAGGCTCTAAACTAGCATCCAATATATGGTGCTGTTTCTCCCATAGCCAAGATACATGGGTCCAGGAATCAAGGGGTGGAAATGGGAGCAGCACCATTCACTAGAGCTGGAGATAGAAAACCAAAAGGGAAGAATGTGCTTGGTATTTCTCAAGCTGAAAGAACTGAAGAAAAAATTCAAGCCTCGAATTGTAATAGTCAAGAATTCTGTACAGAAAATATTAAACAACCCAGGAAGCATCAAAAGAAGATGAAAGGAATACACAGAATCATTACAACAACAAAAAAATGATTCATCATTCAAACATTTCAAGAGGTAGCATATGATCAGGAACCAATGGCACTGAAGGAAGAAGTCCAAGCTGCGCTGAAGGCACTGGTGAAAAACGAGGCTCTGGGAATTGATGGAATATCAGCTGAGATGATTCAGCGTACAGATGCAGCACTGGAAATGCTCACTTATCTGGAACAGACCATAAATTGCTCGTATGCAAGTTCAAGTTAAAACTGACAAAAATTAGACCAAATCCAAACCAAAAAAAAAAAAAAAAACCCAAAGCCAATGCCGTCGAGTCAATTCCGACACATAGAGACCCTAAATGAGAACAAATCCACAAGAGCCAAAGTATGACCTTGAACATACCCCACCTGAATTTAGAGACCATCTGAAGAATAGATTTGATGCACTGAACACTAATGACTGAAGATCATACGACTTGTGGAATGACATCAAGGACATCATACATGAGGAAAGCAAGGCTCATGAAAAAGACAGAAGAGAAAGAAAAGACCAAAATGGATGTCAGAAGAGTCTGAAACTTGCTCTTGAATGTCGAGTAGCTAAAGCAAAAGGAAGAAATGATGCAGAAAAGAGCTCAACAGAAGATTTCAAAAGGCTACTCAAGAAGACAAAGTAGAGTATTATAATGAAATGTGTAAAGACCTAGAGTTAGAAAAATCAAAAGGTAAGAATGTGCTCTGCATTTCTCAGGCTGTGGTTTTTGAACTTCATCAGTAAATGTTTCAAGCCTCCTTCGCTTTCAGGAAGCAAGGTTGTGTTACCTGCATAACTCAGGTTTTTAATGAGCTTTCCTCTAATCCTGATGCCCTGTCCTAGTTCATATAGCCCAACTACTCAGATTATTTTCTCAGCATACAGATTGAATAAGTATGGTGAAAAAAATATAGCACTGGTGTACACCTTTCCTGACTTTAAACCATTTAGTATCTCCTTTTCTGTTCAAATGACTGCTTCTTGATCTATGTACAGGTTCCTCATGAGTACAATTAAGTGTTCTAGATTTCCCATTATTTGCAATGTTATCCACAATTTATTATGAGCCACACAGCGAATGTCTTTGCATAGTCAATAAATACAGGCAAACATCTTTCTGCTATCCTCCGCTTTCAGCCAGGGGACACCTGACATCAGCAATGATATCCCTCATTCCATGTCCTCTTCAGAATCTCTCTTGAATTTCTGGCAGTTTCCTGTAGATATACTCCTGCAGCCGCTTTTGAAAGATCTTCAGCAAAATTTTACTTCTGTGTGATATTGATGATATTGTTCAATAATTTCCACATTTGGTTTGATCATCTTTCTTTGGAATAGGCATAAATATTGATCTCTTCCAGTTGGTTGGCCAGGTAGCTGTCTTCCAAATTTCTTGGCATAGGTAAGTGGGCAATTCCAGCACTGCATCCATTTGTTGAAACATCTCAGTGGTTATACTGTCAATTTCTGGAGTCTTGTTTTTTCTCCAAAGGCTTCAGTGCAGCTTGAACTTCTTCCTTCAGTACCATTGATTCCTGATCAGAAGTGACCTCCTGAAATGGTGAATGTTGAATAATACTTTTTGGTATAGAGACTCTATATTCCTTCCATCTTCTTTTGATGTTTCCTGCATTGTTTAATATTTTCCTCCATAGAGTCCTCCACTATTACAACTTGATGCTTGAATTTTTTCTTCAGTTCTTTCAGATAGAGAAATGATGAGCGTGTTCGTACCTTTTGGTTTTCTAACTCCAGGTCTTTGCACATGTCATTATAATACTTTGTCTTCTCGAGCCACCCATTGAAATCTTATGTTCAGCTTTTTTAATTCATTATTTTTTTCCTTTTGCTTTAGCTACTCGAAGTTCAAAAGCAAGTTTCAGAGTCCCCTCTGACATCTATCTTGGCCTTTTCTTTCTTTCCTGTCTTTCCCTGATTCAATCATATTTCAGATTCTAAATACATTCTCTCATGATCTTTTTATTTTAAAGTCATGTTCCTCAGATTTTAGTGTGCATCAAAATATCAAAAAGTGGATACTAATCATTGGATTGTCTCCCCAGAGATCAGAGTCAGTAACTCTTTGGTGAAGTATGTAAACCTGCAGTATGAACACAAATGGACCAGCTTTGTGCTAGAAGACACCTGGTGTGCCAGGTGAGGTGTCCTCCAAGTGTGCTGCTGAACACAATCCTACCACCACCATCGATGATGACTTGAACAGTAGGCTTTCTATATACTCCACTGATTCTCCTACAACCCCTGAATTGTTGTCATCCCCATGCTACAGAGATGATTCTGACTAATGATCCCACTTCTTTGTGCCTGTGGGAAAAGTCATCTCCCTCTTCTGCTGCCTGCAGTACACTCAACACGTCTTCTTCATAATAAAGTCCACCGCCACAGAAACTGTTTTCCTCACAAATACACATTAAAAAATTTTACATGAGATGCATAAGAGTAGAGCAAGCCCTTTAAAACTTTAGTGATTTAATTAATTTTATTCAACTTCTGTGTGGGCTCACGAGAGATGAGAAAGAAAAACTGCAAAATAAGGTGACTAAAGAGAAGAGAAACATCTCATATACACTCTGACCAATGAATCAGTAAGAAAGGATCAAGGACATAGGGTTCCAAAAAGACCTATTGTCTTGGTTTTCTAGTGCTGGTATAACAGAAATACCACAAGTGGATGGTTTTGACAAAGACAAATTTATTCTCTCACAGTCTGTTGGGCTACAATTCCTAATTCAGGGCATCAGCTCCAGGGGAAGGTTTTCTCTCTATAGATTCTAGGGGAAGATCCTTGTAATCAATGGTGCCCTGGTGAAGGAGCTTCTCAGGCACAGTGGAACCCGGTCCAAAGAAGGTACTCTGCTACCGGTGCTGCTTTCTTGGTGGTAAGAGGTCCCCCATGTCTCTCTGCTCACTTCTATCTTTTATATCTCAAAAGAAATTGGATTAAGGCACTATCTAATGTAACTGCTCCTAATCCCTCTCATTAACATCATATTAATAGGATTTACAACACATAGGAAAATCACTTTAGATGACAAAATGGTAGATAATCATACAATACTGGGAAACATGACCTAGCCAAGTTGACAGATATTTTAAGGGGACACAATTCAATCCATGACAACTATCAACCCTACCCAGCCTACTGAATAATTATTCATTTGATTATATTATTAAGACCAGTAAAAGGTAAACTAATAAAACTGCTGAATCAAGTGGTAGAAGTGTTTGAGAGAAAGGAATAACAAGCCTTATAAATAATCGTAACGTGTAGAACACAATGATCCCAGTTGGATTGTATTGAGAATTATGTGCCAGCTGTTGTTTAAGTGATTTTAGTGGTTGCAGGGGTTCACTTCCCAACAGGAAATACAATCTGCATGGTCAGTCTGAGCCTCTCATAGTATTTGCTTTTCCCCATACCAGAAATTTGATGAAGAAGGGATGTATGATGCTATTCAAAGTGATGAGACAGGAGGAGATGTCTTCTGTATGACTCCATGGAAACGTCTATTAACAATAGACCTCTATTAACAATAGGCCCAGAGAAGGTCAGTTTTGCGTCTCGGAGCATCATGTGTGGATATGATGCCTGGATCTGTTGCAGCTGTCCTAGGATGGAGCCACCTTGTAGGAGACTGAATGAAGCCCTACTCTCCTGTTTTTGTACATTCTCTAACTCTCAAGTCCTTGTAATGAAAGCATGTTAGGGTAGAGTTTATATTTTCTTATTAGAACCGAAGCCTTTCTTACTGAAAAGGTTCAGGTATTTCACAATCTTCTGAAGTCCTGAGACCATCTAATTTGATCATTTTAAACATAATGAAACTGAATACAGTGAATGCTGACGTTACCCTGGACACATACAGTTTACCAGTGACATGTCTCAGTAACTACTAATCGGGGCATGAAAAGTAAGCTCCCATCCCTCACATTGGGACTAACTCTAGGTTTCCATTCACATGGCTCTATCCATGGGATCAAACTGAAGCTAGTCTCTGGCTATTCCTACAGCCTTACTTTTTCCTTTTTCCGGCCCTCCTCACCTCCACCCACTTCCCTTCTGCTGCCCCGCAAAGTCACATAACAAAACACCTGCCTCAGGCACTGCTTCTATAGAACTTGACCAAAGAAAGAAAGAAAGAAACTGAGGTTACACAAGGAGCAGAGTCAGGGTCCAATCCCAAGTTGAATTGCACTTGTTATTGTCGTTGTTAGGTGCCATCGAGTAGTTCAGACTCATAGCTACCCTATATACAGCAGAACAAAACATGGCCTGGTCCTGAGTCATCCTCCCAATCCTTGGTATGCTTAAGTCCATTGTGATAGCCACTGTGTCAATCCATCTCATTGAGGGTCTTCCTCATTTTTGTTGACCTGCTACTTTACCAAGCATGCTGTCCTTCCCGAGGGACTGATCTCTCCTGATAACATGTTCAAAGTGTGTGAGACGTAGTCTCGCTATCCTTGCTTCTAAGGAGCATTCTGATTGTACTTTTTCCAAGACAGATTTGTTCCTTCTTTTGGTAGTCCATGATATATTCAATATTCTTCTCCAACAACACAATTCAAAGGCATTGATTCTTCTTTGGTCTTCCTTATTCATCGTCCTGCTTTCACATGCATAGAAGGGGACTGAAAACACCATGGCTTGGGTCAGGTGCATCTTAGTCGTCAAGGTAATAACTTTGCTTTTCAACACTTTAAAGAGGTCTTTTGCAGCAGATTTGCCGAATGTTTATGTGTCATTTGATTTCTTAGCTGCTTAGCCATTATGTTATTTTGTCATTTTAGAATAACCTGGTTATAGGAGAGTCGGGGATTCTAGCTCATAAGTATTTTTTCGCTTTGATGCAAACTAGAAAGCCAGGCCCAAAGCAGATAATTTAATTACTGAAAAGCAGGTATGCACTTGAAAATGTTTTTCAAGGCTGCCTTCATGTTCCTGTTTCTCAGGCTGTAGACGAAGGGGTTCATCATGGGAGTTACCATAGTGTACATCATTGAAGCCACTGCAGTCTTCCTGGAAGAGTATGTAAATGCAGCACTAACACACGTACCTAAGCCTGTTCCATAGAACAAGGAAACAACTGAGAGGTGGGACCCACAAGTGGAGAAATCTTTATACTTTCCACCTGCTGAAGGCATTCTCAAAATGGAAGAAGCAATTTGAGTATAAGAGAAAATGATTCCAGAGAGAGGAACACCACCTAGTATGGTAGCTGCCAAATATAAGAAGATGCTATTGAGGAGGGTATCAGAACAGGCAATCTTGATGATCTGAACAACTTCACAGAAGAAGTAGGGAATTGCCCGATCTGTGCAGAAAGACAGGTTCAACACTATGAGACTGTGGATCAAGGCATCCACAGTGGTAATGGACAAGGAGAGTAGAATCAGCAGACCACAGAGGCGGGGGTTCATGATGGCTGTGTATGTCACTGGGTGACAAATGGCCGCTTAGCGGTCATAGGCCATTACTCCCAGGAGAAAACTTTCCAGACTAGCAAAAACCAAGACAAAGCAGACCTGGGTGAGGCAGCCTGCATACGTGATGCTCTGATTCTGTGTTTGGAGATTCACCAGCATGTTTGGGATTGTGGTAGTGCTGAAACAGATGTCAGTGAAGGACAAATTGGCAAGAAAGAAATACATGGGGGTGTGGAGGTGAGGGTCAGAGCTGACAGCCAGGATGATGAGCAGGTTCCCCAAGACAGTGATCAGATATATGAACAGAAACAGGGCAAAGAGAAGGGGTTGCAGTTCCAGATCCTCTGTCAGTGCCAGGAGAAGGAATCCAGAAAAACTTGTTTGATTTTTAGGTTTCATATTGTTGATGAATCTGATGGAACAGATCAGGTGACAAGACAATCAAGTGCGTGGTCCCTATACCAGCAGTAGCTGCATCACCAAAGGTAAACAGCACCTAGGGCAGGGTCATGAGAAATTGAGAAGAATAGAAAGTTGGTGTCACCTGTGTGCATATTATTTTATTATTTAATAAAAAATATGTGAATTTGGTCAATAGCTGAGCATCAACATTTATTTATTCTGCAAAGTGTTGATAAGGTGTTCATTTTTTTTTTTTTTTACACTATCTGAGTTCTTATGATCATTTTAAATATTTTGTAATTTTATAGGAAGAAATGCCTGGTAACCTATTTCTGAAGATTAGCCAATAAAAACTCTGTATTAAAATGGTTCAATTCACAACCAAGTATGAGGATGGCACAGGACATGGCAGCTTTTGGTTCTGTTGAGCAGGAGTTGCCATGTGTCAAGGGCCCACTCACTGGCAGCTAACAAAAACAACAGGGCCCCTGCAAACTTCGTTGTGGGCTTAGATTTCTTGCCCAAGGGGCATATTCTAACCAAGTCTGGATGGGCACACTTACTCCAAGGAAAGATCCATCTTTACAAAGAAAAATGTATCCTCCCAGACATGAAACATCAGTAAAATTATTTTCTTCAAAAATTTGGTAATATTACAGAGAAAAACAAAAGAGGGAGGCACTCTGAAGTGTCTCTTGCAGACTTCATGTTTTTGCTCCTCTCCGAGATTAGAGCCAGGTGATAGCAATAATACAAATGCGTTTTAAGAACCAGGGTGGGTAGATAAGGCAAACCTGATAACCCTATTTCATCACCATAAGAATGCAAGAAAATATCACAGAATTTTAACACAGTCATCATGTTGGAGAAGGGGCGATTTCTGTTCAGGAGGAAAATGGTCTTTACCATTATAGAGACAGAATTAGAGAACTGGTAGAATTGGAGCTTCTTGGGACTGGTGCAAAGATAGAAGGAAACATGTCAGGAAGAGAGAAGACAGGCAGGAGTCCATGGGAAACTTGAGTTCAATCATTTCATGCATGTACTCTCAACACAGTTTCCCCGGAATGAACCTGTGGTAAAACACCTGTCCTTATTTCCAAACAATAACTAAGCAACTTTAAGTTACCTGGCTGGCGTCGCCGTAGAATGATGTTGATAAATCCCCTGGATGGTGAAGGTGGAGGATGTGTTCTGAGGAAAGGCAGAGAGATTGAGTGGGACACCTGGCTCCTGGGCTTCAGGGTTATCTGTGGGTGGAGTCTTGGGTGTGCTGCTCCCTGCCTGGGGGAGGGATGTTGAGTGAGGTGGTCACAGGCAGACTATTTGCAGTCTCTGTATCCCTGGGGGCTCAATATCCAAAGCTCCTCATTAAGTAAGCACTTTTATTGTCATTCTGATCCCAGGACAGTGAAAATCCTGAAAGACCAAGTCTTTAGAATGTGAAATTCAGGATGGCTGATTCCTTGCCCCTGTAAGATCATGCCATTTTTCTCTCTGTTTCTGCTAACCTCCATGTCAACAACATGCACACATGGACACAAAAGCCTTCTCCGCCTGGGTTCCATTTGTCTTCTTTTTTTTTTTTTTAACACAACTTGACAGCAACTGTATCTTACGAGTTGCATTAGGACCCTGACTCCTATTTTAGGTGTGAAGATATAGTTATGTATATGGTTATAATATATTTATCAACACCCATGAAAGCAGCAGTCTAGAAACCAAATGACAAATTGCATTGGGCAAATCTGCTGCAAATGATCTCTTCAAACTGCTGAAAAACAAAGATGTTAGGTTGAGGACTAATTGTCCTTGACCCAAGCCATGGTATTTTCAATCACCTCATACGAACGTGAAAGTTGGACAATGAATAAGGTAGACCTAAGAAGAATTGATGTCTTTGAATTATGGTAAGGAAAAGAATATTGAATATAACATGGACTGCCAGAAGAATGAACAAATCTGTCTTGGAAGAATTAGAGCCAGAATGCTTCTTAGAAGCTAGGATGGTGTGACTTAATATCATGTACATTGGACAAGTTATCTGGAGTAACCAGTTCCTGGAGAAGGACATCATGCTTAGTAAAGTAGAGGGTCAGCAAAAGAGAGGAAGACCCTCAACAAGACGAACTGACACAGTGGCTGCAATGATGGGCTCAAGCATAGCAAGGATTGTGGGGATGCCACATGCCTGGGCAGTGCTCCCTCCTGTAGCACATACTGTCACTGTGAGTCAGGACTGATTCCATGGCACCTAACAGCATAACAACATAATATATTTATAAAAAGAGTTAAGATAGTGTAAAATGCAAGTAGTGTTTTTTTGTTTGTTTGTTTCTGAGAGTCTTTGTTCCCTGAACCTTACTGTATCATTTTGTATATTTTATATACAGCATGTTCTAAGCTCTTCTCTGTGGTCCATTCTGACTGTGATCACTGGAGATAGACTCCCTTTTGATGTTTCCATAACCAGTGTTTCCAATTTCATCACAATTGTTTCAGTGTACATTTTTCTTCATATTAGTGGAGGTTGGCTTGATATTTTGGCTCTTGATTTTTAATGGAGTTGTGAGAAATCACAATGTCATTGGCTAGGAACTAGGATACAGGTGCATTCATACTCTTGGTAGATTTAGTTAGATAACTGCCAATATTTAATAGGTGATTGTGCTCCATTTAGAGTCTACTTAAAAGTCTTTTACCTTTAATGAACTCAAAATTTTTGTGTTTATTAATTTATTTTACCACATCTTGCTATTTCTATATAAACTTTCTTAATATATAGTTTTCTTCATATCTTTTATGAAAACTAAGTTGAGAAGATGATATTGTGATGTCATTCTTTGCTATTCACTTCAAATACATGAAATAATAAACTAGAAGAAAATATAGCTGGTCTCAAAAAAAAAAAAAAAAAAGAAAAATTTCCATTACCACAGAAAGACCTGAAATATAAAAATACAAGTTAAGTTTTCCAGGTACCATAAAAGGAACTCAAATATAAAATGATGAGTAAGCTGAGCCAAGAATTTATGTCCACAGTAAGAAGCTTTAGCTGGAATTTACTCTTTCAGTTAATGAGGACTAAATGTTCTAGAAAAATATGTGGCGTTGAAGCTAAGGACAGAGATAGAATGTCTTTATTGGAAATATGTAGATGAATACAAGAGTTGTGAACACTGACTGGACCCATGACTATGGACTTAGACCAGCTGAAAGTTTCAGAAAACCTCCAAGGAGAAGATAATCCAAGCTACCTTTTAGCCTGGTGGTTGGATTTGTGATAGCCTCAATATTATTGAGCTGGGGCGGAGTCAATGAATGAAATTCAGACTTAGAAGAGTGATGATTGGCGAGGCCTCTGTGAACCTGTCTGACAATAAAGAGTGAGCATACAGATGAGAAAACACAGAGGGCAGGGAATCTCCCCATTTAAATAGAATCTGTACTTTCTAATTTAAATAATTATGAAGAAAAGCAATGCTAAAATGATAACCAACCAAAACAATAATCCAGACAAAAATCAATAATCAGATCACACAGAGGCCAGGATGGTTGTAATGTAATGAGTAACGTGGAGAATAGAAAAGATGAGATCAAAGATGCAGTGACAGGCCGATTATTCGAACAGTCTCCTGATGGCAGGGGCAGATGCAGGGTACTACGTTTAGTCACTTTGTAATAATCCTAAAGTGATGGTAGCTAGGACTATGGTGGACTTGCTCTGATTTTCTTCAGTTTCAGCTTGAACTTGCATATGAGTAATTGATGGTCTTTTTCACAGCTGGCCCCTGGCTTTGTTCTGACTGATGATATTGAGCTTTTCCATCGTCTCTTTCCACAGATGTAGTCAATTTGATTTCTGTGTGTTCCATCTGGTGAGGTCCACGTGCATAGTCGTCGTTTATGTTGGTGAAAGAAGGTATTTGCAATGAAGAAGTTGTTGGACTTGCAAAATTCTATCATTCCATCTCCGGCATTGTTTCTATCACCAAGGCCATATTTTCCAACTACTGATCCTTCTTCGTTTCTACCTTTCTCATTCCAATCGCCAGTAATTATCAATGCATCTTGATTGCGTGTTCGATCCATTTCAGACTCCAGCAGCTGATAAAATTCTTCTATTTCTTCATCTTTGGCCCTAGTGGTTGGTGCGCAAATTTGAATAATAGTCGTATTAACTCTTCTTCCTTGTAGGTGTATGGATATTATCCTATCACTGGCAGCGTTGTACTTCAGGATAGATCTTGAAACATTCTTTTTGATGATGAATGCAACACCATTCCTCTTTGAGTTGTCATTCCCAGCATAGTAGACTATATGACGTTCGACTCAAAATGGCCAATACCAGTCCATTTCAGCTCACTAATGCCTAGGATATCGATGTTTACACATTCCATTTCATTTTTGACGATTTCCAATTTTCGTAGTTTCATACTTTGTACATTCCAGGTTCTGATTACTAATGGATGTTTGCAGCTGTTTCTTCTCATTTTGAGTCATGCCGCATCAGCAAATGAAGATCCTGAAAGCTTTACTCCATCCACGTCATTAAGGTAGACTCTCCTTTAGGAAGCAGCTCTTCCCCAGTCATCTTTTGAGTACCTTCCAACCTAGGGGGCTCAACAAGGTGGATTGACACAGTGGCTGCAACAATGAGCTCAACCATAACAATGATTGTAAGGATGGTGCAGGACCAGGCAGTGTTTTGTTCTGTTGTGCATAGGGTCACTATGAGTCGGAACCGACTCGATGGCACCTAACAACAACAACAACAGGACCATGGTGATAACAGTGGAGGTGGTGAGATTTGGTGGGATTCTAGATATGTTTTTCTTTTGAAAGAATGGGCACATGGTATAAAAAAAGAGAATTCAAAGACAATGCTTGGTGTGAGAAAACTGCTCAGCATCTGAAAGAGTGGAGTTCCCATTAACTGTGATAGGAAAGACTGTAGGCAAATATATTTGGAAGTTTAATATCAGGGTTGTAGTTTGGAGAGAGTTGAGTTTGAGGTACCTGTGAGGCAGCCACTTGAGAAGTCAAGTAGGAAGCTGGGTATTCCAGTCTGAAATTTAGGGGAGTGTTCCTCTCTGGAAACAAAAATTTCGGAGTCGTTGGAGTGCAGATGACTTTTAAGGCCATGGGTCTGGATGCTATTGCAAAAGAGTCAGGGTAGCTGGAGCAAAGAGGATTAGGAGTGAGCCTTAAGGCCCTCCATGGCTTGAGGTTGGAAAGATGATGAGGACACATCAAAGGAGGCTAGTGGCCAGTGAAGTAGGATAAAAACTACAATAATATGTAACACTGAAAGTGAAGTACATTAGTTTCTTCTGGCTGCTGTATTAACTACATGGCCAGAAACTTGGTGGCACAAAACAACAGAAATGTATTCTCTTACAGTTCTGAAGGCCAGGAGTCTGAAATCAGTTTCACAGTGCAGAAATCAAGGTGTGTGCACAGTCACACACTCTCCGGAGACTCTATGGGCAAATCCATTCATTGCCTTTTCGAACTTCTGGTGGCTTCAGGTTTTCCTTGGTTTGTGACCATATTATGCCAATTTCTGCCTCTGTAGTCACATTAACTTCTATTCTGTCCGTGTCAATTCTCTCTTTGCATCTCTCTCTCTCTGTGGTAAAAATATACACAACAAAACATTTGCCAATTCAACAATTTTTACATGTGTAGTTCAGTGGTATTGATTATTTGCATCTCTCTCTCTCTTTTAAGAGAATGGTAGGTTTTATTATTGAGTAAGCATTAAACCAGAATGTGATGCATCACAGGTAATCCACTAAAGAGATTACAAAGTCAGCAAGGTAACTGACCCTTTGTATAGCCAGGAGTATACAACTCATTACTTTCATCTTTTCAGGATAAAATTACTAATTTTCTAATGTCTTTATGGCAAGACACCTAAAGTCATGCTAAACCCTTACCAGGAAACTGGAAGGTAAGGATATGATATTCCTTGCAATTACATTTCAGAGGAGAAGGTCCTTGAGAAACTTTTTTTTTTTTTTTAATTTTTATTGTGCTTTAAGTGAAAGTTTACAAACCAAGTCGGCCTCTCACACAAAAACTTATATACACCTTGCTACATACTCCCAGTTGGTCTCCCTCTAATGAGACAACCCACTCCCTCCCTCCACTCTCTCATTTTGTGACCATTTCTCCAGCTTCTAACCCTCTCTACCCTCTCATCTCCCCTCTAGGGAGGAGAGGCCAACATAGTCTCAAGTGTCCACCTGATCCAAGAAGCTCACTCCTCACCAGCATCCCTCTCCAACCCATTGTCCAGTCCAATCCCTGTGTGAAGAGTTGGCTTTGGGAATGGTTCCTGTCCTGGGCCAACAGAAGGTCTGGGGGCCATGACCACTGGAGTCCTTCCAGTCTCAGGCAGACCATTAAGTCTGGTCTTATGAGAATTTGGGGTCTACATCCCACTGCTGTCCTGCTCCCTCAGGGGTTCTCTGTTGTGTTACCTGCCAGGGCACTCACTGGTTGTAGTCAGGGACCATCTAGCTCTTCCGGTCTCAGGCTGATGTAGTCTCTGGTTTATGTGGCCCTTTCTGTCTCTTGGGCACATAGTTACCTTGTGTCCTTTGTATTCTTCATTCCCCTTTTATCCAGGTGGGTTAAGACCAATTGATGCATCTTAGATGGCCACTTGTTTAAGACCCCAGATGCCTCTCTCCAAGGTGGGATGCAGAATGTTTTCTTAATAGATTTTATTATGCCAGTTGACTTAGATGTCCCCTGAAACCATGGTCCCCAAACCCCCACCCCTGCTACGATGGCCTTTGAAACTTTCAGTTTATTCTGGAAACTTCTTTGCTTTTCGTTTAGTCCGGTTGTGCTGACTTCGCCTGTATTGTGTGTTGTCTTTCTCGTCACCTTAAGTAGTTCTTATCTACTATCTAATTAGTGAATACCCCTTTCCCTCCTCCCCTCCCTCTCCCGTCTCGTAACCATCAAAGAATATTTTCTTCACTGTTTAAACTATTTCTTGAGTTCTTATATTAGTGATCTTACACAATGTTTGTCCTTTTGCAACTGACTAATTTCACTCAGCATAATGCCTTCCAGATTCCTCCATGTTATGAAATGTTTCACAGATTCCTCACTGTTCTTTATCGATGCGTAGTATTCCATTGCGTGAATATACCATAATTTATTTATCCATTCATGTGTTTATGGGCACCTTGGTTGCTTTCATCTTTTTGCTATCATAAACAGCGCTGCAATGAACATGAGTGTGCATATATCTGTTCGTATGAAGGCTCTTATTTCTCTAGGATATATTCCAAGGAGTAAGATTGCTGGATCGTATGGTAGTTCTATGTCTAGCTTTTTAAGGAAGCACCCAATTGATTTCCAAAGTGGTTGTACCATTTTACATTCCCACAAGCAATGTTTAAGTGTTCCAATCTCTCCACAGCCTCTCCAACATTTACTGCTTTGTGTTTTTTGGATGAATGCCAGCCTTGCTGGAGTGAGATGAAATCTCATTGCAGTTTTGATTTGCATTTCTCTAATGGTAAGGACCGTGAGTATTTCCTCATGTATCTGTTAGCTACCTGAATGTCTTCTTTAGTAAAGTGTCTGGTCATATCTTTTGCCCATTTTTTAATTGGGTTAATCTTTTTATAGTTGAGTTTTTGCAGTATCATGTACATTTTAGAGATCAGGTGCTGACCGGAAATGTCATAGGTAAAAACTTTTTCCCAGTCTGTAGGTAATCTTTTTACTCTTTTGGTAAAATCTTTGGATAAGCATAGGTGTTTGATTTTTAGGAGCTCCCAGTTATCCAGTTTTTCTTCTGCACCGTTAGTAATGTTTTGTATACTGTTTATGCTGTGTATTAGGGCTCCTGACATTGTCTCTTTATTTTCTTTCATGATCTTTATCGTTTTATATTTTATATTTAGGTCTTTGATTCATTTTGAGTTAGTTTTTGTGCGTGGAGTGAGGTATGGGTCTTGTTTCATTTTTTTGCAGATGGATATCCAGCTACACCAGCACCATTTGTTAAAAAGACTGTCTTTTCCCCATTTAACTCTTTTGGGGCCTTTGTCAAATACCAACTGCTCATATGTGGATGGATTTATAATTCTGTTCCTTTGGTCTATGTTTCTGTTGTTTTACCAGTACCAGGCTGTTTTGACTCCTGTGGTGGTATAACAGGTTCTAAAATCAGGTAAAGTAAGGCCTCCCACTTTGTTCTTTTTCAGTAATGCTTTACTTATCTGGGGCCTCTTCCCTTCCATATGAAGTTGGTCATTTGTTTCTCCATCTCATTAAAGAATGTTGTTGGAATTTGGATCGGAATTCCATTAAATGTATAGGTTGCTTTTGGTAGAATAGATATTTTCATAGTGTTAAGTCTTCCTATCCACGAGCAAGGTATGTTCTTCCACTTATGTAGGTCTCTTTTGGTTTCTTCCAGAAGTGTTTCATAGTTTTCTTTGTACAAGTCTTTTACATCTCTGGTAAGATGTACTCCTAAATATTTTATCTTCTTGGGGGCTACTGTAAATGGTATTAATTTAGTGATTTCCTTTTTGATGTTCTTTTTGTTGGCGTAGAGGAATCCAACTGATTTGTGTATGTTTATCTTGTATCCTGATACTCTACTGAACTCTTCTATTAGTTTCAGTAGTTTTCTGGAGGATTCCTTAGGGTTTTCTGTGTATAAAATCATGTAATCTGCAAATAGAGATAATTTTACTTCTTCCTTGCCAATCTGGATGCCCTTTATTTCTTTATCTAGCATAATTGCACTGGCTAGGACCTCCAGAACAGTGTTGAATGAGAGCAGTGATAAAGTGCATCCTTGTCTGGTTTCCGTTCTCAAGGGGAATGCTTTCAGGCTCTCTCCATTTAGGATGATGTTGGCTGTTGGCTTTGTATAAATGCCCCTTGTTATGTTGAGGAATTTTCCTTCTATTCCAATTTTGCTGAGAGTTTGTATCATGAATGGGTGTTGAACTTTGTCAAATGCCTTTTCTGCATCAACTGAGAAAATCATATGATTCTTGTCTTTTGTTTTATTTATGGAATGGATTACATTAATTGTTTTTCTAATGTTGAACCATCCCTGCATACCTGGTATGAATCCCACTTGGTCATGGTGAATTATTTTTTTGATATGTTGTTGAATTCTATTGGCTAGAATTTTGTTGAGGATTTTTGCATCTAAGTTCATGAGGGGTATAGGTCTGTAATTTTCTCTTTTTGTGGTACATTTACTTGGTTTTGGTATCAGGGATATGGTGGCTTCATAGAATGAGTTTGGTAGTATTCTGTCCTTTTCTATGCTCTGAAATACTTTTAGTAGTAGTGGTGTTAACTTTTCTCTGAAAATTTGGTAGAACTCTGCAGTGAAGCCGTCTGGGCCAGGGTTTTTTTGTTGTTGTTGTTGGGAGTGTTTTGATTACCTTTTTAATCTCTTCTTTTGTTTTGGGTCCATTTAGTTGTTCTACCTCTGTTTGTGTGAGTTTAGGTAGGCAGTGAATTTCTAGGAAATCACCCATTACTTCTAGGTTTTCAAATTTGTTACAGTACAAGTTTTTGTAGTAATCTGATATAACTCTTTTAATTTCAGTTGGGTCTGTTGTAATATCGCCCATCTCATTTCTTATTAGGGGCATTTACTTCCTCTCCTGTTTTTCTTTCGTCATTTTGACCAATGGTTTATCACTTTTGTTGATTTTTTCAAAGAACCAGCTTTTGGTCTTGTTAATTCTTTCAACTGTTTTTCTGTTTTCTATTTTATTTAGTTCTGCTCTAATTTTTTTTGTTGTTTTTTTTTTCTTCTGCTGTCTGGGTGTTTCTTTTGTTGCTCCCTTTCTATTTGTTCAAGTTGTAGGGATAATTCTTTGATTTTGGCCCTTTCTTCTTTTTGGATATGTGCATTTATTGATATAAACTGGAAAATTTTTTTTTCTTTTTTTTCTGAGCACTGCTTTCGCTGTGTCCCAAAGGTTCTGATAGGAAGTGTTTTCATTCCCGTTGGATTCTATGAATTTGTTCATTCCATCCTTAATGTCTTCTATAATCCAATATTTTTGAGCAGGATATTGTTCAGTTTCCAAGTATTTGATTTCTTTTCCCTGCTTTTCCTGTTATGAATTTCCACTTTTCTGGCCTTATGGTCAGAGAAGATGCTTTGTAATATTTCAATGTTTTGGATTCTGCTAAGGCTTGCTTTATGACCTAATATGTGGTCTATTCTAGAGAATGTTCCATGTGCACTAGAAGAGAAAGTATAGTTGGTTGCTGTTGGGTGGAGTGTTCTGAATATGTCTACAAGGTCAAGTTGTTTGTGGCATTTAGATCTTCCGTGTCTTTATTGAGCTTCTTTCTGGATGTCCTGTCCTTCACCAAAAGTGGAGTGTTGAAGTCTCCTACTATTATTTTGGAGCTGTCTATCTCACTTTTCAATGCTGATAGAGTTTGTTTTGTGTACCTTGCAGCCCTGTCATTGGGTGCATAAATATTTAATATGGTTATATCTTCTTGGTATATTGTCCCTTTAATCATTATATAGGGTCCTTCCTTATCCTTTATGGTGGATTTAACTTCAAAGTCTATTTTTCAGAAATTAGTATTGCCACTCCTGCTCTTTTTGGATTGTTGTTTGCTTGATATATTTTTTCCCATCCTTTGAGTTTTAGTTTGTTTGTGTGTCTAAGTCTAAGATGTGTCTCTTGTAGGCAACATACAGATGGAGTATGTTTTTTAATCCATTCTGCCACTCTCTGTCTCTTTATTGGTGCATTTAGCCCATTTACATTCAGCGTAATTATGGATAGGTATGAATTTGGTGGTATCATTTTGATGTCTTTTTTCGTGTGTTGTTGACAGTTTCTTTTTCTCACTTAACTTTATGTGCTGAGTAGATTAACTTTATATATTTGTCCTGTCCTCATATTCACTGTTGTTGATTTTGTTTCTGCTGAGCCTCTATTTTTTTCTTGTAGTTTATTTTGATGACTAGGATAGTTTGTCTCCTTTGCGGTAACCTTATTATTTACCTGTATTTTTCTAAATTTAAACCTAACTTTTATTTCTTTGTATCGCCGTATATTCCTCTCCATATGGAAGGTCTATGATTACATTTCTTAGTCATTCTTTATTGTTATAAATGTTTTCTTCTCTTGTATAATAACATCGCTGTTACCTTGTTTTGAGTTTTTTTTTTTTTTCTTTTCTTTTAATCTTACTTTGTTTTTTTTTGATTTCCCTGTCTGGGTTGACTTCTGATTGCTCTGTCCAGTGTTCTAGTCTTGGGTTGATACCTGGTGTCATTGATTTTCTAACCAAAGAACTCCCTTTAGTATTTCTTGTAGTTTTGGTTTGCTTTTTATGAGTTCCCTAAACTTCTGTTTATCTGTAAATGTCATAATTTCACCTTAACATTTAACAGAAGTTTTGCTGAATATATGATCTTTGGCTGGCAATTTTCGTCCTTTAATTTTTTTGCCTTCTTGCCTGCATGGTTTCTGCTGAGTAGTCTGAGCTTATTCTTATTGGCTCTCCTTTGCAGGTGATTTTTCATTTATCCCTAGGTGCTCTTAAAATTCTCTCTTTATCTTTGGTTTTGGCAAGTTTGATTATAATATGTCTTGGTGACTTTCTTTTAGCATCTACCTTATGTGGAGTTCGATGAGCATCTTGGATAGATATCTTCTCATCTTTCACTATATCAGGGAAGTTTTCTGCCAACAAATCTTCAACAATTCTGTCTGTATTTTCTGTTTTCCCTCCCTGTTCTGCTAGTCCAATCACTTGTAGGTTATTTCTCTTGATAGAGTTCCACATATAGACATCCAGTTTTTGACAAACCATTTTAATTCTCCTGGAATCCAGATTTCTGATTCATGGAGTTGGTGTGACTCACCCACAGCATTTGCCCTTAAGTGTCCTTTTGTACCTTGACCCTTTAAGGAACTGATTTTCCTGCAGCCACCTTCAAGTCAAACAATATCCTAGTGAGCAGTTCATTGGAGACTGTTTTGCCTCAGGCCTTAGGTTGTTTTAAAGAATTACCAAGGTGCAGTCAGTTTCAGGAAACCCTGGTGGCATAGTGGTTAAGAGTTACAGCTGTTAACCAAAAAGTTGGCAGCTCAAATCTGCAGGCATTTCTTGGAAACCCTATGGAGCCATTCTACTCTGTCCTACAGGGTTGCTATGAGTTGGAATTGACTAGAGAGCAATGGGTTTGGTCTGGTTTTGGTAGTCAGTTTCAAGAAGCAGGAACCTCAGGGTCTGACTGGGAAATGTATGGCATGTTCTTAGTGATTCTGCTCCTACAGCTGACTGACCCTGGAATCCTGAATGTATTACAATGCTATCTCCTGAGAAATTAACATGACAATGACCTGTATAACCTGTTTTCACCATCCCCTCTTTGGAGCGCCTTCCCTGTATTTTTCAGTCAACCGTTGCCTGATCGGAATCATATCCACTCACAAAACAAATATTCTGTTACACTAATGTCTGGTGTTTGTCTGTGCATTTAGGTTTCTTGACAATTCCTGGCACCAGAAGTTGGATCCATAGCACCTGAATAACTTCCCCGAGAGCTCTCGTTGAGCACAGATGTAATGTCCATAAAAGCCCTTTCAGCTTACTGCCTCCATGAAGCATCTGAAGGCCACGTTGGTAAGCCCTCTCGGACTCTCCAGGTCTACTCCTTTTGCATTTTGAGCTTGAATTCAATATTTATTGTGAGTTTGGTGAATGTTGTTTTGTAGTACTTAAGACTCTCTCAAAATGGGGTATGCTAAGCCCAAGAAAGCAGAGGATTTTCCTAGTGGAAATCTGGCTCACTACATGGTCAAGAACTATGGATCTAGCCAGGTTTTGTTTGTATTTGGATTTTTGTTTGAGCTCCCTGTCATCATCAGGTTGTCAAATCAGAGACCAGAGACTAAAACTATAAACCTCTTAGAGGAAACAGAGAGGCAAATTTTCATGATCTTGGATTGCAAAATGGTTTCTTAAATATGACACCAAAAGTGCGGGCAAGAACACTCACCCTCTTAATTGTATCAGTAAAGTACAGAGATTCCAGGGATTGGGATATCATTGGGAGAGGCATTATTCAACCCAATACAGAGGGGATACCCTCTGATGACTCCATGGAAAGGTTTGTTAACAATAAATCCAGAGAAGGATAGCAAGTTTTCTCTCTCTGGACATCACTTGTGGATATGACACCTGAGCCTATTGCAGCAATCAGGAGATCATGCGGGTAAGCCAGTTCTAGGATGAAGCCACCTCGAAGAGGACTAAATGCAGCCTACTCTTCTGTTACTGTACGTTTCCTACCTCTGAAGGCCTTTCTTTGTAATGACATATACCTCTATTGCTTGAGGATATTAGTGTCAATTCTTTTTCTTCTTAGAACCAAAGGCTTCCTCACTCATGAAATTCAAATATCTCACAATCATTTCAAATCACAGAGATTATTTTGTAGATGATGAAACTGAGTGTGGAGGATGCTAACATTGCCATTAGCAGAGACAGCTTATCGGTGGCAGATCTCAGTAGTTAGTGAATCAAGGCATGAAAGGTCAGCACACTTTTCTCACAGTGAGGAAAGTATGGGGTGCGATTCACAACCCTATCCATTAGATGAGGCTGAAGCTACTCTCTAGCTATGACTGCAACCTTTCTTAGATCCTTCCCTGCCTTATCTATCCTCTCCCACGTGCTTTTGTCTGAGAAGGCTACTAACAACATCCCATAATAAGAAGTCTTTCCTCAGGCTTTGCTTCTGTGGAAACTTCCCAAAGAAACTGAGCTTAGAGTGTTGAAATCATTTGTCAAACAGCACATACCTAGATGAAGAGCCAAGTCAGGTTTGAACCCAAGTTGAAATGCACTTAGTGTAGTGAGTTTAATGGAATTTAAGGATGATCAAGAAAAAAGGTTATGCATAGAGGAGTCTGGAAGGTATTATGCTGAGTGAAATTAGTCAGTCCCCAAAGGACAAATATTGTTTGAGACCACTATTATAAGAACTCAAGAAAAAGTTTAAACACAGAAGGAAATATTCTTTGATGGTTATGAGGGTGGGAAGGGAGGGAAATGGGTATTCACTAATTAAATAGTAGACAAGAACCATTTTAAGTGAAGAGAAAGACAACATACAATACAGGGAGGTTAGCAGAACTGGACTAAACCAAAAGCTAAGAAGTTTCCTGAATACAACCAAATGCTTCGAAGGCCAGAGTAGCAGGGATGGGGACCTGGGGCCATGGTTTCAGGGGATGTCTAGGTCAATTGGCATAACAAAAATGTCTTAAGAAAACTCTCTGCATCCCACTTTGGTGAGTGGCATCTGGGGCCTTAAATGCTAGTAAGTGGCCATCTAAGATGCACCAATTGGTCTCAACCCACCTGAAGCAAAGGAAAACGATGAATACCAAAGACACAAGGTAAATATGAGCCCAAGAGACAGAAAGTGCCACATAACCCAGAGAACACATCAGCCTGAGCTCAGAAGAACTGGATGGTGCCTGACTACCATCGATGATTACCCTGACAGGGAACAAAACAGATAATCCCTGACGGAGCAGGAGAACAGTGGGATGCAGATTTCAAATTCTTGTGGAAAGACCAGACTTAATGGTCTAACTAAGACTGGAGGGACCGCAGATGTCATGTTCCCTGGAGCCTCTGTTAGCCCAAGACGGAACCATTCCCAAAGCCAACTCTTCAAACAGAGATTGGGCTGGACTGTAAGACAGAAAATGATACTGATGAAGAGTGAGCTTCTTGGGTCAACTAGACACATGAGATTATGTGAGCACCTCCTGTCTGGGGGTGAGAAGAGAAGGCAAAGGGGGACAGAAACTGGTTGAATGGACACAGAAGTACAGGGTGGAGAGAAGAAGTGTGCTGTCACATTAGGGGAAGAGCAGCTAGGGTTACATAACCAGGGGTGTGTAAGTTTTTGTAAAAGAGACTCACTTGATTTGTAAACTTTCATTTAAAGCACAATTTAAAAAAAAAAAAAAAGAAAGAAAAATGTTATGCCCATGAGATAGCAGTTGAATAGGTGTTTATTAGGGCTGACGCATTGACAGCTACAAGTAGGGTGTAATCTTCTACAGCAGGAGGTCATCCAGAGCAAGAGGTACAGAGAGATGACAGAAGAGGAAGAAGGTGTAAAAACTCCCAGGAAAAAGCAGAAGGAAGGAAGGAGGTTACATGTCCCTATGAGGTTACTAACTGTAGCAATGTGGAACATCTCTCTATCAGAGGAACTCCAAAGGTAGCAGGACACTAGCATCCTTATACCTACAGGGTTTTACCTCATCGATGGATAGCAGACGCTGGGTGCATTTTTGTGGGGTAAGTAAAGGAGGCAGGCTCTAAGTTGGTGAAATTCTGCTTATTTGGGTGATTTATAAAATGGTCGGTTAGGAACAAATTAGAGTTTGACATTGGCAGACTCTTTTGAGCCTGCTATGAATAAGTTAACAACTGGGGGCCAATAAGCAGAGGACATTTTTGACTCATTAATATAATACTTAGCCATTATGTCCTCTAGTCAATTTAGAAGAACTTGCTGAACGAAAAGTTAGGAATTCTGTCTCGCCAGTGTTGCTTTTACTTTTACTCATTCTAGAAACCCAAGCTCAAAGCAGAAGACACAATCACTAAAAAGGAGGTATCCTACCAATGATTTTTCTCAAGGCTCCCATCATGTCCCTGTTCCTCAGGCTGTAGATAAAAGGATTCATCATTTGAGGGACCACAAGGTACATCACTGAGGCTACTGCTGTCTTCCAGGAAGAGTGTGTAAATGGAGAACTAATATACACCCCAAAGACTGTCCCATAGAACAAGAAAACAACTGAGAGATGAGATCCACAGGTGGAAAAAACTTTATACTTTCCACCCCTTGATGGCATTCTCAGAATGGAGGAGACAATTTGGGCATAAGAGAAAATGATCCCAGAGAGAGTAATACCACCAAATATGCATGTCATAAAATATAGCACCAGGTTATTGATGAAGATATTGGAACAAGTGTGTTTGAGAACCTGAGCAAGTTCACAGAAGAAGTGGGGGATTTCCAGGTTTGTGCAGAAAGACAGTGGCAACAACATTAGACTATGGACCAGGGCATTTATGATGCTAATGAACAAAGAGAGTAGAATCAGCAGGCAAAGGAGGTGGGGGTTCATAATGATCGTGTAGGTCAGCGGGTGACAAATGGCTATATAGCGGTCATAGGCCATTACTCCAAGGAGAAAATTTTCAAAACCTCCAAATACCAGAACAGCATATACCTGGGTGAGGCAGCCTGTGTAAGTGATAGATTTTCTCTGTGTCTTGATGTTCACCAGCATCTTTGGGACTGTCGTTGTACTTAAACAGATATCTGTAAAGGACAGATTAGAGAGAAAGAAGTACATGGGAGTGTGGAGGTGGGAGTCATAGCTGACAGCCAGGATGATAAGCAGGTTTCCCATGATGGTCACCAGGTACATGAACAGAAAGATGTTGTAGAGAAGGGGCTGGAGTTCTGAATCTTCTGTTAATCCCAGAAGAAAGAACTCTGAAACTCCTGTTTGGTTTCTGGGTTCCATATTGTTCATGAAGCTGATGGAAAAGAAGAATGATAAGACAATCAAATGTGTGGTCGCTGGATCAGCAGCAGCTTCAGCACCAGAGGCAAATGTCATCTGTGGAAGGGAAGGAGAGGAATTGAGGGCACTACAAAACTTGTGTCCTCTGTATGTGTATTATTTGGTTATTAAAAAATAAATAAATAAAAATCTGAATCTGATAGAGCTGAACGTAAGCTTTTTTTTATTCTTGAAAGAGGTGAAATGCTGTTCTTTTTTTTTTTAATATTATCTGTGCTCATATGATCATTTTAAATATTAGGCAGTTTTATAAAGAGAAAACAGAAGAACTAGGAAAATAGTGTGATGTGTCTATCTCTGACTCCAGGTATCTCCATGACCAGAGCTGGGCAAAGGACATACTAAAAATGTGTGTTAAGAACCTGGAATTAGAAGATGAGATAAAGTCGATAAACCCTCCTTCTCCACCACAAGAATGTAAGTAAATATTAGAGAATTCTATAAGAATCATTATGTTTGAGAAGGTGTAGATTTCTGTTCAGGAGAAAAATGGTCATGTCATTGCAGAGACAGAGTAGGAGATAGATAGAATGAGAGTTCTTTGAGCCTGGTGCAAAGATACAAGGAAACGTGTCAGGAAGATGGAAAACAGTTGGGCAAGAGTCCATGGAAAACTTAGTTCCAATCATTTTATGCATGTACTCTTGTAACTCCCTGTTGAGAGAAAGACCTTCATCAGGATGGATTGACAAAGTGGCAGCAACAATGAGCAACAGCGGTCTCAAGTATAGCAATGATTGTGAGGTTGTCACAGGATTGGGCAATGTTTTGTTCTGCTGTACACGGGGTTGCTATGATTTGGAACCAACTGAATGGCACCTAACAACAACAACACTCATCACAGCTTCCTCTGGATGAACCTGTAGTGAAACATCTGTCCTCCTTTCCAAACATTAACTAAGGGATTCTAGGTTACCTGGATGGCATCACTGAGGAATGATTCTTAACATCTGTCCTGGATGTTGGTTGATGTAGGCAGAAGTTCTGTCCTCGGGAAATGCAGACAGACTGAGTGAGACTCTGGGCTCCCGGGCAAGAGGATCATCTGTGGGTGGAGTCTCAGGCGTGCTGCTTCCTGATTGGAGAAGGGCTGTTGAATGAGGGGGTTATAGGCCAGACTATTTGCAGTCTCTCTTTCCCTGGGGGATCAATAACCTAAGCTCCTCATTAGCCAAACACTTTTATTGTCATTCTGATTAAAGACAGTGCAAATCCTTAAAGACCAAGAAAATAAAAGGTGGAATTCAAGGTGGATGATTTCCTGAGGAAGCCAGCTACATTCCATTCACCTCTCTCCACCCTTTTCTGCTCATCTCCATGTCACACAACTTGTACACATGAACAAACCATCCTTACCTAATTGCATTCCAGTCTTCTTTATTTAATTACTAATGACATTACAAAGCATGATACCTATTTTATTTGCGAAAATATAGTTTATGTATGTTGTTGTTTTTAGATGTTGTCTTGTTGGTTGTGATTCATAATGACCCCACTTATAACGGAACGAAACAGTGTCCTACACCATCCTCACAACAGTTTGTATGTTCAATAGCATTGATGAAGACATTGTGTCAATCCATGCCATTGAGTGTCCTCCTCTTTCTCAGTGACTCTCTACATTGCCAAACATGATGTCGTTCCCCAAGGATTGGTCCCTCCTGGTTATATGTCCAAAGTATGTAAGACAAATTCTCACCAACATCGCTTTATATTTTGAGTTTATGTTTTGGCTCCTGATTTTTACTACAGTTGTGAGAAATTACAATGTCACTGGTTAGGCATTTCTATGCAGGTTTATCCATAGACTCAGTAGATGTGAAAAAAAACGTAGTTAGATAAAAAACTTATTTTTATAAATGAAGATGGTGTTCCAATTTAGTATTCACATAAAAAGATTTACTTTTCATCAATTATATATTTCATGTATTTATCTACATTTAACTATTCCTATATAAACTTTGAATACTGGTGGCATAGCTCCCAGCATCACAGCAACATGCAAGCCCCCACAGTACACATCCATACGCCTACAAGGAAGACCAGTTAATACAACTATTATTCAAATTTATGCACCAACCGCAAGGGCCAAAGATGAAGAAATAGAAGAATTTTATTAGCTGCTGCAGTCTGGAATTGATTGAACATGCAATCAAGACATATTGATAATTACTGGTGATTTTAATGTGAAAGTTGGAAACAAAGAAGAAGGGTCACTAGTTGGAAAATATGGCCTTGGTGATAGAAACAATGCCAGAGATCGAATGATAGAATTTTGCAAGATCAATGACTTCTTCATTGCAAATACCTTCTTTCACCAACATAAACAGTGACTATACACATGGACCTCACCAGATGGAACACACAGAAATAAAATTGGCTACATCTGTGGAAAGAGACGATGGGAAAGCTCAATATCATTGGTCAGAACAAGGCCAGGCAGGGGCCGACTGTGGAACAGACCATCAATTGCTCCTATGCAAGCCCAAGGTGAAACAGAAGAAAATCAGAGCAAGTCCACGAGAGCCAAAATATGACCTTGAGTATATCCCACCTGAATTTAGAGACCATCTCAAGAATAGATTTGATGCATTGAAGACCGGACGAGTTGTGGAATGACATCAAGGACATCATACATGGAGAAAGCAAGATGTTATTGAAAAGACAGGAAAGAAAAAAAAGACCAAGACGGATGTCAGAGGAGACTCTGAAACTTGCTCTCGAATGTCGAGAAGCTAAAGCAAAAGGAAGAATTGATGAAGTAAAAGAACTGAACAGAAGATTTCAAAGGGCCTCTCGAGAAGACTAAGTAAAGTATTATACTGACATGTGCAAAGAGCTGGAAATAGAAAACCAAAAGGGAAGAACAGGTTCGGTGTTTCTCAAGCTGAAAGAACTGAAGAAAAAATTCAAGCCTCGAGTTGCAATAGTGAAGGATTCTACAGGGAAAATATTAAAGAACGCAAGAAGCATCAAAAGAAGATGGAAGGAATACAGAGTCATAATACCAAAAAGAATTAGTCCATGTTCAACCATTTCAAGAGGTAGCATATGATCAGGAATTGATGGTACTGAAGGAAGAAATCCAAGCTGCCCTGAAGGCATTGGCGAAAAACAAGGCTCCAGGAATTGATGGAATATCAACTGAGATGTTTCAACAAACGGACGCAGTGCTGGAGATGTTCACTTGTCTATGCCAAGAAATATGGAAGACAGCTTTCTGGCCAACTGACTGGAAGATTTCCATATTTAAGCCTATTTCCAAGAAAGGTGATTCAACCAAAAGTGGAAATTATAGAGAAATGTCATTAATATCACATGCAAGTAAAATTTTGCTGAAGATCATTCAAAAACGGCTACAGCAGGATATCCACAGGGAACTGCCAGAAATTCAGGCCAGTTTCAGAAGAGGACGTGGAACCAGGGATATCATTGCTGATGTCAGATGGATCCTGGCTGAAAGCAGAGAATACCAGAAGGACGTTTACCTGTGTTTTATTGACTATGCAAAGGCATTTCACTGTGTGGACCATAACAAATTACGAATAGCATTGCGAAGAATGAGAATTCCAGAACACTTAATTGTGCTCATGAGGAACCTCTACATAAATCAAGAGGTAGTTGCTCAGACAGAACAAGGGTATACTGATTGGTTTAAAGTCAGGAAAGGTGTGCACCAGGGCTGTATTCTTTCACCATACCTATTCAATCTGTATGCTGAACAAATAATCTGAGAAGCTGGACTATATGAAGAAGAACAGGGCATCAGGATTGGAGGAAGACTCAATAACAACCTGCATTATGCAGATGACACAGCCTTGCTTGCTGAAAGTGAAGAGGACTTGAAGCACTTACTAATGAAGATCAAAGACCACAGCCTTCAGTATGGATTGCACCTCAACATAAAGAAAACAAAAATCCTCACAACTGGACCAATGAGCAACATCATGATAAATGGAGAAAAGTTTAAAGTTGTCAAGGATTTCATTTTACTTGGATCCACAATCAACGCCCTTGGAAGCAGCAGTCAAGAAATCAAAAGAGGCCTTGCATTGGGTAAATCTGCTGCAAAGGACCTCTTTAAAGTGTTGAAAAGCAAAGATGTCACCTTGAAGACTAAGGTGCTCCTGACCCAAGCCATGGTATTTTCGTTTGCATCATATGCATGTGAAAGCTGGACAATGAATAAGGAAGACCTAAGAAGAACTGATGCCTTTGAATTGTGTTGGTGAAGAATATTGAGTATACCGTGGACTGCCAGAAGAACGAATAAATCTGTCTTGGAAGAAGTACAACCAGAATACTCCTTAGAAGCAAGGATGGCGAGACTGCGTCTTACTTACTTTGGACATGTTGTCAGGAAGGATCAGTCTCTAGAAAAGGACATCATGCTTGGCAAAGTGAGGGTCAGAGGAAAAGAGGAAGACCCTCGACAAGATGGATTGACACAGTGGCTACATCAATGGCATCAAGCATAACAACTATTGTAAGGATGGCTCAGGACTGGGCAGTGTTTTGTTCTGTTGTGCATAGGGTCGCTATGAGTCGGAACTGACTCGACGGCACCTAACAACAGCAAGAAAAACATATGAAGTTTATTAATATATAAACTTTTGAAAACCAACTTGAGATAGGATGAAATTATGATGTTACCCTTTGCCATCTTAACCGCATTCACTTCAGACACATGAAATAATAGACAAAATAGAACAAAATATAGTTGGTCACCCCAAAAAGTTAAACTTTTTCTTGTACCACAGAAAGATCTGAAACATAAAAATGCAAGTTATGTTGATGGTTATGTGAGTGGAGAGGGAGGAAGGGAGAGGGGTATTCACTAATTAGATAGTAGTCAAGAACTATTTTAGGTGAATGGAAAGACAACACACAATACAGGAGAGGTCAGCACAACTGGACTAAACCAAAAGCAAAGAAGTTTCCTGAACAAACCGAGCCTTTTGAAGGCCGGAGTGGCAGGGGTGAGGGTCTGGGGACCATGGTTTCAGGGGGCATCTAGGTCAACTGGCATAATAAAATCTATTAAGAAAACATTCTGCATCTCACTTTGGTGAGTAGTGCCTGAGGTGTTAAACACTAGCAAGTGGCTGTCTAAGATACATCAATTGGTCTCAACCAACCTGGAGCAAAGGAGAATGAAGAACACCAAAGACACAAGGTAATTATGAGTCCAAGAGACAGAAAGGGCCACATAAATAAGAGACTACATCAGCCTGAGACCAGAAGAACTAGATGGTGCCTGGCTATAACTGATGACTGCCCTGACAGGGAACACAACAGAGAGTCCCTGATGGAGCAGGTGAGCAGTGGGATGCAGGTCTTAAGTTCTCATAAAAAGACCAGACTTAATGGTCTGAGTGAGACTAGAAGGACCTCAGAGGTTATCATCCCCAGACCTTCTGTTAGCCCAAGACTGGAACCATTCCCAAAGCCAACTCTTTAGATAGAGATCAGATTGGAGTATAAGATAAAAAATGATACCGGTGATGAGTGAGTTTCTTGGCCCAAGTAGACACATGAGACTATGTGGGCAGCTCCTGTCTGGAGAGGCATTGAGGTGGCACAGGGGAACAGAAGCTGGCTGAATGGACATGGGGAATACAGCATGGAGAGAAGGAGTGTGCTATCCCAATGGGGGAGAGCAACTAGGAGTACATAGCAGAGTGTATATAAATTTTTTTTGTATGAGAGACTGACTTGATTTTTAACTTTCACTTAAAGTGCAATATATATATATATATATATATATATATATATATATATATATATATATATATATACCAGTTATGTTTTCCAGGTACTAAAAAAAGAACAGAAACATTAGTGGTGAGTATGGTGAGCTATGGATTTGTGTACAAAGCAAGAACTTTTAGCTGTAAGTTTACTCATTCAGATAAAGAGGACAAAATATTCTAGAAAAAATTTGGCATTGAAATCAAGGGCAG
This sequence comes from Loxodonta africana, assembly GCF_030014295.1. NCBI lineage: Eukaryota > Metazoa > Chordata > Mammalia > Proboscidea > Elephantidae > Loxodonta > Loxodonta africana. The sequence goes on from NC_087344.1 coordinate 20,847,046, forward strand.
AGTTAGAATTTTTTATTTGAAAAACCTAGGTGAACACAAGAGTTGTGGACACTGACTGGACCATGAATACAGACTTAGAACAGCTGAAAGTTTCAGAAAAGCCTCCAAGGAGAATATGAACCAAGCTATCTGTTAGCACAGTGGCTGAAATTGTGATAGTCTCAATTTACTGTACCACGAGAGTCAGGAAAAGGAAGTCAGGATTAGAGGAGTGGTGACTGGTGAGGGCTACTGTGAACATGTTAGACAAGAAATAGTGAGTATACAGATGGAAAAACATGGAGGGGAAAAAAATCTTCCCATTCAAATATTATCAGTAAAATCTAACTTAATATCCTTGAAGAAAAGCAAAGCAAAAATGATGACCCACAAGATCAATAATTCGGAAAAAAAATCAATGATCAGATCATACAGAGGCCAGGAAGGTTGAAATGGAGTGAATGATATGGAGAATAGAAAAGATGAGATCAAAGATGTAGTGTCAGACAGATTATTCAAACAGTCTCCTGATGGCAAAGGCCGACACAGGGTCACTATGTGTAGTGATTTTGTAATATTCCTGGAATGGTGGTGGCTTTCACCTTGGTGATAACTGTGGAAGTGGTGAATTTTGGTGGAAATCTGAATATATTTGTATTGTATAGACAACAGGGTTTTCTGAAAAAGTGGGCATGGGGTATAAAAAAGAGAGAGGGATCAAAGATGATGCTCAGTTAGAGAAAACTGCTCAGCACCTTGAAGAATAGGGTTGCCATCAAGAGTGATTGGAAATACTGTGGGCAAAATCTAAGTATCAGTGTAGTATTTTAGAGTATGTTGAATTTGAGGTGCCTGTTAGGAATTCACACGGTGATATTAAGTGAGCAGTTCACTACAGAAGTCTGGAATCCAGGAGAGTGTTCCTTCTGGAAGATATAAATTTGGGAGTTGTTAGTGTGTAGGTGACTTTAAAGCCAGCCATAAGTCTTTTGGCTATTGCAAAGACAATATCTGTTATGAATATCAGTGTGAAGATACTCAACAAAATACTGGCAAACCAAATCTAACAGTGTACTAAGAAAACTATATGCTATTACCAAGTAGAATTTTGCCCAAAATAAAACATAAGAAAATTGATGAATGTTAATACACCACATGATCATCTCAATCGATGTAAAAAAAAAAAAAAATTGGACAAAGTCCAACACCCTTTCATGAGAAAACACTCCAGAAACTCGGAATAGAAGGGAAATTTCTTAACGTTATAATGAGCAGTTATGAAAAACCCATAGTAAATATCATACTCAATAGGGAAAGACTGAAAGATTTCCCCTCTAAAATCAGGAATAAGATAAAAACACCCTCCCTTACCACTGCTATTCAACATTGGACTCGAAGTTCTAACCAGAGAAATTAGGCAAGAAAAAGAAATAAAAGGCATTCAAACCTGAAAGGAAAGGAAAAATTATCTCCATTCACAGATGACATGATTCTACATATATGAAAAATCCCAAAGAATCCACAGCAAAGCTACTATTACTAACAAATGATTTCAACCAAGTAGCAGGGTACATGAACAACACAAAAATCTCTTGTTTTACCTATATGTCAGCAATGAAGCATGTTAGAAGAAGGCATTTCCTCTTACAATGGCATATAATAGAATAAGATATCTAGGAATAAAATTAACCACAGAGGAAAATACTTTTATAATGAAAACTATGAACCATTGCTGAAGGAAATTAAAGAAGATCTAAATCAGTGGAAAGATATTCTCTGTTTATGGACTGGAACTCTCAATATTGTTAACATGTCAATAGTCCCCAAAGTAAACTACAGATTCGATGCAATATTTATCAAATTTCTAACAGCTCTTTTTCAGAGATGAAAATGTTATTCCTAAAATTCATGTAAAACTAAATAGCCAAAACACTCTTAAAAAAGATCAATAAAATAGGAAGACTCACATTTCCTGATTTTGAAACATACTATAAAGAAACTAATCAAAATAGTGTTGTAATGATATAAGGATGAACATATAAACCAATGGAATAGAATTAAGAGCAGAGAAGTAAACTCATACATTTATGCCAAATTGATTTTTGACAAGGGTACCAAGTCCACTAAATGGAGAAGGAACAGCCTCTTTAATAAATGGTGCTGGGAGAACTGGACAAATGCAAAAGAATGAAGATGGACCCATACCTCACACCATATGTAAAAATTAACTCAAAATGTATCCAATGGCCTAAATTTAAGAAGTAAAACCATGAAACTCTTATAAAAAAACATAAGAGTAAAACTTCAAGGCCTTATTTTTGACAATGAATTCTTAATTGGCACCAAAAGCACAAGCAACAAAGACAAAATAGATAAATGCTGTCGTCGTTGCCAGGTGCCCTCAAGACTGTTGTGAGTCATAGTGACCTTATGTACAACAGAACCAAACGCTGCCTGTTCCTGCACCATCCTCACAATCGTCGTTAAGCCTGAGCCTTTGCTGCAGCTACTGTGTCAATCCATCTCATTGAGGGTCTTCCTCTTTTTTGCAGATCCTCTACTTTACCAAGCATGATGTCCTTCTCCAGGGACTGGTCCCTCCTGATAACATGTCCAAGATATGTGAGTCAAAATCTCATTTTTGTTTCTAATGTTCATTCTGGCTATACTTCTTCCAAGACAGATTTGTTCCTTCTTTTGGCAGCCTGTGGTATACTCAATATTCTTTGCCAACACCATAATTCAAGGGCATCGTTTCTTCTTTTGATTTCCTTATTCATTGCCCAGCTTTCGTATGCATAGATTAATTGTTGTTGTTGTTGTTAGGTGCCCTCGAGCTGGTTCTGACTCATAGCAACACATTAGGACAGAGAAGGATTGTCCCATAGAGTTTCCAATAAGTGTCTGGTGGTTTTGAACTGCCAACTTTTGGGTTAGCAGCCAAACTCTTAACCACTAAGCTACCAGGTGAAGATAAACAGAACCAATGAAATTGAAAAAAAAAAAAAAGTGCATCAAAGAAATGTATCAAGAACGTAAAGAGACAATGTACAGAATGGGAGAAAACATTTGAGAACCATATATCTGATAATAGTTAATATCTGGAATATACAAAGAACACTTACAACTCAACAACAGAAGATAAACAACAGTCGTAATGAGCAAGAATTTAAATAGGTATGTCATCAGAGATGATGTTATTGTTGTTGACTTATGGTGACCCTGTGCACAACAAAACAAAAAATCCTGGGCCATCAGTACGATTGTTTGAAGATCAGACAATGTTCTGTTGTGATCTATAGGGTTCTCACTGGCTATCTTTTCAGAAGTAGATTTCCATGCCTTTCTTCCCATTCTGTCTTAATTTTGGAGTTCATAGTAATCTGGTTAGCATCGTAGCAACATTCAAGACAGTTGGTGGCCTGACATGAGGTAATTGGCTGTGTATCACACTCAGTTCTCCCATATGGGTGGGATACGATTGCATCACCAATGCCTCAGAGAAGATATACAAATGGGCAATAAGCACATGAAGGGATGTTCAACCGGATTAGTCTTTAGGGAAATGCAAATCAAAACCACAATGAGATACCACTTCACTACCACTAGGGTGGCGAGTATCAGAAAAATGGAAACTAACTAGTATTGTCAAGCATGTGGAACAATTGGAACCCTCGTACATTGTTGGTGTAATGTAAAATGTGCAGCCCCTGTGGAAAAGTTTGAAAGTTCTTCAAAAAGTTAAATATTGAAATACCATATGACTCAGCAATTTCATTTCTAGGTATATGCCCAAGAGACTTGAAAGCTGGGTGTCTTAGTTATCTAAGGCTGCCATAACAGAAATACCACAAGTGGATGGCTTTAACAAAGAGAAATTTATCTGCTCACAGTAAAGCAGGCTAAAAGCGTCAGCTCCAAGGGAAGGCTTTCTCTCTCTGTCAGCTCTGAAAGATGGTCCTTGTTCTTAGCCTTCCTATGGTCTAGGAGCTTCCCAGGCACAGGGACCCTGGGTCCAAAAGACAAGCTCTGCTCCTGGTGCTGCTTTCTTGGTGGTATGAGGTCCCCAACACTCTGCTTGCTTCTCTTTCTTTTTATCTCTTAAAAGATTAAAGGTGGTGTAGGCCACATCCCAAGGAAACTCCCTTTACTTTTTATCCGGGATGTGACCTGGGTAAGGGTCGTGTTACAATCCCACCCTAAACTTTTAGCACAAAATTACAATCACAAAATGGAGGACAACTACAGAATACTGGGAATCATGGCCTAAACAAGTTGATACACATTTTTTGGGGGGACATAATTCATTCCATGACACTGAAACTGAGACAGATACTTGTGCGGCAGTGTTTATCACAGCAGTGTTTACAATAACCAAAGGTGGAAACAAGCCATGTGTCCATCAACAGATGAAGACATTAGCAAAATTTTGCATGTCCGTACAAAGAAATATTATTCAGCTGTAAAGAGAAATGAAGTTTTGACACATGCCAGAACTTGGACGAACCTTGAAAACTTCATGCTGAGTGAAATAAGTTGGACACGAAAGGGCAAGTATTTTATGATCCTAATTACACAAGGTGTCTAGTTACACAAACGCTTAGAGAGCAAAGTTTATTAGTGGTTTCCAGAAGCTGAGGGTGAGGGAATAGGAGTCACTGCTGAAGGGATACTGAATTTCTCTTGGGGGTGATGTAAAGCTTTTTGAAACGAATAGTGTCGATGGTAGCACAACATAGTAAATGTAGTTAATCTCATTGAATCGCACATTTAAAATTAGTTGAGTGGCAAACTTTTTGTTATATGTATCTTACCACAATAAAATTTAAAAAAGGAAAACACACATACACACACACGCAATGAGATACCACTTCACTGCTGTGAGGATGGCTATACAAAAAATCAATGAATAAATAAGGAAATAAAAGCAGATAATACCAAATATTAGAGAGAATGTGGAGAAATGGGAACTCTCATACACTGTTGGGGGGAGGGAAAATTGTGCAGCCACTTTGTCAAACAGTTTGAATTTCTCAAAATGTTAAACATAAAGTTAGTTTATGGCTCAGCAATTCCTCTCCAAGTTTACACTCAAGGTGAATGAAAAACTGTGTCTATACAAAGGTTGTGCTAAAATGTCCGTAGCATCATGAGTCCTAACAGCAAACCAGTGGAAACAACTCAGAGGTCCATCAACCTACGAATGACAACATGTGGTGCAGCGACACACTGGACTATTACTCAGCAAATACGGAATGAAGTTATGACACATTCTGCAGCATGGACGAATCTTCAATACACTACAATAAACGAAAGAAATAAGATCTAAGAAAAGGCCATATGATATAGAAATCGGATTAGTGGTTTTCAGGAACTGACGGTTCAGAGAAATGTGCAGTGACTTAATTATGTAGGATTTAGTTTTGGGGGTGATTAAAATGTTCTGGAATTAGATAATGGTGATCAATGAACACCTTTGTCAATGTACTAAAAACCACCAAATTGGACATTTTAAAAGGATAAATTTCACGGTAAGTTAATTATATTTTAATGAAAATGTTATTAAAAATGAAAATAAATTTAAAGCTTTTGTGCATCAATGGATTTTATCAGGAAAAAGAAGGGGCAGCCTACGAAGTAGGAGAATGCATTTGGCTACCATATATCTGACAGGGGTTTAATGTTCAGAATCAGAAAAAACCTCTATAACGCAATGAAAAAAACAAACGACACAATTTAAAAATGAACAAAATCTTGAATAGACATTTTTCCAAAGAAGATACACAAATGGCCAGTAAGCCATGGAAAGATGCTTAACATCGTTAGTAGTTAGGGAAATACAAATCAAAACCACAACGAGATACCCCCTCATGCTCACTGGGAGTGGCTCTTACTGTGTTGTTACTGTTAGGTGCCATCGAGTTGGTTCTGTCTCATGGTGACCCTGTGTGCAACAGGAAGAAACACTGGCCGATCCTGTGTCATCCTCACAATTGTTGTTGTGCTTGAGCCCAGTTTTGCTGCCCCTGTGTCAACCCATTTTGTTGAGACCTAGTCTCACCATTCTCGCTTCTAATGAGCATCCTTCTGAGACAGATTTGTTTGTTCTTCTGGCAGTCCATGGTACACTCAATATACTTTGCCAACAACATAATTGAAAGGCATCAATTCTTTTTTGATCTTCTTTATTCATTGTCCAACCTTCACATGCGTATGAGGAGGCTGAAAACACCATGGCTTGGGTCAGGCGCACCTTAGCCCTTAAAGTGATATCTTTGCTTTTTAACACTTTAATGAGGTCTTTTGCAGCTGATTTGCCCAACGCAAAGCATCGCTTGATTTCTTGACTGCTACTTCCATGGGTGTTGATTGTGTATCCAAGTAAAATGAAATAATTGACAACTTCAATGTTTTCTCCATTTATTCTAATGTTGCTTGTTAGTCCAGTTGTGAGGATTTTGGTTTTCTTTATGTTGAGGTGTAATCCATAGTGAAAGCTGTGATCTTTGATCTTCATCAGTAAGTGCTTCAAGTCCTCTTCACTTTCAGCAAGCCGTGTTTCGTCATTTGCATGTAGGTTGTTAATGAGTCTTTCTCCAATTCTGATGTCATGTTCTTCTTCATACTGTCCAGCTTCACAGAGTATTTGCTCAGCCTACAGACTGAATAAGCATGCTGAAAGGATACAATTCTGATGCACACCTTTCTTAAATAAACCATGCAGTATCCGCTTGCTCCGTTCAAACACTTGCTTCTTGGTCTAAGTACAGTTTTCTCATGAGCACGACTAAGTGTTCTGGAATTTCTATTCTTTGCAATGCTATCCATAATTTGTTATGATCCACACTGTCAAATCCCTTTGCATAATCAACAAAACACAGTAAACATCTTTCTGGCATTCTTTCCTTTCAGCTGGAATCCATCTAACATCAGCAATGCTATCAGTCTTTAGGGAAATGCAAATCAAAACCATGATGAGATACCAGTTCACTACCACTAGGTTGGCTAATATCAGAAAAATGAAAACTAACAAGTGTTGTCAAGGATGTGGAGAAACTGGAACCCTCATACATTGTTGGAGCCCTGTGGTGCAGTGGTTAAGAACTTGGCTGCTAATCCAAAGTTCAGCCATTTGAATTCACCAGTTATTCCAGGGAAATCCTATGGGGCAATTCTACCCTGTCCTATAGGGTCACTAGGAATTGGAATTGACTCGGCGACAATGGTTTTGTTTTGTTTTCATACATTGTTGGTGGAAATGTAAAATGTGCAGCCCCTGTGGAAAACAGTTTGATGGTTCATCAAAAAGTTAAATATAGAAATATCATATGACCCAATAATTTCATTTGCAGTTATATAGCCAAGAGAGTTGAAAGCAGGGACTCAAACAGATATTTGTACCCCGATATTTATTATAGCATTATTTACAATAGCCAAAGGTGGAAACAAGCCATGTGTCCATCAGCAGATGAATAAATTAGCAATATTTTGTATATTCATCCATGGAATAGTATTCAGCCATAAAGAGAAATGAAGCTTTGACACATGCTAGAACATGAACGAACCTTGAAAACTTTATTCTGAGTAAAATAAGATGGACACAAAAGGGAAATATTTTATAATCCTCCTTATCTGAAGTACCTAGTTACACAAATGCATAGAGAGCAAAGTTTATTAGTGGTTTCCAGAAATTGTGGGGGGGCCAAGAGTGAGGAAATAGGAGTCATTGCAAAAGGGATACTGAATTTGTCTTTGGGTTGATATCTAACTTTTGGAAATGAATAATGTTGGTGATAGCTAAATGGCAAACTTGGTAAAAAATGTATTTTACTGCAATAATTTTTTTATTTAAAGAAACACAATGAGATAACATGTCACTCCAACTAGGATGGCTATACAAAAAAAAAAAAAACAAATGTTGGAGAGAATGTGGGGAAATTAGAACTCTCATACATTGCTGGTGGGAATGAAAATTGTGCAGCCACTTTGTCAAACAGTTTGGCAGTTCCTCAGAATGTTAAACATAGTTCATTTATGGCTAAGCAACACCCCTCCTAGGTTTATACTCAAGGTAACTGAAAGGCTATGTCTACACAAAAACTTGTACTCAAATGTTCATAGCAGCATTAGTTATAACAGCAACACAATGGTCACAGCTCAAATGCCCATCAATCCATGAATGAATAAATAAAATGTAGACTAGCTATACAACTGAATATTACTAAGCAAAAAAAGGGATAAAGTTATGATACATGCTCCAGTATGGATGAACCTTGAATACATTATACTAAATCAGAGAAACCAGAGGAAAAAAAGGCCATACGTTTTATGATTTCATGTATATGAAATATATAGAGCAGGCAAATCCATAGATGCACAAATCAGATTAGTCGTTTTCAAGAACTAGGGGTTTAGAGAATTATGCAGTGACTGCTAATTAGTAGGAAACCCTGAGGGCTGTAGTAGTTAAGACCTACTGCTGCTAACCAAAAGGTTGCCAGTTCGAATCCACCAGACACTCCTTGGAAACCCTAGGGAGCAGTTCTATTCTGTCCTATAGGGTCACTATGAGTTGGAATTGACTCGATGGCAACGTTTTTTTTTTTTTTTTTTTGCTAATTAGTACAGAATTTAGTTTTGGGGGTGATGAAAGTGTTTTGAAATTAGACAATGGTGACTGATGTAGAACTTTGTGAATGTACTAAAACCCACTGAATTGCACATCTTAAAAGGAAAAATTTTGTAGTATGTGAATTAAGTTTTAATTAAAAATAAATTTAAAACTTTTGTGCATCAGTGGGCTTTATCAATAAAAGGAAGGGGCAACCTACAGAATGGGAGAGAGGATTTGGGTACCACATATCTGATAAGGATTTAATATTCAGAATACAGAAAAAACTTCTATAACTCAATGACAAAAGGACAAACAAGCCCATTTAAAAAAGAGCAAAACTTGAATAGACATTTCTCCAAAGAAGATATATAAACGGTCAATAAGCCTTGGAAAGATGCTCAACATCATTAGTCACTGGGAAAATACAAATCAAACCCACTATAAGATACCCCCTCATACCCCCTGGGGTGACTACTACTAGAAAAGTGAAAAATAACAAGTTTTGATGAGGCTGTTGGGAAATTGACATGTTCATCCATTGCTGGTGGGAATGTAAAATAGTGTAAATTTCTGGAAAACACAAGTTTCTTCAAGAAGTTAAACATAGAATTACCATATGACTCAGAAATCCTACTCTCATTGTCTTAGTCATTCAGTGCCACTATAACAGAAATATCACAAGTGGGTGGCTTTAATAAAGTGATTTTTATTCTCTCACAGTCTAGTAGACTACAAGTCCAAATTTAGGGCATCAGCTCCAGGGGGAGGATTTCTCACTCTGTCAGCTCTGGAAGAAAGTCCTTCTTATCAATATTCCCCTGGACTAGGAGCTTCTCTGTGCAGGAACCTCAGGTCCAAAGTACACTCTCTGCTCCCAGCACTGCTTTCTTGGTGGTATGAGGTCCCTCAACCCTCTGCTTGCTTCCCTTTCCTTTTATCTCTTGTAAGATATAAGGTAGTGCAGGCCGCACTCCAGGGAAACTCCCTTTACATTTGATCAGGAATGTGACCTGAGCAAGTGTTTTACTTCCACCCTAATCCTCTTTAACCACACTCAGAGATTATGATTTATAACACATAGGAAAATTACAAAATGAAGGACAACCACACAATATTGGGAATCATGGCCTAACCAAGTTGACACGTATTTTTGGGGGACACAATTCAATACATGACTTGTAGGCAACAACTCAGACAGCTTCTTTACATCAGTATTGATTGTAGCATTATTTACAATAGCCAAACAGTATAAACAACCCAAGTGCTCATCAACACATGAATGGATAAATAAAATGTGATTTCTCTTTTGGATAATAAAAAACATTAGGAAATGGATAGTGGTGACATTTATACAACTAAATGAATGTAATAATTGTTTCTGAATTGTACACTTAAATTTGGTTTCAATGGCAAATGTTTTGTTAAATATATTTTCCCATGATAAAATTACAAAAAAAAAAAAGGCATTAACGGAATAGTACAATGATCAGAAATGTGCTGAAGTGATGGTCCCTTGGCTCAGGTGCTCAGCCAATGAACCTGGGTAGGGCTGTTTAGTAGGGTGGTCACAGGAGGATTCTTTGTAGTCTTTGTGGCCTTTGAGAGTTCAATATCCAAAATCCCTAATTAGTAAGAGTTTTTGCTGTAATTATAATCTTAGAGCACTGCAAATCCCTAAGGAGCAAGGCTCAGAGAAGGAAAACTATTGTGCTGGCTGATGCCCACACCCTGAGGCCAGGATTATGCCATCCCCTACCCTCTAATTCTCTCTGCTCACTCTCCTTTCAGGCCCTTTGCACACATGGACAAGCTCCCTTCTTTCTGCAGGTGCATTCAAAGTCATCCCTATCCTAAAACACTGTCAGGAAGACTGACACCATGTTTAGGTTAAAAAAATAGTTTATATTAACATTATACATATTGGAAACCCTGGTGGAGGAGTGGCTAAGTGCTATGGCTGCTAACCAAAGGGTTGGCAGTTCGAATCCACCAGGCGCTCCTTGGAAACTCTATGGGGCAGTTCTACTCCGTCCTATAAGGTTGCTATGAGTTGGAATCGACTCGACGGCACTGGGGTTGGGGTATATATATATATATATGTTGTTGTTGTTGTTAGGTGCTGTTGTGTCATTTCCCATTCATAGCAACCCTGTGAACCACAGAACGAAACTGTTGCAGCCACTGTGTCAGTCTATCTTGTTGAGGGTCTTCCTCTTTTTCACCGACCCTCTACTTTACCAAGCATGATGTCCTTCTCCAGGGACTGATCCCTCCTAACAACATGTCCAAAGTATGTAAGATGCAGTCTTGCCATCCTTACTTCTAAGGAGCATTCTGGTTGTACTTCTCCCAAGACAGATTTCTTCGTTCTTTTGACAGTCCATGGTATATTCAGTATTCTTCACCATCACCACAATTGAAAAGCATCAGTACTTCGGTCTTCCTTATTCATTGTCCAGCTTTCACAGGCATATGATGCAATTGAAAATACCATGGCTTGGGTCAGGCACACCTTAGTCTTCAAGGTGACATCTTTGCTCTTCAACACTTTAAAGAGGTCCTTTGCAGCAGATGTGCCCAATGCATAGCATAAGTGGCATAGCTTCCAGCATCACAGCAACACACAAGCCCCAATAGTATGATAAACGGACAGACATGTGGGGGTATATATACATGGAAACACTGGTGGTGTAGCCGTTAAGAGCTACAGCTGCTAACCAAAAGGTTGGCAGTTCGAATCCAACAGGCACCTCTTGGAAACTGTATGGAGCAGTTCTACTCTATCCTATAGCATAGCCGTGAGTCAGAATCAACTCAACAGCAATGGGTTTGGCTTTTTTTTTTAATATATATATATATATACATATATATCTTCTGTATAAATACAAACGATAATATAGTAAATGCGCCCTCAAAGTACTGATTTTGAAGGCTAATTTTTATGTATGGCTCATTGAATGTTGCTGTCATTTCTATATATTATATTCAGCACTGCATAATATAGTCTTTGTGATCGAAACGAACACGTAGCAGCCATTTTATGCTGTTTTTAGAATTTTGGCACCAACTTTTCCTAATTTCAAAATTCTAGCTTAAATATACTTTTTTTTTTTTTGCATTGCAGATCATAGGTTGAAATTATGGCTTTTTGTTATCAATATTGTAGTAAATTAAAAATTATCAGGAAAATAGTGAAGCTGTGATAGTTTTGCAGTACTCAGTGATGTTGGGCCTTGTTTGTCATGACAACAAAGATATTTTTAGCTGACTGTTATGTTACAATAATTAAAACATGTAATATGCATTCAGAGATAGATAAAATGGCTCTATTGACCTTAAGAGAGAGCCCACATAAGGACCAATATAAATGGCCACTTTATTTGCTACTGAATTGGATTGACGGATTATTTTAATAGAAGGTATTACAACATAAAAATGAATTTGAATTCTTGCCTCACATCAAAAGCAAGAATAAATTCTAGGTAAGTTCAAGCTTCAAATATAAAAGACAAAACTATAGATTGAGGTAACTAGCAGTTTCACAAACAAGACCTACTGAGCACAATTCACTAAGGAAAGCTCTGAGAAATACAACTGTATTAAAACTAAGAACATATATTCATCCAAAAATACTATAAAGGATATGCAAAAAACCAACCATGCACCTAAAAAATAAATTAGCACTGCATATTACTGGCAAAGATTAATATCTTGGTTATATAAAGAACTGATATGAATTAAGAAGAAATGGATAAAGAGCTCAATAGAAGTACCAGAGAGGAAGTTTCCACAAGAGGAAAAATACATGGACGGTAAATATGTGAGAAGATGCTTGACTTCATTAATAATAAAGGAAATGCCAACAAATGAAATAATTTTTACACCCTCTAAATTTTCAGAATAAATGAAAATGTGTTAGTGATTTACTGAAGAGTTGCTGACAGAAAACTTTCCTAATATCACAAATGATGAAAAAGTGACCATCCAAGAAGCTCAATGAACCCCATATAGGATAGACCCCAAAAGAAAAACACCAATTCATGTATCATAATCATATTCATTAAAACCAAAGAAAAAGAAAGAATGCTGAGAGAAACTCGAGAAAAACAAAAGTCACATATGAGGGGGAAACAATGAGACTAAATTCTGATTACTCAGCAGAAACCATGCAGGCAAGAAGGAGATGGGATAACATATATAAAACCTTGAATGAAAAATAACTGCCAACCAAGAATAATATACCCTGCAAAACTCTCATTCCAATATGATGGTAAAACTAGGACATTTCAAGATAAACAGAAACTAAGGGAATATGTAAATCCAAACTGAGCTTACAAGAATTACTGAAGGGAGTCCTTCAGTTTGAGAATAAACAATATCATACCATAGCCTGAATCTAGGATGCAATATCACACCAGCCAGATACCAACCTAGGAAATGAACTCTCAAGGACGATTCAAAACCAAAAAATTTAAACAGGGAACAAGAGAAGTAAATCTGTCAATGACTACAACATCAGAACAACAAAAGAGGGCATAAACAGAGAAGGTTCACAATTTTCTAATGCAGAGGAAGACATGATGATACCAAGTAATAACAGACTGATTAAAACCTAGGAAGATAAGGGTAAATTTCAAGGTAAACATAAAGAAAGTTAACAAACCAACTCATCAAAATAAAGAAGAAAAACATAAAGTCTCAGTAAAAACAAATCTATAAAAAAAGAGAAAATTGACAAACAAAGGGAATTCGGCACAGGACAGTAAGAGAAACAAAGAAAATGTCTGCACCACAAAAACAAACAAAGAAAAAACACTACAAAATGACAGCAATAAAGTCACACCTATCAATAATTACACTGAATGAAAGTGGTCTAAATGCACCCATAAAGAGACAGAGAGTGACAGAATGGATAGAAAAGGATCCATAAATATGATGTCTAGAAGGGCACACCTTAGGAACAAAATGTAAATTTATTAAAAATCAAAGTATGGAAAAAATGTATCAAGCAAACGGCAACCAAAACAGAGCAGGAGTGGCAATACGAATATCAGATAAAAGGCTTTAAAACAAAGTCCACCATAAAAGGCAAAGAAGGGCACTATATAATGATTAAAGGGATGATCCATCATGAACACATAACCATAATAAATATCTATGCACCCAATGATATAAAACAAACTCTAACAGCACTGAAAAGAGAAAGTCACAGTTCCACAATAATGGTAGGACTTCAGTACAACACTCTCAGTAAATGACAGAACATCTAGAAAGAAACTCAGTAAAGATACAGAAGATCTAAAGGCCACAATCAGTCAACTTGACCTCATAGACATATACAGAACACTCCACCCAACAGCTGCAAAGTACACAATCTTTTCCAACACATGTGGAATGTTCTCCAGAATAGACCACATCTTAGGCCACAGAGCAACCCTCAACAAAATCCAAAACTCTGAGATAATACAAAGTCTCTTCTCTGGCTACAATATCATCAAAGTAGAAATTAACAACAGGAAGAGCAAAGGAAAAGAAAATTGATTAAATGGAAACTGAATAACACCCTGCTTAAAAACCACTGGGTAATAGAAGAAATCAGAGATGGAATCAAAAAATTACTAGAATCAAATAAGAATGACAACACATCATTCCAAAACGTTTGGGACACAGCAAAGGCAGTGCTCAGAGGTCATTTATAGCAATAGATGCACACATCAAAAAAAAGAAGGGATTAAATCAAAACATTAACTACACAACTTGAACAAATTGAAAGAGATCACCAAAAGAATGCTACAGCCACCAGAAGAAAGGAAATAATAAAGATCAAGCAGAAATAAATGCAATAGAGAAAAGACAAACAATAGAAAGAATCAACAAAACCAAAAGTTGGTTTTTTGAAAGGATCAACAAAATCGACAAACCACTGACCAAACTGACAAAAGAGAAACAAGAAAGGGCACAAATAATCCAAATAAGAAATGAAATGGGGGACATTACAACAGACTCAACTGAAATAAAAAAGATCATAACAGAGTACTATGAAAAACTATATTGAACAAATTTGAAAACCTAGAGGAAATGGACAAACTTCTAGGAACACACTACCTACCCAAAGTAACACAAAATGAAGTTGAAAATCTGAACAAACCCACAACAAGAGATGAAATTGAAAAGGTAATAAAAAAAAAAAAAACTCCCAACAACAACAACAAAAAAAAACCCTGGCCCAGATGGTTGCACTGGAGAATTCTACCAAACATTCATAGAAGGGCTTGCACCAGTACTCAAACTATTTCAGAACATAGAAAAGGAAGGGATACTTCCAAATTCATTCTTTGAAGGCAGCATAACCCTGATATCTAAACCAGGCAAAGAAATCACAAAAAAAGAAAACTACAGACCAGTATCTCTCAAGAATACAGATGCAAAAATTCTCAACAAAATTCTAGCTAATAGAATTCAGCATCATATCAAAAACAAACAAACAAACAAAAAAAAAAAACACACCACTACCAAGTAGGATTCATACCAGGTATGCAAGGATGGTTCAACATTAGAAAATCCATCATCATAATCCACCACATAAATAAAGGAAAAAAATCACATGATCATCTCAATTGATGCAGAAAAGGCATTCGACAAATTCCAACACCCATTCCTGATTAAAAATTCTTAGTAAAATAGGCATAGAAGGGAAATTCCTCAACATAATAAAGGGCATCCATACAAAACCAACAGCCAACATCATTCTTAATGGAGAGAGGCTGAAAACATCCCCCTTGAGAACAGGAAAAAGACAAAAAAAAAAAAAAAATTTTTTTTGTCGGTTGCCCTTTATCACAACTCCTATTTAACATTGTCCTGGAAGTTCTAGCTAAAGCAATAAGGCAAGAAAAAGAAGTACAGTGCATCCAAACTGGTAATGAAGAAGTTAAACTGTCCCTATTTGCAGATGATATGATACATAGAAAACCCAAAAGACTGCAAGAGAAAACTACAAGAGCTAAAAGAAACATTTGGCAGGGTAGCAGGATACAAGTTAAACATAAAAAAAATCAGCCGAATTCCTATACATAAACAAAGAGAATAATGAAAAGGAAATCAGAAAAACAATACCATTTATAATAGCCCCTAAAAAAAAAAAAAAAAAAAAAAACTTAGGAATAAACCTAACCAGGGAAGACTTATGCAAAGAAAACTTCAAAACACTACGGCCAGAAACCAAAAGAGATCTACATAAATGCAAAAGCATACCATGCTCATGGATAGGTAGATTCAACATTGTGAAGATGATAATTATACCCAAAGTGATTTATAAATACAATGTAATCCTTATCCAAATACCAACAGCTTTCTTTAAAGAGATAGTAAAACTAATGACTAGCTTTATATGGAAAGAGAAGAAGCCCTGGGTCAGTAAAACACTATTGAAGAAGATGAATAAAGTAGGAAGACTCAAACCACCTGACCTCAGAACCTACTACACGGCTACGGTAATCAAAACAGCCTTGGTAGTGGTACAATGACAGATACATTGATCAATGGAACAGAATTGAGAACCCAGATGCGAATCCATCCAGTTACTGTCACCTGATCTTTGACAAGTGCCCAAAGTCCATCAAATGGGGAAAAGACACTCTTTTTAATAAATGGTGCTAGTAAAACTGGACGTCCATCTGCAAAAACTTGCAACAGGACCCACACCCCACACTATACACAAGAACATTCAAAATGGATCAAAGACCTAAATATAAAACAAAAAACTATAGACGTCATAGAAGAAAAAATAGAATCAACACTAGAGACCCTAATACATGACATTGACATGATACAAACCATAACTAACAACACAGGAACTCCAGAAGATAAGCTAGATAACTGGGATCTTCTAAAAACTAAACACTTATGCTCATCAAAAGACTTCACAAAAAGTATAGAAACAGCACCTATGGAGTGTAATAGCCAAAAAAATTTTGGCTATTACAAATCTGACAAAGGTCTAATCTCTAAAATCAACCGGAAAATTCAACACCTCTACAACCAAAAGACAAATAATCCAATTAAAAAGTGGGCTAAGGAAATGAACAGACAATTTGGTAAAGAAGACATTCTAGCAGCTAAGAGACACATGAAGAAACTCTTGAGAATACTAGCCATTATTGTTATTCTTAGCCGCCATGTAGTCGGTTTCAACTCAGCGACCCCATGTACAACATCCTGTGTCATCCTCACAATCATTGTTATGCTTAAGCCCATTGTTGCAGCCACTGTATCAATCCATCTCACTAAAGGCCTTCCCCTTTTCACTGACCTTTTACTTTACCAAGCATGATGTCCTTCTCCAGGGATTGATCCATCCTGACAACATGTCTAAGGTATGTGAGACTTATTCTAGCTATCCTTGGTTCTAAGGAGCATTCTGATTGTACTTCTTCCAAGACAGATTTCTTCATTCTTTCGGCAGTCCATGGTGTGGTCAATATTCTTCTCCAACACCACAACCCGAAGGCACCAATTCTTCTTTGGTCTTCCTTACTCATTGTCCAGCTTTTGCATGCATATCGTATGGTTGAAAATACCATGGCATGGGTCAGGCACACCTTAGTCTTCAAGGTGATGTCTTTGCTTTTCAGCACTTTACAGAGGTCCTTGTAGCAGATTTGGCCAATGCAATGTGTCTTTTGATTTCTTGACTGCTGCTTCCATGGGTGTGGATTGTGGATCCAAGTAAAATGAAATTCTTGACAATCTCAATCTTTTCTCTGTTTATCATGATGTTGCTTATTGGTCCAGTTATGAGGATTTTTGTTTTCTTTATGTCCATACTGAAGGCTGTGGTCTTTGATCTTGATCAGTAAGTACTTCAAGTCCTCTTCACTTTCAGCAAGCAAGGTTGTGTCATCTGCATAACGCAGGTTGTTAATAAGTCTTCCTCCAATCCTGATGCCCTGTTCTTCTTCATATAGTCCAGCTTCTTGGATTATTTGCTCAGTATACAGGTTGAATAAGTACGGTGAAATGACCCTGAAGAACACATTTCCTGACTTTTAACCATGCAGTATCCCCTTGTTCTATTCATATGATTGCCTCTTGATCTATGCACAGGTTCCTCATAATCATGCACGATTAAGTGTTCTGGAATTCTCATTCTTCACAATGTTATCCATAATTTGATATGATTCACACAGTCGAATGCCCTAGCATAGTCAATGAAACACAGGTAAACATCTTTCGGGTATTCTCTGCTTTCAGCCAGGATCCATCAACATCAGCAGTGATATCCCTGGTTCTGCATCCTCTTCTGAATTCATCTTGAATTTCTGGCAGTTCCCTGTTGATATGCTGCTGTGCCGCTTTTCAATGATCTTCAGCAAAATTTTACTTGCGTGTGATATTAGTGATATTGTTAAATAATTTCTGCATTAGGTGGGGTCACTTTTCTGCGGAATAGGCATAAATATAGATCTCTTCCAGTGGTTGACCACGTAGCTGTCTTCCAAATTTCTTGGCATAGATGAGTGAGTACTTCAGCGCCGCATCTGTTTTTTGAAACATCTCAATTGGTATTCTGTGAATTCCTGGAGCCTTGTTTTGTGTCAGTGTCTTCAGTGTAGCTTGGACTTCTTCCTTCAGTACCATTGGTTCCTGCTCATATAGTACCTCCTGAAATGGTTGAATGTGTATTCATTCCATCTTCTTTTTGTGCTTCCTGAGTCATTTAATATTTTCCCCATAGAATCCTTCAGTATTGCAACTCAAGACTTGAATTGTTTCTTCAGTTCTTTCAGTTTGAGAAATGCAGATCATGTTCTTGCCTTTTGGTTGTCTATATCCAAGTCTTTGCTCATGTCATTATAATACCTTACTTTGTCTTCTTGAGCTGCCCTTTGAAATCTTCTGTTCAACTCTTTTACTTCATCATTTCTTCCTTTTGCTTAGCTACTCGACATTCAAGAGCAAGTTTCAGAGTCTCTTCTGACATCCATTTTGGTCTTTTCTTTCTTTCTTGTCTTTTTAATTACCTCTTGCTTTCTTCTTGGATGATGTCCCTGATGTCATTCCATATCTCACCTGGTCTTCGGTCATTAGTGTTCAACACGTCAAATCTATTCTTGAGAAGGCTTCTAAATTCAGATGGCTTATGGTCGAGGTCATACTTTGGGTCTCCTGGACTCGTTCTAATTTTCTTCAGTTTTAACTTGAAATTGCATATGAGCAATTGATGATCTGTTCCACAGTCAGCCCCTGGCATTGTTCTGACTGATGATATTGAGCTTTTCAATCATCTCTTTCCACATACGTAGTCAATTTGATTCCTACGTATTCCATCTGGTGAGGTCCATGTGTAAAATTGCCATTTATATTGTTGAAAAAGGTATTTGCAATGAAGAAGGCATTTGTCTTACAAAATTCTATCATGCCATCTCTGGCATTGTTTCTTTCACCAAAGCTGTATTTTCCAACTACTGATCCTTCTTTGTTAACAACTTTCGAATTCCAATCTCCATTAATTATCAAAGCATCCTGACTGCATGTTCAATCAATTTCAGACTGCAGAATTTGGTAAAAATCTTCAATTTATTCATCTTTGAAGTTAGTGGTTGGTGTGTAAATTTGAATAATAGTCGTCATATTAACTGGTCTTCCTTGTAGGTGTATGGATATTTTCCTGTCACTGACAGCCTTGTACTTCAGGATATATCTTGAAATATCCTTTTTGACAATGAATGCAATTCCATTCCTCTTCAAGTTGTCATTCCTGGCATAGTAGACCATATGATTGTCTGATTCCAAATGGCCAATACCAGTCCATTACAGCTCAGTAGTGCCTAGCATATCAATGTTTATGGGTCCCATTTCGCTTTTGATGACTTCCAATTTTCCTAGATTAATACTTTGTACATTCAACACTCTGATTATTAATGGATGTTTGCAGCTGTTTCCTTTCATTTTGAGTCTTGCCACATCAGCAAATGAAGGTCCTGAAAACTTGACTCCATCCATGTCATTAAAGCTGACTCTGCTTTGAGGAGGCAGCTCTCCCCTAGTTGTATTTTTAGTGCCTTCCAACCTGATTTACTCATCTCCTGGCACTATATCAAATAATGTTATGCTGCTATTCATAAGGTTTTCAGTGGCTAAATCTTTTCAGACATAGACTTCCAGGTCTTCCTTCCTAGTCTGATTAGTATGGAAGCTCAGATGAAACCTGTCTGCCACGGGTGACCCTGCTGGTATGTGAATATCTGTGGGATAGCTTCCAGAACCACAGAAACACACCAGCCCCCAAGTATAACAAACTGACAGAGAGGCGGGGACACTAGAAATTAGAGAAATGCAAATCAAAACCACAATGAGATACCACCTCACCCTGAAATTACTGGCATGAATCAAAAAACAGAAAATAAATATTGGAGAGATTGCAGGGAGATTGGAACTCTTATGCACTGCTGGTGGAAATGCAAAATTGTACAACCATTTTGGTAAAGGATATGGCACTTCCTTAGAAACCTAGAAATAAAAATACCATATGATCCAGCAATGCTACTCCTAGGAATATATCCTAGAGAAATAGGAGTAGTCGCACAAATAGACATATGAATAGCCATGTTCATTGCAGCATTGTTCACAATAGCAAAAAGATGGAAACAACCTCAATGCCCATCAATAGATGAATGGATAAACAAACTATGTTACATAATATGCAATGATAAAGAACAATGATGAATCTGCAAATCATCTCACAACATGGATGAATCTGGAAGGCATCATGCCGAGTAAAATAAGTCAATCACAAATGGCCAAATATTTGTGTGAAGCCACTACTATAAAAATTCATGAAAAGGTTTACACGCACACACAAAGACAATCTTTGATGATTATGAGGGAAGGGATGGGTGAGGATGGAAAAACACTAAATGGACAATAGATAAGTGATAACTTTGGTGAAGGGTAAGACAGTACACAATACTGGGGTAGCCAGCACAGCTTGTACAAGGCAAGGTCATGGAAACAAGGTCCACAGACACATCCAAACTCCCTGAGGGACCAAATTGCTGAGTTGAGGGCTGTGGGGGACCATGGTTTCAGGAAACGTCTAGCTCAATTGACATAACAGTTTATAAAGACAATGTTCTACATCCTACTTTAGTGAGTAGTGTCTGGAATCTAAAAAGCCTGTGAGCTGCCATCTAAGATACTCCACTGGTCTCACCCCTATGGGAGAAAGGGAGAATGAAGAAAACTAAAGACACAAGGGAAAGATTAGTCCAAAAGACTGATGGATCACAACTACCACAGCTTCCACCAGACTGAGTTCAGTACAACTAGGTGATGCCTGGCTATCACCACTGACTGCTCTGACAGGAATCACAATAGAGGGTCCTGGACAGAGCTAGAGAAAAATGTAGAGCAAAATTCCAACTCACACACACACACACACACAAAAGACCAAGCTTGCTGGCCTGACAGAGACTGGAGAAACCTCAAGAGTATGGCCTCGGGACACCCTTTTAGCTTAGTTATGAAGTCACTCCTGAAGTTCACCCTTCATCCAAAGATTAGATAGGCCCATAAAACAAAATGAGACTGAAGGGGCACAGCAGCCCAGGGGTAAGGACTAGAAGGCAGGAGGGGACAGGACAGCTGGTAATACGGAACCCAAGGTCAAGAAAAGAGAATGTTGATTTGTCCATGGTTTTGTTAACCAACATCAAAAACAGTAAGTGTACTAACTATTTAATGAGAAGGTAGTTTGTTCTGTTAACCTTCATTTAAGGAAGAAACAAAAAAAAGAAAAATTAAAGTCAGGCTTCTCAGACTTCACCATGCCTCAAAACCTCACAAAGTGCTTTTTAGAATGCATTTCTTTTGAGGAAACCCTGCTGGAGTAGTGGTTAAGTGCTATGGCTGCTAACCAAAAGGTCAGCAGTTTGAACCCACCAGGCAGTCCTGGAAAACTCTATGGGGCAGCTCTACCCCATCCTGTAGGGTCCCTATGAGTCAGAATCGACTCAATGACAACGGCTTTGGTTTTTTGTTGTTGTTGTTATCTTTTGGGTATCTCCCCAGAGATCCAAGTCACTAGTTCTGAGGTGAGTTATGGAAACGAACCACCAGTATGAATAAAGGCCTTAGGTGACTTATCTTTACAGGTGCTCTGGGGACATAAATGGAGGCAGTTCTGCATGAGAAGACACCTGGTGTGCCAGGATAGAGGCCATCTTCCCAGTGTGATGACCACCATTAGTGATGACCAGAACAGAAGGCCTTCCAGAAACTCTACTGATGGTCCTACAAGACCTACACGGTTGTCACCCCCACACCACGGAGATGATTCTGACTGCATGTCCTGCTTTTGTTTTTACTTGTGGAAAGATGACCTCCCTAGTCCTGCCAACTTTGCTTTTCTCCCATCGTGTTTTATACTGAACACATCTTCCTCAAAATAAAGTCCATTTCCACAGGTAAATTTTTACCCTAATAAATTCACATTAAAAATTATATATAAGAATTGTTACAGTGCAGTCTTCCCCTTAAAACCTCACTGACTCAATTCACTTTACTTAATCATATTTCCCTGTGTGAACACGACCAGAAATTACAAAGAAAAAAAATGTAAGATAAATTGAATAAGGGGAAAAGTAAACAAACAAAAAACGCATATACCCTCTGTTATGAATTGAATCATGTCCCCCACAAATATGTCTTGAAAATTCTAACCTCCATGCCTGTGGTTGGAGCCCTGGTGGTACAGTGGTTAGGAGCTCTGCTGCTAACCAAAAGATCAGCATTTCATATCCACCAGCCGTTCCTCGGAAACCTTATGGAGCAGTTCTACCCTGTCCTATGGCATCTCTATTACTCAGAATTGACTCAAAGGCATTGGGTTATGATTGTGGTTATAGTCCCTTTTGGGAATGGATTGTCTTTGTTATGCTAAAGAGGCAGGATTAGTATAGGGAATATTTTGAGTCGATCTCTTTTGAAATATGAAGGAGATTAAACGAGCAAGTAGAGCAGAGATTGGGAAAGATTGATGCCAATCCACGTGGAGATCTCCAAGGAACCAGGAAACAAGCGGAAAAGACAAGGATGTTGATACAGAGCTGAGAGAGAAAGATTTCCCTTACAGCCGGCATCTGAATTCAGACTTCTAGCCTCCTAAATTTTGAGAAAATAATTTGTTTGTTAAAACCATCCACTTGCGGTATTTCTGTTATAGCAGCACTAGATAACTAAGACAAACTCTTTTTTTTTCCAAGCAATGTATTGTACACAGCAAATAGTTTTCCTTCCAACAGTTTATACACAAATTGTTCTGTGACCCTGGTTGCTGTCCCCACAGTGGGTCAGCATTCCCCTTATTTCTACCTTGCTTCCCTGTTTCTATTCCTCCAGTTTCCCTGCCTCTCCTTGCCTTCTTATCTTTGCTTTTGGGCAAATGTTGCCCATTTGGTCTCTTACAGTTGATTGTTTCAAGAAACACTTTCCTCATGAATGTTATTGTTCATTTTATAGGCCAATCTATTGTTTGACTTCAAGGTGACCTCTGGGAGTGACTTCAGTTGCAGATTAAAAGGATGACTTAGGGCAATTATCACAAGGGTTCCTCCAGTCTCTATCAGTCCAGTAAGTCTGATCTTTTTTCATGAATTTGAGTTTTGTTCTATATTTTTCTCCCATTCTATCTGGGAAGTTCTATTGTGTCCAGACAGACACCTTCTTATCAGTAAATCAGTGAAAAGGAATCAGACAAATAAGGTGACTGAAAGATTACCAACCTTGCCTACTGATTATATTACTAAGACTAGTAAAAGCTGGTGATACATATTATGACAAATGTAAACCAATAAAACTGCTGAAACAAGTGGTAGAAATACAGGAAAGCAAAGAATTACAAGTTTTACAAATGATGACAAGATATAGAACACAATGACCCTAGTTAAATTTTATTGTATATTATGCACCAAACATTGTATTCAGTACTTGTAGTGGTTAGCGGGGTTGACTTCTCCACAGAAAATATACTCAAGTAGTCAGTCTAAGGCTCTCATAGTAATTATTTTTCACAATACCAGAAATTTCATTAGGAAGGAACATATGAACCTATTATCTGTGAAGAAATGGGATGAGTATTTTCTGTATGACTCCATGAATTAAAAAATTCTGTTGCCATCAAATCAATTCTGACTCATAGTGACCCTCTATTAGCAAAAGACACCACTCATCTGTCAGTTTCTCATACTGTGGTTGACTTCTGTGTTCCTTTGATGCTGGAAGCTATGCCATTCGTATTTCAAACAGCAGCAGGGTCACTCATGGTGAACAAATTTAGGGGAGCTTCCAGACAAAAACAGACTAGGAAAAAGGACCTGGTTATCTACTTATGAAAAAATTGGCAAGTGAAAACCTTATGAATAGCAGTGGAACATTGTCTGATATAGTGCCAGAAGCTGAACCCCTCAGGTTCAAAGACACTCAAAATATGACTAGGGAAGAGTTGCCTCCTCAAATTAGAGTCAATCTTAAAGGACTCAAATTTTCAGGACCTTCATTTGCTCATGTGGCACAACCCAAAATGAGAAGAAATATCTGCAAACATCCATTAATAATCAGAACTTGGAATACATGATGGATGAACATAGGAAAATTGGAAGTAATCAAAAAAGAAATGCATAAAGATTGATATCCTAGGTATTACTGTTGTTGTTAGGTGCCCTCGAGTTGGTTCTGGCTCATAGTAACCCCATGTACAACTGTAAGAAACACTGACTGGTCCTGTACCATCCTCACAATCATTGTTATGCTGGAGCCCATTGCTTAGCCACTGTGTCAATCCATCAGGTTGCTGACCCTATACTTCACCAAGCATGATGTACTTATCCAGGGACTGATCACTCCTGATAACACATCCAAAGTATGTGAGACATAGTCATTGCATCCCTGCTTCTAAGGGGCATTCTGGCTGTACTTCTTCCAAAACAGACTTGTTTGTTCTTTTGGCAGTCCATGGTATATGCAATATTCTTCACCAACACCGTAGTTCAATGTCATCAGTTCTTGTCTCCTTCATTCATTGAACAGCTTTCGAACAAATATAAGGTGAATGAAAATACCATGGCTTAGGTCAGGTATTCCTTAGTGTTCAAGGTGACATCTTTGCTTTCCAATAATTCAAAGAGGTATTTTGCAGCCAATTTGCCTAATGCAATGCATCTTTTGATTTCTTGACTGCTGCTTCCATGGGTGTTGACTTTGGATCCAAGTAAAATGAAATCCTTGACAACTTCAATCTTTTCTCCCTTTATCATGATGTTGCTTATTGATGCAGTAGTGAGGATTTTTGTTTTCTTTATGTTGAGGTGTAATCCATACTAAAAGCTGTGGTCCCTAGCTCACTAGGTTATTAGTGAGCTAAAATGGACTGATATTGGCCATTTTGAATAGGGCTTTCATACGATACACCATACTGGGAATGACAAAATGACAAAGAATGGTGTTGTATTCTTAAAAAAAAAAAATTCAAGATCTATTTTGAAGTACAATGCTGTCAGTGACAGGATAATATCCATAAATGCACAAGGTAGATCAGTTAATACAACTCTTATTCATGTTTACACACCAAACATTAATCCCAAAGATGAAGAAATTGAAGATCTTTACCAACTTCTGTAGTCTAAAGTTGATCAAACACGCAATAAAGATGCATTGACTATTAATGGTGATTGGAATGCAAAAGTTGGAAACAAAGAGGAAAGATTGGTAGTTGGAAAATATGCCTTGGTGATAGAAACAATGCCAGAGATCATATGATAGAATTTTGCAAGACCAATGACTTATTCACTGCAAATGCCTTTTTTCAACCACTTAAATGGCTACCATACACATGGACATCACCAGATGAAATACACAGGATTCAAATCGACTACATCTGTGGAAAGAGAAGATGGAAAAGCTCAACATCATCAGTCAGAACAAGGCCAGGGGATGACTGTGGAATAGACCATCAGTTGTTCATAACAAGATCAAGTTGAAGGTGTAGAAAATTAGAGCAAGTCCATGAGAGGCAAAATACAGTCTTCAGTATATCCCACCTGAATTTAGAGACCATCTCAAGAATAGATTTGACACATTGAACACTTATGACCAAAGACCAGACAAATTGTGGAATGTCGTCAAGGATATCACACATGAAGAAAACAAAAGGACATTAAAAAGACAAGAAAAAAAGAAAGACCAAAATGGATGTCAGAAGAGACTCTGAAACTTGTTTCTGAAGTTAGAGCAGCTAAACGAAATGGAAGAAATGATGAAGTAAAAGAGCTGAACAGAAGATTTCAAAGGGGGCGTTGAGAAGATAAAGTAAACTACTATAATGAAATGTGTAAAGATTTGGAGTTAGAAAACCAAAAACAATTTCTCAGCATATTTTGGGATTTCTCAAGCTGAAAAAACTGAAGAAAAAATGCAATTTTAAGGATTCTATAGTCAAAATATTGAAGGTCCCAGGAAACATTAAAAGAAGATAGAAAGGATACACGCAGTCAGTGTACCAAAAAGAATTGCTTGACATTCATACATTTCAGGAGGTACCATATCCTAAAGAACAATTGGCCTTGAAGGGAAAAGCCCAAGGTACACTGAAGGAATTGGAGACAAACAAGGCTCCAGGAGTTGACAGAATACCAGTTGAGATGTTTCAACAAAGGGGTGCAGTGGTGAAGGTGCTCACTTGTCTATGCCAAGAAATTTGGAAGACAGCTACCTGACCAACTGACTGGAAGAGCTCCATATTTGTGCCCATTCCAAAGAAAGATGATCCAACAGAATGTGGAAATTACCAAACAATATCATTAATATCACCCGCTAGTAAAATTTTGCTGAAGATAATTCAAAAGCAGTTGCAGTAATACCTCCACAGGGAACTATCAGCAGTTCAAGCCCCATTCAGAAGAGGTCATGCGACAAGGGATCTCATTGCTGATGTCAGATGGATCTTGGCTGAAAGTATAGAATGCCAGGAAGATGTTTACCTTTGTTTTATTGACCATGCAAAGGAATTCAATTGCGTGGATCATAACAAATTAAGGATAACATTGAGAAGAATGGGATTTCCAGAACACTTAATGGTGCTCATGTGGACAGAATCTGTACATAATCCAAAAGGCAGTCATTCAAACAGAACAAGGGCATGCTGTATGGTTTAAAATCAGGAAAGATGTGGATCAAGGCTGTACTCTTTCACCATACTTATTCAACCTGTATGCTGAGCAAATAATCCAGGAAGCTGGATGATATCAAGAAGAATGTGACATCAGGAGTGGTGAAAAACTCAACCTGCAACATACAGATGACACAACCTTGCTTGCTGAAAGCAAAAAGGACTTGAAGCACTGATGAAGTTCAAAGACCACAGCCTTCAGTATGGATTACATGTCAACATAAAGAAAACAAACTCCTCGCAACTGGACCAATAAGAAACATCATGATAAACAGAGGAAGGATGGAATTTGCCAAGGATTTCGTTTTAGTTGGATCCACAATCAATGCCCATGGAAGCAGCAATCAGGAAATCTCCTGCAAAAGACCTCTTTAAAGTGTTAAAAAACAAGGATGTCACTCTGTGGGTCCAGGTGCACCAGACCCCAGCCATGGCATTTTCAATCTCCTCATATGCATGCAAAAGCTGGAAAATGAATAAGGAAGACCAAGGAAGAGTTGATGCCTTTGATTTATGGTGCTGGGGAAGAATAGTGGATATACCGTGGACTGCCAGAAGAATAAACAAATCTGTGTTGGAAGAAGCACACTCAGAACGCCCCCTAGAAGGAAGTATGGAGAGACTTTGTCTGATGTACTTTGGACATGTTATCAGGAGTAACCAGTCACTGGAGATGGACATCATGCTTGGCAAAGTAGGCAGTGAGTAAAAGAGAGGAAGACCCTCAATAAGATGGATTGACACAGTAGGTTTAAAGATGGTTGAACCATAGCAAAGATTGTGAGAACGGTGCAAGACTGGGCAGTGTTTCATTCTGTTGTATATAGGATTGATTTGAGCCGGAACCTACTCGAAAGCACCTAAAAATGACAATTAACAACAGGTTCAGGGAGAAACAGTGACCTTGTGTGATTGAGCATTATAACTGGATATGATGCCTAAGTCTGTGGCAGCCATTCCTGGCCATGAGGGTAACCATTCCTAGGATGAAGGTACCTTGTTGAAACCACCTCATGGAAGAATAAAAAAATTCTTTTGTTTTTTTTTGCATTCTCTATCTCTGAAGTTCTTGTAATGAAAGTTAACTCTATTGTTTATGTATTTTAGAGTCAAGGTTCATATTTTCTTATTAGAAGCAAAGCCTTCTAATAAGATTCAATTATCACAGTCATCTGAAGCCACTGAGATAATCCAAATATGCCAATTTTATACATTTTGTAGGGGGAAATTGTGGTTCAGTGGTAGCATTCTCACCTTCCATCGAGAGACCCAGTTTCAATTTTTGGTCAATAAACCTCATGTGTCACCACAATCTGTCTGTCCGTGGAGCATTGAGCATTGTTATGATGCTGACTAGGTTTCAGTGGATCTTCCACATTAAGGTTAACTAGGAAGAAAGCCCTGGCTATCTTCTCCCAAAGAAATCATCCAGTGAGACCCTGTGGATCACAATGATTATGGATGGGGTTGCCATGAGTCAAGTGCCAAGGTGATGGCAGCTAGCAACAACACCCAGTACAAAAATAAATGATTAAACTGAGTATGGTGGATGCTAACGTTACCCGGACACACAGGTTTTACCAACGACATGTCATACTAATATCTAAATTTGGGCATAAAGGGTCAGCTCTCTGGTCTCTCAGTGGAATTAAGCCTGATTTCCATTCACATGACTCAATCCATGGCATCAGGCTGAAGCTAGTCTCTAGCTTTTCCCACAGCCTTGTCTGCATCCTTTCCCTACCCTTCTACCGTCTCCTGCTCTCTTTATTCTGAGACTGTGCCACAGAAATAAATCAACCCTGCCTCAGGCTCTGCTTCTATGGAACTTGCCCAAAGAGACTCAGCTTAGAGAATTAAAATAATTTGTCAAACAACACAGAGCTACACAAAGAATAAAGGCAAATTTCAAACCTAAGTTGAATTGCACTTAGCCATTATGTTGTGTTGTCATTTTAAAAGAACGTGGTAATGGGAGAGTCAGGCATTCTGCCTCACATGTATTCTTTTCCCTTTGATGCCGTCTAGAAATCCAAGCTGAAAGTGGTAAGATAATCACTGAAAAGCAGTTATGCTCCTGAAAATTTTTCTCAAAGCCCCCTTCACATCCCTGTTTCTCAGGCTATAGACAAAGGGGTTCATCACGGGAGTGACCACAGTGTACATCACTGAAGCTACTGCAGTCTTCCTGGAAGAGTGTGTAAATGCAGCACTAACATACGTGCCTAAGCCCGTCCCATAAAACAAGGAAAAAACTGAGAGGTGAGACCCACAGGTAGAAAAACTTTATACTTTCCACCTGCTGATGGCATTCTCAAAATGGAGGAAGCAATTTGTATATAAGAGAAAATGATCCCAGAGAGAGGAACACCACATAATATGGTAGCTGCAAAATATGAGAAGATGTTATTGAGGAGGGCATCAGAACAGGCAACCTCAATGACCTGAAGAACTTCACAAAAAAAGTAAGGAATTTCCGAATCTGGGCCGAAGGACAGTTGCAACACCATCAGACTGTGGGACAAGGCATTCATGATCCTAATGAACAAGGAAAGTAGAAACAGCAGGCCACAGAGGCGAATGTTCATGATGACTGTGCATGTCAGTGGGTGACAAATTGCCACATAGCGGTCATAGGCCATTACTCCCAGGAGAAAATTTTCCAAAGCACCAAAAATCAGGACAAAGCAGAGCTGGGTGAGGCAGCCTGCATAAGTGATGCTCTGATGCTGTGTTTGGAGGTTCGCCAGCATCTTTGGGATCGTGGCTGTGCTGAAACAGATGTCAGTGAAGGACAGATTGGCAAGAAAGAAATACATGGGGGTGTGGAGGTAGGAGTCAAAGGTGACAGCCAGGACAATGAGTAGGTTTCCCAGGACAGCGATCACATACATGGACAAGAACAGGCTAAAGAGGAGGGACTCCAGTTCTAGATCCTCTATCAGTGCCAGGAGAAGGAATTTTGAAATATCTGTTTTATTTCTGGGTTCCATATTGTTGATGAATGATGGAAAAGATATGATAAGACAGTAAAATGCATGGTTCCTGGAACAGCAGACGCTGCATCACCAGAGGCAAAAATCATCTTGGGAAAGAACAAAAGGAATAAAGAGGAAAACAAATGGGATGTCTTCATGATGCATACTTTGTTACTTCAAAAATAAACAGATGTTAATACAGCAGAGAATTCTGGAAAGGGGCAAAATTGCATCCATGGTTTTTGTTCTGTTTTTGCACAATCTGCTGGCATGATCTTTTATATATTAGGTAATTTTACGAAAACAAACAGATAGGGAAGTAGCCTAATGTGTCTGTCTGGGCCTCCAACTCCTTCATCATAGTTCAGACGCAGACAACAGAGTTAATATGAAAGTGTGTTAAGAACCGGAGATGGAAGGGTAAAGTGAAGCAGTCCCCTTCCCCACAAGAATGCAGGTAAATGTCAGACAATTCTGTTATAGTCATCCTGTTTGCTCAGGAAGAACAGGGCCCCTGCCCTTACAGAGAGAAGGAGGCTAATGGAATGAGAGTTGCTTGAACATTGATGCTAAGATGCAAGGAAAAATGTCAGAATATTTCTGGCATACAGGCAGAGGTTCTATGGGTTACTTGGTTCCAATCATTTTATGCATATACTCTATTCACATCTTCACCTGGATGAATCTGTATTAAAATAACCGTCCTTATTTCCAGACATTAGCTAAGCCATTTTTAGTTACCTGGCTGACAGCACTGAGGAATGATCACACCTGCCCTGGATGGTGAAGTTGGAAGATATGGCCTCAGAAAAGGCAAAGGAGCTAAATGAGGCATGAGGTCTCAGAGTAAGTAGCATCATTTGTGGGCGGAGTCTCAGGTGTGCCTGCTTCCTGACTATGGGAGGGCTGTTGAGTGAAGTGGTCACAGCAGACTATTTGCAGTCTGTATGTCCCTTGGGGCTCAATAGCCAAAGCTCCTCATTAACCACTTTTGTTGTCATTCTGATCCCAGGGCAATGCAAATCTGTAAAGACCAAGACAATAGGAGACATCCAAATTGGAAAAGAAAAGAAACACTACATCTATTCACAAATGACATGACACTTGTTATAGACTGAACTGTGCCCCACAAAAATGTGTGTATCAGTTTGGCTGGGCCATGATTCCCAGTATTGTGTGATTGTCCACCATTTTGTCAACTTATGTGATTTTCTATGTGTTATAAATCCTGCCTTTATGACGTTAATCAGGGTGGAGGGGCAGCAGTTCTGTTGACAAAGCAGGGCTCAATCCACAGGATTGGATTGTATCTTGAGCCAGTTTCTTTTGGCATATAAAAAAGAGATGCAAGCAGAGAGATGGGGGACCTTATGCCACCAAAAACGCAGTGCCGTGAGCAGAGTGCGTTCTTTGGATGCAGGGTTCCTGCAAGGAGAAGCTCCTAGACCATGGGAAGATTGATGAGAAGGACTTTTCTCCAAGCCAAGAGAGAGAGAAAGTGTTCCCCTGGGACTAACACCCTGAATTTGGACTTTTAGCCTACTTTACGGCACTGGGTTGGGTTACTGGGTTACTGTGAGGAAATAAATTTCTCTTTGTTAAAGCCATCCACATGTGGTAGTACTGTTATAGCAGAACTAGATAACTAAGACAACTATATATATATATATATATATTTGTTGTTGTTAGGTACTGTCAAGTTGGTTCCAACTCATAGCAACCCTATGTACCATAGAACAAAACACGGCCTGATCCTTCATCATGCTCACATTCGTTATTATGTTCGAGCCCGTTGTTACAGCCACTGTGTCACTCCATCTCATTGAGGGTCTTCTTGTTTTTCACTGACCCTGTACTTTACCAAGCATGAAGACCTTCTCCAGGGACTGATCCCTCCTGACAACATGTCCAAAGTATGTAAGACACGGCTTCGCCATCCTTGCTTCTAAGGAGCATTCTGGTTGTACTTCTTCCAAGACAGATTTTTTTGTTCTTTTGGCAGTCCCTGGCATATTCGATATTTTTCACCAACACCACAATTCAGAGACGTCAACTCCTCTGCAGTCTTCCTTATCCACCGTCTAGCTTTCAGATGTGTATGATGCAATTGAAAATACCATGGCATGGGTCAGGTGCACCTTAGTCTTCAAGGTGAAAGCTTTGCTTTTCAACACTTTAAAGAGGTCCTTTGCAGCAGATTTGACAAAAGCAATGCATTTTTTGATATCTTGACTTTTGCTTCCATAGGTGTTGATTGTGGATCCAAGTAAAATGAGATCCTTGACAGATTCAGTCTTTTCTGTTTGTCGTGATGTTGCTTACTGGTCCAGTTGTGAGGATTTTTGTTTTATGTTGAGATGTAATCCATACTGAAGGCTGTGGTTTGTTGATAATTCTGCTGAATTACCTTTCTTTGGAATGGGCACAAATATGATCTCTTCCAGTTGTTTGGCCAGGTAGCTGCCTGTCTTCCAAATTCCTTGGCATAGACAAGTGAGTGCTTCCAGTGTTGCATTCATTTCTTGAAACATCTCAATTGGTATTCTAACAATTTGTGGAACTTTGTTTTTCACCAATGCCTTCGGTTCAGCTTGGTGTTCTATTGACTATGCAAAGGCATTCAACTTTGTGGATCATACCAAATTATGGATAACATTTAGAAGAATGGAAATTCCAGAACACTTGATTTTGCTCATGAGGAACCTGTACATAGATCAAGAGACAGTCTTTTGAGCAGAACAAGGGGACACTTTGTGGTTTAAAGTCAGGAAAGGTGTGCATCCTTTCACCATACTTATTCAATCTGTATGCTGAGCAAATAATTTGAGAAGACTGTATCAAGAAGAAGGAGGCATCAGAATTGGAGGAAGACTCGTTAACAACCTGTGTTATGCAGATGACACAACCTTTGCTTGCAGAAAGTGAAGAGGACTTGAAGTACTTACTGATCAAGTTCAAAGACCACAACCTTCAGTATGGATTACATCTCAATACAAAGAAAGAAAAAATCCTCACAACTGGACCAATAACGAACATAATGATAAACAGGGAAAAGACTAAGGTTATCAAGGATTTCATTTTACTTGGATCCACAATCAAGACCCATGGAAGCAGCTGTCAAGAAATCAAAAGACACATTGCACTGGGCAAATCAACTGCAAAAGATCTCTTTAATGTTTTGAACAGCAAAGATTTCACCTTGTAGACTAAGTTGCACCTGACCCGATCCATGGTGTTTTCAATCACCTCCTATGCATGTGAAAGCTGGACAATGAATAAAGAAGACCAAAGAAAAACTGACACCTTTAAATTATGGTGTTGGAGAAGAGTATTGGATATACCATGAACTGCCAATAGAACGAACAAATCTGTCTTGGAAGAAGTACAACCAGAATGCTCCTTAAAAGCAAGAATGGTGAGACTACATCTCACATACTTTGGACATGTTGTCCAGAGGGATCAGTCTCTGGAAAAGGACATCATGCTTGGTAAAGTAGAGGGTCAGCAAAAAAGGGGAAGACCCTCAATTAGATGGATTGACACAGTGGCTGCAACGATGGGCTTAAGCGTAACAATGATTGTGAGGATGGCACGGGACCAGGCAGTGTTTCGTTCTGTTCTACATAGAGCCACTATG
Organism: Loxodonta africana; assembly: GCF_030014295.1. Lineage (NCBI taxonomy): Eukaryota > Metazoa > Chordata > Mammalia > Proboscidea > Elephantidae > Loxodonta > Loxodonta africana. The sequence continues at coordinate 20,880,477 of NC_087344.1, forward strand.
AGTCAGAACTGACTCGATGGCACCTAACAACAAAACATCTGCATTAGAAAAGATATCTGTTATGTAATGTCACCATACATGATGTAAAAAAATACAGCATTGTTTGTCAATGAATTACTGCTACACCCAGCAACACGATTGAATTTCAAAAAGCATAATCAGGATACAAAATTCATATATTAAGATTTATCTATTAACAAGTTTAAAAAGAGACAAATTTGTAAATTGGATAGGGATAAACATAGAGGTGATTAAAAATAATCATTAATTCCATTGCCAGTTTTATAAAGAAAATAGGATCTAATACTGCCAATTTCACATGTTTATTAGCTTCCTAGAGCCCATAAACAGGTACCACAAAGTAGGTGGCTTAAAATATGGAAAAAATTGTTGTGTCACAATTCTGGAGGTTGGAGGTCTGAAATTCATGGTGTCAGGAGGCTATTGTCTTTCTGAAGGCTCTAGGGAAAGATTCTTTCTTGTTTCTCACAGTTTCTGGTATCCATCCCCAGGCATTCTTTGGCTTGCAGCGGCACCATAACTCTTCCTCTGTGTTCAGATGACCATCCTTCCTCTGTCTCTGTCTCTTTTATAAGGATACCACTTATCGAATTTGAACCCACTCTATTCCATTATGACCTCATGTTACCTTAAATGATAACAGCTTTGAAGAACCTATTTCTGAACAAGATCCCCTTCAAAGGTACTAGGGAATTAGGACTTTTTGGAGGATGTAATTCAGTCCATAATAAAAAGATTCAACAAATTGAAGAACATCAGAGAAAATGATAAATACGGAATTCAAGATAGGGTTTGCCACCAGGAGGGTAGAAGGCAAGAACACAGGGAGACCTTTCAAATGGTTTGTATGGTGATGTCATTGCTTTATTTTTTAAACTAGGTCACAGGCATATGAGTTTTCATTATATTACTATTCTTTAAGAACTATAGATATGTTTTATACACTGTTTTACATATTGTATTTTAATAAATAAAATTGGAAATATTTCAATGTCCAGATTCTTTCACATTCCAGGTTCTAAATACACTCTCCCATATTCTTCTACTATTAAAGTCCCTAAGCCTGCCAACTCTCCTTTTCTACTGTCCTATTTTATACAAAATGTCTTCCTCAAAATAAAGTCCATCTCCACAAAAAAATTTTTCCCCACAAATACACTTTAAAAAATTTTATATGAGATCCCTAATAGTATGGCCAGCCCACTATGACTTCAATGATTTAATTAATTTTACTCAACTGTATTTTTTTGTATTGGCTCTACTATATCAAACAATGACTCCACTAGAGATGACAAAGAAAAATTGCAAAATAAGGTAACTAAGGAGAAAACTAAAAGCTTCCATACACTCTTATCAATACATCAATGAGAAGGAATCAAAGCAAATAAGGTTTCAGAAACATTATTTCCCTTTTCCCTGCCTTTTCAATAATTTATCATTTGATTATATTACTAAGACAAGTAAAAGCTGCTGATAGATATTATGATACATGTAAACCAACAAAACTTCTGAGGTAAGGTGTAGAAATATGTGAGAGCAAGAAATAACAAGCCTAATAAATAATGGCAACATATGGAACACATGTGTCTTAGTTAAATTTTATTGAATGTTATATGCCAGGCATTGTATTAAATGCTTGTAATAGTTACAGGGGTTATCCTTCCAACAGGCTAAGGCTCTCATAGTAATTATTTGTTCCCCAAACAGAAATTTGATTAAGAAGGGATATATGATGCTATTCTCAGTGATAAGATGGGAGGAGACATCTTCTGTATGGAAAGGTCTATTAACAATAGATCTACTATCAACAATAGGTTCAGGGACAAATGGTCAGTTTTGTGGCTCTGAGTATCACGTCTGGATATGATACCTGACTGTTGCAGCCATTTGTCACCATGAGGGGAACCATTGCTAGGTGAACCATCTCAAGGGGAATGAATTAATCCCTACTGTAATGTTCCAGTACATTTCTTAACTCTGAAGTCTTTATAATGAAAGATAATGCTCTTTACTGTGGGAGCATATTAAAGTCAGTGTTTATATTTTCTAATTACAACTGATGGCTTCCTCACTGATAAGGTTTAATTATATCACAATCATTAGAAACCACTGAGATAATCTAATTATGTCAATTTTATAGATTATGAAGGGGAACAGCGGTGGTTCAGTGGTAGAATTCTCGCCTTCCATGTGAAAGATCCATGCTTGATTTTTGGCCAATGCACCTCAGGCATTGTCACTGGAGACGTGTGTTGCAGTGATGCTGAAAATTTTTCAGCAAAGCTTCCAACTAAGATAAACAAGGAAGAAAGGCCTTGTAATCTGCTCATAAAAAATCGGCCAAAAAAGACACTATGGATAATAATGGTATGATCCTGTTGTGTCATGAGTTGATGGCTAACTTAGCAGCATATAAAATGAACAACAATAGACAATAAAATGGAGCATGGTGGATGCCGATGTTATCTTAAACACATATAGTTTACCAGTGACGTGTATTGGTAAGAACTATATTGACACATAAAAATTCAGCTCCCTTGACTGTCATTGGGATTAACTGCGTTTCCATTCTCATGGCTCTATTCATGGGATCAGGCTGAAGCTAGTCTCTAGCTATGCCTAGAGATTTGCCTACATTCTTTACTTACCCTATCCACCTTTTCCTGCTTTTTAAATTCTAAGAATGTTCCCCCCAAATCAGTTAATAAAGAATCCTGGCTCAGGCTCTGATTCTATAGACCCTGACTAAAGAAACTGAGTTTAGAGAGTTGAAATTATTTGTCAAGCATCACACAGTACACAAGAAGCAAAGTCAGGTTTAAACACCAAATCGAATTGCATTTAGCCATTATGTTGTCTAGTCCTTTTAGAAAAACACAGAGATGGAAGAGTCAAGTATTCCACCTCATGAGCATTCTTTTACTTTGACAAAATCTAAAAACCCAAGTCCAAATGAGGTAATATAATCAATGAAAAGCAGATATGCTCCTGACCAGTTTCCTCAAGGATCCCTTCCTGTCCTTGTTTCTCAGGCTATAGACGAAGGGGTTCATCACGGGAGTGACCATGGTGTACATCATTGAAACAACTGCAGTCTTTCTGGATGAGTGGATAAATGCAGCACTAATATATGCACCAAAAGCTGTCCCATAAAATAAGAAAACAACTGACAGGTGAGATCCACAGGTAGAAAAAGCTTTATGCTTTCCACCAGCTGATGGCATTTTCAAAATGGAGGACACAATTTGAATATAAGAGAAAATAATCCCAAACAGAGGAATGCCACCCAACAGGCTAGCTGCAAAATATATGAAGATGTTATTGATGAGGGTATCAGAGCACGCAACCTTGATGACCTGAATAACTTCCCAGAAGACCTAGGAGATTTCTGGGTCTATAAAGAAAGACAGGCGCAACACCAACAGGCTGTGGGTCAGGGCATCCACAGTGCTAATGAACAGAGAGAGTAGAGTCAGCAGGCCACAAAGGTGGGGGTTCATGATGACCGTGTACCTCAGTGGGTGACAAATGGCCACATAGCGGTCATAAGCCATTGCTGCAAGAAGAAAATTTTCTGAAGCAGCAAAAACCAGGACAAAGCAGACCTGGGTGAGGCAGTCTCCATAAGTGATGCTCTGATTCTGTGCTTTGAGGTTCACCAACATCTTTGGGATCGTGGTTGTGCTGAAACAGATGTCAGTGAAGGAGAGATTGGAAAGAAAGAAGTACATGGGAGTGTGGAGGTGGGAGTCAGACCCAATAGCCAGGATGATAAGCAGGTTTCCAAAGACAGTGACCAGGTATATGGACAAAAACAGGATAAAGAGGAGGAACTGCAGCTCCAGATCCTCTGTTAGTCCCAAGAGAAGGAATTCGGAAACACTTGTTTGGTTTCTAGTTTCCATATTGTTGATGTATCTGATGGAAAAAATGGTGTGACAAGACAATCAAATGTATGCGCCCTAGACCAAAAACAGCAGCACCAGAAACAAATGCCATCTGGGGAAAAGGTAAGACAGGAATGGTGGGAAATACAGAGGGGTATCTTCTGTATGCCCATTATTTATTCATTTAATTAAAAAAAAAAGACCAGAAGCTGATGTAGCTGGGCGTAAACATTTATTTAATAAGAAAAGGGTAAGGTGCTGTATTTTTTTTTTTTAATTACACTATCTGTGCTGTTGGAGCCCTGGTTGTGCTGTGGTTAAGACCATGGCCGCTAACCCAAATGTCGGCAGTTTGAATCCACCAGCTTCTCCTCGGAAACCCTATGGAGCCGTTCTACTCTGTCCTATAGGGTCACTATGAGTCAGAACTAACTCAATGGCACATAACAACAACATCTGTGCTGTTATGATCATTTTAAATGTTTGGTAATTTTAAAGAGAAACAAGTAGACTACGGAGGCAGCCTGAAGAGTTTGCCTCAGGCTCTACCTCTTCCTCCAGAGACTAGTACCAGGCCACAGAGATACTAAAAATTTGTGTTAAGAACCAGGAATGGAAACTTAAGGGGAAGCTGATAACCCTCATCCTTCACCATCACAAGAATGCAACTAAATGATAGAGAATTTTTAAAGTCATGCTGTATAAGAAGGGGCAGATTTCTGCTCAGGAGGAAAATGATCCATGCCATTGTAAAGACAATTAAAAGACTGGTAGAATAAAAGTCTCCTGATATTGGTACAAAGATATAAGGAAACATGTAAGGGAGATGGAAGACGGTTAGGTATGAGTTATTGGCAGACTTGGTTCAAATCATTTCATGCATGTACTCTCTTCACAGCTTCCCCTGGACGAACCTGCAGTGAAACACCTGTCTTCATTTTTAAACATTAACTAAGGAACGACAGGTTACCTGGCTGGTATCACTGAGGAATGATGCTTGACATCTTCCCTGAATGTAGAAGATGTGTCCTCAGGAAAGGCGGAGGGACAAGTGAGGGACAAGGCTCCTCCATATGAGTATCAACTGTGGGCGGAGTCTCAGGGGCACTGCTTCCTGACTGGGGGAGGGCTGTTGAGTGAGGTGGTCATAGGCATACTATTTGTGTTCTCTGTCTCTCTGGGGGATAAATAGCCAAAAAAGCTCCTCATTAATCACTCACTTTTAGTGTCATTCTGATCCCAGGGCAGCGCAAATCCTTAAAGACAAAGACTTCAAAAAGCGAAATTCATGATGGTTGATTTCGTGACCCCGTAAAGGCAGCTACATGCCATCCGCCCCTCTTCACCTGTTCCTGTTCACCTCCATGTCACATACCTTGTACTTGTTAATGCATTAACCTTCTCTGTGTTTCAGCCTTCTTTTTCTAATTCCAACTGAAAGCATCTCTGTCTTTCCAAAGACATTAGAAAGCCCGACTCCTATTTTAGGTGTGAAGATATCGTTTACGTATATGGATATGATATTTAGAAATATAGCTAAAAAAATAAGACACTGTAAAATACAAATATTCAGTGCAGTTTCTTTCTAAAACTCATTGAATGTCCCCTGAACCTTAATCTTCGTTCTGTATATTTTACATAGAGATATTCTAAGCTAGTCTCTGTGATCAATTCTGACTGTGATAACGATAGATAGACTTGTTACTTCTTTTTTAGGGTTCTGTAGCCAGAGTACCCAATTTCATGGCAGTAGTTTCTATGTAAAATTTTATTCACGTTAGTGGAAAGAGGTTGATATTTTGGCTCCTGATTTTTAATGGAGTTATGAGAATTCACAGTATAGGCACTAGTATGCAGTTTATCCATAATCTCAGTAGATTTAGATAGATAACAGCCATTATTTAAGAGGTGAAGATGGTGCTCCAATTTAGTATTCACTCAAATACCTTTACCTTTAATGAACTCACTATTTTCATGGGTTCATCAGTTTATTTTAGCACATCTATTTCTATATAAATTTTTTAACCTATAATTTTCTACATATATTACTTAAAAACCCAGCTTGAGACAAGACGGCATTGTGATGTTACCCTTTGCCATCTTAACTCCATTCACTTCAAATGCATGAAATAAGAGATAAAATAGAACAAGATACAGCCGGCCACAAAAAAAATAAATAAATAAACTTTTCCTGGTCTCACAGAAACACCTGAAGTATAAAAAAATACAAGTTAAAGTTTTCTAGGTAGTATAAAAAAGAAAAACAACAACAACAAGATACTCAAACATAAAGTGGTGCATATAACAGCTGCAAGTTTCAGAAAAGCCTCCATGGAGGAAATAACTCAAGTTACCAGCTCTCTTGGTGGCTGAATTTGTGATACTCTCAGTACTACCAAGTTGGGGAGTCAGGAAATGGAATTCAGGATTGGAGGAGTGGTGATTGGTGAACCTGTAGGACAAGAAAGAGGGAGCACATAATTGCAAAAGAGAGAGGGGAAAATAACCTTGCCATTCAAATGAAATATGTAAGTTTTAATTTAAATAACCATGAAGAAAAACAATGCAAACAGAATCAACAACAACATCAAAAATAATCAAATCACAGAGGCCAGCAGACGTTGTAATGGAATAAGTGCTGGGAGAATAGAAAAGATGAGATCAAAGACATAGTGTTGGGCAGATTATAGAAACTTCACCAAATGGAAAGGGAAGATGAAGAATGACCAGGTACAGAGATTTTTTTTTTTTTTTTAATAATCTTAAAAGTATGGTAACAGCAACAACAACACAATGATGGTGCCTTGGATCATGGTGATTAACAGTGAAGGTGGCGAAATCTGATGGGATTCTGAATATATTTGCATTGGATAGACAACATAGTTTCCTGAAGGGGTGGACAGACGGTATAAGAAAAAGAGAGAAATCAAAGATAATGATCAGTGGAGAAATCTGCTCAGTTTGGAGTTGACAACCATTGTGACCATGGGCTAATAGTCTCAATATCAGGGCTGTATTTTGGAATATGTTTAGTTTGAGGTGCCTCTTAGGCAGCCACATAGAGATATCAAGTGGACAGATAACTACACAAGTCTTCAATCCAGAGGAGTGTTCCTTTCTGGAGATATAAATTTGGGAGTTCTTAGTGTGTGTTGTTGTGAGGTGGCATCAAGTTTCTCCCTTGCATAGTAGAACGATCCTGTGTATAGTAGAACGAAATACTGCCCAGTCCTGAGCCATCCTCACAATCAATTCCGTTTGAGCCCTTTGTTGCAGCAACTGAGTTAATCCATCTCAACGAGGGCATTCCTCTTTTTCGCTGACCCTCTACCTTACCAAGCATGATGTCCTTCTCCAAGTAACTTTCCCTCCAGATAACATGTCCAAAGTACATGAGATGAACTCTAGCCACCCTCACTTCTAAGGAGTATTCTGGCTGTTCTGAGACAGATTTGTTTGTACTACCGGCAGTTCATGGCATATTCAGTATTCTTCACCAACACCATAATTCAAAGGCATCAATTCTTCTTCGGTCTTTGTTCATTGCCCAACTTTTTTTTTTAATATAATTTTTATTATGCTTTAAGTGAAAGTTTACAAATAAAGTCAGTATCTCACACAAAAACCCACATACACCTTGCTAAACACTCCCGATTACTCCCCCTAAAGTAACAGCCCGCTCTCTCTCTCCACTCGCTCTTTTCGTGTCCATTTTGTCAGCTTCTAACCCCCTCCACCCTCTCATCTCCCCTCCAGGCCGGAGACGCCAACATAGTCTTTAGTGTCCTGAATTCCTGTTTTTTAGCCTCCTAGTCAGTTTTTTTTTTTTAGTCAGTGAGAGAATAAATATCTGCTTGTTAAAGCCATCCACTTGTGGTATTTCTGCTATAGCAGCACCAGTTAGCTAAGACGCCCAGGTCAGAGGTATATGAATTTGGATTAGATTACTATTCTTTAAGGATTACAGAGACATTCCATACACTACTTTTCATATGACACTTTAATGAGTAAAAATGAAAAGATTTCACTTTCCAGATTCTTTCATATTCTAGATTCTAAATACATTCCCTCATCTTCTAATGTTAAAGTCATGTTTCTCAAACTTTAGCACACATCAAAATCTCAAAAAAGTAATTATTTTGAATATTAATCCTTCAGATGTTTCCTATATATAAAAGTCAGTAGGTCTTGGGTGAGGAATGGAAACTAGCAGTATGAACAATGCCTCACGTGACTCATCTCTGCAAGTGTTTTATGGGCATAAATGGAGACAGTTTTACACTACAATACACCTGGTGTGCCTGGTGAGGAGCTGGCTCCAGTTTTGATGCTGAACACAATCCCACCACCACCATCAAAGAAGACCACAAGATATGCTTTGTTGTCATCCCAACACCACAGAGATGTTTCTGACTGATGGCCCTGCTTCTTACCAAAAGAAAGAAGTTTCCTGAATAAACGGAATGCTTCAAAGGCCAGTGTAACAGTGGCAGGGGTTTGGGGACCATGGTTTCAGGGGACATCTAAGTCAATTGGCATAATAAAATCTATTAAGAAAACATTCTGCATCCCATGCATGGAGAGTGGCGTCTGGGGTCTTAAATGCTAGTAAGCGGCCATCTAAGATGCATCAATTGGTCTCAACCCACCTAGAGCAAAGGAGAATGAAGAACACGAAGAACACAAGGTAATTATGAGCCCAAGAGACAGAAAGGGCCACATAAACCAGAGACTACATCACCCTGAGACCAGAAGAACTAGATGGTGCCCAGCTACAACCAGTGACTGCCCTGACAGGGAACTCAACAGAGAACCCCGATGGCGCAGGAGAGCAGTGGAATGCAGATCTCAAATTCTCATAAGACCAGAATTAATGGTCTGACTGAGACTAGAAGGACCCTGGTTGTCATGGACCCCAGACCTTCTTTTGGCTCAGGACAGGAACCATTCCCAAAGCCAACTCTTCAGACAGAGATTAGACTGGACAATGTGTTGGAGAGGGATGCTGGTGAGGAGTGAGCTTCTTGGATCAGGTGGACACTACGTTGGCATCTCCTGCCTCGAGGGGAGATGAGAGGGTAGATGGAGTTAGAAGTTGGGAAAGTGGACACAAAAAAGAGAGTGGAGAGAGGGAGCAGGCTGTCTCATTTGCAGGAGAGCAATTGGGAGTATGTAGCAAGGTGTATACAAGTTTTTGTGTGAGACTGACTTGATTTGTAAACTTTCACTTAAAGCACAATAAAAATTAAAAAAAAAAAGAAAAAAAATCAATGAATAAAGATCAAAGCAAATATGGCTCCAAAAAAGACTGCCAGCTCTACTCTGCTTACTCGGTAATCATTCCTTTGATTTTCAAACCTGTTAATGGATATTACAATACTGGTAAACTAATAAAACTGCTGAAGAAAGTAGTGAAAATATGTGAGAGCAAGGAATAAATAAGCCTTATAAATTTGAAGTCCTGATGGCACAGTTGTTAAGATCTTGGCTACTAACCAAAAGGCCGACAGTTCATATCCACCAGCTGCTCCTTGGAAACCCTTTGGGGCAATTCTACTCTGTTCTGTAGGGTCACTATGAGTAGAATTGGCTCTGCAGCAACTGGTTTGTTTTTTTATTTGTTATTAATTGTGGCAACATATAGAAGACAATGGTCCCAGTTAAATTTTTTTTTGAGTTATTATGTGCCAGGCATTGTATTAAGTGCTTGTAGTAGGTATAGGAATTAACTTCCCAACAGAAAATATACTCTACATGGTCAGTCTAAGGCTCTCAGAGCAATTATATTATTTTCCCCCAAACAGAACTTTAATATCACTAGTGTTCAACACGTCAAATCTATTCTAGAGATGGTGTCTAAAATCAGGTGGGATATACTCAAGATTATATTTTGGCTCTTGTAGACTTGCTCTAATTTTCTTCAGTTTCAGCTTGAACTTACATATGAGCAATTGACGGACTGTTCCACAGTCGGCCCCCTGGCTTTGTTCTGACCGATGATATTGAGTTTTTCCATTGTCTCTTTCCACAGATGTAGTCGATTTGATTCCTGTGTGTTCCATCTGGCGAGGTCCATGTGTATAAAAAAAAAATATGGTAGCCATTTATGCTGGTGAAAGAAGGTATTTGCAATGCAGAAGTCATTGATCTTGTAAAATTCTATCCTTCGATCTCTGGCATTTTTCTATCAGCAAGTCCATATTTACCAGCTACCAACCTTTTTTCTTTGTTTCCAACTTTCGCATTCCAATCACCAGTAATTGTCATCCTGATTGCATGTTTGATCAAATTCAGACGGCAGCAGCTGACAAAAATCTTCAACTTCTTCCTGTTTGGCCTTAGTGGTTGGACTGTAGATTTGAATAATAGTCATATTAATCGGTCTTCCTTGTAGGTGTATGGATATTACCCTATCACTGACAGCGTTGTACTTCAGGGTAGATCTTGTAATTTTCTTTTTGACAATGAATGCAACACCATCCCTCTTCAAGCTGTCATTCCCAGCATAGTGGACTATATGATTGTCCAATTCAAAATGGCCAATACCAGTCCATTTCAGCTCACTAACGCCTAGGATATCAATGTTTATGCATTCCATTTCATTTTTGAAGATTTCAAATTTTCCTAGATTCATACTTCATACATTCCAGGCCCCAATTTTTAATGGATGTTTGCAGCTGTCTTCTCGTTTTGAGTCATACCACATCAGCAAATGAAGGTCCCACAAGCTTAACTCCATCCACATCATTAAGGTCGACTCTACTTTGAGGAGGCAGCTCTTCCCTAGTCTCCTTTTGAGTGTCTTCCAGCCTAGGGGGCTCATCTTCCAGCAGTATATCAGACAATGTTCTGCTGCTATTCTTAAGGTTTTCACTGGCTAATTCTTTTCAGAAGCAGACTGCTGGACCCTTCTTCCTAGTCTGTCTTAGTCTGGAAGCTCAGCTCAAACCTGTCTTGTATGGGTGATTCTGCTGGAACCTGAATACTAGTGGCATAGTTTCCAGCATCACAGTAGCATGCAAGGCCCTACAGTGTGACAAACTGACAGACCTTCAGCATATCCCACCTGAATTTAGAGAACACCTCAAGAATAGATTTGACACGCTGAACACTAGTAACCAGAGACCAGATGAGTTGTAGCATGACATCAAGGACATCATATATGAAGAAAGCGAGAGGTCATTGAAAAGAGAGGAAAGAAAAGACCAAGACGGATGTCAGAGGAGGCTCTGAAACTTGCTCATGAACGTCGAGCAGCTAAAGCAAAAGGAAGAAATGATGAAGTAAAAGAACTGAGCAGAAGATTTCAAAGGGCACCTCGAGAAGACAAAGTATTATAATGATGTGTGCAAAGAGCTAGACATAGAAAACTAAACGGGAAGAACATCCTCGGCATTTCTCAAGCTGAAAGAACTGAAGAAAAAAATTCAAGCCTTGTGTTGCAATAGTGAAGGATTCTATGCGGAAAATATTAAATGACAGGGGAAGCATCAAAAGAAGATGGAAAGAATACATAGAGTCATTATACCAAAAAGAATTAGTCAACTTTCAACCATTTCAAGAGGTAGCATATGATCAGGAACCGATGGTACTGAAAGAAGTCGTCCAAGCTGCTTTGAAGGCGTTGGTGAAAAACAAGGCTCCAGGAATTGATGGAATATCAATTGATTTGTTTCAACAAACAGATGCAGCGCTGGAGGTGCTCACTAATCTATGCCAAGAAATATGGAAGATAGCTTCCTGGCCAACTGACTAGAAGAGATCCATATTTATGCATATAAAGGTGATCCAACTGAATGTGGAAATTATAGAACAATATCATTAATATCAAACGCAAGCAAAATTTTGCTGAAGATCATTCAAAAATAGCTGCAGAAGTATATCGACAAGGAACTGCCAGAAATTCAGGCCAGTTTCAGAAGAGCACGTGGAAACAGGGATGTCATTGCTGATGTCAGATGGATCTGGCTGAAAGCAGAGAATACCAGAAGGATGTTTACCTGTTATTTTATTGACTATGCGAAGACATTGGACTGTGTGGATCATAACAAATTATGCATAACATCACGAGAATGGGAATTCCAGAAGACTTAATTGTGCTCATGAGGGACCTTTACATAGATCAAGAGGCAGTTGTTTGGACAGAACAAGGGGATATTGATTTGTTTAAAGTCAAGAAAGTTGTGGGTCAGGGTTGTATTCTTTCACCATACCTCTTCAATCTGTATGCTGAGCAAATAATCTGAGAAGCTAGACTATATGAAGGAGAACAGGGCATCAGGATTGGAGGAAGACTCATTAACAAGCTGCATTATGCAGATGACACAACCTTCCTTGCTGAAAGTGAAAAGGACTTGAAGCACTTACTAATGAAGATCAAAGACCACAGCCTTCAGTATGGATTGCACCTAAACGTAAAGAAAACAAAAATCCTCACACCTGGACCAACGAGCAACATTATGATAAACAGAGAAAAGATTGAAGTTGTCAAGGATTTCATTTTACTTGGATCCACAATCAACAGCTATGGAAGCAGCAGTCAGGAAATCAAAAGACGCATTGCATTGGGCAAATCTGCTGCAAAGGGCCTTTTCAAAATGTTGAAAAGTAAAGATATCACCTTGAAGACTAAGGAGTGCCTGACCCAAGCCGTGGTATTTTCAATCGCATCATATGCATGTGAAAGCTGGACAATGAATAAGGAAAACTGAAGAAGAATTTACGCCTTTGAATTATGGTGTTGGTGAAGAATATTGAATATACCATGGACTGCCAAAGAATGAAGAAATCTGTCTTGGAAGAATTAGAGCCAGGATGCTCCTTAGCAGCAAGGATAGTGAAACTGCATCTTAAACACTTCGGAAATGTTGTCAGGAGGGATCGGTCCCTGGAGACGGATGTCATGCTTGGCAAAGTACAGGGTCAGCAGAAAAGAGGAAGACCTTCAATGAGGTGGATTGACACAATGGCTGCAACAATGAGCTTAAGCGTTACAACGATTGTAAGGATGGCTCAAGACCAGGCAGTGTTTCATTCTGTTGTTTTCTTAATAGATTTTATTCTGCCAATTGACTTAGATGTCTCCTGAAACCATGGTCCCCAAACTCTGCCCACACTGCACTGGCCTTCAAAGCATTCAGCTTATTCAGTAAACTTCTTTGCTTTTGGTTTGGTCCAGTTGTGCTGCCTTCGCCTGTATTGTGTGTTATCTTTCCCCTCACCTAAAGTAGTTCTTATCTACTAATTAGTGACTATCCCTCTCCCACCCTCCCGCCCTCCCCCATTTCGTACCCTTCAAAGAATATTTTCTTCTCTGTTTAAACTGTTTCTCGACTTCTTATAATATTGGCCTTAAGTAATATTTTTCCTTTTGCAAATGACTAATTTCACTCAGCGTAATGCCTTCCAGATTCCTCCATGTTGTGTAATGTTTGACAGTTTCATCACTGTTCTTTATCGATGCCTAGTATTCCATTGTGCGAATGTACCATAATTTATTTATCCATTCATCCGTTGACGGGCACCTTGGTTGCTTCCACCTTTTTCCTATTGTAAACAGTGCTGCAATGACCATGGGTGTGCATATATCTGTTCATGAAAAGGCTCTTATTTCTCTAGGATATATTCCAAGGAGTGGGATTGCTGGATCGTATGGTAGTTCTATTTCTGGCTTTTTAAGGAAGCGCCAAATCGATTTCCAAAGGGCTTGTACAATTTTGCATTCCCACCAGCCGTGTATAAGTGTTCCAATCTCTCCACAGCCTCTTCAACATTTATTGTTTTGTGTTTTTTGGATTAATGCCTGCCTTGCTGGAGTGAGGTGGAATCTCACTGTAGTTTTGATTTGCATTTCTCTAATGGCTAATGATCGTGAGCATTTCCCGTGTATCTGTTAGCTACCTGAATGTCTTCTTTAGTGAAGTGTCTATTCATATCTTTTGCCCATTTTTAAATTGGGTTATTTGTCTTTTTGCAGTTGAGTTTTTGCAGTATCATGTACATTTTAGAGATCAGGCACTAACCAGAAATGTCATAGTTAAAAACTTTTTCCCAGTCTGTAGGTAATCTGCATTCTTTTGGTGAAGTCTTTTGATGAGCCTAAGTGTTTGATTTCTAAGAGCTCCCAGCTATCTAGTTTTACTTCTGCATTGTAAGTAATGTTTTGTATACTGTTCATGCCATGTATTAGGGCTCCTAACATTTTCCCTATTTTTTCTTCCATGATCTTTATCATTTTAGATTTTATATTTAGGTCATTGATCCATTTTGAGTTAGTTTTTGTGCATGGAGTGAGGTATGGGTCTTGTTTCATTTTTTTGCAGATGGATATCCAGGTATGCCAGCACCATTTGTTAAAAAGACTGTCTTAGACAGGGCCACATGAGCCAGAGACTTACATCATCCTGAGACCAGAAGAACTAGATGGTGGCCAGCCACAACCGATGACTGCCCTGACAGGGAGCACAACAGAGAACCCCTGAGGGAGCAGCAGATCAGTGGGATGCAGACCCCAAATTCTCATAAAAAGACCAGACTTAATGGTCTGACTGAAACTAGAAGAATCCTGGCGGTCACGGTCCCGAAACCTTCTGTTGGCCCAGGACAGGAACCATTCCCGAAGACAACTCATCAGACATGGAAGGGACTGGACAATGGGTTGGAGAGAGATGCTGATGAAGAGTGAGCTACTTGTATCAGGTGGACACATGAGACTGTGTTGGCATCTCCTGTCTAGAGGGGAAATAGGAGGGTAGAGAGGGTTAGAAACCGGCAAAACCATCATGAAAGGAGAGACTGGAAGGAGGGAGAGGGCTGACTCGGGGGAGAGTAAGTGGGAGTATGGAGTAAGGCGTGTATAAGCTTATATGTGACAGACTGACTTGATTTGTAAACTTTCATTTAAAGCACAATAAAAATTATTTAAAAAAAAAAAGACTGTCTTTTCTCCATTTAACTGTTTTGGGGCCTTTGTCAAACATCAACTGCTCATATGTGGATGGATTTATGTCTGGATTCCCAATTCTGTTCCATTGGTCTATGTATCTGTTGTTGCACCAGTACCAGGCTGTTTTGACTACTGTGGCGGTATAATAGGTTCTAAAATCAGGTAGAGTGAGGCCTCCACTTTGTTCTTCTTTTTCAGTAATACTTTACTTATCCGGGGCCTCTTTCCCTTTCATATGAAGTTGGTGATTTGTTTTTCCATCTCATTATAGAATGTCTTTGGAATTTGAATCGGAATTGCATTAAATACATAGATCACTTTTGGTAGAATAGATATTTTTATAATGTTAAGTCTTCCTATCCATGAGCAAGGTGTGTTTTTCAACTTATGCAGGTCTCTTGGTTTCTTGCAGAAGTGTATTGTAGTTTTCTTTGTATAAATCTTTGACAATCTGGTAAGGTTTATTCCTAAGTATTTTATCTTCTTCGGGGCTACAGCAAATGGTATTGATTAGGTTTTTTCCTCTTCGATGTTCTTTTTGTTGGTGTAGAGGAATCCAACTGATTTTTGTATGTTTATCTTGTATCCCAATAGTCTGCTGAACTCTTCTATTAGTTTCAGTAGTTTTCTGGAGGATTCCTTAGGGTTTTCTGCGTCTAACATCATATCATCTGCACATAGAGATAATTTTACTTCTTCCTTGCCAATCTGGATGCCCTTTATTTCTTTGTCTAGCCTAATTGCTCTCGCTAGGACTTCCAGCACAATGTTGAATAAGAGCGGTGGTAAAGGGCATCCCTGTCTCGTTCCCGTTCTTAAGGGGAATGCATTCAGGCTCTCTACATTTTGGATGATGTTGGCTTTGTATAGATGCCCTTTATTATGTTGAGGAATTTTCCTTCTATTCCAATTTTGCTGAGAGTTTTTATCATGAATGGGTGTTGAACTTTGTCAAATGCCTTTTCTACATCGATTGATAAAATCATGTCATTCTTGTCTTTTGTTTTATATATGTGGTGGATTACATTAATTGTTTTTCTAATGTTGAACTATCCCTGCATACCTGGTGAGACTCCCGCTTGGTCATGGTGAATTATTTTTTTGATATGTTGTTGAATTCTATTGGCTAGAATTTTGTCAAGCATTTTTGCATCTACATTCATGAGGGATATAGGTCTATAATTTTTTTTTCTTGTGGTGTCTTTACCTGGTTTTGGTATCAGGGATACGCTGGCTTCACACAATGAGTTTGGTAGTATTCTGTCGTTTCCTATGCTCTGAAATAACTTTATTTAGTAGTGGTGGTGTTAACTCTTGTCTGAATGTCTGGTATAACTCTGCAGTGAAGTGGTCTAGGCCAGGGCTTTTTTTTTGTTGTGAGTTTTTTGGTTACCTTTTTAATCTCTTCTTTTGTTATGGGTCTATTTAGTTGTTCTACTTCTGTTTGTGTTAGTTTAGGTAGGTAGTGTGTTTCTAGGAAATGATCCATTTATTCTAGGTTTTCAAATTTGTTAGGGTACAATTTCTCATAGTAATCTGATATGATTCTTTTAATTTCAGTTGGATCTGTTGTAATATCGCCCATCTCACTTCTTATTTGGGTTATTTGCTTCATCTCTTGTTTTTCTTTTGTCAGTTTGGCCAATGGTTTATCAATTTTGTTGATTTTTTCAAAGAACCAGCTTTTGGTCTTGTTAATTCTTTCAATTGTTTTTCTGTTTTCTATTTCATTTAGCTCTGCCCTAATTTTTAGTACTTGTTTTCTTCTGGTGCCTGAGGGTTTTTTTTTTTTGTTGCTCTCTTTCTATTTGTTCAAGTTGTAGGGATAATTCTTTGATTTTGGCCCTTTCTTCTTTTTGGATATGTGCATTTATTGATACAAATTGACCTCTGAGCACTGCTTTCGCTGTGTTCTGAAGGTTCTGAGAGGAAGTGTTTTTGTTCTCACTGGCATCTATGAATTTCTTTATTCCATCTTTCATGTCTTCTACCATCCAGTCTATTTTGAGCAGGGTATTGTTCAGTTTCAAAGTGTTTGATTTCTTTTCCCTGGTTTTTCTGTTATTGTTTCCACTTTTATGGCCTTATGGTCAGAGAAGATGCTTTGTAATATTTCAATGTTTTGGATTCTGCTAAGGGTTCTTTTATGACCTAATATGTGATCTATTCTACATACTGTCCCATGTGCACTAGAAAACAAAGTATACTCTGCAGCTCTTGGGTGGAGTGTTCTGTATATGTCTATGAGGTCATGTTGGTTGATTATGGCATTTAGATCTTCTGTGTCTTTATTCAGCTTCTTTCTGGATGTCCTGTCCTTCACTGAGAGTGGTGTGTTGAAGTCTCCTACTATTATTGTGGAGCTGTCTATCTCACTTTTCAATGCTGATAGAGTTTGTCTTATGTACCTTGCAGTCCTGTCATTGAGTGCATAAATATTTAATATGATTATATCTTCTTGCTATATAGTCCCTTTAATCATTATATAGTGTCCTTCCTTCTCCTTTATGACGAATTTAACTTTAAAGTCTATTTTGTCAGAAATTAAATATTGCCACTCCTGCTCTTTTTTTCATTGTTGTTTGCTTGATGTATTTTTTTTTTCTTTTCATCCTTTGAGTTTTAGTTTGTGTCTTTAAGTCTATGTGTGTCTCTTGGAGGCAGCACATAGACAGATCATGTATTTTAATCCATTCTGCCACTCTCTGTCTCTTTATTGGTGCATTTAGTCCATTTACATTCAGCGCAAGTATGGATAGGTGTGAATTTAGTGCTATCATTTTGATGTCTTTTTTTGCATGTCATTAACAGTTTCTTTTTCCCTCTTAATTTTATGAGCTAAGTAGATTAGCTTTATATATTGTCCTTTCTTCATTTTCATTGTTATTGACTTTGTTTCTGCTGAGTCTGTATTTTTTTCTTCTATTTCATTTTCATGTGTAGGATAGTTTGTCTCCTTTGTGGTTACCTTATTATTTACCCCTATTTTCTAAATTTATAACTCACTTTTATTTCTTTGTATTGCTGTATCGTCTTCTCCATATGGAAGATCTTTTAATGTTGCCTTCTTTTACATAATAACATCGTTGTTACCCTGTTTTGAGTGTTATTTAATCTTGAATTATTTTTTTGATTTCCTTGTCTGGGTTGACTTCTGGTTGCTCTGCCCAGTGTTCTAGTCTTGAGTTGATACCTGATATTGTTGATATTCTAACCAAAGAACTCCCTTTGGTATTTCTTGTAGTTTCGGTTTGGCTTTTACAAATTCCCTAAACTTCTGTTTATCTGGAAATGTCCTAATTCCACCTTCATATTTGAGAGACAGTTTTGCTGGATATATGATTCTTGACTGGCAATTCAATTCCTGCAATGTTTTCAATATGTCATCCCATTGCCTTCTTGCCTGCATGGTTTCAGCCGAGTAGTCCGAGCTTATTCTTATTGGCTCTCCTTTGCAGGTGACTTTTCGTTTATCCCTAGCTGCTCTTAAAATTCTCTCTTTATCTTTGGTTTTGGCAAGTTTGATTATAATATGTCTTGGTGATTTTCTTTTAAGATCTACGTTATGTGGAGTTCGATGAGCGTCTCGGATAGATATCTTCTCGTCTTTCACGATATCAGGGAAGTTTTCTGGCAAGAAATCTTCAACAATTCTCTCTGTATTTTCTGCTGTCCTTCCTGTTCTGGTACTCCAATCACTTGTAGGTTATTTCTCTTGATAGAGTCCCACATGATTCTTAAGGTTTCTTCATTTTTTTTAATTCTTTCATCTGATTTTTCTTCAGATATATCAGTGCCAAGTGCTTTATCTTCAAGTTCAGAAATTCTGCCTTCCACTTGCTCCAATCTGCTTCTCTGAATTTTCTGAATTTCTGATTGCTGTCTGTCTATGGATTTTTCCAACTTATTAAATTTTTCATTGTGTTGCTGAATAATCTTTTTAATTTCTTCAATTGCTTTATCTGTGTTTCTTGGCTTCTTCTGTGCATTGCCTCATTTCCTTCCTGATGTCTTGAAGGGTTCTGTATATTAATCTTTTGTACTCTGCCTCTGGAAATTCCAGGAAGGCACTTTCATCTAAAAGATCCCTGGATTCTTTCTTTTGAGAGCTTGTTGAGGTGATCATGGTCTGTTTATGTGAGTTGATATTGACTGTTGTCTCCGAGCCATCTATAAGTTATTGTTTTTGTTTATTTTATGTTTGCTTACTGTGTTGTGGCTTCATGCTTTGTTTGGTTTTGATATGCCCAAATGGGTTGCTTGAGTGAGCTGGCTTGATTATTTTCACCTTTAGAGCTCTGATGTCCTGTCCCCAAATGGCTAGAGCTATTATCAGGTATATCAGTCTAGAAGTCCATTCATTTTTCTTGCATGAATTCAGCTCAGTTTTTCAGTTAGCTGATCATCAAGTGTGTGGTACAGGCTTTGTCCTATAGTCTTAGAAGGGCAGGGGTAATTGGTGTAGGTACCGGTATCTGGTTGCTGCAGAGGTCACACTCTGAAAAAGGCAGGGGACTGAGAATCATCCCTCACGTGTCTCTGAGGAAGGTGTGTCCCCTGATCCATACAGTGTACAGGTGGGTGGGTTCTGCAGGTGGACCACGGGCACCCAGTGTTTTTGATTGTAAGGACTGGGAGGTACCAGTTATCCTTGGACCCCTGTCACAGGTGGCTGGGTGACCTGAGTGGAGCTACCAGTCCTTAGGCCCCTCATATGGGAAGGTGAAGACCGTGTTTAATAGGCAAAGCAGTCTCAAACATCAAACACCAACCTCTCCGCCACACAGCTGAAAGGGTTGCAGTCTGCCAACAAGGGTTTATTCTCCTGAAATAGGTGCACAAAAGCTATGCCGAGGGGAAAAGTACTCAAAGTCCACAGACTGTTTATGCCAGGACAGGATCCACTTCTGTCCTCAGCTCCCCCGGATAGTAGAGCTGGCAAATTGTCTGTTCCCCCAGTGCTAATTTAATCCTTCTCCATGGCTGGGAGGATGGCTCTAGGCACTCAACAGGGCCCATCTCAGGCCCAGGGAAGTCAGCCACTGAAGCCGGCTTGTAAGGGGGCTGCAGGGGGTGGGGGAGTGTGGGAAAATATTCACAAGTTCTTAGCTTTTGCTGACAGCGCCATTCTGCTCTGGTTCCAGAGGTGTGAGTTGGGTGTGTGGGTGGCTGCTTCTCCCTGGGGAAACTGCTGCCGCTCCGGGAAATGCTGCCTGAGGACTCCCAGTGATTCGGTAACTCCTGTCCGCTTCTGAACCGTCTCTTCCTTCCCCTGCCCCTCAGTTCATTTTCTAAGCTTGCCTTTGATGTTCAGGGCTCCTAGCTTGTCATAAATATACTCGTTTTGTTACTGGAATAAGGTTCTTGCCTGTTACTGGTCAAGAATGAGCAGGTAACGCACATAGTTTTCCACATGAGCATAGCTTTATTGAAGAGGCTTGGGAGCGGAGACAAGGAGGGCCTAGAGCAATACTTACCCTCATCTCACAGAACAAAACAAAGGCCCACATTTTTAAAAGTTCTTGGACGGCAAAAGATTCATGTTTATTCATAGGCATAGGTGGGGATATGTTAACTAAGGTATGCGCAGCAGCTTTCTAAGATGGCTCCTGTCCTGGAGGCCTGTGGGATTCGTAGCAGGACTTATTATTGGGTGTCACGCCCGCACAGTCTCTTGCTCCCCGGATACAATTCCCTGGCTGGGCCTGCAGCCCCTCGTTGCTCCAGTGGAAGGGGTTACACAGCGGTCAGGTGGATGTTCTGTGCATGTCCCTGGGCCTGCTTTTCTCCAGCTGCTTATGAAAGGCAACTTTAAAAGGTATTTTTAGATGCCCTGCCCCATTGTTCTGAGGAATGGCTTTGTTTCTGTGCCTTGGCCCATTTCTTGTTATTTTGTTTGTCTATTCTGCCATCTTGGCTCCACCTCCACAAAAATGCTTGTATGGAATATCTAGAATGGACAAATCCATAGAAACACACAGAAGATTGATGGTTGCCAAGGCCTAGGAGAAGGGAAGAATTGGGAGTAACCTCTTAACGGGCAATGTGTATTGTTCTGGAGTGATAATCAGGTTCTAGAAGTAGGTGGTGGTTACAGAACATTGTGGGTTCATTAACTGACACTGATTTTGATTTAACATCAAAATGGTTCATTGCATGTTATAATAACTCTACCTCAATGATAAAACCGTTCCATCAAGTCTGGTATTTGGACGAAAAATAAGCACAAACACAAAAATTTATCAATAGAAGGAAGAAATCATGTAGGTAAGAAACTGATCCACATATATGTGAGAATTCAGTACGTGATAAAGATACCATTTAAAACAGTGGGGCAAAAATCTTGTAATAACAAGTTTATGGATAATAGATGATACATTTGTGAAAGACATGTAAACTAATTACCTCTTGAATTCAGGAATATACTAAATATATTATAAACCTACACTTAACATTTAAAATCTCTAAAGGGGTCAAGTGTGCCTGACCCAAGCCATGGTGTTTCCAGTTGCCTCATATGCCTATGAAAGACGGACAATGAATAAGGAAGATGGAAAAAAAAAATTGATGCCTTTGTATTATGGAGTTGGCTAAGAATACTGAATATGCAATGGACTGCCAGAAGAACAAAGAAATCTGTCTTGGAAAAAGCACAGCCAGATTACTTCCTAGAAACAAGGATGTCTAGACTTCATCTCACATACTGTGGACATGTTATCAGAAGGGACCAGACACTGGAGAAGTTCATCACTCTTGGTAAAGTAGAGGATCACCAAAAAAGAGAAAGGCCCTCAGTGAGATGGACTGACACAGTGGTGGCAACAACGGGCTCAAGCATAACAATGGTCATGAAGATTGTGCAAGACCAAGCAGTGTTTCATTCTGTTGTCCCTAGGGTCTCCGTGAGTCAGAACCAACTCAACAGCACCTAAAAACAACAACAAAGGGTTCAGAAGAGAATAGAATAGAAAGCCGCAGTACAACTTAAATATTTTCCAGAAAACATGATTGTTTACAGCGTCTCTCAGTTGACTAAAGGAAGTGTAGTAATTAATGCACAAACAACATTTTCTGGATAACCATTAATCTGAGATAACATTCACATTTGTGATCATGAAGGCTGGCTAAGAAATGTTGTACACAAGAATTCCAGAACTAAAGGAGGCAGAACTTGTTCCAAAGTAAAGAAGTAAAGCAGTTTCAACTATTTTCTAACATCTGGATGCAAAATCACCTGGTTTATTGTTCGGTAGCCTAAAAACCAGATAGGCACTAGTGAGAGAAATTCTTAGACCACATCTTTCCCCTGAAATCTATTTTGTCCCTTAGTTCTTTCAAAGCATTCTTATCAGGCTTTATTAGAATAATGTAGCACTTTGGGGCAAAGATGCAACCTAGTAGCCCCAAACTAGAGGTCAAGATGGAGAAGATCTCCATGGCCACCATGGCCTTCCCCTTGGTGCTGTGGTAGACAGGAAGGAAGGTGACCCAAACACTGCAGAACATCAGCATGCTGAATGTCAGACACTTGGCTTCACTGAAGGTATCAGGCAGGTTCCTGGCGCCGTAAGCCAAGGAAAAAGTCCCCGTGGCCAAGGATCCCAGGTATCCCAGGACACAGTAGAAGGCAGTGACTGAGCCCTTATTGCACTCAACGATGAGGTGTCTGGGCTCAGAGTGTGTGTCTATGTCAATGAAAGGGGGAGAGGTACCCAGCCAGATACCACAGATAATCACTTGGATCAGAGAGCAGATGGCAACCACAGAGTTAGAAGCCCCTGAAACCAGCAACCACCTCATGGTTCTTCCGGGTTTCATGGCCTTCAATGCCAGAATCACAGTAAGAGTTTTGGCCAAAACAGTAGAAACAGCCACAGTGAACACAACTCCAAATGTGATGTGTCGGAGAAGGCAGGTGGCTGTGTTGGGACAGCCAATGAAGAGTAAGGAGCAGAGGAAGCCAGGAGGAGGGAGAGGAGCAGCATGTAGCTAAGAGCGTGGTTGTTGGCCTTGACTATGGGAGTGTCTCAGTGCTTCACAAAGACCCACAGAACCGCAGCTGTGACAACACAGAAGCACAAGGCAATGCATGCCAGAGTCACCCCCAGTGAATCTTCAAAGGACAGGAAAGTCACAACCTTTGGGAGGCAGTGATTTCTCTCACTGTTTGGGTACTCATGGGCTGGACACTAGACACATTGCTGTGCATCTGGAGAAAAAGCAAAGATTCGGCATTTCAGTTTCAAAAGCTCTTCATTTTACCAAGTTTACATTTGCCTTCTTTGTGCAGACTGACCTCCTCAGATTAATACTCAGACACACCAGATTAAGATTCTGTATTCCTGACCCAGAAACCCTGGTGGCGCAATAGTTAAGTGCTACCGCTGCTAACCAAAATGTCGGCAGTTCGAATCTGCCAGGCAGTCCTTGGAAACTCTATGGGACAGTTCTACTCTGTCCTATAGGGTCACTATGAGTCAGAATCGACTCGGTGGCAGTGGGGTTTTAGGTTTATTCCTGATCCAGGGAGAATGCTTTCAGCTGCAGGTAAGAAAAAACCCAGTCAAACTGAATCTTCAGCTAATGGTACAAAAAAGGTCTATTATATTGTTAAGCACTAAGATTGTCACAACCATTTCCTCTGCTGTCCCCAGTGTATTCTTGATGATTGGCCCTGTACTGCCAAAGTTGACAGTATTTTCACGGAATAATCAAGTCTAAAAGTTTCCTTATTCTCACTCAGATTGAGAGAGAAAGAAGATTCATGTAGCTCTCTGAAGTGTGAGGATTATCTTTCCCAAAACAATTTAGCACTGTTCTTCTTGATGTTTCTAACCATAAAGGTTCCCTCCTCCCCCCTTTTTTTCTAAATCAGTTACTGGCTGTGATGGTTAAGGCTGTGTGTCGACTTGACTGGGCCATGATTCTCAGTGGTTTGAGAGTCCTGTGATGCTGTGATGACTTCCATGATGAGACTTGATATTATGGGATCATCTCCATGATGGGATCTTCTGTGAGTAACCAATCAGTTGAAAGGGAGTTTCCTCGGGCGTGTGGCCTGCATTGAATATAAGTGGATATTCTGGCAAGACTTGTGGGCTTTTACTCATTCTGGATCCAGCAGGTGTTCATCTCCTGTTCATCTGACCTTAGATTCTTGGGACTTGAGCTAGCAGCTTTCCTGTGGTCTTGCCTGCTGGTCTTGGGATTCATCAGTCTTCACAGCCTGTGAGTGTGAGCCGTGCTCTCTGACCTGCTGATCTTGGGTTCGCCAGTCTCTGTGGCTATGTGCATCAGGAGAATCCTCTATCTTGAACCACAGACTTGGGATGTCCCAGCCTCTACAACCGTGTGAGCCATTTTCTTGATATAAATGCATATATTTATACACCTTATTGGTTTTTCTTCTCTAGCGAACCCAGTCTAAGACACAGGTTAAGGTGCTGGGAATTCACATTGACCAGTAGGGGCTATAACTAGTTCTGAACTTTGGTTTAACTTCGCACAAGATTCATAAGCTATGGGGTAAAAAACCCTGTTTCAGTAAAGTCAATTCCTACACACAGCAAACCTATAGGACAGAGTAGAACTTCCCCATAGGGTTTCCAGGTAGTGGCTGGTGAATTCAAACTTCCTGCCCTTTGCTTAGCAGACAAATGCCTAACAACTGTGCTAAGGGGTACAGAGATAGATACCAGAACATTCTTTGGGATTTGGTGGGAAGGTATGAAGGATGGATATTGCAGAAGCAAACGACAATGCCTTCTTATATTTCTTTTCTGTTTTAATAATAAGGGGTGTATCCTTTGACATATTGACCTTTTCATGAATATATAATGTCCTTCTTTGTTGTAATGATTTTTTGCTCAAAGTCTACATTGTCTGGTATTAGCATAGCAGCTCCAGCCCTCTTTTGGCTAATATTTGCATGGAATATCAATGTTCCTGTCACTTTCACCGTATGTGTGTCTTTATAACTCACTGTATGTGAGTTTCTTATATGCAGTATTTGATCATTTATTTTTTTCTTTTCAATCCATTAGGCCAATCACTGCCTTTTAATTGGAGAGTTTAATCAATTTATATGGAAGGTAATTATTCATAAAACAAGACTTCTGCTTTTTGTTTTCTACTTATCGTATGCCTTTTTTGTTCCAGAATTCCCGCATGATGGTCTTTTTTAATGATTCATATATTTTTTTCTTGTGTACTATTTTGATTCCCTCTTGTGTATTTTTCTGCATGTATTTTATAATTACATATATACAAAAAACATGTATACATAATTATGATTAATTGATTTTTATCTTGCAACTATTTAGATTACCTCTTGTGTATTTTTTCAGCGTATATTTTAGTGTATTCCTTAGTAGTGACCTTAGAGCTTACGATTATCGTCTTAACTTTATAACAATCTATTCTGAATTAACACCAATTTAGTTCCAATAGTGTACAAAAGATCTACTCCTTTCCCATAATGTTGTAGCAATATTAGGTATAAAAGTAAATATAGTGAATGAATGAGTGAAAGAAAAAACAGAAGACAATCATGGCCTAGGACCCCACTGCAACTTCCCCTTCCTGTCCTTTTCATGGAGAGAATGGCGCGAGGGCTGGGGTTATTAGAGGGCAGTCATAAACATTCATACCTGTCTGATTTGAAGTCTCTGTCTCTAGGCAAATTGTACAAATAAAGCAACAGAATGGCCTTTCTTCTTCTGGAATTTTCCTGGATCCTGGACCACAGCTCTGGCTACACACAGATTGAGGAGTCTGCAGAGAAACAAGGATGCATTGGTTATTACTTTGCACATTATTAGCAGTTTGTCCACTAATAAGCAAGAAATTGGATCTTCTATTACACTTTCTGGCATTTTTCCAGCTCCATCCTGTTGATATTACCTAGATCTCTAAATATAAATTACCAATAATATTTTTCCTCTTTCTTTAACTGGTTACACATACAATCAAAATTTTACCGAAGTAGCTGGTGACTTTTATCTCATACATCACCTGAAACATCCCCTGAGTGTTTCTCTCCTTTTTTTTTTTGCTACTTTATCTTAAAGTCCTTTCAGTGTAGGTCACTGTATCATAAGGATTCTGAGGCCTTGTATGTCCAAGGATAATTTTACCATGCCCCCATACTTGACTGGATATAAGAGTTTAGGTATTACATGGAAGAATTTAACAATGTGATAAATAGACTTCCTACTAGAGGTACCTGCATAAGTAAATTGAAGTGTACCAGCAAAGAACGATGAGTGGATGTTATGGACCAGATACTGGGGTTAATCCAAATCTGAGTTCATGAGTTCAGGTATGGTACCCCTTTGTCGGGCATTTAATGAAATCTTAAAAGTGGAAGTATCACTTCTGTACAAACATCCACAAAACTGCCCAAGATTGATAAACTGTAGTAAGTTGGATGAAATGACGGGCAGTGCTTTCAGAAGATAAACAAAACAATGATGACTTCTCGATAGACAAATTACCGATAGAAAAAAGAATGAGGATGAAATCTATAAAGAGATCGCTGAAATCCAGACTCTATCTGTGTTTACAGTGCATCTAAACATAGGGATTGGAGCATGCATGATTAAGACTCTTCTGTGATATATGGAGGATAACCAAGTATAAAATTTAAAAAGTAGGTCCATTACCTCCCTTCAGTGTATGCATTCCAATACTTAACGGCTAATCGAACCCAAATTAAAAACAATCAAACAATTACACATATAAACTTACTCTTCCCAGAGGTGCAGCCGTATAATATGTGAAAGTAATATCATAAATTTAGCTCTGGGTTAACAGAGTGCCAACTCAATCGCCTCTCATGGCTCTGTTCAGATAAAGCTACAATGTATATGTCCAATTTTGAGATGATGTCATACCTCTTTGAATCCAACAGGCCATTCTATCATCTCTTTGTTGATGCCTAACTCTTGATCGTGTGGATTATTGAAGATAAACTCTCCGACTTTAATCAGCAGGCTAAAATCACCAGTAAAATTCACAGGGTTTCCAATATCATACCGTGTCATAGAGTTTTTTTTCTCACCCAAGAATATATTGTCCCCAATGCTGTTTGTAAATTGGATATTCCTTATAAATGGATGAAGCTAGAGGTGAGGCATAATTTTAAAACAGGATTGCATTCAAATTAGAGATGGAGGGCTCATACCTACCAATTAATTCTTCTTTCCCCACCTCTCTACCCTCACGATTTTGTTATGGTAGTTGCTGATTTTTTTGTGTGTGCCCACCATCTCATGGTCTCAAGGGAGAATGCCACCAGGGCTCCAGAATAATGGAGGCCTAATCAAATCCAATCATGACACCATTTAGAGGTTGGCTTACATGTTTGCTTTGATCCAACCCTGACCAACAAAGTCTGCTTGCGGCTTCATTAAAACTGGTGTAAATGAAGATTTTAACATCCCAACAAATCCATTTTCATCCTAGGTAATCCCAGGATCTTACATGTATTGTGTGGGTTTTCATATGTCAAATTGGGACTATAACCCCCGCTCCCATGATGTCGCAGGTTTGGTAAGAAAAAATAAATAAAGCACTTGTCAGAGTGTCACCAGGTATGGCTCAAAAAAAGAACATTTCCCAAAGACATTTTAGAATACCAAGGAAGGGGAATGTATGTATCCCAGGGAGAAATAAAGACTTGACCCATTTTTACCTACCTGTGAATTCGCATGAGTTGTGGTTGGGTCATATCTTACACATTAGGCCTTAAGAAACTTTTCTGATAACCATTTCTTATTGCATGGTCTTTAACTGAACCTCTCCCCACACCCCATGACCAGGGTTTTCCAAGTTGATACTCAAAAATTGCACTTATCAGTATATCCACTGCGAACAATCTTTCATTCATTTTGCCTCATCCTATTGACCATGAGTCACAAGCCTGGTCATGCTGCTGTGCCTCAATAGAATACCACTAATGCCATTAGGTGAACAATACAAATCCTGCCTCTGGAGGAGATGTACCTGCCAGGGGAGGAGCATAGGTCCCTCTGCATTTCCTATAGATCCCATTTCTGTGTTAATCAGAAGCATTTCATGGAGGGCTTGGGCCACAGTATATACAGCATTATAGACAGGATAGCTAGAATCAGACAAGTTCATCATGCCCATAGAGACTGGCACCGACTCTAAGGAAGCATTTGGTGGGCAGTTCTCGATTTCTCCACATTGTGTCCCGACAATCAAACAATTAAATATTTGAAGCCAGATTTTCCTGAGGTAAAAGTCTTCTGGATACCTGGATGGGTTCACTCCCTTGACAAAGTGTCTGAAGCCAGGGATTGCCTTCTCCCAGTGTGAAAATAAGAGGCTTCCATAGATGTCATGCAAAAGATTATGCCAGTTTTCTTCCATGATCCATACCTTTCCAGAGATTAAGTAAGTTTCTGTGAAATAGCTTATAAATTTGATACTCTCAGCATCACCATACAGTATATACACATTTGCTAATGAATCCCTGATCCTGTCTCTCAACATCAACGTACTGACTTCGTGTAGTCTCCTGATCTCAGAGACTTTTTCTACAAAGGCCACACAGATACTTTCCTTTACTATCTCTGCTTCCAGGTCCTGGGGAACTGCTCCCCTTTCATATCTTCAGAGACAAAAAGCCCCACTCAGGTCCAGCCAAAATGCATCAATAACTGGATCATTCCATGGACCAGAAAGCCGTCCTTGGAGGCCATCGGATACAGTGATGGGAACCGGTCTTTGTCACTCAGAATAGGATCAAAAGGACCATATGTGACCTGAATATGAAACAAAGAAAGGTCATGAATCTGAGTTGCATGGGATTTCAGTGGTCTTCATTAGAGAGGGAGTAAGAGAATTCTCTCTGTGGAAGGGGGAATTAATGGAATATCTGCTGAAGAAAAATAAGAAACTGCATTGGACACTCCACAGTTCTTTTTTATTTCTGTTCAAACAGAAGACCATATATTCCAGCCTCCCTGCTTTCAGGACATGATGTGTAAACCCTGGTGTGACTTTCAGGCTAAAGCATAAAAGATGATGTGGAAGATCTCCGTGTGCTCATCATCTCCTGCAGGTCAACAGAAGAAGACACTAATATCAGCTGGTGCACCTGCACGATGGTAGTGTTTCCACCAGCTTTAAGCCTGTGGCTTAGTAACTGAGGCCCATCTCCCTAGCGATCAATGTTGGATATGAACCCTGATAATAAATATTTCCTGTTACACCCTTGATATTTTGGATTTAACTTAATACCTCAGCATACTGTAGATTATCCTGAGGAGCACAATTATAAACTCTGCGTCTCGAAATATGATTTTTCCATCACAGAATTCTCATAAAGTAAGGCTCTTATTTCGGAGCCCTGGTGGCACAGTGGTTAAGAACATGGTTGTTAACCAAAAGTGCTGCAGTTCAAATCTACCAGCCGCTCCTTGGAAACCCCGTGGAGCAGTTCTACTCCGTGCTGTAGGGTCGCTATGAGTTGGAAGTGACTCGACAGCAATGGGTTTTTTTTTTTAAATCTTATTTTGGCCTTAATTCTTTCTGACTGCTGCTTGTCTTAGATCAGGTTCCCTGGAAAGGGACTTTGATACGGAGAGTGGCATGTGGAAAGTTTCTGGGAGTGCCCTCAGGAGACACACCTCTGGGCACATGAGAAAAGCAGGACTGGACAGAGGGAGAAGCTGAACCATAAGACAGCTGCATCTGCATCTCAACTGATTGTTGGGGACTTTATTAATATACCATATTCGGACTACAGGGCCAGGCCTTACCCCCACATCAATTGTTTATTGGCCTCTGTCTGTCCCCTGAGAAGGGTTTTATCCTGGTTGGGGAAGTTCCCTGCCTGGGGCATTTTCGACAAGGCACACAGCTATCTGTTGAAGGTGAGCAGATTATATTTCCAGAAGTTGGCGTGGATGTATTGGTCCTGAGCTGTAATCTGGGCTGAGCTTCAAAGGATACACAGCACTGCTCCTTCCCCTTCCTTCATCCTCCTTCATGGCACAAGCTATAAGCTCACAATCCTCAGAATTCATTGGAATTTGTGGACAACAGTCAAGGAATACATAAACCCTCCTTCCTCCTTTCCCTTGATCGGACAGCAGGGAATGCCATTGACACAACCTGATCTTATGTTTCCAGAGCTCACAATCCACTGACCTGTGGGCTTTTGTAGAGCTCCAGCAGTGTTCCAACCTCTGCAGAGGATGCTGATTTGCTTTCCATAATGCTAGCGACAGATTTGCTCTGTCTCTGGCAGTTGTGATTAGGGAGAATCTGCCTCCCTCCCGAGAGCCAAAACAGGGCACTCTCTAAGGTTCTGTGCTCCCTGGGAACGGCATTGTAGAGGTCAAAACCCAAGGACAGGTTGGGGAGCAGGTAGGGGTTCTTGTTGATCTCCTCAATGGCAAAGTGAAAGACCAGAACAAACTGGTAGTTTTTTGGGAACAACCTAAAAAGAGTGGACATCATAAGGGAGAATGATCAAGTCATAATTATTCAGGAGTAACTTTAAGCCAAGCCAAGGAAAAATAATATTTTAGAACTCTGTTTTTCTCCTTTGTTTCTTTAGTTCCTTTATTGCACCACAAGGAGACATCTTCTAGAATTTTTTCTAATCTCACTCTCAATTAAGTTTTTATACCCTAGATATAATGCATATCCAGTGTATATAAGTACATACAGCATGACCAGTAAGCACGGGCTTACAGTAAGCAAGGTACACATGCATTTAGCTGGGTTTACTTACTAAACTGTAGTGAACAATTTCACATGGATTTCAGTGTCTTTTTTATCAGTTTGTCGTACTGTGGGGGATTGCGTGTTGCTGTGATGCTGGAAGCTATGCCATCAGTATTGAGATACCAGCAGGGTCACCCATGGAGGAGAGGTTTCAGCTGAGCTTCCAGACTAAGACAGACTAGGAAGAAGGACCCAGCAGTCTCCTTCTGAAAAGCATTAGCCAGTGAAAACCTTATGAAAAGCAGTGGAGCATTGTCTGATAAAGTGCTGGAGAATGAGCCCCCCGGGTTGGAAGGCACTCAAAGATGGCTGGGGAAGAGCTGCCTCCTCAAAGTAGAGTCGACCTTAATGACATGGATGGAGTCAAGCTTTCAGATGTTCATTTGCTGATGTGGCACGACTCAAAATGAGAAGAAACAGCTGCAAAAATCCATTAGTAATCAGAACCTGGAATGTACGAAGTAAGAATCTAGGAAAATTGGAAATTGGCAAAAATGAAATGGAATGCAAAAATATCAATATCCTAGGCATTAGTGAGCTGAAATGGACTGGTATTGGCCGGCCATTTTGAATTGGACAATCATATAGTCTACTGTGCTGGGAATGCCAATTTGAACAGGAATGGTGTTGCATTCATTGCCAAAAAGAACATTTCAAGATCTATCCTGAAGTACAACACAGTCAGTGATAGGATAATATCCACAGGCCTACAAGGAAGATCAGTTAATACGATTATTATTCACATTTATGCACCAACCACTAGGGCCAAAGATGAAGAAACAGAAGATTTTTATCAGCTGCTGCAGTCTGAAATTGATCAAATATGCAATCAAGATGCATTGATAATTACTGGTGATTGGATTGCAAAAGTAGGAAACAAAGAAGAAGGATCGGTAGTTGGAAAATATGGCCTTGGTGAAAGACACAATGCCGGAGATCAAATGATAGAATTTTGCAAGACCAACGACTTCTTCATTGCAAATACCTTCTTTCACCAACATAAACGGTGACTACGCACAGGGACCTCACCAGATGGAACACACAGGAATCAGACTGACTACATCTTTGGAAAGAGATGATGGAAAGGTCAATATCATCAGTCAGGACAAGGCCAGGGGCCAACTGTAGAACAGACCATCAATAGCTCATGTGCAAGTTCAAGCTGAAACTGAAGAAAACCGGAGCAAGCCCACGAAAGTCAAAATATGACCTTGAGTATAACCCACCTGAATTTAGAGACCATCTCAAGAATAGATTCAATGCACTGAACACTAGTGACTGAAGACCAGATGAGTTGTGGAATGACATCAAGGACATTATCCTTGAAGAAACCAACAGGTCATTGAAAAGAAAGAAAACACCAAGATGGACGTCAGAGGAGACTCTGAAACTTATTCTTGAATTGATGAAGTAAAAGAAATGAACAGAAGATTTCAAAGGGAGTCTCGAGAAGACAAAGTGAAGTATAATGACACATGCAAAGAGCTTGAGATGCAAAACCAAAAGGGAAGAACACACGCAGCATTTCTCTAGCTGAAAGAACTGAAGAAAAAATTCAACCCTTGAGTTGCAATAGTGAAGGGTTCTATAGGGAAAATATTAAACAATGCAGGAGGCATCAAAAGAAGATGGAAGGAATACACAGATTCATTATATCAAAAAAAAAATTCGTCGATGTTCAACCATTTCAAGAGGCAGCATATGATCAGGAACCGATGGTACTGAAGGAAGAAGTCCAAGCTGCTCTGAAGGCACTGGCAAAAAACAAGGCTCCAGGAATTGATGGAATATCAATTGAGATGTTTCAACAAACAGATGTAGCGCTGGAGGTGCTCTCTTGTTTATGCCAGGAAATATGGAAGACAGCTTCCTGGCCAACTGACTTGAAGAGATCCATATTTATGCCTATTCCCAAGAAAGGTGATCCAACCGAATGTGGAAGTTATAGAACAATATCATTAATATCAAACGCAAGCAAAATTTTGCTGAAGATCATTCAAAAACGGCTACAGCAGTATATCGACAGGGAACTGCCAAAAATTCAGGCCGGTTTCAGAAGAGGATGTGGAACCAGGGATATCATTGCTGATGTCAGGTGGATTCTGGCTGAAAGCAGAGAATACCAGAAGGATGTTTACCTGTTATTTTATTTACTATGGAAAGGCATTAGGCTGTGCGGACCGTAACAAATTATGGATAACATCGTGAAGAATGGGAATTCCAGAACACTTGATTGTGCTCATGAGGAACCTTTACATAGATCAAGAGGCAGTTGTTCGGACAGAACAAGGGGATACTGATTGGTTTAAAGTCAGGAAAGGTGTGCATCAGCGTTGTATCCTTTCACCATACCTATTCCATCTGTAGGCTGAGCAAATAATCTGAGAAGCTGGACCATATGAAGAAGAATAGGGCTTCAGAATTAGAGGGAGACTCATTTTTTTTTTCATTAACAACCTGCATTATGCAGATGACACAACCTTGCTTGCTGAAAGTGAAGAGAACTTGAAGCACTTACTAATGAAGATCAAAGACCACAGCCTTCAGTATGGATTACACCTCAACATAAAGAAAACAAAAATCCTCACAACTGGACCAATGAGCAACATCATGATAAACGGAGAAAAGATCTAAGTTGTCAAGGATTTCATTTTACTTGGCTCCACAATCAAAAGCCATGGAAGCAGCAGTCAAGAAATCAAAAGACGCATTGCATTGGGTAAATCTGATGTAAAGGACCTCTTTAAAATGCTGAAGAGCAAAGATGTCACCTTGAAGACTAAGGTGTGCCTGACCCAAGCCATGGTATTTTCAATCACATCATATGCATGTGGAAGCTGGACAATGAATAAGGAAGACTGAAGAAGAATTGATGCCTTTGAATTGTGGCGGTGGTGAAGAATAGTGAATATACCATGGACTGTCAAAAGAATGAACAAATCTGTCTTAGAGTAAGTACAACCAGAATGCTCCTTAGAAGCAAGGATGGCAAGGCTGTGTCTTACATATTTTGGACATGTTGTCAGGAGGGATCAGTCCCTGGAGAAGGACATCATGCTTGGCAGAGTACACGGTCAGCAGAAAAGAGGAAGACCCTCAATGAGGTGGACTGACACAGTGGCTGCAACTATGAGCTTAAGTATAACAATGATTTCATGGATGGCTCAGGACCAGGCAGTGTTTCAATTGTGCATAGGGTCGCTATGAGTCGGAACCGACTGGACAGCACCTAACAACAACAAAAACAAAGAAGTTTATGAACAAAGAACAGAGAAAATATTTAGGATCAGTAGTTACAATTATAAAAAATTAAATTGACAAATTATAATCAAGACCTAAATAAATTTCCTTAGCATCCCTAATAATTTTATTTCAAAAGACTTGTTTTGTTGTTCCTAGGTGGAATCAAGTCAGTGATGAGCCAAGCAACTAACTGAGATTTGCAGGGCTTCGGGGCAGAATTGAGGTAGGATTTACCTCAATGGTATAGCTTTCATCCAAGCAGATTATTTTACTGAGGTCCTATCAACGGAATATTATTGCTGATGTCAGGTGGATCCTGACTGGTAGAAGAGAATACAGGAAATATGTTTACCTGGGTTTTATTGCCTATGCTAATTCACTCAAGTGTGTGGATCATAACAAATTATGGATACCGTTGCAGAGAATAAAGAATTCCAGAACACTTAATTGTGCTCATGAGGAAGCTGTACAAGAACCAAGAGGCAGTTGTTCAAAAAGAACGAGGGTATACTGCATGGTTTAAAGTCACGAAAGGTGTGCGTCAAGGTTGTATCCTTTAACCACACTTATTTAACCTGTATGCTGAGCAAATAATCTGAGAAGATGGACTACATGAAGAAGAATGGGGCATCAGGATTAGAGAAAGACTCACTAACAACCTGCATTATGCAGATGACACAACCTTGCTTGCTGAAAGCGAAGAGGACTTGAAGCACTTATTGATGGAGATCAAAGACCACAGCCTTCAGTACGGATTATGCCTCAAAATTAAAAAAAAAAAAATCCTCACAACTGGACCAATAAGCAGCATCACGATAAACGGAGAAAAGATTAAGGTTGTCAAGGATTTCATGTTACTTGGATCCACAACCAGCAGCCGTGGAAGCAGCAGTCAAGAAGTCAAAAGATGTATTGAAGAGCAAAGATGTCAGCTTGAGGACTAAAGTGCACCTGACCCCACCCACGGTGCTTTCAGTCTTCTCATCTGCATGAGAGAACTGGACAATGACTAAGGAAGCCTTTGAATTGCGGTTTTGGTGAAGAATATTGAATATACCATGGACTGCCAAAATAGTGAACAAATCTGTCTTGGAAGAAGAAGTACAACCAGAATGCTCCTTAGAATCAAGGATGCTGAGACTACAGTCTCACACACTTTGAACACGTTGTCAGAAGGGAGCAGTTCCCAGAGAAGGACATGATGTTTGGTAGAAGCGGGTCAGGGAAAAAGAGGAAGACCCTCAAGGAGATGGACCGGACACAGTGGCTACAACAATGGGCCCAAGCATAGCAACAATGGTGAGGATGGCACAGCACCAGGCAGTGTTTCATTCTGTAGTAGATGCAGTAGCTGTGGGCCAGAACTGACTCGACTACACCTAACAACTTAAATGGGAGGTGCCTCAATGCACGGAAAAATGCAAGATGTTCTCTGCTAGGGACCTGAGTAAGTCGTGCACACTTACCTTCATAAACCCTTTTGGAAAGGCTTGGGTATATCACAAAACATAACTTAGGTTTACTGGAGCTGGAAGTCAAATGGTTGTTGTTGTTAGATGCTGTCCAGTGGATTCCAACTCACACCAGCCCTATGCACAACAGAATGCAACACTGCTTAGTCCTGTGCAACCTCATAATCATTGCTTTGCTTGAGCCCATTGTTGCAGCCACTGTGTCAATCCATCTCATTAACCATCTTCCTCTTTTTGACTGACCCTCTACTTTACCAAGCATGATGTCCTTCACGAGGGACTGATCCCTCCTGACAATGTGCCCAAAGTATGTGAAACGTAGTCTCGCCATCCTTGCTTCTAAGGAGCATTCTGGTTGTACTTCTTCCAAGATAGATTTGTTCCTTCTTTTGCAGCCCATGGAATAGCCGATATTCTTCTCCAACACCACAATTCAAGGTATCAATTCTTCTTTAGTCTTTCTTATGCATTGTCCGGAAAACCTGGTGGCATAGTGGTTAAGAGCTGTGGCTTTAAACAAAGGGTCAGCACTTCGAATCTACGAGGTGCTCCCTGGAAACTCTATGGGGCAGTTCTACTCTGTCCTATAGGGTCGCTATGAGTCGGAATCGACTCGACGGCACCAGGGTTGTTTTTTTTAGTTTTTGGTATGCACTGTACAGCTTTCAAATGCATACGAGAAGTTTGAAAAACCATGGCTTGGGTCAGGCACACTTTAGGCCTCGAGGTGACATCTTTGCTTCTCAACACTTTAAAGAGGTCTTTTGCAGCAGATTCGCCCATCGCAATCCATCTTTCAATTTCTTGAATGCTATTTCCACGGGTGTTGGTTGTGGATCCAAGTAAAATGAAATCCTTGACAACCTGAATCTTTTCCCTGTTTAACATGAAGCTGCTTTTTGGTCCAGTTGTGAGGATTTTTGTTGTCTTTTTGTTGAAGTGTAATCCATACTGAAGGCTGTGGTCCTTGATCTTTACCAGTAAGTACTTCAAGTCCTCTTCACTTTCAGCAAGCAAGGTTGTGTCATCTGCATAATGCAGATTGTTAATGAATCTTCCTCCATTCCTGATGCTCCATTCTTCTTCATATAGTCCAGCTTCTCAGAGTATTTACTCAGCATACAGATTGGATAGGTATGGTAAAAGGATACAGTCCTGATGTTCACCTTTCCTGACTTTAAACTATTAATGAGCCTTCCTCCATTCTTGATATATAAGGAGCACCTCGTAGATTCGAACTGCTGACCCTTTGTTCTTCTTCATGTATTCCAGTTTCTCAGATTATTTGCTCACCATACAGGCTGAATATGTATGATAAAAGGATGCAACCCTGAAGCTCACCTTTCTTGACTTTAAACCATGCACTATCCCCTTGTTCTGTTTGAACACTTGCCTCTTGATCAATGTGCAGATTCATCATGACAACAGTTAAGTGTTCCATAATTCCCATCCTCTGCAACGTTATCCATAATTTGTTATAATCCACAGTCGAATACCTTTCTGTTCTCAATAAAAAACAGGTAAACATATTTCTGGTATTCTCTGCTTTCAGCAGGACCCATGTCCTCTTCTAAATCTGAATCGAATTTCTGGCAGTTCCCCGTTGACACACTGCTGCAGCTGCTTTTGAATAATCTTCCACAAAATTTTGTCTGCATGTGATATTAATGATATTGTTCCATAATTTCCACATTCAGTTGGATCACTTTTCTTGGGAATAGGCATAAATATGGATCTGTTCCAGTCAGTTGGCTGGGTACTTGTCTTCCAAATGTCTTGGCATAGGAGAGTGAGCACTTCCAGCGCTGCTTGTTTTTCGTCAATGCCTTCAGTGCAATTTGGATTTCTTCCTTCAGTGACATTGGTTCCTGATCAAATGTTACCTCCTGAAATGATTCAAAGTTGATCAATTCTTTTTCCTATACTGATTCTGTGTAATCCTTCTATCTTCTTTTGATGCTTCTTGTGTCATTTAATATTTTCCCGTAGAATCCTCCAGTATTGCAATAAAAAAAAAATAGGAGGCTTGAATTCTTTCTTCAGTTCTTTCAGCCCTAGAAATCCTGAGCATGTTCTTCCCTTTTGGTTTTCTATCTCCAGCTCTTTGCACATGTCATCATAATACTTTACTTTGTCTTCTTGATCCGCACTTTGAAATCTTTCGTTCAGCTCTTTTACTTCATCATTTCTTCCTTTTGCTTTAGCTACTTGGCGTTCAAGACCAAGTTTCAGAGTCTCTTCTGTCATCCATTTAGATTTTTTCTTTCTCTCCTGTCTTTTTAATGGCCTCTTGCTTTTCATGTATGATGTCCTTGATGTCATTCCACAACTTGTCTGGTCTTCAGTTATTAGTGTTCAACGCATCAAATCTATTCACGATGGCTCTAAATTCAGGTGTGATATACTGAAGATCGTACTTTGGCTCTCGTGGACTTGTTCTAATTTCCTTCAGTTTCAGCTTGAACTTGCGTATGAGTAATTGATGGTCTGATCCGAAGTCAGCCCCTTGCCTTTTTCTGATTGATGATATTGAGCTTTTCCATTGTCTTCCCACAGATACAGTCTATTTGATTCCTGTGTATTCTATCTGGTGAGGTCCAAGTGTATAGTTGCCATTTACGTTGGTGAAAAAAGGTATGTGCAATGAAGTCGCTGGTCTTGTTAAATTCAATTATGTGATGTCCAGCATTGTTTCTATCAACAAGACCATATTTTCCAGCTACCTATCCTTCTTCTTTGTTTCCAGCTTTCGCATTCCAATCACCAGTAATTATCAGTGCATCCTGATTGCATGTTCATTCAATTTCAGACTGCAAAAGCTGGTAAAAATCTTCAATTTCTTCATCTTTTGCCTTAGTGGTTGGTGCGTAAATTTGAATAATAGTCATATTAACTGGTCTTCCTTGTAGGTGTGTGAATATTATCCTATCACTGACAGCACTGTACTACAGGATAGATCCTGAAATGTTCTTTTTGACGATGAATGTAATGCCATTTCTCTTCAAGTCATTGTTCCCTGCATAGTAGACCATATGATTGTCTGATTCTAAATGACCAGTACCAGGCCACTTCAGCTCACTAATGCCTAGGATACCAATGTTTAGGCATTCCATTTCATTTCTGATGATTTCCAATTTTCCTAAATTCATACTTCGTACTTCTAGGTTCCAAATATTAATGGACATTTGCAGCTGTTTCTTCTCATTTTGCGTCATGCCACATCAGCAAATGAAGGTCCTAAAAGCTTGCCTCCAGCCACATCATTAAGGTCAACTCTAGGGTGAGGAGGCAGCTCTTCCCCAGTCGTATTTTGAGTGCCTTCCAACCTGAGGGGCTCATCTTCTGGCAGTATATCATACAGTTTTCCAGTGCTATTCATAAGGTTTTCACTGGCTAATTCTTTTTGGAAATAGACTGCCGGGTTCTTCTTCCTATTCTGTCTTATTCCGGAATCTCCGCTGAAACGTGTCCACCATGGGTGGCCCTGCTGGTATTTCAATACCGGTGGCATAGCTTCCAGCATCACAGCAACACAAAAGCCCCCACAGTGCAACAAGCTGTCTCAAATGGTAATCATGCCTTTTTATAAAGCCTTGGACCAGTTTCAATTACACCAGTACAATTTGTTTTCGAACATTTAGTAGGATTACTCTCTTTTGTCATTTTCACCTGAGGCATTTTATTTTTTTATTGTTTTAAATGAAGCCTCACAGAACAAATTAGTTCTCATTACACATTTAATATACACATTGTTTTGTGACCTTGGTTGGCAACCCCATGACGTATCACCACTTTCCCTTCTTGACCTTGGATTCCCCATTTCCATTCATCCAGATTTCCTTTCCTCTCCTTCTTTCTTGCCCTTGTTCCTGGGCTGGTGCACTCATTTAGTCTCATATACGTGGTTCAGCTACACTTATTTTCTTTTTTTTATGAGCCTGTCTAATCTCTGGCTGAAGGGTGAACCTCAAGAGTGACTTCAGTACTGAGTTAAAAGGTTCTCTGGGAGCCATACTCTGGGGCTTTCTCCAGTCTCCATCAGACCAATAAGTCTGCTCTTTTTTTGTGAGTTAGAATTTCTTTCAACATTTTTCCCCAGCTCTGTGCAGGACTCTCTATTGTGATCTCTATCAGAGCAGTCAGTGGCAGTAGCTGAGCACCATCTAGTTGTGCTGGGCTCAGTCTGTCACCTGAGGCATTTTTAAGGAGTTTTCTCAAGTGTCTTCTGTGCTCATTAATATGTCAACTTTTAGGGCGCCAGCTTTGATAAATGATATTGTCCTTGAAAAACAAGCAGATCATTCAGGTTTTCAAGTTTATTTCCAAGGGCTTTAGCAAAATGCTCCCTGCAAGTTTTCTTTAAATTTACAGTTATTTCTCTACCTGCTTTTATTTCTCCTGTATAATTTCTCATTATATATTTCAGGCTTCTTCTCCCCCCGGTAATTTGGTAGCCAAACATATAAGCTCTTAGAGTTTTTAATAGCTCTAAGATTTTTTTATTTCCTAAAAAATTAATGTTTTCTTTTCTCTTTAGTCCTAATTGTCTTTTCTTTTGCTCTTTTTTCTAGTTTCTACAAGTATAAGTTTGATTTAGTTTTTTTACTAATTCCTTTAAGTGGTACATTATTTTTCGCCAAATATTTCCTTAAATCAGTGCTTTAGGTGTTTTTAAATGCTACCAATATTGCAATTTTCTGTGCAGTTTTTCGAACTAATTATTTTACAAAGATTCAGGAGGTATTTTTAAAAGGTTCCTAAATTTTGGTGATCTATCCTCTTTAAAATTTACATTATTATGTTTTACTGAGGTAATTTGCTTGAATTATTTCTACTTTTGATTTTTGAGGCTTTCTTCTGTTGTCTAAACATATGGCCAGATTTTGTTGCTGTGCCATGTACTCTTGAAACAAGAATTCATACATGACATACATGTCAAAAAGATCAACCACACTAATTATGCTATTTAGAGCACTCATATTATTAATTTTTTAAATGATGGTAAGTATACATATAGAAACGCTGGTGACAAAGTGGCTAAGAGCTACAGCTGTTAACCTAAAGGTCGGCAGTTTGAATTCCCCAGGCGCTCCTTGAAACCATATGGGGCAGTTCTACTCTGTCCTGTAGGGTTGCTATGATTCGGAATCAACTCGACGGTAGAGGGTTTAGTTTTTTGGTTAAGTATATGCATATATAAGTCCTGGTGGCGCAGTGCATAAAACCTATGGCTACTAACCAAAAGGTCAACAGTTTGAATCCACCAGCCACTCCTTGGAAGCCCTATAGAGCAGTTCTACTCTGTCCTATAGGGTTGCTATGAGTCGGAATCTACGTGACAGCAATGGGTTTTATTTGGTTTTGGAAGTATATATGAAGCAAAATATTTTACATTTTAACCTTTTTACATGTACATTATGTTCATCATGATGTTGTGTAGCCATCAGCACTACCTAGTTTCAGGTTTTCCATCACCCTTAACAGAAGCTCAGTGCCCCCTAAGCAATGACTCCGTATTTCCTCCTCCTTCCACCTCTAGTAGTGACTAATAAACTCTGGTCTGTATATACATACCTTTCCTAGATATTTCATATACGTGAGATCATACATTACTTCTCCTTTTGTGAATGACTTATTTCACTCAGAATAATGCTTTCAAGGTTTACCCATGTGGTAGCATGTATCAGGACTTCATTTCTCCTATTTGAACTGTCCTACTATAGAAGAGGTCGATTAAATTTTTTATTTAAAATTTTTGCTTATTTCTTCTCAATTTTTTATAAGACAGTGATTTTTTTTTTTTGCTATTTAGACATTTATAAGATTTCATGACAGCTTTAAAGTTAACTTGTTTAATTCATTTTTTGCTGAATTTAATCTGTTAGATGTGGAATTTCCTAACCCAGCACAAGGCTCATGGAAAACCTGAAGATCTCATAGACATTAAAGAAGTTAAATTTGTAAGTTAATTGTCTACATAAAACGCAAAGCCCCAGTTAAATATTTCGTTCTGAGTGGCATTCAATAAGCTTTAGAATACATGCAGAGTAATTTATAAAATTTATACCAGAAAATAAAGTGGAGGACCCAAATAGCCTTCACACCAATTTGGACAAGAGCAGTAAGAAAATGAACGCTTTTTGTCCCACAAGCTTACAAATCTAGATGCAGTCATTCCATGTAATATGTGAGCTAATGGATTCCAATTTGGTATTAAAAAGAAAAAAAAAAAAAACTTATGATAAATAATATTTATTTCAAAATTCAGTCTTGGAAGAAAGATAGAAAGTCTATAACTGTTTTTTGTGTGAAATCTGGCACATATTTAAAGTAGAGCTAAAACCAGTTCCACAAAATCTCTTATTTCCCAGTCATTTGGCTAAACTAACATTACCCTGATACCAAACCAGATAAAACATTACAAGAAAAGAAAATTACAAATAAAAATCTCCAGTAAACATGCATTCCCAAATTCTCATTGAATTTTTCAAGAGACTGAATCCCATGATGTTTGAAAAGGATAGTACATTATAGGCCAATGGCATTTTCCACCAAGCATTCACAAGTCATATAGCATTTGAAAGTCAATTATCAAAACTCTCCCTTTAAGCCATGTCAAAAATGAAAAATCACTTGATCATCTCAATAGATGCACCAAAAGCCTTTTAGGAAATCTCATATGGATTCCATAGGAAAACTCTCAGTGAAGTGAGAATAGAAGGACCTTCCTCAACTTGATAAAAGCCAAACCAAACTCGTTGCCTTCCAGTCAATTCCAACTCACAGCGAACCTGTAGGACACAGTAGAACTGCCCCATAGAATTTCCAAGGAGCATGTGGTGGATTTGAACTGCTGACCTTTGGGTTAGCAGCCACACCACTTAAGAACTATGCCACCAGAGTTTCCTGGTAGTCTGTACCAGGATAAACAAAATCTACTTGATAAAAACTTGATAAAGGACATCTACAAAAAACAAAAACAAAAACTACCACTTACATCATACTTAATGTAGAAAGATCAAATGCTTTCCTCCTAACTTAAAAAAAAAGACAAGGATGTCCGTTCTCACCTCCTGAATGCTACATCTGCTGTTGGCTCCAGAAAGTGCAATAGAAGTGCAATAAGGAAGGAAAAATAAATGAAAGGGATGCAAAATACAGCTGTTTATCTACAGATGACATAATCACCTTTGTAGAAAATCTGATGGAATCTGAAAAACACTGCCAAATTAGTGAGTTTACCAAGGTTGTAGGACATAAGCACAACATAGAAAAATCAATTATATTTCTACACACTAGTGAAGAGCAATTATAAA
Organism: Loxodonta africana; assembly: GCF_030014295.1. Lineage (NCBI taxonomy): Eukaryota > Metazoa > Chordata > Mammalia > Proboscidea > Elephantidae > Loxodonta > Loxodonta africana. The sequence goes on from NC_087344.1 coordinate 20,923,123, forward strand.
ATAAAATTTTAAAACACCATTTACAATATCATAAGCATAGAATATATTTAGGGATGAAACTGGCAAAAGACGTGCAAGACATGTACATGAGAGAGTACAAAGTTTTGCTGAAAGAAATTAAAAGAGATCTAAATAACTGGGGAAATACACTGTGCTCCTGTTTGGGAAGGCTCAAAATTATTAAGATGTCAATATTCCCCCAAACAATTTCTGAACTGTGTGAAATCCCAGTTAGAATCCCAGCAGACCTGTGTTTGTAAATCAACAAGTTCATTCTAAAGTTCATACAGAAATAGAAAGGAGCAAAAATCAAGGAGATGCTGAAAAGAACATTAAATTAGGAGGAATACTGCTACCCAATTTCAAGTCTAATAATAAAAATAGAATAATCAAGATCATGTGATATTCTCATAAACACATACAGACCAATGGAATACATTAAAAATTCCAGAATAGACCCACACAACTTATTTCTGATGAATCAAGGGAGAAAAAATTGTCTTTTCAGTATGGTGCTGCAACAGTTGAATATTTATATGTGACAAGAATACCTTTGATCCACACCTTGCAGTACATACACGTAAATATTAACTCAAAATTTATAATAAAGCAGAAACCACAACCTAAACTGTAAAACTACATGAAGAAAGCATGTGACTCTGGATTTCTTGGTACCGCAGGAAAGCACAATGCACAAAAGAAAACAAGGTAGTATGTTGGAGTTCATAAAAATTGAAGACTTCAGTCCAAACCCTTCAGTAAATAACCGTGGTTCAGGCTGATGGAAATAGTGTGAATGGGGACCGTGCTATGACAGATATAAATTTCTCCCTTCTGTCTTGAAGAGGGTAGGAAGAAAATGGGAAAAGGAAGGAAGGAGAAGGACAAAGAAGGGATGGAACATTCAGAATTCATTAATTTGTATTTCTGCAGTTCTTGTGCTTATGGTAGAGAACTCTCAGGGGGATGAAAGAGAAACACACAATCACATACACCTACACACACACTCTCATGTACACACTCACACATACAACAATGAACTTACTGAGGACATCTCCATTCGTTTTTTGGCCCGAGCCAAAAAGAGAGTCGATGTATTTCTGGTCCTCCTGCCAACTTTTTTTTTTTTTTGCCAAAGGCAGAGGGGGAAAAACCCGCCCAGCACCAGGTCCCTATCACTATAGACACTGGCCTTAGGGAAACTAAAACACTCAGCATAATCCAGACTGCACACAGTGGGTAAATGCAGCAGAAATAGGATCAGATACACCAGAGAGAACGACATGGCAGGGTCTGTCCTGCTTAAAGACACAGCCCTGTTTCTAAAGGGAGCCCAGGAGATCAAGGAGCTGGGGGTGATAGTAGACTCATTCCTCGGCTGGGAAGATTTCTTCCTGTGTAGGCACAGGATAAGCCCACTATAGTCCCTCCCTCATCCTGTGGAAATACAGGGAGACATGTGCCAGGCTGAGGCCCAGAAGAAGGGCATAGCTAGAAGAAGCTATGAACAGAAAGGGGAGATTTCTACAGGCTTCATGGTGCTGAGACTTCACCCTCCTGACACAATGATCACAGCAGCTTCAACTCCCCTTCTTTTCCCTGCTTCACTCAGTCCCCTTTAGGAGCTCTGGGGATAACCCTGCCCTGAGGCTCTGCACCTGTACCCCACACACACACCTGGTGAAAAACAACGTGAAAAACATGTTTTGTGACTCTCCTTTTCCTTTAACCTCTAGGATTCCATCAGGTTCTATGGTCAACAAGGCTTCGGGGACCACCTCATCCTGAGACAGATGGTTCTGCAAATCTCTGCATGTCCCTGCAAGGAGCTGGGGTGATTGTGACAGAACACATCTCTGAGGGATTTGTCAGGGTTAGAAGGAGTCGGTGTTTTAATCAGCAACTGGCCTTGTAGCGTAATTGCATCTGATGCTTTGGCATAAACCATTGATGGTGATGACCTGTGCATCCACAGAAAGCACTCACCACCATGTCAGAGCAACACTCACAGGTCCACATACCCTCCTGGCAGAAAGGGGTGTCATGATTACAGTGCAGTAGCATATGTCCCAGGGAAGAACAGAGGCAGCCCCTTGCACCAAATTGACCTACCTCTTCCTCAGTCTGGTGACAAGTGCTGTGTGCCCACTGACCTGGGCTCCCTGATAATTCTGGCACCATGTCCTCATTTTTTTTTACTTGGTTTAACATGTCCCAACTAAGAGGAACCCTACTCTTGACCCACATCTCTCTCCTCTTTTCATGCCACTTTCCCTCCCCTCGGTTTCTTTATGTGAATACTCTTTCTTTGGCACTCCAAGTCTGGAAGCCTGATGCAGAGGAGGAAGAACAGCCTATATTTCAAGGAAAGTGTCTCCAGAAGATGCTTATAACAGACAATGCAGCTCATTAAATTCTTCTCATGGTACATCCAGATTTACAATGGGGCACATCGATTTCTAGTTGAAATGTGTCATTGTTTCAAAGCCATGGCGGATTTTTGCCCATTTTTATTCTATAGGTTCCTGTAAGAGCACAACTGTTTATTGTTCAACACTGTATGTCCTCAGAGGGTGTCAGAAGTGGCTGAGCTGGGATCAAAGTTCATTTTTAGATGATTTCAGGTGGTTGTGCAAGCACCAGTGTATACAGACACATGTCATCATTTAACTTGCTTTGAGCAACATTTTTTCTTCTGTAAGCCTATAAATACTCCTACCTTCCTTCAAAACTCAGATCAAATGACTCCTTATTTTTGTAGACTTCCCTGGCTTCATCTATCATTCACTGAATTATTCCTCTTCCCTCCTTCCCAAAATACCTGTTGGATTCCTAACCCCTGTATCTTTTGGATGTAATCCTGTTTGTAAATAAAGTTTTCTTTGTATGTTAATGAGACCATTTGGATGTAGGGTATGTCCAAAATTCAATCACTTCTGAGTTATAAGGGGCCACATAGAGAAGGAAGCATTAATGGGCGAAAAATAGCTACCATGTGAAGATCATCAAGGAACTCAGGAATTCAGGGGCAGATGCTGAAAGAGACAAGGATCTTCCCCTAGAACCAACAGAGAGAGAGCCTTCCTCTAGAGCTCACACCCTAAGTTCAGACGTCTAGCATCCTAAACTGTGAGAAAATAAGTTTCTGTTCTTTGAGAACATTCACTTGTGGCATTTCCATTAAAGCAGCACTAGGAAACTACACCACCATTCCAGGCAAAATCATGCGCTCTATCATCTCGTTATTCAAAACATCAGATATTACATCACCGATCATACTGTACTGAGATGATTTGATTATCTGCTTATTTTCCCCATGAAACTAAGTTCTTTCATGATCAGACCAAGTTATCTTTATAAATACGGTCTTACATCACAGGTTGTCTTTGGCAAATGCCAGTGGATGCTGTTTCTTACCACCATAGTGCCTGTTTCTACAGAAGAGGATCTTACTTCATTCATTATTAGTCTCTTCCACTGAACTCTGGTTTCCGAAAAAAGCTAGAACCAGTTCTGTGCCCAGATCACCACTATAACCATGGTGTCCAACACACACACACACACACACACACACACAAAACCCTACCACATTTAAGTAGATTTCAACTCCTAGTGACCCTGTAGGACAGAGTAGAAATGCCCCACAGGGTTTCCAAAACCATAAATCTTTATGGAAGCAGGCTGCCACATCTTTCCCCTATGGAGCGGCTGCTGGCTTTGAACCACCTACCTTTCCTGTGGAAGCTGACTGCTTAATCACTGCCCTATGAGGGCTCTTAGTGTCCAAAACAGTGATCAACAAACATTGTTGAATGAATGAATGATGGACTGGGACTCGTCCATGAAAGCCTTGATGTGATGGCAAATCTAAGATGGGAGTAGTCGATGGACTACGAGCCATTACTGAGAGAAAACAGGTTGTACAGGAAGGAATTATTCAGGAGAAACAAGCAGAGAGAGAGAGACAGTTGGTGGGCAACAGAAAAAACCTGACCAAGTTTCTGGATTAATCAGGTCAAAGAGATCAAAAGATATCCTCCTCTAAGTCTCATCTTTATCTACTTGTCCTAAGCATGCCAGCCTGGCCATGTCTCAACAAGGCTTACTTTCAGTGGGACATTTCCCATTAAGGGCATTACTGAGTCCACCAAAGTTGACCCGCATGTCCTTAAATGGTAGCTTCTCTAATTACTTGAAGTGGTGATGGACATTGCTTTGGTAGCAATGCTGTGAACTACATAATAACTCAAAACATTCTAGGTTTGTCTGAGTGATGTGGCATTGCAGAGGTGAAAATAATTTATTCCTGAGTGAAGTGTATTCCTCCTCCTGGTCTTTAGGTCATCCTCCTTGTTCACCTCCTTCACTTCACCAATATTTTTTAGAGACTGAAAATGAGCTAAGCAGAATGCCTTACCCCTGCCCTTCAACTGGGGAAAGGCTACCCACAGGCCACTCTATTCCAACTCATGCAACTAAGCCTCCAATGAATGCTGTGTAATGACCACCATTTTCTCCCTACAGAGTTTGACTCCAGTGTGCTACCAACCAAATGCTGCTCTATAGTTTAGGCTACTTGAGTACTCATCAAGACCCCCTATTTTTTAACCTATGCAGATCCTCTAGATTGTGTCATACACGAAATTCTTGTCTAGACATTTGAGAACAATCATATCTTTGTGCTTCCTGCCATGGCTTGCTGCTTTCAGCCCCATCACCTCTTACATTTCTTCTGGGAAAAGTCTCCTTAGTGACTCTGCGGTCTGTTTGGGATCCCACCTCCACCTGAACCCCACAATGCCTGGTTTGGGGAGTATAGTGATATTTTGCTGGGGCTATTTTCATTTTTGTTTTTTAATTGTGGTTTTGGCAAAGAACATTGACTATATCACAGACTGCCTGAAAAACAAACAAATCCATCTTAGAAGAAATACAACCAGAATGTTCCTTAGAAGGGAGGAGGGTGAGACTTAGGCTCAATTACTTTAGGCGTGCCATTAGGAAAGACCAATTGCTAGAAAAAAACATCGTAGTTGGTAAAGTAGAGGGTCAGTAAAAACAAGGATAAGCCTCCCTGAGATGGATTGACACATTACTCTCAACAATGGTCTCAAACATATCAAAGATCATGTATATAGTACAGCACTAGGGAAGATTTTGTTCTGCTATAGATTTTTTTTTTTTTTTGACCTGGAGCCAATGAAATAGCAGCTAACAACAACAACAGCAATAACATCTTCACGTTCCTAGCTCGAATAAGATCAATTAATACAACTATTATTCAAATCTTAAAGGTACAAAGTATAATTTCTTGAAGAATTATCTGTAAAATTGCCCAGGATTGATGAACTGTGGAAAGATCAGATGAAATCATTGTTATTGCTTTCAGAAGCTAAACAAAACAATGATTTCTTGCAAGACAAATCACCAAAAAAAAAAAAAAGAGAAGAGACAAGAGGGAAAGGGAATGATATCTATAAAGAGATGGCTGAAATCTGTAACCTCGAGTGTTTACATTGTATCTAAACATAATAAGGACTTAGACCATTAATAATTAAGATTTTTTATGGTCTATGGGGGAAACCTTGATGGTGTAGTGGTTAAGAGCTACACCTGCTAACCAAAAGGTCGGCAATTCAAATCCACCAGGTGCTCCTTGAAAACTCTATGGGTTAGTTCTACTCTGTCCTGTAGGGCTGCTATGAATGGGAATCGATGGCAATGGGTTTGTTTGTTTTGGTTTTTTTTTTTTTTTTTTTGGGTTTATGGAGGATAATCAAATATAAACTTAAAAAGTCAATCCATTAAATCATTCAGTGTACTCACTCTAATGTTTCATGAATAATTACACCCAAATTAAAACACGCACAGACACACACACATAACTATAGCATATATGAACCCGATTCTTCCTATGGGCAATTGTCTTAGTCATCTAACTAAAACCAAAACCCACTGCTCTTGAGTTGATTCTGGCTCATAATGACCCTTTAGGATACAGTAGAGCTGCCCCACAGAGTTTCCAAGGAGCCTCTAGTGGATTTGAACTGCCAACCTTTTGGTTAGCAGCCACAGCTTTTCCTCACTAGGCCACCAGGGTTTCCCTTAGTCATCTACTGCTGCTCTGACAGAAATACCACAAGTGGGTGGTTTTAACAAAGAGAACGTTATTTTCTCACAGTTTAGCAGGCTACAAGTACAAATCTAGGGCATCAGCTCCAGGGAAAGGCTTTTTGTCTCTGTCTGCTCTGGAGGAAGGCCCTTGCCATCAATCATTCCATGGTCAAGAAGCTTCTCCACACAGAGCCCCAGATCTAAAGTATGCGTTCTGTTCCTGGCACTGCTTTCTTGGTGGTATGAGGTCCCCCTGTCTATCTGCTACATTCTCTCTTTTATATTTCAAAAGAGATTGGCTTAAGACACGATCTAGAGATGGGGCCAAGATGGCAGAGTAGTTAGACAGTTCCTGTGGTCCCTCTTACACCAAAGACCCAACAAAAACAAGTGAATTGATTATATACGACAATCTAGAAGCCCTGCCTCCACGTGTCTGTCAGTTTGTCGTACTGTGGGAATTGATGGAATATCAATTGAGATGTTTCAACAAACAGATGCAGCGCTGGATGTGCTCACTTGTCTATGCCAAGAAATACGGAAGACAGCTTCCTGGCCAACTGACTGGAAGAGATCCATATTTATGCCTATTCCCAAGAAAGGTGATCCAACCGAATGTGGAAGTTATAGAACAATACCGTTAATATCACATACAAGCAAAATTTTGCTGAAGATCATTCAAAAATGGCTACAGCAGTATGTCAACAGGGAACTGCCAGAAATTCAGGCCGGTTTCAGAAGAGGATGTGGAACCAGGGATATCACTGCTGATGTCAGATGGATCCTGGCTGAAAGCAGAGAATACCAGAAGGATGTTTACCTGTGTTTTACTGACTATGCAAAGACATTCGACTGTGTGGATCATAACAAACTATGGATAACACTGCGAAGAATGGGGATCCCAGAACACTTAATTGTGCTCATAAGGAACCTTTACATAGATCAAGAGGCAGTTGTTTGGACAGAATGAGGAGATACTGACCGCTTTAAAGTCAGGAAAGGTGTGCGTCAGGGTTGTATTCTTTCACCATACCTATTTAATCTGTATGCTGAACAAATAATCCAAGAAGCTGGACTATATGAAGAAGAACAGGACATCAGGATTGGAGGAAGACTCATTAACAACCTGTGTTATGCAGATGACACAACCTTGCTTGCTGAAAGTGAAGAGAACTTGAAGCACTTACTAATGAAAATCAGAGACCACAGCCTTCAGTATGGATTACACCTCAACATAAAGAAAACGAAAATCCTCACAACTGGACCAATGAGCAACATCATGATAAACGGAGAAAAGCTTGAAGTTGTCAAGGATTTCATTTCACTTGGATCCACAATCAACAGCCATGCAAGCAGCAGTCAAGAAATCAAAAGACGCATTGCATTGGGTAAATCTGATGCAAAGGACCTCTTCAAAGTGTTGAAGAGCAAAGATGTCACCCTGAAGACTAAGGTGCGCCTGACCCAAGCCATGGTATTTTCAATCACATCATATGCATGTGAAAGCTGGACAATGAATAAGGAAGACTGAATAAGAATTAACACCTTTGAATTGTGGTGTTGGTGAAGGATAGTGAATATACCATGGACCGCCAAAAGTACAAACAAATCTGTCTTGGAAGAAGTACAGCCAGAATGCTCCTTAGAGGCAAGGATGGCGAGACTGCGTCTTACATACTTTGGACATGTTGTCAGGAGGTATCAGTCCCTGGAGAAGGACATCATGCTTGGCAGAGTACAGGGTCAGAGGGAAGAGGAAGACCCTCAACAAGGTGGATTGACACAGTGGCTGCAACGAGCTCCAGCATAACAACGATTGTAAGGATGGCGCAGGACTGGGCAGTGTTTCGTTCTGTTGTGCACAGGGTCGCTATGAGTCGGAACCAACTCAACGGCACCTGACAACAACAACAGAAGCCCTGAACATCAAAGGTAAACTTGAGGAACTGGACTGAGTGGCAGGCAGTGGGAGAGGCATCTCAGAAGCAATGAGGTGTTGCCAGACCTGACCTGGTCAGAACTGGCACCCTGCAGGCTGGATCACCTGGCATGTGCAGTGAGGCAAGCAGTGGTCCACGGGACACATTTTCCACATCGGGAGAGACTGAGCAGTGGAGAGTTTACTCAAGCCTTCAGAGCCAGTGAAAAGCGATACCCAATAGGCAAAAGATAAGTATATGAGTCCAACGTACCACATGGCTCAAAAAACACCCCCTTTGGGAACAACCTCTCTCCCATTTACCTGTACCCTCCATGCTCTGCTGGTGATTGCCAACTCCCCTGGGCCAGAAGTAGGACCCATCGTTTGCCCTGAGCCATTCTCCCATCTATGGAAAGGAAACAAATTAACATGAAAAAAATAATCTGCCAGCTCCCCTAAGCCTGGAACTCAAGGAAAGCATGGTCCCTTTGCCTAGGCACAGGCATAAGGGGTACACGGACTTTGAATTCCTTTCACTCCTGCAGTCTTGCATGAGCTATTTTAACAGCATAGGCCCTCATTACCACAGTACAACAGGATATATACCTGAGGCCTATTTTCAGCTGTATCAGCTATAAAGTGGGATGGCAGATCTGTGACATTAAGAATGGTCCTCCACTTGAGACTATGTTGGCATCTCCTGCCTGGAGGGGAGATGAGAGGGTGGAGGGGGTTAGAAGCTGGTGAAAAGGACACGAAAAGAGAGAGTGGAGGGAGAGAGCAGGCTGTCTTAGTAGGGGGAGAGTAACTGGGGGTGTGTAGCAAGGTGTATATGGGTTTTTGTGTGAGAGACTGACTTGATTTGTAAATTTTCACTTAAAGCACCATAAAAATTATTTAAAAAAAAAAAAAAGAATGGTCCTCACCTACCCACATCAGGGGCCTGAGGACTAGTGGCTCTACACACACCACCTAGCCTCCTGTGACAACGGTCCAGGAATAAGTTGTGCCTTCCAGTCCTTATGCCAACAGCATTGGGTACCCATAGTCCAGCTACAAAACCCACCCACCTACGTGCTCTAGGGAAGAGGGACACGCTTTCCTCCCACACACTCAGAGGCAGCTGTCAGCCCCCTATCTTGCTTAGTGCATGACCCCACACTGCAGCCAGGTGCCTGTGCCTACTCCAATAAAATCTGCCCATCTAGATCTGTACGTGAGAGCATGAACCACACACTTCGCGACTGACTACCTGGACACCTGAGCTGAATCCATACAGGAAAGGTAAATTAACTCCTGGGCTCTTATACCTAATAATAGTTCTAACCACCTGGTGACACGATGTGACCTTCAAAGGTGCCAATAATCAAATTAGCTCACATGACCAGCCTATTTTGGTAGATCAAAAACAAAGCAAAAAGCTAGGACACAGTAAGCAACCATAAAATAATAGAATAACTTATTAATAGCTTGGAGACAACAGTCAATATCAAATCAATATCAAATATTAAGTTTTAATACCATAGATATACCATATATCCAGTATATATAAATATATACAGTATAACTAGTAAGCACAGCATGCACAGACTTACGGTAACCAAGGTACTCATGGGCTTAACTGTGTTTGTTTACCAATCTGTAGTGAACAATTTCACATGCAATTCACCATACAGGTAACAACAACAAAGAAGATATTTAAGATCCATAACTACCATTATGAAAAATTAAATTGACACCTTATTATCAAGACCTAAATAATTATCTTCAGCATCTATAAAAATTTTATTTCAAAAGCCTTGTTTTGTTCTTGTTAGGTGGCATCAAATCAATAATGATTCAAGCAACCAACTGAGGTCTGCAGAACTTTGGAACTGAATCAAGGTGGGATTTACCTCAATGCTATAACTTTCATCTAGACAGATTCTGTCTCTGAGATCCTATGAATGGGATATTATTGCTGATGTCAGATGGGTCCTCCCTGAAAGCAGAGAATACCAGAAAGACCTCTACCTGTGTTTTACAGACTGCACAAAGGCATTCAACTGTGTGGACCATAACAAATTATGGCTAATATTTGGAAGAATGGGAATTCCAGAACACTTAACTGCTTATGAAGAGCCTGTATTAGATCAAGAGGCAGTCATTCAAACAGGACAAGGGGATACTTCATGGTTTAAAGTCAGGAAAGGTGTGTGACAGGGTTGTATCCTTTCACCATACCTATTCAATCTCTATGCTGAGCAAATAATACCAGAAGTTGGACTACAGGAAGAAGAATAGAGCATTAGGATTGGAGGAAGTCTCATTAACAACCTGTATAATCCAGATGACACAACCATGCTTGCTGAAAGTGAACAGGACTTGAAACCCCTACTGATGAAGATCAAAGACCACAGCCTTCAATATGGATTACACCTCAACGGAAAGAAAACAAAATCCTCACAGGACCAATAAACAACATTATGATAAATGGAGAAAAGGTTGAGGTTGTCAAGGATTTCATTTTACTTGGATCCACAATCAACACCCACGGAAGCAGCAGTCAGGAAATCAAGACTCATTGCATTGGGAAAATGGGCTGCAAAACACCTCTTTAAAGTGTTAAAAGCAAAGATACCACTTTAGGGACTTAGGCGTGCCTGAACCAAGCCATGGTGTTTTCAGTTTCCTCATATGCATGCAAAAGGTGGACGATGAATAAGGACAACTGAGGAAGAACTGATACCTTTGAATTGTGGCCTTGGCAAAGAATACTAAATATATATACCATGGACTGCCAAAAGAAGGAACAAATCTGTCTCAGAAGAACTACAGCCAGAATGCTCCTTAAAAGCAAGGATGGCGAGAGTACATCTCACATACTTTGGCCATATTATCATGAGGTACCAGTCCCTAGAGAAGGACAGCATGCTTGGTAAAGTAGAGGGTAAGCAAAAAAAAAAAAAGAGGAAGCCCAAGAAAGAAGTGGATTGACAGAGTGGCTGCAACAATGGGCCCAAGCATAGCAAGGACTGGGCAGTGTTTCATTCTGTTTTGCATATGGTCGTTTTGGGTGGGAACATACTCGATGGCACCTAAGAACGACGACATAAGTGGGAGGTGCATCAATGCATCGAAAAATGTTCTTACTCTCCTAAGAACCCAAGTAAGCAGTGCACACTCATCTTTAGAAACCATTTTGGAAAGGTGTGTGTGTATCACAAAACATGATCTAGTTTTTATGGGAGCTGGAAGTCAAATAGTAAGCACGTCTTTTTTTTTTTTTTTCTAAACCCTTGTTGTTGTTTTTGTTAGGTGCCCTCAAGTTGGTTCCAATCCATAGTGACCTTATGCACAACAGAACAAAAAACTGCCCAGTCCTGCAGCACCCTTACAAATGTTGTTATGCTTGAGCTCATTGTTGCAGCCACTGTGTCAATCCACCTTATTGAGGGTCTTCCTCTTTTCCGCTGACCCTGTACTTTACCAAGCATGATGTCCTTCTCCAGGGACTGATACCTCCTGACAACATGTTCAAAGTATGTAAGATGCAGTCTTGAAATCCTTGCTTCTAGGGAGCATTCTGGTTGTACTTCTTCCAAGACAGATTTGTTCATTCTTTTGGCAGTCCATGGTATATTCACTATTCTTCGCCAACACCACAATTCAAAGGTGTTAATTCTTATTCAGTCTTCCTTATTCATTGTACAGCTTTTACAAGCATATGATGTGATTGAAAATACCATGGCTTGGGTCAGGCACACCTTAGTTTTCAAGGTGACATCTTTGTTCTTCAAAACTTTCAAGAGGTCCTTTACATCAGATTTACCCAATGCAATGCGTCTTTTGATTTCTTGACTGCTGCTTCCATGGTTGTTGATTGTGAAGCCAAGTGAAATGAAATCCTTGACAACTTCAAGCTTTTCTCTGCTTATCATGGTGTTGCTCATTGGTCCAGTTGTGAGGATTTTTGTTTTCTTTATGTTGAGGTGTAATCCATACTGAAGGCTGTGGTCTCTGATTTTCATTAGTAAATGCTTCAAGTCCTTTTCACTTCTGGCAAGCAAGGTTGTGTCATCTGCATAACACAGGTTGTTAATGAGTCTTCCTCCAATCCTGATGTCCTGTTCTTCTTCATATAGTCTAGCTTCTCAGACTATGTGCTCAGCATACAGACTGAATAGGTATGGTGAAAGAATACAACCCTGACACACACCTTTCCTGCCTTTAAACCAATCAGTAACCCCTTGTTCTGTCTGAACAACTGCCTCTTGATCTATGGAAAGTTTCTTCATGAGCACATTCAAGTGTTCTGGGATTCCCATTCTTCTCAATGTTGTGCACAATTTGTTATGATCCACACAGTCTAATGCCTTTGCATAGTCAATAAAACAGGTAAACATCCTTCTGGTATTCTCTGCTTTCAGCCAGGATCCATCTGACATCAGCAGTGATATCCCTAGTTCCACGTCCTCTTCTGAAACCGCCCTGAATTTCTGGCAGTTCCCTGCCGATATACTGCTGCAGCCGTTTTTGAATGAGCTTCAGCAAAATTTTGCTCGCGTGTGATATTAATGATATTGTTGTATAATTTCCACATTCAGTTGGATCACCTTTCTTGGGAATAGGCATAAATATGGATCTCTTCCAGTCAGTTGGCCAGGAAGCTGTCTTCCATATTTCTTGGCATAGACGGGTGAGCGCTGCCAGCACTCCATCCATTTGTTGAAACATCTCAATTGATGTTGCACCAATTCCTGGAGCCTCGTTTTTCACCAGTGCCTTCAGAGCAGCTTGGACTTCTTCCTTCAGTACCATCGGGTCCTGATCATAGGCTACCTCTCGACATGGTTGAACATCGACTAATTCTTTTTGGTATAATGACTCTCTGTATTTCTTCCATCATCTTTTGATGCTTCCTGAATCATTTAGTATTTTCCCCATGGAATCCTTCACTATTGCAACTCGAGTCTTCAATTTTTTCTTGAGTTCTTTCGGCTTGAGAAATGCCGAGCTTGTTCTTCCCTTTTGGTTTTCCATCTCCAGCTCTTTGCACATGTCATTATAATACTTTACTTTGTCTTCTTGAGACAACCTTTGAAATCTTCTGTTCAGTTCTTTTACTTCATCAATTCTTCCTTTTGATTTAGCTCCTTGACATCTGAGAGCAAGTTTCAGAGCCGCCTGTGAGTTCCATCTTGGTCTTTTCTTTCTTTCCTGTCTTTCCAATGACCTCTTGCTTTTTTCATGCATGATGTCCTTGATATCATTCCACAACTTGTCTGGTCTTCAGTCACCAGTGTTCAAGGCATCAAATCTATCCTTCAGATGGTCTCTAAATTCAGGTGAGATATACTCAAGGGCATATTTTGGCTCTCAGGGATTTGCTCAGATTTTCTTCAGTTTCAGCTTGAACTTGCAGATGAGCAGTTGATGGTCTGCTCCACAGTCAGCCCCTGGCCTTGTTCTGACTGATGATATTGAGCTCTTCCGACATCTCTTTCCATAGATGTAGTCAATTTGATTTCTGTGTGTTCCATCTGGTGAGGTCCATGTGTATAGTCGCTGTTTATATTGGTGAAAGAAGGTATGTGCAATGAAGAAGTCATTGGTCTTGAAAATTCTATCATTCGATCTCTGGCACTGTTTCTATCACCAAGGCCATATTATCCAACTACTGATCCTTCTTCTTTGTTTCCAACTTTTGCATTCCAATCACCAGTAATTATCAATGCATCTTGATTACATGTTCGATCAATTTCAGACTGCAGCAGCTGATAAAAATCTTCTATAAAGTGCTAAAAAGCAAAGATGCCAGTTTAAGGACTAAGGTGCACCTTACCGAGTCATGCTGTTTTTAGTCACCTCATATGCATGTGAGAGCTGGAAAACACATAAGACTGAAGAACTGATGCCTTTGAATTATGGGATTGGCAAATAATATTGAATGTACCATGATTTTCAGTGGAATGAACAATTGTCTTGGAAGAAGTGCAGCCAGAATGCTCATTAGAAGAGATAATACCAAGACTTTGCATTGGTACTTTTGACATGTTATCAGGAGGGATCAGTCCCTGGTGAAGGCAGTCATGCTTAGAAAACTAGAGGGTTTTCAAAAAAGAGGAAGTTGCTCAATAAAATGGATTAACACAGTGGATGCAACAATGGGATCCAGCATAGCAATGACTGTGAGGATTATACAGCACTGGGCAGTGTTTTCTTCTGTTGTACATCAGATTGCCATGAGTCAGAGCCAACTCAATGACACCTAACAACAACAACAACAGAGATTAGGATTTTTGACATGTCAAACTTGATATATCTATTAAACTTTCATGTGGAGAATCTATGAATTTGGAGTGATCTTGTTTGGAGACATGCATTATGGAAACTCCAGGCTAGACTAAAAAAAAAAAAAATTTTTTTTTTTTTTAGGCTAGACATATAATTTTAAATCCTTGAGACAATATAACATCACCTAAGATTTAAGCTAATTTAAATTTATTCATTCAACAAAAATTTCTTTCACTTTTCTTCTGTTTCAGAGATTTTTTTAGGCAGAGGAGATATTAAGATTTAAGAAGACAAGGCAGCAGCCTCCATGGTATTTTCTATTTAGGTCTTTTGGAAAAGTACAATTCTTGTTTGATTTACCATCAAGAATTGATATCTTTGAACTGAGGTGTTGGTGAAGTACATTGAATATACCATGGATTGCTAAAAGAATGAACAAAGCTGTCTTGGAAGAAGTACAACCAGAATGCTCCTTAGAAGCAAGGATGGTGAGACAACGTGTCACATACTTTGGACATGTTATCAGGTGGGATCAGTCCCAGGAGAAGGACATCATGCTCAGTAAAGTAGAAGGTCAGCAAAAAAGAGGAAGACCTCAGTGACATAGATTGACACAGTGGCTACAACAACGGGCTCAAGCATAACAATGATTGTGAGGATAGTGCAGGATCCGGCATTGATTTCTTCAGTTGTACATAGGGTCGCTGTGAGTCAGAACCAACCTGATGGCACCTAACAACAACAAAAACATACAGAAAAAAAAGTACAAACTCTAATCTCATATAGTAATTGTGAGAATGCAGGATTGTATGGAATTTCATGTTATTGTTGTTGTTGTTAGGTGGCACCGAGACTATTCTGACTCACAGTGACTTTATGTACAACAGAACAAAACACTGCCCGGTTACTACTATAGAATTTCATCTTGCTAGTTTTGGAAACCCTGGTCGCATAGTGGTTAAGACCTATGGCTGGTAAGCAAAAGGTCGGCAGCTTGAATCCACCAAGTGTCCCTTGGAAATTCTATGGGGCAGTTCTAAGTTCTACTCTGAATTGGAATCAACTAGACAGCAAAGGGTAGTATAGAATTTCATGTTACTACTATAGAATTTTGGTGGTGTCCCGAGATGCCTGACAAAGTAAGTTTAGAATAGAAGAGATGAGAATTCTTTAATTCAAAGATTTGGAAACATTTTCTAGTCAAGGCCCAGGTGGTAAATATGTCATGCTCTGCAGGACAGGTGTTCTCTGTGACAATGACACAGCTCTGCTTTTCCGGCAGGAAAGCAGCCATGGATAACACATACACCAATGTGCATGGCTGAGTTCCAATAAAACTTTATTTACCAAAACAGGTAAAGGGCCAGGTTAGGTGCTCCAACTATAATGTGCATTTTGAAGGTAGTACTGATGAAAGAGTGTCTTTAAAAAATGGTCAAAATCAACAAATGGTAATATGGGAGTTAGAGCTGATGGCCAGGATGATGAGCAGGTTCCCAGTGAAGGTAACCGGGCATGAGGACAGAAACAGCCCAAAGAGAATGAGCTGAATCTCTAACTTGCCTAAAAATCTGAAAAGAATAAATTCTAAACACATGTTTGATTTACTGATTCCACGTGGATGAAACACCTACCAGGATAGAAGCAAGGAACCATTCAATTTTCAGCAAACCAACAACACAGAAATGTTGTCTTTCATTGGAAGTGGAGGAATTAATAAAGTACTACCTTTGTCTACTTCAGTTCAGTTGGGGAGTGAGTTCTACACAGTAACATTGTATCATTTGCTGCCTCTTCTATCTGCAAACCTAAACACAGACTCAAAATGTACCCTCTCAAGGACAAGCAGGATCAGTATCACCTGGGAACTTCTTAAGAATGCTGTAGCCCAGACCCACCCAGACTTGCAGAATCAGAAACTGCATTTTTAACAAGCTTTTGGGATCTTCATTTGCTGATGCGGCAGGACTCAAAATGAGAAGAAACAGCTGAAAATACCCATTAATAATCTGAAAGTGGAACGCGTGAAGTATGAATCTAGGAAAATTGCAAGTTGTCAAAAAGGAAATGGAACTCATAAATATCAATATCCTGGAATATAGTGAGCTGAAATGGATTGGTACTGGGCATTTTGAATCAGATGATCATATGGTCCACGATGCTGAAAATGACAAATTGAAGAGGAATGGTGTAGCATTCATCATCAAAAAGAATATCTCAGGAACTATCTTGAAGTACAATGCTGCCAGCGATAGGATATTTTCCATACGCCTACAAGAAAGGCTAGCTAATACACAACTATTATGCAGATTTAAACACCAATCACAAAGGCCAAAGATGAAGAAATTGAAGATTTTTTCCAACTTCTGAGTTTGAAACTGATTGAACATCCAATCAAAATGCATTGATAGTTACTGGCAATTGGAATGCAGAAGTTGGAAACAAAGAAGGATTGGTAGTTGGAAAATATGGCTTGGTGATAAAAATGATTCCAGAGTTCAAACAACAGGATTTTGCAAGACCAAGGAATTATTCATTGCAAATACCTTTCCTCAACCACATAAATGGTGGCTAAACACGTGGACCTCACTGGATGGAACACACAGGAATCAAATTGACTACATCTGTGGGAAGAACTCAAAACCCAGTGCAACAGAAAAACTCAGTATCCTCAGTCAGAACAAGGTCAGGGACCTACTCTGCAACAATCAATTGCTCAGATACAAGCTCAAGTTGAAGTTGAAGAAAATTTCAACAAGTCCATAAGAGCTAAAGTACAACCTTGATATCTCGCCTAAATTTAGAGATCAACTCAAGAATAGATTTGATGCATTGAACACTAATGACCAGAGACTAGATGAATTCTGGAATGACTTCAAAGACATCATACATGAAGAAAGCAAGAGATCATTAAATAGACAGGAAAGAAAAGACCAAAGTGGATGTCAGAAGAGACTCTAAAAGTTGCTCTTGAATGTAGAGTAGCTAAAGCGAAAGACAGAAATGATTAAGTAAAAGAGTTGAAGAGAATATTTCAGACAGCAGCTTGAGAAGACACAGTAAAATATTATAATGAAATGTGCAAAGACCTGCATTTAGAAAATCAAAACAGAAGAACATGCTTGCCATTTCTCAAGCTGAAAGAACTGAAGAAAAAAGTCAAGCCTCAAGTTGCAATATTGAAGGATTTGAAGGAGAAAATATTGAGCAATGCAGGAAGCATCAAAAGAAGACGGAGGGAATACACAGTCACTGTACCAAAAAGAATTGGTCGACCTTCAACCATTCAGGAGGTAGCATGTGATCAAGAACCCATGGCACTGAAAGAAGAGGTTCGAACCACACTGAAGGCATTGACCAAAAAGAAGGCTTCAGAGATTTATGCAATACCAATTGGGATATTTCAACAAATGGATGTAGCACTGGAAGTGCTCGCTCATCTATGCGAAGAAATTTGGAAGGCAGCAACCTGACCAACCTATGGGAAGAGGTCCACATTTGCACCCATTCCAAAGAAAGGAGGCCGGATAAAATGCAGAAATTATTCAACAATATCATAAATATGACACACAGGTAAAATTTTCCTGTAGATTATTCAAAAGCGGTTACAACAGTACATTAACAATAGGCTCAAATATAGCAATGATTGTGAGGATGGCGAAGGATCAGTGTTTCCTTCGGTTGTACACAAGGTCGGTATGAGCTGAAATCGACTAAAGGCATCTAACAACAACAACAATCTTTCGGTAGGTATCACACTGCACTTCGCTGCTACACAAAATTTTGGCTGTTTGCTGTGCAGCAGAAAAATATAGCAGTCTAGTCCTCTAAAGGTTACCGCTTTGGAAACCCTATGGGGAAGTTCTACTCTGACCTACACTGTCAAGTATGAGTCAGAATCCACTCGATGACAATGGGTTTGGTTGTTTGTTTTATGTCAATTTTTAGACAAACTTTAAGTAATTCTACTGAAGTTAATTATGAGAAAATATTTCAAGAAATTCAACTGAAAAATATACCTATTGCTGTCAAATTGAATTGGACTCATAGTGACCCCGCTGTAGAGTGCAGAACCCTCCTATAGGGTTTTCAAGGTTGTAAATCTTTATAGAAGCAGATTTCTGCATCCTTCTCCCATGGAGTGGCTGGTTGGTTCAAATTGCCAACCTTTTGATTAACAGTCAAGCACTTTAACCACTGCACCACCAGGACTTCCTATCTTGTTTTAGGGTATTTTGTTTAAGATCTGAATTTTTGTACAGGCACATAAACACAGACTTTAAAACGTAACTAAAAACTAGTTAGAAAAAGTACAATGAAATATATCAAAATAAACTTCCACAATCAGGAAATAGTAAATAATAAAGATAAAAGGATAACTAATGAAATTAAAACAAGAAAGCTACAGATTTGATAACTCCAAGAGGCATTCTTTGGCAAAAGCAAACTTCGGACGAGTGTAATCTAAAAACTAATATGAGAAATCAGAATGCAGGGAATTAGTTTTGAGATAGTGGCTGTGATTATGCACGTGGAGAACATGTAATCATGTCTGTCTCGATGGGAAAAATTCTGAAAACCTCAAGATAGTTCTTTTCTTTTAGGGAAATATAACTAACCACAGTTGACTTAAAGAAAAGTAGAGCACATCCATAGTCTAGGAAATAACTGACTAATCAACAAAGACTTACCTCCAAACAAGGTCCTTGCTGGGAGTCTCTGTGGCACACGACATAGAAATTCCCACTAAAATTGTAAAGAATATAAGGATGCATGATATGGCCACTATCCAGTACAGTAGTCTGGAGTTTCATACTATGCAATAACACAAGAAAAATAAATTAGAGTCTTAATGTTGGAAAGGCAAAATGATCTCTTGCAGATGATGATTTATAATTGAAAGATGGTGGATATCAACTGAAAAGTTATTTAAAGTAATGACTTATTTTTTAGTTGTGTGTTTGGATAGCAATTAAATGAACTAAAATCATTAGGTTTCATATGTGCTGCACTGAGCAGGTAGGAAAGGACATTTGAATCAGAATACTAAAAAAATAGAAACAGGGTCTGGCATATTAGGGATACTCAGTATCTGACAACTCTATTCTACTCATTGAGAGCTATGTTCCTGGTATGAAAGACATTGCATCTTTTCATGCATTATGTCATTTCATCTTCCCCACAAACCTATGAAATAGGAAGTTTTATTATACTTCATGTAGAGATAGTATTTGCTTACAGTGAATATTTGTTGAATGAAGAAATGGACTCATAAATGAAGTCATGAACACACGAGATCGCACTTATGAAAAATGAGGGAATAAAATAAAGAGGAGAAGCTAGCTCTTGCTAACAAAATTAAAAAAAAAAAAAAAAACACTGTGGTTCCAGCTGATCAGGACACAAAGCCCTTCACTGAAATTGTGGATGAGAAAAACACAGAATGGGAGTTAAGAAAACATGAAATGCATGAATGGAACAACCCCACCCTAAAAGAATGGGCTTTCCTCTCTCTTTGCATTCTTCTTGTCTTCTGAGAGTTAAACCAAAGCCCTCTGCCATGAGCTGATTCTCACTCATGGTGACCCTATGTGTTTCTTATAGAGTAGAATTCCTCCATAGAGTTTTCTATTATGAAAGCAGATCACCAGGCCTTTCTTCCATGGAGTGCTAGGAGGGTTCAAACCATCAAACTTTAGGTTAGTTGTTATCGTTGTTACGTGCCATCAAGTTGGATTCAACTCATAGTGACCCTATGCGTAAGAGAACGAAACAGTGCCCGACCCTGTGCTATCCTCAAAATAGTTACTATGCTTGAGCTCATTGTTGCAGCCACCGTGTCACTCCATCTCGTTGAGGGTCTTCCTCTTTTTTGATGACCTTCTGCTCTACCAAGTATGATGTCCTTCTCCAGACACTGATCCCACCTGATGACAAGTCCAAAGTATATGAGATGTAGTCTCGGCATTCTTGCTTCTAAAGAGCATTCTGGTTGTAATTCTTCCAAGACAGATTTGTTCATTCTTTCAGCAGTCCATGGTATATTCAATATTCTTCACCAAAACCACAATTCGAAGGCCTCGATTCTTCTGTCTTCCTTATTCCTTGTCCAGCTTTCCCATGCACGAGGCAATTGAAAACAACATGGCTTGGGTCAGGCGCACGTTAGCCCTCAAGGTGACATCTTCATTTTTCAACACTTTAAAGACGTGTTTTGCCGCAGATTTTCGAATGCAATGTGTCTCTTGATTTCTTCACTGCTGCTTCCATGGGTGTTGATCATGCACCCAAGTAAAGTGAAATCCTTGACAAACTCAGTCTTTTCTCCATTTGGTATGATGTTGCTCATTGCTTCAGTTTTGAGGATTTTTGTTTTTTTTAGGTTGACGTGTAATCCTACTGAAGGCTGTGGTCTTTGATCTTCATTAATAAGTGCTTCAAGTCCTCTTCACTTTTAGCAAGCAAGGTTGTGTCATCCGTATAATGCAGGTTGTTCATGAGTCCTCCTCCAATCCTGATGCCCCATTCCTCTTCATCGAGTCCAGTTTTTCAGATTATATGCTCAGCACACATATTGTATAGGTATAGTGAAGGGATACAACCCTGACGCATACCTTTCCTGACTTTAAACCATTCAGTATCCCCTTATTCTGTTCAAACAACTGCCTCCCTTTCCATGTATAGATTCCTCATGAGCAAAATTAAGTGTTCTGGAATTCCTACTCTCTGCAAAGTCATCCATAATTTATTATGATCCACACAGTCGAATGCCTTAGCATAGTCAATAAAACACAAGTAAACATCTATCTGGTGTTCTATGGTTTCAGCCAGGATCCATTGGATGTAGTCGAGTGCAAACCTTTTGTACCGCCCAAGGACCTTTTTGGGAGTTACTGCTCAACAAATACCTCCCTCCATACTTTTGGCCCAGCATTTCACAAATTTTCTTTCATTCTTGCCCCCTAATGAGCCTTTAGAGGCATTTTCCCTCTTAATCACCAACCTACAACCTCTTGCAATTTTAATTCCACAAATATAGTGTATGCCTGTTTAGGTATTGTGGCCCTTTAGAAGGCCACAAACCATTGTAATGGCTCATATGTTTTCACACTCCCAAGAACCTATTTCTATCACCTAGGTGGTGGTATCACCCCCCTTGAGAATACATGGTCTAGGCACAGCAGTTATTTGTCTCTTTAAGCTTTTCTGGATTGCATCCTACAAGGTTACTTTCCTCCCTGGCTGCTTTTGGTGAGAACAGAAGGGTATGAGGTGGACCAGGCATGCTTATCTGGACCAGAGTGATGTCTATGGGACGCACAAGTGAGTTCATTTCCAACCTGGGAGTGGTGAGCTGCAGACAAAGGAAACAGGCTAGTATCCGCTGTTTCTAGGGCTTCAGCACTCGAAATACTATTCCTGCTCATCAAATAGTATTTTTCTAGTGTTCCTAACGTCTCAGACGGATTTAGCTTACAGGGAGGAAAAGAACCTAAACAGATAGGAATTTTGCTTGTCATTTAGTTCCCATGGTATAAATCTGGGCCAACATTTGAATCCACAACCACAGGGAGTGTTTACCTTAGAAAGAACATTTCTTTAAGTTTGGACCTCTACTCTGCAGAATGCCCCTGAGAAACGCTGCCTGAACCTCTTAGCTGGAGTTTCTCCACACTCAAAGGGAAGGAGGCATGCATTGGTTCAAGACTCATTGAAATCCTGTTGCCTTCACTCAGAGACATGGAGGTTCCACCCGAGCATATCCAGGCTCCCTGGGACATCCCATGAGCATCCCTACGACATCTCTTCTAGCCACTGAGGGTAGATCCAAGAAACAGGGGAATCACTGCAGGTGGAGAGACAAACAGAAAGCTAACTGATGGGTTTCACTGCAGATCTCTTGGGGCATCTCCCACTTCCACATGTGGCCACCCATCAATGATCTGTTGTCATTATAAAAGTGGGGGATAGAGATTATTTTTTTCTTATCCAATTCATATAAGACTGGTACATAAAATATTCAAAACTCCCCAGGAAATACAAAGTACTGGCCATTGCAGTCATTTGGTTTGGAGATCAAAGGATGCATAACAACTGGTTAATTAAAGCCATGAAACTCAGAGTAATAACAGAGTAACTGCAGTGCATCTCTCAGTCTGTCCTCCTAGGGAGTTAGGATATTCTTGCCCGTCATTTGGATATTGCTGTTTAGCCCCATCAAGGTTACTGCTTCAGAACACGTGAATACCTGGGCCAGGATATAATGTCCCTGTCTCCTCCCTTTTTCCCTAGAGTGACAGTTACTGTGTGTGATGCCTTTAGCCTCCACTAGGAATCATTTCAAGAATATTCAAATTCATGATTGGATTACTTGTAGGGAATTGGCTGAAGACATTGCTCATTATATTATAGTATACAGAGTAATTTTTTTATGAGGATCAGGGACACTTTTTTTTTTTAAGGAGGCAGGGTCATGCTTCCATTACAGAATTAGTATATATATAAATGTTATAGATACTGTGAATCTTATAACTGATGGTTGTAGCATAGATTCCCTACCCAACATACATATTCTCTTTTTTACTAACAGAAACCCAATTTTATAGGGAGTTGGTTAGATATGCCTTGGGTGGTACAAACAGTTGAGACCTAGGCTACTAAACAAAAAGTTGGCGGTTTGAATCCACTCAGATTCTCTTCAGAAGAAAGGCTGTCCATCTACATCTGAAAGGTCACAGCCATTGAAAACCCTACAGAGCAAAGATAATTGAACAGGTGACAACTGGTTACATATGCCTTGCTGAAGTACCACACTTCCACTTGTAATTATGGGTAGTCAGTGGTATAGAAGGGAAGGTTTGGGATGGGAATATTGGAATGCTCTTTAGAAACATTTCCCCTTTTCCGTCTTCTTCTTACCCCCAGTTTGTACATGACAACTGGAATCTAGAAGCCATCATATCTACAAAAACCACACATTCTGAATGGCAGAGCAGAAATATAGACTAGCGCTTGCACTCATGTTAACCTGGAGCTATTATGTTGGACCCTTCTTTTATGGAAGAGAAAATAAACTCCTATTGTGTTTAAAGCACTTTTAATTGAGTTTTTCCATTTATATAGCCAAATCTTATGCTAACACTACAAACACCGTCTTTTGTCTTCACTGGAATATACACAGCCAAACCAGGCACCTAATGCTGGCACCTGTGTGAGATATTATGATATGAATTTTGTTTACTTTGTCATTTCTCCCTTCATTTTATGTTTCCTTTCTTTTCTTTTGACCCAATGTTTCTCTTCTTCTGTACATTTAAAACATTTTCCTTTGTCTTATGTCATTGTGTAGACTTTCTAAAAATTCTTGTTGGAACGTATCATGTGAATGCTAAATAAATGGTGTTTTTCAAATGACACTAGACAATAGATTCTAGACATTGACACATTGTATCTGTCATACCACGAACTTCCTCTGAGGTCCTTGTACTCACTGTTGTGCTGATGAAGAAGCAGGTTCCTAGTATGTAAAGAATATTTATACAGTCCATCAGCTACTATGTGGAAAGGGCTGAATTAGAACTCACCCTTGTCTGATTCCAAGTCAGGGCCTTCCTCACTCAGCAGCGCTGCCTCCTGTAGTCAGTGCTTGACAAATAAGAGGAGGTGCTAAGGTTGAACCAGAGCAGAATCCTGAGAGCTGAACAGCCTGAGGGGAGAGTGAATATTTCTGCTCAAAGAGCAGATTGTTCTCTGAGATGGAAGCAAGAAGGAAAGTGAACCAGAGAGAATGGGCTCTGAGAAGCCCCTTCAGAGTAGGGACCTGGACGGTATAGAATTTGAATCAATACCATTTCACTATGTCATCACCCTGACTGTTCCCTAGAAGACATGGTTCATAAAAGCTTTCCTTCCCCTGCAATCCATTCCCACAGAACCCATGCCCACAGAACTCCGAGTTCTCTGGCTTCTCCATGGCATCACCCCACAGACCGGGCTACACTGGCCCTTTCTCCTTTGAACAATGGGTACAGGCTAGGCAGGGAGGTGGTTTCCAGTGCTGGGTCTCAGGAGTGGATGGACCTTTCAGCGGAGGACTACAAATGAGGGGGATCTTAGCCTGTGGCCGGTGTGTTGCAGTTGAGCAGCAGAAGGAGAATTTAAAGCTTTGGGGGCTCAGAGGCAGATTTCTCAGAAGTTCTCAAAAAATACATTGTTTAATTGTTACTCCATTCTCCAGGACTCCACTCCTTGGAGGCCATGGGACCATAAAGAAAGAAAACTTTACTGCCAGTTCGGTCCCATGGGTTCAGCTTTGGCACCAGATGCAGATTCCCTCACTGCCAATGGACCCAGCTGTCCTGAAAGAGAATTTCCCTACCCAAGAATATGACATCTCATGTACGGCACATCATAAGGACCACTGATGAAAACCTAAAAACAGATTTTTCCTTAGAACCTCCAGAAAGGAAGGCAGACGTCTTGATTTTTAGCTCAGTGGGACTCATTTTGGACATCTGTCTTCCAGAACTTAAAGATAATAAATTTATGTTCGTTTAGGTCACTAGTTTATGGTAATTTTTTATAGCAGCAATAGGAAACTAATAGGCATGGCAACCCCTAGACTGAGGTTTTTAGCTGGGTATATTGCAATCCCAAACGAAACCAGTGTTCTACTATTAAAAAAAAAAAAAAAAAAGTTGAGAATAGATATTGGAAAGGCAACTTAGCCATGTTTGCCACAAGAATAATTGGGCAAGATAATCCTATAGGGTCGCTATGAGTTGGAATCGACTCGAGGGCACTGGGTTTTTGTTTTTTTTTTTTTTACAAACAAGAATGAAGAGAAAAGGTTTGGTCTCCTCTTTATTACATGCACCATGAAGCTTTGCTTAGCCAGTGTGAAACTGGCTCAATCTAAATAGATATATCCATGCAGCAGAATGATCACAAGCAAATCCAGTACAGTCAGACGCTATTATATTCATTCTGTCCTACAGAGGGTCAGTATGAGTCTGAATGGACTCGTGGGCACCTAACAACAACAATAATAATTATATTGTAAAAGCAGCATCAAAATCAGTGAGAAAAGAAAAGATTTGGATATAAATGAGACTTACTAAGTTAATTGCTGGAAGCAAAAAAAAAAAAAAATTTCTGTCTTAAAGTGATAAAGTTGGAAGAAATATTTCAAATAGCATAAGATTTCTAGAAGAAACTATAGATTAACGCCCAAAGTGGAAGAACATTCCAAATGAAGAGCAGAACTTCTTAAAATATTTTTTCTTACCTTCAGCCTTCTCGAAATCCTCATGTACCAAAGCTGCTACCAGAAGCTTCCATCTTATCTCGACTTCCAACTCCAAATAGTCTCTTCCAAACCCAGATTCATTCTCTCTCTCCTCTGACTCTTTTATACTCTCTCTTAATTATTCTTCCCATTTTCCATATAATATAGGCTTCCCTGCTGATTGCTCAGCATCTCCACCATCTGTACAAAAAAGCACAGAAGTATAGGATTTGGCTGGGAAGAAATGCAGCCACTGTGAGAATGATTGCACGAGGGAAAGAGAGTGTGGATATAGATTCCTTTTTTACTTTTTCTGTTATATAACTTATTGAAACCCCAGCTTCATGGCAAAGTTTGATATCACTTCTATGGATTATTCATTTCTGAATTCTCATTTCGTTCAGCACGTTCCCTCCATTTCTACACACAATGCTACTACAATTAAAAATAAGTCTGCACTCTAGAGTTACTGTAGCAATAAAATACATGTGACAATGGAATTATACAAAACTTCAAACATCATTTTTTTACCAGTACTTAGAACCCTTAATACTAAAAAGCAATACCATCAAAAAAATTTTAACATGCAAAAAAAATGATAAATAGACTTGCAGGGGGCTTACAAATGTAAATATTCTACTCAGAGGTTGACTTCTACTTTGTCTCACAGTCAACGTCAGATTAATTGACCTGAGAATTAATGAGACATAAGAAACAAAGAGAGGAAGATCCTCAATGAGATGGACTGATACAGTGCCTGCAAACGTGGGCTCAAGCATGCAAGGATTCTGAGGGTGATGCAGGACAGGGCAGTGTTTCATTATTGTGCGAATCTGCGTTGTAGCCTTTCATCATACTCAATCAATCTATATAACCCGAGAAGCTGAACTATATGAAGAAAAATATGGTATCAGCATCGGAGGAAGACTCCTGAACAACCTGCATTACACAGATGACACAGCCTTGCTTGCCGAAAGTGAAGAGGACTTGAAGCACTTACTGATGAAGATCAAAGACCACAGCCTTCGGTATGGATTGCACTTCAACATGAAAAAAACGGAACTCCTCACAACTGGACCAATATGCAATATCATCACAAATGGAGAAAATATTGAAGTTGTCAAGGATTTCATTTTATTTGGATCCTCAATAAACAACCATGGAAGCAGCAGTTAGGAAATCAAAGAACATATTGCATTGGGGAAATCTGCTGCAAAAGTATTCTTGAAACTGTTAAAAAGCAAAGATGTCACTTTGAAAACTGAAGTGCGTCTGACCTAAGTCATGGTATTTTCAATAGACGCACCTGCCTGTGAAAGCTGGACAAGGAATAAAGAAGATCAAAGAAGAATTGATGCCTTTGAATTACGGTGTTGGTGAAGAGCGCTGACTATATACCATGGCCTTCCAGAAGAATGAACAAGTCTGTCTTGGAAGAAATACAATCAGAAAGCTCCTAGGATGCCGGGATGGCAAAATTTCATCTCACATACTTCGGAGGGATCAGATTCTGGAAAAGGATATCATGCTTGGTAGAGTTGTTGTTGTTGTTGTTGTTGTTGTTAGGTGCCACTGAGTCATAAGGACTCTATGTACAACAGCATGAGATACTGCCCTGTCCCTCGCCATTCTCGTAATCATTGTTATGCTCAAGCCCATTGTTGCAGCCAATGTGTCAATCCATCTTGTTGAGAGTCTTCCTCTTTTTCACTGACCCTCTACCTTAGTCTTCAAGGTGACATCTTTGCTTTTTAACACTTTAAAGAGGTCTCCTGCAGCAAGCTTGCCCAGGGCAATGCATCATTTGTTTTCCAGACTACTGTTTCCATTGGTGTTAATTGTGGATCAAAGTAAAATGAAACTTTTGATTACTTGAACCTGGTAAAATAGAGGGTCAGTGAAAAAGAGGAAGACACTCGATGAAGCGGATTGACACTGTGGCAGCAACAACGGTCTCAAACACAACATTTGTGAGGACAAGGCAGGACCAGGCAGTGTTTCATACAGTTGTACATAGCGTTGCTATAAGTAGGGCCTGACTGGATGGCGCCTAACAACATTTTCCTGAGGTTGCGAGATCTGTACGGGGAACTTTTTCTCAAATCTCTATTAAAGCACTTGCCACACTGAATTGGCTACCTGTCTCTACCACTAGCCAGCCACAAGCCTTCCGAGGGCATGACTGAATCTTGGGAATCTTTGTATCTCCATGCCTGGTACGTAATACATACTTCATCAAATTTGGTTGAAGGAAAGAATTAAGGAGTTTATTAGTAAATGAACAATGCTATCACCTAATAAGTACCATCCTACCCCTATTTTGTACCCTGCGGTTCACTTTCCTCACTAATTTATCTTTGTAAAACACTATTTTTCAAACTTTTGGCCATTCCTTTGTAGATAGAAAAAAATAATGAGGATACACAAGCATGAAGTACAATCAAGTGAAGTAAAGCAGAAGCAGGTGGAGTGGAGTGGAGTAGAAAATAATGCTGCACACATGATAAGGCAAAGTCTTGTTTATCTTAAGTTTCAGTTGTGTGTGTACGTGTGCATCAGTACTGTATACTGGGTTTCGGCATAGGATGTATTCTTACTGTGGCTTCTGACCAAAATGATATGAAAGGCACCGTACTAAACCTTAGCTTTGTGCACTTCATGCCCTGTTAGGCAAGTCAGAATTAGATGCGATTCTGTTACTAGTTCTTGCAATTTTTTCTAACTCCCTTCAGTAATGTTCGATGTCTCTTCCTACAAGATTAATGCCTTAGCTTCACATTCAAGACCTTACATAATCTGCCCCCAACCTATTGCATATTGCTTTCTTCCCACAACCAGCGCCATTACAAAACATCAAGCCTATACAAATGCTCTGCTCCTTGCCTTTCCCACCCTGCTAAATGTACAAGATATAGTCTTTGCTTCGTAACTTTTGCTTACCCTCTCTCACTTTCACTCCACCACCCCTGCCACTCCTAATGGGCTCTGTCTTCGATGATTTAGCTACAGGTGTGTTCCTGATGGTCTTCAGCTAGAAGGTATTGACACTTGACTCATGGTAAGTACATATAATGTTTGCTGTAAAAGTAGCACTGAGATTCTTGTACTACCACATAATTCCTTTTTACCTTTTATCTGAATTTTGTGATGAGTGTTGTTTACAATGCACAAAGTGAGAAGTTGGTTCAAACACAGTCTTAAGTCACATGTGATTGATTCACAGGAAGGCTATGAGACCAACGGCAACATAAAAATTATTTTAATTGTCTGTGGTTTTGTCACACATTCATATTAATGACATCTTTCTCAAAATGCTAGCCCCAGTGCTCAACGACCAATGCCAATAAGCCACAGAAAAGACAAACAATTGCTTTTTTTCAAAAACCAGTTCACAGACTTTTGGAGAAAGAAGCAGTATATAAATACGTGTCAAAATAAATAATGCTATATATTTACGGCACATCATATTTGTCAAAGCCTCTGAAATCAATTATTTTCTGGTAATGACCACCCTAGCATTCATGACAAAGTGGGTTACTTAGTGTGATTATTAAGACTGTGTGTCAACTTGGCTGGGCCATGATTCTCAGTGGATTATCAGTTATGATGTAATTTGGCAGTTGTATAATGATGAAATCATCTTCATGATGAGACCTGCTATAATGTGATCACCTCCATGATGGGATCTGCTATGAGTAGCCAATCAGCTGAAAGGAAATTTCCTTGGGGTTGTGCCTGCATCCAATATAGGTGTGCTTTCTAGTAAGGCTCACTAGTTTGCTTGCTCTGGATATTGCAGCTGGCTTCTGTTCATCTGACCTCCAGTTCTTTCTTGGGACTTGAGCTAGCAGCTTGCCTGCTGTCTTAGTTATTCAGTACTGCTCTAACAAAAATATCACAAGTGCACGGCTTTAAGGAAATTTATTCTCTCACAGTTTAGTAGGCTACAAGTCCAAATTTAGGGCGTCAGCTCCAGGGAAAGGCTTTCTCTGTCAGTCAGCTCTGGAGGGAGGTCCTTGTCATTAATCTTCCCTTGGTCTAGGAGTTTCTCTGTACAGGAACCTCAGGTCCAAAGGATAGGCTCTGCTCTCGGCACTGCTTTCTTGGTAGTGTGAGGTCCCCTTGTCTCTCTGCTGGCTTTTCTTTTTTATGTCTCAAAATAGATTGGCTTAAGACACAATCTCATCTTCTAGATTGAGTTTACATAAAGGCTGTTAATTCCATCTCTTCAGCATCAGAGAGATAGGATTGCCAACACATAGGGATATCACATCAGATGACCAAATGGTGGAAAATCGTACAATACTGGGAATCATGACCTAGCCAAGTTGACAGATATTTTGGAGGGATACAATTCAATCCATGACACTTGCTGACCTTGAGTTCATCAGTCTCTGTGGTCTGGATCTTGGATTCGCCAACTCTGTGAGTCAGAAGAAGCCTTCAGCCTTACTTGGGAGTTTCCAGCCTCTACAACGCGTGAGCCATTTCCTTCATATAAACCTCTCTCTCTCTCTAGCTATATATATTTAGACACTCCACTGGTTTTGCTTCTCTAGAGAACCCAGCCTAAGACACTTAGCATTTATGTTCATTGCTAAAAGAATACTTATAAAACCAGAAGACAAATGTTTTATACAGATTAAGTAAGTGTAGTGAAAGGATACAACCCTGACGCACACCTTAACTAATTTTAAACCATGCAATACCCCCTCTAATGTGAGTTTCTTGTAAAGA
This sequence comes from Loxodonta africana, assembly GCF_030014295.1. Classification (NCBI taxonomy): domain Eukaryota; kingdom Metazoa; phylum Chordata; class Mammalia; order Proboscidea; family Elephantidae; genus Loxodonta; species Loxodonta africana. The sequence goes on from NC_087344.1 coordinate 20,953,458, forward strand.
GCATCCAGCTGGATCAAGATGTTTTTAAAGATTCAGTAATATGTGTTTTTGTTATAGAGTTTATTCAAATTATATTTAAAATAATTTACTGATAAGAAAGGACTTATCAGTCATCTTACTATCTATTTTCTACGTCTTAAATCTTTTTTGTTCCTCAGTTCCTCCAGTACTGCTTTCAGTTCTGTTTCATCATTTTTTCCCCAGTGTACCAATTTGATTCCCATCTCATTTCTTATTCTGTATATATCTTAGTTTTCCCTTAGTCATTAACCTAGGAATTTCAATTAACATATTAACTTTATAGAAATCAAGTTTGAATTAATACTGACTTAATTTCAATAGCGTAAAAAAAACTCTACTCCTTTTCAGTGCCATACTGCCCCCCATTATGCTGTTATAGTCACAAACTAGGTCTTTTTACATTGTGTGCCAATGAACTTACCTCTACAATTATTGACTTATGCATTTGTTCTTTATATTATATATGGAAAAAAAATCTAAGAAAAAAGAGTACTTAAAAATCAAATATGCAATAATACCTTTAATATTTACCTATGTAGCTACTTTAACATTTTTCTTTATTTCTTCAAATGGCTTCTAGTTACTGTCTAATGTCTTTTCAGTTTATCTTGGGAGACCCCCTTTAGCATTTCTTGTAGGTTAGTTGTACTGGTGATTAACTCCCTCAGTTTCCATTAATCTGAAAATTTCTTAACTTCTTCATTTTTAAAGAAATAGTTTTTCTTATCTCACTTCTTTTTTTTTTACTTTCAATACTTTATGGACTCTATCCCACTGACTTTTGGCCTCCACAGTTTCTAATGAGAAAGTGACTGTTATCTGATTGAGAAGCCCATCTATGTGATGACACCCTCCTCTCTTGTTGTTTTCAAAATTCCGTTTGTCTTTTTCTTTCAACAGATTTGTCTGTAACATGTCTCTACGTGGATCTCTTTGAGTTTATCCTGCTTACAGTTCATTGAGCTTCTTGGATGTAGATTTATGTCTTTCATTAAATCATTTTTCAGCTTTCACATGCAATTCTTCTTCAAAGAAGAACTGATGCCTTTGAATTGCGGTGTTGGCGAAGAATATTGAATATACCACGGACTGCCACAAGAACGAAAAAATCTGTCTTGGACAAAGTACAGCCAGAATGCTCCTTGGAAGCAAGGATGGTGAGGCTGCGTCTTACATACTTTGGACATGTTGTCAAGAGGGATCAGTCTCTGGGGAAGGACGTCATGCTTGACAAAGTACAGGGTCAGCGGAAAAGAGGAAGACCCTCAAAGAGGTGGATTGACACACTGGCTGCAACAATGGGCTCAAGCACAACAACGATTGTAAGGATGGCGCAGGACCAGGCAGCGCATAGGGTCGCTATGAGTCGGAACAGACTTGACGGCACCTAACAACAACAACATCCAATCTGGAAACTTTTCAACCATTATTCCTTCAAATATTCTTCTGGCCCCTTTCTCTCCTTTCCCTCTGGTACTCCCATTATGTGTATATTGGTACACTTGATGTTATCCCACAGGTCTTTTAGGCTGTTTTTTTTTTTTTTTTTTTGGTTTTGTTCTTTGATTTTTTCCCCCCATTCTTTTCATCTTCTGCTTCTCTGACTGGATAATCTCAATTGACCTTTCTTTAAGTTTGTTGATTCCTTCTTCTGCCCTCTCAAATATACTACCGAACCCCTGGAATGACTTTTGACTGCCTTCAAACTTGGGGGGCTCATCTTCCAGCACTGTATCAGACAAGGTTTCACTGCTATTCATAAGGTTTTCACTGGGGAGGTCTTTTCAGAAGTAGACCGCCTGGTCCTTCTTCCTAGTCTGTCTTAGCCTGGAAGATCAGCTGAAACCTATCCACTATGGGTGACACTGCTCACATCCAAATACCAGTGGCATAGCTTCCAGAATCACAGCAACACACAAGCCCCCACAATACAACAAACTGACAGACACATGGGGCTGCAAATATCCATTAATAACCAGAATGTGAAAGGTACCACGTATGAATCCAGGAAAACTGGAAATGGTCAAAAATGAAAAGGAAAGGGCGAAGATGGCTAACTAGTCAGAAGTTTCCACTGAACCCTCTTGCAACAAAGACCTGAAAAACCAGGTGAATCCATTACATATGTGACAATCTACAAACCCTGAGCATCAAACACGGAACTAAGGAATCGACCTGAGTGACAGTGGAGCTAGAGGCCATGCAGAAGCAGCGACAAGTTGCTGAGCCCGCTCAGCACCTCAGCTCCGATTCCTTGGTGCTATTCTTTGGTGCGAAGGCAGTGGGGCTGATGGTAGCTTCCTGAGACGTGGCAAAATCACCAAACGAAGGCAAACAAAAGAGGCGCATTCCTGACCCTGTGGTGTGCCTTCAGCGGACCTACCTGTGGAGTTTAGGAAGTGGCTACTTCAGTGGAGAAAAAGGCAAAGGGCCAGCACCCCAAGCCCCTTGTGTGACGGCGACAGATCTGGTGGTGGGGTCTGGGACAAAGCTGCTTCACAGAAAGAAGGCAAACACAGGACGCAGCCCTAACCCCCAGGCTAATCTCGGCAGAGACCCAGCCAATGCACACAGGCTCCACACGCCTCTGGAATCTGAGATAAAACAGAGCTCTAACACTAGATATGTGATTTTGTTTAATTTACCACATGGATCTAATAGCTCCTTCTTCTGAAAGTTCTCTATCCTATCTATCTGTTCCCTCATCCCCCTGCCCCAGCCAGCTTCAATAACATTTGAATTCCCTGGGCCTGAGACAGAACTTGCAGCACACTCTCTCTGACCCACTCTTCTGGCCTGGGAGAAGGAGCAAATTAACAAACAGGGGAAAAATACTTACCTGACTCCCCTAAACTGGAAGCCCAGAGCAGAAGTGGCTCCAGTCCAGGCATAAGCGATCCATAGACTTTGGCTTTCACCCCTGCATGGAACCAGGTGGCTATTATAATGCAAAGGCCAATCTGTTGGAGGTCTCACTGTAATTGTTTCAGCAACACAGTGGAGAGGCAGGTTTTGGAGGTCTGATACCACTCTACCTATTAAACAGAGCCCTAACCTACCCACGGCAGGAACCTGAGGGCTAAGGTTCTACCCACGCCACCTAGCCACCCGTGAAAGGGCTCTGAGGATAGTGGTGCCTACGAGTCTTTACAGGTATAAGCACTGGGTGCCTAAGGTACACCTGCAGAGCCCATGCACCACAGCACTCTAGAGAACAGAGAGGCTCCTTGTTAAATGACACTTGGGGGAAGGCTGTCACCACCCTGCCCACCTCAGAGTGTGACCCCCTGCCGCTACCAGAAGCCAGTGCATACAACCATCACCACTACTCCTCTAAGACAGTAGGTGAGAGCCTATACCACACAGTAGGTGACCGACTATCAGGACACCTGAACTGATTCTATCCAAGAATAGCGAATGGATTCATAGGCTCTTATACCTGGTAACAGCTCTAACCATCTGGTAACAGGACATTAGTGCTTTAAAGGCTCCAATAATCAAGTTGGCACACTCTAGTAGCCTACCTGGGTATATTAAAACAAAACAAAAAAAAGATAGGACACAGTGAGCAAACATAATATCAATTATTACAGTAACTTATACATGGCTTGTGACAGCAGTTGATATCAGCTCACATAAAGAAGCAGACCATGATTACTTCTACAGCTCCCAAAACACACAATAAAGGTCTCTCCTAGAAGAAGATGTATTTCTGGAATTGCAAGATATAGAATACAAAAGATTAATAAACTGAACACTTCAAGACATCAGGAATGACATCTGGAATGAAATCAGGCAATGTACAGAAAAAGCAAAGAAACACACAGATAAAGCAGTTGAAGAAATTAAAAAGATTCTTCAAGAACATAATGAAAAATCTAATAAGCTGCAAGAATCCACAGAGAGACACCATTCAGAAATCCAAAAGATTAACAATAAAATTACAGAATTAGACAACTCAATAGGAAGTGAGACCAGCAGAATTGAGGAACTGGAAGGCAGAATTGTAGAGATGGATGATAAGTCACTGGGCACCAAGATATTTGAAGAAAAATCAGATAAAAGAATTAAAAAAAATGAAGAAACCCTAAGAATCATGGGGGACTCTATCAAGAAGAATAACTTGCTAGTGATTGGAATACCAGAACAGGGATGGATAACTGAATATACAGATAGAATAGCTGAAGATTTGTTGGTAGAAAATGTCGCTGACATCATGAAAGAAGAAAGGATATCTATTCAAGATATTCATCAAACCCCATACAATGTAGACCTCAAAAGAAAGTCACCAAGACATATTATCCTCAAACTTGCCAAACCAAAGATAAAGAGAAAATTTTAAGAGCTGCCAGGGATATGCAAAAAGTCACCTACAAAGGAGAATCAATAAGTTCAGATTACTTGGCAGAAACCATGAAGGCAAGAAGGCAATGGGATGACATATATTGAGCATTGAAGGAGATAAACTGCCAGTTAAGAATCACATATCCAGCAAAACTGACTCTGAAATAGGAAGGCAAAATTAAGTCATTTACAGATAAACACAAGCTTAGGGAATTTGCAAAAACCAAACCAAAACTACAAGAAATACTAAAGGGAATTCTCTGCTTAGAAAATCAATAATATCAGAAATCAACACAACACTAGGACACAGAACAGAGAATTGCAATATCAACTCAGATAGGGAAATCACAAAAATAAGATTAAAAAAAAGCTCAAAACAAGGAATCGCTGATGTCATTACATGAAAGATGACAATAATAAAGAGAGACTAAATAAAGTAGGCACAGATCTCCTAAATGGAAAGGAAATCAAGGCAATACATGGAGATATGAGGTAGGTTTATACTTAGAAAAACAGGGGTAAATATTAAGGTAACCACAAAGAAGACTAACAATCCCATATTTCAAAATAAAAACCAAGATAAACATAAAGACTCAGCAAAAACAAAATCAACTACACTGAAAAACAGAACACACAATTTACAAAGAAAAACTTCTCAGCACAAAAAAGAAAGTGGATATATGAAACTGTCAACAACACACAAAAAAAGGCATCAAAATGACAACACTAAACTCACACCTATCTATAATTACACTGAATGTAAATGGACTAAATGCACCAATAAAGAGACAAAGAGTTGCAAATTTGATTCAAAAAACCATAATGCAGCTATATGCTGCCTACAAGAGACACACCTTAGACTTAGAGACACAAGCTCAAGCTCAAAGGATGGAAAAAAACATATCAAGTGAAAAACAAGCAAAAATGAGAAGGAGTGGCAATACTAATTTCTGACAAAATAGACTTTAAAGTTAAATTCACCACAAAGGATAAAGAAAGACACTATATAATGATTAAAGGGACAATATACCAGGAAGATATAAACATATTAAATATTTATGCACCCAATGACAGGGCTGCAAGATACATAAAAAAAAGCCCTAACAGTATTGAAAAGTGAGATAGACAGCTCCACAATTGTAGTACGAGACTTCAACACACCATTTTCGGTGATGGACAGGACATCCAGTAAGAAGCTCAATAAAGACAATAAATGCCACAAACAACCAACTCAACCTCATAGACATATACAGAACACTCTACCCACGAGCAACCAAGTATACTTTTTTTCCTAGTGCACATGGAACATTTTCTAGAAGAGACCACATATTAGGTCATAAAGCAAGCCTTTGCAGAATCCAAAACATCAAAATATTACAAAACATCTTCTCTAACCATAAGACCAAAAAAGTAGAAATCAGTAACAGAAAAACCAGGATAAAAAAAATCAAATACTTGGAAACTGAACAATACCAGGCTCAAAAAAGACTGGGTTATAGGAGACATTAAGGAGGCAATAAAGAAATTCATAGAATCCAATCACAGTGAAAATACTTCCTATCAGAACTGTTGGGACACAGGGCAACCAGTACTCAGAGGTCAATTTATATCAAGAAATGCATGTATCCAAACAGAAGAAACGGCCAAAATCAAAGAATTATTCCTACAACTTGAACAAATAGAAAGAAGCAAACCCTCAGGCACCAGAAGAAAGCAAATAATAAAAAGTAGAGCAAAATTAAATGAATTAGAGAACAGAAAAACAATTGAAAGAGCTAACAAGACTAAAAGCTGGTTCTCTGAAAAAAATTTAAAAAATTGATAAATCATTGGCCAGACTGACAAAAGAAAAACAGGAAAGGAAACAAATAACCCAAGTAAGAAATGAGATGGGCGATATCATAACAGACCCAAGTGAAATTAAAGGAATCATATCAGATTACTATGAAAAATTGTACTCTAACAAATTTGAAAACCTAGAGGAAATCTGGAAATTCCTAGAAACACACTACCTACCTAAACTACCACAAACAGAACTAGAACAACTAAATAGACTCATAACAAAAGAAGATACTGAAAAGGAAATCAAAATCCCAACAAAAAACAAAACTCTGACCTTGACGGCTTCACTACAGAGTTCTACCAGATTTTCAGAGAAGGAGTAACACCACTACTACTGAAGGTATTTCAGAGCATAGAAAAAGAAAGTATACTCCCAAACTCAGTCTATGAAGCCAACATATCCCTGACACCAAAACCAGGTAAAGACACCACAAAAAAAGAAAATTACAGACTTATATCCCTCATGAACTTAGATGCAAAAATCCTCAACAAAATTCTCGCCAACAGAATTCAACAACACATATCAAAAAAATAATTCACCATGACCAAGTGGGATTCATAACACTTACGCAGGGATGGTTCAACATTAGAAAAACAATTAATATAATTCCTCATATAAATAAAACAAAATAAATGAACTACATGATTTTATCAATTGATGCAGAAAAGGCATTTGACAAAGTTCAACACTCATTCATAATAAAATCACTCAGCAAAATAGGAATAGAAGGAAAATTCCTCAAAACAATAAAGGGCACTTATACAAAGCCAATAGCCAACATCATCCTAAACAGAGAGATTCTGAAACCATTCCCCTTGAGAAAGGGAACCAGACAAGGATGCCCCTTATCACCACTCCTATTCAACATTGTGCTGGAGGTCCTAGCCAGAGCAGTTAGGCTAGATAAAAAAATAAAGTGCATCCAGGTTGGTAAAGAAGTAAAAGTACCTCTATTTGCAGATGACACGACCTTATATACAGAAAAAGCTAAAGAATCCTCAAAAAAACTACTGAAACTAATAGAAGAGTTCAGCAGAGTATCAAGACACAAGATAAAGATACAAAAATCAGTTGGAATCCTCTACACCAAAAAAAAAAAGAACACTGAAGATGAAATCACCAAATCAATACCATTTACATCAGCCCCCCTGAAGATAAAATAACTTAGGAATAAATCTTACCAGAATGCAAAAACCTATACAAAGAAAACTACAAGACACTACTGCAAGAAACCAAAAGACACCTACATAAGTGGAAAAACATACCTTGCTCACAGATAGGAAGACTTAACATTGTGAAAATGTCTATTCTACCAAAAGTCATCTATAGATACAATGCAATTCCGATCCAAATTCCAATGATATTTTTTAATGAGATGGAGAAACAAATCACCAACTTCATAAGGAAAGGAAAGAGACCCCGGATAAGTAAGGCATTACTGAAAAACAAGAACAAAGTGGGAGACCTCACTCTACCTGATTTTAGAACCTATTATACCGCCACAGTAGTCAAAACAGCCTGGTACTGGTACAAAAACACATACATAGACAAGCAGAACAGAATTGAGAATCTAGACATAAATCCATCCACATATGAGCACCTGATATTTGACGAAGGCCCAAAGTCAGTTCAATGGGAAAAGACAATCTTTTTAACACACGGTGCTGGCATAACTGGATATCCATCTGCAAAGCAATGAAACAAGGCCCATGCCTCACACCATGCATAAAAACAAGCTCAAAATGGACCAAAGAACTAAATATAAAATCTAAAACGATAAAGATCATGGAAGAAAAAACAGGGACAACATTAGGAGCCCTAATACATAGCATAAACAGTATACTAAACATTACTAACAATGCAGGAGAAAAACTAGATTGGTGGAAGCTCTTAAAAAACAAAAACCTATGCTCATCCAAAGACTTCACCAAAGAGTAAAAAGATTACCTACAGACTGGGAAAAAGTTTTTACCTATGGCATTTCCAATCAGCGCCTCATCTGTAAAATCTACATGATACTACAAAAACTCAACTACAAAAAGACAAATAATCCAATTAAAAATGGGCAAAGGATATGAACAGGCACTTCACTAAAGAAGGCATTCAGGTAGCTAACAGACACATGAGGAAATACTCATGATCATTAGCCATTAGAGAAATGCAAATCAAAACTACAACGCGATTCCATCTCACTCCAGCAAGGCAGGCTTTAATCCAAAAAACACATAGGAATAAATATTGGAGAGGTTGTGGAATGAATGGAACACCTATACACTGCTGGTGGGAATGTAAAATGGTACAACCACTTTGGAAATTGATTTCGTGCTTCCTTAAAAAACTAGAAATCGAACTACCATACGATCCAGCAATCCCACTCCTTGGAATACATCCTTGAGAAATAAGAGCCTTTACACGACATATATATGCACACCCATGTTCACTGCAGCTCTGTTTACAACAGCAAAAAGTTGGACGCAACCAAGGTGGCCATCAAAGGGTAAATGGATAAATAAACTATGGTATATTTGCGCAATGGAACACAACACATCAATAAAGAACAATGATGAATCCATGAAACTTTTTATAACATGGAAAAATCTGAAAGACATTATGCTGAGTGAAATTAGTTAGATACAAAAGTACAAATATTGTGTAAGACCACTAGTATAAGAGCTGGAGAAATAGTTTAAACAGAGGAGAAAATATTCTTTGATGGTTATAAGAGGGTGGATGGAGGGCGGGAGGGAAAGGGCTTTTCACTAATTAGATAGTAGATAAGTTTTTTTTTTTTTTTGGTGACGGGAAAGACAACACACAATACAGGAAAGGTCAACACAACTGGACTAATCCAAAAGCAAATTAGTTTCCTGATTAAACTGAATGCTTCAAAGGCCAGTGTAGCACGGGCAGGGGTTTGGACACAATGGTTTCAGGAGACATCGAAGTCAATTGCCATAATAAACCTATTAAGAAAGCATTCTGCATCCCACTTTGGAGAGTGGCCTCTGGGGTCTTAAACGCTGGCAAGTAGCCATCTAAGATGCATCAACTGGTCTCAATCCACCTGGAGCAAGGAAGAATGAAGAACACCAAAGACACAAGGTAACTATGAGCCTAAGAGACAGAAAAGACCACACAAACCAGAGACTACACCAGCCTGAGACCAGAAGAACTAGATGGTACCTGCCCACAACCGATGACTCCTCTGACAGGGAACACAACAAAGAAGCCCTGAGAGATCAGGAGAGCAGTGGGATGCAGACCCCTAATTCCCATAAAAAGACCAGACTTAATTGTCAGAATGGGACTAGAAGGACCCCAGAGGCTACAGTCCCCAGACCTTCTATTAGCCCAAAACAGGAACCATTCTCAAAGCCAACTCTTCAGACAGGGATTAGACTGGAATATGGCATGGAAAATGATACTGGTGAAGAAGCTTCTCGGATCAAGAGGACACATGAGACTATGTTGGCATCTCCTGTATGCAGGGGAGATGGGAGGGCAGAGGGGGTCAGAAGCTGGCTGAATGGACACGAAAAGAGAGAATGGAGGGAAGGAGTGTGTTGTTTTATTAGTAGGAGAGCAATTAGGAGTATATAGCAAAGTATGTATAAATTTTTGTATGAGACACTGACTGGATTTCTAAACTTTCACTTAAAGCACAAAAAAAATTAAAAAAAAATCAGATGACGTATTGCATCGGGCAAACCTACTTCAAAAGACCTCTTTAAAGTGCTAAAAGGCAAAGCTATCACTTTAACAACTAAGGTGCACCTTACCAAGCCATGCTGTTTTCAAGTACCTCACATGCATGAGAGAGCTGGACAATGCCTACGGAAGACCGAAGAATTGATAACTTTGAATTACGGTATCAGCAAAGAATATTGAATATGCCATGAGTACTGGTGGAACAAACAAATCTGTCTTGGAACAAGTACAGCCAGAATGCTCATTCCAAGAAATAATGTCCAGGTTTGGTCTCACTTTCTTTTGACATGTTATCATGAGGGATCAGTCCCTGGAGAAAGATATCAACCTTGGTCAACAAGAGGGTCATCGAAAAAGTGGAAGACCCCCAATGAGATGGATTGACGCAGCGGCTGCAACAATGGGCTCCGGCATAACAATGATTGTGAGGACGGTGCAGGACCAGGCAGTGTTTCACTCTGTTGTACACAGGATCGCTATGAGTCACAATTGACTCAATGAGATCTAACAATAAAAACAAGGATTAGGATTTTGAACATGTCAAACTTGATGTATCTATTAAACTTCCATGTGGAGAATCTAACAATCTGGAGTGATCCTGTCTAGAGATATGCATTTGGAGTCCTCAGGGAGGGTGGAGGCTACAACTGTCGAGAGACCACGTGACAAGATAAGAATGGCCATGTGAGAACTTGGGTGGGCAGGTAGCTAGGAGGGATTAATGAATGCTGAGGCAACAAGCTGTGTGTAGATCACAAACGGGCCTATGACAATGCATCTGTAGACACGTTAGCCCTATATACCACTGAAAACCTCTATATTGTTGCACAAATAATTGACATGTGAGAAGGAGTATAAAGAGAATCCCAGATGCCGTGAGGAAGAACAGTAATGGCCCCGAAGTATACTTTCTGAAGAAGTTACATTTGATCAGAGACCTGAAAGATTGGTAAAATCTAGTTAGCAGTCGGGGCTGGAGAGGGACAATTTAGGATGAATGGAACAGTAGAGATGACAGGGTATTTGCAGTTTCCTTATGATTGCAGTCCAGAGAGTGAAACAGGGAAAGTAATAACTGAAGTTTTAGGCGCCAGATAATGGAAGACTGAATAGGCTGCATTCAGAATTTGGAACTTCTCCTAAAACTAATGAGAATTCATGAAAGGATTGTAAACACGGGAGTCATTTGATTTATTTTTGCAAGGATATTCTGGTTAGAATGTGAAGAACTGAACACACAGACAGGTCAAGATGGATGTGGCAAGATGCAGGCCAATGTCAGACTTCCTGCAGGAGGAGAAGAGAACGTGAATATTCATTCACTGTTTCTTTTTCTGTCTTATGACTCAAACCCCAGTTCATGACAGTGTTTGCGATCTCATGCTTTGGATTACCCATTTCGAAATTCTCTGTTCTCTTAATTCTTCCCCCAAATACTACACATAAAGCTAGTACGATAAAAAATATTTTGAGTCTCAGAATTGCTGTGGTAATAAAATATACATGCCAATGGAATTACAGCAAATTTCCAAGATTAACATTTTTATTTGTGTTTAAAAATTTAGCAAAAAAATTTAATAGCACCGCAACTTTTTAACAAGGACAGATGATAAATACAGCAACAGGAGACCTGTAGCTGTGTAAATATTCTACTCAAAGAAGGTTGGCTTTGAATTCTGCCATAGATATCTAGCACTGCTACAACAAAATTGCCACAAGAAAATGTCTTTAACAAAAAGAAATTTATTCTCTCACAGTTTAGGAGGCTAGAAGGCTAAATTCAGGCACAAGCTCCAAGGGAAGGCTCTCCAGGAAAGTCCTTGTCATCAATCTTACCCTGGGTCCAGGAGCTTCTCAGTGCAGGGACCCTGTGTCCAAAGTAGGCAGTCCTCTTCTCTCTCTTCTTGCTTGGTGGTAATGAGATCCCTTCAGGCTGAAATGACATGAGACTGGAGAGTTGATACACCACCGAGGCAGAAGAGTAAAGGTGTACTGCTGGCCTTGCCAGCTGAAGGCTTATGGCTTCTGGAGGTCCTTCCAAACAGGTATGGAGAAAAAGGCATTACACACATCAACAGGTCCATACGAGGTACCAGGAGATATATTAATTTGCTAAGGCAATGAAACCACATCTGGAACAGCAGCTGCAATTGCAGTCTCCACCTGGTTAAGTTTTCAATAATCCACTGTCATTCTCTAAGATCCATTTGTTTTTTCACGAGACAAACAGGCCAGTTCAGTACGGATGTGGTGGGAATCAATACCCCTGCATTCTTCAAATCCTTGATGGTGGCAGTAATTTCTCCAATCCCTCCAGGAATGCAGCATTGCTTTTGCTTTCCTATATTCCTAGGTAGGGGCAGTTCTAATGGCTTCTACTTAGACTTTCCTACCATAATATCCCTCGCTCCATGTGTCAGGGAGCCAGCATGTGGCTTCTGCCAGTTGCTGAGCATGACTATTCCAATTACGCATTCTGGATCTGGGGAAATCACTACAGTATGGGTTCGGGGACCCACTACACCCACTGTGAGACAGGCATGAGCTAATACTCCATTAATAAATTGAACTCCACATGCCCTCACTCTAGTAGTTGTGCCTCCATGCCTGCAGAATCTAATTTCAGGTCAGACTCCAGATCCTCACCCAAATCCAAACTCGACACAGTCTTGGGTTCCTTTCCCACACATTGCTTTGGCAGGGGTGGCTTGGCTTTGGACTCCCATTTGGACTGGCCAAAATCTGAGCTTGCTTCATCTCTTACTCTCACCTTAATCTCACAGAGTAAAAGTCTTTACCCATAGCTATCAATTCCAACTCATAGTGACATTACAGACAGAAAACTGCCCCCACAGGGTTTCTGAGGCTTTCATCTTTATGGAAACACACTGCCACGTCTTTATTCCACGGAGGGGCTGGTGGGTTCAAACCACTGACCTTTTCCTTAGCAGCTGAGTGCTTAACTACTGCACCACCAGGGATCGTTAGAGTCTTTACAGACACCTAAATGATAGTGTTGGCAAAGAATATTGAATAATATACCATCGACTGCTGAAATAAACAAATAGATCTTACAAGAAGTATGGCCAGAATGCTCCTTAGACGGTGGATGGGAAAATTTCGCCTCGCTTACTTTGGACGGGTTACCAAGAGGGACCAATCCTCCTGGATATTATGTTTGGTAAAGGACAAGGTCAGCAAAACAGAGGAAGAGCCTCAACAAGATGGATTGACACAGTGGCATCAACAATGGCCTCAAACATAGGCTACACTGAAGACATTGGTGAAAAACACGGCTCTAGGAATTAAGCACCAGTTGAGATGTTTCAACAAATGCATGCAGCAATGAAGGTACTCACGCATCTATGGCAAGAAATTTGGATGTTGGCTAACTGGCCAACAAACTGGAAGAGATATATGTGCCCATTCTAAAGAATGGTGATCCAACAGAATGTGGAATTTATCCAACAGTGTCACTAACATCACATGAAAGTAATATTTTGCTAAAGGATTGGGCCAGATTCACTGACCAAAGCTGAGGGGGCAGGGCTGCCATGCTCAAAGGGCAGAAGAATGGGGTCTGCTAAGGCAGAGTGGATAGAGTCGCCACTCAGATGGACTAGGAGAATGGGGCTGCCCAAAGCTGATGGAACAGAGTTGCCGTTCCCGTGGGCCTGGGAGGTAGAGCTGAAGTTCAAATCCTAGGGGACTCCAGCCAGAATTCAGAGATTGTAGCCAACACTTCGTATCTGGAGGGCAGGGCCATTACCCAGATGGTCTCTCAGAACAGAGGGTTATTTTCGACCCTTGAGAGGTAATGTAAATTGTTGGTGATGACCCCATCTCCTCGTTCCCTCCAATTTCTACCATTTCTAATAGAAAGGTTTACCTTGTGCCTGTTCCATTATTCTACTTTGAAAGCAAAAAAACTTCTAGATTTCACAGATGAAGAGAAATTATGCGACAGGAAAGAATTTGGACTTGGAGTTAAGGCTTTTGGGATGATATAAGGGGGTGAAAGTGTTTTACATGTGGCAAGGACATGAATTTTGGGGGTCTACAGCTGGAACCCCCACGTGTCTGGCAGTTTGTCATACTGTAGGGGCTTTTGTGTTGTTTTGATGCTGGAAGCTATGCCACTGGTATTCAGATACCAGCAGGGTTGCCCATGGAGGACAGGTTTCAGCTGAGTTTCCAGACTAAGACAGACTAGGAACGAGGACCCGGCAGTCTACTTCTGAAAAGCATTAGCCAGTGAAAACCTTAGGAATAGCACTGGAACACTGTCTGATATACTGCCTGAAAATGAGCCCCTCAGGTTGGAAGGCACTCAAAAGATCACTGGGGAAGAGCTGCCTCCTCAAAGTAGAGTCGACCTTAATGATGTGGATGGAATAAAGCTTTTGGGACCTTCATCTGCTGATGTGGCACGACTCAAAATGAGAAGAAACACCTGCAAACATCCATTAATAATTGGAACCTGGAATGTATGAAGTATGAATCTAGGAAAATTGGAAATTGGCAAAAATGAAATGGAACGCATAAACATCAATATCCTAGGCATTAGTGAGCTGAAATGCACTGGTATCGGCCATTTTGAATCGGACAATCATATAGTCTACTATGTTGGGAATGACAACTCGAAGAGAAATGGTGTTGCATTCATCAACAAAAAGAATATTTCAAGATTTATCCTGAAGCACAACGCTGCCAGTGATAGGACAATATCCATACGCCTACAAGGAAGACCAGTTAATACGACTATTATTCAAATTTACGCACCAAACACTAGGGCCAAAGATGAAGAAAGAGAAGATTTTTATCAACTGCTACAGTCTGAAATTGATCTAACATGCAATCAAGATGCATTGAAAATTACTGCCGGTTGGAATGCGAAAGCTGGAAACAAAGAAGAAGGATCAGTAGTTGGAAAATATGGCCTTGGTGATAGAAACAGTGCTGGAGATCAAATGACAGAATTTTGCAAGACCAATGACTTCTTCATTACAAATACCTTCTTTCACCAACATATACAGTGACTACACACATGGACCTCACCAGATGGAACACACAGAAATCAAACTGACTACATCTGTGGAAAGAGATGATGGAAAAGCTCAATATCATCAGCCAGAACAAGGCCAGGGGCCGACTGGGGAACAGACCATCCATTGCTCATATGCAAGTTCAAGCTGAAACTGAAGAAAATCAGAGCAAGTCCACAAGACCCAAAATATGACTTTGAATATACCCCACCTGAATTTAGAGACCATCTCAAGAATAGGTTTGATGCATTGAACACTAGTGACCGCAGACCAGATGAGTTGTGGAATGACATCAAGGACATCATCCATGAAGAAAGCAAGAGGTCATTGAAAAGACAGGAAACAAAGACCAAGATGGATGTCAGAGGAGACTCTGAACCTTGCTCTTGAGCGTCGAACAGCTAAAGCAAAAGGAAGAATTGATGAAGTAAAAGAACTGAACAGAAGATTTCAAAGGGCAGCTGAGAAGACAAAGTATTATAATGACATGTACAAGGAGCTGCAGATGGAAAACCAAAAGGGAAGAACACGCTCGGCATTTCTCAAGCTGAAAGGATTGAAGAAAAAATTCAAACCTCGAGTTGCAATAGTGAAGGATTCCATGGGGAAAATATTAAACGATGCAGGAAGCATCAAAAGAAGATGGAAGGAATACACAGAGTCATTATACCAAAAAGAGTTAGTTGATATTCAACCATTTCAAGAGGTGGCATATGATCAGGAACCGATGGTACTGAAGGAAGAAGTCCAAGCCACTCTGAAAGCACTGGCGAAAAACGAGGCTCCAGGAATTGATGGAATATCAATTGAGATGTTTCAACAAACAGATGTAGCGCTGGACGTGCTCACTCGTCTATGCCAAGAAATATGGAAGACAGCTTCCTGGCCAACTGACTGGAAGAGATCCATATTTATGCCTATTCCCAAGAAAGGTGATCCAACCGAATGTGGAAGTTATAGAATATCGTTAATATCACATACAAGGAAAATTTTCCTGAAGATCATTCAAAAACGGCTACAGCAGTATGTCGACAGGGAACTGCCAGAAATTCAGGCAGGTTTCAGAAGAGGATGTGGAATCAGGGATATCACTGCTGCTGTCAGAGGGATCCTGGCTGAAAGCAGAGAATACCTGAAGGATGTGTACCTGTGTTTTATTGACTATGCAAAGGCATTCGACTGTGTGGATCATAACAAACTATGGATAACACTGCAAAGAATGGGAATTCCAGAACGCTTAATTGTGCTCTTGAGGAACCTTTACATAGATCAACAGGCAGTTCTTTGGACAGAACAAGGGGATACTAATTGGTTTAAAGTAAAGAAAGGTGTGCATCAGGGTTGTATTCTTTCACCATACCTATTCAATCTACATGCTGAGCAAATAATACGAGAAGCTGGACTATATGAAGAAGAATGGGGCATCAGGATTGGAGAAAGACTCATTAACAACTAGCGTTATGCAGATGACACAACCTTGCTTGCTGAAAGTGAAGAGGACTTGAAGCACTTACAGATGAAGATCAAAGACCACAGCCTTCAGTATGGATTACACCTCAACATAAAGAAAACAAAAATTCTCACAACTGGACTGATGAGCACCATCATGATAAACGAAGAAAAGAGTGAAGTTGTCAAGGATTTCATTTTACTTGGATCCACAATCAACACCCATGGAAGCAGCAGTCAAGAAATCATAAGATGCGTTTCATTGGGCAAATCTGCTGCAAAGGACCTCTTCAAAGTGTTGAAGAGCAAAGACGTCACCCTGAAGACTAAGATGTGCCTGACCCAAGCCATGGTATTTTCAATCACATCATACGCGTATGAAAGCTGGACAATGAATAAGGAAGACCAAAGTAGAACTGACACCTTTGAATTGTGGTGTTGGCAAAGAATACTGAATATACCATGGACCTCCAAAAGAACGAACAAATCTGTCTTGGAAGAAGTGCAGCAGAATGCTCCTTAGAGGCAAGGATGGTGAGACTGCATCTTACATACTTTGGACACGTTGTCAGGAGCAATCAGTCCCTGCAGAAGAACATCATGCTTGGCAGAGTACAGGGTCACCGGAAAAGAGGAAGACCCTCAATGAGGTGGATTGACACAGTGGCTGCAACAATAAGCTCCAGTATAACTACGATTGTAAGGATAGCGCAGGACCAGGCAGTGTTTCGCTCTGTTGTGCACAGGGTCACTATGAGTCAGAACCGACTCAATGGCACCTAACAACAACAACAAGGTGGAATGTCATGGATTGAATAGAAAGGGATGAAACGCGTTTACGAAAGTCACAGCCCAGATCCGATGGAAGGGGAGGTTCCCTGGGGTGTGACCTCTATCACCTTTTATCTTCCAAGAGATAAAAGGAGAGAAATGTAATCAGAGAGATATAAGTACCTCATGCCACCAAGAAAGATGTGCCAGGAGCAGAGCACATTCTTTGGACCTACGGTCATTGTGCTGAGAAGCTCCTAGGCCAGGAGAAAATGATTGATGACAAGGACCTTCTCCCAGAAACAACAAAGATAGAAAGAATTCCCTGGGAGTTGGCACCCTGAGTTTGGACTTGTAGCCTTGTAGACTGGAAGAGAATAAATTTCTCTTTGTTAAAGCCATCCACTTGTGGTATTGCTGTTATAGCAGCACTAGGTAACTAAGACACTTAGTGAAGTAGAGGGTTAGGGAGAAAGAGGAAGACCTTGACAAGACAGACTGACACAGTGGCTGCAACAATGGGCTCAAACACAGCAACAATTCTGATGATGGGGCAGGACCCAGAAGTGTTTTGTTGTGTTGTACCTAGGGTCGCTATGAGTCAGAATCAACTCGACAGCATCTAATAACAACAACAGCCACTATGCAAGGCAGGAACGCAAGCGGAAATCTATATACAACTGTTCACTGCAGCACTTTTCACAAGAAGCAAAAGATGAACACAGCCAAAATGTCCATCGGCAGGTGAATGGATACACAAACTTTGGTACGTACACACAATGGAGTAGAACTGCTCCACAAGGTTTTCAAGGCTGTGACCTTTCAGAAGCAGATCACCGGGCCTGTCTTCTGAGAAGTCTCTGGGTGGGTTTGAACCCCCAAACTAGTAGATGAGCAATTAACTGTTGGTGCAAGCCAGGGACTTCCAATGGAATATTACACACACTCCCAAAAATGAAGTCTTGATGCATACGACAACATGGATGAAGCCTGAAAACACCAAGCTGAGAAAAGTCAGTCAGTCAGAAAAGGAGAGATGCATTCTGATCTCACTTATAGGGCAGAAGCAAATATACACAAAGCAAAGCTTATTAGTGGTTACCAGGGGTGACAGGGAGGGGGAAGGAAGAGTTTTTGATTAGGATCATTGAGTTGATGTGAAAGGTAGTGGAATGATTTGGAACATAAACCATGAAATGCTTGCACAGCTTGAATATAAGCAATGTAACAAATGCACATGTAGAAATTGTTGAAATGGCGTGTTTTATTATGTATATTTGCAACACAATAAAAAAAATAACATGAAGATCAATAAAAAGGAAAGAAAAGCTCTGTGGAATTCTCGCTCTACACACACACACACACACACACACACACACATTTTTCTTCTAAAAAAAATGAGTAAAGAATCCCTGAGAGCAAAAAGCACAGTCAATTACCCCCCGTTTTTATTGGTCCATTTCTTGTGGTGACCTCATAAGGAGCCAATTCTTTGGAACTCCAAGCCCCTATATAAGTCCCTGGAAACCTAGGTTTGTGGTCTTTCTGGCTCAGGAAGCTCTTTCAGTGACCTGAGACATCGTGACCAAACTTGGCTTGTTTTCTCTTTCAATTGTGGTTTTTCTATTTCCTCGCCAGCTATTCTTATTTTCTCTTTGTTTTTCCTCATTTGCATTCATTCGTTTTTCATTTTATTCTTCCTTTACATCCTCAATTTTTCTTTTTTTCTATGTACTTGTTAATTTTTTTATCATCTTACTAGTATTGTTTTATTTTGTATTTTTTCTTATCCTCATGTTATTTATTCCTTTTTTGAATCTTTCTCATTGATTTCTTGTTTTGTTTATATATACAATTTATCTTATTTTTATCAGTTTTTAAAATTTTACTTCCTCTTTTCTCATTTTACCTTTTTGATTATATTTTAACTTTTTCTCATTTTTTCCATATTTCATTAAGTTTTTAGTCACCACTTTTTAGGGTTTTGGGTTTTTAAGTTTTTAATCCTACCACCAGGGCACCTCTTATCCCAAAGCCCGCTACGCCTTCGCACCATAGCCAACATGCTGCAGAGCCACTTAGCCTTCTCTGCTGTGGAGGAAACTCATGTGGGACGCTACCACCTCCTCAGAACCATCGGCAAGGGGGCATCTGCCAAGGTCAAGCTGGCCCAGCACATCATCACCGGCCAAGAGGTAGCCATTAAAATAATTGACAAGATCCAGCACACGTCCTCCGACCTCCACAGACTATACAGAGAGATAGAAATTATGAAGGATCTCCATCATCCAAATATTGTAAAGCTGTTTGAAGTCATAGAGAATGAGCACGCCCTCTATATAGTGATGGAGTATGCAAGTGGAAGGGACCTCTTTTACCACCTAGTGAATCATGGCTTCATGAGCGAAAAAGAGGCCCAAACGAAATTCCAACAAATAGTGTCAGCGGTGAAGTACTGCCACGACAAGGGTATTGTTCACAGGGATCTGAAAACAGAAAACCTACTATTGGACAAGCGAATGAACATCAAACTTGCAGACTTTGGTTTAGGAACTGAATTCACCCCAGGGAGCAAGCTGGATACCTTCTGTGGCACTCCCCCTTATTCTGCCCCAGAACTCCTTCAGGGAGAAAAGTATGACGGACCCCCAGTGGATGTGTGGAGCCTGGGAGTCATCCTATACTTCATGGTAACTGGATCTCTGCCTTTTCGTGGGAAGACCTTGACGAAGCTGCGAGAGCAGGTGCTGCAGGGACAATATCACGTTCCCTTCCACATGTCTAGCCAGTGTCAACACCTGCTCAGTAAAATTTTCATTCGTGACCCAAGAAAGAGAGCCACATTAGAGGACATCCTAGCACATCTATGGATGAAGGTGAGCCATGAAGAAAAACAAAAGCTCTATGTGCAGCCACTCCCAGACTACGATAACCACTGGCACACTGAGGTGACGGTGAACACGGGTTACGTGCAGGAAGACATTCATGACTCACTGTTGAACCACAATTACAATGACGCGAACGCCACCTATCTGATCCTGCATCACGACACATATGACATTGACAGCCACACCAGCACCCTGGAACCCCAGGCTGAAGCCCATTGCACCGATAGCCACACTCCTTCCTCATCCCATGAAGTGCCTCCTACCGTCTGTCCTAAACCCAAACAGCGTAGTTACACCGAGCCCACCATTCCCACCTTTGGTTACTACATCCGCGATGCTTTGAACACTCTCTCTGAGGGAGGGATGGGGACCTCCATGGTGTCTACTTCTCCATCATTCTCCCTGGCCCTGGCCCACCTGCGGCAGCAATCTACCACAGCCTGGGCACAGCCCAACCAGGACTCTGACCTGTATGCCAAGGTGAGAAACAGTGAGGTGCCACAGCCCATCACACCACCCCAGTGTGTTTCTGTGCCTTCCTCCTCAGCCTACACCATCAACGAGAGTGCCGAGGCACCGGAGAAAACCAGTTTTACTCAGGGAATGTCAAAACTAAGCTCCGTAAATGAGGAGCAGGTGCATGAGTTACCTGACCAGCCGAGTTTGCCCCAGACTGTGAGTCTAGCCTCTTCCTCTGAGGAGCAAGTGCATGAGTTACCTGACCAGCCGAGTTTGCCCCAGACTGTGAGTCCAGCCTCTTCCTCTGTCAGCAGCCAGGGCTGGAAGCAGGCCACTGGGAGGTTCTTTAAGCTCATGAGAAGATGCCTTTGTTTTACATATGACAAAAAGGACCACAAAGCATCGGACAGCAAAGCTGCACAAATGATCAAACCTCAACAGGCCAAACCACGCTCTCTCAAATTTACCTGGAGGATGAAGATCACCAGTTCCTTGGAGCCCGACGAGATGCTGCAGGAGATCTGTCAAGTGTTGGATGCCAATGGCTGTGACTGGGATCTCACCCACAAATACACACTGCTGTGTATGAATGGCACACCAGGACAACAGGACTTCACTCAGTGGAGGATGGAGGTGTGCACCCTGCCTCGGAGGACTCTCAATGGGGTGAAAGTGAAGAGAATTTCAGGGACCTCTGAGGCCTTTAATAGCATTGTCTCAAAAATCACCAGGGACCTTGCACTTTAAAATGGGGGCAGCAGAGCTGCCTGAGAGAAAACAGGAGTTCCAAGGTTTAAGCTCCTTTGTAATTTTGAAGGCAATGTTCAGAAAACCCACCTAAAAAAGGTGCCCGAAATTCACTTCACTTGAACCCTGTTGAGCAATCATCAAGGCAGTGTGCATACCTTCATCCTCCACTGCACAAAGTCCTCTTGGCCTGCACGTCACGTGTGCACAGCAACACATATGCCCGGGAGACATCCCACTCGCAGCTGTTGGCATCGCACACTTGGCAGATCTTCCACATCATCTCGTTGGGCTCCATGGAGCTGGTTCCTCCACATAAACTTCAGCGACAACAGCTTGGCCTCTCCAGGTTTAAGCACTTCCACCTCGTCTTTGCTCTCAGATTCCTACAGATCCGCTGCAGCAAACATGAAGCAAAGAATTCATGAAAACAAAACAAACACTCCCAAATTCATCCGTTCAGACAGACAAAGGAAAGCTTGTAATAGGGAAAGCCACTTGATTCACTAACACGGCCATCGAGATCTCTCTGGAGTCCCTTGGGATGCACTGAACAGCAAACCAGAAAGTTGTCGGTTTAACTCCACACACAGATGACTTCAAAGAAAGGCCTCCAGTCTATTTCTGAAACATCTTGAAGCTGAAGAAAATCAGACCAAGTCCACAAGAGCCAAAGTATGACCTTGAGCTTGTCCCACCTGAATTTAGAGACCATCTCAAGAATACATTCACTGACTGAACACTAATGACCGAAGACCAGGCGAGTTGTGGAATGACATCATATGTTCTTCCTTGTGAAAAAATCTGGAGTTTAGCCATCAAATTAGATCCTGGGCCATGCGAAACTCAACATGGAAGACTTTCAAGTGGGCCTAAGTATTTCAAGAATAGGCATCAATTCTATTATACATTGGATCCTTTTCTGAACCTGTTTATTGTTTGCAGAGGGAGACCACCTGCCCTATCGTCTCCACCCTAGGAGAAATTTTTCTAGCACACCCATTTATAGAACTTTAGTAGCTTTGGAGGTGGCATGCCAATAAATTTTGCCCAAATTGACCTTGCTTCTCAGCTTTTCATGGTTGGCTCTGTCTCCTGTACAGTGACATGTCTATATTTTTTAACACTGGGTATCAGTTTCCAACAAATATTTCCGTATTAATGGTTTTGGTAGGCCTAGCACACACTGGAAGCAGGTAGTTGTCAATTTGGTTAGACTCTCCCACGTGAAGAGTGCTTAGATAGCTCCATGGGATTAAATCCACTTTCCATAAGAAATTGCTTTGCTATAACCCCCCAGCAGCCATGCCTGATTACTGGGGGCACAGCCACAATTACAATTCCTATAGGACATACAAAATACTGAGTGTTATTTAAAAAAAAAAAAAAGAAACTTGTGTTTTGACAGTGTGAGAAGGTTACATTAGGGAAGAACTTCCAAGCTAGTTATAGTTCCTGATTTTTTGAGACATGCTTTGGTCCACCTAATTTATACCATATACTTTATCTTCCTTGCATGTACTGATTAGTGACCACTGCCCTTGATCACTTAGTTAGTGGGATTCATTTCTGCCTCAGGAAAAGGGCTTGTACTGGTCGGGGAGAGAGAGCATTATAATTAGTAGGAAAATAAGTCAATACTTCTAAGGGCCTATGGTTGACAGGATTTACATTGTGAAAAATATGTAGCGCAGCTTAAGAAAGAGCAAGAGCTTGCCAAAGTGATGCGGGGGCGCTCCAAATACTGAGTTCCAATCACTTAAGCCTGTCCAGAGTCATTTCTCAATTTATTGTCCTGCTAAATGGATGGACCCCCATTAACAAATTCTTCATCATTCCCAATATCTCCTCCTTTTCCTTCTTACTACTTGTAGTGAGTTAGAAATATGTGGGGCTGAGCTGGCAAACCAAGACATGTAATCCTGCAAATAACACTGAATAAATCTCAGTGGCCCCCTGCCATCCCTGGCTGCTGACACAGGGAGAGGCTGGGCTCACAATCTGAGGCAAACTCGGCTGGTCAGGAATCTCTTGCAGCTTCTCAGCATGCAAAGAGCTTAGTTTTCACACTCCCTGGAGGAAACCAGTTCCTTCTGAGCTCCACCACTGCTGCTCATGGTGTGGGATGAGGAGGAAGCCTCACAGACACACTGGGAAGATGTTCTAAACTGCAGCACGTCACTGTTGCTCACCCTGGAGCACACTCCAGAGTCCTGGTTGGGCTGCACCGAGTCTGTCCTGGATTCGTGGTATATGTAGGACTGGGGTGGAGAGACTGAGGTACAGGTAGATGCCATGGAGGCCCCTGATCCTGAATCAGATAGACTATCCAAAGCATTGTGGATGTTGCCCTGGCCAAGGTGGTCTTCACTTAATTTGTGGAATGGTCAATTCCGTGTTTGTTTGTGAAAACGTTGCTGTTCACAGAGGGCACAGGACTGGCCTTCTTTCTCTCCAGGGTGGGCTGTTCTTATGCTTCTGCTCTTCTGCCCTGACCCCTGGTCCTCCTCAGGCCGCATATTTTTTGGCATAAGTGCAAGAGGAATTTTAGGTATGCCTCATGGACTAAATTATGTGCCCCCAAAAAAGTGTGCATCACTTTAGCTGGGTTATGATTCCCTGTATCTTGTGACTGTCCTCCATTCTGAGATTGTAATTTTATGTTAAAGAGGATTAGGATGGGATGGTAACGCCATCCTTACCCAGGTCACACCCCTCATCCAATGTAAAAGCAGTTACCCTGGGGTGTGCTCTGTACCACCCCTTATGTCTCAAGAGATAAAAAGGAAAGGGAAGCAAGCAGAGAGTTGGGGACCTCATACCCCTAATAAAGCAGGAACAGGAGCGAAGCTCATGCTTTGGACCTAGTGTCCCTGCACCTGAGATGCTCCTCTATCAGGGGAAAATTGATGAGAAGACCGACAGAGAAAGAAAGCCTTCCCCTGGAGCTGACACCCTGAATTTGGACTTTCAGCCTACTATATTGTGAAGAAATTAATTTCTCTTTGTTAAAGCCATCCACTTGTGGTATTTCTATTACAGCAACGCTAGAAGACTAAGAGAGCTGGAATGGCAGCCTCGCTCTACCTCCTCTGCTTGGGTTAGCACAAGAGGGTACACTGTACACCATGGGATGAACATCCACTGCAGGCTGCTATGGCCCTCTGTCTCAGGTGTTTTACGACCAGGAGCAAATAGATGACTATCACAACACTGTACTTTGGCATCATCAATAAGCACTGAATCTCTCACCATGTGTAACACATCACCTCAATCCACTGAGGGTCACTGTAATCTGGGTGTGGCTCCACATACAGCTTTTGTTCCTCATGACCCACCATCATCCACAGATGTGTCAGAATTGCCTCTGAAGTACCTCTCTCACTAGGGTCATGAATGAAAATTTTGCTCAGCAGGTATTCATACTGCATAGTCATATGGAAGGGAAAGTCCCTTCACTACCTCCTGCCATAGTATCATGAAGGTATTTCCAACAAAAGGCAGGGATCCACCTACCAACAAATACAAAATGACTCCCAGGCTCAACACATCCACTAGGGGGGGTCTGTCATACTTTTCTCCCTGAAGAGTTCTATGGCAGAATAAAGGAAGGGAAACTGCCACAGGAGGTATACAGCTTGTTGCCCAGGCTGAATTCATTTCCAAGGTCAAGACCTGAAAGTTTGCTGCTCATTTTCTTATCTAATAGTAGGTTTTCTCTTTTCAGGGCCCTCTGAACCATACACTTGTTATGACAATCCTGCACCGCTGACACTATCTGGCAGAATTTGGTGGCTTGAGCCCCTTTGTCCCTCATCCTGCCATGAGCCCTTGCATGATGAAACACCTCCCCTCCACTTACTTATTCCATCACTATGTGGAGTGTGTTCTCATTCTTGATGACTTCAAACAATTTCACAGTAAACACTCCCACAGCTCCATGAAGGCATTTCCACCAAAAGGCAGGGATTCACTCACCAACAAATACAAGATGACTCCCAGGCTCCACACATCCACTGGGAAGTCCGTCGTACTCTTCTCCCTGGAAGACTTCTAGGGCAGAATAAAGAAAAGGTATAATTGAAAGCCTTCATAATTTTTACCTCTCAGGATAGTCCATGAATGCTGCAGGAGGTTGCTGGGTCTCCCTAATGATCTTACCTTATTCCCAGTGAGGAGAGCTTTAGCCAACTTCACCTTGGTGAAGGTACCTTTGCAGAGGTTTTCGAGCATTTGGTAGTCTTACACATGGGTCTCCTCCTCAGAAGAAATGGCCAAGAGGCCTCTGCATCATCTCGGACTTGGGTCAAGTCTTACTTAGCTTAGGGCCAATGGGTCCCAACACAGGATTCAAAGTGGTAAAAACTGATGACTAAATAAAAACTAGGCCCCTGGGTGGCACAAATTCTTAAGCCCTGCATGACAAGCCAAAAGGTTAGTAGTTCAAACCCACCCAGTGGCATCTCCAAAGTAAGGCCTCGTAACTGACTCTGAAAGGTCACAACCTTCAAAACCCTGTGAAACAGTTCTACTTTGCACGTTTGGTGTTGCTGCGAACTGTTATCTACTCAACAGCAACTAGTAACATGCAAATAAAAACTTAATTAAAGGAGAAAAAGATGAGAAAAAGCATATAAAAACTAGAAAAAAAATACAAAATAAGAAAATGAAAAAGTGACAAAAAACAGTTTTATTTTGGGGGTTAGTCTGTGGAGGTTGGAAGAGCTCTGCTGGATCTTGTCAGTGATCCTGGCTCTGAAAGTGGCCACGTTTGGATTCTGGCCTACTGAGTTCCAGTCTCTCATTCAGAGCCCTACCAAAGGGCAATGTTAAAATCAATCAAGTGGGTAAGTTCAGCAAGACCCTGAGATAGGTTATATGAAGCTCTCACCCCACCAAAGGGGGAAAAGAAACCTAGAAGGTGTTGCTACCCTGTGAGTATCCTGAAAAGAGTCAACAGTTGACATCAACACAGCAAATGCTGAATCAAGGAAAAGATGGCTTCAAAAAGGTAAGGCAACTTTGTGGTCTCTTTTCTTGCCCTTGCCCCATCTCTTCCCCAACTCAGTGGTCATCTTATAGTAGCAGCACTTGCTTCTGATCCCAGGGTGGGACCCTGTTCCTGGCTCCAGTTAGAGTACAGAAAATCATTGTGTGTGTCTCTTCTAATCTTTCTGGGGGATGCCTGAAGGACTAATGCAAGGACCTTGTCTCTTTGACCTAACTTACGACCCAGGCTGCTAAGGTGGCAGGCATTTATAAGGAAAGATTGCAAGAGGAACTAACAGCCCATAGAGGGCTGAGGCTAAACAGTATGCTCAAAACATACGATAGATAGCCTAAGGCCTAAAAGCCAAAACTGGGAAGTACTTCTTTGGAAAATCAGGATATTCAAAAGCAACTGTGTGTTTGGGGAAATTTAGCAGGCTACAAATACCTAGAGCAAAATTTCTGTTCAGAAACTACCTGAGAAAGACCTACACTTTTTCTCACTCTATAAGTATTTCAGGAGTGCCCCAGCACACAGCCAATCTGCACAGACTGGGAGAAGTATTTGTGGGTTTTGTTTTGATTTTTTGTTTCTTTCTTTTTTCTATGTATTTTTAGCTCCTCTCATTTCAAAATCACTCTAAAAACACTAGATGGGAATTTCCATTTTCCATTCCACTATAAAAGGAACTTGGATGTCCCTTGCATGCTCACAATAAGAAAAACCTGAAAAGAAACAACTCTTCTTAGCTCTGTCACAGATCTGAACTCACAGAGCAATCTGCTATCCCAGAAGCTGGAGATACACATGCACTACTACAAAGAATCCCTGCTTACTGGGAACAGAGAATGCCACCACCGTTACTTCCACCTCCTGACCTAGAATCATATGTTATTAGGTGCCAATGAGTTGATTCCAACTCATAGCAGCGCAATGTGACAGAGTAGAACACCCCCATAGGATTCTCTAGGCTGGAAACGTTATGGAAGCAAACAGCCAAGTATTTTCTTCTATGGAGTTGCTGGCTGGTTTTAATCAACACCCTGTTGGTTAGCAGCCATGTGCTTAACTATTATGCCACTAGGGCTCCTTACTTCATTGCTAATTGACTAATCCCTGGAAACTGAGAGATAGAAATTTCACAGGGCCTAGTTTTTTAGCCTTATGGTACCTTCACACTTCGGGGAATTTCTCATAAAGGAGACTCACTAGGTTTTCACTGTCAAACTGTAAGAAAAAGTCTCTCATAATTCCAGTTGGAAAAAAAAAGTAACCAACTGCAAACACTACTGTGTTCTTGACAACGGTCTACCCTTAAAGGAAATGGTTCTACCACCCTTTCAACCAACCTAACCAACTTCCAATTTTTAGAGCCTGATAGACTTGAGGAAGGGGAAATACCAAACACCATCTAACATGCCACATAGGGGGAAAACTGCCTACCTTCAGTCCTCATCAAACATACACAAAAAAAAAAAAAAGAAAGAAAACCCAGTGCCGTCGAGTTGATTCCGACACATAGTACCCTATAGGACAGAGCAGAACTGCCCAATAGAGATTTCAAGGAGCGCTTGGCGGATTCGAATAGCCAACCCATTAGTTAGCACCCGTAGCAGTTAACCACTACGCCACCAGGAAGTCCTCATCAAGCATAGGCTTGACAAAAACGTGGAAACACACACAGACTGAACAGACTGGGTAAACAACAGGACAAGGCTCAGATACGACACCTTTGTTAGAAATATTAGACCAGGAAATTAAAATAGCTATGATAATATGATAAGGGCTCTGGGTAAAAAGTGGACAACATGCAACAATAAAAGGGTAATGAAAATGAACAGACTGAAACTCAAAGAAATACTCAAAAAAATATCAGAAATGAAAAACACAGTAACAAATGAAAAACGGCACCGATTGGCTTATCAGTAGGTTGCACATGTTTAAGCAAAGAATCAGTAAGGTTGAACATTTGTCAGTGGAAACTTGTCAAATTGAAAAGAAAAAAGAGTGAAAGAGAATAAGAAATGGGGGACAATCCCAAAAAGTCTAACAGATGCATAGAAGGAATACCAGAAGCAGAAGAGAAAAAGGAACACAGGAAATATTTAAAGTTTTAATGGCACAGTATTATCTAAAACTGTTGCCAGACACCAAATCACAGATCGAGGAGCCCATAGAACACTAAGCAGGATAAATACCAAAACATCTAAATCTGGGAATAGGATATTGAAAGTGCAGATAATTACACAAAGAGGAAAAACTTACATAAACAAGAGGAAACAAAAACACTATACCTATAAAGGAATGAGGATTAGAATTCACCAGACCTCCCCAGAAACCACGCAAGCAAGAAGAGTGTGCAGTGATAAACGTAAAGTGTGAAAAGAAAACTCTAGCTGAACACAAGCTAAACAACAGATGTTTCAGTGACCACCTATAAACAAGAATACATTCATTCCAAAAAGTCACTAAACAAATACAGTAAAATAACCTTCAAGAATTTAATTGAAAAACATTAAAAGGGAAAGGTGCATAATCTGATTTCCAGGTTACCACTTTATAATATTAAAATGTCCACTTAAAAAAAAAATATTACAACGCATACAAGAAAAAGAAAATTTGTTCCATTGAAAGGAACAAAATAAACTGACAGAAAACGTTCCAGTCCACACATCAGACTTACTAGACAAAGACTTCAAAACGACTGTCTTAAATATGCCTAAAGAGCCAAAACCAAACATGGAGAAATATCTAAAGGAAATCAGGAAAACTATGAAAGAAAATGAGGCTATTAATAAAGAAAGAAAGCCATTAATAAAGAGATAATATAAAAAGAAACCAACAAAAATTCAGCAGCTCAATAGTGCAACCACTGAAATGAAAGTTTACTAGAGAATGCAAACATTTCAGAAAGAAGAAGAAACTATCAACAAATTTGAAAAAAGGGATATTGAAATTACTGAGTCTCAAGAGCAAAAAAAAAAATAAAAACAAGTAAACAAAGCCTATGAGATCTGCTAGACACAATCCACACAACCAGCATTGCTACCCCCAAAGGAGAAGAGGGGGAGAAAGTGACAAAAATCATACCTGAAGAAAGGATAACTGAAAAGTTTCAAAACTTCATGATAGATGTGTATCTACAAAACTAAGAAACAAATTTCAAGGGAAATACACTCAAAAAAACAAAACAATCGTATTAAAACGGAAATCTAGAACATCACTCTTTTTCCAATAGCATCTAAAAAAGAAAATACTGACGAATAAATTGAACTTAGCAGTCAAAAGCTTATACACTGAAAACTACAAAATACTGCTGAAAGAAATTCAAGAAGACCTAAATAAACGGAAAGGAATACCGGTTTCATGCAATGGAGGACTTAATATTGTCAAAACGGCAATTCTACCAAATCTATCTGCAGAGTCCACGTAATCCCGATGAAAATTGTAAAACCCATTTTTACACCAATGGAA
This sequence comes from Loxodonta africana, assembly GCF_030014295.1. Taxonomy (NCBI): domain Eukaryota; kingdom Metazoa; phylum Chordata; class Mammalia; order Proboscidea; family Elephantidae; genus Loxodonta; species Loxodonta africana. The sequence goes on from NC_087344.1 coordinate 20,983,197, forward strand.
AAGCCAAACCTCAAGTTCACCTTGATTTGCTAGAGGCCCTGAATCCAAAATAATCTTCAAACACACGGATCAAAGTCACATGACTCACACTTCTCAACTTCAAAACAATTGCAAAGCTGCAGTAATCCAAACTGTGTGCTATCGGCATGTGAATAGACATATAGACCAACAGAATGGAATTCAAACTCTACGAATAAACCCAAGCATATCTGGTCAATTCATTTTCAACAAGGACGCCAAATCCATTCAATGAGAAGAGTCTCTTCAACAAATGGCACAAAGAAAACTGGATTTCCACATGCAAGAAAAGGAAGCTCAACTTCTACCTCACATCATACAAATAACTCAAAATGATCAGTCAACTAACTAAAGATAACAACTAAAGTCATAAGATTCTTAAATAGAAGAAATTAGAGGGATTTGGCAATGGGTATTTACATACGACAGAAAAAGCATAAACAACAAGACAAAAATTGGATTACGTGCAAGTTACAAATTTTGTCCATCACTGTTTAGGAAGCATTGAGTTTGTGTTTATAGGATAGAAAATTTGGCAATGGATATTGGTGACAGTTGCACAACATGATTGATATAACTGGTGTTACTGAACTGTGTACGTGAAGATGCTGAATTGCAAATGGTTTGTATAATTTCACAACAATAAAAAAGGTAAAAATAATCTTTAAGAAGTAAACACGTTCTAAGGCAAAAACAGACATTATCAAGAAATTAAAAAGAAACCTTAGGGGGTGGAGCTAAGAGGGCAGACTAGGAAGATGCTTCTATCCAGCCCTCTTTACAACAAAGACCTGAAAAACAAGTGAAACCAGTATATTTGCCACAAGCTCCGAGCCCTGAGCATAAAAGGCAACCTTAGACAGGAACCGAGGGGCAGGGGAAGGAAGAGACCGTTCAGAAGCGGACAGGAGTTACCGGACCTGAATCGCGGGGAGCCCTCAGGCACCATTCCTGGAGCAGAGCGGCTAGGCAGTGGCAGCTCCGCTTCCAGAGCTAGTCCCGGGGCACACTCACCTCCTCCTGAGAAGCTGCCTAAGTGTGTCCCGGGGGGAGGGGCCATGGAGGCCGAAGGGGATGGGGTGGGGCGGGGCACAGTGGGCGGGGCCGAAGGGTGGGCGAGGAGAAGAGCAGTGACTCCTGGGGCCAGGGTCACAGCACCTTAGGTGCCTCTGGGAGGAGGCAAGGGAATTGAAATGGGAGGATCTGGGAACAAGAGCTCTCTGCCCATTTTTAAATTGGGTTGTTTGTCCTTTTTGTTGGAGACTGTCATGAGCTGTATAGATATTATACGTATTTTGGATATTGTACCCTTATTTCCCAGATAGTTTCCAAAATTTTCTTCCATTCTGTAGGTTTTCACTTTCTTGATCATGCTCTTTGATGCACAAACGGTTTTCATTTTGTTGAATTCCAACTGACCTATATTTTCTTTTGTTGCTCACATTTTGGTGTCATATCTAAGAATCTCCCTGAGAATCAGCCATTGAAAACCCTCCGGAACACAGTTGTACTCTGACACACTTAGGGTTGCCATGGTCTGAATACCCTGGATGGCAACTGGTTTTTCTCTAGGCTCTTTCTAGTGCCTGTGTTTTCTATCTCCCTCTACAGGTGACTTTCTGTAGCTTACCACAATTCCAGGTGGTCTTAGCAAAAAAAAAGAAAAATTTTTTTTTTTTTGTAGGAGCACATTAATCTTATAGCCAAAAAAAGCTGGGAATTCTCTGCCGTGTTTTCAGTACCTGGGTCAACAGATAGGTCATGGGTTCAGCCCATCATTGTGCACATATTAATGTGAGACTAGCCTCTGGATATTGCTAATAGATGTCAGTGGTTAAGGAACTAGGGTCACATGTGTGGTTTCAGGAAAAGGTCAGCCAGGAGAGGGCAGTTATGGACTCTGTACTAAAATTAGGTTAGCACAGCAAGCTAAACAGAGTTAGACTGATCATCTTGTGCAGTGCTCTGGCTAACGTCATAGGCAAATTTGGGCTGATTAAAAAAATATATATATATATTCTTCCCTGTGAAAAGATCTGTAGTTTAGCCATCAAATTAGATCCTGGACCATGTGAAACTCAACACAGAATACTTTCAAGCGGGCCTAAGTATTTCAAGAATAGGCATCAATTCTATTATACATTGGATCCTTTTCTGTACCTGTTTAATGTTTTCAGTGGGAGACCACCTGCCCTATCGTCTCCACCCTAGGAGAAATTTTTCTAGCACACTCATTTATATAACTTTAGTAGCCTTGGAGGTAGCATTCCAATAAATTTTGCCCAAGTTGACTCTGCTTCTCAGATTTTCATGGTTGACTCTGTCTCCTGTACGTTGGGATATCTATATTTTTTAAGAATTCCCCAGGAGAGTAACATCCGGCATCAATTTCCAACAAATATTTCTGTATTAATGGATTTTGTAGGCTTAGCACACACTGGATGCAGGCAGTTGTCAATTTGGTTACAATCTCGCATATGAAGAGTGCTTAGATAGCTCCATGGGATTAAATCCATTTTCCATATGAAATTTCTTTGCTATAACCCCCCAGCAGCCATGACTGACTACTGTGGGCACGGCCAGATTTACAATTGCTATACAACATACAAATATTGACTATTATCAAAAATAAAAAAAAACCTTGTGTTTTGACAGTATGAGAAGATTAGATTAGGGAAGAACTTCAAAGCTAGTTGCAGTTCCTGATTTTTTCAGACATGCTTTGGGCCACCTAATTTATACCATGTACATTGTCTTCCTTGCATACACTGATTAGTGAACACTGCCCTTGATCACTTAGTGGGATTCATTTTTGCCTCAGGAAAAGGGCTTGTACTGGTGGGGGAGAGAGAGCATTATAATTAGTAGGAAAATAGGCCAATACTTCTAAGGGCAGACATTGCTGACAGGATTTATATTGTGAAAAATATATAGTGCAGCTTAAGAAAGAGCAAGAGCTTGCCAAAGTGATGTGGGGGCGTTTCATATATTGACTTCCAATCACTTAAGGCTGTCCAAAGTCATTTTCCCAATTTATTCTCCAGCTGAATCAATGGACCCCCATTATCAATTTCTACATCATTCCCAATACCTCTTCCTTTTCCTTCTAGCCACTTACAGTGAGTTAGAAAATGTGAGGCTGAGCTGGCAAAACAAGACATGTATTTCTGCAAATAAAACTGAATAAATCTCAGTGGAACCCTGCCATCCCTGGCTGCTGACAGAGGGAGAGGCTGGGCTCACAATCTGAGGCAAACTCGGCTGGTCAGCAATCTCTTGCAGCTTGTCCACATGCAAGGAGCTTAGTTTTGACACTCCCTGGAGGAAACCAGTTCCCTCTGGGCTCCACCGCTGCTGCTGATGGTGTGCGATGAAGAGGAAGCCTCACAGACACACTGGGAAGATGTTCTAAACTGCACCACGTCACTTTTGCTCACCCTGGAGCACACTCCAGAGTCCTGGTTGGGCTGCACCGAGTCTGTCCTGGATTCGTGTTGCAGGTAGGACTGGGCTAGGGAGACTGAGGTACAAGCAGATGCCATGGAGGCCCCTGAAACTGAGTCAGATAGACTATCCAAAGCATTGTGGATGTTGCCCTGGCCAAGGCTGGTCTTCACTAAAGGTGTCGAATTCCCACTTTCCTGTTTGTTGATGGAGACGTTGCTGTCCACACAGGGCACAGGACTGGCCTTCTTTCTCTCCAGGATGGGTAGAGAGCTGACAGGTGTGTTGTTGTGCTACTCCTCTTCTGCCCTGACTCCTGGTCCTCCTCAGGCCACTTATTTTTGGGCATAATTGCATGAGGAATCTTAGGTAGGCCTCATGGAATAAATTATATCCTCCCCCCAAAATGTGTGTATCGCATTAGCTGGGTCATGATTCCCCGTATCCTGTGCTCCTCCTCTATTCTGGGATTGTAATTTTATGTTAAACAAGATTAGGATAGGATGGTAACGCCACCCTTACCCAGGTCACGTCCCAGATCCAATGTAAAAGAAGTTACCCTGGGGTGTGGTCTGTACCACCTCTTATGTCTCAAGAGATAAAAAGGAAAGGGAAGCAAGCAGAGATTTGGGGACCTCACGCCACCAATAAAGCAGCAACAGGAGCGAAGCGCATCCTTTGGACCCAGTGTCCCTGCACCTGAGATGCTCCTCTATCAGGGGAAAATTGATGAGATGACTGACAGAGAAAGAAAGCCTTCTCCTGGAGCTGACACCCTGAATTTGGACTTTTAGTCTACTATACCATGAAAAAAAAAAATTTCTCTTTGTTAAAGCCATCCACTTCTGGAAATTATATTATAGCAGCACTAGATGGCTAAGACAGTCGGAATGGTAGGCTCGCTGTACCTCCTCTGCTTGGGTTAACACAAGAGGGTACACTGTACACCATGGGATGAAGATCCACTGCAGGCTGCTATGGCCCTCTGTCTCAGGTGTCTTATGACCCAGGAGCAGATAGGTGACTATCACAACACTGTACTTTGGCAACATCCATAAGCACTGAATCTCTTGCCATGTGTAGCAAATAACCTCAATCCACTGGGCATCACTGAAATCTGGGAGTGGCTCCACATACAGCTTTTGTTCTTCATGACCCACCATCATCCACGGATCTGTCAGAATTGCCTCTAAAGTACCTCTCTCACTGGGGTCATGAATGAAAATTTTGCTCAGCAGGTGTTCATACTACAGAGATATATGTGGGGGAAAGTCCCTTCACTACATCCTGCCATAGCATCATGAAGGTATTTCCAACAAGAGGCAAAGATCCACCTACCCACAAATACAAGATGACTCCCAGGCTCAACACATCCACTGGGGGGTCTGTCATACTTTTCCCCCTGAAGAGTTCTATGGCAGAATAAAGGAAGGGAGACTGCCAGAGGATGTTTACAGCTTGTTGCCCAGGCTGAATTCATTTCCAAGATCAAGACCTGAAAGTTTGCTGTTCATTTTCTTATCCAATACCAGGTTTCCTGTTTTCAGGTCCCTCTGAACCATACACTTGTTATGACAGTCCTACACCACGGACACTATCTGGCAGAATTTGGTGGCTTGAGCCCCTTTTTCCCTCATCCTGCCATGAGCCCTTGCATGATGAGAAACCTCCCTTCCACTTACTTATTCCATCAGTATATGGAGTGTGTTCTCATTCCTGATGACTTCAAACAATTTCACAGAAAACACTCCCACAGCTCCGTGAAGGTATTTCCAACAAAAGGCAGCGATCCACTCACCAACAAATACAACATGACTCCCAGGCTCCACATATCCACTTGGACGTCCGTCGTACTCTTCTCCCTGGAACAGTTCTAGGGCAGAATAAAGAAAAGGTATCATTGAAAGACTTCATAATTTTTACCTCTCAGGATAGTCTGTGGATGCTGCAGGAGGTTGCGGGGGCTCCCTAATGATCTTACCTTATTCCCAGTGAGGATAGGTTTGGCCAACTTCACCTTGGTGAAGGTACCTTTGCAGAGGTTTTCGAGCATTTGGTAGTCTCACACATGGGCCTCCTCCTCAGAAGAAATGGCCGAGAGGCCTCTGCATCATCTTGGACGTGGGTCATGTCTTACTTAGCTTAGGGCCAATGGGTCCCAACACAGGATTCAAAGTGGTAAAAACTGATGACTAAATAAAAACTAGGCCCCTGGGTGGCACAAATTGTTAAGCCATGAAAGACTAGCCAAAAGGTTAGTAGTTCAAACGCATCTAGTGGCATCTCCAAAGTAAGTCCTCGTAACTGCTTCTGAAAGGTCACAACCTTGAAAACCCTGTGAAGCAGTTCTACTTTGCACTTTTGGGGTTGCTGTGAGTTGTTATCTACTCAACAGCAACTAGAAACACGCAAATAAAAACTTAATTAAAGGAGAAAAAGCATATATAAACTAGAAAAAATAAATAGGGAAAAAAGAAAACGATAAAGTGACAAAAATCATTTTTATTTTGGGGGCTACTGTGAGGAGGTTGGATGAGCTCTGCTGGGTCTTCTCAGTGATCCTGGCTGTGAAGATGGGAATGTTTGGATTCTGCTCTGCTGAGTTCCAGTCTCCCATTCAGAGCCGTATCAAAGGGCAAGGTTAAAATGTATCAAGTAGGAAAGTTCAGCAAGAGGGTGAGATAGGCTATATGACGCTCTTATCCCACCAAAGGGGGGAAGAAAAACCTAGAAGCTGTTGTTACCCTGTGAATATCTTGAAAACAGTCAGCAGTTGACATCAACACAGCAAATGCTGAATCAGGGAAAAGGTAACTTCACAAAGGTAAGGCAACTTTGTGGTCTCTTTTCTTGCCCTTTGCCCCATCTCCTCCCCAACTCAGTGGTCATCTTACAGCAGCAGCACTTGCTTCTGATCCCAGGGTGGGACCCTGTTCCTGGCTCCAGTTAGAGTACACAAAATCATTGTGTGTGTCTCTTCTAATCTTTCTGGGGGATGCCTGAAGGACTAATGAAAGGAGATTGTCTCTTTTACCTAACTTATGGCCCAGGCTGGTACGGTGGCAGGCATTTGTAAGAAAGATTGCAAGAGGAACTAACAGTCCATAGAGGGCTGAGGCTAAACATTATGCTCAAAACATACAAAAGATTGCCTAAGGGTTGGGAGCCAAAATAGGGAAGTACTTCTTTGGAAAATCAGGACATTCAAAAGCAACTGTGTGTTTGGGGACATTTAGCAAGCTATACATACCTAGAACAAAATTTATGTTCAGAAACTACCTGAGAAAGACCTATACTTTTTTCTCACTCGTTCAGTGTTTCAGGAGTGCCCCAGCACACAGCCAATCTGCACAGGCTGGGAGAGGTATCTGTGGGTTTTGCTTTGATTTATGTTGTTTCTTTGTTTTTTCATTAGCTCCTCTCATTTCAAAATCACTGTGAAAACACTAGACGGGAATTTGCATTTTCCATTCCAGTATAGAAGGAAATCGGATGTCCCTTGCACGCTCACAATAAAAAAAAAACCTGAAGAGAAGATCTGAACTCAAAGAGCAACGTGCTATCCCAGAAGCTGGAGATACACATGCACTACTACAAAGAATCACTGCTTACTGGGAACAGAGAATTCCACCACCGTTACTTCCACCTCCTGACCTAGAATCATATGTTATTAGGTGCCGATGAGTTGATTCCAGCTCATAGCAGTGCAATGTGACAAAGTACAACACCCCCATAGGATTCTCTAGGCTGGAAACATTAAGGAAGCAAACAGCCAAGTATTTTCTTCTACGGAGTCGCTGGCTGGGTTTTAATCCCCAACCTGTTGGTTAGCAGCCAAGCGCTTAACTATTATGCCACTAGGGTTCCTTGCTTCAATGCTAATTGACTAATCCCTGGAGACTGAGATAGAAATTTCACAGGGCCTAGCCTTAAGGTACCTTCACACTTCGGTGAATTTCTCATAAAGGAGACCTACCAGGTTTTCACTGTCAAACTGTAAGTAAAAGTCTCTGATAATTCCAGTTGGAAAAAAAAAAGTAACCTACTGGAAGCACTACTCTGTTCTTGACAACGGTCTACCCTCAAGGGAAACGGTTCTACTAACCTTTTTTTTTTTTTTGGTCTCAATTTTCTTTCTTTCTTTTTTTTTTTAATTTTTAATTAATTTTTATTAAGCTTCAAGTGAACATTTACCATTCCAATCAGTCTGTCACATGTAGGTTTACATACATCTTACTCCCTTCTCCCACTTGCTCTCCCCCTATTGAGTCAGCCCTTTCAGTCTCTCCTTTCGTGCCAATTTTGCCATCTTCCCTCTCTCTCTATCTTCCCATCCCCCCTCCAGTCAAGAGTTGCCTACACACTCTCCAGTGTACACCTGATTTAATTAGCTCACTCTTCATCAGCATCTCTCTCCCCCCCCACTGACCAGTCCTTTTCATGCCTGATGATTTGTCTTCAGGGATGGTTCCTGTCCTGTGCCATCAGAAGTTCTGGGGAGCATTGTCTCTGGGATTCCTCTAGTCGCAGTCATACCATTAAATTAGCTATGGTCTTTTTACGAGAATTTGGGGTCTGTATCCCATTGGTCTCCTGCTCCCTCAGGAGTTGTCTGTTGGGCTCCCTGACAGGGCAGACATCGATTGTGGCCGGGTACCAACTAGTTCTTCTGGTCTCAGGATAATGTAGGTCTCTGGTTCATGTGGCCCTTTCTGTCTCTTGAGTTCTTAGTTGTCGTGTGACCTTGGTGTTTTTCCTTTGCCTTTGCTCCAGGTGGGTTGAGACCAATCGATGTTTCTTAGATGGCCGCTTGTTGGCATTTAGGACCCCAGGCGCCACAATTCAGAGTGGGATGCAGAATGTTTTCATAATAGAATTATTTTGCCCATTGACTTAGAAGTCCCCTCAAGCCAAGTTCCCCAGACCCCAGCCCCTGCTCCGCTGACCTTTGAAGCTTTCATTTTATCCCAGAAACCTCTTTGCTTTTAGTCCAGTCCAATTAGGCTGACCTTCCTTGTATTGAGTGTTGTCTTTCCCTTCACCCAAAGCAGTCCTTATCTACTGATTGATCAATAAAAAGCCCTCTCCCTCCCTCCCTCCCTGCCCGCCTCCCCCCCTTTGTAAGCACAAAAGTATGTGTTCTCCGTTTTTTCTATTTCTCAAGATCTTATAATAGTGGTCTTATATAATATTTGTCCTTTTGCCTCTGACTCATTTCGCTCAGCATAATGCCTTCCAGATTCCTCCATGTTATGAAATGTTTCAGAGATTCGTCACTGTTCTTTATCGATGCGTAGTATTCCATTGCGTGAATATACCACAATTTATTTACCCATTCATCCGTTGACGGACATCTTGGTTGCTTCCAGCTTTTTGCTATTGTAAACAGAGCTGCAATAAACATGGGTGTGCATGTATCTGTTTGTGTGAAGGCTCTTGTATCTCTAGGGTATATTCCTAGGAGTGGGATTTCTGGGTTGTATGGTAGTTCTATTTCTAACTGTTTAAGATAACGCCAGATGGATTTCCAAAGTGGTTGTACCATTTTACAATCCCACCAGCAGTGTATGAGAGTTCCAATCTCTCCGCAGCCTCTCCAACATTTATTATTTTGTGTTTTTTGGATTAATGCCAGTCTAGTTGGTGTGAGATGGAATCTCATCGCAGTTTTAATTTGCATTTCTCTAACGGCTAATGATCGGGAGCATTTTTTCATGTATCTGTTGGCTGCCTGAATATCTTCTTTAGTGAAATGTGTGTTCATATCCTTTGCCCACTTCTTGATTGGGTTGCTTGTCTTTTTGTGGTTCAGTTTTGACAGAATCATGTAGATTTTAGAGATCAGGCGCTGGTCGGAGATGTCATAGCTGAAAATTCTTTCCCAGTCTGTAGGTGGTCTTTTTACTCTTTTGGTGAAGTCTTTGGATGAGCATAGGTGTTTGATTTTTAGGAGCTCCCAGTTATCGGGTTTCTCTTCATCATTTTTGGTAATGTTTTGTATTCTGTTTATGCCCTGTATTAGGGCTCCTAGGGTTGTCCCTATTTTTTCTTCCATGATCTTTATCGTTTTAGTCTTTATGTTTAGGTCTTTGATCCACCTGGAGTTAGTTTTTGTGCATGGTGTGAGGTATGGGTCCTGTTTCATTCTTTTGCAAATGGATATCCAGTTATGCCAGCACCATTTGTTAAAAAGACTATCATTTCCCCAATTGACTGACACTGGTCCTTTGTCAAATATCAGCTGCTCATACGTGGATGGATTTATATCTGGGTTCTCAATTCTGTTCCATTGGTCTATGTGCCTGTTGTTGTACCAGTACCAGGCTGTTTTGACTACTGTAGCTGTGTAATAGGTTCTGAAATCAGGTACAGTGAGGCCTCCCACTTTCTTCTTCTTTTTCAGTAATGCTTTGCTTATCTGGGGGTTCTTTCCCTTCTATATGAAATTAGTGATTTGTTTCTCTATCCCCTTAAAATATGACATTGGTATTTGGATTGGAAGTGCGTTATATGTATAGATGGCTTTGGGTAGAATAGACATTTTTACTATGTTAAGTCTTCCTATCCATGAGCAGGGTATGTTCTTCCAATTAAGTATGTCATTTTGAATTTCTTGTAGCAGAGTTTTATAGTTTTCTTTGTATAGGTCTTTTACATCCTTGGTAAGATTTATTCGTAAGTATTTTATCTTCTTGGGGGCTACTGTGAATGGTATTGATTTGGTTATTTCCTCTTCGGTGTTCTTTTTGTTGATGTAGAGGAATCCAAGGGATTTTTGTATGTTTATTTTATAACCTGAGACTCTTCCAAACTCTTCTATTAGTTTCAGTACTTTTCTGGAGGATTCCTTAGGGTTTTCCATGTATATGATCATGTCATCTGCAAATAGTGATAGCTTTACTTCCTCCTTGCCAATCTGGATACCCTTTATTTCTTTGTCTAGCCTAATTGCCCTGGCTAGGACTTCAAGTACGATGGTGAATAAGAGTGGTGATAAAGGGCATCCTTGTCTGGTTCCCGTTCTCAGGGGAAATGCTTTCAGGTTCTCTCCATTTAGAGTGACATTGGCTGTTGGCTTTGCATAGATGCCCTTTATTATGTTGAGGAATTTTCCTTCAATTCCTATTTTGGTAAGAGTTTTTATCCTAAATGGGTGTTGAACTTTGTCAAATGCCTTTTCTGCATCTATTGATAAGATCATGTGGTTTTTATCTTCTGTTTTATTTATGTGATGGATTACATTAATGGTTTTGCTGATATTAAACCAGCCTTGCATACCTGGTATAAATCCCACTTGATCAGGGTGAATTATTTTTTTGATGTGTTGTTGGATTCTATTGGCTAGAATTTTCTTGAGGATTTTTCCATCTATGTTCATGAGGGATATAGGTCTAAAATTTTCTTTTTTTGTAATGTCTTTACCTGGTTTTGGTATCAGGGAGATGGTAGCTTCATAGAATGAGTTGGGGAGTATTCCGTCTTTTTCTATGCTTTGAAATACCTTCAGTAGTAATGGTGTTAAGTCTTCTCTGAAGGTTTGGTAGAACTCTGCAGTGAAGCCGTCTGGGCCAGGACTTTTTTTTGTTGGAAGTTTTTTGATTACCGTTTCAATCTCTTTTTTTGTTATGGGTCTATTTAGTTGTTCTACTTCTGAATGTGTTAGTTTAGGTAGGTAGTATTTTTCCAAGAATTTACCCATTTCTTCTAGGTTTTCAAATTTGTTAGAGTACAATTTTACGTAGTAATCTGAAATGATTCTTTTAATTTCATTTGGCTCTGTTGTGATGTGGTCCTTCTCGTTTCTTATTCGGGTTATTTGTTTCCTTTCCTGTTTTTCTTTAGTCAGTCTAGCCAACGGTTTATCAATTTTGTTATTTTTTTCAAAGAACCAGCTTTTGGCTTTGTTAATTCTTTCAATTGTTTTTCTGTTCCTAATTCATTTAGTTCAGCTCTAACTTTTATTATTTGTTTTCTTCTGGTGCCTGACGGATTCTTTTGTTGCTCACTTTCTATTTGTTCAAGTTGTAGGGACAGTTCTCTGATTTTGGCTCTTTCTTTGTTTGTGAAAACGTTGCTGTTCACAGAGGGCACAAGACTGGCCTTCTTTCTCTCCAGGATGGGTTGTTCTTATGCTTCTGCTCTTCTGCCCTGACCCCTGGTCCTCCTCAGGCCGCATATTTTTTGGCATAATTGCAAGAGGAATTTTAGGTACGCCTCATGGACTAAATTATGTCCCCCCAAAAAAGTGTGCATCACTTTAGCTGGGTTATGATTCCCTGTATCTTGTGACTGTCCTCCATTCTGAGATTGTAATTTTATGTTAAAGAGGATTAGGATGGGATGGTAATGCCATCCTTACCCAGGTCACACCCCTGATCCAATGTAAAAGCAGTTACCCTGGGGTGTGGTCTGTACCAACTCTTATGTCTCAAGAGATAAAAAGAAAGGGAAGCAAGCAGAGAGTTGGGGACCTCATACCCCTAATAAAGCAGCAACAAGAGCAAAGCTCATGCTTTGGACCTGGTGTCCCTGCACCTGAGATGCTCCTCTATCAGGGGAAAATTGAAGAGAAAACCGACAGAGAAAGAAAGCCTTCCCCTGGAGCTGACACCCTGAATTTGGACTTTTTGCCTATTGTACTGCGAAGAAATAAATTTCTCTTTGTTAAAGCCATCCACTTGTGGTATTTCTATTACAGCAGTGCTAGAAGACTAAGAGAGCTGGAATGGCAGGCTTGCTCTACCTCCTCTGCTTGGGTTAGCACAAGAGGGTACACTGTACACCATGGGATGAAGATCCACTGCAGGCTGCTATGGCCCTCTGTCTCAGGTGTTTTACGACCAGGAGCAAATAGATGACTATCACAACACTGTACTTTGGCATCATCAATAAGCACTGAATCTCTCACCATGTGTAACACATCACCTCAATCCACTGAGGGTCACTGTAATCTGGGTGTGGCTCCACATACAGCTTTTGTTCTTCATGACCCACCATCACCCACAGATGTGTCAGAATTGCCTCTGAAGTACCTCTCTCACTAGGGTCATGAACGAAAATTTTGCTCAGCAGGTATTCATACTGCATAGTCATATGGAAGGGAAAGTCCCTTCACTACCTCCTGCCATAGTATCATGAAGGTATTTCCAACAAAAGGCAGGGATCCACCTACCAACAAATACAAAATGACTCCGAGGCTCAACACATCCACCAGGGAGGGTCTGTCATACTTTTCTCCCTGAAGAGTTCTAGGGCAGAATAAAGGAAGGGAAACTGCCACAGGAGGTATACAGCTTGTTGCCCAGGCTGAATTCATTTCCAAGGTCAAGACCTGAAAGTTTGCTGCTCATTTTCTTATCTAATAGTAGGTTTTCTCTTTTCAGGCCCCTCTGAACCATACACTTGTTATGACAATACTGCACCGCAGACACTATCTGGCAGAATTTGGTGGCTTGAGCCCCTTTTTCCCTCATCCTGCCATGAGCCCTTGCATGATGAAACACCTCCCCTCCACTTACTTATTCCATCACTATGTGGAGTGTGTTCTCATTCTTGATGACTTCAAACAATTTCACAGTAAACACTCCCACAGCTCCATGAAGGCATTTCCACCAAAAGGCAGGGATTCACTCACCAACAAATACAAGATGACTCCCAGGCTCCACATATCCACTGGGAAGTCTGTCGTACTCTTCTCCCTGGAATGTTCTAGGGCGGAATAAAGAAAAGGTATGGATGAAAGCCTTCATAATTTTAACCTCTCAGGACAGTCTGTGGATGCTGCAGGAGGTTGCTGGGTCTCCCTAACGATCTTACCTTATTTCCAGTGAGAAGAGCTTTAGCCAACTTCACGTTGGTGAAGTTACCTTTGCAGAGGTTTTCGAGCATTTGGTAGTCTTACACATGGGTCTCCTCCTCAGAAGAAATGGCCAAGAGGCGTCTGCATCATCTCGGACTTGGGTCAAGTCTTACTTAGCTTAGGGCCAATGGGTCCCAACACAGGATTCAAAGTGGTAAAAACTGATGACTAAATAAAAACTAGGCCCCTGGGTGGCACAAATTCTTAAGCCCTGCATGACAAGCCAAAAGGTTAGTAGTTCAAACCCACCCAGTGGCATCTCCAAAGTAAGGCCTCGTAACTGACTCTGAAAGGTCACAACTTTCAAAACCCTGTGAAACAGTTCTACTTTGCAGGTTTGGTGTTGCTGCGAACTGTTATCTACTCAACAGCAAGTAGTAACATGCAAATAAAAACTTAATAAAAGGAGAAAAAGATGAGAAAAAGCATATAAAAACTAGAAAAAAATACAAAATAAGAAAATGAAAAAGTGACAAAAATCAGCTTTATTTTGGGGGTTAGTCTGTGGAGGTTGGAAGAGCTCTGCTGGATCTTGTCAGTGATCCTGGCTCTGAAAGTCGCCACGTTTGGATTCTGGCCTACTGAGTTCCAGTCTCTCATTCAGAGCCCTACCAAAGGGCAATGTTAAAATCAATCAAGTGGGTAAGTTCAGCAAGACCCTGAGATAGGTTATATGAAGCTCTCACCCCACCAAAGGGGGAAAAGAAACCTAGAAGGTGTTGCTACCCTGTGAGTATCCTGAAAAGAGTCAACAGTTGACATCAACACAGCAAATACTGAATCAAGGAAAAGATGGCTTTAAAAAGGTAAGGCAACTTTGTGGTCTCTTTTCTTGCCCTTGCCCCATCTCCTCCCCAACTCAGTGGTCATCGTATAGCAGCAGCACTTTCTTCTGATCCCAGGGTGGGACCCTGTTCCTGGCTCCAGTTAGAGTACAGAAAATCATTGTGTGTGTCTCTTCTAATCTTTCTGGGGGATGCCTGAAGGACTAATGCAAGGACCTTGTCTCTTTGACCTAACTTACGACCCAGGCTGCTAAGGTGGCAGGCATTTATAAGGAAAGATTGCAAGGGGAACTAACAGCCCATAGAGGGCTGAGGCTAAACAGTATGCTCAAAACATACGATAGATAGCCTAAGGCCTAAAAGCCAAAACTGGGAAGTACTTCTTTGGAAAATCAGGATATTCAAAAGCAACTGTGTGTTTGGGAACATTTAGCAGGCTACAAATACCTAGAGCAAAATTTCTGTTCAGAAACTACCTGAGAAAGACCTACACTTTTTCTCACTCTATAAGTGTTTCAGGAGTGCCCCAGCACAGAGCCAATCTGCACAGACTAGGAGAAGTATTTGTGGGTTTTGTTTTGATTTTTTGTTTCTTTCTTTTTTCTATGTATTTTTAGCTCCTCTCATTTCAAAATCACTCTAAAAACACTAGATGGGAATTTCCATTTTCCATTCCACTATAAAAGGAACTTGGATGTCCCTTGCATGCTCACAATAAGAAAAACCTGAAAAGAAACAACTCTTCTTAGCTCTGTCACAGAACTGAACTCACAGAGCAATCTGCTATCCCAGAAGCTGGAGATACACATGCACTACGACAAAGAATCCCTGCTTACTGGGAACAGAGAATGCCACCACCGTTACTTCCACCTCCTGACCTAGAATCATATGTTATTAGGTGCCGATGAGTTGATTCCAACTCATAGCAGCACAATGTGACAGAGTAGAACACCCCCATAGGATTCTCTAGGCTGGAAACGTTATGGAAGCAAACAGCCAAGTATTTTCTTCTATGGAGTTGCTGGCTGGTTTTAATCAACACCCTGTTGGTTAGCAGCCATGTGCTTAACTATTATGCCACTAGGGCTCCTTACTTCATTGCTAATTGACTAATCCCTGGAAACTGAGAGATAGAAATTTCACAGGGCCTAGTTTTTTAGCCTTATGGTACCTTCACCCTTCGGGGAATTTCTCATAAAGGAGACTCACTAGGTTTTCACTGTCAAACTGTAAGAAAAAGTCTCTCATAATTCCAGTTGGAAAAAAAAAGTAACCAACTGCAAACACTACTGTGTTCTTGACAACGGTCTACCCTTAAGGGAAACGGTTCTACCACCCTTTCAACCAACCTAACCAACTTCCAATTTTTAGAGCCTAATAGACTTGAGGAAGGGGAAATACCAAACACCATCTAACATGCCACATAGGGGGAAAACTGCCTACCTTCAGTCCTCATCGAACATACCAAAAAAAAAAAAAAAACCCAGGGCCGTCGAGTCGATTCCGACACATAGTACCCTATGGGACAGAGTAGATCTGCCCAATAGCGATTTCAAGGAGCGCTTGGCGGATTCGAATAGCCAACCAATTAGTTAGCACCCGTAGCACTTAACCACTACACCACCAGGAAGTCCTCATCAAGCATAGCCTTGACAAAAACGTGGAAACACACACAGACTGAACAGACTGGGTAAACAACAGGACAAGGCTCAGATATGGCACCTTTGTTAGAAATATTAGACCAGGAAATTAAAATAGCTATGATAATATGATAAGGACTCTGGGTAAAAAGTGGACAACATGCAACAATAAAAGGGTAATGAAAATGAACAGACTGAAACTCAAAGAAATACTCAAAAAAATATCAGAAATGAAAAACACAGTAACACAAATGAAAAACGGCACTGATTGGCTTATCAGTAGGTTGCACATGTTTAAGCAAAGAATCAGTAAGGTTGAAGATTTGTCAATGGAAACTTGTCAAATTGAAAAGAAAAAAGAGTGAAAGAGAATAAGAAATGTGGGACAATCCCAAAAAGTCTAACCTATGAATAAAGGGAATACCAGAAGCAGAAGAGAAAAAGGAACACAGGAAATATTTGAAGTTTTAATGGCACAGTATTATCTAAAATTGTTGCCAGACACCAAATCACAGATCGAGGAGCCCATAGAACACCAAGCAGGATAAATACCAAAACATCTAAATCTGGGAATAGGATATTGAAAGTGCAGATAATTACACAAAGAGGAAAAACTTACATAAACAAGAGGAAACAAAAACAGTATACCTATAAAGGAACAAGGATTAGAATTCATCAGACCTCCCCAGAAACCACGCAAGCAAGAAGAGTGTGCAGTGATAAACGTAAAGTGTGAAAAGAAAACTCTAGCTGAACACAAGCTAAACAACAGATGTTTCAATGACCACCTATAAACAAGAATACATTCATTCCAAAAAGTCACTAAACAAATACAGTAAAATAACCTTCAAGAATTTAATTGAAAAACATTAAAAGGGAAAGGTGCATAATCTGATTTCCAGGTTACCACTTTATAATATTAAAATGCCCACTTTAAAAAAAATATCACAACGCATACAAGAAAAAGAAAATTTGTTCCATTCAAAGGAACAAAATAAACTGACAGAAAACGTTCCAGTCCACACATCACACTTACTAGACAAAGACTTCAAAACGACTGTCTTAAATATGCCTAAAGAGCCAAAACCAAACATGGAGAAATATCTAAAGGAAATCAGGAAAACTATAAAAGAAAACGAGGCTATTAATAAAGAGATAGAAAGTATACAAAGAAACCAACAAAAATTCAGCAGCTCAATAGTGCAACCACTGAAATAAAAATTTACTAGAGAATGCAAACATTTCAGAAAGAAGAAGAAACTATCAACAAATTTGAAAAAAGGGATATTGAAATTACTGAGTCTCAAGAGCAAAAAAAACTAAAAACAAGTAAACAAAGCCTATGAGATCTCCTAGACACAATCCACATGACCAGCACTGCTACCCCCAAAGGAGAAGAGGGGGAGAAAGTGACAAAAATCATACCTGAAGAAATGATAACTGAAAAGTTTCAGCATTTGATGATAGATGTGAATCTACAAAACTAAGGAACAAATTTCAAGGAAAATACACTCAAAAAAACAAAACAATCGTATTAAAACGGAAATCTAGAACATCACTCTTTTTCCAATAGCATCTAAAAAAGAAAATACTGAGGAATAAATTGAACTTAGCAGGCAAAAGCTTATACACTGAAAACTACAAAATACTGCTGAAAGAAATTCAAGAAGACCTAAATAAACGGAAAGGAATACCATTTTCATGCAATGGAGGACTTAATATTGTCAAAATGGCAATTCTACCAAATCCATCTACAGATTCAGTGTAAGCCCGACGAAAATTCTAAAAGCATTTTTTTACATTAACGGAAAAGCCAAACCTCAAGTTCACCTTGAATTGCTAGAGGCCCTGAATAGCCAAAATAATCTTCAAACACACGGATCAAAGTCACATGACTCACACTTCTCAACTTCAAAACAATTGTAAAGCTGCAGTAATCCAAACTGTGTGCTATTGGCATGTGAATAGACATACAGACCAACAGAATGGAATTCAAACTCTACAAATAAACCCAATCATATCTGGTCAATTCATTTTCAACAAGGACGCCAAATACATTCAATGGGAAAAGAAGACTCTCTTCAACAAATGGCACAAAGAAAACTGGATTTCCAGATGCAAGGGAAGGAAGCTCAACTTCTACCTCACATCATACAAATAACACAAAATGATCACTGAACTAACTAAAGATAACAACTAAAGTCATAACATTCTTAAATAGAAGAGATTAGAGGGATTTGGCAATGGGTATTGACATATGACAGAAAAAGCATAAACAACAAGATAAAAATTGGATTATGTGCAAGTTACAAATTTTGTCCATCACTGTTTAGGAAGCATTGAGTTTGTGTTTATAGGACAGAAAATTTGCAATGGATATTGGTGACAGTTGCACAACATGATTGATGTAATTGGTGTCACTGAACTGTGTACGTGAAGATGCTGAATTGCAAATGGTTTGTATAATTTCACAACAATAAAAAAGGTAAAAATAATCTTTAAGAAGTAAACACGTTCTAAGGCAAAAACAGACATTATCAAGAAATTAAAAAGAAACCTTAGGGGGTGGAGCCAAGATGGCAGAATGGGAAGATGCTTCTATCCAGCCCTCTTTACAACAAAGACCTGAAAAACAATGAAACCAGTATATTTGTCACAACCTCCGAGCCCTGAGCATAAAAGGCAACCTTACACAGGAACTGAGGGGCAGGGGAAGGAAGAGACCGTTCAGAAGCGGACAGGAGTTACCGGACCTGAATCGCGGGGAGCCCTCAGGCACCATTCCTGGAGCAGAGCGGCTAGGCAGTGGCAGCTCCGCTTCCAGAGCTAGTCCCGGGGCACACTCACCTCCTCCTGAGAAGCTGTCTAAGTGTGTCCCGGAGGGAGGGGCCACGGAGGCCGAAAGGGATGGGGTGGGGCGGGGCACAGTGGGCGGGGCCAAAGGGTGGGCAAGGAGAAGAGCAGTGACTCCTGGGGCCAGGGTCACAGCACCTTAGGTGCCTCTGGGAGGAAGCAAGGGAATTGAAATGGGAGAATCTGGGAACAAGAGCTCTCTGCCCATTTTTAAATTGGGTTGTTTGCCCTTTTTGTTGGTGACTGTCATGAGCTGTTTAGATATTATACATATTTTGGATATTGTACCCTTATTTCCCAGATAGTTTCCAAAATTTTCTTCCATTCTGTAGGTTTTCACTTTCTTGATAATACTCTTTGATGCACAAACGGTTTTCATTTTGTTGAATTCCAGCTGACCTATATTTTCTTTTGTTGCTCACATTTTGGTGTCACATCTAAGAATCTCCCTGAGAATCAGCCATTGAAAACCCTCCGGAACACATTTGTACTCCGACACACTTAGGGTTGCCATGGTCTGAATACCGTGGATGGCAACTGGTTTTTCTCTAGGCTCTTTCTACTGCCTGTGTTTTCTATCTCCCTCTACAGGTGACTTTCTGTAACTTACCACAATTCCAGGGGTCCTAGTAGGAGCACAGGAGCACATTAGGCTTATCGCCAAAAAAGCTGGGAATTCTCTGCCTTGTTTTCAGTACCTGGGTCAACAGATAGGTCATGGGTTCAGCCCATCATTGTGCACATATTAATGTGAGACTAGCTTCTGGATATTGCTAATAGATGTCAGTGGTTAAGGAACTAGGGTCACATGTGAAGTTTCAGGAAAAGGCCAGCCAGGAGAGGGCAGTTATGGACTCTGTACTAAAATTAGGTTGCCACAGCAAGCTAAACAGAGTTAGACTGATCATCTTGTGCAGTGCTCTGGCTAACGTCATAGGCAAACTTGGGCTGATTTAAAAAAAAAAAAAAATTTTTTTTTTTTTTTTGTAGCAACCGTATATTCTTCCTTGTGAAAAAATCTGTAGTTTAGCCATCAAATTAGATCCTGGACCATGTGAAACTCAACATGGAATACTTTCAAGCGGGCCTAACTATTTCAAGAATAGGCATCAATTCTATTATACATTGGATCCTTTTCTGTACCTGTTTATTCTTTTCAGTGGAAGACCACCTGCCCTGTCATCTCCACCCTAGGAGAGATTTTTCTAGCACACCCATGTATATAACTTTAGTAGCCTTGGAGGTAACATGCCAATAAATTTTGCCCAAGTTGACTCTGCTTCTCAGATTCTCATGGTTGGCTTTGTCTCCTCTACAGTGGGATATCTATATTTTTTAAGAATTCCCCAGGAGAGTAACATCAGGCATCACATTTCCAACAAATATTACTGTATTAATGGATTTCATAGGCCTAGCACACACTGGATGCAGGCAGTTGTCAATTTGGTTACAATCTCCCATAGGAAAAGTGCTTAGATAGCTCCATAGGATTAAATCCATTTTCCATAAGAAATTTCTTTGCTATAACCCCCCAGCAGCCATGACTGACTACTGTGGGCACGGCCAGAATTACATACAAATATTGACTGTTATCAAAAAAGAAAAAAAAAAACCTTGCGTTTTGACAGTATGAGAAGATTAGATTAGGGAAGAGCTTTCAAGCTAGTTGTAGTTCCTGATTTTTTGAGAGATGCTTTGGGCCACCTAATTTATACCACATACATTGTCTTCCTTGCATACACTGATTAGTGAACACTGCCCTTGATCACTTAGTTAGTGGGATTCGTTTTTGCCTCAGTAAAAGGGCTTGTACTGGTGGGGGAGAGAGAGCATTATAATTAGTAGGAAAATAGGCCAATACTTCTAAGGGCAGACATTGTTGACAAGATTTACATTGTGAAAAATATATAGTGCAGCTTAAGAGCAAGACCTTGCCAAAGTGATGCGGGGGCGTTTCAAATATCGAGTTCCAATCACTTAAGGCTGTGCAGAGTCATTTTCCCAATTTATTCTCCAGCTGAATCAATGGACTCCCATTATCAATTTCTACATCATTCCCAATACCTCCTCCTTTTCCTTCTAGCCACTTATACTGATGTAGAAAATGTGAGGCTGAGCTGGCAAACCAAGACATGGATTTCTGCAAATAAAACTGAATAAATCTCAGTGGCCCCCTGCCATCCCTGGCTGCTGACAGAGGGAGAGGCTGGGCTCACAATCTGAGGCAAACTCGGCTGGTCAGCAATCTCTTGCAGCTTCTCCGCATGCAAGGAGCTTAGTTTTGACACTCCCTGGAGGAAACCAGTTCCCTCCTGGCTCCACTGCTGCTGCTGATGGTGTGGGATGAGGAGGAAGCCTCACAGACACACTGGGAAGATGTTCTAAACTGCACCACGTCACTGTTGCTCACCCTGGAGCACACTCCACAGTCCTGGTTGGGCTGCACCGAGTCTGTCCTGGATTCCTGTTGCAGGTAGGACTGGGCTAGGGAGACTGAGGTACAAGCAGATGCCATGGAGGCCCCTGATCCTGAATCAGAGAGACTATCCAAAGCATTGTGGATGTTGCCCTGGCCAAGGCTGGTCTTCACTGAAGGTGTGGAATTGCCACTTTCCTGCTTGCTGGTGAAGACGTTCCTGTTCACACAGGGCACAGGAGTGGTCTTCTTTCTCTTCAGGATGGATACAGAGCTGACAGGTGTGTTGTTGTCCCGCTCCTCTTCTGCCCTGACTCCTGGTCCTCCCCAGGCCACTTATTTTTTGGCATAATAGCATGAGGAATCTTAGGTAGGCCTCATGGACTAAATTATAAAAAAAAAAAAAATCCCCCCCAAAATGTGTGTATCACTTTAGCTGGGTTATGATTTCCTGTATCCTGTGATCGTCCTCCATTCTGGGATTGTAATATTCTGGTAAAGAGGATTAGGATGGGATGGTAACGTCACCCATACCCAGGTCACATCCCTGATCCAGTGTAAAAGCAGTTACCCTGGGGTGTGGTCTGTACCACCTCTTATGTCTCAAGAGATAAAAAGGAAAGGGAAGCAAGCAGAGAGTTGGGGACCTCACACCATCAATAAAGCAGCAACAGGAGCAAAGTGCATCCTTTGGACCCGGTGATCCTGCACCTGAGATGCTCCTCTATCAGGGGAAAATTGATGAGAAGACCGACAGAGAAAGAAAGCCTTCCCCTGGAGCTGACACCCTGAATTTGGACTTTCAGCCTACTATATTGTGAAGAAATTAATTTCTCTTTGTTAAAGCCATCCACTTGTGGTATTTCTATTACAGCAGCGCTAGATGACTAAGAGAGTTGGAATGGCAGGCTTGCTCTACCTCCTCTGTTTGGGTTAGCACAAGAGGGTACACTGTACACCATGGGATGAAGATCCACTGCAGGCTGCTATGGCCCTCTGTCTCAGGTGTCTTATGACCCAGGAGCAGATAGGTGACTATCACAACACTGTACTTTGGCATCATCAATAAGCACTGAATCTCTCGCCATGTGTCACACATCACCTCAACCTACTGGGGGTCACTGAAATCTGGGAGTGGCTCCACATACAGCTTTTGTTCTTCATGACCCACCATCATCCACAGATGTGTCAGAATTGCCTCTGAAGTACCTCTCTCATTGGGGTCATGAATGAAAATTTTGCTCAACAGGTGTTCATACTGCATAGACATATGGAAGGGAAAGTCCCTTCACTACCTCCTGCCATTGCATCATGAAGGTATTTCCAACAAAAGGCAAAGATCCACCTACCAACAAATACAAGATGACTCCCAGGCTCAACACATCCAGTGGGGGGTCTGTCATGCTTTTCTCCCTGAAAAGTTCAAGGGCAGAATAAAGGAAGGGAGACTGCCACAGAAGGTATACAGCTTTTTGCCCAGGCTGAATTCATTTCCAAGATCAAGACCTGAAAGTTTGCTGTTCATTTTCTTATCCAATACCAGGTTTCCTGTTTTCAGGTCCCTCTGAACCATACGCTTGTTATGACAGTCCTACACCGCTGACACTATCTGGCAGAATTTGGTGGCTTCAGCCCCTTTGTCCCTCATCCTGCCATGCGCCCTTGCATGATGAAACACCTCCCCTCCACTCACTTATTCCATCACTATGTTGAGTGTGTTCTCATTCTTGATGACTTCAAGCAATTTCACAGAAAACACTCCCACAGCTCCATGAAAGTATTTCCACCAAAAGGCAGGGATCCACTCACCAACAAATACAAGATGACTCCTAGGCTCCACACATCCACTGGGAAGTCCATCATACTCTTCTCCCTGGAAGAGTTCTAGGGCAGAATAAAGAAAAGGTATAATTGAAAGCCTTCATAATTTTTACCTCTCAGGATAGTCCATGAATGCTGGAGGAGGTTGCAGGGTCTCCCTAATGATCTTACCTTATTCCCAGTAAGGATAGGTTTGGCCAACTTCACCTTGGTGAAGGTACCTTTGCAGAGGTATTCAGGCATTTGGTAGTCTCACACATGGGTCCGGTCCTCAGAAGAAATGGCCAAGAGGTCCCTGCACCATCTTGGACTTGGGTCAAGTCTTACGTAGCTTAGGGCCAATGGGTCCAAACACAGGATTCAAAGTGGTAAAAACTGATGATTAAAAAAAAAACTAGGCCCCTGGGTGACACAAATTGTTAAGCCATGAAAGATTAGCCAAAATGTTAGTAGTTCAAACGTACCTAGTGGCATCTCCAAAGTAAGTCCTCGTAACTGCTTCTGAAAGGTCACAACGTTGAAAACCCGTTTGGGGTTGCTGCAAGTTGTTATCTACTCAACAGCAACTAGTAACGTGCAAATAAAAATGGAATTAAAGGAGAAAAAGATGAGAAAAAACATATACTAACTAGAAAAAAATAAATACAAAAAAAGAAAATGAAAAAGTGACAAAAATCACTTTTATCTTGGGGGTTAGTCTGTGGAGGTTGGATGAGCTCTGCTGGGTCTTCTCAGTGATCCTGGCTGTGAAGGTGGGAATGTTTGGATTCTGATCTGCTGAGTTCCAGTCTCTCATTCAGAGCCCTATCAAAGGGCAAAGTTAAAATGAATCAAGTGGGAAAGTTCAGAAAGACGGTGAGATAGGCTATATGACGCTCTTATCCCACCAAAAGGGGGAAGAAAAACCTAGAAAGTATTGCTACCCTGTGAATATCTTGAAAACAGTCAGCAGTTGACATCAACACAGCAAATGCTGAATCAGGGAAAAGATGACTTCAAAAAGGTAAAGAATCTTTGTGGTCTCTTTGCTTGCCCTTGCCCCATCTCCTCCCCGACTCAGTGGTCATCTTATAGCAGCAGCACTTGCTTCTGATCCCAGGGTGGGACCCTGTTCCTGGCTCCAGTTAGAGTACAGGAAATCATTGTGTGTGTCTGTTCTAATCTCTTTGGGAGATGCCTGAAGGACTAATGCAAGGAGCTTGTCTCTTTTACCTAACTTATGACCCAGGCCGGTAGGGTGCCAGGCACTTATAAGGAAAGATTGCAAGAGCAACTAACAGCTCATAGACGGTTGAGGCTAAACATTATTCTCAAAAACATACAATAGATTGCCTACGGCCTGGAAGCCAAAACTGGGAAGTATTTCCTTGGAAAACAAGGACATTAAAAACCAACAGCCTGTTTGGGGAAAGTTACCAGACTACACATACCTAGAGCAAAATTTATCTTCAGAACCTACCTGAGAAAGACCTACACTGTTTTTCCACTCTTTCAGTGTTTCAGGAGTGACCCAGCACACAGCCAATCTACACAGGCTGGGAGAGGTATTTGAGGGTTTTGTTTTGATTTATTTTGTTTGTTTCTTTTTTCTATGTATTTTTAGCTCCTCTCATTTCAAAATCACTGTAAAAACACCAGATGGGAATTTCCAGTTTCCATTCTAGTGTAAATGGAGCTTGGATGTCCCTTCTATGCTCAGAACAAGAAAAACCTGAAAAGCAGCAACTCTTCTTAGCTCTATCAGAGATCTGAAGTCACAGAGCAAACTGCTGACCCAGAAGCTGGAGATACAGATGGACTCCTACAAAGAATCACTGCTTACTGGGAACAGAGAATGCCACCACCATTCCTTCCACCTCCTGACCTAGAATCATGTTATTGGGCGCTGATGAGTTGATTCTCACTCATAGCAGCGCAATATGACAGAGTAGAACAGCCCCATAGGATTTTTCAGGCTCTAATATTTTAAAACTTTATGGAAGCGAATAGCCACGTATTTCTTCTACGGAGTAACTGGGTGGTTTTTAATCCCGAACCTGTGGGTTCGCAGCCAAGCGCTTAACTATTATGCCACTAGGGCTCCTTACTTCAGTGCTAATTGACTAATCCCTGGAGACTGAGAGATATATATTTCACAGGGCCTAGCCTTATGGTACCTTCACACTTCAGGGAATTTCTCATAAAGGAGACCCACTAGGTTTTCACTGTCAAACTATAAGTAAAAGTCTCTCATAATTCCAGGTGTTAAAAAAAAAAGTAACCAACTGGAAACAGTACTGTGTTCTTGACAACGGTCTACCCTCAAGGGAAATGGTTCTACTACCCTTTTAACTAACCTAATCAACTTCCACTTTTTAGAGCCTAATAGACTCGAGGAAGGGGAAATACCAAACACCATCTAACCTGCCACATAGGGGGAAAACTGCCTACCTTCAGTCTTCATCAAACATACCACAAAAAAAAACAAAACCCAGTGCTGTCGAGTCGATTCCGACACATAGTGCACTATAGGACAGAGTAGAACTGCCCCATAGAGTTTCCAAGGAGCACCTGGCAGATTTGAACTGCCGACCCATTAGTTAGCACCCGTAGCACTTAACCACTACACCACCAGGGTTTCCTCATCAAGCGTAGGCTTGACAAAAATGTGGAAACACACACAGACTGAAGAGACTGGGTAAACAACAGGAGAAGGCTCAGATATGGCACTCATGTTCGAATTATTGGACCAGGAAATTAAAATAGCTATTGTATGATAATATGATAAGGGCTCTGGGTAAAAAGTGGACAACACACAACAATAAAATGGTAATGAAAGTGCACAGACTGAAACTCTAAGAAATATTCAAAAAAATATGAGAAATGAAAAACACAGTAACAGAAATGAAAAATGGCACTGACTGGCTTATTAGTAGGTTGCACATGTTCAAGGAAAGAATCAGTAAGGTTGAACATTTGTCAGTGGAAACTTGTCAAATTGAAACGAAAAAAGAGTGAAAGAGAATAAGAAAGCGGGGACAATTGCAAAAGGTCTAACATATGCGTAGAGGGAATACCCTTCTTCTCTCCTGAGGATACGTATGACCTACATGCTGGGGCATCATCAAGCAATCAAGGGAATGAGTCAAGAACAGAAAGCTCAAAATCAATATTCTGGGCCTTATCCAGATCGTTTCTCCTACACCATTTTGTAAATCTCCCTTCTTGCTTGAGTATGATTTTTTTTTCCTTTTTGTCCTTGTCACTCTCACCTGTACAAGTCCTGATATTTCTACTTGTGACGCAAGGTCCCCTGTCTTTATCTAAGTCCTAAATCATGCCATTCTTCTGTGCTATTTTACTAGTCATTTGGTGAACCCATTCACCACTTTGTTTTCATAGCTCCTTTAGAGCCTAAATATCTCTCTATGAAATTATCAGTTGCCCTATCCTTAGTCATTCACACCCATACCCCAGATGTTTTCATTCAACCCAAGTGCTCATGCTCAAGAATAATTCAGAAAACTTAACTCAAGACAAATTTCTGAGTTACAGCTTTCTTAACCCACACCATAGATACCTGTTCCTCAAGATCAAAGTTAAAGCAGCCCGTGATATCCTTGGCTTAATTTCTTCCTTCTTCTCCCAATTTCTATCCATACTGGATACCATGGTCCATGAACTCAATCAACTCCTTGGAATAGCCCCAAATTCCTTATCTTTTGTCATATCTGCCTTATAAAACTTCAAACCTGGAAGATTCCAGTTATCTGCCATGCCATGGTTACTGCTGATCTTACGATAACCACTGAAGAAAAAGCACACAACATAATATTTTGGTACCACCATAAACAAAAGTGGAGGGTCATCAAAAAAGAGGAAGACCCTCAACGAGACAGATTGACACAGTGCCTGCAACAACGGGTTCAAGAATAATGATTGTGAGGATGGAGCAGGACTGGGCAGTGTTCCCTTCTGGTGTACATAGTGTCACTAGGAGTTGGAACCGATTCAAGGGCACTTAACAACAACAACATAAGCACAAAATCATCCGCATCAACTGGGAACCATTTATGACGCTCGGAAATTTTACTTTCACTTTATTTGTTGGCATATTTAGTTGAGAGACTAAACGAACAAATGGACAATGGCCAGACCATATAAAAACAGAACTCTGACCTACTATCTGCTCAACCAGCCTAGGATGTCAAGCCACTATCTGCAGCTATCAGTCCAGGAAGCCAAACAACAATCCCTGTAACAATGGGGCCAAAATGGCCAGAGCTTGATGAGTAATTTACAGCTACCTTAATTTTGCTCCCTGCTTCCAACTTGGAACCCATCAGAGAAAGCCAAATGTACCCTCCTAAACAATCAATATAAAATGCACTGCTTGTAGTTAGCCTACTTCCAGTTTCCCCATGCCAACAACTCTCAGACAGGGCATACCTGAAGCCTTCCCTTGTTTCCACTTTATAGCTTTCCTACTTTCCTGTCTGCCTTTGAGACTCTGCCAGACTAAAGGGATGCTGTCTGACTCTCTTGCTATATATAGCAAGCTCTGAATACATAGACTTTGTTTGTTATTACGTGGGTATTTTTTATTGGTTTGTTTTATTTTGTTGCTTGTTTTGTTTTTTGGTCTATTTCCACAACTTCTTGATTTTCTCCCAAAGCCTGTTTCAAAATTTCTCCATTCTTCTCATACACACATAATTTCCCTTAACTTGCCTGATATTTCACTGAGAAATTGTAAACTACTAGGTTTAAATTTTACTGTCTAGTTGCCAAATCTGCAGATATCTCTGATAGGCTTCCATTGTTTCCAAATTTCCTCTAATTATATTCAAACAGATTTCTTTTATCCTCCAAAGGTAGTCTGGGCCTCAGCCCTTTTTACTTCTTAGTAACCTTATGCCCCCAATATTCCCAGGTAGCACCTGTATCTTTGATCTCTCTTTTTCTACTGAATCCTTCCTTCAACATTTACATACATTCAAATCTCTCCCAACTACACAAAATTCTCTCATCTAGCCTTCTTGGGACCCTCCTAAATCACTGCTGTTCCTACTCCTTCCTTTTAGCTGTGAACCACTGACAAAGGGTCATCTATATCATATGTCTCTGTCCACTCACCTCCAACCAACTCCTCAGACCACTCCAAACTTTCTTCTGCCTTCACCATTCTATGACCCCATTGTTACTAGATCCAATGGGAGCTTTTCATTATTTATCTGGCATGAGCTTTAGGTGGAAAACTTTGAAGTATGTATATTTGGAACAACTTGGATGTCGGAATCTTCTTTCACTGCTGTAAATCTTATAAAATCTACTTACAGAGCAGGTATATCTGATAAGTCAGCTAACAAATTGAGATATGCTGTAAGTGGAAAGGACAAACTGAATTTCTGGAAGTCAGCACACACACACACACGCACAAATATAAAGTATCTCATTACTAATTTTTATGTTGATTGCATGTACAAATGGTAATAGTTTTGGACACAATGTGTTAAATAAAATATACTATTAAAATTAGTTTCACCTTTTTTAAACTTTCTTTTAGTGTGATTACTAGAAAATTTAAACTTACAGAATGTACAGTGCAAAATACCACTATTAGGCAGCCCTGGTCCAAGACACTTGTTGAAGAGAAAAATTAATAGCAGACATTTTACTTTGATTTTAAGGTTTTCTTACCCACAAAACCAAATATTCACTATAAAGAAATTCCTGACCAAAATTAATCCTGCCAGCGGCTTGGTTTTTCTTTCACCCAGAGTTGCAAATCTTTTCTTTCTTTTGGGAAGCTAGGCTTACTAAATTTGAATTTCAAAACATATGGCTGAATGGAGGGGCAGAGACCATCTTGTGACCTGATATCAACTGATCTCAGTAAAAAAGGACAGGATTCTATCAATCATGTTAAGATTAACCTGTAATTGTTCTATATTTCTCCCTCCTCTTCTCTTTATAATCATCATTGTACCTAGCTTCTTCAAGCCATTTTCTTTTTCTGGAATCAAAACAGTCTCCCATATCCCTGTATGCATGCAGTGGAGCCCAGGTGGTGCAACAGTTAAGTGCTTGACTGCTAACCCAAAGGTTGGTGCTTCAAACCCCCCAGTGACTCTGCAGGAGAAAGGTGTGGCAGTCTGCTTCCACAAAGATTGCAGCATTGGAAACCCCTGTCCTTTAGAGTCACTAAAGGACAACTCAAGGGTCTACTCAACAGCTATGGGTGGTGGGTGGATATGCATATAGAATAACTGCTCAGAATAAGTCTTATGTTCAAATTTTAAGTTTTGATTATTTTTAACATATGAATGAAAACTAAGCCCATAGAAAGTGGTCAGGGGAAAAAATTCCCAAGGAAAGATATCTTCCTCCCTACTCCCACATCAAGACACAGCAACCATTCACACAACATACACAAACACACAAATACATACAAACATTCATAAACACACCAACACACACACAAATACACATGCTACAAAACCAATCAAACATCATCTCAGATTTCCATTCCTATTTCTCAAATGCCATGAAGTTGCAGTCCTATATAGTTCTAACTGGATGATCTTAAGAGAGAAGCCAGGTATTGAGATAATTTGCTGGTCTGGGAATGGAAACCCTGGTGGTATAGTGGTTAAGAGCTATGGCTGCTAACCAAAAGGTCGGCAGTTCTAATCCACCAGATGCTCCTTGGAAACTCTATGGGGCAGTTCTACTCTGTCCTATAGGGTTGCTATGAGTTGAAATTGACTTGATGGCAATGGTTTCTTTTGTTTGTTAGGGAAGAGCCAAAACCAGAGACAAAGAATCAAAACCAGGTGGCTCTGAGCATGCCCTGAGGACATCAGAAGGTCTTCAGTTTCCTGTCCAGGTGAAGCGGCTCCTTTCCACCACTGACGATACCACCTGGGAGATCAAATTAAAGATGAATCTCATTCAGACAAGGGAGTTTGGAAAGTGGGTCTCCCGTATGCACAAGAGGAAGAGATGACTCCTGAATGCTGCCAGGCGCCCGTGGGATCCCCCAGAAGGGATCAGTCCCTCTGTCCTATGAAACTTCTTCTTCATCCCACAGTACTATTTCCCCTCAACCTTATCCCCTGCCGCCACACCTAGTCCAGAGAGGCGTTCGTGGCTGGTCAACTTCAGCTTGGACCTCCGTGCTCTGGGGTCTTTATCCAGCTCTGCACTTCGACCTCTGCCTTCCTCACCATTCAGGGCCCCAATCCTCCTACAGGGGCCATCACAGACCTCCTAGCAGGGCCCCAAAATGCCTCTTCCAGAGGTCAATGACCCCAAGTGGCACCCTCTCCACATCCCTGATTGTCCAAGTGCTTAGTCTGTGAACACTCTACAACCAAGAAACAGAAACACACCATTCAAAAATTACGGGCAATGGCTCCTTCGTGGATGTGTCCCATGATCTTCATTACTCTGGACATTGGGCAATCTGTGATGTTACAGATGCTCCAGGAATAGGAGAACTACCAGCAATTCAGACAAAATGTTCCTGTACTCACATGGCACATGCTCTTTCTTGCAAATTCTCATCCTTATCCAACTACATGTGTCTAACCACACTCAGCCAACTCCCTACAGCGTCCAAATGAGGGTTCTGCTCCTAGCACTAGTTCACCTGAAATTATGTTATTGTTGTCGTTGTTAGGTGCCATTGAGTTGGTCCTAACTTATAGAAACCCTATAGGACAGAGTAGTACTGCCCCATAGGGTTTCCAAGTAGCAGCCTGTGATTTTCAACTGCCAACCTTTTGGTTAGCAGCTGAACTCTTAACCATTACACCACCAGGGCTCTATAATTAGAGAGTTTTTTTTTTTTTAAGTTGTGAATAACTGTCTAGTGATTGATGAATTATTTAGAAAAAATAATGTTAAATCCTCACTCCATAATCGCCAATATATTTTCAATATTATATGTGCAACAAGTGACCATGCTAGCTATCAGAAGAAAACACGGAAAAATGTATAGATAATATAAATTTAAATACAGATATAATGTAAGAAAGGAGAAGCTCTTTCTGAATATGCAGTCTGTGTTAAAAATAAGAGAGAAAAAGATGGATAATTAGACCAAAAATGGAAAAACTCTGAATAAGAAAAGGTGCCCTGCAGAAAACTAAAAGGCAAAAAAAATCTATTTGACTGATAAAAATTTTTACATTTAATATATAAATTTCGAATTATAAATCATGAAAAGATTAATCTACCACCTGTCTGTCAGCTTGTCATACCGTGATGGCTTGCAAGTTGCTGTGATGCTGGAAGCTATGCCACTGGTATTTCGAATGCCAGCAGGATCACCCATGGTGGCCAGGTTCAGCAGAGCTTCCAGACTAAGACAGATTAGGAAGAAGGACCTGTCGGCCTCCTTCTGAAAAAATTGGCCAGTGAAAACCTTACGAATAGCAGCAGAACACTGTCTGATTTAGTGCTGGAAAATGAGCCCCTCACGTTGGAACACGCTCAAATTGCAATTGGGGAAGAGCTACTCCCTCAAAGTAAATTTGACCTTAATGACATGGAAGGAGTAAAGTTTTCAGGACTTCCATTTGCTGATGTGGCATGACTCAAAATGAGAAGAAACGGCTGCAAAAATCCGTTCATAATCAGAACGTCAAATGTAAATGTAGACATCTAGGAAAATTAGAAATCATCAAAAATGAAATGGAGTGCATGAAGATCAATATCCTAGGCATCTGAAAGCCCAAATGGACTGCTACTGGCCATACTGAATCAGACAAAATCATACATTCTACTATGCCAGGAATGACAAATTGAAGAGAAATGGTGCTGCATTCATCATCAAAAAGAACATTCAAGATCTATGCTGAAGTACAAAGCTGTCAGTGATGTAACAATATGCATAAGCTACAAGCAAGGTTAGTAAGTACAACCATTATTCAAATTTACAAACCAACCACTAAAGCCAAAGATGAAGAAATTAAAGGTTTTTACCAACATTTGCAGTATAAAATTTATTAAACATGGAATCAAGATGCACTGATAATTACTGGTGATTGGAATCCACAAGTTGGAAAAAAGAAGGACCTGTAGCTGGAAAACATGGTCTTGATGATACAAATGATAATGGAGATTGCATGATAGAATTTTACAAAACCAACAAAATACTCACTGCAAATACCTTTTTTCAACAACATAAACAGTGACTATATATGTGGACCTCACCAGATGGAAAACACAGGAATGGAATCGACTGCATCTATAGAAAGACAGATGGAAAAGCTCAATATTATCAGCAAGAACAAGGCCAGTGGCTGAATGCAGAACAGACCACCAATTGCTCATAAGCAAATTTAAGTTCAAGCTGAAGAAAATTAAAATAAGTCCACAAGAACCAAAATATGGCCTTGAGTATACTCTACCTGAATTTGGAGGCCATCTCAAGAACAGATTTGACACATTGAACACTAACGACTGAAGACCAAAAAATTATGAAATGGCATCAAGGACACCATACATGAAGACAACAACAGGTCATTAAAAAGACAGGAAAGAAAGAAAATACCAAAATAGATGTCAGAAGAGACTCTGAAACTTGCTATTGAACATAGAGCTACTAAAACAAAAGGAAGAAATGACGCAGTAACAGAGCTAAACAGAAGATTTCAAAGGGTGGTTCTAGAAGACAAAGTAAACTATTATGATGAACTGTGCAAAGACCTGGAGTTAAAAAAGCAAAAGGGAAGAACACACTTGCCATTACTCAAGCTGAAAGAACTGAAGAAAAATTTCAAGCCTTGAGTAGCAATTCTGAAGGATTCTACAGGCAAAATATTGAATGACATTGAAAGCACCAAAAAAAAGAGGGAAGGATTACACAGAGTCACTGTACCAAAAAAAATTGGTCAATGTTCAATCACTTCAGGAGGTAGCATATGACCAACTATTGATGTTATTGAAGGAAGAAGTCCAAGCAACACCGGAGGCATTGGTGAAAAACTAGAACATTGACAGAATTCCATTCGAGATGTCTCAACAAATGGATGCAGTGCTGGAAGTGCTCACTCATCTATGACAAGAAATTTGGAAGACAGCTACCTGGCTAACAAAATGGAAGAGAACCATATTTCTGCCCATTCCAAAAAAAGGTGATACAACAGAATGTGGAAATTATTGAACAGTATCATTAATATCACACAGAGGTAAAATTTTGTTTAAGTTCGTTCAAAAACAGTTGCAGCAGTATATTGATAGGCAACTGCCAGAAATTCAAGCCAGATTCAGAAGAGGATGTGGAAGGGTGGATGTCAGATGGATCTCTGAAAGCAGAGAATACCAGAATGATATTTACCTGTGTTTTATTGACTATGCAAAGGTATTCAACTATGTGAATCCTAACAAGCTATGGATAACATTGCGAAGAATGGGAACTCCAGAACAGTTAATTACGCTCAGTTGGAGCCCGTGCATATATCAAGAGGCAGTCATCAGAAAAGAATGAAGGGATACTGCGTGGCTTAAAATCAGGAAAGGTTGGCATCAGAGTTGTATTCTTTCACCATACTTATTCGTATCTGTATGCTGAGGAAATAATCTCAGAAACTGGACTATATAAAGAAGAACATGACATCAGGATTGGTTGAAGACTCATTAAAAACCTACAATATGACCCAACCTTGCTTGCTGAAAGTGAAGAGAACTTGAAACACTTACTGATGAAGACCAAAGAATACAGTCTTCAGTATGGATTATACCTCAACATAAAGAAAACAAAAATCCTCACTACTGGACCAATAAGCAACATCATGATAAACAGAGAAAGGACTGAAGTTGTCAAGGACTTCATTTTACTTGGATTCACAATCAATGCCCATGGAAGCAGCAATCAAAAAATCAAATGATGCATTGCATTGGGCAAATCTGCTGCAAAAGACCTCTTTAAAACATTGAAAAGCAAAGATGTCACTTTAAGGACTAGTGTACACCTGATCCAAGCCATAGCATTTTCAATAGCTCCATATGCATGGGAAAGCCAGGCATGAATAAGGACAAATGAAGAAGAATTGATGCCTTTAAATTATGTTGTTGGTGAAGAACATTGAATATACTCTGGACTGCCGGAAGAACAAACAAATCTGTCTTGGAAGAAATACAGCCAGAGTGCTCCTTGGAAGCGAGGATGGTGAGGCTACACACTTCGGACATGTTATCGGGAGAGACGAGTCCCTGGAGAAGGACATCATGCTCGGTTAGCTAGTTGTTGTTGTTGTTAGGTGCCTTCGAGTCGGTTCCAACTCATAGACCCTACGTACAACAGAATGAAACACCGTCTGGTTCTGTACCACCCTCACAATTGTTGTTATGCTTGAGCCCAAAATAAGAAAAATAGAAGCCAAATAAAATCATCCAAAACAACTCAACCCTTCTTCAGACATTGAGGAAAGAAAGAAAAGGTGCAGCCCAAGGGAGCCACCCAGAGTATGGGCTTCTCCCACAGGGTAGCTGTCCAACAGCGCCAGCCCCAAGTGGGATTGGCAATCCCAGTAGTGTTCTGTGGGGGATTGGTGGAGGCAGGAAGAGTATCTGCTTATAAATACGGCTTGAATATAAATAGGGCTTGAATACATTTCTATCTGAAGCGAAGGGATGTGAGGAGGCCAGGAGCAGAAGCCAGAGTGGACATTCCCTTCCGTCGTCTCCCTTCCTCACCATCCCATTGTTGCTCATTGTGTCAACCTATATCACTGAGGGTCTTTTCTGACCCTCTACTTTACCAAGTATGATGTCCTTCTCCAGGGACTGATCCCTCCTGATAACACATCCAAAGTATGTGAGACGTAATTTCACCATGCTTGCTTCTAAGGTACATTCTGGTTGTCCTTCTTCTAAGACAGATTTTTTCATTCTTTTGGCAGTCCATGGTATATTCAATATCTTTTCCAACACCACAATTCAAAGGCACCAATTCTTCTTTGATCCTCCTTATTCATCATCCAGCTTTCATATGCATGGGACATGACTGAAAATATCATTACTTAGGTCAGGCACACCTTAGTCTTCACGGTGACATCTTTGCTTTTCAACACTTTAAAGAGGTCTTTTGCAGCAGATTTGCCCAATGCAATGCATCTTTTGATTTCCTGACTGCCGTTTCCATGGGTGTTGATTGTGGATCCAAGTAAAACGAAATCCTTGACAACTTCAATCTTTTCTCTGTTTATCATGATATTGCTTATTGGTCCATTTGTGAAGAGAACTTGAAGCACTTACTGACGAAGATCAAAGACTACAGTCTTCAGTATGGATTATACCTCAACATAAAGAAAACAAAAATCCTCACTACTGGACCAATAAGCAACATCATGATAAACAGAGAAAGGACTGAAGTTGTCAAGAATTTCATTTTACTTGGATTCACAATCAATGCCCATGGAAGCAGCAGTCAAGAAATCAAAAGATTCATTGCATTGGGAAAATTAGTTGCAAAGGAACCCTTTAAAGTGTTGAAAAGCAAGGATGTCACCTTGAAGTATGAGGTGCGCCTAACCCAAGCCACAGTATTTGCAATCACATTATATGCATGTGAAAGCTGGACAATGAATAAGAAAGATCGAAGAAGAACTGACATCTTTGAATTGTGATGTTTGAAAAGAATATTGAATATACCTAGGACTGTCAAAAGAACAAACAAATCTGTCTTGGAAGAAGTACAACCAGAATGCCCCTTAGAAGGAAGGATGGCGAGACTGCATCTTAAATACTTTGGACATGTTGTCAGGAGGGATCAGTCCCTTGAGAAGGACTTCATGCTTGGTAAAGTAGAGGGTCAGCAAAAAAGAGGATGACCCTCAATGAGATGATTGACACAACGGCTGCAACAACGGGCTCAAGCATAACAACGATTGTGAGCATGGTGCAGGAATGGACAGTGTTTCCTTCTGTGGTACATAGGGTCACTGTGAGTTGGAACGGACTCGACAGTACTTAACAACAATTGTCAACAACGACCCCTGCACTACTGAGTCCTACGGACACTTTTCTTTTTAACATATTACATAAATTAATTGGTCAAGCAAGGAAACAAACACTGTGATCTCTCAGCTCTGGGCTGAGCTGGATTGGCTCTTGGGTAACCTCAGTAAATGCTGTCAGGGTCCATTCTCTCTGACCCTTTTCTGCATCAGCCTCTGGGCTCTTGGACTCAACGTTTCCAAAGAGCAAACTTCCAGTGGGAGCCATATGGGCTCTTAAGCATCCTGTATTCAGACTTCCCCTTAATTCTACTTTTCACCCATCTGTTCCACTACAGGATACCTGAATCCTCCAGTTCAGAGCTTCTCAGCAATTTGCAGCATGAATCACCTTGCTTATACTGCTGCTACTGTAGCTTAAGTTTTAGCTTTGTCATGCTTGCTAATATGCTCCTACTCACGCATCTACATTCATGCCTCCTTGACACTTCTATTTATTCTTGTGATTACATACTTTGGACATGTTGTCAGGAGGGATCAGTCCCTGGAGAAGGACATTATGCTTGGTAAAGTAGAGAGAGAGTCAGCGAAAAAGAGGATGACCCTCAATGAGATGGATTGACACAGTGGCTGCAACAATGGGCTCAAGCGTAACAACGAGTGTGAGCATAGTGCACGACCAGACATTCCTTTTGTTCACTATCACTGAAGTGGACTTATGGAAAAGTGGAGGCAAATGTTTATGTTCATTTTTTGATGATTATAAGGAATCATCTAATAAAATTCTTAGATGCATTTTTACACACTATTTAAGTTTAATCCCATGTCCTAGTGTCTTAGAGCAAAATAACTGTTTTATGTGTATGTGCGTGTGTATGCAGATAAGAGGGCATCAGTATTAGACTCAGGTTAACTGAGCTGTAATTTTATGCTATTAATATATTTAATCACAATTGGTTCTTTTTTACTACTTTTCATCACATAGTTTATAAGTAGCTTAAGTTTTAAAATCTACTTTTTTCTTTTACAGATTGATATGAAATCTATGCCAAAAGAAGTTCCTTTCCAGGAATGACTAGAAACTGCCTTGCCTGGAACATAAAAATAATTTTTCAAAATATAGCAGGACCTCTTTCTTATTATACATGCTGATGGCCCACCTACCCACATTAGGAAAATCTAAAGAAAAAAATTAATAATATAAAATTAATCATAACTCCCTGTATGTGGACCCCAGAACCCAGGTGCTTGGTATAACTAAAATGGCTGGCCCAGATCTAAATTAAACTCCATTTTGAATTAAACTGCATCTTGGCCTAAAATTCTCTGCTTCTGCTGCCCTAAAAAGACAGTTCAGCTTCTTGTAAAAGTTTAACTGTTTGCAACACAGAAAGGAGCAAGGGTTAAGGCTTTAGCTTCTATTAGGAATTGTTTCTTAAAAGATGTTTGCTAAGGATGTTTACGCAGCTTGGTCTAAGAAGAATGTCTCAGTCAACATGTTCCAGGAGGTTAGTGAATAGAACTGATAATGCAATAAAGTTTGTAGATTAATGATCCCCCTTGTAATTTCTTACCATTTATCTCCTCTCTGCCTGAAAGCACATACCCTTTGTTTTTCTCCACCCAGTGAAAACCTCACCGTCCTTCTGCAACTTGGAACACTACAACATCCTGCCTGGTGCTAGTGTGTTTCCCAGATTCACAAATCTCTCTCTCTACCTCACAAGAAAATGCTTTGCTTTCACTTCCAACAGAATGTAAAAACTGATGCTTCGCTACGACAACTTTCACAGATAGAACATTATAAAAATTATCTACAATAATTTCATTTTTATGACCCTATTTCTTTTTGCTATTAGTTTAAAAATATTCTCATGGAGTGCAGAAATAAACTCTTACCTCTATGGCTAATTCATTTTCAATAAAAGTGTCAGTCCTGGAGGCGGGGCCAAGATGGCAGACTAGGTGGATGCTGCCGCGGATCCCTCTTCCCTCTTGCAACAAAGACTCGGAAAAACAAGGGAATCGATCACATACATAACAATGTACGAACTCTGAAAAACAAGCACAGACTTAGAGACGGAAAACAAACAAATACAGGCAGACAGCGACCATTTTTAGAACTAGGAGCCAGTGTACCAGGCAGGTGACCTTCGGAGCCCGATCTGAGGCAGAGCCCAGGGGGGCAGACGGCACAGACGGGGGGCCCAGCCGTTCCCCCCCGAACCCATCCTGGGAGGAAGCCTAGCTGGTTGGCGCGGGCGGCGTAGCGGCGCAGCCGGAGGGAGAAGCAGCCAGGAGACAGTGACTGATCTGGGAGTGGGGAGAACAGCGTCCCAGCTGGGGACCCGTCCCACCGGGAGTTTGGCAGGAAGTGGGCGGGGTGCGAGCGGGGGGAGGGAGGTCAGCTATATTTCCCTAATGTCCCCAGGGCGGGGCCCACACGTTCGTGTGGGAGGACACCCACCCAGTCCGCGCGTGCGGCGCGGGGAACCGGAGGGAGAAATCCCCGGAAGTGACTGGTCTCAGAGCGGGGAAAACAGCGTCCCAGACAGGGATCCATTCCGCTGGGATTTGGGCGCACGCGCGGGCGGGGCGTGAGCGCGGGGTCCAATTATATTCCCCTGAATTGACCCAGGGGGCGGGGCCACCTGGTCGTGCGGGTGACAGCCACCCAGATCGCACGTGTGGCACGGCGCACGGGAGGGAGAAACCCCCAGAAGTGACTGGTCTCGGACCGGGGAAAGCAGCGTCCCAACCGGCGAGCCGTCCCGCTGGGATTTGGGCCCACGTGGGAGGGGCATGAGCGCGGGGTCCAATTATATTCTTCTGAATAGACCCTGGGGGCGGGCCCACCCGTTCATGCGGGAGACGCCCACCCAGTGCACTCGAGCTGTGCCGCGCACCGGAGGGAGTAGTCCCTGGGAGGAAGTGACTGGTCTCCAAGCAGGGAAAGCAGTGTCCTAGCCGGGAAGCCGTCCCACCAGGATTTTGGCGGACAGGGGCGGACTGTGAATGCGGTGTTCAGCTCTATATTCTCTGGTGCTACACTCCCAGCCTCTGATCCCTCCCCCATCCTCCCCAGGCGGCTCCATTAACATCTGAATACCCGGAGCCAGAGGGAGAATTCAGATAGGGATCTGACTGCATTTTTTTTTTTTAGCTGATTACCTGGGAAATCTAGTTTCCCAGTGATGGCTCAGAGACAGCAGTCCATATCAAACCACGTAAAGAAACAGACCATGACAACTTCTCCAACCCCCCAAACAAAAGAATCAAAATCCTTCCGAAATGAAGATACAATCCTGGAATTATCAGATACAGAATATAAAAAACTAATTTACAGAATGCTTAAAGATATGACAAATGAAATTAGGAAAACTGCAGAAAAAGCAAAGGAACACACTGATAAAACTGTTGAAGAACGCAAAAAGATTATTCAAGAACATAGTGGAAAAATTAATAAGTTGCAAGAATCCATAGAGAGACAGCATGTAGAAATCCAAAAGATTAACAATAAAATTACAGAATTTGACAATGCAATAGAAAGTCAGAGGAGCAGACTCGAGCAATTAGAATGTAGACTGGGACTTCTGGAGGACCAGGGAATCAACACCAACATAGCTGAAAAAAAATCAGAGAAAAGAATTTAAAAAAATGAAGAAACCCTAGGAATCATGTGGGATTCTATCAAGAAGGATAACTTGCGAGTGATTGGAGTCCCAGAACAGGGAGGGGGGACAGAAAACACAGAGAAAATAGTTGAAGAACTCCTGACACAAAACTTCCCTGACATCATCAAAGACGAAAGGATATCTATCCAAGATGCTCATCGAAACCCATTTAAGATTGATACAAAAAGAAAAACACCAAGACATATTATCATCAAACTTGCCAAAACCAAAGACAAACAGAAAATTTTAAAAGCAGCCAGGGAGAAAAGAAAGGTATCCTTCAAGGGAGAATCAATAAGAATAAGTTCAGACTACTCAGCAGAAACCATGCAGGCAAGAAGGGAATGGGACGACGTATACAGAGCAATGAACGAGAAAAACTGCCAACCAAGGATTATATACCCAGCAAAACTCTCTATGAAATATGAAGGAGAAATTAAGACATTTACAGATAAACACAAGTTTAGAGAATTTGCAAAAACTAAACCAAGACAGCAAGAAGTGCTAAAGGAGATGGTTTGGCCTGATGACCAATAATATCAGGTACCAGCACAATACAAGGTCACAAAACAGAACGTCCTGATATCAACGCAACTCAAACAGGGAAAGCACAAAAACAAACAAATTAAGACTAATTCTAAAAAATAAATAAATAAACAAAATAATACACACAACAGGAAATCATGGAAATCAATAGATAAACGATCACAATAATCAAAAAGAGGGACTAAATATAGGAGGCATTGAACTGTCAGATGGAGAGGGATACAAGGCGATATAGAAGGATACAAGTTAGGTTTTTACTTAGAGAAATAGGGGTAAATAATAAGGTAACCACAAAAAGGAATATCAATTCCATAACTTAAGAAAAAAGCCAAGAAAAACGTAACGACTCAACAAACACAAAGTTAAACATTATGAAAATGAGGATCTCACAAGCTACTAAGAAAAACGTCTCTGCACAAAAAAGCATGTGGAAAAATGAAATGGCCAACAACACACACGAAAAGGCATCAAAATGACAGCACTAAAAACTTATTTATCTAAAATTACGCTGAACGTAAATGGACTAAATGCACCAATAAAGAGACAGAGAGTCACGGACTGGATAAAAAAACACGATCCATCTATATGCTGCCTACAAGAGACACACCTTAGACTTAGAGACACAAACAAACTAAAACTCAAAGGATGGATAAAAATATATCAAGCAAACAATAAGCAAAAAAGAAGAGGAGTAGCAATATTAATTTCTGACAAAATAGACTTTAGACTTAAATCCGCCACAAAAGATACAGAAGGACACTATATAATGATAAAAGGGACAATTGATCAGAAAGACATAACCATATTAAATATTTACGCACCCAATGACAGGGCTGCAAGATACATAAATCAAATTTTAACAGAATTGAAAAGTGAGATAGACACCTCCACATTTACAGTAGGAGATTTCAACACACCACTTTTGGAGAAGGACAGGACATCCAGTAAGAAGCTCAATAGTGACCCAGAAGACCTACTTACAACAATCAACCAACTTGACCTCATTGACTTATACAGAACTCTCCACCCAACTGCTGCAAAATATACTTTTTTTTCTCGTGCACATGGAACATTCTCTAGAATAGACCACATATTAGGTCATAAAACAAATCTTTGCAGAATCCAAAACATCAAAATATTACAAAGCATCTTCTCAGACCACAAGGCAATGAAGCTAGAAATCAATAACAGAAAAACTAGGGAAAAGAAATCAAATACTTGGAAAATGAACAATACACTCCTGAAAAAAGACAGGGTTATAGAAGACATCAAGGAGGGAATAAGGAAATTCTTAGAAAGCAACGAGAATGAAAATACTTCCTATCAAAACCTCTGGGACACAGCAAAAGCAGTGCTCAGAGGCCAATTTATATCGATAAATGCACACATACAAAAAGAAGAAAGAACCAAAATCAGAGAACTGTCCCAACAACTTGAACAAATAGAAAGTGAGCAACAAAAGAACCCATAAGGCACCAGAAGAAAACAAATAATAAAAATTAGAGCTGAACTAAATGAATTAGAGAACAGAAAAACAATTGAAAGAATTAATAAAGCCAAAAGCTGGTTCTTTAAAACAATTAACAGAATTGATAAACCATTGGCTAGACTGACTAAAGAAAAACAGGAAAGGAAACAAATAACCCGAAGAAGAAATGAGAAGGACCACATCACAACAGAACCAAATGAAATTAAAAGAATCATTTCAGATTACTTCGTAAAATTGTACTCTAACAAATTTGAAAACCTAGAAGAAATGGATAAATTCTTGGAACAATACTACCTACCTAAACTAAAACATTCAGAAGTAGAACAACTAAATAGACCCATAACAAAAAAAGAGATTGAAACGGTAATCAAAAAACTTCCAACAAAAAAAAGTCCTGGCCCAGACGGCTTCACTGCAGAGTTCTACCAAACCTTCAGAGAAGACTTAACACCATTACTATTGAAGGTATTTCAAAGCATAGAAAAAGACGGAATACTACCCAACTCATTCTATGAAGCTACCATCTCCCTGATACCAAAACCAGGTAAAGACATTACAAAAAAAGAAAATTTTAGACCTATA
Source organism: Loxodonta africana (assembly GCF_030014295.1). Taxonomy (NCBI): domain Eukaryota; kingdom Metazoa; phylum Chordata; class Mammalia; order Proboscidea; family Elephantidae; genus Loxodonta; species Loxodonta africana. Next base: position 21,025,271 of record NC_087344.1, read on the forward strand.
TCCCTCATGAACATAGATGCAAAACTCCTCAGCAAAATTCTAGCCAATAGAATCCAACAACACATCAAGAAAATAATTCACCCTGATCAAGTGGGATTTATACCAGGTATGCAAGGCTGGTTTAATATCAGAAAAACCATTAATGTAATCCATCACATAAATAAAACAAAAGATAAAAACCACATGATCTTATCAATAGATGCAGAAAAGGCATTTGACAAAGTTCAACACCCATTTATGATAAAAACTCTTACCAAAATAGGAATAGAAGGAAAATTCCTCAACATAATAAAGGGCATCTATGCAAACTCAACAGCCAATATCACTCTAAATGGAGAGAACCTGAATGCATTTCCCTTAAGAACGGGAACCAGACAAGGATGCCCTTTATCACCGCTCTTATTCAACATCGTACTTGAAGTCCTAGCCAGGGCAATTAGGCTAGACAAAGAAATAAAGGGTATCCAGATTGGTAAGGAGGAAGTAAAGCTATCACTATTTGCAGATGACATGATCATATACATGGAAAACCCTAAGGAATCCTCCAGAAAACTACTGAAACTAATAGAAGAGTTTGGAAGTGTCTCAGGATATAAAATAAACATACAAAAATCACTTGGATTCCTCTACATCAACAAAAAGAATACCGAAGAGGAAATAACCAAATCAATACCATTCACAGTAGCCCCCAAGAAGATAAAATACTTAGGAATAAATCTTACCAAGGATGTAAAAGACCTATACAAAGAAAACTATAAAACTCTGCTACAAGAAATTCAAAAGGACATACTTAAGTGGAAAAACATACCCTGCTCATGGATAGGAAGACTTAACATAGAAAAAATGTCTATTCTACCAAAAGCCATCTATACATATAACGCACTTCCAATCCAAATTCCAATGTCATACTTTAAGGGGATAGAGAAACAAATCACTAATTTCATATGGAAGGGAAAGAACCCCCGGATAAGCAAAACATTACTGAAAAAGAAGAAGAAAGTGGGAGGCCTCACTCTACCTGATTTCAGAACCTATTATATAGCTACAGTAGTCAAAACAGCCTGGTACTGGTACAACAACAGGCACATAGACCAATGGAACACAATTGAGAACCCAGATATAAATCCATCCACATACGAGCAGCTGATACTTGACAAAGGACCAGTGTCAGTCAATTGGGGAAATGATAGTCTTTTTAACAAATGGTGCTGGCATACCTGTATATCCATTTGCAAAAGAATGAAACAGGACCCATACCTCACACCATGCACAAAAACTAACTCCAAGTGGATCAAAGACCTAAACATAAAGGCTAAAACGATAAAGATCATGGAAGAAAAAATAGGATCTACCCCAGGAGCCCTAATACAGGGCATAAACAGAATACAAAACATTACCAAAAATGATGAAGAGAAACCAGATAACTGGGAGCTCCTAAAAATCAAACACCTATGCTCATCTAAAGACTTCACCAAAAGAGTAAAAAGACCACCTACAGACTGGGAAAGAATATTCAGCTATGACATCTCTGACCAGCGCCTGATCTCTAAAATCTATATGATTCTGTCAAAACTCAACCACAAAAAGACAAACAACCCAATCAAGAAGTGGGCAAAGGAGATGAACACACATTTCACTAAAGAAGATATTCAGGCAGCCAACAGATACATGAGAAAATGCTCCCGATCATTAGCCATTAGAGAAATGCAAATTAAAACTACGATGAGATTCCATCTCACACCAACCAGACTGGCATTAATCCAAAAAACACAAAACAATAAATGTTGGAGAGGCTGCGGAGAGATTGGAACTCTCATACACTGCTGGTGGGATTGTAACATGGTACAACCACTTTGGAAATCCATCTGGCGTTATCTTAAACAGTTAGAAATAGAACTACCATACAACCCAGAAATCCCACTCCTAGGAATATACCCTAGAGATACAAGAGCCTTCACACAAACAGATACATGCACACCCATGTTTATTGCAGCTCTGTTTACAATAGCAAAAAGCTGGAAGCAACCAAGATGTCCGTCAACGGATGAATGGGTAAATAAATTGTGGTATATTCACACAATGGAATACTACGCATCGATAAAGAACAGTGACGAATCTCTGAAACATTTCATAACATGGAGGAATCTGGAAGGCATTATGCTGAGAGAAATGAGTCAGTTGCAAAAGGACAAATATTGTATAAGACCACTATTATAAGATCTTGAGAAACAGAAAAAACGGAGAAGAATACATACTTTTGTGGTTACAAAGGGGGGAGGGAGGGAGGGAGAGGGCTTTTTATTGATCAATCTGTAGATAAGAACTGCTTTGGGTGAAGGGAAAGACAACACTCAATACAAGGAAGGTCAGCCTAATTGGACTGGACTAAAAGCAAAGAGGTTTCTGGGATAAAATGAATGCTTCAAAGGTCAGTGGAGCAGGGGCTGGGGTCTGGGGAACTTGGTTTGAGGGGACTTCTAAGTCAATGGGCAAACTAATTCTATTATGAAAACATTCTGCATCCTACTTTGAATTGTGGCGCCTGGGGTCCTAAATGCTAACAAGCGGCCATCTAAGATACATCAATTGTTCTCAACCCACCTGGAGCAAAGGCAAAGGAAGAACACCAAGGTCACACGACAACTAAGAACCCAAGAGACAGAAAGGGCCACATGAACCAGAGACCTTCATTATCCTGAGACCAGAAGAACTAGATGGTGCCCGGCATCAATCGATGTCTGCCCTGTCAGGGAACACAAGAGACAACTCCTGAGGGAGCAGGAGACCAATGGGATACAGACCCCAAATTCTCATGAAAAGAACATACCTAATGGTATGATTGAGACTAGAGGAATCCCAGAGACAATGCCCCCAGAACGTCTGATGACACAGGACAGGAACCATCCCCGAAGACAACTCATCAGGCATGAAAAGGACTGGTCAGTGAGGGGGAGAGAGATGCCGATGAAGAGAGAGCTAATTAAATCAGGTGGACACTGGAGAGTGTGTTGGCAACTCTTGACTGGAGGGGGGATGGGAAGATAGAGAGAGAGGGAAGATGGCAAAATTGGCACGGAACGAGAGACTGTAAGGGCTGACTCAATAGGGGGAGAGCAAGTGGGAGAAGGGAGTAAGATGTATGTAAACCTACATGTACAGACTGATTGGAATGGTAAATATTCACTTGAAGCTTAATAAAAATTAATTAAAAATAAATAAATAAATAAAAGTGTCAGTTCTATGGGATGGGAAAAGGATAGTCTCTTCTACAAATGGTCTTTAGACAACTCTATCTTGGTATGCAGAAAAAAAATTAAGCTGGACGTATTAAAAAAAAGAAAAAAAAATTTTTTTTTGACCTATACCTTGTACTATATACAAATAAGAACTCAAAATTCATCAGTGAGGTAAATATAAGAGCTAAAACATAAAACATGTAAAAGAAAATACAAGGTGAACCTTCGGGACCCTGTTTTTGGTCATAGTTTCTTAGATATGACACCAAAAGATGAGCAATAAAAGAAAAAAATAGTTAAGTTGGACTTCAACAAAATGAAAAACATTTGCGCATCAGAGAACATCATCAAGAAAATGAACAGCATTATCAAGAAAGTTAAAAGACGACCCACAGAAATGGGAGAAAATATTTTGAAACCATATGTGGGATAATGCATGTGAAAGCTGGACAATGAAAAAGGAAGACCGAAGAAGAGTTGACGTCTTTGAATTGTGGTGCTGGCAAAGAATACTGAATATACCATGGACTGTCAAAAGAACGAACAAATCTGTCTTGGAAGAAGTACAACCAGAAAGCTCCTTAGAAGCAAGGATGGCCAGACTGCGTCTTACATACCTTGGACACGTTGTCAGGAGGGATCAGTCCCTGGAGAAGGACATCATGCTTGGCAGAGTACAGGCTCAGCGGAAAAGAGGAAGACCCTCAACAAGGTGGATTGACACAGTGGCCACAACAATGAGCTCAAGCATAACGATTATAAGGATGGCGCAGGACCGGGCAGTGTTTCATTCTGTTGTGCATAGGGTCGCTATGAGTCGGAACTGACTCGACGGCACCTAACAACAACAATGTGCGATAAGGGTTCAATACCCAAAATACATAAAATATCTAAAGAACTCCTGAAACTCACCAACAAAAAAGACAAACAACCCAGTTAAAACCCGAGCAGAAAGCTCTGATTCCAAGATCCTCCCACTTTGAATCACTCCTCTCCTCCCACACCCACTAAATCTGCTGTCACCTGCCCCTCCCGCGGGCCCCGCCTCTTCCGTGGACCCCGCCCCTTCCCAGCGGCCCCCGCGGACCCATCCCCACCACTACCACCCTGAAGGGCAGGCAGAGCAGCAACACGGCTGCCCGGGCGCAGGTCCAGCGGCCCTGGAGGAGGAGGTGGGTCTGCCCTGGGACTGGGGACTCGTCTGGGAAAAGCGCGGAGGGCGAGGTGCCGGGCCTCTTCTCCGCCTACCCGGCACCGGCACCGGGGCCCGCGCTGCCCAACATCCGGCCCCGCGCCCACGCCGCCTGGCCACCACCTCCTCCAAGAGCTCTTCCCCGAGGTCAGGTCCCCGCCTCAGCTGGAAGAACTGCAGTGACTTGACGCGGACAGGGCCCCTGCGCTCCTTGCTCTTTGACCCCTGGCCCTTCCCGTGACCCTGGAGGTCTTGGCTGCTCCACACCCCCTTCACGGGGGCTGGAGCCCTGCCTGGCAGGCGGGCCCTTCACAGCTCCATACCCCAGGCTTTGCTGAAGGGTCAGCGGGAATCCCTTTGGCTTGGGAAGGGGGTGACTACAGACACTCTGTGCCCCTTTCTCCTCCCTCTGCTTTTGTCCTGGCAGCTAAGTCAGGACCTCAGAGCTGGACTGGGTGGGGTTCTGCTGAGAGAATCCACTTCAAATCATCTGCATGCCCTGTGCTCAGAGGAGGGAGTATGAAACCCTTAAGGAACCACCAGCAGCAGGGAGGTTGATGGAATGGTGAAATGGGGAGGATGTCAGAGGGGTAGTTGTTGTTGTCAGGCACCCTCAATTTGGTTCATAACTACCATATGTACAACAGAAACGAAACAAACACTACCCGGTCTTGCACTATCCTCACAATCATTGCTATGTTTGAGCACATTGTTGCAGCCCCTGTGTCAGTCTATCTCATCCAGGGTCTTCTGCTTTTTTGCTGACCCTCTACTTTACCAAGCATGATGTCCTTCTCCAGGGACTGGTCCCTCCTGATAACGTGTTCAAATTATGAGACAGGAAGTCACCATCCTTGCTTTCAAGGAGCATTCTGGCTGTACTTGTTACAAGACACATGTGTTCGTTCTGGCAAGTCCATAGTATATTCAGTATTCTTCACCACCATAACTGAAAGTCATCTTCGGTTTTTCTTATTTGCTGTCCAGCTTTTGTATGCATATGAAGCAATTGAAAATACCATGCCTTGAGTCAGGCACACCTTGGTCCTTAAAGTAACATTTCGCTTTTTAACACTTTAAAGAAGTCTTTTGCAGCAGATTTGCCCAAGGTAATATGTCATTTGATTTCTTGACTGATGCTTCCATGGGCATTGATTGTGGATCCAAGTAAAATGAAATCCTTGACAACTTCAGTCTTTTCTCTGTTTATCATGATGTTGCTTATTGGTCAAGTTGTGAGGATTTTTGTTTTCTTTATGTTGAAGTGCAATCCATACTGAAGGCTGTCCTCTTTAATCTTCATCAGTTATGTGCTTGAAGTCCAGTTCACCTTCAGCAAGCAATGTTGTGTCACCTACATATCACAGGTTTTTAATGAGTCCTCCCTCCTCCAGTCTTGATGCCACATTCTTCTTCCAACAGTACAGCTTCTCGAATTGTTTGCTTAGCATACAGATTGAATAAACATGTTGAAAGGATACAACCCTGATGCAGCTTTTAAATTTTAAATTTAGGTCTATGACCCAACACAAATCAATTTTTGTATGTATACGTGTGAATGTAGGGAGGCGAGGTTTATTTATTTATTTATTTATTCTGTGTGGATATTGTTACTCTAGCACTATTTCTTTGATTTAATTCTTTTGGAAACTTTGTGGGAATTTACGTGGCTGTTTTAATGTGCCTCCGTGCATCTGTCAGTTTGTCATACTGTGGTGACATGTGTGATGCTGGAAGCTATTCTAACAGTATTTCAAATACCAGTAGAGTCACCCATAGGGGACAGGTTTCAGTGCTGCTTCCAGAGTAAGACAGGCTAGGAAGAAGGACCTGGTGGCCTACTTCTGAAAAAATTGGCCAGTGAAAAACGTAAGAATAGCAGTGCACATTGTCTGATATAGTGACAGAAGATGAGACACTTGGGTTGAAGGCACTCAAAATACAACTGAGGAAGAGCTGCCTCCTCAAGTAGAGCTGATCCTAATGACATGGACGGAGTCAAGCTTTTGGAACCTTCATCTGCTGATGTGGCACGACTCAAAGTAAGAAGAAACAGCTTCAAACATCCATTAATAATCAAAGGGGAATGTACGAAGTATGAATCTAGGAAACTTGGAAGTTGTCAAAAAAGGACTGTATAAAGATCGATATCCTAGGCATTAGTGAGCTGAAATGGACTGGTATTGGCCATTTTGAATTAAACAATCATATGGTCTACTATGCTGGAATGACAAATTGAAAAGGAATGGTGTCTCACTGATCATCAAAAAGATCGTTTCAACATCTATCCTGAAGTACAATGTTGTCGGTGATAGGATAATATCCATATGCCTGCAAGGAGGACCAAATTAATATGACTATTATTCAAATTTACACAAGAACCACTAATGCAAAGACAAGGAAATTGAAGATTTTTACCAACTTCTGCAATCCAAAATTGATCAAACATGCCAACAGGATACATTGATAATTACTGGAGATGAGAATGCGAAAGCTGGAAACAAGAAGGATCAGTAGTTCGAAAATATGGCCTTGGTGATAGAAACAACAGTGGAGATTGCATGATAGAATTTTGCAAGACCAACAACTTATTCATTGCAAATAAATTTTTTCAACATAAACAGCAACTAAACATGTAGACCTCATGGGGTGGAAATAGCAGGAATCAAATCGACTACATCTGTGGAGAAAGTGGATGGAAAAGCTTAATATTGTCAGTCAAAACAGGTCCAGGGTCTGTCTGTGGAACAGACCATCAATTGCTCATATTCGAGTCCAAGTGGAAGCTCGAAGGAAATTACAAGAAATCTTCAAGAGGCAAAATATGACCTTGAATATATCTCACCTGAATCTGAAGACTACCTCAAGAATATATTTGACACACTGAAAACACTAATGAACAAAGACCAGATGAATTGTGGGATGACATCAAGGACATCATACACGAAGAAAGCAAAAGATCATTAAAAAGACAGGAAAGAAAGAAAAGACCAAAATGGATGTCAGAAAAGACTCTGAAACTTCCTCTTAAATGTAGAGCAGCTGAAGCGAATAGAAGAAATGATGAAGTAAAAGAGTTGAACAGAGGATTTCAAAGGGTGGCTCGAGAAGGTGCAGTAAAGTAGTATAATGAAATGTGCAAAGACTTGGAGTTAGAAAACCAAAAGAGAGGAATGCGGTCGGCATTTCTCAAGCTGAAAGAATTAAAGAAAAAATTCAGATCTTCAAATGCAATATTGAAGAATTCTGTGGGCAAAATATTGAATGGATCAGGAAGCATCAAAAGAAGATGGAAGGGATATACAGAGTCACTGTACCAAAAATAATTGAAGTTTAACCATTTCAGGAGGTAGAATATGATCAAGAACTCTTGGTTTTGAAGGAAGAGGTTTAAGCAGCACTGAAGGCACTGGCAAAAAACTAGGCTCCAGGAATTGACAATACCAGTTGAGATGTTTCAACAAATGCATGCAGCACTGGAGATGCTCAGTCATTGATGCCAAGAAATTTGGAAGATAGCTGCCCAGCCACCTGAATGTAAGTGGTCCATATTTGTGCCCCGGCCAAAGAAAGGTGATCCAGCAGAATGCAGAAATTACCAAATAATATCATTAATATCACACACGAGTGAAATCTTGCTCAATATCATTCAAAAATGGCCACAGCAGTACATCCACAGGGAACTGCCAGAAATTCAAGTCAGATTTAAAAGAGGACATGGAACAATGGATATCATTGCTGATGTCAGATGGATCATGGCTGAAAGCAGAAAATGTCAGAAAGATGTTTACTTGTGTTTTATTGACTACAGAAAGGCATTTGACTGTGTAGATCATAACAAATTATGGATAACATTGCAAAGAATGGAAATTCCGGAACACTTAATTGTGCTTATGCAGAACCTGTACATAGACTAAGAGGCAGCTGTTGAACGGAACAAGGGGATACTGCGTGGTTCAAAATCAGGAAGGGTGTGCATTGGGGTTGTATCCTTTTACCATACTAAATCTGTATGCTGAGGAAATAATTCGAGGAGCTGGACTATATTAAGAAGAACAGGATGTCAGGATTAGAGGAAGATTCATTAACAACCTGCGTTAAGCAGATAACACAACCTTGCTTGCTGAATGTGAAGAGGACTTGCAGCACTTACTGACGAAGATCAAAGACTACAGGCTTCAGTATGGATTGCACCTCAAACTAAAGAGGACAAAAATTCCTCAGAACTGGACCAATAAGCAACATCAAGATGAACGGAGAAAAGACTGAGGTTGTCGAGGACTTTATTGACTTGGATCTACAATCAACACCCATGGAAACAGCAGTCAAATAATAAAATGACCTATTGCATTGGGCAAATCTGCTGCAAAAGACCTCTTGAAAGTGTTGAAAAGCAAAGATGTCACTTTGAGGACTAAGGTGCACTTGAGCCAAGCCATGATATTTTCAGTCACCTCATATGCATGCTAAAGCTGGACAACGAATAAGGAAGATCGAAGAAGAACTGATACCTCTGAGTTATGGTATTGGCAAAGCTTACTGAAGTATACCACGGACTACAAGGATAACGAACAAACCTGTCTTGGAAGAAGTACAGCCAGATGGTCCTTGGAATTGAGAATGGTAAGACTTCATGTCTCGTACTTTGGACATGTTATTAGGAGGGACCAGTTCCTGTAGAAGGACATCATGCTTGGTTATGTAGAGGAACAACAAAAATACTTAGAGCCTCGATGAGATGGACTGACACAGTGGCTGCAACGATGGACTCAAACATAGCAAGCATTGTGAGGGTGCTGCAGGACCGGGTAGTTTGTTCTGTTGTACATACAGTTGCTGTGAGTTGGAACCTAATCCACGGCACCTGACAACAACAACAACGTTAATGTGGTCAATTTCTCGACTCTGTTTCATTTGTTGATCTACTTGATTATCCTTACACCGTTACACTTTCTTCATTACTGCAGCATTATAGCAACTTTTCAAACAATTTTTTTCCCCAAGATTGTTTTGCATATCCACAAATTCTACATCTGCCTTCATACTTAGTGACGAAAGACTGAATACTTTCCCCAGTGTAAAGGAGGAAATGAAAACATGCAACTCAGTAAGCCCAGTGCAATGTGAGAACGGCGGCCGCTGCCTGGACACTCCTGAGTGGTCTACGGGAGCAGGAAAGACCTGTGCGGTGGAAGGTATTTTAGAAGACAGCGTTCAGCACATTGAACACATGACCAGGTAGGGAGGCCTTCCTTAAACGTCACTTCCTTAGAGTCACGCTCAACATCCAAATTTAGAGATCAGCGTTTCAGCTGAATGTTGAAATATTGCACAGTTTTAAAAAAATACACACGTGTATTTTCACACATATGCATGTACTTCTGTGCACATGAATATACATACTTATACATATATCTAAGTATACACATATATGCATATATTTTTTAATGTCCTTTATTTTTCGAGCACTTTCAAGTTTTCAGGAGCTGTCTACCTTTGGGAAATTTACAATACATATTAGCATCTTAAAGGCTCTGAGAGGAATTGCAGAATGGTTTACTGAAACCAAATATTCCGGGGACATCCACAACTCCCCTATTTTTCATGGCCTAACTAGTATGTTTATAGACATACTTTACATAAAGCTGAATATTGTTTAAAGTTCCACAGAACAACTCCCCAACCAATCAAAATAAACCTGCCACAAATTAAGCCGATAAGCTTTTTCTCAAACAAACCCAGAATGAACGCTAGGCACAAAAGAAAAACCATGTGCCTGGAAGTGTATTTCATGTGTAGTAATGAGCACACTCAGTTTAATAAAAATATTGCTTCTTCCCATTTGCATGTGGGAGTTCTATGGTAAACTTCTACCTAGATGTTAAATACCCAACTCTGAATCACAACTGGAAGAAAATATCTTTTACCAATGATAACCACAGTGGTTTTAATACAACTTTACTGATTTGGTTTATTAACTAGCATCCTTCTTTCAAGTATAATAACCTATTCTAGTGATCTTAAGCATAAATTAAAATTCATCAGAAGATAAAGAGGCACCTCACCAAACCCAGGGATACGAATGCAACCCAAACTTATGGAATGCAGTAAATCCAGGGACTGGACCGCTGTGCCTCTCTCACTCTCTCCCCCTTCATCAATGATTCCCCCACCCCTTCACTGTCTTCTTCTGATTCTCAGTCAATATGGCCGAAAAACATGGCTATAGCAGCTCCTGAGTTTCAGGTTACAAGTTCAACCGTGACAAGACACTGAACTCTGATTGATCCACCTTCTGTCAGTTCCCCGCTCCTCCCTACCCCAGCCTGTCAGGAACCATCCCTGAAAGGTGATGAACATGAACAGAGGACGGGGCAGGGAAGCCATTACCGCAAAGAAGGAAAGGGAAAATAGACAACCTGTGTCTACTACATCTGGCAAATTGCTCAAACAAAGCAAAGACAACCCTTGGTTAATCACACACATGCTGTTCATTCCATTACATTAACAACCTAAATGTGGCTTCAAGCTGGACCAGAATCAGATTGTAGAGACTACAAAATGTGCTTATTCCTTTTTCTCAACTAAACACTGAAAAAGACATCTTAGGAATAACTAACAGCAGCATAGAAGGTGAGAAAGAAGTACTGAAATGGAATTAACAATCCTTAATAAATAATGATCATTCCACGCACCCACTAGGATTCCACCTTTATCGGTTATTCCGTAACTATTCTCAAATTAACATTCCTGTGAGCAGGTATCTACACGGCAAGTTCTTATTCTCTCTTCAGATCTCACAGCCTGATATGAACAAACACACAGACTCATCTCTGCCACTTCCCCATGCCCACCAATGTTGTGGCTACGAAGAATGGCTTGCCCTTTCCAGATTTATAGGACAGACGTGTATGAAAAAGTATTGTTTATCTGAAATTCAAATTTAACTGAGTGCCTCTTATTTTTTATTTGCTGAGTTTGCCAACCCTACCCAGACCACACTCTGTGCTGTCAACGCTCCCTTGACCTTGTCACCCTTTTCCTTTCACTTAGAGTGCCCGCTCATGGACAAAATCACCCTTCAAGGGCCAACAGAGACACTATTTTCTCTGTAAAACATCCCCTATTTTCCTCAGGTAGTTAGACCATTCTAGGATACTTTTCTCAACTCTCGATTAAAACACTTGCCACACTGAATTGGCTACCTATTTCTACCACTGGCCATGACCACTTCAAGGCCACGACTGGGTTTCAGATATCTTTGAATCTCCATGCCTGGTACATAGCAGATATTTCATAAAAGTGAGTGAATGAATGAATGAATTTCTTTGTAAATGAACTACTGCTATCACCTATTAACTCCCATCCCATTTCCCTCTGTGATTCCATGCTCCATCTCCTAAACACAGTATATTTTGAACTTCAGGCCACTCCTTTGTAGGTAGAAAAATTAATTTAGTGAATAAAGCTAGCATGAAATAGAATCAAGTGAAATAGGTTAGAGGGATGTGGAGTGAAGTGTAATGGAAACTAAAGTGCTGCACATAGTAAGGCTAAGTCCTGTTCATCTCAAGTTTCAGTTGTGTGTGTGTATGGGTGTGTGCATCTATATGTGTGTATTGGATTTCAGCATAGAATGCATTTTTACTGTGGGTTCTGGTCAAAACAGTATATGAAAGCCACGTGTCTGTCAGTTTGTCATATTGTGGGGGCTTGCGTGTTGCTCTGATGCTGGAAACTATGCCACTGGTATTCAGATACCAGCAGGGTCACCCATGAAGGACAGGTTCCAGCTGAGCTTCCAGACTAAAATAGACTAGGAAGAAGGACCCGGCAGTCTACTTCTGAAAAGCATTAGCCAGTGAAAACCTTATGAATAGCAGTGGAACACTGTCTGATATAGTGCTGGAAGATGAGCCCCCCAAGTTGGAAGGCACTCAAAAGATGACTGGGGAAGAGCTGCCTCCTCAAAGTAGAGTCAATCTTAACGACATGGATGGAGTAAAGCTTTCAGGACCTTCATTTACTGACGTGGCATGACTCAAAATGAGAAGAAACAGCTACAAACATCCATTAATAATCGGAACCTTGAATGTACAAAGTATGAATCTAGGAAAATTAGAAATCATCAAAAGTGAAATGGAATACATAAACATCAATATACTAGGCATTAGTGAGCTGAAATGGACTGGTATTGGCCATTTTGAAGCGGACAACCATATAGTCTACTATGCTGGAAATGACAACTCGAAGAGGAATGGTGTTGCATTCATCATCAAAGAGAACATTTCAAGATCTATCCTGAAGTACAATGCTGTCAGCGATAGGATAATATCCATACGACTACAAGGAAGACCAGTTAATATGACTATTATTCAATTTTATACACCAACCCCTAGGGCCAAAGATGAAGAAATAGAAGATTTTTATCAGCTGCTACAGTCCGAAATTGACTGAACATGCAATCAAGATGCATTGATAATTACTGGCGATTGGAATATGAAAGTTGGAAATGAAGAAGGATCAGTAGTTGGAAGTATGACCTTGGTGACAGAAAAAATGCCAGGGATTGAATGATAGAATTTTGCAAGGCCAACGACTTCCTTATTGCAAGTACGTTCTTTCACCAACATAAACGGCTACTATACACATGGACCTCGCCAGATGGAACACACAGAAGTCAAATTGACTACATCTGTGGAAAAAGACGACGGAAAAGCTCAGCATCACCAGTCAGAACAAGGCCAAGGGCTGACTATGGAACAGACCATCAATTGCTCATATGCTAATTCAAGCTGAAACTGAAGAAAATCAGAGCAAGTCCACAAAAGCCAAAATATGACCTTAAGTATATCCCACCTGAATTTAGAGACCATGTCAAGAATAGATTTGATGCACTGAACACTAGTGACCGAAGACCAGACAAGTTCTGGAATGACATCAAGGACATCATCCATGAAGAAAGCAAGAGGTCATTGAAAAGACAGGAAAGAAAGAAAAGACCAAGATGGATGTCAGAGGAGACTCTGAAACTTGCTCTTGAACTTCGAGCAGCTAAAGCAAAAGGAAGAATAGATGAAGTAAAAGAACTGAACAGAAGATTTCAAAGCACCTCTCCAGAAGACAAAGTAGTATAATGACATGTGCAAAGAGCTGCAGATGGAAAACCAAAAGGGAAGAACACACTCGGCGTTTCTCAAGCTGAAAGAACTGAAGAAAAAACTCAAGCCTCGAGTTGCAATAGTGAAGGATCCCATGGGGAAAACATTAAATGACGCAGAAAGCATCAAAAGAAGATGGAAGGAATACACAGAGTCATTATACCAAAAAGAACTGGCCGATGTTCAACCATTTCAGGAGGTAGCATATGATCAGGAACCGATGGTACTGAAGGAAGAAGTCCAAGCTGCTCTGAAGGCACTGGCAAAAAACAAGACTCCAGGAATTGATGGAATATCAGTTGAGATGTTTCAACAAACAGATGCAGCACTGGAGGTGCTCACTTGCCTATGGCCAGCTTCCTGGCCAACTGACTGGAAGAGATCCATATTTATGCCTATTCCCAAGAAAGGTGATCCAACCGAATGTGGAAATTATACAGCAATATCACTAATATCACACGCAAGCAAAATTTTGCTGAAGATCATTCAAAAACAGCTGCAGCAGTATATTAACAGGGAACTGCCAGAAATTCAGGCCAGTTTCAGAAGAGGATGTGGAACCAGGGATATCATTGCTGATGTCAGATGGATCCTGGCTGAAAACAGAGAATACCAGAAGGATGTTTACCTGTTTTTTATTGACTATGGAAAGGCATTCAACTGTGTGGATCGTAACAAACTATGGATAACATTGCGAAGAATGGGAATTCCAGAACACTTAACTATGCTCATGAGGAACATGTACACAGATCAAAAAGCGGTTGTTCAGACAGAACAAGGGGATACTGCGTAGTTTAAAGTCAGAGAAGGTGTGTGTCAGGGTTGTATTCTTTCACCATACCTATTCAATCTGTATAATGAGCAAATAATCCGAGAAGCTGGACTATATGAAGAAGAACGGGGCATGGGGACTGGAGGAAGATTCATTAACAACCTGCATTATGTAGATGACACAACCCTACTTGCTGAATGTGAAGAGGACTTGAAGCAGTTACTAATGAAGATCAAAGACCACAGCCTTCAGCATGGATTACACCTCAACATAAAGAAAACAAAATCCTCAGAACTGGACCAATGAGCAACATCATCATCAGCGGAGAAAAGATTGAAGTTTCAAGGATCTCATTTTACTTGGATCCACAATCAACAGCCATGGAAGCAGCAGTCAAGAAATCAAAAGATGCATTGCATTGGGCAAATCTGCTGCAAAGGACCTCTTCAAACTGTTGAAGAGCAAAGATGTCACCCTGAAGACTAAGGTGCGCCTGACCCAAGCCATGGTATTTTAAAATCGCATTATATGCATATGAAAGCTGGACAATGAATAAGGAAGACCAAAGAAGAGTTGACCATATATAGATGGTTCTTTAAAGAACACAATGCAAACATTTTTTACTAGTTAAGCTCAACTATTTTTTTGTTTTAAAGATGACTTCAGGAGATCATTTCAGGTTAAAGTTTAAAGATGACCTCAGGGCAATGGTTTTAGGGAGGTCATCCAGGCTCAACAGTTTGGATTCCATAAGAGTTTCATATTCTGTTACATATTTCCTCACTTTTGATCAGGATTCTTCTATACAGTCTTTGATCAAAATGTTCAATAATGGTAGCCAGGTACCATCCAGTTCTGGTTTAGTGGCAAAGGAGGCAGTTGTTCACAGTCTTTAGCCTTAATCCCCTGTTTTCATTCCACCTAGAGCTATTGTTGCTTGTGAAAGCTGAACAGTGAATAAAGAAGACCAAAGAAGAATTGATGCATTTCAGTTATGGTGTTGGCAAAGAATACTGAATATACCATGAACTGCTAGAAGAACAAACACATCTGTCTTGGAAAAAGTACAGCCAGAATGTTCCTTAGAAGCAAGGATGGAAAGACTTCATCTCACATAGTCTGGACATGTTATCAGGAGGGACCAGTCCCTGGAGAAAGACATCGTGCTTGGCAAAGTAGAGGGTCAGCGAAAAGAAGGAAGACCCTCAGTGTGATGGATTGACACGGTGGTTGCAACAATGGGCTCAAGCATAACAACAGTTGTGAGCATGGCACAGGACTGGGCATTGTTTCCTTCTGTTGTACATAGGGTGGCTATGAGTTGGAAGTGACTTGACAGCACCTGACAACAATAGAGCTGTTGTGCAGAGAATTTGTTCATACCATCAATCCAGCTTCTATCCCATAGCGTTTGAAAGTAGTGACTTGTGTGGACTTAGGCAGTCTTATTGGTTCCCATTTGGCATGTCCAATCAATATGGGCAGAAAGACGGAATTACATACTTTCTCTTTTCCAATACTAGATAGGGGAAGTGTTCCCCAGTCAGACACAATATCCATCCCCATAATATATTCAGGTAAAGGAGACAACCACTTTCCATAAAGGCTGTTCAAGCATTCCAATTTATCATCCAAACTTTCATCTTTATCCCATTACCCGTTCCATTTCTATATCCTTCCAATCTGCCTGTACTCACTCTTAGGATACAGCCAACAGGCTTTTGGATTTTGTTGTTGTTGAGAATATACACAACAAAACATATACCAGCCATTTCTACATGTATAAGTCAGTGACACTGATTACATTTTGAGTTGTGCAACCATTCTCATGTTCCTTTTTTGATTTGTTCCTCCCCAATTAATATAAACTGCTTCTTAAGGTTCCTATCAAATCTTTGGAGTTGCTGTTTTCCCTGTGTGGTTCCATAGAGATAATTCCTTAAAAGAGCATAATGCTCAAAAAAAAAAAAAAAAAAAAAAAAACCCAGCGCCTGGGCAGATATTTATTAGTTAAGCTAAACTGTTGCTTGGTTTTAGGAAGACTTCAGGGGTTATTTTTGCTTTAGGTATTAAAGATATCTCCAGACAGTAGTTTCAGGGGTTCGTCCAGCACTCTTGGCTCCAGAAAGTCTGGAGTCCATGAAAATCTCAAATTCTGTTCTGCATTTTTCCCTTTTTGATCAGGATTCTTCTACAGGATCCTTGATCAAAATGTTCAGGAGGTAGCTAGACAGCATCCAGTTCTTCCGGTCTCATGGCAAAGAAAGCAGTTTTTCATGGAGGCAATTAACCACACAGTGCATATCCCCCTCCTCTTCCTAACTCTCTTCTTTTGTTGTTCCAGCCCCATAGAGACCAATTTTGGTGCCATGGCTAGATGCTTGCAAGTTTTTAAGACCCCAGGGATTACACAACTAACTAGGAGGTAGCACAGAAACATTAAACACGTTAGTAGACCAGTTAACCGGGATGTCCCATGAAATCGTGACCCTTAACCTTCAAACCAAGGAACCAAATCCCGTAAGGTTTTTGGTTGTGCTTAAGCAGGGTCAGCAATTACCCTTTATTTCTTGTTGTTGTAAATATATTTGTTACACATTGAATTATGTCCCCCCAGTATATGTGTTGTACATCCTAACCTCTATGCCTGTGGTTATAATCCCATTTGTGAAGGGACTGTCTTTGTTATGTTAATGAGGCAGGATAAGTGTAGGGTGTGTTTTGAGCCAATCTCTTTGAGATGTAAAAGAGATTAAACAAGCAAACAAGGAAGCAGAGATGGGGGAAGAGATCTCCCAGAGCAGAAGCTCAAAGACACAAGGACCTTCCACCAGAGCCTACATAAGAAGAAAGCCTTCCCCTAGAGCCAGCATCCAGAATTCAGCCTCCTAATCTGTCAGAAAATAAATTTGTTAAAGCTATGCATTTGCGATATTTCTGTTACAGCAGCAAGAGATACTAAGACATTATCACACAACTTTTGCCAGTTCAACTTTTTATAGGTGTATAACTTACTGACAGCAGTTACAATAATACGCTGTGTAACTCTAGCCTTAATTCAATTTTCTATCACCGTTAACCACCCTTTCTTCCTCCTTCCGACTGCCCCTCCCAGTGCCATGGAGTCGATTCCGACTCATAGCGACCCTATAGGACAGAGTAGAACTGCCCCATAGAGTTTCTGCCCCTAGTAACCACTAAAAGACTTTGGTTTCTACACATTTGCCTTTTCTTGTTTTTTTTCAAGTGAGCTTGTACAATGTCTGTCCTTCTGTGATTGACTAATTTCACTCAGCATAATGTCTTCAAACTCTATCATCAAGTTTTGATTTTGCAATGCTAGGGAGAGGAAATTTTCCCCAGTAAGACATGCATTCCCCAATAGACATCATTTCCATTCCCATAATACATTCAAGTAAAAGGAATTTAATCATGTCCCATAAAGCCTGTTCATCCAAACTTCCACCTTAATGGTCTCAAATATTGTATCCTCCCTATCTAACTGTAGCTCCCATTAAGATTCACCAACGAATTTTGGAAGCAGTGCATGGAGCTCCTGTCTCAAGGAGTTCAGAAGGTCTACTGGTCATTTTATCCACTCTTGTTCATATGACCTTGAGTCTCCAGCCAAGGCTTGGACCAAGAACATCAGACCTTCTCAAAGATCCTTATCCTGATTAGATTCTGCACCACTGACCCTGGCAGTTGTAGGTCAGGCTTCTCATTCTCACCTTTGTCTTGCAGGGTTCTCAATTCCTCTAAATGAGGGTCAAAAAAATAGATTTATCTAGGGATCTTCAGTATTGGATTACTAGCGGGTCTCCTGTCAGTCCACCCAGCTTCAGAGTGTGCCTTCATATATATATTTTTTAACCCCATCAGTGTTTGTTTTAGTCCTCAATTTCTTAATAACCTATTGAAGTTCTCCACCCTGCTGAATAGAATCCCTTGACTCCTCCCTTTCCCTTTCCCCTCTGTTGTTCCAGTTCTAAACTTCTTTGCTATCTTCAGCATAAGTCTTTCTTTTGGAAATGGCTCTGATGCTAGTGGCTATAGCTTGGTCTTCCATAATGCAAGCTTGACCCAGTGTCAGGATCCTTTCTGAAACTTGCTTTTTCTCTCATTTTAAATTCTCCTTTGATACGATTATTAGGATAGCGGCTGTAGCTCAGACCGGACAGAATCCAAGCTTGGTCCAATGTCAGGATCTGCCCCAACACTTTCTTTTCCTTTTTTTTTTGTAAATTAAAAATGTATTCTTTTTTAATATTATACGATATATCTAATTTTCCATTTTAATCAGTTTTAAGTGTACTATTCAGTGGCATTAAATAGATTCAATGTTGTAGAAGCATTACCACTTGTTGTTGACAAAATTTTTTTATCACCCAAATTAGAAACTCTGTACTCATTCAGAATAACTTCCCCTTATTCTTTTCCCCAGTCCTGGTATCCTCTAATCTACTTTCTGTCTCTATGAATTGGCCTGTTCTAGTTTGTGGGTTTAGATACTTCATATACGCTTACTTTACTTGCTATGTTTTCAGAATCTATCAATATTATGGATCAGAATTTCATACCTTTTTTGGCTGAATAATACACCATTGTATGCATATACCACATTTTGTGTACCCATTCATCTGTTAATGGACACTTGAGTTTATACCTTTTGGCTATTGTGAATAATGAGTATTGGTTTACAAGTTACTCTTGAGTTGCTGTTTTCAATTCCTTTGGTATATACACATAGGAGTAGAAGTGGTGGGTCTCGTGATAATTGTTTACCTTTCTGATTAAGCACCAGTGTGTTTTCCATAGCAGCTGGACCATTTTACATTTCCCCCAGCAATGTACGAGTGTTCAAACTTAGCTACATTCTCCACACTTATTTTTCATTTTTGAAAATGATTGTTATATCCAGCGTATTAGGTATGAAGTAGTATCTCATTTTGGTTTTGATTTGCATTTTGCTAAGGACTAATGATGTTTATCACCATGTCTTACGATTCTTGGTTATTTGTATACCTTCTTCAGAGAAATATCTATTCAAGTCCTTTGCTCAGTTTTAAATTGGTGGTTGGTCTTCTTGTTCTTGAGTTTTCAGAATTCTTTACATATTCAGGATCTTATATCCATATGAGTTATATGACTTGCAAATATTTTCTCCTATTTTATAGGTTGTCTTTTTGATTTCTTGATGTCTTTTTTTTTCTTTTTCTTTTAAAACAACTTTTTTTAACCTTTTTGTTTGTAAAAATATACAGAACAAATCCTTTGTCAATTTAGCATCTTCACACATACAATTCATTGATACCAATTACATCAATCATATTGTGCAACTGTCACCAGTATCTACTGCCAAATTTTCTATCACCATAAACAGAAACTTAGTGCTTCCTAAACAATAATGGACAAAATTTGTAATTTCAATGTAATCCAATTTTTCAATTTTTTATTTTGTTGTTTATATTTTTTGTGTCACATGTAAATACATATTGCCAAATCCTTATAGTTTCTTCTAAGAATGTTATGACATTAGCTGTCATATTTCGTTCATGAATCACTTTGAGTTATTTTTGGATGGTGGGAAGAACAAGTCAAACTGCATTCTCTTCCATGTGGAATTCCAGTTATCTTTGTACCATTCATTAAAGAGACTCTTCTTCCCACCACTGAATGGATTTGGCATCCTTATTGAAAATGAATTGACCTGACCATATATGAATGGGTTATTTGTAGAGTTTCCATTCCACTCAGTTGTTCTATATGTCTATTCATATGCCAATATCGCACACTTTGATTACTGCAGCTTTGCAGTTGTTTTGAAATTGTGTAGTATGACTTTGATCCCTGTGTTTGAAGATTATTTTGGGTATTCAGGATCCCTAGCAATTCAAGATGAGCTTACGTTGTGGCTTTTCAATTTCTATAAAAATGGCTTTTGGAATTTTCATTGGGATTGCACTGAATCTGTAGATTAATTTAGTAGGATTGTCATTTTGAGAATATTAAGTCTTCCATTCCATAAACACGGTCTTTCCATTTATTTAGGTCTTCTTGAATTTGTTTCAGCAATATTTTGTAGTTTTGCCTCCTAAGTTAAATTTAGTCTTAAGGATTCCCTTTTTTAGCTGCTTTTGGAAAAAGAATGTTTCTCTTTTGATTGTTGTGTGTGCTTGAGTTTATTTTCCTTGAAATTTGTTTAGCTTCTTACATTTGTAGATTTATATCTATAATCAAATTTTGGAACTTTTCAGTCCTTCTTTCTTCAAGTATGATTTTTGTCACTTTCTCTCCCTTTTCTCCTTCTGGGGTACCAGTACTGGTCATCTTGAGTGTGTCTAGCAGGTCTCATAGGCTCTGTTTACTTTTCTTCTTTTTTCATTTTGCTCTTGAGACTCAGCAGTTTCAACTGCCCTTTTTTCAACTTTGCTGATTGTTTCTTCTGCCTGCTGAAATCTTTGCATCCTCTAGTGAGTTTTTATTTCAGTGTTTCTATTTTTGAGCTTCTGAATTTTTGTTCGGTTTCTTTTTATACTTTCTCTTGATTAATATTCTCATTTTCTTTCATACATTGCTTTCCATATTTCCTTTGTTTATTTCACCATGTTTTCCTTTGGCTCTATAGGCATATTTAAGACAGTTTTCTCGAAGTCTTTCTCTAGTAAGTCTGATGTGTGGACTTGAACATTTTGTCAATTTATTTTCTTCCTTAGAATAGAACAAATTTTGTTTTTCTCGTATGTGTTATGATTTTTTTTTTTTAATTGGACATTTTAATATATAAAGTGTTCCCGGTAAGCGATAATTCTTTGTAGTAGTCCATCTGTATCTCCAGCATCTGGGGCAGCAGTTTGCTCTGTAAGCTCAGTTCTCTGGTAGATCTAAGAACTGTTGTTGCTTTTCAGCTTTTCTCTTGTGTTGCTTTTCAGCTTTTCTCTTGTTTTGAAGCTGCAAGAGACATCCAAGCTGATCTTATAGTAGAATGGAAGCTGGAAATCTCCAACTAGTGTTTTTACAGTGATTTTATTAAATGCCAGGAGCTAAAAAATACAAACAAATCAAAATAAAACCCACAGCCACCTCTCCCAATCTGTGCAGATTGACTCTATGCTGGGGCACTCCTTAAACACTTAAAGAGTGAGGTGAAAGCATAGGTCTGTCTCAGGTCGTTTCTGAATATAACTTTTGCTCTAGATGTGTGTAGCCTGCTAAATTTTCCCAAACACATAGTTGCTTTTGAATTCCTGATTTTCCAAGGAAATACTTCCCAGTTTTGGATTCCAGGCCTTAGGCAATCTACTGTATGTTTTGACCATAACATTTAGCTGCAGCCATCTATGGGTTGTTAGTTTCTCTTGCCATCCTTCTTTGCAAATTCCTGCCACCCTACCAGCCTGAGTTGTAAGTTAGGTAAAACAGAGACAAAGTCCTTGCACCAGTACTTCAGGTATCCTCCAGAAAGATTAGAACAGACATACACAATAATCTTCTGTACTCCAACTGGGGCCAGGAACCAGGGTCCCACGCTGGAATCACAAGCAACTGCTGCTGCTGCTGTAAGACAACCGCTTAGCTGGGGAGGGAATGGGGCAAGGGCAAGTAAAGATGCCACAAAGATTTCTTACCTTTCTGAAGTCATCTTTTCCTTGATTCAGCATTTGCTGGGTTGATGCAAACTGGTGCTGTTTTCCAAGGTTCTCACAAGGCAGTAACAATTTCTAGGTTTTTTTTTTTTCTATGATGGGACAAGAGCTTGAAACAGTCTATCTCACCACCTTACTAAACTTTCCCACTTGATGCATTTTAACTTTGTCCTTTGATAGGGCTCTGAATGAGAGACGGGAACTCAGCAGACCAGAATCCAAAGGTGCCCACCTTCACAGCTAGGATCACTGACAAGACCCAGCAGAGCTCATCCAACCTCCACAGACTATCCCCCAAAGTAAAAATCATTTATGTTTTTGTCACTTTGTCATTTCTTTGTTTTTTTTTTGGTACTTATTTTTTCGAGTTTATATATTCTTATGCTCATTTAATTTTTTATTTGCTTGTTGCTAGTTGCTGTTGATTGGATCACAACTCACAGCAATCCCAATGTGCAAAGTAGAACTGCTCCATACGGTTTTCAAAGTTGTGACCTTTTAGAAGCAGCAACCAGGCCTTACTTTCGAGATGTCACTGGGTGAGTCTGAACTGCTAACCTTTCAGCTAGTCGTCCAGGGCTTAACGATTTGTGCCACCCAGGGACCTAGTTTTTATTTAGTCATAGTTTTTACCACTTTGAATCCTGTCCTGGGACTAGTTGACCCTAAGCTTAGCAAGACTTAACCCAAGTCCAAGATGATGCAAGGCCCTCTCAGCCTTCTCTTCTGAGGAGGAGACCCATGGGGGAGGCTACCAGATCCTCAAAACCCTCTGTAAGGTTACCCTCACCAAGGTGAAATTGGCTAGGCCCATCCTCACTGAGGATAAGGTAGTGGTAAGGTCATTAGGAAGATCCAGGAACCTCCTCCAGCATTCACAGACGATCCCAAGAGGTAAAAATTATGAAGGCTTTCAATCATGCCTTCTCTTCCTTTATTCTGCCCTAGAACTCTTCCAGTGAAAAACTACGACGAATCCCCAATTGGATGTGTGGAGCCTGGAAGTCATCTTGTATTTGTTGGTAAGTGGATCCCAGCCTTTTGGTGGAAACAACCTTCATGGAGCTGTGAGAGTGTGTACTGTAAAATTGTTTGAAATCATCAGGAATGAGAAAACACTCTATATAGTGATGGAGTATGCGTGTGCAGGGGAGGTGTTTCATTACACAACAGCTCCTGGCAGGATGAGGGAAAAAGAGGCTCAAGCCATCAAATTCCACCAGATAGTATCAGCAGTGTAGTAGTGTCACAACAGCGGTATGGTTTAGAGAGACCTGAAAAGAGAAAACCTACTATTGGATATGGAAATGAACAGCAAACTTGCAGACTTTCATTTTGGAAATGAATTCATCCTGGCCAACGAGCTGTAGACCTTCTGTGGCAATCTACCTTCCTTTATTCTGCCCTAGAACTCTTCCAGGGAGAAAAGTATGACGGACCTCCAGTGGATGTGTGGAGCCTGGGAGTCATCTTGTATTTGGTGGTGAGTGGATCCCTGCCTTTTGGTAGAAACGCCTTCAGGTATGTTTGTGCAATGTGAGCATCTGGTGAACAAAATTTTCATTCATGACCCCAGCAAGAAAGGCACATTAGAGGAGATTCTGAGACATCCATGGGTGATGGTGGGCCATGAAGATTAAAAATAAATGCTGTACATGGAGCCACTCCCAGATTACAGTGACCCCCAGCGGATTAAGGTGATGGTCCACATGTATTACACATGGGAAGAAATTCAATACTCATTGCTGATCCCAAAGTACAGTGATGTGATGGCCACCTATCTGCTCCTGGGTCACAAAACATCTGAGACAGAGGGCATACCAGCACTCTGGGACATCAGCCTTCAGTTGATCTTCAACCCATGAGGTGCAGTGTACCCTCAGTGCTAACCCAAGCAGCGGAGTTACAACAAGCCTGCCATTCCCACCTGTGATTCCTCCTGCAATTATGCCAAAAATAAGTGGTCTGAGGAGGACCAGGAGTCAGGGCAGAAGAGAAGCAGCACAACGACACATCTGTCAGCTCTCTACCCATGCTGGAGAGGAAGAACACCACCCCTCTTGCCCTCTGTGAACAGCAACGTCTTCACCAGCAAACAGGGAAGTGGCAATTCCACACCTTTAGTGAAGACTACCCTTGCCCAGGGCAATATCCACAATGGTTTGGACGGTCTATCTGATTCAGGATCAGGGGCCTCCATGGCATCTGCTTCTACCTCAGTCTCCCCACCCCAGTCCCATATGCACCACGAATCCAGGACAGACTCGGTGCAGCCCAACCAGGACTGTGGAATGTGCTCCAAGGTAAGCAACAGTGACGTGCTGCAGTTCCCAGGACGTCTCTGAGATTTCCTCCTCATCCCACACCATCAGCAGCAGTGATGGAGCCCAGAGGAAACCAGCTTCCTCCAGGGAATGTCAGAACTATGCTCCTTGCATGCGGAGAAGCTGCAAGAGATGCCTGACCAGCCGAGTTTGCCTCAGATTGGGACCCCAGCCTCTCCCTCTGTCAGCAGCCAGGGATGGCAGGGGGCCACTGAGATGTTCTTCAACTTTACTTACAGAAATACACGTTTTGGTTTGCCACTTCAGCCCCAAATGTTTCTAACTCACTACAAGTGGCAAGAAGGAAAAGGGGGAGATTTGGGCAGCGATCAGGAACTCGATATGGGGGCCCACACATTCAGTAGGACAGTCGATTGGAAAATGACTCTGGACAGCCTTAAGTGACTAGAACTCAATATTTAGAATCCCTCTGCATCACTTTCGAAAGTCCTTGCTCTTTGTTGATCTGCAGCCTATATTTTTCACAATGTAAATCCTGCCAACAATGTATGCCTTACAACTACTGGCCTATTTTTCTACTAATTATAATGATCTCTCTCCCCCTCCAGTACAAGCCCCTTTTATTGAGGCGCAGATAAATCTCACTAACCAAGTGGCCGAGGGTAATGTTCACTAATCAACACAGTCAAGGAAGGCAATGAATACAGCATAATATTAGGTGGGCCAAAAGCATGTCTAAAAAACAGGAACTACAACTAGCTTGGAAGTTCTTCCCTAACCTAACCTCACACTGTCAAAACACAAGTTGTTTTTTTTTTTTAATAACACTCAATATTTACAAAAAAAAAAACAATATTTACAGCTTCTATAAATTGTTATTCTGGCTATGCCCACAGTAATTAATCATGGCTCCTGGGGGTTACAGCAAAGAAGCTTCTCATGAAAAATATACTTAATCTCTGGAGTTACTCAAGCACTCTTTGTACAGGAGAGTCTAACCAAAATTGACAAATGCTTGCTTACAATATTTGTTGGGCCTACCAAAACTATTAATATGGAAATGGAGATATTTGTTGGAAATTGATGCCCAATGTTACTCTTCTGGGGCATCCTTAAAAAATATAGATACCACACCATACAGGAGCTAGAGCCAACCATGAAAAGCTGAGAACCAAAGTCAACTTGGGCATGCCACCTCCAAGGCTGTTAAAGTTAAATCAATGGCTGTGCTAGAAAAATTTCTCCAAGGATGGAGATGATAGAGCAGGTGGTCCCCACTGAAAACAATAAGCAGGGACAGAAAAGGATCAAATGCATAATGCAATTGCTGTCTATTCTCAAAATACCCAGGTCCATCTGAAATGATCCCATGCTGAGTTCCCCCTAGTCCAGGATCTAATTTGAGGACTAAACTAGCACAGGTTTTCACAAACCACACAGAACACCTGAAAATCCTATGGAAACACATCAATGCCATTTAATATTGACAACTGGCAAGAAACTCAGCCACCAGTGCACACCAATCAGAACAGGGAGGAACATACAATCACTAACCAGCCCAAATTTGCCTATGACATTAGCCACAGTGCTGCATGAGATGATCAATCTCTGTTTAGCTTGCTCTGGCAATATAATTTTAGTACACAGACTATAACTTCCCTCTCCTGGCCAGCCGCCTCCATAAATCTCACATATGACCGTAGTTCCTTAACCATTTACATCTTTCAAGAGGCTAGTCTCACATTAATAAATGCACAATGATGGGCTGAACCCATGACCAATTCGTTGACCCAGATACTGAAAACAAGGCTGAGAATTCACAGCATTTTTGGCTATAACATTATATACTCCTACTACCACCACCTGGAATTGTAGTAAGCCACACAAACTTACCTTTATAGGGAGACAGAAAACACAGGCAGTAGAGTCAGCCTAGAAAATATCAGTTGCCATCCAGGGTATTCTGACCATGGCGATCCTATGTGTGTTGGAGTACAACTGTGCTCCGGGGGATTTCAACTACTGATTCTTAAGCAGAGTCTTTGATATGACACCAAAGGATGAGCAACAAAAGAAAGGTAAAGGTAAGTTGGACTTTGACAAATGAAAAACGCTTGTGCATCAAAGAACATTATCAAGAAAGTGAAAAGACAACAGACAGAACGGGAGAAAGTATTTGGCAACTCTTTGGGGGATAAGCGTTCAATATCCAAAATACATAAAATATCTAAAGAGCTCCTCAAAGTGACCAACAAAAAGGACAATTTCAAAATGGGCAGAGAGCTCTGGTTCCCAGATCCTCCCACTTCACACCCCTCTCCTCCTCCCACACCCACCTGACTTGCTGTGATTCTGGCCCCAGGAGTCACTGCTCCTCTCCCCGCCCCCCCACAGGCGCCGCCCCCTCCCCTAACGGCCCCCGCAGAGCCTCCCCCGCCACGAAACCCTGAGGTGCGCGCGGGCGCGGGCGCGGGGAGGGGGGCGGTGGGTCTGCCGTTGCAATTGGTCCGGGAAGCGAGCGGAGGGCGGGGAACAGGCGCTGGGCCTCGGGCCTCTCTGGCCGTGGCTCTAGCCTTTCCCGGCTGCCCTGAGCGGGGAGGAGAAGGCCCCGTCCGGAGGGCGGGCGTGGCCTGGCCTCCAGGACCTCCTCTCAGCCTCCGGGCTTGCGACCCGGCCTTCTGACTCATGACCCTCCAGCTGACCTTGGAGGTTTTGGCCGCCCCACCCAGAGTTCACTGAAGCTGGAGGCCTGCGGGGCTGGCGGGCTCCTCAAAGCACCAGACTCCAGGCTTTGCTGAGTGGTCAGCGGGAATCCCCTAGGCCTGGGAAGAGGGTGACTACAGACGCTCGCGCCCCTTTCTCCTCCCTCTGCTTTTGCCCTGGCACCCAAGTCAGGACCTCAAAGCTGGCCCGGGTGAGGTTCTGCTGGGATGAGTGATGTCAGACTTGGAAAGCAGGATGGCGAGAGTTCCTCACATGTACTTTGGACATGTTATCAGAAGGGACCAGTCATTGGAGAAGGACTTCATGCTTGGGTAGGTAGAGAGTCAGCGAAAAAGGGAAAGACACACCATGAGATGGATTGACAGGGGCTGCAACAGTGGGCTCAAACATAACAAGGATTGTGAGGATGGCGCAGGACTGGGAAGTGTGCTTCATTCTGTTACATATAGAGTCACTATGAGCCAGAATGGATTCTAAGGCACCCAACAACAACGTTAGTGTCCATCAATTTCTGGACTCTTGTTCATTCCTTGATCTACTTGATTATCCTTACATCAATACAACACTTTCTTCATTACTGCAGCATTACAGAAAATTTTCAAAGGATTTTGTTTTTCCCAAGGTTGGTTTGCATATAGTGCCCTGGTGCGAAAGTGGTTAAGAGCTCTGCAGGTAATCACCCGCTGATCTTTGGAAACCCTACAGGGCAGTTCTACTTTGTCCTATAGGGTCCTGGTGAGTAGAAATTGAGTCAATGGCAACAGGTTTAGTTGGGTTTGGGTTTGCATATCCACAAAGCCTACATCTACCTTCATACTTAATGATGAAAGACTAAATACTTTGCCCAGTGTAAAGGGGGAAATGAAAACATGCAACTCAGTAAGCCAGGTGCAATGTGAGAACAGTAGCCACTATGCCTGGACACTCCTGAGTGGTCTATTGGAGCAAGAAAGACCAATGCAGTGGAAAGTATTTTAGAAGACAATGTTCAGCCCCCTGAATACACAACTGGGTAGGGAGACCTTCCTTAAAAGTCACTTGCATAAAAGTCACGTTCAACATCGAAATTTGTTATTGCTATTGTTAGGTGCCATCAGGTCAGTTCCCACTAATACGGACCCTGTGTTCAACAGAATGAAACACTGCTTGGTCCTGTGCCAACCTCGTAATGGTTGTTATGCTTGAGCCCATTTTTGCAGCCACTGTGTCAGTGTGTCTCACCGAGGGCCTTCCTCTTTTTCGCTGACCCTCTACCAAGCATAATGCCCTTTTTCAAGGATGGTCCCTTCTGATAACATGTCCAAAGTATGTGAGAGAAGTCTCGCCATCTTTGCTTCTAAGGAGCATTTTGGTTGTACTTCTTCCAAGAATGATTTGTTTGTTCTTCTAGCAGTCCATGGTATATTCAATATTCTTGGCCAACGCCATAATTCTAAGGCATGAATTCCTCTTCGGTCTTCCTTATTCATTGTCCAGCTCTCACATGCATATGAGGCGATTGAAAACACAGCGGCTTGGGTCAGGCACACCTTAGTCCTCAAAGTGACATCTTTGCTTTTTTTAACACTTTAAAGAGGTCTTTTGCAGTAGATTTGCCCAATGCAATGCACATTTGTTTCCTTGACTGCTGCTTCCATGGGCATTGATTGTGAATTCAGTAAAATGAAATCCTTGACAACTTCTTTATTTTCTCCATTTATCATAAGGTCGCTTATTGGTCCATTTGTGAAGATTTTTGTTTTCTTTATGTTGAGGTATAATCCATACTGAAGGCTGTAGTGTTTGATCTTCGTCAGCAAGTGCTTCAAGTCCTCTTCACTTTCAGCAAGTAGGGTTGTGTCATCCGCATATCACAGGTTGTTAATGAGCCTTTCACCAGTCCTGATGCACTGTTCTTCATATAGTCCAGCTTCTTGGATTATTTCCTTAGCATACAGATTGAATAAGTATGGTGAAAGAATACAACTCTGACACACACCTTTCGTGACTTTAAACCACGCAGTATCCCCTTGTTCTGTTCCAATGACTGCCTCTTGATCTATGTATAGATTCCTTATGAGCACAATCAAGTATTCTGGAATTCCCAGTCTTTGAAATATTATCCATAATTTGTTGTGATGCACAGAGTCGAATGCCTTTGCATAGTCAATAAAACACAGGTAAACATCTTTATCATATTCTCTGCTTTCAGCCAAGATCCGTACAACATCAGCAGTGATATCCCTTGTTCCACGTCCTCTTCTGAATCTGGCTTGAATTCCTGGCAGCTCTTTGTCAATGTACTGCTGCAACCGCTTCTGAATGACCTTCAGCAGAATTTTACTTGTGTGTGATATTAATGATTATTGTTCAATAATTTCTGCATCCTGTTGGATCACCTTTTTTTGGAATGGGCATAAATAAGGATCTCTTCCAGTCAGTTGGCCAGGTAGCTGTCTTCCAAATTTTTTGGTATAGATGAGAGAGCACTTCCAGTGCTGCATCCATTTGTTGAAACATCTCAACTGGTATTCCATCAGTTCCTGGAGCCTTGTTTTTTGCCAGTGCCTTTAGTGCACCTTGGACCTCTTGGGAACCATCGGTTCTTGATCATATGCTACCTCCTGAAATGGTTGAACATCAACCACTTCTTTTTGGTACAGTGACTCTGTTTTCCTTCCATCTTCTTTTGATGCTTCCTGCATTGTTTTAATATTTTCCCCCTATAATCCTTCAATATTGCAACTTGAGGCTCGAATTTTTTCTTCAGTTCTTTCAACATGAGAAATGCTGAGCATGTTCTTCCCTTTTGGTTTTCTATCTCCAGTTCTTCTCACTTTTCATTATAATACTTTGTCTTCTGGAGATGCCCTATGAAATCTTCTGTTCAGCTCTTTGACTTCATCATTTCTTCCTTTTGCTTTAGCTACTCAACATTCAAGAACAAGTTTAATGGTTTCTTCTGACATCCATTTTGGTCTTTTCGTTCTTTCCTGTCTTTTTAATGACCTTTTGCTTTTTTCCTGTATAATGTCCTTGATGTCATCCCACAACTCGTCTGGTCTTTGGTCATTAGTGTTCAATGCATCAAATCTATTCCTGAAATGGTCTCTAAATTCAGGTGGGATATACTCAAGGTCGTACTTTGGCTCTTGTGGACTTGTTCTAATTTTCTTCAACTTCGAGATGTTTCAGAAATAGACTACAGGCCTTTCTTCTAAGGCATCTGTGGGTGGAGTTGAACCACCAACTTTTTGGTTTGCTGTTGAGCTCATTGACCGTTTGCATCCCAAGGGACACCAGAAGGAGCTTGATGGCCCTGTTAGTGAATCAAATTGCTTCCCCTATCACAAGCTTCCCCTCCTCTGACCCTGAACAGATAAAGTTGGGAGTGTCTGTTTTGTTTTGAAGAAATGTTTGCTTCACATGTGCTAGAGGGGACCTGAGTGAACCTGAGAGCAGAGATGTGGTAGAGATGCTAAAACCCTGAGAGGCCAAGCCCTGCTCAGTGACATTTCAGTGGGGGAACCAGCTTCATGGAGCCCGCCGAGGATGTTGTAGAAGATCTGCTAAGTGGGATCTCACCCAGATATACATGTTGCGGTGCACACATGGCATGCAGGCCAAGAGGACTGTCTGGGTTGATAACTGGTAGAACTACTCTGTGTTCTAGTCTTGGACTCTCTTTAATATTTCTTACAATTTTGATTTGGTTTTTACAAATTCCCTTAAGTTCTGTTTATCTGGAAATGACCTAATTTGCCATCCTATTTGAAAGACAGATTTGCTCTATATGTAATTCTTGGCTGGCAGTGTTCTTCCTTCAAGGCTTTATATATGTCACCCCATTGCCTTGTTGCCTGCATGGTTTCTGCTGAGTAGTCAGAGTTTATTCTTACTGGTTCTCATTTGTAGGTGACTTTTGGTTTATCCGTAGCCACCCGCAACATTCTTTGTCTTTGGTTTTGTCAAGTTTGATTATGATATGTATTGGTGACTTTCTTTTGGGGTCTACTCTATATGAGGTTCATTGAGCTTCTTGGATAGATATTTTCTCATCTTTTATGATATCAGGGAAGTTGTCTGCCAGCAAATCTTGAACAATTCTGTATTTTCTGTTATCCCCCATTCTGGTACTATGATCACTTGTAAGTTTTTCCTCTTGATAGTGCCCCACATAATTCTTAGGCTTTCTTCATTTTTTTTTAATTCTTTTTTTCTGATTTTTCCTTAAATAAATTGATGTCAAGATAAATTTATCTTCAGTCTCACTAATTCTGACTTTCATTGTCTCAATTCTGTTCCTATGATGTTCTATTGAGTTGTCTAATTCTGAAATTTTATTGTTAATCTTTTGGATTTCTAGTTGCTGTCTCTGTGATTTCTATCATCCTGTTAATTTTGTTCTCCTGTTCTTGTATTGTCTTCCTGAATTCCTCTGTTGCTTTGTCTGTGTGCTCCTTGGCTTGATCTGAGTTTTGGTTGATCTCATTCTCTTGGAGAGCTCTGTATATTAGCCTTTTTAATTCTTTCTCAGGTGATTTCATTTCCTTATGTTCTTCCAGAAGGTTTCCTGGTTCTTTATTTTGGACGCTTGCTGGAGCCATCTTGACCTACTTCTTTATGTGATTGTTATTAAGTTATTATATTTATTTATTGTGTGTTTGTTTACCATGTCCTTTTTGTTTTGTTTTGATTTTCCCAGGTAGGCTGGGTGTGTGAGCTACTTTGTTGGCGTCTTTGGAGGTCTCACATCACGTCTCCAGGTGGTCAGAGCAGCTATTAGGTATGTAAGCCCAGGAGTCTGTTCACTTTTCTTGTGGGAGTGGGCATAAGTGTCCAGGCTGTTGTTCATCAAGTCTGTGGTGCAGACTCTCGCCTACAGTCCTAGATGGGCAGGACTGCATAGGGGTGTTCGGAGCAAGCACAGGTTTCTGACTGCAGGAGGGGGCTATGTGCAGAGCAAGACAGAGTGCTGATGGCTCCTCTTGGGTGCCTAGGTGGAGGGCATGTCCCTGTCCCCTAGAGTGCATAGTGTGGAGGGGAGGGTATTGCAGCTCGTCCTTGGGTACCCAGGGCTGCTGGCTGGAGGGACTGGGAGGCACCTCTTATTCTCAGACCCCTGTTGTGGGAAGTTAGATAGAGTGGTGGTACCACCAGCCCTCAGACCCCTGGTGTGGGTGGCTGAGGCACCTGCTTAGGGGGTAGGGTGGTATGAAATGTCACAAATTTGCAGCTCCACCTTGGCTGCCATTGTTGAAAATGTGCTTCAGGTGTATGCCCTGCTGTTTTATGGTAATGAGGGCATGTGGTGTTGAACCGGCCAACATAGTTATGGGCAAGTGTGAAGGGTGCTGTAAATCCGTGGACCCCCTATGCCAGTGGCTGGGCGAAGTGGCTGTGAGACTGGTGTGGGAGCAGAGAGCCCTAAGTTCCCAGCATAGGGGGTGTGGCATTTTATAGTATTGTGGGATTGGTGTCAGAGAGGAGTGGGGTTGGGGGTGAATGAGGGGAAGGAATCACTTCTTCTCTGTGAAACTCTGGGAGGGGGAGGGGTTGTTTTGCCCCAGTGCACTAGGTTAGAGGCTTGCCCTTAACTGTTACAGGTCTGGTGTCATTCCTACTGGGCTCTAGAGGCATTTGCAGATGAGCTGCTGCTTGGCTACACCCGCTGTGATGACGCTTGTCTTTAAATGTTGTTCCTTGTCTCAGCCTGTGTGAGCTACACTGACTTAGCTAACGGGGCACTGGCAATCTTGCTATCGGTACTTCTCTGCTGCTTTTGGATTGTCTAACCTCCCTCCTGCTGCTCAGTTCGATTCTTCAGCTTTGTCTTTGATGATTAGGGTGCCTAGATTGTCGTATATAATTGATTCACTTGTTTTTTTGGGTCTTTGTTCTAAGAGGAACAACAGGCAGTGTCTGACTATTCCATCATCTTGGCTGCACTCCCCTGGGAGTGTCTGTTGTGGTTTGAAGGAATGTTTTCTTCACGTGTGGTAGAAGGGACCTGCATGAACCTGAGAGAAAAGATGTAGTGGAGATGCTCAAACCTGGAAAGGCCAAGCCATTCCCAGTGAAGTTTACGGGGAAGAACCAGCTCCATGAACCCTGACGAGATGATGTGGATGATCTGCCAAGTGCGGGATGCCAGTAGCTGTGAGTGGAATCTCACCCAGACATACGTGCTGCTGTGCATACATGGCACACAGGCCAAGAGGACTTTGTGCAGTGGAGGTTGAAGGTGTGCACAAGAGTGGTGGAGCCACTGGTTGGTGATTTTTCAACAAGATTCGAGTGAAGAGAATTTCAGGCACCTCTGTGGCCTTTAAGAACTTTGCCTCCCAAAATTACCAAGGAGCTTAACCTATGAACTTCTCTGTTCTCCTAGGCAGCTGCTGGCACCATGTTAAAGTACAAGTTCCCTGGAAAATTTTGAGGCAATGCTATCGAAGGCTTCAGACGTGCCTGAAATTCTCTTCAGTTTCACCCCATTGAGAGTCTGCTGAGGCAGTGTGCAAACCTCCATCCTCCACTGAATGAAGTCTTCCTGTCCTGGTGTGCCATTCAAACATAGCAGCGTGTATTTGTGGGTGAGATCCCACTCACAGCCATTGGCATCCAGCACTCGGCAGATCTCCTGCCTCATCTCCTTGGGTTCCATGGAGCTGATGATCTTCATCTTCCACGTAAACTTGAGAGAGTGAGGCTTGGCCTCTCAGGGTTTGAGCATCGTCTCTACAGCTTTGCTCTCAGATACCTTCGGGTCCTTTTTGACACACATAAAACGAAGATACCTTCTCCTGATCTTAAAGAACCTCCCAGTGGCCCCCTGCTGGCCCTGGCTGCTTACAAAGGGAGAGGCTGGGGTCACAGCCTGGGGCATTTTCGGCTGGTCAGGTACCTCCTGCACCCGCTCATCATTTAATGAGCTTAATTTTAACACTCCCTGGGAGAAACTGGTTCCCTCTGGGGCTCCACTACTCTTGTCGATGGTGTGGGCTGAGGAGGAGCCACAGAAAGACATTGGGGGGCTGTACTGGGCTGTGGCACCTCACTGTTTCTCACCTTGGCACACAGTCCAGAGGTCTGGTTGGGCTGTGCTTAGGCTGTCCTGGATTCCTGGTGCAGGTGGGACATGGCCATTAGATAGACCGTTCAAAGAATTGTGGATGTAGTAATCATAGGTGGGAATGGCAGGCTTAGTGGAACTACACTGTTTGGGATTAGCACAGGTGGTAGGATGCACCTCATGGGGTGAGGAAGAAGTGTGGCTATTGGTGCAATGGGCTGCAGCTTGGGGTTCCAGGGTGCTGCTGTGGCTCTCCATCTCAGATGTGTTGTGACCCAGAAGCAGATAGGTGGCCATCACGTCATTGTACTTTTGGTTCAACAGGCAGTCATGAATCTTTTCCTGTGCGTAACCCATGTTCACCATCACCTCAATGCACCAGGGGTCATCATAATCTGGGAGTGGCTGGACATATAGCCTGTTTTTCTGTATGGCCCACCTTCATCCATAGATGTCCTGGGATCTCCTCTAATGTGGCTCTCTTTCTTGGGTCACAAATGAAAATTTTGCTCAGCAGTTATTAACACTGTGTAGACATGTGGAAAGGAATATCACATTGTCCCTCCAGTACCTGCTCTCACAGCTTCAATAAGGTCTTTCCACCAAAAGGCAGAGATGCACTTACCACGAAGTACAGGATGACTCCCAGGCTTCACACATCCACTGGGGGTCTGTCATACTTTTCTCCCTGAAAGAGTATAAGGGGAACTTATACTCTTGTAAGGGAATAAGGGGGACTGCCACAGAAGATACCAGCTTGTTTCCCGTGGTGAATTCAGTTCCAAAGCCAAAGTCTGCAAGTTTGATGTTCATTTCCTCATCCAATAGCAGGCTTGCTGTTCTCAGATCCCTATGAACAATACCCTTGTTGTGACAATACTACATCACCAGCACTATTTAGTGAAATTTCCTTTGGGCCTCTTTTTCACTCATCAAACCATGAATCACTAGGTGATAAAACATGTCCCCTCCACTTGCATGTTCCGTCACTATATTGAGGGTGTTCTCATACTCCATCACTTGAAACAGCTTTACAATATTTCGATGATGGAGAGCCTTCATAATTTTTATTTTTTGGTATAGTCTCGAGGTTGGAGGACGTCTGTTGGATCTTGTTAGCTGTTTTAATCAGTACCTCTTTGCCAGTGTTGATGTGCTGGGCCAACTTGGCCCTGGCAGATGTCCCATTGCCAATGGTTCTGAGGAGGTGGTAATGTCCCACATGGGTTTCCTTCTCAGCAGAGAAGGCTAAGTGGCTCCATAGCATGTTGGATGTGCAGTCAAGGCCTAGTTGGCTTTGGGATAAAAGATGTCCTTGTGGTAGTATTAAAAATGGAAAAGTGATGACTAAAAACCTAATGAAATATGGAAAAAATGAGAAAAATAAGTTAAAATGTAATAAAAAAGATAAAAGGAGAAAAAATTAAAACTTTAAAAGAAAAAAACTTGTGAAAGCTAAAAACATAACTAGAAAAAATCAAATGGATCGAATGAAAGTGACCAAAATAAAAGAATAAAAATAAAATGAAAACTCAGTAATCAGAAAAATAATAATCTACAAGTTTGAAGTGATGTAAAACAAAAGAGGTAAGGAAAATTAAAACAAGAAAATTAATAAAATGGGAAATTTAAAAATATATTGAAAAGATAGAAAAACAAAAGAACTGAATGAAAAAGGATATACAAGAGAAAAATATAGAAATGAAAAGAATAAATTAAAAAGGAATAATATGACAAAACTAAAAAATAAAGAAAAAGATTAAATGTGAATATCAAAGAATACAGAAATGAGAAAAAATGGTAAATGGAAAATAAAGCGATAAAGAAAAAAGATAAAAACATAAAATATAAATGAAAAAGGTAAATGAGAACAGCAAAAGGAGGAAATGGAAAATTAAGATTAAAATGGCAAAAGGTAAAAAATTGTAAGCAAGATAAATGCTATATATAAACACAAAACAATAAATAAAGGGTCAAGAAAAAGGCAATAAACAATTAAAAAAGGATAAGAGCAGATATAAAATGACAATAGTAAAATGATAAAGAAAAAATACGTACATAGAAAAAGTAAAATGAAAAATTGAGGAAATAAAGGGAAAGGAAAATAAATGAAAAAATAACAAAGGAATGAAGGAAAACGAGGAAAAGTAGAAACAGAAAAGAGTAAGGACAAAATAAGAAAAGCTAATAATGAAATAGACACAAACCCCACAATTTGAAGAGAATACAAGCTAAGTTCGATTACAGTCTCTCAGGTCGCTGAAACAGCTTCCTGAGCTAGAAGGACCACAAATTTAGGTTTCCAGGGACTTATACACGGGCTTGGAGCTCCAAACAATTGACTCTTTATGAGGTTGCCACAAGAAATGGACCAGTCAAGACTGGGGATAATTCACTGTGCCTTCACTTTTTGGTCTCAAAAATGCCCATTTTTTCAAAAAGAAAAATGTGTGTGTGTGTGTATTGTATATAGGGAGAGAATTCCACAGAGCTTTTCTTTTTTTATTGATTTTCATATTTTTTATTGTGTTGAAAATATATATAACAAAACATGCCATTTCAACAATTTCTACCTGTACATTTCAGTTACATTGATTATATTCTTCAAGTTGTGCAAGCATTCTCGCTGTTATTTTCCAAATCATTCCACTACCTTTAACAGAAACTCAGTGCCCCTAATCAAAAACTCTTCCTTTTCCCCTCCTTGTCGCCCCTGGTAACCACTAATAACCTTTGTCTTGTGTATACTTGCTCATGTCCTGAATTATTTTGCTCAGGTTGGTGTTTTCAGGCTTCATGTTTTTGTATACATCAGGACTTCATTTTTTGCGGGGCGGGGGGGGGGGTGTCTGTGATATTCTATTGGGAGTCCCTGGCTTGCAGCAACAGTTAAGTGCTCATCTACTAGGTTTCAGGTTCAAACCCACCCAGAGGCTTCTCACAAGACAGGCGCAGCGATCTGCTTCTGAAAAGTCACAGCCTTGAAAACCCTATGGAGCAGTTCTACTCCATTGTGTGTATGTAGAAGATTTTGTGTGTTCATCTCTTGGTGGACATTTTGGTTTCCATCTTTTGCCTACTGTGAAAAGTGCTACAGTGAATATTGTTCTACAGATTTCTGTTTGCCTTCCTACCCTCACTTCTTCTGGAATTGGGATTGCTGGGTTGTATGGTAGTTCTAAGTTCAGTCTTTTGAGGAAATACCAAACTGTTATCCATAGTTGCTGTTGTGTTGTTAGGTGCTGTCGAGTTGATTCTAACTCATAGTGACCCTAGGTACAACAGAACGAAACACTGGCCAGTCCTGTGCCATCCTTATAATCGTCGCTATGTTTGAGCCTGTTGTCGTAGCCACTGTGTCAATCTATCTTGTTGAGGGTCTTCCTCTTTTTGACTGACCCTCTACTTTACCAAGTGTCTTAGTTATCTAGTGCTTCTATAACAAATATTACAAGTAGATGGCTTTACCAAACAAATTTATTCTCTCACAGTCTAGGAGACTAGAAATCCAAATTCAGGGCACCAGCTCCCTAGAAATGCCTTCGTTCTCTGTTGCTTCTGGGGAACGCCCTTGTCATCAATCTTCTCCTGGTCTAGGAGCTTCTCAGCACAGTGACCCTGGGTCCAAAGGTTGTGCTCTGCTTCTGGCACCTCTTTCCTGATGGTATGAGGTCCCTGTATCTCTCTGATTGCTTCTCTCTCCGTTTATGTCTTGGGATATAAAAGGTGACGCAGGCCACATCCCAGGGAAACTCCCCTTACATAGGATCAGGGTTGTGACCTGAGTAAAGGTGTTGCATCCTTTACAATTCAATCCACGACATTCCAGCCTCTGGCCCTCAAAAATCATGTCCTCACAACATGTAAAACACTTTCAACCCACCATATCATCCCAAAAGTCTTAAGTCAAGTCCAAATTCTATCCTGGGGAAAAATTTTTCTTCATCTGTGAAATCTAGAATACAAGTTATCTGCTTCCAAGTAGAATGGTGGAAGAGGTACAAGGTAGATATTTCCATTACAAATGGTAGAAACTGGAGAGAATGAGGGGATAACGGGCATCAAGAACAATTCACGTTAGCTCTCAAGGCTTGAAAATAACCCTCTGTTTTCTAAGACCACCTGGACAACGGCCCTGTCCTCCAGACTCCGAGTGGTGGCCACACTTTCTGGATTCTGGACAGAGGCTCCTCAGCCCTAGATTTTAGCTCTACCTTCCAGGCCCACTGGGACGGCAATTCTGCTCCATCAGCTTTGGGCTGCTCCATTCTCCTAGTCCATCTGAGTGGCAGCTTCACCTGCTATCCTTGATAGGCCCCATTCTTCTGCCCTTTGGGCGCAGCAGCCCTGCCCCCTCACCTTTGGGCTGTGGATCCATCCCCACCCTTCAGCAAAATTTTACTTGCATGTGATATTAATATTGTTTGATAATTTCCACATTCTGTTGGATCACCATTCTTTGGAATGGGCACAAATATGGATCTCTTCCAGTCAGTGGGCCAGGTAGCTGTCTTTCAAATTTCTTGGCAGAGGAGCGAGTACCTCCAGTGCTGCATCCATTTTGTTGAAACATCTCGGTTGGTATTCTGTCAATTTGTAGAGCCTTGTTTTTCACCAAGGTCTTCAGTACAACCTGTGTTTCAGCCCATTGTTGATGCCACTGTGTCAATCCCTCTTGCTGAGGGTCTTCCTCTTTTTTGCTGACCTTCTACTTTACCAGACATGATGTCCTTCTCCAAGGATTGGTCCTTCCTGGTAACCTGTCCAAAGTAAGTGAGGCAAAGTCTTTCTATCCTCCCCTTTAAGGAGCATTCTGGCTGTACGACATATTTGTCCATTTTTGCAGTCCATGGTATATTCAGTATTCTTCACCATAATTGAGGCCTCTGTAAAGACTTTAAGGATCCCTGGTGGTGCAGTAGTTAAGCATTCAGCTGCTAACCAAAATGTTCGCAGTTTGAATCCATCAGCCCCTCCATTGTGATAAGATGTGGTAGTTTGCTTTCACAAAGATTAAAGCCTTGGATACTGTGTGGGGCAGTTCTCCTCTGTTCTATGGCATCCTTATAAGTTGGAATCGACTAGACAGCAATGGGTAAAGGCTTTTAATCTGTGAGATTAAAATAAGAGTAAGAGAAACTAAGCACAGATTCTGGCCCGTCCAAATTGGAAACTGAAGCCAAGCCACCCCTACTGAAGCAATGTGTGGGAGAGGAAGCCAAGGCTTGGTTGAGTTTGAATTCGGGTGTGGATCTGGAGGCTGACCTGAAATTAGATTCAGTGGGTGTGGAGGCACAGCCACCAGTCAGAGTGGGGGCATATGGAAGTCAGTTTATTAATGGAATGTTAGCATATGTCCATCTCACAGTGGGTCCAGTGGGCCCCCAAACTCATTCTGTAGTGATTTCCCCAGTTCCAGAATGTGTAATTGGAATAGACATAGTCAACATCTGGCAGAACCCACACACTAGATCCCTGACATGTGGAGTAAGGACTATTATGGTGGGAAAGGCTAAGTGGGAGCCATTAGAACTGCCCCTACCTAGGAAAATAGTAAACCAAAAGCAATACTGCATTCCTGGAAGGATTGTGATTACTGCCACCATCAAGGACTTGAAGGATGCAGGAGTGTTGATTCCCACCACATCCCCATTCGACTTGCCTATTTGGCCTCTGCAAAAAACAGATGGATCTTGGAGAATGCCAGTGGATTATCAAAAACTTAAGTAGGAAGTGACTCCAATTGCAGCTGCTGTTCCAGATGTGGTTTCATAGCTGGAGCAAATTAATGTCTCCTGGTACCTGGAATGCAGCTATTGATCTGGCTAATGCCTTTTTCTCCATACTTGTTTCAAAGGACCCTTGGAAGAAGTTTGCCTTCAGGTGGCAAGGCCAGCAATATACATTCACTCTCCTACCTCTTTTTTTTATTTCTCCTACCTCAGAGGTATATCAACTCTCCAGTTTATGTCATAATTTAGTCCACAGGAATGTCATTACCACCAAGCAATAAGAGATAGGAGCAGAGTGCCCCCTTTACACCAGAGTCACTGTGCTGCGAGACTCTTGGACCCAGGGGAAGATTGATGATAAGGACCTTCCCTAGAGCCAACAGAGAGAGAAAGCCTTCCCTTGGAGCTGGCACCCTGAATTCAGACTTCTGGCCTCCTAAACTGTGAGAGAACACATTTCTGTCAGTTAAAACCATCTACTTGTGGCATTTCTGTCATAGCAGCACTAGATGACTAAGACAGAATTCAAAAGCCAACCTTCTCTGAATAGAATATTTACACAATTACAGGTCTCCTGTTGCTATATCTATCATTTTTGCATGTTAAAAAAAATTGCAGTGGTATTAAATTTTATTGCTAAATTTCTAAACACAAGTAAAAATGGTAATGTTGGAAATTTGTTATAATGCCATTGGCATATATATTTTATTACCACAGCAATTCTAAGACTCAAAAATAATTTTTATTTTACTAGTTTTATGTGTAGTATTTGGGGGAGGAATTAAGAGAAATGAGAGTTCAGAAATGAAGAATCTAAAGCATGAGATCTCAAACTCTGTCATGAACCTGGGGCTTGAGTCATAAGACAGAAAAACAAACAGTGAATGAATATTCACATTCTCTTCCCTTCCTCCAGGAATCCTGACATTGGCCTGCATCTTGCCACTCAATCTTGACCTTTCTCTCCATTCAATTCATCACACTCTAACCAGAATATCCTTGCAAAAATGAATCAAATCACTCCCTCATTTCCAATCCTTTCATGAATTCTCACTAGTTTTAGGAGAAATTCAAAATTCTGAATGCAGCTTATTGAGTCTTATGTTATCTGGCCCCTAAAACTTGAGTGCACTTGTTACTACTTTCCCCCCTCACTCTCTCAACTACAATCAAGTGAAACTGCAAATATCCTGTCGTCTCTACTGTTCACTCATCCTAAATCCTCTCGCCCCAATCCCCACTGCTAACTACATTTTACCAATCTTTCAGGTCTCTGATCAAATGTAACTTCCTCAGAAATTATACTCAGGGGCCATTACTATACTTCCTCATGGCATCTGG
Organism: Loxodonta africana; assembly: GCF_030014295.1. Taxonomy (NCBI): domain Eukaryota; kingdom Metazoa; phylum Chordata; class Mammalia; order Proboscidea; family Elephantidae; genus Loxodonta; species Loxodonta africana. The sequence goes on from NC_087344.1 coordinate 21,066,411, forward strand.
GATTCTCTCTGTACTACTTATCACAGGTCAAATAATTATTTGTGCAATCACGTAGAGGTTTCCAATGGCGTATAGGGCTAATGTGCCTACAGATGCATTGTCATAGGCTCGTTGGTGATCTACGCAGCTTGTTGCCTCAGCATCCATTAATCCCTCCTAGCTGCCCTCCCACCCACTTTCTGACATGGTCATTCCTATTTTGTCATGCCCTGTGTGGCTCTGCATGCAGATGTGCTGTTGTCTCCTCTCTGACCTGTGAGCACTAAATTCTATATTTGTTCTCTGGCCCTCCTGCATGAGGTTCACTTCCTTGTGCGTACCTGACAGACCGTCTATGACACCCACAGACCTCTTTTGGATAAAAATTATAAGACAATTAGTGACGAGGATGGGATGGCCCACAGGACTGCTACTGGACTACTTCTGGCTCACTAACTGGCTCCCCCAGACTGACAACACTAGCTGGGTAGCTCTCTGTCTTCCTGGCATTGTCTGAGCTCCTGGCAGCTGCTTTTTGTGGTCTCTTCTGGGTGCTGCCAAGGCTTCCCTCCCCAAAGTGTGGATCCCACAAGTTTGAGTCCTCCCTGGACTGCACTGACCAGCCCTAACCTGGCACAAGGAGGAAAGAAGGAAAAAATTCCCTCAGTGCTCCCCAGGAGGAACATCCTGGCTCTGAGTGCGATTGGCTGGATCAATAACAAAGGGTCCGTGCAAACTAGTTTAAATTAATTCCTATGAATGGGGTCAGGTGGTCGACAAGCCCCACCAGCGGACAGCTGCTCGGTCTAGGTGTGGTGTGACCCCAGTGGTGGAGTAGAGTGGGAGTCTCTTCCCTGACATTGTCCCTTGAGTCCAGGGGTGGTGGTGGGACTGGTAGCCAGTGCGTAAGACTCCTTTCCCCTTAATTTATCCTCTGGCATCCTAATTAGTGAGAGGACATCCCCACCCCTGGGAAGTAAGTGTGCCTTCTAAGAGTCAATACTGCAGGGGTGTACAACCCCTCTGTTGCTGCATACCTTGCTTCTGTCGCTTTTTGTCTCCTGACCCCATTGTGGGTCTAACGGTTGGCATTTGGTGGAAAGGGACCTCGTGAGTCAATTTAAGGGCCAAGAACACTTTGTGCAGGCTCCTCTGGAAACTCCTGAGGAAATCAGTAAACTGCGAAAGAAATGCGGAGCTCCTATACGATGAACTGAGGCCAATCAACATGCCAAAGAGCTGGTTCTCTGTTCTTGCAGACTAGAGGCCCTTGCCCCAAAGCCAACCTTGTCGCCATATTGTTAGTGGAGTCTGAACTCAGCCCCGATGACGCAAATTGGAGGGAAAAAACAAACAGCTGCCTATGATCAGAGCCACGAGGAACCACCAGAAATTTACTCAGAAAACACCTACAGGGAAAAAAGGTTGGGGACAAGCAAGAGATTGAAAACCTTAAGAGTTAAATAGTAAGATTTTACTGGGCTAAAAATACAACCTATTAAAAGATTTTGTTCAAAAAGATTAATGAAAAGGGAGCCTCCTGTTCCAGCAGGCTATCCTGGAAAAGAAAATCCCACTCTAGAGAAGGGGCAGAGCCTAAATGAAAACCTGAGAAGGGAAAAAAAGGTTAAAAGGTAAGAGGCAGCAGCTACTAATGACAGGTAGTTTGAATTTAGAGTAGAATATTTACACAGTTACAGGCCTCCTGTTGCTATATTTATCATTTTTTGTGTGTTTAAAAAATTTCAGTAGTATTACATTTTATTGCTAAAATTTCTAAGCACAAGTAAAAATACTAATGTTCAAAGTTTGTTATAATTCCATTGGCGTATATATCTTATTGCTATAATTGTTGTAAGACACAAAAATATTTTTAATTGTGTTAGTATCATGTGTAGAAATACAGGAAGGAATTTAAGAGAAGTAAGAGTCCAGAAACGAATCATCCATAGCAAGAGAACCTGTCATGAACTTGGGGTTTGAGTTATAGGACAGAAAAACAATGACTGCATTCTCTTCCCCTCCTCCAACTATTTCAGTTTTGGCCTGCGTTTTAGCCACATCAATCCTGACCTCGCTCTCCATTTAATTCCCCACGCTCTCACCAGGATATCCTTGCAAAAATACATAAAAGATCAAATCAATCCCTTGTTTACAATCCTTTCACGAATTTAGTTTTAGGAGAAGCTCAAGATTCTCAATGTGGAGCCTTATCAAAACCCAAACCAGAGAGGAAAGAAAGTTAAAAGCCAAGCAGCAGCAGGGACTGATGAAAGATAGTTTGGATTTGGAGTGACCACTCTTCCACCCTGCCACTCTGCTAGTTGTGGCTCTGCTACAAGAAAAGCCTACTCCTCAGGGTTCTAGGGAAAACACCCATGCCACCCTGTGGCCCAGCAGAGGAAGGAATTCAACTCAACCCAAGCCCAGGGTTCTTAAACCATGAACCATTGCCATGGGGGAGATCCATAAGCCCGACTATACTGATGAGAAGCTCTCTAGAAGAAAAAAGAATATTATAAATATGGCAGGAGAAAGAGAAAGAGCCCCTCCCATAGCATATCTAGTGACAGAATAAAAGAGAAAAAAATCTGAATACAAAAACAAGGGGAGGAAATCTGACATATGTATATATATACATATATATACATGATGTAAATTAAAACAAAAGGTCATGATTTGATCCACTCAGATAGCCAAAATTGATGAAAATATTTTTCTTATTATATTATTGTTGTTAAGATAATTTATACAGCGAAAGAAAAAAAGGTACCGATTGGCTCTTGTGCCTCTACGATGTAACTTCTAAATTAACTTCAGTATCTGCCAAAAAACACCAATTGAAAACCATCTTGAATTAATACTGGGACTGAAATTACAGTTATTCCTGGGAATCCTGCTAAGTTTAAACATGGTATCCTCTATAATCTAGGGGAGTTACTGAATATAAAATGAAGAAGAAACAAATATGCCTCATCTTAATCATCAAAATTGTTGCCTTGCCTAAACTTCCTGGAGTCATAGCACTTATTGCCCTAAAATATCCCATAGTTGGCATGGACACTCGGATGCAATAAGTAATAAATGACATGAAATTAAGTCTCTTGACATGTACAAATTGTCTTGACAAAATGGGACCCCACAGACCCTCGGTTGTAATAATATGGCCAATATGTGTTAAAACATGGCCTTTAAGGATTAAAACTGATCATATAATCTAATTAGTAAAGAGGTGATTATCCTCACTGCCTAGCAACCCAATTTTGCCCATTCATAAACCTAGAAAGAAGTAACTGGCCCCTCACAGTGAGTTACTGAAATCTTAATGCTGTGGTCCCGATTCCTAATACCTGATATTATTAAAATTTTTTCTCCATCCAATCAGCAACCAGTAAATATTTCTCTTTTATGATTTTAACTAATATATTCTATCCAGTGCCTATTTCAACAGCTCCTCGGCCTTTGCCTCTGAAAGGACACAATACACCTTTGCCACACCATACACGGGGCACCTCGGCAGCCTTGCCATGGCACACAGTCTTTGCAGACAAGATTTTAACTACACCTGCTTTCTCTAGGAGCACAGGTGTGACATTGTATTAACGATAGCCTCCCCTGAGGAGATGCATTTAACACACTAATTAAGAACATGTAAATCCAATATCTTTTTGTCCTTTTTTGAGTTCTGAAGGCAACATATTGCTCATTTACAATATTTACTTGAACTCACAGATGCTGCTGTTTACAAAGCAGCCCACCTTGAATGGGGCTCCTCCAACAGAAGGCTCTAAACCCTGTCCAAATTAAAACCCACAGACACTCCAGCTAGTGCCCACAGATAATCCATCTCTGTAGAGCTTTAACAACTTCCTTTCATGCCTCTTGGAGTCTCTGGACCACCTATCATGGCCATAAGTTGCCCACGAATTCCTGATTCAAGAAACTGTCCTGGATCCCATGCCACGTACCATTAGAGCAACAACTGCTGACTACATTCTGGGCTTTCTTGGAAACAGAGGTTCTCACACAACCTGAGGCTGTGGCTCTGCATGCTCATCTGACCATTATGCCTGCGATCATGGAAACAGCACCCCACAAGCTTGGCATGGCGGCCAAGACTTCCTTGAAACAGGATGGAGCCAAACCTGGGCTCTCTGGCATATTCAACCTGCAGGATGGGGAGGCCTCCCCTGACCTCAGCCCCTTGCCAGATGCCATGTTACTGGAGGAGGCCTCCCCTCCCCCAGATGCCTTGACTACCTGGGGGGCCCCTTGGGATTAACTGACTGAACAGCAATGGGAGTTCATAGATGGTACAGATGGTACAATTCCCACACACATGATATACAGCTTGGTGGAATGGTGCTGTTTTCCATTCCTTAATCAGGATGTTCCTGATCAAGAACGAGACCCAGGGGTCAGCACAATTGGCCAAACTTTAGGAAATCATCTTAGCACTGGATGCCCTGGCCAACAGATGGCCCCGTGTACATATTTTCTACAAATCCTTAGGTCACAGCCTGGGAGTTGTTTTCTTCAGGTTAAAAATCTCTGGGGATGTCTTGCCTCACAGATACCTGAAATATAAATCAAGGTCACACATATCTATATAAACGAAGACCACAATACAAAGACTCATCAGGACATTCCTGAATACTATCTCTCTATGCTGATGGTAACCAAGGCACACATATCACTTCTCAAAATATACAGTGCTGGGCTCTTGAAAGGGGCACGCCGTGGAACTTTGATCTCCCTGATCAGTCCCAGACAGTGTTTTAAGAGACAAAATGGTGTCCTCTTACAACTCCTGTGTAATTTACAAAATGACAAATGGATCTCTAAAAGGGTCTCCTTTCTGCCTCAGGTTTTATTTTCTTAATTCAAGGCCCTTTGGCTGACTCACACTTCACAAAAACTTTAAAAAACCTTTCTATAGCCTCTTCTTGTATTTCAGTGGGGGCGTATCTCACCTCTAAAGGTACAAACTCACCATACATGAGGCCAGGTTATTGATTTCAGATCTTTGGTTTTTTTTTTAACATAGGTATTTATTGCTATAAATTTCCCTCAATTACTGCCTTCGTTGTATCCCATAGATTTTGGTATGTTGCTTTTCATTCTCCTTTGACTCCAAGTATTTTTCTATTTCTCTCTTGGCTTCATCTTTGATCCATTGATCATTTGTTGTTGTTAGGTGCCCGTCGAGTTGGTTCTGACTCATAGTGACCCTATGTACAACAGAACGAAACACTGCCTGGTCCTGCACCATCCACACAACAGTTGCTATATTTGAGCCAAATCGATGCAGCCACTGTGTCAATCCATCTCATCAAGGGTCTTCATTTTTTTCCCTGACCTTACCAAGCATGACGTCCCTCTCCAGAGACTGATCCCTCCTGATAAAATGTCCAAAGTACAAGAGACAGTCTCACCATCCTTGCCTCCAAGGAGCACTCTGGCTGTACTTCTTCCAGGGCAGACTTATTCATTCTCCTGGCAGTCCATAGTATATTTAGTATTCTTTGCCAACATCATAATTCAAAGGCATCAATTCTTCTTTGGTCTTCTTTATTCATAATACGGCTTTCACACTGCGTATGAGACAACTGAAAATATCGTGCTTGGGTAAGGCACACCTTAGTCCTCAAAGTGACATCTTTGCTTTTTAACACTTTGAAGAGGTCTTTTGCAGCAGATTTGCCCAATGCAATGCATCCTTTGATTTTTTGACTGCTGCTTCCACGGTTGTTGATTGTGGATCCAAGTAAAATGAAGTCCTTGACAACTTCGATCTTTTCTCCATTTATCATTATCTTGTTTATTGGTCAACTTGTGAGGATTTTTGTTTTCCTTATGTTGAGGTGCAATCCATACTGAAGGCTGTGGTCTTTGATCTTCATCAGTAAGTGTTTCAAGTCCTCTTCACTTTCAGCAAGCAAGGTTGTGTCATCTGCATAATGCAGGTTGATAATGAGTCTTCCTCCAATCCTGATGCCACATTCTTCTTCATATAGTCCAGCATCTCGGATTATTTGCTCAGCAAACACACTGAATAAATATGGTGAAAGGATACAACCTTGGCACATACCTTTCCAGATTTAAAACCATTCAGTATCCCCTGCAACCGTTTTTGAATGATTTCAGGAAAATTTTACTTGCATGTGATATGAATGACATAGTTTGATAATTTCCACATTCTGTTGGATCACTTTTCTTTGAGATCGGCACAAATATGGATCTCTTCCAGTCAGTTGGCCAGGTAACCTTCTTCCAGATTTCCTGGCATAGACAAGTGAACATCTGCAGTGCTGCATCCATTTGTTGAAACATCTCAGTTGGTAGTCCATCAATTCCTGGAGCCTTGTTCTTCACCAAAGCTTTTAGTGCACCTTGGACTTCTTCCTTCAATACCACTCATTCTTTATCATATGCCACCTCCTGAAATGGTTGAATATCAACTAATTCTTTTGGGTACAGTGACTCTCTATATTCCTTCCATCTTCTTTTGATGCTTCCTGTATCCTTCAATATTTTGCCCATGGAGTCCTTCAAAATTGCACCTTGAGGCTTGACTTTTTTCCTCAGTTCTTTGAGTTTGAGAACTGCTGAGCGTGTTCTTCTCTTTTAGTCTTCTAACTCCAGGTGTCTGCACATTTCATTGTAATACTTTGCTTTGTCTTCTCAAAAGACAAAGTTCAGCTTCTATTCACGCTAGCTGCTCTACATTCAAGAGCAAGTTTCAGAGTCTCTTCTGACATCCATTTTGGTCCTTTCTGTCTTTCCTGTGTTTTTAATGACTTTTTGCTTTCTTCATGTATGATGTCATTCCACAGCTCGTCTGGCCTTTGGTCATTAGTGTTCAATTCATCAAATCTATTTGAGATGGTCTCTAAATTCAGGTGGGCTATTCTCAAGGTTGTAATTTGGCTTCCATAGACTTGTTCTAATTTTCTTCGGCTTCAGCTTAAACTTGCATATGAGCAATTGATGGTCTATTCTGCACTCAGCCTCTGGCCTTGTTCTTACTGATGACATTGAGCTTTTCCATCATCTCTTTCTATAGATGTAGTCGATTTGATTCCTGTGTATTATATTCAGTGAAGTTCACGAGCATAGTTGCTTTTATGTTGCTGGAAAAAAGGTATTTGCAATGAATAAGTCATTGGTCTTGCAAAATTCTATCACGCAAATTGGGCAATATTTCTGCCACCAAGGCCGTATTTTCCAACTACAGATCTTTTTTCTTTGTTTCCAACTTTTGCATTCCAGTCACCTATAATTATCAATGCATCTTGATTGCATGTTAGATCAATTTCAGACTGCAGAAGTTGGTAAAAATCTTCAATTTTCTCATCTTTGGCATTAGTGGTTGGTGCGTAAATTTGAATAACACTGGTATTAACTGGACTTCCTTGTAGGGATATGAATATTATCCTATCACTGACAGCATTGTACTTCAGGATAGATCTTGAAATATTCTTTTTGATGACGAACATGACATCATTCCTCTTCAATTTGTCATTTCTGGCATAGTAGATCATATGATTGATTCAAAATGGCCAATACAGTCCATTTCAGCTCACTAATACCTAGGATATTGATATTTATGCATTCCATTCCATTTTGATGATTTCCAGTTTTCCTAGATTCATACTTCAGACATTCCACATTCTGATTATGAATGGATGACTACAACTGTTTCTTCTCATTTTGAGTCATGCCACATCAGCAAATGAAGGTCCTGAAAGCTATACTCCATCCATGTCATTAAGGTCAACTCTACTTTGAGGAGGCAGCTCTTCCCAAGTGGTATTTTGAGCACCTTCTAACCTGAGGAGCTCATCTTCCCACACAATATCAGACAACGTTCCGCTGCTATTCACAAGGTTTTTCTTGGCAAATTTTTTTTCAGAAGTAGACTACCGGGTCCTTCTTCCTAGCCTGTCTTAGTCTGAAAGCCCCACTGAAACCTGTTCACCATGGGTGACCTTGCTGGTCACCCGTGCCATAACTTCCACGGTGGCATATCTTCCAGTATTATAGGGATATGCAAGCCTCTACAGTACAACAGACTTGCGGTGGCAATTTTGAATAGCAGTGGTGAAAACAGGTGTCATTTTCTTGTTCTTGATTATATGGAGAAAGCTTTCATTCTTTCACTGTTGAATATGATGTGAGCTGTGGGATTTTCATGAATGCTTATTAAGTTAACAAGTTTCCCTTTGATTCTAGTATGCTGAGTGTTCTAATTATAAAACTGTGTTGGATTTTGTGAAATACTTTTGCTTTATCTGTTGAGATGATCATGTTTTTTTTGTTTGATTTTTCTTCGTGTTATTGGTTTGGTGTATTACATTGATTTTCTAATATTTATCCACTCTTGCATTCGGGGATAAACCCCCCTTGATTATGGTGTGTAATTCTTTTAATATGCTGTTTGATTGGGTTTTCTAATATGTCTTCTGTTGAGTACTTTTGTGTCTGTATTCATTAATATCACATGCAAGTAAAATTTTGCTGAAGATCATTCAAAAGTAGCTGCGACAGTATTTCTACAGGGAACTGCCAGAACTTCAAGCCAGATTCAGAAGAGGACATAGTACCAGGGATATCATTGCTAATGTCAGATGGATCCTGGCTGAAATCAGAGAATACCAGAAAGACGTTTATCTGTGTTTTATTGACTATGCAAAGGCATTCGACTGTGTGGATCATAGCAATTTATGGATAACATTTTGAAGGGAAATTCCAGAACACTTAATTTTGCTCATGAGGAACCTATACATAGGTCAAAAGGCAGTTCTTCAGACTGAACAAGGGGATAATATGTGGTTTAAAGTCAGGAAAGGTATGTGCCAGGGTTGTATCCTTTCACCATACTTACTCAATCTGTATGCTGAGCAAATAATCCGAGAAGCTGGACTATATGAAGAAGAACAGGGGATCAGTGTTGGAGGAAGACTCATTAACAATCTGTATTTTGCAGATGACACAACCTTGCTTGCTGAAAGTGAAGAGGACTTGAAGCACTCACTAATGAAGATCAAAGACCACAGCCTTCAGTATGGATTACACCTCAACGGAAAGACAACAAAAATCCTCACAACTGGACCACTAAGCAACATCGTGATAAATGGAGAAAATATTGAATTTGTCAAGGATTTCCCAACACCCACGGAAGCAGCAGTCAAGAAATCAAAAGACGCATTGCATGGGCAAATCAGCTACAAAAGACCTCTTTAAAGTGTTGAAAAGCAAAGATGTCACCTTGGAGACTAAGGCGTGCCTGACTGAAGCCATGGTGTTTTCAGTTGCCTCATACACATGAGAAAGCTGGACGATGAATAGGGGAGATCGAAGAAGAAGTGATGCCTTAAAATTGTGGTGTTGGCGAAAAATACTGAATATACCATGGACTGCCAAAAGAACAAACAAATCTGTCTTGAAATGCTCCTTAGAAACAAGGATGGCAACACCACGTCTCACGTACTTCAGACACTTTATCAGGAGGGACCAGTTCCTGGAGGAGGACATCATGCTTGGTAAAGTAGAGGGTCAACAGAAAAGAGGAAGACTCTCAACAAGATGAATTGACACAGTGGCTGCAACAATGGGCTCAGGTATAACAACGATTGTGAGGATGCTGCACGACCCAGCAGTGTTTTGTTCTGTTGTACATAGGGTCGCTGTGAGTCCAAACTGACTCAACAGCACCTAACAACATTTTGTGGATGTTAGTTTATATTTACCATCTTTGCATTCTGGGATAAACTCCACTTGGTTACGGTGTATAATTCTTTTCCTATGCTATTGAATTTTGTTGGGTATTTTTGTGTCTCTTAAAAAAAAAAAAATTTTTTTTTTTATTTTTCGTGGGGGACACATTGGTCTGTTTTTTCTTTTTTTCCTGTCATATCTGTACTGGCTTTGGTATCAGAGTAATAACTTGTTTCATAGGATGAGTTAGGAAGTGTTCCCTCCTTTTCTATTTTTAAAGGAGTTTGAGAGGGATTGATGTGAATTCTTCTTTAAATGCTTGGTAGAATTCGGCAGTGAAGCCATCAGGTCCTGTTGTTTTCATGGTTAGGATGATGTTGATTCAATCTCTTCATTATTGTTCTGTTTCCTTTGGTTTTCAACAGTTTGATTATAGTATCTCTCAGTGTGGATCTCTTTGAATTATTCTTGCTTGGAGTTCATTGACCTTTGTGGATATGCAGGTTCATGTCTTTCATCAAATTTAGGATGGTTTCAGCCATTATTTCAATAAATATCCTTTATGCTCCTTTCTCTCTCACTTCTCTTTTGGGTACACCCATAAAGCATTTGCTGGTCCACTTGATGGTGCCTCCAAAGTTCTGACTTTCTTCACTTTTCTTCATTCTTTTTCCTTTCTGATCCTTGGACTGAGTAATTTCAGTTGCTCTATATCTAAACTTACTGATTCTTCCTTCTACCTGCTGAACTTTTCTAGTGAAGTTTTCATTTTATTTATTTTACTTTTCAGCTCCAAAATCTGTCCTTGGTTCCTTTTTATAATTCATATCACTTTATCAATATTCTTATTTTGTTAATACATTCTTTTTCTTTAGCTTTTTGTCCATGTTATTTTTTAGCTTTAAGAGTGGCACCTAACCAGGGAGCAGTTGAGGCATGGGCAAGCAGAAAATGCCACGAACCTTTCCTACCATTTTTTTTTTGAAGTCACTGTTTTCTTGACTCTGTATTCTCTTGATTGCAGTAAGCCTTTGGTTCCCAAATTCTGACAAAGTTGGTTCTGCCAGTTTTTGCTTGTTTTATGTGTGTATGTGTGTGTGTGTATTTCCTGGGGGACAAAGAATTGAGTATGTGATTAACTGATTGTAACTTTCCTCAGCTATGAACTGTTTGAGATAATATCTGCTTCGTAAATGGAAACCCTCGTGGCGTAGTGGTTAAGTGCTACAGCTGGTAACCAAAAGATCAGCAGTTCAAATCTGCCAGGCGCTCCTTGGAAACTCTACGGGGCAGCTCTACTCTGTCCTATAGGGTCGCTATGAGTTGGAGTCAACTCGATGGCAGTGGGTTTGGTTTTTTTTTTTTTTTTTTTTGGAATAGAGAAATAAACGAGCTAGTGTGTTGAAAGCTTTTTGCAAACATTTTCACATTTTGTAGTTGCTCAATTAGTGGTACATTTTGTCATTTATACACTGTAATAATGAATGTTAGGGTTTTTCATGGATTTAAAATACGTAACCTGGCCCACTGCAGTGCAGGAGACTTGAACTTTGGTTGTGTGTCATGATTAGAGGTACTTAGATGGCTCACTTCACCCCTTCCCTGACCACAGGAGCCTTCCTATTCTACAGCTTCACTGATGTTAAGACCAATTTTAGCTTCAGAAATGCAGTGTGGCAGCCTTTTCTCTCCTTACTGCATGTGGAAGATACTTCTCAGAGTCTAATCTTTGGTGGGACCTATACCCTGGAAGGTTTCAGTGGTCAGTCAGAGTTCAAATTGTGAATTAGTCACACTTGCATGTCTTCCAGGGCTTCCAATGTGAGAAAATTTTGAAGTAGAACCTCTAGAGGACTGAAGTATAAGTTTCTTAGCATTCACGGGCAAATTAACTGGTAAAGTCTCTGCTCTTCTATTTACTTGCTTACAAAATGTGACTCTTAACCTATTCTTCATGATCAGCAAACACAAGGCCATGATTTTGGCCTTCGCAGAAACGGAGCTTTTTGTCATCTTGTAACATTTGGTTAGAGTTAGAGTTACATGAGAAAGGGAAGTCCCTTCATCCAGTGTCTTCCACTGTCCTCCATACCCTGGTAACTGGTCAACAAGAAATATATGGCCCAGTTCCATAACCACAAAGCAAGCAAAAAAGGGGGATCTGTAGCAGAAACAATAAATGGATAACCAGGAAAATGGTCAAAGCATGGCTTTGTATTAAGTTGGTTTTCTCTGAGTGACAAACCAGCTCCTAGCAACACCAAGGCTTAGTTCTTGGTCCTGAACCAGCTATCCCTCCCCTCCGGGTCTTACACTCCTGTCTCTGTGTCTGTCTACTTATGATACCAATTTTAAATGTCTTCTCTGACACCAAGTGCAAGTGCAGTTCTTGTGACTAACCACTTGGTCCAAAGTTTGATCGCATAGTTAAAGGGCACGGTCTTCTAGCTTTCCTGGTCTGCCCAACTCTTCAGACACTGACCACAGATTTGGAGGTTCTGAGGGCCACCCAGACTTCCAATCAACAAGCTTAAGTTTAGAGGTTCCCCTACCTGCTGGGTTCAATAATTTGCTAGAATGACTCAATTCAGGAAGTGCATTATTTATAATGACAGATTATAGCAAATATATCAGGACCAGCATAAAGAAGAGACACGCAGGTTGAGGTTTGAGGAGGCTGCAAATGTTGAGCTCCTGTGTTAGAAGGATGTTTTGCACTCTCCCTGCTGCCATGCATACACATCTATCATCAACCAGGATGCGATCAACTCCTTGAGCTTCAGTGTCCAGTGTCTTTACTGGAGTTTCATTGTTAGGCATAAGTGATTGAATCACTGGTCATATGACTGAACTCATAATCCAGTCCCATCTCCCCTGGAGTTCGGGTAGAGGTAGTGTTAATAACACATGGTGGGCTTTTTGAGCCCCATTCACTGAGTCACTTCTTTAGGATATGCTATACAGCATGCTCTGGAATCATCCATGAACATCCGGAACATTGCAATCATTCTGGAAGTTCTCTGTATAAACTAATTTTTTACCTCACAGGATTGCTTTTCTCTTTCCCTATCTTAAGGTGAAAAATACTGCTCACTATATATCAGGAAAGACCAGGTGCTACAAAAGGATATCATGTGTGGCAAAGTAGAGGGTCAGCAAAAAACAGAGGAAACCCTCAGTGAGATGTATTGACCCAGTAGCCACAACAATGGACACAAACATAACGATCACGAAAACAGCGCAGGACTTCACTATTTCCATTATACAAAAGTTAGCCACGAGGCAGAGTGGACTTGACAGCGACTAAAAATACGCAACAGTATTTTACATGGATTGACGCAGTTACCATTAACCCGGTTAACCCTCAGCAATCTCTGTAACTTCTGTTGTCTCACTGTATAAGTCCTAGAGCTTGCAAACCTAGTATGTGACAAGGACAGGATCAAGATTCAAGCCAATACCTAAAGTCGACCATGCTCTCTTTATTGGTGCACTACAAGTGCCAGGTGCTCTAGGCTCAAAATGAATCAAGGCACTCTCATTTCTGGGTGTAAAAGAGCCAAAAAGCCAATCTTGCCCTCATGACTAGACATGGTGAATATAACAAACTAGGGTTTTTTAATACAGTGGAACATCTACTGGAAGAAAATGAACTTTACCACCCAGCCCCCGTCACCAGCTCCGCCCACAGCCCCGCCTTCCCTTTTGGTCCCCACCATGGCCAGCCTGGTCTCCACCTAGGGTCCAACTGAGTCTTTAAGGCAAGAAAACGTCTCTTAGCATTTCCCAGCTGGAATAAGTCGCACAGGCACCCATCTTCCCCAACCTCCGAGTCCCCGCCCAGTACGTTCCCAGGAGGAACCGGAAGTGGAAGTGCGGTTTCGCCAGGCGGCGGCCTTCTTACGTGCGTTTTAGCGGCGGTTTGAGCTGAGTTTTCGCCTCTCCCGGCGTCCGCCCAGTCCACGTGGAGCCCTGAGGGAGCGGGAGGATCTGGAGGAGCAGGTGCGGGTCAGAGGGCACCGTCCCAGGCCCGGCGGCGCGCTTTGTCGGCCGCACCTTCCTCCCGTGGAAGCTGCTCGGCCCCTCAGAGAGGCCTCTCGGCTGAGCCCGCGCCCGTCAGGGCCGCCGGTGCAGGCGCTGCCCGGAGCGTAGGTCCCTTCTGGAAAAGGCGGGATGGGAAGTGGGGTCAGGGTGCCTTTGGCCGGTCCTTTCCGTTTGCCGTGCTTTACACTTTACCAGTTGCCTCCAGTAGATTCCGACTCACAGCGACTCTATAGGACAGAGTAGAGCTGCCCCAAAGCGTTTCCAAGACTTCCACATCTTTCTCTCCTGGAGCGGCTGGTGGGCTGAGCTGCAGACCTTTCCGTTAGTAGCAGATCACTTTAACTCTTGCACCACCGGGGCTCTTTACCGCTGTTTTTAAAAGCCGGTAGAGCATTTGTGGCCTTTCTCCAGAGTAAAAACCCTCTCGTCGTTTGGATCACCGACACTCCGGCCCCAGCTTCGAGTTGTTCTGCTGACCTGGCGATTCTGGCCTGTTCCAGTGAACGCAGAGTGGAATCGCTTTGGCTGTGGTATCATTTACTGGCCCTAAAATCCCACCACCCACCTCAGTCTGGCGCCACCATTCACCTTTGTTTTCTATGCTTCAGCCACCCATTTCCCAGGTCATGGATTAGACTGGGTTTTCTGCTGACTCAGATTTACACACACTTCTCCCACTTGGAGTACTCTCTCAGACCTTTCCGTACACCGTCAACCAGGCCCAACCATGCTAATAGCTAAATTCTACCAAATCTTTGAACCTTATTTTAAATATCTTTCACTTACAAGCCATCTAACCTGTCCCTCAGGTTAGGTCTTTTCATTTACAGACTCTCAGATGTCCAGGATTTTCATTATTTAAAATTGTCTTCATGCTAGACTGTGGTACCTATGGGCAGGTAATATGGACCTCTTTCTTTATCATCCCTTTTTAGCCTGACATGCTGCTTGCTCCTTGAAGGCTGTCCAGGAAAAAGTTAACCCACCAGGCCTGGGTTGCTAAACGCACTAAATTCTGAAGAAAGGCTTGTCTTCGGGAGTGGTGTTCGGTTTGCTCCTGGGAGGTGAGCTCTGAGCCCTTGGAACATTCCGATGAGTGTTTTTGTATGCCTGAAACCTCTTTCCATGCTGTATTAGTTTACCAAGATAGTTTATGCTAAAACGTGATTTATGGTGAAGGCCTGTTTTTGCTTTTCGGGGATCCAGGTAGTGTAGATTAGTCACGTGAGGACTGCATGCTTATGTGACTGACCACCCGATTAAAACCCTGAACACCAAGGCCTAGGTATCCTTTCCTGGTTGGCAACACTTCTCATGTATTCTCACACATTGTTCGGAGAACTAAACTAAATCCGAGCAATTCTACTGGGAGAGGACCCCTAGCTACCCCGGGATACACACTTGTTACCCCCAGATTTTGCTCCATGTACGTTTTCCCTTTATTAATTTTAATCTGTATCCTTTTGCTATAATAAACCTTACCCATGAGTACAGTAGCTTTTCTGGTTCCTGTGAGTTGCTTTCATAAATTGTTGAGCTTGAGAGTGGTCTTGGGTACTGCTGACACAAGAGCACACAGAGAACATTTTATACTGACAATCAGTGATTGTGTCTAATTTAGAGTAGCACTAATCCCTAGTATTTCCTATGATGAGGGACATGTTATATTTCTACACTGAAGACACAATAACCACTAGCCCCATGTAGCGAATTGGGCACTGAAAGGTGTCTATTGCAACTAAAGAACTGAAATTAAAATTGGAATTAATTTTAATAGTCACATATGGTACTGATTATAGTAGTAGACAACACAACTCTACTCAGCAGAACCCTAAGTTTGTTGTTGAAGTTAGGTGCCGTTGAGTTGGTTCTGACCCATAGTGACACTGTGTTTCACAGAATGAAACACTGGCCCGTCTTTTGCCATATTCACAATCGCTGTTATGCTTGAGCCCATTGTTACAGCCATTATGTCTGTCAATCTCTTCCAGGGTCTTCCTCTTTTTCGCTGACCCTCTGCTTTACCAAGCATGATGTCCTCCTCCAAGGACTGATGCCTCCTGATAACATGTCCAAAATATGTGAGATGTAATCTCGCCATTCTTGCTTCTAAGGAGCATCCTGGTTGTACTTCTACCAAGACAGATTTGTTCATTCTTTTGGCAGTCCATGGTGTATTCAGTATTCTTCATCAACACTACAACTCAAAGGTGTCAGTTCTTCTTCCGTCTTCCTTAGTCATCGTCCAGCTTTGGTATGCATATGAGGTGTTTGAAAACACCATGGCTTGGGTCAGGCACACCTTAGTCTTCAAGGTGACATTTTTGCTTTTTAACACTTCCAAGAGGTCTTTTACAGCAAATTTGCCCAATGCAGTGCGACTTGATTTCTTGACTACCACTTCCACGGGTGTTGATTATGGATCCAAGTAAAATGAAATCCTCGACAACTTTGAACTTTTCTCAGTTTATCATGATGTTGCTTATTGGTCCAGTTGTGAGGATTTTTGTTTTCTTTATGTTGAGGTGCAGTCCATACTGAAGGCTGTGGTCTTTGATCTTCATTAGTAAGTGCTTCAAATCCTTTTCACTTTGAACAAGCAAGGTTGTGTCATCTGCATAATGCAGGTTGTTAATGAGTCTTCCTCCAATCCTGATGCCACGTTCTTCATATAGTCCAGCTTCTTGGATTAGGTGCTCAGCATACAGATCGAATAAGTATGGTGAAAAGATACAACCCTCTAGTACACTTTTCCTGACTTTAAACCACACAGTATCCCCTTGTTCTGTTTGAGTAACTGCCTCTTGATCATGCACAGGCTCCTCAAGAGCACAATTAATTGTTCTGGAATTCTTGTTCTTTACAACATTATCCATAAATTGTTATGATCCACACAGTCGAATGTCTTTCCATAGTCAATAATTGAACATCTTTCTGGTATTCTCTGCTTTCAGCCAGGATCCATTTTATATCAGCAATGATATCCCTGGTTCCATGTCCTCTTCTGAATCTGGCTTGAATTTCTGGCAGTTCCCTGTCGGTATACTGCTGCAGCTGCTTCGCCTTTTTTAGTCTGGAAGCTCATCTGAAACCTGTCCACCATGGGTGACCCTGCTGGTATTTGTGGCACAGCTTCCAGCATCACAGCAACATGCAAGCCCCAACAGTACAACAAACTGACAGACACATGGGGGAGAACCCTAAGTGAAGAACATAAAAAAGGGCATTAACATGGTCATCATCACAAACCAGAGCTTCACAGGCTTTTGCTCTTTGAGGCCTTTCATACGGGCAACACTATGGATAGAAGTCAGTGTAACACTGTGTTCAATTTGGTTGCATCTACATGATTTAACTTTTTATAAGTTGATGAGAAGAGCAATCAGCTCTGTTATCTTTAAGTGGATTTCACTGATTCTGATAATTTCAGTGAAAAAAATTTAACACGAATGTGATGGGAAGTAACTGAGATGGGAGAAGGGGCATTCTCTGACAAAGTGACTCTTTGTGATAAGACCCGAATCATGAGAGGGCAACCATGGAATTCCTAGGGAAAGAAAATCAGTCAGAGGAACTATGTACTGCAAAGACCATGTTGTGTTGTTGTTAGTTCCTGTTGAGTTGATTGCAACTCATGGTGACCCTGTGTGTTAGAGTAGAACTGCACCGTAGGGTTTCTTGACTGCAAACAGAAGCAGATTGCCAGGTCTTTCTTCTACTGATGGGTTTGAACCATCAGCCTTTTATGTTAACAGTCTAGTGCAAATCATTTGTGCCAAAGGCCATGTGGGAGGAATGTGATTGCCATTTCTGAGGAATTAAGAAGAAAATGTGACAAGAGCTTTTTATTTCAGAGTTGTATACTTCCTCAAAGAATATATATGGATGGCAGATGAGCTTACATAAATATCCTTAATGTTGTTTATCATTAACCAACCCGTTTCTGTCAAGTGGATTCCAACTCATAGTGACCCTACAGGACAGAGCAGAACTGCCTCATAGGGTTTCCAAGGCCGTAAGTCTTTATGGAAGCAGATTGTTGTAGCTTTCTCCTGTGGAATAGCTGGTGGGTTTGAACCGCCAGCCTTTCAGTTAGCAGTCATGTGGTTAACCACCGAGCCACTAGGGCTCCTTCTTAATCATTAGGGAAGTGGAAATGCAAACCACAGCGAGATACCACTGAAAAAACAAAACAAAAACATTGCCATCAAGTTGATTCCAACTCGTAGTGATCCCATAGGGCAGAGCAGAACTGCCCTGTAGGGTTTCCAAGGAACGGCTGGTAGATTTGAACTGCCAGGCTTTTGGTTAACAGCTGAGCTCTTAACCACTGTACCACCAGGGCTCTGAGATACTTCTACCACCCATTAATATGACTAAAGAAAGAATGGAGACTTCCAAGTGCTGGTGAGGATGTAGAGCAACAGCAACTTTTTTTTTTTTTAACTTTTATTGAGCTTCAAGTGAACGTTTACAAATCAAGTCAGACTGTCCCATATAAGTTTATATACATCTTACTCCGTACTCCCACTTGCTCTCCCCCTAATGAGTCAGCCCTTCCAGTCTCTCCTTTCGTGACAATTTTGCCAGCTTCCAACTCTCTCTATCCTCCCATCCCCCCTCCAGACAGGAGATGCCAACACAGTCTCAAGTGTCCATCTGATATAATTAGCTCACTCTTCATCAGCATCTCTCTCCTACCCACTGTCCAGTCCCTTTCATGTCTGATGAGTTGTCTTCGGGGATGGTTCCTGTCCTGGGCCAACAGAAGGTTTGGGGACCATGACCGCCGGGATTCCTCTAGTCTCAGTCAGACCATTAAGTATGGTCTTTTTATGAGAATTTGGGGTCTGCATCCCACTGATCTCCTGCTCCCTCAGGGGTTCTCTGTTGTGTTCCCTGTCAGGGCAGTCATCTATTGTGGCCGGGCACCAACTAGTTCTTCTGGTCTCAGGATGATGTAGGTCTCTGGTTCATGTGGCCCTGTCTCTTGGGCTCTTAGTTGTCGTGTGACCTTGATGTTCTTCATTCTCCTTGAGCAACAGCAACTTTTATTCACTGATTGGAACGCAAAATGGTGCAGCCACTTTGGAAACTGGTTGGCCATTTCTTGTGAAAATGCACTTATCAGACCACAGAGTGGTCCCACGCCTAGGTCAACACACAGGTGAAAATTTGCATTTACACGAAACCCTGCATGATGTTTCTATAGTAGCTTTATTCATCATTGCCCAAACCTGAAAACAACCAAGATGTTCTTCAACAGGTGGATGAATTAACAAACTTTCTTACATCACTACAATGGAATGCCACTCAGCAATAAACAACTCACTATGTTGTGTGTCCAGAGTGGGAAACAAACTGACAAATGAACCTAACTCTATTACAAATGCATGACATAATTTCCCTGACAGTGTTGATGAAAAAAGGAGCTGACCTAAAAAACTTTGGGGATTGTGTTTTTTTTTTCTAGAAGCTGTAAGTCTATAGGGTTGCTATGAGTCAGAAGTGACTGGATGGCAATGGGTTTTTTGGTAAGGCTAATACAAAAAGGTTTTTTTTAATACAAAAAGAACTGCAAAGCAATATTGCTTTAGTTGATAAATGTGTTTCTCAGAGAGGTATTGGTTAGCGCTTCTGAAGCTACATGTTTAGTAGGGTTGAACAAATATATAAATTGCAAGTAATGGGAACCAAGTTTTTTATCTTATCAGATAAAGAGCATTATAATTAGCAAGGGGGGAAGACTATAAATCAGAAGGGATAAAGGGGGATATTTTATAATCAAAGAATTCAACAAGAAGATGTAATAATCTGGAATGTGTATACACCTAGCAACAATATATATGAAGGAAAAACTGGTAGACGAAATAGAAATTCACAAGAAAATGAAAGTCTGCAAGCAAATAGAAGATCTGAATAACACCATCAGCCATCTTGACCTAATTAACATTTATTGGATACTCCAACAAAGGCAGAGGACACATTATTTCTAAGTCCTCATTAAACATTCGGCAAGATAGACCAGACACTGGGTTAGCAGTTCCAGAGTGCATGCCAGGCCAGCAGTTGAAGCTGCAGTTGCTGGGCTGAGCAGCAATAGTGGCTGCCATGCCACCTGGTGTACGCAGCTACTGCAGGACCTGGAGAAGATGGGAGCCCAGCTAGGGTTCCTGTGTTAGTGTGGACAGACAAGGGGCTGTTCATGCTGGAGGTTTATCCAGTATCACTGTGCCCCATGATGAATTGGGAGCTGCCTCACTAACTCCTCAGGGAAGCAGCCTGGGAAATGGTCATTGCAGTAGCAGAAGCCTTCAAATTAGACCTTGTCTTGACCCAGCAGTTCCCCTTGTAGAATCGTCCTATGGAAAACCCAAGGGCACCATGATGGTACCTGCTGATAGTAGTGATAAATAGTGGAAACCATGAAATTTGGTGTCCACCAGAAAGGGAATTCAATAAATCCTTGACCATACATCAGAACATTGAACTGCCACTAAATATTATTTCCAGAAAAGTGTGAACCACAGGAGACGCAGTCTTAAAGGCAGGGCATAAAATAGTGTGTCCATGATCATGATAGTTTGTCACACATTTACATATATGTGTTTTACATTTTATAAGTGCTGACAAACCAGCCTCTAGAGACGGTCCATCCTAGAACACTTACAGGGATTCTCCTTTGAAGGTAAGATTGTGATTGATTTCTCACTTTGCTTCTCCCTAATTTTCAAGTTTTTTACATTCATTATTCATTGCTTATAAAAATCTTAACCTCATTTTTAAAATTTAAAAACATTAATTCATGTTTGAAATGTATAGTTATACGAGGTTAAAATGCATTGTCTTATAATCAGTAGCACAATTTAAGTACAGAGCAGTAGAGCTTTTCCCTCCAAGACCTTCCTCATATTGCCCCTTTTTTTGTCAAACCTTCCCGTCTGTGAATCCCTGGCAACTGTTCCTATATATATGATTCACTGTGTAGGCCTTTTTTTTTTTTTTTAAAGAAATTCTGGCTGCTTTCACTTAGCATAATACATTTAAGAGTCATCCATATTGATGAATGCATCAATAGTTTATACCTTTTTATTGTTGTGTAGTATCCCATCGTATAGGCATGCCACAGTTTGTGTATTCATGCTTTGGAGGACACTGGGTTTCCAGCTGTTACAAATGAAGCTGAAATAAACTTTCTTCACAGTTTTTGATGTGAACATAAAGTTTTTGTTTTTCTTGTATATATCCTTGGGAGTAGGATAGCTGTCTTATGGTAGGTGTATGTTTAACTTTGTAAGAAACTGTCAATCTGTTTTCTTTAATGAGGCTGTGCCATTTTATGTTCCCACCAGCAATGTATAATTCCATTTGCTGGTGGGATCTAGAGAGACTGCTTACCTAGCACAGTTCTTTTTGCCACTAGCATCAGGGAAATATGTTGAGGTTGGTGGCTCATCTAATAGGCAGCCCCACATTTGCTGAGGGAAGGATGTGGCCTGTAGCAATCTCGATTAGACCACAGACCACATGTATAGGGCTCCTTTCTATGCCTTCACTGTCAGCCTCATCTGAGCCTAACCAAGTGTTTTGTGGAAGGAACATAGTATCTCTCAGGTCTCAGTCAGAGAAAGTGGCCATCGCTTCTCATCACAATTCCTGAGGTGCCAGCCTTTACTGTTTCTGGTTTGGAATCTGGTGTCGAAGCACATATCTGAGCTAACGGGTCAGTTGGTAGTCCTCTTACCACTCACTCCTTCCACACCCATGGCTGAAGTAACTTTTCTCTATGTAGCAGGCAGAGTCCACATGTCAACCTGTGAGAGGAGGAGGGTCCAGAGGTGGTAATCCAGGGTCAAAGGTCACTAGTTCTTTGTCAGTTCCTGGTTGTTCCAGCCTCAGTGGGCATTAAAGAGCAGCAGCCCCTCCTCTAAGGGGCTCTTTTTGCCTGTACCTGCCCAGCCTGCAGCTCATCAGGAACAGCTGGTATTAGGGATGCTACCTTGGGCTTGGTTCCCGAAGATGAAGTGGGTTGGTTAATGCAGGTGGTGACTTTTGATCTGCTGGGCTTCATTTTCCCAAAGCCTTCAAAGCAACATTTGTGCCCTTTCTGCAGAAGGAAAAACCATTTTCACCTTGGTGTCAAGGAGACACTAGCCCCAGCCTTGTCCTGTCCTCTTTGTCCTGGTGATTCTGACACATAGTTTATTGACATTTGATAAATTATATTCAGATGGAAAGATAAACATTTTCAGGATATTAGGAACCCCTTCTAATGTAAATAAATCCATGAGTGAAATGAAGAGAAATACAAATTTACCACAAAGAAAAGGTCTGCTCACCTCTGTTTTCGTGTCATCTCCACCTCACCTATTTCAGAGCCCTGAAAATCCTTCACAGCTTTAAAATTTGGGAGCCTTTAAGAATAAAGACAGAGTAGAACTGCCCCATGGAGTTTCCAAGAAACACCTGGTAGATTCGAACTGCCAACCTTTTGGTTAGCAGCTGTAGGTAGCACTTAACCACTATGCCACCAGGGTTTCCTGTAGGGTCACTATGAGTTGGAATCGACTTGACGGCAACGGGTTTGGTTTTTAAGAAGAAAGACCATACCGGCTTTTTTATTTTATGGGCATTAGTTGGATTTGAGTTTACTATAAACAAGATGAGTTTTGACAGATGAAATTTCTCCCATTAGTTTATTGTGAATTTCTTATCTAAAGAAAATTGGTAGTTCCAGTAAAAGGAGCACCCATAACCCTTGATCTTGGCTCACCAACTGTTAAGATTTTGCCTCATCTATAAAAATATATTATTGCAAGGAATTGTACAATGCTTAATTGCAGACGTTTTCTTCACCCTTGAATCTTCAGCATGCACCTCCTCAGAAGGACAATCTCCTACCCGCCCCAAAAAACAAAAACCCTGAATTTTCTATTGTCCCACATTAGGAAAGGAAATCTCTCCAGTTGTACAGAAGTATCCATATAGTTGTCAGGTTTTTTGAAGCTAGGATCCAAACAAGATTTGGATGTTGCCTTTCTATTTTTTGATCTCTTTCATCTGCTTTAAATGCTACATTCACCTGCAGTTTTTTTTCTTTTTGTTGTTATAAAACCACGTATAAACAATGTTTGCCAACTGAACATTTTTCATGTGTGTAATTCAGTGATACCAGTTGTATCAATCATGTTGGAAAAACATCACCAATATCCATCCATTGCCAAAGTTTCCATCACCATAAAAAATAACTCAGTGCTTCCTAAACAGTGACACCTTCCCCTCTTCCTCTTTGATCTCTACACTCAGCCTATTCTAGTTATTTCATCTAAGTGAGATCATACAGTATTTGTCCTTTTGTGATTGACTTTATTCAGCACAATGTTTTTCAGGTTCATCCATGTTGTAGGGTGTGTCAGGTCTTCATTTCTCTTTATGGCTGAGTAGTATTCCAAGGTATGTATGTACCCCATTTTGTTTAATCATTCATCCACTGAGGAACATTTAGGTTGTTTCCATCTTGTGGTTATTGTGAATAGTGCTGCAAGGAACATTGGTGTACCTGTGTTTGTGTTGCTGCTTTCAAATCTCTTGAGTATATACCTAGGTAGTTCTATGTTTAACTCTTTGAGGAACTGTCAGTCTGTTTTCACAGTATCTCTGCCATTTCACATTGCCACCAGCAGTAGAAGAGGGTTCCAATTTCTCCTTACTGTCACTAACATTTCTTGTTTTCCATTTTTATAATCTTAGCCATCCTAGTGGGGGTAAAGTGATATCTCACTGTTTTGTTTTTTCAGGTTTTTCCTTTTCCTATTTTTTGAAATTATTATTTAAAAATATATATAACATTTGCCATTTCATCATTTTTCAGGTTTGCAATTTAGCGATGGCAGTTACAGTAATGTGCGAACATCACCCATAATCACTGTCAAATTTCCCATCACCGTAATCAGAAACTCCCTGTTTCCTAAACAATGACTCCCCCTTTCCTCATCCCTCCTGCCTGTGGTGACCAATAATAGACCTTGGTCTCTATTTCTACATATTTCCCTATCCTTATTTCATATAAGTCAGATCATGCTCTATTTGTCCTTTTGTGTTTGACTTACTTCACTCAAATGTTTTCAAGGTTAATCTATGTTGTAGCATGTTTGAGGACTTCATTTCTCTTTATGACTGAGTAATATTTCATTGTATTTATGTGTCACATTTTGTTTTACCATTCATCCGTTGATGGACATTTAGGTTGTTTCCATCTTTTGGTTATTGTGAACAGTGCTGAAGTGAACAGTGGTGTACTTGTGTCTGCATCACTTCTTTCAAGTCTCCTGGGTATATATTCAGGAATGCACTTGCCTGGTCATGGTGGTCCAGTAGTTAAGTGATATGGCTGATAACCACAAGG
Organism: Loxodonta africana; assembly: GCF_030014295.1. Classification (NCBI taxonomy): domain Eukaryota; kingdom Metazoa; phylum Chordata; class Mammalia; order Proboscidea; family Elephantidae; genus Loxodonta; species Loxodonta africana. Next base: position 21,090,559 of record NC_087344.1, read on the forward strand.
TCGGCAGTTCATATCCACCAGCCGGGGTCGGAATCGACTCAACGGCAGTGGGTTTGGTTTGGTTATAGTAGTTCTATGTTCAACTCTTTGAGGAACTACCAAACTGTTTTCACAGCAGCTATACCATTTTGCATTCCCACCAGCAATAGATAGGGGTTCCAATTTTTCCACATAGACAATATTTTTCATTTTTTTAATCTTTGCCATCCTAGTGGGAGTGAAGTGTTATCTCATTATGGTTTTGATTTGCATTTCTTTAATGATGAATGACGTTGAGGATCTTTTCATGTGTTCGTCGGTCATTTGAATATCCTCTTTGGTGAAATGTCTGTTAAAGTCATTTGCCCATTTTTTGATTGGGATATTTTTTATTGTTAAGTTGTAGAGGTTTTACCTAAAACTTGGATATTAGACCCTTATTGGTTATGTTGTTGTTAGGTGCCGTCGAGTCAGTTCCGACTTACAGCAACCCTATGTACAACAGAACGAAACACTGCCCGGTCCTGCACCATCCTGACAAACATTTCTGTGTTTGAGCCCCATTATTGCAGTCATTGTGTCAGTCCATCTCAGCAAGCAACGTTGTGTCATCTGCATATTACAGGTTGATAATGAGTCTTCCTCCAATCCTAATGGTGCGTTCTACATATAGTCCAGCTTCTTGGATTATTTGCTCAGCATACTCATTGAATAAGTATGGTGAAAGGATACAACCCTCACACACATCTTTCCTGATTTTAAACCCTGCTATCCTCTTGTTCTGTTTGAACAACTGCTTATGGGTCTATGTACAGGTTCCCTATGAGCACAATTAAGTGCTCTAGAATTCCCATTCTTCCCAATGTTATCCATAATTTGTTATGATTCACACAGTCAAATGCCTTTGCATAGTCAGTAAAACACAGATAAACATCTTTCTGGTATTCTCTGTTTTCAGCCAAGATCCATCTGACAGCAGTAAGATCCTTCATTCCACATCCTCTTCTGAATCCAGCTTAAATTTCTGGCAGTTCCCTCTCAGTGTACTGCTGCAACCATTTTTGAATTATCTTCAGCAAAAATTTACTTGTGTGTGATATTAATGATATTGTTTGATAATTTTCTGCATTCTATTGGATCACTTTTCTTTGAAATGGGCACAAATATGGATCTCCTCCAGTCGGTTGGCCAGGTAGCTGTCTTCCAAATTTCATGACATAGACGAGTGAGCACCTCCAGCCTGCATCCGTTTGTTAAAACATCTCAGTTGGTATTCTGTCAATTCCTGGAGCCTTGTTTTTTTCCAGTACCTTCAGTGCACCTTGGACTTCTTCCTTCAGTACTATCTGTTCTTGACTATTTGCTACCTCCTGAAATGGCTGAATGTCAACCAATTCTTTTTGCTGCAGTGACTTTGTGTATTCCTTCCTTCTTCTTTTGATGCTTCTTGTGCCTTTCAATATTTTGTCCATAGAATCCTTCAGTGTTATAACTTGAGGCTTAAATTTTTTCTTCAGTTTTTTCAGCTTTAGAAATGCTGAGCATGTTCTTCCCTTTTGGTTTTGTAACTCCAGGTCTTTGTACATTTCATTGTAATACTTTGTCATTTTGAGCTGCCCTTTGAAATCATCTGTTCAGCTCTTTCACTTCATCATTTCTTCCATTTGTTTTAGCTACTCTGCATTCAAGAGCAAGTTTCAGAGTCCCTTCTGACATCCATTTCAGTCTTTTCTTTCCTGTCTTTTTAATGACCTTTTGTTTTTTCATGTATGATGTCCTTGATGTCATCCCACAATTTGTCCGGTCTTCAGTCATTAGTGCTCAGTGCGTCAAATTCATTCTTGAGGTGGTCTCCAAATACAGGTGAGATAGCCTCAAGGTTGTATTTTGGCTCTCATGGACTTGTTCTAATTTTCTTCAGCTTCAACCTGAACTTGCATATGAGCAATTGATGGTCTGTTCCACATTCAGCCCTGGACTTTGTTATGATCGATGATACTGAGCTTCTCTATCATCTCTTTCCATAGATATAGGTACTTTGATTCCTGTGTGTTCGATCTGGTGAGGTCCACGTGCATAGTTTGTGTTTATGGTCTATGTGTCTATCATTTTACCAGTACCTGGCTGTTTTGATTGCTGTAGCTCTAAAGTACATTTTGATCATTAAGTGTGAGTCCTCCTACTTTGTTCTTCAGAATTGCTCTAATGGCTTCTTGCCATCCCATATGAAATTGAGGATTGGTTTTTCTGTTTCTCCAAGGAAGGCTGATGGAATTTTGATTGGACTGCATTGAATCCAAAGATTGCTTTAAATGATATTGTCATCTTAACAACATTAAATCTGCCACACACAGAGTGTGTTTGCATTTATTTATATTTTATTTAATCTCTTTCAGCAGAGTTTTGTAATTTTCCTTGTATAAATCTTTCACCTTCAAAACCCGTTGCCGTCAAGTTGATTCCGAGTCATAGCGACCCTATAGGACAGAGTAGAACTGCCGCATAGGGTTTCCAAGGAGCACCTGGTGGGTTTGAATTGCTGACCTTTTGGTTATCAGCCGTAGCATTTAACCACTATGCCACCAGTATTTCCCTAAGTCTTTCACATCCCTCGTTAAATTTATTCCTAGGCATTTTATTCTTTTAGATGGTACTGTAAATGGAATTGTTAATTTCCTTTTCACATTGTTCACTGCTGTTGTATAGAAACCCAACTGATTTTTGAGTGTTGACCTTGTACACAAAAACTTCCTGAATTCCTCTTTTAGCTCTACAAGCCTTGTTTTGGATTTTCTATACATAGGATTTCCTGTATATATAGATTTCATATATATAGGAAAATCCTATGTATATCTTCTCCCTTCCTGATTTGGATCCTTTTTACTTTTTTTTCTTGCCTTATTGTTCTGTCTGGATTTCTACTATAATATGGAATAACAGTGGTGAGAGTAGGCACTTTTGTCTTATTTCCCATCTTAAGGTGAAAGCTCTCAATTTTCTCCACTGAATATGATGTTTGCTGTGGGTTTTTCATAAATACCCTTAATTATATTAATGAATTCCACTTCTAACTTGTCTAGTGTTTTTATCAAGAAGCGGCATCATATTGTTGGCAATCATGTACTAAGAGGAAGCAGTATGAGGAACCACCAGCAGATGGGTGCTAATGGGGCAGTAAAATGGGGAAGGACATGAGGGTGGGGGCTGGATGGTGGATAAAAAGTCCTAAGGCTATCATCGAATGGGGACCAAGGGTTCATTTAATCTGTTTTCATAGTAGTTTTGTTTTTAATAATACTGACTCTTGAATATTAAAGCTCCTCATGAGCTCAATTAAGTGTTCTGGAATTCCCATTCTTCACAATGTTATCCATAATTTGTTATAATCCACACAGTTGAATGCCTTTACATAGTCAATAAAACACAGGTAAACATCCTTCTGGTATTCTCTGCTTTCAGCCAGGATCCATCTGACATCAGCAATGATATCCCTGGTTCCACATCCTCTTCTGAAACTGGCCTGAATTTCTGGCAGTTCCCTGTCGATATGTTGCCGCAGCCGTTTTTGATTGATCTTCAGCAAAATTCTTCAGGCTTAGAGTTTTTAATTCCTAAAGGGAAAATTCTTCTTCCAATTTACATTCCCACCAGATTTATCTCCACATTCTCACCAACACTGTTATTTTCTCTTTTATTATTACCTTTATTATTAATATCATTCTCATGGAGGTGAAGTGGTATCTCGATGTGATTTGATTTGAATTTCTTTAATGACTAATTATGTTGAGCATCGTTCATGTGCTTCTTGATCCTTTGCATATCTCTTTCAAAGAAATGTCTATTCACATCCTTTGCCCATTTTTTATTACGTTATTTGGATATGGTGGTTGAATTGTAAGAGTTTCTTTTATTCCCTTTTATACCACCTTGTCCCCTTTTATATCATTTTGTTATTGTCTACCATAACACTGCTGAACTAGTGTATTGGGACAACCCTATGGTACAGCCAGAAGCAAACTAACTATGGAGGCATTATAGTCATGTGAGACTGCCTGGAATGAGTCCTTATTGCTCATGTTTCTTTGACTTGGTTCATTTTTCTAAGCCAGATTTCCCAGTTTGAAGTTGAATCTGTATGCTAGTAGATATTTATCCTATAACATTAATTTTCGCCAAAAGACAAAGCCAAGGATGACATTTTCTATAGTTATCTTTTAGGTCTAGTTGCTTTATAATGTTGTTCAAGTTCTCTATTTCCTTACAGGTTTTTTTTTTTTTTTTTTGTCTAGCTGTTCTAATTATTATCGATAGCTGTATATTGAAGCCTCCAACTATTATTGAAGAATTGTCCATTTTTTCCCTTCAGTTCCATATTTGCTTCATATATTTTGGTGCTCTGTTGTTAGGTAGGAAACCCAGGTGTAGTAGTGGTTAAGAGCTATGGCTGCTAACCAGAAGGTCGGCAGCTCAAATCCACCAGGTGCTTCTTAGAAACTCTATGGGGTGGTTCTACTCCCCCTACGGGATGTGTTAATGCTACAAAAACTGTCAATAGCTGTGATGCTTAAAATCCCATTGTGACAAAAATGAAATGTATTTTGGTTAAGCAATCTTTGGTAGGTCATGGAAGCTGAATAAGGTCTCTATTTCAAGAAAAATAATGCAGTCATTAATAATTTTGCTAATGAAATATCGAGCAGTGTGAATGCTAAAAATGTCCCTTAGAATTTATTGAGGACAGAAGGTCACTGCAGACCTCAGGGAGAGTGACTGTGATGGAGGTAGAAAGACTCCAGATCAGGTTGGTTGAGGAGAGAGTAAGCAGTGTGGAAAAGAAAATACAAGTGTAGACCAAATATTTAAAAGTTTGGATCAATACTCAAAGGGGAATGTGGGGTGATGAGTGAGTCTCATTTGCATTGAAAGATATGGGAATGTGTTTAACTGCATTGGAAATTATAAACTTGCATGCAGACATTGAAATATACAGGATAAAGAAGGGATAAGCGATAGTGTAAAGTACTGAAACATCAGGAATGCACTGAATCCAAAGCTCAGGTAGATATTTTGAAGAGACATTTATCAATAAAATAATGGTGTACAATGGTGGCTGATATTGTGAAGGATGGGTACAGTGTCCAACAAGATGATGTGTCTGGTGGGGACACTGTAACTGAGAACTGAAGAATCATCAGTAGGATTCAGCCCAGAGTCATCTCTTTCTAAGTCTAGACTGTCTATGCAGTAATTTCTCCCTCTCTCTGGGCAATTAATTGATTACATTGCTACAAGCGCAGGCTGATGAATGGTAAACAATTATATTTGACCTCTGAAATAATAGCACCAGTGAGGTATTCTGTAGTCTCCAATAACTCAAACCTTCCTAATAATAAGCTGATGTTTTAACCTCTCTTAAATGTTGCATCTCCTATTTTCCCTGTCTCCTGGAATATTAAGGCCATCAACTCCTGCACCTTTTAGATCAGTGGTTCCCAACTTGGGCTACTTTCTCCCCTAGGGGACAATTGGTAATGCCTGGTCACATTTCTGGTCGTCACAAATGAAGGGTAGAGTTCTGGCACGTAGTGGTTAGAGGCCAGGGATGCTGCTAAACATCCTACAATCCACAGGACAGTTTCCTCAACAACGAATTATCCAGCCCAAGATGTCAGTAGTGCTGAAGTTGAGAAACCCTGGTCTAGACTGTTGAGCAATAATATTAAAAATATTATCTAAAACATCCCAGCCATTTTCTATTATTTCATCATGTTATTCAAAATGTTATTTAAAATAAATTTCACAATGTTTCTCCATTATTTGGTGGTTCTTCTTTTTTTTTTTTTTGCATAGCACTTTCTGTAATTCTAAACTTTTTATTGGTTCACTTGTTTCTTTCCTTTCTTCCACACTGGAATGTAAGCTATATAAGGACAGTATCTATTTTTTCTTCATAACTTTGTCCCCAGCACCTAAAACGTAGTAGGTTCTCAATAAACATTCCTTCTATAAAATGAATGTATCGCTTTGATGGCTACGAGGGTGGGGAAGGAGGGAGACTGGCATTCACCAATTAGACAGTAGACAAGAATTATTTTAGGTGAAGGGTGAGACAATACATGATACAGAGAAAGTCAGCACAACTGAACTAAAGCTAAGGGGTTTCCTGAATACAAACAAACACTTCAAGGGACACAGTAGCAGGGGCAGTGGTCTGAGGACCATGGTTTTGGGGGATACCTAGGCCAACTGGCATAACAATGTTTATTAAGAAAATATTTTGCATCCCACTTTGGTGAGTGGCACCTGCAGTCTTAAAACTAGTAAGTGGCCATCTAAGATAAATCACTTGGTCCCAACCCACCTGGGGCAAAGGAGAATGAAGAACACAAAAAACACAAGAAAAATAAAGCCCAAGAGACAGAAAAGGACACATAAACCACAGACTCCATCAGCTTGACACCAGAAGAACGAGATGGTGCCTGGCTACCACCAATGACTGCCTTGACAGGGAACAACACAGAGAGGCCCTGACAAAGCAGGAGAAAAGTGGGGTGCAGAACTCAGGTCTGACTGAGACTGGAGGGACCCCAGAGGTCATGGCCCCCACACTCTCTGTTAGCCTGAAACTAAAACCATTCCCAAAGCCAGCTCTTCAGACAAAGATTAGACTGGAGTATAAGACATAAAATGATACTGGTGAGGAGTGTGCTTCTTAGCTCAAGTAGACACATAAGACTAAATAGGCAGCTCTTGTCTGGAGGCGAGATGAGAAGGCAGAGGGGGACAGGAGCTGGCTGAATTGACACGGGAAATACAGGGTGGAGAGGAGGAGTATGCTGTCACAGTATATGGAGAGCATCTAGGGTCAAGTAACAATGTGTGTATAACTTTTTGTATGAGAAACTGACTTGAATTGTAAACTTTCACTTAAACTACAATAAAAAAGAAAAAGAAATAAATGTATCAATAAATCTCCTGGAAGCCTACAATTGAAAGAGACTGAAAATAAAACAAATAGGACAGATATTCTCCCTACAGTAATTAAATTTTTACAAATACACTATTTTTTTCCAAATACTACTAGGAAGCAGTCCCAATGATAAGTACACTTTAGGTAACAAGTCTTACAGGATAAATCTTGAACTCCTGTTTCAGTAAATTATTCAACATAAAAGAACAGAGAGCAGAAGAGAAGTCTCCCTTATCTACCTGTTTCCTATACAGTTATGGAAAGGAAGTTGTTACTGGAGGAGACTAGGAAAACAATATAAAATATTGCTTTATAAAATATTTATGAAAGATTTTTGACAGGACCTGGAGCACTGCCCAATCCCTATGTCATTGGGGATGCTACATATTCAAACAATCTAAGATTGCTCTGACCAAATGGACTCTGTAACACATGACTCTCTAAAACTGGATTTGGGTGACGATTGTACAACCAAATAAATTTGCTTAAATCATTGAATTATAACAATAGGTCTATTTCATGGTATGTAAATTGTACCTCAGTAAAGTTGTCCAAAATACATTCATGAAGTTTTCCATGGAATTATTCGAGGTGAGTTGAAAATATTTACTTTTGTTTACAACAGTTTTTACTATACATCAATTTGATTATGCTTAATATTCTGAAACCTTTTTTTTCTTTTTTTGTACCTCTCTGCTCTCCTCCTCACTTTGTACAAAGTACATAATAAGCTAACCAGTTAGGATTTTTCAGTAAATTGTTTCTTTCTTCTTTTTTTAGTTTTGTATCGGCCCCAAAGAACCCAGTTCCTTTCATGACTCCCTTAATACCCGTCAGTCTTTATCAACTGTCTTAGTTTTCGTTCCCACAGAAGCAGACACTGAAACAAGGATTCAAGTGCAAGCAATTTACTTGAAGGAGCAAGGAATATGGATGGGAGAAAGGAGAAGCAACACAGGAAAGAAAATATATCCAATAAAGCTTGCATTAAGTCAGCTACCACAGTGACTGAGCAGAGTTTTTAACCTGTGGGGAAATTTTGGAAAATGTGCAAAACCCACATCTAAAAACTACTCCCAAGTAAAGAGGTATATCCCACACCTCTCAGTGAAGGCTACCCCTGGAATAAATAATGCTGGGTCACTTCTGCCACCATGCATTTGGCAAAGTAAGTTCCAGGTGGTGCTGTCCATTGGCAGCTGGTGCTGCCCAGCTGGTACAATACAGATGGTGAGAGGATCCCAGGGAATGTGGGAGGAGCATCTAATACTCCACTGTTCACTCAGCAGACCCAATTCTACTGAAATTCTTCTCAAAAAATGAAGTTTTGAATGCATTCCACAAATGTGTAACTACCATTCCTGATGACACCTCCAGAGAGCCCAGAAAATTAAACCATGTATAAGAACAACTCTTATTCCTTTGTATTCATTACTAAAAGCTTCAGGATCTTGGGGAGTGTATCTTAAAACAGCAATGATGAGACATAAAGGTAAAATAAAGTAAGGAAATGAGAAAGTAAAGAAGAAGAAAGGAAGGAAGAAAAGAAGCAAGAAAGAACCACAAAGAATGAATCAACATCTCAGGTTATCCAAGGCAGTATATTACTATGGTCATCTGAAAAAAACATCTATCAAATCTAGATTCCCACCCTTGAACTTGGAAACCACATCACTGACCTAATGAAAAGTAGGATAGCAAAGTTAGGAGTATTAACTCAATGATAGTTTGCCAGTTTGAATCCATACCAATCTCTGACTCTTACTCTGAAAAGGGGGGTGAATGAGAATGGTTAAATAAAATCATACATGTAAAGCAATAAACAGTCCAGATGTGGCAAGCAGTTGGTTATGACTGTTGTATGATTTTAGTTTTATTTTGTTCAGGGAAAAACACACACATAACCAAATTAAGGTGAAAAGCATCAATGTTTGAGAGATTAAGCTTTAGGAAAATCACGTCTGCACTTGCCAAGATTAATGAGGCAAATCTAAGGTTGGATTTTTCAGGTATGGCTCAAAGAAAGCTGACCAAAGAAAGAATTTAAAGACAGCATATAGGAAAGAAAGAAGAGGGAAAAAAAATTACTAAGGAAATGTGGTACACTAACAAGTAGAAGGCCAACTATAGTTGCTTTGGGATTGGAAGAAATGATGCATGTCTTTTGAGGAAGAAAAAGGAATCAGGACATTTAAATTCATGATATTTGGTTTTGGGGACCATGAGGCCCATTTAGCCTTGAGGCCAGTAACCATCATCGTGGACAAGAGCCTGCTCTACAAAGGAGCCTTCCCAGGGCTCCCTTCACATCCTTATTCCTTAGGCTGTATATGAAGGGGTTCAGCATGGGCGTGACCACAGTGTACAATACTGAGGCAATAGAGCTTGTCTGGGAAGAATGGGTCACAGCAGAACTGAGGCAGACCCGAAGACCAGTTCCATAGAACAAAGAGACCACGGAGAGGTGAGACCCACAGGTGGAAAATGCCTTATACTTGCGCCCGGCAGAGGACATCCTCATTAAGGAGGAGACAATCTGAGAGTAAGAAAAGAGGATCCCTGAGAGGGGAAGCACACCCATCAGGGCAGTCAACACATACAAGAAGATATAATTGATGTGGGTATCAGAACAGGCCACTTTGATAATCTGAGTCAGTTCACAGAAGAAATGTGGTATTTCAGTGTCTATACAGAAATTCAGCCTTGTGATCAAGACAATATGAAGCAGGGAGACCCAAAAAATGATGACCCAAGACACTAGAACCAACAAGACACAGAGCCGGGGGTTCATGATGACTGTGTAGTACAGGGGATGACAAATGGCCACAAACCGGTCATAGGCCATCATGGTCAGGAGAAAATTGTCCAGTGCAGCAAAAATCATGAAGAAATACACCTGAGTGAGGCATCCTATGTACGAGATGTCTTTGTTCTGTGTCTGGATGTTCACCAGCATCTTTGGGACCGTGGTAGTGATGAAACAGATGTCAACAAAGGAAAGGCTGAAGAGGAAGAAATACATGGGTGTGTGGAGATGGGAGTCAGAGGTGACGGCCAGTATGATGGACAGGTTCCCAAGCACAGCGACCACGTACATGGACAGGAAGAGTCCAAAGAAGAGGGGCTGAAGTTCAGGATCCTCTGAGAGGCCCAGCAGGAGGAATTTTGAAAATTTTGTTTGGTTTTCTGCTTCCATGTAGCTATTTTGTTGGCTGGAGAAGGTAAAAGCAACATTCAACAAACTGTCAACTGGTACCTCAGCTAGTCATCGCCTTTACAATACCACCTGCATTTTGCTATTGAGTACGTCCAATGACTGTGACTCTCAGTTACAGGTAGCCCTTTTCCATTTTAAATATATATAATTATTCAGACACTTTAATTTAGCAGAAATCTCTCTCTTTTTAGCTTCTATTCACTGGTTCTAACGATCCTATTTGAATTTATACACATAAACCAATTTCTTTTTTAATATTATCCTCCCAAGCTAAGTGGAAACATGTTATGTGAACCCCCAATTATGGTCTTTTGCCTGATAATCCCCATGCCTCCTCCATTCTGGTAACTCTGTATTAGTGATTAAAAGTCATCTGAGTTGAAAATTCCTGTCTTAAATGTGACCTGTCACATCCTATTGACATAACAGTTAACTCATGGTGCTTTATTTTTTTCTTTTTTAAAAATCTGGTTACTATTATTACCTTCTTTGCAAGGTTTAGAAATGCCTTTGTGAACAGGAGGATCTGTTTTAATAATAACCAAAAAATTTTTAAAAAATTCAAACCCATTGCCATTGAGTTGATTCTAACAAAAGGCAACTCTATAGGGCAAAGTAGAATTGCCCCACCATGTTTCCAGGGCTGTTATCCTTAAGGAAGAAGACTGCCACATTTTTTTCCTATAGAGTTGCTGGTGGATTCAAACCACTTACCTTTTGGTTCATACCTGAGTGCTTAACCACTATGCTACCAGGGCTGCCAATATAAACTGTTCCCTTTCTGAGCTACAGTATAAAGCTATGATTTCAAAAATGAGTGTTTGACTCACACTGCCTGGAGTAGAATTTTGGCTCTACCAACTTCTGCCTATGTGGCCATGAGAAAATTACTTGATCTCTTTGAGCTGCAGGTACCTCCTTCTCCAATAAGAGCATTCAATATTTCCTACATAATGAGACTGATGAGTTAATTAAATGAGATGATGCATGTCATTTTTCTAGCGTTGTGTCTGTGATATAGAGTAGGCACTTGGTAATTGTTTCTGTTTTTTTTTTTTTAATATCACAATAAATCTGTCTTGCATGTCTATCATTTATCAATAGCTCCTTTATATTAGGGCAGCCATAAAGCAAGGATGGAATTGTGATAACTATAAACAAAACAGTTCTGTTACCTCTTCTGATCTCCACACAGCTCTTCCAATTAGTGAAGATTCCTATGGCTCCCTATTGCAGAAACCACCTGCCAAATGGATTCTTCCAAGAAGAGGAAAGGCCAAGTGAACTCTGTACATAGGAGGAGGAAATAAAAGCACACAACCATTAAAATCAAATACAAGGCATGTGTGTGCTCATGTATACATGCTCTTGAATAAGGATGTGTTAAATTAAAATCAGTGGAGTTAATTACAAAATACATGATGGGTAGATTAGAATATTAAAAACTTCTATAGGGCAAATTATACCAAAGAAAATTAAAAGTCAAACTTAAGATTTGAAAATAAATGTTTACATTTTCCATAAAAGAAAAAATAGTATTATTCATGCATAAAGAATGGAAATTAATTAAATAGAGAAAAAAAATCATTGTGGACATTTCATTTAGTCTGCAACATTCAATGAACTGTCAACTGGTACCTATGAGTAGGAAGGATTTCTCTGAAACAGGATTATTTGAGTTGACAAAGGAAGAATAGGTAATTGCTATTCATAGGAAGTAAGAAAAGGACAAGCACAATAAACTTAGAGAATAGAAGGTTTTGTACCCTGTTGGGCAGTGAGCTTGGTAATGGAAGGGATTTGAGAGGCCAGTGAGATGAAGAGCAGAAAATGACACATAGGAAGGACAGAGTTCGTAAGGCCCACAAACAGAGCATCCATTCCTATTCCTTGATGTGCCTCTTACATGGGTAATTTTATGTTTACTTGTGTGTCAGAGTTTGTGACTTTGTTTTCTCAATGTTGCCTTAACCCAATATACAATGGATGTTTTAAAACCACAACCAACAAGATAGTCTACATTAAAACACTAAAATATTTATGCCAAATTCATAAATAAGCCAAGGCAATTTAATCCCACTTTTGTCATTCTCCTGTATCATTTAAAACGAGAAAAGGAAATGGGTCTGAGTACTAAAACCTCAAAAATAATTATCCTGTGTGTAGATGATATTGAGGACATGAAGAAGAAATAGTATACAAATAGAACTTTTAAGTGCTGTTAGTAAGTTGGCAGGGCATTAAAGAAATATTTAGAAACCAGTAAATTTTCATTTGGGGGAAAAATACTTAGGAAATATATAGAAAAACCCTAACACATTAGGAACAAAATAAACAATATCTCCCTTATACTAGATTTTCTTTGAGTAGGTAATGGATAAATTACTGGAGGTAGGAAATCTAACAGCAATCTATAATTTACCGAAGAGAATGGAGAAGTGATGTTTGATGAGAAAGATAAGATAAAGTTTCATAGTTGGTTATATCCGAGTTTCATCAGAAAATTATACATTTAAGAAACGGCCATTTCCAACGCTTCTTGAAAAGGGTCCCTGGATTCCAGAAAGAAAAAGAAGAAACAGAATGAGAGCTGGAAAAGCCTGGCCGCAGTGGAAACTAATGTGCGTTCAAAGCGCAGGGAGCTCACATTCCTAAGCAAGTATGGGAGGGTTCAGTGCCCTTACCAGAGAGATGAGGCCCAGGATACGCTTTTATTCCTCTTTTCCTTCTTACTCCACCAGCCCTGAAGGGGACACACTAACTCTTTCTGATGGCATCACTGAAGCAGTTTCTCTTCTCCATGGTCTGTCTCTTAGAAGCCAATTTGGTTTTCACCAAGGCTGGGATCAAATATTTACAGGGTGAGGAACAATGAGGACATGTTTAAAATTTATTGTGTCTCCTGGGTTGAATATCAGAGCTGTTCATTAAATAAATTGTTCTAGTGTCCTTTCACTCTCTAAACAATTCACCTCCCATGAGTACAAAATGTAAATAAAAACCCACTGCCTTCAAGTCAATTCTGACTCCTAGAGATCTTATAGGACAGAGTGGCATTGCCCCACAGGGTTTCCAAGGAGCAGATGGTAGATCCGAGTTTGCATTAGCAGCCAATGTCAAAAAAAAAAAAAAAAAAAAATGAAAATTTTCTTGCCAATTTTGTTGCTTTATAGACAGCAATGGAGAGGGAGGGGTTTGTGAGATGAATTTATTTCCTCCAAGGAGGAATTCTTCTTTAGTTTTGATTTAAAGTAACAAAATGTCCCCTAAGGAAAATTAACTGCTACAAGAAACCAAACATAGGAACCATCTTTCTTAGAGTGAAATCCCACTTTAGGGAGTGTATGCCTTAAAGAATATTCACTGATTTTATAGGACACTTGATGTCCCCAAGGTTATGGAGGCAAACTGGTTCTATCTGAAGAAAAGCAAGCTGTCCAATAGTTTTAATGTGTTATGAACTAATAAGACAAGGACTGAAAAATATCCTTTGCATGCACTTATGACATGAAAACGTTGTTGATCTTAGAGACGGTTCCATTTATTTCCTGGCTCTCTAAATAAAGGGGCAGGTTCAGAAATAATTCAGGCGGGCTGCTTGAAGAGTGATTGAGCATTGAAGAAATGTAGGTGGCAGGTATAGACCAATTTTGCAAAAGTTTGTCAGGAAAGGGAAGGAGAGAGAGAAAGCATAGCCTAAAGTCGATTAAGAGTATGGGACAATTTAAAAAAATTAGTGATAGATATGGGAAGATGATTAATTTTAAAGATGTCATCATATATAGTGCAACATTTGACTACATAGGCGGTTATGACTACATAATTTTCAAGGATGTTGTACACACTGAAGAATCCCTCATGGTACAGTGGTTAAGAGATCAGCTGCTAACCAAAAGGTTAGTGATTCAAACCTATCAGCTGCTCTGCAGAAGAAAAATGTGGCAATCTGCTTCTATAAGATTACAGTCTTGGAAACCCTATGGGACAGCTCTACTCTGTCCTGTAGGGTCACTATCAGTTGGAATCAACTTGATGTCAATGAGTTTGGATTTGATTAATTATATAATTTAAATTAGTGACAATCATATAAATCATAACATTCTGTATTCCCAATGTGCAGAATACTTAGGTACAGAAATCAAGAGGTGGAACTAATGGCCCAACAAAACATCACTCCCACTGACCTACTTGGGGAGTTTGTGCTTCAGACTTCCTCAACCCTGGCCCCAACTCATAAAGAAAGCTCTTCTTCTACTTTATATTGCCACCAGAAATATGTATACATCCTCGCCTACTCTGTTATTTTCTCTTTTTTTATTATTTATATCATTATTTACACCCAAGTGTCTGTCAGTTTGTCATACTGTGGGGGCTTACCTCTTGCTGTGATGTTGGAAGCTATGCCACCAGTTGTCAAATACCAGCATGGCCACCCATGTCAGACAAGTTTCCTCTGAGCTTCCAGACTAAGAGAGACTAGGAAGAAGGGCCTAGCAGTCTACTTCTGAAAAGAATTAGCCACTGAAAATCTTTTGAATAGCAGCAGAACATTGTCTGATACAGTGCCAGAAGATGAGTCCCTCGGGTTAGCTGACACTCAAAAGACAACAGGGAAAGAGCTACCTCCTCAAAGTAGAGTCAACAGTAATGACATGGTTGGAGCCAAGCTTTTGGGACCTTCATTTGCTGATGTGGCACAACTGAGAATGAGAAGAAACAGCTGAAAAAAATCCTTTAATAATCAGAACTTGGAATGTCCAAAGTACAAATCAAGGAAAATTGGAAATCATCATAGAAGAAATGCAATGCATAAAAATTGATATACTAGGCATCGGTGAGCTGACATGGACTGGTATTGGCCATTTTGAGTCAGACAATCATATGGTCTACTATGCTGGGAATAACAACTTGAAGAGGAATGACATTGCATTCATCATCAAAAAGAACATTTCGAGGTCTATCCTGAAGTACAATGCTGTCAATGATAAAATACTATCCATAAGCCTACAAGGAAGACCAGTTAATTCGACTATTATTCAAATTTACAAACTAACCACTAAGGCCAAAGATGAAGAAATTAGAGATTTTTACCAACTTCTGCAGTCTGAAATTAAGCATGCAATCAGGATGCATTGATAATTACTGGTAGTTGGAATGGGAAAGTTGGAAACAAAGAAGAAGAATTAGTGGTTGGAAAATATGCCCTTGGTGATAGAAATGATGCCAGGGATCACATGGTAGAATTTAGCAAGACCAACAACTTCTTCATTGCAACGCAAGTGGAGACTATACACGTGGACTTCACCAGGTGGAATACACAGGAATCAAATCAACTACATCTGTGGAAAGAGTCAATGCAAAAGCTCAATATCATTAGTCACAACAAGGACAGGGGCCGACTGTGGAGCAGACCATCAATCCCTTATATACAAGTTTAGGTTTAAACTGAAGAAAATTAGAACAAGTCCATGAGAAATCAAGTATGACCTTGAACATATCCCTCCTGAATTTACAGACCGTCTCAAGAATAGATTTGATGCGTTGAATGCTGATGACCAAAGACCAGACAAGTTGTGGAATGCCATCAAGGACATCATACGTGAAGAAAGCAAAAGGTCATTAAAAAGTCAGGAAACAAAGAAAAGATCAAAATGGATGTCAGAAGAGACTCTGAAACTTGATTTTGAACCTTGAGTAGCTAATGCAAAAGTGAGAAATGACTAAATAAAAGAGCTGAATAGGAGATTTCAAAGGGTAGCTCGAGAAGTAAAAATAAACTATTATAATTACTTGCACAACTACCTGGAGGTAGAAAACCAAAGGAAAGAACATGCTTACCATTTCTGAAGCTGAAAGAACTGAAGAAAAAATTCAAGCATCGATTCGCAATACTGAAGGATTCTATGGGGAAAATATTAAATGATGCAGGAAGCATTAAAAAAAGAAGGAAGGAATACAGTATGCCAAAAAATAATAGTTTGACATTGAACCATTTCAGGAGGTAGCATATGGTCAGCAACTGATGGTACTGAAGGAAGAAGTTCCAGCTGTACTGAGGCTTTGCCGAAAAACAAGGTTCCAGGAGATGACAGAATATACCGATTAAGATGTTTCAACAAATGTATTCAACACTGGAAGTGCTCACTCATCCATGCCAATAAATTTGGAAGACAGCTACCAGGCCAACTGAGTGGAAGAGATCCAATTTATGCCTATTCCCAAGAAAAGTGATTCAACAGAATGAAGAAATCATTGAACAATATCATTAATATCACATGCAAGTAAAATTTTGCTGAAGTTCATTCAGCCGCTGTAGCAGTATATCAACAGGGAACTGCGAGAAATCCAAGGTGCATTCGGAGGAGAAGGTTGAACGAGGTATATAATTGCTAATGTCAAATGGATCAGAAAGATGTCAGAGAATACCAGAAAGATGTCTACCTGTGTTTTATTGACTATGCAAAGGCATTCCACTATGTGGATCGTAACAAATTATGGACAAGATTTTGAAGAATGGGAATTCCAGAACAGTTAATTGTTCTCCTGAGGACCCTGTACATAGATCAAGAGGCAATGGTTGGAACAAAACATGGGGATACTGTGCTGTTTAAAGTCAGGGAAGGTGTGTGTCAGGGTTGTATCATTTCATCATACTTATTCAATCTATATAACGAAAAAGTAATCCGAGAAGCTTGACTGTACGAAGAACAGGGCATCAAGACTGCAGGAAGGCTCATTAACAACCTGCAATATACAGATGACGTAACCATGCTTTTGAAAGTGAAGGGGACTTGAAGCTCTTACTGATGAAGATAAAAGACCACAGCCTTCAGTATGGATTACACCTCAACATAAAGAAAACAAAAATCCTCACAACTGTACCAATAAGAAACATCATGATAAACAGAGAAAAGATAAAGTTGTCAAGGATTTCATTTTACTTGGATCCAGAATCAACACTTAAGGAAGCAGCAGTCAAGAAATCAAAAGTTGCACTGCATTGGACAAATCTGCTGCAAAATACCTCTTTAAAGTGTTGAAAAGCGAAGATGTCACCTTGAAGCCTATGGTACTACTGACCCAAGCCATAGTTTTTTAAGTCGTCTCATATGCATGACAAAGCTGGATGATGAATAAGGAAGACAGAAGAATTGGCTCCTTTGAATTGTGGTATTGGCAAAGAATATTGAATATATCATGGACTGCCAAAAGAATGAACAAATCTGTCTTGAAAGAAGCAGAACCAGAATGCTCCTTGGAAACATGGATGGGGAGATTACGTCTCACATACTTTGGACATGTTATCAGGAGAGATCAGTCCCTGGAGAAGGGCATCATGCTTGGTAAAATAGAGAGGCAGTGAAAAAGAGGAAGACCCTTAACAAGATGGATTGACACAGTGGCTGCAACAATGGGCTCAAGCATAACAACGATTGGGAGGATGGCACAGGATCAGGCAGTGTTTTGTTCTCTTGTACATAGGGCTGCTATCAGTTAGAACTAGCTCCATGGCACCTAACAACCTAACAACTTCATTATTAAAGTCATTTTCATGGAAGTGAAGTTGTATTTCAACCTGTTTTGATTTTAATTTCCTTAATGACTAATGATGTTGAGCATCTTTCAGGTGCTTCATGCCCCTTTGTATATCTCTCTTACAGAAGTGTCTATTCACATCTTTTGCCCATTTCTTATTATGTTATTTGGGTGTAGTTGTTGAATTGTAAGAGTTTCTTTTATGCCCTTTTATACCACCTTGTTTACTTTTATACCATCCTGTTATCTTCCAATATAGGACTGTTGGACCAATATCTTGGGACAGCCATATGGTACAACCAGACGTAAACTAACTATGGAAGCATCAAGGATAGGTAAGACTGCCTGGGATGACATCTCATTGCCCGGATTTTTTTCCTTTGCTGATTTTTATAAGCCAGATTTCTCACTGTTGTTAAGTCTGTCAGCTAGTAGATAGTTATCCTATAACATTTATTTTTCCTTTAATTTTTGCCAAAAGACAAGGGCAAGGATGGCATTTTCTATAAATGTCTTTTAGGTCTAGTTGCTTCATAGGGTTGTTCAAGTTCTGTATTTCCTTACTGGTTCTTTTTTTTTTTGTCTAGATGTTCTAATCATTATTGAAATTTGTGTTTTGAAGTTTCCAACTATTGTAAAACTTTCCATTTTTCCCTTCAATTCTGTCAATATTTGCTTCATGTATTTTTCTGCTCTGTGTTTAGGTGCATATATGTTTATAATTCTTATAGTTCTTAATGAATTGACACTTTTACCATTATTTAATGTCCATCTTTGCCTCATGTAACAGTTCTTGACTTAGTCTAGTTTGTCTAATATTAGTACAGCCGCTACATCTGTGTTTTGGCTACTATTTACATGGAACATTTCTTCAACTTATTTGTGTTCTTGAATCTAAAGTGAGTCTCATTTACAGCGTGTTGTTGCATCATGTTTTTTGTTTGTTTGTTTGTTTTTATTCTTTTATTCATTCTGTTTATTGGAGATTAATCCACTTACAAAATCAGATGAAACAAAGTAGGGTGTTATAAAATGATAAAAAGGTCAATCAAGAAGATATAACAATTATAAACATCTATGCACCTATCAAAAGAACCTCAAAATATATGAGGTGAACACTGACAGAACTGAAGTGAGAAATAGATAATTCTACAAAAATAGTTTGAGACTTCAAAACACCACTCTCAATAATGGACAGAATATCGAGAAAGATCAATAAGAAAATAGAGAATCTGAACAACACTATAAATATATCACCAATGACTCGACAGCAACGGGTTTGGTTTGTGTTTCCATATCACTAAACTTTCATGTCAAAATTGTTTATACTTTCCATTTTAGAAATAATGTCTTAGTATGAACAATGAGTGATTTGTGTTAGACTAGAAATTGATATAAAGTTTCACAGTTAATTGCCAGCCTTGTAAATCTTACCTCCTTTCCTTCCTTTGCTGTGAAGTAAAATTATTTGTACTCACTCATTAAATATCTCCTTGTTTTGGCTGAAAGGCAGAGCATACCATTACAGGCAAACTGAACAGTTCATTCCTTTAATAAATTTTATTTGTTTAAGTACCGAATTGGAGTGTTGGTCTTGTGACTTTAAGAGGTCAAATGTTTGGTTCAGTAGAAATCAAAATATATTTGATCATTTTTAACAAGCATCAATACAATGGTGGTGTGTGTGTTGGGTAGGAAGGTGATTCAGGCTCTCAAACTAGAAAAATAAGGATATATCTTTAAAACGATAAAAGATGTTGATTTTTAAATGAGAGATAGCATCCAACATGGAAGCATTAAGAAATGGCAATTAATGAATATTCAAAGGACTAATGCTAGGAATGATAAGTATTTAATAATGTTCTGCTAATTCAAACAAATGCAATATAATGACAAAGAAAGGGTGCATCAGTATTATAATGTCGAAAACAAATGTGTCAGTATTTGTAGATAAGCACTGGGAGGTGGAGAGCCCTTAAATCTCTGAAGATGCAGCCCTGTGTGAGTCCTTCATTGGTGCATTTTAGCAAATCCCCTAGGGAAGTTGTTCCCAAAGTTCAGCTGTGCTTGATAAGATTCACCCACATGTGAGGAGTGTGTCTCTTTGTTCAATCAGATACAGGAGGCCAAATGTGAGAAGACAGGAAGGGACACGAATTGGTTGAATGGACACAGGGAACACATGGTGGAAAGGGGGAGTGTGCTGTCACATGGTGGGTATTGCATTTGTCACAAATTGCATAATGTCACAAAACAATGTGTATAAATTATTGTATGAGAAATTAACTCTAGCTGCAAACTTTCACCTAAATCACAATAAAAAAAAAAAGAAAAAAAAAAACATTGGCAGTTGAACCCACCCAGTGGCACCACAGAAGAAAGACCTAACAATCTGCTCCTGTAACGATTGTTATTGTTAGTTGACATTCATCCATTCCAAGTCAAGCCAAGAAAGCTCTATGGATCAGTTCTACTCTATAACACATGGGGCCACCATGCTCAGGCCCCACCTAAGACCAAGTGAGTCAGAATTTTGGGGGCTGGTTCTAATGTGATGCTGGGATTGAGAACCACTGGCCTAAAAAGTCTGTGCAAATCTCCTCTGTGATAGAGAATCCAAGAGGTGGGTTGACTTGAAAGTTCTATGAATTCTTCCTAGCTGTATTGACATTCGCTTTTGTTCCACACCACCCCTCTTCCCAGCTGGAAAAGGCCACTTCATCCAGCTACAACAGATGACATTTTCCAGATTGCTATGTCCAGTTGTCCACAAAACCTCCTACCCTTGGAATACCTGTTCCATGCCCCAACCACCCAGGAAGGTGTTACTGTTGAAAATCTCAGGTTAAGCATCAACCTCTCTATGGAGGTCTTTTCCAAAGCTCCTTTCCAAGAATATAATGAAAACTTTCTCTTTTCTGAGCCCAGGGCCCCATCAACAAGTGTAGTATTCCATCATCATACCTGTGACACTTATTGCCCCTGTTCATGGCCTGGCAATGTACAGAGAAAACCATGGCCTAACTGATGGCATTAAAAAAAAAAAAAAAAAGGATAAGATTCACCCGTAGGTTTACAAAAACACCAGTGTCTGGGACCCACTACTGGGGGAATTTCAGATTTAGTAGATCTGAGGTGCAGGCCAAAGATTTGCATTTCTAACAAGCTCCCAGGTGGTGCTGAATCTGCTTGTTCAGGAACCACACTTTCAGAACCACAGTTCTTGTCTGTGTCCCTGGTGCTTGGGCCTAATAAGGGTTTTTCCTTCACTGTTTATTTCTTCCCCACAGAGCCCTCACCAGAATACTTTACTGGCTTTCAGCATCATTGAAGCCCTTGGGTGCCTTTGCTTTTTCTGCTACAATGATTTTCCCGAGAAAGTACAGGGTGATACACCAAGCAGACAGTGCCGAACTCACATCTCCGGAGGTCCAGGATGGTTTGCTTTAGGGGCCGTGGGAGCTAATTTAAAATTTCCAGGAATTCAGGGGCTGAATTCTCAGAGCATCTTATTAAACAAATTGTTCAATTGTCATTTTACTCTTTATACAATTCAGCTCCCTTGGGGTAAAGATAATAATAGAAAGAAAACTTTCTGCCAATTCTCTCTCCCTGAAGGGATTTGTGGAGACAGGTGAATTTCTTTCTCTAATTATTCCTTCTTTATCTAGTATGTTCAAATACTTGCAGTCAACAAAGTCTTTCTCCTGGAAATTAAACAAGTTCTCTCATCTTTCATTAAAGAAGTCTCCCAGGACTCCACATGCTGCTTGATACATTGCCATAGCTTGCCTCTCTTTAACAAGGTTTAATTTCAAAGTTAGGAGCTTCTCCCTAAGGGATGTGTTAACTACTGCTTCAAGAACTCTCAATAACCTTATCCTTCAAAACCCCATTGTGACAAAAATGAAAAGTATTTTGGTTAAGCTACGTTTTGCAGGTTTATGGGTCACCTGGAGTCTACCATGCCATGAAAGCAGAGTAAGGTCCCTATTTCAAGAAAGAGAATGCAGTCATTAGTAACTTTGCTACTGAAAAAATTGAGCAGTTTGAAGACTGGAAACGTCCTTTAGACTCTACTGAGCACATGAGATCACTGCAGACCTTGGGGTGAGTGACTGTGATGGAGGTAGAAAGACTCCAAATCAGGTTGGTTGAGAAGAGAGTAAGCAGTGTGGAAAAGAAAATACAAGTGCAGACCAAATATTTAAAAGTTTGGAGCAATACCCAAAGGGGAATGTGAGGTGATGAGTGGGCCTCATTTACATTAAAAGATATGGGAATGTGTTGAACTATGTCAGAAATTATAATCTTGCATGCAGACATTGGGATATACAGGAAAAAGAAGGGCTAAGGGATAGTGTGAAGTACCTAAAATATCAGGAGTGGATGGGATTCTGAACACTCATCAACAAAATAATCATACATAAATTTACTTACAATGGTAGCTAATGTTGTGATGGATGGGTACAGTGTCTATGAACAACCTATGTCTGGTGGGGGCCCTATAACTGAGAACTGAAGAATCATGAGTAGAATTCAGCCAAGCATCATCTTGTCTTTCTAATTCTTAACTCTCTATGCAGCAATTTCTCTATCTGTCCAACTAATTGATTATACTGTCACAGACTAAGACAGACTAGGAAGAAGGACCCAGCAGTCGATTTCTGAAAAGCATTAGCCAGTGAAAACCTTATGAATAGCACCAGAACATTGCCTGATATACTGCTGGAAATGAGCCCCCCAGGTTGGAAGGCACTCAAAAGATGAGTGGGAAAGAGCTGCCTCCTCAAAGTAGAATCGACCTTAATGACGTAGATGGAGTAAAGCTTTCGGGGCCTTCACGTGCTAATGTGGCACGACTCAAAATGAGAAGAAACAGCTGCAAACATCCATTAAAAATCGGAACCTGGAACGTACGAATGAATCTAGGAAAATTGGAAATTGGTAAAAATGAAATGGAACGCATAAACATCGATATCCTAGGCATTAGGGAGCTGAAATGGACTGCTATTTGCCATTTTGAATCAGACAATCATATAGTCTACTATGCTGGGAATGACAACTCGAAGAGGAATAGTGTTGCATTCATCATCAAAAAGAATGTTTCAAGATCTAAAGTATAATGCTGTCAGTGATAGGATAATATCCATATGCCTACAAGGAAGACCAATTAATACAACTATTATTCAAATTTATGTACCAACCACTAGGGCCAAAGATGAAGAAATGGAAGATTTTTATCAGCTGCTGCAGTCTGAAATTGATCAAACATGCAATAAAGGTGCATTGATAATTACTGGCGATTGGAATGCGAAAGTTGGAAAAAAAGAAGAAGGATCAGTAGTTGGAAAATATGCCCTTGGTGACAGAAACAATGCGGGAGATCGAATGATAGAGTTTTGCAAGACCAATGACTTCTTCATTGCAAATACCTTCTTTCACCAACATAAACAGCGACTATACACATGGACCTCACCAGATGGAACACACAGAAATCAAATTGACTACATCTGTGGAAAGAGATGACAGAAAAGCTCAATATCATCAGTCAGAACAAGGCCAGGGGCCAACTGTGGAACAGACCATCAATTGTTCATATGCAAGTTCAAGCTGAAACTGAAGAAAATCAGAGCAAGTCCACAAGAGCCAAAATATGACCTTGAATATATCCCACTTGAATTTAGAGACCATCTGAAGAATAGATTTGACGCACTGAACACTAGTGACCGAAGACCAGACGAGTTGTGGAATGACATCAAGGACATCATTCATGAAGAAAGCAAGAGGTCACTGAAAAGAGAGGAAAGAAAGAAAAGAACAAGATGGATGTCAGAGGAGACTCTGAAACTTGCTCTTGAGCGTCGAGCAGCTAAAGCAAAAGGAAGAATTGACGAAGTAAACAAACTGAAGATTTCAAAGGGCCTCTCAAGAAGACAAAGTAAAGTATTATAATGACATGTGCAATGAGCTGGAGATGGAAAACCAAAAGGGAAGAACATGCTCGGTGTTTCTCAAGCTGTAAGAACTGAAAAAAAAAATTCAAGCCTCGAGTTGCAATAGTGAAGGATTCTGTGGGGAAAATGTTAAATGATGCAGGAAACATCAAAAGAAGATGGAAGAAATACACAGAGTCATTATACCAAAAAGAACTAGTCGATATTCAACCATTTCAAGAGGTGGCATATGATCAGGAACCGATGGTACTGAAGGAAGAAATCCAAGCTGCTCTGAAGACACTGGCAAAAAACAAGGCTCCAGGAATTGATGAAATATCAGTTGAGATGTTTCAACAAACAGATGCATCTCTGGAGGTGCTCACTGGTCTATGCCAAGAAATATGGAAGACACGTTCCTGCCCAACTGACTGGAAGACATCCATATTTATGCCTATTCCCAAGAAAGGTGATCCAACCGAATGTGGAAATTATACAACAATATCATTAATATCATACGTAAGCGAAATTTTGCTGAAGATCACTCAAAAATGGCTGCAGCAGTATATCGACAGGGAACTGTCAGAAATTCAGGCCGGTTTCAGAAGGGGATGTGGAACCAGGGATATCATTGCTAATGTCAGATGGATCCTGGCTGAAAGCAGAGAATACCAGAAGAATGTTTACCTGTGTTTTATTTGATTATGCAAAGGCATTCGACTGTGTGGATCTGAAACTACGGATAACACTGCAAAGAATGGGAATTCCAGAACACTTAATTGTGCTCATGAGGAACCTGTACATAGATCAAGAGGCATTCGTTCGGACAGAACAAGGGGATACTGATTGCTTTAAAGTCAGGAAAGGTGTGCGTCAGGGTTGTATTCTTTCACCATAACTATTTAATCTGTATGCTGAAGAAATAATACTCGAATCTGGACTATATGAAGAAGAATGTGCCATCAGGATTGGAGGAAGACTCATTAACAATCTGCGTTATGCAGATGATACAACTTTGCTTGCTGAAAGTGAAGAGGATTTGAAGCACTTACTGATGAAGATCAAAGACCACAGCCTTCTGTGTGGATTACACCTCAACAAAAAGAAAACAAAAATCCTCACAACTGGACCAATGAGTAACATCATGATAAACGGAGAAAAGGTTGAAGTTGTCAAGGATTTCATTTTACTTGGATCCACAGTCAACAGCCATGGAAGCAGCAGTCAAGAAATCAAAAGACGCATTGCATTGGGAAAATCTGCGGCAAAGGACCTTTTCAAAGTGTTGAAGAGCAAAGATGTCACCCTGAAGACTGAGGTGTGCCTGATCCAAGCCATGGTATTTTCAATCACATCATATGCATGGGAAAGCTGGATAGGGAATAAGGAAGACCGAAGAAGAGTTGACGCCTTTGAATTGTGGTGTTGGCAAAGAACATTGAATATACCATGGACTGCTAAAAGAACAAACAAATCTGTCTTAGAAGAAGTACAACCAGAATGCTCCTTAGAGGCAAGGATAGTGAGACTGCGTCTTACATACTTTGGACATGTTGTCAGGAAGGATCAGTCCCTGGAGAAGGACATCGTGCTTGGCAGAGTACAGGGTCAGTGGAAAAGAGGAAGACCCTCAACGAGGTGGACTGGCACAGTGGCTGCAACAATGAGCTGAAGCATAACAACGATTTTAAGGATGCCTTTTTTTTTACAGGACCGGGCAGTGTTTCGTTCCGTTGTGCATGGGGTCGCTATGAGTCGGAACTGACTCGATGGCACCTAACAACAACAACAACAACACTGTCACAAGTGCAGACTGATGAATGCCAACCCAATGTAGTTCACCTCTGAGGTAATAGCACCAATGAAGTGTTCAGTAATCTCCTCTAACTCAATTCTTGCCGTAATAAACTGATGTTTTATTCTCCCTTAAATGTTGCTTTTCCTGTTTTTCCTCTCTCCTGTAATGTTAAGGGCATCAACTTCTGCACCATCTAGAGCAATTGTTCTCAACTGGGGCTATTTTACCCCCTAGGGGACAATTGGTAATGTCTGAATGCATTTAGAGTTCTCACAGTTGAGACGTAGAGTGCTGGAATGTAATGGGTAGAGGTCAGGGATGCTCTTAAACATGTGCACAGGACAGGTCCCCACTGCGATGGTTAAGATTGTGTGTCACCTGGGCTGGGCCATGATACTCAGTGTTTTGGCAGTCCTGTGATGTTGTGGTCACTTCCCTGTTGAGATTTCATATGTGATCACCGCAATGATGGGATCTGCTGTGAGTAGCCAATCAGTTGAAGGGGAGTTTTCTTGGGCATGTGGCCTGCATGGTGTGTGGGCTGACATTCTGGCAGGGTTTGGGGACTTCTACTCATTCTGGATCCTGCACCTGGCATCTGTTCGCCTGAACTTCAGTTCTTGGGACTTGAGCTAGCAGCTTACCTGCGGTCTTGCCTGCTGATTTTGAGACTCTTCTTCCTCAGTAGTGCTCTACTTATCTGGGGCCTCTTCCCTTTCCATATAAAATTAATGATTAGTTTTTCCACTTCGTTAAAGAATGCTGTTGGTATTTGTATTGAGAGTGCATTGTATTTGTAGATTGCTTTGGATAGAATTGACATTTTCACAATGTTGAGTCTACCTATCCATGAGCATGGTATGTTTTTACATTTATGTAGATCTCTTTTGGTTTGTTGGCCTGTGAGCAACAGCCCTGCTCTCCAACCTGTCAATCTTGGTTTTGCCAGCCCCTGCAGCTACCTGAATCAGGAGAAGCCTCTATCCTGACCCGTGGACTTGGCAGGCTACAGCGTCTACAACCTCGTTAGCCATTTCCTTGATATAAATCTCTCTTTTTTTTTCTCTCTCTCTATATATTTATACACTTTATTGGTTTTGCTTCTCTACAGAACCCTGCCTAAAATATTTGGTACTGAGAGTGGTTCTAGAGAAACACAATTGTAAGGATGAATTTTCTAAATTTGTTCTCAAGTCTGGTTACTCTTAGCGATGTTGATGACTCCACTTCCAGTAGTAAAGAGAGCACTGCTAATTCATGGCAAGAGGTAGCAATTCAAATATGTAAAATATCACCAACAATGGATCAGGTATTGGTGAATGGCGAGGCTCTGGATGATTGCATGAATGATATGTTTCTACAATTTTTTCATAATGAGAAGCATAAGGAAGCTGGTTGTTTGGTCCTACTTTTGCTAGACAAACTGGTGAAAGAAAGAAATGAGCTCAGGGCTTCAGAGTCAAAGCTCAAGTGCTTTATAAACAACCTCAAAATTTCCACTTGTCCCTTGAAAGAAAGTCCTATTTCTTGTAGTAACACAGCTGATATTACCAAAAACCAAATGCACAGTCATATTGTAAGAGTGGCTGAATTACAATGCCAAAACAACTGCCAACCTTAAGAGGTGCCTGAAGTTAAAGCGATGGCATTGATTGGGAAGAAATTGGATCCTGATCTCTGGAATGGGGACATATGGACAGATAATCAGGAAGCTAGAGACACTGAGCCCCTAAATTCTGCTGAACCATTCCTTCCAACAAAACCACTAGTCCCTCTACTCCCATCTAATGAGATTAACCTAGCTGCATCTAAAGCGCCTTTGTCTGAGTCATTGCCTGGGACATTGCCTAAGGCAGAAGCTTTACAAGACAATGTTGAATGTTCTCAAACATTTCTCCACCAATTTTGGCTTCTAGAACTACAACTAGACTAAAGTCCCAGCGAACTCCAAAAGGTGAAGTGCAACGTATGACCCAGGAGGAAGTTTGTGACACTCCAGAAGAACTGCTTGACTTTTCTAATATGTGCAAACTGAAACATGGGGAATATGTGTGGGAATGCCTGTTAAGGGTGTGGGATAATGGTGCAAAGAACATAAAGATGAATCAGTCTGATTTTATTGATATGCACTCACTGAGCACAGATTCTTCATTCATTGTTTCAGCTTGAGAAGTTAGGAAAGGATCTAATAGTTTATTTGGTTGGGTGGCTGAAGCATGGATACACGGTGGCCTACACTAAATCAGGCTGAAGTACCAGAACTGCCTTCATACAATCATAGAAAGAAGGTTTCCAAAGGCTTAGGGAAATCAGCCTGCAAGAGTGGATTTATCAGTTAGATCCACAGACCCACACATACAGTGCCCAGAAGACACACCTCATACCACAACTGTGAGAAACAAATTTGTGAAGGCAACCCCAACATCCTTGAAGACTGCAGTGATTGTTATTTTATGTAAGTCAGATATGAGTGGTGGTAGGGGCCAAGTGGCGGCAGTCAATCAACAAAGAAAAGGTAGGCATAGTTACTATAACGGAAAACAGTGTCGAAGCTGTAATAAGGATGGTCTGACTTGTAGGGACTTATGCTGCTGCCTACTTAGTCATTGTGTTCCTAGGAGTGAGGTAAATATGAAATCTACTAAATATTTGATCTGTACCAGTGGATGAATTCTAGGTCAAGTGAACAGCATTCTAACTCAAATCACCAGAATAGAAAGTCATGACTTCTCAATCAGTTCCCAGACTTGAGTGAGTTTACAGACCCACAACCCCTTGATCAAAGGGGAGGCCGGGTCCCGCTGAGGAAGGGCTCCAATATGCAGTCAAAAACTTGTACTGTTAATGTTTCTCCCAACCTTTACCAAAGGGATCTATGGCCTTTTATGAGAATGACTATTGATTGGGGAAAAGGAAATAATCAGACTTTTCAGAGATTACTGAATACTGGCTATGAATTGACAATAATTCCTGGATATTCAAAATGTCACTATGGCCCATCAGTCAGAGTGGGTGCATATGGGGGTCAGGTTATTAATGGAGTCTTAGCTCACGTCCATCTCACAGTAGGTCTAATGGGTCCCTGAACCCATCCTGTAGTGATTTCCCCAGTTCCAGAATATATAATTGGAATAGATATACTCAGCAATTAGCTTAACCACCATGTTGGATTCTTGACAGATGGAGTAAGGGCTATTATGGTAGGAAAAGCCAAGTGGAAGCCATTAAAACTGCTTCTACCTAGGAAAATAGTAAACCAAAAGCAATATCACGTTCCAGGAGGAATTGCAGAGATTACTGCCACCATTAAGGACTTGAAGGATGCGGGGTTGTTGATTCCCACCATATCCTCACTCAACTCCCCTATTTGGTCTGTGGGAAAAAAAAAACAGATGGATCTTGGAGAATGACAGTGGATTATCAAAAACTTAGCCAGGTGATGGCTCCAATTTCAGCTGCAGTTCCAACATAGTTTCATTGCTTGAGCAAATTAATACATCTCCTGGTACCTGGTGTGTAGCTATTGATCTGGCTAGTGATTTTTTCTCCATACCTGTTTTTAAGGACCATCAGAAGCAGTTTGCCTTTAGCTGGCAAGGCCAGCAGTACATATTCAGTTGACTACCTCACAGCTACATCAAGTCTCCAGCCCTACTTCATAATTTAGTCCACAGGGACTTTGATCAACTTTCCCTTCCACAAGACTTCACACTGGTCCATTACATTGATGGTATTATGCTGATTGGACTCGGTAAGGAAGACGTGTCAATGACTCTGGACTTACTGATAAAACATTTGTGTGCAACAATGTGGGAAATTAATCCCACAAAAATTCAGGCACCTTCCACCTCAGTGAAATTACTAGGGGTCCAGTGGTGTGGGGAATATCAAGACATTCCTTCGAAAGTGAAGGATAAGTTATTGCATGTGGCTTCTCCCAAAACTAAAAAGAAGGCACAACACCTAGTGGGCCTCTTTGAATTTTGGAGTAGCATATTCCTCATTTGGATATGTTACTCCAGCCTATTTATAAGTGACTTGAAGAGCTGCTAGTTTTTAGTGGTACCCAGAACAAAAGAAGGCTCTACAACAGGCTGTGGTCAATGGTTTGGTTGGATGGTCAGGAGCTTGGAAGAAACATGATTGGAAAATTGGACACAAGCTTTTATGGGGAAGAGGTATGTGGATAGATCTCTCTGAATGGGCCAAAGAAGTAAAGATATTTGTGTCTCATGTGTCACAAAGGGTGAGCTCAGCAGAGGAAGATTTTAACAATCAAGTGATTAGGATGACTCATTCTGTGGGAACTAGTCATTCTGTTTCCCCAGCTACTCCTGTCATTGCTCAAGTGGCTCAAGGACAAAGTGGTCATGGTGGCAAGGATGGAGGTTATGCATGGGTCCAGCAGCATGAACTTCCACTCACCAAGGCGGACTTGGCTAGAGCCACTGCTAAGCGCACAATCTACCAGCAGCAGATACCAACACTGAGTCCCTGATATGGCACCATCCCAAGGCGATCAGCCAGCAACCTGGTGGCAATTTAATTACACTGGAGTACTTCCATCATGGAAAGGGCAGTGTTTTGTTCTTAACGGGATAGACACTTACTCGGGACATGGGTTTGCCTTCCCTGCATGCAGTGCTTCTGCCAAAACTATTATCTGTGGACTTAAAGAATACCTTATCGACTGTCATGGTATCCTGCACAGCATTGCCTCTGATCAAGGGACTCACTTCACAGCAAATGAAATGCAGCAGTTGGCCCGTACTCATGGAATTGACTGGTCTTACCATGTTTTCCATCATTCTGAAGCAGCTGGCTTGATAGAATGATGGAATGGCCTCCTAAAGACACAGTTACACCACCAGCTAGGTGTCAATACATTACAGGGACGGGACAATGTTCTCCAGGAGGCTGTATTGCTCTAAACCAGGATCCAATATGTGGTGCTGTATCTCCCATGACCTGTATTCACGGGTCCAGGAATTAACGTGTGGAAATAGGAGTGGCACCACTCACTATTACCCCTAGTGACCTACTCACAAGATTTTTGCTTCCTGTCCCTGAGACCTTATGCTCTGCAGGTCTAGAGGTCTTAGTTCCAAAGGGAGGAATTCTCCCACCTGGAGACACATCACTGATTCCATTGAGCTGGAAACTAAGAATGCCATCTGTCTACTTTGGGCTCCTTATTCCTCTGGATCAACAGGCAAAGAAGGGAGTTACCATACTGGCTATTGTGATTGGTCCTGATTATCAAGAGGAAATCAGGTTGATATCACATAAGGGAGGTAATAATGTTACCGGAGAATGGCCTTGGTTCTCGTCTTTGGTGTAGGAAAGAATTCAAACACTGAGACAAATAGTGGCAAGTAAACAGAGGTTTATTAGCAAGCAGAGGGTTAGTAGTAAAAGTACACTTGACTAGGAAGCTTCAAGTGGGCTACTCAGGTAGAGAAAGAATCTGAGTGACCTGATAGTCCTTTTCTTAGGCTTTTATATCCTTCTTGTCTCGTATCTGTCTCTGTTAACATTTAAAAGCCAGGACAGGACCCCCTATGAAGGCTATTTCTTTGGCTTAAGGTTTAATTACCAAGTTAGGGATCTTATCAAGTTATGGACTTTATCAAGTTAAGGACTTTATCAAATCAAAGACCCCTGTAAAGATCATTTCCTTGGTTTGAAGTTTAACTGTGTAACGGCCATCTTACTGAGGAATGTCACCACCCCTGTCTCTTCCTTTGTAGGGACTGTCTTATTGAGGATTGTGAGCGCCCCTGTCTCTTCCTTTGTAGGGATTGTCTTATTGAAGATTGTCACGACCCCCTGCCCCTTCCTCTTCCTGAGTGAAAGCTCTCCCCCTCCCCCTTACAATAAGAGTATCATGGATTGAATAATGTCCCCCCAGAAATGTGTGTGTTAACTTGGTTAGGCCCCGATTCCCAGTATTATGTGGTCATCCTCCATTTTGTGATTGTAGTTTTATGTCAATAGGATTAGGGTAGGATTGTAATACCACCCTTAATCAGGTCACCTCCCTGAACCAAAGTAAAGGGAGTTTCCCTGGGTTGTGGCCTGCACCACTTTTTTAAGAGATAAAAGGAAATAGAAGCAAATGGAGAGTGGGTGACCTCATACCACCAAGAAAGCAGCACCAGGAGCAGAGTGCATCCTTTGGACCCAGGGTTCTTGAGCCTGAGAAGCTCTTCGACCAGGGGAAGATTGAGGGCAAAGACCTTGCAGAGCTGACAGAGAGAGAAAACCTTCCCCTGGAGCTGATGCCCTGAATTTAGACTTTTAGCCTACTTTACTGTGAGGAAATAAATTACTCTTAGTTAAAGTCATCCACTTGTGGTATTTCTGTTATAGCAGCACTGGATGACTAAGACAAAAAGTATGTCTGCAATGCAGGCGATCCCTTAGGATATTTGTTAGGACGACCATGCCCTGTTTTTAAAACTACAGCACTTAGTAGTTTTAAGAACAGGGTACTACCATGCCCTATTTGGAAAACTACAGCAATCCAGTTCTGACATGATTACTAATGACCCAGGCTCTTCAGGAATGAAGGTTTGGGTCACCCCACCAGGCAAAGAACCATGACTAGCTGAGGTGCTTGCTGAGGGCAAAGGGAATACGGAATGGGCGGTGGAAAATGGTAGTTCAAAATACCAGTTATGGCCATGTGATCAGTTGCAGAAATGATGACCATAACTGTTATGAGTATTTCTGTTTTTTGTGTGTGCATCAGATATTTTTGTTTTCTTATAAAATATAAGATGTAAACAGGTGTAGTGCTTTTTTGGTTGTATGTGTGTTCATTATATCATGTGTATCATGTTAAGCATAAGTTTCATGTTATAATTTTCTTTATTCAGAGATTATGTATGGTTTAAGGAGATGTGTACAGGTGCCAAGTTGAGAAGGGGTGCACTGTGATGGCTAACATTGTGCTTCAACTTGGGTAGGCCATGATTCTCAGTGTTTCAGCAGTCACTCAATGTTGTCATCACTTCCCTACTGAGATTTGCTATGTGATCACCCCCATGATGGGATTTGCTGTGAGTAGCCAATCAGTTGAAGGGGAGTTTCCTTGGCCGTGTGGCCTGTATGGAATGTGGGCAGACATTCTGGAAGCCTGCAGGGGTTTTCACTCGTTCTGGATCCTGCACCTAGCTCTTATTCATCTGACCTCTAGTTCTTGGGACTTGAGTTAGCAGCTTACCTGCAATCTTGCCTGTTGATCTTGGAATTCATCAAACTTTGCAGCCTGTGAGCAACAGCCCTGCTGTCCATCCTACTGATCTTGGGTTCACCAGTCCCTGCAGCTAAATGAGTCAGGCGAAACCTCTATCCCTACCCATTCACATGGAATATTACACCCTCTAAAACCTTGTGAGTCACTTCCTTGATATAAATCTCTCTCTGTGTATGTATTTATACTTTGTCTTGGTTTTCCTTCTCTAGAGAACCTGGCCTAAGAAACTCACTGACGAATTATTCAGCCCAAGATGTCAGTAGTGCTGAGGTTGAGAAACCCTGGTCTAGACTGTTGAGGAATAATATTAAAAATATTATCTAAAACATCCCAGCCATTTTCTATTATTTTATCATGGTATTGAAAATATTATCTAAAATAAATCTTGCAGTCTCTCTCCATTTATTCAGTGCTTCTTCCTTTTTTTTTTCATATCGCTTTCCACAATTCAAATGTTTTTATTGGTTCTCTTGTTTGTTTTATTTCCTCCCCACTGGAATGTAAACTATATAAGGACAGGAAGTATTTTTTCTTCACTACTTTGTCCCCAGCACTTTAAACATAGGAGGTTCTCAACAAACATTCCTTCTAAAAAATGAATGTACCAGTAAATCTGGAAGCCTACGATTGAAAGAGTTTGAAAATAAATCAAATAGGACAGATATTCTCCCTACTCTAATTAAATGTTTACAAATACACTAATTTTTTCCAAATACTATTAGATGTCATCCCAATGATAAGTACGTTTTAGGTAACAAGTCTTACCAAATAAGTTCAGAACTCCTGGGGCCATTCTAATAAATCACTCAGTATGATAGAACAGAGAGCAGCAGGGTGCTCTCCTTACCTACTTGTTTCCTGTACAGTTATGGAAAGGAGGTCATTATGGAGGAGACTAGAAAAGCAATATACAATATTGCTTTATAAAATATTTATGGACCTGGGGCACTGCCTGACTCCTATGTCATTGGGGATGCCACATATTCAACACAATCTAAGCTTCCTCTGACCAAATATCTCTGTCTTTGTAGTACAAGACCCTCTAAAACTGGATTGGGGTGACGATGGTACAATTCAGTAAATTTACTTAAACCATTGGATTACAACAATGGGTTGATTTCATACATCAATAAAGCCGTTAAAAATAAATTTTCAGAAACATTTCCATAGATTTATTCAAGGTAAGTTGAAAATATTTACTTTTGTTTACAACAGCTTCTAGTACACATCGATATGATTATTCTTATTACTCAGAATTGAAATCTTTTTTTTTTTTTTATACCTCTGTGGTCTCCTCCTCACTTGGTACATAAAAAAAATAGCAGATAATAGATACACATTTGATTAACCTTCATCGATCAAAGTAAATTGAAGCCATATTGAACAAGTCTTTTCTCACTAATGAATTATGATTTTTCAGTAAGTTGTATCTTCTGGTGGCATAGGCTAAGTGCTATGGCTGCTAAGCAAATGGTCGGCCGTTCAAGTCTGCCAGACGCTCCTCGGAAACCCTATGGGGCATTGCATAGGGTCGCTATGAGTCGGAAAAGACTCGATAGCACTATTTTGTGTGTGTGTGTGTCTTCTGAGTTTTGTTTTGGCCCTAAAGTCTCCAGTTATTTTCATGGCTCCCTTAATACCCCTTATTTATCAACTCTCTTAGTTTTGATTCCCACAGAAGATGACACTGAGACGAGGATTCAAGTGCAAGAAATTTACTTGAAGGAGCAAGGAACATGGATGAGAGAGAGGAGAAGTGCAAAAGGGAAGAAAATACATTCAACAAAGCTTGCATTAAGTCAGCTACCACAGTGAATGAGTTTTCATCCTGGGAAATTTTTTTGGAAAATGTACAAGACAGACATCTTGGAATTACCCCCAAGTAAACCACTGTATCCCACACTTCTCAATGAAGGCTTCCCCTGGAGATACATAATTCTGGGTAATTTCTGCCACCATGCATCTGACAAAGTAGGTTCCAGCTGGTGCTGTCCTTTGGCAGTCAGACTGGTGTGCAATAAAGATGGTGAGATGATCCCAGGGAATGTAGGTGGGGCATTGATTGACATCATCTACTACTCCACAGTTCATGGGACAGACTCAATTCTACCAATAATTTCAAAAAATGAAGCTCTGAATGTACTCCACAAGTGTGTAACTACCATTCCTGATGACACCTCCAGAGAGTTCCAGAAAATAAACCATGTGAGGGAACAACTCATTTCATTGTATTGCTTACAACATCTTTTAGGGTCTTGCTGAATATACCTTAAAACTGCAATGAGATATAAAAGTAAAATAAAATGAGGAAAGGGAGAAAGTAAAGAAGAAGAAAGAAAGAGAAAACAAAGGAAGAAAAGAAGCAAGGGCCACAAACAGTGAATCAAAATCTCGTGTTATCAAAGGCAATAATTACTATGAATCATCTGAAAAAAATCTATCAAATCTAAATTCCCACCCTTGAACTTGAAAACCACATCATTGTTCTTATACAAAGTAGGATAGCAAAGTTAGGAGTATTAACTCAGTGATGGTTTGCCAGGTTGAACTCATCTCAATCTCAGACTCGTCCTCTGAAAAATGGGGTGAATGAAAATATACCTCAAAGAAATATTTTCATGGCAAGATAAAATCATACATGTAAAGCAATAAGCACAGTCCAGATGTCACAAGCAGTTGGTTATGCCTGTTGTATGATTTTAATTTTATTTCTTTCACGGAAAAACATACACATAACCAAATGAAGATGAAAAGCATCCATGTTTGAGAGATTAACCTTTGGGGAAACCACACCTACACTGAACAAGATTAATGCAGCAAATCTAAGTCTGGAATTTTCAGGAATGGTTCTAGGAAAGCTGGCTAAAGAAAGAACTTTATGGACAGCATATAGGAAAAAAGAGTCAAAAGGATTTACTTAGGAAAGGTTGAGGAAAAATGGTAAAATAACAAATAGAAAGCAAATCATAGTTGCTTTGGGATTGGAAGAAATGATGCATGTCTTTTGAGGAAGAAAAAAGAATCAGGATATTTAAATTCATGACATTTGGTTTGGGGACCATAAAGTCCATTTAGCCCTGAGGCCAGTGGCTATCATCATGCACAAGAGGCTGCCCTACAAAGAAGCCTTCTCAGGAATCCCTTCATATCCTTATTCCTTAGGCTGTATATGAAGGGATTCAGCATAGGTGTGACCACAGTGTACATCACTGAGGCAATAGAGATTCTCTGGGAAGCATGGATCACAGTAGAACTGAGGAAGACCCCAAGGCCTGTTCCATAGAACAAGGAGATCACAGAGAGGTGAGACCCACAAGTGGAAAATGCCTTATACCTGGCCCCAACAGAGGATATCCTCATCAAATTGGAGACAATCTGAGAATAAGAGAAGAGGGTCCCTGAGAGGGGAAACACAACTAGCAGAACAGTCAACACACACAAACAGATGTTATTGATGAGTGTATCTGAGCAGGCCAATTTGATAATCTGAGCCAGTTCACAGAAGAAATGAGGAATTTCAGTGCCTATACAGAAGTTCAACCGTGTTATCAGTAGAATATGAAGCAGAGAGGCCCAGAAAATGATGACCCAAGACATCAAAACCAACAAGACACAGAGCCAGGGCTTCATGATGACTGTATAGGCAGAGGGTGACAGATGGCCACAAACCGGTCATAAGCCATCAAGGATAGGATAAAATTGTCCAGTCCAGCAAATATCATGAAGAAATACACCTGAGTGAGGCATCCTATATAGGAAATTACTTTACTCTGTGTCTGAATGTTTACCAACATCTTTGGGACTGTGGTGGTGATGAAACAGATGTCAACAAAAGACAGGTTGGAAAGGAAGAAGTACATGGGGGTGTGGAGGTGGGGGTCAGAGCTGACGGCCAGAATGATGAACAGGTTCCCAAGGACAGTGACCAGGTACATGGACAGGAAGAGTCCAAAGAAGAGGGGCTGAAGTTCAGAATCCTCTGAAAGGCCCAGCAAGAAGAATTCTGAAAATTTTGTTTGATTTTCTGCTTCCATGTAGGTAGTGTGTAGGCTGGAGAAGGTAAAAAGCAACATTCAGTGAACAGTCAACTAGCATCTCAGCTAGTCATCACCTTTACAATACCACCTATATTTTGTTATTGAGTCCTTCCAATGATAGTGACTCTCTCAGTCACAGGTAGCACTTTTCTATTTTAAATGTGTATAATTATTTAGACACTTTAGCAAAAATCTCTCTCTTTTTGGCTTCTGTTCGCTGGTTCTAATTTTCCTACCTGTATCTATATACATAAACCAATTTCTTCTTTCACATGACTCTTCCAAGCTAATTGAAAACACTTTATGTGACTCTCAAGTATGTACTTTTCCATGACAATCCCCATACCTCCTTCATTCTGGTAGCTCTATGTCAGTGAATAAAGGTCATCTGAGTTGAAATCCATATCTTAAATGTGACCTGTCACATCCTACTGATTTGATAGTTAACTCTTCATGTCTTATTTTTTCTTTTATAAAAATCTAGTTAATACTATTACCTTCTCTGTGAGGTTTAGAAATGAATGGTTTTGTGAATAGGAGGATCTCAATTAATAATATCAAATTAAATAAAAAAAAAAGCATTGCCGTAAAGTCAATTCCAACACAAATCAACCCAATATGACAGAGTACAACTTCCCCATAGGGTTTCCAAGGCTCTTATCTTTAGGGACGGAGGCTGCCACATCTTCCTCCCACAGAGTGGCTGGTGGGTTCCAACTGCCTAACTTTGAATTAGCGGCTTAGCACTTAACCACTGTGATAACAGGACTCCCAATTAATAATAACTATTATTATTATTAATCCATTCCTTTTATGGGAAACCTTGGTGTCATAATGGCTAACAGCTATGACTGTCAACCAAAAGCCCGACAGTTTGAATCTACCAGGCGCTCCTTGGAAACTCTATAGGGCAGTTCTACTCTAGGTCTCTATGAGTCAGAATCGACTTGACAGCAATGGGTTTTTGGGTTTGGGGTTCCTTTTATGACAATTATTTTAGATATATAATTCTCTCAAGCTACAGTATAAAGCTGTGATTTCAAAAATGAGTGTTTGAATCATACCTCCTGAAATAGAATTTTGGCTCTACCAACTTACTACCTATGTGACCATGAGAAAGTTACTTAATCACTCAGCTGGAAATACTCCCTTCTCTGATGACAGTAGTAAATATTCCCTACATAATGAGATTGTTGAGTGAATTAAATGAGATGATAAATGTCATTTTTCTAGAGTGGTGCCTGTGATATAGAGTAGGCACTTGATAATTGTGATTTTCTGTTTTTATCATCAAGATAAATCTGTCTTGCATGTCTATCACTTACCAATATCCCCTTTAAACTAGGGCAGCCATTAAGCAAGGGTGGAATTGTGGTCATTATAAACACAACAAGTCTGTTACCTCTTTTGGACTCCATGCAGCTCTTCCAATTAGTAAAGATACCTATGGCTCCCTATTGGAGAAACCACTGGTCAGATGGATTCTTCCAAGAAAAGGAAAGGCCATGTGGACTCTATAAGTAAGAGAAGGGAATAACAGCACACAACCATTAAAATCAAATACAGAGCATGTGTGTGCTCATGTGTACTTGCTCTTGAAAGAGGATGTGTTGTACTAAAATCAGTGTAATTTATGACAAAGTGTACAATGGATAGATTAGATTAAAATATTAAAAACTTCTATAGAGCAAATTATACCGAAGAAAACTAAAAGTCAAACTTAAGATTTGAAAATAAATGTTTACATTTTCCAAAAAAGAAAAATAGTATTATTCATGCATAAAGAATGGAAGTTAATTAAAAAGAGAAAAAAATCACTGAGGACATGTAATTTAGTCTGGGCAGATGAGAAGGAAAGGCTTCTCTGAAATAGGATTATTTGGCTGACAGAAGAAGAGTAGGTAATTGTCATTCAGAGGAAGCAAGGAAAGGACAAGCACAATAGGTTGAGATAACCCACCCAAAAATCAAACCCACTGCCATCGAGTCGATTCCAACTCATAGCATAGTGGTTAAGTGCTACAGCTGCTAACCAAGAGCTCGGCAGTTCAAATCTGCCAGGTGCTCCTTGGAAACTCTATCGGGCAGTTCTACTCTGTCCTGTAGGGTCGCTATGAGTTGGAATGGACTCGACACCAGTGGGTTGAGATAACAGAAAGCTTAATTCCCTGTGGGGCGGTGACCTTGGAAGGAATTTAAGAGATCAGTGAGATAGAGAGCTGAGGATGAAGGGTAGGAAGGACAGAGCTTGTGAGGCCCACAAATAGAGCATTCAGTACTATTCCCTGATGTGACTCTTACATGGGTAATTTTATATTTACTTGTGTGTCACAGATTGTGACTTTGTTTTCCTACCATTGCCTTAATATATAGAATGGCTGTTTTAAAACCACAGTGAACAGTATAATCTACATTAAAACACTAAAATATTTGTGATAAATTCATGAATAAACCAAGGCAATCAATCCCACTTTAGTCATTCTCCTGCATCATTTAAAATGACAAAATGAAATGGGTCTGAGTACTAAACCTCAAAGTAATTATAGTATGTATAGACAATACTGAGGACACTAAGAAGAAATAGCATACAAATAGAACTTTTAAGTGCTATCAGTAAGTTGGCAGGGTATTAAAGAAATATTTAGAAACCAGTAATTTTTCATGTAAGCAAAAATAGTTAGGGAATATATAGAAAAACCCAAACATAGTAGGAACAAAATAGACAATACCTCCCTTATAATATATTTTCTTTGAGTAGGTAATGGATACATTACTGGATGGAGGAAATCTAACACTAATCTATAATTTATAGAAGAGAGCGAAGTCATGTTTGAGGAGGGAAATAAGGTAAAGTGTCATAGCTGGTTGAGAGATTCTCCAGAAAATTATACATTCAAGAAATGGCCATTTCCAACTCTTCTTGGAGAGAGGGTCTAGGTTCCAGAAAGACAAAGAAGAAACATGAGAGCTGGAAAAGACTGGCCGCAGTGGAAATTTAAGTGTGTTCAAAGTACAGGGAGTTCACATTTCCTAAGCAAGTATTGAAGATTTCAGTATCCTTACCAGAGAGATGAGGCCCAGTACATGCTTTTATTCCTCTTTTTCTTTTTACTCCACCAGCCCTGAAGGGGACACACTAACTCTTTCTGATGGTGTCACTGAAGCAGTTTCTCTTCTCTATGGTCTGACTCTGAGAACCCCAATTTGGTTTTCACCAAGGCTGGGATCAAATATTTACAGGATGAGGGGCAATGAGGACATGTTTAAAGTTTCCTGAGTCTCCTGGGTTGGATCTCAGAGCTCTTCATTAAATAAATTGCTCTATTATCCTTTCACTCTCTAAACAATTCACCTTCCATGAGTACAAAAAAATTGCCTTCAAGTCGATTCAGACTCTTAGCGAACTTATAGGACAGAATGGTATTGCCTCAGAGGGTTTCCAGGAGCAGCTGGTGGATGCAACCTTTGGGCTAACATCCAATCTCAAAAAAGATAAAACAAAAAATTTTCTGCCAATTTTGTCTCTTTGTAGACACAATGGAGGCTTGTGGGGGCCGGAGGGGAGGGGTCTGTGATTTATTTCCTCCAAGGAGAAATTCTTCTGTCTTTAGTTTCATTTTAAAGTAACAAGCTGTCTCTTAAGGAAAGTTAATTGCTACAAGGACCCAAACCTAGGAACCATCTTTCTTAGAGTGAAATCCCACCTTGGGAAGTGCTTGCCTTAAAGAATATTTGGTGATTTTATGGGACACTTGGTGTACTCAGTGTTATGTAGGCAAGCAGGTTCCATTTGAAGAAAAGTAAGCTGGTTGATACTTTTAATGCTGTTAAAGAACTAATAATAAAAGAAGGGCTGAAAAATATCCCCTGACATGCACTTAGTAACATGAAAACTTTGTTCATCTTAGAGAGGGCTCCATTTATTTCCTGGCTCTGTAAATAAAGTGGCAGGGTGAGAAATAATTCAGGTGGGCTGGTTGAAGAGTGATTGAGAATTGAAGAAATGTAGGTGGCAGGTATAGACCTATTTTGTAAAAGTTTGTCAGGAAAGGGAAGGAGAGAGATAAAACATAGCCTAAAGTGAATTTGGAGTATGGGAGAATTAAAAAAAAAAAAAGTAATAGTATGGGAAAGTGTTTAATTTTAAAGATGACCATATATAGTGCAATATTTCAATACATAGGCAGTTATGACTACATAATTTTCAAGATGTTGTATACACTGAAGAAGCCCTGGTGGTACAGCAGTTAGGCATCAACTGCTAACCAAAACTTTGGTGATTTGAACCCATCAGCTGCTCTGCAGAAGAAAAATATGACAGTCTGCTTCTGTAAAGATTACAGCCTTGGACACCCTATGGGGCAGTTCTATTCTGACCTAGAGGGTCACTATCAGTTGGAATCCATTTGATGTCAACGAGTTTGGATTTGATTTAGCATAACCCAAACCCAGTGCCGTCGACACTGTAAAATAATGACAATCATAGTGTTCTATATCCCCAAAGTGCAGAAGACGTGGGTCCAGAGATCAAAGGGTGGAAGTATAAATGGCCCAACATGACATCGCTCCCAGTGACCCACTTGGGGAATTTGTACTTCAGATTTCCTCAACTCTGGCCCCAACTCATAAAGAGAGTTCTTCTTCCATTTTATATTGCCACCAGAAATATCTACACATCCTCACCAACTCTGTTATTTTGTCTTTTTTTATTATTTCTATCATTATTAACCCCCACCCCCAAGCATCTGTCAATTTGTCATATTGTGGAGGCTTACCTGTTGCTGTGATGCTAGAAGTTATACCGCCAGTTTTCAAATACCAATGGCAGACAAGTTTCAGCTGAGCTTCCAAACTAGGGGATACTAATAAGAAAGTCCCAACAGTCTACTTCTGAAAAGAATTAGCCACTGAAAACCTTTTGAATAGCAGTGGAACATTGATACAGTGCCAGAAGTTGAGTCCTTCAGGTTGGAAGGCACTCAAAAGACAACAGGGGAAGGGATACCTCCTCAAAGTAGAGTCGACATTAATGACGTAGATGGAGTCAAGCTTTCGGGACCTTCATTTGCTGATATGGCACCACTCAAAATGAGAAGAAACAGCTGCAAACATCCATTAATAATTGGAACCTGGAACATTCAAAAGTACAAATCAAGGAAAACTGGAAATCGTCAAAAAAGAAATGGAATGCGTAAACATCAATATACTAAGCATTTTTTTTTTTTTTTTTGCATTAGCAAGCTGAAAAGGACTGGTATTGGCCATTTTGAACTGGATAGTCATATGGTCTACTATGCTGGGAATGACAACTTGAAGAGGAATGGCATTGCATTCACTGAAGTACAATGCTGTCAGTGATAGAATAATATCCATAGCCTACAAGAAAGACCAGTTAATGTGACTATTATTCAAATTTATGCACCAACCACTAAGGCCAAAGATGAAGAAACTGAAGATTTTTACCAACTTCTGCAGTCTGAAGTTGATCAAACATGCAATCAGGATGCATTGATAATACTGGTAATTGGAATGCGAAGGATGGAAACAAAGAAGAAGAACTGGTGGCTGGAAAATATGGCCTTGGTGATAGAAACAACGCCAGAGATCACATGATAGACTTTTGCAAGACCAACAACTTCTTTATTGCAAATATCTTCTTTTCACCAATGTAAATGGAGACTATACTCATGGACCTCACCAGATGGAACACACAGGAATCAAATAAACTACATCTGTGGAAAAACTCAACGGGAAAGCTCAATATCATCAGTCAGAACAAGGCCAGGGGCCGACTGTGGAACAGACCATCAGTTGCTCATATACAAGTTCAGGTTGAAACTGAAGAAAATTAGAATAAGTCCATGAGAGCGAAAGTATGACCTTGAGCATATCCCTCCTGAATTTCCAAACCATCTCAAGAACAGATTTGACTGAAGACCAGACAAATTGTGGAACACCATCAAAGACATCACATATGAAAAAAGCAACAGGTTGTTAAAAAGACAGAAAACAAAGAAAAGACCAAAAAGGATGTCAGAACAGACTCCGAAACCTGCTTCTGAACGTTGAGTAGCTAAAGAG
The DNA here is from genome assembly GCF_030014295.1 of Loxodonta africana. Taxonomy (NCBI): domain Eukaryota; kingdom Metazoa; phylum Chordata; class Mammalia; order Proboscidea; family Elephantidae; genus Loxodonta; species Loxodonta africana. The sequence goes on from NC_087344.1 coordinate 21,133,374, forward strand.
AAAGAGAGAAATGACTAAGAGCTGAATAGAGGATATCAAAGGGCAGCTTGAGAAGTCAAAGTAAAGTATTATAATGACTTGGGCAAAGACCTGGAGGTAGAAAACCAGAGGAACAACACGCTTAGCATTTCTGAAGCTGAAAGAACTGAAGAAAAAAAATTCAGGCCTTGAGTTGCAATGGTGAAGGATTCTATGGTGAAAATGTTGAACGATGCAGGAAGCATTAAAAAAAGATGGAAAGAATACACAGTGTCACTGTACCAAAAAGAATTGGTTGACATTCAACTATTTTACAAGGTAGCATATGGTCACCAACCAATGGTACTGAAGGAAGAAGTTCAAGCTGTATTAAAGGCTTTATTGAAAAACAAGGCTCCAGGAAATGACAGAATACCGATTAAGATGTTTCAGCAAGTGGATGCAACACTGGAAGCGCTCATTCGTCTATGCCAAGAAATTTCCAAGACAGCTCCCTGGCCAACTGAGTGGAAGAGATCCAGTTCATGCCTATTCCCAAGAAAGGTGATCCAAAAAATGAGGAAATTATTGAACAATATCATTAATATTACACACAAGTAAAAGTTTGCTGAAGATTATTCAAAAGCCGCTACAGCAGTGTATCAACTGGGAATTACCAGAAATTCAAGCTCCATTCAGAGGAGGAAGTAGAAACAAGGTATATCATTGCTGATGTCAGGTGAATCAGAAAGATGTCAGAGAATACCAGAAAGATGTTTACCTGTGTTTTACTGACTATGCAAAAGCATTCAACTCTGTGGATCATAACAAATTATGGATAACATTTCAAAGAATGGGAATTCCAGACAACTAAATTATGCTCATGAGGAACCTGTACATAGATTAAGAGGCAGTGGTTCAAACAGAGCAAGGGCATACTGCTCTGCTTAAAGTCAGGGAAGGTATGTGTCAGAGTTGTATCCTTTCATCATACTCACTCAATCTGTATGATGAAAAAGTAATCTGAGAAGCTGGAAGTATGAAGAAAAACAGGGCATCAAGACCGGAGGAAGACTCATGAAGAACCTGCAATATGCAAATGACATGACCTTGCTTGCTGAAAGTGAAAGGGACTTGAAGCACTTACTGACAAAGATCAAAGATCACAGCCTTCAGTATGGATTATACCTCAACATAAACCCAGTGCCGTTGAGTCGATTCCAACTCATAGTGAAGAAAACAAAAATCCTCACAACTGGACCAATAAGCAACATCATGATAAACAGAGAAAAGATGAAGTTGTCAAGGATTTCATTTTACTTGGATCCACAATCAACACCCATGGAAGCAGCAGTCAAGAAATCAAAAGTTGCATTGCATTGGACAAACCTATCACAAAAAAAAGAAAAAAGTACCCCTTTAAAGTGTTGAAAAATGAAGATGTTACCTTGAAGACTAAGGTACGCCTGACCCAAGCCATAGTTTTTTCACTCATCTTGTATGCATGCGAAAGCTGGAAAAACAAATCTGTCTTGGAAGAGGTACAACCAGAATGCTCTTTGGAAGCAAGGAGGGGAAGTTATGTATCACATACTTTGGACATGTTATCAGGAGAGATCAGTCACCGGAGAAGTACATTTTGCTTGGTAAAGTAGAGGGACAATGAAAAAGGGGAAGATCCTCAAAAAGATGGATTGACGCAGGGGCTGCAACAATGGGTTCAAGCATAAAAACGTTTGGAAAGATGGTGCAGGATCGGGCAGTGTTTTGTTCTGTTGTACATAGGGTTGCTATGAGTCGGAACTGACTCCATAGGACCTAACAACCTAACAACAACTTTATTATTAAAGTCATCCTCATGGAAGTGAAGTTGTATCTCAATGTGTTCTGATTTGAATGTCCTTAATGACTAATGATGTTGAGCATCTTTCATGTGTTTCATGCCCCTTTGTACATCTCTTTTAAAGAAATGTCTATTCACACCTTTTGCCCATTTTTATTAGGTTATTTGGGTATGGTTGTTAAATTGTAGGAGTTTCTTTTATGCCCTTTTATACCACCTTGTTCCCTTTTATACCATCCTGTTATATTGCACCATAACACTGCTGAACCAACATCTTGGGACAACCCTATGGTACAACCAGAAGCAAGCTAACTATGGAAGCAACAAGGATAGGTAAGACTGCCTGCGATGATAACTCATTGCTCAGGATTTTTTTACTTTGTTCATTTTTCTAAGCCAAATTTCCTACTTTGTTGTTGAGTCTGTCAGCTAGTAGATATTTATCCTATAACATTTATTTTCCCCTTAATTTTTGCCAAAAGGCAAGTGCAAAGATGTCATTTTCTGTAAATGTCTTTCAGGTCTAGTTGTTTCATAATGTTGTTTGAACTCTGTATTTCCTTACTATTTTTTTTTGTCTAGATATTCTAATCATTATTGAAATTCATGTATTGAAGTCTTCAACTATTATTGTAAAACATTCCATTTTTCCCTTCAATTCTGTCAGTGTTCGTTTCATATATTTTGCTGCTCTGTTTTTAGGTGCATATGTGTTTTTAATTGCTATATCTTCTTAATGAATTGACCCTTTTACCATTATTTAATGTCTGTCTTTGTCTCATGTAACAGTTTTTGACTTAGTCTGTTGTCATTGTTGTTAGGTGCCATCGACTCAGTTCCAACTCATAGTGACCCTGTGTACCATAGAACGGAACACTGCCCAGTCCTGTGCCATCCTTACAGTTGTTCTTAGGCTTGAGCCCACTGTTGTAACCACTGTGTCAATCTACCTTGTTGAGGGTCTTCCTCTTTTCTGCTGACCCTGTATTTTACCAAGCATGATGTCTTTCTCCAGGGACTGATCCTTCCTGACAACATGTCAAAAGTATGTAAGACACAGTCTCACCATCCTAGCTTCTAAGGGGGCATTCTGATTGTACTTCTTCCAGGACAGACTTGTTTGTTCTTTTGGTAGTCCATGATATATTCAATATTCTTGACCAACATCACAATTGAAAGGCATCGATTCTTCTTCAGTCTTCCTTATTCATTGTCCAGCTTTTCCATGCATATGATGTGATTGAAAATACCATGGCTTGGGTCAGGTGCACCTTAGTCTTCAAGGTGATATCTTTGCTTTTCAACACTTTAAAGAGGTCCTTTGCAGCAGATTTTCCCAATGCAATGTATCTTTTGATTTCTTGACTGCTGCTTCCATGGGTATTGATTGTGGACCCAAGTAAAATGAAATCCTTGACAACTTCTAACTCTTCTCTGCTTATCACGATGTGGCTTACTGGTCCAGCTGTGAGGATTTTTGCTTTCTTTATGCTGAGGTGTAATCCATACTGAAGGTTGCGGTCTTTGATCTTCATTAGTAAGTGCTCCAAGTCCTGTTCACTTTCAGCAAGCAAGGTTGTGTTATCTGCATAACACAGGTTGTTAATGAGCCTTCCTCCAAACCTGATGTCCTGTTCTTCTTCATATAGTTCAGCTTCTCAGATTATTTGCTCAGCATACAGATTGAATAGGTATGGTGAAAGGACACAACCGTGATACACACCTTTCCTGACTTTAAACCACTCAGTATCCCCTTGTTCTGTCTGAACACCTGCCTCTTGATCTATGTACAGGTTCCTTATGAGCACAATTAAGTGTTCTGGAATTTCCGTTCTTCAGAATGTTATCCATAATTTGTTATGATCCACACAGACAAATGCCTTTGCATACTCAATAAAACACAGGTAAATATCCTTCTGGTGTTCTCTGCTTTCAGATAGGATGCATTTGACATCAGCAAGGATATCCATGGTGACTTAGTCTAGTTTGTGTAATATTAATATAGCCACCACAGCTGTCTTTTGGTTACTATTTACATGGAACATTTTTTTCAACTTATTTGTGTTGTTGAATCTAAACTGAGTGTCATTTACAGCATGTTGTTGCATCGCTTTTTTGTCAGTTTGTTTTTGTTTTTATTTTTTGTGTTCTTTTATCCATTCTGTCTATCTCTGTGTTTATTGAAGATTTAATCCATTTACAAATTCAGATGAGACACAAAGGAGGGTATTAAATAATGATAAAAGGGTCAGTTATCAAGAAGATATAACAATTATAAACATACATGCACCTACCAACAAAGCCTCAGAATATATGAACAAAATACTGACAGAACTGAAGTGAAAAATAGTTCTACAACTGAAGTAGAGAAAATACATTTTCTTTAGTGTTTCAGTATCAAAATAAGAGAATGTATTTTCTTGTTTAGCTGTATAACCTGTGATTAAATCTTTAGCCTTTGAAAATTTGGATTACTTGCCCTGGAATCTGTGTTGCAATCGTTCCTTTGTAGAAAAACAAGTTCCTTTGTAGAAAAACAAGGTAATCGAGATTTTGTTGTTGATTAAACCAGGGGACAAGACAATGAGCAATACCATCAGAACCTGAGATAATTGACCAAAGTCTGGATCCATCTTGTGATCAAAACCAGGATGGCAATAAGAGACCTGCTAGATGTCAACAATAGGTGACTTTGACATAATGTCCACCTCAAAGAAGAATCAACATTCCTGGAAATCTCTAAACCCTGACCCTCTCCCTAAAAAACCATCCAGTCAGCCCTTTTGGGGCAGACAGAATTTGGGGAACCCTCTGTTTCTTGAACATGGTGTTCAATAAAGCCCTCTTGCTGCTTACCTCCTCCTGTCTCAGTATTGGCTTTGCAGCAGGCAGCTCAAACCTGCGATTTGTGGTAACACAACAGTATTTTCAGACATCAAAACGCCACTCTCAAAAATGGACAGTATATTGAGAGAGAAGATAAATAAGAAAATAGAGAATTTGAACAACAGTATACATATATCAGCAACGACTTGACAGCAACGGGTTTGGGGTTTTTTGCTTTATTTTATTTTTCCCATATCATTAAACTTTCATGTCAAAACTACTTGTACTTTCCATTTTAGAAATAATGCTTTAGTATAAAGAATGAGAAAGCTGTCTTAGACTAGAAACTGATGTAAATAAATTTTCTCAGTTAATTAATTGCCAACTTGTAAATCTCATCTCCTTTCCTGCCATTGCTGTGATATAAATTGTTACTTGTACTCATTCTACTTGTTAAATATCTATTTGTTTTGGCTGGAAGGCAGAGCATAAGATTACAGGCAAGCTGAACTCATGCTGTCCCATGGTTCATTCCTTTAATAAATTTTATTTGTTTAAATATCAAATTGGAGTGTTGGTCCAGTGAATTCACGAGGACAAATGTTGGGTTCAATAGAAATCAAAATATATTTGATCATTTTTAACAAGTTTCGCTGCTAATGGTGGTATATGTTGGGGAGGAAGGGTGATTCAGGCTCCCAAACTAGAAAAATTAGGTTATATCTTTAAAATGATAAAGGATGTTGATTTTTAAATGAGAGATAGCATTCAACATGGAATCACTAAGAAATGACAATTAATGAATATTCAAAGGACTAATGCTAAAATGATAAGTATTCAATAATATTCTGCTAATTCAAACAAATGCAATGTAATGAAAAAGAAAAGGTGCATAAGTATTATAATGTCAAAAACAAATTTGCCATTATTTGTAGATAAGCACTGGGAGGTGGAGAGCCCTTAGATCTCTGAAGATGCAGCCCTGTGTGAGTTCTTCATTGATCCATTTTAGCAAACCCCCTAGGGAAGTTGTTCCCAAAGTTCAGCTGTGCTTGATAAGATTCACCTACATGTGAGGAGTGTGCTTCTTAGTTCAGTAGGATACAGGAGACCAAATGGGCAGCTCCTGTCCAGAGGGAGAAAGGGACAGGAACTGGCTGAATGGACACAGGGAACCTGGAGTGGAAAGGGGAGGGTACTGTCACATGGTGGGTATTGCAACAAATGTCACAAAACAATGTGTATAAATTATTGTATGAGAAATTAACTTGAGATGTAAGCTTTCACCCAAAACACAATTAAAAAAAAAAAAAAATTAGCAGTTTAAATCCACCTAGTGGCACCACAGAAGAAAGACCTAACAATCTTCTCCTGTATATATTGTTGTTAGTTGTCATCTAGTCATTCCAAGTCAAGCCAAGAAATCTCTATGGAGCAGTTATACCCTATAACACTTGGGGTCACCATGCTTAGGCCCCACCTAAGACCAATTGAATCAGAATTTTGGGGGCTAATTCTAATGTTCACCTGGGGCTGAGAACCACTGGCCTAAAAGATCTGTACAAATCTCCTTTGTGATGGGAGAGGCCAAGAGCTGGGTTTGACTTAAGACGTCTATGAATTCTTCCTACCTGGGTTGACATTCACTTTTGCTCCACACCACCCATTTCCCCACGTGGATGACATTTTCCAGATTGCTATGTCCAATTGTCCACAAAACCTCTTACCCTTGGGATACCTGTTCCATGTCCCAACCATCCAGGGAAAAGTTACTGTTGAAGATCTCAGTTCAAGCATCATTCCCTCTATGGAAGTCTTTTCAAATTCTCGTTTCCAAGGGTACGATGAAAACATTCTCCTTTCTGTCCCTGAGGCCTCATCAACAAGTGTAGTTTTCCATCATCATACCTGTGACACTTATTGCCCCCTGTTCACAAGCCTGAAAATGTACACAAAAAACCATGGCCTGGCTGATGTCTTTAAAAAAAAAAAAGAATAGATAAGATTCAGCTGGAGGTTTACAAAAACACCAATTGCTGGGACCCACAACTGTGGGAATTTCAGACTCAGTAGATCTGGGGTGCAGGCCAAATATTTGCATTTCTAACAAGCTCCCAGGTGGTGCTGAATCTGCTTGTCCAGAGACCACACTTTCAGAACCACTGTTCTTGTCTGTGTCCCTGGTGCTTGGACCTAATAAAGGTTTTTTCTTCACTGTTTACTGCTTCCCCACAAAGCCCACCCTCACCAGGATACACTGGCTTTCAGATAGCATCATGGAAGCACTTGGGTGCCCTTGCTATTTCTGCTACAATGATTTTCCCCAGGAAGTACAGGGAGATACACCATGCAGACAATGCTGATCTCATTTCTCTCAAGGTCCAGTATACTTTTCTTTGGGGCCCTGGGAGGTAACTTAAAATTTCCAGGAATTCAGGGACTGAATTCTCAGAGTATGTTATCAAAGAAATTGTTCTATTGTCATTTTACTCTTAACACAATTCAGATCCCTTGGGGTAAAGAGAATAATAGAAAAAAAAAAAACTTTCTGCTAAGTCTGTCTCCCTGAGGGTAGCTGTGGAGACAGATGAATTTCTTTCTTCTAAATATTCCTTCTTTATCTATTATGTTCAAACACTTGCAGTCAACAAGTTCTACTGGAGATTAAACAAGTTTTCTCATCTTCCTTTGAAGAAGTCTTCCAGGACCCACATGCTCCTTGATGTATTACCATAACTCTTGCCTCTCTTTAACAAGGTTTAATTTCCAAATTAGAAGTTTCACCCCAAGGGATGTGTTAATGCTTCAAGAACTCTCAATAACCTTGACCCTCAAAATCTCATTGTGACAAAAATGAAAAGTATTTTGGTTAAGCTATCTTTTGCAGCCTTATGGATTACCTGGAGTCTACCATGCCATGAAAGCAGAATAATGTCCCTATTTCAGGAAAGAGAATGCAGTCATTAGTAACTTCACTACTGAAAAAAATCAAGCAGTTTACAGACTGGAAATATCCCTTAGAATGTATTGAACACGTGAGGTCACTGCAGACCTCAGGGAGAGTGACTGTGATGGAGGTAGAAAGACTCCAGATCAGGTTAGTTGAAGAGAGAGTAACCAGTGTGGAAAAGAAAATGCAAGTGCAGACCAAATATTTAAAAGTTAGCAGCAATACCCAAAGAGGAATGTGGGGTGATGAGTGGGCCTTATTTACATTAAAAGATGGAAACGTGTTGAACTATATTGGAAATTGTATTCTTGCATGCAGACATTGGGATATACAGGATAAAGAAAGATAAGTAATAGTGTAAAGTACTAAAACATCAGGAATGGATGGGATAGAAAGCTCAGATGGATATATTGAACAGACATTCAACAATGAAATAATCATACACGAAATTATCTAATTACAATGGTGGCTAATGTTGTGATGAATGTGTACAGTGTCCAATGAGAGCATATGACTGGTGGGAGCCCTATAACTGAGAACTGAATAATCATGGATAGGATTCAGCAAAGCACCATCTTGTCTTTCTAATTCTTGACTCTCTAAGCAGCAATTTCTCCCTCTATCTGTCCAATTAACTGATTATACTGCCACGAGTGCAGACTGATGAATACCAAACCAATATATTTCACCTCTGAAGTAATAGCACCAGTGAAGTATTCTGTAATGTCTTCTAACTCAGTTCTTGCAATAATAAACTGATGTCTTATTCTACCTTAAATGTTGCTTTTCCTATTTTTCTATCTCCTTTAATGTTAAGGCCATCAATTCCTGCACCATCTAGACCAGTTGTTCTCAACTGGGGCTATTGGTAATGGGGACAACTGGTAATGTCCGAACAGATTTAGAGTTCTCACAATTGAGGGATAGAGTGCTGGAATGTAGTGGGTAGAGACCAGGGATGGTGTTAAACATCCAACAATGCACAGGACAGGTCCCCACTGTGATGGTTGAGATTGTGTGTCAGTTTGGCTGGGTCATGATTCTCAGTGTTTGGCAGTCATGTGCTGTTGTGGTCACTTCCCTATTGAGATTTGATTTGTGATCACTCCCATGATGGGAACTGCTGTGAGTAGCCAGTCAGTCTAAGGGGAGTTTCCTTGGCAGTATGGCCTGCACGGAGTGTGGACAGATGTTCCGGCAGCCTCAGAAGGTTTTACTCATTCTGGATTCTGCAACTAACTCCTGATCATCTGACCTCGGGTCCTTGGGACTTGAGCTATCAGCTTACCTGCGGTCTTGCCTGCCGATCTTGGGATTCACTGAACTTTACAGTCTGAGCAACAGCCCTTGCTGTCTAACTTGCTGATCTTGGGTTTGCTAGTCCCCGTGGCTATGTAAATAGGAGAAGCTTCTAACCCCACCCACAGACTTGGAACATTACAGCCTCTACAACCTTGTAATTTTCTTGATATAAATCTCTGTCTCTCTCTCTATATATATATATTTATATGCTTTATTTGTTTTGATTCTGTAGGAAAGTTGGCCTAAGACACCCACCAATGAATCATTCAGCACAAAATGCCTGTAGTGCTGAGGTTGAGAAACTCTGGTCTAGACTGTTAAGGAATAAAATTAAAACTATTCTCAGCCATTTTCTATTATTTTATCATGGTATTGAAAATATTACCCAAAATAAATCTCACCGTACCTTCTCTATTATTTGGTGCTTCTTCATTTTTTTTTTAATATCATTTTCCACAATTCAAACATATTGGTGCACTTGTTCATTTTCTTTTTTCCCCACTGGAATAAGCTGTATAAGGACAGGAACTATTTTTCCTTCACGACTTTTTCCCCAGCAAATAAAACACAGTAGATTCTCAATAAAAATTCCTTCTATAAAATGAATGTATCAGTAAATCTCCTGGAAGCCTAAGATTGAAATAGATTGAAAATAAAAAGGAGAGATACTCTCCCTACTCTAATTAAATGTTTACAAATGTGCTAATTTTTTTCAAATACTATTAGGCTACAATCCCAATGAAAAGTACATTTTAGGTAACAAGCCTTACAAGACAAATTCAGAATTTCTGGGGTTGTTTTAATAAATCCTTCAAATAAAAACACAGAAAGCAGCAGGCACTCTCCTTATCTACCCATTTCCTATACAGTTATGGAAAGGAAGTCGTTACTGGAGAAGACTAGGAAAACAATATAAAATATTGCTTTATAAAATATTTATGGACTTGGAGCACTACCTGACTCCTATGTTATTGAGGATGCCACATATTCAACACAATCTAAGATTGCTCTGACCAAATGTCTGACTTCGTAGTACTTGACCCTTTAAAACTAGATTGTAGTGATGATTGTACAACTCAATAAATTTACTAAAACCATTGGATTGTATCCTATCACCATACCTATTCAATCTGTATGCTGAGCAAATAATCTGAGATGCTGGACTATATGAAGAAAAATGGGGCATCAGGATTGGAGGAAGACTCATTAACAACCTGCATTATACTGATGATGCCACCTTGCATGTTGAAAGTGAAGAGGACTTGAAGCACTTACTAATGAAGATCAAAGACCACAGCCTTCAGTAAGGATTACACCTCAACATAAAGAAAACAAAAATCCTCACAACTGTACCAATAAGCCACATCATGATAAGCGGAGTAAGAGATTGAAGTTGTCAAAGATTTCATTTTACTTGAAACCACAATCAACACCCATGAAAGGAGCAGTCAAGAAATCAAAACATACATTGCATTGGGCAAATCTGCTGCAAAGGACCTCTTTAAAGTGTTGAGAAGCAAAGATGTCACCTTGCAGACTAGGGTGCACTGACCCAAGCCATGGTATTGTCAATCGCTACATATGCATGTGAAAGCTGGACAATGAATAAGGAAGACCAAAGAATTGACACCTTTGAATTGTGGTGTTGGCGAAGAATAATGAATATACCATGGACTGCCAAAAGAATGAACAAATCTGTCTTGAAAGAAGTACAACAAGAATGCTCCTTAGAAGCAAGGATGGCAAGACTGTGTCTTACATACTTTGGTCATGTTGTCAGGAGGGATCAGACCCTGGACAAGGACATGATGCTTGGTAAAGTACAAGGTCAGTGGAAGTAAGGAAGACCCTCAACAAGATGGATTGACACAGTGTCTGCAACAATGGGCTCAAGCATAACAACTGTGAGGATGGAAGCAGGACCGGGCAGTGTTTCATTCTATGGTACACAGGGTTGCTATGAGTTGGAACTGATTTCATGGCACCTAACAACAAAAACATTGGATTAAACAATGGGTGGATTTCATGGTATGCAAATAATATATCAATAAAACCGTTAATAATTTTTCATAAAGATTTCCATGGATTTATACAAGCTGATTTGAAAATATGTAATTTTTTTTTTTTTACAACAGCTTCTAGTACGCATCAATATGTTTATGCTTACTACTCGGAATTGAAATCTCTCTCTTTTTTTTTTTATACATCTTCTGTCTCCTCACTTTGTACATAGCAGAAAATAAATACACATTTGATTAAACTTAATGGGATCAAGGTGAATTCAAGCCATATCCAACAAGTCTTTTCTCACTAACAAATTATAATTTTTCAGTAAATTGTTTCTTCTGAGTTTTATGTTGGGTCCAAAGTCCCCAGTTCCTTTCATGACTCCCTGAATATCCCTCACAGTCTTTATCAACTGTCTTAGTTTTGGTTCCCACAGAAGGAGACGCTGAGACCAGGATTCAAGTGCAAGCAATTTACTTGAAGGAGCAAGGAATATGGATGGGAGTGAGGAGAAGTGACATAGGAAAGAAAATACATCCCATAAAGCTTGCATTAGGTCAGCTACCACAGTGAATGAGCAGAGTTTTCATCCTGGGAAAATTTTGGAAAATGTACAAAACCCACATCTCAGAATTACCCCCAAGTAAAGAGGCATATCTCACACCTCTCAATGAAGGCTGCCCCTGGAGATATATAATTGCTGGGTCATTTCTGCCACCATGCATCTGACAAAGTAGGTTCCAGTTGGTGCTGTCCATTGGCAGTCGGATAGATGTGCAATAGAGGTGGTGAGACGATGCCAGGGAATGTAAGTGGAGCATTGATGGACAGCATCTACTACTCCACCATTCACAGGATGTACTCAATTCTACCAATAATCTCAAAAAATGAAGTTCTGAACATATTCCACAAGTCTGTAACTACCATTCCTGATGACACCTCCAGAAAGCCCCCAAAAATTAAACCATGTGAGGGAACAACTCTTCTTCGATTGTATCCCTTACTACATGTTTTAGGATCTTAGGGAATATATCTTAAAACTGCAATGATGAGACATAAAGGTAAAATAAAATAAAGAAGAAAAGGAAAAGAAAGGAAGAAAAGCAAAGAAGGACCACAATGAATCAAAGTCTCATATTTTTCAAGGCAGTATATTACTATGAACCATCTGAGAAAACCATCTGTCAAATCTAGATTCCCACCCTTGAACTTGAAAACCACATCATTGTTCTTATAAAAAGTAGGATAGCGAAGTTAAGAGTATTAACTCAATGACAGTTTGCCAAGTTTGAATCCATCCCAATCTCAGACTCTTCCTCTGAAAAATGGGGTGAATGAAAATATACCTCAAAGAAATATTTTCATGGTAAAATAAAATACATGTAAAGCAATAAGCACAGTCCAGATGTGACAAGCAGTTGGTTATGCCTGTTGTATGGTTTTAATTTTACTTCATTCGGGGAAAAACACATACATAACCAAATTAAGGTGAAAGGTATCAATGTTTAAAAGATTAACCTTTGGGGAAATTACACCTGCACATAACAAGATTAATGCAGTAAATCTAAGTTTGGAATTTTCAGGAACGGCTCTAAGAAAGAAGGAATATTATGGACAGCATATAGGATAGAAGAGTCAAAAGGATTTACTTAGGAAAGAATTGAGGAAAAATGGTAAAATAACAAGTAGGAAGCAAATTATGGTTGCTTTGGGATTGGAAGAAATGATGCATGTCTTTTGAGGAAGAAAAAATAATCAGGATATTTAAATTCATGACATTTGGCTTTGAGGACCATGAAGCCCATTCAGCCCTGAGGCCAGTGGCCATAATAATGCACAAGAGGCTGCTCTACAGATGAGCCTTCTCAGGGCTCCCTTCATATCCTTATTCCTTAGGCTGTATATGAAGGGGTTCAGCATGGGTGTGACCACAGTGTACATCACTGAGGCAATAGAGCTTCTCTGGGAAGCATGGATCACAGTAGAACTGAGGCAGACCCCAAGGGCTGTTCCATAGAATAAGGAGACCACAGAGAGATGAGACCCACAGGTGGAAAATGCCTTATACTTGGCCCCAGCAGAAGCCATCTTCATTAAAGAGGAGACAATCTGAGAGTAAGAGAAGAGTACCCCTGAGAGGGGAAACATAGCCAACAGTACAGTTGCCATATATAAAAAGATGTTATTGAGGAGGGTATCAGAACAGGCCAATTTGATAATCTGAGCCAGTTCACAGAAGAAATGCGGAATTTTAGTTCCTGTACAGAAGTTCAACCCTGTTATCAGTAGAATATGAAGCAGAGAGGCCCAGAAAATGATGACCCCAGACATCAAAACCAACAAGACACAGAGCCGGGTGTTCATGATGACTGTATAGTGTAAGAGATGACAGATGGCCACAAACCTGTCATAAGCCATCAAGGACAGGATAAAATTGTCCATTCCAGCAAAAATCATGAAGAAAAACACCTGAGTGAGGCATCCTCTATAGGAGATGACTTTGCTCTGTGTCTGGATGTTCACCAGCATCTTTGGGACCGTGGTGGTGATGAAACAGATGTCAACGAAGGACAGGTTGGAGAGGAAGAAGTACATGGGGGTGTGGAGGTGGGAGTCAGAGCTGATGGCTAGGATGATGAGCAGGTTCCCAAGCACAGTAACCAGGTACATGGACAGGAAGAGTCCAAAGAACAGGCACTGAAGTTCAGAATCCTCTGAGAGGCCCAACAAGAAGAATTCTGAAAATTTTGTTTGGTTTCCTGCTTCCATTTAAATAGTGTGTAGGCTGGAGAAATTAAAAGCAACATTCAGGGAACAGTGAACTAGCATCTCAGCTAGTCATCACCTTTACAACACCACCTGTATTTTGGTATCAAGTCCTTACAATGACAGTGACTCTCTCAGTCACAGGTAGCACTTTCCATTTTAAAATGCATATAATTATTTAGACACTTTAGCAAAAATCTCTCTCTTTTTAGCTTTCTTCCACTGGTCCTAATTTTCCTAGTTAAATCTATGCACATAAACCAATTTTTTTCTTTGACATGACCCTTCTAAGCTAATTGAAAACACATTATGTGAACTCTCAAGTATGTACTTTTCTGTGACAATCCCCATACCTCCTTTATTCTGGTAGCTCTATGTTAGTGAATAAAGGTCATCTGAGTTGAAAATCCGTATCTTAAATGTGACCTGTCACATCCTACTGATCTGACAGTTAACACTGGTGCCTTATTTTTTCTTTTTTAAAAATCTAGTTAATACTAGTACCTTCTTTGTGAGGTGTAGAAATAAATGCCTTTGTGAACAGGACAATTGAATTATTAATACAAAAACAACAACAACAAAAAAACATCGCAGTTAAGTCGATTCCAACACAAAGCAACACTATATGACAGAGTACAATTTTCCCATAGGGTTTCCAAGGCTGTTATCTTTAGGGAAGAAGGCTGCCACATCTTTCCCCACAGAACGGCTGGTGGGTTCCAAATGCCTAACTTTCGATTAGCAGCTTAGCACTTAACCACTGTGCTAAAAGGACTCCCAACTAATAATAACTATAATAAAAAATTTTTTTTTATTATTATTATTTATCTGTTCCTTTTATGACAATTATTTTAGATATATAATTCTCCCAAGCTACAGTATAAAGCTGTGATTTCAAAAATGAGTATTTGAATCATACCTCCTGGAATAGAATTTTGGCTCTACCAACTTACTATGTGACCATGAGAAACTTACTTTTCGCACTTAGCTGCAGATACCTCACATATTCCCTACATAATGAAATCGATGAGTGAATTAAATGAGATGATGCATGTCATTTTTCTAGTATGGTGCCTGTGATAGGCACTTGACAATTGTGAGCTTCTGTTTTTATCATGACAATAAATCTGTCTTGCACATCTATCATTTTAAGCAAGGATAAGTTTGTGGTCATTATAAACACAACAAGTCTGTTACCTCTTTTGGCCTCCATGCAGGTCTTCCAATTAGGGAAGATCCCTATGGCTCCCTATTGGAGAAACCACCTGCCAGATGGATTCTTCCAAGAAGAGGAAAGGCCATGTGGACTCTGTAAATAAGAGGAGGAAATAAAATCACACAACCATTAAAATGAAATACAAAGAATGTGTGTGCTCGTGTGTGCATGCTTTTGAAAGAGGATGTGTTGTACTAAAATTAGTGGAGTTTATTACATAAGATGGATAAAAGATGGATAGATTAGATTAAAATGTTAAAAACTTCTATAGAGCAAATTATACCAAAGAAAATTAAAAGTCAAACTTAAGATTTGAAAATAAAGGTTTACATTTTCCAAAAAAGAAAAATAGTATTATTCACGCATAAAGAATGGACATAAATTTAAAAAAGGAAAAAAAAAAAAAACCATTGAGGGCATATAATTATTCTGGGTGGATGAGTAGGAAATGCTTCCCTGAAACACCATTATTTGGCTGACAGAGGAAGAGTACATAACTGTCAGTCAGAGGAAGTAAGAAAAGGACAAGCACAACAGAAGGCTTAATTCCCTGTGGGGCAGTGAGCTTTGTAATGGAAGGGATTTGAGAGGTCAGTGAAATAGAGAGCAGAGGATGAAGGGTCGGAAGGACAGATCTTGTGGGGCTGACAAATAGAGGATTCAATACTATTCCCTGATGTTTCTCTTATGTGGGTAATTTTATGTTTTCCCACCATTGCCTGAACCCAATATAGAATGGCTGTTTTTAAACCACAGCCAACAGAATAATCTACATTAAAACCCTAAAATATTTGTGCTAAATTCATGATTAAGCCAAGGCAACCTAATTCCACTTTAGTCATTCTCCTGTATCATCTAAGATGAGAAAAGGAAATGAGTCTGAGTACTAAAACCTCAAAAATAATTATACTATTCGTAGATGATATTGAGGACACTAAGGAGAAATACCTTAAAAAGAGAACTTCTATGTGCTATCAGTAAGCTGGCAGGGTATTAAAGAAATACTTAGATTTCTTTAATTTTCGTTTGGAGGAAAAATACTTAGGGAATATATAGAAAAACCCAAACAAATTAGGAACAAAATAGACAATAATTCCCTTATAATAGATTTTCTTTGAGTAGATATAGGGTCGCTATGAGTCGGAATCCACTTGATGGCAGCGGGGTTTTTTAGGTAATGGATAAATTACTGGATGTAGGATATTTAACAGCAGTCCATAATTTATAGAAGAGAGTGGAGAAGTGATGTTTGATGAGAGAGATAAGATAAAGTGTCACAGCTGGCTGAGTCAGAGTTTCTTCAGAAACTTATACATTCAAAGAAGTGGCCATTTCCAGCTCTTCTTGGAAAGAGGCTCTAGATTCCAGAAAGACAAAGAAGAAACATGAGAGCTGGAAAAGACCGGCTACAGTGGAAACTAAAGTGCGTTCAAAGTACAGGGAGTTCATATTCCTAAGCGAATATGGGAGGTTTCAGTGTCCTTACCAGAGAGATGAGGCCCAGTATACACTTTTATTCCTATTTTCTTTCTTACTTCACCAGCACTGAAAGGGACACACTAACTCTTTCTGATGGTGTCACTGAAGCCTGATTTGGTTTTCACCAAGGTTGGGATCAAATATTTACAGGGTGAGGGACATATTTAAAGTTTCCAGAGTCTCCCAGGTTGAATCTCAGAGCTCTTCATTAAATAAATTGTTCAATTGTCCTTCCACTCTCTAAACATTTCACCTCCCATGGGTACAAAAAAAAAAAAAACCATTGCCTTCTAGTTGATTCCAGCTCTTGGTGACCTTATATGGCAGAGGGTTTCCAAGGAGCAGCTGGTGGATTCAACCTTTGGGTTAGCAACCAATCTCAAAGAAAATAAAATGAAAAATTTTCTGCCAATTTTGTCTCTTTGTAGATAGCAATGGGGGGAAGGGGTTTGTGAGATGCATTTATTTCCTCCAAGGAGAAATCCTTCAGTCTTTAGTTTCATGTTAAAGTAATAAGCTGTCCCCTACAGAAAGTTAACTTCTACAAGGAAGCAAACCTAGGAATCATCTTTCTTAGAGTGAAATCCCACCTTGGAAGTGTTTGCCTTAAAGAATACTTGGCGATTTTATGGGACACTTGGTGTCCTCAAGTTTATGGAGACAAATAGGTTCTATGTGAAGTAAAGTAAGCTGGCCAATAGTTTTAATGCTGTTATGAACTAATAAGACAAGGGCTGAAAAATATCCTTTGACATGCATGTAGTGACATGAAAACTGTTGATCTTAGAGAGTGCTCCATTTATTTTCCGGCTTTCTAAATAAAGCGGCAGGGTCAGAAATAATTCAGGTGGGGTGGTTTGTCAGGAAAGGGAAGGAGACAGATAAAGCATAGCCTAAAGTCAATTTGGAGTATGGGACGATTTTAAAAAGTTAGTGGTAGATACAGGAAAAAGATTAATTTTAAAGGCAATCATCATATATAATGCTACATTTGAATACATAGACAGTTATGACTACAAAATTTTCAGGATGTTGTATACACTGAAGAATCCTGGTGGTACAGTGGTTAAGAGATCAGCTGCTAACCAAAAGATAGATGATTCAAACCCATCAGCTGCTCTGCAGAAGAAAAATATAGCAGTCTGTTTTTGTAAAGATCACAGCCTTGGAAACCCTATGGAACAGTTCTACTCTATCCTGTAGGGTCACTATCAGTTGGGATCGACTTGATGTCAATGAGTTTGGATATGATTTAGTATATACTTTAAATTAATGACAATCATTATGTTCTGTATCCCCAATGTGTAGAACACCTGGGTCCAGAAATCAAGTGGTGGAAGTATAAATGGCCCAACATAACACCACTCCCAGTAACCCACTTGGGGAGTTTGTGCTTCAGATTTCCTCAACTTTGGCCCCAACTTATAAAGAGAGTTCTTCTTTCACTTTATATTGTCACGAGAAACATCTCCGCGCCCTCACCAACTCCGTTATTTTCTCTTTCATATTATTTCTATCATTATTAACTCTCAAGTGTCTGACAGTGTCATACGGTGGGGGTTTACCTCTTGCTGTGATTCTGGAAGTTATGCCACCAGATTTCAAATACCAACAGTGTGACCCATGGTGAGCAAGTTTCAGCTGAGCTTCCAGACGAAGAGAGACTAGGCAAAAGGGGCTGGCGGTCTACTACTGAAAACAATTAGCCACTGAAAACCTTTTGAATAGCAGCAGATTTTTTCTGATACAGTTCCAGAAGATGAGACCCTCAGATTGGAAGGCACTCAAAAGACAACTAGGGAAGACCGATCACTTTAGAGTTGACATTAATGATGTGGATGGTGCCAAGCTTTTGGGACCTTCATTTGCTGATGTGGCACAACTCAAAATGAGAAGACACAGCTGCAAACATCCATTAATAATCAGAACATGGAAAGTACTAAGTAAAAATCAAGGAAAGTTGGAAATCCTCAAAATGGAAATGGAACACATTAACATGAATTTCTAGGAGCATTAGCGAGCTGAAATGGATTGGTATGGGCCATTTTGAATTGGACAATTATATGGTCTATTATGCTGGGAATGACAAACTGAAGTGGCATGGTATTGAATTCATAGTCAAAAAAGAACATTTCAAGATCTACCCTAAAGTACAATGCTGTCAGTGATAGAATAACATCCATAAACCTACAAGGAAGACAAGTTAATGCAATTATTATTCAAATTAACTACCAACCACTAAGGCCAAAGACGAAGATATTGTAATTTTACCAACTTCTGAAGTCTGAAATTGATCAAACATGCAATCAGGATACACTGATAATTACTGGTGATTGGTACGCAAAAGTTGGAAACAAAGAAGGGCTGGTGTTTGGAAAATATGGTCTTGGTGAAAGAAATGAAGCCAGAGATCAAATGAGAGAATTTTGCAAGACCAAGAACATCATTGCGAATACGTTTTTCTCAAGAACATAAACGGAGACTATAACATGGACTTCACCAAATGGAATACCACGCATCAAATCGACTACATGCGTGGAAAGAGTCAATGGAAAAGTTCAATATTATCAGTCACAACCAGGCCAGGGGCCCACTGTGGAACAGACTGTCATTTGTTCCTAAGCAAGTTCAAGTTGAAACTGAAGAAAATTAGAACAAGTCCATGAAAGCCAAAGTATGCCCTTGAGCATATCCCTCCTTAATTTACAGAACATCTCAAGAATATATTTGACATGTTGGACACTAATGACTGAGACAACATGAGTTGTGAATGACATCATACATGAAGAAAGCAAAAGGTCATTAAAAAGATAAGAAACAAGAAAAGATCAAAATGGATACCAGAAGAGACTCTGAAACTTGATTTGAATGTTGAGTAGCTAAAGCAAAAGGAAGAGATGACTAAATAAAAGAGCCAAATACAAGATTTCAAAGGACAGATGGAGAAGACAAAGTAAAGTATTATAATGACTTGCGCTAAGACCTGGAGGTAGAAAACTAAAGGGAAGAACACACTCAGCATTTCTGAAGCTGAAAGAGCTGAAGAAAAAATTCTAGCCTCTAGTTTCAATATTGAAGGATCTATGGGGGAAATATTAAATGGCCCAGGAAGTATCAATAGAAGATGGAAGGAGAACAACTAAGTAGACCCGTAACAAAAGAAGAGATTGAAAAGGTAATCAAAAAACTCCCAACAAAAAAAGCCCTGGTCCGGACGGCTTCACTGCAGAGTTCTACCAAACTTTCAGAGAGGAGTTAACGCCACTATTACTGAAGGTATTTCAGAGCATAGAAAAGCACGGAATACTACCAAACTCACTCTATGAAGCCACCATATCCCTGATACCAAAACCAGGTAAAGACACCACGAGAAAAGAAAATTATAGACTTATGTCCCTCATGAATGTAGACGCAAAAATCCTCAACAAAATTCTAGCCAATGGAATTCAACAACATATCAAAAAAATAATTCACCATGACCAAGTGGGATGCATACCAGGTATGCAGGGATGGATCAACATTAGAAAAACAATTAATGTAATCCACCACAAAAATAAAACAAAAGACAAGAATCACATGATTTTATCAATTGATGCAGAAAAGGCATTTGACAAAGTTCAACACTCATTCATGATAAAAACTCTCAGCAAAATAGGAATAGAAGGAAAATTCCACAATGCAATAAAGGACAATTATACAAAGCCAACAACCAACATCATCCTAAATGGAGAGAGCCTGAAAACATTCCCACTGAGATCGGGAAACAGACAAGGATGCCCTTTGTCACCACTCTTATTCAACATTGTGCTGGAAGTCCTAGCCAGAGCAATTAGGCTAGATAAAAAATAAAGGGCATCCAGATTGGCAAGGAAGAAGTCAAAGTATCTCTATTTGCAGATGACAGGATCTTATACACAGAAAACCCTAAGGAATCCTCAAGAAAACTACTGAAACTAATAGAAGAGTTCAGCAGAGTATTGGGATACAAGATAATCACACAAAAATCAGTTGGATTCCTCTACACCAACAAAAAGAACATGGAAGAGGAACTCACCAAATCAATGCCGTTTACAGTAGCCCCCAAGAAAATAAAATACTTAGAAATAAATCTTACCAGAGATGTAAAAGACTTATACAAAGAAAACTACAGTACACTTCTGCAACAAGCCAAAACAGACTTACATAAGTGGAAGAACACACCTTGCTCGTGAATAGGAAGACTTAACATTATAAAAATGTCTATTGTACCAAAAATGATATATAAATTTAATGCAATTCCGATCCAAATCCCAAGGACATTCTTTAACGAGATGGAGAAACAAATCACCAATTTCATATGGAAGGGAAAGAGGCCCTGAATAAATAAGACAGTACTGGAAAAGGAGAACAAAGTGGGAGGCCTTACTTTACCTGATTTTAGAACCTATTATACTGCCACTGTAGTCAAAACAGCGTGGTACTGGTACAACAACGGATACATGGCCCAACAGAACAGAATTGAGAATCCAGATATAAAACCATCCACATATGAGCAGTTGATATTTGACAAAAGCCCCAAAACAGTTAAGTGGGGAAAAGACAGTCTTTTTAACAAGTGGTGCTGGCATAACTGGATATCCATCTGCAAAAAAATGAAACAAGACCCATACCTCCCTCCATGCACAAAAACTAACTCAAAATGGATCAAAGACCTAAGTATAAAATCTAAAATGATGAAGATCATGGAAGAAAAAATAAGGACAATGTTAGGAACCCTAATATATGGCATAAACAGTACACAAAACATTATAAAATATGTAGAAGAAAAACTAAATAACTGGGAGCTCCAAAAAATCAAACGCTTATGCTCATCCAAAGACTTCACCAAAAGAATAAAAAGACTAACTACAGACTGGGAAAAAGTTTTTAGCTATGACATTTCTGATCAGCGCCTGATCTCTTAAATCCACATGATACTGCAAAAGCTCAAATGCAAAAAGACAAATAACCCTATTAAAAAATGGGCAAAAGATATGAATAGACACTTCAGTAAAGAAGACATTCAGGCAGCTGACAGATATAAGAGGAAATGTTCACGATCATTAGTCATTAGAAAAACGCAGATCAAAACTACAATGAGATTTCATCTCACTCCAACAAGGCTGGCATTAATTCAAAACACACAAAATAATAAATGTTGGAGAGGCTGTGGAGAGATTGGAACACTTCTACATTGCTGATGGGAATGTCAAATGGTACAACTACTTTGGAAATCAATTTGGTGCTTCCTTAAAAAGCTAGAAATAGAACTACCATATGATCCAGCAATCCCACTCCTTGAAATATATCCTAGAGAAATAAGAACCTTTACACGAACAGATATATGCACACCCATGTTTACTGCAGCACCATTTTCAATAGCAAAAACACGGAAGCAACCAAGGTGCCCATCAACAGATGAATGGATAAATAAATTATGGTATATTCACACAATGGAATACTATGCATCAATAAAGAACAGTGAGGAATCTGTGAAACATTTCATAACATGGAGGAACCTGGAAGGCATTATGCTGAGTGAAATTAGTCAGTTCCAAAAGGACAAATATTGTATAAGACCACTATTATAAGAACTTGAGAAATAGTTTTAACTGAGAAGAAAACATTCTTTTGTGGTTATGAGAGCTGGGAGGAAGGAAGGGTGGGAGAGGGGTATTCACGAATTGGATAGTAGACAAGAACGAATTTAGGTGAAGAGAAAGACAGCACACAATACAGGGGAGGTCAGCACAATTGGACTAAACCAAAAGCAGTGTCCTGAATAAACTAAATGCTTCAAAGGCCAGCATAGCAGGGGCAGGGGTCTGGGGACCATTGTTTCAAGGGACTTCTAAGTCAGTTGACATAATCTATTAAGACAACATTCTGCATCCCATTTTGAAGAGTGGTGTCTGTGGTCTTAAAAGGTAGCAAGCAGCCATCTAAGATGCATCAATTGGCCTCAACCCACCTGGATCAAAGAAGAATGAAGAACACCAAAGACTCAAGGTGATTATAGGCCCAAGAGACAGAAAGGACCACATTCACCAGCGACTACATCATCCTGAGACCAGAAGAACTAGATGGTGCCTGGCTACAACTGATGACTGCCCTGCCAGGGAACACAACATAGAACCCCTGAGGGAGCAGGAGAGCAGTTGGATGCAGACCCCAAATCCTCATAAGACCAGACTTAATGGTCTGACTGAGACTAGAGGGACCCTGGTGGTCATGGTCCCCAGGCCTTCTGTTGCCCCAGGACAGGAATCTTTCCCGAAGCCAACTCTTCAGACATGGATTGGACTGGACAATGGGTTGTAGAGGGATGCTGGTGAGGAGTGAGCTTCTTGGATCAGGTGTACACTTGAGACTATGTTGGCATCTCCTGCCTGGAGGGGAGATGAGAGGGTAGAGGGGGTTAGAAGCTGGCGAAAAGGACATGAAAAGAGAGAGTGGAGGGAGAGAGCAGGCTGTCTCATTAAGGGGAGAGTAATTGGGAGTGTGTAGAAAGGTGTATATATGGGTTTTTGTGTAAGAGACTGACTTGATTTGCAAACTTCTACTTAAAGCAGAATAAAAATTATTAAAAAAAAAGAAGATGGAAGGGATACACACAGCCAATATACCAAAAAGGATTAGTTGACATTCAGCCATTTCAGGAGGTAGCATATGGTCAACAACTGATTGTTCTGAAGGAAGAAGTCCAAGCTTCAGTGAAGGCATTGGAGGAAAACAAGGCTTCAGGAGATGACCCAATACCAGTTAAGATGTTTTGACAAATGGATGTAATACTGGAAGTGCTCACTCATCTATGCCAAGAAACTTGGAAGACAGCTACCTGGCCAACTGACTGGAAGAGATCCAGTTTATGCCTATTTCCAAGAAAGGTGACCCAACAGAAATGAGGAAATTATCAAACAATATCATTAATATCATATGCAAGCAAAATTTTGCTGAAGATCATTCAAAAGCAGCTGCAGCAGTACATCAATAGGGAACTGCCAGAAATTCAAGCCACGTTCAGAGGAGGTGTATCAGAAAGATATCAGAGAATACCAGAAAGATATTTACCTGTGCTTTATTGGCTATGCAAAGGCATTCCACTATGTGGGTCATAACAAATTATGGACAAGATTTCGAAGAACGGGAATTCCAGAACACTTAATTGTGCTCCTGAGGAATTTGCGCATAGATCAAGAGGCAGTCGTTCGAACAGAACAAAGGGACACTGTGCTGTTTAAACTCAAGAAAGGTGTGTGTCGGGGTTGTATCCATTCGCCATACTTACTCAATCTGTATTATGAACAAGTAATCACAGAAGCTGGATTATATGAAGAAGAACAGGGCATCAAGGCTGAAGGAAGACTCACTAACAATCTGCAATGTGCAGATGACACAACCTTGCTTGCTGAAAATGAAGAGGACTTGAAGCACTTACTGGTGAAGATCAAAGACCACAGCCTTCAGTATGGATTATACCTCAAAATAAAGAAAACAAAAATCCTTACAAGTGGACCAACAAGGTAATGATAAATGGAGAAAAGACGAAGTTGTCAAGGATTTCATTATACTTGGATCCACAATCAACACACAGGGAAGTAGCAGTCAAGAAATCAAAAGTCGCATTGCATTGGACAAATCTGCTGCAAAATAACACTTTAAAGTGTTGAAAAGCGAAGATGCCACCTTGAAGGCTAAGGTACGCCTGACCCAAGCCATCATTTTTTCAGTAGTCTTGTATGCATGTGAAAGCTGGACAATGAATAAGGAAGACAGAAGAATTGAAGCCTTTGAATTGTGGTGGTGGCAAAGAATATTGAACATATCATGGACTGCCAAAAGAATGAACAAATCTGTCTTGGAAGAAGTACAACCAGAATGCTCTTTGAAAGCAAGGATGGGGAGACTATGTCTCACATGCTTGGGTCATGTTGTCAGGAGGGATCAGTCCCTGGAGAAGGACATCAGGCTTGGTAAAGTAGAGGGGCAATGAAAAAGAGGAAGACCTTCAACAAGATGGATTGACACGGTGACTGCAACAGTGGGCTCAAGCGTAACAATGATTGGGAGGATGGCACAGGACCAGGCAGTGTTTTGTTCTGTTGTACACAGGGTCTCTATGAGTGGGAACCAACTTAATGGCACCTAACAACCTAACAACAACATTATTACTAAAGTCATTCTCTTGTAAGTGAAGTCATGTCTCAGTGTGTTTTGATTTGAATTTCCTTAACGACTAATGATGTTGGTTATCTTTCGTGTGCTTCTTGCTCCTTTGTACATCTCTCTTACAGAAATGTCTATTCACACCTTTTGCCCATTTTTATTAGGTTATTTGGGTATGGTTGTTAAATTGTAGGAGTTTCTTTTATGCCCTTTTATACCACCTTGTTCCCTTTTATACCATCCTGTTATATTGCACCGTAACACTGCTGAACCAATATCTTGGGACAACCCTATGGTACAACTAGAAGTAAACTGACTATGGAAGCAACAAGGATAGGTAAGACTACCTGGGATGACATCTCATTGCCCAGGATTTTTTTACTTTGTTCATTTTTCTAAGCCAAATTTCCTACTTTGTTGTTGAGTCTGCCAGCTAGCAGATATTTATCCTATAACATTTATTTTCCCCTTAATTCTTGCCAAAAGGCAAGAATGGCATTTCCTGTAAATGTCTTTTAGGCCTAGTTGCTTCATAATGTTGTTCAAGCTCTGTATTTCCTCACCTTTTTTTTCAAAAGATGTTCTAATCATTATTGAAAGTTGTGTATTGAAGTCTCCAATCATTATTGTAAAACTTTCCATTTTTCTCTTCAATTCTATCAGTGTTTCCTTCATATATTTTGCTGCTTTTTTTAGGTGCATATATGTTCATAGTTGTTATATCTTCTTAATGAATGACGCTTTTACCATTGTTTATCGTCTGTCTTTGTCTCATGTAAGAGTTCTTGACTTGGTCTAGTTTGTCTAATATTAGTACAGCCACAACATCTGTTTTGTAGTTACTATTTACGTGGAACATTTTTTCAACTTCTTTGTACTCTTGAATCTAAAGTGAGTGTTATTTATAACATGTTATTTGCATTATGGTTTTTTGTTTGTTTTTGTTTTTATTTATTTGTCCTTTGATTCATTCTATCTCTGTGTTTATTGGAGATTAATCCATTTATAAAATCCCATGAAACACAAAAGAAGGTATTATACACTGATAAAAGGGTCAGTTATCAAGAAGATATAACAATTATAAACATATATGCACCTACCAAAAGAACCTCAAAATACATGAAGTGAACACTGACAGAACTGAAGTGAGAAATAGATAAGTTTACAATAATAGTTTGAGACTTCAAAACACCACTCTCAATAATGGAGAGAATATTGAGAGAGAAGATCAATAAGAAAACAGAATTTGAGTGTTATAAATATATCACCAATGACTCAATGGCAACAAGTTTTTTTTTTCTTCATATCATTTAACTTTCATGTCAAAACTGTTTATACTTTCCATTTTAGAAATAATGCCTTAGTATGAAGAATGACAGATTTGTGTTAGACTAGAAACTGATATAAAGATTCACAGTTAATTGCCAACCTTGTAAATCTCATCTCCTTTCCTGCCATTACTGTATAGTAAAATTGGTATTTGTACCACTCTACATGTTAAATATCTCCTTGTTTTGGCTGGAAGGCAGGGCATACCATTACAGGCAAACTGAATGTGTGCTCTCCCAAGGTTCATTCCTTTAATAAACTTTATTTGTTTAAATATTCATTGGAATGTTGGTCCAGTGACTTCATGAGGACAAGTGTTACTTTCAATAGAAATCAAAATATATTTGATCATTTTTAACAAGTGTCACTGCAAATGGTGGTGTGCGTGTTGGGGAGGAAAGGTGATTCAGGTTCTCAAACTAGAAAAATAAGGATATATCTTTGAAATGATAAAAGATGTTGATTTTTAAATGAGAGATAGCATTCAATATGGAAGCATTAAGAAATGACAATTAATGAATATTCAAATGACTAATGCTAGAAATGATAAGTATTTAATAATGTTCTGCTAATTCAAACAAATGCAATATAATGACAAAGAAAGTGTGTATAAGTATTATAATGTCAAAAACAAATGTGTCATTATTTGTAGATAAACATTGGGAGATGGAGAGCCCTTAGGTCTCTGAAGATGCAGCCCTGTGTGAATCCTTCATTGATCCATTTTAGCAAACCCCAGGGCAGTTGTTCCCAAAGTTCAGCTATGCTTGATAAGATTCACCTACATGTGAGGAGAGTGCTTCTCAGTTCAGTGGGATACCAAAAAAAACCAAACAAACCCAGTGCCATCAAGTCGATTCCGACACCTTAGAGGCCCTATAGGACAGAATAGTGCCCCATAGAGTTTCCAAGGAGGGCCTGGCGGATTAAAACTGCTGACCTTTTTGTTAGCAGCCGTAGCACTTAACCACTACGCCACCAGGGTTTCCTTCAATGGGACACAGGAGACCAAATGGGCAGCTCCTGTCCAGAGGCAGGATGAGAAGGCAGGAAAGGACAGAAACTGGTTGAATGGACACAGGGAACCCGGGGTGGAAAGGGAGAGTGTGCTGTCACATGGTAGGTATTGCAACCAATGTCACAAAACAATATGTGTACAAATTTTTGCATGAGAAATTAACTTGAGCTGTAAACTTTCACCTAAATCACAATAAAAAAGAAGAAGAAAAAAAAACACATTGGCAGTTTAAACCCACCCAGTGGCACCACAGAAGAAAGACCTAACAATCTGCTCCTGTAAAGATTGTTGTTAGTGGTTGTTCAGTCATTCCAAGTCAAGTGAAGAAAACTCTATGGAGCAGTTCTACATTATAACACTTGGGGTCACAATGTCCAGTCCCCACCTTAGACCAATTGAATCAGAATCTTGGGGGCTGGTTCTAATGTGAAGCTGGAGTTGAGAACCACTGGACTAAAAGGTCTGTAGAAATCTCCTTTGTAATGGAGAAGCCAAGAGCTGGGTTGACCCAAGATGTGGAGAGCAGGCTAGCTGAAAGCAAATGAAGAAGTAAACAACATGTGAAGAAAGGAGATGAGATGATGTAACCTAGAGGAGGGAAACAACTTTATCAACAGAAGAACCGGGACTGACTAAGTCACAAACAAGGACATAACAATATCAACGAAACGGGCTCAAAGAGCTCCTGCTAAGTCGTAAACAAGTACTTATCGACAACAACCAAAAGGGCTCAGAGAGCTCCAATGTGTATAACAGAAGAGACACCAAGACTCAAGTTTGCTCAGAGCATATCAGAGCCACCCTCTTTTGGACAGTGGAGAGGCGGTGTGAGACCCCTCACCTGCCAGTGGACTCCCTGTGCAAGAGGTTGATTGACCAAGGTCCTAGAGCCAGCTGAGTTTGGAAGTAACACGATTAGCCTTCGAGCCACCCTGGTCTCCACTCAGTCTGAAGGGAAGTCGACCCCTGTGCTACCCTAGCTTGACGAAAGTTTTGCTGAGGTAGAGGCCTGATATAGTGCTCCTGAGCCCAACAAGGTGGTCAAGAGTGACAGAGGTGTCTGGACTTTGGACTTTGGACCTTAGACTTTGGACTTTGGAGTTTGTTTTCCGTAAGCTTGCTTGCTCTCTTTCTCTCTCTTACCCTTTTGGTGACTGAGGCCTCTGGCGTCTGGGATGGCCAAGAACGTGTGTGCTTAATAATTAATAAAGACATTGTGGAAAGACACAAATCGTTTGGAGTAGTCGATAGTGACCCCCTCCTCACGACACCAAGAGTTCTGTGAATTCTTCCTAGCTGGGTTGACATTCACTTTTGCCCCACACCACCCATCTCCCCACCTAGAAGAGACCCCTTCATCTAGCTACACCAGGTTACATTTTCCAGAATGCTATGTCCAGTTGTTCACAAAGCCTCCTACCCTTGGAATACCTGTTCCATACCCCAACCACCCAGGGAAAGATTACTGTTGAAGATTTCAGTTCAAACATCACCCTCTCTGTGGAAGTCTTTTCCAATTCTTTCCAAAGATATAATGAAAACTTTCTCCTTTCTGAACCCAAGGCCTCATCAACAAATGTAGTCTTCCATCATCATACCTGTGACATCATACCTTGCCCCCTGTTCGTAAGCCTGACCAGGTACAGAGAAAACCATGGCCTGACTGATACCTTTAAAAGAAAAAAAAAAAAAAGAAAGAGATAAGATTCACCTGGGGGTTTCCTAAAACACAAATGGCTGGGAACCACCCATCTGTGGAATTTCATACTCAGTAGATCTGGGGTGTGGGCTAAAGATTTGCATTTCTAAGAAGCTCCTAGGTGGTGCTGATACTGCTAGTCCAGGGACCACACTTTCAGAACCACTGTTCTTGTCTTTGTCCCTGGTGCTTGGGCCTAATAAAGGCTTTTCCTTCACAGTTTACTTCTTCAGCACATGGCCCTCACTAGGATATACTGGCTTTCAGGTAGCATCATGGAAGCCCTTGGGTGCCTTTGCTCTTTCAGCTACAATCATTTTCCCCAGAAAGTACAGGGAGATAAACCAAGCAGACAGTGCCGAACTCACATCTCTGGAGGTCCAGGATAGTTTGCTTTAGGGGCCGTGGGAGGTAATTTTAAATTTCCAGGAACTCAGGGGCTGAATTCTCAGAGCATCCTATTAAATAAATTATTCTATTGTCATTTTACTCTTTACACAATTCAGTTCCCTTGGGGTGAAGAGAATAGAAAACTTTCTGCCAGTTCTGTCTCCCTGAAGGTAGCTGTGGAGACAGATGAATTTCTTTCTTCTAATTATTCCTTTTTTACCTAGTATTTTCAAACACTTGCAGTCAACAAGATCTTTGTCCTGGATATTAAACAAGTTCCCTCATCTTAAGACAGGGAGCAAAGGCCCTGAGATCGGAGGGTGCCTGTTTGAGAAATATCAAATAGACTGGTGTGGTTAGAGAAGAAGCAAGTAAAAGAGAAATAGGGGGAGGTTTTTAATAGGGGTTGGGAAACCCTGGTGGCGTAGTGGTTAAGTGGTACAGCTACCAACCAAAGGGTCGGCAGTTCAAATCCGCCAGGCGTTCCTTGGAAACTCTGTGGAGCAGTTCTACTCTGTCCTATAGGATCGCTATGAGTCAGAATCGACCAGGTGGCACTGGGCTTGGTTTGGTTTTGGTTTAATAGGGGTTGAGTGTGGAACCTAGAGACTTAGTAAGATAGAGAACAGAGGGGTCCCCAAATCTACAAAGTAACAAGAAAAGGGCCAGGGCACAGAAACAAAGCCATTCCCCAGAACGATGGGGCAGGGTATCTAAAAATAGCCCATAACCTTCTTTAAAGTTGCCTTTCAGAAGCATCTGGAGAAAACCAGGCCCAGGGACATGTGTAGAATATCCACCTGTGACCCCTGTGTGACCTTCCACCAGGGGCAGTGAGGGGCTACAGCCCCAGCCAGGGAATCGAACCCAGGGAGTGAGAGACTGAGCAGGCCTGACACACCATAATAAGTCCTGCTACCAATCCCAGAGGCCTCCGGGACAGGAGCCATCTTGAAAAGCTGCTGTGCTTGCACCTTAGTTAACATATCCCCGCCTATGCCTGTGAATAAACATGAATCTTTTCCCTCCCAAGAACTTTTAAAAACTCAGGCCCATCTTTTGTTTTGTGAGATGAGGGTAAGCTTTGCTCTAGGCCTTCCTCATCTCCACTTGCAAGCCTCTTCGATAAAGTTTTTCTCATGTGGAAAGCTGCGTGCCTTACTTGCTCATTCTTGACCAGTGAGAGGCAAGAACCTTATTCCAGTAACACTTTGCCTTTGAAGAAGTCTCCCAGGACCCCACACACTCCTTGATATATTGAAATAATAGCACCAATAAAGTATTCTGTAATCGCCACTAACTCAGCTCTTGCAATAATTAACTGATGTTTTATTCTCCCTTAACAGTTGCTTTTCCTATTTTTCCTATGTCCTGTAATGTTAAAGGCATCAACTCCTGCACCATCTGGGCCAGTTGTTCTCAACTGGGGCTATTTTACCTGATAGGAGACAATTGGTAAAGTCTGAACACATTTAGAGTTCTCACAATTGGGGGATAGAGTGTTGGAATATAATGGGTAGAGGCCAGAGATGCTTTTAAACATCCTACCATACACAGGACAGGCCCCCACTGTGATGGTTAAGACTGTGTTTCAACTTGGCTGTGCCATGATTCTCAGTGATTGGCATTCATGTGCTGTTGCAGCCACTTCCCTATTGAGATTTGATTTGTGATCACTCCTGTGACGGGAGCTGCTGTGAGTAGCCAGTCAGTCAAAGGGGAGTTTCCTTGGCCATGTGGCCTGCATGGAGTGTGGGCAGATGTTCTGACAGCCCTCAGGAGCTTTTACTCATTCTGGATCCTGCAACTAACTCCTAAACTTCTGACCTCAGGCTCTTGGGACTTGAGCTATCAGCTTGCCTGTGGTCTTGCCTGCCAATCTTGGGATTCATCGAAATTTACAGCCTGTGAGCAACAGCCTTGCTGTCCAACCTGCTGATCTTGGGTTTGCCAGTCCCTGCAGCTATGTGAATAGGAGAAGCCTCTATCTTGACTGATGAGCATGGAAGATTACAGCCTCTACAACCACGTGACATAAATCTCTTGACATAAATCTCTGTCTATGTATATATTTATACGCTTTATTGGTTTTCCTTCTCTAGAGAACACAGTCTAAGATATTTGGTACTGAGAGTGTTTCTAGAGTAACAAAATTGTAAGCATGAGTTTTCTAAATTGCTTCTCAAGTCTGATTACTCCTAAAGATGTGATGACTCTACTTTCAGTAGCAAAGAGGGCACTGCTAATCCATGGCATGAGATGGCAATTCAAATATGCAAAATACCACCACCAATAACAGATCAGGTATTGGTGAAAGGCAAGGTTCTAGGTGACTGCATGCATGATACCTTTCTACAATTTGGTCATAATGAGAAGCATAAGGAAGCTGGGTGGTTGGTCCCACTTTTGCTAAACAAACTGATGAAAGAGATGAGCTTAGGGTTTCGGAGTCAAAGCTCAACGGTTGTATAAATGACCTCAAAGTTTCCACTTGTGCTTTGAAAGAAAGCCCTATTTCTTATAGTAACAGAGCTGATATTGCCAAAAACCAAATGCAGAGTTGTATTGTAAGAGTGGCTGAATTGCAACACCAATTCAACTGCCAACCTTGAGAGTTGTCTGAAGTTAAAGTGAGAGCATTGATTGGGAAGAAATGGGATCCTGATTCCTGGAATGGGGATATATGGGCAGATAATCAAGACGCTGGAGACACTAAGCCCGTAAATTCTGCTCAATCACTCCTTCCAACAGAACAATTAGCCCCTCCGCTTCTAGCTATTGAGATTAATCCAGCTGCACCTAAGGCACCCATGTTGAGTCATCGCTTGGGACATTGCCTGAGGCAGACACTTTACAAGACAATGCTGAATGTCCTCAAACATTTCCCCACTGATTTAGGCTTCTAGACCTATAATTAGACTTAAGCCCTAGTGAGCCCCAAGTGATGAAGTGCAAAGTGTGACCCAGGAGGAGGTGTGCTACACTCCAAAAGAACCACTTGACTTTTCTAATATATAGAAACAGAAACCTTAGGAATATGTGTGGGAATGAATATAAACTGTGAATAATGGTGCAAGGAACATAAAAATGAATCAGTCTGATTTAATTGATATGGGTTCACTAGGCACAGATTCTTTATTCAGTGTTTCAGCTCGAGAAGTTAGGAAAGGATTTAATAGTTTATTTGATTGAGTCAATGAAGCATGGATTACATGGTGGCCTACACCAAATCAAGTTGAAGTGCCAGAACTGCCTTGGTGTACTGTAGAAGATATCCAAAGGCTTAGGGAAATCAGCATGCTAGAGTGGATTTATGAGTTTAGATCCACAGACTCACATACTGAGTAAGCAAAAGACACACCTTTTACCACAGCTGTGAGAAACAACTTTGTGAAGGGAACCCCAGCATTCTTGAAGACTGCAGTGATGGCTATTTTATGTAAGTCACATGTGACAGTGGGAACTGCCCTAACAGAATTAAGACACCTAATTACAATGGGGCTGGTTGGACTCTTTGGTGGTAGGGGCCAAGTGGCGGCACTCAATAAATAAAGAAAATGTGGACAGAGTTACTGTAATGGCCAGCAGAGTCAAAGCAGTAATCAGAATAATCTGACTTGTATGAACTTTCAGTGTTTGGTACTTAGTTATGGTGGGCCAAGGAGTGAGATAGATAGGAAATCTAGTAAACATTTATTTGATCTGTATCACTGGATGAATTCTAGGTCAAGTGAACAGCAGTCTAACTCAAATCACCAGAATAGAGAGTCATGGCCCTTCAATCAATTCCCACACTTGAGAAAGTTTACAAACCCACAACCCCTTGATTGAAGGAGAGGCTGGATCCCCTTGAGGAAGGACTCCAATACACAGTCAAAAGCTTGTACTGTTAGCCTTTGTCCCAGCCTTCCCCAAAGGGGTCTATGGCCTTTCACAAGAGTGACTATTGATTGGGAAAAGGAAATAATCAGACTTTCCAGAGATTACTTGATAATAGCTCTGACTTGACGCTAAATCCAGGAGACTCAAAATGTCACTATAGCCCACCAGTCAGAGTGGGGGCATATGGAGGTCAGGTTATTAATGGAGTCTTAGCTTATGTCCATCTGACAGTAGGTTCTGTGGGTCCCTGAACCCATCCTGTAGTGATTTCCCCAGTTCCAGAATGCATAACTTGAATAGATACACTCAGCAATTAGCAGAACTGCCACATTGGATTCCTGACAGATGCACTAAGGGCTATTATGGTAGGAGAAGCCAAATGGGAGCCATTAGACCTGCCACTACCTGGGAAAACAATAAACCAAAAGCAATGCCACATTCCTGGAGGGATTGCAGACATTAATGCCACCATTAAGGACTTGAAGGATGCAGGGGCGGTGATTCCCACCTCATTCACGTTCAACTTGCCTATTTGGTTTGTGCAAAAGACAGATGGATCTCAGAGAATGACAGTGGATTATTAGATACTTATCCAGGTGTTGACTTCAATTTTAGCTGCTATTCCAGATACAGTCTCATTGCTTGAGCAAATTAATACATCTCCTGATACCTGGTGTGTAGCTATTGATCTGACTAATACCTTTTCTCCATACCTGTTTTTAAGGACCATCAGAAGCAGTTCGCCTTTAACTGGCAAGGCCAGCAATACACTTTCAGTTGCCTGTCTCACAGCTACATCAGGTCTCCAGCCCTGCATCATAATTTAGTCCACAGGAAGCTTAATCAACTTTCGCTTCCACAAGATGTCACACTGGTCCATGACATTGATGACATTGTGCTGATTGGACCTAGTAAGGAAGAAGTGTCAATGACTCTGGACTTATTAATAAAACATTTGTGTGCTAGGGTGTGGAAATTAATCCCACAAGAATTCAGGCACCTTCCACCTCAGTGAAATTATTAGGGGTCCAGTGGTGTGGGGAATATCGAGATATTCCTTCTCAAGTGAAGAAAAGTTTTTTGTATGTGGCTTCTCCCAGAACTAAAAAGGATGCACAACACCTAGAGGGCTTCTTTAAATTTTGGAGCAGCATATTCTTCATTTGGGTGTGCTACTCCAGTCTATTTACTGAGTGACTCATAAAGCTGTTAGTTTTGATTGGTGCCCAGAACATGAGAAGGTACTACAACAGGTTCAGGATGCTGTGCAAGCTTCTCTGCTGCTTGAGCCATATGATCTGGCCGACCCAATGGTGCTTGAAGTAACGATGGCAGAAAGAGAAGCTGTTTGGAGTCTTTGATAGACCTCTGCTGGTGAGTCACAGTGCAGACCCTTAGGATTTTGAAGCAAAGCCCTGCCATCCTCTGCAGATAACTAGTGTCCTTTTAATAAACAGCTTTTGGCTTATTATTGGGCCTCAGTAGAGACTGAGTGCTTAACTATGGGACACCAAGTCACCATGTAGCCTGAGCTGCCCCTTATGAACTGGGTGTTGTCTGACACACAAAAGTCATAAAGTTAGACATGCACAGCAGCACTCCATCATTAAATGTAAGTGGTACATACTAGATCGGGCCTGAGCAGGACCTGAAGGCACAAGCAAATTACACGAGGAAGTGGCCCAAATACTCATGGTTTCCACTCCTGTCACATTACCTTCCATTTCCCAGTCTGCGCCTGTGGCCTCAAGGAGAGTTCTTTATGACCAGTTGACTGAGCAAGAGAAAACTCATGCTTGGTTTACAGATGGCTCTGCGCGATATTCAGTCACCACTAGAAAGTGGACAATAGCAGCACTACAGCCCCTTTCTGGGACCTCCCTGAAGGACAGTGGTGTAGGGAAATCCTCCCAATGGGCAGAGCTTTAATTAGTCCACCTGGTTGTTCACTTGGCTTGGAAGGAGAAATGGCCAGATTTGCGATTTTATAGAAATTCACGGGCTGTGGCCAATGGTTTTGCTGGATGGTCAGGAACTTGGAAAAAACATGATTGGAAAATTGGACACAAGTATCTATGGGGAGGAAACCCAGGTGGCGTAGTGGTTAAGTGCTATGGCTGCTAACCAAAGGGTCAGCAGTTCGAATCCACCAGGCACTCCTTGGAAACTCTATGGGGCAGTTCTACTCTGTCCTATAGGGTCGCTATGAGTCGGAATCGACTCGATGGCACTGGGTTTGGTTTGGGTTTTGGTTATCTATGGGGAAGATGTATGTGGATAGACCTCTCTGAATGGGCCAAAGAAGTGAAGATATTTGTGTCTTGTGTGTCACAAAGGGTGAGCTCTGCAGAGGAAGATTTTAACAATCCAGTGATTAGGATGACTTGTTCTGTGGAAATCAGTCATCCTCTTTCGCCAGATACTCCCATCATTGCTCAATGGCCTCATGAACAAAGTAGCCCTGGTGGCAGGGATGGAGGTTATGCATGGACCCTGCAACATGGACTTCCACTCACCAAGGCTGACTTGGCTACAGCCACTTCTTAGTGCTCAGTCTGCCAGCAGCAGACACCAACACTGAGTCCCTGATATGGCACCATCCCTCACGTTGATCAGCCAGCAAACTGGTGGCAAGTTAATTACATTGGAGCACTTCCACTGTGGAAAGGGTAGCATTTTTTCTTACTGGAATAGACACCTACTCGGGATATGGATTTGCCTTCCCTGAATGCAATACTTCTGTCAAAACTATCATCCATGAACTTACAGAATGCATTATTCACCATCATGGTATCCTTCATAGCATTGCCTCAGATCAAGGGACACACTTCGCAGCAAATGAAGTGCAGAAGTTTGCCCATGTTCATGGAATTCACTGGTCTTACCATGTTCGCCACCATCCTGAAGCAGCCAGCTTGATAGAACGATGAAATGGCCTCCTAAGGACACAATTACGGCAACAGATTGGTGTCAATACCTTACGGGGTTGGGACAATGTTCTGCAGGAGGCTGTATAGGCTCTAAACCAGTGCCCAGTATGTGGTGCTGTATCTCCCATGGCCAGGATTCATGGGTCCAGGAATCAAGGGGTGGAAATGGGAGTGGCACCACTCATTATTGCCCCTAGTGACACACTCATAAGATTTTTACTTCCTCTCCCTGAGACCTTACGCTCTGCAGGTCTAGAGGTCTTAGTTCCAAAGGGAGGAATGCTCCCACCTGGAGACACAACACTGATTCCATTGAACTGGAAGCTAAGAATGCCACCTGGCCACTTTGGGCTCCTTATTCCTGTGGATCAACAGGCAAAGAAGGGGGTTACTATACTGGCTGGTGTGACTGATCTTGATTACCAAGAGAAAATCAGGTTGATATTACATAATGGAGGTAAGAAGACTATGTCTGGTATGCAGCAGATTCCTTAGGCCACTTAGTACTACCATGCCTGGTTTTTAAAGTCAATGGAAAACTACAGCAACCCAATTTCAACAAGCCTACTAATGGCCCACACCCTTCAGGAATGAAGGTTTGGGTCACCCCACTGGCAAAGAACCCCGACTAGCTAAGGTACTTGCTAAGAGCAAAGTGAACACAGAATGAATGGGTCATGGATGGTGGAAGACTCTAGTTCTCAATACCAGTTATGGCCGTGTCATCAGTTGCAGAAACAGTGACAGTAATTGTTCTGCATATTACTGTTTTTTATGTGTGCTTCAAATATTTTTTGTTTTTTTTTCATTTATAACATATAAGAGGTAAACAGGGCTAGTGCTTTTTTGGTCGTATGTGTGTTCATTGTATCATGCTAGGTGCACGTTTGACTTTATAATTGTCTTTGTTCAGAGATTATGTATGGTTTAAGGACATGTGTGCAGGTGCCAAGTTGACAAGGGGTAGACTGTGATGGTTAAGATTGTCTGTCAACTTGGAGGGGCCATGATTCTCGGTGTTTGGCAGTCATGTGCTGTTGCGGTCACTTATCTATTGAGATTTGATTTGTGATCACGCCCATGATTGGAACAGTTGTGAGTAGCCAGTCAGTTGAAGGGGAGTTTCCCTGGCCAAGTGGCCTGCATGGAGTGTGGGCAGATGTTCCGGCAGCCCGCAGGAGCTTTTACTCATTCTGGATCCTGCAAGTAACCCCTAAATATCTGACCTCAGATTCTTGGGACTTGAGCTACCAGCTTACCTCCGGTCTTGCCTGCAGATCTTGGGATTCATCGAACTTTACAGCCTGTGAGCAACAGCCCTGCTGTCCAACCTGTTGAACTTGGGTTTGCCAGTCCCTGCAGCTACGTGAATCAGGAGAAGCCTCTAACCCACCCACAGACTTGGGACATTACAGCCTCTATAACCTTGTGGGTCATTTCCTTGATATAAATCTCTCTATATACATACATATATTTATATCCTTTATTGATTTTGCTTCTCTGGAGAAGCTGTCTTAAGACACCCACCAATGAATTATTCAACCCAAGATGTCAGTAGTGTTGAGGTTGAGAAACCTGGGTCTAGAATGTTAAGGAATAATATTAAAAATATTATCTATAACATCCCAGCCATTTTCTATTATTTTGTCATGGCATTGAAAATATTATCCAAAATAAATCTCATAGTCTTTTGTCATCATTTGGTGTTTCTTATTTTTTTCATATCACTTTCCACAATTCAAATATTTTTGTCGGTTCACTTGTTCATTTTCTTTCTTCTCCACTGGAATGTAAGCTATATAAGAACAGCAACTATTTTTTCTTCATGACTTTATCCCCAGCACATAAAACACAGTAGACTCTCAACAAACATTGGTTCTATAAAATGAATGTATTAGTAAATCTCCTGGAAGCCTAAGGCTGAAAGAGATTGAAAATAAAACAAATAGGACAGATATTCTTCCTACTCTAATTAAATGTTTACGAATAGGCTAATTTTTTCCAAATACTATTAAGATGCCATCCCAATGATACGGATATGTCTTACAGGATATATTCAGAACTTCTGGAGTTGTTTTAATCAATCATTCAATATAAAAGAAGATAGAGCATCAGGGCATTCTCCTTATCTACCTGTTTCCTATACAGTTTTGGAAAGGAGGTCATTACTGGAGAAGACTAGAAAAAAATATACAATATTGCTTTCTAAAATATTTATGGACCTGGAGCACTGCCTGACTTCTATGTCATTGGGATGCCATATGTTCAACACAATCTAAGATCCTTCTGACCAAATGCCTCTGTCTTTGTAGTACATGACCCTCTAAAACTGGATTGGGGTGATGATAGTACAACTCAATAAATTTATTTAAACCATTGCATTGTATCCTTTCACCATACGTATTCAACCAGTATGCTGAGCAAATAATCTGAGAAGCTGAACTGTATAAAGAAGAATGGGGCATTAGGATTAAAGGAAGACTCATTAACAACATGTATTATGCAGATGACACAACCCTGCTTGATAAAAGTGAAGAGGACTTGAAGCACTTACTAATGAAGATCAAAGACCACAGCCTTCGATATGGATTATAGCTCAACATAAAGAGAACAAAAATTCTCACAACTGTACCAATAAGCCACATCATGATAAGCAGAGAAGAGACTGAAGTTGTCAAGGATTTTATTTTACTTGGATCCACAATCAACTTCCATGGAAGCACCAGAGGAGAAATCAAAAGACTCATTGCATTGGGCGAATCTGCTGCAAAGGACCTCTTTACAGTGTTGAAAAGCAAAGATGTCACCTGAAGACTAAGATGCACCTGACCCAAGCCATGGTATTTTCAATCACCTCATATGCATGTGAAAGGTGCACAATGAATAAGGAAGAATGAAGAAGAATTGATGCATTTGAACTGTGGAGTTGGTGAAGAATATTGAATATACCATGGACTGCCAAAAGAACGAACAAATCTGTCTTGCAAGAAGTACAACCAGAACGCTCCTTAGAAGCAAGGCTATCGAGACTGTCTTACATACTTTGAACGTGTTGTCAGGAGGGAACAGTCCCTGGAGAAGGACATCATGCTTGGTAAAGTACAAGGTCAGTGGAAAAGAGGAAGACCCTCAACAAGATGGAATGACACAGTGGCTGCAACAATAGGCTCAAGCATAACAACAATTGTGAGGATGGCGCATGACCGGGCAGTGTTTCATTTTGTGGTACATTGGGTGGCTACGAGTAGGAACCGATTCCAGGCACCTAACATCAACAACAACATTGGATTAAACAATGGGTTGACTTCATGGTATGCAAATCATACATCAATAAAGCTTTAAAAATAATTTTTGAGAAAGCTTATACAAGGTGAGTTGAAAATACTTTTGTTTACAACAGATTCTAGTACATATCAATATGATTATGCTTACTACTCAGAATTGAAATCTTCTTTCTTTCCTTTTTTTTATACCTGTCTGGTCTTTTCCTCACTTTGTACATAAAAAAATAATTTTTTTTTTATTGTACATAGCAGACAATAAATACACAGTTGTTTAAACTTCATGGAATCAAAGTGAATTGAAGCCACATCAAACAAGTCTTTTCCCACTAACGAATTATGATTTTTTAGTTAATTGTTTCTTCGGAGTTTTGTTTTGGCCCCAAAGTCCCCAGTTCCTTTCATGACTCCTTTAATATCCGTCACAGTCTTTATCAACTATCTTAGTTTTCCTTCCCACACAAGCAGTCACTGAGACCAGGATTCAAGTGCAAGCGATTTACTTGAAGGAGCAAAGGAAATAGATGGGAGAGAAGAAAAGTGACACAGGGAAGAAAATACATCCCATAAAGCTTGCATTAAGTCAGCTACCACAGTAAAGGAGGAGAGTTTTCATCCCGGGAAAATTTTGAAAAATGTGCAAAACCCACATCTCAGAATTACCACCAAGTAGAGATGGTATACCCCACACCTCTCAAAGAAGGCTACCCCAGGAGATTCATGATTCTGGGTCATTTCTGCCACCATGCATATGACAAATTAGGTTCCAGCTGGTGCAGTCCATTGGCAGTCAGACAGATGTGCAATAGAGATGGTGAGACGATCCCAGGGAATGTAGGTGGCCCACTGATTGAAAGCATCTACTACTCCACCATTCACTAGACAGACTCAATTCTACCAATAATCTTCTCGAAAAGTGAAGTTCTGAATGTGTTCCACAAGTGTGTCATTACCATTCCTGATGACACCCCCAGAGAGTCCAAAAAAATTAAACCGTGTGAGGGAACAACTCTTCTTCGATTGTATCCCTTACTATATGTTTTAGGATCCTGGGGAATATATCTTAATACTGCAACAATGAGACATAAAAGTAAAATAAAATAAGAAAAGGGAGAAAGTAAACAAGAAGAAAGGAAGAAAAGAAGCAAGACCACAAAGAATGAATCTCATACTTTCCAAGGCAGTATATTACTACAAATCCTCTGAAAAAAACATCTATCAAAACTAGATTCCCACACTTGAACTTGAAAACCCCATTATGGTTCTTATAAAAAGTAGGATAGCAAAATTAGGAGTATTAACTCGATGATAGTTTGCCGGGTGTGAATCCATCCCAATCTCAGAATCTTCCTCTGAAAAAAGTGGTGAATGAAAATATATCTTGAAGAAATATTGTCATGGTTAGGTAAAATCATACGTGTAAAGCAATAAGCACAGTCCAGATGTGATAAGCAGTTGGTTATGCCTGTTGTATGATTTTAATTTTATTTCTTTCAGGGAAAAACATACACATAACCAAATTAAGGTGAAAGACTCAAGGTTTGGGAGATTAACCCTTGGGGAAATCACGCCTGCTCATAACAAGATTAATGAAGCAAATCTAAGTCTGGAATTTTCAGGAATGGCTCTAAGAAAGCTGACCAAAGAAGGAACATCATGGACAGCATATAGGAAAGAAGAGTTAAAAGGATTTACTTAGGAAAGAGTTGGGGAAAAGTGGTAAAATACCAAGTAGAAAGCAAATCATAGTTACTTTGAGATTGGAAGAAATGATGCATGTCTTTTGAGGAAGAAAAAAGAATCAGGATATTTAAATTCATGATTTTTGGCTTTGCAGACCATGAGTTCCATTTAGCCCTGAGGCCAGTGGCCATCATCGTGGACAAGAGGCTGCTCTACAGAGGAGCCTTCTCAGGGCTCCCTTCATATCCTTATTCCTTAGGCTGTATATGAAGGGGTTCAGCATGGGTGTGACCACAGTGTACATCACTGAGGCAATAGAGCTTCTCTGGGAAGCATGGATCACAGTAGAACTGAGGCAGACCCCAAGGGCTGTTCCATAGAACAAGGCGACCACGGAGAGGTGAGACCCACAGGTGGAAAATGCCTTATATTTTCCCCCAGAAGAGGACATGCTCATTAATGAATAGACAATCTGAGAATAAGAGAAGAGGACCCCTGAGAGGGGAAACACACCCAGCAGGACAGTTGCCACATATAAAAAGATGTTATTGATGATGGTATCAGAACAGGCCAATTTGATAACCTGAGCCAGTTCACAGAAGAAATGTGGAATTTCAGTGCCTATACAGAATTTCAACTGCGTTATCAGTAGAATATGAAGCAGAGAGGCCCAGAAAATGATGGCCCAAGACATCAAAACCAACAAGACACAGAGCTGGGGCTTCATGATGACTGTATAGTGCAGGGGGTGACAGATGGCCACAAACCGGTCATAAGCCATCAAGGACAGGATAAAATTGTCCAGTCCAGAAAAAATTATGAAAAACTACACCTGAGTGAGGCATCCTGTATAGGAGATGACTTTGCTCTGTGTCTGGATGTTCACCAGCATCTTTGGGACCGTGGTGGTGATGAAACAGATGTCAACAAAGGACAGGTTGGAGAGGAAGAAGTACATGGGGCTATGGAGGTGGGGGTCAGAGCTGACAGCCAGAATGATGAACAGGTTCCCAAGTATAGTGACCAGGTACATGGACAGGAAGAGTCCAAAGAAGAGGGGCTGAAGTTCAGAATCCTCTGAGAGGCCCATCAGGAAGAATTCTGAAAATTTTGTTTGGTTTCCTGCTTCCATTTAAATAGTGTGTAGTCTGGAGAAAGTAAAAACAACATTCAATGAACAGCCAACTAACATCTCAGCTACTCCTCAGCTTTACAGCACCACCTGTATTTTGTCTATGCATCTTTCCAATGACAGGGACTCTCTCAGTCACAGGTAGCACTTTTGTATTTTAAATGTATGTAATTATTTAGACACTTTAGCAAAAATCTCTCTCTTTTTAGCTTTCTTGCTCTAGTCCTAATTTTCCTACTTAAATCTATACACATAAACCAATTTCTTCTTTGACATGACCGTTCCAAGCTAATTGAAAACATGCCATATAAACTCTCAGGTATGTACTTTCTGTGCCAATCCCCATACCCCCTTCTTTCTGGTAGCTCTATGTCAGTGGAATAAAGATCATCTGAGTTGAAAATCATGTCTTAAATGTGACCTGTCACATCCTACTGATTTGA
This sequence comes from Loxodonta africana, assembly GCF_030014295.1. Taxonomy (NCBI): domain Eukaryota; kingdom Metazoa; phylum Chordata; class Mammalia; order Proboscidea; family Elephantidae; genus Loxodonta; species Loxodonta africana. The sequence continues at coordinate 21,175,692 of NC_087344.1, forward strand.
CAGTTAACTCTTGGTGCCTTTTTTTTCTGTTTTAAAAATCGAGTTAATACTATTACCTTCTTTTTGAGGTTTAGAAATAAATGCCTTTGTGAACAGATCTCAATTAATAATGCCAAAAAAAAAAAAAAAACCCATTGCTGTTCAGTTGATTCCAATGAAATGAAACCCTATGTGACAGAGTACAACTTCTCCGTAGGGTTTGCAAGGCTGTTATCTTTATGGAAGAGTGCCTCATCTTTCTCCCACAGAGTGGCTGGTGGGTTCCAGCTGCCTAACTTTTGATTAGCAGCTTAGCGCTTAACCACTGTGCTAAAGGGACTACCAACTAATAATAACTATTATTATTATTATTATGTTCCTTTTATGACAATATTTTAGATATATAATTCTCCCAAGCTACAGTATAAAGCTGTGATTTCAAAAATGAGTGTTTGAATCATACTGCCTGGAATAGAATTTTGGATCTACAAACTTACTACCTATGTGACCATGAGAAAGTTACTTATCACTCTTAGCTGTAGATAACTCACTTCTCCAAGGAGACTAGTAAGTATTCCCTACATAATGAGATTGATGGGTGAATTAAATGAGATGAAGCATGTCATTTTTCTAGTATGGTGCCTGTGATAGAGTAGACACTTGATAATTGTGATTTTCTGTTTTTATTGTCACAATAAATCTGTCTTGCATATCTATCATTTATCAATATCCCCTTTAAACTAGGGCAGCCATCAAGGATGGAACTGTGATCATTATAAACACAAGTAAGTTACCTCTTTTGGCCTCCATGCAGCAATTCCAATTAGGGAAGATCACTATGGCTCCCTATTGCAGAAACCACCTGCCAGATGGATTCTTCCAAGAACAGCAAAGGCCATGTGGACTCTGTAAATAAAGGGAGGAAACAAAAGCATACAAACATTAAAATCAAATGCAAAGCATGTGTGTGCTCATGTGTACATCCTCTTGAAAGAGGATGTGTTGTACTAAAATCAGTGGGGTTTATTACAAAGTGTACAATGGATAGATTAGGTTAAAATATTAAACACTTCTATAGAGCAAATTATACCAAAGAAAATTAAAAGTCAAAGTTAAGATTTGAAAATAAATGTTTGCATTTTCCAAAAAATAAAAATAGTATTATTCACACATAAATAACGGAAATTAATTAAAAAGAGAAAAAAATCACTGAGGACAGACAGTCTGGGAATATGAGTATGAAAGGCTTCTCTGAAACAGGACTTTTCACTGACAGAAGAAGAGTAGATAATTGTAAGTCAGAGAACGTAAGGAAAGGACAAGCAGTATAGATTGAGAAAACAGAAGGCTTAATTCCCTGTGGGGCAGTGAGCTTGGTAATGGAAGAGATTAAAGAGGTCAGTGAGATAGACAGCAGAGGATGAAGTGTAGGCAGGACAGAGCTTGTGAGGCCCACAAATAGAGCATCCAGTAGTAGTATTCCTGGATGTGCCTCTTTCATGGGTAATTTTATGTTTACTCCTGTGGCAGAGGTTGTAACTTTGTTTGCCCACCATTGCCTTAACTCAATATGGAATGGCAGTTTGAATACCACAGCCAACAGGATAATCTACATTAAAACACTAAAATATTTCTATTAAATTCATGAATAAGACAAGGCAATCTAATCCCACTTTAGTCATTCTCCTTTATCATTTAAGATGAGAAAAGGAAAAGGGTCTGAGTACTAAACCTCCAAAATAATTATACTATTTGTAGATGATATTGAAGACACTAAGGAGAAATAGCATACAAATAGAACTTTTAAGTGCTATCAGTAAGTTGGCAGAGTATTTAAGAAATATTAGGAAACCAGTAACTTTTTATTTAAGCAAAAATACTTAGGAATATACAGAAAAACTGAAACATATTCAGAACAACATAGACAATACCTCCCTTATAATAGATTTTCTTTGAGTAGGTAATGGATAAATTACTGGATGTAAGAAATCTAACAGCAATCCCTAATTTATAGAAGAGAGTAGAGAAGTGATGTTTGATGAGAGAGATAAGATAAAGTGTCATAGTTGGTTGAGTCAGAGTTTCTTCAGAGAATTATACATTCAATCAATGGCCATTTCTAACTCTTCTTGGAGAGAGGCTCTAGACTCCAGAAAGACAAAGAAGAAACATGAGAGCTGGAAAAGACAGGCTACAGTGGAAACTAAACTGCATTCAAAGTACAGAGAGCTCATATTCCTAAGCAAGTATGGAAGGTTTCAGTGTCCTTACCAGAGAGATGAGCCTCACACTTTTTTTCCTCTTTTCCTTCTTATTCCACCAGCACTGATGGGGACACACTAACTCTTTCTGATGGTATCACTGAAGAAGTTTCTCTTCTCCGTGGTCTGTCTCTGAGAAGCCCAATTTGGTTTTCACCAAGGCTGGGATCAAATATTTACAGGGTGAGGGGCAATGAGGACATGTTTAAAGTTTCCAGAGTCTCCCAGGTTGAATCTCAGAGCTCTTCATTAAATAAATTGTTCTATTGTCCTTTCACTCTCCAAACAATTCACCTCCCATGGGTACAAAAAAAAAAAAAAAATTGCCTTCAAGCCGATTCAGACTCCTAGCAACCTTAAAGGACAGAGTGATATTGCCTCAGAGGGCTTCCAAGGAGCAGCTGGTGGATTGGACCTTTGGGTTAACAACCAATCTCAAAAAACATAAAATGAAAAATTTTCTGCCAATTTTGTCTCTTTGTAGGCAGCAGTGTCAGGTGAGGGGTTTGTGAGATGGATTTATTTCCTCCAGGGAGATAATTCTCTATCTTTAGTTTCATTTTAAAGCAACAAGCTGTCCCTTAACGAAAGTTAACTGCTACAAGGATCCAATACTAGAAACCTTCTTTCTTCGAGTGAAATCCCACCTTGGGAAGTGTTTGCCTTAAAGAACATTTGGTGATTTATGGAACACTTGGTGTCCTCAAGGTTATGGAGGCAAACAGGTTCTATCTGAAGAAAAGCAACTTGGTCAATAGGTTTAATGCTCTTAAGGAACTGATAAGACAAGGACTGAAAAATATCCCTTGACATGCACTTAGTGACATGAAAACTCCATTGATCTTAGAGAGGGCTCCATTTATTTCCTGGCTCTCTAAATAAAGGAGCAGGGTCAGAAATAATTCAGGCGGGGTGCTTGAAGACTGATTGAGTCTTGAAGAAATGTAGGTGGCAGGTAAAGACCTATTTTGCAAAAGTTTGTAAGGAAAGGGAAGGAGAGAGATAAAGCATAGCCTACAGTCAATATGGAGTTCAGGAGAATTAAAAAAAAAATAGTGGTAGTATGGGAAGATGATTAATTTTAAACATAATCATCATATACAGTGCCACATTTGAATACATAGGCAGTTATGACTACCTAATTTTCAGGATGGTGTATACACTGAAGAAGCCCTGGTGGTACAGTTGATAAGAGAGCAGCTACTAATCAAAAGGTTGGTGATTTGAACCCATCAGCCGCTCTGCAGAAGAAAAATGTGTCAGTCTGCTTCTGTAAATATTACAGCCTCAGAAACCCTATGGGACTGTTCTACTCTGGCCTATAGGGTCACTAAGAGTTGGAGTCGACCTGATGTCACCAACTTTGGATTTGATTTAGTATATGCTGTAAATTAATGACAATCATAATGTTCCGTGTTCCCAACATGTAGAATACCTGGCTCCAGAAATCGAGGGGTGGAAGTATAAATGGCCTAACATCACTCCCAGTGACCCACCTGGGGAGTTTGTGTTCAGATTTCCTCAACTCTGGCACCGACACATAAAGAGAGTCCTACTTCCACTTTATATTGCCACCAGAAATATCTATACATCCTCACCAACTCTGTTATTTTATCTTTTTTATTATTTCTATCATTATTAACCCACAAGTGTCTGTCAGTTTGTCATGCTGTGGGAGCTTGCCTGTTACTGTGATGCTGGAAGCAATGCTGCCAGTTTTTAAATGCCAGCAGAGTAACCCATGGCAGATAAGTTTCAGCTGAGCTTCCAGACTAAGAGAGAGTAGGAGGAAGGGCCCGACAGTCTACTTCTTGAAAAGAGATAGCCACTGAAAACCTTTTGGGTAGCCGTGGAACTTTGTCTGATACAGCACCAGAAGTTCAGTCTCTCATGTTGGAAGGCGCTTAAAAGACAACAGGGGAAGAGCTATCTCCTCAGAGTAGAGTCAACATTAATGATGTAGACGGAGTCAAGCTTTTGGGACCTTCATTTGCTGATGTGACATGACTCAAAATGAGAAGAAACAGCTGCAAACAGAACCTGGAATGTCCAAAGTACAAATCAAGGAAAATTGGAAACCGTCAAAAAAGAAATGGAATGCATAAACATTGATATACTAAGCATTAATGAACTGAACTGGACTGGTATTGGCCATTTTGAATAGGACAATCATATGGTCTACTTTTGAGAATGACAACTTGAAGTGGAATGGCATTGCATTCATCGTCAAAAAGAACATTTCAAGATCTATCCTGAAGTACAATGCTGTTAGTGATAGAATACTATCCATAAGCCTACAAGGAAGACCAGTTAACGTGACTATTATTCAAATTTACACATCAGCCACTAAGGCCAAAGATGAAGAAATAAAAGATTTTTACCAACTTCTGCAGTCTGAAATTGATCAAACATGCAATCAGGATGCATTGATAATTACTAGTAACTGGAATCTGAAAGCCAAAAACAAAGAAAAATAATTAGTGGTTGGAAAATATGGCCTTGTTGTTACAAACAATGCCAGAGATCACATGATAGAAATTTGCAAGACCAACAACTTCTTCATTGCAAATATGTTTTTTTTCACCAACTTAAATGGAGACTATACACATGGACCTCACCAGATGGAATACACAGGAATCAAATCAACTACATCTGTGGAAAGAGTCGAAGGAAAAGCTCAATATCATCAGTCACAACAAGGCCAGGGACCGACTGTGGAACAGACCATCAATTGCTCATATACTAGTTCAGGTTGAAACTGAAGGAAACTAAAACAAGTCTACGAGAGCAAAAGTACGACTTTGAGCAATTCCTCCTGAACCATCTCAGCAACAGATTTGACGAGTTGAACACTAATGTCGGAAGACCAGACAAGTTGTGGAATGCCATCAAGGACATCATATGTAAAGAAAGCAAGAGGTCATTAAAAAGAGAGGAAACAAGAAAAATTCCAAAATGGATGTCAGAAGAGACTTTGAAACTTACCTTTGAACATTGAGTTTCTAAAGTGAAAGGGAGAAATGACTAAGTAAAAGAGCTAAATAGAAGATTTCAAAGGACAGCTAAAGGAGTCAAAGCAGAGCATCATAATGACTTGTGCTAAGACCTGGATGTAGAAAACCAAATGGAAGAACACACTTAGCATTTCTGAAGCTGAAAGAACTGAAGAAAAAATTCAAGCCTGGAGTTGCAATACTGAAGGATTCTTCAGGGAAAATATTAAATGACTCAGGAAGCATTAAAAGAAGATGGAAAGAATACACAGAGTCATTATACCAAAAAGAATTGGTTGACATTCAACCATTTCAGGAGGTAGCATACGGTCCGCACATGATGGTACTGAAGGAAGACGTTCAAGCTGTACTGAAGTCTTTGGTGAAAAACAAGGCTCCAGGAGATGACAGAATACCAATTAAGATGTTTCAGCAAATGGATGCAACACTGGAAGTGCTCATTTGTCTATGCCAAGAAGATTGGAAGCCAGTTTCTAGGCCAATTGACTGGAAGAGATCCAATTTATGCCTATTTCCAAGAAAGATGATCCAATAGAATGAGGAAATTATCAAACAATATCATAAATATTACATGGAATTAAAATTTTGTTGAAGATCATTCAAAAGCTGCTGCAACAGTATATCAACAGGGAGCTGCCAGAAATTCAAGCTGCATTCAGAGAAGGAAATAGAATGAGGTATATCATTGCTGCTGCAAGATGGATCAGAAAGATGTCAAAGAGTAAAAGAAAGATGTTTACCTGTGTTTACCTGTGTTTTATTGCCTATGCAATGGCATTCTACTATGTGGATCATAACAAATTATGTATAACATTTGAAAGAATAAGAATTTCAGACCACTTAATTGTGCTCACGAGGAACCTGTACATAGATCAAGATGCAGTGGTTCAAACAGAACAAGGGGATACTGCGGTATTTAATGTCAGGAACATTGTGTGTCAGGGTTGTATCCTTTAATCATACTTACTCAATCTGTATGATGAACAAGTAATCCAATAAGCTGGATTGTATGAAGAACAGGGCATTAAGACTGAAGAAAGACTCATTAACAACCTGCATTATACTGATGACATGACCTTGCTTGCTGAAGGTGAAGGGGACTTGAAGCACTTACTGATGATGATCAAAAAGCACAGCCTTCAGTACGGATTATACCTCAACATAAAGAACGTAAAAATCCTCACAACTATACCAATAAGCAATATCATGATAAATGCAGAAAAGATGAAATCGTCAAGGATTTCATTTTACTTGGCTCCACAAACAACACCCATGGAAGCAGCAGTCAAGAAATCAAAAGTCCCATTGCATCAGAAAATCTGCTGCAAAATAGCTCTTTAAAGTTTTGAAAAGCGAAGGTGTTACCTTGAAGACTAAGGTACACCTGACCCAAGGCATAGTTTTTTCAGTCATCTCACATGCATGTGAAAGCTGAAGGATGAATAAGGAAGGTATAAGAATTAACACCTTTGAACCGTGGTATTGGGCAAAGAACATTGAACATACAGTGGACTGCCAAAAGAATGAACAAGTTTGTCTTGGAAAAAGTACAACCAGAATGCTCCTGGGATGCAGGGATGGGGATATAACGCCTCATATAATTTGGACATGTTATCAGGAGGATAAGTCCCTTGAGAAGGAGATCATGCTCAGTAAAGTAGAGGGGCAGTGAAACAGAGGAAGATCCTCAACAAGATGGATTGACACAGTGGCTGAAACAATGGGCTCAAGCATGACAACAATTGGGAGGATGGCACAGGATCAGGCAGTGTTTCATCCTGTTGTGCATAGGGTTGCTATGAGTCAAAACGGACTCCATGGCACCTAACAACCTAACAACATCTTTATTATTAAAGTCATCCTCATGGCAGTGAAGTCATATCTCAATGTGTTTTGATTTGAATTTCCTTAATGACTAATAATGTTAGCATCCTTCATGTGCTTCATGCCCGTTTGTACATCTCTTTTAAAGAAATGTCCATTCACATCTTTTGCCCATTTTTTCTTAGGTTATTTGGATGTGGTTGTTGAATTGTAAGAGTTTCTTTTATGCCCTTTTATACCTGTTATTTTCTGGCTCCACACCGCGCCCCCCAACCTGGAAGAGGACCCTTTGTCCAGCTACAACGGATGACATTTTCCAGATTGCTATGTCCACTTGTTCACAAAACCTCCTATCCTTGGAATACCTGTTGCATGCCCCAACCACCAAGAGAAAAGTTACAGTTGAAGATCTCAGTTCAAGCATCATCCCCTCTGTAGAAGTCTTTTCCAATTCTCATTTCCAAGGGTATAATGAAAACTTTCTCCTTTCTGTCCCCGAGGTCTCATCAACAAGTGTAGTCTTCCATTATCATACCTGTGAAACTTACTGACCCTGTTCCTAAACCTGACAATGTACAGAGAAAACCATGCCCTGGTTGATATCATTAATAAACACATAAATAAACAAACAAATAAATAAAAGAAGAGATAAGATTCACCTGGGGGTTTACTAAAACAAAAATGGCAGGACACCACCCACCCATGCAATTTCAGACTCAGTAGATCTGGGGTGTGGGCCAAAGATCTGCATTTCTAACAAGCTCCCAGGTGGTGCTGAAACTGCTGGCCCAGGGACTACACTTTCAGAGATTACTGGATATTGGCTATGAATTGACACTAATCCCAGGAAACCCAAAATGCCATTGTGGCCCAACAGTCAGAGTGGGGGCATATGGATGTCAGGTTATTAACGGAGTCTTAGCTCACATCCATCTCACTGTAGGTCCAGGGGGTCCCTGAGCGCATCCTATAGTGACGTCCCCAGTTACGGAATATATAACTGGAATAGATATACCCAGCAATTAGCGGAACTGCCACATTGAATCCCTGACAAGAGGAGTAAGAGCTGTTATGGTAGGAAAAGCTAACTGGAAGCCATTAGAAGTGCCCCTACCTAGGAAAATAGTAAAGCAAAAGCAATGCCACATTCCTGGATGGATTGCAGAGATTAATGCCACCATCAAGGACTTGAAGGATGCAGGGACACTGATTCCCACCACATGCCCATTCAACTCACCTACTTGGTCTGTGGAAAAAACAGATCTTGGAGAATGACAGTGGATTATCAAAAACTTAACCAGGTGGTAACTCCAATTTCAGCTGCTGTTCCAGATGTGGTCTCAATGCTTGAGCAAATTAATACATCCCCTGATACCTGGTATGCAGCTATTGATCTGGCTAATGCCTTTTTCTCCACACCTGTTTTGAAGGACTATGAGAAGCAGTTTGTCTTTACCTGGCAAGGCCAGCAATACACCTTCAGTTGCCTACCTCACAGCTACATCAACTCTCCAGACTTGCATCATAATTTAGTCCGCAGGGACCTTGATCACCTTCCCCTTCCACAAAATGTCACACTGGTCCATGACATTAATGACATTATGCTGACTGGACTTAGTAAGGAAGAAGTGTCAGTGGCCCTGGACTTATTAATCAAACAATTGTGTGCTAGAGTGTGGAAATTAATCCCACAAAAATTCAGGCACCTTCCACCTCAGTGAAAATTTAGGGGTCCAGTGGTGTGTGGAATGTTGAGATATGCCTTCTAAAGTGAAGGAAATGTTACTGCATGTGCCTCCTCCCAGAACTAAAAAGGAGGCACAATGCCTAGTAGGCCTCTTTGAATTTTGGATTGTTCCTCATTTGAGTATGCTACTCCAGAATATTTTTTTTTTTACTCCACACAATTTATCAAGTGACTAGAAGAGGTGCTACTTTTGAGTGGTTCCCAGAAGAAGAGAAGACTCTACTACAGGTTCAGGGTGCTGTGCAAGTTGCTGACTCTTGGGCCGTATGATCCAGCTGATCTGATGGTGCTCAAAGTGACTGTGGCAGATAGAGATACTGTTTGGAGTTTTTGACAGGCCCCTTTTGGTAAATCACAGTGTAAATCCTTAGCATTTGGGAGTAAAGCCCTGCCATCCTCTGCAGATAACCACTATCCTTTTGAGAAACACCTTTTGGCTTGTTACTGGGCCTTAGCAGAGACGGAATGCTTAACCATGGGACATAAGTCACCATGCAGCCTGAGCTGCCCCTCATGAACTAGGTGTTATTTGACCCCCAAAAGTCATAAAGTTAGACGTGCACAGCAGCATTCCATCATTAAATGGAAGTGGTATTTATGAGATATAGCCTGAGCAGGACCTGAAGGCACAAGTAAGTTGCATGAGGAAGTGACCCAAAAGCCCATGGCCTCCACTCCTGTCACATTACCTTCCACCTCCCAGTCTGCACCTATGGCCTCACGGAGAGTTCCTTATGATCAGTTGACTGAGCAAGAGAAAACTTGTGCCTGGTTTACAAATGGCTCTGTGTCATATGAAGGCACCACTCGAAAGTGTAGAGTGGCAGCCCTACAGCCCCTTTCTGGGACCTCTCTGAAGGACAGTGGTGAAGGGAAATCCTCCCAATGGGCAGAGCTTTGAGCAGTGCGCCTGGTTGTTCACTTTGCTTGGAAGGAGAAATGGCCAGATGTGCAATTTTATACTGATATTCATGGGCTATTGCCAATAGATTGGCTGGGTGGTCAGGAAAGTGGAAGGAACGTGATTGGAAAATAAAAAAGTATTTATAAGGAAGAGGTGTGTGGATAGACCTCTCTGAATGGGCCAAAGAAGTGAAGATATCTGTGTCTCATGTGAACGCTCACCAAAGGTGACCTTGGCAGAGGAAGATTTTAACAATCAAGTGATTAGGATGACTAGTTTTGTGGAAACTAGTTATCCTCTTTCCGCAGTCACTCCTGTCATTGCCCAATGGGCTCATGAACAAAGTGGTCATGGTGGCAGGGATAGAATTCCTTTCACCAATTCTGACTTAGCTACAGCCACTGCTGAGTGCCCAATCTGCCAGAAGCAGACACCAACACCGAGTCCCTGATATGGCACCATCCCTTGAGGTGATCAGCCAGCAAACTGGTGGCAAGTTAATTACATTGGAGTACTTCCATCATGGAAAGGGCAGCATTTTGTTCTTATTGGAATAGACACTCGGGATATGGATTTGTCTTCCCTGCATGCAATGCTTCTGCCAAAACTACCATCTTTGGACTTACAGGATACCTTATCCACCATCATGGTATCCTGCACAGCATTGCCTCGGATCAACAGATTCACTTCATAGCAAATGAAGTGTGGCAGTTGGCCCATGCTTATGGAATTCAATGGTCTTGCCATGTTTGTCATTATCCTGAAGCAGCCGGCTTGATAGAACGATGAAATGGCCTCATAAAGACACAATTACGGCAACAGATTGGTGTCAATACCTTACAGGGTTGGGACAATGTCCTCCAGAAAGCTGTATATGCTCTAAACCAGTGTCCAGTATGTGGTGCTGTATCTCCCATGGCCAGGATTCATGGGTCCAGGAATCAAGGGGTGGAAATGGGAGTGGCACCACTCATTATTGCCCCTAGTGACACACTCACAAGATTTTTGCTTCCTCCTCTTGAGGCCTTATGCTCTGCAGGTCTAGAGGTCTTAGTTCCAAAGGGAGGCATGCTTCCACCTGGAGACACATCACTGATTCCACTCAACTGGAAGCTAAGAATGCCACCTGGCCACTTTGGGCTCCTTATTCCTCTGGATCAACAGGCAAAGAAGGGAGTTACTATACTGGCTATTGTGATCGATAATGATTACCAAGAGGAAATCAAGTTGATATTATATAATGGAGGTAAGAAAAGTGTCATGGATTGAATTATGTCTGCTCAAAAATTTGTGTATCAACTTGGTTAGGCCATGATTCCCAGTATTGTGTGGTAGCCCTCCATTCTGTGATTGCTATTTTATGTTAAAAGGATTAAGGTGGGATTGTAACACCACCCTTACTCAGGTTACCTACTTGCTTCAATGTAAAGGGTGTTTCCCTGGGGTTTGTCTTGCACCACCTTTATCTCTTAAGAGATAAAAGGAAAGAGAAGCAAGCAGAGAGTGGGGGACCTCAGACCACCAAGAAAGAAGCACCTGGAGCAGAGCACGTCTTTGGACCCAGGGTTCCTGTGCCTGAGAAGCTCCTCAGCCAGGGGAAGTTTGAGCACAAAGACCTTCCTCCAGAGCCAACAGAGAGATAAAGACTTCCCCTAGAGCTGATGCCCTGAATTTGGATTTTTAGCCTACCTTACTGTGAGGAAATAAATTTCTGTCTGTTAAAGCCATCAACTTGTGGTATTTCTGTTATAGCAGCCCTGGATGACTAAGACAAAGGGTATGTCTGGAATGCAGCAGATCCCTTAGGGCATCTCTTAGCACTACTGAAAACCGAAGTTACTACTACCATGCCCTGTGTTCAAGTCAACGCAAAACTTCAGCAACCCAATTCTGACATGACTACTTCAGGAATGAAGGTTCAGGTCACCCCGCCAGGCAAAGAACCATGATGAGCTGAAGTGCTTGCTGAGGGCAAATGGAATACAGAATGAGTGGTGGAAGACTGTAGTTCTAAATACCGGTTATGGTCATGTGATCGGTTGCAGAAAAGAGGGCTGTAATTGTCATATTTCTGTTTTTTATGTGTGCACCATTATTTTTGTTTTCTTCATTTATAGAATATAAGATGTAAACACAGCTAGTGTTTTTTCAGTTGTAGGTGTGTTTGTTGTTTCATGTTAAGTGTAAGCTTGACTTTATAATTGTCTTTATTCAGAGATTATGTATGGTTTAAGGAGATGTGTACAGGAGCCAAGTTGACAAGTGGTGGACTGGGATGCTTAAGGTTGTGTTTCAACTTGATTAGGCCATGATTCTCAGTGTTTTGGCAGTAGTGCGATGTTTTGGTCACTTCCCCATTGAGATTTCATATGTGATCAACCCGATAACGGGATCTGCTGTGAGTAGCAAATCAGTCAAAGGGGAGTTTCCTCCACCGTGTGGCCTGCACGGAGTGTAGGGAGATGTTCTGGCAGCCTGCGGAGACTTTTACTCATTCTGGATTCTGTGCCTAGCGCCTGTTCATCTAACCTCCAGTTCTTGGAACTTGAGTTAGCAGCTTACCTGCAATCTTGCCTGCTGATCCTGTAATTCATTGGACTTTATAGCCTGTGAGCAGCAGCTCTGCTGTCCAAGTTGCTGATCTTGGGTTTGCCAGTCTCTGCGGCTACATGAATCATAAGAAGCCTGTATTCTCACCCACTAACTTGGGACATCACAGCCTCTACAACCTCATGAGTCATTTCCTTGATATAAATCTCTCTCTCTATATATATTTATACTCTTTCTTGGTTTCGCTTCTCTAGAGAACCTGGCCTAAGACACCCACCAACGAACATTTAGCCCAAGATGTCAGTAGTGCTTGGGTTAAGAAACCCTGGTCTACACTGTTGAGGAACAATATTAAAAGTATTATCTAAAACATTCCAGCCATTTTCTATTATTTTATCATGGTATTGAAAATATTATCTGAAATAAATCTCACAGTCTTTCTCCACTTATTTGGTGCTTCTCCTTTTTTTCTTTTTTTTTTTCATATCACTTTCCACAATTCAAATGTTTTTATTGGTTCTATTGTTCGTGTTCTTTCTTCCCCACTGAAATGTAACCTATATAAGGACAGGAACTATTTTTCTTCATGACTTTGTCCCTAGCACTTTAAACGTAGTAGCTTCTCGACAAACATTCCTTCTATAAAATGAATGTATCAGTAAATCTGGAAGCGTAAGATTGAAAGAGATTTGAATGAAACAAATACGACAGATATTCTTCCTACTCTAATTAAATGTTTACAAATACACTATTTTTTTCCAAATACTATTAGGATGCCATCCAAATGATAAGTACATGTCTTACAGGATAAATTCAGAACTCCTGGAGTTGTTTTAATCAATCATTCAATACAAGAGAGAGCAACAGGATACTCTCCTTATCTACCTGTTTCATATACAGTTATGGAAAGGAGGTCATTACCGGAGAAGACTACAATACACAATATTGCTTTCTAAAATATTTATGGACCTGGAGCACTGCATGACTCCTATGTCATTGGGGATGCCACATATTCAACACAATCTAAGATTCCTCTGACCAAATGTCTCTGTCTTTGTAGTACATGACTCTCTAAAACTGGATTGGGGTGACGATTGTGTAACTCAATAAATTTACTTAACCATTGGATTACAGCAATGGGTTGATTTCAAGGTAAGCAAATCATACATCAGTAAAGCTGTTAGAAATAAATTTTCAGAAAGTTTTCCATGAATTTATTCATATCGGGTTGAAAATATTTACTTTTCTTTACAACGGTTTCTAATATACACCAATATGATTATTTTTACTATTCTGAATTGAGATCTTTTTTTTTTCTCTCTTTTTCATATCCCACAGGTCTCCTTCTCACTTTTTACATAGCAGACAATAAATGCACATTTGATTAAACTTAATGGAATGAAAGTGAATTGAAGTCACATCGAACAAGTCTTTTCTCACTAACAAACTAGGATTTTTTAGTAAATTGTTTCTTCTGAGTTTTGTTTTGGACCCAAAGTCCCCAGTTCCTTTCATGACTCCCTTAATATCCTTCATAGTCGTTATCAGCTTTCTTAGTTTTGGTTTCCACAGAAGCAGACACTGAGACAAGGATTCAAGTGCAAGAAATTTACTTAAAAGAGCAAGGAATATGGATGGGAGAGAAGTGACACAGGGAATTAAATACATCTGATAAAGATTGCATTGAGTCAGCCACCACATTGAATGAGCAGTTTTCATCCTGAGAAAATTCTGGAATATGTGCAAAACCCCCATCTCAGAATTCCGCCCAAGTAAAGAGGTATATCGTACACCTCTCGATGAAGGCTGCCCCTGGAGATACCTAATTCTGGGTCACTTCTGCCACCATGCATCTGACAAAGTAGGTTCCAGCTGGTGCTGTCCATTGACAGTCAGACTGGTGTGCAATACAGATGGTGAGACAACCCCAAGGAATGTAGGTGGAGCATTGATTGACAGCATCTGCTACTCTACCTTTCACTGAACAGACTCAGTTCTACCAATAATCTATTCAAAAAATGAAGTTCTGAATATATCCCACAGGTGTGTAACTACCATTCTGATGACACCTTCAGGGAGTCCCAAAAAATAAAACCACGTGGGGAAAAAACTTATATTTCATTACTACATGTTTTGATATCCTGGGGAATATATCTTAAAACTGCAAGGATGAGACATAAGGTAAAATAAAATAAGGAAAGGAAGAAAGTAAAGAAGAAGAAAGAAAGAGGAAAGAAAAGAAGCAAGCAAGGACCAAAAAGAATGAATCTAAGTCTTATATTATCCAATGCAGTATATTACTATGAATCTTCTGAAAAAAACCATCTATGAAATCTAGATTCCCATCCTTGAAGTTCAAAATCCCGTCATTGTTCTTATGAAAAGTAAGATAGCCAAACTAAGAGTATTAACTCAATGAAAGTTTGCAAGGTTTCCATCCATCCCAATCTCAGACTCTTCCTCTGAAAACTAGGGTGAATAAAAATATACCTCAAAGAAATATTATCAGGGTTAAATGAAATCATATGTGTAAAACAATAAGCACAGTCCAGATGTGGCAAGCATTTGGTTATGGCTCTTGTATGATTTAATTTTCTTTCTTTCAGGGAAAAACACACACATAAACAAATGAAGGCGAAAGGTATCAATGCTTGAGAGACTAACCTTTTGGGAAACCACATCTACACTTAACAATATTAATGCAGCAAATCTAAGGTTGGAATTTTCAGGAATAGCTCTAAGAAAGCTGACCAAAGAAGGAACATTGTGGACAGCACATAGGAAAGAGTCAAAAGGATTCACTTAGGAAAGACTTGAGAAAAAATGGTACAGTAACAATTAGAAAGCAAATCATAATTGCTTTAGAATTGGAAGAAATGATGCATGTTTTTTCAGGAAGAAAAAAGAATCAGGATATTTAAATTCATAATGTTTGGCTTTGGGGACCATGACGCCCATTTAGCCCTGAGGCCAGTGGCCATCATCATGGTTAAAAGGCTGCTCTACAAAGCATCCTTCCCAGGGCTCCCTTCATATCCTTATTCCTTAGGCTGTATATGAAGGGGTTCAGCATGGGTGTGACCACAGTGTACATCACTGAGGCAATAGAGACTCTCTGGGAAGAATGGATCACAGTAGAACTGAGACCAACCCAAGGCCTGTTCCATAGAACAAGGAGACCACAGAGAGGTGAAATCCACAGGTGGAAAATGTCTTATACTTTCCCCCAGCAGAGGACATGCTCATTAAAGACGAGACAATCTGAGAGTAAGAGAAGAGGATCCCTAATAGGGGAAACACAGCTAGCAGGATAATCAACATATACAAGAAGATGTTAATGATGAGGGTATCAGAACAGGCCGATTTGATAATCTGAGCCAGTTCACAGAAGAAATGTGGAATTTCAGTGCCTATGCAGAATTTCAGCTGTCTGATCAATAGAATATGAAGCAGAGAGGCCCAGAAAATGATGACCCAAGACATCAGAACCAAGAATCCACAGAGCTGGGGGTTCATGATGACTGTATAGTGCAGGGGGTGACAGATGGCCACGAACCGGTCATAAGCCATCAAGGACAGGAGAAAATTGTCCAGTCCAGCAAAAATCATGAAGAAATACACCTGCGTGAGGCATCCTATGTAGGAGATGACTTTGCTCTGTGTCTGGATGTTCACCAGCATCTTTGGGACCGTGGTGGTGATGAGACAGATATCAACAAAGGACAGGTTGGAGAGGAAGAAGTACATGGGGGTGTGGAGGTGGTGGTCAAAGCTGACGGCCAGTATGATGAGTAGGTTCTCAAGCACAGTGACCAGGTACATGGACAGGAAGAGCCCAAGGAAGAGGGGCTGACGTTCAGAATCCTCTGAGAGGCCCAGCAGGAAGAATTCAGAAACTTTTGTTTGGTTTTCTGCTTCCATGTAGTTAGTGCGTAGGCTGGAGGAAGTAAAAGCAACATTCAATGAACACCTAACTACCATCTCAGCTAGTCATCACCTTTACGATACCACCTGTATTTTGTTATTGAGTCCTTCCAAAGACAATGACTCTCACAGTCAAAGGTAGCACTTTTCCTTTTCAAATGTGTATACTTATTTAGATATTTTAGCAAAAATCTCTTTTTACCTTCTACTCACTGGTTCTAATTTTCCTACTTGAATCTATACACATAAACCAATATGACCATTCAAAGCTAATTGAAAACATGTTATGTGAACTCAGAAGTATGTATTTTTCCATTACAATCTCCATACCTCCTTCATTCTCATAGCTCTGTGTTAGTGAATAAAAGTCACCTGAGCTGAAAATCCATATCTTAAATGTGACCTGTCACATCCTACTGATTTGACAGTTAACTCTTGGTGCCTTATTTTTTCTTTTTTAAAAATCTAGTTAATACTACTACCTTCTTTGTGAGGTTTAGAAATAAATGTCTTTGTGAACAGGAGGTTCTCAATTAGTAATACTGAAAGAAGAAAAAATTGCAGTCAAGCAATTCCAACACAAGGCAGACTTACATGATAGAGTAGAACTTCCCCGTACGGTTTCCAGGGTTTTTATCTTTATCAAACAAGACTTACACATCACTCTCCGGCAGAGCAGCTGGTTGGTTCTAAATGTCTAACTTTCAAGTTATAGCTTAGCACTTAACCACTGCACTAACAGGCCTTCCAATTAATAATAGCAATTATTATTATTAATCCCTTCCTTCTGTAACAATTATTTTAGATATATAATTCTCCCAAGCTACAGTATAAAGCTGTGATTTCAAAAATGAGTGTATGAATCATACTGCCTGGAATAGAACTTTGGCTCTACCAACATACTACGTATGTGACCATGAGAAAGTTACTTATCACTCTTAGCTGTAGATAACTCACTTCTCCAAGGAGACTAGTAAGTATTCCCTATATAATGAGACTGACAGGTGAATTAAATGAGATGAAGCATGTCATTTTTCTAGTATGGTGCCTGTGATAGAGTAGACACTTGATAATTGTGATTTTCTGTTTTTATTGTCACAATAAATCTGTCTTGCATATCGATCATTTATCAATATCCCCTTTAAACTAAGGCAGCCATCAAGGGTGGAATTGTGATCATTATAAACACAAGTAAGTTACCTCTTTTGGCCTCCATGCAGCAATTCCAATTAGGGAAGATCACTATGGCTCCCTATTGCAGAAACCACCTGCCAGATGGATTCTTCCAAGAACAGGAAAGGCCATGTGGACTCTGTAAATAAAGGGAGGAAATAAAAGCACACAACCATTAAAATCAAATACAAAGCATGTGTGTGCTCATGTGTACATGCTCTTGAAAGAGGATGTGTTGTACTAACATCAGTGGAGTTTATTACAAAGTATGTAATGGATAGATTAGATTAAAATATTAAACACTTCTATAGAGCAAATTAAACCAAAGAAAATTAAAAGTCAGACTTAAGATTTGAAAATAAATGTTAACATTTTCCAAAAAAGGAAAATAGTATTATTCATGCATAAAGAATGGAAATTAATTAAAAAGAGAAAAAAATCACTGAGGGCAGATAATTCAGTCTGGGCAGATGAGTAGGAAAGGCTTCTCTGAAACAGGACTTTTCACTGACAGGAAAAGATTAGATAATTGTAAGTCAGAGAAAGTAAGGAAAGGACAAGCACTATAGATTGAGAAAACAGAAGGTTTAATTCCCTGTGGGGCAGTGAGCTTGGTAATGGAAGAGAATAAAGAGGTCAGTGAGATAGACAGCAGAGGATGAAGTGTAGGCAGAACAGAGATTGTGAGGCCCACAAATAGAGCATCCAGTAGTAGTATTCCTGGATGTGCCTCTTTCATGGGTAATTTTATGTTTACTCCTGTGGCAGAGGTTATAACTTTGTTTGCCCACCATTGCCTTAACTCAATATGGAATGGCAGTTTGAATACCACAGCCAACAGGATAATCTACGTTAAAACACTAAAATATTTCTACTAAATTCATGAATAAGGCAAGGCAATCTAATCCCACTTTAGTCATTCTCCTTTATCATTTAAGATGAGAAAAGGAAATGGGTCTGAGTACTAAACCTCCAAAACAATTACACTATTTGTAGATGATATTGAAGACACTAAAGAGAAATAGCATACAAATAGAACTTTTAAGTGCTATCAGTAAGTTGGCAGGGTATTAAAGAAATATTAGGAAACCAGTAACATTTTATTTAAGCAAAAATACTTAGGGAATATACAGAAAACCTGAAACATATTCAGAACAAAATAGACAATACCTCCCTTATAATAGATTTTCTTTGAGTAGGTAATGGATAAATTACTGGATGTAAGAAATCTAACAGCAATCCATAACTTATAAAAGAGATTGGAGAAGTGATGTTTGATGAGAGAGATAAGATAAGGTGTCATAGTTGGTTGAGTCAGAGTTTCTTCAGAGAATTATACATTCAATCAATGGCCATTTCTAACTCTTCTTGGAGAGAGGCTCTAGATTCCAGAAAGACAAAGAAGAAACATGAGAGCTGGAAAAGACAGGCTACAGTGGAAACTAAAGTGCGTTCAAAGTACAGAGAGCTCACATTCCTAAGCAAGTATGGGAGGTTTCAGTGTCCTTACCAGAGAGATGAGCCTCACACTTTTTTTCCTCTTTTCCTTCTTATTCCACCAGCACTGAAGGGGACACACTAACTCTTTCTGATGGTATCACTGAAGAAGTTTCTCTTCTCCGTGGTCTGTCTCTGAGAAGCCCAATTTGGTTTTCACCAAGGCTGGGATCAAATATTTACAGGGTGAGGAGCAATGAGGACATGTTTAAAGTTTCCAGAGTCTCCCAGGTTGAATCTCAGAGCTCTTCATTAAATAAATTGTTCTATTGTCCTTTCACTCTCCAAACAATTCACCTCCCATGGGTACAAAAAAAAAAAAAAAAATTGCCTTCAAGTCGATTCAGACTCCTAGCAACCTTATAGGACAGAGTGATATTGCTTCGGAGGGCTTCCAAGGAGCAGCTGGTGGATTGGACCTTTGGGTTAACAGCCAATCTCAAAAAACATAAAATGAAAATCTTTCTGCCAATTTTGTCTCTTTGTAGGCAGCAGTGTCAGGTGAGGGGTTTGTGAGATGGATTTATTTCCTCCAGGGAGAAATTTCTCTATCTTTAGTTTCATTTTAAAGTAACAAGCTGTCCCTTAACAAAAGTTAACTGCTACAAAGAACCAATACTAGGAACCTTCTTTCTTCAAGTGAAATCCCACCTTGGGAAGTGTTTGCCTTAAAGAACATTTGGTGATTTATGGAACACTTGGTGTCCTCAAGGTTATGGAGGCAAACAGGTTCTATCTGAAGAAAAGCAACTTGGTCAATAGTCTTAATGCTCTTAAGGAACTGATAAGACAAGGACTGAAAAATATCCCTTGACATGCACTTAGTGACATGAAAACTTCGTTGATCTTAGAGAGGGCTCCATTTATTTCCTGACTCTCTAAATAAAGGGGCAGAGTCAGAAATAACTCAGGCGGGGTGCTTGAAGACTGATTGAGTCTTGAAGAAATGTAGGTGGCATATAAAGACCTATTTTGCAAAAGTTTGTAAGGAAAGGGAAGGAGAGAGATAAAGCATAGCCTACAGTCAATATGGAGTTCAGGAGAATTAAAAAAAAAATAGTGGTAGTATGGGAAGATGATTAATTTTAAACATAATCATCATATACAGTGCCACATTTGAATACATAGGCAGTTATGACTACCTAATTTTCAGGATGGTGCATACACTGAAGAAGCCCTGGTGGTACAGTTGATAAGAGAGCGGCTGCTAATCAAAAGGTTGGTGATTTGAACCCATCAGCCGCTCTGCAGAAGAAAAATGTGTCAGTCTGCTTCTGTAAATATTACAGCCTCAGAAACCCTATGGGACAGTTCTATTGTGTCCTATAGGGTCACTAAGAGTTGGAATTGACCTGATGTCAACAAGTTTGGATTTGATTTAGTATGTGCTGTAAATTAATGACAATCATAATGTTCTGTGTTCTCAACATGTAGAATACCTGGCTCCAGAAATCAAGGGGTGGAAGTATAAATGGCCTAACATAACATCACTCCCAGTGACCCACCTGGGGAGTTTGTGTTCAGATTTCCTCAACTCTGGCACCGACACATAAAGAGAGTTCTACTTCCACTTTATATTGCCACCAGAAATATCTATACATCCTCACCAACTCTGTTATTTTATCTTTTTTATTATTTCTATCATTATTAACCCACAAGTGTCTGTCAGTTTGTCATGCTGTGGGAGCTTGCCTGTTACTGTGATGCTGGAAGCAATGCTGCCAGTTTTCAAATACCAGCAGGGTAACCCATGGCAGATAAGTTTCAGCTGAGCTTCCAGACTAAGAGAGACTAGGAAGACGGGCCCGACAGTCTACTTCTGAAAAGAAGTAGCCACTGAAAAACTTTTGAGTAGCAGCGGAACTTTGTCTAACACAGTGCCAGAAGTTGAGTCCCTCATTTTGGAAGGCGCTTAAAAGACAACAGGGGAAGAGCTATCTCCTCAGAGTAGAGTCGACGGTAATGACGTAGTTGGAGGCAAGCTTTTGGGACCTTCATTTGCTGATGTGACATGACTCAAAATGAGAAGAAACAGCTGCAAACATCCTTTAATTATCATAACCTGGAATGTCCAAAGTACAAATCAAGGAAAATTGGAAACTGTCAAAAAAGAAATGGAATGCATAAACATTGATATAAAAACATTGATATACTAGGCATTAATGAACTGAACTGGACTGGTATTGGCCATTTTGAATAGGACAATCATATGGTCTACTTTTGAGAATGACAACTTGAAGAGGAATGGCATTGCATTCATCGTCAAAAAGAACATCTCAAGATCTATCCTGAAGTACAATGCTCTTTGTGATAGAATACAATCCATAAGCCTACAAGGAAGACCAGTTAACGTGACTATTATTCAAATTTACACATCAGCCACTAAGGCCAAGATGAAGAAATAAAAGATTTTTACCAAATTCTGCAGTCTGAAATTGATCAAACATGCAATCAGGATGCATTGATAATTTCTAGTAACTGGAATCTGTTTACAACCGTTTCTAGTATACACCAATATGATTATTCTTACTACTCTGAATTGAAATCTTTTTTTCTTTTTTATGCCTCACTGGTCTCCTTCTTACTTTTTACATAGTGGAAAATAAATGCATATTTGATTAAACTTAATGGCATGGAAGTGAAATGAAGTCACAGCGAACAAGTGTTTCTCACTAATGAACTATCATTTTTTAGTACATTGTTTCTTCTGAGTTTTGTTTTGGCCCCAAAGTCCCCAGTTCCTTTCATGACTCCCTTAATATCCTTCATAGTCGTTATCAGCTTTCTTAGTTTTGGTATCCACGAAAGCAGACACTGAGACAAGGATTCAAGTGCAAGAAATTTACATAAAAGAGCAAGGAATATGGATGGGAGAGAAGTGACAAAGGGAATTAAATACATCTGATAAAGCTTCTATTGAGTCAGCTACCACAGTGAATGAGCAAAGTTTCATCCTGGGAAGTTCTGGAAAATGTGCAAAACCCCCATCTCAGAATTCCGCCCAAGTAAAGAGGTATATCGTACACCTCTCAATGAAGGCTGCCCCTGGAGATACCTAATTCTGGGTCACTTCTGCCACCGTGCATTTGACAAAGTAGGTTCCAGCTGGTGCTATCCATTGGCAGTCAGACTGCTGTGCAATAGAGATGGTGAGACAACCCCAAGGAATGTAGGTGGAGCATTGATTGACAGCATCTGCTACTCTACCTTTCACTGAACAGACTCAATTCTACCAATAATCTATTCAAAAAATGAAGTTCTGAATATATTCCACAGGTGTGTAACTACCATTCTGGTGACACCTTCAGGGAGTCCCAAAAAATTAAACCATGTGGGGGAACAACTTTTATTTCATTACTACATGTTTTAGGATCCTGGGGAATATATCTTAAAACAGCCAAGATGAGACATAAGGTAAAATAAAATAAGGAAAGGAAGAAAGTAAAGAAGAAGAAAGAAAGGGGAAAGAAAAGAAGCAAGCAAGGACCAAAAAGAATGAATCTAAGTCTTATATTATCCAATGCAGTATATTACTATGAATCTTCTGAAAAAACCGTCTATGAAATCTAGATTCCCATCCTTGAAGTTCAAAATCCCATCACTGTTCTTATGAAAAGTAAGATAGCCAAACTAAGAGTATTAACTCAATGAAAGTTTGCAAGGTTTCCATCCATCCCAATCTCAGACTCTTCCTCTGAAAACTAGGGTGAATGAAAATATATCTCAAAGAAATATTATCAGGGTTAAATGAAATCATATGTGTAAAACAATAAGCACAGTCCAGATGTGGCAAGCATTTGGTTATGGCTCTTGTATGATTTTAATTTTCTTTCTTTCAGGGAAAAACATGCACATTACCAAATGAAGGTGAAAGGTATCAATGTTTGAGAGACTAACATTTTGGGAAACCACATCTACACTTAACAATATTAATGCAGCAAATCTAAGGTTGGAATTTTCAGGAATAGCTCTAAGAAAGCTGACCAAAGAAAGAACTTAAGGACAGCATACAGGAAAGAAGAGTCAAAAGGATTCACTTAGGACAGACTTGAGGAAAAATGCTAAAATAACAAGTAGAAACCAAATCATAATTGCTTTGGAATTGGAAGAAATGATGCGTGTTTTTTCAGGAAGAAAAAAGAATCAGGATATTTAAATTCATAATGTTTGGCTTTGGGGACCTCGATGCCCATTTAGCCCTGAGGCCAGTGGCCATCATCATGGTTAAGAGGCTGCTGTACAAAGCATCCTTCCCAGGGCTCCCTTCATATCCTTATTCCTTAGGCTGTATATGAAGGGGTTCAGCATGGGTGTGACCACAGTGTACATCACTGAGGCAATAGAGACTCTCTGGGAAGAATGGATCACAGTAGAAGTGAGGCCAACCCCAAGGCTTGTTCCATAGAACAAGGAGACCACGGACAGCTAAGACCCACAGGTTGAAAATGCCTTATATTTTCCCCCAGCAGAGGACATGCTCATTAAAGACGAGACAATCTGAGAGTAAGAGAAGAGGATCCCTAATAGGGGAAACACAGCTAGCAGGATAATCAACATATACAAGAAGATGTTAATGATGAGGGTATCAGAACAGGCCGATTTGATAATCTGAGCCAGTTCACAGAAGAAATGTGGAATTTCAGTGCCTATGCAGAATTTCAGCTGTCTGATCAATAGAATATGAAGCAGAGAGGCCCAGAAAATGATGACCCAAGACATCAGAACCAAGAATCCACAGAGCTGGGGGTTCATGATGACTGTATAGTGCAGGGGGTGACAGATGGCCACGAACCGGTCATAAGCCATCAAGGACAGGAGAAAATTGTCCAGTCCAGCAAAAATCATGAAGAAATACACCTGCGTGAGGCATCCTATGTAGGAGATGACTTTGCTCTGTGTCTGGATGTTCACCAGCATCTTTGGGACCGTGGTGGTGATGAGACAGATATCAACAAAGGACAGGTTGGAGAGGAAGAAGTACATGGGGGTGTGGAGGTGGTGGTCAAAGCTGACGGCCAGTATGATGAGTAGGTTCTCAAGCACAGTGACCAGGTACATGGACAGGAAGAGCCCAAGGAAGAGGGGCTGACGTTCAGAATCCTCTGAGAGGCCCAGCAGGAAGAATTCAGAAACTTTTGTTTGGTTTTCTGCTTCCATGTAGTTAGTGCGTAGGCTGGAGGAAGTAAAAGCAACATTCAATGAACACCTAACTACCATCTCAGCTAGTCATCACCTTTACGATACCACCTGTATTTTGTTATTGAGTCCTTCCAAAGACAAGGACTCTCACAGTCAAAGGTAGCACTTTTCCTTTTCAAATGTGTATACTTATTTAGATATTTTAGCAAAAATCTCTTTTTACCTTCTACTCACTGGTTCTAATTTTCCTACTTGAATCTATACACATAAACCAATATGACCATTCAAAGCTAATTGAAAACATGTTATGTGAACTCAGAAGTATGTATTTTTCCATTACAATCTCCATACCTCCTTCATTCTCATAGCTCTGTGTTAGTGAATAAAAGTCACCTGAGCTGAAAATCCATATCTTAAATGTGACCTGTCACATCCTACTGATTTGACAGTTAACTCTTGGTGCCTTATTTTTTCTTTTTTAAAAATCTAGTTAATACTACTACCTTCTTTGTGAGGTTTAGAAATAAATGTCTTTGTGAACAGGAGGTTCTCAATTAGTAATACTGAAAGAAGAAAAAATTGCAGTCAAGCAATTCCAACACAAGGCAGACTTACATGATAGAGTAGAACTTCCCCGTACGGTTTCCAGGGTTTTTATCTTTATCAAACAAGACTTACACATCACTCTCCGGCAGAGCAGCTGGTTGGTTCTAAATGTCTAACTTTCAAGTTATAGCTTAGCACTTAACCACTGCACTAACAGGCCTTCCAATTAATAATAGCAATTATTATTATTAATCCCTTCCTTCTGTAACAATTATTTTAGATATATAATTCTCCCAAGCTACAGTATAAAGCTGTGATTTCAAAAATGAGTGTATGAATCATACTGCCTGGAATAGAACTTTGGCTCTACCAACATACTACGTATGTGACCATGAGAAAGTTACTTATCACTCTTAGCTGTAGATAACTCACTTCTCCAAGGAGACTAGTAAGTATTCCCTATATAATGAGACTGACAGGTGAATTAAATGAGATGAAGCATGTCATTTTTCTAGTATGGTGCCTGTGATAGAGTAGACACTTGATAATTGTGATTTTCTGTTTTTATTGTCACAATAAATCTGTCTTGCATATCGATCATTTATCAATATCCCCTTTAAACTAAGGCAGCCATCAAGGGTGGAATTGTGATCATTATAAACACAAGTAAGTTACCTCTTTTGGCCTCCATGCAGCAATTCCAATTAGGGAAGATCACTATGGCTCCCTATTGCAGAAACCACCTGCCAGATGGATTCTTCCAAGAACAGGAAAGGCCATGTGGACTCTGTAAATAAAGGGAGGAAATAAAAGCACACAACCATTAAAATCAAATACAAAGCATGTGTGTGCTCATGTGTACATGCTCTTGAAAGAGGATGTGTTGTACTAACATCAGTGGAGTTTATTACAAAGTATGTAATGGATAGATTAGATTAAAATATTAAACACTTCTATAGAGCAAATTAAACCAAAGAAAATTAAAAGTCAGACTTAAGATTTGAAAATAAATGTTAACATTTTCCAAAAAAGGAAAATAGTATTATTCATGCATAAAGAATGGAAATTAATTAAAAAGAGAAAAAAATCACTGAGGGCAGATAATTCAGTCTGGGCAGATGAGTAGGAAAGGCTTCTCTGAAACAGGACTTTTCACTGACAGGAAAAGATTAGATAATTGTAAGTCAGAGAAAGTAAGGAAAGGACAAGCACTATAGATTGAGAAAACAGAAGGTTTAATTCCCTGTGGGGCAGTGAGCTTGGTAATGGAAGAGAATAAAGAGGTCAGTGAGATAGACAGCAGAGGATGAAGTGTAGGCAGAACAGAGATTGTGAGGCCCACAAATAGAGCATCCAGTAGTAGTATTCCTGGATGTGCCTCTTTCATGGGTAATTTTATGTTTACTCCTGTGGCAGAGGTTATAACTTTGTTTGCCCACCATTGCCTTAACTCAATATGGAATGGCAGTTTGAATACCACAGCCAACAGGATAATCTACGTTAAAACACTAAAATATTTCTACTAAATTCATGAATAAGGCAAGGCAATCTAATCCCACTTTAGTCATTCTCCTTTATCATTTAAGATGAGAAAAGGAAATGGGTCTGAGTACTAAACCTCCAAAACAATTACACTATTTGTAGATGATATTGAAGACACTAAAGAGAAATAGCATACAAATAGAACTTTTAAGTGCTATCAGTAAGTTGGCAGGGTATTAAAGAAATATTAGGAAACCAGTAACATTTTATTTAAGCAAAAATACTTAGGGAATATACAGAAAACCTGAAACATATTCAGAACAAAATAGACAATACCTCCCTTATAATAGATTTTCTTTGAGTAGGTAATGGATAAATTACTGGATGTAAGAAATCTAACAGCAATCCATAACTTATAAAAGAGATTGGAGAAGTGATGTTTGATGAGAGAGATAAGATAAGGTGTCATAGTTGGTTGAGTCAGAGTTTCTTCAGAGAATTATACATTCAATCAATGGCCATTTCTAACTCTTCTTGGAGAGAGGCTCTAGATTCCAGAAAGACAAAGAAGAAACATGAGAGCTGGAAAAGACAGGCTACAGTGGAAACTAAAGTGCGTTCAAAGTACAGAGAGCTCACATTCCTAAGCAAGTATGGGAGGTTTCAGTGTCCTTACCAGAGAGATGAGCCTCACACTTTTTTTCCTCTTTTCCTTCTTATTCCACCAGCACTGAAGGGGACACACTAACTCTTTCTGATGGTATCACTGAAGAAGTTTCTCTTCTCCGTGGTCTGTCTCTGAGAAGCCCAATTTGGTTTTCACCAAGGCTGGGATCAAATATTTACAGGGTGAGGAGCAATGAGGACATGTTTAAAGTTTCCAGAGTCTCCCAGGTTGAATCTCAGAGCTCTTCATTAAATAAATTGTTCTATTGTCCTTTCACTCTCCAAACAATTCACCTCCCATGGGTACAAAAAAAAAAAAAAAAATTGCCTTCAAGTCGATTCAGACTCCTAGCAACCTTATAGGACAGAGTGATATTGCTTCGGAGGGCTTCCAAGGAGCAGCTGGTGGATTGGACCTTTGGGTTAACAGCCAATCTCAAAAAACATAAAATGAAAATCTTTCTGCCAATTTTGTCTCTTTGTAGGCAGCAGTGTCAGGTGAGGGGTTTGTGAGATGGATTTATTTCCTCCAGGGAGAAATTTCTCTATCTTTAGTTTCATTTTAAAGTAACAAGCTGTCCCTTAACAAAAGTTAACTGCTACAAAGAACCAATACTAGGAACCTTCTTTCTTCAAGTGAAATCCCACCTTGGGAAGTGTTTGCCTTAAAGAACATTTGGTGATTTATGGAACACTTGGTGTCCTCAAGGTTATGGAGGCAAACAGGTTCTATCTGAAGAAAAGCAACTTGGTCAATAGTCTTAATGCTCTTAAGGAACTGATAAGACAAGGACTGAAAAATATCCCTTGACATGCACTTAGTGACATGAAAACTTCGTTGATCTTAGAGAGGGCTCCATTTATTTCCTGACTCTCTAAATAAAGGGGCAGAGTCAGAAATAACTCAGGCGGGGTGCTTGAAGACTGATTGAGTCTTGAAGAAATGTAGGTGGCATATAAAGACCTATTTTGCAAAAGTTTGTAAGGAAAGGGAAGGAGAGAGATAAAGCATAGCCTACAGTCAATATGGAGTTCAGGAGAATTAAAAAAAAAATAGTGGTAGTATGGGAAGATGATTAATTTTAAACATAATCATCATATACAGTGCCACATTTGAATACATAGGCAGTTATGACTACCTAATTTTCAGGATGGTGCATACACTGAAGAAGCCCTGGTGGTACAGTTGATAAGAGAGCGGCTGCTAATCAAAAGGTTGGTGATTTGAACCCATCAGCCGCTCTGCAGAAGAAAAATGTGTCAGTCTGCTTCTGTAAATATTACAGCCTCAGAAACCCTATGGGACAGTTCTATTGTGTCCTATAGGGTCACTAAGAGTTGGAATTGACCTGATGTCAACAAGTTTGGATTTGATTTAGTATGTGCTGTAAATTAATGACAATCATAATGTTCTGTGTTCTCAACATGTAGAATACCTGGCTCCAGAAATCAAGGGGTGGAAGTATAAATGGCCTAACATAACATCACTCCCAGTGACCCACCTGGGGAGTTTGTGTTCAGATTTCCTCAACTCTGGCACCGACACATAAAGAGAGTTCTACTTCCACTTTATATTGCCACCAGAAATATCTATACATCCTCACCAACTCTGTTATTTTATCTTTTTTATTATTTCTATCATTATTAACCCACAAGTGTCTGTCAGTTTGTCATGCTGTGGGAGCTTGCCTGTTACTGTGATGCTGGAAGCAATGCTGCCAGTTTTCAAATACCAGCAGGGTAACCCATGGCAGATAAGTTTCAGCTGAGCTTCCAGACTAAGAGAGACTAGGAAGACGGGCCCGACAGTCTACTTCTGAAAAGAAGTAGCCACTGAAAAACTTTTGAGTAGCAGCGGAACTTTGTCTAACACAGTGCCAGAAGTTGAGTCCCTCATTTTGGAAGGCGCTTAAAAGACAACAGGGGAAGAGCTATCTCCTCAGAGTAGAGTCGACGGTAATGACGTAGTTGGAGGCAAGCTTTTGGGACCTTCATTTGCTGATGTGACATGACTCAAAATGAGAAGAAACAGCTGCAAACATCCTTTAATTATCATAACCTGGAATGTCCAAAGTACAAATCAAGGAAAATTGGAAACTGTCAAAAAAGAAATGGAATGCATAAACATTGATATAAAAACATTGATATACTAGGCATTAATGAACTGAACTGGACTGGTATTGGCCATTTTGAATAGGACAATCATATGGTCTACTTTTGAGAATGACAACTTGAAGAGGAATGGCATTGCATTCATCGTCAAAAAGAACATCTCAAGATCTATCCTGAAGTACAATGCTCTTTGTGATAGAATACAATCCATAAGCCTACAAGGAAGACCAGTTAACGTGACTATTATTCAAATTTACACATCAGCCACTAAGGCCAAGATGAAGAAATAAAAGATTTTTACCAAATTCTGCAGTCTGAAATTGATCAAACATGCAATCAGGATGCATTGATAATTTCTAGTAACTGGAATCTGTTTACAACCGTTTCTAGTATACACCAATATGATTATTCTTACTACTCTGAATTGAAATCTTTTTTTCTTTTTTATGCCTCACTGGTCTCCTTCTTACTTTTTACATAGTGGAAAATAAATGCATATTTGATTAAACTTAATGGCATGGAAGTGAAATGAAGTCACAGCGAACAAGTGTTTCTCACTAATGAACTATCATTTTTTAGTACATTGTTTCTTCTGAGTTTTGTTTTGGCCCCAAAGTCCCCAGTTCCTTTCATGACTCCCTTAATATCCTTCATAGTCGTTATCAGCTTTCTTAGTTTTGGTATCCACGAAAGCAGACACTGAGACAAGGATTCAAGTGCAAGAAATTTACATAAAAGAGCAAGGAATATGGATGGGAGAGAAGTGACAAAGGGAATTAAATACATCTGATAAAGCTTCTATTGAGTCAGCTACCACAGTGAATGAGCAAAGTTTCATCCTGGGAAGTTCTGGAAAATGTGCAAAACCCCCATCTCAGAATTCCGCCCAAGTAAAGAGGTATATCGTACACCTCTCAATGAAGGCTGCCCCTGGAGATACCTAATTCTGGGTCACTTCTGCCACCGTGCATTTGACAAAGTAGGTTCCAGCTGGTGCTATCCATTGGCAGTCAGACTGCTGTGCAATAGAGATGGTGAGACAACCCCAAGGAATGTAGGTGGAGCATTGATTGACAGCATCTGCTACTCTACCTTTCACTGAACAGACTCAATTCTACCAATAATCTATTCAAAAAATGAAGTTCTGAATATATTCCACAGGTGTGTAACTACCATTCTGGTGACACCTTCAGGGAGTCCCAAAAAATTAAACCATGTGGGGGAACAACTTTTATTTCATTACTACATGTTTTAGGATCCTGGGGAATATATCTTAAAACAGCCAAGATGAGACATAAGGTAAAATAAAATAAGGAAAGGAAGAAAGTAAAGAAGAAGAAAGAAAGGGGAAAGAAAAGAAGCAAGCAAGGACCAAAAAGAATGAATCTAAGTCTTATATTATCCAATGCAGTATATTACTATGAATCTTCTGAAAAAACCGTCTATGAAATCTAGATTCCCATCCTTGAAGTTCAAAATCCCATCACTGTTCTTATGAAAAGTAAGATAGCCAAACTAAGAGTATTAACTCAATGAAAGTTTGCAAGGTTTCCATCCATCCCAATCTCAGACTCTTCCTCTGAAAACTAGGGTGAATGAAAATATATCTCAAAGAAATATTATCAGGGTTAAATGAAATCATATGTGTAAAACAATAAGCACAGTCCAGATGTGGCAAGCATTTGGTTATGGCTCTTGTATGATTTTAATTTTCTTTCTTTCAGGGAAAAACATGCACATTACCAAATGAAGGTGAAAGGTATCAATGTTTGAGAGACTAACATTTTGGGAAACCACATCTACACTTAACAATATTAATGCAGCAAATCTAAGGTTGGAATTTTCAGGAATAGCTCTAAGAAAGCTGACCAAAGAAAGAACTTAAGGACAGCATACAGGAAAGAAGAGTCAAAAGGATTCACTTAGGACAGACTTGAGGAAAAATGCTAAAATAACAAGTAGAAACCAAATCATAATTGCTTTGGAATTGGAAGAAATGATGCGTGTTTTTTCAGGAAGAAAAAAGAATCAGGATATTTAAATTCATAATGTTTGGCTTTGGGGACCTCGATGCCCATTTAGCCCTGAGGCCAGTGGCCATCATCATGGTTAAGAGGCTGCTGTACAAAGCATCCTTCCCAGGGCTCCCTTCATATCCTTATTCCTTAGGCTGTATATGAAGGGGTTCAGCATGGGTGTGACCACAGTGTACATCACTGAGGCAATAGAGACTCTCTGGGAAGAATGGATCACAGTAGAAGTGAGGCCAACCCCAAGGCTTGTTCCATAGAACAAGGAGACCACGGACAGCTAAGACCCACAGGTTGAAAATGCCTTATATTTTCCCCCAGCAGAGGACATGCTCATTAAAGACGAGACAATCTGAGAGTAAGAGAAGAGGATCCCTAATAGGGGAAACACAGCTAGCAGGATAATCAACATATACAAGAAGATGTTAATGATGAGGGTATCAGAACAGGCCGATTTGATAATCTGAGCCAGTTCACAGAAGAAATGTGGAATTTCAGTGCCTATGCAGAATTTCAGCTGTCTGATCAATAGAATATGAAGCAGAGAGGCCCAGAAAATGATGACCCAAGACATCAGAACCAAGAATCCACAGAGCTGGGGGTTCATGATGACTGTATAGTGCAGGGGGTGACAGATGGCCACGAACCGGTCATAAGCCATCAAGGACAGGAGAAAATTGTCCAGTCCAGCAAAAATCATGAAGAAATACACCTGCGTGAGGCATCCTATGTAGGAGATGACTTTGCTCTGTGTCTGGATGTTCACCAGCATCTTTGGGACCGTGGTGGTGATGAGACAGATATCAACAAAGGACAGGTTGGAGAGGAAGAAGTACATGAGGGTGTGAAGGTGGTGGTCAAAGCTGACGGCCAGTATGATGAGTAGGTTCCCAAGCACAGTGACCAGGTACATGGACAGGAAGAGCCCAAGGAAGAGGGGCTGACGTTCACAATCCTCTGAGAGGCCCAGCAGGAAGAATTCAGAAACTTTTGTTTGGTTTTCTGCTTCCATGTAGTTAGTGTGTGGGCTGGGGAAAGTAAAAGCAACATTCAGTGAACACTCAACTACCATCTCAGCTAGTCATCACCTTTTCGATACCACCTGTATTTTGTTATTGAGTCCTTCCAAAGACAAGGACTCTCACAGTCAAAGGTAGCACTTTTCCTTTTTAAATGTGTATACTTAATTAGATGTTCTAGCAGAAATCTCTCTCTTTTTACCTTCTACTCACTGGTTCTAATTTTCCTACTTGAATCTATACACATAAACCAATATGACCATTCAAAGCTAATTGAAAACATGTTATGTGAACTCAGAAGTATGTATTTTTCCATTACAATCTCCATACCTCCTTCATTAACGTAGCTCTATGTTAGTGAATAAAAGTCATCTGAGCTGAAAATCCATACCTTAAATGTGACCTGTCACATCCTACTGATTTGACAGTTAACACTTGGTACATTATTTTTTCTTTTTTAAAAATCTAGTTAGTACTACTACCTTCTTTGTGAGGTTTAGAAATAAATGTCTTTGTGAACAGGAGGTTCTCAATTAATAATACTGAAAGAAAAAAAAATTGCAGTCAAGTCAATTCCAACACAAGGCAGCCTTATATGACAGAGTAGAACTTCCCCATATGGTTTCCAGGGCTTTTATTTTTGCCAAAGAAGACTGACACGTCTCTCTCCTGCAGAGCAGCTGGTGGGTTCTAAATGACTAACTTTCAATTTACAGCTCAGCACTTAACCACTGCACTAACAGGCCTTCCAATTAATAATAGCAATTATTATTATTAATCTCTTCCTTCTGTAACAATTATTTTAGATATATAATTCTCCCAAGCTACAGTATAAAGCTGTGATTTCAAAAATGAGTGTTTGAATCATACTGCCTGGAAAAGAATTTTGTCTCTACTAACATACTACGTATGTGACCATGAGAAAGTTACTTATCACTCTTAGCTGTAGATAACTCACTTCTCCAAGGAGACTAGTAAGTATTCCCTATATAATGAGACTGACAGGTGAATTAAATGAGATGAAGCATGTCATTTTTCTAGTATGGTGCCTGTGATAGAGCAGACACTTGATAATTGTGATTTTCTGTTTTTATTGTCACAATAAATCTGTCTTGCATATCTATCATTTATCAATATCCCCTTTAAACTAGGGCAGGCATCAAGGATGGAACTGTGATCATTATAAACACAAGTCTGTTACCTCTTTTGGCCTCCATGCAGCAATTCCAATTAGGGAAGATCACTATGGCTCCCTATTGCAGAAACCACCTGCCAGATGGATTCTTCCAAGAACAGGAAAGGCCATGTGGACTCTGTAAATAAAGGGAGGAAATAAAAGCACACAACCATTGAAATGAAATACAAAGCATGTGTGTGCTCATGTGTACATGCTCTTGAAAGAGGATGTGTTGTACTAATATCAGTGGAGTTTATTACAAAGTATACAACAGATAGATTAGATTAAAATATTAAACACTTCTATAGAACAAATTATACCAAGGAAAATTAAAAGTCAAAGTTAAGATTTGGAAATAAATGTTTATATTTTCAAAAAAAGAAAAACAGTATTATTCATGCATAAAGAATGGAAATTAATTAAAAAGAGAAAAAAGCACTGAGGACAGATAATTTAGTCTGTGCAAATGAGTATGAAAGGCTTCTCTGAAACAGGACTTTTCGCTGACAGAAGAAGAGTAGATAATTGTAAGTCAGAGAAAGTAAGGAAAGGACAAGCACTATAGTTTGAGAAAACAGAAGGCTTAATTCCCTGTGGGGCAGTGAGCTTGGTAATGGAAGAGATTAAAGAGGTCAGCGAGATAGACAGCAGAGGATGAAGTGTAGGCAGGACAGAGATTGTGAGGCCCACAAATAGAGCACCTAGTACACTTCCTGGATGTGCCTCTTTCATGGGTAATTTTATGTTTACTCCTGTGGCAGAGGTTGTAACTTTGTTTGCCCACCATTGCCTTAACTCAATATGGAATGGCAGTTTGAATACCACAGCCAACAGGAAAATCTACATTAAAACACTAAAATATTTCTACTAAATTCATGAATAAGATAAGGCAATCTAATCCCACTTTAGTCATTCTCCTTTATCATTTAAGATGAGAAAAGGAAAAGGGTCTGAGTACTAAACCTCCAAAATAATTATACTATTTGTAGATTATATTGAAGACACTAAGGAGAAATAGCATACAAATAGAACTTTTAAGTGCTATCAGTAAGTTGGCAGGGTATTAAAGAAATATTAGGAAACCAGTAACATTTTATTTAAGCAAAAATACTTAGGGAATATACAGAAAAACTGAAACATATTTGGAACAAAATAGACAATACCTCCCTTATAATAGATTTTCTTTGAGTAGGTGATGGATAAATTACTGGATGTAAGAAATCTAACAGCACTCCATAATTTATAAAAGAGATTGGAGAAGTGACGTTTGATGAGAGAAATAAGATAAAGTATCATAGCTGGTTGAGTCAGAGTTTCTTCAGAAAATTATACATTCAATCAACGGCCATTTCTAACTCTTCTTGGAGAGAGGCTCTAGATTCCAGAAAGACAAAGAAGAAACATGAGAGCTGGAAAAGACAGGCTACAGTGGAAACTAAAGTGGTTCAAAGTACAGGGAGCTCACATTCCTAAGCAAGTATGGGAGGTTTCAGTGTCCTTACCAGAGAGATGAGTCCCAGTACACACTTCTGTTCCTCTTTTCCTTCTTATTCTGCCAGCCCTGAAAGGGAAACACTAACTCTTTCTGATGGTACCACTGAAGAAGTTTCTCTTCTCCGTGGTCTGTCTCTGAGAAGCCCAATTTGGTTTTCACCAAGGCTGGGATCAAGTATTTATAGGGTGAAGGACAATGAGGACATGTTTAAAGTTTCCAGAGTCTCCCAGGTTGAATCTCAGAGCTCTTCATTAAATAAATTGTTCTATTGTCCTTTCACTCTCTAAACAATTCACCTCCCATGGGTACAAAGACAAAAAAAAAAAACAAAAAACAAAAAAAAAACACTGCCTTCAAGTCATTTCAGACTCCTAGGGACCTTACAGGACACAGTGGTATTGCCTCAGAGAGTTTCTAAGGAGCAGCTGGTGGATTCAGCGTTGGGTTAGCATCCAATCCCAAAAAACATAAAATGAAAATTTTTCTGCCAATTTTGTCTCTTTGTAGACAACAGTGTCAAGTGAGGGGTTTGTGAGATGGATTTATTTCCTCTAAGAACAAATTTTTCTGTCTTTAGTTTCATTTTAAAGTAACAAGCTGTCCCTGAACCAAAGTTAACTGCTGCAAAGAACCAATACTAAGAACCATCCTTCTCAGTGTGAAATCCCACCTTAGGAAGTGTTTGCCTTAAAGAATATTCAGCGATTTTGTGCAACACTTGGTGTCCTCAAGGTTATGCAGGCAAACAGGTTCTATCTGAAGAATGGAAGCTGGTCAATACTTTTAGTGCTGTTAAAGAACTGATAAGACAAGGACTGAAAAATATCCCTTGAGCTGCACTTAGTGACATGAAAACTTTGTTCATCTTAGAGAGGGCTCTGTTTACTTCCTGGCTTTCCAAAAAAAGGGGCGAGGTCAGAAATAATTCAAGTGGGGTGGTTGAAGAATGATTGTGTATTGAAGAAATGTAGGTGGCAGGTAAAGACCTATTTTGCAAAAGTTTGTCAGGAAAGGGAAGGAGAGAGATAAAGCACAGCCTAAAGTCAATTTGGAGTATGGGAGAATTGAAAGAAAAAATAGTGGTAGTATGGGAAAGTAATTAATTTTAAAGATAATCATCATACATACTGCAACATTTGACTACATAGGTAGTTATGACTACCTAATTTTCAGGATGCTGTATACACCGAAGAAGCCCTGGTTGTATGGTGGTTAAGAGATCAGTTGTTAATCAAAACGCTGGTGATTCAAACCCATCAGCTGCTCTGCAGAAGAAAAATGGGGCGGTCTGTTTCTGTAAAGATTACAGCTTTGGAAAACCTATGGGATAGCTCTATCCTGTCATATAAAGTCACTAGCAGTTGGAATCGACCTGATGTCAACAAGTTTGGATTTGATTTAGTATATGCTGTAAATTAATGACAATCATAATGTTCTGTGTTCCCAACATGTAGAATATCTGGCTCCAGAAATTGAGGGGTGGAAGTATAAATGGCCTAACATAACATCACTCCCAGTGACCCACCTGGGGAGTTTGTGCTTCAGATTTCCTCAACTCTGACCC
Source organism: Loxodonta africana (assembly GCF_030014295.1). NCBI lineage: Eukaryota > Metazoa > Chordata > Mammalia > Proboscidea > Elephantidae > Loxodonta > Loxodonta africana. The sequence continues at coordinate 21,211,795 of NC_087344.1, forward strand.
CAGCACATAAAGAGAGGTCTTCTTCCATTTTATATTGCCATCAGAAATATCTATACATCCTCCCCAACTCTGTTATTTTGTCCTTTTTATTATTTCTATCATTATTATCCCCCGAGTGTCTGTCAGTTTGTCATACTGTGGGGGCTTGCCTGTTACTGTGATGCTGGAAGAAATGCTGCCAGTTTTCAAATACCACCAGTGTAACCCATGGCAGATAAGTTTCAGCTGAGCTTCCAGACTAAGCGAGACTAGGAAGAAGGGCCCTGCGGTCTACTTTTGAAAAGAAGTATCCACCAAAACCCTTTGAATAGCAGCGGAACTTTGTCTGATATGGTGCTAGAAGTTGAGTCCCTCAGGTTGGAAGGCACTTAAAAGACAACAGGGGAAGAAGAGCTATCTCCTCAGAGTAGAGTCAACATTAATGACATAGATGGAGCCAAGCCTTTTGGACCTTCATTTGCTGATGTGGCACCACTCAAAATGGGAATAAACAGCTGCAAACAGCCATTAATGATCGGAACCTGGAACATCCAAAGTACGAATCAAGGAAAATTGGAAATTGTCAAAAAAGAAATGGCACGCATAAACATCAATATACTAGGCATTAGTGAGCTGATTTGGACTGGTATTGGCCATTTTGAATCAGACAATCATATGGTCTTACTATGCTGGGAATGACAACTTGAAGAGGAATGGTGTTGCATTCAACATCAAAAAGAATATTTCAAGATCTATCCTGAAGTACAATGCTGTCAGTGATAGAATAATATCCATAAGCCAACAAGAAAGGCCAGTTAAGACTATTATTCAAATTTAGGCATCAACCACCAAGGTCAAAGATGAAGAAACTACAGATTTTTACCAATTTCTGCAGTCTGAAAGTGATCAAATATGCTATCAGGATGCATTGATAATTACTGGTAATTGGAATGCTAAGGATGGAAACAAAGAAGAAGAATTGGTGGTTGGAAAATGTGGCCTTGGTGATAGAAATGATGCTGGAGATCACAGGATAGAAATTTGCAAGACCAACGACTTCTTTATTGCAAATACCTTTTTTTCACCAACTTAAATGGAGACTATACACATGGACCTCACCAGACGGAATATACTGGAATCAAGTCAATTACTTCTGTGGAAAGAGTCGATGGAAAAGCTCAATGTCATCAGTCACAACAAGGCCAGGGGCCAACTCTGGAACAGACCATTAATTGCTCATATACAAGTTCAGCTTAAAACTAAAGAAAATTAGAACAAGTTCACAAGAGCCAAAGTACCTCCTTATGCACATCCCTCCTGAATTTACAGGCCATCTCAAGAATAGATTTGACTCGCTGAACACTAATGACCGAAGACCAGCCAAGTTGTGCAATGCCATCAAGGGCATCACACGTGAAGAAAGCAAGAGGTCATTAAAAAGACAGGAAACAAAGAAAAGATCAAAATGGATGTCAGAAGAGACTCTGAAACTTGCTTTTGAACATTGAGTAGCTAAAATGAAAGGGAGGAATGATTAAGTAAAAGAGCAGAATAGAAGATTTCAAAGGGCAGGTCAAGAAGTCAAAGGATTATAACGACTTGGGCAAAGACCTGGAGGTAGAAAACCAAAGGGAAGAATGCGCTTAGCATTTCTGAAGCTGAAAAAGCTGAAGAAAAGAGTCAAGCTTTGAGTTGCAATGGTGAAGGATTCTACAGGGAAAATATTGAGCAATGCAAGAAGCATTAAAAAAAAAGATGGAAGGAATACACAGTCACTATCGAATCCACCAGATGCTCCTTGGAAACTCTGTGGGGCAGTTCTACTCTGTCCTATAGTGTTGCTATGAGTTGGAATCGACTCGACAGCCATGGGGTTTGGTTTTCTTTATACCAAAAATAATTGGTTGACATTCAACCATTTAAGGAGGAAGCATAAGTTCAGCAACCGATGGTACTAAAGGAAGAATTTCAAGCCGTACTGAAGACTTTAGCGAAAAACAGTGTATTGAGAGGGAAGATCAATAGGAAAATAGAGAATTTGAACACTGTAAATATACCAGCCTCGACGCCAGTGCAATGGGTTTGTTTTTTGTTCTTTTTTTTCCTGTATCGCTAAACTTTCATCTTAAAATTATTTATGCTTTTCATTTTAGAAATAGTGCATTAGTGTAAAGAATGAGAGATTTGAATTAGACTAGAAACTGATGTAAAGAAAGGTTCACAACTGATTGCCAACCTTGTAAATCTCACCTCCTTTCCTGCCATTGCTGTGATGTAAAATTGTTATTTGTGTTCACTCCACTTGTTAAGTATCTGTTTTGGCTGGAAGGCAGCGCATGCCATTACAGGCAAAGTGAACGCGTGCTCTCCCATAGCTCATTCCTTCAAAAATTTTACTTTTTTAAATATTGAATTGGGAATGTTGGTCCAGTGACTTCATGAGGACAAATGTTACTTTCAATAGAAATCAAAATATATTTGATCATTTTTGACAAGCATCACTGCAAATGATGGTGTATGTTGGGAAGGAAGTGTAATTCAGGCTCTCAAACTAGAAAAATGGGGATATATCTTTAAAATGATAAAGGATGTTGATTTTTAAATGAGAGATGGCATTCACCATGGAAGCATTAAGAAATGGCAATTAATGAATATTCAAAGGACTAATGCTAGAAATAAGTATTTAATAATATTCTGCTAATTCAAGCAAATGCAATACAATGACAAAGAAAGTGTGCATAAATATTATAATGTTGAAAACAAATGTGTCATTATTTGTAGATAACCATTGGGAGGTGAGGAGCCCTTAGATCTCTAAAGACGCAGCCCTGTATGAGTCCTTCATTGATCCGTTTTAGCAAATCCCCTAGGGCAATTGTTCCCAAAGTTCAGCTGTGCTTGATAAGATTCACTTACGTGTGAGGAGTGTCCTTCTAAGTTCAATAGGATACAGGAGACCAAATGGGCAGCTCCTGTCCAGAGGCAGGGTGAGAAGACAGGAAGGGGCACGAACTTGTTGAATGGACATAGGGAACCTGGAGTGGAAAGGGGGAATGTGTTCTTACATGGTGGGTATTACAACTAATGTCACAAAACAATGTGTATAAATTTTTGTCTGAAAAATTAACTTGAGCTGTAAACTTTCACCAAAAGCAAAAGAAAAAAAGATTGGCAGTTTAAACCCACCCAGTGGCACCACAGAAGAAAGACCTAATGATCTGCTCCCGTAAGGATTGTTGTTCTTAGTTGTCTAGTAGTTCCAAGTCAAGCAAAGAAAACTCTGTGGAGCAGTTCTACTCTATAACATATGGGGTCACCATGCCCAGGCCCCACCTAAGACCAATTGAATTAGAATTTTGGGAGCTGATTCTAACGTGCAGCTGGGGTTGAGAACCACTAGCCTAAAAGGTCTGTACAAATCTCCTTTGTGATGGAAAATCCAAGAGCTGGGTTGACTCAAAGGTTTTGTGAATTCTTCCTAGCTGGGTTGATACTCACTTTTGCCTCACACCATCCCTCTCCATACCTGAAAGAGGCCCCTTCGTCCAGCTATGCCAGATTACATTTTTCAGAATGCTATGTCCAGTTGTTCACAAAACCTCCTACTCTTGAAATACTTGTTCCATGTCCCAACTACACAGCGAAAGGTTACTGTTGAAGATCTCGGTTCAAGCATCACTCCCTCTATGGAAGTCTTTTCCAATTCTCCTTTCCAAGGATATAATGAAAACTTTCTCCTTTTCTGTCCCCAAGGGCTCATCAACAAGTGCAGTCTTCCATCATCATACCTGTAACACTTATTGACGCTGTTCTTTAAGCCTGACAATGTACAAACAACTGCCTGGCTAATGTCATTAAAAAAAAAAAAAGAGAGAAGAGATAAGATTCACCTGTTGTAGTTAGGTACCGTCGAGTTGGTTCCGACTCCTAGCGACCCTATGCACAACAGAGCGAAACACTGCCCGGTCCTGAGCCATCCTTACAATCGTTGCTATGCTTGAGCTCATTGTTGCAGCCACTGTGTCAATCCACCTCATTGAGGATCTTCTTCTTTTCCACTGATCCTGTACTCTGCCAAGCATGATGTCCTTCTCCAGGGACCGTTCCCTCCTGACAATATGTCCAAAGTATGTAAGACGCAGTCTCGCCATCCTTGCCTCTAAGGAGCATCCTGGCTGTACTTCTTCTAAGACAGGTTTGTTCCTTCTTTTGGCAGTCCGTAGTATATTCAATATTCTTTGGCAACATCACAATTCAAAGGTATCAATTCTTTGGTCTTCCTTATTCATTGTCCAGCTTTCACATGCCTATGATGTGATTGAAAATACCATGGGTTGGGTCAGGCACACCTTAGTTTTCAAGGTGACATCTTTGCTCTTCAACACTTTGAAGAGGTCCTATGCAGCAGATTTACCCAATGCAATGCGTCTTGATTTCTTCACTGCTGGTTCCATGGGTATTGATTGTGGATCCAAGTAAAATGAAATCCTTGACAACTTCAATCTTTTCTCTGTTTATCATGATGTTGCCTATTGGTTCAGTTAGGATTTTTGTTTTCTTTATGTTGAGGTGTAATCCATACTGAAGGCTGTGGTCTTTGATCTTCTTTAGTAAGTGCTTCAAGTCCTCTTCGCTTTCAGCAAGCAAGGTTGTGTCATCTGCATAATGCAAGTTGTTAATGAGTCTTCCTCCAATCCTGATGCCCCATTCTTCTTCTTATAGTCCAGCTTCTCCTATTCACCTGGGGGTTTACTAAAACACAAATGGCTGGGACCCACCCACCCATGGAATTTCAGACTCAGTAGATCTGGGTGCAGCCCAAAGATTTATATTTCTAACAAGCTTCCAGGTAGTACTTGCAGGGTAATGCTATTCAGCTATATGCATCCCCTCCTAATGAAATCAGCTTTGCTTTTCCCCAAGGCATGCTGGGGATGAATTCGGGATGGACTCGGGCTAAGGTACAAGGCCGGGAGTGATATGACTGGGCCAGGAGCCAAGGCTGAGGAATGCCTTAGCAACAAGAAGGAAAACATCTGGGCCTGGACATGAAGTCCCTTTGAACACTGACTGCCCAAGGACCTGGGAGAAAACAACGAGCCTTGGTCCCAGCTGGAACAGTATATAAGCTTGGGTCCCTTGCTAGGTGGTTGCAGAAAATACTGCATCCAGCTGCCACTGAGAGCAGCTGCTTGCCGATGTCAGTAAGTTTCCCTGAACTCATGAATCTGGAAAGAGCTACGTGTCACTTCTTTGGATGATCTGCCAGGACGCACAGTGAGGGTCTTTTCTTGCTGGGGCTGTCCCCCAACAAGTGGTGTAGTCAGCAGGATACCAGGGAGCACACTAGGCCTTCCCAGATGGTGGGGGAAAAGCGGGCTCCACTGGGGGAAATCCCAGGGTGGCCAGGGACGCATGCCCTGGGACCACTAGTCCAGGCTGTTGATGCCTAAGGACCTGTGAGTACGAGGGCACCCCGAAAATTGTGGGAGTTGCGTGGTCGCTGTCGTGGGCGTGGCGATATTCATGCGAGGCCCCAAAGCAAAAGCCAGTGCTTGGGTGGGGTGGCTTCTACTGGCAGCATTGAGAGGGGTGTCCGATGCAGAGCCAGCTGCTAGGGCCCTAATTAGGCAGCTGGAAGCAGAGCTGCAGCTGGAGGATTTGCGGGCAGCATATTCCTCCTCCATTTTTATTGAAACATTAGCGTCCCATTTGCAGAAGCAAGAGGTGTCTGTGGGGGACATCCTGGGGTGGTCAGTGACCTCTATGAGGGGAGGTCTGTCCTGTATGCTTTTCTGTGGGAGGGACCCCAGGGTGGCCAGTGAAGTCCAGCTAGCTCAATTGGTAGCACATGGGACTGGAGCTAGTTGGAGGGGCTAAACAAGTCCCTGGAACTGAGAACACCCTGTAACATCCAGTGCAAAGGAAGAGTTAAAACAGCAGGGAAAAAGGAAAAAAAGGAGGAAAAAGCCCTTCAAGATAGCTTGTGTTGGGCGAACTTGAAGAGACCTCAGAATTCTCTGATAGCTGCCCTTGCCAAGATAACTGAACAGCAATGTAGCTGCAGCTGCAATGGTAAGGGGTAAACTAAAAGAGGGGGGCCCACCTCCAGGTTACCAGGCAACTGAGCTGGACCCATGCTTGCGCTTGGTGTGGTGGAGGCATGGCTCCACAAATGAGTGAGGGCTCTGCCAACTTTTCCCAGATCTTCTTTCAGAAATAATTAAGAATGTTTATTTCTTAATTGAGGAATAAGCCTAATTTATGTGTCACCAGTGAGGAGCAAAGGCCTTGTGTTACAACTAAAGTCCAATGAGGTATACTTTGGGTCTGAGGTCACTGTTATTCAGACACTTGCCCCAGCCTGGCTATGGATAAGTCTCTTGGGGCCCCTACAAATCCTTATTGTATGTACTGACAATGTTGATGTATTAATGCACACCTTTGTAAACTTTTGCCTCCAAGTCCTGATGGGAATTGCTGCAGTTAGGGCTGTTTTTAGAGGGACACAAGGAAACCGTGACGTGGGCTATAGCTAACTGCCGGCCATTCAATCTGGCCACTGACAACCCTCGGACTGAAGTATATGCAATGCAATAAATTAGACATCTGGACAAAAAAAAAATAACAAAATCGGTTCTGCTTCACAGAAGCTTTGGTTACTTGTGTGGGTAGTCCTTAGAAAAGCCCCTACGCTGAAAGTAGAAAACAGCCAACAAGCAGACCAGTTTTAACCAGCTGACTACAGAGGCTGAAGCATTGTCTGCTCCAGAGTAAAGAGATTTGCAATCGATCACCTTCTGGATTTAAGAGAGGACCGTCCTTGTGGATTCACATACCATCCTAGACTGGGCCTATACACAAGGTCTGCAACTGTCATCAGAAAATGCTGGATAGCACAGGAAAGCTGACCTGCCTATGGAACCCTGGCCAAGGCTAAAACCTGTGCAGGGACAGATTCCCGAGCCAACAGGCCAGGGTGTTCTCAGCAGGTAAATCATATTGGGGCTTTTTGTCCTATACAGAGGCTTCCACTGGATCTTGAATGAACTCTTTGCGCTCTTTATCACCCCCAAGACATAGGGGCAATTGACCACTTCAATGAACAAGTTTAAATGGCTGATGGGAGGGACAAGACAACGGCAGCCTGAACCATGCATCTCAGACAAGCAGTCTGGGGTCTCAATGCAGCAGTTCCCTGCAAGGGCATTTCTTATTTGTGCCATATGTTTGATCAAACTTTTTATTCTATAAAATGTGTTTCTTTGGTGTAGAATTGTTCCTGACAAAAGATCTGGGTTCCACAAAGGCACTGACCAGAGCCCATATGTGGAGGCCAAGCCTATGGCTCCCCCAATGGAGGGGTGGAAGTCTCCCTCACCCCTCAAGTGGGGGTATGGCCACGGCACACCACAGGTGCAGGAAGCCCTCCACTGGGTGACAGGGGACCAGAGACAACACATTGAAATGATCACGCACTGGACCCCCACTAGCAAGCAATATGTTTTGGCTCTGGTAGACACTGGAGCAGAATGCACCCTGATGTATGATAACCCACATAGGTTTAAAGGGCCGCTAACAGTTATTGATGGGTACGAGAGTGAGGCCGTCAGGGTGCTCCAAATCAAACTAGTGCTGCAGATTGGAAGGCTACCCCCAAAGGCCTACCAAGTATACATAGCCCCAATCCCGGAATACATTCTGGGCAGAGATATCTTGTTGGGGCTGGAGCTGCAGACCTCCAGTGAGTTCCACCTGTAAGTGAGAGCCATAAAGACTGTAGTACAAGGCAATGTTAAATGGTCTCCTGTGCAGTTGCACTCCCCAGCTCAGATCATGGCCCTTAAGCAGTACCGCCTCCCTGGGGGGCACCAAGAAATCACTGAGGCTGTGCTGGAGCTACACCCAGTGGGAATTCTGAGGCCAAGCCAAGAGCCCCTTCAATAGTCCTGTCTGGCCAATGTGCAAGCTGGATGGCTCCTAGAGGATGACAGTAGACTACCGGGAATTGAATGATGTGACTCCCCCATTGTTTGCAGCTGTACCCAACATCACACAGATGATGGGGCAAATGGGGTGGCACTGGGCACTTACCACTTGACTAATGCTTTCTTTACCATCTCTCTACATTCAGACAGCCAGGACTAGTTGCCTTCAGTTGGGAGGTGAGGCAGTGGACTTTCAACATGCTCCCACAAGGGTACCTGCATAGCCCCACCATATACTATGGCATAGTAGCCACTGATCTCAAGCAGTGGATTCCCCCTGCTGAGATGGCTATATTCCACAACATTGATGATGTCATGATGACCTCTGACTCATTTGCTTCTTTGCAGACTGCAGCTGGTGAGGTAGTCATGTGCCTCCAGTCGCAGGGATGGAAAGCGATCGAGGGGAAAATGAAGGGGCCTGGTTTGTTGGTCAGGTACTTGGGTGTTATCTGCTTGGGTAAGACGCAAGTGATGCCTGAAACAGTGATAAAGTCCAAGCCTACCCATGCCCAGGAACTGTGAAGCAACTAGAGGGATTTGTTGAGCTCCTAGGGCATTGATGCCCCTTCATATCCCATGTAGCCCACAGCCTACGGCCCCTATATAGGTTAGTGGAGAAAGGAAGTGAGACCGAAGGAGAGAGAAACAGGAAGATTGGACGAGAAAGTAAAATGGGGCTAGAGGGGAAGAGAATGTGTGCGAGACAGACAGGTGAAACTGGGGAGAGACCTAGAAAGTGAGGGTGTGAGAAGAGAGACAGAGACACAGAGAATGTGAAGAAATGAGCAGTATGGGACTAAGAGACCAAGGAAGAGGAGGCCTTCCAGCAGGCGAAGGTCACGGTGAAACAAATAAAGGGAGGCGGTGGAGCCAAGATGGCGGAATAGACAGACACTTCCGTCCAGCCCTCTTTACAACAAAGACCCCCCCCCCCAAAAAAGTGAAAAGAGTATATTTGTGACAAGCTGGGAACCCTGAGCATCAAGGGCAAGCTAAGACAACGAACTGAGGGGCAGGGGAAGGAAGAGACTGTTCAGAAGCAGAGAGGAGTTACCAGACCTGAATCGCCGGGAGCCCTCAGGCACCATTCCCGGAGCGGAGGCGGCGGGGGCGGGCTGGCACTAGCGCTTAACTGCTGTTTCCTCAGGGAGAAGCAGCAGCCACACAGCCTACTCACACCACCAGAAGCTGAGGAGAAGGGCACTCTCAGCAAAAGCTAAGTACTTGCGTATATTTTACCGCTCCCCCCCGCCCACACCCCCAAGCCAGCTTCAGCGGCTGAATCCCTAGGCCTGAGACAAACCCTGATGGAGACCTGGAGCTGTCCTCCCAGCCTTGGGGAAGAAAAAATTTGCAACTGGGGCGAAAAGATAATTTGCTAGCTCCATTAACTGGGGGACCTGAGGACAGAAGCGGCTCCTGTCCAGGCATAAACCGTCCATGGACCTTGAGCAACTTTCCCTTCTGCATGGACCTGAGTGGGCCTATTTCGGGAGAATAGGCCCTTGTTGGCAAACTCCAACCATTTCAGCTGTGCGGTGAAGAGGTGGGTGTTTGACATTTGACATTGCTTTGCCTATTAAACAAATTCCTCACCTATCCACAACAGGGACCTAAGGACTGGTGGCTCCACTTGGGTCACCCAGCCACCTGCGACAGGGGTCCAGGCATAACTGGTTCCTCCAAGTCCTTACAACAAAATCTTTGGGTGCCCGTAGTCTCAATGCAGAGCCCACCCACCACCACGCTCTAGGGAACAGAGATGTGTTTTCCTCAGAGACACTTGGGGGTCGGTTCTCAGCCCCCTGCCTTGTTCAGAGCATGACCCCTGCTGCAATCAGATACGGGTATACACATCAATCACCCCTGCCCCTCTAAGACTGTAGGACATAGACTGTACCACACACTTGATATCAGCTACCTGGAAACCTGAGCTGAATTCATACAAGAAAACTGAATGGACTCCTAGACTGATATACCTGATAACAGCTCTAGCCAGCTGGGGACAGGACACCAGAGCTCCAAAGGAAAAAATAATCAAGCTAGCTCACTCAAGCAACCCATAGGGGTATACCACAACAAAAGAAAGCAAGCAGCTACAACACAGTAAGCAAGCATAAACGAATACAATAACTTATAGATGGCTCAGAGACAACAGTCGATATCAAGTCACATAAAGAAACAGGCCATGATCACCTCAACAGGCTCTCAAAACAAAGAATGCAGGGATCTTTTAGATGAAAGTGTGTTCCTGGAATTACCAGATGCAGAATACAAAAGTTTAATATACAGAACCCTTCAAGACATCAGGAAGGAAATGAGGCAATACGCAGAACAAGCCAAGGAACACACAGATAAAGCAACTGAAGAACTCAGAAAGGTTATTCAGGAACATAATGGAAAGTTTAATAAGCTAGAAAAATTCATAGGCAGACAACAATCAGAAATTCAGACGATTAACAATAAAATTACAGAATTAGATAACTCCACAGAAAGTCAGAGGAGCAGAATTGAGGAAGTAGAAGCTAGAATTTCTGAACTCGAAGATAAATCACTTGGCACTAATATATCTGAAGAAAAATCATTAAAAGAATTAAAAAAAAATGAAGAAACCTTAAGAATCATGTGGAATTCTATCAAGGGAAATAACCTATAAGTGATTGGAGTACCAGAACAGGGAGGGATAACAGAAAATACAGAGAAAATTGTTGAGGATTTGTTGGCAAAAAACTTCTCTGATATTGTGAAAGATGGGAAGGTATCTACCCCAGATACTCATCAAACTCCACAGATGGTAGATCTGAAAAGAAAGTCACCAAGACATATTATAATCAAGCTTACCAAAACCAAAGATAAAGAGGCAATTATAAGTGCAGTGAAGGATAAAAGAAAAGTCAACTACTAGGGAGAGCCAATAAGAATAAGCTCGGACTACTCAGCAGAAACCATGCAGGCAAGAAGGCAATGGGATGACATATTTAAAAAACTGAAGGAAAAAAATTGCCTGCCAAGAATCATATATCCATCAAAACTGTCTCTTAAATATGAAGGTGAAATTAAGACATTTCCAGATAAACACAAGTTGAGGGAATTCGTAAAAACCAAACCAAAACTACAAGAAATACTAAAGGGAGTTCTTTGGTTAAAAAATCAATAATATCAGGTATCAACCCAAGACTAGAACACTGGGCAGAGCAACCAGAAGTCAACCCAGACAGGGAAATCCAAAAAAAATAAACAAAGCAAGATTAAGAAAAAAAAAGAAGACATTAAAATAATAAAGAGGGACTAAGAAATGTAATCATACACCTTCCATATGGAGAGGAAGATACAGTGATACAAAGAAATAAAAGTTATAAATTTAGAAAAATAGGGGTAAATAATAAGGTAACTACAAAGGAGACAAACTATCCTACTCACCAAAATAAAATACAAGGGAAAAATACAGACTCAGCACAAAGAAAATCAACAACAACAAATATAAGGAAAGGATAATATACAAAGAAAATCTACTCAGCTCATAAAATCAAGTGGGAAAAAGAAGCTGTCAACACACAAAAAAAGACATCAAAATGATAGCACTAAATTCATACCTATCCATAATTACCCTGAATGGAAATGGACTAAATGCACCAATAGACACAGAGTGGCAGAATGGATTAAAAAACAAGATCCATCTATATGCTGCCTACAAGAGACACAACTTAGACTTAGAGACATAAACAAACTAAAACTCAAAGGATGGAAAAAAAATGTCAAGCAAACAACAATCAAAAAAGAGTGGGAGTGGCAATATTAATTTCTGACAAAATAGACTTTAAAGTTAAATCCATCAGAAAGGATAAGGAAGCACACTATATAATGACTAAAGGGACAATACACCAAGAAGGTATAACCATATTAAATATTTATGCACCCAATGACAGGGCTGCAAGATACATAAAACAAACTCTATCAGCATTGAAAAGTGAGATAGACAGCTGCACAATAATAGTAGGAGACTTCAACACACCACTTTTGGTAAAGGACAGGACGTCCAGAAAGAAGCTCAATAAAGACACGGAAGATCTAAATGCCACAATCAACCAACTTGACCTCGTAGACATATACAGAACACTCCACCCAACAGCAACCAGGTATACTTTCTTTCCTAGTGTACACGGAACATTCTCTAGAATAGACCACATATTAGGTCATAAACCAAGCCTTAGCAGAATCCAAAACAGTGAAATATTACAAAGCATCTTCTCTGACCATAAGGCCGTAAACGTGGAAATCAATAACAGGAAAAGCTGGGAAAAGAAATCAAACACTTGGAAACTGAACAATACCCTGCTCAAAAAAAAGACTGGATTACAGAAGACATTAAGGATGGAATAAAGAAATTCAGAGAATCCAATAAGAATGAAAACACTTCCTATCAGAACCTTTGGGACACAGCAAAAGCGGTACTCAGAGGCCAACTTAAATCAATAAATGCACACATCCAAAAAGAAGAAAGGGCCAAAGTCAAAGAACTATCCCTACAACTTGAACAAATAGAAAGAGAGCAACAAAAGAAACCCACAGGCACCAGAAGAAAACAAATAATAAAAATTAGAGCTGAACTAAATGAAATAGAAAACAGAGAAACAATTGAAAGAATTAACAAAACCAAAAGCTGCTTTTTTGAAAAACTCAACAAAATTGATAAACCATTGTCCAAACTGACAAAAGAAAAACAGGAGACGAAGCAAATAACCCAAATAAGAAATGAGACAGGCAATATTACAACAGACCCAACTGAAATTAAAAGAATTATATCAGATTACTATGAAAAACCATACTCAAACAAATTTGAAAACCTAGAAGAAATGGATGAATTCTTAGAAACACCCTACCTACCTAAACTAACACAAACAGAGGTGGAACAACTAAATAGACCCATAACAAAAGAAGAGATTGAAAAGGTAATCAAAAAACTCCCAACAAAAAAAAAGCCCTGGTCCAGAGTTCTACCACACTTGCAGAGAAGAGTTAACACCACTACTACTAAAGGTATTTCAGAGCATAGAAAAGGATGGAATACTTCCAAACTCGTTCTATGAAGCCACCATATCCCTGATACCAAAACCAGGTAAAGACACCACAAGAAAAGAAAATTATAGACCTATATCCCTCATGAATGTAGATGCAAAAATCCTCAACAAAATTCTAGCCAATAGAATTCAAAAACATATCAAAAAAATAATTCACCATGACCAAGTGGGATTAATACCAGGTTTTTTTTTTGCAGGGATGATTCAACATTAGACAAACAATTAATGAAATCCACCACATAAATAAAAGACAAGAATCACATGATTTTATCAATTGCTGCAGAAAAGGCATCTGACAAAGTTCAACACTCATTCATGATAAAAGCTCTCAGCAAAATAGGAATAGAAGGAAAATTTCTCACACAATAAAGGGCATTTATACAAAGCCAACAGCCAACATCACCCTAAATGGAAAGAGCCTGAAAACATTCCCACTGAGATCAGGAAACAGACAAGAATGCCCTTTATCACCACTCTTATTCAACATTGTGTTGGAAGTCCTAGCCAGAGCAATTAGGCTAGATAAAGAAATAAAGGGCATCCAGATTGGCAAGGAAGAAGTAAAAGTATCTCTATTTGCAGGTGACAGGATCTTATACACAGAAAACCCTAAGGAATCCTCAAGAAAACTACTGAAACTAATAGAAGAGTTCAGCAGAGTATCGGGATACAAGATAAACATACAAAAATCAGTTGGCTTCCTCTACACCAACAAAAAGAACATCGAAGAGGAAATCACCAAATCAATGCCATTTACAGTAGCCCCCAAGAAGATCAAATACTTAGGAATAAACCTTACCAGAGATGTAAAAGATTTATACAAAGAAAACTACAATACGCTTCTGCAAGAAACCGAAAGAGACTTACATAAGTGGAAGAACATAACTTGCTCGTGGATAGGAAGGCTTAAGATTATAAAAACGTCTATTCTACCAAAAGCGATCTATACATTTAACGCAATTCCAATGCAAATCCCAATGACATTCCTTAATGAGATGGAGAAACAAATCACCAACTTCATATGGAAGGGAAACAGGTCCCGGAAAAATAAGACATTAATGAAAAAGAAGAACAAAGTGGGAGGCCTTACTCTACCTGATTTTAGAACCTATTATACTGCCACAGTAGTCAAAACAGCCTGGTACTGGTACAACAACAGATACATGGACCAATGGAACAGAATTGAGAATCCAGACATAAATTCAACCACATATGAGCAGTTGATATTTGACAAAGGCCCCAAAACAGTTAAATGGAGAAAAGACAGTCTTTTTAACAAATGGTGCTGGCATAACTGGATATCTATCTGCAAAAAAATGACACAAGACCCATACCTCCCTCCATGCACAAAAACTAAGTCAAAATGGATCAAAGACCTAAATATAAAATCTAAAACGATAAAGATCATGGGAGAAAAAATATGGACAATATTAGGAGCCCTAATACATGGCATAAACAGTACACAAGACATTATAAAGAATGTAGAAGAAAAGCTAGATAACTGGGAGCTCCTAAAAATCAAACACTTATGCTCATCCAAAGACTTTACCAAAAGAGTAAAAAGACTACCTACAGACTGGGAAAAAGTTTCTAGCTATGACATTTCTGATCAGCGCCTGATCTCTAAAATCTACATGATACTGCAAAAACTCAACTGCAAAAAGACAAATAACCCAATTAAAAAAATGGGCAAAAGATAAGAATAGACACTTCACTAAAGAAGACATTCAGGTAGCTAACAGATATATGAGCAAATGTTTACGATCATTAGCCATTAGAGAAATGCATATCAAAACTACAAGGAGATTTCATCTCACTCCAACAAGGCTGGCATTAATCCCAAAAAATACAAAATAATAAATGTTGGAGGGGCTCTGGAGAGATTGGAACACTTCTACACTGCTGGTGGGAATGTCAAATGGTACAACTACTTTGGAAATCGATTTGGCACTTCCTTAAAAAGCTAGAAATAGAACTACCATACGATCCAGCAATCCCACTCCTTGGAATATATCCTAGAGAAATAAGAGCCTTTACATGAACAGATACATGCACACCCATGTTTATTGCAGCACTGTTTACAATAGCAAAAACATGGAAGCAACCAAGGTGCCCATGAACAGATGAATGGATAAATAAATTATGGCATATTCACACAATGGAATACTACGCATTGATAAAGAACAGTGAGGAATCTGTGAAACATTTCATAACATGGAGGAACCTGGAAGGCATTATGCTGAGTGAAATTAGTCAGTTCCAAAAGGACGAATATTGTATAAGACCACTATTATAAGAACTTGAGAAATAGTTTAAACTGAGAAGAAAACATTCTTTTGTGGTTACGAGAGGGGGAGGGAAGTAGGGTGGGAGAGGGGTATTCACTAATTAGATAGTAGATAAGAACTACTTTAGGTGAAGGGAAAGACAGCACACAATACAGGGGCGGTCAGCACAATTGGACTAAACCAAAAGCAGTTTCCTGAATAAACTGAATGCTTCGAAGGCGAGCATAGCAGGAGCAGGGGTCTGGGAACCATGGTCTCAGGGGACATCTAAGTGAATTGGCATAATAAAATCTATTAAGAAAACATTCTGCATCCCACTTTGAAAAGTGGCATCTGGGGTCTTAAATACTAGCAAGCAGCCATCTAAGATGCATCAATTTGTCTCAACCCACCTGGATCAAAGGAGAATGAAGAACACCAAGGACACAAGGTGATTACGAGCCCAAGAGACAGAAAGGGCCACATGAACCAACGACTACATCATCCTGAGACCAGAAGAACTAGATGGTGCCCGGCTACAACCGATGACTGCCCTGACAGGGAACACAACTGAGAACCCCTGAGGGAGCAGGAGAGCAGTGGGATGCAGACCCCAAATTCTCATAAGACCAGACTTAATGGTCTGACTGAGACTGGAAGGACCTGGTGGTCATGGCCCCCAGACCTTCTTTTGGCCCAGGACAGGAACCATTCCCGAAGCCAACTCTTCAGACATGGATTGGACTGGACAATGGGTTGGAGAGGGATGGTAGTGAGGAGTGAGCTTCTTGGATCAGGTGGACACTTGAGACTATGTTGGCCTCTCCTGCCTGGAGGGGAGATGAGAGGGTGGAGGGTGTTAGGAGCTGGCGAAAAGGACACGAAAAGAGAGAGAGGAGGGAGAGAGCAGGCTGTCTCCCTAGGGGGTGAGTAATTGGGAGTGTGTAGCAAGGTGTATATGGGTTTTTGTGTGAGAGACTGACTTGATTTGTAAACTTTCACTTAAAGCACAATAAAAATTATTAAAAATAAATAAATAAAAGGCTTTGGGACTGTTAATACAAGGTCGGCCTTGCGAATTGGACCGTAGCCTGTTACCCTGAGGGGTACGGGTAGGGCATGTGGCAATGGCAAATCAATGAGAGAGTGCCACTGGGATTTTGGTCCCAGTTGTGGTGAGGAGCAGAAAAGAGGTATAACCACAAAACAAACCAAACTGAGTGCCGTCAGGTCGATTCCGACTCATAGCGACCCTATAGGACAGAGTAGAACTGCCCCATAGAGTTTCCAAGGAGCGCCTGGCGGATTTGAACTGCTGACTCTTTGGTTAGCAGCTGTAGTGTTTAACCACTATGCCACCAGGGTTTCCGAAGAGAGGTATAAGCATGTTGGAAAAACAGTCATGCGCAGTGTATAATGCCCTACTACAAGTGGAAGCAAGTCCTTATAAAGGGCCAAGTTCCCTTTTGCTGGGAGTATCAGAATGGGACTAACACCTCTTATCCCCTCAGAGAGATGGGTTGAACCCCTGACAACAGTGTGCTAGAACCCTGCTAGTTGTTGCCAATAGTTGGTTAGGGAAGCAAAAACAAAGCCTACGGGCAGCAACATACACATCGCCCAAGGAGTGGCTTTGGACATATGGCCGTAACTGCCCTACAACTGGGTAGGGCACTGCACCTGGGGGTGGCTGTACATAGCTGCTAATATTTACACCACCCTCCCCAGTGTTCCCAACAATTGGCAAACTGTAGCAGCCCAGCACAGATACCAGCACATATCATGGTGGTTTTGCCCCTTTTCCCTGTTCTCGACCCAGGCCACCGCTACAGATGTAGAGTGACAGGTAGAGGTGCTAGCCAGACACACCACAGCTGCACTTAACAACACCAGGTGGGCTATCACCCTTCTGAATGTGGAGACTCAACAAATATTGAAGTTGTTCTTCAGGTTAGGATGACCCTTGACATCCTGACCACCACTCAGGGTAGCACCTGTGCCATGATAAAAACTGAATGTTACATGTATAGCACTGATGCCTCTAAAAATGTGTCTTTGGCTCTGCAGGACTTGCAGCAACACATCACTTCTATCAAACATGACACTGCTGACCCTGTCTCCAGCTGGCTACAATCCCTCCCGTCCGCCTGGCGGACAGGCTTCTCGGTGATATTGGGACTCATTACTATGTCTTTTCCTGTGTTGCTGGTTATACTGAGTATGTGGTCTGGTTTTGCAATGCTCCTCTGCATACCAAGTCCGAGGGCTATCACGGGAGAGGGGGCAGTAAGATCGTAAGGACATTAGGAGCGTATGCAGTGGTGGACTGTAGGGTAATGTTATTCAGCTATATGCAACCCATCCTAATGGAATAAGCTTTGCTCTTCCGTGAAGCATGCTGGGGATGAATTCGGGATGGATTCGGGCTAAGGTACAAGGCCAGGAGTGGTGTGACTGGGCTGGCAGCCAAGGCTGAAGAATATCTTAGCAACAAGAAGGAAAACATCTGGGCCTGGACGTGAAGTCCTTGGGAACACTTACTACCCAAGGACATGGGAGGCAAACAATGAGCCTTGGTCCCAACTGGAATGGTATATAAGCTTTGGTCCCTTGCTAGGTGGTTGCGGAAAATACTCCAGCCGGATGCCACTGGAGAACAGCTGCTTGCCCATGTCAATAAGTTCCCCTGAACTCATGAATCTGGAAAGGGCTACGTGTCAGTTCTTCAGATGACCTGCCAGGACACACAGTGAGGGTATTTCCTTGCTGGGGCTGTCCCCTGACAGTACTGAACCTGCTGGTCCAGAAACCACACTTTCAGAACCATTGTTCTTGTCTTTGTCCCTGGTGCTTGGGCCTAAATAAAGACTTTTCCTTCACTGTTTACTTCTTTCGCACATAGCCCTCACCAAAATACACTGGCTTTCAGATAGCATCATGGAAGCCCTTCGGTGCCTTTGCTGTTTCTGGTACAACGATTTCCCCTAGGAAGTACAGGGAGATACACCAAACAGGCAATGCTGAACTCACATCTCTGGAGGTCCAGGATGGTTTGCTTTAGGGGCCCTGGGAGCTAATTTTAAATTTCCAGGAACTCAGGGGCTGAATTCTCAGAGCATCTTATTAAATAAATTATTCTATTGTCATTTTACTCTTTACACAATTCAGTTCCCTTGGGGTGAAGAGAATAATAGAAAACTTTCTGCCAATTCGGCCTCCCTGAAGGTAGCTGTGGAGACAGGTGAATATCTTTCTTCTAATTATTCCTTCTTTACCTAGTATTTTCAAACACTTGCAGTCAACAAGTTCTTTCTCCTGGAGATTTAACGAATTCCCTCATCTTCCTTTAAAGGAGTCTCCCAGGACCCCGCATGCTTCTTGATATATTGCCATAACTCTTGCCTCTCTTTAACAAGGTTTAATTTCAAAGTTAAGAGTTGCTCCCTAGAGGATGGATTAATGCTTCAAGAAGTCTCAATAATCTTGACCCTCAAAATCCCATTGTGACAAATGAAAAGTATTTTGGTTAAGCTATCTTTTGCAGCCTGATGGGTCACCTGGAGTCTACCATGCCATGAAAGCTGAATAAGGTCCCTATTTCAAGAAAGAGAATGCAGTCACTAGTAACTTTGATACTGAAAAAAATCAACCACTTTGAAGACTGGAAATGTCCCTTAGAACGTATTGAGGATATGAGGTCACTGCAGACATCAGGGACAGTGACCGTGATGGAGGTAGAAAGACTCCAGATCAGGTTAGTTGAACAGAGAGTAAGCAGTGTGGAAAAGAAAATGCAAGTGCAGACCAAATATTTACAAGGTTGAAGCAATACCCAAAGGGGAATGTGGGGTGATAAGGGAGTCTCATTTACATTAAAAGATATGGAAATGTGTTGAACTATATTGGAAATCATAATCTTGCATGCAGACATTGGGATATACAGCATAAAGAAGGGCTAAGTGATAGTGTAAAGTACTAACACTTCAGGAATGGATCAGATGCAAAGCTCAGGTGGATATTTTGAAGAGACATTCATCAATAAAATAATCATACATAAAATTATCTAATTACATTGGTGGCTAATGTTGTGATGGATGGGTACAGTGTCCAATCACAGCATATGTCTGGTGGGGGCCCTATAACCAAGAACTGAAGAAACATGGGTAGGATTCAACCAAGCATCATCTTGCCTGTCTAATTCTTGACTCTCTAAGCAGCAATTTCTCCCTCTATCTGTCCAAGTAATTGATTATACTGCCACAAGTGCAGACCAATGAGTGCCAAACCAATATATTTCACCTCTGAAGTAATAGCACCAATGAAGTATTCTGTAATCTCCTCTCAGTTCTTGCAATAATAAACTGCTGTTTCATTCTTCCTTAAATGTTTCTTTTCCTATATTCTGTAATGTTAAAGGCATCAACTCCTGTACCATCTAGACCAATTGTTCTCAGCTGGGGCTATTTTACCCCCTAGGGGGCAATTGGTAATGTCTGAACACATTCAGAGTTCTCACAGTTGAGGGATAGAGTGCTGGAATGTAGTGGGTAGAGGCCAGAGATGCTGTTAAACATCTTACAATGCACAGGACAGGCCCCCACTGTGATGGTTAAGATTGTGTGTCATCTTGGCTGGGCCATGATACTCCGTGTTTTGGCAGTCCTGTGATGTGGTCACTTCCCTGTTGAGATTTGATACGTGATAACCCCAATGATGGGATCTGCTGTGAGTAGCCAATTGGTTGAAGTGAAATTTTCTTGGGCGTGTGGCCTGCATTTAGAGTAGGCGGACATTCTGGCAGGGTTCAGGGACTTTTATTCTGTATCCTATACCTGGCTTCTCTTCATCTGACGTCCAGTTCTTGGGACTTGAGCTAGTAGTTTACCTGTGGTCTTGCCTGCTGATCTTTGGATTCATCGATCTTAACAGCCTGTGAGCAACAACCCTGCTCTCCCATCTGCCAATGTCTGGTTCATCAGCCCCTGCAGCTACATGAATCAGGAGAAGCCTCTATCCTGACCCATGGATTTGGGAGGTTACAGGCTCTACAACATCATGAGCCATTTCCTTGATATACATTTCTCTCTATATATATATTTATATACTTTATTGGTTTTGCTTCTCTAGAGAACCCAGTCTAATACATTTGGTACTGAGAGTGCTTCTAGAGAAACAAAATTGTAAGGATGAATTTTCTAA
The DNA here is from genome assembly GCF_030014295.1 of Loxodonta africana. Lineage (NCBI taxonomy): Eukaryota > Metazoa > Chordata > Mammalia > Proboscidea > Elephantidae > Loxodonta > Loxodonta africana. The sequence continues at coordinate 21,232,309 of NC_087344.1, forward strand.
ATTGGTTCTCAAGTCTGGTTACTCTCAAAGATGTTGATTAATTCAGGTAGTAAAGAGGGCACTGCTGATCCATGGCATGAGGTGGCAATTCAAATATGCAAAATACCATCATCAACTGATCAGGAATTGGTGAAAGGTGAAGCTCTGGGTGATTGCCTGCATGATACCTTTCCACAATTTGGTCATAAGGAGAAGTATAGGGAAGCTGGTTGGTTGGTCCTACTTTTGCTAGACGAACTGGTGAAAGAAAGAGATGAGCTTAGGGTTTCGGAGTCAAAGCTCAAGTGTTGCATAAATGGCCTCAAAGTTTCCACTTGTGCTTTGAAAGAAAGCCCTGTTACTCGGAGTAACAGAGCTGATATTGCTGAAAACAAAACACAGAGTCCTATTGTAAGAGTGGCTGAATTACAATGACAATTCAACTGCCAACCTCAAAAGGTGTCTGAAGTTAAAGCCAGGGGAGTGATTGGGAAGAAATGGGATCCTGATTCCTGGAATGGGGATATATGAGCAGATAATCACAAAATGGAAGCACTGAGGCCCTAAATTCTCCTGAAGCACTCCTTCCAACAGAACAATTAGCCCCTCCACTCCCAGCTAATGAGACTAACCCAGCTACATCTAAAGCCCCTTTGCCTGAGTCACTGCCTGGGACATTGCCTGAGGTACATGCTTTACAAGACAATGCTGAATGTTCTCAAACATTTCCCCACCAATTTTGGTTTCTAGACCTATAACTAGACTTAAGTCCCAGCAAGCCCCAAAATGTGAAGTACAAAGTGTGAGCCAGGAGGAGGTATGCTACACTCCAAAAGAACTGCTTGACTTCTGTACAAACAGAAACCTGGGGAATATGTGTGGAAATGACTATTAAGGGTGTTTGATAATGGTGCAAGGAACATAAAATTGAATCAGTCTGATTTTATTAATATGCACTCACTAAGCACAGAGTCTTTATTCAATGTTTCAGCTTGAGAAGTTACAAAAAGGTTTAGTAGTTTATCTGGTTGGGTCACTGAAGCATGGATTGCTTGGTGGCCTACTCTAAATGGAGGTGAAGTACCACAACTGCCTTGGTATACTGTGGAAGAAGATATCCAAAGGCTTAGGGAAATCAGCATGCTAGGGTGGACTTATATTTAGATCCACAGACCTACACACTGAGTGCCCAAAAGACACAAGCTCTTACCATAACTGTGAGAAACAAATTTGAAAAAGGAAACCTAGCATCCTGGAAAACTGCAGTGATGGCTATTTCATGTAAGTCAGATATGAAAGTGGCAACCGCTCTAACGGAATTAAGATACTTAACTGCAATGGGGCTGATTTGACCCTGTGGTGGTAGGGACTAAGTGGCAGCACTCAATCAACAAAGAAAAGGTGGACATGGTTACCGTAATGGCCAGCAGAGTCAAAGCAGTAATCAGAATAGTCTGGCTTGTATTAACTTATGGTGTTGGGTACTTAGTCACGGTGGTCCTAGGAGTGAGATAGATAGGAAATCTAAATATTTATTTGATCTATACCAGTGTATGAATTCTAGGTCAAGTGAACAGCGGTCTGACTCAAATCACCAGAATAGAGAGTCATGGCCTTTCAATTAATTCCTAGACTTGAAGGAGTTTACTAACCCACAACCCCTTGATTCAAGGGGAGGCTGGGTTCACTTGAGGAAGGAGTCCAATACAGAGTCATAAGTTTGTACTATTAATCTTTCTTCCACCCTTCACCAAAGGAATCTATGGCCTTTTTTGAGAGTGACTGTTGACTGGGGAAAAGGAAATAATCAGAGTTTTCAGAGATTACTGGATACTGGCTATGAATTGTGTGGGAAACCCTGGTGGTGCAGTGGTTAAGCGCTACAGCTGCAAACCAAAGATTCGCAGTTTGAATCCACCAGGTGCTCCTTGGAAACTCTATGGGGTAGTTCTGCTCTGTCCTATAGGGTCACTATGAGTCGGAATCGACTCGACGGCACTGGGTTTGGTTTTTTTTTTTTTGGTTTGGCTATGAATTGACATTAATTCCAGGAGACTTAAAACATCTCTATGGCCCACCAGACGGAGTGGAGGCATACAGAGGTCAGGTTATTAATGGAGTCTTAGCTTACGACCATGTCACAGTAGGTCCAGTGGGTCCCTGAACCCATCCTGTAGTGATTTCTCCAGTTCTAGAATGCATAATTGGAATAAATACACTCAGAAAGTAGCAGATCTGCTACACTGAATCCCTGATAAATGGAGTAAAAACTATTATGGTAGGAAAAGCCAAGTGGAAGCCATTAGAACTCCCCCTACCTAGGAAAACAGAAAACTAAAGCAATGCTACATTCATGGAGGGATTGCAGAGATTACTGCCACCATCAAAGACTCAAAGGATGCAGGGGTGGTGATTCCCATCACATTCCCATTCAACTCATCTATCTGGTCTACGGAAAAAACAGATGGATCTTGGAGAATGACAGTGGACTATCAGAAACTTAACCAGGTGGTGAATTCAATTTCAGTTGCTGTTCCAGACGTAGCCTCATTGATTGAGCAAATTAATACATCTCCTGGTATCTCGTGTGCAGCTATTGATTTGGCTGATGCCTTTTTCTCCATATCTGTTTTGAAGGACCATCAGAAGCAGTTTGCCTTTAGCTGGCAAGGCCAGCAATACACCTTCAGTTGCCTACCTCACAGCTACATCAACTCTCCAGCCCTTCATCATAATTTAGTCCACAGAGATTTTGATCATCTTTCCCTTCCACAGGATGTCACACTGGTCCATTACATTGATGACATTATGCTGATTGGACCTAGTAAGAAAGAAGTGTCAATGACTTTGGACTTACTGATAAAACATTTGTGTGCTAGAATGTGAGAAATTAATCCCACAAAACTTCAGGGACCTTCCACCTCAGTGAAATTTCTAGGGGTCCAGTGGTGTGGGGAATGTCAAAATATTCCTTCTAAAGGGAAGGAAAAGTTATTGTATGTGGTTTCTCCCAAAACTAAAAATGAAGCACAACACCTAGTAGGCCTCTTTGAATTTGGGAGCACATATTCCTCATTTGGGTGTGCTACACTGGCCTATTTATTAAGTGAATGAAAACGCTGCTAGTTTTCAATGGGCTCTACAACAGGTTCAGGTTGTTGTGCAAGCTGCTCTGCCACTTGGGTCATACGATCTGGTTGATCCAATGGTGCTTGAAGTGACCGTGGCAGATAGAGATGCTGTTTGGAGTCTTTGGCAAATGCATGGTGCTGAATCACAGTGCAGACCCTTAGGATTTTGAAGGAAAGCCCTGCCATCATGTGCAGATAAATGCTTCCCTTTTAAGAAACAGCTTCTGGCTTGTTACTGGGGTTAGTAGAGACTGAATGCTTAACCATGAGACCACTCACCATGCAGCCTGAGCTGCTCATCATGAACAGGGTGTTGTCTGACCCACGAAAGTCATAAAGTTGGATGTGCACAGCAGCACTCCATCATTAAATGGAAGTAGTATATATGAGATAGAGCCTGAGTAGGACCTGAAGGAACAAATAAGCAGCATGAGGAAGTGGCACCAAATGCCCATGGTCTTCACTCCTGTCAAATTACCTTCCATCTCCCGGTCTCCACCTATGGCCTCATGGGAAGTTCCATATGATCAGTTGACTGAGCAAGAGAAAACTCATGCCTTGTTACAGATGGCTCTGCGAGATAGGCAGGCACCACTTGAAAGTGGACAGCGGCAGTGCTATAGCCCTTTCTGGCACTTTTCTGAAGGACAGTGGTGAAGGGAAATCCTCCCAATGGGCAGAACTTTGAGCAGTGTACCTGGTTGTTCACTTTGCCTGGAAGGAGAAATGGCCAGATGTGTGATTTTCTATTGATTCACGGACTATGGCCAACGATTTGGCTAGATGGTCAGGAATTTGGAAGAAACATGATTGGAAAATTGGACACAAGTATTCATGGGGAAGAGGTACGTGGATAGACCTCTCTGAATGGGCTGAAGAAGTGAAGATACTTGTTTATCATGTGAATGCTCACCAAAGGTGACCTTAGCAGAGGAAAATTTTAACCATCGAGTGATTCCACTCATTCTGTGGAAACCAGTCATCCTCTTTCCCCAGATACTCCTGTCATTGCTCAATGGGCTCATGAACAAAGTAGCCATGGTGGCAGGGATGGAGGTTATGCATGGGCCCAGCAACATGGACTTCCACTCACCAAGGCTGACTTGGCTACAGCCACTACTGAGTGCTCAATCTGCCAGCAGCACACACCAACCCTGAGTCCCTGATATGGCACCATCCCTCGAGGTGATCAGCCAGCAAACCGGTTGCAAGTTAATTCCATAGTGGAAAGGGCAGCGTTTTTTCTTACTGGAATAGATATTTACAGGAAATATGGATTTGCCTTCCCTGCATGCAATGCTTGTGCCAAAACTATCATCCATGAACTTACAGAATGCCTTATCAACTGTCATGGTATCCCTCATAGCATTGCTTCAGGTTAAGGGACATGCTTCACAGCAAATGAAGTGCAGCAATTGCCCACGTTCATGGAATTCACTGGTCTTAACAAGTTCACCATCATCCTGAAGCAGCTGGCTTGATAGAATGAAGGAATGGCCTCCTAAAGACACGATTACAGCATCAGCCTGGTGTCAGTACCTTACAGGGCTAGGGCAGTGTTCTCCAGGAGGTTCTATAGGCTCTAAACCAGTGTCCAGTACGTGGTGCTATATCTTCCTCGGCCAGGATTCATGGGTCCAGGATTCAAGAGGTGGAAATGGGAGTGGCACCACACCCTATTACCACTAGTGACACACAAGATATTTGCTTCCTGATGGCAGTGGGGTTTTTTGGTCCTGGAGACCTTATGATCCTTAAGTCTAGAGGTCTTAGTTCCAAAGAGAGGAATTCCCCCACCTGGAGTCATATCACTGATTCCATTGATCTGAAAACTGAGAACGCCACCTGGCCTCTTTGGGCTCCTTATTCCTCTGGATCCATGGGCAAAGAAGGAGTTACTATACTCGCTAGTGTGACTGATCCTGATTACCGAGAGAAAATCAGGTTGATATTACATAATGGAGGTAAGAACAGTATGTCTTGAATGCAGGAGATCCCTTAGGGCGTCTCTTAGTACTACCATGCCCTGTTTTTTAAAGTCAGTGGAAAACTACAGCAACCCAATTCCAACATGACTACTAATGGCCCAGACACTTCAGGAATGAAGGTTCAGGTCATCCCACCAAGCAAAGAACTATGACTAGCTGAGGTACTTGCTGAGGGCAAAGGGAATACAGAACGGGTGGTGGATGGTGGAAGACGGTAGTTCTAAATACCAGCTATGGCCATGTGATGATCAGTTGCAGAAATGATGACTGTAATTGTTATGTGTATTACCGTTTTTTGTGTGTGCATCAAATATTTTTGTTTTCTTCACTTATAAAATATAAGACATAAACAGGGCTAGTGCTTTTTTGGTTGTATGTGTGTTCATTGTATCATGTTAAGCGTAAGTTTGACTTTATAATTGTCTTTATTCAGAGATTATGTATGGTTTAAGGAGATGTGTACAAGTGTCAAGTTAACAACAGGTAGACTGTGATGGTTAAGATTGTGTGTCAACTTGGTACGGCCGTGATTCTCAGTGTTTGGCTTTATTGGTTTTGCTTCTCTAGAGAACCTGGTCTAAGACACCTACCAATGAATTATTCAGCCCAAGGTGTCAGTAGTGCTAAGGTTGAGAAACCCTGGTCTAGACTGTAGGGGAATAATATTAAAAATATTATCTAAAACATCCCAGCCATTTTCTATCGTTTTATCATGGTATTGAAAATATTACACAAAATAAATTTCACAGTCTTTCTCCATTATTTGGTGCTTCTATGGCACAGTTCTACTCTGTCCTATAGGGTTGCTATAAGTTGATGGCAACGGGGTTTTGGTTTTACCACAATTCAAATGTTTTCTGTTAGTTCATTTCTTTAACTTCTTTCTTCCCTACTGGAATGTAACCTATATGAAGACAGGAACTATTTTTTCTTCACGGCTTTCTCCCCAGCACTTAAAACATAGTAGATTTTCAACAAAAATTCCTTCTTATAAAATGTATGTATCAGTAAATCTCCTGGAAGCCTAAGATTGAAAGCGATTGAAAATAAAACAAACAGGACAGATATTCTCCCTACTCTAATTAAATGTTTACAAACATACTAATTTTTCCCAAATATTATTAGGATGCCATCCCAATGATAAGTACATTTTAGGTAAAAAAGTTTTACAAGATAAATTCAGAACTCCTGGGGTTACTTTAATAAACCAGTCAGTATAAAAGACCTGAGAACAACAGGGGACTCTCCTTATATACCTATTTCCTGTACAGTTATGGAAAGGAAGTCGTTACTGGAGGAGACTAGGAAAATGATGTAAAACATTTCTTTATAAAATATTTGTGGACGTGGAGCACTGCCTGATTCCTGTGTCATTGGGGATGCCACATATTCAACACATTCTAAGATTCCTCTGAGCAAATGTCTCTGTCTTGTTGTACATGACTCTCTAAAACTGGATTGGGCTGACGATCGTACAACTCAATAAACTTACTTAAACCATTGGATTGTATCCTTTCACCATACCTATTCAATCTGAATGCTGAGCAAAAAATCCAAGAAGCTGGACTATATGAAGAAGAACAGGGCATCAGGATTGGAGGAAAACTCACTAACAACCTGCGTTATGCAGATGACACAATCTTGCTAGCTGAAAGTGAAGAGGACTTGAAGCACTTACTAATGAAGATCAAAGACGACAGTTTTCAGTATGGATTACACCTCAACATAAAGAAAAGAAAAGTCTTCACAACTGGGCCAATAAGCCACATCATGATCAACAGACAGGAGACTGCAGTTGTCAAGGATTTCATTTTACTTGGATCCGCGATCAACACCCATAGAAGCAACAGTCAAGAAATCAAAACATGCATTGCATCAGGCAAGTCTGCTGCAACGGACCTCTTTAAAGTGTTGAAAAGCAAAGATGTCACCTGAAGACGAAGCTGTACCTGACCCAAGTCATGGTATTTTCAATCACATCATATGGATGTACAAACTGGACAATGAATGAGGAAAACCAAAGAAGAATTTATGTCTTTGAATTGTGGTGTTGATGAAGAATATTGAATATACCATGGACTGCCAAATGAACAAAAAAATCTATCTTGGAAGAAGTACAACCAGAATGCTCTTTAGAAGCAAGGGTGGAGAGACTGCGTCTCACATACTTTGGACATGTTGCCAGGAGGGATCAGTCCCTGGAGAAGGACATCATGCTTGGTAAAATACAGGGTCAGTGGAGGAAGATGCTCAATGAGGTGGATTGACACAGAGGCTGCAACAATGGGCTCAAGCCTAATAACGGTTGTAAGCATGGCGCAGGATCAGGGTAGTGTTTCGTTCTATGGTACCTAGGGTAGCTATGAGGTGGAAAGGATTCAACAGCACCTAACAACAACAACAACATTAGATTAAACAATGGGTCGATTTCATGGTATGCAAATCATACATCAATAAAGCTCTTGAAAATAAATTTTCAGAAAGCTTTCCATGGATTTGTACATTAAAAAAAACCCAGTTCCGTCACATTAAAAAAAACCCAGTTCCGTCATAGCAGATAATAAATACACATTTGAACAAACTTCATGGAATCAAAGTGAATTGAAGCCATATGAAGCAAGTCTTTTCTCACTAATGAATTATGATTTTTCAGTAAATTCTTTCTTCTGAGATTTCTTTTGGCCCCAAAGTCCCCAGTTCCTTTCATGACTTCCTTAACACCCCTCACAGTCTTTATCAACTGTCTTAGTTTTAGTTCTCTCAGAAGCAGATACTGAGACAAGGATTCAAATGCAAGCAATTTACTTGAAGGAGCAAGCAATACGGATGGGAAAGAGAAGTGAAGAAAACACATCCAATAAAGCTTGCATTAAGTCAGCTACCACAAAGAATGAGCAGAGTTTTCATCCTGGGAAAATTTTGGAAAATGTGCAAAAGTCACATCTCAGAATTACCCCCAAGTAAAGAGGTATACCCCACATCTCTCAATGAAGGCTGTCCCTGGAGATACATAATTCTGGGTCATTTCTGCCACCATGCATTGGACAAAGCAGGTTCCAGCTGGTGCTGTCCATTGGCACTCAGACTGGTGTGCAATAGAGATGGGGAGACAATCCCAGGGAATGTAGGTGGAGCATTGATTGACAGCATCTACTACTCCACCATTCACTGAAGAGACTCAATTCTACCAATAATCTCAAAAAATGAAGTTCTGAATGTATTCCACAAGTGTGTAACTACCATTTCTTATGACACCTCCAGAGAGTCCCCAAAAATTAAACCATGTGGGGGAACAACTCTTATTCCATTGCGTCCCTTACTACATATTTTAGGATCTTGGGGACTATATCTTAAAACAGCAATGATGAGACATAAAGGTAAAATAAACTAAGGAAAGGGAGGATGTAAAGAAGAAGAAAGAAGGGGAAGAGAAGAAGCAAAGAAGGACCACAAAGAAGGAATCAAAGTCTTATATTATCCAAGGAAGAATATTACTATGAATCATCTGAAAAAACCATCTACCAAATCTAGATTCCCACCCTTGAAGTTGAAAACACCATCATTGTTCTTATGAAAAGTAAGATAGTAGAACTAGGAGTATTAACTCAATGATAGTTTGCCAGGTTTGGATCCATCTCAATCTCAGACTATTCCTCTGAAAAATGCGGTGAATGAAAATATATCTCAAAGAAATATTGTCTTGGTTAAATGAAATCATATGTGTAAAACAATAAGCACAATCCAGATGTGGCAAGCAGTTGGTTATGACTGTTGTATTATTTTAATTTTATTTCTTTTGGGGAAAAGCACACACATAACCAAATTAAGGTGAAAGGCACCAACTTTTAAGAGATTAACATTTGGTGAAACCACATCTGCATTTCACAAGATTAATGAAGCAAATCTAAGGTTGGAATTTTCAGGAATGGCTCTAAGAAAGCAGAGCAAAGAAGGAATTTTATGGACAGCGTATAGGAAAGAAGAATCAAAAGGATTCACTTAGGAAAGAGTTGAAGAAAAATGGTACAATAACAAGTAGAAAGCAAATCCTGGTTGCTTTGGGATTGGAAGAAATGATGCATGTCTTTTGAGGAAGAAAAAAGAATCAGGGTATTTAAATTCATGATTTTTGGCTTTGGGGAACATGAGGTCCATTTAGCCCTAGGCCAGTGGCCGTCATCATGGACAAGAGGGTGCTCTACAGAGGAGCCTTCCCAGGGCTCCCTTCACATCTTTATTCCTTAGGCTGTATATGAAGGGGTTCAGCATGGGTGTGACCACAGTGTACATCACTGAGGCAATAGAGCTTCTCTGGGAAGCATGGATCACAGTAGGACTGAGACAGACCCCAAGGGCTGTTCCATAGAACAAAGAGACCACAGAGAGGTGAGACACACAGGTAGAAAATGCCTTATACTTGGCCCCAGCAGAAGACATCTTCATTAAAGAGGAGCCAATCTGAGAGTAAGAGAAAAGGATCCCTGAGAGGGGAAACACACCCAGCAGGGCGGTCGCCATATATAAAAAGATGTTATTGATGAGGGTATCAGAGCAGGCCAATTTGATAACCTGAGCCAGTTCACAGAAGAAATGCGGAATTTCAGTGTCTATACAGAAGTTCAGCCATGTTATCAGTAGAATATGAAGAAGAGAGACCCAGAAAACAATGACCCAAGACATCAGAACCAAGAATCCACAGAGCTGGGGGTTCATGATGACTGTATAGTGCAGAGGATGACAGATGGCCACGAACCGGTCATAAGCCATCAAGGACAGGAGAAAATTGTCCAGCCCAACAAAAATCATGAAGAAATACACCTGAGTGAGGCATCCTATATAGGAAATGACTTTGCTCTGTGTCTGGATGTTCACCAGCATCTTTGGGACCATGGTGGTGATGAAACAGATGTCAACAAAGGACAGGTTGGCGAGGAAGAAGTACATGGGGGTGTGGAGGTGGGGGTCAGAGCTGACAGCCAGAATGATGAACAGGTTCCCAAGGACAGTGACCAGGTACATGGACAAAAAGAGTCCAAATAACAGGGGCTGAAGTTCAGTATCCTCTGAGAGGCCCAGGAGGAAAAATTCTGAAAATGCTGTTTGGTTTTCTGCTCCCATGTAGCTAATGTGTAGGCTGGAGAAAGTGAAAGCAACATTCAATTAACTGCCAAGTGGCATCTCAGCTAGTCATCACCTTTTACAATACCACCTGTATTTTGTTATTGAGTCCTTCCAATGACACTGACTCTCTTCAGTCACAAGTAGCACTTTGCTATTTTAAATGTGGCAAAGTGATTAAGAGCTAAGGCTGCTAAGCAAAAGGTCCGCAATTTCAATCCACCAGGTGCCCCTTGGGAACTCTATGGGGCAGCTCTTCTCTGTCCTATAGGGTCACTATGAGTTGGAATTGACTTGGTGGCAGTGGGTTTATAATAATGTAGATACTTTAGCAAAAATTTCTTTCTTTTGAGCTTCTATTCACTGGTTCTAATTTTCCTACTTGAATCTATACACATAAACCAATTTCTTATTTGATATGACCCTCAACACACTAATTGAAAACATGTTATGTGAGCTCTCAAGTATGTACTTTTCTGTGCTAATGCCCATACCTCCTTCATTCTGGTAGCTCTATGTTAGTGAATAAAGGTTATCTGAGTTGAAAATCCATGTCTTAAACATGACCTGTCACATCCTACTGATTTGTCAGTTAACTCCTGGCACCTTATTTTTTCATTATTAAAAATCTAGTTAATGCTATTACCTTCTTTGTGAGGTTTAGAAATAATTGCCTTTGTGAACAGGAGGATCTCAACTAATAGTACCACACACACACACACAAAAACCAAACCCATTGCTGTCAAGTCGATTCCAACACAAAGCAACCCTGTATGACAAAGTACAAATTCACCATGGGGTTTGCAAGGCTGTTATCTTTAAAGAAGACTGCCACACCTTTCTCCCGCAGACCACCTGGTGGGTTCCAACTGCCTAACTTTCAATTAGCAACTTAGCGCTTAACCACTGTGCAAACAGGGCTTCCAATTACTAACAAATATTATTATTATTAATCTGTTTCTTTTATGACAATTATTTTAGATATATTATTCTCCCAAGCTTCAATACAAAGGTGTGATTTCAAAAATGAGTGTTTGAATCATACTGCCTGGAATAGAATTTGGGCTCTACAAACTTACTACCTATGTGGTCTTGAGAAAATTACTTAATCACTCTTAGCTGCAAATACCTACTTCTCCAACGAGAGCAGTAAATACTCCCTAAATAATGAGATTTATGAGTGAATTAAATGAGACGGTGCATGTCATTTTTCTAGAATGGTGCCTATGATATAGAGTAAGTGCTTGGTAATTGTGATTTTCTCTTTTTATCGTCACAATAAATCTGTCTTGTATGTCTATCATTTATCAATAGCTCCTTTAAACTAGGGCAGCCATCGAGGATGGATCTGTGATCACTATAAACACAAGTGTGTTACCTCTTCTGGCCTCCATGCAGCTCTTTCAATTAGTGACAATCCCTATGACTCCCTGTTGCAGAAACCACAGGCCAGATGGATTCTTCCAAGAAGACGAAAGGCCATTTGGACTCTATAAATAAAAAAGGAGGAAATAAAAGCACACAACCATTAAAATCAAATACAAAGCATGCGTGTGCTCATGTGTACATGCTCTTGAAAGAGGATGTGTTATACTAAAATCACTGGAGTTTATTACAGTACATTATGGATAGATTAGATTAAAATATTAAAAACTTCTGTAGAAAGAAAATATTCTTTGATGGTTATGAGAGTAGGGAGGGAGGAAGAGAGAAGGGTTTTCACTAATTAGATAGTAGATAAGAACTATTTCAGGTGAAGAGAAAGACAACACACAATTTGGACTAAACCAAAAGCAAAGAAGTTTCCTGAATAAATTGAACGCTTTGAAGGCCAGTGTACCAAGAGCAGGGGTTTGGGGACCATGGTTTCAGGGGACAACTAAGTCAATTGGCATAATAATATCTATTAAGAAAGCATTGTGCATCCCACTTTGGAGAGTGGCGTCTGGGGTCTTAAATGCTAGCAAGCAGCCACCTAAGATGCATCAGTTGGCCTCAACCCACCTGGAGCAGAGGAGAATGAAGAACACCAAGGACACAAGGTAATTATGAGCCCAAGAGACAGAAAGGACCACATAAACCAGAGACTACATTAGCGTGAGCCCAGAAGAACTAAATGGTGCCCAGCTACAACTGATAACTGTCCTGACAGGGAACACAACAAAGAACCCCTGAGGAGCAGGGGAGCAGTGGGATGCAGACCTCAAATTCTCGTAAAAAGACCTGACTGAGACTAGAAGGACTCCGGAGGTCACGGTCACCAGACCTTCTGTTAGCCCAAAACAGGAACCATTCCCAAAGCCAACTCTTCAGACAGGGATTGGACTGGACTATGGGACAGAAAATAATACTGGTGAAGAGTGAGCTGCTTGGATCAAGTAGACACATGAGACTATGTGGGCACCTCCTGTCTGGAGAGATGAGAGGTCAGACGGAGTCATAAGCTGGCTGAATGGACACAAAAATAGATAGTGGAGGGAAAGAGTGTGATGTCTCATTAGGGGGAGGGCAACTAGGAGTATACACAAGGGTGTATATAAATTTTTGTATAAGAGACTGACTTGATTTGTAAACTTTCACTTAAAGCACAGTAAAAATTAAAAAAAAATCCTATAGAGCAAATTATACCAAAGGAAATTAAAAGTCAAACTTAAGATTTGGAAATAAATGTTTACTTTTTCCAAAAAAAAGAAAAGTAGTATTATTCATGCATAAAGAAACGAAGTTAATTAAAAATAGAAAAAAAAAAATCATTGTGGACATGTAGCCTGGGCAGATGAGAATGAAAGGCTTCTCTGAAATGGGATTATTTGGCTGACAGAGGAAGAGTAGATAATTGTTAGTCAGAGGAAGTAAGAAAAGGACAAGCACAATGGATTGAGATGATATAAGACTTAACTCCCTGTGAGGCAGTGAGCTTGGTAATGGAAGGGATTTCAGAGGTCAGTGAGATAGAGAGCAGAGGATGAAGGGTAGGAAGGACAGAGCTTGTGAGGCCTAGAAATAGAGCCTTCAGTACGATTCCCTGATGTGCCTCTTACACGGGTAATTTTATGTTTACTTGCGTGTCAGAGATTGTGACTTTGTTTTTCCCACCGTCACCTTAACCCAGTACAGAATGTTTGTTTTAAAACAACAGCCAACAGGATAATCTACATTAAAACACTAAAATATTTGTGCTAAATTCATGAATAAACCAACGCAATCTAATCTCACTTTAATCATTCTCCTGAACATTTAAGATGAGAAGAAGAAATAAGTCTGAGTACCAAAACTTCAGAAATAATTGCACTATTTGTAGACCATATTGTGGTCACCAAGGAGAAATAGCATAAAAAATAGAGCTTTCAAGTGCTATCAGTAAGTTGGCTGGATATTAAAGAAATATTTAGAAGCCAATAGCTTTTCATTTAAGCAAAAATACTTAGGGAATATATAGAAAAATCCAATCACATTAGGAATAAAATAGACGATACCTCCTGCGTAATCAATGTTCAATGAGTAGGTAATGAATAAATTACTGGATGTAGGAAACCTAACAGCAATTACGATACATAGAAGAAAGTGGAGATGTGATGTCTGGTAAGAGAGATAAGATAAAATCTCAAAACTGGCTGAGTCAGAGTTTCTCCAGCAAATTACACCTTGAAGAAATGGCTATTTCCAAGTCACTTGTTGGAGAGAGGGTCCAGATACTGGAAAGACAAAGCAGAAACAGAGTGAGAGCTGGAAAAGGCTGGCTGCAGTGGAAACTAAAATGCTTTCAAAATACAGGTAGCTCACCTTCCTAAACAAATATGGAAAATTTGAGTATTCTTACCAGATTGATGTGGCCCAGTACTCACTTTTTTCCTCTTTTCCTTTTTACTCCACCAGGCCTGAGGGGGACACACTAACTCTTTCTGATGGTATCATTGAAGCAGTCTCTCTTCTCCACGGTCTGTCTCTGAGAAGCCCAATTTGGTTTTCACCAAGGCTGGGATCAAATATTTACAGGATGAGGGGCAATGAGGACATGTTTAAAGTTTCCTGAGTCTCCCAGGTTGAATCTCAGAGCTCTTCATTAAATAAATTGTTCTATTGTCCTTCCACTGTCTAAACAATTCAGTTCCCTTGGGTACAAAGAAGATAAAATGGAAAATTTTCTGCCAATTTTGTCTCTTTGTAGGCAGCTATTGAGGGTGGGGGTGGGGTAAGATGGATTTGTTTCCTCCAAGGAGAAATTCTTCTGTCTTTAGTTTCATTTTAAAGTAAAAAGCTGTCCCCTAAGAAAAGTTAACTGCACAAGGAACCAGATCTAGGAATCATCTCTCTTAGAGTGAAATCCCACCCTAAGAAGTGTTTGCCTTAAGGAATAATTGGAGATTTTATAAGTCGCGTGGTGTTCTCAAGGTTATGGAGGCAAAGAGGTCCTGTCTGAAGAAAAGCAAACTGGTCAATAGTTTTCATGCTGTTAACTAAAAAGACAAGGACTGAAAAATATCTCTTGACATACACTTAGTGACATAGAAGACTTTGTTGATCTTGGAGAGGACTCCTTTTATTTCCTGGCTCTCTAAATAAAGGGGTAGAGACAGAAATAATTCACATGGGGTGGTTGAAGGATGATTCAGCATTGAGTAAATGTAGGTGGTAGGTATAGACCTACTGTATAAAAGTTGTCAGGAAAGGGAAGGAGAGAGAAAAAGCATAGCCTAAAGTGAATATGGAGCCCTGGTGGTACAGTGGTTAATAGCTCAGCTGCTAACCAAAAGGTCAGCAGTTCAAATCCACCAGTCACTTCTTGGAAACCCTATGGGGCAGTTCTTTTCTGTCCTATAAGGTCACTGTGAGTCAAAATTGACTCAGCGGCAACAGGTATACAGGTAAAGTGAATATGGAGTATGGGAGGTTTCACTCTAAAAATTAGTGGAAGATAAGGGAAGACGGTTAATTTCAAAGGGAATCATCATATATAGTGCAACATTTGAATACATTGGCAGTTATGGCTACGTAATTTGCAGGATGTAGTATACACTGAAGGAGCTCTGGTGGTGCTAACCAAAAGGCCAGTGGCTAGAACTCAACAGCAGCTCTGTGGGAGAAAGGTGTAGTAGTTTACTTCTGTAAAAATTACAGCCTTGAAAAGCCTATGGGACGGTTCTAATCTGTTCTATAGGATCATTATGAGTTGAAATTGACTCGATGGCAACTGGTGTGGGTTTGGTTTAGTATATACAGTAAATAATGGCAATCATAATATTCTGTATCCCCGATGTGTAGAACACCTGGATCCAGAAATCAAAGGGTAGAAGTATAAATGTCCCAACATGACATCACTCCCAGTGACCCACTTAGGGAGTTTATGTTTCAGGCTTACACAACTCTGGCCTCTTCAGATTTAAAGGTCTTAATTCCTAAAAGAAGAGTGCTTCTTCCATTTTACATTCCCACCAGAAATATCTCCACATCCTCACCAAAACTGTTATTTTCTCTTTATTGCTATTATTATTATTATTAAAGCCATCCTCATGGAAATGAAGTTGTATCTCAATGTGATTTGATTTGCATTTCCTTAATGACTAATGATGCTGGACATCTTTTATATGCTTCTTGACCCTCTGATATCTCTTTTAAAGAAATGTCTATTCACATCCTTTGCCCTTTTTCTTTTCTTTTTTAGGTAATTTGGGTATGGTTGTTGAATTGCAAGAGTTTCTTTTATGCCCTTTTATACCACTTTGTTCCCTTTTATACCATCTTGTTATCTTCCACCATAGCACTCCTGAACTAATATTTTGGGTCAACCCTACGGAACAAGCAGAAGTAAACTAATGATGGAGGCATCCAAGTTATGTGACATGGCCTGGAATGATGCCTCATTGCCCAGGTTCCTTTGACTATGTTCATTTTTCTAAGCAGGTTTCCCACTTCACTATTTTACTCTTAATTTTTACCAAAATGCAAGGGCAAGGATGGCATTTTCTATAAAAAACACTTTTAAGTCTCGTTGCTTTGCAATGTTGTTCAAGTTCTCTATTTCCTTACTGGTCTTTTGTACAGATGTTCTTATCACTATTGACAGTTATGTATTGAAATCTCCAACTATTATTGTAGAATTGTCCATTTTTCCCTTCAATTCTGTCAATATTTGCTTCATATAGTTTGGTGCTCTATCGTTAGGCACATATATATTTATAAATCTTCTTGACCCTTTGACCATTATTTGATGTCCTTCTTAGTCTCATGTAATGGTTGTTGACTTACAGTCTATTTTTTGTAATATCAGTATAGCCATTATGTTTCTCTGTTAGATACTGTTTACATGGAACATTTATTCAACTTATTTGTGTTCTTGAATCTAAAGTGACTGTCATTTACAGCATGTTGTTGTGTTGGGTTTTATTCCATTTTATTTATTTTTTGCTCTTTTATCCATTCTAACTATCTCTGTGTTTTTATTAGAGACTTAATTCATTTACAAAATCTAATGAGATACAAAGAAGGGATTATATAATGATAAAAGAGTCAATTATCAAGAAGATATAATGATTATAAACATATATGCACCTACCAAAAGGGCTCCAAAATATATGAAGCAAGCACTGACAAAAATGAAGTGAGAAATTGACAGTTGTACTATAACATTTAGAGATTTCAAAACTCCACTGTCAATAATGGACAGGATATCTAGAAAGAAGATCAGTAAGGGAAAAGAGAATTTGAACCACTCTATAAAACAAAGGAATCTAACACATACACAGAATACTTCAGACAACAACAGCACGATACACATTAAGCAAACATGGGTCATTCTCAAGGATAAACCATAAATTAAGTTAGAAAACAAGTCTCAATAAATTTAAAAAGATTGAAATTTTACAAAGTATTTTCTCTGACCACAAAGGAATTAAACTAGAACTAAATGACAGGAGAATACAGTAAGTTACACAAATGTATGGAATTAAACAACACACTATTAAATAACCAATGAGTAAAGGTTGAAATCAAGAGAGAAATAAAAAATACCTAGAGTCGAAAGAAAATGAAAGCACAACATACCAACACTTACGGGATGCGGTGAAGGCAGAGCTTACAGGTAAATTTATAGTGGTAAATTCCTGCATTAAAACAGAGGAAACAGGAAGTGGAGCCAACATGGCGCTATAAACAGAAGCACCATGTCATTCCTCTGCAGCAAAAATCCAAAAAACTAAGTAAAACGGAGACAAATGTCAATCCTGGAACCCTAAGCATCAAATGAAGGGATAAAGAACTCAACCAAGAACTGAATGGAGTAAGAAACTGACAGAGAACAGAGTGAGGAGAGCTACAGAGTGGACGTCTCCTATCAACTAATGTGGTACCGATCCACCATTTTGGACCCCTCAGCCACTAAAAATGGCAGACAGGGAGTATAGGAAGGCAGCTTCACAGAGTTCCCAGCAGGAAACAGAGCATCTGGTAACCAGTGATACATGCTTTCCCACCCATCACCCTTCTTCCCCTGCTTGGCCTCTGCCACTTTCCAGTGGGCTCTGCTGGAGAGAAGCCAGCTCCTTGCCACTTGGATTCTCCCTGCCCACACTGGCCGGCTCCTTCAGTGCCATTTTTTTGTTGCTGTTGTTGTTTTTTTGGGCTTCTTTTTTTTCTTCTCTCTCACCTCCTTCCTTTCTTTTCTCTCAAACACCTAGTTTTGTGTGCCACATCCTCTCCTTTACAGGCTGTGCAGCACCGTTCAGCTGGGGAGCCACTCCTCTGGTCTGCACCAACACACCAGTGGGCTTCCTGTGGGCATTTTTTGTTTTTTCTTTTTAGTTTTTTCTTCATTTCTCAGTTTCTTATCTTTCTCTACCTTCCTTCTTTTCCTTTCTCCTGAATATCTGGCACTGTGTGCCATCTCCACTCCTTCTAGATGAACTGGGCAGCACTGTTTGACTGGGGTGCATTTCTCCAGTCAGTGCCAACAAGCCAGTGGGCTTCCTGGAGCTTTTTTTTTTTTTTTTCTCAATTTCTTGTCTCTCTCTACCATCGTTCCTTCCTTTTCTCCTGAACACCTGGCTCCACATGCCTTCTAGATAGGCTGTGCTGTGCCACTCAGCTAGGGAGCCCCTTCCCTGGTCCACGCCACCAAGCCAGAAGTCTCCCTTGGGGCATTGTTTTTTTCTTTCCTCAGTTTCTTGTCTCCCTCTACCTTCCTTCCTATCTTCTCTCTTGGACACCTGGTGCAGTGTCATCTCTAATCCTTCCCGACACGCTGTATAGTGCCTCTCTGATAGGGAGCCCTTTCCCCCATCCATGCCACCATACCACCTGGCTCTCTCAGGGCATTTTTTTCTCATCTTTTCTTTACCCTGTTTCTTGTCTCTCTCTACCTTCCTTCATTACCCCTTTCCTGAACGCCTGCAGCTGAGTGCCATCTCCACTCCTTCTTGATATGCTGTGCAGTGCCACTCAGCTGGAGACCCACATCCACTGGGCTCACTTGGGGCATTTTCTTTCTTCTTTTTTTCTTGGTTTCTTGTGTCTCTCTACCTCCCTTCCATTCTTTTCTCTCGACCACCTGGCTGCATGTGCCTTTTTTCTTTCTTCTTCTTTTTTTAAATCTAGTTTCTTACCTCTCTCTCCCATTCTTCCCTTCCTTTCTCCTGCCCACCTAGCTGCATGTGTTGTACCTGTCCCTTCTTGAAAGACTGTGCAACACTGGCTGGCTAGAAAGCCACTGGTACGTGGCTTCCCCAAGTCTGCGCAGCTACAACAGAAGGCTCCCTATGCGCTTTTTTCTTTTTTTGCTCTTGTTTCTGTCTACTCTTTCTCTTCTTTCCCACAGCCAGTTAGCTCCACACATCACATCCTCCCTATTCTCTCCTGCCTATCTGCACCATGTGATGAACATTGCACCCCAAAGAGGCACTGGCATAGTGTACTGGAACCTGTCTTGCTCCTGGTCTTGCCCTGTTGGCCCCAGTATATGCTGTAAAACACTCTTCCCAGGCCCTCCCCCTCCAAAGGACCTATCCTGCTGCACCTTGCTAAGCGACTGCCCCTATCCATTGGACAAGGTGGTGAGAAGTATCATGCCCACAGATGAGCAAACAACAGAGAATGCCCAGCCTGTGTGCTCAGACATAACAAAATAAAACAAAGAAGAAGGACAAAACAAAAATATCTATAATCAGTAAATGAAGAAAATAATTACTGAATGACTGAAGACAACAGACAATATCAAAATGCATTAAAAAAAAAAAAGGATAGGGTGGTTCTAGTAGGTGTCCAAAATAAAACACCAGATGACTTTCCAGTGGAAGAAAAGGCATTTGAACTATGTGATAAGGAATTCAAATCTCTAATATTCAGGGCTATTCAAGATCTGAAGGAAAAGGCAGACAAAAATGAGGAAAAAAATAGACAAAACCATGGAAAAGACAGATGAAACAATGGAAGACTTCAGGAAAATAATACAGGAACAGAATGTCAAAATAAACTCACAACTGAAAATCATACAAAAACAGCAACTAGAAATTCAAAAGATAAACAACAAGATTTCAGAAATGGGCAGTCATAGAAGGTTTGAGGAGCAGGCTTGAAACAATGGAAGGCAGGATCAGTGAAATTGAAGACAAATCATTGGATACTAATTTATTTGAGGAAAAATCAGAGAAAAGAATGAAGAAAAATGAAGAAACCCTGAGAACGCTGTGGGATACATTCAAAAGCAAAAATTTACAAGTGATCAGAGCTCCAGAATAGGGGAAGAAACTGGAAAACACAGAAAGGATCATTGAAGGATTGCTGACAGAAAACTTCCCTTATATCATGAAAGATGAAAAGCTGATCATCCAAAAAGCTCAACGACCTCATATAGGATAGACCCCAAAATAAAATCACAAAGAGATATCAAAATCATATTCACTAAAACCAAAGACAAAGAAAGAATACTGAGAGCAACTCAAAAAAAACAACAAAAAGTCACACACAGAGGGGAAAAAAGACTAAGTTCTGGTTACACAGCAGAAGCCATGCAGGTAAAAAGCAATGGAATGACATATATGAAACCCTGAAAAAAAAAAACAAAAAACTGCCAACCAAGAATAACATATCCTGCAAAACTCTTGCTCAAATACGATGATGAAATGAGGACATTTCCAGATTAAAAGAAATTAAGGGAATATGTAAAAATCAAGTCAAACTTACGAGAATTATTAAAGAGAGTCCTTTGGTTAGAGAGCCAATGACATCAGACAACAGCCTACATCTAGGACACAAGACTGCATCAGCCAGATGCCAACCTAAGTAATGAACTCCCAAGGATAAAACAAAACTAAAAGATTTACAACAAAGAACCAAAAAGGTTAATCTGTACATGACAACAATGTTAGAACAATAAAAGAAGGAATAAACGGTATAGGTATAGAACTTTCAAATGGAGAGGCAGTCAAGGCAATGTCAAAAAATAAAAGACTGGTTCAAACTTAGGAAGATAAGGGTAAGTTTCTTTAATATCAGAAAAACCATTAATGTAATCCATCACATAAATAAAACAAAAGACAAAAACCACATGATCTTATCAATTGATGCAGAAAAGGCATTTGACAAAGTCCAACACCCATTCATGATAAAAACTCTTACCAAAATAGGAATTGAAGGAAAATTCCTCAACATAATAAAGGGCATCTATGCAAAGCCAACAGCCAATATCACTCTAAATGGAGAGAACCTGAAAGCATTTCCCTTGAGAACGGGAACCAGACAAGGATGCCCTTTATCACCACTCTTATTCAACATCGTGTTGGAAGTCTTAGCCAGGGCAATCAGGCTAGACAAAGAAATAAAAGGTATCCGGATTGGCAAGGAAGAAGTAAAGTTATCACTATTTGCAGATGACATGATTATATACACAGAAAACCCTAAGGAATCCTCCAGAAAACTACTGAAACTAATAGAAGAGTTTGGCAGAGTCTCAGGTTATAAAATAAACATACAAAAATCACTTGGATTCCTCTACATCAACAAAAAGAACACCGAAGAGGAAATAACCAAATCAATACCATTCACAGTAGCCCCCAAGAAGATAAGATACTTAGGAATAAATCTTACCAAGGATGTAAAAGACCTATACAAAGAAAACTACAAAGCTCTACTACAAGAAATTCAAAAGGACATACTTAAGTGGAAAAACATACCTTGCTCATGGATAGGAAGACTTAACATAGTAAAAATGTCTATTCTACCAAAAGCCATCTATACATTTAACGCACTTCCGATCCAAATTCCAATGTCATATTTTAAGGGGATAGAGAAACAAATCACCAATTTCATATGGAAGGGAAAGAAGCCCCGGATAAGCAAAGCACTACTGAAAAAGAAGAAGAAAGTGGGAGGCCTCACCTTACCTGACTTCAGAACCTATTATACAGCCACAGTAGTCAAAACAGCCTGGTATTGGTACAACAACAGACACATAGACCAATGGAACAGAATTGAGAACCCAGTCATAGATCCATCCACGTATGAGCAGCTGATATTTGACAAAGGACCAGTGTCAATTAACTGGGGAAAAGACAGCCTTTTTAACAAATGGTGCTGGCATAACTGGATATCCATTTGCAAAAAAATGAAACAGGACCCATACCTCACACCATGCACAAAAACTAACTCCAAGTGGATCAAAGACCTAAACATAAAGACTAAAACGATAAAGATCATGGAAGAAAAAATTGGGACAACCCTAGGAGCCCTAATACAAGGTATAAACAGAATACAAAACATTACCAAAAATGATGAAGAGAAACCCGATAACTGGGAGCTCCTAAAAATCAAACACCTATGCTCATCTAAAGACTTCACCAAAAGAGTAAAAAGACCACCTACAGATTGGGAAAGAATTTTCAGCTATGACATCTCCGACCAGCGCCTGATCTCTAAAATCTACATGATTCTGTCAAAACTCAACCACAAAAAGACAAACAACCCAATCAAGAAGTGGGCAAAGGATATGAACACACATTTCTCTAAAGAAGATATTCAGGCAGCCAACAGATACATGAGAAAACGCTCTCGATCATTAGCCATTAGAGAAATGCAAATTAAAACTACGATGAGATTCCATCTCACACCAGCAAGGCTGGCATTAATCCAAAAAACACAAAATAATAAATGTTGGAGAGGCTGCGGAGAGATTGGAACTCTCATACACTGCTGGTGGGAATGTAAAATGGTACAACCACTTTGGAAATCTATCTGGCGTTATCTTAAACAGTTAGAAATAGAACTACCATACAAGCCAGAAATCCCACTCCTAGGAATATACCCTAGAGATACAAGAGCCTTCATACAAACAGATATATGCACACCCATGTTTATTGCAGCTCTGTTTACAATAGCAAAAAGTTGGAAGCAACCAAGGTGTCCATCAACGGATGAATGGTTAAATAAATTGTGGTATATTCACACAATGGAATACTACGCATCGATAAAGAACAGTGACGAATCTCTGAAACATTTCATAACATGGAGGAACCTGGAAGGCATTATGCTGAGCGAAATTAGTCAGAGGCAAAAGGACAAATATTGTATAAGACCACTATTATAAGATCTTGAGAAACAGTAAACCTGAGAAGAACACATACTTTTGTGGTTACGAGGGGGGGAGGGAGGGAGGGTGGGAGAGGGTTTTTTTATTGATTAATCAGTAGATAAGAACTGCTTTAGGTGAAGGGAAAGACAACACTCAATACATGGAAGGTCAGCTCAATTGGACTGGACCAAAAGCAAAGAAGTTTCCGGGATAAAATGAATGCTTCAAAGGTCAGTGGAGCAAGCGCGGGGGTCTGGGGAGCATGGTTTGCGGGGACTTCTAAGTCAATTGGCAAAATAATTCTATTATGAAATCATTCTGCATCCCACTTTGAAATGTGGCGTCTGGGGTCTTAAATGCTAACAAGCAGCCATCTAAGATGCAGCAATTGGTCTCAACCCACCTGGAGCAAAGAAAAATGAAGAACACCAAGCCCACATGACAACTAAGAGCCCAAGAGACAGAAAGGGCCGCATGAACCAGAGACCTACATCATCCTGAGACCAGAAGAACTAGTTGGTGCCCGGCCACAATTGATGACTGCCCTGACAGGGAGCTCAGCAGAGGACCCCTGAGGGAGCAGGAGATCAGTGGGATGCAGACCCCAAATTCTCATAAGAAGACCAAACTTAATGGTCTGACTGAGACTGGAGGAATCCCGGCGGCCATGCTCCCCAGACCTTCAGTTGACACAGGACAGGAACCATCCCCGAAGACAACTCATCAGAAATGAAAGGGACTGGTCAGCGGGTGGGAGAGAGATGCTGATGAAGAGTGAGCTAATTATATCAGGTGGACACTTGAGAGTGTGTTGGCAACTCTTGTCTGGAGGGGGGATGGGAGGATAGAGAGAGAGGGAAGCCGGCAAATTGTCAAGAAAGGAGAGACTGAAAGGGCTGACTCAAGACGGGGAGAGTAAGTGGGAGTAGGGAGTGAGATGTATGTAAACTTATATGTGACAGACTGATTGGATTTGTAAACGTTCACTTGAAGCTTAATAAAAGTTATTATAAAAAAAAAAAAAAAGGGTAAGTTTCAAGAGAACCACAAAGAAAGTGAACAAACCTACTCATCAAAATAAAGAAGAAAAACATAAAGTCTCAGTAAACAAAAAATCTACAAAAGTGAAAGAAACGGAAAAAAAAAAGTGCACAAACAAAAGGAATTCAACACAGGGAAGTAAGAGCAAAAGGAAAATGGCAACACCACACACACAAAAAAAAATGCCACAAAATGACAGCAATAAACTCATACCTATCAATTACAATGAATGTAAATGGCCTATATGCACCCATAAAGAGACCAAGAGAGACAGAGTGGATTAAAAAAAAAAACTCATCAATATGCTGTCTACAAGAGACATGCCTTAGAAACAAAGACATAAATTTATTAAAATCAAAAAATGGAAAAAAAATATATATCAAGCAAACATCTACCAAAAAAGAGCAGAAGTGGCAATACTAATCTCAGATAAAATAGGCTTTAAAACAAAATCCACCATAAAAGACAAAGAAGGACAGTATATAATGATTAAAAGGACAATCTATTGTGAAGGCATAACCATAATAAATATCTACACATCCAATTAGAGGCCTCCAAAATACATAAAACAAATCATAGCAGCACTGAAAAAAGAACTTGACAGTTCCACAATAATAGTAGGAGTCTTCAGCACACCACTCTTGGTAAAGGACAGAACATCTAGAAAGAAACTCAGCAAAGATACAGAAGATTTAAAGGCCACAATCAGCCAACTTGACCTAATAGACATATATAGAACACATCACTCAACAGCTGCAAAGGACACATTCTTTTCAATACACACAGAACATTCTCCAGAATAGACAAAAAAAACTTAGGCCACAGAGCAACCCTCAACAAAATCCAAAACACTGAGATAAAGTATCTTCTCTGATCACAATGCCAACAAAGTAGAAATTAACAGGAAGAGTGAGGGGGAAAAAAATCCAATACATGGAAACTGAGTAACACCTTGCTTTAAAACCAATGGGTAATAAGAGAAATCAAAGATGGAATCAAAAAATTCCTAGAATCAAACACATCATACCAAAAGGATTGGAACACAGCAAGGGCAGTGCTCAGAAGTCAATTTATAGCAATAGATGGACACATCAAAAAAGAAGCGACAAAATTAAAATGTTGGCTACACAACTCAAACGACTAGAAAGAGAACAGCAAAAGAAACCTACAGCCACCAGAAGAAAGGAAATAATAAAGATCAGAGCAGAAATAAATGTAATAGAGAGTAGAAAAGCAAGAGAAAGAATCAACAAAACTGAAAGTTTGTTCTTTGAAAGATCAACAAAATTGACAAGCCATTGGCCAAATTGACAAAAGAAAAACAGGGCAGGATGCAAATAACCTAAATAAGAAATGAAATGGGGGACATTACAACAGGCCCAACTGAAATAAAATGGATCATAACAGAGCATTATGAAAAACTATACTCCAACAAATTTGAAAACCTAAAGGAAATGGACAAATTTCTAGAAACACATTACCTACCCAAAATAACTCAAACTGAAGTTGAAAACCTGAACATATCCATAACAAAAGAAGAGGTTGAAAAGGTTAAAAAAAAAAAAAACTCCCAACAAAAAAAAAGCCCTGGCCCAGATGGCTTCACTGGAGAATTTTACCAAGCACTCAGAGGAGAGGTTACACCAGTACTACTCAAACTATTTCAGAACATAGAAAATGAAGGGATACTTCCAAAGTCATTCTATGATGTCAGCATAACCCTGATACCAAAACCAGGCAAAGACACCACAAAAAAAGAAAATTACAGACCGATATCTCTCATGAATATAAATGCAAAAATTCTCAACAAAATTCTAGCCAATAGAATTCAGCATCATATCAAAAAAAAAGTACACCACCACCGAGTAGGGTTCATATCAGTTTTGCAAGGATGGTTCAATATCAGAAAATCAATCAACGTAATCCACTACATATGTAAAACAAAAAAAAGAATCACATGATCATATCGATTAACGATGAAAAGGCATTTGACAATGTCCAATACCAATCCTGACAAAAACTCTCAATAAAATAAGTGTAGAAGGGAAATTCCTCAACACGATAAAGGGCGTTTATACAAAACCAACAGCCAACATTATTCTTAATGGAGAGAGGCTGAAAACATTACCCTTGAAAACAGGAACAAGCCAAGGATGTCCTTTATCACCACTCCTATTTAACATTGTGCTGGAAGTCCTAGTTAGAGTAATAAGGCAAAAAAAAAAAAAAAAAGAAGGGGCATCCAAATTGATAATGAAGAAGTAAAACTGTCCCTATTTGTGGATGATATGATACTATACTTAGAGAATCCAAAGGACTCCACAAGAAAACTAGTGGAACTAATAGAAAGATTCAGCAGAGTAGCAGGATATAAGGTGAATATACAAGAATCAGTTGGATTCCTATACGCCAATAAAGAGAACAACTAAAAGGAAATCAGGAAAAAAATACCATTTGTAATGGCCTCTAAAAAATAAAATATTTAAGAATAAATCTAACCATGGATGTAAAAGACCTATACAAAGAAAACTACAAAACGCTACTGCAAGAAACCAAAAGAGAGCTACCTATGTGGAAAAACATACCATGCTCATGGATAGGTAGATTTAACATTGTGAAAACGTCAACTCTACCTAAAAAAAAGCGATCTACACATACAATGCAATCCCGATCCAAATACCAACAGCATTCTTTAAAGATATGGAAAAACTAATCCCTAATTTTATATGGAAAGGGAAGAGGCCCCAGATAAGTCAAGAACTATTGAAGAAGAGTAAAGTAGGAGGGCTTGCCTTACCTGACCTCAGAACCTACTATACAGCTACGGAACTCAAAACAGCCCAGTACTGGTACAATGACAGATACATTGACCAATGGAGCAGAATTGAGAACCCAGATGTAAACCCATCCACCCACGGTCACCTGATCTTCAACCTAGGTCCAAAGTCCATCAAATATGGAAAAAACAGTCTTTTTATCAAATGGTGCTGGCAAAATTGAACGTCCATCTGCAAAAATATGAAACAGGGCCCATACCTCACACTATACACAAAAACTAATTCAAAAAGAATCAAAGGCTGAAATATAAAACCAAAAACTATAAAGATCATAGAAGAAAAATTAGAATTAACTCTAGAGTCCCTAATACATGGCATTAACAGGTTACAAATCATAACTAATAACACACAAACTCCAGAAGATAAGCTAGATAACTGGGATCTTCTAAAAATTAAACACTATGTTCATCAAAAGACTTCACCACAAGATTAAGAAGAGAACATACAGGCTGGGGAAAAAATTGGGGCTTTGGTAAACCTACAAAGGTCTGATCTTTAAAATCTACAGGAAAATCCAACACCTCTACAACAAAAAGACAAATAATCCAATTAAAAGGTGGGCAAAGGATAAATAGACATTTCACCAAAGAAGACATTCACGTGGCACCTAACTGACACATGAAGAAATGCTCATGATGACTAGCCATCAGCAAAATGGAAATCAAAACCACAATGAGATACCATCTCACCCCAAAATTACTGGCACAAGTCAAAAAAACAGAAAATAATAAATTTTGGAGGGGCATTGGGAAGATTGGAACTCTTAAGCACTGCTGGTGGGAAAGCAAAATGGTACAACCATTTTGGAAAACAATATGGTGCTTCCCTAGAAAGCTAGAAATAGAAATACCATATGATCCAGCAATCCCACTCCTAGGAATATATCCTAGAGAAATAAGACCCCTCACGTGAATAAACATATGCGCACCCATGTTCATTGCAGCATTTTTCAAGGTAGCAGAAAGATCCAAACAACCTAGATGCCCATCAACAGATGAATGGATGAACAAACTACGGTACATACACAGAATGGTATACTTTGCAACGAAAAAGAGCGATGATGAATCCGGCAAGCATCTCACAACATGGATGAAGGTGGAGGGCATTTTGCTGAGTGAGATAAGTCAATCACAAAAGGACAAATATTATATAAGATCACCACTATAAAAACTCATGAAAAGGTTTACATACAAAAAGAAACAATCTTTGACAGTTACGAGGTAGGGGAAGGGTGGGGATGGAAAAACACAAAATGGAAAATAGATAAGTGGTAACTTTGGTGAAGGGTAAGTCAGTAGGTAATACTGGAGAAAGCAGTACAACTTGTCCAAGGCAAGGTCATGGAAGCTCCACCGACATATCCAAACTCACTGAGGGATCGAATTACTAGACTGAGGGCTGTGGGGACCATAGTCTGGGGGAACATCTAGGTCAATTGGCATAACATAGTTTATAAAGAAAATGTTCTACACTCTACTTTGATGAGTAGTGTCTAGAGTCTTAAAAGCTTGTCAGCAGCCTTCTAAGATACTCCACTGGTTTCACCCATCTGCAGCAAGGGAAAATGAACAAAATCAAAGATGCAAGAGAAGATTAGTCCAAATGACCAATGGACCACAAGTACTACAGCTTCCACCAGACTGAGTCCAGCACAACTAGATGGTGTCCAGCTACCATCACTTACTACTCTGACAGGAATAACAATAGAGGGCCTCGGACAGAGCTGGAGAAAAGTGTAGAAAAAAATTCTAACTCATACACACACACACAAAAGGCCAGACTTACTGGTCTGACGGAGACTGGGGAAACCCCGAGATTATGGCCCCTAGACACTCTTTTAACTCAGCGATGAAGTCACTGCTGAGGTTCACCCTTAAGCTAAAGGCTAGACAGGCCCATAAAATGAAATGAGACTGATTGGGCACACCAACCCAGGGGCAAAGATGAGAAGGCAGCAGGGGAAAGGAAATAGGGTAATAGGGAACCCAAGGTCGAGAATGGGAGAGTGTTGCCATGTCATTGGGTTGGCAACTAATGTCACAAAAGGATATGTTTACTAATTGTTTAATGAGAAGCTAGTTTGTTTCTTAAACCTTTATCTAAAATACAATTTAAAAAAAAAAGATATCTCAAACCAGCAACCTATCTTTACAACTTGAGGAACTAGTAAAAGAAGAGCAAAGTATGTCCAGGAAAAGAAGAGCAAAGTATGCCCAAACTAAAAGATGAGAGGAAATTACAAAAAGCAGAGTGGCAATAGAGGATAGAAAAAACAATAGAGGGAAGCAATGAAATCAGAACTTGGTTATTTGAAAAGATCAACAAAATTGACAAAACTTTGGCTAGTTTGACAAAGAAAAAGAGAACATGCAAATAATTAAACCTGAAATGAAAGTGGAGAAACTGCTTTCTACCCTTCAGAAATAAAAGGGGTCATTGCAAGCCCAAAGGGATGGCAAAACAGATCAATCCATTTGGTGGGCCACGATTACCATGTATGCACTTCCCACTCATTCACCTGGGTGGAAGTTACAAGACCATGGTGAGAAAGGCCATACGAAAGCAATCCATCACACCACAATGTTAAACCCAGAAGAAACTCAAGTGATTATGTTTCAGGAAAAGAGGGACAAGGCACACAAATGAGTCCAAGATTCGAGGTATCTGACTCCCAGTATTTTGACCTTTGGTAATCATAGCACATCTCCACTCCCAATATCCATGGCTCTTCACAGGCAGAAGAAAGGAGTGCTGAAAACTTTTCTAAGGGCTCCTTTCATGTTCCTGTTCCTCAAGCTGTAGAAGAAGGATTTCAGCACGGGGGTGACCACTGTGGTATCACTGAGGCAATTGCCCCCATTGGGGAGGGGGGTAATGGTAGAAAAGAAATATACCCCTAATCCTGTACCATAGAACAAGGAAACAACTGTTAGATGAGGCCCACAAGTGGAAACAGCTTTGTACTTTCCCCCAGCTGAGGACATTTTCAATATGGACGAAATAATCTTAAAGTAAAAGAAAATGACCCCAGCAAGAGGAACAGCATCCAGCATACCAGTCACAGAAAACAGCACAACATAATTGCTGAGAGTGTCAGAACAGGCAAACTTGTGGATCTCAACAAAGTCACGGAAGAATTTCTGTGTGTGTACAGAATGAGAAGTGAAACAATGTCAGACTATGAAGACAGGAGATTATGACACTGAGAAACCAAGCGATTAAAACCAGGAGGCCTCAGAGATGGGGGTTCGTGATGAAAATGCAGTGCAGGGGTGGCAGATGGCCACAAATCAGTCATAAGACCATTGTAGTCAAGAAGAAATTGTCCAAATGCATAAGAACCATAAAAAGAGATGTCTGGGCGATGCAGCTGGCATAGTTGATGATTTTGTTCTGTGTCTGAATGTTCACAGCATTTTTGGAACTATTGTAGAATTGATACAAATATCAGAAAAGGGCAGGTTGCAGA
The DNA here is from genome assembly GCF_030014295.1 of Loxodonta africana. Taxonomy (NCBI): domain Eukaryota; kingdom Metazoa; phylum Chordata; class Mammalia; order Proboscidea; family Elephantidae; genus Loxodonta; species Loxodonta africana. Next base: position 21,262,428 of record NC_087344.1, read on the forward strand.
GGGAGAAGTACAAGGGGGTCAATGCTGAGAGCCAGGATGATGAACAGATTCCCAAGCACAATGACGAGGTACATAGTCAGGAAGAGTCCAAAGAAGAGGCACTGAGGTTCGGGATTTTCTGAGAGGCCCCGGAAAAGGAATTCCAAGACACCTGTTTAGTTTCCTGACTCCATGGAGCTGATACTTCTGTAAGGAAACAGGTGAGAGGAATGGTAATTAAAACAAAGAAACAAGTTTCCAAATATAGGTATACTTTAAGAAAATAGAAAAGTACACATTTTGATGAACAATCCAGTATTTATTCATCGAAAGGGAATACAAATGTCATTTTCTTCTTCTGGTATCACTTTTTGAGGAAATCTACTCACTCTTTCTAGTCTTTATCACAAATTAGTCATGGCCTTCAAGCTATCTCCATAGACCATCAGGCTCTGATGAATACTGTAGTGTTCGGCTCAACATTGGCCCATTTTTGTTGCAGCACATCAATGGCTTGGAAGTTCTTCCTTTCTTTGGGCTGAAGTTTGCATCTTGGATAGTTTTGCCTTTTCCCATATTTCTTTTGTATTTTATCAGATTCCATCTTTATTCTTGGTGCTCAAGCCCCACTTTGCTCTGCAGTCCTGCCCCCTGACAATAGCTAAGGGGAGCAGAGTATGGTGTCCGGTCAAAGTTGGCCAAACATTTTCACCCCTGGGAATTTGAAAATGAAACTCAGATTCTGGTTAATAATCTGAGGGGAAGGACTTTATGGGACATATCAGCCAGAGGCCTGCAGTTTAAAGCTGATGATTGTCAGGTTTGTGAAGAAGCCAACATACACTCCAGAGTGTGTACTTTGAATCATTAAGGTAGGAGTGGCAGTAATATAACTGTCAAAAGATGGGCACTTGGACACTTGTACACTAAAGTCCATTGTAGCACTAGTCACAATAGTCAAAAAGGGTCCATCAACAGATGAATGGATAAACAAAATATGATACCTGCCCACAATGCAGTATTGTTGATGTTGTTAGCTGCCGTCAAGTTCATTCTGACTCATAGCAGCCCTATGTACAACAGAATGAAACACCGCCTGGTCCTGCGCCATCCTCACAATCTTTATTATGCTCAAGCCCATTGCTGAAGCCACTGTGCCGATCCATCTCATTGAGGGTCTTCTTTTTTTCACTGACCCTCCCCTTTACCAAGCATGATGTCCTTCTCCAGGGACTAATTCCTCCTGATAACCTGTCCAAAGTATGTGAGACGTAGTCTCACCATCCTTGCTTCTAAGGAGCATTCTGGTTGTACTTATTCCAAGACGGATTTGTTCATTCTTTTGGCATTCTATAATATATTCAACATTCTTCGCAAACACCTCAATTCAATGACATCAATTCCTTTTTGGTCTTCCTTATTCATCATCCAGCTGTCACATGCATGCAAGATGATTGAAAACACCATGGCTTGGGTCAGGTGCACCTTAGTCTTCAAGATGACATCTTTGTTTTTCAACACCTGAAAGAGGTTTTTTGCAGCAGATTTACCCAATGCAATGTGACTTTTGATTTCTTTACTTCTTCCATGGGTGCTGATTGTGGATCCAAGTGAAGTGAAATTCTCGACAACTTCAATCTTTTCTCCATCATCCTGATTTTGCTTATTGGTCCAGTTGTGAGGATTTTTGTTTTCTTTATGTTGAGGTATAATTCCATGCTGAAGGCTGTCGTCTTTGATTTTCATCAATAAGTGGTTCAAGTCCCCTTCACTTTCAGCAAGTAAGGTTGTGTCGTTTGCATAACACAGGTTGTTAATGAGTCTTCCTCCAATCCTGATGCCCCATTCTTCTTCATATAGTCCAACTTCTTGGATTATTTGCTCAGTATACAGATTAAATAAGTATGGTGAAAGGATACAACCCTGAAACACATCTTTCCTAACTTCAAACCAGCAGTATTCTCTTATTCTGTTGTAATGACTGCCTCTTCATCTATGCACAGGTTCCTCATTAGCACAATTAAATGTTCTGGAATTCTTGTTCTTTGCAATATTACCCATAATTTGTTATGACCTACACAGTCCAATGCCTTTGCATAGTCAATAAAACACAGGTAAACATGTTTCTGGTATTCTCTGCTTTCAGCCAGGGTGCATTTGACATCAGTAATGATACCCCTGGTACTATATCCTCTTCTAAACCTGGCTTGAATTGCTGGCAGTTCTCTGCTGGTGTACTGCTGCAGCTACTTCTGAATGATCTTCAGCAAAATTTTACTTGCATGTGATAATAATGATATTGTTTGATAATTTCCACATTTGGTTGGATCACCTTTCTTGGGAATAGGCATAAATATGGATCTATTCCATTTGGTTGGCCAGGTAGTTGTCTTCCAAATTTCTTGGCATAGACGAGTGAGCACTTCCAGTGCTGCATTCGTTTGTCAAAACATCTCAGTTGGTATTCCATCAATTCCTGGAGCCTTGTTTTTCTCCAATGCCTTCAGTGCAACTTGGTCTTCTTCCTTTAGTACCACCAGTTCCTGATCTTATGCCACCTCCTAAAAAGATTGAACATCAAGCAATACTTTTTGGTATAGTGACTCTGTGTATTCCTTCCACCTTCTTTTGATGCTTCCGGTGTCATTTAATATTTTCCCTGAAGAATCCTTCACTGTTGCAACTGGGAGCTTGAACTTTTTCTTCAGTTCTTTCAGCTTGAGAAATGCTGAGCGTGTTCTTCCTTTTTCGTTTCCTATCTCCAGATCTTTGCACGTCATTATAATACTTTACTTTGTCTTTTTGAGCCACCCTTTGACATCTTCTGTTTAGCTCTTTTACTTCATCCTTTCTTCCTTTTGCTTTAGCTACTCAGCGTTCAAGAGCAAGTTTCAGAGTCTCTTCTGACATCCATTTGGATCTATTCTTTCTTTCCTGTCTTTTTGATGACCTCTTACTTTCTTCATGTATGATGTCTTTGATGTCATTCCACAACTCGTCTGGTCTTTGGTCATTAGTGTTCAACGCATCAGCTCTATTCCTGGGATGGCCTCTAAATACCTGTGGGATATACTCAAGGTCATACTTTGGCTTTCATGTATTTGTTCTAATTTTCTTCGGTTTTAACTTGAACTTGCATATGAGCAATAAAGGGAAATGAAATCTTGATACATGCTACAACATGGATGAGCCTTGAAAACATCATGCTAAGTGAAACAAGTTAGTCACAAAAGGACAAATATTTTATGAGCCTACTTACAAAAAGCATCTAGGACAGGCAAGTGTATAGAGACCAAAGTTTATTAGTGATTACCAGTGATGGGAAGGAGCCCTGTTGGCACAAATGTTAAGTGCTCAGCTGCTAACCTACAGATCAGTGGCTTGAACCCATCACTGATCTGCTCCTGTAAGGATTACAGCCTTTGAAACCTTATGCAGGAGTTCTATGCTGTCATATAGGGTCTCTATAAGTCAGAATGGACTCCACAGCACACAACATCAACATCTCAACCGGGAGTGGGAAAGAGAGAGGGGGAAAGAAGGGCTGACATTGCTTAGGGGACATGGTGCTTTGTGTTAAGGGTGATATAAAAATTTGGAAATGAATAGTGGTGATGGTTGAACAACTTGATTAACTTGATTAACGCCACTGAATTGTACATGTAAATGATGTTGAAATGTCAAACATTTTGTTACATGTCTACTTACCACAATTAAAAAAAAAAAAAAGATGGACACTGGAATCTGGCCACTCAGACTTGAGCCCTGGCCCTACCCCTTATTGCTCTGGGCAAGTTAGTTGATCTCTTGGTGCCTCAGATTTCTTCTTTGGGAAATGGGATTATTAATAGTCCCTTACTCCATAGTATGTAATGTGCACATGTCATTTTAATACTTTACTTTGTCTTCTTGAACCACCCTTTGAAATCTTCTGTTGAGTCCTTGTACTTCATCATTTCTTACTTTTGCTTTAGCTGCTTAATGTTCCAGAGCAAGTTTCAGAGCCTCCTCTGACATCCATCTTGGTCTTTTCTTTCTTTCCTGTCTTTTCAATGACCTCTTGCTTTCTTCATGTTTAATGTCTTTCCACAACTCGTTTGGTCTTTGGTCGTTAGTGTTCAGTGTGTCAAATCTATTCTTGAGATGAACTCTAAATTCAGGTGGTATATACTCAAGGTCACATTTTGGTTCTTGTGGACTTGCTCTGACTTTCTTCAGTTTCAGCTTGAACTTTCATATGAGCAATTGACGGTCTATTCCACTGTTGGCCCCTGGCCTTGTTCTGACTGATGATATTGAGCTTTCCCATCGTCTCTTTCCACAAATGTAGTCGATTTGATTCCTGTGTGTTCCGTCTGGTGAGGTCCATGTGTATAGTCACCGTTTATGTTGTTGAAAAAATATATTTACTATGAAGAAGTCATTGGTCTTACAAAATTCTATCATTCAATCTCCAGCATTATTTCTATCACCAAGGCCATATTTTCCAATGACTGATCCTTCTTCTTTGTTTCCAACTTTCACATTCCAATCACCACTAATTACCATTGCATCCAAATTGCATGTTCGATCAATTCCAGACTGCAGAAGCTGATAAAAATCTTCAGTTTCTTCATCTTTGGCCTTACTGGTTGGTGCATAAATTTGAATAACAGTCATATTAACTGGCCTTCCTTGTACGCATATGGACATTATCCTATCACTGACAACATTGAGTGAAGGATAAATCTTAAGATATCCTTTTTTGACGATGAATTCAACACCATTCCTCTTCAAGTTGTCATTCCTGGCACAGTAGACTATATTACTGCCCAATTCAAAATGGCCAGTGTCAGCCCATTTCAGCTCACTAATGCATAGGATATCAATGTTTAGGCATTCTATTTCATTTTTGATGATTTACAATTTTCTTAGATTCATACCTCGTACATTCCAGGTTCCAATTATTAATGGATTTTTACAGCTGTTTCTTCTCATTTTGAGTAGTGGAAATTTTGCTGCAAAGGATCTCTTTAAAGTGTCGCAAAACAAAGATGTCACTCTGAAGACTAAGGTGAGCTTGACCCAAGCGTTGGTATTTTCAATCACATCATATGCATGTGAAAGCTGTACAATGAATAAGGAAGACCGAAGAAGAATTGACACCTTTGAATTGTGGTGTTGGCGAAGAATATTGAATACACCATGGACTGCCAAAAGAACAAACAAATCTGTCTTAGAAAAAGTACAACCAGAATGCTCCACAGAAGCAAGGATGGCGGGACTGCATCTTACATACTTTGGACATGTTGTCAGGAGGGATCAGTCCCTGGAGAAGGACATCATGCTTGGCAGAGTACAGAGTCAGTGGAAAAGAGGAAGACCATCGATGAGGTGGATTGACACAGTGGCTGCAACAATGAGCAAAAGCATAACAATGATTGTAAGGATGGCTCAGGACTGGGCAGTGTTTCATTCTGTTGTGCATAGGGTCGCTATGAGTCAGAACTGACTCGACGGCACCTAATAACAACAGCAACAACTCTCTAAATAACATGCAACTTTTTTCCTGTCTAACGACAACAATGGCTCTCACATACATAATAACAACAGGCATAATTCTATACACTATATCAATATGAACTCATTTAATCCTCACAGCAGCTACAGGCAGCAGGTATTATTTTAATCTCCACTTGAATTGAGGCACAGCAAAGTGAGATGACTTGCCTGAGGCTACATACCCAATTAGATTGGGATTTAGATCTCAGGATCCCAATTCCAGACCCTACTGTGCGCTTCGTGTGTACCTTACATAAGTGGACTTCCAAAGCTGAACAAGTATTAAACAGTGTGCAATTTCACCAAAAATAACAGTAAATGGCAACAAAAAGGACGTTCTCTTTTTATCTCCAAAAGTACAAATACTTCGAAGTATAAATTCTATCAAATTTATCAATCTCACATTCCTCGGGTGGGAGAGTACTTATGTCAACCTGGAATGGCCCAGTCAGAAAAATATGATTTTGTATTTAAGCACATAAATGCACATGGATATGGTTAGTGGCCATGAGTAAATGCATCATTTTGTTAATGGCGATTTCCTTGGGATTTCTTATCATATCTTTTATCATTTTCCAACTTTTCCAACATTAATTTGTATTACTTTTTTATCACCTAATAGCTGAAGTGTTAGACGGGTTTAAAATATTGAGGGAAAAAATAAATGACTAAGTAAAAAAGGCAGCATGGGTGCATCAGAACTTGCCTAACTTCACAAGGGGGAGGAGAGAGAATCAAGATGAACATCAGCCCAAGGCTGATTCCTATGTGGTGGAAATCAGACATACCTCCTCTCTCAGACCTTTTTACCAACTCTGACACCAGCCATCCCTCCCATGGCACTCTCTACCTCTCTGCTGGTTTTGATAATTCCTTGCAATGGCCACACAGAAGATAGAGACTATACTCACAATTATGGAGTTTATTAAGGGAGTGACAGGTTACAATTCAGGATCAAGAATGACTCAAAATACAGTTCTTCAGTCAGGACAGCCTCTTCTCAGCCATGCCACAGGCAGGCCTCTATCTCTCTTGGCCCCTAGGCTCATAGTCCCCTTGGCCTCTTGGCCCCTGGCCTGGCCCTTACTCTGCTTGTTCAAGTGGTACAATTTTTTTCTTTACTTTAAGAATAAAAAAAAGTTCTTATTTATTCATCCAAAAGCTTATTCTTTTAAAAACAACAACATATAGTCAAAATTGTGACTAATTTATAACACTAAGAAGGAGAAAGGGGATAAAAATTAGATAGAGAGAAAACCAAACATCTAAAATAGATTATCACATAAAATTTATCACTGAATTATTAAAATATCAATAAAGTAGATGATTTTCTAGAAGAAATAGGGATTGCCAAAATACATTCCAATGAGAGGTATGTCAATTAACAGGAAAAAAAATTAATAAGGTTACAAAATGATCTTCTAAAAACTACTCTTGGTCAAATGGTCTTTAAAACTCTTCTGGGAGAGTAAAACTTGTCTGCACAATAAGTTTATGACATTGTTACAACACTAATACAAAGAGTTGTCAAAGATAACACAAAAAAGAAAATTAAAATGAGTTGGTCATGACAGAAGTGTTACTATGCAGAGTCCAGGGATGTTGACTAATTAATCTATCGCAAATTAAAAAATCTGTACCTCACATAATTAGATGCATGATGAAAAAATGATAAAACCATTTGCCAAAATCTTAAATTGTAAATTAAAAGTGCTTCCAAAGGACAGGGGGTTATGATGAAAGTTGTGTGGCTGGAGGGAAACTTTTGGTAAATAAGGAGAGAGAGGCTATTTCTCTAGGTGATGAAGAACATCTACTTTAACCCAACAGGCAACATCATACCGAGTATTAAACCAGTACTTGGATTTCCATTAAAATTATAAACAAGATAAATGTGTCAGCGGTCACCAACATCTTGATTTCACTCACTCTGGAGTCTGGAGTCTCCTTCAGAGTCCCAAAGGTGAATTCTCCAGGACTTTTTAATTAGACTTTTTTTATCCATTACCTGTGTCAGAGGAGCCCTGATGGCACAGTGGTTAAGAGCTCTACTGCTAATCAAAAGGTCAGTGGTTTGAACCCACCAGCTACTCTGTGGGAGAAAGACATGGCAGTCTGCTTCTGTAAAGACCACTGCCTTGGAAACCCTGTGGGGCAGCTCTAATCTGTCCTGTGAGTTGGAAATGACTCAATTGCAATCAGTTTTTTTTTTTTTTTTTTAGACCCATGTCAGTGTTCCTGGAGTTACATGCATGCACACACACACATTTTTCCAAATGCACTTACTAGGCCCAAATGAATCATCCAGATTGTAGCACGGAAGAAGAACCTGTTTGCATTGATGGATGGAATGACAGGTGGTGAGAGATCCTCAGAAATGGCAGAAAGATGGCATTAGTCATGGATAAGATTGAAAGTTGGCAGGGCAGTGATATTTCTCCTCTTGGCCTGGGTTGGTGAGCTGGAATATTTATCCTATCAGGGAAACTAGGGTTGAATTCTCAAAGCTCTTTAATTAAATGAAATGTTCCAGTGCTACTCTATTTCTGAGCAACTTAGCCCTTTGAAAAGAAAACCATAACAAAATGGAAACTGCCAGCAATTCTATTCCCAAGTGGGAAATTTAGAGGCAATCATATATTTTTCTTCACTCTGGAGCTCTCCTCTCCTTAGGTATAAATTCATGGTTCAGGGTTCCTTCTAAAAAATATCCCACTTGAGCCTGAGCTATATGTTCTTTGCCAATCAAAATAACTAGTATAGCAAATCTACAGGGTCTGTTAGGGCCCTGAAACACCCCAAACCAAAGTCTTGCCCTATTAGATATTAATATACACCTAAACAAAACAAAACAAAAAACTCCTCCCTTATTGACTATCTTGCTATCCAACATTTCGCATTTACGACAACAGTAAAAAATCTTCTATCTGACTGTTTTCTGCATTAACAAGGCAGCAGGCATGGCAGGAACTGCTGTGGAGCATCCCCTCCCTTGAGGAGAGTCTCCAGGTGGCCTCCAGGAAACTGGGTCACACTGCCTTATGACCTCCAGTCCCTGGATGTGTGGGTGCCACATCCAGCTGCCATGCGGGGTGTCTTTTTCCTAGGACACGGCCTCGGGCGAATGCGCAGGTAGCACCGATGGTACCTGTCCTGGGTTCTCAGTACCTTTGCAGCCTGAGACCCTGCAGCTCAAAACTTCTGTGGGGTGGAAAGGGAGGAAAGAAAGAGGCATCAGAGATAGTGTTTAGAAGGAATGCGTGTGAGTTTGATGTCATCCCAAAGTGACCAGAACTGGGCCTGAAGCCTCTGCCTCAGTGAGACCGGGTGTTTGGCCAGGGTCACAGTGCCCTCGCAGGAAGCCTTGGTAACTCACCAAGCCTGGAGAGCAGAACAGACTCTGGGATCATGAAGCAGGGCTTACAGGGGTGGGGGTGAAGCCCTGTTGGCAGCTCCTCGAGGGAGGCTCTGACCCAGCACAAGAGGTAGGCGAAGTGATTAAGTCTTGGGCCCTTCACTCAACAACCTGGCTTTATCCAGCTTTGTCTCATCCAAGACTCCTTCTCAGCAGAATAATCCATAACTGAACTCATCACACTGATGAGTACACCAATATAAATCTTAGCTGTTATTATTTCTATGATCATATTTTCTAAATTTAAAAAAAATTGAACAAATGGGTTGTCAGAAAGAAAAAAAACCCTGTATTTTCATGTAACGCCTATTTCCCATAATGACCTGGTGTTTGGACTCTAACCATGTTGATAAGTGAGGAGTGGGCATAATAACACCTATATCTTACAGTGAATAAATCATACCAACAAAAATAACATTAATGCATACCAAGCTCTTTCTCATTACTGTTGTTTTTGGTTCCGACTCATAGTAACCCTCCCTACAACAGAACGAGACACTGCCCAGTCTCGAGCCATCCTCATAATCATTGCTAGGTTTGAGCTCATTGATGCAGCTGCTGTAACAGTTCATTTCGTTGAGAGTCTTCTTCTTTTTCACTGACCCTCTACTTTACCAACATTATTGTAACTGGACACTTCCAGGTCTGCTTGGTGAGGCTAAGAAGACAGAAGCGGGTGAAAGTGAAAGAAGACGCTTTATTTAGTTGGCCAAGTAAAGGAGCACACCAGGACTCATGTCCCCAAGGTGGCTCCCTGAACAATAGCTCAAGGGGTTTATACGGGTAAAGTAAATTGGGTCTGGGGTCTTCAGGGACACCTCAAAGTGGAGCCAGCTTGCTGATTGGTTTGGCCCGTAAAGGTGTTCCTGGGGTGGTCAGGTCTTCTGTGCCTGCTCAGTCTGAAGGGGGGCCACAAAAATGGTGTTTTGTCCACATCCAGGGCTTAGACAGGGGTGTGTTTTTCGGCCTCTGACATCAATAGGTCATCCAAAGGACACAGTTGTTGGTACTTCGCATGTCAGGCAGGTCACGCCTAGCTCAAGACAAGTTTTAACTGTTCTCGAGACCCTAGTCTCTTATTTTTCTTAACAAAGCCAGAACAGAAAGTAAGCCTAAATAAGGAGATATCTTAAAGACAAGGGGTTAGTTCCTCTATTAGCTAATAAGGAGTTAGCTTAAACACAGGGAGTTAGTTCCTAAATCACAAAAGATGGCAGGTGCCACCCCTTGTTTATTCAAAATAGCAGGCGTGCTGCCAGCTTCATTGTGTCCTTCTACAGGGACTGGGACCTCCTGATAATAAGTCCAAACTATGTGAGACAAAGTCTCGCCATCCTAGAATCTAAGGAGCATTCTGGCTGTACTTCTTCCAAGACAGATTTGTTCATTCTTCTGGCAGTCCATGGTATATTCAGTAGTCTTTGCTGATACCGTAATTCAAAAACATCAATTCTTCATTCTTCTTATTCACTGCCCAGCTTTTGCATGCATATGAGGTGACTGAAAATACCATGGCTTGGATCAGGCTCACCTTAGTGCTCAAAGTGACATCTTTGCTTTTTCACACTTAAAGGAGGTCTTTTGAAGCAGATTTGCCCAACACAATGTGCTGTTTGATTTCTTGGCTGCTGCTTCATGGGCATTGTGGACCCAAGTAAAATGAAATCCTTGACAACTTCAGTCTTTCCCCGTTTATCATGATGTTGCTTATTGGTCCAGTTATGAGGGCTTTTGTTTTATGCTGAGGTGTAATCCATACTGAAGGCTGTAGTCTTTGATCTTCATTAAGAAGTGCTTCAAGTCTTCTTGGCTATCAACAAGTAAGATTGTGTCATTTGAATATCACAGGTGGTTAATGAGTCTTCCTCCAATCCTGATGCTGCGGTTGTTCTTCATATAGTCCAACTTCGCAGATTATTTGCTCATCATACAGATTGAATAAGTACAGTGAAAGGATACAGCTTTGACACACACCTTTTCTAATGTTAAACGACTCAGTATGCCCTTATTCTGTTCTAATGAGTGCCTCTTTGTCTATGTACAGGTTGAAATGAGCACAATTAAGAGTTCTGGAATTCCCATTCTTCACCATGTTATCCATAATTTGCTATGATCCACACAGTTAAAGGCCTTTACATTGTTAATAAAACACAGGTAAACATTCTTCTGGTATTCTCTGCTATTGGCCAATATCCACCTGACATCGGCAATGATATCCCTTGTTCCATGCCCTCTTTTGAATCCCATTTGAATTTCTGGAAATATTTCAACATATGGATGCAAGGCTGGAAGCTCACTCATTCATGCCAAGAAATTTGGGAGACAGCTACCTGGCCAACCAACTGGAAGAGAGCCATATTTGTGCCTATTCCAAAGAAACGTGATTCAATGGAATTCAGAAATTATCAAACAATATCATTAATATCACATGCAAATAAAAGTATGTTGAAGAAAATTCAAAAAAGGTTGCAGCAGTATGAGAACAGGAAACTATCAGAAATTCAAGTTGGATTCAGAAGAGGCATAAACTATATGTTGGTTTCATAGGTTGAATTGTGTCCCCCCAAAATATGCATCAACTTGGTTAGGCCATAATTTCCAGTACTGTGTGGTTGTCCTCCATTTTGTGATTGTAATTTTATGTTAAAGGGGAGTAGGGTGGGATTGTACCACCCTTAACCAGGCCACATCCCTGATCCAATGTAAAGGGAGTTTTCCTGGGGTGTGGCCTGCAGTACCTTTCCTCTCTCAAGAGATAAAAAGGAAAGGTAAGTGAGCAGAGAGGGGGACCTCAAACCACCAAGAAAGCAGCGCCAGGAGCAGAGCGTGTCCTCTGAACCCGGGATCCCTGCATGGAGAAGCTCCTAGTCTGGGGGAAGATTGATGAGAAGGCTGACAGAGAGAAAAAACCTTCCCCTGGAGCTGAGGCCCTGAATTTGGACTTTCAACCTACTTTCTGTGAAAAAATAAATTCCTCTTTGTTAAAACCATCCACTTGTGGTATTCTTGTTATAGCAGCACTAGATGACTAAGACAGTTGGAATAATTTCTTGGCTCATACCATTAATATTTATTGGGCTCCCATTTGGATCTGATGCTATTCAAACCATGGTGAGCAGAAACTCACAAGTTCTTCTTCTCTTAAACTTGTATCTGTAGGGCCAGGTGGGCTTTAATCAAATAATTATACAAGTCCTGGGTCTCTGTATAAACATAAATGAGTGCCATCAAAGACTGGAATAGCACATGAGAGAGCCCCATGAGAGAGCACGAAGGACCCTACTCTAGAGTAGGAGGCAGAGGAAGCTATCCTGGGCAGGTGAACTTAAAGCAAAAATCTAGAAGCTGTGGAGAATTTATAATTAGTGTTTCCAAAATGGGATACAAAGAGTGTTTCAAATATTTCCTATTTGTGTACATATTTTGGTATATATTAGGAAATATATTGCCAGCACACACTAAAATATCCTTTGCTCAGGATTAACCAGAGAACCAGTTGTCATCGAGCTGACTCTGACTCATGGCAACCCCATGTGTGTCAGAGTAGAACTGTGCCCCATAGGGTTTTCAGTGCTGATTTTTGGGAAGTAGATCACCAAGCCTTTCTTCTTAGGCACCTCTGGGTAAACGTGAACCTCCAACCTTTTGGATAGCAGCTGGGCATGTTAACCATTTGCACCACCCAGGGACCCCTTGCTCAGGATTAACCAAAACCAAAAACCTGTTGCCATGTACTTGATTCTGACTCATAGCAACCGTTTCAGACAGACTAGAACTACCCTCATTGGGTTTCCAAAGCTGTGATCTTTACCGAATCAGGCTGTCACATCTTTCTCCCATGGAGTGGCTGGTGGGCTTGAACTACCAACCTTTCAGTTAGCAGCCAAACACTTACCCACTAAGCCTCCAGGGCTCCTTTGTTCAGGATTAGGCTGAGTTAAAATTCTGAGTTCATTAAGAGTCATTTTTATGTGGGTGAGTGTACTAGTGACAATCATAATAATGGTTCCAAAATTAATGATGTTTGAGCAACTGCCACCTGCAAAAGTACTTGGTGAAAGATTCACTGCCCTTCAGTACCTGGATCAGCCCCTTGCTGTGTCCTTCAACTCTGGAGCACAACAGAGGCAGGTCATTAGGGCCACTGGTTCCCTTTTTTGTGCTGTACGACTGGGATGATGGGAGAACAATTTGGCTAATGAGGGCCTTTGGAGATAAGGCCCCCAGGGCTAGAAAAATCTGTAAATTGACCCTCTCTTTCCTGTCAACACAACCTCACCACTGCCACACCAGAAAGGAATAAAACTTCTCTCCTCCCAGGGAATGTGCCTTGTCCATAAACTCCACTGTCTCCTTGAAGTTGGTTGATTTGTCTTCAGTATTCACAACCTTGGAAGAAACTCAGCCTGTGATCCTCTCGGGGACGGTTGTGGAGATACAGAAATCCCTTGTAAGTTACAAAGGAAAGAGAGAAGGGTTTATTATTATTAATCCCATCTGGGGGTAGCCTTGGGTTAGTTAAGTAGGAAGTCTAAAGCAGTGGTTCTCAACATGTTGTCCCCAAACCTAGCATCCAGGGATGGCTTCATGGGCCTGTGACCCACTCCCTTGGTTTAATGCTCTCAAATTTTTGAACAAGGTACCACGACATTATGCACTTGTCCCCAAAATTATACAGCTGGTCCTGCAGCAGTCTGAGCGTCACCTGGAGAATTCTTTGATATGTAATTTCTCTGGGTTAACCTTAGACCTGCTGAATCAGAAACAGTGGATGGAGCCCAGAAATCTATGGGGATTTTTTTTTTTTTTTATGGTTGATTTTTGTTATTTCCTCAGAAATCCATCTTTTAAGAAGCCCTCCAGGTGACCCTGGTGCATGCTAAAAATTGAGAAACCAAAAAAAAAAAAAAAAAAACAAACAGTTGCTCTCCAGTAGACTTTGACTCATGTCAGCCCTATGCCTGTCAGAGTAGAACTGTGCTCCACAGGGTTTTCAATGGCTGATTTCTGTGGAAGTAGATCACCAGGCCTGTTTCCCAAGGTTCTTTTAGGTGGACTCAAACCTCCAACCTTTTGGCTAGCAGTGAGTGCTTTAACCATTTGATCCACCCAGGGACTCACCACCAAAAGTTACTCCCTTATACATCAGATACCTCCCAACTTTTTGTTATCATCTTGGCATATCTCCAAGTCCCCAAGCAGTGGATTTGGAATTGCTCCTGACTCTGCTGACCCCTTTCTCTCAACCTAGAATTACAGGCACTGATTTCTTACTCAGAGCAATCAGTATTTTCTAAAAGGTTCTAAACACTCAAGGCCATTCTGATACCTCCTCTTTCTTCCCACGAAAGGCAGGAGGGGATCCATGGGCTGCACCAACACATTCCTGATTTTGGACTCACACCTTTAGGGAAGACACTGAGATTCAGGGTAAGAAGATTAGTCTCCCTAGTCCACTTGCTCCTTGATATGATCAAGGGTCCTAGTGGAATTTTCAAAATGGTTTTCCTTCCTCAGAAATCACAGGTGTTGCCTTGAGGATGTTCTCCCTTCCACCTTCCTCCTCCTCTTTAATTTTCTTGCCCTTTCCTATCATACCCTCTCCCCACACCACGTGCCCTTCTGGGCAAGCAATCATGTCAGGATCTCTGCTCACATCCTGGAAATAGTAACAACCAACAGCAAACCAGCTGCCATTGAGGTGACATAACTCCTAGCAACCCCACGTTTATCAGAGTAGAACTGTGTTCCACAGGGTTGTCAGTGGCTGAGTTTTCAGAAGTAGACTGTCAGGCCTTTCTTCCAAGGTCCCTCTGGGTGGACTCAAACCTCCAAGCTTTCTGTTAGCAGCTCTGGTAATAGCAATAGCAGTATAAATTGTATGAGCAATGGGCATGCACTCTGTGTGGAATGCTTAACTTTTTTTGTTTTCTTTTGTAGTTCTGGAAGGTAGGTACGCTATCATCACTCCCATTACACAAATGAGAAACTAAAGCTCAGGCAAGCTCAAGGATTTCACCCCTGGCTTTAGGCAGGATTTGGATCTAGTTTGGGCTTATGATACTCCATGTATTATGGATTGAATTGTGTCCCCTCAAAATCTGAGTTAGAATTCTAACCCCTATACCTGTGAGTGTAATTCCATTTAGGGACAGTCTTTGTTTTGTTAATGTCACCATATCAGTGTAGCATGTTTCCTAAACCAAATCACTTCTGAGTGATATGAAGAACAGCATAAAATACCCTTTGCTTTCAAGTGGATTCCCGCTCAGTGACAGTATAGGACAGAGTAGGACTGCCCCCTAGGGTTTCCAAGGCTGTAATCTTTGTTTTGTGACATTGGTGGAATCCCCACAGTGTGTCAGCACTCCCACCTTTCCCTTTCCACCTCAGGCTCTCTGTGTCCATTGTCCAGTTTTCCTGTCCCTTCCTGCTCTCTCATCTTTGCTTTTGGACAGGTGTTGCCCATTTGTTCTCATATACTTGATTGAGTTAAGAAGCATATTTCCAAGTGTGTTATTGTTTGTTTTATAGGACTGTCTGCTCATTCCCTGAATGGTGGACTTCAGGAGTGGCTTCAGATCTGTGTTAGCAAGGTGTCCTGGGGTCATACTCTCAGGGGTTCCTCCAGTCTCTGTCAGACCAGTAAGTCTGGTCTTTTTGTGTGAATTTGAGTTTTGTTCTACATTTTTCTCCTACTCTGTCCAGAATCCTCTCTTATAATCTCGGTTAGAGTGGTCAGTGCTGGTAACTGTCCAAGGCTGTCATCTTTACAAAAGCAAACTGCCATATCTTCTCCTATTGGGTGGCTGGTGGGTGTGAATCACTGCTGATCTTTTGGCTAGTAGCCAAGTACTTTACTGCCTGCACCACCAGGCTCCTACAAAGAGCAGCATCGACAAAGAGAAAGAAACGTAAATGGGAGAAGATAGATGCCACAGTGAGATCACTCAGGAACCAAGCAATGCCAGGGCTACAGAAGTTGAGAAAGGATCTTCCGCCGGAGCCAACAAAAAAGCTACTTCCCCTAGAGCTACTGCCCTGAATTTGGACTTCTAGCCTCCTGAACTGTGAGAAAGTGAACTTGTGTTCTTTGAATTCACCCACTTGTTCTATTCCTGATACAACAGCTCTAAGAAAACGGGATATCACACTTTAGAAATTTCTATAGCAGTGTTACTTAATGTGTGATTACCCAGACCAGCAGCATCAGTATCAGCTGGGAACTTGTCAGAGATGCAATTTCTTGGGTCCCAACCTGGACCTACTAAATCAGAAACTCCTAGGTAGAACCCAGAGATCTGTGTCTTAACAATCCCTTTGGGTGATTCTGATGTACACTAAGGTTCGGAGCTACTGTGCTACAGTAATGTGCTGTCTTTATGTAGAATAACCAACTCATCAATCTCCACCTCTCTTTTGTGCACCTGGCTCATGGAGCAGGGTGGCTGAGGACTGAGAGCTCTGGCCCTCATTATATTTTTACGCCAACACCTTGGGCTTCATGATGGATGGTTCATATATCTGCCCTGTTAGGAATGACTGGTAGAAAATGGGCCCTGTCAGGCCACCCAGTGGCTCATTTTGGCCTCCTTCAAAAGGTCCAAGGGTCACTCTTCCAGGATCCTGCAGGAGACTGAGGGGGCAGAGAAGGTATGATTCTAAGCCTTGGCCATAGTACAAATTCTGCCAGGAGACAACATTTAACCTTAGTCATTCTTGAAGTGGACTTTGATGAGATTCTACCAAGAGGGAGAAGAGGTAGTGTCTAACTATCCATGGATACAGTAAAATATTTCCTGATCTAAAACCCCCTGACTGAGGGACAAGGAAGAGGAAAGAGTGAGGGTGGGGTTCTAGTTCCTGAGAAGGGCATTCCCATTTGTGAAGTGTGAGAGAAGACGAACAGGTGATTTCTCAAAGCACCATGAAGGACCGGAGGATAAGTAAAACAACCCAGAAAGAGTTCCTTCAATATTTTAATGCAGAAAAATTGTAATGACAACCTTTCTTGCATTTTTTGATTTTCCCAATTTTTCTCCTTTCCATTCATGTTTCTAGAGTAGTCAGTGACTGTTGATGAAACAGATAACAACACACAAGTCAGGAAATTGAGGAAAACAAGGAACATTCTAATCCAAGCTCAACATTTTCTCTCCCATAAAGGCTACTACAATTATGTTGGTGTTGTTTGGTGTCATTGAGTTGGTTTTCAACTCATAGGGACCCCATGTGACAGAGTAGAACTGCCCTATGCTGTACTCTTGACTATAATCTTTACAGAAGCAAATCACTTTGTCTTTCTCTCATAGAGCCAAAGAGTGGTTTCGAATTACCAACCTCTCAGTTAGCAGCCAAGCACTTAACCATTGCTACACCAGGGCTCCTTACAACAGCTGTACTGCTATTAATAGAAATATAACAACAACAATAACAGCTAATAATTCTATTCACTATATCCCAAGCACTGAGACATTTTCTTGTTTAATGCACACGGCGTTTTATTCATTTGAAACATACAGGTGAACTTAATGTTCTACGTCACTGGCATGATAACCCCTCTTGAGGATGTGCCTGTCAAGTGGCCCAAATGTTACCACTGGCTAGTCAAACAACTCTCTTACTCAGCCAGAGGACAAAGGAAAAAAATGCTGGCTCCACACCTCTGCCCTCTCAAGACTTCATGTATTCCATCCTCCTTCCACTTCTGTTGTGAAAATGTGCCCTTCCAAAGCTCACATCCTAAGATGAATAGTTTTGTTTTGACTAAAGCAGAAAACTAGACATTTTCAATAATCAGGTGCATACCAGCTCTTAGACTCATTTTTGCTTGCAGATTTCTTGACTCAACCATGATATGGAGCTTCAGTGTTATGAGGTGGCAATTGCTGAGGGTCCATCACCCCCTAGGTACTAATGGCAGAGGCCAGATGGTGGAAGAACCTGAATGACAAAGTGAAGATTCCAAGTTTTATTTCAGTAGGACACCATTGTGGTGCTCCACAGGAATGTGCTAGGCCCTCAGAAGCTCCTTTGGGAAGATCACTCTGCAAAAATGCACAGGACCGGTGCATTCAGGCTTGTAAGGAATGGCAATGATTACAAAATCATCGCCACAAGGACATGTTCTAGAAGGTAGCTGCCAAGAAAACATATTCAAAAAGAAGTATACTGTAAAACGACTGAATGTCTAGACTCAGTCCACACATATGGCCCTAAGCTTCTTAGCAGCCAAAGAAATGATAAAAACATGTAATTACAAGAGAAAATAAACTCGTTATTCAGAAAAAAAAAGCACAGCAGTCCTTTTTTTGTAAAGTCCAGACAGGAATTTCCTCTATGTGCCTAATATTCGCACAGTAAACTCAATGGAGATTCAGTTGGCCTTTTCCTATAATGTCCCTCACTGTAGGCTAATAACAAACGAAAAATCACAATTCTACTGACTGAAACAATTCTTTCTAAATAGACGGGCTTCAATGGTGAGGTTTGATCTAACTGTAAAATACAGAATATTTGAAGGACCTGGTTTATGATGTTATTGTTCACAAGGAGGCAGCAGAGAATCTGGGATTATAATTTCCAGCAACAACTGAGATTTGAAATTATGAGCAAACTCGGATACTCTCAAGTTAACTACAGAGTTAAAACTCTTTGAGAAAATGAAGTCATCTAACCAGTTTTGAGAGTCGCTGGGTGGTGCAAAGGGATACCCGGTGGTTCGGTGATTAAGAGCTGAGCTGCTAACCAAAAGATTGGCTGTTAACCAAAAATGGGCAGTTCAAACCCACCAGCCGCTCCATGGGAGAAAGATGTGACAGGCTGCTTCCGTAAAGATCACAGCCTTGGAAATCCTATGAGGCCGTTCTACTCTGTCGTATGGGTTGCTATGAGTTGGAATCAACTCAACACCAAAGGGTTGGGTTATGTGGTGCAAACAATAAACCAAAAGGTTGGAGGTTCAAATTCAGAGATGCTTCAAAAGAAAGGGCTGGTGATCTACCTCCAAAAAATCAGCCTTTGGAAACCCTGTGGAGCACAGTTCTACCCTGACAAACATGGGATGGCCATGAGTTTGAATCAGCTCAACAGGTTTTTTTTTTTTTTTTCTGAACCAGGTGTGATGCTATATTAAGAGACTATTAGAATTGAATCCTAGATGTAAAAATACTGTGCAGCCTTGATGGTTCCTAAAAAATAAAACAAGACATGTTTCCTTTTTTGTACTATAACACTAGAAAAATATATGATATATGGAAGCTGCTCAAAAAAAATATTCGGTGAAGGAAGGAAATAAGTAGAGGAAACTGAGGGAAAGAATTATTTCAATATTACTAGAATTTAAAGCATTAAAAAATTTCATTCAATGTGTCTGCTTCACTTTGCTTCAGACCCATCAACAACATGAAATCAGCAAACCACACAGGTGTCTCAGGATTCCTCCTTCTGGGCCTCTCTGAGGATCCGGAAGTGCAGCCCTTACTCTTTGGACTCTTCCTGTCCATGTACCTGGTCACTGTGCTTGGGAATCTGCTCATCATCCTGGCTGTCATCTCTGACTCCCACCTCCACACCCCCATGTACTTCTTCCTCTCCAACTTGTCCTTTGTCGACATCTCTTTCACCTCCACCACAGTCCCCAAGATGCTGGTAAACATCCAGACAGAGAACAGAGCCGTCAGTTACACAGGCTGCCTTACTCAGGTCTATTTTTTCTTGGTTTTTATATGTATGGAAAATTACTCCTGACAGTGATGGCCTATGACCGGTTTGTGGCCATCTGCCACCCTCTGTATTACACGGTCATCATGAGCCCCTGCCTCTGTGGCCTGTTGATTCTACTCTCCTTCTTCATTAGCATCATGAACGCCTTGCTCCAGAGTCTGATGGTGTTGCATCTGTCCTTCTGCACAGACCTAGAAATCCCTCACTCCTTTTGTGAACTTGCTCAGATCCTCAAGCTGCCCTGTTCTGATACCCTCATCAATAGCATCCTCGTGTACTTAGTGACTAGCCTCCTGGGGGTGGGGTCTCTCTCTGGGATCATTTTCTCTTACATTCGAATCTTCTCCTCCATCCTAAGAATCCCATCAACTGGTGGCAGGTATAAGGCTTTTTCCACCTGTGGGTCTCACCTGTCTGTTGTTTCCTTATTCTACGGGACCTGTGTTGGGGTCTACCTTAGCTCTGCAGCTACTCTGTCCTCTAGGAGGAGAGCAGCGGCCTCAGTCATGTACACCGTGGTCACTCCTATGATGAACCCCTTTATCTACAGCTTGAGGAATAGGGACATGAAAGGGGCCGTCAGAAAACTTATCTCTGCAACACCTTCCTGTTTTTGACTGTGTCATTTGCCTTGGATGTGGGCTTCTAGAACAAGTGTCAAAAGAAATGAAATACTGCATATGCCAGAGACCCTGATGCTTCTATAATTCAGTTTTTCCAGCAAAGTAGTTAATTCAAGGGCTGTCAAGGCAAATAGCTTTGTGTTGAATCCTGCTTTTTTATGTCTTACTAAAACCAAAACCAAGCCTGTTCCTACAAAGTTGATTCCGACTCATGGCAACTCCATGTGTTACAGAAAAAAACTGTTCCATGGGGTTCTCTTGGCTGTAAGCTTTATGGAAGAGGATCACCTGGACTTTCTTCCATGTTGCTGCTAGGTGGGTTTGAACTGCCAATGTTTAGGTTAGTAGTTGAGCACAAATTGTTTGCACTACCCATGTATTGAGTAACAACTCTCTGAGTTCTGTTTCCACCTCTATAAAAAGAACAGAGTCATAGTGCATCCTTACTGGTGATATTAGGAATGTTAACTGAGATAGTTCAATATATTATATAGTAAAACGTGTGAGAGCTGGAACCTGTTGAAGGTGGAAACCTGTAAAAGAGGGAAAACCCAAGTATTTTCCATAAGGAGAGAGCAATAGAGAAGTGGTAATCAACACCCTGTCAAAGGTGGAAAACTCGTGAGGCCCAAAACAACAAGGCAACCCCATCAAGATCAAGCTCTTACAGGTTTCACTGTACATATGCAGCAATTTGTCGGTATTAAAGACTTGTAAAATTAAACAAGGAGAGAGGAGAGAGGGCGGAGCTCTCTATACTTTCTCCTCAATTTTTCTGTAAGCCTAAAACTACTCTAAAAATAGTTTCTTTTAATGAATTTTTAAAAATAAATGAGTAATTCTCAGCTGTGCAATCCTCAGGTTAGTGAGCCTTCTTCAGTAGACACTCAGTTGCTTCCACTTTAATGTATTGATTAAATCAACCCTCACTTCACCCTCTCCTCTTTGAGTTATGCTCATTTTCCTCTTTGTCCTCATTTCTGTTAGAATCTATACAGGGAAATGTATTTGAATGAAGCCATTTGGGATTTCTTATTAACCCACCCAGCCCTGTTGCTGTTGAGTCATTTCTGATTTATAGTGATCCTGTTTTTGTAGGCCAGAGCAGAACTGCCCCATAGGGTTTCCAAGGAGCAGCTGGTGGCTTTGAACTGCTGACCTTTTGGTCAGCAGCCATGACTCTTAACCACTGCACCGCGAGGAGTCCTATTAACCTGCAACATTTATCCATGAGTGCACTTCTTACTATCCAAATGTATGGAGCTTCTCTTTTCATCCTTTTGTTAGTGATTTCTAGCAGAGTTGCCTTGTGGTCAGAGAACATAGTTTGTATCATTTTAATTCTTTGAAATTTATTGAGACTTGCCTTACGCTGTATATGTGGTCAAAGATAGTAAATGTTCTGTTTCTGCTGGAAAATAAAAGTGTATCCTATGATTATGGGGTGCATCATTCTATATATCTCCAATAGGTCAAGTTTGTTTGCTGTTCTCGTTATCTGCCATCATATAAGCCACGGAGACATGGCACCCCTTGCAAAAGAGAAGAAACCACCCCCCATCCCTACGATGGGTTACAGATGGGACCCTTGGATCCATACTGTTTTCACTGGCTGATTTTCTGCAAGTTTGTTAATCATCTTCAAATCTTGTTTCTTTTTACTGATTTTTGATCTGGTGATTGTATCCACTGTGGAGCAATATGTTTTAAAAGCACTTAAATGATTTTGAATCCGTCTGTGGAAACCCTGGTGGTATAGTGGTTGAGTTTGGCTCCTAACCAAAAGGACAGCAGTTCAAATTCACCAAGCACGCCTTGGAAACCCTGTGGGGCAGTTCTACTCTGACCTAGAGGGTTGCTATGAGTTGGAATTGGCCTTGGTTTGGTTTTTTTTTTTAATCTTTATTTCTCCTTGTAGTTCAATTAACGTACCATTAAATCAAACCAAACTAGTTTTCACTAAGTCAATTCTGACTCATAGCGACCCTCTAGTACAGAGTAGAACTGCCCCATAGGGTTTCCAAGGAGCAGCTGGTGGATTCAAACTGCAGCAGTAGCACTTAAACACCACACCACCAGGGCCCAATGTGCCATTAAGTGAGTGAAAATTCAAAATTGTTACATCTTCCCGGTGTGTTGAATCTTTTATCTTAATGAGGTTACCTTTTTTATCTCTGGGTATGTTCTTGCATTAAAGTCTACTTCATCCGATATTACCAGAAAACAACAAACAAACCCATTGCATTCAGGTGGATTCCTCATAGCGACTCTAGAGGACAGAGTAGAACTTCCCATAGTTTCCAAGGAGCCCCTGGAGGATCTGAACTGCCGATGTTTTGGTTAGTAGTCATAGGTCTTAACCACTGCGCCCCCAGGGTTTCCCATCTGATAGTAGCATACTGTAATTAGACAAGCTTTTCTGGGCCCTCTAGGTGATGGAAAATATGGCAGTAATCCATGCAGTGGCTAGACGGCTCCCAAAATAACCAGTTGCCTTCAAGTCAACGCTGACTCATAGTGACCCCATATGTGTCAGAGTAGAACTGTGCTCCATAGTGTTTTCAGTGGCTGAATTTTCCAGAAGTAGATTGCCAGACCTTTCTTCCCAGGTGCCTCTGGATGGACTCTAACCTTCAACCTTTCAATTAGCAGTCAAGCTCATTAAGTATTTACACCTCTCAGGGACTCAGGTTAGTCCCTGGTTCTCCTCTATTCTGAAGACACATTGCGTTGTGGGCCCAGCCCAAAATAGGGAGTCCCTGACTCTGACTCTGACTTTAAACCTGTGGATTCCTAAAACCCCTCAGCTGCCTCGCCTAGACCAACTCAAGGGTAAAACCAACCACCCTGATGTCTGGCTCGCCTCTCTGAATCCCCATCCTGGTCTCATTGCAGTAATTTCTTACTATCATTGAGCTTTTTAAGTGCTTTTCAGTTCCATTTTTTCTGATACAGAAATCTTAAATGAAAAGCAACTGTTTGTTCTTATCATATTCTTTCTTGATTTAAAAGTTTATTCGAACATCGCCTTTCTTAGTGGGGTCCTTGATATTTTGTGATGTTTATGGAAATGCTGATTACTATATCTTGCCTCAAGTAATAGAATTTTGAACCCCAAGATCTTTGCACCCTAGGGTTACACCCATGGTTATGTTATGTTACACGGTAAGAGGGACTTTGCAGATGCAGCAGTATTGTTGTTGCTCTGTGCCATCAAGCTCATTCTGACACATGGTGAACCTATATGGCAGACTAGAACTGTTCTATAGGGTTTCCTAGCCTGTAATCTTTATAGGTGCAGACCACCAGATCTTTTCTCCCGTGGAGTTGCTGGTAGGTTCAAATCGCCTTTTGTTTAGCAGTAGAGCGCTTAACCATTGCACCACCAAGGATCCTTTGGCAACAGTATTACAATAGCCAAAAGGGAAAACAACCCAAATGGCCATCAACAGATGAATGCGTAAACAAATTATGGCCTATATATACAATGAAATATTATTCAACCATCAAGAGAAATAAAGTTCTGATACTGAAGCCTAGATACAACGCGGATGAACTTCAAAAACACAATGCTAAGTGAATGCAGCCGGACACAAAACATGATATATTGTATGATTCCATATATATGAACTATCCGGAGCAGGTAAATCCATAGAAACAGAATACAGATTGGTGGTTAGCAGAAGCAAGGGAAAGGGGAATGGACAGTTATTGCTTAACGAGTACAAGGCTTTCCGTTGTTGTTGTCAGGTGCCCTCGAGTCAGTTCCGACTCACAGCAAACCTATGTGTAACAGAACAAAACACTGCCCAATTCTGTGCCATCCTCACAATTGTTGCTAAGTTTGAGCCCATTGTTGAAAAATAGGTATAATAAAGACTCTGTCAGTTTGTTGTATTGTGGTGGCTGGTGTGTTGCTATCATGCTGAAAGTTATGCCACCAGTATTTCAAATACCAGCAGGGCTTCTCCCAGAGTGAGACAAACTAGGAAGAAAGGCCTGGTGATCTACTTCTGAAAAGTAGCCAATAAAAATCCTACGGATTACAACACAGTATTGTCCAATATAGAGCTGAAAGATGATCCTCCTGGTTGACCGGCACTCAAAATACACAGTGGCCAAATCAATCATACACAACAATGGACTCGAGCATACCAACGGTCGTGAAGATGGTGCAGGACCCAATGACGTTTTGCTCTGTTTTACAAGGGAACTGCCGTGAGTCAGAGCCTAATCAAGAGTAGCTAGCAACAACAGGAAGACATTCAATGTCATACAACTAACCTATTCTTCCTCAAAATTTCCCCCTAGAAGTAGACTTCATTGATGATTCTTGCCTAATCCAATCTTTCCATCTCTAGCACTCCTTGCACACTTACCAATTAGTCCTCAGCATTTTACTACAAGTACAAGCTCTCTCTTCTCCCCATCGATTGATTTACCTATTTATTGTTGGTATGGACTCATGAGTTACTATTTTTTCCAATGGTTTGTTCCTCTTTGCTGTACTCAATGTGGTGTTCAAATTGTATCAGATTAGGCCCTTCATGCTGGCTCCTGTATCGTTGTGATGTGTCCCATCATATTTTTCATCACTCCTTTACTTCTTGGAAAAACCTGGTTGCATAGTGGTTAAGTTCTATAGCTGGCAACCAAAAGGATGGCTGTTCAAATTCACCATGTGCTCCTTGAAAACCCTATGGGGCAGTTCTACTCTGTCCTATAAGGTCAACATGAGTCGGAATCAACTCGACAGCAATGGGTTTGTTTTTGCATTTTTTACTTCCTGACATAATAAGATGTTGCAGGCTAATCTCGAACCTAACCTGCCCCAGCTCTGAAATCAACCATCTTTCTGCAACCTTTCTTTTTAGTGTGAAATGGAATTAGAGACCAAGATCTAGGTTTGCTCATTGCCACTGAGGTAAACTTGCTTCTTGGCACTTTCAGAGGACAGAACAGGGAAACAGTGTAAAAACAGTATGGGGGCAGTGTCTACCTCCTCTAACATCACAGGGGAGAAGGAGAATAAAGATCAATAGCCCAAGGCTGATTCTTATGAGGCAGAGATCAGATATGCTTCCTCTGTCTGCCATCTTTACCGATTCTGACACCTTCCCTCCCACGACACTGTCTACTTCTCTGTTGGTTTCAATAATTCATTGCAATGGCCATACAGAACTCACAGACAATAGCCATGATTATGGGGTTTATTAGGGAATTTACAGTTACAATTCAGGTTTAGGAATGCTCAGGATACAATTGTTCCAACAGGACAGCCTCTTGCCAGCCATGCTTGCAGGCAGTTCTCTCTGGCCCTCAGCCTCTTCCCTGCTAGGGCAAGTGCTACAAAGCTCTTTTAGCTCTGATGATAAGTGTCCAGAGGAACCCTACCCCACCAACAAGCCTCCCTCTCTAGGTTCTCAGCTTTCTCACTCCGTGGGCCAGGAAGCCTAACACCCCGTCTCCTGCCATGAAATCTCTCTCTCCCTCTGTCTCCTGGTAATAGCAGCTTCTCAGCGGAGGGATCCCCGGTCTCTCTAGTCCTGCCTCTTCTTCCTTGGTGGTGGTGGGATCATCTCTCTGCTCTGGAATTGGCTCTCTTTTAAGGTAAAACTGACCAATCCCCTTGGTGGGCCACAGTTAATTTACCTTATTTGCACAGTTCCACCCAATCACTTGGGTGGGAGTTACAAAACCCTGGCAAGAAAGGCCACACAAAAGTGATCCATCGCACCACACTAGCATGTATGTACACATATACATGCACATATTTGTGAACATGAACACATGTTGTTGTTGTTTTTAGGTGCTGTCGAATGGATTCCAATTCAGCAACACTACGTACAACTGAATGAAACACTACCCAGCCCTTCACCATCATACATATAGTCCAGCTTCTCGAATTATTTGCTCAGCATACGTGTGTACATACATATATGCATTTAGCAGTGATGACTTCACATTAATACTTCCAATTTCAATCCTCCTCCCCAGCACACACAGGGTTCTTTCTTGGTCTCCAATTTCTGTGTGGATTGTAGAGACCTTGACTTATTCTTCTTTGAATCAAATTCTGACACACTGTAAGATTTCCATATATGTGTTTTTATGTTGTTAGGTGCCAACAAGTCAGTTCCTACTCTTAGCGACACTGCTTATAACAAAACTAAGCATTGCCGAGTTCTGTACCATCCTCATGGTCATTGTTATGCTTTCAGCCCTTTGGCCACTGGGTCAATCCCTCTCATTGAGGGTATTGTTCTCTTTCACTGACCCTGTAATTTACCAGGGATGATGACCTTCTTCATGGACTGGTCCTAAGACAGGAAGCAAAGGCCCTGAGAAAGGAGGGCGTCTTTTTGAGAAACAGCAAAGAGACTACTGTGGTTAGAGGGGAAGCAAGTAAAAGAGAAATAGACTATACCGTCAGAGAGGTAATAGGGGGTTGAGTGTGGCACCTAGAGCCTTAGTAAGACAGAGAACAAAGGGGCCCCCAAAGCTGCAAACAAAGTAACAAGAAATGGGCCAGGGCACCGAAACAAAGCCATTCCCCAGAACAGTGGGGTAGAGTATCTAAAAATAGCCCAGAAACTTCTTTAAAGTTGCCTTTGAGAAGCAGCTGGAGAAAACCAGGCCCAGGGACATGTGTTGAATATCCACCTGTGACCCCTGTGTGACCTCTCACCAGGGGCAGTGAGGGGCAGCGGCCCCAGCCAGGGAATCGAAGCCGGGATGCCAGGGACTTCACAGTTGTGACACCCCATAATAAGTCCTTCTACAAATAACAGAGGCCTCCAGGACAGGAGCCATCTTGGAAAGCTCATGGGCCTGTACCTTAGTTAACATATCCCAGCCTGTGGCTATGAATAAACGAAACTTTTCTTGCCCAAGAACTTTTAAAATTTCAGGCCTGTCTTTTGTTCTGAGACGGGGGTATGCCTTGCCCTAGGCCCTACTCGTCTCTGCTTGCAAGCCTCTTCAATAAAGCTTTGCTTCTGTGGAAAACTCTACGTGCCTTACTTGGTCATTCTTGACCAGTGAGAGCCAAGAACATTATTCTGGTAACATTTCCAAAATAGGATACAGAGTGTTTCAGATATTTCCTATTTATGTACATATTTTGGTATACATTAGGAAATATATTGCCAGCACACGCAAAAATATCCTCTGCTCAGGATTAACCAAAAAACCAGTTGTCTTTGAGCTGACTCTGACTCATGGCAACCCCATGTGTGTCAGAGTAGAACTGTGCCCCATAGGGTTTTCAGTGCTGATTTTTGGGAAGTAGATCACCAAGCATTTCTTCTGAGGCACCTCTGGGTGAACGTGAACCTCCAACCTTTTGGTTAGCAGCTGGGTTAACCATTTGTACCACCCAGAGACTCCTTCCTCAGGATTAACCAAAACCAAAAATCTGTTGCCATGTACTTGATTCTGACTCATAGCAACCGTTTCACACAGACTAGAGCTGCCCCCACTGGGTTTCCAAAAGTCTGATCTTTACAAAATAAGATGTCACATCTTTCTCCCATGGAGTGGCTGGTGGGTTTGAACTACCAACCTTTCAGTTAGCAGCCAGACACTTACCCACTAAGCCCCCAGGGATCCTTTGTTCATGATTAGGCTGAGTTAAAAATCCAGGTTGATTAAGAGTCACTTTTATGTGGGTGAGTGTATTGGTGACAATCATAATGATGGTTCAAAAATTAACGATGTTTGAGCAACTGCCTCCTGCAAAAGCACTTGGTGAAAGGTTCCCTGCTCTTCAGTACCTGGATCAGCCTCTTGCTGTGACCTTCAACTCTGGAGCACAACAGAGGCAGGTCATTAGGGCCACTGGTTCCCTTTTTTGTGCTGTAGGACTGGGATGATGGGACAACAATTTGGCTAATGAGGAGCTTTGGAGATAAGGACTCCAGGGCTAGAAAAATCTGTAAATTGACCCTCTCTTTTCTGTCAACACAACCTCACCACTGCCACACCAGAAAGGAAGACAACTTCTCTCCTCCCAGGGAAAGTGCCTTCTCCATAAACTCCACTCATGACTGTCTCCTTGAGGTTGGTTGATCTGTCTTCAGTATTCACAACCTTGGAAGAAACTCAGCCCTGTGACTCTCCCTGGGACAACTGTGGAGATACAGAAATTCCTTGTAAGTTACAAAGGAAAGAAAGTAGGCTTTATTATTATTAATCCCATTCTGGGGATAGTCTCGGGTTAGTTAAGTACGAAGCCTAAAGCAGTGGTTCTCACGATGTTGTCCGCATACCCAGCATCCAGGGATGGCTTCGTGGGCTTGTGACCCACTCTCTTGCTTTAATGCTCTGCTGTCACCATCTTGACATTTTTGAACAAGGGACCATGACATTATGCACTTGTCCCCAAAATTATGTAGCTGGTCCTGCAGTAGCCTGAGCATCACCAGGAGAGTTCTTTGAAATGTAATTTCTCGGGTGCTGAATCAGATACGGGGGATGGAGCCCAGAAATCTTTGGATTTTTTTTTTTTTGGTTGATTTTTGTTATTTCTTCAGAAATCGGTCTTTTAAGAAGCCGTCCAGGTGCCTCTGATGCATGCTAAAAATTGAGAAACCAATAAATAAATAAATAACGATTGCTGTCCAGTCAGCTCCAACTCATGGCAGCTCCATGTGTGTCAGAGTAGAACTGTGCTCCACAGGGTTTTCGATGGCTGATTTTTGTGGAAGTAGATCAATAGGCCTTTTCCGCAAGGTGATTTTGGTAGACTCAAACCTCCTACCTTTTGGCTAGCTGTGAGTGCTTTAACCATTTGATCCACCCAGGGACTCATCACCTAAAGTTAATGCCTTATACATCAGACAGCTCCCAACTTTTCATTAGCTTCTTGGCATATTTCCAAGTTCTCAGACAGTGGATTTGCAATTGCTCCTGACTCTGCTGACCCTTTATCTCAACCTAGAATTGCAGGCACTGATTTCTTCCTCAGAGGAATCAGTACTTTCTAAAAGGTTCTAAACACTCAAGGCCATTCTGATGCCTCCCCTTACATCCCAGGAAAGGCAGGAGGGGACCCATGGGCTGCACCGTCACAGTACTGATTTTGGACTCACACCTTTAGGGGGGCGTTGAGATTCAGGGTAGGAAGATTAGTCTCCCAAGTCTACTTGCTCCTTGATATGATCAAGAGTCCTGGTGGAATTTTCAAAACAGACTTCTTTTCCTCACAATTCGGAAGTGTTGCCTTGAGGATGTTCTCTCTTCTACCTTCCTCCTCCTCTTTAACCTTCCTGCCCTTTCCTATCATACCCTCTCCCCACACCACGTGCCCTTCTAGGGGAGGTATCATGTCAGGATCTCTGGTCACATCCTGCTTATAGTAATAACCGAAAGCAAATCAGGTGCCATTGAGTTGGCTCAACTCTTAGTGACCCCACGTGTATCAGAGTAGAAGTGTTCTCCATGGGGTTTTCAGTGACTGAGTTTACAGAAGTGGATTGTCAGAGCTTTCTTCTGAGGTACTCTGGGTGGCCTCGAACCTCCAACCTTTCTGTTAGCAGCTCAATAGCAGTATAAAAAATATGAGCAATGGGTGTGCACTCTGTGTAGTGTGCTTGACTTTTCCTTTTCATCTGTAGTTCTGGAAGGTAGGTACTCTATCATCATTCCCATTACACAGATTAGAAACTAAAGCTCAGGCAGGCTCAAGGATTTCACCCCTGGCTTTAGACAGGATTTGGATCTAGATAGGGCTTATGATACTCCATGTATTATGGATTGAATTGTGTCCCCTCAAAATAGGAGTAGAATTATAACCCCTGTACCTCTGAGTGTAATTCCATTTGGGGACAGTCTTTTCTTTGTTTTGTTAATGTCACCAGATCAGTGTACTGTGTTTCCTAAACCAAATCACTTCCGAGTGATATGAAGAACAGCATAAAAAACCCTTTGCTTTCAAGTGGATTCTCACTCAGTGACCCTGTAGGACAGAGTAGAACTGCCCCCTAGGGTTTCCAAGGCTGTAACCTTTTTTTCACATTCAGAAATTTATACACAAATTGTTTTGTTACGTTGGTTGCAATCCCTACAATGTGTCAGCACTCCCACCTTTCCTTTGAACCCCAGGTTCTCCGTGTCCATTTGTCCAGTTTTCCCGTCCCTTCCTGCCCTCTCATCTTTGCTGTTGGACAGGTGTTGCCCATTTGTTCTCATTTACTTGACTGAATTAACAAGCATGTTCTCAATGTGTTATTGTTTGTTTTATAGGTCTGTTTAATCTTTGGCTGAATGGTGGGTTTCAGGAGTGGCTTCAAATCTGAGTTATTAAGGTGGCCTGGGGTCATACTCCTTTGCGTTCCACCAGTCTCTGTCAGAGCAGTAAGTCTGGTCTTTTTTTGTGAATTTGTGTTTTTTTCTACATTTTTCTCCTACTCTATCCAGAATCCTCTGTTATGATCCCTGTCAGAGTGGTCAGTAATGGTAGCTGTGCAAGACTGTAATCTTTACAAAAGCAAACTGCCATATCTTCTCCCATTGAGTGGCTGGTGGGTGTCAATCACCGCTGAGGTTCTGGTTACTAGCCAAGCACTTTAACCCCTGCACCACCAGGCTCCTACAAAAAGCAGCATCGACAAAGAGAAAGAAACGTAAATGGGGGAAGATAGATGCCACAGTGACACCACTCAGGAACCAAGCAATGCCAGGGCTACAGAAGCTGACAAAGGATCTTTCCCCAGAGCCAACAGAGAGAGCACCTTCCCCTACAGCTGCTGCCCTGAATGTGGACTTCTAGCCTCCTAAACTATGAGGAAGTGAAATTCTGTTCTGTAAAGGCACCCACTTGTATTCCTGTTACAGCAGCTCTAAGAAGCCCGGACATCACCCTTTAGAAATTTCTACAGCAGTGTTTCTCAAGGTGTGATTACCCAGACCAGCAGCATCAGTATCACCTAGGAATTTGTTAGAATTGCAAATTCTTGGGTCCCAACATGGACCTACTAAATCAGAAACTCTTAGGTAGAACCCAGAGATCTGTATCTTAACAATCCCCTTGGGTGATTCTGGTGCGCACTAAGGTTCGGAGCTACTGTGCTATAGTAATGTGCTGTCTTTATGGAGAATAACCAACTCATCAATCTCCACCTCTCTTTTGTCCACCTGGCTCATGGAGCAGGGAGGCTGGGGACTGAGAGCTCTGGGTCTCATTATCTTTTTACTCTAACTCCTTGGGCTTTATGATGGATGCTTTATATATCTGCCTTCTTAAGAATGACTGGTAGATAATGGGCCCTGTCAGGCCACCCAGTGGTCCTTTCTGGCCTCCTTCAAAAGGTTCAAGGATCAGTCTTCCAGGATCTTGCAGTAGACTGAGGGGACAGAGAAGGTACGACTCTAAACCTCGGCTGTACTACAGATTCTGCCAGGACACAACATTCATCCCTAGTCATTCCTGAGCTGGACTTTGATGAGATTCTACCACGAGGAGGAGGAGGTAGGGTCTAATCTCCAAGGATGCAGTAAAATATTTCCTGATCTACAGCTCTGTGACTGAGGGACAAGGAAGAAGAAAATGTGAGGGTGGGGTTGTAGTTCCTGAGAAGGGCATTCCCCTCTGTGAAGTGTGAAAGAAGAGGAACAGCCGATTTCTCAAAGCACCATGAAGGACCAGAGCATAAGTAAAACAAGCCAGAAAGAGTTCCTTCAATATTTTAATGCAGAAAAAATTTTACTGACAACTTTTCTTGCATTTTGTAATTCTCCTAATTTTCATTGTTTCCATTCATGTTTCTAGAGTAGTTAGTGACTCTTGATGAAACAGATAACAATATATATGTCAGGAAACTGAGGAAAAAAAGGAACATTCTAATCCAAGCTCAACATTTTCTCTCCCATAAAGACTACTACAACTATGTTGGTGGTGTTGGGTGTCATCCAGTCAGTTTCCAACTCATAGCGACCCTATGTGACAGAGTAGAATGGCCCTGTGGGGTTTTCTTGGCTGTAATCTTTACACAAGCAGGTCATTTTGACTTTCTCCAATAGAGCCACAGAGCAGGTTCGAATTACCAACCTTTCATTTAGCAGACAAGCGCTTAACCATTGCACCACTGGGGCTCTTTACAACAGCTATACTGCAGTTAATAGAAATATAACCACAACAGTAATAGCTAATAATTCTATTCACTATATCCCAAGGGCTGAGATCTTTTTTTCTTTAATGCACACAGCATTTTATCCATTTTTAGGACACAGGTGAGCTTAACGTTCAGGGTGACTGGGTTCATAAATCCTCTCGAGGATGTGCCTGTCAAGTGTCCTAAATGTTACTATTGGCTACTCAAACAACTCTCTTACTCAGCCAGAGGACAAAGGAAAAAAATGCTGGCTCCACACCTCTGGCCTCTCAAGACTCCATACGTTCCATCCTCCTTCCACTTCTCTTGTGAAAATATGCCCTTCCAAAGCTCACATCCTGAGATGAATAGTTTTGTTTTGATTAAAGCAGAAAACAAGTCATTTTCAATAATTAGGTGCATACCAGCTCTTAGAATAGTATTTGCTTGCAGATTTCTTGACTGAACCATGGTATGTTGCTTCCGTTTTATGAGGTGGCAATTGCTGAGGGTCCATCACCCCCTAGGTACTAATGGCAGAGGCCAGATGGTAGAAGAACCTGAATGACAAAGTGAAGACTCCAAGTTTTATTTCGGTAGGACACCATGGAGGTGCTCCACAGGGATGTGCTAGGCCCTCAGAAGATCCTTTGGGAAGATCACTCTGCAAATATGCACAGGAGCAGTGCATTCAGGCTTGTTGGGAGTGGGGAATGATTACAAAATCATTGCCACAAGGACTTGTTCTAGAAGGTAGCTGCCAAGAAAACGTAGTCAAAAGAAATACACTGTAAAATGACTGTGAATTTCTAGACTCAGTCCACACATATGGCTCTAAGCTTCTTAGCAGCCAAATAAATGATAAAAACATGTAATTACAGGAAAAAAATGAACCTGTTATTCAGAAAAAAAGTACAGGAATCCTTTTTTGTAATGTCCAGACAGGAATTTCCACTGTGTCTGATATTTCTACAATAAACAAAACACAGCTTCGTTTGGCCTTTTCATATAACGTCCCTCACTGTAAGCTGATAACAAATGAAAAACCACAGTTGTACAAAAGCAGTTCTAGTGGCTGAAACAATTCTTTCAAAATAAACAGGCTTCAATGGTGAGGTTTGATCTAATTGTAAAATACAGAATATTTGAAGGACTGGGTTAATGATGTTATTGTTCCAAGGAGGCAGCAGAGAATCTGAGGTGATAATTTCCAGCAACACCTGAGATTTGAAATTATGAGCAAACTCAGATACTCTCAAGCTAACTACACAGTTAATACTCTTTGAGAAAATCAAGTCATCTAACGAGTTTTGAGTCACTGGGTAATGCAAAGGGATCCTTGGTGGCTCTCAGCTGCTATCCAAAAGATTGGTTTTTAACCAAAAGATGAGTGGTTCGAATCCACCAGCCACTCCATGGGAGAAGGATGTGGCAGTCTGCTTCCATAAAGATCACAGTCTTGGAAACCTTATGAGGCAGTTCTACTCTGGCCTATAGGTTGCTATGAACTAGAATCAACTCGACACCAACGGGTTGGGTTATGTGGTGCAAACAGTATAAATAAAAGGTTGGTGGTTCAAGTTCACCCAGAGATGCTTCAGAAAAAACGCCTGGTGATCTAATTTCAAAAAATCAGTCATTGAAAACCCTGTAGAGCACAGTTCTACTCTGACAAACATGCAGTGGCCATGAGTTCGAATCTGCTCGACTGTTTTTTTTTTCTGAACCAGGTGTGATGGTGTATTGTGAGAATATTAGAATTAAATCCTAGATGTAGAAATGCTGTGCAGGATTGATAGTTCCTAAAACATAAAACAGCACCTGTTTCCATTTTTGTACCACTAGAGAAATATATGATACATGGAAGCTGCTCAAAAAAATATTTAGTGAAGAAAGGAATCAGTAGAAGAAACTGAGGGAAAGAATTACTTAAATATTACTAGAATTTAAGGCATAAAAAATTTCATTCCATTTGCGTGTTTCATTTTGTTTCAGACTCACCAACAACATGAAATCAGAAAACCACACAGGTGTCTCAGGATTCCTCCTTCTGGGCCTCTCTGAAGATCCGGAAGTGCAGCCCTTACTCTTTGGACTCTTCCTGTCCATGTACCTGGTCACTATGCTTGGGAACCTGCTCATCATCCTGGCTGTCATCTCTGACTACCACCTGCACACCCCCATGTACTTCTTCCTCTCCAACTTGTCCTTTGTCGACATTTGTTTCACCTCCACCACAGTCCCCAAGATGCTGGTAAACATCCAGACAGAGAACAGAGCCATCAGTTACACAGGTTGCCTTACTCAGGTCTATTTTTTCATGGTTTTTATCTGTATGGACAATTTACTCTTGACTGTGATGGCCTATGACCGGTTTGTGGCCATCTGCCACCCTCTGTATTACACGGTCATCATGAACCCCCGCCTCTGTGGCCTGTTGATTCTACTCTCCTTCTTCATTAGCATCATGAACGCCCTGCTCCAGAGTCTGATGGTGTTGCATCTGTCCTTCTGCACAGACCTAGAAATCCCTCACTTCTTTTGTGAACTTGCTCAGATCCTCAAGCTGGCCTGTTCTGATACCCTCATCAATAACATCCACGTGTACTTAGCAACTAGCTTGTTGGGTGTGGGTTCTCTCTCTGGGATCATATTCTCTTACACTCGAATCGTCTCCTCCATCCTAAGAATCCCATCGACTGGTGGCAAGTATAAGGCTTTTTCTACCTGTGGGTCTCACCTGTCTGTTGTTTCCTTGTTCTACGGGACCTGTGTTGGGGTCTACCTTAGCTCTGCAGCTACTCTGTCCTCCAGAAAGAGAGCAGTGGCCTCAGTGACGTATGCCGTGGTCACTCCCATGATGAACCCCTTTATCTACAGCCTGAGGAATAGGGACATGAAAGGGGCCTTGAGGAAACTTATCTCTGTGATACCTTCCTGTTTTTGACTTGTTATTTACCTTGGATGTGGGCTTCTAGAACAAGTGTCAAAAGAAATGAAATATTGAGTATGCCAGAGACCCTGATGCTTCTATAATTCAGTTCTTCCAGCAAACTAGTTAATACAAGGGCTGTCAAGGCAAATAGCTTTGTGTTGAACCCTGCTTTTTTAGGTCTTACTAAAATCAAAACCAAACCCGTTCCTACAGAGTTGATTCCAACTCCCGGGACCTCCATGTGTTACAGAAAAAAACTGTTCCATGGGGTTTGCTTGGCTGTAATCTTTATGGAAGCAGATCGCCAGGACTTTCTCCCATGGTGCTGCTAGATGTGTTTGAACCGCCAATGTTTAAGTTAGTAGCTGAGCACAAATTGTTTGCACCACGCATGTGTCAAGCAACTTAACTCTCTGAGTTCAGTTTACACATCTATAAAAGAAGCAGAGTGGTATTGCATGCTTAATGGTGATTTTGGGAGTGTTAACTGAGACAATTCAATATATTATATGGTAAAATATGTGAAAGCTAGAAACTATTTGAGGTGTCAGAAAAGGAAAACTCAAGTATTTTCCACATATAGAGAGCAATAAGAAAAGTGGTAAGCTGCACCCTGCCAAAGGTGGAAAACTTGTGAGAGGAAAAACAAGGCAGCCCCATCAAGTTCCAGTTCTTACAGGTTTCATTGTATATATGCAGCAATTCGTCTGTATTAAAATAAAAAAAACCAAACCCGCTTTTCTCGAGTCAATTCCGACTCATAGCGAACCTATAGGACAGAGTAGAAATAACTCACAGAGTTTTCAATGAGCACCTGGTGGTTTCGAACTGCTAACCTCTTGGTTAGCAGCCATAGCACTTAATCACTATGCCACCAGGGTTTCCTCGTATGTATTAAGGCCTTGTAAAATTAAATAGGCAGAAAGGAGATACGGCGGATCTCTCTATATTTTTTCCTCAATTTTTCTGTAAGCCTAAAACTGCTTTAAAAACACTTTTCATTAATTTTTAAAAAGTAAATGAATAATTATCAGCTGTGCAATCCTCAGGTTACTGGACTGTCAGTGGACACTCAGCTGCTTCCACGTTCATATATTGATTAAACAACCCTCACTTCACCCTCTCCCCTTTGAGTTATGCTCGTTTTCCTCTTTAACTTTGTCCTCATTTCTGCTGGAATCTATACAAGGAAATTAATTTGAATGAAACTATTTGGGATTTCTTATTAACCCACCAAGCCCCGTTGCTGTTGAGTCAATTCTAACTCATAGAGATCCTGTAGGATAGAGCAGAACTGCCCCATAGGGTTTCCTAGGAGGGGCTGTTGAATTTGGTTAGCAGCCATGGCTCTTAACCACTGCACCACAAGGGGTCCTATTAACCCACAACATTAATACATAAGTGCACTTCTTACTATCCAAATATGTGGAGCATCTCTTTTCACCCTTTTCTTACTGATCTCTGCATAGTTGCCTTGTGATCAGAGAACATAGTTTGCATGATTTTAATTCTTTGAAATTTTTTGACAATTGCCTTATGCTGTATATGTGGTCAAAGATAGTAAATGTTCTGTTTGTGCTGGAAAATAAAAGTGTATCCTATGATTATGGGGCGTGTCGTTCTATATATCTCCAATAGGTCAAGTTTGTTTGTGGTTCTTGTTATCTGCCATCATATAAGCCACAGACTCATGGCACCTCATGCACAAGAGAAGAAAATACCTCCCATCCCTATCATGGATTACAGGTGGGACCATTGAATCCATACTGTTTTCAGCGGCTGATTTCCTGCAAGTTTGTTAATCATCTTCAAATTTTGTTTCTTTTTACTGATTTTTGATCTGTTTATTGTATCAATTGTGGAGCAATATGTGTTAAAATCACTCAAATGATTTTAAATCTGTCTGCGGAAACCCTGGTGGTAGAGTGGTTGAGTTCGGCTGCTAATCAAAAGGGCGGCAGTTCAAACCCACCAAGCACTCCTTGGAAACCCTATGGGGCTGTTCTCCTCTGTCCCAAACAGTTGCTATGAGTCAGAATTGGGTTTGTTTTTTGGATTTTTTTTTTTTTAAACCTCATTTCTCCTTGTAGTTCAATCAATGTACACTTAATCCAAACCCGTTGCCACTAAGTCAATTCTGACTCATAGCGACCCTCTAGGACAGAGTAGGACTGCCCCATAGTGTTTCCAAGGAGCGGCTGGTGGATTCGAACTGCCAACCTTTTGTTAGCAGCCATAGCAATTAACCACTATACCACCAGGGCCCCAATGTACCATTCAGTGAGTGAAAATTCAGAATTGTTACATCTTCTGGTGTGTTGAATCTTTTATCTTAATGAGGTCACCTTTGGTATCTCTGGGTATGTTTTGCATTAAAGTCTACTTCATCTGATAAAAACAAACAAACTCGTTGCCTTTGAGTGGATTCCTCATAGTGACCCTAGAGGACACAGTAGAACTTCCCCATAGTTTCCAAGGAGCCCCTGGTGGATATGAACTGCACACATTTCGGTTAGTAGCTGTAGCTCTTAACCACTGTGCCACCAGGTTTCCCATCTGATATTAATATACTGTAATTAGACGAGCTTTTTCTGGGCCCTCTAGGTGATCAAAAATATGGCGGCAATCCATGCAGTGGCTAGACTGCCCTTCAAACAACCAGGTGCTTTCAAGTCAACTCTGACTCATGGTGACCCCATATGTGTCACAGTGGAATTGTGCTCCATAGTGTTTTCAGTGGCTGATTTTTCCAGAAGTAGATCGCCAGACATTTCTTCCCAGATGCCTCTGGATGGACTCTAACTTTGAACCTTCCAATTAGCGGTCAAGCTCATTAAGCATTTGTACCTCTCAGGGACTCAGGTTAGTCCCCAGTTCTCCTCTATTCCGAAGATGCATTCCTTTGTGGGCCCAGCCCAAAACAGGGAGTCCCTGACTCTGACTCTGACTTTGAACCTGTGGATTCCTAAAACCCCTCAGCTGCCTCTCCTAGACCACCTTAAGGGTAAAACCAGCCACCCTGATATCTGCTCACTTTTCTGAATCCCAATCCTGGACTCATTGCAGTAATTTTTTACTATCATTGAGTTTTTTTGGTGCTTTTCAGTTCCATTTTTTTCTGATACAGAAATCTTAAATGAAAAGAAACTGTTCCTGCTTATCATATTCTTTCTTGATTTAAAAGTTTATTCTAACATTGTCTCTCTTAGTGGGGTCCGTGATATTTTGTGATGTTTCTGGAAATGCCGATTAACATACTTCACTTCAAGTAATAGAATTTTGGACCCCAAGATCTTTGCACCCTAGTGTTACTCCCATGGTTATGTTATGTTACACAGTAAGAGGGACTTTGCAGATGCAGCAGTATTGTTGTTGCTGTGTGCCATCAAGTCCATTCTGACACATGGTAAACCTATATGGCAGACTACAACGGCCCCATAGGGTTTCTTAGGCTGTTATGTTTACAGCTGCAGACCACCAGATCTTTTCTCCCCTGGAGCTGCTGGTAGGTTCCTTTTGGTTAGCAGTCGGGTGCTTAACTACTGCACCACCAAGGATCTTTGGCAACACTATTACAATAGCCAAAAGGGAACAACAACCCAAATGGCCATCAAAAGATGAATGGATAAACAAATTATGGCCTATACATACAATGAAATATTATTCAACCATCAAGAGAAATAAAGTTCTGATACTGAAGCCTAGATACAACGTGCATGAACTTCAAAAATACAGTGCTAAGTGAATGCAGCCGGACACAAAACATGATATATTGTATGATTCCATATATATGAAATATCCGGAGCAGGTAAATCCAC
This sequence comes from Loxodonta africana, assembly GCF_030014295.1. NCBI lineage: Eukaryota > Metazoa > Chordata > Mammalia > Proboscidea > Elephantidae > Loxodonta > Loxodonta africana. The sequence continues at coordinate 21,301,556 of NC_087344.1, forward strand.
AGAAACAGAATACAGAGTGGTGGTTAGCAGAAGCAAGGGAAAGGGGAATGGACAGTTATTGCTTAATGAGTACAAGGCTTTCTGTTGTTGTTGTTGTTAGGTGCCCTCGAGTCAGTTCTGACTCACAGCAAACCTATGTGTAACAGAACAAAACACTGCCCAATTCTGTGCCATCCTCACAATTGTTGCTATGTTTGAGCCCATTGTTGAAAAACAGGTATAATAAAGACTCTGTCAGTTTGTTGTATTGTGGTGGCTGGTGTGTTGCTATCATGCTGAAAGTTATGCCACCAGTATTTCAAATACCAGCAGGGCTTCTCCCAGAGTAAGACAAACTAGGAAGAAAGGCCTGGTGATCTACTTCTGAAAAGTAGCCAATAAAAATCCTACGGATTACAGCACAATATTGTCCAATATAGAGCTGAAAGATGATCCTCCTGGTTGACCAGCAGTCAAAATACACAGTGGCCAAATCAATCATACACATCAATGCACTCGAGCATACCAACGGTCCTGAAGATGGTGCAGGACCCAGTGACATTTTGTTCTGTTTTACAAGGGAACTGCCGTGAGTCAGAGCCTACTCAAGAGTAGCTAGCAACAGCAGGAAGACATTTAAGGTCATAGGACTATCCTACTCCTCATCACAATTTCCCCCAGATGTAGAATTCATTGATGATTCTTGCGTAACCCATTTTTTCATCTCTAGCACTCCTTGCACATTTACCAATTGGTCCTCAGCATTTTGCTGTAAGTACGAGCTCTCTCTTCTCCCCATCAATTTATTTATTTATTGCTGTTTTAAGGACACATGAGCTCCTGTCTTTTCCACATGAGCTCCTGTCTTTTCCAGTGGTTTGTTCCTCATTGCTGTACTCAGTGTGGTGTTCAAATTGTATCACATTTGGCCCTTCGTGCTGGATCCTGTATCCTTGTGACATGCCACATCATATTTTTCATCACTTCTTTATTTCTTTACCTCCTGGAAAACCCTGGTGGCATAGTGGTTAAGTGCTATAGCTGCTAACCAAAAGGCTGACAGTTCAAATTCACCAGGTGCTCCTTGGAAACCCTATGGAGCAGTTCTGCTGTGTCCTATAGGTAAGTATGGGTCGGAACCGACTCGACAGCAATGCGTTTGTTTTTGGATTTTTTACTTCCTGTCATAATAAGATGTTGCAGGCTAATCTTGAACCTAACCTGCCCCAGCTCTGAAATCAACCATTTTTCTGCAACCTTTCTTTTTAGCATGGAATGGAATTAGACACCAAGATCTAGGTTTGCTCATTGCCACCGAGGTAAAACTGCTTCTTGGTACTTTCAGAGGACAGAACAGGGAAACAGTGTAAAAATGGTATGGAGGTGGTATCTGACCTCCTCTACCTTCACAGGGGAGAAGGAGAATCAAGATCAATAGCCCAAGGTTGATTCTTATAAGGCAGAGGTCAGATATGCTTCCTCTGTCCCCCTTCTTTACCGATTCACACCAACTGTCCCTCCCACGACACTGTCTACTTCTCTGCTGGTTTCAATAATTCATTGCAATGGCCATACAGAACTCACAGACAATAGCCATGATTATGGGGTTTATTAGGGAATTTACAGTTATAATTAAGGTTTAGAAATGCTCAGGATACAATTGTTCCAACAGGACAGCCTCGTCCCCGCCATGCTTGCTGGCAGTTCTCTCTGGCCCTCAGCCTCGTCCCTGCTGGGGCAAGTGCTACAAAGCACGTTTAGCTCTGCTGATAATTGCTCAGAGGCATCCTACCCTACCAACAAGCCTCTAGCCCAAAGGTACTCAGCTTTCTCATTCCTTGGGCCAGGAATCCAGATACGCCGTCTCCTGCCATGAATCTCTCTTTTTCTCTCTCTCTCTCTCCTGGTAACAACATTCTCAGTGCAGGGATCCCAGGTCTCTGTATCCCTAGCTGTTCCTCCTTGGTGGTGGTGGGATCCTCTCCCTGCTCTGGAATTGGCTCTTTTTTGAGGTAAAACTGACCAATCCCCTTGGTGGGTTACAATTATTAACCTTATTTGCACAGTCCCACCCAATCGCTTGGGTGGGAGTTACAACACCATGGCAAGAAAGACCACAAAAAAGCGATCCATCGCTCCCCACTAGCATGTATGTACACATATACATGCACATATTTGTGAATATGAACACATGTTGTTGTTTTTAGGTGCTGTTGAATGGATTCCGACTCATAGAGACACTACGTACAACTGAATGAAACACTACCCAGCCCTTCACCATCATCCATGTAGTCCAGCTTCTCGAATTATTTGCTCAGCATACGTGTGTACATACATATATGCATTTAGCAGTGATGACTTCACATTAATACTTCCAATTTCAATCCTCCTCCCCACCACATGGGGTTCTTTCTTGGTCTCCAATTTATGTGTGGATTGTAGAGACCTTGACTCATTCTTCTTTGACTCAAACTCTGACACAATGTAAGAATTCCATATAAGCGTATTTATGTTGTTAGGTGCCAACAAGTCAGTTTCTACTTTTAGCGACCCTTCTTATAACAAAACTAAACATTGCTGAGTTCTGCACCATCCTCATAATCATTGTTATGCTTTCAGCCCATTGGCCACTGGGTCAATCCATCTCGTTGAGGGTATTGCTCTTTTTCACTGACCCTCTAATTTACCAGGGATGATGTCCTTCTTCAGGGACTGGTCCTAAGACAGGGAGCAAAGGCCCTGCAATCGGAGGGTGTCTGTTTCAGAAACAGCAAAGAGACTGCTGTGGTTAGAGGAGAAGCAAGTAAAAGAGAAATACACTATACGGTCAGGAAGGTAATAGGGGGTTGAGTGTGGCACCTAGAGCCTTAGTAAGACAGAGAACAGAGGGGTCCCCAAATCTGCAAACAAAGTAACAAGAAATGGGCCAGGGCACAGAAACAAAGCCATTCCCCAGAACAGTGGGGCAGAGTATCTAAAAATAGCCCGCAAACGTCTTTAAAGTTGCCTTTCAGAAGCAGCTAGAGAAAACCATGCCCAGGGACTTGTGTAGAATATCCACCTGTGACCCCTGTGTGACCTTCCACCAGGGGCAGTGAGGGGCAACAACCTAGCCAGGGAATCGAACCCAGGAAGCGAGGGACTACACAGTTCTGACACCCCATAATAAGTCCTGCTACAAAAACCAGAGGCCTCCAGGACAGGAGCCATCTTGGAAAGCTGATGGGTTGGCACCTTAGTTAACATATCCCAGCCTGTGCCTATGAATAAATATGAATCTTTTCCTACCCAAGATCTTTTAAAATCTCAGGCCAGTCTTTTGTTCTGAGACGGGGGTATGCCTCGTCTCCGCTTGCAAGCCTCTTGGATAAAGCTTTGCTTGTGGGGAAAACTCCACGGGCCTTACTTGCTCATTCTTGACCAGTGAGAGGTAAGAATATTATTCTTGCAAAATGGGAAACAGAGAGTGTTTCAAATATTTCCTATTTATGTACAAATTTTGATATATATTACGAAATATATTGCCAACAGGCACAAAAATATCCTTTGCTCAGGATTAAAAACAGAACCAGTTGTCATTGAGTTGACTCTGACTCATGGCAACCCCATGTGTGTCAGAGCAGAACTATGCTCCATAGGGTTTCCTTTGTTCATGATTAGGCCGAGTTAAAATTCTGAGTTGATTAAAAGTCACTTTTCTGTTGGTGAATATATTGGTGACAATGATGGTTCAAAAATTAATGATGTTTGAGCAACTGCCTCCTGCAAAAGCACTTGGTGAAAGGTTCACTGCCCTTCAGCATCTGGAACAGCCCCTTGCTGTGACCTTCAACTCTGGAACACAACAGAGGCAGGTCATTAGGGCCACTGGTTTCCTTTTTTATGCTATAGGACTAGGATGATGGGAGAACAATTTGGCTAATGAGGAGCTTTGGAGATAAGGCCCCCAGGGCCAGAAAAATCTGTAAATTGACCCTCTCTTTTCTGTCAGCACCATCTCACCACTGCCACACCAGAAAGGAAGACAGCTTCTCTCCTCCCAGGGAATGTGCCTTGTCCATAATCTCCACTCATGACTGTCTCCTTGAAGTTGATTGATATGTCTTCAGTATTCACAACCTTGGAAGAAACTCAGCCTGTGATCCTCTCGGGGACGATTGTGGAGATACAGAAATCCCTTGTAAGTTACAAAGGAAAGAGAGAAGGATTTATTATTATTAATCCCATCTGGGAGTAGTCTTGGGTTAGTTAACTACGAAGTCTAAAGCAGTGGTTCTCACAATGTTGTCCCCAAGCCCAGCATCCAGGGATGGCTTCATGGGCCTGTGACCCACTCTCTTGGTTTAATGCGCTGAAATTTTTGAACAAGGGACCACGACATTATGCAATGTCCCCAAAATAATATAGATGGTCCTGCAGCAGTCTGAGCATCACCTGGAGAGTTCTTTGATATGTAATTTCTCGGGGTTAACCTTAGACCTGCTGAATCAGAAACAGTGGATGGAGCCCAGAAATCTGTGGGGTTTTTTTTTTTGTTGTTGTTGTTGTTGCTGATTTTTGTTATTTCTTCAGAAATCCGTCTTTTAAGAAGCCCTCCAGGTGACCCTGGTGCATGCTAAAAATTGAGAAACCAAAAAAAAAAAAGTTGCTATCCAGTCGACTCTGACCCATGGCAGCACCATGCATATCAGAGTAGAACTGTGCTCCACAGGGTTTTCAATGGCTGATTTCTGTGGAAGTAGATCACCAGGCCTGTTTCCCAAGGTTCTTTTAGGTGGACTCAAACCTCCAACCTTTGGCTAGCAGTGAGTGCTTTAACCATTTGCACCACCCAGGGACTCACCACCTAAAGTTACTGCCTTATACATCAGATACCTTCCAATTTTTCGTTATCATCTTGGCATGTTTCCAAGTCCCCAAGCAGTGGATTTGCAATTGCTCCTGACTCTGCTGACCCCTTTCTCTCAACCTAGAATTGCAGGCACTGATTTCTTACTCAGAGGAATCAGTACTCTCTAAAAGGTTCTAAACACTCAAGGCCGTTCTGATACCTCCCCTTTCTTCCCACGAAAGGCAGGAGGGGACCCATGGGCTGCCCCGTCAAATTCCTGATTTTGGACTCACACCTTTAGGGAAGACACTGAGATTCAGGGTAAAGATTCGTCTCCCCAGTCAACTTGCTCCTTGATATGATCAAGGGTCCTGGTGGAATTTTCAAAATAGTTTTCTTTCCTCACAATTCACAGATGTTGCCTTGAGGATGTGCTCTCTTCCACCTTCTTCCTCCTCTTTAATTTTCTTGCCCTTTCCTATCATACCCTCTCCCCACACCACATGCCCTTCTGGGCAAGCAATCATGTCAGGATCTCTGCTCACATCCTGGAAATAGTAACAACCAACAGCAAACCAGCTGCCATTGAGGTGACATAACTCCTAGCAACCCCATGTTTATCAGAGTAGAACTGTTTCCACAGGGTTTTCAGTGGCTTAGTTTTCAGAAGTAGACTGTCAGGCCTTTCTTCCGAGGTCCCTCTGGGCGGACTCAAACCTCCAAGCTTTCTGTTAGCAGCTCTGGTAATAGCAATAGCAGTATAAATTGTATGTGCAATGGGCATGCACTCTGTGTGGAATGCTTAACATTTTTGTTTTCATTTGTAGTTCTGGAAGGTAGGTACTCTGTCATCATTCCCATTACGCAGATGAGAAACTAAAGCTCAGGCAAGCTCAAGGATTTCACCCCTGGCTTTAGGCAGGATTTGCATCTAGTTTGGGCTTATGATACTCCATGTATTATGGATTGAATTGTGTCCCCTCAAAATCTGAGTTAGAATTCTAACCCCTATACCTGTGAGTGTAATTCCATTTGGGGACAGTCTTTGTTTTGTTAATGTCACCATATCAGTGTAGCATGTTTCCTAAACCAAATCACTTCTGAGTGATATGAAGAACAGCATAAAATACCCTTTGCTTTCGAGTGGATTCCCACTCAGTGATACTGTAGGACAGACTAGGACGGCCCCCTAGGGTTTCCAAGGCTGTAATCTTTTTTTTTTCCTCATCCAAAAATTAATGCAAAAATTGTTTTGTGACATTTTTGGATTCCCCACAGTGTGTCAGCACTCCCATCTTTCCCTTTCCACCTCAGGCTCTCCGTGTCCATTCGTCCAGTTTTCCTGTCCCTTCCTGCCCTCTCATCTTTGCTCTTGGACAGGTGTTGCCCATTTGTTCTCATATACTTGATTGAATTAAGAAGCATGTTCCCAAGGGTGTTATTGTTTATTTTATAGGACTGTCTACTCATTGCCTGAATGGTGGACTTCAGGAGTGGCTTCAGATCTGTGTTAGCAAGGTGTCCTGGGGTCATACTCTCAGGGGTTCCTCCAGTCTCTGTCAGACCGGTAAGTCTGGTCTTTTTGTGTGAATTTGAGTTTTGTTCTACATTTTTCTCCTACTCTGTCCAGAATCCTCTATTATGATCCCTGTCAGAGTGGTCAGTGCTGGTAGCTGTCCAAGGCTGGAATCGTTACACAAGCAAACTGCCATATCTTCTTCCGTTGGGTGGCTGGTGGGTGTGAATCACTGCTGATCTTTTGGCTAGTAGCCAAGTACTTTACTGCCTGCATCACCAGGCTCCTACAAAGAGCAGCATCAACAAAGAGAAAGAAACATAAATGGGGGAAGATAGATGCCACAGTAAGACCACCCAGGAACCAAGCAATGCCAGGGCTACAAAAGCTGAGAAAGGATCTTCCCTCAGAGCCAACAAAAAAGTTACTTCCCCTGGAGCTACTGCCCTGAATTTGGACTTCTAGCCTCCTAAACTGTGAGAAAGTGAACTTGTGTTCTTTGAATTCACCCACTTGTTCTATTTCTGTTACAGCAGCTCTAAGAAAACAGGATATCCACTTTAGAAATTTCTATAGCAGTGTTTCTTAACGTGTGATTACCCAGACCAGCAGCATCAGTATCACCTGGGAACTTGTTAGAAATGTAATTTCTTGGATCCCAACCTGCACCTACTAAATCAGAAACTCCTAGGTAGAACCCAGAGATCTGTGTCTTAACAATCCCTTTGGGTGATTCTGATGCGCACTAAGGTTCGGAGCTACTGTGCTATGGTAATGTGCTGTCTTTATAGAGAATAACCAACCCATCAATCTCCGCCTCTCTTTTGTCCACCTGGCTCATGGGGAAGGGAGGCTGGGGGGTGAGAGCTCTGGGTCTCATTAAATTTTTACGCTAACACCTTGGGCTTCATGATGGATGGTTCATATATCTGCCCTGTTAAGAATGACTGGTAGAAAATGGGCCCTGTCAGGCCACCCAGTGGCTCTTTTTGGCCTCCTTCAAAAGGTCCAAGGGTCACTCTTCCAGGATCCTGCAGGAGACTGAGGGGACAGAGAAGGTACGATTCTAAGCCTTGGCCATAGTACAAATTCTGCCAGGAGACAACATTTAACCTTAGTCATTCCAGAGCTGGATTTTGATGAGATTCTACCAAGAGGGAGAGGAGGTAGGGTCTAAGTGTCCATGGATACAGTAAAATATTTCCTGATCTAAAACCCCCTGACTGAGGGACAAGGAAGAGGAAAGAGTGAGGACAGGGTTCCAGTTCCTGAGAAGGGCATTCCCATCTGTGAAGTGTGAGAGAAGACAAACAGGTGATTTCTCAAAGCACCATGAAGGACCGGAGGATAAGTAAAACAACCCAGAAAGAGTTCCTTCAATATTTTAATGCAGAACAATTGTAATGACAACTTTTCTTGCGTTTTGTGATTTTCCCAATTTTTCTCCTTTCCATTCATGTTTCTAGAGTAGTCAGTGACTATTGATGAAACAGATAACAACATATAAGTCAGGAAATTGAGGAAAACAAGGAACATTCTAATCCAAGCTCAACATTTTCTCTCCCATAAAGGCTACTACAATTATGCTGGTGTTGTTGGGTGTCATTCAGTCGGTTTTCAACTCATAGGGACCCCATGTGACAGAGTAGAACTGCCCTATGGTGTTCTCTTGACTGTAATCTTTACAGAAGCAAATCACTTTGTATTTCTCTCATAGAGACACAGAGTGGGTTCAAATTACGAACCTTTCAGTTAGCAGCCAAGTACTTAACCATTGCTACACCAGGGCTCCTTACAACAGCTCTACTGCTATTAATAGAAATATAACAACAACAAAATCAGCTAACAATTCTATTCACTATATCCCAAGCACTGAGACGTTTTCTTGTTTAATGAGCACAGTGTTTTATTCATTTGAAGGACAGAGGTGAACTTAATGTTTTGCGTCACTGGCATCCTAAACCCTCTTGAGGATGTGCCTGTCAAGTGGCCTAAATGTTACCACTGGCTAGGCAAACAACTCTCTTACTCAGCCAGAGGACAAAGGAAAAAATGCTGGCTCCACACCTCTGACCTCTCAAGACTTCATGTATTCCATCCTCCTTCCACTTCTGTTGTGAAAATGTGCCTTTCCAAAGCTCATATCCTGAGATGAATAGTTTTGTTTTGATTAAAGCAGAAAATAAGTCATTTTCAATAATTAGGTGCATACCAGCTCTTAGACTCATTTTTGCTTGTAGATTTCTTGACTCAACCATGATATGGAGCTTCAGTGTTATGAGGTGGCAATTGCTGAGGATCCATCACCCCGTAGGTACTAATGGCAGAGGCCAGATGGTGGAAGAACCTGAACGACAAAGTGAAGACTCCAAGTTTTATTTCACTAGGACACCATTGTGGTGCTCCACAGGAATGTGCTAGGCCCTCAGAAGCTCCTTTAGGAAGATCACTCTGCAAAAATGCACAGGACCAGTGCATTCAGGCTTGTGAGGAATGGGGAATGATTACAAAATCATCGCCACAAGGACATGTTCTAGAAGGTAGCTGCCAAGAAAATATATTCAAAAGAAATATACTGTAAAATGACTCTGAATTTCTAGACTCAGTCCACACATATGGCCCTAAGCTTCTTAGCAGGCAAAGAAATGGTAAAAACATGTAATTACAAGAGAAAATAAACCCGTTATTCAGAAAGAAAGCACAGCAGTCCTTTTTTTCTAATGTCCAGACAGGAATTTCCTCTATGTGCCTGATATTCCTACAGTAAACACAATGGAGATTCATTTGGCCTTTTCCTATAACGTTCTCACTGTAGGCTAATAACAAATGAAAAATCACAATTCTAGTGACTGAAACAATTCTTTCTAAATGAACAGGCTTCAATGGTGAGGTTTGATCTAATTGTAAAATACAGAATATTTGAAGGACTGGGTTTATGATGTTATTGTTCAAAAGGAGGCAGCAGAGAATCTGGGAGTATAATTTCCAGAAACACCTGAGCTTTCAAATTAAGAGCAAACTCAGATACTCTCAAGTTAACTACACACTTAAAACTCTTTGAGAAAATGAAGTCTTCTAACCAGTTTTCAGAGTCAATGGGTGGTGCAAAGGGATACCTGGTGGCTCAGTGATTAAGAGCTCAACTCTTAACCAAAAGATTGGCTGTTAACCAAAAGATGGGCAGTTCAAACCCACCAGCCTCTCCATGGGAGAAAGATGTGGCAGCCTGCTTCCATAAAGATCACAGCCTTGGAAATCCTATGAGGCAGTTCTACTCTGTCGTATGGGTTGCTACAAGTTGCAATTAGCTCGACAATAAAGGGTTGGGTTATGTGGTGGAAACAGCATAACCAAAAGGTTGGAGGTTCAAATTCAAATAGAGGTGCTTCAGAAGAAAGGGCTGGTGATCTAGCTCCAAAAAATCGGCCATTGGAAACCCTGTGGAGCACAGTTCTACCCTGACAAACATGGGATGGCCATGAGTTTGAGTCAGCTCGACAGGTTTTTTTTTTTTTCTGAACCAGGTGTGATGCTATGTGAAGAGACTGTTAGAATTAAATCCTAGATGTAAAAATACTGTACAGGCTTGATAGTTCCTAAAAAATAAAACAGCACATGTTTCCACTTTTGTAACACTGGAAAAATATATGATATATGGAAGCTGCTCAAAAAAATATTCGGTGAAGGAAGGAAATAAGTAGAGGAAACTGAGGGAAAGAATTATTTCAATATTACTAGAATTTAGAGCATTAAGAAATTTCATTCAATATGTCTGTTTCGCTTTGCTTCAGAACCACCAACAACATGAAATCAGCAAACCACACAGGTGTCTCAGGATTCCTCCTTCTGGGCCTCTCTGAGGATCTGGAAGTGCAGCCCTTACTCTTTGGACTCTTCCTGTCCATGTACCTGGTCACTGTGCTTGGGAATCTGCTCATCATCCTGGCTGTCATCTCTGACTCCCACCTCCACACCCCCATGTACTTCTTCCTCTCCAACTTGTCCTTTGTCGACATTTGTTTCACCTCCACCACAGTCCCCAAGATGCTGGTAAACATCCAGACAGAGAACAGAGCCATCAGTTACACAGGCTGCCTTACTCAGGTCTATTTTTTCATGGTTTTTATATGTATGGACAATTTACTCTTGACTGTGATGGCCTATGACCGGTTTGTGGCCATCTGCCACCCTCTGTATTACACGGTCATCATGAGCCCCTGCCTCTGTGGCCTGCTGATTCTACTCTCCTTCTTCATTAGCATCATGAACGCCTTGCTCCAGAGTCTGATGGTGTTGCATCTGTCCTTCTGCACAGACCTGGAAATCCCTCACTTCCTTTGTGAACTTGCTCAGATCCTCAAGCTGGCCTGTTCTGATACCCTCATCAATAACATCCACGTGTACTTAGTGACTAGCCTCCTGGGTATCGGTCCTCTCTCTGGGATCATTTTCTCTTACATTCGAATCTTCTCCTCTATCCTAAGAATCCCATCGACTGGTGGCAAGTATAAGGCTTTTTCCACCTGTGGGTCTCACCTATCTGTTGTTTCCTTGTTCTACGGGACCTGTGTTGGGGTCTACCTTAGCTCTGCAGCTACTCTATCCTCTAGGAAGAGAGCAGTGGCCTCAGTCATGTACACCTTGGTCACTCCTATGATGGACCCCTTTATCTACAGCTTGAGGAACAAGGACATGAAAGGGGCCGTCAGAAAACTTATTTCTGTGATAACTTCCTGTTTTTGATTGTGTCATTTGCTTTGGGTGTGTACGTCTTGAACAAGTGTCAAAAGAAATGAAATACTGAGTATGCCAGAGACCCTGATGCTTCTACAATTCAGTTCTTCCAGCAAAGTAGTTAATTCAAGGGCTGTCAAGGCAAATAGCTTTGTGTTGAATCCTGCTTTTTTATGTCTTACTAAAACCAAAGCGAAACCCGTTCCTACAAAGTTGATTCCGACTCATGGGAAGTCCATGTGTTTACAGAAAAAAACTGTTCCATGGGGTTCTCTTGGCTGTAATCTTTATGGAAAAGGATCACCAGGTCTTTCTTCCATGTTGCTGCTAGGCGGGTTTGAACTGCCAGTTTTTAGGTTAGTAGTTGAGCACAATTTTTTTGCACTACCCATGTATCAAGTAACAACTCTCTGAGTTCTGTTTCCACCTCGATAAAAAGAACAGAGTCATAGTGCATCCTTACTGGTGATATTAGGACTGTTAACCGAGATAGATCAATATATTATATAGTAAAACGTGTGAGAGCTGGAACCTGTTGAAGGTGGAAACCTGTAAAAGAAGGAAAACCCAAGTATTTTCCACAAATAGAGAGCAATAGAGAAGTGGTAATCAACACCCTCTCAAAGGTGGAAAACTCGAGAGACCCAGAAAAACAAGGCGACACCGTCAAGTTCAAGCTCTTACAGATTTCGCTGTACATATGCAGTGATTTGTCTGTATTATGGACTTGTAAAATTTAAAAGGGAGAGAGGAGAGAGGGCGAAGCTCTCTAGAGTTTCTCCTCAGTTTTTCTGTAAGCCTAAAAGTACTCCAAAAATAAGTTCTTTTAATTAATTTTAAAAAATAAATGAGTAATTATCAGCTGTGCAATCCTCAGGTTAGTGAACCTTCTTCAGTAGACACTCAGTTGCTTCCACTTTAATGTATTGATTAAATCAACCCTCACTTCACCTTCTCCTCTTTGAGTTACGCTCCTTTTCCTCTTTGTCCTCATTTCTGTTAGAATCTATACAGGAAATGTATTTGAATGATGCCATTTGGGATTTCTTATTAACCCACCCAGCCCTGTTGCTGTTGAGTCGATTCTGATTTATAGTGATCCTGTAGGCCAGAGCAGAACTGCCCCATAGGGTTTCCAAGGAGCGGCTGGTGGCTTTGAACTGCTGACCTTTTGGTCAGCAGCCATGATTCTTAACCAGTACACCACAAGGAGTCCTATTAACCCGCAACATTTATACATAAGTGCACTTCTTACTATTCAAATATATGGAGCATCTCTTTTCATCCTTTTGTTAGTGATTTCTAGCAGAGTTGCCTTGTGGTCAGAGAACATAGTTTGTATGATTTTAAATCTTTGAAATTTATTGAGACTTGCTTTACGCTGTATATGTGGTCGAAGATAGTAAATGTTCTGTTTCTGCTGGAAAATAAATGTGTATCCTTTGATAAGGGTGCATTGCTCTATATATCTCCAATGGGTCAAGTTTGTTTGCTGTTCTCGTTATCTGCCATCATATCAGCCACGGAGACATGGCACCCTGTGCACAGGAGAAGAAACCACCCCCCATCCCTACGAGGGGTTACAGATGGGACCCTTGGATCCATACTGTTTTCACTGGCTGATTTTCTGCAAGTTTGTTAATCATCTTCAAATCTTGTTTCTTTTTACTGATTTTTGATTTGCTGATTGTATCCACTGTGGAGCAATATTTGCTAAAATCACTCAGATGATTTTGAATCCGTCTGTGGAAACCCTGGTGGTATAGTGGTTGAGTTTGGCTGCTAACCAAAAGGACAGCAGTTCAAGTCCACCAAGCACTCCTTGGAAACCATATGGGGCAGTTCTTCTCTGTCCTAGAGGGTCGCTATGAGTCAGAATTGGGCTTGGTTTCATTTTTTTTTTTTAATCTTTATTTCTCCTTGTAGTTCAATCAACGTACCATTAAATCAAACCAAACTAGTTTTCGCTAAGTCAATTCTGATTCATACTGACCATCTAGGACAGAGTAGAATTGCCCCATAGGGTTTCCAAGGAACAGCTGGTGAATTCAAACTGCAGCAGTAGCACTTAAACACTATGCCACCAGGGCCCCAATGTACCATTAAGTGAGTGAAAATTCAGAATTCTTACATCTTCCCGGTGTGTTGAATCTTTTATCTTAATGAGGTCACCTTTGGTATCTCTGGGTATGTTCTTGCATTAAAGTCTACTTCATCTGATATTACCAGAAAACAACAAACAAACCCATTGCATTCAGGTGGATTCCTCATAGCGACTCTAGAGGACAGAGTAGAAATTCCCCATAGTTTCCAAGGAGTGCCTGGTGGACCTGAACTGCCCACGTTTCAGTTAGCAACCGTAGCTCTTAACCACTGCGCCCCCGGGGTTTCCCATTTGATAGTATTATACTGTAATTAGACGAGCTTTTTCTGGGCCTAGGTAATGCAGTGGCTAGATGGCTCCCAAAAAAACCAGTTGCCTTCAAGTCAATGTTGGCTCATGGTGACCCATATGTGTCAGAGTGGAATTGTCCTCCATAGTGTTTTCATGGCTGATTTTTCCAGAAGTAGATTGCCAGACCTTCTTCCCAGGTGCCTCTGGATGGACTCTAACTTTCAACCTTGCAATTAGCAGTCAAGCTCATTAAGCATTTACACCTCTCAGGGACTCAGGTTAGTTCCCACTTCTCCTCTATTCCAAAGATGCATTCCTTTGTGGGCCCAGCCCAAAACAGGGAATCCCTGACTCTGACTCTGACTTTGAACCTGTGGATTCCTAAAACCCCTCAGCTGCCTCTCCTAGACCACATAAGGGTAAAACCATCCACCCTGATGTCTGGCTTACCTCTCTGAATCCCCATTCTGGTCTCATTACACTAATTTCTTACTATCATTGAGTTTTTTTTAGTGCTTTTCAGTTCCATTTTTTTCTGATACAGAAATCTTAAATGAAAACAAACTGTTTCTGCCTATGATATTCTTTCTTGATTTAAAAGTTTATTCTAACATTGTCTTTCTTAGTGGGGTCCTTGATATTTTGTGATGTTTATGGAAATGCTGATTACTATACCTCACCTCAAGTAATAGAATTTTGGATCCCAAGATCTTTGCACCCTAGTGTTACTCCCATGGTTATGTTATGTTACAGGGTAAGAGGGACTTTACAGATGCAGCAGTATTGTTGTTGCTCTGTGCCATCAGGCTCATTCTGACACATGGTGAACCTGTATGGCAGACTGGAACTGTCCCATAGGGTATCCTAGGCTGTAATCTGTACAGATACAGATCACCAGATATTTTCTCCTGTGGAGTTGCTGGTAGGTTCAAATCTCCTTTTGGTTAGCAGTCGAGTGCTTAACCATTGCACCACCAAGGATCTTTGGCAACACTATTACAATAGCCAAAAGGGAAAACAACCCAAATGTCCATTAATAGATGAATGCATAAGCAAATTATGACATATACATACAATGAAATATTATTCAACCATCAAAAGAAATAAAGTTCTGATACTGAAGCTTAGATACAACGTGGATGAACTTCAAAAATACAATGCTAAGTGAACGGACCAGACACAAAAGGTGACATACCGTATGATTCCATATATATGAAATATCCGGAGCAGGTAAATCCACAGAAACAGAATACAGATTGGTGGTTAGCAGAAGCAAGGGAAAGGGGAATGGACAGTTATTGCTTAACGAGTACAAGGCTTTCTGTTGTTGTTGTTAGGTGCCCTCGAGTCACTTCCGACTCACAGCAAACCTATGTGTAACAGAACAAAACACTGCCCAATTCTGTGCCATCCTCACAATTGTTGCTACGTTTGAGCCCATTGTTGAACAATAGGTATACTAAAGACTCTGTCAGTTTGTTGTATTGTGGTGGCTTGTGTGTTGCTATCATGCTGAAAGTTATGCCACCAGTATTTCAAATACCAGAAGGGCTTCTCCCAGAGTAAGACAAACTAGGAAGAAAGGCCTGGTGATATACTTCTAAAAAGTAGTCAATAAAAATCCTACGGATTACAGCACAATATTGTCCAATATAGAGCTGAAAGATGATCCTCCTGGTTGGCAGGCACTCAGAATACACAGTGGCCAAATCAATCATACACAACAATGGACTCGAGCATAGAAACGGTCATGAAGATGGTGCAGGACCCAATGACGTTTTGCTCTGTTTTACAAGGGAATTGCCATGAGTCAGAGCCTAATCAAGAGTAGCTAGCAACAACAGGAAGACTTTTAATGTCATACAACTAACCTATTCTTCCTCAAAATTTCCCCCTAGACGTAGAATTCATTGATGATTCTTGCCTAATCCAATCTTTCCATCTCTAGCACTCCTTGCACACTTACCAATTAGTCCTCAGCATTTAACTATAAGTACGAGCTCTCTCTTCTCCTCATCAATTTATTTACCTATTTATTGTTGGTATGGACTCATGAGTTCGTATCTTTTCCAATGGTTTGTTCCTCTTTGCTGTACTCAATGTGGTGTTCAAATTGTATCAGATTAGGCCTTTCCTTGCTGGCTCCTGTATCCTTCGGATGTGTCCCATCATATTTTTCATCACTCCTTTACTTCTTGGAAAAACCTGGTTGCATAGTGGTTAAGTTCTACAGCTGGCAACCAAAAGGATGGCTGTTCAAATTTGCCAGGTGCTCCTTGGAAACCCTATGGGGCAGTTCTACTCTGTCCTATAAGGTCAACATGATTCGGAATCCACTCCACAGCAATGGGTTTGTTTTTGCATTTTGTACTTCCTGACATAATAAGATGTTGCAGGCTAATCTCAAACCTAACCTGCCCCAGCTCTGAAATCAACCATCTTTCTGCAACCTTTCTTTTTAGTGTGGAATGGAATTAGAGACCAAGATCAAGGTTTGCTCATTGCCACTGAGGTAAACTTGCTTCTTGGCACTTTCAGAGGACAGAACAGGGAAACACTGTAAAAATGGTATGGGGGCAGTGTCTGACCTCCTCTAACATCACAGGGGAGAAGGAGAATAAAGATCAATAGCCCAAGGCTGATTCTTATGCGGCAGAGATCAGATATGCTTCCTCTGCCTGCCATCTTTACCGATTCTGACACCTTCCCTCCCACGACACTGTCTACTTCTCTGTTGGTTTCAATAATTCATTGCAATGGCCATACAGAACTCACAGACAATAGCCATGATTATGGGGTTTATTAGGGAATTTACAGTTACAATTCAGGTTTAGGAATGCTCAGGATACAATTGTTCCAACAGGACAGCCTCTTCCCAGCCATGCTTGCAGGCAGTTCTCTATGGCCCTCAGCCTCTTCCCTGCTAGGGCAAGTGCTACAAAGCTCTTTTAGCTCTGCTGATAAGTGTCCAGAGGCACTCTACCCCACCAACAAGCCTTCCGCTCTAGATACTCAGCCTTCTCACTCCGTGGGCCAGGAATCCTAAGACGCCGTCTCCTGCCATGAAATCTCTCTCTCCCTCTGTCTCCTGGTAATAGCAGCTTCTCAGCGGAGGGATCCCCGGTCTCTCTAGTCCTGCCTCTTCTTCCTTGGTGGTGGTGGGATCATCTCTCTGCTCTGGAATTGGCTCTCTTTTAAGGTAAAACTGACCAATCCCCTTGGTGGGCCACAGTTAATTTACCTTATTTGCACAGTCCCACCCAATGGCTTGGGTGGGAGTTACAAAACCATGGCAAGAAAGGCCACACAGAAGCGATCCATCGCACCACACTAGTGTGTATGTACACATATACATGCACATATTTGTGAACATGAACACATGTTGTTGTTGTTTTTTGGTGCTGTCGAACGTATTCCAACTCAGCAACACTACGTACAACTGAATGAAACACTACCCAGCCCTTCACCATCATACATATAGTCCAGCTTCTCGAATTATTTGCTCAGCATACGTGTGTACATACATATATGCATTTAGCAGTGATGACTTCACATTAATCCTTCCAATTTCAATCCTCCTCCCCACCACACACAGGGTTCTTTCTTGGTCTCCAACTTGTGTGTGGATTGTAGAGACCTTGACTTATTCTTCTTTGAATCAAACTCTGACACACTGTAAGAATTCCATATATGTGTTTTTACGTTGTTCGGTGCCAACAAGTCAGTTCCTACTCTTAGCGACACTGCTTATCACAAAACTAAACATTACCAAGCTCTGCACCATCCTCATAATCATTGTTATGTTTTGAGCCCATGGGCCACCGTGTCAATCCATCTCATTGAGGGTATTGCTCTTTTTCCCTGACCCTCTAATTTACCAGGGATGATGTCCTTCTTCAGTGACTGGTCCTAAGACATGGAGCAAAGGCCCTGAGATCGGAGGGTGTCTGTTTGAGATACAGCAAAGAGACTGCTGTGGATAGAGGGGAAGCAAGTAAGAGAGAAATAGACTATATCGTCAGAGAGGTAATAGGGGGTTGAGCCTGGAACCTAGAGACTTAGTAAGACAGAGAACAGAGGGGCCCCCAAATCTGCAAACAAAGTAACAAGAAATGGGCCAGGGCACCGAAACAAAGCCATTCCCCAGAACAGTGGGGTAGAGTATCTAAAAATAGCCCAGAAACTTCTTTAAAGTTGCCTTTGTTTTTTTTCAGAAGCAGCTGGAGAAAACCAGGCCCAGGGACATGTGTACAACGTCCACCTGTGACCCCTTTGTGACCTCCCACCAGGGGCAGTGAGGGGCAGCGGCCCCAGCCAGGGAATCGAAGCCGGGATGCCAGGGACTTCACAGTTGTGACACCCCATAGTAAGTTCTGCTACAAATAACAGAGGCCTCCAGGACAGGAGCCATCTTGGAAAGCTCATGGGCCTGCACCTTAGTTAACATATCCCAGCCTGTGGCTATGAATAAACATGAATCTTTTCTCGCCCACGAACTTTTAAAATTTCAGACCTGTCTTTTGTTCTGAGACCGGGGTATGCCTTGCTCTAGGCCCTACTCGTCTCTGCTTGCAAGCCTCTTCAATAAAGCTTTGCTTCTGTGGAAAACTCTACGTGCCTTACTTGGTCATTCTTGACCAGCGAGAGTCAAGAACATTATTCCCGTAACATTTCCAAAATGGGATACAGACTGTTTCAGATATTTCCTATTTATGTACATATTTTGGTATATACTGGGAGATATATTGCCAGCACACACAAAAATATCCTTTGCTCAGGATTAACCAAAAAACCAGTTGTCATTGAGCTGACTCTGACTCATGGCAAACCCATGTGTGCCAGAGTAGAACTATGCCCCATAGGGTTTTCAGTGCTGATTCTTTGGAAGTAAATCACCAAGCCTTTCTTCTGAGGCACCTCTGGGTGAACGTGAACCTCCAACCTTTTGGTTAGCAGCTGGGTTAACCATTTGTACCACCCAGAGACTCCTTGCTCAGGATTAACCAAAACCAAAAATCTGTTGCCATGTACTTGATTCTGACTGATAGCAACCATTTCAGACAGACTAGAACTGCCCCATTGGGTTTCCAAAGCTGTGATCTTTACAGAATCAGACTGTCACATCTTTCTCCCATGGAGTGGCTGGTGGGTTTGAACTACCAACCTTTCAGTTAGCAGCCAAACACTTACCCACTAAGCCCCCAGGTCTCCTTTGTTCAGGATTAGGCTGAGTTAAAATTCTGAGTTGATTAAGAGTCACTTTTATGTAGGTCACTGTACTGGTGACACTCATGATGATGGTTCAAAAAATAATGATGTTTGAGCAACTGCCTGTTCCAAAAGCACTTGGTGAAAGGTTCTCTGCTCTTCAGTACCTGGATCAGCCCCTTGCTGTGTCCTTCAACTCTGGAACACAACAGAGGCAGGTCATTAGGGCCAGTGGTTTCCTTTTTTGTGCTGTAGGACTGGGATGATGGGACAACAATTTGGCTAATGAGGGCCTTTGGAGATAAGGCCCCCAGGGCTAGAAAAATCTGTAAATTGACCCTCTCTTTCCTGTCAACACAACCTCACCACTGCCACACCAGAAAGGAAGACAACTTCTCTCCTCCCAGGGAATGTGCCTTGTCCATAAACTCCACTCATGACTGTCTCCTTGAAGTTGGTTGATCTGTCTTCAGTATTCACAACCTTGGAAGAAACTCAGCCCTGTGACTCTTTCTGGGACAATTGTGGAGATACAGAAATTCCTTGTAAGTTACAAAGGAAAGAAAGTAGGCTTTATTATTATTAATCCCATCTGGGGATAGTCTTGGGTTAGTTAAGTAGAATGTCTAAAGCAGTGGTTCTCACGATGTTGTCCCCATACCCAGCCTCCAGGGATGGCTTCATGGGCCTGTGACCCACTCTCTTGCTTTAATGCTCTGCTGTCACCATCTTGACATTTTTGAACAAGGGACCATGACATTATGCACTTGTCCCCAAAATGATGTAGCTGGTCCTGCAGTAGCCTGAGCATCACCAGGAGAGTTCTTTGAAATGTAATTTCTCGGGTGCTGAATCAGATACGGGGGATGGAGCCCAGAAATCTTTGGGGTTTTTTTTCTTTTGGTTGATTTTTGTTATTTCTTCAGAAATCGGTCTTTTAAGAAGCCGTCCAGGTGTCTCTGATGCATGCTGAAAATTGAGAAACCGAAAAAAAAAAAAATTGCTGTCCAGTCAACTCCAGCTCATGGTAGCCTAAAACTGTGCTCCACAGGGTTTTCGATGGCTGATTTTTGTGGAAGTAGATCAATAGGCCTTTTTCCCAAGGTGATTTTGGTAGACTCAAACCTACCTTTTGGCTAGCAGTGAGTGCTTTAAGCATTTGCACCACCCAGGGACTCACCACCTAAAGTTAATGCCTTATACACCAGACAGCTCCCAACTTTTCATTAACTTCTTGGCATATTTCCAAGTCCCCAAGCAGTGGATTTGCAATTGCTCCTGACTCTGCTGACCCTTTATCTTAACCTAGAATTGCAGGCACTGATTTCTTCCTCAGAGGAATCAGTGCTTTCTAAAAGGTTCTAAACACTCAAGGCCCTTCTGATGCCTCCCCTTACATCCCAGGAAAGGGGAAAGGCAGGAGGGGACCCATGGGCTGCACCATCAAATTACTGATTTTGGACTCACACCTTTAGGGGAGACATTGACATTCAGGGTAAGAAGATTAGTCTCCCAAGTCAACTTGCTCCTTGAGATGATCAAGAGTCCTAGTGCAATTTTCAAAACACTCTTCTTTTGCTCGCAATTCACAGGTGTTGCCTTGAGGATGTTCTCTCTTCTACCTTCCTCCTCCTCTTTAACCTTCCTGCCCTTTCCTATCATACCCTCTCCCCACACCACGTGCCCTTCTAGGGGAGGTATCAGGTCAGGATCTCTGGTCACATCCTGCTTATAGTAATAACCAAAAGCAAATCAGGTGCCATTGAGTTGGCTCAACTCTTAGTGACCCCACGTGTATCAGAGTAGAAGTGTTCTCCATGGGGTTGTCAGTGGCTGAGTTTTCAGAAGTGGATTTTCAGAGCTTTCTTCTGAGGTACTCTGGGTGGCCTCGAACCTCCAAGCTTTCTATTAGCAGCTCTGGTAATAGCAATAGCAGTATAAATTGTATGAGCAATGGGCATGCACTCTGTGTGGAATGCTTAACTTTTTTGTTTTCTTTTGTAGTTCTGGAAGGTAGGTACTCTGTCATCATTCCCATTACGCAGATGAGAAACTAAAGCTCAGGCAGGCTCAAGGATTTCACTCTGGGCTTTAGGCAGGATTTGCATCTAGTTTGGGCTTATGATACTCCATGTATTATGGATTGAATTGTGTCCCCTCAAAATAGGAGTTAGAATTCGAACCCCTATACCTGTGAGTGTAATTCCATTTGGGGACAGTCTTTTGTTTGTTTTGTTAATGTCACCATATCAGTGTAGCGTTTTTCCTAAACCAAATCCCTTCTGAATGATGTGAAGAACAGCATAAAATACCGTTTGCTTTCCAGTGGATTCCCACCTAGTGACACTATACGACAGAGTAGGATGGCCCCTTAGGGTTTCCAAGGCTGTAATATTTTTTTTTTCTCATTCAAAAATTTATGCATAAATTGTTTTTTCACATTGGTGGAATCCCCACAGTGTGTCAGCACTCCCACCTTTCCCTTTCCACCTCAGGCTCTCCATGTCCATTCGTCCAGTTTTCCTGTCCCTTCCTGCCCTCTCATCTTTGCTTTTGGACAGTTGTTGCCCATTTGTTCTCATATACTTGATTGAATTAAGAAGCATATTTCCAAGTGTGTTATTGTTTGTTTTATAGGAGTGTCTACTCATTGCCTGAATGGTGGACTTCAAGAGTGGCTTCAGATCTGTGTTAGCAAGGTGTCCTGGGGTCATACTCTCAGGGGTTCCTCCAGTCTCTGTCAGACCAGTAAGTCTGACCTTTTTGTGTGAATTTGAGTTTTGTTCTACATTTTTCTCCTACTCTGTCCAGAATCCTCTATTATGATCCCTGTCAGAGTGGTCAGTGCTGGTAGCTGTCCAAGGCTGGAATCGTTACAAAAGCAAACTGCCATATCTTCTCCTGTTGGGTGGCTGGTGGGTGTGAATCACTGCTGATCTTTTGGCTAGTAGCCAAGTACTTTAATGCCTGCACCACCAGGCTCCTACAAAGAGCAGCATCAACAAAGAGAAAGAAACATAAACGGGAGAAGATAGATGGCACAGTGAGACCACTCAGGAACCAAGAAATGCCAGGGCTACAAAAGCTGAGAAGGTATCTTCCACTGGAGCCAACAAAAAAGCTACTTCCCCTAGAGCTACTGCCCTGAATTTAGAATTCTAGCCTCCTGAACTGTGAGAAAGTGAACTTGTGTTCTTTGAATTCACCCACTTGTTCTAATCCTGTTACTGCAGCACTAAGAAAACAGGATTTCACACTTCAGAAATTTCTAGAGCAGTGTTTCTTAACGTGTGATTACCCAGACCAGCAGCATCAGTGTCACCTGGGAACTTGTTAGAAATGCATTTTCTTAGATCCCAACCTGCACCTACTAAATCAGAAACTCCTAGGTAGAACCCAGAGATCTGTGTCTTAACAATCCCTTTGGGTGATTCTGACGCGCACTAAGGTTCGGAGCTACTGTGCTATAGTAATGTGCTGTCCTTACAGAGAATAACCAACTCATCAATCTCCACCTCTCTTTTGTCTACGTGGCTCATGGAGCAGGGTGGCTGAGGACTGAGAGCGCTGGCCCTCATTATATTTTTACGCCACCACCTTGGGCTTCATGATGGATGGTTCATATATCCGCTCTGTTAAGGATGACTGGTAGAAAATGGGCCCTGTCAGGCCACCCAGTGGCTCTTTCTGACCTCCTTCAAAAGGTCCAAGGGTCACTCTTCCAGGATCCTGCAGAAGACTGAGGTAGACAGAGAAGGTATGATTTTAAGCCTTGGCCATAGTACAAATTCTGCCAGGAGACAACATTTAACCTTAGTCATTCTTGAAGTGGACTTTCATGAGATTCTGCCGAGAGGGAGAGGAGGTAGTGTCTAACTGTCCATAAGGATACAGTAAAATATTTCCTGATCTAAAACCCCCTGACTGAGGGACAAGGAAGAGGAAAGAGTGAGGGTGGGGTTCTAGTTCCTGAGAAGGGCATTCCCATCTGTGAAGTGTGAGAGAAGACGAACAGGTGATTTCTCAAAGCACCATGAAGGACCAGAGGATAAGTAAAACAACCCAGAAAGAGTTCCTTCAATATTTTAATGCAGAACAACTGTAATGACAACTTTTCTTGCATTTTGTGATTTTCCCAATTTTTCTCCTTTCCATTCATGTTTCTAGAGTAGTTAGTGACTGTTGATGAAACAGATAACAACATATAAGTCAGGAAATAGAGGAAAACAAAGAGCATTCTAATCCAAGCTCACCATTTTCTCTCCCATAAAGGCTACCACAATTATGTTGGTGCTGTTGGATGTCATTGAGTTGGTTTTCAACTCATAGGGACCCCATGTGACAGAGTAGAACTGCCCTATGCTGTGCTCTTGACTGTAGTCTTTACAGAAGCAAATCACTTTGTTTTTCTCTCATAGAGTCACAGAGTTGGTTCGAATTACCAACCTTTCAATTAGCAGCCAAGCACTTAACCATTGCAACACCAGGGCTCCTTACAACAGCTGTCCTGCTATTAATAGAAATATAACAACAGCAATAACAGCTAATAACTCTATTCACTATATCCCAACCACTGAGACGTTTTCTTGTTTAATGCACACAGCGTTTTATTCATTTGAAGGTCACAGGTGAACTTAATGTTCTACGTCACTGGCATCATAACCCCTCTTAAGGAAATGCCTGTCGCCTAAATGTTACCACTGGCTAATCAAACAACTCTCTTACTCAGCCAGAGAACAAAGGAAAAAAATGCTGGCTCCACACCTCTGACCTCTCAAGACTTCACGTATTCCATCCTCCTTCCACTTCTGTTGTGAAAATGTGCCTTTCCAAAGCTCACATCCTGAGATGAATAGTTTCTTTTTGATTAAAGCAGAAAACAAGTCATTTTCAATAATTAGGTGCATACCAGCTCTTAGACTCATTTTTGCTTGCAGATTTCTTGACTCAACCATGATATGGAGCTTCAGTGTTATGAGGTGGCAATTGCTGAGGATCCATCACCCCGTAGGTACTAATGGCAGAGGCCAGATGGTGGAAGAACCTGAACGACAAAGTGAAGACTCCAAGTTTTATTTCAGTAGGACACCATTGTGGTGCTCCACAGGAATGTGCTAGGCCCTCAGAAGCTCCTTTGGGAAGATCACTCTGCAAAAATGCACAGGACCAGTGCATTCAGGCTTGTTGGGAGTGGGGAATGATTACAAAATCATTGCCACAAGGACATGTTCTAGAAGGTAGCTGCCAAGAAAACATATTCAAAAGAAATATACTGTAAAATGACTCCGAATTTCTGGACTCAGTCCACACATATGGCCCTAAGCTTCTTAAAGCAGGCAAAAAAAATGATAAAAACATGTAATTACAAGAGAAAATAAACCCGTTATTCAGAAAAAAAGCGCAGCAGTCCTGTTTTTGTAATATCCAGACAGGAATATCCTCTGTGCCTGATATTCCTACACTAAACACAATGGAGATTCATTTGGCCTTTTCCTATAACGTTCTCACTGTAGGCTAATAACAAATGAAAAATCACAATTCTAGTGACTGAAACAATTCTTTCTAAATGAACAGGCTTCAATGGTGAGGTGTGATCTAATTGTAAAATACAGACTATTTGAAGGACTGGGTTTATGATGTTATTGTTCAAAAGGAGGCAGCAGAGAATCTGGGAGTATAATTTCCAGCAATACCTGAGATTTCAAATTATCAGCAAACTCAGATACTCTCAAGTTTTAACTACACACTTAAAACTCTTTGAGAAAATGAAGTCATCTAACCAGTTTTGAGAGTCGCTGGGTGGTGCAAAGGGATACCTGCTGGCTCGGTGATTAAGAACTCAGCTGTTAACCCAAAGATTGGCTGTTAACCAAAAGATGGGTAGTTCAAACCCACCAGCTGCTCCATGGGAGAAAGATGTGGCAGCCTACTCCCATAAAGATCACAGCCTTGGAAATCCTATGAGGCAGTTCTACTCTGTCCTATGGATTGGTATGAGTTGGAATCAGCTCAACACCAAAGGGTTGGGTTATGTGGTGCAAACAGTAAACCAAAAGGTTGGAGGTTGAAATTCACACAGAGGTGCTTCAGAAGAAAGGGCTGGTGATCTAGCTCCAAAAAATCGGCCATTGGAAACCCTGTGGAGCACAGTTCTACCCTGACAAACATGGGATAGCCATGAGTTTGAATCAGCTCAACAGGTTTTTTTTTTTCTGAACCAGGTGTGATGCTATATTAAGAGACGATTAGAATTGAATCCTAGATGTAAAAATACTGTGCAGGCTTGATAAAAAAAAGGCTTGATAGTTCCTAAAAAATAAAACAGCCCATGTTTCCATATCTGTACTATAACAACTGGAAAAATATATGATATATGGAGCTGCTCAAAAAAATATTTGGTGGAGGAAGGAAATAAGTAGAGGAAACTGAGGGAAAGAATTATTTCAATATTACTAGAATTTAAAGCATAAAAAAAATATCATTCAATGTGTCTGCTTCACTGTGCTTCAGACCCACCAACAACATGAAATCGGCAAACCACACAGGTGTCTCAGGATTCCTCCTTCTGGGCCTCTCTGAGGATCCGGAAGTACAGCCCTTACTCTTTGGACTCTTCCTGTCCATGTACCTGGTCACTGTGCTTGGGAATCTACTCATCATCCTGGCTGTCATCTCTGACTCCCACCTCCACACCCCCATGTACTTCTTCCTCTCCAACTTGTCCTTTGTCGACATTTGTTTCACCTCCACCACAGTCCCCAAGATGCTGGTAAAAATCCAGACAGAGAGCAGAGCCATCAGTTACACAGGCTGCCTTACTCAGGTCTATTTTTCCACGGTTTTTATATGTATGGACAATTTACTTCTGACTGTGATGGCCTATGACCGGTTTGTGGCCATCTGCCACCCTCTGTATTACACAGTCATCATGAGCCCCTGCCTCTGTGGCCTGCTGATTCTACTCTCCTTCTTCATTAGCATCATGAACGCCTTGCTCCAGAGTCTGATGGTGTTGCATCTGTCCTTCTGCACAGACCTAGAAATCCCTCACTTCTTTTGTGAACTTGCTCAGATCCTCAAGCTGGCCTGTTCTGATACCTTCATCAATAACATCCTCGTGTACTTAGTGACTAGCCTGTTGGGTGTGGGATCATTTTCTCTTACATTCGAATCGTCTCCTCCATCCTAAGAATCCCATTGACTGGTGGCAAGTATAAGGCTTTTTCCACCTGTGGGTCTCACCTGTCTGTTGTTTCCTTGTTCTACGGGACCAGTGTTGGGGTCTACCTTAGCTCTGCAGCTACTCTGTCCTCCAGAAAGAGAGCAGTGACCTCAGTCATGTACACCGTGGTCACTCCCATGATGAACCCCTTTATCTATAGCTTGAGGAACAGGGACATGAAAGGGGCCTTGAGAAAACTTATCTCTGTGATACCTTCCTGTTTTGATTGTGTCATTTGCTTTGGATGTGGACGTCCAGAACAAGTGTCAAAAGAAATGAATTATTGAGTATGCCAGAGACCCTGATGCTTCTACAATTCAGTTCTTCCAGCAAAGTAGTTAATACAAGGGCTGTCAAGGCAAATAGCTTTGTGTTGAATCCTGCTTTTTTATGTCTTACTAAAACCAAAACCAAACCCGTTCCTACAAAGTTGATTCCAACTCATGGCAACTCCATGTGTTACAGAAAAAAACTGTTCCATAGGGTTTTCTTGGCTGTAATCTTTATCAAAGAGAATCACCAGGACTTTGTTCCATGTTGCTCCTAGGTGGGTCTGAACTGCCAATGTTTAGTTTAGTAGTTGAGCACAAATTGTTTGCACTACCCATGTATCAAGTAACAACTCTCTGAGTTCTGTTTCCACCTCTATAAAAAGAACAGAGTCATAGTGCATCCTTACTGGTGATATTAGGAATATTAACTGAGATAGGTCAATATATTAAATAGTAAAACGTGTGAAGCTGGAACCTGTTGAGGTGCACACCTGTAAAAGAAGGAAAACCCAAGTATTTTCCATAAGGAGAGAGCAATAGAGAAGTGGTAACCAACACCCTGTCAAAGGTGGAAAACTCATGAGACCCAGAAAAACAAGGTAACCCCGTCAAGATCAATCTCTTACAGGCTTCACTGTACATATGCAGCAATTTGTCTGTATTAGGGACTGGTAAAATTAAATAGGGAGAGAGAAGAGAGGGCGGAGCGCTATATACTTTCTCCTCAATTTTTCTGTAAGCCTAAAACTACTCTAAAAATAGTTTTTTTAGTTAATTTTTAAAAATAAATGAGTAATTCTCAGCTGTGCAATCCTCAGGTTAGTGAGCCTTCTTCAGTAGACACTCACTGGCATCCACTTTAACGTATTGATTAAATCAAACCTCACTTCACCCTCTCCTCTATGAGTTATGCACATTTTCCTCTTTGTCCTCATTTCTGTTAGAATCTATATAGGGAAATGTATTTGAATGAAGCCATTTGGGATTTCTTATTAACCCTCCCAGCCCCGTTGCTGTTGAGTCAATTCTGATTTATACTGATCCTGTAGGACAGAGCAGAAGTGCCCCATAGGGTTTCTAAGGAGGGGTTGGTGGATTTGAACTGCTGACCTTTTGGATAGCAGCCATGACTCTTAATCACTGCACCACGAGGAGTCCTATTAACCCGCAACATTTACATATAGTGCACTTCTTACTATTCAAATATATGGAGCATCTGTTTTCATCCTTTTGTTAGTGATTTCTAGCAGAGTTGCCTTGTGGTCAGAAAACATAGTTTGTATGATTTTAACTCTTTGAAATTTATTGAGACTTGCTTTACACGGTATATGTTGTCAAAGATAGTAAATGTTCTGTTCGTGCTGGAAAATAAAAGTATATCCTATGATTATGGGGTGCATTGTTTTATATATCTCCAATAGGTCAAGTTTGTTTGCTGTTCTCGTTATCTGCCATCATATAAGCCACGGAGACATGGCACCCTGTGCACAAGAGAAGAAACCACCCCCCATCCCTACGATGGGTTACAGATGGGACCCTTGGATCCATACTGTTTTCACTGGCTGATTTTCTGCAAGTTTGTTAATCATCTTCAAATCTTGTTTCTTTTTACTGATTTTTGATCTGCTGATTGTATCCACTGTGGAGCAATATGTGTTAAAATCACTTAAATGATTTTGAATCCGTTTGTGGAAACCCTGGTGGTATAGTGGTTGAGTTTGGCTGCTAACCAAAAAGACAGCAGTTCAAATCCACAAAGTACTCCTTGGAAACCCTATAGGGCAGTTCTACTCTGTCCTAGAGGATCGCTATGAGTCGTAATTCGACTTGGTTTGGTTTTTTTTTTTAAACCTTACCTCTCCTTGTAGTTCAATCAATGTACCATTAAATCAAACCAAAGTAGTTTTCACCAAGTCAATTCTGACTCATAGTGACCCTCTAGGACCGAGTAGAACTGCCCCATACAGTTTCCAAAGAGCAGCTGGTGGATTCAAACTGCACCAGTAGCACTTAAACACCACACCACCAGGGCCCCATTGTGCCATTAAAAAAAAAAAAAAAAAAAATTTTTTTTTTTTTTTAAGTGAGTGAAAATTCAAAATTGTTACATCTTCCCAGTGTGTTGAATCTTTTATCTTAATGAGGTTACCTTTGTTATCTCTGGGTATGTTCTTGCATTAAAGTCTACTTCATCTGACATTACCAGAAAACAACAAACAAACACACTGCATTCAGGTGGATTCCTCACAGCGACTCTAGAGGACAGAGTAGAACTTCCCCATAGTTTCCAAGGAGCCCCTGGTGGATCTGAACTGCCGATGTTTTGGTTTGTAGCCATAGCTCTTAACCACTGCACCCCCAGGGTTTCCCATCTGATAGTAGCATACTGTAATTAGACAAGCTTTTCTGGGCCCTCTAGGTGATGGAAAATATGGCGGCAATTTCGCAGTGGCTCGATGGCTCCCAAAATAACCAGTTGCCTCCAAGTCAACGCTGACTCGTGGTGACCCCATATGTGTCAGAGTAGAACTGTGCTCCATAGTGTTTTCAGTGGCTGAATTTTCCAGAAGTAGATTGCCAGACCTTTCTTCCCAGGTGCCTCTGGATGGACTCTAACTTTTAACCTTTCAATTAGCAGTCAAGCTCATTAAGTATTTACACCTCTCAGGGACTCAGGTTAGTCCCCAGTTCTCCTCTATTCCGAAGATGCGTTCCTGTGTGGACCCAGCCCAAAATAGGGAGTCCCTGACTCTGACTCTGACTCTGACTTTAAAACTGTGGATTCCTAAAACCCCTCAGCTGCCTCTCCTAGACCACCTTAAGGGTAAAACCAGCCACCCTGATGTCTGCTCACTTTTCTGAATCCCCAAACTGGTCTCATTGCAGTAATTTCTTACTATTATTGAGCTTTTTAAGTGCTTTTCAGTTCCATTTTTTTTCTGATACAGAAACTTAAATGAAAAGCAACTGTTTGTTCTTATCATATTCTTTCTTGATTTAAAACTTTATTCGAACATCGCCTTTCTTAGTGGGGTCCTTGATATTTTGTGATGTTTATGGAAATGCCGATTACTATATCTCATCTCAAGTAATAGAGTTTTGGACCACAGGCTCTTTGCACCCTAGGGTTACTCCCATGGTTATGCTATGTTACACGGTAAGAGGGACTTTGCACATGCAGCAGTATTGTTGTTGCTCTGTGCCATCAAGTTCATCTGACACATTGTGAACCTATATGGCAGACTAGAACTGTCCCATAGGGTTTCCTAGGCTGTAATCTTTACAGGTGCAGACCACCAGATCTTTTCTCCAGTGGAGTTGCTGGTAGGTTCAAATTGCCTTTTGGTTAGCAGTTGAGCGCTTAACCATTGCACTACCAAGGATCCTTTGGGCACACTATTACAATAGCCAAAAGGGAAAACAACCCAAATGTCCATTAATAGATGAATGCAAAAACAAATTATGGCCTATACATACAATGAAATATTATTCAACCATCAAAAGAAATAAAGTTCTGATACTGAAGCCTAGATACAACGTGGATGAACTTCAAAAATACAAAGCTAAGTGAACGGAGCCGGACACAAAAGGTGACATATCGTATGAATCCATATGTATGAAATATCCGGAGGAGGTAAATCTATAGAAACAGAATACAGATTGGTGGTTAGCAGAAGCAAGGGAAAGGGGAATGGACAGTTACTGCTTAACGAGTACAAGGCTTTCTGTTGTTGTTGTTAGGTGCCCTCGAGTCACTTCCGACTCACAGCAAACCTATGTGTAACAGAACAAAACACTGCCCCATTCTGTGCCATCCTCACAATTGTTACTATGTTTGAGCCCACTGTGGAAAATTAGGTATAATAAAGACTCTGTCAGTTTGTTGTATTGTGATGGCTTGTGTGTTGCTATCATGCTGAAAGTTATGCCACAGTATTTTAAATACCAGCAGGGCTTCTCCCAGAGTAAGACAAACTAGGAAGAAAGGCCTGGTGATCTACTTCTGAAAAGTAGCCAATAAAAATCCTACGGATTACAACACAATATTGTCCAATATAGAGCTAAAAGATGATCCTCCTGGTTGGCAGGCACTCAGAATACACAGTGGCCAAATCAATCATACACAACAATGGACTCGAGCATACAAACAGTCGTGAAGATGGTACAGGACCCAATGACGTTTTGTTCTGTTTTACAAGGGAACTGCCGTGAGTCAGAGCCTAATCAAGAGTAGCTAGCAACAACAGGAAGACATTCAATGTCATACAACTAACCTATTCTTCCTCAAAATTTCCCCCTAGACGTAGAATTCATTGATGATTCTTGCCTAATCCAATCTTTCCATCTCTAGCTCTCCTTGCACACTTACCAATTAGTCCTCAGCATTTTACTATAAGTACAAGCTCTCTCTTCTCCCCATCGATTTATTTATCTATTTATTGTTGGTATGGACTTATGAGTTCCTATCTTTTCCGATGGTTTGTTCCTCATTGCTGTACTCAATGTGGAGTTCAAATTGTATCAGATTAGGCCCTTCATGCTGGCTCCTGTATCGTTGTGATATGTCCCATCATATTTTTCAACACTCCTTTACTTCTTGGAACAACCTGGTGGCATAGTGGTTAAGTTCTATAGCTGGCAACCAAAAGGATGGCTGTTCAAATTCACCATGTGCTCCTTGAAAACCCTATGGGGCAGTTCTACTCTGTCCTATAAGGTCAATATGCGTTGGAATCGACTCGACGGCAATGGGTTTGTTTTTGGATTTTTTACTTCCTGACATAATAAGATGTTGCAGGCTAATCTCAAACCTAACCTGCCCCAGCTCCAAAATCAACCATTTTTCCACAAGCTTTCTTTTTAGTGTGGAATGGAATTAGAGACCAAGATCCAGGTTTGCTCATTGCCACTGAGGTAAACTTGCTTCTTGGCACTTTCAGAGGACAGAACAGGGAAACACTGTAAAAATGGTATGGGGGCAGTGTCTGACCTCCTCTAACATCACAGGGGAGAAGGAGAATAAAGATCAATAGCCCAAGGCTGATTCTTATGCGGCAGAGATCAGATATGCTTCCTCTGTCTGCCATCTTTACCGATTCTGACACCTTACCTCCCACGACACTGTCTACTTCTCTGCTGATTTCAATACTTCATTGCAATGGCCACACAGAATTCACAGACAATAGCCATGATTATGGGGTTTATTAGGGAATTTACAGTTACAATTCAGGTTTAGGAATGCTCAGGATACAATTGTTCCAACAGGACAGCCTCTTCCCAGCCATGCTTGCAGGCAGTTCTCTCTGGCCCTCAGCCTCTTCCCTGCTAGGGCAAGTGCTACAAAGCTCTTTTAGCTCTGCTGATAAGTGTCCAGAGGCACCCTACCCCACCAACAAGCCTCCTGCTCTAGGTACTCAGCTTTCTCACTCCGTGGGCCAGGAAGCCTAAGACGCCGTCTCCTGCCATGAGATCTCTCTCTCCCTCTGTCTCCTGGTAATAGCAGCTTCTCAGCGGAGGGATCCCCGGTCTCTCTAGTCCTGCCTCTTCTTCCTTGGTGATAGGTGGGATCATCTCTCTGCTCTGAAATTGGCTCTCTTTTAAGGTAAAACTGACCAATCCCCTTGGTGGGCCACAGTTAATTTACCTTATTCACAAAGTACCACCCAATCACTTGGGTGGGAGTTACAAAACCATGGCAAGAAAGGCCACACAAAAGTGATCCATCGCACCACACTAGCATGTATGTACGCATATACATGCTCATATTTGTGAATATGAACACATATTGTTGTTGTTTTTAGGTGCTGTCAAATGGATTCCAACTCAGCAACACTACGTACAACTGAATGAAACACTACCCAGCCCTTCACCATCATACATATAGTCCAGCTTCTTGAGTTATTTGCTCAGCATACGTGTGTACATACATATATGCATCTAGCAGTGATGACTTCACATTAATACTTCCAATTTCAATCCTCCTCCCCACCACACACAGGGTTCTTTCTTGGTCTCCAATTTCTGTGTGGATTGTAGAGACCTTGACTTATTCTTCTTTGAATCAAACTCTGACAACACTGTAAGAATTCCATATATGTGTTTTTACGTTGTTAGGTGCCAACAAGGCAGTTCCTACTCTTAGCGACCCTTCTTATAACAAAACTAAACATTGCCGAGTTCTGCACCATCCTCATAATCATTGTTATGTTTTGAGCCCATTGGCCACTGTGTCAATCCGTCTCACTGAGGGTAAGCCTCTTTTTCACTGACCCTCCAATTTACCAGGGATGATGTCCTTCTCCAGGGACTGGTCCTAAGACAGGGAGCAAAGGCCCTGAGATCGGAGGGTGTCTGTTTGAGATACAGCAAAGAGACTGCTGTGGTTAGAGGAGAAGCAAGTAAAATAGAAATAGACTATACGGTCAGAGAGGTAATAGGGGGTTGAGTGTGGCACCTAGAGCCTTAGTAAGTTAGAGAACAGAGGGGCCCCCAAATCTGCAAACAAAGTAACAAGAAATGGGCCAGGGCACAGAAACAAAGCCATTCCCCAGAACAGTGGGGTAGAGTATCTAAAAAAGCCCATAAACTTCTTTAAAGTTGCCTTTCAGAAGCAGCTGGAGAAAACCAGGCCCAGGGACATGTGTAGAATATCCACCTGTGACCCCTGTG
This sequence comes from Loxodonta africana, assembly GCF_030014295.1. Taxonomy (NCBI): domain Eukaryota; kingdom Metazoa; phylum Chordata; class Mammalia; order Proboscidea; family Elephantidae; genus Loxodonta; species Loxodonta africana. Next base: position 21,334,382 of record NC_087344.1, read on the forward strand.
TGACCTCTCACCAGGGGCAGTGAGGGGCAGCAGCCCCAGCCAGGGAATCGAAGCCGGGATGCCAGGGACTTCACAGTCGTGACACCCCATAATAAGTCCTTCTACAAATAACATGGGCCTCCAGGACAGGAGCAATTTTGGAAAGTTGATGGGCCTGCACCTTAGTTAACGTATCCCAGCCTGTGGCTCTGAATAAACATGAAACTTTTCTTGCCCAAGAACTTTTGAAATTTCAGACCTGTCTTTTTTTCTGAGACGGGGTATGCCTTGCTCTAGGCCCTACTCGTCTCCGCTTGCAAGCCTCTTCAATAAAGCTTTGCTTCTGTGGAAAACTCTACGTGCCTTACTTGCTCATTCTTGACCAGCAAGAGTCAAGAACATTATTCCCATAACATTTCCAAAATGGGATCCAGACTGTTTCAGATATTTCCTATTTATGTACATATTTTGGTATATACTGGGAGATATATTGCCAGCACACGCAAAAATATCATTTGCTCAGGATTAACCAAAACCAAAAACCTGTTGCCATGTACTTTTCTGACTCATAGCGACCGTTTAAGATAGACTAGAGCTGCCCCCATTGAGTTTCCAAAACTGTGATCTTTACACAATAAGATGTCACATCTTTCTCCCATGGAGTGGCTGGTGGGTTTGAACTACCAACCTTTCAGTTACCAGCCAAGCACTTACCCACTAAACCCTCAGGGCTCCTTTGTTCAGGATTAGGCTGAGTTAAAAATCCGAGTTGATTAAGAGTCACTTTTATGTGGGTGAGTGTACTAGTGACAATCATAATGGTGGTTCAAAAATTAATGATGTTTGAGCAACTGCCTCTTCCAAAAGCACTCAGGGAAAGGTTCACTGCCCTTCAGTACCTGGATCAGCCCCTTACTGTGTCCTTCAACTCTGGAACACAACAGAGGCAGGTCATTAGGGCCAGTGGTTTCCTTTTTTGTGCTGTAGGACTGGGATGATGGGACAACAATTTGGCTAATGACGAGCTTTGGAGATAAGGTCCCCAGGGCTAGAAAAATCTGTAAATTGACTCTCTCTTTTCTGTCAACACAATCTCACCACTGCCATACCAGAAAGGAAGACAACTTCTCTCCTCCCAGGGAATGTGCCTTGTCCATAAACTCCACTCAAGACTGTCTCCTTGAGGTTGGTTGATCTGTCTTCAGTATTCACAACCTTGGAAGAAACTCAGCCCTGTGACTCTCTCTCTGGGACAATTGTGGAGATACAAAAATCCCTTGTAAGTTACAAAGGAAAGAAAGTAGGCTTTATTATTATTAATCCCATCTGGGGATAGTCTCGGGTTAGTTAAGTAGAAAGTCTAAAGCAATGGTTCTCACGATGTTGTCCCCATACCCAGCCTCCAGGGATGGCTTCATGGGCCTGTGACCCACTCTCTTGCTTTAATGCTCTGCTGTCACCATCTTGACATTTTTGAACAAGGGACCATGACATTATGCACTTGTCCCCAAAATGATGTAGCTGGTCCTGCAGTAGCCTGAGCATCACCAGGAGAGTTCTTTGAAATGTAATTTCTCGGGTGCTGAATCAGATACGGGGGATGGAGCCCAGAAATCTTTGGGTTTATTTATTTATTTATTTTTGGTTGATTTTTGTTATTTCTTCAGAAATCGGTCTTTTAAGAAGCCGTCCAGGTGTCTCTGATGCATGCTGAAAATTGAGAAACCAAAAAAAAAAAAAGCAATTGCTGTCCAGTCAGCTCCAACTCATGGCAGCTCCATGTGTGTCAGAGTAGAACTGTGCTCCACAGGGTTTTCGATGGCTGATTTTTGTGGAAGTAGATCAATAGGCCTTTTTCCCAAGGTGATTTTGGTAGACTCAAACCTCCTACATTTTGGCTAGCAGTGAGTGCTTTAACCATTTGATCCACCCAGGGACTCACCACCTAAAGTTACTGCCTTATACATCAGACAGCTCCCAACTTTTCATTAACTTCTTGGCATATTTCCAAGTTCTCAGACAGTGGATTTGCAATTGCTCCTGACTCTGCTGACCCTTTATCTCAACCTAGAATTGCAGGCACTGATTTCTTCCTCAGAGGAATCAGTACTTTCTAAAAGGTTCTAAACACTCAAGGCCCTTCTGATGCCTCCCCTTACATCCCAGGAAAGGCAGGAGGGGACTCATGGGCTGCACCATCAAATTACTGATTTTGGACTCACACCTTTAGGGCGGCATTGAGATTCAGGGTAGGAAGATTAGTCTCCCAAGTCAACTTGCTCCTTGATATGGTCAGGAGTCCTGGTGGAATTTTCAAAACACTCTTCTTTTCCTCACAATTCACAGGTGTTGCCTTGAGGATGTTCTCTCTTCTACCTTCCTCCTCCTCTTTAACCTTCCTGCCCTTTCCTATCATACCCTCTCCCCACACCACGTGCCCTTCTAGGGGAGGTATCAGGTCAGGATCTCTGGTCACATCCTGCTTATAGTAATAACCGAAAGCAAATCAGGTGCCATTGAGTTGGCTCAACTCTTAGTGACCCCACGTGTATCAGAGTAGAAGTGTTCTCCATGGGGTTGTCAGTGGCTGAGTTTTCAGAAGTGGATTGTCAGAGCTTTCTTCTGAGGTACTCTGGGTGGACTCGAACCTCCAAGCTTTCTGTTAGCAGCTCTGGTAATAGAATAGCAGTATAAAAAATATGAGCAATGGGTGTGCACTCTGTGTAGTGTGCCTAAATTTTCCTTTTCATTTGTAGTTCTGGAAGGTAGGTACTCTATCATCATTCCCATTACACAGATGAGAAACTAAAGCTCAGGCAGGCTCAAGGATTTCACCCCTGGCTTTAGACAGGATTTGGATCTAGATAGGGCTTATGATACTCCATGTATTATGGATTGAATTGTGTGCCCTCAGAATAGGAGTAGAATTCTAACCCCTATCCCTGTGAGTGTAATTCCATTTGGGGACAGTCTTTTCTTTGTTTTGTTAATGTCACCAGATCAGTGTAATGTGTTTCCTAAACCAAATCACTTCTGAGTGATATGAAGAACAGCATTAAAAACCCTTTGCTTTCAAGTGAATTCTCTCTCAGTGACTGTATAGGACAGACTAGAACTGCCCCCTAGAGTTTCCAAGGCTGTAATCTTTTTTTCACATTCAGAAATTTATACACAAATTGTTTTGTGATGTTGGTTGTAATCCCCACAATATGTCAGCACTCCCACCTTTCCCTTTGAACCCCAGGTTCTCTGTGTCCATTTGTCCAGTTTTCCTGTCCCTTCCTGCCCTCTCATCTTTGCTGTTGGACAGGTGTTGCCCATTTGTTCTCATTTACTTGACTGAATTAACAAGCATGTTCTCAATGTGTTATTGTTTGTTTTATAAGTCTGTTTAATCTTTGGCTGAATGGTGGGTTTCAGGAGTGGCTTCAAATCTGAGTTATTAAGGTGGCCTGGGGTCATACTCCTTTGCGTTCCGCCAATCTCTGTCAGAGCAGTGAGTCTGGTCTTTTCTTGTGAATTTGAGTTCTTTTTCTACATTTTTCGCCTACTCTATCCAGAATCCTCTATTATGATCCCTGTCAGAGTGGTCAGTAATGGTAGCCGTCCAAGACTGTAATCTTTACAAAAGCAAACTGCATTATCTTCTCCCATTGAGTGGCTGGTGGGTGTCAATCACCGCTGAGATTTTGGTTACTAGCCAAGCGCTTTAACCCCTGCACCACCAGGCTCCTACAAAGAGCAGCATTGACAAAGAGAAAGAAACATAAATGGGGGAAGATAGATGCCACAGTGACACCACTCAGCAACCAAGCAATGCCAGGGCTACAGAAGCTGAGAAAGGATCTTCCTCCTGAGCCAACAGAGAGAGCACCTTCCCCTACAGCAGCTGCCCTGAATGTGGACTTTTAGCCTCCTGAACTATGAGAAAGTAAACTTCTGTTCTGTAAAGGCACCCACTGGTATTCCTGTTACAGCAGCTCTAAGAAGCCAGGATATCACACTTTAGAAAATTCTACTGCAGTGTTTCTCAAGGTGTGATTACCCAGACCAGCAGCATCAGTATCACCTGGGAACTTGTTAGAAATGCAATTTCCTGGGTGCCAACATGGACCTACTAAATCAGAAACTCTTAGGTAAAACCCAGAGATCTGTGTCTTAACAATCCCTTTGGGTGATTCTGATGCACACTAAGTTTCGGAGCTACCGTGCTATAGTAATGTGCTGTCTTTATGGAGAATAACCAACTCATCAATCTCCACCTCTCTTTTGTCCACCTGGCTCATGGAGCAGGGAGGCTGGGGACTGAGAGCTCTGGGTCTCATTATCTTTTTACTCTAACTCCTTGGGCTTTATGATGGATGCTTTATATATCTGCCTTCTTAAGAATGACTGGTAGATAATGGGCCCTGTCAGGCCACCCAGTGGTCCCTTCTGGCCTCCTTCAAAAGGTCCAAGGATCAGTCTTCCAGGATCTTGCAGAAGACTGAGGGGACAGAGAAGGTACGATTCTAAACCTCGGCTGTGCTACAGATTCTGCCAGGACAAAACATTCATCCCTAGTCATTCCTGAGCTGGACTTTGATGAGATTCTACCAAGAGGAGGAGGTAAGGTCTAACCTCCACAGATGTAGTAAAATATTTCCTGATCTACAGCTCTGTGACTGAGGGACAAGGAAGAAGAAAGAGTGAGGGCGGGGTTCTAGTTCCTGAGAAGGGCATTCCTTCTGTGAAGTGTGAGGGAAGAGGAAGAGGCGAATTCTCAAAGCACCATGAAGGACCAGAGCATAAGTAAAACAAGCTAGAAAGAGTTCCTTCAATATTTTAATGCAGAAAAAATTGTAATGACAGCTTTTCTTGCGTTTTGTAATTTTCCTAATTTTCTTCGTTTCCATTCATGTTTCTAGAGTAGTTAGTGACTGTTGATGAAACAGATAACAACATATATGTCAGGAAACTGAGGAAAAAAAGGAACATTCTAATCCAAGCTCAACATTTTCTCTCCCATAAAGACTACTACAACTATGTTGGTGGTGTTGGGTGTCATCCAGTCAGTTTCCAACTCATAGCGACCCTATGTGACAGAGTAGAACGGCCCTGTGGGGTTTTCTTGGCTGTAATCTTTACAGAAGCAGGTCATTTTGACTTTCTCCAATAGAGCCACAGAGCAGGTTCGAATTACCAACCTTTCATTTAGCAGACAAGCACTTATCCATTGCACCACTAGGGCTCTTTACATCAGCCATACTGCAGTTAATAGAAATATAACCACAACAGTAATAGCTAATAATTCTATTCACTATATCCCAAGGGCTGAAATCTTTTCTTCTTTAATGCACACAGCATTTTATCCATTTGTAGGACACAGGTGAACTTAAAGTTCTGCGTCACTGGCTTCATAAACCCTCTTGAGGATGTGCCTGTCAATTGGCCTAAATGTTACTATTGCCTAGTCAAACAACTCTCTTACTCAGCCAGAGGACAAAGGAAAAAAATGCTGGCTCCACACCTCTGGCCTCTCAAGACTCCATATATTCCATCCTCCTTCCACTTCTGTTGTGACAATGTGTCCTTCCAAAGCTCACATCCTGAGATGAATAGTTTTGTTTTGATTAAAGCAGAAAACAAGTCATTTTCAATAATTAGGTGCATACCAGCTCTTAGAATAGTATTTGCTTGCAGATTTCTTGACTCAACCATGATATGGAGCTTCAGTGTTAAGAGGTGGGAATTGCTGAGGGTCCATCACCCCCTAGGTACTAATGGCAGAGGCCAGATGGTAGAAGAACCTGAATGACAAAGTGAAGACTCCAAGTTTTATTTTAGCACGACACCATTGAGGTGCTCCACATGAGTGTGCTAGGCCCTCAGAAGCTCCTTTGGGAAGATCACTCTGCAAAAATGCACAGGACCAGTGCATTCAGGCTTGTCGGGAGTTGGGGATGATTACAAAATCATCACCGCAAGGACTAGTTCTAGAAGGTAGCTGCCAAGAAAATATATTCAAAAGAAATATACTGTAAAATGACTCTGAATTTCTAGACTCAGTCCACACATATGGCCCTAAGCTTCTTAGCAGCCAAAGAACTGATAAAAACATGTAATTACAGGAAAAAATGAACCTGTTATTCAGAAGAAAAGTACAGCAATCCTTTTTTGTAATGTCCAGACAGGAATTTCCTCTGTGTCCGATATTTCTACAATAAACAAAACACAGCTTCATTTGGCCTTTTCTTATAATGTCCCTCAGTGTAAGCTGATAACAAATGAAAAATCACGGTTGTACAAAAGCGGTTCTAGTGGCTGAAACAATTCTTTCTAAATTAACAAGCTTCAATGGTGAGGTTTGATCTAATTGTAAAATACAGAATATTTGAAGGAGTGGGTTTATGATGTTATTGTTCACAAGAAGACAGCAGAGAATCTCAGGTGATAATTTCCAGCAACACTTGAGGTTTGAAATTATGAGCAAACTCAGATACTCTCAAGCTAACTACACAGTTAATACTCTTTGAGAAAATGAAGTCATCTAACGAGTTTTGAGACTCACTGGGTAATGCAAAGGGATCCTTGGTGGCTCTCAGCTGCTATCCAAAAGATTGGTTTTTAACCAAAAGATGAGTGGTTCGAACCCACCAGCCACTCCATGGGAGAAGGATGTGGCAGTCTGCTTCCATAAAGATCACAGTCTTGGAAACCCTATGAGGCAGTTCTACTCTGGCCTATAGGTTGCTATGAACTAGAATCAACTCGACACCAAAGGGTTGGGTTATGTGGTGCAAACAGTATAAACAAAAGTTTGGTGGTTCAAGTTCACCCAGAGATGCTTCAGAAGAAAGGCCTGGTGATCTAATTCCAAACAATCATACATTGAAAACCCTGTGGAGCACAGTTCTACTCTGACAAACATGCGATGGCCGTGAGTTCGAATCTGCTCGACAGTTTTTTTTTTTTTCTGAACCAGGTGTGATGGTGTATTATGAGACTATTAGAATTAAATCCTAGATGTAGAAATGCTGTGCAGGATTGATAGTTCCTAAAACATAAAACAGCACCTGTTTCCATTTTTCTACCACTAGAGAAATATATGATACATGGAAGCTGCTCAAAAAAATATTTGGCAAAGGAAGGAATCAGTAGAAGAAACTGAGGGAAAGAATTATTTCAATATTACTAGAATTTAAGGCATAAAAAATTTCATTCCATTTGCCTGTTTCATTTTGTTTCAGACTCAACAACAACATGAAATCAGAAAACCACACAGGTGTCTAAGGATTCCTCCTTCTGGGCCTCTCTGAAGATCCGGAAGTGCAGCCCTTACTCTTTGGACTCTTCCTGTCCATGTACCTGGTCACTGTGCTTGGGAACCTGCTCATCATCCTGGCTGTCATCTCTGACTCCCACCTGCACACCCCCATGTACTTCTTCCTCTCCAACTTGTCCTTTGTTGACATCTGTTTCACCTCCACTACAGTCCCCAAGATGCTGCTAAATATCCGGACAGAGAACAGAGCCATCAGTTACACAGGCTGCCTTACTCAGGTCTATTTTTTCATGGTTTTTATACGTATGGAAAATTTACTCCTGACTGTGATGGCCTATGACCGGTTTGTGGCCATCTGCCACCCTCTGTATTACACAGTCATCATGAGCCCCCACCTCTGTGGCCTACTGATTCTACTCTCCTTCTTCATTAGCATCATGAACGCCCTGCTCCAGAGTCTGATGGTGTTTCATCTGTCCTTCTGCACAGACCTAGAAATCTCTCACTTCTTTTGTGAACTTGCTCAGATCCTCAAGCTGGCCTGTTCTGATACCTTCATCAATAACACCCACGTGTATTTAGTAACTAGCCTGTTGGGTGTGGGTTCTCTCTTTGGGATCATATTCTCTTACTTTCGTATCGTCTCCTCCATCCTAAGAATCCCATCGACCGGTGGCAAGTATAAGACTTTTTCCACCTGTGGGTCTCACCTATCTGTTGTTTCCTTGTTGTACGGGACCTGTATGGGGGTCTACCTTAGCTCTGCAGCTACTCTGTCCTCTAGGAGGAGAGCAGTGGCCTCTGTCATGTACACTGTGATCACTCCCATGATGAACCCCCTTATCTACAGCTTGAGGAATAGGGACATGAAAGGGGCCTTGAGAAAACTTATCTCTGTGATACCTTCCTGTTTTTGAGTTGTCATTCACCTTGGATGTGGACTTCTAGAACAAGTGTCAAAAGAATTGAAATACTGAGTATGCCAGAGACTCTGATGCTTCTATAATTCCGTTCTTCCAGCAAACTAGTTAATACAAGGGCTGTCATGTCAAATAGCTTTGTGTTGAATCCTGTTTTTTTATGTCTTACTAAAACCAAAACCAAACCTGTTCCTACAAAGTTGATTCCGACTCACGGGACCTCCATGTGTTAGAGAAAAAAACTGTTCCATGCGGTTTGCTTGGCTGCAATCTTTATGGAAGCAGATCACCAGGCCTTTCTCCTGTGGTGCTGCTAGATGTGTTTGAACTGCCAATGTTTAAGTTAGTAGCTGAGCACAAATTGTTTGCACTACCCATATATCAAGCAATTTAACTCTCTGAGTTCAGTTTCCACATCTATAAAAGAAGCAGAGTGGTATTGCATGCTTAATGGTGATTTGGGAACGTTAACTGAGATAATTCAATATATTATATGGTAAAATATGTGAAAGCTAGAAACTATTTGAGGTGTCAGAAAAGGAAAACTCAAGTATTTTCCACATATAGAGAGCAATAAGAAAAGTGGTAAGCTGCACCCTGCCAAAGGTGGAAAACTTGTGAGAGGAAAAACAAGGCAGCCCCATCAAGTTCCAGTTCTTACAGGTTTCACTGTATATATGCAGCAATGAGTCTGTATTAAAATCAAAAAAACCAAACCCACTTTCCTCGAGTGGGTTCCGACTCATAGCGAACCTATAGGACAGAGTAGAAATACCTCACACAGTTGCCATTGAGCACCAGGTGGATTCGAACTGCCAACCTCTTGGTTAGCAGCCATAGCACTTAATCACTATGCCACCAGGGTTTCCTCGTATGTATTAAGGCCTTGTAAAATTAAATAGGCAGAAAGGAGATAAGGCAGAGCTCTCTATACTTTTTCCTCAATTTTTCTGTAAGCCTAATACTGCTTTAAAAACAAATACTTTTCATTAATTTTTAGAAAGTAAATGAATAATTATCAGCTCTGCAATCCTCAGGTTACTGAACCGTCAGTGGACGCTCAGCTGCTTCCACATTAATATATTGATTAAATCAACCCTCACTTTACCCTCTCCCCTTTGAATTATGCTCGTTTTCCTCTTTAACTTTGTCCTCATTTCTGCTGGAATGTATACAAGGACATTTATTTGAAGGAAACCATTTGGGATTTCTTATTAACCCACCAAGCCCCGTTGCTGTTGAGTCAATTCTGACTCATAGTGATCCTGTAGGACAGAGGAGAACTGCCCCATAGGGTTTCCAAGGAGCGGCTGGTGGATTTGGTTAGCAGCCATGGCTCTTAACCACTGCACCACGAGGGGTCCTTTAACCCACAACATTAATACATAAGTGCACTTCTTACTATCCAAATACGTCGAGCATCTCTTTTCACCCTTTTCCTACTGATCTCTGGCATAGTTGCCTTGTGATCAGAGAATATAGTTTGCATGATTTTAATTCTTTGAAATTTTTTGAGAATTGCCTTATGCTGTATATGTGGTCAAAGATGGTAAATGTTCTGTTTGTGCTGGAAAATAAAAGTGTATCCTATGATTATGGGGTGCGTTGTTCTATATATCTCCAATAGGTCACGTTTGTTTATGGTTCTTGTTATCTGCCATCATATAAGCCACGGACTAATGGCACCTCATGCACAAGAGAAGAAAATACCTCCCATGCCTACGACGGATTACAGATGGGACCATTGGATCCATATTGTTTTCACCGGCTGATTTCCTGCAAGTTTGTTAATCATCTTCCAATCTTGTTTCTTTTTACTGATTTTTGATCTGTTTATTGTATCAATTGTGGAGCAATATGCGTGAAAATCACTCAAATGATTTTCAATCTGTCTGCGGAAACCCTGGTGGTAGAGTGGTTGAGTTCGGCTGCTAATCAAAAGGGCGGCAGTTCAAACCCAGCAAGCGCTCCTTGGAAACCCTATGGGGGCAGTTCTACTCTGTCCCAAACAGTTGCTATGAGTCAGAATTGGGTTCGTTTTTTGGATTTTTTTTTTTAATCTTCGTTTCTCCTTGAAGTTCTATCAATGTACAATTAAACCAAACCCGTTGCCACTAAGTCAATTCTGACTCATAGCGACCCTCTAGGACAGAGTAGGACTGCCCCATAGTGTTTCCAAGGAGCGGCTGGTGGATTCAAACTGCCAACCTTTTGTTAGCAGCCGTAACAATTAACCACTACACCACCAGGGCCCCAATGTACCATTCAGTGAGTGAAAATTCAGAATTGTTACATCTTCCTGGTGTGTTGAATCTTTTATCTTAATGAGGTCACATTTGGTATCTCTGGGTATGTTTTGCATTAAAGTCTACTTCACCTGATAAAAACAAACAAACCCGTTGCCTTTCAGTGGATTCTTCATAGCGACCCTAGAGGACACTGTACAACTTCCTCATAGTTTCCAAGGAGCGCCTGGTGGATATGAACTGCCGATGTTTCCATTAGTAGCCGTAGCTCTTAACCACTATGCCACCAGGGTTTCCCATCTGATACTAGTATACTGTAATTCAACCACCTTTTCATGGACCCTCTAGGTGACGGAAAATATGGCTGCAATCCATGCAGTGGCTAGATTGCCCTTAAAACAACCAGGTGCCTTCAAGTCAACTCTGACTCATGGTTACCCCATATGTGTCACAGTGGAATTGTGCTCCATAGTGTTTTCAGTGGCTGATTTTTCCAGAAGTAGATTGCCAAACCTTCTTCCCAGGTCCCTCTGGATGGACTCTAACTTTCAACCTTTCAATTAGCGGTCAAGCTCATTAAGCATTTACACCTCTCAGGGACTCAGGTTAGTCCCCAGTTCTCCTCTATTCCGAAGATGCATTCCTTTTGGGGCCCAGCCCAAAACAGGGAGTCCCTGACTCTGACTCTGACTCTGACTCTGACTCTGACTTTGAACCTGTGGATTCCTAAAACCCCTCAGCTGCCTCTCCTAGACCACCTCAAGGGTAAAACCAGCCACCCTGATATCTGCTCACTTTTCTGAGTCCCCATCCTGGACTCATTGCAATAATTTCTTACTATCATTGAGTTTTTTTGGTGCTTTTCAGTTCCATTTTTTTCTGATACAGAAATCTTAAATGAAAAGAAACTGTTCCTGCTTATCATATTCTTTCTTGATTTAAAAGTTTATTCTAACATTGTCTCTTTTAGTGGGGTCCTTGATATTTTGTGATGTTTATGGAAATGCCGATTGCTGTATTTCACTTCAAGTAATAGACTTTTGGACCCCAAGATCTTTGCACCCTAGTGTTACTCCCATGGTTATGTTATGTTACACGGTAAGAGGGACTTTGCCCATGCAGCAGTATTGTTGTTGCTGTGTGCCATCAAGTCCATTCTGACACATGGTAAACCTATATGGCAGACTACAACGGCCCCATAGGGTTTCCTAGGCTGTAATCTTTACATGTGCATACCACCAGATCTCTTCTCCCATGGAGCTGCTGGTAGGTTCAAACTGCCTTTTGGTTAGCAGTCGGGCGCTTAACCACTGCACCACCAAGGATCTTTGGCAACATTATTACAATAGCCAAAAGAGAACAACAACCCAAATGGCCATCAAAGGATGAATGGATAAACAAATTATGACATATACATACAATGAAATATTATTCAACCATCAAGAGAAATAAAGTTCTGATACTGAAGCCTAGATACACCGTGGATGAACTTCAGAAATACAATGCTAAGTGAACAGAGCCAGACACAAAAGGTGACATATTGTATGTTTCCATATATATGAAATATCCGGAGCAGGTAAACCCATAGAAACAGAATACAGATTGGTGGTTAGCAGAACCAACGGAAAGGGGGGAATGGACCATTATTGCTTAACGAGTACAAGGCTTTCTGTTGTTGTTGTTAGGTGTCCTCGAGTCAGTTCTGACTCACAGCAAACCTATATGTAACAGAACAAAACACTGCCCAATTCTGTGCCATCCTCACAATTGTTGCTACGTTTGAGCCCATTGTTGAAAAATAGGTATAATAAAGACTCTGTCAGTTTGTTGTATTGTGATGGCTTGTGTGTTGCTATCATGCTGAAAATTATGCCACCAGTATTTCAAATACTAGCAGGGCTTCTCCCAGAGTAAGACAAACTAGGAAGAAAGGCCCGGTGATCTACTTCTGAAAGTAGCCAATAAAAATCCTACGGATTACAGCACAATATTGTCCAATATAGAGCTGAAAGATGATCCTCCTGGTTGGCAGGCACTCAAAATACACAGTGGCCAAATCAATCATACACATCAATGGACTCGAGCATACAAACAGTCGTGAAGATGGTGCAGGACCCAATGATGTTTTGTTCTGTTTTACAAGGGAACTGCCGTGAGTCAGAGCCTACTCAACAGTAGCTAGCTCAGCAAGAAGACACTTAAGGTCATACGACTGTTCTACTCCTCATCAAAATTTCCCCCTAGACGTAGAATTCATTGATGATTCTTGCCTAATCCATCTTTCCATCTCTAGCACTCCTTGCATACTTACCAATTGGTACTCAGCATTTTACTGTAAGTACGAGCTCTCTCTTCTCCCCATCGAATTATTTATCTATTTATTGTTGGTATGGACTCATGAGTTCCTATCTTTTCCAATGGTCTGCTCCTCATTGCTGTACTCAATGTGGCGTTCAAATTGAATCAAATTTGGCCCTTCATGCTGGCTCCTGTATCCTTGTGACATGCCCCATCATATTTTCGATCGCTTCTTTAATTCTTTACGCCCTGGAAAACCCTGGTGGCATAGTGGTTAAGTCCTATAGCTGCTAACCAAAAGGTTGGCAGTTCAGATTCACCAGGTGCTCCTTGGAAACCCTATGGGGCAGTTCTACGCTGTCCTATAAGGTCAATATGAGTCGGAATCCACGCCACAGCAATGTGTTTGTTTTTTGGATTTTTTACTTCCTGTCATAACAAGATGTTGCAGGCTAATCTCGAACCTAACCTGCCCCAGCTCTGAAATCAACCATTTTTCTACAACCTTTCTTTTTAGCGTGGAATGGAATTAGACACCAAGATCTAGGTTTGCTCATTGCCACTGAGGTAAACTTGCTTCTTGGCACTTTCAGAGGACAGAACAGGGAAACAGTGTAAAAATGGTATGGGGGTGGTATCTAACCTCCTCTACCTTCACAGGGGAGTAGGAGAATCAAGATCAATAGCCCAAGGCTGATTCTTATTAGGCAGAGGTCAGATGTGCTTCCTCTGTCCCCCTTCTTTACCGATTCACACCAACTGTCCCTCCCACGGCACTGTTGACTTCTCTGCTGGTTGCAACAATTCATTGCAATGGCCATACAGAACTCACAGACAATACCCATAATTATGGGGTTTATTAGGGAATTTACAGTTACAATTCAGGTTTAGAAATGCTCAGGATACAATTGTTCCAACAGGACAGCCTCTTCCCAGCCATGCTTGCAGGCAGTTCTCTCTGGCCCTCAGTCTCGTCCCTGCTGGGGCAAGTGCTACAAAGCACTTTTAGCTCTGCTAATAAGTGCCCTGAGGCACCCTACCCCACCAACAAGCCTCCTGCTCTAGGTACTCAGGTTTCTCACTCCGTGGGCCAGGAAGCCTAACATGCCCTCTCCTGCCATGAATCTCTCTGTCTCTCTGTGTCTCCTGGTAACAGTAGCATCTCAGCGCAGGGATCCCGGGTCTCCCTATTCCTGGTTGTTCTTCCTTGGTGGTGGTGGGATCCTCTCTCTGCTCTGGAATTGGCTCTCTTTTAAGGTAAAACTGACAAATCCCCTTGGTAAAAAAAAAAAATGGGCCACAATTAATTACCTTATTTGCACTGTCCCACCCAATCACTTCGATGGGAGTTACAAGTGCATGGCAAGAAAGGCCACACAAAAGCAATCCATCGCACCACACCAGCATGTATGTACACATATACATGCACATATTTGTGAACATGAACACATGTTGTTGTTTTTAGGTGCTGTTGAATGGATTCCGACTCATAGCAACTTTACGTACAACTGAATGAAACACTACCTAGCCCTTCACCATCATACGTATAGTCCAGCTTCTCGAATTATTTGCTCAGCATACGTGTGTACATACATATATGCATTTAGCAGTGATGACTTCACATTAATACTTCCAATTTCAATCCTCCTCCTCACCACACACAGGGTTCTTTCTTGGTCTCCAATTTCTGTGTGGATTGTAGAGACCTTGACTTATTCTTCTTTAAATCAAACTCTGACACACCGTACGAATTCCATATATGTGTTTTCATGTTGTTAGGTGCCAACAAGTCAGTTCCTACTCTTAGCGACCCTTCTTATAACAAAACTAAGCATTGCCGAGTTCTGCACCATCCTCATAATCATTGTTACGCTTTCAGCCCACTGGCCACTGTGTCAATCCATCTCATTGAGGGTATTGCTCTTTTTCACTGACCCTTTAATTTACCAGGGATGATGTCCTTCTCCAGGGACTGGTCCTAAGACAGGGAGCAAAGGCCCTGACATCGGAAGGTATCCATTTGACAAACACCGATGAGACTGCTGTGGTTAGAGGGGCAGCAAGTAAAAGAGAAATAGACTATACCGTCAGAGAGGTAATAGGGGGTTGAGCCTGGAACCTAGAGACTTAGTAAGACAGAGAACAGAGGGGTCCCCAAATCTGCAAACAAAGTAACAAGAAATGGGCCAGGGCACAGAAACAAAGCCATTCCCCAGAACAGTGGGGCAGAGTATCTAAAAATAGCCCACAAACATCTTTAAAGTTGCCTTTCAGAAGCAGCTAGAGAAAACCAGGCCCAGGGACATGTGTAAAATATCCACCTGTGACCCCCTTGTGACCTCCCACCAGCGGCAGTGAGGGTCAGCAACCCAGCCAGGGAATCGAACCCAGGAAGCGAGAGACTGCACAGTTGTGACACCCCATAATAAGTCCTGCTACGAATACCAGAGGCCTCCAGGACAGGAGCCATCTAGGAAAGCTGATGGGCTTGCACCTTAGTTAACATATCCCAGCCTGTGCCTATGAATAAATATGAATCTTTTCCTACCCAAGATCTTTTAAAATCTCAGGCCAGTCTTGGGGGTATGCCTTGCTCTAGGCCCTCCTCGCCTCCGCTTGCAAGCCTCTTGGATAAAGCTTTGCTTGTGTGGAAAACTCTACGGGCCTTACTTGCTCATTCTTGACCAGTGAGAGGTAAGAATATTATTCTTGCAAAATGGGAAACAGAGAGTGTTTCAAATATTTCCTATTTAGGTACAAATTTTGATATATATTAGGAAATATATTGCCAACACGCACAAAAATATCCTCTGCTCAGGATTAACCAAAGAACCAGTTGTCATCGAGCTGACGCTGACTCATGGCAACCCCATGTGTGTCAGAGAAGAACTATGCTCCATAGGGTTTTCAGTGCTGATTTTTTGGGAGTAGATCACCAAGCCTTTCTTCTGAGGCACCTCTGGGTGAACGTGAACCTCCAACCTTTTGGTTAGCAGCTGGGCATGTTAACCATTTGCACCACCCAGGGACCCCTTGCTCAGGATTAACCAAAACCAAAAACCTGTTGCCATGTACTTGATTCCAACTCATAGCAACCGTAATACAGACTAGAACTGCCCCCATTGGGTTTCCAAAGCTGTGATCTTTACAGAATAAGACTGTCACATCTTTCTCCCATGGAGTGGCTGGTGGGTTTGAACTACCAACCTTTCAGTTACTAGCCAAGCACTTACCCACTAAGCCCTCAGGGCTCCTTTGTTCATGATTAGGCTGAGTTAAAATTCTGAGTTGATTAAAAGTCACTTTTCTGTTGGTGAATGTATTGGTCACAAGGATGGTTCAAAAATTAATGATGTTTGAGCAACTGCCTCCTGCAAAAGCACTTGGTGAAAGGTTCACTGCTCTTCAGCATCTGGATGAGACCCTTGCTGTGACCTTCAACTCTGGAACACAACAGAGGCAGGTCATTAGGGCCAGTGGTTTCCTTTTTTGTGCTGTAGGACTGGGAAGATGGGACAACAATTTGGCTAATGACGAGCTTTGGAGATAAGGCCCCCAGGGCCAGAAAAATCTGTAAATTGACCCTCTCTTTTCTGTCAACACCATCTCACCACTGCCACACCAGAAAGGAAGACCGCTTCTCTCCTCCCAGGGAATGTGCCTTGTCCATAATCTCCACTCATGACTGTCTCCTTGAAGTTGGTTGATCTGTCTTCGTATTCACAACCTTGGAAGAAACTCAGCCTGTGATCCTCTCTGGGACAATTGTGGAGATACAGAAATCCCTTGTAAGTTACAAAGGAAAGAGAAGGATTTATTATTATTAATCCCATCTGGGAGTAGTCTTGGGTTAGTTAACTACGAAGTCTAAAGCAGTGGTTCTCACAATGTTGTCCCCAAGCCCAGCATCCAGGGATGGCTTCATGGGCCTGTTACCCACTCTCTTGGTACATGCGCTGAAATTTTTGAACAAGGGACCACGACATTATGCAATGTCCCCAAAATAATATAGATGGTCCTGCGGCAGTCTGAGCATCACCTGGAGAGTTCTTTGATATGTAATTTCTTGGGGTTAACCTTAGACCTGCTGAATGAGAAACAGTGGATGGAGCCCAGAAATCTATGTTTTTTGTTGTTGTTGTTGTTGATTTTTGTTATTTCTTCAGAAATCCGTCTTTTAAGAAGCCATCCAGGTGACCCTGGTGCATGCTAAAAATTGAGAAACCAAAAAAAAAGAGTTGCTGTCCCGTCGACTCTGACCCATGGCAGCACCATGCATGTCAGAGTAGAACTGTGCTCCACACGGTTTTCAGTGGCTGATTTTTGTGGAAGTAGATCATCAGGCCTGTTTCCTACAGTTCTTTTAGGTGGACTCAAACCTCCAACCTTTTGGCTAGCAGTGAGTGCTTTAACCATTTGCATCACCCAGGGACTCACCACCTAAAGTTACTGCCTTATACATCAGATACCTCCTAATTTTTCGTTATCATCTTGGCATGTTTCCAAGTCCCCAAGCAGTGGATTTGCAATTGCTCCTGACTCTGCTGACCCCTTTCTCTCAACCTAGAATTGCAGGCACTGATTTCTTACTCAGAGGAATCAGTACTCTCTAAAAGGTTCTAAACACTCAAGGCCGTTCTGATACCTCCCCTTTCTTCCCACGAAAGGCAGGAGGGGACCCATGGGCTGCCCCGTCAAATTCCTGATTTTGGACTCACACCTTTAGGGAAGACACTGAGATTCAGGGTAAAGATTCGTCTCCCCAGTCAACTTGCTCCTTGATATGATCAAGGGTCCTAGTGGAATTTTCAAAATGGTTTTCTTTCCTCACAATTCACAGATGTTGCCTTGAGGATGTTCTCTCTTCCACCTTCTTCCTCCTCTTTAATTTTCTTGCCCTTTCCTATCATACCCTCTCCCCACACCACATGCCCTTCTGGGCAAGCAATCATGTCAGGATCTCTGCTCACATCCTGGAAATAGTAACAACCAACAGCAAACCAGCTGCCATTGAGGTGACATAACTCCTAGCAACCCCATGTTTATCAGAGTAGAACTGTTTCCACAGGGTTTTCAGTGGCTGGGTTTTCAGTGGCTGAGTTTTCAGAAGTAGACTGTCAGGCCTTTCTTCCGAGGTACCTCTGGATGGAGTCAAACCTCCAAGCTTTCTGTTAGCAGCTCTGGTAATAGCAATAGCAGTATAAATTTTATGAGCAATGGGCATGCACTCTGTGTGGAATGCTTAACTTTTTTGTTTTCATTTGTAGTTCTGGAAGGTAGGTACTCTGTCGTCATTCCCATTACGCAGATGAGAAACTAAAGCTCAGGGAAGCTCAAGGATTTCACCCCTGGCTTTAGGCAGGATTTGCATCTAGTTTGGGCTTATGATACTCCATGTATTATGGATTGAATTGTGTCCCCTCAAAATCTGAGTTAGAATTCTAACCCCTATACCTGTGAGTGTAATTCCATTTGGGGACAGTCTTTGCTTTGTTAATGTCACCATATCAGTGTAGCATGTTTCCTAAACCAAATCACTTCTGAGTGATATGAAGAACAGCATAAAATACCCTTTGCTTTCGAGTGGATTCCCGCTCAGTGACACTATAGGACAGAGTAGGACGGCCCCCTAGGGTTTCCAAGGCTGTAATCTTCTTTTTTCTCATCCAAAAATTTATGCATAAATTGTTTTGTGACATTTTTGGAATCCCCACAGTGTGTCAGCACTCCCACCTTTCCCTTTCCACCTCAGGCTCTCCGTGTCCGTTCGTCTAG
Source organism: Loxodonta africana (assembly GCF_030014295.1). Classification (NCBI taxonomy): domain Eukaryota; kingdom Metazoa; phylum Chordata; class Mammalia; order Proboscidea; family Elephantidae; genus Loxodonta; species Loxodonta africana. The sequence goes on from NC_087344.1 coordinate 21,352,864, forward strand.
TTTTCCTGTCCCTTCATGCCCTCTCATCTTTGCTCTTGGACAGGTGTTGGCCATTTGTTCTCATATACTTGATTGAGTTAAGAAGCATATTCCCAAGTGTGTTGTTGTTTGTTTTATAGGACTGTCTACTCATTGCCTGAATGGTGGACTTCAGGAGTGGCTTCAGATCTGTGTTAGCAAGGTGTCCTGGGGTCATACTCTCAGGGGTTCCTCCAATCTCTGTCAGACCATTAAGTCTGATCTTTTTGTGTGAATTTGAGTTTTGTTCTACATTTTTCTCCGACTCTGTCCAGAATCCTCTATTATGATCCCTGTCAGAGTGGTCAGTGCTGGTAGCTGTCCAAGGCTGTCATCTTTACACAAGCAAACTGCCATATCTTCTCCTATTGGGTGGCTGGTGGGTGTGAATCACTGCTGATCTTTTGGCTAGTAGCCAAGTACCTTAATGCCTGCACCACCAGGCTCCTACAAAGAGCAGCATCAACAAAGAGAAAGAAACATAAATGGGGGAAGATAGATGCCACAGTGAGACCACCCAGGAACCAAGCAATGCCAGAGCTACAAAAGCTGAGAAAGGATCTTCCCTCGGACCAACAAAAAAGCTACTTCCCCTAGAGCTACTGCCCTGAATGTGGACTTCTAGCCTCCTGAACTGTGAGAAAGTGAACCTGTGTTCTTTGAATTCACCCACTTGTTCTATTTCTGTTACAGCAGCTCTAAGAAAACAGGATATCACACTTTAGAAATTTCTATAGCAGTGTTTCTTAACGTGTGATTACCCAGACCAGCAGCATCAGTATCACCTGGGAACTTGTTAGAAATGCAATTTCTTGGGCCCCACCTGGACCTACTAAATCAGAAACTCCTAGGTAGAACCCAGAGATCTGTGTCTTAACAATCCCTTTGGGTGATTCTGATGCGCACTAAGGTTCGGAGCTACCGTGCTATAGTAATGTGCTGTCTTTATGGAGAATAACCAACTCATGGATCTCTGCCTCTCTTTTGCCCACCTGGCTCATGGAGAAGGGCGGCTGGGGACTGAGCGCTTTGGCCCTCATTACATTTTTACGCCAACACCTTGGGCTTCATGATGGATGGTTCATATATCTGCCCTGTTAAGAATGACTGGTAGAAAATGGGCCCTGTCAGGCCACCCAGTGTCTCTTTCTGGCCTCCTTCAAGAGGTCCAAGGTTCACTCTTCCAGGATCCTGCAGGAGACTGAGGTCGACAGAGAAGGTACAATGCTAAGCCTTGGCCATAGTACAAATTCTGCCAGGAGACAACATTTAACCTTAGTCATTCTGGACCTGGATTTTGATGAGATTCTTCCAAGCGGGAGAAGAGGTAGGGTCTAAGTGTCCATGGATACAGTAAAATATTTCCTGATCTAAAACCCCCTGACTGAGGGACAAGGAAGAGGAAAGAGTGAGGACGGGGTTCCAGTTCCTGAGAAGGGCATTCCCATCTGTGAAGTGTGAGCGAAGACAAACAGGTGATTTCTCAAAGCACCATGAAGGACCGGAGCATAAGTAAAGCAACCCAGAAAGACTTCCTTCAATATTTTAATGCAGAAAAATTGTAATGACAACTTTTCTTGCATTTTCTGATTTTCCCAATTTTTCTCCTTTCCATTCATGTTTCTAGAGTAGTCAGTGACTGTTGATGAAACAGGTAACAACATATAAATCAGGAAATTGAGGAAAACAAGGAACATTCTAAGCCAAGCTCAACATTTTCTCCTCCATAAAGGCTATTACAATTATGTTGGTGTTGTTGGGTGTCATTGAGTCGGTTTTCAACTCATAGGGAACCCATGTGACAGAGTAGAACTGCCCTATGCTGTGCTCTTGACTGTAATCTTTACAGAAGCAAATCACTTTGTCTTTCTCTCATAGAGCCACAGACTGGGTTCAAATTACCAACATTTCAGTTAGCAGCCAAGCACTTAACCATTGTGACAGCAGGGCTCCTTACAACAGCTGAACTCCTATTAAGAGAAATATAACAACAACAGTAACAGCTAATAATTCGATTCACTATATCCCAACCACTGAGACGTTTTCTTGTTTAATGCACACAGCGTTTTATTCATTTGAAGGACACAGGTGAACTTAATGTTCTACATCACTGGCATCATAAACCCTCTTGAGGATGTGCCTGTCAAGTGGCCTAAATGTTACCACTGGCTAGTCAAACAACTCTCTTACTCAGCCAGAGGACAAAGGAAAAAAATGTTGGTTCCACACCTCTGACCTCTCAAGACTTCATGTATTCCCCCCTCCTTCCACTTCTGTTGTGAAAATGTGCCCTTCCAAAGCTCATATCCTGAGATGAATAGTTTTGTTTTGATTAAAGCAGTAAGCAAGACATTTTCAATAATTAGGTGCATACCAGCTCTTAGAATCATTTTTGCTTGCAGATTTCTTGACTCAACCACAATATGGAGCTTCGGTGTTATGAGGTGCTAATTCCTGAGGATCCATCACCCCCTAGATACTAATGGTAGAGGCCAGATGGTAGAAGAACCTGAATGACAAAGTGAAGACTCCAAGTTTTATTTCAGTAGGACATCATCGAGGTGCTCCGTAGGAATGTGCTGGGCCCTCAGAAGCTCCTTTGGGAAGATCACTCTGCAAAAATGCACAGGACCAGTGCATTCAGGCTTGCGGGGAGTGGGGAATGATTACAAAATCATTGCCACAAGGACATGTTCTAGATGGTAGCTGCCAAGAAAACATATTCAAAAGAAATATACTGTAAAATGACTCTGAATTTCTAGACTCAGTCCACACATATGGCCCTAAGCTTCTTAGCAGCCAAAGAAATGATAAAAACATGTAATTACAAGAGAAAATAAACCTGTTATTCAGAAAAAAAAGCACAGCAGTCCTTTTTTTGTAATGTCCAGACAGGAATTTCCTCTGTGCCTGATATTCCTACAGTAAACACAATGGAGATTCATTTGGCCTTTTCCTATAACGTCCTCACTGTAGGCTAATAACAAATGAAAAATCACAATTCTACTGACTGAAACAATTTTTTCTAAATAGACAGGCTTCAATGGTGAGGTTTGATCTAACTGTAAAATACAGAATATTTGAAGGACCTGGTTTATGATGTTATTGTTCACAAGGAGGCAGCAGAGAATCTGGGAGTATAATTTCCAGATTTCAAAGTATGAGCAAATTCAGATACTCTCAAGTTTTAACTGCACACGTAAAACTCTTTGAGAAAATGAAGTAATCTAACCAGTTTTGAGAGTCAGTGGGTGTTGCAAAGGGATACCTGGTGGCTCGGTGATTAAGAGCTCAGCTGTTAACCAAAAGATTGGCTGTTAACCAAAAGATGGGCAGTTCAAACCCACCAGCCCCTCCATGGGAGAAAGATGTGACAGCCTGCTTCTGTAAAGATCACAGCCTTGGAAATCCTATGAGGCAGTTCTACTCTGTCCTTCGGGTTGCTATGAGTTGGAATGAACTCAACACCAAAGGGTTGGGTTATGTGGTGCGAACAATAAACCAAAAGGTTGGAGGTTCAAATTCAAACAGAGATGCTTCAAAAGAAACGGCTGGTGTTCTACCTCCAAAAAATCGGCCATTGGAAACCTTGTGGAGCACAGTTCTACCCTAGCAAACATGGGATGTTCATGAATTTGAATCAGCTCAACAGTTTTTTTTTTTTCTGAACCAGGTGTGTTTCTATATTAAGAGACTATTTGAATTGAATCTTAGATGTAAAAATACTGTGCAGCCCTGATAGTTCCTAAAAAATAAAACAGCACATATTTCCTTTTTTGTACAATAATGCTAGAAAAATATATGATATATGGAAGCTGCTGAAAAAAATATTCGGTGAAGGAAGGAAATAAGTAGAGGAAACTGAGGGAAAGAATTATTTAAATATTACTAGAATTTAAAGCATTAAAAAATTTAATTCAATATGTCTGCTTCACTTTGCTTCAGACCCATCAACAACATGAAATCAGCAAACCACACAGCTGTCTCAGGATTCCTCCTTCTGGGCCTCTCTGAGGATCTGGAAGTACAGCCCTTACTCTTTGGACTCTTCCTGTCCATGTACCTGGTCACTGTGCTTGGGAATCTGCTCATCATCCTGGCTGTCATCTCTGACTCCCACCTCCACACCCCCATGTACTTCTTCCTCTCCAACTTGTCCTTTGTCAACATCTCTTTCACCTCCACCACAGTCCCCAAGATGCTGGTAAACATCCAGACAGAGAACAGAGCCATCAGTTACACAGGCTGCCTTACTCAGGTTTATTTTTTCTTGGTTTTTATCTGTATGGACAATTTACTCTTGACTGTGATGGCCTATGACCGGTTTGTGGCCATCTGCCACCCTCTGTATTACACGGTCATCATGAACCCCCGCCTCTGTGGCCTGCTGATTCTACTCTCCTTCTTCATTAGCATCATGAACGCCTTGCTCCAAAGTCTGATGGTGTTGCATCTCTCCTTCTGCACAGACCTGGAAATCCCTCACTTCTTTTGTGAACTTGCTCAGATCCTCAAGTTGGCCTGTTCTGATACTCTCATCAATAACATCCTCGTGTACTTAGTGACTAGCCTGTTGGGGGTGGTTCCTCTCTCTGGGATCATTTTCTCTTACATTCGAATCTTCTCCTCCATCCTAAGAATCCCATCGACTGGTGGCAGGTATAAGGCTTTTTCCACCTGTGGGTCTCACCTGTCTGTTGTTTCCTTGTTCTATGGGACCTGTGCTGGGGTCTACCTTAGCTCTGCAGCTACTCTGTCCTCTAGGAGGAGAGCAGTGGCCTCAGTCATGTACACCGTGGTCACTCCCATGATGAACCCCTTTATTTACAGCTTGAGGAACAGGGACATGAAAGGGGCCTTGAGAAAACTTATCTCTGTGATACCTTCCTGTTTTTGATTGTGTCATTTGCTTTGGATGTGGACGTCTACAACAAGTGCCAAAATAAATGAAATACTGCATATGCCAGAGACCCTGATGCTTCTATAATTCAGATTTTCCAGCAAAGTAGTTAATTCAAGAGCTGTCAAGGCAAATAGCTTTGTGTTGAATCCTGCTTTTTTATGTCTTACTAAAACCAAAACCAAGCCCGTTCCTGCCAAGTTGATTCCGACTCATGGCACCTCCATGTCTTACAGAAAAAAACTGTTCCATAGGGTTTTCTTGGCTATACTCTTTATGGAAGAGAATCACCAAGACTTTCTTCCATGTTGCTGGGAGGTGGGTTTGAACTGCCAATGTTTAGGTTAGTAGTTGAGCACAAATTGTTTGCACTACCCATGTATCAAGTAACAACTCTCTGAGTTCTGTTTCCACCTCTATAAAAAGAACAGAGTCATAGTGCATCCTTACTGGTGATATTAGGAATGTTAACCGAGATAGATCAATATATTATACAGTAAAACGTGTGGAAGCTGGAACCTGTTGAAGGTGGACACCTATAAAAGAGGGAAAACCCAAGTATTTTCCATAAGGAGAGAGCAATAGAGAAGTGGTAACCAACACCCTGTCAAAGGAGGAAAACTCATGAGACCCAGAAAAACGAGGCAACCCTGTCAATATCAAGCTCTTACAGGTTTCACTGTACATATGCAGCAATTTGTCTGTATTAAAGACTTGTAAAATTAAATAGGGAGAGAGGAGAGAGGGCAGAGCTCTCTATACTTTCTCCACAATTTTTCTGTAAGCCTAAAACTACTCTAAAAATAGTTTCTTTTAATTAATTTTTAAAAATAAATGAGTAATTATCAGCTGTGCAATCCTCAGGTTAGTGAACCTTCTTCAGTAGACACTCAGTTGCATCCACTTTAACGTATTGATTAAATCAACCCTCACTTCACCCTCTCCTCTTTGAGTTACACTCAGTTTCTTCTTTGTCCTCATTTCTGTTAGAATCTATACAGGGAAATGTATTTGAATGAAGCCATTTGGGATTTCCTATTAACCCTCCCAGCCCCGTTGCTGTTGAGTCGATTCTGATTTATAGTGATCCTGTAGGCCAGAGCAGAACTGCCCCATAGGGTTTCCAAGGAGCAGCTGGTAGATTTGAACTGCTGACCTTTTGGTCAGCAGCCATGACTCTTAACCACTGCACTGCGAGGAGTCCTGTTAACCCGCAACATTTATACATGAGTGCACTTCTTACTATGCAAATGTATGGAGCTTCTCTTTTCATCCTTTTGTTAGTGATTTCTAGCAGAGTTGCCTTGTGGTCAGAAAACATAGTTTGTATGATTTTAACTCTTTGAAATTTATTGAGACTTGCTTTACACGGTATATGTAGTCAAAGATGGTAAATGTTCTGTTTCTGCTGGAAAATAAAAGTGTATCCTATGATTATGGGGTGCATTGTTCTATATATCTCCAATAGGTCAAGTTTGTTTGCTGTTCTCGTTATCTGCCATCATATAAGCCACGGAGACATGGCACCCTGTGCACAAGAGAAGAAACCACCCCCCATCCCTAAGATGGGTTATAGATGGGTCCCTTGGATCCACACTGTTTTCACTGGCTGATTTCCTGCAAGTTTGTTAATCATCTTCAAATCTTGTTTCTTTTTACTGATTTTTGATCTGCTGCTTGCATGCACTGTGGAGCAATATGTGTTAAAATCACTTAAATGATTTTGAATCCGTCTGTGGAAACCCTGGTGGTATAGTGGTTGAGTTTGGCTGCTAACCAAAAGGACAGCAGTTCAAATCCACCAAGCACTCCTTGGAAACCATATGGGGCAGTTCTACTCTGTCCTAGAGGGTCGCTATGAGTCAGAATTGGCCTTGGTTTGGTTTTTTTTTTTTAATCTTTATTTCTCCTTGTAGTTCAATCAACGTACCATTAAATCAAACCAAACTAGTTTTCGTTAAGTCAATTCTGACTCATAGCGATCCTCTAGGACAGAGTAGAACTGCCCCATAGGGTTTCCAAGGAGAAGCTGGTGGATTCAAACTGCAGCAGTAGCACTTAAACACCACACCACCAGGGCCCCAATGTACCATTAAGTGAGTGAAAATTCAAACTTGTTACATCTTCCCGGTGTGTTGAATCTTTTGTCTTAATGAGGTTACCTTTGTTATTTCTGGGTACGTTTTTGCATTAAAGTCAACTTCATCTGATATTACCAGAAAACAACAAACAAACCCATTGCATTCAGGTGGATTCCTCACAGGGACTCTAGAGGACACAGTAGAACTTCCCCATAGTTTCCAAGGAGCCCCTGGTGGATCTGAACTGCCGATGTTTTGGTTAGTAGCCCTAGCTCTTAACCACTGCACCCCCAGGGTTTCCCATCTGATAGTAGCATACTGTAATTAGACAAGCTTTTTCTGGGCCCTCTAAGTGATGGAAAATATGGTGGCAATCCACGCAGTGACTAGATGGCTCCCAAAATAACCAGTTGCCTTCAAGTCAACCTTGACTCATATGTGTCAGAGTAGAACTGTGCTCCATAGTGTTTTCAGTGGCTGAATTTTCCAGAAGTAGATTGCCAGACCTTTCTTCCCAGGTGCCTCTGGATGGACTCTCACCTTCAACCTTTCAATTAGCAGTCAAGCTCATTAAGTATTTACACCTCTCAGGGACTCAGGTTAGTCCCTGGTTCTCCTCTATTCTGAAGACACATTGCGTTGTGGGCCCAGCCCAAAATAGGGAGTCCCTGACTCTGACTCTGACTTTAAACCTGTGGATTCCTAAAACCCCTCAGCTGCCTCGCCTAGACCACCTCAAGGGTAAAACCAACCACCCTGATGTCTGGCTCGCCTCTCTGAATCCCCATCCTGGTCTCATTGCAGTAATTTCTTACTATCATTGAGCTTTTTTAGTGCTTTTCAGTTCCATTTTTTCTGATACAGAAATCTTAAATGAAAAGCAACTGTTTGTTCTTATCATATTCTTTCTTGATTTAAAAGTTTATTCGAACATCGCCTTTCTTAGTGGGGTCCTTGATATTTTGTGATGTTTATGGAAATGCTGATTACTATATCTCACCTCAAGTAATAGAATTTTGGACCCCAAGATCTTTGCACCCTAGGGTTACACCCATGGTTATGTTATGTTACATGGTATGAGGGACTTTGCAGATGCAGCAGTATTGTTGTTCCTGTGTGCCATCAAGTTCATTCTGACACATGGTGAACCTATATGGCACACTAGAACTGTCCCATAGGGTTTCCTAGCCTGTAATCTTTATAGGTGCAGACCACCAGATCTTTTCTCCCGTGGAGTTGCTGGTAGGTTCAAATCGCGTTTTGGTTAGCAGTCGAGCGCTTAACCATTGCACCACCAAGGATCCTTTGGCAACAGTATTACAATAGCCAAAAGGGAAAACAACCCAAATGTCCATCAACAGATGAATGCATAAACAAATTATGGCCTATATATACAATGAAATATTGTTCAACCATCAAAAGAAATAAAGTTCTGATACTGAAGCCTAGATACAATGTGGATGAACTTCAAAAATACAACACTGAGTGAACGGAGCCAGACACAAAAGGTGACATATCGTATGAATCCATATATATTAAATATCCGGAGCAGGTAAATCCATAGAAAACAGAATACAGATTGGTGGTTAGCAGAAGCAAAGGAAAGGGGAATGGACAGTTATTGCTTAATGAGTACAAGGCTTTCTGTTGTTGTTGTTAGGTGTCCTCGAGTCAGTTCTGACTCACAGCAAACCTATATATAACAGAACAAAACACTGCCCAATTCTGTGCCATCCTCACAATTGTTGCTATGTTTGAGCCCATTGTTGAAAAATAGGTATAATAAAGACTCTGTCAGTTTGTTGTATTGTGGTGGCTTGTGTGTTGCTATCATGCTGAAAGTTATGCCACCAGTATTTCAAATACCAGCAGGGCTTCTCCCAGAGTAAGACAAACTAGGAAGAAAGGCCTGGTGCTCTACTTCTGAAAAGTAGCCAATAAAAATCCTAAGGATTACAACACAATATTGTCCAATATACTGCTGAAAGATGATCCTCCTGGTTGGCAGGTACTCAAAATACACAGTGGCCAAATCAATCATACACAACAATGGACTCGAGCATACAAAGGGTCCTGAAGATGGTGTAGGACCCAATGACGTTTTGTTCTGTTTTACAAGGGAACTGCCGTGAGTCAGAGCCTAATCAAGAGTAGCTAGCAACAACAGAAAGACATTTAATTTCATACAACTAACCTATTCTTCCTCAACATTTTCCCCTAGACGTAGAATTCATTGATGATTCTTGCCTAATCCAATCTTTCCATCTCTAGCACTCCTTGCATACTTAACAATTAGTCCTCAGCATTTTACTATAAGTACAAGCTCTCTCTTCTCCCCATCGATTGATTTACCTATTTATTGTTGGTATGGACTCATGAGTTCCTATCTTTTCCAATGGTTTGTTCCACATTGCTGTACTCAAAGTGGCGTTCAAATTGTATCAGATTAGGCCCTTCATGCTGGCTTCTGTATCCTTGTGATATGTCCCATCATATTTTTCATCACTCCTTTACTTCTTGGAAAAACCTGGTGGCATAGTGGTTAAGTTCTATAGCTGGCAACCAAAAGGATGGCTGTTCAAATTCGCCAGGTGCTCCTTGAAAACCCTATGGGGCAGTTCTACTCTGTCCTATAAGGTCAACATGAGTCGGAATCAACTCGACAGCAATGGGTTTGTTTTTGGATTTTTTACTTCCTGACATAATAAGATGTTGCAGGCTGATCTCAAACCTAACCTGCCCCAGCTCCAAAATCAACCATTTTTCCACAAGCTTTCTTTTTAGTGTGGAATGGAATTAGAGACCAAGATCTAGGTTTGCTCTTTGCCACTGAGGTAAACTTGCTTCTTGGCACTTTCAGAGGATAGAACAGGGAAACAGTGTAAAATGATGTGGGGGCATTGTCTGACCTCCTCTAGGTTCACAGGGGAGAAGGAGAATCAAGATCAATAGCCTAAGGCTGATTCTGATGAGGCAGAGATCAGATATGCTTCCTCTGCCTGCCATATTTACCGATTCTGACACCTTCCCTCCCACGACACTGTCTACTTCTCTGTTGGTTTCAATAATTCATTGCAATGGCCATACAGAACTCACAGACAATAGCCATGATTATGGGGTTTATTAGGGAATTTACAGTTACAATTCAGGTTTATAATGCTCAGGATACAATTCTGCCATCAGGAAAGCCTCTTCCCAGCCATGCTTGCAGGCAGTTCTCTCTGGCCCTCAGCGTCTTTCCTGCTAGGGCAAGTGCTACAAAGCTCTTTTAGCTCTGCTGATAAGTGTCCAGAGGCACCCTACCCCACCAACAGTTTTCTCACTCCGTGGGCCAGGAAACCTAATACATCGTCTCCTGCCATGAGTCTCTCTGTCTCTCTGTGTCTCCTGGTAAAAGCAGCTTCTCAGCGCAGGGATCCCGGGTCTCCCTATTCCTGGCTTTTCTGCCTTGGTGGTGGTGGGATCCTCTCTCTGCTCTGGAATTGGCTCTCTTTTAAGGTAAAACTGACCAATCCCCTTGGTGGGCCACAGTTAATTTACCTTATTTGCACAGTAGCACCCAATCACTTGAGTGGGAGTTACAAGACCATGGCAAGAAAGGCCATACAAAAGCAATCCATCGCACCACACTAGCGTGTATGTACACATATACATGCACATATTTGCAAACATGAACACATGTTGTTGTTGTTTTTAGGTGCTGTCGAATGGATTCCGACTCATAGCAACACTACATACAACTGAATGAAACACTACCCAGCCCTTCACCATCATCCATGTAGTCCAGCTTCTCGAATTATTTGCTCAGCATACGTGTGTACATACATATACGCATTTAGCAGTGATGACTTCACATTAATACTTCCAATTTCAATCCTCCTCCCCACCACACACAGGGTTCTTTCTTGGTCTCCAATTTATGTGTGGATTGTAGAGACCTTGACTTATTCTTCTTTAAATAAAGTTCTGACACACTGTAAGAATTCGATGTAAGTGTTTTTATGTTGTTAGGTGCCAACAAGTCAGTTCCTACTCTTAGCGACCCTTCTTACAACAAAACTAAACATTGCTGAGTTCTGCACCATCCTCATAATCATTGTTATGCTTTGAGCCCATTGGCCACTTTGTCAATCCATCTCATTGAGGGTATTGCTCTTTTTCCCTGACCCTCTAATTTACCAGGGATGATGTCCTTATCCTGGGACTGGTCCTAAGACAGGGAGCAAAGGACCTGAGATGGGAGGGTATCCGTTTGAGAAACACCAAGGAGACTGCTGTGGTTAGTGGAGAAGCAAGTAAAAGAGAAACAGACTATATGGTCAGGGAGGTAATAGGAGGTTGAGCCTGGAACCTAGAGACTGAGTAAGACAAAGAACAGAGGGGCCCCCAAATCTGCAAACAAAGTAACAAGAAATGGGCCAGGGCACAGAAACAAAGTCATTCCCTAGAACAGTGGGGCAGTGTATCTAATAATAGCCCACAAACTTCTTTAAAGTTGCCTTTGAGAAGCAGCTGGAGAAAACCAGGCCTGGGACATGTGTAGAATATCCACCTGTGATCCCTGTGTGACCTTCCACCAGGGGCAGTGAGGGGCAGCAGCCCCAGCAAGGGAATCGAACCCGGGATGCAAGGGACTGCACAGTCCTGTCACCCCATAATAAGTCCTGCTAGGAATACCTGAGGCCTCCTGGACAGGAGCCCTCTTGGAAAGATGATGGGCCGGCACCTTAGTTAACATATCCCTGCCTGTGCCTATGAAAAAACATGAATCTTTTCCTGCCCAAAACTTTCAAAATTTCAGGCCACTCTTTTTCTGAGATGGTGGTATGCCTTGCTCTAGGCCCTCCTCGCCACCGCTTGCAAGCCTCTTGGATAAAGCTTTGCTTGTGTGGAAAACTCTACGTGCCTTACTTGCTCATTCTTGACCAGTGAGAGGCAAGAATATTATTCTGGTAACATTTGCAAAATGGGATACAGAGAGTGTTTCAAATGTTTCCAATTTATGTACAAATTTTGGTATGTGTTGGGAAATATCTTGCCAGCACGCACAAGAATATTCTCTGCTCAGGATTAACCAGAGAAGCAGTTGTCATTGAGCTGACTCTGACTCATGGCAACCCCATGTGTGTCAGAGCAGAACTGTGCTCCATAGGGTTTTCAGTGCTGATTTTTTGGAAGTAGATCACCAAGCATTTCTTCTGAGGCACCTCTTGGTGAACGTGCACCTCCAACCTTTTGGTTAGCAGCTGGGCATGTTAACCTTTTGCACAATCCAGGGACCCCTTGCTCAGGATTAACCAAAACCAAAACCTGTTGTCATGTACTTGATTCTGACTCATAGCAACCGTAATACAGACTAGAACTGCCCCCATTGGGTTTCCAAAGCTGTGATCTTTACAGAATAAGACTGTCACATCTTTCTCCCATGGAGTGGCTGATGGGTTTGAACTACCAACCTTTCCGTAAGCAGCCAAGCACTTACACACTAAGCCCCCAGGGCTCCTTTGTTCATGATTAGGCTGAGTTAAAAATCCAGGTTGATTAAGAGTCACTTTTATGTGGGAGAGTGTATTGGTGACAATCATAATGATGGTTCAAAAATTAATGATGTTTGAGCAACTGCCTCCTGCAAAAGCACTTGGTGAAAGGTTCACTGCTCTTCTGTACCTGGATTAGCCCCTTGCTGTGACCTTCAACTCTGGAACACAACAGAGGCAGGTCATTAGGGCCAGTGGTTTCCTTTTTTGTGCTGTAGGACTGGGATGATGGGACAACAATTTGGCTAATGACGAGCTTTGGAGATAAGGCCCCCAGGGCCAGAAAAATCTGTAAATTGACCCTCTTTTTTCTGTCAACACCATCTCACCAGTGCCACACCAGAAAGGAAGACAACTTCTCTCCTCCCAGAGAATGTGCCTTGTCCATAAACTCCACTCATGACTGTCTCCTTGAAGTTGGTTAATCTGTCTTCAGTATTCACAACCTTCGAAGAAACTCAGCCTTGTGATCCTCTCTGGGACAATTGTGGAGATACAGAAATCCCTTGTAAGTTACAAGGGAAAGAGAGAAGGATTTATTATTATTAATCCCATCTGGGGGTAGCCTTGGGTTAGTTAAGCAGGAAGCCTAAAGCAGTGCTTCTCACAATGTTGTCCCCATACCCAGCATCCAGGAATGGCTTCATGGGCCTGTGACCCACTCTCTTGGTTTAAAGATCTGAAATTTTTGAACAAGGGACCACAACATTATGCAATGTCCCCAAAATAATATAGATGGTCCTGCAGCAGTCTGAGCATCACCTGGAGAGTTCTTTGATATGTAATTTCTCGGGCTTAACCTTGCCTGCTGAATCAGAAACTGGGGATGGAGCCCAGAAATCTCTGGGTTTTTTTTTTTTTTTTTTGGTTGATTTTTGTTATTTCTTCAGAAATGTGTCTTTTAAGAAGCCCTCCAGGTGACTCTGGTGCATGCTAAAAATTGAGAAACAAAAGAAATACCCTTGCTCTCCAGTCAGCTCTGACTCATGGCAGCCCCGTGCCTGTCAGAGTAGAACTGTGCTCCACAGGGTTTTCAACGGCTGATTTTTATGGAAGTAGATCATCAGGCCTGTTTCCCACGGTTCTTTTAAGTGGACTCATACCTCCAACCTTTTGGCTAGCAGAGAGTGCTTTAAGCATTTGCACCACCCAGGGACTCACCACCTAAAGTTACTGCCTTATACATCAGATACCTCCCAATTTTTCATTGTCATCTTGGCATATCTCCAAGTCCTCAAGCAGTGGATTTGCAATTGCTCCTGACTCTGCTGACCCCTTTCTCTCAACCTAGAATTACAGGGACTGATTTCTCACTCAGAGGAATCAGTAGTTTCTAAAAGGTTCTAAACACTCAAGGCCATTCTGATACCTCCCCTTACATCCCAGGAAAGGCAGGGGGGACCCGTGGGCAGCACCATCACATTACTGATTTTGGACTCACACCTTTAGGGAAGACACTGAAATTCAGGGGAAAATGAGCCTCCCCAGTCAACTTGCTCCTTGATATGATCAAGGGTCCTAGTGGAATTTTCAAAATGGTTTTCTTTCCTCACAATTCACAGGTGTTGCCTTGAGGATGTTCTCTCTTCCACCTGTCTCCTCCTCCTTATTCTTCCTGCCCTTTCCTATCATGCCTTCTTCCCATACCCCATGCCCTTCTGGGGAAGCAATCATGTCAGGATCTCTGCTCACATCCTGCTTATAGTAATAACCAAAAGCAAATCAGGTGCCATTGGGTTGACTCAAATCCTAGCGACCTCGTGTGTATCAGAGTAGAACTGTGTTCCACAGAGTTTTCAGTGGCTGAGTTTTCAGAAGTAGACTGTCAGGACTTTCTTCCAAGGTCCCTCTGGGTGGACTTTAACCTCCAACCTTTCTGTTAGCAGCTCCAGTAATAGCAATAGCAGTATAAATTGTATGAGCAATGGGCGTGCAGTCTGTGTGGTGTGCTTAACTTTTTCCTTTTCATTTGTAGTTCTGGAAGGTAGGTACTCTATCATCATTCCCATTACACAGATGAGAAACTAAAGCTCAGGCAAGCTCAAGGATTTCACCCCTGGCTTTAGACAGGATTTGGATCTAGATCGGGCTTATGATTATCCTTACATTATGGATTGAATTGTGTCCCCTCACAATATGTGTTAGAATTCTAAAGCCTATACCTGTGAGTGTAATTCCATTTGAAGACAATCTTTGTTTTGTTAATGTCACCATATGAGTGTAGTGTTTCCTAAACCAAATCACTTCTGAGTGATATGAATAACAGCATAAAAAACCCTTTGCTTTTGAGTGGATTCCCGCTCAGTGATGCTATAGAACAGAGTAGGACTGCCCCCTAGGGTTTCCAAGGCTGTAGTCTTTTTTTTTTTTTCTCATTCAAAAATTTATGCACAAATTGTTTTGTGACATTGGTGGAATCCCCACAGTGCGTCAGCACTCCCACCTTTCCCTTTCCACCTCAGGCTCTCCATGTCCATTCGTCCAGTTTTCCTGTCCCTTCCTGCCCTCTCATCTTTGCTTTTGGACAGGTGTTGCCCATTTGTTTTCATATACTTGATTGAATTAAGAAGCATGCTGCCAAGTGTGTAATTGTTTGTTTTATAGGACTGTCTACTCATTGCCTGAATGGTGGACTTCAGGAGTGGCTTCAGATCTGTGTTAGCAAAGTGTCCTGGGGTGATACTCTCAGGGGTTCCTCCAGTCTCTGTCAGACCAGTAAGTCTGATCTTTTTGTGTGAATTTGAGTTTTGTTCTACATTTTTCTCCTACTCTGTCCAGAATCCTCTATTATGATCCCTGTCAGAGTGGTCAGTGCTGGTAGCTGTCCAAGGCTGTAATCTTTACAAAAGCAAACTGCCATATCTTCTCCCATTGAGTGGCTGGTGGGTGTGAATCACTGCTGATCTTTTGGCTAGTAGCCAAGCACTTTAACCCCTGCACCACTAGGCTCCTACAAAGAGCAGCATCGACAAAGAGAAAGAAACGTAAATGGGGGAAGATAGATGCCACAGTGACATCACTCAGGAACCAAGCAATGCCAGGGCTACAGAAGATAAGAAAGGATCTTCCCCCAGAGCCAACAAAGAGAGCCACTTCCCCTAGAGCTACTGCCCTGAGTTTGGACTTCTTTCCTCCTGAACTGTGAGAAAGTAAACTTGTGTGCTTTAAATTCACCCACTTGTTTTATTCTTGTTTCAGCAGCACTAAGAAAACAGGATATCACACTTTAGAAATTTCTATAGCAGTGTTTCTTAACTTGTGATTACCCAGAACATCAGCAGCACTATCACCTGGGAACTTGTTAGAAATGCAATTTCTTGGGTCCCAACCTGGACCTACTAAATCAGAAACTCCTAGGTAGAACCCAGAGATCTGTGTCTTAACAATCCCTTTGGGTCATTCTGATGCGCACTAAGGTTCAGAGGTATTGTGCTATAGTAATGTGCTGTCTTTATGGAGAATAACCAACTCATCAATCTCCCCCTCTCTTTTGCCCACCTGGCTCATGGAGGAGGAAGGCTGGGGGCTAAGAGCTCTGGCCCTCATTATATTTTTACCCCAACTCCTTGGGCTTCATGATGGATGGTTCATATATCTGCCCTCTTAAGAATGAGTCGTAGACAATGGGCCCTGTCAGGCTCCCCAGTGGTCCTTTCTGGCCTCTTTCAAAAGGTCCAAGGATCAGTCTTCCAGGATCCTGCAGGAGACTGAGGGGACAGAGAAGGGAGGATTCTAAGCCTTGACCGCACTACAAATTCTGCCAGGAGAGAACATTTAACCTTAGTCATTCCAGAGCTGGACTTTGATGAGATTCTACCAAGAGGGAGAGGAGGTAGAGTCTAAGTCTCCATGGATCCAGTAAAATATTTCCTGATCTACACCACCCTACTTGAGGGACAAGGAGGAGGACAGAGTGAGGGTGAGGTTCTAGTTCCTGAGAAGGGCATTTCCATCTGTGAAGTGTGAAAGAAGAGGAACAGCCGATTTCTCAAAGCACCATGAAGGACCGGACCATAAGTAAAACAAGCCAGAAAGCGTTCCTTCAATATTTTAACACAGAAAAGTTTGTAATGACAACTCTTCTTGCATTTTGTGATTTTCCCAATTTTCTTCATTTCCATTCATGTTTCTGGAGTAGTTAGGGACTGTTGATGAAACAGATAGCAATATATACGTCAGGAAATTGAGGAAAAAAAGGAACATTCTAATCCAAGCTCAACATTTTCTCTCCCATAAAGACTACTACAACTATGTTAGTGGTGTTGGGTGTCATTGAGTGGGTTTTCAACTCATAGTGACCCCATTTGACAGAGTAGAACTGCCCCATGGTGTTCTCTTGGCTGTAATCTTTACAGAAGCAAATCACTTTGTCTTTCATAGAGCCACAGAATGGGTTGGAATTACCAACCTTTTAGTTAGCAGCCAAGCACTTAACCATTGCAACACCAGGGCTCCTTACAACAGCTGTACTGCTATTAATAGAAATATAACAACAACAATAACAGCTAATAATTCTATTCACTATGTCTGAAGGTCTGAGACCTTTTCTTGTTTAATGCACACAGCGTTTTATTCATTTGAAGGACACAGGTGAACTTAATGTTCTACATCACTGGCATCCTAAACCCTCTTGAGGATGTGCCTGTCAGGTGGCTCAAAAGTTACCACTGGCTAGTCAGACAACTCTCTTACTCAGCCAGAGGACAAAGGAAAAAAAGGTTGGCCGCACACCTCTGGCCTCTCAAGACTTCATGCATTCCACCCTCCTGTTCCACTTCTGTTGTGAAAATGTGCCCTCTGAAAGCTCACATCCTGAGATGAATAGTTTTTGTTTTGATTAAAGCAGAAAACAAGACCTTTTCAATAATTAGGTGCATACCATATCTTAGAATTGTTTTTGCTTGCAGATTTCTTGACTCAACCATGATATGGAGCTTCAGTCTTATGAGGTGGCAATTGCTGAGGGTCCACCACCCCCTAGGTACTAATGGCAGAGGCCAGATGGTAGAAGAACCTGAATGACAAAGTGAAGACTCCAGGTTTTATCGAGGTGCTCCACAGGAATGTACTAGGCCCTCAGAAGCTCCTTTGGGAAGATCACTCTGAAAAAATGCACAGGACCAGTGCATTCAGGCTTGTCGGGAGTTGGGGATGATTACAAAATCATCACCGCAAGGACTAGTTCTAGAAGGTAGCTGCCAAGAAAATATATTCAAAAGAAATATACTGTAAAATGACTCTGAATTTCTAGACTCAGTCCACACATATGGCCCTAAGCTTCTTAGCAGCCAAAAAAATGATAAAAACATGTAATTACAAGAGAAAATAAACCCATTATTCAGAAAAAAAGCACAGCAGTCCTTTTTTTGTAATGTCCAGACAGGAATTTCCTCTATGTTCCTGATATTCCTACACTAAACACAATGGAGATTCAGTTGGCCTGTTCCTATAACGTCCCTTACCGTAGCCTAGTAACAAGTGAAAAATGACAATCCTAGTGACTGAAACAATTCTTTCTAAATAGACGGGCTTCAATGGTGAGGTTTGATCTAATTGCAAAATACAGACTATTTGAAGGACTGGGTTTACGATGTTATTGTTCACAAGGAGGCAGCAGAGAATCTGGGATTATGATTTCCAGCAACACCTTAGATTTGAAATTATGCACTAAACTTAGATACTCTCAAGCTAACTACACAGTTAAAACTCTTTGAGAAAATGAAGTCATCTAACCAGTTTTGAGAGTCAATGGGTGGTGCAAAGGGATACCTGGTGGCTCAGTGATATAAGAGCTCAGCTGTGAACCAAAAGATTGGCTATTAACCAAAAGATGGGCAGTTCGAACCCACAGCCGCTCCATGGGAGAAAGATGTGGCAGCCTGCTTCCATAAAGATCACAGCCTTGGAAATTCTATGAGGCAGTTCTACTCTGTCCTATGGGTTGCTATGAGTTGGAACCAACTCAACACCAAAGGATTGGGTTAAGTAGTGCAAACAGTACAACCGAAGGGTTAGAGGTTCAAATTCACACAGAGGTGCTTCAGAAGAAAGGGCTGGTGACCTACGTCCAAAAAATCGGCCACTGGAAACCTTGTGGAGCACATTTCTACTCCTGCAAACATGGGATGTTCATGAGTTTGAATCAGCTCAACAGAATTTTTTTTTTCTGAACCAGTTGTGATGCTATATTAAGAGACTATTAGAATTCAATCCTAGATGTAAAAATACTGTGCAGGATTGAACAGCACATGTTTCCATCTTTGTACTATCACACTAGAAAAATATATGATATATGGAGCTGCTCAAAAAAATATTCGGTGAAGGAAGGAAATAAGTAGAGGAAACTGAGGGAAAGATTTATTTCAATATTACTAGAATTTAAGGCATAAAAAATTTCATTGAATGTCTCTGCTTCACTTTGCTTCAGACCCATCAACAACATGAAATCAGCAAACCGCACAGCTGTCTCAGGATTCCTCCTTCTGGGCCTCTCTGAGGATCCGGAAGTACAGCCCTTACTCTTTGGACTCTTCCTGTCCATGTACCTGGTCACTGTGCTTGGGAATCTGCTCATCATCCTGGCTGTCATCTCTGACTCCCACCTCCACACCCCCATGTACTTCTTCCTCTCCAACTTGTCCTTTGTCGACATCTCTTTCACCTCCACCACAGTCCCCAAGATGCTGGTAAACATCCAGACAGAGAACAAAGCCATCAGTTACACAGGCTGCCTTACTCAGGTCTATTTTTCCACGGTTTTTATATGTATGGACAATTTACTTCTGATTGTGATGGCCTATGACCGGTTTGTGGCCATCTGCCACCCTCTGTATTACACAGTCATCATGAGCCCCCGTCTCTGTGGCCTGCTGATTCTACTCTCCTTCTTCATTAGCATCATGAACGCCTTGCTCCAGAGTCTGATGGTGTTGCATCTGTCCTTCTGCACAGACCTGGAAATCCCTCACTTCTTTTGTGAACTTGCTCAGATCCTCAAGCTGGCCTGTTCTGATACCCTCATCAATAACATCCTCGTGTACTTAGTGACTAGCCTGTTGGGTGTGGTTCCTCTCTCTGGGATCATTTTCTCTTACATTCGAATCTTCTCCTCCATCCTAAGAATCCCATCGACTGGTGGCAAGAATAAGGCTTTTTCCACCTGTGGGTCTCACCTGTCTGTTGTTTTCTTGTTCTACGGGACCTGTGTTGGGGTCTACCTTAGCTCTGCAGCTACTCTATCCTCTAGGAGGAGAGCAGTGGCCTCAGTCATGTACACCGTGGTCACTCCCATGATGAACCCCTTTATCTACAGCTTGAGGAACAGGGACATGAAAGGGGCCTTGAGAAAACTTATCTCTGCAACACCTTCCCATTTTTGATTGTGTCTTTTGCCTTTCGATGTGGACGTCTAGAACAAGTGTCAAAAGAAATGAAATACTGAGTATGCCAGAGACTCTGATGCTTCTATAATTCAATTCTTCCAGCAAAGTAGTTAATTCAAGGGCTGTCAAGGCAAATAGCTTTGTGTTGAATCCTGCTTTTTTATGTCTTACTAAAACCAAAACTAAGCCCGTTCCTACCAACTTGATTCCGACTCATGGCGACTCCATGTGTTACAGAAAAAAACTGTTCCATAGGGTTTTCTTGGCTGTAATCCTTATGGAAGAGGATCACCAGGACCTTCTTCCATGTTCCTGCTAGGTGGGTTTGAACTGCTAATGTTTAGGTTAGTAGTTGAGCACAAATTGTTTGCACTACCCGTGTATCAAGTAACAACTCTCTGAGTTCTATTTCCACCTCTATAAAAAGAACAGAGTCATAGTGCATCCTTACTGGTGATATTAGGAATATTAACTGAGATAGTTCAATATTTTATATAGTAAAACATGTGAAAGCTGGAACCTGTTGAAGGTGGAAACCTGCAAAAGAAGGAAAACTCAAGTATTTTCCACAAGTAGAGAGTAATAGAGAAGTGGTAATCAACACCCTGGTCAAAGGTGGAAAACTCATGAGACCCAGAAAAGCAAGGCAACCCCGTCAAGTTCAAGCTCTTACAGGTTTCGCTGTACATATGCAGCAATTTGTCTGTATTTAACGACTTGTAAAATTAAATAGGGAGAGAGGGGATACGGCAGAGCTCTCTATACTTTCTCCTCAATTTTTCTGTAAGCCTAAAACTACTCTAAAAATAAGTTCTTTTAATTAACTTTTAAAAATAAATGAGTAATTATCAGCTGTGCAATCCTCAGGTTAGTGAACCTTCTTCAGTAGACACTCAGTCGCATCCATTTTAACGTATTGATTAAATCAACCCTCACTTCACCCTCTCCTCTTGGAGTTATGCTCCTTTTCCTCTTTGTCCTCATTTCTGTTAGAATCTATACAGGGAAATGTATTTGAATGAAGCCATTTGGGATTTCTTATTAACCCACCCAGCCCTGTTGCTGTTGAGTCGGTTCTGATTTATAGTGATTCTGCAGGACAGAGCAGAACTGCCCCATAGGGTTTCCAAGGAGCGGCTCGTGGATTTGAACTGCTGACCTTTTGGTTAGCAGCCATGACTCTTAACCACTGTACCCCGAGAAGTCCTATTAACTCGCAACATTTATACATAAGTGCACTTCTTAGTATCCAAATATATGGAGCATCTCTTTTCATCCTTTTGTTACTGATTTTTCAGCATTGTTGCCTTGTGGTGAGAGGACAGTTTGTATGATTTTAACTCTTTGAAGTTTGTTGAGAATTGCCTTACGCTGTTTATGTGGTCAAAGATAGTAAATGTTCTGTTTGTGCTGGAAAATAAATGTGTATCCTATGATTATGGGATACATTGTTATGTATATCTCCAATGGGTCAAGTTTGTTTGTTGTTCTTGTTATCTGCCATCATGCAAGCCATGGAGATATGGCACCCTGTGCACAGGAAAAGAAACCACCTCTCTGCTTTCAGCCAGGATCCATCTGACATCAGCAAAATGATATCCCTCATTTCCTGTCCTCTTCTGAATGTGGCTTAAATTTCTGGAAGTTCCATGTTGATATACTACTGCAACCGCTTTTGAATGATCTTCAGCAAAATTTTACTTGTGTGTGATCTTCTTGATATTGTTCAATAATTTCCACATTCTGTTGGATTACCTTTCTTTGGAATAGGCATAAAAATGGATCTCTTCCAGTCAGTTGGCCAGGTAGCTGTCTTCCAAATTTCTTGGCATAGACAAGTGTAGATGTCAAATAAAGCAAATGGTAATAGATAAAATTTATTGAGAGTTGTATTGTGCCAGAAACTGTTCCAAGTCTTTGCTTGCATTAACTTCTTTAGTTATCTCAACTGTTTTAGGAGGCAAGCACCAATTTTAGACTCCATTTTACAAACGGGAAAGAAGAAACACAGAGAAGTTAAATAATGGTCCCAAGGTTGCACAGCTACTAAAGGTCAGAGCCAGGGTTTGAACTCATCCATCCTACTGCAAAGCCTGTGCTCTAGCTGCCATGCCATGCTGCCTGAATGAACACTGAGTCTCGAGGTGAAAACTCTCTCAAAATGACACTGGAAAATTCAGTGTGGTAATTTTGTAATACTTGCCATTTATCCAATACTTGCAAATTTTCATATACTATGTCAATGACTCTCAAAACAGTCTCCCTGGACCAGCAACATCAGCATCACTAGGGAATTTGTTAGAAATAGGCCATAGAAGTTGGTCAGCATTACTTCAAGTGGCTTGAACAATAGGAAGGTTCTTTGGGCTGCATGTATTTGACTTTGATTAATATATGTAACCAAGGAGAGGGCTTCCTCCACAAACGCTGTATGTAACTGACCATCTTACAGTGCTGGGTAGGTTTAGGTCTGGCCCCACCCCAGATTTGCTAAAGCAGAAACTAAAACCCCACATGCTAAAAATCAGGTTTTTGCCTGCCTCAGGGGAATTGGTTGTTAAACGTTCACTGCTATGCTCCCGAATACGTGAAAGGCTATTTCAAATCAACAACCCCATGTTTCACTCCTGGAGACTAGTGACCAACTCCCCAGTACCAAAAAGCCCTGTGGGCCAAAAAACTCTGATTACCATTCCAGTTCCGCGGCTTGTGATGGTAATTACGTGCACCTTGTCTTTGGAAAGGGGCCCTGGTGGCACAGTGGTAAAATACACAGCTGCTGACTGAAAAGTCTTCGATCTGATCCCACCAGCCACCCTGTGGGACAAAGATGTGGCAGTCTAATTCTGTAAAGATTTACAGCCTTGCAAAAGCTGTGGGGGAGTTCTACTCTGTCCTATAGGGTTGCTATGAATAAGAATTGGCTTGGTGGCAGTGGGTTTGGTTTGTTTGCTTTTGTCTGTGGAAGGAGCCCTGTTGGCTCAGTGGTTAAGCACTTAGCTGCTAACTGAAAGGTCAGCGGTTGGAACCCAGCAGCTGCTCCACAGGAGAAAGATGGGGCAGTCTGCTTCCATACAGTTTACAGCCTTGGAAACCCTGTGGAGCAGTTCTACCCTGTCTAAAGTGTTGCTATAAGCCAGACTGCAATGGGCTTTTCTTTGGAAGTTAAATACCACCCTTATTCTTTAGCACTCCAGGTCTCTTATCCTCATTGCAGCCTTGGCCCCTCATCTCCAGCTACCTAAGTGTTTTCCAAGGATGCTGGTAATGCGCTCTTAATGCCTTGGGGCAGGGAGTGTCCTCCACCAGGTGGTGGGAAGGGGCAGAAGGTGTGGGTTAGAGTATAGCTGAGCAATTTGCACATAATAGGTTTATTCCAACATTTCCCTCGTCTCTGTTGCCACAGCAGTGATTTTCAAACTTTGCTGCACTTTAGAATCACCTGGAAAGTGTTTAAAGATCCCAATGCCCAGATACTCCAAACAAACAATACTCCAGATAGGGTTTAAATTAGAATCTCTGGGAAAGGACCCAGGCAGCAGTATTTTTTCATATAAATTCAATTTTACATTATTTTCCAACACAAATAAAACTAGTTGGCACTTCCGTATTCTCTTCATGCACTTCTTTTTCTTCTAATTTAGCAAAAGTTGTGATAAAATTTTGGAAGTTTCAAAGTCTGTCTGAAACCAAATTATACAAAATTGACCAGGCTTGTGGTAGGGGGCTGGGGAGTGGAAGGGGCTACCATTTTACAAAATTCTATGATTTAAGACCACCAACATTACTTTAAATAATTTTCTGTTTTTGAATCCCAAGTGTTCTTACAATTTTACCTAGGAAAATCACACGTACCACATAGAAAAAAAAATTGGTATTCTAAATACATTTTTCTTTATGTATTAATTCTGTATGTTTGTGTGTACATGTGC
This sequence comes from Loxodonta africana, assembly GCF_030014295.1. Classification (NCBI taxonomy): domain Eukaryota; kingdom Metazoa; phylum Chordata; class Mammalia; order Proboscidea; family Elephantidae; genus Loxodonta; species Loxodonta africana. Next base: position 21,376,714 of record NC_087344.1, read on the forward strand.
AAAATAAGAATCCAAAATTGTGGAACTTTTTCTTTTGTTGCCAAAATTCAGGCACAGGAAATAAGCTAACAGCAAGCCTCTTCCACCTACCCACAATATGAGGTAAATTACGTAGATTTGAAGATGGACATACAGAAATCAAGGAACTCATTCTTTTTTTTTTTTTTTTTTTTTGGATAAAAGGTGACAAGGCAGAATAATTTATTTTGTTTCTGTTGCTGATTTGTGACTTAGGAGCTCCCATGTGTTACAGCATAGAACTTCTCCACATGGATTTCCTGGCTGTAATACAGAAGCAGATTGTCAGGCCTGTTTCTTCTGCCACTGGGTGGGTTCAAACCAATAATCTCTTGGTTACCAGAGGAGTGGAAAGTGTACAACCCAAGGATCTTAGGATAGATTAGTTTGTACCTGAGAAGGGGATGAATTTATATGACAGTCTACATAATATGTAAATTTTATACAGAAAAATTACAGGCAGTCCCAAGGTTATGAACATCCAATTTGCAGACAACTCATACTTGCTCTTTAAAATTATGTAAATTTACCCTCTGTTTGAAACTATTGAACCAACCTCTACTCACAACAAATTGGTCATCACAATCACCTTCACTTGCTGCAACAGCAGCTTTTACATCATTGGTAAAGTTTCCAACCATTTTTTGCAGTAAAGTAAGGCTAAATAAGAACCATATGCACCAGTTCCGACTTACTTAAATATTCAAATCATAAAGACACACTTAGGAACTGATTTCATTTGTAATCCAGGGACTGCCTGTACTACAATAGTCCCTGGAGAACAAAGGTGTCACTATTGCCCTAGAATGTCTTGCTAACTTAACACTGTTGAATAATAGTAGCACGCTAGGGTGTCACTAGTAAAGTTGCAATAGAAATTGTTAAAAAAAAAATAGTTACCCGTAAAGTTGTGATAAAAATTGTTAACAACCCAATATGATTAAGGATAAAATTTTCTTTTAAAATATGTATATATTGCCTTGGAAGAAGTACAACCAGAATGCTCCTTAGAAGCAAGGATGGCGAGACTGTGTCTTACATACTTTGGATATGTTATCAGGAGGGATCAGTCCCTGGAGAAGGCCATCATGCTTGGTAAAGTACAGGGTCACCAGAAAAGAGGGAGACCCTCGACGAGGTGGATTGGCACAGTGGCTGTAATAATGGGCTCAAGCATAACAAGGAATATAAGGATGGCGCAGGACCTGGCAGTGTTTCGTTCTGTTGTGCATGGGGTCACTACAGGTCAGAACCAATTCCACGGCACCTAACTACAACAACATACGCATTTTAAGACCTAACTCCAATCTTTTCCCAATTTCTGTTTTAAATATGATTACAAGTGTTATATCAAGTGCAATACACTAAAAACCTTGCGGTTATCAAAGCAAAAGTTAGTTGTACATAAAAGACTCCTCGTTACTGTGAATGTTTAACAGCACAATATTAATTATTTTGTCCACGGGCTAATTATTATTGAGCAGGCAAAGCAAGTGGATCTTATCTTACCAAGGCCTTTATCTGTAAATAAATGTACTAGACACAAATAAGACTCTTGTGTATCTTTCCAGAGGTATTGTATATATCATCAAGAAGGTATATATTCTTTTTTCCCCATTTCCACACAAACGGTTGGTTCTGAATTGGAAAAGGTATGTGCCAGGGTTGTATCAATCTGCATGCTGAACAAACAATCCCAGAAGCTGGACTATAAGAAGAATAATGCTACACCAGGTTTGGAGGAAGACTCATTAACAACCTGCAATATGCAGATGACTCAACCTTGACGCTGAAAATGAAAACGACTAGGAGCACTTACTGATGAAGATCAAACCCTTCAGTACGGGTTATACCTGAACATGAAGAAATGGTATTTGTGGAGGAAGCTCTCTCCTTGATTATATAAATTAATCAGCTCAAAGTCAAATATATGCAGCACTGCTAGCCTAAGGGACCGTCCTGTTGTCCAAGCCACTTGAAGCAATGCCAATGCCTTCTACAGCCCATTTGAGGAACAACAACTGAGATGGAACTGGCTTGGGTTTGGTGGGAAATAGGGGCTCCCACAAATGGGGCATTGGTTGTAGGAAGGCAGCTTTCATTTCCCAAATGTCTGAGAACCCTTGAGGAAGCAGCTGACTGGGAAAGCAGCTGAGGACTTTGTGATGCAAAGACATACATGCTGAGACTTGACCTCCAGCTAGAATTTTTTATTGAGCAGGCTACTAAGAAAGCACCTTGGGGTCAGTTAATTTTCTTGAGTGACCACAAGGAAATGGAAGAAGCAGTATTCTCAGTTTGTCACCTCTTCATTCCTTAGGGAATCCCTGGGTGGTACAAATGGTTAACGCTTGCTAGGATGCTCACTGAAAAGTAGATGTTTGGAGTTCATCCAGAGGTGCTTGGGAAGAAAGACCTGGAAATTTACTTCTGAAAAATCAGCCCATCGAAAATTCTGTGGAACACAATTCTACTCTGACACACATGGGGTCACCATGAGTCAGAATCAACTCGATGGCAACTGGTTCATCGTTTAGACTCCAGGTATAAATAAGATGCTCCTTCCACAGGACAAGTCAAATCGACAATATCACCTGGTTACTTGTTAAAAAATGCAAATTATCAGACTTGTGCCAGACCAACTGAATCAGAAACTAGGGGAGAGGCCCAGAAGCCATGTTTTAAAAAGCCCCCAGGTGACTGGTACACAGTCACACTCAGAACTGAGAAGAGAAGCACTAGCTTAAGATGTAGGAGTTTGGGTGGCACAAGCAGTTTGCAATTGGCTGCTAGCCTAAAGGTGGGTGATTGAGCCCATCAAGCTGCTCTGTGGAAGAAATGCCTGGTGAACAGCTTTTATGAAGATTACAGCAAAGTAGACAGTTCTACTCTGTAACACTTAGGGTCAAAGCGAGTCAGAATGGCATGGATGGCGACAGTCAAAATTAGGTTTGTTTTTGGGCTTAAATGCAGTGGCAAATTACAGCCCTGAGCGAAATTCCAGCAAAGAGCTAAGGTGTTTTTTTTTTTTTTTTTTAAACAACCAAGGAGCACTCTAGCTGTACTTCTTCCAAGACAGATTTGTTTGTTCTTCTGGCAGCCCATGGTGTATTCAATATTCTTCCCCAACACAATAATTCAAAGACATCAATTCTTCGGTCTTCCTTATTCACTGTCCAGCTTTTGCATGCATACGAGGCAACTGAAAATATCATGGCTTGGGTCAGGAGCATCTTAGTCTCAAAGTGACATCTTTGCTTCCCAACACTCTAAAGAGATCTTTTGCAGCAGATTTGCCCACTGCAGTGCATCCCTTGATTTCTTGATTGTTACTTCCATGGGCATTGATCGTGCATTCGAGTAAAATGAAACCCTTGACAACTTCAATCTTTTCTCCGTTTATCAGCACGTTGCTTTTTGGTTCAGTTGTGAGGATTTTTGTTTCCTTTATGTTGAGGCATAATCTATACTGAAGGCTATAGCCTTTGATCTTCATTACTAAGTGCTTCAAGTCCTCTGCTTTCAGCAAGCAAGGTTTTGTCATCTGCATACCACAGGTTTTTAATGAGTCTTCCTCTCTAATTCTGATGCCGGATTCTTCTTCACATAATCCAGTTTCTTTGACATCGGTACTTGCATGGGCCAAAAATGTACGGGAGTCTGCAAATGGACCATTAGTTTTGTCCTCTACTAACTGAGGGCCCAGAGCTCCCCAGTCTACCCATTTTCTTGGGGCAGGGCACAAGGAGCATACCCACTAAGGCAGAGGACCAGTTCTGCCAGGCCCTCAACTTCCATCCTGCTAGGTGAGAGTGCAGGTCTGACTAGGGTACCCCCACCCGGGGTCCTCACCTCTGGTTGTCCTAACTCCATTTGCTCTTCTGAGGAGATCAGAGTTACCTGCATTCCCCATTTGAGCCTTATAACAGCCCTAGGAGGTGGCTGATTTATACAGAAGAAAAAAACAAAGCTTATCAGAAATTTACTGAAGGTGCCCTCCGTGCCAGAGTGGGACTAGAACTCGAGACGGAAGGCTGGCAAGAATTTCTTCAGATTCGTCTCCTCCAGGTAAAGTGCATGACGCCTTCGGAGCTGGGCCTCCTAACTTCCTGGCTCCGTTATTTCAAAAGAGGAGCACAGTATGCTAACTCCGATTTTCCCCTGTTACCCCACGACCTTTCTTCACTCAGGAGCAAGAAAAACATTTCTGGAAACGGTGTCAGGTTCTGGGTAGAAATGACAGTATTCGCTGAAGGATCATATCTGGGGCCGTGGAAAGAGAGACAAATAAAAGCGCCAAGGGTTGTCATCAAGGTTTAAACTGCACAAGTAGAAAAATGGGGTTAATATTTTTTAGGATTGAGAAGGTGGACTCTGGAGTTTGATTTGTGGAATTTTAAAAGGTCCATAAAATATCCTAGTGGAGAATGTCTCATATGCAGCCTGGAATTCAGTGTAAAGGTGTGGATTCCGACGGAAGTTTTAGAGTCCTTAGTGTATACTGCAAACCCTGGTGGCCTAGTGGTTAAGTGCTACGGCTGTTAACAAAACGGTTGGCAGTTCGAATCCACCTAGATGCTCCTTTTGGAAACTCTATGGGGCTTTTTTTTTTTTTATGGGGCAGTTCTACTCTGTCCTGTAGGGTCGCTATGAGTCGGAATAGACTCAAGGACACTGGGTTTTTTTTTTTTTTTGGTTTTAGTGTATACTAGCGCACTGAGATTTGAGGCTAGCAGAGAGAAAGATAATAGGACGAGAAAAAGCCTGAGGACTCAGCCTCAGGGCACTTGAACCAGGAGAAGCTGGGTAGAGAAGCTGGTTCATCAGATTCCACCTGGTCCTGGCTGCGAAGCCGCTTTAAGTTTGAGAACGACATTTCCCAGAATCCTCTCCCTCCCGCGATTCCGGGTTAGAGGCGGCCAATGAAATCCCGCGAGATTTAGAAGGCGGAAGTGGGGCGGAAGCCATTACTCTAGGGAGGCGGTTGCCGCGAGACACATGGGGAAGGGAGAGTAGTTCGCGGCAGCTTCTTTGGGGCTGTTGGGGACTCTTCCGCATCCCTGCGGTAAACGGGGATCTTCTGTATGAACTTTTCGGCCTTTCGGCGGCGGGTTCCGGGACCTCCGCTTCCCCGGTTCTGCCCCCAATCGTGTAAGCCGCGCTTTACTCGCTTAACCCCTCACCTCCCGTGTGTTCCTGAGGACGGGAGAGGCCCCCGAGGCAGGGAGAAGTAGGACCGGGCAGCCGGCCGCCTGGCAAGAGGTGTGTTTTAGATGCAGGAATCAGCGGTGTGAAACGCTGCTGATGGGAGAACTCGGATTTCACCACTGCATTTAGCGACGTGTGAGGCGCAGGTGACCTGGTTAGAAAGCTGAGTCCTTAGGGATGGAGGCAGGAAAAGCCTGGCCAAAGTGAGTTCAGGCGATAATGAGAGGGCAGGAATTAGAGACTCGAGGATAAACCATCCTTTTGCTTTGTAGTCAATTTTATTTAATGTTAAAAAGGCGCACTGGTCTTCTTTTTGTTAGCATTTGCCTGGCGTATCTTCCTTTCAGTGGACTTTTTTTTTTTTTTATTTTAGTTGACTTTCGTGTAAATAGCCTATAACTAGATTTTTAAAATTCAGCATTGTTAGACTTGAGAGTTAATCCATTAATATCGTGATTACTAATATTTTGCATTGGCTTTTACCATCTTATACTTTCCATTTATCCTTTTCACATTTCTAAATTGGGAAGTAGAACATACATGCAAAAAAAAAAAAAAAACTCAGTACGAACCTGTGTACATACAATTAAAAGGACAACAATAAAGCAGATTTACAAACTAGGTCAAGAGATTATTAAAACCCAGAAACCTGTGTATTCCTTTCAATCTGCATGTTCCTCTTCCTCCGTGATTTTTTTTTAATGGATTTTAGCGTTTATGTATGTTTTTCCAAAAATATATTTTCTATTTTTGGTAATCATTTGTAAATGAAGTCATACTTGTAATATTTTCAGAGACATCCTTCTTTTTGTTCTCCTACCTTGTGATTTATCTACAGTGATGCACTTAGACACAGTGAAAACTCATATACCACAACTTACTTGTCCATTCCACTGTAGATGGACATTTGACGTGTTAACACCTGTTTCTCCTTGGGAATAAGGCTCCCGTAAACGTTTTTGTGTAAAGTCATGGGGCCCGTGTGTAAGAGTCGGCCCAGGTTTGGCATTCTGGGTCATGATGCTGTGTAGTCAACATCCTTAAGTAATGTCAAAATATTTTTCTTTCGGGTGAGTGAGTGCGTGAATGGGTGTATATCTTATGTACATCAACAGTTTTAACTACTGTCTTGGGTTTTTGTTTTTTTTTGATAATAGTTTTGGCTTCCACGTTAAGCGCTTAATACATCTCGAATTGCTTTTTTGCATGGTATTGATAACTGTTCAAGTTCTTTGTTTTTTCTGTGTTTAATGCTATCTGTGTCATAAATCACATTTCCGTGTATGGGAGGGCATTCTTTTCCCTTGGTCCATTTTGCCTATCCCTGGGTTTTCTGGGTAACGATACAGAGGTACAAAAGCTTAATAATTTCAATAATTTTGTAATTTAGAGATTCCTAAATATCTTGTAGATGAATTATGTACATCTTTTTTAGCCATTCTTTTCAGGAGCAGGCATGACCATTCCTTAGCTTGTTCTTCCATATAAATTTTTTTTAGAGTCAGCTTATCAAGTTCTGCATACTGGGATTTTGTTTTCAAACTGCATTGAATCAAGATGCGAATTTCGGGAATAATGGCAATTTTTTCCATTGCGTGATACAATTCCTAATCAAGTTATATCTCCATATATTTACATTTCCTATAATGCCTTTCAGTAAAGTTTTATAAATACCTGCAAAAAGGATTTAAGTTTTATTGTTTGAGATATTCCCAGGAATTTTGTTCTGCTGCTGTGTAAATGGTATTATTTCAGCAGTCGTATTAACGTCTTTTTCTAACTGCTTTGTTGAGTTTGGGTCCAGATAACTGGCTAAAGTCTATAATTAATTAATTTATGTGGTTTTTTGGATTTTCTTCACAATTTTATCATTTGTATAAAATAACTAAATATATTTTCCCTTCACATCATACCCATTTTCTAATGTTTCCTTTCACGACTGTCAGGGACTTCCATTATCAATGATTAGAATTTGAATTAGAAACTTTAGGCAGTCACATTTTCTTTTTGATCCTAAAGTGAATTAGCTTTTACATTTGCTGGAGGCCTTCCCCCACCTTAGGTTAAAATACGTACTATAAAATGTTTGACACTTTCATTTTTTAAGTGTACAATCCAATGACATTAATTAAATTCACCATGTTGTGCTACCATCACCTAACCATTTCCAAAAATTTACATCACCCCAAACACCTCTTCTTTCTTGGTAGTTTTTATTAGATTAGTAAGCTCCATTCTCTCATCATGGAAGTTTTTTTCATGAGTATATAGACTTAAAAAAGAAAAAAATCAGTGTGGCAAAATATATATGTGGAGTCCTTGGGTGGTGTAAACCGTTAGTGCTGCTACCTGAAAGGTTGGAGGTTCAGGTTTACCCAGGGGCCGTGGAAGAAAGGCTTGGTGATCTGCTTCTGAAAATCAGTCATTGAAAAGCATGTGGGCTGTAGTTCTCTGACACACAGGGGGGTGAACTCCCTGGTAGCGCAGTGGTTAGGAGCTACTGCAAGCTAACCAATTTTGGCAATTCAGATCCACCAGCTGCTCCTTGGAAACCCTTTGGGGCAGTTCTACTTTGTCCTATAGGGTCGCTATGAGTTGGAATCAACTCAGTGGCAGTGGGTTTTATATATGAAACCAAGAAATTGTCATTTTAACCATTGTCAAATGTATAGTTCATGGTACGCAACAATCATCGCTATTACCAAAAGTTATCACCCCAAACAAATTCAGTACTCCTTTAGCAATAACTTCCCATTCCCCATATTTCCAAACCCTGATAAATATTGAAATTTTTGTCTCTGTGTATTTGTATATTCTAGATTATATGTAGGTTTTTTAGTATCTACTTTCATATCAGTTTATTAATGTAGTTAAAGTACCTTAAATGGTGTGATAGTTGGTACTGTTTGTGCGTTGAATGAGAGACTAATAATTTTCTTGTTCATCTACTAGTGGTGAATTAAACCATTTGATCTTCTAATTAATCTTCTAATGTTAAATTTGCATTAAGATTGCAGTAACTAACGGGCAGGATATATGTTCTGTCATTTTTGGCTTCGGTTTGCTAATATTTTGTTTGGTGTTTTTGGATCTATTGGTGAAATTGGCTTGTAATTCTCCTTTTCTGAAGAACTACAATGTAGTATTTTCATTATACTTCAGTCCTAAATATTACCGGATATTAGGACTGCTTTCACATGTGAGTTTAGAATTTTTTCTTTTAATTTCCATTCCCGTGATATTTTTCTGGTTTTCTTTTGGTCGTTGTTTACTAACTTAATTGCACTGTGATCCAAGATTGGTGTCATTTTCTGAGATGTTCCTGTGGCCCCATGTGTGGTTGGGTTTTTAGAGTTAGGAGATGCTATTCAAGTTCAGCTTGTTATTAATGTCCTTCAGTCTGCTGTATGGTTATTGAGTTGCCTGCTTGAACTGAGAACACTGGTGGTAGCCTCATCCATTTTACCTCGAAATTCTTTTCCTTTTTGTTTTACATTATAACATTCTGAGGCCGTGTTACAATGTATGTACGTCTTCCTGTTGAATTATACCTGTTGCCCTTATATAATACCTCATTTTTATCTAGTAAGCCTTTTGTCTTAATCCATTTTGTCTGATACTAATATAGTTGAACCAGCTTTTTTTTTTTATAGTGTTTGCCTTGTGTATCTTCTTATTTTTAACCCTACTGTAGCCTTATGTTTTTGATGTCTCTTGTAAATAGCATATAACTAGATTTTTTTCTTATCTCTCCATATTTTTTATTGTGGTAAAAATATGCATAACAAAACACTTGCCTATCCAACAGTTTTAAATTTTAACATGTATAATTCAGTTGCATTGATTACTATCTTCATGTGCAACCATTGTTACCTTTTCCAACTTAGTCCACCACCATTAACCGAACTTCAGTGCCCTCTAAACAGTAACTCCCTCTCCCCCCACCACCCCTGATAACCAGTAATAAATACTAGCTTGCGTATATTTGCCCATTTCATATAAGTGATATCATAGTATTTGTCCTTTTGTGATTGACTTTAACATATAACTGGATTATTTTTAATCCATTGTGTCAATATTTGTATTTGAATTAAAGCATTTAGTCCATGAGATCTTCTATATTAATATTTTTGTGTTTAGTTTTTTCCTTTTTCTAACTTTTAAAAAAGTTATTGTGTACAACTCAGTGACATTAATTAATTGTGCAACCATCATCACTATTTATTTCCAGAAATTTTTCATCAACTCAAACAGAAACTTAGTGCCACTTAAGCAATAACTTCCCCAGCCCTTGGTAAGCACCAATAAACTTTTGTTTCTATGCATTTACCTATTCTAGATATTTCATATACATGGGGTTATGAAATATTTGTCCTTTTGTGTCTGATTTATTTCACTCAGCGTAATGTTTTCAAGGTTCGTCCGTGTATAGCATGTTGTACTATGTATCAGACCTTTATTTCTCATTATGGCTGAATAGTATTCTGTTGAATGTGTAACCATGTTTTACTTTTCAATTCATGTGTTGATTTCTGCCTTTTGGCTATTGTGAATAATGTTGCAGTGAACACTGGTGTGCTACTTGAGTCCATGCTTTCAGTTCTTTTGGGTTGCTCTGGCTTCTTTTCATTTGAATATTTTTCTCATTTTGCTTTGTTCCCTATACATTTTAAATTTGTTATTTTAGTGGTTATCCTGAGTAAGTGGATAAGAATTATCTCTGCTTATGCTGCCAAAAGAATGAACAAATCTAACTTCCAAGAAGCACAGCCAGAATGCTCCTTAGAAGTGAGAATGGCGAGACTTCGTCTCACTTACTTTGGACATGTTGTTAAGAGATACCAGTCTCTGGAGAAGGACATCATGCTTGGTAAAGTAAAGGGTCAGCGGAAAAGAGGAAGACCCTCAATGAGATGGATTGTCACGGTGGCTGCAACAGTGGGCTCAAACATAGCAACAATTGTGAGGATGACACAGGACGAGGCAACATTTTGTTCTGTTGTATATTGGGTTGCCATGAATCGGAACTGACTTGATGGCACCTAAAAACAACAACATTCATTAAGTTTAGATTCTGATATGTTATCACTCCTGATTTTCGTGTTTTTCTATCACATATCTTTTTTAAACATCAGAAGAGATTATTTTATACACATTTTATACACACTATGTGTGTTTTACTTTGCTTCTTACACTCTGAATTTTCTTCTGGGTTTACTTCTTTCTCCATTTATTGTGTCCTTTAGAATATATTTTGTCTGTAGGTGTAAAGCCCCCAAAATCATTGTTTGGCCATTTCTCAACCTTTTGGTGGCTATAGGATTACAGGTGGATAGTCATTCCAGAACCTTGATGATAATCCACTATCTCTGGCTTGCATTGTTGCTGGTGAGATGTCAGCTGTCAGTCTAATGCTCATTTCTTTAAAGTTGTTCTTAAGGTATGATTTCCAGATCAGCAGCATCAGTACCACCTGGGAACTTGTTAGAATTGTACATTCTTGCACCCATCCCCGATCTACTGAATCAGAAGCTCTGGGGATGGAGCCAGCAGTGTAAGGTTTTTTGTTTGCTCATTTTATTTATTTATGTTTGGAGAGAATTGTTTGCAACGTATGTTTTAAAAAAAACCAGGAAGCTTAGGGGCAGTGAGTTTATGTTAATGGAGGAGGAACAATTCAGAAAAGAGGGGTAAGAATGGTGGCACAATTTGAATGTAATCAATGTCACTAAATTCTACACGTAGAAATTGTTGAATTGGTCTAAGTTCTGCTGTGTATATTTTCAACAACAATAAAAAATAAATGATTATTAAAAAAAAATCCTCCAGGAGATTTCTTATGCAAATTAAAGTTTGAGAACCTTCGCTTTAAAGATAACGTATTTTTTTTTTTTTTCCTCTGGCTGTTTAACTCTTGGGGTCATCATCAGGATTAAAGAAGAGTGTCCCTGTAATCAGGAGAACGCTTTGTATGTAGTAAGCACTCCATATATTGTTGGTGTTATTATTTGCATTATCGGTATCAGTACTGACAGGAAAAGTGAAGGATGGGGGGAGGTTGGAGTCGGACAGAAGCCTTTTGGTTGAGCATTGTGGAATGGGTAGGAGGTAAGGGTGGACACATTGTGCTTCACTGAGTTTGAGCCCCTGTCAACCTGTGTAGCCTCAGTAGAAGTCTGATGCTAGAGTCTCAGTTGGGGATATAAGTGTGATGGTATCTAGAAATGAGTGAGAGGGATGATAATATTTGTGTATTTCTTCATACTGCATAAGAGGAAAAGTAAAAGAACTAATATTCCGGGGGGTGTGCAGTGCATCAACTGGACAGAGAATGGGCACTGTAACCTGTGATTGTTTTACTTTCACTGTTCTCACTCAGGTGATACTTCCTACTGATCCCATTTCCCCCTCCCAAACCTCCATGGATAAATGAGCTCAGGCTTTGCAGTTAAAGAAACTGGGGTCCAGTTCCCACCCTTGCCATTTGCCATGTTTCTTTCCAGCAAGTTTCTTAAATTCTCTGAGCCCATTTTCACATCTCTTTGATGATACTAATAATGCCTATCTGTTAGGTGTGCTGTGGGGAGTCAGGGAGACCCCACACAGAAAGTGCCTAACACACGGCCAGGCCTGGGGCCTAGCCAGTAGCAGTGCTGGTCACTGGCTCTAAAACTGACAAAGAGGAATACTGCCATTACTATTACTTCACTCATCATTATATAAGTTGTCCTCCAAAGTGCTTTTAATTTTTCTAATTTACTTGCAAATTATTTTGTATTAAAAAAAACAAATTATTTTGTATTACATTTGATTTTTCATATTTCTAGGGAACAGGGCTGATGTTGGGCAGTGGTGGTGGTTAGGTGCCATCAAGTCGATTTCTACACATAGCAGCCGTAGGTACACACTGGCTCTGCGCCATCCTCACAGTCGGTGGTTATACTTTAGCCCATTGTTGCAGCCACTGTGTCAGTCCACCTCACTGAGGGTCTTCCTTTTTTTTACTGACTCTCTACCAAGCTTGATGTCCTTCTCCAGAGACTGATCCCTCCTGATAACATTTCCAAGTATGTAAGATGTACTCTTACTGTACTAAGGAGCCTTCTGGTTGTGCTTCTTCCAAGACAGATTTGTTCGTTCTCTGGAAGCCCATGGTATTGTCAGTATTCTTCTCTAATACTGCAATTCAAAGGCATCAGTTCTTCTTTGGTCTTCCTTATTAATTGTCCAGCTTTTGTGTGCACATGAGGCAATTGAAAACACCATGGTTTGTGTCAGGCGCACCTTACTCTTCAAGGTGACATCTTTGCTTTTCAACACTTCAAAGAGGTCTTTTGCAGCAGATTTGCCCAGTGCAATGCATTCTTTGATTTCTTGACTGCTGCTTCCATGGGTGTTCGTTGCGGATCTCAGTAAAATGAAATCCTTGAACAACTTCAGTCTTTTCTCTGTTTCTCATAATGTTGCTTATTGGTCAGTTGTGAGGATTTTTGTTTTCTTTATGTTGAGGTGCAATCCATACTGAAGGCTGTGGTCTTTGATCTTCATCAGTAAGTGCTTCAAGTCCACTTCACTTTCAGCAAGCAAAGCTGTGTCATCTGCGTGTCTCAGGTTGTTAATGAGTCTTCCTCCAATCTTGATACACCGTTCTTCACATAGTCCAGCTCCTTGGATTATTTGTTTAGCATACAGATGATTAGATATGGCGAAAGGACACAACCCTGATGCACACCTTTCCTGACTTTAAACCACGCATTATCCCCTTGTTCCGTTGGAATGACTGCCTCTTGATCTATGTACAGGTTCCTCTTGGGCACATTTAAGTGTTCTGGAATTCCTGTTTTTCAAAATGCTATACATAATTTGTTATGATCCACACAATCGAATGCCTTTACATAGTCAATAAAACACAGGTAAACACCTTTCTGGTACTCTTTGCTTTTAGCCAGGATCCGTCTGCCATCGGCAATGAGATCCCTGGCTCCACATCCTCTACTGACTCTGGCTAGAATTTCTGGCAGTTCCCTGTCGATATACTGCTGCAGCCACTTTTGAATGATCTTCAGCAAGATTTTACTTGCGTATGATATTAATGATATTGTTCAATAATTTCCACATTTGGTTGAAATCACGTTTCTTGCGAATTGGCATAAATACGGATCTCTTCCAATTGGTTGGCCAGGTAGCAAGCTGTCTTCCATATTTCTTGGCATAGGCAAATGAGTACATCCAGGGCTGCATCCTTTGTTGAAACATCTCAATAGGTATTCCATCAGTTCCTGGAACCTTGTTTTCCCCCAGTGCTTTCAGTGCAGCTTGGACCTCTTCCTTCAGTACCATTGATCATTCATAAGGTTTTCACCGGCTAACTCTTTTCAGAAGCAGACTGTTGGGTCGTTCTTAGCCTGTCTTAGTTTGGAAGCTCAACTGAAACCTGTCCACCATGGGTGACCCTGCTGGTATTTGAATACTGGTGGCATAGCTTCCAGCATCACAGCAACATGCAGGCCCCCACAGTATGACAAACTGACAGATGTGTGGGGGCTGTTTGGTAACAGTTTAACTGAGGCCCAAGGAAGTTGTTTGCCCTTCATTTTTTAGTTTATCTGTAAAATCATGGGTTCTGTTTCTAAACATGTATTTTTATATCCCCTGTCTTCTGAATAAAAAGTAATTCATCAGCTTGGCAAAGTTTTATCCCATTGTGAGAAATGTGTGCATAACTAAAGGTACTGTAAATGAAGCACCTCTGGAGAGTAGTTTTTGTTTTTTAAAAGTGGCAGACATGACATTAGAAATGAGAAGAGATTAAGAAGAATTTCAGGGAGTCCAAATCTGTGGGCAGCAAATTTTAAATTCTAGAAGAAACGGAAGAATTCCTGGTTAAATAAAAACGAAATTCTACATCAAAACCAAACCAAACCCGATACCATTGAGTCTATTCCGACTCACAGCTACCCTATAGGACAGAGTGGAACAGTGGTTTCCAAGGAGCAGCTGGTGGTTTCGAACTGCCAGCCTTTTGGTTAGCAGCCAAGCTCTTAACCACTGTGCCACTGGGGCTCCTAAAATTCATACAAGAGTTGGGAAACATGAAGAGACCAATTACTATAAAAAAAAGTTAAGAAGGGCGATTAAATATCATTAAATTTTTTGAAAGGTAATATAATACAAAAAAGAGTACATATCATAAAATTATAGCTTGATGAATTTTCATAAACAGAACCTAACCACATAACCAGCTCTTAGATCAAAAAACCCCTTTGAGTTTCCTATCAGTCATTATTCCCTACCTCTGTCTTGTCCATAGTAACCACTAACCTGACTTCTAACTACATAGGTTAGTTTTGCCCATCTTTGTACTTTATATAAATGAATTCGTAAGTACGTACACATTTGTGTCTGGGTTCCTCAACATTGTGTGACATTCAGTGATTTTGTTGCATGCAGCAGTGAAAAGTTAATGCTCATGATTGTATAGTATTCCTTTGTGTGGATAAGTAACACCCAGTTTATCCCTTCTACTCTTGATGGACACTTGGGTAGTTTTCATTTTGGATTATGAATAGTGTATTGTGATCATTCTCTTATACAGGCCAGTTCCTGGACTGTGAACATCCAACTTACATACAGCCCATAGTTTCGAACCAATTGTCGTAAAGCCTATTGTATTAAAAATTTGAGTTAGGTACCGTGGTTTGTAAAAACAAATAGGTGCTACCTTGTGACATGCATCAAAAATTATTTTTACTGTATTGTTACGTTAAAGATGTTCTTATGTATCTGGAAATGTTTCTTTAATGCTTTTATTCATAGAAAGGTACACTGTATGCTATATACTAAGACAAACATTTGACTGATGTTGTAAACAAATTGTTGAGTGTATGTTCAGGAGTGAAATTACTGGGTCATAGGCTAGGTGTACATTCAGCTTTAGTAGGTCTTGCCAAGCAGTTTTCTAAAGTGGTTGGACACCAGAGGTGTCTGAGAGTTACACTGTAGGCATTCTCACCAGCACATGGTATGATCTTTTTCATTTTACCTCTTCTGGTGGGTGTATAGTGGTAATGGCATTGTGTTTTCATTTTACATTTCCCCAATAACTAGTGAAATTCATCACTGTTCTTACGTTTTTTGGCCATTTGGTCATTAGTTTTTATGATATGCCTGCCCGTATCCTTTTCCCATTTTTCTACTGGGTTGTCTGTCTTTTTTGTTTGTGTTCTTATATATTCTTGATATGAGTCATGATGGCTTGACTTTTCATCCTTTTAAGGTAGTCTAGCTTATCATTTTTCTTTTTATGATTAGTGCTTAGTGTCCTGCCTATAAAATCATTGCCTACCCCAGTGTCATGAAGATTGGTCTCCTGTTCATTTTTTCTAAAAGCTTTATTGTTTTTACCTTTCACAATTAGATCTACAGAACATGTGGAATTGGTTTTTGTATACTTTGTGTTTAGGGATGAAGTTTCTCTTCCCCATATGGTTATCTAGTTGATCCGGCATCATTTCTTGAAAACACCATCCTCTCTCCATTGTGAACTGCTGTGTCACCTTTCTTACGATTCATTTAACTGTGTACAAATGAGCTGATTTGTGGAGTCTCTGTTGCAGCGGTTCATTTGTCTTGCATCAGTCAAAGGTTCATAACAGATCTTAATAATTAAGATAGCACAAGCCTAGTTTGTCTTCATTATTGCCCTATGATTGGCTCTTACCTTCTTCACATATATTTTAGAGTTAGCTTGCCAATTTCTTTAAAAAATAAGTTATTTTGATCTACTTTCTATGGTTTAATTTTGCTTATTGTTGAATTTATGTAAGGAACCCCAGTGGTACAATGTTAAGTGCCCGGCTGCAAACCTAAAGGTTGGCAGTTGGAACCCATCTAGTGGCTCAGTGGGAGAAAGGCCTGGCAACCTGCTCTGATAAAGAATACAGCCTAGGAAACCCTACAGGGCAGTTCTGCTCTGTCTCTTGAGGTCACTTTGAGTTAAAATTGACTCAGTGGTACCTAACAACAGATTTTATATAAAAGGAAGGCTGCTGGTGCTGTTTGTTGTAACTGGAAACACTGGAGGAGGAACAGGTTTGTGTGAGATGTTTAGTGGTGGCTGTTAGTAGGCAGTGGAAGTATGGTCTGGAGTTCAGATGTGGGATTCATACTGGAGCATGGGTGTTAGGAGACAGAGATGGGAATTAGAGAAATGGCTGTGGTCGCGCTGGCAGAACACAGAGAGTATGAAAAGCTCCCCAATTATTTAGGTCTTAGATTTCTCTCAGCAGTGTTTTGTAGTTTTTACTGTCAAGGTCTTGCACAGCTTTCGCTTGGTTTATTCTTAGGTATTTGATGTATTTTATGCTATCATAAAAGGAATTGTTTTAAAGTTTCATTTTCCAGTTCTCTGCTAAAGTGCCTTTTAAAGTCATGATTACTGTGAAGTGAAATGTAAGATTATTTGCTGAAAGTAGGGCATTGCTAAGAATGTTTGAGATTTAGAAAAACCTTAGCGAGATTTCGACACTGTCTTAGGGAGGTTGGATTGCCCGGTATGCTTTTCCTTGGTGTAGATGCCTCTTCAGAGTCAGTGACTGAGCTTCTCAAGGTACCAAGTACCTTGCCCAATTTTACCAAGTATCTTACAGGGAGCAGGTTGGAATCATCCAGGACTGGTTTTGTTTTGTTTAACAGGGGTGATAATAGAGGGACAAAGGAATTTGGCCAAATAACTTGTTGAAGATCTTGATGAATCTCAGCTGGATAAGTGGAGCAATCCAAAGAGGAGGTGGGTGATGGGGAGTGAGGTGGTAGAAGCACGAGTGGCCTGGAATCCTCTCCAGTGGGAGAGTTGATGTGAGAAGAAGGCTGTGAAGGAGATCTTTTCCAGAGAGCAGATTTCTGAATCATTATCTGGGAGGTAAAGCAGATTTCAGTGATGACAGATTCTGCCATGGCAGAGAGCATGTATGGCTGGTGTGGAGTGTAGGGGCAGAGGGCATTGGAGATGGGACCCTCCCCGTGGATATTAGGGGCATCCTACATGATGGCAGGGATTAAGAACAGAAGCCTGGACTAAAGTCTTTAATGAGTGAGGGAGTTCAGCATAATTGTCCTTGGTGACAAATCACTTGGGAAGAATGAATCCTGAAGCTTAGTTGAGGTAAGCCGGGAACCCCCAGCGCCCTGCCTGGAGGTTTTACCTAGGTAAAATAAATGTCCCAGATAGATAACTTGCTGCTCAAAAGAGGAAATACTGAAAAACATAAAGCTAAGAATTGTCTTCAGTATGCAGAGAGATAGAAAGCCTTTGACTAACCCTGTTACTCTTTTAGGAGCCCCAGTGGAGCAGTGGCTAAGAGCTTGGCTGCTAACCAAAAGGTCGGCAGTTTGAATCCGTCAGCTGCTCCTTGGAAACCTTATGGGGCAGTTCTACTCCGTCCTATAGGGTCACTGTGAGTGGGAATCAACTTGACAGCAATGTGTTCGGGTTTTTTAATTACTCTTTTAAGGAGCTGTGGTGAGCAGTGGTTAAGCACTCTGCTGTTAACCTAAAGGTCAGTAGTTCAAACCCAACAGCCACTCTGTGGGAGAAAGATGTGGCAGTTTGCTTCTGCAAAGGTCATAGCCTTGGAAACCCTGTGGGGCAGTTCTGCTCTGTCCTTTAGGGTCACTGTGAGTTGGAATTGACTAATGGTTAATGGATTTTTTGGGTTACTCTTTCTCTCACTGCAGATAGATGGCTGCTTGTAGAGGACTGACAGGAAGAAGAGGAGTTGCCTGATTCTCCCACTGCCTGGCTGGCTCTTAGGCAGATTTCTTGGCCTTTTCACAGGATGGCAGCTCCAGATTGGTCTCCCCTGTTTGGTAAGTTCTTGAATCAGTGCATGCACTCAGAAATCAAGCTTATGTGACCCCTGTTGGACAGAGGAGTCACCAAGCTAAAGGGGCTACGCAGCTGTAGGGAGGGCTAGGGAGGTTGGGTGAACTAGAGAGAGGTAGGAGCAAAGCTGCAGGGCCCCCGGGTGATTTGTGTTCAATTTGGGATCTTTGTGGATTTGGGAAAAGGAGGGAGTATGTGTGCTAGATGTGTGAGGAACGGTGGGCAGAATGCAAGTCACCCTACATTATTCTGTTTATTACTTTGAATAAACATGAGCAAAGTTACAGTTCTGCCTCTCAGAACTTCAATTTCTTCACCCATAAATTGTGACTTTATATCACTTCCTCTCTGCCCTAATTTCTGTCCTTGAGTGATGCAGGCCTGCTCTGATGTCTTACAAAGCGTTTTGCATGTGTCTGTATATGTTTATATGTGTACATCTGTGTGCATGTTTGTGGGTGTGGATGCTCATGGTTAGTGTCAGGCAATTTCCTGATTTGTGAGTGTTGTGATGTTGGGCAGGCTTTGATTCTCATGGATCCTCTCTTCTCTAGCTGTGTCTACCCTAGAACCTACTTGTCTCCAGGATTTGGAAATTCCTCCTTCTCCAAAAGACCATTCCTGTCCCCAGAGTGTGGACCTGTTTCCTTGCAATGACCTGGCACCTCAAACACCCACCGGGGCTGGGTCCAAGGTACACCAAGATCTCAGGGCCCTTGATGGTAGGTGAGGTACTGCCCTAGAAGGCCCCGACTACTGCATGCTGAGGACTTCTTTCAGTTCTTCATCCAGGTTGAATGATGCCTCATCAGGGTACGAGAGAGAGAGCCAAGGAACGTTGCGAGGCTGTCCTGAAGTCAGGAACATTAGGGGAAATGACATATATACCATGTGCTTGCAGAATGTTCAGGCCCATGCTCAACCCTGGAGATGGAGCTAGAAGCTCTTAGACCAGGCTAGAAGTGAAGAGAGAGATTTGGTCTTGTGTCAGAGGTTCATCTGAAGCATTGAGACAGGACAAGATCACCTCATGGGGAAGGGAAGGCTCTGAGGACTGACTTCTGGAATAAAAGCTGAGACCCCAGAACCCTGTCTGAAAATCCTGCGTGTTGGGTCTCTCACGCCCTTTCTTCAGCCTTAGCTGTCTTTCCTGTAAACGTCGATAGGCTGCCTTCTCACTGACCCAGAATGTATGTGATGTCTTAGGAGTCGGTGACTTTCCAGGATATTGCTGTGGACTTCACTGAGAAGGAATGGCCCTTGCTGGATTCTTCTCAGAGAAAACTGTATAAAGACGTGATGCTGGAGAACTATAGCAACCTTACTTCAGTCGGTGAGGCTGGCATCATTTCTTCCTTTATCCATCCATGAATCCAGCAGTTTCTTATAGCACTTGCTGTGACCCAGGACTTTTGTGGGAATTTGAAATACAGTTACAAACAAGCAGGACTGGCCCCTGCCCTCCTGGTGTCTCACCATGGATATTGAGTCCTGTCCGTTGCATGGACTTTGGGGGTTGTCACATGTGTGTCTGAACTTGAGTGTGGGTTTCTGAGATAAGAATTCCCCATTCTTTTGGAAGACTAAATGTATATACATTTGTGTTTTTTTTTTTTTTATGAAAAATACCTTTACTTTGTTTTTTTAGAATTTTGGCACCACCATTTTGCTGCTCCTAAATAGATTTGTCCGTCTTCACTAAATATATGTTGACCCCAGTGTAATGGAAGGGGTTGTCCTCTGCACAGCCCTCCCTCAACATGTGTCTTTCCCTGTGAGTAGGATATCAGCTTGGCAAGCCCAGCCTTATCTCCCACTTGGAGCAAGAAGAGTTGCTGAGGACAGAGGAGAGGGGAGCTTGCCAAGGCACCTGTCCAGGTAAGCGCCAGTCAAATGGGTGTGTGCTTTCAAGTATCAGCTTTATGCAGTGGTCATGGCAACGTACGTTAGGAAATATCAACCAAGAAATTCAAAAATGCCTTTTTCTCTCTCACTGCCCATGCATTCTTTCACAAGTACTCTGATCTAATTACCCCCTTCATCTTTAAATTTGGTGTTTTTATCCCATTCTTTCATAGTTTACATTTCTGATCATACTGTCTTTCAGTATGAATGCCAATTTTGAATATTTACTTCTTAGTGAATTAAATTTCTACCCCTGTCATTACTCAGTGGTTAAACGCTCAGGTGCTAACACAAAGGTCTGCAGTTCAAATCTACCAGCAGTTCCATGAGAGAAAAGACCTGGTGGTCAGCTCCTGTGAAGATCACAGTTTCTTCTGACCTGCAGGGTCACTATGAGTCAGAATCAACTTGATAGCAATGAGTGTCATTATATATATATCTCATACTGCCAAATTCTTAGCGGTCATTTTTGATCGTGTGTGTGTTTCCCTTTCACATAAGTCTTCAATGTTTAGTGTTAGAATTAAAAAAAAAAAACAAAACAAACCTGTTTTTGACATCATCATCCCAGTATTTTCTTTTTTCAGCAAGTTAATATTTTTCCATTATGTTTCAGATTGGGAGATTCCATCTAAAACAAAATGGTCTATTCTTTTGGAAGATATTTTTGGGAAGGAAACATCCCATGGTGTGATGACAGCGGTAAGAATTTCTTGGGATAATACCTGATCTTCCATGTCAGGAGAAGACTGGGGCAGCTTTAAGTTAGAAAAACAGCTCAAGTGCCAGACAAGTCACTTGAGGCAAATGACATGTCCTAGGAGGAAGTAGTACCTCAGAGACGATATTATCAGCTCAGGGGAATACCTTAAACCTAGCCCAATACTTCTTCACTTAGAGTTTCGATAAGTAAATAGCTCCATAACCATGTCTCAGATATTGAATGTTAGGCTCAATTCAGTTTTGAACAATTACCAAATTCTGTATGTAATAAGCCTTGTAAACATAACGTATAATGCAGCCTGAGTGGCATGGCATTCACCTGTCCTAACTGATGGAGCACAAATGAACAGGAACAGAACATTTCCACTGTAAATGATGACATCTTTAGTCACAATGATAATGATGGGCTTTGTTTGTATTCATATCAGTTTATGTGGGGAGAATTCCTATAAATGTAGTTAATATGAGAAATGCTTTACTCAGCACTCATCTCTTTAATCAACAGGAAAGAATGGGGCTTGGTGAGAAACCCACTGAATATGCTCACTTTTTTGATGTCTTCAGCGTGGGGGCTCATCTTACTCAGCAAATGGGACGTCGCAATGGGAAGAGGCCCTATCACCGCCATGACTATGGGGCAGCCTTCAAAGATGGCTCACACCTTACCCAAAACATGAGCATTTACAGTGGGAGAAACATGTATGAATGCCATCAGTGCCAAAAAGCCTTCACCACACGGTCTTCCCTCACACGCCACAAGAGGATACACACTGGGGAAAAGCCCTATGAATGCAGTGCCTGCGGGAAAGCCTTCAATGACCCTTCAGCTCTTCGGAGTCATGTGCGAACACACACCAAAGAGAAGCCCTTTGAGTGCAGTCAGTGTGGAAATGCATTCCGCACCCTCTCCGCCCTGAAGATACACATGCGAATTCACACTGGGGAGAGGCCTTACGAGTGTAACCAGTGTGGGAAGGCCTACGGCAGGAGCTGCCACCTCACTGCACACAAGAGGACACACACTGGAGAGAGGCCCTATGAATGTCACGACTGTGGGAAAGCTTTCCAGCACCCCTCACACCTTAAAGAACATGTCCGGAATCACACCGGAGAGAAACCGTATGAGTGTACACAGTGTGGCAAAGCCTTCCGCTGGAAGTCTAACTTTAACTTGCACAAGAAAAACCACATGGTAGTGAAAACATATGAATGTAAGGAGTGCAGTAAAGTCTTTGGTGATGTCATATCACGGAGGAAACACATGCGAATTCATATCGTTAAGAAACCCGTTATCTGTAGACAGTGTGGAAAAGCCTTCAGAAACCAGTCAATCCTTAAGACACACATGAATTCTCACACTGGGGAGAAGCCATATGGGTGCGATCTCTGTGGGAAGGCGTTCAGTGCAAGCTCGAACCTCACAGCACACCGGAAAATACATACCCAAGAGAGACGTTATGAATGCACCGCCTGTGGAAAGGTCTTCAGTGATTATTTATCACGAAGGAGACATATGAGCATTCATCTTGTAAAGAAACGGGTTGAATGCAGACAGTGTGGAAAAGCCTTCAGAAATCAGTCTACCCTTAACACACACATGAGAACTCACACAGGAGAGAAACCATACGAGTGTGATCATTGTGGAAAAGCCTTTAGCATAGGTTCTAACCTTAACGTGCACCGGAGAATACACACTGGGGAGAAGCCCTACGAATGCCTTGCCTGTGGGAAAACCTTCAGTGACCATTCCTCCCTAAGGAGTCATGTGAAAACGCACCGAGGAGAGAAGCTCTTTGCGTCATCGGCGTGGAAGAGGCTCCAGTGAATATACCTTCTTTAAGATAAACATGAGACTTCAGGCTGGAAATAGACCTTGTAGACACAAGGGAGGCGGGAAAGCCTTCATGGGCTCTCACTTTACTGGACAAAAAAGAATATATGTAACATGGGAGAAACCCAGTTTGTATAATAACTGTGGGAAGACTTGCGTTGTTTCTCGCCACTTAGGAGACCTGTGAGGAATTGTGCTGGGGAGAAAATGTTTATCTGCAGTGTGGAGAAGCCTTCAGTGTACATGCAGCTCTTATAAAAAATGAGGATGTTTGGAAAGAAACCCTGGCTTGGTATTTAATGTGGAAATATTTTTAGCACCAGCTCTTAATTTTTGGATATAAGAGTATACACATTAGGGGGAATCTTCATAAATGCAATGACTAGGATACCTGCCCTGGTTCCACACTATTCCTCATGACAGAAATCACACTGAAGAGAAAAACCTATACATCTGAAGTAAGGATTGTGGGAAAGTCTACAGGAGGTGTTAGTAAACTATTGCCCATGGCCTGTTTTTTTTATTGCCCACAAGCCAGGAGTAGTTTTTTATATTTTTAAAGAAGAAGAATGTGACAGAGACCATATGTGGCCCACAAAGCCTGAAATACTTGCTCTCTGGCGTTTACGGAAAAACTTTGCCAATCCTTGGTCTACAGCAGCGCTTCTTTACTGGGGGTGATTTTGTAGTCCAGGAGACATTGGGTAACGTCTGAAGACATTTTTGGTTCTTAAACTAGAGGGGAAGTGCTACTAGTATCTAGTGGGAAGACCTCTGGGATGCTGTTAAACATCCCAAAATGCAAGGAAAGAGTCCCTGGGTGGTACAAATGATTAAGTGCTCGACTACTTACGAAAAGGTTGCCAGTTCAAACCCACCCAGAGGCACCTCGGAAGACATGCCTGGCGATCTGCTTCCGAAACATCACAGCCTTGAAAACCCTTTGGAGCAGTTCTCTGCACACATGGGGTCGCATTGAGTCGGAATTGACAGCAGCTATCAAAAACAATGCACAAGAGCCCCCCACAGCAGAGAATCATCCACCCCAAAGCGTCAGTATTGTTGAGGTGGAGAAATTCTGGTCTACAGTAATTCCTCAGTTTTTATAAAACATGTAAGTGCTAACTTGAGATGTTTTTAAAACTTTTAAATATAATTATTGTGATTCCTCTTTCAGGAAACATGAAAACTCACTGCAGATAATGCGCGGGGACATAGAGTGGAGATGCGTTCAGCCACAGCACCCCAGTTCTTATGCAGATGAAAATTCATACTGGAAAAGAATGAATTTTCCAGTGAATGAGATCACCTCTATTAGTCTTTTATCATGAAAATGGATTCCCCCAGCTTGTTAATTTTCAGGCTTTTTGTTTCAGGTTTTGTTCCTGTAACCATTAAGCCTAATCACAAAAGGTTTGTATATGATATTTTGATTGTATACAAACTTCATTCTTTGATATGTCTAATTAACCTTTTGGATAACTTATTTGACTAATGGAATATTCAGACTATGTTCTGCACTGTGTAACGTGGGTATTTTTAGTTCCTGTTTGTTGTTGTTTTTAGGTGCCGTCGAGTCAGTGCTGACTAATGGCGACCCTGCGTACAACAGAATGAAACACTGCCTGGTCCTGTGCCATGCTCACAATGGTTGTTATGCGTGAGCCTGTTGTTGCAGCCGCTGTGTCAGTCCATCTAGTTGAAGGTCTTCCTTTTTTCCCCTGACCCTCTGTTTTACCCAGCATGATGCTCTTCTCTAGGAACTGGTCCCCCCGATAATGTGTCCAAAGTACATGAGTCAAAGTCTCAACATCCTTGCTTTCTGAGGAGCATTCTGGTTGTACTTTTTTCAAGACAGATTTGTTTGTTCTTTTGGCAGTCTGTGGTATATTCAGTATTCTTTTGCCAGCACCACAATTCAAAGGTGTCAGTTCTTCTCCAGTCTTTATTCATTGTCCAGCTTTTGCATGCATATGAGGCATTTGAAATACCATGACTTGGGTCAGGATACCTTAGTTCCAAAGTGATGTCTTTGCTTTTTAATACTTTAAAGAGGTCTTTTGCAGCAGATTTCCCCAATGCAATATGTCATTTAATTCCTTGATTGATGCTTCCGTGGGCATTGATTGTGGATCCAATTAAAATGAAATCCTTGACAACTTCAGTATTTTCTCTGTATATGATGATGTTGCTTATTGGTCTAGTTGTGAGGATTTTTGTTTCCTTTACCAGGTGCAATCCATATTGAAGGCTGTAGTCTTTGATCTTCATCAGTAAGTGCTTCAAGTCCTCTTCACTTTCGGCAAGCAAGGTTGTGTCATCTATATATCACAGGTTAATGAGTCTTTCACCAATCCTGGTGTTTGTTACTGGCATCTAATTCAAAAGCATTGTGAGCAGAGCATGATATTTATTACATTGCATGGTCCCTCTGATATGTTGTGACTTACTGTTCAGCCAACAGTGGCATATGCTTTCTAGTTGCTTCCGCAGTATCCTCTCTCATCTTCCTCTATCCAGACAGTCTGCTGTTTGTGAAGTTAATAAAGCATGCTGTTTTTGAAAGTTTTGGTCTTAAATAGATTTTCTTGCAATTCATAGCATCCATGTGCCCCAGCTCAGGCCATTGACAAGCAGGAGTCACTGTGTGGGCTTCTGGAAAAGTTTTTGAAAAAGGGATAAGGAGGACAGTGCAGAAAAGTCACAGTGCTCCTGGCCCTCCCAGTGTCTTCTTTGGGTGTCTGCACTAGCCATGAACTTGTTATTTCCCAACTTCCTGTTACATGGGAAAAATAAACTGATTATTGCTTTCAGCTGCTGTGGAGATGTCATTATTTTTCAGTTTATTTGGGGTGTGTTCTGTTAAACTCACCTGGATGCCATCCGTAACCCAAATACCTGGTCATTGGTTAGTTTTTATAACTGTTCCATGTGTGGATATAAACTGCATTTACTTAACTGTTGGATTAAAAAACCCACTGCCACCCATTCGTTTCTGACTCATAGCCATCCTAAAGGACCTAGTAGAACTGCTCCATAGGGTTTCCCATGCTGTGATCTTTACGGAAGCAGATTGCCACATCTGTCTCCTGTGGAGTACCTGGTGGGTTCAAACCGCTGACCTTTTGGTTAGCAGTCAAGCACTTAAGCACTACAACACAGGGGGTCCTTAGTTGTTAGATATGGGTTTTTTAATTCTTTAGACCAAGCTTTTAAATTGCATTTCAAGTCTTTAGTGTTTTCTGTTCTTGGCCTGTTGTCTACTGAAAGGTGTATCAGTTGTCACAAAAACTCTAGGAAGTAGATACTACCAGCATCTCCATTTTGCATATGAGGAATCAAGGACAAGAAACTTTAGGTGACTTGCCTGAGATCAATCTGTTAGCAAGGAGTAGTGATTGGATTTGAAACATGGTATCTGGCTCCAGAGTCCATACCTCCGTTTTGTCAGGTACTATTCTCTGCCCCTGGTCTGTAGCAGTGAATCAGAATTTTTGCAATCATGTTGCCTTTCGTTGTAGTTGGGGGTGGGATACTTGATAAACAAAGGCTGTTGATTCAATTCTGACTCATAGCGACCTAATAGGATAGAGTAAAACTGTCCCATCGGGTTTCCAAGGAGCAGCGGGTGGATTGGAACTGCTAACCTTTTGGTTAGCAGTTGAGCTTTTAACTACTGCATCACTAGGACTCCCGTGATAAACAAGTACATGTATGTCAGGTGGTAGGAAATGCAATGGAAAAAAAAGTAGGCTTGTTAATGATGTGGAGGTCTGGAGCTGTCAAGTGGGTACGGAAAGGTTGAGCAGAGATGTAAGTGAACCACACGTGCGAGCTGTATCACAACCTGGGAAGGAGCCATCTTGGCAGTTCAAAGGCCACGGGAAACTGCTGTGCATGTGTCTTAAGTTTCTTAGCACTGCTATAACAAACATCACAAATGGGTGTGGCTCTAAGGAACAGAAATTTGCTTATTTTCACTGTTTAGGAGGCTAGAAGTTTGATTTCAGGGGACTGGCTCTAGGGGATGGCTGTCAACTGGCTCTGGAGGAAAATCCATGTGTCAGCTTCTCTTGAAACTAGTCAGTTTTGCCACAACTATGGAACTGCCTAACAGCTGTTGTAGTAAGAAAGCAAACATGATATTTAAACATGTGTCAGGCATGGGCTGTGTTATAAAATGCAGGGGACAGGTTGGGTGGGAATCAGTGAACCCTGCTCTAAGGAATTGCTGCATCGAATCAATCTTTATTAATGATTCTAAGCTCTCAATGTAGCTGCTAATTTTTGTCTCTCTGAGAGGTATGCTTGGATTTGTCAAATTCACTGGTGGTCAGTTTTGCATTCATTCAGAAATTTTTTTTCCTGCCTGTTGCCTTTCTTCCTTTCCTTCTCTCTCTTCCAGCATCAAAAGGAAGGGCTTTACCTGTCTAAGCTCCCATTGTCTCCATACTGAAATCCAGGGCCTGAATTCCCTCCTCCCTACCCCAGGATTGACCTAGTTGTGGCTTTGAAGATTAGCAGTCCTTGCAGTGGGCAAAAATGAGCATCAGGGGCCAGGGGTCTGTAAAGCCCTAGGAGTGGCAGAGCCCTAAGCCTTTACCTGTTGGT
Source organism: Loxodonta africana (assembly GCF_030014295.1). Lineage (NCBI taxonomy): Eukaryota > Metazoa > Chordata > Mammalia > Proboscidea > Elephantidae > Loxodonta > Loxodonta africana. The sequence continues at coordinate 21,403,893 of NC_087344.1, forward strand.
GGCATGGGGCAGACCCAGGTTTTTGATGCCTCCATCTGAGGTGTTTGTAGTGTGGGGGTTGACACTGAACCAGGCAAGCATAGGTGTGTGCAGTTAGAGGGATCGGTCACCCAGCCATGAGTGTTCTGCCCAGACAGCAGTGGAAAATGACTGGAGAGGCACGGGGGCCTATACTGGGTACCACAGCCATCGTTTCTCAGTTTACACCTAAACACCAAACCAAAAGACCAAACCTGTTGCTATCGAGTCCATTCGGACTCAGTAACCTTATAGAACAAAGTAGAACTGCCCCCTAAGGTTTCCAGGGAGGAGCTGGTGAATTCGAAGTACAGAGCTTTTGGTTAGCAGCCAGGCTCTTAACCACTGCACCTCCTGTTCTGGAGCCTGGGTTTGAGATTTGGAGTAGAGTGGCCAACAAGACAAACAGGTTCCCTCCTAGGGTTTCTAGTGGAGCGGTTTACTTGCAAATGAAAATTTGTGTGTTGCACTGACCTTTCTGCTTCGTGAAAAACGTTGGGGGTGAGGAGGGTCTCAGGTATGTGTGTGAGTTTGGCCATGGGTTTCTTGGACCACAGATCACCAATCCCTTTGGAGCTGTGAATGCGGGTTGTTTTGTGTTTCTTGAGAAGCTCAAAGGATTATCGTTAATTTGGTAGTGAGGTGTGTCATGCTCCTTGCTGGGATGGATTGCCCATTTTGTGTTGTTTATTAAGCAACTTACTTTTACCAACTTAATTAAAATGCCACTTTTGTCATGTTAAATTCCTGTATGTAAGTCAACTCAATATTTATTATCTGCTTCCAGGCACCTCATAGGCACTGGTAATGTAGCAGTCAACAAAGCAGACAGGTTTATGTTCACACAGACCTTTATGTTACATGTGGGAAGTCAGAGTACAAGCAACTAGATAATGATGTGATAAGTGCTATGTAGAAAAATAAAGCAGAATAAGGGAATAGACAGGTGAGATTAACTCCGTCTTAGTTATCTAGTGCTGCTGTAACAAATACCACAAGTGGGTGGCTTTAACAGACAGCAATTTATTTTCTGACAGTTCAGGAGCCTGGAAGCCCAAATTCAGGGTGCAGGTTCTAGGGGAAGGTCCATGTCTCTTTTCAGCTCTTTCTTGGCAATCTTCATGTGGCGTGTCTTCCCCTCCATTTATGCTTCCCTCTCTGTGCCTAATCTGCTCTTTTTATATCTCAAAGGTAATTGTCATAAGACGCAATTGGACTGATAAAACTTTGTTAACATAACAAAGAAACTCCTATTATGAAGTGGGATTACTGTTCATCCACAGGTATAAAAAAGTGGTTAATAATTACAAAACATTTTGTGGGGAATAATTCAATCCAATGCTGTTAGGTGCTGTTGAGTAGTTTCTGACTCACAGTGACCTTATGGGTAACAGAACAAAACATTTCCCATTCCTGCACCGTCCTCACAATCAACCCATAACAACCCCCAGACCTGTGCTGTCTATGGTACATAATTGTTTTTGGCTGCTCCATCTTCTCAGGAAACCAAGCCTTCACATAAATCCCAAGAGACTACTACTGTATATATTCCAGCTTCCCAGCCTCTGGAGTAGAGGCGAGAAAATGAGACGTTTGAGAATGCTTGTTGATGAGTCAACAAAGCATTTGCTTTAAGAGTAATTTCAGCTTGCTCTGTGGAGCCCTGCCTCTCATTTGGTTATCAAAATGTGACCCTTGTATTCTCATTTTCAAGGGCAGTTGGATTTGCATTTTCTTGAATTCCATTCAGTTCTATTGATTTGGCCTCCAAGGAAACCCTTTTCAGCCTCATCTTAAGCAACCTGAGTTCCTTTATGTGTCTTTTAACTAGACCATTGCTACTTTCCTGAATTCAGAATAAAAGCTGATTTTCAAGCTAGTTTAGTTACTCTTTGAGATTCTAAATAAATCTGCTTCCCAAAGAACGTTCCAACTTTGGGCCTTGACAATTGTTTTGACCTAATCTTAGTGATAATTCTTAATCGTTGTTCCTGCACCTTACCCAAGAAGATGCTGGATTTGAGCACTTTACGTGGATTAACTCCAGGCCTCCCTACTCTACTGGAAGTAATCATCCTGGAGAAGAAGAGACAGGTGAAAAGAGCCAGCTTACCAGCTGGAAACAGGATAATTAATCAAGGGTTTACTCTGCCAGTCAGTCTCCCTCCACCTCTTGACTGCGTTGTCTCTCATGCAGCCATCAAGTTGACAGGATGGATCAGCTGGGCTCAAGGTACATGATGGGCGGGGAGCATAGCCACAGGGCTTTCAACTTCCATTTGATTTCCTAAAACCCCTGCAACCTTCCCTTCCACTTGCAGTGCCCCTATTCAGGTCATTGTGTGTGGGGTGGGAGTAATTGCATATCTCTGAGTCAAGGTGCTGAGTGTAGGCTTTGTCCAAAAGTTTTCCTCAGCTCAGTGACGAAACTATTCACTTGCTGGCTCTTGCCTAGTTTGAAAAAGTGATGTGTCCTACGATGCTAGTCCTAAGGGAAGAGAGTGCTTTCTCTCAGTGTTGAGTAAAGCGGTCATTTATTTTAATTGGGAGCTGTAGGAATTCAGCACAGCTACTCCCACTGTGTCCAATTCCTCCATCACGTTGACAACACCTAAGTGGCTCCAGGATCCTTGCATCTGATTGCACTTTCCTGCCAATTCTGGGGACAGGCATAATATTCAGTCTCCTTGGAGGAGACTTCTAATTACACTGTAGCTCAGTTTTCTTGTCTCAACTCTGGTTTTCAATTTTGGGGACCTTTTCAGGCAGAACCAGTGCTATCTTGTATAAAGTTTGGGTAACCTCCAATACATTCAGTAGTTGTATTTCTAGGGAAACTGCTATAGTAATACACCCAAGAAATATCAGTTAAGTGCCTTAAACTAAGTTGGATTTGGGGAAGACAGAGATCATTAAGACATGATACTGTCCTTTAAGCAGTCTGGGCGCAGGTCTAGAAGAAGAGACATGTAAATAAGATAGTATGGCCAGTTTATCCATCCAGAAGCCTCAAAGGAAGGGCTGTTGACCTTGGGACAACCAAGGGGAGCCACATAGAAGAGGTGATACAAGCTAAAGAGGGTTTATTAAGAGTTCGGGAGAAGAATAAGCCTGCGAATAATGAGTGCAAAGGGACAGAAGAATTAAAATATCCCATCTGAGATAGAAAATATCTGTGGGGTAGGAGATAAAAGTTGAAGGGATAACATGGGTCAGCTTATATAACATTAAGATGCACATGTATCAATTTGAATTTTAACTGGAAGTTGAAAAAGAAAAATCTGTTGACGTTTTAAGTACCACAATGAGATTTTGCAGTTTAGGAAAGTAACTGATGCCCTAATGGAGAATGAATTGAAGGGAGCCTGTGTGTCTTTGTTGTTATGTAACAAACCACCCAAAACAGTGTTTTAAAATATCCTCCCTTTAGTTACTTTACCATTCTTTTGGTTGACAATTTGAGCTGTGCTTAGCTTGAAAGTTTTCTTGGCTGGGCTCACTTGTGTTTGCCGTTGGCTGCAGTTTGGTTGAGGGTTACTTGCTCTTGGACAGACCTCAGCTAGGAGGGCTTTTCTCTGCTCCTTAAGCTCCCCTCCAGCGGAACTTGTTCTCATGGTACTGAAAGATTCCAAAAGAGCCAAAGTTCCACAAGTGCCTTTGCAGACCCTGCTTTTGTCATGTTTGCCTACATGCCATTTGGCCAGTGCAAGTAACATGGATGAGCCCAGATTTGAAGGGCATTCAGAGTTACACGGAGGGGGTATGTGTACAAGAAAGGGAAAAAAATGGCAGCATCTCTGCAGTCCACCACAGAGCCAATTATTTCTGTTGCAAGAACTCAAGTGAGAAGGAACACCTTTATTGAGTTATAATTGACATATGATAAACTGCACATACTAGAAGTGTACAATTTGATAAGTTTTGGAGTGTGTGTAAACTCATGAAACGTAAGCACTGCCGAGATAGCAAACCCCAGAAGTTTCCTCACGCTGCTTTGTAATCCCTCCAAGCAACCAGTGATCTGCTTTCTGTTACTATAGATTAGTTTGCATTTTTTAGAATTTTATGTAAATGGAATGACAACAGTGTGTACTCATTCGTCTGACTTCTGTCAGGACGATCATTTTGAGATTGTTCCATTTTGTTGCATGGAGATTAGTGTTCTTATATTAGGAAAAAATTGAACATTTTGAGTGGTGGTGGATCACACCTTTCCCAGTGGTTTTTCCATTATTGAACAGATCTAACGATGTTTCCCTATGATAAATCAAAGCCTGACTTCCAACCAAGTTCCTTCCCCTCTACCCACAATCTTTATCTCGCTATCAACATTATCTACTTTGAAAGGCATCTTGTCTTTGGGAAGCAGCTCACAGTGAAGGTACTATTGAGTCCTCTAGTGGAAGCTATGGAGCTGCTACATGGAGTCTCCTTATAAGGATGGAAATAGAACAGTCTGCAGACATGGAACAAAATTTGGTTAAAGATTCTGAGAGGCTGAGCACCCAAAAGAGACAAAAGAACCATGTTTTATGAGACTGATGTTCTTTGTAGAGCCACTCAGACCCTGGGAATAATCAGCTCAGGTCTGAAGGACCTAAAAAAAAAAAATCACCTGGCTGATTCCCTTGGTTCTTCTTTACTACTGAGACCGAGAAAACCCTGTAAACTCTAATCATCAGCTCTGTGCTTTCAGGTTTTGAAGTGGACAGGTGAGAGCATGACACTTTGCAGCCATATTCTACATGAGGGTCGCCATTTATTTAGAGAAATTAGAGCCCAGGTTATATATCGGGCCCTTTTTTGGGTATCAGAAATAGTATAGGATAGGAGGTGGCTACAGATGGCATCCTGTCTTGTTAATTCATAGAAATGTTCTCTTTTTGAGTAGAAAAGTATGACCCAGAGTTGGATTACAGTGGCTTTTGACCCTGTGGGTTCCTCTTCCTGGGCTTGTCCTAGTGGTTTGGGGTGGGATTCAGGGTGAAGCTATCCTGCATAGAGGTAGGTCTGCCCAGACTCCTCATCCCTGAGCCAAGGCAATAGACACTGAGGATACTTTGTGCAAACATTGCTTAGTCCTTCAGCTGGTGGAAGAAATTGCACTTTAGATGCTGCTAGATCTTGGCTCCCACATCCTGGGGATCAGACCTAAGGGCAGAGCTCCTCCAAGAAGAAGGGTGGTCAGTGAGAGAGGCATATCTTTCACGAAAGTAGCCCACTTGGAGGCAGAATTAGAAGGAAAGGCTCGCCTTGGGGATCAGGAGTGGAAATGTTCAGACAATAGGATGAAAAGTGCTTCAACAATATCTGTGAATCATCATTCTGAGCCACCATTCACCTTTTTGCAGAATGGGAATAGTAACAGCACCTGTCTCATTAAAGTAGTTGTGAGGATTAACCAAGACTAATGCCTGGCACAGTGAGCACAAAACAAATATTACTCACTTTGGTGGTGTTTGTTGCCATTGAGTCAGTTCCAACTCATGGTGACCCCATGTGTGCAGAGTAGAACTCCTCCATAGAATTTTGAAGGTTGTGACCTTTTGGAAGCAGATGGCCAGGCCTGTCTCCTGAGGTGGCTCTGGTGAGTTCAAATTGCCAAACTCTTGGCTAGTAGTGGAGTGCTTAACCATTTGTGCTACCCAGTTGTCAGATGCCATCAAGTCAGTTTCGATTCATAGTGACACTGCATACAACAGAACAAAAGACTGCCTGGTCTTGCACCATCCTCACAATCATTGCTATGTTTGAGTCCATTGTTGCATTCAGTGTGCAGCCCATCTCCTTGAGGGTCCTCCTCTTTTTCGGTGACCTTCTACTTTACAAGGAAACCCTGGTGGCGTAGTGGTTAAGAGCTAGGGCTACTAACCAAAAGGTTGGCTGTTCAAATCCACCAGGCATTCCTTGGAAACTGTATGCGGCAGTTCTGCTGTCCTATAGGTTCGCTATGAGTCAAAATTGACTCCATGGCAGTGGGTTGGGTTTTTGGTTTTCTACTTTACAGAGCATGATGTCCTTCTCCAGGGATTGGTCCCTCCTGATAACATGTCCAAAGTACATGAGACGCAGTCTGTTCAACCTCACCTCTAGGGATTATTCTGTTCATTCTTCTTGCAGTCCATGGTATGCTCAGTATTCTTTGCCAACACCATAATCCAAAAGCATCACTTCTTCAGTCAAACCCAAACCCTACCAAACCCATTGCCGTCAAGTCGATTCCAACTCACAGTGACCCTATAGGAGAGAGTAGGGCTGCTCCATAGGGTTTCCAAAGACTGCCTGGTGGATTTGAACTGTTGGCCCTTTGGTTAGCAGCCAAACTCTTAACCACTTCACCACCAGGGTTTCCATGGTGTGGGTCAAAAAACCCAGTGCCATCGAGTCGATTCCGACTCATAGCGACCCTATAGGACAGTAGAACTGCCCCATAGAGTTTCCAAGGAGCGCCTGGTGGATTCAAATTGCCAACCCTTTGGTTAGCAGCCGTAGCACCTAACTACTACACCACCAGAGTTTCCATGGCTTGGGTCAGGCTAACCTTATTCCTTAAAGTGACATCTTTTCAGCATTTCCAAGCCTTTTGGAACAGAATTTACCAATGCAATTTATCATTTGATTTTTTTTTTTTTTTTTTGACTGCATTTCCATGGGCATTAATTGTGGATTCAAGTAAAATGAAATCCTTGACAACTTCTGCATTTTCTCCATTTATCATGATGTTGCTTGTTGGTCACTTGTGAGAATTTTTGTTTTCTTTTTGTTGAAGTATAATCAGTACTGAAGGTTATACTCTTTAATCTTCATCAGTAACTGCTTGAAGTCCTATTTGCTTTCAGCAAGCAAGGTTGTGTCATCTGCATATCACAGAGTGTGAATGCGTATTCCTCCAATCCTGATTGTGTTCTTCGAGTAGTCCAGTTTCTTGGATTATTTGCTCGGCATACAGATTGAATAAGTATAGTGAAACGATACAACCCTGACACACACATTTCCCAATTTTAAACCACGCAGTATCTCCTTTCTGTTTGAATGACTGCCTCTCGATCTATGTACAGATTGTCCAGAGCAAAATTAAGTGTTTTGGAATTCCCATTCTTTGCAATATTTTCCATAATTTGTTATGATCCACACAGTAAAATGCCTTTGCATAGTCAATAAAACACAAGTGAACATCTTTCTGGTATCCTCTGCTGTCAGCTAAGATCCATCTGACATTAGCAATGGTATCCCTCATTCCACGTCGTCTTCTGAATCCAGTGTGAATTTCTGGCAGTTCCCTGTCAATGCACTACGGCAACCTTTTTTGAATTATCTTCAGCAGAATTTTTCTTATGTGTAATATTAATGATATTGTTTGATAATTTTCACATTCTTTTGAATCACCTTTGTTTGGAATAGGCACAAATAAGAATCTTTTGCAGTCGGTTGACCAGGAAGCTGTCTGCCATATTTCTTGGCATAGATGAGTGAGCACTTCCAGTGTTGCATCGGTTTGTTGAAGCATCTTAATTGCTATTCCATCAATTCCTGGAGCCTTGTTTTTTGCCAGTGCCTTCAGCACAGCTTGGACTTCTTCCTTCAGTATCATCGGTTCTTGATCATATGCTACCTCCTGAAACGGTTGAACATCGACCAGTTCTCTCTGGTACGGTGACTCTGTTTGTGTATTTCTTCCATCTTCTGTTGATGCTTTATGTGTCATTCTATATTTTGCCCATAGAATCCTTCAATATTGTAACTCGAGGCTCGAATTTTTTTCTGCAGTTCTTTCAGCTTGAGAAATGCCAAGCTTGTTCTCTTTTGGTTTTCTAACTCCAGGTCTTTGCACATTTCACTATAATGCTTGTCTTCTTGAGCAACCCTTTGAAATCTTCTGTTCACCTCTTTTACTTCATCATTTCTTCCATTCACTTTAGCTACTTTATGTTTGAGAGCAAGTTTCAGACTTTTTTCTGACATCCATTTTGGTCTTCTCTATTTTTTTTTTTCCCCTGTCTTTTTAATTACCTTTTGCCATCTTCATGTATGATGTCCTTGATGTCATTTCATAATTCATCTCGTCTCTGGTCGTTAGTGTTCAAAGCATCAAATCTGTTCTTAAGATTGTCTCTAAATTCAGGTGGGATATAATCAAGGTTGTACCATAACTCTCATGGACTTGTTTAAAATTTTCTTCAGCTTCAACTTGAATTTGCATTTGAGCAATGGATGGTCTGTTCTGCAGTCTACCCCTGACATTGTTCTGACTGATGATATTGAGCTTTTCCATCATCTCTTTCCACAGATATAGTTCATTTGATTCCTGCGTATTCCATCTAGTGAGGTCTACGTGTATCATTGCCATTTATGTTGTTGAAAAAAGATCTTTGCAATGAAGAAGTTGTTGGTCTTGCAAAATTCTATCATGCGATCTTCAGCATCATTTCTATTACCAGGGCCATGTATTCCAACTACCAATCTTTCTTGTTTGTTTTGACTTTTGCATTCTAATCACCAGAATTATCAATGAGTCTTGATTGCATGTTTGATCAATTTTACACTTCTGATATTGATAAACATCTTCCATTTCTTCATCTTTGGCAGTAGTGGTTGATGCATAAATTTCAATAATCCTTGTATTAACTGGTCTTCCTTGTAGCTGTATGGATATTATCCTAACACTGACAGTACTGTACTTTAGGATAGATCTTGAATTGTTCTTTTTGATCATGGATGTGACTCCATGACTCTTTAATTTCTCATTCCCAGCACAGTAGACTGTCTACTTTGAAATGGCCAATAACAGCCCACTTCAGCTCACTAATGGCTAGGATATAGATCTTTATGTGTTTCATTTCTTTTTTGACAACTTCAAATTTTCTTAGATTCATACATTATACAATCCACGTTCTAATTATTAATGGACATTTACAGCTGTTTCTTCTCATTTCGAGTCATGCCACATCAGCAAATGAACGTCCTGAAAGCTTTATTCCATCCACATCATTAAGATCAACTCTACTTTGAGGAGGTAGCTCTTCCCTAGTCATAGTTTTGGTGCTTCCAACCTGAGCAGCTTATCTTCCGCCACCATATCAGACGTTGTTATGCTGCTATTCCTAAGGCTTTCACTGGCCAGTTTTTTAGAAGTGGATCACCAGATCCTTCTTCCTAGTCTGTTGTATTCTGAATGCTCTGCTGAATCCTTTCCACCAAGGGTCCTGGTGTTCCTTGAAATACTAGTGGTATAGCTTCCAACATCACAGCAACATACAAGTATGATAAACTGGTGTTGGATTTTGAAGTTGTTGTTTAGTGTAGTCGAGTTGGTTCCGACTCATAGCGACCCTGTATAAAACAGAATGAAATACTGCTTGGTCCTGCACCACCCTCACAATCGTTGCTATGTTTCAGCCCATTGTTGAAGCCACTGTATTAGTCCATCTTATTGAAAGTCTTTTTTGCTGACACTGTGAATTACTAAGCATATTGTTTTTCTCCAGGGACTGGTCCTCCGATAACATGTCCAAAATACTTGAGATGAAGTCTTGCCATCTTCGTTTCCAAGGAGTGTTTTGCTATATTTCTTCAAGACAGACTTGTTCGTTCTTCTGGCAGTCCATGGTATATTCAATATTCTTCACCAACAGCATAATTCAAAGGTTTCATTCCTTCAGTCTTCCTGATTCTTGTCCAGCTTTCACATGCATATGAGGTGATTGAAAATATCATGGCTTGGGTCAGGTGCACCATAGTCCTCAAAGTGACATCTTTGCTTTTTAACACTCTAAAGAGGCCTCTGCAACAGATTTGCCCAATGCAATAAGTTGTTTGATTTCTTGACTGCTCCTTCATGGGCGTTGGCTGTGGATTCAAATAAAATGAAATCCTTGCAATGTCAATATGTTCTCCATTTATCATGATGTTGCTTATTGGCCCAGTTCTGAGAATTTTTGTTTTCTTTATGTTGAGGTGTAATCCATACTGAAGGCTGTAGAGTTTGATCTTCATCAGTAAGTGCTTCAAATCTAGGTTGTGTCATCTGCATAATGCAGGTTGTTAATGAGTGTTCCACCAGTCCTGATGTTCTTCTTCATGTAGCCTAGTTTCTCAGATTATTTTGTGAGCATACAGATTGAATAAGTATGATGAAAGAATATAACCCTGATGTACACCTTTCCTGACTTTCAACTACGCAGTATCCCCTTGCTGTGTTCAAATGAGTTTCTCTTGGTCTATGTGCAGTTTCCACATGAGCACAACTGTTCTGAAATTTCCATTCTTCCCAATATTATATGTAATTTGTTATGATCCCCACAGCCTAATGCCTTTGCATAGTCAACGAAACACAGGTGAACATCTTTCTGGTATTCTCTGCTTTCAGCCAGGATCCATCTGATATCAGCAATGATATTCTTCCTTCCATGTCTTCTTCTGAATCTGACTTGAATTTCTGGCAATAAGCTGTCAATGTATGGCTGCAACCACTTTTAAAAGATTTTTCAGCAAAATTTTACTTGCATGTGATATTAATGATATTGTTTAATTATTTCCATGTTCCGTTGAATCTCCTTGGAAACCCTGGTGGTACAGTGGTTAAGTGCTACGGCTGCTAACCAAAGGGCTGGCAGTTTGAATCTGCCAGGTGCTCCTTGGAAACTCTATGGGGCGGTTCTGCTCTGTCCTGTAGGGCTGCTATGAGTTGGAACCGACTCGACGGCACTGGGTTTGGTTTGGTTTTTTTGGTTGAATCTCCTTTCCTTGAAATGGGGACAAATATGTATCTCTTCCAGTTGATTGACCAGGTAGCCGTCTTCCAAATTTCTTGGCATAGACAAGTGAGCACTTCCAGCAGTGCGTCAGTTGAAACATCTCCATTGGCATTCCATGAATTCCTGGAGCCTTGTTTTTCGTTAGTGCCTCCCGTGAAGCTTGGACTTCTTGCTTCAGTACCATCTCTTCTAGATCATGTGGTACCTCCTGAAATTGTTGAACGTCAGCCAGTTGTTTTTGGTCCAGTGATTGTGTGTATTCCTTCCATCTGCTTTTGATTCTTCCTCTGTCATTCAATATTTTGCCCATGGAATCCTTCAGAATTGCAACTCGAGACTTGAACTTTCTCTTCAGTTCCTTCAGCTGGAGAATTGCTGAGAGCGTTCTTCCCTTTAGGTTTTCTAACACCGGTCTTTACATGTTCCATTGTATTGTGCAAGCCACCACAACATGACAAACTGACAGACGCATGGTGGGATATTGAAGTTACTACTGTAAAATTGGGAAAGGTTTAGTGGAATTCTAAAAAGGAGGTAAAATGCCTGTTACATGCTCAGTTCTGTTTGATTATGGAGACGTAGAAACTGCTGAATATTAGATACAGAAATAGGATCAATGGACCATACATAGAATCAGCCCTTAGGACCTCCATTTTAAGATATATTTATTGTATTATCACTTGTATTTATGTAGGATACATTTCCCCATATAATAAAGTATGTATTTTTATCCGAAACATGGTGTCGGTCTTCCTGATGTTGTTGTTAGGATAGGGGCACCTTTGAACGTAAGGAAAGAAGACTAATATAATTACAGAAGGTAGATGTGTTCATGTGTACAAGGCACTTGAAATGGATGTGAGCAGAAGTAGATGAGGTGAATAAGATGGCATACCCCTGGGCTCTTTGGGTGATATAATCATTCAACATAAATTATTCCTTCTCTGGCCTTGCTCCTTAAGGGTTTGTACTACCCTGGGATCAGAATGACAGCAAAAGAATTTGACTAATGAGGAGGTTTGATACTGAAAACCCACAGGCTTCAGAGACTACAAATAGACTGCCAGTGACTACCCACTCAACATCTTTACCCAAGCCAGGAGGCAGGAGGCAGGAGGCAGCACACCTGAGCCTTGTGCCCATCGTTTTCCACAGGAGCCTGGTCCTTCTATGTTTTTTGTGCTCTGTGAGTCCAGGGCTTCCATTTTTATCATTCAGCCTTCAGGGGAGAACTGAATGTCACATCTTAATGCTGGCAGTCAGGTAATCTGCAGTCCCCTAATTTTTCTTTTGCAAATAGGGTTAGGTCTTTGTCTTCCAGTCCAACTGGGGGAAGCTGTGAGGTGAGTACATGCAGAACATGAGCAAAATGGAGTTGCTTGTGAGATGCCTGCCCACTTGTCCATCATCTTCTTGACATGTTTCCTTGTGCCTTTGCCCCAGTACTTGTGCTGCTCTCATTCTGCTAATCACCTACTCTGAACCTAAATTTCCAAGGACTTTTTCTGTCTTCAACCAAAATATGCTTCTGCTCAATTTTGATGAATTTTCTAGAATTATCTAAATTTTTCTTGTATCTCTTAGGCAGAGGGTAGATGTGTTTGGCCAGCTTCTCCTTACACAGTTCTTGATACCTCTTTTGAAGGGAGATCCTTAACCTGGATACAATGTAACCTGGCTATGAGAACTCAAAGAGAGGAAGTGCAGAGCCAGTCTGACCAGACAGGCTACATACCTGTATCTACAAAAAAAACAGGTGTCTCTTTATTAACCTATGAAATATTTTAAGACAAAATAGACCAGGAAATTAGGAGAAATACTCATGCATCAATTCTTCCAGAATTAATAAATGTGGACATTTTGCCATAACAGTTCTATTCTTAAAGTAACAAAATAGTATGCATAAAGATGGTATATATACCCTCCTTATTCCATTCCCAATCTAAGCTCTCCTTTTCTTTCCAAAGGCAACCAATCTTACATTTGGTAGTTACCCAGATATTATTTAAAGTATTTTTTACTCATGTGTTTGTATGCGTGTACCACAATAAAAATGCTCATCAGTTGGAGAAGGAAAAAATAAATTCTGGCGTAATAACAGCGTGAAATAACATTAAGTTAGTTTTAGTTAATGAACCAGACTGAAATGTATCATGACTGATAAGGTTGAGTGTATTATTTTAAGGGACCAACTGTAAAATGACATGCACAGTATGTAAAGTATTCAAATGTAAAACAATAGCATTGTTTATTGAGAGAATCAGACTGAAAGTAGTGAAAATGCTGGGGAATAATGTATACCAAGTTAGTGTTGTGGTTCACCTGGTAGAGAAAAAAAGACAGATTGTGAAAAACTAAAGGCAGAAGTGTTTAAGTAAATATATATATATTTTACTTTAAAAATACAGAATACACCACAATTTTAAAAATAATCATATAAAAGGATTGAAGCTCAGGAATAAAGGGAAATAATCATAATTTTTTTTTAAAGTACTTTAATGCAATTATGGTAATATATTTTAATTTCATGGTGCTGAGTGGTAGATGATTAGACCTTTATTGTTTTTCTCTGTACTTTTCAGTATGCTTGAAATATTTCATAATAAAAAATAAGAATTTGTGTCTGTATAATTTTAAAACTTATTTCAATTTTCCCAAACTATAGATTTCTTGTTAGAGAAATTATTTGTGTCTTCTAAGTTTTCATTATTTGTGTTGGTCTGTCTAGGTCTAATTTATTTATTTTAATTGCTAGATATTTCATCACATGTCCATGCCAAGTGAACACTGATATCCCATAAACCCATTGCTGTCGAGTCAATTCCAACTCATAGAGGCCCTATAGGACAGAGTAGAACTGCCCCATAGCGTTTCCAAGGTTGAAATTTTACAGACACAAACTGCCACATCTTCCTTCCTTTGAGTGCCTGGTGAATTCAAACCACCAACCTTTTGGTTAGCAGCTTAACCACTGCATCACCAGCTCCTTTTACATTGACATCACTGATGTTCATTTGGCTTATTCTCTCCTCCTGCTTCTCTAGATGAGCAAGATTCCCAATAAAGTTTTGCCACATTCCTTCTTCCCTAAAATTTGCAGTTATCACACTAGGAATGTTCTATCTTTCTTTGATCCACCTTCATCTGGCCCACCTGTTACTCTTCCTTTCTATATGAACAATACCAGGTTGTACCCATGAAAAATGCAACACAATAGAAAATATTGAGAGAATGTGATATGTTGAACACTGTGCTTGATGGTTTTCTATTAATTTCTGATCTGTGCAAGATTCCTATAAGGTTTTATGATGGTTTTCATTATAAAAAAGGAGACTTGAGGCTTCTCGAACAGTCATAAAAGTTTCCTCGTTCACAAAGCAAGTGCTAAAGCTGGCGATAAACCCAGGTGTCCGATTCCAAATCTTCCAGCAAAGGATTGATTCTGTCAGGGTTGCTTGTTGTCATAATCCCATGCTTAGGGCCCCAGATTTTCTTGTTGTTGAAGCGCTGTTGGTCTAGAGGTGTTTACTCTGAACATATGGCTCCTAATGAGCTGTTCATCTTTGGGACTCCTTTAGAGACTTTCTTGATCGTTGGTTCATAAGAATAATGGGTAAACACATAAATGTTCGCAGGAATTAGGCAATCAATTAACTCTTGCTTGCCTGTTTTTGAGGATCCAGTGACCATATTCTCAGGAACTCATTTTAACACAGGAGATAGGAGTGTCCTGGACTTGATCCTAGTATACAACTTCGAGATTCCTATAGGAACCAGTTCCCATCTGATTGACCCAGGCTTTGATGGGCTTAACGAGAAACAAAGGAAGGAGGATGTGAAATTTCATGATGTATTTTCTATGTTTCTTTTTCTATCGTTATCTGCTAATTATACAATGGAGACATTGAGTCAAACCATAAAAGGAATAGGGAATGGATCAAGCTACTGAGTGTCAAGGGGTTACTTATTCCCATAATCTTCCATATTAAGGGAGAAAGGAAGGGAGGGACAGATTTCAAAGGGATACCTACCCACCCACTGCCATCGAGTAGATTCTGACTCATGGTGACCCTATAGGACTGAGCAGAACTGCCCCATAGAGTTTCCAAGGAGTGCCTGGTGGATTTGAACTGCCACCCTCTCGGTTAGCAGCTGTAGCACTTAACCACTACGCCACCAGGGTTTCCGAGGGATACCTAGGAAGTGAATTAAAAAAAAAAAAAAGGGAAAATAAATATAGATGTAATAATCTATTAATGGAGATTAAGTATGACTCCTATTAATTTAATGGAAACCCTGGTGGTGCAGTGGTTAAGAGTTATGGCTGCTAACCAAAAGGTCAGCAGTTTGAATCCACCAGGCACTCCTTGGAAACCATATGGGGCAGTTCTACTCTGTCCTGTAGGGTTGCTATGAGTCAGGATCGACTCCACAGCAATGGGTTATTAGTTTAAAATTTGAAATTGTGTGTGTTTATTTTTTCTTATTGTACATGTACAAATGTGAGTGGCAGTTAAACAGAAAAGTATGTATGTGATTACTTCCTACATTGCTGTGTGTCATATGTATAAGCTAAGGAATTCCTAAAAATAAGTTTTATTGTCTTGTCCAATTGTCATGATCATCTTATGTAACAAGTACTTCACACTTTAACTGGTAAGTACTTCCCATGCTTATCAGCTGCCAGGCTACTTACTACGCGATTTGTATTGATTCGGTATTTAAGTCTCACAACCATAACAGCCTTTGAGGTGTCTGGGTGTACTTTGCTTACGTTCCTTTCTCCCTCTTAAGATTGACTTGGCAAGCTTCTACTCCCCTTCTTTCTACAGCAGTAGGGACGTGCCTGACAAGCAACTTGGAAGTTTGTGTTGTTAGATTGTGTCTTTCTTATCCTAAAATTCCACTTAGGTTACACTGACAAATTGTTTCTCTTTTTTTCAGTGATTTAAAGACAATGCATTTCATTCTTTCTCCCATTCCTTTGTTTTAAGGGGAAAAAAAAGTGCTACATATAATTGTAGGGAGTAATGTTTTAATCTTCAAGTACTAAGAGAAAAGAGAATCTTATCAACATAATAGCCATAACAGCTTGAGGATTCAGGGAACATATTCCAATATTGACCTCAGGTCCTGAGTGTGGGTTCTGCTTTGATGCTGCTACCTGCTATATACTACCTATGGAATCAGAAAGTAGATGACCTTGAAGTCCAGGGAAAGCACTTGGTTCTGTATTCAGGTGGAAGTTTTCAAGAGCCAAGTGTTGGAATCTGTTGACCCTTCTGATGCCTGAGCCTGTGTTCCTCAGAGGTCATATCACATGGTGGTAAGAGGCCCAGTTTGATCTGTCAATCTGAGTTCAAATTCCTCCAGCAATTCTTACAAGAAGACCATGTGTCTTGTATGTATAACTTAACCTCATGTTTCCTACATGAGATCATGGGTAAAATGAGGGATGATAAAAATGGGTAAAATGAGGGATGATAGAAGCATCTAAGTCACAGATCTGTAAGGAGAATAAAATTAATTCATATAAATGCCAAGGATTTTATATGACAATACACAGAGCTCTCTGTTAGTGGCCTGGCTGTAGAAGTTTATAATAGTTATTTGTTACTATGTTATCTGCTAATCAAACAAAAGCCAAATCAGTTGCTGTCAAGTCACTTCCAACTCTGGCAGCTCCACGTGTCTCAGAGTAGAGCTGGGCTCCATAGCGTTTTCAATGGCTGGGTTTTCAGAAGTAGGTCATCAGGCCTTTCTCCTAAGGTACCTCTGGATAGACATGAACCTTCAACGTTTTCCTTAGCAGCTTAACCTTTTGCGCCAGCCAGGGTCTCCTGCTAATACTACTGTTGTTTAGAACAATTAGGCAAGAGTTTGTGATGAGAATGCAAAGAATGGAATATTGAAATGGAAGTGAATAATTAAAATGACAAATTCTGAGGACCCACTGAAAATGGGCTGAGTCATGAACTTGCACTCCAGGTCCACTTTGTAGTGCATTGATGAGCCAGGTCATTACTTCCTCAGGAAGTGCATCAGGTCTGCTCCAATTCTGTATCCTAGAATATTAGTCCTCAGTGTGTGGTTCTCAGGTGAGCAGCAGCAGTATTTGGAAATTTGTTAGAAAGGCACATTTTGGAGCCCTGATGCCTAACCTTCTGAATCCAATGCTTTGAGGGTGGTGCCCAGCATTCTGCATTTTAGCGGGAACTCCACCTGACTCTGATGCAAGAAAGTTTGAGAACCAGTGCTCTAAAACACATATTTAACATCATATGATTTTGATTTTCCTGCTCATTTGCAATGTTTAGAAAATTCTTCAGAAAAAAAAAATGATGTATCATTTCAAATTGTATTCATGCTAGTCGACAAGGGGTGGAAAAGAGTAGGTACTTAAAGTTTGCAAAGATGTGGCAGAGAAAGTGAAAGGAGGACAGAGAGAAATGAGAGTATAGGAAGAAAGGGAACAGAGGAGGAGGGAGAGAGAAAAGGATAGAGGAGAAAGAGGAGGAGGAGAAGAGAGACAGACAGAGAAAGAGAACCACAGGGAAGATTTATAGTATTCATTTCATTTCACAATATAGATTAGAGTGTTTCTCTAAAATACCAGATCTTTGAACATCTGTGTATCCCATCTCTGTTCTTTCCATCAGAATCATCAACTACATGGAATCAGAAAACCAAACAGGTGTAGCAGAATTCCACCTCCTAGGCTTCTCAGATAATCCAGAACTGCAGCTTCTTCTCCTTGGAATGTTCTTGACCATGTACCTGGTCACTGTGCTTGGGAACCTGCTCATCATCCTGGCTGTCAACTCAGACTCCCACCTCCACACCCCCATGTACTTCTTCCTCTCCAACCTGTCCTTCAGTGACATCTGTTTCAGCACCACTACGGTCCCCAAGATGCTGGTGAACATTCAGACACAGAGCAAATCCATCAGTTACACAGGCTGCCTCACCCAGATCTGCTTCTTCCTGGTTTTTGCATGTTTGGAAAATTGCCTCCTTGCGGCAATGGCCTATGACCGCTTTGTGGCCATTTGTCATCCACTGAGGTACACAGTCATCATGCACTTCCACCTCTGTGGCCTGCTGATTCTATTCTCCTTGTTCATTAGCATCACGAATGCCCTGCTCCACAGTCTGATGGTGCTGCACCTGTCCTTCTGCACAGACCTAGAAATCCTCCAGTTTTTCTGTGAACTTCCTCAGGTCCTCAAGCTTGCCTGTTCTGACACCCTCTTAAATAACATCCTGCTATATTTTATGACTAGCATTGTGGGTGGTGGAACCTTACTTGTGATCATTTTCTCTTACATGCAGATTCTCTCTTCCCTTCTAAAAATGCCATCAACAGGTGGAATGTATAAAGCCTTTTCTACCTGTGGGTCTCACCTCTCAGTTGTTTCCTTGTTCTACGGGACAGGATTTGGGGTGTATCTTAACTCTGCAGCTACTGTCTCCTCTAGGAAGAGTGCAGTTGCATCAGTGATGAACACCATGGTAACACCCATGCTGAACCCCTTCATCTACAGCCTGAGGAACAAGGATATGATGGACGCTTTGCAGAAACTCATCTCTAAAATATCTTCTTTCCATTAATGTGTCACCTGCTTTGGGCTTAAGCTGTTTGTCCTAGTTATATAGTGTTGCTGTAACCAAAATACCACAAGTGAATGACTTTAACAAGCAGAAGCTTATTCTCTCACAGTCTAGTGGGCTAAAAGTCTGAATTTGGGGTGTCAGCTCAAGGGGAAGGCTTTCTGTCTCTGTTGGCTCAGGAGAAAGGTCCTTGTCATCAATCTTCCCCTGGTCGAGAAGCTTTTCTGCCTGGGGACTCCCAGGTCCAAAGGATGTTCTGTGTTCCCAGTGCGTCTTTCTTGGTGGTATGAAATCCCCCTGTCGTTCTTCTCATTTCTCCCTCTTATATCTCATATCTCAAAAGAGATTGGCTTAAAATACAATGTAATCTTGTAGATTGAGTCTGGCCTCATTAACATAAGTGCTATGGATAACACCCCATCAGCATCATAGAGATAGGATTTACAACACACAGGAAAATCACATCAAATGACAAAATGGTGGAGAGTCACACAATAGTGGAAATCATGGCTTAGCCAAACTGATACGCATATTTTTGTGTATCAGTGTCAATCTATGACACTGTTGAAATATGCCAGAGGGAAATAAATTATAGTGATTCAGAAAACCTAACCAAGTTCTTTGAATAATAAGAGTCCAGAGATCATAATAGTTATGGGTGACAATTTGACATCAGACCACTTGGGTTTGATTTTTACCTCTTTTTTTTATGCAATAGCTGTGTGGATATTAAATACTTAACCTTTCTAAGCTCAGTTTGAAGGTCCTTAGGTGGCACAAATGGTTTGCACTCAACTGCTAACCTAAAGGTTGGTAGTTCAGATCCACCCAGAGGTACTGCAGAAGAAAAGTCCTGGCAATCTGTTTCTGTAAATATTAAAGCTAAGAAACCCTATGGAGTGGTTCTATTCTGTAACCATGGAGTCACCATGAGTCCCAATCAACTTGATGGCAACTAACAACAATAATTTCAATTTACTCATCTATAAGTTTGTTGTATTTATATTCATTCACATTTTTTTCCATATAGGTTTGAGATACTTTATAAGTGAGAATGTCTTCAGTTATACTAAGAGAAAAGTCTCTACTCACATAGGATCAAATGGTAAAAAGAAAGATTTCAGAGGTAGGGTAGGTCTAGAATCTACAAAATGCAGGGCTGCATTTCACAGCCTTCTGTGTTGGTTTCTTCCTAAAGGTGTTCCTGTGATGGTCACCAATGGCTGCAGTGGCACAGGGGTCATTTAAGATACAATAGCCAGAGAGAGAAAACTGACTGCTTCTTACTGGGTCTCTGTAATGGAGAGAAAATCTTTAGAAATACTCATCCAGAACACATCCTGTATCATCAGCCTGAATTGGGGCATATCCTCTTCTAAAACTAATTACTAGCAGCAGGAATTTCATTACCTTGGAAAGATTAGATAAATTCTCTGATTAGAAAAGTCTGATGTGGCATCAAGTGCTATAATGATTACAAGTGTTCAGTAGAATACCATTCCTCTTCATTTTTTCATTTCTGGCATACCAGACCGTATGATTGTCTGATGCAAAATGGCCAATACCAGTTCATTTCAGTTTACTAATGTCTAGGATATCATCTTTATACATTCTTTTTCATTTGTAAAAACTTCCAATTTTCCTAGATTTATACTTCATATATTCCACGTTCTAGTTATTAATGGATGATTACAGCTATTTCTTATCATTTAGTGTTGTGCCACATCAGCAAATGAAGGCCCTGAAAGGTTTACTCCATCCACATCCTTAAGGTCAGCTCTATTTTAAAGTACTAAAGGAAGAAGTCCAATCTTCACTGAAGGCATTGGCGAAAAACAAGGCCCCAGGAACTGACAGAACACCAATTGAGATGTTTCAACAAATGGATGCAGTGCTGAAAGTGCTCACTGGTCTATGCTAAGAAATATGGAAGACAGCTTCCTGGCCAATTGGCTGGAAGAGATCTATATTTATGCCTATTCCCAAGAAAGATGATCCCACCAAACGCAGAAATTACTGAACAATATCATTAATATTACACACAAGCAAAACTTGGCTGAAGATCATTCAAAAGCGCCTGCAGCAGTGTATCAACAAGGAACTACCAGAAGTTCAAGCTGGATTCAGAAGAGATGTGGAACTAGGGAAATCATTGCTGATGTCAGATGGACCCTGGCTGAAAGCAGAGAATACCAGAAGGATGTTTACCAGTGTTTTATTGACTATGCAAAGGCATGCAACTGTGTGGATCATAACAAATTATGGATATCATTGTGAAGAATGGGAATTCCAGAACACTTAATTGTCCTCATAAGGAACCTGTACATAGGTCAAGAGGCAGTTGTTCGGACAGAACAAGGGGATACTGATTGGTTTAAAGTTAGGAAAGGTATGTGTCGGGGTTGTATTCTTTCACCATACCTATTCAATCTGAATGCTGAGTAAATAATCTGAGAATCTGGACTATATGAAGAAGAACAGGGCATCAGGGTTGGAGGAAGACTCCTTAACAACCTGTGGTAGGCAGAAGACACAACCTTGTTTGCGAAAGTAATGTGGACTTGAAGCACTTACTAATGAAAATCAAAGACCAGAGCCTTCAGTATGGATTACACCTCAGCATAAAGAAAAGAAAAATCCTCACAACTGGACCAGTAAGCAAGATCGTGATAAATGGAGAAAAGATTGAAGTTGTCAAGGATTTCATTTTACTTGGATCCAGAATCAACACCCATGGAAGCAGCAGTCAAGAAATCAAAAGTTGCATTGCATTGGGCAAGTCTGCTGCAAAGGACCTCTTTAAAGTGTTCAAAAGAAAAGATGTCACCTTGAAGACTAAGGTGGGCCTGACCCAAGCCATGGTATTTTCAATCACATCGTATGCATGTGAAAGCTGGGCAATGAATAAGGAAGACCGAAGAAGAAACGACGCCTTTGAATTGTGGTGTTGGCAAAGAATATTGAATATACTATTGACTGCCAAAAGAATGAACAAATCTGTCTTGGAGGAACAACCAGAATGCTCCTTAGAAGCAAGGATGGCGACTGCATCTTACATACTTCGGACATGTTATCAGGAAGGATCAGTCCCTGGAGAAGGACATCATGCTTGGTAAAGGACAGAGTCAGTGGAAAAGAGGTAGACCGTCAATGGGATGTATTGACACAGTGACTGCAACAATGGGATCAAGCATAACAACGATTGTAAGGATGACGCAGGATCGGGCAGTGTTTCGTTCTGTTGTGCATGGGGTTGCTATGAATTGGAACCGACTTTACCGAACCTAACAACAACAACCAGTATTTTTAGGAAGCAGCTTTTCCTCATTCCTATTTTGCCTTCAACCTAAGGGGCTCTTCTTCCTGCGCTATATCAGACAATGTCTCCCTACTATTCATAAGGTTTTCACTGGCCAATTTTTTTTAGAAGTAGCTCACCAGGTCCTTCTTCCTAGTATGTCTTTGTATCTGCTGAATGCTATCCACCATGCATGACCCTGCTGGTATTTGAAATACCGGTAGCATAGTTTCCAGCGTCACAGCAACACACAAGCCACCACATTAGAACAAGCTGACAGATAAGTGGTGGACAACATGAATCTTGACTGAAAGCAGAGAATACCAGAAAGATATTTACCAGTGTTTTATTGACTTTGCATAGGCATTTGGCTCTTTGGAGCATAACAAATTATGGATAACATTGCAAAGAATGTGAATTTCAGAACACTTAATTGTGCTCATGTGGAAGCTATACATAGACCAGCAAACAAAATGATGGGATACTATGTGGTTTAAAATTGGGAAAGGTGTGCATCAGGGTTTTATTCTTTCACCATACTTATACAGTCTGTCTGCTGAGCAAATAATCCAAAAACCTGGACTATATGAAGGAGAACGAGGCATCAGGATTGGAGGAAAACTAATTAACAACCTGCTATATGCAGATGACACAACTTTGCTTACTGAAAACGAAGATGACTTGAAACACTTGCTGATGAAGATCAAAGACCACAGCCTTCAGTATGAGTTACACCTCAACATAAAGACCACAAAAATCCTCACAACTGGACCAATAAGCAACATCATGATAAATGGAGAAAACATTGAAGTTGTCAAGTATTTCCTTTTACTTGGATCCTCTATCAATGCCCAAGGAAGCAGCAATCAAGAAATCAAACCATGCGTTGCATTTGTCAAATCTCCTACAAGAGAGCTCTTTAAAGTGTTAAAAAGCAAAGACGTCACCTTGAAGACTAAGGTGTGCCTGACTCAAGCTGTGGTGTTTTCAATCTCCTCATATGCATGTGAAAGCTGGATGAAGAATAAAGAAGACCAAAGAAGAACTGACGCTTTCGAATTATGATGTTGGTGAAAAATATTGAGCATAACAAGGACTGCCAAAAGAACGAACCAATCTGTCTTGGAAGAAGTACAACCAGAATGCTCCTTAGAAGCGAGGACTATGTCTCACATACTTGAACATGTTATCAGGAGGGATCAGTCCCTGAAGAAGGACATCATGCTTGGTGAAGTAGAGGTTCAGCAAAAATGAAGAAGACCCTCAATGAGATGAATTGACACAGTGCTTGAAACAATGGGATCCAGCATAACAACCACTGTGAGGATGACACCCCTGTCATCCTGGCAGTGTTTCATTCTGTTGTACAAAGGGTTGTGATGAGTTGGAAATGACTCCACAGCACCTAACAATATAACAGTGTAATGCCTGCTACTGAATAAGTACTCAATATACTCAGTGTGTGTGACCCAGCACAATTTATTTCCAAGGGTAATATTCTCTCTTTTTTTGACTCTTTCTGCTTTCATATATTTTTAGCACTTGCTTCAGTTATTAGCAGGGGTTGTTAATTTAAATATTTATCAGCAGTTGACACTTATGGTGTAGGCAAGGCCACATTTGGAGATACTTCAGTGGATGTTATATTTGTCCTGCTGTCTTTTTGTTATATTGAAAGAACAACTTTTGATTTTCATTCTCGAATGACTTGTTTAATGGCTTGTTTTTAAAGTGGTTGGATTGTTCAGTGTTTCCCCTTTTGGATTATGCATGTTATATCTCATTTAAGAGGTGATTAACTCCTCCACTCTCATGAAAATATTTTCTTGTACTATCTCGTAAATATTTAATCATGTTTTCTTTTGTGTTTAAAAGACATTGGAATGATCTTTCAATATGGCATGATGAAGGATCCAATTCATTTTCTTTCCATATGGATAAACAATGATTTCAGCACTATTTCCTGAATGATGCCATCCTTTCCCTGCAGTGTCACATGGTCCTAAATGAAGAGCCTGATGCCTCCTGTGTAGCCAATAAGTCTTCATATAGATGAGTATTAGTTCTATTTTGCTGTCCTATACTAGAATCATATCATTTTAGTTATTATAGCTCCATGATATGTTTTGATGGTTGGTAAGGCAAATGCTTCAGGTTGTTCTTACTTGCCATCAAGGTAAATATTGTTTCTCCATCACTCTTCCACATATTTTTAAACTCTGGGATTTTTCTTCCTTGTGCTAACCTGGTCTGGTTTGGACACCAAGTTTGTGCTGGCCTTATAAAATGAGATAAAGAATATCCTATCCCTTATGTTTTCTGAAACCCTTCCTTTAAAATGGAAATTAACTCCTTTGAATGCTTGGAAGAACTTGCGTGTAAAACTATGTATGTCAGGTTGTGTTTCGTGACAAATTATATTATTGAGGATTTCAATTTATTTACAGTTTCCAAGATTACTTGCTTCCTATTTCTTCTTGAGAGAAGTGTGGTCAGCTGGATTTAACCATGACCAGCATTTCCCCTTGTGCATAGAATTCAATCTCTCCTGCCTACGTTAGGACAAAACTCTGGTAATTCCACTGTCTCTCTCTCTTGCATCATCAGTTTTCTCCTTTTGATTTATTCATTTTCAATAGCATCCAAGATTGAGTTCTTCCAATCTTTAAAAAAAAAAAAGACCCCTCTTGAGACCCCTCATTTTGCTCTAGCACTAGCCTCATTTCCCTGCTTCCTTTATAGCAAAACTCCTCAAAAGAGATGTCTCCACTCACTCTCCCCAATTCTTCTTCCATTTTCTCCTGCGGTCAGTGCAATCAAGCTTTACTCCAACACTTCATGGAGGGTGCTCTTGAAGAGCCACCAATGTTCCCTACCTTAAGTCAGTCCAGTACTTTCTCTGTCTTTCTCATACTTGTCAACCACATTAACTCAGTTTATCACTTATTGAAACATTTTCTTCACTTGGATTTCAGCAGCACACATTATTTTGGTTTTACTCCTCCTTCAGTATTTTTCAGTCTCCTCTAATGTGTCTTCTCATCTTTCCAATACCCAAACACTGGAGGGCCTCTTGTCTCAATCCTCAGACCTCTTCTTCTCCAGCTACATTCACTTCTTTGCAACAGCATCCAGACCCATCCATTTAAAAGTTATCTGATCACAAACGAGTCCTAAGTTTGTATATAGAAAGGAAGTATCTCCCGAGTCCCAGACTTGTATATCCAACTGCCCACTTGCTATCTCTCAATATGTCTTGCCCACAGTATTACCTATCACAAAAAAAGAAACAAAAAAAAACATTTCCCGCAAGTTGATTCCAATTCATGGCACCCCCATGAGTGTCAAGTAGAACTGTGCTCCATAAGGTTTTCAATAGCTGTGATCTTTTGGAAGTAGATCACCAGGCCATTATTCTGAGGTTCCTCTGGCTTGGTGGTTTGAACCACCAACCTTTTTGTAGGTAGCTAAGCACATAACCTTTCGTACCACACAGGGGATCTTACCTGTCACAGTGGATGGCAACTATTCTTTCAAGTGTTAGGTAGTTTTCTGTCATTGAGCATCATCTTTGTTTCTTCTCTTCTTTCACTCTGTGGCCAACCTTTCAGATAACCCTGTTATCTGTACCATTAAAGTATATCCAGAATTCAAGCAAATCTCACCACCTTCACCATTATCACCATGGTCCAAGCTACCATTATTTTAAGATTTTTATAAAAGCACTTTCTGTGGCCTCCCTGCATCTGCCCTTGCCACCAGGAGGCTGTTTGTATAACCCACGCACACTACCTCTTTGATCTTATGTTTCTATTTTCCCCATCACTCATTCTATTATAGTCCTGCTGGCCTCCATATGTTGATTATTGATTTTGTTGGCTCTCTGTTTCATAATTATTTGTCTTCCTGGCTATTTAAATCATAGTTTGCAGATTGTTCCTGAACGGGAAAGTTTTTTTTCTGCTCTCTCTTTGCATCTATGTATTCACTGTCTCATCTAAGATGATCCCATTATACCTTGTTATATTTTATCCATTATTTCGTGTGTTTGATAGTGAATAGCATTAAGTTGGCAAAGGGTGACATTACAATGCCATCTTTGGTTTTCAAATGGTGTATTGAGAAGACCATATATTAACAAAGTTCATATGGAAACAGCTAACATGAGGTATAATAAATTGGCAAACACATGAAAATATTGAATTCATTAAAAGGTGAAAGGCTTTTAATTGAATATTAACTTAGAGCACCATCTTCACCTATTAAATAATGACTTTTCATTTACCTAA
Source organism: Loxodonta africana (assembly GCF_030014295.1). Classification (NCBI taxonomy): domain Eukaryota; kingdom Metazoa; phylum Chordata; class Mammalia; order Proboscidea; family Elephantidae; genus Loxodonta; species Loxodonta africana. Next base: position 21,429,863 of record NC_087344.1, read on the forward strand.
ATTACTGAGAGTATAGATAAACCTGCAGACTAGTGCCTAGTCAGTGACCCTGTGATTTCTCCCAACTTTATTAAAAATGAAGAATCATACTTTCAACCCATAGTCCCTTAGTGTAAAGAACAGTGCACACTGAAACTATTTGGACAAAACTGGAAAAAGTGGATATGGAACTCAAAAAAGGTTGTACCAGGTCTGACTATACTGATCACAGCCAGAACTGACCACAAAGAATGGGCTAAAATCTGCTGTATGAAATTTTCAGAATGAAGATTAAAGGTCAGGAAACATTCAATGACTCTTAGAAACATAAACTCCTAAGTATTTGTACTTTTACATATTTTAGCTATTATAAATATTTATGTCCACGTATGTAAACTATATTTTGACACTTTAAATTGGAATCAGACTTGCTGATATAATTGATGAGATAGAGATGATTTCAGCTGTACATAAAAAAGGAAGACAGGTGTGTAAGCTATGTGAACTGGAGGTGAGCTAAAACAGATGGAAAGAAGTAAATGGCAGACACCTGACCTCTAAGGGTTAGGAAATAAGCCACCCTGAATTTCCATCTACTTTTTTTCATTGTCTTGGTCTTCAGGATTTTCACAGCCCCAGGATCAGAATGGCAATGAAAGTCTTTGATTAATGAGGAGCTTTGGATATTGAGACCCCAGGGACACAGAGGCTGCAAATACTCTGCCTGTGACCCCCTCACTCAGCAGCCTTTCTCCAGTCAGGAAGCAGCACACCTGAGACTGTGCCCACAGATTATCCTCTTGCCCAAGAGGCCAATGCCTCACTCAGTCCCTTTGCATTTCCTGAGGACGGCTCTTTCATTTACATCATCCAACATCCAGGGAAAATATGCAGCTTCATTCTTCAGTGATGCCAGCCAGGTAACCTAGAGTCCCTTAGTTAGTGTCTGGAAATGAGGACAAGTGTTTATAGCATCCAGGGGAAGCTGTGAAGAGAATATATGCTTGAAATGATTAGAGCCAAGTGACTCGTGGACTCCTGCCTGTCTCCCATCTTCCTGACATATTTCCTTGTATCTTTGCACCAAAATCAAGCAGCTCTTAATCAACTACGTAGACTCTTACTCTGTCTCTAGAATGGCAAGGGTCATTTTCCTCCAGAGCAGAAATCTCCCCCTTCTCAAACACGATGACTGTTACAAAAGTCTCTGACATTGACTTGTATTCTTGTGCCGGTGTGGTGAGGACGAGAGTTGGTGAGCTTCACTTCATCTTCCTATCTCTGGTTCTTATACATCATCTTTAGGAGAGCTTTGGTATTATCCCTGGTGCCAGCCTTTGAGGGCTCTGGGGAAGGAAGTACAGAATTAGCAGGCTCTCTCACTAGGTTGTTTCTCTTTATAAAATTACCAAATATTTAAAATTAGTACAGTGTAATTAAAAAAAAATGACCACCTCATATGCCTTTCCAGAATTAACATTGTTGAACTTTTCCTGTAGCAGCTTTGGATATTTTTTTTTCAAGTGACAAAATAATATGTATACAGAAAGTGTTCTTTTTGTAGTTCTCTCTGTTGCTTTCTTTCCCCCACAGAAGCAGCAGCATCTTGCATGTGATGGTATCCCCCTTGCATGGTTTTATATTATATATGTTTTTTATGTATATATTTGTGTGTGTGTGTATATATATCAATACATATATATATAAATTGAAGGCAGTAGATAGATCTATAGATAGATGGCAATAACTATAATAAGTATGAGTTAGGGGATAAAGAAATAAATTATGGCATAATAATATAGTGGAATACGCTGTTGTAGTTAAAATCATTGAAGCAGAACTAAATGTATCAACATTCATTTGAAAAATTGTATTAAGGAAGCCAACTGTAAAATGGTATATACAGTGTGATTCTGTTTATATAAAGCTTTTACAAATGCAAACAGTGCAATTTTATGGAAGAATAATACTAAATACAGTAAACAGTACAGAGGAATAATGCCTATCAAGTTAATGTAATGCTTAGCCCTGGGGAAGGAAAAGAATCAATATTGTGCAAAATACATGATGTGAGAAGCCTCAAATATACATGCATTTTTTTTATTGTGCTTTAAGTGAAAGTTTATAAATCAAGTCAGTCTCTCATACAAAAATTTATATACATCGTGCTATGTACTTCTGGTTGCTTTCCCCCTAATGAGACAGCACACTCCTTCTTTCCACCCTGTATTCCCCGTGTCCATTCAGCCAGCTCTGTCTCCCTCTGCCTTCTCCTCTGCCCTCCAGACAGGAGCTGGCCACTTGAGCCAAGAAGCTCACTCCTCATCAGTATCATTTTCTATCTTACAGTCCAGTCCAATCTCTGTCTGAAAAGTTATCTTTGGGAGTGATTCCAGTGTTAGGCTAACAGAAGGTCTGGGGACCATGACCTCCGGGGTCTCTCTAGTCTCAGGCGGACTTTGTACTAGAATTTGAGGTCTGCATCCCACTGCTTTCCTCCTCCATCAGGGATTCTCTCTTTTGTACCCTGTAAGCGCAGTCATCAGTATACCTGCATTATTTTGTTGCAATAAAAATATCTAAAGCAAGGGTGGTGAAATGTGGGCATTGACACCATGGGCTGGTGGGTACCCGACCCTTCATTGTTATTCTCTGTACTTTTCATTATGCTTTAATTATCCATACTGAAAAAAAATAACCCGTATAGGTTTAAAAAAATATTTAAAATTTTTTCAAGCTGTAGACTTCTTGTCATACAAATTTATTTTTCTCTACTAGGTTTTCATTATTTGTGTTGACTCATCTGGACCTTATTTATTGCTTTTAATTGCTATATGTTTCATCATCTGTCCGTCCCAAATGAATATTGATATCACTGATGTTTATTTAGGGTGTTTCCTTCTTCTGCTTCTCTACATGAGCAAGATTCCCAGTGGGAGTTTCAGCATATCAATTCTTCCCTGAAGTTTGCAGTTATTATGCTAGGAATGTTCTCTCTTTTTCTCTTCCCTCAACTGTTCTACTACTCACTTCTGTCCAAGGAGGAAAACATGCAAATTGCTATTGTTCAGGACAAACACACACACACAGACACACACAAACATGTACAGTCACAGTAGGACATGCCATTGTGAGGACCACATATGCTGAGCACTGTCCCAAGTGCTTTTTGCTTACTCATTTCTCATCATTGCAACATCCCCATAAGGTTTTTTTTTTTTTTTTAATTTTATATTGTGGTGAAAATATATACAACAAAAAGTACAGTCATTCAATAATTCCTATATATACGGTTTGGTGACTGATTACTTTCTTCAAGTTTTGCAACCATTCTTGCTATCTTTTTTCCAAATTATCCTACCACGAGGAACATGCATTCAGTGCCCCTGAAGCAAAAACTTCCTCCTTCCCCCTTGCCTCCTACCCCTGTTAACCACTAATAAGTTTTGATTTATCTGTATTTGCTTATATAAGTGACATCATACAGTCTTTGTCCTTTTGTGACTGACTGACTTTGCTTAGTGTAATGTTTTCTGGGTTTATCCAAAAGGAGCCCTGGTAGCACAGTGGTTAAGCAATTGGCTGCTAATGCAAAGGTTGACAGGTTGAATCCACCAGCTGCTCTGTGGGAGAGAGATATGGCGGTGTGCTTCCCTGAAGATTACAGCCTCCCTCCTTGTGGTTTTGATTTGCATCTCTCCAGTACATAATGAATCTCTGGCATCATTTCAATCACCAAGGCTATATTTTCCAACTGCCAATCTTTCTTTATTTCCAACTTTACCACTGCAATCACTAGTAAACATCAATGCATCCTGATTGCCTGTTTGATCAATTTCAGACTGGTAAAACTTGAATTTCTTCTTTAACCTTAGCAGCTGATGCATTACTTTGAATAATATTCATATTAACTGGCTTTCTTTGAAGGCATATGGATATTATCATATCACTGACAGCATTGTACTTTAGGATAGATCTTGAAATACTCTTTTTGACAATGAATGCAACATCATTCCTCTTCAAGTTGTCATTCCTGGCCAATACCAGTTCATTTTAGCTTTTTTAATGCCTAGAATATCAATGTTTATGCATTCCATTTCATTTTTGATGATTTCCAGTTTTCCCAGATTCAAACTTCGTACATACCATGTTCCAATTATTAATGGATGTTTGCAGCTCTTTCTTCTCATTTTAAGTCATGCTGCATCAGCAAATGAAGGTCCCAAAGCTCGACTCCATCCACGTCATTAAGGCCAACTCTAATTTGAGGAGGCAGCTCTTCCCCAGTTCCCTTCTGAGTGCCTTCCAACCTGAGGAGTTCGTCTTCTGGCACTATATCAGACAACGTTCCACTGCTATCCATAAGGTTTTCAGTGGCTATTTTTTTTTTCCAGTGGTAGACCACTAGATCCTTCGTCCTATTCTGTCTTAGTCTAGAAACTCAGCTATAATCTGTCCACCATGGGTGACCCTGCTGGTATTTGAATATTGATGGCATAGCTTCCAGTATCACAGCAACACACAAGCCCCCACAGTGTGACAAACTGACAGACTGGACTAAATATGTGAACCTTGCCAGATAAAACACACAGGAATCAAATCCATTGCATCTGTGGAAAGAGACGATGGAAAAGCTCAATATGAGCAGTCAGAACAAGATCAGGGGCAGACTGAGGAACAGGTCATCAATTGCTCCTATGCAAGTTCAAGTTAAAGAAGAAGAAAATTATAACAAGTCCACCAGAAACAAACTATGACCTTGAGTATATCCCACCTCAATTTAGAGACCATCTCAAGAATAAATTTGGTGCACTGAACATTAATGACTGAAGATCAGATGAGTTGAGGAATGACATCAAGGATATTGTACACAAAAAGCAAGAGGTCATTAAAAAGACAGGAAAGAAAGAAAAGACCAAAATGGATGTCAGAAGAGACTCTGAAACTTTCTCTTGAATGTCGAGTAGCTAAAGCAAATGGAAGAAATGATGAAATAAAATTGCTGAACAGGAGATTTCAAAGGGTGGCTCTAGAAGACAAAGTAAAGTATAATGAAATGTGCAAAGACATGTAAATAGAAAACTAAAAGGTTAGAACGCGCTCGGCATTTCTCAAGCTGAATGGACTGCAGAACAAATTCAAGCCTCAGGTTGTAATCTTGAAGAATTCCATAGGGAAAAGACTTAACAACGCAGGAAGCATCAAAAGAAGGTGGAAGGAATACACAGAGGCACTGTACCAAAAAGAATTTGTCGACATTCAGCCATTTCAAGTGGTAGCTTATGATCAAGAACTGATGGCAATGAAGGAAGAAGTCCAAGCTGCACTAAAGGCACTGGTGAAAAACAAGCCTCCAGAAACTGAAGGAATATGAATTGAGATGTTTCAACAAGTGGATGCAGTCCTGGAAGCTCTCATTTGTCTATACCAATAAAATTGGATGACAGCTACCTAGCCAACCAACTGGAAGAGATCCATTTTTGTACCCATTCCAAAGAAAGGTGATCCAACAGAATGCAGAAATTATCAAACAATATCATTAATATCACACACAAGTCAAATGTTGCTGAAGAGCATTCAAAAGCGGCTGCAGCAGTATACTGACAGGGAACTGCGAGAAATTAAAGCCAGATTGAGAAGAGGATGTGGAACAAGGAATACATTGCTGATGTCAGATGGATCATGCTGAAAGAAGAGAATACCAGAAAGATGATTACCTGTGTTTTATTGAGTATGCAAAGGCATTGCACTGTGTGGACCATAACAAATTATGGGTAACATTATGAAGAATGGAAATTCCGGAACACTTCATTGTGGCCATGAGGAACCTGTACATAGACCAAGAGACACTCATTTGAATACAACAAGAGGTTATTGTGTGGTGTAAAGTCAAGAAAGGTGTGCATCAGGGTTGTATCCTTTCACCATTCTTACTCAATCTGTATGCTGAGCAAATAATCCGAGAAGCTTGAGTATATGAAGAAGAACAGGGCATCAGGGGTGGAGGGAGACTCATTAACAACCTGCGTTATGCAGATGACACAACTTTGCTTGCTGAAAGTGCAGAGGGCTTGAAGCACTTCCTAATGAAGATCAAAGACTAACTACAGCCTTCAGTATGGATTACACCTCAACATAAATAAGACAAAAATGCTCACAACTGGACCAATAAGGGTCATCATGATAAATAGAGAAAATATTGAAGTTGTGAAGGATTTCATTTTACTTGAATCCACAGTCTCTTGGAAGCAGCAGTCAAGAAATCAATCGATGCATTGCATTGAGCGTATCTGATGTGAAAGATCTCTTTAAAGTGTTAAAAAGCAAAAGTGTCACTTTAAGGACTAAGGTGCATCCGACCCAAGCCATGGTGTTTTCAGTCGCCTCATATGCATGTGAAAGCTGGACCATGAATAAGGAAGACCAAAAAAGTAATGATTCCTTTTAATTATGACGTTGGTGTAGAATATTGAGTATACCATGGACTGCCAGAAGAATGAACAAATCTGTCTTGAAAGAAGTACAGACAAAATGATCATTAGGAGGGAGGATGGTGAGAATTTGTCTCACATAATTTGGACATGTTATCAGGAGCAACCAGTGCCTGGAGAAGGACATCACGCTTGGTAGACTAGGGGGTCAGTGAAAAAGAGGAAGACCCTGAAGAATATGGATTGACACAGTGGCTATAACAATGGGCTCAAGCATAACAATGATTGTCAGGATGTTGCAGGACTGGACAGTTTTTCCTTCTGTTGTACATAGGGTTACTATGAGTCGGAACTGACTTGATGGCACCTAACAAAAACAACAATGTATAATGGCAGCCCTGTTGGCATAGTGGTTAAGAGCTCAACTGCTAACCAAAAGGTTGGCAGTTCAAATCCACCAGCCACTCCTTGGAAACCCTATGGGACAGTTCTACATTGTCCTATAGAGTCACTATGGGTCGGAATTGACTCGAAGGCAATGAGTTTGTTTTTGTTTTTGTTTAATAATGTATAATGACTTTGAGAATCTTTTTGTGTGCTTGTTGGACATTTGAATATCCTCGCTGGTGAAACTTGCCTTTTTTTTTTTTTCCCAATGATAAGCCAACTATCATGTCATGGGAAGAAATTTTAACCCTTACATAACTGGGAGAAGAAAGAGTCTCGTTGATGTAGTTGCCTAGTTTCTCTTACAATCAATCACTAATGCAGATGACATATGTTTCCATTAGGAATTCTTTTGAACTTAGGCTTATAGGTAACATTTTCTAATCTTCACCTCAGATCCAAAGTGTGGACCTGGTTGGATGTCATCCTCCTGCTACATACTTCTGTGGCAGAAGTGGAAATACCCAGAAGACAAAGACTTTATTCAGAAGACGATACTAAAATTTTTAAGGGAAATTATAAGTTCTGAGTGACTACTTAGAGATGTCATTTGTGTACTATCCAGAGGCATTAACAGAGAGGTCAAGAGAATCAACTCAATCAGATAATCTGAGCTCAGATGCAATCCCTGCTACACACTCAGTTTATACTTTGTGTCTGTGATATAACACCACCTTTCCTAAGTGTACTCCCAGGTTGATGGTGGTGACAGTATGAACTACCTCATTATTGACAAGCCCTTTAAGTGATTCTGAAGCATTCCAAAGATTGATAACCATTGCTCTAAAAACAGATTTCATAATTTTATTCTATTTGAAGGCATGAAATAATTTTGAAGGGAAAGGGCCATATCTTATTCTTTACTTCATCCTCACACCTTAGCACAATGTGTGAAATAGACTGGGTACTCAATTAATATTTGAACTTTAGAAGGAGTGAAGAGAGAGATGAAAGATGAAGGGAAAAAGTAAGTGGAGGGACAGATTTGAATATTGACTTAGGTTCATAATGTATATGAGAACATTTTTTCTGAAGCATTCGTTTTCAAATCTCAGCATACATCAGAATCACATGGAAGTCTTGTTAAAACATAAACTACTGGTCCTCATCCCAGAGCTTATCATCAGTAAGTCTGGAGCGGGTCCCAAGTACTTAAATTTCTAACAAGATCCCAGGTGATACTCTTGCTGGGCATCTAGGATCCACACATTTGATTATCTGTCACCCCATCTTTTCTAACAGATTCACCAACAGTGTGGAACCCAGAAAACAAATATCTTTCAGAATTCCTTCTTCTTGGACTGACAGAGGATCCAGAACTGTAACCCCTCTTATTTAGCCTGTTTCCATCCATATACTTGGTCACCTTCTTGGGAAACCTACTTGTCATCCTGGCCATCAACTCTGACTCCTACCTCCACACCCCTATGTACTTCTTTCTTTCCAACCTCTCCTTCACTGACATCTGTTTCAGCACAACCATGATCCCAAAGATGCCAGTGAACCTCCAAGTAGGGAATCAGAGCGTCACTTACACAGGCTGCCTCACCTAGGCCTACTTTGTAATGATTTTTGCTGGTTGGGAAAACTGTCTCCTTGCAGTAATGGCCTGTGACTGCTATGTGGCCATCTGCCATCCACTGAGGTACACCATCATCATGAACGCCGGCTTCTGTGGCTTGCTGTCCCTACTCTCCTTGCTAACTAGCACACTCCGATGGCATTGCATTCGTCCTTCTGCACAGACCTGGAGATCCCTCATTTCTTCTGTCAACTTGCTCAGATTCTCAAGCTCACCTGTCCTGATACCCTCATCAGTTACACCCTAATGTATTTTGTGGGTGCTGTTTTTAGTTTGTGGTGGCGTTCCTCTTTCTGAAATCATTTTCTCTTACAGTCAGGTTGTTTCCTCTCTTTTGAGAATGCCATCAACGGGTGGAAAGTATAAAGCTTTTTCCACCGGTGTATCTCACCTCTCAGTTGTTTCCTTATTCTATGGGACAGGCTTTGGTGTGTTCATCAGTTCTGCATTTACATGTTCTCCCAGGAAGCAGCAGTAGCCTCAGTGATGTACAGTGTGGTCCCTCAAATGATGAACCCTTTTGTCTACAGCTTGAGGAACAGGGACATGAAGGGAGCCTTGAGGAAAGTCATCAGTAGGATACCGTCATTTTAGTGATTATGTCATCTGTTTTGGGCTTGGGACTCCAGGATGGGTCAAAGTGGAAGGAATACTGCTAATCAAAGATGCCTGACTGTTTCATCAGCAAGTTCTTCTAAAATGACTAGATAACAAAATGGCTAATTACATTTCAACTTATTCATGATAAATGGAGAAAATTTTGAAGTTGTCAAGGATTTCATTTTACTTGGATCCTCAATCAACACCCATGAAAGCAGTAGTCAAGAAATCACATGATGTATTGCTTTGGGCAAACCTGCTGCAAAAGACTTCTTTAAAGTGTTAAAAAGCAAAGATGTCACTTTGAAGACTAAGGGGCACCTGATCCAAGGCAGGGTATTTTCAATCATCTGTATGGAGGAAGTATAGCCAGAATGCTTCTTAGAAGCAAGGATGGCAAGACTTTGTCTCACTTACTTTGGACGTGTTATAGGGAGGGACCAATTCCTGGAGAAGGACTTCATACTTGGTAAAGTAGAGGGTGTTTGAAAAAGAGGAACACCTTCAGTGAGATGGTTTGACAAGTGGCTGCAACGATGGACTCAAATATAGCAACAATTGTGAAGATGGTGCAGGACCAGGGAGTATCTCCTTCTATTGTACGTAAGGTTACTGTGAGCCTCAACTTACTCGATAGCACCTAATAACAACACATTTGAACTTGAGGTTGAAAATTGATTTTTCTCTTTGTGTAGCTCTGTGCTGTTTGGCAAACTCTCTAAACTCAGTTTCTCTGGTAAGGTTCCATAGGAGCAGGGGCTCTTAGGAAATGGTTTTTGGAGCAGCTCTCTAGGAAAGAAGAAAAGTAGGAGAAGGTAGATAGGGCAGGGAAAGGATGTAAACAAAGATGTAAGCATGATGTCTTCTCTAGGGACTGGTTGCTCCTGATAAGATGTCCAAAGTATGTGAGACCAAGTCTCACCATCCTCACTTCTAAGGTTGTGCTTCTTCTAAGACAAATATATTCATTCTTCTGGAAGTCCAGGGTGTATTCAATATTCTTTGCCAACACTATAATTCAAAGACATCAGTTCTTCTTCAGTGCTGCTTATTCGCTGTTCAGCTTTCGCATGCGTATGAAGCAATTGAAAATACCATGGCACACTGCTGTAGTCCTCAAAGTGGTATCTTTAAAGAGGTCTTTTGCAGCAGATTTGCCCAATCCAATGTGTCCTTTGATTTCTTGATGACTGCTTCCATGAGCATTGATTTTGAATCCAAGTACAATGAAATCCTTGACAACTTCAATGTTTTCTCCATTTTTCATGATGTTGCTTATTGGGCCAGTTGTGAGGATTTTTGTTTTCTTTATGTTGAGGTGCAATCCGTACTGAAGGCTATAATCTTTGATCTTCTTCAGGAAGTGCTTCAAGTCTTCTTCACTTCCAGCAAGCGAGGTTGTTATCTACATATCACAAATTGTTAATGAGTCTTGCTCCAATCCTGATGCCCCATTCTTCTTCATATAGTCCAGCTTCTCAGATTATTTGCTCAGCATACAGATTGAATAAGTACGGTGAAAGGATACAAACCTGATGCATACCTTTCCTGATTTTAAAATATCCCATATCCCCTTGTTCTCTTCAAATGAATGCCTCTTTATCTATGTACAGGTTCCTCATGAGCACAATTAAGTATTCTGGAATTCCTTATTCACAATGTTATCGTAATTTGTTATGATCCACACAGTCAAATGCCTTTGCATAGTCAATGAAACACAGGTAAACATCTTTCTGGTATTCTCTACTTTCAGCCTAGATCCATCTGAAAAAGGCAATGATATCCCTTGTTCCATACCCTCTTTTAAATTCAGCTTGCATTTCTGGCTGTTCCCTGTGGATATACTGCTACAACTGCTTTTGAATGATTTTCAGCATAATTTTACTTGTATCTGATATTAATGATATTGTTTGATAATTTTCACATTCTGTTGGATCACCTTTCTTGGGAATGGGCACAAATATAGATCTCATTCCCTGTCCTTTTCTGAAAAAAAAAAAAAAGAATGTAGCTTGAATATCTGTCAGTTCCTTGTCAATGCAGCTGTGTGCTGCCTAGGGACTCTCATTGACAATTAATTTAGCAAACGTTTATTTAGGACCATCTTAGTAGTAGGCAGGAGCCCTCATGGTGCACTGGGTTATGTGCTCAGTTGATAAACAAAAGGAAGGCAGTTCAAACCTGCTAGCGGCTCCATGGGAGAAAGATGTGACAGTCTGCTTCCGTAAAGGTTATAGCCTTGGAAAACTATGGGGTTGTTCTACTCAGACCTATAGGGTCACTATGAGTCACAGTCTGCTTGACAGCAATGTGTTTAGTAGGCATTAGTGATAAAAGCAGGTATTAAGAATAGACAAGGTCACTAACCTCTTGAGTTTTGGTATTACTAACAATATTCAACAAATTTTTATTCAACAAATATGCACTGGCACTCTTTTATTACAGGATTAAGGCCACCTCCTTTCAAAGATCCCTCTGGCTAGGTGTCAGCTCTGCTCTGGGCCTTAGGACAACCAGGGTTTTCCCCTCACTTTGTTTTTCCTGCATTCACTTCTCCTGACTGTTCTGGGTCATGATAGATCAATGATTCTCAACCAGGGGCAATTTTACCCGTAGAGGACATTTATCAATGTCGGGAGATATTTTTGATTGTCTTGACGTGTTGATGTTACTGGCATCTAGTGGGTAGAGAACAAGGATGCTGCTAAACATCCTACAATGCACAGGACAGCCCTCCACAACAGAGGATGATTTGACTCCAAATGTCTGTAGTACTCAAGTTGAGAAACTCTGTGGTAAAGCAGTAATTTCTACACCAAGAACTAAGTGAAAGACATCAAAGAGGATAATCAGCTTCTGCTCCACGTTCATTAGGATGGTCTTATCCTCTTGTCCCCACCCAATTCTGCCCAGGTGACCAAGGTCATGGACCCCACAGAGTGATTGACAGCTAAGGCCTTATTGCATTGAGTTAAGTCATTTTTTTAAAGTATTGATCAGTTTGTATCTCATCCTCAAACACCTGATGGAGAAGAATGCAGCAATGCAGCTGGTCAGAGCTTTTAGGGGTGCAGGACCCTGCCCATAGATTTACTTCTATTTGGCACAAGACAAAGGCACAAGGAAATAAATGCTTTATCTCATAAATATGATGCCTGCCACTTATTGAAAATCTATGTTTTAGACATTGCTATTTACAAATGAGGAACCTGAGACTGCTTAGAGACAGAGTAAATATTCTAATAAATGGTAAAGTTAGAATTCAAATACAGATCTGCCTCATTCCAAATCTAGTGCTCAACAAGAGGGTTTCATTCTCAAATCAACCCAAGAGTTTTTTTTTTTTTTTCTGTCTCAGTTTAGGAAATCTCCCCATGGAGTTGAACCAGTGTAAAGGATATTTTGTCCTCCTAGTTCCTTGTTGTAAGGAGTCCTTTTTGGGCGTCATTCCTTGGTCTAATACTTAGTTTATATCTCTAGGAAAGTTTTCTCCACAGAACTCCATAGAAAGTTCTTGACTCCTCAGTTCTGACCTCCAGCATATGGGCATTGAACAGGGCCCCCTCCCCTATATAACTTCCTCGGTGACCTGAGTTCGGGTTGTGGGCATGCACTCAGCCCCACCCAACCCATAGCTCAATCAATGCTTGCTAGTCACAGTGTTTCCAATTCTGTTCTGCTAATATAGATCTCTCCCCTGCCTCCTATGGCAACTACATTCGTTCTATATGACAGCTATGCCACCTATTGTAACTACAAAGTTACAAGAATGGGAAAGGTCCCTGACTGGTTGCTCACAATCTCTTTGCACTTCCGTGTGATCAACATAGACTCTGACTGCCTTCATCGGTGTTATTATGATGGCTAACATTTATTGAGTGCTTATTATGCCCATATGCATGCAAAAAGTAGCACTGTTAGTGCAGTGGTTAAGTGCTTGGCTACTAACTGTAAGGTCCGTGGTTCAAATCCACCATTGGCTCTTAGAGAAAGATGTGGCAATCTGCTTCTCTAAAGATTACAGCCTTGGAAACCCCATGGGGCAGTTCTACTCCATCCTATAGGGTAGCTATGAGTTGGAATTGACTGCAATGGGGTAATGCACGTGAAAATTGGACAATGAACAAAGAACACCAAAGAAGAATTGATGCATTTGAAGTATAGTGTTGGCAAAGCATAGTGAATATACCACGAATTTCCAGAAGAAAATCAGTCGTAGAAGAAATACTGCTTGAAATCTCCTTAGAAGCAAAGATGGCAAAATTTCATCTTACTTACTTGAGACACGTCATCGGGAAAAACCAATTACCAGAAAAGGATATCATGTTTGATAGAGGGTCAGCAAAAACGAGGGAAATAATAGATGGATTGATACAATAGCCACAACAATGGGCTCAAACATATCATATATCATGAAGATGGTGCAGAACCAGGTAACACTTTGTTCTATTATGTACATGGGGTCACTGTTACTCAGAGCCTAAAACCAAAACTCATTGCCGTCAATGAATTCCAACTCATAGTTACCCTATAGGACAGACTAGAATTGCCCCATAGGGTTTCCAAGGCTGTAATCTTTACAGAAGCAGACTGTCTCATCTTTCTTCCATGCAGCGGCTGGTGGATTCGAACCACTGACCTTTCAGTTAGCAGTCAAGCATTTAACCACTGTTCTACTAGGGGTTTTTGAGTCAGAGTCTACTCAATGGCAACTGATAGCAATGACATTATGCCAGATGGTATTCTGAGCTCTTTTAGATCATTTAATCCCTGAGAACTCTTCAGGAAAAAGTGTCATCATCCTATTATACAATGATTACATAGAGGTACAGAGAAGTTAAATACCTTGTCCAAGATTGCCCTACTAATGAATGATAAAGTTGGATTTGAACCCGGAGCCATGATGCTCTGTTGCCCTCAAAATATTATACATGCTATGAAGACAATAAAAACTGGTATGGGAGGCGGAGCCAAGATGGCGGACTAGGCAGACGCTACCTCGGATCCCTCTTACAACAAAGACACGGAAAAACAAGTGAATTGATCACATACATAACAATCTACGAACCCTGAACAACAAACACAGATTTAGAGATGGAGAACGAACTAATACGGGGAAGCAGCGATTGTTTCCAGAGCCTGGAGCCAGCGCACCAGTCAGGTACAGCACAAGCACAGAGAGCTGCTCCAACCCCCTGAACTAACCCCGGGAGGGGGACCAGCCGGTTCCGCGGGCGGCGTGGGACGCAGCCGGTAGGAGAAGTCCCTGGGAGGCAGTGACTGGTCTTGGAGCAGAAAGAGCAGCGTCCGAGCCGGGGAACCGTCCCACAGGGATTTGGACTGGACGCAGGTACGGCATAAACAAGGAGAGTTGCTCCACCCGCCTGAACTAACCCCGGGAAGGGGACCAGCCGGGTCGCGCGGGCGGCGTGGGACTCAGCCGGTAGGAGAAGTCCCCGGGAGGCAGCGACTGGTATTGGAGCAGGGAGAACAGCGTCCCAGCCGGGACACTCGGTCACGGCACAAGCACGGGGAGCTGCTCCACCCATCTGAACTAACCCCGGGAGGAGGCCCAACTGGTTCTCGGGGGTGGCACGGCCACGCGGCTTGAGGGACGAGCAGTCCCTGGGAGGCAGCGACTGATTTTGGAGTCGAGAGTGCACCGTCCCAGTAGGGGAGCCTTGACGCTGGGCGTGGGGCTGGAAGCGGAGGATCTGACCGTGACTCCAGTGGGCCAGACCCCCCGGGGGCAATCTCCACACAGCCAGCACACATAGGCGACGCGCCCGTGGGAATCTCAGATATAATAGTCATTCCAAGCAAGACAAGCAACTCTGGCTATATTCTGAGGTGCTACTCTCCTATCTCTCTGTTCCCTCCCCCACCCTCCCCAGGCGGCTTCATTAACATCTGAATAGCCTGAGCCAGAGGGAGAACTCTGATAGGGATCTGACTGCATTTTTTTTTTTAGCGGATTTTCTGGAAAAACTAGTTTCCCAGTGATGGCTCAGAGACAACAATCCATATCAAACCACTTAAAGAAGCAGACCATGACAGCTTCTCCAAGCCCCCAAACAAAAGAATCAAAATCTTTCCCAAATGAAGATACAATCTTGGAATTATCAGATACAGAATATAAAAAACTAATTTACAGAATGCTTAATGATATCACAAATGAAATTAGGATAACTGCAGAAAAAGCCAAGGAACACACTGATAAAACTGTTGAAGAACTCAAAAAGATTATTCAAGAACATAGTGGAAAAATTAATAAGTTGCAAGAATCCATAGAGAAACAACATGTAGAAATCCAAAAGATTAACAATAAAATAACAGAATTAGACAACGCACTAGGAAGTCAGAGGAGCAGACTCGAGCAATTAGAATGCAGACTGGGACATCTGGAGGACCAGGGAATCAACACCAACATAGCTGAAAAAAAATCAGATAAAAGAATTTAAAAAAATGAAGAAACCCTAAGAATTATGTGGGACTCTATCAAGAAGGATAACCTGCGGGTGATTGGAGTCCCAGAAAAGGGAGGGGGGACATAAAACACAGAGAAAATAGTTGAAGAACTCCTGACAGAAAACTTTCCTGACGTCATGAAAGACGAAAGGATATCTATCCAAGATGCTCATCGAACCCCATTTAAGATTGATACAAAAAGAAAAACACCAAGACACATTATCATCAAACTCACCAAAACCAAAGATAAAGAGAAAATTTTAAAAGCAGCCAGGGAGAAAAGAAAGGTTTCCTTCAAGGGAGAATCAATAAGAATATGTTCTGACTACTCAGCAGAAACCATGCAGGCAAGAAGGGAATGGGACGACATATACAGAACACTGAAGGAGAACAACTGCCAGCCAAGGATCATATATCCAGCAAAACTCTCTCTGAAATATGAAGGCGAAATTAAGATATTTACAGACAAACACAAGTTTAGAGAATTTGCAAAAACCAAACCAAAGCTACAAGAAATACTAAAGGATATTGTTTGGTCAGAGAACCAATAATATCAGATATCAGCACAACACAAGGTCACAAAACAGAACGTCCTGATATCAACTCAATTAGGGAAATCACAAAAACAAACAAATTAAGATTAATTAAAAAAAAATACACATAACAGGGAACCATGGAAGTCAATAGGTAAAAGATCACAATAATCAAAAAGAGGGACTAAATACAGGAGGCATTGAACTGCCATATGGAGAGTGATACAAGACGATATAGAACAATACAAGTTAGGTTTTTACTTAGAAAAATAGGAGTAAATAATAAGGTAACCACAAAAAGGTATAACAACTCTATAACTCAAGATAAAAACCAAGAAAAACGTAACAACTCAACTAACATAAAGTCAAGCACTATGAAAATGAGGATCTCACAATTTACTAAGAAAAACGCCTCAGCACAAAAAAGTATGTGGAAAAATGAAATTGTCAACAACACACAAAAAAGGCATTAAAATGACAGCACTAAAAACTTATTTATCTATAATTACCCTGAATGTAAATGGACTAAATGCACCAATAAAGAGACAGAGAGTCACAGACTGGATAAAGAAACACGATCCATCTATATGCTGCCTACAAGAGACACACCTTAGACTTAGAGACACAAACAAACTAAAACTCAAAGGATGGAAAAAAGTATATCAAGCAAACAATAAGCAAAAAAGAAGAGGAGTAGCAATATTAATTTCTGACAAAATAGACTTTAGACTTAAATCCACCACAAAGGATAAAGAAGGACACTATATAATGATAAAAGGGACAATTGATCAGGAAGACATAACCATATTAAATATTTACGCACTCAATGACAGGGCTGCAAGATACATAAATCAAATTTTAACAGAATTGAAAAGCGAGATAGATACCTCCACAATTATAGTAGGAGACTTCAACACACTACTTTCGGAGAAGGACAGGACATCCAGTAAGAAGCTCAACAAAGACACGGAAGATCTAATTACAACAATCAACCAACTTGACCTCATTGACTTATACAGAACTCTCCACCCAACTGCTGCAAAATATACTTTTTTTTCTAGCGCACATGGAACATTCTCTAGAATAGACCACATATTAGGTCATAAAACAAACCTTTGCAGAGTCCAAAACATCGAAATATTCCAAAGCATCTTCTCAGACCACAAGGCAATAAAACTAGAGATCAATAACAGAAAAACGAGGGAAAAGAAATCAAATACTTGGAAAATGAACAATACCCTCCTGAAAAAAGACTGGGTTATAGAAGACATCAAGGAGGGAATAAGGAAATTCTTAGAAAGCAACGAGAATGAAAATACTTCCTATCAAAACCTCTGGGACACAGCAAAAGCAGTGCTCAGAGGCCAATTTATATCAATAAATGCACACATACAAAAAGAAGAAAGAGCCAAAATCAGAGAATTGTCCCTACAACTTGAACAAATAGAAAGTGAGCAACAAAAGAATCCATCAGGCACCAGAAGAAAACAAATAATAAAAATTAGAGCTGAACTAAATGAATTAGAGAACAGAAAAACAATTGAAAGAATTAACAAAGCCAAAAGCTGGTTCTTTGAAAAAATTAACAAAATTGATAAACCATTGGCTAGACTGACTAAAGAAATACAGGAAAGGAAACAAATAACTCGAATAAGAAATGAGAAGGACCACATCACAACAGAACCAAATGAAATTAAAAGAATCATTTCAGATTATTATGAAAAATTGTACTCTAACAAATTTGCAAACCTAGAAGAAATGGATGAATTCCTGGAAAAACACTACCTACCTAAACTAACACATTCAGAAGTAGAACAACTAAATAGACCCATAACAAAAAAAGAGATTGAAACGGTAATCAAAAAACTCCCAACAAAAAAAAGCCCTGGCCCGGACGGCTTCACTGCAGAGTTCTACCAAACTTTCAGAGAAGAGTTAACACCACTACTACTAAAGGTATTCCAAAGCATAGAAAATGATGGAATACTACCCAACTCATTCTATGAAGCCACCATCTCCCTGATACCAAAACCAGGTAAAGACATTACAAAAAAAGAAAATTATAGACCTATATCCCTCATGAACATTGATGCAAAAATCCTCAACAAAATTCTAGCCAATAGAATCCAACAACACATCAAAAAAATAATTCACCCTGATCAAGTGGGATTTATACCAGGTATGCAAGGCTGGTTTAATATCAGAAAAACCATTAATGTAATCCATCACATAAATAAAACAAAAGACAAAAACCACATGATCTTATCAATTGATGCAGAAAAGGCATTTGACAAAGTCCAACACCCATTCGTGATAAAAACTCTTACCAAAATAGGAATTGAAGGAAAATTCCTCAACATAATAAAGGGCATCTATGCAAAGCCAACAGCCAATATCACTCTAAATGGAGAGAACCTGAAAGCATTTCCCTTGAGAACGGGAACCAGACAAGGATGCCCTTTATCACCGCTCTTATTCAACATCGTGCTGGAAGTCTTAGCCAGGGCAATTAGGCTAGACAAAGAAATAAAAGGTATCCGGATTGGCAAGGAAGAAGTAAAGTTATCACTATTTGCAGATGACATGATTATATACACAGAAAACCCTAAAGAATCCTCCAGAAAACTACTGAAACTAATAGAAGAGTTTGGCAGAGTCTCAGGGTATAAAATAAACATACAAAAATCACTTGGATTCCTCTATATCAACAAAAAGAACACTGAAAAGGAAATAACCAAATCAATACCATTCACAGTAGCCCCCAAGAAGATAAAATACTTAGGAATAAATCTTACCAAAGATGTAAAAGACCTATACAAAGAAAACTACAAAGCTCTACTACAAGAAATTCAAAAGGACATGCTTAAGTGGAAAAACATACCCTGCTCATGGATAGGAAGACTTAACATAGTAAAAATGTCTATTCTACCAAAAGCCATCTATACATTTAACGCACTTCCGATGCAAATTCCAATGTCATATTTTAAGGGGATAGAGAAACAAATCACCAATTTCATATGGAAGGGAAAGAAGCCCCGGATAAGCAAAGCATTACTGAAAAAGAAGAAGAAAGTGGGAGGCCTCACCTTACCTGACTTCAGAACCTATTATACAGCCACAGTAGTCAAAACAGCCTGGTATTGGTACAACAACAGACACATAGACCAATGGAACAGAATTGAGAACCCAGACATAGATTCATCCACGTATGAGCAGCTGATATTTGACAAAGGACCAGTGTTAATTAACTGGGGAAAAGATAGCCTTTTTAACAAATGGTGCTGGCATAACTGGATATCCATTTGCAAAAAAATGAAACAGGACCCATACCTCACACCATGCACAAAAACTAACTCCAAGTGGATCAAAGACCTAAACATAAAGACTAAAACGATAAAGATCATGGAAGAAAAAATTGGGACAACCCTAGGAGCCCTAATACAAGGTATAAACAGAATACAAAACATTACCAAAAATGATGAAGAGAAACCCGATAACTGGGAGCTCCTAAAAATCAAACACCTATGCTCATCTAAAGACTTCTCCAAAAGAGTAAAAAGACCACCTACAGATTGGGAAAGAATTTTCAGCTATGACATCTCTGACCAGCGCCTGATCTCTAAAATCTACATGATTCTGTCAAAACTGAACCACAAAAAGACAAACAACCCAATCAAGAAGTGGGCAAAGGATATGAACACACATTTCACTAAAGAAGATATTCAGGCAGCCAACAGATACATGAGAAAATGCTCTCGATCATTAGCCATTAGAGAAATGCAAATTAAAACTACAATGAGATTCCATCTCACACCAGCAAGGCTGGCATTAATCCAAAAAACACAAAATAATAAATGTTGGAGAGGCTGCGGAGAGATTGGAACTCTCATACACTGCTGGTGGGAATGTAAAATGGTACAACCACTTTGGAAATCTATCTGGCGTTATCTTAAACAGTTAGAAATAGAACTACCATACAACCCAGAAATCCCACTCCTAGGAATATACCCTAGAGATACAAGAGCCTTCATACAAACAGATATAGGCACACCCATGTTTATTGCAGCTCTGTTTACAATAGCAAAAAGTTGGAAGCAACCGAGGTGTCCATCAACGGATGAATGGGTAAATAAATTGTGGTATATTCACACAATGGAATACTACGCATCGATAAAGAACAGTGACAAATCTCTGAAACATTGCATAACATGGAGGAACCTGGAAGGCATTATGCTGAGTGAAATTAGTCAGAGGCAAAAGGACAAATATTGTATAAGACCACTATTATAAGATCTTGAGAAATAGTAAACCTGAGAAGAACACATACTTTTGTGGTTACGAGGGGGGGAGGGAGGGAGGGAGGGTGGGAGAGGGTTTTTTTATTGATTAATCAGTAGATAAGAACTGCTTTAGGTGAAGGGAAAGACAACACTCAATACATGGAAGGTCACCTCAATTGGACTGGACCAAAAGCAAAGAAGTTTCCGGGATAAAATGAATGCTTCAAGTCAGCGGAGCAAGCGCGGGGGTCTGGGGAACATGGTTTGCTGGGACTTCTAAGTCAATTGGCAAAATAATTCTATTATGAAATCATTCTGTATCCCACTTTGAAATGTGGCGTCTGGGGTCTTAAATGCTAACAAGCGGCCATCTAAGATGCATCAATTGGTCTCAACCCACCTGGAGCAAAGGAAAATGAAGAACACCAAGGCCACATGACAACTAAGAGCCCAAGAGACAGAAAGGGCCACATGAATCAGAGACCTACATTATCCTGAGACCAGAAGAACTAGCTGGTGCCCGGCCACAATCGATGACTGCCCTGACGGGGAGCACAGCAGAGGACCCCTGAGGGAGCAGGAGATCAGTGGGATACAGACCCCAAATTCTCATAAAAAGGCCAAACTTAATGGTCTGACTGAGACTGGAGGAATCCCGGCGGCCATGCTCCCCAGACCTTCTGTTGACACAGGACAGGAACCATCACCGAAGACAACTCATCAGAAATGAAAGGGACTGGTCAGCGGGTGGGAGAGAGACGCTGATGAAGAGTGAGCTAATTATATCAGGTGGACACTTGAGATTGTGTTGGCAACTCTTGTCTGGAGGGGGGATGGGAGGATAGAGAGAGAGGGAAGCAGGCAAAATTGTCAAGAAAGGAGAGACTGAAAGGGCTGACTCAAGAGGGGGAGAGCAAGGGAGTGAGATGTATGTAAACTTATATGTGACAGACTGGATTTGTAAACGTTCACTTGAAGCTTAATAAAAGTTATTAAATAAAAAAAAACTGCTATGGGTAGGAGGATGGTAGTCAGGGTAGGCCTCTCTGAAGAGTTGACAGTTTTGATTTGAAGCCTAAACTGTGAGAAAGAGCCAAGAATGTGAAGATTTTAGGGAAATATGACTAGCCAGGGAAGACAGCAAGCAGATTTCTTTGGATTTTTATTTCAGGTCTGCTGACTCAGATGAATTGACAAAGACTAGAGTTTTCTTTATCTTAATGTAGAAACTACAATAAGTTGCCTAATATGAAAGTCCTCAGGATAGGTCAATGGCAACCACCAAAGCAAGGTTCAATAAGTACAGTTTTTTGGGGGGAGAAAAGTCAGTATGAGACACTTGAGTTTATACAGTGTTTAGACTGAGACCAGAGAAAAGAGTGGTCCAGCAAGCATGGTGTTAGAAGCTAGAACATATTCAAGAGAGATATGGATGAGCCAATAACATGTGAACTATTCCTTGTTACTTTTCTCCTCTCTTCTCCCTTGCTGCATTCACTGAGTGCTTTCTCTTCCCTTGAGGCTTGTAGGAAGGAGTTCATATCCTTGGAACAGTAGATTTTCATAAGAAGTATTACGTATTAGTCGGGCATCATTCATTTTCCTTGGTAGATGATGAAACTTTTGATATGCTGCTTCAAGTGTGTCTTCAGTTCAGGAATATTTTCTTGTAGCATAACATGAGCAGCATTTATTTTCTACTTCTTCAGATTACGTATTCAGGACACCTGTTATTGGCACTTTGGATCTCTGTTGTCTGTTCTTAACTTTTGCTATCTCACTGAGAGCAAGCTCCTCTGTTGAAAATTTTCCTCAGAGCCCCCTTCATGTCCCTGTTCTTCAGGCTGTAGATGAAGGGGTTCAGCATGGGGGTGACCACAGTGTACATCACTGAGGCTATTGAGCCTTTTCTGGAGGGACGGGTTGTTCCAGAAGTGAAGTAAACCCCAAGGCCTGCACCATAGAATAAGGAGACAACAGAGAGGTGAGACCCACAAGTGGAAAATGCTTTATATTTGCCTCCAGCAGATGAAATACTTATTATTGAGGCAATAATTCTAGAATAAGAAAAAAGTATCCCAGTCAGGGGAATAACACCGAGTAGGCCAGTTACGAAGTATAAAAGGATGTCATTGATAAGGGTGTCAGAGCAGGCAAGTTTGAGGATCTGAGAAAGTTCACAGAAGAAGTGGGGGATTTCTGTCTCTCTGCAGAAGGACACCCTCAAAACCATCAAACTCTGCAGAAAAGAGTATATCAGGCAGATTATCCAAGAAAGCAGAAGCAGTAGACCACAGAGGCGTGGGTTCATGATGACCATGTAGTGCAGAGGGTGGCAGATGGCCACAAACCGGTCATAGGCCATCACTGTCAGTAGCAAATTGTCCAGTCCTGCAAAAACCATGAAAAAATACATCTGGGTAAGGCAGCCTTCATAGGTGATGACTTTGCTCTGTGTCTGAATGTTCACCAGCATCTTGGGGATGGTGGTGGAGGTGAAACAGATGTCAGTGAAGGACAGGTTTGAGAGGAAGAAGTACATGGGAGTGTGGAGATGAGAGTCTGAGCTAATAGCCAAAATGATAAGCAGGTTTCCTATAACACAGACCAGGTACATGTACAGAAACAGCCCAAAAAGGAGGGGCTGCAGGTCTGTATCTTCTGAGAGTCCCAGGAGAATGAATTTTGAAATAGCTGTTTGATTTCTTGATTCCATATAACTCATGGAAATTGCCTGCAAAGAGGCAAGTATAATGTTAAAACAATGACAAGACAGGAATGTGCCATACATTTAAAACTCTTCCAATCATGAAGCCTTATGTTTTACCTAAAGAGTTTGTTTTCTTTAGGTGACTTTTGTTGTTAACTGTCGTCAAGTTGGCCCAACTCCTGGCAACTCCATGAAACAAAATGTCTCCCCTGGTGATTGGAAGGCGAAAGTTGGAAACAAAGAAGAAAGATTGGTAGTCGGAAAATAGGGCTTTGGTGACAGAAACAATGCCGGGGATTGATCGACAGAGTTTTGCAAGACCAACGACTTCTTTACTGCAAATAACTTTTTTAACCAACATAAACAGTGACTGTACACATGGACTTCATCAGATGGAATACACAGGAATCAAATCGACTGCATCTGTGGAAAGAGATGATGGAAAAGCTCAATAGTATCAGTCAGAACGAGGCCAGGGGCCGACTATGGAAGAGACTGTCAATTGTTCGTACGCAAGTTCAAGTTGAAACTGAAGAAAATCAGAGCAAGTCCACGAGAGACAAAATATGACCTTGAGTATATCCCACCTGAATTTAGAGACCATCTCAAGAATAGATTTGACACCTTGAACACTAATGACCGAAGACCAGACGAATTGTGGAATGACATCAAGGAGATCATGCATGAAGAAAGCAAGAGGTCATTAGAAAGACACCAAAGAAAGAAAAGACCAAGATGGATGTCAGAGGAGACTCTGAAACTTGCTCTCAACTGTTGAGCAGCTAAAGCAAAAAGGAAGAAATGCTCAAGTAAAAAAACTGAACAGAAGATTTCAAAGGGCGGCTCAAGAAGATAAAGTGTTATAATGACATGTGCGAAGAGCTGGAGGTAGAAAACCAAAAGGGAAGAACACGTTCAGCATTTTTCAAGCTGAAAGAACTGAAGAAAACATTCAAGCCATGAGTTGCAGTAGTGAAGAATTCTATGGGGAAAATATTAAACGATGCAAGAACCATCAAAAGAAGGTGGAAGAAATACACAGCATCATTATGGCAAAAAGAATTAGTCAACGTTCAACCATTTCAAGAGGTAGCATATGATCAGGAACTGATGGTACTGAAGGAAGAAGTCCAAGCTGCAATGAGGGTATTTGTGAAAAACGAGGCTCCAAGAATTGAAGGAATATCAATTGAGATGTTTCAACAAACAGATGCAGCACTGGAAGTGCTCACTCACCTATGCCAAGAAATTTGGACGACAGCTACCTGACCAACCGAACGGAAGAGGTCCATATTTATGCCTATTTTCAAGAAAGATGATCCAACTGAATGCAGAAATTATCGAACAGTATCATTAATGTCACACGGAAGCAACATTTTGCTGAAGATCATTCAAAAGCAGCTGCAGCAGTTTATCGACAGGGAACTGCCAGAAATTCAGGCCAGACTCAGAAGAGGATGTGGAACCAGGGATATCATTGCTGATGTTAGATGGATCCTGGTTGAAAGCAGAGAATGCCGGAAAGATGTTTACCTGTGTTTTATTGACTATGCAAAGGCATTTGACTGTGTGGATCATAACAAATTATGAATAACATTAAGAAGAATGGGAACTCCAGAACACTTAATTGTGCTCATGAGGAAACTGCAATAGATGAAAAGGCAGTTGTTTGGACAGAACAAGCAGATAGTGAGAGGCTTAAAGACAGGAAAGGCGTGTGCCGGGGTTGTATCTTTTCACCATACCTATTCAATCTGTATGCTGAGCAAATAATCCAAGAAGCTGGACTATATGAAGAAGAATGGGGCATCAAGATTGGAGGAAGACTCATTAACAACCTTTGTTCTGTAGATGACACCACATTGCTTGCTGAAAATGAAGAGGGCTTGAAGCACTTACTAATGATGATTAAAGACCCCAGCCTTCAGTATGGAATTCATCTCAACCTAAAGAAAAGAAAAATCCTCACAACTGGACTGATAAGCAACATCATGATAAATGGAGAAAAGATTGAAGTTGTCAAGGATTTCATTCTACTTGGATCCGCAATCAACACCCATGGAAGCAGCAGTCAAGAAATCAAAAGTTATATCGCATTGGGCAAGTCTGCTGCAAAGGACCTCTTTAAACTGTTGAAAAGCAGGGATGTCACCTTAAGACTAAGGTGCACCTGACCCAGGCCGTGGTATTTTCAATCCCAGCATATGTATGCTAAAGCTGGACAATGAATAAGGAAGACCGAAGAAGAATTGACACCTTTGAATTGTTGTGTTGGCTAAGAATATTGAATATATCATGGACCGCCAAAAGAATGAACAAATCTGTCTTGGGAGAAGAACAACCAGAATGCTCCTTAGAAGCAAGGATGGTGAGACTGGGTCTTATATACTTTGGACATGTTGTCAGGAGGAATCAGTCCCTGGGGAAGGACAGTACGCTTGGTAAGGTACAGGGTCAGCAGAAGAGAGGAAGACGCTCAACAAGATGGATTGACGCAGTGGCTGCAACAATGGGCTCAAGCATAGCAATGATTGTAAGGATGGCACAGGACCAGGCAGTGTTTTGTTGTGTGGTACATAGGGTCGCTATGAGTTGGAACTGACTTGACAGCAGCTAACAACAACAACAACAAGTGATCCATAGGGTTTCATTGGCTGATATTGGAAAGTAGATGTCCAAGCCTTTCGTCCTAGTCCATCTTAGTCTGGAAGCTCCACTAAAACTTGTTCAGCATCATAGCAACACTTAAGCCACCACTGACAGGTAGTGGCTGCTCATGAGGTACATTTGTCAGAAATTCGACCCAAGTTTCCTGCAATGATGGTAAGAATTCTACTATTGAACCACTAATGCCTCCATTGACCTAGATTTCTTAAATGCCACCCTGCTTCTGCCATTACTCCCTGAAGTGCCTTGTCTTTAAAACGAATGTTCTGCACCATGCAGAGGTCTCTTTTGCATTCTTCCTGACAAAGCTGTTCCATCTGTGCTGTGTAATTCCTGTGAAAAGACCATTAACTTTGTGAATGTCTCTCTTCTGCCTTGTCACTGGGATCACTTCGAGTCCCGGGGAAGAGGGAGATCATTGGGAGTTGGCGAATGTAATGATGTTTTATTGCCCTCATGCCATTTGCCAGCATCTTTAAACAGATTTTCTGTCTCAAGTTTGACTCACAGAAGGATACTGTGCAAAAATTTTGTAGATAATTCCTCCATTCTTATAGTAACTTCTTCATGTCTCTCTACTTCAACTTGTCCCTCTACCATCATCATAATCATCCATGTATCATGATATAGTTTATGTATCAATCCCTAATCCCAAAGACCAAATTTGATGCTCATCATAGCATTCTAACTGTGACCTGCATTTTTGCATTATAGTTCTTAATTTTTTTTTTTTTTAAAGAGGAACTATACATTTTTCACTTTTATATCCCAAGCATTTAAACACAGTAAAACTAGTTGTGGTCAAGTTGACGCCAACTCATGGTGACCCCACGTGTATAGAGTAGAACTGTGCTCCATAGGGTTTTCAATGGTCAATTTTTCAGAAATACATCACCAGGCCATTCTTTCAAGGCAGTTCTAGGCAGACTCAAGTCTCAAACCTCCAACCTTTGGTTAGCAGCCGAGCACATTAACCACTTGCACCACCTAAGGACTCCACTTAACAAGTACCTGGTACATAATAGGTGCTCAATACGTGTTTGTTGAATGAACAGCAGAGTAGGAGAAAATTCAGAGTGTAGTAGAGGGAATTCCCTATAATAAAACCTTTTATCTTAGTTTCCATTTTTTTTTTTAAGCCTCAATTTCTGTTTGAACATTAGGTCTCTGCCTCAAGCAGGAAACTTCCAAGCTTAGAGGCAGTCTTTCTCAATTTTTACATATATTTTGTAAGAAAAACATTCTTCATTTGAGTCGAAATGTGACTCTTTGTAACTTCCATGGTCTTAGTTTCTCGGAAGCTCATTTCTCTTTGCCGTGATAATCTTTAAATATTTGAAGACATCTAAATGACTCACTAAGTCTCATCTTTCATTTATTCCACACTTATTTGAGCTCCTACTATATACCCCACTGCTTGTCTGTCAGTTTATCATATTGTGGTAGCTTGCGTGTTGCTGTGGTGCTGGAAGCTATGCCACTGGTATTTCAAATATCAGCAGGGTCATCCATGATAGACAGGTTTCAGTGGAGCCTCTAGACTAAGATGGACTAGACAGAAAAGCCTGGTAATGGGCTTCCAAAAATTAGCCAGTGAAAACCTTATGGATCACAACAGTACATTGCCTAGCTTGCTTTGGACACATCATCAGGAGGGATTAGTTGCTAGAAGAGGCTATCATGTTTGGTGAATTATTGGGGTGGTGAGGGAGACCCTAGGTGAAATAGATTGGTGCAATAGCTGCACAATGAACTCAAACATGCCAGTGATCATGTTGATGATGCAGGGGCAGAGATGTTTCCTTCTGTTATATATAAGGACACCGTGAGTCAGAGTCAACTCCATGGCAGCTATCTCTCTGTCTATCTATCTCTCTGTTTCTACTGTATACCAAGCACTCGGTTAGGGCTGGGGGTAGAAAGGTCAGATGCATGGGCTTTGCTTTCTTATAGTTTTGAGTATCATGGAAATGTTGCTGCTTTTGGCTCTTTTACAGTGATTATTCTGATGAAGACACTTACATCCACTTGAGGAAAGTGATTCTTAAATACTTTAGAATATTAACTAATCAAGCTTAACAAATATTAATTTGGTTGCAAATTGAAGAAGAGTTTGTAAAAGAAAATTAATGATGAGAACTGGCAACTTTTAAAAGAGTGTGATCTGTAACAATACAGAGAACTCAGTGCAGCAAAATGAATAGTCAAAAAACGGATGGCATCTAATATGAGAATTTAGTGTAAGCAATTTAGTTCAAACAACAAAAGAAAAATGATGCTTAGAAAATTAGAAAACTATTTTTAAAATATTCCCAAATAAACAACCAATAGAAAAGAGAGTAACTGGCAACATGGAAATCAGAGCACTACTAGAAGTAAATACATTAATATTTATATGGCCTCTTAAGTGTACAAACTTCCTAAACAGCAGAGCAGTGAAAGAAACCAGAAAGGAATAGCTAAGTAGTGTACAGTACACAAAATCAATACTTTCTGTTTGTCAAAAATACTAATAACATTAAAAGGCAAATTAAAGCCTGGGGGAGGAGAATCTATAATGTAAAAGAATATATAAAAGTACAATAACAATATGCTAGAAAGCTCTTAAAAACAATCAGAAAAATGAAAATACAAATAAATGGGGAAATACACATGTATAAAACACAAAAAATGTTCATGCTTTATAGTTATCAGTGAAAATAAAGCAAGAATTAAACGCCATTTTTATTTAAAGAAATAGCAAAAAAAGTAATGAAAATATCAGATATTAATAATAATGAGTGAGCTTGGCAGAATGGTGTATGAAAGGACTCCATTTGGCTTAGGTATTCTGGAGGTCAGTCAGTATTAAGAACCTTTTAAATATCCTGGTAGCCCCATATTTTAATTCTAGGAAATTAGGTAACCAGATCAGCAAAAAGGATTTAAATCTAAGAATGTTGATATCATCACTGGTTATGGTATTTCAGAGTATACTGTAGAGCATTCCTTTTAAAAAAAAAAAAGAAGAGTATACTATTTGGAGTAGTGCTGTTAGAGTATTGCTATTGGAGTGTAATGTTTAGCATATTACTATTGGGATATATCATTTATAGCATTTCTGTTATAGGATACTGTCTTAGTTATCTAGTGCTGCTATAACAGAAATATCACAACTTGGTGCCTTTAACAAAGAGAAATTTATTCTCTCACAGCCTAGGAGGCTAGAAGTCCAAATTCAGGGTGCCAGCTCCAGGGGAAAGCTACCTTTCTATATTGGTTCCGTGGGAAAATACTTGTCATCAATCTTCCCCCGGTCGAGGAGTTTCTTGGAGCAGGGACCATGGGCCCAAAGGATGTGACACGCTCCCAGTACTTCTTTCTTGGTGGTATGAGGTCCCCATGTCTCTCTGCTTGCTTCTCTCTTTTATATCTCAAAAGAGATTGGCTTAAGCACAATCTAGTCTTGTAGATTGAGTCCTGCCTCATTAACACAACTGCCGCTAATCCCATCTCATGAATGTCATAGAGGTAGGAATTACAACACATAGGAAAATCACATCAAATAATAAAATGGTGGACAATCACACAATACTGAGAATCATGGTCTAGACATGAGAGATATTTTTAGGGGACACAATTCAATCCTTTGCATATACTATTTAGAGTATTGTTAGAATATTACCTTTAGAGTATAATGCTTAGAATATTGTTGTTGGACTGTCATGTTGGAATATATTGCTTATAGTATCACTGTTAAAGTATAATGTTTAGAGCAGTGGAAATTTTGAAACAACTCAATTGGGATGCTTGAAGAATTATCATTTGTTTGTACAATTAAGGTACTTACAACCACAGTTGTAGTAGAGAGACAGCTGTGTTTTCAGGGGGGGAAAAAAGCCCACGTTGTAATGTCAAGTGGAGAGAAGAAAACAGAGACCCATTCATATGAACTATAATTGGAAAGAAATTAACTGAAAGATCCACATTGCTTATATCTCTGAGAGGTGGAATTGTATATGTGTATTTTCTCTTCTTTATTTTTCTGTATTTTCTTAATTTTCCACAATGACCATATATTACTTTGTGATCAGGAAAAAAAATTAATAAAGAACTGTCTTAGAGTAGATTACAGGATGCCCCTCCATTGTCACCATTCCCCTGATTTTCCCTGGAGCAGGTTAGGTACAGAGTAGGCCCTCAATAAAACATAACTTGTCATGAGTCATTATGCTAGGTTGAGAGAGGGAATAGTATTTGGAAGAAGAAAGGACAGGAAAAAAACAGGGAATAAAAGAAACAAAAATTTACAGATGAAAACAAGTGAATAGATTTTAATAAAAAACAAACAAACAAACAAACCCAGTGCCATCGAGTCGATTCTGACTCATAGCGACCCTATAGGACAGAGTAGAGCTGCCCCATAGAGTTTCCAAGGAGAGCCTGGTGGATTCGAACTGCCGACCCTTTGGTTAGCAGCCGTAGCACTTAACCACTATGCCACCAGGGTTTGTAATAGGTGTGTTCAATTCACGGAGTCACTGGGTCGTGCAAACAGTTAACACAGTCGGCTGCTAACTGAAAGGCTGAAAGTTTGAGTCCACCCGGAGATGCCTTGGAACAAAGGCTTGGCCATCTACTTCCCAAAAATCAGCCATTGAAAACTCTACAGAGCATAGTTCTACTCTAACACATGTAAGGTTGCCATGAGTCAAAGGTGACTCGAGGGCAACTGGTCTTAGGAAGGTTATCACCTTATATGCAGGAACTAGATCACTTTTAGGCATAGGAGAGGTGCTCTGTAGTTGTGGAAAAGCCCCCTCTAGAAACAAAAAGAGGGGGGTGTTTAAGTGGTGGAGAGATAGTTATGGGGTAGGGGGCAGCAATGGAGAGGCAGAGCAAAAGGAGACCAGACCTGACATCAGAGAACATAAGGTGTAGCTGGGCTTGGCGAGCCTGTCCAGGGTGAGAGACTTTTATTGATGTAGGCGGAATTTCTCTCCCACTATAGTCCCTGGGTGGTGCAAATGGTTAAGGTGCTTGGCTGCTAACTGAAAAGTTGGTGGTTCAAGTCTACCCAGAACCACCTTGGAAGAAAAGTCTGGCAATCTTCTTATGAAAAACCAGTCGTTGAAAACCGTATGGAACACAGTTTTACTCAGACACACATAAGGTCACTAGGAGTCAGAATTGACTTGATGGCAACCAGAAAAAAAAAGAAAGCAGCCCTGCCTATGCACCAGGAAATTGTGCAAATAAAATCTGTGGCCCCCCTTACCTCTTTACCACAGTGCATTCTGAGACACATTAGGGCATCGCGGTGGAGTCTGAGGCTTGGGCTCTATTATCTTTGCTTGTCCCAGTGAAGGACAAATAAGGACAGAGCCATGTACCCAGAGGGGCAGGGACAAAGTGCCAAACATGGGGCCCAGGGCCAGACTTACACCTGGGGTGGCCCAAGGGCATTTCTTCCGGGCCTGGGACAGCTGAGCCAGAAGGAAGAGCACAGCGGGATTATTTTCTCCCTTTACTTGTCATTAAATAAATTGCTGTATTCACTGTTTCTGGAAATTTTCCTTCTTGGGAGTCATGGGAGTGATCTCTTCTGTTGTGTCTGCCCCATGGGAGCAGAGTTGGAACCACATCTAGGATCTGTCAGCCTCCCTCTGGTCTTTTTATTCTTCAAGCAATTCTTCTCTTCTTGGGTATGAGTCCAGGGTACACAACTCCCCCTAGGGAACACCCTCATACTCTAGTTCCAGTAGCTTTTCAAGTTGACCACACTTTGGGACTTAAACTGAAGCAGTAGAAGGAGGGCTGGAAAGGAGAGCAAGCCTTCCAAAGGGCCACGAGAGTAATAGGGCATTGATCTTGACCACACCCAGACCCAATCAGAGTATGAGGCACAGTGACCCCGTGCACCTGGAACGAGTGGGTCTGAGGTCAGGAGCAACTGAGGCTGGTGTGTTGGGGCCTTCCAGGGTCCATAGTCTGCATTGTAGTCAGCCTAGTGGATACCCTCTCATTCATTCTGCATTCTACTTGTAATTTTTTTTTTTAGTATCTTCAACAAATAAATATTGAGCACCCATATCCTGAGGAGCCCCTAAGTGGTACAAATGGTTAGGCACTCAACTACTAACCAAAAGGTTCGCATTTGAACCAACCCAGAGGCACCTTGGAAGAAAGGGCTGGTGATCTGCTTCCAAAAGGTCATAGTCTTGAAAACCCTATGAAACACAGTCCTACTCTGCAACACATGGGGTTACCATGAGTCAGAATCCACTCAAAGGCAGCTGTTTCTTCTTTGGTTTTCCCATATGCTGGGTATGGAGTAGTGAACACAACAGATGAGGACCCTACCCTCTTGGGATTTCTTCTAGTTGGGGGTAGGAGTTGTGCAAGAAGACAAAGGACATATAAATTAACCCGGTAAGTAGATAATGATGCATATGATCAAAATAAAGCAGGCTATGTGCTGGAGAATGGCTGAGGGCTTCTCTGAGGAGGTGACATTTGAAACCCAGATTGAAATGATGTGAAAGGGTCAACCAGGGAAAAGACTGGGGGAAAGTATTGCCTGGCATTCCTGTGAGAGGAAAGAGTATGTGTAAAGACCCTGAGGCAGGAACTGATTTTACACATATGAGTCACAGGCCTAGGTGTCTAACACAGGCATAGCGACCACAATGAAAAATGTTATGAGACGAGTGTGTTAAAAAATCAGGGCCCTAGTGGTTCAGGGCTTTATGGACCAATGGGGGGAGTTAGGGTTTCAACCTAAGAAGGATGGAAAGTCATTGGAAGGGTTTGTAGCAAAATGATGTGATGTCCTTTTTTTATTCTTAAGGTTGCTCTGGCTGCTGTGTAGAGAAAGGGCTCTAGAGGGTGCCTTAGTGGAAATGGGGAGACCACTGAGGATATGATGCAATAGTCTTGGGAGCAATGACAATTACCATTACCCATGAAGAGATTTTCATTGTGACCTGATCATCCTGAAGGGAAGAAAGTAAAATTCCTAAAACTGTGTAAATGCTAAACCAAAAAACCAAACCAGTTGCTGTCGAGTCAATTCCAACTCGTAGTGACCACATGAGTGTCACAGCAGAACTGCACCCAAGAGGATTTTCAATGCTGTGACCTTTCGGAAGCCTTTCTTTGAGGAATATCTGGGTAAGTTCAAACTGCCAACTTCTGGGTTAGTAGTTGAGCACTTAACTGTTTGCGCCACTCAGGGATTCAGAGTGTAAAGGCTAATAGTAACCTAGGAAAATACTAACCACCTAAACAAAGAGTCTGGAACAGCCAAGCAGGTGTGGTAGTTTTCCCTTCCTGCAAGGCCTGACATGAGGATTTCAGAATGCCAAGCACCACACCTTTAAAGAGACTCATTGGATTTGTGTGGGCTTGGGAGTTTCCTACATATTCCTCATTTGAGGTTTCGGGGTCTGTGAGGCAGTAAGGGGGCATGTTCAGAACTTGTTCCTCCTGATCCTGTGTCCAGAGAACTTCTTGACTCCTGGCTGTTCTTCCTTGGTAGTGGTAGGATCTTCTCCTTCCCACCTCTGGGGTGGCTCATTTCAAACCCAGAAGAATGGCAAAACTGATGAACCCTCTGCGTTGTTGTTAGGTGCCACTGAGTGGGTTCTGACTCATAGAGACCCTCTGTACAACAGAGTGAAACA
The DNA here is from genome assembly GCF_030014295.1 of Loxodonta africana. Taxonomy (NCBI): domain Eukaryota; kingdom Metazoa; phylum Chordata; class Mammalia; order Proboscidea; family Elephantidae; genus Loxodonta; species Loxodonta africana. Next base: position 21,463,224 of record NC_087344.1, read on the forward strand.
CGGCTTGGTCTTGCACCATCCTCGTAATTGTTGTTATGCTTGAGCCCATTGTTGCAGCCACTGTGTCAATCCATTTCCTTGAGGGTCTTCCTCTTTTTCACTGATGCTATCTATACTTTACCAAGCATAATGCCCTTCTCCAGGGACTGGTTCCTCTTGATAACATGTCCAACGTATGTGTTGTCACTGTTAGGTGCCATTGAGTCGATTCTGACGCATAGTGACTCCATGTACACAGCAACGAAACACTCCTTGGTCCTGTGCCATCCTCCCAATCATTTTTATGCTTAAGCTCATTGTTGCAGCAACTGTATCAATCCGTCTTGATGAGGGCCTTCCTCTTTTTTGTTGGCCTTCTACTTTCCAAGCACGATGTCTGTCTCCAGGGACTGATCCCTCCTCATAACATGTCCCAGGTATGTGAGATGTAGTCTCACCATTCTAACTTCTAAGGAGCATTCTGGTTGTACTTCTCCCAAGACAGATTTATTCGTTCTCTTTTAGTAATTTTTATTGTGCTTTAAGTGAAAGTTTACAAATCCAGTCAGTCTCTCACATATAAAATTATATATACCTTGGTACATACTCCTACTTACTCTCCCGCTAAAGAGTCAGTCTGCTCCCTCCTTCCAGTCTCTCATGACTGTTTTGCCAGTTTCTAACCCCTTCTACCCTCTCATCCCCCCTCCATACAGGAGATGCCAGTGTAGTCTCAAGTGCCCACCTGATGCAAGTAGCTCACTCTTGATCGGCATCTCTCTCCAACCCATTGTCCAGTCCAGTCCATGTCTGATGAATTGGCTTTGGGAATGGTTCCTGTTCTGGGCCAACAAAAGGTTTGGGGACCATGACCGCCGGGATTCTTCTAATCTTAGTCAGACCATTAAGTCTGGTATTTTAATGAGAATTCAGGGTCTGCATCCCACTGTTCTCCTGCTCCCTCAGAGGTTCTCTGTTGTGCTCCCTGTCAGGGCAGTCATGGGTTGTAGCCGGGCACCATCTAGTTCTTCTGCTCTCAGGATGATGTAGTCTCTAGTTCATGTGGCCCTTTCTGTCTCTTGGGCTCATAATTACCTTGTGAGCTTGGTGTTCTTCATTCTCCTTTGATCCAGGTGGGTTGAGACTCATTGATGCATCTTAGATGGCTGCTTGTTAGCGTTTAAGACCCCGGGCACCACATTTCAAAGTGGGATGCAGAATGTTTTCTTAATAGAATTTATTTTGCCAATTGACTTAGATGTCCCCTGAAGCCTTAGTCCCCAAACCCCCACCCTTGCTCCACTGACCTTCGAAGCATTCAGTTTATCCTGGAAACTTCTCTGCTTTTGGTCCAGTCCAGTTGAGCTGACCTCCCCTGTATTGAGTGTTGTCCTTCCCTTCACCTAAAGTAGTTCTTATCTACTAACTAGTCAGTAAATAACCCTCTCCCACCTTCCCTCCCTCCCCCCTCTCGTAACCACAAAAGAATGTGTTCTTCTCAGTTTAAACTATTTCTCAAGATCTTCTAATAGTGGTCTTATACAATATTTGTCCTTTTGCATCTAATTTCACTCAGCATAATGCCTTCCAGGTTCCTCCATGTTATGAAACTTTTCACAGATTCATCATTGTTCTTTATCAATGTGTAGTATTCCATTGTGGGAATACACCATAATTTATTTATCCATTCATCCGTTGATGGACACTGGTTGCTTCCAGCTGTTTGCTATTGTAAACAGAGCTGCAATAAACATGGGTGTGCATATATCTGTTCGTGTAAAGGCTCTTACTTCTCTAGGATATATTCCGAGGAGTGGGATTTCTGGGTCGTATGGTTGTTCTATTTTTTTTTTATGGTAGTTCTATTTCTAGCTTTTTAAGGAAACGCCAGATAGATTGCCAAAGTGGTTGTACCATTTTACATTCCCACCAGCAGTGTAGAAGTGTTCCAATCTCTCCGCAGCCTCTCCAACATTTATTATTTTGTGTATTTTGGATTAATGCCAGCCTTGTTGGAGTGAGATGGAATCTCATCGTAGTTTTAATTTGCATTTCTCTAATGGCTAATGATGGAGAACATTTTCTCATGTATCGGTTAGCCCCCTGAATATCTTCTTTAGTGAAGTATGTGTTCATATCCCTTGCCCAATTTTTAATTGGGTTGTTTGTCTTTTTGTGGTTGAGTTTTGACAGAATCATATGGATTTTAGAGATCAAGTGCTGGTCAGAGATGTCATAGCTGAAAATTCTTTCCCAGTCTGTAGGTGGTCTTTTTACTCTTTTGGTGAAGTTTTAGATGAACATAGGTGTTTGATTTTTAGGAGCTCCCAGTTATCTGGTTTCTCTTCATCATTTTTAGTAATGCTTTGTATTCTGTTTATGCCTTGTATTAGGGCTTCTAACGTTGTCCCTATTTTTTCTTCCATGAACTTTATCGTTTTATTCTTTATGTTTAGGTCTTTGATCCATTTGGAGTTAGTTTTTGTGCATGGTGTGAGGTAGGGGTCCTGTTTCATTTTTTTGCAAATGGATATCTAGTTATGCCAGCACCATTTGTTAAAAAGACTATCTTTTCCCCCAGTTAACTGACACTGGGCCTTTGTCAAATATCAACTGCTCATATGTGGATGGATTTATATCTGGGTTCTCAATTCTGTTCCATTGGTCTATGAGCCTGTTGTTGTACCAGTACCAGGCTGTTTTGACTTCTGTGGCTGTATAATATGTTCTAAAATCAGTTAGAGTGAGGCCTCCCACTTTCTTCTTCTTTTTCAGTAATGCTTTATTCATCCAGGGCTTCTTTCCCTTCCATATGAAGTTGGTGATTTGTTTCTCCATCATATTAAAAAACGTCATTGGAATTTGGATCGGAAGTGCATTGTATATATAGATGGCTTTTGGTAAATAGACATTTTTGCAATGTTAAGTCTTCCTATCCATGGTCAAGGTATGTTTTTCCACTTATGTAGGTCCCTTTTAGTTTTTTGCAGTAGTACTTTGTAGTTTTCTTTGTATAGGTCTTTTACATCTTTGGTAAGATTTATTCCTAAGTATTTTATCTTCTTGGGGGCTACTGTGAATGGTATTGATTTGGCGATTTCCTCTTTGATGTTCTTTTTGTTGATGTAGAGAAATCCAAGTGATTTTTGTATGTTTATCTTGTAACCTGAAACTCTGCTGAACTCTTCTATTAATTTCAGTAATTTTCTGGGGGATTCCTTAGCGTTTTCTGTGTATAAGATCATGTCATCTGCAAATAGAGATAATCTTACTTCTTCTTTGCCAACCTGGATGCCCTTTATTTCTTTGTCTAGCCTAATTGCTCTGGCTAGGACCTCCAGCAAAATGTTGAATAAGAGTGGTGATAAAGGGCATCCTTGTCTGGCTCCCGTTCTCAAGGGAAATGCTTTCAGGCTCTCTCCATTTAGGATGATGTTGGCTGTTGGCTTTGTTTAAGTGCCCTTTATTATGTTGAGGAGTTTTCCTTCTATTCCTATTTTGCTGAGAGTTTTTATCGTGAATGGGAGTTGGACTTTGTCAAATGCCTTTTCTGCATCAATTGATAAGATCATGTGGTTTTTGTCTTTTGTTTTATTTATATGGTGGATTACATTAATTGCTTTTCTCATAGTGAACCAACCTTGCATACCTGGCATAAATCCCACTTGCTTGTGGTGAATTATTTTTTTTGATATGTTGTTGAATTCTATTGGCTAGAATTTTGTTGAGGATTTTTGCATCTATGTTCATGAGGGATATAGGCCTGTAATTTTCTTTTTCCTGGTATCATTACCTGGTTTTGGTATCAGGGGTATTCTGGCTTCATAGAATGAGTTAGGTTGTATTCGATCCTTTTCTATGCTTTGAAATACCTTTAGTAGTAGTGGTGTTAACTCTTCTCTGAAAGTTTCGTAAAACTCTGCAGTGAAGCCGTCCGGGCCAGGGCTTTTTTTTGTTGGGATTTTTTGGATTACTTTTCAATCTCTTTTTTTGTTATGGGGTCTATTTAGTTGTTCTACTTTTGATTGTGTTACTTTAGGTAGGTAGTGTGTTTCTAGGAATTCATCCATTTCTTTTAGGTTTTCAAATTTGTTAGAGTACAATTTTTTGTAGTAATCTGATAAGATTCTTTTAATTTCATTTGGGTCTGTTGTGATGTTGCCCATCTCGTTTCTTATTCGGGTTATTTGTTTCCTTTCCCGTATTTCTTTAGTCAGTCTGGCCAATGGTTTATTAATTTTGTTAATTTTTTCAAAGAACCAGCTTTTGGCTTTGTTAATTCTTCGAATTGTTTTTCTGTTCTCTAATTAATTTAATTCTGCTCTAATTTTTATTATTTGTTTTCTTCTGATGCCTGATGGATTCTTTTGTTGCTTGCTTTCTATTTGCTCAAGTTGTAGGGACAGTTCTCTGATTTTGGCTCTTTCTTCTTTATGTATGTGTACATTTATCGATATAAATTGACCTCTGAGCACTGCTTTTGCTGTGTCCCAGAGCTTTTGATAGGAAGTGTTTTCATTCTCGTTGCATTCTATGAATTTCTTTGTTCCCTGCTTAATTTCTTCTATAACCCAGTCTTTTTTGAGCAGGGTATTGTTCAGTTTTCAAGTATTTGATTTCTTTTCCCTGATTTTTCTGTTATTGAGATCTACTTTTATGGCCTTATGGTCTGAGAAGATGCTTTGTAATATTTCAATGTTTTGGATTCTGCAAAGGTTTGTTTTATGACCTAATATGTGTTCTATTCTAGAGAATGTTCTGTGTGCACTAGAAAAAGAAGTATACTTTGCAGCTGTTGGGTGGAGTGTTCTGTATAAGTCTATGAGGTCAAGTTGGTTGATTGTAGCAGTTAGATCTTCCCTGTCTCTGTTGAGCTTTTTACTGGGAGTCCTATCCTCCGAAAGTGGTGTGTTAAAGTCTCCGACTATAATTGTGGAGGTGTCTGTCACTTTTCAATTCTGTTAAAGTTTGTTTTATGTATCTTGCAGCCCTGTCATTGGGTGCATAAATATTTAATATGGTTATATCTTCCTGGTAAATTGCCCCTTTAATCATTATGTAGTGTCCTTCTTTATCCTTTGTGGTGGATTTAACTTTAAAGTCTATTTAGTCAGAAATTAATATTGCTACTCTTGCTCTTTTTTGATTGTTGTTTGCTTGATATATTTTTTTCCATCCTTTGAGTTTTAGTTTATGTCTCTAAGTCTAAGATGTGTCTTTTGTAGGCAGCATATAGACAGATCGTGTATCTTTATCCAGTCTGAGACTCTCTGTCTCTTTATTGGTGCATTTAGTCCATTTACATTCAGCGTAATTATAGATAAGTATGAGTTTAGTGCTCTCATTTTGATGCGTTTTTGTGTGTGTTGTTGACAATTTTATTTTGCCACTTACTTTTTTTGTGCTGAGAAGTTTTTCTTTGTAAATTGTGTGTTCCTCATTTTCATAGTAGTTGCATTTATTTTTGCTGAGTCGTTATGTTTTTCTTGGTTTTTATTTTGAAGTATGGAATTGTTAGACCTCTTTGTGGTTACCTTAATATTTACCCCTATTTTTCTAAGTAAAAACCTAACCTGTATCATCCTATATCGCCTTGTTTTCCTCTCCATATGGAAGATTTATGCCTCCCGTATTTAGTCCCTCTTTTTGATTATCGTCATCTTTTACCTAATGACTTCAATGATTCCCTGTTGTAAGCATTTTTTTCTTTTTTAATCTTATTTTGTTTTTGTGATTTCCCTGTTTGAGTTGATATCAGGATGTTCTGTTCTGTGACCTTGTGTTGTATTGGTATCTGATATTATTGATTTTCTGACCAAAGAATTTCCTTTAGTAATTCTTGTAGCTTTGGTTTGGTTTTTGCAAATTCTCTAAGCTTGTGCTTATCTGTAAACGTTTTGATTTCACCTTCATATTCGAGAGAGAGTTTTGCAGGATAAATGATTCTTGGCTGGCAGTTTTTCTCCTTCAGTGCTCTATATATGTCATCCCATTGCCTTCTTGCCTGCATGGTTTCTGCGGAGTAGTCTGAACTTATTCTTATTGATTCTCCTTTGTAGGTAACTTTTCTTTTATCCCTGGCTGCTTTTAAAATTTTCTCTTTATCTTTGGTTTTGGCAAGTTTGATGACAGTATGCCTTGGTGATTTTCTTTTTGGATCAATCTTGTATGGGGTTTGATGAGCATCTTGGATAGATATTCTTTCGTCTTTCATGATACCAGGGAAGTTTTCTGGCAACAGATCTTCAACTATTCTCTCTGTATTTTCTGTTATCCCTCCCTGTTCTGGAACTCCAATGACATGCAAGTTTTTCTTCTTGATAGAGTCCCACATGATTCTTAGTGTTTCCTCATTTTTTTTAATTCTTTCATCTGATTTTTCTTCAACTATATTGGTGTCAATTGCCTTATCCTCCAGCTCCCCCCACTCTGCATTCCTATTCCTCGATTCTCCTCCTCTGGCTTTCTATTGAGTTGTCTAATTCTGTAATTTTACTGTTAATCTTTTTGATTTCTGAATGTTGTCTCTCTATGGATTCTTGCAGCTTATTAATTTTTCCACTATGTTCTTGAATAATCTTTTTTATTTCTTCAGCTGCTTTGTCAGTGTGTTCCTTGGTTTTTTTCTGTAGATTACCTTATTTCATTTCTGAGGTCATCCCTGATGTCTTGAAGCATCCTGTATACTAGTTTTTTTATATTCTGCATCTGGCAATTCCAGGATCTTCATTTGGGAAAGATTTTGTTTCTTTAATTTGGGGATTTGTAGAAGCAATCATGGTCTGCTTCTTTATGTGATTCGATATTGACTGCTGTCTCCAGGCCATCTATAAGATATTGTAATGTTTTATTTTATATTGGCTCACTGAGTCTTTTCTTGTTTTCTTTTGTTTCACTATACCCAGATGGGCTACTAGATTGTGCTTTCTTGATTGTTGTAGCCTTTGGATCACTTATGTCCTTTTACTAGCTGGTTTGGACTGTTACCAGATATGTGAGCCTAAGAGTCCATTCATTATTCTTGAATAGAATTAGCTTAGGTTTTCTTATTTTGGGTCCCCAAGTGTGTGGTGTAAACTGTCACCTATTAACTTAGAGGAGTAGTGGTGATAGTTGTGTGCACCAGATTCTAGTAGCGGCAGGGGGTCACACTCCAAGGAAGGCAGGATTCTGACAGCCTTCCCCCACGTACCAGTGAGGTAGGTGTGTCTCTATTCCTAGAGCACTTTGGTGGGTGGGCTCTGCAGCTGTACCTTAGGCACCCAATGCTTGTACCTCTAAAGATTGGTAGGCATCACTATCCTCAGACCCCTTTCTCAGGTGGCTAGGTGTTTTGGGTGGAGCTTCAGCCCTCAGTTCCCCTGCTGTGGATCAGTGAAGGCTCTGTTCAATAGGTAGAGAGGTATCAGACCTGGAAAAGTTGGCTTTCCACTGCTCTGCTAAAACCATTAGAGTCAGATCTCTATCAGAACTGCCTTTGCATTATAATAGCCACCTTGTTCCCTGTTGGGATGAAAGCCAAAGTCTGTGGATCTCATATGCTTGGCTAGAGCTTGTTCTGTATTTTTATTCCAGTTTAGGGAAGTCAGAGAAGGATTTTTCACCCCTGGGTTGTTAGTTGCTGCTTCTCTCAGGCCAGGAGAATGGGTTAGGAAACCCCCCCCCCTCCACAGAGCACTTCAATCCCTGGCCCAGGAAATTCCAATGTTAATGAAGCTGCCTGGGGCATGGTGGGGAGGGATCAGATAGATAGGAGAGAATAGCACCGGGCAATATAGACAAAGTTACTTATCTTGCTTGATGATGACTGTTTCATCTGAGATTCCAGAGGGGCTTGTAGCCTGTGTGTGCTGGCTGGGTCGACACTGCCCCCGAGGGCCAGACCTGTGTCCAGTGCTTGCACAGTCTCAGGAAGCCATGATCAGCTCCTCCGGTCCTAGTCCAAAGGCCAGTGCCAAGGTTTTCTGGCTGGGGCGCTGCACTCAGGCTCCAAAACCAGTTGCTGCTTCCCCGTGATTTCTCCTCCTGTCAGCCACCTCGTTTTGCTGCCTGCGTGCGCTGACTGAGTTTCCCCCAAGGTTACTTCAGGGGGCTAGGGCTGCATCCTGTGCTTGTGCCGTCTCAGAAAGCCGTGCTCAGCTCCTCTGTGCTTAGTCCAAAGCCTGGTGCCAAGGTTTTCTGACTGTGGCCCTGGCTCCAGACTCCGGAAACAGTTGCTGGTTCTCTGTGGTTGCTTGTTCTCTTGTCAGCTGCTTCAGTGTGCAGCCTGCTTGCGCTGGCTGAGTCTCTATTGAGGTTACTCCAGGGAGTTAGGAGTTAGGCCTGTGTCTCGTGCTTGCCCCGCCTCAGTAAGCCACAATCAGCCCCAACACTCTGGCACCAGGGAACCCCAAGGGCTCAAGGCTGTGGCATGGGATGCCGGTTCCAGAAGTGGTTGCTGCTTCGGGGTTTGGCTTTTCGCTCCCTTGTCACTCAGGTCAACTCTTTAGTTCTGTGTTTGCTGGTCAGAGTTCGTAGATTGTCATATATGTGATCGATTCACTTGTTTTTCTGAGCCTTTGTTGCAAGAGGGATACGCGGTAGCTTCTACCTAGTAGCTTTCTTGGCCCCGGCCCCTGTTCGTTCTTTTAGCAGCCCATGGTATACTCAACGTTCTTTGCCAATACCACAATTCAAAGGAGTCAGTTCTTCTTTGGTCTTGCTTATATTCGCATGATATGAGGCAATTGAAAACATCATGGCTTGGGTCAGGCGCACCTTAGTCTTGAAGGCGACATGTTGTTTTTCAATACTTCAAAGAGGTCTTTTGCAGCAGATTTGCCCAATGCAATGTGTCTTTTGATTTCTTGACTGCTGCTTCCATGGGTTCTGATTGTGGAACCAAGTAAAATGAAATCCTTGACAACCTCAACCTTTTCTTCCTTTATCATGATGTTGCTTATTGGTCCAGGTGTGAGGATTTTTGTTTTTTTTATGTTGAGGTGTAATCTGTACTGAAGACTGTGGTCTTTGATCTTAATCAGTAAGTTCTTCCAGTCCTCTTCACTTGCACAAGTAATGTTGTGTCATTTGCATATCACAGGTTGTTAATGAGCCTTCCTCCAATCCTGCTGCTGCATTCTTCTTCATATAGTCCAGCTTCTCGGATTATTTGCTCAGCACACAGGCTGAATAGGTATGATGAAAGGATACAATCTCTACACACACCTTTCCTGACTTTCAACCACACGGTATCCCTTTGTTCTATTAGAAAAACTGCCTCTTGATCTATGTACAAATTCGTCATTAGCACAATTAAGTGTTCTGGAATATCCGTTCTTTGCATCGTTACCCATAATTTGTTATGATCCACACAGAGGAATGCCTTTGCATAGTCAAAACACAGGTAAATATCTTTCTGGTATTCTCTGCTTTCAGCCAGGATCCATCTGACATCAGTAATGCTATCCCTGGTTCCACACCCTCTTCTGAATCCGGCTTGAACTTCTGGCAGTTCCTTGTTGATGTACTGCTGCAACCACTTTTGAATGATCTTCAGGAAAATTTTGCTTACATGTGATATTAATGATATTGTTTGATAATTTCCACATTCGGCTGAGTCACCTTTCTTGGGAATAGGCATAAACACTGATCTCTTCCATTCGGTTGGCCAGACAGCTGTATTCCAAACTTCTTGGCATAGATAAGCACACATTTCCAATGCTGCATCCATTTGTTGAAATATCTCAATTGGTATTCTGTCAATTCCTGGAGACTTGTTTTTTGCCAATGGCTTCAGTGCAGCTTGGACTTCTTCCTTCAGTAGCATTGGATCCCCTGATCATATACTACCTCCTGAAATGTTTGAATGTTGACCAATTCTTTTTGTTACAGTGACTCTGTGCAGTCCTTCCATCTTCTTTTAATGCTTCCTGTGTCATTAATATTTTCCCGATAGAATCTTTCAACATTTCAACTCAAGGCTTTATATTTTTCTTCAGTTTTTTCAGCTTGAGAAATGCTGAGTGTGTTCTAATGTTTTGGTTTTCTACCTCCAGGTCTTTGTACATGTCATTATAATACTTTAGTTTGTCTTCTCAAGCCGCCCTTTGAAATCGTCTATTCAGTTCTTTTACTTCATCATTCTTCCTTTTGCTTGCTACTTGATGTTCAAGAGCAAGTTTCATAGTCTCTTCTGACATACATTTTGGTCTTTTCTTTCTTTCCTGTCTTTTTAATGACCTCTTGCTTTCTTCATGTATGATGTCCTTGATGTCTTTTCACAACTCATTTGGTCTTTGGTTATTAGCGTTCAGTGCACCAAATCTATTCTTGAGATGGTCTTTAAATTCAGGTGGGATATGCTCAAGGTTGTACTTTGGCTCTCGTCGATTTGTCCTAATTTTCTTTAGTTTCAACTTGAACTTGCATATGAGCAGTTGATGGTCTCTTCCACATTCGGCTCCTGGCCTTGTTCCAGCTGATGATATTGAGCTTTTTCATTGTCTCTTTCCACAGATATAGTCAGTTTGATTCCTGTGCATTCCATCTGGTGAGGTCCACCTGTATAGTTACTGTTTATGTTGGTGAAAAAAGGTATTTGCAATGAAGAATTTTTCGGTCTTATAAAAATTCTATCATATGTTCTCCAGTATCATTCCAGTATCATTCTATCACCAAGTCCATATTTTCCAACTGCCATTCCTTCTTATTTGTTTCCAACTTTAACATTCCAATTACCGGTAATTATCAATGTATCCTGACTGCAGGTTCGATCAATTTCAGACTGCAGAATCTTCAATTTCTTCACCTTTGGCCTTAGTGGTTGGTGCATAAATTTGAATCCTACCAACTGATCTTCCTTGTAGGCATATGAGTATTATCCTATAGCCGACAGCGTTGTACTTTAGGATAGACCTTGCAGGTTTTTTTTGACGATGAATACAATGCCATTCCTCTTCAATTTGTCATTCCCAGCACAGTAGACCATAAAATTTTCCAATTTAAGTAGACCAATACCAGTCCATTTCAGCTCACTAATGCCTAGGATATTGATGTTTGTGCATTGCATTTCATTTTTGATGATTTCTAATTTTCCTAGATTCATACTTTGTATATTCCACGTTCCAATAATTAATGGACGTTTGCAGCTGTTTCTTCTCATGTTGAGTCATGCCACATTAGCAAACGAAGGTCCTGGAAGCTTGACTCCAACCACTTCATTAAGGTCAACTCTACTTTGAGGAGGCAGCCAATCTCTAGTAATATTTTGCGTGCCTTCCAACCTGAAGGGCTCATTTTCTGGCACTATATCAGACAATGTTCTGCTGCTATTCGTAAGGTTTTTACTTGTTCATTCTTTTCAGAAGGAGATCACCACATCCTTCTTTCCAGTCTGTCTTAGTCTGGAAGCTCAGTTGAAATCTGTCCGCTGTAGGTGACTCTGCTGGTATTTGAATACCTCTGCCATAGCTTCAAGCATCACAACACACAAGCCCCCATAGTATGTAAACCTGCCCACTTGTGGGGGAAAGTATGCAGTTGCCCACAATTACCCTATAACACACTCCTGCCCAGTCACATGGTTAGAAAGGCCACACAGAAGTGATCCATTGCACCGCATAGTCAGAAAAGTGGGACTCTTTCTCATGTAAAAGATGTAATCCCACCTATGCTCCAGTTCTCATCTGTATTCGTTTCCTTTTGCTGAGGTAACAAATGACCACAAATTTAGTGGCTCAAAATAACACGTATGTATTATCCTATAGTTCTGGAGGCCAGAAGCATAAAACCACAGTGTTGGCAGGGCCAGTTCCTTCTGGAGACTTCAGGGAAGAACCCATTTCCTTGTCTTTTTCAGCTTCTAGATTCTACCTACATTTCTTGTCGCATGTCCCCTTCCTGGCATCAATCCAGGCTCTTGCTTCCATCTTCACATCTGACCCTCTTGTCTCTCCCTTGTAAGAACACTTATAATTACATTGCGTCCACCTGGATAATCCAGGATAATCCCCCCATCTCAAAATCCTTAATTTAATCACATCTGCAAGGTCAATTTTGCCATATGTTTTGGGTTGACTACCAGTATCAGTTGCCTTTGAGTTAACTTCAAACTCAGGGCTGATTTTTAGGAAGTAGACTGCCAAATGGGTTGAATAATGAACCGAAACCAAACCCATTGCCATCGAGTCAATTCTGACTAATAGCGACCCTATAGGACAGAATAGAACTGCCCCATTGGCTTTCCAAGGAGTGCCTGGTGGATTCGAACTGCTGATCTTTTGGTTACCAGTCATAGCTCTTAACCAGTACAGTGTTTCTGTGGGTTGAATAGTGTGCCCTAAAAAGACATATGTAAGTCCTAACCCCTGGTTCTGTGAATTTGACCTTATTTGGAAATAGTTGTCTTTGTAGATGTAATTGAGTTAAGGATTATTATTAGATCATTCTGGATTTCAGATGGGCCCTAAATTTGATAATTATTGTCCTTACAAGAGAAGGGAGTAGAACTGATACATAGATACGGAGGAGAGACATGGAGGGAAGGCCATGTAAAGATGAAGGCAGAGATTGGAATAATGCATCTACATGCCAAAGAATGCCAAAGAACACAACCACCAGGAGCAAGGAGAGAGGATGGAATGAAGTTGCCCTCAGAGCCTTCAAAAAGAACCAACCCTGCCCATACTTTTATTTCAGACTTCTGGCCCCCATAACTGTGAGGGAATAAATGTCTGTTATTTTAGGCCACCATGTTCGTGGTAATTTGTTACAGCAGCCCTAGGAAGCTCATAAACCATTGACGGTAACATAAGTCACAGGTTTCCGGGATTAGGATGTGAACATCCATGACAGTCTCTCCAGAAATTTTACTTCTTCAATTACTTCCCTGTCTGCTGTATTTCCATCTTCTACCTGAGTGCCTATTTAACACTGAGAATAAACATGTTCAAATCTCACCTGTCTTTTAAACTTCACAGTGACTCCATATGCCCTTGTGGTTTTCACCCTGTTTTCCTCCAGCTCTGCTCTGCTGAGCCTTGTGTTTGAACAACCTACACCAGCTGAGTCTAGTTTCTTACATGCCATTTGTTTCCTGTTCAATGCAATGTAGCTGTGACCATGTAACTCCTCTGAAAACGCTCTTGCTAGACTTACTAATGGCCTTCAGATGATCAAATTCAGCGATTATTTCTCAATCTGAATTTATAATACTTAACCAGTCATTCTTAAAGTAATATTAATCATTTTTCACTCACTGATTAAAGTTTTGAAGAAGTTGCCATTTTAATGATTATACGTCCCTCAGAGAGTATATGATGGAGAGTAGAAATCTCAAGTGGTGCTATTTAGCTGACAGTTAAATATGTGGGTCAGGTGTTCATGGATTACCCATGGAGAAGTTCCTGCTTAAGAAGCAGGGATTAAGAGAGACTGAATAATATAGGTGCAAACTAACTCCTACCCCTCTTTCAGGTCTTGATTTAAGTGTCACCCTTGTGAAGTGCTCCCTGACCATCCCTACCCCACCAGAGTAAGTCAGGTAACCCCATTGTAATACTCTCATTACTGACGATCTCTTTTCATAACAGCCCTTATCACAATTGCAATAAAATAATTTGTATGCATTTTTCATTGACCTCCATCTTCATTACAAGTACCAGTTACCATCAAGTCAATTCTGACTCATGGCGACCCCACGTCCGTTAGAGTAGAACTGTACTCCATAGGGTTTTTAATGGATGTGATCTTTTGGAAGTAGCTTGCCAGGCCTTTCTCTGGAGGCCCTTCTGGTTAGACTCAAACCTCCAACCTTTCGGTTAGCAGCTGAGCCCGTTAACCATTTACACCACCCAGGGGCTCATCTGCCCCTTCCTTATATGCTTTTATATTCCATCCAGGACCGGGCAGTGTTTCATTGTGTTGTGCATCGGGTCGCTATGAGTTGGAACTGACTCGACAGCACCCAACAATACCAACCTTCTTTAGGACTTTTAAAACTAAAAAAAAAGTTATATGGCCCAAATACATTTGATTAAAATTAAAGTTGAAATAAGAGCCTACATTAAAGCAAACAACAACAAAACCACGACCCTAGAGCATTAGCAGCTGTGAACATGAGTGCTTCAAAAACATTTTTGTTTAGAGCTGCGCTGTGGCCAGTAAGTTGTTGAAATGTGGGTAGGGTGAGAGAGGAACAGAGTTTTTTAATATTATTTCACTTTAATTTAAAAATGAAAGCAGGGTAAAATGTTTTTTCATTAAATACAACTTTATTGTTTTTTTTTTAGGACTCCGTTTTACCATTGAATTGCATTGTATTGTAGTGTGTGTGTTAGATACATCATCATCTAGTTGCCCAGCAGATACATTCACTCTGAATGATTTCTTTCTATGTGGTAATGTGGCATAGCGGTTAAGAGCTACGGGTGCTAACCAAAAAGTTGGCAGTTCAAATCCACCAGGCGTTTCTTGGAAACCATATGGAGCAGTTCTACCCTGTCCTATATGGTCACTGAGTCAGAAACACCTCGATGACAATTAGTTGGAGTTTGGTTTGGTTTAATGTGCTGTTATAATATCTTTATGTGGAAATAAAGCACAAGTGACAGTGATACCTATGTAAATTGTTGTTGGTAATTAAGTTGAAATATTTATTTTAATTATAATATAATTAAATATTTTTGTAGTTACAACAAGGATGGGCGAGTTTTTAAATTCTGAACAAAGGCACACTATTAGTACAGTACTGAGTGGAGATGCAGAAACTTTTGTTATGACTGGAATGGTAAGAAGGCAAAGAGACTAGAAGCAAATATGTTATGATGGATGGCAACTTCAATTTGCTGTGATAGAGCAGGACAAAAAAGCTGTTTGTTGTGTAAAAAACTGTAGAAGAAAGTGGACACAATTAGAGATACTTTCAGCAAATACTTAGTGATGTTGACCAAAAAAAAAAAAAAAACCCATTGTCGTCGAGTCATTTCCAACCCTATAGCTCAGAGTAGAACTGCCCCATAGAGTTTCCAAGGAGCACCTAGTGGATTTGAACTGCCGACCTTTTGGTTAGCAGCTGTAGCATTTAACCACTGTGCCACCAGGTTTCCTGATTTTGACTAGAAGTCAAATAACCAATGTCTAACATGTTTTTAATCTGAGATTGTAATTTCGGACAGCTATAAAATGGCTCAGCTTCTGGAACACACACACACACACACACACACACTTTTTAGATAGAGAGATAATAAAACACTACCATTTCAGTTATGAAAATTTTGTTAGGAAATTAGGGGGAAAAGACGGAATTTTTTTTTTTTTTTATGTGAAAGACCATAAGCCAAGTCACTGAACAATTAATTGCTTGTTAAATAAACACCTTTCTAAAAGTGTTGTTGTTATTGTCATTGTTAGCTGCTGGTCTAGTCAGCCCCTGACTCATGACAACCCCAACTCATGGTGACCCCACGTGTTACAGAGTAGAACTTCTCCATTAGGTTTTCTTGTAGTTTGCCAGGCCTTTCTTCCCTGAGCCACTACGTAGGTTTGAATTTTCAAACTGTTTAGGTGAGCAGATGATGACAAACCTCTTGGGCCACCTAGAGTCCTCATAGACTAATTGATTCAAAATTTGAAAAAATGTAAGTACCTTTCTTGCAATATAAGAGACACTGTCCAATTAATACATTGGATACATTTTACCTCAAAGGATTTCAAACTTCATGAAGAAATGTGGTCAAATGTGAACTCACATATGGATATTCCTGAATATTACTCTAATGGAGTTGTTGCTTTCTAATACTATTTACAAAAAGGGATGAAGACATTTCCTATATAATATTTAAAATCTTGTATTCATAGTTCCAGTGGCTGTTGGATTATACCATCCCGATTACAAATGCTTGTCAAGTGATATATGTGGTAAAAGTGGTTCATTTAATGAAGATATCCTCAGTCATAGGAAATTGCTTCTACTCACCAACCTTGTGTGTAATAATTCATCTGACTTTGATTTCACTGTTCTAGTTTTAATTTACTCAACTAATTAAATACAGTATAGCTCTTAGAATTATGAATATGAATTATGAATTCCTAAAGCTATAGTGGTTAACGTGCTCAGCTGCTAACAGAAAAGTCAGCAGTTGGAACCCACCAGCAGTTCTGTGGAAGAAAGATCTGGCATTCTGCTTCTGTAAAGATTACAGCCTTCAAAACCCTATGGGGCAACTCTACTTTGTTCTATAGCATCAGTATGAGTTGAAATCAACTCAACAGCAATGGGGTTTAAAGTAATTTAGAAAATAAATGACTCATTAATTTTAAAACATACTGCAGAATCTCAATTTCTATGGTAAATCATAGAGTATCAGTTCAATTTTCAACAATCAACAAGCATTTCTTTTGCCATTTAAATACTTTCTCTTGTCTCTGAAATTAAAAAAAAAAATCTTGATTGTATTACACTCTCTGTCTTCACAATCAAATTTGCTGACAGTGTTCTATACTCATGAGCTAATTTTCTCATTGCTTCTTCACTCTCCCCCCCGCAACAAAAACAAACAAAAAAACAGTTGCTGTGGGACTCATGATGAATCTATGTGTGTCAGAGTAAGGCAAACCTATGTGTGTCAGTGGAGAACTGCTCCACAGGGTTTTCAATGGCTTTGATCTTTCAGAAGTAGATCACCAGACCTTTCTTCCAAGGTGTTTCTATGTGAATTTGAACAACCAACCTTTTGATGGCTAGCCTAGCACTTAACCATTTGCGCCCCTCAGGGGCTTTACTGTCATTCCAAAACACACTACAAATAGTCTTCTTCCCATCACTCCATAAAAATTGCTCTTTCTAATGTCTTCCATGTCAGTAAATCCAAGGAATATTTTTCAGCCTTTATTTTACTTGGCACAATAGCATTATTTTACAAGGTTGACTCTCCCTCTTGAAACAGGACTTTCTTTAGCTCCAAAGCATGTTCAATTCCAAGTAGCCATTTACAAGAGATTCACTGAGACAAATGCATCTCTATTCTCTTTTGTGTTACTTTGAGACCCGAAGTACTGGGACAACAGGGACATGAGTCTTTGTAGCAGAAACACATTCCTGATGGAGAACCTCTTTCCCTCAAAGCTAAATCAGTAATGATGAAAACTCCTCCAAGAAGGGAGAGGCCCAGTGAAAGCAAAGAGACCTATCTGGCTCCAAAATTGCTTGCCTGGAAACAGAACTACCACATACACTTATTTTCTGCCATTTCCTCTTTACCCCAAGGGAGCTGAAGGGCTTTGGAGAGGAGAGCATCAGAAGAACAATTTAATTAATGAGAAACAATAAGAAATCCGTTGAGGCTTGAGAAACCATAAATCCTTCCCTAGTGCCCCTCACCAGTAGTTCACTGATGTTTGGCCAGGAGAAGAACATACTTGTGCCTCTCAGGCACATAATTTGGGGATGGCTTTGTGACAGGATCCATCACCATGTCATTTCTGGTGGCAGAGTCAGTCTTCAGCATCCAACGGTCAGAGAAGAAAGAGGTTGTACAAGCATTTCCTAAGTGACACCAGCTGCATGAGCCACACTCTCCTAGTGAGTACTGTGAGGGACATGGAGGATAAAGAAAGTGGTGGAGGAAGGAGCAGAGACAGGGTAACACCATTGATAATGT
The DNA here is from genome assembly GCF_030014295.1 of Loxodonta africana. Lineage (NCBI taxonomy): Eukaryota > Metazoa > Chordata > Mammalia > Proboscidea > Elephantidae > Loxodonta > Loxodonta africana. The sequence continues at coordinate 21,480,842 of NC_087344.1, forward strand.
CCCATAACAAATTTTTTTTTTTTAATCCCTTGAGTTTACTCTCCTGGTTATTTGTGTCTTTTTAGGTTACATGGCAGCTGTTTTCTACCACCTCCAGCTCACATGGTTCCTCATTCTGGAAATCAGTGTCTTTCTCAATGCCTGTAGGAATTGGCACTCCCTCAAGTGTGTTCTTTCCTTTAGAGTTTCCAGCCTATTTGTTAAAGCCTTCCTCATTCTTCTCTACTGCAGTAGTTTTCAAAGTGGGGCCCCCGGCAGCGTCAGCATCACATGGGAACTTGTTAGATACACTGATTATTAGGTTCTACCCAAGACCTGCTGAGGGTGGGTCCCAGCAATCTGTTTTAACAAGCTCTCCAGGTGATTCTGACTCAACAGGAATATTAGATATGAGTTATTAAGCCGTTATTTTCTGCCAGAAGCTTCACATGCATTATCTAATCTAATCCCCATGACAAGCCTAAGAGTAAGGATATTGGCTCCATTTTGGAAAGAATTCCAAGACAATACAGTTGGAAGTGGTGGAGCTGAGGTTTGAACCTAGGCTGTATGACTCCAGAGCTGGTGCTCTTAGCAATTGTGCAGGTCTGGGACTCCCTTTCCAGGCGATTTCCAGATGAACGCCAAAGTTTAAATACCTCTGTTCCAGCAAAGTACCTGCTTCTCCACGCCTCCCGCATCATTATTTGGTTTCTATGAGATGAGATTGTGCACCTTCTTTTATTTAACAAATGTATATTGAATGCCCACTCTAAGCCAGGAGTTACCTATATTGCAATTGCAAATGACCATTTTTTTTCCCTCTTATCTTTCCTACAGGTTGTTTGCAGATACATAAGAAAGCTGATGTCACTGATTTGTTCCAATCATGTTCAAGCTGGCTTTCTTTAGTGTTCAAAGAAGGCAATCATATCACTAGCTGATAGTGAAAATTTTGTTTTTTATTTTCTAATATTATATCTCACTTTTTTTGTAACTAATGGAATTTCTTTTGTATTATTAGAAACAATGTTAAATAATTATGCAACCAGGACATGTACTTTCCACTTCCTGCCTTTTGTTTGGCTTTTCTAGGGTTTAATGATGGATCTCAGCTTAACACTCAGTTTCACATAGCTATTCTTTACCATTTTTAAAAGGTATCTTTCCATTCTGTATGACTGGAATTCTACTCTATTCTCCTCTCGTCAATGCTGTTAACTTTCTTTAAGTGCATTTTAGTATATGATAAAGCTATATATTTTTTTCTGGATTGATTTACTTGTGAAAATGCTTTGTTGTCTGACTGCCTAGTATTAAACATTTTTTGCACTCTAAAGGTGAGCATTAATTGGTGATGGAGTAGGATATTTTATCAAACAGATAACTTCATTTTACTCCTTTTTTCAGGTTTTTGTACCTACAGTCAATGTGAGTGTACCTTGTAGACCTCTCCTGTTGTCTTATATATGATCATTTTTGATTCAGCCATCATTCAACTTTCTGTGCTCTTTGAGTAAAAAGCACTGGGATATCAAGATAAGTAAACATTTGAAAAATGTGATCTCTGAACTTTCATATCTGCTTTGGTGGTAAGGGGGACATATATTAATCAAATAATTCCATAAGTAAATGCAAAAATATAACTATGATTCATGCAATGGAGAAAAGTATAGGGTCTTTTGAAAGAAAAATATAAGGCTCTATGACTATGGGGACGGCACTTAGTAGGCAGGGAGGGCTCAGGGAAGGGTTCTCTGAGGAAATGATGTTTGATCTGAGAGCTGTAGGAATTAACAATGGAAAACAAAGGCAAGGAGAGCACCCAGCAGAGAAAGCTGCTGTACTTGCACAGACATGGTTGTAGGGATGAATCATAATGTTTTTAGGACTTCTAAGGAGGCAACAATGGAGCTCTGATGGCACAGTGGTTGAGAACTTGGCTGCTGACCAAAAAGTCAGCAGTTCAAATCTACCATCTGCTCCTTGGAAACCCGATGGGTCAGATTCACTTGACAGCAATGGGTTTTGTGGTAAGAAGGCAACAGAGTCCCTGAGTGGTGCAAACGGATAACACTCTTGGCTGTTAAGCAAAAGATTGGAGGTTCAAGTCCACTCAGAGGTGTCCTGGAAGAAAGACGTGGTGACCTGCTTCCAAAAGATCACAGGCATTGAAATCCTTACGGAGCACAGTTCTACTCTGACATATCTGGGGTCACCATGAGTCAGAGTCAACTCCATGGCAACTGGTAACTAGTAAAGAAGGCAAGAGTGTTGCCACTTAGAAAGTGAAAGGCTGGTGTGGTTCTTGATAAGGGCAGGGAGGTTGGCAGGAACCATACATACAGGCCCTTGTGGGCCATGGTGAGTCATGTTTTTATCCTGATGGCAGAGGGAAAATCTTTAACAAGGCATTTAAGCTGGGTGATGCTGCAGATGTTGGTGATAATTTTTTGCCAACCTAATTTCTTCCCTGTGATCAATATTCTGTCCTTTTGAGTTAGATACAGTATGTAGTTTCCTGAAAAATGACCATTTCCACAAGTTTTAAATTTTAGCATCCATTTGTATATAATAAACCAAAAACCCATTGCCGTCAAGTCAATTCTGACTCACACTGACCCTATAGGACAGCCCCATAGGGTTCCTGAGGACCAGCTGGTGAATCTGAACTGTTGATCTTTTGGTTAACAGCAGAGTTCTTAACCACTGTGCACCAGGGCTCCTTGTATGTAAAAAAAAAAAATAGTCTCTTCTAATTCATAGCATTCCCTCTGTGTGTCAGGAGGGTTCTTTTCTCATTTTCTATGAGTGTATTTGTTCGCCCTTCCTTCCTTCCTTCCTTCCTTTTTTCTTTTCTTCCTTCCTTCTTTTCTCCCTCTCTCTGTCCCTCCCTCCCTCTTTGCTCCCTTCCTTCTTTTGTCTTAATTGACCTTACCAGATATTAGTGTGTTTGATTGGCCTTAATTCCAGAAATGTGCTCTTGCTTTGTGGCTCACTTCTCTTTCTTTCTTTGTTTAATAATTTATACTTTATCTTTATTGTTCCCTCTTTCTTCAACAGCATATGATATGGTTATTTAAATTCTCCCTTGACAAAACTAGGAATTATTACAGTGAAACCTGCAAAAGCTGGGACTGTGTAAGGCAGAAACCTACCAGAGAAGGAAGACTCAAATATATTGCACTAAAGCAAGCAATTGAAAAGTGGTAAGACTGCAGCCTGTCAAGGCAGGGGAGAACTTACAAGACCCAGAAAAGCAAGGAAGTCCCATTGAGTTCCAACTCTTACAGGTTTCACTGTATTTAAAATTGAATTCCTATTTGTAATACTTGAAAATGACATATCTGTGCTTAGTTTCAATTTCTATGATTATTTGTAAGAATGAACAATTTATTATGTTATCTGACCATTTTTATCTCTTCTTTTGAGAATATTTTGCATTCTTACATTGGTGTACTCACTGTTTTATTACTGGTTGGGCTCTGTGTATATTAGAGATATTAACCTTTTTTCTCATATAGTCTGAAAATATTTATTTTCAATTTCAAATTTACTTTTTTTAATAAGATACCAATTAATTTTTTTAAAACCTACAGTTTATAAAAATAATGTAAGGAAGAAATTTTTCCACTTTAAATGTATATTTTAATAAATAAGAAAAGTTGAAAATCAATGAGCTCTATACATATAGCTCGAGAAATAAGAAAAAAAATAGTACATTAGACCCAAAGAAAGCAAAAGAAAAAATTAGCATGTTTAAATAAGAGATTAATGAAATAAAAAACAAAATATTATAGAGCAAATCAATTAGGACAACAGATGGTTCTCTTAAAAGACTGATAAATTTGATAAATTTTTGGTAAGATGATCACAAAAAACATTTAAAAATATCATTACAAATATGGTGTCCTTATACCAATAAATTTAGAAATTTAATGAACAAATTCTTAGGACAACATAACTTACTAAAACTGACCCAAGAATGAATGGATTTGAATAGTCCTATATATTCATTTTTTGGAAACCCTGGTGGTGTAGTGGTTAAGAGCTATGGCCGCTAACCAAAAATTCAGCAGTTGAGATCCACTAGGCACTCCTTGAAAACCCTATGAGGCAGTTCTACTCTGTCCTATAGGGTCGCTATGAGTTGGAATCAACTCAGTGGCAACAGGTTTTTTTTTTTTTTTTTAATTCATTTTAAACATTGAACCATAATTTAAAACCTGTCACAAAGTAAACTTCGGATCCACTTGGCTTCACAGAGATTTTTCCAAATATTTAAGGAAGAAATAACACTAGCCATACACAACGTTTGAAATGATATAAAAATATGGGAGAAATTCCCAAGGCACTTCTGGGTAGACTTGAACCTCCAGCCTTTTGGTTAGCAGCTGAGCCATTAACTACACCACCCAGGGACTCCACCTGTTATATAAATGAGTCAAAAATGGCATATGTGTAAAACCTAGCAACAAATTCAAATTTTTATACGTCCAATTGTTCTTTAAAAAACAGCCAAAAATAGGTGGATTTTTAGCCACTTAGAGCCTGCCTGCTTTCCCTATCCCACAAAACTGCACCCAACATGTTGTTAGGTGCCGTCGAGTCTCTTTGAACTCATAGTGACCCTATGTACAACGGAATGAAAGACTGCCTAGTCCTGTGCCATCCTCACAATCATTCTTATGGTTGAGCCCATTGTTGCAGCCATTGTGTCAATTCATCTCCTTGAGGGCTTTCCTTTTTTTCACTGGCCCTCCACCTTATATAACATCTTATAGGTAAGATAAAACCCTGTAGTTATAAGGACCCCAAGATGCTGCCGTCTTCTGAGCTCTCTGATGCAGAGACTCCTCACCTTGCTACAGAAGAACATTTGTGAAGGAACATGTAACCTTCCCTCCTTCTCTTTTCTTCCCCAGCAGCTTTCTTGCCCTCTTCCCTTCTGGTAGCTCCCTGCACCCTTTGCCTCTGTTAGACCTCCTGCTGTGAGGGACAACCCCTTTACATGTGGTTGTCAATGCTTCCTTCACAATAAATAGCTTGCTGTGCAAATCTAGCTAAGAGTCATATTTTTTCCTGGGTTAGCTCTCCTACCCCAGTTCTCTCACCTCACTACATCATCTCAGCTGTGGTATGCTTTGAAGCCTGACTCTTCTGATAACGTCTCTTGGATGGATTTTTTTTCTTCCATTTTTCTACCCTGTACTATTTGGTATTGTGTGACAGTTCTAATTTTTAACCTTTTATTTTGACACAATCTCAGATTTCTAAAGTTGCAAGAACAGCACAAATAATCCTCAAATGCCAACATTTTATCACACTTACCCCCTTTTTCTCTCCTCTCTCATTCCTCCCCCACCCTCCTCCTCTTTCTCTCCCTTTTCTTCTCCTCCTCCTCCTTTTCCTCTCCCTCCTTCTTCTCCCTCACTAGTAATTTTTCTGAACCATTTCAGAGTAAGTTTCATTTCAGATACAGTGCCCCTTTACCTCTAAATCTTCAATATTTCCTAAGAAAGATTACAACATCTTACATAACCACAGTGCAATGATAAAATGTGGAAATTAGCGTGATATAATACTATTATCAAATCTACAGAGCTCATTCATATGTCAATAATAATACCAATAGTTGCATTTTTAGCAAAAGAAAATCCCAGATTATGCACTACATTTTGTTGACATATCTCTTTTGCCTCCTTTCATCTGGAACAGTTCCTAGACTTTCTTCGTTTTTTTATGACATTGACATTTTGAAGGGTATAGCTCAAGTATTGAGTAGACTAACCCTCGATTTGGGTTTTTCTGCTGTTCCTTAATCTTTAGATTGAGGAAATATATTTTGGGCAGGAATTTCACAGAAGTGATGTGTCCTTTTCAGTGTATCTTGTCAATAGGCACATGATGTTGACTTGTCCCATTACTGAAGTTCCATGACCATCTGACAGAGTTATTATAAAATGGGTGTTGAAGAAAGATAGCTGGGATTAGAGACCCCATTTTTTTAGGTTTCCGTGAAATTAATAAGTGAAAGGAGGTCCAAATCTTAGACAAAGTGACTGACTCCATAAATACCTTGAGTAAAAATTATGGTCAACCTTCGTATTATGTAGAAGATGCCTGCTTGCTGTTAACTGATGTTGTTCTTGTCCCTTCCTTCGTAGATACGTCAGCCACATGGAAACTGAAAACCAAACAGGAGTTTTAGAGTTCATCCTCCTTGGATTCTCTGAGGATCTGGAACTGCAGCCCTTCATATTTGGGTTTTTTCTGACCATGTACCTGATCACCGTGCTTGGGAACCTGTTCATCATCTTGGCTGTTAGCTCTGACGCCCACCTCCACACCCCCATGTACTTCTTCCTCTCCAACCTGTCCTTGATCGACATTTGTTTCAGCAGCACCATAGTCCCTAAGATGCTGGTGAACATCCATACAGAGAAGAAAACCATCTCCTGCGTGGACTGCCTCATTCAGGTCTATTTTTCCATGCTTTTTCCTATTCTGGATACACTACTGCTGACCGTGATGGCCTATGACCGGTTTGTGGCCATCTGTCACCCTCTGCACTACTTGGCCATCATGAATCCCTGCCTCTGTAGCCTGCTGGTTTTTACTACCTGGTTCATTGGTGTCATGATATCCCTCCTCCATATTTCTTTGATGATGCACCTGACCTTCTGTAAAGATCTTGAAATCCCACATTTTTTCTGTGAACTGACAAAGATTCTCAAGCTGGCCTGTTCTGATACCTTCCTGAACAGCACGTTGATATATTTTCTGACTGGTGTGCTGGGGGTTTTTCCCCTCATTGGGATCCTTTTCTCTTACTCACGAATTGTCTCATCCATCAGGAAGATGTCCTCATCTGGGGGAAAGCAAAAAGCATTTTCCACCTGTGGGTCTCACCTTTCTGTTGTTTCTTTATTTTATGGGACAGGTGTTGGGGTCTACTTCACCTCTGCAGTGACTCACTCCTCCCAGAAGGTCTCAATAGCCTCGGTGATGTACACTGTGGTCACTCCCATGCTGAACCCCTTCATCTACAGCCTGAGGAACAAGGATGTCAAGGGGGCCCTGGGAATGCTCCTCAGCAGAGTGCTTTCTTGTCTGTGATGGATCCATTGGCCCCAGAACTAAGAAGATTTGTGGGTATCAATGGCAAAACGCTTTTAATTCTGAAGTTGGATCAAATCCCAAGTCTTGAATCTCTCAAATCAACTTGTTCTTTTACCTTATCCTGGTAGATATATGACTTTGCTCTCTCAGAATTTTTACACACTTTTTAACAACTAATATCCACAATTTCTTAGATGGTACTTCTGCCCTATTTTCTGTCCAAAAATTATATCCAATGACTTTTCCTATCATGCCAAGAGCAATTCTAAAATTGCCTTTTCATTCCTTTGTGATCCTTCTGTCATCTTTCTTACTTCCACACTAGTGAGTTCTAACCTTAAATTTGAAGCATTTATTATAGTTTTACTTTCTCAAGTGTTGGCACAGATTCTTAACTATTGGTATCATTTGCCTTAATTTATTTCTGTGTTTACCTGTGAATTTTTGTTTTTTATGTGTGTCTATCACCAACAGTGTCTTTTTTAATTGAATTAAGTATGATTGAGTACATACAATAAAAATAACTTTTTTAGTGTTTATCATCCATTAAGCCTATGCTAAGTACTGTGTATATTATCTTATATAATCTTTCCAATAGAAACAATTACTGTCCCCATTTTAACAGTTGCTGTCGAGTTGTCCAACTCATGGTGGTCCCATGAGTGTCAGAATAAAACTGTGCTCCTTAGGGTTTTCAATGGCTAATGGTTTTGAAGTAGACTACCAGGACTTTCTTCCAAGGCACCTTTGGGTACTTGAACCTCCAACCTTCTGGTTAGCTGCCAAGCACATTAACTGCACCACTCAGGGACTCCTGTACCCATTTTAGAGATGAAGAAATTGAGGTCCCGATTTGAGGAAAAAAAAAAAAAACTTTCTCAAAGTTGAAGAGGGACCCAATGGCAAAGTCAGGATTCAAATCCAGAACTCTGACTCTGAGTCCATATTCTTACCTACCATGTAGTATGGCCATTCACATAGATTTTGATGTTCTACACTGTAAGAATAAACACAAATAGAAAAAGGAAAAAATAATAATGAATTTTCCTTTGTGAGAAGGGAGGCTCCCCATTCCTTTTCTTAGAGCATTTACTTTAGGAGACTTGTAAATTCTTTCTTTGCCTCAGTGAAATGTATATAAATCCTTTTTAAAGCTAAATAAGCTTCTTGACATTTTTATAACCCAGGAATGTTTCCTCAAGGAATTGGGGGCCATCTCCTTGAAATGTAGACAAGGCCCTTGTTTCTCAATTTCTGTGGGAGTGTAGAAGCCTAACTTTGGCTGTTGTCTTGCTCCATGTTGCAAAGCTATCTCCTGTCATAAAGATACAAGAAATTTATTTTTCTTTTGGATAAAAGAAACTAGAAAACACTGGTGACTACCGCCAAATACTAGGTGAATTTAGGATGACCTACATCCCCTGGTAGCACGGTGGTTAAGCCTTTGGCTGCTAACCAAAAGGTGAGCAGTTTGAATCTACCAGCTGCCCCTCAGAAACTCTGTGGGATGGGTTCTACTCTGTCCTATAGAGTTGCTATGAATCAGAACGGACTCAGTGGCAACGGGTTTGGTTTGGTTTTATGTGTGACAAATGATGCTCTCAAGTCCTGTTACTTGAGGACTAGTTACCATTTATCTTGATAATATGTATGAAATGGGTTACGTTTACTTGGCTATATAAAGAATCAGATTTTTTCCTATGTTTGTAATCTCTTCAGTGGTTTGCCTGTGATGCATCTTGTTCTGATTTAATATTTGCTCAATAATAATACATGTTTTCTTTCTCTTTTACTTTTGTGGAGAGGTTTTCTGAGTTGGCACGAGATTTTCTGTTTAATTACATTTCCCCAACAATGCACCTCTGCATATTACTGATGATTGATAATATTTCTGGTTATCCTCTATTAGACACCCAAAATCAAAAAAAGAAAAAAAAAAAAAAAACAACTCATTGCCATCTTGACTTGGCCAATGAAATATGAGTGAAAGTGTTACTGCTAGGCTACAGTATTTAAAAGCTAGTACATTATATACATAAACAACAAAAATCCACATGCAAAACACATAGAAATAAATTAAGGTGAACAATGTCAATTTTATGCCAACACTTGAGAAAGCAAAACTACAATAAATGCTTCAAATTTAAGGCTAGCTTCACACTCATTCTTCCGTTGTTATTGCAACTGTGAAAGTATATGTTCATATGGAGGCACTGTAAAATTAAAACAGTCTAGGAAGCTGATTCAGTATGTGGAGAACTCCCCTGAACAGCTGCCCAAATCCATAGATACTTTTCATAAGAGAGAAATAGACTTTTGTTTCATTGAGTAAGTAACATTTTAGTGGTGTTTGTTATAGCAATATAACTTGATATACCCTGACTTACAAATCCCAAGGCTGGAAATTCAAATTTGACAGCTTATCTAACCCAATGACTTTTACTACTATGTCAAGAACAAAGTGACAAAGCACAACGATTGGTCCTATCCACCTGAAGCAACAAAGGAAAAAGGGGAGTCAGGACAAGGAGGAGGATATGGAATGTGTGACTAATTGCCCCCATGAATGACTGCCTCTTTTACCATGAAACCAGAACTGGATGGTGCCTGGTTACCATTACTAAACATTTTGATTGAAGATTCCATAGAAGAATTCTGATCAAAAGGGGGACAATGTAGAGCAGAATTTCAAATTCTCATGGGCTCTAGATATTCTGGAGCCATGGAGGGTGGATGAACACCTGAAACTATTGCCATAAGATAATCTTTCAACTTTAAACCAAAAATATATCCTGAAATCATCTTATAATCCCACAACAGTTTAGTTTAGCTAGTAACAAAGGCCTGCCTTGAGCATTATACTCTTTTAAGAACTATCTATATAGGATCAAATTGACAACAGCAACTCAGAAGATTAGATAGGTATCCTAGGGGGCAGTGACTTTCTGTTAATCAGAGAGGAACAACCTAGAAAAGGAGGGTGAGAATGGTTGCACAACTCAAAGAATGTAATCAAAGTCACTGAATTGTACTTGTAGAAACTGTTGAATTGGTGTAGTTTTGCTATGTATATTCTCAACAACAACAAATTAAGTTTAGAAAAAAGGGTCAGTTCTGAGATTACTTTTTCATTCCTTTGTGATCCTTCTGTTTTTTTCTTGAGAACTTTAATTCAATTTCACATTAATACATGCATTCCTATATGCATGCATGCATACATGGTTACATACATGTTACCCTATATATGGCCCACATTCTTAAAAGAGAGTTAATTTATTATTGTGTCAGGAGGACTCTTTCAATAAGAGGTAAGGTCCTTTGAAGTAATAATTATTTAATTAGTAGCCTTGGAATCCTGTATAACTTAAAATAAGACTGATATATTTTAATTGCAGAACTTTAGAGATTTTGCTGTTATCTTGTAGTGCAAACTTAGGAATATTGGTCTAACTCCCAAACTGACAATCTGAACGAGACTTAAAAAAATAAAATTCCATTCTGTTAGTGCCATGATTCATAATTTTCTAATATGATATTTATAATATGATATAACAATCATGACCAAGGAAAGCAAAGTGTTTCCAGGACAGCCAACTACTATTGCATTTACCCATAATATTCCTAGGTTTGCTTGGAAGGTCTATTCCTATTGAGGGCACCTGGGTGACTCAACTGGTTTGTGCTAGACTACTAACTTAAAGGTTGGAGGTTTGAACCCACCCAGCCATCTTGCCATAGAAAGGCCTGGTGATCTGCTTCCATAAAGATTACAGCCAAGAAAACCCAGTGGTAACACTTGGGGTCCCTATGCATTGGAACTGACTCGATGGTGATAGGTTTGGTTTTGTTTTCTTACTCCCATCTATTCCTTGTAGTTATGATTTAGAAGATAATATTGGAATCATTATTCCCTGTGCTTGACCATAGAAAGTGCAACCCAGCTGGAGCTGAGCTCACACAGGCTCACGAGGACACATCAACTGGGCCCTGAGTTATAAAGACAATAGCTATGATAATCTTGGACAATATCATTTAGGGAACTTTTCACTTAAGCCAATCAACCAGATCACAAAAGACTTTCCACTCATTTTCTATATTCTAGCAGTGAATAGAAAGTTTGTTGGACCAATGATGATCCTTCTGGCTGTAGTTACTGAAACCTGTACCAATGCTCGTTAAGAAAGGCAATTCAAGAGAGGAGAAGCCAAGACAATGGAACAGACACACACTTCCAGCAAGCCCTCTTACAACAAAGGCCCCCCAAAAAACAAGTGAAATGACTATATTTATTACAAGTTATGAGCTCTGAACATTGAAGGCAAGTTTAGAATATGAACTGAGGGCCAGAGGGAGGAAGAGACAGTTCAGAAGCAGAGAGGAGCCACCAGACCTGAATCGCACAGAGCCCACAGGCACCATTCCTGGGAGCAGCAGCAGAAGGCTGGTACTAGTGTTTGGCTGCAGTTTCCTCAGGGAGAAACAGCCAGCCACACAGCCTACTCACACCTGCGGAACCAGAGAAGAACGGCACTCTCGGCAAAAGCTAAGTACTTGTGTATATTTTACTGCCCTCTCCACACCTCTCCCAAGTCAGGTTCAGTGGCTGATTTCCCTGGGCATGAGATAGGCCCTGTTGAGCACCTAGAGCCACGCTCCCAGCCTTGGAGAAGGAATAATTTGCAAATGGGGGAAAAGATAGGTTGTCAGCTCTACTAACCCAGGGAGCCTAGGACAGAAGAGGCTCCTGTCCAGCCATAAATAGTCCATGTAGTTTGAGTACATATCCCCTCTGCATGGACCTGTGTGGGCCTATTTCAGGAGAATAGGCCTTTGTTGGCAGACTCCAACTATTTCAGCTGTGCGGCAGAGAGCTAGGTATTTGATGTTTGACATTGCTTTGCCTATTAAACAGAGTCCTCACCTACCCACATCAGGGGCCTAAGGACTGGTGGCTCCACTCAGGCCACCCAGCCACCTGCAACAGAGGTCCAAGGATAACTGGTACCTCCCAGTCCTTACAACCAAAAACATTGAGTGCCCATGGTCCATCTGCATAGCTCACCCACATATATGCTCTAGGGAACAGGGACATGCTTTCCTCAGAGACATGTGGGGGATGATTCTCAGCCCCCTGCCTTGTTCAGAGCATGACCCCCTGCTGGAACCAGATAGCAGTACCTACACCAATCACCCTGGCCCTTCTAAAACTGTAGGACAGAGCCTGTACCACACACTTGATGATCAGCTACCTGGACACCTGAGCTGAATTCATACAAGAACATTGAATGGACTCCTAGACTAATATACCTGATAAGAGCCCTAGCCATCTGAGGAAAGGTAGTCAGAGCTCCGAAGGTGAAAATAATCAAGCTAGCTCACTCAAGCAACACATTTGGGCATATCAAAACAAAAAAAAGCAAGAAACTATGACACAGTAAGCAAACAAAAAATAAACTAACAATAACTTATAGATGGCTCAGAGGCAACAGTCAAAATCAAGTCACATAAAGAAACAGGCCATGATTGCCTCAACAAGCTCTCAAAGCAGAGAATCAAGGGATCTTCTAGATGAAAGTGCCTTCCTGGAATTACCAGAGGCAGAATACAAAAGTTTAATATACAGAGCCCTTCAAGACATCAGGAAGGAAATGAGGCAATACACAGAACAAGCCAAGGAACACATAGACAAAGCAACTGAAGAAATTCAAAAGATTATTCAGGGACATAATGAAAAATTTAATAAGCTGGAAAAATCCATAGAAGACAACAACCAGAAATTCAGATGATTAATGATAAAATTGCAGAAATAGACAACTCAATAGAAAGTCAGAGGAACAGAATTGAGCAAGTGGAAGGCAGAATTGGAAAACTTGAAGATAAATCACTTGGCACTAATATATTTGAAGAAAAATCAGATAAAACAATTTAAAAAAATGAAGAAATCTTAAGAATTATGTGGGACTCTATCAAGAGAAATAACCTATGAGTAATTGAAGCACCAGAACAATGAGGGATAACAGGAAATACAGAGAGAAATGTTGAAGATCTGTTGGCAGAAAACTTCCCTGATATACGGAAAGATGAGAAGATATCTATCCAATATGCTCACTGAACTCCACATAAGGTAGATATTCAAAGAAAGTCACCAAGACATTACAATCAAACTTGCCAAAACCAAAGATAGAGAGAATTTTAAGAGCAGCTAGGGATAAACGAAATGTCACTTACAAAGGAGAGTCAGTAAGAATAAGCTCAGACTACTCAGCAGAAACCATGCAGGCAAGAAGGCAATGGGATGACTTACATAAAAAATTGAAGGAAGAAAATTGCCAGCCAAGAATCTTATATCCAGCAAAACTATCTCTCAAATATGAAGGTGAAATTAGGACTTTTCCAGGTAAACAGAAGTTTAGGGAATTCATAAAAACCAAAACAAAACTGCAAGAAATACTAAAGGGAGTTCTTTGGTTAGAAAATCAATAATATCAGGCATCAACCCAAGACTAGAACACTGGGCAGAGTAATCAGAAGTCAACCCAGACAGTGAAATCACAAAAATAAAATAAGATTAAAAAAAAAAAGCCACTCAAAAAGGGAAACAGAGATGTTATTATGTAAAAGAAAACATTAATACAATAAAGAGGGACTGAGAAATGTAGTCATAAATCTTCTAAATGTAGCGGAAGACGAGGCGATACAAAGAAATAAAAGATAGGTTTAAATTTAGAAAAATAGGGGTAAATAATAAGGTATCCACAAAGGAGGCAAACTATCCCACACATCAAAATAAAATACAAGAAAAAATAGAGACTGCCCAGAAACAAAATCAACAACAATGAATATAAGGAAAGGACAATATTTAAAGATAATCTACTCGGCACATAAAAATAAACAGGAAAATGAAACTGTCAACAACACACACAAAAAAGACATCAAAATGGTAGCAATATATTCATACCTATCTGTAATTATGCTGAATGTAAATGGACTAAATGCACCAATAAAGAGGCAGAGAGTGGCAGAATGGATTAAAAAACAAGATCTGTCTATAGGCTGCCTACAAGAGACACACATTAGACTTAGAGACACAAACAAACTAAAACTCAAAGGATGGAAAAAAATATATCTAGCAAACAACAATCAAAAAAGAGCAGGAGTGGCAAAATTAATTTCTGACAAAATAGGCTTTGTAGTTAAATCCATCATAAAGGATATGAAAGGACACTATACAATGATTAAAGGGACAATATACCAAGAAGATATAACCATATTAAATATTTATGCACCCAATGACAGGGCTGCAAGATACATAAAACAAACTATCAGCACTGAAGAGCGAGATAGACAGCTCCACAATAACAGTAGGAGACTTCAACACTCCACTTTCACTGAAGGACAGGATATTCAGAAAGAAGCTCAATAAAGACATGGAAGATTTAAATGCCACCATAAACCAATTTGACCTCATAGATATATCTAGTGCACATGGAATATTCTTTAGAATAGACCACATATTAGGTCATAAAGCAAGCCTTTGCAGAATCCAAAACATTGAAATATTACAAGACATCTTCTCTGACCATAAGGCCATAAAAGTGGAAATAAATTACAGAAAAAGCAGGGAAAAGAAATCAAACACTTGGAAACTGAACAATACCCTGCTCAAAAAAGACTGGATTATAGAAGATATTAAGAACGGAATAAAGAAATTTGTAGAATCCAATGAGAATGAAAACACTTCCTGTCAGAACCTTTGGGACACAGCAAAAGCAGTGCTCAGAGGCCAATTTATATCAATAAATGCACACATCCGAAAAGAAGAAAGGGGCAAAATCAAAGAATTATCTCTACAACGTGAACAAATAGAAAAAGAGCAACAAAAGAAACTCTCAGGCACCAGAAGAAAACAAATAATAAAAATTAGACCAGAACTAAATGAAATCGAAAACAGAAAAACATTGGAAAGAATGAACAAGACCAAAGGCTGGTTCTTTGAAAAAATCAACAAAATTGAGAAACCACTGACAAAATTGACAAAAGAAAAGCAGGACAGGAAGCAAATAGTCCAAATAGAAATAAGATGGGTGATATTACAAACGATTCAACTGAAATTAAAGGAATCATATCAGATTACTATGAAAAATTGTACTCTACCAAATTTGAAAACCTAGAAGAAATGGATGAATTCCTAGAAACGCACTACTTAGCTAAACTAACAGAAAGAGATGTAGAACAACTAAATAGACCCTTAAGGAAAGAAGAGATTGAAAAAGTAATGAAAAAAACTCCCAACAAAAAAAAGCCTTGCCATGGACGGCTTTACTGCAGAGTTCTATCAAACTTTCAGAAAAGAGTTAACGCCACTACTACTAAAGGTATTTCAGATCATAGAAAAGCACGGAATACTCCCAAGCTCATTCTATGAAGCCAGCATATCCCTGATACCAAAACCAGGTAAAGATACCACTAAAAAAGAAAATTGCAGACCTGTATCTCTCATGAATGTAGATGCAAAAATCCTCAACAAAATTCTAGCCAATAGAATTCAACAATATATCAAAAAAATAATTCACCATGACCAAGTGGGATTCATACCAGGTATGCAGGAATGGCTCAACATTAGAAAAACAATTAAAGTAATCATCATATAAATAAAACAAAAGACAAGAATCACATGATTTTATCAATTGATGCAGAAAATGCATTTGACAGAGTTCAACACTCATTCATGATAAAAACTCTCAGCAAGATAGGAATAGAAGGAAAATTCCTTAACATAATAAATGGCTTTTGCACAAAACCAACAGCCAATATCATCCTAAATGGAGAGAGCCTGAAAGCATTCCCCTTTAGAAGGGAAACCAGAAAAGGATGCCCCTTATCACCGTTCTTATTCAACATTGTGCTGGAGGTCCTAACCTGAGCAATTAGGCTAAATAAAGAAATAAAGGGCAACCAGATTGGCAAGGAAGAAGTAAAAGTATTTCCATTTGCAGATGACATAATTTTATACACAGAAAACCCTAACGAACCCTCAAGAAAACTACTGAAACTAGTAGAAGAATTCAGCAGGGTATCAGAAAACAAGATAAGCATACAAAAATCAGTTGGATTCCTCTACGCCAACAAAAAGAACATGGAAGAGGAAATTACCAAATCAATACCATTTACAGTGGCCCCCAAGAAGATAAAATACTTAGGAATACATCTTACCAGAGATTTAAAAGACTTATACAAAGAAAACTGCAAAACACATCTGTAAGAAACCAAAGTAGACCTATGTGAGTGGAAAACATACCTTGCTCATGGATAGGAAGACTTAACATTATAAAAATGTCTATTCTACCAAAAGCGATCTATAGATTTAATGCAATTGCGATTCAAATTCCAACGACATTCTTTAATGAGTTAGAGAAACAAATCACCAACTTCATATGAAAGGGAAAGAGGCCCTGGATAAGTAAAGCATTATTGAAAAAGAAGAACAAAGTAGGAGGCCTTACTCTACCTGATTTTAAAACTTATTATACTGCCAAAGTAGTCTGTTTTGGTAGCCTGGTACTGGTGCAACAGATACGTAGACCAATGGAACAGAATTGAGAATCGAGACATAAATTCA
The DNA here is from genome assembly GCF_030014295.1 of Loxodonta africana. Classification (NCBI taxonomy): domain Eukaryota; kingdom Metazoa; phylum Chordata; class Mammalia; order Proboscidea; family Elephantidae; genus Loxodonta; species Loxodonta africana. Next base: position 21,497,562 of record NC_087344.1, read on the forward strand.
TCCGCAAATGAGTAGCTGATACTTGACAAAGGCCCCAAAACAATGGGGAAAAGACGGTCTTTTTAACAAATGGTGCTGGCATAACTGGATATCCATCTGCAAAACAATGAAACAAGACCCATACCTCACTCCATGCACCAAAATGAATTGAGAATGATTCAAAGACCTATATATAAAATCTAAAATGATAAAGATCATGGAAGAAAAGATAGGGACAATGTTAGGAGCCCTAATACATGGCATAAACAGTATAGAAAACATTACTGATAATGCAGAAGAAAAACTAGATAACTGGGAGCTCCTAAAAATGAAACACCTACATTCATCCAACGACTTCACCAAAAGAGTAAAAAGATCACTTACAGACTGCGAAAAAGTTTTTAGCTATGACATTTCTGATCAGTGCCTGATCTCTAAAATCTACATGATACTGCAAAAACTCAACTGCAAAAAGACTAATAACCCAATTAAAAACTGGGCAAAAATTACAGACACTTCACTAAAGAAGACATTCAGGTAGTTAACATATACATGCAGATTTGCTCACGATCATTAGCCATTAGAGAAATGCAGATCAAAACTTCAATGAGATTCCATCTCACTCCAACAAGGCTGGCATTAATCCAAAACACACAAAATAATAAATGTTGGACAGGTTGTGGAGAGATTGGAACACTTACACACTGCTGGTAGGAATGTAAAATGGTACAACCACTTTGGAAATCGATTTGGCACTTTTTAAAAAGCTGGAAATAGAACTACCATATGATCCAGCAATTTCACTCCTTGAAATATATCCTAGAGAAATAAGAGCCTTTACAGGAACTGATATATGCACACGCATGTTCATTGCAGCACTGTTTACAATGGCAAAAAGATGGAAGCAACCAAGGTGCCCATCAGTGGATGAATGGATAAACAAAATATTGCATATTCACACAATGGAATACGATTCATCGATAAAGAACAGTGATGAATCCGTGAAATATTTCATAATATGAAGGAAACTGGAAGGCATTATGCTGAGTGAAATTAGTTGCAAAAGGACAAATGTTGTACAAGACCACCATTATAAGAACTCTGTTTAAACAGAGAGGAAAATATTCTTTGATGGTTACAAGAAGGTGGAGAGAGGGAGGGTGGGAGAGGGGTATTCACTAGATAGTAGATAAGAACTACTTTAGGTGACAGGAAAGACAACACACAATACAGGTGAGGTCAGCACAACTGGACTAAACCAAAAGCAAAGAAGTTTCCTGAATAAACTGGATGCTTTGAAGGCCAGCATAGCAGTGGCGGGGGTTTGGGGACCATGGTTTCAGGAGACATCTAAGTCAATTGGTATAATAAAATCTATCAAGAAAACATTCTGCATCCCACTTTGGAGAGTGGTGTCTGGGATCTTAAATGCTGGCAAGTGGCCATCTTAGATGCATCAATTGGTCTCAACCCACCTAGACCAAAGGAGGATGAGGAACACCAAGGACACAAGGTAATTATGAGCCCAAGAGAGAGAAAGGGCCATATAAACCAGAGACTACATCAGCTTGAGATCAGAAGAACTAGTTGGAGCCCAGCTACAACCGATGAGTGCCCTGACAGGGAACACAACAGAGAACCCCTGAGGGAGCAGGAGAGTAGTGGGTTGCTGACCCAAATTCTCGTAAAAAAAAAAAAAAAAAGACCAGACTTAAAGGTCTGACTGAGACTAGAAGGACCCTGATGGCCATGGCCCCCAGACCTTCTGTTGGCCCAAGACAGCAACCATTCCCAAAGCCAACTCTTCAGAGAGGGATTGGACTGTACAATGGGTTGGAGAGGGATGCAGGTGAGGAGTGAAGTTCTTGGATCAGGTAGACACTTGAGACCAGGTTGGCATCTCCTGTCTGGAGGGGAGATGAGAGGGTAGGGGGAGTTAGAAGCTGGCAAAACGGACATGAAAAGAGAGAGCGGAGGGAGGGAGAAGGCTGTCTCATTAGGGGGAGAGTAATTGGGAGTATGTAGCAAGGTGTACATAAGCTTTTGTGTGAGGGACTGAATTGATTTGTAAACTTTTGCTTAAAGCACAATAAAAATTAAAAACAAATAAATAAATAAGAACAAAGAAAAGCAATTCAAAATGTAGAATCACAGTCTCTAGCCAGTCTGTGAAAAGGTGAAGTTTCAACGTTTTTGCCCATTTTGTAATGCTAATATATACTGATGATTCTGTAACCTTGTTTGGACTCGGGCAGACATGGCTCTAGCAGCATGCTTGTTTGTTTTCCCACTTTGTCTGTTTTGTAATATTTCCTTGAACTCAGGCAGACATGGCTTTGGTAGCATGCTTGTCCGGTTCCAACTTTTGCCTTTTTGGATATATGCCAAATAAAACTTCCTTTTTGCTTTACTAAACTTTGTGATTTTTTTTTCCTATAATTGTTACCATCATCTTAGGATGCTCAACTCATCATGTTGGTCCCTCCCCCATGGGCAACATTAATAGTTCAACAAAATAAAAGTCTGTGGATCATACAAATGAGGTGGTGAAAGGTAACATCTTCACCAACACAGAGAGATGAGGTTATCACCAGGTGACCCTGTTTAAAGGAGAAATCAATATTTAAGAAAGATTTGTCACATAGCTCAGTTCTGGCATATCTTTGACTCGGCATAGCTGAAAATAACTTTCCTGATTTCAGCCTAAGCCGTCACCATGTCTCTGAACTCTTTTTTCTCCTTGACTTAGTGATGAGGGAAGATTTGAGTGGAGTTCTATGCAGAGAATTAAGATGAAGGAGGGCATTTTTCACAGTATGGACAAGTCAGTGGGTATAAAATATTTTCAGGTACCACAGATTATTGAGCAACAGGAGAAGAATTACGTGGAAATATATGGGTGAAAGAAGTGGAAATGGTAAAAGAGCACAGTCTTATGTGGCATGTGTCTTTAATTCTCTGCATGGTTTCCAGAAGAATTATTCCCATAATCCCCTGGAAGAAAAAGGGAAGAGTAAGAGAATCACCTACAACTCATGTGAGACCTATCCTCTCCCTAGTCCTGTGCACATGTCAAAGTCCTGGTCTTAATCAGCTGCCCATCATCTCTGGAACTGTCTCATCACCTACCCCTGCACTGTCCAATATGGTAGCCACTAGGCACATGAGGCTAAGTTTAAATACATTAAAATTAAAACAAAAATTCTGTTCCTTAGCCACATTAAACACATTTGAAGCGTTCACTAACACATATGGCTAGTGGCTACCATATTGAACGGTGCACATACAGAACATTTTCATCATCAAAGAAAGTTTTATTGGACATTGCTTGTCTACCTCATTGTTGGGAAATAGAACTTCCCTGGATTTCTCAGTGCTCCTGCAACAAAGCCCTAGCCTCCTGTTACAAGAGATGCATGTGATATATATTTTTTTCACTTCCCTCAGAAATATTTTACTCTTTACATACCATGAGAATTTGATCTATAGCCATTTTAAAGTTAATTAGTCCGATCTAAAAAGATAATAAAAGTTCTCTCATGGGAGCCCTACTGACACAGTGGTTAAGCCTTTGGCTGCTAAACAAAGTGTCAGTAGTTTGAATCCACAGCCCCTCCTTGGAAACCCAAGAGGCCATTCTACTCTGTCCTATAGGGCTGCTAGGATTCAGAATTAACCTGATGGCAATGGGTTTGTTTTTTCTTTTGCTTTTATCTCTTATGGAGTACCAATGAGCCTTGATGGAAAAGTAGTTAAGAGCTGCAGCTGCTACTCAAAAGGTCGGCAGTTTGAATTCACCAGCAGCTCCTTGGAAACCCTAAGGGCAGTTCTTACCTGAGTCACTATGAGTCAGAATCCATTCAGTGGCAACAGGTTTAGAGAGTACCACATGGTTACAGCCCAGACAAGGTCTCTATGTTAAGCCCCAACATGCCAGATACTAGAATACTGCCTCCCCAGCATCTCAAAAGAGATAAAGTCCAGAATTTGGAGGCATTTCTAGTTTGTAAAAGAGACATCTGGGGTTTATCAGGCCCTTAGAAATATGTGTTTGCATGTCAAAGGGTCAGGGTTCAGAAGGGGAGGGTGACAGCTGTCTTTTTTCCTGTATTCAAGTAGAAAAAAATCCATTATTCTCTCTGTTTCCCATTATTCTCTGTTTGTATGCAAGAGAAACCCATCTCTTGCGCAGAAAAACTGTACCATCTTCATCTTGCTCTTGTAGAACTAAAAGCGTAGGGGACCAAAGCTACAATGTTACTCTGGCTGTTGATGTAGTTGTATCAGTAAGGGACACTTTTCTCTGACCCAAGTGCTTGTGTTTCTGCAGTACTCAAAAACACGAAGTACACACCTGTACAAGTGGGATAATATTTTAGGCCCTTCATACTTCTTGACGAAACACCTGTCTTACTCCCACCCTTTCAACAAACATTTACAAATATCCGAAGGTAAAGTTTGTCTATGCTTGGATATTTGATTATTAAAATGAACTTTTATAGGCATCACTGAAATTAATGCCCCTTGGAGTGCCTCAAGTTACTTGTCTGGATTTGTTCCTAATTTTTAGATTTATGAAAATCAGAGAATGCTGAAGCCTATTCCAAAGAAAACCAAGGGACGTTTGAGGAGCTTTTCATTCATTCATCTGAAAGTAATCATTAACAGCTTTCAAAGAGGAAAATTAATAATGGACATCTTACTTTGATTTTAAGGGTTTTCTTATCCATGAAACCAAATATTAACCATAAAAAGCCTGAGACAAACTGCAAAAGCCTGCCAGAAACTGCTGTATAACACTGTAAATTTGTCTTATCCTGCTAGAAAAGGATAGTCATCAAACCATTACCCCCTAATTTAAATCTCAAAGAGTCTCATGGATGCATGTGGGTTGAGGGTCAAATTTTTAACAGCCAGGCCAGATGTAACCTGACATCAGTAGATCTCAGTAAAGGGGGAAGACAGGGTTCAATCACCTTAACTTTAGCCAATGGTTGACCTGTACTTCTCCCTCCTTTTTTTTTGCCCTGGTGGCACAATAGTTAATGAAAAGGTGGGCAGTTCAAATCTACTAGCTGCTCCTTGGAAACCCTATGGGACACCTCTACTCTGTCCTATAGGGTCGTTACGAGTCGAAATTGACTCAATGGCAATGAGTTTGGTTTTTTAGTTTTCTTCTTTGGGTGGATCATAAAAAATTATGGATAACATTGCAAAGAATGAGAATTCCAGAACACTTAATTGTGCTTTAGAGGAACCTGTATATAGACCAAGAGGCAGACGTTCAAACAGAGGAAGGGGATACTATGTGCTTTAAAATCAGAAAAGGTGTGGGTCAGGGTTGTATACTTTCACTATACTTATTCAATCTGTATGAATAATATGAACAATATGAAGAAGAATGAGGCATCAGGATTGGAGGAAGACTCATTAATAACCCTCGATATGCCAATGACTGAGACTTGCTTGCTGAAATTGAAGAGGACTTGAAACACCGATAAAGATCAAAAAATTCATACTTTATGGATTACACCTTGCCATAAAGACAACAAAAATCCTCACAAATGGGCCAATAAGCAACATCATGATAAACAGAGAAAAGATTGAAGTTGCTAAGGATTTCATTTTACCTGGATTCACAATCAACACCCATGGAAGCAGCAGTCAAGAAATCAAAAGACGCATTGTATTGGGCAAATCTGTTACAAAAGACCTCTTTGAAGTGTCAAAAAGCAAGTATGTCACTTTGAGGACTAAGGTGCCCCTGATCCAAGCTGTGGTGTTTTCAATCACCTCATTTGCATGTAAAAGCTAGACGGTGAATAAGGAAGACAGAAGAATTGATGCCTTTGAATTACGGTGTTGGTGAAGAATATTGAATATACCGTGGACTGTCAGAAGAATGAACAAATCTGTCTTGGAAAAAGTACAATCAGAGTGTCCCTTGGAAGCGAGGATGTCGAGACTTTGTGTTATATGCTTTTGACTTGTCATCAGGAGGCACCAGTCCATGGAAATGGACACTATACTTGGTAAGATAGAGGGTCAATGAAAAAGAGGAAGACACTTGGTGAGATGGACTGACACAGCAGCTGCAACAATGAGCTCAAATATAGCAATAGTTTTGAGGATGGTATAGGATCGGGCAGTGTTTTGTTCTGTTGTACATAAAAAAAAATTTTTTTTTTTTTTTTTAGTAGAGGGAAAACCCTGGTGGTGTAGTAGTTAAGAGCTATGGCTGCTAACCAAAAGTTCAGCAGTTCAAATCCACCTATGGAAACTCTATGGGGGCAGTTCTACTCTGTCTTATAGGGCAGCTATGAGTTGGAACTGACTCAAAGGCACTAAACAACAACAAAACAACTTCTCTTTACAAGTCCCACTGTACTTACCTTCTCTGAGCCATTCACTTTTTCTGGAGTAAAGGTAGTATCCCAATATGCATGTAGAATAACTGCTCAGAATAAACCTTCTGTTCAAATTTTGGTGAGTTTTGGCTATTTTTAATGCAGTTGACTAGGAATACAGTGTCAGGAATACAAGTGAGCAAAATAGACTTGGCCCTTGCCCATCTAGACCTCTAAGTGAAGGAGATAGATGTTGGGAAAATATAATTAAAAACAAAATCTACTCTCAGCTCAGAAAATCTCTCCACAAATATAGAAGAGAAAGTAGGGTTGTATTATTGATTATGCAGTGAAGTTTTATTGTTGATTAAAGATGTGATGCATCACAGACAATTCTCTAAAGAGACTGCAGGACAGAAAGGAATCTGACCCTTTACATCGCTAAGTGGATACAACCCATTGCTTTCAGGTTTTCAAGATAAAATTGCTAATTTTCTAATATCTTTATAGCAGGACATCTGAAGTAACGCTAATCTCCTGGGAAACTGGGAGGTAGGGCTGCGATCTTCCTTGATTACTTTTCAGAAGAGGTGGGTCCCTGGTCCTTGAGGAAACCTCCTTGATTTACTTACTTTTCAAAGAGCCTCGGAAGAAATTTCATGGCAAATTAAAAGAACAAACTCTTAGATAGATGGACAGGAACATTTTCATGTTTTTCAAAATTGTTTGATTATATTTTTATTTTCAATCATGTACTGCCTGATTCTTTTATTTGATTAATTTTCTTAGTCATTTATTATTTTTCAATATTTAAAAAACTGCTAACACTTTAACTGTTTGGTGAGAAGGAAGCAACACATTATTGATATTTGAAAACTTGAAAAATGCTAATAATAAGAGCTAGCATGGGAAACTCAAAGGATAAATAAAATTTATATTTTGATGCATTTGCTCATGGCCACCTATCCATGTGCTTTCCTGTGTTTAAATGTTGTTGTTGTTGTTAGGTGCCCTGGAGTCAGCTCCAACTCATAGCACTGTGTACAACAGAACAAAACACTGCCCAGTCTGGCGCCATCCTCATAATCGTTGCTGTGCTTGAGACCATTGTTGCAGCCACTATGTCAATCCATCTCCTTAAAGGTCTTCCTCTTTTTCACGGACCCTCTACTTTACCAAGAATGATGTCCTTCTCCAGGGACTGGCCCCTCCTGATAACACGTCCAAAGTATGTGAAATTGGGTCTCACCATCCTCGCTTCTAAGGAGCATTCTGGCTCTACTTTTTCCCAGACAGATTTGTTCATTCTTCTGGCAGTCAGTCCATGGTATATTCAAAATTGAAAACTTTATTTCCTGATTTGACCACTGCAAGCTGGAACTGGTTTAATCAGTGTTAAAAGAACTTCATTTTTGTTTTTATTTACTGTTACTTTGAGTAAAATTGCACACCGTTTAGTACTTGTTGAACTTTGAAAGTCCATTTATGAGGTACACACAAAATGCACAGCAGGCTCTGGCACTCAGATGCTGAGCCCTGGATCTCAAATCCAAATCTTATTGGCTGTGTGACCTCAGGTAGGTCATCTGATATCCCTGTACCTCAGTTAAAAACCCATTGCCATCAAGTCGATTTCAACTCATAGTGACCCTATAGGACACAGTAGAACTGCTCCATAGGGTTTCTAAGGAGTGGCTGGTGGATTTGAACTGCTGACCTTTTGGTTAGCAGCCGAGCTTTTAACTACTACGCCACCAGAGCTCCTCAGTTAAAGTGGACGTTAAAATAGTACCTGCTATCTAGAGTTATGGTGAAATTTAAATGAGTTGATATTGGTAAAGTACATAGAATCATGTGTCTTGCTATAATATTTGTGAGAGCTGTTAGTGTTGTTTTAGACAAGAGGCAAGTTATATGTTATTTAAAGACCAGAAGTGCTAAAGTGCAAGGCCACTGTGGCAGGACTTGGCACAGGGAGAAAGTCATCCTGCAGCATCACTGTGGGGAAAAAGTCAAGGGGAAGCCCCAGAGGGTCCAGGAAGTGTAGTCCCCAAGCTGGAGGCTCCCATTTCCTTCCATCTCTTCTCATCACAGATGATAGGAGCAGCGGCAACAGCACTGGTGGGTGGAAAAGGGGCTCTTCCACCTAGGAGCTCTGCCCTGCTCAGCCCAGCCAGCCAATGACTGCAAGGAGGGCTGAATCCGAGAAGCAATACTTCCAGGCATCCAACACACTGGAGGTATTTCACATTGTGCATTGCGAGAAAGCAAATTACTAAACTACGAGAGTATGTAACATTCAAAGTATGTAACAACCTGGTGTGGGTACAGGCTTATGCAGGTTCTGGAGACTTCCTTTAGTTTCTGGATTATTGGGAGGTTCACGGGACCTGTGAAACATTTGGGACTCTCCAGGGAGGAGCTATTTACTAAAAGAAAAAAAATGTATTAACTCTTAGTGCAACTATACTTGTCTGCTCCAGATAACTATCACTCAGTCTTGTCTCTACCCCTATGTGAAGGTAAATGCTTACCAATAATAATAATAATCTAGAAAATACTTTCCAGAAGCTATTTCTGAAAAAGACATATAAACATCTGTTGTGGGTAACATGCCCTTAATCTAGAATCCCAAAGGCCTGCACTGTGATTCTCCTGCTAGGAGAATGCATAAGCTCCACAGGGCTCTGGAGGATCATACGGCTAAGTATGAGGGCCGCACAATTGGGCAGGTGAAAAGGTCATCCACTTGTGTATCTTTTGGTATGTGCTTTTCACTTTTGACAGTAAATGGTCAAATGCAGCCACTATGGCCTGAGAAAGAAATGGTGACTAGAGGCTCAAATCCGTCAGGGAGGAAGATCAGGATCATCCCACCAGGTATACCACCCAGACTAGCAGAGATACTTTTCAAGGGTGAGGGGAACTGAGAATGGATAGTTGAGAAGGAAAATGCTGGGAATCAGCCTTGAGACCACCTGCAGTAGCAGAAGCTCTAATTTGTTCCACTGACCCCCCTCATAATTTGTCTTCCCTAAAAAAGTACCATAGGAACCATGGAGGACCTATGCTCAGAATTTATACAAAGAAGTCTATCCAAATGGCCCAAGGGGTGGACTGTAGTGAATGCTGTGCTGTGTCATCAAGATCCTCCTTCAGGGTTAAATAATTATTCTTCCAGGTGTGGGGAGTATGGCTATCTGAGACGCCTTAACCTTCAGTCTTCTTTGAGCAGTGCCTCAGCTAAAGTAAGCTGCCTCATCCCAGGTCACACCCCTCAGATCTCTTGTTGTGGGAAGCATAACCGACTAGCAATCCCCTGAATCCACCAATGAGTTTGTGCTGAGGTATCACTTCTGGGCTGCTCCCAGTCACTGACTGAGCACAGCAGGGTACAGGGGCAGGCCAATTCCTCATCTTGTTAGTTCTTAAATAGTATCAAAATTATTGACTGCTTTGCTTGTCTTCAGCACGACCTCTCTGCCTCCGTAACTTTGTGAACACCAAGTGACCCACAAAATCTCCAAAGGTTCTTTAAGGCAAACACATCACAGGGTGGAATTCTACACTAAGGGCAATGGTTCCTAGGTTTGGTTCTTTGAAGAAGTTAAACTTTCTTTAGGGGATACCTTGTAGGTTTTAAATCAAGCCAAACAAAGTTGAGTTCCCCCTTGCAGGAAATAAATCCATCTCTCCACACAGCTGCCTACAAAGAGACAGTCATTCTGTTACCTTTTTTTGTACCCAAGGGACATGAATGACTTGGAGAATAGAAGACAACAGAACAATTTATTTAATGAGAAGCTCTAAGAATTCAACCCCAGAGACTCTGGAAACATTAAACATGTCCTCTTTGCCCCTCACCTGTAAATTCTCTGATCCCAGACTAAGGAAAACCCAGTTGGTCTTCCCAGAGACAGACCACAGAGAAGAGAAAGAGCTTCAGTGATACAATTGGAGACAATCAATGAGTCCTGATCAGGGTTGGGGTATAAGAAGGAAAAGAGACCAGAAAGTGGGTACTGGGTCACACCTCTATGATAATGAGACTGGGACAGTCCTGTATTTATTTAGTTTATGAAGGTGAAGTCCCTGTATGTAGAAGGTACCTTAGCTTCCACTGCTGCCAGTCTTTCCAGCTCTCTTCTGTTTCATTCGTCTTTCTGAAATCTGGATTCTCTCTCCAAGAAGAGTTGGAAATGGCCATTTCTTGATTGTGTTATTTTCCAAAGAGGCTCCATCTCAGCAACTTTTACATTTTATCTTATCTTTTTTACCAAACACCACTTCACTCTCTTCCACTAATTGTAGGTTGCTGTTACATTTCCTACATTCAAAATTTATTCACTAACTATTCAAGGAGTGTCTATTATGTACAAGGTATTGTGTATTTAGACATTAGATTGGATTTTTCTGTACATTTCCTAACTAATTTTACCTCAGATGAAAGCTATTGGTTTCTAAATATTTGTTTAATATCTAGCTGCCTTACTGATAGCAATTAATAGTTTATTTTGTTATTCTCCTTAGTGTCTACAATATCAACTATGGGTAATATAATTATTTCCTCCATTTCTGTGCTCAGGTCCATTTTCTTTTCTTATCTTACCAATCTCTTTAAAATGATCAGAAGGAAGTGGAAGGATTGACATGGGAGTCAATTGCCTTGATCTGTTCATGAATTTAACAAAAATATTTGTGTTTTAATATAGAGTATTCTGTTGGCTATGGTTTCAAAACAGTGAGTCTTTATTGGGTTAAGAAATTGTCTTTAATTTTCTTGTTTACCTAGAGGCTCTTCCTTGGCTGCTAACCATGACAATGGCTGTTAAATTTTATCAAATGCATTTTCTGTTGTGATTCTGGTTATGATTTCTTTTCACTAACATATTTTTGTGTTAAATTATGTTGACAAAAATTCTAAAATTAAACCAGATTCCCATTACTGGAGTAGGTACTTCTTGTTCATGATGTATTATGTTAAAATAGATACGAATGCATTTTACTATTAAATTTTGTGTTTATATTTAGGCATGCGATGAGCCTGATTATTTTCTTTTTGTGATATAGTTGGCCATTTGGTCTCAATTCCTATTATGCATCTAACATTCATATTTGTTGAGCATCTACTACATGTCTAACACATAGTAAGTTCCTGAAGAGACAATGGTGAGCAAACAGAGTCACAATCTATGACCCACAAATAAACATAAAATTACCAACATGAAAGGTACATCTAGGAGCAGTCCTGGGTGCTCTGCTTATGGATCTCACAAGCTCTGTCCTTCCAGGTTCTCATTCTCTGCTCTCCATTTCCCTGGACTCTCAAATTCCTTCCATTATCAAACTCACCATCCACAGGGCAACTGAACTTCTGTCCTCTTACTTAGTCTACAATGCTTGTCTTTTCCTTACTTCCTCTGAGTGACAATTACCCATCCTTCCTCTCTCAGCTCAAATAATCCTATTTCAGAGAAGTCTTCCCTAACCACCTCCCCAGACTAAATTGTGTCCTCAATTATTTCTTTTTAATTAATTAACATTCTTTGCACTTGAAAAAGCCCTAGTGGAGCAGTGTTTAAACCACTTGGCTGCTAACCGAAAGGTTGATGGTTCAAATCCACTAGCTGCTCAACAGGGGAAAAATGTGGCAGTCTGCTTCGGTAAAGATTACAGCCTTGGAAGCCCTATGGGGCAGTTCTACTCTGTCCTGTAGAGTCACTATAAGTTGGAATTGACTCGATGGCAACGGATTTTATTTATGCATGAATAATACTGTTCGTTTTTCTGTCATGGAGAATGTAAACATTTATTTTCAAATCTTAAGCATGAATTCTAATTTTCTTTAGTATGATTTGCTCTACAGAAGTTTTTTAAAAAGTTTTTTTAATCAAATTTATTCGTCATATTCTTTGTAATTCACTCCACGATTTTTTTTTTTTTAGTTGTACTTTCTCATTAAACAGCTTCTCATTAAACAGCACACAGACTGTTTCATGACATTGATTAACAACCCCACGACATGCCTGTATTTTATCGTAACGGTCGTGTGTTTTCATTTCCTCCTCTTTTCTACATAGTCTACATGCCCTTTCCACCTCTTGGAAGAATCCTTCTGGCTGGCAGTCTCTGAAAGAGGAAGCCATAGGAATCTTCACTAATTAGAATTGCTGGATAGAAGTTAAAAGAGGTAACAGGCCTATTTTATTTACAATGATTATTTTCCATCCTGGATGGCAGCCCACATTTCATGGAGATATTGATAAATGATAGCCATGTAGGACAGATTTATTGTGATGATGATAAAAACAGAAGTTTATAATTATCCAGTGTCTGCTGTATGCTACAAGCCCCACACTAGAAAATGTACATGCTATATCTCAGTTAATTCACTCATCAATCTCATTGTGAAAGGAAATATTTACTACTCCCATTGCAAAGGTGAGGTATCTGAAGCTAAGAAGCTTAAGGAACTTTCTTAAGGTCACACAGGTAGTAACTTGGTGGAGCCAAAATTTATCCAGGCAGTATGATTCAAATAACCATTTTAAAAATCACAGCTCTATACTGTACCTTGGGGGAGTTATGTAATCAAAATACTTGTCATAAAGCAATTTGATAATAGTAATTATTATATTTTTTTTGAGATCCTCTTGTGCACAAAGGGATTTCTAAACTTTACAAAGAAGGTAATAGTAATAAACCTATTTTTAAAAAGAAAAAAGTAAGGCACTATAAGTTTAATGGTCACATCTATACAAAGTGTCAGTTCACAGAATAAGGGATGCAGTGTTAACTCAGATGACCATTCATCACTATTATAGAGCTATCAGGCTGAAGGGAGTTTGGGAATCATACAGGAAAATACACTAAGTGTTCACACAAAATATCTCCAATTAGTTTGGAAAGGTCATATCAAAGAAAACATTGCTTTATGGGCATTGATTCAAATAGAAGAGTTAGAACAAGAGAATAGAAAACAGAGTGGTTTCTGATAAATGAAAGAAAGTCTGAACGATCATGCACATTTAAAATGGAAAAGGGCTACCCGTGACCAAGAGAGTCACTGTCATTGGAAGGATTTAATAGAGGTGGTATTGTAAAGTGGTATTGTAAAGGTGATGACTGGTTGAGATGCCAGCTGGATATTCGGTGAACCTTACTCATGCCTTCTCCTCTAGAAGGCACACGAGCTACATGGAAGAAGGAAACCAAACAAAAGTTTCACAGTTCCTCCTGCTAGGCCTCTCAGAGGATCCTGAACTTCAGCCCCTCTTCTTCGGACTCTTCCTGTCCATGTACCTGGTCACTGTGCTTGGGAACCTACTTATCATCCTTGCCGTCAGCTTTGACCCCCACCTCCACACCCCCATGTACTTCTTCCTGTCCAACTTGTCCTTTGTTGACATCTGTTTCATCACCACCACGGTCCCAAAGATGCTGGTGAACATCCAGACACAGAGCAAAGACATCTCCTACATAGGATGCCTCACTCAGGTGTATTTCTTCATGATTTTTGCTGGACTGGACAATTTCCTCCTGTCCATGATGGCCTATGACCGGTTTGTGGCCATCTGTCACCCCCTGCACTACACAGTCGTCATGAACCCTCTCCTCTGTGTCTTATCAGTTCTGATATCTTGGATCATCATTTTCTGGGTCTCTCTGCTTCATATTCTACTGATAACACGGCTGAACTTCTGTATAGGCACTGAAATTCCCCATTTCTTCTGTGAACTGGCTCAGATTATCAAAGTGGCCTGTTCTGATACCCTCATCAATAACATCTTCTTGTATGTGGCAACTGCCCTGCTGGGTGTGTTTCCTTTCACAGGGATCCTCTTCTCTTACTCTCAGATTGTCTCCTCCTTAATGAGGATGTCCTCTGCTGGGGGCAAGTATAAGGCATTTTCCACCTGTGGGTCTCACCTCTCTGTTGTCTCCTTGTTCTTTGGGTCAAGTCTTGGGGTTTACCTTGTTCTTCTGTGACCCATTCTTCCCAGAAAAGCTCAGTAGCCACGGTGATGTACACTGTGGTCACCCCCATGCTGAACCCCTTCATCTATAGTCTAAGGAATAAGGATATGAAGGGGGCCCTTGGAAGGCTTCTCAGTAAAGTAGTCTCTTGTAAGTGATAAGACCCTGGCTGGCCTTTGGGATAAGTGGACTTTGTTGGCTCCAAAAGCAAATGCCATTAATTAAATATTCTGATAGTTTTTCTCCCACCAAAGACATGCTTCATTTCTGTTATTCCCAAAACATCCATGACTTTGATCTCTACTTGTTTTTGTACTGTTTTTGCTCCATTCCTATTTTGGTAATTCTTTTTGATTTCTCTTCCCTACATGTTGTCTAAAAATTTCTGTCTTTGGTTAGCTTTCTTTTAGCCATTTCTGAAATTTACAACCTTACATTTGAAGCATTTATTATGTCAAGTACTGACATGGTTTCTCCAAAAATTAACCCCTCAACATTGATGCTCTTCACCTTAATTTGGTTGTGTATATGTTTTTCTTTCAGTGAAATGGATTTAAAATTATGCAATAGTTATAACCATGTGCTTGCCACATCATTGAAATTTGCTCTGGCCTCCTTCTGTGACAGACACACCAGCTACATGCTGAACCCCTTCATCTGCAACATTTTTGAGATATATTCTCACAATTACCCCAGTTTTCAGAGGAAAAGATTAAGATTGGAATGTATTCAAACCCAATAAGTTGATGTTGAGCCCACTTTCTAACTTTGCTATCCTTCTTTTCATAAGCATAGTGATGTGATTTTCAGCTTCAAGGGTGACAATCAAGATTTGAAAGCTGGTTTGTTCAGATAATTCATAGTAATATCCTACTTAGGATAACTCTTACGTGTTGCTTTATTCTTTTGGTCCTTTCCTTCCTTCATTTCTCTCCTTATTTCCTTTCATTCTTTCTTCCTTCTTCCTTCTGGCCTTTATTTTCCATCATTGTGGCTTTAAATCCCCAGGGTCCTAAAACATGTAATAATGAGTACAATAGAATAAGAGTTGTTATTTATGAGGTTTATTTTTTTTTTTCTGAGACTGTCCAGAGGTGTCATCAAGAATGATAGTTCCAAAAAAAAGGCAGTTACTCATCTCTGAAATAGCCACTTTAATTAATGGTGCTGTGATAGCTGAATTTCCACATAGAAAAATAGAAAGCTGAATCTGAGCCTCACTCCATATATAAAAATTAACTCAAAATGGATGAAGGACCCAAATGTAAGAACTGAAACCATGGAACTTGTAGAAGTAAGCCTTCAGTATATAATATTTAACAATGAATTCTGAGATATGAAGCCAAAAGCATGAGCAAAAAAGATAAGGCAGGTAAATGGAACTTTATCAAAATTAAAAGTTTTGTGTATCAAGGAATATGATGAAGAAAGTGAAAAGGCAAACTAGAAAATGGAAGAAAATATCTGGCAGTCATATTTCTGATAAGGGTTTAATATTCAGAACATGTGAAGAACTCCTACAATTCAAAAACAAAAAAGACAACCCAATTAAAAAGTAAAGGGCTTGCGTAGACATTTCTCCAAAGAAGATAAATAAATGGTCAATAAGCACATGAAAAGATGCTCGACCTCACTAAAAAAAGAAAAAAGAAACGTTGCCATCAAGTTGATTCCGACTCTAGCAACCCTACAAGACAAGGTAGAACTGCCCCAGAGTTTCCAAGGATGGTGGAATCAAACTATTGATTTTTCGGTTAGCAGCCTGAGCTCTTAACTACTGCACCACCAGGGCTCCATAAGTTTTCCAGGGAGCTGCTGGTGAATTTGAACTGTTGACCTTTTGGTTAGCAGCTGTAGCTCTTAACCACTGCACCACCAGGGTTCCCAACCTCATTAGTCAGTAGGAAATGCAAATCAAAACCACGATGTGATACCACTTCACACCCACTAGGCTGTCTATTATCAGAAAAATGGAAAATAATAAGAGTTGGTGAGGATGTAGAGAAATTAGTGCTCTGGCATTGCTGGTGGGAAAGTGAATGGTGCAGCCACTGAGGACAGCAGTTTTGTGCTTCCTCAAAAAGATAAACATAGAATGAATATATGACCAGAGATTCCACACCAGGGTGTACACCACAAAGAACTGAAACCAGGGACTCAAACAGGTACTTGTATACCAGGTCCATTGCAGCATCACTCACAATAGCCAAAAGGTAGAAACAACCAAAACGTCTATCAACTGATGAATAAAAAAACAAAATGTGGTAAATATATACAGTGGAAAGTTATTCCACCATAAAAAGGAATTAAGTTCTAACATATGATGACATGAATGAATCTTGAAAATATTATATTAAGTGAAATAAGCCAGACACAAATGACAAATATGATGCCATTTATATGAAATGTCTAGAATAGAAAAACGCATAGAGACAGAAAGTAGACTAGAGGTTACCAGGAGGCCGGGGGGAGTGGAAAATGGGGAGTTATTGCTTAATGGGTACAGAGTTTCTGTTTGGGGTGATGAAAATTTTTGGAAACAAACAACAGTGATGTTTGTGATTAATGCTACTGGATTGTACACTTGAAAAGGGTTAAAATGGCAAATTTTATGTCTGTATTTATCACAGTAAAATAAATCACTTGGAAATATCTATTCAGATTCTCACATGTGAGATGTGCCACCTTCCAGGTCACCCACTCAGGCCCCCAAATTTTTTCAGTTCAGCTCTGCTTTTCTTCTCTCCCCATATGAAAACAATCAAATCCTTGTGAGATTCTATATGAGGAAGGAAGAGGTCTCCGAATAGACTAGACTAGATTTTATCTCATTGCAAGCACTTTCTTTAAGACTCTGGCTGTGTTTTTAGAAGCATGGTGGATTCATGGATGCCAGCATTCTGTCAGTGGCCAGCACTAGAGCGCACAAGTCCTTTCTTAGGCAGAGTCAGGTAGCGCCTCTACCAACTTCCATGTGATTTAATTCTCTTTATGTAACATTTGATAACAGCTTTCTTTCTTCTTTTCCTACCCACATTGATGGTAGAAATTAAAAAATCTGTCTCCTTGATATGTAATTGGTTGATTTACTGATATTTTTTATTACTTAGGGCTGTCACTGTTTCATCTAAATGATTTTCTCAGGACTGATGACAACATTCAGGATACTAAGATAGGAGAAACAGGAGATGAAAACCCTGTTTTTTTTTTTTTTTTCTCTTCTAAAAGAAACACTGTAGATACCCATGTTTGGGTAAATAATTAAATCCACAAGAGCCAAGGTGTGTGTGTATGTATATTGTACCGATCTTGGAAATTTTTGTGTCCCAGGATATTTTCCCTTACAATTTTCAAACATGGTAGCATCTTTAATTTTTGCAATTTTGGGTCTAACTCTCAGTTTATTGCATTAGTAATGTTATGTTAAATAAGCTGATGTACTTGTAATGTCACTTACCTATCATGATTAGTCTTTCAAGTGTGTGCCTGTGACACCAATTGTGCCATTTGGGAAGGAGATGCTATGATGGAGTTAAGAGTATAAGAGAATTATGGGTTATATGGGGGTGGTGCCTGTGTAAAATAAAAAGGAAAAGAAGCAGGATTGACCAGGGAAAGCCTTAAGACCACAGTGCAAATCTGACACCTCTGAAAGGGAAGAGAGGAGAAGGCAGGATTAGGCACCACCCTCAGATGGTGAGCCCTCTGGAGCAAGCATTTCCCCTTTGGCGGAGTCTCTGTTTGGTAGAAACGGCCAGGCCCTATTACCCTGGGAGCAGCATAATCTTGAAAGCTGAACCCAAACCTCAAAGCACTAACTAAGGCTGTCATCTAACCAAACTTTTTGCAGCTGAACCAAAACCAAACCAAACCCGTTGCCTTCGAGTCGATTCTGACTCATAGCGACCCCTTAGAATTCTTTCTTAAAGAAAGAGCCAGATGTCACACCTTCTTGGCTGCCACATTTATTTCAGTGTCTAATCTTGAAGAATGATCAATGTTGGACCAATTTCTATTGACTTAGTTTTAGTTTCTTAAACTGATGACTAACTCTCTCAGACACCAGCTTTAAAGAAAATTTTAAAATTTGTTTACTATCTTCCTTTAGTTTTGGTTCAGTCTACATATTATTGAGTCAATTTTAGTACTATACTTATTTCCATGAGATATTCAAATTTTCAATAGCTTATTACTTAATTTTCTTTTGGTATTAAAAAAAATTTCCCTTACCTCTGCTATTATTGTTAGTTTATATATTTAGGTATTCTCTTTTTTTTTTTTCTTGATAACACTTGCCTGATGTTTGAGTGTTTTCCCCAGGAATTAGCCCTCAATTGTTTGTATATTTTTATAAGAAGTTCTATTCTTTTCTTTTTCTTTCTTTTTTTTTTTTTAATGATTTTTATTGAGCTTTAAGTGAAGGTTTACAAATCAAGTCAGCCTGTCACATATAAGCTTATATACACCTTACTCCATACTCCCATTTACTCTCCCCCTAATGAGTCAGCCCTTCCAGTCTCTCCTTTCGTGACAATATTGCCAGTTTCTAACCCTCTCGATCCTCCTATCTCCCCTCCAGACAGGAGATGCCAACACAGTCTCAAGTGTCCACCTCATACAAGTAGCTCACTCTTCATCAGCATCTCTTTCCGACACATTGTCCAGTCCCTTCCATGTCTGATGAGTTGTCTTCGGGAATGGTTCCTGTCCTGGGCCAACAGAAGGTTTGGGGACCATGACAGCCGGGATTCCTCTAGTCTCAGTCAGACCATTAAGTATGGTATTTTTATGAGAATTTGGGGTCTGTATCCCACTGATCTCCTGCTCCGTCAGGGGTCCTCTGTTGTGCTCCCTGTCAGGGCAGTCATTGGTTGTGGCTGGGCACCATCTAGTTCTTCTGGTCTCAGGATGATGTAACTCTCTGGTTCATATGGTCCTTTCTGTCTCTTGGGCTCATAGTTATCACGTGACCTTGGTGTTCTTCATTCTCCTTTGATCCAGGTGGGTTGAGACCAATTGATGCATCTTGGATGGCCGCTTGTTAGCATTTAAGACCCCAGACGCCACATTTCAAAGTGGGATGCAGAATGTTTTAATAATAGAATTATTTTGCCAATTGACTTAGAAGTCCCCATAAGCCATAGTCCCCAAACCCCCGCCCTTGCTCCACTGACCTTTGAAGCATTCAGTTTCTCCCGGAAGCTTCTTTGCTTTTGGTCCAGTCCAGTTGAGCTGACCTTCCATGTATTGAGTATTGTCCTTCCCTTCACCTAAACTAGTTCTTATCTACTAACTAATCAGTAAATAACCCTCTCCCACCCTCCCACCCTCCCCCCATCGTAACCACAAAAGTGTTCTCAGTTTATGCTATTTCTCAAGATCTTCTAATAGTGGTCTTATACAATATTTGTCCTTTTGCCTCTGACTAATTTCGCTCAGCATAATGCCTTCCAGGTTCCTCCATGTTATGAAATGTTTCACAGATTCATCACTGTTCTTTATCGATGCGTAGTATGCCATTGTGTGAATATACCACAATTTATTTAACTGTTCATCCGTTGATGGACACCTTGGTTGCTTCCAACTTTTTGCTATTGTAAACAGAGCTGCAATAAACATGGGTGTGCATATATCTGTTTGTGTGAAGGCTCTTATTTCTCTAGGGTATATTCTGAGGAGTGGGATTTCTGGGTTGGATGGTAGTTCTATTTCTAACTTTTTAAGAAAACGCCAGATAGATTTCCAAAGTGGTTGTACCATTTTACATTCCCACCAGCAGTGTGTAAGAGTTCCAATCTCTCCGCAGCCTCTCCAACATTTATTATCTTGTGTTTTTTGGATTAATGCCAGCCTTGTTGGAGTGAGATGGAATCTCATCGTAGTTTTAATTTGCATTTCTCTAATGGCTAATGATCGAGAGCATTTTCTCATGTATCTGTTAGCTGCCTGAATATCTTCTTTAGTGAAGTGCGTGTTCATATCCTTTGCCCACTTCTTGATTGGGTTGTGTGTATCTTTGTGGTTCAGTTTTGACAGAATCATATAGATTTTAGAGATCAGGCGCTGGTCGGAGATGTCATAGCTGAAAATTCTTTCCCAGTCTGTAGGTGGTCTTTTTACTCTTTTGGTGAAGTCTTTAGATGAGCATAGGTGTTTGATTTTTAGGAGCTCCCAGTTATCTGGTTTCTCTTCGTCATTTTTGGTAATGTTTTGTATTCTGTTTATGCCTTGTATTAGGGCTCCTAACATTGTCCCTATTTTTTCTTCCATGATCTTTATCGTTTTAGTCTTTATGTTTAGGTCTTTGATCCACTTGGAGTGAGTTTTTGTGCATGGTATGAGGTATGGGTCCTGTTTCATTTTTTTTTGCAAATGGATATCCAGTTATGCTAGCACCATTTGTTAAAAAGACTATCTTTCCCCCAATTAACTGACACTGGGCCTTTGTCAAATATCAGCTGCTCATATATGGATGGATTTATATCTGGGTTCTCAATTCTGTTCCATTGGTCTATGTGCCTGTTGTTGTACCAGTACCAGGCTGTTTTGACTACTGTGGCTGTATAATAGGTTTTGAAATCAGGTAGAGTGAGACCTCCCACTTTCTTCTTCTTTTTCAGTAAGGCTTCTTTCCCTTCCATATGAAGTTGGTGATTTGTTTCTCCATCACGTTAAAAAATGTCATTGGAATTTGGATCGGAAGTGCATTGTATGTATAGATGGCTTTTGGTAGAATAGACATTTTTACTATGTTAAGTCTTTCTATCCATGAGCAAGGTATGTTTTTCCACTTAAGTAGGTCCTTTTTAGTTTCTTGTAGTAGTACTTTGTAGTTTTCTTTGTATAGGTCTTTTACATCTTCGGTAAGATTTATTCCTAAGTATTTTAACTTCTTGGGGGCTACTGTGAATGGTATTGATTTGGTGATTTCCTCCTCGATGTTCTTTTTGTTGATGTAGAGGAATCCAAGTGATTTTTGTATGTTTATCTTATAACCTGAGACTCTGCCAAACTCTTCTATTAGTTTAAGTAGCTTTCTGGAGGATTCCTTAGGGTTTTCTGTGTATAAGATCATGTTATCTGCAAATAGAGATAATTTTACTTCCTCCTTGCCAACCCGGATGCCCTTTATTTCTTTGTCTAGCCTAATTGCTCTGGCTAGGACTTCTAGCACAATGTTGAATAAGAGCGGTGATAAAGGGCATCCTTGTCTGGTTCCCGTTCTCAAAGAAAATGCTTTCAGGCTCTCTCCATTTAGAGTGATGTTGGCTGTTGGCTTTGTATAGATGCCCTTTATTATGTTGAGGAATTTTCCTTCTATTCCTATTTTGCTGAGAGTTTTCATCATGAACGGGTGTTGGACTTTGTCAAATGCCTTTTCTGCATCAATTGATAAGATCATGTGGTTTTTGTCTTTTGTTTTATTTATATGGTGGATTACATTAATGGTTTTTCTAACATTAAACCAGCCTTGCATACTTGGTATAAATCCCACTTGGCCGTGGTGGATTATTTTTTTGATATGTTGTTGAATTCTTTTGGCTAGAATTTTGTTGAGGATTTTTGCATCTAAGTTCATGAGGGACGTAGGTCTGTAATTTTCTTTCTTTCTTTTTTTTTGATGTCTTTACCTGGTTTTGGTGTCAGGGATATTCTGGCTCCCTAGAATGAGTAAGGTTGTATTCAATCCTTTTCTATGCTTTGAAATACCTTTAGTAGTAGTGGTGTTAACTCTTCTCTGAAAGTTTGGTAGAACTCTGCAGTGAAGCCATCCAGGCCAGGGCTTTTTTTTGTTGGGAGTTTTTTGATGACCGTTTCAATCTCTTTTTTTGTTATTGGTCTATTTAGTTGTTCTACTTCTGATTGTGTTAGTTTAGGTAGGTAGTGTTTTTCCAGGAATTCATCCATTTCTTCTAGGTTTGCAAATTTGTTAGAGTACAATTTTTCGTAATAATCTGATATGATTCTTTTAATTTCAGTTGGGTCTTTTGTGATGTGGCCCATCTCGTTTCTTATTCGGGTTATTTTTTTCCTTTCCTGTATTTCTTTAGTCAGTCTGGTCAATGGTTTATTAATTTTCTTATTTTTTTCAAAGAACCAGCTTTTGGCTTTGTTAATTCTTTCAATTGTTTTTCTGTTCTCTAATTCATTTTGTTCAGCTCTAATTTTTATTATTTGTTTTCTTCTGGTGCCTGATGGATTCTTTTGTTGCTCACTTTCTATTTGCTCAAGTTGTAGGGACAGTTCTCTGATTTTGGCTCTTTCTTCTTCTTGTATGTGTGCACTTATCGATATAAATTGACCTCTGAGCACTGCTTTTGCTGTGTCCCAGAGCTTTTGATAGGAAGTATTTTCATTCTCGTTGCATTCTATGAATTTCTTTATTCCCTTCTTAATGTCTTCTATGACCCAGTCTTTTTTCAGGAGGGTATTGTTGAGTTTCCAAGTATTTGATTTCTTTTCCCTAATTTTTGTGTTATTGATTTCTAGTTTTATTGCCTTGTGGTCTGAGAAGATGCTTTGTAATATTTCGACGTTTTGGATTCTGCAAAGGTTTGTTTTATGACCTGATATGTGATCTATTCTAGAGAATGTTCCATGTGCGCTAGAAAAAAAAGTATACTTTGCAGCAGTTGGGTGGAGTGTTCTGTATAAGTCAATGAGGTCAAGTTGGTTGCTTGTAGCAATTATGTCTTCCATGTCTCTATTGAGCTTCTTACTGGATGTCCTGTCCTTCTCTGAAAGTGGTGTATTGAAGCCTCCTACTATAATTGTGGAAGTGTCTATCTCGCTTTTCAATTCTGTTAAAATTTGTTTTATGTATCTTGCAGCCCTGTCATTGGGTGCATAAATATTTAATATGGTTATATCCTCCTGGTCAATTGTCCCTTTAAGCATTATGTAGTGTCCTTCTTTATCCTTTGTGGTGGATTTAACTTTAAAGTCTATTTTGTCAGAAATTAATATTGCTACTCCTACTCTTTTTTGCTTATTGTTTGCTTGATATATTTTTTTCCTTCCTTGAGTTTTAGTTTGTTTGTGTCTCTAAGTCTAAGGTGTGTCTCTTGTAGGCAGCATATACACAGATCGTGTTTCTTTATCCCATCTGAGACTCTCTGTCTCTTTATTGGTGCATTTAGTCCATTTACATTCAGTGTAATTATAGATAAGTATGTGTTTAGTGCTGTCATTTTGATGCCTTTTTATGTGTGTTTTTGACAATTTCATTTTTCCACTTACTTTTGTGTGCTAAGAAGTTTTTCCTTGTAAATTGTGTGTTCCTCGTTTTCATAGTATTTGACATTATGTTTGCTGAGTCGTTATGTTTTTCTTGGTTTTTATTTTGAGTTATGGAGTCGTTATACCTCTTTGTGGTTACCTTAATATTTACCCCTATTTTTCTAAGTAAAAACCTAACTTGTATTGTCCTATATCGCCTTGTATCCCTCTCCATATGGCAGTTCTATGCCACCTGTATTTAGTCCCTCTTTTTGATTATTGTGATCTTTTACATAGTGACTTCAATGATTCCCTGTTTTGAGTGTTTTTTCTTTTTAAAATTAATCTTAAATTGTTTTTGTGATTTCCCTATTTGAGTTGATATCAGGATGCTCTGTTCTGTGACCTTGTGTTGTGCTGGTATCTGATATTATTGGTTTTCTGACCAATTTTCATTAGTATTTCTTGTAGCTTTGGTTTGGTTTTTGCAAATTCTCTAAGCTTGTGTTTATCTGTAAATGTCTTAATTTTGCCTTCATATTTGAGAGAGAGTTTTGCTGGATATACGATCCTTGGCTGGCTGTTTTTCTCCTTCATTGTTCTATACACGTCATCCCATTGCCTTCTTGACTGCATGGTTTCTGCTGAGTAGTCTGAATTTAATCTTATTGATTCTCCTTTGTAGGAGCCCTTTCTTTTTTCCCTGGCTGCTTTTAAAATTTTCTCTTTATCTTTGGTTTTGGCAAGTTTGATGATAATATGTCTTGGTGTTTTTCTTTTTAGATCAATCTTAAATGGGGTTCGATGAGCATCTTGGATAGAGATATCCTTTTGTCTTTCATGATGTCAGGGAAGTTTTCTGGCAACAGGTCTTCAACTATTCTCTCTGTATTTTCTGTTATCCCTCCCTGTTCTGGGACTCCAATCACATGCAAGCTATTCTTCTTGATAGAGTCCCACATGATTCTTCGGGTTTCTTCATTTTTTAAAATTCTTTTATCTGATTTTTTTTTCAGCTATATTGGTGTCAATTCCCTGGTCCTCCAGATCTCCCACTCTGCATTCCAATTGCTCGAGACTGCTCCTCTGACTTCCTATCGCGTTGTCTAATTCTGTAATTTTATTGTTAATCTTTTGGATTTCTGAATGCTGTCTCTCTATGGATTCTTGCAACTTATTAATTTTTCCACTATGTTCTTGAATAATCTTTTTGAGTTCTTCAACTGCTTTATCAGTGTGTTCCTTGGCTTTTTCTGTAGATTGCCTTATTTCATTTCTGAGGTCATCCCTGATGTCTTGAAGCATTCTGTAAATTAGTTCCTTATATTCTGTATCTGGCAATTCCAAGATTGTATCTTCATTTGGGAAAGAATTTGATTCTTTAGTTTGGGGAGTTGTAGGAGCAATCATGGTCTGCTTCTTTATGTGGTTTAATATCGACTGCTTTCTCTGAGCCATCACTAAGATATTGTAATGATTTATTCTATATTTGCTCACTGAGTCTTATCTTGTTTTGTTTTCTTTCAATATACATAGATGAGCTACTAGATTGCGCTGTCTTGATTGTCGTAGCCCTTGACTCACTTATGTCCTATTACCAGCTGTTTTGTGCTGTTACCAGACATATAAGCCTAAGAGCCCATTCACTATTCTTGAGTAGAATCTGATTTTGGGTCATCAAGTGTGTGGTGCAGACTGTCACTTATCCACCTAAAGAAGTAGTGATGATAGTTGTGTGCACCAGATTCTAGTAGCAGCAGGGGCTCACACTCTGGGCGGGGGCAGGATGCTGACAGGCTTCCCCCAAGTGCCAGTGAGGTAGGTGTGTCTCTATTCCTAAAGCACTTTGGCGGGTGGGGTCAGTAGCTGTACCTTAGGCCCCCAGTGCAAGTACCTCTACAGATTGGTAGGTGTCAACCTCCTTAGACCCCTAAGGCAGGAGGCTAGGTGGTCTGGGGGGAGCTTCAGCCCTCAGTTCCCTGTAGTAGGTCAGTGAGGGCTCTGTTGAATACGCAGAGATATCAGACCTGGGAAACTTATCTTTCCAGTAATCGCTAAAACAATTACAGTCAGATCCCTATCAGAAATGCCTTTGCATTATAATAGTCACCTTGTTTCCTGTAGGGATGAAAGCCCAAGACTGTGGATCACATGTGCTTTGCTGGAGCTGGTTCTGTGTTTTTAGTCCAATTAGGGAAGGATTTTTGGTCCCTGGGTTTTTTGTAGCTGCTTCTCTCAGGCCAGGAGAATGGGTTAGGAAAAGACCAAAAAAAGAAAGAAAACCCGCAGTGCAGTTCACTCTCTGGCTCAGTCAATTCCAATGTTAATGAAGCCGCCTGGGAAGGGGAGGGGAGGGTTCAGATAAATAGGAGAGAGTAGCACCCCTGAATAGAGACACAGTTACTTATCTTGCTGGGATTGACTATTTTATCTGAGATTCCCTAGGGGCGTGTCGACTGTGTGCGCTGGCTGTGTAGAGATTGCCCCCAAGGGTCAGGCCCGCGTCCCGTTCTTGCACTGTCTCAGAAGCTGCAGTTAGTTCCTCCACTCCCAGTCCAAAGCCCTGCGCCAAGTTTCCCTGGCTGGGACGCCACGCTCCCGGCTCCAAAACCAGTCGCTGCCTCCCGGTGACTTCTCCTCCTGCTAGCCACATTGCTGCGCTGCCTGCGTGCACTTCCCCCGAGGTCAGTTCAGGGGGCTAGGTTTGCACCCCGTGTTTGCGCCATCTCAGGATGCCCTGCCCAGCTCCCCTGTGCCCAGTCCAAAGCCCGACGCCAAGGTTTCCTGACTGGGATGCTGGATCCAGGCTCCGAAAACAGTCCCTGCTTCCCCGTGGTTGTTTGTTCTCAGTCTCTGTCACTCAGGTCAACTCTTTAGATCTGTGTTTGTTGGTCAGGGTTCGTAGATTGTCATGTATGTGATTGATTCACTTGTTTTTCCAAGTCTTTGTTGCAAGATGGATCCGAGGTAGCTTCTACCTAGTCAGCTGTCTTGGCCCCACCTCCTCTATTCTTTTCTTTACTCTTCTTAAGTTTACTTTGTAGTTCTTTATATCTTTTTTATAAAGGTTTAACTTATAAAACATTTTTTATTTACTTCTAATGATAATGGATTATATATTTTCTAATTTCTTTTACTTAAAATAGATATTTTGTCTTAGAATAGTTTCTCATGAAAATATAGGGAAAACAAAAATTAATTATGTTGAATCCCATTACCTCTAAATATGCAACCATTAGCATTTGGGTATTTTCCTTCTATACAAAAAAAAAAAAAAAAAAAACAACCCAGTGCCATCAAGTCAATTTTGACTAATAGTGACCCTATAGGACAGAGAATACATGTAACATGGGAGAAACCCAATTTGTGTAATAACTGTGGGAAGATTTGGGTTGTTTCTCGCCACTTAAGAGACCTGTGAGAAATTGTGCTGGGGAGAAAATGTTTATCTGCTATGTGGAGAAGCCTTCAGCGTACATGTGGCTCTTATAAAAAGTGAGGATGTTTGGAGAGAAATCCTTGCTTGGTATTTAACGTGGACATATTCTTAGCACTAGCTCTCACTTTTTGTATATAACAGTACACACATTAGGGAGAATCTCCATAAATGCAACGACTGGGAAAACTTCCCTGGTGTCACACTGTATTCCTCATGACAGAAATCACACTGAAGAGAAAAATCTATATATATAAAGAATTGTGGGAAAGTCTACAGCAGGGGTCAGTGAACTACGGGCTATGCCCTGTTTTTGTATGGCCCACAAGCCAGGAGTGGTTTTTTACGTTTTTAAAGAAGAAGGATGTGATAGAGACCATATGTGGCCCACAAAGCCTGAAATACTTGCTCTCTGGCCTTTACAGAAAAACTTTGCCAATCCTTGGTCTACAGCAGCGCTTCTCTACAGGGGGTGATTTTGTAGTCCAGGAGACATTGGGTAACGTCTGTAGACAGTTTTGGTTTTTACAACTGGGGGGAGAAGTGCTGCTAGCATCTAGTGGGAAGACCTCAGGGATGCTGTTAAATGTCTTACAATGCACAGAAAAGAGTTCCTGGGTGGTGCCAATGGTTAAGTGCTCAACTACTAACCGAAAGGTTGCCAATTCAAACTCTCCGAGAGGCTCCTTGGAAGACAGGCCTGGCGATCTGCTTCCGAAAGGTCACAGCCTTGAAAATACTTTGGAGCAGTTTTGCTCTCCATACATGGGGTCGCACTGACATGGAATCCACGGCAACTAATAAAAACAATGCACAGGAGCCCCCCACAGCAGAGAATCGTCCACCCCAAAGCGTCAGTATTGTTGAGGTGGAGAAACTCTGGTTTACAGTAATCACTCAGTTTTTGTAAAATATGTGAGTGCTAACTTGTGATGCTTTTAAAACTTTTAAATATAATTATTGCGATTTCTCTTTCAGGAAACATGAAAACTCACTGCAGATAATTAGTGTGGACATAGTCAAAGTGGAGATGCATTTAGCCACAATGCCTCAATTCTTGTGCAGATGAAAATTCATACTGGTGGAGAATGAATTTTCCAGTGAATAAGATCACCTTTATTAGTCTTTTATCATGAAAATGGATCCCCCAGCTTGTTAATTTTTAGTCTCTTCATTTCAGGTTATGTTCCTCTAACTAACCATTAAGCCTAATCACAAAAGGTTTGTATATAGTATTTTTATTATATACAAACTTCATTTTTGATATATCTAATTAACTTTTGGATAACTCATTTGACCAGTGTAATATTCAGAAGTATGTTTGTACTGTGTAACGTGTGGGTATTTTTAGTACCTGTTTGTTGTTGTTGTTGTTAGGTGCCATCCAGTCAGTGCCAACTCATAGTGACCCTGTGTACAACAGAATGAAACACTTCCTGGTCCTGCTCCGTGCTCACAAATGGTTGTTATGCGTGAGCCTATTGTTGCAGCCACTGTGTCACTCCATCTTTTTCACTGACCCTCTTCTCCAGGAACTGGTCCTCCTGATAACACGTCCTAAGTATGTGAGTCAAAGCCTCACCATTTTTGCTTCTATGGAGCATTCTGGTTGTACTTCTTCCAAGACAGATTTGTTCATTCTTTTGGCAGTCATTGGTACATTCAGTATTCTTTGCCAACACCATGATTCAAAGGTGTCAGCTCTTCTCCAGTCTTTACTCATTGTCCAGCTTTTGCATGCATATGAGGCATTTGAAAATACCGTGACTTGGGTCAGGATACCTTAGTTCCAAAGTAATGTCTGTGCTTTTTAATGGTTTAAAGAGGTATTTTGCAGCAGATTTGCCCAATGCAATATGTGGTTTGATTTCTTAATTGCTGCTTCCATGGGCATTGATTATGGGTCCAATTAAAATGACATCTTTGACAAGTTCAGTATTTTCTCTGTTTATCATGATATTGCTTATCGGTCTAGTTGTGAGGATTTTTGTTTTCTTTACTAGGTGCAATCCACATTGAAGGCTATAGTCTTTGACATTCATCAGTAAGTGCTTCAAGTCCTCTTCATTTTCGGCAAGCAAGGTTGTGTCATCCACATATCACAAGTTGTTAATGAGTCTTTCGCCAGTCCCGGTGTTTGTTACTGGCATCTAATTCAAAAGCATTGTGAGCAGAGCATGATATTTATTACATCACTTGGACCCTCTGGTGTGTTTGTGACTTACTGTTCAGGCAGCAGTGGCATATGCTTTCTAGTTGCTTCCCCAATACCCACCCTCATCTTCCTCCATAACAACAGCATCTGGTGTTTGTCAGATTAATAAAGCATGCTTTTTTTTTAAGTTTCTATCTTGCAGGTTTTCTTGCAATTCATAGCATCCATGTGCCCCAGCTCAGGCCATTGACAAGCAGGAGTCACTGTGTGGGCTTCTGGAAAAGTTTTTGAAAAAGGGATAAGGAAGACAGTGCAAAAAAGGCATAATGCTCCTGGCCTTCCCAGTGTCTTCTTTGGGTGTCTGCACTAGCCCTGGTCTTGTTATTTCCTGACTTCCTGTTACGTGGGAAAAATAAACTGTTGCTTTCAGTGGCTGTGGAGATGTCATTATTCTTCAGTTTAGTTTATTTATTTGGGGTGTGTTCTGCTATACTCACCTGGATGCCGTCCCTAACCCATATACCTGGTCATTGGTCAGTTTTTATAACTGCTCCATGTGTGGATATAAACTGCATATACTTAATTGTTGGAGAAAAAACCCATTGCTAACCAGTTAATTCTGAATCATAGCTATCCTATAGGACCAAGTAGAACTGCTTCATGGGGTTTCCAATGCTGTGATCATTATGGAAGCAGATTGCCACATCTTTCTCCTGTGGAGTACGTGGTGGGTTCGAACCGCTGGCCTTTTGGTTAGCAGCCAAGCACTTAACCACTGCACCAAAAAAAAAGAAGAAAAATTGCACCACAAGGGGTCCTTAATTGTTGGATATGGGATTTTTAATTCTTTAGACCAAGCTGTTAAATTGTATTTCAAATGTTGTCTACTAAAAGTTGTATCAGTTGTCACAGAAACTCTAGGAAATAGATATTACCAGCATCTCCATTTTGCATATGAGGAATCAAAGACAAGAAACTTTAGGTGACTTACCTGAGATCAATCTGTTAGCAAGGAGTAGTGCTTGGATTTGAAACATGGTGTCTGGCTCAAGTCCATACCTCCTTTTGTCAGGTACTGTTCTATGCCCATGGTCTAGACAGTGAAACAGAATTTTGCCATCGTGGTGCCTTAGGTTCTTGTTGAGGGTGGGGTACGTGATAAACAAAACCCATTGCTGTCCAGCAGATTCAATTCTGACTCATAGCGACCCAATAGGACAGAGTAAAACTGCTCCATAAGGTTTCCAAGGAGCAGCTGGTGGATTGGAACTGCTGACATTTTGGTTAGCAGGTGAACTTTAAACCACTGTGCCACCAGGGCTCCCCTGATAAACAAGTATATATATTGTATGTCAGGTGGTGGGAAATGCAATGGAAAAAAGTAGTGTTGGTGATGATGTGGAGGTCTGGAGCTGTCTGTGGGTAGAGAAACTTTTGAGCAGGGATGTAAGTGAACTGCAAGTGCGAGCTGTATCACAATCTGGGGAGGAGAAACCTTGGCAGTTCAAAAGCCACAGGAAACTCCTGTGCATGTATCTTAAGTTTCTTAGTGCTGCTGTAACAAATACTACAAGTGGGTGTGGCTTCAACAAACACAAATTTGTTTTTCTCACTGTTTAGGAGGCTAGAAGTTTGATTTCAGGGGATTGGCTCTAGGAAATGGCTGTCAGTCGGCTCTGGAGGAAAATCCTGTGTCAGCTTCTCTTGAAACTAGTCAGTTCTGCCTCAGCTACGGAACTGCCTAATAGCTGTTGTACCAGGAAAGCAAATAGATGACACAGAAACAGTAGGGCATGGGCTGTGTTACAAAATGCAGGGGACAGGATGAGCGGGAATCAGTGAACCCTGCTCTAAGGAATTGCTGCATTGAATCAATCTTTATTAATGTTTTCTAAGCTCTCAATGTAGTTGCTAATTTTTGTCTGTCTGATCTATTATTTACTGAGAGATGTGCTTGGATTTGTCACATTCACTGGTGGTCAGTTTTGCATTCATTCAAAAATTTTGCCCTGCCTGTTTCCTTGCTTCCTTCTCTCTCTTCCAACATCAAAAGGAAGGGCTTTACCTGTCTCAGTGCCCACCGTCTCCATACTGAAATCCAGGGCCTGAATTCCCTCCTCCCTATCCCACGGTTGACCTAGTTGTGACTTTGAAGATTAGCAGTCCTTGTAGTGGGCAAAAATGAGTATCAGGGGCCAGGGGTTCATAAAGCCCTCTTAAGGGTGGCAGAGCCCTACACCTTCACCCATCTGTGGCATAGGGCCGACTCAGGTTTTTGATGCCTCTATCTGTTGTGTTTGTAGTGTGGGGGATGGCACTGGGCCAGGCAAGCAGAGGTGTGTGCAGTTATGGGGATCGGTCACCAGCCACGAGGGTTCTGCTCAGACAACAGTGGAAAATGACTGGAGAGCCGCAGGGCCTATAGCAAGTACCACAGCCATCGTTTCTGAGTTTGCACCTAAACACCAAAAGTTCAAACTTGTTGTTGTCGAGCCCATTCTGACTCAGTGACCCTATAGAACAGAGGAGAACTACCTCCTAGAGTTTCCAGGGAATGGCTGGTAGATTCAAACTGCTGACTTTTTGGTTAGCAGCCAACTCTTAACCACTGCACCTTGTGTTCTGGAGACTGGGTTTGAGATTTGGAGTAGAGTGGCCAACAAGACAAACAGGTTCCCTCCTAGGGTTTCTAGTGGGGCAGTTTACTTGCAAATGAAAATTTGTGTGTTGCACTGACCTTTCTGCTTTGTAAAACACGTTGGGGGTGAGGAGGGTCTCAGGTATGTATGTGAGTTTGGCCATGGGTTTCTTGGACCACAGATCGCCAATCCCTTTGGAGCTGTGAATGTGGGTTGTTTGTGTTTCTTGAGAAGCTCAAAGGATTATTGTTAATTTGGTAGTGAGGTGTGTCATGCTCCTTGCTGGGATGGATAGCCCATTTTATGTCGTTTATTAAGCAACTTACTTTTACCAACTTAATTAAAATGCCACTTTTGTCATATTAAATTCCTGTATGTAAGTCAACTCAATATTTATTATCTGCTTCCAGGCACTTCATAGGAACTGGTAATGTAGCAGTCAACAAAGCTGACAGGTTTATGCTCACATAGATCTTTACGTTACATGTGGGAAGTCAGAGTACAAGCAACTAGATAATGATGTGATAAGTGCTATGTAGAAAAATAAAGCAGAATAAGGGAATAGACAGGTGAGATTAAACCTGTCTTAGCTATCTAGTGCTTCTATAACAGAAATACCACAAGTGGGTGGCTTGAACAGACAGAAATTTATTTTCTGACAGTTCAGAAGCCTGGAAGCCCAAATTCAGGGTACAGGTTCTAGGGGAAAGTCTGTGTCTCTTTTCAACTCTTTCTTGGCAGTCTTCATGTGGTATCTGTCTTCCCCTCCATTTGTGCTTCCTTCTCTCTGCCTAATCTACATTTTTTATATTTCAAAGGTAATTGGCTTAAGACACACCTTTGCACTGATACAGCTTTGTTAACATAACAAACAAACACCTATTATCAAGTGGGATTGCTGTTCATACACAGATATAGAGGTTAAGAATCACAACACATTTTGTGGGGATCAATTCAATCCAATGCTGTTAGGTGCTGTTGAGTAGTTTCTGACTCATAGTGACCTTATGGGTAACAGAAAAAAACATTTCCCGTTCCTGCACTGTCCTCACAATCAACCCATAACAACCCCCAGACCTGTGCTGTCTATGGTACATAATTGTTTTTGGCTGCTCCATCTTCTCAGGAAACCAACCCTTCACAGAAATCCCAAGAGACTACTACTGTGTACATTCCAGCTTCCCCAGCCTCTGGAGTAGAGGCAGGAAAATGAGACGTTTGGGAATGCTTATTGATGAGTCAACAAAGCATTTGCTTTAAGAGTAATTCCAACTTGCTCTGTGGAGCCCTGCTTCTCATTTTGCTCTCAATATGTGACTCTTCCATCCCTATTTTCAAGGGCAGCTGGATATGCATTTTCTTGAATTCCATTCACTTCTATTGATTTGGCCCCCAAGGAAACCCTTTTCAGCCTTCATCTTAAGCAACATGAGTTCCTTTATTTATCTTTTAACTAGACAGTTGCTACTTTCCTGAATTCAGAACAAAAGCTTATTTTTAAAGTTAGTCTTTGAGATTCAAAATAAATCTGCTTCCCAAAGAATATTCCAACTTTGGGCCTTGACAATTGTTTTGACCTAATCTTTTTTTTAATCTTAGTGATTTCTTAATAGTCCTTTCTGCACCTTACCCAGAAGATGGTAGATTTGAGCACTTTACATGGATTAACTCCAGCCCTCCCAACACTACTGAAAGCAGTCATTATCCTGGAGAAGAAGAGACAGGAGAAAAGAGTCGGCTTACCAGCTGGAAACAGGGTAATTAATCAATTTTTGCTCTGACAGTCAGCCCTCCTCCACCTCTTGACTGCATTGTCTCTCATGCTGCCATCAACTTGACAGGATGGATCAGCTGGGCTCAAGGTGCATGATGGGTGGGGAGCATGGCCACAGGGCTTCCAATGTCCATTTGATTTCCTAAAATTCCTGCAAACCTTCCCTTCCACTTGCAGTGCTCCCATTCGGGTCTTTGTATGTGTGGTAGGTGGTAATTGCATATCCCTGTGTCAAGGTGCTGGGTGTCTGTAGGCTTTGTCCAAATGTTTTCCTTGGCTCAGTGATGAAACTAATTGCTGGCTGGCTCTTGCCTAGTTTGAAAAAGTGATGTGTCCTACGAGGCCAATCCTAAGGGGAAGAGAGTGCTTTCTCTCAGTATTGAGTAAAACAGGGTCATTTATTTTAATTGGGAGCCATATGTCCAATTCCTCTATCACATTGATAATACCGAAGCAGTTCCAGGATCTTTGCATCTGATTGCACTTTCCTGCCAATTCTGGGGACAGGCATAATACACAGTCTCCTTGGAGGAGGCTTCTAATTACACTGTAGCCCAGTTTTCTTGTCTCAACTCTGGCTTTCAGTTTTTGGGGCATTTTCAGGCAGAACCAGCGCTATCTTGCGTAAAGTTTGGGTAACCTCCAATGCATTCAGTAATTCTCTTTCTAGGGAACATACTACAGTGATATGCCCAACAAATATCAGTTAAATGCCTTAAAACAAGCTGGATTTGGGGAAGACAGAGATCATTAAGACATGATACTGTCCTTTAAGCAGTCTGGGAGCAAGCCTAGAAGAAGAGACATGTAAATAAGATAGTATGGCCAGTTTATTCATCCAGAAGGCCCAAAGGATGGGCTGTTGACCTTGGGACAACCAACAGAGCCACACAGAAGAGGTGATACAAGCTAAATACGGTGTATTAAGAGTTCAGGAGAAGAATAAGCATGGGAATCATGAGTGCAAAGGGATAGAAGAATTAGAATATTTCTTTTGAGATAGAAAAGTATCGGTGGAGTAGGAGATAAAAGTTGAAGGGATAACATGGCTCAGCTTATATAACACATTAAGATACACATATATCAATTTAAATGTTAATTGGAAGTTGGAAAAAAAAAATCTATTGACATTTTAAGCACCACAATGAGATTTTGCAATTTAGAAAAGTAACCGTTGCCCTAACGGAGAATGAAATGAAGGGAGCCCGTGTCTCTTAGTTGTTATTATGTAACAAACCACCTAAAACAGTGGTTTAAAATAATCCCCTTTTATTTACTATACTATTTTTTTTTGGTTGACAGTTTGAGCTGTGCTTAGCTGGAAAGTTTTCTTGCCTGGGCTTACTTGTCTTTGCAGCTGGCTGTATGCAGTTTGGATGAGGGTTACTTGCTCTTGGACAGGCCTCAACTAGGAGGGCTTTCTCTGCTCCTTAAGCTCTCCTCCTTCAGCGGGACTTGTTCTCATGGTGCTGTAAGATTCCAAAAGAGCACAAGTTCCAGAATACAAGTGCTTTTCCAGCCCATGCTTTTGTCATGTTTGCCTACAGGCCATTTGGCCAGTGTAAGTCATGTGGATGAGCCCAGAGTTGAAGGGCACTCAGAGTTACATAGGAAGGTGTGGGTACAGAGAGGTAAAAAAATGGCAGCTGTCTTTGCAGTCCACCACAGAATCAGTTATTTCTGTTGCAAGAACTCAAGTGAGAAGGAACAGCTTTATTGAGATATAACTGACATGTAATAAACTGCACGTACTAAAAGTATACAATATGATAACTTTTGGAGTATGTGTAAACTCATGAAACCATCACCACAACCAAGATAACAAACCCCAAAATTTCCTCATGCCCTTTCGGAATCCCTCCCAGGCAACCAATGATCTGCTTTCTGTTACTACAGATTAATTTGCATTTTCTAGAGTTTTATATAAATGGAATGACAACAGTGTGTACTCATTTGTCTGACTTCTGTCAGCACGGTCATTTTGAGATTTTTCCATTTTGTTGCACTAAGACTGGTGTTCTCATATTAGGAAAAAATTGAACATTTTGAGTGGCGGTGGATCACACCTCTCCCAGTGGTTTTTCCATTATTGAACAGATCTAACCATGTTTCCCTATGATCAATCAAAGCCTGACTTCCAACCAAGTTCCCTTCTACCCATAATCTTTCTCAGCATCAACCTTATCTACTTTGAAACGCATCTGTCTCTGGGAAGCAGCTCACAGTGAAGGTACTATTGAGCCCTCTAGTGGAAGCTGTGGAGCTGCCACATGGAGTCTCCTTATGAGGATGGAAATAGACGTCTGCAGAAAAAGAAAAAAAATGGAAGGAAATTTAGTTTAGGATTCTGAGAGACTGAGCACACACAAGATACCAAAGAACCATATTTTATGAGACTGATGTTCTTTGTAGAGCCACTCAGACCTTGGGAATAGGCAGCTCAGGTCTGAAGGACCTAAAAAAAGTAAATAAATCTGGCTGATTCTCTTGGTTCCTCTTTACAACTGAGACAGAGTAAACCCTGTAAACTCTAATCATCAACCCTGTGCTTTCAGGTTTCAAAGTGGGCAGGCACTTTCCAGCCATATTATACATGTGGCTACCATTTATTTATTTAGAGAGGTTAGAGCTCAGGTTATATATCAGGTCCTTCTTTGGGCATCGGAAATAATATAGGATAGGAAGTGACTATAGATGGCAGCGTCTCTGGTTAATTCATAGAAATGTTCTCTTTTTCAGTAGAAAAGTATGACCCAGAGTTGGATTACAGTGGCTTTTGACCCTGTGGGTTCCTCTTCCTGGGCTTGTCCTAGTGGTTTGGGATGGGATTCAGGGTGAAGTTATCTTGCGTAAAGGTAGTTCTTGCCGGACTACACATCCCTGAGTCAAGGCCATAGACACTCAGAATACTTTGTTCAAATGGTCTGTAGTCCTTCAGCTGGTGGAAGAAATTGCACCTTAGATGCTGCTGGGACCTTGCTCCCACATCCTGGGGATCAGACCTAAGGGCAGATCTCCAAGAAGAAGGGAGATAAGTGAGAGAAGTGCATATCTTTCACCAAAGTAGCCCACTTGGAGGCAGAATTAGAAGGAAAGGCTCACCTTGGGGATCAGGAGTGGAAATTTTCAGACAATAGAATGAAAAATGCTTCAATGATACCTGTGAATCATCATTCTGAGCCACCATTTACCTTTTTGCAAAGTGGGAATAGTAACAGCACCTGTCTCATTAAGTAGTTGTGAGGATTAACCAAGTTAAAACTTACTTAGAATAATGCCTGGCACAGTGAGCACAAAACAAATATTACTCAATTTGGTGTTGTTTGTTGCCATGGACTCAGTTCCAACTCATGGTGACCCCATGTGTGCAGAGTAGAACTGCTCCATAGGATTTTGATGGCTGTGACCTTTTGGAAGCAGATGGCCAGGCCTGTCTCCTGAGGTGGCTCTGGTGAGTTCAAATTGCCAAACTCTTGGCTAGTAGTGGAGTGCTTAACCATTTGTGCTACCCAGTTGTCAGATGCCACCAAGTCAGTTTTGATTCGTAGTGACACTGCATACAACAGAACAAAAGAGTGCCTGGTCCTGCACCATCCTCAAAATCATTGCTATGTTTGAGCCCATTTTTGCATCCACTGTGTCAACCCATCTTCTTGAAGGCCTTCCTCTTTTTTGCTGAACTTCTACTTTCCTGGGAAAACCTGGTGGCGTAGTGGTTAAGAGCTAGGGCTACCAACCAAAAGGCGGGCTGTTCAAATCTACCAGGTGCTCCTTGGAAACTCTGTGGGACAGTTCTGCTCTGTCCTATAGGGCCACAAGAGTCGGAATTGGCAATGGGTTTGGTTTTCTACTGTACAAAGCATGAAGTCCTTCTCCAGGGATTGGTCCCTCCTTATAACATGTCCAAAGTACGTAAGACGTAGTCAGTTCAGCTTCACTTCTAGGGAGTATTTTGGCTGTACTTCTTCTAAGACAGATTTGTTCTTTCTTCTCGCAGTCTGTGGTATATTCAATATTCTTCTCCAACACCATATTTCAAAAGCATCACCTCTTCAGTTTTCCTTACTCATTGTCCAGCTTTTCAATGCATATGTTGTTATTGTTAGGTGCCATCGAGTTGGTTCTCACTCATAGCGACCCTATGTACAAGAAAATGAAACACTGCACAGTCCTGTGCCATTCTCACAATTGTTGTTATGCTTGAGCCCATTGTTGCAGCCATTGTGTCAGTCCATCTCGTCTAGAGTCTTCCTCCTTGTGGCTGAACCTCTACCAAGCAAGATTTCCTTCTCCAGGGACCAGTTCCTCCTGATAACATGTCCAAAGTATGTGAGACAAAGTCTCGCCATCCTTGCTTCCAAGGACTATTGTACTTCTTCCAAGACAGATTTGTTCATTCTTCTGGCAGCCGATGGTATATGCAATATTCTTCACCAACATGATAGTTCAAAAGGGTCAATTCTTCTTTGGTCTTCCTTATTCATCCTGGAGCTTTTGTGTGCGTACAAGGCAACTGAAAATACCATGGCTTGGGTCAAACCAAAACCCTAGCAAACCCATTGCCATCGAGTTGATTCCAACTCACAGCGATCCTATAGGAGAGAGTAGAGCTGCTCCATAGGGTTTCCAAAGAGTGCGTGGTGGATTCAACCTGCTGGCCTTTTGGTTAGCAGCCAAACTCTTAGCCACTTCACCACCAGGGTTTCCATGGCTTGGGTCTGGCGCACCTTATTCCTCAAAGTGACATCTTTTCAGCACTTTCAAGTCTTTTGCAACAGGTTTTACCAATGCAATTCATCATTTGATTTTTTTGACTGCGTTTCCATGGGCAATGACTGTGAATTCAAGTAAACTGAAATCCTTGACAACTTCTACATTTTCTCCACTTATCATGATGTTGCTTTTTGGTCACTTGTGAGAATTTTTGTTTTCTTTTGGTTGAAGTGTAATCAGTACCGAAGGTTTTACTCTTTAGTCTTCATCAGTAAGTGCTTCAAGTCCTATTTGCTTTCAGCAAGCAAGGTTGTATCATCTGCATATCACAGAGTCTGCATGAGTGTTCCCCTAATCCTGATGCTGTGTTCTTCTTCAAATAGTCCAGCTTCTTGAATTATTTGCTCAGCATACAGATTGAATAAGTATGGTGAAATGATAGAACCCTGACACACACATTTCCCTTTTTTAAACCACGCAGTATCTCCTTTCTGTTCGAATGACTGCCTCTCGATCTATGTACAGGTTCTCCAGAGCAAAATTAAGTGTTTTGGAATTCCCATTCTTTGCAATGTTATCCATAATTTGTTATGATCCACACAATAAAATGTCTTTGCATACTCAATAAAACACAAGTAAACATCTTTCTGGTATTCTCTGCTGTCAGCTAAGATCCATCTGACATTAGCAATGATATCCCTCATTCCACATCCTCTTCTGAATCCAGCGTGAATTTCTGGCAGTTCCCTGTCAATGAACTACAGCAACATTTTTTTTTAATTATCTTCAGCAAAATTTTGCCTGTGTGTGATATTAACAATATTGTTCTATAATTTTCACATTCTCTTGGATCATCTTTGTTTGGAATAGTCACGAATAAGGATCTCTTCTGGACGGGTGACCAGGTAGCTGTCTGCCGTATTTCTTGGCATAGATGAGTGAGCACTTCCAGTGTTGCATCCATTTGTTGCAGCTTCTCAACTGCTATTCCATCAATTCCTGGAGCCTTGTTTTTTGCCAGTGCCTTCAGCACAGCTTGGACTTCTTCCTTCAGTATCATCGGTTCTTGACCATATGCTACCTCCTGAAATGGTAGAACATCAACCACTCCTTTCTGGTACAGTGACTCTGTGTATTCCTTCCACCTTCTTTTGATGCTTTCTGCATCCTTCTGTATTTTGCCCATAGAATCCTTCACAGTTGCAACTTGAGACTTGAATTTTTTCTTCAGTTCTTTAAGCTTGAGCAATGCCAAGCGTGTACTTCTCTTTTGGCTTTCAAAGTCCAGGTCTTTGCACACTTCATTATAATACTTTACTTTATCTTCTTGAGCAACCCTTTGAAATCTTCTCTTCAGCTCTTTTACTTCATCATTTCTTCCATTCACTTTAGCTGCTCTATGTTTGAGAGCAAGTTTCAGAGTTTTTCTGATGCCCATTTTGGTCTTCTCTTTTTTTTTTCCTGTCTTTTTAATAACCTTTTGCCTTCTTCATGTATGACGTCCTTGATGTTATCCCATAATTCATCTGGTCTCCAGTCATTAGTGTTCAAACATCAAATCTATTCTTGAGATTGCCTCTAAATTCAGGTGGGATATATTCAAGGTGATAGTTTGGCTTTCATGGACTTGTTAAAATTTTCTTCAGCTTCAACTTGAACTTGCGTATGATCAATGGATAGTCTGTTCTGCAGTCTGTCCCTGGCCTTGTTCAGACTGATGTTATTGAGCTTTTCCACAGTCTCTTTCCACAGATGTAGTTGATTTGATTCCTGTGTATTCCATCAAGTGAGGTCCACATGTATCATTGCCATTTATGTTGTTGAAAAAAGATCTTTGCAATGAAGAAGTTGCTGGTCTTGCAAAATTCTATCATGAGATCTTCAGCATCATTTCCCTTATCACGGCCATGTATTCCAACTACCAATCCTTCTTGTTTGTTTCCGACTTTAGAATTCCAATCATCAGAATTATCAATGCATCTTGATTGCACGTCTGATCAATTTTAGGCTGCTGAAGTTCATAAAAATCTATAGTTTCTTCATCTTTGGCATTAGTGGTTGATGTGTATATTTGAATCATCCTTGTATTAACTGGTCTTCCTTGTAACCGTGTGGATATTATCCTAACACTGACAGTGTTGTACTTCAGGGTAGATCTTGAATTGTTCTTTTTGATGATGGATGTGATACCATGGCTCTTTAATTTGTCATTGCCAGCATAGGAGACCATATGATTGTCTAATTGAAAATGGCCAATACCAGCCTACTTCAGCTTACTAATGGCTTTAAAAAAAAATTTTTTTTATGTGTTCCATTTCATTTTTGACAACTTACAATTTTCCTAGCTTCATACTTTGTACAATCCACATTCTAATCATTAATGGATGTTTAAAGTTGTTTCTTCTCATTTTGAGTCATGCCACATCAGCAAATGAACGTCCTGAAAGCTTTACTCCATCTACATCATTAAGATACACTCTACTTTGAGGAGGTAGCTCTTCCCCAGTCATATTTTGAGTGCTTCCAACCTGAGCAGCTCATCTTCTGCCACCATATCAGACCTTGTTCTGCTGCTGTTCCTTAGGCTTTCACTGGACAATTTTTTAGAAGTGGATCACCAGATCCTTCTTCCTAGTCTGTCTTATTCTGAATGCTCTGCTGCTAAATCCTGTCCATCAAGGGTCCTGCTGTTCCTTAAAATACCAGTGGTATAGCTTCCAGCATCACAGCAACACACAAGTATATAAACTGCCAGACAGGTGGTGGATATTAAAGTTGTTGTTATTCAGTGCAGTCAAGTTGGTTCCAACTCACAGGGATCCAGTATAAAACAGAATGAAACACTGCTTGGTCCTGCACCATCCTCACAATCATTGCTGTGTTTGAGCCCATTGTTGAAGCCACTATATCAGTCCATCTTGTTGAGGGTCTTCCTCTTTTTTACTGACCTTCTACATTACTAAGCATATTGTCCTTCTCCAGGGACTGGTCCCCTCATGATAACATGTCCAAAGTACGTGAGATGAAGTCTCACCATCCTCGTTTCCAAGGAGCCCTTTTACTATATTTCTTCCAAGACAAACTTGTTCGTTCTTCTGGAAATGCATGGTATATTCAATATTCTTCAACAAACACCATAATTCAAAGGTGTCAATTCTTCTGTCTTCCTTATTCTTGATCAGCTTTAGCATACATAAGAGAAAATTGAAAATATCATGGCTTGGGCCAGGTGCACCTTAGTCCTCAAAGTGACATATCTGCTTTTTAGCACTTTAAAGAGGTCTTTTTACAGCAGATTTGCCCAATGCAGTATGTCATTTGATTTCTTGACTGCTCCTTCATGGGTGTTGATTGTGGAGTCAAGTAAAATGAAATCCTTACAATGTCAATCTGTTCTGTATTTATCATGATGTTGCTAATTGGCCCAGATCTGAGACTTTTTTTCTTTATATTGAGGTGTAATCCACACTGAAGGCTATAGGGCTTGGTCTTCATCAGTAAGCGCTTCAAGTCCTCTTCACTTTCTGCAAGCTAGATTGTGTTATCTGCATAATGCAGGTTCTTAATGAGCCTCCCACCAATGCTGATGCCATGTTCTGTGTATTTGGTCAGCATACAGATTGAATAAGTATGGTGAAAGGATACAACCATGATGAACACCTTTCCTGACTTTAAACCATGCACTTTCCCCTTGCTGTGTTCAAACAACTCTCTCTTGGTCTATGTACAGTTTCTGCATGAGCACAATTAAGTGTTCTGAAATATCCATTCTTCGCAATGTTATGTGTAATTTGTTATGATCCACACAGTCTAATACCTTTGCATAATCAATGAAACACAGGTGAACATCTTTCTGGTATTCTATGCTTTCAGCCAGGATCCATCTGATGTCAGCAATGTTATTCCTCCTTCCATGTCCTTTTCTGAATCTGGCTTGAATTTCTGGCAATAAGCTGTCGATGTACGGCTGCAGTCACTTTTGAATGATTTTTCAGCAAAATTTTACTTGCGTGTGATATTAATGATATTGTTCTATAATTTCCACATTCTGTTGAATCACCTTCCCTTCAAATGGGCACAAATATGGATCTCTTTCAGTTGGTTGGCCAGGTAGCTGTCTTCCAAATTTCTTGGCATAGACAAGTGAGTGCCTCCAGTATTGCATCTGTTGAAACATTCCTATTGGTATTCTGTGAATTCCTGTAGCCTTATTTTTCATCAGTGCCTCCAGTGAAGCGTGGACTTCTTTCTTCAATACCATCTCTCCTAGATCATATAATACCCCCTGAAATTGTTGAACATCAACCAGTTGTTTTTGGTCCAGTGATTGTGTATATTCCTTCCATCTGCTTTTGATGCTTCCTGCGTCATTCAATATTTGGCCCACAGAACCCTTCAAAATTCCACCTTGAGACTTGAATTTTCTCTTGAGTTTGTTCAGCTGGAGAAATGCTGAGGGTGCTCTACCCTTTTGGTTTTCTAACTCAAGCCTTTGCATGTTCCATTATATTGTGCAAGCCACCACAATATAACAAACTGACAGACGCGTGGTGGGATATTGAAGTTACTACTGTAAACTTGGGAAAGGTTTAGTGGAACTCTAAAGAGGAGGCAAAATGCCTGTAACATGCTCAGTTCTGTTTGATTACAGACTTAGACACTGCTGAATACTAGGTGTAGAAACAGGATCAAAGAACCATACATAGAATCAGCCCTCAGAACCTCCATTTTAAGATAAATTTATTATATTATCACTTGTATTTATATAGGATAGATATCCTCATATAACAAAATATATATTCTTATCCTAAACATGGTGTCAGTCTTCCTGATGTTGTTGTTAGGATAGGGGCACCTTTGAACATAAGGAAAGAAGACTAATATAATTACAGAAGGTAGATGTGTTCATGTGTACAAGGCACTTGAAATGGATGTGAGCAGAAGTAGATGAGATGAATAAGATGGCATACCCCTGTGCTCTTAGGCTGATGTAATCATTCAACATAAATTATTCCTTCTCTGAGCCTTGCTCCTTAAGGGTTTATACTACCCTGGGAGCAGAATGACAGCAAAATAATTTGAGTAATGAGGAAG
This sequence comes from Loxodonta africana, assembly GCF_030014295.1. Taxonomy (NCBI): domain Eukaryota; kingdom Metazoa; phylum Chordata; class Mammalia; order Proboscidea; family Elephantidae; genus Loxodonta; species Loxodonta africana. The sequence goes on from NC_087344.1 coordinate 21,540,895, forward strand.
TTTGATTATTGAAATCCCACGGGCTTCAGAGACTACAAATAGACTGCCAGTGACCACCCACTCAACAGCTTTACCCAGGTCAGAAGGCAGGAGCAGCACACCCAAGCATTGTCCCCATCACTTTCCATAGGAGCCTGGTCCTTCTCTGTCTTCTGTGCTCTGTGAGTCCAGAGCTTCTGTTTTTATTATTCAACCTTCAGAGGAGAACTGAATGTCATATCTTAATGCTGGCAGTTGGGTAATCTGAAGTCCCCTAATGTATCTTTTGCAAATAGGGATAGGCCTTTGTCTTCCAGTCCATCTGGGGGCAGCTGAGAGGTGAGTACATGCAGAAGATGAGCAGAATGGAGATGCGTGTGAGATGCCTGCCTAATTGTCCATCATCTTCTTCACATGTTTCATTGCGCCTTTACACAAATACTTGAGCTCTCATTCTGCTAATCACCTCTTCTGAGTCTAATTTTCCAGGGACTTTTTCTGTCTTCAACTAAAATATACCTTCGCTCAATTTTGATAAATTTTCTAGAATTCTCAAAATTTTGCTTGTATCTCTCAGGCAGGGGCAGGGGTGTCTGGTCAGCTTCTCCTTACCTGGCTCTTGATACTGCCTTTTCAGGGGAGATCTTTGACCTAGTTATGATATAACCTGGCTATGAAGGCTCAAAGAGAGGAAGTGGAGAACCAGCCTGACCCCACAGGCTACATACCTGTATCTACCTGTGTCTCTTTATTAACCTATGAAGTACTTTAAGACAATAGCCCAGCATAATAGGACAAATACCCATGTATCAATGTGTTTAGAATTAATAAATATTGATATTGTGTCATAACAGTTCTATTCTTAAAGTAACAAAATAGTATACATAAGGATGATATATATACCCTTTTTATTCCACTCCATTTCCATCCTTTGGTCTCTTTTGCTTCCCAAGGGCAACCAATCTTATATTTGGTAGTTACCCAGATATTATTTAAAGTATTTTTTACTCATGTGTTTGTATGTGTGTACCCCAATAAAAATGTCTTTCAGTTGGAGAAGGGAAAAAGAAATTCTGGTGGAATAACAGAGTGAAATACCTTAAGTTAGTTTAAGTTAATGAACCAGACTGAAATGCATCAAGACTGATAAGGTTGAGTGTATTATTATTTTTTTTAATAATTTTTATTGTGCTTTAAGTGAAAGTTTACAAATCAAGTCAGTCTTTGACACAAAAACCCATATATACACACTCCCAAATACTCTTCCCCTAATGAGACAGCCTGCTCTCTCCCTCCACTCTCTCTTCTCCTGTCCTTTTCACCAGCTTCTAACCTCCTCCACCCTCTCATCTCCCCTCCAGGCAGGAGGTGCCAACATATTCTCAAGTGTCCACCAGATCCAAGAAGCTCACTCCTCACCAGCACCCCTCTCCAACCCATTGTCCAGTCCAATCCATGTCTGAAGAGTTGGCTTCGGGAATGGTTCCTGTCCTGGGCCAACAGAAGGTCTGGGGGCACGACCACCGGGGTCCTTCCAGTCTCAGTCAGACAATTAAGTCTGGTCTTATGAGAATTTGGGGTCTGCATCCCACTGCTCTCCCTCAGGGGTTATTTGTTGTGTTTCCTGTCAGGGCAGTCATTGGTTGTAGCCAGACACCATCTAGTTCTTCTGGTCTCAGGATGATGTAGTCGCTGGTTCATGTGGCCCTTTCTGTCTCTTGGGCTCTTAATTACCTTGTGTTCTTGGTGTTCTTCATTCTCCTTTGATCCAGGTGGGTTGAGACCAAATGATGCATCTTACATGGCTGCTTGCTAGTGTTTAAGACCCCAGATGCCACTCTTCAAAGTGGGATGCAGAATGCTTTCTTAATAGATTTTATTATGCCAATTGACTTAGATGTCCCGTGAAACCATGGTCCCCAGACCCCTGGCCCTGCTACGCTGGCCTTGGAAGCATTCAGTTTATTCAGGAAACTTCTTTGCTTTTGGTTTAGTCCAATTGTGCTGACCTCCCCTGTATTGTGTGCTGTCTTTCCCTTCACCTAAAGTAGTTCTTATTTACTATCTAGTTAGTGACTACTCCCTCCACCCTCTTGTAACCACGAAAGAATGTTTTCTTCTCAGTTTAAACTATTTCTCAAGTTCTTATACTAGTGGTCTTATGCAATATTTATCCTTTTGCAACTGACTAATTTCACTCAGCATAATGCCTTCTAGGTTCCTCCATGTTATGAAATGTTTCACAGATTCCTCACTGTTCCTTATCGATACGTAGTATTCCAGTGTGTGAATATGCCATAATTTATTTATCCATTCATCTGTTGATGGGCACCTTGGTTGCTTCCATGTTTTTGCCATTGTAAACAGTGCTGCAATAAACATGGTTGTGAATATATCTGTTCGTGTAAAGGCTCTTATTTCTCTAGGATATATTCCAAGGAGTGGGATTGCTGGATCGTATGGTAGTTCTATTTCTAGCTTTTTAAGGAAGCACCAAATCGATTTCCAAAGTGGTTGTATCATTTGACATTCCCACCAGCAGTGTGTAAGTGTTCCAGTCTCTCCAACATTTATTATTTTGTGTGTTTTGGATTAATGTCAGCCTTATTGGAGTGAGATGAAATCTCATTGTAGTTTTGAACTGTATTTCTCTAATGGTTAACGATCGTGAATATTTCCTCATGTATCTGTTAGCTACCCAAATGTCTCTTTAGTGAAGTGTCTATTAATATCTTTTGCCCATTTTTTAATTGGGTTATTTGTCCTTTTGCAGTTGAGTTTTTGCAGTATCATGTAGATTTTAGAGATCAGGCACTGATCAGAAATGTCATAGCTAAAAATTTTTTCCCAGTCTGTAGATAATCTCTTTACTCTTTTGGTGAAGTCTTTTATTTTCTCTTTCTTTTTTTTTCTTCTCTTTCTATACTTTTTTTTAAATAACTTTTATTAAGCTTCAAGTGAACGTTTACAAATCCAATCAGTCTGTCACATGTAAGTTTACATACATCTCACTCCCTACTCCCACTTGCTCTCCCCCTCTTGAGTCAGCCCTTTCAGTCTCTCCTTTCTTGACAATTTTGCCGGCTTCCCTCTCTCTCTATCCTCCCATCCCCCCTCCAGACAAGAGTTGCCAACACAATCTCAAGTGTCCACCTGATATCATTAGCTCACTCTTCATCAGCGTCTCTCTCCCACCCGCTAACCAGTCCCTTTCATTTCTGATGAGTTGTCTTCGGGGATGGTTCCTGTCCTGTGTCAACTGAAGGTCTGGGGAGCATGGCCGCCGGGATTCCTCCAGTCTCAGTCAGACCATTAAGTTTGGTCTTTTTATGAGAATTTGGAGTCTGTATCCCACTGATCTCCTGCTCCCTCAGGGGTCCTCTGCTGTGATCCCTGTCAGGGCAGTCATCGATTGTGGCTGGGCACCAACCAGTTCTTCTGGTCTCAGGATGATGTAGGTCTCTGGTTCATGTGGCCCTTTCTGTCTCTTGGGCTCTTAGTTGTCGTGTGGCCTTGGTGTTCTTCCTTTTCCTTTGCTCCAGGTGGGTTGAGACCAATTGCTGCATCTTAGATGGCCGCTTGTTAGCATTTAAGACCCCAGATGCCACATTTCTAAGTAGGATGCAGAATGATTTCATAATAGAATTATTTTGCCAATTGACTTAGAAGTCCCCGCAAACCATGTTCCCCAGACCCCCGCACTTGCTCCGCTGAGCTTTGAAGCATTCATTTTATCCCGGAAACTTCTTTGCTTTTGGTCCAGTCCAATTGAGCTGACCTTCCATGTATTGAGTGTTGTCTTTCCCTTCACCTAAAGCAGTTCTTATCTACTGATTAATCAATAAAAAACCCTCTCCCACCCTCCCTCTCTCCCCACCTCGTAACCACAAAAGTATGTGTTCTTCTCAGGTTTACTATTTCTCAAGATCTTCTAATAGTGGTCTTATACAATATTTGTCCTTTTGCCTCTGAGTAATTTCGCTCAGCATAATGCCTTCCAGGTTCCTCCATGTTATGAAATGTTTCAGAGATTCGTCACTGTTCTTTATCGATGCGTAGTATTCCGTTGTGTGGATATACCACAATTTATTTACCCATTCATCTGTAGATGGACACCTTGGTTGCTTCCAACTTTTTGCTATTGTAAACAGAGCTGCAATAAACATGGATGTGCATATATCTGTTTGTATGAAGGCTCTTGTATCTCTAGGGTATATTCCTAGGAGTGGGATTTCTGGGTTGTATGGTAGTTCTATTTCTAACTGTTTAAGATAACGCCAGATGGATTTCCAAAGTGGTTGTACCATTTTACATTCCCACCAGCAGTGTATGAGAGTTCCAATCTCTCCGCAGCCTCTCCAACATTTATTATTTTGTGTTTTTTGGATTAATGCCAGCCTTGCTGGTGTGAGATGGAATCTCATCGTAGTTTTAATTTGCATTTCTCTAATGGCTAATGATCGAGAGCATTTTCTCATGTATCTGTTGGCTGCCTGAATATCTTCTTTAGTGAAATGTGTGTTCATATCCTTTGCCCACTTCTTGATTGGGTTGTTTGTCTTTTTGTGGTTGAGTTTTGACAGAATCATGTAGATTTTAGAGATCAGGCGCTGGTCGGAGATGTCATAGCTGAAAATTCTTTCCCAGTCTGTAGGTGGTCTTTTTACTCTTTTGGTGAAGTCTTTAGATGAGCATAGGTGTTTGATTTTTAGGAGCTCCCAGTTATCGGGTTTCTCTTCATCATTTTTGGTAATGTTTTGTATTCTGTTTATACCTTGTATTAGGGCTCCTAGGGTTGTCCCAATTTTTTCTTCCATGATCTTTATCGTTTTAGTCTTTATGTTTAGGTCTTTGATCCACTTGGAGTTAGTTTTTGTGCATGGTGTGAGGTATGGGTCCTGTTTCATTTTTTTGCAAATGGATATCCAGTTATGCCAGCACCATTTGTTAAAAAGGCTATCTTTTCCCCAGTTAATTGACACTGGTCCTTTGTCAAAATTCAGCTGCTCATACGTGGATGGATTTATATCTGGGTTCTCAATTCTGTTCCATTGGTCTATGTGTCTGTTGTTGTACCAATACCAGGCTGTTTTGACTACTGTGGCTGTATAGTAGGTTCTGAAGTCAGGTAAGGTGAGGCCTCCCACTTTCTTCTTCTTTTTCAGTAATGCTTTGCTTATCCGGGGCTTCTTTCCCTTCCATATGAAATTGGTGATTTGTTTCTCTATCCCCTTAAAATATGACATTGGAATTTGCATCGGAAGTGTGTTAAATGTATAGATGGCTTTTGGTAGAATAGACATTTTTACTATGTTAAGTCTTCCTATCCATGAGCGGGGTATGTTTTTCCACTTAAGCACGTCCTTTTGAATTTCTTGTAGTAGAGCTTTGTAGTTTTCTTTGTATAGGTCTTTTACATCCTTGGTAAGATTTATTCCTAAGTATCTTATCTTCTTGGGGGCTACTGTGAATGGTATTGATTTGGTTATTTCCTCTTCGGTGTTCTTTTTGTTGATGTAGAGGAATCCAAGTGATTTTTGTATGTTTATTTTATAACCTGAGACTCTGCCAAACTCTTCTATTAGTTTCAGTAGTTTTCTGGAGGATTCCTTAGGGTTTTCTGTGTATATAATCATGTCATCTGCAAATAGTGATAACTTTACTTCTTCCTTGCCAATCCGGATACCTTTTATTTCTTTGTCTAGCCTAATTGCCCTGGCTAGGACTTCTAGCACGATGTTGAATAAGAGCGGTGATAAAGGGCATCCTTGTCTGGTTCCCGTTCTCAAGGGAAATGCTTTCAGGTTCTCTCCATTTAGAGTGATATTGGCTGTTGGCTTTGCATAGATGCCCTTTATTATGTTGAGGAATTTACCTTCAATTCCTATTTTGGTAAGAGTTTTTATCATGAATGGATGTTGGACTTTGTCAAATGCCTTTTCTGCATCAATTGATAAGATCATGTGGTTTTTGTCTTTTGTTTTATTTATGTGATGGATTACATTAATGGTTTTTCTGATATTAAACCAGCCTTGCATACCTGGTATAAATCCCACTTGATCAGGGTGAATTATTTTTTTGATGTGTTGTTGGATTCTATTGGCTAGAATTTTGTTGAGGATTTTTGCATCAATGTTCATGAGGGATATAGGTCTATAATTTTCTTTTTTTGTAATGTCTTTACCTGGTTTTAGTATGAGGGAGATGGTGGCTTCATAGAATGAGTTGGGTAGTATTCCATCATTTTCTATGCTTTGGAATACCTTTAGTAGTAGTGGTGTTAACTCTTCTCTGAAAGTTTGGTAGAACTCTGCAGTGAAGCCGTCCGGGCCAGGGCATTTTTTTGTTGGGAGTTTTTTGATTACCGTTTCAATCTCTTTTTTTGTTATGGGTCTATTTAGTTGTTCTACTTCTGAATGTGTTAGTTTAGGTAGGTAGTGTTTTTCCAGGAATTCATCCATGTCTTCTAGGTTTTCAAATTTGTTAGAGTACAATTTTTCATAATAATCTGAAATGATTCTTTTAATTTCATTTGGTTCTGTTGTGATGTGGTCCTTCTCATTTCTTATTCGGTTTATTTGTTTCCTTTCCTGTATTTCTTTAGTCAGCCTAGCCAATAGTTTATCAATTTTGTTAATTTTTTCAAAGAACCGGCTTTTGGCTTTGTTAATTCTTTCAATTGTTTTTCTGTTCTCTAATTCATTTAGTTCAGCTCTAATTTTTATTATTTGTTTTCTTCTGGAGCCTGATGGATTCTTTTGTTGCTCAGTTTCTATTTGTTCAAGTTGTAGGGACAGTTCTCTGATTTTGGCTCTTTCTTCTTTTTGTATGTGTGCATTTATTGATATAAATTGGCCTCTGAGCACTGCTTTTGCTGTGTCCCAGAGGTTTTGATAGGAAGTATTTTCATTCTCGTTGCTTTCTAAGAATTTCCTTATTCGCTCCTTGATGTCTTCTATAACCCAGTTTTTTTCAGGAGGGTATTGTTCATTTTCCAAGTATTTGATTTCTTTTCCCTAGATTTTCTGTTATTTATCTCTAGTTTTATTGCCTTGTGGTCTGAGAAGATGCTTTGTAATATTTCGATGTTTTGGACTCTGCACAGGTTTGTTTTATGACCTAATATGTGGTCTGTTCTAGAGAATGTTCTATGTGCACTAGAAAGAAAAGTATGTTTTGCAGCAGTTGGGTGGAGAGTTCTGTATAAGTCAATGAGGTCAAGTTGGTTAATTGTTGTAATTAGATCTTCCGTGTCTCTGTTGAGCTTCTTACTGGATGTCCTGTCCCTCTCCGAAAGTGGTGTGTTGAAGTCTCCTACTATAATTGTGGAGGTATCTATCTCGCTTTTCAATTCTGTTAAAATTTGATTTATGTATCTTGCAGCCCTGTCATTGGGTGCGTAAATATTTAATATGGTTATGTCTTCCTGATCAATTGTCCCTTTTATCATTATATAGTGTCCTTCTTTATCCTTTGTGGTGGATTTAAGTCTAAAGTCTATTTTGTCAGAAATTAATATTGCTACTCCTCTTCTTTTTTGCTTATTGTTTGCTTGATATACTTTTTTCCATCCTTTGAGTTTTAGTTTGTTTGTGTCTCTGAGTCTAAGGTGTGTCTCTTGTAGGCAGCATATAGATGGATCGTGTTTCTTTATCCAGTCTGTGACTCTCTGTCTCTTTATTGGTGCATTTAGTCCATTTACATTCAGGGTAATTATAGATAAATAAGTTTTTAGTGCTGTCATTTTGATGCCTTTTTATGTGTGTTGTTGACAATTTCATTTTTCCACATACTTTTTTGTGCTGAGGCGTTTTTCTTAGCAAATTGTGAGATCCTCATTTTCATAGTGCTTGACTTTATGTTAGTTGAGTCGTTACATTTTTCTTGGTTTTTATCTTGAGTTATAGAGTTGTTATACCTTTTTGTGGTTACCTTATTATTTACCCCTATTTTTCTAAGTAAAAACCTAACTTGTATTGTTCTATATCCCCTTGTATCACTCTCCATATGGCAGTTCAATGCCTCCTGTATTTAGTCCCTCTTTTTGATTATTGTGATCTTTTACCTATTGACTTCAATGATTCCCTGTTATGTGTATTTATTTATTTATTAATCTTAATTTGTTTGTTTTTGTTATTTCCCTATTTGAGTTGATATCAGGACGTTCTGTTTTGTGACCTTGTGTTGTGCTGATATCTGATATTATTGGTTCTCTGACCAAACAATATCCTTTAGTATTTCTTGTAGCTTTGGTTTGGTTTTTGCAAATTCTCTAAACTTGTGTTTGTCTGTAAATATCTTAATTTCGCCTTCATATTTCAGAGAGAGTTTTGCTGGATATATGATCCTTGGCTGGCAGTTTTTCTCCTTCAGTGTTCTGTATATGTCGTCCCATTCCCTTCTTGCCTGCATGGTTTCTGCTGAGTAGTCAGAACATATTCTTATTGATTCTCCCTTGAAGGAAACCTTTCTTTTCTCCCTGGCTGCTTTTAAAATTTTCTGTTTATCTTTGGTTTTGGTGAGTTTGATGATAATACGTCTTGGTGTTTTTCTTTTTGGATCAATCTTAAATGGGGTTCGATGAGCATCTTGGATAGATATCCTTTTGTCTTTCATGATGTCAGGGAAGTTTTGTGTCAGGAGTTCTTCAACTATTTTCTCTGTGTTTTCTGTCCCCCCTCCCTGTTCTGGGACTCCAATCACCCGCAGGTTATCCTTCTTGATAGAGTCCCACATGATTCTTAGGGTTTCTTCATTTTTTTTAATTCTTTTATCTGATTTTTTTTCAGCTATGTTGGTGTTGATTCCCTGGTCCTCCAGATGTCCCAGTCTGCATTCTAATTGCTCGAGTCTGCTCCTCTGACTTCCTAGTGCGTTGTCTAATTCTGTTATTTTATTGTTAATCTTTTGGATTTCTACATGCTGTCTCTCTATGGATTCTTGCAATTTATTAATTTTTCCAGTATGTTCTTGAATAATCTTTTTGAGTTCTTCAACAGTTTTATCAGTGTGTTCCTTGGCTTTTTCTGCAGTTATCCTAATTTCATTTGTGATATCATTAAGCATTCTGTAAATTAGTTTTTTATATTCTGTATCTGATAATTCCAAGATTGTATCTTCATTTGGGGAAGATTTTGATTCTTTTGTTTGGGGGTTGGAAAAGCTGTCATGGTCTGCTTCTTTAAGTGGTTTGATATGGATTGTTGTCTCCGAGCCATCACTGGGAAACTAGTTTTTCCAGAAAATCTGCTGCGTCCAGTCCAAATCCCTGCAGGACGGTTCCCCAGCTCGGACGCTGCTCTTTCTGCTCCCAGACCAGTCACTGCCTCCCGGGGACTTCTCCTGCTGGCTGCATCCCACGCCGCCCGTGGAACCGGCTGGTCCCCCTCCCGGGGTTAGTTCAGGGGGGTGGAGCAGCTCTCTGTGCTTGTGCCGTACCTGACTGGTACGCTGGCTCCAGGCTCTGGAAACAATCGCTGCTTCCCCGTATTAGTTCGTTCTCCGTCTCTAAATCTGTGTTTGTTGTTCAGGGTTCGTAGATTGTTATGTATGTGATCGATTCACTTGTTTTTCCGAGTCTTTGTTGTAAGAGGGATCAGAGGTAGCGTCTGCCTAGTCTTCCATCTTCAGTCTGAGCTTATTCTTATTGGCTCTCCCTTGTAGGTGCCTTTTTTTTTTATCCCTTGCTCCTCGTATAATTGTCTCTTTGTCTTTGGTTTTGGCAAGCTTGATTATAATATGTCTTGGTGACTTTCTTTTAAGATCTACCTTATCTGGAGTTCGATGAGCATCTTGGATAGATATCTTCTCATCTTTCACAAAATCAGGGAAGTTTTCTGCCAACAAATCTTCCACAGTTTTCTCTGTATTTTCTGTTATCCCTTCCTGTTCTGGTACTCCAATCACTCGTAGAGTATTTCTCTTGATAGAGTCCCACATGATTCTTAAGGTTTCTTCATTTTTTTTAATTCTTTTATCTCATTTTTCTTCAAATATATTAGTGCCAAGTGATTTATCTTCGAGTTCAGAAATTCTAGCTTCTACTTGCTCAATTCTGCTCCTCTGACTTTCTGTTGAGTTATCTAATTCTATAATTTTATCATTAATCTTCTGAATTTCTGATTGCTGCCTGACTATGGATCTTTCCAGCTTACTAAACTTTTCATTGTGTTCTTGAATAATCTTTCTGATTTCTTCAGTTGCTTTATCTGTGTGCTCCATGGCTTGTTCTGTGTATTGCCTTATTTCCTTCCTGACGTCTTGAAGGGTTCTGTATGTTAAACTTTTGTATTCTGCATCTGGTAATTCCAGGAATGCACTTTCATCTAAAAGATCCCTGCATTCTTTGTTTTGAGAGCATGTTGAGGTGATCATGGCCTGTTTCTTTATGTGACTTGATATTGACTGTTGTCTCTGAGCCATCTATCAGTTATTGTATTAGTTTATGCTTGCTTACTGTGTCTTAGCTGCTTGCTTTGTTTTGTTTTGGTATACCCCTATGGGTTGCTTGAGTGAGCTGGATGGATTATTTTCACCTTTGGAGCTTTGGTGTCCTGTCCCCAGCTGGCTAGAGCTGTTATTAGGTATATCAGTGTAGGAGTCTATTCAGTTTTCTTGTATGAACTCACCTCAGGTTTCTAGGTAGCTGATATCAAGTGTGTGGTACAGGCTCTGTCCTACAGTCTTAGAGGGGCAGGGGTGATTGATGTGTATACCCGTATCTGATTGCAGCAGGGGGTCACGCTCTGAACAAGGCAGAGGGCTGAGAACTGACCCCCAAGTGTCTCTGAGGAAAACGCATCTCTGTTCCCTAAAGCGTGCTGATGTGGGCTCTGCAGAGGGACCATGGGCACCCAAAGTTTTTGCTGTAAGGACTGGGAGGTACCAGTTATCCCTGGACCCCCCGTGTTGCAGGTGGCTAGGCGACCCAAGTGGAGCCACCAGTCCTTAGGTCCCTGTTCTGGGTAGGTGAGGACCTTGTTTAATAGGCAAAGCAATGTCAAATGTCAAACACCCACCTCTCCACCGCACAACTGAAATGGTTGGAGTTTGCCAACAAGGGCCTATTCCCCTGAAATAGGCCCACACAGGTCTTTGCAGAAGGGAAAGGTGCTCAAGGTCCACGGAGGGTTTATGCCTGGACAGAATCCACTTCTGTCCTGAGCTCCCCCAGTTAATGGAGCTAGCAAATTATCTTTTCCTCCCAGTTGTAATTTTTTTCCTTTCCCAAGGCCGGGAGGACAGCTCCAGGTGCTCACCAGGGTCTATCTCAGGCCTAGGGATTCAGCCGCTGAAGCTGGGTTGGGGGTTGGGGGTGTGGTCAAATATATGCAAGTATTTAGCTTTTGCCGAGAGTGCCCTTCTGCTCAGGTTCCAGAGGTGTCAGTGGGCTGTGTGGCTGCTGCCTCTCCCTGAGGAAACTGCTGCCGAAAGCTAGTGCCAGCCCGCCGCTGCTGCCGGTGCCGCCGCCGCTCCTGGAATGGTGCCTGAGGGCTCCCTGCGATTCAGATCCGGTAACTCCTCTCTGCTTCTGAACAGTCTCTTCCTTCCTCTGCCCCTCAGTTGGTTGTCTAAGCTTGTCTTTGATGCTCAGGGCTCTCAGCTTGTCACAAATATACTCATTCACTTGTTTTTTTGGGTCTTTGTTGTAAAGAGGCATCGACAGAAGCATCTGTCTATTCCGCCATCTTGGCTTCACCTCTGAGTGTATTATTTTAAGAGACCAATTGCAAAATGACATTCACAGTATATAAAGTATTAAAATGTAAAACAATAGCATTGTTTATTCAGAGAATCAGACTGAAAGTAGTGAAAATACCAGAGAATAATGTATACCAAGTTCTGTGTTGTGGTTCCTCTTATGGAGAGAAAAAGACAGGTTGTGAAAAACTAAAGGTGGAAGCATTCAAATAAATATTTTTTTTGTTTTAAAAATACAGAATACACCTCGATTTTAAAAATAATTAAATGTGTAAAATAAAATATTGAAGCTGAGGAGTAAAGGGAAATAATCATAATTTTAAAAAGTACCTAATGCAATTATGGTAATGTATTTTAATTTGATGGTGCTGAGTGTTGGATAATTACACCTTTACTGTTTTTCTCTGTACTTTTCAGTATGCTTGAAATATTTCATAATAAAAAATGAAAATTTATGTCTGTATAATTTTAAAACTTATTTCAATTTTCCCATACTATAGATGTCTTGTTAGAGAAATTACTTGTGTCTTTTAAGTTTTCATTATTTCTGTTGGTCTGTCTAGATCTAATTTATTTATTTTTATTGCTAGATATTTCATCACATGTCCATGTCAAATGAACACTGATAAGCCATTAACCCCTTGACATGGAGGCAGTTCCAACTCACAGACACCCTGTAGGACAGAGTAGAACTGCCCCATAGGATTTCCAAGGTTGAAATCTTTACAGAAGCAGACTGCCACATCTTCCTTCCATTGAGTGCCTGGTGACTTCAAACCACCAACCTTTCAGTTAGCAGCCAAGTGCTTATCGACTGCATCACCAGGCTCCTTTTATATTGATAGTAATGATTTTCATTCGGCTTGTTCTCTCCTCTTTCTCTAGATGAGCAAGATTCCCAATAAAGTTTTGCCACATTCTTTCTTCCCTAAAATTTTCAGATATCATACTAGGAATGTTCTATCTTTCTTTGATCCACCTTCATCTGGCCCCACCTGTTACTCTTCCTTTCTATTATGAGCAACACCATGTTGTGCCCATGAAAAATATATCACAATAGAAAATATTGAGAGGATGTGATATGTTGAACACTGCTTGATGATTTTCTATTCATTTCCAATCTTTGCAAGATCCTATAAGGTTTTATGATGGTTTCCATCATACAAAGGAGATATTTGAGGCTTCTTGAGCAGTTATAAAAGTTTCCTTATTCACAAAGCAAGTGCTAAAGCTGGCAATAAACCCAGGTGTCTGATTCCAAATCTTCCAGCAAATGATTGATTGTTAGAGTTGCTTGTTGTCATAATCCTATGTTTAGGGCCCCAGATTTTCTTGTCGGGGAAGCAGTGTTTGTCCAGGGGTATTTACTCTGAACATAAGGATTCTAATGAGCTCTTCATTCTTGAGACTCCTTTAGAGACTTTTTCTAAATCATTGGTTCATGAGAATAATGAGTAAAAACGTAAATGTTCCCAGGACTTAGGCAATCAACTCTTGCCTGTTTCTGAGGATCCAGTGACCATATTCTCAGGACCTCACCTTAACATAGAAAATGGGAGTGTCCTGGACTTGATCCTGGTACACAACTTTGAGATTCCTATAGGAACCAGTTCCCAAGGCTGTTTGACCCAGGCTTTGATGAGCTTAACCAGAAATAAAAAGGAGGATGTGAAATTTCATGATTTATTTATTTATTTTTGTTTCTTTCTCTCCCTTTATCTGCTAGTTATACAATGGAAACATTGAGTCAAACCATAAAAGGAATAGGGAACTGGATCAAGCTACTGAGTGTCAAGGGGTTGATTATTCCTATACTCTGCCAAGTTAAGGGAGAAAGGAAGGGAGGGACAGATGTCAATGGGATATCTTGGAAGTGAGTAAAGAAAATGGAAAATAAATATAGAAATAATAATCTGTTAATGGAAATTAATTATGACTCCTATTAGTTTAATGGAAACCCTGGTGGTGTAGTAGTTAAGAGCTATAGCTGCTAACCAAAAGGTCAGCAGTTCAAATCCACCAGGTGCTCCTTGGAACTCGTATGGGGCAGTTCTACTCTGTCCTACAGGGTTGCTATGAGTCAAGATCGACTCGACGGCAGTGGGTTATTAGTTTAACATTTGAAATTGTATGTTTTTTTTTCTATTGTTTTCATGTACAAATGTGAGTGGCAATTAAACAGAAAAATGTGTATGTGTTTACTTCCTACTTTTCTGTGTGTCATATATACAAGATAAGGAATGCCTAAAATTAAGGTCTTACTGTTTTGTCCAATTGTCATGATCATCTGAATATAACAAGGACTTCACACCTTAACTGGTAAGTACTTCCCATGTTTACCAGCTGCCAGGCTAGTTACTGGGCCATTTGTATTGATTCAATGTTTAAGTCTCACAACCATAAAAGCGTTTGAGTTATCTAGGTGTACTTTGCTCAAGTTCCTTTTTCCCTCTTAAGACTGACTTGGCAAGCTTCTACTTGCCCTCTTCCTAGAGCTGTAGAGACGTGCCTGATAAGCACCTTGGAAGCTTGTGCTATTAGATTGTGTCTTTCTTGTCCTAAAATTCCACTTAGGATACACTAACAAATTGTTACTCTTTTTTTCAGTGGTTTAAAGACAGTACATTTCATTCTTTCTCCAATTTCTCTGTTTTAGGGGAAAAAATGTGCTACATATAATTTTAGGGAGTAATGTATTAATCTTCAAGTACTGAGAGAAAAGAGAATCTTATCAACAAGTAACCATAACAGCTTGAGGTTTCAGGGAACCTATTCTAATATTGACCTCAAGTCCTGAATGTGGGTCCTGCTTTGATGTTATTATCTGCTATATACCACTTGTGTGGTCAGAGAGTAGATGACCTTGAAGTTCAGGGAAAGCAGTTCGTTCATTTTCAGGTAGAAGTTTTCAAGAGTCAAGTGATGGAACCTGTTGACCCTTCTGATGCCTGAGCCCGTGCTCCTCAGAGGTCATATCACATGGCGGTAAGAGGTCCAGTTTGATCTGTCAATCTGGGTTCAAATTCTTCCAGCAATTCTTACAAGAAGACCATGTATCGTGTATGTATAACTTAACCTCATGTTACCTACATGAGATCATGGGTAAAATGAGGGATGAAAGAAGCATCTGAGTCACGGATCTGTAGGGAGAATAAAATTAATTCATATAAATGCCAGGAATTCTGTATGACAATACACAAAGCTCTCTGTTAGTGGCCTGGCTGTAGAAGTTTATAATAGTTATCATATTTGTTACTATGTTATCTGCTAATCAAACAAAAGCCAAATCAGTTGCTGTCAAGTCACTTCCAACTCTGGCAGCTCCACATGAGTCAGAGTAGAGCTTTGCTCTATAGGGTTTTCAATGGCTGGTTTTTCAGAAGTAGGTCATCAGGCCTTTCTCCTAAGGTACCTCTGGATACACTTGAACCTTCAACGTTTTCCTTGGCAGCTTAACTTTTTGCGCCAGCCAAGGTCTCTTGTTAATACTACTATTATTTAAAACAATTAGGCAACAGTTTGTGATAAGAATCCAATGAATGGAATATTGAAATGGAAGTGAATAATTAAAAGGACAAATTGTGAAGACCCACTGAAAATGGGCTGAGTCATGGATTTGAGCTCCCACTCCACTTTGTAGCGCACTGATGAGCCAGGTCATTACCTCCTCAGGAAGTGCACCAGGCCTGCTCCAATACTGTATCCTAGAATATTGGTCCTCAGTGTGTGGTTCCCAGTTGAACAGCAGCCATGTTCGGAAATCTGTTAGAAAGGAACATTTTGGAGCCCTGATGCCCAACCTCCTGAATCCAGTGCTCTGAGGGTAGTGCCCAGCAATCTGCATTTTAGCAGGACCTCCGGCTGACTCTGATGCAAGGAAGTTGGAGAACCACTGCTCTAAAACACATATCTAATATCATATGGTTTTGATTTTTCTGCTAATTTACAACGTTCGGAAAATTCTTCAGAAAAAAATCATGTATCATTTCAAATTGTATTCATGTTAGTTGACAAATGTGAAAAAAGAGTAGGGACTTAAAATTTGCAAAGATGTGGTAGTGGAGGTCAGAGAAGGACAGAGAGAAATGAGAGTGTAGGAGCCAAGAGAACAGAGAAGGAGGGAGAGAGAAAAGGATAGAGGAGAAAGAGGAGGAAGCGAGAGAGAGAGACAGAGAACCACAGGAAAGATTTATAGTATTCATTTCATTTCACAACATAGATTAGAGTGTTTCTCTAAAATACGGGATCTTTGAACTCTGCTGTGTATCCCATCTCTGTTCTTTCCATCAGAATCATCAACTACATGGAATCAGAAAACCAAACAGGAGTAGCAGAATTCCTCCTCCTAGGCCTCTCAGAGAATCCAGAACTGCAGCTTCTTCTCCTTGAAATGTTCCTGACCATGTACCTGGTCACTGTGCTTGGGAACCTGCTCATCATCTTGGCTGTCAACTCAGACTCCCACCTCCACACCCCCATGTACTTCTTCCTCTCCAACCTGTCCTTCAGTGACATCTGTTTCAGCACCACCACAGTCCCCAAGATGCTGGTGAACATTCAGAAACAGAGCAAATCCATCAGTTACACAGGTTGCCTCACCCAGATCTGCTTTGTCCTTGTTTTTGCTTGTTTGGAAAATTGTCTCCTTGCAGCAATGGCCTATGACCGCTATGTGGCCATTTGTCACCCACTGAGGTACACAGTCATCATGAACCCCCGCCTCTGTAGCCAGCTGATTTTACTGTCCTTGTTTATTAGCATCATGAATGCCCTGCTCCACAGTCTGATGGTGCTGCATCTGTCCTTCTGCACAGACCTAGAAATCCCCCAGTTTTTCTGTGAACTTCCCCAGGTCCTCAAGCTTGCCTGTTCTGACACACTCTTCAATAACATCTTGCTACATTTTATAACTAGCATTTTGGGTTGTGGAACCTTCTTGGGGATTATTTTCTCATACGTGCAAATTGTCTCTTACCTCCTGAAAATGCCGTCAACAGGTGGAATGTATAAAGCTTTTTCTACCTGTGGGTCTCACCTCTCTGTTGTTTTCTTGTTCTACGGGACAGGTTTTGGGGTGTATCTTAGCTCTGCAGCTACTGTCTCCTCTAGGAAGAGTGCGGTTTCATCAGTGATGCACACCGTGGTCACACCCATGCTGAACCCCTTCATCTACAGCCTGAGGAACAAGGACATGGTGGGCGCTTTGAGGAAACTCATCTCTAAAATATCTTCTTTCCATTAATATGTCACCTGCTTCGGTGTTAAGCTGTTTGTCTTAGTTATCTAGTGTTGCTATAACAGAAATACCACAAGTGAATGGCTTTAACGAACAGAAGTTTATTCTCTCAGAGTCTAATCGGCTGGAAGTCTGAATCCAGGGCATCGACTCCAGGGGAAAGTGTTCTCTCTCTGTCAGCTCTGAAAGAAGGTCCTTGTCATCAATCTTCCCCTGGTTGAGGAGCTTCTCTGCAGGGGGACCCTGGGTCCAAAGCACGCTCTATGCTCCTGGTACTACATTCTTGGTGGTGGGATGTCTTTCAGTTTCTCTGCTTGCTTCTCTGTTTTATAACTCAAAAGAGATTGGCTTAAAATACAATCTAATCTTATAGATTGAGTCCCACCTCATTAACATAACTGCCACTAATTCCATCTCATCAGCACCATAAAGATAGTATTTATATCACAAAGGAAAATCACATCAGATAACAAAATGGTCAACAATCTATCACACAATACAGGGAATAATGGCTTAGCCAAATTGATGCACATATTTTTTGGGGACACAATTCAATCCATGACACTATTGAAATATGCCAAAGGGAAATAAACAATAGTGATTAAGAAAACCTGAATAAGCTCTTTGAATAGCAGAAGTCCGGAGATCTTAATGGTTAAGGGTGATAATGTGACCACTTGGGTTTGAATTCTGCCTCTCCTATGTATTAGCTGTGTGGACACTGAATATTTATTTCACCTTTAAAAGCTTAGTTTAAAGGTCCTTAAGTAGCACAAATAGTTTGCTAACCTACAGGTTGATCGTTCAAATCCACCCAGAGGTACCATGGAAGAAAAGGTCTGGCAATCTGTTTTTGTAACGATTAAAGCTGAGAAAACTCTATGGTGTGGTTCTACTCTATAACACATGGAGTCACCATGAGTCTGAGTCAACTTGATAGCAACTAGTAACAACAATAAGTTCAGTTTACTCATCTATAAATTTGGCATATTTGTATTCCTTCATACTTTTTTTTCATATAGATTTGAAAGACTTTAACTCTGTGAATGAGGATGCCTTCAGCTACACTACAGGAAAAGTCTCAACTCACATAGGATCAAACAACACAAAGATTTCAGAGGCAGCGTAGGTCCAGAACCTATAGAACCACAGGGCTGCATTTCACAGCTCCATGCAAAGGCTTCTTCCTAAAGCTGTTCCCGTGATGGTCACCAATGGCTGCAGTGGCACAGGGATCATTTCAGATACAATAGCCAGAGACAGAAAACTAACTGCTTCTTAATGAGTCTCTGTAATCAAGAAATAATCTTTCCAAGGAGTCATCCAGAACAGATCCTATATCATCAGCCTGAGCTGGGGCATATGCCCCTTCTAAAACTGATTACTGGCAAGAGGAATTTCATTACCTTGGAAGGATTAGATGAATTCTCTGATTAGAAAAGTCTGGTGTGGGATCAAGTGCTATAATGATTACAAGTCTTTCGTACAATGCCATTCCTCTTCATTTTGTCATTCCCGGCATAGTGGACCATGTGATTTTCTGATTCAAAACGGCCAATACCAATCCATTTCAGCTCACTAGTGCCTAGGATATCATCTTTATACATTCTATTTCATTTGTGAAAGCTTCCAATTTTCCTAGATTATTCATACTTCATGTATTTCACATTCCAATTATTAATGGATTTTTGCAGCTGTTTTTTCTCATTTAGAGTCTTGCCACATCAGCAAATGAAAGTCCCAAAAGCTTGATTCCATCCACATCCTTAAGGTCGGCTCTAAGGAAGCAGGTCTTCCCAGCCATATTTTGAGTGCCTTTTTTTTTTTTTTCAACCTAAGGGGCTCATCTTTTGGCATTGTATCAGAAAACATTTTCCTGCTATTCGTAAGGAGTTCACCATGCTTTTCTTCCTAGTATGTCTTCGTCTGAAAGCTGTATTGAAATCTGCCCACCATCGGTTACCCTGCTGGTATTTGAAATACCAATGGCATAGCTTCCAGCATCAGAGCAACATGCAAGCCACCACAGTGGGCCAAACTGACAGACGAGTGGTGTACAATGCGGATCTTGCCCGAAAGCACAGAATACCAGAAAGATGTTTACCTCTGTTTTATTGACTATACAAAGTCATTCAACTGTGTGGATTATAACAAGTTATGGATAACATTGCAATGAATGGGAATTCCAAAACACTTAATTGTGCTCCTGAGGAAACTGTACATAGAACAAGTGGCAGTGGTTCAAATAGAACAAGGGAATACTGCATGGTTTAAAATCAGGAAATGTGTGTGTCGGGGTTGTATCCTTTCACCATACCTATTCGATCTGCATGCTGAGCAAATAATCTGAGAAACTGGACTATAGGAAGAAGAACACAGCATCAGAATTGAAGGAAGACTAATTAACAACCTGTGATATGCAGATGACACAACCTTGCTTGCTGAAAGTGAAGAGGACTTGAAGCACTTACTCATGAAGATCAAAGACTATAGCCTTCAGTATGGATTGCAGCTCAACATAAAGAAAACAAAAATCCTAAAAACTAGACCAGTAATCACCATCTTAATAAATGGAGAAAAGATTGATGTTGTCATGATTTTATTTTACTTGGATCCTCAATCAGTGCCCAAGGAAGCAGCAGTCAAGAAATGAAACAATGTGTTACACTGGGCAAATATGCTGCAAAGTACCTCTTTAAGGTGTTGAAAAGCAAAGATTTGATTTGAGGATTAAAGTGGGTTTGACCCAAACCGTGGTATTTTCAATTGCCTCATATGCATGCAAAAGCTGGACAATGAATAAAATAGACCAAAGAAGAATGGATGCCTTTGAATTATGGTGTTGGTGAAGAGTATCAAATATACCATGGACTTATATCTTGGAAGAAGTACAGCCAGAATGGTCCTTAGAAGTCAGAATGGCAAGAGTTTTGTCTTCGATATGTTTTCAGGAGGGACCAGTCCCTGGGGAAGGATATAATGCTTGATAAAGTGTCAGTGAAAAAGAGAAAGGCCCTCAGTTAGATGAACTGACACAGCGACTGCAACAATGGGCTCAAGTATAACAACGATGGTGAGGATGACAAGGTATCCAGCAGTGTTTCATTCTTTTGTACAGAGGGTGGCTATGAGTTGGAACCGAGTTGACAGCACCTAACAAAATAAAAGTATAATGCCTGACACCTAATAAGTATACAATATACTCAATATGTGTGAGCCAGCACAATGTGTTTTCAAGAGTAGTGCTCTCTCCTTTTTTGATTCCTTTTGCTTTCACACATTTTTAGCACTTGCTTCAGCTTTTAGCCTATTATTAACTCAAATATTTATCAGCAGTGGATACTTATGATGTAGGCAAGGCCACATTTGGAAACTCTTCAGTGGATGCTTATTTGTCCTGCTGTCTTCTTTTTGTTATATTGAAAGAACAACTTTGAATTTTGATGGTCAAGTGACTCATTTTAATAGCTTATTTTTAAATTGGTTGGATTGATCAGTGTTTCCCCTTTTGGGTTGTGCATGTTATATCTCTTTTAAGTGGTGATTAACTCCTCCAATCTCATAAAAATATTTTCTTATACTGTCTGGTAAACATATTAACCATTTTTTCTTTTACATTTAAAAGACTTTGGAATGATCTTTGAATATGGTATGATGGAGAATCCAATTTCATTTTCTTTCCATATGGATAAACAATGATTTCAGCACTATTGCCTGAATGATACTGTTATGGATTGACCTGTGTCCTCCCAAAACAAGTATGGACTTGGTAAGGTCATAATTTCCAGTATTGTGTGATTATCTACCATTTTGTCACCTGAAATGATTCCCCTATGTGTTGTAAATCCTGTCTCTATGACATTGATGAAACAGGATTAGTGGTAGTTATTGTAAACTGAAACTGTAAGATTAATATACAATTTAAGCCAATCTTTTTTTGAGATATAAAAGAGTGAAGTGAGCAAAAAACACATAGGGACCTCCCTCATAACACCAAGAAAGCAGTGCCAGGAGCAGAACCCGTCCTTTGCAATCAGGCCTTTGCCCCAACACTTCGTGGAGAGTGATCTGCATGGAGAACCTCCTAACCCTGGAGAAGATTGATGACAAGCACCTTTCTCCAGAGTTGACAGAGAGGGAAGGACTTCCCCTGGAGCTGGCACTCTGAATTTGGCCTTCTACTCTAGTAGATTGTAAGAGAATAAACTTGTTTGTTGAGGCCATCCACTTGTGGTATTTCTGTTATAGCAGCGCTAGATGACTGAGACAGATAACATCCTTTCCCTGCAATGCCACATTGCCCCCTCTGTACTCAATAAGTCTTCATATAGACGGATATTCTATTAGTTCTATTTTTCTATCCTATACTGGAACTATACCATTTTAGTTATTTTAGCTCCATGATACATTTTGATAGTTGGTAGCCAAATACTCCACATTGTTCTTACTTGCCATCAAGGTAAATATTGTTTCTCCACTGTTCTTCCATATAATTTTTAAACCCTGAGATTTTTCTTTCTTGTGCTAACGTGGTCTGGTTTGGGCACAAAAGCAAAGGTTGTGCTGGCCTTATAAAATGAGATAAAGATTATCCCTTCCCTTATATTTTCTGAATTCCTTTCTTTAATCTTTACATTATCTCCCTTGAGTGCTTGGAAGAACTTGCCTATAAAACTATGTACCTCAGGCTGTTTCCTGACAAATTATGTTATTGAGTACTTTAATTTATTTGAGTTTCCAAGATTATTCGCTTTCTATTTCTTCTTGAGAGAAGTGTGGTAACTTGGATTTAACTAAGACCAACACTTCCATTTGTGCATAGCATTCAAGCTCTCCTGTGTACGTTAGGTTATAACTCTGGTAATTCCCCCAACTCCCCCTTGCAACATCAGTTTTCTCCCTTTTACTTGTTCATTTTCAATAGCATCCAATATATTTGAATTCCTCAAATCTTGAAAAAAAAAGAATAAAAACCCTCTCTGGACCCCTCATTTTGCTCTAGCAGTAGCCTCATTTTTCTGCTCCCTTTATAGCAAAACTCCTCAAAAGAGCTGTCTTCATTCACTCTCTCCAGCTCTTCCATTTTCTCCTGAGGTTAATGCAATCAGGCCTTTGCCCCAACACTTCCTGAAGAGTGCTTTTGAAGAGCCACCTATGCTCCTTACCTTGTTAAGTCCAGTCCAGTCCAGGACAGTTAATGTTCGGTCCTTCTCTTACTTGACTTGTAAGCCACATTGACTCAGTTTATTACTCATTGAAACACTTTCTTCACTTGGATTTCAGCACCACACATTATTTTGGTTTTATTCCTATCTCACTAGCTACTATTTCTCTGTCTCCTTTAAAGTGCCTTCTCATCTTTCCAATACCCAAGCACTGGAGGGTCTTTTGTCTTAATCCTCAGACCTCTACTTCTTCAGCTACATTCACTCATTTGCAATAGCACCCAGACTCATCATCAATTTAAAAGTCATCTGATCACAAATGAGTCCTAAATTTGTATTTAGAAAGGCACTAACCCCTGAATCCCAGGCTTGTATATCCAACTCTCCACTGGCTATGCCTTGCCCACAGTCTTACCTATCACCGAAAAAAAAAAAATTTCCCTCAAGTTGATTCCAACTCATATAGCAACCCCATGAGTGTCAAGCAGGACTGAGCTCCACAGGGTTTTCAATAGCTGTGATCTTTTGGAAGTAGATAAACAGGCCGTTCTTCTGAGGTTCCTCTGGCTTCGCAGTTTGAACCACCGATCTTTTTGGTAGTAGCTCAGCATGTAACCTTTTGCACCACACAGGGGCCTTACCTATCATAGTGGATGGCAACTCTATTCTTTCAAGTGTTAGGTAGTTTTCTGTCATTGAGCATCACCTTTGATCCTTCTCTTCTTTCACCCTGTGGCCAATCTTTCAGATAACCGTGTTATCTACACCATTAAAATACATCCAGAATTCAGGCAAATCTCACCACCTTCATGGTTATCACCATGGTCCAAGCCACCAACATTTTAGGACTGTTACAAAAGCACTTTCTGTGGTCTCACTGCATTTGCCCTTGCCATCATGAGGCTGTTTGCAATCTACCTGCACTACCTCTTTGATTTTATGTTTCTATTTTCCCCATCACTCATTCTGTTATACTTCTGCTGGCCTCCATATGTTGATTATTGATTTTGTTGGCTCTCTGTTTCAGAAGTATTTCTCTTCCTGGCTATTTAAATCATAGCTTACAGATTGTTTCTGAATGGGAAGGTTTTTTTTTTTTTTTTTTTTTTGCTTTCTCTTTCCATCTATGTACTCACTCTCTCTTGTCTAAGATGATCCCACTATGCCTTGTTATATTTCACCTATTATTTCATGTGTTTGAAGTGAATAGTGTTAAGATGGCAAAGGGTGATATTACAATGCCATCTTTGGTTTTCAAATGATGTATGGAGAAGGCCATAGGTTAACAAAGTTCATATGGAAACAGCTAGCATGTGGTATAATAAATTGGCAAACACATGAAAATATTGAATTCACTAAAAGATGAAAGATTTTTAATTGAATATTAACTTAGAGCACCATCTTCACCTATTAAATAATGGCTGTCATTTACCTAAATTTACTGAGAGTATAGATAAACCTGCAGACTAGTGCCTAGTCATTGAAACTGTGATTTCTCCCAACTCTGTTAAAAATGAAGAATCATATTTTTGACCCATAGTCCTTTATCATAAAGAACAATACATGTTGAAACTATTTGGACAAAATTGGAAAAAGTGTATATGGGATGCAAAAGAGGGTGTAACGGGTCTGACTACACTGATCGCAGCCAGAATCGACCACAAAGAATAGATTAAAATCTGCCGTATGAAATATTTAGAATGAAGATTAAGGTTCAGGAAACATTCAATGACTCTTAGAAAGATAAACTCTCAAGTATTTGCATTTTACTTATTTTAGCTATTATAAATATATTATTTATGTCCACATATGTAAACTATATTTTGACACTTTAAATTGGAATCAGACTTGCTGATATAACTGATGAGATAGAGATGCTTTCAGTTGTACATAAAAAAAGAAAACTGGTGTGCAAGGTATGTGAACTGGGGGTGAGCTAAAACAGATGGAAAGAAATGACAGACACCTGGCCTCTAAGGGTAAGTAAATCAGCCATTCTGAATTTCCTTCTACTATTGCCTTGGTCTTTCAGGATTTGCACAGCCCCAGGATCAGAATGGCAATAAAAGCCTTTGGTTAATGAGGAGCTTTGGATATTGAGACCCCAGGGATGCAGAGTCTGCAAATACTCTGCCTGTGACCCCCTCACTCAGCAGCCCTTCTCCAGTCAGGAAGCAGCACACCTGAGACTGTGCCCACAGATCATCCTCTAGCCCAAGAGCCCAGTGCCTCCCTCAGTCCCTTTACATTTCCTGAGGACAGATCTTTTGTCTATATCATCCAACATCCAGGGAAAATATCCAGCTTCATTTTCCAGTGATGCCAGCCAGGTAACCTAGTCCCTTGGTTAGTGTTTGGGAATCAGGACAGGTGTTCCTCTACAGCTACATCCAGAGGAAGCTGTGAAGAGAATACATGCATGAAACGATTAGAACCAGGTAACTCGTGGACTCCTGCCTGTCTCCCATCTTCCTGAAATCAAGCAGCTCTTAATCAACTACGTAGACTCTTACTCTGTCTCTAGAATGTCAAGGATCGTTTTCCTCTGGAGCAGAAATCTCCCCCTTCTCAAACACGATGACTGTTACAAAATTCTTTGACATTTACTTGTATTCTTGTGCTGGTGGTGAGGAGGAGAGTTGGTGAGCTTCATTTTATCTTCCTGTTTCTGGTTCCTGATACACCATCTTAAGGAGAGCTTGGGTATTATCCCTGGTGCCAGCCTCTGAGGGCTCTGGGGAAGGAAGTGGAGAACCAGGCAGACTTAGCAGGCTGCCTCACTAGGTTATCTGTTTCTCTTTATAAAATTACCAAATATTTAAAATTAGAACATTACAGACAGTGTAAAAAAAAAAAATTACCACCTCTTACACCTTTCCAGAATTAACATTGACATTTTATTGTAGCAGCTAAGGATATTTTTTTCTAAGCGGCAAAATAATTTGTATACAAAAAACATTCTTTTTTTAATCCTCTCTGTTGCTGTCTTTCCTTCCCAGAAGCAGCAGCATCTTGCATGTGATGGTATCCCCATGCATGGTTTTATATTCTATATGTATATATCTGTGTGTGTGTGTGTGTGTGTATATATAAATTGAAGGCAGCAGATAGAGAGATTGATTGATAAATAGATATATAGATGATAGATGCCAATAACTATAATAACTATCAGTTAGGGAATGAAGAAATAAATTATGGTGTAATAATATAGTGGAATACTATAGTTACTATTGCAGTTAAAATAAAAAAAAAACAGAGCTAAATGTCTCAACATTCATTTAAAAAATTGTGTTAAGGGAGCCAATTGTAAAATGACATTTACGGTGTGACCCTGTTTATATAAAGCTTTTAAAAATGCAAACAGTGCAATTTTGTGCAAGAATACTACTAAATACTGTACAAAGTGCAGAAGAATAGTACCTATCAAGTTAATGTAGTATTTAGCCCTGGGGAAGGAAAAGAATCAATATTGTGCAAAATACATGATGTGGGGAGCCTCAGATATACCTGTATTATTTTGTTGCTATAAAAATACCTAAAGCAAGGATAGTGAAGTGTGGGAATTGACAGCTTCGACTGGTGGGTGTGCAGCTCTTCATTGCTATTCTCTGTACTTTTCATTATGCTTTAATTATCCATAATAAAAAATACCTGTATAGGTTTAAAAAAATATTTAAAATTTTCTCATGCTGTAGGCTTCTTGTCATACCATTTTTTTTTTTTCTCTGCTGAGTTTTCATTATTTGCATTGACTCATCTGGACCTAATTTATTGCTTTGAATTGCTATGTGTTTCATCATCTGTCTGTGCCAAATGAATATTGATATCATCGATGTTCATTTAGGGTGTTTCTTCCTTCTGCTTCTGTACATGAGCAAGATTCCCAGTGGGAGTTTCAGCATGTAAATTTTTCCCTGAAGTTTGCAGTTATTATGCTAGGAATGTTCTCTCTTTTTCTCTTCCCTCAACTGCTCTACTGGTCACTTCTGTCCAAGGAGTAAAACATGCAAATTGCTATTGTTCATGTCAAACACACACATGCACACATGCACAATCACAGTAGGACATGCCATTGTGAGGACCCCATATGCTGATCACTGTACCAAGTACTTTTTGCTTACTCACTTCTCATCATTGCAACATCTCCATAAGGTTTTCTTTTTTTGATTTTATATTGTGGTTAAAATATATACAACCAAAAGTACAGTAATTCAATAATTCCTACATGTACAGTTCAGTGACATTGATTACATTCTTCAAGTTGTGCAACCATTTTTGTTATTTTTTTTCCAAATTATCCCACCAGCAGGGACATGCATTCAATGCCCCCTAAGCAAAAACTTCCTCTTTCCCCTTTCCCTCCCACCCCTGGTAACCACTAATAAGCTTTTGTTTACTTATATTCGTTTATTTTACATGAGTGACATCATACAGTATTTGTCCTTTTGTGACTGACTGACTTTGCTCAGTGTAATGTTTTCTGGGTTTATCCAAAAGGAGCCCTGGTGGCACAGCGGTTAAGCAAATGGCTGCTAATACAAAGGTTGACAGGTTGAATCCACCAGCTGCTCTGCGGGAGAGAGATATGGCAGTGTGCTTCCCTGAAAGATTACAGCCTCCCTCTTTGTGGTTTTGATTTGCATCTCTCCAGTACATAATGAATCTCTGGCATCATTTCAATCACCAAGGCCATATTTTCCAACTACCAATCCTTCTTTATTTCCAACTTTCCCATTCCAATCACTAGTAAATCATCAATGCATCTTGATTGCATGTTTGATCAATTTCAGACAGGTAAAACTTGAATTTCTTCTTTAACCTTAGTGGCTGGTGCGTAAATTTGAATAATATTTGTATTAAACGGCTTTCCTTGAGGGCATATGGATATTATCGTATCACTGACACCATTGTACTTCAGGATAGATCTTGAAATGTTCTTTTGGATGATGAATGCAATGCCATTCCTCTTCAAGTTGTCATTCCCGGCATAGTAGACCATATGATTGTCTGATTTAAAATGACCACTACCAGTCCATTTCAGCTCAATAATGCCTAGAATATCGATGTTGATGCATTCCATTTCATTTTTGATGATTTCCAATTTTTCCAAATTCAAACTTCATACATTCCATGTTCCAATTATTAATGGATGTTTGCAGCTCTTTCTTCTCATTTTGAGTCATGCCAGATCAGCAAATGGAGGTCCCAAAAGCTGGACTCCATCCATGTCATTAAGGTCAACTCTACTTTGAGGAAACAGCTCTTCCTCAGTTCTCTTTTGAGTGCCTTCCAACCTGAGGGGTTCGTCTTCTGACACTATATCAGACAGTGTTCCACTGTTATCCATAAGGTTTTCAATGGCTTTTTTTTTTTTTTTTCCAGCAGTAGACCACCAGGTCCTTCATCCTATTCTGTCTTAGTCTGGAAACTCAGCTATAATCTGTCCACCATGGGTGACCCTGCTGGTATTTGGATATTGGTGGCATAGCTTTCAGCATCACAGCAACACACAAGCCCCCACAGTAGGACAAACTGACAGACTGGATTATATATGTGAACCTTGCCAGATAGAATACAGAGGAATCAAATCCAACACGTGTGAAAAGAGACGATGGAAAGGCTCAATATGAGCAGTGAGCACAAGATCAGGGGCAGACTGCAGAACAGGTCATCGATTGCTCTTATGCAAGGTCAGGTTAAAGAAGAAGAAAATTACAACAAATCCACAAGAGACAAACTATGACCTTGATTATATAGCAGCTCAATTTAGAGACCATCTCAAGAATAAATTGGTGCATTGAACATTAATGACTGAAGATGAGAGGAGTTGTGGAATGACATCAAGGATATTGTACATGAAAAAAGCAAGAGACCATTAAAAAGACAGGAAAGAAAGAAAAGACCAAAATGATGTCAGAAGAGACTCTGAAACTTTCTCATGAATGTCAAGTAGCTGAACCAAATGGAAGAAATGATGCAGTAAAAGAGCTGAATGAAAGATTTCAAAGGGTAACTCTAGAAGACAAAGTATAATGAAACACGCAAAGACTTGTAAGTAAAAACCAAAAGGTTAGAACATACTCGGCATTTCTCAAGATGAAATAACTGAAGAAAAAATTCAAGCCTCAGGTTGTAATATTGAAGAATTCCATAGGGAAAAGACTTAACGATGCAGGAAGCATCAAAAGAAGATGGAAGGAATACACAGAGGCAGTATGCCAAAAAGATTTGGTCGACATTCAACCATTTCAAGTGCTAGCTTATGATCAAGAACTGATGGCACTGAAGGAAGACATCCAAGCTGCACTAAAGGCATTGGTGAAAAACAAGCCTCCAGACACTGATGGAATATGAATCAAGATGTTTCAAGAAGCAGATGCAGTCCTGGAAGTGCTCATTTGTCTATGCCAAGAAATTTGGAAGACAGCTACCTGGCCAACTAACTGGAAGAGATCCATATTTGTACTCATTCCAAAGAAAGGGGATCCAACAGAATGCAGAAATTATCAAACAATATCCTTAATATCACACACAAGTAAAATGTTGCTGAAGAGCATTCAAAAGCGGTTACAGCAGTATATCAACAGGGAGCTGCGAGAAATTCAAGCCAGATTCAGAAGAGGATGTGGAACAAGTAAGATCATTGCTGATGTCAGATGGATCATGGCTGAAAGAAGAGAATACTAGAAAGATGTTTACCTGTGTTTTATTGACTATGCAAAGGCATTCCACTATGTGGATCATAACAAATTATGGATAACATTATGAAGAATGGAAATTCCGGAACACTTCATTCTGACCATGAGGAACCTGTACATAGACCAAGAGGCTGTCTTTCGAATAAAACAAGGAGATATTGTGTGGTTTAAAGTCAGGAAAGATGTGCATCAGAGTTGTATCCTTTCACCATTCTTACTCAATATGTATGCTGAGCAAATAATATGAGAAGCTTGGCTATATGAAGAAGAATGGTGCATAGGGCTGGAGGAAGACTTATTAACAACCTGGGTTATACAGATAACACAATTTTGCTTGCTGAAAGTGCAGAGGGCTTGAAGCACTTCCTAATGAAGATCAAAGATTAACTCCAGCCTTTAGTATGGATTACACCTCAACATAAATAAGACAAAAATCCTCACAACTGGACGAATAAGGATCATCATGATAAACAGAGAAAATATTGATGTTGTGAAGGATTTCATTTTACTTGGATCCACAATCATGGAAGCAGCAGTCAAGAAATCAAACGATGCACTGCGTTGAGCATATCTGCTGTGAAAGATCTCTTTAAAGTGTTAAAAAGCAAAGGTGTCACTTTAAGGACTAAGGTGCACCTGACCCAAGCGGTGGTGTTTTCAATCGCCTCATATGCATGCGAAAGCTGGACAATGAATAAGGAAGACCAAAAAAGTAATGATTCCTTTGAATTATGATGTTGGCATAGAATATTGAATATACCATGGACTGCCAGAAGAATGAACAAATCTGTCTTGAAAGAAGTACAGCCAGAATGGCCATTAGGAGGGAGGGTAGTGAGAATTTGTCTCACATACTTCAGACATGTTATCAGGAGCAACCAGTCCCTGGAGAAGGACTTCATGCTTGGCAGACGAGAGGGTCAGTGAAAAAGAGGAAGACCCTCAAGGATATGGATTGACACAGTGCCTGTAACAATGGCTCAAGCATAAAAATGATTGTCAGGATGTTGCAAGACTGGACAGTTTCTCTTTGTGTTGTACATAGGGTCACTATGAGGTGGAACTGACTTGACAGCATCTAACAACAACAAAACAACAATGGGAGCCCTGATGGCGTAGCGGTTAAGAGCTCAACTGCTAATCAAAAGTTTGGCAGTTCAAATTCACCAGCCACTCCTTGGAAGCCCTATGGGGCAGTTCTACTTTGTCATATAGAGTAGCTATGGGTCCGGGTCGACTGAAAGACATGAGTTTGTTTTTGTTTAATAATGTATAATGACTTTGAGAATCTTTTTGTGTGCTTGTTGGATATTTGAGCATCCTCATTGATGAAATAGGCCTTTTTTTTTTTCCAATGATATACCATCTATCATGTCATGGGAAGAAATTTTTAACCCTTACATAACTGGGAGAAGAGAGAGTCTCATTGACGTAGTTGCCTAGTTTCTCTTACAATCAATCACTAATGCAGATGACTTATGCTTCCATGAGGAATTCTTTTGAGCTTAGGTTTGTAGGAAAAGTTTTCTAAACTTCAACTCATATCCAAAGCGTGGACCTAGTTGGATGCCATCCCCCTGCTATATACTAAGTTCGGTGGCAGAACTGGACATACCCAGAAGACGAAGGCTTTATTCAGAAGATGATACTAAAAATTTTAAGAGAAATTATAAAATCTGAGTGACTATTTAGAGATGTCAATTGTATACTATCCAGAGGCATTAACAGAGAGAGGTCAAGAGAATCAACTCAATCGGATAATCTGAGCTCAGATGCAATCTCTGCTACACACTCAGTTTGTACTTTGTGTCTGTGACATAACACCACCTTTCCTAAGTGTACTCCCAGGTTGATGGTGGTGACAGTATAAACTACGTCATCATTGACAAGCCCTTTAAATGATTCTGAAGCGTTCCAAAGTTTGATAACCATAGCTCTAAAAACAGATTTCATAATTTTATTCTTTTGAAGGCAAGAAATAATTTTGAAGGGAAAGGGCCATATCTTATTCTTTATTTCATCCTCACACCTTGGTAAAATGTGTGAAATCCAATGGGCAATCAATTAATATTTGAACTTCTAGAAGGAGTGAAGGGAAGAGAGAGAAGACAGATGGAGAGAAAAAGCAAGTGGAGAGATATATTTGAATATTTACTTAGGTTCATAATGTATACGTGTACCTTTTTTTTCTGAATCATTTGTTTCAACATCCATAAAAGCAGTAAACAAGAAATCAAATGATGTATTGTTTTGGGCAAAACTGCTGCAAAAGACCTCTTTAAAGTATTAACAAGCAAAGATGTCAGTTTGAAGACTAAGGTGCACCTGATCCAAGGCAGGGTATTTTCAATCATCTGTTTGGAAGAAAAACACCCAGAATGCTTCTTAGAAACAAGGATGGCAAGACTTCGTCTCACTTACTTTGGACGTGTTATGGGGAAGGACCAATCCCTGGAGGACATCATACTTGGTAAAGCAGAGGGTCTGTGAAAAACAGGAACACCTTTAGTGAGATGGTTTGACAAGTGGCTGTAATAATGGACTCAAATATAGCAACAATTGTGAGGATGGTGCAGGACCAGGGAGTATTCATTCTGTTGTACCTAAGGTTACTGTGAGTCGCAACTGACAATAGCACTTACTAACAACACATTTGAACTTGAGGTTGAAACTTGGTTTTTCTCTTTATGTAGCTCTGTGCTATTTGGCAAATTAAACTCAGTTTCTCTGGTCCGGTTCCATAGAAGCAAGGGCGCTTATTAAATGATTTTTGGAGCAATGGTCTAGGAAAGAAGTAAAGCAGGAGAAGGAGGATAGGGCAGGGAAAGGATGTAAACAAAGATGTAAGCATGATGACAGCCCTCATTGGTATTATTATGATGGCTAATATATATTGAGTGCTTGTTATGTCTATATGCATGCAAAAAGTAACACTGTTGGCACAGCGTTTAAATGCTTGGCTACTAACTGAAAGATCAGTGATTCGAATGCACCAGTGGCTCTTAGAGAAAGATGTGGCAACCTGCTTCTGTAAAGGTTATAGCCTTGGAAACCCCATGGGGTAGTTCTACTCTGTCCTATAGGGTTGCTATGAGTTGGAATTGACTCGACTGCAATGGGGTAATGCATGTGAAAGCTGGACAATTAACGAAGAAGACAAAGAAGAATTGATGCATTTGAATTGTAGTGTTAGGAAAGAATATTGAATATACCATGGGCTGCCAGAAGAAAATCAGTCTTAGAAGAAATACTGCTGGAAATCTCCTTAGAAGCGAGGATGGCAAAACTTCACCTTGCTTACTTGAGACACGTCATCAGGAAAAACCAATTACTAGAAAAGGATATCATGTTTGATAGAGGGTCAGCAAAAATGAGGGAACTACTCAATAAGATGGATTGATACAATAGCCACAACAATGGGCTCAAACATATCAAATATCATGAAGATGGTGTAGGACCAGGTAACACTTTGTCCTACTATACATGGGGTCACAATTAGTCAGAGCCTAAAACCAAAACTCATTGCTATCAATGAATTTCAGCTCATAGTTACACTATAGGACAGAGCAGAATTGCTCCATAGGGTTTCCAAGGCTGTAATCTTCACAGAAGCAGACTGCCACATGGAGTGGCTGGCGGGTTTAAACCACTGAACTTTCAGGTAGCGTCAAGCATTTAACCACTGTTCCTCAAGGGCTTTTTGAGTCAGAGCCTACTCGATGGCAGCTGACAGCAACGACATTATGAGAGATGGTATTCTGAGCTTTTAGATCATTTAATCCCCCAGAACTCTTCAGGAAAGATGTCACCATCCTTATCATACAATAATTACATAAAGGTACAGAGAAGTTAAATAAAAAAATTTACAGAGAGGTACAGAGAAGTTAAATAGCCTGTCCAAAATTGCACCATTACTGAATGATAAAGTTGGATTTGAACCCAGAGCCATGATGCTTTGTTCCTCTGAAAATATTATAAGTCCTATGAAAAGAATAAAAACTGGAATGTTTAGGAGGATGGTTTTCAGCTTCAGCCTCTTTGAAGAGTTGACAGTTTTGGTTTGAAGCCTAAACTGTGAGAAGGAGCCAAGAATGTGAAGATTTTAGGGTAATATGACTAGCCAGGGAAGACAGCAAGCAGGTTTCTTTGGGTTTTTATTTCAGGTGTGCTGACTCAAATGAATTGACAAAGACTAGAGTTTTCTTTATCTTAATGTAGAAACTACAATAAGTTGCCTAATATGAAAGTCCTCAGGATAGGTCAATGGCAACCACCAAAGCAAGGTTCAATAAGTACAATTTTTTTTGGGGGGCGGGGGGAGAAGAGCCAGTATGAGACACTTAAGTTTACACAGTGTTTAGACAGAGATCAGAGAAAAGTGTGGTCCAGCAAGCATGGTGTTAGAAGCTAGAACATATTCAAGAGAGATATGGATGAGCCAATAACGTGTGAACTATTTGTTGTTGCTTTTGTCCTCTCTTCTCCCTTGCTGCATTCACTGAGTGCTTTCTCTTCCCTTGAGGCTTGTAGGAAGGAGTCCATATCCTTGGAATAGTAGATTTTCGTAAGAAGTATTAGGTATTAGTTGGGCATCGCTCATTTTCCTTGGTAGATGATGAAACTTTTGATATGCTGCTTCAAGTCTGTCTTCTGTTCAGGAATATTTTCTTCTAGAATATCATGGGCAGTATTTATTTTCAACCTCTTCAGATTGCATATTCAAGACACCTATTACTGGCACTTTGGACCTCTGTTGTCTGTTCTTAACTTTTGCTATCTCACTGAGAGCAAGATCCTCTGCTGAAAAGTTTCCTCAGAGCCCCCTTCATGTCCCTGTTCTTCAGGCTGTAGATGAATGGATTCAGCATGGGGGTGACCACAGTGTACATCACTGAGACTATTGAACTTTTTCTAGAGGGATGGACTGTTCCAGAGGTGAAGTAGACCCCAAGGCCTACACCATAGAATAAGGAGACAACAGAGAGGTGAGACCCACAAGTGGAAAATGCTTTATATTTGCCTCTAGCAGATGAAATACTCATTATTGAGGAAATAATTCTAGAATAAGAAAAAAGTATCCCAGTCAGGGGAACAACACCGAGCAGGCCAGTTACAAAGCATAACAGGATGTTGTTGATAAGGGTGTCAGAGCAGGCAAGCTTGAGGATCTGAGCAAGTTCACAGCAGAAGTGGGGGATTTCTGTCTCTCTGCAGAAGGACACCCTCAAAACCATCAAACTTTGCAGCAAAGAGCATATCAGGCAGATTAACCAAGAAAGCAGAAGCAGAAGACCACAGAGGCGTGGGTTCATGATGACCATGTAGTGCAGAGGGTGGCAGACAGCCACGAACCGGTCATAAGCCATCACTGTCAGTAGCAAATCATCCAGTTCAGCAAAAATCATGAAAAAATACATCTGGGTAAGGCAGCCTTCATAGGTGATGACTTTGCTCTGTGTCTGAATATTCACCAGCATCTTGGGGATGGTGGTGGAGGTGAAACAGATGTCAGTGAAGGACAGGTTTGAGAGGAAGAAATACATGGGAGTGTGGAGATGGGAGTCTGAACTAATGGCCAGAATAATAAGCAGGTTTCCTATAACACAGACCAGGTACATGTACAGAAATAGCCAAAAGAGGAGGGGCTGCAGGTCCATATCTTCTGAAAGTCCCAGGAGAATGAATTTTGAAATAGCTGTTTGATTTCTTGATTCCATATAACTCACAGAAATTGCCTGCAAACAGACGAGAATAATGTTAAAACAATGACAAGATGGGAATGTGCCATACATTTAAAACTCTTCCAATCATAAAGCCTTATGTTTTACCTAAAGAGTTTGTTTTCTTTAGTTGACCTTTTTTGTTGTTAACTATTGTCATGTTGGTCCAACTCCTGGCAAACCCATGAAACAAAATGTCGCCTATAGTGATTGGAACGGGAAAGTTGGAAACAAAGAAGAAGGATTGGTAATCAGAGAATATGGCCTTGGTGACAAAAACAGTGCTGGAGATCAAATGATAGAATTTTGTAAGACCAATGACTTCTTCACTGCAAATACCTTTTTTAAACAACATAAATGGCGAGTATACATATGGGCCTTGTTGGATGGCATACACAGGAATCAAATTGACTACATATGTGGAAAGATATGATGTAAAAGCTCAAAACAAGGCAAGGGGCCGACTGTGGAACAGACTATCAATTGCTCAAGTGCAAGTTCAAGTTGAAACTGAAGAAAATCAGAGCAAATCCACAGGAGCCAAAACATGACCTTCAGTATATCCCACCTGAAATTAGAGACCATCTGAAGGATAGATTTGACACCTTGAACACTAATGACCAAAGACCAGACAAATTGTGGAATGGCATCAAGGAGATCATACATGAAGAAAGCAAGAGGTCACTAAAGACACTAAAGAAAGAAAAGACCAAGATGATGTCAGAGGAGACTCTGAAACTTGCTTTCAAATGTAGAGCAGCTAAAGCAAAATGAAGAACTGCTGAATTAAAAGAATGGAATGGAATATTTCAAAGGGCGACTCAAGAAGGTGAAGTTTAATAAAGACATGTGCGAAGAGCTAGAGATAGAAAACGAAATGGGAAGAGCACGTTCACTGTTTCTCAAGCTGAAACACCTGAAGAAAAAATTCAAGCCTTGAGTTGCAATAGTGAAGGATTCTATGGGGAAAATATTAAATGATTCAGGAAGCATCAAAAGAAGGTGGAAGGATTGTGATTCAAAGAGACCTTAGTTTGAGTCCCAGCTCTGTCACTTAAAATTTTTGTGACCTTGGGCAAATTATTTAATCTTGCTAAGACTCTTTCCTTATTTGTAAAATTTAGAATAATGGTGGCTCCTATACCCAGAGAGTGTGTGTGAGGATTAAATGAGATAACACATCTAAAGCAGTTTTCATAATGGCTAGTACATAGATGTTCAGATGATAACTATGAATTGTACCCTCATTTATAAACTCAGTAGATCATATTCGGAACACAGTGGGGACTAGAGACAGCTTCATTCTCTTCATCTCTAAAAGGGGAACTAGTCAAATTAAAAGGGTTACCTGCAAAAAAAAAAAAAAGAAGAAGGTGGAAGGAAAACAGAGCCATTATACCAAAAAGAATTAGTCAACCGTCAAACATTTCAAGAGGTAGCATATGATCAGAAACTGACGGTACTGAAGGAAGAAGTCCAATCTGAACTGAAGGTATTCATGAAAAACAAGCCTCCTAGAATCGACAGTATATCAATTGAGATGCTTCATCAAAGTGATGCAACGCTGAAAGTTCTCTCTCATCTATGCCATGAAATTTGGAAGACAGCTACCAGGCTGACCGACTGGAAGAGATCCATATTCATGCTTATTCCCAAGAAAGGTGATCAAGCTGAATGCAGAAATCATCGAACAATATCGTTAATATCACACACAGCAAAAGTTTGTTGAAGATCATTCAAAAGCGGCTGCGGGAGTATATTGACAGGGAACTGCCAGGAATTCAGTCCAGACTCAGAATAGGATGTGGAAACACGGATATCGTTGCATATGTCAGATGGATCCTGGATAAAAGCAGAGAATACCAGAATGATATTTACCTCTGTTTTACTGACTATGCAAAGGCATTCGACTGTGTGGATCATAACAAATTATGAATAACATTAAGAAGAATGGGAATTCCAGAACACTTAATTGTGCTCATGAGGAAACTGTACATAGTTCAAGAGGCACTTGTTTGGACAGAACAAGAGGATGCTGAGTTGTTTAAAGTCAGGAAAGGTGTGCACCAGGGCTGTATTCTTTCACCATACCTATTCAATCTGTATGCTGAGCAAATAATCTGAGAAGCTGGACTATATGAAGAAGAATGGGGCATCAGGATTGGAGGAAGACTCATTCACAACCTTGGTTATGTAGATGACACCACTTTGCTTGCTGAAAATGAAGAGGACTTGAAGCACTTACTAATGAAAATCAAACACCACAGCCTTCAGTATGGAATTCTCCTCAACATAAAGAAAACAAAAATCCTCACAACTGAACCAATAAGCAACATCAGGATAAACAGAGAAAAGATTGAAGTTGTCAAGGATTTCATTCTACTTGGATCCGCAATCAACACCCATGGAAGCAGCAGTTAAAAAATCAAAAGATGCATTGCTTTGGGCAAATCTGCTTCAAAGTACCTCTTTAAAGTGTTGAAAAGCAGGGCTGTCACCTTGAAGACTTAGGTGCACCTGACCCAAGCCATGGTATTTTCAATCACATCCTATGTATGCTAAAGCAGGACAATGAATAAGGAAGACCGAAGAAGAATTGATGCCTTTGAATTGTGGTGTTGGTGAAAAATATTGACTGCCAAAAAATGAACAAATATGTCTTGGAAGAAGAACAACCAGAATGCTCCTTAGAAGGAAGGATGGCGAGACTGCATCTTACATACTTTGAACATGCTGTCAGGAGGGGTCAGGCCCAGGAGAAGGATATTATGCTTGGTAAAGTACAGGGTCAGCGGGAGAGAGGAAGAGCCTTAACGAGATGGATTGACACAGTGGCTACAACAATGGGCTCAGGCATAACAGTGATTGTAAGGATGGCGCACGACCAGGCAGTGTTTCGTTCTGTGGTACATAGGGTCGCTGAGAGTCGGAACAGGCTTCACAGCACCTAAGAACAACGACAAGTGATCCATAGGGTTTTCACTGGCTGATATTGGAAAGTAGGTTTCCAGGTCTTTCTTCCCAGCCCATCTTAGTCTGCAAGCTCCACTAAAACTTGTTCAGCATTGTAGTAGCACTCAAGCCACCACTGACAGACAGGCAGTAGCTGCAATGAGGTTTATTGGTCAGAAATTCAACCCAAGTTTCCCATATGGAAGGCAAGAATTCTACTGTTGAGCCACCAATACCTCCATTGACCTAGATATCTTAAATGCCACACTACTTCTGCCATTACTACCTGAAGTGCCTTGTCTTTAAAACAGATGTTCCACACCATGCAGAGGTCTCTTTTGCATTTTTCCTGACATAGCTATTCCAACTGTGCTGTGTAATTCCTGTGAAAAGACCATTAACTTCGTGAACACCTCCCTTCTGCCTTGTGGTAGTGATTGCTTCAAGTCCCAGGGAAGACAGAGATCATTGAGAGTTGGTGAATGTAATGATGTTTTATTGCAATCATGCCATTTGTCAGCATCTTTAAACAGATTATTTTGTCTTAAGTTTGACTCACAGAAGGATACTGTGCAAAGATTTTATAGATGATTCCTCCATTCTTATGGTAACTTGTTCATATCCCTCTACTTCAACTTATCTCTCTACCATCATTATAATTATCTGTGTATCATGATACGGTTTCTTCATCAGGGAAGCCTTCCCTATCCCAAAGACCAAATTTGATGCTCGTCATAACATTCTAATTGTGAGCTGAATTTTTGTGTTGTAGTTATTAAATTTTTTTGTTTGTCTTTTTTAGGTAAAAGAGGGACTATACATATTTCAGTATTACAGCCCAAACACTTAGCACAGTAAAATAAGTTGTGGTCAAGTCAACTCCAACTCATGGTGATCCCATGTGTATTAGAGTAGAACTGTGCTCCATAGGATTTTCAATGGTCAATTTTTCAGAAATACATCACCAGGCTTTTCTTTCAAGGCACCTCTAGGTAGACTTGAGTCTTGAACCACCAACATTTTGGTTAGCAGCCAAGCATGGTAAGCACTTGCACCACCCAAGGACTCCACTTTACAAGTACTTTGGTACATAATAGATGCTCGAGACATATTTGTTGAGGGGTGGTGGAGTCAAGATGGCAGAATAGACAGACTCTTCTGGCAAGCGCTCTTTACAACAAAGACCTGAAAAAACAAGTGAAATGAGTATATTTATGACAAGCTTTTTTTTAGGAGCCCTGATCATCAAAGGCAAGCTTAGAAAACGAACTGAGGGGCAGGGGAGGAAGGCATGGTTCAGAAGCAGAGAGGAGTTATCGGACCTGAATTGCAGGGAGCCCTCAGGTATTGTTCCCAGAGTGGTGGCATCCGGCTGGTACTAGCGTTTGGCCGCAGTTTCCTCAGGGAGAAGCAGCCAGCTACACAGCCTACTCACACCTCCGGAACCAGAGAAGAACAGCACTCTTGGCAAAGCTAAGTACTTGCATATGTTTTTTCCCCACCCCCAAGTCAGATTTGAAGGCTGAATTCCCTGGGCCTGAGATAGGCCCTGTTGAGTGCCTAGAGCCATTCTCCCGGCCTTGGAGAAGGAATAAATTTGCAATTGGAGGAAAAGATAATTTTCCAGCTCCACTAAACGGGCAAGCTTAGGACAAAGTGGCTCCTGTCCAGGCATAAATGGTCCGCGGACCTTTCCCCTCTGCATGGACCTGTGTGGGCCTATTTCAGGAAAATAGGCCCATGTTGGCAGACTCCAACCACTTCAGCTGTGTGGCAGAGAGTTGGGCATTTGGTGTTTGACAATTCTTTGCCTATTAAACAGGGTTCTCACCTACCCACATCAGGGGCCTAAGCCCTGGTGGCTCCACTCAGGTCGCCCAGCCATCCGTGACAGGGGTTCAGGGATAACTGATACCTCCTAGTCCTTACAACAAAAAACATTGCGTGCCCATGGTCTGTCTGCAGAAACCACACACCTGTACGTTCTAAGGATCAGGGACACACTTTCCTTAGAGACAAGTGGGGAATGATTCTCAGCCCCTGGCCTTGTTCAGAGTGTGACCCCCTGTTGCAGCCAGATACTGGTACCTACACCAGTCACTCCTGCCCCTCTAAGACTGTAGGACAGAGCCTGTACCACACACTTGTTGATCAGCTACCTTGACACCTGAGCTGAATTCATACAAGAACACTGAATGGACTCCTAGACTGATATACCTGAGAACAGCTTTAGCTATCTGGGGACAGGACGTCAGAACTCCAAAGGTGAAAATAATCAAGCTAGCTCACTCAAGCAACCCATTTCAACATATCAAAACAAAACAAAGCAAGAAGCTACAACACAGTAAGCAAACATAAAATAAACTACTACAATAACCTGTAGATGGCTCAGAGAGAGCAAAGGATAGCAAGTCATATAAACAAATGGACCATGATTGCCTCAACAAGCTCTCAGAAGACAGAATCAAGAGATCTTCTAGATGAAAGTGCATTCCTGGAATTACCAGAGGCAGAAAACAAAAGATTAATATACAGAATTCTTCAAGACATCATGAAGGAAATGAGGCAATATGCAGAACAAGCCAAGGAACACACAGATAAAGCAATTGAAGAAATTAGAAAGATTATTCAGGAACATAATGAAAAACTTAATTATCTGGAAAAATCCATAGACAGCCAGCAATCAGAAATTCATAAGATTAACAATAAAATTACAGAAGTAGACAACTCAATAGAAAGTCAGAGGAGGAGAATCGAGCAAGTGGAAGGCAGAATTGGAAAACCTGAAGATAAAGCACTTAGCACCAATATATTTGAAGAAAAATCAGATAAAAGAATTAAAAAAATGAAGAAACCTTAAGAATCATGTGGGACCCTATCAAGAGAAATAACCTACGAGTGACTGGAGTACCAGAACAGGGAGGGGTAACAGAAAATACAGAGAGAATTGTTGAAGATTTGCAGGCAGAAAACTTCCCTGATATTGTGAAAGATGAGAAGATATCTACCCAAGACGCTCATCAAGCTCCACGTAAGGTAGATGTTAAAAGAAAGACACCAAGACATATTATAATAAAACTTGCCAAAACCAAAAATTAAGAGAAAATTTTAAGAGCAGCCAGGGATAAATTAAGTCAGCTACAAAGGAAAGTCAATAAGAATAAGCCCAGACTACTCGGCAGAAACCATGCAGGCAAGAAGGCAATGGGATGACTTATTTTAAAAATTGAGGGAGAGAAATTGCCAGCCAAAAATAGTATATCCAGCAAAACTTTCTCTTAAATAAAACCCCATTGCTGTCAAGTTATGAAGGTGAAATTCGGACATTTCCAGATAAACAGAAGTTTAGGGAATTTGTAAAAATTAAACCAAAACTACAAGAAATATTAAAGGGAGTTCTTTGGTTAAAGAAAATCAGTAATATCAGAAATAAAAGTTAAGTTTAAGTTTAGAAAAATCGGGGTAAATAATAACGTAACCACAAAGGAGACAAACTACCCCATACATCAAAATAAAATAGAAGAAAAACATGGACTCTCAGCAGAAACAAAATCAACAACAAACAGTATGAGGAAAGGACAATGTATAAAGATAATCTACTCAGCACATAAAATTAAATGGGAAAAAGAAACTGTCAACAACACACAAAATGACATCAAAATGATAGCACTAAATTCATACCTACCCATAATTATGCTGAATGTAAATGGACTAAATACACCAATAAAGAGACAGAGAGTGGCAGAATGGATTACGAAACACGATTCATCTATATGTTGCCTACAAGAGACACACCTTAGACTTAGAGACACAAACAAACTAAAACTCAAAGGATGGAAAAAAATATGTCAAGCAAACAACAATCAAAAAAGACCAGGAGTGGCAGTATTAATTTCTGACAAAATGGACTTTAAATTTAAAACCACCATAAAGGATAAGAAAGGACACTATATAATGAGTAAAGGGACAATATACCAAGAAGATATAACCATATTAAATATTTACGCACCCAATGACAGAGCTGCAAGATATATAAAGCACTATATCAGCATTGAAAATGTGATAGATAGCTCCAAAATAATAGTAGGAGACTTCAACAAACCACTTTTGGTGAAGGACAGGACATCCAGAAAGAAGCTCAATGAAGACATAAGAGATCTAAATGCCACAATCAACCAACTTGACCTCATAGACATATACAGAACACTCCACCCAACAGCAACCAAGTATAATTTCTTTTCCAGTACCCATGGAACATTCTCTAGAAGAGACCACATATTAGGTCATAAAGCAAGCCTTAGCAGGATCCAAAACATTGTAATATAACAAAGCATCTTCTCTGACCATAAGGCCATAAAAGTGGAAATAAATTACAGAAAAAGCATGGAAAAGAAATCAAACACTTGGAAACTGAACAATACCCCGCTCAAAAAAGACTGGATTATAGAAGGCATTAAGGATGGAATAAAGAAATTCATAGAATCCAATGAGAATGAAAGCACTTCCTATCAGAGACTTTGGGACACAGCAAAAGCAGTGCTCAGAGGCCAATTTATATCAATAAATGCACACATCCAAAAAGAAGCACCAAAATCAAAGAATTATCCCTACAACGTGAACAAATAGAAAGTAACAAAAGAAACCCTAGGGCACCAGAAGAAAACAAATAATAAAAATTAGAGCAGAACTAAATGAAATAGAAAACAGAAAAGCAATTGAAAGAATTAACAAGACCAAAAGCTGGTTCTTTGAAAAAATCAACAAAATTGATAAACCATTGGCCAAACTGACAAAAGAAAAACAGGAGAGGAAGCAAATAACCTGAATAAGAAATAAGATGGGTGATATTACAACAGACCCAACTGAAAGTAAAAGAATCATATCAGATTACTATGAACAATTGTACTCTACCAAATTTGAAAACCTAGAAGAGATGGATGAATTCCTAGAAACACACTACCTATCTAAACTAACACAAACAGAGGTAGAACAACTAAACAGCCCCATAACAAAAGAAGAGACTGAAAAGGTAATAAAAAAATTCCCAACAAAAAAAAAAGCCCTGGCATGGACGGCTTCACTGCAGAGTTCTGCCAAACTTTCAGAGAAGAGTTAACACCACTGCTACGGAAGGTATTTCAGAACATAGAAAAGGATGGAATACTCCCAAACTCATTCTATGAAGTCAACATATTCTTGATACCAAAATGAAGAACAGACACCACCAAAAAAGAATGTTAAGACCTATATTCCTCATGAACTTAGATGCAAAAATCCTCAAAAAAAAAAATCTAGCCAATAGAATTCAACAGCATATCCAAAAAATAATTCACCATGACCAAGTGGGATTCATGCCAGGTATGCAGGGATGGTTCAACATTAGAAAAACAATTAATGTAATCCAAACAAGAATCACATGATTTTATCAATTGATGCAGAAAAGGCATTTGACAAAGTTCAACACCTATTCATGATAAAAACTCCCAGCCAAATAGGAATAGAAGGAAATTTCCTCAATATAATAAAGGGCATTTATACAAAGCCAATAGCCAACATCATTCTAAATGGAGAGAGCCTGAAAACATTTCCCTTGAGAATGGGAACAAGATGAGAATGTCCTTTATACCTGCTCTTACTCAACATTGTGCTGGAGGTGCTAACCAGAGCAAGTAGGCTAGATAAAGAAATAAAGGGCATCCAGATTGGCAAGGAAGAAGTAAAAGTATCTCTATTTGCAGATGACATGATCTTATACACAGAAAACCCTAAGGAATCCTCCAGAAAACTACTGAAGCTAACAGAAGAGTTCAGCAGAGTATCGGGATACAAGATAAACATACAAAAATCAGTTGGATTCCTCTACATGAACAAAAAGAACATTGAAGAGGAAATCAAATCAATGCCATTTACAGTAGCCCCCAAGAAGATAAAATACTTAGGAATAAATCTTATCAGAGATGTAAAAGACTTATACAAAGAAAACTACAAAACACTTCTCCAAGAAACCAAAAGAGACCTATGTAAGTGGAAAAACATACCTTGGTCATGGATTGGAAGACTAACATTATAAAAATGTTATTCTACCAAAAGCGATTTATAGATTTAATGCAATTCCGATCCAAATTCCAACGACTTTCTTTAATGAGATGGAAAAACAAATCACCAACTTCTTACGGAAGGGAAAGAGGCCCTGAATAAGTAAAGCATTACTGAAAAAGAAGAACAAAGTGGGAGGCCTTAGTTTACCTGATTTTAGAACATATTATATTGCCAAAGTAGTCTGTTTTGGTAGCCTGGTACTGGTACAACAACAGACACATAGACCAATGGAACAGAATTGAGAATCAAGACATAAATCCATCCGCATACGAGCAGTAGATATTTGACAAAGGCCCCCAAACAGATAAATGGAGAAAAGACAGTCTTTTTAACAAATGGTGCTGGCATGACTGGATATCCATCTGTAAAAAAATGAAACAAGACCAATACCTCACTCCATGCACAAAAACGAGCTCAACATAGATAAAAGGCCTAAATATAAAATCTAAGATGATAAAGATCATGGAAGAAAAAATAGGGACAACATTAGGAGCCCTAATACACGGCATAGACAGTATGCAAAACATTACTATCAATGCAGAAGAAAAGCTAGATAACTGGGAGCTCCTAAAAATCAAACATCTACGCTCTCCCAAAGACTTCACCAAAAGAGTGAAAAGATTACCTACAGACTGGGAAAAAGTTTTTAGCTATGACATTTCCCATCAGTACCTGATCTCTAAAATCTACATGATACAGCAAAAACTCAACCAGAAAAAGGCAAATAACCCTATTAAAAAATGGGCAAAAAATATGAACAGACACTTCACTAAAGAAGACATTCAGGTAGCAAACAGATGCATGAGGAAATGCTCAGGATCATTAGCCATTAGAGAAATGCAAATCAAAACTACAATGAAATTTCATCTCACTCCAACAAGGCTGGCATTAATCCAAAAACACAAAACAATAAATGTTGGAGAGGCTGTGGAGAACACTATACACTGCTGGTGGGAATGTCAAATGGTACAACCACTTTGGAAATAGATTTGGTGCTTTCTTAAAAAGCTAGAAATAGAACTACCATGGGATCCAGCAATCCCTCTCCTCGGAACATTTCCTAGAGAAATAAGAGCCTTTACATGAACAGATATATGCACGCCTATGTTCATTCCAGCACACTGTTTACAATAGCAAAAAGGTGGAAGCAACCAAGGTGCCCATCATGGATAAATGGATAAATAAATAATGGTATATTCAGACAATGGAATACTATGC
Source organism: Loxodonta africana (assembly GCF_030014295.1). Lineage (NCBI taxonomy): Eukaryota > Metazoa > Chordata > Mammalia > Proboscidea > Elephantidae > Loxodonta > Loxodonta africana. The sequence continues at coordinate 21,585,662 of NC_087344.1, forward strand.
ATTGATATAGAACAGTGATCAATCTGTGAAACATTTCATAACATGGAGGAATCTGGAAGGCATTATGCTGAGTGAAATTAGTCAGTTGCAAAAGGATAAATATTGTATAAGACCACTATTATAGGAACTCAAGAAATAGTTTAAACAGAGAAGAAAATATTCTTTGACAGTTATGGGGGGGGAGGGAGGGAAGGTGGGAGAGTGGTATTCACTAATTAGATAGTAGATAAGAACTACTTTAGGTGAAGGGAAAGACAACACACAATACAGGGGAGGTCAGCACAAGTGGACTAAAGCAAAAGCAGTTTCCTGAATAAACGGAATGCTTTGAAGGCCAGCGTAGCAGAGGCGGGGGTGTGAGGACCGACCGAGGTTTCAGGGGACATCTAAGTCAATTGGCATAATAAAAGCTATTAAGAAAACATTCTGCATCCCACTGGGGTCTTAAATGCTAGCAAGCGGCCATCTAAGATGCATCAATTGGTCTCAACCCACCTGGATCAAAGGAGAATGAAGACCACCAAGGACACAAGGTAATTATGAGCCCAAGAGACAGAAAACCCAAAACCAAACCCAGTGCCGTTAAGTCGATTCCGACTCATAGTGACCCTATAGGGCAGAGTAGAACTGCCCCATAGAGTTTTCAAGGAGCACCTGGCAGATTCGAACTGCTGACCCTTTGGTTAGCAGCCGTAGCACTTAACCACTATACCACCAGGGTTTCCAAGAGACAGAAAGGGCCACATAAACCAGAGACTACATCAGCCTGAGACCAGAAGAGCTAGATGGTGCCCAGCTACCACTGATGACTGCTCTGACAGGGAACACAACAGAGAACCCCTGAGGGAGCAAGAGAGCAGTGGGTTGCAGACCCCAAATTCTTGTACAAAGAGAAGACTTAATGGTCTGACTGAGACTAGAAGGACCCTGGTGGTCGTGGCCCCCAGACCTTCTGTTAGCCCAGAACAGGAACCATTCCCGAAGCCAACCCTTCAGACAGGGATTGGACTGGACAATGGGTTGGAGAGGGATCCTGGTGAGGAGTGAGCTTCTTGGATCCGGTGGACACTTGAGAGTATGTTGGTATCTCCTGCCTGGAGGGGTGATAAGAGAGTAGAGGGGGTTAGAAGCTGGTGAAATGGACAGGAAAAGAGAGAGTGCACGGAGGGAACAAGCTGTCTCATTAGGGGGAGAGCAATTGGGAATATGGTAGCAAGGTGTATATAACTTTTTGTGCGAGAGACTGACTTGAGTTGTAAACTTTCACTTAAAGCACAATAAAAGTTAAAAAAAAAAGAAAAAAAGAAGGCATATTCATTGAATGAACAGCAGATTAGGAGAAAATTTCAGAGTGTAGTAGAGGGAATTCTCTACCACAAAACCTTTTATCTTAGTTCACTCCATTTTTTTTTTTTTTTTAAGCCTCGATTTCTGTTTGAACATTAGGTCTGTCACAAACAGGAAACTTCCAAGCTTAGAGGCAGTCTTTCTCAATTTTATACACATATTATGTAAGAAAACTTTCTTCCTTTGAGTTGAAATGTGACTCTTTGTAACTTCCATCGTCTTAGTTTCTCTCTCTGAAGTTCATTTCTCTTTGCCATAATAATCTTTACATATTTGAAGACATCTAAATGACTCACTACATCTCATCTTTCATTTATTCCACACTTATTTGAGCTCCTACTGTATACCCCACCACTTGTCTGTCAGTTTGTCACATTATGGTGGCTTGTGTGTTGCTGGGGTGCTGGAAAATATGCCACTGGTATTTCAAATATCAGCAGGGTCACCCATGATGGACAGGTTTCAGTGGAGCTTGTAGACTAAGATGGACTAGGCAGAAAAGCCTGGTAATAGACTTTCAAAAATTAGCCAATGAAAAGCTTATGGATCACAACAGAACATTGACTAGCTTGCTTTGGATATGTCATCGGGAGGGATTAATTGCTAGAAGAGGATATCATGTCTGGTGAATTATTGGGGTGGTAAGTAAGGGAGACCCTAGGTGAAATAGATTGGTGCAATAGCTGCACAATGAACTCAAACATGCCAGTGATCATGTCGATGATGCAGGACCAGAGATGTTTCATTCTGTTATACATAAGATCACCATGAGTCAGAGTGAATGCTATGGTAGCTGTCTATCTGTCCGTCTGTCTGCCTCTCTCTCTCTCTCTCTCTGTCTCTACTATACACCAGGCACCGGGTTAGGACTGGGGTAGAAAGGTCAGAAGCATGGGTTCTGCTTTCTTATAGTTTAGAGTATCATGGAAATGTTGCTGCTTTTGGCTCTTTTACAGTGGTTATTCTGACGACAACACTTATGTCCACTTGAGGAAAATGATTCTTAAATACTTTAGAGTATTAACTAATCAAGCTTAACGAATATTGATTTGGTTGCAAATTCAAAAAGGGTTTGTAAAAGAAAATGATGAGAACTGGCACCTTTTAAAAGATGTGATCTGTAGCAATACAGAGAACTCAGTGCAGCAAAATGAATAGTCAAGAAACGGATGGCATCTAATGTGAGAATTTAGTTTAAGCCATTTAGCTCAAGCAACAAAAGAAAAATGATGCTTAGAAAATTAGAAAACTATTTTTTAAATATTCTCAAATAAACAACTGACAGAAAAGAGAGTAACTGGCAACATGGAAATCAGAGCACTAGTAGAAGTAAATAGATTAATATTTATATGGCCTCTTAAGTGTGCAAACTTCCTAAACAGCAGAGCAGTGAAAGAAATCAGAAAGGAATAGCTGAGTAGTGTACAGTACTAATACTTTCTGTTTGTCAAAAATACCAATAACATTAAAAGGCAAATTAAAGTCTGGGAGAGGAGAATCTATAATATAAAAGAATATACAAAAGAACAATAACTTAATATGCTAGAAAGCTCTTAAAAATGATCAGAAAAACAAAAATACAAATAAATGGGGAAATACACGTGTATAAAACACAAAAAACGCTCATGCTTTATAGTTAACAGTGAAAATAAAGCAAGAATTAAATGCCATTTTTGTTTAAAGAAATAGCAAAAAAAGTAATGAAAATATCAGATATTGGTAATAATGAGTGAGCTTGGCACAATGGTGTATGAAAGGACTCCATTTGGCTCAGGTGTTCTGGAGGTCAGTGAGTATTAAGTACCTTCCAAATCTCCTGGTAGCCGCCTATTTTAATTCTAGGAAATTAGGTAATCAGATTGGCCAAAAAGGGTTTAAATATAAGAATGTTGATAACATCACTGGTTATGGTATTTCAGAGTATACTGTAGAGTATTCCTGTTAGAGTATACTATTTGGAGTAGTGCTGTTAGAATATAGCTTTTGTTGTGTAATGTTTAGTGTGTTACTATTGGGATATATCATTTATAGCATTTCTGTTAGAATATGCTTATAGACTATTACTGTTATAGGATACTGTCTTAGTTATCTAGTGCTGCTATAACAGAAATATCACAAGTGGATGACACTAACAAAGAAAAATGTATTCTCTCACAGTCTAGGAGGCTAGAAGTCCAAATTCAGGGTGCCAGCTCCAGGGGAAGACTTTCTATATTGGTTCTGGATGAAAATCCTTGTCATCAATCTTCCCCTGGTCGAGGAGATTCTTGAGCACAGACCACAGGCCCAAAGGACGCGACACACTCCCAGTGCTTCTTTCTTGGTGGTATGAGGTCCCCATGTCTCTCTGCTTCTCTCTTTTATATCTCAAAAGAGATTGGCTTAAGGCACAACCTAATCTTGTAGATTGAGTCGTGCCTCATTAACACAACTGCCACTAATCCCACCTTATTAACATCATAGGGGTAGGAGTTACAACACATGGGAAAATCACATCAGATGTTAAAATGGTGGACAGCCACACAATACTGAGAATCATGGTCTAGACATGACAGATATTTTGGGGGACACAATTCAATGCATTACATACACTATTTAGAGTATTGTTAGAATATTACCTTTGGAGTGTGATGTTTAGAATATTGTTGCTGGACTGTCATGTTAGAATATATTGTTTACAGAAGTAGAAATTTTGAAACCACCCAATTGGGATGGTTGAAGAATTATCATTTTTTTATACAATTAAGGTATTTACAACCATAGTTGTAAGTGAATAGAGAGACAGCTGTGTTTTCAGGGAAATAGAAAATGAAAAAAAAAAAAGCCCACATTATAATGTTAAGTGGAAAGAAAAAAACAGAAAACCATGCGTATGAACTGCAATTGGAAAGAAATTAACAAAATATCTACTTTGCTTATATCTCTGAGAGGTGGAATTGTATATGTCTATTTTCTCTTCTTTATTTTCTTAATTTTCCACAATGACTATATATTACTTTGTGATCAGGAAAAAAAATTAATAAAGAGCTATCTTAGTGTAGATTACAGGATGCCTCTCCATTCTCACTGTTCCCCTGATTTTCCCTGGGGCAGGTCAGGTACAGAGTAGGCCCTCAATAAAAGATAACTTGTCATGAGTCATCATGCTTGCTTGAGAGAGGAAATAGAATTTGGAAGAAGAAAGGACAGGAAAAAACAGGAATAAAAGAACCAAAATTTACAGATGAAAACAAATGAATGTGTGCTCAATTCAAGGAGTCACTGGGTGGTGCAAACAGTTAAAACAGTCAGCTGCTAACAGAAAGGTTGAAAGTTTGAGTCCACCCAGAAATGCCTCAGAAGAAAGCCTTGGTCATCTACTTCCAACAAATTAACAATTGAAAACTCTACGGAGCATAGTTCTACTCTGACACACAGAAGGTTGCCATGAGTCAAAGTTGACTCGAGGGCAACTGATCTTAGGAAGGTAACATGTTATAGTTATCACCTTATATGCAGGACCTAGATCACTTTTAGGCATAGGAGAGGTGCTCTGTAGATGTGGGAAAGCCCCTTCTAGAAACAAAAAGAGGGGGATGTTTAAGTGGTGGAGAGATAGTTATGGGGTAGGGGGCAGCAATGGAGAGGCAGATCGAAAGGAGAGCAGACCTGACATCAGAGAACATAAAGTGTACCTGGGCTTGGCGAGCCTGTCCAGGGCAAGAGATTTTATAGATGTGGGTGGATTTTTCTCCCAGTGTAGGCCTGCCTGGAGTGCCTGGATGGTGCAAATGGTTAAGGTGCTTGGCTGCTAACCAAAAGGTTGGTGGTTCAAGTCTACCCAGAAGCACCTTGGAAGAAAAGTCTGGCAATCTACTTATGAAAAACCAGCCATTGAAAACTGTATGGATCACAGTTTTACTCAGACTCACATAAGGTCACTAGGAGTCAGAATTGACTTGACGGCAACTGGAAAAAAAAAAGTAGCCCTGCCTATGCACCAAAAAAGTGTGCAAATAAAATCTGTGGCCCCCTCTTACCTCTTTACCACAGAACCTTCTGAGCCACATTAGGGCATCACAGTGGAGTCTGAGGCTTGGGCTCTATTAGCTTGTCCCATTGAAGGACAAATAAGGACAGAGCCATGTACCCAGAGGGGCAGGGAAAAAGTGCCAAGCATGGGGTCCAGGGCCAGACTGACACGTGGGGTGGCCCAAGGGCATTTCTTCCTGTCCTGGGACAGCTGAGCCAGAAGGAAGGGCACAGTGGGATTTTCTCCCTTCACTCGTCATTAAATAAATTGCCGTATTGACTGTTCCTGGAAATTTTCCTTCTTGGGAGTCATGGGAGTGATCTCTTCTGTTGTATCTGCCCCATGGGAGTAGAGTTGAAGCCACATCTAGGATCTGTCAGCCTCCCTCTGGTCTTTTTATTCTTCAAGCAATTCTTCTCTTCTTGGGTATGAGTCCAGGGTACACAACTCCCCTTAGGGAACACCCTCATACTCTAGTTCCAGTAGCTTTTCAAGTTGAAGGATTAGGAAACACTTTTGGTGAAGTCTTGTTTAGTGTCCAGAGCCTGCACCAATGTTCCCAAGGATTCTTGCTGACCACACTTTGGGACTTAAACTGAAGCAGTAGAAGGAGGGCTGGAAAGGAGGGCAAGGCTTCCAAAGGGCCACGAGAGTAATAGCGCATTCACCTTGACCACACCCAGACCCAATCAGGGTATGAGGCACAGTGACCCCGTGCACCTGGAACGAGTGGGTCTGAGGTCAGGAGCAACTGAGGCTGGTGTGTTGGGACCTTCCAGGGTCCATAGTCTGCATTGTAGTCAGCTTAGTGGATACTCTTTCATTTATTCTGCATCCAACTTGTAAATATTTTTTGAGTATATTCAACAAATAAATATTGAGCACCCATATCCTGAGGAGCCCCTAAGTGGTACAAATTGTTATGCACTCAACTGCTAACCATAAGTTTGGCATTTGAACCAACCCAGAGGAACCTTGGGGGAAAGGGTTGGCAATCTGCTTCCAAAAAGTCCTAACCTTCACAACAGTATGAACCATAGTCCTACTCATAGTCCAACACATGGGGTCACCATGAGTCAGAATCCATCCAAAGGCAGCTGCTTCTTCTTTGGTTTTCCCATATGCTGGGTATGGAGTAGTGAACACAACAGATGAGGACCCTATCCTCTTGGGATTTCTTCTAGTTGGGGGTGGGAGTTGTGTAAGGAAACAAAAGATGAATAAATTAACAGGTGAGTAGATAATGATTCATATGATCAAAATAAAGCAGGCTATGTGGTGGAGAATGGCTGAGGGCTTCTCTGAGGAGGTGACATTTGAAACCCAGATTGAAATGATGTGAAAGGGTCAACCAGGGAAAAGACTGGGGGAAAGTATTGTCTGGCATTCCTGTGAGAGGAGAGTATGTGCAAAGATCCTGAGGCAGGAACTGATTTTACACACACGAGTCACAGGCCTAGGTGTCTAACACAGGCATAGGGACCGCAATGGAAAATGGTATGAGATGAGTGTGGTAAAAAATCAGGGCTCTGGTGGTTCAGGGCTTTATAGACCAACGTGGGGAGTTAGGGTTTCAATCTAAAAAGAATGCGAAGCCATTGGAAGGGTTTGTAACAAAATGATGTGATGTGATGTCTGTTTTTTATTCTTAAGTTTCCTCTGGCTGCTGTGTAGAGAAAGGGCTGTAGGGGTACCATAGCAGATATGTGGAGAACAGTGAGGAGATGATGCAATAGTCTTGGGAGCAATGACAATTATCATTACCCATGAAGGGATTTTCATTGTGACCTGTCCATCGTCTTGTGTATTTTCCAGTTAGTTTCACTCTGACCTGATCATCCTGAAAAGAAGAAAGTAAAATTCCTAAAACTGTGTAAAAGCTAAGCTAAAAAACCAAACCAGTTGCTGTTGAGTCAATTCCAACTCGTGGTGATCCCATGAGTGTGTCAGAGCAGAACTGCACTCAAGAAGATTTTCAATGCTGTGACCTTTCAGAAGCCTTTCTTTGAGACACCTCTGGGTGGGTTCAAACCACCAACCTTTGGGTTAGTAGTTGAGCACTTGACTATTTGTGCCACCCAGGGATTCTGAGTGTAAAGGCTAGACCCTAGGAAAATACTAACCACCTAATGAAAGAGACTGAAACCGTCAAGCAGGTGTAGTAGCTTTCCCTTCCTCTAAGGCCTGAATTGAACATTTCAGGATGCCAAGCACCACACCGTCAAAGAGCTTTATTGGATTTTTGTGGGCTTGGAAGTCTCCTACATATTCTTGACTTGAGGTTTTGGGGTGTGTGAGGCAGTAAGAGGGCATGTTCAGAACTTGTTCCTCCTGATCCCGGGTCCAAAGGATGCCTGGTTCCTGGCTGTTTTTTCTTGGTGGTGGTGGAATCTTCTCCTTCCTATCTCTGGGGTGGCTCATTTCAAATCCAGCAGAATGGCAAAACTGACCAATCTCTTTGTGTTGTTGTTAGGTGCCATTGGGTAGTTTCTGATCCATAGCAACCCTCTGGACAACAGAACGAAACACTGCCCGGTCTTGCGCCATCCTCATTGTTGTTATGCTTGAGTCCATTGTTGCAGCCACTATGTCAATCCATTTCCCTAAGGGCTTCCTCTTTTTTGCTGACCCTCTACTTTACCAAGCGTAATTTCCTTCTCCAGGGACTGATCCCTCCTGATAACCTGTCCAAAGTATGTGAGATGTAGTCTCACCATCCTTGCTTGTACTTGGTTGTACTTATTCCAAGACAGAATTGTTCATTCTTTTGGCAGTCCATGCCATATTCAACACTCTTCACTAACACCACAATTCAAAGATGTCAATTCTTCTTTGGTCTTCCTTATTCATCTTCCATCTTTCGCATGCTTATGAGGCGATTGAAAACACCATGGCTTGGGTCAGGTGCACCTTAGTCTTGAAGGTGACATCTTCGTTTTTCAACACTTAAAAGAGGTCTTTTGCAGCAGATGTGCCCAAGGCAATGCATATTTTGATTTCCGTGAGTGTTGACTGAGGATCCAAGTAAAATGAAATCCTTGACAACGTCAATCTTTTCTTTGTTTGTTATGATGTTACTTAGTGGTCCAATTGAGAGGATCTTTGTTTTCTTTCTGCTGAGGCGTAATCCATACTGAAGGCTGTGGTCTTTGATCTTCATCAATAAGTGCTTCAAGTCCTATTCACCTTCAGCAAGCAAGGTAGTGTCATTTGCATTATCACAGCTGTTAATGAGCCTCCCTCCAATCCTGATGCTCTGTTCTTCTTCATGTAGTCCAGCTTCTTGGAGTATTTGCTCAGCACACAGTTTGAATAGGTATGGTGAAAAGATACAACTCTGACACACAGCTTTCCTGACTTTCAACCACACATTATCCCCTTGTTCTATTAGAACAACTGCCTCTTGATCTATGTACAGGTTTCTCATGAGCACAGTTAAGTGTTCTGGAATTGCCATTCTTCCCAAAGTTATCCATAATTTATTATGATCCACACAGTGGAATGACTTTGCATTGTCAGTGAAACACAGGTAAACATCTTTTTGGTATTCTGTCCTTTCAGCCAAGATCCATCTGACATCAGCAATGATATCCCTGGTTCCATGTCCTCTTCTGAATCCGCCTTGAATTTCTGGCAGTTCCTTGTTGATATATTGCTGCAGCTGCTTTTTTGTCTTTTTATTGTGCTTTAAGTGAAAGTTTACAAATTAAGTCAGTCTCTCATACAAAAATTTATATAGACCTTGTTGTATACTCCTAGTTGCTCTTCTCCTAATGAGACAGCACACTCCTTCTTTCCACTCTATTTTTGTGCCCATTCGGTCAGCTTCTGACCCCCTTTGCCCTCTCATCTCTTCTCCAGAGAGGAGCTTCCCACATAGTCTTACGTGTCTACTTGATCCAAGAAGCTCACTCCTCACCAGTATCATTTTCTATCCCATAGTCCAGTCCAATCCCTGTCTGAAGAGTTGGCTTTGGGAATGGTTCCTGTCTTGGGCTAACAGAAGGTCTGGGGACCATGGCCTCTGGGGTCCTTCTAGTGTCATTCAGACCATTAAGCCTGGTCTTTTTATGAGAACTTGAGGTCTGCATCCCACTGCTCTCCCGTTCACTCTGGGGTTCCCTGTTGTGTTCCCTGTCAAGGCAGTCATCAGTTGTAGCCTGTCACCAACTAGTTCTTCTGGTCTCAGGCTGATGTAGTCTCTGGTTTATGTGGCTCTTTCTGTTTCTTGGGCTCATAATTACCTTGTATCTTTGGTGTTCTTCATTCTCCTTTGCTCCAGGTGAGTTGAGACCAATTGTTGCATCTTAGATGGCCGCTTGCTAGCGTTTAAGACCCCAGACGCCACTCTCCAAAGTGGGATGCAGAATGTTTTCTTAATAGATTTTATCATGCCAATTGACCTAGTTGTCCCTTGAAACCATGGTCCCCAAACCCCAGCCCCTACTACACTGGCCTTCGAAGCATTCAGTTTATTCAGGAAACTTCTTTGCTTTTGCTTTAGTCTAGTTGTGATGACCTCTCCTGTACTGTGTGTTGTCTTTCCCTCTTTCCCTTCACATAAAAGAGTTCTTGTCTACTTTCTAATTAGTGAATACCCCTCTCCCTCCCTCCCTCCCTACTCTAATAACCATCAAACAATATTTTCTTCTCTGTTTAAACTCTTTCTCAAGTTCTTATAATAGTGGTCTCATACAATACTTGTCCTTTTGCAACTGACTAATTTCACTCAGCATAATGCCTTCTAGGTTCCTCCATGTTATGAAACGTTTCATGGACTCATCATTGTTCTTTATCGATGCGTAGTATTCCATCGTGTGAGTATACCATAATTTATTTATCCATTCATCCATTGATGGGCACCTTGGTTGCTTTCATCTTTTTGCTATTGTGAACAGTTGCAGCTATTTTTGAATGATATTTAGCAAAATTTTACTTGTATGTGGTATTAATGATATTGTTCAATAATTTCCACATTCAGTTGGGTCACCTTTTGTTTTTTTTTTTTGCAATCTAAAAAGTCATTTCATTAAGCTTCACATTCAAACTAATACATCTCAGTTTTTTAATAATTTTTACTGTGCTTTCAGTGAAAGTTTACAAATCAAGTCAGTCTCTCACACAAAAACTTATGTACACATTGCTACATACTCCCAATTGTTCTCCTCCTAATGAGACAGCCCACTCTCTCCCTCTGCTCTCTCTTTTCCTGTCCATTTTGCCAGCTTCTAATCCCCTCTACCCTCTCATCTACCCTCCAGGCAGGAGATGCCAACATAGTCTCAAGTGTCCACCTGATCCAAGAAGCTCACTCCTCACCAGCATCCCTTTCCAACCCATTGTCCAGTCCAATCCCTGTCTGAAGGGTTGGCTTCAGGAATGGCTCCTGTCCTGGGGCAACAGAAGGCCTGGGGGCCATGACCACCGGGGTCTTTCCAGTCTCAGTTAGACCATTAAGTCTGGTCTTATGAGAATTTGGGGTCTGCATCCCACAAAAAAAAAAAAAAAAAAAAATTTTTTTTTTTTATCCCACTGCTCTCCTGCTCCCTCAGGGGTTCTCTGTTGTGTTCCCTGTCAGGGCAGTCCTCGGTTGTAGCCAGGCACCATCTAGTTCTTCAGGTCTCAGGATGTTACAGTCTCTGGTTCATGTGGCCCTTCTGTCTCTTGGGCTCACAATCGCCTTGTGTCCTTGGTGTTCTTCATTGTCTTTGATCCAGGTGGGTTGAGACCAATTGATGCATCTTAGATGGCTGCTTGCTAGCGTTTAAGACCCCGGACGCCCCTCTTCAAAGTGGGATGCAGAATGTTTTCTTAATAGAATTTATTATGCCAATTGATTTAGATGTCCCCTGAAACCATGGCCCCCAGACCCCTGCCCTTGCCACGCTGTCCTTCAAAGCATTCAGTTTATTCAGGAAACTTCTTTGCTTTTGGTTTAGCCCAATTGTGCTGACCTCTCCTGTATTGTGTGCTGTCCTTCCCTTCACCTAAAGTAGTTCTTATCTACCATCTAATTAGTGAATGCCCCCTCCCATCCTCCTTCCCTCCCCTCTCTCATAACCACAAAAAAATGATTTCTTCTCAGTTTAAACTATTTCTCAAGTTCTTATAATAGTGGTCTTATACAATATTTGTCCTTTTGCAACTGACTCATTTCACTCAGCATAATGCCTTTCAGGTTCTTCCATGTTATGAAATGTTTCACAGACTCCTCACTGTTTTTTATTGATGCGTAGTATTCCATTGTGTGAAGACACCATAATTTATTTATCCATTCTTCCGTTGATGGGCACCTTGGTTGCTTCCATCTTTTTCCTATTGTGAACAGTGCTGCAATAAACATGGATATGCATATATCTGTTCTTGTAAAGGCTGTTATTTCTCTAGGATATATTCCAAGGAGTGGGATTTCTGGATCCTATGGTAGTTCTATTTCTAACTTTTTAAGGAAGTGCCAAATCGATTTCCAAAGTGGTTGTACCATTTGACATTCCCTCCAGCGGTGTATAAGTGTTCCAATCTCTCCACAGCCTCTCCAACATTTATTATTTTGTGTTTTTTGGATTAATGCCAGCCTTGTTGGAGTGAGATGAAATCTCATTGTAGTTTTGATCTGCATTTTTCTAATGGCTAATGATCGTGAACATTTCCTCATATATCTGTTAGCTACCTGAATGTCTTCGTTAGTGAAGTGTCTATTCATATCTTTTGCCCATTTTTTAATTGGGTTATTTGTCTTTTTGCAGTTGAGGTTTTGCAGTATCATGTAAATTTTAGAGATCAGGTGCTGATCAGAAATGTCATAGCTAAAAACTTTTTCCCAGTCTGTAGGTAGTCTTTTTACTCTTTTGGTGAAGTCTTTGGATGAGCATAGGTGTTTGAATTTTAGGAGCTCCCAGTTATCTAGTTTTTCTTCTACATTCTTTATGTTTTATATACTGCTTATGCCATGTATTAGGGCTCCTAACGTTGTCCCTATTTTTTCTTCCATGATCTTTATCATTTTAGATTTTATATTTAGTTCTTTGATCCATTTTGAGCTTGTTTTTGTGCATGGAGTGAGGTATGGGTCTTGTTTCATTTTTTTATAGATGGATATCCACTTAGGCCAACACCACTTGTTAAAAAGACTGTGTTTTCCCCATTTAACTGTTTTGGGGGCTTTGTCAAATATCAACTGTCATATGTGGATGGATTTATGTCTAGATTCCCAATTCTGTTCCATTGGACCATGTATCTGTTGTTGTACCAGTACCAGGCTGTTTTGACTACTGCAGCGGTATAACTGCTGCGGTATAACAGGTTCTAAAATCAGGGAGAGTAAGGCCTCCCACTTTGTTCTTCCTTTTCAGTAATGCCTTATTTATCCGGGGCCTCTTTCCTTCCATATGAAGTTGGTGATTTGTTTCTCCATCTCATTAAAGAATATCGTTGGGATTTGGATTGGAATTGCATTAAATGTATAGATCGCTTTTGGTAGAATAGAGATTTTTATAATGTTAAGTCTTCCTATCCACGAGCAAGGTATGTTCTTCCACATTTTTTCAAAGAACCAGCTTTTGGTCTTTTTAATTCTTTCATTTGTTATTCTGTTTTCTATTTCATTTAATTCTGCTCTAATTTTGATTATTTGCTTTCTTCTCATGCCTGAGGGTTTCTTTTCTTGCTCTCTATTTGTTCAAGTTGTAGGGATAAGTCTTTGATTTTGCCCTTTCTTTTTTTTTGGATGTGTGCATTTATTGATATAAATTGGCCTCTGAGCATCGCTTTTCTGTGTCCCAAAGGTTCGGATAGGAAGTATTTTCATTCTCATTGGATTCTCTGAATTTCTTTATTCCATGCTTAATGTCTTCTATAATCCAGTCTTTCTTCAGCAGGGTATTGTTCAGTTTCCAAGTGTTTGATTTCCTTTCCTGCTTTTCCCGTTATTGATTTCCACTTTTATGGCCTTATGGTCAGAGAAGATGCTTTGTAATATTTCAATATTTTGGGTTCTGCTAAGGCTTGCTTTATGACCGAATATGTGGTCTATTCTAGAGAATGTTCCATGTGCACTAGAAAAGAAAGTATAGTTGGTTGCTGTTGGGTGGAGTGTTCTGTACATGTCTATGAGGTCAAGTTGGTTGACTGTGCCATTTAGATCTTCCATGTCTTATATTGAGCTTCTTTCTGGATGTCCTGTCCTTCACCAAAAGCAGTGTGTTGAAGTCTCCTACTATTATTGTGGAGCTGTCTATCTCACTTTTCAATGCTGATAGAGTTTGTTTTATGTATCTTGCTGCCCTGTCATTGAGTGCATAAATATTTAATATGGTTACATCTTCTTGGTGTATTATCCCTTTAATCATTATATAGTGTCCTTCCTTATCCTTTCTGATGGATTTAACTTTAAAGTCTATTTTGTCAGAAAGTAATATTGCCACTTCTGCTCTTTTTTGATTGTTGTTTGCTTGATATATTTTTTTCCATCCTTTGAGTTTTAGTTTGTTTGTGTCTGTAAGTCTAAGGTGTGTCTCTTATAGTCAGCATATAGGTGGATCTTGTTTTGTAATCCATTCTGCTACTCTCTGTCTCTTTATTGGTGCATTTAGTCCATTTTCATTCAGGGTAATTATGGATAGGTATGAATTTAGTGCTATCATTTTGATGTCTTTTTTTGTGTGTTGTTGACAGTTTCTTTTTCCCACTTGATTTTATGTGCTGAGTAGATTTTCTTTATATATTCTCCTTTCCTCATATTTGTTGTTGATTTTGTTTCTGCTGAGTCTGTATTTTTCCCTTGTATTTTATTTTGATGAGTGGGATAGTTTGTCTCCTTTACGGTTACCTTATATTTACCCCTATTTTTCTAAATTTAAAACTAACTATTATTTCTTTGTATCACTGTATCTTCCTCTCCAAATGGAAGGTCGATGATTACATTTCTTAGTCCCTTTTTAATATTTTAATGTTGTCTTTTTTTATATAAAAACATCTCTGTTACCCTCTTTTGGGCTTTTTTTTTTTTTATCTTGCCTTGGTTTTTTTTTTTTTTTTTTTCCCCTGTCTGGGTTGACTTCTGGTTGCTCTGCCCAGTGTTCTAGTCTGGGGCTGATACCTGATATTATTGATTTTCTAATGAAAGAGCTCCCTTTAGTATTTCTTGTAGTTTTTGGTTTGGTTTTTACGAATTCCCTCAACTTGTGTTTATCTGGAAATGTCTTAATTTCACCTTCATATTTAAGAGACAGTTTTGATGGATATATGACTCTTGGAAGGTAATTTTTTTCCTTCATTTTTTTAAATATGTCATCCCATTGTCTTCTTGCCTGCATGGTTTCTGTCGAGTGTTCCAAGTTTATTCTTATTTGCTCTCCTTTGTAGCTGACTTTTCTTTTATCCCTCACTGCTCTTATAATTGTCTCTTTATCTTTGGTTTTTGCAAGCTTGATTATAATATGTCTTGGTGACTTTCTTTTAACACCTACCGTATGTGGAGTTCAATGAGCATCTTGGATAGATATCTTTTCGTCTTTCACAATATCAGGGAAGTTTCTGCCAACAAATCATCAACAATTTTCTCTGTATTTTCTGTTATCCTTCCCTGTTCTGGTGCGCCAATCACTCGCAGGTTATTTCTCTTGATAGAGTCCCACATGATTTTTAAGGTTTCTTCATTTTTTTAAATTCTTTTGTCTGATTTTTCTTCAAATATATTAGAGCCAAGTGATTTATCTTCGAGTTCAAAAATTCTAGCTTCTACTTGCTCAATTCTGCTCCTCTGAGTTTCTACTGAGTTGTCTAATTCTGTAATTTTATTGTTAATGTTCTGAATTTCTGATGCTGGCTGTCTATGGATTTTTCCAGCTTATTAAACTTTTCATGATGTTCCTGAATAATCTTTCTAATTTCTTCAGTTGCTTTATCTGTGTGTTCCTTGGCTTGTTCTGTGTATTGTCTCATTTCCTTCCTGATTTCTTGAAGGGTTCTGTATATTAAACATTTGTATTCTGCATCTGGTAATTCCAGGAACGCACTTTCATCTAGAAGATCCCTGGATTCTTTGTTTTGAGAGCCTGTTGAGGTGATCATGGTCTGTTTCTTTATGCGACTTGATATTGACTGTTGTCTCTGATCTATCTATAAGTTATTGTATTAGTTTATGCTTGCTTACTGTGTCGTAGCTGCTTGCTTTGTTTTGTTTTGGTATACCCCTATGGATTGCTTGCGTGAGCTAGCTTGATTATTTTTGCCTTTGGAGCTCTGGTGTCCTGTCCCCAGCTGGCTAGAGCTGTTATTAGGTATATCAGTCTAGGAGTCCATTCAGTTTTCTTGTATGAATTCAGCTCAGGTTTCCAGGTTGCTGATTTCAAGTGTGTGTGGTACAGGCTCTGTCCTGCAGCCTTAGAGGGGTAGGGGTGATTGGCGTATATACCGGTGTCTGATTGCAGTGATGGGTCACGCTCTGAACAAGGCAGGAGGCTGAGAACTGACCCCCAAGTGTCTTTGAGGAAAATATATCTGTTTTCCCTAGATCGTGCTGAAGGTTGGGTTCTGCAAAGGGACCATGGGCACCCCAAATTTTTAGTTGTAAGAACTGGGAGGTGCCAGTTATCTCTGGATCCCTGTCGTGGGTGGCTGGTTGACCTGAGTGGAGCTACCAGTCCTTAGGTCCCTAATGTGGGTAGGTGAGGGCCTTGTTTAATAGGCAAAGCAATGTCAAACACCCACCTCTCCACCACACACCTGAAATGGTTGGAGTTTGCCAACAAGGGCCTATTCTCCTGAAATAAGCCAACACAGGTCCATGCAGAAGGGAAAGGTGCTCAAGGTCCACGGACGGTTTATGCCTGGACAGGAGCCACTTCTGTCCTGAGCTCTCCTGGTTAATAGAGCTAGCAAATTATCTTTTCCCCCTGGTGCAAATTTTTTCCTTCCCCAAGGCTGGGAGGATGGCTCTAGGTGCTCACCAGGGTCTATCTCAGGCTCAGGGATTCAGCAGCTGAAGCCAGGTTGGGGTGGGGGGGGCACGGTAAAATATACGCAAGTACTAAGCTTTTGCCGAGAGCGCTGTTCTTCTCAGGTTCTGGAGGTGTGAGTGGGCTGTGTGGCCGGCTGCTTCTCCCTGAGGAAACTGTGGCCGAATGCTAGTGCCAGCCCCCTGCCGCTGCTGCCGCTCTGTTAATGTTGCCTGAGGGCTCCCCACGATTCAGGTCTGGTAACTCCCCTCTACTTCTGAACAACTTCTTCATCCCCCGCCCCTCAGTTCGTTGTCTAAGCTTGCCTTCGATTATCAGAGCTCCCAGTTTTTCACAAATATACTCCTTTCACTTGTTTTTTCGGGTCTTTGTTGTAAAGAGGGCTCTATGGAAGCGTCTGTCTATTCTGCCATTTTGGCTCCGCCTCCTGATTCTCCCAACATGAGTTCTTTTATGTGTCTTTTTAACTAGACCATTGCTAATTTCCTGAATTCAGAATAAATACTGACTTTTAAACCAATTTAGTTACTCTTTGAGATTCTAAATAAATCTGCTTCCAAAGAACATTCCAACTTTGGGCCTTGACAATTGTTTTGACCTAATCTTAGTGATAATTCTTGATAGTTGTTTCTCCACCTTACCCAAGAAGATGGTGGATTCGAGCACTTAACATGGATTAACTCCAGGCCTCCCAACACTACTGAAAGTAGTCCTTATTCTGGAGAAGAAGAGATAGGTGAAAAGAGTCAATGTACCAGCTGGAAACAGGATAATTAATCAAGCCTTTACTCTGCCAATTAGCCCTCCACCACCTCATGACTGCAGTGCCTCTCATGCTGCCATCAACTTGATTGGATGGATCAGCTGGGCTCAAGGTGCATGACTGGAGGAAGGCATGGCCTCAGGGCTTCCAACTTCCATTTGATTTCCTAAAATCCTTGCAACCTCCCTTCCACTTGCAGTGCTTCCATTCAGGTCCTTGTGTGTGTGGTAGGTGTAATTGCATATCCCTGGGTCAGGGTGCTGAGTGTCCACAGGCTTTGTCCAAAGGTTTTCCTCGGCTCAGTGAAGAAACTTATTGCTGGCTGGCTCTTGGCCTAGTTTGAAAAAGCAATGTGTCCTACAGGGGCCAGTCCTAAGGGGAAGAGAGTGTTTTCTCTCAGTGTTGAGTAAAACAGGATCTTTCATTTTAATTGGGAGCCATGGGAATTCAGCACAACTACTCCCACTGTGTCCAATTCCTCCATTACATTGATAACACCTAAGTTGCTCCAGGGTCTTTTCATCTGATTGCACATTCCTGCCAATCATGGGGACAGGCATAGTATCTTATGCAATGTCCTTGGAGGAGACTTCTAATTACACTGTAGCCCAGTGTTCTTATCTCACTCTGGCTTTCAATTTTGGGGGTCTTTTCAGACAGAACCAGCGCTATCTTGTGTAAAGTTTGGGTAACCTCCAATACATTCAGTCATTTTCTTTCTAGGGAAACTACTACAGTAATATACCCAACAAATATCAGTTAAGTGTTTTAAGCCAAGTTGGGTTTTGGAAAGACAGAGATCATTAAGACATGAAACTGTCCTTTAAACAGTCTGGGAGCAGATCTAGAAGAAGAGACATATATAAGTTAGTACAGCCAGTTTATCCACCCAGAAGGCCCAAAGGAAGGGCTGTTCACCTTGGGACAGTCAAGGAAAGCCATGTAGAAGAGGTGATACAAGCTAAGGATAGAGAGTTCTTTCAGAGTTTAGGAGAAGCATAAGCATGCCAATCATCAGCACAAAGGCACAGAAGAATTAAAATGTATCCCACTTGAGATAGGAAGGTACCAGTGGAGAAGCAAATAAAATTTGAAGGGATAACATGGTTCAGTTTATCTAAAACTTTAAGACACACATATATCAAGTTAAATGATAGTTGGAATTTGGAAAAAAAAACTATTGATGTTTTAAGTACCACAATAAGATTTTGCAATTTAAGAATGTAACTGCTGCCCTAATAGAGAATAAAGGGAGCGTGTCTCTTAGTTGTTGTTATGTAACAAACCACGCAAAACAGGGTAAATAACCACTTTTTATTTACTTTACCATTCTGTTGGTTGACAATTTGAGCTGTGCTTAGCTGGAAAGTTTTCTTGGCTGGGCTCCCTTGTGTCTGCACTTGGCTGCAGTTTGGATGAGGGTTACTTGATCTTGGAGAGGCCTCAATTAGGGGGGGCTTTTCTCTGCTCCTTAAGCTCTCCTACTTCAGCAGGACTTGCTCTCATGGTACTGAAAGATTCCAAAAAAGCACAAGTTCCAAAATGCAAGTGGTTTTCTAGCCCCTGCTTCTGTCATGTTTGCCTACAAGCCATTTACAAACTCCTGAAACCATCACCACAACCAAGAGAGCAAACCCCATGTTTTCTCACGCCCCTTTGTAATTCCTCCCAGGCAACCAATGACCTTCTTTCTGTTACTACCGGCTAGTTTGTATTGTAGAGTTTTACATAAATAGAATGACAACAGTATGTACTCATTTGTTTGACTTCTATCAGCACCATCATTTTCAAATTCTTCCATTTTGTTGTCTTAAGGTTAGTGTTCTTATATTAGGGAAAAATTGAGTATCTTGAGTGGTGGGGGAGCGCATCTTTCCCAGTGATTTTTCCATTATTGAACAGATCTAATTGTGTTTCCCTATGATGAATCAAATCCTGACTTCCAACCAAGTTTCTTTCCCTCTACCCACAGTCTTTATCTCACTATCATCCTTATCATCTTTGAAAGGCATCTGTCTCTGGGGAGCAGCCACAGTGAAGGTACTATTGAGCCCTCTAGTGGAAGCTATGGAGCTGCCATGTGGAGCCCCTTGTAAGGATGGAAACAGAACAGAGTGTACAGAGATGGAAGAAAATTTGGTTTAGGATTCTGAGAAGCTGAGCACCCACAAGAGACCAAAAACTATACTTTATGCGACTGATGTTCTTTGTAGAGCCACTCAGACCCTGGGAATAAGCAGCTCAGGTCTGAAGGACCTAAAATAAATAAATAAATAAATCTGGCTGATTCCCTTGGTTCTTCTTTACTACTGGGACAGGATAAACCCTGTAAACTCTAATCATCAACTCTGTGCCTTCAGGTTTCAGAGTGGACAGGTGGGAGCATGGCACTTTCCAATCACATTCTTCATTGAGAGTCCCCATTTATTTATTTAGAGTGGTTAGAGCCCAGGTTATATATCAGGGCCTTTTTGGGGCATTGGAAATAGAATAGGATAGGAGGTGGCCACAGATGATATGCTCTCTGGTTAACTCATAGAAATGTTCTCTCTTTCAGTAGAAAAGTTTGACCCAGAGTTGGATGACAATGGCTTTGACCCTGTGGGTTCCTCTTCCTGGGCTTGTCCTAGTGGTTTGGGATGAGATTCAGGGTGAAGTTATCCTGTGTAGTGGTAGGTCTGGCCAGGCTCCACAACCCTCAGTCAAGGCCATAGACACTCAGAATATTTTGTGCAAACATTCCTTAGCCTTTCAGCTGGTGGAAGAAATTGCACCTTAGATGCTGCTGGGACTTGGCTCCCACATCCTAGGGATCAGACCTAAGGGCAGAGCTCCTCCAAGAAGAAGGGAGGTCAGCGGGAGAGGTACATATCTTTCACCAAAGTAGCCCACTTGGAGGCAGAATTAGTAGGAAAGTCTCTTCTTGGGGATCAGGAGTGGAAATTTTCAGATAATAAGATGAAAAACAATTCAACGATATCTGTGAATAATCATTCTGAGCCACTGTTTACCTTTTTGGAAAATGGGAATAGTAACAGTACCTGTCTCATTAAAGTAGTTGTGAGGATTAACCAAGTTAAAACTTACTTAGAGTAATGCCCGGCACAAGACAAATACTATTCAGTTTGGTGTTAGTTGCCATCGAGTCAATTCCAACTCATGGTGACCCCTTTGTGCACAGTAGAACTGCTCCATAGGATTTTCAAGGCTGTGACTTTTCGGAAGCAGATGGCCAGGCCTGTCTCCTGAGGTGGCGCTGATGAGTTCAAATTGCCAAACTTTTGGCTAGTGGTTGAGTGTTTAACCATTTGTGCTACCCAGTTGTTAGGTACCATCAAGTCGGTTTTGATTCATGGTGATACTACGTACAACAAAACACTGCCTGGTCCTGCACCATCTTCACAACTGTTGCTATGTTTGAACCTATTGTTCCACCCACTCTGTCAACCTGTCTCCTTTAGGATCTTCCTCTTCTTTGCTAACCCTCTGTTTTACAAAGCATGATGTCCTTCTCCAGAGATTGGTCCCTCCTGATAACATGTCCAAAGTACATGAGATGCAGTCTCTTTATCCTCATTTCTCAGTAGTATTCTGGCTGTACTTCTAAGACAGATTTGTTTGTTCTTCTGGCAGTCCATGGTCTATCCAATCTTCTTTGCCAACAGCATAATTCAAAAGCATCACTTCTTCTGTCTTCTTTACTCACTGTCCAGCTTTCCAACGCATATGTTGTTATTGTTAGGTGCTATCGAGCCAGTTCCCACTTATAGCAAATCTATGTGCAGCAGAAATAAACACTGCCTGATCCTGTGCCATTCCCACAATTGTTGTTCAGCTTGAGCCCATGGTTGCAGCCACCGTGTCAGTCCATCTCATCTAGGGTCTTCCTCCTTGTGGCTGAACCTCGGCCAAGCATGATGTCCTTCTCCAGGGACTGGTTCCTCCTGATAACATGTCCAAAGTATGTGAGACGAAGTCTAGTCATCCTGGCTTCCAAGGAGCATTATGGCAGTATTTCTTTCAAGACAGGTTTGTTCCTTCTTCTACAAGTCCATGGTATATTCAATATTCTTTGTCACCATAATGATTCAGAAAGGTCAATTCTTCTTTAGTCTTCCTTATTCATCATGCAGCTTTCATGTGCATATGAGGCAACTGAAAATACCACGGCTTGAGTCAGTCCAAAATCCGACCAAACTCGTTGCCGTCAAGTTGATTTCGACTCACAGCAAACCTATAGGACGGAGTAGAACTGCTCCAGAGGGTTTCCAAAGAGTGCCTGGTGAATTTTGAACTGCTGATCTTTTGGTTAGCTGCTAAACTCAACCACATCGCCACCAGGGTTTCCATGGCTTGGATCAGGCACACTTTATTCCTCAAAGTGGCATCTTTTCAACACTTTCAAGTCTTGAACAGGTTTTACCAATGCAACTCATCATTTGATTTTTTTGACTGCCTTTTCCATGGGCATTGATTGTGAATTCAATTAAATGAAATCCTTGATAACTTCAACATTTTCTCCATTTATCAGGAAGTTGCTTATTGGTCCAGTTGTATGAATTTTTGCTTTCTTTTTGTTGAAGTGTAATCAATACTTAGGGTTGTACTCTTTAATCTCAATCAGTAAGTGCTTCAAGTCCTCTTTGTTTTCAGCAAGCAAGGTTATGTTATCTGTATATCACAGGTCGTGAAGGAGTATTCCTCCAATCATGATTCTGTGTTCTTCTTCAAATAGTCCAGCTTCTTGGATTATTTGCTCAGCACACAGGTTGAATAAGTGTGGTAAAATGATAAAACATTGACACACACATTTCCTGTTTTAAACCACACAGTATCTCTTTGTTCTGTTTGAATGACTGCCTCTTAGTCTATGTACAGGTTTCCCAGAGCAAAGTTAAGTGCTTTGGAATTCCCATTCTTTGCAGTGTTATCCATAATTTGTTATGATCCACACAATAAAATGCCTTTGCATAGTCAATAAAACACAGGTGAATGTCTTCCTGGTACTCTCTGCGGTCACCTAAGATCCATTTGACATCAGCAATGATATCTCTCATTCTACATCCTATGCTGAATCCAGCTTGAATTTCTGGCATTCCTTGTCAATAACTTACTGCAACCATTTTTGAATTTTCTTCAGCAAAATTTTGCTTGCGTGTGATATTAATGACATCATTTGATAATTTTCACATTCTTTTGGATCATCTTTGTTTGGAATAGGCACAAATAAGGGTCTCTTCCAGTTGGTTGACCAGGTAGCTGTCTGCCATATTTCTTGGCATAGTTGAGTGAGTACTTCTAGTGTTGCATCCGTTTGTTGAAGCATCTCAACTGCGATTCCATCAATTCCTGGAGCCTTGTATTTTGTCAATGCCTTCAGCACAGCTTAGACTTCTTCCTTCAGTATCATCGGTTCTTGATCATATGCAACCCCCTGAAATGGTAGGACATCAACCACTCCTTTCTGGTACAGTGACTCTGTGTATTCCTTCCATCTTCTTTTGATGCTTTCTGTGTCATTCTATATATTGCCCATAGAATATTTCAATATTTCAACTTGAGGCTTTAATTTTTTCTTCAGTTCTTTCAGCTTGAGAAATGCCAAGCATGTTCTTCTCTTTTAGTTTGCTAAATCCAGGTCTTTGCACATTTCATTATAATGCTTTACTTTGTCTTCTTAAGCAACCCTTTGTAATCTCCCATTCAGCTTTTTTATTTCATCATTTCTTCCATTCACTTTAGCTACTCTACATTTGAGAGCAAGTTTCAGAGTCTCTTCTGACATGCATTGTGGTCTTTTTTTTTTTTTCTTGTTGTTTTAATGACCTTTTGCTTTTTTCATGTATGATACCCTTGATGTCATTCCATAACTTGTCTAGTCTCCAGTCATCAGTGTTCACAGCATCAAATCTATTCCTGAGATCATCTCTAAATTCAGGTGGGATATATTCAAGGATGTACTTTGGCTCTCATGGACTGGTGTCGATTTTCTTCAGCTGTAACTTGAACTTGCATATGGGCAATGGATAGTCTGTTCTGCAGTCTGCCCCTCGCCTTGTTCTGAGTGATGATATTGAGCTTTTCCCTTGTCCCTTTCCACAGACATTGTTGATTGGATTCCTGTGTATTCCATCTAGTGAGGTTTATGTGTATAGTTGCCATTTATGTTGTTGAAAAAAGATCTTTGCAATTAAGAAGTTGTTGGTCTTGCCAAATTCTATCACGTGATCTTCAGCATCATTTCTATTATCAGGGCCGTATATTCCAACTACCAGTCCTTCTTGTTTGTTTCTAACTTTAACATTCCAATAACCAGAATTATCGATGCATCTTGATCTCATGTCTGAAATTTTATACTGCTGAGATTGGTAAAAATCTTCAATTTCTTCATCTTTGGCATTAGTGGTTGGTGCATAAATTTGAATAATTCTTGTATTAATTGGTCTTTCTTGTAGCCATATGGATATTTTCCTAACACTGACAGCGTTGTACTTCAGGATAGATCTTGAATTGTTCTTTTTGATGATGGATGTAACACCATTGCTCTTTAATTTGTTATTCCTGGCATAGTAGACCATATGATTGTCTAGTGCAAAATGTTCAATACCAGCCCGTTTCAGCTCACTAATGGCTAGGATATAGATCTTTATGTGTTCCATTCCATTTTTGACAACTTATAATTTTCCTAGATTCATACTTTGTACAATCCATGTTCCAATTATTAATGGACATTTATGGCTTTTTTTTTTTCTCATTTTGAGTCACGCCACATCAACAAATGAACGTCCTGAAAGCTTTACTCCATCTACATCATTAAGATACACTCTACTTTGAGGAGGCAACTCTTCCCCAGTCATATTTTGAGTGCTTCCAACCTGAGCAGGTCATCTTCGGCCACCATATCAGACCTTGTTCTGCTGTTATTCATAAGGCTTTTACTGAC
Organism: Loxodonta africana; assembly: GCF_030014295.1. NCBI lineage: Eukaryota > Metazoa > Chordata > Mammalia > Proboscidea > Elephantidae > Loxodonta > Loxodonta africana. The sequence continues at coordinate 21,609,685 of NC_087344.1, forward strand.
CAATTTTTTAGAAGTGAATCACCAGATCCTTCTTCCTGGTCTGTTTTATTCTGTACACTCCACTGAATCCTGGCCATCAAGGTTCCTGCTATTATTTGAAATACTAGTGGTATAGCTGCTTCTAGCATCACAGCAATACGCAAGCCACCACAGTATGGTAAACCGCCAGATGGGTTATGGATATTGAAGTTGTTGTTCAGTGCAGTAGAGTTGGTTCTGACTCATAGTGACCCTATTTAAAACATAACGAAACACCGCTTGGCCTTGCATCACCCTTAAAATCATTGCTGTGTTTGAGCCCATTGTTGAAGCCACTATGTCAGTTCATCTTGTTGAGGGTCTTCCTCTTTTTTGCTGACCCTCTACATTACCAAGCATCTTGTCCTTCTCCAGGGACGGGTCCCTCCTGATAACATGTCCAAAATACGTGAGATGAAGTCTCGCCATCCTCGCTTCCAAGGAGAACTTTTACTGTATTTCTTCCAAGACAGACTTGTTCATTCTTTGGGAAGTCCATGGTGTATTCAATATTCATCACCAACACCATCATTCAAAAGTGTCTATTCTTCAGTCTTATTTTTCTCTAGCTTTCGCATGGATATGAGGTGACTGAAAATATCATGGCTTGGGTCAGGCACACCTTTGTCCTTAAAGTGACATCTTTGCTTTCTAACACTATCAGAGTGTTCTTTTGCAACAGATTTGCCCAATGCAATACATTGTTTGGTTTCTTGACTGCTTCTTCATGGGTGTTGATTATGGATCCAAGTAAAATGAAATCCTTAAAATGGCAATCTGTTCTCCATTTATTATGATGTTGCTTATTGGCCTAATTCTGAGAATTTCTATTTTCTTTATGTTGAGGTGTAATCCATATTGCAGGTTGTAGTGTTTGTTCAATCTTCATTAGTAAATGCTTCAAGTCCTCTTCACTTTCAGCAAGCACAATTGTGTCATCTGCATAACACAGGTTGTTAATGAGTCTTCTACCAATCCTGATGCTACATTCTCCTTCATACAGCCTAGTCTCTCAGATTATTTGCTCAGCATATAGATTGAATAAGTATGGGAAAAGGATACAACCCTGATGCACACCTTTTCTGAGTTTAAACCACACAGTATTGCCTCGCTGTATTTGAACCACTGTCTCTTGGTCTATGTACAGTTTCAACATGAGCACAATTAAGTGTTCTGAAGTTCCCATTCTTCACAATGTTATGTGTAATTTGTTGTCATCCATACAGTCAGATGCCTTTTCATAGTCAATGAAACAGAGATGAACATCTTTCTGGTATTCTCTGCTTTCAGCCAGGATCCATTTTACATCAGCAATGATTTCCCTTCTTCCATGTCTTCTTCTGAATCTAGCTTGAATTTCTGCAATAACCTGTTGATGTACAGCTACAACTGCTTTTGGATGATTTTCAGCAAAACTTTCCTTGCGTGTGATACTAATGATATTGTTTGATAATTTCCACATTCTTTTGAACCACCTTTCCTTGGAATGGGCACAAATATGAATCTCTTCCAGTCGGTTGACCAGGTAGGTGTTTCACAAATTTCTTGGCATGAACAAGTGAGCATCTTCAGTGCTGCATCTGTTTGTTGAAATGTTGCCATTGGTATTCTGTCAATTCCTGGAGACTTGTTTTTCGCCAATGCCTCCAGTGAAGCTTGGACTTCTTTCTTCAGAACCATCTGTTCTAGATCATATGGTACCTCCTGAAATTGTTGAACATTAACCAGTTCTTTTTGGTCTTGTGGTTATATGTATGCCTTCCATCTGCTTTTGATGCTTCTGGCGTGATTCAATATTTTGCCTGTAGAATCCTTCAAAATTGCAACTCGAGACTTGAATTTTCTCTTCAGTTCTTTTAGCCAGAGAAATGCTGAGGGTGTTCTTCCCTTTTAGTTTTCTAACTCCAGTCTTTACGCATTTCATTATAGCATGTGAGCCACCATAATATGACAAACCGGCATATTCATGATGGGATATTGAAGTTACTACTGTACAATTGAGAAAACTTTAGTAGAATTATAAAAAGAAGGTAAAATGCCTGTTACATGCTCAATTCTCTTTGATTACAGAGACTTAGAAATTAATATTAGATGCAGAAACAGGATCAATAGAATCAGCCCTTAGAACTTCCATTTTAAGGTAAATTTATTATATTATCACTTGTATTTATATAGGATACATATCCCCATATAATAAAGTATATATTTTTATCCTAAACATGGTGTCAGCCTTCCTGATGTTGTTGTTAGGATAGGGGCACCTTTGAATACATGGAAAGAAGACTAATACAATTACAGAAGGGAGATGTGTTCCTATGTACAAGGCACTTGAAATGGATGTGAACAGAAGTAGATGAGGCAAATAAGATGGCATATCATTGGGCTCTTGGGGTGATGTAATCATTCAACATAAATTATTCTTCTCTGAGCCTTGCTTCTTAAGGGTTTGTACTCCCCTGGGATCAGAATGACAGCAAAAGAATTTGTCTAATGAGGAGGGTTGGTTATTGAAACCCCACGGGCTTCAGAGACTGCAAGTAGACGCCCAGTGACTACCCACTCAACAGCTTTAACCAGGTCAGGAGGCAGGAGGCAGGAGGCAGCACACCTGAGCCTTGTCTCCATCACTTTTCACAGCAACTTTGTCCTCTGTCTTCTGTGCTCCCTGAATCCAGAGCTTCTGTTTTTATCATTCAACCTTCAGGGGAGAACTGAATGTCATTTCATTGAAGTCCCCTAATTTATCTTTTGTAAACAGGGAGAGGTCTTTGTCTTCCAGTCCATCTGGGGGCAGCTGTGAGGTGAGTACATGAAGAAGATGAGCAGAATGGAGCTACTTGTAAAATATCTGCCTAATTGTCTGTCATCTTCTTGACATGTTTCCTTTGCCTTTGCACCAATACTTGAGCAGCTCTCATTCTGCTTTCCACCTCTTCTGAACCTAAATTTCCAGGACTTTTTCTGTCTTCAACCAAAATATGTCTTTGCTCAATTTTGATAAGTTTTCTAGGATTCTCTAAAAATTTTCTTATATCTCTTAGGCAGGGGTAGGTGTGTTTGGTCAGCTTTTCCTTACCTGGTTCTTGATGTCCCTTTTAGGGGAGATCTTTAACCTGGCTACAATGTAACCTGGCTATGAGAACTCAAAGACAGGAAGTGGAGAGCCAGTCTGACTCCACAGGCTACATACCTGTATCTACCTGTGTCTCCTTATTAACCTATGAAATATTTTAAGACAAAATAGCCCAGGATAATAGGACAAATACCTATGTATCAATTCTTCCAGAATTTATAAATGTTGACATTTTGTCGTAACAGTTCTATTCTTAAGGTAACAAAATAGCATGCATAAAGATTCTATATATACCTTTTTTATTCTACTCCATTCCCATCTTTTGGTCTTCTTTGTTTCCCAAAGGCAACCAATCTTATATTTAGTAGTTACCCAGATATTATTTTAAACTATTTTTTACTCATGAGTTTGTATGTGTGTACCACAATAAAAATGCCATCAGTTAGAGAAGGAAAAAAATAAATTCTTTTGTAATAACAGAGTGAAATACTTTAAGTTAGTTTAAGTTAATGAACCCTACTGAAATATATCAAGACTGATAAGGTTGAGTGTATTATTTTAAGGGACCAAGTGTAAAATGACATTCACAGTATATAAAGTATTAAAATGTAAAACAAAGCATTGTTTATTGGAGAATCAGACTGAAAGTAGTGAAAATACCAGGGAATAATGTATACCAAGTTCAGCACTGTGGTTCACCTGGTGGAGAAAAAAAGACAGATTGTGAAAAAGTAGAGGTGGAAGTATTTAAATAATCTTTATTTTTGCTTTAGAAATGCAGAACACACCACAATTTCTAAAATAATTAAATATATAAAAGGATTGAAGCTCAGGAATAAAGGGACTAATCATAATTTTAAAAAAGTACCTAATGCAATTAAGGTAATATATTTTAATTTGATGGTGCTGAGTGTTAGATGATTAGACCTCTACTGTTTTTCTCTGTACTTTTCAGTATGCTCAAAATATTTCATAATAAAAAATGAAAATTAATGTCTGTATAACTTTAAAACATTTCATTTTTCCCATATTATAGATGTCTTGTTAGAGAAATTACTGTGTCTTTAAGTTTTCATTACTCGTGATGGTCTGTCTTAGTCTAATTTATTCCTTTTCATTGCTAGATATTTCATCACATGTCCATACCAAATAACATTTATACCCCATTAACCCATTGGCATCGAGTTGATTCCCACTCATAGAGACCCTATAGGACAGAGTAGAACTGCCCCATAGGGTTCCCAAGGTTACAGAAGCAGACTGCCACATCTTCCTTCCATTGAATGCCTGGTGAACTCAAACCATCGACCTTTCCGTTAGCAGCCAAGTCCTTAACCACTGCATCACCAGGCTCCTTTTACACTGACATCAGTGATGTTCATTTGGCTTGCTCTCTCCTCCTGCTTCTCTAGATGAGCAAGATTTCCAATAAACTTTTGCCACATTCTTTCTTCCTTAAAATTTGCAGTTATCACACTAGGAATGTTCTATCTTTCTCTGATCCACCTTCATCTGGTACCATCTGTTACTCTTCCTTTCTGTAATGAACAAAACCAGGTTGTGCCCATGAACAATATATCACAGTAGAAAATATTGCAACGAGTTTAATACGTTGAACACTGTGCTCAATGGTTTTCTATTCATTTCTGACCTTTGCAAGATTCTTATAAGGTTTTATGATGGTTTCCATTATACAAAAGAGACATTTGAGGCTTCTTGAACAGTCATAAAAGTTTCCTCGTTCACAAAGCAAGTGCTAAAGCTGGCGATAAACTCAGGTGTGTCTGATTCCAAATCTTCCAGCAAACAATTGCTTGTTCGGGTTGCTTGTCGTCATAATCCCATGCTTAGGGCCCCAGATTTCCTTGTTGGGGAAGCAGTGTTTGCCTACAGGCATTTACTCTGAACATATGGATCCTAATAAGCTGTCCATCTTAGGGCCTCCTTTGGAGACTTTCTAAATCATTGGCTCATAAGAACAATGGGTGAACACATAAATGTTCCCAGGACTTGGCAATCAACTTTTGCCTCTTTTTGAAGATCCAGTGACCATATCCTCAGAAGCTCATTTTAACAAAGGAAATGGGAATGCCCTGGACTTGATCCTGGTACACAACTTTGAGATTCCTATAGGAACCACTTCCTAAGGCTGCTTGACCCAGGCTTTGATGAGCATAACCAGAGACAAAAGGAAGGAGGATGTGAAATTTTGTGATTTGTTTTCCATTTTTCCTTTTCTACCATTATCTGCTAATTGTACAATGGAGACATTGAGTCAAACCATAGAAGGAATAGGGACTGGATCAGGCTGCTGTCAAGGGGTTAATTATTCCTATAATCTGGCATATTAAGGGAGAAAGGAAGGGAGGGACAGATTTCAAAGGGATACGTAGGAAGTGAGTAAAGAAAAGGGAAGATAATTTTTTTATATAATTATAGAAGTAATAACCTATTAATGGAGATTGTTTATGACTCCTATTAGTTTAATGGAAACCCTGGTGGTGTAGTGGTTAAGAGCTACAGCTGCTAACCAAAAGGTCAGCAGTTGAAATCTACCAGGCACTCCTTGGAAAACGTATGGGGCAGTTCTACTCTGTCCTAGAGGTTTGCTATGATTCAGGATTGACTCAATGACAATGGGTTAATAGTTTAAGATTAGAAATTGTGTGCATTTTTTCCTATTGTTTTTTGTGTACAAATGTGAGTGGCAGTTAAACAGAAAAAGTATGAATGTGTTTACTTCCTGCGTTGCTGTGTGTCATATGTATAAGATAAGGATTCCTAAAAATAAGGTCTTATTGTCTTGTCCAATTGTCATGATTATCTTATATAACAAGTTCTTCATACCTTAACTGGTAAGTACTTCCCATGGTCATCAGCTGCCGGGCTACTTACTAGGCAATTTGTATTCATTCAATGTTTAAGTCTTACTACCATAAAAGCATTTGAGTTGTCTAGGTGTACTTTGCTCAACTTCCTTTTTCCCTCTCAAGACTGACTTGGCAAGCTTCTACTCCCCCTCTTCCTACAGCTGCAGGGACTTGCCTGACAAGCAAACTTGGAAGCTTGTGTTGTTAGATTGTATCTTTCTTATCCTAAAATTCCACTTAGGTTACACTAATGAATTTTTTGGCTTTTTTTTCAGTGATTTAAAGAAAATGCATTTCATTCTTTCTCCCATTTCTCTGTTTTAGGAGAAAAAATGTGCTACATATAATTTTAGGGAGTAATGTTTTAATCTTCAAGTACTGAGAGAAAAGAGAATTTATCAGCATAATAGCCATAACAGTTTGAGGATTCAGGGAACATATTCCAGTACTGACCTCAAGTCCTGAATGTGGGTTCTGCTTTGATGCTGTTACCTGCTATATACTACCTATGGAGTCAGAAAGTAGTTGATCTTGAAGTCCAGGGAAAGCACTTGGTTCTGTATTCAGGTGGAAGTTTTCAAGAGCCAAGTGATGGAATCTGTTGACCCTTCCGATGCCTGAGCCTGTGTTCCTCAGAGGTCATATCACATGGTGGTAAGAGGCCCAGTTTGATCTGTCAATCTGAGTTCAAATTCCTCCAGCAATTCTTACAAGAAGACCATGTATCTTGTATGTATAACTTAACCTCATGTTACCTACATGAGATCATGGGTAAAATGAGGGATGACAGAAGCATCTAAGTCATGGATCTGTAGGGAGAATAAAATTAATTCACATAAATGCCAAGAATTTTGTATGGCAGTACACAGAGCTGTCTGTTAGTGGCCTGGCTGTAGAAGTTTATAATAGTTATTTTTTGCTATGTTATCCCCCAATCAAAGAAAAGCCAAATCAGTTGCTGTCAAGTCACTTCCAACTCTGGCAGCTCCACGTGTCTCAGAGTAGAGCTGTGCTCCATAGGGCTTTCAATGGCTGGTTTTTCAGAAGTAGGTCATCAGGCCTTTCTCCTAAGGTACCTCTGGATACACTTGAACCTTCAATGTTTTCCTTAGCAGCTTAACCTTTTGCACCAACCAGGGTCTCCTGTTAATACTATCATTTATAACAATTAGGCAAGAGTTTCTGATGAGAATCCAAAGAATGGAATATTGAAATGGAAGTGAATAATTGAAATGACAAATTCTGAAGACCCAATCAAAATTGGCTGAGTCATGAACTTGAACTCCAGGTCCACTTTGTAGTGCATTGATGAGCCAGGTCATTACCTCATCAGGAAGTGCACCAGGTCTGCTCCATTCTGTATCCTAGAATATTGGTCCTCAGTGTGTGGTTCTCAGGTGAACAGCAGCAGTATTTGGAAATCTGTTAGAAAGGCACATTTTGGAGCCCTGATGCCTAACCTTCTGAATCCAATGTTCTGAGGGTAGTGCCCAACAATCTGAATTTTAGCAGGACCTCCATATGACTCTGATGCAAGGAAGTTGGAGAACCACTGCTCTAAAACACAGATTTAATATCACATGATTTTGATTTTCCTGCCAATTTGCAATGTTCAGAAAATTCTTCAGAAAATATTTATGTATCATTTCAAATTACATTTATGCTAGTTGACAACTGTGGAAAAAGAGTAGGTGCTTAAAATTTGCAAAGGTATGGTAGAGGAAGTAAAAGGAGGACAGAGAGAAAAGAGAATGTAGGAGGAAAGAGAACAGAGGGGGAAGGAGAGAGAAAAGGAGGGAGGAGAAAGAAGAGGAGGCGAGAAAGAGAGAGAGAGAGACAGAGAAAGAGAACCACAGGAAAGATTTATAGCATTCATTTCATTTCACAATACAGATTAGAGTGTTTCTCTAAAATACGGGATCTTTGAACATCTGCTGTGTGTCCCATCTCTGTTCTCTCCATCAAAATCATCGACAACATGGAATCAGAAAACCAAACACATGTAGCAGAATTCCTCCTCCTAGGCTTCTCAGAGAATCCAGAACTGCAGCTTCTTCTCCTTGGAATGTTCCTGACCATGTACCTGGTCACTGTGCTTGGGAACCTGCTCATCATCCTGGCTGTCAACTCAGACTCCCACCTCCACACCCCCATGTACTTCTTCCTCTCCAACCTGTCCTTCAGTGACATCTGTTTCAGCACCACTACGGTCCCCAAGATGCTGGTGAACATTCAGACACAGAGCAAATCCATCAGTTACACAGGTTGCCTCACCCAGATCTGCTTCTTCCTGGTTTTTGCTTGTTTGGAAAATTGTCTCCTTGCAGCAATGGCCTATGACCGCTATGTGGCCATTTGTCATCCACTGAGGTACAGGGTCATCATGAACCCCCGCTTCTGTGGCCTGCTGATTCTTCTCTCTTTGTTTATTAGCATCATGAATGCCCTGCTCCACAGTCTAATGGTGCTGCGTCTGTCCTTCTGCACAGATCTGGAAATCTCCCAGTTTTTCTGTGAACTTCCTCAGGTCCTCAAGCTTGCCTGTTCTGACACACTCTTTAATAACATCCTGTTATATTTTATGACTAGCATTTTGGGTGCTGGAACCTTCCTTGGGATCATTTTCTCTTACCTGAAAATTGTCTCTTCCCTCCTGAAAAGGCCTCCAACAGGTGGAATGTATAAAGCCTTTTCTACTTGTGGGTCTCACCTCTCAGTTGTTTCCTTGTTCTACGGGACAGGTAGTGGGGTGTATCTTAGCTCTACAGCTACTGTCTCCTCTAGGAAGAGTGCAGTTGCATCAGTGATGAACACCATGGTCACACCCATGCTGAACCCCTTCATCTACAGCCTGAGGAACAAGGACATGATGGGTGCTTTGCAGAAACTCATCTCTAAAATATCTTCTTTCTATTAATGTGTCACCTGCTTTGGGCTTAAGCTGTTTGTCTTAGTTATCTAGTGTTGCTATAACAGAAATACCACAAGTGAACGACTTTAACAAGCAGAAGTTTATTCTGTCACAGTCTAGAAGTCTGAATTCTGGGTGTCAACTCCAGGGGAAGGCTTTCTCTCTCTGTTGGCTCTGAAGGAAGTTTGTTGTCATCAATCTTCCCCTGGTTGATAAGCTTTTCTGCCTGGGGACCCCCAGGTCCAAAGGATGCTCTATGTTCCCAGTGCTTCTTTTTTTGGTGGTATGAAGTCCCCCTGTCTCTCTGCTCATTTCTTCCTTTTATATCTCATACCTCAAAAGAGATTGGCTTAAAACACGATGTAATCTTATAGATTGAGTCCAGCCTCATTAACATAAGTGCCACGGATACCACCTCATCAACATCATAGAGATAGGACTTACAACCCACAGGAAAATCACATTGGATGACCAAATTGTGGACAATCACACAATACTGAGAATAATGGCATAGCCAAATTGATACACATATTTTTGGGGGACACAATTCAATCTATGACCCTGTTGAAATATGCCAGAGAGAAATAAAGTATAGTGATTCAGAAAACCTAACCAAGTTCTCTGAATAGTAAGAGGCCAGAGATCATAACGGTTAAGGGTGACAATTTGACGTCTGACCACTTGGGTTTGAATTCTACCTCGTCTATGCAATAGCTGTGTGGGTATTGAATATTTCACCTTTCTAAGCTCAGTGTGAAGGCCCTTAGGTGGCACAAATTGTTTGCACTCAACTGCTAACCTAAAGGTTGGTGGTTTAAATCCACCCAGAGGTACTGTAGAAGAAAAGGCCTGGCAATCTGTTTCTGTAAATATTAAAGCTTAGAAACCCTATGGAGTGGTTCTATTCTGTAACCATGGACTCAGTGTGAGTCCCAGTCAACCTGATAGCAACTAACAACAATAACAACAATAATTTCAGTTTACTCATCTATAAATTTGTTGTATTTATATTCAGTCACATTTTTTTCCGTATAGGTTTGAGATACTTCAACTCTATAAGTGAAGGTGTCTTTGGTTATACTAAGGGAAAAGTCTCAACTCACATAGGAGCAAATGGTAAAAAGAAAGATTTCAGAGGTAGGGTAGGTCTAGAATCTACAGAACGCAGGGCTGCGTTTCCCAGCTCTATGTGTTGGTTTCTTCCTAAAGGTGTTCCTGTGATGGTCACCAATGGCTGCAGTGGCACAGGGGTCATTTAAGATACAACAGCCAGAGAAAGAAAATGACTGTTCCTTACTGGGTCTCTGTAATGGAGAGACAATCTTTGGAGGTACTCATCCAGAACACATCCTGTATCATCAGCCTGAATTGGGGCACATCCCCTTCTAAAACTAATCATTGGCAAGAGGAATTTCATTACCTTGGTAGGATTAGATAAATTCTCTGATTAGAAAAGTTCGATGTGGAATCAAGTGCTAGAACAATTACAGGTGTTTAGTACAATACCATTCCTCTTAATGTTTTTCATTTCCCAGCATAGCAGACCATATGATTGTCTGATGCAAAATGGCCAATATCAGTTCATTTCAGTTCACTAATATCTAGGATATCATCTTTATACATTCTTTTTCATTTGTAAAAACTTCCAATTTTTCTAGATTTATACTTCATATATTCCATGTTCTAGTTATTAATGGATGATTGCAGCTATTTCTTCTCATTTAGAGTTGTGTCATATCAGCAAATGAAGGCCCTGAAAGGTTTGCTCCATCCACATCATTAAGGCCAACTCTGTTTTAAGGTACTAAAGGAAGAAGCCCAAGGTGCACCAAAGGCATTGGCGACAAACAAGGCCCCAAGAATTGACAGAATACCAATTGAGATGTTTCAACAAATGGATGCAACACTGGAAGTGCTCACTGGTCTATGCCAAGAAATAAGCAAGACAGCTTCCTGCCAACTGACTGGAAGAGATCCATATTTATGCCTATTCCCAAGAACAGTGATCCCACCAAATGCAGAAATTATCGAACAATATCATTAATATCTCACACAAGCAAAACTTTGCTGAAGATCATTCAAAGGTGGCTGTAGCAGTATATCGACACGGAACTTCTGGAACTTCAGGCCAGATTCACAATAGGGCATGGAACCAGAGGTATCATTACTGATGTTAGATGGATCCTGGCTGAAAGCAGAGAATACCAGAAAGATGTTTACCTGTGTTTTATTGACTATGCAAAGGCATTCAACTGTGTGGATCGTAACAAATTATGGATAACATTGCGAAGAATGGGAATTCCAGAGCTCTTAATTGTGCTCATGAGGAACCTGTACATAGATCAAGAGGCAGTTGTTTGGACAGAACAAGGGGATACTGATTGGCTTAAAGTCAGGAAAAGTGTGTGTCAGGGTTGTATCCATTCACCATATCTATTCAAGCTGTATGCTGAGCAAATAATTCGAGAAGCTGGACTATACGAAGAAGAATGGGGCATCAGGATTGGAGGAAGAATTATTAACAACCTGAGTTATGCAGATAACACAACCTTGTTTGCTGAAAGTGAAGAGGACTTGAAGCACTTACTAATGAAAATCAAAGACCACAGCCTTCAGTATGGATTACACCTCAACATAAAGAAAACAAAAGTCCTCACCACTGGACGAATAAGCAACATTATGATAAAAGAGAGAAAAGATTGAAATTGTCAAGGATTTCATTTTACTTGGATCCGCAATCAACACCCATGGAAGCAGCAGTCAAGAAATCAAAAGATGTATTGTCTTGGGCAAATCTGCTGCAAAAAAAAGGACCTCTTTAAAGTGTTGAAAAGCAAAGATTTCACCTCAAAGACTAAGATGTGCCTGACTCAAGCCATGGTATTTTCAATTGCATCATATGCATGTGAAAGCTGGACAATGAATAACCTTATATATTTTTTTTTACTTTGAAAGTCCTCTGTCCCTCGGAAGCAGCTCACAGTGAAGGTACTATTGAGCCCTCTAGTGGAAGCTATGGAGCTGCCACATGGAGTCTCCTTAAAAGGATGGAAACAGAACAGTCTACAGAGATGGAAGAAAATTTGGTTTACAATTCTAAGAGGCTGAGCACCCACAAGAGACCAAAAGCCATATTTTATGAGACTGGTGTTCTTTGTAGAGCCACTCAGACCCTGGGAATAAGCAGCTCAGGTCTGAAGGACCTAAAAAAAATAAATAAATCTGGCTGATTCTCTTGGTTCCTCTTTACTACTGAGACCGAGTAAGCCCTGTAAACTCTAGTCATCAACTCTGTGCTTTCAGGTTTCAAAGGGGACAGGTGAAAGCATGACACTTTCCAGCCACATTCTACATAAGGGTCACCATTTATTTATTTAGAGAGGTTAGAGCCCAGGTTATATATCAGGCCCTTTTTGGGGCGTCGGAAATTGTATAGGATAGGAGGTGGCTACAGATGGCATCCTCTCTGGTTAATTCATAGAAATGTTCTCTTTTTCAGTAGAAAAGTATGACCCTGAGTTGGATGACAGTGGCTTTTGACCCTGTGGGTTCCTTTTCCTGGGCTTGTCCTAGTGGTTTGGGTTGGGATTTGGGGTGAAGTTATCCTGTGTAGAGGTAGGTCTGGCCAGACTCCACATCTCTGAGTCAAGGCTGTAGACATTCAGAATACTTTCTGCAAACATTCCCTAGTCTTTCCGCTGGTGGAAGAAATTGCACCTTAGATGCTGCTGGGACTTGGCTCCCACATCCTAGGGATCAGACCTAAGGGCAGAGCTCCTCCAAAAAGAAGGGAGGTCAGTGAGAGAGGTGTATATCTTTCACCAAAGTAGCCCACTTGGAAATAGAATTAGCAGGAAAGTCTCTTCTTGGGGATCAGGAGTGGAAATTTTCAGACAATAGAATGAAAAATACTTCAGCGATATCTATGAATCATCATTCTGGGCACTGTTTACCTTTTTGCAGAATGGAATTAGTAACAGTACCTGTCTCATTAAAGTAGTTGTGAGGATTAACCAAATTAAAACTTACTTAGAATAATGCCTGGCACACTGAGCACAAAACAAATATTATTCAATTTGGTGTTGTTAGTTGTCATTGAGTCAGTTCCAACTCATGGTGACCCCGTGTGTGCAGGGTAGAACTGCTCCATAGGATTTTGAAGGCTGTGACCCTTTGGAAGCAGATGGCCAGGCCTGACTCCTGAGGTGGCTCTGGGTGAGTTCAAATTGCCAAACTTTTGGCTAGTCATCGAGTGCTTAATCATTTGTGCTACCCTGTTGTCAGGTGCCATCAAGATGCTTTCGATTCATAGTGACACTGCATACAACAGAACAAAACACTGCCCCGTCCTGCACCATCCTCACAATCACTGCTATGTTTGAGCCCATTTTTGCATCCACTGTGTCAACCCATCTCCTTGAGGTTCCTCCACTTTTTCGCTGACCTTCTACTTTACAAGGAAACCCTGGTGGCATAGTGATTAAGAGCTAAGGCTGTCAACCAAAAGGCCGGCTGTTCAAATCCACCAGGCGCTCCTTGGAAACTCTATGCGGCAGTTCTGCTCTGTCCTGTAGTGACGCTATGAGTCAAAATACACTGCATGGAAATGGGTTTGGTTTTTGGTTTTCTACTTTACAAAGCATGATGTCCTTCTCCAGGGATTGGTCCCTCCCGATAATATGTCCAAAGTACATGAGAGGTGGCCTCTTCAACCTCACTTCTAGGGAGTATTCTGGTTGTACTTCTGCTAAGACAGATTTGTTCTTTCTTCTGGCAGTCCATGGTATATTCAATATTCTTCACCAACACTATAATTCAAAAGCATCACTTCTTCTTCAGTCTCCTTTACTCATTGTCCAGCTTTTCAATGCATATGCTGTTATTGTTAGGTGCCATCAAGTTGCTTCTCACTCATAGTGACCCTATGTACAAGAGAACGAAACACTGCCTGATCCTGTGCCATTCTCAGGATTGTTGTTATGCTCGAGCCCATTGTTGCAGCCATTGTGTCAATCTATCCCATCTGGGGTCTTCTTCCTTGTGGCTGAACCTCTACCAAACATGATGTCCATCTCCATCTCCAGGGACTGGTTCCTCCTGATAACATGTCCAAAGTATGTGGGATAAAGTCTGTCCATCCTTGCTTCCAAGGAGCTTTGTTCTTCTTCCAAGACAGATTTGTTCATTCTTCTGGCAGTCCATGGTATATTCAATAGTTTTCACCAATGTAATAATACAAAAGGGTCAGTTCTTCTTTGGTCTTCCTTATTCATCCTGCAGCTTTCATGTGTGTACGAGGCGAGAGAAAATACCATGGCTTGGGTCAAACCAAAACCCTACCAACCCCATTGCCATCGAGTAGACTCCAACTCACAGCGACCCTATAGGAGAGAGTAGAGCTGCTCCATAGGGATTCCAAAGAGTGCCTGGTGGATTCATACTGCTGACTTTTTGGTTAGCAGCCAAACTCTTAACCACTTCACCACCAGGGTTTCCATGGCTTGGGTCAGGCTCACCTTATTCCTCAAAGTGACATCTTTTCAGCACTTTCAAGTTTCTACAACAGATTTTACCAATGCAATTCATCATTTGATTTTTTTCACTGCGTTTCCATGAGCATTAATTGTGGATTCAAGTAAAATGAAATCCTTGACAACTTCTACATTTTCTCCATTTATCATGATGTTGCTTTTTGGTCCAATTGTGAGGATTTTTGTTTTCTTTTTGTTAAAGTGTAATCAATACTGAAGGTTATACTCTTTAATCTTCATCAGTAAGTGCTTCAAGTCCTATTTGCTTTAGCAAGCAAGGTGTGTCATCTGCATATCACAGAGTGTGAATGATTATTCCTCCAATCCTGATACTGTGTTCTTCTTCAAATAGTCCAGCTTCTTGAATTATTTGCTCAGCATACAGATTGAATAAGTATGGTGAAATGATACAACACTAACACACACACTTCCCGATTTTAAAATACACAGTGTCTCCTTTCTGTTTGAATCACTGCCTCTCAAGTTTTTGAAATTTCCATTCTTTGCAATGTTATCCATAATTTGTTATGATCCACACAATAAAATGTCTTTGCATAGTCAATAAAACACAAGTAAACATCTTTCTGGTATTCTGTGCTGTCAGCTAAGATCCATCTGACATTAGCAATGATATCCCTCATTCCACACCCTCTTCTGAATCCAGTGTGAATTTCTGGCAGTTCCCTGTCAATGAACTACTGCAACATTTTTTAATTACCTTCAGAAAAATTTTGCCTTGTGTGATATTAACAATATTGTTCTATAATTTTCACATTCTTTTGGATCATCTTTGTTTGGAATAGGCACAAATAAGGATCTCTTCTGGACGGGTGACCAGGTAGCTGTCTGCCGTATTTCTTGGCATGGATGAGTGAGCACTTCTAGTGTTGCATCGTTTGTTGCAGCATCTCAACTGTTATTCCATGAATTCCTGGAGCCTTGTTTTTTGCCAATGCCTTCAGCACAGCTTGGACTTCTTCCTTCAGTATCATCGGTTCTTGACCATATGCTATCTCCTGAAATGGTAGAACATCAACCACTCCTTACTGGTACAGTGACTCTGTGTATTCCTTCCATCTTCTTTTGATGCTTTCTGCATCATTCTGTATTTTGCCTGTAGAATCCTTCACTGTTGCAACTCGAGACTTGAATTTTTTCTTCAGTTCTTTAAGCTTGAGAAATGCCAAGCATATTCTTCTCTTTTGGCTTTCAAAGTTCAGGTCTTTGCACACTTCATTATAATGCTTTATTTGTCTTCTTGAGCAACCCTTTGAAATCTTCTCTTCAGCTCTTTTGCTTCATCATTTCTTCTATTCACTTTACCTACTCTAGTTTCGAGAGCAAATTTAAGAGTATTTTCTGACATTCATTTTGGTCTTCTCTCTTTTGTTTCCTGTTTTTTTTAATGACTTTTTGCCTTCTTCGTGAATGATGTCCTTAATGTCATTCCATAACTCATCTAATCTCCAGTCATTAGTGTTCAAAGCATCAAATCTATTCTTGAGATTGTCTCTAAATTCAGGTGGGATATATTCAAGGTTGTACTTTGACGCTCATGGATTTGTTACAATTTTCTTCAGCTTCGACTTGAACTTGTATATGAGCAATGGATAGCCTGTTCTGCAATCTGCCCCTGGCCTTGTTCTGACTGATGATATTGAGCTTTTCCATAGTCTCTTTCCACAGATGTAGTTGATTTGACTCCTGTGTATTCCATCTAGTGAGGTACACGTGTATCCTTGCCGTTTATGTTGTTGAAAAAAGATCTTTGCAATGAAGTTGTCGGTCTTGCAAAATTCTATCATGCAATTTTCAACATCATTTCTATTATCAGGGCCATACATTCCAACTACCAGTCCTTCTTGTTTGTTTCTGACTTTAGCATTCTGATCACCAGACTTATCAATGCATCTTGATCACATGTCTGAAATTTTATACTGCTGAGGTTGGTAAAAATCTTCAATATCTTCATCTTTGGCATTACTGGTTGGTGCATAAATTTGAATCATCCTTGTATTAAGTGGTCTTCCTTGTAGCCCTATGGATATTTTCCCAACACTGACAGTGTTGTACTTCAGGGTAGATCTTGAATTGTTCTTTTCGATGATGGGTGTGACACCATTGCTCTTTAATTTGTTATTTCTGGCATAGTAGACCATATGATTTTTTAATGCAAAATGTTCAATACCAGCCCATTTCAGCTCACTAATGGCTAGGATATAGATCTTTATGTGTTCCATTTCTTTTTTGACAACTCACAATTTTCCTAGATTCACACTTTGTACAGTCCATGTTCCAGTTATTAATGGATGCTCACACCTGTTGCTTCTCATTTTGAGTCATGCCACATCAGCAAATGAACATCCTGAAAGCTTTACTCCACCTACATCATTAAGATACACTCTACTTTGAGGAGGCAGCTCTTCCCCAGTCATATTTTGAGTGCTTCCAACCTCATCTGCCACCATATCAGACCTTGTTCTGCTGCTATTCCTTAGGCTTTCACCGGACAATTTTTTAGAAGTGGATCACCAGATCCTTCTTCCTAGCCTGTCTTATTCTGAATGCTCTGCTGCTGAATCCTGTCCATGAAGGGTCCTGCTGTTCCTTAAAATACCAGTGGTATAGCTTCCGGCATCAGAGCAACACACAAGTATAGTAAACTGCCAGACAGGTGGTGGATATTGAAGCTGTTGTTCAGTGCAGTCGAGTTGGTTCCGACTCATTGCAGTCCTATGTAAAACAGAATGAAACACCGCTTGGTCCTGTATAATCCTCACAATCATTGCCATGTTTGAGCCCATTGTTTAAACTGCTATGTCACTCTACATTATTTAGGACCTTCCTCTTTTTGCTGATGCTGTACATTACTAAGCATATTGTCCTTCTCCAGGGACTGGTCCCTCCTGATAACATGCCCAAAGTAAGTGACATGAAGTCTCACAATCCTGATTTCCAAGGAGCACTTTTACTATATTTCTTCCAAGACAGACTTGTTTGTTCTTCTGGCAATCCATGGTATATTCAGTATTCTTCGCCATCGCCATAATTCAAAGTCGTCAATTTTTCTTCAGTCTTCCTTATTCTTGTCCAGCTTTCGCATGTATATGAGGCGATTGAAAATATCATGGCTTGGGTCAGGCGCACCTTAGTCCTCAGAGTGACATCTTTGCTTTTTAACATTTTAAGGAGGTCTTTTGCAGCAGATTTGCCCAATGAAATATGTCATTTGATTTCTTGACTGCTCCTTCATGGGCGTTGATTGTGGATTCCAGTTAAATGAAATCCTTACAATGTCAATCTGTTCTCCATTGTCATGATGTTGCTCATTGGTCCAGTTCTGAGAATTTTTGTTTTCTTTATGTTGAGGTGTAATCCATACTGAAGGCTGTAGCATTTGATCTCCATCAGTAAGTGCTTCAAGTCCTCTTTACTTTCAGGAAGCAAGGTTGTGGTATCTGCATAATGCAGGTTGTTAATGAGTCTTCCACCAATCCTTATGCCATGTTCTTCTTCATGTAGCCTAGTTTCTCAGATTATTTGCTCAGCATACAGATTGAATAAGTATGGTGAAAGGATATGACCCTGATGTACACCTTTCCTGAATTTCAACCACACAGTATCCCCTTGCTGTGTTCAAACGACTCTCTCTTGGTCTATGTATAGATTCTGCATGAGCACAATTAAGTGCTCCGAAATTTCCATTCTTCACAGTGTTATATGTAATTTGTTATGATCCCCACAGTCTAATGCCTTTGCATAGTCAATGAAACACAAGTGAATATCTTTCTGGTATTCTCTGCTTTCAGCCAGGATCCATGTGACATCAGCAATGATATTCCTCCTTCCATGTCCTCTTCTAAATCTGACTTGAGTTTCTGGCATTAAGCTGTCGATGTATGGCTGCAACCATTTTTGAATGATTTTTCAGCAAAATTTTACTTGTGTGTGGTATTAATGATATTGTCTTATAATTTCCACATTCTGTTGAATCACCTTTCCTTGGAATGGGCACAAACATGGATCTCTTCCAGTTGGTTGGCCAGGTAGCTCTCTTCCAAATTTCTTGGCATAGACAAGTGAGTGCCTCCAGTATTGCATCTGTTGAAACACCTCCATTGGTATTGCATGAATTACTGGAGACTTGTTTTTCGTCAGTGCCTCCAGTGAAGTTTGGAATTCTTCCTTTAATACCGTCTTTTCTAAATCATATGGTACCTCCTGAAATTGTTGAACGTCAACCAGTTTTTTTTGGTCTGGTGATTGTGTGTATTCCTTCCATCTGCTTTTGATGATTCCTGCGTCATTCAATATTTGGCCTATAGAATCCTTCAAAATTGCAATTCGAGACTTGAACTTTCTCTTGAGTTTGTTCAGCTGGAGAAATGCTGAGGGTGTTCTCCCATTTGGTTTTCCAACTCCAGTCTTTACATGTTTCATTATAACGTCCAAGCCACCACAATATAACAAACTGACAGAAGCATGGTGGGATATTGAAGTTACTACTGTAATATTGGGGAAGGTTTAGTGGAATTCTAAAAAGGAGGTAAAATGTCTGTTTCATGCTCAATTCTGTTTGATTACAGAGACTTAGAAACTGCTGAATATTAGATGCAGAAACAGGATCAATGTACCATACATAGAATCAGCCCTTAGGACCTCCATTTTAAGATAAATTTATTATAGTATCACTTATATTTATATAGGATACATATCCCCATATAATAAAGTATATATTTTTATCCTAAATATGTTGTCAGCCTTCCTGATGTTGTTGTTAAGATAGGGGCAACTTTGAACATAAGGAAAGAAGAGTAATATAATTACAGAAGGTAGATGAGTTCATGTGTACAAGGCACTTGAAATGGATGCGAGCAGAAGAAGGTGAGGCAAATAAGATGGAATACCCCTGCACTCTTAGGGTGTTGTAATCATTCAACATAAATTATTCCTTCTCTAAGCCTTGCTCCTTAATGTTTTGTACTACCCTGGGAGCAGAATGACAGCAAAATAATTTGACTAATGAGGAGGTTTGATTATTGAAATCCCCCAGGCTTCAGACACTACAAATAGACTGCCAGTGACCACCCACTCAATAGCTTCACCCAGGTCAGGAGGCAGGAGTAGCACACCTGAGCATTGTCCCCATCACTTTCCATAGGAGCCCGACCCTTCTCTGTCTTCTGTGTTCTGTGAGTCCAGAACTTCTATTTCTATCATTCAACCTTCAGGGGAGGGCTGAATGTCATATCTTAATGCTGGCGGTCAGGTAATCTGAAGTCCCCTAATGTATCTTTTGCAAATAGGGATAGGCCTTTGTTTTCCAGTCCATCTGGGGGCAGCTGTGAGGTGAGTACATGCAGAAAATGAGCAGAATGGAGATACTTGTGAGATGCCTGCCTAGTAGTCCAACATCTTCTTGACATGTTTCCTTGTGCCTTTACACCAATGCTTGAGCTCTCATTCTGCTACGCACCTCTTCTGAACCTAAATTTCCAGGGACTTTTTCTGTCTTCAACCAAAATATGCCTTTGCTCAATTTGATAAATTTTCTAGAATTCTCAAAATTTTGCTTGTATCTCTTAGGCAGGGGGCAGGCGTGTTTGGTCAGCTTCTCCTTACCTGATTCTTGATACCCCCTTTTTAGGGGGGATCCTTGACCTGGCTATGATATAACCTGGCTATGAGGGCTCAAAGAGAGGAAGTGGAGAACCAGTCTGACTCCACAGGCTACATACCTGTATCTACTGGTGTCTCTTTATTAACCTATGAAATACTTTAAGACAATAGTCTAGGATAATAAGACAAATACCCATGTATCAATGCTTCCAGAACTAATAAATGTTGATATTTTGCCATGACAGTTCTATTCTTAAAGTAAAAAAGTAGTATACATAAAGATGATATATATACCCTTTTTATTCCACTCCATTCCCATCCTTTAGTCTCCTTTGCTTCCAACAGGCAACCAATCTTACATTTGGTAGTTACCCAGATATTAAAGTATTTTTCACTCATGTGTTTGTATGTGCATACCACAGTAAAAATACCCAAATGCTGGAGAAGGAAAAAATTAATTCTTGTGGAATAACAGAGTGAAATATCTTGTTAGTTTAAGTTAATGAACCCTACTGAAATGTATCAAGACTGACAAGGTTGGGTGTATTATTTTAAGAGACCAATTGTAAAATGACATTCACAGTATATAAGGTATTAAAATGTAAAACGATAGCATTGTTCATTGAGAGAATCAGACTGAAAGTAGTGAAAACACTGGGGAATAATGTATACCAATTCAATGCTGTGGTTCACCTGGTAGAGAAAATAAAAGACCGCAAAACTAAAGGAGAAAGTGTCCAAATAAATTTTTTTTAATTAAAAAAATGCAGAATACAACACATTTTTAAAAATAATTAAATATATAAAATAAAGGATTGAATCACAGGGATCAAGGGAAATAATCATAATTTTAAAAAGTATCTAATGCAGTTATGATAATATATTTTAATTTGATGGTGCTGAGTGTTAGAAGATTAGACCTTTACTGTTTTTCTCTGTATTTTTCAGTATGCTTGAAATATTTCATAATAAAAAATGAAAATTTATGTCTGTATGATTTTAAACCTTATTTCAATTTTCTCACACTACAGATGTCTTGTTAGAGAAATTACTTGTGTCTTTTAAGTTTTCATTACTTGTGTTGGTCCATCTAGGTCTAATTTATTCATTTTAATTGCTAGATGTTTCTTATATCTGTGTGAAATGAACACTGATATCCCATTAACCCATTGCTGTTGAGTCGATTCCAACTCATAGAGACGCTGTAGGACAGAGTAGAACTGTGCCATAGGGTTTCCAAGGTTGAACTCTTTACAGAAGCAGACTGCCACATCTTCCTTCCATTGAATGCCTGGTGAATTCAAGCCACTGACCTTTCCGTTAGCAGCCAAGTGCTTAACCACTGAGTCACCAGGCTCCTTTTACATTGATATCAATGATGTGCCTTTGGCTTGCTCTCTCCTCCTGCTTCTCTAGATGAGAAAGATTTCCAATAAACTTTTGCCACATTCTTTCCTCCCTAAAATTTGCAATTATCATACCATGAATGTTCTATCTTTGATCCACCTTTATCTGGCCCCACCTGTTACTCTTCCTTTCCATCTGAACAATACCAGGTTGTGCCCATGAAAAATATATTACAATAGAAAAATATTGAGAGGATGTGATATGTTGACTGCTGTGCTTGATGATTTTCTATTCGTTTGTGATCTTTGCAAGATTCCTATAAGGTTTTATATTGGTTTCCATTATACAAAGGAGACATCTGAGGCTTTTTGAACAGTCATAAAAGTTTCCTTGTTCACAAAGCAAGTGCTAAAGCTGGCGATAAACCCAGGTGTCTGATTCCAAATCTTCCAGCAAACAATTGATTGTTAGGGTTGCTTGTTGTCATAATCACATGTTTAGGGCCCCAGATTTTCTTGTAGGGGAAGCAGTGTTTGTCTAGGGGGATTTACTCTGAACATAAGGATTCTAATGAGGTGTTCATCCTTGGGACTCCTTTGAGACTTTTTCTAAATCGTTGGTTCATAAGAATAATGAGTAAAAACATAAATGTTCCCAGGACTTAGGCAATCAACTCTTGCCTGTTTCTGAGGATCCAGTGACCATATTCTCAGGACCTCACCCTAACATAGAAAATGGTAGTGTCCTGGACTTGATCCTGGTACACAACTTTGACATTCCTATATGAACCAGTTCCCAAGGCTTATTGACCCAGGCTTTGATGAGCTTAACCACAAACAAAAGGAAGGAGGATGTGAAATTTCGTGATTTATTTTCTATATTTCTTTTTCTACCATTATCTGCTAATTATACAATGGAGTCATTGAGTCAAACCATAGAAGGAATAGGGACTGGATCAAGCTACTGAGTGTCAAAGGGTTAATTATTCCTATAATCTGGCATATTAAGGGAGAAAGGAAGGAAGGGACAGATTTCAATGGGAATCCTTGGAAATGAGTAAAGAAAAAGGAAAACAAATATCGAAGTAATAATGTGTTAATGGAGATTAATTATGACTCCTATTAGTTTAATGGAAACCCCGGTGGTGTAGTGGTTAAGAGCTACAGCTGCTAACCAAAAGCTCAGCAGTTGGAATCCACCAGGCACTCCTTGGAAACCATATGGCACAGTTCTACTCTGTCCTATAGGGTTGCTATGAGTCAGGATCAACATGATGGCTATGGGTTATTAGTTTAAAATTTGAAATTGTGTGTGTGTGTGTGTGTGTGTGTGTGTGTGTTTTCCTATTTTTTTGATGTATAAATGTGAGTGGCAGTTAAACAGAAAAGTGTGTATGTGTTTATTTCCTACATTGCTGTTTGTCATATGTATAAGATAAGGAATTCCTAAAATTAAGGTCTTACTGTCTTGTCCAACTGTCATGATCATCTGAATATAACAAGCACTTCACACCTTAACCTGTAAGTACTTCCCATGGTTACCAGTTGCCAGGTTAGTTACTGGGCCATATGTATTGATTCAATGTTTAAGTCTCACAACCATAAAAACATTGTTGAGGTGTCTAGGTGTACTTTGGTCAAGATCCTTTTCCCTTTTAAGACTGACTTGGCAAGCTTCTATTACCCCTCTTCCTACACCTGTGGGAACTTGTCTGACAAGCAACTTGGAAGCTTGTGCTATTAGATTGTGTCTTTCTCATTCTAAAATTCCATTTAGGATACACTAACAAATTGTTTCTCTTTTTTTTTTTTGTTATTTAAAGACAATGCGTTTCATTCTTTGTCCCGTTTCTCTGTTTTAGGGGAAAAAAATGTGCTACGTATAATTTTAGGGAGTAATGTTTTAACCTTCGAGTACTGAGAGAAAAAAGAATCTTATGAACATAATAACCATAACAGCTTGAGGTTTCAGGGGGCATATTCCAATATTGACCTCAAGTCCTAAATGTGGGTTGTGCTTTGATGTTGTTCCCTGCTGTATACTACCTATGGAGTCAGAAAGTAGATGACCTTGAAGTTCAGGGAAGGCACTAGGTTCTGTATTCAGGTGGAAGTTTTCAAAAGCCAAGTGATGGAATCTCTTGACCCTTCTGATGCCTGAGCCTGTGTTCCTCAGAGGTCATATCACATGGTGGTAAGACGCCCAGATTGATCTGTCAAACTAAGTTCAAATTCCTCCAGCAATTCTTACAAGAAGGCCATGTGTCTTGAATGTATCACTTAAGCTCATGTTACCTACACAAGATCATGGCTAAAATAGGGGATGATAGAATCACTTCAGTCACATATCTGTAGGGAGAATAAAATTAATTTATATAAATGTCAAGAATTCTGTATGGCAATACACAGAGCTGTCTGTTGGTGGTCTGGTTATAGAAGTTTATAATAGTTATTATATTTGTTACTATGTTATCTGCTAATCAAACAAAAGCCAAATCAGTTGCTGTCAAGTCACTTCCAACTCTGGCAGCTCCATGTGTGTCAGAGTAGAGCTGTGCTCCATAGGGTTTTCAATGGCTGGTTTTTCAGAAGTAGGTCATCTGGCCTTTCTCCTAAGGTACCTCCGAATACACTTGAACCTTCAACATTCTCCTTTGCAGCTTAACCTTTTGCACCAACCAGGGTCTCCTGCTAATACTACTATTACTTAGAATAATTAGGCAAGAGTTGAGGATAAGGATCCAAAGAATAGAATACTGAAAAGGACTTGAATAAGTAAAAGGACAAATTGTGAAGACTCACTAAAATGGGCTGAGTCATGGACTTGAGCTGCCAGTCCACTTTGAAGTGCATTGATAAGCCAGGTCAATACCTCCTCAGGAAGTGCACCAGGTCTGCTCTAATTCTGTATCCTAGAATATCGGTCCTCAGTGTGTGGTTCCCGGTTGAACAGCAGCAGTATTTGGAAATCTGTTAGAAAGGCACATTTCGGAGCCCTGATGCCTAACCTTCTGAATCCAATGCTCTAAGGGTGGTGCCCAGCAATCTGAATTTTAGCAGGAACTCCAGCTGACTCTGATGCAAGAAAGTTGGAGAACCACTGCTCTGAAACACATATTTAACATCATATGATTTTGATTTTCCTGCTAATTTGCAATGGTCAGAAAATTCTTCAGAAAATATTTATATATCATTTCAAATTATATTTATGCTAGTTGACAAGTGTGGAAAAAGAGTAGGTACTTAAAATTTGCAAAGGTATGGTAGAGGAAGTGAAAGGAGGACAGAAAGAAATGAGAATGTAGGAGGAAAGAGAACAGAGGGGGAGGGAGAGAGAAAAGGAGGGAGGAGAAAGAAGAGGAGGTGAGAAAGAGAGAGAGAGAGAGAGAACCACAGGAAAGATTTATAGTGTTCATTTCATTTCACAATATAGATTAGAGTGTTTCTCTAAAATACGGGATCTTTGAACATCTGCTGTGTATCCCATCTCTGTTCTTCCCATCAGAATCATCAACTATATGGAATCAGAAAACTAAACAGATGTAGCAGAATTCCTCCTCCTAGGCTTCTCAGAGAATCCAGAACTGCAGCTTCTTCTCCTTGGAATGTTCCTGACCATGTACCTGGTCACCGTGCTTGGGAACCTGCTCATCGTCTTGGCTGTCAACTCAGACTCTCACCTCCACACCCCCATGTACTTCTTCCTCTCCAACCTGTCCTTCAGTGACATCTGTTTCAGCACCACTACGGTCCCCAAGATGCTGGTGAACATTCAGACACAGAGCAAATCCATCAGTTACACAGGCTGCCTTACCCAGATCTGCTTCTTCCTGGTTTTTGCTTGTTTGGAAAATTGTCTCCTTGCAGCAATGGCCTATGACCGCTATGTGGCCATTTGTCACCCACTGTGGTACACGGTCATCATGAACCCCCGCCTCTGTGGCCTGCTGATTCTATTCTCCTTGGTCATTAGCATCATGAATGCCCTGCTCCACAGTCTGATGGTGCTGCGTCTGTCCTTCTGCACAGATCTGGAAATCCCCCAGTTTTTCTGTGAACTTCCTCAGGTCCTCAAGCTTGCCTGTTCTGACACCCTCTTCAATAACATCCTGTTATATTTTATGACTAGCATTTTGGGTGCTGGAACCTTTCTTGGGATCATTTTCTCTTACCTGAAAATTGTCTCTTCCCTCCTGAAAATGCCTTCAACAGGAGGAATGCATAAAGCTTTTTCTACTTGTGGGTCTCACCTCTCAGTTGTTTCCTTGTTCTACGGGACAGGTTTTGGGGTGTATCTTAACTCTGCAGCTACTCTCTCCTCTAGGAAAAGTGCAGTTGCATCATTGATGCACACCATGGTCACACCCATGCTGAACCCCTTCATCTATAGCCTGAGGAACAAGGAAATGATGGGCACCTTGAGGAAACTCATCTCTAAAATATCTTCTTTCCATTAATGTATCACGTGCTCAGGGCTTAAAATGTTTGTCTTTGTTATCTAGTGCTGTTATGATAGAAATATCTCAAATGAGTGGCTTTGACAAGCAGAGGTTTATTGGCTGGCAGTCTAGTAGACTAGAAGTCTGAATTCAAGGCGTCAGCTCTAGGGGAAGGCTTTCTCTCTCTGTCAGCTCTGGAGGAATGTCCTTGTCACCAATCTCCCTCTGGTTGGTCAAGAAGCTTTCCCATGTGGGGACCCCCGGGTCCAAAGGACATGCTATGTTCCCAGTGCTTCTTTCTTGGTGGCATGAAGTCCCCCTGTCTCTCTGCTCATTTCTCTCTTTTGTGTCTTCCATCTCAAAAGAGATTAGCTTAAACACAATGTAATCTTGTAGATTGAGTCCTGCCTCATTAACATAAAGGCCAGGAATACTACCTCATCAACATCATAGCAACATCATAGAGATAGGATTTACAACACACAGGAAAATCATATCAGACGACAAAATGGTGGACAATCACACAATACTGGGAATCATGGCCTATCCAAACTGATACACATATTTTTGGGGGACACAATTCAATCCATGATGCTATTAAAATATGCCAGAGGGAAATAAACAATAGTGATTCAGAAAATCTGGCCAAATTCTTTGAATAGTAAGAATCCAGAGATCATAATGGGTAAGGGTGAAAATTTCACATCAGACCACTTGGGTATGAATTCTACCTCTTTATGTAATAGCTTTGTGGATATTGAATATTTATTTGAACTTTCTAAGCTCAGTTTGAAGGCCCCTAGGTGGTACAAATGGTTTACACTGAACTGCTAACCTAAAGGTTGATGGTTCAAATCCACCCAGAGGTACTGTTGAAGAAAAGGCCTTGCAATCTGTTTCTGTAAAGATTAAAGCTAAGAAAACCCTATGGAGTAATTCTGTCCTGTAACACATGGAGACACCATGAGTCCCAGTCAACTTGACAGCAACTAACAATAATAACAGTGAGTTCAGTTTAGTCATCTATAAATCTGGTGTATTTATATTCAGTTTGAATCTGCCAGGTGCTCCTTGGAAACCCTGTGGAGCAGTTTTACTCTGTCCTGCAGGGTTACTATGAGTCAGAATTGACTCGATGGCAGTGGGGGTTTTTTTTTTTTTATATTCGTTCACATTTTTTTCGTATAGATTTGAGATACTTCAACTCTATGAGTGAGAATGTCTTCAGCTATACTAAGAGAAAAGTTTCAACTCATATAGGATCAAATGGTAAAAAAACAGATTTCAGAGATAGGGTAGTCCTGAATCTACAGAATGCAGGGCTGCATTTCACAGCTGCATGTGTTTGTTTCTTCCTAAATATGTTCCTGTCACCAATGCCTGCAGTGGCACAGGGGTCATTTTAGATACAATAGCCAGAAAGAGAAAACTGACTGCTTCCTACTGGTTCTCTGTAATCGAGAGATAATCTTTCAAAGTACTCATCCAGAACACATCCTATGTCATCAGCCAGAATCGGGGCATATCCCCTTCTAAAACTATTGGCAAGAGGAATTTCATTACCTTAGAAGGTTGGAAGGAAGGGTTAGATAAATTCTTTGATTAGAAAAGTCTGATGTGGGATCAAGTGGTATAATGATTACAAGTGATTAGTACAATGCCATTCCTTTTCATTTTTTCATTCCTGACATAGTAGACGATATGATTGTCTGATGCAAAATGGCCAATATCAGTTCATTTCAGTTCACTAATGCCTAGGATATCACCTTTATACATTCTATTTCTTTTGTGAAAACTTCCAATTTTCCTAGATTTATACTTCATATATTCCACGTTCTAGTTATTAATGGATGACTGCAGCTATTTTTTCTCGTTTAAAGTTTTGCCACATCAACAAATGAAGGACCTGAAAGGTTTATTCCATCCACATCATTAAGGTCAACTCTATTTTAAGGAAGCAGCTCTTCCCCAGTTTTATTTTGAATGCCTTCAACCTAAGGGGCTCATCTTCCTGCACTATATCAGAGAATATTTCCTTGCCATTCATAAGGTTTTTGCTGGCCAATTCTTTTTAGAAGTAGCTCACCTGGTTCTTCTTCCTCCTACGTCTTAGTCTGGACGCTCAGCTGAATCTTGTCCCCATGGGTGACTCTGCTGGTGTTTGAAATACCGGTGGCATAGTTTCCAGCATCACAGCAACACACAAGCCACCATAGTAGAACAAACTGACAGACGAGTGGTGGACAACATAGACCTTGACTGAAAGCAGAGAGTACCAGAATGGTATTTACCTGTGTTTTATTGACTACGCATATGCTTTCAACTGTGTGGATCATAACGAATTATGGATAACATTGCAAAGAGTGGGAATTCCAGAATACTTAATTGTGCTCATGTGAAAGCTGTACATAGGCCAAGAGGCAGTTGTTCAAACAAAATGAGGGGATACTGTGTGGTTTAAAATCATCAAAGGTGTGCAACAGGGTAGTATCCTTTCACCATACTTACACAATCTGTCTGCTGAGCAAATAGTCTGAGAACCTGGACTATACATCAGAATTGGAGGAAGACTCATTAATAGCCTGCAACTGGGAAAGAGGTGCCTCCTCAAAGTAGTCAACCTTAATGCCTTAAATGGAGTAAAGCTCTTGGTATCTTCATTTTCTGATGTGGCATGACTCAAAATGAGAAGAAACAGCTGCAAATATCCGTTAATAATTGGAACCTGGAGTGTACAAAGTATGAATTTAGGAAAATTAGAAATTGTCAAATATGAAATGGAAGAAGTAAACATCGATACCCTAAGCATTAATGAGCTGAAATGGACTGGTATTGGCCATTTTGAATCCGACAATCGTATAGTCTACTATTCTGGGAATGACAACTTGAAGAGGAATGGTGTTGCATTCATCATCAAAAAGAATGTTTCAAGATCTGTCCTGAAGTATGACGCTGTCAGTGACAGGATAATATCCATACTCCTACAAGGAAGACCTGTTAACATTACTATTATTCAAATTTACTCACCAACCACTAAGGCCAAAGATGAAGAAATTGAAGATTTTTACCAGTTTTTGCAGTCTGAAATAGATCGAACACGCAATCAAGATGCATTGATAATTACTGCTGATTGGAATGCAAACATTGGAAACAAAGAAGCATCGGTAGTTGGAAAATATGGCCTTGGTGATAGAAATGATGCTGGAGACCTCATGATTGACTTTTGAAGATCAATGACTTCTTCATTGCAAATACCTTTTTTCAACAACATAAATGGTGACTATACACATGGACCTTGCCAGATGGAATGCACAGAAATCAAATCGACTACAACTGTGGAAAGAGACGATGGAAAAGCTCAATATCATCCGACAGAACACGCAAGGAGCTGACTGTGGAACAGATAATAATTGCTCATATGCAAGTTCAAGGTGAAACTGAAGAAAATCTGAGCAAGTCCACGAGAGCCAAAGTACGACCGTGAGTATATCCCACCTGAATTTAGAGACCATGTAAAGAATGGATTTGACATGTTGAACACTAATGCCCGAAGACCAGATGAGTTGTGGAATGACATCAAGGACATCATACATAAGGAAAGCAAGAGGTCATTGAAAAGACAGGAAAGGAAGAAAAGAGCAAGATGGATATAAGAAGAGACTCAGAAACTTGCTCTTGAACACAGAGCAGCTAAAACAAAAGGAAGAAATGTTAAACTAAAAGAACGGAACAGAAGATTTCAA
This sequence comes from Loxodonta africana, assembly GCF_030014295.1. Taxonomy (NCBI): domain Eukaryota; kingdom Metazoa; phylum Chordata; class Mammalia; order Proboscidea; family Elephantidae; genus Loxodonta; species Loxodonta africana. The sequence goes on from NC_087344.1 coordinate 21,639,235, forward strand.
AGGGTTGTTCTAGAAGAAAAAATAAAGTATTATAATGACATGTGCAAAGAGCTGGAGATAGAAAACCAAAAGGGAAGAACACACTAGGCATTTCTCAAGCTGGAAGAACTGAAAAAAAATTCAAGCCTTGAGTTGCAATAGTGAAGGATTCTGTGGGGAAAATATTAAACAACACAGGAAGCATCAAAAGAAGATGGAAGGAATACATGGAGTCATTATACCAAAAAGAATTGGTCGATGTTCAACCATTTCAAGATGTAGCATATGATCAGGAACCAATGGCACTGAAGGAAGAAGTCCAAGCTGCACAGAAGGCATTGGCAAAAAACAAGGCTCCAAGAATTGACGGAACATCAATTGAGATGTTTCAAAAAACAGATGCAGCGCTGGAAGTGCTCACTCATCTATGCCAAGAAATTTGGAGGACAGTAGCTACCTGGCCAACTGACTGGAAGAGATCCATATTTATGCCTGTTCCCAAGAAAGGTAATGCAACCAAATGCAGAAATTATCGAACAATATCATTTTTTTTTTTTATCATTAGTATCCCAAGCAAGCAAAATTTTGCTGAAGATCTTTCAAAAGCGACTACAGCAGTAAATCGACCGGGAACTGCCAAAAATTCAGGCTGGATTCAGAAGAGGATGTGGAACCAGGGATATCATTGCTGATATAAGATGGATCCTGGCTGAAAGCAGAGAATACTAGAAGAATGTTTACCTGTGTTTTACTGACTAAGCAAAGGCATTCGACTGTGTGGATGATAACATATTATGGATAGTATTAAGAAGAATGGGAATTCCAGAACACTTAATTGTGCTCAAAAGGAACCTGTACACAGATCAAGAGGCAGTTGTTCAGGCAGAACAAGGCGATACCGAGTGGTTTAAAGTCAGGAAAGTTGTGCGTCAGGGTGGTATCTTTCACCATACCTATTCAATCTGTATGCTCAGCAAATAATCTGAGAAACTGGACTATATGAAAAAGAATGGGACATCAGGATTGGAGGAAGACTCATTAACAACTTGCGTTATGCAGATGGCACAAACTTGCTTGCTGAAAGTGTAGAGAGCTTGAAGCACTTATTAATAAAGATCAAAGACCACAGTCCTCAGTATGGATTACTCCTCAACGTAAAGAAAACAAAAATCCTCACAACTGGACCAATGAGTAAAATCATGATAAACGGAGAAAAGATTGAAGTCGTCAAGGATTTCATTTTACTTGGATCCACATTCAACACCCATGGAAGCAGCAGTCAGGAAATCAGAAGATGCATTGCCTTGGGCAAATCTGCTGCAAAGGACCTCTTTAAAGTGTTGAAAAGCAAAGATGACAGCGTGGAGACTATGGTGCACCGGACCCAATCCATGGTATTTTCAATTGCATCATACATATATATGTGAAAGCTGGACAATGAATAAGGAAGACCAAAGAAGACTTAATGCATTTGAATTGTGGTGTTGGCAAAAAATGTTGAATATACCACGGACTGCCAAAAGAATGAACAAATCTGTCTTGGAAGAAGTACAATCAGAATGCTCCTTAGAATCAAGGTGGTGAGACTGCATCTTACAAACTTTGGACTTGTTGTCAGGAGGGATCAGTCCCCGGAGAAGGACACCGTGCTTAGTAAAGTAGAGGGTCAGTGAAAAAAAGGACGACCCTCAAGGGGATGGATTGACCCAGTGACTGCAACAATGGGCTCAAGCATAACAACAATCGTGAGGATAGCACTGGACCAGGCAGTGTTTCCTTGCATGGTATGTAGGGTCGCTCTTAGTTGGAACTGACTCGATGGCACCTAACAACAACATATTCAAATGACACAACCTTGCTTACTGAAAACAAGGATGATTTGAAGCACTTACTGATGAAGGTCAAAGACCACAGCCTTCAGGATGGATTATGCCTTAACATAAGGAACACAAAAATCCTCACAACTGGACCAATAAACAACATCATGATAAATGAAGAAAAGATTGATGTTGTCAAGGATTTCATTTTACCTGGGTCCTCTATCAATGCCCAAGGAAGCAGCAGTCAAGAAACCAAATGATGTGCTGCATTGGTCAAATCTGCTGCAAAAGACTTCTTTAAAGTGTTAAAAAGCAAAGATGTCACCTTGAAGACTGAGACGTGCTTGACTCAAGCTGTGGTGCTTTCGATCTCCTCATATGGATGTGAGTGAAAGCTAGACAATGAATAAAGAAGACCAAAGAAGAATTGATGCTTTTAAATTACGGTGTTGGTGAAAAATATTGAATATACATACTATGGACTGCCAAAGGAACAAAAAAATCTGCCTTGCAAGAAGTACAACCAGAATGCTCCTTAGAAGCAAGGATGGCAAGAGTATGCCTCACATACTTGACATGTTATCAGGAGGGGTCAGCCTCTGGAGAAGGACATCATGCTTGGCAAAGTAGAGGGTAAACGAAAATGAGGAAGACCCTCAATGGGTTGAATTGACACAGTGATTGCAACAATGGGTTCCAGCATAATAACCATTTTGAAGATGATGAAGGAACTGGCAGTGTTTTATTTTGTTGTACAGAGGGTTGACATGCGTTGGAACTGACTCGACAGCACCTAACAACGTAAGAGTATAATGCATGCCACCTAATAAGCACTCAGTATACTCAACGAGTGTGAGCCAGCATAATTACTTTCCAAGGGTAGTGCTGCTCTCTTTCTCCTTTTTTGGCTCCTTCTGCTGTCACGTATTTTTAGCACATACTTCAGCTATTCTCCTAGGTTATTAATTTAAATATTTATCAGCAGTTGATACTTATGGTGCAGGCAAGGCCACTTTTGGAAATGCTGCAGTGGATGCTTATTTGTCCTGCTGTCTTCTTTTTGTTACACTGAAAGAACAACTTTGAATTTTCATTCTCAGATGATTTGTTTTAGTGGCTTATTTTTAAAGTGGTTGGATTGGTCAGTGTTTCCCCTTTTGGATTGTGCATATTATATCTCATTTAAGAGGTGATTAGCTCCTCCAATCTCATGAAAATATTTTCTTGTACTGTCTTGTAAACATTTAACCATTTTTCCTTTTGTGTTTAAAGGACATTGGAATAATCTTTGAATATAGTGTGATGGAGAATCCAATTTCGTTTTCTTTTCATATGGATAAACAATGATTTCAGCACTATTTTCTGAATGATACCATCCTTTCCCTGTGATGCAGCTGGGTCATAAAAAAGTGATGTCTCCTCTGTATTCAGTAAGTCTTCAAATAGATGAGTATTCTATTACTTCCATTTTTCAGTCTTATACTAGAACCATACCATTTTAGTTATTATAGCTCCATGATACATTCTGATAGTTGGTAAGGCAAATACTCCAGATTGTTCTTACTTGCCATCAAGGTAAATATTGTTTCTCCATTGTTCTTCCACATATTTTTAAATGCTGGGGTTTTTCTTTCTTGTGCTAACCTGGTCTGGTTTGGGCACCAAGTTCGTGCTGGCCTTATAAAATGAGATAAAGAATATCCCATCCCTTATATTTTCTGGAACCCTTCCTTTAAAATTGAAATTAACTCCTTTGAATGCTTGGAAGAACTTGCCTGTAAAACTATGTATCTCAGGTTGTGTTTCATGACAAATTATATTATTGAGAATTTTAATTTATTTACAGTTTCCAAGATTACTTGCTTTCTATTTCTTCTTGCGAGAAGTGTGGTCAGTTGGATTTAACCATGACCAACATTTCCACTTGGGCATAGAATTCAATCTCTCCTGCCTACTTTAGGACATAACTCTGGTAATTCCATCATCTCTTGCTTGCATCATCAGTTTTCTCCTTTTGATTTGTTCATTTTCAATAGCATCCAAGATCGAGTTCCTCCAATCTTTAAAAAAAAAAAAAAAAAAAAAGACCCCTCTTGAGACCCCTCATTTTGCTCTAGCACTAGCCTCATTTCCCTGCTTCCTTTATAGGAAAACTCCTCAAAAGAGATGTCTCCACTCACTCTCCCCAATTCTTCTTCCATTTTCTTCCGTGTTCAATGCAATCAAGCTTTGCCCCAACACTTCATGGAAAGTGTTCTTGAAGAAACACCAATGTTTCCTACCTTAAGTCCAGTCCAGTCCAGTACATTCTGTCTTTCTCATACTTGACCTGTAAATCACATTAACTCAGTTTATCACTTATTGAAACATTTGCTTCACTTGGATTTCAGCAGCACACATTATTTTGGTTTTACTCCTACCTCACTATTTCTCAGTCTCCTCTAATGTGTCTTCTCATCTTTCCAATACCCAAACACTAGAGGGTCTCTTGTCTCAATCCTCAGGCCTCTTCTTCTCCAGCTACATTCACTTCTTTGCAACAGCATCCAGACCCATCCATTTAAAAGTCGTCTGATCACAGATGAGTCCTAAGTTTGTATTTAGACAGGAAGTATCACCCGAGTCCCAGACTTGTATATCCAACTGCCCACTTGCTATCTCTCAATATGCGTTGCCCACAAAATTACCTATCACAAAAAAAAAAAAAAAAAAATCATTTCCCACAAGTTGATTCCAATTCATGGCAGCCCCATGAGTGTTAAGTAGAACTGTGCTCCGTAGAGTTTTCAATAGCTGTGATCTTTTGGAAGGATCACCAGGCCATTCTTCTGAGGTTCCTCTGGCTTGGTGGTTTGAACCACCAACCTTTTTGTTAGTAGCTGAGCACATAACCCTTTGCACCACACAGGGACCTTACCTATCACAGTGGACGACAACTCTATTCTTTCAAGTGTTAGGTAGTTTTCTGTCATTGAGCATGATCTTTGATCCTTCTCTTCTTTCACCCTGTGGCCAACCTTTCAGATAACCCTGTTATCTGTACATTAAAGTATATCCAGAATTCAAGCAAATCTCACCACCTTCACCATTATCACCATGGTCCAAGCCACCATCATTTTAAGATTTAGAAACATGAGATCAAAGACATAGTGTGAGTAGATTATACAAACAGCCTCCCTACATCTGCCCTTGCCATCGGGAGGCTGTTTGTATAATCTACTCACACTATGTCTTTGATCTCATGTTTCTATTTTCCCCATAATTCATTCTATTATAGTTCTGCAGGCCTCCATATGCTGATTATTGATTTTGTTGGCTCTCTGTTTCAGAACTATTTCTCTTCCTGGCTATTTAAATCATAGTTTGCAGATAGTTTCTGAATGGGAAGTTTTTTTTCTGCTCTCTCTTTCCATCTATGTATTCATTCTATCGTGTAAGGTGATCCCATTATGTCTCGTTATATTTTATCTATTATTTCATGTGTTTGATAGTGAATAGCATTAAGATGGCAAAAGGTGACATTGCAATGCCATCTTTGGTTTTCAAATGGTGTATTGAGAAGACCATATATTAACAAAGTTCATATGGAAACAGCTAACATGAGGTATAAGAAATTGGCAAACGCATGAAAATATTGAATTCAGTAAAAGGTGAAAGGCTTTTAAGTGACTATTAACTTAGAGCACCATCTTCACCTATTAAATAATGGTTGTCATTTACCTGAATTTACTGAGAGTATTTTTTTTTTATAGATAAACCTGGAGACTAGTGCCTAGTCAGTGACACTGTGATTTGTCCCAACTCTGTTAAAAATGAAGAATCACACTTTCAACGCATAGTCCTTTAGTGTAAAGAACAATACACGTTGAAACTATTTGGACAAAATTGGAAAAAGTGCATATGGGATGCAAAAGAGGATGTAACGGATCTGACTACACTGATCACAGCCAGAAATGACCACAACAAATAGATTAAAATCTGTCATATGAAATATTCAGAATGAAGATTAAAGTTCAGGAAACATTCAATGACCTTTAGAAAGATAAACTCTCAAGTATTTGCATTTTTACATATTTTAGCTATTATAAATATATCATCTATGTCCCCATAAGTAAACTATATTTTGACACTTTAAATTGGAATCAGACTTGCTGATATAATTGATGAGATAGAGATGCTTTCAGCTGTACATAAAAAAGGAAGACTGGTGTGCAAGGTATGTGAATTGGAGGTGAGCTGAAACAGATGGAAAGAAGTAAATGGCAGACACCTGGCCTCTAAGGGTAAGTAAATCAGCCATTCTGAATTTCCTTCTACTCTTGTCTTGGTTGGAAACCCTGGTGGTGTAGTGGTTAAGTGCTACAGCTGCTAACCAAAGGGTTGGCAGTTCAAATCCGCCAGGCATTCCTTGGGAACTCTATGGGGCAGTTCTACTCTGTGCTATAGGGTCGCTATGAGTTGGAATCAACTCGACGGCACTGGGTTTGGTTTGGTTATTGTCTTGGTCTTTCAGGATTTGCACAGCCCTGGGATCAGAATGACAATAAAAGTCTTTGGTTAATGAGGAGCTTTGGATATTGAGAACCCAGGGACACAGAGGCTGCAGATACTCTGCCTGTGACCCCCTCACTCAGCAGCCCTTTTCCAGTCAGGAAGCAGCACACCTGAGACTGTGCCCCCAGATCATCTTCTTGTGCAAGAGACCAGTGCCTCAGTCACTTTGCATTTCCTGAGGACGGATCTTTCGTCAACGCCATCCAACATCCATGGAAGATATCCAGCATCGTCTTTCACGATGCCAGCCAGGCAACCTAGAGTCCCTTAGTTAGTGTCTGGAAATGAGGACAGGTGTTTCGCTATAGCTACATCCAGGGGAAGATGTGAAGAGAATACACGCATGAAAAGGTTAGAGCCGAGTAACTCGTGGGCTCCTGCCTGTCTCCCATCCTACTGACTTATTTACTTGTATCTTTGCACCAATATCAAGCAGCTCTTAATCAACTCCGTAGACTCTTACTCTGTCTCTAGAATGGCAAGGATCACTTTCTTCTGGAGCAGAAATCTGCCCCTTCTCAAATACAATGACTGTTACAAAAATCCCTGACATTTACTTGTATTCTCATGCTGGTGGGGTGAGGAGGAGAGTTGGTGAGCTTCACTTTATCTTTCTATCTCTGGTTCTTACACATCATCTTTAGGAGAGCTTTGGTATTATCCCTGGTGCCAGCCTCTGAGGACTCTGGGGAAGGAAGTGGAGACCCAGACAGACTTAGCAGGCTGCCTCACTAGGTTATCTGTTTCTCTTTATAAAATTATCAAATATTTAAAATTAGAACACTACGGTGTTAAAAAAAAAAAAATGACCACCTCTTATGTGTTTCCAGAATTAACATTGTTGACGTTTTGCTGTAGCAGCTTTGGATATTTTTTTAAGTGACAAAATAATATGTATACAGAAAGCATTCTTTTTGTAGTTCTCTCTGTTGCTCTCTTTTCGACCCAGAAGCAACAGCATCTTGCATGTGATGGTATCCCCCATGCATGGTTTTATATTATATATGTATATATCTGTGTGTGTGTGTATATATATATATAAGACCCAGTGCCATCGAGTTGGTATATAAATTGAAGGCAGTAGATAGAGAGATGGATACATAGATAGATAGATGGCGATAACTATAATAACTATCAGTTAGGGGGTAAAGAAGTAAATTATGGCATAATAATATAGTTGGATACTCTATTATAGTTAAAATCAATGAAGCAGAACTAAATATATCAACATTCATTTAAAAAATTATATTAAGGCAGCCAATTGTAAAATGATATGTACAGTGTGATTCTGTTTACATAAAGCTTTTAAAAATGCGAACAGTGCAATTTTATGGAAGAATAATACCAAATATAGTGAAAAGTACAGAGGAATAATGTCTATCAAGTTAATACAACGCTTAGCCCTGGGGAAGGAAAAGAATCAATATTGTGCAAAATACATGATGTGGAGAGCTTCAAATATACCTGCATTTTTTAAAATTGTGTGTTTAAGTGAAAGTTTACAAATCAAGTCAGTCTCTCATACAAAAATTTATATACACCTTGCTATGTACTTCTAGTTGCTTTCTCCCTAATGAGACAGCACGCTCCTTCTTTCCATCCTGTATTCCCCATGTCCATTCAGGCAGCCTCTGTCTCCCTCTGCCTTTTCATCTGCCCTCCAGAGAGGAGCTGCCCACTTGAGCCAAGAAGCTCACTCCTCACCAGCATCATTTTCTATCTTATAGTCCAGTCCAATCCCTGTCTGAAGAGTTATCTTTGGGAGTGATTCCAGTGTTGGACTTACAGAAGGTCTGGGGACCATGACCTCCGGAGTCTCTCTAGTCTCAGGCAGATCTTTAAGTCTGGTCTTTGTACTAGAGTTTGGGGTCTGCATTCCATCGCTTTCCTCCTCCATCAGGGATTCTCTCTTTTGTTCCCTGTCAGGGAGGTCATCATTATACCTGCATTATTTTGTTGCAATAAAAATATCTAAAGCAAGGGTAGTGAAATGTGGGAATTGACAGCATGGACTGGTGAGTACCCAACCCTTCATTGTTATTCTGTACTTTTCATTATGGTTTAATTATCCATAATAATAAAAAAAAACTGTATAGATTTAAAAAAATATTTTAAAATTTTTCAAGCTGTAGACTTCTTGTCATAAGAATTTCTTCTTTTTCTCTGCTAGGTTTTCATTATTTGTATTGATTCATCTGGGCCTAATTTATTGCTTTTAATTGCTATACGTTTCATCATCTGTCCGTGCCAAATGAATATTGATATCACTGATGTTCATTTAGGGTGTTTCTTCCTTCTGCTTCTGTACATGAGCAAGATTCCCAGTGGGAGTTTCAGCGTATCAATTCTTTCCTGAAGTTTGCACTTATTATGCTAGGAATGTTCTCTCTTTTTCTCTTCCCTCTATTGTTCTACTAATCACTTCTATCCAAGGAGTAAAACATGCAAATAGCTATTGTTCATGTCAAACACACAGGCACACATGCACAATCACAGTAGGACATGCTATTGTGAGGACCTCATGTGCTGATCACTGTACCAAGGACTTTTTGCTTACTCACTTCTCATCATTGCAACATCTCCATAAGGTTTTTAAAAATGTTTTATATTGTGGTGAAAATATATACAACAAAAAGTACAGTAATTCAATAATTTTTTACACATACAGTTCAGTGACCTTGATTACGTTCTTCAAGTTGTGCGACCATTTTTTTTTTTTTCAAATTATCCTACCACCAGGAACATGCATTCAGTGCCCTTGAAGCAAAAACTTCCCCTTTCCCCCTTCCCTCCTACCCCTGGTAACCACTAATAAGGTTTGGTTTATTTATATTTGCTCATTTTATATAAGTGACATCATACAGTCTTTGTCCTTTTGTGACTGACTGACTTTGCTCAGTGTAATATTTTCTAGCTTCATCCAAAAGGAGCCCTGGTGGCACAGTGGTTAAGCAACTGGCTGCTAATGCAAAGGTTGACAGTTTGAATCCACCAGCTGCTCTGTGGGAGAGAGATATGGCAGTGTGCTTCTCTGAAGATTACAGCCTCCCTCATTGTGGTTTTGATTTGCATCTCTCCAGTGCATAATGAATCTCTGGCTTCATTTCAATCACCAAGGCCATATTTTCCAACTGCCAAGCCTTCTTTATTTCCAACTTTCCCATTCCAATCACTAGTAATCATCAATGCATCTTGACTGCATGTTTGATCAATTTCAGAGTGGTAAAACTTGAATGTCTTCTTTAACCTTAGTGGCTGGTGCATAAATTTGAATAATATTTGTATTAACTGACTTTCCTTGAATGCATATGGATATTATCCTATCACTGACACCATTGTACTTCAGGATAGATCTACAAATATTCTTTTGGATGGTGAGTGCAACACCATTCCTCTTCAAGTTGCCATTCCCAGCAGAGTACACCATATGATTGTCTTATTTCAAATGGCCACTACCAGTCCATTTCAGCTCACTAATGCCTAGAATGTCGATGTTTATGCATGCTGTTTCATTTTTGACGATTTCCAATTTTCCCAGATTCAAACTTCATACATTCCATGTTCTGATTATTAATAGATGTTTGCAGCTCTTTCTTCTCATTTTGAGTCATGCTGCATCAGCAAATGAAGGTCCCAAATCTTGACTCCATCCATGTCATTAAGGTCAATTCTACTTTGAGGAGGTAGCTCTTCCCCAGTTCCCTTTTGAGTACCTTCCAACCTGAGGGGATTGTCTCCTGGCACTATATCAGACAGTGTCCCGCTGCTATCCGTAAGGTTTTCAGTGGCTAATTTTTTGTTTTTCAGCAGGGGATCACCAGGTCGTTCTTCCTATTCTGTCTTAGTCTGGAAACTCAGCTATAATCTGTCCACCGTGGGTGACCTTGCTGGTATTTGAATATCGGTGGCATCGCTTCCAGCAACACATAAGCCCCCACAGTGTGACAAACTGACAGATGGGACTATATCTGTGAACCTTGCCAGATAGAATACACAGGAATCAAATCCATTACATCTGTGGAAAGAGATGATGGAAAACCTCAGTATGAGCAGTCAGAACAAGATCAGGGGAGGACTGCAGAACAGGTCATCAATTACTCCTATGCAAGGTCAAGCTAAAGAAGAAGAAAATTATAACATGTTCACGAGAGACAAACTATGACCTTGAGTATATCCCACCTCAATTTAGAGACCATCTCAAGAATAAATTTGGTGCATTGAATAGTAATGACCAAGGTCAGAAGAGTTATGGAATGACATCAAGAATATGGTACATGAAGAAAGCAAGAGGCCATTAAAAAGACAGGAAAGAAAGAAAAGACCAAAATGGATGTCAGAAGAGACTCTGAAATTTTCTCTTGAACGTGGAGTAGCTAAAGCAAATGGAAGAAATGATGAAGTAAAGGAGCTGAATGGAAGACCTCAAAGGGTAGCTCTAGAAGGCAAAGTAAAATGCAATGAAATGTGCAAAAACCTGTAAATAGAAAACAAAAGGTTATAACACCTTTGGCATTTCTCAAGCTGAAAGGACTGCAGAAAAAATTCAAGCCTCAGGTTGTAATATTGAAGAATTCCATAGGGAAAAGACTTAATGATGCAGGAAGCATCAAAAGAAGAGGGAAGGAATACACAGGGACACTACACCAAAAAGAATTAGTGGACATTCAGCTACTTCAAGTGGTAGCTTATGATCAAGAACTGATGGCCCTGAAAGAAGAAGCCCAAGCTGCACTAAAGGCGTTGGTGAAAAACAAGCCTCCAGAAACTGAAGGAATATGAATTGAGATGTTTCAACAAGCGGATGCAGTGCTAGAAGTGCTCATTTGTGTATGCCAAGAAAATTGGATGACAGCTACCTGGCCAACCAGCTGGAAGATATCCATATTTGTACCCATTCCAAAGAAAGATCCAACAGAATGCAGAAATTATCAATGTCATTAATAACACACACAAGTAAAATGTTGCTGAAGAGCTTTCCAAAGTGGCTACAGCAGTATATCAACAGGGAACTGTGAGAAATTCAAGCCAGATTCAGAAGAGGGTGTGGAACAAGGGATATCAATGCTGATGTCAGATGAATCATGCCTGAAAGAAGAGAATACCAGAAAGATGTTTACCTGTGTTTTATTGAGTATGCAAAGGTATTCCACTGTGTGGATAATAACGAATTATGGATAACATTATGAAGAATGGAAATTCTGGAACACTTCATTGTGTCCATGAGGAACCTGTACATAGACCAAGAGACAGTCATTTGAATACAACAAGAGGTTATTGTGTGGTGTAAAGTCAAGAAAGGTATGCATCAGGGTTGTATCCTTTCACCATACTTTCTCAATCTATGTGCTGAGCAAATAATCCAAGAAGCTTGACTATATGAAGAAGAACAGTACATAGGGTTGGAAGAAGACTCATTAACAACCTGCATTATGCAGATGACACAAATTTGCTTGCTGAAAGGGAAGAGGGCTTGAAGCACTTACTGAATAAAGATCAAAGACTAACTACAGCCTTTAATATGGATTACACTTCAACATAAATAAGACAAAAATCCTCACAACTGGACCAATATGGATCATCATGAAATTAGAGTAAATATTGACGTTGTGAAAGATTTCATTTTACTTGGATCCACAATCTTGGAAGCAGCAGTCAAGAAATCAAACGATGCACTGCATTGAGCATATCTGCTGTGAAAGATCACTTTAAAGTGTTAAAAAGCAAAGGTATCACTTTAGGAGTAAGGTGCACCTGACAGAAGCGGCGGTGTTTTCAATAGCCTCATATGCATGTGAAAGCTGGACAATGAATAAGGAAGACTGAAAAAGTAATGATTCCTTTGAATTTTGTTGTTGGCATAGAATATTGAATATACCATGGACTGCCAAAAGAATGAGCAAATCTGTCTTGGAAGAAGTACAGCCAGAATGGTCATTAGGAGGGAAGATGGTGAGAATATATCTCACATACTTTGGACATGTTATCAGGAATGACCAGTTCCTGGAGAAAGACATCAAGCTTGGTAGACTAGAGGGTCAGTGAAAAAGAGGAAGACCCTTAAGGATATGGACTGACACAGTGACTGTAACAGTGGGCTCAAGCATAACAGTGATTGTCAGGATATCGCAGGACTGGAAGGTTTTTCTTTCCGTTGTGCTTAGGGTCACTATGAGTTGGAACTGACTTGATGGCACCTAACTACAACAAAACAACAATGTATAATGGGAGCCCTGATGGAGTAGTGGTTAAGAGCTTGACTGCTAGCTAAAAGGTTGGCAGTGCAAACCCACCAGCTACTCCTTGGATACCCTATGGGACGGCTCTACTTTGTCCTGTAGAGTAGCTATCGGTTGGAATTGACTCGAAGGCAATGAGTTTGTTTTGTTTTTGTTTAATAATGTATAATGACTTTGAGAGTCTTTTTGTGTGCTTGTTGGACATTTAAATAGCCTCATTGGTGAAATCGGGTTTTTTTTTTTTTTTTTTTCCCATTGATATGCCATCTATCATGTCATGGAGAGAACTTTTTAACCCTTACATAACTGGGAGAAGAGAGAATCTCATTGATGTAGTTGCCTAGCTTCTCTTAAAATCAATCACTAATGCAAGTGACTTACTTTTCCATGAGGAATTTTTTGAGCTTAGGTTTATCAATAACATTTTTTTATCTTTACCTCAGATCCAAAGCATGGACCTAGTTGGATGCCCTCCACCTGCTACATACTAACTTCGATGACAGACGTGGAAACACCCAGAAGACAAAGACTTTTTTCAGAAGATGATATTAAAATTTTTTAGGGAAATTATAAAATCTGAGTGACTATTTAGAGATGTCAATTGTGTACTCTCCAGAGGCATTAACAGAGAGAGGTCAAGAGAATCAACTCGATCGGATAATCTGAGCTCAGATGCAATCCCTGCTACACACTCAGTTTGTACTTTGTGTCTGACATAACACCACCTTTCCTAAGTGTACTCCCAGGTTGATGGTGGTGACAGTATAAACTACCTCACCATTGACAATCCCTTTAAGTGATTCTGAAGCATTCCAAAGTTTGATAACAATTTCTCTAAAAACAGATTTCATAATTTTATTCTGTTTGAAGGCATGAAAAAATTTCGAAAGAAAAGGGCCATACCTTATTCTTTACTTCATTCTCACACCTTCGTACAATGTGTGAAATAGAGTGGGCTGGGCTCTTAATTAATATTTGAACTTTTAGAAGGAGTGAAGGGAAGAGAGAGAGAAGAGAGATGGAGGGAAAAAGCAAGTGGATAAAAGATTTGAATATTCACTTAGGTTCATAATATATATGAGAATTTTTTTTTTTCTAGAGCATTGGTTTTCAAATTTTAGCATACATCAGAATCACATGCAAGTCTTGTTAAAGCATCAACTGCTGGTCCTCATTCCAGAGCTTATCATCAGTAAGTTTGGAGTGGGTCCCAAGTATTTACATTTCTAACAAGATCCCAGGTAATGTTCTTGCTGGGCATCTAGGATTCACACATTTGACTATTTGTCACTTCATCTTTTCCAACAGGTTCACCAACAGTATGGAACCCAGAAACCAAATAGATGCTTCAGAATTCCTTCTTCTTGGACTGACAGAGGATCCAGAACTGCAACCCCTCTTATTTAGCCTGTTTCTGTCCACATACTTGGTCACCTTCCTGGGAAACTTACTCATCATCCTGGCCATCAGCTCTGACTCCCACCTCCACACCCCCATGTACTTCTTTCTTTCCAATCTCTCCTTCACTGACATCTGTTTCAGCACAACCACGACACCGAAGATGCTGGTGAACCTCCAAGTAGAGAATCAGAGCATCACATACACAGGCTGCCTCACCCAGGCCTGCTTTGTAATGATTTTTGCTTGTTTGGAAAATTGTCTCCTCGAAGTAATGGCCTATGACCACTATGTGGCCATCTGCCATCCACTGAGGTATACCATCATCATGAAACCCAACTTCTGTGGCTTGCTGTCCCTACTCTCCTTGCTAACTAGCATTGTGGATGCCTTAATTCACACTCTGATGGTGTTGCACGTGTGCTCCTGCACAAACCTGGAGACCCCTCATTTCTTCTGTGAACTTGTTCAAATTCTCAAGCTTGCCTGTTCTGATACCCTCATCAATTATATCCTATTGTTTTTTGTGGCTACTGTTTGGGGTGGTGTTCCTCTCTCTGGAATCATTTACTCTTACACTCAGGTTGTCTTCTCTGTTTTGAGAATGCCATCAACAGGTGGAAAGTATAAAGGTTCTTCCACCTGTATGTCTCAGCTTTCAGTTGTTTCCTTATTCTATGGGACAGGCCATGGTGTGTACATCAGTTCTGCATTTCACATTTTCCCAGGAACATAGCACTAGCCTCAGTGATGTACAATGCGGTCCCTCAAATGATGAACCCTTTTATCTACAGCTTGAGGAACAGGAACATGAAGGTAGCCTTGAGGAAACTCATCAGTAGGATACCATCATTTTAGTGATTATGTCATCTGTTTTGGGCTTGGGACTGTAGGATGTGTCAAAGTGGAAGGAATACCGCTAATCAAGGATGTCTGGCTGTTTCATTAGCAAGTTCTTCTACAACAACTAGATAACAAAATGGCTAATTACATTTCAACTTATACAGGATAAATGCAGAAAATTTCGAAGTTGTCAAGGGTTTCATTTTACCTGGATCCTCAATCAACACCCGTGAAAGCAGTAGCCAAGAAATCAAATGATGTACTGCTTTGGGCAAACCTGCTGCAAAAGACCTCTTTAAAGTGTTAAAAAAAAGATGTCACTCTGAAGACTAAGGTGCATCTGATCCAAGCCAGGGTATTTTCAATCATCTGCTTGGAAGAAGTATAGCCAGAATGCTTCTTAGAAGCGAGGATGGCAAGACTTCATCTCACTTACTTTGGACAAGTTATGGGGAGGGATCAATCCCTGGAGAAGGACATCATACTTGGTAAAGTACAGGGTCTGTGAAAAAGAGGAACACCTTCAGTGAGATGGTTTGACAAGTGGCTGCAACAATCGACTCAAATATAGCAACAATTGTGAGGATGGTGTAGGACCAGACAGTATTTCATTCTGTTGTACATAAGGTTACTGTGAGTCGCAATTGACTCGGTAGCACCTAATAACAACACATTTGAACTTGAGGTTGAAAATTGATTTTTCTCTTTTTGTGGCTCTGTGCTGTTTGGCAAACTCTCTAAACTCAGTTTCTCTGGTCATGTTCCATTGAAGAAGGGGCTCTTATTAAATGATTTTTGGAGCAGCACTCTAGGAAAGAAGAAAAGTAGGAGAAGGTGGATAGGGCAGGAAAAGGATGTAAACAAAGATGTAAGCATGATATGTTCTCCAGGGAGTGGCTGCTCCTGATAAGCTGTCCAATGTACGTGAGGCCAAGTCTCACCATCCTCACTTCTAAGGAGCATTCTGGCTGTACTTCTTAAGACAAATATTTTTGTTCTTCTGGAAGTCCATGGTATATTCAACATTCTTTGCCCACACTGTAATTCAAAGGCATCAGTTCTTCTTTAGTGTTCCTTATTCATTGTTCAGCTTTCACATGCGTATGAAGCAATTGAAAATACCATGGCACATGGTAGTCCTCAAAGTGGCATCTTTGTTTCTTTACACTTTAAAGAGGTCTTTTGCAGCAGTTTTGCCCAATCCAATGCGTCCTTTGATTTCTTGACTACTGCCTCCACGAGTGTTGATTGTGGATCCAAGTACAATGAAATGCTTGACAACTTCAATGTTTTCTCCATTTATCATGATGTTGCTTACTGGTCCAGTTGTGAGGATTTTTGTTTTCTTTACGTTGTGGTGCAATCCATACTGAAGCCTATAATCTTTGGTCTTCATCAGTAAGTGCTTCAAGTCCTCTTCGGTTTCAGCAGGCAAGGTTGGTATCTGCATATCACAGGTTGCTAATGAGTCTTCCTCACCAATCTTGATGCCGCATTCTTCTTCATATCATCCAGCTTCTCAGATTATTTGCTCAACATACAGATTGAATAAGTATGGTGAAAGGATACAAACCTGACGCATACTTTCTCTGACTTTAAACTATCCAGTATCCTCTTGTTCTGTTCGAATGACTGCCTCTTGATCTATGTACAGGTTCTTCATGAGCACAATTAAGTGTTCTACAATTCCTTATTCAAAATATTATCCATCATTTCTTATGATCCACACAATCAAATGTCTTTGCATAGTCAATGAAACACAGGGGAACATCTTTCTCCTAATCTCTGCTTTCAGCCAAGATCCATCTGACATAGGCAATGATATCCCTGGTTCCACAGCCTCTTTTAAATTCAGGTTGAATTTCTGGCTGTTCCCTGTGGATATACTGCTAGAACTGCTTTTGAATGATTTTCAGCATAATTTTACTTGTGTCTGATATTAATGATATTGTTTGATAATTTGCACATTCCGTTGGATCACCTTTCTTGGGAATGGGTACAAATATGGATTTCATTCCATGTCCTATACTGAATCTGGCTTGAATATCTGTCAATTCCCTGTCAATGCAGCTGTGTGCTACCCAGGGACTTTCATTGACATTTAATTTAGTAAATATTTATTTAGGATCATCTTAGTAGTTTTTTTTTTTTTTTAGTAGTAGGCAGGAGCCCTGGTGGTGCAGTAGGTTATGTGCTTAGGTGATAAACAAAAGGTGATCAGTTCAAACCCACCAGTGGCTCCATGGGAGAAAGATGTGACAGTCTGCTTCTGTAAAGGTTGCAGCCTTGGAAAAACTATTGGGTTCTTCTACTCTGACCTATAGGGTTAGTATGGGTCACAATCGGCTCGACAGCAATGTGTGTAGTAGGCATTGGAGATAAAAGCAGGTATTAAGAACAGACAAGGTTACTAACCTGTTGAGTTTTGGGATTACTAACAATATTCAACAGATTTTTCTTCAACAAATGTGCATTGACACTCCTTCAGTACAGGATTAAGTCCACCTCTTTTCAAAGAACCCTCTGGCTAGATGTCTGCTCTGCTCTGAGCCTTAGGACAACCAGGGTTTTCCCCTCACTTTATTTTTCCTGCATTCACTTCTCCTGACTGTTCTAGGTCATGGTAGATCTATGATTCTCAACCAGGTGCATTTTTAATCTTACCCAAAGAGGACATTTATCAATGTCTGGAGATATTTTTTTTTTTTTTAATTTTTATTGTGCTTTAAGTGAAAGTTTACGAATCAAGCGAGTTTCTCACACAAAAACTTATATACACCTTGCTACATACTCCCGGTTGCTCTCCCCCTAATGAGACAGTCCGCTCCATCCCTCCACTCTCTCTTTTTGTGTCCATTTCACCAGCTTCTAACCCCCTCTCCCCCTCATCTCCCCTCCAGGGAGGACATGCCAACATAGTCTCAAGTGTCCACCTGATCCAAGAAGCTCACTTCTCACCAGCATCCCTCTCCATCCCACTGTCCAGCCCAATCCCTGTCAAAAGAGTTGGCTTTGGGAATGGTTCCTATTCTGGGCAAAGAGAAGGCCTGGGAGCCATTATCAACGGGGTCCGTCTAGTCTCAGTCAGACCATTAAGTCTGGTCTTTTTATGAGAATTTGGGGTCTGCATGCTACTGCTCTCCTGCTCCCTCAGGGGTTCTCTGTTGTGTTCCCTGTCAGGGCAGTCATTGGTTGTAGCTGGGCACCATCTAGCTCTTCTGGTCTCAGGCTGTTATAGTCTCTAGTTATGTGGCCCTTTCTGTCTCTTGGGCTCATAATTACCTTGTGTCTTTGGTGTTCTTCATTCTCCTTTGGTGCAGGTGGGTTGAGGCCAATTAATGCATCTTACATGGCTGCTTGCTAGCATTTAAGACCTCAGAAGCCCCTCTCCAAGGTGGGATGCAGAATGTTTTCTTAACAGGTTTTATTATGCCAATATACTTAGATGTCCCCCGAAACCATGGTCCCCAAAACCCTGCCCCTGGTACGCTGGCCTTCGTAGCATTCAGTTTATTCAGGAAACTTCTTTGCTTTTGGTTTAGTCTAGTTGTGCTGACCTCATCTGTATTATTTGTTACCTTTCCCACAACCTAAGGTAGTTCTTATCTACTATCTAATTAGTGAATACCCCTTTCCCACCCTCTGTCCCTCCACCCTCTCATAACCATTAAAGGATATATTCTTCTCTGTTTAAACTATTTCTTGAGTTCTTATTATAGTGGTCTTATACAATATCTGTCCTTTTGCAACTGACTAATTTCACTCAACGTAATGCCTTCCAGATTCGTCCGTGTTATGAAAAGTTACACAGATTCATCCCTGTTCTTTATTAGTGCGTAGTATTCCATTGTGTGACCATACCATAATTTATTTATCCATTTACCCATTGATGGGCACCTTGGTTGCTTCCATCTTTTTGCTGTTGTGAACAGTGCTGCAATAAACACAGGTGTGATTATATATCTGTTCATGTAAAGGCTCTTATTTCTCTACGATATATTCCAAAGAAAGGGATTGCTGGATCATATGGTAGTTCTATTTCTAGGAAGCGCCAAATCAATGTCCAAAGTGGTTGTACCATTTTACATTCCCACCAGCAGTGTAGAAGTGTTCCAATCCCTCCACAGCCCCTCCAACATTTATTGTTTTGTGGTTTTTGAATTAATGCCAGCCTTGTTGGAGTCAGATGAAATCTCATTGCAGTTTCGATTTGCATTTCTCTGCATGGCTAATGATTATGAGCATTTCCTCATGTATCTGTAAGCTACCTGAACGTCCTCTTTAATGAAGTGTCTGTTCATACCTTTTGCCCATTTTTTAATTGGGTTATTTGTCTTTTTGTAGTTGAGTTTTTGCAGTATCATGGAAATTTTAGAGATCAGGTGCTGATTGGAAATGTCATACTAAAAACTTTTTCCCAGTCTGTAGGTAATCTTTTTACTCTTTTGGTGAAGCCTTGGGATGAGCACAGATGCTTGATTTTTAGAAGCGCCCAGTTATCTACTTTTTCTTCTGCATTTTTAGTAATGTTTTGTATACTGTTTATGCCATGTATCAGGGCTCCTAAAATTGTCCCTATTTTTTCTCCCATGATCTTTATCATTTTAGATTTTATATTTAGGTCTTTGATCCATTTTGAGTTAGTTTTTGTGCATAGAGTGAGGTATGGGTCTTGTTTCATTGTTTTGCAGATGGATATCCAGTTACGCCAGCACCATTTGTTAAAAAGACAGTCTTTTCCCCATTTAACTATTTCGGAGACTTTGTTAAATATCAACTGCTCATATGTAGGTGGATTTATGTCTGAATTCTCAATTCTGTTCCATTGGTCTATGTATCTGTTGTTGTACCAGTACCAGGTTGTTTTGACTACTGTGGCGGTATAATAGGTTCTAAAATCAGGTAGAGTAAGGCCTTGCACTTTGTTCCTTTTTTCAGCAATGCTTTACTTATCTGGGACCTCTTTCCCTTTTGTATGAATTTAGTGACTTGTTTCTCCATCTCTTTAAAGAATGTTGTTGGAATTTGGATTAGAATTGCATAAAATATATAGATTGCTTTTGGTAGAATAGACATTTTTATAATGTTGTCTTCCTACCCAAGAGCAAGGTATGTTTTTCCACTTACGTAGGTATCTTTTTGTTTCTTACAGAAGTGTTTTGAAGTTTTCTTTGCATAAGTCTTTTACATCTCTGGTAAGATTAATTTTAACTATTTTATCTTTTGGGGGGCTACTGTAAATGATATTCATTTGGTGATTTCCTCTTCAATGCTCTTTTTGTTGGCATAGAGGAATCCAACTGATTTTTGTATGTTTATCTTGTATCCTGATACTCTGCTGAACTCTTCTATTAGTTTCAGTAGTTTTCTTGAGGATTCCTTAGGGTTATCTGTGTACAAGATCATGTCATCTGCAAATAGAGATAATTTTACTGCTTCCTTGCCAATCTGTATGCCGTTTATGTTTTTATCTAGCCTAATTGCTCTGGCTAGGATCTCCAGCACAATGTTGAATAAGAGCGGTGATAAAGGGCATTCTTGTTTGGTTCCTGACCTCAAGGGGAATGATTTCAGGCCCTCTCCATTTAGGATGATGCTGGCTGTTCACTCTGTATAAATGCCTTTTATTATGTTGAGGAATTTTCCTTCTATTCCTATTTTGTTGAGAGTTTTTGTCATGAATGGGTGTTGAACTTTGTCAAATGCCTTTTCTCCCTCAATTGATAAAATCATGCAGTTCTTGCCTTTTGTTTTATTTATGTGATGGATTACATTAATTCTTTTTCTCATGTTGAACCATCCCTGCATTTTGTTGTTGTTGTTAGGTTCCGTCGAGTCGGTTCCAACTCATAGTGACCCTATGTACAGCAGAACGAAACACTGCCCAGTCCTGAGTCATCCTTACAATTGTTGTTATGCTTGAGCTCATTGTTGCAGCCACTGTGTCAATTCACCTCTTTGAGGGTCTTCCTCTTTTCCGCTGAGCCTGTACTCTGCAAAGTATGGTGTCCTTCTCCATGGACTGATTCCTCCTGACAACGTGTCCAAAATACGTAAGATGCAGTCTTTTCACCCTTGCCTCTAAGGAGCATTCTGGCTGCACACCTTCTAAGACAGATTTGTTCATTCTTTTGGCAGTCCATGGTATATTCAATATTCTTCGCCAACACCACAGTTCAAAGGCGGCAATTCTTCTTTGTCTTCCTTATTCATTGTCCAGCTTTCACACGCATATGATGTGATTGGAAAAAACATGGCTTGCGTCAGGCACACCTTAGACTTCAAGGTGACATCTTTGCTCTTCAACTCTTTGAAGAGGCCCTTTGCTGCAGATTTACCCAATGCAATACGTCTTTTGATTTCTTTTTTGCTGCTTCCACTGCTGTTGATTGTGGATCCAAGTAAAATGAAATCCTTGACAACTTCAATCTTTTCTCCATTTATCACGACGTTGCTCACTGATGCAGTTGTGAGGATTTTTGTTTTCTTTATGTTGAGGTCCAATCCATACTGAAGGCTGTGGTCTTTGATCTTCTATAGTAAGTGCTTCAAGTATTCTTCACTTTCAGCAAGCAAGGTTGTGTCATCTGCATAATGCAGGTTGTTAATGAGTCTTTCTCCAATCCTGATGCCCCGTTCTTCTTCACATAGTCCAGTTTCTCAGATTATTTGCTCAGCATACGGATTGAATAGGTATGGTGAAAGAATACAACCCTGACACACACCTTTTCTGACTTTAAACCAAACAGTATCGCCTTGTTCTGTCTGAACAACTGCCTCTTGATCTATGTAAAGGTTCCTCATGAGTAAATGAAGTGCTTTAGAATATCCATTCTTCGCATCATTACTCATAGTCTGTTATGATCCACACAGTGGAATGCCTTTGCATAGTCAATAAAACACAGGTAAATATCTTTCTGGTAGTCTCTGCTTTCTTCCAGGATCCATCTGACATCAGCAATGATATCCCTGGTTCTATATCCTCTTCTGAATCTGGCTTGAACTTCTGGCCATTCCTTGTTGATATAGTGCTGTAGCCACTTTTGAATGATCTTCAGCAAAATTTTGCTTGCGTATGATATTAATGATATTGTTTGATAATTTCCACATTCGGTTGGATCACCTTTCTTGGGAATAGGCATAAACACTGATCTCTTCCATTCAGTTGGCCAGATAGCTGTCTTCCAAATTTCTTGGCATGGACAGGTAAGCACTTTCAGTGCTGCATCCATTTGTTGAAATATCTCAATTGGCATTCTGTCAATTCCTGGAGGCTTGTTTTTTGCCAATGCCTTCAGTGCAGCTTGGACTTTTTCCTTCAGTATCATCAGTTCCCCTGATCACATACTACCTCCTGAAATGGTTGAATGTCAAACAATTCTTTTTGCTACAGTGACTCTGTGCAGTCCTTCCATCTTCTTTTCATGCTTTCTGTGTTGTTAATATTTTCCATATAGAATCCTTCAATATTGCAACTCAAGACTTGAATTTTTTCCTCCATTCTTTCAGCTTGAGAAATACTGAGAGTGTTCTAATGTTTTGGTTTTCTACCTCCAGGTCTTTGTACATGTCATTATAATACTTTAGTTTGTCTTCTTGAGCCTCCCTTTGAAATCTTCTATTCAGCTATTTACTTCATCATTCTTCCTTTTGCTTGCTACTTGATGTTCAAGAGCAAGTGTCATAGTTTTTTTCTGACATACATTTTGGTCTTTACTTTCTTTCCTGTCTTTTTAATGACCTCTTGCTTTCTTCATGTATGATGTCCTTGATGGCATTTCATAACTCATCTGGTCTTTAGTCATTAGTGTTAAAGCCACCAAATATATTATAGAAATAGTCTCTAAATTCAGGTGGGATATGCTCAAGGTTGTATTTTGGCTCTCGTTGATTCGTTCTAATTTTCTTCAGTTTCAACTTGAACTTGCATATGAGCAGTTGATAGTCTGTTCCACAATCAGCCCCTGGCCTTTTTCCGACTAATGATATTGGGCTTATCCATTGTTTCTTTCCACAGATGTAGTCGATTTGATTTCTGTGTATTATTCCATCTGGTGAGGACCATGTGTATAGTTGCCATTAATGTTGGTGAAAATATGTATTTTCAATGAAGAAGTTGTCGGTCTTACAAAATTCTATCATGTGTTCTCCAGCATCATTCTATCACCGAGGCCATGTTTTCCAACTGCCATTCCTTCTTCTTTGTTTTCAACTTTCACATTCGAATTACCAGTAATTATCTATGCATCCTGATTGCATGTTCGATCAATTTCAGACTGCAGAAGTTGGTAAAAACCTTCAATTTCTTCACCTTTGGCCTTAGTGGTTGGTGCATAATTTTGAATAATAGTCCTATCAACTGGTATTCCTTGTAGACATATGAATATTATCCTATCACTGACAGCATTGTACTTTAGGATAGAACTTACAATGTTTTTTCCCCCCCTATGGTGAATACAAAGCCATTTCTCTTCAATTTGTCATTCCCAGCACAGTAGACAATATACTTTTCTGATTCAAATAGACCAATACCAGTCCATTTTAGCTCACTAATGCCTAGGATATCAATGTTTATGCATTCCATTTCATTTTTGATGATTTTCAATTTTCCTAGATTCACACTTTGTATATTCCACTTTCCAAAAATTAATGGATGTTTGCAGCTCTTTCTTCTCATGTTGAGTCATGCCACATTAGCAAACGAAGATCCTGGAGGCTTGACTCCAACCACTTCATTAAGGTCAACTCTACTTTGAGGAGGCAGCCAATCCCTAGTAGTATTTTAAGTGCCTTCCAACCTGAAGGGCTCATCTTCTGGCAGTATGTCAGACAATGTTCTTCTGCTATTCATAAGGTTTTCACTTGTTCATTCTTTTCAGAAGTAGATCACCAAGTCCTTCTTTCTAGTCTATCTTAGTCTGGAAGCTCAGTTGAAACCTGTCCACCATAGGTGACCCTGCTGGTATTTGAATACCTCTGCCATAGCTTCAAACATCACAATAACACACAACCCCCCATAGAATGACAACCTGACACACTAGTGGAGGAAATATGTGGTGCCAAAATTACCCTATAACACACTCCTGCCCAGTCACATGGCTAGGAAGGCCACACAGAAGTTATCCATCGCACTGCATAGTCAGAAATGTTGGACTCTCTCTCATGTAAAAGAGGTAATCCCACCTATGCTCCAGTTTTCACCTGTATTCGTTTCCTTTTGCTGAGGTAACAAATGACCACAAATTTAGTGGCTCAAGATAACACAGATGTATTATCCTACAGTTTTGGAGGCCAGAAGCATAAAACCATGGTGTTGGCAGGGCCAGTTCCTTCTGGAGACTTCAGGGAAGAGCCCATTTCCTTGTCTTTTTCAGCTTCTAGATTCCACCTACATTTCTTGGCTCATGTCCCCTTCGTGGCATCAATCCAGCCTCTTGCTTCCATCATCGCATCTGACCCTTTTGTCTCTCCCTTGTAAGAACACCTATAATTACATTGTGCCCACCTGGATAATCCAGGATAATCTCCCCATCTCAAAATCCTTAATTTAGTCACTTCTGCAAAGTCAATTTTACCATATGTATTGGGTTGACTATCGGTATCAGTTGCCACTGAGTCAACTTGAATCTCACGGCTGATTTTTAGGAAGTACGTTGCCAAATGGGTTGAATAATGAACAGAAACCAAACCCATTGCCATTGAGTTGATTCTCACTCATAGCGACCCTATAGGACAGAATAGAACTGCCCCCATAGACTTTCCAAGGAGCACCTGGTGGATTCAAACTGCCGATATTTTGGCTACCAGTCATAGCTCTTAACCACTACAGAGTTTCTGTGGGTTGAATAGTGTGCCCTAAAAAGACATATCCAAGTCCTAACACCTGGTTCTGTAAATTTGACCTTATTTGGAAATAGGTGTCTTTGTAAATGTAATTAAGTTAAGGGTCTCGAGATTAGATTATTCTGGATTTCAGATAGGTCCTAAATTCGATAACTATTGTCCTCACAAGAGAAGGGAGAAGAACTGACACACAGATACAAAGGAGAGACGTGGAGGGAAGGCCATGTAAAGATGAAGGCAGAGATTGGGGTGATGTGTCTACAAGCCAAAGAATGCCAAAGAACACAACCACTAGAAGCAAGGAGAGAGGCTGGAATGAAGTCTCCCTCAGAGCCTTCAAAAAGAACCAACCCTGCCCATACTTATATTTCAGACTTCTGGCCCCGAGAACTGTGAAAGAATAAAGGTCTGCTATTTTATGCCACCACGTTTGTGGTAATTTGTCACAGCAGCCCTAGGAAGCCCATAAACCATTTATGGTAACATAGTCACAGGTTTCCGGGATTAGGATGTGAACATCCATGACAGAATCTCCAGAAATTTTACTTCTTCAATTACTTCCCTGCTCCTGTATTTCCATCTTCTATCTGAGTGCCTCTGCAACACTGGGAATAAACATGTTCAAATCTCACCTGTCTCTTACACTTCACAGTGACTCCAATATGCCCTTGTGGTTTTCACCCTGTTTTCCTCCAGCTCTGCACTGCTGAGCTTCATGTTTGAACAGTCTACATCAGCTGAATCCACTTACTTACCTACCATTTGTTCCCATTTCAATGCGATGTAGCTGTGCCCATGTAATTCCTCTGAAAACACTCTTGCTAGACTTACTAATGACCTCAAGATGATCAAATTCAGTGATCATTTCTCTATCTGAATTTCTGATTCTTAGCCAGTCATTCTTAAAGTAATTTTAATCTTTTTTCTCTGATTAAAGTTTTTTAAAAGTTACTATTTTAACGATTATACTTCCCTCAGAGAGTGTATGGTGGAGAGTAGAAATCTCATATGGTGATATTTAGCAGACAGGTAAATATGTGGGTCATGTGTTCATGGGTTACCCACGGAGAAGTTTCTGCTTAAGGAGCAGGGATTAAGAAAGGCTGGATAATACAGGTGCAAACTAACTCCTATGCCTCTTTCAGGTCCTGATTTAAGTGTCACTCTTGTGAAGTGCTCCCTGATCCATCCCCATCCCACCCAGAGTAAGTCAGGTAACCCCACTGTAGTTACTCTCATTACTGATGGTCTCTTTTCGTAACAGCCCTTATCACAATTACAATGAAATAATTTGCATACGTTTTTCATTGACCTCCGTCTTCATTACAAGTACCAGTTGCCATCAAGTCAATTCTGACTCATGGCGACCCCGTGTCTGTCAGACTAGAACTGCACTCCATAGGGCTTTTAATGGCTGTGATCTTTTGGAAGTAGCTTGCCAGGCCTTTCTCCAGAGGCCCTTCTGGGTAGACTCAAAACTCCAACCTTTCAGTTAGCAGCTGAGCCCAATAACCATTTATACCACCCACAGACTTATCTGCCCCCTCCTTATATGCTTTTATATTCCATCCAGGACAGGGCAGTGTTTTATTTTGTCAGGCATAGGGTCGCTGTGAGTCGGAACTGACTCTATGGAACCTAATAACAACAGCAAGAACCTTTTTATTTTTAATTTTCATTGTGGTATAAGTGAAAGTTTGCATATCAAGTCAGTCTCTCACACAAAAACTTATGTACACCTTGCTACATACTCCCAATTGCTCTCCCTCTAATGAGACCACCTGCTCCAACCCTCCACTCTCTCTTTTCGCGTCCATTCTGCCAGCTTCTAACCTTCTCTACCCTATCATCTCCCCTCCAGACAGGACATGCCAACATAATCTCAAGTGTCCACCTGATCTAAGAAACTCACTCCTCACCAGCATCCCTCTCCATCCCATTGTCCTGTCCTTCACTGAAAGTGGTGTGTTGAAGTCTCCTACTATTTTTGTGGAGCTGTCTATCTCACTTTTCAATGTGGATAGAGTTTGTTTTGTTTCTTGCAGCCCTGTCATTGGATGCATAAATATTTAATATGGTTATATCTTCTTGGTATATTGTCCCTTTAATCATTATATAGTGTCTTTCCTTATCCTTTATGGTGGATTTAACTTTAAAGTCTATTTTGTCAGAAATTAATATTTCCACTTCTGCATTTTTTTTTATTGTTGTTTGCTTGATATATATATATATTTTCGAGTTTTAGTTTATTTGTGTCTCTAAGGTTTGTCTCTTGTAGGCAGCATATAGATGAATCATGTTTTTTATTCCATTCTTCCACTCTCTGTCTCTTTATTGGTGCATTTATTCCATTTTCATTCAGCGTAATTATGGATAGGTAACTTTTTTTTTTATGAACTTAGTGCTATCATCTTGATTTTTGTGTGTGTGTGTGTTGTTGTCAGTTTCTTTTTCCCACTTAATTTTATGTTCTGAGTAGATTATATATGGTCGTTTCCTCATATTTGTTGTTGTTGATTTTGTTTCTGCTGAGTCTCTGTTTTTTTCTTGAATTCTATTTTGATGTGTAGAATAGTTTGTCTCCTTTGTGTTTACCTTATTGTTTACCCTTATTTTTCTAAATTTAAACCTAGCTTTTATTTCTTTGTATCTCCTTGTCTTCCTTTCCATATGGAAGATCTTGACTACATTTCTTGGTTCCTCTTTATTGTTTTAATGTTGTCTTCTTTTACATAATAACGTCACTGTTTCCCTGTTTTGAGTGTTTTTTTATCTTGATTTATTTTTGTGATTTCCCTGTCTGGGTTGACTCCTGATTGCTCTCCCTAGTGTTCTAGTCTTGGGTTGATATCTGATATTTTTGATTTTCTTACCAAAGAACTCCCTTTAATATTTCTTGTAGTTTTACTTTGGCTTTTATGAATTCTCTAAACTTGTGTTTATCTGGAAATGTCCTAATTTCACCTTCATATTTGAGAGACAGTTTTGCTGGAAAAATGATTATTGGTTGGCAATTTTTTTCCTTCAATTTTTTATATAAGTCACCCCATTCTCTTCTTGCCTGCGTGGTTTCTGCCGAGTAGTCCGAGCTTATTCTTATTGACTCTCCTGTGTAGGTGACTTTTTGTTTTTCCCTAGATGCTCTTAAAATTCTCTCTTTATCTTTGGTTTTGGTGAGTTTTATTATAATACGTCTTGGTGACATTCTTTTAAAATCTACCTTATGTAGAGTATGATGATCATCTTGGGTAGATGTCTTCTCATCTTTCATGATACCAGGTAAGTTTTCTGCCAACAAATCTTCAGCAATTCTCTGTGTATTTTCTGTTATCCCTCCCTGTTCTGGTACTCTTGATAGAGTCCCACATGATTCTTAAGTTTTCTTCATTTAAAAAAACTTTTTTATCTGATTTTTCTTCACATATATTGGTGCCAAGTGCCTTATCTTCAAGTTCAGAAATTCTGCCTTCCACTTGCTCAATTCTGCTCCTCTGACTTGCTACTGAGTTGTCTATTTCTGTAATTTTATTGTTAATCTTCTGAATTTCTGATTGCTGTCTGTCTATGGATTTTTCCAGCTTATCAAATTTTTCTTTGTGTTCCTGAATAATCTTTTTAATTTCTTCAACTGCTTTACCTGTGTGTTCCTTGGCTTGTTCTGCATATTGCCTGATTTCCTTCCTGATGTTTTGAAGGGTTCTGTATATTAATCTTTTGTATTCTGGCTCTTGTAATTCCAGGAATGCACTGTCATCTAGAAGATCCCTGGCTTCTTTGTTTTGAGAGCTTGTTGAGTTGATCATGGTCTATTTCTTTATGTGACTTGATATTGACTGTTGTCTCCGAGCCATCCGTAAGTTATTGTCTTAGTTTATTTTATGTTTGCTTAATATGTCATAGCCTCTTGTTTTGTTTTGTTTTGATACGCCCAAATGTGTTGCTTGAGTGAGCTAGCTTGATTATTTTCACCTTTGGAACTCTGACATCGTGTCCCCAGATGGCTAGAGCTATTATCAGGTATATCAGTCTATGAGTCCATTGACTTTTCTTATATGAATTCAGCCCAGGTGTCCAGGTAGCTGATCATCAAGAGTGTGGTACAGGCTCTGTCCTACAGTCTTAGAGGTGCAGGGGTAATTGGTGTAGGTGCTGGTATCTGGTTGCAGCTGGGGGTCACATTCTGAACAAGGCAGTGGGCTGAAAATCATCCCTCACATGTTTCTGAGGAAAGCGTGTCCCTGTTCCCTACAGTGTACAAGTGGGTGAGCTCTGCAGACAGACTGAGTGCCCTGTGTTTTTGGTTGTAAGGACTGGGAGGTACCAGTTATCCTGGGACCCCTGTTGTGGTTGGCTGGGTGACTTGAGTGGAGCCACCAGTCCTTAGGCCCTGATGTGGGTAGGTGAAGACCGTTTAATAGGCAAAGCAATGTCAAACACCAAACACCCACCTCTCCGCCGCACAGCTGAAACAGTTGGAGTCTGCCAACAAGGGCCTATTCTCCTGAAATAGGACCACACAGGTCTGTGCAGAGGGGAAAGGTACGCAAGGTCCACCTAGACGGGAGTCACTTCTGTCCTAGCTCCCCAGGTTAAAAAAAAAAAAAGGTTAGTGTAGCTGCCAAATTATCTTTTCCCCCAACTGTGAATTTATTCCTTCTCCAAGGCCAGGAGGATGGCAATAGGCACTCAATGGGGCCTATCTCAGGCCCAGGGAAATCAGCTGATGGAGCCGGCTTGGAAGCTGTGGGGTGGGGGGCATAGTAAAATATACTCAAGTACTTAGCTTTTGCTGAGAGTGCCATTCTCTGGTTTGGGAGGTGTGAGTAGGCTGTGTGGCTGGCTGCTTCTGCCTGCAGAAACTGCGGTCAAACGCTAGTACCAGTCCACCACAGCTGCTCCCGGGAATGGTGCCTCAGGGGTCCCGGTGATTCAGGTCCAGTAACTCCTTTCTGCTTCTGAACTGTCTCTTCCTCTCCCTGGCCCTCAGTTCATTTTTTTAACCTTGCCTTTGATGTTCAGGGCTCCTAGCTTGTCATAAATATACTCGTTTCACTTTTTTTTTTTTTGGTCTTTGTTGTAAGAGGGCTTGCCGGAAGCGTCTGTCTATTCTGCCATCTTGGCCCAGCCCCCAAAATCAACCTTCTTTTAGGACTTTTAAAGCTAAAATATATATATATATATGACCCAAATACATTTGATTAAAATTAAAGTTGAAATAAGAGGCTACATTAAAGCAAAAAAATAAGAACAACCACAAAAAGCCCAAGACCCTAGAGCATTACCAGCTGTGAACATGAGTCCTTCAAAAATATTTCTGTTTAGAGCTGCCCTGTGGCCAGTAGGTAGTTGAAATGTGGGCAGGGTGTGTGAGGAACAGAGTTTTTAATATTATTTCACTTTAATTTAAAAATGGAAGCAGGGTAAAATGTTTTTCCATTAAATACAACTTTATTGTTTTTTTAGGACTCCGTTTCACCATTGAATTGCATTGTATTGTAGTGCGTGTGTTAGACACATCATCTAGTTGACAAACAGATACATTCACTCTGACTGATTTCTTTCAGTGAGGTAATGTGGCATAGTGGTTAAGAGCTACGGCTGCTAACCAAAAGGTTGGTAGTTCAAATCCACCAAGGTACTCCTTGGAAACCATATGTGGCAGTTCTACCCTGTCCTATATGGTCGCTATGAGTCAGAATCGACTTGAGGACAACAGGTTGGGTTTTGGTTAGGTTTAATGTTCTGTTATAATGTCTTTATGTGGATATAAAGCACAGGTGACAGTGATACCTCTGTAAATTTTAATTGGTAATTAAGTTGATATGTTTATTTTAATTATAATATAATTAAATATTTTTCTAGTTACAAGCAAGGATGGGTGAGTTTTTAAATTCTGAACAAAGGCATGATATTAGTACAGAATTGAGTGGAAATGCAGAAATTTGTTATGACTGGAATAGTAAGAAGGCAAAGAGATTAGAAGCAAGTATGTCATGATGGACGGCAACTTCAATTTGCTGTGATAGAGCAAGACAAAAAAGCTGTTTGTTGTGTAAAAAATATAAAAGACAAGAAAGTGGACACAATTAGAGATATTTTCAGCAAATACTTAGTGATTTTGACTAGAAGTTGTCAAATAACCAATGTCTGACATGTTTTTATCTGAGATTGTAATTTTGGTCAGCTATAAAATAACCCAGCTTCTGGAACACACACACATACACGTACACACATTTTTAGATAGAGAGATGATAAAACAAATGATCATTTCAGTTATGAAAATTTTGTTAGATAATTAGGAGAAAAAGAATTTTTTTTTTTTTTATGTGAAAGACCTTCAAATAAGCCACTTAACAATTAATTGCCTGTCAAATAAAGACTTTTCTAACAATGCTGTTGTTGTTGTCATTGTTAGCTGCTGGTCTAGTCAGCTCCTGACTCAGGACAACCCCAACTCATGGTGACCCCATGCGTTACAGAGTAGAACTGCTCCATTAGGTTTTCTTGCAGTTCGCCAGGGCTTTCTTCCTGGAGCCACTAGGTAGGTTTGAATTGCCAAACTGTTTAGGATAGCAGCTGATGACAAACCTCTTGGGCCACCTAGAGTCCTCATAGACCAATTGATTCAAAATTTGAAAAAATATAAGTACTTTTCTTTTACTGAGTCTTGCAATATAAAAGACACTGTCCAATTAATGCGTTGGATACATTTTGTCTCAATGGATTTCCACATTTATGAAGAAATGTGGTCAATTCATAGCCTAAAAATGTGAACTCATATATGGATATTTCTGAATATTACTCTAATGGGGTTGTTGCTCTCTAATCCTGTTTACACAAAGGGATGAAGAAACTTCCTATATAATATTTAAAGTCTTGTATTCATAGTTCCAATGGCTGTTGGATTATACAATTGAGATTAATAATGCTTGTCATGTGATATATGTGGTAAAAGTGGTTCATTTAATGAAGATATCCTCAGTCATAGGAAATTGCTTCTACTCACCAACCTTGTGTTAATAATTCACCTGACTTTGATTTCACTGTTCTAGTTCTAATTTACTCAACTAATTAAATAAGGATAGCTCTTAGAATTATGAATATGAATTCCTAAGGCTGTAGTGGTTAAAGTGCTCAACTGCTGACAGAAAAGTCGGCTGTTGGAACCCACCAGCAGTTTTGTGGAAGTAAGATCTGGCAGTCTGCTTCTGTAAAGATTACAGCCTTCGAAACCCTATGGGGCAGTTCTACTTTGTTCTATAGCATCAGTATGAGTTGAAATCGACTCAACAGCAATGGGGTTTAAAGCAATTTAGAAAATAAGTGACTCATGAATTTTAAAACATACTGCAGAACCTCAATTTCTATGGTAAATCATAGAGTATCAATTCAATTTTCAACAATCCACAAGCATTTCTTTTGCCATTTAAATATTTTCTCATCTCTGAAATTAAAAACATCTTGATGGTATCACACACACTCTTACACTTCACAATCAAACTTGTCAACGGAGTGTTCTTCATTCATAAGCTAATTTCCTCATTGCCACTTCACTCCCCCCCCCAGGAAAAAAAAAAAAAAACTTGTGGAATTGATTCTGAGTCATGGCAAGCCTCTCTGTGTCAGAGTAAGGCAAACCTATGTGTGTCAGCAGGGAACTGCTCTGTAGGGTTTTCAGTGGCTATGATCTTTCAGAAGTAGATCACCAGACCTTTCTTCCGAGGTGCTTCTATGTGAATTTGAATGACCAACTTTTTGATTAGTAGCCTAACACTTAAGCATTTGCACCCCTCATGGACTCCAATGTCACTCCCAAACACACTACAAATAGGCTTCTTCCCATCACTCCACCAAAATTGCTCTTTCTAATGTCTTCCATGTCACTAAATCCAAGGAATATTTTTCAGCCTTTATTTTACTTGGCCCAATAGCGTCATTTTACAGGGTTGACTCTCCCTCTTTTGAAATAGGACTTTCCGTAGCTCCCCAGCATGTTCAATTCTAGATTCACTGAGACAGATCCATCTCTTTTTTCTTTGGTGTTACTTTGAGACCCCAAGTACCAGAACCACAGGAACATGAGTCTTTGTAGCAGAAACTCATTCCTGATGCAGAACCTCTTTCCCTCACAGCTAAATCAATAATGATGAAAACTCCTCCAAGAAGGAAGAGGCCCAGTGGAAGCAAACAGATCCATCTGGTTCCAAAACTGCCTGCCTGGAAACAGAATTACCACACACACTTCTTTTCTGCCATTTGCTCTTTACCCCAAGGGAGCTGAAGGGCTTGGAGAGGAGAACATCAGAAGAAGAATTTAATTAATGAGGAACGATGAGAAATCATCCCCTGAGGCTTGAGAAACCATAAATCCTCCCTAGTATGCCTCACCAGTAGTTCACTGATGTCTGGCCAGGAGAAGAACACACTTGAGCCTCTCAGGCACATAATTTGGGGATGGCTTTGCGACAGGCTGAATCTCCCTGTCATCCCTGGTGGCAGAGCCAGTCTTCAGCACCCAAGGGTCAGAGAAGAGGTTGTAAAAGCATTTCCTAAGTGACACCAGCTGCATGAGCCACACTCTCCTAGTGAGTACTGTGAGGGACAAGGAGGATAAAGAAAGGTGGTGGGGGAGGGAGCAGAGACAGAGTAACACCACTGATAATGTCACATAACATTTTTTTTTTTTTTTAATTTCTGGAGTTTACTCTTCTGGTTCTTTCTGTCTTTTTAGGTTACATGGCAGCTGTTTTCTACCACCTTCAGCTCACATGGTTCCTCATTCTGGAAACCAGTGTCTTTCTCAATGTTCATAGTAATTGGCACTCCCTCAAGTGTGTTCTTTCCTTTAGAGTTTCAAACCTATCTTCTAAAGCCTTCCTCATTCTTCTCTACTGCAGCAGTTTTCAAAGTGGAGCCCCTGGCACCGTCAGCATCACCTGGGAACTTGTCAGATACACTGCTGCTGAGGGTGGGTCCCAGCAATCTGTTTTAACAAGCTTTCCAGGTGATTCTGACTTAACAGGAATATTAGTTAGGAATTATTAGGCCATTATTATATGCTAAGAGCTTCACACACTTTATGTAATGTAATCCTTATGACACTCCTAAGAGTAAGGATATTGGCTCCATTTTGGAGAGATTCCCAAGACGACACAGTTGGAAATGGTAGAGCTGAGATTTGAACCTAGGCTGTATGACTCTAGAGCTGGTGCTCTTAGCAATTGTGCAGGTCTGGGGCTCCCTTTCTAGGTGATTTCCAGATGAACGCTAAGGTTTAAAAACCTCTGTTCCAGCAAAGTATCTCCTTCTCCACCGTTCCCACATCATTAGTTGGTTTCTGTGAGATGAGATTGTGCACCTTCTTGTATTTAACAAATGTGTGTTGAATGCCCACTCTAAGCCAGGTGTTACCTATATTGCAATTGCAAATGAACTTTTTTTTTCCTCTTATCTTTCCTACAGGTTGTTTGCAGATACATAAGAAAGCTGATGACACTGATTTGTTCTAAGTGTGTTCAAGCTGGCTTTTTTTAGTGTTCAAGTTAGGCAATCATATCAGTAGCTGATGGCAAAAATTTTGTTTTTTATTTTCTAATATTATGTCATTTATTTCTTGACTAATGGAGTTTATTTTGAATTGCTAGAAACAATGTTAAATAATTTTGAAAACAGGACATGAACTTTCTCCTTCCTGCCTTTTGTTTTATTTTTCTAGGGTTTAAAGATGGATCTTTGCTTAACACTTGATTTAGCATAATTATTCTTTACCGTGTTTAGAAGGTATCTTTCCATCCTGTATGACTGAAATTCTACTCTATGCCCCTCTCATCAATGCTGTTCACTTTCATTAAGTGCACTTTAGTGTATGATAAAGGTATATATTTTTTTCTGGATTGATGTACTTGTGAAAATGCTTTGTTGTTTGACTGCCTAGTATTAAACATTTTTTGCACTCTAAAGGTGAGCATTAATTGGTGATGGAGTAGGATATTTTATCAAACAGATACCTTCATTTTACACTTTTTTTCAGGTTTTTGTATCTACAATGTGAGAGTAGCTTTTAGATCTCTCCTTTTGTCTTATATATGATCATTTTTGGTTCAGCTATCATTCAGCTTTCTGTGCTCTTTGAGTAAAAAGCACTGGGATATCAGGGTAAGTAAACATTTCGAAAATTTGATCTCTGAACTTTCATATCTGATTTGGTGGTAAGAGGGACAGATAATTATCAAAGAATTCCAAAAGTAAATGCAAAAATGTAGGTATGATTTGTGCAATGGTGAAAAGTATACGGTCTTATGAAAGAAAAATATAGAGTTCTATGACTATGCGGATGGCACTTAGTAGGCAGGGAGGGCTCAGGGAAGGCTTCTCTGAGGAAGCAGTGTTTGATCTGAGAGCTATAGGAATTAATACTGGAAAACAAAGGCATGGAGAGCACCCAGCAGAGAAGGCTGCTGTACTTGCACAGGCATGGTTGGGGGAGGAATCATAGTGTTTTTAGGACTTCTAAGAAGTCAGCAAAGGAGCCCTGATGGCACAGTGGTTAAGAACTTAACTGTTGACCAAAAGTCAGCAGTTCAAATCCACCAGCCGCTCCCTGGAAACCCTAAGGGGCAGAATGACTTGAGGGCAATGGGTTGTGGGGTGAGAAAGCAACACAGTCCCTGAGTAGTGCAAAGGGATAGTACTCTTGGCTGCTAACCAAAAGGTTGGAGGTTCAAGTCCATTCAGAGGTGCCTTGGAAGAAAGACCTGGTGACCTACTTCCAAAAGATCACAGCCATTGAAAACCCTATGGAGCACAGTTCTACTCTGACACATCTGGGGTCACCATGAGTCAGAGTCGACCCCATGGCAACTGGTAACTGATAAAGAAGGCAAGAGTGTTGCTGCTTAGAAAGTGAAAGGCTGGTGTGGTGCTTGATAAGGGCAGGGATGTTGGCAGGAACAATACGTAGAGTTCTCTTTCCTTTTGTGTTTAATAATTTATACTTTATCTTTATTGTTCCCTTTTTCTTCAACAACATATGAGATGGTTATTTCAATCCTCCCTTGACAAAGCTAGGAATTATTACAGTGAAACCTGTAAAAGCTGGAACTGTGTGAGGCAGAAACCTACCAGAGAAGAAAAACTCAAATATATTCCACTAAAGCAAGCAATTGAAAAGTGGTAAGACTGCAGCCTGTCAAGGGGGGAGAACTGGCAAGACCCAGAAAAGCAAGAAAGTCCCATTGAGTTCCAACTCTCATAGGTTTCACTGTATTTAAAATAGAATTCCTATTTGTAATTCTTGAAAATGACATATCCATGCTTAGTTTCAATTTCTGTGATTATTTGTAAGAATGAACAATTTATCTTGTTATCTGGCTATTTTTACCTCTTCTTTTGAGAATATTTCCCTCTCTTACATTGTCGTACTCACTGTTTTATTACTGGTTTTAATTAGCACTCTGTATATATTAGAGATATTAACTTTTTTTCATATACTCCGAAAAAAATTATTTTCTATTTCAAATTTACTTTTTTAAATAAGATACCAATTAATTTGTAAAAACCTACTTAATAAAGGTGCATAAAAATAATGTAAAGAAGAAATTTATCAGCCTTAAATGTATATTTTAGTAAATAAGCAAAGTTGAAAATCAATGAGCTATACATATAGCTCAAGAAGTAAGAAGAAAATAGTACATTAGAGGCAAAAGAAAACATAATCATGTTTAAAGAAGAGATTAATGAAATAGAAAACAAAATATAATAGAGCAAATCAATGAGGGTAACAGATAGTTCTCTTAAAAGACTGATAAATTTTATAACTTCTGATAAGATGATCACAAAAAGCATTTAAAATATCATTACGAATATGATATCCTTATACCAATAAATTTAGAAATTTAATGAAATGAACAAACTGTTAGGACAACAAAACTTACTAAAACTGACCCAAGAATTAATAGATTTGAATAGTCCTATACTCATTTTTGAAAACCCTGGTGGTGTAGTGGTTAAGAGCTATGGCCGCTAATCAAAGTTTGGCAGGTCAAATCCACTAGGCACTCGTTGGAAACCCTATGAGGCAGTTCTACTATGTCCTATAGGGTCGCTATGAGTCGGAATCAACACAATGGCAACAGATTTTTGGTTTTAATTAGTTTTAAACACTGAATCATCATTTAAAACCTGTCGCAAGGTAAACTCAGATCCACCTGGCTTCACAGAGATTTTTCCAAATATTTAAGGAAGAAATAACACTAGCCGTACACTACATGTTTGAGATGATATAAAAATACGGAAGAAATTCCAAGGTACTTCTGAGTGGCCTTGAACCTCCAGCCTTTTGGTAAGCAGCTGAGCTGTTACCTGCACCACCAGAGACTCCACCTGTTATATATATATAAGTGAGTCAAAAATGGTCTCTGTGTATTGGCCCAAGTTGTATATTTCTTCTTAGCAAACAGGCGCATTAACCCCCAAAAGCCTAGCACCAAATTCAAATTTGTATACATCCTATTTTTTTTTTTTTTAATAGCCAAAAATAAGCGGATTTTTAGCCACTTACAGCAGCCTGTCTGCCTTCCCTATCCCACAAAACTGCATCCAACACCTCATTGTTGTTGTTAGGTGCCATCCAGTCACTTCTAACTCATGGCGACCCTATGTACAATGGAATGAAACACTGTCCAATCCTGTGTCATCCTCACAATTGTCATTGTAGCTGAGCCCATTGTTATAGCCACTGTGTCAATTCATCTTGTTGAGGGTCTTCCTCTTTTTCACTGGCCCTCCACCTTACACAACATCTTATAGGTATGGTAAAAACACTGCAGTTATAAGGACCCTAAAGTACTGTTGTCTTCTGAGATCTCTGACCCAGAGACTCCTCACCTTGCTACAAAAGAACATTTGTGAAGGAACATGTAAGCTTCCCTCCCTCTCTTTTCTTAACCAGGAGTTTTCCTGCCCTCTTCCCTTCTGGTAGCTCACTGTACCCTTTGCATCTGTTAGACCTCTAGCTGTGAGGGACCGCCCCTTACATCTGGTTGTCAATGCTTGGGTCCCAAAAAACAGCTTGCTATGCAAAGCTAGCTCAGAGTAGTATTTTTTCTGGGTTAGCACCCCTACCCCAATTCCCTCAACTCACTACATCATCTCAGCTGCAGTATTCTTTGAAACCAGACTCTTTTCTGATAACATCTCTTGGATAGATTTTTTTTTCATTTTTATACCCAGTACTATTTGGCACTGTGTGACAGTTCTACTTTTTATCCTTTTATTTTGACGCAATCCCAGATTTAAAGAAAAGTTGCAAGAACAGCACAAATAATACTCCATTACCAACATTTTATCACATTTACCCTGTTTTTCCCTCTCCTCTCCCTCCTCCCCCCTCCTCCTCTTCCTCTTCCTTTTCCATTTCCTCTTGTCCTACTCCTCCTTTTCCTTTCCCTCCTTCTTGTCCGTCTCTCTCTGTAGTAATTTTTCTGAACCATTTGAGAGTAAGTTGCATTCCAGATACAGTGCACCTCTAAATCTTCAGTGTTTCCTAAAAACAATGACACCATCTTATATAACCACACGAGACAATGACAAAAATGTGGAAATTAGTATGACTTAATACTATCATCAAATATACAGAATCACTCATATTTCAAGAATTATACCAATAGTTGCATTTTTAGCAAAAGAAAATCCCAGATTGTGCAGATTCGTTGACATACCTCTTTTCCCTCCTTTCTTCTGGAATAGTTCCTAGGATTTCTTTGTCTTTTCTGACATTGCTATTTTGAAGGGTCCCCAAGGTTACAGGTTAAGTATTGCATAGGCTATCCCACAATTTGGGTTTTTCTGGTGTTCCTTAATCTTTAGATTGAGGGCATGTATTTTGGGCAGAAATCTCACAGAAGTGATATTGTGTCCTTTTCAGTGTAACTTGCCAATAGGCACATTATGTTGACTTGTCCCATTACGAAAGCCCCATGACCATCTGACAGGGTTGTTATAAAATGGGTGTTTAAGAAAGATAGCTGGGATTAGAGGCCCCATTTTTTAGGTTTCCATGAAATTAATAAGTGAAAGGAGGTCTAAATCTTAGACAAAGTGACTGACTCTATAAATAACTTGAGTGAAAAGCACGGTCAACCTTGATATTATGCACAAGATGCCTGTTTGCTGTTAACTGATTGTTGTTCTTGTCTCTTCCTTCATAGATATATCATCCACATGGAAACTGAAAACCAAACAGGAGTTTTAGAGTTCATCCTCCTTGGACTCTCTGAGGACTTGGAACTGCAGCCTTTCATATTTGGGCTTTTCCTGACCATGTACCTGATCACCGTACTTGGGAACCTGTTCATCATCTTGGCTGTCAGCTCTGATGCCCACCTCCACACCCCCATGTACTTCCTCCTCTCCAACCTGTCCTTGATCGACATTTGTTTCAGCAACACCATAGTCCCTAAGATGCTGGTGAACATCCATACACAGAAGAAAGCCATCTCCTACGTGGACTGCCTCACTCAGGTCTATTTTTCCATGCTTTTCCCTGTTCTAGATACTCTACTCCTGACTGTGATGGCCTATGACCGGTTTGTGGCCATCTGTCACCCTCTGCACTATATGGCCATCATGAATCCTTGCTTCTGTGGTCTCCTGGTTTTTACTACCTGGTTCATTGGTGTCATGATATCCCTCCTCCATATTTCTTTGATAATGCACCTGACCTTCTGTAAAGATCTTGAAATCCCACATTTTTTCTGTGAACTGACAAAAATACTCAAGGTGGTCTGCTCTGATACCTTCCTGAACAACATATTGATATATTTTCTGACTGGTATGCTGGGGGTTTTTCCCCTCATTGGGATCCTTCTCTCTTACTCACGAATTGTCTCATCCATCAGGAAGATGTCCTCATCTGGGGGAAAGCAAAAAGCATTTTCCACCTGTGGGTCTCACCTCTCAGTCGTTTCTTTATTTTATGGGACAGCTCTTGGGGTCTACTTCACTCCTGCAGTGACTCACTCCTCCCAGAAGGTCTCAATAGCCTCAGTGATGTACACTGTGGTCACTCCCATGCTGAACCCTTTCATCTACAGCCTGAGGAACAAGGATGTCAAGGGGGCCCTGGGAATGCTCCTCAGCAGAGTGGCCTCTTGTCTGTGATGGATCCACTGTTTCCAGAACTAAGAAGATTTGTGGGTATCAACGGTAAAAATGCTCTTGATTCTGAAGTTGGATCAAATCCCAACTCTTGAATCTCTCAAATCATCTTGTTCTTTTACTTGATCGTGGTGGATATGTGACTTTGCTCTCTAACGGTTTTTACAGACTTTTTAACAATATCCACAATTTCTTTGATTGGATTTCTGCTCTATCTTCTGTCCAAAAATTATGTCCAATGACTTTTGCTATCATGACAAGAGCAATTCTGAAATTGCCTTTTTTTCATTTACAATCCTTCTGTCATCTTTCTTATTTTCGTGCTAGTGAGTTCTAAACTTAAATTTGAAGCATTTATTATGGTTTTGCTTTCTCAAGTGTTGGCATAGATCCTTAAACTATTGACATGTTTACCTTAATTTGTTTTTGTGTTTGCCTCTAGATTTTTGTTGTTTATGTGTGTATATCACCAATAGTATTTCTTTGATTTACTGAATAAAGTATGAATAAATACATATAATAAAAATAACTGATTTTGGGGTTTATCATTCATTAAGCCTATGCTAAGTACTCTATATATTATCTTATTTTATTTTCCAATAGGAATTACTGTCCCCATTTTAACAGTTGCTGTCAAGTCATCTCCAACTCATGGTGGCCCCATGAGTGTCAGATAAAGCTGTGCTCCTTAGGGTTTTCGATGGCTAATGTTTTTGAAATAGATTATCAGGCCTTTCTTCCAAGGCACATTTGAGTGTGCAAACCTCCAACCTTTTGGTTAGCAGCCAAGCACATTAACTGTTTGCACCAATCAGGGACTCCTGTAGCCGTTTTAGAGGTGAAGAAATTGAGATCCCAATTTGGGGGAGGGAAGAAAAAAAACTACCTCAAAGTAGCAGAGGGGCTCAGAAGCAAATTCAGGATTCAAATCCAGAACTCTGACTCTGAGCTTATATTCTTAAAGGTACCACATAGTAAGACCATTCACATCGATTTTGATGCTCTATCCTGTAAGAACCCCCACGTATCTGTCAGTTTGTCATCCTGTGTGGGCTTGCGTGATGCGGTAATGCTGGAAGCTATGCCACTGGTATTCAGATACCAGCAGGGTAACCCATGGAGGACAGATTTCAGCTGAGCTTCCAGACTAAGACAGACTAGGAAGGAAGACCCGGCAGTCTACTTCTGAAAAGCATTAACCAGAGAAATCCTTATGCATAGCAGCGGGACGGTATCTGATATAGTGCTGGACGATGAGCCTCCCAGGTTGAAAGGCACTCGAAAGTTGACTGGGGAAGAGCTGCCTCCTCAAAGTAGAGTCGACCTTAATGATGTGGATGGAGTGAAGCTTTCGGACCTTCATTTGCTGATCTGTATGACTGAAAATGAGAAGAAACAGCTGCAAACCTCCATTAATAATTGGAACCTGGAATGTACAAAGTATGAATCTAGGAAATCGTCTAAAATGAAATGGAATGCATAAACATCGATATCCTAGGCCTTAGTGAGCTGAAATGGACTGGTATTGGCCATTTTGAATCAGACAATCATATAGTCTACTATGTCAGGAATGACAACTTGAAGAGGAAAGGTGTTGCATTCCTCATCAAAAGGGCATTTCAAGATCTATCCTGATGTAAATGCTGGCAGTGATAGGATAATATCCATATGCCTACAAGGAAGACCAGTTAATACAACTATTATTCAAATTTACACATCAAACACTAGGGCCAAGGATGAAGAAATAGAAGATTTTTCTGAGCTGCTGCAGTCTGAAATTGATCAAACCTGCAATCAAGATGCATTGATAATTACTGGCGATTGGATTGCGAAAGTTGAAAACAAAGAAAAAGGATCAGTCGGTGGAAACTATGGCCTTGGTGATAGAAACAATGCCAGAGATCGAATGATACAATTTTGCAAGACCAACAACCTCTTCATTGCAAATACCTTCTTTCACCAACAGAAATGTCAACAGTATACATGGACCTCACCAGATATAACACATAGAAATCAAATTGACTACATCTGTGGAAAGAGACAATGGAAAAGCTCAACATCATCAGTCAGAATAGACCATCAATTGCTCATATGCAAGTTCAAGCTGAAACTGAAGAACATCAGAGCAAGTCCACAAGAGCAAAATTATGACCTTGGATATATCCCACCTGAATTTAGAGACCATCTGAAGAACAGATTTGATGTATTGAACACTAGTGACCGAAGACCAGACGAGTTGTGGAATGACATCAAGGACATCATCCATGAAGAAAGCAAGAGGTCATTGAAAAGACAGGAAAGAAAGAAAAGACCAAGATGGATGTCAGAGAAGACTCTGAAACTTGCTTTCAAATGTCAAGCAACTAAAGCAAAAGGAAGAAGTGATGAAGTAAAAGAGCTGAATAGAAGATTACAAAGGGCGGCTTGAGAAGACAAAGTAAAGTATTATAATGACATGTGCAAACAGCTGGAGATGGAAAACCAAAAGGGAAGAATGCCCTCGATGTTTCTCAAGCTGAAAGAACTGAAGAAAAAATTCAATCCTCGAGTTGCAATAGTGAAGGATTCTATGGGGAAAATATTAAAGGACGCAGGAAGCATGAAAAGAAGATGGAAGAAATACGCAGAGTCATTGTACCAAAAAGAATTAGCTGATGTTCAATCATTTCAAGAAGCAGCATATGATCAGGAACCCATGGTACTGAAGGAAGAAGTCCAAGCTGCTCTGAAGGCACTGGCGAAAAATAAGGCTCCAGGAATTGATGGAATGTCAATTCAGATGTTTCAACAAACAGATGCAGCACTGGAGGTGCTCACTCCTCTATGCCAAGAAATATGGAAGACAGCTTCCTGGCCAACTAACTGGAACAGATCCATATTTATGCCTATTCCCAAGAAAGGTGATCTAACCGAATGCAGAAATTATAGAACAATGTCATTAATATCACACACAAGCAAAACTTCGCTGAAGATCATTCAAAAAAAGCTGCAGCAGTATATTGACAGCAAACTGCCAGAAATTCAGGCTGGTTTCAGAAGAGGACAAGGAACTAGGGATATCACTGCTGATGTCAGATGGATCCTGGTTGAAAGCAGAGAATACCAGAAGAATGTTTACCTGTGTTTTATTGACTATGCAAAGGTATTCGACTGTGTGGATCATAACAAATTGTGGATAACATTGCAAAGAATGGGAATTCCAGAACACTTAGTTGTGCTCATGAGGAACCTTTACATAGATCAAGAGGCAGTTGTTCAGACAGAACAAGGGGATACTGATTGGTTTGAGTAAGGAAAAATGTGTGTCAGGGCTGTGTCCTTTCACCATACCTATTCAATCTGTATGCTGAGCAAATAATCCGAGAAGCTGGACTATATGAAGAATGCGGTATCAGGATTGGAGGAAGACTCATTAACAGCCTGCATTATGCAGATGACACAACCTTGCTTGCTGAAAGTGAAGAATACTTGAAGCACTTACCAATGAAGATCAAAGACCACAGCCTTCAGTGTGGATTGCACCTCGACATAAAAAAACAAAAATCTTCACCAATGGACCAATGAGCAACATCATGATAAACGGAGAAAAGATTGAAGTTGTCAAGGATTTCATTTTACTTGGATCCACAATCAAAGCCATGGAAGCAGCAGTCAGGAAATCAAAAGACTTGTTGCATTGGGTAAATCTGCTGCAAAGGACCTCTTTAAAGTGTTGAAGAGCAAAGAAGTCACCTCGAAGACTAAGGTGCACCTGACCCGAGCCATCGTATTTTCAATTCCATCATATACGTGTGAAAGCTGGACAATGAATAAGTAAGACTGAAGAAGAATTGATATCTTTGAACTGTGGCATTGGCAAAGAATATTGAATATACCATGGACTGCCAAAAGAACAAACAAACCTGTCTTAGAAGAAGTACAATCACAATGCTCCTTAGAAGCAAGGATGGCGAGATTGCATCTTACATTCTTTGGACATATTATCAGGAGGGATCAGTCCCTGGAGAAGGACATCATGCTTGGCAGAGTACAGGGTCAGTGGAAAAGAGGAAGACCCTCAGGGAGGTGGATTGGCACAGTGGCTGCAACAATGACCTCAAGCATAACAACGACTGTAAGTATGGCTCAGGACCAGGCAGTGTTTCGTTCTGTTGTGCATAGGGTTGCTATCAGTCGGACCAGACTCGACAGCACCTGACAACAACAACAACAATATCCTATAAGAATAAATACAAATAGAAAAAGAATAATAATAATAAATTTTCCTTGGTAAGAAGGAAGACTCCCCTTCCTTTTCTTAGAGCATTTACTTTAGAAGTTTTGTCAGTTCTTTCTCTGCATCATTCAAATGTATGTATATATCCTTTGTTAAAGCTAAATAAGCTTCTTTACATTTTTATAACCCAGGAATATTTTCTCAAGGAACTGGGAACCATATCTTTGAAATATAGACAAGGCCCTTGTGTCCTAATTTCTATGGGAGTGAAGAAGGCTAACTTTGGCTGGCATCTTACTCCAGGTTGCAAAACTATCTCATGTCATAAGGATACAAGAAATTTATTTTTCTTTTGGATAAAAGCAATTAGAAAACCCTGGAGACTACCCCTAAATACTAGAGGAATTTAGGGTGAATTATGTGCCCTGGTGGCACAGTGGTTAAAACTTTGGCTGCTAACCAAAATGTTGGCAGTTCAAATGCACCAGCTGCTCTTCAAAAGCCCTATGGGGCAGTTCTACTCTGTCCTATAGAGTTG
Source organism: Loxodonta africana (assembly GCF_030014295.1). Lineage (NCBI taxonomy): Eukaryota > Metazoa > Chordata > Mammalia > Proboscidea > Elephantidae > Loxodonta > Loxodonta africana. Next base: position 21,683,818 of record NC_087344.1, read on the forward strand.
CTATGAACTGAAATGGACTCAATGGCAATGGGTTTTGTTTGGTTTTATGTGTGATAAACAATGCTCTCAAGTCCTGTTACCTCGAGGATTAGTTATCATTTATCTTGATAACATGTATGAAATGGTTTACATTTACTTGGCTATATAAAGGATCAGATTTTTTTCTGTCCTTGCAATCACTTTAGTGAGTTGCCTGTGATGCGTCTTATTCTGGTTTAATATTTATTCACTAATAATGCATGTTTTCTTTCTCTTTTACTTTTGTGGAGAAGTTTTCTGAGTTGGTGGGAGATTTTGTGTTTAATTATATTTCCCCAACAATGCACCTCTGCATATTATTCATGATCGATAATATTTCTGATTATCCTCTCCTACTGGATATCCAAAATCAAAAAAGGAAAAAAAAAAAACTCATTGTCATCTTGAATTGCCCAATGAAATATGAGTGAAAGTGTTACTTCTAGGCTAAAGCATTTAAGAGCTAGTACATTATACACATGAACCAAAAAAACCCAGTGCCGTCGAGTTGATTCCGACTCATAGCGACCCTATAGGACAGAGTAGAACTGCCCCATAGAGTTTCCAAGGAGCACCTGGTGGATTCAAACTGCTGACCCTTTGGTTAGCAGTGGTAGCACTTAACCACTACACCACCAGGGTATCCCATTATACACAAAAACAACAAAAATCCACATGCAAACACATAGAAATAAATTAAGGTAAATGATGTCAATAGTTTAAGACTTTACGCCAACACTTGAGAAAGTAAAACTGCAAGAAATACTTCAAATTTAAGTCTAGTTTTGCACTCATTCTACCTTTGTTATGGCAGTTGTGAAAGTATATGTTCATATGGAGGCACCGTAAGATCAAAACACTCTAGAAAGCTGATTCAGTATGTTGAGAACTCCCCTGGACAGCTGTCCAAGTCCATAGATATTTTTCATGAGAGAGAAATAAACTTTTGTTTCGTTGAGTAACTAACGTTTTAATGCTGTTTGTTATGGCAACATAGCTTAACCTACCCTGACTGTTACAAATCCCAAGGCTGGCAATCCAAATTTGAGAGCTTATCTAACTGTCTTAGGCTGGGTTCTCTAGAGAAGCAAAACCAGTAATGCATATAAATACATATAGAGAGATTTATGTTAAGAAAACAGTTCACATGATTGTTGGGGTTGGAATGTCCCAAGTCCTTGGATCAGGATAGAGTCCTTTCCCAATTCTTGGAGCCGCAGAAGCTGGTAAACCCAAGAAAAGCTGGTTGGAGAGCAGATATCTCGCTCACAGATTGTAATGGTGGAGGAATCCCCAAGATCAGCAAGCAAGGCAGCAAGGTTTCTCATGAGTCACTTAGCTGCAGGGGCTGGTGAACCCATGATAGGCACGCTGGGGAGCAGGACTCTTGCTCACAAACTGTTAAGATTGGTGAATCCCAAGACGGACAGGTAAGCTGTTAGCTCAACTCCCAAGAAACAGAGGTCAGACAAGAGACAGTTGCTGGATCCAGAACAAGCCAAGGACCTTTGCAAGATGAGCAGGAAGGAAGTAGGTGGAAGAAGGCAGACAGATGAAGGCTGAGGGGGAGATGACCCACCACCAGTCCCACCCCTGCCAGTACCAATCAGCAGATTTCATGCTGAGTGATCACATATCAAATTTCAACAGGGAAGTGATCACAACATTATATGACTGCCAAAACACTGAGAATCATGGCCCCGCCAAGTTGACACACAGTCTTAACCATCACACTAAACCAATGACTTTTACTATTATCTCAAGAACAATACTGACAAAGCACAACAATCAGTTTCTATTGGGTTTTCTGGGTATTCACCTGGAGCAACAAAGAAAGAAGGACAGTCAGGAATAGGAGGAGGACATGGAATGTGTGGTTAATTGCCTCCATGAATGAATGGCTCCTTTACCATGAAACCAGAACTGGATGGTGCCAGACTACCATTACTAAACATTTTGATTAAAGATTCCATAGAAGAATCCCAATCAAAAGGGGAAACATGTAGAACAGAATCTGAAATTCTCATGGACTGTAGACTTTCTGGGGCCATGGAGGGTGAATCAACCCCTGAAATGATTGCTGTAGGATAATCTTTAAAACTTAAACTAAAAATATCCCTTGAAATCATCTTAAAATCTCACAATAGTTTAGCTTAGTAACAAAGGTCTACTTTGAGCATTATGCTCTTTTAAGAACTGCCTATATGGGATCAAATTGACAACAGCAACTCAAAAGATTAGATAGGTATCTTAGGGGGCAGTGACTTTATGTTAATGAGAGAGGAACAGTTCAGAGAAGGAGGGTGAGGATGGTTGCACAACTCAAAGAAAGTAATCAATGTCACTGAATTGTAAATGTAGAAACTATGGAATTGGTGTAGTTTTGCTATGTATATTCTCAACAACAACAAAATAAATAAAATTTAGAAAAAAGATCAGTTCTGAGATTACTTTTTCATTTCTTTGTGATCCTTCTGGTTTTTTCTTGAGAACTTTAATTCAATTTCACATTAATGTATTCCTACATGTCTGCATGCATACATGCTTACATACATAATATGTTACTCTATACATGGCCCACTTTCTTAAAAGAGAAATAATTTATTATTGTGACAGAAAGACTTTTTCAGTAAGAGGTACAGTTCTTTGAAGTAATAATTATTTAAGTAGTAGCCTTGGAATCCTATATAACTTAAAATAAGACTGATATATTTCAATTGCAGAACCTTAGAGATCTCACTGTTATCACATTGCCCAAGTGGACCTCTTAGGAATATTGGTCTAACTCCCAAAATGGCAATCTGAACAAGACTTAAAAAAAAAAAAAAAAAATCCATTCTGTTAGTGCCATAATCCATAATCTTCTAGGATGATGTCTATAATATGATAGAATAATCATGACCAAGGAAAGCAAAATGTTTCCAGGACAGCCAATTACTACTGCTTTTACCCATTACATTCCTAGGTTTGCTCGGAAGTTTCACTCCTATCGAGGGCACTTGGGTGACTCAAATGCTTTGTGCTAGAATACTAACTTAAAGGTTGGTGGTTTGGACCCACCCAGAAACGATGGTGTAGAAAGGCCTGGTGATCTGCTTCCATAAAGATTACAGCCAAGAAAACCTAATGGTAACACGTGGGGTCACCATGAGTTGGAATCGACTTGATAGAAATGGGTTTGGTTATGTTTTGCTACTCCTATCTAGTCCTTGTAGTTATGGTTTAGAAATTAATGCTGGAATCATTATTCCCTGTCCTTGAGCATAGAGAATGTGACGCAGCTGGAGGTGGGCTCACAAGAACTCACAAGGACACATCAACTGGGCCCTGAGGTATAAAGACAATAGCTAGGATAATCTTGGAGAACATCTTTTAGAGAATCTTTCACATAAGCCAATCAAACAGAACATATCTTTTTTCTATTTTCTAGCAGTGAATAGGAAATTTGTTGGACCAGTGAAGATCCTTCTGGCTGTCATTACTGAAACCTGTACCAATGATCGTTAAGAACGGCAATTCAAAATGTAGGATCACAGTTTCTAGCCAATCTGTGAAAAGGTGAAGCTTTCAACCGTTTTGCCCATTTCGTAATGTTAATATATACTGATGATTCTGTAACTTTCTTTGGACTCAGGCAGACATGGCTCTAGCAGCATGCTTGTCCGTCTTCCCAGTTTGTCTGTTCTGTAATATTTCCTTGAACTCAGGCAGACATGGCTCTGGTAGCATGCTCGACTGCTTTCCACTTTTGCCTTTTTGGATATATGCCAAATAAAACTTTCTTTTTGCTTGATTAAACTGTGTGATTTTTTTCCCTATAATTATTACCAACATCTTAGGATACTCAGCTCATCATGTTGGTCCCTCCCCCACGTCTAGCATTAATAACTCAACCAAATAACCAAAAGTCTGTGGATCTTACAAACGAGCTGATGAATGGTAACATCTTCACTGACATAGAGAGATCAGGTTATCACCAGGTGACTCTGTTTAAAGGAGAAATTAATATTTAAGAAGGATTTGTCACATAGCTCAGTCCTAGCATATCTTTGACTCTAGACCCTTGTTGCTGAGTGACATAGCTGAAAATAACTTCCTGATTTCAGCCTAAGCCATCAGCATGTCTCTGAACTCTTCTCTCTCCTTGTCCTAGTGACCACGGAAGATTTGAGTGGAGGTCTATACAGAGGATTAAGATGAAGGAAGGCATTTTTCACAGTATGGACAAGCCAGTGGGCGTAGAATATATTCAAGCAGCAAAGATGATTGAGCAACAGGAGAAGAATCACATGGAAATATATGGGTGAAAGAAATGGAAATGATAAAAGAGCACAGTCTTATGTGGCATGGGTCTTTACTTCTCTGCATGGTTTCCGGAAGAATTATTCCCATAATCTCCTGGAAGAAAAAGGGAAGACAAGGAGAGTCACCTACAACTCATGTGAGACCTATCCTCTCCCTAATCCTGTGCACATGTCAAGGTCCTGGTCTTAATCAGCTGCCCATTGTCTCTAGAGCTGCCTCATCGTCTACCCCCGCACTGTCTAATATGGTAGCCACTAGGCACATGAGACTATTTAAGTTTAAATACATTAAAGTTAAAGTAAAAAATTCTGCTCCTTAGTCACATTAAACACATTTGAAGTGTTCACTAACCCATATGGCTAGTGGTTACCATATTGAATGGTGTACATACAGAACATTTTCATCATCAAAAAAAATTTTATTGCACGTTGCTTGTCTACCTCATTGTTGGGAAATAGAACTTTCCTGGATTTCTCAATGCTCCTGCACAAATTCCTAGCCTCCTGATACAAGAATTGCATATGATACAAAGATTTTTTTTCACTTCCCCCAGAAATATTTCACATACCATGAGAATTAGATGTATAACCATTTTAAAGTTAATTACTCTGATCTAAAAAGATAATAAAATTCTCTTATTGGAGCCCTGGTGACACAGTGGTTAAGCCTTTGGCTGCTAACCAAAATGTCGGTGGTTCAAATCCACCAGCCGCTCCTTGGAAACTCTATGGGGCCATTCTACTCTGTCCTGTAGGGTTGCTAGAAGTGGGCATTAACCTGATGGCAATGGGTTTATTTTTTGTTTTTATCTCCTAGAGTGCACCAATGAGCCTTGGCGACAAAATAGATGAGTTGCAGCTGCTACTCAAAAGGTCAACAGTTCAAATTCACCAGCATCTCCTTGGAAACCCTAAGGGTAGTTCTATTCTGAACCCCTATGAGTCAGAATTGATTCAATGGCAACAGGTTTAGAGAGTACGGAATGGTTACAGCCCAGACAGTCTCTTTGTTAAGCCCCAAGGTGCCAGATACTGGAATACTGCCTCCCTAGCATCTCAAAGAGATGAAGTCCAGAATTTGAAGGCATTTCTAGTTTGTAAAAGTAAAGACATCTGGGGCTTATCAGACTCTTAGAAATTTGTATTTGCATTCCAAAGGGTTAGGGTTCAGAAGGGGAGAGTGACAGCTGTATTTTTCCTGTATTTAAGTGGAAAAAAATCCTTTATTCTCTGTTTCCCATTAGTCTCTGTTTGTACGCAGGTGAAACCCATCACCTGCTCAGAAAAACCACACCACCTTCGCATTGCTCTTCTGGAACTAAAAGCATAGGGGACCAAAGCTACAATGTTACTCTGGCTGTTGATCTAGTTGTATCAGTAAGGAACACTTTTCCCTGACCCAAGTGCCTTGTGTTTCTGTATTATTCAAAAATATCAAGTACACACCTGTACAACTGGGATAATAACATAGGCTCTTCACAGTTCTTGATGAAACACCCGTCTCACCCCCATCCTTTGAATAAATATTCTTAAATATCTGAAGCTCAAGTTTGTCTATGTTTGGATAGTTGATGGTTAAAACGAGCTTTTATAGGCATCCCTAAAATTAATGGCCCTTGGGGTGCCTCACTTTCCTTGTTTGGATTTGTACCTAATTTTTAGATATTTGAAAATCAGAGAATGCTGAAGCCTATTCTAAAGAAAACCAAGGGACGTTGGAGAAGATTTTCATTCATTCATCCAAAAGTAATCCTTAACAGCTTTCAAAGAGGAAAATTAATAATGGACATCTTACTTTGATTTTAAGGGTTTACTTATCCACGAAACTAAATATTAACCATAAAGGCCTGAGCCAAACTGTAAAAGCCTGCCGTGCCGGAACCTGCTGTATAACGCTGCAAATTTGTCGTATCCTGCTAGAAAAGGATAGTCATCAAAACATTACTTCCTACTTTAAATCTCAAAAAGTCTCATGGATGCAGGTGGTTGAGGGTCAAATTTTTAGCAGCCAGGCCAGAAATAACTTGACATCAGTAGATCTCAGTAAAGGTGGAAAGGCAGGGCTCAATCACCTTAACATTAACCAATGGTTGACCTTCTGTATTCCTCCCTCCTCTGGCCCTGGTGGCACAGTGGCTAAGAGCTATGGCTCTAACCAGAAGGTGGGCAGTTCAAATCCACCAGCCACTCCTTGGAAACCCTCTGGGACAGTTCTACTCTGTTCTACAGGGTCATTATGAGTTGGAATTGACTCAATGGCAATGGGTTTGATTTTTTAGTTTTCTTCTTTGGGTGGATCATAAAAAATTATGGCTAGCATTGTAAAGAATGTGAATTCCAGAACACTTAATTGCAATTTAGAGGAATCTGTACATAGACCAACATGCAGACGTTCAAACAGAAGAAGGGAACACTATGTGGTTTAAAATCAGAAAAGGTTTGAATCAGGGTTGTATCCTTCCACTATACTTATTCGATCTGTATACTGAGCAAATAATTCAAGAAACTGGACAATATGCAAAAGAATGAGGCATCAGGCTTAGAGGAAGACTCGTTAATAACCCATGATATGCAGATGACTCAGACTTGCTTGCTGAAAGTGAAGAGGACTTGAAACACTGATGAAGATCAGAGAATTCATACTTAAGTATGGATTACACCTCATCGTGAAGAAAAAAAAATCCTCACAACTGGACCAATAAGCAATATCAAGATAAACAGAGATAGTATTCAAGTAGTCAAGGATATCATTTCTTTGGATCCACAATTAACACTCATGGAAGCAGCACTCAAGAAATCAAAAGACCCATTGCATTGGACAAATCTGTTGCAAAAGACCTCTTCGAAGTGTTAAAAGGCAAAAATGTCACTTTGAGGACTAAGGTGTCCCTGACCCAAGCCATGTTGTTTTCAATTGCCTCATATGCACGTAAATGCTAGACAGTGAATGAGGAAGACCAAAGAAAAGTTGATGCATTTGAATTATGGTGTTTTTAAAGAATGTTGAATATACCAAGGGCTGCCAGAAGAATGAACAAACCTGTCTCAGAAGAAGTATAGCCAGAGTGCCCCTTAGAAGTGAGGATGGGAGACTTTGTTTTATATACTTTCGACATGTTATCAGGAGGGACCAGTGCCTGGAGAAGGACATTATACTTGGTAAGGTAGAGGGTCAGCTAAAAAGAGGAAGACACTTGGTAAGATGGATTGACCCAGTGATTGCAACAATGAGCTCGAATATAGCAATGGTTTTGAGGATGGCGCAGGATCCGGCAGTGTTTTGCTTAGGGTGGAAACCCTGGTGGTGTAGTGGTTAAGAGCTATGGCTGCTAACCAAAAGGTCAGCAGTTCAAATCCACCAGGCATTCCTTAGAAACTCTATGGGGCAGTTCTACTCTGTTTTGTAGAGCAGCTATGAGTTGGAACTGACTCAAAGGCACTAAACAGCAACAAAACAACTCTTCTTTATAAGCCCCACTGTACCTACCTTCTTTGAGCCATTTGCTTTTTCTGAAATTAAAGTAGTCTCCCCATATGCATGTAGAATAACTGCTCAGAATAAAACTTATGTTCAAATTTTGATGAGTTTTGACTATTTAAAAAATTTTTTTTTATTGTGCTTTAAGTGAAAGTTTTCAAATCAAGTCAGTCTCTCATACAAAAATTTATGTACACCTTGGTATATACTGGTAGTTGCTCTCCCTCTACTGAGACTGCACACTCCTCCTCTCCACTCTCTATTTTCATGTCCATTCGGGACACTTCTGACGCCCTCTGCCCTCTCATTTCCCATCCAGACAGGAGTTGTCCACATAGTCTCATGTGTCTACTCGATCCACGAAGCTCACTCTTCACCAGTATCATTTTCTATTGCATAGTCCAGTCCAATCCCTGTCTGAAGAGTTGGCTTTGGGAACGGTTCCTGTGAGGTATCGGTCTTGTTTCATGGGTCTCGTTTCATGCAGATGGATATCCAGTTATGCCAGCACCATTTGTTAAACAGACTATCTTTTCCCATTTAACTAACTTCGGGCCTTTGTCAAATATCAGCTGCTAACATGTGGATGGATTTATGTCTGGATTCTCAATTCTGTTTCATTGGTCTATGTCTCTGTTGTTGTACCAGTATCAGGCTGTTTTGACTATTGGGTGGTATAATAGGTTCTAAAATCAAGTAGAGTGAGGCTTCCCACTTTGTTCTTCTTTTCAGTAATGCTTTAGTTATCTGGGGCTTCTTTCCCCTCCATATGAAGTGGGTGATTTGTTTCTCCATCTCATCAAAAAAATGTCGTTGGAATTTGGATTGGAATTGCATTGTATCTGTAGAATGCTTTTAGTAGAATAGACATTTTTATAATGTTAAGTCTTCCTATCTATGAGCAAGTTATGTTTTTCCACTTAAGTAGCTCTCTTTCGGTTTCTTGCAGTAGTGTCTTGTAATTTTCTTTGCATAGGTCTTTTACATCTCTGGTAAGATTTATTTGTATGTGTTTTATCTTTTTGGGGGCTACTGTAAATGGTATTGATTTGGTGATTTCCTTTTCAACGTTTTTTTTGTTGGTATAAAGGAATCCAACTGATTTTTCCATGTTTATCTTGTATCCTGATACTCTGCTGAACTCTTCTATTAGTTTCAGTAGTTTTCTTCTGTATTCTTTAGGGTTTTCTGTATATAAGATCACATCATCTGCAAATAGAGGATATTTTATTTCTTCCTTACCAATCTGGGTGCTCTTTATTTTTTTTATCTAGCCTAATTGCTCTGTCTAGGACCTCTAGCAGAATGTTGGATAAGAGTGGTGATAAAGGACACCCTTGGAGTTTTGGCTATTTTTAATGCAGTTGACTAGGAATATAGTGTCAGGAATAAAACAGTGAGCAAAAATAGACTTGGCCCTCAGGAAAACCCCAATGGACATCCCTTCCCCCCTTTCTTTGTCTTGCTAACCACAAGCTTGTTTTGAGCAACATTATTCAGGAAGTCACAGCAGGTAGCGGCTCTATCCACTGAACTAGCCAGAGCTACACCTTCAAGCATGGGCATATTGAAGAAATCTCACCCTTCAACTTACTCCAGGGCCCAGCTGTCACCAGAAGGAATGATATTTCCCAGCCCATGATTTCACCATTTTAGAAGTGAGGGGGTCCAACTATACGCACATCCGATGGAAGATGATTTAATATCTGGACCCCCAAATATGGGCATGGGAGGGCTAAGGGTGGAAAGTTCCAGGTATCAAACCCAACCCCGACATCACTGGAAACAAAAAGCTCCCCAGCCCCCTTAGAAGGGGAACATGTGGACTTACGGTTACTAGACCCATGCACTCCTTGTATGTGCTGACAATAGACTTGCCACTTTGTTTCCCTTGCAATTAGTGTTCATCTTATTTCAATCGGCTAGTAAGACAGGACAAGAACCCGAGCAGTGTTTGGTTACAAATTCTGGCAACTTCCACCTGGGCGGCCCACTGTGAAACCTAGGTGGTGAGTATCCAGACCCCTGATACCCCTTAAGGCGTGCCCCAATCTCATTTGATCAGTAAGGAGTCTTGGATGGCCACCATGATTTCTGCTCAGGACGATGTCCACCGGGTCCCCACCTCAGCTCAGAACAGAATTGGGGGGGAGAGGCCTCTGACTTCAAATAAGTGCCCTGGACCAGGTTGTTCCACTGGTCTCAGGGAATTAGGCAAGAAGAGGGTGGCCAAGTGCAGTCCTAAAACCAGACCCCATAACAACAAGGGAAATAGGAGTTGTGGCCCACTGGGATCCCACTCGCCTAATTAATTGCCCTCACCCGGCTGGTGATCGAGGGGAGGGTTCAAGTCCCTCTGTGGTTTTTTGGAACAATCTTCTCTCCTTTCTCATTCTAGTATCCACTCTGCCATCTTTTTTAGTTTCTGTCTTTTCTTTCCTCTCCATGTGGAAAAGGGTGGTTTTTTACCCCTGGGAAGACTGTAATCTCAAGAATTTCAAACCTTGGCTGTGGGTTATAGATGTAGGTCTCCGTTTGGTAATAGCCCAAGAAGATAAGCTTGAGAGTCCCTCTGTAGCCTTAAAGTTTTTGTTTTTTCTCTTTCTTAGAAAACAAAAATCCAACCTCATTTGGGTTAGGGGCTGTGGCGTCCGACCCCTAATTAAACACAAGAGACAGAAACCTACTAGTGGTAAATAACTAAATGGGGAATGAAAGTTCAATACCTTGTGACTCTCCCTTAGGAAATGTCTTAAACCATTGAGATTTTTTTCAAATCTGAGGGAATGAAGAAAAATAAATTAATTTTCTTTTGTAATGTAGCTTGGCCCGAGCACCAATTAGGCAACCAACAATAATGACCAACTGGGGGCTCTATAGCTTATAGCACCATTTTAGAGCTAGATTTATTTTGTAAAAGAGAAGAAAAGTGGGGCAAGATCCCCTATGTACAGACTTTTATGGCCCTCTGTAGTAACAAGGGAAACCCTGGTTGCATAGTGGTTAAGTGCTATGGCTGCTAACCAAAAGGTTGGCAGTTCAAATCCACCAGGCGCTCCTTAGAAACTCTATGTGGTAGTTCTACTCTGTCCTATAGGGTCGCTGTGAGTTGGAATCAACTCGACAGCAATTGGTTTGATTTTTTTGGTATAGTAACGAGGATCTACAAAAACAGTGTAAAATAATGGTTCAAAAGGGGGAAAGCAAAAGCCTAAAGGAAAGCAGGGGCCCCCATCCTTACACAATCTGAGGAGGATCCTGCTCTTGGCCCATCGGCCCCTCCTCCATATCAGTCCACCTATCCCCAGATTCCCCAAAGAGCCCCCGCTGACTGAGGACCAGGGGCTAGAGTGCCTGGGAGTGGGGTTCAGGCCACAGGAGGGAGTGGGCCAAAGGAAAAAAGCCCAGCAGTAGGGACGGTTTCCCCCTCCCACACCTGTAGTGGGCTGTCTTTCAGTCAGGAGCCACCTGTATCCTCAACCAGTGGAGGCCAATTCCCGTTAAGTCAAGCTCATCAGGAGCACTGCGGATGGTCAACCATGGGCATATACCGTCAATCATGTGCCTTTTTTACCACCTCAGACCTGTTTAGTTGGAAAAACAGCCCACCTGGGGAGACTGCCAAGCTCTAATGGAGATCCTCTTTACAGCAGAAGAAAAGAGAATGATACTAGAAAAAGCTAGGCAACAGGCAGAGCAAAAACATACTGAGAATGTACAGCACCCAGTTAAACAAGAGGTATCTTTAGCGGTACCAGGGCAGGACCCCAACTGGGATCACAATGAGGAGCTAGGACAGAACAGGCTGAGGCACTACCGACACTGTGTACTAACAGGTCTAAAAGAGGGGTCTCAAAAAACAAAATAACCTCTCTAAAATACATGAAGTAGTACAAAAACTTAAAGAAAATCCTTCTGAGTTTCTTGAAAGAAACTTTCAGGACTTCCGACAACACAGAGACCTGAACCCAGAAGCACAAGAGATTCAGCGGATGTAATCACATGACCTTCATTGGACAGAGCACTCTAGACATCGAGAAAAAGCTCCAAAAGGTAGAAGGGGGGCTGGGTATGCCAATATCTCAGTTGGTAGAAATTGCATTTCGAGTTTTTAACAACAGGGACCAGGACACTGAACAAAAAGATCGGAAAATGAGACGACAGGCCACCCTCCTGGCAGCGGCCCTGACCCATCCAGCACCTACAGACCAGACCCAAGTTTGCCAATGCCAAGAGCCTACTCAGAGAAGCCCAGGGAGCTGAGAGGCCACCCCTCTTTGTGCCCAAACCAGTGCGCATATTGCAAACAGTAGGGCCACTGGCAAAAAGAATGCCCTTGGAGAAGAAGGTATGAAAGGAATGTGAAGGGGGAATGCTAAATGGTGAGTCAAGACCCAAGTTCACAGTGATGGGGCCTGGGGAATACAACTGACCCCCTTAAGGGGTCAGCTAAAATTTCCTCCAAAGAACCTGGGTAACCTTGCAAGTGGGGGGAGAAAAAGTTGAGTTCTTACTGGACACCAGGGCCACCCACTCGGTCTTGAACTAAGCCCCCACCCCTCTATCTAAAAAGCAGCTCAAGTTGTAGGAGTCACAGGGCAACCAGAAAAAAGGAAATTTCTTGAAACCCCTCACCTGCAAAGCAGGGGCCCACCAACTGGTACATAGCTTCCTGTATATCCCAGAATGCCTTATCCCCCTGCATGGGTGAGATATCCTAACAAAATTACAGGCCCAGGTCACATTTACCCCACCAGCAGTTGAGGTAAGTGTACCCCCCAGTACAAGCCTGGGCCTTACAGGCATTCCTCACTGATACCCGAAGACCCCATGGTGAAAACTTCTCCCTAGAAAAAGACTGGGAAGTGTTGGTAGACCCATGTGTGTGGGCTGACGGACTCCCAGGACAGGCAGTCTCTGCCCAACCTGTTAGAATCTGGCTCAAAGAAGGGGCTCCCATCCCCTGCCTGCAACAGTATCTCATCAAGAAAGAAGCAAAAGATGGGCTCCAGGAGGTTGTAGACAAGTTCCTGAAGCATGGATTGATCCAGCCTTGCCAGTCTCCCTACAACACCCCAATCCTCCTGGTAAAGAAACCAACTGGAGAGTATTGGTTTGTACAAGATCTGAGAGCCATCAACCAAATCGTAAGTGACATACACCTTGTGGTCCCCAACCTGTACACCTTATTATCTGCACACCCGGGAGACAGCAGATATTTCACTGTTTTAGACTTAAAAGATGGCTTCTACTGCATCCTCCTTGAGATTCTGAAGAAATCTTTGCTTTTGAGTGGGAGAAAAAAAGTGGGAGAAGATCTCAGTGTTGTTGGACAGTGCTGCCCCAAGGGTTCAAAAATAGCCCCACTATTTTTGGGGAAATCCTAGGGCGAGATCTTCAAAAGTTACAATTATAGGAGGGGGTCCTTCTTCAATATGTTGACAACCTGCTGATCACCAGCACCAATAAAGAGGCCTCAGACAAAAATATAATTAAAACCCAAATCACCTGGCACCCCTAGGTTATAAAGTCTCAAAAGAAAAGGCCCAGGTTACTTGCCAAGAGTTTCAATACCTAGGCTTTTCCCTTACAGAGGGACAAAGAATTCTCCTCCCAGTCCGTAAAAAGGCTATTTGCCAAACTCAGGTCTCCTCAAAAAAGCAGCAACTCTGAGGGTTTTTGGGGATGACAGGGTTCTGCCAAATTTGGATCCCTAATTTTGCACTCATCGCAAAACTCCTATGTGAGGCCACGAAGGGAGCAGATAGTGATCCTTTTATATGGACACCCCAGTGCCAACACGCATTCAAGAACTAAAAGCCTGCCTCATGAGGGCCCCTGCCCTTGGCCTCCCAAATCTAACCAAGCCTTTTGTGCTCTATGTACGTGAGAGGCAAGGAGTTGCTCTCAGGGTCCTCACACAAATTCTGGGGTCCCTGAGGAGACCAGTACGGTATTTTTCAAAACAGATAGGCTCTGTAGCCCAGGGCTGGCCCGCCTGCCTTAGGGCAGTGGCAGCCACTTGTGATCTAATCCTGGAAGCTGAAAAATTGACTATGCAACAGCTCATGGTAGTATACACCCCTCATGCAGTTTTGACCCTCCTAGAACAAAAGGATGGACTCTGGTTGACTACTGGTTGGATGGGAAAGTAGCAGGCTATTCTACTAGACAACCCCTTGATCACCCTGAAGGTATGCACCAACTGAAACCCTGCCACCCTCCTCTCCACACCATCACTTGATGGGGACCACAACAGGATTGTGTCGAGACAATAGAAGAGGTCTTCTCCAGTTGTTCAGACCTGCGAAACTAGCCCCTAGAGGCTCCAGACCTAGAGCTGTTCACTGATGGCAGCAGCTTTGTAAAAGACGGTATGTGACACACTGGATATGCAGTTGTCACCATCAAACCCACTCCAGAGGTGATCAAAGCCCAACCCCTACCCATTGGGACATCGGCTCAAGAGTCAGAAATAATAGCCTTAACTTGGGCCCTCCACCTAGCCACAGGTAAGAGGGTCACAGTTTGGACTGACTCACATTATGCCTTCTCTGTGGTAGACACCCACGGCACCATGTGGTGAGAGAGGGGGATGTTAACAGCTAACAATAAAGAAACATGGACAACAAATATGAGAACTTGTGGAGGCTATACTCCTACCCACTGAAGAAGCAGTTGTGTATTGCCCCGGACACCAGAAGGGGACATCTCCAGAGGCCCAGGGTAACAACTTTGCTGACTAAGCTGCCAAACAAGCAGCACGACAGGTAAGCTTGCCCTCAACGGAGCATGCCCAGGTGTGTCCCCTTATTCCCATGGACCTTTTAAGGGACCTTCAGCCCATTTATACCCTCGAAGACAAAAAAAGGAGGGAAGAGTGGGGGATTCACTGTAAAAGAAGGACGCTGGTATAAAAACCTTGAGGGCAAGGTGTATATACTTGAGGGATGATTGTGGATGATCCTCAAAACTCACCATGAAGGTACCCATTGGGGAGTAGAGGCTACTCAAAACTGGGCTAGACCTGTAATGGCAGGACCTCGAATGACCCGTGTTATCTGAGAAATAGTTCACAGAAGCAAAATTTTGCACGGAACAACCCGGGACACACAGGGCTACCCCCCGTTCAAAGAACACAATATAGAGGACAATACCCAGGAGAAGACTGGCAGGTAGACTTTAGAGTCATGCCCCCTATCCCCGGCGGCCTGAGATACCTACTAGTCTTGGTAGATACCTTTACAAATTGGGTTGAAGCTTGCCACTACAAGACAGAAAAAGCTGCAGAAGTGGCAAAGGCCTTGTTAAAACAAATCTTCCTGTGGTTTGGGCTCCTGGCCTCCATCCAATCAGACAATGGGCCAACCTTCATGGCTGAAGTAACTCACTCTGTCTTCTCTGTGTTGGGAGTTAAGTGGAAATTACATGCTGCTTGGAGGCCCCAATCCTCAGGAAAAGTAGAATAGATGAACCACACCTTAAAAGGCTATTGCCAAACTGTGTCAAGAAACCCAGCTACCTTTGGTAAAGGCTCTGCCACTGGCTGTCTTGAGCATAAGGGTTGCTCCTAGAAGCAGGCTTAAATTAAGCCCTTTTGAAATGTTATATAGGAGGCCCTTCCTAAGGCAGGCAGGTTGGGACCCTCATTTAGAACAAAAGGCCTTGATCTGAGCTTACCTACAAGCCTTGCTGGCAGCTCAGTCATCAATAACTCAATACTCTGAAGAAGCTCTGTCCTTTCCTTGTGATACCCCTCTCCATTCTTTCCAACTGGGTGACTGGGTTCTCCTTAAACACTGGGAGACAGATCATAGCCTACAAGAAGCATGGGGTGGGGGGGAACCTATCTTGTTTTATTAACCACCCACTCTTCTGTAAAATTAGAGGGAGTGAGGCCTTGGGTGCATTACACCCAGATAAAGAAGGCTCCACCTGTTGCCGAGGCCAGAACCTCTAGAGACACAGAAAGAGTTCGCTGTGACCCTCCCTGGAAAGCAGAACAAACAGGAGACCTCAGGTGGCTGTTCAAGAAAAACAACCTTTAAGAGATAAGTGAAAACAGGTTTTTTTGCCTGAGATGCTCTATTTCAAACACCCCTATCAACCTTCCATATAACCTGTTTAATAGTTATTTTTAACTGCCTCTACTACTCTTAAGGGTATGGTGCTCAGCCTAACCCTCACCTTTGTCTTGGCCTGGAGTGAGAGACCTGTCACTGCCTCAAAACCCTAGTTTCCCCACGGGGTGAAAATACTGTTATGCAAATTTCTCAGGCTGCGGCCACTGGGCGCAATCTCAAAAAATGTTTGGTTTGTCACCAATAACCCCAGAGTGAGGGGCGTGGCCTACCTACTGCTGTCCCTGTAACCAATTTGTCAAACGCACCCCATGTAGTCCAAGGAGAGAGAGCATCAATATATACCCTTACCTCAAATTTCATCAGGACCCTCCTTAACATACCACAGCAATATCCTTGTTTTAATGTAACTGACTTTTATAACTACACCCAGGGGAACCAGTCTACTTGTGAGAACACTAAAAACCTAATTTGGAATCATACACTCTCCCAGCTTACTGATCCCTTCCCCTTTGCTGATAAAACCTGGGAACCGGTGTCAGACTGGAACTCTGTATCATGTTCCCCAGATACAATTCATGCTTGTCTTAATGACAGTAGAAATGTTTGTAGAAATGACTCTAAACCAATGCCTTGTAAATACTTAATACAAGGGCCATATCCTCGGGCCTTAGTACCTCAGTATCCCAGAAAATGGGCCCAGCTGTCTCAGGTTTGTGCTAGTAAGACCCTCCAGAAACTCAGGGAGCCTGCATGTCAGATAAGAACAACTTAGAGACCCCCAGGCCTCCTACCAGGGTGTATAGGTACTGATTCCTCGTATAACCAAACAAACATCACCCTAAATACTCATCAAATATGTGCCCCACCTGGATACATTTTTGTTTGTGGGAAAACCTCACCTCCCCAGTTGTATATCCGTAGGTGAGATGACTTCCAAGTTGTAGTCACCCATTGTCTAACCCCTTCCTCACAAATGGACACTATGCACTAGTCCACATATAACCACCCATAACTATCTTTAACAGCAGGGGGGAGGTAATAAAATCTCCCCATCAAAAACAAGGGATTTTAGATAACATTGTCTTTTGGGCAATAAAGTCATTCAACCTGGCAGTGCCCTGGGCAGGCATTTTAAATCACCAGCTCATGCTACAACCTCGCTTACACCCTAGAGCGCATTGCTAATAAGACAGGAACTTCCATCAACAATCCCTAGATTACCTCATTAACAAGGTCACTGACAACAGTATGGTGCTGGACTTCCTTCTCCCTAAAGAAGGAGTGTGTGCCCTGGCTAATACCTCCTGCTGTACATATATTAGTAACTCAGCCAAAGAAGAGGTCAATATTCAACACATTCTTGAACAAACATCTTGGTTAAAAAGGCTACAAACCACCTTCATATCCACTAGCAATCTGCCTGGCATTACCAGCGACTTAAAGGGAGGGTGGTTTCACAATTGTTTAGCTGGTTATGGCCCCTAGTTCCCTAATCTGCATGATCCTACTCTTCTTCTATTTGGCCCTTGCATTTTCAATTGTCTTGTAAAGTTTGTTTCTTCCAGACTTGAAAAGCTACATTTCCAAATGGTAACAGTCCAAGGATTCCAGCTAATCCCCTCAAGAAGACGCAGTACAGAGGCTCCATGAAGGCCCCTAACTTTGCCCCTTTTCAGCATGAAGAAGTTATGGAAGATGAGACCTCCACCCTAATCCCCCCTTTTTTTAAGATTAAAAGGAACTTTTTTATTAGAGGAGGGATTGAAAACTCCAGTCAATGCCTCTTCCCCCTTTCTTTGTCTTGCTAACCACAAGCTTGTTTCTGGCAACATTTTTCAGGAAGTCACAGCAGGTAGTGGCTCCATTCACTAAACTAGCCCTGGCTACACCTTGAAGCATGCACAGAATGAAGAAATCGCATCCTTCAACTGACCCCCAGGCCCAATTGTCACCTGAAGGAACAATATTTCCCAGCCCTTGATTTCACCCGATTCCATTTTAGAAGTGAGGGGTCCCTCTACATGCACATCCGACGGAAGATGATTTAACATCCGGACCTGCAAATATGGGCATAGGAGGGCTCAGTGTGGAAAGTTCCGGGTACCAAACCCAACCCCCGATGACATTGGAAACAAAAAGCTCCCCAGCCCCCTTAGAAGGGAGCACCTGGCCTTATGGTTACTAGGCCCCACACGCTCCTTGTATCCTCAGACAATGAACTTGCCACTTTCTGTTTCCCTTGCAATTAGTGTCTGTCTTATTTTAATCGACTAATAAGACAGGACAAGAACCTGAGTGGCTTTCAGTTACACTTGCCCATCTAGACCTCTAAGGGAGGGAGATAGATCTTGGAAAAATATAATTAAAAACAAAATCTACTCTCAGCTCAGAAAATCTCTCCACAAATATAGAAGAGAGAATAGGGTTGCATTATTGATTATGCAGTAATATTTTTTTAAATAATTTTTATTGTGGTTTAAGGGAAAGTTTACAAATCAAGTCAGTCTCTCACACAAAAACCCATATACACCTTGCTAACCCATAACCCAGTGCTGTTGAGTTGATTCCGACTCATAGCGACCCTATAGGATGGAGTAGAAATGCCCCATATTTTTTTAATGAGACAGCCTGCTCTCTCCCTCCACTCTCTCTTTTTGTGTCCTTTTCTCCAGCTTTTAACCCCCTCCACCCTCTCATCTCCCCTCCAGGCAGGAGATGCCAACATAGTCTCAAGCATCCACGTGATCCAAGAAGCTCACTCCTCATCACCATCCCTCTCCAACCCATTGTCCAGTACAATCCACGTCTGAAGAGTTGGCTTCGGGAATGGTTCCTGTCCTAGGGCAACAGAAGGTCTGGGGGCCATGACCACTGGAGTCCTTCCAGTCTCAGTCAGACCATTAAGTCTGGTATTATGAGAATTTGGGTTCTGCATCCCACTCCTCTCCTGCTCCCTTGGGGGTTCTTTGTTGTGTTCCCTGTCAGGGCAGTCATTGGTTGTAGCTGGACACCATCTAGTTCTTCTGGTCTCAGGATGATGTAGTCGCTGGTTCATGTGGCCCTTTCTGTCTCTTGGGCTCCTAATCACCTTGTGTCCTTGGTGTTCTTCATTCTCCTTTGATCCAGGTGAGTTGAGACCAATTGCTGCATCTTAGATGGCTGCTTGCTAGCATTTAAGACCCCAGACACCACTCTTCAAAGTGGGATGCAGAATGTTTTCTTAATAGATTTTATTATGCCAATTGACTTAGATGTCCCCTGAAACCATGGCCCCCAGACCCCTGCCCCTGCAACTCTGGCCTTTGAAGCATTCAGTTTATTCAGGAAACTTCTTTGCTTTTGGTTTAGTCCAATTGTGCTGACCTCCCCTGTACTGTGTGCTGTCTTTCCCTTCCCCTAAAGTAGTTCTTATCTACTATCTAATAAGTGAATACCCCTCTTCCACTCTCCCTCCATCGCCCCTCTTGTAACCACAAAAGAATGTTTTCTTCTCAGTTTAAACTATTTCTCAAGTTCTTATAATAATGGTCTTATACAATATTTGTCCTTTTGCAACTGACTAATTTCACTCAGCATAATGCCTTCCAGGTTCCTCCATGTTATGAAATGTTTCACAGATTCTTCACTGTTCTTTATCGATGCGTAGTATTCCATTGGGTGAATATACCATAATTTATTTACCCATTCATCCGTTGATGGGCACCTTGGTTCCTTCCATGTTTTTGCTATTGTAAACAGTGCTACAATAAACATGGGCGTGCATATATCTGTTCATGTAAAGGCTCTTATTTCTCTAGGATATATTCCAAGGAGTGGGATTGCTGGATCTTATGGTAGTTATATTTCCAGCTTTTTAAGGAAGTGCCAAATCGATTTCCAAAGTGGTTGTACCATTTGACATTCCCACCAGCAGTGTACAAGTGTTCCAGTCTCTCCACAGCCTCACCAACATTTATTATTTTGTGTTTTTTGGTTGAATGCCAGCCTTGTTGGAGTGTGATGAAATCTCATGGTAGTTTTGGTCTGCATTTCTCTAATGGCTAATGATCGTGAACGTTTCCTCATATATCTGTTAGCTACCTGAATGGCTTCTTTAGTGAAGTGTCTATTCATATCTTTTGCCCATTTTTTAATTGGGTTATTTGTCTCTTTGCAGTTGAGTTTTTGCAGTATCATGTAGATTTTAGAGATCAGGCGCTGATCAGAAATGTCATAGCTAAAAACTTTTTCCCAGTCTGTAGGTAGTCTTCTTACTCTTTTGTTGAAGTCTTTGGATGAGCATAAGTGTTTGATTTTTAGGAGCTCCCAGTTATCTGGTTTCTATAATGTTTCCTCTACTGTTTATGCCATATATTAGGGCTCCTAACATTGTCCCTATTTTTTCTTCCATGACCTTTATCATTTTCGGTTTTATATTTAGGTCTTTGATCCATTTTGAGTTAGTTTTTGTGCATGAAGTGAGGTATGGGTCTTTCATTATTTTGCAGATGGATATAAAGGTATGCCAGCACCATTTGTTAAAAAGACTGTCTTTTCCCCATTTAACTGTTTTGAGGCCTTTGTCAAATATCAGCTGCTCATATGTGGAGTGAATTGACTAGACAGCACTGGTTGTTTTTTTTCGTTCATATGTGGATGGATTTATGTCTGGATTCTCAATTCTGTTCCATTGGTCCATGTATCTGTTGTTGTACCAGTACCAGGCTGTTTTGACTACTGTGGCGGTATAATAGGTTCTAAAATCAGGTAACGTAAGGCCTCCTACTTTGTTCTTCTTTTTCAGTAATACCTTATTTATCCGGGGCCTCTTTCCCTTCCATATGAAATTAGTGATTTGTTTCTCCACCTCATTAAAGAATGTCGTTGGGATTTGGATCGGAATTGCATTAAATGTATAGATCGCTTTTGGTAGAATAGACATTTTTATAATGTTAAGTCTTCCTATCCATGAGCAAGGTATGTTCTTCCACTTATGTAAGTCTCTTTTGGTTTCTTGCAGAAGTGTACTGTAGTTTTCTTTGCGTAAGTCTTTTACATCTCTGGTAAAGATTTATTCCTAAGTATTTTATCTTTTTGGGGGCTACTGTATGTGGCATTGATTTGGTGATTTCCTCTTCAATGTTCTTTTTGTTGGTGTAGAGGAATCCAATTGATTTTTGTATGTTTATCTTGTATCCTAACACTCTGCTGAACTCTTCTATTAGTTTCAGTAGTTTTCTGGAGGATTCCTTAGGGTTTTCTGTGTATAAGATCATGTCATCTGCAAATAGAGATACTTTGACTTCTTCCTTTCCAATCTGGATGCCTTTTATTTCTTTATCTAGCCTAATTGCTCAGGCTAGGACTTCTAGCACAATGTTCAATAAGAGTGGTGATAAACGGCGTTCTTGTCTGGTTCCCTATCTCAATGGGAATGTTTTCAGGCTTTCCTTCTATTCCTATTTTGCCAAGAGTTTTTATCATGAATGAGTGTTGAACTTTGTCAAATGCCCAACTGATAAAATCATGTGATTCTTGTCTTTTGTTTTATTTATGTGGTGGATTACATTAATTGTTTTTCTAATGTTGAACCATCCCTGCATACCTGGTATGAATCCCACTTGGTGAATTATTTTTTCGATATGTTGTTGAATTCTATTGGCTAGAATTTTGTTGAGGATTTTTGCATCTACATTCATGAGGGCTATAGGTCTATAATTTTCTTTTCTTGTGGTGTCTTTACTTGGTTTTGGTATCAGGGATATGGTGGCTTCATAGAGTGAATTTGGTAGTGTTCCACCCTTTTCTATGCTCTGAAATACCTTTAGTAGTAGTGGTGTTAACTCTTCTCTGAAAGTTTGGTAGAACTCTGCAGTGAAGCCGTCTGGACCAGGCTTTTTTTTTTTTTTTTTTTTGGGAGTTTTTGATTACCTTTTCTATCTCTTCTTTTGTTATGGGTCTATTTAGTTGCTCTACCTCTGTTTGTATTAGTTTAGGTAGGTAGTGTGTTTCTAGGAATTCATCCATTTCTTCTAGGTTTTCAAATTTGTTTCAGTATAGTTTTTCATTGTAATCTGATATGATTCTTTTAATTTCAGTTGGGTCTGTTGTAATATTGCCCATCTCATTTCTTATTCCAGTTATTTGCTTCGTCTCCTGTTTTTCTTTTGTCAGTCTAGCCAATGGTTTATCAATTTTGTTGAGTTTTTCAAAAAAACAGCTTTTGGTCGTGTTAATTCTTTCAGTTGTTTTTGTTTTCTATTTCATTTAGTTCAGCTCTAATTTTTATTATTTGTTTTCTTCTGGTGCCTGTGGGTTTCTTTTGTTGCTCTCTTTCTATTTGTTCAAGTTGCAGGGATAGTTCTTTGATTTTTACCCTTTCTTCTTTTTGGATGTGTGTATTTATTGATATAAATTGGCCTCTGAGTACCATTTTTGCTGTGTCCCAAAAAGTTCTGATAGGAAGTGTTTTCATTCTCATTGGATTCTCTGAATTTCTTTATTCCATCCTTAATGTCTTCTATAATCCAGTCTTTTTTGAACAGGGTTTTGTTCAGTTTCCAAGTGTTGATTTCTTTTCCCTGCTTTTCCTGTTATTGATTTCCACTTTTATGGCCTTATGGTCAGAGAAGATGCTTTGTAATATTTCAGTGTTTTGGATTCTGCTAAGGCTTGCTTTATGACCTAATATGTGGTCTATTCTAGAGAATGTTCCATGTGCACTAGAAAAGAAAGTATACTTGGTGCTGTTGGGTGGAGTGTTCTGTATATGTCTATGAGGTCAAGTTGGTTGATTGTGGCATTTAGATCTTCCATGTCTTTATTGAGCTTCTTTCTGGATATCCTGTCCTTCACCAAAAATGGTGTGTTGAAGTCTCCTACTATTATTGTGGAGCTGTCTATCTCACTTTTCAACACTGATACAGTTTGTTTTATCTTGCAACCCTGTCATTGAGTGCATAAATATTTAATATGGTTATATCTTCTTGGTGTATTGTCCCTTTAATCATTATATAGCGTCCTTCCTTATCCTTTCTGATGGATTTAACTTTAAAGTCTGTTTTGTCAGAAATTAATATTGCCACTCCTGTTCTTTTTTGATTGTTGTTTGCATGATATATATTTTTCCATCCTTTGAGTTTTATTTTGTTTGTGTCTCTAAGACTAAGGTGTGTCTCTTGTAGGCCGCATATAGACGGATCTTGTTTTTTAATCCATTCTGCCACTCTCTGTCTCTTTATTGGTGCATTTAATCCGTTTACATTCAGGGTAATTATGGATAGGTATGAATTTAGTGCTATCATTTTGATGTCTTTTTTTGTGTGTTGACATCTTCTTTTTCCCACTGGATTTCATGTGCTGAGTAGATTTTCTTTATATATTGTCCTTTCCTCATATTTGTTGTTATTGATTTTGTTTCTGCTGAGTCTGTATTTTTCCCTTGTATTTTATTTTGATGAGTAGGATAGTTTGACTCCTTTGTGGTTACCTTATTATTTACCCTTATTTTTCTAAATTTATAACTGTTATTTCTTTGTATCGCCGTATCTTCCTATCCATATGGAATGTGTATGATTACATTTCTTAGTCCCTCTTTATTATTTTTATGGTGTCTTTTATATAATAACACCGCCATTACCCTGTGTTGGGCTTTTTTTTTTTTTTTTTTTTTTAATCTTGCTTTGTTTGTTTGTTTGTTTTTGGTTTCCCTGTCTGGATTGACTTCTGGTTGCTCTGCCCAGTATTCTAGTCTTGGATTGATAGATTTGGTATTACTGATTTTCTAACCAAAGAACTTCCTTTAGTATTTCTTGTAGTTTTGGTTTGGTTTTTACAAATTCCCTCAACTTATGTTTTTCTGGAAATGTCTTAATTTCACCTTCATATTTAAAAGACAGTTTTGATGGATATATGATTCTTGGCAGGCAATTTTTTTTCTTCTATTTTTTAAATATGTCATCCCATTGCCTTCTTGCCTGCATGGTTTCTGCTGAGTAGTCCACGCTTACTCTTATTGGCTCTCCCTTTTAGGCGACTTTTCTTTTATCCCTTGCTTCTCTTATCTCCTTAACTTTGGTTTTGTCAAGCTTGATTATAATATGTCTTGGTGACTTTCTTTTAAGATCTACCTTATGTGGAGTTTGATGAGCATCTTGGATAGATATCTTCTCATCTTTCACAATATCAGGGAAGTTTTCTGACAACAAATCAACAAGTTTCTCTGTATTTTCTGTTATCCCTCCCTGTTCTGGTACTCTACTCACTTGTAGGTTATTTCTCTTGATAGAGTCCCACATGATTCTTAAGGTTTCTTCATTTTTTTTTAATTCTTTTATCTGATTTTTCTTCAAATATATTAGTGCCAAGTGCTTTATCTTCGAGTTCAGAAATTCTAGCTTCTACTTGCTCACTTCTGCTCCTCTGACTTTCTATTGAGTTATCTAATTCTGTAATTTTATTGGTAATCTTCTGGATTTCTGATTGCTGGCTGTCCATGGATTTTTCCAGCTTATTAAACTTTTCATTATGTTCCTGAATAATTTTTCTGAGTTCTTCAGTTGCTTTATCTGTGTGTTCCTTGGCTTGTTCTGCGTATTGCCTCATTTCCTTCCTGATGTCTTGAAGGGTTCAGTATGTTAAACTTTTCTATCCTGCATCTGGTAATTCCAGGAATGCACTTTCATCTAAAAGATCCCTGGATTCTTTGTTTTGAGAGCCTGTTAAGGTGATCATGGCCTGTTTCTTTCTGTGACTTGATATTGACTGTTCTCTCTGAGCCATCTATAAGTTTTTGTATTAGTTTATGCTTGCTTACTGTGTTGTAGCTGCTTGCTTTGTTTTGTTTTGGTATACCCCTTTGGGTTGCTTGAGTGAGCTGGATGGATTATTTTTGCCTTTGGAGCTCTGGTGTCCTATCCCCAGCTGGCTAGAGCTGTTATCAGGTATATCAGTCTAGGAGTCCACTCAGTTTTCTTGTATGAACTCACCTAAGGTTTCCAGGTAGCTGATATCAAGTGTGTGGTACAGCCTCTGTCCTATAGTCTTAGAGGGGCAGGAGTCATTGGTGTATATACCCGTATCTGATTGCAGCAGGGGGTCACACTCTGAACAAGGCAGGGTCTGAGAACCAACCCCCAAGTGTCTCTGAGGAAAACATGTCTCTGTTTCCTAGAGCGTGCTGGTGGGTGGGTTCTGCAGAGGGACCATGGGCACCCAAAGATTTTGTTGTAAGGACTGGGAGGTACCATTTATATTTGGACCCCTGTCACGGGTGGCTGGGTGACCTGAGTGGAGGTACCAGTCCTTAGGTTCCTGTTGCGGGTAGGTGAGGACCTTGTTTAATAGGCAAAGCAATATCAAACATCAAACACTCATCTCTCCACCACACAGCTGAAATGGTTGGAGTTTGCCAACAAGGGCCTATTCTTCCAAAATAGGCCCACACAGGTCCATGCAGAAGGGAAAGGTGCTAAGGGTCCATGGACAGCTTATGCCTGGACAGGTGCCGCTTCTGTCCTGAGCTCCCCCAGTTAATGGAGCTAACAAATTATCCTTTCCCCCCCAGTTGCAAATTTTTTCCTTCCCCAAGGCTGGGAGGACGGCTCCAGGTGCTCAGCACGTCTGTCTCAGGCCTAGGGATTCAGCCGCTGAAGCTGGGTTGGGGGTGGGGCGGATGCGATAAAATATACGCAAGTACTTAGCTTTTGTCAAGAGCGCCCTTCTCCTCAGGTTCCGGAGGTGTGAGTGGGCTGTGTGGCTGCTGCTTCTCCCTGAGGAAACCGCATCCGAATGCTAGGACCAGTCCGCTGCCGCTGCCGCCACTCCAAGAATGGTGCCTGAGGGCTCCCCGCGATTCAGGTCCGGTAACTCCTCTACGCTTCTGAAAGGTCTCTTCCTTCCCCTGCCCCTCAGTTAGTTGTCTAAGCTTGCCTTTGATGCTCAGGGCTCCCAGCTTGTCGCAAATATACTCGTTTCACTTGTTTTTTCAGGTCTTTGTTGTAAAGAGGGCTTGACTGAAGCTTCTGTCTATTCCGCCATCTTGGCTCCACCCTATGCAGTAAAATTTTATTGTTGATTAAGGATGTGATGTTTCACAGACTATTTTCTAAAGAGATTGCAAAGACAGAAAGGAATCTGACCCTTTACATCGCTAAGTGGATACAATCCATTGCTTTCATGCTTTCAAGGTAAAACTGCTAATTTTCTAAAATCTTTATGGCAGGAAATCTGAAGTTATGCTAATCTCAATCTGGGAAACTGGGAGGTGAGGCTGTGATCTTCCTTGATGATTACTTTTCAGAAGAGATGGTTCCCTGGTCCTTGAGGAAACTTCCTTGATTTACTTACTTTTCAAAGAGCCTGGGGAGGAATTTCATGACAAATTAAAAGAACAAGGTCATGATAGGAATATTTTCATGCTTTTAAAAATTCTTTGATTATACTTTTATTTTCAATCATGTACTGCCTGATTCTTTTATTTGATTAATTTTCTTAGTTATTATTTTTCAATATTTAAAAACCTTTTAACACTTTAACTGATGAGAAGGAAGCAGCACATTATTGATACTAGAAATCTTGAAAAATGCTAATAATAAGAGCTATCATGGGAAACTCAAAGGATAAGTAAAATTTACATTTTAATGCATTTGCTCATGGCCATCTATCCACCTGCATTTGTGTGTTTAAATGTTGTTGTTGTTAGGCGCGCTCAAGTCAGTTCCAACTCATAGCATCTTGTGTACAATAGAACAAAACACTGCCCAGTCCAGCACTATCCTCACAATCATCGCTGTGCTTGAGACCATTGTTCCAGCCACTGTGTCAGTGCATCTCGTTGAGGGTCTTCCTCTTTTTCACATACCCTCTACTTTACCAAGAATGATGCCCTTGTCCAGGGACTAGTCCCTCCTGACAACATGTCCAAAGTATGTGAAACAAAGTCTCACCATCCTTGCTTCTAAGCATTCTAGCTGTACTTTTTCCAAGATAGACTTGTTTATTCTTCTGGCAGTCAGTCCATGGTATATTCAAAGTGCAAAACTTTATTTCCTGATTTGACCACTGCAAGCTGGAACTGGTTTAATCAGTGTTAAAAGAACTTCATTTTTGTTTTTATTTACTGTTACTTTGAGTAAAATTTCACACTGTTTAATACTTGTTGAACGTTGGAATTTTTTGTGAGGTGCACACAAAGTGCACAGTAGGCTCTGGCGCTCAGATGGTGAGCTCTGAATCTCAAAATCCAAATCTTATTGGGTGTGTGACCTCAGGCAGGTCGTCTGATATCCCTGTGCCTCAGTTAAAAACCCATTGCCCTCAAGTCGATTCCAACTCATAGTGACCCTGTAGGAGAAGTAGAAATGCACCATAGTGTTTCTAAGGAGTGGCTGGTGGATTTGAACTGCCGACCTTTTGGTTAGCAGCCGAGCTCTTAACCACTACGCCAGCAGAGCTCCTCAGTTAAAGTGGACGTTAAAATAGTACCTGCTGTCTAGAGTCATGGTGAAAGTTAAATGAGTTAATATTGGTAAAGTGCATAGAATCATGCTTTTTGCTATTAATATTTGTGAGCTATTATTGTTGTTTTAGACAAGAAGCAAGTTATTTGTTGTTTAGAGACCAGAAGTGCTGAAATGCAAGGCCACTGTGGCAGGACTTGGCACAGGGAGAAAGTTATCCTGCAGCATCACTGTAGGCAAAGAGTCAAGGAGAAGCCCCAGAAGGCTCAGGAAGTGCAGTCCCCAAGCTGGAGGCTCCCATTTCCTTCCATCTCTTCTCATCACAGATGATAGAAGCAGCAGCAGCAGCACTGGGGGTAGGAGAGGGGCTCTTCCACCTAGGAGCACAGCTCTGCTCAGACCAGCCAGCCAATGTCTGCAATGAGGGCTGAACCTGAGAAGCAAGTCTTCCGGGCATCCAACGTGCTGGGAGTGTTCCACATCATGGATTGAAAGAAAGCAAATTACTAAACTATGAGAGTATGTGACATTCAAACTATTTAACAACCTGGTGTGGGCACAGGCTTATCCAGGTTCTGGAGACTTTCTTTAGTTTCTGGATTATTGGGAGGTTCAGGAGACCTGTGGGAAGGACCAGGACAGCTGAAACATTTGGGACACTCCAGGCAGGAGCTATTTACTAAAAGAAAAAAAAAATGTATTAACTATTAGTGCAATTATTCTTGCCCACTCAAGCTAACTATCACTCAGTCTTGTCTCTACCCATATATGAAGTAAATGCTTACCAATAATAATAGTAATCTAGAAAAAACATCCCAGAAGCTATTTCTGAAAAAGACATATAAACATCTGTAGTGGGTAACATAGCCTTAATCTAGGATCCCAAGGGCCTGCATTGTGATTCTCTTGCTAGAATGCATAAGCTCCACAGGGGTCTGGAGGATCATATGGCTAAGCATGAGGGCTGCACAACAGGGCAGGTGAGAAGGTGTTTGGTACTAGGTCATCCACTTGTGTACCTTTTGGTATGCTCTTTCCCCATTTTGACAGTAAGTGGTCAAATGCAGCCACTATGGCCTGAGAAAGAAATAGTGACCAGAGGCTCAGATCCATCAGGGAGGAAGATCAGGATCATCCCACCAGGTATACCACTTAGACTAGCAGAGATACTTTTCAAGGGTGAGGTGAACTGAGAATAGATAGTTGAGAAGGAAAATGCTGGGAATCAGCCTTGAGACCACCTGCAGTAGCAGAAGCTCTAATTAATTCCACTGACCCCCCTCATAAGTTTTCTCCCCTAAAAACATGCCATAGGAACAATGGAGGAGCTATTCTCAGAATTTACACAAAGTCCATCCAAATGGCCCAAGGTGTGGACTGTGGTGAATGGTGTGCTGTGTCATCAAGATCCTCCTTCAGGGTTAAGTAATTATTCTTCCAGGTGTGGGGAGTATAGCTATCTCAGAGGCCTCAGCCTTCAGCCTTCTTTGAGAATCGCCTCAGCTAAAGTAAGCTGCCTCATCCCAGGTCACGCCCCTCAGATCTCTTCTTGTGGGAAAAATAAATGACTGACAATCCCCTGAATCCACCAATGAGTTTGTGCTGAGACATCACTTCTGGGCTGCTCCCAGTCACTGACTGAGCACAGCAGGGTACAGGTGCAGGCCAATTCCTTATCTTATTCATTCTTTAATAGCATCGAAATTATTGACCACTTTGCTTGCCTGCAGACACAATTTCTCTGCCTCCATAACACTGTAAGTGACCCTCAAAATCTCCAAAGATTCTTTAAGGTAAACACATCACAGAGTGGAATTCCACTCCAAGAGTGATGGTTCCTAGGTTCAGTTCTTTGAAGAAGTTAAACTTTCCTTAGGGGATACGTTGTAGGTTTTAAATCAAGCCAAACAAAGGTGAGTTCCTCCTTGGAGGAAATAAATCCGTCTCCCCACACAGCTGCCTACAAAGAGGCAACAATTGTGCTAGCTCCTTTGTACCCAAGGGACATGAATGATTTGGAGAATAGAAAACAGAACAGTTTAATGAGAAGCTCTAAGAATTCAACCCCAGAGGCTCTGGAAACATTAAGCATTGTCCCTCACCTATAATTCTCTGATCCCAGACTAAGAAAAACCCAATTGGTATTCCCAGAGACAGACCACGAAGAGAAAGAGCTTCAGTGATACAATCAGAGACAGTCAATGAGTCCTGGTCAGGATTGGGGTATAACATGAAAATTATTGACCAGAAAGAGACCAGAAAGTGGGTACTGAGTCTCACCTTCATGGTGATGAGGCTGGGACTGTCCTGTATTTATTTAGTTTATGAAGGTGAAGCCCTTGTATGTAGAAGGCACCTTAGTTTCCACTGCTGCCAGTCTTTTCAGCTCTCTTATGTTTCATTCTTTGTCTTTCTGGAATCTGGATTCTCTCTCCAAGAAGAGTTAGAAATGGCCATTTCTTCAATGTGTTATTTTCCAAAGATCCTGCATCTCAGTGGCTTTATACATTTTATCTTATATTTCTTACTAAACGCCACTTCACTCTCAACCACTAATTGTAAATTCCTGATAATTTCTTACATTCAACAATTTATTTATTAACTATTCAAGGAGCATCTATTATTTACAAGGTATTGTGTATTCAGACCTTAGATTGGATTTTTCCATATATTTCCTAACTATTTTTACTGTGGATGAAAAGCTATTGCTTTCTAAGTATTTGTTTAATATCTAGCTGACTTACTGATAGCAATTAATAGTTTTTTTTTTTTTTTATGTTATTCTCCTTAGTGTCCACAATATCCTCTATGACTAATATAATTATTTCCTCCATTTCTGTACTCAGGTCCATTTTCTTTTCTTATCTTACCAACCCCTTTAAAATGTTCAGGAGAATATTGTAGGATTGACGTGGGAGTCAGTTGCTTGATCTGTTCATGAATTTAACACAAATATTTTAGTGTTTTAATTTAGAGTATTCTGTTGTTTATAGTTTCAAAACAGGGATTCTTTATTGGGTTAAGAAAGTGTCTTTAATTTTCTTGTTTACCTAGAGGCTCTTTCTTGGCTGCTAACCATGAAAATGGCTGTTAAATTTTATCAAATGCATTTTCTGTTGTGATTCTGGTTATGATTTCTCTTTACTGACATATTTTTGTGATAAATTATATTGACAAACATTCTAGTATTAAAACAGATTCCCATTACTGGAATAGATGCTACTTGTTCATGATGTATGATGTTAAAATAGATACGAATGCATTTTACTATTAAATTTTGTATTTATATTCAGGCATGTGATGAGCCTGATGATTTTCTTTTTGTGATATAGTTGACCACGTGGTCTCCATTCCTATGATGCATCTAACATTCATATTTGTTGAGCATCTACTATATATCTGACACATAGTAAGTTCCTGAAGAGACAACGGTGAGCAAACCAAGTCACAATCTATGACCCACAAATAAATGTAAAATTACCAACATGAAAGGTACATCTAGGAGCAGTTCTGGATGCTCTACTTATGGACCTCACAAGCTCTGTCCTTCCTGGTTCTCGTTCTCTGCTCTCCATTTCCCTGGACTCTCAAATTCCTTCCATTATCAAACTCACCACCCTTAGGGCAACTGAGCTTCTGTCCTCTTACTTAGTCTACAATGCTCGTTTTTTCCTTACTTCCTCTGACTGACAATTACTCATCCTTCCTCTCTCAGCTCAAATAATCCTATTTCAGAGAAGACTTTCCTACTCACTTCCCCATACTAAATTGTGTCCTCAATTATTTCTTTTTAATTAATTAACATTCTTTATGCATGAAAAAGGAGTGCTAGTGTCACAGTGGTTAAAGCACTTAGCTACTAAGCAAAAGGTTGATGGTTCAAATCCACTATCTGCTCCACTATCAAATCCACGGGAGAAGGATGTGGCAGTCTGGTTCTGTAAAGATTACAGCCTTGGAAACCTTATGAGGCAATTCTACTCTGTCCTATAGAGTCACTAGAAGTTGGAGTCAACTTGATGGCAATGGGTTTTATTTTTGCATGAATAATACTGGCCCTTTTTACTGTCACAAAGAATGTAAACATTTATTTTCAAATCTCAAGTACGAATTCTAATTTTCTTTAGTATGATTTGCTCTACAGAAGTTTTTAAAAAATATTTTAATCAAATTTATTCATCATATTCTTTGTAATTAACTACACTAATTTTTTTTAGTTGTACTTTAGATGAAGGTTTACAGAACAAACCAGCTTCTCATTAAACAGTCCGCACACATACTGTTTCATGACATTGATCAACAACCCCACGATATATCAACACCCACCCTTCTCAAACTTGGGCCCCCCACTACCAGCTTTTCTGTCCCCTCCCACCTTGCAGTCCTCGTCCCTGGGCTGGCGTGCCCCCTCAGTCTTGCCTTGTTCCATGAGCTTGCCCAATCCCTGGCTGAAGGGTGAACCCCAGGTGTGACCTCAACACTGAGCGGAAAGGGTGTCCGGCGGGGGTGGGCACACTCTCATGGTTCCTCCAGCTTCCGTCAGTCCAGCAAGCCTGGTCCTTTCTTTTGAGTCATAACTCTGCCCCACATTTTTCTCCAGCTCTGCCAGGGACCCTCTACTGTGATCCCTGCCAGGGCAGTCAGTAACTCCACTAATTTTGATACCACACATTCTCACTCAAGAGCATGTGCACATGAGTACACACTCACTCATGCCTTATATTTTACCGTAACGGTTGTGTGTGTTCATTTCCTCCCCTTTTCTACATAGTCTACATGCCCTTTCCACCTCTTGGAAGAATCCATCTGGCTGGAGGTCTCTGAAAGGGGAAGCCATAGGAATCTTCACTAATTAGAAGTGCTGCATGGAGGTCAAAAGAGGTAACAGGCCTATTTTATTTACAATGATTAGATTCCATCCTGGATGGCAGGCCACACATCATGGAGATATTGATAAATGATAGCCATGTAAGACAGATTTATTGTGATGATAAAAACAGAAGTTCACAATTATCCGGTGCCCACTGTGTGACACAGGCCCCACACTAGAAAATGTACATGCATTATCTCAGATAATTCACTCATCAATCTCATTGTGAAAGGAAATATTTACTACTCCCATTGCAAAGGTGAGGTATCTGCAGCTAAAAAGATTAAGGAACTTTCTTAAGGTCACATAGGTAGTAACTTGGTGGAGCCAAAATTTATCCAGGCAGTATGATTCAGATAACCATTTTAAAAATCACAGCTCTATCCTGTACCTTGGGGGAGTTATATAATCAAAATACTTGTCATAGAGCAAACAGATAATAATAATTATAATATTTTGAGATCCTATTGTGCACAAAGGGATTTCTAAACCTTACAAAGAAGGTAATAGTAATAAACTTATTTTTAAAAAGAAAAAAGTAAGGCACTATAAGTTTAATGGTCACATCTATACAAAGTGTCAGTTCACAGAATAAGGGATGTATTGTTAACTCAGATGACCATTCATTACTATTACAGAACTATTAGACTGAAGGAAGTATGGGAATCATAAAGGAAAAAACACTAAGTATCTCCAATTAGTTTGGAAAGGTCATATCAAAGAAAACATTGTTTTAAGTGCATTGATTCAAATAGAAAAGTTAGAATCACAGAAGAGAAAATAGTGTAATTTCTGCTAAATGAAAGAAAGTCTGAATGACCATGTACACTTAAAGTGGAAAAGGGCTACTCACGACAAAGAGAGTCACTGTCATTGGAAGGACTCAATAGAGGTGGTATTGTAAAGTGGTATTGTAAAGGTGATGACTAATTGAGATGCCAGTTGGCTATTCGTTGAACGTTACTCGTGCATTCTCCTCTAGCAGACACATCAGCTGCATGGAAGAGGGAAACCAAACAAAAGTTTCACAATTCCCCCTGCTAGGCCTCTCAGAGGATCCTGAACTTCAGCCCCTCTTCTTTGCACTCTTCCTGTCCATGTACCTGGTCACTGTGCTTGGGAACCTGCTTATCATCCCTGCCATCAGATTTGACCCCACCTCCACACCCCCATGTACTTCTTCCTCTCCAACCTGTCCTTTGTTGACATCTGTTTCATCACCACCACGGTCCCAAAGATGCTGGTGAACATCCAGACACAGAGCAAAGACATCTCCTACATAGGATGCCTCACTCAGGTGTATTTCTTTATGATTTTTGCTGGACTGCGCAATTTCCTCCTGTCCATGATGGCCTATGCCTGGTTTGTGGCCATCTGTCACCCCCTGCACCACACAGTCATCATGAACCTCCGACTCTGTGTCTTCTTGGTTCTGATGTCTTGGATCATCATTTTCTGGGTCTCTCTGCTTCATATTCTACTGATAACACAGCTGAACATCTGTATTAAAAAAAAAGGATGAGGAGGCGGGGCCAAGATGGCTGACTAGGTAGACGCTACCTCGGATCCCTCTTGCAACAAAGACTCGGAAAAACAAGTGAATCGATCACATACATAACAATCTACGAACTCTGAACAACAAACACAGATTTAAAGAGTTGACCTGAATGACAGAGACAGAGAATGAACAAATACGGGGAAGCAGCGACTGTTTTCGGAGCCTGGAGCCAGCGTCCCAGTCAGGTAACCTTCGCGCCGGGCTTAGGACTGGGCCCAGGAGAGCTGAACACAAAATCTTGTGACTACGCAAACAAGGGGCGCAGCCCTATGCCCCTGAACTGACCCCTAGAGGGGGCCCAGCCAGTCCGCGGGGGCGGCGCGGTGATGCAGCTGGCGGGACGAGAAGTCCCCGGGAGGCAGTGACTGGTTTTGGAGCCAGGAGTGCAGCTTCCCAGCCAGGGAACCTTGGCGCTGGGCTTTGGACTGGGTGCAGGGGAGCTGGACACGCCATCCGCTCACGGCACAAACACGGGGCACAGCCCTACTCCCCTAACTAACCCCGGGAGGGGGCCCAGCTGGTGTGTGGGGTGGCGCGGCGACACGGCTGGCGGGACGAGAAGTCCCCGGGAGGCAGTGACTGGTTTTGGAGCCAGGAGTGCAGAGTCCCAGCCAGGGAACCTTGACGCTGGGCTTTGGATTGGCAGCGGAGGATCTGACCGTGGCTTTAGCGGGCCAGACCCTCAGGGGCAATCTCCACACAGGCAGCACACATAGGCTACAGATAAAATAGTCATCCCAAGCAAGATAAGCAACTTTGGCTATATTCCGGGGTGCTACTCTCCTGTTTTTCTGAACCCCCCCTCCCCTTCCCAGGCGGCTTCATTAACATTGGAATTTCCTGAGCCAGAGGGAGAATGGCTCCGGCTCCGCTGCGGCTTTGTTTTTCCCTTTTTTTTTGGTCTTTTCCTAACCCATTCTTCCGGCCTGAGAGAAGCAACCACAAAAAATCCAGAGACCAAAAATCCCTCCCTAATTGGACTAAAAATACAGAACCAGCTCCAGCCAAGCATATATGATCCAAATCTCGGGCTTTCATCCTTACAGGGAACAAGGTGGTGGTTATAATCCAAAGGCACTTCTGATACGGATCTGACTGCATTTTTTTTTTAGCAGATTTACTGGAAAAACAAGTTTCCCGGGTCTGATATATCTGCTTTTTCAACAGAGCCCTAACTGAACCACAACAGGGAACTGAGGGCTGAAACTCCCCCCTAGCCTCTTGCCTTAGGGGCCTAAGGAGGGTGACACCTACCAATCAGTAGAGGTACTTGCATTGGAGGCCTAAGGTACAGCTGCAGTGCCCTCCCACAAAGGTGCTATAGGAATAGAGGCACACCTACCTCACTGACACTTGGGGGAAGCCTGTCAGCATCCTGCCCCCCCGGAGGGTGAACCTCAGCTGCTAATAGAATCTGGTGCACACAACTATCACCACTACTTCTCGAGGTGGATAGGTGTTACGGTGCACACACACTTTATGACCCCAAATCAGATTCTACTCAAGAACAGTGAATAGACTCAGGCAAATATATCTGGCAACAGCCCAAACCAGCTGGTAATAGGTCATAAGTAAGTCAAGGCCTCAACAAACAAGACAGCACAATCTAGTAGCCCATCCAAGTATACTGAAAGAAAACAAAACAAGATAAGACTCAGTGAGCAATTATAGAATAAACCACTACTATATCTTTTTTTTTTTTTTTTTTGGCTCGGAGACAGCAGTCGATATCAAACCACCTAAAGCAGACCATGATAGCTTCTACAGCCCCCCAAACAAAAGAATCAAAATCTTTCCCAAATGAAGATACAATCCTGGTATTATCAGATACAGAATATAAAAAACTAATTTACAGAATGCTTCAAGACATCAGGGATGACCTTAGAAATGAAATAAGGCAAACTGCAGAAAAAGCCAAGGAACACACTGATAAAACTGTTGAAGAACTCAAAAAGATTATTCAAGAACATAGTTGAAAAATTAATAAGTTGCAAGAATCCACAGAGAGACAGCATGCAGAAATCCAAAAGATTAACAATAAAATTATAGAATTAGACAACACAACAGGAAGTCAGAGGAGCAGACTCGAGCAATTAGAATGCAGACTGGGAAATCTGGAGGACCAGGGAATTAACACCAACATAGCTGGAAAAAAATCAGATAAAAGAATTAAAAAAAATGAAGAAACCCTAAGAATCATGTGGGACTCTATCAAGAAGAATAACTTGCGTGTGATTGGAGTCCCAGAACAGGGAGGGAGGACAGAAAACACAGAGCAAATAGTTGAAGATCTCCTGACAGAAATCTTCCCTGACCTCATGAAAGACGAAAGGATATCTATCCAAGATGCTCATCGAACCCCATTTAAGATTGATCCAAAAAGAAAAGCAGCAAGACATATTATCATCAAACTTGCCAAAACCAAAGATAAAGAGAAAATTTTAAAGGCAGCCAGGGTGAAAAGAAAGGTCTCCTTCAAGGGAGAATCAATAAGAATAAGTTCAGACAACTCAGCAGAAACCATGCAGGGGAGAAGGCAATGGGATGACATATACAGAGCACTGAAGGAGAAAAACTGCCAGCCAAGGATCATATATCCAGCAAAACTCTCTCTGAAATATGAAGGCGAAATTAAGATATTTACAGATAAACACAAGCTTAGGGAATTTGCAAAAACCAAACCAAAGCTACAAGAAATACTAAAGGAAATTGTTTGGTCAGAAAACCAATAATATCAGATACCAGCACAACACAAGGTCACAAAACAGAACATCCTGATATCAACTCAAATAGGGAAATCACAAAAACCAATTAAGATTAATTAAAAAAAAATGCTCATAACAGGGAATCATTGAAGTCAATATGTAAAAGATCACAATAATCAAAAAGAGGGACTAAATACAGGTGGCTTAGAACTGCCATATGGAGAGTGATACAAGGCAATATAGGACAATACAAGTTAGGTTTTTACTTAGAAAAATAGGGGTAAATATTAAGGTAACCACAAAGAGGTATAACAACTCCATAACTCAAAATAAAAGCCAAGAAAAATGTAACGACTCAACAAACATAAAGTCAAAGACTATGAAAATGAGGATCTCACAATTTACAAAGAAAAACGTCTCAGCACAAAAAAGTAAGTGGAAAAATGAAATTGTCAACAACACACATAAAAAGGCATCAAAATGAAAACACTAAACACTTATTTATCTATAATTCCACTGAATGTAAATGGACTAAATACACCAATAAAGAGACAGACAGTCTCGGACTGGATAAAGAAATATGATCCATCTATATGCTGCCTACAAGAGACACACCTTAGACTTAGAGACACAAACTAAAACTCAAAGGATGGAAAAAAATATATCAAGCAAACAATAAGCAAAAAAGAAGAGGAGTAGCAATATTAATTTCTGACAAAATAGACTTTAAACTTAAATCCACCACAAAGGATAAAGAAGGACACTACATAATGATAAAAGGGACAACTGATCAGGAACGTATAACCATATTAAATATTTATGCACCCAATGACAGGGCTGCAAGATACATAAATCAAATTTTAACAGAACTGAAAAGTGAGATAGACACCTCCACAATTATAGTAGGAGACTTCAACACACCACTTTTGGAGAAGGACAGGACATCCAGTAAGAAGCTCAATAGAGACACGGAAGACCTACTTACAACAATCAACCAACTTGACCTCATTGACTTATACAGAACTCTCCACTCAACTGCTGCAAAATATACTTTTTTTTCTAGTGCACATGGAACATTCTCTAGAATAGACCACATATTAGGTCATAAAACAAACCTTTGCAGAATCCAAAACATCGAAATATTACAAAGCATCTTCTGAGACCACAAGGCAATAAAACTAGAAATCAATAACAGAAAAACTAGGGAAAAGAAATCAAATACTTGGAAACTCAACAATACCCTCCTGAAAAAAGACTGGGTTATAGAAGACATCTAGGAGAGAATAAGGAAATTCATAGAATGCAACGAGAATAAAAATACTTCCTATCAAAACGTCTGGAACACAGCAAAAGCAGTGCTCAGAGGCCAATTTATATCGATAAATGCACACATACAAAAAGAAGAAAGAGCCAAAATCAGAGAACTGTCCCTACAACTTGAACAAATAGAAAGTGAGCAACAAAAGAATCCATCAGGCACCAGAAGAAAACAAATAATAAAAATTAGAGCTGAACTAAATGAATTAGAGAACAGAAAAACAATTGAAAGAATTAACAAAGCCAAAAGCTGGTTCTTTGAAAAAATTAACAAAATTGATAAACCATTGGCTAGACTGACTAAAGAAATACAGGAAAGGAAACAAATAACCTGAATAAGAAACGAGAAGGGCCACATCACAACAGACCCAACTGAAATTAAAAGAATCATATCAGATTATTATGAAAAATTGTACTCTAACAAACTTGCAAACCTAGAAGAAATGGATGAATTCCTGGAAAAACACTACCTACCTACACTAACACATTCAGAAGTAGAACAACTAAATAGACCCATAACAAAAAAAGAGATTGAAACGGTAATCAAAAACTCCCAACCAAAAAAAGCCCTGGCCCGGACGGCTTC
Organism: Loxodonta africana; assembly: GCF_030014295.1. Taxonomy (NCBI): domain Eukaryota; kingdom Metazoa; phylum Chordata; class Mammalia; order Proboscidea; family Elephantidae; genus Loxodonta; species Loxodonta africana. The sequence goes on from NC_087344.1 coordinate 21,722,176, forward strand.
ACTGCAGAGTTCTACCAAACTTTCAGAGAAGAGTTAACACCACTACTACTAAAGGTACTTCAAAGCATAGAAAATGACGGAATACTACCCAACTCATTCTATGAAGCCACCATCTCCCTGATACCAAAACCAGGTAAAGACATTACAAAAAAAGAAAATTACAGACCTATATCCCTCATGAACATAGATGCAAAAATCCTCAACAAAATTCTAGCCAATAGAATTCAACAACATATCAAAAAAATAATTCACCACGAACAAGTGGGATTTATACCAGGTATGCAAGGCTGGTTTAATATTAGAAAAACCATTAATGTAATCCACCATATAAATAAAACAAAAGACTAAAACCACATGATCTTATCAATTGATGCAGAAAAGGCATTTGACAAAGTCCAACACCCATTCATGATAAAAACTCTTACCAAAATAGGAATTGAAGGAAAATTCCTCAACATAATAAAGGGCATCTATGCAAAGCCAACAGCCAACATCACTCTAAATGGAGAGAGCCTGAAAGCATTTCCCTTGAGAACGGGAACCAGACAAGGATGCCCTTTATCACCGCTCTTATTCAACATTGTGCTAGAAGTCCTAGCCAGAGCAATTAGGCTAGACAAAGAAATAAAAGGCATCCGGATTGGCAAAGAGGAAGTAAAATTATCTCTATTTGCAGATGACATGATCTTATACACAGAGAACCCCAACGAATCCTCCAGAAAACTAGTGAAACTAATAGAAGAGTTTGGTAGAGTCTCAGGTTATAAGATAAACATACAAAAATCACTTGGATTCCTCTACATCAACAAAAAGAACACTGAAGAGGAAATCAGCAAATCAATACCATTTATAGTAGCCCCCAAGAAGATAAAATACTTAGGAATAAATCTTACCAAGGATGTAAAAGACCTATACAAAGAAAACTACAAAGCTCTACTACAAGAAATTCAAAAGGACTTATTAAGTGGAAAAACATACCTTGCTCATGGATAGGAAGACTTAACATAGTAAAAATGTCTATTCTACCAAAAGCCATCTATACATACAATGCACTTCCGATCCAAATTCCAATGTCATTTTTTAAGGTGATAGAGAAACAAATCACCAACTTCATATGGAAGGGAAAGAAGCCTCGGATAAGCAAAGCATTATTGAAAAAGAAGAAGAAAGTGGGAGGCCTCACTACCTGATTTCAGAACCTATTATACAGCCACAGTAGTCAAAACAGCCTGGTACTGGTACAACAACAGGCACATAGACCAGTGGAACAGAATTGAGAACCCAGATATAAATCCATCCTCATGAGCAGCTGATATTTGACAAAGGCCCAGTGTCAGTTAATTGGAGAAAAGATAGTCTTTTTAACAAATGGTGCTGGCATAACTGGATATCCATTTGCAAAAAAATGAAACAGGACCCATACCTCACACCATGCACAAAAACTAACTCCAAGTGGATCAAAGACCTAAACATAAAGACTAAAACAATAAAGATCATGGAAGAAAAAATAGGACAACCTTAGGAGCCCTAATACAAGGTATAAACAGAATACAAAACATTACTAAAAATGACAAAGAGAAACCAGATAACTGGGAGCTCCTAAAAATCAAACACCTATGCTCATCTAAAGACTTCACCAAAAGAGTAAAAAGACCACCTACAGACTGGGAAAGAATTTTTAGCTATGACATCTCCGACCAGCGCCTGATCTCTAAAATCTATATGATTCTGTCAAAACTCAACCACAAAAAGACAAACAACCCAATCAAGAAGTGGGCAAAGGATATGAACACGCACTTCACTAAAGAAGATATTCAGGCAGCTAACAGATACATGAGAAAATGCTCTCGATCATTAGCCATTAGAGAAATGCAAATTAAAACTACGATGAGATTTCATCTCACACCAGCAAGGCTGGCATTAATCCAAAAATCACAAAATAATAAATGTTGGAGAGGCTGCGGAGAGATTGAAACTCTTATACACTGCTGGTGGGAATGTAAAATGGTACAACCACTTTGGAAATCTATCTGGCGTTTTCTTAAACAGTTAGAAATAGAACTACCATACAACCCAGAAATCCCACTCCTTGGAATATACCCTAGAGAAATAAGAGCCTTCACACAAACAGATATATGCACACCCATGTTTATTGCAGCTCTGTTTACAATAGCAAAAAGCTGGAAGCAACCAAGGTGCCCATCAACGGATGAATGGTTAAATAAATTGTGGTATATTCACACAATAGAAAACTACGCATCGATAAAGAACAGTGAGGAATCTGTGAAACATTTCATAACATGGAGGAACCTGGAAGGCATTATGCTGAGCGAAATTAGTCAGAGGCAAAAGGACAAATATTGTATAAGACCACTATTATAAGATCTTGAGAAATAGTTTAAACTGAGAAGAACACATACTTTTTTGGTTACGAGGAGGGGGAGGGAGGGAGGGTGGGAGAGGGTTTTTTACTGATTAGTTAGTAGATAAGAACTACTTTAGGTGAAGGGAAGGACAATACTCAATACACAGAAGGTCAGCTCAAATGGACTGGACCAAAAGCAAAGAAGGTTCCGGGATAAACTGAATGCTTCAAAGGTCAGCGAAGCAAGGGCGGGGGTTTGGGGACTATGGCTTAAGGGGACTTCTAAGTCAATTGGCAAAATAATACTATTATGAAAACATTCTGCATCCTACTTTGAAATGTGGTGTCTGGGGTCTTAAATGCTAACAAGCGGCCATCTAAGATGCATCAATTGGTCTCAACCCACCTGGATCAAAGGAGAATGAAGAACACCAAGGTCACACAACAACTATGAGCCCAAGAGACGGAAAGGGCCACATGAACCAGAGACTTACATCATTCTGAGACCAGAAGAACAAGATGGTGTCCGGCCGCAACTGATGACTGCCCTGACAGGGAGCACAGCAGAGGACCCCTGAGGGAGCAGGAGATCAGTGGGATGCAGACCCCAAATTCTCATAAAAAGACCAGACTTAATGGTCTGACTGAGACTAGAGGAATCCCGGTGGTCATGGTCCCCAAACCTTCTGTTGGCCCAGGACAGGAACCATTCCCGAAGACAACTCATCAGACATGGAAGGGACTGGACAATGGGTTGGAGAGAGATGTTGATGAAGAGTGAGCTACTTGTATCAGGTGGACACTTGAGACTGTGTTGGCATCTCCTGTCTGGAGGGGAGATGGGAGGGTAGAGAGTGTTAGAAACTGGCAAAATTGTCATGAAAGGAGAGACCGGAAGGGCTGACTCATTAGGGGGAGAGTAAGTGGGAATATGGAGTAAGGTGTATATAAGCTTATACGTCACAGACTGACTTGATTTGTAAACGTTCACTTAAAGCTCAATAAAAATTATTAAAAAAAAATAATAAACTTCTGTATAGGCACTGAAATTCCACATTTCTTCTGTGAACTGGCTCAGATTATCAACGTGGCCTGCTCTGATACCCTCATCAATAACATCTTCTTGTATGTGGCGACTGCCCTTCTGGGTGTGTTTCCTTTCATGGGGATCCTCTTCTCTTACTCTCAGATTGTCTCCTTCTTAATGAGGATGTCCTCTGCTGGGGGCAAATATAAGGGATTTTCCACCTGTGGGTCTTACCTCTCTGTTGTCTCCTTGTTCTTTGGGTCAAGTCTTGGGGTATACCTTAGTTCTTCTGTGACCCATTCTTCCCAGAAAAGCTCAGTTGCCACGGTGATGTACACTGTGGTCACTCCCATGTTGAACCCCTTCATCTACAGTCTAAGGAATAAGGATATGAAGGGGGCCCTCGGAAGGCTTCTCAGTAAAGCAGTCTCTTGTCAGTGATAGGACACAGGCCTTTGGGATAATCAGACTTTGTTAGCTCCAAAATAAATGTCATTAATTAAATATTCTGATTGTTTTTTTTCTCCCCTCAAAGACATGCTTCATTTCTATCATTCCCAAAACACCCATGACTTTGATCTCTACTTGTTTTTGCTCAACTCCTATTTTGGTAATTCCTTTTGATTTCTCTTCCCTATGTGTTGTCTAAAAGTTTTTGTCTTTGGTCAGCTTTCTTATAGCCATTCCTGGAATTCACAACCTTACATTTGAAGCATTGATTATGTCAAGGGCTGACGTGGTTTCTCGAAAAATTAACCTCTCAACATTGATGCTCTTCCCCTTAATTTGGTTATGTATATGTTTTTCTCTCAGTGAAACAGATTTAAAATTATACAATAGTCATAACCAAGTGCTTGCCACATCACTGAAATTTGCTCTGGCCTTCTCCTATGGTAGACACACCAGCTACATGCTGAACGCCTTCACCTACAACATTTTTGAGTTATATTCTCACAATTACCACAGTTTTCAGAGGAAAAGATTAAGATTGGAATGTATTCAAACCCAATAAACTGATGTTGAGCCCTCTTTCTAACTTTGCTATCCTTTTTTTCATAAGCACAGTGATGTGATTTTCAGCTTCAAGGGTGACAATCGAGATTCGAAAGCCGGTTTGTTCAGATAATTCATAGTAATATTCTACCTACGATAACTCTTATATGTTGCTTTATTCTTTTGGTCCTTTCCTTCCTTCATTTCTGTCCTTATTTCCTTTTATTCTTCCTTCCTTCTTGACTTTATTTTCTGTCATTGTGGTTTTAAATCCCCAGGATCCTAAAACATGTAATAATGAGTACAATAGAATAAGAGTTGTTATTTATGTGGTATAATTTTTTTTTTCTGGGACTGTCTAGAGGTGTCATCAAGAATGATAGTTACAGAAAAGAAAAAAAAAACAAGATAGTTACACACCTGTGAAATAGTCTTTTTAATAAATGGTGCTGAGATAACTGAATTTCCACATACGAAAATAGAAAGCTGAATCTAAACCTCACTCCATGTATAAAAATTAACTCAAAATGGACAAAGGACCCAAATGTAAGAACTAAAACCATGGAACTTGTAGAAGAAAACATAGGGGTAAGCCTTTGGAATATAATATTTAACAATGAATTCTGAGATATGACACCAAAAGCATGAGCAAAAATGATAAGGCAGGTAAATGGAACTTAATCAAAGTTAAAAGTTTTGTGTATCAAGGGATATTATGAAGAAAGTGAAAAGACACCAATAAGCACATGAAAAGATGCTCACCCTCATTTTAAAAAAAACAAACAAACAAAACATTGCCATCAAGTTGTTTCCGACTCATAGCAACCCTACAAGACAAGGTGGAACTGCCCCAGAGTTTCCAGGGATGGTGGACTCAAACTACTGATTTTCCAGTTTGCAGCCTGGGCTCTTGACTACTGCACCGCCAGGGCTCCATAAGTGTTCCAGGGAGCAGCTGGTGGATTCGAATTGCTGACCTTTTTGTTAGCAGCTGTAGCTCTTAACCGCTACGCCACCTGGGTTCCCAACCTCATTAGTCAGTAGGAAATGCAAATCAAAACCACAATATGATACCACTTCACCTCACCCACTATGATGTCTATTATCAGAAAAACAGAAACTAATAACAGCTGGTGAGGATGTAGAGAAATCAGTACTCTTGTTCATTGCTGGTGGGAATGTAAATGGTGCAGCCACTGAGGACAGCAGTTTTGTTCTTCCTCAAAAAGATAAACATAGAATGAATATATGACCAGAAATTCCACACCAGGGTATTTACCCAAAGAACTGAAACCAGGGACTCAAACAGGTACTTGTACACCAATGTCCACTGCAGCATCATTCACAATAACCAAAAGGTGGAAACAGCCAAACGTCCATCAACTGATGAACAGAAAAACAAATGGGGTAAATACATATAGTGAAATGTTATTCCACCATAAAAAGGAATTAAGTTCTAATACATGCTATGACATGAATGAATCTTGAAAACACTATGTTCAGTGAAATAAGCCAGACACAAAATGACGTATATTATATGATGCCATTTATATGAAATATCTAGAATAGACAAGTGCATAGAGACAGAAAGTAGACTAGAGGTTACCAGGAGGTTGAGGGGAGTAGGAAATGGGGAGTTATTGCTTAATGGGTACAGAGTTTCTGTTTGGGGTGATGAAAATTTTTGGAAACAAACAGTGGTGATGTTTGTGATTAATGTCACTGGATTGTACACTTGGAAAGGGTTAAAATGGCAAATTTTATGTCTGTATTTACCACCACAGTAATTTTTTTTTATGTCTGTATTTACCACCACAGTAATAAGTCACTAGCAAATATCTATTCAGATTTTCACACGTGAGACATACCCCCTTCCGGGTCATTCACTGAGGCCCCCAAATTCTGTCTGTTCAGCTCTGCCTTTCTTTTCTCCCTGTATGAAAACAATCAAATCCTTATGAGATTCTATATGAGGAAGGAAGAGGTCTCCAAATAGACTAGAATTATTTTATCTCTTGCAGGCATGTTCTTTAAGCCTCTGACTGTGCTTTTAGAAGCATGGTAGGTTCAGGGATGCCAGCATTCTGTCAGTGGCCAGCACTAGAGTGTACAAGTTCTTTCTTAAGCAGAATCAGGAAATGCCTCCACCAACTTCCATGTGATTTAATAGTCTTTTTACTTGAAATTTGATAACAGCATCTTTGTTCTTTTCCTACCCACTTGGATGGTAGACATTTGAAAAACTGTCTCCTTGATATATAATTGGCTGACCTACTGATATTTTTTTTATTGTACTTTGGCATGTCACTCTTTCATTTAAATAAGGTTTTCAGGACTGATGACAACATTCAGGATACTAAGACAGGGGAAACAGGAGATGAGAACCCTGTTTTTTTTCTAAAAGAGACACCGTAGATAGATACCCAAGATTAGGTAAATAATTAAACCCACAAGAGCCATGGTGTGTGTGTCTGTGTGTGTCTTGCTTCAATCTTGGAAATTTTTGTGTCCCAGGATAGTTCACCCAGAAATTTTCAAACATGGTAGTATCTTTAATTTTTGGATCTAACTCTCAGTTTATTGCATTACTAATGTTATGTTAACTGAGTTGATGTACTTGTAATGTCACTTTTCTATCATGATTAGTCTTTTCAAGTGTGTGCCTGTTACACCAGTTGTGTCATTTGGGAAGGAGATGCTATGATGGAGTTAAGAGTGTAAGAGGATTATCGGTTTTATGGGGGGTGGTGCCTGTGTAAAATAAAAAGGAAAAGAAGCCGGATTGACCAGGGAAAGCCTTATGACACCTCTGAAAGGGAAGAGAGGAGAAGGCAGGATTAGGCACAGACCCTCAGATAGTGAGCCCTCTGGAGCAAGCACTTCCCTTTGGAGAAGTCTGCATTTGGTAGAAATCGCCAGGCCCTATTACCCTGGGAACAGCATAATCTTGAGAGCTGAGTCAAAACCTCAAAGTACGAACTAAGGCTGCCACCTAAGCAGACCTTTTGCAACTGAATCAAAACCAAACCAAACCCCTTGCCTTTGAGTCGATTCTGACTCAGAGCGACCCCTTAGAATTCTTTCTTAAAGAAAGAGCCAGATGTCACACCTTCTTGGCTGCCACATTTTAGTGTCTAATCTCGAAGAATGATCAATGTTAGAACAACTTCTATCGACTTAGTATTAGTTTCTTAAAATTATGACTAACACCAAACACCAGCTTTAAAGAAAACTTTAGAATTTGTTTACTATCTTCCTTTATTTTTGGTTCATTCTACATATTATTGAGTCAGTTTTAGCACTCTACTTATTTCCATGAGATATTCAAATTTTCAATAGCTTACTACTTAATTTTCTTTTGATACTTAAAAAAAAAATTCCCCTTCCTCTGCTATTATTGTTAGTTTATATATTTAGGTATTCTTTTTTTTTTTTTTTTCTTGATAGCACTTGCCTGAGGTTTGAGTATTTTCCCCAGGAATTAGCCCTCAACAGTTTGTATATTTTTACAAGCAGCTTTATTCTTTTCTTCACTCTTCTTAAGTTTACTTTGTAGTTCTTTATATCTCTTTTATAAAGGTTTAACTTATAAAACATTTTTTTGTTTATTTACTTCTAATGATAATGGATTATATATTTTCTAATTTCTTGTACCTAAAATAGATATTTGATTTTAGAATATAGGGAAAATGAAAATTAATTATGATAAATCCCGTTACCTCTAAACATGCAACAATTAGCATTTGGGTATTTTCCTTCTATGTCTATGTTTAATTTCAAAAAAGGTTTTGTATTCTTATTTTATTATTCCAAATGAGAAAAAGATTGTGCTACGGGCACTTATACCAGTAGAACATGATCCAGTACTTCTAGCTCTCCTGATGTAGTTTCATATTTTTTAAGTAACTACTTTTATTATAGATGACATAAAATTTTTTCTCCTGGGTATTTTAAGTTTGGGATAATTTTAATTTTGGAGTATTTTTATTAAATGTATCAGAAAGTATTTTATAAATATGCCTACCCTCACCTCCTACAAACAACCAATATTAACATTTAAGTATTTTTACTTCCAATCATTATTCTGACTTGACTATTTACGAAAATTACATTCATAGTGTGTGTAAGTATAGGGTGTACATACTATATATTCTTTTGTTTATAAGCATTAACACTTTAGAAGTAAAGCTAAAGTCCCCTTTGACTCACAGCTCTACTCACCGTCGCCTCACTATCTTTAAACTATTGTCATCATGATTTCACTGTGCTTCCTTCCAATCCACTCTTTATTTATTCACATATGTTTATATGCCTCACAAAAAATGCAGTGTATTTTTTTGTTAGTTTGTTTTGTTTTTTGTCTTTTGGAGTGGGGGTAAAAATACCTTAGTGTTTGAATGGTATTTTATTTCATTTATTGCTTGGTATCTCATCATTTTTACTCCACATGACATTTGAGTTTTTGCACTGTCAATCTAGTTTATTCTGTTTAACTCTAGCATATAGGTCTTTATCCATTTCCTTAGTGAGTGACCTTTAGGTCGTGTCTTGCTTTTAGCTGGTTCAGTGTTGTATCTATCACCCTCTCTCATATCTTATTCTGCACATGGGTAGGAGTTTCTGTAGACCTGTGGTTCTCAGAGTCACCTGGAGGGCTTGTTAAAGGACAGACACCTGGGTCCCACTCCCAGAGTTCCCTATTCTACAGGCCTGGTTGGGGCCCAATGATTTGCATTTCTAACAAGTTCCTAGGTGATGCTCCTGCTGCTGTCCTGGGGGCCACACTTTGAGAACCAGAGCTTTAGGGTAAATATTTACAATTGGTGTTACTAGTTCTTAAGCTCTACATTTTCCATTTAATTAGATAATGTTTTTATCTCCCTACATTGTAAGAAACACTTTAGTCAAACTTGTGAACTTTTTTTCCAATTGCATGGTGTCTTAGGCTGAGTTCTTGAGAGGAGCAAAACCACTGAAGAGGATATGTGAATACATAAAGAGGTTTGTTTCAAGGAAATGGCCCATGCAACTGTGGTGGCTGGCAAGTCCTAAATCCGTGGGTCAGGCACCAGGCTGCTGGAGGCTTTTCCTGACTCATGCAGGGCTAAAGAACCCAAAATCTGCAGGTCAGGCTTGAGGATCCCAAAGTGGCAAAGTGGTATTCTTAACTTCCAGTTCAATAGAAACAGTATTGTGTCCCCTGGTGGAAGCATTCCTCCCTTTGGAATTAAGCATAGGGTCACGGAGATAGGAATAAAAATTTTCATGAGTGGATCACTAGGGTAATAGTGAATGATGTAACTCTCATTTCCATCCCTTGATTCCTGGACCCACGAATCCTGGCTATGGGAGAAAGAGTATCATATATTGCTACCAGGTTGCTAGCTGATCACCTGAAGGAATAGTGCCATATCAGGGACTCAGTGTCAGTCTCTGCTGCTGGCAATTGGGCACTCAGCAGTGGCTGTAGCCAAGTCAGCCTTGGTGAGTGGAAGTTCGTGTTGCCGAGCCCATGCATAACCTCCATTCCTGCCACCATGGCTGTTTTGTTCATGAGTCCATTAGGCAATGATGGGAGTGGCTGAGGAAAGCTTTAGGTGGACTGGTATCCACAGAAAGTGTCATCTTACCCACTTAATCACTAAAATCCTCCTCTGCCGAGGTCATCCTTTGGTGAGCATTCACATGAGACACAAATATCTTCAATTCTTTGGCTCATTCAGAGAGGTTTATCTACAAGCTTCTTCCCCAAACTCATTGTGGTCAAGTCGATTCCAACTCGTAGCAACCTTATAGGACATAGGACAGAGTAGAACTCCCTCATAGGGTTTCCAAGGAGCATCTGATGGATTTGAACTACTGACCTTTTGGTTAGTAGCAGTAGCTCTTAACTACTAGGGTTTCTAATATGAATATATATAAAGAGATTTATTTCAAAGAAATGGTTCATGAAATTGTTAAGGCTGGTAAATCCCAAATCTGTGGGTCAAGAAATAGGCTGCTGGATGCTTCTGCTGACTCACGTGGTTGCAGGGGCTGAAGAATCCAAAATCTTCAGGTCAGGCAGCAGGCCACTGGCTCACATCCCAAGAGCGCAGAAGGCATAAGATAATGCAGGGTCAAGAGACAGTGAGCTTTGCCAGAACAACCATATATATTGATGTAGGCCACACCCCCAAGGATATTCCCCTTTCAACTGATTGGCTGCTCACATCAGATAACAAAATGAAAGATGATTACACAATATCTGCCAAACCACTGAGAATCATGGCCTAGCCAAATTGACACATAACCTTAACCATTCCAGATGGCCATTATATACTACCTCATTTTTGTTTTAGTGTACAATTTCCTGATAATTAAGGAGGTTAAGAATTCTCTCGTTTTATTGATCATTTCTGTTTCCACTTATGAATTGCCTATTCATATCTCTTTCTCAGTTTCCTATTGGGTTTTTCACAATTCCTTATCAATTTTTAGGAGTAATCAGGATTTGGTTGGTTTTTTTGTTTGGTTTTTTAAAAGTTCTGGAGACTAATCCTTTGTCTACTACTTAAATTTCAAACATGTGGCTTTTTCTTTTAAATTTATTTTGGTGTATTTTATCACACATTTTTATGCATTCATTGTTACAAATCTTTCCCTTAATGAATTTTATTTTGCATCATATTCTTAAAATCTTTTTCTATGTTTTGTAACAAACATATTTTCAACAGTTACTTCTAATAATCTAGCTACATATTTTTGTATTTTTAAATTTATTCCATCTATAATTTATTTTTATCCAATGGGTGATAGAGATCTATTCTTTCCATATGAAAAACTAATATATTCTTATATTGTTTATTTACTGGCCCCTCTTTTTCTTTGGAGTTCTGTAGTTAATTTGCATTTTCAAATTCCCATATAAGAGTCTGCTATCTATCCTGTTTCATTTACGTATTTTTCTAAATCTCCACCAAAACAAATTCGCTTCTATTTCTATAGCTTATAATACATGGAACACAGTTAATACAGTTGTTAAAAAAGCATTGTTCTAGGATGGGTTTCAGAATGTGATAAAATAATCTGACAAATGGACGAAACAACCCCACTGAAGGAAGCAGGGGAATAAAGTACTGACCTAAAGAACTTTGGAAATGAGTAAAGTCTGTATGGCTAGGGAAAAAGAACTGTGCATGGCACTGTATTCTAACTGATATTGTTTCCCACAATTCTGAAATCATAGTACATGTATACTGATATTGAACAATTAAATAAATGGATGGTGGATATTGGAAGCTAGATTTCTTACTGTTGGAGTGGGAGATTACAGATAAGCAAAGGGAGGGATTTAGAATGATACACTTGTTGGTGGAGTAGGGTTGGAGGCATCACTGTGAGCTCATGTTAAGCTTACTATAGATGTGGATAATTACATATGGAATATTCATAAACCCCAAGCAAACCCTTTGCCCTCAAGTCAATTCCAACTCCTAGCAACCCCATAGGTCAGAGAAGAACTGCCCCATAGGGTTTCCAAGGCTGTAATCTTTACAGAGGAGCCCTGGTGGTGCAGTGGTTAAGAGTTTACAGCTGCTAATCAAAAGGTCAGCAGTTCAAATCCACCAGGTGCTTCTTGGAAACCCTATAGGGCACTTCTACTCTGTCCAACAGAGTTGCTATGAGTCAAAATTGACTCAACAGTGATGGATTTATCTTTACAGAAGCAGACTGCCACATCTTTCTCATATGGAGTGGCTAGTGGGTTTCAACTGTCAACCTTTCAGTGAGTGGCTGAGCACTTAACCACTGTACCACCAGGGATCCTTAGAAATATTCATAAACACGTGTATGTACACGGGTTAGTATACATACATATGTCTCCTTGCTGTTTCAGCTGATAGGACCTAGAAGCAATAGCACCTTAGTAGCAATGACCACATCTGGTGCCCAGATCTTGGTTTTTAATACTGTTTTCCAATAAGAAGAACCAGAGTTCATTGAAGAAATGGCACATTGCTGAAAGTGAAGAGGACTTGAAGCACTTACTGATGAAGATCAAAGACCACAGCCTTCAGTATAGATTACACCTCAACGTAAAGAAAATGAAAATCCTTACCACTGGGGCAATAAAAAACATCATGATAAATGGAGAAAAGATTAAAGTTGTCAAGGATTTCATTTTACCTGGATCCACAAGCAATGCCCATGGAAGCAGCAGTCAAGAAATCAAAAGCACTGCATTGGGCAGATCTGCAGCAAAGGACCTCTTTAAAGTATTAAAAACAAAGATATCATTTGAGGAGTAAGGTATAGCTGATCCAAGCCATGGTATTTTCAATTGCTTCATATGTGTGTGACAGCTGGACAATGTGTAAGGAAGTCAGAAGAAGAATTGATGCTTTTGAGTTATGGTGCTGGCAAAAAATAGTGAGTATACATACCATGGACTTCCAGAAATATGAACAAATCTGTCTTGGTAGAAGTAGAGCCAGAATGCTCCTTAGAAGCTAGGCTGGAGAGACTTTGTCTCAAGTAATTTGTATAGGTTATCAGGAGGTAACCACTGCTGAGAAGGACATCATGCTTTGTAAAGTAGAGAGTCGGGCAAAAAGAGGAAGATCCTCAACAAAATGGATTATGACAGTGGCTGCAACAATGAACTCAAACATAGCGACAACTGTGAGGATGGCTCAAGACTGGGCAGTGTTTCCTTTTGTTGTACACAGGGTTGCTATGTGTCAGAATGCACTTGGTGGAACGTAACAACAACAACAATAATGATAAAGAGCTTGGCATTCATTATTCTCATTTTTGTGAGTAAGATTTATTGACAGTAAGTTAGTTGTTATTACACCCATACCTCACTTATTGAAATGGTTAGGATCCAAAGGATCAGGTCATTATGTAAAAACAGGCAGTATGTGAATATGGGGGATTTTTTTTTTTTTCTGTTTTTTGACCATCTGCTTGTCCAATTTTTTTTTTTAATTTAGAAATATGATCATGGAAATAATAACAACTAAGGTTTACTGAGGTACTCATCACTTGATGAGTCCAGTTATGGATTATTCCACTGATGGGAAGGAGGCTTGGATGAGAGAAAGCTGAATAAAGCCAGCTGTATGACTGGAGGGTCCATGGCTTAATCACTTCAGCTACCTCCTGTGCTGGGTCAGAGCATCCCTTGTGTTACTGCCTCCAGGGCTCCACTCCCACCCCTGCAACTCATCCTTCACAGTTCCAGAGTCTGTTCTGTCGTCTGGGCCTGGGGAGTCACCAAGGCTCAGAGCTTCCTGCTAGGTCATGGGGAGCCTGGCCACACACCCTACCCTGCCAAGGCAGAGGCTTTAGGCCCAGTTCAGGTCACTTTGGGGTGTCATTGAACTCACACGAATTTCTTCCAAACACCCTCTCTGATGCCTCTTTCCTCCCTTTCCATTCCATAACAATTTCGAGCTGCAGGATCTCAGACAGCATAGGAGTTAGGAACCCATAACAGGCACCTGCTGGCTTGGTGCTGCCTGGGCGTCCTACAGAGGCAGTGACCATGGAGGAGGATGGCACACAGCTGGATGCAGCACCCCTGCCAGCAGGAAGGAGTGGAGGGCATGAGGCAGTGTGACCCAGCTTCTCGGAGGCCACCCAGAGACCATCCTCAAGAGAGGGGACATTCTGCTGCCATGCCTACCACCTCGTTAATGTGCAAAATAGAAGATTTTTCACTATTGTTGTAAATCAAAATGTTAGATAACATGATAGTCAATAAGTGAGGAATAAAAACATAAAAACCCAAACCCATTGCAGACGAGTCGATTCTGGCTCATAGAGACTGATAGGACAGAGTAGAGCTGCTACATATGGTTTCCAAGGAGTGCCTGGTGGATTCGAACTGCCACTATGCCACCAGGGTTTCTAAGTGAGGAGTAGGTGTGTATTAATATCTAATAGGGCAAGACTTTGGTTTAGGGTGTTTCAGGACTCTAGCAGGCTGTATATAGTTGCTATACTAATTATTTTGATTGGCAGAGAACATGTGGCTCAGGCTCTAATGGGATATATTTTAGAGGGAATCCTGAACCATGAATTTATACCTATGGGGAGCAGAGCTCCCAAAGTGAAGAAAAACACATGAGTGCCTCTAAATTTCTCACTTGGGAATAGAATTGCTGACTGTTTCCGTTTTGCTATGGTTCTTTCTCTTCCAAGGAGCTAAGCTGCTCAGAAATAGAGTAACATTGGGACAATTTATTTAATTAAGAGCTTTGAGAATTCAACCCTAGCTGTCCCTGATAGGGTAAATGATCCTTGTCTGTCCCTTTACTCCAGCTCACCAACCCAGAACAAGAGGAGCAATATCACTGTCCTACTAACTTTCAGTCTTATCTGTGACTAATGCTATCTCTCTGCCATTTCTGAGCATCTCTCATCACCCGTCATTCCATGCATCAATGCAACCAGGTTCTTCTTGCGTGCTACAATCTGGATAATTCATTTGAGCCTAGTGAGTGCTTTTGGGAAAATGTGTGTGCGTGCGTGCATGTAAAAAGACTTTTGCTAGCAGTAACTCCAGGAACACCGACATGGGTCCAAAAAACCTGCTGCCCTTCGAGTCAATTTCAACTCATAGCGACCCTATAAGACAGAGTAGAACTGCCTCATAAGGTCCCCAAGGCTGTAACCTTATAGAAGCAGACTGCCACATCTTTCTCCCACAGAGCAGCTGCTGGGTTCAAACCAGTGATCATTAGTTAGCAGCTGAACTCTTAACCACTGTACCACCAGTGCTCCTCTGACATGGATAGTGGATAAGAAAGTCTAATTAGAAAGTGCTGAAGAATTCAGGTTTAAGACTGTGAATGGAACTCCAGACTCCAGAGTGAATGAAGTAAAGATGATGGTTACAGCAGACATATTTATCTTTTTTATAATTTTAATGGGAGTCCAAATACTGTTTTAATACTCGGTATGAAGTTGTCTGTTAGGTGTTCTTTCTTACTTAGGCAAATGGCCTCTTCTTCCTTATTTACCAGAGCTCTGGTGGTGCAGTGGTTAAGACATTGGCTAACCAAAAAGTCTGTAGTTCAAATCCACAACTACTCCTTGGAAACTCTGTGGGGCAGTTCTACTCTGTCCCATAAGGTTGCTATGAGTCGGAACTGACTCGACAGCAACAAGTTTCCTTATTTACCAAAAGTTTCCCACCAACCACACAGCTTTCATGATAACTCCATGTCCTTTGGAAGCACTTTTAAGTTTACAAATGATGTACAATTTTGGCAAATGGTTTTATTATTTTTTTCAGCATGTGTCTATTTATGTGAGGTATATATTTATTAGTTTCCAACAGATTTATTTATTAGTAAATATTCCTGGATTCCACAGCTTAATACTTCTTTGTCATGAACAATTCATTTTAATTTTCTTTTTTGTACTATCTTTGGCAGCTCTGTATCATTGTTATAATAATGTTATAAACTGTGTAGACATGTTTTACTCTCTCAGAGGAGTTTTAAAGACCATCCGATCTGACCAAGAGTAGTTTTTTGGAAATCATTTTGTAGCCTTATTAATGTTTTCTTGTTAATTGGTGTATCTCTTATTTGAATATATTTCGGAAACTCATGTTTTTTTTCTAGAAAATTATCTATTTTCTGGATGTTTTAACAATTCAGTGAAAAGTTTTATGTGATAATATATTTTAGATGTTTGGTTTCTTTCCTTCTTAATGTTGTATATGTGTGTTTCTCAATTTTTTTAATTTGTCACAATTTTGATTATATATTGCTGTTGTTTTTAAAAGAATAAGCTCTTGAATAAATTAATAAGAACTTTCTTATTCTTGAAATATTTTTAGTATTTACAGATTCTTTCATGAAATTAATTTCCTTAGTGCAGTGCAATGAATTACTTACTATGGCTTTTCTAGCCATAATCTTTGTAACTACCACACAATGATTGGGTGGGACCATGCAAATAAGGTGCTTATGGCCCACCAAGAGAATTGGACAGCTTGCTAAAAATGCAAATAAGGCTCATGGAACACTTTCCAGAAGGGACCATGAAAATAAGGTATATGGAACCCTAATGAGGGGATAGGTCAGTTTTGCCATCCTGGTAGGCTTAAAAAGAGATCCAATCCCAGAGCAGAGAGGAGACCTCAGTACTATCAAGAAAGAAGAGCCAGGAATAGCGTGCATCCTTTGGACCCAGGGTCCCTGAGAACCTCCTAGACCAGAGAGGCAGAGAGCTGTAACATCAAAGAAGATGAGTGAGAGACAGAGAGCTGTAACGTCGAAGAAGAGGAGAAGCAGCAGCAAGCATGGTAGAGAAATGGCAGCAGCAGAACCAGGAAACATGACC
This sequence comes from Loxodonta africana, assembly GCF_030014295.1. Classification (NCBI taxonomy): domain Eukaryota; kingdom Metazoa; phylum Chordata; class Mammalia; order Proboscidea; family Elephantidae; genus Loxodonta; species Loxodonta africana. The sequence continues at coordinate 21,738,906 of NC_087344.1, forward strand.
CTGGTCCACTGAGCTAGAGAGCTGAGTGCCTTCAGGGACGAGGCTTGCTGGTAGAGTGGGGTGCCTCTAGGCACTTATTAGCAGAATAAATGGAGAGTGGGAACACTTGCCTGAGCAGGGCAAAGGCCAGGCTCGGGGTTGAAAGGCCGACTTGCCAAGGGGCCAAGGGGCCAAGGGGCCAAGAGAGAAAGGCCTGCCTGTGGCACAGGTGAGAAGAGGCTGCCTTCATTGAAGAACTGTATCCTGAGTCATTCCTGATCCTGAATGGTAACCTGTTACTTCCCTAATAAACCCTATAATTGTGAGTATGCTCTGTGAGTTCTGTGTGGCCTTTGCAATGAATTATCGAACCCAGCAGAATAGAGAGTGCCGTGGATGGCCAGCTGGTGTCAGAATAGGTAAAAAGTTTGGAGAGAGGAAGTGTGTCTGATTTCTACCACCAAGGAATCAACCTTGGGCTGATGTTGATCTTGATTCTTTCTCCTCCCCCTTGTGAAGTTAGATGAGGCCTGCTGTCCCAGTTTTGCCCTTTTCACTTAGTGTTTTATTTTTTCCCTCAATATTTAAAACTCTTCTAACACTACAGCTGTTAGGTGATAAAAAAGTAATACATACTGATGTTGGAAAACTTGGAAAATAACGGAAGATATTAAAAGAAACCCCAAGGAAACCACAGTTACCAATGTGATGCATTTATTCATGGTCATCTGTCCATAGCCATGGGCACTTATGCACTTAAATACAAATTTGTATTTTCTGATTGGACCACAGCTCCAGATTCATGTAACTAGTACTGTCCCACCAGAGGAATGTGAGATTGATACGTTTGATAGCGTTTGTATTTTAAAATATTTGCACTTTCAGTGATAAAATGAGAACTTCCTTTTTGTTGCTATTTACTATTATTTTTGGTGAAATTGTACACTGTTTAATACCTGTTCAACTTCAGAAGTCCACTTATGCGAGGCAAACACAAAGCATCAGAATGCTGAGATCTAAAATTCCAATTTTACTGAGTGTATGACCTCAGGAAAGTCATCTCACCTCCCTGTTCCTCAGTTAAAGTGGGGGTTAAAATAATAACCTACTGCCTGGAGTTATGATGAGGATTAAAATAGTTAATATTGATAAAGTGCATAGGATTATGCTTGTTGTTATTATATATGTGAGAGCCATTGTTTTTGTTGGACAACAAGCAAGCCTTATGTTATGTAGAGAGCAGAAGTGCTGAAATGCCAAGGCCACTGTGGCAGCAGTTTGGCAGCAGGAAGGAGTCTTTCTGGAGCACACTTGTGAGGAGAGAGTCAAGGAAACCCTCAGAGGGCACAGGAAGCGCAGCCCCCATGCTTCTCATTTACTTCCATCCTTCTGCTCCCCACAGGAGGCAGTAGCAGAAGGAGCCCCACTGGGTGTGGTGTGTGGGGGGAGTGCTCTTTCTCATTGGAGCCCTGTTCTGCTCAGCTCTGTCAGCCACTTGCTACAACACCAGAGCTGAACTTAAGAAGCAGAACTTCCATGCATCCAACATACCTACAACCTTCTGAAATTCACATCGTGTACTGCAAGCAAATTGCCCAAGTATAGGTTGTTGTTAGGTGCTGTTGAGTTGGTTCTGACTCATAGCAACCCTATGCATAACATAACGAAACACTGCCTGGTCTCGCACCATCCTCATGATCATTGTTATGCTAGAGCCCATTTTTGCAGCCTCTGTGTTAATTGATCTCATTGAAGGTCTTCCTCTTTTTCGCTGACCCTCTACCAAGCATAATGTCCTTCTCCAGTCACTGATTCCTCTTGATAACATGTCCAAAGTATGTGAGATGAAGTTGTGCCATCCTTGCTTCTAAAGAGCATTCTGGCTGTATTTCTTTAAAGACAGATTTGTTTGTTCTTTTGGCACTCCATGGTATGTTCAATAGTCTTTGCCAACACCATAACTCAAAGGCACCTTTCATGTTCAGTCTCCCCCATTCACTGTCCAGCTTTCACATGCATATGAGGCGATTGAAAATTCAGTGGTTCGGGTCAGGTCCACCTTAGTCCTTAAAGTGACATCTTTGCTTTTTAACACTTTAAAGAGGTCTTTTGCAGCAGATTTGCCTAGTGCAATGCATCCTCTGATTTCTTGACTGCTGTTTCCATGGGTGTTGACTGTGGATCCAAGTAAAATGAAATCCTTGACAACTTCAATCTTTTCTCTGTTTATCATGATGTTGCTTATTGGTCCAATTATGAGAATTTTTGTTTTCCTTATGTTAAGGTGTAATCCATACTGAAGGCTGTGGTCTTTGATCTTCATCAGTAAGTACTTCAAGTCCTCTTCACTTTCAGGAAGGAAAGTTGTGTCATCTGCATATCGCAGGTCGTTAAAGAGTCTTCCTCCAATCCTGATGCCTAATTCTTCTTCTGTGAGAATGTGTGCTATTTATACTAGTTAACAACCTGTAGCAGGGACACAGGCTTATCATGGTTTTGGGAGCTTCAGGTCCTTTAGTTTCTGAATCATTGGGAAGTTCATAGGTTCTGAGGGTGGGGCCAGGACAGCTGGGAACAAGTGCTATTTACCAAAAGATACCAAAGTATTTTGATGCATTAAATATCGGTGCAGCTGTACTAGTACACACCAGGTAAATATAATTTAGCCTTGTCTCTACTCATGTTTTTAGTTGCCATTGAGTCTGCTCCAACTCATGATGACCTTATAAATAACAAAACAAAATGTTGCTTGATCCTGAGCCATTTTCATGATAGTTACTCTCTACCTGTATATGAAGGTAAATGCGTATCAAAAACATAAAGACCTAGAAAGAACTCACCAAAATGTTAAAACCATTTACCAAAGGGAAGTGAGAAGGGAGAAGGAAAGATGAGGTGAACATTTGATTTTTTACATTATAATTCCAGCATTGTCTGAAAATGTTTTTTACTGTAGCATATAGCACTTTTTTTTTTTTTAATCAATGAAAGCAAACTGATAAGAGGTAAAGGGAGAGCAAGTGAACACTTCACCAACTGAAATCACTTTGGATCTGTATCATTCACTATCTATGGTGCATAAAGAACATTTGAGTTGGCTGAAATACTTTTCATGAGTACAAGAGAGTCTGGGTGACTAGAAACATTCCAAGTTTATGATTATTTTCTAAAGGGGAGAAAAGATGGGTGTAACAATTATAAGTCTGTAAATCGTTTCACCATTGATAGGATTTTGAGTAGATGATTAAATATGTAGATCAATTATTACAAGAGAAATTACTGACTATTTAAATGCCTGTGCCACCCCACTAAGAGTAGGGTATTGTGAATCACCTCCATTTGATTTGTTCAAATCTTTTTTAGTAGGGAACACTGATTATCTCAATATCAATAGGTTTTTGACAAAAATCTCATTTTATTTGTGTGCATGAGGCAGAAAAACGTGGGGACATAGTTCAAAGATTCTGGACCAGTGTAAGTAGTCATGCCAGGAGATTGTCAGTTAAGAAGTTGATGTTGGTTGGGTTGGAAATATGCCATAGATGGCTTCATCAATAGAAATCCTGTGTGGAAATCAAAGGCAGTAACATGCCTTTTGTACTTTGCAATATCACATCTATTGAGTTTTACTACAGTTATTGTTTTTAGCCTCCATTGAGTTGGCCCCAGATTCATGGCAACCTCATGCACAGTGGAATGAAACGCTGACTGTCTTGAGCCATTCTCATAATCAGTTTAGTTGCACATAGATTGTTGTAATTCGTAGGGTTTTCATTGGCTGATTTTCAGAAGTAGATCACCAGGCTTTTGTTCCTAGTCTTTCTTTGTCTGGAAGCTTCTCTGAAACCTGTTCTGCCTTATAGCAACACACAAGCCTCCACTGACCCATGAATGGTGGCTGGTGTATGAAGTACATTGGTGAGAATTCTACTGAATCACCAGTGCCTCACCGTAGTTATTGTTGAGTGCCTCAAAATAAGAGTGGCATCAAGAAGAAATATTGTATCAAGGGATAACAAATGGGCTGCAAAAATTAAAACTCTCACTGGAGATGTACATAAATAATAATAATAACTGCTTTTTATTGAGGACCTGCTATATGCCAGGGTCTTTATATTCATTATGGAATTGTATCATTATAATCCTCTTAATTAATAGCCCAGAGAAATCATATAACTGCCCACAGTCACAACACTAAGTAATGATAGAGTAAGATACAAATTATGTCTATAAGACTCATAAAAAGTGTTCATATTGCAATATCAACCTTGCCCCTCTGAAGAAATATTTAAAAACAACCACTACTAAAGGTTACAATGTCAACAGGCAGATGTCTTTTCTGTAGACACACATCTTGGTCAGTGCTCTCTTGAGTACAAGTCACAGAAACCCAGTAAAAATAGCTACCATAGAAAAGGTAAGTTTACCAGGAAAGTAGAAATACATCTCATTAGAAGGAAAGGCAACCAGATGATCAGAAGTGTTGAAGGGCTGATTCCAAAACTAGAAAGCCTCAGGAATCAAGGCCATCTTCCCTGTCTCCTTTCACTTCTTTGTCCTGCACTCACACCAAGTGACCTTTGATCTCTGATTTTCCCTCTGCATCTGCATTACTGCCTTCTTCTCTGCCGACCATGTTTTTCAGCTTTTAGAATTTATTGAATCACCATTTATATAGAACTTACTGTGTGCCAGAAACTGTTCTTTAAACATTAACTCACTTAACCTCCTCAACAATCCTATGAGTAAGGGCTATTAATAATCCCATTTCATCAAGAAGGAATCGGAGGCACCAAGAGATCAACTTGCCCGGATCAATAAGGGGTAGGGCCAGGGTTCAAGTTTGAATATCCAGATTCCAGATTTTTTTTTTAATTGTGATAAATACACATGTACCAAAATATTTGTCATTTCAACATCCTTTATATGTACCATTCAGTGATATTAAGTTCATCATGCTGTTCAACCATCACCACTATTTGTTTTCAAATATTTCCATCACCCTTAATACGAAGCACCATGTCACCTAAGCAATATCAACCTTTCTTTCCCACCACTGGTTGTGATGTTGATGTTTTGTGCTGTGGAGTCGATTCTGGCTCATAGCAACCCTGTATGACAGAGTAGAACTCCCGCGTAAGGTTTCCAAGGTTGTAATCCTTACAGGAGCAGATCACTGATGAGTTCAAACTACTGACCTCTAGGTTAGCACTTAGGGCTTAATCATTGTGCCACCATGGCTCCCTCCCATCCCTGGTAATAACTAATAAACGTTGGTTTCTGTACGCTTTGGTGTTCTAGACATTTTATATAAGCAGGATCATATATGTCCTTTGGTGCCTAACTTATTTCACTTAGCATGATGTTTTCAAGGCTCATCCATGTTGCAGCATGTGTCAGGACTTCAGGACTTCATTTCTCTTTATGGCTGAGTAATAGTGCATTGTGTATATGTAGCATATTTTGTTTATCCATTCATATGTTGATAGACACTTTTTGGCTATTGTGACTAGTGCTGCAATGACCATTAGCATACAAGTATTCTAGTGTCCATCTTTTGACAGTTATATTTACTGTCACTCCTAGTTTAATGGTTCAGGACACACGCTCTGGAGTGTATTCTGCCTTCGTCACAAACCTAACAATGGTTGGTTTCAAACTGCAGGCCCCTGGTTGATAGGTCCCACAAAGTCCATCCCTTCAGATTATTAACCAGAATTTGAGGTTCATTTTCAAATTCCCAGGGAAGAAAATGTTTGACTAACTTTGGGCAGACACCACACTCTTCTGATCCACTTAGCTGTTTTCAGGGGGCAGGACTGGAGAGCAAAACGGGGGCTGAGAATACACATGGAATCTGATAAAATACGAAAGAAATGTGGGAAAAGCCAAAATTATTCAAGAGGCAAATTTCAGCCCAAAGGAAGGAAGAACTCCCAAGCTGTTGATGTGCCACAACAAAAATGAGCCAATGCTGAGCTGAACACTACAGTATTCCTCAGAGGTTGATGGTCTATGGAGATATCTTGAAGGCCATGACTAATTTGTGATAAAGACTGGAAGGAGGGAGTAGATTTCCCCAAAAAGTGATACCAGAAGAAGATAATGACATTTGTATTCCCTTTCAATGAATGCATATTGGATTGTTCATCAAAATGTGTGCTTTTCTGTTTCTTCTAGGCATGAGTGTGAGGAAAGTTTGTTTATATTAGGAACTCCTGTTTCTTTGTTTTAATTACCATTCTTCTCACCTGTTTCCTTATAGAAATATCAGCCAGATGGATCCAGGAAACCAAACTGGTGTCTTGGAATTCCTCCTCCTGGGCCTCTCAGAGGATCCAGGACTGCAGCCCCTCCTTTTTGGACTCTTCCTGACCATGTACCTGGTTACCCTACTCGGAAACCTGTTCATCATCCTGGCTTTCAGCTCTGATCCCCACCTCCATACCCCCATGTACCTCTTCCTCTGCAACCTGTCCTTTTCTGATATTTGTTTCAATTCCACAATAGTTCCGAAAATGCTGAGGAACATTCAGACACAGAACAAAATCATCACCTATGCTGGCTGCATCACCCAGACATCCCTTTTTATGGTTTTTGTGTATTTGGATAATTTCCTCCTAACTGTGATGGCCTATGACCGGTTCGTGGCCATTTGCCACCCCCTGCACTACATGATCATCATGAACCCCCACCTCTGTGGCCTGCTGGTTCTAATCTCTTGGTTCCTCAGTGTCATAGTCTCCTGTCTCCATAGTCTGATGTTGTTGAGCCTTTCATTCTGTACACACACAGAAATTTCACACTTCTTCTGTGGCTTTGCTGAGGTCCTCAAGTATGCCTGTTCTGACACTCTCAGCAATTACATTGTGTTGTTTTCTGTGATTGGTTCTCTAGGTGTTGTTCCTCTTGCTGGAATTCTTTTCTCTTACTTTAAGATTATTTCCTCCATATTGAAAATGTCCTCAGCTGGGGGAAAGTACAAAGCTTTTTCTACCTGTGGGTCTCACCTAACAGTTGTTTCCTTATTTTATGGTACAGGGTTAGGGGTATATGTCTATTCTGCCATTGTCCCCTCCTCCCCAAAGGGGGCAATTGCCTTGGTGATGTACACAGTGGTCACCCCCATGTTGAACCCCTTTGTCTATAGCTTGAGGAACAGGGACGTGAATGGAGCCCTAAGAAAAGTTTTCAACAGGCCTTTCTTCTGCCTGTCAAGAGTCATGGATGTTGGGACTGGAGAAGTGCTATGATAAACAAAGTTCAAAACACTGGGAATCAAAAACCTTGAATCTTGGATTTGTTTGACAGTGTACCCTATGTCTCTTCTCCTGAAGCATCATCATTTCAATTTCTTCTGAGTTATGCATCCAAAAATAATGGCTTCAAGAACTTCCTTTAGTAACATTTTACACAAATAGCAACACACTATAAACTGTTTAGCACCTTGTCCTTTTTCACTTAGCTACACATATTTTGACTGATGATATTGAACTTTTCCATCACCTCTTTCAACAGATGTGGTTGATATGATTTCTGTGTATTCCATCTTGCAAGGTCCATGTGTATAGTCACCACTTACGCTTGGTGAAAAAAGGTATTTGCAATGAAGAAGTCTTTGGTCTTGCAAAATTCTATCATGTGATCTCGGCATCATTTCTATCAACAAGGCCATATTTTCCAACTACCGATCCTTCTTCTTTGTTTTCAACTTTTGCATTCCAATCACCAGTAATTATCAATGCATCCTGATTGCATGTTCAATCAATTTCAGACTGCAGAAGCTGGTGAAAATCTTCAATTTCTTCATCTTTGACCTTAGTAGTTGGTGCCTAAATTTGAATAATAGTCATATTAACTGGTCTTCCTTGTAGGCATATGGATATTATCCTATCACTGACAGCATTGTACTTCAGGACAGATCTTGAATGTTCTTTTTGACTATGAATGCAATGCCATTCCTCTTCAAGCTGTCATTCCCAGCATAGTAGACCATATGATTGTCCGATTCAGAATGAACGATATCAGACCATTTCAGCTCACTAATGCTTAGCATATTGATGTTTATATGTTCCATTTTATTTTTGATGATTTTCAATTTTCTTAGGGTCGTACTGTGTACATTCCATGTTCTGATTATTAATGGATGTTTGCAGCTGTTTCTTCTCATTTTGAGTCATGCCACATCAGCAAATGAAGGTCCCAAAAGCTTGACTCCATCCACGTCATTAAGGCCAACTCTACTTTGAGGAGGCAGTTCTTCCCCAGTCATCTTTTGAGTGCCCTCCAACCTGGGGGGCTCGTCTTCCAGCAGTATATCAGACAATGTTCCACTGCTATTCATAAGGTTTTCACTGGTTATTTCTTTTCAGAAGTAGACTGATGGGTCCTTCTTCCTAGTCCATCTTAGTCTGGAAGCTCAGCTGAAACCTGTCTACCATAGGTGACCCTGCTGGTATCTGAATACCAGTGGCATAGCTTCCAGCATCACAGAAACATGCAAGCCACCACAGTAGGACAAACTGACAGGAATCAAATCGACTACATCTGTGGAAAAAAATGATGGAGAGGCTCAATATCATCAGTCAGAGCAAGGCCAGGGGCCGTTTGTGGAACAGACCATCAATTTCTTATATGCAAGTTCAAGTTGAAAATGCAGAAAATTAGAACAAGTTGATGAGAGCCAAAGTACGACCTTGAGTATATCCCACCTGAATTTAGAGATAACTTCAACATAGATTTGATGTGCTGAACACTAATGACCAAAGACCAGGCGAGGTGTGGAATGACATTAAGGCCATGCATGAAGAAAGCAAGAGGTCATTTAAAAGACAGGAGAGAAAGAAAAGACCAAAATGTGTGTCAAAGGAGACTTTGAAACTTGCTCTTGAATGTCGAGCAGCTAAAGCAAAAGGAAGAAATGATGAAGTAAAAGAACTAAACAGGAGAGTTCAAAGTGTGGTTCAAGAAGGCAAAGCAAAATATTATAATGACAAGTATAAAAAGCTAGAGATAAAAAACCAAAAGGGAAGAACATGCTCGGCATTTCTGAAGCTGAAATATCTGAAGAAAAAATTCAAGCCTCAAGTTGCAATAGTGAAGGATTCTATGTGGAAAATATTAAATAATGCAGGAAGCTTGGAGAGAAGTTGGAAGGAGTATACAGAGCCGTTATACCAAAATGTTTGGTTGACGTTAAACTGCCAGAAGAATGTGTCTTGGAAGAAGTACAGCCAGAATGCTCCCTAGAAGTTGGGATGGTGAGACTTCATCTCACATACTTTGGACATATTATCAGGAGGGATCAATCCCTGGAGAGAGACATCATCCTCGGTAGAGGTGAAAAAGAGGAAGACCCTTAATGACATGAATTGACACAGTGGCTGCAAGAATGGACTCAACAACTGTGAGGATAGCACAGGACCGGACAATGATTTGTTCTGTTGTCCATAAGGTCAGTATGAGTCAGAATCAACTGTATAGCCCCTCACAACAAAAACAACAACGATCTTCACAGAAGCAAACTGCCGTATCTTTCTCCTGAAGAGGTGATGTTGGATTCAAACTATCGACCTTTTGGTTAGTAGCCAAGCACTTAACCACTGTACTATTAGGGCTCCTTCAGTGTGTACTACATCCTGGTAATTATGTAACCATAAATGCCTATGTATTCAGATGTTACAGTATGATAATTCCCTTTGAAATTATGCATCTTCCCATAAAACAAAACCAAACCCATTGCCGTTGAGTCAATTCTTACAGAGTCATAGGGACTCTGTAACAGTAGAGCTGCTCTATAGGGTTTCCAAAGAGCACTCTGTGGATCCCAACTGCAGACTTTTTGGTTAGCAGCCATAGCTCTTAATTATGCAACAAAGGTTTCCAAATCCTCCATTATGTAAAAAAAAAAGAAAAGAAAAAAAAACTTTCCGAGACTCCATATTCAGTTTAAGATATGCTTTATCGCTCTCCTTGCCTTTCCCAAACAAACATTTGTACAGTAGGATTATACCTGCCACCTATATTTCCTCAATACTCAATCACCCTTCCTTCAACCACCCTACCTGAATTATTTCTGTCCCTACCCCTTTATTTACAGACCCAGGAAATAAATGCAGTTTTCTCTAAGATCAACAAAGTCTTCCATGTCACAACTGTAGGTCAAGTAATACTTTCCAGTCCATGTCTTATTAGTTTTTTAACAGCATTAAAACTATTGATCAGTTGGCTTTTCTTCAGATAGAACCTCTTTGCCTCCATAACCTTGAGGCCACCAAGTGACCCATAAAATCTCTAAATATTCTTTAAGGCAAACACTTCCCAGGGTTGGATTTCACTCTAAGATGCATAGTTCCTAGGTCTGGTTCCTTGTAGATGTTAAACTTCCCTCAGGAGACAGCTTGTTACTTTATATCAAACTAAAGATAGAAGAATTGCTGCTTAGAGGAAATAAGGCCACTTCACCCTCCCGCACCGCAATAGCTGCTTTGAAGAGACAAAATTGGAAGAAAATTTTCCATTTTATCTTCTTAGTAACCAAGGGAACTGAATCCTTTAGAGAGTGGAAGGACGATGGAACAATTTTTTTTTTTTTTTAAATGAACTCTTGATTCAACCCCAGAGACTCTGGAAACTTTAAACGTGTCCTCATTGTCTGTCACCCTGTAAATATTTGATTTCAGCCTTGGTGAAAATCAAATCGGGATTCCCAGACATAGGCCATGGAGGAGGGAAACAGCTTCAGTGATACCATGAGGAAGAGTTAGAGTGTCACCTTTAGGGCTGGTGGAGTAAGAAGAAAAAGAGGAAAAAAAGTAGGTACTGGGCTTTGTCTCTCTGGTAATGCTTCTGAAACTTCCCGTATTTGTTTAGGAAGGTGAACTCCTTGTACTTTGAAAGCACTTTAGTTTCCATTGCAGCCAGTCTTCTGCAGCTCTCTTTCTATTTCTTCTTTGTCTTTCTGGAATTTAAAGCCTCCCTCCAAGAACAGTTGCAAATGGCCATTTCCTGAATGTGTAATTTGCCAGAAAAACTCTGATTCAACCAGTTTTGACGTTTTATCTTATCTCTCTCATCAAATATGACTTCTCCACTCTCTTCTAGAAATTGTAGATTGCTGTTAGATTTCTTATATCCAGTAATTTATCCATTACCTACTTGATGAACATCTATTATGCAGGAGGTATTGTCTATTTTATTCCTAATGTGATCTTTTTTTTTATATATTCCCTAAGGGTTTTTGCCTAAATGAAAAGTTACTGGTCTCTAAATATTTCTTTAATATCCAGTCAACTTACTGGTAGCACTTAAAAGTTGTATTTTTTATGCTATTTCTACTTAGTGTCCACAATATCCATCTACAAATAATGTAATTATTTCTGAGGTTTTAGTATTCAGATCCATTTCCTCTTCCCGTCTGAAATGTTCAGGAGAATGGCTAAAGTGGGGTTAGTTTGCCTTGGTTTATTCATGAATTTACCACAAACATTTTAGCACTTTAACATAGATTGTCCTGTTGGCTGCGGTTTTAAAACAGCCATTCTATATTGGGTTCAGGCAATGGTGGGTAAACAAAGTCACTATCTCTGACTTACAAGTAAACTTAAAATTGACCACATAAAAGGGACGTTAAGGAAAAGTACCTAATGCTCTGTTTGTGGACCTCACAAACTCTGTCCTTCCTAGCTCTCAACTTCTGCTCTCCAACTCACTGGCCTCTCAAATCCCTTCCATTACAAACCTCACTGCCACACAGGGCAACCAAAACTTTTATCCTCTCAGCCTTTTTTTGCTTGTCTTTTCCTGACTTGCTCTGATGGACGGTTGGTTACCTATTCTTCTTCTTTCAGCTCAAATGATCCTATTTCAGAAAAGCTTTTCTTACTCATCTCCACAGATTAGATTATACGTCCTCAATGATTTTTTAAAAATCTTTTTATTAATTACTATTCTTTATGCATGAATAATACTATTTTTCTTTTGTGGAAAATGTAAACATTTATTTTCAAATATTAAATTTGATTTTTAATTTTCTTTAGTATGACTTGCTCTGTAGAAGTTTTTAATATATTTAATCTAATTTATTCATCTTATTCATTTTAAGTAACTTCACTGATTTTAATACAACACATTCTCAATCAAGAGCATGTACACAGGAGCACACACATGTCTTGTATTGGATTTTAATGGTTGTGTGCTTTTATTGTCTCCTCTTATCTATATAGTCCACATGGCCTTTCCTCTTCTTGGAAGAATCCATCTGGCAGGTGGTTTCTGAAAAAGGGAGCCATAGGGATCTTCGCTAATTGGAAGAGATGCATGGAGGTCAAAAGAGGTAACAGACCTGTTGTGTTTGTAGTCATCACAATCCCATCCTCAATGGCTGCCATGGCTTAAAGGAGATATTGATAAGTCATAGACGTGCAAGACGTGATGATAAAAACAGAAGCTCATAATTAGCAACTGTCTACTTATATCATGGAAACCCTGGTGGTATAGTGGTTAAGAGCTACCTCTGCTAACCAAAAGGTTGGCAGTTTGAATCCACCAGGCAGTCCTTGGAAACTCTATGGGGCAATTCTACTCTGAGCTGTAGGGCCTCTGTGAGTCAGAATTGACTTGATGGCAATGGATTTTATAGGTTTAGTTAGAGGCACCATACTAGAAAAATTGCATGCATCATCTCATTGAATTTACTCATCAATCTCATTATGTAGGAAATATTTACTACTGTCATTGGAAAGGTGAGTTACCTATAGCTAAGAGAGATTAAGTAACTTTCTCCAGGTCACACAGGTAGTAAGTTGGTAGAACCAAAATTCTATTCCAGGTAGTATGATTTAAACACTCATTTTGAAATCACAGATTTATGCTTTAGCTTGAGAGAATTATGCATCTAAAATAATTGTCATAAAAGGAACAGTTTAATAATAAATAACCAAACCAAACCCGTTGCTGTAGAGTGGATTCAGACTTACAGCAACCCTACGGGACAGAGCAGAACTGCCCCACAGGGTTTCCAAGGAGTCGCTGGTGGATTCAAACTGCCCATCTTTTGAATAGCAGCCTAGTTCTTAACCACTGCACCACCGGGCTATTATTAACTAGAAGCACTGGTATTGCAGTGGAAAAGCACTTGGCTGCTAACTAAAAGGTCACCTGTTCAAACCCACCAGCTGCTCCATGGGGAGAAAGATGTGACAATCGGCTTCCATAAAGACTGCAGCCTTGAAAGTCCTATGGGGCAGTTCTAATATGTCTTATAGGGTCACTGTGTGTCAGGATCAACTCAATGGGTTTGGGTTTTGTTTTTTGGCATTATTAATTGATATCATTCTGTTCACAAAGGCATTTCTAATCCTCACAAAATAGGTAATGGTAATAACCAGATTTAAAAAAAAAAATAAGGTACCAAGAGTTAACTCTTATATCAATAGAATGTGACAGGTCACCTTTAAGACATGGATTTTCCACTCAGATGGCCTTTAATCACTAACGCAGAGCTACCAGAATGAAGGAGGTAAGGGGGTTATCAGGAAAAAGAACATACTTGGGAGATCACATGATATGTTTCCAATTAGCTTGGAAGGGTCAAAACAAAGAAGAAATTGGTTCATGTGCACAGATTCAAATAGCAGAATTAGAACCAGTGAATACAAGCTAAAAAGAGAGAGCTTTCTGCTAAATTAAAGTGTCTGAATAATTATACACATTTAAAACGGAAAAGGACTACCTGTGGCTGAGAGAGTCACTGCCATTGGAAGAACTCAATAACAAAAAGGAAGTCATATTGTAAAGGTGATGACTAGCTGAGATGCCAGTTGGCAGTTCATTGAATGTTGCTTTTACTTTCTCCAGCCTACACACTAACTACATGGAAGCAGAAAACCAAACAAAACTTTCAGAATTTCTCCTGCTGGGCCTCTCAGAGGATTCTGAACTTCAGCCCCTCTTTTTTGGACTCTTCCTGTCCATGTACATGGTCGCTGTGCTTGGGAACCTGTTCATCATTCTGGCTGTCAGCTCTGACCCCCACCTCCACACCCCCATGTACTTCTTCCTCTCCAACCTGTCCTTTGTTGACATCTGTTTCATCACCACCACGGTCCCAAAGATGCTGGTGAACATCCAGACACAGAGCAAAGACATCTCCTACATAGGATGCCTCACTCAAGTGTATTTCTTCATGATTTTTGCTGGACTGGACAATTTTCTCCTGTCCTTGATGGCCTATGACTGATTTGTGGCCATCTGTCACCCCCTGCACTACACAGCCATCATGAACCCCCGGCTCTGTGTCTTGTTGGTTCTGATGTCTTGGGTCATCATTTTCTGGCTTGCTCTGTTTCACATTCTACTGATGTTGCGGTTGAACTTCTGTATAGGTACTGAAATTCCACATTTTTTCTGTGAACTGGCTCAGATTATTAAATTAGCCTGCTCTGATACCTTCATTGACAACATCTTCTTGTATGTATCGACTGCCATGCTGGGTGCATTTCCCTTCACAGGGATCCTCTTGTCTTATTCTCAGATTGTCTCCTCCTTAATGAGGATGTCCTCTTCTGGGGACAAGTATAAGGCATTTTCCACCTGTGGGTCTCACCTCTCTGTGGTCTTCTTGTTCTATGGGCCAGGCCTTGTGATATACCTCAGTTCTGCTGTAACCCATTCTTCCCAGAAAAGCTCTATTGCCTCAGTGATGTACACTGTCGTCACTTCCATGTTGAACCCCTTCGTATACAGCCTAAGGAATAATGATGTGAAGGGAGCCCTGGGAAGGCTCCTCTGCAGAGCAGCCTCTTTTCCATGATGATGATTACTGGTCTCAGGGTTAAATGGGCTTCATGGTCCCCAAAGCCAAATATCATCATTTTAAATATCCTGATTCTTTTTTTCTTCCAAAAAGACATGCACCGTTTCTTCCAGTCCCAAAACACCTATGATTTTCCTTTCTACTTGTTAATGTACTACTTTCCCTCAACTCTTTCTTCATTAATTACTTCTGACTCTTATTTACTATAGGCTGTCCATAAATTTTTCTTTGGTCAGCTTTCTTAGGGCCATTCCTGAAAATGCCAACCTTAGATTTGCAGCATTTATCATGTCAAGCGCTGACATGGTTTCCCCAAAGGTTAATCTCTGAAGCATTGATGCTCTTCATTTTAATTTGGTTATATGTGTGTTTTTCCTTGAAAGAAATAAAATTAAAATCATACAATTGTCATAACCAAGTGCTTCCCACATGCGAACTGTGCTCATTGCTTTACATACATGATTTCATTTAACCATGATAACATTTCTTTGAAATATATTCTTATTCACTCCATTTTTCAGAGGAAGAGCCTCAAATTTAGACGGATTCAAACCTGGCAACTCATCATTGAATTAATACACCTACCTTTTCATAAGAACAATGATGTGGTTTTCAACCTTAAGTGTGGGAATCTAGATTTGATAGATGATTTTTTCAGATGCTTTGTAGTAATATACTGCCTGGGATGTTGATTCATTCTTTGTGGTCCTTCCTTGCTTATTTTCTTTCTTCCTTCTTCTTTACTTTCCCTCTTTCCTTATTTTATTTTGCCTTTATGCCTTGTCATTGCAATTTTAAGATATACTCCCCAAGGCCCAAAAATATGTAGTAATGAATACAATGGAATAAGAGTTGTTCCCTCCCTCACATGGCTTAATTTTCTGGGATTCTCCGGAAGTGTCTTCAGGAATGGTAGTTGCATGCTTGTGGAATGCATTCAGAACTTCCTTTTTTTGACAGGAATATTGGTAGATTGATTCTGTCCAGCGAAATGTGGAGTGGTAGTTGCTGTCAATGGTCCTCTCACATTCCCTGGATCCTCTTACCATCTTTATTTTGCACACCAGTCTGACTTCCAACGGACAGCACCAGCTGGGACCTACTTTGCCAAATGCTTGGTGGCAGAAGTGACTGAGAATTATGTATTTCCAGGGGCAGGCTTCATTGAGAGGTGTGGGATATATCGCCTTACCTGAGATAATTCTAAGATGAAAACTCTGCTCACTCACTATGGTAGCTGACTCAGTGCAAGTTTTATTGGATATGTTTCCTTCCCTGTGTCACTTCTCTCTCCCATCCATATTCCTTGCTCCTTCAAGTAAATTGCTTGCACTTGAATCCTTGTCTCAGTGTCTGCTTCTGCAAGAACCAAAACTAAGACAGTTGATAAAAACTGAGGAGCATTAAGGGAGTCATGAAAGGAACTGGAGACTTTGAGGTCAAAACAAAACTAAAAAAATAGGAAAGAAACAATTAACTGAAAAATCATAATTTTTTAGTGACAAAAGTCTTTTTTGACATGGCTTCAATTCACTGATTCCATTAAGTTTAATCAAATGTGTATTTCTTTCTTTTTTTCTTGTGCATTAGATGAAGGTTTACAGAGCAAATTAGTCTCTCATTAAACAATTAATACACATATTGCTTTGTGACATTGGTTGCTATCCCCACACCTTGTCAATACTCTCTCCTTCTCGACCTTAGGTTTCTCATTATCAGCTTCCCTGTCACCTCCTGCCTTCTCATCCTTGCCTCTGGGTTGGTGTGGCCCTTTAGCCTTCTTTTGTTTTATGGCCTCTCTCTTTTTTTTTTTTTTTTTATCTTGGCTGAAGGGTGAACATCAGGAGTGACTTCAGTGATGACTTCAAAGAGTGTCCAGTGACCATACTCTCGGGTTTTTCCAGCCTCCATAAGACCAGTAAGTCTGATCTTTTTTTGTGAGTTAGAATTTTGTTGTACAGTTTTCTCCAGCTCTGCTTGGGACTCTCTTTTGTGATCCCTGTCAGAGCAGTCACTGGTGATAGCTTGCCACTTAAATGTGTATTTCATATCTACTATGTACAATTTGAGAAAGAGACTGGAGAGGTATAAAAAAAGAAAATAAAAAAAAGATTTCAAATTAAGAGTGGTAAGCATAATCATATTCATGTGTAGTAGCAACTGCTGGAAAAAAAATATATTTTCAACTCACCTTGAATAATTCCTTGGAAAACTTCCTGAAAATTTATTTTTAACAACTTCAGTGAGGTATCATTTACGTTCCATAAAATCAACCCAATATTGTAATTGAATGGTTTACATAAATTCATTTAGTTGTATATTCATCATCCCAATCCAGTTTTAGAAAGTCATGTACTACAAAGACACAGACATTTGGTCAGAAGAGTCTTAGATTGTGTTAAGTATGTGGTATCCCCAATGATATAGAAGTCAGGCAATGCTCCAGGTCCTGTCAAAAAGCTTCCATAAATATTTTATAAAGCAATATTTTATATCATTTTCCTAGTCTCCTCCAGTAACTACCTTCTTTCTATAACTATATAGGAAACAGATAAGGAGAGTGCCCTCCTGTTCTCTGTTTTTTTTTTTTTTTTGAATGGTTTATTAAAACAACTCCAGAGTTCTGGATTTATCTTAAAAGACTTGTTGCCTAAAATGTACATATCATTGGGACTGCTTCCTAATAGTATTTGGAATAAATTAGTGTATTTGTAAACATTTAATTACATCGTGGAAAACATCTATCCTGCTTGTTTTATTTTCAATCTTAGGCTTCCAGGAGAATTGTTGATGTTGTTGTTAGGTGCTGTCCAGTCAGTTCTGACTCATAGCGACCCTATGTACAACAGAATGAAACACTGCCCAGTCCTGCACCATTCGCACAATCATTTTTATACTTGAGCCCATTGTTGCATCCACTGTGTCAGTCCATCTGGTTGAGGGTCTTCATCTTTTTTGATGATCCACTATTTTACCAAGCATGACATCCTTCTCCAGAGATATAAAAGAGATTAAACAACCAATCAAAAGGGAGCTACGGGGGAAGATAGACCCCACATCAGATGAAGATTGCCCAGGAGCAGAAGCTCAAAGAGATAAGGACATTTCTCCAGAGCTGACATAAAAAGCCTTCCCTAGAGCTGGCACTCTGAATTCATATTTCTAGCCTCCTAAAGAACAGTCTCATCAATGCAGAGTAGCTGAAGTGAAGGGAAGAAATGATGAAGTAAAAGAGCTGAACAGAGTATTTCAAAGAGTGTCTCGAGAAGAGAAAGTAAACTATTATACTGAAATGTGCAAAAACCTGGAGATAAGGAAACAAAAGAGGGAAGAATATGCTCAGTATTTCTCAAGCTGAAAGAACTGAAGAAAAAACTCTAGCCTCAACTTTCAATATTGAATAATTCTATGGAGAAAATATTAAACGAAACAGAAACCATCAAAAGAAAGTGGAAAGAATACACACAATCACTGTACCAAAAAGAACGGGTTGATGTTCTACTATTTAAGGAGGTAGCATATGGTCAAGAACCCATGGTACTTAAGGAAGAGGTCCAAGCTACACTCAAGGCATTGGCAAAAACAAGGTTCCAGAAATTGACAGAATACCAATTAAGACATTTCAACAAATGTTTGCAGCCCTGGAAGTGTTCATGTGTTTATGCTAGGAAATTTGGAATCAGCTAACTAGCCAACTGACTAGAAGAGATCCATATTGTACCCATTCAAAGGAAAGTGATCTGACAGAATGCGGAGATTATTGAACAATATCATTAATATCACACTCAAGTAAAATTTTGCTGAAGATCAGTTAAAATTGGTTGGAATAGTATATCGACAGGAAACTGCCAGAAATTCAAGCCGGATTCTGAAGAGGACAAGGAATGAGGGATATCATTGCTGTCAGATAGATCCTGGCTGAAAGCAGAAAAGACCAGAAAGATGCTTACCAGTATTATGCAAAGGCATTCAACTGTGTGGATCATAACAAATTATGGATAATATTGTGAATAATAGGAATTTCAGAACACTTAATTGTGCTCATAAGGAAACTGTAGATAGATTAAGAGGCAGTCGTTCCAACAGAACAAGGGGATACTGCGTGGTTTAAAGTCAAGAAATCAAAGCATGGCATTGCACTGGGCAAATCTGCTGCAAAAGATCTCTTTTAGGCGTTAAAAGCAAAAATGTCACTTTAAGGAGTAAGGTGTGCCTGAGGAAGCCATGGTGCTTTCAATTGCCTCATATGCTTGTGAAAGCTGAGCAATGAATAAGGAAGATCAAAAAAGAATTGATGCCTTTGAATTACAGTGTTGGCGAAGAATATTGAATATACCATGGACTGTCAGAAGAACAAACACATCTGCCTTGGAAGAAGTCCAGCCAGAATACTCATTAGAGGCAAAGATGGCAAGACTTTGTCTCATATATTTTGAACAGGTTATCAGGAGAGGCCAGTCCCTGAAGAAGGACGTCATGCTTGATAAAGTGGAGAGTCAGCAAAAAAGAGGAAGACTTTCAACAAGATGGATCAACTCAGTGGCTGCAATAATAGACTCAAGCATAAAAATGATTGTGAGGATGGTGCAGGACCAGGCAGTGTTTCCTTTTGTTGTACACAGGGTGGCTATGAGTCAGAACTGACTCTGTGGCACCTAACAACAATAAATTTCTGTTTGTTAAAGCCACCTACTTGTGGTATTTCTGTTATTGCACCACTGAATAAAAAAGACAGTAACATTAGTGGACCATTTACTAAGTACCTGATAATATTCTAAGGCAATGGTTCTCAACCCTGGCTGTTCTTTAGGATGTCCAAGGGGATTCACAGGTAGAGAGCTTAATTTGATTGGTTCTAGGCTGTATCCACTGCCCTAGTGGTACAGTGATTGAGAGTGACGGCTGCTAACTGAAAGGCTGTATCCAGGTCATCAGTATATTTTAAAAGATCCACAGCAATTTTAAGGTAAATCAGGATTGAGAACCACTGGTCTAAGTACTTTATATGTATCTTTTAATCTAATATCTCAATAGGCTCAATTAATATCCACATTTTACAGATGTGCAAACCATCCAGGTGTTTGTCATATTATTCTGCTATTTTTACCTTTGCATTCATATTGGACTTGCCAAGAGAAATGAAAACTGAGTTGTCTTCAAGGAGCTGACATTAGAACTACAATCTTCATATCAGGAAAAAGCGCTTCATAAGTAGGCATAAAAGGGCTGACTTTAGAATCTCCCTGTTTTTAAATTCTTGAAATCTAACTAAGTGTATTTGATGAGGGCCTATTATTCACTAATGTTTGTGCTTTTACAAAGCCATTAGGGTCTCTGGGTAGCACAAGCAGTTTGAAATTGGCTGCTAACCTAAAAGTTGGTAGTTCAAACTTATCCAGTGGCACAGCAGAAGAAAAGTCTGGTGATCTGTTTCTGTAAAGAATACAGCCAAGAGAATCCTATGAAGCAGTTCTATTCTGTAACACATGGAGTTCCCATAAATTGGAACCAACAAGAGGGCAATGCGATTGGTTTGGTTTTTGGTTTTACCAATCTGTTAGAGATAGAGACAAAAAAAAAAAAAAAAGCAAATTCAACACTGGATATTTTCCTGAGATTGTGTAATGTTGATACAATTAATCCTGGATAAAATGAAAAAAGGAAACACAGCGTTTCTTAAAAGTTAATTATTGTTTAATCATTGGTGGCATTGTACACTAATGCTGTATTTTGGATCGGTGATTTTTTGCATTTAACAAAAACATGGTTCTCAAAATTTGATGTTCACTGTAGCCAATGGTTAGAATTTAATTTGAAAAGGCTTTTAAAAGATGGCCTATATATTAGCATAAGCACTTACCTCCATGGAAGATGGATGACAGAAAAACAAAAGAATGAAAAAATCTGTGAAGATAATTGGCATATAAACATGCTCTCTGAATATGAATATTTTATTTTATTTTGTTGTTGTTAGGTACTGTCCAGTCAGTTCTGACTCGTAGTGACCTTATGTACAACAGAATGAAACACTGCCGGTCCTGCGCCATCCTCACAATTGTTTTTATGCTTGAGCCCATTGTTGTTGCAGCCACTGTGTCAGTCCATCTTGCTGAAGGTTTTCCTCTTTTTCACTGACCCTCTACTTTACCAAGCATCATGTCCTTCTCCAAGAACTGATCACTCCTGATAACAAGTCCAAAATACATGAGACGAAGTCTCACCATCCTTGCCTTTAAGGAGCATTCTGGGTGCACTTATTCTAAGACAGATTTGTTAGTTCTTTTGGCAGTCCACGGTATATTCAAAATTCTTCACCAACACCATAATTCCAAGGTGTCAATTCTTCAGTTTTCCTTATTCATTGTCCGGCTTTCTAATGCATCTAAGATGATAGAAAACACCATGGCTTGGGTCAGGTGGGCCTTAGTTGTTAAGGTGACATCTTTGCTTTTTAACACTTTAAAGAGGCCTTTTGTAGCAGATTTGCCCAATGCAATGTGTCATTTGATTACTTGACTGCCCTTTCCATGGGTGTTGATTATGGATCCTTGACAACTTCAATCTTTTCTCCATTTCTCATGATATTCCTTATTGGTCCAGCTGTGAGGATTTTTGTTTTCTTTATATCAAAGTGTAACTCATACTGAAGCCTGTAGTCTTTGATTTTCATCAGTATTTGCTTCAATTCAAGTCTTCAATTTCAGCAAGCAAGGTTGTGTCATCTGCATATCACAGGTTGTTAATAAGTCTTCCTCCAGTCCTGATGTCCCATTCTTCTTCATATAGTCCAGCTTCTTGGATTATTTCCTCAGCATACAGACTGAATAAGTATGGTGCAAAGATACAACCCTGATACACAACTTTCCTGACTTTAAACCACGCAGCATCCCCTTGTTCTGTTTGAATGACTGTCTCTTGATCTATGTACAGGTTCCTCATAAGCACAATTAAGTGTTCTGGAATTCCCATTTTTTACAATGTTATCCATAATTTGGCGTGTTCCACACAGTTGTATGTCTTTGCATAACCAATTAAATACAGGTAAACATTTTTTCCTTGGTTAATATTAATTAATGGAGGAGGGTCAGATTTCTTTTTTGCAAATGCCTTTTTAAACTATGGAAGATATTTCTTAGACTACTGAGTTAAAGATTGATAATATTTTATTAATTCAAGTTGTACTAAGTTAGAATCAGTAGGCAATGTAGGGAAAGATCATAGTCCTTCCAGTAATTATTTCATAAGGTATAAGTTTATGAGATCCAAGAGTAGTACTTCTTAAGTTTAGAAGGACTAAGGGAGAACTTCCCCCCACTCATCTGCCAGTTTGTCATACTGTGGGGGCTTGTGTGTTGCCATGATGCTGGAAGCTGTGCCATCGGTGTTCAAATACCGGCAGGGTCATCCATGGTGCACAGGTTTCAGCTGAGCTTCCAGACTAAGCCTAGGAAGAAGGACCCAGTGGTCTACTTCTGAAAAGAAGTGGCCCCTGAAAATCTTATGAATAGCAGCAGAACATTGTCTGGTATAGTGCCAGAAGATGAGGCCCTCAGGATGGAAGGCACTCAAAATACAACTGGGAAAGAGCTGTCTCCTCAAAGTAGAGCTGACCTTAATGACGTACATGGAGTCAAGCTTTCAGGACCTTCATTTGCTGGTGTGGCACGATTCAAAATGGAAGAAACATCTGCAAATATCTATTAATAATTAGAACATGGAATGTATAAGGTATGAAAATAGGAAAATTGAAAATAAAAAATGAAATGGAACACATAAATATTGATATCCTAGGCATAAGTGAGCTGAAATGGATTGGTATGGTCCATTTTGATTTGGACGATCATATGATCTACTCTGACAGGAATGACTAACTGAAGAGGAATGATATTGCATTCATCATCAAAAGGAACATTTCAAGATCTTTCCTGAAGTACAATATTGTCGGTGATAGAATAATATCCTTATGCCTGCAAGGAAGACCAGTTAATATGAGTATTAGTCAAAGTTACACACCAACATCAGAAGTCAAAGATGAAGAAATTGAAGATATTTTACCTGCTTCTGCAGTCTTAAATTAATCAAACATGTGATCTGGTTGCACTGATAATTACTGGCGATTGGGACGTGAAACTTGGAGACAAGAAAGATCTGTAGTTGGAAAATACGGCCTTGGTGATAGAAATGATGCCAGAGACCGAATGATAGAATTTTGCAAGACCAACAAAGTCTTCATTGCAAATACGTTTTTTCAACGACAACAGCAGCCACACATGTGGTCCTGGCTGAATGGAATACACAGGAATCAAATCGACTACATCTATGGACAGAGAAGATAGAAAAGCTCAATATCCTCAGTGAGAATAAGGCCAGGGGCAGACTCTAGAACAGACCACCAACTGCTCATATGCAAGTTCAAGTTGAAGCTGAAGAAAATTGGAACAAGTCCACAAGAGTCAAAGTATGACCTTGAGTATATCCCACCTGAATTTAGAGACTATTTCAAGAATAGATTTGATGCATTGAACCCTAATG
Organism: Loxodonta africana; assembly: GCF_030014295.1. Classification (NCBI taxonomy): domain Eukaryota; kingdom Metazoa; phylum Chordata; class Mammalia; order Proboscidea; family Elephantidae; genus Loxodonta; species Loxodonta africana. Next base: position 21,762,232 of record NC_087344.1, read on the forward strand.
ACCAAAGACCAGATGAGTTGTGGAATGTTGTAAAAGACATCATATGTGAAGAAAGCAAGAGGTGATTAAAAAGACAGGAAAGAAAGAAAAGATCTAAATGGATGCCAGAAGAAACTGAAACTTGCTCTTGAACACCGAGTAGCTAAAACAAACAGAAGAAATGATGAACTCAAGGAGCTGAACAGAGTTCAAAGGGTGGCTCAAGAAGACAAAGTAAAGTATTATAATGACATGTGCAAAAGATGGAGATAGAAAATCAAAAGTGAAAAACACCGTAGACGTTTCTCAAGCTGAAAGAACCGAAGAAAAATTTCAAGCCTCCAGTTGCAATATCGAAGGACTCTACTGGGAAAATATTAAAACAGGGGAAGCATCAAAACAAGATGGAAGAAATATAAAGATTGTGTCACTATACTAAAATGAATTGGTTGACAATCAGCCATTTCAGGAGGGAGAATATGATCAATAACTTAATGGTACTGAAGGAAGAAGTCCAAGCTGCACTGAAGGCATTGGCAACAAACAAGGCTCCAGGAATTGACAGAAACCAATGGCGATGTTTTCACAAACAAATGCAGTGCTGGAAGTGCTCGCTCATCTATGCAAAGAAATTTGGACGACAGCTACCAGGCCAACTGACTGGAAGAGATGTATATTTATGCCTATTCCCAAGAAAGGTGATCCAACTGAATGCAGAAATTATCGAACAATACCATTAATATCACACAAAGTAAAATTTTGCTGAAGATCATTCAAAAGCATGAGCAGTAGTATATTGACTGGGAACTGCCACAAATTCAAACTGGATTCAGAAGAGGATGCATGAACCAGGGATATGATAGGTGATGTCAGATGGATCCCAGCTAAAAGCAGAGAAAACTAGGAGATGTGTACCTGTGTTTTATTGACTGCATAGATCATAAAAAAAATTTTTTTTTTAAGGCATACATAAATCAAGAGACAGTCATTCGAACAGAACAAGGGGATACCACATGGCTTAAAGTTGTTAAATGTTGGTCAGGGTTGCATCCTTTCACCATACACATTCAATCCGAATGCTGAAAAATAATCCGAGAAACTGGACTATAGGAAGAAGAATAGGGCATCGGGATTGGAGGACGAATCATTAACAACTTGCGAGATGCAGATGACACAACTTTGCTTGCTGAAACTGAAGAGAACTCATGACGTGCTTACCGATGAAGATCAAAGACTACAGCTTTCAGTATGGATTACACCTAAACATAAAGACAACAAAAATCCTCACAACCAGACCAGTGAGAAACATCATGATAAATGGAGAAAAGGTTAAAGTTATCAAGGATTTCATTTTACTTGGATCCACAATCAACAGCCATGGAAGCAGCAGTCAAGAACTCAAAAGATGCATTGCATTGGGCAAATCTGCTGCAAAGGACCTCTTCAAAGTGTTGAAGAGCAAAGATGTCACCCTGAAGACTAAAGTGCGCCTGACCCAAGCCATGGTATTTCCAATCACATCAGATGCATGTGAAACCTGGACAATGAATAAGGAAGATCGAAGAAGAGTTGACGCCTTTGAATTTTGGTGTTGGCGAAGAATATTGAATATACCATGGACTGCCAAAAGAATGAACAAATCTGTCTTGGAGGAAGTGCAGCCAGAATGCTCCTTAGAGGTAAGGATGGCGAGACTGCATCTTATATACTTTGGACATGTTGTCAGGAGGGACCAGTCCCTGGAGAAGGACATCATGCTTGGCAGAGTACAGGGTCAGCGGAAAAGAGGAAGACCCTCAACGAGGTGGATTGACACAGTGGCTGCAACAATGAGCTCAAGCATAACAATGATTGTAAGGATGGCACAGGACCGGGCAGTGTTTCGTTCTGTTGTGCATAGGGTCACTATGAGTCAGAACCGACTCGTCGACACCTAACAACAATAAGGATCCTGAATTCTTTAGGAAATCTATGAGCATCCTCACCTCAATTTGGAATATTTTTGGCAATACTATGCAGTTCTATACGAGTCAAAGGAGCGAAAGTAATAATAGGATTCTTTGAATTTTCTCTAGTGCCCACTCCACCTTTTGTAAGGAGAATTTTAAAAAGCATTTCAATTACAGGCTTTAAATTTTCTGACCTTGATTGGGTAGCTTAGGGATCTTTGATACCATATCCTATGAATTAGAAATTTCATGAATAGGATCCACCATCTTTGAATCTTTAGTAGAGTTTCTTGAAAAGAAAGGGAGTTCAGGCAAAGAATTCTCAGGAGGACAAAGAAGCAGAGGAGGATATAGAGAAGAGGTTGCCATTGGGGGCAGAATGAACTGCAGTCTGGGGTATAAATACAAAAGAACTCTGGCTTTCTAATTTTTTATTTTTGATAAGCAATTCAGAAATTAAATTCTGCAATTCTTTATTCTGTTTAGTGAATTTAGATACAGAATTCTGCAAAGAGGATACTATACTCTGTTGGTGGTATTTTTTAGCTTCAAATTGTCAGTCTGAAAAAATGTCCCATTGCAATTTTTTTATCCGGGCCCTTCTCTGTTCTAATTCACTGAGCAGATGATTCAATCTAGGAAGTTAAAAAGTTCCATAATTTGGCCATTCATCCAAACTGCCTTTAGTAAAGCCATCCAAGTAGGCGAAAATGAGCAAGAAGAAGAACCATAATACCTATTCAAATCATGAGCAGGAGTTTTCAGAGGAAACATCATCTTGCTCTTCAAATTGGCATTCCTCATATTTCCAGAAGCAGTGTAAATTAGTTTAGGAAGATTTTCAAACAAAAAATCAGAGCTTTCAGCTTCTCACAACCAGCTAATTTCTTTAACAAAAGAATGCCACAGAGTTTGGAAATGTGGCTTCTCATGATTCTAAGGTCCTTAAGCAATGACTCTGAGGTACCTGAAAAAAAAAAAAAAACTTATGTTCCATTCAAAAAACAGAGAAGAGAAAACAAACCCTTCAATAAATGTCAGGGAGCCTCTATGCCAAGTATGCAGACTCAGGCCCAAAAGATGTTTATGTGCCACAATTCTGGGATTCTGCAAAAAGTGGTTAGGTTCAAGAGGCCTTGCTGGTGCCAGAAGCTCTCATTTTCTTACTGCCCTGGATGCTACACAGGTAAAATCCTTTGGGTCCCTTCATGGTGTCAACAAGTAATGTCCTTGTGAAGCCACTGGACCAACACTCCAAAGTGTTATTTAAACATACTAAATTTATTGAAGGAATTAACAGCAGAGTAGCATGCCTTTAGATTGGCTGTAATGGTATGCTCTGCCTTATGGCAAAACAGAGATATTTAACAAGTAGAATGAGTACAGATAACAACTTCGCATGAAAGCAATAGCAGGAAAGGAGGTGAGATTTACAAGGGTGGCAATTAACTGTGAAACTGTCTTTACATCAGTTTCTATCTAAGATAAATCTGTCATACATGATATAATTTAACTAAGGTAATATCTCTAAATATTCTGAAGGGACTGTAAGTAAAAAAAAATACATGACACAAAGAAGGACATTAAATAATAGTTAAAGTATGTTTTCATTGGAAACCCTGGTGGAGTAGTGGTTAAGTGCTATGGCTGCTAACCAAAATGTCAGCAGTTTGAATCTACCAGGCACTCCTTGGAAACTCTAGGCAGCATTTCTACTCTGTCCTATAGGGTCGTTATGATTCAGAATCCACTCAATGGCAATGTATGGGTTTTGGTGTATGCATTAAGAAGACACAACAATTATAAACATATATGCACCTAACAACAGAGCACCAAAATATATAAAGCAAACACTGACAGAATTGAAAGGAAAAATAGAATGTTTATCAGTCATAATTGGAGACTTCAATACACATCTTTCAATAATGATTAGAACATCCAGACAAAACAAAAGTAAGAAAATAGAGAACTTGACAACATTATAAAGCAACTAGACTTAAAAGATATAGAAAATACCATCCTTGCCCTTGCCTTTTGGCAAAAATTAAGGGGGAAATAAATGTCATAGAATTAATATTTACTAGCTTAAAACTCAACAACAAAGTGGAAAATGTAGCTTATAAAAATGAGCAAAGTCAAAGGTACCTGGGCAATGAGACATCATTCCAGGCAGTCTTACGTAACTTAGCATAGTTAGTTTACTTCAGGCTGTACCATAAGTTTGTTTCAGGATATAAGTTCAGGAGTGCTATTGTGGAAGGTAACAAGATGGTTAAAAAGAATCAAGTTGGTATAAAAAGGAATAAAAGAAACTCTTATAATTCGACAACCATATCCAAATAATCTAATAAAGAATGGGCAAAAGATGTAGATAGACATTTCTTTAAAAGAAATATAGAAAGGGTCAAGAATCAGATGAAAGATGCTAAATATCATTAGTCTTTAAGGAAATTCAAATCAAACCACAGATACCACTTCACTTCTACGAAGCTGACTTTAATAATAATAACAATAAAGAGAAAATAACAGTGTTGAGAATGTGGAGATGTTTCTGGTGGGAATGTAAAGTGGAAGAAGAATTCTCCCTTGAAGAATTAAGACCTATAGGCCTGAAGAGGCCAGCTGAGGAAAACTGAAGAACCAACTCCCCAAGTGGTTCACTGGAAGTGATATTATGTTGGGTCATTTATACTTCCACCTCTTGATTTCTGGACCCAGGTATTCTACATGTTGGGGATACAGAACGTTATGATTGTCTTTGATTTACAGTATATACTAAATTACACCCAAACCCATTGCCATTGAGTCAATTCCAACTCATCAGGAACCTATAGGACAGAGTAGAACTGTCCCATAGAGTTTCTAAGGCTGTAATCTCTACAGAAGCAGACTGCCACATCTTTTCCTGCAGAGCGGCTGGTGGTTTGGAATCACTGACCTTTTGGTTAGCAGCCGAGCTCGTAACCACCGCACCACCAGACCTCCTTCAGTGTATAATGCATCCTGCAAATTCTGTAGCCATAACTGCTTATGTATTTAAATGTCACACTCTATATGATGATTCCCCTCGAAATTAATCATCTTCCCATGTCTTAAAAAAAAAAATTCCTACACTCTCTATTCACTTTAGGCTATGCTTTATCCCATGCCTTCCTCTTCCTGACAAACTTATACAATAGGTCTATACCTGCCTCCTACATTTCCTCAATACTCAATCATCCTACCTGAATTATTTCTGTCTCTACCCCTTTATTTAGAGATGAATGGAGTCCTCTCTAAGATGAACAAATTCTTCCATGCGCCAAGTGTATGTCAAGGGATATTTTTCAGTCCTTGTTTTATTAGTTCTTTAACAGCATTAAAATTATTAACCAGTTTGTTTTTCTTCAAACAGAACCTCTTTGCCTCCATAACCTTGAGGACACCAAGTGACCCATTCTCCTTAGTGTCCACAATATCATCTACAAATAGAATAATTATTTCTGAGGTTTTTATACTCAGACCCATTTCCTTTTCTCATCTTAAATGTTCAGGAGAATGACTAAAGTGGGATTAGATTGCCTCGGTTTATTCATGAATTTAGTACAAATAGTTTAGAGTTTTAATGTAGATTATCCTGTGCACTATGGTTTTAAAACACCATTCTACATATGGTTAAGGCAATGGTGGGTAAACAGTCACAACCTCAGACTCATAAGTAAACATAAAATGACCCACAGAAGAGGCACACTAAGCAATATCCTTTAAGGCAAATACTTCCCAGGGTGGAATTTCATGCTGAGAGAGGGTTCCTAGGTTTGTTTCCTTTTAGAAGTTAAACTTTCCTTAGGGGACAGCTGGGCAGCTTGTTACTTTAAAATCAAACTGAAGATAGAAGAATTTCTCCTTGAAGGAAATAAATCCATCTCTTCCCCTCCAACCCCCCCTCCCCCCGCCCACAAAGCTGCCTATGAAGAGGCAAAACTGGCAGGAAATTTTCCACTTTATCTTCTTTGTACTCAAGGGAGCTGAATTCATTTAGAGAGCGGAAAGACAATAGAACAATTTATTTAACGAAGAGCTCTGGGATTCAACCCATGAGACCCTGGAAACTTTAAACAAATTCTCATTGCCCGTCACCCTGTAAATATTTGATCCCAGCCTGGGTGAAAACCAAATTGGGCTTCCCAGAGAGAGACCATGGAGAAGAGAAAAACTGCTTCAGTGATACCATCAGAAAGAGTTAGTGTGTCGCCTTCAGGGCTGGTGGAGTAAGAGGCAAAAGAGGAGAAAAGAAGTGGGTACTGGGCTTTATATCTCTGGTAAGGATACTGAGACTTCTCATATTTGTTTAGGAAGGTGTACTTCCTGTACTTTGAAAGACCTTAGTTTTAATTGCAGCTAGTCTTTTTTCAGCACTCATTCAGCTTCTTCTTTGCCTTTCTGGAATCTAGAGCCTCTCTCCAAGAAGAGAGCTGGAAATGGCCATTTCTGGAATGTGTGATTTTCTGGAGAACCTCAGACTCAGCCAGTTCTGACATTTTATCTTATCTCTCTCACCAAACCTCACTTCTCCACTCTCTTTTATAAACTGTAGATGGCTGTCAGATTTCCTAAATCCAGTAATTTCTCCATTACTTGCTGAATGAACATGTATTATACAGGAGGGATTATCTATTTTGTTCCTAATGTGACTGGGTTTTTCTATACATTCCCTATTTTTGTTCCAGATGAAAAGTTATTGGTTTCTAAATATTTCTTTAATATCCACCAAACGTACTGATAACACTTAAAAGTTGTATTTTTTTTTTTTTTGCTATTCTCTTAAGTGTCCACAGTATCATTTACAAACAGAATAATTTTTTCTGAGGTTTTAGTACTCAGACCCATTTCCTTTTCTCATCTTAAATGTTCAGGAGAATGACTAAAGTGGGATTAGATTGCCTCAGCTTATTCATGAATCTAGTACAAATATTTTAGTGTTCTAATGTAGATTATCCTTTGGCTGTGGTTTTAAAACACCATTCTATATATGGTTAAGGCAATGGTGGGAAAACAAAGTCACAACCTCAGACTCATAAGTAAACATAAAATTACCCACATAAAAGGCACACTAAGCAACAGTGTTGGACGCCATATTTGTGGGCCTCAGGAGCTCTGTCCTTCTTAGCCCTCATTCTCTGTTCTCCATCTCACTGGCCTCTCAAACCCCTTCCATTACCAAGTTCATTGTACCACGAGGAAACCATCCTTCTGTTCTCTCAGTCTGTTGTGCTTGTCCTTTCCTTACTTCCTCTGACTGACAATTACCTATTCTTCCTCTCTCTGCTCAGATAATCCTACTTTCAGATAAGCCGTTCCTACTCATCTGTCCAGACTTAATTATATATCCTCAATGATTTTTTTTTCTCTTTTTAATTAACTTCCACTCTTTATGCATTGGCAATACTATTTTTCTTTTATGTAAAAAATAAACACTTATTTTCAAATCTTAAGGCTGACTTTTAATTTTACCTTTTTTCATAGTATTTTAGATGAAAGTTTACAGGAAAAACTAGCTTGTCATTAAACAATCAGCACACTTATTGTTTTGTGACATTGGTTGCCAACCCCACGACACGGCAACACTCTTCCCTTCTGGACCTTGGGTTCCCTATTACCAGCTTTCCTGTTCCTTTCTGCCTTCTAGTCCTTGCCCCTGGGCTGGTGTGCCCATTTAGTCTCATTTTTTTTTTTTTTTTCATAGGCCTGTCTAATCTTTGGCTGAAGGGTGAACCTCAGGAATGAAACTTCATTACTGAACTAAAAGGGTATCTGTGTGTAATTTTCTTTGGCTTGATTTACTCCTATAGCAGCTTTTAATATTTGTAATCTATTCCATCCATTGTATTCTTTGTAATTAACTCCAGTGATTTTAATACAACAAACCCTTACTGAAGAGCATGTACACAAGAGCACACACATGCCTTGTATTTGATGTTAATATTTGTGTGCTTTTATTTCCTCCTTCTATCTGCATAGTCCACATAGTCGTTATTTCCTCCTCTTATTATTATTTTTTTTTATCTACATAGTCCACATAGTCCTTTTCTCTTCTTGGGAGAATTCATCCGGCAGGTAGTTTCTGAAATAGGGAGCCACAGGGATCTTCACTCAAAAGAGGTAACGGACCTGTTGTGTTTGTAATCACCATAATTCCATCTGTGCTTGATGGATGGCCTAGTATAACAGGAATACTGATAAATGCAAGACAGATTTATTGTGATGACAAAAAGAGAGGCTCACAATTACCAAGTGCCTACAATATATCACAGGCTCCACACTGGAAAAATGATGTGCATCATCTCATCTAATTCACTCATCAATCTCATTATGTAGAGAATATTTACTCCTCTCATTGGAGAAGTGAGGTATCTGCTGCTAAGAGAGTTTGAGTAACTTTCACGTGGCCACATAGGTGGTAAGTCTGTAAAGCCAAAATTCTATTCCAGGCATTATGATTCAAACACTCGTTTTTGTAATCACAGCTTTATATTGTAGCTTGGGAGAACTATATATCTAAAGGAATTATCATAAAAGGAACAGATTAATGAGTCTTGAAGGCATAGCGGTTAAGCTCTTGGCTGCTAGCCTAAAGATACGTGGTTCAAATCCACCATCTGCTCCATGGGAGAAAGACATAGCAGTCTTCTTCTGTAAAGATTGCAGCCTTGGAAACACTATGGGACAGTTCTACTGTGTCCAATAGGGTCACTACTTGTTGGAATAGATTTGATGACAATGAGTTTTATTTATTTATTTATTTGGTGTTATTAATTGAGATCCTCCTATTCACGAAGGCATTTCTAAACCTCTCAAAGAAGGTAATGGTAATAACCAGATTTTTAAACAACAACAACAAAAAAGTCACCAAGAGTTAACTGTCACATCAATAGAATGTGCCAGGTCACATTTAAGACATGAATTTTCATCTAGATGGTCTTTAATCACTAACATAGAGCTACCAGAATGAAGGAGGTATGGAGGTTATCAGGGAAAAGAACATACTTGGAGTTCACATAACATGTTTCAAATTAGCTTAGAAGGGTCATATCAAAGAAAAAAAAAACTGTTTATGTGCATAGATTCAAATAGGAGAATTGGAACCAGTGAACAGAAGCTAAAAAGAGAGAGATTTCTGCTGAATTACAGTGTCTGAATAATTATACACATTTAAAAGGGAAAAGGGCTACGTGTGACTGAGAGTCACTGTCACTGGAAGGACTAAATAACAAAATACAGATGGTATTGTAAAGGCGTTGACTAGCTGAGTTGCCAGTTGGCAGGACACTGATATCGTTTTTACCTTCTCCAGCCTACACACTAAATGCATGGAAGCAGAAAACCAAACGAAAGTTTCACAATTCCTTCTGCTGGGATTCTCAGAAGACCCTGAGCTTCAGCCCCTCTTCTTCGGACTCTTCCTGTCCATGTACCTGGTCACTGTACTTGGGAATCTGTTTATCATCCTGGCCATCATCTCTGACTCCCACCTCCACACCCCCATGTACTTTTTCCTCTCTAACCTGTCCTTTGTTGACATCTGTTTCGTCACCACCACGGTCCCAAAGATGCTGGTGAACATCCAGACACAGAGCAAAGACATATCCTACATGGGGTGCCTCACTCAGATGTATTTCTTCATGATTTTTATAGTACTGGACAATTTTCTCCTGACCATTATGGCCTATGACCGATTTGTGGCCATCTGTCACCCCCTGCACTACACAGTCATCATGAATCCCCGGCTCTGTGTCTTGTTGGTTCTGATGTCTTGGGTCATCATTTTCTGGGTTGCTCTGATTAACACCCTACTGATAACAAGGCTGAACTTCTGTATAGGCACTGAAATTCCACATTTCTTCTGTGAACTGGCTCAGATTATCAAAGTGGCCTGCTCTGATACCCTCATCGATAACATCTTCTTGTATGTATTGACTGCTCTGCTGGTTGTGTTTCCCTTCTCAGGGATCCTCTTTTCTTACTCTCAGATTGTCTCCTCCTTAATGAGGATGTCCTCTGCTGGGGCCAAGTATAAGGCATTTTCCACCTGTGGGTCTCATGTCTCTGTCGTCTCTTTGTTCTATGGGACAGGCATTGGTGTCTACCTGAGTTCTGCTGTGACCCATTCTTCCCAGGAGAGCTCTATTGCCTCAGTGATATATACTGTGGTCACGCCCATGTTGAACCCTTTCATCTACAGCCTAAGGAACAAGGATGTGAAGGGAGCCTTGGGAAAACTCCTCTCTAGAGCAATCTCTTGTTCATCATGGTAACTTGCTCAGGGCTAAACGGACCTTGTGGTCTCTAAAGCCATATATTCTGATTCTTTTTTCTTTCTGAAAAGACATGCATCATTTCTTCTATTCTCAACCACCTATGACTTTCCTTTCTACTTGTTATGTACCATTTTTCCTCAACTTCTTTCTCAGTAATTACTTTTGGCTCTTCTTTCCTATATGCTGTCCATAATTTTCTTTGGTCAGCTTTCTTAGAGCCATTCCTGAAAATGCCAACCTTAGATTTTTAGCATTTATCATGCCAAGTGCTGATATGGTTTACCCAAATGTTAACCTCTCAAATATTGATGCTTTTCGCCTTAATTTGGTTGTGTGTGTGTATTTCCCTGGAAAAAATAAAATTAAAATCATGCAATAGTCATAACCAACTGCTTGCCATTTCTGGACTGTGCTTACTGCTTTTCACATGTGAGTCCATTTAACCATGACAACATTTCCTTGATATATACTCTCATTTACCCTATTTTTCAGAGGAAGAGTCTGAGATAGAAATGGATTCAAACCTGGCAACTTATCATTGAGTTCATACTCCTAACTTTGCTATCAATCCTAACAATGATTTGGTTTTCAACTTGAAGGGTGGGAATCTAGTTTGAATAGATGATTTTTTTCAAATGATTCATAGTAATATGCTGTCTAGAATAATCTAAGATGTTGAGTCATTCTTTGAGGTCCTTCCTTGCTTCTTTTCTTCCTTCCTTTGTCCTTTCTTCCATTTTTTTTTTTACTTTCTTCCATTCCTTATTTTATTTTATCTCTATGTCTCATCATTGCAGTTTTAAGATATACTCCCCAAGATCCTAAAACATGTAGTAATGAATATAATGAAATAAAAGTTGTTCCCTCACATCATTTAATTTTATTGGACTCTCTGGAGGTGTCATCAGGAATGGTAGTTACACACTGGTGGAATGCATTCAGAATTTCATTTTTGGAGAAGAATATTGGTAAAATTGATTCTGCCCAGTGGAAGGTAGAGCAGTGGATGCTGTCAATGCTCCTCCTACATTCCCAGAATCCTCTCACCTTCTCTATCTCAGACCAGTCTGACTGCCGATGGACAGCACCAACTAGAACCTACTTTTCCCAATGTACTGTGGCAGAAGTGATTGGTGGTTATGAATCTCCAGGGGCAGCCTTCACTGAGAGTTGTGGGATATACCACCTTACCTGGAAACATTCTGAGTGTGGGTTTTGCACATTTTCCAAAATTTTCCCACAGGATGAAATCTGTACTCATTCACTGTGAAATCTGTACTTATTCACTGTGGTTGCTGACTTGATATAAGTTTATTGGATGTATTTTCTTCCCTGTGTCACTTCCTCTCTCTGTCATCCATATTCCTTTCTCCTCCAAGTAAATTGCTTGCACATGAATCATTGACTCAGTTTTGCTTCTATGGGGAGAAAAACTAAGACAGTTGATAAAGACTATGAACGGTATTAAGGGAGTCTTGAAAGGAACTAGGGACTTTGGGGCCAAAACAAAACTAAAAAAAATAAGAAAGAAACAATTTACTAAAAAATCATAATTTGTTAGTGAGAAAGACTTGTTCAATATGGCTCCAATTCACTTTGATTCCATTAAGTTTAACCAAATCTTTATTTATTATCTTCTGTGTACAAATTGGAAACCCTGGTGGCCTAGACGTTAAGAACTATAGCTCCTAACCAAGAGGTCAGCAGTTTGAACCCACCAAGCACTCCTTGGAAACCCTATGGGGCAGTTCTCCTCTGTTCTGTAGGGTCACTATGAGAAGAAATCGACTCGATGGCAATGGTTTGGGTTTTTTTTTTGTTTTTTTTGTTTGGGTGTACAAATTGAGGAGGAGACCAGAGAGATATACATAAAGAAAAAAAAAAAAAGATTTCATTTCAGAGTGGTAAGCAAAAATCATATTGATGTGTAGTAGAAACTGTTGCAAAAAAAAAAAAAAAGGTAAATATTTCCAACTCACCACGAGTAATTCCATGGAAAACTTTCTGAAAATTTATTTTTAACAGCTTTATTGAGGCATAATTTACATAGCATGAAATCCCTCCATTGTTGTAACCCAATAGTTTAAATCAATTTAATTGTCACCCCAATGCAGTTTTAGAGAGTCATGTACTACAAAGACAGAGACCATTTGGTCATTGGAATCTTAGATTGTGTTGACCATGTAGTATTCCCAATGACATAAGAGTCAGGCAGTGCTTCAGGTCCTGTCAAAAACTTCCACAAATATTTCATAAAGCAATATTTTAGATTATTTTCCTAGTCACCCCCAGTACCTACCCCCTTTCCATAACTATACAGGAAACAAGTAGATAAGGAGAGCACCCTCCTGCTCTCTGTTCTTTTATTTTTGTAAATTATCTTAAGAGTGATACATTTTTTTACTGTGGTAAATATACATACAACAAAACATTTGCCACTTCAACTTTTTCACATGTGCTAATTCATGGCATTAATTATGTTTATCATGTTATCCCACCATCACCACGATCCATTTCCAAATGTTTTCATTCCCCCTATCAGAAACTTAGTGTCCTTTAAGCAATACCTCCCTTTTTCCCTGCATACCCATCCCTGGTAACAACTAATAATACATTTGCCTATTCTAGCTGTGTTCAAGTTGATTTTGACTCAGACCCTATATACAACAGAACAAAACACTGCTCGGTCCTGTGCCATCCTCACAAGCCTTGCTATGTTTGAGTCCATTTTTGCAGCCTCTGTGTCAGTCCATCTTGTTGAGGGTCTTTTTCTTTTTTCCTAACCATTTATGACCATGACTAAACATTGTGTCCTTCTCCAGGGACTGGTCCTTCCTGATAGCATGTCTAAAGTACTTGAGATGAAGTCTTGCCATTCTCACTTCTAAGGAGCATTCTGGCTGTACTTCTTCCAAGACAGATTTGTTCTTTCTTCTGGCAGTCCATGGTATATTCACTACTCTTCCCCAACTCTGTAATTCAAATGAATTAATTCTTCTTCCATCTTCGTTATTCATTGTCCAGCTTTCACATGCATATGACGCAATTGAAAAAACCATGGCTTGGGTCAGGCGCACCTTAGTCTTCAAGGTGACAACTTTGCTTTTTTTTTTCCTTAATTTTTACTGTGCTTTAAGTGACAGTTAACAAGTCAGTCATACAAAAATTTATATACACCTTTCTATATACTCCTAGTTGCTCTCCCCCTAATGAGACAGCACACTCCTTCCCTCCCCTCTCTATTTTCCTGTCCATTCAGCCAGCTCTCACCCCCTCTGCTCTCTCATCTCCCCTTCATACAGGATATGCCAACATAATCTCATGTGTCTACATGATCCAAGAAACTCATTCTTCACCAGTATCATTTTCTATCCCATAGTCCAGTCTAATCCCTGTCTGAACAGTTGGCTTTGGGAGTGGTTCCTGTCTTCAGCTAACAGAAGGTCTGGGGACCATGACCTCCTAGATTATTCTAGTCTCAGCCAGGCCATTATGTCTGGTCTTCTTAAGAGAATTTGGGGTCTGCATCCCACTGGTCTCCTGCTCCCTCAGGGGTTCTCTGTTAGAGCAGTCATCAGTTGTAGCCAGTACCATCTACTTCTTCTGGTCTCAGGCCAATGTAGTCTCTGGTTTATGTAGTCCTTTCTGTCTCTCGGGCTCATAATTACCTTGTGCCTTTGGTGTTCTTCATTCCCCTTTGCTCTGGATGGGTTGAAACCCATTGATGCATCTTAGATGGCTAGCAAGTCACTCTCCAAAGTGGGATGCAGAATGTTTTCTAATAGATTTTCTTACACTAATTGACTTAGATGTCCCCTAAAATCATGGTCCCCAAACCTCCGCCCCTGTTATGCTGGCCTTCGAAGCATTCAGTTTATTCAGGAAACTTCTTTGCTTGTGGTTTAGTCCAGTTGTGCTGACCTCTCCTGTATTGTGTATTGTCATTCCCTTCACCTAAAGTAGTTCTTATCTACTGTTTAATTAGTGAATACCCCTCTCCCTCCCACCCTCGTAACCACCAATTAATATTTTCTTCTCTGTTTAAACTATTTCTTGAGTTCCCGTAATAGTTGTCTTATACAATATTTGTCGTTATTGCAGCTGACTAATTTTACTCAGCATAATGCTTACAGGTTGCTCCATGTTTTGAAATGTTTCACAAATTCATCATTGTTCTTTATCTATGGGTGATATTCCATTGTGTGAATATACCATAATTTATTTATCCATTCATCCGTTGATGGGCACCTTGGTTGCTTCCATCTTTTTGCTATTGTAAACAGTGCTGCAATAAACACGGGTGTACATGTATCTGTTCGTATAAAGGCTCTTATTTCTCTAGGATATATTCCAAGGGTGGGATTCCTGGATCGTATGGTAGTTTTATTTCTAGCTTTTTAAAGAAGTGTCAAATCGATTTCCAAAGTGGTTGTACCATTTGACATTCCCACCAGCAGTGTAGAAGTGTTCCAGTCTCTCCACAGCCTCTCCAACATTTATTATTTTGTGTTTTTTGCATTAATGCCAGCCTTATTGGAGTGAGATGAAATCTCATTGTAGTTTTGATCTGCATTTCTCTAATGGCTAATGATCGTGAACATTTCCTCATATATCTGTTAGCTACCTGAATGTCTTCTTTAGTGAAGTGTCTATTCGTATCTTTTGCCCATTTTTTAATTGGGTTATTTGTCTTTTTGCAGTTGAGTTTTTGCAGTATCATGTAGATTTTAGAGATCAGGTGCTGATCAGAAATGTCATAGCTAAAAACTTTTTCCCAGTCTGTAGGTAGTCTTTTTACTCTTTTGGTGAAGTCTTTGGATGAGCGTAGGTGTTTGATTTTTAGGAGCTCCCAGTTATCTAGTTTTTCTTCTACATTCTTTATGATGTTTTGTATACTGTTTACGCCATGTATTAGGGCTCCTAATGGTGTTCTTATTTTTTCTTCCATGATCTTTATCGTTTTAGATTTTATATTTAGGTCTTCGATCCATTTTGAGCTCATTTTTGTGCATGGAGTGAGGTATGGGTCTTGTTTCATTTTTTTTTTTTTTTCTGATGGATATCCAGTTACGCCAGCACCATTTGTTAAAAAGGCTGTCTTTTCCCCATTTAACTGTTTTGGGGACTTTGTCAAATATCAACTGCTCATACGTGGATGGATTTATGTCTGGATTCTCAATTCTGTTCCACTGGTCCATGTATCTGTTCTTGTACCAATACCAGGCTATTTTGACTACTGTGGCCGTATAATAGGTTCTAAAATCAGGTAACGTAAGGCCTCCCACTTTGTTCTTCTTTTTCAGTAATGCCTTATTTATCCGGGGCCTCTTTCCCTTCCATATGAAATTAGTGATTTGTTTCTCCACCTCATTAAAGAATGTTGTTGGGATTTGGATCGGAATTGCATTAAATGTATAGATCGCTTTTGGTAGAATAGACATTTTTATAATGTTAAGTCTTCCTATCCATGAGCAAGGTATGTTCTTCCACTTATGTAAGTCTCTTTTGGTTTCTTGCAGAAGTGTACTGTAGTTTTCTTTGCGTAAGTCTTTTACATCTCTGGTAAGATTTATTCCTAAGTATTTTATCTTTTGGGGGGCTACTGTACATGGCATTGATTTGGTGATTTCCTCTTCGATGTTCTTTTTGTTGGTGTAGAGGAATCCAATTGATTTTCGTATGTTTATCTTGTATCCCAACACTCTGCTGAACTCTTCTATTAGTTTCAGTAGTTTTCTGGAGGATTCCTTAGGGTTTTCTGTGTATAAGATCATGTTATCTGCAAATAGAGATACTTTCACTTCTTCCTTGCCAATCTGGATGCCCTTTATTACTTTACCTAGCCTAATTGCTCTGGCTAGGACTTCCAGCACACTGTTGAATAAGAGTGGTGATAAAGGGAATTCTTGTCTGGTTCCCGATCTCAATGGGAATGCTTTCAGGCTCTCTCCATTTAGGGTGATGTTGGCTGTTGGCTTTGTATAAATGCCCTTTATTATGTCGAGTAATTTTCCTTCTATTCTTATTTTGCTGAGAGTTTTTATCATGAACGAGTGTTGAACTTTGTCAAATGCCTTTTCTGCATCAATTGATAAAATCATGTGATTCTTGTCTTTGGTTTTATTTATATGACAGATTACATTAATTGTTTTTCTAATGTTGAACCATCCCTGCATACCTGGTATGAATCCCACTTGGTCATGGTGAGTTATTTTTCTGATATGGTGTTGAATTCTATTGGCTAGACTTTTGTTGAGGATTTTTGCATCTATGTTCATGAGGGATACCCAGTTCATTAGGGATATAAGTCTGTAATTTTCTTTTTTGTGGTGTCTTTATCTGGTTTTAGTATCAGGGATATGGTGGCTTCATAGAATGAGTTTGGGAGTATTCCGTCCTTTTCTATGCTTTGAAATACCTTTAGTAGTAGTGGTGTTAACTCTTCTCTGAATGTTTGGTAAAACTCTGCAGTGAAGCTGTCTGGACCATACCTTTTTTTGTTGTTGTTGGGAGTTTTCGATTACCTTTTCAATCTGTTTTTTGTTATGGGTCTACTTAGAGGTTCTAGCTCTGTTTGTGTTAGTTTAGGTAGGCAGTGTGTTTCTAGGAATTCATCCGTTTCTTCTAGGTTTTCAAATTTATTACAGTACAATTTTTGATAGTAATCTGATATGATTCTTTTAATTTCAGTTGGGTCTGTTGTAATATCGCCCATCTCATTTCTTATTAGGGTTATTTGCTTCCTCTCCTGTTTTTCTTTTGTCAGTTTGGACAAAGGTTTATCAATTTTGTTGATTTTTCAAAGAACCAGCTTTTGGTCTTGTTAATTCTTTCATTTGTTTTTCTGTTTTCTATTTCATTTAATTCTGCTCTAATTTTGATTATTAGCTTTCTTCTAGTGCCTGAGGGTTTCTTTTGTTGCTCTGTTTCTATTTGTTCAAGTTGTAGGGATAATTTTTTTGATTTTGGCCCTTTCTTCCTTTTGTATGTATGCATTTATTGATGTAAGTTGACCTCTGAGCACAGTTTTCGTTGTGTCCCAAAGGTTCTAATAGGAAGTGTTTTCATTCTCACTGGATTCTATGAATTTCTTTATTCCATCCTTAATGTCTTCTATAATACAGTCTTTTTTGAGCAGGGTATTGTTCAATTTCCACGTGTTTGATTTCTTTTCCGTAGTGTTTCTGTTTTTGATTTCTACTTTTATGACCTTATGGTCAGAGAAGATGCTTTGTAAAATTTTCATGTTTTGGATTCTTCTCTGCTCTGCTAAGGCTTGTTTTATGACCTAGTATGTATTCTATTCTAGCGGATGTTCCATATGTACTAGAGAAGAAAGTATACTTGGCTGCTGTTGGATGGAGTGTTCTGTGTACGTCTATGAGATCAGGTTGGTTGATCGTGGCGTTTAGATCTTCCGTGTCTTTATTGAACATCCTTCTGGATGTCCTGTCCTTCACCGAAAGTGGTGTGCTGAAGTATGCTACTATTGTTGTGGAGCTATCTCATTTTTCAATGCTGATAGAGTTTGTTTTATGTATCTTGCAGCCCTGTCATTGGGTGCATAAAGATTTAATATGGCTGAAAAATTGTCTCTTTAATCATATAGTGTCCTTCCTTATCCCTTCTGATGGATTTAACTTTAAAGTCTATTTTGTTAGAAATTAGTATTGCCACTCCTGCTCTTTTTTGATTGTTGTTTGCTTGATATATTTTTTTCCATCCTTTGAGTTTTAGTTCATTTGTGTCTCTAAGTCTGAGGTGTGTCTCTTGTAGGCAGCATATAGATGGATCATGT
This sequence comes from Loxodonta africana, assembly GCF_030014295.1. Taxonomy (NCBI): domain Eukaryota; kingdom Metazoa; phylum Chordata; class Mammalia; order Proboscidea; family Elephantidae; genus Loxodonta; species Loxodonta africana. The sequence continues at coordinate 21,780,255 of NC_087344.1, forward strand.
TTTTTAATCCATTCTTACACTCTCTGTCTCTTTATTGGTGCATTTAGTCCATTTCCATTCAGGGTAATTATGGATAGGTATGAATTTAGTGCTATCATTTTGATGTCTTTTTTTGTGCGTTGTTGACAGTTTCTTTTTCCCACTTAATTTTTTGTGCTGAGTAGGTTATTTTTATATATTGTCTTTTCCTCATATTCGTTGTTGTTGATTTTATTTCTGTTGAGTCTCTATTTTTTTCTTGTACTTCATTTTGATGTGTAGGGTAGTTTGTCTGCTTTGTGATTACCTTAATATTTACCTCTATTTTTCTAAATTTAAACATAACTTTTACTTCTTTATATTGCCTTGTTTTCCTCTCCATATGAAAGAGCTATGACTACATTTCTTAGTCCCTCTTTGTTGTTATAATGTTGTCTTCTTTAACATAATAACATCGCTGTTTCCCTGTTTGGAGTGTTTTTTTTTTAATCTAGATTTATTTTTGTGATTTCCCTGTCTCAGTTGACATCTGATTGTTCTGTTCAGTGTTCTAGTCTTGGGTTGATAGCTGATATTATTGATTTTCTAACCAAAGAACTCCCTTTAGTATTTCTTGTAGTTTTCTTTTAGTTTTTACAAATTCCCTAAACTTCTGTTTATCTGGAAATGTCCTAATTTCATCTTCATACTTGAGAGACAGTTTTGCTGGATATACGATTCTTGGCTGGCAATTTTTTTCCATGAGTGCTTTATATAAGTCATCCCATTGCCTTCTTGCCTGCATGGGTTCTGCCGAGTAGTTGAGCTTATTCTCATTGACTCTCCTTTGCAGGTGAGTTTTTGTTTATCCCTAGCTGCTCTTAAAATTCTCTCTTTATCTTTGGTTTTCACAAGTTTGATTATGTCTTGGTAAGTTTATTTTAACATTGACCTTATGTGGAGTTCGATGAGCATCTTGGATAGATATCTTCTCATCTTTCACGATACCAGGTAAGTTTTCTGCCAACAAATCTTCAAGAATTCTCTCTGTATTTTCTGTTATCCCTCCCTGTTCTGGTACTCCAATCACTCGTAGCTCATTTCTCTTGATAGAGTCCCACATGATTCTTAAGCTTTCTTCATTTTTTAAAAATTCTTTTACCTGATATTTCTTCGAATACATTGGTGCTCACTGCTTTATCTTCAAGTTCACAAATTCTGCCTTCCACTCACTCAATTCCTCTCCTCTGACTTTGTATTGAGTTGTCTAATTCTGTAATTTTATTCTTAATCTTCTGAATTTCTGATTGCTGCCTCTGAATTTTTTCTGTTTATTAAATTTTTCATTATATTCCTGAAAAACCTTTTTAATTTCTTCATCTGCTTTATCTGTGTGTTCCTTGGCTTGTTCTGCATATTGACTGATTTCCTTCTGATATCTTGAAGGGTTCTGTATATTAATCTTTTGTATTCTGCATCTGTTAATTCCAGGAAGGCACTTTCATCTTGATTCTTGTTTTGAGAGTTTGTTGAGGCGATCATGGTGTGTTTCTTTATGTGACTTGATATTTACTGTTGTCTCCGAGCCATCTGTAAGTTATTGTATTAGTTTATTTTATGTTTGCTTTCTGTATTGTAGCTTCTTGGTTTGTTTTGTTTTAATATGCCCAAATGGGTTGCTTGAGTGAGCTAGTTTGATTATTTTTGCCTTTGGAGTCTGACGTCCAGTCCCAGATGGCTATACCTGTTATCAGGTATATCAGTCTAGGAGTCCATTCACTTTTCTTGTATGAATTCAGCTCAGGTGTCCAGGTAGCTGCTTATTAAGTGTGTGGTACAGGCTCTGTCCTCCAGTTTCAGATGGGCAGGGGCGATTGATATAGGTACCAGTATCTGGTTGCAGCAGGGGGTCACACTCTGAACAAGACAGAGGGCTAAGAATCATCTCCCATGTGTCTCTGAGGAGAGCGTGTCCCTCTTCCCTAGAGTATACAAGTGGGTGTGTTCTGTAGATGGACCATGGTCGCTCAGTGTTTTTGGTTGTAAGGACTGGGAGGTACCAGTTATCCTTGGACTCCTGTCATGGGTGGCTGGTGACCTGAGTGGAGTCACCAGCCCTTAGGCCCCTGATGTGGTAACTGAGCACCCTGTTTAATAGGCAAAGTGGTGTCAAACATGAAACACCCATATCTCCACCGCACAGCTGAAACAGTTGTAGTCTGCCAACAAGGGCGTATTCTCATGAACTGGCCCACCCAGGTCCATGCAGTGGGGAAAGGCACTCAGAGCCCATGGACTTTATGACTGGAGAGGAGCCACTTCTATCCTGAGCTCCCCTGGTTAGCAGAGCTGGCAAATTATCTTTTCCCCCAATCGCTAATGTATTCCTTCTCCAAGGCCAGGAGAATGACTCTAGGCACTCAACAGGGACTATCTCAGGCCCAGGGAAATCCACAGCCACTGAAGCCAGCTTGGGGGTACTTTTGCTGAGAGCGCCATTCTTCTCTGGTTCCGGATGTACGAGTAGTCTGTGTGGCTGGCTGCTTCTGCCTGAGGAAACTGTGGCTGAATGTTAGTATCAGCTCACCACAGCTGCTCCTGGGAATGGTGCCTTAGGGTTCCCAGTGATTCATGTCTGGTAACTCCTCTCCGCTTCTGAACTGTTTCTTCCTCCCCTTGCCTCTCAGTTGGTTTTCTTTGCCTTTGATGTTCAGGGCTTCTAGCTTGTCATAAATATACTCACTTCACTTGTTTTTTTGGTGTCTTTGTTGTAAGTGAGCTCACCGGAAGCGTCTGTCTGTTCCACCATATTGGGCCTACCTCCCTCTCTGTTCTTTTATATTGAATCGTTTATTAAACAACCCCAAGAGTTCTGGATTTATCCTGTAAGACTTGTTAACTAAAAGGTACTTATCACTGGAACTACTTCCTAACGTTGCTGTTGTTGTTAGTTGCTGTCGAGTCAGTTCCGACTCATAGCGACCCTATACACAACAGAATGAAACACTGCCCAGTCCTGAGCCATCCTCACAATCCTTGTTTTGCTTGAGCTCATTGTTGCAACCACTCTGTCAATCCACCTCTTTGAGGGTCTTCCTCTTTTCTGCTAACCCTGTACTCTGCCATGCATGAAGTCCTTCTCCGGAGACTGATCCCTCCTGACAACACGTCCAAAGTGTATAAGACACAGTCTCGCCATCCTTGCTTCTAAGGAGCATTCTGGTTGTACTTCTTCCAAGACAGATTTGTTCGTTCTTTTGGCAGTCCATCGTATAGTCAATATTGTTTGCCAACACCACAATTCTAAGGTGTCAATTCTTCAGTCTTCCTTACTCATTATACCTTATTCATTGTCTTGGTGATGGAAACAATGCCGGAGATTGAACGACAGAATTTTGCAAGACCAATGACTTCTTCATTGCAAATACCTTCTTTCACCAACATAAACGGTGACTGTACACATGGACCTCACGAGATGGAACACACAGAAATAAAATTGACTACATCTGTGGAAAGAGATGATAAAAAAAGCTCAATATCCTCAGTCAGGACAAGTCCAGGGGCCAACTGTGGAACAGACCATCAATTGCTTATATGCTAGTTCAAGCTGAAAATGAAGAAAATCAGAGCAAGTTCACGAGAGCCAAAATATGACCATGCTTCCTAATAGTATTTAGAAAAAAATAGTGTATTTGTAAACATTTAAGTAGAGTAGGGGAATATCTGTCCTATTTGTTTTATTTTTAATCTCTTTCAATCTTAGGCTTTGAGGAGATTTATTAATACATTCATCTTATACAAGAAATATTTATTGAGAATCCATTATTTTGTGGCTTTGAAAGCAAAATTGTGAATAAAAAATGTTCCTGTCCTGGAGATAAGGCAGAAGTGCTAGGGGTGTGCAGGTGGCAGTCAGAGATGATGGCCAGAATGATGAGCAGGTTTCCAAGCACAGTGATCACAAACATGGACAGGAATGTTCCAAATAGAATTTGTTGATGCTCTGGGTTCTGGGAAAATCCCAGGAGGAAAAATTCTGAAGTGCTTATTTGATTTCCTGGTTCCATGTTGGGAATAGGTCAGCTACTAAATTGAGGAGAGGGAAGAACATGAAATAGACACTGGATAGACTCTAGATTCTCCCCCACTTTATTTCTTCAGGTCAGAAATTATTTATAAAAGCCTTCACATTGCAAAATTCATGAATCCTACTTTCTGTCATTTGTTACATGCAACATTTCATAATGTTGACAAAACTCTATCCCTTGGTCTCTGGGGCAGTCACCTATACCTTTTATCTCCAGTTTAGAACCATCAAATCCACAATTTTGAGGGCAATATTGGACCTTGGAGATAAAAGGATCCACACTCACTCTCACAGACATATGAAATGTGAGGCCTAGTGGACCCTTCCTTGGGGCAGAACTGGGACTTAGAGGAGGATCAAATAGCCATGTCTGAGTGGTGAAGAAACGTGAGAGGGGGCTAATATCTGGAAAAAGTATTGAAAGATGAGTAGGATTAGATTCACTTCCCAGAGAGAGAAGGGGGAGGAGGTGAGAAGGAAGGAGAGAGGGAAGGAAAGAGGAAAAAAAAAAAAAAAAAGGGAAGAAGAAGAGAGGAAGGGAGGGAGGGAGGAAAGAAGGAAGAACGAAGGAAGGAAGAAAGGAAAGGAGATCTTTGGAAGCAGTTTTCCAGGCTTCACTAAATAATAAGCCAAATTAACAAACGCTTAATATTCAAGGAATAAAAAAAAAGAAGAAGAAGAAGAAGAAAAAAAGAGGAAGGGAGGGAGGAAAGACGGAATGAAGGAATGACAGAAGGAAGAAAGGAAGGGAGAAAGAAAGAAAGGAAGGGAGATCTTTTGGAAGGAGTTTTCCAGGCTTCAGTAAATAATAAACCAAATTAACATGTGCTTAATATTCTAGGAATGACAACCAAGTGCTTCCTGGCTGTTAGTCATGTGATAAACCCTCCTTTGTCTGTGAACTTAAGAGACTAAAATGGCCCCAAGGAAAGCACAAACAGCAAGGTGTTAAACCATTACAGTTCCATAAGATAAGGTATTGCAAACAGCATAAACAGAATTTTGAGTAATATTCTCTATGGTGCTCACTAAGTACTTGCAAAAAACAGGAATTACACTAGAGTGTTTACATATGAGCACAAAAGAATGAGAGCTAGACATTAGCACTCACATTAAGATGGTGCTTAGAATGGCACTGGGAAGAGGGGAGGGGCACTCATCCAGGCCCTCCTATCCTCTGGCTCTCTCCTCTCCAAGACCTAAGAGTTCTGTAACCCGAGTCAGAAGGATGGGTCCTGTATTCAGGGGTAAGGAATATGTCGAAAATCAGAAACTCACCTTCACTGTAAGGTCTTACATTGTTATAAGTATTTTTGCATACTTTCTATTATTCAATGTCTGAATGAGAAAGGAAAAAAGGGCATCATTGGCTATCATCACTGTTGGTCTTTCTAGGTATAAAAAAGCGAAGCAGATCATGTCTCTGGAGTGAGAAAAAAATGGCCATATCATAATCATATTGTTTAACTATGGATGAACATCTTTACTCTGACTCTTTTGGAAACTAGCAATTTACAACCTTATTTGGTGGCTTCTGATCAGTGGAGAGATGTTCTGAGCAAATTGCCACAGCCCACCTTTAAAGTATAATAATTCGTAAAAGATTCCCTTTCTTTTCGATGAATGTGGCTTCCTCATTTGTATCCCAATTTGTTTTATTGAGTAAGATAGGAGACCAAACTAAAACCCAAACCTGTTGCTGTTGATTCTGGCTCATGGTGACCCCAAGTGTTACAGAGTAGAACTGCTACATAAGGTTTTCTTGGCTGTAATATTTACAGAGAATCAACCTTGCTCTGATATACAAAACAAGGCATCTGGCTGCTGCAGAGTTTGTTCAGAGTTCCTTGGGATTCGAATTCTCTGCAACAATTACTTCTTTCATAACTGCCATCTGGGGTTGCAGCAGCAGATTCCAAATTATTATTCAAATGGGTCATGATATTGCGAATAACAACTATCACCATAAGAAGAAATTACATATTGTATGGTTCCATTTACATGAAATGTCCAGAATAGGTAAATCCAGAGACAGAAGGCAGATTGATAGTTTCTAGGGGCTGAGAGGAGAGGGAGGAGGGGTGTGGCTGTTTAATGAGTAAGGGGTTTTATTTTAGGGTGATTATAATGTTTTAGAACTAGACATAGATGGAGGTTGCACAACATTGTGAATGTACTAAATGCTACTGAATTGTTTACTTAAAAGTGATAATTTTGATGTTATATGAATTTTACATCAATTTTAAAAAGTGGAAAAAAAAAGATTAAATTTCCCACACATTCAAAATCTTCTACCTTATAATCAGGGGCTAGACTTAGAGGTTGGGAAGGTCATTTGTCATTCATGTAGTCCAGAAGCTAACACTTAGCCAGTCCTAAAGGAACCCTTCATGGGAAATAGCTCCATGATTTTTCTGTGATTGACAAACAGCCTAGTTTGTCTAGCTTACTTTGGGTACGTCATTAGGAAAAACTAATTGTTAGAAATGAACATTGTGGTTGGTAAAGTAGAGGGTCAATAAAAACAAGAGAGACCTTCAATGAGATGGGATGACACAAGCCACAACAATGGACTCAAAGATACCAACGTTCACGAGGATGGTGCAGGACGAGGCAATCTTTAGTTCTGTTACATAGAAGATTGCCATGAATCAGAGCCAACTACACATCAACTGAAAACTAAAGTTTTTAAACAGTGCTTCGATGAACACTTATACACATGTGTCTGCATCAGTGCTTTCAAGTCTCTTGGGTATTTACCTGGGAGTGGAATTGCTAGATCACTGTATCTATCTATTTTAGATAGAGGATCAAATAACGTAATGTTCCAGTTATTTATTGCTGCATGAAAAAAAAAAGCCAAAACTTAATGGCTTGTCATAAGAACCATTTTATTTTATCTCATGATTTTGTGAGTCAAGAGTTTAGGCAATGTTTGCTGGGCAATTCTTCTGGTCTATGTGGCACTGACTAATGTCACACTGTGGTGTTCAGCTAGCAGTTTGGTCTAGAGTCCCAAGATGGCATCACTCACATGTCTCGTGCCTTATCAGAGAGATCTGGGAGGCTGGGCTCTGCTGGGACTGAGGACTGGAGTGCTTACAGATGGCCTCTCCAGTCTGCCAATGTCAACACAGTCAGAATTCTTTTATGGTTGCCCTGAGCCACCAAAGAGAATGTACAAAGAATCTAAGGATTTTTAGAATCTTATCTGGAAGTGAGGCAGCATTCCTGTTGAATTTCTTTGGTCAAAGCAATCACTGGCCATCCCACTGTAGAGGAAAGAGAATAGACACCACCTGTCTATGGAAGAGAATTTGTAAGAATCTTTAACATGACATAGGTAATGAATACAAGCTTAGTGCTGAATCTGGCACTCAGCAGTTAATTAATAACTTCTGGTTTCATTACTATTATAATGGTCTCAATCATAGTGTGCACAGAAAAAAATATGTAGACACAGAAGCAATAAGTATAGAGACAACCTCCATCATAAAACAAAAAAACCCAAACCCACTGCCATCAAGTTAGTTCCGACTCATAGTGACTCTATAGGACAGAGTGTAACTGCCCCATAGAGTTTCCAAGGAGCACCTGGTGAATTTGAACTACCAACCTTTTGGTTAACAGCCATAACACTTAACCACTATGCCACCAGGTTTTCCACACCCTATCACAGAACTAAATATTTTGAAATCAATCATTTTTAGATAGTCTTATTGCTATTTTCATCATTATATACATTATCATTGCACCCTCTAATTTCTTGCAATACCCAGAGATGTTTGAAATCTAAGGTTATTACACATTGGTGTAGATGTAGGAAAGTTGATCAAGGACAGAAATTTACAGTTAGCAGAGAGAATAGGAATTCTTAAAGAAATTACATAGGGAAAACTTGATTTTTCTAATGTGTAAAGACAAAAGTTGTAGATTCCTAAGAAAAGCGGGCAGGAAGCAAATGTACTGAAAGAGGATCCAAAGTAAAAACGGTGTGGAGGTGGTGTCTGACCTCCTCTGACTTCACAAGGGGGAAGGAGAATCAAGATCAGCAGCCTAAGGCTGATTCCTATGAGGCAGGTGTCAGACTTGCCTACTTCTCTGCCATCTTTACCAATTCTGACATCAGCCGTCCCTCCCACGGCACTCTCTACTTCTCTGCTGAGTTCAATAATTCATAGCAATGGTCACACAGAACTCACAGACAATATGTAGAATTGTGGCATTTATTAGGGCAGTAACAGGTTACAATTCAGGTTCAGGGATGGCCAGGAATTCTCAGCTGTGCTCAAAAGTATACATCTCCTTGGCCCTTGGCTTCTGCCCTGCTTGGGCAAGTGTTATAAAGCTCTTCTAGCTCTGCTGATAAGTTCCCAAAGGTGCCCCACTTTGCCAGTAAGCTACAGCCCAAAGGCGCTCAGCTCTAGCTCTGTAGGTTGGGAAACCCAGATCTGACAAGTTTCCTGGAGGAATCTTATTTCCCCCAGCAAGCCTCCTGCCCAAAGGAAATCAGCTTCCTCATTCAGTGGGCTAGGAAGCCCACCATGCTGTCCCCTGCTGGTCTCTCCTGCCCAGTCTTTCCTGTGGTCTGTCCTGCTGCCCTTTCTCTGCTACAGCTTCTTACCATCTTCAGTGTTACAGCTCTCTCTCTGACTCCTCATTCTAAGAACTTCTTGCACCGAGATCCTGGGACATACTCTGCTCTTGGTTTTCCTTCCTTAGTGGTGGTGGGATCTTCTCCTTCCCACTTCTGGGATGGCTCATTTCAAGCCTAGCAGGATGACAAAACTGACCAATCCCCTTGGAGTGCTACAATTACCTATTTGCACAGTCCCACCCAATCACTTGTTTGGGAGTTATAAGACCATGTCAAGAATGGCCACACAAAAATGATCCATTGCACTGCAGCCAGGTTTTACCACTGCTGCCCATAGGCTTCATCTAAATCTCAAACTCATCATGGGCAAAAGAATGTTCTGAGGAGTGTTCCCAGGGCTCCCAACAGAATTCTAAAATGATCCTCCAAGATTTCCAGTCCTTAGTGTACACAGTTTCTCCCAGTTATTCAATCTACCCAGAAAATCTTAATATAGGAGATTATTTGGATAGGCCTTACCTAATTACATGACCCCTGGTGGCACAGTGGTTGAGACCTCAGCTGCTAACCAAAAGGTTGGCAGTTTGAATCCACCAGCTGTACCTTGGAAACCCTATAGGGCAGTTCTACTTTGTCCTATAGGGTTACTATGAGTCTAAATGGACTCGATGACAATGGGTTTCTAAAAAACAAAGTCTTCTCCAGGTGGTCAAAGAAGAGAAAGCAGGAGATTAGAAACTTGAGAAGGATTTAACGTATCATTGGTGGTTTGCAGAAGGAAGGCAAGGAAATGGGTAAACTCGGAATTGAGAGCATCCCTTGGCTTATAGCTGGCCAGGAAAGAGGGACTGTGGTTGGCAGAACAATGGCGCCTCAAAGATGATCCATCATCCATCTGTCAGTTTGTCCTATTGTGATGGCTTGTCTGTTGCTATGAAGCTATGTCATTGGTATTTCAAATATCAGCAGGGTCACCATGGTGGACAGGTTTCAGCTGAGCTTCCAAACTAAGTCAAAAGAGGAAGAAAGACCTGGTGATCTACTTCCAAAATTAGCCAATGAAAACCTTATGGATCACAATAAAATACTTTTCAATTATCAATGATTATGAAGATGGTGCCAGACTGGCAATGTTTCTGTTGCCATGAGTCAGAGCCAACTTGACGAAGCTAACAACAACAACAAAGATGCCTGAAAGATGTCCTAATTCCCAGAAGGTGTGAGTGTGTTACCTTACATGGCAAAAGGGACTTTGCAGATGTGGCTTTCGTAAGGATTTTGAGTGGGGACGTTATCATGGGTTATCCAAGTGAGGCAATGGAATCACAAGAGTCCTTATAAGAGGGAGGCAGTATAGTTAGCATGAGATTAGGAGATGTGATGATGGAAGGAGAAGTAAGAGCAAAAGAGATTTGAAGATGCTATGCTTCTGGTCTTGATGATGGAAGAAAATGCCATTATCCAAGAAATGTAAGTGGCATTTAGAAGCAGGAAAATGCAAGGAAATATATTTTCCTCTAGAGACAAAACAGAATGTGGAAATTATCAAACAATACCATTAATATCACACACAAGTAAAATTTTGCTGAAGATCATTCACAAGCTGTTGTAGCAGTACATTGACAGGAACTGCCAGATATTCAAGCCAGATTTAGATGAGGGCATGGAACCAGGGATGTCATTGCTGATGTCAGATGGGTCCTGGCTGATAGCAGAGAATATCAGAAAGATGTTTGCCTGTGTTTTATTGACTATGCGAAGGTGTTTGGCTGTGTGAATCATAGCAAATTATGGACAACTTTGTGAAGGATGGGAATTCCAGAACATTAACTGTGCTCTTGAGGAACATGTACATAGACCAAGAGGCAGTCATTGCAACAGAACTAGGAGATACTGTGTGATTTAAAGACAGGAAAGGTGTGTGTCAGGGTTGTATCCTTTCATCATACTTATTCAATCTGCATGCTGAGCAAAAAATCTGAGAATTTGGACTATATAAGAAGAATGGGGCATTAGGAATGCAGGAAGACTCATTAACAACCTGCATTTTGCAGATGACACAATGCTGCTTCCTGAAAATGAAGAGGATTTGAAGCACTTACTGATAAAGAGCAAAATCTGCAACCTTCAGTATGGATTACACCTCAACATAAAGAAAACAAAAATTCTAACAACCGAACCAATAAACAACATGATAAATGGAGAAATGATTGAATTGTTAAGGATTTCATTTTACTTGAATCCACAATCAACACCCATGGAAGCAGCAGTCAAGAAATCAAAGGACACATTGCATTGTGAAATCTGCTGCAAAAGACCTCTTTATTGCATTAAAAAGAAAGGGTGTCACCTTGAAGACTAAGGAGTGCCTGACCCAAGCCATGGTGTTTTCAGTCACCTCATATGCATTCAAAAGCTGGGTGATGGATAAGGAAGATGGAAGAACAATTGAGGCCTTTGAATTATGGTGTTCGTGAAGAATATTGAGTATATCATCAACTGCCAAAAGAACAAATGTGCCTTGGAAGAAGTACAGCTAGAACACCCCTTAGAAGCAAGGATGGTGAGACTATGTCTCACATACTTTGGACATGTCATCAGGAGGGATAAGACCCTGGATAAGGATATCATACTTGGTAAAATAGGGGGCCAACGGAAAAGAGGAAGACTCTCAAGGAAATGGATTGACACAGTGGCTGCACCCATGGACTCAAGCATAATAATGATTGTAAAGATGGTGCAGGAGCCGGCAGTGTTTCCTTCTGTTGGAACTCACTTGACAGCACCTAACAATAACAACGTATCAGACAATGTTCTGCTGGTATTCATAAGGTTTTCACTGGCCAATTTTTTTCAGAAGTAGACTGCCAGCTCCTTCTTCCTAGTCTTAGTCTGGAAGTTCTGCTGAAATCTGTCCATCAAGGGTGACTGTGCTGTTATTTTGAAATACAAGTGGCAACACTTTCAGAATCACAGCCACAGGCATTTCACTTACATAAAGCCACAAAATATGTGACACAGACACTGACAGAACCGAAGTGAGAAATAGACAGTTCTACGTTAATAGTTGAAAAACAATATGGTGCTTCCTTTAGAAGCTAGAAATAGAAATATCATATGATGCAGCAACCCCACTCTCAGGAATATATCGTAGAGAAATAAGAGCCATCACATGAATAGACAAATGTACATTCATGTTCATTGTAGCTTGTTCACAATGGCAAAAAGATGGAAACAACCTAGATGCCCATCAACAGATGAATGGATAAACAAACTATGGTACATACACACAATGGAGCACTACCCAGTGATAAAGAACAGTGATGAATCGCCAAAGCATATCACAACATGAATGAATTTGGAGGGCGTTATGCTAAGTCAATCAAAAAGGGACAAATATTGTATGAGGGTACTACTGTAAAAACTCATGAAGAGGTTTACACACAAAAAGAAACAATCTTTGATGGTTAAGAGGGGGTGGAGGGGCGAGGATGGAAAAACACTAAATAGACAATAGACAAGTGGAAACTTTGGTGAAGTGTAACACAGTACACAATACTGGGGAAGCCAGCACAACTTGCACAAGGCAAGGTCGTGAAATCTGCATAGACACACCCAAAACACCTGAGGCACCAAATTGCTGGGCTGGGGTCTGTGGGGACCATGGTCTCAAGCAACATCTAGCTCAATTGGCATAGCATAATTTATAAAGAAAACATTCTACATTCTACTTTGGTGAGTAGCATCTGAGGTCTTAAAAGCCTGTGAGAGGCCATCTAAGATACTCCACTGCTTTCACCCCTTCAGGAGCAAGGGAGCATGAAGAAACCTAAAGACACTAGGGAAAGATTAGTCCAAAGGACTAATAGACCACACCTACCATGGCCTCCACCAGTCTGAGTCCAGTACAACTAGATAATGCCTGGCTACCACCACTGACTGCTCTAACAGGGATCACTATAGAGGTTCCAGGACAGAGCTGGAGAAAAATGTAGAGCAAAATTCTAACACACACACACAAAAGACCAGATTTACTGGCCTGACAGACTGGAGAAACCCCAAGAGTATGGCCCCCAGACACCCTTATAGTTCAGTAGTTCAGTAATAAAGTCACTCCTGAGATTCACTCTTCAGTCAAAGCTTACAGAGGCCCATAAAACAAAGTGAGACTAAAGGGGCACACCAGCCCAGGGGCAAGGACTAGAGGGCAGGAGGGGACAGGAAAACTGGTAATAGGGAACCCAACATCCAGAAGGGAGAGTGTTGAGAGGTTGTGGGTTTGTTAGCAAATGTCATAGAACTGTATGTGTACTAACCGTTTAATGAGAAGCTAGCTTGTTTTGTAAATCTTCATCTAAAGTATAATAGTAATAGAAAAAAAATATATTGACCAGTTTGATTTTCTTCAGACAGGACTTCTTTTCCTCCATAACCTTGAGGACACCAAGTGACTCATAAAAACTCTCCATATTCTTTAAGGCAAATACTTCCCAGGGTAGGATTTTGCACTAAGACAGATGGTTTCTAGGTTTGGTACCTTGCAGAAGTTAAACTTTCCTTAAGAGACAGCTTGTTACTTTAAAATCAAACTAAAGATCGAAGAATTTCTTCTTGGAGGAAATAAATCCATCTCACCTTCCTCACCCCCATAGCTACAAAGAGAAAAAAAATGGCAGAAAATTTTCCATTTTATCTTCTTTGTACCCAAGGGAACTGAACTGTTTAGAGAGTGAAAAGACAATAGAACAATTTATTTAATTAAGAGCTCTGAGATTCAACCCTGGAGACTGGAAATTTTAAACATGTCCTCATTGCCTCCCACCCTGTAAATATTTGATCCCAGTCCTGGTGAAAACCAAATTGGGCTTCTCAGAGACAGGCCATGGAGAAGAGACACTGCTTCAGTGATACCATCAGAGCTAGTGTGTCCTCTTCAGGCCTGGTGGAGTAAGGAGGAAAAGAGAAAGAAAAGTGTGTAGTGGGCCTCATCTCTCTGGTAAGGATACTGAAACTTCCTATATTTGTTAAGGAAGGTGAACTCCCTGTACTTTAAAAGCCCTTAGTTTCCACTGCAGCCAGCCTTTTCCAGGTCTCATTCTGTTTCTCCTTTGTCTTTTTTGAAATCTAGAGCCTCTCTCCAAGTAGAGAGTTGGAAATGGCCGTTTCTTGAATGTGTAGTTTTCCAGAGAACCTCTGACTCGACCAGTTTTGTCATTTTATCCTTTCTGTCTCACCAAACATCACCTTTCCACTCTCTTTTATAAATTGTAGATTGCAGCCAGATTTCCTGTTTCGAGTAATTTCTCCATTACCTACTGGATGAACATGTATTATACAGGAGGTATTATCTATTTTGCTCCTAATATGACTGGATTTTTCTATACATTCCTTATTTTTGCTCCAAATGAAGTTATTGGTTTCTAAACATTTCTTTAATATCCAGCCAACTTACTGATAGCACTTAGAAGTTCTATTTCTTATGCTATTTCTCCTTAGTGTCTGCAATATCATCTACAAATAGTATAATTGGTTCTGAGGTTTTAGACCCATTTCCTTTTCTCATCTTAAATGTTCGGGAGAATGACTAATGTGGAATTAGATTGCCTTGGCTTTTTCATGAATTTAGCACAAATATTTCAATGTTTTAATGTAGATTATCCTGTTGGCTTTGGTTTTAAAACACCATTCTATATAAGGTTAAGGCACTGGTGGGTAAACAAAGTCACACCCTCTGACTCACAAGTAAACATAAAATTACCAACGTAAAAGGCACATTAAGGAATACTAATGGATGCTCTATTTGTGGGTTTTACAATCCCTGTCTTTCATAGCCCTCATTCTCTGCTATCCATCCCACTGGCCTCTCATACCCCTTCCATTTCCAAGGTCATTGCTCCACAGGGAAACCATCCTTCTGTTCTCTCAGTCTATTGTGCTTGTCCTTTCCTTACGTCCTCTGGCAATTACCTGTTCCTCTTCTCTCAGCTCAAATAATCCTATTTTAGAGAAGGCTTTCCTACTCATCTGCCCAGACTAAATTATAATCCTCAATGATTTTTTTTCTCTTTCTAATTAATTTCCATTCTTTATGCATGAATAATACCATTTTTGTTTTATGTGAAAAGTAAACATTTATTTTCAAATCTTAAGTTTGACTTTTAACTTCCTTTTTTTTAATTGTACTTTAAATGAAGGTTTACAGAACAAACTTGCTTCTCATTAAACCATCAGTACACTTACTGTTTTGTGACAGTGGTTGTCAACCCCATGACATGTCAACACTCTCCCTTCCTTGACCTTGGTTTCCCCATTACCAGCTTGCCTGACCCCTCCTGCCATCTCATTCTTGCCCCTGGGCTGGTGTGTCCATTTAGTCTTGTTTTGTGTCATGGGCCTGTCTAATCTCTAGCTGAAGGGTGAACCTCAGAAATGACTTCATTACTGAGCTAAAAGGGTGTCCAAAGGTAAATTTCTTTAGCATGATTTGCTCTAAAGTTTTTAATAATTTTAATCTATTCTGTCCATCATATTCTTCTTAATTAACTCCACTGGTTTTAATACAACAAATCCTCATTCAGGAACATGTACACATGAGCACACACATGCTTTGTATTTGATGTTAATACTTGTGTGCTTTTACTTCCTCCTCTTATCTACATAGTCCACATGGCCTTTCCTCTTCTTGGAAGAATCCATCTGGCAGGTGGTTTCTGAAATAGGGAGCTGTAGAGATCTTCACTAATTGGAAGACCTGCATGGAGTTCAAAAGAGGTAACAGGCCTGTTGGGTTTGTAATCATCACAACTTCATCCTCGCTTGACAGATGGCCTACTATAAAGGCAATATCGATAAATGATAGACATGCAAGACAGATTTATTGTGATGATAAAAACAGAAGCTCACAATTCCTAAGTGCCTACAGTATATCACAGAAACCACACTAGAAAAATGACATGCATCATCGCATTTAATTCACTCATCAATCTCATTATGTAGGGAATATTTACTATTCCCATTGGAGAAATGAGGTATCTGCAGCTAAAACAGATTAAGTAACTTTCTCACAAAGGTAGTAAATTGGTAAAGCCAAAATTCTATTTCAGGCAGTATGATTCAAACACTCATTTTTGCAATCACAGGTTTATACTGTAGCTTGGAAGCATTATATATCTAAAGTAATTGTCATAAAAGGAACAGATTCATAGTAACAATAATAATGATAATAGCTATTATGAGTTTGGAAACCTGGTGTTGTAGTGGTTAAGTTCTACAGCTGCTAACCAAAAGGTCGGCAGTTTGAATCCTCCAGGTGCTCCTTGGAAACACTACGGGGCAGTTCTACTCTGTCCTATAGGGTCGCTATGAGTCGGAATCGACTCGATAGCAGTGGGTTTTAGTTTTATTATGAGTTGGGAGTCCTGGGGGCCCAGGGGTTAAGTGCTTTTCTGCTAACCTAAAGATAGGTGGTTCAAACCCACCATCTGTTCCACAGGAGAAAGATGTGGCAATCTTCTCTCATAAAGATTACAGCCTTGGAAACCCTATGGGGCAGTTCTACTGTATCCAGTAGGGTCACTATGTGTCAGAATAGACTCAATGGCAATGAGTTTTGTTTGTTTTATTTATTCTTCTTTTGGTGTTATTAATTGAGATCTTCCTGTTCACAAAGGCATTTTTAATCCTCACAAAGAGGTAATTGTAATAACCAGATTTTTAAACAAGAAAAAAATAAGGCACCAAGAGTTAACTGTCACAACAATAGAATGTGCCAGATCACATTTAAGTCATGGACTTTCAACTCAGATGACCTTTAATCACTAACATGGAACTACTAGAATGAAGGAAATGTGGGAGTTATTAGGGATAAGAACATACTTGGGAGTTCACATAAAAATAATTCAAATTAGCTTGGAAGGGTCACATGAAAAAAGAAATTGGTTTATGCACATAGATTCAAACAGCAGAATTAGAAACAGTGAATAGCTAAAATGAGAGAGATTTCTTCTAAAGTGCCTGAATAATCATATGTATTTAAAATGGAAAAGGGCTACCTGTGACTGAGGGTAACTGGCATTGGGAGGACTCAATAACAAAATATAGATGGTATTGTAAAGGTGTTGACTAGCTGATATGCCAGTTGGCAGTCCACTGGATGTTGCTTTTACTGTCTCCAGCCTACAACACTAGCTGCATGGAAGCAGAAAACCAAACAAAATTTTCACAATTCCTTCTGCTGGGATTCTCAGAGGATTCTGAACTTCAGCCCCTCTTCTTTGGACTCTTCCTGTCCATGTACGTGGTCGCTGTAGTTGGGAACCTGTTCATCATCCTGGCTGTCATCTCTGACTCCCACCTTCACATCCCCATGTACTTCTTCCTCTCCAACCTGTCCTTTGCTGACATCTGTTTCATCACCACCACGGTCCCAAAGATGCTGGTGAACATTCAGACACAGAGCAAAGACATCTCCTACATAGGATGCCTCACTCAAGTGTATTTCTTCATGATTTTTATTGGATTGGAGAATTTTCTCCTGTCCATGATGGCTTATGACCGATTTGTGGCCATCTGTTACCCCCTGCACTACACAGTCATCCTGAACCCCCAGCTCTGTGTCTTGTTGGTTCTGATATCTTGGGTCATCATTTTCTGGGTCGCTCTGCTTCATATTCTACTAATAACACGGCTGAACTTCTGTATAGGTACTGAAATTCCACATTTCTTCTGTGAACTGGCTCAAATTATCAAATTAGCCTGCTCTGATACCCTCATCAATAACATTTTCTTGTATGTATTGACTAACCTGCTGGTAGTGTTTCCCTTCTCAGGGATCCTCTTTTCTTACTCGCAGATTGTCTCCTCCTTAATGAGGATGTCCTCTTCTGAGGCCAAGTATAAGGCATTTTCCACCTGTGGGTCTCACCTCTCTGTCGTCTCTTTGTTCTATGGGACAGGCATTGGCGTCTACCTGAGTTCTGCTGTGACCCATTCTTCCCAGGAGAGCTCTATTGCCTCAGTGATATACACTGTGGTCATGCCCATGTTGAACCCTTTCATCTACAGCCTAAGGAACAAGGATGTGAAAGGAGCCCTGGGAAAGCTCCTCTCTAGAGCACTCTCCTGTTCATCATGGTAACTTGTCTCAAGGCTAAATGGACCTCGTGGTCTCTAAAGCCAAATATTCTGATTCTTTTTTCTTTCTGAAAAGACATGCATCATTTCTTCTATTCTCAACCACCTATGACTTTCCTTTCTACTTGTTATATACCATTTTTCCTCAACTTCTTTCTCAGTAATTACTTTTGGCTCTTCTTTCTTAAATGCTTTCCATAATATTCTTTCTTTGGTCAGCTTTCTTAGAGCCATTCCTGAAAATTCCAATCTTAGATTTTTAGCATTTATCTTGTCAAGCGCTTATATGGTTTACCCAAATGTTAACCTCTCAAATATTGTTGCTTTTCACCTTAATTTGGTTATGTATGTGTATTTCCCTGAAAGAAATAAAATGAAAATCATGCTATAGTCATAACCAACTGCTTGCCACATCCAGACTGTGCTTATTGCTTTACACATATGATTCCATTTAACCATGACAACATTTCCTTGATATATACTCTCATTTACCCTATTTTTCAGAGGAAGAGTCTGAGATAGAAATGGATTCAAACCTGGTAACCTATCATTGAGTTCATACTCCTAACTTTGCTGTCAGTCCTAACAATGATGTGGTTTTCAACTTGAAGAGTGTGAATCCAGTTTGAATTGATGATTTTTTGAGATGATTCATAATAATATGCTGTCTAGAATAATCTGAGATTTTGATTCATTCTTTGTGGTCCTTCCTTGCTTCTTTTCTTCCTTCCTTTGTCCTTTCTTCCATTTTTTGTTTGCTTTCTCCCATTCCTTATTTTATTTTATCTCTATGTCTCATCATTGCAGTTTTAAGATATACTCCCCAAGATCCCAAAACATGTAGTAATGAATATAATGGAATAAAAGTTGTTCCCTCACATCATTTAATTTTATTGGACTCTCTGGAGGTGTCATCAGGAATGGTAGTTACACACTGGTGGAATGCATTCAGAATTTCATTTTTGGAGAAGAATATTGGTAAAATTGATTCTGCCCAGTGAAAGGTAGAGTAGTAGATGCTGTCAATGCTCCTCCCACATTCCTGGAATCCTCTCACCATCTCTATTGCAGACTAGTCTGCCTGCCAATGGACAGCACCAAGTGGCACCTACTTTGCTCAGTGTGTGGTAGCAGAAGTGACCAGTGGTTATGGATCTCCATGGGCAGCCTTCATTGAGAGATGTGGGATATACCACCTTACCTGGAAACATTCTGAGTGTGGGTTTTGCATATTTTCCAAAATTTTCCCACAGGATGAAAACTCTGTTCACTCACTGTGGTAGCTGACTTAATACAAGCTTTATTGGACGTATTTTCTTACCTGTGTCACTTCTTCTCTCTCTTATCCATATTCCTTGCTCCTTCATGTAAACTGCTTGCACTTGAATCATTGGCTCAGTATAGGGTTCTATGGAAAGAAAAACTAAGACAGTTGATAAAGACAGCGAAGGGTATTAAGGGAGTCATGAAAGGAACTAGGGATTTTGGGGCCAAAACAAAACTAAAAAAAGTAAGAAACAATTTGCTAAAAATCTTAAGTTTGGGTGAGAAAAGACTCATTTAAAATGGCTCCAGTTCACTTTGATTCCATTAAGTTAATTCGAAAGTTTATTTATTATCTACTGTGTTCAAATTGGAAACCCTGGTGAGGTAGTGGTTAAGAACTACAGCTGCTAGCCAAAAGGTTGGCAGTTTGAATCCACCAAGTGCTCCTTGGAAACCCTATGGGGCAGTTCTACTCTGTTCTATAGGGTCACTATGAGTTGGAATCGACTAGATGGTAACAGGTTTTTTTTTGGTGTACAAATTGAGAAGGAGACAAGACAAATATACATGCAGAAAAAAAGACTTCAATTCAGAGTGGTAAGCATAATCATACTGATGTGTAGTAGAAACTGTTGTATAAAAAAAATAAATATTTTCAACTCACCTTGAATAATTCCGTGGAAAACTTTCTGAAAATTTATTTTTAACAGCTTTATTGAGGTATAATTTACATAGCACGAGGTCCATCCATGTTGTAATCCAGTGGTTTAAGTACATTTATTTAGTTGCACAGTTGTCACTCCAATCCAGTTTTAGGGAGTCAGGTACCACAAAGACAGAGGCTATGTGGTCATAGGAATCTGAGATTGTGTTGAACACGTAGCATCCCCAATGACATAGGAGTCAGGCAGTGCTCCAGATCCTGCCAAAAATCGTTCATAAGTATTTCATAAAGCAATATTTTAGGTTGTTTTCCTAGTGACCTCCAGCACCTACCTCCTTTCCATAACTGTAAAGGAAAAAGGTAGATAAGCAGAGTGCCCTCCTGCTCTTCATTCTTTTATATTGAGTAGTTCATTAAAACAACCCCAGGAGTTCTGGACTTATCCTGTAAGGCTTGGTAACTAAAATGTACTTATGATTGGGATTGCTTCCTAACAGTATTTGGAAAAAATTAGTATACTTCTAAACATTTAATTAGAGTAGGGAGAATATCTGTCTTATTTGTTTTATTTTCAATCTCAGGCTTCCAGGAAATTTATTAGCACATTCATTTTATAGAAGGAATATTTATTGTAAATCCACTTTGTTTTGGTGTTGGAGACAAAGTTGTGAAGAAAAAAATGATTCTTGTCCTTAAATAGCTTACAACTGTAGAAGAGAAAGAAAACAAGTAAGAGAACCGATAAAAACATTTAAATTGTGGAAAGTGCTATGAAAAAAAATGAAGTAGCACCGAATAGTGGAGAAAGATTGTGAGATTTATTTTAGATAATATTTTCAATGCCATGATAAAATAATAGAAAATGGCTGGAATTTTTAGATAATGTTTTTAATATTATTACTCAACAGTCTAGATCAGGGTTCCTCAACCTCTCTGTTCTACTGACATTTTGGACTGGATAATCCATTGTTGTGTTGGACTGTCATGTGCATTGCAGGAGGTTTAGCAGCATCCCTGGCCTCTACTCACTACATACTAGTACTCTACTCCTCAACTGTGACAACCAGAAATGTGTCTATACATTACCAATTGTCCCCTAGGGGCTAAAATAGCCACAGTCAAGAACCAGTGGTCTAGATGGTACAGAATTTGATGGCCTTAGCCTTCTAGGAGACAGGAAAAATAGAAGAAACAACGTTTAAGGGAGGATAAAACATCAGTTTATTATTGCAAGGACTGAGTTAGAGGAGACTACAGAATACTTCTTTAGTGCTGTTATTTCAGAGGTCAAATATATTGGTTTGGCATTTGTCAGTCTGCACTTGTGGCAGTATAATCAATTAACTGCACAGAGAGAGGGAGAAATTGCTGCTTAGAGAGTCAAGAGTTAGAAAGACAAGATGATGTTTGGCGGCATCCTACCAATGATTCTTCAATACTCAGTTATAGGGCCCCCAGCAGACATTGCTGTCATTGGACACTGTACCCATCTGTCACAACAATAGCCACCATTGTAATTAAATAATTTTGTGTACAATTATATCTTCAAAATATCCACCGGAGTTTTGGGTCCCATCTGTTCCTGATGTTTTAGGTATTTTACACTATCACTTATCCCTTCTTTATTCTGTATATCCCAATGTTCGCATGCAAGATTATAATTTCTAATATAGTTAAACACATTCCCATATCTTTCAGTGTAAATGAGACTCACTCATCACCCCATATTCCCCTTTGGGTATTGCTCCAAACTTTTAAATATTTGATCTGCACTTGTATTTTCTTTTCCACACTGCTTACTTTCTCCACAACCAACCTGATCTGGAGTCTTTTCTACCTCCATCACAATCATTCTCCCTGAGGTCTGCAGTTACCTCATGTCCTCAATAAATTCTAAAGGACATTTCCAGTCTTCAAACTGCTTGATTTTTCAGTAACAAAATTACTAAAGATTATATTCTGTTTCTTGAAATAGGGACCTTATTCAGCTTCCATGGCACGGTGGACTCCAGGTAACCCATAAGCCTGCCAAAGGTTGTTTAATCAAAATACATTTTATTTTTGTTACAATGGGATTTTAGGGTCAAGGCTATTAACAGGTCTTATAGAATTAACAGATCCCTTAGGGAGAAACTCCTAACTTTAGAATTAAACCTTGTTAAAGAGATGCAAGAGTTACAGCAATACCTTAAGGAGCATGTGGAGCCCTGGGAAACTAATTTAAAGGAAGATAAGGGAACTTGTTTAATCTCCAGGAGAAAGATCTTGTTGACTGCAAGTGTTTGAACATACTAGATAAAGAAGGAATAGCTGGAAGAAGGAAATTCACCTCTTTTCACAACTACCTTCAGGGAGACCGAATTGGCAGAACATTTCCTTTCCATTATTCCCTCTTTACCCCAAGTGAAATGAATTGTGTAAAGAGTAGAATGACCATAGAAAAATTTATTAGTTAGCTGCTCTGAGCATTCAGCCCTTGAGGTCCTGGAAACTTTAAATAAGCTCCCAGGGCCCCTGAAGGAAACCATCTTGGGCCTCCAGAGATGTCAGTCAGGCATTGTGTGCCTGGTGTACCTCCCTGTAATTTTGGGGGAAAATCATTGTAGTAGAAAGAGCCAGGGCACACAAGCATTTCTGTGACGCTACCTGAAATTCAGTGTGTCCTAGTAAGGGCTGTGTGTGGAAAAGGTAAACAGTGAAGGGAAAACCTTTATTTGGCCCAAGCACCAGGGACACAGGCAAAAGCAGTGGTTCTGAAGGTGTGGTCACTGGACCAGCAGCTTCAGCACCACCTGGGAGCTCGTTAGAAATGCAAATCTTTGGCCTGTGCCCCAGATCTACTGAGTCTGAAACTGCAGGTGTTGGTACCAGCCATTTGTGTTTCAGTAAGCCCCCAAGTGAATCTTCTCAAGCCCAGACAAACTTCGGGAACAACTGCCCTAGGTGATTTGCTGAAATGGGATAATGTAGGAGTCACAAAGGACTGCATGTTCACAGGTTTGAGGGGTCACCACCTCCAAAAGCTTATCTATAAATAATGACACACTTGCTTTTGGTATTGCAATACTTACGCTATCTTTCTTTGCCATTATATTGCATTTGTCTGAAGTATCAGAATAACATTAAATACTCATAATTTATAGCATTGTTGTTGTTGTTAGGCACCATCCAGGCAGTTCTGACTCATAGTGACCCTATGTACAGTAGAACCAAACAATGTCCAGTCCTGCACCATCCTCACAATCATTGTTATGCTTGAGCCCATGGTTGTAGCCACGGTGTCAACCCACCTTGTTGAGTCTCTTCCCCTTTTTTTGCTGACCCTCCCTCCACTTTACCAAGCACAATGTCCTTCTTCAGGGACTGGGCCTTCCCGATAACATCCAAATTATGTGAGACAAAGTCTCACCATCCTTGTTTCTAAGGAGCATTCTGACTGTAATTCTTCCAAGACAGATTTGTTTGTTCTTCTGGCAGTCCACGGTATATTCAATATTTTTTGCCAAGTCCATAATTCACCCGCATCAGTTCTTCTTTGGTTTTCCTTATTCCTTGTCCAGCTTTCACATGCATATGAGGCAATTGAAAACACCATGGCTTACATCAGGCACACCTTAGTCCTTAAAGTGACATCTTTGCTTTTGAGACTTTTAAGAGATCTTTTGTAGCAGGTTTGCCTAATGCAATGCATAGTTTGATTTCTTGACTGCTGCTTCCATGGGCATTTATTCTGGATCCAAGTAAATGAAATCCTTGACAACTTCGATGTTTTCTCCATTTATGATGATGTTGCTCATTGGTCCACTTGTGAGGATTTTTGTTTTATTTATGTTAAGGTATAATCCATACGGAAGGCTGTGGTCTTTTATCTTCATCAGTAAATGCTTCCAGTCCTCTTCATTTTCAGCAAGCAAAGTTGTATCATCTGCATATGGAAGGTTGTTAATGAGTTTTCCTTCAATCTTGACGTCCCTTTCTTCCTCATATAGTCCAGCTTCTTGGATTACTTGTTCAGCATACAGATTGATTAAGTATGGTGAAAAGACATAACCTTGACACACACTTTTCCTGAATTGAAACCACACAGTATCCCCTTGTTCTGTTTGAATGGCTGGCTGCCTCCTGATTTATGTACAGGTTCCTCAATAGCACAATTAATTTTTCTGGAATTTCCATTCTTTCAATGTTATTGAAATTGTTATCGTCCACACAGTCGAATGCCTTTGCATAGTCAATAAAACACAGGTAAACATTTTTCTGGTATTCTCTGCTTCCAGCCAGGGTCCATCTGACATTAGCCATGATAACCTTGATTCCATGTCTTTTTCTGAATTCAGCTTGAATTTCTGCCAGTTCCCTTTTGATGTACTGCTGCAACCACTTTTGAATAATTTTCAGCATACTTGTGTGTAGTATTAATGACACCATTCCATAATTTCTGCATTGGGTTGGATCAGCTTTCTTGGACTAGGCATAAATATGGATATCTTCCTGTCAGTTGGCTGGGTAGCTGTCTTCCAAAAAATTTTGGCATAGATGAGTGAGCAATTCCAGCACTGCATCCATTTGTTGAAACATCTCGAAACACCTTTCCTGACTTTAAACCAGTCAGTATCCCCTTGTTCTGTCCGAACAACTGCCTCTTGATCTATGTAAATGTTCCTCATGAGCACAATTAAGTGTTTTGGAATTCCCATTCTTCACAATGTTATCCATAATTCGTTGTGATCCACACAGTCAAATGCCTTTGCATAGTCAACAAAACACAGGTAAACATCCTTTTGGTTTCAGCCAGGATCCATCCAACATCTGCAATGATATCTCTGGTTCCACATCTTCTTCTGAAACCAGCCTGAATTTCTGGCAGTTCCCTGTCGATACAGTGCTGCAGCCATTTTTGAATGATCTTCAGCAAAATTTTGCTTGCATGTGATATTAATGATATTGCTCTATAATTTCCAACTTTGGTTGGATCATCCTTCTTGGGAATAGGCATAAATATGGATCTCTTCCAGTCAGTTGGCCAGGAAGCTGTCTTCCATATTTCTTGGCATAGGCGAGTGAACACTTCCAGCACTGCATCTGTTTATTAAAACATCTCAATTGATATTCCATCAATTCCTGAAGCCTTGTTTGTCACCAATGCCTTCAGTGCAGCTTGAACTTCTTCCTTCAATACCATCAGTTCTTAATAATATGCATGCTACCTCCTGAAATCACTGAGCGCCAACCAAATCTTTCTTGTGTAGTTAGGCTGTGTATTCCTTCCATCTTCTTTTGATGCTCTCAGTGTCCTTTAATATTTTCCCAGTAGTATCCCTCACTTACTGTTGCAACTAGAGTCTTAAAGCTTTTCTTCAGTTCTTTCAGCTTGAGAAATGCTGAGCGTGTTCTTTCCTCTTGGTTTTCTAACTCCAGATCTTTGTGTGTGTCATTATAGTATTTTACTTTGTCTTCTCAAGCTGCCCTTTGAAATCTTCTGTTCAGATTTACTTCCTCATTTCTTCTGTTCACTTTAGTTACTCAATGTTCAAGAGCAAATTTCAGAGTCTCTCCTGACATCCACTTTGGTCTTTCTTTCCTGTCTTTTTAATACCTTCTTGCTTTCTTCATGTATGATCTTCTTGATGTCATTCCACAACTCATCTGATATTCGGTCATTAGCATTCAATGCCTCAAGTCTATTCTTGTGTTGGTCTCTAAATTCAAGTGGTATATGCTCAAGGTCCTGCTTTGGCTCTCGTAGAAATGTTCTAATTTTCTTCAGCTTCAACTTGAACTTGCGTATGAGCCGTTGATGGACTGTTCCGAAGTTGGCCCCTGGCCTTGTTCTGACTGATGATGTTGAGCTTTTCCATCATCTCTTTCCACAGATGTAGTTGATTTGATTCCTGTGTATTCCATCCTTCCAGGGCCACGTGTATAGTTGCCTTTTATGGTGTTGAATAAAAGTATTTGAAATGAATAAGTTGTTGGTCTTGCAAAATTCTATTATGCAATCTCTGGCATCATTTCTACCACCAAGGCCATATTTTCTAACTACCAATTCTTCTTCTTTTTTTCCAACTTTAGTATATCAATCCCTAGTAATTATGAATGCATCCTCATTGCATGTTCAATTAATTTTAGGTTGCAGAAGTTGGTCGTTGTTGTTGTTGTTAGGTGCCATCGAGTCAGTTCCAACTCACAGTAATCCTGTGTACCACAGAACGAAACACTGCCTGGTTCTGCACCATCCTTACAATTGTTTTTATGCTTGAGCCCATTGTTGCAGCCATTGTGTTACTCCATCTCGTTAAGGGCCTTCCTCTTTTCAGATGACCCTGTACTTTACCAAGCATGATGTCCTTCTCCAGGAACTGATCCCTCCTGACAACATGTTCAAAGTATATAAGATGCAGTCTTGCCATCCTTGCTTCTAAGGAGCACTCTGGTTGCACTTCTTCCCAGACAGATTTGTTTGTTCTTTTGGCAGTCCATGGTATATTCAACATTCCTTGCCAACACCACAATTCAAAGGCATCAATTCTTCTTTGGTCTTTCTTATTCCCTGTCCAGCTTTTACATGCATATAATGTGATTGAAAATACCATGGTTTGGGTCAGGCGCACCTTAGTCTTCAAGGGGACATCCTTGCTTCTTAACACTTTAAAGAGGTCCTTTGCAGCAGATTTGCCCAATGCAATGAGTCTTTTGATTTCTTGACTGCTGCTTCAATGTGTGTTGATGGTGGATCCAAGTAAAATGAAATCCTTGACAACTTCAATCTTTTCTCCGTTTATCATGATGTGGCTTATTGGTCCAGTTGTGAAGATTTTTGTTTTCTTTATATTGAGGTATAATCCATACTGAAGGCTGTGGTCTTTGGTCTTAATCAGTAAGTGCTTCAAGTCCTCTTCACTTTCAGCAAGCAAGGTTGTGTCATCTGCATAACACAGGTTGTTAATGAGCCTTCCTCTAATCCTGATGCCCCATTCTTCTTATATAGTCCAGCTTCTTGGATTATTTGCTCAGCATACAGATTGAATAGGTATGGTGAAAGATACAACCCTGATGCACACCTTCCCTGACTTTAAACCACTGAGTATCTCCCTTGGTCTGTCCAAACAACTGCCTATATACAGTTTCCTCATGAGTGCAATTAAGTGTCCTGAAATTTCCATTCTTTGCTATGTTATTCATAATTGTTTATGATCCAAACAGTCGAATGCCTTTCCATAGTCAATAAGACACAGGTAAACATCCTTCTGGTATTCTCGGCTTTCAGCTAGGATCCATCTGACATCCACAGTGATATCCCTGGTTCCAGGACCTCTTCTGAATCTTGCCTGAATTTCTGGCAGTTCCCTATCGATATACGGCTGCAGCTGCTTGTGAATGATCTTCACAAAATTTTGGTTGCGTGTGATATTAATGATATTGTTCTATAATTTCCACATAAGTTGGTAAAGCCTTCAGTTTCGTCTTTGGCCTTAGTGGTTGGTAAGTAAATTTCAAAAATAGTTGTATTAACTGGTCTTCCTTGTAGGCATACGAATATTATCCTATCACTGACACCGAGGTACTTCAGAATAGAACTTGAAATGTTGTTTTTGTCGATGAATTCAACACCATTTCTCTTCAAGTTGTCATTCCTGGCATAGTAGACCATGTGATTGTCTAGTTCGAAATGGCTAATATCTGTCCATTTCAGCTTACTAATGCCTAGGATATCAACATTTTTGTGTTCCATTTCATTTTTGACAACTTCTGAATTTCCTAGATTCATACTTCATACGTTCCCCATTCTGATTATTAATGGATGTTTGCAGCTGTTTATTCTCATTTTAAGTTTTGCCACAAAGCTTGACTCCATTCATGCCATTAAGGTCAACTCTACTTTGAGAAAGCAACTCTTCCCCAGTCATCATTTGAGTGCTTTAAAACCTAAGGGGCTCATCTTCGGGCAGTATATCAGACAACATTCAGCTGCTATTCATAAGGTTTTCACTGGCTAGTTCTATTCAGAAGTAGACTGCCAGATCCTTCTTCCTATTCTGTCTGAGTCTGGAATCTCAGCTGAAACCTGTCCACTATGGGTGATCCTTCTGGTATTTGAATACTGGTGGCAAGACTTCCAGCATCATGGCAACATGCAAGATCTCAGAAACTGACCCACCAAACAAATGCCTGCATATTCCTAATGGAAAAAGAGCTCCAATGGTGCCATGGTTAGGTGCTTATCTGTTAACCTAAAGGTTTTTGGTTCGAACCCACCCAGTGACTCTGAGTTAGAAGACATCACAATATGATCCTGGATATATTACAGCCTAGAAAACCCTATGGGACAGTTTTACTCTGTCACATGAGGTAACTATGAGTCATAATTGGCTTGACGGCACCTAACATTAACAATAAGGGTAATGAAGTTGAGCAACTCATTCCTCGTTAGCCATTTTTATATTCAAGTCTTTTATCCATTTTTTATTGTTTGTTTTTCTTGTTAAATTGTAGAAGTTCTTTATTTATTCTGGCTTTTAGGCCCTTATCTGATATAGGTTTCCCAGAAATTTTCTCCCAGTCTGTAGGTTATCTCTTCACTTTTTCATAAAATCCGTTGATGTACAGAAGTTTTTAGTTTTGGTGAGATCTCATTTATCTATTTTGTGTTTTGTTACTTGTGCTTTAGTGTCATACCTAACAATTGGTTGTTGAAAACTAGGTTCTGAAGCATTATCCCCATGCTTTTTCCTAAGAGTTTTATGGTTTTAGATCTAATTTTTAGGTCTTGTGTTCATTTTGAGTTAGTTTTCATACTCTGTGTAAGGTATGGGTCTAACTTCATTCTTTTGCATGTGGAAATCCAGCCTAGCACCATTTATTAAAGAGATTATTCCTTCCCCATTTGATGGATTTAGTAGCCTTCTCAAAGATTAATTAACCACAGATGTATGTGCTTGTCTCAATTCTATTCCATTGGTCTATATGTCTATCATTATAGCAGTACCAGACTGTTTTAATGACTGTAACTTTGAAACAAGCATTGACATCAGGAAGGGTGAGTCCCCTTACTCTGTTCTTGTTTTTTTAATATCGCTTTGCCTATTTTGGGCCCTTTGCAGTTCTATATATATAAATTTGAGAATTGGCTTTCCCATTTCTGCAAAGAAAGTTATTGAAATTTTGATGGGTATTGCATTGAATCTCTAGATTGCTTTAAGTAGTATAGACATCTTGACAATATCAAGTCTTCTGATTCGTGAGCATGGAATGTCCTTCTGTTTATTTGAATGATCCTTAACTTCTTTCATAATGTTTATAAGTTTCAGTATACAAATTTTTCACCTCTATAGTTAAATTTTTTTTTTATAGTTAAATTTTTTTTTATAGTTAAATTTATTCCTAGGTATTTTATTCCTGTAGATGCTATTGTAAATAGAATTGTTCCCTTGATTTTCTTTCAGATTGTTTGTTCCTGGTGTATAAAAACATAACTGATTTTTCTTTGTTGAACTCATATCCTAGCACTTTGCAAACTTCTTTTATTATGGATTCTTTGGGGGTACGGAAGTTCCCCCATTATGAACGTCCAGCTGATGAACAACTTCTAGTTGCCCTTTAATATCATCTAAAATTGCCCTCACCTTGAAATAATTGAACCAACCCCTACTTGCAAAAAATTCTTCATTACAATCACTTTTACTTGCTGCATGTGCAGTTTCTAATCATGGAAAAGGCTTTGATCCTTTTCGCGCACTAAAGTAGAGCTAAGTAAGAACCGTACGCACCTGTTCTGACTTACCTACAAATTTGACTTAAAAACACACTTAGGAATGCATTGAGCTTGTAACCCAGGGACTGTTTGTATTCTATATTTATAAAAGCTAGCTGCAAAAAGCAATAGCTTTACTCCTTCCTTCCCAATTCAGATGCCTCTTGTTTCTTTTTCTTGCCTAATTGCTCCAGTTAGAACTTCCAGTACGATATTGACTAGCAATGGTGAAAGCTGGTGTTGAATTTTATTAAAAGCTTGTACTGCCTCTAATGAAATGATTATGTCGTTCTTTGTCTTTGTTCTATTGCTGTGGTGTATTACATTGACTGATTTTCTAATATAGAAGTGTTTTTGCATTCCCGGGATAAATCCCACTTGATTATGGCATATACTAATTTTATCCTTTTTGGATTCAGTTTGTTAGTGTTTTGTTGGGGATTTTTCTATCTTTATCATTGATATTGGTCTGTAATTTTCTTTTCTCATGGAGTTTTTTCTGGTTTGGTACCAGGGTGATGCTAGCCTCATAGAAAAGAGTTAAGGAGAGTTCTCCCCTCTTTACTTTTTGGAAATGATTAAGAAGGATTGGCATCACTTATTCTCTAAATGTTTGGTAGACTTCCCCAGTGAAGCAGTCTGGTGCTAGATTTCTTTGTGTTGGGAGGTTTTTGATAATTGCTTTGATCTGTTCACTTGTTATGTGTCTATTGGAGTCTTGTATTTTTTCTACAGTTAATTATTTTACTGTCTTTATGAATTTATTATCTTTAAATGTTTTTGATCCTCTAGCATTCTTTGACATGTTCAGTTGTGTGTCTTGAAAGTGGATTTGTATAGAAAAGGGTGAATAGCACAGAAACCAGTGAGGAAAGAGCTCTAGGAAAAATAGTTTTGCCACAATGTGTGTACTAATTGTTTAATGAGAAACTAGTTTGTTCTGTAAACCTTCATCTAAAGTACAATTAAAAAAAAAGAACAATTTTGCCACAGTTAAGAAGTGTTGCTGAGGGGAGTGTATGGTCTTAAGTGTGAATGCCTTATTTGTGAATTTCCTGAATTTAAAATACAGACAGAGGGCTGGGTGCCTGTGTTCTTGTTTCCTTTCACCAATCTTTTTGTACTTTTCCAAAGTAGTTTCTGCAACATGGACCCATAGAATCTAATACATGTGCCTGAATTCTTACTCTTGTGCTTCTCAGAGGCTCCAGAACTGTACCTGCTCGCCATGCTCGGAAACCTGTTCATTTTCCTGGCCGTAAACTCTGACTTCCACCTTCACACCTCCATGTACTTCTTCCTCTCCAACCTGTTCTTGGCTGAGATTAGTTTCACCTCCACCAAAATACCAAAGATGCTTATGGATATCCACACACACCACAGAATCTTCTCCTATGGTGACTGCCTGGTTCAGTTGTCTTGTTTATGCTTTTTGGATGTATGGACAATCTATTCCTGATATTGATGGCCTATGATCTGTTCATGGCCATTTGTCACCCACTTCAGTACCCAGTCATCATGAACCCCCATCTCTGTGGCTTCATGGTTTTAGTGTCTCTTTTTCTCAGCCTTTCGGACTCCCAGCTGCACTGCTTGATGGTTTCACAACTTACCTTGTACAGGGAAGTGGAAATTCCTCATTTCTCTGTGACCCTTCCGAAATCATCAACCTTGTCTGTTCTGATACCACCACCAAAAACACACTAGTGTATTTTATTGGTGTGATCTCTATGAACCTTCCAATCTCAGTGATCATTTTCTTTTATACTCGATTCCTCCATTCTCAGAGTCCCATCATCAGGTGGGAAGTATAAAGCCTTTTCCATCTGTTGCTTTCACCTGTCAGTGGTTTGCTTATTTTATGGAACAAGTATTGGAGTGTTCCTGAGTTCAGGTGTCTCATCTTCTCTCAGGAGTGGTGCATCAGCCTCAGTGATATACATCGTGGTCACCCCCATGTAGAGCCCCTTCATCTGAAGCCTGAGGAACAGGGGTATTCAGAGGGTCCTGCAGAGCCTCCTCAGCAGACCAACATAATGTCAATACCTGTGCCATCTTTAGTCTATGAATTAGAATAGGCAGAAAACCAAATGTGTGGAGCTGGAAAGTGTGCTCCTTTGGTCACAGAATTTTTGTAATTCCCATTGTTTTCATTCCACTTGATGTTTCATATTACAACAGTATTTGGCCTATTTTTTGAGGAATCGGGGGATGTTCTGGAATCTGTGTGTACATCATAACACAAGCTGGATTGAATTCTGTAACACCTATGGAGTCTTGCGTATCTGTCATCTATGACACAGGCATCCTGGTGAAATGCACAATTTTCTTTAAATAAAAAACGTAATCAACCGTCCTCTCCAGAGTTTGTGCCTATTGTCTGCACAACGTCTATATCTTATCTGTTTATACTGTTTAGGTGTAATTATTCTTGTTATAAGTCCTCACACTTGGCTTCATATTGGGATCATCTGGTGAACTTTAAAGATACTCATGCCTGAGTTGCCCCGCCAAAGATTCTGATTTATTTAGACTGAGGTGTGTGGTGAGCCAGAAGATATTTCAAAGCACCCCAGGAGGCACCAGTGGGCACTTAAGGTTGGAGACTACTTATCTAAGTGAGACCATTGTTCAGAAATGACTAATATGCCTTGGGTCCTTTATTCCTCATGAGCAGATGCTGAAGATCTGAAAGTAATCAGAGCTCTCAAGGGGGAAGGCATGAACAAACTTCAGGCAATGTGATTTTTTTCAATGTTCCTGGTAATATTTCCTCAATTATTTTCTCCCTCCATACCATAGAGATGGTCATATTTGCTGGACATTAAGCTCTTGTGTCTCTGTTCCAAACTGGCATTTCTATAGCAGACTTTGTGATGCCAGAGCAGAAGTGGTCCCATTCCTGCTCTGATTTTCCATCTTGCTTTCTTGCAATGTTCTTCCAATAGTTGTGCATAAAGATCACAAACCCCAAAAAGCAAACCTTTTCACTATACTTCTTATCCTTCAACATAGTCACTACTTCCTGTAGGTACTAGCTCAGTGTTACCCTTTTATTTTCTTTAACGCCTTTCAGTCTTTTAATACCTATTTACCTGATTACCTATATTAAACAATCTTCATTAAAATTTATAGTGTGTTTTCTTTCTTCTTGATTGAGCCCTGACAGATAAATTGTAACATGGAGAATCAAGGTACATTATCACGTATCTGCAATTTTTCTTGTTGTTAGGTGCTGTCCAGTCAGTTCCAACTCATAGCAACTCTGTGCACAACAGACAAACACTGCCAAGTCCTGTGCCATCTGTAAAGTCGTTGCTATCTTTGAGCCCATTGTTGCAGCCATTGTGTCAATCCATCTGGTTGAGGGTCTTCCTTTTTTTCTGTGACCAAGCATGATATCCTTCTCCAGAGATATAAAAGAGATTAAACATGCAGTCTAAAGAAGCAGATATGGAGGAAGATAGAAGCCAAACCACATGAGGATCACGCAGGAGCTCAGGCTCAAAGAGATAAGGACATTTCTCCAGAGCTGACAGAGAGACAAGACTTCTCCTATAACCGGAACACCGAATTCAGATTTTTAACCTCTTAAGGACCTTGCTCTTGAACATAGAGTAGCTAAAGCGAAAGGAAGAAATGATGAAGTAAACAAGCTGAACAGATTTCAAAGGGTACCTCAAGAAAAACAAGTAGTGAGAAAGGTGGAGCCAACATGATGCTATAGCCAGAAGCACCACACTGTCACTCCACACCAAAAACCTGAAAAACTAAGTAAAACAGAGACAAACGTCAACCCTGGAACCTTAAGTGTCAAATGAAGAGACAAAGAACTCAGCCATGCACTGAATGGAATAAGAAACTGACAGAGAACAAAGAATGAGGAGAAATATGAGCAGATGTCCCCTATTAGCTAACGCAGCATGGATGCACCATCTTGGACTCCTGTCAGAGATTTGCGGCCATGGAGTACAGGAGAGCAGCAATATAGGCTTCCCCATCCTCCACCCTTCTTCTTCCTGCTCAGCCTCTGCCTCTTTACAGCTGGCTACAGTCACTCCATCTAGGGGTGCTGGCTTGTGCAGCTTGAATTTACCCCGCCCACACCAGCTGGCTCCTTCAGTGCCATTTTTTGTAGCTGCTGTTGCTTTCTTTGGCTTCTTTTGGTTTCTTACCTGCCTCTCACCTCCTCCCTCTCCTTTCTCTTGAACACCTGGCTCTGTGTGCCATCTTTGTTGCTGCTTCTTTTTTTAAAGTTTTTATTGTGCCTTAAGTGAAAGATTACAAATCAGGTCAGTCATATAAAAATTTATATACGCCTTTCTATATACTCCTACTTGCTCTCCCCCTAATGAGACAGCACACTCTCTATTTTTGTGTCCATTCAGCCAGCCTGTGACCCTCTCTGCCCTCTCATCTCCCCTCTAGACAGGAGCTTCCCACATAATCACATGTGTCTACTTGATCCAAGAAGCTCACTCCTCACCAGTATCATTTCCTATCCCACAGCCCAGTCCATTCCCACTCTGAAGAGTTGGCTTTGGGAATGGTTCCTGTTTTGGGCCAACAGAATGTCTGGGGCCCATCAACTCTGGGGTCGTTCCAGTCTCAGAGTGTTAAGTCTGGTCTTTTTACGAGAATTTGAGGTCTGCATCCCACTGCTCTCCTGCTCCCTCAGGGGTTCTCTCTTGTGTTCCCTGTCAGGGCAGCCATTGGTTGTAGTGGGGCATCATATAGTTCTTCTGATCTCCGGCTGATGTAGTCTCTGGTTTATGTGGCCTCTTCTGTCTCTTGGGCTCATAATTACCTTGGTCTTTGGTGTTCTTCATTCTCCTTTGCTCCAGGTGGCTTGAGACCAACTGGCACATCTTAGATGGCAGCTTGCTAGCATTTAAGACCCCAGATGCCACTCTCCAAAGTGAGATGCAGAATATTTTCTTAATAGATTTTATTATGCCAATTGACTTAGATGTCCCCTGAAACCATGGTCCCCAAACCCTTGCCCCTGCTACGCTGGCTTTCGAAGCATTCAGTTTATTCAGGAAACTTCTTTGCTTTTGGTTTAATCCGGTTGTGCTGAGCTCTCCTGTATTGTGTGTTGTCTTTCCCTTCACCTAAAATAGTTCTTATCTACTATCTAATTAGAGAATACCCCTCTCCATCCCTCCCTCCTCCCTCTTGTAACTGTCAAAGAATATTTTCTTCTCTGTTTAAACTATTTCTGGAGTTCTTATAATAGTGGGCTCATACAATATCTGTCCTTTTGCAACTAATTTCACTTAGCATAATGCCTTCCAGATTCGTCCATGTTATGAAATGTTTCACAGATTCATCATTGTTCTTTATTGGTGGGTAGTATTCCATTGTGTGAATATACCATAATTTATTTATCTGTTCATCCATTGATGGGCACCTTGGTTGCTTCCATGGGTGTTTATATATCTGTTCATGTAAAGGCCCTTATTTCTCTAGGATATATTCCAAGGAGTGGGATTGCTGGATCCTACGGTAGTTCTATTTCCAGCTTTTCTTAAGAAAGTGCCAAATTGATTTCCAAAGTGGTTGTACCATTTTACATTCCCACCAGCAGTGTGTAAGTGTTCCAGTCTCTCCACAACCCCTCCGGCATTTATCATTTTGTGTTTTTTGGATTAATGCCAGCCTTGTTGGAGTGAGATGGAATCTCATTGTAGTTTTGATCTGCATTTCTCTAATGGCTAATGATCGAAAGCATTTCCTTATGTATCTGTTAGCTACCTGAATGTCTTCTTTAGTGAAGTGTCCATTCATATCTTTTGCCCATGTTTCAATTGGGTTATTTGTCTTTTTGTGGTTGAGTTTTTTTTTTGCAGTGTCAAGTAGATTTTAGAGATCAGGTGCTGATCGGAAATGTCATAGCTGAAAAATTTTTCCAGTCTGTAGGTAATCTTTTGGTGAAGTCTTTGGATGAGCATGGGTGTTTGATTTTTAGGAGCTCCCAGTTATCTAGTTTCTCTTCTGGTGTTTGTGCATTGTTACTGATGTTTTGTATATTGCTTATGCCATGTATTATGGCTCCTAGCATTGTCCCTATTTTTTATTCCATGATCTTTATAATTTTAGATTTTATATTTAGGTCTTTGATCCATTTTGAGTTAGTTTTTGTGCATGGTGTGAGGTTTGGGTCTTGTTTCATTTTTTTGCAGATGGATATATAGTTATTTCAGCATCATTTGTTAGAGACTCTTTACCCCATTTAACTGACTTTGGGCCTTTGTCAAACATCAGCTGCTCATATGTGGATGGATTTATGTCTGCATTCTCAATTCTGTTCCATTGGTCTACGTATCTGTTGTTGTGGTAATACCAGGCTGTTTTGACTACTGTGGTGGTATAATAGTTTCTAAAATGAGGTAGAGTGAGGCCTCTTTTTCAATAAAGCTTTACTTATCCAGTGCCTCTTTCCCTTCCATATGAAGTTGGTGATTTGTTTCTCCATCTCATTGAAAAATGTCATTGGATTTTGGATCAGAATTGCATTGTATCTACAGATTGCTTTTGGTAGAATAGACATTTTTACAATGTTAAGGCTTCCTAATCATGAGCAACATATGTTTTTCCACTTATGTAGTCTCTTTTGGTTTCTTGCAGTAGTGTCTTGTAATTTTCTTTGTATAGGTCTTTTACATCTCTGGTTAGATTTATTCCTGAGTATTTTATCTTCTTGTGTGCTACTGTAAATGGTATTGATTTGGTGATTTCCTCTTCGATGTTCCTTTTGTTAGTGTAGAGGAATTCAGCTGATTTTTGCATGTTTATCTTGTATCCTGCTACTCTGCTGAACTTTTCTGTTTGTTTCATTAGTTTTCTTGAGGATTCTTTAGGGTTTTCTGTGTATAAGATGTCATTTGCAAATAGAGATACTTTTATTTCTTCCTTACCAATCTGGATGCATTTTATTTCTTTATCTAGCCTAATTGCTGTGGCCAGTACCTCCAGCACAATGTTGAATAAGAGTGGTGATAAAGGGCATCCTTGTCTGGTACCCGATCTCAAGGGGAATGCTTTCAGACTCTCTCTATTTAGGATGATGTTGGCTATTAGCTTTGTATAAATGTCCTTTATTATGTTGAGGATTTTCCCTTCTATTCCTGTTTTGCTGAGAGATTTTGTCATGAATGGGTGTTGGTTGAACTTTGTCAAATGCCTTTTCTGCATCAATTGATAAGATCATGTGGTTCTTGTCTTTTGTTTTATTTATACGATGGATTACATTAATTGTTTTTCTAATGTTGAACCATCCCTGCATAAAACCATCCCTGCATACCTGGTATAAATCCCACTTGATCGTGGTGAATTATTTTTTTGATATGTTGTTGAATTCTACCGGCTAGAATTTTGTTGAGGATTTTTGCATCTAAGTACATGAGGGATGTAGGTCTGTAATTTTCTTTTTCTGTGGTGTCTTTGCTTGGTTTGGTATCATGGATATAATGGCTTCATAGAATGAGTTTGGGAGTATTCCATCTTTTTCTATGCTCTGAAATATCTTTAGTAGTAGTGGTATTAACTCTTTTCCAAATGTTTGGTAGAACTCTGCAATGAAGCCGTCCAGGCCAGGGCTTTTTTTTGTTGGGAGTTTTTTGCCTACCTTTTCAAGCTTTTCTTTTGTTATGGGTTTATTTAGTTGCTCTACCTCTGTTTGTGTTAGTTTAGGTAGGTAATGTGCTTCTAGAAATTCATCCATTTCTTCTAGGCTTTCAAATTTGTTAGAACACAACTTTTCATAGTAGTCTGATATGATTCTTTTAATTTCAGTTGAGTCTGTTGTAATATCGTCCATCTCATTTCTAATTTGGGTCATTTGATTTCTCTCCTGTTTTTCTTTTGTCAGTTTGGCCAATGGGTTATCAATTTTTTAAATTTTTTCAAAGAACCAGATTTTGGTCCTGTTAACTCTTTCAATTGTTTTTCTGTTTTCTCTTTCATTTAATTCTGCTCTAATTTTTATTATTTGCTTTCTTTTGGTGCCTGAGGGTTTCTTTTGTTGCTCTCTTTCTGTTGTTCACGTTGTAGGGATAACTATTTGGTTTTAGCCCTTTCCTTTTTTTTTTTTTGGATGTGTGCATTTATTGATATAAATTGACCTCTTAGCACTGCTTTAGCTGTGTCCCAAAGGCTCTGATAGGAAGTGTTTTCATTATCATTGGATTCTATGGATTTTTTTATTCCATCCTTAATGTCTTCTATAACCCAGTCTTTTTTGAGCAGGGTATTGTTCAGTTTCCAAGTGTTTGATTTCTTTTTCCTGCTTTTTCTGTTATTGATTTCTACTTTTATGGCTTTATGGTCAGAGAAGATGCTTTGTAATGTTTCAATGTTTTTGATTCTGTTAAAGCTTGCTTTATGATCTAATATGTGGTCTATTCTAGAGAATGTTCCATATGTATTGGAAAAGAAGCTATACTTGGCTGCTTTTGGATGGAGTGTTCTGTATTATCTATGAGGTCAAGCTGGTTGATTTTGGCATTTAAATCCGTGTTTTTACTGAGCTTCTTTCTGGATGTTCTGTCCTTCGCTGAACATGGTTTGTTGAAGTCTCCTACTATTACTGTGGAGCTGTCTGTCTCACTATTCAGTGCTGTTAGAGTTTGTTTTATGTATTTTGAAGCCCTGTCATTGGGTGCATAAGTATTTAATATGATTATATACTCCTGGTACATTGTCTCTTTAATCTTTGTATAGTGTCTTTCCTTTTCCTTTGTGGTGGATTTAACTTTAAAGTCCATTTTCTCAGAAATTAATATTGCCACTCCTTTTCTTTTTTGATTGCTATTTGCTTGATATATGTATTTTTCCATCCTTTGAGTTTTAATTTGTGTCTTCAAGTGTAAGTTTTGTTTCTTCTAGGCGGCATATAGACATAGCATGTTTTTTGGTTTTTGGGTTTTTTTTTTACCTGCTCTAACACTCTCTGTCTCTTTATTGGTGCATTTAGTCCAGTTACATTGAGCGTTATTATGGATAGGTATGAGTTTAGTGCTCTCATTTTGATGTCTTTTTTGTGTGTGTTATTGACAGTTTCTTTTTTCCACTTAATTTTTTGTGCTAAGCAGTTTATACATTGTCTGTTCCTCTTACTCGTCGTTGCTGATTTTATTTTTGCTGAGTCTTTATGTTTTCTTGTATTTTATTTTGATGTCTAGGATTTTTAGTCTCCTTTGTGGTTACCTTAATACTTACCCCTATTTTTCTAAGTTTAAACCAAAGTGTTATTTCTTTATATCACCTTGACTTCCTCTCCATATGAAAGATCTATTACTACGTTTTTTCGTCTCTCTTTATTGTTTTAATATAATCATTTTTTACATAATGACATTGCTACTTCCCGGTTTTAAGCATTTCTGTGACTTCCCTATCTGGGTTGGTATCTGGCTGTTCTGTCCAGTGTTCCAGTCTTGGGTTGGTATCCGATATTGTCGATTTTCTAACCAGAGAACTCTCTTTAGTATTTCTTGTAGTTTTGGTATTGTTTTTACAAATTCCTTAAACTTCTGTTTATCTGGAAATGTCCTAATTTCACCTTCATATTTGAGATACAGTTTTGCTGGATGTATGATTCTTGGCTGGCAATTTTTTTTCCTTCAGTGCTTTACATAAGTCATCCCATTGCCTTCTTGCCTGCATGGTTTCTGCCAAGTAGTCCGAGTTTGTTCTTATTGACTCTTCTTTGTAGGTGACTTTTTGTTTATCCCTAGCTGCTCTTAAAATTCTCTCTTTATCTTTGGTTTTGGCACGCTTGATTATAATCTATCTTGATGACTTTCTCTTAAGATCTACCTTATGTGAAGTTCGATGAGCACTTGGATAGATATCTCCTCATCTTTCATGATATCAGGGAAGTTTTCTGCCAACAAATCTTCAACAATTCTCTCTGGATTTTCTGTTATCCCTTCCTGTTCTGCTTCTCCAATTACTTTTAGGTTCTTTCTGTTGATAGAGTCCCACATGATCCTCAGAGTTTCTTCATTTTTTAAAATTCTTTTATCTGATTTTTCTTCAAATATATTGATGCCAAGTGTTTTATCTTCAATCTCACTAATTCTGCCTTCCATTTCCTAAATTCTGCTCCTCTGACTTCCTATTGAGTTTTCTAATTCTGTAATTTTATTGTTAATGTTCAGAAGTTTTCATTCCTGTCTCTCCATGGATTCTTGAGGCCTATGAAATTTTTCATTACGTTCTTGAATAACCTTTTTAATGTCTTCAACTGCATCATCTGTGTGTTCCTTGGCTTATTCTGTGTTTGCCTGATCTCCTTCGTGATCTTTTGAAGAGCTCGGTATGTTAATCTTTTGTATTCTATATCTGGTAATTCCAGGAATACACCTTCATCTGGAAGATTCTTTGATTTTTTGTTTTGAGAGCTTGTTGAATTGATCATGGTCTGCTTCTTTATGTGATTTGATACTGACAGTTGTCTCTGAGCCATCTATAAGTTATTGTATTAATTTATTTTGTTTACCATATCCTAGCTTCTTGTTTTGTTTTGTTTTGATATGCCCAAATAGGCTGCTTGAGTGAGCTAGCTTGATTATTTACGTCTTTGATGCTCTAATGTCCTGTTACCAGATGGCTAGAGCTGTTGGCAGGTATATGACCTAGGAATCCATTCACTTTTCTTGTATGGATTCAGCTCAGGTGTCCAAGTAGTTGTTCATCAAGTATGTGGTACAGGCTCTGTCCTACAGTATTGGGGGGGGTGGTTGGTGTAGGCACAGGTATCTGGTTACAGCTGGGGTCATGCTCTGAACAAGACAGGGGGCTGACAACCATCCTCCAAGTGTCTGTGAGGAAAGCATGTCCCTGTTCCCTAGAGCGCACAGCTGGATGTTTTCTGCAGCCAGACCAGGGGCAATGAATCCTTTTGGTTGTAAGGACCGGGAGGCACCATTTATCCTCGGACCCCTGTTGCAGGTGCCTTGGTGATGTGGGTGGAGCCACCAGTCCTCAGCCCCCTGATGTGGGTAGGTGAGGGTCCTGTTTAATAGGCAAAGCAGTGTCAGACATCAAAAACCCACCTCTCCACTGCACATCTGAAATAGTTGAAGTCAGATCTCAAGCACATACACACCATTGCAGTCTGCCAACAAGCGTCTAATCTCCTGAAATGGGCCCACTTGGGTCCATACAGGGGTGAAAGGTGTTCAAATTCTGCGGACCATTTGTGCCTGTACATGAGCTGTTTCTGTCATGAGCTCCCCAGCTTAGTAGAGCTGTCAGATTATCTTTTCCACCAGTTGTGAATTTATTCCTTCTCCAAGGTCAGGAGAATGGCTCAAAGAGTGCAGGAGGACCTATCTCAGGCCCAGGGAAATTGACAACCACTAAAACCACCTTGGAGGCTGGGGACACAGTAAAATAAACACAAGCACTTAGCTTTTTCCTAGAGCACTGTTCTTCTCTAGTTCTGGAGGGGTGAGTATACTGTGCAGTTTGCTGTCTCTCCCTGAGGAAACCAAGTCCTGAATGCTACCCCCAGCCCCACAATGATTGCTCCAGGGGATTGTGCCTGAGGGGCGCTGATTCCTGGCAAGTCAGGCCTAGAAATTCCTCGCCCCTTCCTAACTGTCTCTCCCTTCTCCTGCCGCTCAGTCTGATTTCCTAACTTAGCTTGTCATATATATATATATAATCATTTCACTTGTTTTTTCAGGTCTTTGTTGTACAAGGGATCACCGGAAGTGTCTGACTACTCTGCCATCTTGGCCCCTCCTCTCTCTCCATTACTGAGAGTGGTGTTTTGAAGTTCCCAACTATTATCATGGAATTGTCTATTTCTCATTTCAGTTGTGTCAATGTTTGCTTCAGATATTTTGGGGATCTTTTGGTAGGTGCAGGTATGTTTATAATTGTTATATATCCTTGATAATTGACATTTTTGTCATTATATAATCCTTTCTTTGTCTTTCATCAGGTTTTGTAAATAGGTTAAATCTCCAATAAAAACACAGGGATAGGCAGAATGGATAAAAGAAAACAAACAAACAAACAAACAAAACTTCATACGAAAACCTGATGCAACATCATGCTGTAAATGGCACTTACTTTGGATTTAAGAACCCAAATAAGTTGAATAAATGCTCTATGTAAATTGTGACCAAAAGAGAGATGTAGCTGCTATACTAACATAAGAAAAAATAGACTGTAAATCAAAACCTGTTACATGAGACAAAGAAGGACATTAAATAATGGTAAAAGGGCCAATTCACTAAGAAAATATAACAATTATAAATATATATGTACCTAGGGGTTGAACAAAAAACTACCAAAATATATGAAGCAAATATTGACAGACTTGAAGTGAAAAATGGAAAATTCTTCAATAATAGTTGAAGACTTCAATACACGACTTTCAATAATAATTAGAACATCTAGACAAAAAAAAAAAAATAAGGAAATAGAGAACTTGACAATATTATAAGGCAACTATACCTAAAAGGTATTTACAGAAAATGCCATTCTTGCCCTTGCCTTATGGAAAAAAATTAAGGGGGAAATAAATGTTACAGGATAAATATCTATGAGCTTATAGACTCAACAGCAAAGTGGGAACCTGGCTTGTAAAAATGAACAAAGTCAAAGGAACCTGGGCAATGAGACATCATTCTAGGCAGTCTCACATAACCTTGATGCTTCTGTAGTTAATTTCAGGCTGTACCATAGGGTTGTCCCATGATATTTGTTCAACAGTTCTATGGTGAAAGGTAACAAGATGGTATAAAAGGGAACAAGTTGTTATAAAAAGGAATAACAGAAATTCATAATTGAACAACCATATCCAAACAACCTAATAAAGCTTGGGCAAAGCATGTGAATAGATATTTCTTTAAAAGTGATATACGAAGGGCCAGGAGCCACATGACAGATGCTAAACATCATTAGTCATTAAGGAAATTCAAATCAAACCACATTGAGATACCACTTCATTTCTATGAGGCTGACTTTAATAATAACAACACAGAGAAAATAACAATGTTGGTGAGAATGTGGAGATATTTCTGCTGGGAATGTAAAGTGGAAGAAGAACCCTCCCTTGAGGAATTAAGACCTACAGACCTGAAGAGGCCAGAGATGAGGAAGCCTGAAGCACAAGCTCCCCAATTAGTTCACTGAGAGTGATGTTACGTTAGGTCATTTATACGTCCACATCTTGATTTCTAGATCCAGGTATTCTACATGTTGGGAGTACAGAACATTATGATTGTCATTGATTTACAGCATAGGATAAACCAAACCCAAACCCGTTGCCATCGAGTCAATTCCAACTTATAGGTAGAACTGTCCCGTAGGGCTTCCAAGGCTGTAATCTTTACAGAAGCTGACTACCACATGTTTCTCCTACAGAGTGGCTGGTGGGTTCTAATCACCAACCTTTTGGTTAGCAGCTGAGCTCTTAACCACTGTGCCACCAGGGCTCCTTCAATGTATACTGCATCCTGCAAATTATGTAGCCATAACTGCCTCTGTTTTCAAATGTTGCACTATATATAATGAATCCCTTTGAAATTAGTCATCTTCCTATATCTTCCACTAATTAAAAAAATGAAATTATCCCATACTTCCTATTCACTTTAGGGTATATTTTATCTCTCTTCCATTTCCTGACAAACTTTTGTACAATAGGTCTACACCTACCACCTACATTTCCTCAGTACTCAATCACTCTTCAAACACCTTACCTGAATTATTTCTGTCCCTACCCCTTTGTTTAGAGAGCCAAGAAATGAATGGAGTCCTGTCTGAAATCAACAAAGTCTTCCATGCACTAAGCATATGTCAAGGAATATTTTTCAGTCCTTATCTTATTAGTTCTTTAACAACATTAAAACTATTGACCAGTTTGCTTTTCTTCAGACAGGACCTCTTTGTCTCCATAACCTTGAGGACACCAAGTGACCCATAAAAACTCAAATATTTTCTAAGCAAATACTTCCCAGAGAAGGATTTCATTCTAAGACAGATGGTTCCTAGGTTTGGTTCCTTGTAGAAGTTAAGCTTTCCTCAGGGGACAGCTTGTAACTTTAAAATCAAACTAAAGCTAGAAGAATTTCTCCTTGAAGGAAATAAATCCACCTCACCCTCCCACCCCTACTCCCATAGCTACAAAGAGACAAAATTGGCAGAAAATTTTCTACTTTATCTTCTTATTACCCAAGGGAACTGAATTGTTTAGAGAGAGAAAAGACAATAGAACAATTTATTTAATGAAGAGCTCTGAGATTTGACCCTTGAGGCTCTGGAAACTTTAAACATGTCCTCATTGCCTCACCCTGTAAATATTTAATCCTAGCCTTGGTGAAAACTAAATTGGGCTTCACAGAGACAGGCCATGGAGAGGGGAAACAGCTTCAGCAGTACCATCAGAAAGAGTGGACTCCCGGTACTTTGAAACTACTTTAGTTTCCATTGCAGCCAGTCTTTTTCAGACCTCATTCTGTTTTTTTTTTGTTTTTGTTTTTGTCTTCCTGAAATCTAGAGCCTCTCTCCAAGGAAGAGAGTTGGAAATGGCCATTTCTTAAATGTGTAATTTTCCAGAGAACGTCTGACTCAACCAGTTTTGACATTTTATCTTGTCTCTCTCACCAAACATTGCTTCTTCACACTCTTTTATAATTTGTAGATTGCTCTCAGATTTCCTATATCCAGGAATTTATCCATTACCTCCTGGATGAACATGTGTTATACGGGAAGTATTATCTGTCTTGTTCCTAATGCCTGACAGGGTTTTTGTACATATTTCCCTAACTATTTTTTTTCTCCAAACGAAAAGCTCTTAGTTTCTAAATATTTCTTACTGATAGTGCTTAAAAGTTCTATTTTTTATGCTATTTCTCCTTACTGTTTATGATATCATCTAAAAATGTTATAATTATTTCTAAGGTTTTAGTACTCAGGCCCATTTCCTTTTCTCACCTTAAATGTTCAGGAGAATGGCTAAAGTGGGATTAATTGCCTTGACTTATTCATGAGTTTAGCACAGATATTTTACTATTTTAATGTAGCTTATCCTGTTAGCTGTGGATTTAAAACAGCCATTCTGTATATGGTTAAGGCAATGGCAGGCAAACAAAGTCACACCCTCTGACTCACAAGTAAACATAAAATTACCCACATCGGAGGCAGGTTAAGGAATAGTAGTGGATGTTTTATTTGTAGGCCTCACAAGCTCTGTCCTTCTGAGCCCTCAGTCTCTGCTCTCCATCTCACTGGCCTCTGCAACCTCTTCCACTACCAAGCTCAGTGCCGGACAGGGAACCAAGCCTTCTGTTTGCTCAGTCCATCGTGCTTGTCTCTTCCCTACTTCCTCTGAAAGATGATTAACTATTCTACTTCTTCAGTTCAAATAATCCTATTTCAGAGAAGCCTTTCCTACTCATC
This sequence comes from Loxodonta africana, assembly GCF_030014295.1. Classification (NCBI taxonomy): domain Eukaryota; kingdom Metazoa; phylum Chordata; class Mammalia; order Proboscidea; family Elephantidae; genus Loxodonta; species Loxodonta africana. The sequence goes on from NC_087344.1 coordinate 21,825,130, forward strand.
TGCCCAGACTAAATAATATATCCTCAATGATTTTTTTTTCCCTTTCAAATTAATTTTCATTCTTTATGCATGGACAAAACCAACTATTTTTCTTTTATGTAAAAAGGAAATATTTATTTTCAAACATAATTTTGACTTTTAATTTTCTTTTTTTTTTCATACTTTAGATGAAGGTTTAGAGAACAAACTAGCTTCTCATTTAACAATTAGTACACTTGTTTTGTGACGTTGGTTGCCAACCCCAGGACATGGCAACACTCTTCCCTTCTGAACCTTGGGTTCCCTATTACCAGCTTTCCTGTTCCCTCCTGCCTTCTCATCCTTGCCCCTTTTCTCCTTTTGTTTTACAGGCCTGTCTAATCTTTGGCTGAAGGGAGAACCTCACGAATAACTTTATTACTGAGCTAGAAGGGTATCCAGGAGTAATTTCCTTAGCATGATTTGCTCTATAGTAGCTTTTAATAATTTTAATCTATTCTATCCATTGTATTCCTTGTAATTAACTCCTCTGATTTTAATACAACAAATCCTCATGCAAGAGCATGTGCACATGAGCACACACATGTCTTTTATTTGATTATAATGGTCATATGACTTTATTTCTTCCTCTTATTTACAGAATCCACATGGCCTTTCCTCTTCTTGAAAGAATCCATCTGGCAGCTGATTTCTGAAATAGGGAGCCATAGGGATCTTCTCTAATTGGAAGAGCTGCGTTGAGATTAAAAGAGGTAACAGACCTATTGTGTTTGTAGTCATCACAATTCCATCCTTGCTTGTTGGATGGCCCAGTATAAAGGGAATATTGATAAATGATAGACATGCAAGACAGATTTATTGTGATGACAAAAACAGAAGCTCACAATCACCAAGTAGGTATAGTACATTCCAGGAACCACACTAGAAAAATGACATGCATCATCTCATTTAATTCACTCATCAGTTTCATTATGTTGTTTTTGTTGTTGGGTGCCATCACGTCAGTTCTGACTCATAGAGACCCTATGCACAACAGAACGAAACATTGCCTGGTCCTGTGCCATCCTTACAATCCTTGGTATGTTTGAGTTCACTGTTGCAGCCACTGTGTCAATCCACCTCATTGAGGGTCTTCCTCTTTTCTGCTGACCCTGCACTTCATCAAGCATAATGTCCTTCCCCAGGGACTGATCACTCCTGACAACATGTCCAAAATGTGTAAGACGCAGTCTCACCATCCTTGCTTCTAAGGAGCATTGTGGTTGTACTTCTTCCAAGACAGATTTGTTCCTTCTTTTGGCAGTCCATGGTATATTCAATATTCTTCACCAACACCACAATTCAGAGGTGTCAACTCTTCTTCGAACTTCCTTATTCACTGTCCAGCTTTCACATGCATATGATGCGATTGAAAATACCATGGCTTGGGTCAGGTGTACCTTAGTCTTCAAGGTGACATCTTTGCTTTTCGATACTTTAAAGGGATCCTTTGCAGCAGATTGCCCCAATACCATGCATCGTTTGATTTCTTGACTGCTACTTCCACGGGTGTTGACAGTGGATCCAAGTAAAATGAAATCCTTGACAACTTCAATCTTTTTCTCTGTTTGTCATGATGTTGCTCATTGGTCCATTTGTGAGGATTTTTGTTTTCTTTATGTTGAGGTGCAATCCATACTGAAGGCTATGGTCTTTGATCTTCGTTAGTAAGTGCCTCAAGTCTTTTTCACTTTCAGCAAGCAAGGTTGTATCATCTGCATAATGTAGGTTGTTAATGAGTCTTCCTCCAATCCTGATGCCCCATTCTTCTTCATGTAGTCCAGCTTCTCAGATTATTTGCTCAACAAACAGTTTGAATAGGTGTGGCAAAAGGATACAACCCTGATGTACGCCTTTCCTTTAAACCAGTCAGTGTCCCCTTGTTCTGTCCAAACAACTGCCTCTTGGTCTATGTAAAGGTTCTTCATGAGCACAATTAAGTGTTCTGGAATTCCCATTCTTTGCAATGTTATCCATAATTTGTTATGATCCACCCAGTCGAATGCCTTTGCATAGTCCATAAAACACAGGTAAACATCCTTCTGGTATTCTCTGTTTTCAACCAGGATCCATCTGACATCAGCAATGATATCCCTCATTATCATTATGTAGGGACTATTTATTATCCCTCATTCTCCCTCATTATGTAGGGACTATTTATTACTCCCACTGGAGAAGTGAGGTATCCGCAGCTAAGAGAGATTAAATAAATTTCCCATGGTAGGAAGTTGGAAAAGCCAATATTCTATCACAGGCAGTATGATTCAAACACTCATTTTTGTAATCACAGCTTTATACTGTAGCTTGGAAGAATAATATATCTAAAATAATTGTCATAAAGGGAAGAGATTAGTAATAACAATAATAATAACTATAGTGAATTGGGAGTCCTCGAGGTTCAATGGTTAAGCACTCAGATGTTAATCAAAAGATAGGTAGTCTGAACCCACCATCTGTTCCATGGGAGAAGGATGTGCCAATCTTCTTCTGTAAAGATTACAGCCTTAGAAATGCCATAGAGCAGTTCTACTGTGTCCGATAGTGCCACTACATATCCGAATCAACTCAGTGGCAATGAGTTTTTTTTTTTTTTTTTGGTGTTATTAATTGAGAAACTCCTGTTCACAGAGATGTTTCTACACTTCACAAAGAAGGTAACGGTAATAACCAGATTTTGAAACAAGAAAAAACTAAGGCACCAAGAGTTAACTGTCACGTTGAAAGGGTGTGCCAGGTCACATTTAAGACATGAATTTCAACTCAGATGACCTTTAATCACTAACATACAGCTACCAGAATGAAGGAGGTATGGGATTTATCAGGGAAAAGAACATACTTGGAAATTCACATGACATGTTTCCAATTAGCTTGGAAGGGTTATATCAAAGAAGAAATTGTTTTATGTGTATAGATTCAAATAGGAGAGTTATCCAAACAGTGGATAGAAGCTAAAAAGGGAGAGGTTTCTGCTAAGTTAAAGTGTCTGAATAATTATACACATTTAGAATGGAAAAGGGCTACCTGCAACTAACTGAAAGAGTCGCTGTCATTGGAAGGACTCTATGTCAAAACACAGGTGGTATTATAAATGCGATGACTAGTGGAGATGCCAGTTGGCAATTGATTCAATGTTGCTTTTACCTTCTCCAGCCTACACACTAGCTACATGGAAGCAGAAAACCAAACAAAAGTTTCAGAATTCCTTCTGCTGGGCCTCTCAGAGGATCCTGAACTTCAGCCCCTCTTCTTTGGACTCTTCCTGTCCATGTACCTGGTCACTGTGCTTGGGAACCTGTTCATCATTCTGGCTGTCAGCTCTGACCCCCGCCTGCACACCCCCATGTACTTCTTCCTCTCTAACCTGTCATTTATTGACATCTGTTTCATCACCACCACGGTCCCAAAGATGCTGGTGAACATTCAGACACAGAGCAAAGACATCTCCTACATAGGATGCCTCACTCAGGTGTATTTCTTCACGATTTTTGCTGGACTGGAAAATTTTCTCCTGACCATTATGGCCTATGACCGATTTGTGGCCATCTGTCACCCCCTGCACTACACACTCATCATGAATGCCCAGCTCTGTGTCTTGTTGGTTCTGATATCTTGGGTCATCATTTTCTGGGTTGCTCTGCTTCATATTCTACTGATAACAAGGCTGAAGTTCTGTATAGGCACTGAAATTCCACATTTCTTTTGTGAACTCTCTCAGATTATCAAATTGGCCTGCTCTGACACCCTCATCAATAACATCTTCTTGTATGTGTTGACTGCCCTGCTGAGTGTGTTTCCCTTCACAGGGATCCTCTTCTCTTACTCTCAGATTGTCTCCTCCTTAATGAGGGTGTCCTCTGCTGGGGCCAAGTATAAGGCATTTTCCACCTGTGGGTCTCACCTCTCTGTCGTCTCATTGTTCTATGGGATGGGCATTGGTGTCTACCTTAGTTCTGCTGTGACCCATTCTTCTCAGAAGAGCTCTATTGCCTCAGTGATATATACTGTGGTCACACCCATGTTGAACCCTTTCATCTACAGCCTAAGGAACAAGGATGTGAAGGGAGCCCTGGGAAAGCTCCTTTCTAGAGCAGCCTGTTGTCCATGATGGTAACTTGTCTCAGGGCTTAATGCATCCAGTTGTCTCCAAAGCAAATGCCCTGATTCTTTTTTCTTCCCCAAAAGACATGCGTCATTTCCTCTATTCCTAACCACCTATGACTTTCATTTTTATTTGTTATTGTACCATTTTTCCTTAACTCTTTCTTAGGAATTACTTTTGACTCTTTTTTCCTGTATGCTGTCCATAAAGTTCTTTGTTTGGTCAGCTTTCTTAGAGCCATTCCTGAAAATACCAACCTTAGATTTGCAGTATTTATCATCTCAAGTAGTGATACGGTTTAACCAAAGGTTAATCTCTCAAACATTGATGCTTTTCACCTTAATTTGTTTATGTGTTTTTCCCTGAAAGAAATAAAATTGAAATCATACTATAGTCATGACCAAGTGCTTGCCACATCTAGACTGTGCTTATTGCTTTACACATGATTCCATTTAACCATGGCAACATTTCTTTGATATATGATCTCACTTTCCCTATTTTTCAGAAGAAGAGTCTGAGACTGAAATGGATTCAAACCTGGCAACCTATCATTGAGTTCATATTCCTAAATTTACTATCAGTCCTAACAATGATGAGGTTTTCAAATTGAAGTGTGGGAATCTAGTTTGGGTAGATGAGTTTTCAGATGAGTCATAGTAATATGCTGTCTAGAATAATCTGAGATGTTGATTCACTCTTTGTGGTCCTTCCTTGCTTCTTTGCTTCCTTCCTTTGTTCTTTCTTCCAGTTTTTTTTTTTTACTTTCTCCCGTTCTTTATTTTATTTTACCTTTATGTCTCATTATTGCAGTTTTAAGATATACTCCCGAATGTTCTAAAACATGTAGTAATGAATATAATGGAATAAGGTTGTTCCTACACAGGTTTAATTGTCTTGGACTCTCTGGAGGTGTCCTCAGGAATTGCAGTTACACACTTGTGGAATGCATTCAGAATATCATTTTTTGAGGAGAAGAATATTGGTAGAATTGAGTCTGCCCAGTGAAAGATAGAGTAGTAAAAATGCTCCTCTCACATTCCTGGCATCCTCTCACCACCTCTATTGCAGACCAGTCTGACTGCCAGTGGACAGCACTGACTGGAACCTACTTTGACCAACATATGGTGGCAGAAGTAACTGGTGGCTATGGATCTCCAGGGGCAGCCTTCACTGAGAGTTGCAGGATATACCACCTTACCTGAAAACATTCTGAGTGTGGGTTTTGCACATTTTCCAAATTTTTCCCACAGGGTGAAAACTCTGCTCTCTCACTGTGGTAGCTGACTTAATACATACTTTATTGAATGTGTTTTCTTCCCTGTGTCTCTTCTCCTCTCTCTCATCTATATTCCTTACTCCTTCTATTAAATTGCTTGTACTTGAATAATTGGCTGAGTATCTGCTTCTATGGGAAGAAAAACTGAGACAGTTGATAAAGACAGAAAGGGGTATTAAGGGAATCATGAGAGGAACTAGGGACTTCGGGACCAAAACAAACCTAAAACAAGAAGGAAGAAATAATTTACTAAAAAATGATAATTTGTTAGTGAGAAAAGACTTGTTCTATATGGCTCCAATTCACCTTGATTCCATTAAGCTTAATCAAATATTTGTTTATTATCTGGTGTGTACAAATTGGAAAACCTGGAGCTATAGCCCCATTGCCTTCGAGTCACTTCTGAGTCACAGCAACCCTATAGGACAGAGTAGAACTGTCCCATAGTGTTTCCAAGGAGCTCTTAGTGGATTCAAACTGCCGACCTTTTGGTTAGCAAACATAGCTCTTAACCACTACACCTCCAAAACCAAAAGGCCGAACCCACTGTCATCGTTCTTCTTGGATTATTTGCTCAGGATGCACATTGCGTAAGTGTGGTGAAAGGATACAAACCTGACACATACCTTTCTTTATTTTTAATCATGCAGTATTCTTTTGTTCTGTTTGAAAGACTGCCTCTTTATCTATGCACAGATTCTACAAGAGCACAATTAAGTGTTCCGAAATTCCCATCCTTTGCAATGTTACCCAAAATTTGTTATGATCCACACAGCCAAACGCCTTTGCATAGTCAGTGAAACACAGGTAAACATCTTTCTGGTATTCTCTGTTTCAGTCAACATCCATCTGACATCTGCAATGACATCCCTGATTCCGTGGCCTCTTCTAAATCCGGCTGGAATTTCTGACAGTTCCCTGTCGATGTACTGCTGCAACCACTTTTAAATGATTTTCAGCATAATTTTATGTGTGTGTGATATTAGTGATGAAAACTGTACGATAATTTCTGCAATTGGTCAAATCACTTTTCTTGGGACTAGGCATAAATATGGATCTCTTCCACTTGGTTGGCCAGGTAGCTATCTTCCAAATTTCTTGATATAGATGAGTGAGAAATGCTAGCATTGAATCCTTTTGTTGAAACATCTCAGTTGGTATTCCATCAATACCTGGAGCCTTGTTTGTCACCAATGCCTTCAGTGCAGCTTGGACTTCTGCCTTCAGTACCATTGGCCCTTGATCATATGCTACCTCCTGAAATGAGTGGGCATTGACCAATTCTTTTTTGTATAATGTCTCTGTGTATTTCTTCCATTTTTTATGTTTCCTGCTTTGTTCAGCATTTTTCCTGTAGAATTCTTCACCATTACAACTCAAGTCTTGAGTGTTTTCTTCAGCTCTTTCAGCTTGAGAAATGCCAAGCGTGTTCTTCTCTTGTGGTTTTTTTACTCCAGGTCTTTGCACATGTGATTACAATACTTTGTCTTCTGGAGCTGCCCTTTGAAACCTTTTGTTCAGCTCTTTACTTCAACTTTTCTTCTGTTGGCTTTAGCTACTTGATGTTCAAAAGCAAGCTTCAGAGTCTCTTCTGACATCCATTTTGGTCTTTTCTTTCTCTCCTATCTTTTTAATGACTTCTTGCTTTCTTCATGTATGATGTCCTTGATGTCATTCCACAACTCGTCTGATGTTCAGTCATTAGCATTTAATGTGTGAAGTCTATTCTCGAGTTTGTCTTTTAATTTAGTTGGTATGTACTCAAGGTTGTATTCTAATTTTCTTCAGTTTCAACTCGAACTTGCTTATTAGCAATTGTTGGTCTGTTTGCTGTCGGTGCCTGGCCTTGTTCTGACTCGTGATGTTGAATGTTTCCATCATCTCTTTCCAGAGATGTAGTCTATTTGATTCCTGTGTGTTACATCCAGCCAGGGTCATGTGTATAGTTGCCTTTTATGTAGTTGAAAAAAAGTATTTGCAATGAAGTCGTTGGTCTTGCATAATTCTATCATGAGATCTCTGGCATTTTTTCTATCGCCAAAGCCGTGTTTTCCAACTACCAGCCCTTCTTCTTTGTTTCCAACTTTCGTTCCGATCACCAGAAATTATCAATGCATCTTGATTGCACGTTAAATCAGTTTCAAACTGCAGAAGGTGGTAAAAGTCTTCAATGTCTTCATCTTTGGCCTTAGTGTTTGGTGCATAAATTTGAATAATAGATTAACTGGTCTTCCTTGTAGTTGTATGGATATTGTCCTATCACTGACAGCACCATACTTCAGGATAGATCTCAAAATGTTCTTTTTGATGATGAATGCACCACATTCCTCTTCAAGTTGTCATTCCCTGCATAGTAGACCATGTGATTGTCTGATTCAAAATGGCCAATACCAGTCCATTTCAGCTTATTAATGTCTAGGATATTGATGGTTAAGCATTTCATTTAATTTTTGATGGCTTTCAAATTTCCTAGATTCATACTTCATACATTCCTCATTCTGATTATTAATGGATGTTTGCAGCTATTTCTTTTCATTTTAAGTTTTATCACATCAGAAATGAAGGTTCCAAAAGCTTGACTCCATATATGCCATTTAGGTTAACTCTACTTTGAGGAGGCAGCTTTTCTATTCACCTTTTTAGTGCCTTCCAATCTGAGGGGTTCATGTGCTGGCAGTATTATCAGACAATATTCCCCTGCAATTCATAAAGTTTCATTAATTTCTTTCAGAAGTAGACTGCCAGCTCATTCTTCCCATTTTGTCTTAGTCTGGAAAGTCAGCTGAAACCTGTCCACCATGGTATTTAAGTACTAGTGGCATAGCTTCCAGCACCATGGCAACAGGCAACACCCCACAAAGTGACAGATGCATGCGTATCCCTAATGGTAATTAAAGGAGCTCCAGTGGTGCAATGGTTTGGTGTTCATCTGCTAACCTTAAGGTTTTTGGTTCAAACTTACCTAGTGGCTCTGAGGTAGAAAGAGAGCACAATCTGTACCTGGAAATATTACAGCCTAAAAAGCCCTACGGAACAGTTCTACTCTGTCACATGAGGTAGCTATGAATCATTATCAACTTGATGGCACCTAAACTGGTGGTGTAGTGGTTAAGAGCTACAGCTGCCAACAAGAAGGTCAGCAGTTCGAGTCCACCAGGCACTCCTTGGAAACTCTGTGGGGCAGTTCTACTCTGTCCTATAGGGTTGTTATAAGTCAGAATCGACTGTATGGCAATGGGTTTGGTTTTGGTTTTTTATCTGATATATGGTTCTCAAAGAAATTTTCCCCATCTGTATTTTATCTCTTCACTTTGTTAATGAAGTCCTTTGATGTACAGAGGTTTTTAATTTTGATGAGATCTCATTCACCTATTTTGCATGTTGTTGGTCATGCTTTTGGTGTCATATCTAAGAATCTGTTGTTGAAGACTAGGTCCTGAAGCATTATTCCCATGTGTTTTTCTAAGAATTTTATGTTTTTTGTCTAATGTTTAAGTCTTGCATTCATTTTGAGTTAGTTTTCCTACACTGTGTAAGGCATGGGTCTAGCTTCATTCTTTGGCATGTGGAAATCCAGTTGTCCCAGTACCATTTATTAAAGAGGCTATTCTTTCCCCATTTGATGGATTTAGTAACTTTCTCAAAGATTAATCAACCACAGATGTGCGTGCTTACCTCTGGGCTCAATTCTATTCCATTGGTCTATATGTCTGTCATTATACCAGTACCAGAAAACCTAGTGGCCTAGTGGTGAAGAGCTATAGCAGATAACCAAAAGGTTGGCAGTTTGAATTCACCAGTTGCTCCTTGGAAACTCTGTGGGGCTGTCCTACTCTGTCCTATAGGATCGCTATGAGTCGAAATTGACTCGACAGCAATGGGTTATACTTATACCAGACTGTTTTTTTATTACTGTAGCTTTAAAATAGCTTTTGAGATTGGGAAGCATGAGTCCTCCTAATCTGTTCTTCTTTTCAATATTGCTTTGGCTATTCTGGGCCCTTTGCAGTTTTACACAAATTTGAGAATTGGCTTTTCCATTTCTACAAAGAAAGGTGTTGGAATTTTGATGGGTATTACGTTGAATCTATAGATTCCTTTGGGTAGTATTGACATCTTGACAATATTAAGTCTTCCAAGATTAATTAAGTCATGCAAGAGCATGGACTGTCCTTCTGTTTATTTGAATGATCTTTAACTTCTTTCAGTAATGTTTATAGTTTTCAGTGTACAAACCTTTCGGCTCTACAGTTAAATTTTTTCTTAGGTATTATATTCTTTTAGATGCTATTATAAATAGAATTGTTTATTTCCTTTCAGATTGTTCCTTGTGTATAAAAACATAAACTGATTTTTCTGTGTTGACCTCATATCCTGCCACTTTGCTAAATTCATTTATTATGGATTCTTTGGGGTACAAAAGGTCCTGGTTACAGATGTCCAATTTGTGAACAACTTGTACTTGCCCTTTAATGTTATGTAAATTTGCCTTCACTTTGAAATGATTTAACTGACCTCTGCTGGCAACAAACTCTTCATCACAATCACCTCTGCTTGTTGCAAGTCCAGTTTTTAAATCACAGAAAAGGCTTCCAGCCTTTTCTTCCACTAAAAAAAAAAAGTAGGGCTAAATAAGTACTGTACGTACCTGTTCTCACTTAACTACAAATTAGACTTAAAGACACACTTAGGAACTCATCGCATTTATAACCCTGGGATTATCTGTATTTTATATGTAGAAAAGCTAGCTGCAAAAAGTAATAGCTTTACTTCTTCCATCCCAATTTGGATGCCGTTTGTTTCTTTTTTTCTTGACTAATTGCTCCAGTTAGAACATATTGACTAGCAATGGTAAAAGCGGGAGTTGGATTTTGTTAAAAGCGTTTTCTGCCTTGAGTGAGATGATTATGTGGTTCTTTACCTTTGTTCTCTTGCTGTGGTGTATTGCACTGGCTGATTTTCTAATATTGAAATCACTTTACATTCCTGGGATAAATTCCACTTGATCATGGTGTATAATCCTTTTATTATGCTTATGGTTCAGCTTGTTAGTATTTTCTTGGGGATTTTTATATCTTTATTTGTCATAGATATGGGTCTGTTATTTTCTTTTCTTGTGGAGTTTTGGCTGGTAATGGTACCAGGGTGATGCTAGCCTCATAGAATGAATTAGGGAGAGTTCTCTCCTCTTTATTTTTTTTGGAAACAAGAAGAATTGGCACCACTTGTTCTGTAAATGTTTGGTAGAATTCCCCAGTGAAGCTGTCTGGTCCTAGACTTCTTTGTGTTCAGAGGTTTTTGATATTGCCTTCATCTTCACTTGTTATGTGTCTGTTGAAGTCTTGTATTTTTTTTAGAGTTAATTATTTTACTGCCTTTAGGAGTTTGTCATCTGTAAATGTCTTTGATCCTCTAACACTCTTCAACATTCTTCAGCTGAGTGTCTCAAAAGTGGATTTGTGTAGAAAAGGGTGAATAGCACAGACACCAATGCTGTGCTATTCACATTTCTCAATGTTGTAGGAAGAATAGTTTTACCACAATTGAGAAATGTTGCTGAGGGGAGTGTATGGTCTTAAGTGTGAATGCTTTACTTGTGAATTTTCTAAATTCAAAATACAGAGAGAGGGCTGGGTGCCTATCTTCTTGCTTCCTTTTACCAATGTTTCTTTACTTTCCTAAAGGTGTATCTGCAACATGGATCCTCAGAATCTAATACATATATCTGAATTCTCACTCTTGGGCCTGTCAGAGGATCCAGAACTATAGCCCCTCCTTTTTGAAATGTTCTTGTCCGTGTACCTGCTCACCGTCCTTGGGAACCTCCTCATTATCCTGGCTGTAAGCTCTGATTTCCACCTCCACACCCCGTGTACTTCTTCCTTTCCAACCAGTCCTTGGCTGACGTTAGTTTCACCTCTGCCACAATCCCAAAGATGCTTGTGGATTTCCACACATGCCACAGCATCATCTTCTATGTAATTTCCTGATTCAGTTATCTTTTATTAGGTTTTTTTTTTTTTTTTTTTGATATATGGACAATCTGTTCCTGATGGTGATGGCCTGTGATCAGTTTGTGGCCATCTGTCTCCCACTTCACTACCAGTCATCATGAACCCCAAACTCTGTGGCTTGATAATTTTAGTGTCTTTTTTTCTCAGCCTTTTGGACTCCCAGATGCACTTCTTGAAGGTTTCATAACTCACCTTCTGCACAGAAGTGGAAATTCCTCATTTCTTCTGTGACCTTTCTTAACTCATCAACCTTGCCTGTTCTAATACCACCACCCAAATCATACTAGTGTATTTTATTGGTGCAACCTTTGCAGGTGTTCCAGTCTCAGCGATCATTTTCTCTTATACTTGAATTGTTTCCTCCATTCTGAGGGTTCCTTCATCATGTAGGAAGTATAAACCCTTTTCCATCTGTTGCTTTCACCTGTCAGTGGTTTGCTTATTTTATGGAACAGATATCGGAGTATACGTGAGTTCATTTGTCTCAGCTTCACTCAGGAGTGATGCAGCAGCCACAGCGATTTAGGCCGTAGTCACCCCTACGTTGAACACTTTCATCTACAGACTGAGAAATAGGGATGTCAAGAGGACCCTGCAGAGCCTCCTCAGCAGACCAGTATAATGTCACTACCTGTGCCTTTTTTTTTTTTTTTTGGCCTATGGATTAGAATAGGCAGAAAACCAAATGCATGGAGCTGGAAAGTATGCTCCTTTCATCACAGAATTTTTGTAACTCTCATTTCCCTTGATGTTTCGTGTTGGAATATTGTTTATCTGGCCCATTCTTTGAGGAACTGGGGGGATGTTCTGGAATCTGTGGTACCTCATAATCTATGCCCATTTGAGTCCTATAATGCCTATGGAATCTTCTGTATTTGTTATCTATGATACAGGAATCCTGGTGAATTGTACAACTTTCTTTAAATAAAAAATGCAACCCACCACCCTTTCCACAGTTCACGGCTATTGTCCGCACAACTTGTATATCTATCTTATCTATTTATGCAGTTTAAGTGTAATAATGTTTGTTGTTAGTCCACTATCTCAGCTTCATACTGGAATCATCTGGTGAACTTTAAAAATACTCATGCTTGAATTGCACTACCAGAGATCCTGATTTATTTAGACTGAGGTGTGGGGTGAGCCAGAAGATTTTTCAAAGCACTACAGGACTTACCAGTGGGCAGCCATGTTTGGAGACTACTTATCTGAGACTATTGGTCAAAAATGACTAATATGCCTTGTGTCTTTTATTCCTCATGAGCAGATGCTGAAGATCTGAAAGCAATCAGAGCTCACAAAGGTGAAGATATGAAAGAACTTCAGGCAATGTTATTTTTCTCAATGTTCCTGGTAATATTTCTTCAAATATCTTCTCCCTTCATACCATAGGGCTGGTCATAAGTGCTAGATATTAAGCTCTGTGTCTCTGTTACAAACTCACCTTTCTATAGCATACTTTATGACGCCCGAGTTAAGTCCCCCCATCCCTGCTCTGATTTCCCATCTGACTTTCTTGCAGTGTTCTTCCAATAGTTGTGCATGAAGATCACAAACGCCCAAAAGCAAGCCTTTTCACTATACTTCTTATCCTTTGACATGGTCACTACTTCCTGTAGGTACTAGCTCAGTGTTACCCCTTTCTTCCTTTTATGCCTTTCAGTCTTTCAATACCTATTTACCTAATTACCTATATTAAACAATCTTCATTAAAATTTATAGTGTGCTTTTTTTCTTCTTGATTGAGACCCGACGGATAAAGTGTAACACCGGGAATCAAGTTATCTTATCATGTGTCTGCAATTGTTGTTGTTAGGCGCCATCCAGTCAGTTCCAACTCACGGTGACTCTATGCACAACAGAAAAAAACACTGCCTGGTTCTGCACCATCCGCACAATCGTTTGAGCTATGTTTGAGCCTATTGTTGCAGCCACTGTGTCAATCCATCTGGTTGAGGGTCTTCCTCTTTTTTTCTGACCCTCTACTTTACCAAGCATGATATCCTTCTCCAGAGATAGAAAAGAGATTAAACATGTAATTGAAAGAAACAGATATGGGGGAAGATAGATGCCATACCACATGAAGATCCCCCAGGAGCAGAAACTCAAAGAGATAAGGACATTCCTCCAGAGCTGACAGAGAGAGAAAGACTTCTCCTGGAACTGGCACCCTGAATTCAGATTTCTAGCCTCATAAAGTGCATAGTGGTTAAGTGCTATGGCTGCTAACCAAGAGGTCGGCAGTTTGAATCCGCCAGATGCTCCTCAGAAACTCTAGTGGGCAGTTCTACTCTGTTCTGTAGGGTCACTATGAGTCAGCATCGACTCGATGGCAGTGGGTTTTGGGTTTAGCCTCCTAAGGAACTTGCTCTTGAACATAGAGTACCTAAAGAGAAAGGAAGGAATGATGAAGTAAAAGAGCTGAACAGAAGATTTTGAAAGGGTGTCTCAAGAAGGCAAAGCAAACTATTATAATGAAATGTGCAAAGACCTGGAGATAGAAAATCAAAAGGGAAAAACTGAAGAAAAAATTTAAGCCTCGAGTTGCAATATTCAAGGATTCTATAGGGAAAATATCAAAAGACACAGGAAGTATCAAAAGAAGATGGAAAGAATACACAGAGTCACTGTACCAAAAATAATTAGTCAACATTCAACCATTTCCGGAGGTACCATATGATCAAGAACTTATGGTACTGAAGGAAGAGATCCAAACTGCACTGAAAGCATTGGCAAAAAACACTGCTCCAGGAATTGGAGGAACAAATCGAGATGTTTAAACAAATGGATACAGCGCTGGAAGTGCTCACTCTTCTATGCCAAGAAATTTGAAAGACAGCTACCTGGCTAACCAACTGGAAGAAACCCACATTTGCACCTATTCCAAAGAAAGGTGACCCAACAGAATATGGAAATTATTAAACAATATCATGAATATCACACACAAGTAAAATTTTGCTGAAGACCATTCTAAAGCAGTTGCAGGAGTACATCAACAGGGAACTGCCAGAAATTCAAGCTGAATTCAGAAGAGGATGTGGAATGAAGGATATCATTGCAGATGTCAGATGGATCTTGGCTGAAAATGGAGAAAACCAGAAAGATGTTTATGTGTGTTTTATAGACTAACTATTCAAAGGCATTCAACTGTGTGGGTCAGGTCATAACAAATTACGGATAACATTGCAAACAATGAGAATTTCAGAACACTTAATTGTGCTCATGAGGAACGTGTACATAGGTCAAGAGGCAGTCATTTGAACAAAACGAGGGGATACTGCATGGTTTAAAGTCAGGAAAGTTGTGCATCAGTGTCGTATCATTTCATCATACCTATTCAATCTGTATGCTCAGAAAATAATTCGAGAAGCTGGACTATATGAAGAAAAATAGGGCATCAGGATTGGAGGAAGACTCATCAACAACCAGCATTATGCAGAAGACACAATCTTGCTTGCTGAAAGTAAAGAGGACTTGAAGCACTTACTCATGAAGATCAAAGACCACAGCCTTCAGTATGAATTACACCTCAATATAAAGAAAACAAAAATCCTCACAACTTGACCAGTAAGCAACATCATGATAAACAAAAAAGATTGAAGTTGTCAAGATTTCAGTTTACTTGGAACCATAATCAATGTCCATAGAAGCTGCAGCCAAGAAATCAAAGGGCGCATTGCACTGGCCAAATCTGCTGCAAGAGACCTCTTTAAAGTGTTAAAAAGCAAAGATGTCACTTTTTAGGTCTAAGGTACCCCAGAGAAAGCCATGGTGTTTTCATCTGCCTCACATGCGTGTGAAAGCTGGACAATGAATAAGGAAAACTAAAGAAGAATTGAATTTCTGGCAGTTCTCTGTCAATTTACTGCTGCAACCACTTTTGAATGACCTTCAGCAAAATTTTACTTGTGTGTAATATTAATGATAACCAAACCAAAAAAACAAACCTGTTGCCCTTGAGTCAATTCCGTCTCATAGTGACCCTATAGGACAGAGTACAACTGTCCCAAGGAGAGTCTGGTGGATTCAACTGGAGACTATTTGGTTAGCAGATGTAGCTCTTAACCACCACAGCACCAGGGTTTCGATATTAATGTTATTGTTCATTAAAATTTGCATCGTGTTGGACACCTTTCTATTGAATGGGCACAAATATGGTTCTCTTCCAGTCAGTTGACCAGGTAGCTGTCTTCCATATTTTGTGGCATAGATGAGGGAGCATTTTCAATGTTGTATCCATTTGTTGAAATATTTCAATTGGTATTCCATCAAATTCTGGAGCCTTGTTTTTTGCCAGTGCCCTTCATGCATCTTGGACTTTTTCGTTCAATACCATCAGTTCTTGATCATATGTTACTTCCTGAAATGGTCAAACATCGACCAACTCTTTTTGGTACAGTAACTGTATTATTCCTTGCCTCTTCTTTTGATGGTTCCAGTGTCATTCAATATTTTGCTCACAGAATTCTTCAGTACTGCAACTCGAGGCTTGAATTGCTTCTTCTGTTCTTTCAGCTTTAGAAATGCTAAGTGTGTTCTTCCCTTTGGTTTTTGTCCAGGCCTTTGCACACTTCATCATAATACTTTACTTTGTCTTCTTGAGCCACCCTTTGAAATAATCTTTTCAATTCTTTTACTTCATCATTTCTTCCATTTGCTTTAGCTACTAGATGTTCAAGGGCAAGTTTCATAGTCTCTTCTGACATCCAAAAAAAAAAAAAGTTTTATTTAAAGAACACTAAGTCTGCTTCTCCGTGTCCTTTAATTAAAACAATGTTTACTTCTTAAAGGTAGAAAGATATGTTTCCTTCACAAGGAGGAGGCTATATTATATTAAATTCATAGACGTATTATCTGAAAGTGTCCTTGCTTATTGTCTTAGTTACATAAAAAAAAAATAGTGCTGCTATAACTGAACTACCTGCAGAGGTTAAAGCAATCGACTGCTAACCGGAAGGTCAGCAGTTTGAAATCACCAGCAGCTCTGTGAGAGAAAGGTATGGTATTCTGCTTCCATGGAGATTTACAGACTTGGAAACCCAATGGGGTTGCTAAGAGTCAGAGTCCACTAGATGGCAGTCGTCATTTTTTGTTTGTTTGGGTGGTTTTACCAAACAGAGATTTATTTTATCAATGTGTAGGGTTATCTTAGTTATCCAGTCTTGCTGTAAGAGAAAGACCACAAGTGGATGGCATTAACAAAAAAATTATTCTCTCACAGGGCAGGAGGCTAGAAGTCTGAATTTAAGGTGCCAGCTCCAGGGGAAGGTTTTCTTTTTCTGATGGTTCTGGTGGAAGGTCCTTGTCATCAATCTTTTCAGCTGAGGAGCTTCCCAGTACAGGGACCCCGGGTACAAACGCCTCGCTGTTTATTGGTGATGTGAGGTCCCCCTGTGTCTCTGATCGCTTCTCTCTTTTATATCTCAGAAGAGGTAGAATTAAGACAAAACCTAATCTTGTAAACTGAGTCCTGCCTCATTAATATCATTAATACAACTGCCTCTAATCCTGCATCATTAACCTCACAGAGGTAGGATTTACAACACATAGGAAAATCACATCAGATAACAAAATAATGGACAATCACACAATACTTGGAATCATGGTCCAGCCAAGTTGACACACATTTTTGGTGGACACAATTTAATCCATGGCATCCCATCATTTGGCACCAACAAATTCATGTCCTTGCCACGTGTAAAACACATTCACCCCACCATGTAATAGCAAAAGTCTTAAATTAACTCAGAGTCTGAAATTTGAATATTCTTCTTCATCTGTGAAATCTAAAATACAAGTTATCTGCTTCCAAAGTACAATGATGGAACAGGTACAATCTAGTGATTGCCATTACAAATGGGAGAAATTGGAGGGAAAGAAAGAATATCAGGCACCAAGCAAGCCACAGAACACATTACGTTACCCTTCAAGTCTTAAAAATAATCTTCTGTTCTCCAAGACCATTTATACAATGGCCCTGCCCTCCAGAGTCTAGGTACTGGCTACACTGTCTGGATTTTGAATGGAAGCCTTCTAGTCCTGGGCTTCAGCTTCACCTTTCAGGCCCAATGAAACAGGAACTCTGATCCCTTGGTTTTGGGTAGCCCCATTCTCCTAGTCCATATGTGCGGCAACTCCACCCTTTGAGACCCCTGAGATCTTGGCCATACCCTTTGAGACTGAGACAGCTCTGGTTCATGTGTTCCTTGCCTCTTCAGTTTCTGCTTCCTGGTTCCTTGACCTCTCAGCCCCTCGGGCCTCTCCACTGCATCTGCCCTGCTGGTGCAAATGTTCCAAAGCGCTGTAGCTCCACCAGTAAGTGCCTCGAGTCACCCCACTCCACCAGGTATCTTTAAGCAGAAGACACTCCACTCTCCTGATCCATAGGTTGGCAAGCCTAGCTCCACCAATGAGTGCCCAAAGGCACCCAACTCTACAGGAAGCCTCCTGCACAAAGGCACTCCACTCTCCCTCCTTGGGTTGGCTCCAACACTGTCTCCTTGTCTCTTGGCTCTGCTGGTCTCCTGGTTATGCTGCTGCCGTTTCTGTGACTCTGCTGTTTCTTTGCTGCTGCTTTTCACCATCTATGAAACAGCTATCCTCACTTCCTTCTGAGTCTTCACCTGAATTTTCTTTTATGTCCATAATTCCACCAACAGTCTCTTCAAAGAAATATTAAAACTCTTCCAACATCTATCCATTCAGTTTCAAAACTGTTTCCACATTTTAGTTCTTTATTAGAGCAGCACCCAACTCCTGGTACCAAATTCTGTCTTAGTCATCGAATGCTGCTATAACAGAAATACCATAAGTAGATGGCTTTAACAAAGAGAAATTTATACGGTCTGAATTCAGGGTACCAGCTCCAAGGGAAGGGTCTCTGTCAGCTCTGGGGCAAGGTTCTTCTCATCCGTCTTTCCCAGTCAAGGAGCTTCTCAGTACAAGAACCCCAGGTCCAAAGGATGCACTCTGCTCCTGGCACTGCTTTCTTGGTGATATGACATTCCTCTCTCTCTGCTTGCTTCTCTCTTTTATACCACAAAAGAGACAGATTTAAAATGAAACCTAATCTTGTAGATTGAGTCCTACCTATTGACAGGTGGCTAGACGTCTGAAATGAGAGTGCCGGCTCTAAGGGAAAGTTCTCTCTCTCTGGTGGCTCTGGAGGAAGGTCTTTGTCTCTTCTGAGCTTCTGCTTCTGGGAAATATTCATGTAGATCACTCTTCCCTCATCTCTGCTTCCTTCCTTGCCTGTTTAATTTCTTTTATATCTCAAAAGAGATTGACTTTAGACACACCCTACATGAATCCTACCTCATTCACAAAACAAAGATAACCCGTTCCCAAATGGGATTATAGCCACAGGCATAGAGGTTAGGATTTACAGCACATATTTTTTGGAGACACAACTCAATGCATAACATTCCACCCTTTGGCACTTCCAAATTCATGTACTTCCCACATGCAAAACTCTTTTACATCACTCCAAAAGTATTAAATCAACTCTAAGGCCAATGTGTCATCTTCCAAAACATCTAAATTAAATATGGATGAGATTTTAAGCATATCCCATCTGGGTGGGAAATACCTCTTCATCTGTGAACCTGTGAAAACTAGATTACAAGTTATCTGTTTCCAAAGCACAATGGTGGAACAGGCATAAGTTAGATATTTCCATTACAAATGGGAGAAATTGGAGGGAAAGAAGGAATAACAGACACCAATTAAGTCTAAAACCTAGCAGAACAAATTACATTAGCTCTCAAGGCTTGAAAATAATCCTCTCTTCTCTGAGACCATCTAGACAATGGCCCTGCCTTCCAGATTCTGGACATTAGCCATGCCCTCTGGATTCTGAGTAGAGGCTCCTTGGCCCTGGGCTTTAGTGCCATCTTCCAGGCCTATTCGAACAACAACTCTACTCCCTTGGCTTTGGGTAGCCCCCCATTTTCCTAGTCCATTTGAGTGTCAACCCCTGTTCCTCTGCTCTGGCAGACCCTGTTTGTCTGCCCCTTGGGCAAGGTAGCTCTGCCTCCTCAACTTTGGGCAGCAGCTCCATCCCCCTGGCACACCTTAAGGGGAGCCCCACACTCTGGAACTGAAGTAGCACAGATCCAACTCTTTGAAACCTAGAAGGCTGTGACCCTACGTTTGAGATCCAAGAGATCTTGGCCCCACTCTTCGAAACTGACAAGATTCTGCTTCCCATGCTCCTTCCAACAATCTTCATGATATCTGAGCTGCTCCAGGGATGGTCCTTTACTTTCCTTGGAGGACAACAGATGTAGTTCCTTTAGCCTGTTTCCTGCCTGTAGAATTCCAAAGGGCAGAGTTCTTTACCTTCATTCTTTCTCTTCAAAATGAGGGCAAATCGTTTGTACTAATGATTTTTTGTACTGATTATACGTTAAAAATATTGATATTTTTGATATATTGAGTTAGGTAAAATACATTATTAAAATTAGTTTCATCTGTTTCTTTTTACTTTTTAATGTGGCTACTACAAAATTTAAAATTACGTACACAGGGGTCACATTACATTGCTATTGAATAGCATTACTGTCGATGACAGGAGAATGGTCAGTAAGAAGGGGAGACATCAAACCCAAAATAATAAAGTCATGGAAGTGGAAATGTTTGTTCTTATCATTTAATAGGAAGAAACAGCAAAGTGACCACTAGAAAGTAAAGGATAGCAACTGAAAGTCATGAAAATAAAATACAATTTGGAAATTTTCAGTTCACCAAAAAAAAAGCATGCAGCCATCTCTTGAATTTGGAAGATACCAATAACTCTTCTCAGGTTTAACCTAGTCTAAGACACTCAATTAATTTTGGCAGCTAATGATTTACCATCACATGGGACCACATTCCACTCTGTGAAATACCTCATTAAATGTCAAGACCTGTTAGAATTGCAATTGTATGGTAAACATCATGCAGAGGAAAAGTATTTGCTGTTGTTGTCAGGTGCCCTAGAGTCGGTCCTGACTCATAGCGACCCTATGTACCACAGAACAAAACACTGCCTGGTCTTATGCCATCCTTACAAATGTTGTTATGCTTGAGCCCATCCTTGCAGCCACTGTGTCAATCCATCTCACTGAGCATCTTCTTCATTTCTGCTGACCCTGTACTTTACCAAGCATGATGTCCTTCTCCAGGGACCACCTATGTCCAAAGCATGTAAGACACAGTCTTGTCATCCTTGCTTCTAAGGAGCATTCTGGTTATACTTCTTCCAAGACAGACTTGCCCATTCTTTTGGCAGTCCATGGTACATTCAATATTCTTTGCCAACACCACAATTGAAAGGTGTCATTTCTTCTTTAGTCTTCCTTACTCATTGTCCAGCTTTCACATGCAAATGATGCAATTGAAAATACCATGGCTTGGATCAAGCACACCTTAGTCTTGAAGGTGACATTTTTGCTTTTCAACCCAGTGCAATGCATCTTTTTGATTTCTTGACTGCTGCTTCCATAGGTGTTGATTGTGGATCCAAGTAAAATGAAATCCTTGACAACTTCAATCTTTTCTGCATTTATCATGATATACCTTATTGATCCAGTTGTGAGGATTTTTATTTTCTCTTTGTTGAAGTGTAATCCATACTGAAGGCTGTGGTGTTTGATCTTCAGAAAAGTACTGGGAAAAGATAAACCTGAGTTTTTAGATGGTTATTTCTGAATGGCATTCCAGAGAGAAACTTAAACAAGTGTCTTAGGTTGGGTTTCCTAGAAGTAGATCCTCAGGCAAAGGTTTATTAGGAAGCATTCGAAGAAAACAAAAATCCTCACAACTGGACCAATAAGCAACATCGTGACAAATGGATAAAATATTGAAGTTATAAAAGATTTCATTTTACTTTAATCAACAATCAACACCCACAGAAGCAGCAGTCAAGAAATCAAGCGATGCACTGCACTGGGCAAATCTGCTGCAAAAGACCTCTTTAAACTGTTAAAAAGCAAAGAAGTCACTTTGAGGACTAACATGTACCTGACCCAAGTCATAGTATTTTTATGCATGTAAAAGAGATTTATTTAAAATATTAAACACCTATAATGTAAATAAATAAGACTTAATAATGATAACTTATTTGGCCCCTGCTGTCACTCCTACTTAAATTCTTGGAGCCAATGGTCCAACCATAAGCAACTGTCTTCTGCATCCTGTTACAGGTTTGACAGTCCCCTCTGGTTCATCTGTCCTTTAGATTTTATAAGAAGGTATTGAGCATGAAGGAGCTTTGGTGGTACAATGCTTATGCACTTGGCTGCTAACTGAAAGGTCAGCAATTCAAACCCACCAGCTGCTCTTAGGTAGAAATATGCTTCTGTAAGGATTACAGCCTTGGAAACCCTATGGGGCAGTTCTACTCAGTCCTATAGGGTCACTACAAGTCAGAATCAGCTGGAGAGCAACGGGGTTATTGAGCATGAGGATGACCACAGTGTTAACACCAAGGCTATTTATGCTCTTCTGAGAAGAGAAGGTTTCTGAAGAACTGAGAGACATTCCAAGAAGCCTAGTCCCATAAAATAAAGAGATTTACAAGCAGGTGACACCAGTAGGTGAAAGATGCTTTAACTTTGTGTCTGCAGACACACTACTTAGCTTTCTTCCTGTTTCCACAAGAAAAATTCATTAGCATAGAGTGATGTTTGCAAGATAGTGGAGTAGGCAGATCCAAGCTCCTATGCCACCATAGAAACATCAAAAAGAAAAACAGAAACAGTCAGAAATAACTTTGTCAGAACTATGGGAAACAGTCAATAGTATACAGCAACCAAGCAAATGCTGAATCAATAAAGAGGCTACTTGAAAATCCATTAATGTAATAACCATTGTAATACAACAGGGGAAAAAAAAAATAAAATAATCATCTCAATTGATGCAGAAAAGATATTTGACAAAATCCAATTTGCTTGGACTGTTAAAACACTCAGCGGACTAGTGTTAGAAGTGAAATTCCTCCACAAGATGGACATTTACGAAAACCTTGCGATCATGTCAAACTCGATGGTAAAAAACTAACAGACTTTCTGATCTTTCCCCCTAAGCACAGAAAAAAAGACAATGGTACCCACTTTCACCACTGCTATTCAATATTGTACTGTGAGTTCTGTCAGAGCAAATAGGTAAGGAAAGGAAATAAAATGTATCTAAGGTGGAAAGGAAGAAGTAAAACTATCTATATTCACAGATAACATGATCCTGTTGTTGTTAGGTGCCATTAAGTCAGTTCCAACTCATAGAGACCCTATGTACAACAGAACGAAACACTACCCAGTCCTGTGCCATCCTCATTATCGTTATTATGCTTGAGCCCATTGTTGTAGCCACTGTATCAATCCAACATGTGGAAGGTCTTCTTTTATGCTGATGCTCTGCTTTACCAAGCACGATGTCCTTCTCCAGGGATTGATCCCTCCTGATAACATGTCCAAAGTATGGGAGACAAAGTCTCACCAGCTTTGCTTCCAAGGAACATTTTGGCTGTACTTCCTCCAAGACTAACTTGTTCATTCTTTTGGCAGTCCATGGTATATTCAATAGTCTTCACTAACACCATAATTCAAAGATGTCAATTCTTCTTTGGTCTTCCTTATTCATTGTCCAGCTATCCCATGCATATGCAGAGATTGAAAACACCATGGCTTGGGTCAGGCACACCTTAGCCCTTAAAGTGGCAAAGAAAATTCCAAAGAATCCATAAGGAAACTACTAGAGGTAATAAATCAAAAAAATTTGCAGTGTGCAATATCAATACACAAAATCAATTGTGTTTCTATACACCAGCAATGAACAATCCAAAAAAGGAACTGAGAAAAATAAAATACCTAGGAATAAATTTAACTAAGGGGGTCAAAGACTTGTACACTGAAAACTACAAAGCATCTCTAAAAGAAACTAAAGAAGCCCTAAATGAATAGAAATACATTCTGTGATCGTGGATTGGAAGACTTCATGTGGTTAAGAAGGCAACACTACCCAAAGCAATCTATAGATTCAACATCATCCCTATGAAAATTCCAAGAGCCTTTTTTATAGGGTTGGAAAAAGCCAATCTTCAAATTCATATGGAATTGCAAGGAGTCTTGAATAGCTAAATTATCTTGAAAAAGAAGAAAGTTGGAGGACTCACACTTCCTGGTTTCAAAACTTACTATAAAGCTACATATATAAAAATAATACGGTGCCATCATACAGATAGACATATAGACCAATGGAACAGAAGTGAGAGTTCAGAAATAAACCCATACATTACGGTCAATTGATTTTTGACTTGGCTACCAGGTCCATAGGAAACCCTGGTGGCATAGTGGTTAAGTGCTACAGCTGCTAACCAAACGGTCAACAGTTCGAATCTGCCAAGTGCTCCTTGGAAACTCTATGGGGCAGTTCTACTCTGTCCTATAGGGTGGCTATGAGTCAGAATTGACTCGACGGCACCGGGTTTTACCAGGTCCATGCAACAGAGAAAGAATAGTTTCATCTACACAGCAGCCAGATTGATTTTTAGATGTAATCTAAACTAATTACTCCTCTGCTTAAAACCCTCCAAGAATGTCCCATTACTTCTAGAATAAAATTTGAACTCCTTGCTAGGGTCTTTAAGGTCCTTCATTATTTAGTCTCCTGTATGCCTTTGCAAGGAGTTCCTGGATGGTGCAAATTGTTAAAAGTGTTAGACTACTAACTAAAATGTTGGCAGTTCAAACCCATCTAAAGTTCCCTTAGAAGTAAGGTCTGGCAATGTGCTTCCAAAAGATCACAGCCTTGAAAACACTATGGAGCACAGTTCTACTCTCCACACATGGGGTTACCATGAGTCAGACTCAAGGGCTGACAACATCTCTTTACAACTTACTCACTGCTTCTGAACAAGAACCATCACCTTAAATTCTCAGGCTGCACCCCAGGCCAATTGAACCTCTGGGGCTGCAACTCTTTTATCTCTAGTTTAAAAAGCTTTCCAGGTGACTCTAATGCACTTTAAATTTGAGAAGCAATGCTCTAGACAGGTTGGCCCACTTGTAGTTCTTCAAATAGGTCAGTCTCTAGGCTATTACGGTTCATTCTCTCTACCTAGAATATTCTTCCCCTTTATTATTAAACTTTTCACTGAATTGTTACCACCTTAAAGATGTTTTCCCTGACTGCCCGACTAAATTTCCCAGAAGTCCTTTCCATCATGTTCATCTCTATTCCTCTTTTACTATCATTGTCTTTGAAGTGAACGCAAATGTTTTGAGTGCTGTAAGGGACGATATTTGTACTAGGCCTTCTCAACTATTCTATTCCAAATTAAACTTATACAGGTCACCAAGAAAGCAAGCTTTGGTCCTCTTCCAGGTTGAAGCCCTTTGTGCGGTATGATATCACGGACTTAAACAAGCAAGAGATTGTACAATTCCATTACCAAAACAATACATTCATTGGTAGAAATTTGTAATGAAGTATGGAAAGTTGTTGGTTGATATTCAAAATTCTGTTGCTATTCAAACTTTACAGTTCTTGGTATATAAATATAGAAAAGACGAATTCTGGCCCTATTAGCTAATAACTATAGTAAAACAGAAGTTTAAAATTATTTTTATGAATATTTTGAGATGTAAACTCAAATGTCAGCACAGTTAGAAGCAAGGTAGATGTAATTACAGTATCAGGCAACAAGCCTGGCATAGCAATCAGGGATCTGTGGTGACGGCTAACACACTGCAGATGAATAGACATGAGGGGTTCTGTTTGATTTGTTGTTAGGTGCCATAGAGTTGGCTCTGCCTCATGATGATTATATCTATAATAGAATGAAACATTGCCTGGTTCTGCGCCATCTTCATGATTGTTGTTATATCTGGGTCCATCATTTTGGCTATTGTGTCAATTCATCTCACTGAGAGTTTTCCTCATTTTCTCTGACCCTCCACTTTACCAAACCAACCATGATTTCTTTTTCTAGTAATTAGTCTTTCTTGGTGACGTGTCTAAAGTAAGCAAGCTTAAGTCTTGCCATTCTCACTTCTGAGACGCATTCTAGCAGTTTCACTTAAAAACAAAACAAAACAAAACTCACTGCTGTTGAGTCGATTCTGACTCATTGTAACCCTATAGGACATAGCAGAACTGCCCCCATAGAGTTTCCAAGGCTGTACATCTTTATGGAAGCAGACTGCCACATCTTTCTCCCACGGAGCAGTTGGTAGGTTTGAACTGTCAACCTTTCTGTTAGCAGCCAAGAGCTTTAACCAGTGCACCAGCAGGGCTCTTAGATAACCACAAGTATCAAGAGCGTGCAAGCAGAAGTCTGATATCAGCTGCCACAATCAAAAAATTATGATTCCTTTCCCAGTTTCAGACTTGAGCCTGTTTTCAGACTCTACAAATGAAGGGGAACCTAAGTCCCCTTTTGGAAGCCATTACATACTTCCTCCAAATGGTAATATGCCCTGAGGACACCATTTTGCAAGTTGATTGCATTACATACCTTCCAACCTAGAGACGGCAGCAATTCATCTTTACTGAGATTAATATTTATGTATTGATGTTTTCCTTTCCTGCCTGTGATGCTTCAGCATACACCATCACCCAAAAACTCATAGATTGTCTGATTTATTGTCAGGATATTCTCATTAATTTTGCCTTAGCCATTTTATGGTGCTGGAGTATGAAAATGACATGTATAATGGTTTCCACTGGTCCTAACATATTCTGTATCACCATAACATATCTAAAACCCATTGCCATCAAGTCAATTCTGACTCAAGGGGACCCCAAGTGTTACAGAGTAGAACTGCTCCATAGGGTTTTCTTGGCTGTAATCTTTCTTCTAAAGTCAAGTTAGGTGAATTTGAAGCGCCAAACTTTAGGTTAATAGTTGAGTACAAACAGTTTGCACCACTCATGGATCTATCACATAGGGTATGGCAATTCTGTGATTCAACTGTTGCTGTCCTTAATTGTAAGCCAGTGCTCTGTCCTAGCAACATATTTGAAAATGTGTGCCCTTTCAGCCAGGCATTGTCACTGGCTGTACTCCTGTGTTTGGGCCTGGATGAATTCACCTGCAAAAAAAGGTAAGTAGATCGAATGAATTATTAGGCCCGATTAGCTCTAATATTCTAGATACTATGGTTTTTCTATCTCTAGTGATACATTTGGATAGCTTATTCTGGAAATCAAATAAACATATGAAGAAAGTTTCAACCTCACTAGTGACCAATTAAATAATTTATCCTTCACTGTATTTTATGTTTGGACATATAATTGATCTGATAAACTCCACAATCCCAGATTTAAGCTCTCTAAGAGACATGAATTTTTGTCTTTTATTTTTTTTTTTCACTGCTGTATCCCAGAAAGCTAAAAAATGTTGGCACACTGTAAGTACTTAATAAATATTGGATAAATAGATTTGGCAAGCCCTAGCAATGGTTATCAATAAAATGAAGTCTTGTGTAACAGTTCCGAGTCAGTACTTGAGGTGTCTGGTATTGACATTCAGGACAGCAAATGCTAGGCTGAGGCTCACCGAGTAAAAACATCAAAGAAGGAGATGAGGGAAGTAGAGTTGAGGAGAACAGAAGAGTCATGATAAGAGATCCAGAAGAAGCAGTCGCAAGGTAAACTTGACCAAAGAAAGTTTTGGAGGGTTGGTGAGAAGCAAAATTCTATGCGATTGTTGTTATTAATTGCTGTTGAGTTGATTCTGACTGACAGGAACCCCATACATGCAGAGTAGAACTGTATTCTGTAAAGCTTTCCAGGCTGTGATCTTTTGGAAACAGGTTGCTGGGCCTGTCTTTTGAGACTTCTTTGGGTAGGTATGAACTGCCAACCTTTCGGCCAATGCATTTGTGTCACCCAGGGATTTCTCCTCTGTGTTTAAGAAGCAAGATTTCTTTACTTCAATAGCAGCTCAAAAACCCAAGACCCAATTTTCTCAGCACTGAACATAAAGTATTCTCCTGAGAAGTCTTTGTAGAGCCCTCTTGATGTCCCTGTTCCTCAGGCTATAGATGAAGGGGTTCAGCATTGGGGTGACAACAGTGTATATCACTGAGGCAACCATGCCTTTCCAAGAAGAAGGTGATGCTCCAGAACTGAGATAAACACCAAGGCCTGTCCCATAGAATAAAGACACCACTGAGAGGTGAGACCCACAGGTGGAAAATGCTTTATACTTCCCATCAGCTGATGGGATTATCATGATGGAGGAGGCAATTCGAGTATAGGAAAAAACAATCCCTGAGAAGGGAACAATGCCAAGAAGGCCAGTCACTATATATAGCAGGATATGATTGGCAAGTGTGTCAGAGCAGGCAATTGTGATGGCCTGAGCAAGTTCACAGTAAAAGAGTTGAATTATCCAATTGGTGCAGAAGGAGAGCCGCAGCACCAACAAACTCTGCATTAGGGAGTACATCAAGCTGATGAACCAGGACACAAGAACGAGCAGACCACAGAGGCGGGGGTTCATGATAACCAGGTAGTGCAGGGGGTGACAGATGGCCACAAACCGGTCATAGGCCATCACAGCCAGGAGAAATGTGTCCATGCCTCCAAAAACCATGAAAAAATACATCTGAGTGATGCAGCCTGCATAGGTGATGGATCTGTTCTGGGTCTGGATGTTCACTAGCATCTTTGGGATGGTGGTGGAAGTGAAACAAATGTCAGTCAAGGACAGATTGGAGAGGAAGAAGTACATGGGGGTGTGGAGGTGGGAGTCAGAGATGATGGCCAGGATGATGAGCAGATTTCCAAGCACAGTGACCACAAACATGGACAAGAATGTTCCAAATAAAATTGGTTGATGCTCTGGGTCCTGGGAAAATCCCAGGAGGAAAAATTTTGAAATGCTTGTTTGATTTTCTGGTTCCATGTTGCCAGTAGTTCAGCTAGCAAATTGAGGAGGGGAAAGAACATGAAATAGACACTGGGTAGACTCCACATTCTCCCTACTTTATTTCTTCAAGTCAAGAATTAAGTATAAAAGCTTTAACATTACAAAATTTAGGAATCCTACTTTCTGTCATTTTTTGCATACAACATTTCATAATGTTGGCTAAATCTTGTCCCTTGGCCTCTGGGACACTCACTTATCCCCTTTATCTCTGGTCTACAGTCACCGAATCTACTAATTTGAGGACAACATTGAACCTTGGAGATAAAATGGTCCACATTCACTCTAACACACATATGGAATGTGAGGCCCAGTGAACCTTAGTAACTTGTTCCAAGTCATCTGCCTTCCTGGAGGCAGAGCTGTAACTTAGAGGAGAATAAATAACCATGTCTGAGTGGTGAAGAAATGTGAGAAAGTATTGCAGGATGAGTAGGATTTAGGTTTGTTTCTCAGAGTGAGGAGGGGACCCCATGTGTTACAGAGTAGAACTGCTCCATAAGCTTTTCTTGGCTGTAATATTTACAGATAATCAACCTTGCTTTGATGGACAAAACAAGGGGTCTGGCTGCTGCAGAGTTTGTTCAGAGTTCCCGGGATTCAAATGCACTGCAATGATTACTTCTTTCATAAACTGCCATCTGGGATTGCAGTAGCAGTATCTAAATTATTATACAAATGGGTCATGATATTGTGAATAATAATAATCACCATAAGAAGAAATTACACATTGTATGGTTCCATTTACATGAAATGTCCAGAATAGGTAAATCCAGAGACAGAAATCAGATTCACAGTTTCTAGGGGCTGAGAGAAGAGGGAGGAGGGATTTGGCTGTTTAACAAGTATGAGGCTTTAGTTTGGGGTGATGAAAATGTTTTAAAACTACATAGAGATGGTGGCTGCACAACATTATGAATCTATTAAAAGCCACTGAATTGTTCATTTTAAAGTGATTAATTTGATGTTATATGAATTTTACTCCAATTAAAAAAAAAAAAAAAGATGAAATTTCCCACACATTCAAAACCTTCTATCTTAGAATCAGGGGTTAGAGCTTAGAGGTTGGGAAGGTCATTTGTCATTTATATAGGTTGTTCAAGTAGTTCAGAAGCTAATACTTAGCCAGTCCTAAAGAAACACTTCACCAGAAATAGCTCTGGGACTTTTTCAATGATTGACAAGCAGCCTAGTTTGACTAGCTTACTTTGGACTCATCAGGAAAAAAACAATTGTTAGAAAAGAACATCATGGTTGGTAAAGTAGAGGTCCAACAAAAATAAGGGAGACCTTCAGTGAGATGGGATGACACAAGAGCCACAACAATGGACTCAAACATACCAACGGTCATGAGGATGGTACGGGACTAGGCAACATTTAGTTCTGTTACATATAAGGGCACCAAGAGTTGGAGCCAACTCCATGTCAACTAAAAACTACAGCAAGTCTTAGCTGTTGGGGGTAGGAAGATTAATGCTGTGGTGTTTGCCCTTAGGAAACCTCCCTTTCAGAGTTAGAGACAGATGCAGAAACAGGCCAGTGTAGTACAATGAGTTAAATGCTAACATAAGTGTGATCTGAAGAATGGAGTGCAGAGAAGATGCCCCAATTCCAGGGAAAGATTCCTGGAGGAAGAAACACCTGGTGAAGAGTTATCAGGTAGAGGGTTGAGTGGGGGCTTTTCCAGCAGTGTATATATAAAAAAAAAATAGCAAAGGAAAAGTCTAGGAGCATGAAGCAGTATGGCACAGAGCACTCTTAGCAGCTTGCAGTTGCTAAAACACAAAGTGAGAAATGGAAATGGTGAAGAATGTGGTTGGAGAGATGGGCAGGGATCACATCTCTGGGAAGCCTTGAAGAGAATAATGGATACAGGATGGGAGCTGTGGAGGGGCTGCAGCAAAGGAGCAGCATGATCCAACTCACAGTGTTCTCTTGTGCCTGGAGTAAAAGATAGAGTTAAGGCAGGGAAAACTAAGGGCCAAGGGAGGGATGGAAAATTCTCAGATAATTGAAGGAACAATTCTTTTATTTTACAGAAGAGAAATACAGGCCAGGAGAGGTGAAGAAATGATACCAGTTTTTGCTAGCATTCTGTGTTTAAGGATGAGACCTGACACCCAAGCAAAATCAAGGCCAACTATGGGAAAGGGTGGAGTCCCTGAGTGGTGCAAGGAGTTAAGCATCTGACTACTAGCCAAAAGGTTGGTGGTTGAAACCCACCTAGAGGCATCTTGGAAGACAGACCTGGTGATCTACTTCTGAAAGGTCACAGCCATGAAAACAGCAGTTTTATTCTGTATGCATGGAGTCACCATGAGTCAGAATAAACTCAACGGTATCTAACAACAACAGCAATGGGAAAGGGACATGCAAGTTCCAATATCACCTGGAATGTTCTCAGAGCAAAAGGAGAGGATGTCAATAGGGGGGAAATGTTGGACTTGCCTATGTCCTTTGCCTTCCTCTCTCAGCCACCTCACCCCAATCTTTATACGCCACAGCCCAAGATACTAGTGAACACAAATTTCTCTCTTAAGGTCTCTGGTAGGAACCATGGATAGAGGTGAGGAAGGAGGGGGAAGGGAAAGACCTTTTGGAAAAACAAGAATAAATTCCCAAGCAAATGAGAGTAACAGAGAAGATATCAGAAAAGATTGGTCTAGTCTCTGGAGTCCTTGTGCCAGGTAATAGGAGAAAAGAACTAGAAGAGATCAAGACTCTTTTATCAGTACCTGGGGGAAACTCAGAGTGGTCACTATATCACTAGACAGTGAGGTTCAGAGCAGTGCTATGGCATCAAAGAGTGGCTTGGGGGTTGATGCCCTCTCTCACAATCTCTGTCAACCATCCAATAATATCAAAAGAAGTGAAAGCTTGCTATGCAAGCAAGTATTCTAGCCATTCTCCCTTCTAAGCAATTAGCCTCTGAAGCCCCTTCATAGGTAGGATTGTCCCTGCCCTATGCTAACAATAGTCAATGCCCTTTCCCCCCAACCATCCTTTTCCCTCTTTCCCACAACACTTACTGGACTATGTAAGCTTGACAACATAGACCCACCACAGGGGCCAACTCTTCTGAATCTTGTTGTCTTATGGAGAATGGGTAATGAAGACCATAGATCTCCCACCGAGAAGAGCAGGGAGACAGAGCCAGGAGTGTGGTATAAGGCTTGGCTGATTTCTCCTGGAAATGGCATGAGTGTCTTGGGTCTGGTACATTGGAGCCTTGGTGACTATAAATTGATGTGTTACAGGTGACCCTAGGGGCTGAATGCCCTCTGAAGCTTATTAGATAAATTGGTCAATGGATCAGTTTGCCTTTTCAGGGACAGGGGCCACAAAGGGAGGGGTCTGTGACCTGCCAGTTTCTATCCCAAGGGTCAGCTATGGGGTCAGCTATGGGTTCAGCTGGGTCCTTCTCTCCCGGATCCCTTCCCCCTGGAAAAAACTACTCCAGTTTTGCATGTATGTCCCCCTGGGGACAAATTTCAGCATTTTCTGAGTTGTAGTTTTCTCATCAGGTAGGTGGCTGAGAAGCAAGCATCCCAGGATTCACTAAGGCAGTGGTTCCCAAATTTTAGCCTGAACCAGGATCACCTTGAGAACTTGTTACAACTCAGATTGTTGGGCCTACCTCCAAGTTCCTGTCTCAGTAGGTCTGAGTTTGGGCATAATGACTTGTATTTTTGATACGTTACCAGGGGGTGTTGACACCGCTGGTCCCCAGAGACAATCCTTTGAGAGTCAGTGCCCTAGGACAGTGTTTCCTTAATTTACCTTTATCAAAAGAATCAGCTGGGGCTTTTGTTAATATATAGCTTCCCATGCTATCCCACCCTATCTCAGACTTACCTAATCAATATCTCCAGAGAAAGAGCCTGAGGATCTACTTTTAAAAGCATGCCAGATGATCAGACATTTATGGAAATATTGCCCTAGGGCATTAAACGGCACATTCCAGAAAGTCCCAATGACCTCTCCGTCCCCTTTTGGTAATCCTTAGAAGAAGACTGAAGAGCTAAAGAATTAGGATGTTGGATTAGTGGATCTGGGAGATTGTGATAGGGGCATTGCACCCAGGCATGCATTAATGAATTGATTCATGAAGTCTTGACTGAATGCTTTAGGCCAGGTACTATAAAACTTAAGCTTCCAGATTAGGATGGACTAGGAAGAAAGGCCTAGTGATCTACTTCCAAAAATCAGGCGGTAAAAACGCTGTGGATCACAAGGAATCACAAGTGAACAAGACACGAGGGACAGTCCACCATACAGTAAAAAAAACCTAATGCCTTCAGAGAGAGGGCAGATATGTTTTCTGAATTATAAAGTAGCAACTCTCCCAAGAGATGTCAGGCAGGTTTCTTTCTTTTTCTTTAATTAACTAGCATTAACATCACAAGCGTAAGCAAAGAACATATTTATGGTAGGATGGTGGCACAGTGGTTAAGAGATTGGCTGCTAAACAAAAGGTTGGCAGTTTGAATCCACCATCCCCTCCTGGGAAGCCCTATGGGGTAGTTCAACTCTGTTCTGTAGGGTCATTATGAGTGGGAATTGTCTCTTGGGACACTCATTCTTGTAACTCACTCACCAAGCTGTGGGCAAGCCAAGCATCCTCATGGAGAGGGTGCAGATAGGTGTTTCACTGAGAGAGTCTCATTGTCTTGGTTTGAATCACAGTTAAATTACTTACTATTTCTGTAAACTTCGGGTAAGTTTTCCAGCCTGTCTAAATTTCAGTTTCTTAGACATAAAATGGGTCCAATATTAAATATGATTCATAGTTTTTTTATTGTCATTAATATATGTATATAACATTACATTTGCCAATTTGACATTTTCACGTGTACAGTTTAGTTACATCAATCATATTGTACAGTCACCACCAATATCCATTGCCAAATTTTTCATCGTCGTTAACAGAAACTCAGTGCCACCTAAAAAATGACTCCCTTTTGTATCGTCCCTACCACCCTATTAACCCCTAATAAATAAAATTTGGTCTGTATACATTTGCCTACTCTAGATATTTCATATAAGTGAGATCATGTAGTATTTATCCTTTTGTGAATGACTTACTTCATTCAGCATAATGTTTCAAGGTTCATCCATGTAGTAGCATGTATCAGGACTTCATTTCTTTATATGACCGCAATATTCCATTCTATGTATAGACTACATTTTGCTTTTCCATTCATTTGCTGATGGACATGTAGGTTGTTTCTACTTTTTTTAAACAGTTCTGCAATGAACATTGATGCACATATGTCTGTTCATATCACTGCTTTCAAGGCTCTTGAGTATATGCCCAGGAGTGGAATTGCTAGATCATTGTATCTATCTATGTATTTTAGATAGAGGATAAGATAACGTAATGTTCCAGCTATTTATTGCTGCATGAGAAAACAAGCCAAAACTTAATGGCTTAGCATAAGAACCATTTTATTTTATCTCATTATAAAGTTTAGGCAAGGCTCTGCTCTATGTGGCATTGACTAACATCACAGTGGTGCTCAGCTAGCAGTTTGCCTGGTCTAGAAGCCCAAGGTGGCATCACTGACATGTCTGGTGCCTTATCAGAGATATCTGGGAGGCTAGACTCGGCTGGGACTGGGGACTGGAGTGTCCATATATGGCCTCTCCGGCCTGCCAATCTGAACACAATCAGAATTCTTATATGGTTGCTCTGGGTCACCAAACAGAATGTACAAAGAATCTGAAGATTTTTATAACCTTATCTTGGAAGTGTGGCAGCATTCCTGTTGAATTCCATTGGTCAAAGCAGTCATTGGCTATCCCAGTTTAAAGGAAAGAGGAATAGACACCACCTCTCTATGGAAGAGAATTTGTAAGAATCTTTAACCTGTCATAAGCAATGAATGCAAGCTTAGCGCTGAATCTGGCACATAGCAGTTAATAATTTTTGATTTCTTTACTATTATAATGGTCTCAGTTACAGTGTGCACAGAAAAAAAATATGTAGACACAGAAGCAATGTGTATAGAGACACACTCCATCACAGAACTAACGATTTTTAAAATCAATAACTTTAGGTAGTCTTATTATTTTCATCATTATATACATTATCATTGTGCGCTCTAATTTCTTGCGATACTCGGAGATGCTTGAAATCTAAGGTTATTATACATTGGTATAGATGTAGGAAAGTTGACCAAAGACAGAAATTTACAGGTAGTCCAGAGGACAGGAATTCTTAAAGAAATTACATAGGGAAAACTTGATTTTTCTAATGTATAAATACAAAGTTGTAGACGCCCAAGGAGGAGCAAGCAAGAAGCGAATGTACTGAAAGAAGATCCAGTGTAAAAATGGTGTGGAGGTGGTGTCTGACCTTCTTTAAATTCACAAGGGGGAAGGAGAATCAAGATCAACAGCCTAAAGCTGATTCCTAAGAGGTGGAGTTTAAGCATGCCTCCTCCTCTGCCATCTATGAGTCGGAATCGACTCAAGGGCATGTAACAACAACAACAACTGCCATCTTTACCAATTCTGACACCAACTGTCCCTCCCACAACACTCTCTACTTCTCTGCTGGGTTCAATAATTCATTGCATTGGCCACACAGAACTCACAGAAAATACTTAGGATTGTGGTGTTTATTAGGGAAGCAACAGGTTACAATTCAGGTTCTGGAATACTCAGGATACAGTTCTTCCATCCGGACAGTTTCTTCTCAGCTGTGCTCACATGTACACCTCTCCTTGGCCCTTGGCTTCTGCCCTACTTGGGCAAGTATTATAAAGCTCTTTTAGCTCTGCTGATAAGTTCTCAAAGGTGCCTCACTCTGCCAGTAACCCATGCCCTAAAGGCACTCAGCTCTAGTTCTGTAGGTCGGCAAACCTGTATCCACCAAGTTTTCTGGGGTAACTGTACTCCACCTGCAAGCCACCTTCCCAAAGGCACTCCGCTTTCTCACTCTGTGGGCTAGGGAACCTACCACGATGTCTCCTGTTGGTCTCTCCTGCCCAGTCTCTCCTGTGGCCTCTCCTGCCGCCATTTCTCCACCACCGCTTCTTGCCACCTTCAGTGTTACAGCTCTCTCTGTCTCAGCCTCCTGGTTCCAGGAGCTTCTTGCACAAGTATCCCAGGAAGCACTCTACTCTTGGCTCTCCTTTCTTAGTAGTGGTGGGATCCTCTCCTTTCTGCATCTGGGATGACTCATTTCAAGCCTACCGGGATGGCAAAACTGACCAATCCCTTTGGTGGATTACAATTACTCTATTTGCCCAGTCCGACCCAATCACCTGTTTTGGGAGTTACAAGACCATGGCGAGAAAGGGAACACAAAAGTGATCCATCGCACTGCAGCCAGGTTTTACCATTGCTACCCACTGGAGTTATCTAAATATCAAACTCATCATGGACAAAAGAATGTTCTGCTGAGGAGTGTTCCCAGGGCCCCCAATAGAATTCTAAAATGAGCTCCCCAAGATTTCCAGTACCTAGTGTACACGTTTTCTCCCAGGTATCCAATCTACCCAGATAACCTCAATATAGGAGATTATTTGGATGGGCCTGACCTAATTACATGAGCCCTGATGGCACAGTGGTTAAGAGCCCAGCTGCTAATCAGAAGGTTGGCAGTTCAAATCCACCAGCTGCTTATTGGAAACCTTATGGGGCAGTTCCACTCTATCCTATAGGGTGGCTAAGAGTCAGAATCAACTCAGTGGCAATGAGTTTTTAAAAAGCAAAGTCTTCTCCAGCTGGCCAAAGAAAAGGAAGCAGGAAATTAGAAGCAAGAGAAGGATTTGACATATCATTGCTGGTTTGAAGAAGGAAGGAATTACATGTGTCAAGGAATGTCGGTAGCCTCTAGCAGTTGAGAGCATTCCCTGGCTTACAGCTGAATAGGAAACAGGGACTGTGGTTGGCAAAGTAATGGCCCCTCAAAGATGACCCACCACCCATCTGTCAGTTTGTCCTTTGAGGTGGCTTGTGTGTTGCTATGATACTGGAAGCTATGCCACAGGTATTTCAAATGCCAGCAGGTCACCATCGTATACAGGTTTCAGCTGAACTTCCAGACTAAAACAGACTAGGAAGAAAGACCTGGTGATATACTTCCAAAAACTAGCCAATGAAAACTCTATGGATCATAATAAAATATTTTCCAATTACCAATGATTATGAAAATGGCACAGGAGTGGCAATATTTCTTTTTGCTGTATGTAGGGTTTTCATGAATCAGAGCCAGCTCAACAGAAGCTAACAACAACAAAGATGACTCAAAGATATCCTAATCCCTCACGGTGAATACAGGGTGGAGAGGAGGAGTGTGCTGTCACGTTAGGGGTAGAAGACCTAGGGTTACATAGCAAGGTGTTTGTAAGTTTTTGTGTGAGAGACTGACTTGATTTGTAAAGTTTCACTTAAAGCACAATAAACAAAAAAAGGGCATGGCAAAATGGACTTTGCAGATGACCCTATATTAAGGATTTTGAGATGAGGAGATTATCACGGATTATCCAAGTGAGCCAGTGTAATCACAAGAGTCCTGGTAAGAGGGAAGTAGGATAGTCAGCATGAGAAAAAGAGATGTGATGATGGAAATAGAGGTAAGAGCAAAGTAGATTTGAAGATGCTATGCGTCTGGTCTTAGAGGCGGAAGAAGACACCATGAGCCAAGAAATGCAAGTGATATCTAGAAGCATGAAAGTGCAAGGAAATGTCTTATTCTCTAGAGGCAACAGAATGTGAAAATTATTGAAAAATATCATTAATAGCACACACAAGTAAAATTTTGCTGAAGATCATTCAAAAGCGGTTGCAGCAGTACATTGATAGGGAAATGCCACAGGTTCAAGCTGGAGTTAAAAGACAATGTAGAACAAGTGACATCATTGCTGATGTCAGATGGATCCCAACTGATAGCAGAGAATACCAGAAAGATGTTTACCTCTGTTTTATTCACTATGCAAAGGTATTTGGCTGTGTGGCTCATAACAAATTACAGATAACATTGTGAAGAATGGGAATTCCAGAACACTTAATTGTGCTCTTGAGGAACCTGTACATAGATCGAGAGGCAGTCATTTGAACAGAACAAGCGGTTACTGTGTGATTTAAAGTCAGGAAAGTTGTGGTTCCGGGTTGTATCCTTTCATCATGCTTATTGAATTTGTATGCTGAGCAAATAATCCAAAAAGCTGGAATATATAAGAAGAATGGGGCATATCAGGAATGGAGGAAGACTCATTAACAACCTGCGTTATGCAGATGACACAACAATGCTTGCTGAAAGTGGACTTGAAGCACTTACTGATAAAGGTCAAAGACTACAGCCTTCAGTAAGGATTACACGTCAGCATAAAGAAGACAAAAATCCTCACAACTGGACCAGTAATCAATATCACGATATTCGGAGAAAAGATTGAAATTGTCAAAGATTTCATTTTACTTGGATCTGCAAACGACACCCATGGAAGCAGCAGTTGAGAAATCAAACAACATCCTGCATTGGGCAAATCTGCTGTAAAAGATCTCTTTAAAGTGTTAAAAAGAAAGGATGTCACCTTGAAGACTGAGGTGTGCCTGACCCAAGCCATGGCATTATCAATCGTCTCATATGCATATGAAAGCTGGGGAATGCATAAGGAAGACCGAAGAAGAACTGACGCCTTTGAATTATAGTGTTGGTGGAGAATATTGAATATACCATGAACTGCCAAAAGAAGGAACAAATGTGTCTTGGAAGAAATACAGCCAGAATGTTCCTTAGAAGCAAGGAAGGCGAGACCATGTCTCACATACTTTGGACATGTTATCAGGAAGGATCAGTCCCTGGAAAAGGACATCATGCTCAGTAAAGTACGGGGTCAGTGAAAATGAGCAAGACCCTCCAGAAGATGGATTGACACAGTGGCTGCAACAATGGGCTCAAGCATAACAATGATTACAAGGATGGCACAGGATCAGGCAGTGTTTCGTTCTGTTGGACATAGGGTTCTATGAGTCAAAACCTACTCAATCACACCTAACAACAACATATCAGACAATGTTCTGCTGTTATTCATAAGGTTTTCACTAGCCAATTTTTTTTTTTTTTTTTTCAGAAGTAGACTGCTAGGTCCTTCTTCCTAGTCTCTCTTAGTCTGGAAGTTTTGCTGAAATCTGTCCCCCAAGGGTGACCATGCTGTTATTTGATATACCAGTGGCAAGACTTTCAATATATAACAAATAACCTCTTTCTTTTGAGTGTCCTGTATTCCTGAGTTTTGATTATCAGGCAGGATTAATAATATTTCTCCCTTTTCATTAAATTGTAGATGGCAATTCCATTTAGATAAAATATCTCTTCCTAATAAATTAACAGGTGTTTCAAGGCTCAGAGGAAGGAATGAAAATCTTCCATAGAGCTAACAGAGATTGGTACAAGTCAAGAATAGTGCTTGTTTTTTATTGGTTACTACCACTAT
This sequence comes from Loxodonta africana, assembly GCF_030014295.1. Taxonomy (NCBI): domain Eukaryota; kingdom Metazoa; phylum Chordata; class Mammalia; order Proboscidea; family Elephantidae; genus Loxodonta; species Loxodonta africana. The sequence goes on from NC_087344.1 coordinate 21,863,894, forward strand.
AATTGAACTATTTTTACTCTGGGACAGTGGCTTTTTTAAGCAAGCGGAATTTATCACAGATACAGTAACCCCTGAATGAACAAAAAAATTACAAATTTCTCCATTAATATGCACAGTCGTTTCTCCTTGAGAGTTTAGAGGTACCATAGGAAAAGTCCCTGTTATGTCCTTGAAACCCCTTCATTCTAAATCAGAGGGAGGAAGAGCAGCTGAGGTAAAAACCTTGTTTATTTTTTAACATAAAGCCTTCGTTTTTCCAATGGCTAGTGTTTTTACAATAGTTGCAGAAACTAGCCTTTATGGGCCTATTGGATGGTAATTTAAGCCCATTTTTCTGAGTAGGCCCTTGTAACTGTTGTAACTGAAAGGCCATCAACTTATTTAATTTGTTAGTTTGAACAGCCTGGTTTGTCTTTAACGTCTGGGCAAGCTCCTGAGCTAAAGTAAATTCTTCTATGGGAGCAGCTTTCCGATCTAAACTGTATCTGTTAACCAATGTTGAAATTTCAGGCTTGAGGTCAGAAACAAATACTGCATTAAAAGCTCCTTTCATTTCCTCATCTGATGGGCTCATCCCAGAATGTTCGGAGAACTTCTGAGATAATATAGATTGATAAACATTTTCATCTCTGTGTTGTGTACAAGATGGACTTTTGTCCAGTTTTTATTTGGGGGCAAAAGGCTTTAAGGATTGTGTCATGCAGCTCATTGGCTTTGTCTTTAGCTTCTTTGAGAAGGACATTGGCTGTTTTGCCTGTATCTAAAGGTAAATCATTTTGGCGATCTTTCCATTCAGCATATTCTAACCATAAATTTGTATCCCCAGGGCCAACTCACATATGGATTAATTGATATAAATCAGTCAAACCAGATTGATAAGCATTAATAAGGACCCTGAATTCTTTAGCAAATCTATGAGGACCCTCATGTCAATTTGGAATGTGTTTGGCAATACCATGTAGTCCTGTATGACTCCAAGGAACGAAAGTAATAACAGAATTCTTTGGGTTTTCTCTAGTGCCTACTCTAGGTTCTCCAGGGTGAATTTTAAAAGGCATTTCAATGACAGGCTGTAAACTTTCTGACCTTGATCTGACTAGCTTAGGGCTCTTTGATACCACATTCTCTGAATTAGAAACTCCATGAATAGGATCCACTGTCTTTGAATCCTTAGTAGATTCTCCTGAAAAGAAAGGAAGTTCAGGCAAGAATTCCTAGGAGAACACGGAAGCAGAGGATGATACAGAGAAGAGGTTGTTGGCAGGGGGCAGAGGGAACTGCAGTGAAGGGTGTAAATGCAGCAGAACTCTGGCTTTCTAACTATTTTTCTCAGTTAATTCAGAAACTGAATTCTGCAATTATTTATTCTGTTCAGTCAAGTTAGACACAGAATTCTGCAAAGAAGATACTATACTCTGCAGGTGGCTTTTTCTGGATTCAAAACTGCCAGTCTGAAAAAATGTTCCATTGCAACTTTTTTTTTTTTTTTACTTGAGCCCTTCTCTGTTCTAAATCACCAAGCAGATGATTCAATCTAGAAAGTTAAAAAATTCCACAATTTGACAATTCATCCAAACTGCCTTTAGTTAAGTCAAGCCAAGTAGACAAAAATAAGCAAGAGGAAGAACCATAATGCCTATTCATATCATGAGCGGGGTTTTCAGAGGAAACTCTGTGTTGCTCTTTGAATTGGCATTTCCCATAATTCCAGAGGCAGTGTAAATTAGCTTTAGAATCTTTTCAGACAAAAAGTCAGAGCTCTCAGCTTCTCAGAGCCAGCTAATTTCTTTAGAAAAAAAGAGTGCCACAGAGTTTGGAAATGTGGCTTCTCATGATTCTGAGGTCCTTAAGCAATGACCCTGAGGTACCTAAAATGAAAGAACTTATGTTCTGTTACAAAAAGGCACAGAGAAGAGAAAACGAATCCTTCAATAAAAGTTGGGAAGCCTTTACGCAGCGTGCAGGCTCAGACCCAGCAGATCCCTCAAAAAGAGCACACAGGTCCAATAGGACTTGCTGGCGCCAGAAGCTCTGATTTTCTCCATGCCCTGGATGCTGCAGAGGTGAAATCCTTTGGGTTCCTTCATGGTGCTGCCAAATAATGTTCTGGACCAACGTTGATTTGTTATTTAAACAAATCAAATTTACTAAAGGAATGAACCAAGGGAGAGCATGTATTCAGTTTGGCTGTAATTGTATGCTCTGCCTTACAGGCAAAAGAAAGAGATATTTTACAAGTAGAGTGAGTACAGATAACAACCTCACATCAAAGCAATTGCAGGAAAGGAGGTGAGATTTGCAAAGGCGTAATTAACTGTGAAACTTTCTTTATGTCAGTTTCTAGTCTAACACAAATCTCTCATGCTTGATACAATTTAACTAAGGTAATATTTCTAAAGTGAAAAGTATGAACAATATTGATGTGAAAGTTTAGTGATATGGAAGTTAGTGATATATTTCTAGTGTTGTTCAAATTCTATTTCCTTATTGACCTTCTTTCTTGATATTCCATCCATCATTGAGAGTGGTGTTTTGAAGTCCCCAACTATTATCATAGAACTGTCTATTTCTCATTTCAGTTCTGTCAGTGTTTGCTTCAGATATTTGGTAGGTGCAGGTGTGTGTATAATTGTTATATATCCTTGATAATTGTCCATTTTGTCATTATATAACCCTTTATTTGTCTCTCATCAGATTTTGTAAATGGATTAAACCTCCAATAAAAACACTGTGATAGGCAGAATGGATAAAAGAATAAAAAACGAAAACAAAGCCTCAAAAGAAAACATGATGCAACATCATGCAGTAAATGACACTTACTTTAGATCCAAGAACACAAATAAGTTGAATAAATGCTCCATGTAAATTGTCACTAAAAGAGAGATGTAGCCGCTATACAAACATTAGAAAAAATAGACTGTAAGTCAAAAGCTGTTAAATGAGACAGAAAAGGACATTAAATAATGGTAAAAGAACCAATTCACTAAGAAAATATAACAATTATAAACATATGCACCTGAAAACAAAGTACCAAAATATATGAAGCAAACATTGACAAAATTGAAATGAAAAATGGAAAGTTCTTCAGTAATAGTCAAAGACTTCAGTACACAACTTTCCATAATGATAGAACATTTAGATCAAAAAAAAAAAAAAAAGTAAGGAATAGGGAACTTGATAACATTATAAAGCAACTAGACCTAAAAGATATTTATAGAAAATACTACCCTTGCCCTTGCCTCTTGGCAAAAATTAAGAGGGAAATAAATGTCATAGGATTAATATCTACTAACTTCCGGACTCAACAACAAAGTGAGAAACGTGGCTTATAAAAATGAGCAGAGTCAAAGGAACCTGGGCAATGAATGAGGCGTCAGGCAGTCTCACATAACTTTGATGCTTCCATAGTTAGTTTACTTTAGGCTGTACCACAGGGTGGTTCCAAGGTATTAGTTCAGCAGCGCTATGCTGGAAGGTAACAAGATGGTGTAAAAGGGAACAAGTTGGTATAAAAAGGAATAAACGAAACTCTTAAAATTCAACAACAACATCCAAATAACCTAATAAAGAATGGGTAAATAATATGAATAGATATTTCTTTAAAAGTAGTATACAAAGGGTCAAGAATCACATGAAAGATGCTTAACATCATTAGTCATTAAGGAAATTCAAATCAAACCACAACTTCTAGGAGGATGACTTTAATAGTAACAATAAAGAGAAAATCACAGTGTTGGTGAGAATGTGGAGGTATTTCTGGTGGGAATGTAAAGTGAAAGAACTCTCCCTTGAGAACTTAAGACCTATAGACCTGAAGAGGCCAGAGATAAGGAAAACTGAAGCACAAGTTCCCCAAGTACTTCACTGGGAGCGACATTATGTTGGGCCATTTATACATCCATCTATTGATTTCTGGACCCAGCTATTCTGCATGTTGGGGATACAGAATATTATTGTCATTGGATTACAGTATATGCGAAACCAAACCCGAACCTGTTGCCGTGGGGTCAATTCCAACTTATAGGTAGAAGTGTCCCATAGGGTTTCCAAGACTATAATCTTCACAGAGATGACTACCACATCTTTCTCCTGCAGACCTTTTGGTTAGCAGCAGCTCTTAACCACTGTGCCACCAGGGCTCCTTCAGTGTATACTGCATCCTACAAATTATGCAGCCATAACTGCCTCTGTTTTCAAATGTTGCACTATATATAATGAATCCCTTTGAAATTAATCATCTTCCCATATCTTCCACTAATTAAAAAAATAAAATTCTCCCATACTCCCTGTTCACTTCAGGGTAAATTTTATGTCTCTTCTTCTTTTTCCTGACAAACTATACCTGCCACCTACATTTCCACAATTCTCAATCACTCTTCAAACACCCTACCTAAATTATTTCTGTCCCTACTAGTTTATTTAGAGAACCAGGAAATAAATGGAGTCCTCTTCAAGGTCAACAAAGTTTTCCATGCAGTAAGTGTATGTCAAGGAATATATTTCATCCCTTATCTTATTAGTTCTTTAACAGCATTAAAACTATGGACTAGTTCACTTTCCTTCAGAGAGAACCGCTTTGTCTCCATAACCTTGAGGACATCAAGTGGCCCAGGAAAACTCCAAATATTTTTTAAGGCAAATACTTCCCAGGGTGGGATTTCATTCTAAGACAGATGGTTCCTAGGTTTGGTTCCTTGCAGAAGTTAAGCTTTCCTTAGAGGACAGCTTGTTCATTTAAAATCAGACACAAGTTAGATGAATTTCTCCTTGGAGGAAATAAATCCATCTCACCTCCCCCCACCCCTATATCTACAAAGAGACAAAATTGGCAGAAAAATTTCCATTTTTTCTTCTTATTACCTAAGGGAACTGAATTGTTTAGAGAGTGAAAACACAATAGAACAATTTTTTTAAATGAAGAACTCTGAGATTCAACCCTGGAGACTCTGGAAACTTTAAATATGTCCTCATTGCCCCTTGCCCTGTAAATATTTGATCCCAACCTTGGTGAAAACCAAATTGGGCTTCCCAGGGACCGAACATGGAGAAGGGAAACAGCTTCAGTGATATCATCGGAAAGAGTTAGTGTATCCCCTTCAGGACTGGTGGAGTAAGAAGGAAAAGAGGAGGAAAAATGAGTACTGGGCTTCATCTCTCTGGTAAGGACACTTAAACTTCCCATACTTGTTTAGGAAGGTGGACTCTCTTTAGTTTCCATTGCAGCCAGTCTTTTCCAGCTCTCATTCTGTTTCCTTTTTGTCTTTCTGAAATCTCGAGCCTCTCTCCAAGACGAGAGTTGGTAATGACCATTTCTTGAGTGTGTAATTTTCTGGAGAACCTCAGACTCAACCAGTTTTGACATTTTATCTTATCTCTCTCACCAAACATCACTTCTCCACTCTCTTTTATAAATTGTAGATTGCTGTCAGATTTCCAGTTCTACTCTATCAGGGTTGCTATGAGTTGGAATCGACTCGACAGCTATGGGTATGGGTCAGATTTCCTATATCCAGGAGTTTATCCTTTACCTACTGGATAAACATCTATTATACAGGAAGTGTTATCTGTCTGGTTCCTAATGCCTGACTGGGTTTTTCTATATATTCCCTATTTTTGCTCCAAATGAAAAGCTATTGGTTTCAAAGTATTTCTTTAATATCCAGCCAGCTTAGTACTTAAAAGTTATATTTTTTATGCTATTTCTTCTTAGTGTGTACAGTATCATCTACAAATAGTATAATTATTTCTGAGGTTTTAGTACTCAGACCTATTTCCTTTTCTCATCATAAATGTTCAGGAGAATGACTAAAATGAGACTAGACTGTCTTGACTTATTCATGAATTTAGCACGAATACTCTAGTATTTTAATGTAGATTATCCTGTTGGCTATGGATTTAAAACAGCTATTCTATATTGAGTTAAGGCAGTGGTGGGCAAAGTCACAGCCTCTGGCTCACAAGTAAACATAAAATTACCCACATAAGAGACACATTAAAAAATACTACCAGATGTTTTGTTTGTAGGCCCCACAAGCTGTGACCTTCCTAGCCCTCATTCCGTGCTCTCCATCTCACTGGCCTCTGTAACCCCTTCCACTACCAAGCTCAGTGCCCCACCGGGAACCAAGCCTTCTGTTTTCTCAGTCTATTGCGCTTGTCCTTTCCTTACTTCCTCTGAATGACAATTACCTATTTTTCCTCTCTCAGTTCAAATAATCCTATTTCAGAGAAGCCTTTCCTACTCACCTGCCCAGACTAAATTATATTTCCTCTATGATTTTTTTTCTCTTTTTAATTAATTTTCATTCTTTATGCATGGACAAAACTATTTTTCTTTTATGTAAAAAGTAAATATTTATTTTCGAATCTTAAGTTTGACTTTTAATTTTCTTTATGTTATTCAACTTTAGATGAAGGTTTACAGAACAAACTAGCTTCTCATTTAACAATTAGCACACTTATTCTTTTGTGACATTGCTTGCCAACCCCACAACATAGCAACCGTCTTCCCTTTTGAATCTTGGGTTCCCTATTACTAGCTTTCCTGTCCCCTCCTGCCTTCTTAGCCTTGCCTCTGTTCTCATTTTGTTTTATTATGGGCATGTCTAATATTTGGCTGAAGGGTGGCCCACAGGAATGACTTCATCACTGAGCTAAAAGAGTGTCCAAGGGGTAATTTTCTTTAGCATGATTTGCTCTGTAGTAGTTTTTAATAATTTCGAGCTATTCTATCCATTGTATTCTTTAAAATTATCTGCTCTGACTTTAATACAAGAAATTCTTGTTCAAGAGCATGTACACATGAGCACATACATGCCTTGTATTTGATTCTAATGCTTGTGTGCTTTTATTTCCTCCTCTTATCTACAGAATCCACACAGCCTTTCCTCTTCTTGGAAGAATCCATCAGGAAGGTGGTTTCTGAAATAGGGAGCCATAGTGATCTTTACTAACTGGAAGAGCTGCATGGGCATTAAAAGAGGTAACAGACCTGTTGTGTTTGTAATCATCACAATTCCGTCCTTGCTTGATGGATGGCCCAGTATAAAGGGAATATTGATAAATGATAGACATGAAGACAGATTTATTGTGATCACAATCACCAAGTAGCTACAGCATATCACGGGAACCACACTAGAAAAATGATGTGCATCATCTCACTTAATTCACTCATCAATCTCATTACGTAGGGAATATTTACTACTCCCATTGGAGAAGTTAGGTATCTGCAGCTAAGAGAGATTAAGTAACTTTCAGTCATATAGTAAGTTGGAAAACCCGATATTCTATTCCATGCAGTATGATTCAAACACTCGTTTTTGTAATCATAGCTTTATACTGTAGCTTGGAAGAATTATATATCTTAAAAAATTGTCATAAAAGGAACAGATTAATAATAAGAATAATAATAGCTATTATGATTTGGGAGTATTGGAGGTGCAGGGGTTAAGCATGTGGCTGCTAATCAAAAATAGATGGTTTGAACCCACCATCTGCTCCATGGGAGAAAAATATGGCAATCTTCCATAAATATTTCAGCTTTGGAAACAGTATAAGGCAGTTCTACTGTGTCCAGTAGGGTCACTACATGTAGGAATCGACTCAATGACAATGAGTTTCGGTTATTTATTTATTTATTTGGTGTTATGAATTGAGGTCCTCCTGTTCACAAAGGCATTTCTAAACTTCACAAAAAAAGTAATGGTAATAACCAGATTTTTAAACAAGAAAAAAATAAGGCACCAAGAGTTAACTGTTATATCAACAGAATGTGCCAGGTCACATTTAAGACTTGAATTTTCAGCTCAGATGACCTTTAATCACTAACAAAGAATGAGCAGAATGAAGAAGGTTATGGACATCCTCAGGGAAGAGAACATACTTGAGAGTTCACATAACGTTTCCAATTAGCTTGGAAGGGTCAAATCAAAGAAGAAATTGTTTCATGTGCATAGATTCAAATAGGAGAATTGTAACCAGTGAATAGAAGCTAAAAAGAGAGATTTCTGCTGAATTTAAGTGTCTGAATAATTACACACACACTTAAAATGGAAAAGGGCTACCTGTGACTGAGTCACTGCCATTGTTGTTGTTGTTAGGTGCCGTCAAGTCGATTCCGACTCACAGCGACCCTACGCACAGCAGAACGAAACACTGCCTGGTCCTGTGCTATCCTTACAATCCTTGTTATGCTTGAGCTCATTGTTGCAGCCACTGTGTCAATCCACCTTGTTGCGGGTCTTCCTCTTTTCCGCTGACCCTGGACTCTGCCAAGCATGATGTCCTTCTCCAGGGACTCATCCCTCCTGAGAACATGTCCAAAGTATATAAGATGCAGTCTCGCCATCCTTGCCTCTAAGGAGCATTCTGGTTGTACTTCTTCCAAGATAGATCTGTTCATTCTTTTGGCAGTCCGTGGTATATTCAATATTCCTCACCAACACCACAATTCAAGGTGTCAACTCCTCTTCGGTCTTCCTTATTCATTGTCCAGCTTTCACATGCATATGATGTGATTGAAAATACCATGGCTTGGGTCAGGCGCACCTTAGTCTTCAGGGTGACATCTTTGCTCTTCAACACTTTGAAGAGGTCCTTTACAGCAGATTTACCCAATGCAATGCATCTTTTGATTTCTTGACTGCTGCTTCCAGGGCTGTTGATTGTAGTTCCAAGTAAAATGAAATCCTTGACAACTTCAATCTTTTCTCCGTTTATCATGATGTTGCTCATTGCTCCAGTTGTGAGGATTTTTGTTTTCTTTATGTTGAGGCGTATGTAATCCATACTGAAGGCTGTGGTCTTTGATCTTCATTAGTAAGTGCTTCAAGTCCTCTTCACTTTCAGCAAGCAAGGTTGTGTTATCTGCATAACACAGGTTGTTAATGAGTCCTCCTCCAATCCTGATGCCCCGTTCTTCTTCATATAGTCCAGCTTCTCAGGTTATTTGTTCAGCATACAGATTAAATAGGTATGGTGAAAGAATACAACCCTGACGCAAAACTTTCCTGTCTTTAAACCAATCAGTATGCCCTTGTTCTGTCTGAACAACTGCCTCTTGGTCTATGTAAAGTTTCCTCATGAGCACAATTAAGTGTTCTGGAATTCCCATTCTTCGTAGTGTTATCCATAGTTTGTTATGATCCGCACAGTGGAATGCCTTTGCATAGTCAATAAAACACAGGTAAACATCCTTCTGGTATTCTCTGCTTTCAGCCAGGATCCATCTGACATCAGCAATGATATCACTGGTTCCATGTCCTCTTCTGAAACCGGCCTGAATTTCTGGCAGTTCCCTGTCGATATACTGCTGCAGCTGTTTTTGAATGATCCCCAGAAAAATTTTGCTTGCATGTGATATTAACGATATTGTTCTATAATTTCCACATTCGGTTGTATCATCTTTCTTGGGAATAGGTATAAATATGGCTCTCTTCCTGTCAGTTGGCCAGGAAGCTGTCTTCCATATTTCTTCGCATAGACGAGTGAGCACCTCCAGTGCTGCTTCTATTTGTTGAAACATCTCAATTGGTATTCCATCAATTCCTGGAGCCTTGTTTTTCACCAGTCCTTTTTCAGAGCAGCTTGGACTTCTTCCTTCAGTACCATCAGTTCCTGATCATATGCCACCTCTTGAAATGGCTGAATATCAACTAATTCTTTTTGTTATAATGACTCTGTGTATTCCTTCCATCTTCTTTTGATGCTTCCTGCATCATTTAATATTTTCCCCATGGAATCCTTCACTATTGCAACTCAAGGCTTGAATTTTTTTCTTCAGTGTTTTCAGCTTGAGAAATGCTGAGTGTGTTCTTCCCTTTTGGTTTTCCATCTCCAGCTCTTTGCACATGTCATTATAATACTTTACTTTTTCTTCTCGAGAGGCCCTTTGAAATCTTCTGTTCAGTTCTTTTACTTCATCAATTCTTCCTTTTGCTTTAGCTGCTCGACATTCAAGAGAAAGTTTCAGAGTCTCCTCTTACATCCATCTTGGTCTTTCCTTTCTTTCCTGTCTTTTCAGTGATCTCTTGCTTTCTTCATGGATGATGTTCTTGATGTCATTTCACAACTCTTCTGGTCTGCGGTCACTGTCATTGGAAGGACTCAATAACAAAAGGCAGGTGGTAATTTAAAGGGGATGACTAGCTGAAATGACAGTTGGCAGTTCATTGAATGTTGCTTTTACTTTCTCCAGCCTTCACACTAGCTATATGGAAGCAGAAAACCAAACAAAAGTTTCAGAATTTCTCCTGCTGGGCCTCTCAGAGGATCCTGAACTTCAGCTGCTCTTCTCTGGACTCTTCCTGTCCATGTACCTGGTTACTGTCCTTGGGAACCTGCTCATCATTCTGACTGTCAGCTCTGACCCCCACCTCCACACCCCCATGTACTTCTTCCTCTCCAACTTGTCCTTTGTTGACATCTGTTTCATCACCACCACAGTCCCAAAGATGCTGGTGAACATCCAGACACATAGCAAAGCCATATCTTACATACGGTGCCTCACTCAGGTATATTTCTTTGTGATTTTTGCTGGACTGGACAATTTTCTCCTGTCATTGATGGCCTATGACCGATTTGTGGCCATCTGTCACCCCCTGCACTACACAGTCATCATGAATCCCCGCCTCTGTGTCTTGTTGGTTCTGATGTCTTGGGTCATCATTTTCTGGGTCTCTCTGCTTCATATTCTACTGATGATGCACCTGAACTTCTGTATAAGCACTGAAGTACCGCATTTCTTCTGTGAACTGGCTCAGATTATCAAATTGGCCTGCTCTAATACCTTCATCAATAACATCTTCTTGTATGTGTCAACTGCCCTGCTGGGTGTGTTTCCCTTCTCAGGGATCCTCGTCTCTTATTATCAGATTGTCTCTTCTTTAAGGAGGATGTCTTCTGCTGGGGACAAGTATAAGGCATTTTCCACCTGTGGGTCTCACCTCTCTGTGGTCTTCTTGTTCTATGGGACAGGACTTGGGGTGTACCTCAGCTCTGTTGTAACTCATTCTTCCCAGAGAAGTTTTATTGCATCAGTGATATACACTGTGGTTACACCCATGCTGAACCCCTTCATATACTGCCTAAGGAATAAGGATGTGAAGGGAGCTCTGGGAAATCTCCTCTGTAGAGCAGCCTCTTTTCTATGATGATGGTCACTGGTCTCAGGGCTAAATGAGTTCACGGTCCCCAAAGCCAAATATCATGATTTTAATATTCTGATTCTTTTTCCTTCCAAAAAGACATGCATCATTTCTTCCAATCCCAAAGCACCTATAACTTTGCTTTCTACTTATTATTGGACTATTTTTTCTCAACTCTTTCCTTGGTAAATCCTTTTGACTCTTTTTCCCCATGTTGCCCATAAAATTCTTTGGTCAACTTTCTTAGTGCCATTCCTGAAAATTCCAATGTTAGATTTGTTGCATTGCATTTTTCATGTTAAGTGCTGACATAATTTCTCCAAAAGTTAATTTCTCAAGCATTGATGTGCTTCACTTTAATTTGGTTGTGTGTTTTTCTCCTGAAAGAAATAAAATTAAAATAATACAACAGTCATAACTAAGTGCTTGCCACATGTGAACTGTGCTCATTGATTTACATATAACATTTCTTTGAGATATAGTCTCATTCACTCCATTTTTCAGAGGAAGAGTCTGAGATTAAGATGGTGTCATGGATAGAATTGTGCCCCCCCCAAAGAAAAAATATGTGTCCACTTGTTAGGCCATGATTCCCATTGTTATGTGGTTGTCCTCCATTTTGTGATTTTTGTATGTGTTATAAATCATAATCTCTGCCTGTGGTTAAGGAGGATTAGGGTGGGATGTAACACCCTTGCTCAGGTCACATCCCTGACCCAGTGTAAATGTGGCCTGCACCACCTTTTATCTAACAAGAGATAAAAGGAAAGGGAAGCAAGCAGAGAGTTGGGGACCTCATTCCACCAAGAAAGCAGCGCCACGAGCAGAGCACATCCTTTGAACCTGAGGTTCCTGCACTGAGATGGTCCCAGACCAGCTGAAGACTGATTGATGACAAGGACCTCCCTCCAGAGTTGACAGAGATAGAAAGCCTTCCCATGGAGCCAGTGCCCTGAATTCGAACTTCTAGCCTGCTAGATTGTGAGAGAATAAACTTCTCTTTGTTAAAGCCATCCACTTGTGATACTTCTGTTATAGCTGCACTAGATGACTAAGACAGATGGATTCAAACCTAGCAACCTGTCATTGAATTAATACTCCTACCTTTTCTATCCTTCTTTTCAAAAGAACAATGATTATGGTTTTCAACTTCAAGGGTGGGAATCTAGATTTGATAGACTATTTTTTTGAGATGATTCTTAATAATATACTGCCTAGGATAATCTGACATGTTGATTCATTCTTTCTGGTCCTTCCTTGTTTCTATTCTTTCTTCCTCTCTCCTTCCTTGTTCTTTACTTTCTCCCTATCCTTATTTTATTTAACTTTTATGCCTCATCATTGCTGTTTTAAGATATACTCCCCCAAGTCTGAAAACAGGTGGTAATGAATACAATGGAATATGAGTTGTTCCCACACATGGTTTAATTTTCTGAAACTCTAAGTGTTAGCAAGAATGGTAGTTGCACACTTATGGAATGCATTCAGAACTTCATTTTTCCAAAGGAATATTGGTAGAATTGATTCTGTCCAGTGAAAGGTGGAGTAGTAGATGCTGTCAATGCTCCTCCCACATTCCTTGGATCCTCTCACTATCTCTAATTTGCATGCCAGTGTGACATGCAATGAACAGCACCAGCTGGAACCTACTTTGCCCAATGCATAGTGGCAGAAGTGATTGGGACTTATGTACTTCCAGGGGAAGCCTTCATTGAGAGGTATAGGACTTACCGCCTTACCTGGGATAATTCTGAGTGTGGGTTTAGCATGTTTTCTGAAATTTTCCCACAGGATATAAACTCTGCTAATTCACTGTGGTAGCTGACTTAATACAAGGTTTATTGGATGTGTTTTCTTCCCTATGTCACTTCTCCTTTCTCCCATCTATATTCCTTGATTCTTCAAGTAAATTGCTTACTCTTGAATTCTTGTCTCAGTGTCTGCTTCTGTGGGAACCAAAACGAAGACAGCTGGTAAAGGCTATGATAGGTATTAAGGGAGTCATGAAAGGAACTGGGGACTTTGGGGCCAAAACAAAACTAAAAAAAAAAAAAAAAAAAAGGAAGAAACAATTTACTAAAAAATCATAATTGGTTAGTGAAAAAAGTCTTGTTCAATATGAGTTCAATTCACTTTGATTTCATTAAGTCTAATCAAATGTGTGTTTCTTTTTTTTAATTGTGTTTTAGATGAAGGTTTACAGAGCAAATTAGTTTCTCATTAAACAATTAGTACACATATTGTTCTGTGACATTGGTTGCCAGCCCCATGACATGTCAACACTCTCCCCTTCTCCACCGTGGGTTCCTCATCATCAGATTTCATGTCTCCTCCTGACTTCTTGTCCTTGCCCTGTGCTGGTGTGCCCATTTAATCTCACTTTGTTTTGTGGACCTGTCTAATCTTTAGCTGAAGGGAAGAGTGACTTCAGTACTGACTTAAAATGATATTCAGGGGCCATACTCTTGGGGTTTCTCCAGTGTCTGTCAGACTAGTAAGTCTGGTCTTTTTTTGTCAGTTAGAATTTTGTTCTAAATTTATCTCCAGCTCTGTTTGGGACCTTCTATTGTGATCCCTGTCAGAGCAGTCAGTGGTGGTAGCTGGGCACTCAAATGTGTATTTCCTATTTACTGTGTACAAATTGATAAGGAGACTGGAGAGGCATAAAAAAAGAAGAAAAAAGATTTCAATTCAGAGTGGTAAGTATAATCATATTGATGTGTAGTAGAAACAGTTGTAAAAAAAAAAAAAAAGATAAATATTTTCAACTCACCTTGAATAATTCCATGGAAAATTTTCTAAAAATTTATTTTTGACAGCTTTATTGAGGTATAATTTACAAATCATAAAGCCAGCTCATTGTTATAATTCAATGGCTTAATTAAATTTGTTTAGTTGTACAAACGTCACCTCAATCCAGTTTTAGGAAGCCATGTAGTACAAAGACAGAGACCATTTGGTCAGAGTAATCTTACATTGTGTTGAGTATATGGCATCCACAATGACATAGAAGTCAGGCTGTGCTCCAGGTCCTGTCAAAAAGCTTCCACAAATATTTTATAAACCAATATTTTAGATTGTTTTCCTAGTCTCCTCCAGTACCTACCTCCTTTCCATAACTATGAAGAAAACAAGTAGATAAGAAGAGTGCCCTCCTGCTCTCTGTTCTTTTATATTGAATGGTTTATTGAAAGAACCCCAGGAGTTCTGGATTCATCTTCTAAGACTTGTTAACTAAAATGTACTTATCATTGGAACTGTTTCCTAATAGTATTTGTAAAAAATCTGTGTATTTGTAAACATTTAATTAGAGTAGAGAGAATATCTGTCCTTTTTGTTTTATTTACAATCTCTTTCAATCTTTGGCTTCCAGGAGAACTGTTGATGTTGTTGTTAGGTGCTGTTGAGTCAGTTTCAACTCATCGTGACCCTATGAACAACAGAATGAAACATTGCCTGGTCCTGTGCCATCCTAACAAGCTTTGCTATCTTTGAGCCCATTGTTGCAGCCAGTGTGTCAATCCATCTCATTGAGAGTCTTCCTCTTTTTTGCTGACTTTCTTTTTCACCAAGTATGTTGTCCTTCTCCAGGGACTAATCTCTCCTGATAACATGTCCAAAATATTTGAGATGAAGTCTCAATATCCTTACTTCCATAATTCAAAAGCATTGATTTTCTTCCATTTTCCTCATTCACTGTTTAGCTTTCACATGCAAATGAGACAAGTGAAAACACCATAGCTTGTGTCAGGCACACCTTAATCCTTAAAATAACATCTTTGCTTTTAACACTGTAACGAAGTCTTTTGCAGCATATTCACCTAATGAAATGTGTTGTTGGCTTTTTTGACTGCTTCTTCCACGGATGTTGATTGTGGATCTGAGTAAAATGAAATACTTGACAACTTCAATCTTGTCTCCATTTATCATGATATTATTTATTGGTCCAGATGTGAATATTTTTATTTTCTTTACGTTTATGTGTAATCCATACTGAAAGCTGGGGTCTTTAATCTTCATTAGTAAGTGCTTCAAGTCCTCTTCACTTCCAGCAAGCAAGGTTGTGTCACGTGCATAATGCAGGTTGTTAGTGAGTCTTCCTCCAATCCTGATGTCACGTTCTTCTTCATATAGTCCAGCTTCTCGGATTATTTGCTCAGCATACGGATTGAATAAGCATGGTGAAAGGATACAAACCTGACAAATACATTTTCTGATTTTAAACCACATGGTATTCCCATGTTCTGTTCAAACACCTGCCTCTTGATCCATGTACAGGTTCGTCATGGGCATAATTAAGTGTCCTGGAATTCTCATTCTTTGCAATGTTATCCATAATTTATTGTAATCCACACAGTTGAATGTCTTTGCATGGTCAATGAAACACAGGTAAGATCTTTCTAGTATTCTCTGCTTTCAGCCAGGATCCATCTGACATCAGCAATGGTATCCCTCGTTCCATGTCCTTTTCTGAACCTGGCTTGAATTTCTGGCAGTTCCCTGTTGACGTACTGCTGCAACCGCTTTTGAATGATCTTCAGGAAAATTTTACTTGTGTTTGATATTAAAGATATTGTTCTATAATTTATGCATTCTGTTGAATCACCTCTCTTTAGAATAGGCACAGATATGGATCTCTTCCAATTGGTTGGACAGGTAGTTGTCTTCCAAATTTCTTGGCATAGGCAAGTGAGCACTTCCAGGGCTGCATCGCTTTGTTGAAACATCTCAGTGGGTAGGCCATCAATTCCTGAAGCCTTGTTTTTGTCAAAGCCTTCAGTGCAGCATGGACCTGTTTCTTCAGTACCATCGGTGCTTGGTTATATGCTATCACCTGAAATGATTGTAGATTATTTTTGGAATAGATATTCTGTGTATTCCTTCCATCTTCTTTTGATGCTTCCTTTGCTGTTCTGCATTTTGCCCATAGAATCTTTCAGTACTGCAACTTGAGGCTTGAATTTTCTCTTCAAGTCTTTAAGCTTAAGAAATCCTGAATGTATTCTTCTCTTGGTTTTCTAACTCCAGGTCTTTGCATATGTCATTATAATACTTTGTCTTCTCAAGCCACCCTTTGAAATCTTCTGTTCAGATGTTTTACTTCATAATTTCTTGCATTTGCTTTATCTACTCCATGTTCAAGAGTAAGTTTCAGAGACTCTCCTGACACCCGTTTTGGTGTTTTCTTTCTTTCCTGTCTTTTTAATGACCTCTTATTTTCTTCATGTAGGATGTCGTTGATGTCATTCCACAAGGTTTGGTCACAACTTATCAGCAACAGGCAAAATGTCTTTTCTCAATGTTCCTGGTAATATTTCTTCATATATGTTCTCTCTATATACCATATAGCGGTCATATGTGCTGGTTATTGAGCTCTTGTGTCTCTGCTTCAAAAAAACTCCCCCTTCTATACATCACTTTGTGATGCCAGTGTAGAAATACAAGACTGCTCTGATTTTCCATCTGAATTTCTTGTCAGGTTCATCCAATAGTTGTCCACAAAGATCACCACACCCATACCCACCCCAATAAACCCAACTTATTCACTACTCTCCTTGTCCTTTGGTGTGGTTGCCACTTCCTTCAGGTAGTATCTCTGTGTTACCACTTTCTTCCTTCTTTTTTTTTTTAATGCCTTTCAGTCTTTCAATAACTATTTAACTAATTATGTATATTAAATCATCTTCATTAAAATAACTAGTGTGGTTTCTTTCTTCTTTATTGAACCCTGACTGATAAATTATAACATGGAGAATAAAGATATATTGTCATGTGTCTGCAATTGGATGCTTACAAATATGCTCAGGAAAAAGTTTGGTTCTAAATGATATGCCTTGGTCAATTACGTACAATTGAAGTTGAAAGTGGAGATGTCATGTTTCCAGGTGTTATGTGACTCTAATGGTTCTTGAGAATCATTAAGTCACCCAAGCTATTATGAATAAATTTAACTTTATCTGTCTTTCATTACTCTAAGTTACCATAGGGTCATATCCTCAGCAAAGGGGGGCTCTTTCATCTCTCTAGCTGTAGCCTCCATGAAATTCCACTTTGGAATCGTGCTTCACTGTCTTCTGTCTTGATGAATCTGTCTTTGGGTTCCTTCTGTCTTTCCTTTAGAGATGCCACACATAGCTCCTGATGCAGCAATATGGGCTCTGAAAATTGGTGCAGTAACTAGCTTAAATTACTCTGCATCTTACCACAAAGCTGAATCTCCAGTCAACTTTGCTGATGAGAACCTTTGATACTCAAAGTGTACTTTAAGCTTGGTGCCTGACAGAAGACCTTACAATTTCATCTTGGTACAGTGAGAACTTGAGTAATTTTAGGGCAGGGACTGAATATCATTGGTGTCTATACTCAAAAGCTAGCTTAGTTAGGGGATGGATTGAATATATCTACACTTTGTTTAATATTGAATAAGTTATTTACTGACTCACAAGAAAAAGTGAAGACATTTTGATATCAATATATCCAGTATTGGTGGTCTACTAGCCCTTCCCTGTAGATTTCTATTAACTACCAAGATAATAAATGTATGCCTTGTTTGTTTTTATTATTATGAACATTCAATGACATCATTTTTTTTTCAGACTAATAGTATATGCAAGATTAAAAGCCATAGAACAGTGGGTGGATTTTGATCAGTTTTACAAATAACGTCAACACTACTACCAGTTGCCATTCAGTTGATCCTGACTCATGGTAACCCGCGTGTCTCAGAGATGAACTGTGTTCCATAGGTCTTCAATAGCTGATTTTTCGGAAGTATGTCAACAGGCTTTTCTTCCAAAGCACCTCTGGGTGACATTGAATTTCCAACCTTTAAATTAGCAACTGAGCCTGTCAACTGTTTATACCACCCAAACTGGTCGTAAGGGGTTGGTAATAATAATGGTGATGATGATGATGTTACTACATTATCAGGAGCATTTACTGAGGGCTTCATGGTACCAGGCTCTGAGTTAAAAGTTCCAGATAACTTATTTTCTTGCATCTGTACCACCACATTCCAAAAAGAGTGACACACATTACTGTCATTGTACAAAGGTGGACAGGAGCACAGCCCTTTTAATGGAACTTGTACCAGGTCTTGGGTTAGAAAGTACTGAAGCCAGGTTTGAATCTGAGTAGTCTGACTCCAGGCACAGGACACTGGGCCATATTCTACCCTGTCCACCTACCCTGCCATTTCTTTTCCCTGGTCATTGCAAGCTATTCATTGTGCTCTTCTGCAGTGTATCCCTTGCTGCTTCAACTATAGGAAGAATATCTGAGATCTCAAGTGAGAATCACAGAAAGAATAGACAGATGGTAATTCTGGGCAGACCTCACTCTTGCCCCTGTTCCTGATTTTTGTTTTAGCTAGCCACTTCTTCCATTCTTTAAATGTAGGCCTTCTCAATCACAAAGGGAGACATATCTCAGAGTCTTGGATTCGATTTCTAGTTAGGAATCTGGAATAAGTTAAAAGGTGTGAAAAAGATTAGTACATGAGCCTCAGAGATTGACTAGTTAGTTTAGAATTCTGTCTGCTCTACTTGTGAATTGAATGCCATGAGGCAAGTTCTTAGTATCTCTGGACCTCTTCATTGTCATCTGCGTTAATGTCTAGTAGCTACAACTTCATTAAATAATTATTAAATAAGTAATGAATACTATCTTTGTGATTTGATATATGATGGATGCATATAATAATAGTAAAATAAAATTTAGATTTATGGCCACGCACTTATGGCCTTGAGAACTCAATACCAAGAGGTCATAATTAGGCAAAGTGGTTCACGTTATTGCAGTCTCTGAGGACTTGTTAGTAATAATGGATAAGGAAGAAGAGAAAAAAAACAAATGTCCTTTTCTCAGGGGGAGCTTGCCTACCCTTTTCACTTCCAAGTTGCAAGAGTCTTTGAATATTGTTATTATTTTTGTTATTAGGCTCAGATTCAGACTGTTCGACTGAAATATCTTGTGATCTGGATCCCTAATAGAGCAGTTTTTTTTCATTTTTATACAAGTAGATATTGAATGCTTAGAAGGAAACAAGTGAGTTTCATTCATTCATGATTCCACAAAGCCTATCACATGCTTGGCATGGTGTAGGCTACAATAATGACAACAACAAAGCTGTGTAAAATATGGATAGACCCTTCCTTGGTTCACAGGAACAGAGGGTAGGCTGTATGGAGTTCACACATTGAGCTCTCCTCCCTTCAAGGATGTCTCCTAGGACTAAAAAAAAGATAATATAAAATAGGACATGAATGTATCTATATTATGGACTTTCTATGGGACCTATTATTGTCCATTTAACTGAATATACAATACTCAATTTTTTTTAAATTGTGAAAATTTTCATAAAGCTGGGGAAAAATAAAGAAGGAAGAAAAGGGGGGAAATAACTTATAGGGTGGACCTAAACATCTTTTAAGATTTCAATGCATTCTATGCTCAATTCTCCTGGGACATGATAGGCATCTACCACTCTCATATAATAAAAAAGGACATTAAATATTTTGTGGGATTGTATTTCATCAATAAATATAAGACTCCCATAATGACTCAAATTCTGACTGAATAAACAATGACCAAATATTTATTAAGTGCTAAACCTTCGTTAGTTGCCACATCTGTCTTAGAGTTGGGTGTTACTCTCCTCATATCCAGCTCAGAGAGGTTGAGAAATTTATGTGCAGTCCAAATACAATGCCTGAAATACTAGACTCAGATCTTGGACTTCTGATTCCTATCGCAGTCCTCTGTTTCCTTAAATAAAGCAGAATGATAGTATTTCTTTCCAAAACTGCTTTGATTCCAGATGAGCAAATGGAGGTTGAATGAATGATTCTCCTTCTTACAAGTTGGTGAGTTGGTATGTGAATTAAGGGAATGGGGACAATGGTTTACAGGTTACTATATAACTGAAATCTTGTAGATTGTAGGGTTTTCTAAAAATAGTAATGCATTTTACTGCATATTTTGAAAATATGGACAGGATGATAATTTTCCTTTGGAGCTATCATGAAATGACCATTAGTAGACTAACTTCATGGATATTTGTGATTCTCTGGCTTGACAAAAAGAACATGTAGATTGTCTTGTTTTTGTTTTGGGTAAATAAATTTTGGTAATCGATAATAAATTTAAACATGCATTTGTTTTTACACTTCAGACAACTATGATCCAAGCACACATCATATAGAAATGGTCTCTTCTGTGATGTGAAAAGTGGAACAAGAATTTTCATAAGATTGTCATAATAAGAAATGGACTTATATGGGGGCGGGACCAAGATGGCGGAGTAATCAGGTGTTTCCAGTGGTGCCTCTTACAACAAAGACCCCAAAAAACAAGCGAATTGATTATATGTATGACAAGCTAGAAGCCCTTAACATCAAAGGCAAAGTTAAGACATCAAACGGAGCAACAGAGGGAGGAATGGACAGTTCAGACGCACCAAGGAAATGCCAGACGTGACTCGGAGGGAACTAGTGCCCCTCAGCCCTGATCCCCTGGCATAACTTTGGCAGGGCTGGCAATAGCATTCGGGATGCCTTTTTCACAGCCAGAAAGAGCGAGTGGCACACAGCCTACTCACACCTCTGGAATCAGCTAAGAACAGGGCTCTCAGCAAAAGATAAGTGCTTACATCTAATTTACCATGTGGATCAAAAAGCACCATTTTTGAAAGAACACTCTCCAATTTATCTGATCCCTCCTCCTCCAGTCCCAGGCCCCAAGCCAGCTTCAATGAGGGTGGATTTCCCTGGGCCTGAGATAAGTCCTGCAACGTACTCTAAGCCATTCTCCCACCCTTAGAGAAGGAACAAACTAACAAATGGGGAAAAATAACCTGCCATCTCCCCTAATCTGGAAACTCAGGGCAGAAGCGGCTCCTGTCCGGACACAAGTGGTCCATGGACTTTGAATGCCTTTCACCCCTGCATGGACATGTGTGGGCCCATTTCAGCAACTTAGGCCTTTGTAGGCACTGTGCACAGTGTATGTACCTGAGGTCTGACTTCAACTGTTTCAGCTGTGCGGTGGAAAGGTGCGTTTTTGACATCTGACACTGCTGTGCCTATTAAGCAGGGTTCTTACCTATCCACATCAGGGGCCTGAGGACTGGTAGCTCCACCCATGCCACCTAGCCCTCTGTGACAGGGGTCCAAGGATAAGTGATGCCTCCCAGTCCTTATTGCCAAAAGCACTGGGTTCCCATGGTCTGGCTGTAGAGTCCACCCACCTGTGCACACTTTCCTCACAGACACTTGGGGGATGGTTATCAGCCCCCTGCCCTGCTCAGAGTGTGACCCCCTGCTGCAACCAGATACCTGTGCCTACACCAATCACCCCTACTCCTCTAAGACTGTAGGTGAGAGTCTAAACCACACACTTGGTGACTGACTACCTGGACACCTGAGCTGAATCATTACAAGGAAAGTGAATAGACTCCTAAGCTCATATACTTGGTAACAGCTCTATGCATCTGATGACAGGACATCAGAGCTTCAAAGGCATCAAGAATCAAGCTAGCACACTCGAGCAGTGTATTTGGGTATATCAAAACAAAGCAAAGAGAGAAACTGGGACACAGTAAGCAAACATAAAATAAATTAACACAATAACTTATAGATGGCTCAGAGACAACAGTCAATATCAAATCACATAAAGAAGTAGACCGTGATCCCTTCAAGATATATTCTGGAAATTACCAGAGGTAGAATACAAAAGTTAAATACACAGAACTCTTCACGAGGTCAGAAGCAAAACAGGCAAGATGCATAACAAGGCAAGAAACACACAGAGAAAGCAGTCAAGGAAATTGAGAATGCTATTTAAGGGCATAATGAAAAATTTAATAGGCTGCAAGAATCCATAGAGAGACAGCAAACAGAAATTCAGAAGATTAACAATAAAATTTCAGAATTAGACAATTAAATGGAAAGTCAGAGGAGCAGAATTTATGAAACGAATACCAGAATTAGTAAGATTAAGGATAAAATACTTGGAACCAATAAACTCAAAGAAAAATCAGGGGAAAGAATTTTAAAAAAATGAAGAAACTCTAAGAATCATGTGGAACTTATCAAAAGAAATAACCTATAAGTGATTGGAGTACCAGAACAGGGAGAGATAAAGAAAATACAGAGAGAATTGTTTGCAGAAAACTTCCTTGATATTGTGAAAGATGACAAGATATCTATCCAAGATGCTTATTGAACTGCATAAATAGTAGATCCCAAAAGAAAGTCACCAAGACATATTATCATCAAACTTGCCAAACCAAAGATAAAGAATTTTAAGAGTGGCTAGGAATAAAGGAAAAGTCACCTACAAAGGAGAGTCGATAAGAATAAGCTCGGACTACTCAGCAGAAACCATGCAGGCAAGAATGCAATGGGATGACTTATATAAAGCATTGAAGGAAAAAAATTGCCAGCCAAGAATCACATATCCAATAAAACTGTCTCTCAAATATGAAGACAAAATTAGGACATTTCCAGATAAACAGAAACTTAGGGAGTTTACAAAAACAAAGCCAAAAGTACAAGAA
Organism: Loxodonta africana; assembly: GCF_030014295.1. Lineage (NCBI taxonomy): Eukaryota > Metazoa > Chordata > Mammalia > Proboscidea > Elephantidae > Loxodonta > Loxodonta africana. Next base: position 21,886,595 of record NC_087344.1, read on the forward strand.
ATACTAAAGGGAGTCCTCAGTTAGAAAATCAATAACATCAAATAACAACCCAAGACTAGAACTCAGGACAGAACAAGCAGATACCAACTTAGGTAGGGAAAACACAATATAAATCAAGATACAAAACCACTCAAAATGGGGAAACAGCAATGTCATTATGTAAATGATGACAACATTAAATCAATAGAGACTAAAAAATGTAGTCATAGATCTTTCATATGGAGAGGAAGTCAAGGCCATATAAATAGATAACAGTTTGGTTTAAACTGAGAAAAACAGGGGTAAATAATAAGGTAACCACAAAGGAAATTAACAATCCTACACATCAAAAGGAAATACAAGAAAAACATAAAGACTCAGCAAAAACAAAATCAAGAACAATGAATAAGAGGAAAAGACACAATATAAAGAAAAATGACTCAGCACAAAAAATTAAGTGGGAAGAAGATACTGTCAACAAGGCACAAAAAAAAGACACCAAAATGACAGCACTAAACTCATACCTATCCATAATTACACTGAATGCAAGTGGACTAACTGCACAAATAAAGAGACAGAGAGTGGCAAAATGGATAAGAAAAAACATCATCTGTCTATATGCTGCCTACAAGAGACACACCTTAGACTTAAAGACACAAACAAACTAAAACTCAAAGGATGGAAAAAAATATATCAAGCAAACAACAATCAAAAAAGAGCAAGAATGGCTATAATAATTTCTGATAAAATAGACTTCAAACTTAAATTTACCACAAAGGAAAAGGAAGGGCACTATATAATGATTAAAGGGACAATATACCAGGAAGCTATTACCATATTAAATATTTATGCACCCAATGTCAGGGCTTCAAGATACATAAAACAAACTAACAGCATTGAAAAGCAAGATAGATAGCTCCACGATAATAGTAGGAAACTTCAACACACCACTTTCAGTGAAGGACAGAGCATTCAGAAATAAGCTCAATAAAGACGCAGAAGATCTAAATGCCACGATCAACCAACTTGACCTCCTAGACATACACACAACACTGCACCCAACAGCAACCAAGTAAAGTTTCTTTTCCAATGCATGTGGAACATTCTCTAGAATAGATCACATATTATGTCATAAAGCAAGCCTTAACAGAATCCAAAACATTGAAATATTACAAACTATCTTCTCTTATCAGAAAGCCATAAAATAGAAATCAACAACAGAAAAAAGCAGGGAAAATAAATCAAACACATGGAAACTGAAAAACACCTCGCTCAAAAACTACTGAGTTATAGAAGAAATTAAGGATGGAATAAAGGAATTCATAGAATTCAATGAGAATGAAAACACTTCCTATCAGAGCCTTTGGGGCACAGCAAAAGCAGATATCAAAGGTCAATTTATATCAATAAATGCATGCAACCAAAAGAAGAAAGAGCCGTTATGTTCCATAGGATTTCCATTGGCTGATTTTAGAAGTTGATTGACTGGATATCCTTCCTCCTCTGTCTAAGTCTAGAAGCCCAGGGAAATCCGTTCAGCATCATAGCAACACGAAAGCCTCCAGTTTCATTTGGGTGGTGGCTGCATAAGAGGTGCATTGGTGAAGAATTTCAATCGGGTCTCCAACATGGGATGTGAGAATTCAACCACTGATCTACCGATACCCTCCTTGACTGCTTTGTAGAGTCCTCTAATTGACTTCTTTTCCTTTCTTTTTTTAAGAGGAAAGGATATTAAATATTTCTTATGTTTCCTCAATAAAGATATCTTACTGTCTTTATAGATCTGTTATCTGAAGGTATCCTTACCAAAAACAAAAAAGAAATCAAACTCATTGCCGTCGAGTCATTCTGACTCATAGTGACCCTATAGGACAGAGTAGAATTGCCCCATAGGGTTTCCAAGGAGCACCTGGTGGATTTGAACTGCTGACCTTTTGGTTAGCAGCTGTAGCTCTTAACCATTATGCCACCAGGGTTTCTGAAGATGTCCTTAGTATTCTAATATTCTGCAGTCCAGTGTCCCTAAAGACATGAACAGTGTAGAAACCAAGGAGGAAAGAATTATAAGAAGAATGGGTTTGTCACAACTGAGAAATATTGCTTAAGGATATTATGATTATGAGATTATCAAATTTGAGTCCTTTCTTGTGAATTGCTTGAATCCAAATTATAGACCCAGTGATGGGTATGTGTATTCTTGCTTTCTTTGTTACAACCCTATTTTCTTTTCCTAAAGCTGTCTCAGCTGGGATGTTCTCTCCAGAGAGACAAATCTTAAATGAGATATGGAAATGGTATAGAAATCCTCATTCTCCCTAAATTAATTGATCAATTTACTGCATTTGCTGACATCACTTACTGAATCTACAAATGAGAAAAAAAAGAAGTCTGAACTTCATATACAAAAAAAAAATATATAACATCCCTGCAATTTACAGAGAAAAGTGAGAATACAGGTGTGATTCCTCCTGAGAAGAGGACATTCCAGAACATTCACTTTTTTCCTCACTCATCTGGTAATTTAACAAACCCTCAGAGATTGGTAGAACATAGATCAGTTAGGCTAATTACGAGCTCTGTGAGTTGCGGTCTCAAAACCATAAGACTAAGAATTATTAGCCTGTGTCTCCAGCCATTCTAGGAGCCCGTTCCAGTCCAGCAGGCCACATATGTGTGTCACTTCCTCCCAGAGTCATCATCCTCATCAGGACACCCATGCCTGAGTCTGTCTTCCTGACATTCTTGAGGAAGGAGCCTCAGCCCTCATCACCCACCAGCCACAGGAGGAGCAATGGACACACACTCCTTGGCCATTCCCCAGTGGAGACACCATGCCCAGTGAGTGCTGAGGGAAACAGGAGCACAGGAGGGACTGCGAAGAGCATTGTTTTTCCTCATCAGGACCAACAGCACAGTCAGGGTAGTCAGGATGGAGGACCCAGAATAAAACTGTTCAGCTAAGTGGCTTACGAAGTTTACGTTCTTTGTACTGTTGGTATTTGAACACTTTCACTCAGACTTCTGCTCTTCTCTAACACCATTTTTAGCTTCCATAGGCATTACCCCCATCAAAGCAGGAAATAAGTCCCTCTAACCTGTCCCCTACCAAAAACAAAAAACCCTGGAACTCATTGCTGTTGAGTCAATTCCTACTCTAGCGATCCTATAGGACAGAATAGAGCTGCCCTGTAAAGTTTCCAAGGAGTGCCTGGTGGATTCGAACTGCTGACCTTTTGCTAGCAGCCATACCTCTTAATCACTACACCACCAGGGTTTCCAAGCTATCCCCTAAACCAAAAAAAAAGCCATTGCTGTCAAGTCAATTCCTACCCAAAGTTACCCTAAGCTTTCCTAAGTGATCATGAAGCAGATAATGATGGTGATGATGATGGTGATGATGACAACAACTGCAATACCACCAAACTGTGTTGAGGACATCCTTTTACCAAGCTCTGAGTTATATGTTATGTAGCTTTTTTTCATTTCATCTGCACAATCACCTCCAAGATATAGATGCACAGATTATTAGTATATTATAGGTGTGGAATGGAGAACAGCAATTTTCTGTATTTTAATCAAATTTTGGTGTAGAAAGGGGTGAATTCAGACATGAACCTGGGCAGTGAGACTCCACTCACAGGACACCTAGCCAATATCCTAACCTCTTAGCACAACCTTCTATTTATCCATATGGTTCATCCCAGGTGGAGTGCTTACAGGGAAATGACAGTCTCACTCCTTTCTGCTTCCCTAGAGCCTACAAAAATCCTGATCGGAATGCATCGACACAGTGGCTGTGACAATGGGCTCAAACATAGCAATGATTATGAGGATGGTGCAGGACTGGGCAGCATGTTTTTCTGTTGTATATAAGGTCACTATGAGTTGGGAAGGACTCAAAGACATCTAACAACAACAACACAGCGTACACCACACTTGGCACAGTGTAGGCTACCAAAACAAGAAATTTTTGTTAAATATTGATTGTCCTTTTTTAATTCACATAAGCAAAGTGTAGTCAATTTGTTGTTCACATACTGGTTGCTTTTTTGCTTCTGCTTTCCTCCCTTCCAGAGGGGTCCAGCAGGACTAGAGAGAAGAATGAGACTCAGCGCTCTACAGAGTTAGGATGGACTCCCTTCTACGCAGAATTTGGCTCAAATGTTGAGGCTAATGAGACCACACACATACCTACCAAAAGTGGATGAAAAGGCTTATTACTCAAAAAAGAGACTGTCTAGGGAGACTCTGGCAGGCTCTCCAGATGGTCCAAATGTGGCTTGAAACAGCAAACAAAGGGCCTGGCAAGGGATTTTTTTGTGGTTAGGAGATGAATCTGGCCTGAATGTTCTAGCACATCGGCAGGGCTTTGCCCGGTTTGAATCTATTGCCAATGTCGAAAGAGAGAGCACCTGGACTGTCTTATCAGCTTGCCCAGATGTGGGCAGAAGGCAGGGAGGGTGAGATTTAAGAGCTGTCAGCAATAGAACTTTCAAACAAATAGAGGCAGTTTTTTTTTTTTTAATTAAATAGCCCTTATATATAAAAAAAAAAAAGGATGTTTATAAATATCCCGAAGGATTTCATTGTTGTTGTTGTTGGGGAAAATGTTTAATACATTTTCCATGTCAATAAAAAAATTAGAATGCAGTATGTTTTGAAAGCCTAAAGAAGGTCAAAGGAATTTATTGCATCGAATTTTGATGAAATAGAATACATTTTAGAGTGTTTTAGTGTCCTTTAATTAGACTGATTTTATTCTTACAGGGAAAAAGATATTTCTTATTCCATACACTTCCTTCATTAAGAGGGTGTCTTAGTCACCTACTGCTACTACTATAGCAGAAATACCACAAGTGGATGGCTTTAACAAAGAGAACTTTATTCTCTCACTGTCTTGTGGGTTACAAGTCCAAATTCAGGGCATCAGCTTCAGGGGAAGACTTTCTCTGTCAGCTCTGGAGGAAGGTTCCTGTCATCAACCTTCTCTTGATCTGGGAACATCTTAGCACAAGAGTCTCATGTCCAAAGGATGTGCTCTGCTCCTGGTGCTGCGTTCTTAGTGGTATGGGGTCCCCTTGTTTCTCTGCTCGCTTCTCTCTTTTATACTTCAAAAGAGATTGGTCCAAGACACTATATAATCTTATAGATCTCATCAATACAACTGCCATTAATCCTTCTCATTACGTCATAGTGATAGGATTTATAACACACAGGGAAATCACATCAGATGACAAAATAGTAGACAATCATACGATACTGGTAATCATGACTGAGCCAAGTTGAGAGATATTTTTGGAGGACACAATTCAATCCATGACATAGGGATGATATTTTACTGACTGTATGGATTTGGTGTCTCTAGATGTTCTTGCTCCTCTAACATTCTTCAGTTGAGTGTCTCTGAAGTGGGTATGGATAGAAAAGGATGAATAATAGTACAAAAATGAAGGAGAAAGGGTTCTAGCAAGAATGGGGTGTGCCGCAACTGGGAAACATTGCTAAACGTGGAGCTTGGTCCTTAAGTGTGAATGCTTTACTTGTGAATTATCTGAATTAAAAATAGAAACACAGAGCTAGGTGACCATTTGCTTGTTTCCTTTTACAATCCTTTATCTTCTTTCCCAAAAGGTGTCTCTGCAACATGGAACCTCAGAATCTTACACGTATCTCTGAATTCCTCCTGCTGGGTCTCTCAGAGGATCCAGAACTGCAGCCCCTCCTCTTTGGAATGTTCATGTCCATGTACCTGGTCACAATTGCTGGGAACTTGCTTATTATCCTGGCTGTGATCTCCAACCCCCACATGCACACCCCCATGTACTTCTTCCTCTCCAACCTGTCCCTAGCTGACATTGGTTTTACCTCTACCACAGTCCCAAAGGTGCTTATGAATATTCACTCACACCAAAGAGACATCTCTTATGCAGGCTGCCCGATTCAGTTGGCTTTTTTGTATCTTTTTGGATATCTGGACAGTCTACTTCTGATGGTGATGGCCTATGACCGGTTTGTGGCCATCTGTCATCCCCTGCACTACCCAGTCATCATGAACCCCCGTCTATGTGGTGTGCCGATCCTGGTGTCAATTTTCATCAGTTTTTTTGACTCCCAGCTACACTGCATAATGGTGTCACAACTTATATTCTGCACAGATGTGGAAATCCCTAGTTTCTTCTGTGACCCTCCTCAACTTTTCAGTCTTGCCTGTTCTGACACCTCCACTAATACCATATTAATATATTTAGTTGGTGCTATATTTGGTGGTGTTCCAATCTCAGGGATTCTTTTCTCTTATACTCGAATTGTTCCCTCCATTCTGACAGTCCCATCATCAGGTGGAAAGTCTAAAGCTTTTGTCACTTGTGGCTCTCACCTGTCAGTTGTTTGCTTGTTTTATGGAACGGCCGCTGGATTATACCTGAGCTCAGCTGTCTCACCTTCTCTCAGGATGGGTGCAGTGGCCTCAGTGATGTTCACTGTTGTTACCCCCATGCTTAACCCCTTCATCTACAGCTTGAGGAACACAGACATCAAGAGAGCCCTGCAGAGACTTCTTAGCAGAATGTCTTAATTTGAAGACCTGTGGCTTTTTTTTTGTGGTGAGTGTGTTATATTTGGCAGGGAAACCAAACATGTGGTGCTGCAATACTTGCTCCTTTGGTCTCATAATTTGTGTAGTCCCATGGATTTCATTCCTCTTGATTTTTCATATCACAATATTATATTGCTTATTTGGGACATTTTTTGGGACTGCACAGTGTTCTGGAACCTGCTGTACAGCATAGTATCTGCCCAACTGAGTCACACAACACTCATAGTGCCTTCTGTATTCTTCGTCTATGACAGGCATCCTGGTGAAATGCAGTTTCTTTAAAAAAAATATAATCCTCCATCTTTTCCATAGTTCATGATTCTGTCCATAAAACTTTTATATCTATCTCATTTATTTAAACAATTTGGGTGTGATAATGCTTGCTCTTGCTTTTAGGTGCTATTGAGTCAGTTCTGACCCATAGTGACCCTATGTACAACAGAATGAAACAATGCCCAGTCCTCCATCATCCTCACAATTGGTGTTGTTATGCTTGAGCCCAGTGTTGCAGCCACTGTATCAATCCATCTCATTGAGGGTCTTCCACTTTCTCACTGACCATCTACTGTACCAAGCATGATATCCTTCTCCAGCGACTGGTTCTTCCTGATAACATGTCCAAAGTGAGACGAAGTTTTGCCATCCTTGCTTCCAAGGAGCACTCTGGCTGTGTTTCTTCCAAGACAAAATTGTTGGTTCTTCTGGCAGCCCATGGTCTATTCAATACTCTTTGCCAACACCATAATTCAAAGGCAGCAATTCTTCACTCTTCCCTATTCATTGTTCAGCTTTCGCATGCATATGGAGTGATTGAAGATATCATGGCTTGGGTTAGGTGTCCCTTAGTCCTTAAAGTGATTTCTTTTTTTTTTCTTTTTTACTATTTCTCAAGATTTTATAATAGTGGTCTTATACAATATTTGTCCTTTTGCCTCTGACTCATTTCGCTCAGCATAATGCCTTCCAGGTTCCTCCATGTTATGAAATGTTTCAGAGATTCGTCACTGTTCTTTATCGATGCATAGTATTCCATTGTGTGAATATACCACAATTTATTTAACCATTCATCTGTTGATGGACACCTTGGTTGCTTCCAACTTTTTGCTGTTGTAAACAGAGCTGCAATAAACATGGGTGTGCATATATCTGTTTGTATGAAGGCTCTTGTATCTCTAGGGTATATTCCCAGACGTGGGATTTCTGGGTTGTATGGTAGTTCTATTTCTAACTGTTTAAGATAACGCCAGATAGATTTCCAAAGTGGTTGTACCATTTTACATTCCCACCAGCAGTGTATGAGAGTTCCAATCTCTCCACAGCCTCTCCAACATTTATTATTTTGTGTTTTTTGGATTAATGCCAGCCTTGCTGGTGTGAGATGAAATCTCATCGTAGTTTTAATTTGCATTTCTCTTAAAAAGTGATTTCTTTTTAACACTTAAAGAGCTCTTTTGCAGCAGATTTGCTCAGTGCAATACATTGTTTGATTTCCCGAATGTTGCTTCCGTGGGCATTGATTGTGGATTCAAGGAAAATTAAATCCTTAACAGTATCAGTCTTTTCTCCATTTATCATGACTTTTCTTATTGGTCCAATTGTGAGAATTTTTGTTTTCTTTATGTTGAGATGTAATCCATACTGAAGGCTGTAGTCTTTGATTTTCATCAGTAAGTGCTTCAAGCCCTCTTTGCTTTCAGCAAGCAAGGTTGTATCATCTGCATATCACAGGTATTCATAAGGTTTTCACTGGCCAATTTTTTCAGCAGTAGACTTCTAGGTCCTTCTTCCTAGTCTGTCTTAGTCTGAAAGCTTCACTGAAACCTGTTCATGAAGGGCGACCCTGCTGGTATTTGAAACGCTGCTGGCAAAGCTTAGAGCATCACAGCAACAAGAAGTCACCACAATATGACAGACTGACAGACATGTGATCCTTACTACTGTTCCCTCAATCTTGGCTTCATATTGGTATCAGCTTGTGCACATTAAAAATACACACACCTGATCCCTTAAATAACAAACTGTATGAAATCCAATGGTCTATATTTACCCTAAAACAAGGATGAGATGCTAAGGTAGGGAAGGGGAGATAGATCAATGGAAACAGAAAAAAAAGAATGAAAATAATGAGAATGTTGACACATTGTTAAAAACGTAACTAAAGTCATGGACAAGTTGTATAAGAATTTTTATATAGGAATCAAATTTACTTTGTAAACTTTCACCTAAAACACAATAAAATGTTTTAAAAAATACTCATGCCTGAGTGTCAACACCAGAGCGTCTGGTTTATTTAGAGTGGGGTGTGGGGTAAGACAGAGTATTTTTCAAAGCACCCTGGCAGCTACTAGTGGCAGCCAAGGTTGAAGACTACTGATCTCAGTGGAGCCATAGTTCAAAAATGACTAATATGTCTTGTGTCCTTTATTCCTCATGAGAAGATGCTAAAGATCTTAAAGTCATCAGAGCTCACAAGAGAGAAGATATGAGGGAACTTACCCTAGCAACTGGCAATATAGCTTTTCTCAATATTCCTGGTAATATTTCTTCATATATCTTCTCCTTCTACACCATATTGTTGTTGTTGTTAGGTGCTGCCTAGTTGGTTTCTACTCATTGCGACCATATGCCATAGAGTGGATCACATGTGCTGGTTATTGAGCCCTTGTCTCTCTGCTCCAAATTCCCCTTTCTGTACTATATTTTGTGATGCCAGTGTGGAAATCTTCATACCACTGCTCTGATTTTCCACCTGGTTTTCTTGCCAGGCTCTTTCTATAGTCATCTGTCAAGATAACCAATCCCCACTCCAGAAAAAAAAAAAAAAGTCCAACCTTTTCACTGTTCTCCCCAACCTTTTCACTATTCTCCTTATCCTTTGGTGTGGTTGCTACTTCCTGCAGGTAGTATCTCTGGGTTACCACTTTTTTCTTTTATACCTTTTATTCTTTCAGTAACTGTTTAACTAATTACCTAAATTAAATCATTTTCATTAAAATTACTAGTGTGGTTTCTTCTTGATTGAACTCTGACTGATAAATCATAACATGGAGAATAAAGACACATTGTCATGTGCCTGCAATTGGAAGCTTACAAATGTGCTCAGGGAAAAGTTTGGTTGTAAATTATATGCCTTACAGAAGGGTGTACAATTGAAGTTGAAGCTGGAGATACCGTATTTCCAGTTGTTATACGACTCTAATTGTTCCTGAGAATCATTGTTACCCAAGTCACTATGAATAACTTTAATTTTATCTGTTTTTCATTACTCTAACATAGAAAAGGGTGATGTCCCCAGCAAAGGGAGTCCTTTTATCTCTCTATTTGCAGACTGCTTGGAATTCCACTTTGTAACCATGCTTCACTCTCTCCTGTCTTGGTGAATCTGTCTTGGGGCGTCTTCTGTCTTTCCTTTAGAGATGCCACACAGAGCTCCTGATACAGCAACGTGGGCTCCAAAAGTCTGTGCAGCAACTACTTTCAATTACTCTGCCTCTTACCACTAAGCTGAATCTCCAGTCAACTTTGCTGATGAGGACCTTTGTTACTGGAAGTGTGCCTCAAGCTGATGCCTGACAGCAGATCTTACAATTTTATCTTTGCATAGTGAGACCTTGGGCAGTTTTAGGACAGGAACTGAGTATCATTGGCCTTTATACTCAAAAGCTACCTTAGTTAGGGCATCGATTGGGTATATCTACACTTTGTTTAAAATTGAAGAAGTCACTCACTGACTCACAAGAAAAAGTGAAGACATTTTGATATCAATACATCCAGTACTGGATGGCCTACTAGCCCTTCTATATAGATTTCTGTTAACTCCTGAGATAATAAATGTATGCCTTGTTTGTCTTTATTATTATGAACATTCAATGACATCAATTTTTTTTCAATTTAATAGTACATGCAAGATTAAAAACCATAGAATAAAGGGTGGATTTTTATAAGTTCTACAAATAAGATCACCACCACCAATATTTGCCATTGAGTTGATTTGAAATCATGGTGACCCATGTGTCTCAGAGTAGAACTGTGTGCCATAGGATTTTCAATAGCTGATTTTTGGGGGATTGGATCGCGAGGCCTTTTTTCCGAGGCATCTCTGTGTAACATTGAACTTCCAACCTTTAAGTTAGCAACCAAGCACATCAACTGTTTGTACCACCCAAGGACTCCATACTGATCATTAGGTGCGGGGGTGATAATACTAATGATGAGGATGATGATGTTACTACATTATCAGGAGCCTTTACTTAGGGCTTCGTTGTGCCAGGCTCTGAGCTAAAAGTTCCATGTAACTTATTTTCTTGCATCTGCACCACCAGCTTCCAAAAGGAGTAACACACATCATTGTCATTTTACAAATGAGAATAGGGACACACCCTTTTTATATAACTTGTACCAGGTCTTGGGCTAGAAAGGGGTGAAGCCAAGTTTGAATCTGCACAGTCTGACTCCAGATAAAGGACACCAGGCCATATTCTGCCTTGTCCACCTACAATGCCATTTCTCTTCCCTGGTCACCGAAAGCTATTAATTGTACTCTTCCAGAGGGTATCCTCTGCTTCATTAACTATAGGAAGGATATCAGAGATCGCAGGTGGCAATCACAGAAAGAATTTGTGGATGATAATTCTGGGCAGACCACTCTCTTTTCCCCTGCTCCTGGACTTTGTCCTAGCTATCCACTTCTTCTATTCTTTAAATGTAGCCCCTCTCAGTATCAAAGGGAGACATATCTAGTCAGGAATTTGGAATCAATTAAAAGGTGTCAGAGATTGAAAACTTAGTTTTGAATTCTCTCTGCTCCACTTGTGAAATGTGTGCCATGGAGCAAGTTCTTTGTATCTCTAGGCCTTAACATTGTCACCTGAGCTGATGCCTAGTTGGTACAACTTCAGTGAGTAATTGTTAAATAAATAATGAAAGCTATCTTTGTGATTTGATATATGATGGATGCATGATGTAATAGTAAAACAAAATTAGATTTATCACCTTGAGCTTGTGGCCTTGAGAACTCAATGCTGAGAGCTCGTAATTAACCAAAAGGATTCATGTTATCATAACCCTTGAGGACTTGTTGATAATAATGGATGAGGGAGAAGAGAAATACAAATGTCCTTTTCTCAGGGGGAACTTGCCTATCCTTCTCACTTTCACATTGCAGGGATCTTTAAGTATTATTATTTATATTATTAGTCTGAGATTCATACTATTCGACTAAAATATCTTGCGATCTAAAGGTTTGGTTTTCTCTAGATCCCTAATAGAACATTTTATTTTCATTTTTATACAAGTAGATATCAAATGCTTGAAAGGAAACAACTGGGTTTCATTCATTCCTGATTTCCCAAAGCCTATCCTGTGCTTGGCACAGATTAGGCAACAATAACGACAACAAAGCTGTGTTAAATATGGAATAGACCCTTCCTTGGTTCACAGAGTGTAGGCTGTGTGGAGTTCACACACTGAGCTTTCATCCCTCCAACTTTGTCCCATAGGACTGGAGACAAGATAAAACAGGACATGAGTGTATCTATATCATGAACTGTTTATGGGACTTATTATTGCCCATTTAATAGAATGTACAATATTCGATTATTTTTCATAAAGATAAAAAAAAAAAGAAGTAAGAGAAGGGGGAAATAACTTATGGTGTGGACCTAAATGCATTTGAAGATTTCAATGCATTCTATGCTCCACTTTCCTAGGAAATGACAGGCATCTGCCACTCTCGTATAATCAAATAAAGAAAAAAGGACATTAAATATTCTCTGGGATAGTATTTCATCACTAAATACGTGACTCCCATAATGACTCAAACTCTGATTAAATAAACAACAAGCAAATATTTATTAAGTGCCAAAGCTTCATTAGCTGCCACATCTATCTTGGAGATGAGTATTATTCTCCCCATATCCAGCTCAGAGAAGTTGAGAGATTTACATGCACTCCAAATGTAATGTCTGAAATATCTGGACTCTGATCGTGGTCTCACGATTCCTATTGCAATCTTCTGTTTCCTTAGCTGGAGCAGAATGATTGCATTTCTTTTCAAACCTGCTTTGGTTCCAGATGAGCAAATGGAGGCTGAATGAATGATTCTTCTTCTTAAACAACTTGGTGAGTTGGTCTGTGAATTAAGGGAATGGGCCAAATGGTTTACATGGTACTTTATAGCTCGAATCTTGTTTACTGTAAGATTGTCTTGAAATAGTAAAACGTTTTACTATATACCTTGAAAATCTCTGAGATAAGGAAATACTGTTTTGGGTATACACGATGATAATTTTTATCTGGAGTTATCATGAAATGACCATTAGTAATGCAACTTCATGGATGTTTGTGATTCTCTGCCTTGACAAAAAGAACATGTAGTTGGTTGTCTTATTATTCTTTTGGGTAAATAAATTTTGGTAATTCAGAGTAAATTTAGACATGCATTGATTTATATACCTCAAATAACTATACTCCAAGCACACATCATATAGAAATTCTCACTTGTGTGATATGAAGAGTGGCACAAGAATTTTCATAGGATTGTCACAATAAGAAATGGGCAGATAAAATGATGTCCCTCTCTCAGATAATACCATGCATCATATGTACTTCACAGGGACACTTTCAACCTGATGGTGTAGTAAATGCGGATTCTTGGGAGACGAGGTGTGTAGTATATACTACTTAGGCACATTTTCAAGAAAAATGCTTCTGAATACATAAGTCCATACTAATATTATGGAAACATTGAAAGGAAGTGTACCCACCAAATATATGGCAGTGCTTGCCTTTGACAAACAACTACCTGGAGGAATGGCATCATGCAGGGATATCTACAATATTCAAGTTTTTATTGGTAATATTTTAAGTGCCTATAAAATTTGGGCTTTAAAGCAAATACTGTTAAATATTTCTATTTTTAATATAACATTTAACGTAATATGGTCAGTGAGTGTAAATCTTAAAAAAAAAGAAACAGGTAACATTATTGGAGTGCTTACTAAGTGCCTGGCAATATTATAAAGTAATAGTTCTCAACCCTGGCTGGGCTTTTTGATGACTAAGGGTTTCACATGCAAAGAATCTAATTTAATTGGTTCTTGGCTGTGGCCAGTTCATTAGTATATTTTATAAGATCTGTAGGTAATTTTAACGATCAACTAACATTGAGAAGCACTGGTTTCAACATTCTATATGTATTATTTAATTTCTTACAACAACCCTAAAACTTAAGTTCAATTAAGATGAGTGTTTTTATGAATGTGCAAACTACCCAGGTGTTTTTCATATTGTTCTCTGCTATTTTCACTCTTATTTTCCCAAATTAAACCATACTGTGATATTCCAAGAAAAATGAAGACCTGAGTTGTCATCAGAAAGCTGAAAAGAGGAAAATTGCAATCTCCGTATCAGAAGGGGTTGACTTGAAAAGCTCTTAAATCGGCATAAGATGGCTAGGTTTCAGGTATGGCTGTGGTAACTCCCTGATTCTAAATATTTCAGCTGTAAATAAGAGAGTTGTTTAATGAGAAAATAAGGCTTGGCAAATATTTAGGATATAAATACATTTAATATACTTTTTCAAGCCAATACAAAATGGAGATAAAGTGAACTCAGCATCAAGTTTCCTGAGATGGTTTAGCAGTGATACAAATATATTTTGAAACATAGGAAAACAGTGGTTCTTAGAAGTTAGTGTTTACTCATTGACATATGTACATTACTGCCATCTTTGGGTTCAAGGGTGCTGTATGATTTTGCACATTTAGAAAACACACATTTATCGAAATATAATGTCCATTCAAGCCAAGGATTAGGATTTATATTTGAAAGATTTTTAAAGACAACCTACATATTTGAGTGAGCACGTATCTCTATGGAAGATGAATGTCAGAAAACCAAAGAATGCTGAAAATGCCTGAGGGACAACATTATCTGCTGTGCCACAACTGCAGTGCAACATCGCAAATTTGCAATGCACTCCCAGGTTGTACCTGATTTCCAAAGAACCAGGAGGACATTAGAAAAAGGCATCAATAACGAAAAATGGATTGCTCCATAAACATCATGTCCTTGTGATCAGAGCCTGAACACACAATGACACATGGAAAGCAGATTTTATTACATACAATACAAAGAGGACAGTATACAACAGGAGAGCAGGCCCCCTGGCTCAAAAGCTGTCCAGGCAGAGATGACTAGTTTTTCATGCACACTCCATTTTGTGTCATGGCTGAGTGACTTAAACAGGATAGTGATATGACCCTCCTATCTCCCCTAGCTTCTGAAATTGTCATAGTGGATACACTTTCTTCCATGTCTGCTATCTACCTGCCCCCCATTTGACATCATAACTGAGGAACAAAATGGAACCTACCTGTAGTTTCCTAGAAGCCTGCCTACTGCCAATCTCCCCCTGGACAGGTAGGGCTGTAAGCTCAAAGGTACGCATGCTGCCCATTAGCATCATAGCTGAGGAGGCAGAGAAAAAGCCCTCCCCCAGCTATGCTATACCCCTAGTCTGTGTGACCTATTACATGGAAATTTTTCCTGTCTGACCACCTAATGAAAAGGCACTCAGATACCTTGGCATCTTGCCTAGGATTCTATCTGCTTGAGCCTGCTGACATTTAGACAAACATTTATGTGTGTGGGGTCGTGGTATGATGGTTTGTTTCTAAAGCCCATAGATGCTAACAGGGGAGGAACAGGGAAGACCACAGGTGTTGGCTCATCCAAAGGACTGCTTACTCACAATCTGTGAAGAGAATTGGCATACAAAAATGATCTCTGATTAGAAATTCTTTATTTTAATTTAAAATCCAGTTAACATGGTTCTATTATTGGTTGTTTATAAATATTCCAAATCAGAAAATATACTGCATTACATATGGATGAAATAAAGCGCATTTGATCTTGTTGCTGTTGCTAGCTCCCGACTCATGGCAATCCCACCCATAACAGAAGGAAGTGCTGCCTACTCCTGTATCATTCCCATGAGCAGTTGCAGGTGAGACTGTTGCAATCCACAGGATTTCCATTTGGCTATTTTGGAAGCTGATTGCCTGGATATCCTTCCTCCTATGTCTTAGTCTGGAAGCTCAAGGAAATCTCTTCTGTATCATAGCAACACGCAAGCCTCCACTTTCATTTGGGTGGTGGCTGCGCATGAGGTGCATTGGCTAAGAATTTCAACTGGGTCTCCGACATAGGAAGTGAGAATTTGACCACTGATCCACAAATGCCCTCCTTGACCGCTTCATGGTGAACTCTAATTGATTTTTTTTTCCTAAAGAGAAAAAGATATTAAATATTCTCTTTGTTATTAAATGCCAAACTTCCAGCAGATGAAATTTAAGGTACTCAGACCTTGTTCTCCTGACTCCCACCCTAGGCTCCTTCCCCCCACCAGAGCTGATTTAGTGTTTTTCTTAATACATTTGTTCAAACATCTCGATTGGTATTCCATCAATTCCTGGAGCCTTATTTTTTTCACCAATCCCTTCAGTGAAGCTTGAACCTCTTCTTTCAGTACCATCAGTTCTCGATCCATCTTGAAATGGTTGAACACATATCAATTATTTTGGGTACAATGACTCCATTTACTCCTTGCATCTTCTTTGGATGCTTCCTGCGTCATTTCATATTTTCCCTCTAGGATCCTTCGATATTTTAACTAGAGGCCTAAATTTTTTTTTCAGCCTTTTCAGTTTGAGAAATGTCAAGTATGTTCTTCCCTTTTGGTTTTCTATCTCCAGATCTTTTCACATTTCATTATAATACTTTAAATTGTCTTCTTGATCTCCTCTGAAATCTTCTGTTCGGCTCTTCCACTTCATCATTTCTTCCTTTTGATTTAGCTACTCAATATTCAAGGGCAACATTCAGAGCCTCCTCTGACATCCATTTTGGTCTTTTCTTACTTTCCTGCCTTTTTAATGGCCTCTTGCTTTCTTCATGTATGATGTCCTTGATGTCATTCCACAACTCCTCTGGTCTTCGATCATTAGTGTTCAATGAGTTAAATCTATTCTTGAAATAGCCTCTAAGGTGGGATATACTCAAGATTGTACTTTGGTTCTTGTGGACTTGTCCTAATTTTCTTCAAGCTCAACTTGCATATGAGTAATTGATGGGCTGTTCCACAATTGGCCCTTGGCCTTATTCTGACTCCTACTGAGCTTTTCCATTGTCTCTTTTCACAGAGGTAGTCAATGTGATTCCTGTATTGTTGCCATTTATGTTGTTGTAAAAAGGTATTTGCAATGAAGTTGTTGGTCATGCAAAATTCTACCATGAGATCTTCAACATCATTTCTTTCACCAATGCCATATTTTGTAACTACCAATCCTTCTTCTTTGTTTCCAACTTTTGCATTCCAAGTGCCAGTAATTACAAATGCATCTTGATTGTATGTTCGATCAATTTCCTACTGCAGAAGTTGGTAAAAATCTTCAATTTCTTTATCTTTGGCCTTAATGTTTGGTGCATAAATCTGAATAATAGTTATATTAACAGGTCTTCCTTGTAGGCATATGGATATTATCTTATCACTGACAGCATTGTATTTCAGGATAAACCTTGAAATGTTCTTTTTGATGATGGATGCTACACCATTCCTCTTAAAGTCATTATTCCCAGCATAGTAGACCATATGATTGATTCAAAATGACCAATATCAGTCCGCTTCCATTCACCAATGCCTAGGATATCAATGTTTATGCATTCCATTTCATTTCTGATGAATTCCAATTTTCCTAGATTCATAATTCATGCATTCCATATCCCAATCATTAATGGATGTTTGCAGTTGTTTCTTCTCATTCTGAGTCATACCACATCAACAAGTGAAGGTCCCAAAAGCTTGACTCCATCTACATCATTAAGGTTGACTACTTTGAGTAGGCAGCTCTCCCCCAGTCATCTTTTGAATGCCTTCCAACCTAAGGAGCTCATCTTCCTTCACTATATCAGACAACGTTCCATTGCTATTTGTAAGGTTGTTACTGGCCAGTTTTTTTCAGAAGTAGACTGCCTGGTACTTCTTCCTAGTCTATCTTAGTTGGAAGCTCTGCTGAATCCTGTCCACCAAGGGTAACCCTCCTGGTGTTTGAAATATCGGTGGCAAAGCTTCCATTATCTCAGTAACATGAAAGCCATCATAGTATGGCAAACTGACAGACACATGGTGGGGTTCTAATTTAGAGTCCAGCTTATGTGGTTCTAGTTGTTGTGAACACTCTGCAGAATTAGGGTGGACACCCTTACTTCCCCAAATTTGGTTAAGGTAGTGTGACTGATGAGGCCACACTCACACAGACTATATGAAAAGGCTTATCAGTCATATAAGCAGGCTGCCTAGGGAGACCAGGGCAGGTTCTCATGCTGGTCCAAATGTGCCTTAAGACAGCAAAGAAAGTGTCTCATTGGAATTGTTACTGTAGTTATGGGTGGGCCGGGATTGAGAGTTCCAGCACACCAGCAGGGCCTTGCCCAATTTGAATCTACTGCCAGGGACAAAAGAGTGAGCACTTGGGTTGTTTTATCAGTTTACTCGGGGGTAAGGCAGAAAGCAGCAGGAAAGTGAGGCTTAAGAACAGTCAAACATCCCAAAAAATGAAGGCAGAGGTTTTATTACACAGCTCTTATAGGGTATTTATAAACACTCCAAATCGAAGGAACTTATTGTGTTGCCTTTTGAAGAACTAAAATACATTTTACAGCAGATTAAAACTGTTTGCCTATCAACAACGATAAAAAACCCTAAGCCCATTGCCCTTGAGTGGATTCTGACTCACAGAGACCCTACAGGACAGAGTAGAACTGCCCCACAGGGTTTCCAATCTTTATGGAAGCAGACTGCCAGATCTTTCTCCTGCAGAATGGCTGGTTCAAAGCAAGGAACTTTCAGTGAGAAGAGTGCTTACCACTGCACCATTAAGGCTCCTTAAAAAAAAAAAATTGCCATCAGTTGGACTCATAGTGACCCTATAAGACGGAGTAGAATTGCCCTATAGGGTCTCCAAGGAGCAGTGGTGGATTAGAACTGCTGACCTTTTGGTTATCAGCCGTGTTCTTGGCCACTGCCACCAGGGCTCCAGGGAGCAGTTTAAAAACCTGTTGCTGTCAAGCCTCAATCCTATAGGGAAAAGTACAAATGCCCCATCGGGTTTCCAGGGCCGTAATCTTTACGGAAGCAGACTGTCACATCTTTCTCTCACGGTCTGGCTGGTGAGTGTGAACTACTGACCATTTGCTTAGCAGCCAGGTACTTTAATTACTGCTCCACCAAGCCCCCCTTTATAGCTACTTAGTGTCCATCCCCAACATATCAGTTTGTCATACTGTGGGGGCTTGGGTACTGCTGTGATGCTGGAAGCTATGCCACCAGTATTCAAATACCAGCAGAGTGACCCACAGTAGACAGGTTTCAGCTGAGCTTCCAGACTAGGACAGACTAGTAAGAAAGCCTCGGTGGCCTACTTCTGAAAAGAAGTATCCCGGGAAAAGCTTATGAATAGCAGTGGAACATTGTCTGATATAGTGCCGGAGGATGAGCCCCTCAGGTTGGAAGGCACCCAAAAGATGACTGGGGAAGAGATGCCTCCTCAAAGTACAATCAAACTTAATGGCCTGAATGGAGTCAAGCTTTCAGGACCTACATCTGATGATGTGCACAACTGAAAATGAGAAGAAATAGCTGCAAACATCCATTAATAATTGGAATGTGGAATATACGAAATATGAATCTAGGAAAATTGGAAATTATCAAATATGAAATGGAAAGCATAAACATTGATATCCTGTGATTTTTCTCAATGTTTCTAGTAGATGAGTGTGTACTTCCAGCATTGCATCTATTTTTTAAACATCTCAGGTAGTAGTCTGTCATTTCCTGGAGGCTCGATTTTAGCCAATACTTCAGCACAGTGTGGACTTCTTTCTTCAGTACTGTTGGTTCTTGATCATATGCTACCTCCTGAAATGGTTGAAAGTAGACAAATTCTTGGTACAAAAAAAAATTCTTGGTACAGTGACTGTTATTTCCTTCCATCTACTTTTGATGTTTCATGTGTCCTTCAACATTTTGCCCACAGAATCTTTCAGTATTGCAACTCAGTCTTGGATTTTTTCTTCGGTTCTTTCATCTTGATAAATGTCCAATGTGTTTTTCCATTTTAGTGTTCTAACTCCAGGTCTTTGTGCATTTCATTTGAATATTTTGTCTTGTCAAGCTGCTCTTCGAAATCTTCTGTCTGCAATGGGAAGTTTACAAATGTACTCCTGAAAAAGGATAGTTGCCAATCATATGCCTCAGTTAAGAGTATACAGTTGGCGCTTAAGATTGTGGATCATATTTCCAGTTTCTGTGTGACTGTAATGGTAGCAAAGGGAGGTTCATTCTTTTCTCTAGTAATGGCCTCATTGGGAATCTACTTTGTAACCATACTTCTCTGTCTTCTGTCATGATGAATTTGTCTTGGGGATCCTTCCTTCTTTCACTACATGGATATCTGACTGTCCTTTAGAGATGCTACACATAATTCCTGATGTAGCAATGTGGATTCTGAAAACCTGTGCAGTAACTGTGTTACTCTACCTTTTACGGCTAAGCTTATATCTTCAACCAACTTCACTGATGAGAAACTTTGAGACCTAACGTGTGATTTAACCTAAATGCCTGACAGAAGACCTTACAATTTTATCCTTACAAAATGAATCCTTATGCAGTTTAAAGGCGGAGACTGAATATCTTTGTTCTATATACTCAGAATTTTGCTTAGATTTGGTACATATCCACTTTGTTTGATGTTGAGTATATTATTCACTGACTCAAGAAAAAGTGAGGACATTTTGATATCAAAACATTAAGTATCTGATGTACTATTAGACCTTCTGTATAGATCTCTGTTAACTCTTGAGAGAATAAATGTATGCTTTGTTTGTTTTTATTATTACGAACATTCAATGACATCGTTTTTTTTTTCAGTTTAATAGAATATGTAAGATTAAGAATCTAAAATTATCATAAGGGGGTGATAATGATAATTGGTGAGGTTAATGGTAAGAATGATGATGTAACTACATTATCAGGAACCTTTACTGGGGGTGTCCTGGTGCCAGTCTCTGAGCTAAAATTCCATATAACTAGTTTTCCTACATCTTCCCTACCACCTTCCAAAAAGAGCAACACAAATTATTAGCATTTAACAGATGAGGACAGGAGGAAAACTTTTTATGTAACTCGTACCAGGTCATGGACTAGAAAGGGACAAAGCCATTTTTTAATCTGGGCAGTGAGTAGCTTGTAGTGACCAGAGAATCAGAAATAACAGGGTGGATGGGCTGGAAAGAATATTGACTAGGTACCCTTTGTCTGGAGTACCTAATTGACTAGGTACTCCAGACAAAGGGTACCTAATTGACTAGGTACTCCAGACAAAGGGTACCTAATTGACTAGGTACTCCAGACAAAGGGTACCTAGTCAATATTCTTTCCAGCCCATCCACCCTGTTATTTCTGATTCTCTGGTCACTACAAGCTATTCATTGTGCTCTTCCAGTGATTGTCCTTTGCTGCAACAACTACTGGAAGGATAGCTGAGATCACAAGTGAGAATCACAGAAAGAGTTTGTAAATGGTAATTCTGGACAGACCTCTCTCATGCCCCTACTCCTGGATTTTGTCTCAGCTGTCCACTTATTCATCTATTCTTGTAATTAACTCCCCTCAATCTCAAAGAGAGACATAACTCAGAGTCTTGGACTCCATTTATAGTCAGGAAACTGAAATCAATTAAAAGATGTACCTTTGAAATACCTTTGATTAAAACTTCTGGTCTAAATTACTTGACTCTTGTGATCTATAGGATTTTCATTGGCTGATTATTGAAGTTGGTTGGCAGACCTTTCTTCCTCCTCTGTCTTGGTCTGGGAGTTTCACTGAAATCCATTCGTTATCACAGAAATATGCAAGCCTCCACTTACAGATGGGTGGAGGCTCCACATGAGGTGTGTTGGCTGGGAATTTCACCAAATTCTACAACAAACATGGGAAGTGATAATTCTACCACTGCCTTCCTTGAGTGATTCATAATGTCCTCTAATTCAAATGATTTTTTTTCTTAAAGAAGGATATTAAATATTCCATATGTTTCTTTCATAAAGATATTTTACTGTCTTTATAGATTTGTTATCAGAAAATGTCCTTAGTATTCTAACATTCTTCCACCCACTGTCCCTATAGTAGATGTGTGTCAAAACAAATGACTAGTGGAGAAACCAATGAAGAAAGAGTTCTGAGAAGAATGGGTTAGTCACAGCTGAGAAATATTGCTGAAGATTATGAACATCATATTTGAGTACTTTACTTGTGAATTGCTTGAATCCAAAATATAGACCCAGTGCTGGGTGCCTGAATACTTCTTTTTTACAACCCTCTTTTCCACGAACTGACTTAGCTAGGATGTTCTCTTCAGAGATAGAAATTATAAATGAGATATGGGAGTAGTATCAGATTCTCAGTATAGACACTCTCATTCTCCCTAAATCATTCCATCAATTTGCTGTATTTGTTGATATCAAAGTCACTCACTTATTCTTCAAATTAGGAAAAAGAGAGTCTGAACTTCATGCTAAGATCCCTGCAGTTTACCAGACAGTACTGAGAATACAGGTTTTATTCCTCTGGAGAAGAGGAAGAGCCCTGACTCTTCCAGGACATTCACTTTTTTCCTCCTGCATCTGTTAAAAAGACCTCAGAGACTGGGAGAACATAGATCAGTAAGGCTAATTATGAGTTCTGTGAGTTGCATTCTCAATACCATTCGATTATAAATTATTAGCCTGTGCCTCCAGCCCTACGGTATGCCTGTCCCAGTTCAGCAGGCTATGTAAGTGTGTCTCCTGCTCCCAGAGTTGTCATCCACATTAGGCTGCCTATGCCTGAATCTCTCTTCCTGCCAGTCCTGAGGAACAAGCCTCAGCCCTCATCGCCTACCAAGCATGGGAGAAGCAATGGATTCACACTCCTTGGCCATGCTCCAGCAGAGACACCATGCAGCCCAGTGAGTGCTGAGGGAGACAGGAACAAAGGAGGAACAGCCAAGGGTATTGTTTTTCATCATCAAGACCAACAGCACAGTTGGGATAGTCAGGACGGAGGGCCCAGAATAAAATGTTTCAGCTATATGGTTTATGAAGTTTATGTTCTTTGTAGTACAGATATCTGAGGGCTTTCATTCAGACTTCTGCTCTTCTCTAACACCATTTTTAGCTTCTACAGATGTTGCCACCATCAGAGCAGGAAATAAGTCCCTCTAAGCTGTCCACTAAGCACTCCTAAATGATCATGAAGTTGACAATGATGATAATGATGGTGATGATGACAATAATTACAGTATCACCAACCTGTATTTAGGGTTTCCTGGTGCCAAGCTCTGAGCTATGTTTTATGTAGCTTTTTTTCATTTCATCTATATAATCACCCCTAAGATATAGGTGCGGAGATTATTATTATTTTATAGGTGAGGAATGGAGCATAGCAATTTTACGTTTTTAATCAATATTTTGGTGTAGAGAGGGGTGAATCCAGGTTTGATTCTGGGCAGTGGGATTCCATCCACAGGGGATCAGATCATGGTGATCCATAGTGTTTTCACTGCCTGGTTTTTGGATCCTCCACTGAAACGTTTTCAACATCATAGCAACACACAAGGCTCCATCCTGTGATGGGTGGTTAATGTGCATGAAGTACTTTGGCTGAGAATCGAACCCAGGCTTCTGCATGAAAAGTAAGAATTGTACCACTGAAAAATCACTGTCCCTTATCACTGGGCCAAAAACTAAACCCATTGTTATCAAGTCGATTCCAACTCACAGTGACACTATAGGACAAAGGACTTTCCCACAAGCTTTCCAAGGCTGTAATCTTTACTGAAGTTGACTGCCACATCTTTCTCCTGTGGAGAGGCTGGTGGGTTTAAACTGCCTACTTTTGGTTAGCAGCTAAGTGCTTAACCACTGTGATACTAAGGAGCACCTACCCAATATTCTAACCTGTCATCCCAACCTCCTATTTCTCTTCCTGAGTCACTCCAGTTGAAGTTCTCAGAGGAAATATGATCGAGTCTTACTCATTTCTGCTTTGCTAGAATCTACACCAACTTGGCACAGTATAGGGCACCAAAACAAAATGTCTCTGTTAAATATTAATTATTGTTATTAGTTCACAGGAACAAAGCATAGTCACTGTGGCTTCTACACACTGGGTGCTTTTCTGCCTGTGCTTTCCTCCCATCCTGGGATACCAGTAGGACTAGAGAGATGAATGGGACTGAACTGTTTCCCTCCAATCTCTCTGTCTGGAGTCTCCAAGAAGGAGGAAAGGAAAGTCAGAGTATCTATTAGCTAGGTGCCTGTGAATGGAGTCTCACTGCTCAGATACATAAATAAGATAGTTATAGGGCTTGTGTGTGTCTATGTCATGAATTTTCTATGATATCTATTATTTTCCATTTAATAGGATTGATAACATTATATTTAATAATTTAATAGATTTTCATAAAAATGAAAACAGAAGAAGGAGAAAGAGAAGGGGAAGAAAAATCTTTCTATGTGGACTGAGACATATTTTAGGATTTCCATTTATTCATGCTCAAGTTTCTTCAGATAAGATAGGTTTTAACTCTCTGCCATATAACTGCAAATAAAGTGCCTGAATCTTTCATGGCATTGAATTTCACCAATAAACTGTTTGCTCCAATAATGATTTCAACTCTGGTTAGAAAATCATGATTGAATATTAAGTGCCAACATTCCAGTGGATGAAAGATACGGGACTCAGACCTTGTTCCTGGGCTCTGTCCCCTCCACCAAAGCTGAATGTTTTTCCTGCCGCACCTGCTTTGGTTCAAAATAGCAAATGGAGGCTGAGGCATCAATTCTTCCTCTTGGGATTTGGTGAATTCATTGGGAATTAGTCGGATGAGGCCCTAGCTTATAGGAGTCTTTGTGGCATGGATATTGTGGTCAAAGGGTTTTCTGTGAGTAGCAATTCATTTTACAGCCCACTCTGGAAATCTGAGATATGGAAATGTTATTCCCTATAGAGACAGGGACTTTGTGTAGAGCTACCCTGGAATGATGACTACTACTAGCTAGACTTCAGGGATATTTGCGATTCTATAACTTGTGACACAGTAGTTATGCACTTGGCTGCTAGCCAAAAGGTTGTTGGTTCGAACAAACCCATCAGCTGCTCTATGGAAGAAAGATGTGGCTGTCTGCATCGATAAAGATTAACCAAAAAAAAAAAAAAAAAACAGTGCCATCGAGTCGATTCTGACTCATAGTGACCGTATAGGACAGAGTAGAACTGCTCCATAGAGTTTCCAAGGAGCGCCTGGCAGATTTGAACCGCCGACCCTTTAGTTGGCAGCTGTAGCACTTAACCACTACGTCATTTTTTTTTTTCCATAAAGATTACAACCTTGGAAATCCTATGAGGCAGTTCTACTCTGTTATATGGAGTCACTATGAGTTGAAATTGGCTCAGCAGCAATGAGATATACACTGATGATAAGAACATGTAGTTGATTATTCTATTGGGAAAGAAAATTTAACACTTAATAGAAAAATTGAATACACATTGGTTGTCACGACTCAAACAACGATCCCTTATTCATATATCTTATAGAAATTCTCACTTGTGTGAATGGAAAGAGGCATAAGAATTGTCATAGGATTGTCCTAATAAGAAATTGAAAAATAAAATGAAGTTCATCCCCCAGGTAATACTATGTATTATTTAAACTAGGTTTTAACCAGATGAATGTGCTTCACAGACAAGACTTAAAATAGAATGTCATGGTAAATGACATTTCAGGGACAATACAAGTACCATGATACTACTTAGGTAATTTTTTAAGAAAAATGTTTATGGATATATAAAAAAATACCAACAGTAAGGAAACATTATCAGGTAGATATTCCCCCTAAGCTTGTGTCAATGGCTGGATTTGGGGATGGGTGTTCTGGAGAATGAGATCAGCAGGGATAGGAGAAAACTTAAAAGTTAATGGGACTATTTTAAATTTCTATAAAGTATGAGTTCTGAAGCAAATATTATTAAACATTTACATATTTAATAGGGGTACTGGGAATTAATGATAATAATAATAGCTAACCTTAATGGAGCATTTATTGAGTGCATGGCAATATCCTAAGGCAGTGATTCACACCTGATGTACATTAGGATCACCAAGGGCCTCATGTATTGGGATTCTAATTTAACAGGTTCTAAGCTGTGGCTCCGCCACATGTCTACCAGTTTGTCATACTGTGGTGACTTGTGTGTTACTGTGATACGGGAAGCTTTATCATACCATCAGGGTCACCTTTGGTGGACAGGTTTCAGCGGCGTTTCCAAACTAAGACAGACTGGAGGGACCTGGCAGTCTATGCACCTGGCAGTCTACTTCTGAAAACACTGGCCAGTAAAAACCTTATGGATAGCAACAGAACATTGTCTGATATAGTGCCGAAAGATGAGCCCTTCAGGTTGGAAGACACTCAAAATATGACTGGGGAAGAGCTGCCTCCTCAAAGTAGAGTCGACCTTAATGACGGGGATGGAGTCAAGCTATCGGAATCTTATTTGCTGATGTGGCACAACTCAAAATGAGAAGAAGCAGCTGCAAATATTCATTAAAAAGTGGAGAGTGGAATGTACAAAATATGAATCTAGGAAAACTGAAAGTTGTCAAAAATGAAATGAAATGCATAGGCATTGATATTCTAGGCCTTAATGAGCTGAAATGAGCTGGTATTGGCCATTTTGAATCAGACAATTGTATGGTCTACTATGCTGGGAATGGTAAATTGAAGACAAATGGCATTGTGTTCATTGTCAAAAACAACATTTCAAGACCTATCTTGAAGTACCACTCTGCCAGTGATAGGATAATATCCTTACAAGGAAGACCAGTTAATACAATGATTATTCAAATTTACACACCAAACACTAAAGCCAAATATGAAGAAACTGAAGATTTTTACCAAACTCTGCAGTCTGAAATTAATTAAACATGCAATCAAGATGCATTTATAATTACTGGCAATTGGAATGTAAAAGTTGGAAACAAAGAAGAAGGGTTGGTAGCTAGAAAATATGACCTTGGTGATAGAAATGATGCTGAAGATCACATGATAGAATTTTGCAAGACCAATGACTTCTTCATTGCAAATATCATTTTTAACAACACAAATGGCAGCTATAGACATGAACCTCACCAGATTGAATACACAGGAATCAAATCGAGTATATCAATGGAAAGAGATGATGGAAAAGCTCAATATCATCAGTCAGAAAAAGGCCACTGGCCACTTGCAGAAAAGACCACCGATTCCTCATATGCAAGTTCAAATCGAAGTTGAAGAAAATTAGAACAAGTCCACGAGAGCCAATGTAAGACCTTGAGAATATGCCACCTCTCATTAGAGACCATCTCAAGAATAGATTTGACCTATTGACCACTAATGACTGAACACAAGATAAGTTGTGGAATGGCATCAAGGACATGATACATGAAGAAAGCAAAAGGTCATTAAAAAGACAGGAAAGAAATAAAAGGATAAAATGGATGTCAAAAGAGACTCTGAATCTTGCTCTTGAATGTTGTGTAGCTAAAGCAAAGGGAAGAAATGAAATAAAAGAGCTGAACAGAAGATTTCAAAGGGCACTTTGAGAAGACAAAGTAAAGTTTTATAATGACATGTGCAAAGAGCTGGAGATAGAAAACCAAAAGGGAAGAACATGCTTGGCATTTCTGAAGCTATAAGTAGTGAGAAAAAAAAAAAAGTCAAGCCTTGAGTTGCAATAGAGAAAGATTCTACAAGGAAAATATTAAACGACCCCGGAAGTATCAAAAGAGTCACTGTACCGAAAGGGAATTGGTTAACATTAAACCATTTCAAGAGGTAGCATATGATTAGGTACCAATGGTACTGACAGAAGAAGTCCAAGTAGCACTGAAGGCACTGGCGAAAAACAAGGCTCCAGGAGTGGATGGAATGCAATTGAGATGTTCCAGCAAATTAATGCAGAACTGGAGGTGCTCACTTGTTTATGCCAAGAAATTCGGAGGACAGCTACCTGGCCAACTTACTGGAAAAGGTCCATATTTGTACCCATTCCAAAGAAAGGTGACCCAACAGAATGAAGAATTATCAAACAATACCATTAATATCACACACAAGTAAAATTTTGCTGCAGATCATTCAAAAGCAGTTGCAGCTGCACATTGACAAGAAACTGCCAGAAATTCAAGCCAGATTCAGAAGAGGACATGGAACAAGGGATATCATTGCTGATGCCAGCTGCATCATGATGACAAGAGCAAAGAGTGGCCTCATAGACAGTTGTTTTCCTGAGATTGTGTAGGGTTTATACAAAGTAACCTGCATAGAAGTGAAAATGAAATGAGAGTGTCCATTAGCAGTTAATTACTGTTTAATCATTGACAGGAAGGGTTGCTCTGAATGTCATTTTGAATCAGCCATGTATGATTTTGTGCATTTAACAAAATATATTTGTCAAAACATGAAAGCCACTAAAGCAAAAGTTTAAGATTTACACTTGAAAAGATTTTTCGGAGACATCCCACATATTCAAGTGAGCATTTACCTCTAAGGAGGATGTATGTCAGAATAGAAAACAATGATGAAACTCACGAAAAATGAAATGCTTCTAATAAAATCCTTGTAAAAATGCTAGATGATTAAGAGAATCTGTGGGAGGTCCAAATGGTTAAGCACTGGGCTGCTAACTGAAAGGTTGAAGGTTCAACCCACCCAGCGACTCCAGGAGACAAACACTTAGTGAACTTCTCCTGTAATGATTACAGCCTAGGAAACATTATGGGGTAGTTCTACTTAGTCACATGAGGTCACTATGAATTGGAATCGACTAGATGGTACCTAACAGCAACAACTAACTAAAATATTGGTGTTTCAAACCCACCCAGCAGCACCTTGGAAGAGGTCTGGCCAAGTCCTTCTCTAAAGCTTATAGTCAAGAAAATCCTATTTAGCAATTCCACTGTGTAATACATGGGTTTGCCCTGTGTTCAAATGAACTGGATGGCAACAGTTTTGCTATTTGGTGTATCTGATTAAGAATGTTTTATTTTAATTTAGAGCCCAGGATATGTGGTTCTAGTTGCTGTGAACACTCTACAGAGTTGGGATGGACTACCCACCATTCCCCCAAATTTGGTTCAAATGGTGAAGCTGATAAGGCCACTCTCACACACCAGGAGTATATGAAAAGGTTTATTACTCACATAAGAAAACTATCTAGGGATACTAGGCAAGGCTCCCACCCTGGTCCAAATGTGACTTGGGAGAGTAAGGAAAGTGCCTGGCTGGAATTCTCACTGTGGTTATGATGGGTCTTGACTGAGGGCTCTAGCACCCTGGCAGTGCCTTGCCCAGTTTGAATCTACTGCCAGCACCAAAAGAGGGAGCACCTGGGCTGTCTTATCAGTTTACCCACAGGTAAGGCAGAAGGCTGGAGGGAGGGTGAGGTTTAAGAGGAGTCAAACATGCAAAGAAATGGAGGCAGACATTTTTATTACATAGCTCTTATAGGGAGTTTATAAACTGTCCTAATCAAAGTTATTTATTGCCCTGCATTTGAAAAAAATAAAATACATTTTACAGCTAATTAAAACCAAAAAATGCAAAACAAAATAATAATAATAAACCCTTTGCCTTTGAGTGGATTCCAACTTATAATGGCACTAAAGGATAGAGTAGAACTGCCCGTATGGTTCTCAAGGCTGTTATCTTTATTGAAGCTGACTGCCACATCTTTCTCCCTTGGAGTGGCTGGTTTGAATCTCAGACCTTTTGGTTAGCAGTTCTGCTTACCACTGCACCACCAGGGGTTCATTATAGTGCTTAATAACCTGTTGCCATGGAATTGTGACTCTATAGGACGAAGTAGAACACACCCATAGAGTTTTCCAGGCTGTTATCTTTATAGAAACTGACTGCCACATCTTTCTCCCAGTCTGGCTGGTAGGTTTGAACTGCTGGCCTTTCCCTTAATAGCCCAGCACTTTAGCCACTGCACTACCAGGGCTCCTTTTACATTTGCTTGGTGTCCTCTAATTAGACTGATTTTTTTCTTAAATGGAAGAGGACATTTCTTATCCCATGCTTCCTTCATAAAGAGAGAAATTATATTTTATTCTTTTCTTTATTGTTGTGAAAATATAATAAGACATTTGCTAATTCGACACTTTTCCCATGTTCAATTAAGTGACGCCAAGTACATCAGTCATTTGGTGTAACCATCACCAATACCTGTTGCCAAATTTTCGTTCACCACAAAGAGAAACTCAATGCTTCTTAATCAATGATTTCCCCTTTCATATGCCTTCCAGCCGCTGGTCCAAAAACAACAGCAACAACAGCAAAAATTGCCTTGAGTTGATACTGCTCTCTATACATTTGTCTGTTCTAGTATTTCATATAAATGAGATCATACAATAGTTGTCCTTTTGTGATTGGCTTACTTCACTCAGCAAAATGTTTTCAAGTTTCATTCATGTTGTAGAATGTATAAGGACTTCATCTCTCTTTATGGCTGAGTAATATTCCATTGTATGCATATACCACATTTTGTTTCTCCATTCTTCTGCTGATGGATATTTAAGTTGTTTCTGCATTTATCTACTGTGAATAGTCCTGCCATGATCACTGATGGGCATGTGTCTGTTTGCATTGCTGCATTCAGTCTCTTGGGTATATACCAGGTAGTGAAATTGCTGGCTCATATGGTAGCTCTATGGTTTAATTTTTGAGAAACCACCAAACTGTTTTCCATGCAGCAGTACCATTTGCATTCCCACCCAAAATGGACGGGGTTCCAATTCCTCCACATCCAAGCCAGTATTTATTATTTATTTATTCTTATAATCTTAGCCATCCTAGTGGCAGTGAAGTGGTATTTCATTGTGGTTTTGATTTACATCTCTTTAATGGCTAATGTCCACATGCATCTGACAGTTTGTCATACTGTGGGGGCTTACGTGCTGTAATCTATGCCACAAGTATTCAAATACCTGCAGGGTCACACATAGTGGACAGGTTTTAGCTGACCTTCCAGACTAAAACTAGGAAGAAGGACCTGGCAGTCTACTTTTGAAAAAAATTAACCAGCGAAAACCTTATGAATAGCAGCAGAACATTATCTGATATAGTGCAAGAAGATGAGCTGCTCAAGTTGGAAGGCACTCAAAATATGACTGTGAAAGGACTGCCTTCTCAAAGTAGAGTAGACCTTAGTAATGTAGACAGAGGCAAGCTTCTGGGACCTTCATTTGCTGATGTGACATGATTCAAAATGAGAAGAAACAGCTGCAAAGATCCATTAATAATTGGAACCTTGAATGCAGTAAGTATGAACTAGGAAAATTGGAAATCGACAAAAATGAAATGGAATGCATAAACATCAATATCCTAGGCATTAGTGACCTGAAATGGACTGGTATTGGTCTTTTTAACTCAGACAATGGTATGGTCTACTATGCCAGAAATGAAAAGTAGAAGAGGAATGGCGTCCTGTTCATCATCAAAAAAAAAATTTCAAGATCTATCCTGAGGTAAAACATTGATAATATCCATATGCCTATAAGGAAGACCAGTGAATACAACTATTATTCAAATTTACGCACCAACCAGTAAGGTCAAAGATGAAAAAATTGAAGATTTTTACCAACTCCTACAGTTTGAATTGATCAAACATGCAATCAGGATGCATTGATAACTACTGGTGATTGGAATGTGCAAGTTGGAAACAAAGGAGAAATATCAACAGTTGGAAAATATCGTCTTGGGGATAGAAATGATGCTGGAGATCCTATGACAGAATTTTACAAGACCAACGACTTCTTCATTGCAAATACCTTTTGTCAAAAACATAAATGTTGACTATATACATGGACCTAGCTGGATGGAATACCCAGGAAGTAAATTGACTACATCTGTGGAAAGAGAACATAGAAAAGCTCAGTATCAGCAGTCAGAACAAGGGCAGGGGCCAACTGTGCAGTAGAACATCAATTGCTCATATGCAAGTTCAAGTTGAAGTTGAGGAAAATTAGAACAAGTCCATGAAAGCCAAAGTACAATATTGAATATATCCCATGTAAATTTAGAGACCATCCAAAGAATAGATTTGACACACTGAACACTAATGAGAGAAGACCAGACAAGTTGTGGAATGACACCTAGGACATCATACATGAAGAAAACAAGAGGTCATTAAAAAGACAGGAAAGGAAGGAAAGCCCAAAATGATGTCAGATGAGGCTCTGAAACTTGCTCTTGAACATAGAGTGTATAAAACAAATGGAAAAAAATGACGAAGTAAAAGAACTGAACAGATTTCAAAGGACAGCTCAAGAATATAAAAGTAGTATAATGACTTGTGTAAAGACCTGAAGATAGAAAACCAAAGGGGAAGAACATACTTGGTATTTTTCAAACTGAAAGAACTGCAAAGAAAATTCAAGGGTTATGTTGCAATAGCAAAGGATTCTTTGGGCAAAGTACTGAATGACACAGGAAGCGTCCAAGGAAGATGGAAGGAATTCACAGAGACACTGTACCAAAGAGAATTGGTCAACATTCAGTCTTTTCAGGAGGTAGCATATAACCAAAAAGAGATGGTACTGAGGTAAGAAGTCCAAGCTGCACTGAAGATAATGGCAAAAAAAACAAGTCTCCAGGAATTGACAGAATACCAGTTCAGAACTGCTCACTTGCCTATGCCAAGAAATTTGGAAGACAGCTACCTGGCCAACCAACGGGAAGAGATCCATATTTGTGCCCATTCAGAATGTGGAAATTATCAAACAATGTCATTAATATCACATGCAAGTAAATTTTGCTGCAGATCATTCAAAAGTAGTTGTAGCAGTACATAGACAGGAAACTGCCAGAAATTCAACCCAGATTCAGAAGAGGATCTGAAATAAGCGAAATCATATTGATGTCAGATGGATACTGGCTGAAAGCAGAGAATACTAGAAAGATGTCTACCTTTGTTTCATTGACTATGACCCACACTGTCCAAAGACAGACAGTGTGGGTCATAACAAATTATGTATAACATTGCAAAGAATGGGAATTCCAGAACACTTAATAGTGCTCTTGAGGAACCTGTACATAGATCAAGAGGCAGTCATTCAAACAGAACAAGGGAACGCTCTGTGGTTGAAAATCAGGAAAAGTGTGTGTCAGAGTTGTATCCTTTCACCATACTTATTCAATCTGTATACTGAGCACATCCAAGAAGCTGGACTAGATGAAGAACATGGCTTCAGGATTGGAGGAAGACTTACTATCAACCTATGTTATGCAGATGACATAACCGTGCTTGGTGAAAGTGAAAAGGACTTGAAATACTTATTGATGAAGATCAAAAACCACAGCCTTCAGTATGAATTACACCTTAACATAGAGAAAACAAAATTCCTCACAACTGGACCAATAAGGCACATCACGATAAACGGTGGAAAGATTGAAGTTGTCAAGGGTTTCGTTTTACTTGGATCCACATTTAACGCCAATTTAAGTAGCATTCAAGAAATCAAGGATGCATTGCATTGGGCAAATCTGCTGCAAAAGACCTCTTTTAGTGTTGAAAAGCAACACTTTATTGACTAAGGAGCACCTGACCCAAGCCATGGTGTTTTTCTGTCACCTCATATGCATGTGAAAGCTGGGCAGTGAATAAGGCAAACTGAGGAAAAATTGACACCTTTGAATTATGGTGTTACCAAAGAATATTGAATATACCATGGATTGTGAAAAGAATGAACAAATCTATCTTGGAAGATGTACAGCCAGAATGCTTCTTAGAAGCGAGGATGACGAGACTACGTCTCACACACTTTTGACATTTTGGACGTGTAATCAGAAGGAATCAGTCCCTGGAGAAGGGCAACATATTTGGTACAGGTTCAGCCAAAAAGGGGAAAACCCACACAAGGAAATGAATTGATCCAGTGGGTGCAACATGAGCTCAAACATAACAATGATCATGAGGATGGTGCAGGACTGAGCAGAGTTT
This sequence comes from Loxodonta africana, assembly GCF_030014295.1. Classification (NCBI taxonomy): domain Eukaryota; kingdom Metazoa; phylum Chordata; class Mammalia; order Proboscidea; family Elephantidae; genus Loxodonta; species Loxodonta africana. The sequence continues at coordinate 21,920,314 of NC_087344.1, forward strand.
CATTCTGTTTTTTTTTTTTTTTTTTTAATAACTTTTATTAAGCTTCAAGTGAACATTTACAAATCCAATCAGTCTGTCACATATAAGTTTACATACATCTCACTCCCTACTCCCACTTGCTCTCCCCCTCTTGAGTCAGCCCTTTCAGTCTCTCCTTTCTTGACAATTTTGCCTGCTTCCCTCTCTCTCTATCCTCCCATCCCCCCTCCAGACAAGAGTTGCCAACACAATCTCAAGTGTCCACCTGATATAATTAGCTCACTCTTCATCAGCGTCTCTCTCCCACCCGCTGACCAGTCCCTTTCATGTCTGATGAGTTGTCTTCGGGGATGGTTCCTGTCCTGTGTCAACAGAAGGTCTGGGGAGCATGGCCGCCGGGATTCCTCCAGTCTCAGTCAGACCATTAAGTTTGGTCTTTTTATGAGAATTTGGGGTCTGTATCCCACTGATCTCCTGCTCCCTCAGGGGTCCTCTGCTGTGCTCCCTGTCAGGGCAGTCATCAATTGTGGCCGGGCACCAACTAGTTCTTCTGGTCTCAGGATGATGTAGGTCTCTGGTTCATGTGGCCCTTTCTGTCTCTTGGGCTCTTAGTTGTCGTGTGGCCTTGGTGTTCTTCATTTTCCTTTGTTCCAGGTGGGTTGAGACCAATTGCTGCATCTTAGATGGCCGCTTGTTAGCATTTAAGACCCCAGACGCCACATTTCAAAGTGGGATGCAGAATGATTTCATACTAGAATTATTTTGCCAGTTGACTTAGAAGTTCCTGCAAACCATGTTCCCCAGACCCCCGCGCTTGCTCTGCTGACCTTTGAAGCATTCATTTTATCCCGGAAACTTCTTTCCTTTTGGTCCAGTCCAATTGAGCTGACCTTCCATGTATTGAGTGTTGTCTTTCCCTTCACCTAAAGCAGTTCTTATCTACTGAGTAATCAATAAAAAACCCTCTCCCACCCTCCCTCCCTCCCCCCCTCGTAACCACAAAAGTATGTGTTCTTCTCAGGTTTACTATTTCTCAAGATCTTATAATAGTGGTCTTATACAATATTTGTCCTTTTGCCTCTGACTCATTTCGCTCAGCATAATGCCTTCCAGGTTCCTCCATGTTATGAAATGTTTCAGGGATTTGTCACTGTTCTTTATCTATGCGTAGTATTCCATTGTGTGAATATACCACAATTTATTTACCCATTCATCTGTTGATGGACACCTTGGTTGCTTCCAACTTTTTGCTATTGTAAACAGAGCTGCAATAAACATGGGTGTGCATATATCTGTTTGTATGAAGGCTCTTGTATCTCTAGGGTATATTCCCAGGAGTGGGATTTCTGGGTTGTATGGTAGTTCTATTTCTAACTGTTTAAGATAACGCCAGATGGATTTCCAAAGTGGTTGTACCATTTTACATTCTCACCAGCAGTGTATGAGAGTTCCAATCTCTCCGCAGCCTCTCCAACATTTATTATTTTGTGTTTTTTGGATTAATGCCAGCCTTGCTGGTGTGAGATGGAATCTCATCGTAGTTTTAATTTGCATTTCTCTAATGGCTAATGATCGAGAGCATTTTCTCATGTATCTGTTGGCTGCCTGAATATCTTCTTTAGTGAAATGTGTGTTCATATCCTTTGCCCACTTCTTGATTGGGTTGTTTGTCTTTTTGTGGTTGAGTTTTGACAGAATCATGTAGATTTTAGAGATCAGGCGCTGGTCGGAGATGTCATAGCTGAAAATTCTTTCCCAATCTGTAGGTGGTCTTTTTACTCTTTTGGAGAAGTCTTTAGATGAGCATAGGTGTTTGATTTTTAGGAGCTCCCAGTTATCGGGTTTCTCTTCATCATTTTTGGTAATGTTTTGTATTCTGTTTATGCCTTGTATTAGGGCTCCTAGGGTTGTCCCAATTTTTTCTTCCATGATCTTTATTGTTTTAGTCTTTATGTTTAGGTCTTTGATCCACTTGGAGTTAGTTTTTGTGCATGGTGTGAGGTATGGGTCCTGTTTCATTTTTTTGCAAATGGATATCCAGTTATGCCAGCACCATTTGTTAAAAAGGCTTTCTTTTCCCCAGTTAATTGACACTGGTCCTTTGTCAAATATCAGCTGCTCATACGTGGATGAATCTATGTCTGGGTTCTCAATTCTGTTCCATTGATCTATGTGTCTGTTGTTGTACCAATACCAGGCTGTTTTGACTACTGTGGCTGTATAATAGGTTCCGAAGTCAGGTAAGGTGAGGCCTCCCACTTTCTTCTTCTTTTTCAGTAGTGCTTTGCTTATCCGGGGCTTCTTTCCCTTCCATATGAAATTGGTGATTTGTTTCTCTATCCCCTTAAAATATGACATTGGAATTTGGATCGGAAGTGCGTTAAATGTATAGATGGCTTTGGGTAGAATAGATATTTTTACTATGTTAAGTCTTCCTATCCATGAGCAGGGTATGTTTTTCCACTTAAGCATGTCCTTTTGAATTTCTTCTAGTAGAGCTTTGTAGTTTTCTTTGTATAGGTCTTTTACATCCTTGGTAAGATTTATTCCTAAGTATCTTATCTTCTTGGGGGCTACTGTGAATGGTATTGATTTGGTTATTTCCTCTTCGGTGTTCTTTTTGTTGATGTAGAGGAATCCAAGTGATTTTTGTATGTTTATTTTATAACCTGAGACTCTGCCAAACTCTTCTATTAGTTTCAGTAGTTTTCTGGAGGATTCCTTAGGGTTTTCTGTGTATATAATCATGTCATCTGCAAATAGTGATAACTTTACTTCTTCCTTGCCAATCCGGATACCTTTTATTTCTTTGTCTAGCCTAATTGCCCTGGCTAAGACTTCCAATACGATGTTGAATAAGAGCGGTGATAAAGGGCATCCTTGTCTGGTTCCCGTTCTCAAGGGAAATGCTTTCAGGTTCTCTCCATTTAGAGTGATATTGGCTGTTGGCTTTGCATAGATGCCCTTTATTATGTTGAGGAATTTTCCTTCAATTCCTATTTTGGTAAGAGTTTTTATCACGAATGGGTGTTGGACTTTGTCAAATGCCTTTTCTGGATCAATTGATAAGATCATGTGGTTTTTGTCTTTTGTTTTATTTATGTGATGGATTACATTAATGGTTTTTCTGATATTAAACCAGCCTTGCATACCTGGTATAAATCCCACTTGATCAGGGTGAATTATTTTTTTGATGTGTTGTTGGATTCTATTGGCTAGAATTTTGTTGAGGATTTTTGCATCAATGTTCATGAGGGATATAGGTCTATAATTTTCTTTTTTTGTAATGTCTTTACTTGGTTTTGGTATCAGGGAGATGGTGGCTTCATAGAATGAGTTGGGTAGTATTCCGTCATTTTCTATGCTTTGGAATACCTTTAGTAGTAGTGGTGTTAACTCTTCTCTGAAAGTTTGGTAGAACTCTGCAGTGAAGCCGTCCGGGCCAGGGCTTTTTTTTGTTGGGAGTTTTTTGATTACCGTTTCAATCTCTTTTTTTGTTATGGGTCTATTTAGTTGTTCTACTTCTGAATGTGTTAGTTTAGGTAGGTAGTGTTTTTCCAGGAATTCATCCATTTCGTCTAGGTTTTCAAATTTGTTAGAGTACAGTTTTTCATAAAAATCTGAAATGATTCTTTTAATTTCATTTGGTTCTATTGTGATGTGGTCCTTCTCGTTTCTTATTGGGGTTATTTGTTTCCTATCCTGTATTTCTTTAGTCAGTCTAGCCAATGGTTTATCAATTTTGTTAATTTTTTCAAAGAACCAGCTTTTGGCTTTGTTAATTCTTTCAATTGTTTTTCTGTTCTCCAATTCATTTAGTTCAGCTCTAATTTTTATTATTTGTTTTCTTCTGGTGCCTGATGGGTTCTTTTGTTGCTCGCTTTCTATTTGTTCAAGTTGTAGGGACAGTTCTCTGCTTTTGGCTCTTTTTTCTTTTTGTATGTGTGCATTTATTGATATAAATTGGCCTCTGAGCACTGCTTTTGCTGTGTCCCAGAGGTTTTGATAGGAAGTATTTTCATTCTCGTTGCTTTCTAAGAATTTCCTTATTCCCTCCTTAATGTCTTCTATAACCTAGTCTTTTTTCAGGAGGGTATTGTTCATTTTCCAAGTATTTGATTTCTTTTCCCTAGTTTTTCTGTTATTGATTTCTAGCTTCATTGCCTTGTGGTCTGAGAAGATGCTTTGTAATATTTCGATGTTTTGGACTCTGCAAAGGTTTGTTTTATGACCTAATATGTGGTCTATTCTAGGGAATGTTCCATGTGAGCTAGAAAAAAAAGTATATTTTGCAGCAGTTGGGTGGAGAGTTCTGTATAAGTCAATGAGGTCAAGTTGGTTGATTGTTGTAATTAGATCTTCCGTGTCTCTATTGAGCTTCTTACTGGATGTCCTGTCCTTCTCCAAAAGTGGTGTGTTGAAGTCTCCTACTATAATTGTGGAGGTATCTATCTCGCTTTTCAATTCTGTTAAAATTTGATTTACGTATCTTGCAGCCCTGTCATTGGGTGCATAAATATTTAATATGGTTATGTCTATCTGATCAATTGTCCCTTTTATCATTATATAGTGTCCTTCTTTATCCTTTGTGGTGGATTTAAGTCTAAAGTCTATTTTGTCAGAAATTAATATTGCTACTCCTCTTCTTTTTTGCTTATTGTTTGCTTGATATATTTTTTTCCATCCTTTGAGTTTTAGTTTGTTTGTGTCTCTAAGTCTAAGGTGTGTCTTTTGTAGGCAGCATATAGATGGATCGTGTTTCTTTATCCAGTCTGTGACTCTCTGTCTCTTTATTGGTGCATTTAGTCCATTTACATTCAGCGTAATTATAGATAAATAAGTTTTTAGTGCTGTCATTTTGATGCTTTTTTATGTGTGTTGTTGACAATTTCATTTTTCCACATACTTTTTTGTGCTGAGGCGTTTTTCTTAGTAAATAGTGTGATCCTCATTTTCATAGTGTTTGACTTTATGTTAGTTGAGTCGTTACGTTTTTCTTGGCTATTATCTTGAGTTATAGAGTTGTTATACCTTTTTGTGGTTACCTTATTATTTACCCCTATTTTTCTAAGTAAAAACCTAACTTGTATTGTTCTATATCGCCTTGTATCACTCTCCATATGGCAGTTCAATGCCTCCTGTATTTAGTCCCTCTTTTTGATTATTGTGATCTTTTACCTATTGACTTCCATGATTCCATGTTATGTGCATTTTTTTTTTAATTAATCTTAATTTGTTTGTTTTTGTGATTTCCCTATTTGAGTTGATATCAGGACGTTCTGTTTTGTGACCTTGTGTTGTGCTGATATCTGATATTATTGGTTCTCTGACGAAACAATATCCTTTAGTAGTTCTTGTAGCTTTGGTTTGGTTTTTGCAAATTCTCTACACTTGTGTTTGTCTGTAAATATCTTAATTTCGCCTTCATATTTCAGAGAGAGTTTTGCTGGATATATGATCCTTGGCTGGCAGTTTTTCTCCTTCAGTGTTCTGTATAGGTCGTCCCAATCCCTTCTTGCATGCATGGTTTCTGCTGAGTAGTCAGAACATATTCTTATTGATTCTCCCTTGAAGGAAACCTTTCTTTTCTCCCTGGCTGCTTTTAAAATTTTCTGTTTATCTTTGGTTTGGGCAAGTTTGATGATAATATGTCTTAGTGTTTTCCTTTTTGGATCAATCTTAAATGGGTTTCAATGAGCATCTTGGATAGATATCCTTTCGTCTTTCATGATGTCAGAGAAGTTTTCTGTCAGGAGTTCTTCAACTATTTTCTCTGTGTTTTCTGTTCCCCCTCCCTGTTCTGGGACTCCACTCACCCGCAGGTTATCCTTCTTGATAGAGTCCCACATAATTCTTAGGGTTTCCTCATTTTTTTTAATTCTTTTATCTGATTTTTTTCAGCTATGTTGGTGTTGATTCCCTGGTCCTCCAGATGTCCCAGTCTGCATTCTAATTGTTCGAGTCTGCTCCTCTGACTTCCTAGTGCGTTGTCTAATTCTGTTATTTTATTGTTAATCTTTTGGATTTCTACATGTTGTCTCTCTATGGATTCTTGCAACTTATTAATTTTTCCAGTATGTTCTTGAATAATCTTTTTGAGTTCTTCAACAGTTTTATCAGTGTGTTCCTTGGCTTTTTCTGCAGTTATCCTAATTTCATTTGTGATATCATTAAGCATTCTGTAAATTAGTTTTTTATATTCTGTATCTGATAATTCCAAGATTGTATCTTCATTTGGGAAAGATTTTGATTCTTTTGTTTGGGGGGTTGGAGAAGCTGTCATGGTCTGCTTCTTTAAGTGGTTTGATATGGATTGTTGTCTCTGAGCCATCACTGGGAAACTAGTTTTTCCAGAAAATCTGCTAAAAAAAAATGCAGTCTGATCCCTATCAGAGTTCTCCCTCTGGCTCAGGCTGTTCAGATGTTAATGAAGCCGCCTGGGGAGGGTGGGAGAGGGAACAGAGAGATAGGAGAGTAGCACGTCAGAATATAGCCAGAGTTGCTTGTCTTGCTTGGAATGACTATTACATCTGAGATTCCCGCGGGCGCGTCGCCTATGTGTGCTGGCTGTGTGGAGATTGCCCCCGGGGGGTCTGGCCCGCTGGAGTCACGGTCAGATCCTCCGCTTCCAGCCCCATGCCCAGCGTCAAGGCTCCCCTACTGGGACGGTGCACTCTTGACTCCAAAATCAGTCACTGCCTCCCGGGGACTTCTCGTCTCTCCAGCCGCGTGGCCGTGCCGCCTCCGAAAACCAGTTGAGCCTCCTCCCGGGGTTAGTTCAGATGGGTGGAGCAGCTTCCCGTGCTTTTGCCGTGACCGAGTGTCCCGGCTGGGACGCTGTTCTCCCCGCTCCAATACCAGTCGCTGCCTCCCGGGGACTTCTCCTACCGGCTGAGTCCCACGCCGCCTGCGTGACCTGGCTGGTCCCCTTCCCGGGGTTAGTTCAGGGGTGTGGAGCAACTGTCCGTGTTTGTGCCGTACCTGCGTCCAGTCCAAATCCCTGCGGGACGGTTCCCCGGCTCGGACGCTGCTCTTTCTGCTCCAAGACAAGTCACTGCCTCCCAGGGACTTCTACCGGCTGCGTCCCACGCCGCCCGCGGAACCGGCTGGTCCCCCTCCCGGGGTTAGTTCAGGGGGGTGGGGCAGCTCTCTGTGCTTGTGCCGTACCTGACTGGTACGCTGGCTCCAGGCTCTGGAAACAATCGCTGCTTCCCCGTAGTAGTTCGTTCTCCATCTCTAAATCTGTGTTTGTTGTTCAGGGCTCGTAGATTGTTATGTATGTGATCGATTTACTTGTTTTTCCGTGTCTTTGTTGTAAGAGGGATCCGAGGTAGCGTCTGCCTAGTCCGCCATCTTGGCTCCGCCTCCCTTTCATTCTGTTTTACAAAGGGTCACTATGATTTGGAACCAACTCGGTGGCACCTAACAACAACAATAACAATGGCTTCTGAATTGACTCAGTGGCAACAGGTTAATGGCTAATGAATGGCACAGTGGTTAAAGAGCTTGTCTGCTAACCAAAAGGTTGGCAGCATGAATCCACCAGCTGTTCCTTGGAAAACATATGGTGCAGTTCAACTCCTTCCTACAGGGGTGCTATGAGTTGGAATCAAATGGATGGCAAATGGTTGGTTGGGTGGTCGGTTGGTTAATGGCTAATGAAAAGAGATCTGGTACCCAATGGTTAGGCACACAACTGCTAACATAAAGGCTGGAGGTTTGAACCTACCCAGTGTCTCAAGGTAGAAAGCCTTGACAATCTGTTTCTTAAACTACTATAGCCTAGAAAACCCATGACACAGTGCTCCTGTGTCCCATGGGGTCGCTATGGGTCGAAATCAACTTGACAGTACCTAACAACAACAATAGTAGTGGCTAATGAAATTGAGTAATGTTTCATGTGCTTGTTAGCCATATTTATATTCTTTTGCCCATTTTTTTTATTGAGTTATTTTTTTCTAGTTAAATGGTAGGAATTCTTTTTATATTCTGGCTTTTAAGTCCTTATCTGATACATGGTTCCCAGTCTGTAGGCTATCTCTTCACTTTGTTAATAAAGTCCTTTGCTGTCCAAAGGTTATTAATTATGATGAGATCTCATTTATCTATTTTGTGATTTGTCGTGCTTTTGGCATCGTATCTAACAGCCTGTTTTTGAAGACTAGGTCCTGAAGAATTATCTCTATGTTTTTTTCTAAGAGTTTTACAGTTTTAGGTCTAATTTTTAGTTGTTGGCTCAATTTTGAGTTTATATTCATATATGGTGTGAGATATGTGTGTAACTTCATTCTTTACATGTGGAAATCCAGTGGTCCCAGTGCCACCTATTAAAGACACTGTTCTTTCCCCATTTGATGGATTTAGTAACCTTCTCAAAGATTAATCAACCATAGATGCATGTGCTTATCTCTGGGCTCTCAATGCTGTTCCATTTGTCTATATGTCTATCATTATACTAGTACCAGACTGTTCTATTATAGCTTTAAAATAGGTTTTGAGACCAGGAAGTGTGAGTCCTCCTACTCTGTTCTTCTTTTTCAATATTTCTGTGGCTATTTTGGGCCCTTTGCTGTTCTATATAAAATTTAGGATTGTCTTTTCCACTTCTGCAAAGAAAAGTCTTGGAATTTTGATGGGTAGTACATTGAATCCGTAGATCGCTTTAGGTAGTATTGACATCTTGACAATATTAAGTGTTCTGATCCATAAGTATGGAATGTCCTTCCACTTACCTGGATGATCTTTAACTCCTTTCAGTAATGTTTATAGTTTTCAGGATACAAGTCTTGAACCTCTAAAGTTAAATTTGTTCCTAGGCATTTTATTCTTTTAGATGCAATTATAGATAGAATTCTTTCCTTAATTTCCTTTCAGATTGTTTATTCCTGGTGTATACAAACATAACTGAGTTTCCTGTGACGATCTCATAGCCTGCCACTTTCCTGAATTCACTTATTGCAGATTCTTTGAGGTCCAGAAAGTCTCGGGTTTATGAATGTCCAACTGATAGACAGTTCCTATTTGCCCATTGTTGTTCTTGTTAGGTACCCTTGAGTCAGTTCCCACTCAGCAACCCTGTGCACAACAGAAGGAAACACTGCCTGGTCCTGCGCCATCCTCACAATTGTTGCTATGCTTGAGCCCATTGTTGCAGCCACTGTGTCAATCCATCTCCTTGAGGGTCTGCCTCTTTTTCATTGACCCTCTAATGTTATGTAAATCTGCAGCCATCTTGAAACAACTGAAGCTGCTTCCACAGGCAAAAAAAAAATTCTTCATTACGATCACCTTCACATGCTGCACATGCAGCTTTCAAACCATGGAAAAGTCTTTGAGCCATTTATTGCACTAAAGTAAGGCTAAATATATTGCACTAAAGTAAGGCTAAGGCTAAATAAGAACTGTATGCACACGTTCTGACTTACCTACAAATTCATTTTAGAGATACACTTAGAAAAACATCTCATTTGTAATGTGGGGACTCTCTGTAGTCTATATATAGAAAAGCTAGCTGCAAAATGGGATAGCTTTACTTCTTCCTTCCCAATTTGGATGCCTTTATTCCTTTTTCTTACCTAACTGCTCCAGTTAAAACTTTCAGTACAATAGTGAATAGCAATGTTGAGAGCGGGCATTGGATTTTGTCAAAAGCCTTTTCTGGCTTGAAGGACGTGATTATGTTGTTCTTTGCCTTTGTTCTATTGATGTGTTGTGTTACATTGACTGATTTTCTATTGTTGAAACCACCTTGCATTTCTGGAATAAATTCCATTTCGTCGTGGTGTATAATCCTTTTAATATGCTGATGGGTTCAGTTTGCTAGAATTTTGCTGGGGATTTATGTGTCTATGTTTATCACAGATATTGGTCTAATTTTCTTTTCTTGTGGGGTCTTTGTTTGGTTTTGGTACCAGGGTGATGCTAGCCTCATAGAATGAGTTAGGGAAAGTTCTCTCCTCTTGTAACTTTTGGAATTTTTAAGAAGGATTGGTATCTTCTGTTCCGTAAATTTTGCTTGCATTCCCCAGCGAAGACTTCTAGTCCTGAACTTTTCTGTCTTGGGAGGTTTTTGATATTACTTTGGTATCTTCGCTTGTTATATGTCTGTTAAAATCCTGTCTTTCTTCAAGACTTAATTATTTTACTGTCTTTATAAGTTCATTATCTGTCAATGTCATTGATCCTCTAACATTCTTCAGCTGAGTGTCTCTAAAGTGGGTTTGTATAGAAAAGGGTGAATAGCACAGAAATCAATGAGGAGAGAGTTCTAGGAAGGATAGTTTTGCCATAATTAAGAAGAGTTGCTGAAGGGGATGTGTTTCTTAAGTGTGAATGCTTTACTTGTGAATTTCCTGAATTCAAAAAATTGACACAGGGCTGAGTGACTGTGTTCTTGTTTCCTTTTACTGGCCTTTCTTTACTTTCCCTAAGGTGTTTCTGCAACATGGACCCACAGAATCTAACACGTGTGTCTGAATTTGCACTCTTGGGCCTCTCAGAAGATCCATAACTGCAGTCCCTCCTCTTTGGACTGTTCCTGTCCATGTACCTGCTCACCGTGCTTGGAAACCTGCTCCTTTTCCTGGCTGTGAGCTCTGACTCCCTCCTTCACACCCCCATGTACTTCTTCCTCTCCAACCTGTCCTTGGCTGACATTGGTTTCACCTCCACCACAATCCCTAAGATGCTTATGGATATCAATACACACCACAGAATCATCTCCTATGGCAACTGCCTGATTCAGTTGTCTTTTTTTGTTTTTTGGGGGTGTATGGACAATCTACTCCTGATGGTGATGGCCTACGACCGATTTGTGGCCATCTGTCACCCACTTCACTACCCAGTCATCCTGAACCCCAACCTCTGTGGCTTGATGGTTTTAGTGTCTTTTTTTCTCAGCCTTTTGGACTCCCAGCTGCATTGCTTGATGGTGTCACAACTTACCTTCTGCAAAGAAGTGGAAATTCCTCATTTCTTCTGTGACCCTTCTCAACTCATCAACCTTGCCTGTTCTGACACCACTACCAAAAACATACTAGTGTATATCGGTGCCATCTTTGCAGGCATTCCAGTCTCAGCGATCCTTTTATCTTATATTCAAATTGTTTCCTCCATTCTGAGAGTCCCATTATCAAGTGGGAAGTATAAAGCCTTTTCTACCTGCGGCTCTCACCTGTCAGTCGTTTGCTTATTTTATGGAACAGTTATTGGGGTGTACCTCAGTTCAGCTGTCTCACCTTCTCTTAGGAGTGGTGCAGTGGCCACAGTGATGTACTCCGTGGTCATCCCCATGTTGAATCCCCTCATCTACAGCCTGAGGAATAGGGATATCAAGAGGGCCCTGCAGAGGCTACTCAGTAGATCAGCATGATACCAACACCTGTGTCATTTTTTTAGTCTGTGGATTATAATAGGCAGAACACCAAACATGTGGAGCTTGGAAGCATGCTCCTTTGATCTCATAATTTTTGTAGCTCTAGTTGCTTTCATTCCTCTTGATGTTTCATATGAGAATACTGATTATTTGGCCCACTTGGGGATTGGGGGATATTCTGAAATCTGTGGTACATCATAATATACACCAAATTGATTCCTATAACCCCTATGAAGTCTTCTGATTGTCATCTATGACACAGACATCCTCGTGAAATGCACAACTTTCTTTAATAAAAAATACAACCCACAACCCTTTCCACAGTTCATGCCTAATATCCATACAACATCTAGATCTATCTTTTTATACAGTTTAGGTGTAATAATGCTTGTTATTAGTCCTCAAACTTGGCTTCATATTGGAATTACCTGGTGAAATTTAAAGACACTCTTGCCTGAGTTGCACCACAGGAGATGCTGATTTATTTAGACTGAGATATGAGGTGAGATTTTTCAAAGTAGCCCAAGAGGCACCAGTGGGCAGCCAAGGTTGGAGGTTCTTTATCTAAGTAAGACCATTGTTCAAAAATGGCTAATATGTCTTGGGCCCTTTGTTCCTTATGAGCAGATGTTGAAGGTCTTAAAGCAGTCAAAGCTCCCAATGGGGAAGATATGAAAGAACTTTTGGCAATGTGATTTTTCTCAATGTCCCTGGTAATATTTCTCCAATTATCTTCTCTTTCCATTTCATAGAGCTTTCTCATATTTGCTGGATATTAAGCTTTTGTGTCTCTACTCCAAACTTACCTTTCTACACTATGCTTTGTGATGCCGGAGTAGAAGTCATCCCATCCCTGCTGTGATTTCCATCTAATTTCTTGCAATGTTCTTCTAATATTCATCCATAATGATAACCAATCCAATATGCCAACCTTTTCACTATACTTCTTATCCTTTTTGTGATCACTACTTCCTGTAGATACTAGCTCAGTATTACCGTTTTTTTTCTTTTATGCCTTTCAGTCTTTCAAACCTATTTACCTAATTATCTGTATTAAATGATCTTCGTGAAAATTACTAGTTTTTTTTTCTTTCTTCTTGATTGAGCCCTAACTGATAAATTGTAACATGAAGAATCAAAATACGAATTTAAAAAAAAAAAAATCAAGGTTTGTTATCATGTGTCTGAAATAGTCATTATTCTTGTTGTTAGGTGCCGTTGAATTGGTTTCGAATCTTAATGACTCTATACACAACAAACCAAAACACTGCCAGGCCCTGCGCCATCCTCACAATGGTTGCTGTTTGAGCCCATAGTTGCAGCCACAGTGTCAATCCATCTGGTGGAGGATCTTCCTGCTTTTCCTACTTTACCAAGCATGATGTCCTTCTCCAGAGATACAAAATAGATTGAACGAGCCATTGAAAAAAAGCAGAGATGGGAGAAGATGCCACAGCACATGAAGATCGTCCAGGAACAGAAGCTCAAAGAAATAAGGACATTTCTCCAGAGCTGACAGAGAGGGAAAGCCTTCCCCTAGAGCCAGCACACTGAACTCAGATTTCTAGCCTCCTAAAAGTGTGAGAAAATATATTTCTGTTTGTTAAACCTCCTACTGTGGTATTTCTGTTACAGCACCACTAGGTAAATAAGACGGTAATATTAATGGAGCATTTACTAAGAGCCTGTCCATATTGTAAGTCAACGGTTCTCAACCACAGCTGTACTTCAGGATAACCAAGGAATTCACAGGTAGAGAATCTGATTTGGCTGGTTATAGGCTATATCCAGCTCATGAGTATATTTTAAAAGATCCACAGTAATTATAGGGTAAATCAGGATTGAGAACTGCTGGCTTAGGAACTTTATATGCATTATTTAATTTAGTATCTCACAATTCTATAAGATAGGCTCAATTAATATTCAGATGCCTGTCATATTATCCTATTATTTTTACCTTTGCTCTTTCCCAAATTAGATCAAATTGGACCTGACAAGAGAAAAGAAAAACTGAGTTGTCTTCAAGGAGCTGATTTAAGGAAAATTATAATCTCCCTATCAGGAAGGGGGTGAATCCTGGTGGCATAGTGGCTAAGAGCTATGGCTGCTAACCAAAAGGTCAGCATTTCTAATCCACCAGGTTCTCCTTGGAAACTGTATGGGGCAGTTCCACTCTGTCCTCTAGGGACCCTGTGAGTTGGAATAGACTTGACAGCAATAGGTTTGGTTTTTTTGGTTTTCAGGAAAGATCAATTTGCAAAAAGCTCTTCAAAAGTAGGCATAAGATGGCTGGCTTTAGAATCTCCCTGTTTTTAAATCTTTGAACTCTAACTAAAAGAAGTGGATTTGATGAGGCCTTATTCACAGATGATTAGGATTGGAAACATATTTAAGTGTTTTAACAAAGCCGTTAAGGTCTCCAGGTGGCACAAGTAGTCTGCAATCAGCTGCTAAACTAAAGGTTGGCTGTTCAAACTTACCCAGTGGTACTGCAGAAGGAAGGTCTGGTGATCTGTTTCTGGAAAGATTATAGCCAAGAAAATCCTATGAAGCAGTTCTACTGTGTAACATGTGGAGTTGTCATAAATTGGAATCAGTGAGAGGGCCATGGATTTGGTTTGATGTTTGGTTTTACCAATCTGTTACAGATAAAGACCAAAAAAAAAAAAAAAAAAGAAGCAAATTCAACGGCAGACATTTTCTTGCAAACAATCCTGCAAAAAATGAAAAATAGAAACAGAGTGTTCGCTAAAAGATAATTATTGTGTAATCATTGGTGGCATTGTACGCTAATGCCATATTTGGGATCTACAATGATGAATCATTTTTTGCAGTTAGCAAAAACATTTCTCAAAATTTGATGTCCGCTACAGTCAAGGTTAAAATTTATATTTGAAAAGACTTAAAAGACAACCCATATATTTGAGTGAGCACTTCTCACCATGGAAGATGGATGTCAGAAAGCCAAAGAATGATAAAAACTTGTGATGATAATTGGCATATAAAAATGCTGTCTGATTAGGAATATTCTATATTAATTTAGAATTCAGCAAATATGGTTCTTTTATTAAGTCTTTATTGGGTTCTATCTCTTATTGTGTTTTTAATTGCCTCATATGCATGCAAAAGCTGGAAAATGAATAAGGAAGGCTGAAAAAGAATTGGTGCCTTTGTCAATGAAGAATATTTAATATACCATGGACTGCCAAAAGAATGAATAAATGTGTCTTGAAGTACAACCAGAATGCTCCTTAGAAGCAAGGGTGGTGAGTCATTTGGACATGATATCAGGAGGGATCAGTCTCTGGAGAAGGACATCCTGCTTGGTAGAGGGTCAGCAAAAAAGAGGAAGACCCTCAATAAGATGGTTTGACACAGTGGCTACAACAATGGGCTCAAGCATAACAACAACTGTGAGGATTAAACAGGACCGGACAGTGTTTGTTCTGTTTTACATAGGGTTGCTATGAGTTGGAACTGACTTGACTGCACCTAACAACAACAATAACAACTTCTCTTATTGGGTCCAGGGCTCCTCAAAAACTGAAGAAAGGAGTTTTTCCCTCCACCCTCCACCCCAGAGTACTCGCACCTAGACTTAAAAAGATTGAGAAGGTGAACAGTTTATGTGACATAGTTAATTCACAGCAGGGAAACTCACCTGTGAGCAGGGCACTGAAGCCTGCAGAAGACCGGAGTTAGATGGGGCAGGGAACTGGGTCTGCCCTTCTCCATCCAGCAGCAACTGACCACATTCCAGGGGATGGGCCTGCAAAGTGCCTCCAACAACAGTCAGAACCAAATCCCCTTTCTGCCAGGATTCATTTCCAGAATCAAGGTGAATTTCCTTATTTATTATTGCCTTTGTCTTTCTTTTCCCCTCTGTCCTTATCCCATTGTGCTTTGAAGAGACTCCAGCAACCGAGAACCAAGTACCTAACAAAAACCACAACAACAACAGATAGATAACTGAGACATCATCCTTGCTTCTAAAGAGCACTCTGGCTGTATTTCTTCCAAGAGAGATTTCTTCATTCTTCTGGTAGTCCATGGCATATTCAATATTGTTCACCAACACCATAATTCAAAGGCATCAAATCTTCTTCAGTCTTCCTTATTCATTGTCTAGTTTCACATGCATATGAGATGATTGAAAATACCATGGATTGAATCAGATGTACATTAGTCCTCGAAGTGACAACTTTGCTTTTTAACACTTTGAAAAGGTCTGCAGCAGATTTGCCCAATGCAATACATTGTTTGATTTCTTGATTTTAGCATCCTTGAGTGTTGATTGTGGATCCAAGTAAGATGAAATCCTTGGCAGCTTCAATACTTAATGTTTATCATGAGGCTGCTTATTGGTCCAGTTGTGAAGATTTTTGTTTTCTTTATGTCGAGGTGTAATCCATACTGAAGGCTATAGTCTCCAATCGTCATCAGTAAGTGCTTCAAGTCTTCTTCAGTTTCAGCCAGGTAAATTCCGTCATCTACATATCACAGGTTGTTAATGAGCTTTCTTCTAGTCCCGATGCCTCCTTCTTCATATAATCCAGCTCCTCAGGTTATTTGCTCAGCATACAGACTGACTAAGCATGGTGAAAAGATACAACCCTGACACACACTGTTCCTGATTTTAAACCATGCAGTAATCTCTTATTCTGTTTGAACGACCGCTGCTTGGTGTACCCACAGGTACCACATGAGCATAATTAAGTGTTCTGAAATTCCCATTCCTCACAATGTTATCCATAATTTGTTATGTTCCACACAGTCAAATGCCTTTGCATAGTTAATAAAACATAGGTAAACATCCTTCTGGTATTCTGTGCTTTCAGCCAAAAGCCATCAGACATCAGCAGTGACATCCTTTCTTCTATGTCCTCTTCTGAATCTGGTTTGAATTTCTGGTAGTTCTCTGTCAATGTACGCTGCAACCACTTTTGATCTTCAGCAAAATTTTACTTGCTGTTATAGTAATGATATTGTTCAACAATTTCTGCATTCTGTTGGATCATTGTTCTCTGGAACGGGTGCAAATATTGTTCTCTTCCAGTAGGTTGGCCGGGTAGCTGTCTTCCAAATTTCTTTTCATACGTGAATGATCGCTTCCAATGTTGCATGTTTGTTGAAACATCTCAGTTGGTATTCCATCAAATCCTGGAGGCTTATTTTTTGCCAATGGCTTCTGTGCAGCTTGGACTTCTTCCTTCAATACCATAGGTACTTGATCATATGCTACTTCCTGAAATAGTTGACATCAACAAATTCTTTTTGGTACAGTAACTCTCTATATTCCTTCCATATTCTTCAGATGCTTTCTACACCTTTCAATATTTTGCCCATAGAATTCTTCACTACTGCAACTTGAGGCTTGAATTTTTCTTCAGTTCTTTCAGCTTGAGAAATGCTTAGTGTGTTCTTCCTGTTGGTTTCCTAACTCCAGGTCTTTGCACATTTCATTATAATGCTTTACTTTGTCTTCTTGAGCCACCCTTTGAAACATTTTGTTCAGCTCTTTTACTTCATCATTTATTCTGTTCACTTTAGCTACTTGATATTCAAGAGCAACTTTCATAGTCTCTTCTGACATCCAAAAAAAAAAAGTTTTTAATTAAAGGATAATAAGATTGTTTCTTTGTGTCTTTTAATTATAACAATTTTAATTTCTTAAAGGTAGAAGGATATGTTTCCTTCACAAGAAGGAGGCTGTATTTATATCACATTCATAGATTTGTTATCTCAAAATGTCCTTGCTTGTTGTCTTAGTTATTTAGTGTTACTATAACAGAAATACTATAAATAACTGGCTTTAAAAAAAAAAGAGAAATTCATTTTCTCAATGTTTAGGAGGCTAGAAATCCAAATTCAGAGAACAGGCTCTAGGGGAAATTTTTTTTCTCTCTGTGGGCTCTGGAGGAAAGGCTTTGTCTTTTCTGAGCTTCTGCTCCTGGGCAATCTTCATGTGCATCACTCTTCCCTCATCTCTCCTTCCTTGCTTGCTCTTTTACTTTTTTGTATCTCAAAACAGGTACACTCAAGGCATATCTTATACTAATCCTACTTCATTCACATAAAAAAGACAACCCATTTTCAAATGAGATTATAACCACGGGCACAGAGGTTAGGATTTGGAACACACACACATATATATATTGTGCTTTAGGTGAAAGTTTATAGTTCAAGTTAATTTCTCATTTAAAAATTTATACACATATTGTTTTGTGGCATTGGTTGCAGTCCCCACAATGTGACAGCACTCTCCTCCTTTCCACCCCAGGGTTCAGTGTGTCCATTTGCCCATTCCTGTCCCTTCCTACCTTCTTATCCTGCTTTTGGACCGGAGCTGCCCATTTAGTCTCGTATATCTGATTGCATTAAGAAGCATGTCCTTCATGTGTATTATTTTTCATTTTATAGTCCTGTCTTATCTTTGTCTGAAGAGTGGACTTCGTGAATGGTTTCAGTCCTGGGTTAACAGAGAGTCTGGGGCCATAGTTTCGGGGATTACTCCAGTCTCTGTCAGACCATCAGGTGTGGTCTTTTTACATGAATTTGAATTCTGTTCTACATTTTTCTCTTGCTCTGTCCAGGACTCTGTTGTGCTCCCTGTCAGGACAGTCATTGGTGGTGGCTGGGCACCATCTGGTTCTTCAGGGCTCAGGCTTTTGAAGGTCTCTGGTTCATTTGGACCTTTAGTCCTTTGGGCTAGTATTTTCCTTGAGTCTTTGATTTTCTTCATTCTCCTTTGCTCTGAGTGGGATGAGACAAATAGATGTATCTCAGATGTCCGCTTGCAATCTTTTAAAACCCCAGATGTCACTCACCAAAGTGGGATGTAGAACATTTTCTTTATGAGCTATGTTATGCCATTTGACCTAGACGTGCCCCGAAACTATGGTCTCTTGGCTCCAATCCAAGCTACTCTGTACCTCAAAGTGTTTGGATGTGTCTAGGAAACTTCTTTGCTTTTTCTTTGATCCAGTTGTGCTGACTTCCCCTGTGTTGTGTGTTGTCCTTCCCTTCACTGAAAATGACCCTTGTCTACCAGCTAGTTAGTGATGTTCCCTCCACCTCCCTCCCCACCCTCATAACCATCAAGGAATACTTTTTTGCTGTGTTTAAACCTTTCCTTCAGTTCTTATAATAATGGTCTCATACAATATTTGTCCTTTTATTACTGACTTATTTCACTCTGTATAATGCTTTCCAGATTCATTCATGTTGTGAGATATTTTGTGGATTCATTATTATTCATTATCATTGCATATTATTCCATTGTGTGTTGTTGTTGTTAGGTGCTGTCGAGTCGGTTCCAACTCATAGCGACCCAACACACAACAGAATGAAACACTGCCCGATCCTGCGCCATCCTTACAATCCTTGTTAAGCTTGAGCTTATTGTTGCAGCCACTGTGTCATTGAGGGTCTTCCTCTTTTCTGATGACCCTGTACTCTGCCAAGCATGATGTCCTTCTCCGGGGACTGATCCCTCCTGACAACATTCCCAAAGTATGTGAGACGCAGTTTCGCCATCCTTGCCTCTAAGGAGCATTCTGGCCGCGCTTCTTCCAAGACAGATTTGTTCATTCTTTTGGTAGTCCATGGTATATTCAACATTCTTCACCAACACCGCAATTCAAAGGCATCAACTCTTCTTCGATCTTCCTTATTCATTGTCCAGCTTTCACATGCATATGATGTGATTGAAAATACCATGGCTTTGGTCAGGCACACCTTAGTCTTCAGGGTGACATCTTTGCTCTTCAACACTTTGAAGAGGTCCTTTGCAGCAGATTTGCCCAATGTAATGCGTCTTTTGATACCTTGACTGCTGCTTCCATGACAGTTGATTGTGGATCCAAGTAAAATGAAATCCTTGACAACTTCAATCTTTTCTCCATTTGTCATGATGTTGCTCATTGGCCCAGTTGTGAGGATTTTTGTTTTATGTTAAGGTGTAATCCATACTGAAGGCTGTGGTCTTTGATTTTCATTAGTAAGTGCTTCAGGTCCTCTTCACTTTCAGCAAGCAAGGTTGTGTCATCTGCATAACACAGGTTGTTAATGAGTCTTCCTCCAATCCTGATGCCCCATTCTTCTTCATATAGTCCAGCTTCTTGGATTATTTGTTCAGCATACAGATTAAATAGGTATGGTGAAAGAATACAACCCTGACACACACCTTACCTGACTTTAAATCAGTCAGTATCCCCTTGTTCTGTCCAAACAACTGCCTCTTGATCCATGTAAAGGTTCCTCATGAGCACAATTAAGTGTTCTGGAATTCCCATTCTTCGCAGTGTTATCCATAGTTTGTTATGATCCACACAGTCGAATGCCTTTGCATAGTCAATAAAACACAAGTAAATATCTTCCTGATATTCCCAGCTTTCTGCCAGGATCCATCTGACATCAGCAATGATATCCCTGGTTCCACATCCTGTTCTGAATCTGGCTCAAATTTCTGGCAGTTCCCTGTCAATGTACTGCTGTAGCTGCTTTTGGATGATCTGCAGCAAAATTTTACTTGAATGTGATATTAATGCTATTGTTCCATAATTTCCATATTTGGTTGGATTATCTTTCTTTGAAATAGGCATAAATATGGATCTTTTCCAGTCATTTGGCCCGGTAGCTGTCTTCCAAATTTCTTGGTATAGATGAGTGAGCAGTTCCAGAACTGTATCTGTTTGTTGAAACATCTCAATTGGTATTTCATCAGTTCCTGGAGTCATGTTTTTTACCAATGCCTTCAGTGCTGCTTTGAGCCCTTCCCTCAGCAGTGCTGTCAGATCCTGATCATATGCTACCTCTTGAAATGGTTGAACGTTGACCAATTCTTTTAGGTACAGTGACTCTGCATATTCCTTCTATCTTGTTTTGATGCTTCCTGTGTCTTTAAATATTTTCCCCATGTGATTCTTCAATGTTGCAACTTTAGGCTTGAATTTTTCACAGTTCTTTCAGCTTGAGAAATTCTGAGCTTGTTCTTCCCTTCTTGGTTTCTATCTCCAAGTCTTTGGATGCGTCATTATAATACACTATTTTTTCTTCTTGAGCGACTCTTTGAAATCTTCTGTTCAACTCTTTTAATTACCATTTCTTCTATTTGCTTTAGCTTCTTGACATTCAGGAGAAAGTTTCAGAGTCTCTTCTGACATTCCTTTTGACCTTTTCTTTCTTTCTTGTCTTTTTAATGACCACTTGCTTTCATCATGTATGATGTCCTTGATATCATCCCACAACTTGCTGGCCTTCGGTCATTAGTGTTCATTGCATCAAAACTATTCTTGAGATGGTCTCTAAATTCAGGCAGGATATACTCAAGTTCGTACATTATCAGTCGTGGACTTGTTCAAATTTTCTTCAGTTTCAACATGAACTTGCACATGAGCAATTGATGACCTGTTCTGAAATAGTTTGAGTAGTACCCATATGAGCTCTTCTCTGAATGTTGGGTATAATTCTCCAGTGAAACCATCTGGACCAGGACTTTTCTTTTTTAAAAAAAAACCTTTTCAATCTCTTTTCTTGTTATGCAACTTCAGATTTTCAAAATCTGTTATTTTAGGTAGGCAGTGTGTTTCTAGAAATTTGTTTCCTTTAGGTTTTCAAATTTGTTGGAGAATTGTTTTTCATAGTACTGTGGTATGATGGAAACCCTTGTGGCGTAGCAGTTAAGAGCTACAGCTGCTTACTGAAAGGTCGGCAGTTCAAATCCACCAGGCGCTCCTTGGGAACCCTACAGGGCGGTTCTACTCTGTCCTATAGGGCCGCTATGAGTTGGAATCAACTCGACGGCAACAGGTTTGGTGGTATTATAGTTTTTATTTCAGTTGGGTCTGTTGTAATGTCCGCCATTTCATTTCTTATTTGGATTATTTGCTTCCTCTCTTGTTTTTCTTTTGTCAATTTGGCCAATAATTTCTCGATTTTGTTAATTGTTTGAAATAACCAATGTTTAGTTTTGTTGATTCTTTTCTGCTGTTTTCCTATTCTCTATTTTGTTTATTTCTGCTCTGATCTTTATTATTTCCTTTTTCTGGTGGCTGAAGTCTTCTTTTGCTGTTCTCTTTCTATTTGTTTGAGTTGTATAACCAACATTTTGATTTTGCCCCTTTTTTCTTTTTTGATGTGTGCATCTATTGCCCTAAACTGATCCCTTGAGCATTGCCTTTCTGTGTCCAGAAAGGATTTCCTATGATGTGTTTTCATTCTCGTATTACTCTAGGAATTTTATTACTCCATCTTTGATTTCTTTATTACCCAATGGTTTATAAGCAAGGTGTTATTCAGTTTCCTTGTATTTTATTTTTGTTCCTTGCTCTTCCTGTTATTAATTTCTACTTTTATAGCATTGTGATCAGAGAAGATGCTTTGTATTATCTCAAAGTTTTGGATTTCTTTGAGGGTTGCTTTGTGGCTTACAATGTTGTCTATTCTGGAGAACATTCCATATGCATTAGAAAAGAATGTATACCTTACTGCTATTGGGTGGAGTTTCTCTATACGTCTATGAGGTCAAGTTGGTTGACTGTGGCCTTCACACCTTCTGTATCTTTGTTGAGTTACTTTCTACACATTTTGTCCTTTACTGAGAGTTGTGTGTTGAAGTTTCCTATTATTGTGGAAATGTTTGCTGTGGTTTTAAAATAGCCATTCTATATTGGGGTAAGGCAATGGTAGGCAAAGTCACAACCTCTGACTCACAAGTACACATGAAATTACGAGTGTAAGAGGCACATTAAGGTATAGTACTGGTTGCTCTATTTGTGGGCCTTACAGGCTTGTAGTCCTTCCTAGCATTCATTCTCTCCTCTCCATCTCACTGGCCTCTCAAATTCTTTCCATTACCAAACTCACTGCCCCATAGGGCAAACAACTCGTCTATTCTCTGTTTATTGTGCTTGTCGTTTCCTTGCTTCCTCTGACTGACAATTACCTATTCTTCCTCTCTCAGCTCAAATAATCCTATTTCAGAGAAGTCTTTCCTACTTATCTGCCCACAATGAATTATTTGTCCTCAATGATACATTTTTTTCTTTTTAGTTAATTAGCATTATTTATGTATGAATAATACTATTTCCTTTTATGGAAAATGTAAACATTTATTGTCAAGTCTTAAGTTTGGCTTTCAATTTTCTTTGGTGTGATTTGCTCTGTAGAAGTTTTGAATATTTTCAATATAATCTATACAGTGTATTCTTTGTAATTAACTCCACTGATTTTAATACAACACCTCCTCATTTAAGGGCATATACACAACAGCACACTCACACATGCCTTGCATTTGATTTTAATGGTTACGTGCTTTTATTTCCTCCTCTTATCTACACAGTCCATACAGCCTTTCTTCTTCTTGGAAGAATCTATCTGGCAAATGGTTTCCGAAAGAGGGAGCCATAAGGATCTTCACTAATTGGAAGTGCTGCATAGAGGTCAAAAGAAGTAACAGACCTGTTGTGTTTATAATGATCACAAACCCATCTTCAATGGCTTCCCTAGTTTAGGGAGGATATTGATTAACGATAGGCATGCAAGACAGATTTATTGTAATGATAAAAATGGACCCTCACAATTATCAAGAGCCTACTGTGTGTCACAGGAACCACACTAGAAAAAAAATGCATCATCGCACTTAATTCACTCATCAGTCTCATTGTGTAGGGAATATTTACTATTCTCATTGGAGAAGTGAGGTATCTGCAGCTAAGAGAGATTAAGTAACTTTATCAGTGTCACACAGGTAATAAGTTGGTACAGCCAAAATTCTATTGCAGACAGTATTATTCAAACACTCATTTTTGAAATCACAGTAGGTTAGGAGAATTATGTGCCTAAAATAATTGTCATAAAAAAACAGATTAATAATAGCAATAGCTATTATTAACTGGGGGCCCTGTAGACACAGATCTTAAGTGTTCTGCTACTAACCAAAATGTCATTGGTTCGAATCCACTGGATGCTTCTCTGGAAAAGATGTGGCAGAGGACTTCCATAAAGGCTACAGCCTTGGAAACTCTACGGGGCAGTTCACCTTTGTTCTGTAGTGCTGCTGTGAGTCTGAATTGACTCAACAGCAATGAGTTTATTCTTTTGGTTTTGTTTTTTGGTGTTATTAATTGAGATCCTCCCATTCAGAGAGGCATTTCAGAACATCACAAAGAAGGTAATAGTAATAGCCATATTTTTAAAAAAGAAAAAAAATAAGTCACCATGAGGTAACTGTCACATCAATAGGATACGACAGGTCACATTTAAAAAATGGATTTTCAATTCAGATGACTTTTAATAATGAACATGGAGCTACCAGAATGAAGGAGGTATGGGGATTTTCAGGGAGAAGAACATACCTGGGGGCTCACATAACATGTTTCCAGTTACTTTGGAACAATATTGAAGAGGAAATTGGTTTATGTGCATAGATTCAAATAGGAGAATTAGAACCAGTGAAGAGATGCTAAAAAAAAGAGAGATTTCTGCTAAATTAAAGTGCTGAGTAATTATGCACACTTAAAATGGAAAACGGTTACCTGTGACTTAGAGAATCACTATCATTGTAAGGAGCCAATAACAAAATACAGGTGGTATTGTAAAAGTGATGACTTGCTGTGTTACCAGTTAACTGTTCATTGAATGTTGCTTTTACCTTCTCCAGCCTACATGCTAGCTACATAGAAGCAGAAAACCAAACAAAAATTTCAGAATTCCTCTTGCTGGACATCTTGGAGGACTCTGTACTTCCTCCCCTCTTTTTTGGACTCTTCCTGTCCATGTACCTGGTCACCGTGCTTGAGAACCTGCTTATCATTCTTGCCATCAGCTTTGACCCCCACCTCTACAACACAGGTATGTCTTTCTCTCCAACTTGTTCTTTGTTGACATCTGTTTCATCACTATCAAGGACCCAAAATTGCTGGTGAACCCCCAGTCATAGGGCAAGGACATCTCCTACGTAAGATGCCTCGCTCAGGTGTGTTCCTTCATGATCTTTGCTGGACTGGACAATTTTCTCCTGACCATAATGGCACTGGCTGGTTAGTGGCCATCTGTCACCTCTGCATCATACTGTCGTCATGAACCCCTGGCTCTGTGTCTTTTTGGTTCTGATGTCTTGTGCCATCATTTGCTGGGTCTCTGCTTCATATTCTACTGATGATATGGCTGAACTTCTGTATAGGCACTGAAATTCTGCATTTCTTCTTTGAGTTGGCTCAGATCATCAAGTTGGCCTGCTCTGATACCCACATCAATAACATCTTCTTGTATGTGGCAACTGCCCTGTTAGTTGTGTTTCTTCTCTCAGAAATGCTCTTCTCTTACTCTCAGATTGTCTCCTCCTAACTAATGAGGATGTCATCTGCTGGGGGCGAGTATAAAGCATTTTCCACCTGGGAGTCTCACCTCTCCTTGATTCCCTTGTTCTACGGGACAAGCCTTGGGGCCTGCCTTAGTTCTTTGGTAACCCATTCTTCCCAGAGAAGCTCTATTGCCTCAGTGATATACACTGTAGTCACACCCATACTGAACCCCTTCATATACAGCCTAAGAAATAAGGATGTAAAGGGAGCCCTGGGAAGGCTCTTCTGTAAAGCTGCCTCTTGTCCATGATGGTCACTGGTCTGAGGTCTAAATGGGCCTTGTGGTCCTCAAAGCCAAATGTCATGAATTTAAATATTCTGATTTTTTCTTCTTCCCCAAAAGACACGCATCAACATCTTCCAACCCCAAAGCACCTATGACTTTGCTTTCTACTTCTTATCATATCATTTTTCCTTAACTCTTTCCTCAGTAATTCCTTTTGATTCTTCTTTCCTATGCTGTCCATGAATTTCTTTGGCCAGCTTTCTTAGAGCCATTCTTGAAAATGCCAACCTTAGATTTGCAACATTTATCATGTCAAGTGCTGACATGGTTTCCTCAAAGGTTAATCTCTCAAGCATTGATGCTCTTCAACTTAATTTGATTATGTGTGTGCTTTTCCCTCTAAGAAATAGAATTAAAATCATACAATAGTCATAACCAAGCACTTGCCACTTCTGAACTGTGCTCATTGCTTTACATATATGATTTCATTTAACCACTACAACATTTCTTTGAGAAATATATTCTCATTTCTCCCATTTTTCAGAGGAAGAGTCTGAGATTAAGACGGATTCCAACCTGGCAACCTATCATTGAGTTAATACTCCTAACTTTGGTATCCTACTTTTCATAACAATAATAATGTCATTTTCAACTAGAAGGGTGGAAATCTAGATTTGATAGATGGTGTTTTCAGATGGTTCATAGCAATATACTGCCTAGGATAATCTGAAACTGATCCATTCTTTGTGGTCCTTACTTGCTTCTTTTCTTCCTTCCTTTCTCCTTTCTTCTTGACTTTCTCTCTTTCCTTATTTTATTTTACCTTTATGTCTTGTCATTGCAGTTTTAAGATACACTGTCCAAGGTCTGAAAGGATGTAGTAACGAGTACAATGAAATAAGAGTTGTTCCTTCACATGGTTTAATTTTCTTGAACTCTCTGGAGATGTCATCAGGAATGGTAGTTACACACTTGTGAGATACATTCAGTACTTCATTTTTTGAGAAGAATATTGGTAGAATTAAAGCTCACCAGTGAAAGTGGGTAGTAAACTCTGTCAGTGCTCCTCCCACATTCCTGGGATCCTCTCCCTATCTCTATTTTGCATGCCGGTCTGTCAATGAACAACACCAGCTGGAACCTACTTTGCACAATGCATGGTGAAAGAAGTGACCAGGAATTATGTATTTCCAGGGACAGCCTACACTGAGAGGTGTGGGATATACCACCTTACCTGGAATAATTCTAGGTGTGGGTTTTGCACATTCTCCAAAATTTCCCCACAGGATAAAAACTCTGCTTGCTCACTGTGGTAGCTGACTTAATGAAAGCTTTATTGGATGTATTTTTCACCTGTGTCACTTCTCCTTTCTCCCAACCATATCCCTTGCTCTTTCAAGTAAATTGCTTGCACTTGAATCCTTGGCTCAGTGTCAGTTTCTGGGAGAACCAAAACTAAGACAGTTGATAAAGACTGTGAGGGATATAAAGGGAGTCATGAAAAGAAGTGGAGATTCTGGGGCCAAAACAAAACTAAAAAAAGAGGAAACAAATAATTTACTGAAGAATCATAATTTGTTAGTGAGAAAAGACTTGTTCAATATAGTTTCAATTCACTATGATTCCATTAAGTTTTATCAACTATGTATTTATTATCTACTATGTACAAATTGAGGAGGAGACCAGAGAGGAATACAAAAGAGAAAGAAAAGGATTTCAATTCAGAGTGATAAGCATAATCACTTAGTAGAAGCTGTTGTAAAACAAGGTAAATATTTTGAACTCACCTTGAATAATTTCATGGACAACTTTCTGGAAATTTATTTCTAACAACTTTATTGAGGTATAATTTGCATGCCATGAAATCAACCCATTGTTGCAATTCAAAGGTTTAAGTAAATTTATTTAGCTGTACAATTGTCTCCCCAGTACAGTTTTAGAAAGTCATGTACTACAAAGACAGAGACCATTTGGTCAGAGGAATCTTAGGCGGCTTTGAATATGTGACACCCATAATGACATAGGAGTTAGGCAGTGCTCCAGGTCCTGTCAAAAATCTTCCATAAATATTTTATAAAGCAATATTTTAGATAGTTTTTCCTAGTCTCCTCCACTACCTCTTTTCTATAACTATATAGGAGAAAGGTAGATAAGAGTGCCCTGCTGTCTGTTCTTTTGTATTGAATGGTTTATTAAAACAACCCCAGGAGTTCTGGATTTATCCTGTAAGACTTGTTACCTGAAAAGTATTTATCATTGGGACTGTTTCTTAATAGTATTTGGGAAAAATTAGTGTATTTTTAAACATTTAATTAAAGTAGGGAGAATATCTGTCCTACTGGTTTTATTTTCAGTTTCGTTCAGTTTTAGGCATCCAGATTTATTGATACACACATTTTGTAGAAGGAAGGTTTAATGAGAATCTACTATGTTTTAGGTGCTGGGGACAAAGTTGTGCAGAAAAAATAGTTCCTGTCCTCAACTAGCTTATGTTTCAGTGTGGGAGAAAGAAAACAAACAAGTTAACCAATAAAAATATTTGAATTGTCTGTTAAAAAACCCGTTGCCATCGAGTTGATTCTGACTGATAGCAACCCTATAGGACAGAGTAGAACTGCCCCATAGAATTTCCAAGGAGCGCCTGGTGGATTGAAACAGCTGTCCTTTTGGTTAGCAGCTGTAGCTCTTAACCACTAGCCACGAGGGTTTCCATTTGAACTGCAGAAAGTGCTAAAAAAAAAAAAAAAAAAGAAGTAGCGCAAAATAATGGAGCAAGATTTATTTTAGATAATATTTTCAGTACCATGATAAAATAATAGAAAATGGAATGTGTTTAATATTATTCCTCGACAGTCTTGACCAGAATTTCTCAACCACAGCACTACTGACATTTTAGACTGGATAATTCGTTATTGCGGGGGACTGTCCTGTGCATTAGGATGTTTAACAGCATCCCTGGCCTCTACCCACTATATGCCAGCACTCTGCTCCCCAACTGTGACAACCAGAAATGTGTCCAGACATTATCAGTTGTCCCCTAGGATGCAAAATAGCCCTGGTTGAAAATCAGTGGTCCAGAAGCTGCAGGAATTGATGGCCTTAGATTTCCAGGAGACAGGAAAAATAGGAAAAGCAACATTTAATGGAGGATAAAACATCAGTTTATTACTTCAAAGGTTGAGTTATAGGAAACTACAGAATACCTCATTGGTGCTATTATTTCAGAGGTCAAATATATTGGTTTGGCATTCATCAGTCTGCACTTGTGGCAGTATAATCAATTAATTGCATAGATAGAGGAAGAAATTACTGCTTAGAGAGTCAAAAGACAAGATGATGCTTGGCTGAATCTACGTATGATTCTTCAGTTCTTAGTTAGAGGGCCTCTACCAGATACATGATCTCATTGGACACTCTACCCGTCCATCACAACATTAGCCACTATCGTAATTAAATGATTTTTGTGTACAATTATTTTATTGATGAATGTTCTCCCAAATATTCTCCTGAGCTTTGAATCCCATCTATTCCTAATGTTTTAGGTACTTTGCACTATCACTTATCCCTTCTTTATCCTGTATATTCCAATATCTGCATACAAGATTATAATTTCCAATGTAGTGAAACACATTCTCATATCTTTCAATGTAAATGAGACTCATTTATCAGCCTATATTCCCCTTTGGGTATTGCTCCAAACTTTTAAATATTTGGACTGCACTTACATTTCCATTTCTACACTGCTCACTCTCTCCTCAACCAACCTCATCTGAAGTCTTTCTACTCCATCACATTCACTCTCCCTGAAGTCTGCAGTGAACTCATGTCCTCAATAAATTCTAAGGGACATTTTCAGTCTTCAAACTGCTTGATTTTTCAGTAGTAAAGTTAATAATGACAGCATTCTCATCCTTGAAATAGGGACCTTATTCAGCTTCCATGGTATGGTAGGTTCCAGGTGGACTCCACATGGCCCATAAGCCTGCCAAAGATTCCTTAACCAAAATGCATTTCATTTTATCACAAAGGGATTTTAAGCGTCAGAGCTATTTAGAGTTCTCGTGGCCTTAACACATCCCTTAGGGAGAAACTCCTAACTTTGAAGTTACACCTTGTTAAAGAGAGTCAAGAATTACAGCAATAACTTAAAGAGCATGTAGGTCCTGGGAGACTTCTTTAAAGGAAGATGAGGGAACTTGTTTAATCTCCAGGAAAAAGATCTTGTTGGGTGCAAGTGTTTCAACATACTAGATAAAGAAGAAATAATTAGAAGAAATTCTTCTTTCACCACAGCTACCTTCAGGGAGACAGAACAGGCAGAAATTTTCCTTTCTATTATTTCCTTTGTACCCCAAGGAAGCTAAATTGTGTAAATAGTAGAATGACAATAAAACAATTTATTTAATAAGATGCTTTGAGAATTCAACCCCTAAGGGCCTGGAAATTTTAAATTAGCTCCCAGGGCCCCTGAAAGAAACTATCTTAGACCTCTAGAGATGCAAGTTAGACATTTTCTGTTTAGTGCATCTCCCTGTTATTTCTGGGGAAAATTATTGCAGCAGAAAGAGCAAAGGTACCCAAGGAATTTCATGATGCTATCTCAAAGCCGGTGTATTCTAGTTGGTTATGTGTGGAAGAAGTAGACAGTGAAGAAAAAAATCTTTATTAGGCTCAAGCACCAGGGACACAGACAAGAACAGGGGTTCTGAAACTGTGGTGCCTGGACCAGCAACATCAGCAGCACCTGGGAGCTTGTTAGAAATGCAGATCTTTGGCCTGCAGCCCAGATATACTAAGTCTGAATCTCCAGGGATGGGTCGCAGACATTTGTGACTTAGTAAGCCCCAGGTAAATCTTATCAAGCACAGCTAAACTTTGTGAACAGCTGCCCTAGGAGATTTGCTGTAATGGATCAATGAAGGACTCACACACGGCTGTATCTTCAGAGATTTGAGGGCTCTCCACCTCCAAAAGCTTATCTACAAATAGTGACACATTTGTTTTTGACATTACAATACTTATGTACCCTTTCTTTGCCATTATATTGCATTTGTTTGAATTAGCAAAATGATATTAAATTCTTATCATTTATAGCATTAGTCCTTTGACTATTCATTAATTGCCATTTCTTAATACTTCTATGTTGAATGTTACCTCGTATTTAAAAATCAACATTCTTTATCATTTTAAAGAGTGTCTCAGGAAAAGACAACTTTCAGTGCAGTCACTGTGACGGAGGCGTAATATGCTGACCATGCTCTCTAATTGTAATCTGGATTTCTAGACTTACAGCTATGTTTTTGAGAAAATATATTTTTCCTGGGTAGTCAAAACCAGGACACAAAACCATATGCCCCAAGGGGCTGTAACCAAGTGACCACCTGCACTCCTCAAACTACAAATACTCCAGAGGAGTACTGTCTGCGTACTATTGCCAACAAGATATTTTTGAAAGATATGCCAAAAAAAAAAAACAAAAAAATACATGTAAGCATCTTGTGAAACTATATGTAATCATGAATTATACTTTTAATAATCAGTAACCAATCAGAATGTGATTATTACTCTAGTTATTAATTTTCCTGTAATTTCCCTCCCTATGGTTTGGTTCCTCTTTTTACCCTGTAAGAATACTTGTATAGCAAAACTGCCCCAGAACTACTTCATTCCATTTTCAATGGGCTACATAGTTCCCCAATTGCAATTGTTTTAAACGCTTAATAAACCTCACTGTTTTAACTTGAAACAACGTTCAAGTTTTTCTCTACAACATTTTGGTGTCAGAACTGGAACTCAAAGGCAATTTGCCTGCTAAATGACCTCAGGAGGGGACTATGGAATGTTGGCACCTGTATGAACCATTTGCATGGTCAATCCACTTTCCCAGTTCTAGAGAGTCTTCTCCACGTAAAACCTCTTGGACCAAAGATCTCCCCTCTTTGTGTTTGAAGTTCTCTGAGGTTTATTAATGGTCTTTCATCTCTTTCAGCTCACTGAA
The DNA here is from genome assembly GCF_030014295.1 of Loxodonta africana. Lineage (NCBI taxonomy): Eukaryota > Metazoa > Chordata > Mammalia > Proboscidea > Elephantidae > Loxodonta > Loxodonta africana. The sequence continues at coordinate 21,951,255 of NC_087344.1, forward strand.
GAGTATTTTGGCTAGTTTGTTATCTGGCTAATTGCAGCTTGTTTCCGGTTATGTGAACTCACTTTGTTTTTCTCTAAACACCCATTAAACTTTCTTCAGGTGTGTTTTTTGGTGAAAAGTCTCCAGGGTGGATTTAACACGTGTGGTTGTAGTCTTAGTGATGATACAGAGTACCATTAGCCACGGTATGTGCTCATGAAGGGGAATTTAGTGTTTTCTGCACCATGAATTATGATCCAAGCTCCTTTAAATTAAAATCAGTTTGAATGGTTTCTCGTAATTTTTAGATGAACACTGCAGTACACTGGCATAAAATTGTCTGAGAGAAACCTAAGTTTTCTTTTAAACTGTGGTGCACCATTTTTGTTTTCTATTGCCAGCAAAATAAACTGAGTTCAAAAAGAATGTTCCATGTGTTGTCTTGTACGTTATTTTAGATAGCCTTACAGAATGGTAAATTTAAGTAATTGTTTCATTTCATGTTTAAGTTTTTGTGTGTCTTGTCTCAAAAGGCATGACTAGCAGTTGTTAGCTTTCTTTTCTTTTCTCATAAAAAAGCCTTTTAAATCTTGGAGAAACTGCTTAGTGTGCCTAGGCTTCTAAAAGCTACGTTAAGGACTTCGTGGATGAATTCTTGAAGATTCTTGAGGATGTTAAAGCTTGCTCTTAGAGACTGAAAAGGCACATGAAAAAAAGTCTTTGTGTGCTTAGAGAAATGAAAGTGACTTTTTAGGAAGTGATGTCAAAAGGACAAGAAGAATTCAGGGTTATAGCGTTTGGATAGAAGAGATTAATCAAGACTTGAAATAGCCTTTGGGAATGTACCCTAGCAGGTCGGATATAAATTCATTCCGGTAAAGTTTTTATTCTTTTATAGTATGTCAGCTTAAATTAGGCTCCAGAATCCTCTTAAGTAACTTAAGCTGAATTGAACATATAGGACGTTTTTAAAATCCGAAGTCTAAGATCTCAGAGCTAACGCCTGAATTTTTCAGAGTTGAAAACCTGAAAGTTCTTTTAAATCCTGCTTTTTAGAATGTACACAATTTTTCTTTTCTGGCCAGAAGCCATCTAAGACCTAAATTTCTGCTTTTCAAACAAACAAACAAACCAAAAACTGGAAAAATTTCTGAGAGCTGTCCTACCTGCTAGGGTACATTCCCAAAGGCTATTTCAAGTCTTGATTAATCTCTTCTATCCAAACGCTCTAACCCTGAATTCTTCTTGTCCTTTTGACATCACTTCCTAAAAAGTCACTTTCATTTCTCTAAGCACACAGACTTTTTTTCATGTGCCTTTTCAGTCTCTAAGAGCAAGCTTTAACATCCTCAAGAATCTTCAAGAATTCATCCACAAAAACTGCAAACAAATGACTAAAGTTTAGGATCGAATTTCACTTTTTTTTTTTCCATTTAAATTCTTTGAGACTTTGTGTTTGTTCCATTTTGTTTTGTCCAGGAGAGACATTCCCAAATACTACTTGTGTAAATCTAATCTTCATTATTAACAGCAATCAAATATTCTTTATCCTGAGGGATTTTGAGTTTGTAGACTCTCAGACCTTATAAACTGTTAGTACAATTAATTAATTAATTATTGATTGATTAATGTAATAAGATGTTAATTGGTTGGTTGGTATAGTTGATTAATTGATGATTGCTTGTTGACAGTCCCTGCTAGGATTGTTGAGTCTGAAAGTCCTAAATTTTAAACAAGCTTGAGCCTTTAATAGTTTTAATAGGTATTTTTGGACTTTTAAAAAATATTAAGGTAATATTTGTTTAAACTTGTTAGAACTCTACAACTGCTCTTTCTATCTTCCTTGTAACAATTCGTCCTTTTGCTCTTCAGAGACAATTCATCTTTCTTTTCTGTTTGGCAGAAGTTTCTCTTTCTGTACCTTCAAAGATAATTCCTCTTTCTGTAACCTTCATTCTGAACTACTAAGCTGTCAAAACTGGATTCCTAAAAATTACTTTTTCAAAACTGAAGTTTTCAAGGCTAAGGCATTTAGGGTTATTGTTCTGGATTTTTTTTTTTTTTTTTTTTTTTTTGAGTATACTTAGTTGGTAACTATTCTAAGTTCTTCCTACTGAGTGTGTTTGGAAATAATTTAAAACTAGTAATCACTTTGAGAAAATGAATTTCTACTTAATCTTTTCCTTCCCCGTACTTACAACTATTACAAGGAACCTTGACATTAGAAAAAAGATTGTTATATATTAAAACACAAGCAAAAAGAACAATTTAAACAAAAAGTCTCACAAGTACAACCAGATAAGCTTATGGCTTTAAAACTCTAACAGTTTCAGACACAACCCAATAACCTTTTCAATTGCAAATCTACTGTTTGTTTTTATTGTAAAAACCAAATCATCTTAAAAAAAAAAGTTTTCAGTTTAATAAAGACAGAAAAGGAACAAATTGAAGTCCCCATCACTCACAGGAGGCCAGCAACCATCAGCATAACCAGCCTCCAAGAAATTAACAGAGATCTTTCCTTTAATAACATTAAAAATACAAAAAGGAGAGTCACTAATCAGAAACAACTCCCTCTACCCTCCAAACAGACATGGTCTTTCAAAATAATTTCATGGGTGGCCCAAGTTCTTTAGCCCACCATGAAAAGGAGAGAATAAATGATCTAAATTAAATTTCTATTCACAATTTGAAGAAAAATTTATAACATTTACGAAGAACAGGAAGTTGTCTTCTATATGCAGACCTTTGTTCTCTCTCTCTCTCTTTTTTTTTTTTTTTTCCAAAACTCAGCTCACCTAGTTACTTATTGGTAAAAGTCTGCTTATCAATAAATTGTTATAGTTTTTTGTTTGTTTCCCAGATTTGCCTTGATTAATTTCATGAAATTTATAATGGACTCCTTGGTTCTCAGTAAATAATAGTATCAATTTATATAATTTTTGTCTTATGTCTAAGTTTTATATTGTCTTAAAAACCATGAGTTGGGCCTATGGTAGCTACAGGTAGTCTATTTAAAAGTTCGCTGAAGAAGATAAATTGGTTGGTTGGTTAGTACAGCCAGGCCTTTAAGTTATTTCAAAACTATCTCTTCACAAAACCTCTCTTTTTCTTTACCAGATACCGTAAAACATGCAAAAGAGAAGGTAACAGTTTTCTATTTCTAGATAGTATCGTTGAATTTAAGTTATGATGTTTCTAATTGGTGTAATGATAAAAAGCACTTATAAAATTAAAAGGTTTCAGTGTTTTCAGAAAATAATAAAAATTAATTCATTTTGTTAATGAAAAAGGGGCTTTAACTTTTACTTTTCAGACAATAAACAGCTAGAAGAGAAATTTTAAAAAGAAATTTATTTAAACTGGCTAAAGTTCTTTTTTATCATAACTAAAGATTTAGTAGGTTAATTTATAAAAATTTTAAGAGCTTTCAGTGTCAAATAACATGAAACAAATGAATTTTTCAGGATTAAAATTAAAAAGAAATTCCTTAGTTACTAAGAGTTTAATTTTATTCTGATACAAATTGCCTCAAAGACAAGAGTTGAACCTTATTAAATTAAGGTTCCCTGGTGGTTAAGAGTATGGCTGCTAAACAAAAGATCGACAGTTCAAATCCACCAGCTGCTCATTGGAAATGCTATGGGGCAGTTCTACTCTGTCCTATAGGGTCACTATGGGTCAGAATCAACTTGACGGCATAGGAAAAGGTGAAAATAAAGTCTCACAGTTTTGATGGGACTAAGGCTTTTACCTTTAAAACCCTTGCTTTAAATAAGTTAAGTATTGTTTCTCAGCCCCCACATGTCTGTCAGTTTGTCAAACTGTGGGAGCTTGTGTGTTGCTGTGATGCTGGAAGCATTGTCACCGGTATTCAAATAGCAGTGGAGTCACCCATGGCAGACAGGTTTCAGGCTAAGCTTCAAGACTGAGCTTCCAGACTAAGACAAACTAGGACGAAGAATCTGGTGGTCTATTTCTGAAAACAATTAGCCAGCAAAAACCTTATGAATAGCAGTGAAACATTGTCTGATATAGTGTCAAAAGATGAACCCCTCAGGCTGAAAGACACTCAAAACACAACTGGGGAAAAGCTGCCTTCTCAAAGGAGCATCAGCCTTAACGACATGGACGGAGTCAAGCTTTTGGAACCTTCATTTGTTGGTGTGGTGTGACTCAAAATGAAAAGAAACGGCTGCAAACATCCGTTAATAATCGGAACGTGGGATGTATGAAGTATAAATCTAGGAAAATTGGCAATTGTAAAAAATGAAGTGGGGCATATAAAGATCAATATCCTAGGCATTAGGAAGCTGAAATGGGCTGGCATTGGCCATTTTGAATCAAACAATCATATGGTCTATTTTGCCGGGAATGAAGAGGAATGACTTTGCATTCATCATCAAAAAGAACATTTCAAGATCTATTCTGAAATACAGTACTTTCAGTGACAGGATAATATTCACATGCCTCCAAAAAAAAAAAAATTTTTTTTTTATAAGGAAGACCAGTGAATAGGACTATTATTCAAATTTATGCAGCAACCACTAAAGCCAAAGTTGAAGAAATTGAAGATTTTTACCAACTTCTGCAGTCTGAAATTGATTAAACATGAGATCAGGATGTGTTGATAATTACTGGTGATTGAAATGTGAAAATTGGAAACAAAGGATTGGTAGTTGGAAAATATGGCCTTGGTGATAGAAATGATGCTGGAGACTGCATGATGAATTTTGCAAGACCAACAACTTCTTCATTGCAAATACCATTTTTCACCAACATAAACCGAGACTATACACATGGACCTGGCCAGATGGAACTCACAGGAATCAAATGGACTGCATCTGGGGGAAGAGATGATGGAAAAATTCAATATCCTAAAAAATCTCAGCAAAATAGGAATAGAAGGAAAATTCCTCAACATAATAAAGGGCATTTATACAAAGCCAACAGCCAACATCATTTTTTTTTTTTCTATACAAAGCCAACAGCCAACATCATCGTAAATGGAGAGTGCCTGAAAGCATTTCCCTTGAGAACGGGAACCAGACAAGGATGCCCTTTATCACCGCTCTTATTCAACATTGTGTTGGAGGTCCTAGCCAGAGCAATTAGGCTAGGCAAAGAAATAAACGGCATCCAAATTGGCAAGGAAGAGGTAAAATTATCTCTATTTGTAGATGACACGATCTCATACACAGAAGACCCTAAGGAACCCTCCAGAAAACTACTGAAACTAATAGAAGAGTTCGGCAGAGTTTCAGGTTACAAGATAAACATACAAAAATTACTTGGATTCCTCTACATCAACAAAAAGAACATCAAAGAGGAAATCACCAAATCAATACCATTCACAGTAGCCCCCAAGAAGATAAAATACTTAGGAATAAATCTTACCAAAGATGTAAAAGACCTATACAAAGAAAACTACAAAGTACTAGTGGAAGAAACTAAAAGGGACCTACATAAGTGGAAAAACATACCCTGCTCTTGGATAGGAAGACTTAACATAGTATAAATGTCTATTCTACCAAAAGCCATCTATATATACAATGCACTTCCGATCCAAATTCCAAAGACATTTTTTAATGTGATGGAGGAACAAATCACCAACTTCATATGGAAGGGAAAGAAGCCCTGGATAAGTAAAGCATTACTGAAAAAGAAGAAGAAAGTGGGAGGCCTCACTCTACCTGATTTTAGAACCTATTATACAGCCACAGAAGTCAAAACACCCTGGTAGTGGTACGACAACAGACACATAGACCAATGGAAGAGAATTGAGAACCCAGATATAAATCCATCCACATATGAGCAGCCCAGTGTCAGTTAACTGGGGAAAAGATAGTCTTTTTAACAAACGGTGCTTGCACAACTGGATATCCATCTGCAAAAAAATGAAACAGGACCCATACATGACACCATTCACAAAAACTAACTCCAAATGGATCAAAGACCTAAACATAAAGTCTAAAATGATAAAGATCATCAAAGAAAAAATAGGGACATCGTTAGAAGCCCTAATACAAGGCATAAACAAATATACAACATTACTAAAAATGACGAAGAGAAACCAGATAACTGGGAGCTCCTAAAAATCAAACACCTATGCTCATCTAAAGACTTCACCAAGAGAGTAAAAAGACCACCTATAGACGGGGAAAAAATTTTCAGCTATGACATCTCTGACCAGTGCCTGATCTCTAAAATCTATAAGATTCTGCTAAAATTCAACCACAAAAAGACAAACAATCCAATTAAAAAATGGGCAAAGGATATGAACACGCACTTCACTAAAGAAGATATTCAGGCGGCTAACAGATACATGCGAAAATGCTCTCAATCATTAGCCATTAGAGAAATGCAAATTAAAACTACGGTGAGATTCCATCTCATTCCAACAAGGCTAGCATTAATCCAAAAAAACACAAAATAATGAATGTTGGAGAGGCTGTGGAGAGATTGGAACACTTATACACTGCTGGTGGGAATGTAAAATGATACAACCACTTTGGAAACTGGTCTGACATTTCCTTAAAAAGCTAGAAATAGAACTACCATAAGACCCAGAAATCCCACTCCACAGAGTATATCCTAGAGAAATAAGAGCCTTTACACGAACAGACATATGAACACCTATGTTTATTGCAGCACCATTTACAATAGCAAAAAGCTGGAAGAAACCATGGTGTCCATCAACAGAAGAATGGATAAATAAATTATGGTATATTCACACAATGGAATACTACGCATCGAAAAAGAACAGTGAGGAATCTGTGAAACATTTCATAACATGGAAGAACCTGGAAGGCATTATGCTGAGTGAAATTAGATGCAAAAGGACAAATATTGTATAAGACCATTATTATAAGATCCTGAGAAATAGTTTAAACTGAGAAGAACACATTCTTTTGTGGTTATAAGAGGGGGGAGGGAGGGAGAAGGTTATTTACTGATTAGATAGTAGATAAGAACTACTTTAGGTGAAGGGAAGGACAACACTCAATACATGGGAGGTCAGCACAACTGGACTAAACCAAAAGCAAAGAAGTTTCCTGAATAAACTGAATGCTTAGAAGGTCAGCGGAGCAGGGGTGAGGGTTTGGGGACTATGGCTTCAGGGGACATGTAAGTCAATTGGCAAAATAATTCTATTAAGAAAACATTCTGCATCCCACTTTGAAATGTGGCATCTGGGGTCTTAAACACTAGCAAGCGGCCATCTAAGATGCATCAATGAATCTCAACCCACCTAGAGCAAAGGAGAATGAAGAACACCAAGCTCACAAGGTAATTATGAGCCCAAGAGACAGAAAGGGCTACATGAACTAGAGACTACATCATCCTGAGACCAGAAGAACTAGATGGTGCCTGGCCACAGACAATGAGTGCCCTGACAGGGAGCAGAACAGAGAACCCCTGAGGGAGCAGGAGAACAGTGAGATGCAGACCCCAAATTCTCATAAAAAGATTAGACTTAATGGTCTAAGACTAGAAGAATCCTGGCAATCATGGTCCCCAAACCTTCTGTTGGCCCAGGACAGGAACCATTCCCAAAGCCAACTCATCATACATGGATTGGACTGGACAATGGGCTGGAGAGAGATGCTGATGAGGAGTGAGCTACTTGCATTATGGGGACACTTGAGACTATGTTGGCATCTCCTGTCTGGAGGGGAGATGGGAGGGTAGAGGGGTTAGAAACTGGCAAAACGGTCACAAAAGGAGAGACTGGAAGGAGGGAGTGTGCTGACTCATTGGGGGAGAATAAGTGGGAGTATGTATATATGTAGTAAGGTGTATATAAGTTTATATGTGAGAGACTGACTGGATTTGTAAACTTTCATTTAAAGCACAATAAAAAATTATTAAAAAAATTTCAATATCCTCAGTCAGAACAAGCCAGGGGATGACTGCAGAACAGATCATCAATTACTCATACGCAAGTTAAAGTTGAAACTGAAGCAAATTAGAACAAGTCCATGAGAGCCAAAATACGACCTTGAGTACATCTCACTTGAATTTATAGACCATCTCAAGAATAGATTTGATGCATTGAACACTAATGACCGAAGACCATATGAATTGTGAATGACATCAAGGATATCATGCACGAAGAAAGCAAGAGGTTGTTAAAAAGACAGGAAACAAAGAAAAGACCTAAATTGATGTCAGAAGAGACTCTGATACTTGCTCTTGAACATTGTGTAGCTAAAGCAAAAGAAAACCTCATGGCTTGGATCAGATGCACCTTAGTCTTCAAGGTGATATCTTTACTTTTCAACACTTTAAACAGGTCTTTTGCAGGAGAATTTGCCCAATGCAGCACATCTTTTGATTTCTTGACTGTGCTTCCATCAATGTTGATTGTGGTTCATTTTTTATTCTATTTCCCCCTCTTCTCCTTAAAAGCCTCATTGTGATTATCCTGTATTGAGTCTTTTTTTGGGGGGTGGGAACAAAATGGCCTCCCTATATGCATACAAATTAGCTTACTAACTAACTAACCCACTGCTTTTGAGACAATTCTGACTCACAATGACTACATAGGGTTTCCAAGACTGTAGATCTTTTTTTTTTTTTGGCAGGGGTGGGAGGGAGGAGTGAAGTAAAGGAAAGACACCAGTCTGCAAATCAGGAACTGAGTGCTGGCTCTGCCTTGCTGTGTGACCTTAGACAAACAAGTCACTTTACCTCTTTGGGCCTCAGCTTCCTCATTATTTGGCTATTGGAAGCATTCACAATTTTCTTAAGAATATTGCCAATTAGGTAAGCCTGGCTAAAATGAACCACAGATTTTAAAGTAGAGTTTTAAAATAGTCTAGTTCCTTTTTGTTAGTTTCTCTGATTTTTTTCTCAAAAGTAATAAGTGCTCAGGACAGGAAAAAGGAAGTCAGAAGATACAGCCAAGAAAAAAATTGTTCATAAACAATACTTAAAAGGGGCAGCATGAGAAAGAGATTATAGGGAGTTAATGTTCTGGGTATTATAGCATTGTTTCTACATGTCTTGCATAGTTAGCTTTTGCATACACCGGTGATTTTGTGATTTGTTTCCTCCCTTGCCTCTCCCATTCTCCACAATTCTATAAAGTTTTAAATTAACCTATGTTCCTCTTGAACAAGCAGAACAACGATCAATAAGATCTGGGACCAGACAACCAGACAATGGGGGCCTATCCTGTGAGTGAAACCAGGACAGCATCAGAGAACCTCTAAAGAATACCCACAGAAGGTCAACATGTCTGAAATGTGGTCAACATGCCCCCCCTCAAAGGGAACTGCCATCCTCCAGATTCTTCAAGCCTAAATCCTAACCCTATAAAACCCTCTGGTCAATCTCCAGCAGACAGACAGACTTTGGAGGAGCCCATTCCTCTCTGTCTCTTGTATACTGGTATACAAAAAAGCTCTCTTGCTGCTTACCTCACCCCTGTCTCAGTATTGGCTTTGCTGCAGGTGGCTCAAATCCGTGTTTTGTGGTAACATACTCATAATTCCACCCACCCAGAGAACATGGTGTTGGCTAAAAGGTTCTTAACCTGAATCCATGAGTGGGCTTCAGGGGGAGCAGACCCCTGAACTCACTGAAATTATGGGTGGGTTTAGATTTCTACTCTCATTATAATCTCATAGAGGTTGCTGAATTCCCCCCCCCCTCAAAAAAAAGAACCTCTATTTTAGATATTTTCTAGGAGTATATATTCAGGGCTTCGCACTGATTCCTCCCAGTTCAGTCATGGTTGAGTAAGTGAAACAAGAACTAACACAAATATTTAAAATTTGTGTGAACTGGAACAATTGCCAGAACAGGAAAAATTACAAGTTGAAGGCCTTCTAAAAAGCTAAACTCCCTCTTAGAAAACAAGGCCAGTGTACTTGTTGCACAGAAAACAAATCTCTTGCCCATAGGAGTTTGAGCAGAGTCAGAAACAATGATGCCCCACTCAAAGATGGCACCCAGCAATGCCAGTTTGAATGTCTGTCACTCTATACATGCCTGCCAATGATCCAATCTCATGCATCAGGCTCCGGAAAAGGCTCACTATGCCTCTTCCAAGCCTCTCATTCAGGGGCTTTGCCCCATAGTTTTTCCCATCCTGATTATCATTCCAAATCACCCAAATTGTAACAATTTGGGTCTGTTTCGGTTTCGCTTCATCAGCCCTTTCTGAGCCAGTCCAAATCAGTTCGAAGCCTTGTACACATACAAAGTTTTTTTTTTTTTTTTTTTTTTTTTTTTTTTAATGTGATCTTACCATACAGGCTATTTTGCAATCTGCTATTTTCACTTACTAATATTTGGAAACCCTGGTGGCCTAGTGGGTAAAAGCTACAGCTGCTATCCAAAAGGTCAGCAGTTTGAATCCACCACGCCCTCCTTGGGAACCCTATGGGGCAGTTCTACTCTGTCCTATAGGGTCGCTATGAGTCAGAATCAACTCGACAGGAACAGGTTTGTTTTTTTAATACATAGACCTTGTTCCTGAATACTTTTTGGTATCTTCTGTTTCATTGCTTAGCTATACATGATTTAACAAGTTCCATTTTGTGGGGCATTTAACATATTTTAGTTGTTTTGTGGTTATAAAGAATGCACTGCAGGTATAAGCTAGATGAAAATAATTAGGACTTAATGAGGAAACAAGAAAAATGTGGACAATTTAAACATCTGACAAAGGATGCCAAGCTATTCTACAGTGCCTGAAAATTACCTATGAGATAAATGAGTAACTATACTGTACATAGATCAAGGGGTAGTTATTCAAACAGAACAATGGGATACTATGTGGTTTAAAGTCAGGAAAGTGGCATCAGTGTAGTATCCTTTCCAATATCTATTCAATCTGTACGCTGAGCAAATAATTTGGGATTCTGGACTCTATGAAGAAGAACAGGGCATCAGGATTGAAGGAAGATGCATTAACAACCTGAATTATGCAGATGAAAGAACCTTGCTTGCTGAAAGTGAAGAGGACTTGAAGCACTTACTGAAGTAGATTGAAGACCACAATCTTCAGAACATAAAGAAAACAAAAATCCTCACAACTGGACCAATGAGCAACATCATGATAAATGGAAAAAAGATTGAAGTTGTCAAGGATTTCATTTTACTTTAATCCACCTTCAACACCCATGGTAGCAGCAGTCAAGAAATCAAAAGACACATTGCATTGGGCAAATCTGCTGCAAAAGAGCTCTTCAAAGTGTTAAAAACCAAAGATGTCATCCTGAGGACTAAGGTGCAACTGACCCAAGCCATGGTGTTTTTAATCACATCGTATGCATGCAAAAGCTGGAAAGCCAAAAGGTTAAAGCCACAGAACCAAGATGTCCTCTTTGGACTAGTCAAATAGCAAGAATCAGGAGACGAGAAAAAAAAAAAAATACCATAGGATATTCTGCAACCAGCCATAGTGTTATTAGTTACTGAAACAGATGATTCTTACATTAAAAAAGGCAAATAAAAATTAAAAGTGGTTCCCTATATCTGGAAAACAGAACATTGAACATTAGCAACATTTTCATATAAACTTTATAGTAATTCCTGTAGTTCACCCTGTCATGTGTAGTTAATTCTGGTTCCATGTAAATCTGGATCAGCAGCAGACTGAAAACTTTGTCAGCTTCTACATAAGAGTTCTAGAAATCTTGATTTAGTCCAACTGCATCTATGTTCAAAATATTATAGTTCCCTTTATAAGTCTGATATAGCCCATTTTTGTTAAAATATTTTGGTCAAGCATTTTCAGTGAATCAGCAAAGTAAAACTTATCTGCAGATGACAACTTAAAAATGCTCATGGTTTACTTATAATAATAATTCTTCAAAGTGAAAGATCTGATGGGAATTAATTACAAACGTAATGTAAAGCCAAATAAAATCAAAAAGAAACGAGACAAAAATATCTCTGAACACAATGATTAGCCTTATTTTCAAAGAGCTTCAGATTTAACACATAATAATATTGAGACATAATACTAAATAATCAGGCTATACCAAGATTATGAAGTCTATAAACATCTGAACAGTAATAAAAACTTCACGGGCAAACAATGTGAGTTTCAGTTAAAATTATTGGCTTTGATGGTGCCAGATTCAAGGGAAACAAAGTTGCAACCAACTTAGTAATTGAAATAATAAAATTATGACATAATAATATACACTTGTCGAATATCAGTCAAACATTACTGATATAAATTTTAACTCTAAGAAAAGTTAGCACTTCTCTTGATTTGACATGTTTCATGTAATTCGTAACATATGAGATAAACTTTTTTTAGCATTTTTCTCTTCATAAAACAGGAACAAATCTTTTGTGGCTTTCCACAAATTTTAAAATTGTCTGGAGTTTACTATATGTCACCAAGAAACAATACTTGAGTTATTTAACCTAAGATCTTAAAGGTAAAAATGTTACCTTAAAGACCTTTAAAAATTTTTCATAAATTAAATTATCAAACTTTTAGTCACAGCAGATAAGAACTTTGAGTGTATCAAATAACTCTATTTTAAATAAACCTTTTAAATTCCTTGTCATTGTTACATGTCTCTTATAGTACAACTCTTCAAGTGGTAAAAAATGATCACACATATTACTAGACCCGTATATATATTTTTTAATATATATTAGTATTTTTTCTCTGTGATATAAAAAATTAATAGCCTATAAACTTAAATCATAATGAATATCCTTTGACTCAATTTAATATCGTTAAGTTTCCTAACTAAAGGTCAGCATGTTAGAGCCCACCTGCTGTTATGTGGTAGAAAAATGTGGCGGTCTGCTTCTGTAAAAGTTTACAGCTTTGGAAACCCCGTTGGGCAGTTCTACTCTGTCCTATATGGTTGCTCAGAAACAGAACTGACTCAGTGGCAGTAGGTTTGGGTTACTCAGAACCTTGGAAATTAATTTAAGCCTATACATTACAAAACATGATTACTGTTGAAGTAAAGCTTGTTTAAATAGTCTATATTCCCATTCAGATTTTTACCATTTCTTATGTTTTTTAAATCTAACTTTAGATTTGTCCTCTTTTTTTTTATGTTGGGGATCCACCCAATTTCTGGTAACTGCATTAAGACTTTTTTTTTCTAATTTTACACCTCATTAACACCCATATTATTTATCTTATTTTCTTTTCTCTTAAAAAGTTTTTTCTCACCTGTTTGAGAGGGGTCTTTTGAAACCCTTCTCTGGAACAGTGTGGGTCTCGGAGGCTCATTTTTATATATATATATTTAAAAAATTGATGAATCTCAATTCATTTGCATATGTTTAAATTGCCTTAGGTATTTTAAAAGACAAGGGATAACTAAATTATTTTCTTTCTATTTTTTATTATTCTCTTGGTAAGCAGGTCAGGCTTTTTTCTTTTTATTGATAAAAATTGCTCCCTTTCTTTAAATAAAACACATTTTAAGTTTCTTAAGAAGGTTTTGCTTTTAAGATTTCCTTTCAAGGGTGACATGAACATAAAAATCTTTGTTAAAACAAATTTATTTTCACTAATTCCTGGGAATATTCCTGGCAATCTGTTTTCAAAAGATCACAGGCTTAAAAACTCTATGGAGCACATTTATACTCTGCACACATAGAGTCACTGTGAGCTGGAATAAAATCTACAGCAATTAACAACAACAGTCATATAGAATTATGCTTCTCGCCAAACTTTCATAAGCTTCTTTGGTCACAGTTGCCTTGTGACTGTTTTTTCTGGACATCTTATGGTGACTTCTCTGTTCCCCTCAACTGTATTTCTCTCATCTCCTTCTTTGAAATTTTACATTAGAAAGCATCAGCCTGGCATTCACTGTCCTGAATGTCAATGCCAGCCACCTCAAGAACTGACTGGGAACTCTCAAATAAGACTACAATTTATTAATAACAATTGCTGTTGTTGTTGGTAGGAGCCACTGAGTCAGTTCTGACTCATAGTGACTCTGCACAACAGAACAAAACACTGCCCAGTGCTCAGCTATCCTCATAATCATTGTTATATTTGAGCCCATTGTTGCAGCCACTGTGTCAATGTATCTTACTGAGGTTTTCCTCTTTTTTGATGACCCTCCACTTTGCCAGGCATGATGTCTCTTTCCAGGGACTGGTCCCTCCTGATAACATGTCCAAAGTCCATGAGATGAAGTCTTGCCATCCTTCTAAGAAACATTCTGGCTGTACATCTTCCAAGACAGATTTGTTTGTTTTTCTGGCAGTCCATGGTGTATTTAATATTCTTCACCAACACCATAATTCAAAAGCATTAATTTTTATATTAGGCTATTTAATTTATATAATTTATCATTAAACTGATCAGAGTAAGTTCTTCGAAGAAATATCATAATCTAATTTAATAATACCACCCGGAGGTAGGAAATTATTACATTTTCATAACCCTCTCTTTTGCATGCTTCATAGGCTCTTTTAGGGAAGAAATTTAAAATAATTTGTCCTTTTTAAAGCCTTGTTATAACAATCAAAATAAATAATCCATTCTTTTTTCACTGTACTTTTCAAATAGGCCAATTAATATTTAAAATTTCTCAAAGTAGCTGCTAAAACCGCAGAGCATAAGAGAGGCATAAGAAACAGTTTTTTTTGGAAGGGAAAAGAACTGAGATTTAAGGCAGCCTCATAAAAAACAGCAACTGGGAGCCATGGCCTCTGACCTGATACAAGACAGAAACCCAGACACAACACTGTATACCAGAGGCAAGCTCTCAGAGAAAAACAAGACAGAACAGCCACACAAACTCACTGGTCTGTCAACTCAAAAACCAGGCATATACAGTATCACACAACACAAGCAAACCAGTTCCTTAAGACCTATACAGCAATTCTCTGGTAGGATCGACCCAATTCAACATAAAAATATGTTCTAGATAAACTCGTTAACTTGCCAGAATCTTAAATGGAGGAATATCAGACCCTCTGACAAAACCTGAGCCTCAAACAAAAGTTTCCCAGAGGAAAGAAAAGACAATGCAAGAGGGAGCTCATTTTCCCAAAATGGGAGGAAGAAGAACAGAAGGAAACTTATTTTCCAAAATGATCACCGAGATTTAAAATTTCTTCAAGTATATTCAGCTTATACTATTTTTGAACATAAAGCCTAAACCAATGTTCCAGTAGAGGCAAAATCTAGGCTTATTATCAAGGATGTTAAGAATCAGTTGAAACATTGGTCCTCTAGAGTAAATGTAAATTCCTAGCAGAGAATCTGCTGTGGGGTTTGGCTAGTGTTTCATTTCACAGTGTGCCTTTGTTGTATGAGAGTTTTCTTGTGGCTGGTGAGTAGCCTAATGCTCTGGCCCACCTTATGTCCCAGCTTATCCTTTCACGGGCATCTTTCTGTTGACGGCAAGTCCCCAGGAGTTTTTTAGGATCCTCAAAGACATGCCCACATATTTTTGTAGCTTAAAAGACTGTGGTATTCCTCGTAACAACTATACCAAAGTTGGTTTCATTCTTTCTGAACCTAATTCATCCTGCTGGCTAGAGACCTCATCTCTTGTTTTAGATCTTAAACATCCCATTATTGTTTGTTGTTGTTAGGTGCATAGAGTCAGTTTCAACTCATAGCAACCCTATGTACAACAGAACAAAACACTGCCTGATCCTGTGCCATTCTCACAATCATTGTTATGTTTAAGCCCATTGTTGCAGCCACTATGTCAGTTCATCTAATTGTGGGTCTTCCTCTTTTTTGCTGGTGCTTTACCAAACATGATGCCCTTCTCCAAAGACTGGTCCCGCCTGAAAATGTGTCCCTACTAGTTAACATAGATAACATAACATTCTAGTCTATCCAATTGGAAAGTATCCGAAAGTGGCCACTAATTTTCCAAACTGTCCTAAGTGAGCTTATGCCAAACAAACAATGAAAATGCACATTACAGGAACAAAATGTTTGTTCATGTAGTGAGCAAGAGTCCCAGAAAGTGGCTCCAAATCTCTTTTAGACCTGGCATTCCCCATCTTATAATGACAGTTATAGCAACACAAACTTCTTATTTGCAAGAATGAAAACAGAGTCCAGAATAAAACTGGAAGAGCTATCAACACAAGGGAGTGGAGCTTGGATTCGAGAGATCTTTTACCTTAAATGTTTCCCCACAATTCATGGAAGTAGAGAGACCAAAGTGGCTCAGTGATACCATGCTCCTATCTGGAAATGACTCAAGGATTGTCAAAGATACTATACCTTCAATATCCCACCCACTTCCGACAACAGAAATGTTGGTGTTGAAAAATCCTGTACTCTGTTAGGATTGAAATAAAAGAGCTTTATTGAGGAATAGTACAACTCACGCTGGGCAGCACAAAGTAAAAATACAAAGTGCTTCACTCTTCAAGCAGAGAGAGGGGTATACATACACAGAGAACAAAGGAAAGCTAGGGGGTTGGTGGTTGATGAGATCAGCTTCGGTTTGAAGTCCTTTAAAATGTAAAGGTCAGTCACTTGGCTAGGAAGGAATGGGTTACCACTTGGGTGAGTGACACCAGCCGGTTCAGTTGCACCCATTCTTCGTAGATACAGATCATTTGCATCCTGACACTATCTTCCTATGGGAAATTTATTCACACTCTAATCTTTGGTTTCCTAGGGATGCAATATTGATGTTGCCATTCCTTTCCTGAGATGAGTGCCTCCATATTTGAAAATTTCCACCTGCAACAGTCAAGTTAGAATCATGATGTATGTATTTAGCCTTTTCACACTGGCTTCTTTCACTTAGAAATATGCTTTTAAGTGTCTGGCACATTTTTCATAGCTTGATAGCTCATTTCTTTTTTTTACTAAACAATACTGAGTTATACAGATATACCGCAGTTAGTTGATCCATTTACCTATTGAAAGGCATTTTGGTTACTTCCAAGACTTGGCAATTATGAATAAATTGGCTATAAATACTTGTGTGGTGATGTTTGTGTGGACATAAGTTTTCAGTTCATTTGGGTAAATACACAGTGTTGGGTCATATTGTAAGCCTATGTTTAGTTTTGTAAGAAACTATCTTCCAAAATATCTTTATAATTTTTCATTCCCACCAACAACGACTGAAGTGTTGCTGCTATTCCTCATCCTTGTAAGCATTTGGTGGTGTCATTGTTTTCGATTTTAGCTATTCTAGTTGGCTTGTAGTGGTATCTCATTGTTGTTTTACACATAGGGCATAACAGCTCTACGAAGTAGTAGAGGAAAGTATTATTTCCAATTTATTAGAGGTGAAGTTACTCAGTTTTGAATAGGTCAGATAGGGATTTGGAGAAGATAGTATCAAGAACTGTGAAGGTTCTGAGCTTTTACCCTACTTGTAAGCTAACAAGTTAGGCTGTCATGGTTTCACGGATGCTGACTGAAGGTATAAGATTCTTGGTCAGAGAAAAAGGGCTTTACTACTAGCAACACAGCAGGCATCATGAACCTCGTGTCTGCATCAGTTCTCCCTTCTCTCCAAGTCCCATGGGGTGATGCTGAATAGGCAGAGGTGGAGGCTTCATATGCAGTGTGTTTGTCGTGGCTGATGAGCCCCAAGCTTAGGAAACATCAACTTTTAAAGAGGCTACAAACAAACCTGCCCAACTTTTTCCCTGGTAAGGAACATTATCTTCATAATCTTGGACAGCAAACAAGTCTTCTCTCTGCTCCAGGGGGAGAGACTATCTCTATTTTGAAGATTGTTCATTATGTTGTTGTTTTGAGCTGCCCTCAACTCATGGCAACCACATGTACGATGCAGACAGTTGTGATTCTTAGGGTTTTCACTGGCGGATTTTTGGAGGTAAATTACCAGGCCTTTCCCCTTAGTCTATTTTTGTCTGGAAGCTCTGCAGATACATGTTCAGCATCACAGCAACATGCAAGCCTCCAATGACAGATGAATGGTGGCTGCACCTGAGATGCATTGATCCTGGGGCTCCTGTATGGAAGGAGACAATTCTACCACTGAACTGTTATTCCTTCATTCACTATAGAAACATCCTTAAAAAGATGTACCAGAATAAAATCTCTCAATGCCTCTACACACAAGATATCCAGAAATGTGAGATATCCGTGGAGAATTGTCTCCAAGTAGACTGCTGTTGTTATTGTTAGGTGCCATTGAGTTGGTTCCAACTTGTAGCAACCCCGTGCGCAACAGAATGAAACACTGCTTGGTCTTGCACCATTCTCACAGTCATTGTTATGCTTCAGCCCATTGTTACAGCCATTGTGTCAATCCATCTCATTGAGGGTCTTTCTCTTGTTCACTGACCCTCTACTTTACCAAGCATGATGTCCTTCTCCAGGCACTGATCCCTCGTGACAGCATGTCCAAAGTACATTGAGATGTAGTTTTGCCATCCTTGCTTCTAAGGAGCATTCTAGTTGTACTTCTTCCAAGACAGGTTTGTTCATTCTTTCGGAAGTCCGTGGTATATTCAATATTCTTCGCCAACACCACAATTCAAAGGCATCAATTCTTCTTCAGTCTTCCTTATTCATCTTCTAGCTTTCACATGCATAGGAGGCGATTGAAAACACCATGGCTTGGGTCAGGCGCACCTTAGACTTCAAGATGACATCTTTGCTTTTCAACACTTTAAACAGGTTTTTTGCAGATTTGCCCAATGCAATGTATCTTTTGATTTCTTGACTGCTGCTTCCATAGACAGCTGTAGTAGCTATTAATCTCCAAATCTTCATATAAAAACAGAGAAAACTGCATAATAAAACTGAAACAGCCTGGGAAACATTTTCAACAAAACAAGGTGACAAATATTACCATGAACCCCAAAATATAAGTGAGCAAGGGCAAACCACCAAAAATCACAAGATCTTCAGAAGTAGAAGAGGAAGCAGTAACAGGACAGCATCTGACGGACTTGAGAATATGAGAAACTCAAATGGACAACTAGTATTCTCTAGAAAGTGTGATGAACCAGTGTGAGAACAGCATCTGAAACTGGGAGGACTTTTGTCCTCTCCAATACCAAGAGGACAGCAAGAGCTGGAGCAGCCTATTTTTGGGAATTCTTAAAATTGACCCAACAGGGCTCCATTGCTGGACAGAACACTACATTGAGAGTTGCTGAGATGGAATGAAAATTGAGCACATAGGATCAACAGTAACCAGGAAAGAGAAGATCTAGGCTTGTGTTGTCCAAGGCAGGAGCCACTGGCCACATGTGACTATTGAGCACTTTAAATATGGCTAGTATGAATGAGAAATATTTTTTTATAGTGCTCTTTGTGAAAGTTTACAGTTCAAGTCAGTTTCTCATACAAAAACTTATACACATGTTGTTATATGACCCTAGTTGCTCTCCCTATAACGTGACAGCGTACTCCTCCTCCCCACCCTGTGTTTCCGGTGTCCATTCAACCAGCCCCTGTCTTCCTCTGCCTTCGCAGCTTGCCTCTGGACAGGAGCTCCCCACTTAGTCTCATGTGTCTACTTGAGCTAAGAAGCACACTCCTCATCAGTATCATTTTATGTCTTATAGTCCAATCTGATCTTTGTCTGAAGAGTTGGCTTTGGGAATAGTTTCAGTTTTGGGCTAACAGAGAGTCCAGCGGCCATGTGTTCTGGAGTCCCTCCAGTCTTAGTCAGACCATTAAGTCTGGTCTTCTTACTAGAATTTAAGGTCTGCAATCCACTTTTCTCCTGCTCCATCAGGGACTTTTTGTTGTGTTCCCTGTCAGGGCAGTCATTGGTGGTAGCCAGGCACCATCTAGTTCTTCTGATCTCAGGCTGATGGAGACTCTGGTTTATGTGGCCCTTTCTGTCTTTTGAGCTCATATTTTCTTTGTGTCTTTGGTGTTTTACATTTTCCTTTGCCCCAGGTGGGTTGGGACTAATTGATGCATCTTAGATGGCAGCTTGCTAGCGTTTAAGACTCCAGATGCCATTCGCCAAAGTGGGATGCCGAACATTTTCTTAATAAAATTTGTTATGCCAATTGACCTAGACGTCCCCCGAAACTATGGTCTCCAGACCCCCACCCCTGCTACTCTGTCCCTTGAAGTGTGTGGTTGTATTCAGGAAACTTCTTAGCTTTTGGATTAGTCCAGTTGTGCTGACTTCCCCTATATTGTGTTGTCCTTCCCTTCACCTAAAATAATTCATATTGTGAGCTTTTGTGGCCATTGTAATAAATTATTAATCCCAGCAGAGAAGTAGAGAGTGCTGAGGGAGGGACGGTTGGAGTCAGAACAATAAAGATGGTTGAGAAGAGGCTTGAATGAACTTTGTCTCCTAGGACTCAGCTTTGGGTTGTTGGTCTCGATTCTCCTTCCCCCTTGCGAAGTTAGAGGAGGTCAGAGGACACTTCCACACCATTTTTACATTGGCTCTTTTTTCAATACCTTTGCTTCTTGCCCACTGTTCCTTGGCATCTACAACTTTGTCTTTACACATTAGAAAAATTGGGTTTTCCCTATGTAATTTCTTTAAGAATTCCTCTCCTCTCTGCTAACTGTGAATTTCTGTCTTCGATCAACTTTCCTACATCTACACCAGTCTGTAATAACCTTAGATTTCAAGCATTTCTGGGTATTCCAAGACATAAGAAGGTGTTTTCAAACAATTATAATGTATATAATGATGAAAATAATACTAATAAGACTATCTAAAATTATTGATTTTAAAATATTTAGTTCTATGATTGTGTCTCTATACACATTGCTTCCATTTCTACATATTTTTTTCTGTGCACACTATGATTGAGACCATTATAACAGTAATGAAATCAGAATTTATTAATTACCATCTGTGTGCTAGATTTAGCACAAGGCTTGCATTCATCACCCATGACAGGTTAGAGATTCTTACAAATCCCCTCCCATAGAGGGATGTTCTCTACTTCCTCTTTCCTTTAAACTGGGATGGCCAGTGACTGCTTTGACCAATGGAATTCAACAGGAGTGCTGCCTCATTTCCAAGACTAGACTATAAAAATCCTTGGGTTCTTTGTACATTCTCTATAGTGGCCCAGAGAAAACATATAAGAATTCTGACTGCCTTAAGATTGGCAGGCTGGTGAGGCCATATGTAGGCATTCCAATCCCCGGTCCCAACTGAGCCCAGCCTCCCCGCTCTCTCTGCTAAGACATCAGACATGTGAATGATGCCATTTTGTGCTTCTAGACCAGCCATGATGCTAGTTAAACACCACTGTGTAATGTTGGTCAATACCATGTGGAGCAGAAGAATTGCCCACAGAGCCCGGCCTAAACTCTCAACGCACAAAGTTATGAGATGAAATAAAATAGTTCTTACACTAATCCACTAAGTTTTGGCTTGATTTTTCATGCAGCAATAAATAACTGGGACATTACTTCATTTGATCCTCAATTTGAAATAAATAAATAGATAAATTAAAAGGTAGATACAAAGACCTAACAATTCCACTCCTAGGTATATATCCAAGAGAATTGAAAACAGTGATTAGAACAGACACATGTGCATCCATGTTCAGTGCAGCACTGTTTCAAAATGGTAGAAACAACCTAATGAACATCATGAGATGAATGGAAAAGCAAAATGTGATATATACATACAATGGAATACTACTCAGCCATAAAAGTAAATGAAGTCTTCACACATGCTACAACATGGATGAGCCTTGAAAATATCATGCAGAATGAAGTAAGTCAATCACAAATGGACAAGTTCTATATGATCTCACTCATATGAAATGTCTAGACTAGGCAAATGTATAGTTTATTAGCAGTTACCAGGGGAGGTATGAAGGGGGTAAGAAGGAGTCATTGCCTAGGCAGAAATGAGTTTCTGTTAATGGTGTTGGAAAATTTGGTAATGGCTATTAGTGATGATTGCACAACATGATTAACATAACTGAAGTCACTAAATCGTACACATGAAAAACATTAAATTGGCAAATGTGTTCTATATTTATTTACAACAATAAAAAAAGCTATGAATTGGAATTATTATTGGTCCCATTTTACAACTAAGAAACTGAAATTTAGAGAGGCTGGATAACTTACCCAAAGTTTACAGAGATAGTAAGTAGTTTAACTGTGATTCAAATCCAGAGCATGTGGCTCTCTCAGTGAAATACCTACTCGTGACCTTTCCATAAGGATGCTTGGCTTGCTGACAGTGTGGTAACTGGGTTCCAAGACAGAGTGTTCCAAGAGACAGGAAGTGGAAGTTGTCAGCTTTTTATGGCCTAGATCTGAAACAGACATAGTGCCACTTTAGTGATATGTTGTTGACTGAGCAGCCACAAAGCCCAGATTCAAGGCAGGGAACGTGGACTCCACTTCTCAGCTTCAAAGAATGTGGGAGACATGTTTTGAAACTGCTACAACTTAGGTTTGTATAGTTTTACCCAGGCAGCTGAATAAAGAAGCACAGTGTACCTTATCATTGTTGTTAGCTGCCCTCAAGTCTACCTCTGCTACTAATGTCAACCCTATACATAATGGGATCAGACCATTGTGATCCATATGATTTTCAGTGGCTGATTTTTAAAGTAGGTCACCAGGTCTTTCTTCCAGCTGCACTGAAACCTGTTCAGCATCATAGCAACATGCAAGCCTCTAGTGGCAGATGAGTTGTGGCTACTTTCACTTGAGATGCACTGGCCAGGTATGGAACCCAGGTCTCCTTCATGGAAGGGGAGAATTCTACCACTAAACCAACACTAGTGCCACCGCAGTGTGCCTTAACCCATTTCCACTGAGTCAATTTTGATTCACAGCAAACCATATGCCTTAAAAAAACCATTGCCATCAAGTTGAGGCTGACTCATAGTTACCCTATAGCACAGAGTTAAACTTCCCCACTGAATTTCCAAGGAGCACCTGGTGAATTCGAACTGACAACCTTTTGGTTAGCAGCCATAGCTCTTAATCACTAGGCTACTGTGGTTTCCACCTTTTGCCTCAGTAGTCCTTAAATTGGTAAAACTTGGAAAGAGACAAAGGAAGAGAATAGTGAAACTTTGGTCTGTTCTACCAAGCAGTCACTGGATTCCTCAATCCCTACCTTCTATCCATGAACCTGACAGTGTTTTCATGTTTCTGGACACAACAGTACCACCTGTGGTTTACCTGAATCAGCACTCCTTCCCTGCCAGCGTCCCTGTCATTGTTCTAAAGGTCATAGGGCTTGCATTCATTCTAGCCCCCACTTGTATCATCTACCCACATCCCCCTCCCCAGTTGAAGGTGTTGCTATTTTCCAGGGCATTGCACCAGAGCAAGAGAATCTCCACAATTCCAGGTATCCAATTCTTTCTTCTCTCTTCCCAGTCCTAAAGGATCAAACTCAGGAACAGAAACGGAACAGATGCTGTACCTTCTCATATGCTGTTCAACTCCTCCTTGGCATCAGTTAAGCTTTCCAAAACTTCTGCACACTGAAAGGAGGAATCTTCAGGGAAGTCACCCCATACCTCGCTTGAAAACATTTTCTATTCACTTATATACATAAGTATGTAACTGTGGAGAATGTGTAAATTTATATCGTGTTGTTAAAATATGTGGCAACATGTTTCCCGTCATCAATATGCAGCATAGGATTCCATATTATGAATTGCCACATTTATCTATTTTTTATAGGGTCGCTATGAGTCAGGACTGACTCGATGGCAATGGTTTTTTTTTTTTTTTTTTTTTTTTGGTTTTCTAGTGATAAATTTGTAAGGATACAGTTAATTTGAGGCTGAACTTTGGTAGCTCTACATTTATGTTCAGAGTCCCTGGGTGGCATAGATGGTTAATGTGCTTGACTGCTAATCAAAAGGTTGGTGGTTCAAGTCCACCCAGACACAACTTGGAACAAAAGTGTAACAAGCTAATTCCAAAAAAATCAGCCATTGAAAACTGTATGGAGCACAGTTCTACTCTGACATGCATGGGGTCATCATGAATCAGAATCAACTTGACAGCTATTGGTAACTGGTATGCTTATCCCTGGCATCACCTGGAATCACGATACTGATTTTGTTCAAGACAGAAGTAAAATATAACTGACTAATGACTTATAATGTTCTGTTTCAAGTCCATAAACCCCCCTTGGAGGTCCCAGTACGAGCTTGTCTTCATAGTTTCTTGAAAATGTATAGATTCACAGTCTGCACCTGGTTTGTATACACTGGCTTTGGCTATGTGACCAACAGGGTATAAAAGTCCCTTTAGTAAACTCATGCCTTTGCTTCTCTGAAACAGAGATATCTGTCCCTGAGTGGCAAAAATGGTTAAGCACTCGGCTACTAACGGAAAGATTGGCAGTTCAAACCCACCCAGAGGCACCTTGGAAGAGAAACCTGGCCATCTACTTCTGAAAAGTCACAGCCTTGAAAACCCTGTGGAGCAGTTCTACTCTGGAGTCCATGAGGTCCCCATGAGTTGGAATCGACTCGATGGCAACTAACAACAACAGTACTTATCTCCATGATTAATGACTTGGAGATGACACACATCCTGAGCATCAGAGAAAGAAACTTTGGTGCTGTTGAGATAGGGAAGGAATAGGGACTGAGCTCCTAGGCAAGGAGCCCTGCAACACCTGCGACTTTAAACTTACTTATAATACTATGTGCTTGGCTAGTGCAAAACCCCCATCCTTGAATGTGCGATAAGGAAAGAACAAACAATGCACTCCCTTGTAAGACGTTTTTCGGAAGGACAGACCCGATCTAGTCCCTGGCGCATGTGCAGACATCCACAAGGTGACCGACAGATGACTTCTGCCTGATGCAAGTACCCAAGACAGGAATCGAACCAGCACCACAGGAGAGACTGTGCAGGCACGACACCCCATAATAAGTCCTGCAATGAATCCCAGAAGCCTCTGGGAGAGGAGCTGTCTTAAAGTCATCTTAGAAGGATGCTGTGTGTGCAGGGTAGTTAACAAATCCCCACCCAGTTGAGCCACTTTCTGGAAAACGCTACCTATAAAACCCACTGCCATCAAGTCAATTCTGACTCATAGCGACCTTACAGGACAGAATAGAACTGCCCCACAGGGTTTCCAAGGAGAGCCTGGCAGATTCAAACTGCTGACCTTTTGGTTAGCAGCTGTAGTACTTAACCATTATGCTACCAGGGTTTCCAAAAATAAACATAAATCTTTTCCTGCTCAAAAACCTTTAAAAATCCATGCAAATCCTTTGTTCTGGGACACAGGGGTAAGCATTGCCTGGGCCCTCATCATCTTCACTTGCAAGCCTTTTAAGTAAAGCTTTGCTCATGTGGAAAAATTCTCCATGCCTTACCTGTTCATTTTTGACCAGCGAGAGGCAATAACCTTCTTTATTTAAAGCCAGAGGCACCGGCAACACTGTGTCTGGAAGTCTGAGACTCTACTGATGTGCCTGTGCTTTCTTTTTTCTCATGTTTATAATATTACTGTAACTTAATTAAAGAAAAAAGAAAAAAATCCTACCTAACAGCTACTAGGAGAGTTGCTAATTTGTAATTTGGAAAACATATCTCCCCCCTCTTTCAAGGTATTAGCCTTTTTCACTTTACTGTGAATAGTGCCCTGTATCTTGTTTACTTGTGATCCCTATGATCCATAGGGTTTTCACTGGCTGTTTTTTGGAAGTAGTTCATTAGTTCTTTCTTTCTAGTCCATCTTAGTTTGAAACTAAGTCTCACAGTATCAGGCCTAACACATTCAGTAAAGATTTGATGAATCAATTCATTAATGGCATTCCTGAGTGCAATGCCCCTATCAGAACCTCCCAGATCCACTCATGCAACATTGTAATTTTTTAGCTCTTTAGTTTTCTTCTAAGGATTACCAAAAGGTAGCAGAGGGATCATTGTAACTTTCTGGAATTTGCCATTTAATGGCCCAAGGCAATATTCCCATAAATGTTTGATCATTTGGTATGCTTTTAAAAGTAGATTCTAAGGCTCTTCCTCTGGAGATGTTGTTTAGGTAAGGAGTAGGGTGGAATAGGATGAGAAGCTATATATTAACAGGAGCCGCAGTTGATTCTTTTGGTAAGGTAAATTTAGGAAACACTTCCCTAGGGCAGCGACTCTCAAAAGATTGTCCCAGAAACCAGCAACATCAACATCCTCTGAGAACTTATCAAAAATACAAGTTATCATTCTCAAACTCAGAACTACTGAGAAAGAAACCTGGAAGTGGAGCCCAGCAATCTGAATTGTAACAAGTCCTCCAGGTGGTCCTGGTGCAGGCTAAAAGTTTGGGATCATTGCTCTAGTGAACCCTCAGATGACTGCTTCTCACTCAGCCACCTACCTGATGAGAAAATGACAACTCAGAAAATGTCGAGACTTGTCCCCAGGAGGACATACAAGCAAAACTGGAGTGATTCTCCCCAGAGGAAAGGAACCCAGGAGTGGGGGACCCAGCTGGCCCCACAGTTGACCCCTGGGATAAGAAATTGGCAGGTCAGAAACCCCTCTCAGTGTGCCCCCTGCCCTTGAGAAGCCAAACTGATCAGGGAATGGAAGAGCCATTGACAAATTTATCTAGCAGGTTTCAGCAGGGATTCAGTCCCTAGGGTCACAAAACCTGTAATACATTAACTTGTAGTTACGAAGGTCCCAATGTACCAGACCCAAAACACTCATGCTTTCTCCAGGAGAAACCAGCCAAGCCTTGTACCGCATGCCTGGCTCTGTCTCCTTGCTCTTCTGGGAGGCAGACCTGTGGTCTTCATCACCCACTCTCCATGAGACAAGATTCAGGAGAGTTGGACCCTGTGGTGGGTCTATGTTATCAAGCTTGCATAGTCCAGTAAGTGTTGTGGGAAATACAGGAAAGAGGTGGTTGGGTGGAAAGGGCATTGATTATTGCTAAGCACAGAGAACGGAAAACCCTATGACATCTATGAAGAAGAGGCTATAGAGGCTAATTGCTTGGAAGAGAGAATGGCTAGACTATTTGCTTGAAGTTGCCATTGCATAGTGAGCTCTCACTTCATTTGATATTATTGGATAGTTGATGGAGATTTGAGGGGGAGGGCATCAACTTCCAAGCCAGTCTTTGATACCAAAGCACTGCCATGGACCTCACTGTTAGTGATATAGTTACTATTCTGAGTTGCCCCCAGGTACTGATGGAGAAATCTGGATCTCTTCTAGTTCTTTTCTCCTATTGCCAGGCACAAGGACTCCAGAGTCTGGATCAATCCTTTCTGATATCTTCTTTTTCACCCTCATTTGCTTGGGAATTTATCTTTGTTTCTCTAAAAGGTGTTTCCCTCCCCACTCCTTCCTCATCTCTGTCCATGGTTCCCATTAGAGACCCTTAAGGGAGAAGTTTGTGCTCATTGGTATCTCAGGCTGTGATGTGTAAAGGCTGGGGTGAAGTGGGTGAGAGGGAAAGGCAAAGGACACAGGCAAGCCCTACATGTGTCCCCTCTTGGCATCCTCTCCTTTTGCTCTGAGAACATTCCAGGTGGTATTGAAACTTCCACGTCCCTTTCCCATTGTCGTTAGGTGCTGTTGAGTTGATTCTGACTCATAGTGACCCCATGTGTGCAAAATAGAACTGCTCCATAGGACTTTCAAGACTGTGACCTTTCAGAAGCAGATCCCCAGGCCTGTCTTCTGAAGTGCCTCTGGGTGGGTTTGAAACACCAACCTTTTGGCTAGTAGTCAGATGCTTAACTATTTGCACCACCCAGGGACTCCTCCCTTTCCCACCGTTGGCCTTGATTTTGCTTGGGTGCCAGGTCTCATCCTTAAACAGGGGCTATTAGCAAAAACTGGGATCATTTCTTCACTTCTCCTGGCCTCTGTTTCTCTTCTGTAACATAAGTGACTTGGTCCCTTCAATTATCTGAGAATTTTCCATCCCTGTTTTCCTTGAGTTTTCCCTGCCTTAAACCAACCTTTCACTCTAGGCACAAGGGAACACTGTGAGTTGGATGATGTTACTCCTTTGCAGCCCCTCCACAGCCCCCATTCTATATCCATTATCCTCTTCAAGGGCCCCCCGCCAGAGTTGTGGTCCCAGGCCACTTCTCCAACCACATTCTTTACGATTTCCATCTCCCACTTTGTGCTTTAGCAACAGCAACCAGCTAAGAGTATTCTGTGCCATACTGCTTCTTGCTTCTCAGCCTTTTCCCTTGCTCCACTCTCTGCCAGAAAAGCCCCTACTCAACCCTCTATGGGATAACTTCACCAGGCGTTTCCTCTTCCAGGAATCTTTCCCTCGATTTGGAGAATCTCCTCTATACTCAACTCTTCAGACCGCCTTTATCTTTGCATTTAACTCGTTCTACTACACTGGCCTATTTCTGCATTTCTCCCTAACTCTTGAAGAGAGGTTTCCTGGGGACAAACACCACAGCATTAATCTTCCTATTCCCTTCAGCTAACATTTGTTGTATTTATTAGTTGATGTGGAAATGAGTCTGACTCATGTCAACCTTACGTATAACAGAATGAAACATTGTATTGTCCTGCACAATCCTCATGATTGTTGGCATGTTTGAGTCCATTGTTGTGGTCCTTGTGTCAACTCATCTCTTTGAAGGTCTCCCTCATTTTTGTTGGCCCTCTACTTACCCAACCATGATGTTCTTTTCTAACAATTGGTTTTTCTTGATGATGTGTCCAAAGTAAGCTAGTCAAAGCAGTCTCTTTGTCAATTACTCAAAAATCCTAGAGCCATTTCCCAAGAAGGATTTCTTTAGGTCTGGATAATTTTTGAACTATATGAATGAACTCCATAAATGAAAAATGACCTTCCCAACCTCTGAGTTCTAACCCCTCATTCTAAGGTAGATGGTTTTGAATGTGTAGGAAATTTTGTCTCTCTCTTTCTTTTTTTTTCTTTACTTTTTATTTATTGAGGTAAAATTAATTTAACTCAAATTAAACACTTTAAAATGAACAATTCAGTGACATTTATTACATTCACAATGTTGTGCAGCCACCATCTCTATCTAGTTCTAAAACATTTTCATCTCCCCAAAATAAAACTCCATGTTCATTAAACAATCATACCCCATCTCCCTCTCCTTTCAGCCCCTAGAAACTATCAGTCTGCTTTCTGCTCTGGTTTTACCTATTCTGGACATTTCATATAAATGGTACAATATGATAAATAATTTCTTCTTATGGTGATTGTTATTATTACAATATTGTGACCCATTCGAAAAATAAGTTGACTGTTGCTGCTGCAACACAAGATGGCAATTTATGAAAGAAGTAATTGTTGCAGTGAATTTGAATCCCAAGGAACTTTGAACAAACCCTGCATCAGCCAGACCATTTGTTTTGTCCATCAAAGCAAGTTTGATTCTCCATAAATATTACAGTCAAGAAAGCTTTACAGAGCAGTTCTACTATAACACATGGGGTTACCATGAGTTGGAGTCAACTCTACAGCAACAGGCTTGGATTTTGATTTGGTCTCCTATCCTACTCGATAAAATAAATTGGAATACAAGTGAGCAAGCCACATTCATCAAAACATAATGGAATCTTTTACAAATTATCATGCTTTAAAGATGAACTGTGCCTGTTTGCTCAGAACATCTCTTCACTGATCAGAAGCCTCCAGAGATGGTTGCAAATTGCTGGTTTCCAAATGAGTCAGAGTGAAGATATTCATCCATAGTTAAATATGGTCATGATATTTTTTTTTCACTCTAGAGACATGATCTGCTTTGCTCTTTTATTCCTAAAAAGACTGACAGCGATGATAGCCAATAACGTCCATTTTCCTTTGTCATTTGGGGTATTGAAGAATAACAAGTGTGCAAAAACACTTATAACAATGTAAAACATAGCAGCGAAAGTCATTATTTGGTGAAGCTTGGCAATCTGCTTCTAAAAGATCGTCCTTCTTTCCTTGCTTCCTTCTTCCCTCCTTCGCTCCCTTCCTTCCTTCCTTTCTCCATCCCTTTGTATTTTTCTATCTTTCCCTCTCTTTCTTCCTCCCTCTCTCCTCCCTCCTCCCTCCCCTTCACTCTCTGGGAAGCAAACCTAAACCCTACTCATCCTTCAGGACTTTATCCAGATATTATCCCCTCTTCTCAGATTTCTTCATCACTCAGACATGGTTATTTGACCCTCTTTTAAGTCCCGGTAATACCCCCAAGAAAGGCAGATGACCTGGATCAGGTTATAAAAGTTCACTGGGCCTTGCATTCCATATGTATGTTAGAGTGTGCGTGGACCATTTTATCTCCAAGATTCAAAATTGTAGCTATTGTGATTCTAAACCAGAGATAAAGGGGATGTGTGAGTGTCCCAGAGGCCAAGGAACATTATGAAATGTTGCCTGTAACTAATGACAGAAAGTAGGGTTCCTAAATCTCATAATGTTAAGGCTTTTATATCTAATTCTTGACTTAAAGAAATAAAATGGGGAGAATCTAGAGTCTATCCTGTGTCTATTTCATGTTCTTTCCCCTCCTCAATTTACTAGCTGAACTATTGGCAACATGGAACCAGGAAATCAAACAAGCACTTCAGAATTTTTCCTCCTGGGATTTTCCTAGGACCCAGAGCATCAACCGATACTATTTGGAATGTTCCTGTCCGTGTTTGTGGTCACT
Organism: Loxodonta africana; assembly: GCF_030014295.1. Taxonomy (NCBI): domain Eukaryota; kingdom Metazoa; phylum Chordata; class Mammalia; order Proboscidea; family Elephantidae; genus Loxodonta; species Loxodonta africana. Next base: position 21,981,753 of record NC_087344.1, read on the forward strand.
GTGCTTGGAAACTTGCTCATCATTCTGGCCATCATCTCTGACTCCCACCTCCACACCCCCATGTACTTCTTCCTAACCAACCTGTCCTTGGCTGACATCTGCTTCATCTCCACCACTATCCCAAAGATGCTAGTGAACATCCAGACACGGAACAGATCCATCACCTATGCAGGCTGCATCACTCAGATGTACTTTTTCATGGTTTTTGAAGGCATGGACACATTTCTCCTGACTTTGATGGCCTATGACCAGTTTGTAACTGTCTGTCACCCCTTGCACTACCTGGTCATCATGAACCTCCGCCTCTGTGGTCTGCTGGTTCTTGTGTCCTGGTTCATCAGTATGATGTACTCCCTAATGCAGAGTTTGTTGATGCTGCGGCTCTCCTTCTGCACCAATTGGGTAATTCAAGTCTTTTACTGTGAACTTGCTCAGGCCCTCACAACTGCCTGCTCCGACACACTCGTCAGTCATATCCTGCTATATATTATGGTGACTGCCCTTCTCGGAATTGTTCCCTTCGCAGGGATCCTTTTCTCCTACACTCAAATTGTCTCCTCCATCTTGAAAATCCCATCAGCTGATGGGAAGTATAAAGCATTTTCCACCTGTGGGTCTCACCTGTCTGTGGTTTCTTTATTCTATGGGACAGGCCTTGGTGTGTATCTCAGTTCTGGAGCATCACCCTCTTCCTGGAAGGCCATGGTTGCCTCAGTGATGTGCACTGTTGTCACCCGCATGCTGAACCCCTTCATCTACAGCCTGAGGAACAGGGACATCAACAGGGCTTTACAAAGGCCTCTCAGGAGAATACTCTATGTTCAGTGATGGGAACATTAGTCTTGGATTTTTTGAGCTGGTATTGGAATAAAGAAATTGTGTTTCTTCAACACATAGATGGAGTCCCTGAGTAATGCAAATGAGTTTGCTGAAGGGTTGGTGGTTCAAACTTACCCAGAGAAGCCTCAGAAGACAGGTCTGGCAATCTATTTCTAAAAGATCACAGCCTTAAAAACTCTATGGAGTGCAGTTCTACTCTGCATACAATGGGTTCACTATGAGTCAGAATCAACAGCAATTAATAGCAATAACAGTCACATAGAATTTTGCTCCTTACCAGCCCTCCATAATCTTCTTTGTTCAGAGTTGCCTTATGTCTGCTTCTTCTGGACCTCTTATGGTGACTCCTCTGTTCTCCTCAACTGTATTTCCCTCATCTGCTCCTCTGACATTTTATATTAGTGAGCCTCAGCCTGGCATTTGCCATCCTGAATGTCAGTACCAGCCACTTCAAGCACTGACTGGAACTGTCAAATAATACTTCATTTTATTGGTAATGTTGCTATCATTTACCAAATCTATGCATTGAACATTTATTAAGCACCTACAATGTGCCAACATGTTCTAGGTTCCTGGGATACAGCAATGAAAAAAAAAAAAAACATGTCCTCAGAGAGCTTAAACCTGGGATCCTAAAGTTTATCAGATCAATTCTATGTCCAAACATAAAATAGTCTGATGGATAAATTATTTAATTGGTCACTATAGGTTAAAATTTTCTTCATATATTTACTCGGTTTCCAAAACAAGCTATCCAAATATATTGCTAGAAATAGAAAAATCATGGTACCCAGAATATTAGATCTGATCAGGCCTAATAAGTCATTTGATATACTTGCCCCATTTTACAGGTGAATTCACAGAGTACAGCCAGTGACAAAGCCTGGCTGAACGGGGACACATCTTCAAATATGATGCCAGGACAGAGCACTAGCTTACAATTCAGGAGAGCAACAAAAGAATCACAGAATTGCCAAACCCACTCGTTCCATAGTGTTTTGTTTTGTTGTGCATAGGGTTGCTACAAGTCGGAACCGACTTGTGGGCACCTGACAATGACAACAACAACAGGTATGTGGCAGTTTCCTAGGTAGTGCAAACAGTTTGCACTCAACTATTAACCTCAAGTTGGTGGTTCAAAGCCACCTAGCATGACCATGGAAGAAAGATTACAGTCATGAAAACCCTATGGAGCAGTTCTATTCTGTAACACATGGGGTCACCATATGTCAGAATCAACTTGAAGGCAACAGGGTTTAGATATGTGATGGTAAGCAGCTTCTAGTGATACAGAATATGTTAGGACAGAGTAGAATGCCCCATAGGGTTTCCAAGGCTGTAAATCTTTTTTTTGTTTTTTTATTGCACTTTAGATGAAGGTTTACAGAACAAACTAGTTTCTCATTGAACAGTTGGTACACACATTGTTGTGTGACATTGTTTAACAACCCCACGACATGTCAACACTCTCCCTTTCCAACCCTGGGTTCCCTATTACCAGCTTTCCTGTTCCCTCCTGTCTTCCAGCCCCTCCCCCAGGGCTGGTGCACCCCTTTAGTCTTGTTTTGTTCCATGGGCCTGTTCAACCTTTGGTGGAAGGGTGAACCTCAAAAGTGACCTCATCACTGAGCTGAAAGGGTGTCCGGTGGCCATACTCTCAGGGCTTCTCCAGTCTCTGTCAAGGCCAGCAAGTCTAGTCTTTCTTTTTAAGTTAGAATTTTGTTCTACATTTTTCTCCAGCTCTGTCTGGGACCCTCTGTTGGGATCCCTGTCAGAACAGTCAGTGATGGTAGCCGGGCACCATCTAGTTTTACTTGACTCAGTCTGGTGGAGGCCGTGGTACATGTGGTCCATTAGTCCTTTGGACTAATCTTCCCTTGTAACTTTGGTTTTCTTCATTCTTCCTTTCTCCCAAAGTGGTGAGATCAGCGGAGTATCTTAGATGGCCGCTCACAGGCTTTTAAGACCCCAGACTGTACTCACCAAAGCAGAATGTAGAACATATTTTTTATAAACTATGTTATGCCAATTGAGCTAGATGTTTCCTGGGACCATGGTCCTCACAGCCCTCAGCCCTGCAATTCAGTCCCTCAGAGTGTTTGGATATATCTATGGAGCTACCATGACCTTAACTTGTACAGGTTGTGGTGGCTTCCCCAGTACTCTGTACTATCTTACCCTTCACCAAAGTTTCCACTTACCTATTGTCTATTAAGTGTTTTTCCATCCCCACTCCTCCCCTCCCTCGTAACCATCAAAGATTGTTTCTTTTTGTATGTAAACTTTTTCATGAGCTTTTACAGTAGTGGTCTTATACAATATTTGTCCTTTTGTGATTGACTTATTTCACTCAGCATAACGCCCCCCAGATTCATCCATGTTACGAGATGCTTCACAGATTCATTGTTGTTCTTTATTGTTGCATAATACTCCATTGTGTGTATGTACCACAGTTTGTCCATTCATCTGTTGATGGACATCTAGGTTGTTTCCATCTTTTCTATTGTGAACAATGCTGCAATGGACATGGGTGTGCATATGTCTATGTTTGGGACAACTCCTATTTTTCTAGGATATATTCCTAGGAATGGGATTGCTGGATCATATTGTATTTCTATTTCTAGCTTTCTAAGGAAGTGCCCAATTATTTTCCAAAATGTTTGTACCATTTTGCATTCCCACCAGCAGTGCATAAGAGTTCTGATCTCCCTGCAGCCTCTCCAACATTTGTTATTTCCTGTTTTATTGATTCATGCCAGTAATGCTGGGATGAGCTGGTTTCTCATTGCAGTTTTGATTTTCATTTCTCTAATGGCTAGAGATCGTGAGCATTTCCTCATGTGTCTGTTGGCCACTTGAACGTCTTCTTTGGTGAAGTGTCTGTTCATTTCTTTTACACATTTTTTATTCGGATTATTTGTCTTCTTGTAGAGGTGTTGGAATTCCTTGTAGATTTTAAAGATTAGAACTTTGTATGATTTGTTATAGCCAAAATTTTTTTCCCAGTCTGTAGGTTCTCTTTTTAGTCTTTTGGTGAAGTCTTTTGATGAGCATAAGTGTTTAGTTTTTAGAAGATCCCAGTTATCTAGCTTATCCTCTGGAGCTTGTGTGTTGTTGTTTATGGTTTGTACCCTGTTAATACCATGTATTAGGGCCTCTAGCATTAATCCGACTTTTTTTTCTATGAACATCATAGTTTTTGGCTTTATGTTTAAGTCTTTCATCCATTTTGAGTTAGTTTTTGTATATGGTGTGAGGTATGGGTTCTGTTTCTTTTTTTTTTTTTTGCAGATGGACATCCAGTTTTGCCAACACCATTTGTTAAAAACACTGTCTTTTCCCCATTTAATGGATTTGGGGCCTTTGTCCAAGATCAGGTGACCATAGGTGGATGGATTTACATCTGGGTTCTCAATTCTATTCCATTGGTCAATGTATCTGTCATTGTACCAGTACCAGGCTGTTTTCACTACCTTAGCTCTATAGTAGTTTCTGAGGTCAGGTAATGCAAAGTCCTTCTACTTTATTCTTCTTCTTCAATAGTACTTTACTTAATTGGGCAAGGTTGTAAATCTTTATGGAAGCAGACTGCCACATCTTTCTCCTTCAGAGTGCCTGGTGGCTTTGAACCACCGACCTTTAGTTAGCAGCCAGTGCTAACCACTGTGCTGTAAATGGAGGTACTTGATATTATGAGACCATTTAGGAAATTCTTACAAGAATAATGTTAAGATAAACTTTTTGTTTCTATAGGGAGAATGAAAAAAAGGAAATTGTATATAGGTAGTTCCTGACCTACAATGGGTTCCTTGTAAGTCAGGGACTTACATTTTGATGTAAATTGAACTATGATGAACCACACTTACCACATTATTTATTTATTTATTTTACATTTTAGTAATATGTACTACATACAATCTATGTAAATATTCTTCATGAGAACAATTAAGTGTTCTGGAATTCCCATTCTTCGCAATGTTATCCAAAGTTTCTTATGATCCACAGTCAAATGCCTTTGCATAGTCAATAAAACACAGGTAAACATCCTTCTGGTATTCTCTGCTTTCACCCAGGATCCATCTGACATCAGCAATGATACTCCTGGTTCCACGTCCTCTTCTGAAACCGGACTGAATTTCTGGCAGTTCCCTGTCGATATACTGCTACAGCCATTTTTGAGTGATCTTTAGCAAAATTTTGCTTGCATGTAATATTAGTAATGCTGTTCTACAATTTCCACATTCGGTTGGATCACCTTTCTTGGGGATAGGCATAAACATGGATCTGTTCCAGTTAGTTGGCCAGGAAGCTGTCTTCCATATTTCTTGGCATAGACAAGTGAGCACCTCCAGCACTGCATCTGTTTGTTGAAACATCTCAATTTATATTCCATCAATTCCTGGAGCCTTGTTTTTCACCAATGCCTTCAGATCAGCTTGGACTTCCTCCTTCGGTACCAAGCATTCCTGATCATATGCCACCTCTTGAAATGGCTGAACATCGACTAATTCTTTTTGGTATAATGACTCTGTATTCCTTCCATCTTCTTTTGATGCTTCCTGCATCATTTAATATTTTCCCCATGGAATCCTTCAGTACTGCAACTCGAGGCTTGAATTTTTTCTTCAGTTCTTTCAGTTTGAGAAACGCCGAGCGTGTTCTTCCCTTTTGGTTTTCCATCTCCAGCACTTTGCGCATGTCATTGTAATACTTTACTTTGTCTTCTCGAGCCACCCTTTGAAATCTTCTGTTCAGTTCTTTTACTTCATCAATTCTCCATTTTGCTTTAGCTGCTTGATGCTCAAGAGCAAGTTTCAGAGTCTCCTCTGGCATACATCTCGGTCTTGTCTTTCTTTCCTGTCTTTTCAATGACCTCTTGCTTTCTACATGGACGATATCCTTGATGTCATTCCACAGCTTGTCTGGTCTTTGGTCACCAGTGTTCAATGCATCTAATCTATTCTTCAGATGGTCTCTGAATTCAGGTGAGATATACGCAAGGCCATATTTTAGAAGAAGTATAGCCAGAATGCTCCTTAGAGGCAAGGATGGAGAAGCTGGGTCTTACGTACTTTGGACAGGTTGTCAGGAGGGATCAGTCCCTGGAGAAGGACATCATGCTTGGCAGAGTACAGGGTTAGTGGAAAAGGGGAAGACACTCAACGAGGTGGATTGACATAGTGGCTGTAACAATAAGCTCAAGCATAACAACGATTGTAAGGATGGCTCAGGACCGGGCTATGTTTCGTTCTGTTGTGCATAGGGTCGCTATGAGTGGGAACTGACTCGACAGCACCTAACAACAATAACAACTACATACAATCTTACAGCATGTAATTTACTGAAGTTCTCTTTGTCAGATCTTCATTCGGAGATGTTCAATGTTATCTTTACTGTTCAAAATACTGGCATATAGCAGTCTATTGCCTGGTCCACAATGAGGTGTTCTGCTTATATCAGAACTGACTTAAGATGGAGTCATTGGAATGGAACTCCATCATAAGTTGGGGGCTACCTCTAACTAAGATAATGCAGTAGAGACAATGTTTGATGAATTTTACATAGGAGGAAAAAAAAAGTGAAATAACAATATTTGGGAGGCCTGAGTGACCTGGAAGAGTGTATATCTCTCATCTAAAAATCTGAACAGGTATATACTAGCGACTTTTTAAAGGTTTGTTAATTTTTTTAAGTTGTATTGTGGTGATTTATGTACAAAACAAAAATTTTAGGAGGCGGAGCCAAGATGGCAGACTAGGCAGACGCTACCTCGGATCCCTCTTACAACAAAGACACGGAAAAACAAGTGAATTGATCACATACATAACAATCTACGAACCCTGAACAACAAACACAGATTTAGAGATGGAGAACGAACTAATACGGGGAAGCAGCGATTGTTTTCAGAGCCTGGAGCCAGCGTACCAGTCAGGTACGGCACAAGCACAGAGAGCTGCTCCACCCCCCTGAACTAACCCCGGGAGGGGAACCAGCCGGTTCCGCGGGAGGCGTGGGACGCAGCCGGTAGGAGAAGTCCCCGGGAGGAAGTGACTGGTCTTGGAACCGGGAGAGCAGCGTCCCAGCCAGGGAACCATCCTGCTGGGATTTGGACTGGATGCAGGTACGGCATAAACACGGAGAGCTGCTCCACCCCCCTGAACTAACCCCGGGAGGGGGCCCAGTTGGGTCGCACGGGCGGCGTGGGACGCAGCCGGTAGAAGTCCCCAGGAGGCAGCGACTGGTATTGGAGCAGGGAGAACAGTGTCCCAGCCGGGACACTCGGTCACGGCACAAGCACGGGGAGCTGCTCCACCCATCTGAACTAACCCCGGGAGGCGGCCCAACTGGTTCTCGGGGGCGGCAAGGCAACGCGGCTGGAGGGACGAGATGTCCCCGGGAGGCAGCAACTGATTTTGGAGTCGAGAGTGCACCGTCCCAGTAGGGGAGCCTTGACGCTGGGTGTGGGGCTGGAAGCGGAGGATTTGACCTTGACTCCAGCGGGCCAGACCCCCCGGGGGCAATCTCCAAACAGCCAGCACACATAGGTGACGTACCCTGCGGGAATCTCAGATATAATAGTCATTCCAAGCAAGACAAGCAACTCTGGCTATATTCTGAGGTGCTACACTCCTAGCTCTCTGATCCCTCCCCCACCATTCCCAGGCAGCTCCATTAACATCCGAATAGCCTGAGCCAGAGGGAGAACTCTGATAGGGATCAGACTGCATTTTTTTTTAGCAGATGTTCTGGAAAAACTAGTTTCCCAGTGATGGCTCGGAGACAACAATCCATATCAAACCACTTAAAGAAGCAGACCATGACAGCTTCTCCAAGCCCCCAAAGAAAAGAATCAAAATCTTTCCCAAATGAAGATACAATCTTGGAATTATCAGGTACAGAATATAAAAAACTAATTTACAGAATGCTTCAAGAGATCACAAATGAAATAAGGCAAACTGCAGAAAAAGCCAAGGAACACACTGATAAAACTGTTGAAGAACTCAAAAAGATTATTCAAGAACATAGTGGAAAAATTAATAAGTTGCAAGAATCCATAGAGAGACAGCATGTAGAAATCCAAAAGATTAACAATAAACTTACAGAATTAGACAATGCAATAGGAAGTCAGAGGAGCAGACTCGAGCAATTAGAATGCAGACTGGGACATCTGGAGGACCAGGGAATCAACACCAACATAGCTGAAAAAAAATCAGATAAAACAATTAAAAAAAATGAAGAAACCCTAAGAATCATGTGGGACTCTATCAAGAAGGATAACTTGTGAGTGATTGGAGTCCCAGAACAGGGAGGGGGGACAGAAAATACAGAGAAAATAGTTGAAGAACTTCTGACACAAAACTTCCCTGACATCATGAAAGACGAAAGGATATCTATTCAAGATGCTCATCGAACCCCATTTAAGATTGATCCAAAAAGAAAAACACCAAGACATATTATCATCAAACTCACCAAAACCAAAGATAAACAGAAAATTTTAGAAGCAGCCAGGGTGAAAAGAAAGGTTTCCTTCAAGGGAGAATCAATAAGAATAAGTTCAGACTACTCAGCAGAAACCATGCAGGCAAGAAGGGAATGGGACGACATATACAGAATACTGAAGGAGAAGAACTGCCAGCCAAGGATCATATATCCAGCAAAACTCTCTCTGAAATATGAAGGAGAAATTAAGATATTTACAGATAAACACAAGTGTAGAGAATTTGCAAAAACCAAACCTACAAGAAATACTAAAGGATATTGTTTGGTCAGAGAACCAATAATATCAGATATCAGCACAACACAAGGTCACAAAACAGAACGTCCTGATATCAACTCAAATAGGGAAATCACAAAAACAAAAAAATTCAGATTAATAAAAAATAATACACATAACAGGGAATCATGGAAGTCAATAGGTAAAAGATCACAATAATCAAAAAGAGGGACTAAATACAGGAGGCATTGAACTGCCATATGGAGAGTGATACAAGGCAATATAGAACAATACAAGTTAGGTTTTTACTTAGAAAAATAGGGGTAAATAATAAGGTAACCACAAAAAGGTATAACAACTCTATAACTCAAGATAATAGCCAAGAAAAACGTAACGACTCAACTAACAAAAGTCAAACACTATGAAAATGAGGATCTCACAATTTACTAAGAAAAACGCCTCAGCACAAAAAAGTATGTGGAAAAATGAAATTGTCAACGACACACATAAAAAGGCATCAAAATGACAGCACTAAAAACTTATTTATCTATAATTACGCTGAATGTAAATGGACTAAATGCACCAATAAAGAGACAGAGAGTCACAGACTGGATAAAGAAACACGATCCATCTATATGCTGCCTACAAGAGACACACCTTAGACTTAGAGACACAAACAAACTAAAACTCAAAGGATGGAAAAAAATATATCAAGCGAACAATAAGCAAAAAAGAAGAGGAGTAGCAATATTAATTTCTGACAAAATAGACTTTAGACTTAAATCCACCACAAAAGATAAGGAAGGACACTATATAATGATAAAAGGGACAATTGATCAGGAAGACATAACCATATTAAATATTTATGCACCCAATGACAGGGCTGCAAGATACATAAATCAAATTTTAACAGAATTGAAAAGTGAGATAGACACCTCCACATTTATAGTAGGAGACTTCAACACACTACTTTCGGAGAAGGACAGGACATCCAGTAAGAAGCTCAATAGAGACACAGAAGACCTAATTACAACAATGAACCAACTTGACCTCATAGACTTATACAGAACTCTCCACCCAACTGCTGCAAAGTATACTTTTTTTTCTAGAGCACATGGAACATTCTCTAGAATAGACCACATATTAGGTCACAAAACAAATCTTGGTAGAATCCAAAACATCGAAATATTACAAAGCATCTTCTCAGACCACAAGGCAATAAAACTAGAGATCAATAACAGAAAAACTAGGGAAAAGAAATCAAATACTTGGAAAATGAACAATACCCTCCTGAAAAAAGACTGGGTTATAGAAGACATTAAGGAGGGAATAAGGAAATTCGTAGAAAGCAACGAGAATGAAAATACTTCCTATCAAAACCTCTGGGACACAGCAAAAGCAGTGCTCAGAGGCCAATTTATATCGATAAATGCACACATACAAAAAGAAGAAAGAGCCAAAATCAGAGAACTGTCCCGATAACTTGAACAAATAGAAACTGAGCAACAAAAGAACCCATCAGGCACCAGAAGAAAACAAATAATAAAAATTAGAGCTGAACTAAATGAATTAGAGACCAGAAAAACAATTGAAAGAATTAACAAAGCCAAAAGCTGGTTCTTTGAAAAAAATAACAAAATTGATAAACCATTGGCTAGACTGACTAAAGAAAAACAGGAAAGGAAACAAATAACCCAAATAAGAAACAAGAAGGACCACATCACAACAGAACCAAATGAAATTAAAAGAATCATTTCAGGTTATTATGAAAAATTGTACTCTAACAAATTTGAAAACCTAGAAGAAATGGATGAATTCCTGGAAAAACACTACCTACCCAAACTAACACATTCAGAAGTAGAACAACTAAATAGACCCATAACAAAAAAAGAGACTGAAACGGTAATCAAAAAACTCCCAACAAAAAAAGCCCTGGCCCGGACGGCTTCACTGCAGAGTTCTACCAAACTTTCAGAGAAGAGTTAACACCACTACTTCTGAAGGTATTCCTAAGCATAGAAAATGACGGAATACTACCCAACTCATTCTATGAAGCCACCATCTCCCTGATACCAAAACCAGGTAAAGACATTACAAAAAAAGAAAATTATAGACCTATATTCCTCATGAACATAGATGCAAAAATCCTCAACAAAATTCTAGCCAATAGAATCCAACAACACATCAAAAAAATAATTCACCATGATCAAGTGGGATTTATACCAGGTATGCAAGCCTGGTTTAATATCAGAAAAACCATTAATGTAATCCATCACACAAATAAAACAAAAGACAAAAACCACATCATCTTATCAACTGATGCAGAAAAGGCATTTGACAAAGTCCAACACCCATTTATGATAAAAACTCTTACCAAAATAGGAATTGAAGGAAAATTCCTCAACATAATAAAGGGCATCTATGCAAAGCCAACAGCCAATATCACTCTAAATGGAGAGAACCTGAAAGCATTTCCCTTGAGAATGGGAACCAGACAAGGATGCCCTTTATCACCGCTCTTAGTCAACATCGTGCTGGAAGTCCTAGGCAGGGCAATTAGGCTAGACAAAGAAATAAAAGGTATCCAGATTGGTAAGGAGGAAGTAAAGTTATCACTATTTGCAGATGACATGATTATATACACAGAAAACCCTAAGGAATCCTCCAGAAAACTACTGAAACTAATAGAAGAGTTTGGCAGAGTCTCAGGTTATAAAATAAACATACAAAAATCACTTGGGTTCTTCTACATCAACAAAAAGAACACCGAAGAGGAAATAACCAAATCAATACCATTCACAGTAGCCCCCAAGAAGATAAGATACTTAGGAATAAATCTTACCAAGGATGTAAAAGACCTATACAAAGAAAACAACAAAGCTCTACTACAAGAAATTCAAAAGGATATACTTAAGTGGAAAAACATACCTTGTTCATGGATAGGAAGACTTAACATAGTAAAAATGTCTATTCTACCCAAAGCCATCTATACATTTAATGCACTTCCGATCCAAATTCCAATGTCATATTTTAAGGGGATAGAGAAACAAATCACCAATTTCATATGGAAGGGAAAGAAGCCCCGGATAAGCAAAGCACTACTGAAAAAGAAGAAGAAAGTGGGAGGCCTCACTTTACCTGATTTCAGAACCTATTATACAGCCACAGTAGTCAAAACAGCCTGGTACTGGTACAACAACAGGCACATAGACCACTGGAATAGAATTGAGAACCCAGACATAGATCCATCCACGTATGAGCAGCTGATATTTGACAAAGGACCAGTGTCAATTAATTGGGGAAAAGAAAGCCTTTTTAACAAATGGTGCTGGCATAACTGGATATCCATTTGCAAAAAAATGAAACAGGACCCATACCTTACACCATGCACAAAAACTAACTCCAAGTGGATCAAAGACCTAAACATAAAGACTAAAACGATAAAGATCATGGAAGAAAAAATAGGGACAACCCTAGGAGCCCTAATACAAGGCATAAACAGAATACAAAACATTACCAAAAATGATGAAGAGAAACCCGATAATTGGGAGCTCCTAAAAATCAAACACCTATGCTCATCTAAAGACTTCACCAAAAGAGTAAAAAGACCACCTACAGACTGGGAAAGAATTTTCAGCTATGACATCTCCAACCAGCGCCTGATCTTTAAAATCTACATGATTCTGTCAAAACTCAACCACAAAAAGACAACCCAATCCAAAAGTGGGCAAAGGATATGAACACACATTTCACTAAAGAAGATATTCAGGCAGCCAACAGATACATGAGAAAATGCTCCCGATCATTAGCCATTAGAGAAATGCAAATTAAAACTACGATGAGATTCTATCTCACACCAGCAAGGCTGGCATTAATCCAGAAAACACAAAATAATAAATGTTGGAGAGGCTGCGAAGAGATTGGAACTCTCATACACTGCTGGTGGGAATGTAAAATGGTACAACCACTTTGGAAATCCATCTGGCGTTATCTTAAACGGTTAGAAATAGAACTACCATACAACCCAGAAATCCCACTCCTGGGAATATACCCTAGAGATACAAGAGCCTTCATACAAACAGATATATGCACACCCATGTTTATTGCAGCTCTGTTTACAATAGCAAAAAGTTGGAAGCAACCAAGGTGTCCATCAATGGATGAATGGGTAAATAAATTGTGGTATATTCACACAATGGAGTACTACGCATCGATAAAGAACAGTGACGAATCTGTGAAACATTTCATAACATGGAGGAACCTGGAAGGCATTATGCTGAGCGAAATGAGTCAGAGGCAAAAGGACAAATATTGTATAAGACCACTATTATAAGATCTTGAGAAATAGTAAACCTGAGAAGAACACATACTTTTGTGGTTACGAGGGGGGGAGGGAGGGAGGGTGGGAGAGGGTTTTTTATTGATTAATCAGTAGATAAGAAATGCTTTAAGTGAAGGGAAAGACAACACTCAATACATGGAAGGTCAGCTCAATTGGACCGGACCAAAAGAAAAGAAGTTTCCTGGATAAAATGAAGGCTTCAAAGGTCAGCGGAGCAAGGGCGGGGGTCTGGGGAACATGGTTTGTGGGGACTTCTAAGTCAATTGGCAAAATAATTCTATTATGAAATCATTCTGCATCCCACTTAGAAATGTGGCATCTGGGGTCTTAAATGCTAACAAGCGGCCATCTAAGATGCATTAATTGGTCTCAACCCACCTGGAGCAAAGGGAAATGAAGAACACCAAGGCCACACGACAACTAAGAGCCCAAGAGACAGAAAGGGCCACATGAACCAGAGACCTACATCATCCTGAGACCAGAAGAACTAGTTGGTGCCCAGCCACAATCGATGACTGCCCTGACAGGGAGCACAACAGAGGACCCCTGAGGGAGCAGGAGATCAGTGGGATACAGACCCCAAATTCTCATGAAAAGACCAAACTTAATGGTCTGACTGAGACTGGAGGAATCCCGGCGGCCATGGTCCCCAGACCTTCTGTTGGCACAGGACAGGAACCATCCCCGAAGACAACTCATCAGGCATGGAAGGGACTGGTCAGCGGGTGGGAGAGAGACGCTGATGAAGAGTGAACTAATTATATCAGGTGGACACTGGAGATTGTGTTGGCAACTCTTGTCTGGAGGAGGGATGGGAGGATAGAGAGAGAGAGAAGCCGGCAAAATTATCACGAAAGGAGAGACTGAAAGGGCTGACTCAAGAGGGGGAGAGCAAGTGGGAGTAGGAAGTGAGATGTATGTAAACTTATATGTGACAGACTGATTGGATTTGTAAACGTTCACTTGAAGCTTAATAAAAGTTAATAAAAAAAAAATTTAACTATTTTTAACTGTATGAATTGATGACATTAATTACAATCACCATGTTGTGCAACCATCACTGTATATTTGCAAAGGCATTTAATCACCTCAAACAGAAACTTAGTATCCTTAAGCAAAAATTCCTTCCCCCAGTCCCTGGTAGCCCCTAAGCTAGTACTTTTGTCTCTGTGCATTCTCCTACTCTTCATATTTCATGTAAGTGGGTTATACAATATTTGTCTTTTTGTGACTGGCTTATTTCACTCAGTATAATGCTTTCAAGCTTCATCCATGTTGTAGCACGTATCAGAACTTCATTTCTCTTTATAAACAAAAACTAAAGCTGTAGCCGCCATAGTTGAACAATATTCCATTGTATGTTTATATCACATTTTATTTATCCATTCTTCTGTTGATGGACACTTGACGTAATTCTACTTTTTAACTATTGTGAACAATACTGCAATGAACACTGGCCTTCAAGTATCTGTTTGAGTCTCTGTTTCAGTTCTTTTGTGTATTGCCTAGGAATGGAATTGCTGGATGGTAAGGTAATTCTATGTCTACATTTTTGAAGCACTGCCAAATTGTTTTCCAACAGACTGTCCCATCTTATATTGCCACCAGCAATGCAAGAGGGTTCCAATTTTTCCACAACCTCGCCAACACTCGTTTTCTATTTTATTGATAATAGGCATTCTAGTGGGAGGAGGTAGTATCTCATTGTGGCTTTGATATGTGTTTTCCCAATGACTAATGATGTTGAAAATCTTTCATGTGCTTATTGATCATTTGTATATCTTCTTTGGAGAAATGTTTATTCAAGCCTTTTGCCATTTTTAAATTGGATTGTCTGCCTTTTTGCATATTTTGGATAGTAAACCGTTATCAGATATTTGGTTCCAAAATATTTTGTCCCATTCTGTAGGTTGTCTTTTCACTTTATTGGTAATATTTTTTGAAGCACAAATGCTGGGTTTTTAAAAATTTTTACGAAATCCAATTTCTATTTTGTCTTTTGATGTTCATTCTTTTGTGTCATATCTAAGAATTCATTGCCAAATCCAAGGTCTTAAAGATTTGCCCCTATGTTTTTTTTTCTAAGGGTTTTATTCTTTGGCTCTTAGATTGAAGTCATTTATTCGTTTTAATTTCACTTTTGTATATAGTATGATGTAGGGGTCTAACTTCATTCTTTTGCATGTGAAAATTCAGTTGTCCCTGCACTTTGATGAATCAGACTATTCTTTCCCTATTGCATGGCCTGATACCCTTATCCAAAATCAATTTACCATACATGTATGAGTTTATTTTTGGACTCTCACTTCTATTCCATTGGTCTACATATCTATCTTTATACTGGTATCATATTGTTTTTATTTATGAAGCTTTATAGTAAGTTTTGAAGTCAGGAAGTGTGAGTCCCCCAACTTTCTTCTTCTTTTTCAAGATTATTTTGGTATTCAGGGGTCCTTGCTATTCTGTGTGATTTTGAGAATTACCTTTCCCAATCCTATAAAAAAGGCTATTGGAATTTCATAGGGATCGTGCTGAATTTATAGATTGCTTTGGGTAGTGTTGTCACCTTAACCACATATCACCTGCTTGTAAATCTATTTTATGGGACAGGCCTTCTTGGAATGCCTCTCAGTTCTTCAGAAACGTCCTCTTCTCAGAAGATCAGAAATAGCCTTGCTGTTAACACCATGATCATCCTCATGCTCAGTAGCCATGGAGTTGATTCTGATTCATAGTGACCCTATAGGAAGGAGTAGAATTGTCCCATAGGGTTTCCAAGGATGTAATCTTTACATAACAGATGGCTACATGTTTCTTCTTCAGAGCAGCTAGGGGGTTCCAAGACCTGACCTTCAGTTAGCAGCTAAGTGCTTCACCACTGCACCACCAGGGTATTCCTGTGCAATACCTTCTTATAAAATCTAAAGAGCAGAGGAATCAGAGAGGCCTGTCAAACCTGTAACGGGGTGTAGGAGAGAGTTGATTATGACTGCTCCATTGGCCCCTGGAATTTGAGTAGGAGTGACAGCAGAGGCTAAATAAACTATCATTCTTAAATTGTGTTTATTTACATTATAGGTTTTAATGTTTTAAATAAATCTTTTTTTGTGTGGTATATTACACATAGAGATATGTATATTATCACACATACTAGTTTAAACTTCACATTCTCTATAGAACATCTCTGAGTTTGGATTTTCCCAGTGCACCAGATTTATTGGGATTTTCAATTGTGACCCCTCTACCTCCCTAAAATTTCTACTCTACATCTCCTTTCCTCATATTTTTCCATCACTGAGCCCAGCAATTTGCAGAACATTACTGCATTAAACATTTAAACACTACTTTTGAATTGACTTTAAAATCTTCTCAAATGAATTTTATTAATAACAGACTGTCCAAAATTGAGCTCCATGGGGAGCTGACTCTGAGCTGGAGATTATCACACAGGACTTTTATCATGGAGTGCTCCTGAAATCAATATCCTTGAGAAGGTGGGAAATGTTAAAAGGAAATAGTCGAGCCAAGTTGCAGCCCATCAAAGGCCTCCAACAACCACCAGGGAGCTCTGGAACTGGAATGGTCTTTTGGAGTGAGCTTGAGTTGGGACAAAGGAATCAGACTTTTACACCTCCACATCAATCAGCCATTGAACGTTGGCTGCCCCGGGAAATGTGACCCTCTGCAGCTGAGGCAGATCCCTACATGGGCACTGAGCTGACAGCAGTGCTCCCTGCTGTTGGGGCAACACGTTCCACGTTCTTGACAGGGCTCTTTTAAATCCAAAACTAAATGTACAAAAAGTAGTGAGGCATGAGGGTTAGATGTTGGTGACTTCAAATACACAGCTAAGTCTGGTAAAAAGCAATCTTTTTACTATAAAATTATAATATGCTCACCTGTAGGAAAACACCAAAAACTAGTTGCCGTCCAGTAGATATCAATTCTTGGTGACCCCATTTGTTCCAGAGTGTAACTATGCTGCACAGGGTTTTCAGTCACTGTGACCTTTAGGAAGCAGATCACAAGGTCTTTCTTCTGAGGTGTCTCTGGGTGAGTTCAAAAAGTCAACTTTTCAGTTAGTAGTCAAGTGCTTTCTTTTTTCTTAATTTTTATTGTGCTTTAAGTAAAAGTTTACAAATAAAGTCAGTCTCTCATACAAAAATTTATATACACCTTGCTATATACTCCTAAAGCCCACGTGTCTGCCAGTTTGTCGTACTGTAGGGGCTTGTGTGTTGCTGTGATGTTGGAAACTATGCTGCCAGTATTCAGTTCCCAGAAGGGTCACCCATGGAGGACAGGTATCAGCTGAACTTCCAGACTAAGACAGACTAGGAAGAAGGACCCAGCAGCCTACTTCTGAAAAGCATTAGACAGTGAAAACCTTATGAATAGCAGTGGAACATTGCCTCATATAGTGCTGGAATATGAGCCCCCCAGGTTGGAAGACACTCAAAAGATGACTGGAGAAGAGCTGCCTTCTCAAAGTAGAGTCAACCTTAATGACATGGTTGGAGTAAAGCTTTCAGAACCTTCATTTGCTGATGTGACATGACTCAAAATGACAAGAAACAGCTGCAAACATCCATTAACAATCAGAACCTGAAATGTACAAAGTATGAATCTAAGAAAATTAGAAATTGTCAAAAATGAAATTGAATGCAAAAACATCGATACCCTAGGCGTTAGTGAGCTGAAATGGACTGGTATTGGCCATTTTGAATCAGACAATCATATAGTCTACTATGCTGGGAATGACAACTTGAAGAGGAACGGTGTTGTATTCATCGTCAAAAAGAATATTTCAAAATCTATCCTGAAGTACAATGCTGTCAGTGACAGGATAATATCCGTATGCCTACAAGGAAGACCAATTAATACGACTATTATTCAAATAGAAGAATTGATGCCTTCGAATTGTGGTGTTGGTGAAAGATATTGAATATACCATGGACTGCCAAAAGAATGAACAAATCTGTCTTAGAAGAAGTACAACCAGAATGCTGTTTAGAAGCAAGGATGGCAAGACTGCATCTTACATACTTTGGACATGTTATCAGGAGGGATCAGTCCCTGGAGAAGGACATCATGCTTGGCAAAGTACAGGGTCAGCAGAAGAGAGGAAGACCCTCAATGAGGTGGATTGACACAGTGGTTGCAACAAAGAGCTCAAGCATCACGATGATTGTAAAGATGGCACAGGACCAGGCAGTGTTTCGTTCTGTTGTGCATAGGGTCACTATGAGTCGGAACTGACTTGCCAGCACTTAACAACAACAAAAGCAACCAGTCCTTACAGGTAAAAGCATTGGGTGCCTATGGTACAGCTGCAGAGCCCACCCACCAGACAGCTCTAGAGAACAGGGGCATGCCTTCCTCATAGACAATCAGGAGAAGGTTGTCAGCCCTCTGCCTTCCTCAGAGTGTGACCCCCTGTTGCTACCAGAAACCTGTGCATATACCAATCACCACTGCTCCTCTAAGATAGTCGATGAGAGCCTACACCACACGCTAGGTGACCTGAGCTGAATCTATACAAGAATAGTGAATGGACTCCTAGGCTCATATACCTGGTAACAGCTTTAGCCATCTAGTAACAGGACATTAGTGCTTCGAAGTCTCCAATAATCAAGTTAGCTTACTCTAGCATCCTATTTGGGTATATCAAAACAAAGCAAAGCAAGAAACTAGGACACAGTGAACAAATATAAAATAAATTAATACAATAGCTTACAGATGGCTCGGAGGCAACAGCTAATATCAAAACACATAAAGAAGCAGACCATGATTGCCTCAACAAATTCCCAAAACAAACAAACAAGGACTTTCCCAGATTAAGGTGTATTCCTGGAATTACCAGATGTAGAATACAAAATATTAATATACAGAATTCTTCAAGACATCAGGAACGTGATCAAGGAAAATGCAGAATAAGCCAAGGAACACACAGATAAAGCAGTTGTAGAAATTAAAATTATTCAAGAACATAATGAAAAATTTAATAAGCTGCAAGAATCCATAGAGAGACAGAAATCAGAAATTCAGAAGATTAACAATAAAATTACAGAATTAGAGAACTCAATAGAAAGTCAGAGGAGCAGAATTGAGGAACTGCAAGTCAGAATTAGTGAGATTAAAGATAAAACACTTAGCTGCAATATAGTCGAAGAAAAATCAGACAAAAGAATTTTAAAAAAGGAAGAAACCCTAAGAATCAGGTGGGACTCTATCAAGAAGAATAACTTGCGAGTGACTGAAATACGTGAACAGGAAGGGATAATAGAAAATACAGAGAGAATTGTTGAAGATTTGTTGGCAGAAAACGTCCCCAACATTGTGAAAGATGAAAGGCTATCTATCCAAAATGCTCATCGACTCCCATACAAGATAGATCCCAAAAGAAAGTCACCAAGACATATTATAATCAAACCTGCCAAAACTAAAGATAACAGGAAAATTTTAAGAGTGCCAGGGATTAGTGAAAAATCACCTACAAAGGAGAATCAATAAGAGTAAGCTTGGACTACTCTGCAGAAACCACACTGGCAAGAAGGCAATGGAATGATGTATATAAAGCATTGAAGGAGAAAAATTGCCAGCCAAGAATCATATATCCAGCAAAACTTTCTCTCAAATATGAAGGCGAAATTAAGACACTTCCAGATAAACAGAAGCTTAGGGAATTTGCAAAAACCAAACCAAAACCACAAGAAATACTAAAGGGAATTCTCTGCTGAGAAAAACAATAATATCAGACATCATCCCAACACTAGAACACAGGACAGAGCAACCAGATATCAACCCAGTTAGGGAAATTACAAAAATAGATCAAGATTTAAAAAAATGCTCAAAGCAGGGAATCAGTGATGTCACTGTGTACAAGATGACAACATTAAATCAATAAAAAAAATCAATAAAGAGGGACTAAATAAGGTAGGCATAGATCTTCCATATGGAGAGGAAGTCAAGGCAATACAGGGAGATACGATTTGGGTTTAAACTTAGAAAAATAGGGTTAAGTATTAAGGTAGCCACAAAGAAGATTAATGATCCTACACATCAAAATAAAAAACAAGAAAAACATAAAGACTCAGCAAAAATGAAATCAACTACAATGAAAAAGAGGAACACACAATTTACAAAGAAAAACTACTCAGCACAAAAAAAGTGGAAAATGAAACTGTCGACAACAGACAAAAAAAGGCATCAAAATGACAGCACTAACCTCATACCTATCTATAATCACACTGAATATAAATGGACTAAATGCACCAATAAAGAGACAGAGAGTTGCAGAATGGATTAAAAAACCCTATCCGTCTATATACTACCTACATGAGATACACCTTAGACTTAAAGACAAAAACAAACTAAAACTCAAAGGATGGAAAAAAATATATCAAGCAAACAACAATCAAAAAAGAGCAGGAGTGGCTAAACTAATTTCTGACAAAATAGACTTCAAACTTAAATCTACCACAAAGGAAAGGAAAGGCACTATATAATAATTAAAGGGACAATATACCAGGAGGATATTACCATATTAAACATTTATGCACCAACGACGGGGCTTCAAGATACATAAAACAAACTCTAACACCATTGAAAAGGAAGATGGATAGCTCCACAATAATAGTAGGAAACTTCAACACACCACTTTCAGTGAAGGACAGAGCATCCAGAAAGAAGCTCGATAAAGACACAGAAGAGCTAAATGCCACAATTAACCAACCTGACCTCATAGACATATACAGAACACTCTACCCAACAGCATACAAGTATATTTTCTTTTCCAATGCATATGGTACATTCTCTAGAATAGACCACATACTAAGCCATAAAGCAAGCCTTAACAGAATCCAAATAACCAAAATATTACAAAGCATCTTCTCTGACCACAAAGACATAAAACTAGAAGTCAATAACAGAAAAATTAGAGAAAAGAAATCAAACACATGGAAACTGAACAACACTTTGCTCAAAAACTGTTAGATTATAGAACAAATTAAGGAGGAAATAAAGAAATTCATAGAATCCAATGAGAATGAAAACACTTCCTGTCAGAACCTTTGGGACACAGAAAAATCAGTGCTCAGAGGTCAATTTATATCAATAAATGCATACACACAAAAAGGAGAAAGGACCAAAACCAAAGAATTATCCCTACAACTTGAACAAATAGAAAGAGAGAGAGAAAAAAAAACAAAAGAAATCTTCAGGCACCAGAAGAAAGCAAATAATAAAAATGAGAGCAGAATTGAACGAAATAGAAAACAGAAAAACAATTTAAAGAGTTAACAAGACCAAAAGCTACTTCTTTGAAAATATTAACAAAATCAATAAACCATTGGCCAGACTGACAAAAGAAAAACGAAGCAAATAACCTAAATAAGAAATGAGATGGGCGATATCACAACAGATATCACCACTCTTATTCAACATTGTCCTGGAGGTCCAAGCCAGAGCAATTAGGCTAGATAAAGAAATAAAGGGCATCCAAATTGGCAAAGAAGAAGTAAAAGTATCTCTGTTTGCAGGTGACATGCTCTTATGCACAGAAAAACCTAAAGAATCCTCAAGAAAACTACTGAAGCTAATAGAAAGTTTAGCAGAGTATCAGGATACTAGATAAACACACATAAGTCAGTTGGATTCCCCTACACCAAAAAAGAGACCGCTGAAGAGGAAATCACAAAATCAATACCATTTACAATAGCCCCGAAGAGGAAAAATACTTAGGAATGAATCTAACCAGAGATGTAAAGACCTATACAAAGAAAACTATAGGACACTACCGCAAGAAACCAAACGAGATTTACATAAGTTGAAAAACATATGTTGCTCATGGATAGGAAGACTCAACATTGTAAAAATGTCTGTTCTACCAAAAGCCATCTATAGATACAATGAAATCATGATCCAAACACCAGTGACATTTTTTAATGAGATGGAGAAACAAATCACCAACTTCAAAAGGAAGGGAAAGAGGCCCTGGATAAGTAAAGCATTACTGAAAAAGAAGAACAAAGTGGGAGGCCTCATACTACCTGATTTTAGAAACTATTATACTGCCACAGTAGTCAAAACAGCCTGGTACTGGTACAACAACAGATATATAGACCAATGGAACAGAATTGAGAATCCAGACATAAATCCATCCACATATGAGCAGCTGATACTTCTCAAAGCCCCAAAGTCTGTTAAACGGGGAAAAGACAGTCTCTTTAATAAATGGTGCTGGCATAACTGGATATATCCATCTGCAAAAAAAGGAAACAAGACCCATACCTCACACCATGCACAAAAACCAACTCAAAATGGATCAAAGACCTAAATATAAAAACTAAAATGATAAAAATCATGGGAAAAAAATAGGGACAACACTAGGAGCCCTAATACATGGCATAAACAGTATACAAAACATTACTAGAAATGTACAAACCCCAGAAGAGAAATTAGATAACTGGGAGCTCCTAAAAGTCAAACACATATGCTCATCCAAATACTTCACCAAAAGAGTAAAATGATTATCTACAGATTGGAAAAAAGTTTTTAGCTATGACATTTTCGATCAGCATCTGATCTCTAAAATCTACTTGTTACTGCAAAAACTCAACTACAAAAAGACAAATAACCCAATTAAAAAATGGGCAAAGGATAAGAACAGGTACATTACTAAAGAAGACATTCAGGCAGCTAACAGATACATGAGGAAATGCTCACAATCATTACCCATTACAGAAATGCAAATCAAAACTATAACGAGATTCCCTCTCACTCCAACAAGGCTGGCATTAATCCAAAAACCACAAAATAATAAATGTTTGAGAGGTTGTGGAGAGACTGGAACTCATACACTGTTGGTGGGAATGTAAAATGGTACAACCATTTTGGAAATTGATCCGGCATTTCCTTAAAAAGCTAGAAACAGAACTACCATACGATCCAGCATTGCCACTCATTGGAAAATATCCTAGAGAAATAAGAGCCTTTACACGAACAGATGTATGCACACCCATGTTTTTTGCCTCCACGTGTCTGTCAGTTTGTCATTCTGTGGGGGCTTGTGTGTTGCTGTGATGCTGGAAGCTCTGCCACCGGTATTCAGATACCAACAGGGTCACCCATGGAGGACAGGTTTCAGCTGAGCTTCTAGACTAAGACAGACTAGGAAGAAGAACCTGGCAGTCTACTTCTGAAATGCATTAGGCAGCGAAAACCTTATGAATAGCAGCAGAAAATTGTCTGATATAGTGCTGGAAGATGAGCCCCCCAGATTGGAAGGCACTCAAAAGATGACTGGAGAAGAGCTGACTCCTCAAAATAGAGTCAACCTTCATGATGTGGATGGAGTAAAGCTTCCGGGACCTTCATTTGCTGATGTGGCACGACTCAAAATGAGAAGAAACAGCTGCAAACATCCCTTAATAATTGGAAACTGGAATGTACGAAGTATAAATCTAAGAAAATTAGAAATTGTCAAAAATGAAATGGAACACATAAACATCGATATCCTAGGCATGAGTGAGCTGAAATGGACTGGTATTGGCCATTTTGAATTGGACAATCATATAGTCTACTATGCTGGGAATGACAACTTGAAGAGGAACGACGTTGCAGTCATCATCAAAAAGAACATTTCAAAATCTACCCTGAAGTACAATGCTGTCAGGGATAGGATAACATCCATATGCCTACAAGGAAGAGGAGTTAATACAACTATTATTCAAATTCATGCACCAACCACTAGGGCCAAAGATGAAGAAATAGAAGATTTTTATCAGCTGCTGCAGTCTGAAACTGATCAAACACGCAATCAAGATGCATTGATAATTACTGACGATTGGAACGCAAAAGTTGGAAACAAAGGAGAAGGATCAGTAGTTGGAAAATAAGGCCTTGGGGATAGAAACAATGCTGGAGATCGAATGATAGAATTTTGCAAAACCAGCGACTTCTTCATTGCAAATACCTTCTTTCACCAACATAAACGGTGACTATACACATGGACCTCGCCAGATGCAACACACAGAAATCAAATTGACTACATCTGTGGAAAGAGATGATGGAAAAGCTCAATGTCATCAGTCAGAACAAGGCCAGGGGCCAACTGTGGAACAGACCATCAATTGCTCATATGCAAGTTCAAGCTGAAACTGAAGAAAATCAGAGCAAGTCCACGAGAGTCAAAATATGACTTTCAGTATATCCCAACTGAATTTAGAGACCATCTGAAGAATGGATTTAATACATTGAACACTAGTGATCACAGACCAGACTAGTTGTGTAATGACATCAAGGACATCATCCATGAAGAAAGCAAGAGGTCATTGAAAAGACAGGAAAGAAAGAAAAGACCAAGCTGGAAGTCAGAGGAGACTCTGAAACTTGCTCTTGAGCGTCAAGCAGCTAAAGCAAAAGGAAGAACTGATGAAGTAAAAGAACTGAACAGACGATTTCAAAGGGCCTCTCGAGAAGACAAAGTAAAGTATTATAATGACATGTGCAAAGAGCTAGAGATGGAAAACCAAAAGGGAAGAACACGCTTGGCGTTTCTCAAGCTGAAAGAACTGAAGAAAAAATTCAAGCCTCGAGTTGCAATACTGAAGGATTCCATGGGGAAAATATTAAATGATGCAGGAAGCATCAAAAGAAGATGGAAGGAATACACAGAGTCATTATGCCAAAAAGAATTAGTCGATATTCAACCATTTCAAGAAGTGGCATATGATCAGGAAACAATGGTACTGAAGGAAGAAGTCCAAGCTGCTCTGAAGGCATTGGCTAAAAACAAGGCCCCAGGAATTGATGGAATATCAACTGAGATGTTTCAACAAACAGATGCAGCACTGGAGGTACTCACTCGTCTATGCCAAGAAACATGGAAGACAGCTTCCTGGCCAACTGACTAGAAGAGATCCATATTTATGCCTACTCCCAAGAAAGGTGATCCAACCGAATGTAGAAATTGTACAACAATATCATTAATATCACACACAAGGGAAATTTTGCTGAATATCATTCAAAAACGGCTGCAGCAGTATATCAACAGGGAACTGCCAGAAATTCAGTCCGGTTTCAGAAGAGGGCGTGGAACTGGGGATATCATTGCTGATGTCAGATGGATCATGGGTGAAAGCAGAGAATACCAGAAGGATGTTTACCTGTGTTTTATTGACTATGCAAAGGCATTCGACTGTGTAGATCATAACAAAATGTGGATGGATAACACTGTGAAGAATGGGAATTCCAGAACACTTAATTGTGCTCATAAGGAACCTTTACATGGATCAAGAAGCAGTCGTTCAGACAGAACAAAGGGATACTGATTGGTTTAAAGTCAGGAAAGGTATGCGTCAGGGTTGTATTCTTTCACCACATCTATTTAATCTGTATGCTGAACAAATAATCCAAGAAGCTGGACTATATGAAGAAGAGCAGGGCATCAGGTTTGGAGGAAGACTCATTAACAAACTGCGTTATGCAGATGACACAGCCTTTCTTGCTGAAAGTGAAGAGAACTTGAAGTACTTACTAATGAAGATCAAAGACCACAGCCTTCAGTGTGGATTACACCTCAACATAAAGAAAACAAAAACCCTCACAACGGGACCAATGAGCAACATCATGATAAATGGAGAAAAGATTGAAGTTGTCAAGGATTTCATTTTACTTGGATCCACAATCAACAGCCATGGAATCAGCAGTCAAGAAATCAAAAGACACATTGCATTGGGCAAATCTGCTGCAAAGGACTTCTTCAAAGTGTTGAAGAGCAAAGATGTCACCCTGAAGACTAAGGTGTGCCTGACCCAAGCCATGGTATTTTCAATCGCATCATATGTATGTGAAAGCTGGACAATGAATAAGGAAGACCGAAGAAGAGTTGATGCCTTTGAATTGTGGTGTTGGGGAAGAATATTGAATATACCATGGACTGCTAAAAGAACAAATAAATCTGTCTTAGAAGACGTGCGGCCAGAATGCTCCTTAGAGGTAAGGATGGTGAGACTGCGTCTTACATACTTTGGACATGTTGTCAGGAGGGATCAGTCCTTGGAGAAGGACATCATTCTTGGAAGAGTACATGGTCAGTGGAAAAGAGGAAGACCCTCAACGGAGTGGATTGACACAGTGGCTTCAACAATGAGCTTAAGCATTAACAGCCATTGTAAGGATGGCGCAGGACCGGGCAGTGTTTCGTTCTGTTGTGCACAGGGTTGCTATGAGTCGGAGCCAACTGGATGGCACCTAACAACAACAACCTGTTCATTGCAGCACTGTTTACAATAGCAAAAGGATGGAAGCAACCAAAACGCCCATCAACGGATGAATGGCTAAATAAATTATAGTATATTCACACTATGTAATTCTATGCATCAATAAAGAACAATGATGAATCTGTGAAACATTTCATAACATGGAGGAATCTGGAAGGCATTATGCTGAGTGAAATTAGTCAGTTACAACAGGACAAATATTGTATGAGACCACTACTATAAGATCTTCAAAAACAGTTTAAACTGCGAACACATGCTTCTGTGGTTATGAGCGGGGGGAGGGAGTAAGGGTGGGAGAGGGTTATTTACTGATTAGATAGTAGATAAGAACTACTTTAGGTGAAGGGAAGAACAGCACTCTATACAGGGGAGGTCAACACAACTGGACTAAAACAAAAGCAAAGAAGTTTCCTGAATAAACTGAATGCTTCGAAGGTCAGCAAAGCAGCGGCAGGGGTTTGGGGACTACGGCTTCAGGGGACATCTAAGTCAATTGGCAAAATAAAATCTATTAAGAAAATATTTTGCATCCCACTTTGAAGTCTGACATATGGGGTCTTAAAAGCTAGCAAGTGGCCATCTAAGATGCATCAATGAGTCTCAACCTACCTGGATCAAAGGAGAATGAACAACACCAACCTCACAAGGTAACTTTGAGCCCAAGAGACAGAAAGGGCTACATGAACTAGAGACTACATCATCCTGAGACCAGAAGAACTAGATGGTGTCCAGCTACAACCGATGACTGCCCTGACAGGGAACACAACAGAGAACCCCTGAGGGAGCAGGAGAACAGTGGGATGCAGACCCCAAAACCTCCTAAAATAACCTGACTTAATGGTCTGACTGAGACTAGAAGGACCCCGGTGGTCATAGTCCCCAAACCTTCTGTTGGCCCAGGACAGGAACCTTTCCTGAAGCCAACTCATCAGACTTGGATTGGACTGGACAATGGGTTGGAGAGATGCTGACAGGAGTGAGCTACTTGTATCAGGTGGACACTTGGCACTACGTTGGCATACCCTGTCCGGAGGGGTGATGGGAGGGTAGAGGGGGTTAGAAACTGGCAAAATGGTCATGAAAAGAGAGACTGGAAGGAGGGAGTGGGTTGACTCATTAGGGGAGAGTAAATGGGAGTGTGTAGTAAGGTGTATATAAGTTCATACGTGAGAGACTGACTTGATTTGTAAACTTTCACATTAAGCACAATAAAAATTATTTTTTTAAAAAAGCCAGCTGTTTATGGTATTTCCGTTATAGCAACACTAGGTAATTAAGACAACAAGCGAGGATATTTTCAGGTAACGCATATATGAATGTAATATAATACAGATTACCTTTAAGAAATTAAAATTATTTTAACAAAAGACACTAAGACGCAGTCTTAGTATCCTTTAATTAAACACTTTTCTGTTAGTTTTTGGCTTTTTTTGTTTGTTTGTTTTGGGATGTCAGAATAGACTATGAAACTTGCTTTTTTAATATAATTTTTATTGTGCTTTAAGTGAAAGTTTACAAATCAAGTCAGTCTCTCAAACAAAAACCCATATACACCTTGCTACACACTCCCAATTACTCTCCCTTTCTGTCTCTTGGGCTTGTAATCGCCTTATGTCCTTCGTGTTCTTCATTCTCCTTTGATCTAGGTGGGTTGAGACCAATTGATGCATCTTAGATGGCTGCTTGCTAGCATTTAAGACCCCAGACGCCACTCTTCAAAGTGGGATGCAGAATGTTTTCTTAATAGATTTTATTATGCCAATTGACTTAGAAGTCCCCTGAAACTATGGTCCCCAGAACGCTGACCCTGCTATGCTGGCCATCAAAGCATTCAGTTTATTCAGGAAACTTCTTTGCTTTTGGTTTAGTCCAATTGTGCTGACCTCCCCTGTATTGTGTACTGTTTTTCCCTTCACCTAAGGTAGTTCTTATCTACTATCTAATTACTTTGTGCCCCTCTCCCACCCTGCCTCCCTCCCCCATCTCATAACCACAAAAGAATGCTCTCTTCTCAGTTTAAACCATTTCTCCAGTTCTTATAATAATGGTCTTATACAATATTTGCCCTTTTGCAACTAATTTCACTCAGCATAATGCCTTCCAGATTCCTCCACGTTATGAAATGTTTCACAGGCTCCTCCCTGTTCTTTATTGACCCGCATTATTCCATCGTAAAAGAATACAACCCTGACGCACACCTTTCCTGACTTTAAACCAATCAGTATCCCCTTGTTCTGTCCGAACAACTGCCTCTTGATCTATGTAAAGATTCCTCATGAGCGCAATTAAGTGTTCTGGAATTCCCATTCTTCGCAGTGTTATCCATCCACAGTTTGTTATCCACACAGTCGAATGCCTTTGCATAGTCAAAACACAGGTAAACATCCTTCTTGTATTCTCTGCTTTCAGCCAGGATCCATCTGACATTAGCAATGATATCCCTGGTTCCACATCCTCTTCTGAAACCGGCCTGAATTTCTGGCAGTTTATTTCTTTTTCTAGCCTAACTGCTCTGGCTAGGACTTCCAGCACAATGTTGAATAAGACTTATGATAAAGGGCATCCTTGTCTGGTTCCTGATCTCAATGGGAATGTTTTCAGGCTCTCTCCGTTTAGGGTGATGTTGGCTGTTGGCTTTGTATAGATGCCCTTTATTATGTTGAGGAATTTTCCCTCTATTCCTATTTTGCTGAGAATTTTTATTATGACTGGGTGTTGAACTTTGTCAAATGCCTTTTCTGCATCAATTGATAAAATCATGTGATTCTTGTCTTTTGTTTTACTTATGTGGTGGATTACATTAATTGTTTTTCTAATTTTGAACCATCCCTGCATACCTGGTATGAATCCTACTTGGTCATGGTGAATTATTTTTTTGATATGTTGTTGAATTCTATTGGCTAGAATTTTGTTGAGGATTTTTGCATCTACATTCATAAGGGGTATAGGTCTATAATTTTCTTTTCTGTGGTGTCTTTACCTGGTTTTGGTATCAGGGATATGGTGGCTTCATAGAATGAGTTTGGTAGCATTCCATCCTTTTCTATGCTCTGAAATACCTTTAGTAGTAGTGGTGTTAACTCTTCTCTGAAAGTTTGGTAGAACTCTGCAGTGAAGCCATCTGGACCAGGGCTTTTTTTTGTTGGGAGTTTTTTGATTACCTTTTCAATCTCTTCTTTTGTTATGGGTCTATTTAGTTGTTCTGGCTCTGTTTGCGTTAGTTTCGGTAGGTAGTATGTTTCTAGGAATTTGTCTATTTCTTCTAGGTTTTCAAATTTGTTTGAGTGCAGTTTTTCATAGTAATCTGATTTGATTCTTTTAATTTCAGTTGGGTCTGTTATAATATCGGCCATCTCATTCAGGTTATTTGCTTCCTCTCCTGTTTTTCTTTTGTCAGTTCGGTCAGTGGTTTATCAATTTTGTTGATTTTTTCAAAAAACCAACTTTGAGTTTGTTAATTCTTTCAATTGCTTTTCTGTTTTCTACTTCATTTAGTTCAGCTCTAATTTTTATTATTTTTTTTCTGCTGGTGCCTGAGGGTTTCTTTTGTTGCTCTCTTTCTATTTGTTCAAGTTGTAGGAATAATTCTTTGATTTTGGCCCTTTCTTCTTTTTGGATGTGTGCATTTATTGATATAAATTGGCCTCCGAGCACTGCTTTTCTGTGTCCAAAAGGTTCGGATAGGAAGTATTTTCATTCTCACTGGATTCTCTGAATTTCTTTATTCCATCCTTAAGATCTTCTGTAATCCGGTCTTTTTTGAGCAGGGTATTGTTCAGTTTCCAAGTGTTTGATTTCTTTTCCCAGCTTTTCCTGTTATTGATTTCCACTTTTATGGCCTTATGGTCAGAGAAGATGCTTTGTAATATTTCAATGTTTTGGATTCTGCTAAGGCTTGCTTTATGACCTAAAATGTGGTCTATTCTAGAGAATGTTCCATGTGCTTTAGAAAAGAAATTTTACTTGGCTGCTGTTGGGTGGAGTGTTCTGTATATGCCTATGAGGTCAAGTTGGTTGATTGTGGCATTTAGATCTTCCGTGTCTTTATTGAGCTTCTTTCTGGATGTCCTGTCCTTCACTGAAAGTGGTGTGTTGAAGTCTCCTACTATTATTGTGGAGCTATCTCACTTTTCAATGTGATAGAGTTTGTTTTATGTATCTTGCAGCCCTGTCATTGGGTGCATAAATATTTAATATGGTTATATCTTCTTGGTGTTTTGTCCCTTTAATCATTATATAGTGTCCTTCCTTATCCTTTCTGATGGATTTAGCTTGAAAGTCTATTTTGTCAGAAATTAAAATTGCCACTCCTGCTCTTTTTTGATTGTTGTTTGCTTGATATATTTTTTTCCATTCTTTGAGTTTTAGTTTGCTTGTGACTCTAAGTCTAAGGTGTGTCTCTTGTAGGCAGCATATAGATGGATCTTGTTTTTTAATCCATTCTTCCACTCTCTGTCTCCTTATTAGTGCATTTAGTCCATTTCCATTCAGGGTAATTATGGATAGGTATGAAATTAGTGCTATCATTTTGATGTCTTTTTTCATGTGTTGATAGTTTCTTTTTCCCACTTGATTTTATGTGCTGAGTAGATTTTCTTTATATCTTGTTCTTTCCTCATATTTGTTGTTGTTGATTTTGTTTCTGCTGAGCCTGTATTTTTCCCTTGTATTTTATTTTGATGAGTACAATAGTTTGTCTCCTTTGTGGTTACCTTCTTATTCATCCCTATTTTTCTAAATTTAAAACTAACTTCTATTTCTTTGTATTGCCATGTTTTCCTCTCCATACGGAAGGTGTATGATTACATTTCTTAGTCCCTCTTTATTATTTTAATGTTGTCTTCTTTTATATAATAACATCGCTGTTACCCTGTTTCGGGCTTTTTTAAAAATAATCTTGCTTTCTTTTTTTGGATTTCCCTGTCTGAGTTGACTTCTGGTTGCTCTGCCCAGTGTTCTAGTCTTGGGTTGATACCTGATATTATTGATTTTCTAACCAAAGTACTCCCTTTAGTATTTCTTGTAGTTTTGGTTTGGTTTTTATGAATTTCTCAACTTGTGTTTATCTGGGAATGTCTTAATTTCACCTTCATATTTAAGAGATAGTTTTGCTGGATATGTGATTTTTGGCAGGGTATTTTCTTCCTTCAGTTTTTTAAATATGTCCTCCCATTGCCTTTTTCCTGCATGGTTTCTGCCGAGTAGTCCGAGTTCATTCTTATTGTCTCTGTTTTGTAGGTGACTTTTTGTTCATCCATCGCTGCTCTTATAATTCTCTCCTTATGTTTGGTTTTGACAAGTTTGATTATAATATGTCTTTGTGACTTTCTTTTAAGATGTACCTTATGTGGAGTTTGATGAGCATGTTGGATAGATATCTTCTCATCTTTCACAATATCAGGGAAGTTTTCTGACAACAAATCTTCAACAATTTTCTCTGTATTTTCTGTTATCCCGCCCTGTTCTGGTACTCTAATTACTCGTAGGTTATTTCTCTTGATAGAGTCCCACATGATTCTTAAGGTTTCTTCATTTTTTAAAATTCTTTTATCTGATTTTTCTTCAAATATATTAGAGCCAAGTGATTTATCTTTGAGTTCAGAAATTCTAGCTTCTACTTGCTCAATTCTGCTCCTCTGACTTTCTATTGAGTTATCTAATTCTGTAATTTTATTCTTAATCTTCTGAATTTCTGATTGCTGTCTGCCTATGGATTTTTCCAGCTTATTAAACTTTTCATTATGTTCCTGAATAATCTTTCTAATTTCTTCAGTTGCTTTATCTGGGTGTCCCTTGGCTTTTCTGCGTATTGTCCCCTTTCCTTCCTGATGTCTTGAAGGGTTTTGTATATTAAACTTTTGTATTCGGCATCTGGTAATTCCAGGAATGCACTTTCATCAGAAGATCCCTGAATTCTTTGTTTTGAGAGCCTGTTGAGGTGATCATGGTCTGTTTCTTTACATGACTTGATATTGACTGTTGTCTCCTAGCCATCTATAAGTTATTGTATTAGTTTTTGCTTGCTTACTGTGTTGTAGCCACTTGCTTTGTTTTGTTTTGGTATACCCCTATGGGTTGCTTGAGTGAGCTAGCTTGATTATTTTTGCCTTTGGAGCTCTGGTGTCCTGTCCCCAGCTGGCTAGAGCTGTTATCAGGTATATCAGTCTAGGAGCTCATTCAGTTTTCTTGTATGAATTCAGCTCACATTTCCAGGTAGCTGATCATCAACTGTGTGCTACAGGCTCTGTCCTAGAGTCTTAGAGGGGCAGGGGTGTTTGTTGTATATACCGATATCTGATTGCAGCAGGGGGTCACACTCTGAACAAGGCAGGGGGTTGAGAACTGACACCAAAATGTTTCTGAGGAAAACACGTCTCTTCCCTAGAGTGTGCTGGTGGGTGAGTTCTGCAGAGGGACCATGGGCACTCAAAGTTTTTGGTTGTAAGTACTAGGAGCTACCAGTTATCTTTGAAGCCCTGTCACGGGTTGCTGGGTAACCTGAGTTGAGCTACCAGTCCTTAGGTCCCTGAACTGCGTAGGTGAGGACCTTGTTTAATAGGCAAAGCAATGTCAAAGCTCAAACACCCACCTCTCCACTGCACAGCTAAAATGGTTGGAGTTTGTCAACCAGGGCCTATTCTTCTGAAATAGGCCCACGGAGGTCCATGCAGAAGGAAAGGTGCTCAAAGTCCATGGACGGTTTATGCTGGGACAGGAGCTGCTTCTGTCCTGAGCAACCCCAGCTAATGGAGCTAGCATATTATCTTTTCTCCCCACTTGCAAATTTTTTCCTTCCCCACAGCCGGGAGGATGGCTCTAGGTGCTCACCAGGGTCTATCTCAGGCCCAGGGATTCAGCTGCTGAAGCCGGCTTGGGGGTGGGGGTGGGGTGCAGTAAAATATATGCATGTACTTAGCTTTTGCCAAGAGCTCAGTTCTCCCCATGGATCCAGAGGTGTGAGTATGCCATGCGGCTAGCTGCTTCTCCCTGAGGAAAATGCGGCCGAATGCTAGTGCCACCCTGCTGCCACCGCCACTCCAGGGATGGTGCCTGAGGGCTCCCCGCGATTCAGTCCAGTAACTCCTCTCCACTTCTGAATGGTCTCTTCCTCCTCCTGCCCCTCGGTTCATTACCTAAGCTTTCCTTTGATGCTCAGGGCTCCCAGCTTGTCACAAATATACTCGTTGCACTTGTTTTTTCAGGTCTTTGTTTTAAAGAGGGCTCGCTGGAAGTGTCTCTCTATTCCGCCAACTTAGCTCTGCCTCTGAAACTTGCTTTGTAACATTGAGTAGCTAAAGCAAATGGAAGAAATGAGAAAATAGAAGAGCTGAACAGAATATTTCAAAGGATGGCTCAAGAAGAAAAAGTATTATAATGAAAATGTGCAAAGACCTGGATTTAGGAAACCAAGAGACGAATACTCTCAGCCTTTCTCAAGCTGAAAGAGCTGAAGAAAAAATTCAAGCCTCAAGTAGCAGTAGTGAAAGATTCTAATATTGAATGATGCAGGAAGCATCTATAGAAGATAGAAGGAATACACAGAGTTACCGTACCAAAAAGAATTGGCCGATGTTCAACCATTTCAGGAAGTAGCATATAATCAAGAACCTATCGTATTGAAGGAAGAAGTCCAAGCTGCACAGAAGGCACTGGCAAAAAGAAGGCTCCACGATTTTTTGGAACACCAATTGAGATGTTTCAACAAACAGATGCAACATTGGAGGTGCTCACTTGTGTATACAAGAAATTTGGAAGACAGCTACCTGGTCAACTTACTGGAAGAGAACCATATTTGTGCCCATTCCAGAGAAAGATGATCCAAAAGAATGCAGAAATTATTGAACAATATCATTAATATTACACACAAGTAAAATTTTGCTGAAGATCATTCAAAAGCTGTTGCAGCAGTACATTGACAGAGAGCTGCCACCAAATTCAAGCCAGATTTAGAAGAAGACATAGAAGAAAGGATGCCGTTGCTGATGTCAGATGGTTCTTGGCTGAAAGCAGAGAATACCAGAAAGATGTTTACCTGAGTTTTATTCACTATGCAAAGACATTCAACTGTGTGGAACATAATAAATTACAGAAACAGTGTGAGGAATGGGAATTCCAGAACACTTAAGTGTGCTCATGCAGTACCTGTAGGTACAAGAAGAAGCAGTTGTTGGAACAGAATAAGAGAGGTGTGTGTCAGGGTTGTAGCCTTTCACCATGCTTATTCGATCTGTATGCTGAGCAAATAATCCGAGAAGCTGGATTATATGAAGAAGGAGGCATCAGGATTGGAAGGATCATTAACAACCTGCAATATGCAGATGACACAACTTTGCTGGCTCAAAGTGAAGAGGACTTGAAGCACTTACTTATGAAGATCAAAGACTACAGCCTTCACCTCAACATAAAGAAAACAAAAATCCTTACAACTGGTCTGATAAGCAGCGTCATGATAAAGGGATTAAATATCAAAGTCATCAAGGATTTCATTTTACGTCGATCCAAATCAACACCCAAGGAGGCTAAAATCAAGAAATCAAACAATGTATTGCATCAGGCAAATCTACTGCAAAAGACCTCTTTAAAGTGTTAAAAAGTAAAGATGTCACTTTGAGGACTATTGTACACGTGACCCCAGCCATGGTATTTTCAACCAACTCATATGTATGTGAATGCTGGACGATAGATAAGGAAGACTGAAGAAGATTCGATGCCTTTGAATTATGGTGTCAGTGAAGAATATTTCCAGAAGAATGATCAAATCTGTCTTTGTACAGCCAGGAAGCTCTTTAGAAGCAAGGATGGTGTCTTAGTTATCTGCTGTTATTGTTAGGTACTTGGTTCTTGGTTGCTTGAGTCTCTTCAAAGCACAATGGGACAAGGATAGAGGGGAGAAAAGAAAGGCACCAAACCAACCAAACCAAACCCAGTGCCGTTGAGTCGATTTCAACTCATAGCAACCCTATAGGACGGAGTAGAACTGCCCCATAGAGTTTGCAAGGAGCTCCTGGCGGATTTGAACTGCTGACCCTTTGGTTAGCAGCTGTAGCACTTAACCACTCCACCACCAGGGTTTCCTAAGAAAGGCATAGGCAATAATAAATAAGGAAATTCACCCTGATTCTGGAAATGAAGCCCTGCAGAAAGGGGCTTTGGTTCTGGCATGTTGTTGGACAGACTTCTCAGGCCCATCCCTAGACTGTGGCTAGCTGCTGCGTAATGGAGAAAGCCAGACCCACACCCCTGCCCCATTTAATTCCAGCCTACTAAGGAAGGCCTCCTGCAGGCTTCAATGCCCTGCTCACAGTTGAGTCTCCCCACCTTGAATTAACCCTGCCACGCAAATTGTTCACCTTCCCAAGCTTTCTGAGTCTAGGTGAGGATGCTGTGGGGGGCGGCAGGGAACTCCTTTCCCAGTTTTTAAGGAGCCCTGGAAACAATAAGAGATGTTATTGTTGTTGTTAGGTGCCATCAAGTCTGTTGTTATTGTACATAGGGACCTTATGTACAACAGAACAAAACACTCCCCAGTCCTGCGCCATTCTCACAATCGTTGTTATGCTTCGGCCCACTGTTGCAGCCACTGTGTCAATACATCTCATTGAGGGTCTTCCTCTTTTTGTTGACCCTCCATTTTACCAAGTATGATGTCCTTCCCCAGGGACTGATTCCTACTGAAAATATGTCCAAAGAATGTGAGACAAAGCCTCACCATCCTTGCTTCTAAGGAGCATTCTGGTTGTGCTTCTTCTGAGACAGATTTGTTCGTTCTTTTGGCAGTCCATGGTATATTCAATATTCTTCGCCAACACCGCAATTCAAAGGCATCAATTCTTCCTTGGTCTTCTGTATTCATTGTCCAACTTTTGCATGCATACTAGGTGATTGAAAACACAACAAGACATAGGACACAATAAAGACCTAATAAGAGATATTTGATGAATTCTAAATTAATATAAAATATTCATAATCA
The DNA here is from genome assembly GCF_030014295.1 of Loxodonta africana. Lineage (NCBI taxonomy): Eukaryota > Metazoa > Chordata > Mammalia > Proboscidea > Elephantidae > Loxodonta > Loxodonta africana. The sequence continues at coordinate 22,017,902 of NC_087344.1, forward strand.
GGGACCATTTTTTATGCCAATTATCTTCATAAATTTTTGTCATTCTTTGGTTTTCTGACAACCATCTTCCTTGGAGAGAAGTGCTCACTCAAATATATGGGTTGTCTTTTAAAAGACTTTTCAAATATAAATTGTAACCTTGGCTGCAGTGAACATCAAATTTTGAGAAATATATTTTGTTAAGTATGAAAAATCATTCATCATTGTAGATTCCAAATATGGCATTAGTTTACAATGCCACCAATGGTTACACAAAAATTATCTTTTAAGAAACTCTCTGTTTCTCTTTTCCATTTTTTTGCAGGATTATTTGTATCAACATTATAAAATCTCAGAAAAATGTCTGGTGTTGAATTTGCTTCTTTTTTTTGTCTCTATCTGCAACAGATTGGTAAAACCAAGCCCATTACCCCCTTGTTGATTCCAATTTATGACAACTTCACATGTTACAAAGTAGAGCTGCTTCACAGGATTTTCTTGGCTATAATCTTTACAGACTTTTCTTCTGCAGAACCACTGGGTAAGTTCGAACCACCAACCTTTAGCAGCTGATCAAAAACTGCTTGTGCCACCTGGAGACCTTAATGGCTTTGTGAAAACACTTAAATATGTTTCTAATCCTAATCATTTGTGAATGGGGCCTCATCAAATCCACTTCTTTTAGTTAGAGTTCAAGGATTTAAAAACAGGGAGATTCTAAAGCCAGCCATCTTATGCCTACTTATGAAGAGCTTTTGTAAGTCAATCCTTCCCGATAGGGAGATTGCAGTTCTACTAATACCATCTCCTTGAAGACAACTCAGTTTCTCATTCTCTTGGCGGGTCCAATTTGATCTAATTTGGGAAAATGCACAGGTAAAATCAGTGGAATAATATGACTAATATTTAGATGGTTTGTACATCTGTAAAATGTTATTAATTGAATCTATCTTATAGAATTGTGAGATACTAAATTAAATAATAATTACAAAGGGCTTAGAACAGTGGTTCTCAATCCTAATTTACCCTATAACTACTGTGGATCTTTTAAAACATACTGATGAGCTGGTTATAGCCTAGAACAAATGAAATCAGATTCTCTACGTGTGAATCCCTTGGTCATCCTGAAGTACAGCCAGGGTTGATAACCATGGACGTATAATATGGCCAGGCACTTAGTAAATGCTCCATTAATATTACTGTGTTGCTTATCTAGTGGTGCAAAACAGAAATGCCACAGTAGGAGGCTTTAACAAACAGAAATATATTTTCTCCCACTTTAGGAGGCTAGAATCTGAATTCAGTGTGCCAGCTCTAGGTGAAAGCTTTCCCTCTCTGTCAGCTCTGGAGAAATGTCCTTATCTCTCTGAGCTTCTGTTCCTGGACTATCTTTCCCCATCTGTGCTTCTTTCAATCACTTGTTTACTCTCTTTTCTATCTCTGGAAAAGAATACCATGCTTGGTAAAGCAGGGCGTCATAGAAAAAGAAGACCCTCAACTAGATGTATTGACACTGTGGCTACAATAATGGACTCAAAAACAGCAAGGATTATGAGTATGGCACAGGACCAGGCAGTGTTTCATTTTATTACCTGTAGCGTCACTATGATTTGGAACTGATTCCACAGCACCTAACAACAACAGCAATGACTATTTCAGACATATGATAACATACCTTGATTCTTCATGTTACAATTCATTAGTCCTGGCTCAATGAAGACAAAAAAAAAACTACTAATTTTAATGAAGATTGTTTAATATAGATAATTAGGTAAATAGGTATAGAAAGACTGAAAGGCAAAAAACGAAAAAAAAAAGGGATAACGCTGAGCTATTACCTACAGGAGGTAGTGATCATGCCAAAGAACAAGAAGTATAGTGAAAAGGTTGGATTACTGGGTTGCTTATTTTTTTTTCTTTTATCTTTATAGAAAAACATTGGAAGAACACTGCAAGAAAGTCAAAAGGAAATTAGAGCAGAGATGGGATGACTTGTACTCTGGCATCCCCAATAGTATGTAGAAAGGTGAGTTTGGAGCAGAGACACAAGAGCTTAATATCCAGCACATATGACGAGCTCTATGATATGAAGGGAGAAGATTTTTGAAGAACTATTTCCAGGAACATTGAGAAAAATCCCATTGCCTGAAGTTCTTTCATACCTTCCCCATTGTGAGCTCTGATTGCTTTAAGATCTTCAGCATCTACTCATGAGGAATAAAGGCCCCAAGGCATATTAGTCATTTTTGAACAATGGCCTTATATAGATAGTCTCCAACCTTGGCTGCCCACTGGTACATCTTGAGATACTTTGAAAAATCTCACCACACACCTCAATCTAAATAATCAGCATCCCTAGTGGTACGACTCAGGCAAGAGTGTCTTTAAAGTTCACCAGATGATTCCAATATGAAGCCAACTCTGAGGACTAATAACAAACATTCTTACATCTAAACTATATAAATGAATAATACAGATACAGTTGTTGTATGGACATTAGTCATGAACTTTGGAAAAGGTTGTGGATTGCATTTTTTATGAAAGAAAGTTGTGTATTTCACCAGGATGCCTGTGTCATAGATGACAAATACAGAAGGCTCTATAGGGGTTATAGGACTCAATTGTGTATGTATTACCATGTACCACAAATTTCAAAACATCCCTAACATCCCCACAAATAGGCCAAATAATTAATATTCTGATATGAAACATCAAGGGGAATGAAAACAATGAGAGTTACAAAAATTATGTGACCAAAGGAGCATGCTTTCGAGCTCCACGTTTTGTTTTCTGCCTGTTATAATCCACGGACCAAAAAAATGACACAGTTACTGACATTATGCTGGTCTGCTGAGGAGCCTCTGCAGGGCCTTCTTGATATCCCTGTTCCTCAGGCTGTAGATGAAGGGGTTCAGCATGGGGGTGACCACAGAGTACATCACTGTGGCCGCTGCACCACTCCTGAGAGAAGGTGAGACAGCTGAACTCAGGTACACTCCAATAGCTGTGCCATAAAATAAGCAAACGACTGACAGGTGAGAGCCACAAGTAGAAAAAGCTTTATACTTCCCCCTTGATGATGGAACTCTCAGAATGGAGAAAAAAAATTGAGTATAAGAGAAAAGGACCGCTGAAACTAGAACACCTGCAAAGATGGCAGCCATAATATACACTAGTATTTTTTTGGTGGTGGCAATAGAACAGAAAAGGTTGAGGAGTTGAGAAGGATCACAGAAGAAATGAGGGATTTCCACTTCCGTGCAGAAGGTAAGTTATGACGCCATCAAGCAGTGCAGCTGGGAGTCCAAAAGGCTGAGAAAAAAAGACACTAAAACCATCAAGCCACAAAGGTTGGGATTCATGATGACTGGGTAGTGAAGTGGGTGACAGATGGCCACAAACCGATCATAGGCCATGACCCCCAGCAGAAGATTGTCCATACATGCAAAAAATATGAAAAAAGACAACTGAATCAGGCAGTCACCATAGGAGATGATTCTGTGGTGTGTATTGATATCCATAAGCATCTTTGGGATTGTGACAGAGGTGAAACCAATGTCAACCAAGGACAGGTTGGAGAGGAAGAAGTACATGGGGGTGTGAAGGTGGAGGTCAGAGCTCACAGCCAGGATAATGAGTAGGTTTCCAAGCACAGCAAGCAGGTACATGGACAAGAACAGTCCAAAGAGGAAGGACTGCAGTTCTGGATCTCCTGAGAGGCCCAAGAGTACAAATTCAGATACACGTGTTAGATTCTGTGGGTCCATGTTGCAGAGACACCTTGGGGAAAGTAAAGAAAGGTCAGTAAAAGGAAATAAGAACTTAGTTACCCAGCCCTTTGTCTATATTTGAATTCAGGAAATTCACACGTAAAGCATTCACACTTAAGACATACACCCCCTTCAGCAACTCTTCTCAATTGTGGTAAAATTATTCTTCCTAGACCTCTTTCCTCATTGATTTCTGTGCTATTCACCCTTTTCTATACAAACCCACTTTAGAGCCACTCAGCTAAAGAATGTTGAAGAATGTTAGACGATCAAAGACATTTACAGATAACAAATTTGTAAAGACAGTAAAATCATTAAGTGTAGAAGAAAGACAAGACTTCAACAGAAATAACATGTGAAGATACCAAAGCAATATCAAAAACCTCCCAAGACAGAAAAGTCCAGGACCAGGCAGCTTCACTGGGGAATCCCACCAAACATTTACAGAACAAAAGATACCAACCCTTCTTAAAATGTCCGGAAACTGCAAGAGGACAGAACTCTCCCTAACTAATTCTATGAGGCTAGCATCACCCTGGTAACAAAACCAGACAAAGACTCCACAAAAAGAGAAAACTACAGACCAATATCTGTGATAAATATAGACACTAAAATCCCCAAGAAAATTCTAGCAAACTGAATCCATCAGCATGTTAAAAGGATTATACAGCATGATCAAATGGGATTTATCCCAGGAATGCAAGGTGGTTTCAACATTAGAAAATCAGTCAATATAATACACTACATCAATAGGACAAAGGTAAAGAACCACATAATCATGTCATTCAAGGCAGAAAAGGCTTTTGACAAAATTCAAACCCCCCACCCCCTGCCCCACGCCATTGTTATTCAGTATGGTCCCGCAAGTTCTAACTAGAGCAATTAGGCAAGAAAAAGGAAAAAAAAAAAAAAACGCATCCAGATGGGGAAGGAAGAAGTAAAGCTATCTCTTTTCGCAGCTAGCTTTTCTATAGATAGAATACAGATGGTCCCCAGGTTACAAATGAGATCAGTTCCTAAGTATATCTTTAAAACGAATTTGTAGGTAAGTCAGAACATGTGCATACAGTTCTTATTTAGCAATAAATGGTTCAAAGCTTTTCCGTGGTTTCAAAGATGCATGTGCAGCAAGTGAAAGTGATTGTAATGAAGAATTTTTTGCATAGGTGTTGGTTTGATTGTTTCAAAGTGAGAGCAGATTTACATAACATTAAAGGGCAAATAGGAGTTGTCCATCAGTCATATATTTGTAAACTGGGAACTTTTTGTACTCCAGACAATCCACAATATATGAATTCAGGAAAGTGGAAGGATATGAGGTTATCACAGAAAACACAGTTATGTTTTTATACACCAAGAACAAATGATCTGAAAGGAAATAAAGGAAACAATTCTATCTACAATTGCATCTAAAAGAATAAAATGCCTAGGAACAAATTTAACTATAGAGGTAAAAGACTTATGTACTGAAAACTAAAAACATTACTGAAAGAAGTTAAAGACCATCCAAATAAATGGGAGAGCATTCCATGCTTATGAATCAGAAGACTTAATATTGTCAAGATGTCAATACTACCTAAAGCAATCTATAGATTGAATGTGCTACCCATCAACATTCCAACACTTTGCTTAGAAGAAGTGGGAAAGCTAGTCCTAAATTTTATATAGAACTGCAAAGGGCCCAAAATAGCCACAGAAATATTGAAAAAGAACAGAGTAGGAGGACTCTCACTCCCTGGTCTCAAGACCTATTTTAAAGCTACAGTAATTAAAAAAAAAAATTTTTTTTTAAGCTGGTACTAGTATAATGATAGACATACAGACCAATGGAATAGCATTGACAGCCCAGGGATAAGCACACATGTCTATGGTTGATTAATCTTTGAGAAGGTTACTAAATCCATCAAATGGGGAAAGAATAGTCTCTTTGATAAATGATGCTGGGACAACTGGATTTCCACATACAAAAGTTGAAGTTAGACCCATATCTCACACTGTATATGAAAACTAGCTCAATATAGATCTAACACCTAAAAATTAGACCTAAAACCATAAAACTCTTAGAAGAAAACATAAGGATAATTCTTCAGGACCTAGTCTTCAAAAACAGTTTGTTAGCTATGACACCAAAAACACACTAACAAAACACAAAATAGATAAATGAGATCTCATCAAAATTAAAATCCCTTGTACATCAAAGGACTTTATTAAACAAAGTGAAGAGATAACCTACGAACTGGGAGAAAATTTTTAGAAACCATATATCAGACAAGGACTTAAAAGCCAGAATATAAAAAGAAGTTAGCATTCAACTAGAAAAAGACAAACAACCCAATCATAAAATGGGCAAAAGATTTGAATATAAAAATGGCTAAGAAGAACATGAAAAGGTACTGAATTAGTCAATACTGTTGTTGTTGTTACGTGTTGTCAAGTTGATTTGGACTCATAGCGACCCCATGAGACAGAGGAGCACTGTCTTACGTGTTTTCTAAGCTATAATAGTTCAAGAAGCAGATTATCGAGTCTTTCTTTCTTGGAGACACTGGATGTGTTCAAACCACCAACCTTTAGGTTAGCAGCTGAATGCCTAAGCATCGTGCAACCAGATCTCTTTTCATTAGCCATTAACCAAAAAACTCTGTCGCCATCAAGTCAATTCCAACTCCTAGTGCCACTATAGGACAGAGTAGAACTGTGCCATATGATTTCCAAGGAGCAAGAGGTAGATGTAAACTGCCAAACTTTTGGTTAGCAGCCAAGCTCTTTAACCACTGGTCCATACATTAGCCATTAACCTGATGCTGTCAAGTCGATTCATTAGCCACTGTTTTGGTTGTCAGGTGTCAGGGAGTTGGCTCCGACTCACAAAGACCACATGTACAACAGAACAAAACACTACCCTGTTGTGCAGCATTCTCATGACCAGTGTTATACCTGAGCTCATTTTTGGAGCCACTGTGTCAATTCATCTCATTGTGTAGGTCTTCCCCTTTTTGGCTGACCCTTTTACTTTACCAAAAGTGAAGTCCTTGTCCAGGGACCAGTCCCTCCTGATAACATGTCCAATGTGAGCCGGAGTCTCTCCATTCTCGCTTCTAAGGAGCATTCTGGTTGTACTTCTCCAAGACAGATTTGTTCCGTCTTTTGGCACTCCATGGTATATTCAATATTCTTCGTCAACACCACAATTCAAAGGCATCAATTTTTCTTTGGTCTTCCTTATTCATTGTGCAGCTTTCACATGTATATGATGCAATTGAAAATACCATGGCCTGGGTCAGACGCACCTTAGTCTTCAAGTGACATCTTTGCTCTTCAACACTGTAAAGATGTCTTTGGCAGCAGATTTGCCCAATGCAATGCGTCTTTTGATTTCTTGACTGCTGCTTCCGTGGGTGTTGATTGTAGATCCAAGTAAAATGAAATCCTTGACAGCTTCAACCCTTTCTCCATTTATCACGATGTTGGTTATTGGTCCAGTTGTGAGGATTTTTGTTTTCTTTATGCTGAGGTGTAACCCATACTGAAGGCTGTGGTCTTTGATCTTCATTAGTAAGGGCTTCAAGTCTTCTTCACTTTCAGCAAGCAATGTTGTGTCATCTGCATAACGCAGGTTGTTAATGAGTCTTCCTTTGATCCTGATGCCCCGTTCTTCTTCATATAGTTCAGCTTCTCGGACTGAATACATACAGATTGAATTGCTATGGTGAAACGATACAACCCTAATGCACACCTTACTTTACTTTAAGCCACTCAGTATCCTCTTGTTTTGTCTGAACAACTGCCTCTTGATCTATGTAAAGGTTCCTCACGAGCACAGTTAAGTGTTCTACAATTCCCATTCTTTGCAGTGTTGTCCATAATTTGTTATGATCCACACAGTCAAATGCCTTTGCATAGTCAATAAAACACAGGTGAACATGCTTCTGGTATTCTCTGCTTTCAGCCAGGATCCATCTGACATCAGCAATGATATCCCTGGTTCCACATCCTATTTTGAGTCCAGCCTGAATTTCTGGTAGTTCCCTATCGATACATGGCTGCAGCCTTTTTTGAATGATCTTCAGCAAAATTTTGCTTACGTGTGATATTAATGATAATCGTTCTGTAATTTCCACATTCGGTTGGATCACCTTTCTTGGGAATAGGCATAAATATGGATCTCTACCAGTCAGTTGGCCAGGAACGTGTCTTCTGTATTTCTTGGCATAGACTAATGAGCACTTCTAGCGCTGCATCAGTTTGTTGAAACATTTCAATTGATCTTCTGTCAATTTCTGGAGCCTTGGTTTTCAGCAGTGCCCTCAATGCAGCTTGGACTTCTTTCTTCAGTGCCATCAGTTCCTGATCATATGCTGCCTCTTGAAATGCTTGAACTTTGACTAATTGTTTTTGGCATAATGACTCCGTATATTCCTTCTATCTTCTTTTGATGCTTCCTGGGTCCTTTAATATTTTCCCCATAGAAACCTTCACTACTGCAATTCGAGTCTTGAATTTTTTATTCAGTTCTTATAGCTTGAGAAATGCTGAGCACGTTCTTCCCTTTTGGTTTTCTATCTTCAGGTTTTGGCACATTTTATTATTGTACTTTGTCTTTTCCAACTGCCCTTTGAAATCTTCTGTTCAGCTCTTTTACTTCATTATTTCTTTCTTTTGCTTAGGTACTCGACGTTCAAGAGCAAATTTCAGAGTCTCTTTGGACATTCATTTTGGTATTTTCTTTCTTTTATGCCTTTTTAATGGTCTTTGCTTTCTTCATACATGATGTCCTTGATGCCATTCCACAACTTGCCTGGTGTTCAGTCATTAGTGTTCATTGCCTCAGATCTGTTCTTAGAGGTGGTCTCTAATTAGATGGTCTTTAATTATCTATCTTGGCTATCATGGACTTGTTCTTGTTTTCTTCAACTTGAAGTTGAACTTGCATATTATCAGCTGATGGTCTGTTCCACAATCAGCCCCCGGCTTTGTTCTGACTGATGATATTGAGCTTTCCCATTGTGTTTTTCCACAGATGTGCTTGATTTGATTCCTATACATTCTATCTGGTGAGGTCCATGTGTTTAGCCGCCGTTTTCTGTTGTTGAAAAAAGTATTTGCAATGAAGAAATTGTTGGTCTTGCAAAATTCTATCACGTGATCTTCAGCATCATTTCTATCACCAAGGCCATCATATTTTCTAACTACCAGTCCTTCTTCTTTGTTTCCAACTTTCGCATTCCAGTCGCCCATAATTTTGACTGCATCTTGATTACATGTTAGATCAATTTCAGACTGCTTAAGTTGGTAAAAGTCTTCAATTTCTTCATCTTTGGCCTTAGTGGTTTTTGTGTAAATTTGAATAAAATCGTATTACCTGGTGTTCCTTGGAGGCTTAAGGATATTATCCTATCACTGACAGTGTTGTACTTCAGGATATATCTTGAAATGTTCTTTTTGATGATGAATACTACACGGTTCCTCTTCAATTTGTCATTCTCAGCATAGTAGACCATGTGATTGTCTGATTCAGAATGGCCCATACCAGTCCATTTCAGCTCACTAATGCTTAGGATATCAATGTTTATGTGTTCCATTTCATTTTTGACAACTTCCAATTTTCCTAGATTCATACTTCATACATTCCATGTTCCACTTTTTAACTGATATATGCAGCTGTTTCGTCTCATTTTGAGTTGTGTCACATCAGCAAATGAATGTCCCGAAAGCTTGACTCCATCTCCATCATTAAGGTCAGTTCTACTTTGAGAAAGCAGCTCTTCCCCAGTCATATTTGCACTGCCTTCCACCCTGAGGAGCTCATCTTCTGCCACTGAATCAGAAAATGTTCTGCTGCTACTCATAAGGTTTTCATTGGCCAATGTTTTCAGAATTAGACTGCCAGATCCATAGACTACCAGATCTTTCTTTCTAGTCTGTCTTAGTCTGGAAGCTCCACTGAAACCTGTCCACCAAGGGTGACCCTGCTGATATTTGAAATACTGGTGGCAAAGCTTCCAGTATCACAGCAACACACAAACCACCACAGTATGACAAACTGACAGACACGTGGTGGAGCCACAGCCTAAAAGTAGTTAAATCAGAATCCCAATACATGAGACCCTTGGTGATCCTAAAATACAACAAGTGTGAACCACTGCCTTACGATATTGCCATGCACTTAGTAAATGCTCCATTAAGGTTAGCTATTATTATTGTCATTAATACCCAGTACCCCTATTAAATATGTAAATGTTTAGTAATATTTGCTTCAGGACTCATACTTTACAAATATTTAAAATATTCCCATTAACATTTAAGTTTTCTCCAATCCGTGCTGCTCCTATTCTCCAGAATACCCATCCCCAAAGGCAACCACTGACATGAATTTAGGGGGAATATTTACCTGACAATATTTCCATAATGTTAGCATTGATTTACATATCCCTAAATAGTTTTCTTAAAAACTTACCTAACTAGTATCACAGTATGAGTGTTGTTCTTGAAATGTCATTTCCCACAACATTGTATTTTAAGTTTCTGTGTGAAGCACATTCATCTGGTTAAAACCTAGTTTAAATAAAGCATAGTATTACTTGGGGGAGGAACTTCATTTTATTTTTTGATTTCTTATTAAGACAATCCTACGAAAATTCTTATGCCTCTCTCCATTCACACAAGTGAGAATTTCTATAAGATATATGAATAAAGGATAGTTGTTTGAGTCATGACAATCAATGTGTATTCATTTTTTCTACTAATTGTTAACATCTGCTTTCCCAATAGAAAAACAACCACATGCTCTTATTATCAAGGTATAACTATTGCTGTTGAGTCGATTCCAACTCAAAGGGGTCCTATAAGACAGAGTAAAACTACCCCATATGCTTTCCAATGGTGTAGTCTTTACAAAAGCAGATTGCCACAACTCTCTCCTGTGGAGTAGCTGGTGAGTTCAAACCACCAGCCTTCTGTTTAGAACTTGAGTGCATAACCACTGCACAACAAAGTATAGAATCATAAGTATCCCTGAAGTCTAGGTAATAATAGTCGTCATTCCAGGATAGATCGATGTGAAATCTCCATTTCTACAGGAAATAATGTTTCCATGTCTCAGATTTCCAAAGTGTTCTGCAAAATGAATTGCTACTCATAGAAAAGCCTGTGACCACAATATTCATGCCACAAAGACTCCTATAAACCATGGCCTTATTCAACCAATTTTGGATGAACTCTTCAAATCCCAAGAAGAGGAACAGATTCTTCTGCCTCTGTTTGGTATTTTGAACAAAAGAAGATGCAAAAAAAAAAAAAAAAAAGCATTCAGCTCTGGTGGAGGGGAGAGAGCCTGGGAAAAGGTCTGAGTCCCATATCCTTCATCCACTGGAATTTTGGCACTTAATGCTCAATCATGATTTTCTAATCAGAGTTGGAATCATTATTGAACTCGCCAGTTTATTGTTGAAATACAACGCCATAAAAGATTCAGTCATTGTACTCTCAGTTATATGGCAGAGAGGTTAAAGTGAAACTTATGTGAAGAAACTCAAGCATAAATAAATGGAAATTCTAAAAGATGTCTCAGTCCACATAGTAAAATTTTTCTTCCCCTACTCTTTTTCCCTCTTCTTTTTCTGTTTTCCGTTTTATGAAAAATCTATCCAATTTTTAAATAGAATGTTGTCAATCCTATTAAATGGAAAATAACGTGTACCAGAGAAAAGTCTTGATATAGACCCATACAAGCCCTATTTTATCTTATTTTATGTATCTGAGTGGTGAGACTCCATTCTCAGGCACCTAGCCAACACTCTAACCTTCCATTTTTTCTTCCTGGTGATCCAGGCAGAGAGATTGGAGGGAAACAACTGAGTCTCATCCTTCTCTCTAATCCTATTGGATATCCCAGGAAGGGAGAAAAGTACAGGCAGAAAAGCACCCAGTGTGTGGAAGCCACAGAGACTACACTTTGTCCCTGCGAACTAATAGAAATAATATTTAAGAGATTTTTTTTTTTGATGGCATCTGCTGTGCCAAGTTAGTGTAGGCTCTAGAGGAGTGGGAATGAAGGATATTTGATCATTTTTTTCTCTGACCACTTCAACTGGAGTGACACAGGAAGAAAAATAGCATTGTGATGACAGTTTAGAATATCAGGTAGGTGCCCAGTGATAAGGAGCCCTGGTACTGCAGTGGTTAAGCACTTGACTGCTAACCAGAAGTCAGCAGTTTAAGCCTACCAGCCACTCCACAGGAGAAAAAAGGCACAGTCTGCTTCCTTAAAGATGGCAGCCTTGGGAAGCCTATGGAAAAGTTCTACTTTATTCTACAGTGTTGCTATGAGTTGGAATCGACTTGATAACAATGGGTTTGGTTTCTTTTTTTTTTTTTTTGCCCAGTGATAAGGGACAGTGGTGGTTCAGCGATAGAATTCTTACTTTTTGTGCAGAAGATTGGATTTGATTCTCATCCAATGCACCTCGTGTACATCAACCACCCATCCCTGGGTGGAGCCTTGTGTGTTGCTATGATGTTGGACAGGTTTCAGTGAAGGATCCAAAAACCAGGCAGTGAAAACCCTATGGATCACTGTGGTCTGATCCACAACTGATTGTGGCACCGTGCAAATGGAATCTCGCTGCCCAGATTCAAGCCTTGATTCACCCCTTTCTGCACCTAAAATTGATTAAAATACATAAAATCGCTCTGCTCCATTTCTCACTTATAAAATTATACTAATCTCTGCACCTATATCTTGGGGGTGAGTGTGCAGATGAAATGAAGAAAAGCTACATAATGCACAGCTCAGAGCTTGACACTAGGAAACCCTCAATATGAGTTGGTGATATTGTAGTTATTGTCCTCATCATCACCAATATCATCATCCTCAACATCATGATCATTTTGGAGTGCTTAGGGGACAGCTTAGAGGGACTTATTCCCTGCTGTGATGGTGGCAATGCCTTTGGAAGCTAGAAATGATGTTAGAGAAGAACAGAACTCTGAATGAAAGTCCTCAGGCATCCACAGTACTAAGAACATAAACTTTATAAGCCACTTAGCTGAAAGACTTTATTCTAGGCCCTCCATCCTGACTATCCCAAATGTGCTGTTGGTCCCGATGATGAAAAACAATGCCCTTGACAGTTATTCCTGTGTCCTTGTCTCCCTCAGCACTCACTGGGGTGCATAGTCTCTCCGCTGAGGCATGACCAAGGAGCGTGAATCCATTATTCCTCCTGTGCCCGGTGGGTGATGATGGCTGAGGATCCTTCTTCAGGACTGACAGGAAGACACACTCAAGCATGGGCACCCTAATGTGGATGATGACTCTGGGAGGAAGAGACACACTTATGTAGCCTGCTAGACTGTGATGGGTACTCTGAAGGGCTGGAGACACAGGCTAATAATTGGTAGCCAAATGGTATTGAGAATGCAACCCACAGAGCTTGTAATTAGCCTATCTGATCTATGTTCTCCTAATCTCTGAGGGCTTATTAAGTGAAGGGATGAGAGAGGAAAAAAAAGTGAATGTCCTGGAAAGGTCAGGGCCCTTCCTCTTCTCAGGAGGAATCAAACTTCTATTCTCCCTTCTGTCTGGTAATTTGCAGGGATCTTAACATGAAGTTCAGACTCTCTTTTTTCTAATTTAAAGAATCAGTGAGTGACTTTGATATCAAAAACACAGGGAGTTAATGGAATCATTTAGAGAGAATAAGGATTTCTATTCTGAGAATCTGTTACAACTCCCATCTCTTTTAAAATTTCTACCTCTAAAGAGGACATTCTAGCTGAGACAGCTTTTGGAAAAAAAAGACGGTTGTGAAAAATAAGTGTACAGGAACCCAACGGTGGGTCTATATTTTGGATTTAAGCAATTCGGAAGTAAAGTCCTCAAGTTTGATGACCATATTCTTCTTCAGCAATATTTCTCAGTTGTGACAAACCTATCCTCAAAACTGTTTTGTCATTGGTTACTGCACTATTCTTTTTTCCGACACACCCACTTTAGGGCCAAAGAATATTAGAATTCTAAGGACATTTTAAGATAACAAATCCAGGAAGAAAGTAGCATATCTTTATGAAGGAAACATATGGAATATTTAATATTCTTCAGTCTTTAGGAAAAAAAATCATTTGAATTGGAGGACATTATGAAGAACTCAAGGAGGGCAGTGGTAGAACTATCACTTCCCATGTGGCGGACCTGGGCGAAATTCCCAACCAATGCACCTTACGTGCAGCCCCCACCCATCTGTGGAAGCTTGCATATTGTCATGATGTTAAACAGAATTCACTGAAGCTTCCAGACTAAGACAGAGGAGGAAGAAAGGCCTGGAAATATACTTCTGAAAATCAGCTAATGAAAATTCTTTGGTTCAAAAGTCAAGTAATTTGGGCCAGAGGTTTTAATCAAAGTATAGCAAAGGCACATCTTTTATTTGATTCCAGGTTCCCAACTAGAAATGGAATCCAATACTCTGAGTTGTCTCTCTTTGAGATTAAGAGGAACTAAATTACAAGAAGTGGACATGGACAGCAGAAATAAAACCCAGGTGTAGGAGCATGAGAGAGTTCTGCCCAGAATTATTATCATCTGCCAACTACTTATGTGATTCTTACCTGTGATCTCAGCTATACACCTGGTAGTTGATATAGGAAGTGGCACCCACTGGAAGCACACAATGAATAGCTTGCAGTGACCAGAGAAGGGAAATGGTAGGGTAGGTTGGCAGGAAAGAATATTGGCTAGGTGCCCAGTGTCTGCAGCCAGACTGCCCAGATTCAAACCTGGGTTCATTCCTTTCTAGATCATGACCTGGTGCAAGTTACATTAAAAGGCTGTAAAAAAACCTGTTATAATCCATATAATGGCACTAATGTATGTTGCTCTTTTTGGAAGGTGGTGTCACAGATGTAGGAAAACAAGTTACATGGAACTTTTAGCTCAGAGACTGGCATCAGGAGGCCTTCAATAAAGATTCCTGATAGTGTAGTTACATCATCATTATTACCTTTATCCTCACAATTCTTACTATCACCCCTCTTATGATCCTTTTGGAGTCTGTGGGTAGTGCAAAGGGTTGACATGCTTGGCTGGTAATCAAAAGGTTGGAAGTTGAAGTCCACCTAGCAGTGCCTTGGAAGAGAGGCCTGGTGATCTGCTTCTGAAAAATCAACCTTTGAGAACTCTATGGATCACAGGCCTACTCTCAGACACATGGGGTCATATCATGAGTTGCAATCAAATCAATAGCAACTGGTAGTGTTGTTGGTGTTATTTGTATGACTTATCAAAATCCATCATTATTCGATGATTCTTAATCTTGCATATTCTATTAAATTGAAAAAAATTGATGACATTAAATGTTCATAATAATAAAAACAAAGCATACATTTATTCTCTCAGTAGTTAATAGAAATCTATACAGAAGGTCTAGTAGTCCATCTGATACTCGATGTATTGATATCAAAATGTCCTCACTTTTTCTTGAGTCAATGAATAATATATTCGACAATAAACAAAGTGGAGATTACCATATCTTATGTATATTTTGAGTATATAAACTAATGATATTCCGTCCCTGCCTTTAAACTGCATAAGGACTCATTTTTTTTTAATTTAGACGAAGGTTTACAGAACAAACTAGTTTCTCATCAATCTGTTAGTACCCACATTGTTGTATGACATTGGATATCAGCACCACGACATGTCAGCACTGTCCCTTCTCAACCCTGGGTTCCCTATTACCAGCTTTCCTGTTCCCTCCTACTTTCCAGTCCCCACCCCAGGGCTGGTGCACCTCTTTAGTCTTGTTTTGTTCTATGGGCCTGTTCAAACTTTGGCTGAAGGGTGAACCTCAAAAGTGACCTCATTACTGAGCTGAAAGATTGTCCTGGGTCCATACTCTCAGGGTTTCTTCAGTCTCTGTCAGGCCAGCAAGTCTGGTCTTTCTTTTGGAGTTAGAATTTTGTTCTACATTTTTCTCCAGCTCTTTCTAGGACCCTGTATTGTAATACCTGTCAGGGCAGTCAATGGTAGTAGTCGGGCACCATCTCATTGTCCTGGACTCAGTCTAGTGAAGGCCGTGGTAGATGTGGTCCATTACTCTGCATAAGTACTCATTTTGTAAGGATGAAATTGTAAGGTCTTCTGTCATCCATTTAGGTCAAATCGCACATTGGGTATCGAAGTTCCTTGTCAGTGAAGTTGGTTGAAGATTAAGCTTAGGGATAAAACAGTAATTTAAACAAGTTACTACACAGGTTCTCAAAGCCCACATTGCTGCATCAGGAACTATATGTAGCATCTCTAAAAGGAAGGTGGACACCCATGTAGTGAAAAGAGAAGTATCTCCGAGACAGATTTATCATGACAGAAGAAAGGGAAGCATGGTTACAAAGTGGATTCCCAATGAGGTTGTTAGTGGAGAAAGGAACAATCTTCCCTTTGCTTAGGATATGGCTCTTTGCTACCCTAGGATAATGAAAAGAAAGATGAAAATTCTGACTTGAGTGGCTTTTAATGATCCTCAGGTACCATTATAGTCACACAGCAACTGGAAATATGATACCATCACCTTAGCTCCAATTGTACACTCTTGAGTAAGGTATATGATCTTCAACCACCTTTTTTGGGAATACATTTGTAAACTTCCGTTACACAGATTTCAAAGGATGGATCGACAAGACAAAGTAAAGTATTATAATAAAATGTGCAGAGACCTGGAGTAAGAACGCTTAAGGGGAAGGACTTTTTGGACATTTATCAAGACGAAAGAACTGAAGGAAAAATTCAAGCCTCAAGTTGCAATATTAAAAGATTCTATGGAGCATCAAAAGAATATGGAAGGAATAAACAGAGTTACTATACCAAGAATAATTTCTTGACTTTCAACCATTTCAGGAGGTAGCATATGATCTACAATGTTTTGTTCACAGTGCAAAGGCTTTTGACTGTGTGGATCATCACATTACAAATAATATTGCAAAGAATGGGAATTCCAGGACACTTAATAGTGTTCATGCAGAAGGTGTGCATAGACCAAAAGGCAATCTCACATACTTTGAATATATTATTATAATGGACCAGACTCTGAAGAAGGACATCACACTTGGTAAAGTAGAGGGTCAGAGAAAAAGAGGAAGACCTTCAACAAGAAGGATTGTCAGAGTGGCTGCAACAATGGGCTCAAACACAGTAATGATTGCAAGGACGGTGCAGGACCAAGCAGTGTTTTGTTCTGTTGTGCAAAGAGTCAACATGAGTTGGAACTGACTCGATGGAACCCAACAAAAACAAGTACAGACATCATAACATACTTTGTTTCTCCTCATTAAAATTTATTAGTCAAGGCTCAAACAAGAAAAAAGAAAACACACTAGTAATTTTAAAGAACATTGTTTGTATAGGAATTAGGTAAATAAGTATTGAAAGGCTGAAAGGTATAAAATATGGGAGGAGGGTAACACTGAGCTAGTACCTACAGGAAGTAGTGACCATGCCAAAGGATAAGAATGTAGTGAAAAGATTGGCTTATTGGGGCTGGTGATCTCGTTGGACAACTATCAGAGGAATATTGCAAGAGAGTCAGATGGAAAACCAGAGTAAGAATGGGAAGATTCTACTGTGGCATCACAAAGTACAATGCAAAAAGGTGAATTTGAAGCAGAGACACAGAGCTTAATGTCCAGCACATATGACCAGCTCTATGGTAGGGAGGGAGAAGATATTTGAAGAAATAATACCAGGAACATTGAGAAAAATCACATTGCCTGAAATTCTTTCATATCTTCCCCATTGTGAGCTCTGATCACTTTAAGATCTTCAGTATCTGCTCATGAGGACTAAAGGAGTTAAGACATATTAGTCTTTTCTGAAAAATGGTCTTATTTAGATAAGTAATCTCCAACCTTGCCTGCCCACTGGTACACCCTGGGGTGTTCTGAAAAATTTTCTGGCTGACCACACACCTCACTGTAAATAAATAAGAATTTCTGGTGGTACAACTTCGGCATGAGTGTCTTTAAAGCTCACCAGATGATTCCAATATGAAGCCAAGTTTGAGAACTAATAACAAGCAGTATTACACCTAAATTGCATACCTAGATAAGATAGATAAAAATGTCGTAGGGACAACAGGCATGAAGTGTGGACAGGATGGGCATTGTATTTGAATATAAAGAAAGTTGTGCATTTCACCAGAATGACTATGTCATAGATGACAAATATAGAAGGCTACACAGGTGTTATAGGACTCAATGTGGGTGTATATTATGATGTAACACAGATTCCAGAATATCCCCCAATTCACCAAAAATGGGCCAAATAATCAATATTCTGATATTAAACATAAAAAAGGATTGAAAACAATGAGATCTGCAAAAATTATGAGACCAAAGGAGCATAATTTCCAGCTCCACATGTTTGGTTTTCAGCAATTCTAAACCACAGGCCATAAAAGATGGCACAGGCATTAACACTATGCTTGTCTGCTGAGGAGCCTCTGCAGGGCCCCTTTGATATCCCTGTTCCTCAGGCTGTAGATGAAGGGGTTCAACATGGGGGTGACCACGGAGTACATCACTGCAGCTGCTGCACTACTCCTAGGAGCAGGTGAGACAGTTGAACTCAGGTACACTATAATACCTGTTCCATAAAATAAGCAAATCACTGACAGATGAGAACCACAGGTGGAAAAGGCTTTATACTTCCCACCCGATGAGGGGACTCTCAGAACAGAGAAAACAATTCGAATATAAGAGAAAAGGATGGCTGAGACAGGAACACCACCAAAGATGGCACCAATAAAATATACTAGTATGTTTTTTATAGTGGTCTCAGAACAGGTAAGGTTGAAGAGTTGAGAAGGATCACAGAAAAAATGAGGAATTTCCACATCCGTGCAGAAGGTGAGTTGTGACACCATCAAGCAGTGCAGCTGGGAGTACAAGAGGCTGAGAAAAAAAAGACACCAAAACAAACAAGCCACAGAGGTGGAGGTTCATGATGACTGGGTAGTGAAGTAGTTGACAGACGGCCACAAACCGGTCATAGGCCATCACTGTCAGGAGTAGATTGTCCATACATCCAAAAAAACTAAAAAAAGACAACTGAATCAGGCAGTTGACATAGGATATGATTCTGTGGTGTGTGTGGATATTCATAAGCATCTTTGGTATTGTCGCAGAGGTAAAACCAATGTCAGCCAAGGAAAGGTTGGAGAGGAAGAAGTACATGGGGGTATGGAGGTGGGGGTCAGAACTCACAGCCAGGATGAAGAGCAAGTTCCCAAGCACTGTGAGCAGGTACATGGACAGAAACATTCCAAAGAGGAGGGGCTGCAGTTCTGGATTCTCTGAGAGGCCCAGCAGGAGGAATTTAGAGACATGTGTTAGATTCTGTGGGTCCATGTTGCAGAGACACCTTTGAAAAAGTTAAAAAAAAAAAAAAAAAGATCAGTGAAGGACCCAAGAACACAGGTTTGCAGCCCTATGCCTATATTTTTAACTCAGAAAATTCACAAATAAAGCATTCACTTTTAAGAACATACACCCCCTTCAGCAACACTTCTCAACTCTGGCAAAACTATACTTCCTAGAACCTCTTCCTCATTGGTTGCTGTGCTATTCACCCTTTTCTATAGAAACTTACTTTAGAGGCACTCATCTGAAGAATGTTGGAGGATCAAAGACAATTATAGATAAAAATTCATAAAGACAGCAAAATAATTAACTCTAGGAGAAAGAGAAGACTTGAACAGACACGTAACATAAAGATATCAAAGCAGTATCAAAAACCTCCCAACAAAGAAATGCCCAGAACCAGATGGCTTCATTGGGGAATTCTACCAAACATTTACAGAACAAGTTATGCCAATCTTTCTTAAGCATTTCCAAAAAATGAAAAGGAGAGAACTGCCCCTAATTTCTTCTGTGAGGCTAGAATCACCCTGGTGGCTAAACCAAACAAGGACTCCACAAGAAGAGAAAACTAAAGACTAATACCAGAATAAACCCGTTTTCTTCTAGTTGATTTCAACTCCCAGCAACCTTAGAGGACAGAGTAGAACTGCCACCTAGGGTTTCCATGGAGCGGCTGGTGGATTTGCACTACAAAATTTTTGGTTAGCAGCTGAGCTCTTAACCACTGCACCACCAACACCAAGACTCCCACAGACAAATATCTCTGATAGATGTTGTTGTGGGTTTTGTTAGGTGCTATTAACTTGGTTCTGGCTCATAGCGACCCTATGCACAACATAATGGATCACTGCCTGATCCTGTGCCGTCCTCACTATTGTTGCTATGCTTGAGCCCATTGTTGCAGCCAGTGTCAATCTATCTCACTCAGGGTTTTCCTCTTTTTCACTGATCTCCACTTTACCAAGCATGATGTCCTTCTCCAGGGACTGATGCCTTCTGATAACATGTGTAAAATATGTAAGACGTAGTCTCCCCATCCTTACTTCTAAGGAGCATTCTGCCTGTACTTCTTCCAAGACAGATTTGTATGATCTTTTTGCAGTCCATAATATATTAAATATTCTTCGCCAACACCACAATTCAAAGGTGTCAATTCTTCTTCCGTCTTCCTCATGCATTGTCCAGCTTTTGCATGAATCTGGGGCAACTGAAAACATCATGGCTTAGGTCAGGCTCGCCTTAGTCTTCAAGGTGATGTCTTTGCTTTTCAACACATTAAAGAGGTGCCTTGCAACCGATCTGCCCAATGCCATGTGTCTTTTGATTTCTGGACTGCTGCTTCCATGGAAGTTGATTGTGGATCCAAGTAAAATGAAATCCTTGACATCATCAAACTTTCCTCCATTTATCATGATGTCGCTTATTGGTCCAGTTGTGAGGATTTTTTTTTCCTTTGTGTTGAGGTGTAATGCATACTGAAGGCTGTGATCTTTAATCTTCATCAGTAAATGCTTCAAGTCCTCTTCATTTTCAGCAAGCAAATTGGGTCATCTGCATAATGCAGGCTGTTAATGAGTGTTCCTCCAATCCTGATGTCCTGTTCTTCTTCATATACTCCAGATTCTCAGATTATTAGCTCAGCATACAGATTGAGTAGGTATGGTGAAGGGATACAACCCTGATGCACATCTTTCCTTTCTTTAAACCACATGATATCCCCTTGTTCTGTTCGAATGACTGCCTCTTGATCCATGTACAGGTTCCTCATAAGCACAATTAAGGGTCCTGGAATTTTCATTCTCTACAATGTTAGCCATAATCTGTTATGATTTACACAGTTGAATACCTTTGCATAGTCAATAGAACATCCTTCTGGTATCCTCTGCCTTCAGCCAGGACCCATCTCACATCAGGAATGATATCCCTGGTCCCACATCATCTTCTAAATCTGGCTTGAATTTCTCCCAGTCCCATGTTGATATACTTCTGTAGCCACATTTGAATGATCTACAGCAAAATTTTGCTTGCTTGTGATATTAATGATATTTTTTGATAATTCCCCCATTTGGTGTGATTACCTTTCTTGGGAATGGACATAAATGTGGATCTTTTCCAGTCATTTGGCCAGGTAGCTGTTTTCCAAATTTCTTGTCATAGACCAGATAGCAATTCCAACACTGTGTCCATTTGTTGAAACATCTCAGTTGGTATTCCTTCAGTGCCTGGACCATTGTTTTTCAGCAATTCCTTCAGTAGAAGTTGGACTTACTCTTTCAGTAGCATTGATTCCTGATCATACGTTACGTCTTGACATGGTTGAACGTCAACCAATTCTTTTTGATATACTGATTCTGAGGATTTCTTCCATCTTCTTTTGATGATTCCTGCATAGTTTAATATTTTCCCCATAGAATACTTCAGTATTGCAACTCAAGGCTTATTTTTTTTATTCAGTTCTTTCAGATCAAGAAATGCTGACTGCGTTCTTCCCTTTTGGTTTTCTATCTTCAGGTCTTTGCACATGCTATCATAATATTTTACTTTGTCTTCTCAGGACACCCTTTGAAATCTTCTGTTCAGCTGTTTTACTTCATCACTTCTTCCTTTTGCTTTAGCTACTTGACCTTCAAGAGCAAGTTTTAGAGTCTCTTCTGACATCCAATTAGGTCTTTTCTTTCTCTCCTGTCTTTTAATGACCCATGTTTTTTTCATGTATGATGTCCTTGATGTCATTCCACAACTCGTCTGGTCCTCAGTCATTAGTGCTTACTGTGTTAAATCTATTCTTGAGATAATCTCTGAATTCAGGTGAGATACACTCAAGATCATACTTTGGCTCTAGTAGACTTGTTCTAATTTTCTTCAGTTTCCATTTGAACTTCCGTTGAGAAAGTGGTGGTCTGATCTGCAGTCAACCCCTGGCCTTGTTCTGACTGATGATATTGAGCTTTTCCATTGTCTCTTTCCACAAATGTAGTTGATTTGATTCCTGTGTATTCCATCTAGCCAGGGACATGTGTATAGTCACCATTTGTGTTCGTGAACACAATTGAGAATCCCTGATGTTGCAGGAGAAAAGTGGGATGCAGACCTCAAACTCTAGTAAGAAGACCAGTCTTAAAAGTCTGACTGAGCCTGGAGAGACACCAGAGTTCATGGTCTCTGGACTCTCTGTTAGCCCAAAACTAAAACCATTCCAGAAGCCAACTTTTCAGACAAAGATTAGACTGGATTATAAGACATAAAATGATACTGGTGAAGAGTGTGCCTCTTAGCTCAAGTAGACACATGAGGCTACGTGGGCAGCTCCTGCCTGCAGCCGAGAAGAAAAGGCACAGGGGTACAGGAGCTGGTTAAATCACAGGAAATACAGGGTGGAGAGAAGGAGTGTGTTGTCACATTGTAGAGAGAGCAACTAGGGTCACATAACAAAGTGTGTATAAGTTTTTGTATGAGAAACTGACTTGAATTGTAAACTTCCACTTAAAGCACAATAAAAAAAGAAAAAAAATCAATCTTACTAAAGGACACTAAGTTAATTGTGGAAATCCTGGTGGCGTAATGGTTAAGTACTATGGCGGCCAACCAAAAGGTCAGCATTTCAAATCCAAAAGGCAGTTCTTGGAAACTCTGTGGGGCAGTTCTACTCTGTCCTGTGGGATCACTATGAGTTGGAATCAACTCGATGGCAACAGGCTTGTTTTTTTTTTGGTTTAAGGTAGCTGTAAAATCTGCTGCAAAAGACCTTGTTAAAGTGTTAAAAAAGCAAAAATGTCACCTTGAAGACTAACTTATACCTGACCAAGCCATGGGGTTTTCAGTTGCCTCATATGCATGTGAAAGCTGGATGATGAATAAGATCAATAAAGATTACAGCCTTGGAAACCCTATGGCACAGTTCTACTTTGTCCTGTAAGGTCCAGAATCCCTGGCAATGGGTTTTTAAGCTGCTCCCTGGAGCCCTGGTTGAGCAGTGGTTAAGAACACGACTCCTAACCAAAAGGTCAGTAGTTTGAATCCACCAGGCGCTCCTTGAAAATTCTATGGGGCAGTTCTACTTTGTCCAATAGGGTCACTAACAGTCTGACTGAATGCCATTTTTTTTTCTTTCTAAATAAGGGGCCCTGGGGGTGCAGTGGTAAGCACTCATCTGCTCACTGAAAGGTCAGCGGTTAGAGCCAGCCACTCCACAGGAGAAAGATTTGGCAGTTTGCTTCCATAAAGATTACAGCCTTGGAAACCCAATGGAGCAGTTTGAATCTGTCCTACAGGGTCTCTGTGAGTCAGAATCTACTCAAGGGCAATTAGTTTAGTTTTTTGTTTGTTTGTCTTAATGTATTTTTGTTTGTGAAATGTATTTTATTTTTTCAAAATGCAATGCAATAAATTCTTTGATTGGGACTGTTTATAAACATCCTATAAGAGATGTGTAATAAAATGTGTGGCTCCATTTTTTTGGATATTTTACTGGCCTTAAACCTCAACCTCCTCCCACCTTCTGCCTCACCTCTAGAGAAACTGATAAGACAGCCTGGTTACTCCCTATTTTGGCATTGGCAGTAGATTCAAACTGGGCAAGGCCCTGCTGGTTTGCTGGAACCCTCAGTCCAGGCCCAACCCTAATCACAATACAAATTCCAGCCAGGCACTTTTTTTGTTCTCTCAAAGCACATTTAAACCAGCATGGGAGCCTGCCCTGATCTGCCTAAACAGTCTCCTTATACGAGTGATAAACCTTTTCATACACTTTTGGTATGTGAGTGTGGCCTCTTCATTCACACCATTTGAACCAAATTTTGGGGAGCAACGGTGTCTGCTCTAACTTTTCAGAGTGTTCACAACAACTAGAACCACATAAGCCGTACTCTAAATTAAAATCTTACCATGGGTGTCTGTCAGTTTGTCTTACTGTGGTGGCTTTCATGTTGCCGTGATACTGGAAGCTTTGCCACCATATTTCAAACACCATTAGGGTCTCCCTTGGAGGACAGGTTTCAGTGGAGCTTTCAACTAAGACAAATGAGAAAGAAAGACCTGGCAAGCTACTTCAGATAAATTAACCAGTGAAAACCATATGAATAGCTGCAGAATATTGTCAGAAAAGTTGAAGGCAATCAAAATAAAACCGGGGAAGAGCTGCCTCCTCAAAGAAGAGTCAACCTTAATGATGTGGATGAAGTCAAGCTTTCGGTACCTTCATTTACTGATGTGGCATGACTCATAATGGGAAGAAACAGCTGCAAACATCTCAACATAAAGAAAACAAAAACCCTCACAACTGGACCAATAAGCAACATCATGATAAACAGAGAAAGATCAAATTAGTCAAGGATTTTATTTTATTTGGATCCATATTCAATGTCCATGGAAGTAGCAGTCAAGAAATCAAAGGATGCATTGCATTGGGCAAATCTGCAGGAATGTCCTTTTTCAAGTGTTAAAAAGCAAAGATGTTATTTTAAGGACTAAGGTCCTCTTGACCCAAGCCATGGTGTCTTCAATGGCCTCATATACATGTGAAATATGGGCACTAAATAAGGAAGACTAAAGAGGAATTCATGTCTTTGAATTGTGGTGTTAGCAAAGAATATTGACTATTCTATGGACTGCCAGAACTAACAAATCTGTCTTGGAAGAGGTACAGCCAGAATGCTCCTTAGAAGCAAGGATGGAGTGACTTCTTTGGAGATGTTATCAGGAGGGACCAGTCCCCGAGAAAAACATTATCTTTGGTCAAGTAGAGGCTCAGCAAAGAAGAGGAAGACCCTCAATGAGATGGACCAACACAGTGGCTGCAACAATGGGTTCAAGGATAACAGCGATTGTGAGGATGGCATAGGACCAGTCAGCGTTTCGTTGTGTTGTACATACCGTCACTATGAGTCGGAACCAACTTAAAGGCACCTAACAACAACAACAATTTAAAATCAAAATTCTTAATCAGTTACACCAAAAACCAAACCTGTTTCCCAATTCCAACTCACAGCAATTCCATGTGTTACAGAGTGGAACTGCTCCAAAGGGTCTCCTTGTCTTTACAGGACATTGCCAGATCTCTCGTCCAAGGTGCCGCTGTGTGGGTTGAAACCACCAACCTTTCAGTTAGTTGTTGCTGTTAGGTGCCATCAAGTGGAATTCAACTCATAGCAACATCATGTGACAAATTAGTACTGCCCCATAAAGTTTCCTAGGCTATAAGCATTACAAGGGCAGATCACCAGGTGTTTGTCCTGTGGAGTCGCTTGAGGGCTGAATGACCAACCCTTTGGTTACCATCCGAGAGTTTAACCATTTTTGCCACCCAGGGACTTTCTTAACGAAATTGCATTTTTATATGCATTTTATTAGAAACATTTTATTTTTCGTGAGTTTTTGCCATTGTTTTCTATTCCGACATACATTCTCCTTGGAAGTAAATGTTTACTTGAGTGTGTGGATTGTCTTTGAAAAATCTTTTCAACTATAAATCCTAACCTTTGGCTTTAGTGGCCTTCACTTTTGATAAATATGATTTTGTTAAATGCACAAAAACATATGACATTGCTGATTCAAAATGAAATTCAGTATAATTCCCTCTTCAATTTTGAACAGTAATTAACTACTAACAAACACTCTATTCTCATTTTTTCATTTCATTTTCATTTTATGCAGGGTTGTTTGTATATAACTCTACACAATGTCAGGAAAACAACTATCTTTGAGGCTGCTTTGCTCTGTTGTCACCGTTTTTAGAGGTTTGATAAAAGTGCTTAATTATGTTTCTAATCTTAAACATTTAAAGCATTTGTTTTTTCATCAAATCCAACCAGTACATTTACAGTTGAAGAATTCAGGACCGTGAGAAATCTAAAAGCTGGCCTGAAACCCAGCCATCTTATGCCTAGCTCACAGCTTTCCAAGTTAATCCTCCCTGGTACAGAGATTGCAATTTTAAGTTCAGGTCTCTGAAAGTAACTCAGGTCTTCAACTCTCTTGGCAAGTAACAGTGTGATATAATTTGGGAAAAATGCAACTGAAAAAAGTGCAAAGAATGATATCATAAATACTTAAGCAGTTTTTTCAGCCATAAAATAGCAATAATAAAGGAACTTACCTTATAGGCAGGGTTGTAAGAAATCACATTAAATAATATACATATATTTTTGGATGGTGCAAAAGCTTAATACTCTCGGCTGTTAAGCAAAAGGTTGGATTTCTAATCCACCCAGAGAAACCTCAGAAGAAAATCCAATTTTACTTCTAAAAAGTCTGCCATTGAAAACACTTTGGAGCATAGTTCTACTCTGACACACATGGAGTCACCATGAGTTGGAGTCACTTCGGCAGAAACTTAGAGTAGTTTATGTGTGTGTGTCTGTAGTAGTAGTAGTTTTCACTGCTGGTTGATAATTCTAATTACCTTTGGATCTCTTAAAATATCCAGACTCTCTAGCCACAGCCTAGAACCAGTGAAATCAGAATGCCAGTACATGAGGCCCTTGGTGATCCTGATGTACATTGCAGCAAGTGTGAATCACTGTCTTAGAGCATTGCTATATACTTACCACATGCTCCATTAAGGTTATCTAACATTATTGCCATTAATACTCACTGCCCCTATTAAATATGTAAATGTTTAATGATATTTACTTCAGAAATTCTACTTTATAGAGAAGTATATAAATATAAAATATATATAAAATATAAAATATTTCCATTAACGTTTACGTTTTCTCCTATCCCTGCAGATCCCATTCTCCAGAATATTCATCCCAAAAGGCTACCACTAACATGAATTTAGGGGAGATATTTACCTGGCAATGTTTCCATAATGTTAGCATTGATTTATATATCCGAAAAGAGTTTTTTCAAAAAACTTACCTAAATATTATATCATACCATGCATGTTGTCCTTGAAATGTCATTTACCACAAAGTAGTATTTTAAGTTTCTCTGTGAAGTACATTCATCTGGTTAAAATCTAGTTTAAATAATACATAGTGTTACCTGGGGGATGAACTTCATTTTATTTTTCAATTTCTTATTAGGACAGTCCCATGAAAATTTCTTACGCCACTCTCCATTCACACAAGTGAGAATTTCTATAAGATACATAAATGATGGATAGTTGTTTGAGTTGTGATAATTAATGTGTGTTCTCTTTTTCTATTAATTGTCAACATTTGCTTTCCCAGTAGAAAAATCAACTACATGCTTTCATTGTTAAGATAACACATAGTGACCCTATAGGACAGAGTATAACCACTCCATACGGTTTTCAAAGCTGTAATTTTATGAAAGCAGACAGACACAACTTTCTCCTACAGAGCAGCTGGTGGGTCCAAACACCAACCTTTTGTTTAGCAGCCAAGTGCATAACGACTGTGCCACAAGGTATAGAATCACAAATATCACTGAATTCTGGGTAGTAATAATCATCAACCCATGATAGCTCCACATGAAATCCCGATTACAATAGGAAATAACATTTCCATATATCAGATTTCCAAAGTGGGCTGTAAAATGAGTTGCTACACACGGAACACACTGTGATCACAATATCCATGCCACAAAGACTCCTATAAACCAAGGCTTTATTCACCTTTTTCCTGATGAACTCTTCAAATTCCGAGAGGAGGAACTGATGCTTCTGCCTCTTTTTGGTATTTTGAACCAAAGCAGGTGCAACAAGAAAAACACTCATTCAGCTCTCATGGAGGGTACAGAGCCTGGGAACAAGGTCTGAGTGCCATATCCTTTGTTCACTGGAAGTTTGGCACCTAATATTCAATTATGGTTTTCAACCAGAGTTGGAATCGTTATGGGAGTAGCAGGTTAATTGATGCAATACAACACCATGAAAGAGTCAGTCACTTTATTTTCAATTAATGGCAGACAGGTTAAAGCCTATCTTATCTCAAGAAACTTGAACATGAATAAATGGAAATCCTAAAACGTGTCTCAGTCCACATAGTAAGAATTTTCTTTTCCTTCTCTTTCTCTCTCTTCTTTTCTGTTTTCATTTAATGAAATCTACCCAATTATTAAATATAATGTTGTCTATTGTATTAAATGGAAAATAATAGGTACAGCAGAAAATTTATGATGTAGACACACACGAGCCCTGTTTTATCTTATTTATGTGTTCAAGCAATGAGACTCCATTCAAAGAGAACCTAGCCTGTGCTACTCTAACCATCCATTTCTCTTTCCTGGTAATCCAGGCGGAGCTTGGAGGGAAACAACTGAGTCCCATTCATCTCTCTAGTCCTTCTGGACATCACAGGAAGGAAGGAGAGCACAGACAGAAAAGCACTCAGTGTGTGGAAACCACAGTGAGTATACTTTGTTCCTGTGAACAAATAACAGTAATCAATATTTAACACAGATACTTTGTTACAAAGTATCTGTGTTAAATATTGATTACTGTTATTTGTATAATGTCACAAGTTGGTGTAGGCTCTAAAGGAAAAAAAAAAGAAAAAAAACCAAACCTGTTGTTGTTGAGTCAATTCAAACTCATTGTGACCCTATAGGACAGAGTAGATAGAGTTTCCAAGGAGCACCTGGTGGATTCGAACTGCCAACCTTTTGGTTAGCAGCTGTAGCATTAAACACTTCACCACCAGGGTTTCCGTGTAGGCTCTAGGGAAGTAGAAATGAATGAGACTCCATCATTTTTCCTCTGAGCATTTCAACTGGAGTGATCCCTGAAGAGAAATAGCAGGCTGGGATAATGTTAGAATATTGGTTAGGTGCCCAGTGATAAGGAAGCCTGGTGATGCAGGCGTTAAGCACTCAGCTACTAACCAAAATGTTGGTTGTTTAAACCCACCAGGCACTTTGCAGGAGAATAATGTGGCTGTCTGTTTCTGTAAAGATTCCAGCCTTGGAAACCCTAGGGGACAGTTCTACTCTGTCCTATAGTGTGGGTATGAGTTGGAATCAACTTGATAGCAACGGCTTTGGTTTTTGGCCCCGTGATAAGGGGCAGTGGTGGTTCAGGGATAGAATTCTTACTTTTCATGCAGAAAACTGGGTTCAATTCTCAGCCAATGCACCTCATGCACCTCAACCACCCGTCACTGGGTGGAGCCTTGTGTGTTGCTATGATGTTGAACAGGTTTCAGTGGAGGATCAAAAAAAATTAGCCAGTGAAAACCCTATGGATCACGGTGGTCTGATCCACAGCTGATGGTGGCACCCTTGAATGGAATCTCACTGCCCAGATTGAAACCTGGATTCACCCCTTTCTACACCAAAAATTGATTAAAATACATAAAATTGCTGTGCTCCATTCCTCACCCATAAAATAATAATAATCTCTGCATGCATATCTTGGGGGTGATTGTGCAGATGAAATTAAAAAAGCTAGATAACACATAGCTCAGAGCTTGGCACCAGGAAACCCTCAATACAGTTTGGTCATGGTGTAGTTATTGACGTCATCACCATCATTATCATCATCCTCAAATTCATAACCATTTAGGAGTTCTTAGGTGTCAGTTTAGAGGGACTTATTTCCTGCTGTGATGGTGGCAATGCCTATGGAATCAAGAAATAGTGTTACGGAAGAGCAGAATTCTCAATGAAAGTCCTCAGAAACCTACAGTGCTAAGAACATAAACTTCAAAAACCATTTAGCTGTAGCAATTTATTCTGGGCCCTACATCCTAACTGGAAACGCCGGTCGCGTAGTGGTTAAAGGCTGTGGCTGCTAACCAAAAGGCCGGGAGTTCAAATCCACTGGTCTCATCTAAGACACCCTATGGGGCAGTTCTACTCTGTCCTTTAGGGTCGCTATGAGTCGGAATCAACTCTAAGGCAATATTTTTTTTTTTAATGGGACATCCTAAGAATCCCAATTGTGGTGTTGGTCCTCATGATTTAAAACAATGACCTCGATAGGCCCTGCTGAGTTCCTTTCTCCCTCAGCACTCACTGGACTGCATGGTGTCTCCACTGGGGCATGGCCAAGGAGTGTGAATCCATTGCTATTCCAATGCCTAGCAGGCGATGAGGGCTGAGGTTTCTTCCTCAGGACTGGCAGGAAGACAGACTCAGGCTGGGCGTCCTGATGTGGATGAAGACTCTGGGAGGAAGATACACACGCCTGAAACTTGCTGGACTAGGATGCGCACTATAAATGGCTGGAGAAACAGGCTAATAATTTATAGTTGAGTGGTATTGAGAATGCAATCCACAGAGCTCATAATTAGCCTAACTGATCTATGTTCTCCCAGTCTCTGAGGGCTTGTTACATTAACAGATGAGGGAGTTAAAAAGGGTCAGGGCCCTTACCCTTCATAGGAGGAATCAAACCTGTATTCTCACTTCTGTCCCATAAATTGGAGGGTTCTTAATATGAAGTTCAACTCCTTTTTCTTTTGCATTTAAAGAATCAGTGAGTGACTTTGATGTCAACAAATGCAGTGAATTAATCAAGCATTTCAGTGAGAATGAGAATTTCTATAACGAGAATCTGATAATATTTCTGTATCTCATTTAAGATTTATGTTTCTAAAAAGAACATCCTAGCTGAGATACCTTTAGGAAAATAATAGAGGGTTTTCAAAAAGGAAGCAAGTATACAGGAAGCCAGCAATTCAGTCTATATTTTTGATTCAAGCAATTCCCAAGCAAAGCCCTCGAATTTGATGACGATAATCTCCTTCAACAATATTTCTCAGTTGTGACAAACCCATTCTTCTCAGACCTCTTTCCTCATTGGCTTCAGGTAACAAATCCATAAAGACAGTAATATATCTTTATGAAGGAAACATATGGAAAATTTAATAACCTTTTCTTTTCAAGAAAAAACAAATCAATTAGAGGACTCTATGAAGAAGTCAAGGAGGGCATTGGCAGGTAAGTGGTCGAATTCTCAGTTCCCACGCCGATGCACCTCATGCGAAGCCACTACCCAAATGAAAGTGAAAGCTTGCATGGTGCTATGATGCTGAACAGATTTCCCTGGTCTTCCAGACTAAGACAGAGGAGGAAGGATATCCAGGCAATCAACTTCCAAAATCAGCCAATGGAAATCCTATGGATCACAAGAGTCTGATCTGCAGCTGATCATGGGGAGGATGCAGGACTAGGCAGCATTTCCTTCTGTTATGGGCGGGATGGCCATGCGACGGGAGCTAACAACAACAACACAATCAAACGTGTTTTATTTTATCCAAATGCAGCACAATATATTTTCTGATTTGGAATATATTTTAAATAAACACCCAGTAAGAGATAGTACCACATTACTGGATTCTAAATTAAAATAAGTGTTCCTAAACAGAGATCATTTTTGTATGTCAATTATCTTCACGGGTTTGAGTAGGCAGTCCTTTGAATGAGCCTGGCACTATAGTCTTCCCTGTTCCTCCCCTATTAGCATCTTTGGGCTTCAGGAACAAACCATCACACCACCAACCCTCAAGCATAAAGCTTTGTCTAAATGTCAGCAGAATTAAAGAGATACAGTCCTGGGTGAGGTGTCGGAGCACCTCCTCCTTGAATGGTCAGGTATGAAAAATCTCCATGTTACAGGTTGTGTAGGCTGGTGGTATCAAACAGCTGGGGAGGGATTTTTCTCTGTCCCTCGGTTATGATGCTAATGGGCAGCATGTGTAGCATTAAGCTTACAGGCCACCTAAGTGGACATAACTCTCCAAGGCAAGACCAGTAGAGGTGAGGTTCCCATTGTGTTTCACATCTATAATGCCAAGTCGGGGGCCAGGTGGAAGGCAGGCATGGAAGAATGAATACACACTGGGACAATTTCCAGAAGATGGGAGGGATAGGCTTGTCATATTATATCCTATTTATTTGTCTCACCCATAATATAAAATTGAACGTGCATGGAAAAATTGTTATCTCTGCCTGGAAAGCTTTTGAGCCAAAAGTGACTGCTTTCATGTTGTATACTGTCTCCTTATTGGATGTAATAAAATCTACTTTCCATGTGCTATCGTGTGTTCAGGCTCTAATGGGAAGGATGTGATATTTATGGAGCAATCCTAATTAGTTATTGGTGCCCTTTTTCTAATGGCCTCCTGGGTCTCAGAACCAGGTACAACCTGGAATTGCATTGCACATTTGCCATGTTGTGCTTCAGTTATGGCTCAGCAGAACAAGGTCTGATGATGTTGTCCCTCATGAGTTTTCATACTCTGGTTTTCTGACATCCATCTTCAATAGAGTAAGTGCTCACTCAAATATGTGGGTTGTCTTAAAAAAAACTTTCAAATACAAACCCTACTCCTTGGCTTTGGTGGACATCAAATTTTGATAAATGCACAAAATCATAATATCATTGAACACAAAATGACATTAATGTACAATAAGTCATCAGTAAACAATAACCTTTAAGAAACACTGTTTTCTTTTATTCATTTTATAACATTTATTTGTATCAGTTCTAAACCATCTCAGGGAAGTCTGGTGCTAAGTTCACTATAGCTTTATTTTATTTCCATTCTATATTGGCTTCAGGAAGTATATTAAATGTATTTATCATTCTAAGTATTTTCAAATCTTCGTTTTCTTATCAAACCAACCCTCTTATTTACAGTTGAGGTATTTAGGATAGGGGAGGTCCCAAAGCCATATCTGAAATTCAGCCATCTTGGGCCTACTTAAGAGCTTTTCAAGCCAATCCTTCCTGATAGAGAGATTGCACTTCTCTTCATTTCAGCTCCCTGATGGCAATTCGGTTCTTCATTTTTCTTGAAATGTCATAATGTGATTTAATTTGGGGAAGTGAAAATAGTAGAGAATAAAATGGAAAACATACAGGTAGTTTGCACATTTATAAAAATGTAAATCTTAATTGAACTTAACTATTGGGGTTGTTGTAAGTAATTAAATCAAATAATACATAAAAAGTGCTTAGATCTGTGGCTCTCGATGCTAGTTTATCATTATAATTACCTATGGATCTTTTAAAATATACTAATGAATGAGCCACAGCCAAGAACCTATTAAACCAGGAGAGGCGGAGCCAAGACGGAGGAATAGACAGATGCTACCGGCAAGCCGTCTTTACAACAAAGACCCGAAAAAACAAATGAAACGAGTATATTTGTGACAAGCTGGGAGCCCTGAGCATCAAAGACAAGCTTAGACAACAAACTGAAGGGCAGGGGGAGGAAGAGACCGTTCAGAAGTGGAGGGGAGTTACCGGACCTGAATCACAGGGAACCCTCAGGCACCATTCCAGGAGTGCCATCCACAGCAGTGGCAGGCTGGTACAAGCATTTGGCCACAGTTTCCTCAGGGAGAAGCAGCCAGCCACACAGCCTACTCGCACCTCTGGAACCTGAGGAGAATGGCACTCCTGGCAAAAGCTAATCACTTTCATATATTTTACCAAGCCTCCCCCACCCCCAAGCCGGCTTCAGCAGCTGAATCCCTGGGCCTGTGATAGACCCTGGCGAGCACCTAGAGACATCCTCCTGGCCTTGGGGAAGGAAATAATTTGCAATGGGGGAAAAAAGATAATTTGCTAGCTCCATTAACTGGGGGAGATCAGGACAGAAGCGGCTCCTGTCCAGGCATAAACTGTCCATGGACCTTGAGCACCTTTCCCTTCTGCATGGACCTGTGTGGGCCTATTTTAGGAGAATAGGCCTTTGTTGGCAAACTCCAACCATTTCAGCTGTGTGGTACAGAGGTGGGTGTTTGACGTTTGCCATTGTTTTGCCTATTAAACAAATTCCTCACCTACTCACATCAGGGACCTAAGGACTGGTAGTTCCACTTAGGTGACTTAGCCACCCAAGACAGGGGTCCAAAGATAACTGGTACCTCCCAGTTCTTACAACCCAAAACTTTGGGTGCTCATGGTCCCTGTGAAGAACCCACCCACCAGCATGATCTAGGGAACAGAGATGTGTATTCCTCAGAGACATGTGGGGGTCAGTTCTCAACTCCCTGCCTTGTTCAGAGCGTGACCCCCTGCTGCAATCACATACCGGTATATACAACAATCACTCCTGCCCCTCTAAGACTGTAGGACAGAGTCTGTACCACACACTTGATAATCAGCTACCTGGAAACCTGAGCTGAATTCGTACAAGAAAACTGAATGGACTCCTAGACCGATATACCTGATAACAGCTCTAGCCAGCTGGGGACAGGATACCAGAGTTCCAAAGGCAAAAATAATCAAGCTACCTCACTCAAGCAACCCATAGGGGTATACCAAAACAAAACAAAGCAAGCGGCTACAACACAGTAAGCAAACAAAAACTAATACAATAACTTATAGATGGCTCGGAGACAACAGTCAATATCAAGTCACATAAAGAAACAGACCATGATCACCTCAACAGGCTCTCAAAACAAAGAATCCAGGGATCTTCTACATGAAAGTGCATTTCTGGAATTACCAGATGCAGAATATAAAAGTTGAATATACAGAACCCTTCAAAACATCAGAAAGGAAATGAGGCAATACACAGAACAAGCCAAGGAACACACAGATAAAGGAACTGAAGAAATCAGAAAGATTATTCAGGAACATAATGAAAAGTTATACGGAAAAATCCATAGACAGACAGCAATCAGAAATTCAGAAGAATAACAATAAAGTTACAGAATTAGACAACTCAATAGAAAGTCGGAGGAGCAGAATTGAGCAAGTAGAATCTAGAATTTCTGAACTCAAAGATAAAGCACTTGGCACTAATATATTTTTAAAAAATCAGATAAAAGAATTAAAAAAATGAAGAAACCTTAAGAATCATGTGGGACTCTATGAAAAGAAATAAACTATGAGTGACTGGAGTACCAGAACAGGGAGGGATAACAGGACATACAGAGAAATACAGAGAAAATTGTTGAAGATTTGTTGCTCATTGAACTCCACATAAGGTAGATCCTAAAAGAAAGTCACCAAGACATATTAGAATCAAACTTCCAAAACCAAACATAAAGAGAGAATTATAAGAGCAGCAAGGGATAAACGAAAAGTCACCTACAAAGAGAGCCAATAAGAATAAGCTCAGACTACTCGGCAGAAACCATGCAGACAAGAAGGCAATGGGACGACATATTTAAATAATTGAAGGAAAAAAAATGCCTGCCAAGAATCATATATGCAGCAAAACTGTCTCTTACATATGAAGGTGAAATTAAGACATTTCCAGATAAACACAAGTTTAGGGAATTCGTAAAAACCAAATCAAAACTAAAAGAAATACTAAAGGGAGTTCTTTGGTTAGAAAATCAATAATATCAGTTATCAACCCAAGACTAGAACACTGGACAGAGCAACCAGAAGTCAACCCAAACAGGGAAACTGAAAAAAAAAAAAAAAACAAGATTATTAAAAAAAAAAAAAAGCCCAAAACAGGGTAAGAGCAATGTTATTATATAAAAGAAGACAACATTAAAATAATAGAGGGACTAAGAAATGTAATCAAACACCTTCCAAATGGAGAGGAAGATACGGCGATACAAAGAAATAAAAGTTAGTTTTAAATTTAGAAAAATAGGGGTAAATAATAAGGTAACCACAAAGGAGACAAACTATCTTACTCATCAAAATAAAATACGAGGGAAAAATACAGACTCAGCAGAAACAAAATCAACAACAAATACCAGGAAAAGACACTATATAAACAAAATCTACTCAGCACTAAAATCAAGTGGGAAAAAGAAACTGTCAACACACAAAAAAAGACATCAAAATGACAGCACTAAATTCATACCTATCCATAATTACCCTGAATGGAAATAGACTAATTGCACCAATAAGGAGACAGAGAGTGGCAGAATGGATTAAATAACAAGATCCATCTATATGCTGACTACAACAGAAACACCTTAGGCTTAGAGACACAATCAAACTAAAATTCAAAGGATGGAAAAAATATATCAAGCAAACAACAATCAAAAAAAAGCAAGAGTGGCAATATTAATTTCTGACAAAATAGACTTTCAAGTTAAATCCATTAAAAAGGATAAGGAAGAACACTATATAATGACTAAAGGGACAATACACCAAGAAGATATAACCATATTAAATATTTATGCACCCAATGACAGGGCTGCAACATACATAAAACAAACTCTATCAGCATTGAAAAGTGAGATAGACAGCTCCACAAAAATAGTAGGAGACTTCAACACAACACTTTTGGTGAAGGACAGGACATCCAGAAAGAGGTTCAATAAAGACACAGAAATTCTAAATGCCACAATCAACCAACTTGACCTCATAGACATATACAGAACACTCCACCCAACAGCAACCAACTATACTTTCTTTTCTAGTGCACATGGAACATTCTCTATAGTAGACCACACATTAGGGCATAAAGCAAGCCTTAGCAGAATCCAAAACTCTGAAATATTACAAAGCATCTTCTCTGACCGTAAGGCCATAAAAGTGGAAATCAATAACAGGAAGAGCAGGGAAAAGAAATCAAACACTTGGAAACTGAGCAATACCCTGCTCAAAAAAGACTGGATTATAGAAGACATTAACGATAGAATAAAGAAATTCAGAGAATCCAATGAGAATGAAATCACTTCCTAACAGAACTTTTGCGACACAGCAAAAGCGGTGCTCGGAAGCCAGTTTATATCAATAAATGCACACACCCAAAAAGAAGAAAGGGCCAAAATCAAAGAATTATCCCTACAGCTTGAACAAATAGAAAGAGAGCAACAAAAGAAACCCACAGGAACCAGAAGAAAGCAAATAATAAAAATCAGAGCTGAACTAAATGAAATAGAAAACAGAAAAACAATTGAAAGAATTAATAAGACCAAAAGCTGTTTTTTTGAAAAAATCAACAAAATGGATAAACCACTGGCCACACTGACAAAAGAAAAACAGGACAGGAACAAATAAGCTAAAAAAAGAAACCAGAGGGGCGATGTTACAACAGACTCAACTGAAATTAAAAGAATAATATCAGATTACTATGAAAAACTATACTCAAACAAATCTGAAAACCTAGAAGAAATAGATGAATTCCTAGAAACACACTACCTACCTAAACTAACACAAACAGGTAAAACAACTAAATAGACCCATAACAAAGGAAGAGATTAAAAAGGTAATCAAAAAACTCCCAACAAAAAAAAAGCCCTGGTCAGAATGGCTTCAGTGTGAGTTCTACCAAACTTTCAGAGAAGAGTTAACACCACCACTACTAAAGGTATTTCAGATCATAGAAAAGGATGGAATACTACCAAACTCATTCTATGAAGCCAACATATCCCTGATACCAAAACCAGGTAAAAACACCAAAAAAACAGAAAATTATAGACTTATAACCCTCGTGAATGTAGATAGAAAAAATCTCAACAAAATTCTAGCCAAAAGAATTCAACAACATGTAAAAAAAAACACTATGACCAACTGGGATTCATACCAGGTATGCAGGGATGGTTCAACATTAGTAAAACAAATAATGTAATCCACCACATAGATAAAACAAAAGACAAGAATCACATGATTTTTATCAATTGATGCAGAAAAGGCATTTGACAAAGTTCAACACCCATTCATGATAAAAACTCTCAGCAAAATAGGAATAGAAGGAAAATTCCTCAACATAATAAAGGACATTTATACAAAGCCAACAGCCAACATCACCCTAAATGGAGAGAGCCTGAAAACATTCCCATTGAGATCGGGAACCAGACAAGGATGCCCTTTATCACCACTCTTATTCAACATTGTGCTGGAAGTCCTAGCCAGAGCAATTAGGCAAGATAAAGAAATAAAGGGCAATCAGATTGGCAAGGAAGAAGTAAAAGTATCTCTATTTGATGATGACATGATCTTCTACACAGAAACCCTAAGGAATCCTCCAGAAAACTACTGAAACTAATGGAAGAGTTCAGCAGTGTATCAGGATACAAGATAAACATACAAAAATCAGTTGGATTCCTCTATACCAACAAAAAGAGCATCGAAGAGGAAATCAAATCAATGCCATTTGCAGTAGCCCCCAAGAAGATAAAATACTTAGGAATAAATCTTACCAGAGATGTAAATGACTTATACAAAGAAAACTACAGTACGCTTCTGCAAAAAACCAAAAGAGACTTATGTAAGTGGAAGAACATACCTTGCTCATGGATAGGAAGACAACGTTATAAAAATGTCTATTCTACCAAAAGCCATCTATACATTTAATGCAATTCTGATCCAAATCCCAAGGACATTCTTTAATGAGGTGGAGAAACAAATCACCAAATTCATATGGAAGTGAAAGAGGCCCCGGATAAATAAGTCATTACTGAAAAAGAAGACCAAAGTGGGAGGCCTTACCTTACCTGATTTTAGAAACTATTATACCGCCACAGTAGTCAAAACAGCCTGGTACTGGTACAGCAACAGATACATGGACCAGTGGAACAGAATTGAGAATCCACACATAAATCCGTCCACATATAAGCAGTTGATACTTGACAAAGGCCCCAAAACAGTTAAATGGGGAAAAGACAGTCTTTTTAACAAATGGTGCTGGCATAACTGGATATCCATCTGCAAAAAAATGAAACAAGACCCATACCTCACTCCATCACAAAAACTAACTCAAAATGGATCAAATATCTAAAAATGAAATCTAAAGCTATAAAGATCATGGCAGAAAAAATAGGGACAACGTTAGGAGACCTGATACATGGCATAAACAGTATACAAAACATTATAAAGAATGTAGAAGAAAAACTAGATAAGTGGGAGCTCCTAAAAATCAAACACCTATGCTCATCCAAAGACTTCAACAAAAGAGTAAAAAGACTACCTACAGACTGGGAAAAAGTTTTTAGCTATGACATTTCTGAGCAGCACCTGATCTCTAAAATCTACATGATACAGCAAAACCTCAACTGCAAAAAGACAAATAACCCAATTAAAAAATGGGCAAAAAATATGAATAGACACTTCTCTAAAGAAGACATTCAGGTAGCTAACAGATATGTGAGGAAATGTTCACTATCATTAGCCATTAGAGAAATGCAGATGAAAACTACAATGAGATTTCATCTCACTCCAACAAGGCTGGCATTCATCCAAAAAACAAAATAATAAATGTTGGAGAGGCTGTGGAGAGATTAGAACGCTTCTACACTGCTGGTGGGAATGTAAAATGGTACAACCACTTTGGAAATCAATTTGGCGCTTCCTTAAAAAGCTAGAAATAGAACTACCATGGGATCCAGCAATCCCACTACTTTGAATATATCCTAAAGAGATAAGAGCCTTCACATGAACAGATATATGCACACCCATGTTTATTGCAGCTCCATTTACAATAGCAAAAAGATGGAAGCAACCAAGGTACCCATCAACGGATGAATGGATAAATAAATTATGGTATATCCACACAATGGAATACTACTCATGGATCAAGAACAGTGATGAATCTGTGAAACATTTCGTAACATGGAGGAACCTGGAAGGCATCATGCTGACTGAAATCAGTCAGTTACGAAAGGACAAATATTGTATAAGACCACTAGCATAAGAACTTGAGAAATAGTTTAAACTGAGAAGAAAACATTCTTTTGTGGTTATGAAAGGGGGGAGGGAGGAGGGTGTGAGAGGGGAATTCACGTAGTAGATAAGAATTACTTTAGGTGAAGGAAAAGACAGCACACAATACAGGGAGGTCAGCACAACTGGACTAAACCAAAAGCAAAGAAGTTTCCTCAATAAACTGAATGCTTCGAAGGCCAGTGTAACAGGGGCGAAGGTTTGGGGACCATGGTTTCAGGGGACATCTAAGTCAACTGGCATAATAAAATCTATTAAGAAAACATTCTGCATCCCACTTTGAAGAGTGGCGTCTAGGGTCTTAAACGCTGGCAAGTAGCCATCTAAGATGATCAAATGATCTTAACCCACCTGGATCAAAGGAGAATGAAGAACACCAAGGATGCAAGGTGATTATGAGCCCAGGAGACAGAAAGGGCCACATGAACCAGAGACTATATCATCGTGAGACCAAAAGAACTAGATGGTGCCTGGCTACAACCAGTGACTGCCCTGACAGGGAACACAACAGAGAACCCCTGAGGGAGCAGGAGAGCAGTGGGATGCAGACCCCAAATTCTCATAAGGCCAGACTTAATGGTCTGACTGAGACTGGAAGGACCCCAGTAGCCATGGCCCCCAGATCTCCTGTTGGCCCAGGACAGGAACCATTCCTGAAGCCAACTCTTCAGACATGGATTGGACTGGACAATGGGTTGGAGTAGGATGCTGGTGAGGAGTGAGCTTCTTGGATCGGGTGGACACTTGAGACTATGTTGGTCTCTCTGGCCTGGAGGGGAGATAACAGGGTGGAGGGAGTTAGAAGCTGGTGAAATGGACAGGAAAAGAGAGAGTGGAGGGAGAGAGCAGGCTGTCTCAGTAGGGGGAGAGTAATTGGAAGTGCGTAGCAATGTGTATATGAGTTTTTGTGTGAGACACTGACTTGATTCGTAAACTTTCACTTAAAGCACAATAAAAATTATATAAAAAAAAACTGAACCAATTAAATCAGATTCTCTGCATGTGAATCCCTTGGTCATCCCAAAGTCCAGCCAGGATTGAGAACCATTATTTTAGAATATTGACAGGCACTTAATAGCACTCCAATAATGTTAGCTGTTATTTTTATCAATAATACCCACACCACATATTATATTAAAGAGTTATATTAAAAATAGAAACATTGACTAGTATTTGCTTCAGAGTCCAAACCTTATAGACACTTTAAATATTACCCACAAAAACGCAAATATTCTAGCTACACCCGCATAGTCCCATTCCTCAGTACAGTTGTCCGTCACATGCAAGCACTGTCACACGCTTGGTGGGTATATTTCCATTCAAAGTTTCCATAACATTAGCATTGCCATATATATCTATAAACATTTTTCTTGAAAATGTGCCTAAATAGTATCATACCACACATGTCGTCTCCCAAGAGTCCTCATTTATTACAACATTGGGTTTTAAGTGTCCCTGTGAAGTACACACACCTCTTTCAAACACTTTAAATGATGCATGGTATTATCTTAGAGAGGGACTCATTCTATTTGTCTATCTCTTATTGTAACAATCCTATGAAAATTCTTGTGTTACTCTTCACATCACACATGTGACAATTTCTATATGATGTGTGCTTGGAGCATAGTTGTTTGGGTATAAAAATCAATGCATGTCTAAATTTCCTATCAATTTTTAAAATTTAGTTGCCTAAGAGAAAAATAAGACAATCAACTACATGTTCTTTTTGTCAAGGCATAGAATCAGAAATATTCGTGAAGTTAGTCTACTAATGGTCATTTCATACAGTTCCAAATGAAAATATCATCCTGTATAGAGAGTAATATTCCCATATTTCAGATTTTGAAAGTATGAATTACTATTTTTAGAAAACCCTACAAACTACAGAATTCGAGCTATAAAGTAACCTGTAAAACATTTAGCCCATTCCCTTAATTCATCAACCAACTCACCAAGTTTTAAGAAGAATCATTCATTCGGCCTCCATTTGCTCATCTGGAACTAAAGCAGGTTGGAAAAGAAATGCAATCATTCTGCTCTGGTTCGGGGAACAGAGAACTGCAATAGGAATCGGGAGACCAAGATCTGAGTCCAGATATTTCAGACATTACATATGGACTGCATGTAAATCTCCCAACCTCTCTGAGCTGGATTTGGGGAGAGTAACAACCATTTCTAGGAAAGATGTGGCAGCTAACGAAGGTTTATCACTTAATACATATTTGGTCATTGTTTATTTAATTAGAATTGGAGTCATTATGGAAGTTGCGTATTTATTGATGAAATACAATGCCACAAAATATTTAATGTCCTTTTATTTGATTCTATGAGAGTGGTGGATGCCAAGCATGTTCCAGGTAACTTGACCGTAGAATGCTTTGGAATCTTAAAACATGCTCAGGTCCACACTATAAGTTATTTCCTCCTTCTCTTCCTTCTTTTTTTTTTTTTCCTCCATTTTTGTGAAAATCTGCACAATTTTCAGAAAATAATTGAATATTGTACATTCTTTTAAATGGACGGTAATAGGTCCAACAGTAAGTCCATAATGTAGACACATTCATGTCCTATTTTATCTTGTTACTAGTCTTATGGGACATCCTTGGAGGGATGAAAACTCAGTGTATGAACTCCATACAGCCTACCCTCTGTTTCTGTGAACCAAGGAAGGATCTATTCCATATTTAACACAGTTTTGTTGTCGTTGTTGTAGCCTACTCTGTGCCAAACATGGGATAGGCTTTGGGGATCACAAATGAATTCAAAACTAACTTGTCAATCTCTGAGGCACATGTGCTAAGTTTCACTCTGTTGCCCTACACTCCAGGAAGTTTTAGGCATAATTCCAGAGATTTTAATCAAAGATATACCTAGGGTATACCGTTTAACTGATTCTGGTTTCCTACTAGAAATGGAATCTAAGACTCAGATATGTCTGCCTTTGAGATTGAGAGGGGCTAAATGGAAAGAATGGAAGAAGTGGATAGCTAAGACAAAACTCAGGAGCAGGGGCAAGAAAGAGGCCTTCCCAGAATTATCATCTGCCAACTCTTTCTGTGATTCCCTCCTATGATCTCACATATCCTTCCTGTAGTTGATATAGCAAGGGGAAACTTCTGGAAGAGCTCAAAGAATAGCCTACAGTGACCAAGAAGGAGAGA
Organism: Loxodonta africana; assembly: GCF_030014295.1. Lineage (NCBI taxonomy): Eukaryota > Metazoa > Chordata > Mammalia > Proboscidea > Elephantidae > Loxodonta > Loxodonta africana. The sequence goes on from NC_087344.1 coordinate 22,060,723, forward strand.
TGACAGGGCAGGTTGACAGGGGAGAATATGGTCAGGTGCTCTGTGTCTGGAGTCAGACTGTACAGATTGAAACCTGGTTTCACCCCTTCCTAGCCCAAGACCTGGTACAAGTTACATAAAATGGCTGTGCTCCTGTCCTCATTTGTGAAATGACAATAATGTTTGTTGCCCTTTTTGGAAACTGGTGGCACAGATGCAAGAAATAAGTTTCGTGGACCTTTAAGCTCAGAGCCTGGCACTGTGAAGCCCTCAGTGAAAAGGCTCTGGATATTGTACCAACATCATCATCCGCACATTATTATTATCACCCCCCGTTATGATCATTTTGGAGTCCTTGGGTGGTACAGTTGACATTCTCAGTTGCTAACTTAAAGGTTGGAGGTTCAATGTCACCCAGAGGTGCCTCAGAAGAAAGGCCTGGTGATCTGCTTCCAAAAAATCAGCTATTGAAAACCCTATGAAACACTGTTGGGCTCTGAGACACACATGTCACCATGAGACAGAATCAACCCAGTGGCAACTGGTGGTGGTGGTGTTATTTGTAGAAATTCTCAAAATCTACCCATTATTCTATGGTTTTTAATCTTGCATATACTATTAAATTGAAAAAAAAAATTGATGTCATTGAATGTTAATAATCATAAAAACTTAAACCATGCAATCATTCTCTCGGGAGTTAATAGAAATCTATATAGAAGGACTAGTAGACCATCCAATACTGGATGTATCACTATCAAAATGTCTTCACTTTTTCTTGCAAGTCAGTGAATAACTTATTCAAAATTAAACAAAGAGTAGATATAACAAATCTTGGTTTGGGAGTGCCCTAAGTGAGCTAGCTTTTGAGTATAGAGACCAATGATCTTCAGCCCTGCCCTAAAACTGCTCAAGGTCTCACTGTGCAAAGATGAAATTGTAAGGTCTTCTGTCAGGCATCCAGCTTAAAGCACACTTTGAATATCAAAGGTCCTCATCAGTCAGGTTGACTGGAGATTGACCTTAGTAGTAAAAGGCAGAGTAATTGAAACTAGCTGGTGCACAGGTTTTCAGAGCCCACACTACTGCGGCAGGAGCTATGTGTGGTATCTCTAAAAGAAAGATGGGTATCTGTGTAGCGAAAGACAGAAGGAGCCCAAGGACACATTCAATAAGACAGAAGACAGTGAAGCATGGTTACAAAGCGGAATTCCAAGGATCTAGAGAGGTGATAAGATCATGTGGTTTTTGTCTTTTGTTTTATTTATATGGTTTATTACATTAATGGTTTTTCTAATATTAAACCAGCCTTGCATACCTAGTATAAATCCCACTTGGTCGTGGTTGATCATTTTTTTTGATAGGTTGTTGAATTCTATTGGCTAGAATTTTGTTGAGGATTTTTGCATCTATGTTCATGAGGGATATAGGTCTATAATTTTCTTTTTTTGTGATGTCTTTACCTGGTTTTGGTATCAGGGATATGGTGGCTTCATAGAATGAGTTAGGTAGTATTCCGTCATCTTCTATGCTTTGAAATACCTTTAGTAGTAGTGGTGTTAACTCTTCTCTGAAAGTTTGGTAGAACGCTGCAGTAAAGCCATACGGGCCAGGGCTTTTTTTTGTAGAGAGTTTTTTGATTACCGTTTCAATCTCTTTTTTTGTTATGGGTCTATTTAGTTGTTTTACTTCTGATTGTGTCAGTTTAGGTAGGTAGTGTTTTTCTAGGAATTCATCCATTTCTTCTAGGTTTGTAAATTTGTTAGAGTACAAGTTTTCGTAATAATCTGATATGATTCTTTTAATTTAAGTTGGGTCTGTTGTGATGTGGCCCATCTCGTTTCTTATTCAGGTTATTTGTTTCCTATCCTGTATTTCTTTAGTCAATCTGTCCAATGGTTTATCAATTTTGTTAATTTTTTCAAAGAACCAGCTTTTGGCTTTGTTAATTCTTTCAATTGTTTTTCTGTTCTCTAATTCATTTAGTTCAGCTCTAACTTTTATTACTTGTTTTCTTCTGGGGCCTGATGGATTCTTTTGTTGCTCACTTTCTATTTATTCAAGTTGTAGGAACAGTTCTCTGATTTTGGCTCTTTCTTCTTTTTGTATGTGTGCATTTATCGATATAAATTGACCTCTGAGCATTGCTTTTGCTGTGTCCCAGAGGTTTTGATAGGAAGTGTTTTCATTCTCGTTGCATTCTATGAATTTCTTTATTCCCTCCTTAATGTCTTCTATGACCCAGTCTTTTTTCAGGAGTGTATTGTTCAGTTTCCAAGTATTGGATTTCTTTTCCCTAATTTTTCTGTTATTGATTTCCACTTTTATGGCCTTGTGGTCTGAGAAGCTGCTTTGTAATATTTCGATGTTTTGGATTCTGCAAAGGTTTGTTTTATGACCTAATATGTGGTCTATTCTAGAGAATGTTCCATGTGCACAAGAAAAAAAAGTATATTTTGCAGCTGTTGGGTGCAGTGTTCTGTATAAGTTTATGAGGTCAAGTTGGTTGATTGTAGCAATTAGGTCTTCCGTGTCTCTATTGAGCTTCTTACTGGAAGTCCTGTCCTTCTCCGAAGGTGGTGTGTTGAAGTCTCCTACTATAATTGTGGAGGTATCTCTCTCACTTTTCAGTTCTGTTAAAGTTTGTTTTATGTATCTTGCAGCCCTGTCATTTGGTGCATAAATATTTAATATGGTTATATCCTCCTGGTCAATTGTTCCTTTAATCATTATGTAGTGTCCTTCTTTATCCTTTGTGGTGGATTTAACCTTAAAGTCTATTATGTCAGAAATTAATATTGCTACTCCTCTTCTTTTTTGCTTATTGTTTGCTTGATATATTTTTTTTCCATCCTTTGAATTTTAGTTTGTGTCTCTAAGTCTAAGGTGTGTCTCTTGTAGGCAGCATATAGACGGATCGTGTTTCTTTATCCAGGCTGAGACTCTCTGTCTCTTTATTGGTGCGTTTAGTCCATTTACATTCAGCGTAATTATAGATAAGTATATATATATATATATATTTTTTATGTGTTTAGTGTTGTCATTTTGATGCCTTTTTATGTGTGTTGTTGACAGTTTCATTTTTCCACTTACTTTTTTGTGCTGAGATGTTTTTCTTTGTAAATTGTGTGTTCCTCATTTTCATAGTATTAAACTTTATGTTTGCTGAGTCGTTATGTTTTTCTTGGTTTTTATTTTGAGTTATGGAGTTGTTATACCTCTTTGTGGTTACCTTAATATTTACCCCTATTTTTCTAAGTAAAAACCTAACTTGTATTGTCCTATATCGCCTTGCATCCCTCTCCATATGGCAGTTCTATGCCACCTTTATTTAGTCCCTCTTTTTAACTATTGTGATCTTTTAGATATTGACTTCAATGATTCCCTGTTTTGAGCATTTTTTTCTTTTTAAAATTAATGTTAATTTGTTTTTGTGATTTCCCTATTTGAGTTGATATCAGCACGTCTTGTTCTGTGACCTTGTGTTCTGCTGGTATCTGATATTATTGGTTTTCTGACCAATTTCCTTTAGTATATCTTGTAGCTTTGGTTTGTTTTTTTCAAATTCTCTAAGCTGTGTTTATCTGTAAATGTTTTAATTTTGCCTTCATATTTGAGAGAGAGTTTTCCTGGATATATGATCCTTGGCTGGCAGTTTTTCTCCTTCAGTGCTCTATATATGTCATCCCATTGTCTTCTTGACTGCATGGTTTCTGCTGAGTAGTCTGAACTTATTCTTATTGATTCTCCTTCATAGGAGACCTTTCTTTTCTCCCTGGCTGCTTTTAAAATTTTCTCTTTATCTTTGGTTTTGGCAAGTTTGATGATAATATGTCTTGGTGATTTTCTTTTTGGATCAATCTTATATGGGGTTCGATGAGCATCTTGGATAGATATCCTTTCGTCTTTCATGATGTCATGGAATTTTTCTGCCAACGGATCTTCAACTATTCTCTCTGTATTTTCTGTTATCCCTCCCTGTTCTGGGACTCCAGTCACATGCAAGTTATTCTTCTTGATAGAGTCCCACATGATTCTTAGGGTTTCTTCATTTTTTTTAATTCTTTTATCTGATTTTTTTTCAGCTATATTGGTGTCAATTCCCTTGTCTTCCAGATCCCCCACCCTGCATTCCAAGTGTTCGAGTCTGCTCCTCTGACTTCCTATTGATTTGTCCAATTCTGTAATTTTATTGTTAATCTTTTGGATTTCTACATGCTGCCTCTCTATGGATTCTTGCAGCTCATTAATTTTTCCACTATGTTCTTGAATAATCTTTTTGAGTTCTTCAACTGCTTTATCAGTATGTTCCTTGGCTTTTTCTGTAGATTGCCTTACTTCATTTCTGAGGTCATCCCTGATGTCTTGAAGCATTCTGTAAATTAGTTTTTTATATTCTGCATCTGGCAATTCCAGGATTGTATCTTCATCTGGGAAAGATTTTGATTCTTTAGTTTGGGGAGTTGTAGAAGCAATCATGGTCTGCTTCTTTATGTGGTTTGGTATCGACTGCTGTCTCCGAGCCATCTCTAAAATATTGTAGTTTTTTATTCTATATTTGCTCACTGAGTCTTATCTTGGTATGTTTTCTTTCAATATGCATAGATGGGCTACTAGATCGCTCTGTCTTGATTGTTGTAGCCCTTAAATCACTTATGTCCTGTTTCCAGCTGGTTTGGGCTGTTACCAGATACATAAGCCTGAGTCCATTCACTATTCTTGAGTAGAATCTGATTTGGGGTCATCAAGTGTGTGGTGCAGACTGTCACCTATCCACCTAGAGAAGTAGTGATGATAGTTGTGTGCACCAGATTCTAGTAGCAACAGGGGTTCACACTCCAGGGGGGGCAGGATGCTGACAGGCTTCCCCCAAGTGCCAGTGAGGTAGGTGTGTCTCTATTCCTAAAGCACCTTGGTGGGTGGGCTCTGGAGCTGTACCTTAGGCCCCCAATGCAGGTACCTCTACAGATTGGTAGGTGTCACCCTCCTTAGACCCCTAAGGCCAGAGGCTAGGTGGTCTGGGGGGAGCTTCAGCCCTCAGTTCCCTGTTGTGGGTCAGTGAGGGCTCTGTTGAATATGCAGGGATATCAGACCTGGGAAACTTATCTTTCCAGTAATCTGCTAAAACAACTACAGTCAGATCCCTATCAGAATTGCCTTTGCATTATAATAGCCACCTTGTTCCCTGTAGGGATGAAAGCCCAAGACTGTGGATCACATATGTTTGGCTGGGGCTGGTTCTGTGTTTTTAGTCCAATTAGGGAAGGATTTTTGGTCCCTGGGTTTTTGTAGCTACTTCTCTCAGGCCAGGAGATTGGGTTAGGAAAAGACAAAAAACAAAAAAAGAAAGAAAGAAAAACCACGGCACAGTTCACTTTCTGGCTCAGGAAATTCCAATATTAATGAAGCCTCCTGGGAGGAGGGGATGGTCCAGATAAATAGGAGAGAGTAGCACCCCAGAATATAGACAAAGTTACTTATCTTCCTTGGGATGACTGTTTTATCTGAGATTCCGGAGGGGTGTTTTGACTGTATGCGCTGGCTGGGTAGAGATTGCCCCCGAGGGTCAGGCCCGCGTCCTGTGCTTGTGCTGTCTCAGAGGCTGTGGCCAGTTCCTCTGCTCCCAGTCCAAAGCTCAGCGCCAAGGTTCCCCGGCTGACACGCCACACTCCAGGCTCCAAAACCAGTCGCCGCCTCCCGGTGACTTCTCCTTCTATCAGGTGCGTTGCTGTGCTCCCTGCGTGCACTGCTTGGGCTTCCCCCAAGGTCACTTCTGGGGGCTAGGGCTGCATCCCATGTTTGCGCCATCTCATGATGCCGTGCTCAGCTCCCGTGCACCCAGTCCAAAGCCCAGCGCCAAGGTTTCCTGACTGGGATGCTGGCTCCAGGCTCCAAAAACAGTCACTGCTTCCCCGTGGTTGTTCATTCTCAGTCTCTGTCACTCAGGTCAACTCTTTACATCTGTGTTTGATGGTCAGGGTTTGTACATTGTCATGTATGTGATTGATTGACTTGTTTTTCTGAGTCTTTCTTGCAAGAACGATCCGGGGTAGCTTCTCCCTAGTCAGCCACCTTGGCCCCGCCCCAACACTAGTTATTTTTGATGAAGATGATTTAATATAGGTAATTAGTTAAACAGTCCATTGAAAGACTAAACGGCATAAAAGAAAAAAAAGTGGTAAGAGAGAGACAACCTGCAGGCAGCAGCAACCACACCAAAGAAGAAGGTGGATAATGAAAACCTTAGGCTTATTGGGGTTGGAAGTAGGGTGGTGATCATTACAGACAACTATTGGAAGAATCTGACGAGAAAGCCAGATGGAAAATCAGAGCAGTGATATGAGAATTTCCACACTGGCATCACAAAGTATAGTAGAGAAAGGGGAATTGGAGGCAGAGCCACAAGAGCTAAATAACCAGCACATATGATTTGCTCTATGGCGTCTGGTCGCTGTGAGTTAAAACCAACTCAATGGCACCTAATTACAACAACAGCATGCTACAGAGGGACAAGATATATGAAGAAATATTACCAAGAATATTGAGAAAAACCATATTGACTGTTGCTAGAGTAAACTCTCTCATATCTTCTCCCTTGTGAACTCTGATGACTTTAAGATCTTCAGAATCTTCTCATATTAGTCATTTTTTAACAATGATTTCACTGAGATCAGTACTCTTCAACCTTCGCTTCCCACTAGTATCTGCCAGGATGCTTTAAAAACTTACCCCATAACCCACTCTAAATAAATCACTCTCTCTGGAACTCCAGCATATTTTTTTTCACAATTTATTGGGTGTTAGGCAAAAGTTTACGTAGTAAATTTGGTTTCTATCTAAAAATTTGTATACAACTTGTCCATGACATCATTTATATTTTTCTTAATATGTCACCATTCTCATTACTCCCATTATTTTTGTTCTGTTTCCACTGATATAGCTTCTCTTCTCTTTATCTTCCCAACATTCTTTTAGAATAAATAGTGACCATTTGCCCTTATATAGTTAAGCAACAGGTTTTAAATTAAGATATTCTGCTGAGGAGTCTCTGCAGGGCTCTCTTGATATCTGTATTCCTCAGACTGTAGATAAGGGGGTTCAACATGGGAATGACAACAGAGAACTTCACTGAAGCCACTGCACCCTTCCTGATAGAAGGTGAGACAGCTGAACTCAGGTATACTCCAACACTTGTTCCATAAAATAAGCAAATGACTGACAGGTGAGAGCCACAAGTGAAAAAAGCTTTAGACTTTCCACCCGATGATGGGACTCTCAGAATGGAGGAAACAATTCGAATATAAGAGAAAAGAATCCCTGAGATTGGAATACCACCAAAGATGGCGCCAACTGAATACATTAATATGGTATTGGTGGAGGCATCAGAACAGGCAAGGTTGAAAAAATGAGGAGGGTCACAGAAGAAACTAGGGATTTCCACATCTGTGCAGAAGGTAAGTTGTGACACCATCATGCAGTGTAGCTGGGAGTCAAAAAAGCTGGTGAAAATTGACACCAGAACCAGCAAGCCACATAGATGGGGGTTCATGATGACTGGGTAGTGCAGGGGATGACAATGGCCACAAACCAGTCACAGGCCATCACCATCAGGAGTAGACTGTCCAGACATGCAAAAAGATATAAAAAAGACAGCTGAATCAGACAGCCTACATAAGAGATGTCTCTTTGGTGTGCGTGAGTATTCACAAGCACCTTTGGGACTGCTGTGGAGGTAAAGCTAATGTCAGCTAAGGACAGGTTGGAGAGGAAGAAGTACATGGGGGTGTGGAGATGGTGGTCAGAGATCAAGGCCAGGATAATAAGCAGATTCCCAGCCATTGTGACCAGGTACATGGACAGGAACATTCCAAAGAGGAGGGGCTGCTGTCTCAGATACTCCAAAATGCCCAGCAGGAGGAATTCAGAGACATGTGTAAGATTCTGTGGTTCCAGGTAGCAGAGACAGCTTTTGTGAAAGAAAATAGAGGATTAGGAAAAGGAAACAAGTAAATGGGCACCCAGCTCTGTGTTTCTGTTTTTAATTCAGGTAATTCACAAGTAAAGCATTCACACTTAGGGACCATACACCACATTCAGCAACATTTCTTAGTTGTGGCAAACCCATTCTTCGTAGGACTCTTTCTCCTTGGATTCATCCTGTTCTATCCACATTCACTTTAGAGACACTCAGCTGAAGAAAGTTACAGAAGCAGGAACATTTAGGTACACCAAATCCATGCAGGCACTAAAATATCATCCCTTCTTAATGAAGGAAATGTATGGATTAAGAAATATCATTTTCCTTTGAAGAATAAAATCGGTCTAATTCAAGGACACTAAAATGCTTTAAAATGTATTATATTTTACCAAAATTCAATGTAATAAATTCCTTTGACTTCTTTTAAGCTTTCAAAACATACTGTATTGAATTTTTTTTACTGACACTGAAAATATATTAAACATTTTCCCCTATGCGGGGGGATTCCTTTGATGGCACTATTTATAAACACCCTATGAGAGCTATGCAATAAAAAGTCTGCCTCTATTTGTTTCGTTGTTTGACTGCTGACAGCTCTTAAACCTAACCCTCCCTGCCTTCTGCCCACATCTGGACAAGCTGATAAGACAGTCCAGGTGCAGTCTCTTTTGATGATGACAATAGACTCAAACCGGGCGTGCCTCTGCCAATGTGCTAGAACCCTCAGACCAGATCTACCTCTTAACCACAAAGAAAATTCCCTGCCAGGCACTTTCTTTGCTCTTTCAAGACACATTTGGACCATCTTGGGAGCCTGCCAAGGTCTCCCTAGACAGTCTTCTTTTTGAGTAATAAGGATTTTCATCCACTCTTGGTTGCATGGGTGGGGAGAGGGGTGGTGCGGGCAGGTCTCATCAGGTTCAACATTGGAGCCAAATTCTTAGTGGATGAGAGTCCATCCTGACTCTCTAGAGTGCTGAGACTCATTCCTCTCTTTAGTCCTACTGGGCACCCCTGGAAGGGAGGAAAACAGAGGCAGGAAAGCACCCAGTACATGGACAACAGATTGAGTACACTTTGCTCCCTTGAATTAAAAAAGATAATCAATATTTAACCAAAATTTCTTGTTTGGTTGCCTACACTTTGCCAAGCGTGGTGTAGGCTATGTTGTTGTCAGATGCCATTGAGTTGGTCCCAACTCATCATGACCTTATACACAACAGAACAAAGCCTTGCCCATTCCTGTGCCATCCTCACAATTATTGCTATGTTTGAGCCCAGTGTTGCAGCCACTATGCCAATCCATCCATTGGGGGGGTTTGTAGGTTCTAGGGAAGCAGAAAAGAATGAGGCTCTGTCATTTCCCTACAAGCACTCCACCTGGGTGACCCAAGAAGAGAAATAGCAGATTGTGTTAACAGGTTAGAATATTGGCTAGGTGCCCTGTGAGTGGGGTTTCACTGCCCAGATTCAAACCTGGATTCACTCCATTCTCCACCAAAACTTGATTAAAATATATAAAATTGCTGTGCTTCATTTCTCACCTATAAAATAATAATAATCTATACTCTTATATTTTGGGAGTAAATTTTGCAGATAAAATTTTAAAGTTCTAAAACACATAACTCAGAGCCTGCCACCAGGAAACCCTCAACACAATTTGCCATTATTATGCTTACTGGCATCATCATCATCATCATTGTCATCATCCTCAATTTCATAATTTAGAAGTCCTTAGGGAACAGTTTAAAAAAAAAAAAAAAAGACTGTAGGCGTGTTGATTCTGACTCATAGCGACCCTATAGGACAGAGTAGAACCATCCCATAGGTTTTCCAAGGAGCAGCTGGTGGATTCAAACTGCTGACCTTTTGGTTAGCAGCCAAGTTCTTACCACTGGCTGTTTAGAGGGATTAATTTCCTGCTCTGGTGGAAACAATGTCCATGGAAGCTAGAAATTGTGGTAGAGGACAGCAGAACTCATGAAGGTGAGTCCTCAGATTACCACCAGTACAAAGGACTAAACTTCATAAACCTCTTAGTTAAAACTTTCCATTTTGGTTTCCCTCCTTGCCATCCCAAGTCTATTTTTTTTCCTGATGATGAGGAAACAATGCTCTTGACAGTCCCTCCTGTGTTCCTGTCTTCCTCAACACTCACTGGGTTGCACGGTGTCTCTGATGGGTCATAGTCAAAGAATGTGAATCCACTGCCCCCCTCCTGCCTGGTGAGAGATGAAGGCTGAGGTCCTTCATCAGGAATGACAGGAAGACAGGCTCAGGCATGGACATTCTGAGGCGAATGATGACAATGGGAGGAAGAGACACACATAAGTAGTCTGCTGCCCTGGGACAGACACTCTGAAGGGCTGGGGACACAGGTAAATGATTTACAATTGTATGGCTTTGAGAGTGCAACTCACAGAGCACATTATTAGCCTAATTGAACTATGTTATTCCAATCTCTGAGGCTTGTTAAATTAACAGATGAGGTAGGAGAAAAACGAGCATCCTAGAATGGTCTGGGCATTCCTAATCTCAGGAGGAAAAACACATATTCTCAGCTCTGACTTGTAAATTGCAGGATTGGATTATGAAATTCAGACACTTTTTTCTAGTTGAAAGAATCAATGAGTAACTTTGATATCAGCAAAATCAATGAATTGATCAGGAAATTTAGGGAGAATTGCAATGTCTATACCAAGAATTGCAACACTGGTGACTTAGTGGTTAAGTGCTACAGCTGCTAAGCAAAGGGTCGGCAGTTCGAATCTGCCAAGTGCTCCTTGGAAACTCTATGGGGCAGTTCTACTCTGTCCTACGGGTTTGCTATGAGTCGAAATTGACTCAGCGGCACTGGGTTTACACCAAGAATCTGATACTATTTCCATATCACTTTCAAGATTTGTGTCTATAAGTAGAATATCCTTCTCATAGCCTTTTCTTGGGGTTTGGGATTTTACGCCTTGAAATTTTATTTATTTATTTATTTATTTTTGTATGTGAATCTGAATGACAGTACTAGCTCTGATTTTTCTCTTTAGTTGATGCATGTTCTTATAATAGAAAACAAATTTTTTGAATACTTGTTTGGTTACTTCATACTTTGTGTGAAATCTCAGGGTTCTACTAGGCTGCAATCAATGCATTTCCCAGGGGACCTCAGTCAACTTAAGGCTTGATAGGGTTGTTGTTGTTGTTGTTAGGTGCCGTCGAGTAGGTTCCGACACACAGAGACCCTATGCACAACAGAACGAAACACTGCCCAGTCCTGAGCCATCCTTACAATCGTTGTTATGCTTGAGCTCATTGGTGTCAATCCACCTCGTTGAGGGTCTTCTTTTTTTCCACTGACCCTGTACTCTGCCAAGTGTGACGTCCTTCTCCAGGGACTGATTCTGCATGACAACATGTCTGAAGTATGTAAGACACAGTCTTACATGCCTCTAAGGAACATTCTGCTTGTACTTCCAAGACAGATTTCTAAGTTCTTTTGGCAGTCCATGGTGTATTCAATATTCTTCGTCAATACCACAATTCAAAGGCGTCAATTCTTGTTCAGTCTTGCTTATTCATTGTCCAACTTTTGCATTCATACGAGGTGATTGAAAACACAGCAACACATAGGACACAATAAAGACGTAATAAGAGATAGAACCATATTTGCTGAATTCTAAATTAATATAAAATATTCATAATCAGAGACCATTTTTATATGCCAATTATCTTCATAAATTTTTGTCATTCTTTGGTTTTCTGACATCCATCTGCCTTGGAGAGAAGTGCTTACTCAAATATATGGGTTGTCTTTTAAAAGACTTTTCAAATATAAATTCTAACCTTGGCTGCAGTGAACCTCAAATTTTGAGAAATATATTTTTGTTAAGTATGAAAAATCATTCATGATTGGATATTCCAAATATGGCATTGGTGTACAATGCCACCAATGATTAGACAATAATTATCTTTTAAGAAACTCTCTGTTTCTCTTTTCCATTTTTTTGCAGGATTATTTGTATCAACATTATAAAATCTCAGAAAAATGTCTGACGTTGAATTTGCTTCTTTTTTTTTTGTCTGTATCTGCAACAGATTGGTAAAACCAAACCCATTGCCCTCTTGTTGATTCCAATTTATGACAACTCCACATGTAAACGAGGAGAACTGCTTCATACAATTTTCTTGGCTACAATCTTTACAGGAACAGATCATCAGACTTTTCTTCTGAGGAACCACTGGGTAAGCTCGAACCACCAAGCTTTAGTTTAGCAGCTGATCAAAAACTACTTGTGCCACCTGGAGACCTTAATGGCTTTGTAAAAATGCGTAAATATGTTTCTAATCCTAATCATTTGTGAATGGGGCCTCATCAAATCCACTTCTTTTAGTTAGAGTTCAAGGATTTAAAAACAGGGAGATTCTAAAGCCAGCCATCTTATGCCTACTTACGAAGAGCTTTTGTAAGTCGGTCCTTCCTGATAGGGAGATTATAGTTTTGCTAATACCATCTCCATGAAGACAACTCAGTTTCTCATTCTCTTGGCGGGTCCAATTTGATCTAATTTGGGAAAATGCACAGGTAAAAATAGTGGAATAACATGACAAACATTTGGGTGGTTTGTACATCTGTAAAATGTTATTAATTGAATCTTATAGAATTGTGAGACACTAAATGAAATAATAATTACAAAGGGCTTAGACCACTGGTTCTCAATCCTAATTTACCCTAAAATTACTGTGGATCTTTTAAAACATACTGATGAGCTGGATATAGCCTAGAACAAATCAAATCAGATTCTTGACCTGTGAATCTCTTGGTCATCCTCAAGTACAGCCAGGGTTGATAACCATGGACTTATAATATGACCAGGCACTTAGTAAATGCTAATATTACTGTCTTGCTTATCTAGTGGTGCAAAACAGAAGTGCCACAGTAGGAGGCTTTAACAAACAGAAATATATTTTCTCCCACTTTAGGAGGCTAGAATCTGAATTCAGTGTGCCAGCTCTAGGGGAAAGCTTTCCTTCTCTGTCAGCTCTAGAGAAATGTCCTTATCTCTTTGAGCTTCTGTTCCTGGACTATCTTTTCCCATCTGTGCTTCTTTCAATTGCTTGTTTATTCTCTTTCATATCTCTGGAAAAGAGTATCATGCTTGGTAAAGCAGGGGGTCATAGAAAAAGAAGATCCTCAACCAGATGTATTGACACGGTGGCTACAATAATGGACTCAAAAATAGCAAGATTTTGAGTATGGCACAGGACCAGGCAGTGTTTCACTTTGTTGTCCATAGGGTCACTATGATTTGGAACTGATTCCATGGCACTTAACAACAACAGTAACGACTATTTCAGGCACATGATAACATACCTTGATTCTTCATGTTACAAATCACTAGTCCAGGCTCAATTAAGAAGGAAAAAAAAAAAAACTACTAATTTTAGTGAAGATTGTTTAATATAGATAATAAGGTAAATAGGTATAGAAAGACTGAAAGGCATAAAAGGAAAAAAAAAGGGGATAACACAGAGCTATTACGTACAGGAGGTAGTGATCATGACGAAGAACAAGAAGTATAGTGGAAAAGTTGGATTATTGGGTTACTTTTTTATTTTTATTTTATTTTTTTATTAAGCTTCAAGTGAACAATACCATTCCAATCAGTCTGTCACATGTAGGTTTACATACATCTTACTCCCTTCTCCCACTTGCTCTCCCCCTATTGAGTCAGCCCTTACAGTCTCTCGTTTCGTGCGAATTTTGCCCTCTTCCCTCTCTCTCTATCTTCCCATCCCCCCTCCAGTCAAGACTTGCCAACACACTCTCCCGAGTCCACCTGATTTAATTAGCTCACTCTTCATCAGCCTCTCTCTCCCCCCCACTGACCAGTCCTTTTCATGCCTGATGATTTGTCTTCGGGGATGGTTCCTGTCCTGTGCCTTCAGAAGTTCTGGGGAGCATTGTCTCTGGGATTCCTCTAGTCGCAATCATACCATTAGGTGTGGTCTTTTAATGAGAATTTGGGGTCTGTATCCCATTGGTCTCCTGCTCCCTCAGGAGTTGTCTGTTGTGCTCCCTGACAGGGGAGACATCGATTGTGGCCGGGCACCAACTAGTTCTTCTGGTCTCAGGATAATGTAGGTCTCTGGTTCATGTGGCCCTTTCTGTCTCTTGGGTTCTTAGTTGTCATGTGACCTTGGTGTTCTTCCTTTGCCTTTGCTCCAGGTGGGTTGAGACCAATTGATGTATCTTAGATGGCCGCTTGTTGGCATTTAGGACCCCAGGCGCCACAATTCAAAGTGGGATGCAGGGTGTTTTCATAATAGAATTATTTTGCCCATTGACTTAGAAGTCCCCTCAAACCAAGTTCTCCAGACCCCAGCCCCTGCTCCGCTGACCTTTGAAGCTTTCATTTTATCCCGGAAACCTCTTTGCTTTTAATCCAGTCCAATTAGGCTGACCTTCCTTGTATTGAGTGTTGTCTTTCCCTTCACCCAAAGCAGTTCTTATCTACAGATTGATCAATAAAAAGCCCTCTCCCTCCCTCCCTCCCTCCCTCCCTCCCCCCTTTGTAACCACATAAGTCTGTGTTCTTCTCTGTTTTTTCTATTTCTCAAGATCTTATAATAGTGGTCTTATACAATATTTGTCCTTTTGCCTCTGACTTATATCGCTCAGCATAATGCCTTCCAGATTCCTCCATGTTATGAAATGTTTCAGAGATTCGTCACTGTTCTTTATCGATGCGTAGTATTCCATTGTGTGAATATACCACAATTTATCTACCCATTCATCCGTTGATGGACATCTTGGTTGCTTCCAGCTTTTTGCTATTGTAAACAGAGCTGCAATAAACATGGGTGTGCATATATCTGTTTGTGTGAAGGCTCTTGTATCTTTAGGGTATATTCCGAGGAGTGGGATTTCTGGGTTGTATGGTAGTTCTATTTCTAACTGTTTAAGATAACGCCAGATGGATTTCCAAAGTGGTTGTACCATTTTACAATCCCACCAGCAGTGTATGAGAGTTCCAATCTCTCCGCAGCCTCTCCAACATTTATTATTTTGTGTTTTCTGGATTAATGCCAGCCTTGCTGGTGTGAGATGGAATCTCATCGTAGTTTTAATTTGCGTTTCTCTAATGGCTAATGATCGGGAGCATTTTCTCATGTATCTGTTGGCTGCCTGAATATCTTCCTTAGTGAAATGTGTGTTCATATCCTTTGCCCACTTCTTGATTGGGTTGTTTGTCTTTTTGTGGTTGAGTTTTGACAAAATCATGTAGATTTTAGAGATCAGGCGCTGGTCGAAGATGTCATAGCTGAATATTCTTTCCCAGTCTGTAGGTGGTCTTTTTACTCTTTTGGTGAAGTCTTTAGATGAGCATAGGTGTGTGATTTTTAGGAGCTCCCAGTTATCGGGTTTCTCTTCATCATTTTTGGTAATGTTTTGTATTCTGTTTATGCCCTGTATTAGGGCTCCTAGGGTAGATCCTATTTTTTCTTCCATGATTTTTATCGTTTTAGTCTTTATGTTTAGGTCTTTGATCCACTTGGAGTTAGTTTTTGTGCATGGTGTGAGGTATGGGTCCTGTTTCATTCTTTTGCAAATGGATATCCAGGTATGCCAGCACCATTTGTTAAAAAGACTTTTATTTCCCCAATTGACTGACACTGGTCCTTTGTCAAATATCAGCTGCTCATACGTGGATGGATTTATATCTGGGTTCTCAATTCTGTTCCATTGGTCTATGTGCCTGTTGTTGTACCAGTACCAGGCTGTTTTGACTACTGTAGCTATATAATAGGTTCTGAAATCAGGTAGGGTGAGGCCTCCCACTTTCTTCTTCTTTTTCAGTAATGTTTTGCTTATCCGGGGGTTCTTTCCTTTCCATATGAAATTAGTGATTTGTTTCTCTATCCCCTTAAAGTATGACATTGGTATTTGGATTGGAATTTCGTTATATGTATAAATGGCTTTTGGTAGAATAGACATTTTTAGTATGTTAAGTCTTCCTATCCATGAGCAGGGTATGTTTTTCCACTTAAGTATGTCCTTTTGAATTTCTTGTAGCAGCGTTTTATAGTTTTCTTTGTATAGGTCTTTTACATCCTTGGTAAGATTTATTCCTAAGTATTTTATCTTCTTGGGGGCTACTGTGAATGGTATTGATTTGGTTATTTCCTCTTCGGTATTCTTTTTGTTGATGTAGAGGAATCCAAGTGATTTTTGTATGTTTATTTTATAACCTGAGACTCTTCCAAACTCTTCTATTAGTTTCAGTAGTTTTCTGGAGGATTCCTTAGGGTTTTCCATGTATACGATCATGTCATCTGCAAATAGTGATAGCTTTACTTCCTCCTTACCAATCTGGATACCCTTTATTTCTTTGTCTAGCCTAATTGCCCTGGCTAGGACTTCAAGTACGATGTTGAATAAGAGTGGTGATAAAGGGCATCCTTGTCTCGTTCCCGTTCTCAAGGGAAATGCTTTCAGGTTCTCTCCATTTAGAGTGATATTGGCTGTTGGCTTTGCATAAAGATGCCCTTTATTATGTTGAGGAATTTTCCTTCAATTCCTATTTTGGTAAGAGTTTTTATCATAAATGGGTGTTGAACTTTGTCAAATGCCTTTTCTGCATCTATTGATAAGATCATGTGGTTTTTATCTTTTGTTTTATTTATGTGATGGATTACATTAATGGTTTTTCTGATATTAAACCAGCCTTGCATACCTGGTATAAATCCCACTTGATCAGGGTGTATTATTTTTTTGATGTGTTGTTGGATTCTATTGGCTAGAATTTTGTTGAGGATTTTTGCATCTATGTTCATGAGGGATATAGGTCTAAAATTTTCTTTTTTTGTAAAGTCTTTACCTAGTTTTGGTATCAGGGAGATGGTAGCTTCATAGAATGAGTTGGGTAGTATTCCATCTTTTTCTATGCTTTGAAATACCTTCAGTAGTAATGGTGTTAAGTCTTCTCTGAAGGTTTGGTAGAACTCTGCAGTGAAGCCGTCTGGGCCAGGACTTTTTTTTGTTGGGAGTTTTTTGATTACCGTTTCAATCTCTTTTTTTGTTATGGGTCTATTTAGTTGTTCTACTTCTGAATGTGTTAGTTTAGGTAGGTAGTATTGTTCCAAGAATTAATCCATTTCTTCTAGGTTTTCAAATTTGTTAGAGTACAATTTTATATAGTAATCTGATATGATTCTTTTGATTTCATTTGGTTCTGTTGTGATGTGGTCCTTTTTGTTTCTTATTCGGGTTATTTGTTTCCTTTCCTGTTTTTCTTTAGTCAGTCTAGCCGATGGTTTATCAATTTTGTTAATTTTTTCAAAGAACCAGCTTTTAGCTTTGTTAATTCTTTCAATTGTTTTTCTGTTCTCTAATTCATTTAGTTCAGCTCTAATTTTTATTATTTGTTTTCTTCTGGTGCCTGATGGGTTCTTTTCTTGCTCACTTTCTATTTGTTCAAGTTGTCGGGACAGTTCTCTGATTTTGTCTCTTTCTTCTTTTTGTATATGTGCATTTATCGATAAAAATTGGCCTCTGAGCACTGCTTTTGCTGTGTCCCAGAGGTTTTGATAGGAAGTATTTTCATTCTTGTTGCTTTCTAAGAATTTCCTTATTCCCTCCTTGATGTCTTCTATAACCCAGTCTTTTTTCAGGAGGGTATTGTTCATTTTCCAAGTATTTGATTTCTTTTCCCTAGTTTTTCTGTTATTGATTTCTAGCTTCATTGCCTTGTGGTCTGAGAAGATGCTTTGTAATATTTCGATGTTTTGGATTCTACCAAGATTTGTTTTGTGACCTAATATGTGGTCTATTCTAGAGAATGTTCCATGTGCCCTAGAAAAAAAAGTATACTTTGCAGCAGTTGGGTGGAGAGTTCTGTATAAGTCTATGAGGTCAAGTTGGTTGATTGTTGTAAGTAGGTCTTCCGTGTCTCTATTGAGCTTCTTACTGGATGTCCTGTCCTTCTCCGAAAGTGGTGTGTTGAAGTCTCCTACTATAAATGTGGAGGTGTCTATCTCACTTTTCAATTCTGTTAAAATTTGATTTATGTATCTTGCAGCCCTGTCATTAGGTGCGTAAATATTTAATATGGTTATGTCTTCCTGATCAATTGTCCCTTTTATCATTATATAGTGTCCTTCTTTATCCTTTGTGGCGGATTTAAGTCTAAAGTCTATTTTGTCAGAAATTAATATTGCTACTCCTCTTCTTTTTTGCTTATTGTTTGCTTGATACATTTTTTTCCATCCTTTGAGTTTTAGTTTGTTTGTGTCTCTAAGTCTAAGGTGTGTCTCTTGTAGGCAGCATATAGATGGATCGTGTTTTTTTATCCAGTCCGTGACTCTCTGTCTCTTTATTGGTGCATTTAGTCCATTTACATTCAGCGTAATTATAGATAAATAAGTTTTTAGTGCTGTCATTTTGATGCCTTTTCATGTGTGTTGTTGGCCATTTCATTTTTCCACATGCTTTTTTGTGCTGAGACGATTTTCTTAGTAGCTTGTGAGATCCTCATTTTCATAATGTTTATCTTTGTGTTTATTGAGTCATTACGTTTTTCTTGGCTTTTTTCTTGAGTTATGGAATTGATATTCCTTTTTGTGGTTACCTTTTTATTTACCCCTATTTTTCTAAGTAAAAACCTAACTTGTGTCGTTCTATATCGCCTTGTATCACTCTCCATCTGGCAGTTCAATGCCTCCTATATTTAGTCCCTCTTTTTGATTATTGTGATCGTTTATCTATTGATTTCCATGATTTCCTGTTATGTGTATTATTTTGTTTATTTATTTATTTTTTAGAATTAGTCTTAATTTGTTTGTTTTTGTGCTTTCTCTATTTCAGTTGCGTTGATATCAGGACGTTCTGTTTTGTGACCTTGTATTTTGCTGGTACCTGATATTATTGGTCATCCGGCCAAACAATCTCCTTTAGCATTTCTTGCAGTCTTGGTTTAGTTTTTGCAAATTCTCTAAACTTGTGTTTATCTGTAAATATCTTAATTTCACCTTCATATTTCAGAGAGAGTTTTGCTGGATATATGATCCTTGGTTGGCAGTTTTTCTCGTTCAGTGCTCTGTATACGTCGTCCCATTCCCTTCTTGCCTGCATGGTTTCTGCTGAGTATTCTGAACGTATTCTTATTGATTCTCCCTTGAAGGAAACCTTTCTTTTCTCCCTGGCTGCTTTTAAAATTTTCTGTTTGTCTTTGGTTTTGGCAAGTTTGATGATAATATGTCTTGGTGTTTTTCTTTTTGGATCAATCTTAAATGGGGTTCGATGAGCATCTTGGATAGATATCCTTTCGTCTTTCATGATGTCAGGGAAGTTTTGCGTCAGGAGTTCTTCAACTATTTTCTGTGTGTTTTCTGTCCCCCCTCCCTGTTCTGGGACTCCAATCACTCGCAAGTTATCCTTCTTGATAGAGTCCCACATGATTCTTAGGGTTTCTTCATTTTTTTTAATTCTTTTATCTGATTTTTTTTCAGCTATGTTGGTGTTGTTTCCCTGGTCCTCCAGAAGTGCCAGTCTACATTCTAATTGCTCGAGTCTGCTCCTCTGACTTTCTATTGTGTTGTCAAATTCTGTAATTTTATTGTTAATCTTTTGGATTTCTACATGCTGTCTCTCTATGGATTCTTGCAACTTGTTAATTTTTCCACTATGTTCTTGAATAATCTTTTTGAGTTCTTCAACAGTTTTATCAGTGTGTTCCTTGGCTTTTTCTACATTTATCCTAATTTCATTTGTGATATCATTAAGCATTCTGTAAATTCGTTTTTTATATTCTGTATCTGATAATTCCAGGATTGTATCTTCATTTGGGAAAGATTTTGATTCTTTTGTTTGGGGGGGTTGGAGAAGCTGTCATGGTCTGTTTCTTTATGTGGTTTGATATGGACTGCTGTCTCCGAGCCATCACTGGGAAACTAGATTTTCCAGGTAGTCAGCTGGTACGCTGGCTCCTGGTTCTGAAAACGGTCGCTGTCTGCCCATATTAGTTCGTTTTCCGTCTCTAAGTCTGTGCTTGTTGTTCAGAGTTCGTAGATTGTTATGTATGTGATCGATTCCCTTGTTTTTCCAAGTCTTTGTTGCAAGAGGGATCCGCGGTAGCGTCCACCTAGTCCGCCATCTTGGCCCCGCCTCTACTTTTTTATCTTTATAGCAAAACATTGGAAGAACTTTGCAAGAAAGTCAGATGGAAATCAGAGCAGAGATGGGATGACTTGTACTCTGGCATCACCAATAGTACATAGAAAGGTGAGTTTGGAGCAGAGACACAAGAGCTTAATATCCAGCACATACGATGAGCTCTATGATATGGAGGGAGAAGATTTTTGAAGAACTATTTCCAGGAACATTGAGAAAAATCCCATTGCTTGAAGTTCTTTCATATCATCCCCATTGTGAGCTCTGATTGCTTTCAGATCTTCAGCATCTCTTCACGAGGAATAAAGGACCCAAGGCATATTAGTCATTTTTGAAGAATGGTCTTATTTAGATAGTCTCCAACCTTGGCTGCTCACTGGTATATCTGGAGGTACTTTGAAAAATCTCACCACACACCCCAATCTAAATAATCAGCATCCCTGGTGGTACAACTTAGGCAAGAGTGTCTTTAAAGTTCACCAGATGATTCCAATATGAAGCCAAGTCTGAGGACTAATAACAAACATTATTACACCTAAACTGTATAAATAGATAAGATAGTTGTTACATGGACATTAGTCATGAACTTTGGAAAAGGTTGTGGATTGCATTTTTTATTAAAGAAAGTTGTGCATTTCATTTCACCAGTATGCCTGTGTCATAGATGACAAATACAGAAGGCTCCATAGGGGTTATAGGACTCAACTGGGTATATATTACCATGTACCACATATTTCAAAATATCCCTAATCTCCCCACTAATGAGTCAAGTAATCAATATTCTGATAAGAAACATCAAGGGAATGAAAACAATGAGAGTTACAAAAATTATGTGACCAAAGGAGCATGCATTCAAGCTCCACGTTTGGTTTTCTGCCTATTATAATCCACAGACCAAAAAAATGACACAGTTACTGACATCATGCTGGTCTGCTGAGGAGCCTCTGCAGGGCTTTCTTGATATCCCTGTTCCTCAGGCTGTAGATGAAGGGGTTTAGCATGGGGGTGACCACAGAGTACATCACTGTGGCCGCTGCACCACCCCTGAGAGAAGGTGAGACAGCTGAACTCAGGTGCACTCCAATAGCTGTGCCATAAAATAAGCAAACGACTGACAGGTGAGAGCTACAGGTGGAAAAAGCTTTATACTTCCCACTTGATGATGGAACTCTCAGAATGGAGGAAAAAATTCGAGTATAAGAGAAAAGGATTGCTGAAACTGGAACACCTACAAGGATGGGAACAATAATATACACTAGTATTTTTTTGGTGGTGGCAATAGAACAGAAAAGGTTGAGGAGTTGAGAAGGATCACAGAAGAAATGAGGAATTTCCACTTCCGTGCAGAAGATAAGTTGTGACACCATCAAGCAGTACAGCTGGGAGTCCAAAAGGCTGAGAAAAAAAGACACTAAAACCATCAAGCCACAGAGGTTGGGATTCATGATGATTGGATAGTGAAGTGGGTGACAGATGGCCACAAACCGATCATAGGCCATCACCCCCAGCAGAAGATTGTCCATACATCCAAAAAATACGAAAAAAGACAACTGAATCAGGCAGTCACCATAGGAGATGATTCTGTGGTGTGTATCGATATCCATAAGCATCTTTGGGATTGTGACAGAGGTGAAACCAATGTCAGCCAAGGACAGGTTGGAGAGGAAGAAGTACATGGGGGTGTGAAGGTGGAGGTCAGAGCTCACAGCCAGGATAATGAGTAGGTTTCCAAGCACAGCAAGCAGGTACATGGACAAGAACAGTCCAAAGAGGAAGGACTGCAGTTCTGGATCTTCTGAGAGGCCCAAGAGTACAAATTCAGATACACGTGTTAGATTCTGTGGGTCCATGTTGCAGAGACACCTTTGGGAAAGTAAAGAAAGGTCAGTAAAAGGAAACAAGAACATAGTCACCCAGCCCTTTGTCTATATTTGAATTCAGGAAATTCACACGCAAAGCATTCACACTTAAGACATACACCCCCTTCAGCAACTCTTCTCAATTGTGGTAAAATTATTCTTCCTAGACCTCTTTCCTCATTGATTTCTGTGCTATTCACCCTTTTCTATACAAACCCACTTTAGAGCCACTCAGCTAAAGAATGTTGAAGAATGTCAGAGGATCAAAGACATTTACAGATAAGAAATTTATAAAGACAGTAAAATCATTAAGTGTAGAAGAAAGACAAGACTTCAACAGACATAACATGTGAAGATACCAAAGCCATATCAAAAACCTCCCAAGACAGAAAAGTCCAGGACCAGACAGCTTCACTGGGGAATCCCACCAAACATTTACAGAACAAAAGATGCCAATCCTTCTTAAAATTTCCAGAAACTACAAAAGGACAGAACTCTCCCTAACTAATTCTATGAGGCTAGCATCACCCTGGTAACAAAACCAGACAAAGACCCCACAAAAAAGAAAACTACAGACCAATATCTGTGATAAATATAGGCAATAAAATCCCCAACAAAATTCTAGCAAGCTGAATCCATCAGCATGTTAAAAGGATTATACACCATGATCAAATGGGATTTATCCCAGGAATGCAAGGTGGTTTCAACATTAGAAAATCAGTGAATATAATACACTACATCAATAGAACAAAGGTAAAGAGCCACATAATCATGTCCTTCAAGGCGGAAAAGGTTTTTGACAAAATTCAAACCGCCCCACCCCCTGCCCCACACCATTGCTATTCAGTATGGTAGGGCAGGTTCTAACTAGAGCAATTAGGCAAGACAAAGAAAAAAAATGCATACAAATGGGGAAGGAAAAAGTAAAGCTATCTCTTTTTGCAGCTAGCTTTTCTATAGATAGAATACAGATGGTCCCCAGGTTACAAACGAGATCAGTTCCTAAGTATATCTTTAAAACGAATTTGTAGGTAAGTCAGATCATGTGCATATAGTTCTTATTTAGATTTACTTTAGTGCAATAAATGGTTCAAAGCTTTTCCATGGTTTAAAAGATGCATGTGCATAAGTGAAAGTGATTGTAATGAAGGATTTTTTGCATAGGCGTTGGTTTGATTGTTTCAAAGTGAGAGCAGATTTACATAACATTAAAGGGCAAATAGGAGTTGTCCATCAGTCATATATTTGTAAACTGAGAACTTTTTGTACGCCAAAGAACACATAACATATAAATTCAGAAAAGTGGAAGGATATGAGGTTATCTCAGAAATCACAGTTATGTTTTTATATGCCAGGAGCAAATGTTCTGAAAGGAAATTAAGGAAAAAATTCTATCTATCTACAATTGCATCTAAAAGAATAAAACGCCTAGGACAAATTTACTACAGAAGTAAAAGACTTATGTACTGAAAAATATAAACATTCCTGAAAGACGTTAAAGACCATCCAAATAAGTGGAAGGGCATTCCATGCTCATGAATCGGAAGCCTTAATATTGTCAAGATGTCAACACTACCTAAAGCGATCTATAGATTGAACGTGCTACCCATCAACATTCCAACATTTTTCTTTGAAGAAGTGGAAAAGCCGGTCCTAAATTTTATGTAGAACTGCAAAGGACCCAAAATAGCCACAGAAATATTGAAAAAGAACAGAGTAGGAGGACTCGCACTTCCTGGTCTCAAAACTTATTTTAAAGCTACAGTCATTAAAACAGTCTGGTACTAGTATAATGATAAACATATAGACCAATGGAATAGCCTTGACAGCCCAGAGATAAGCGCACACACCTATGATTGAATAATCTTTGAGAAGGTTACTAAATACATCAAATGGGGAAAGAATAGTCTGATAAATGGTCCTGGGACAACTGGATTTCCATATGCAAAAGGTGAAGTTAGACCCATATCTCACACCATATATGAAAACTAGCTCAATATAGATCTAACACCTAAAAATTAGACCTAAAACCGTAAAACTCTTAGAAAAAAACGTAGGGATAATTCTTCAGGACCTAGTCTTCAAAAACAGTTTGTTAGCTATGACTCCAAAAGCACAATAACAAAACACAAAATAGATAAAGGAGATCTCATCAAATAATCTTTGTACATCAAAGAACTTTATTAAACAATGTGAAGAGATAACCTACAAACTTGGAGAAAATTTTTAGAAACCATATATCAGACAAGGACTTGAGAGCCAGAATATAAAAAGAACTTACTATTTAACTACAAAAAGACAAACAGCCCAATCATAAAATGGGCAAAAGACTTGAATACAAAAATGGCTAACAAGAACATGAAAAGTTGCTCAATCTCATTAGCCAATACTGTTGTTGTTGTTAGGTGCTGTCAAGTTGATTTCGACTCATAGTGACCCAGTGGGACAGAGGAGCACTGTCTTATCGGTCTTCTAGGCTATAATAGTTTAAGAAGCAGATTATCAAGTCTTTCTTCCTTGGAGACACTGGATGTGTTCAAACCACCAACCTTTAGGTTAGCAGCTGAATGCCTCACCATTGTGCCACCGGATCTCTTTTCATTAGGCATTAACCAAGAAACCCTGTTGCCATCAAGTCAATTCCAACTCCTAGTGCCCTAGGACAGAGTAGAACTGTGCCATATGATTTCCAAGGAGCCACTGGTAGATGCAAACTGCCAAACTTTTGGTTAGCGGCCAAGCTCTTTAACCACTGGTCTATTCATTAGCCATTAACCTGATGCTGTTGAGTCAATTCATTAGCCATTGTTTTGGTTGTTAGTGTCATGGAGTTGCCTCCGACTCATAAAGACCACATGTACAACAGAAAGAAACACTACCCTGTTGTGCACCATTCTCATGATCACTGTTATTCTGGAGCTCATGTTTGGAGCCACTGTGTCAATTCATCTCATTGTGTAGGTCTTTCCCTTTTTGGCTGACCCTTTTACTTTACCAAAAGTGATGTCCTTGTCCAGGGACCAGTCGCTCCTGAAAACATGTTCAAAGTATGTGAGCTGGAGACTCTCCATTCTCACTTCTAAGGAGCATTCTGATGGTACTTCTTCCAAGATAGATTTGTTCGTTCTTTTGGCACTCCATGGTATATTCAATATTCTTCCTCAACACCACAATTCAAAGGCATCAATTTTTCTTTGATCTTCCTTATTCATTGTCCAGCTTTCACACGCATATAATGCAATCAAAAATACCATGGCTTGGGTCAGGCGCACCTTAGTCTTCAAGGTGACATCTTTGCTGTTCAACACTTTAAAGATGTCTTTTGCAGCAGATTTGCCCAATGCAAAGTGTCTTTTCATTTCTTGACTGCTGCTTCCATGGCTGTTGATTATAAAAAAAAAAAAATTATAATATATGTAGATCCAAGTAAAATGAAATCCTTGACAGCTTCCACCTTTTCTCCATTTATCTTGATGTTGGTTATCGGTCCAGTTGTGAGGATTTTTGTTTTCTTTATGTTGAGGTATAATTCATACCGAAGACTGTGGTCTTTGATCTTCATTAGTAAGTGCTTCAAGTCCTTTTCACTTTCAGCAAGCAAGGTGTGTCATCTGCATAACGCAGGTTGTTAAAGAGTCTTCCTCCAATCCTGATGCCCCATTCTTCTCCATATAGTCCAGCTTCTCAGATTATTTGCCCAGCATGCAGATTGAATAGGTATGGTGAAAGGATAAAACCCTGATGCACACCTTCCCTTACTTTAAACCACTCAGTATTCTCTTGTTTTGTCTGAACAATTGCCTCTCGATCTATGTAAAGATTCCTCATGAGCACAGTTAAGTGTTCTGTAATTCCCATTCTTCGCAGTATTGTCCATAATTTGTTATGATCCACACAGTCAAAGCCTTTGCATAGTCAATAAAACACAGGTAAACATCTTTCTGGTATTCTCTGTTTTTAGCCAGGATCCATCTCACATCAGGAATGATATCTGTGGTTCCGCATCCTATTTTGAATCCAGCCTGAATTTCTGGTAGTTCCCTGTTGATACACTGCACCAGCCGTTTTTGAATGATATTCAGCAAAATTTTGCTTGCTTGTGACATTAATGATATCGTTTTATAATTTCCACATTCGGTTGCATCACATTTCTTGGGAATAGGCATAAATATGGAACTCTTCCAGTCAGTTGGCCAGGAACCTGTCTTCCATATTTCTTGGCATAGACTAATGAGTACTTCTAGCACTGCATCAGTTTGTTGAAACATCTTAATTGATATTTTGTCAATTTCTGCAGCCTTGGTTTTCACCAGTGCCCTCGCAGCAGCTTGGATTTTTTCCTTCAGTACCGTTGGTTCCCGATCATATGCTACGTCTTGAGACGGTTAAACGTTGACTAATTCTTTTTGGTATAATGACTCCGTATATTCCTTCTATCTTCTTTTGATGCTTCCTGGGTCCACTAATATTTTCCCCATAGAAACCTTCACTACTACAATTCGAGTCTTGAATTTTTTATTCAGTTCTTATAGCTTGAGAAATGCTGAGCACGTTCTTCCCTTTTGGTTTTCTATCTTCAGGTTTTGGCACATTTTATTATCGTACTTTCTCTTTTCCAACTGCCCTTTGAAATCTTCTGTTCAGCTCTTTTACTTCATTATTTCTTTCTTTTGCTTAGGTACTCGACGTTCAAGAGCAAATTTCAGAGTCTCTTTGGACATTCATTTTGGTCTTTTTTTTCTTTCCTGCCTTTTTAATGACCTTTTGCTTTCTTTATACATGATGTCCTTGATGCCATTCCACAACTTGCCTGGTGTTCAGTCATTAGTGTTTATTGCCTCAAATCTATTCTTGAGATGGTCTCTAATCAGATGGTCTTTATTTATTTTGGCTATCATGGACTTGTTCTTATTTTCTTCACCTTGAACTTGCATATTATCAACTGATGGTCTGTTCCACAATCAGCCCCTGGCTTTGTTCTGACTGATGATATTGAGCTTTTCCATTGTGTTTTTCCACAGATGTGCTTGATTTGATTCCTATATATTCTATCTGGTGAGGTCCATGTGTTTAGTCGCTGTTTTGCATTGTTGAAAAAAAGTACTTGCAATGAAGGAAAGGTTGGTCTTGCAAAATTCTATCAGGTGATCTTCAGCATCATTCTATCACCAAGGCCATCGTATTTTCTAACTATCAATCCTTTTTCTTTGTTTCCAACTTTTGCATTCCAGTCACCCATAATTATGACTGCATCTTGATTGCATGTTAGATCAATTTCAGACTACAGAAGTTGGTAAAAATCTTCAATTTCTTTATCTTTGGCCTTAGTGGTTGGTGTGTATATTTGAATAAAATCATATTAACTGATGTTCCTTATAGGCATAAGGGTATTATCCTATAACTGACAGTGTTATACTTCAGGATATATCTTCAAATGTTCTTTTTGATAATGAATACTACACAGTTCCTCTTCAGTTTGTCATTCTTAGCATAGTAGACCACATGATTGATTCAAAATGGCCCGTACTAGTCCATTTCAGCTCACTAATGCCTACGATATCAATGTTTATGTGTTCCGTTTATTTTTTGACAACTTTCAATTTTCCTAGATTCATACTTCATACATTCCACTTATTAATTGATATTTGCAGCTGTTTCATCGCATTTTGAGTTGTGCCACATCAGCAAATGAAGGTCCTGAAAGCTTGACTCCATCCACATCATTAAGGTCAGTTCTACTTTGAGAAAGCAGCTCTTCCCCAGTCATATTTGCACTGCCTTCCAACCTGAGGAGCTCATCTTCTGGCACTGAATCAGAAAATGTTCTGCTGCTACTCATAAGGTTTTCATTGGCCAATGTTTTCAGAATTAGACTACCAGATCTTTCTTCCTACTCTGTCTTAGTCTGGAAGCACCACTGAAACCTGTCCACCAAGTGTGACCCTGCTGATATTTGAAATACTGGTGGCAAAGCTTCCAGTATCACAGCAACATACAAACCACCACAGTATGACAAACTGACAGACACGTGGTGGAGCCACAGCCTAAAAGGTAGTTTAATCAGAATCCCAATACATGAGACCCTCAGTGACCCTGCAATACAGGAAGTGTGAATCACTGTCTTAGGATATTGCCATGCACTTAGTAAATGCTGCATTAAGGTTAGCTATTATTATTATCATTAATACCCAGAACCCCTATTAAATATGTAAGTGTTTAATAATATTTGCTTCAGGACTCATTCTTTATAGAAATTTAAAATATTCCCATTAACATTTAAGTTTTCTCCAATCCGTGCTGATCCTATTCCCCAGAATATCCATCCCCAAAGGCAACCACTGACATGAATTTAGGGGGAATATTTACCTGACAATATATCTAGCATTGATTTACATATCCCTAAATAGTTTTCTTAAAAACTTACCTAACTAGTATCACACTATGAGTATTGCTCTTGAAATGTCATTTCCCACAACATTGTATTTTAAGTCTGTCTGTGAAGCACATTCATCTGGTTAAAACCTAGTTTAAATAAAGCATAGTATTACTTGGGGGAGGAACTTCATTTTATTTTTGATTTCTTATTAGGACAATCCTACAAAAATTCTTATGCCTCTCTCTACTCACACAAGTAAGAATTTCTACAGGATATATAAATAAAGGATAGCTGTTTGAGTTGTGACAATGTGTGTTCAATTTTTCTACTAATTGTTAACATTTGCTTTTCCAATAGAAAAATCAACCACACACTCTATTACCAAGATATAACCATTGCTGTTGAATCCATTCCAACTCACAGCAACCCTATAAGATAG
Source organism: Loxodonta africana (assembly GCF_030014295.1). Taxonomy (NCBI): domain Eukaryota; kingdom Metazoa; phylum Chordata; class Mammalia; order Proboscidea; family Elephantidae; genus Loxodonta; species Loxodonta africana. Next base: position 22,089,514 of record NC_087344.1, read on the forward strand.
AGTAAAACTACCCCATATATGCTCTCCAATGCTGTAGTCTTTATGAAAGCAGATTGTCACAACTTTCTCCTGTGGAGCAGCTCGTAAGTTCAAACCACCAGCCTTTTGGTTAGCAGTTTGAGTGTATAACCACTGCACCACAAGGTATAGAATCTCAAGTATCCTTAGAGTCTAGGTAGTAATAGTCATCATTCCAGGATAGCTCAACATGAAATCTCCATTTCTACAGTGAATAATGTTTCCATGTCTCAGATTTCCAATGTGTTCTGCATAATGAATTGCTACTCATAGAAAAGCCTGTGACCACAATACTCATGCCACAAAGACGCCTATAAACCATGGCCTTATTCAGCTAACTTTGGATGAACTCATCAAATTCCAAGAGGAGGAACAGATTCTTCTACCTCTGTTTGGTATTTTGAACCAAAGGAGGTGCAAAAAAAAAAAAAAAAAAACACTCATTCAGCTCTGGTGGAGGGGACAGAGCCTGGGAAAAGGTCTGAGTCCCGTATCCTTCATCCTCTGGAATTTTGGCACTTAATGCTCAATCATGATTTTCTAATCAGAGTTGGAATCATTATTGAACTCTCCAGTTTATTGTTGAAATACAATGCCATAAAAGATTCAGTCACTGTACTTTTAATTATATGGCAGAGAGGTTAAAGTGTAACTTAGGTCAAGAAACTTAAGCATGAATAAATGGAAATTCTAAAAGATGTCTCAGTCCACATAGTAAAATTTTTCTTCCCCTACTCTTTTTCTCTCTTCTTTTTCTGTTTTATGAAAATCTATCCAATTATTAAATAAAATGCTGTCAATCCTATTAAATGGAAAATAATATGTACCAGAGAAAATTTATTATACAGACACGTACAAGCCCTATTTTATCTTATGTATGTATCTGAGCAGTGAGACTCCATTCACAGGCACCTAGCCAACACTCTAACCTTCCGTTTTTTCTTCCTGGTGATCCAGGCAGAGAGCTTGGAGGGAAACAACTGAGTCTCATTCATCTCTCTAGAACTATTGGACATCCCAGGAAGGGAGAAAAGTACAGGCAGAAAAGCACCCAGTGTTTGGACGCCACGGAGACTACACTTTGTTCCTGCGAACTAATAAAAATAATAATTAACAGAGTTTTTTTTTTTTTTTTTTTTTTTTGGTGGCATCTGCTGTGCCAAGTTAGTGTAGGCTCTAGAGAAGTGGAAATGAATAAGATTTGATCACTTTTTTTGTCTCTGATCACTTCAACTGGAGTGACACAGGAAGAAAAAGAGCATTGGGATGACAGTTTAGAAAAAGGGGTAGATGCCCAGTGATAAGGAGCCCTGGTATTGCAGTGGCTAAGCACTTGACTGCTAACCAGGAGTCAGCAGCTTAAACCTACCAGCCACTCCACAGGAGAAAAAAGGGGCAGTCTGCTTCCTTAAAGATGACAGCCTTGGAAAGCCTATGGAAAAGTTCTACTTTATTCTACAGTGTCGCTATGAGTTGGAATCAACTTGATAGCAATGGGTTTGGTTTTTTGGTTTTCTTTGCCCAGTGATAATGGGCAGTGGTGGTTCAGCGATAGAATTCTTACTTTTTGTGCAGAAGACTGGGTTTGATTCTCATCTAATGCACCTCGTGTACATCAACCACCCATCCCTGGGTGGAGCCTTGTGTGTTGCTATGATGTTGAACGGGTTTCAGTGAAGGATCCAAAAACCAGGCAGTGAAAACCCTATGGATCACTGTGGTCTGATCCACAACTGGTTGTGGCACCTTGCAAATGGAATCTCACTGCCCAGACTCAAAACTTGATTCACCCCTTTCTACACCAAAAATTGATTAAAATACATAAAATTGCTGTGCTCCTTTTCTCACTTATAAAATTGTAATAATCTCTGCACCTATATCTTGGGGGTGAGTGTGCAGATGAAATGAAGAAAAGCTACATAACCCACAGCTCAGAGCTTGACACTAGGAAACCCTCAATATGATTTGGTGATTATGGTAGTTATTGTCCTCATCATCACCATTATCATCATCCTCAACATCATGATCATTTAGGAGTGCTTAGGGGACAGTTTAAAGGGACTTATTTCCTGCTGTGATGGTGGCAATGCCTTTGGAAGCTAGAAATGGTGTTAGAGAAGAACAGAATTCTGAATGAAAGTCCTCCGATATCCACAATACTAAGAACATAAGCTTTATAAGCCACTTAGCTGAAACACTTTATTCTAAGCCCTCCATCCTGACTACCCCAACTGTGCTGTTGGTCCTGATGATGAAAAACAATGCCCTTGACAGTCACTCCTGTGTCCCTGTCTCCCTCAGCACTCACTGGGGTGCATAGTCTCTCCGCTGAGGCATGGCCAAGGAGTGTGAATCCATTGCTCCTCCCGTGCCCGGTGGGTGATGATGGCTGAGGATCCTTCTTCAGGACTGACAGGAAGACACACTCAAGCATGCGCATCCTAATGTGGATGATGACTCTGGGAGGAAGAGACACACTTATGTAGCCTGCTAGACTGTGATGGGTACTCTGAAGGGCTGGAGACACAGGCTAATAATTGGTAGCCAAATGGTATTGAGAATGCAACGCACAGAGCTTGTAATTAGCCTATCTGATCTATGTTCTCCTAATCTCTGAGGGCTTATTAAGTGAAGGATGAGAGAGGAAAAAAGTGAATGTCCTGGAAGGGTCAGGGCCCTTCCTCTTCTCAGGAGGAATCAAACCTATATTGTCACTTCTGTCTGGTAATTTGAAGGGATCGTAATATGAAGTTCAGACTCTCTTTTTTCTAATTTGAAGAATCGGTGAGTGACTTTGATATCAACAAACACAGCGAAATGATGGAATCATTTAGAGAGAATGAGGACTTCTATTCCGAGAATCTGTTACTACTCCCATCTCTTTTAAAATTTCTATCTCTAAAAAAGAACATCCTAGCTGAGACAGCTTTTGGAAAAGGAAAGACGGTTGTGAAAAATAAGCATACAAGATCCCAACAGTGGGTGCATATTTTGGATATAAGCAATTCAGAAGTAAAGTCCTCAAGTTTGATGGCAATATTCTTCTTCAGCAATATTTCTCAGTTGTCACAAACCTATCCTCAGTACTGTTTTGTCATTGGTTTCTGCACTATTCTGTTTTTCAAACACACCCGCTTTAGGGACACGGGGCCAAAGCATATTAGAATTCTAAGGACATTTTAAGATAACAAATCCAGGAAGAAAGTAGTATATCTTTATGAAGGAAACATATGGAATATTTAATATTCTTCAGTCTTTAAGAAAAAAAAATCATTTGAATTGGAGGATATTATGAAGCATTCAAGGAGGGCAGTGGTAGAACTATCACTTCGCATGGGGTAGACCTGGGTGAAATTTCCGACCAATGCACCTTATGTGCAGCCCCCACCCATCTGTGGAAGCTTGCATATTGTCATGATGTTGAACAGAATTCGCTGAAGCTTCCAGACTAAGACAGAGGAGGAAGAAAGGCCTGGAAATATACTTCTGAAAATCAGCTAATGAAAATCCTTTGGTTCAAGAGTCAAGTAATTTGGGCCAGAGGTTTTAATCAAAGTATAGCGAAGGCATATCTTTTATTTGATTCCAGTTTCCCAACTAGAAATGGAATCCAATACTCTGAGTTGTCTCTCTTTGAGATTGAGAGGAACTAAATTACAAGAAGTAGACATGGACAGCAGAAATAAAACCCAGGTGTAGGAGCATGAGAGAGTTCTGCCCAGAATTATTATCATCTGCCAACTCTTTATGTGATTCTTACCTGTGATCTCAGCTATATACCTGGTAGTTGACGCAGCAAGTGGCACCCACTGGAAGCACACAATGAATAGCTTGCAGTGACCAGAGAAGAGAAATGGTAGGGTAGGTTGGCAGGAAAGAATATTGGCTAGGTGCCCAGTGTCTGCAGCCAGGCTGCCCAGATTCAAAACTGGGTTCTTTCCTTTCTAGGTCATGACCTGGTGCAAGTTACATAAAAAGGCTGTACTCCTGTTATAACCCATATAATGGCACTAACGTGTGTTGCTCTTTTTGGAAGGTGGTGTCACAGACGCTGGAAAACAAGTTACATGGAACTTTTAGCTCAGAGACTGGCACCAGGAGGCCTTCAATAAAGGTTCCTGATAGTGTAGTTACATCATCATTATTACCATTATCCTCACAATTATTACTACCACTCCTCTTATGATCATTTTGGAGTTCGTGGGTGGTGCAAACGGTTGACATGCTTGGCTGGTAATCAAAAGGTTGGAAGTTGAAGTCCACCTAGCAGTGCCTTGGAAGAGAGGCCTGGTGATCTGTTTCTGAAAAATCAGCCGTTGAGAACTCTATGGATCACAGGCCTACTCTCAGACACATGGGGTCATATCATGAGTTGGAATCGAATCAACAGCAACTGGTAGTGATGTTGGTGTTATTTGTATGACATCAAAATCCGTCATTATTCGATGATTCTTAATCTTGCATGTCTATTAAATTGAAAAAAATTGATGACACTGAACGTTCATAATAATAAAAACAAAGCATATGTTTATTCTCTCAGTAGTTAATAGAAATCTATACAGACGGTCTAGTAGTCCATCTGATACTCAATGTATTAATATCAAAATGTCCTCACTTTTTCTTGAGTCAGTGAATAATATATTCGATAACAAACAGAGTGGAGATTACCAAATCTTATGTATATTTTGAGTATATAAACTAATGATATTCAGTCCCTGCCTTCAAACTGCATAAGGACTCTTTTTTTTTTTTAATTCAACTTTAGATGAAGGTTTACAGAACAAACTAGTTTCTCATCAAACTGTTAGTACATGCATTGTTGTATGACATTGGTTAACAGCACCACGACATGTCAACTCTCCCTTCTCAACTCTGGGTTCCCTATTACCAGCTTTACTGTTCCCTCCTACTTTCCAGTCCCCACCCCAGGGCTGGTGCACCCCTTTAGTCTTGTTTTGTTCAATGGACCTGTTCAATCTTTGGCTGAAGGGTGAACGTCAAAAGTGACCTCAGTACTGAGCTGAAAGGGTGTCTGGGGTCCATACTCTCAGCGTTTCTCCAGTCTCTGTCAGGCCAGCAAGTCTGGTCTTTCTTTTGGAGTTAGAATTTTGTTCTACATTTTTCTCCAGCTCCATCTAGCACCCTGTATTGTGATACCTGTCAGGGCAGTCAGTATTTGTAGCTGGGCACCATCTCATTGTACCGGACTCAGTCTAGTGAACGCCACGGTAGACATGGTCCATTAGTCTGCATAAGTACTCATTTTGTAAGGATGAAATTGTAAGGTCTTCTGTCATCCATTTAGGTCAAATCGCACATTGGGTATCAAAGTTCCTTGTCAGTGAAGTTGGTTGAAGATTAAGCTTAGGGATAAAAGATAGAGTAATTTAAACAAGTTACTGCACAGGTTTTCAAAGCCCACATTGCTGCATCAGGAACTATATGTAGCATCTCTAAAGGAAAGGTGGATATCCATGTAGTGAAAGACAGAAGTAACTCCGAGACAGATTTATCATGACGAAAGAAAGGGAAGCATGGTTACAAAGTGGATTCCCAATGAGGCTGCTACTAGAGAAAGGAATGAGCCTCCCTTTGCTTAGGATATGGCTCTTTGCTATCCTAGAATAATGAAAAGAAAGATGAAAATTTATTCACAATGACTTGAGTGGCTTTTAATGATCCTCAGGTACCATTATAGTCACACAGCAACTGGAAATATGATACCATCACCTTAGCTCCAGTTGTACACTCTTGAGTAAGGTATATTATTCTCAACCACCTTTTTTGGGAGTACGTTTGTAAACTTCCCATTGCACACAGATTTCAAAGGATGGATCGACAAGACAAAGTAAAGTATTAAAATAAAATATGCAAAGACCTGGAGTAAAAACACTTAAGGGGAAGAACACATTGGACATTTATAAAGACCAAAGAACTGAAGAAAAAATTCAAGCCTCAAGTTGCAATATTAAAAGATTCTATGAAGCATCAAAAGAATATGGAAGGAATAAACAGAGTTACTATACCAAGAATAATTTCTTGACTTTCAACCATTTCAGGAGGTAGCACATGATCTACAATGTTTTGTTGACTGTGCAAACACATTTGACTGTGTGGATCATCACATTATGAATAATATTGCAAAGAATGGGAATTCCAGGACACTTAATAGTGCTCATGCAGAAGCTGTACATAGACCAAAAGGCAATCTCACATACTTGAATATATTATTTTGATGGACCAGACTCTGAAGAAGGACATCACAGTTGGTAAAGTAGAGGGTCAGAGAAAAAGAGGAAGACCTTCAACAAGAAGAGTTGTCAGAGTGGCTGCAACAATGGGCTCAAACATAGTAATGACTGCAAGGACGGTGCAGGACCAAGCAGTGTTCTGTTCTGTTGTGCAAAGAGTCAACATGAGTTGGAACTGACTCGATGGAACCCAACAAAAACAAGTACAGACATTATAACACACTTTGCTTCTCATTAAAATTTATTAGTCAAGGCTCAAACAAGAAAAAAGAAAACACACTAGTATATTTAAAGAACATTGTTTGTATAGGAATTAGGTAAATAAGTATTGAAAGGCTGAAAGGTATAAAATATGGGAGGAGGGTAACACTGAGCTAGTACCTACAGGAAGTAGTGACCATGCCGAAGGATAAGAATATAGTGAAAAGATTGGTTTATTGGGGCTGGTGATCTCATTGGACAACAATCAGTGGAACATTGCAAGAGAGTCAGATGGAAAACCAGAGTAAGAATGGGAAGATTCTACTGTGGCATCACAAAGTACAATGCAAAAATGTGAATTAGAAGCACAGACACAAGAGCTTAATGTCCAGCACATATGACCAGGACTATGGTAGGGAAGGAGAAGATATTTGAAGAAATAATACCAGCAATATTGAGAAAAATCACATTGCCAGAAATTCTTTCATATCTTCCCCATTGTGAGCTCTGATTGCTTTAAGATCTTCAGTATCTGCTCATGAGGACTAAAGGAGCTAAGGCATATTAGTCTTTTCTGAACAATGGTCTTATTTAGATAAGTAGTCTCCAACCTTGCCAGCCCACTGGTACACACTGGGGTGCTTTGAAAATTTTTCTGGCTGACCGCACACCTCAGTGTAAATAAATAAGAATTTCTGGTGGTACAATTTCCGCATGAGTGTCTTTAAAGTTCACCAGATGATTCCAATATGAAGTCAAGTTTGAGGACTAATAACAAGCAGTATTTTACCTAAATTGCTTAACTAGATAAGGTAGATAAAAATGTCATATGGACAATAGGCAGGAACTGAGGAAAGAATGGGGGATTGTATTTTAATTTAAAGAAAGTTGTGCATTTCACCAGGATGGCTATGTCATAGATGAGAAATATAGAAGGCTACCCAGGTGTTATAGGACTCAATGTGGGTGTATGTTATGACGTAACACAGATTCCAGAATATCCCCCAATTCACCAAAAATGGGCCAAATAATCAATATTCTGATATTAAACATAAAAAAGATTGAAAACAATGAGATCTGCAAAAATTGGACCAAAGGAGCATAATTTCCAGCTCCACATGTTTGGTTTTCAGCAATTCTAATTCACAGGCCACAAAAGATGGCACAGGTATTAACACTATGCTTGTCTGCTGAGGAGCCTCTGCAGGGCCCCTTTGATATCCCTGTTCCTCAGGCTGTAGATGAAGGGGTTCAACATGGGGGTGACCACAGAGTACATCACTGTGGCTGTTGCACCACGCCTAGGAGCAGGTGAGACAGCAGAACTCAGGTACACTACAATAGCTGTGCCATAAAATAAGCAAACGACTGACAGGTGAGAGCCACAGGTGGAAAAGGCTTTATACTTCCCACCTGATGATGGGACTCTTAGAACAGAGAAAACAATTCGAGTATAAGAGAAAAGGATGGCTGAGACAGGAACACCACCAAAGATGGCACCAATAAAATATACTAGTATGTTTTTTATAGTGGTCTCAGAACAGGTAAGGTTGAAGAGTTGAGAAGGATCACAGAAAAAATGAGGAATTTCCACATCCGTGCAGAAGGCGATTTGTGACACCATCAAGCAGTGCAGCTGGGAGTTCAAGAGGCTGAGAAAAAAAGACACCAAAACAAACAAGCCACAGAGGTGGAGGTTCATGATGACTGGGTAGTGAAGTGGTTGACAGACGGCCACAAACCGGTCATTGGCCATCACTGTCAGGAGTAGATTGTCCATACATCCAAAAAAACTAAAAAAAGACAACTGAATCAGGCAGTTGACATAGGATATGATTCTGTGGTGTGTGTGGATATTCATAAGCATCTTTGGGATTGTCGCAGAGGTAAAACCAATGTCAGCCAAGGAAAGGTTGGAGAGGAAGAAGTACATGGGGGTATGGAGGTGGGGGTCAGAACTCACAGCCAGGATGAAGAGCAGGTTCCCAAGCACTGTGAGCAGGTACATGGACAGGAATATTCCAAAGAGGAGGGGCTGCAGTTCTGGATTCTCTGAGAGGCCCAGCAGGAGGAATTTAGAGATATGTGTTAGATTCTGTGGGTCCATTTTGCAGAGACATCTTTGGAAAAGTAAAAAAAAAGATCAGTAAAAGGACCCAAGAACACAGGTTCACTGTCCTATGCCTATATTTTGAATTCAGAAAATTCACAAATAAAGCATTCATTTTCAAGAACATACACCCCCTTCAGCAACACTTCTCAACTCTGGCAAAACTATCCTTCCTAGAACCTTTTCCTCATTGGTTGCTGTGCTATTCACCCTTTTCTATAGAAACTCACTTTAGAGGCACTCAACTGAAGAATGTTGGAGGATCAAAGACATTTATAGATAAAAATTCATAAAGACAGCAAAATAATTAACTCTAGGAGAAAGAGAAGACTTGAACAGACGCATAACATGAAGAGATCAAAGCAGTATCAAAAACCTCCCAAAAAAGTCCAGAACCAGATGGCTTCATTGGGGAATTCTACCAAACATTTACAGAACAAGTTATGCCAATCTTTCTTAAGCATTTCCAAAAAATGAAGAGGTGAGAACTGCCCCTAATTTGTTCTATGAGGCTAGCATCACCCTGATACCTAAACCGGACAAGGACTCCACAAGGAGAGAAAACTAAAGGCTAATACCAAACCAAACCCCTTGTCCTCTAGTTGATTCCAACTCCTAGCAACCTTAGAGGACAGAGTAGAAGTGCCACATAGGGTTTCCATGGAGTGGCTGGTGGATTTGCACTACAAAATTTTTGGTTAGCAGCTGAGCTCTTAACCACTGCACCACCAAGGCTCCCACAGACAAATATCTCTGATAATTGTTGTTGTTGTTGTTGTTAAGTGCTGTTGACTTGGTTCTGACTCATTGTGACCCTGTGCACAACATAATAAATCACTGCCTAATCCTGTGCCATCCTCACAATTGTTGCTATGCTTGAGCCCATTGTTGCAGCCACTGTCAATCTATCTCACTCCGGGTTTTCCCCTTTTTCGCTGACCCTCTACTTTACCAAGCATGATATCCTTCTCCAGGGACTGATACCTTCTGATAACATGTCTAAAATATGTAAGACGTAGTCTCGCCATCCTTGCGTCTAAGGAGCATTCTGGCTGTACTTCTTCCAAGACAGATTTGTTTGATCTTTTTGCAGTCCATGCATGGGTTAATATATTAAATATTTTTCACGAACACCACAATTCAAAGGCATCAATTCTTCTTCAGTCTTCCTCACGCATTGTCCAGCTTTTGCATGAGTCCGAGGTGACTGAAAACATCATGGCTTAGGTCAGGCTCACCTTAGTCTTCAAGGTGACATCTTTGCTTTTCAACACATTAAAGAGGTGTCTTGCAACCGATCTGCCCAATGCCATGTGTCTTTTAATTTCTTGACTACTGCTTCCATGCATGTTGATTGTGCATCCAAGTAAAATGAAATCCCTGACAACATCAAACTTTCCTCCATTTATCATGATGTCGCTTATTGGTCCAGTTGTGAGGATTTTTTTTTTTCTTTGTGTTGAGGTATAATCCATAGTGAAGGCTGTGGTCTTTGATCTTCGTAAGTAAATGCTTCAAGTCCTCTTCACTTTTGGCAAGCAAGGTGTGTCATCTGCATAATGCAGGCTGTTAACGAGTCTTCCTCCAACCCTGATGCCCGGTTCTTCTTCATATAGTCCAGCTTCTCCGATTATTACCTCAGCATACAGATTGAATAGGTATGGTGAAAGGGTACAACCCCGATGCGCATCTTTCCTGACTTTAAACCACATGATATCCCCTTGTTCTGTTTGAATGACTGCCTCTTGATCCATGTACAGATTCCTCATAAGCACAATTAAGTGTTCTGGAATTTCCATTCTCTGCAATGTTATCCATTATTTGTTATGATTTACACATTTGAAAACCTTTGCACATACAATAAAACATACTTCTGGTATCCTCTGCTTTCAGCCGGGACCCATACAATATCAGCAATGATATCCCTGGTCCCACATCCTCTTCTAAATCTGGCTTGAATTTCTCCCAGTCCTCTGTTGATATACTGCTGTAGCCACATTTGAATGATCTACAGCAAAGTTTTGCTTGGATGTGATATTAATTATATTTTTTGATAATTTCCCCCATTTGGTGTGATTACCTTTCTTGGGAATGGGCATAAATATGGATCTTTTCCAGTCATTTGGCCAGGTAGCTGTCTTCCAAATTTCTTGGCCTAGGCCAGTTAGCAATTCCAACACTGTATCCATTTGTTGAAACATCTCAGTTGGTATTCCTTCAGTGCCTGGACCATTGTTTTTCAGCAATGCCTTCAGTGCAAGTTGGACTTATTCTTTCAGCAACATTGATTCGTGATCATATGTTACGTCTTGACATGGTTGAAAGTCGACCAATTCTTTTTGATATACTGACTTTGTGGATTTCTTCCATCTTCTTTTGATGCTTCCTGCATAGTTTAATATTTTCCCCCTAGAATCCTTCAGTATTGCAACTCAAGGCTTACATTTTTTATTCAGTTCTTTCAGATTGAGAAATGCTGTGTGTGTTCTTCCCTTTTGGTTTTCTATCTTTGCACATGTCATCATAATATTTTACTTTGTCTTCTCAGGACACCCTTTGAAATCTTCAGTTCTTTTACTTCATCATGTTTTCCTTTTGCTTTAGCTACTTGACCTTCAAGAGCAAGTTTTAGAGTCTCTTCTGACATCCATTTAGGTCTTTTCTTTCTCTCCTGTCTTTTTAATGACCCATGCTTTTTTCATGTATGATGTCCTTGATGTCATTCCACAACTCGTCTGGTCCTCAGTCATTAGTGCTTACCGTGTTAAATCTATCCTTGAGATGGTCCCTGAATTCAGGTGGGATATACTCAAGATCATACTTTAGCTCTAGTGGACTTGTTCTACTTTTCTTCAGTTTCCATTTGAACTTGCATATGAGGAATTGATGTTCTGATCGGAAGTCAGCCCCTGGCCTTGTTCTGACTGATGATATTGAGCTTTTCCATTGTCTCTTTCCACAAATGTAGTCGATTTGATTCCTGTCTATTCCATCTAGTGAGGGCCACGTGCATAGTCGCCATTTATGTTGGTGAAAAAAGATATTTCCAATGAAGAAGTCATTGGTCCTGCAAAATTCAATCATGCAATCTCCAGCAAAATTTCTGTCACCAAGGCTGTATTTTCCACCTATCGATCCTTCTTCTTTGTCTCCAACTTTTTAATTTCAATCACTAGTAACTGTTAGTGAATCCTGATTGCATGTTTGGTCAATTTCAAACTGCAGAAGTTGGTAAAAATCTCTGATTTTGTCATCTTTGGCCTTAGTGGTTGGTGTGTAAATTTGAATAACAGCCGTATTAACTGGTCTTCCTTGTAGGCGTATGGCTATTATCCCATCACAGACAGCATTATACTTCAGGATAGATCTTGAAATGTTATTTTTGTCTCTGAATACAACGCCATTCCTTTTCAATTTGTCATTCGTGGCATAGTAGACCATATGATTGCCCAACTCAAGATGGCCAATACCAGTCCATTTCAGCTCACTAATGCCTAGGTTATCAATATTTATGTGTTCCATTTCATTTTTGATGATTTCCAATTTTCCTAGATTCATACTTCTTACTTTTCAGGTTTTGATTATTAGTGGATGTTCGTAGCTGTTTCTTTTCATTTTGAGTCATGCCACATCAGCAAATGAAGGTCCCAAAAGCCTGACTCCATCCATGTCATTAAGGTGGACTCTACTTTGAGGAGGCAGCTCTTCCCCAGTTGTACTTTGAGGGGCTTCCAACCTGAGGGGCTCATCTTCTGGTATATATCAGACAATGTTCTGCTGCTGTTCATATGGTTTTCACTGGCTAATTCTTTTCAGAAATAGACCACCAGGTCCTTCTTCCTAGTCTGTCTTAGTCTGGAAGCTCAGCTGAAACCTGTCTACCATGGGTGACCCTGCTAGTATTTGAATACTGATGGCACAGCTTCCAGCATCACAGCAACACACAAGCCCCCACAGAACGATAAACTGATGGACAGCATGGGGCTCTGATAAATATAGGCACAAATATTCCCAATGAAATACTAGTAAACTGAATCCATAAGCATATTAAAAGGTTTATACACCATGGTCAAGTGAGATTTATCGCAGGAATGCAAGGTGGTTTAATCATTAGAAAATCAGTTAACACCACATCAAAAGAGCAAAAACAAAGAACCACATAATCATCTCATCTGAGGCAGAAAAACTTTTAAGAAATCCAACACCCACTCTCACCATTGCTATTCGATATTGTGCTGAAAGTTCTAACTGGAGGAATTAGGCAAGAAAAAAAAAGCATCCAAATTTGGAAAGAAAAAGACAAAGTATCCCATTTTGCAGCTAGCTTTTCTGTGTATAGAATACAGGCAATCAATGCTTTACAAATGCGATCCATTCCTAAGTGTATATTTAAGTCGAATTTGTAGGTAATTCTTAACAGATGCGTGTGGTTCTTATTTAGTGTAAGAAAAGCCTCCAAGCCTTGTCCATAAACTAAAAGCTGCACTTGCAGCAAGTGAAGGTGATTGTGATGAAGAATTTGTTGTAAGTAGTGTTGGTTCAATTGTTTCAAAGTAAGAGAAAATTTACATAACAATAAAGGACATGTAGGAATTGTCTGTAAAGTTCATAATCCTGGGTCTTTCTGTACCTCAAAGATCCACCAGAAATGAATTCAGCAAAGTGGCAGGATATGAGGTCAACACAGAAAAATCAGTTATGTTTTTATACACCAGGAACAAACAATCAGAAAGGAAATACAGGAAAGAATTGTATTTAAAATAGCTTCTGAAAGAATAAAATACCTAGGAATAAATTTAACTATGAAGGTGAAAGACTCGTATACTGAAAACTATAAACATTACTGAAAGAAGTTAAAGATCATCCAAATAAACAGGACATTCCATGCTCATGGATCAGAAGACTTAATATTATCAAGATGTCAATACTACCTGAAGCGATTTATAGATTCAATGCAATTTCCTTCAGAATTCCAACATCTTTCTTTGCAGAAATGGAAAAGCCTATTCTCAAATTTATATAGAACAGCAAAGGGCCCAGAATAGCCAAAAGTATTGAAAAATAAGAATAGAGTAGAAGGACTCAGACTTCCCAATCTCAAAGCCTATTTTAAAGCTTCAGTAATCAAAACAGTCTGGTACTGGTATAGTGATAATCATATAGGCCATTGGAATAGGATTGAGAGCCCAGGGGTAAGCACATGCATCTATGGTTGATTAATCTTCGATGAGTTTACTAAATCCATCAAATGGGCAAAGAACATTCTCTTTAATAAATGGTGATGGGACAGTTGGATTTCTACATGAAAAAGAATGAAGTTAGACCCATACCTCATGCTATATAGGAAAATGAACAAAGACCTTAAAATTAGACCTAAAGCTGTAAAACTCTTAGAAAAAAATAGGCCTAAAACTGAAAAACTCTTAGAAAAAAAAATAGAGACATACTCTGCAACACCAGATTCTTAGATATGACACTAAAAGCACAAGTAACAAAATAAAAAATAGATAAATGAGATTTCATCATAATTAAAGACCTCTATACATCAAAGGACTTTATTAATAAAGTGAAGAGGAAACCAACAGACTGGGAGAATTTTTAGGAGCCACATTGCAGATAGTCTTTAAAGCCAGAATATATAAAGAATTCCTACAATTTAACAAGAAAAATATTAAAAAAAAAAAAATCAAAAAATGAACAAAAGGCTTAAATATAAAAATAACTAACAAATGCTGAAAAGTTGCCCAACTTCGTTAGCCATTACTGTTGGTGGTGGTGCCATCAAGTCAATTTTGAATCCTAGCCACCTCATGTGACAGAGTTGAATTGTCCCATAGGGTGTTCCAGGCTGCAATATTTCCAGTAGCAGATTGTGACCTCTTTCTACCTCAGAGCCACTGAGTGGAGTCAAACGTCCAACATTTAGGTTGGCAAACAAGCACCTAATCATTGGGCCAACAGAGCGCCTTTCATTAGCCATTAGGGAGATGAAAACCAAAACCGCAATGAGATATCACTTCACTGACATTTGGATGGCTAAAATTAAAAAATAAAGTAACAGATGTTGGTTACAAACAAAAACAGATGTCGGTTAGGACATGGAGAAACTGGAACCCTGTCCATTGCATGTGGGAATGCAAAATGGCATCACTGCTCTGGAAAACAGATTGGTGGTTCCTCAAAAATTTAAAAGTAAAGCCACCATATGAGCCAGAAATTTCACAGTCTGAAAGCACCAATGCAAACAGACACATGTCCACCAATGGTCACTGCAGGACTATTCACAGTGGCCAAAAGGTGAAATCAACCTAAATATCCATCAGCAAACAAATGGAGAAACAAAATGTGCATACAATGGCATATTAGTCAGCCACAATGAGAAATGAAGTCCTGCGTCATGCTACAACATGAATGAACCTTGAAAACATTAACCTGAGTGAAGTAAGTCAATCACAAAAGCACAAATATTGTACGATCTCACTTATATGAATACCTAGAATAGCCAAATGCATAGAGACCTGAATCAATTCAAAGGTAATGAAATTTTGTTTTTGGCTTTTGGACCAGCATTGGGAGGGAAGGGGAAAAGGGAAATCATTGATTAAGGAACATTGAGTTTCTTTCTTATGATGAATGAAAATTTGGCAAAGGATATTGGTGATAGTTATACAAAATGATTGATGTAATTGTTGTTGTTTTGTTAAGTGCCATCGAGTCAGTTCCGACTCATAGTGACCGTATGTACAACAGAACGAAACACTGCCCGGTCCTGCGCCATTCTTACAATGGTTGTTATGCTTGAGCTCATTGTTGCAGCCACTGTGTCAAACCAACTCGTTGAGGGCCTTCCACTTTTCCGCTGACCCTGTACTCTGCCAAGCATGATGTCCTTCTCCAGGGACTGATCCCTCCTGACAACACGTCCAAAGTATGTAAGACGCAGTATGGCCATCCTTGCTTCTAAGGAGCATTCTTGTACTTCTTCTAAGACAGACTTGTTCATTCTTTTGGCAGTCCATGGTTTACTCAATATTCTTCACCAACACCACAATTCAAAGACGTCAACTCTTCTTCGGTCTTCCTTATTCATTGTCCGGCTTTCACATGCAAATGATGTGATTGAAAATACCATGACTTGGGAGAGGCACACCTTAGTCTTCAGGGTGACATCTTTGCTCTTCAACACTTTGAAGAGGTCCTTTGCAGCAGATTTGCCCAATGCAATACGTCTTTTGATTTCTTGACTGCTGCTTCCATGGCTGTTGATTGTAGATCCAAGAAAAATGAAATCCTTGACAACTTCAATCTTTTCTCCGTTTATCATGATGTTGCTCATTGGTCCAGTGTTGAGGATTTTTGCATTCTTTATGTTGAGGTGTAATCCATACTGAAGGCTGTTGTCTTTGATCTTCATTAGCAAGTCCTTCAAGTTCTCTTCACTTTCAGCAAGCAAGGTTGTGTCATCTGCATAACGCAGGTTGTTAATGAGTCTTCCTCCAAACTTGATGCCCCATTCTTCTTCATATAGTCCAGCTTCTCGTATTATTTGTTCAGCATACAGATTAAATAGGTATGGTGAAAGAATACAGCCCTGACGCACACCTTTCCTGACTTTAAACCAATCACTATCCCCTTGTTCTGTCCGAACAACTGCCTCTTGATCCATGTAAAGGTTCCTCATGAGCACAATTAAGTGTCGTGGAATTCCCATTCTTCATAGTGTTATCCATAGTTTGTTATGATCCACACAGTCAAATGCCTTTGCATAATCAATAAAACACAGGTAAACATCTTTCTGGTATTCTCTGCTTTCAGCCAGGATCCATCTGACATCAGCAATGATATCCCTGGTTCCACGTCCTCTTCTGAAACCGGCCTGAATTTCTGGCAGCTCTCTGTCCATATATTGCTGCAGCCATTTTTGAATGATATTCAGCAAAATTTTGCTTGCCTGTGATATTAATGATATTGTTCTATAATATCCACATTCCGTTGGATCACCTTTCTTGGGAATAGCCGTAAATATGGATCTCTTCCAGTCAGTTGGCCAGAAAGCTGTCTTCCATATTTCTTGGCATAGACAAGTGAGCACCTCCAGTGCTGCGCCTGGAAACATCTCAATTGATATTCCATCAATTCCTGGAGCCTTGTTTTTCTCCAATGCCTTCAGAGCAGCTTGAACTTCTTCCTTCAGTACCATTGTTTCCTGATCATATGCCACTTCTTGAAATGGTTGAATATCAACTAATTCTTTTTGGTGTAATGACTCTGTATTCCTTCCATCTTCTTTTGATGCTTCCTGCGTCGTTTAATATTTTCCCCATGGAATCTTTCACTATTGCAAGTCGAGGCTTGTGTTTTTTCTTCAGTTCTTGCAGCTTAAGAAACGCCGAAAGTGTTCTTTCCCTTTGGCTTTTCATCTCCAGCTCTTTGCACATGTCATTATAATACTTTATTTTGTCTTCTCGAGGGGCCCTTTGAAATCTTCTATTCAGGTCTTTTACTTCATGAATTCTTCCTTTTGCTTTAGCTGCTTGACACTCGAGCAAGTTTCAGAGTCTCCTCTGACTTCCAGCTTGGTCTTTTCTTTCTTTCCTGTCTTTTCAGTGACCTCTTGCTTTCTTCATGGATGATGTCCTTGATGTCATTCCACAACTCGTGTGGTCTTCATTCACTAATGTTCAATGCATCAAATCTATTCTTCAGACAGTCTCTAAATTCAGGTAGGATATAAGCAAGGTCATATTTTGGCTCTCGTGGACTTGCTCTGATTTTCTTCAGTTTTAGACTGAACTTGCATATGAGCAATTGACGGTCTGTTCCACAGTCGGCCCCTGGCCTTGTTCTGACTGATGATACTGAGCTTTTCCATCATCGCTTTCCACAGATGTAGTCAATTTGATTACTGTGTGCTCAATCTGGCGAGGTCCATATGTATAGTTGCCATTTATGCTGGTGAAAGAATGTATTTGCAATGAAGAAGTCGGTGGTCTTGCAAAATTCTATCATTCAATCTCTGTCATTGTTTCTGTCATCAAGGCCATATTTTCCAACTACCGATCCTTCTTCGTTTCAAGCTTCCGCATTCCAATCGCCAGTAATTATCAATGCATCTTGATTGCATGTTCGATCAATTTCATACTGCAGCAGCTGATAAAAATCTTCTATTTCTTCATCTTTGGCCCTTGTGGTTGGTGCGTAAATTTGAATAATAGTCGTATTAACTGGTGTTCCTTGTAGGCGTACAGATGTTATCCTATCACTGACAGCATTGTACTTCAGGATAGACCTTGAAACATTCTTTTTGACGATGAATGCAACACCATTCCTCTTGGAGTTGTCTTTCCCAGCATAGTAGACTATATGATTGTGCAATTCAAAATGGCCAATATCAGTCCATTTCAGCTCACTAATGCCTAGGAGATGTGTTTCACTTCATTTTTGACGATTTCCAATTTTCCTAGATTCATACTTCATACACTGCAGGTTCCGATTATTAATGGATGTTTGCAGCTGTTTCTTCTCATTTTGAGTGGTGCCACTGCAGCAAATGAAGGTCCCGAAAGCTTTACTCCATGCACGTCATTAAGGTCGACTCTACTTTGAGGAGGCAGCTCTTCCCCAGCCATCTTCTGAATGTCTTCCAACCTGGGGGGGCTCATCTTCCAGCACTATATTAGACAATGTTCCGCTGCTATTCATAAGGTTTTCACTGGCTAATGCTTTTCAGAAGTAGACTGCCAGGCCCTTCTTCCTAGTCTGTCTTAGTCTGGAACCTCAGCTGAAATCTGTCCTCCATGGGTGACCATGCTGGTATCTGAATACCAGTGGCATAGCTTCCAGCAACACACAAGCCCCCACAGTACAACAAACTGACAGACATGTGGGGGGATGTAATTAGTGTCACTGAATTATACATGGGAAAAATATTGAATTAGCAAATGTTGTCTTATGTATACTTTCACACACACACAAAAAGAATAAAATATAAGACTGCTCTTTATGAAGGTGACGCGGAATAAGGAATATCCCTCTCCATTCTAGAATTTAAAAAAAAAAGTGACATCTGGGGTCTTAAAAGCTAGCAAGCAGCCATCTAAGATGCATCAGTTGGTTCCAATTCACTTGGAGAAAGGGAAAATGAAGAACACCAAAGACACAAGGAAAATGTGAACCCAAGAAAAAGAAAGGGCCACATAAACCAGAGGCTCCATTAGCCTGAGACCAGAAGAATTAGATGGTACCTGGCTACCACCAATGATTGCCCTGACAGGGAACACAACTGAGAATCTGTGATAGAACAGCAGAAAAGTGGGACGCAGACCTCAAATTCTAGTAAAAAGGCCAGACTTAAAGGTCGAGACTGCAGGGACCCCAGAGTTCATGGTCTCTGGACCCTCTGTTAGCCCAAAACTAAAACCATTCCAGAAGCCAACTTTTCAGACAAAGATTAGACTGGACTATAAGACATAAAATGATGCTGGTGAAGAGTGTGCCTCTTAACTCAAGTAGACACATGAGGCTATGTGGGCAGCTCCTGCCTGGAGCCGAGAAGAGAAGGCACAGGGGTACAGGAGCTGGTTGAATCACAGGAAATACAGGGTGGAGAGAAGGAGTGTGCTGTCACATCGTAGGGAGAACAACTAGGGTCACATAACAAAGTGTGTATAAGTTTTTGTATGAGAAACTGACTTGAATTGTAAACTTCCACTTAAAGTACAGTAAAAAAAAAGAAAAAAATCAATCTAATTAAAGGACCCTAGGTTAGTTGCAGAAATCCTGGTGGCGTAATGGTTAAGTACTATGGCTGCCAACCAAAAGGTCGGCAGTTCAAATCCACCAGGCAGTCTTTGGAAACTCTGTGGGGCACTTCTACTCTGTCCTGTAGGATCAGTATGAGTCAGAATCAACTCGATGGCAACAGGTTTGATTTTTTTGGTTTAAGGTAGCTGTAAAATCTGCTGCAAAAGACCTTGTTAAAGTGTTAAAAAAAAAAAAAAGCAAAGATGTCACCTTGAGGACGAAGGTATGCCTGACCCAAGTCATGGGGTTTTCAGTCACCTCATATGCATGTGAAAGCTGGATGATGAACAAGATCAATAAAGATTACAGCCTTGGAAACCCTATGGCACAGTTCTACTTTGTCCTATAAGGTCCAGACTCCATGGCAATGGGTTTTTAAGCTGCTCCCTGGAGCCCTGGTTGAGCGATGGTTAAAAACACGACTCCTAACCAAAGTCAGTCGTTTGAATCTACCAGGTGCTCCTTTAAGACTCTATGTGGCAGTTCTACTTTGTCCAATAGGGTCACTAACAGTCCGACTGGATGCCATTTTTTTTTTCTTTTTTAAATAAGGAGCCCTGGGGGTGCAGTGGTAAGCACTTATCTGCTCACTGAAAGGTCAGCGGTTAGAACCAGCCACTCCACAGGAGAAAGATTTGGCAGTTTGCTTCCATAAAGATTACAGCCTTGGAAACCCAATGGAGCAGTTTGATTCTGTTCTATAGGGTCACTGTGAGTCAGATTCTACTCAAGGGCAATTAGTTTAGTTTTTTGTTTCTTTGTTTGTCTTAATGTATTTTTGTTTGTGAAATGTATTTTATTTTTTCAAAATGCAATGTAATAAATTCTTTGATTCAGACTGTTTATAAACATCCTATAAGAGATGTGTAATAAAATGTGTGCCTCCATTTTTTTGGATGTTTTACTGCTCTTAAACCTCACCCTCCTCCTGCCTTCTGCCTCACATCTAGGCAAAGTGGTAAGACAGCCTAGTTGCTCCCTCTTTTGGCATTGGCAGTAGATTCAAACTGGGCAAGGCCCTGCTGGTGTGCTAGAACCCTCAGTCCAGGCCCAACCCTAACCACAATAAAAATTCCAGCCAGGCACTTTCTTTGTTCTATCTCAAGGCACATTTAAACCAGCATGGGAGCCTGTTCTGATCTCCCTAGACAGTCTCCTTATATGAGTGATAAACCTTTTCATATACTTTTGGAATGTGAACGTGGCCTCTTCATTCACACCATTTGAACCAAATTTTGGGGAGCAATGGTGTCCGCTCTAACTTTTCAGAGGATTCACAACAACTAGAGCCACATAAGCTGTACTCAAAATCTTACCATGGGTGTTTGTCAGTTTGTCTTACTGTGGTGGCTTTCATGTTGCTCTGATACTGGAAGCTTTGCCACCATATTTCTAACACCATCAGGTTCACCCTTGGTGGACAGGTTTCAGTGGAGCTTTCAACTAAGACAAAGGAGGAAGAAAGACCTGGCAAGCTACTTCAGAAAAAATTAACCAGGGAAAACCATATGAATAGCTGCAGAATATTGTCTGATATAGTGTCAGAAAAGTTGAAGGCAATCAAAATAAAACTGGGGAAGAGCTGCCTCCTCAAAGAAGAGTCAACCTTAATGATGTGGATGGAGTCAAGCTTTCGAGACCTTCATTTGCTGATGTGGCATGACTCAAAATGGGAAGAAACAGCTGCAAACAACTCAACATAAAGAAAACAAAAATCCTCACAACTGGACCAACAAGCAACATCATGATAAACAGAGAAAGATCAAATTAGTCAAGGATTTTATTTTATTTGGATCCATAATCGATGCCTGTGGAAGCCGCAGTCAAGAAATCAAAGGATGCATTGCATTGGGCAAACCTGCAGGAAAGTCCTTTTTCAAGTGTTAAAAATGCAAAGATGTTACTTTAAGGACTAAGGTCCTCTTGACCCAAGCCATGGTGTCTTCAATGGCCTCATATACATGTGAAATATGGGCACTAAATAAGGAAGACCGAAGAACTGATGTCTTTGAATTGTGGTGTTAGGAAAGAATATTGACGCTTCTATGGACTGCCAGAACTAACAAATCTGTCTTGGAAGAAGTACAGCCAGAATGCTCCCTAGAAGCAAGGATGGGGTGACTTTGTCTAACATACTTTGGAGATTTTATCGGAGGGAACACTCCCTGAGAAGAACATCATCTTTGGTCAAGTAGAGGCTCAGCAAAGAAGAGGAAGACCCTCAACGACATTCACCGACACACTGGCTGCAACAATGGGCTCAAGGATAACAGCGATTGTGAGGATGGCGTAGGACCAGGCAGCAGTGTCGGAACTGACTTGAAGGCATCTCACAACAACAACAACAACAACAATTTAAAATCAAAATTCTTAATCGATACACCAAAAACCAAACCTGTTCCCCAATTCCAACTCACAGCAATTCCATGTGTTACAGAGTGGAACTGCTCCAAAGGGTCTCCTTGTCTTTACAGGACATTGCCAGATCTCTCATCCAAGGTGCCGCTGTGTGGGTTGGAACCATTAACTTTTCAGTTAGTTGTTGCTGTTAGGTGCTGTCAAGTGGAATTCGACTCATAGCAACATCATGTGACAAAGTAGAACTGCCCCATAAAGTTTCCTAGGCTATAAGCATTACAGGAGCAGATCACCAGGTGTTTGTCCTGTGGAGTCCCTTGAGGGCTGAATGACCAACCTTTTGGTTAGCATCAAGAGTTTGACCATTTTTGCCACCCAGGGACTTCCTTAATGAAATTGCATTTTTATATGCATTTTATTAGAAGCATTTTATTTTTCGTGAGTTTTTGCCATTGCTTTCTATTCTGACATACATTCTCCTTGGAAATTAAATGTTTACTTGAGTGTGTGAATTGTCTTTGAAAAATCTTTTCAACTATAAATCCTAACCTTTGGCTTTAGTGGCCTTCACTTTTGATAAATATGATTTTGTTAAATGCACAAAAACATATCACATTGCTGATTCAAAATGAAATTCAGTATAATTCCCCCTTCAATGATTCAACAGTAATTAACTGCTAACGAACACTCTTTTCTTATTTTTTCATTTCATTTTCATTTTATGCAGGGTTGTTTGTATATAACTCTACACAATGTCAGGAAAACAACTATCTTTGAGGTTTGCTTTGCTCTGTTGTCACCATTTTTAGAGGTTTGATAAAAGTGCTTAATTATGTTTCCAATCTTAAACATTTAAAGCGTTTGTTTTTTCATGAAAATCCAACCAGTACTTTTACAGTTGAAGAACTCAGGACCATAAGAAATCTCAAAGCTGGCCTGAAACCCAGGCATCTTATGCCTAGCTCACAGCTTTCCAAGCTAATCCTCCCTAGTACAGAGATTGCAATTTTTAATTCAGGTCTCTGAAAGTAACTCAGGTCTTCAACTCTCTTGGCAAGTAACAATGTGATATAATTTGGGAAAAATGCAAATGAAAAAAGTGCAAAGAATGATATCATAAATACCTGAGTGGTGTTTTCAGCCATAAAATAGCAATGATAAAGGAACTTACCTTATAGGCAGAGTTGTTGTAAGAAATCACTTTAAATAATGTACATATATTATTGGATGGTGCAAAAGGTTAATACTCTCAGCTGTTAATCAAAAGGGTGGATTTCTAATCCACCCAGAGAAACCTCAGAAGAAAATCCAATTTTACTTCTAAAAAGTCTGCCATTGAAAACACTTTGGAGCATAGTTCTACTCTGACACACGTGGAGTCACCATGAGTTGGAGTCACTTTGGCAGAAACTTATAGTAGTTTATGTGTGTGCGTGTGTACGTGTGTGTGTGTGGTAGTACTAGTCGTAGTAGTAGTTCTCACTCCTGGTTGATAATTATAATTACCTTTGGGTCTCTTAAAATATCCAGACTCTCTAGCCACAGCCTAAAAACCAGTTAAATCAGAATCCCAGTACATGAGACCCTTGGTGATTATAATGTACGTTACAGCAAGTGTGAATCACTGTCTTAGAGCATTGCTATATACTTACTACATGCTCCATTAAGGTTATCTAACATTATTGCCATTAATACTCACTGCCTCTATTAAATATGTAAATGTTTAATAATATTTACTTCAGAACTTCTACTTTATAGAGAAAAAGTATATAAATATAAAATATTTCCATTAACATTTATGTTTTCTCCTATCCCTGCAGATCCCATTCTCCAGAACATTCATCCCAAAAAGCTACCACTAACTTGAATTTAGGAGAGATATTTACCTGGCAATGTTTCTGTAATGTTAGCATAGATTTATATATCCAAAAACAGTTTTTTCAAAAAACTTACCTAAATAGTATATCATACTATGCATGTTGTCCTTGAAATGTCATTTACCACAAAGTAGTATTTTAAGTTTCTCTGTGAAGTACATTCATCTGGTTAAAATCTAGTTTAAATAATACATAGTGTTACCTGGGGGATGAACTTCATTTTATTTTTCAATTTGTTATTAGGACAATCCCATGAAAAATTCTTATGCCACTCTCCATTCACACAAGTGAGAATTTCTATAAGATACATAAATGATGGATAGTTGTTTGAGTTGTGACAATTAATGTGTGTTCATTTTTTCTGTTAATTGTCAACATTTGCTTTCCCAGTAGAAAAATCAACTACATGCTCTCATTGTTAAGATAACACATAGCGACCCTATAGGACAGAGTATAACCACTCCATATGGTTTTCAAAGCTGTAATTTTATGAAAGCAGACAGACACAACTTTCTCCTACAGAGCAGCTGGTGGGTTCGAACCACCAAACTTTCAGTTAGCAGCCAAGTGCATAACCACTGTGCCACAAGGTACAGAATCACAAATATCACTGAATTCTAGGTAGTAATAATCATCAACCCATGATAGCTCCACATGAAATCCCAATTACAATAGGAAATAACACTTCCATATATCAGATCTCCAAAGTGGGCTATAAAATGAGTTGTTACTCAAGGAAAACACTGTGATCACAATATCCATGCCACAAAGACTCCTATAAACCATGGCCTTATTCATCTTTTTCCTGATGAACTCATCAAATCCCAAGAGGAGGAACTGATGCTTCTGCCTCTGTTTGGTATTTTGAACCAAAGCAGGTGCAACAAGAAAAACACTCATTCAGCTCTGATGGAGGGGACAGAGCCTGGGAACAAGGCTGAGTGCCATATCCTTCATCCACTGGAAGGTTGGCACTTAATATTTAATTATGGTTTTCTAACCAGAGTTGGAATCATTATGGGAGTAGCAGGTTAATTGATGAAATACAATGCCATGAAAGAGTTTGTCGCTTTATTTTCAATTATATGGCAGATAGGTTAAAGCCCACCTTGTCTCAAGAAACTTGAACATGAATAAATGGAAATCCTAAAACATGTCTCAGTCCACATAGTAAGAATTTTCTTTTCCTTCTCTTTCTCCCTCTTCTTTTTTTCTGTTTTCATTTAATGAAAATCTACCCAATTATTAAATATAATGTTGTCGATTCTATTAAATGGAAAATAATAGGTACAGTAGAAAATTTACGACATAGACACACATGAGCCCTGTTTTATCTTGTTTATGTATTCAAGCAATAAGACTCCATTCATAGAGAACCTAGCCTGTGATACTCTAACCTTCCATTTCTCTTTCCTGGTGATCCAGGCAGAGCTTGGAGGGAAACAACTGAGTCCCATTCATCTCTCTAGTCCTTCTGGACATCACAGGAAGGAAGGAAAGCACAGACAGAAAAACACTCAGTGTGTGGGAACCACAGTGGGTATGCTTTGTTCCTGTGAACTAATAACAATAATCAATATTTAACACAGATACTTTGTTTTGGTGGCCTAATGATGTGACAAGTTGGTGTAGGCTCTAACCAAAAAAAAAAAAAACCAAACCTGTTGTTGTTGAGTCAATTCAAACGCACTGTGACCCTATATGACAGAGTAGAATTGCCCCTTAGTTTCCAAGGATCGCCTGCTGGATTTGAACTGCCAACCTTTTGGTTAGCAGCTGTAGCATTAACCACTTCTCCACCAGGGTTTCCGTGTAGGCTCTAGGGAAGTAGAAATGAATGAGACTCCATCATTTTCCCTCTGAGCTTTTCAACTGGAGTGATTCCTGAAGAGAAATAGCAGGCTGGGATGACAAGTTAGAATATTGGATAGGTGCCCAGTGATAAGGAAGCCTGGTAATGCAGGGGTTAAGCACTCAGCTGCTAACCAAAATACCAGTTGTTTAAACCCACCAGCCACTTTGCAGGAGAATAATGTGGCTGTCTGTTTCTGTAAAGATTCCAGCCTTGGAAACCCTAGGGGACAGTTCTACTCTGTCCTATAGTGTTACTATGAGTTGGAATCAACTTGATAGCAATGGCTTTGGTTTTTGGCCCCGTGATAAGGGGCAGAGGTGGTTCAAGGATAGAATTCTTATTTTTCATGCAGAAAACTGGGTTCGATTCTCAGCCAATGCACCTCATGCCTGTCAACCACCCATCACTGGGTGGAGCCTTGTGTGTTGCTATGATGTTGAACGGGTTTCAGTGGAGGATCCAAAAACCAGGCAGTGAAAACCCTATGGATCACCATGGCCTGATCCACAACTGATTGTGACACCCTGTGAATGGAATCTCACTGCCCAGATTGAAACCTGGATTCACACCTTTCTACACCAAAAATTGATTAAAATACATAAAATTGCTGTGCTCCATTCCTCATCCATAAAATAATAATAATCTCTGCACCTATATCTTGGGGGTGATTGTGCAGATGAAATGAAAAAAGCTATATAACAGATAGCTCAGAGCTTGGAACCAGGAAACCCTCAATACAGTTTGGTCATGGTGTAGTTATTCACATCATCACCATCATTATCATCACCCTCAACTTCATAATCATTTAGGAGTTCTTAGGGATCAGTTTAGAGGGAGTTATTTCCTGCTGTGATGGTGGCAATGCCTATGGAAGCTAGAAATGGTGTTACAGAAGAGCACAAGTCTCAATGAAAGTCCTCAGAAACCCACAATGCTAAGAACATAAACTTCATAAACCATTTAACTGTAACATTTTATTCTGGGCCCTATATCCTAACTGGAAACGCTGGTGGTGTAGTGGTTAAAGGCTGTGGCTGCTAACCAAAAGGCCAGGAGTTCAAATCCACTGGGCTCTCCTTTGGAACCCTATGGGGCAGTTCTACTCTGTCCTTTAGGTTTGCTATTAGTCGGAATCCACTCAACGCGCAATGTTTTTTCTTTTTTTTTTAATGAGAATCTAACTATCCCAATTGTGCTGTTGGTCCTCATGATTTAAAACAATGACCTCGATAGTCCCTGCTGAGTTCCTTTCTCCCTCAACACTCACTGGGCTGCGTGGTGTCTCCGCTGGGGCATGGCCAAGGAGTGTGAATCCATTGCTATTCCAATGCCTGGCAGGCGATGAGGGCTGAGGCTTCTTCCTCAGGACTGGCAGGATCACAGACTCAGGCTGGGTGTCCTGATGTGGATGAAGACTCTGGGAGGAAGATACACACGCCTGAAACTTGCTGGACTAGGATGGGCACTCTGAATGGCTGGAGACACAGGCTAATAATTTATAGTCGAGCAGTATTGAGAATGCAATCCACAGAGCTCATAATTAGCCTAACTGATCTATGTTCTTCGAGACTCTGAGGGCTTGTTACATTAACAGATGAGGGAGGAAGAAAGTAAATTTCCTGGAAGGGTCAGGGCCCTTACCCTTCACAGGAGGAATCAAACCTGTATTCTCACTTCTGTCTGATAAATTGGAGGGTTCTTAATATGAAGTTCAGACCCCTTTTTATTTCACATTTAAAGAATCAGTGGGTGACTTTGATGTCAACAAATGCAGAGAATTGATCAATCAATTCACTGAGAATGAGAATTTCTGTACCGAGAATCTGATACTATTTCCATATCTCATTTAAGATTTATGCTTCTAAAAAGAACATCCTAGCTGAGATAGCTCTAGGAAAATAATAGAGGGTTTTAAAAAAGGAAGCAAGTATACAGGAAGCCAGCAATTCAGTCCACATTTTGGATTCAAGCACTCCCCAAGTAACGCCCTCGAATTTGATGACGATGATCTCCTTCAGCAACAATTCTCAGTTGTGATGAACCCATTCTTCTCAGAACTCTTTCCTCATTGGTTTCAGGTAACAAATCCATAAAGACAGTAAAATATCTTTGTGAAGGAAACATACGGAATATTTAATATCCTTTTCTTTTCAAGAAAAAACAAATCAATTAGGGGACATTTTTTTTTTTTATGAAGCAGTCAAGGAGGGCAGTGGCAGTTCAGTGATCGAATTCTCACTTCCCACTCCGATGCACCTCATGTGAAGCCACTACCCAAATGAAAGTGGAAGCTTGCGTGGTGCTATGATGCTGAACAGATTTCCCTGGTTTTCCAGACTAAGACAGAGGAGGAAGGATATCCAGGCAATCAACTTCCAATATCACCCAATGGAAATCCTGTGGATCACAATAGTCTGATCTGCAGCTGATCATGGCGAGGATGCAGGACTAGGCAGCATTTCCTTCTGTTATGGGCAGGATGGCCATGAGATGGGAGCTAACAACAACAACACAATCAAACGTGTTTTATTTTATCCAAATGCAGCACAATATATTTTCTGATTTGGAATATATTTTAAATAAACACCCAGTAAGAGATAGTACCACATTACTGGATTCTAAATTAAAATAAGTGTTCCTAAACAGAGATCATTTTTGCATGTCAATTATCTTCACTGGTTTGAGTAGGCAATCCTTTGGATGAGCCTGGCACTATGGTCTTCCCTGTTCCTTCCTTATTAGCATCTTTGAGCTTTAGGAACAAATCATCTCACCACCACCCCTCAAGCATAAAGCTTTGTCTAAATGTCAGCAAAGTTAAAAAGTTACAGTCCTGGATGAGGTGTCTGAGCACCTCCTCCTTGAATGGTCAGGTATGGAAAAATCTCCATGCTACAGGTTGTATAGGCTAGTGGTATCAAATATCTGGGGAGGGATTTTTCTCTGTCCCTCGGTTATGATGCTAATGGGCAGCATGTGTAGCATTAAGCTTATAGGCCGCCTAAGTGGACATAACTCTCCGAGGCAAGACCAGCAGAGGGGAGGCTCCCATTGTGTTCCACATCTATGATGCCAAGTCGGGGGGCAAGTGGAAAGCAGGCATGGAAGAATGAATACACACTGGGACAATTTCCAGAAGATGGGAGGGATAGGCTTGTCATATACTATTTATTTGTCTCACCCATGACACAAAATCTGGTGTGCATGGAAAAATTGTCATCTCTGCCTGGACAGCTTTTGAGCCAGAGGTGACTGCTTTCGTGTTGTATACTGTCTCCTTCTTATTGGATGTAATAAAATCTACTTTCCATGTGCTATCGTGTGGAGCAATCCATGTTAATTATTGGTGCCCTTTTTCTAATCGCCTCCTGGCTCTCTAGAACCAGGTACAACCTGGAATTGCATTGCACATTTGCCATGTTGTGCTGCAGTTATGGCTCAGCAGAGCAAGGTCTGATGATATTGTCCCTCATGGGTTTTCATACTCTTTGGTTTTCTGACATCCATCTTCCATAGAGGTAAGTGCTCACCCAAATATGTGGGTTGTCTTAAAAAAAAACTTTCAAATACAAACCCTACTCCTTGGCTTTGGTGGGCATCAAATTTTGATAAATGCACAAAATCATAATATCATTCAATATAAAAATGGAATTAATGTATGATAAGTTAATCAGTAAACATTAATTAACCTTTAAGAAACACTGTTTTCTTTTATTCATTTCATAAAATTTATTTGAATCAATTCTAAACCATCTCAGGGAAGTCTGGTGCTGAGTTCACTATAGCTTTATTTTGTTTCCATTCTATATTGGTTTCAGGAAGTATATTAAATGTATTTATCATTCTAAGTATTTGGAAAGCTTCATTTTCTTATCAAACCAACCCTCTTATTTACAGTTGAAGTATTTAGGATTGGGGAGAACCCAAAATAATATCTGATATCCAGCCATTTTGTGCCTACATAAGAGCTTTTCAAGCCAATCCTTCCTGATAGGGAGATTGCACTTCTCCTCATCTCAGCTCCCTGATGACAATTCAGTTCTTCATTTCTTGAAATGTCACAGTGTGATTTAATTTGGGAAAGTGAAAAAAGTAGAGAATAATATGGAAAACACATGGGTAGTTTGCACATTTATAAAAATGTAAATATTAATTGAACTTAACTTTTGGGGTTGTTGTAAGTAATTAAATCAAATAATACATATGAAGTGCTTAGACCTGTGGCTCTCAATGCTTATTTATCATTATAATTACCTATGGATCTTTTAAAATATACTAATGAATGAGCCACAGCCAAGAACCAATTAAATCAGGAGAGGCGGAGCCAAGACGGAGGAATAGACAGACCCTTCCAGCAAGCCCTCTTTACAACAAAGACCTGAAAAAACAAGTGAAACGAGTTTATTTGTCACAAGCTGGGAGCCCTGAACATCAAAGGCAAGCTTAGACAATGAACTGCAGGGCAGGAGGAGGAAGAGACCCTTCAGAAGTGCAGAAGAGTTATTGGACCTGAATCACAGAGAACCCTCAGGCACCATTCCAGGAGCGCCGGCAGCGGTGGCAGTGTGCTGGTACAAGCGTTCGGCCACAGTTTCCTTAGGGACAGGCAGTGAGCCACACAGCCTACTCGCACGTCTGGAACCTAAGAACGGCGTTCTTGGCAAAAGCTAAGCACTTGCGTATACTTTACCAAGCCTCCCCCAACCCCAAGCCGGCTTCAGCAGCTGAAACCCTGGGCCTGAGATAGACCTTGGTGAACACCTAGAGCCATCTGCCTGGCCTTGGGAAAGGAAAAAAAATGCAATTGGGGAAAAAAGATAATTTGCTAGCTCCATTAACTGGGGGAGCTCAGGACAGAAGCGGCTCCTGTCCAGGAATAAACCATCCATGGACCTTGAGCACCTTTCCCTTCTGCATGGACCTGTGTGGGCCTATTTCAGGAGAATAGGCCTTTGTTGGCAAACTCCAACCATTTCAGCTGTGCAGTGCAGAGGTGGATGTTTGACGTTTGACATTGCTTTGCCTGTTAAACAAGGTCCTCACCTACCCACATCAGGAACCTAAAGACTGGTAGCTCCACTCATGTTACTCAGCCAGCCGTGACAGGGGTCCAAAGAAAAATGGTACTTCCCAGTCCTTACAACAAAAACCTTGGGTGCCCATGGCCCATCTGCAGAACCCACCCAACAGCACGCTCTAGGGAACAGAGATGTGTATTCCTCAGAGACACGTGGTGGTCGGTTCTCAACTCCCTGCCTTGTTCAGAGCATGACCCCCTGCTGCAATCACATACCGGTATATACGACAATCACTCCTGCCCCTCTAAGACTGTAGGACAGAGTCTGTACCACACACTTGATGATCAGCTACCTGGAAACCTGAGCTGAATTCATACAAGAAAACTGAATGGACTCCTAGACCGATATACCTGATAACAGCTCTAGCCAGCTGGGGACAGGACACCAGAGCTCCAAAGGTGAAAATAATCAAGCTAGCTCACTCAAGCAACCCATAAGGGTGTACCAAAACAAAACAAAGCAAGCAGCTACGACACAGTAAGCAACCATAAACTAATACAATAACTTATAGATGGCTCGGAGACAACAGTCAATATCAAGTCACATAAAGAAATAGATCATGATTGTCTCAACAGGCTCTCAAAATAAAGAATCCAGAGATCTTTTAGATGAAAGTACATTCCTGGAATTACCAGATGCAGAATACAAAAGTTTAATATATAGAACCCTTCAAGACATCAGGAAGGAAATGAGGCAATGTACAGAACAAGCCAAGGAACACACAGATAAAGCAACTGAAGAAATCAGAAAGATTATTCAGGAACATAATGAAAAGTTTAATAATCTGGAAAAATCCATAGGCAGACAGCAATCAGAAATTCACAAGATTAAGAATAAAATTAAAGAATTAGACAACTCGATAGAAAGTCAGAGGAGCAGAATTGAGCAAGTAAAAACTAGAATTTCTGAACTCAAAGATAAAGCACTTGGCACTAATATATCTGAAAAAAATAAGATAAAAGAATTAAAAAAATGAAGAAACCTTAAGAATCATGTGGGACTCTATCAAGAGAAATAACCTACGAGTGATTGGAGTGCCAGAACAGGGAGGGATAACAGGAAATACAGAGAAAATTGTTGAAGATTTGTTGGCAGAAAACTTCCCTGATATTGTGAAAGATGAGAAGATATCTATCCAAGATGCTCATCGAACTCCACATATGCTAGATCTTAAAAGAAAGCCACCAAGACATATTGTAATCGAACTTGCCAAAATCAAACATAGAGAGAGAATTGTAAGAGCAGCGAGGGATAAACGAAAAGTCACCTACAAAAAAGAGCCACTAAGAATAAGCTCGGACTACTCGGCAGAAACCATGCAGACAAGAAGGCAATGGGACGATATATTTAAAAAATTGAAGGAAAAAAATTGCCTGCCAAGAATCCTATATCCAGCAAAACTGTCTCTTACATAGGAAGGTGAAATTAAGACATTTCCAGATAAACACAAGTTTAGGGAATTCATAAAAACCAAATCAAAACTAAAAGACATACTAAAGGGAGTTCTTTGGTTAGAAAATCAATAATATCAGGTATCAACCCAAGATGAGAACACTGGACAGAGCAATCAGAAGTCAACGCAAATAGGGAAATCGGAAAAAAAAAACAAGATTAAAAAAAAAAAAGCCCAAAACATGGTAAGAGTGATGTTATCATATAAAAGAAGACAACATTAAAATAATAGAGACTAAGAAATGTAATCATACACCTTCCAAATGGATAAGAAGATATGGCGATACAAAGAAATGAATGTTAGTTTTAAATTTAGAAAAATAGGGGTAAATAATAAGGTAACTAGAAAGGAGACAAACTATGCTACTCATCAAAATAAAATAAAAGGCAAAAATACAGACTCAGCAGAAACAAAATCAACAACAACAAATACAAGAAAGACAATATATAAAGAAAATCTGCTCAGCACATAAAATCAAGTGGGAAAGAGAAGCTGTCAACACACAAAAAAAGACATAAAAGTGATAGCACTAAATTCATACCTATCCATAATTACCCTCAATGTAAATGAACTAAATGAACCATTAAGGACACAGAGAGTGGCAGAATGGATTAAAAAACAAGATCCATCTATATGCTGCCTACAACAGACACACCTTAGGCTTAGAGACACACACAAACTAAAATTCAAAGGATGGAAAAAAATATATCAAGCAAACAACAATCAAAAAAGAGCAGGAGTGGCAATATTAATTTCTGACAAAATAGACTTTCAAGTTAAATCCATTAAAAAGGATAAGGAAGGACACTATATAATGATTAAAGGGACAATGCACCAAGAAGATATAACCATATTAAATATTTATGCACCCAATGACAGGGCTGCAACATACATAAAACAAACTCTATCAGCATTGAAAAGTGAGATAGACAGCTCCACAATAATAGTAGGAGACTTCAACACACCACTTTCGGTGAAGGACAGGACATCCCGAAAGAAGCTCGATAAAGACACGGAAGATCTAAATGCCACAATCAACCAACTTGACCTCACAGACATATACAGAACACTCCATCCAACAGCAACCAAGTATACTTTCTTTTCTAGGGCACATGGAACATTCTCTAGAATAGACCACATATTAGGGCATAAAGCAAGCCTTAGCAGAATGCAAAACATTGAAATATTACAAAGCATCTTCTCTGACCATAAGGCCATAAAAGTGGAAATCAATCACAGGAAGAGCATGGAAAAGAAATCAAATACTTGGACTGACAATACCCTGCTCAAAAAAAGACTGGATTATAGAAGACATTAATGATAGAGTAAAGAAATTCAGAAAATCCAATGAGAAAGAAAACACTTCCTAACAGAACCTTTGGAACACAGCAAAAGCAATACTCAGAAGCCAGTTTATATCAATAAATGCACACACCCAAAAAGAAGAAAGCGTCAAAAATCGAAGAATTATCTCTATAACTTGAACAAATAGAAAGAGAGCAACAAAAGAAACCCACAGGAACAAGAGGAAAGCAAATAATAAAAATTAGAGCTGAACTAAATGAAATAGAAAACAGAAAAAGAATTAATAAGATCAAAAGCTGTTTTTTAGAAAAAATCAACAAAATCGATAAACCACTGGCCAAACTGACAAAAGAAAAACAGGAGAGGAGCAAATAACCCAAATAAGAAATGAGAGGGGCAATATTACAACAGGCCCAAGTGAAATTTAAAGAATCATATCAGATTGCTATGAAAAACTATACTCAAACAAATTTGAAAACCTAGAAGAAATGGATGAATTCCTAGAAACACACTACCTACCTAAACTAACACAAACAGAGCTAGAACAACTAAATTGACCCATAACAAACGAAGAGATCGAAAAGGTAATCAAAAAACTCCCAACAAAAAAAAAGCCCTGGTCCAGATGACTTCACTGTAGAGTTCTACCAAATGTTCGGAGAAGAGTTCACACCACTACTACTAAAGTTATTCAGAGCATAGAAAAGGACGAAATACTACCAAAACTTATTCTATGAAGCCACCATATCCCTGATACCAAAACCAGGTAGAGACACCACAAGAATAGAAAATTATAGACTTATATCCCTCATGAATGTAGATGCAAAAATCCTCAACAAAATCCTTGCCAACAGAATTCAACAACATATCAAAAAAAAATTCACCAAGACCAAGTGGGATTCATACCAGATATGCAGGGATGGTTCAACATTAGAAAAACAACTAATGTAATCCACCGCACAGATAAAACAAAAGACAAGAAGCACATGATTTTATCAATTGATGCAGAAAAGGCATTTGACAAAGTTCAACACTCATTCATGATAAAACTCTCAGCAAAATAGGAATAGAAGGAAAATTCCTCAACATAATAAAGGGCATTTGTACAAAGCCAACAGCCAACATCACCCTAAATGGAGAGAGCCTGAAAGCATTCCCGTTGTGATCGGGAACCAGACATGGATGCCCTTTGTCACCACTC
Source organism: Loxodonta africana (assembly GCF_030014295.1). NCBI lineage: Eukaryota > Metazoa > Chordata > Mammalia > Proboscidea > Elephantidae > Loxodonta > Loxodonta africana. Next base: position 22,124,024 of record NC_087344.1, read on the forward strand.
TTATTCAACATTGTGCTGGAAGTCCTAGCCAGAGCAATTAGGCAAGATAAAGAAATAAAGTGCATCCAGATTGGCAAGGAAGAGGTCAACGTATCTCTATTTGCAGATGACATGATCTTCTACACAGAAAACCCTAAGGAATCCTCCAGAAAACTACTGAAATAGAAGAGTTCAGCAGAGTATCGGGATACAAGATAAACATACAAAAATCAGTTGGATTCCTCTACACCAACAAACAGAACATCAAAGAGGAAATAAAATCAATGCCATTTACTGTAGCCCCCAAGAAGATAAAATATTTAGGAATAAATCTTACCAGAGTTATAAAAGACTTATACAAAGAAAACTACACTACGCTTCTGCAAGAAACCAAAAGAGACTTATGTAAGTGGAAGAACATACCTTGCTCGTGGATAGGAAGACTTAACATTATAAAAATGTCTATTCTACCAAAAGCGATCTATACATTTAATGCACTTCCGATCCAAATCCCAAGGACATTCTTTAATGAGATAGAGAAACAAATCACCAACTTCATATGGAAGGGAAAGAGGCCCCAGATAAATAAGGCATTATTGAAAAAGAAGAACAAAGTAGGAGGCCTTACTTTACCTGATTTTAGAACCTATTATACTGCCACAGTAGTTAAAACAGCCTGGTACTGGTACAAGAACTGATACATGGACCGGTGGAACAGAATTGAGAATCCAGACATAAATCCATGCACATATGAGCAGTTGATATTTGACAAAGTCCCCAAAACGGTTAAATGGGGAAAAGACATTCTTTTTAACAAATGGTGCTGGCATAACTGGATGTCCATCTGCAAAAAAATGAAACAAGACCCATGCCTCACTCCATGCACAAAAACTAACTCAAAATGGATCAAAGACCTAAACATAAAATCTAAAACTATAAATATCATGGAAGAAAAAATAGGGACAATGTTAGGAGCCCTGATACATGGTAGAAACAGTATACAAAACATTATAAAGAATGTAGAAGAAAAACTAGATAAGTGGGATCTCCTAAAAAATCAAACACCTATGCTCACCCAAAGACTTCACCAAAAGAGTAAAAAGACTACCTACAGACTGGGAAAAAGTTTTTAGCTATGACATTTCTGAGCAGCACCTGATCTCTAAAATCTACCTGATACTGCAAAAACTCAACTGCAAAAAGACGAATAATGCAATTAAAAAATGGGCAAAAGATATGAAAAGAAACTTCACTAAAGAAGACGTTCAGGTACCTAACAGATACATGAGGAAATGTTCACTATCATTAGCCATTAGAGAAATGCAGATCAAAACTACAATGAGATTTCATCTCACTCCAACATGGCTGGCATTCATCCAAAAAACACAAAATAATAAACGTTGGAGAGGCTGTGGAGAGATTGGAACACTTCTACACTGCTAGTGGGAATGTCAAATGGTACAACCACTTTGGAAATCAATTAGGCTCTTCCTTAGAAAGCTAGAAATAGAACTACCATAGGATCCAGCAATCCTACTGCCTTGAGTATATGCTAGAGAGATAAGAGCCTTCACAGGAACAGATATATGCACACCCATGTTTATTGCAGCACTGTTTACAATAGTAAAAAGATGGAAGCAACCAAGGTGCCCATCAACAGATGAATGGATAAATAAATTATGGTATATCCACACAATGGAATAGTACGCATTGATAAAGAACAGTGAGGAATCTGTGAAACATTTCTTAACATGGAGGAACCTGGAAGGCATTCTGCTGAGTGAAATGAGTCAGTTGCAAAAGGACAAACATTGCATAAGACCACTAGTATAAGAACTTGAGAAATAGTTTAAACTGAGAAGAAAACATTCTTTTGTGGTTATGAGAGGGGGGAAGGATGGAGGGTGTGAGAGGAGAATTCACTAATTAGATAGTAGATAAGAATTACTTTAGGTGAAGGGAAAGACAGCACACAATGCAGGGAGGTCAGCACAATTGGACTAAAGCAAAAGCAAAGAAGTTTCCTGAATAAACTGAATGCTTCAAAGGCCAGTGTAGCAGGGGCAGGGGTCTGGGGACCATGGTTTCAGGGGACATCTAAGTCAATTGGCATAGTAAAATCTATTAAGAAAACATTCTGCATCCTACTTTGAAGAGTGGCATCTGGGGTCTTAAACGCTGGCAAGCAGCCATCTAAGATGATCAAATGGTCTTAACCCACCTGGATCAAAGGAGAATGAAGAACACCAAGGATGCAAGGTGATTATGAGCCCAGGAGACAGAAAGGGCCACATGAACCAGAGACTACATCATCCTGAGACCAGAAGAACTAGATGGTGCCCAACTACAACCAATGACTGCCCTGGCAGGGAACACAACAGAGAACCCCTGAGGGAGCAGGAGAGCAGTGGGATGCAGACTTAACGGTCTGACTGAGACTGGAAGGACCCCGGTGGTCATGGCCCCCAGACCTCCTGTTGGCCCAGGACAGGAACCATTCCTGAAGCCAACTCTTCAGACTGGACTGGACAATGGGTTGGAGAAGGATGCTGGTGAGGGGTGAGCTTCTTGGATCGGGTGGACACTTGAAACTATGTTGGCATCTCTGACCTGGAGGGGAGGTAAGAGGGTGGAGGGAGTTAGAAGCTGACGAAATGGACAGGAAAAGAGAGAGTGGAGGGAGAGAGCAGGCTGTCTCATTAGGGGGAGAGTAATTGGGAGTGTGTAGCAATGTGTATATGGGTTTTTGTGTGAGAGACTGACTTGATTTGTAAACTTTCACTTAAAGCACAATAAAAATTATATATATATAAAAAAGAACCAATTAAATCAGATTCTCTGCATGTGAATCCCTTGGTCATCCCAAAGTCCAGCCAGGATTGAGAACCATTATTTTAGAATATTGACAGGCACTTAATAGCGCTCCAATAATGTTACCTGTTACTTTTATCATTAATACCCTCACCACATATTAATTATATTAAAAAGCTATATGAAAAATAGAAACATTGACTAGTATTTACTTCAGAGTCCAAACCTTATAGACACTTTAAATATTACCCATAAAAACGCGAATATTCTAGCTACACCTGCATAATCCCATTCCTCAGCACAGTCGTCCGTCAAATGCAAGCACTGTCACACACTTGGTGGGTATATTTCCACTCAAAGTTTCCATAGTATTAGCATTGCCTTATATATCTATAAACATTTTTCTTGAAAATGTGCCTAAATAGTATCATACCACACATGTAGTCTCCCAAGAGTCCTCATTTATTACAACATTGGGTTTTAAGTGTCCCTGTGAAGTACACACATCTCTTTCAAACACTTTAAATGATGCATGGTATTATCTTAGAGAGGGACTTCATTCTATTTGTCTATCTCTTATTGTAACAATCCTATGAAAATTCTTGTGCTACTCTTCACATCACACAGGTGAGAATTTCTATATGATGTGTGCTTGGAGCATAGTTGTTTGGATGTAAAAATCAATGCATGTCTAAATTTCCTATCAATTTTTAAAATTTAGTTACCTAAAAGAAAAATAAGACCATCAACTACATTTTCTTTTTGTCAAGGCATAGAATCACAAATATTCATGAAGTTAGTCTACTAAAGGTCATTTCATATAGTTCCAAATGAAAATATCATCCTGTATAGAGAGTAATATTCCCATATCTCAGATTTTCAAAGTATGAATTACTATTTTCAGAAAACCCTACAATCTACAGAATTTGAGCTATAAAGTAACCTGTAAAACATTTAGCCCATTCCCTTAATTCATCAACCAACTCACCAAGTTTTAAGAAGAAGAATGATTCATTCAGCCTCCATTTACTCATCTGGAACTAAAGCAGGTTTGAAAAGAACTGCGATCATTCTGCTCTGGTTAGGGGAACAGAGGACTGCAGTAGGAATCGGGAGACCAAGATCTGAGTCCAGATATTTCAGACATTACATATGGACTGCATGTAAATCTCCCAACCTCTCTGAGCTGGATGTGGGGGGAGTAACAACCATTTCTAGGAAAGATGTGGCAGCTAACGAAGGTTTACCACTTAATACATATTTCGTCATTGTTTATTTAATTAGAATTGGAGTCATTATGGAAGTTGCATATTTATTGATGAAATACAATGCCACAAAATATTTAATGTCCTTTTATTTGATTCTATGAGAGTGGTGGATGCCTAGCATGTTCCAGGAAAATTGACCGTAGAATGCTTTGGAATCTTAAAACATGCTCAGGTCCACAGTAAAAGTTATTTTCTCCTTCTCTTCCTTCTTTTTTCTTTTCCCTCCATTTTTGTGAAAATCTGCACAATTTTCAGAAAATAATTGAATATTGTAAATTCTATTAAATGGATGGTAATAGGTCCAACAGTAATTCCATAATGTAGACACATTCATGTCTTAGTTCATCTTGTCACTAGTCTTATGGGACATCCTTGGAGGGATGAACGCTCAGTGTATGAACTCCATACAGCCTACCCTCTGTTTCTGTGAACCAAGGAAGGATCTATTCCATATTTAACACAGTTTTGTTGTCGTTGTTGTAGCCTACTCTGTGCCAAACATGGGATAGGCTTTGGGGATCACAAATGAATTCAAAACGAAGTTGTCAATCTCTGAGGTACATGCGCTAAGTTTCACTCTGTTGCCCTACACTCCAGGAAGTTTTAAGCATAATTTCAGAGATTTTAATCAAAGATATACCTAGGGTATACCTTTTAACTGATTCTCGTTTCCTACTAGAAATGGAATCTAAGACTCAGATATGTCTCCCTTTGAGATTGAGAGGGGCTAAATTTAAAGAATTTGAATTTAAAGAAAGAGTGGATAGCTAAAGACAAAATTCAGGAGCAGGGGCAAGAAACAGGCCTTCCCAGAATTATCACCTGCCAACTCTTTCTGTGATTCCCTCCTATGATCTCACATATCCTTCCTATAGTTGATATAGCAAGGGGCACCCTCTGGAAGAGCACAAAGAATAGCTTACAGTGACCAGGAACGAGAGATGACAGGGCAGGTTGACAGGGAAGAATATGGTCAGATGCTCTGTGTCTGGAGTCAGACTGTACAGACTGAAGCCTGGCTTCACCCCTTCCTAGCCCAAGACCTGGTACAAGTTACATAAAAAGGCTGTGCTCCTGTCCTCATTTGTAAAATGATAATAATGTTTGTTGCCCTTTTTGGAAACTGGTAGCGCAGATGCAAGAAATAAGTTACGTGGAACTTTTAGCTCAGAGCCTGGCACTGTGAAGCCCTCAGTAAAAAGGCTCCTGATGTTGTACTAACATCATCACATTATTATTATCACCCCACCCCTTATGATCATTTTGGAGTCCTTGGGTGGTACAAACGGTTGACATTCTCAGTTGCTAACTTATAGGTTGGAAGTTCAATGTCACCCAGAGGTGCCTCAGAAGAAAGGCCTGGTGATCTACGTGCAAAAAATCAGCTATTGAAAACCTATGAAGCACAGTTAGGCTCTGAGACACACAAGTCATCATGAGCCAGAATCAACCCAGTGGCAACTGGTGGTGGTGGTGTTAGTTGTAGAAATTCTCAAAATTCTATGGTTTTTAATCTTGCATATACTATTAAATTGAAAAAAAAATTGATGTCATTGAATGTTAATAATCATAAAAACTTAAGCCATACAATTATTCTCTCAGGAGTTAATAGAAATCTATATAGAAGGACTAGTAGACCATCCAATACTGGATGTATCACTATCAAAATGTCTTCACTTTTTCTTGCAAGTCAGTGAATAACTTATTCAAAATTAAACAAAGAGTAGATATAACAGATCTATGCCCTAACTAAGCTAGCTTTTGAGTATAGAGAGCAATGATCTTCAGCCCTGCCCTAAAACTGCTCAAGGTCTCACTGTGCAAAGATGAAATTGTAAGGTCTTCTGTCAGGCATCCAGCTTAAAGCACACTTTGAATATCAAAGGTCCTCATCGGTGAAGTTGACTGGAGATTGACCTTAGTAGTAAAAGGCAGAGTAATTGAAACTAGCTGGTCCACAGGTTTTCAGAGCCCACGCTACTGCAGCAGGAGCTATGTGTGGCGTCTCTAAAAGAAAGATGGATATCTGCGTAGTGAAAGACAGAAGGAGCCCAAGGACACATTCAATAAGACAGAAGACAGTGAAGCATGGTTACAAAGTGGAATTCCAAGGCCCCCCTTCCCTGAGGACGTGAACTTTTGCTAGCTTAGAGTAATGAAAAACAGATAAAGTTAAATTTCCTCATAAGGACTTGGGTGACTTAATGATCCTCAGGTACCATTAGAGTCACACAACAACTGAAACGCCAACGTCAACTTCAACTGTACACACTTTCCAAGGTATATGATCTACAACCAACCTTTCTCCTGAGAACATTTGTAAGCTTCCATTTGCAGACACATGACGATATATCTTTATTCTCCACGTTATATCAGTCAGGGTTCAATCAAGAAGAAAGAAACAACACTAGTTATTTTTGATGAAGATGATTTAGTATAGGTAAGTATTTAAACAGTCATCGAAAGACTAAAAGACATAAAAGAAAAAATGTGGTAACAGAGAGATACAATCTGCAGGCAGCAGCAACCACACCAAAGAAGAAGGTGGGTAGCGAAAACATTAGGCTTATTGGGGGTGGGAGAAGGGTGGTGATCATTACAGACAACTATTGGAAGAACCTGACAAGAAAGCCAAACGGAAAATCAGAGCAGTGATGTGAGAATTTCCACACTGGCATCACAAAGTATAGTATAGAAAGGGGAAGTGGGAGCAGAGACACAAGAGCTAAATAACCAGCACATATGATTTGCTCTACGGTGTATGGTCTCTGTGAGTTAAAACCGACTTAACGGCACCTAATAACAACAACGGCATGCTAGAGCGAGAGGAGATATATGAAGAAATATTACCAAGAATATTGAGAAAAACCATATTGCCTGTTGCTAGAGTAAGTCCTCTCATATCTTCTCCCTTGTGAGCTCTGATGACTTTAAGATCTTCAGCATCTTCTCATAGTTGTCATTTTTTTAACAATGATTTCACTGAGATCAGTACTCTTCAACCTTGGTTGCCCACTAGTACCTGCTGGGGTGCTTTAAAAAACTTACCCCATACCCCACTCTAAATAAATCAGACTCTCTGGTGTTGGAACTCCAGCAGGAGTATTTTTTTTTTCACATTTTATTGTGTGTTAGGCAAAAGTTTACATAGTAAATTTGGGTTCTTTCTAAAAATTCGTATTCAACCTGTTCATGACATCAGTTATATTTTTCTTAATATTTCAACATTCTCATTATTTCCATTATTTTTGTTCTGTTTCCACTGATATAGCTTCTCTTCTCTTTATCTTCCCAACATTCTTTTGGAGTAAATAGTGACCATTTGGCCCATATAGTTAAGGCACAGGTCTTTAAATTAAGATATTCTGCTGAGGAGTCTCTGCAGGGCTCTCTTGATGTCTGTATTCCTCAGGCTGTAGATGAAGGGGTTCAGCATGGGGGTGACAACAGTGAATATCACTGAGGCCACTGTACTCATCCTGAGAGAAGGTGAGACAGCTGAGCTCAGGTATACACCAACACCTGTTCCATAAAATAAGCAAATGACTGACAGGTGAGAGCCACAAGTGAAAAAAGCTTTAGACTTTCCACCCGATGATGGGAGTCTCAGAATGGAGGAAACAATTCGAATATAAGAGAAAAGAATCCCTGAGATTGGAACACCACCAAAGATGGCACCAACCAAATACATTAATATGGTATTGGTGGAGGCATCAGAACGGGCAAGGTTGAAAAGTTGAGAAGGGTCACAGAAGACACTAGGGATTTCCACATCGGTGCAGAAGGTAAGTGTTGACACCATCATGCAGTGTAGCTGGGAGTCAAAAAAGCTGGTGAAAATTGACACCAGAACCAGCAAGCCACATAGACGGGGGTTCATGATGACTGGGTAGTGCAGGGGATGACAGATGGCCTCAAACCGGTCATAGGCCATCACTGTCAGGAGTAGACTGTCCAGATATGCAAAAAGATATAAAAAAAGACAACTGAATCACACAGCCTACATAAGAGATGTGTCTTTGGTGTGTGTGAGTATTCACAAGCACCTTTGGAACTGTGGTGGGGGTACAGCCAATGTCAGCTAAGGACAGGTTGGAGAGGAAGAAGTACATGGGAGTGTGGAGGTGGTGGTCGGAGATCACGGCCAGGATAATAAGTAGGTTCCCAGCCATTGTGACCAGGTACATGGACAGGAACATTCCAAAGAGGAGGGGCTGCTGTCTCGGATCCTCCGAAATGCCCAGCAGGAGGAATTCAGAGATATGTGTAAGATTCTGTGGTTCCAGGTAGCAGAGACAGCTTCCGTGAAAGAAAATAGAGGATTAGGAAAAGGAAACAAGTAAATGGGCACCCAGCTCTGTGTTTCTATTTTTAATTCAGGTAATTCACAAGGAAAGCATTCACACTTAAGGACCATACAGCACATTCAGCAACATTTCTCAGTTGTGGCGAACCCATTCTTCGTAGGACTCTTTCTCCTTGGTTTCATCCTTTTCTACCCACATCCACTTTAGAGACACTCAGCTGAAGAAAGTTACAGAAGCAAGAACATTTAGGGACACCAAATCCATACAGTCACTAAAATATCATCCCTTCTTAATGAAGGAAATGTGTGGATTAAGAAATATCTTTCTCCTTTGAAGAATAAAATCGGTCTAATTAAAGGACACTAAAATGCTTTAAAATGTATTATATTTTATCAAAATTCATTGCAATAAATGCCTTTGACTTATTTTAAGCTTTCAAAACATACTATATTGAATTTTTTTTATTGACACTGAAAATATATTAAACATTTTCCCCCATGGGGGGGGAATTCCTCTGATGGGACTATTTATAAACACCCTATGAGAGCTATGCAATAAAAAAGTCTGCCTCTATTTGTTTCGTTGTTTGACTGCTGACAGCTCTTAAACCTAACCCTTCCTGCCTTCTGGGTAAGCTAATAAGAGAGTCCAGGTGCTCTCTCTTTTGGCGATGGTAATAGATTCAAACCGGGCGAGACTCTGCCGATGTGCTAGAACCCTCAGACCAGATCTACCTCTTAACAACAACAAAAAATTCCCTGCCAGGCTCTTTCTTTGCTTTTTCAAGATACATTTGGAACATCTTGGGAGCCTGCCAAGGTCTCCCTAGACAGTCCTCTTTTTGAGTAATAAGGCTTTTCATCCACTCTTGGTTGCAGGGGCGGGGGGGGGGGAGTGGCACAGGCAGGTCTCATCAGCCTCAACATTGGAGCCAAATTCTTGGTGGATGAGAGTCCATCCTGACTCTCTAGAGTGCTGAGTCTCATTCATCTCTCTAGACCTACTGGGCACCCCTGAAAGGGAGGAAAGCAGAGGCAGAAAAGCACCCAATATGTGGACAACAGATTGAGTACACTTTGCTCCCCTGAACTAAAAAAGATAATCAATATTTAACCAAAATTTCTTGTTTGGTTGCCTACACTTTGCCAAGCGTGGTGTAGGCTATGTTGTTGTTAGATGCCATTGACTTGGGACCAACTCATCATGACCTTATATACAACAGAACAAAGCCTTGCCCATTCCTGTGCCATCCTCACAATTATTGCTATGTTTGAGCCCAGTGTTGTAGCCACTATGCTGATCCATCCCATTGGGGGGGGTTTTGTAGGTTCTAGGAAAGCAGAAAAGAATGAGGCTCTGTCATTTCCCTATAAGCACTCCACCTGGGTGACCCAAGTAGAGAAATAGCAGATTGTGTTAACAGGTTAGAATATTGGCTAGGTGCCCTGTGAGTGGGGTTTCACTGCCCAGATTCAAACCTGGATTCACTCCATTCTCCACCAAAATATATATATATAAAATTGCTGTGTTTCATTTCTCACCTATAAAGTAATAATAATCTATACTCTTATATTTTGGGAGAAAATTTTACAGATGAAATTTTAAAAGTCCTAAAACATATAACTGAGATCCTGCCACCAGGAAACCCTCAACACAGTTTGCCATTGTTATAGTTACTGGCATCATCATCATCACTGTCATCATCCTCAATTTCATAATTTAGAAGTCCTTATTTATTTATTTATTTTTTAGGGGACAGTTTAAAACCAAAAAAAAAAGCAAAAGAAGGAAAAACCATTGTAGGTGTGTTGATTCTGACTCATAGCGACCCTATGGGACAGAGCAGAACCATCCCATAGGTTTTCCAAGGAGCAGCTGGTGGATTCAAACTGCTGACCTTTTGGTTAGCAGCCAAGCTCTTACCACTGGCTGTTTAGAGGGATTTGTTTCCTGCTCTGGTGGAAACAATGTCCATAAAAAAAAGCGGTAGAGGACAGCAGAACTGATGAAGGTGAGTCCTCAGATTCCCACCAGTACAAAGGACTAAACTTCATAAACCTCTTAGTTAAAACCTTCCATTTTGGTTTTCCTTCTTGCTATCCCAACTCTGTTTTTGGTTCTGATGATGAGGAAACAATGGTCTTGACAGTCCCTCCTGTGTTCCTGTCTCCCTCAACACTCACTGGGTTGCACGGTGTCTCTGATGGGTCATAGTCAAAGAATGTGAATCCACTGCCCCCCTCCTGCCTGGTGAGAGATGAAGGCTGAGGCTCCTTCATCAGGAATGACAGGAAGACAGGCTCAGGCATAGACGTCCTGAGGTGAATGATGACAATGGGAGGAAGAGACACACATAAGTAGTCTGCTGCCCTGGGACAGACACTCTGAAGGGCTGGAGACACAGGCTAATAATTTGCAATTGTATGGCTTTGAGAGTGTATCTCACAGAGCGCGGTATTAGCCTAATTGGTCTATGTTATCCCAATCTCTGAGGCTTGTTAAATTAACAGATGAGGTAGGAGAAAAATGAGTGTCCTACAATGGTCTGGGCATTCCTAATCTCAGGAGGAAAAGCATGTATTCTCAGCTCTGACTTGCAAATTGCAGGAATTGTAATATGAAATTCACTTTTTTTCTAGTTGAAAGAATCAATGAGTAACTTTGATATCAGCAAAATCAATGAATTGATCAGGAAATTTAGGGAGAATTACAATGTCTATACCAAGAATGGAAACCCTGGTGACGTAGTGATTAAGTGCTACGGCTGCTAAGCAAAGGGTCGGCAGTTCGAATCTGCCAGGTGCTCCTTGGAAACTCTATGGGGCAGTTCTACTCTGTCCTACAGGGTTGATAGGAGTCGGAATCGACTCGGCAGTACTGGGTTTATACCAAGAATCTGATACTATTTCCATATCACTTTTAAGATTTGTATCTCTAAGTAGAATATCCTACTTTCCTTCCCATAGCCTTTTCTTGGGGTTTGGGAATTTATGCATTGAAAATTTATTTATTTTTGTGTGTGTGTGTGAATTTGAATGACAGAACTAGCTCTGATTTTTCTCTTTAGTTGATGTATGTTCCTATAATAGAAAACAATTTTTTGAATACTTGTTTGGTTACTTCATTATTTGTGTGAAATCTCAGGGTTCTACTAGGCTGCAATCAATGTGTTTCCCAGGAGACTTCAGTAATCTTAAGGCTTGATAGAGTTGTTGTTGTTAAGTACCGTCAAGTCGGTTCCAACTCATAGCAACCCTATGCACAACAGAATGAAACACTGCCCGGTCCGGAGCCATCCTTACAATCACTGCTATGCTTCAGCTCATTGGTGTCAATCCACCTCTTTGAGGGTCTTCCTCTTTTCCGCTGACCCTGTACTCTGCCAAGGATGATGTCCTTCTCCAGGGACTCATCCCTCCTGACAACACGTCCAAAGTATGTAAGACGCAGTGTCGCCATCCTTCCTTCTAAGGAGCATTCTGATTGTACTTCTTCTAAGACAGATTTTTTCGTTCTTTTGGCAGCCCATGGTATATTCAATATGCTTCATCAACACCACAATTCAAAGGCATCAATCCTTCTTCGGTCTTCCTTATTCATTGTCCAGCTTTCACATGCATATGATGCGATTGAAAATACCATGGCTTGGGTCAGGCGCACCTTAGTCTTCAAGGTGACATCTTTGCTCTTCAACATTTTAAAGAGGTCCTGTGCAGCAGATTTACCCAAAGCAATGTGTCTTTTGATTTCTTGACTGCTGCTTCCAAGGCTGTTGATTGTGGATCCAAGTAAAATGAAATCCTTGACAACTTCAGTCTTTTCTCCATTTGTCATGATGTTGCTCATTGGACCAGTTGTGAGGATTTTTGTTTTCTTTCTGCTGAGGTGCAATTCATACTGAAGGCTATGGCCTTTGATCTTCATTAGTAAGTGCTTCAAGTCCTCTTCATTTTTCAGCAAGCAAGGTTGTGTCATTTGCATAATGCAGGTTGTTAATGAGTCTTCCTCCAATCCTGAAACCCTATTCTTCTTCATGTAGTCCAGCTTCTTATATTATTTTCCAGCATACGGATTGAATAGGTTTGGTGAAAGAATACAACACTGACACACACCTTTCCTGACTTTAAACCAATCAGTATTCCCTTGTTCTATCTGAACAACTGCCTCTTGATCTATGCAAAGTTTCCTCATGAATACAATTAATAAGTGTTCTGGAATTCCCATTCTTCGCAGTGTTATCCATAGTTTGTTATGATCCACACAGTTGAATGCCTTTGCATAGTCAATAAAACACAGGTAAACATCCTTCTGGTATTCTCTGCTTTCAGCCAGGATCCATCTGACATCAGCAATGATATCCCTGGTTCCACATCCTCTTCTGAAACCAGCCTGAATTTCTGGCAGGTCCCTGTTGATATACTGCTGCAGCCATTTTTGAATGATCTTCAGCAATATGTTGCTTGCGTGTGATATTAACAATAAAAAAATGATATCGCTCTATAATTTCCACATTCATTTGGATCACCTTTCTTGGGAATAGGCATAAATATGGAACTCTTCCAGTCGGTTGGCCAGGAAGCTGTCTTCCATATTTCTTGGCATAGATGAATGAGCACCGCCAGCGCCGCATCTGCTTGTTGAAACATCTCAGTTGATATTCCATCAATTCCTGGAGCCTTGTTTTTTGCCAATGCCTTCAGAGCAGCTTGGACTTCTTCCTTCAGTTCCATCGGTTCCTGATCATACGCCACCTCTTGAAATGGTTGAACATGGACTAATTCTTCCATCTTCTTAAGGCTTGACTGGGAGAGGATCCAATACCAAGATAATTCACATGGCTATGGCAGGATTCACGTCCTCACAAGCTATTACCAGAGGTCCTCCTAAATTTCTGGCCACATGGACCACTTCATGGGGCAGTTCTCAACATGGCAACTGGCTTCCAACCAAGTGTGTCAGCAAGAGATCAATACAATTCTAGGAAGATGAAGGCCAGAGTCCCTTTGCACTATAAACTTGGAAGTCACACCCCATTTTTTTTGCCATACCCTATTTTTTAAAGTGTTTTACCAGGTCTGTACCACACTATGGGAAGGAGATTATTCCGTGGATGAAATAAGAGGAGGCATGGGCCATTGTGAGATTTTTAGGCACTGCCCACCACACAGGCCTTGCCTTCTATTAGGCTGTTAGGCTCTAAGCCCAGCATAGTCATACCCCATCTTTTAATCCCATCGCACCTCATCTTCTCAACAAAACTCACCTAGGGAAGAACTGGAAGATGGGTACATCTACCTCTGCATTGAATACTTCTGTAGACTCCATGATGCTGCTCCTGGCTGTACGTTAGAAGAAGAAGGCTCCCTGGTTTCCATTGCAGAAGCAGAACTCTTCCATAGGCATCATGCAAATTGAACGCATATTGTGCCCTAATTCAATAAATATTTCCAGTGGCTTCTGATTTCTACTTAACTGAAAAGGGCTCCCACCACCCATTTGTCAGTTTGTCCTACTGTGGTGTCTTCCATGTTGCTATGATGCTGGAAGCTATACCACCAGTATTTGAAATATTAGTAGGGTCACCCATGGTGTACAGGTTTCAACAAAGCTTCCTGATTAAGACAGACTAGAAGCCCTGGCTCTGAGTGGTCAAGAGCTTGGCTGATAACCAAAAAGTTGGCAGGTCGAATCCACCAGCTGCTCTTGGAAAACGTATAGGGCAGTTTTACTGCAGTTGGAATGGACTAGACAACAAAGGACTTTTTTTTGTTCTTGGTTTTATGAAGATTGATACAATAGCCAAAATAATGGACTCAAACATATCAGTGATGATGAAGATGGTGCAGGAGCAGGCAACATTTCGATCTGTTATAAATAAGTCCACTATGATCGGAGCTGACTAGATGGCAACTAACACAACGAAAAGGGCTCAGTTCACTCCAGAATAAAATTTTCTTTAGACTCTGCATTCAGAGCTTTTGAAGTCTTTTATAAAATGTCCTTTTATCTTATCTAGTTATTTTTGTTGTTGTTGTTGGTTGTTTTTTTTGTTTGTTTTTTTCCTTGCAGATAAAATGGGGTTTATGGGAAAAATATCTGTAGCACATTTTACATCCTACTTTTGTGGCCTTCCTCGTTCAGGGATCTCTTTTTTGAGGAATTGGAGATTGGTATGTCAATAGCTGATATGAAGAAAACTTGAATATAAATCCAATCTGTTGGATATGTAGAAAAGGATGCTATTTACCTGTATGTAGATCCATAGTAGAGACCTATTTTTGGATATCAAATGACAAAATGGCAGAAGTATAAAAATGTATCGGAGAAGGAGAGGATGGGTGTTGGGACCTTTTAGAATGCTTGGACAGTAGCAAAAATTTAATATTAAACTGAAGTCACTTCATAATGGGTAGTGGGTAGAAAACATTAGAGAAAATGAGAGAAAAATTCCATGAGAAAGACTGATGTGGTGGCTGCAACATTGGGCTCCAAACATACCAAACACACCAAAGATTATAAGGACAGTGCAGGACCAGGCAATATTTCATTCTGTTAAACATAAGACTGCTATGAGTTGGAGCTGACTTGATGGCAACTAACAACAAAGAGGATATCAAATTCTGTAGTCACTTCCAAAGAAGAATGCAGAGGGCAGGTGTATGCAAACCAAAGACAGTTGTGTTCTTGTGGTGAAAAGTGAAGATTTGCTTTGTGCTTTTCCCAATTTCCTCTCACATGATGACTATCCTTGAAAGAAACAGAAAGACTGTCACCTTCCTGCAACCTGTTTAGATGTACAATTGAGCAAAGACTACCCTCAATTTTTTATCTCTGTTTAATTATAGAATGTATCAAAACCTAGCCTTTTATTCCATGATTCTTACTCTTACACACACAATTAAATGGAATAATTTGTTGTGGTTGTTGTTAGGTGCTGTCGAGTCAGTTCCCACTCATAGTGACCTTATGCACAACAGAACGAAACGATGCCCAGTCCTGTGTCGTCCTTACAATCATTGTTATGCTTGAGCTCATTTTTGCAGCCACTGTGTCAATCCACCTGGTTGAAGGTCTTCCTCTTTTCCGCTGACCCTGTACTCTGCCAACAATGATGTCCTTCTCCAGGGACTGATTCCTCCTGACAACATGTCCAAAGTATGTAAGATGCGGTCTCGCCATCCTTGCCTCTAAGGAGCATTCTGGCCGCATTTCTTCCAAGGCAGATTTGTTCATTCTTTTGGCAGTCCATGGTATATTCAATATTCTTTGCCAACACCACAATTCAAAGGCGTAAACTCTTCTTCAGTCTTCCTTATTCATTGTCGACCTTTGACATGCATATGATGTGATTGAAAATACCATGGCTTGGGTCAGGCACACCTTACTCTGCAGGGTGACATCTTTGCTCTTCCACACTTTGAAGAGATCCTTTGCAGCAGATTTGCCCAATGCAAAAAAAAAAAAAAAGAAAAAAAAATTTTTTTTTTTTAATGCGTCTTCTGATTTCTTGACTGCTGCTTCCATGGCTATTGATTGTGGATCCAAGTAAAATGAAATCCTTGACAACGTCAATCTTTTCTCCATTTGTCATGATGTTGCTCATTGGTCCAGTTGTGAGGATTTTTGCTTTCTTTATGTTGAGGTGTAATCCATGCTGAAGGCTGTGGTATTTGATCTTCATTAGTAAGTGCTTCAAGTCCTCTTCACTTTCAGCAAGTAAGGTTGTGTCATCTGCATAACTCAGGTTGTTAGTGAGTCTTCCTCCAATCCTGATGCCCCATTCTTCTTCATATAGTCCAGCTTCTCGTATTATTTGTTCAGCATACAGATCAAATAGGGCCTTGGGCATAGAAACAATGCCAGAGATCGAATGATAGAATTTTGCAAGAGCAACAACTTCTTCTTCATTGCAAATATGTTCTTTCACTAACATAAATGGTGACTATACACATGGACCTCGCCAGATGGAACACACAGAAATTAAATTGACTACATCTGTGGAAAGAAACAATGGAAAAGCTCAATATCATCAGTCAGAACAAGGCCAGGGGCCGACTGTGGAATAGACCATCAACTGCTCATATCCAAGTTCAAGCTGAACCTGAAGAAAATCAGAGCAAGTCCACGAGAGCCAAAATATGACCTTAAGAATATCCCACCTGAATTTAGAGACCATCTCAAGGATAGGTTTGACGCATTGAACACTAGTGACCGCAGACCAGACGAGTTGTGGAATGACATCAAGGACATCATCCAAGAAGAAAGCAAGAGGTCACTGAAAAGACAGAAAAGAAAGAAAAGACCAAGATGGATGTCAGAGGAGACTCTGAAACTTGCTCTTGAGCATCGAGCAGCTAAAGCAAAAGGAAGAATTCATGAAGTAAAAGAACTGAATAGAAGATTTCAAAGGGCATCTTGAGAAGACAAAGTAAAGTATTATAAGGACATGTGCAAAGAGCTGGAGATGGAAAACCAAAAGGGAAGAACACACTCAGCATTTCTCAAGCTGCAAGAACTGAAGAAAAAAATCAAGCCTCGAGTTGCAATAGTGGAGGATTCCATGGGGAATATATTAAATGACGCAGAAAGCATCTAAAGAAGATGGAAGGAATACAGAGTCATTATACCAAAAAGAATTAGTTGATATTCAACTATTTCAAGAGGTGGCATATGATCAGGAACTGATGGTACTGAAGGAAGAAGTCCAAGCTGCTCTGAAGGCATTGGCAAAAAATAACAAGGCTCCAGGAATTGATGGAATATCAATGAGATGTTTCAACAAACAGATGCAGTGCTGGAGGTGCTCACTCGTCTATGCCAAGAAATGTGGAAGACAGCTTCCTGGCCAACTGACTGGAAGAGATCCATGTTTATGCCTAGTCCCAAGAAAGGTGATCCAACCGAATGTGGAAATTATACAACAATATCGTTAATATCACAAGCAAGCAAAATTTTGCTGGAGATCATGCAAAAACAGCTGCAACAGTATATCGGCAGGGAACTGCCAGAAATTCAGGCTGGTTTCAGAAGAGCACGTGGAACCAGGGATATCATTGCTGATGTCAGATGGATCCTGGCTGAAAGCAGAGAATACCAGAAGGATGTTTACCTGTGTTTTATTGACTATGCAAAGGCATTCAACTGTGTGGATCATAACAAACTATGGATGACATTGTGAAGAATGGGAATTCCACGACACTTAATTGTGCTCATGAGGAACCTGTACATGGATTGAGAGGTAGTTGTTCGGACAGAACAAGGGGATACTGATTGGCTTAAAGTCAGGAAAGTTGTGCATCAGGGTTGTATTCTTTCACCATACCTACTTAATCTTGTAAATGGAATAATAGATCCCATCAAATATCCATAATAATAAAAAACAAACAAATTATACATTTCTTCCTTCAGGAGTTCTTAAAGATCTCTATGGAAGGTACAGTGCTCCAGGCAGGAAGGAAAATACAGGATGTATTGATTCAAAATGTCTTCGCCTTTTCTTATAAGATAGTGAATATTTCATTCAGCGTAATACAATGTAGAGAGGACTAATCTCTGGCTTCACTGTGCTATATTTTGAGTGTGTAGACAAATGATATCCAGTCTCTGCCTCTGCACTATTCAAGGTCTTATTGTGTAAAGATGCATTATAATGGCCTGTCAGGTAACCAGGATAAACCACACTAAGAGTTTAAATAACTTATTTGAACTACATCAGTCATAGAGTAGATGACAATGGAATGGTATCTGTATTTACTCTCCATGCATGTACATTATCTGTTTAATCCTTACAGGGTTGTATGCTAAGTATCATTTAAAATGAAGAACTGGATACCATGAGAGTTTAATAACAAGTCCCAGTACACAAAGCTAATAAGGTAGAGGAGCTGATGTTGAAAATCAAATATTTTCTCTGCAAAATCCATTAGTTGAAAAATTTCATTGGCCTACCCATATGGTGACTATGTTAGTGCCCACTTATTGATCTATTATGTGTACTAAACACTGTTCTAATCAGTACTTTTGATTACACCCTCTTAATCACTCTCTCAGACGAGTGCTTTTGTTATCACAGCTATAGAGAAGTTAAGCAGAAAGAAGTTTTATATTATGCTGAAAATCACAGTTTGTAAAATCAAGGTCTTTTTGAATTCTTGAAGTGCACACTTAAAATGCGCTTCTTTAAAATGATGTTAAGGGCTACCCTACGATGGGAAATTGTCATTTGATCCAACCTTGACATCATTATATTTAGTCATTACAATGGCCTTGGGAGGTTAGCACTATTAACCTTAATTTGATGATGAGGACTCTGAGGCTTAATGAGGTGCACTGAGTTTCCAAAAGTGTCCAGTTTATAAGCCAAGATCTGGTTGGAGGTGTGTCATCAAATCCCACACCCTTCCTGTTATCTGTGGCTCCTCTTCCATATCAAAGATAAATACACCACTTTCTGATAGCCATTAGGAAACTCTCACATATTTCCTTCCAGTCTTTTCCCCGTTCATAGAATGAATCAACTTGTATCATCCAATTTAGGCCTTGAAGTTTAAAGAGGAAAAAGAAAAGATTACCTTTGAGAAGAGCCTACCATGAGAGAGACATCAAAAAGAAACATTACCTTGGATGTGTCAATTTTGGGGGGGCATCCCTAGGTTTGCAGAACTGGATGTGCAACCTGGTTGTAGGGACCCAAAAAGTCTCATTGCAGTTAACCATAACCAGAGAATGAATACACTACTTTCATGACTTTTAATGAGAGCTATATCTTCCCACAAGCTGGTCTGGCCTCATCCTCTCTCCAGTGCAGTCCATTATCCTTTATCAAAGTTTCTCATCAGGAAAATTTGTAGGGAATTTAACTCAGTGGTAAAAGACAGGGTAAATTACTTATTGGGCAGATTTTCAGAGAGCCCCAAGTCGCTTCCTCAGAAATGATGTCAATATCTCTAAAGGAGAGAAGCATACCCAGGTAGTAGAACAAAAAAGGAACCCAAAGAAAATGAAACATGATAACACAGTAATGTCTTAATCAAGCTGTTACAAGTGAAAGACAAGAGCTCCCCTTCAGTGGAGACATGACCCTTTGCAATCCTAGGCTCTGGAAAAATAAAATAACATTTGATTTTTTCATAATGATTTAGTGAAGTAATGATTATGGAGCTCCACTAGAGCCACAGCAATTGGATTTGTGATACCACCCCCTTTATCCTTTTTTGTACAACCTTGACCAAGACATATCATTTACAACCACCTTTTTTTCCTGATCATGCTTTGTGATGTTCCAATTTTAGACACTTGACAAATAGTTTTAGTCCCTAAATTCAATTTATCAGTTGGGAATCAATAAAGAAAAGTGCAAACGCCATGAAATCATTTCATACAGGAAACTGGTAAAATACTTATACAAGGACTGAAAGGCAAAAAAGGAACAATGCGGCAATATGCAGATAGTAACTGCAGAAAGAAGCTACTACACCAAGGTCTAAGGAAACAGGTATAAGGAAAAACGTCAGGCTTATTAGGATGTGGTGACCATTACTGATCATTATGGGAAGACATAACAGTAAAACCAAATGGGAAATCAGGACAGTGGTTTAAAAATCCTCTCCTCTTCTGCCTGAGCATCACAAAGTATAGAAGAGTGGATTTTGATAAGGGAAGTAATAGCTTATTAACAAGCACACATGGCCAACTGTATGGTGTGCAGGGCAGAGGCAGTGGTGATTCATTGCTGAAATTCTCCCTTTCCATGTTGAAGACCAGGTTCGATTCCCAACCAGTGTACCTCATGGGCAGCCACCACCTGTCAGTAGGGACTTATGTGCTGCTAAAATATTGAACAGGCTTCATCAGAGATTCCAGACTAACATGAACTAGTAAGAAAGTCTTGGCAATCTACCTGCAAAAATCAGTCAATGAAAACCCCATGGATCACTATGTTCATACAATTGATCATGGGAATGGTACAGGACTGGGCAACATTTTCTTCTGTTGTGCATGGTGTCACCACATGTCAGGGAGGCAACTCAAGAGCTCTTAACAACGACGTGACGTAGAGGGAGAAGATATGAGAAGAAATATCATCAAGGTTATTGAGAAAAATCACTTGCCTCTTGTTCAGGTAAGTTCTTTCATATCTTTCCCCTTGTGAGCTCTGATCACTTTCAGGTCTTCAGCATCATTCAGGGGGAGTAAAAGACCCATGACAAACTAGTCATCTTTGAAAGAGAAGTCTGAAAAGATGAGTTGTTCTCTCCTTGGCTATACAGTAGAACCACCTATGGTGCTTTAAAAATCTTATGCTCAAGCCACATACTGGCCCAATTAAATCAGAATCTGTAGTGGTGGGACCAAGGCATCAACTTTTTAGGCTTTCCAGATGATTACATCATGAAATTCAGGTTTGGGACCAGTGACGTGCATTCTCACACATAACCTCCATGTACGGTTCTGTTAGATGCAAAAGTAGTCTCAGCAATACATATTAATTATGGTAAAGGATGAAGATTACAAGTACATAAAAATAGATGTGTGTATTTTACCAGGAAGCCTGGGTCATAGATGAGAAGCTAAAAAAGGCTCCACAGCTATAATGGGATTTGGTCATGCAGACTGACATATCCCAGAATACTTCCTCCATGCAATTAAAGATGTGACAAAAGAAGCAAACTTCAGATATGAAATCTTCAGATTGAAATCTATGAAGAAAAAAATCTATGAGAGCTACAAAAATTATGTAGCCAAAAAGGCAAGACTGGGGCGGAGCCAAGATGGCGGACTAGGCAGACGTTACCTCGGATCCCTCTTACAACAAAGACACGGAAAAACAAGTGAATCGATCACATACATAACAATCTACGAACTCTGAACAACAAACACGGATTTAGAGACGGAGAACGAACTAATACGGGGAAGCAGCGATAGTTTCCAGAGCCTGGAGCCAGCGTACCAGTCAGGTACGGCACAAGCACAGAGACCTCCTCCACCCCCCTGAACTAACCCCGGGACGGGGACCAGCCGGTTCCACGGGTGGCGTGGGACGCAGCCGGTAGGAGAAGTCCCCGGGAGGCAGCGACTGATCTTGGAGCAGAAAGAGCAACATCCGAGCCGGGGAACCGTCCCGCAGGGATTTGGACTGCTCGCAGTTTTTTTTTTTAGCGGATTTTCTGGAAAAACTAGTTTCCCAGTGATGGCTCGGAGACAACAATCCATATCAAACCACTTAAAGAAGCAGACCATGACAGCTTCTCCAACCCCCCAAACAAAAGAATCAAAATCTTTCCCAAATGAAGATACAATTTTGGAATTATCAGATACAGAATATAAAAAACTAATTTACAGAATGCTTAATGATATCACAAATGAAATTAGGATATCTGCAGAAAAAGCCAAGGAACACACTGATAAAACTGTTGAAGAACTCAAAAAGATTATTCAAGAACATACTGGAAAAATTAATAAGTTGCAAGAATCCATAGAGAGACAACATGTAGAAATCCAAAAGATTAACAATAAAATAACAGAATTAGACAACACACTAGGAAGTCAGAGGAGCAGACTCGAGCAATTAGAATGCAGACTGGGACATCTGGAGGACCAGGGAATCAACACCAACATAGCTGAAAAAAAATCAGATAAAAGAATTAAAAAAAATGAAGAAACCCTAAGAATTATGTGGGACTCTATCAAGAAGGATAACCTGCGGGTGATTGGAGTCCCAGAACAGGGAGGGGGGACAGAAAACACAGAGAAAATAGTTGAAGAACTTCTGACAGAAAACTTCCCTGACATCATGAAAGACGAAAGGATATCTATCCAAGATGCTCATCGAACCCCACTTAAGATTGATCCAAAAAGAAAAACACCAAGACATATTATCATCAAACTCACCAAAACCAAAGATAAACAGAAAATTTTAAAAGCAGCCAGGGAGAAAAGAAAGGTTTCCTTCAAGGGAGAATCAATAAGAATATGTTCTGACTACTCAGCAGAAACCATGCAGGCAAGAAGGGAATGGGACGACATATACAGAACACTGAAGGAGAAAAACTGCCAACCAAGGATCATATATCCAGCAAAACTCTCTCTGAAATATGAAGGCGAAATTAAGATATTTACAGACAAACACAAGTTTAGAGAATTTGCAAAAACCAAACCAAAGCTACAAGAAATACTAAAGGATATTGTTTGGTCACAGAACCAATAATATCAGATATCAGCACAACACAAGGTCACAAAACAGAACGTCCTGATATCAACTCAAATAGGGAAATCACAAAAACAAACAAATTAAGATTAATTAAAAAAAAAAAATACACATAACAGGGAATTATGGAAGTCAATAGGTAAAAGATCACAATAATCAAAAAGAGGGACTAAATACAGGAGGCATTGAACTGCCATATGGAGAGTGATACAAGGCGATATAGAACAATACAAGTTAGGTTTTTACTTAGAAAAATAGGGGTATATAATGAGGTAACCACAAAAAGGCATAACAACTCTATAACTCAAGACAAAAACCAAGAAAAACGTAACGACTCAACTAACATAAAGTCAAACACTATGAAAATGAGGATCTCACAATTTACTAAGAAAAACGCCTCAGCACAAAAAAGTATGTGGAAAAATGCAATTGTCAACAACACACATAAAAAGGCATCAAAATGACAGCACTAAAAACTTATTTATCTATAATTACCCTGAATGTAAATGGACTAAATGCACCAATAAAGAGACAGAGAGTCACAGACTGGATAAAGAAACACGATCCATCTATATGCTGCCTACAAGAGACACACCTTAGACTTAGAGACACAAACAAATTAAAACTCAAAGGATGGAAAAAAGTATATCAAGCAAACAATAAGCAAAAAAGAAGAGGAGTAGCAATATTAATTTCTGACAAAATAGACTTTAGACTTAAATCCACCACAAAGGATAAAGAAGGACACTATATAATGATAAAAGGGACAATTGATCAGGAAGACATAACCATATTAAATATTTATGCACCCAATGACAGGGCTGCAAGATACATAAATCAAACTTTAACAGAACTGAAAAGCGAGATAGATACCTCCACAATTATAGTAGGAGACTTCAACACACCACTTTCGGAGAAGGACAGGACATCCAGTAAAAAGCTAAACAGAGACACGGAAGATCTAATTACAACAATCAACCAACTTGACCTCATTGACTTATACAGAACTCTCCACCCAACTGCTGCAAAGTATACTTTTTTTTCTAGTGCACATGGAACATTCTCTAGAATAGACCACATATTAGGTCATAAAACAAACCTTTGCAGAGTCCAAAACATCGAAATATTACAAAGCATCTTCTCAGACCACAAGGCAATAAAACTAGAGATCAATAACAGAAAAACGAGGGAAAAGAAATCAAATACTTGGAAAATGAACAATACCCTCCTGAAAAAAGACTGGGTTATAGAAGACATCAAGGAGGGAATAAGGAAATTCATAGAAAGCAACGAGAATGAAAATACTTCCTATCAAAACCTCTGGGACACAGCAAAAGCAGTGCTCAGAGGCCAATTTATATCGATAAATGCACACATACAAAAAGAAGAAAGAGCCAAAATCAGAGAACTGTCCCTACAACTTGAACAAATAGAAAGTGAGCAACAAAAGAATCCATCAGGCACCAGAAGAAAACAAATAATAAAAATTAGAGCTGAACTAAATGAATTAGAGAACAGAAAAACAATCGAAAGAATTAACAAAGCCAAAAGCTGGTTCTTTGAAAAAATTAACAAAATTGATAAACCATTGGCTAGACTGACTAAAGAAATACAGGAAAGAAAACAAATAACCCGAATAAGAAATGAGAAGGACCACATCACAACAGAACCAAATGAAATTAAAAGAATCATTTCAGATTATTATGAAAAATTGTACTCTAACAAATTTGAAAACCTAGAAGAAATGGATGAATTCCTGGAAAAACACTACCTACCTACACTAACACATTCAGAAGTAGAACAACTAAATAGACCCATAACAAAAAAAGAGATTGAAACGGTAATCAAAAAACTCCCAACAAAAAAAAGTCCTGGCCCGGACGGCTTCACTGCAGAGTTCTACCAAACTTTCAGAGAAGAGTTAACACCACTACTACTAAAGGTATTCCAAAGCATAGAAAATGACGGAATACTACCCAACTCATTCTATGAAGCCACCATCTCCCTGATACCAAAACCAGGTAAAGACATTACAAAAAAAGAAAATTATAGACCTATATCCCTCATGAACATTGATGCAAAAATCCTCAACAAAATTCTAGCCAATAGAATCCAACGACACATCAAAAAAATAATTCACCCTGATCAAGTGGGATTTATACCAGGTATGCAAGGCTGGTTTAATATCAGAAAAACCATTAATGTAATCCATCACATAAATAAAACAAAAGACAAAAACCACATGATCTTATCAATTGATGCAGAAAAGGCATTTGACAAAGTCCAACACCCATTCATGATAAAAACTCTTACCAAAATAGGAATTGAAGGAAAATTCCTCAACATAATAAAGGGCATCTATGCAAAGCCAACAGCCAATATCACTCTAAATGGAGAGAACCTGAAAGCATTTCCCTTGAGAACGGGAACCAGACAAGGATGCCCTTTATCACCACTCTTATTCAACATCGTGTTGGAAGTCTTAGCCAGGGCAATCAGGCTAGACAAAGAAATAAAAGGTATCCGGATTGGCAAGGAAGAAGTAAAGTTATCACTATTTGCAGATGACATGATTATATACACAGAAAACCCTAAGGAATCCTCCAGAAAACTACTGAAACTAATAGAAG
Organism: Loxodonta africana; assembly: GCF_030014295.1. Lineage (NCBI taxonomy): Eukaryota > Metazoa > Chordata > Mammalia > Proboscidea > Elephantidae > Loxodonta > Loxodonta africana. Next base: position 22,149,225 of record NC_087344.1, read on the forward strand.
AGTTTGGCAGAGTCTCAGGTTATAAAATAAACATACAAAAATCACTTGGATTCCTCTACATCAACAAAAAGAACACCGAAGAGGAAATAACCAAATCAATACCATTCACAGTAGCCCCCAAGAAGATAAGATACTTAGGAATAAATCTTACCAAGGATGTAAAAGACCTATACAAAGAAAACTACAAAGCTCTACTACAAGAAATTCAAAAGGACATACTTAAGTGGAAAAACATACCTTGCTCATGGATAGGAAGACTTAACATAGTAAAAATGTCTATTCTACCAAAAGCCATCTATACATTTAACGCACTTCCGATCCAAATTCCAATGTCATATTTTAAGGGGATAGAGAAACAAATCAAAAATTTCATATGGAAGGGAAAGAAGCCCCGGATAAGCAAAGCACTACTGAAAAAGAAGAAGAAAGTGGGAGGCCTCACCTTACCTGACTTCAGAACCTATTATACAGCCACAGTAGTCAAAACAGCCTGGTATTGGTACAACAACAGACACATAGACCAATGGAACAGAATTGAGAACCCAGACATAGATCCCTCCACGTATGAGCAGCTGATATTTGACAAAGGACCAGTGTCAATTAACTGGGGAAAAGACAGCCTTTTTAACAAATGGTGCTGGCATAACTGGATATCCATTTGCAAAAAAATGAAACAGGACCCATACCTCACACCATGCACAAAAACTAACTCCAAGTGGATCAAAGACCTAAACATAAAGACTAAAACGATAAAGATCATGGAAGAAAAAATTGGGACAACCCTAGGAGCCCTAATACAAGGTATAAACAGAATACAAAACATTACCAAAAATGATGAAGAGAAACCCGATAACTGGGAGCTCCTAAAAATCAAACACCTATGCTCATCTAAAGACTTCACCAAAAGAGTAAAAAGACCACCTACAGATTGGGAAAGAATTTTCAGCTATGACATCTCCGACCAGCGCCTGATCTCTAAAATCTACATGATTCTGTCAAAACTCAACCACAAAAAGACAAACAACCCAAGCAAGAAGTGGGCAAAGGATATGAACACACATTTCTCTAAAGAAGATATTCAGGCAGCCAACAGATACATGAGAAAATGCTCTCGATCATTAGCCATTAGAGAAATGCAAATTAAAACTACGATGAGATTCCATCTCACACCAGCAAGGCTGGCATTAATCCAAAAAACACAAAATAATAAATGCTGGAGAGGCTGCGGAGAGATTGGAACTCTCATACACTGCTGGTGGGAATGTAAAATGGTCCAACCACTTTGGAAATCTATCTGGCGTTATCTTAAACAGTTAGAAATAGAACTACCATACAAGCCAGAAATCCCACTCCTAGGAATATACCCTAGAGATACAAGTGCCTTCATACAAACAGATATATGCACACCCATGTTTATTGCAGCTCTGTTTACAATAGCAAAAAGTTGGAAGCAACCAAGGTGTCCATCAACGGATGAATGGTTAAATAAATTGTGGTATATTCACACAATGGAATACTACGCATCGATAAAGAACAGTGACGAGTCTCTGAAACATTTCATAACATGGAGGAACCTGGAAGGCATTATGCTGAGCGAAATTAGTCAGAGGCAAAAGGACAAATATTGTATAAGACCACTATTATAAGATCTTGAGAAACAGTAAACCTGAGAAGAACACATACTTTTGTGGTTACGAGGGGGGGAGGGAGGGAGGGTGGGAGAGGGTTTTTTTATTGATTAATCAGTAGATAAGAACTGCTTTAGGTGAAGGGAAAGACAACATTCAATACATGGAAGGTCAGCTCAATTGGACTGGACCAAAAGCAAAGAAGTTTCCGGGATAAAATGAATGCTTCAAAGGTCAGCGGAGCAAGCGCGGGGGTCTGGGGAGCACGGTTTGCGGGGACTTCTAAGTCAATTGGCAAAATAATTCTATTATGAAATCATTCTGCATCCCACTTTGAAATGTGGCGTCTGGGGTCTTAAATGCTAACAAGCAGCCATCTAAGATGCAGCAATTGGTCTCAACCCACCTGGAGCAAAGGAAAATGAAGAACACCAAGCCCACATGACAACTAAGAGCCTAAGAGACAGAAAGGGCCACATGAACCAGAGACCTACATCATCCTGAGACCAGAAGAACTAGTTGGTGCCCGGCCACAATTGATGACTGCCCTGACAGGGAGCTCAGCAGAGGACCCCTGAGGGAGCAGGAGATCAGTGGGATGCAGACCCCAAATTCTCATAAGAAGACCAAACTTAATGGTCTGACTGAGACTGGAGGAATCCCGGCGGCCATGCTCCCCAGACCTTCAGTTGACACAGGACAGGAACCATCCCCGAAGACAACTCATCAGAAATGAAAGGGACTGGTCAGCGGGTGGGAGAGAGATGCTGATGAAGAGTGAGCTAATTATATCAGGTGGACACTTGAGATTGTGTTGGCAACTCTTGTCTGGAGGGGGGATGGGAGGATAGAGAGAGAGGGAAGCCGGCAAAATTGTCAAGAAAGGAGAGACTGAAAGGGCTGACTCAAGACGGGGAGAGTAAGTGGGACTAGGGAGTGAGATGTATGTAAACTTATATGTGACAGACTGATTGGATTTGTAAACGTTCACTTGAAGCTTAATAAAAGTTATTATAAAAAAAAAAAAAAAAAGGCAAGACTTCTGGTTGCAGATGTTCATTTTGCTGTCATTTCCAACCCAAACCTAACCCATTGCCATCTAGTAGATCTTCATAGTCATCCTATAGGACAAAGTAGAACTGCCCCATAGAGCTTCTAAGGAGCACCTGTGGATTCAAATGGCTGATCTTCTGCTTAGCAGCCAAACCCTTAACCACTACGCCACCAGGGTTTCCATTTCCAACCCACATACCCAAAAAGATGGCACAAGTGTTGATATTAGGTTGATCTCCTAAGAATCCTCTGGAGAGCTCTCTTGATGTCCCTGTTCCTCAGGCTGTAGATGAAGGGATTCAGCGTGGAGGTGGCGACAGTGTACACCACTGAGGCCACTGCACCATTCCTGGCAGAAGGGGAGATGGCTGAACTGAGGTACACTCCAATGCCCATTCCATCAAATAAACAAACAACTGACAGGTGAGAGCCACAGGTGGAAAAGGCTTTATACTTCCCACCTGAAGATGAGATTCTCCAAATGGATGAAGCAATTTGAGTGTAAGAGAAAAATATTCCTGAGACTGGACCACCACCAACGATGGCACCGGTACGATACAGTAACATGCTATTTGTGGAAGTGTCAGAACAGGCAAGGTTGAGGAGCTGAGGAGGGTCACAGAAGAAATGAGGAAACCTCACATCTGTACAGAAGGTAAGTAGTGACACCATTGAAAGGTTCAGCTTGGAGTTCAAAGGGCTGATGAAAAAAGATACCAAAACTAGCAACCCATAGAGGTGGGGGTTCATGATGACTGTCTGGTGCAGGGGCTGACAGATGGCCACAAATCAGTCATAAGCCATCACAGTGAGGAGCAGACTGTCCAGATATCCAAAGAGATAAAAAAAAAAAAAAAAAAAAGGACACCTGTATCAGGCAGCCCGCATAGGTGATGGGTTTGTTCTGTGTCTGGATGTTCACTAGCATCTTTGGGACTGTGGTGGAAATGAAACCGATGTCACCCATGGACAGGTTGGAGAGGAAGAAGTACATAGGGGTGTGGAGATGGGAGTCAGATGTAACGGCCAGAACGATGAGAAGACTCCCAGCCATAGTGATCAGGTACATGGACAGGAACAGCCCAAAGAGGAGGGGCTGCAGTTCTCGATCCTCAGAGAGGCCCAGTAGGAGGAATTCGGTAACACCTGTTAGATTCCGTGTCTCCGTGTACCTGATACAGCTTTTGGAAAAAGAAAAGAGGATTGTCAAAAGGAAACAAGACACACCTAACACTGTTTCTATATTTTGAATTCAAGAAAATCACAAGTGCACAAATTCACAAGATTCCGGCTTAAGGAACTAACACCCCAGTACCTTCAGCCATATTACTCGGTTGTAGCAAACCCAACCCGTGTACTTCTCAGAAATCTTTCCTCAGTGTTTTCTGTGCTGTTCACCAGTTTCTGTACATAATCATTTTAGAGATACTAGGCTAGAGAATGTTAGAATGGCAAGGATATTTTAAGATAACAAATTCATATACAGAGCAAAATATCAGCCACCTCTATCAGGAAAACATAGGCAATGAGAAAACAATCATTTCAGTTAAAGGACACTAAGAAGCACTTGCAGCCCTAGGGTGGGCAAATGGTTAACACACTTGGCTGCTAACCAAAAGGTTGGAGTCCACCCAGAGGCACCTCAGAAGAAAGGCCTGGTGATCTACTTCCCAAAAATCAGTCATTGAAAACCCCGTGGAACACAGTTCTACTCTGACACACATAGTATCGCCATCAGTCAGAATCAATGGCAAATGGTTGTTCTCTTTAAATGTAGTCAAATGTGCTTCATTTTATCCAAGTACAGTACAATAAATTCCCCTGATGTGGAATATTTATAAAACAATAAATAAGGAATATGAACACATTAAAAAACAAACAAAAAACAGTTGCCATTGGTTTGATTCCCACACATGGCAACCCCATGTGTTACAGAATAGAACTGCCCCATAGGGTTATCTCCCTCTCTCTCACCTGGTGGCGTAGTGGTTAAGTGCTACGGCTGCTAGCCAAAGAGTCAGCAGTTCAAATTCGCCAGGTGCTCCTTGGAAACTCTGTGGGGCAGTTCTACTCTGGCCTATAGTGTTGCTATGAGTCAGAATTGACTCGACGGCACTGGCTTTTTTGGCCTTTAGGGTTATCTTGTCTTTTAATCTTTACAGAGCAGATCGCCAGGATTTTCTTTCATGGCACTAAATGGTATGTTCGAAACACCAACTTTTAGATTATTGGTTTAGCTCAAACTGTTTGCTTCACCCAGGTAACTCATTAGCCGGATTCTAAATTAAAATAAAACATTCATAACTAGAGACTTGTTTATATGTCAATTATTTTCACCATTCTTTGGTTTTCTGACATCCATCTTAATATGGAGATACATGGTCATTCAAATATATGGGTTGCCTTTAAAAATCTTTTAAAATATATATGCTCTCTCCCTTAGGTTTAGTGGACATTAAATTTTGTAATGATGGTTTGGTAAATGCACAAAGTCATGCATCATTGCTGATTCCAAAGATGGCATTAGTGTAAAATGTGCCAATGATTAAACAACAATATACTTTTCGGGAACACTCTGTGCCTATTTTTCACTGTGTAGACACTGGTATTTGCATCAATGCTGCACCATCTCAGGGAAATGTCTGGGGTTCAGTTGGTTTTTTCCTTTATTTGTTTCCATTCTCTATTGACTTGTTAAAATGATGGAATATGTTTTTCACCCTAAATGTTTAGAAAGTGTTGTTTCCTTATCAAATCAACACTCCTATTCATCCAAAGCCAGGTTTGAAACCCAGCCATCTTAGGCCTACTGAAGAGCTTTCCAAGTCAATCCTTGCTTATCAGGAGGATTGGAATTCTCCCCATTTCAGCTCCCTGATGGCAACTCACTTCTTCATTTGTCTCAGAAGGTGCAATATGATTTAATTTGGGAAAATGTAAAAGTGAAAAGAACAGAGGATTACATGAAATAACACACTGGTAATTTGCATATTTGTTGAAAGATACGTATTAATTAAACCTAATGTTCAAAGTTGTAGAAAGAAATTAGATTAAATAATACATATTAAGTGCTTACACCAATGGTTCTCAATGTCATCATAATTATCTCTGGATCTTTTGAAATATACTGATGAACCCATGAAATCAGATGCTACATGTGAGTTCCTTGGTCATCCTGAAGTACAGGCAGGGTTGGGAACCATTGCTTTACATTATTGCCAGGCACTTAGTAAGTTTATTAATATGATCTATTATTATCATTAATACCCAATCCCAACATTAATTATACAAACATTTAATGATATTTGCTTCATAACTCATATTTTAGAATTTAAATATTACCAATAAAACTTGTGCTTTCTTGTTCTCGATGTATGATCCTATTCCTCCATACACCTGCTCCCCAAAAGGCAACCAGTGTAATAAATTTTGTAGGCATATTTTCCTCTCAAATTTTCATGATATTAATATTAATTTATGTAACTATAACCAGTTTTCTTGAAAAAAAATACCTAAAGAGTATTATCCCACACATATTCTTTCATAACATTTCTCGTTTACTACAACGTTGCATTGTAACTATCTCTGGGAAGTACATACATCTATTTCACACCCTTTAAATGGTGCATGGTATTGCTGAGCAAAGGATCATTTTATGTCAATTTCTTATTAAGACCATCAAAGTAAAATTCTTGTTCCAATCACTGTATTATTCACAATTGAATATATTTCATTTATTTATTATTCACGATTTATAATTTATGAATTTATTATTATCAGTTGAGAATTTCTGTGTGTGCATGGAACATAGTCATTTGAGGTGTAAAATGTTGCATGCCCAAATTTACTATAATTGCCAACATTTGTTTAGCAGTACAAAGTCAGATTCAACTACATGTTCTTATTTCAAGGCATGGAATCAAGTATCCATGAAGGCTGACAGGTAATGGTCATTCCATAATAGATCCACATGAAAATTACCTTCCTGTTTTTTATAGTGAATAAGGGAAACACTGGTGGCAAAGCGTTTAAGTGCTACGGCTGCTAACCAAAAAGGTCGGTCGTTCGAATCTGCCAGGGGCTCCTTGGAAACTCTATGGGGCAGTTCTACTCTGTAGGGTCGCTATGAGTTGGAATCACTCGATGGCAATGGGATAGGGAGTAAAATTCCCATAGCTCAGATTTCCTAAGTGTGCAGTAAAATGCATTGCTATTCGTAGAAAACCTGGTGATCCACAATATTCAGGCTATAAATTTCCCTGTAAGCCATTTGGCTTATTTTTTTTATTTCGTTGATCAACTCACCGAGTTGTAAAAGGAAGAATGGATGGTTCAGTCCCCATTTGCTCATCTGAAAGGAAACGCAATCATTTAGCTCTGGTTGAGTAGACAGAGCCCTGGAATAGGAATCAGGAGGACAAGGTCCAAATCCCTTATCTTTCACTAACTAAATTTGGAGTGCTTGTAAATCTCTCAGCCTCTTTCTCCTGGAAATAGAGTGAATAATACCCATCTCTATGATTGCTTGGCAGCTAACAAAGGTTAGGTACTTAATAAATTCTTGGATGTTGTTTTTTCCATTATTTTTTATTGTGCTTTATGTAAAAGTTTACAGCACAAGTTAATTTCTCATGCAACTATTTATGTACATACTGTTATGTAACAGTCGAATCCCTGCAATGTGACAGCACACTCTCACTTTCCACCCAGGGTTTCTTGTGCCCACTCAACCAGTTTCTGTCCCTTCCTACCTTCTCAACCTGCCTCCAAATAGAAGCTGCCCATTTGGTCTTGCATATCTAATTGAACTAAGAAGCACACTCCTCATGAGTTTTATTTTTTAATCAGAATTTTTATCAATATGAGAGTAGTGGGTTTATTGTTGAAATACAACCCTAGTTTCATCGGATTATGTGAGAAAGATAGAAACCTAATATATCCCAGGAAGTTCAAACATAGAATGTATTGAAATCATGGAATGTACCTAGGTTCACACAATAAGATTTTATTTCTCCTTCTCTTTCTCTCTTTTTCCTTTTTGGTTTTTATTTCTTTGTAAATCTCCACAATTTTTTGAAAATAGTTGAATGCTGTACATTCTGTTAATTAAATAGGTCCCATAGAAAGTCCATGATATAGACATAATCATGTCTTATTTTATCTTGTCTCTGGTCCTATGGGACACAACCTTGCTTGCTGAAAGTGAAGAGGACTTGAAGCACTTACTGATGAAGATCAAAGGCTACAGCCTTCAAATGGATTACACCTCAACATAAAGAAAACAAAAATCCTCACAAATGGACTAATCAGCAGCATCATGATAAACAAAGAAAAGATTGAAGTGGTCAAGGATTTCGTTTTACTTGGATCCGTACTGAACATCCATGGAAGCAGCAGTCGACAAATCAAACAAAGCATTGCATTGGCCAAATCTGCTGCGAAAGATCTCTTTAAAGTGTTAAAAAGTGAAGATGTCACTTTGAGGACTAAAATGCACCTGACCCAAGCCATAATATTTTCAATTACCTCATATGCATGTGAAAATTGGGCAATGAATGAGGAAGACCGAAGAATTGACAACTTTGAATTATGCTGTTGGTGAAGACTGTTGAATATACCGTGGAAAGCCAAAAAACAAAGAAATCTGTCTTGGAAAAAGTAGAGCCAGAATGCTTCTTAGAAGCTAGGATGGCGAGACTATGTCTCACATACTTTGGACATGTTACCTGGAGGGATCAGTCCCTGGAGAAGGACATCATGCTTGGTAAAGTAGAGGTTCAGCAAAAAAAAGGAAGGCCCTCAATGAGATGGATTGACTCAGTGGCTGCAACAATGGGCTCAAGCGTAACAACAATCATAATGATTGTGCAGAGACTGGCAGTGTTTTGATCTGTTGTATGTAGGGTCACTATGAGTCGGAACCAATTGGATGGCATCTAACAACAACAGCAGTCCTATGGGACATCCTTGGAGAGATGAAAACACAGGCAAGAAAGCACTCAGCATGGAAACAATACAGCCTATGCTTGGATCCTGTGAACTAAGGAACAAAGGAACCAAAAGTTTATTCCATATTTAACTCATATTTGTTGTCATTGTGGTTGTATCCTACTCTGCGCCAAGCACATGATAGGCTCTGGGAAATCAGAAATGAATAAGATTCAGTTGTTTCCTTCCAAGCATTCTTATACATTCTTGTATAAGGATGAAAATAAAATGCTCCTACAGGGATTCAGACAAAACAAAACCTTCAGACCACAGGATACTTTAGTTGAATGGTACGAAGCTTCATCTAATTTATATAAATAATAATATGTAAAATTAATGTGCCCTGACTATATGCAAAAAAAAATTTTTTTTTTGACTATATGCATCCATCACATATTTAATCACATATGTAATATCCATCTGGAAACCCTGGTGGTATAGTGATTAAGTGCTATGGCTGTTAACCAAAGGGACTCCATAGAGTTGGAAACTCTATGGGGCAGTTCTACTCTGTCCCATAGGGTTGCTATGAGTCAGAATTGACTCGACGGCACTGGGTTTCTGGGTAATATCCGTTGTAGGTTCAATCCTTACAGCAACGCAGACCTCTCTATCATCTGTGGATAAATTTGGATGGCAACGTAGAGGTTGAGAGATACTAAGAACTTGCCCCATGACACACAGATCATAAGTAGAACAGGTAGGATTCACTATTAAATTGTTTGTCATTGAGGCCCATATACTATCTTTACTCTGTTTCCTCTTATTTCAAAATATTTAAAGCAGAAGTCCAGGGAACTTAACCAAAGATACATCTAAGTTATACCTTTAAACTCATTCCAGCTTCCTGACTAGGAGTGGAACCCAAGATCCTGCCTTTGTATGTCTGAGATTGAGATGGGCTAAATTACAAGGATGAAGAAGGAAGTGGGCAGCTGAGAAAAAATCCAGGAAAAGGAGCAAGAGAAAGATGTGTTTAGATATATCATCTGCCAAGACATGATGCGAACCCCTCCTGTATTGTTAACTATCCTTGGAAAGTCGAGGCACCAAGAGACACCCACTGCTGTCTACTGTGGTCTAGCAGAAACCCCCATGAAAGAGCACAGTGAGCAGGGAGTCTGTACCTGGAGCGACAACCAGGGAAGCAAAATGTCACGGTGGGTGGACAAGGGAGAATATGGCCATGTACCCTGTGTCTGGTGTCACACTGCCTGGGTTCAAACACGGCTTCAACATTTTCTGGCCCATTACCAGGAACAAGTTACAAAGAAAAGTCTGTGCAATTTTTCTATTCTATGAAATGATAATAACTCTATGTTGCTCTTTTCTGGGTGTGGTTGTACACAAAAAGGAAACAAGTTACATAGAAAACTTAGCTCAGATCCTGGCACTGGGCAGCCTTTAATAAACATTCACAATATTGTGGTTACTGTAAACATCCTCATCATTGTCATTATAACCATCTACAAGATCATTTTGAAGTGTTTAGGGAATATGTGAGAGGGACCCATTTCCTACGCTAATGGAGAATTGTCTACAGGACACAGAACCAACGTAGAAGAAATTAAAACTCTAAATGAGCTTTCTTGGACCCCTACCAAAACAAGGAACGGAAACTTCCCGGCCCTCTGAGCTGAAACTCAGCACTTCAGGGGTTCCCATCTGGCCATCCCAAGTGTGCTGTTTGTCCTGATCAGGAGGAAACAATGCTTCCCAGCCCCTCTGTATTCACAGTCTCCCACGGCACTCACTGAATTGTACTGGGTCTCTGCTGGGGCCTGACAAGGAGCATGGGTCCATCACCTCTCTCCTGCCTGATGGGCTTGAGGGCTGAGGCTCCTTCCTCAAGACTGGCAGGAAGAGAGACTCAGGTAAGGGCCTCCTGAAGAAGAAGACCACTCTAGAGGAGAGGCACAGGTATGGAGCTCCCTGGAGTGGGACTGGCGAACTGAAGGTCTGGAAGCCATAAGTGTGTTATATACAGTTGTATGGCCTTGAGAGCTCAACGCCCAGAACTTACAATTAGCCAAATTGGTTCAAATTATTCCAATTCTCTAAAGACTTGTTAATATTAATGAAGCAGAAAGAGGAGAAAGTGAATGTCCCTGGTATCTGGGCCCTGCCATTCTAAGGAGGAGGCTCGCCTGTATTCCTTACCTCTAACTTCCCAGTTACAGAGGTCATAACATAAAAATCAGACACATTTAAAAATTTTTCAATTAAAAAATATCAGTGTGTGATTTAATATTTTCAAACCCATTGAATGAATCATGTAATTTAGGGAGGATTAAGAATACTATGCAGTGGCAATTATGAGCCCAAGAGACAGAAAGGGCCACATAAACCAGAGACAACAACAACCTGAAACCAGAAGAACTAGATGGTGCCTGGCTACAACCGATGACTGCCCTGACAGGGAACACAACAGAGAACCCCTGAAGTAGCAGGAGAGCAGTGGGATGCAGACCTCAAATTCTCGTAAAAAGATTAGACTTAATTGTCTGATTGAGACTAGAAGGACCCCAGAGGTCATGGTCCCCAGACCTTCTTTTAGCTGAAGACAGGAAACAGCCCCAAAGCCAACTCTTCAGACAGGGATTGGGTTGGACTATGGGATAGAAAATGATACTGGTGAAGATTGAGCTTCTTGGATCAAGTAGATACATGAGACTATGTGGGCAGCTCCTGTGTGGAGGGGAAATGAGAGGGCAGAGGGGGTCAGAAACTGGCCGAATGGACATGAAAATAGTGTAGGGAAGGAGTGTGCTGTCTCATTACAGGGAGAGCAACTAGGAGTATATATAAAAAAAAATATATATGTATATATATATATAGCGAGGTGTATATAAGTTTTTGTATGAGAGACTGACTTGGTTTGTAAACTTTCACTTAAAGCACAATAAAAATTACAAAAAAAAAATGTCATGTAAGTATTCTATAGCCACTGGTGGCACAGTTGTTAAAACGCTTGGTTACCAACCAAAAGGTTGTTGGTTGGAACACACTTAGCTCCTCCACAGGAGAAATACCTGGCAGTTTGCTCCCATAAAGATTACAGTCTAGAAAACCCTATGGGGCAGTTCTACTCTGTCACAGCAGGTCAGTATGAGTCGAATTTGACTCGGCAACACCTAACAACAACAACAGGTCTTCTATTCCAAGAACCTGATACTATTTCTATTTTCTGAATTAATATTTGTTTCATTAAGTAGAACTTCCTATCTTCTTTTCTGTAGCCCTTGCATGTGGTTTGGGGTTTTATGCACTGGCAATTTTGTATTTTTTTGCTAGTTTGAATAACAGCACCCATTCTAATTTTTCTGTGTAGCTAATGTATGTCTGTACTTTGGGAAACTATTTATTTTGTCATACTTATTTGGTAACTTGATCCTTCCTCTAAATACCTCTGTGGGCCTCACAGAAGGCTGCATTTAAAATGTTGGCATGGGCTGCAGTCCTCTCAAGGGTTGACTAGATGAGGATCCAATTCCAATTCTCAGGTGTCAACTGGCAGGATTTGTTCCTCACAGGCTTTTGACCAGAGGTCTCCCTCGTCTTCTGACCACATGGGCAACTCCATCAGGCAGCTGGCAACACAGAAGCTGGTTTTCATCAGAATGAGCCGGGTGGAGAGGAGGAAGGGGCTGGCAAGATGACAGCCAGATTCTTTCCACTCTCCAATGTTGGAAGTGATATCCCAGTAGTTTTCCAAATTCTGGTTCTTGGAAGCAGATAACTAATTCCAGCATACACTCAACAGGATGGTTATTCACAATGGCGTGAATACAGAAGGTAGGCAGAATTGGGAGAATCTTAGAAGCTACACACTACACAGGCTTCACACTTCACTCTCGATAAGAACAGTTGGCTCTAAGCACAGCTAGACTCTAGACAGATCCCTCTGATTTCCAGCATAGTACCAATCTGTCCTTCTACTATGCTGTCAGCAAACATTCCCTGGAGAGAAAGAGGCACATGGTAGAATTCCTACAAGCCCCACCATGCTGCTCCTGGCCTTGCAGTCAGAAGCCTCTCCAGTTTCTCTAAAACCGGCAGAATTCTCCCATTGATATTAGACCTGTCATAGCCATTCCATGCACAACTTCAACGAATATCCCCAGGAGCTTCTGATTTACATTTAACTAGGGCGGGCTCACTTCACTCTAGAATGTGTTTTTACTTAGATGTCTTTGTGTCTGGAACTCTTGAAGTCTTTTTTTTTTTTAATTGTGCTTTAAGTGAACTTTTACAGTTCAAGTCAGTTTCTTATATAAAAACTTATACACACATTGTTATGTGACCCTAGTTGCTCTCCCTACAATGTGACACCACACTCCACCCTGTATTTCCCCTGTCCATTCAGTCAGATCCTGTCCCCTTCTGCCTTCTTATCTCACCTCCAGACAGGAGCTGCCCACATAGCCTCATGTGTCTACTTGAGCTAAGAAATACACACCTCACCAGTATCATTTTATATCTCATAAAAAAAATATAGTCCAGTCTAATCTTTGCCTGAAGAGTTGGCTTCAAGAATGGTTTTAGTTTCAAGCTAACAGTCTGGGGGCCATGACCTCTAGGGTCCCTCCAGTCAGTCAGACCATTAAGTCTAGTCTTTTTACTAGAATTTGAGGTCTACATCCCACTTTTCTCCTGCTCCATCAAGGATTCTCCATTGTGTTCCCTGTCAGGACAGTCATTGGGGGTAGCTGGGCACCATCTGGTTCTTCTGGTCTCAGGCTGGTATAGTCTCTGGTTTATGTGGCCCTTTCTTTCTCTTGGGCTCATATTTTCCTTGGGTCTTTGGTGTTCTTCATTCTCTTTCGCTCCAGGTGGATTGAAACCAATTGATGCATCTTAGATGGCTGCTTGCTAGCTTTTAAGGCCCCAGAGGCCACTCACCAAAGTGAGATACAGAACGTTTTCTTAATACACTTTGTTATGCCAACTGACTTTGATGCCCCCTGAAACCATGGTCTCCAGACCCCTGGCCCTGCTACTCTGTCTCTCAAAATGTTTGGTTGTATTCAGGAAACTTCTTAGCTTTTGGATTAGTGCAGTTGTGTTGACTTCCCCTGTATTGCGTGCTGTCCTTCCCTTCATCTAAAATAATTTTTGTCTACTATCTAATTACCGAGTACCCCTTTCCCTCCCTCCCTCCTCACCCTCGTAACCATCAAAGAATGTTTTCTCCTGTGTTTAAACCTTTCCTCGAGTTCTTATAATAGTGGTCTCATACAGTATTTGTCCTTTTGTTACTGACTAATTGCACTCAGCATAATGCCTTCCAGATTGCTCCATGTTATTATATGTCTCACGGATTCACCATAGCTGTTTATCGTTGGGTTGTGTTCCATTGTGTGAATATACCATAAGCTTTTTATCCATTCATCCATTGAAGGGCACTTTGGTGGTTTCCATCTTTTTGCTATTGTAAACAGTGCTGCAATGAACATGGCTGTGCATATATCTATTCATGTGAAGGCTCTTATTTCTCTAGGATATATTTCAAGTAGTGGGATTGCTGGATCATATGGCAGTTCTATTTGTAGCTTTCTAAGGAAGTGCCAAATAGATTTCCAAAGTGGTTGTACCATTTTACATTCTCACCAGCAGTGTATAAATATTCCAGCCTCTCCACAACCTCCCCAAAATTTATTATTTTGTGTTTTTTGAATTGACAGCCTTGTTAGGGTAAGAAGGTATCTCATTGTAGTTTTGATTTGTATTTCTCTAATGCCTAATAACCACGAGCATTTTCTCATGTATCTGTTAGCTGCCTGAATGACTTCTTTGGTGAAGGGCCTGTTCATAACCTTTGCCCATTTTTTAATTGGTTATTTATTTTTGTTCTTGAGGTTTTGCAGTGTCTTACAGATTTTAGAGATTAGACTCTGATCGGATTTATCATAGCCAAAAAATTTTTCATTGTCTGTAAGTTCCCTTTTTACTCTTTTGGTGAAGTCTTTGGATGAGCCCAAGTGTTTAGATTTTAGGAATTCCCAGATATCTAGTTTCTCTTCTGGTGTTTGGGCATTGTTAGTAGTGTTTTATATATTCTTTATGCCATGTATTAGGGCTCCTAGCGTTGTCCCTATTTTTTCTTCCATGATCTTTATCATTTTAGATTTTATACTTAGGTCTTTGATCCATTTTGAGTTAGTTTTTGTGTACGATGTGAGGTATGGGTCTTGTTTCATTTGTTTGCAGATGGATATCCAGTTATGCCAGCACCATTTGTTAAAGAGACTGTCTTTTCCCGTTTTAACAGACTTTGGGCCTTTGCCAAATATCAACTGCTCATATGTGGATGGCTTTATGTCTGAATTCTCAATTCTGTTCCACTGGTCTATGTATCTGTTGTTGTACCAGTACCAGGCTGTTTTGACTACTGTGGTGGTATAATAGGTTCTAAAATTAGGTAGAGTGAGGCCTGCCACTTTATTCTTCTTTTTTCAGTAATGCTTTACTTATCCAGACCCTCTTCATTTTCCATATGAAGTTGGTGATTTTTTTTCCATCTCATTAAAAAATTCCATTGTAATTTGGATTGGAATTGCGTTGTATCTGGAGATCGCTTTAGGTAGAATAGATATTCTCACAATGTTGAGTCTTCCTATCCATGAGTAAGGAATGTTTTTACACTCATGTAGGTCTCTTTTGGTTTCTTGCAGTAGTGTGTTGTAGTTTTTTTTGTATAGGTCCTTTACATCTATTGTTAGATTTATTCCTAAGTATTTTATCTTCTTGGAGGCTATTGTAAATGGTATTGATATGGTGATTTCTTCTTTGGCGTTCTCTTTGTTGGGGTAGAGGAATCCAACTGATTTTTCTATGTTTATCTTGTATCCTGATACTCTGCAGAACTCTTCTATTAGTTCCACTAGATTTCTTGTGGATTCTTAAGGGTTTTCTGTGTATAATATCATATCACCTGCAAATAGAGATACTTTTACTTCTTCCTCACCAATTTGGATGCCCTTTATTTCTTTTCCTAGCCTAATTGCTCTGGCTAGGACCTCCAACACAATGTTGCATAAGAATTGTGATAAAGAACACCTTTGTCTGGTTCCTGTTCTCAAGGGGAATGTGCTCTCAGACTCTCACCATTTAGGATGATGTTGGCTGTTGGCTTTGTATAAATGCCCTTTATTGCATTGAGGAATTTCCCATCTATTCCAATTTTGCTGAGAGTTTTTATCATGAATGAGTGTTGGCCTTTGTCAGATGCCTTTTCTGCATCATTTGATGGGATCATTTGGCTCTTGTCTTTTGTTTTATTTATGTGGTGGGTTACATGGATTGTTTTTCTAATGTTGAACCATCCCTGCATAGCTGGTATGAATCACATTTCGTCATGGTGAATTATTATTATTATTATTTTGGATTTGTTGTTGAATTTTATTGGCTAGAATTTTGTTGAGGATTTTGGCATCTAAGTTTGTGAGGGATATAGGTCTGTAAGTTTCCTTTTTTTGTTGTGTCTTTACCTGGTTTTGGTATTGGGGTATATCACCTTCATAGAATGGGTTTGGGAGTATTCCACCCTTTTCTATGCTCTGAAATATCCTCAGTAGTAGTAGTAGTGTTAACTCTTCTCTGAATGACTGGTAGAATTCTCCAGTGAAGCCATCAGGTCTAGGGCTTTTTTTTGGGGGGGGGGGAAGTTTTTTAATTACCTTTCAATCTTTTCTTTATTATAGGCTTATTTATTTGTTCTACCTCTGTTTGTGTTAGTTTAGGTAGGTAGTGTTTCTAGAAATGTGTCCATTTCCTCTGGGTTTTCAAATTTGTTAAAGTATAATTTTTCATAATATTCTGTTATGATTCTTTTAATTTCAGTTGGGTCTGTTGCAACATCGCCCATCTCATTTCTTACTTGGGTTGTTTGCTTCCTTTTCTCCTTTTTCTTATGTCGGTTTGGCCAATGGTTTATTAATTTTTTTGATTTTTTTCAAAGAACCAGCTTTTGGTCTTGTTAACTCTTTCAATTTTCTTTCTATTCCCTATTTCATTTAATTCTGCTCTAATTCTTATTATCTGCTTTCTTCCGGTGCTTGAGAGTTATCTTTGCTGTTCTCTTTCCATTTGTTCAAGTTGTAGGGTTAATTCTTTCATTTTGGCCCTTTCTTCTTTTTGGTTGTATGCATTTATTGCTATAAATTGACCTCTGAGCACTGTTTTTGCTGTGTCTCAAAGGTTCTGGTAGGATATGTTTTCATTCTCATTCAGTTCTATGAATTTCTTTATTCCATCCTTAATTTCTTCTATAACCCAAGAGTTTTTGAGCAGTGTTGTTCAGTTTCCATGTGTTTGATTTTTTTTTTTTTCCTTTCTTTTTCTGTTATTCATTTCTACTTTTATGGTTTTATGGTCAGAAAAGATGCTTGGTAATATTTTGATGATTTGGATTCTGTTAAGGCTTGCTTTATGCCCTAATATGTGTTCTATTCTGGAGAATGTTCCATGTGCATTGGAAAAGAAAGTATACTTGGCTGCTGTTGGGGAAGTGTTCTGTATATGTCTATGAGATCAAGTTGGTCGATTGTGGCATTTAGATCTTCTGTGTCTTTATTGAGCTTCTTTCTGGACGTTCTGTCCTTCACCAAGAGTGGTGTGTTGAAGTCTCCTACTATTATTGTGGAGCTGTCTATCTCTCTTTTCAATGGTTTTAGAGTTTGTTTTATGTATTTTGGAGCCTTGTCATTGGGTGCATAAATATTTATTTTGGTTATGTCCTCGTGGTTTATTGACCCTTTAATCATTATATAGTGTCCTTCCTTATCCTTTGTGGTGTATTTAACTTTAAAGTCTATTTTGTCAGAAGTTAATGTTCCCACTCCTGCTCTTTTTTGATTGTTGTTTGCATGATATATTTCTTTCCATCCTTTAAGTTTTAGTTTGTTTGTGTCCTTAAGACTAATGCATGTCTTTTGTAGGCAGCACAAACACAGATTGTGTTTTTTTATCCTTTCTGCCACTCTCTGTTTCTTTATTGGTGCATTTAGTCCATTTACATTCAGTGTTATTATGGATAGGTATGAGTTTAGTCCTGTCATTTTGATGTCTTTTGCATTGCTGACAGGTTCTTTGTCCCACTTAATTTTCTGTGCCGAGTCGTTTTTCTTTACATATTGTCTTTTCCTCTTTTTCATTGTTGTTGCCTTTGTATTTGCTGAGTCTGTATGTTTTTCTTGGTGTTTATTTTGATGTGTAGGATTGTTAGTTTCCTTTGTGGTTACCTTAATATTTACCCCTATTTTTCTAAGTTTAAACCAATCTTTTATTTCTCTATATTGCCTTGACTTCCTCTCTATATAAAAGATTGCTGACTATATTTTTTATTCCCTCTTTATTGATTTAATGTTGTCATCTTTTACATAATGACATCTCTATTTCCCTGTTTTGAGTGTTTTAGCTTTGATTTATTTTTGTGATTTTTGTATCTGGGTTGATATCTGGTTGCTCTCTCTTGTGTGGTAGTTTTGGGTTGTTATCTGATGTTATTGATTTTATAACCAAAGGACTCCCGTTAATATTTCTTGTAATTTTGGTTTGGTTTTTGTAAATTTCCTAAACATTTGTTTTTCTGGAAATATCCTAATTTTGCCATCATGTTTGAGAGGCAGTTTTGCTGGACATGCAATTCTTGTCTGGCAATTTTTTTTTTCTTCTAGGCTTTATATATGTTATCCCATTGCCTTCTTACCTGCATAGTTTCTGCTGAGTAGTCCAAGTTTAGTCTTAATTCACTCTCCTTTCTAGGTGACTTTTTTTTTTTTTTTTTTTTTTTATCCCTAGCCACTCTTAAAATTCTCTCTTTTTGTTTGGTTTTGGCAAATTTGATTATGTCTTGGTGACTTTCTTTTGGGATCTACCTTGTGTGGGGTTCGATGACCATCCTGGATAGATATCTTCTCATCTTTCACAATATTAGGGAAGTTTTCTATCAAAAAATCTTCAACAATCCTGTCTGTATTTTCTGTTATCCCCCCTGTTCTGGTACTCCAATCACTCATAGGTCATTCCTCTTGATAGAGTCCCACATAACTCTTAGGGTTTCTTCTTTTTTTTTTTTTTTTAATTCTTTTGTCTGATTTTTCCTCAGACATGTGGGTGCCAAGTGCTTTATCTTCAGTCTCACCAATTCAGACTTCCATTGCCTCAATTCTGGTCTTATGACTTTCTACTGAATTGTCTAATTCTGAAGTTTTATTGTTAATCTTTTGGATTTCTGTTTGCTGTCTCTTTATGGATTCTTGCAGCCTATTAAATTTGTTATTATGTTCTTGCCCAATCTGCTTAAGTTCTTCTAATGCTTTGTCTGTGCATTTGTTGCTTATTCTTTGTTTTGCCTGAACTCCTTCCTGGTATCTTGAAGGGTTCTCTATATTAATCTTTTGTATTCTACTTCTTATAATTCCAGGAAGTTCTCTTCATCTGGAAGATTTCTTGAGTCTTCGTTTTGGGAGCTTGCTGAAGCCATCGTGGTCTGCCTCTTTATGTGATTTGATATTGACTGTTGTCTCCAAGCCATCTATAAGTTTTTGAATTTATTTATTTTATGTTTGCTCATTGTGTCCTAGCTTCTTGTTTTGTTTTGTTTTGATATGCCCAAATAGGCTGCTTGAGTGAGGTGGTTTGATTATTGTCATCTTTGGAGCTCTAACATCCTGTCACCAGCTGGTTAAAGCTGTTACTAAGTATGTGAGCCCAGGAGTCATTCGCTTTTCTTTTATGGATTTAGTTCAGGTGTCCAAATAGTCACCAAGTGTGTGGTGCAGGCTCTCACCTACAGTCCTAGATGAGCAGGGGTGATTGATGTAGGCACAGGTGTCTGGGTGCTGTAGGGGGTCACGTGCTTAGCAAGGCACCCCTGACAAGGACCCCTGAGTGTCTGTGAGGAAAGCATGTCCCTGTTCCCTAGGGTGCATAGGTGGGTGGGTTTTGCATCCAGACTATGGGCACCCAATGCTGTTGGCTGTAAGAACTGGGAGCCATTACCCCTGTCAAAGGTGCCTAGTTGTCATTGGCAGAGCCACCAGTCCTGAAGCCCCTGATGTGGGTAGGTGAGGACTCTGCTTAAGAGGCAGAGCAGTGTCAAATGACATGAACTTGCCCCTCCACTATGTAGGTGAAACAGTTGAAGTTAGACTTCAGGCACATACCTTGTTGTACTGTGCTAATAAGGGCCTATGATGTTGAAATGGGCCACAAAGGTCTATGCAGGGGTACAAGGCATTCAAAGTCCGTGGACCCCTTATGTCTGTGCCTAGGCAAAGGAGCTGTTTCTCCCCTGAGTTCCCAGTTTAGGGGAGATGGCAGATTATTTTTTCCCTGTTTGTTAATGTGTTCCCTCTCCAAGGCCGGGAGAATGGCTCAGGGTGCGTGCAGGGTCCTTCTACCACCCCAGGGGATGCAGCCAGCTGGGACCCAGTGCAAAGCAGGAAGGGAGCAGGTAAAGAGGTTAGAGGTTTTTCCCGAACCCATTCCATGCCCAAATTCAGCAAATATCCCCAGTGGCATCTGATATCTGCTTAACTAGAAAGGGCTCACCTTGTGCAGGTTGTATTTTCTTAGGATTTCTTTATGTTTAAAACTCTGGAATTCTTAATAAAATGTGCATTTTACTTATTTGATTTATTCTTAGTGGATAAAGTGAAATGTATGAGAATTATGGTTTGCTGAAAAACTTGAGGATTGTTTTCTGGTTAACTTCTATGAAGAAAGCCTGAATATATACCCAATTAAACTGAATACAGAAGAAATGATACTATTTATGATTGTGTGCATAAACGGCAGATCTTAATTTTGGAATGACAATATGAACAAAAAGACCTCTTGAAAGAGTTAAAAAGTATAGATGTCACTTTAAGGCTTAAGATGCCCCTGACACAAACTATGGTGTTTTAAATTGCCTCGTATGCATGTGAAAGCTGGACAGTGAATAAGGAAGACCAAGGAAGAATTAATGACTTTGAATAATGGTGGTAGTGAAGAATATTGAATAGACCATGGACTGCCAAAACCAAAAGCAAATCCTTTGCCATTGAGTCGATTCTGACTCATAGTGACCTTATAGGACACAGCAGAACCACCCCATAGAGTTTCTGAGGAGCGCTTGGTGGATTCAAACTGCTGACCTTTTGGTTAGCAGCCGTAGCACTTAACTACTACCCCAGCAGGGTTTCCATGGACTGCCAAAAGAAGAAACAAATGTGTCTTGGAAGAAGTACAGCCAGAATGCTCCTTAGAAGCAAGAACGGCAAGACTTCATCTCACATGTTTTGGACCTGTAATTAGGAGGGACCAGGCCCTGGAGAAGGACATCATGCTTGGTAAAGTAGAGGGTCAGCGAAAAAGAGGAAGACCCTCAATGAGATAGATTGACACAGTGCCTAAAACAATGGGTTCAAGCACAACAATGATTATGAGAATGGCATGGGATCCGGCAGTGTTTAGTTCCATTGTACATAGGGTCACTATGAGTTGGAACAGACTCAATGGCGCCTAACAACAACAGCAACAAATATGACCAAATGACAGGCATATAGATACAGATTGAAGTGGTAGGGGTTGGCTGAGTTTTGAGACTCTTTAGAATGCTTGCAAAGTAGCAAAATTGTAATATTAAATGAATGTAATTTCATAGTGGGTAGAAGCCTTCTGATAGTAGGGTCTTGCCAAATCTGAGCTTAGTATATGAAAACCAAAATAGTTATGATGGTCTGGTAAAATGTGGTTCTTCCAGTTTCTGATCTTATGATAAATATCCTTAAAGGAAACTAAAAGAACATGATATTCTTACATTCCTTTTTTAAATGTCCAATTGAGAAATATTTATCATAACGTTTTTAATCCCTTTGATTTTTGTGGAGTCTCTGGGTGGTGCAAATGGTTAACACATTCAGCTGCTAACTGAAAGGTTAAAAGTTTGAATCCACTCAGGGGCACCTTGAAAAAATTCACGGCCATCTACTTCCACAAAAACAGCCATTTAAGACCTTGGAAATCCAGTTTTACTCAGAAACACATGGGTCACTGTGTTAATTATCTAGTGCTGCCATAACAGAAATACCACAAGTGGATGGCTTTAACAAAAAGAAATTTATTTCTCACAATCTAGTAGACTAGAAGTCCAAATTCAGGGAGTCAGCTCCAGGGAAAGGTTTCCTCTGTCAGCTCTGGAGGAAGGTCCTTCTTGTCAATCTTTCCCTGGACTAGGAGCTTCTCCATGCAGGAACCCTGGGCCCAAAGGATGAGCTCTGCTCCTGGTGCTTCTTTCTTGGTGGAATGAGGTCCCCATGTCTCTTTGCTTGCTTCTTTTATATCTCAAAAGAGATTATCTAAGACACTATCTAATCTTGTAGATTTCATCAATATAACTGCCACTAATCCATCTCGTTACATTGTAGTGATAGGATTTACAACACAGAGAAATCACATCAGATGACAAAACGGTAGACAATCATACAATACTAGGAATCACAACCAAACCAAGTTGACAGATATTTTAGGGGGGACACAATTTAATCCATGACAGTCACCATGAGTTGAAATTGACTTGACTGCAACATATGGTGGTAATGGTCTTATTTGCACATATTACCAAAACCCACTCTTTATTCTGTGATTCTTAATCTTGCATACACTATTATATTGAAAAAAAATTATGTCATTAAATGCTTATAACAAAAACAAAGAAACCATACATTTATTTTCTGAGGAGTGAATAGAGATCTACAGCGAAGGAAGGTCTAGTGGTCCATCTGACAACTGGATGTACTGATGTTAAAATGTCTTCACTTTTTCTTGTGAGACAGTGAATGACGTATTCAACATTAAACAAGGTAAAATGTACCAAAACTATCCCCTGATTAAGCTAGATTTTGAGTATATAGACCAATGATATCCAGTCCTTGCCCTTAAACTGCACAGGTTTCATTGTGTAAAGGTGAAAATGTAAGGTTTTCTCTCAGGCATCTAGGTTTAACCACAAATTGAGTATCTAAGTTCTTCATCAGTAAAGTTGGACAAGGATTCAGCTTAGTGGTAAAGTGCAGAGTAATTTAAACTAGTTATTGCACAGGTTTTCAGAACCTACATTGCTGTATCAGGACCTATATGTGACATCTCTAAAGAAAATATGAATGTCCCTGTAAAGAAAGAGGAAACCTGTTTCTAGGGTAATTTTTCTCACTTCTTCTCCCATGTCAGCTCTGATAACTTTAAGATCTTCATCATAAACTCATGAGGTATAATGAGCCCAAGACATATATATTAGTCATTTTTGAACAACTCACTTAAATCTATAACCTTGGAAGTTGGCTGCCCACTAGTACCTGCTGGGTGTTTTGAAAAATCCTGTCTCAGCACACACCTCAGTCTAAATAAATCAGAATCTCTGTTGGTGCAACTCAGACATGTGTAGTTTTAGAGATCACCAAACGTTTGCAATATGAAGCCAAAACTGAGGACTGGTAGCAAGAATTCTCACAGCTAAACTACATAAATAGATAAGATGGATATAAAGGTATGGAAAATAGGCATGAACCTTGGAAAGGGTAATGATTTTTTTTGTTTTTTTTGGAGTTGTGCATTTCACCAAGATGCCTTTGTCTTAGGTGACAAAAACAAAAGGCTCCATAGGTATTATAGGACTCAGTTGAGCAGATTTATGATATACAATAGATTCTAGAACATCCCCCAATTCCCAATATGTAACAAATAAGCATTATTCTGATATGAAACACTAAGAGGAATGAAAGCCATGAGAGCTACAAAAATTATATCACCAAATTAGCATATTTTCCAGCTCCATATATTTGGTTTTTCTTCCTATGCTAATTGATGGAACAAAAAAGATGGCACAGGTGTTAAAAATATGCTGTTCTGCTGAGGAGTCTCTGCAAGGCCCTCTTGATATCCCTGTTCCTCAGACTGTAGATGAAGGGGTTCAGCATGGGGGTGACAGTGGTATACATCACTGAGACCACTTCACCACTCCTAAGAGAAGGCGAGACAACTGAACTGAGGTACTCTCCAAGGCCTGTTCCATAAAATAAGCAAACGACTGACAGGTGCGAGGCACAGGTGGATAAGGCTTTATACTTCCCACCTGATGATGGAACTTTCAGAATAGAGGAAACAATTTGCAAGTAAGAGAAAAGGATCCCCGAAACTGGAACACCACCAAAGATGGCACAAATACAATATACTAATATGGTATTGGTGGAGGTGTCAGAACAGGCAAGGTTGAGGAGTTGTGGAGTATCACAGAAGAAACTAGGGATTTCCACATCTGTGCAGAAAGTAAGTTGTGACATCCTAACGCAGTACAGCTGGGAGTAAAAAAGGCTAATTAAAAAAGACACCAGTACAAGTAGACCACAGAGGTGGGGGTTCATAATGACTGGGTAGTGCAGGGGTTGACAAATGGCCACAAACTGGTCATAGGCCATTGTAGTGAGGAGCAGACTGTCCATATAGCCAAAAAAATTTAACAAAGACAATTGAATCAGGCAGTCAACATAGGAGATGATTTTGTGGCATGTGTGGATGTCATTAAGCATCTTTGGGACTATGGTAGAGGTGAAACCAACGTCAGCCAGGGATAAGTTGGAGAGGAAGAAGTACATGGGAGTGTGGAGGTGGCTGTCAGAGTGGACAGCCAGGATAATGAGTAGGTTCTCAAACACAGTGACCAGATACATGAATGAGAACATTCCAGACAGGAGGCTCTGCAGTTCTGGATCATCTGAGAGGCCCAGGAGGAGGAATTCAGAGAAGCGTGTTATATTCTGTGGTTCCATGTAGCAGAGACAACTTCAGGAAAAGAAAAGACGGGATCATAAAAGGAAACACGTAAACGGGTAACAAGCAAGGTGACGACATTTTGAATTCTGGAAATTCACATGTAAAGCATTCACAATTAAGAACTATACACCACTTTCAGCAATATTTCTCAATTGTAGCAAAACTGTTATTTTGCTCTTTCTTCATTGATTTCTGTACCCACTTCTATACATACCCACTTTAGAGGCACTCAAATGAAGAATATTAGAGGAGCAAAGACATGTGTGAATTTGTTAAATACATTTAGAGATAACAAATTCATAAAGACAGTAAAACAACTCAAGAAGAAATACAAGATTTCAACAGACCATAACAAGAGATAAAAGCAGTAATCAAACACATAATTAAACACATCCCAAAAAAGGAAGCCCAGAGCCAGGTGGTCACTTGGAAATTCTACTAACCATTTTCAGAAGTGACTCCAGTGTTTCTTAAACTTTTCAAAAGAAAAAAAAAAATGAGACAATGCCACTTAATTCACCCTATGAGGCTAGCATTACCATGATACCGAAAGAAGACAAACACACAAGCAAACAACAGGCCAATATCCTCATGAATGTAGATGCAAAAAATCAACAAAATATGAGCAAACTTACTCCAAAAGGATATTAAAAGGATTATGCACCACAATCAAATAGGTTTTAGCCCACAAATGCAAGGGTGGTTTGACGATAGAAAATCAGTGCAATATACCACCTCAATAGAGCAAAGGAAACGAACCGCATGATCTCAATCAGTGCACGAAAGGCTTTTAACAAAATCCAACACCCTTTCATGATAAAAAAAAAAAAAACTCTCAACAAGATAGGAATAGAAGGGAAATTCCTTATCTTGTTAGACGGCACTTATAAATATTCTACAGTTAACATCAAGCTAAATGGAAAAAAACTGACAGCTTTCCCTTAAGATCATGAACAAGACAAGGCACACTGGCTCTCACCACTGCCACTCAATATTGTACTAGAAGTTCTAGAAAGAGCAATTAGGCAGGAAAAAGAAAAGGCATCCAAATTGGGAAGAAAGAATTAAAACTATCCTTTTTTTGCAGATGACATGATCCTAAATATAGAGGACCCCAGAGAATCCACAAGAAAGATATTAGAACTAATAAATGAATTCATCAAAGTGGCAAGATACAAGGTCAAAAGACCAAAAAAGTGGGTTTTTATACATCAGATATAAACAATCTGAAAAAGAAATTAAGGAAACAATTCTACTTACAGTACAATCTAAAAGAATAAAATACCTAGGAATAAACTTAACAAGACAGGTGAATGACTTATACACTAAAAAGTATAAGACGTTACTAACAGAAGTTAAAGATGCCCTAAATAAATGGAAGGACGTTCCATGCTCGTGGATTGGAAGACTTATATTGTCAAGATGTCAATACTAACTAAAACAATCTGTAGATTCAATGAAATATCCATTAAAGTTCAACAGCCTTCTTTGCAGACATGGAAAAGCCAATCCCCATATTTATATGAAACCACAAAGGAACCCAAATAGCCAAAGCAATCTTGAAAAAAAAAAAAAAAGGAGAACTCACACTTCCTGATCTCAAAATATACTGTAAAGCTATAGTAATGAAAACAGTCCTCACTGGTATAATGATAGACATATAGACCAATGGAATTGAATTGAGATTCCAGAGATTAGCAGGCACATCTACAGCCAATTCATTTTGAGAAGAGTGTTAAACCCATTAAATGGGGAAAGAACTGTCTCTTTAATAAATGGTGCTGGAATAACTGGATTTACACATGTGAAAGAATGAAGCTGGACCCGTACCTCATATCATATATGAAAATTAATTCAAAATGTGTCAAAGGCCTACATGTGAGAACTAAAACCAAACAAATCTTAGAAGAAAACATAGGTGCAATACTTTGGGACACGGTTTTTAACCATAGATTCTTAGATATAATATCAAAAGCACAAGCAACAAAAGACAAAATAGATAAATTGTATCCATCAAAATTAAAAACTTCTGCCCATCAAAGCACTTTATTAACAAAGTGAAGAGATAACCTACAGACTGGGAGAAAATTTTAGGAACCATACATCGCATAAGGGTTTAATAACCAGAATGTATGAAAAACTTCAGCAATTTAACAAGGAAAAGACAATCTAACTGAAAAGTTGAAAAAAGACTTGAATAGACGTTTCACCAAAGAGGATATGCAAATAGCCAACAAGCACGTGAAAAGATGCTGACCTTCATTAGCCATTAACTTCATTAAAGCCAAAACAAAACAAAAAACATTGCTGTCAAATTGACCCCCATTCATAGTGACCGTATAGGACAGATCTTTGGTAGACTTCACATTTTGATAAGTATGTCTTTGTTAATGTACAAAATCATACAGTACCACTGATTCAAAATGACATTCAGAGCAATTTCTCTGTTCAAGATTAAACAATAATTAACTGGTAGTGAACACTCTGTCCTCCTTTTTCATTTCATTTTCTTTCTATGCAGGCTTATTTGTATACCATACACGATCTCTGGAAAAACATACACAATCTCCAGAAAACACCTGGTGTTTGAGGCCACTCTTTGCTTTTGTTGTCAGCATTTGAAGAGCCTTGGTAAAAGTGCTTAACTATTTCTAATCTTAAACATTTAAAGCATTTGTTTCTCATCAACCAGTTTCTCATCCAACCAAGTATATTTACAGTTGAGGAATTCAGGATCAGGGACATCCTAGAGTCAGATCATAAAACCCACCCTTAAAATGCCTAGTTAATATTTTTTCAAGTTAAGCTTTCTTGGTACCAAAACCAAACCAAATTTGTTGATGTCGAGTCAATTCCAACTAATAGGGACACTATAGGAAACAGTAGAACTGCCCCATAGAGTTTCCGAGGAGCAGCTGGTAGATTCGAACTGCCAACCTCTTGGTTAGCTGCCCAGCTCTTAAACCACTGCACCATCAGGGCTCCAAGCCTTCCTGGCAAGAGGATTGTAATTCTCCTAAATTTAGCTCCCTGAAGGCAAATCATGTTGTCGTTCCCCTTGGATGGACACAATGTGATATAATTTGGTGGAAATGTGAAAAGGAGAAAAGTACAGAGTAAAATATCACAAACTCCTGGACAGTTACCTCATCTCTGAAATGAGGACAATAATTGAATCTACGGTTTAGTGGTTAAGAGCTATGGATGCTAATCAAAAGATCAGCAGTTTGAATCCACCAGTCTCTCCTTGGAAGCTAACTCTATAGGGCAGTTCTACTCTGTCCTATTGGGTCACTATGAGTTGGAATTGACTAGACAGCAACGGATTGGTTTTTTCTTTGCTTGTTTGTTTTATACTGTTGTTGTAGTAAGAAATTAAAATAAAAGATATATGCTGTTGTTGTTAGGTGCCATCGAGTTGCTTCCAACTCATAGCAACCCATGCACAACAGAATGAAACAATGCCCAGTCCTGTGCCATCCTCACAATTGTTGCTGTGCTTCAGCCTATTGTTGCAGCCACTGAGTCAATCCACCTCGTTGAGGGTCTTCCTCTTTTTCGCTGACCCTCTACTTTACAAAGCATAATGTCCTTCTCTAGGGACTGATACCTCCTGATAACACATCCAAAGTACCATCCTTGTTTCTAAGGAGCATTTGGTTGTACTTCTTCCAAGACAGATTTGATCATTCTTTTGGCAGTCCATGGTATATTCGATATTCTTCTCCAACACCACAATTCAAAGACATCAATTCTTCTTCAGTCTTCCTTATTCATAATCCAACTTTCACATGCATAGGAGCTGATTGAAAACACCACAGCTTGGTTCAGGCACA
Source organism: Loxodonta africana (assembly GCF_030014295.1). Classification (NCBI taxonomy): domain Eukaryota; kingdom Metazoa; phylum Chordata; class Mammalia; order Proboscidea; family Elephantidae; genus Loxodonta; species Loxodonta africana. The sequence continues at coordinate 22,177,546 of NC_087344.1, forward strand.
CCTTAGTCTTCAAGGTGACATCTTTGCTTTTCAACACTCTAAAGAGTTCTTTTTGCAGCAGATTTGCCCAGTGCAATGTGTCTTTTAATTTCTTGACTGCTGCTTCCATGGGTGTTGATTGTGGATCCAAATAAAATGAAATACTTGACAATTTCAATCTTTTCCCCATTTACCATCATGTTGCTTATTGGTCCAGTTGTGAGGATTTTTGATTTCTTTATGTTGAGGTGTAATCCATACTGAAGCTATGATCTTTGATCTTCATCTGTACTGCTTCAAGTCCTCTTCACTTCCAGCAGGCAAGGCTGTGTCATCTGCATAAGGCAGGTTGTTAACAGGTTTTCCTCCAATCCTGATGCCCCATTCTTCTTACAGTCCAGATTCTCAGATTATTTGCTCTGCATACAGATCGAATAGGTATGGTGAAAGGATACAACCCTGACACACACCTTTCCTGACTTTAAACCACACAGTATCCCCTTGTTCTGTTTAAACAGTCGTCTCATAGTCTATGTAAAATTTCCACATGAGCACTTTCAAGTGTTCTGGAGTTCCCATTCTTTGCAATGTTATCCATAATTTGTTATGATCCACACAGTCAAATGCCTTAGCATAGTCAATAAAACACAGGTAAACATCTTTCTGGTATTCTCTGCTTTCAGCCAGGATCCATCTGATATCACCAATGGTTCCCAATCCTGGTTGATCATTATAATTACCCATGGGTCTTTTTTTTTAATATATTGATGCAGTAGCCACATCTGAGAACCAGTCAAATCAGAATTCGTACACAGAAGGTTCTCAGTGACCCTAATGTAAGCTACTGTAGTGAATCACTGACTTGGAATATTTCCTTGTGTTTAGCAAATGCTCCATTAAGATTAGCTATTATTATTATCATTAACACCCACTGTACATATTAAGTATGTAAACATTTAATAATATTTGCTTCAGAACTCATATTTTATGAACACTTAAAATATTACCTAGAGCATTTAAGTTTCCTTCTATTTCTGCATGATCCTATTCTCCAGCATATCCATTTCCCCAAGGGCAACCACTGTCATGAATTTGGTAGGAACACTCACCTGAAAATGTTTCTGTAATGTTAGTATTGGTTTATATATCCATAGAAAGTTTTCTTGAAAATTTACTTAAATAGTATTATACTACACATATTTACCCCAAATTGCTGACTTTTACCACAACATGATATTTTAAGTCTCTCTGTGAAGCTCATAAATTTAGTTAAAATCTACTTTAACTAATGTGTAGGATTCCCCAGGGAATGAACTTCATTTTATTTTTCAACTGCTTATTACAACACTACTATGTAAATCTTGGGCTTCTCTCCATTCACACGAGTGAGAATTTCTATAAGATGTATGAATGAAGGATACTTGTTTGAGTTGTAGCTATCAATGTGTGTTCAATTTTATATTGCTTGTAACTGTCAATATTTGCTTTCTCAACAGAAAGAGTCAGATTTATGATCTTATTGTCAAGATATAGACCCACAAATATCACTGAAGTTGGTCTAGTGATAGTCACTGTTCCATGATACTCCACATGAAATCCTCATCTTTATAAAGAATAATATTGCTATATCTCAGATTTCCAATGTGGGCTGTAAAATGAAAACCCTGTGATCCACAATATTCATACTAGAAAGACCCTGTAAACCACAGCCACGTTCATCTAATTTACAGATGAATTCACTGAATCCCAAGAGGCCAAATTGATGGTTCTGCTTCTATTTGTTCATCTTAAACCAAAGTAGTTGTGAGAAGAAAAACTCTTTTTTTATCTTGTTGGAGGGGACAGAACATCAGATGGAAGTGAGGGGAATGAGGTCTGGGTCCCATATCTTTCATTTCTGGAAGTTTTGCAGTTAATATTCTATCATGGGTTTTTAATTGGAGTTCGAATCACTATTGAAGTAGCATGTTTACTGATGAAATACTGTACATGAGAGACCCAATTACTTTATTTGCAATTATAGGGCAGAGAGATCGAAGCTTCTCATCTCAAGGACTAGAGCATTAATGAATTGAAATGCTAAAATATGTCTCAGTCCATACATTCTCTTTTGCTCTCTTCTTTTTCTGTTTTCTTATTACGAAAATCTAACCAGTTATTAAACATTATGTTGTATACCTAATTAAAGGAAAAAAAATATGTTCCATAGAAATTTCATAACATAGACACACTCAAGCCCTATTCTATTTTATTTATTTACCTGGGCAGTGAGACTTCATTCGCAGGGCACCTAGTGAATATTTAACCTGCCAACCCAATGCACTATTTATTTTCCCTGGTGACTCCAGGTGGAGAGCTTGGAGAGAAATAACTGAGACTCATTCATCTCTCTCATCCTACTGGACATCTTAAAAGGGATGAAAGCACGAGCAGGAAAGCACCCAGTGTCTGGAGGACATACACTTTCCACTAGTTCCTGTGAACTAAAAAAGGGTCATCAAGATTTAACAGATATTTTGTATTGTTGTCCTCAGCTGTGCCAAAAGTGATGTAGCTCTAGGAAAGATAAATGAATGACATCCAGTTTTCCCTGCAAGCACTCCACCTGGGGTGACCCAAGTAGAGAAATAACAATGTGTTGACAGGTTAGAATATTGGCTAGGTGACCTATGAATGGAGTCTCACTACCCAGATTCAAACCTGGATTCACCCTTTTTGACCCTAAAACTAGTTTTAAATGCATCCACCATCTGTAAAATAACAATAATCTATATATCTATATATTGCATGTGCTTGTACAGATAGAATAGAAAAAACTACCTAACACATAGCTCAGAGTCTAGCACCAGGAAGCACTCAAAACAGTCAGTTGATATTATGACTACTGTCATCATGAGCGTTGTTATTATCATCCTCAACTTCATGATCATTAAGCAGTGCTTAAGGGACAGTTTAGAGTCCTTGGGTTGTAGAAACAATTAGACATTTGGTTATTAACCAAAAGGTTGGTGGTTCCGACCCACCCAGATGTGCCTCTGAAGAAAAACATGGTGATCTTATTTTAAAGGTCACAGTCATGAAAACCCTACGGAGCGCATGTCTACTCTGCAACATATGGGGTTGCTATGAGTCAGAATTGACTCCACCAGCAACTGATTTTTTGTTTTTACAGTAGGTTTTACAAAAAAAAAAAAACAGTTACTGTCAAATGGACTCTGATTCATGAACACCCCATGTGTATCAGAGTAGAACTGTGCTCCATAGCATTCAATAGCAAGTCTTTTAGATGTAGATCCTCAGGCCTTTCTTCCAAGGCATGTCTAGATGTACTTGAACCTTGATCTTCCCATTAGCAGCTGAGGGCATTAACCATTTGCAGCACCTAGGGACTCCAGGGGACAGTTTAGAGGGTCTCATTTCCTACTGTGGTGGGGGCAATGCCTACAAAAGTTGAAATGGAGGTTGATGAGAGCAGAGCTCTGAATGAGATTCTTCAGATCCCCACCAGTACAAAGAACTTAAAATTCATGTACCTCTTAGCTGAAACTTCTCATTCTGGACTCTCCTGTCTTGCTATCCTGACCGTCCTATTGGTTCTGATGATGAAACCAATTCTCTTGACAGTCCCTCATGCCCTCCCGTCTCCCTGAACACTCACTGGGTTACATTATGTCTCTGCTGTTCATGGTCAAGAAGTGTAGATCCATTGCTCCTCATGTCCATGGTGGGAGATGAGGACTGAGACTCCTTTCTCAGGACTGGCAGGAAGACAGACTGAGGCATGGGCTTTTTCATGTAGATGACCACTCTGGAAGAAGAGCTGCAAGTTTGTAACCTGTTGTACTGGTGAGGCACTTTGAAGGGCTGGAGACACAAGAAAATAATTTATGGATGTTTATCTTATCTTTGAGAATACAATTCACAGAGCTCATAATTACCCAAATTGATCTATGTTACCAGTCTCTGAAGGCTTGTTAATAAAGGAAGGAGGAAAAAATTGAAAGTCTTGGAAGGGTGAGGGCCCTTCCTCATCTGAGGAGAAATCACACTTGTACTTCTCACTTCTGACATATAGGTTAAAAAAAAAAAAAAAAACTCCCTTTGAGTCAATTCCGACTTGTGGAGGCTCCATGTGTTACAGGGTAGAACTGTGCCCCACAGGGTTTGCTTGGGTACAACCTTCAGTGAAGCAACAAGGCAGTTGATTTGATTCAAAGAGAGTCAGTAGGAGAAGAACAGAATATCATCAAGACAAGAGTTGTACCCTAATCTTGGAGGAAAAGTAAAACCAGAATGCTCCTTAGAAGCAAAGATGCTGAGACTACATCTCACATACTTTGGCCGTGTTATCAGGAGGGATCAGTCCCTGGAGAAGGACACCATGCTTGGTAAAGTAGAGGGTCAGTGAAAAAGAGGAAGACCCTCAATAAGATGGATGGATTCAGTGGCTGCAACAACGGGCTCAAGTGCAGGAACAATTGTGAGGATGGCACAGCACTGGGCAGTGTTTCTTTCTGCTGTACACAGGGTTGCTATGACTCAGAACAAACTCGACGGCACCTAACAACAACAATCTTGAAGGTGACATTTCTGTACTTTTCGCATAGACTATGCCTTGAAACAAGTCACTAGGTCTTTCCCACACACGTTGGGAGGGGATTTCATCAGGGCATGAACACCATCATTTGTGTTATTGGGAGAGTCTTAAATGATAGCCTTCACATAGACCCTGGCCTCTATCATGTTTTGGGGCTCTAAACCCAGCTTAGTCCTCAACCCATCATACCCCATTCTCTAAACCAAAATTCCCTGTGGAAAAACTGACAGATAAGCAGATCTACCTCTGCTTTGTGTACTTCTGCACACTCTACCATGCTACTCCTGGCCATGTAATTGCGATAAGCATCCTTAAAAAAAAAAAAAGTTCATCTTATATCAGCAGAGCCCCTCTATCAGCATCAAGCCATACCACATCCATTCTGTGCCCAAATTCAACAAATATTCCCAGTGGCTTCTGATTTCTGCTTGACTAGAAAAGGCTCACTTCACTGAAGAATGTGATGTTCCTTAGATATCTTTGTGTTCCCAGTTCTTGAAATCTGTAGTAAAATGTGCTTTTTGCTTATCTAGGTATTCCCCCAAGTAGATAAAGTGGAATGATGGTGTGTTGTACATTTTACATCCTATCCATGTGGCCACCTGGGTGATGTTTCTCTGTTCTGAAGGACTTTAAGATTGGTTTGTCATTAGCTGATATGAAGAAAACTTGAATATATGCCCAATGACATTGAATATGGACAAAAGAATGCTATTACCTATGTGTGGATAAATGGTTGAGGGTAATTTTGGGGAGATCAAATGGCAGGTGTGTAGAGGTGGGTTGGAAAGATAAAGGATAAGCCTTGAGAGTTTCAGAGTCTTTGGACAGAGCAAAATTTATTATTTAACATTCACTGGAAAGAGGGGATTTCACTTTAGAGTCACGGCTAAAGCTGAGTGTAGAGGACAGGTGTATGTATACCAAAAAGAGTTGTGTTCTTGTGGTAAAAGGAGAGATTTGCTTTGTGCTTTTCCCACCTGTCTCTCTGAATGAGTATTCTTAAAGGAAAAAGAAAGATACTACATTCCCGCATTCCATTTTTAGATAGCCAGTTGAGGAACATCCACCCTCAATTTTGTACCACTGTGTTATTTACAGAACTTATCAAACCCTACCCTTTATTCTATGACTTTCTTGCACATACAATTCAGTCGTGAATAATGGATCCCATCAAATGTCAATAATAATAAAAACATACTATACTTTTTCTTCTTTCAAAAGTTCTTAAAGGTCTGTATAGATGGTATAATATTCCAGGAAGGAAAAAAAAATACTGGATATATGGATGTCAAATTGTCTTCACCTTTTTTTTTTTTTTAATAAGATAATGAGTAATTTGTTCAACATTATACAAAGCAGGGATGGGGCTAATTCCTGGACTTACTGCAGTACATTTTGAGTATGTAGATAAATTATATTCAATTGTTGCCCATGAACTGCTCAAAGTCTTGTTGTGTAAAGGTAAATTGTAATGATCATCAGGCATCAAATGTAAAGCACAAATGGAGTTCCGATAATTTATTTGAATGGCATCTGTGTTACACTAGATGACAACAATGATGATATCTATATTTATTGAAGTCTTACCATGCATGAGAGGCATTATCTGCTTAATCCTTACAAAGCAATAAGCTAAATACTATTGAAAATAAGAATCAAAGGCCTTGAGAGTTAAATAATAAGTCCACACAACTAGTGAGTTAGAGGAGCTCAAGTTGAAAATCAAATATTTTCTTTGCAAATCTCATTAGTTGAACTACTCTACTGACCTACTCATATGGTGACCATGATTGTGTTCACCTATTGACCCGTTACTATATACTAAACACTGTTCTAATCAGTACTTTTGATTATCTCCTCTTAACCACCCTCTCAGATGAGTGATTTTGTTTTTACAACTATAGAGATGAAGACGTTAAACAGAAAGGCATTTTATATTATGCCTAAGATCACAGTTTGTAATATCAAGTTCTTGAATTCCTGGAATGCACACTTAAAATAACTTCTTTAAATTGATATTAAGGGCTAGCATTAGATGGGAAACTACCATTTGATCCAACATTGAAAACATTACATTAGTCACTACAATGGCCTTGAAAGATGATCACTACTAATCTCAATTTGATGATGAGGACTCTGAGGCTCAGTGAGGTCCACTGAGTTGACAAATGTGTCCAGTTTATAAGCCAAGATCTGGTTGGAAGTGTGTCATCAAATCCCACACCCTTTCTGTTATCTGTGGTTCCTCTTCCACATCAAAGATAAATACATCATGTCCTGACAGCCAATAGGAACCTCTGACATATTTCTTTCCAGTCTTTTCCCCATTCATAGCATTAATTAACTAGTATCACTCATTCTAAGCTTTGAAGTTTAAAGAGGAAAAAGAAAATGTTACCTTTGAGAAGAGTCTACCATGAGACATCAAAAGGAAACTTTACCTTTGGTACATCAAATTTTTCAGCCATCTTCAGGTTTGCCAAAATGCATATGCAACCTGGTTCTAGGGTAGATGGGATCCATAAAGTCTCATTGCAGTTAAATGTAACCAGAAAATCAGAACACAACTTGCATGATTTTTAATAAGAGCTATTTCTTCCCAGGAATTGGTATGACCTCATCCTCTGCCAAGTGCATTCCATTCTCCAACATCAACGTTTCCCACTAGGAGAGTTTGTAAGTGATTTAACTCAGTAGTAAAAAGACAGAGTAAATTACTCTGTTGATTCAGCAGGTTTTCAGAGCATTCCAAATTGCTCCCTCAAAAACTATGTCAATATCTGTGAAGGACATATGCATACCCATGTAGTAGAACACAGAAGGAGCCTGAGGACAAGGAAACAGGGTAACAAGGTAAAGTCTTAATCAGACTGTTACAAGTAAAAGGCAAGAGTTTCCACTGGCTGAAGACATGACCCTTAGCTACCCTTAGCTAGTGGATTATTGATCCTAGATCACCAACTGAGCAACAACAACTGGAAATATGATGTTGTTATTGGGTGCCATCAAGATGATTCCAAACTACAGTGACCCTATGTGCAAAAGAACAAAACACTGCCTGGCCCTGAGCCATCCTCACAATCATTGGTATATTTGAGCCCATTGTTGCAGCCACTGTGTCAATGCATCTCGGGGGTCTTCCTCTTTTTTTCTGTCCCTCTACCTTGCCAGGCATGATGTCTTTATCCAAGACTGGTCCCTTCAGATAATAAGTCCAAAATATGTGAGAAGTCCCACCATTCTCGATTTCAAAAGGCACTCTGACTGTATTTCTTCAAAGACAGACCGGTTAGATCTTCTGGCAGGGAATGTTATATTCAATATCCTTTGCCAACATAATAATTCAAAGGCATCAATTCTTCTTCAGTCTTTCTTATTAATTGTCCAGCATTTGCATGCATATCAGATGATTGAAAACACCATGGCCCGAGTCAGGATCCCCTTGACCTCCAGATGACATCTTTCCTTTTTAACACTTTAAAGAAGTCTTTTACGGCAGATTTGCCCAATGCAATGGGGTTTTTGATTTCTTGAGTGCTGCTTCCAGGGGTGTTGATTTTGGGTCAAAGTAAAAATGAAATATTTGATAACTTCATTATTTTCTTCCAATTGTCATGATGTTCTTATTGGCCCAGTTGTGAAGATTTTTGTCTTCTTTATGTTGAGGAGTAATCCACACTGAAGGCTCTAGTCGTTTATCTTCATCAGTAAGTGCTTCAGGTCCTCTTCACTTTCAGTAAGCAAGGTTATGTCATCTGCATTTCACAGGTTGTTAGAGAGTTTTCCTCCAGTCCTGTTGCCCCATTCTTCATATAGTCCATCTTCTCATCTTATTTGCTCAGCATAAAGATTAAATAAGTATGGTGAAAGGATATAATAGTGACTCATACCTTTTCTTATTTTAAACCATGCAATATCCCCTTGCTCTGTTAGAATGACTACCTCTTGGTCTATGTACATGTTCCATGTGAGCACAATTAAGTGTTCTAAAATTCCCATTCTTTGCAATGTTATCCATAATTTGTTATGATCCACACATTGCATGCCTTTGCATAGTCAATAAAACACAGGTAAACATCTTTTTGGTATTCTCTGCCTTTAGCCAAGATCCCTCTGACATCAGCATTGATATCCCTCTTTCCACATCCTCTTCTAAATCGGGCTTGATTGTCTTTGAGTTCCCTGTCAATGTACTACTGCAACCACTTTTGAATTATCCTCAACAAAATTTTACTTGCATGTGATATTAATAATATTGTTTATGTTGTTGAAAGAGATTTGCAATGAATGTCGTTAGTCTTGCAAAATTCTGGAAATATGATCCCCCCACTTTAATCCTCAGTTGTACAGTCTTGAACAAACGTGTCATTTGCAACCAGCTCTTTTTCCTGATCATGCTTTGTAATGTTCCAATTTTAGACACTTCACAAATACTTTTATTCCACAAATACAATTTATCAGTCAGGATTCAATAAAGAAAAGTAAAAACACCATGAAGAGCATTTAATGCAGGAAATAGGTAAAATAGTTACACAAGGACTAAAAGGCAAAAGGAGCAACCTGGCAATACAGAGATAGTAACTGCAGAAAGAAGCTACCACACCAAGGCTTAGGGAAACCGGTATAAGAAAAATGTCGGGCTTATTAGGGTGTACGACATTCACTGATCATTACTGGAAGAACCTAAGAATAAAGTCAGATGGGAAATCAGAACAATGGTTTAATGATTCTCCCCTCTCCGGTCCCAGCATCACGAAGTACAGTATAGAAGGGAGAGTCTGGAGAATGGAGGCAATAGGGTATCAACAACCACACACGACCAATTTTATGATGTACGGGATAGTAGCAGTGGTGGTGCATTTGTAGAATTCTTCCCTTCCATGTGGAAGGCCTAGTTTGATTCCCAACAAACGTGCCTTAGGGCAGCCACTATCTTTCAGTAGAGGCTTGCATGTTGCTAAAGTGTTCGACAGGATTCAGCAGAGACTCCACACTAAGATGAACTAGTAAGAAAGGCCAGCAAATCTACTTCAAAAAAAAAAAAAATCAGTCAGTGAAAACCCTATGTATCACAATGGTCTGATACACAATAGACCACGGGGATGATGCAGAACTGGGCAGCATTTTCTTCTGTTGTGCATGGGGTCACCGTGTGTCAGGGAGCCAACTCAAGAGCAGCTAACAGCAACATGATGTGAAGGGAGAAGTATGAGAAGAAACATCATCAGGAATATTGAGAAAAATCATACACCTTTTGTTAGGGTAAGTTCTCTCATATTTTTCCCATTGTGAGCTCTGATTAATTTGAGATCTTCAGCATCTGTTCAGCAGGAGTAAAAGACCCATGGCAAAATAATCTTTGAAGGAAAATCTGAAAATTTCAATAGTTCTCTCTTTGGCTGCACAACGACACCATCTGCGATGCCTTAAAAATCTTATGCTCAAGCCATATGCTATTTCAATTAAATCAAAATCCATAGCGGTAGGAAGAACGCATAGATATTCTTTCAGCTTCCCAGATGATTCTATTACAAAGTCAAGGTTCTGGACCAGCAACAGGCCTTCTCACCCATAACTTGTACATACAGTTTAGTTAGATGCAAAAGTATTTGGGTAATAGATACGAATTATGGTAAAGGACGAAGATTCTAAGTACATAAAAATAGAGTCGTCCATTTTACCGGGAAGCCTTTGTCCTCCATGAGACACTACAAAGCCTCCATAGCTATAATGGGATATGATCATGCAGACTGACATATCCCAGAATATTCTACTATCCCATTAAAGATGTGATAAAGGAAACAATGTTCAGATATGAAATCTCAAGGTTAAAAGCTCTGACAGCTACAAAAATTATGTAACCAAGAGGCAAGATTTATGGATGCAGATATTATGTTTTTCCATCTTTTCCATCTAACAGGCAAAAAAAAAAAAAAAAAAAAAAGTGGCACAAGTGTTGAGATTAATCTATTCTACTGAGGAGCCTCCACAGGGCCCTGTTGAAGTCCCTATTCCTCAGCCTATAGATTAAGAATTTCAGCAGGGGGGTGGCCACAGTCTACATCACTGAGGCCACTGTATCCTTCCTGGCAGAAGACAAGACAGCTGAACTGAGGTACACTCCAAGGCCTGTTCCATAAAATAACCAAACAACTGTAAGGTGAGAACCACAGGGGGAAAAGGCTTTCTACTTTCCACTGGAAGCTGAGACTCTCAGAATGGAGAAGGTAATTCAGGTGTAAGAGAAAAGTATCCCGGAGACTGGAACATCACCAATAATGGCACCAACAGAATACAGTAATATGGTATTTGTGGAGGTATCAGAACGTGCAAGGTTAAAGAGTTGAGGAGGGTCACAAAAGAAACAGGGGTTTTCACATCTGTACAGAAGTTAAATTGCGACACCATTGAAATGTGTATTTGGGACTCCAAATGGTTGATGAAAAAAGATACCAAAACTAGCAAGCCACAGAGGCAAGGGTTCGTGATGACTGTGTAGTGCAAGGGGTGACAAATGGCCACAAATCAGTCATAAGCCATTGTGGTGAGTAGCAGACTGTCCAGATACTCAAAGAGATTTAAAAAAAAAAAAAAAAGGACACTGTCAGGCAACACCCATAGGTGACGGATTTGCTCTGTGTCTGGATGTTCACTAGCATCTTTGACTGTGGTGGAAGTGAAACTGCTGTCAGCAAAGGTCGGGGAGGAGAGTAAGAAGTACATCAGGATGTGGAGGCGGGAGTCAGAGGTGACTGCCAGGATAATGAGTATGTTCTCAGCCACGACAATCAGGTACATGAACAATAACATACAAAAGAGGAGGAGCTGCATTTCCAGATTCTCAGAGAAGCCCAGGAGGAGGAATTTTGAGACCCCTGTTAGATTCTGAGGTTCCACATACCCGAGAAAGATTTTGGAAAATGAATAGTATTGTTAAAAGGAAACAAGTAAACAGGCACCCAGCACTGTGTCTGTATATGGAATTCAGGAAACTCACAAGTAAAGCACGCAAACACACAAGTGTTCACACTTAGGGACCTAATACCCAAGTACCTTCAGCAATATTTCTCGGGTGTAGCAAATAAAACCACTGTACTTCTCAGAACTCTTTATTCGTTGTTTTCTCAGTTGTTCACTAGTTTCTGTACACAACCATTTTAGAGATGCTGGACTGGAGAATGTTAGAATGGCAAGGACATTTTAATATAAAAAATTCATAGAAAGAGAAAAAAATGAGGAACCTCTCTGAGGAACCCCCATGCATCTGTCAGTTTGTCATACTGTGGGTGCTTGCATATTGCTGTGAGGCTCGAAGCTATGCCACCGGTACACAAATACCAGCAGGGTCACCCAGGGCTGACAGGTTTCAACTGAGCTTCCAGACTAAGACAGACTAGGAAGAAGAGCCTGATGGTCTACTTCTGAAAAGAATTAGCCAGTGAAAAGCTTATGAATAACAGAAGAATATTGCCTGATATAATGCTGGAGGATGAGCCTTTCAGTTTGGAAAGCAATCAAACGATGACTGGGGAAGAGCTGCCTCTTCCAAGTAGAGTAGACCTTAATGATGTGGACGGAGTCAAGTTTTGGAGACCTTCATTTGCTGAAGTGGCATGACTCAAAATAAGAAGAACCAGCTACAAACATCTATTAATCACTGGAACATGGAATGTACAAAGTATGAATCTAGGAAAATCGGAAACCATCAAAAATGAAATGGAATGCCTAAACATCAATATCCTAGGCATTCGTGAGCTGAAATAGACCATTATGGGCCATGCTGAATGAGACAATCACATGGCATTGCATTCATCCTCAAAAAGAACATTTCAAGATCTGTTCTGAAGTACAATGCTGTCAGTGACAGGATAATATCCAGAGGCCTACAAAGAAGACCAGTTAATACAGCTATTATTAAAATTTACACACCAACCACTAGAGCCAAAGATGAAGACATTTAAGCCTTTTACCAACTTGTACAGTCTGAAATTGATCAAATATGCAATCAGGATACATTGATAATTACTGGGGATTGAAATGGGAAAGTTGGAAACAAAGAAGAAGGATTGGTAGTTGGAAAATATGACCTGCTGATAGAAACAATGCCACAGATTGCATCACAGAATATTGCAAGACCAATGTCTTCTTCATTGCAAATACATATTTAAAAAAACATAAATGGTTTCCATACACATGGACCTCACAAGGTGGAATACACAGGAATCAAATCAACTACATCTGTGGAAAGAGATATTGGAAAAGCTCAATATCATCAGTCAGAACAGGGCCGGGGCCAACCTCAGAACAGAACGTCAATTGCTTATATGCAAGTTCAACCTGAAACTGAAGAAAATTAGAACAAGTCGACAAGAGCCAAAGTACAACCTTGAGCATATCCCACCTGAATTTAGAGACCAACTCAAGGATAGATTTGATGCGTTGAACATTAATGCCTGAAGACTAGATGAGTTGTGGAATGACATCAAGGACATCACACATGATGAAATCAAGACATCTTTAAAAAGACAGGAAAGAAAGAAAAGACCAAAATGGAAGTTGGAAGATACTCTGAAACTTGCTCTTCAATGTCGAGTAGCCAAATGGAAAGGAAGAAATGATGAAGCAAAATAGGTGAACAGATGATTTCAAAGGATGGCTGGAGAAGACAAAGTAAAATATTATAATGACATGTGCAAAGACCTGGAGTTAGAAAACCATAAGGGAAGAACACACTCTGCATTTTCCAAGCTGAAAGAACTGAAGAAAAAATTCAAGTCTCAAGTTGCAACAGTGAAGGATTCTATCGGAAAATATTAAATGATGCAGGAAGCATCAAAATAAGATGGAAGGAACACAAAGAGTCACTATACCAAAAAGAATTGTATCACATTCAACCATTTCAGGAGGTAGCATATGATCAGGAACTGATGGTTCTGAAGGATGAATTCCAAGCTGTACTGAAGGCACTGGCGAAAAACAAGGCTCCAGGAATTAACAGAAAAGAAGCAGTGCCGGAAATGCTCACTTGTCCATGTCAAGAAATTTGGAAGACAGCTACCTGGCCAACTGACTGGAAGAGATCCATATTTACGCCTATTCCAAAGAAAGGTAACCCAATCAAATGGCAAAATTATAGAACAGTATCATTAATATTACACACAAGTAAAATTTTGCTGAATATCATTCAAAAGCAGCTGCAGCAGTACATCAATAAGAACTTCCAAAAATTCAAGCCAGATCCAGAAGAGGAGGTGAAATGAGGGATATCATCATTGCTGATGTCAAATGGATCCTGGCTGAAAGCAGAGAATACCAGAAAGATGTTTACCTGTGTGTTATTGACTATGTAAAGGCATTCAACTGTGTGGATCATAACACATTATTCATAACATCACAAAGAATGGTAATTCCAGAACACTTAATTGTGCTTATGAGGAGGAACCTGTACATATATCAAGAGGCAGTTGTTTGGACAGAACAAGGGGATACTGCGTGGTTTAAACTCAGAAAAGATATGTGTTAAGGTTATATTGTTTCACCATACTCATTCAATTGGTATGCTGAGCAAATAGTCTGAGCAGCTAACTATATGAAGAAGAACGGGCATCAGGATTGGAGGAAGGCTCATTAACAACCTGTGTTATGCAGATGACACAAACTTGCTTCTTGAAAGTGAAGAAGACTTGAAGTACTTACTGATGAAGATAAAAGACCACAGCCTTCGGTGTGGATTACACTCCAACATAAAGAAAACAAACATCCTCACAACTGGACCAATAAGCAACATCATGATAAACAGAAAAAAGATTGAAGTTGTCAAGGATTATATCTTACTTGGATCCACAATCAACACCCATGGAAGCAGCAGCCAGGAAATCAAAAACTGTATTGTATTGGGCAAATCTGCTGCAGAAGGTTTCTTTAAAGTGTTAAAAAGTAAAGATATCGGAGGCGGGGCCAAGATGGCGGACTAGGTGGACGCTACCGCGGATCCCTCTTGCAACAAAGACTCTGAAAAACAAGTGAATCGATCACATACATAACAATCTACAAACTCTGAACAACAAACACAGATTTAGAGACGGAGAACGAACAAATACGGGGAGGCAGCGATTGTTTTCAGAGCCTGGAGCCAGCGTACCAGTCAGCGGATTTTCTGGAAAAACTAGTTTCCCAGTGATGGCTCGGAGACAGCAGTCCATATCAAACCACATAAAGAAGCAGACCATGACAGCTTCTCCAACCCCCCAAATAAAAGAATCAAAAAGCAGACCATGACAGCTTCTCTAACCCCTCAAACAAAAGAATCAAAATCTTTCCCAAATGAAGATACAATCCTGGAATTATCAGATACAGAATATAAAAAACTAATTTACAGAATGCTTCAAGACATCACAAACGAAATAAGGCAAACTGCAGAAAAAGCAAAGGAACACACTGAAAAAACTGTTGAAGAACTCAAAAAGATTATTCAAGAACATAGTGGAAAAATTAACAAGTTGCAAGAATCCATAGTGAGACAGCATGTAGAAATCCAAAAGATTAACAATAAAATTACAGAACTAGACAACGCAATAGGAAGTCAGAGGAGCAGACTCGAGCAATTAGAATGCAGACTGGGACATCTGGAGGACCAGGGAATCAACACCAACATAGCTGAAAAAAAATCAGAGAAAAGAATTTAAA
The DNA here is from genome assembly GCF_030014295.1 of Loxodonta africana. NCBI lineage: Eukaryota > Metazoa > Chordata > Mammalia > Proboscidea > Elephantidae > Loxodonta > Loxodonta africana. The sequence continues at coordinate 22,192,811 of NC_087344.1, forward strand.
AAAATGAAGAAACCCTAAGAATCATGTGGGACTCTATCGAGAAGGATAACTTGCGAGTGATTGGAGTCCCAGAACAGGGAGGGGAGACAGAAAACACAGAGAAAATAGTTGAAGAACTCCTGACGCAAAACTTCCCTGACATCATGAAAGACGAAAGGATATCTATCCAAGATGCTCATCGAACCCCATTTAAGATTCATCCAAAAAGAAAAACACCAAGACATATTATCATCAAACTTACCAAAACCAAAGACAAACAGAAAATTTTAAAAGCAGCCAGGGAGAAAAGAAAGGTTTCCTTCAAGGGAGAATCAATAAGAATAAGTTCAGACTACTCAGCAGAAACCATGCAGGCAAGAAGGGAATGGGACGACGTATATAGAGCACTGAAGGAGAAAAACTGCCAGCCAAGGATCATATATCCAGCAAAACTCTCTCTGAAATATGAAGGAGAAATTAAGATATTTACAGATAAATACAAGTTTAGAGAATTTGCAAAAACCAAACCAAAGCTACAAGAAATACTAAAGGATATTGTTTGGTCTGAAAACCAATAATATCAGGTAACAGTACAATACAAGGTCACAAAACAGAACGTTCTGATATCAACTCAAATAGGGAAAGCACAAAAACAAACAAATTAAGATTAATTCTAAATAAATAAATAAAATAATACACATAACAGGGAATAATGGAAGTCAATAGGTAAAAGATCACAATAATCAAAAAGAGGGACTAAATACAGGAGGCATTGAACTGACAGATGGAGAGTGATACAAGGCGATATAGAATGATACAACTTAGGTTTTTACTTAGAAAAATAGGGGTAAATAATAAGGTAACCACAAAAAGGAATAACAACTCCATAACACAAGAAAAAAGCCAAGAAAAACGTAATGACTCAACTAACATAAAGTCAAACATTATGAAAATGAGGATCTCACAATTTACTAAGAAAAACGTCTCAGCACAAAAAAGTATGTGGAAAAATGAAATGGCCAACAACACACATGAAAAGGCATCAAAATGACAGCACTAAAAGCTTATTTATCTATAATTACGCTGAATGTAAATGGACTAAATACACCAATAAAGAGACAGAGAGTCACAGACTGGATAAAGAAACACGATCCATCTATATGCTGCCTACAAGAGACACACCTTAGACTTAGAGACACAAACAAACTAAAACTCAAAGGATGGAAAAAAAATATATCAAGCAAACAATAAGCAAAAAAGAAGAGGAGTAGCAATATTAATTTCTGACAAAATAGACTTTAGACTTAAATCCACCACAAAGGATAAAGAAGGACACTATATAATGATAAAAGGGACAATTGATCAGGAAGACATAACCATATTAAATATTTATGCACCCAATGACTGGGCTGCAAGATACATAAATCAAATTTTAACAGAATTGAAAAGTGAGATAGACACCTCCACAATTATAGTAGGAGACTTCAACACACCACTTTCGGAGAAGGACAGGACATCCAGTAAGAAGCTCAATAGAGACACGGAAGACCTACTTACAACAATCAACCAACTTGACCTCATTGACTTATACAGAACTCTCCACCCAACTGCTGCAAAGTATACTATTTTTTCCAGTGCACGTGGAACATTCTCTAGAATAGACCACTTATTAAGTCATAAAACAAATCTTTGCAGAGTCCAAAACATTGAAATATTACAAAGCGTCTTCTCAGACCACAAGGCAATGAAACTAGAAATCAATAACAGAAAAACTAGGGAAAAGAAATCAAATACTTGGAAACTGAACAATACCCTCCTGAAAAAAGACTGGGTTATAGAAGACATCAAGGAGGGAATAAGGAAATTCATAGAATGCAAAGAAAATGAAAATACTTCCTATCAAAACCTCTGGGACACAGCAAAAGCAGTGCTCAGAGGCCGATTTATATAGATAAATGCACACATAAAAAAGAAGAAAGAGCCAAAATCAGAGAACTGTCCCGACAACTTGAACAAATAGAAACTGAGCAACAAAAGAATCCATCAGGCACCAGAAGAAAACAAATAATAAAAATTAGAGCTGAACTAAATGAATTAGAGAACAGAAAAACAATTGAAAGAATTAACAAAGCCAAAAGCTGGTTCTTTGAAAAAATTAACAAAATTGATAAGCCATTGGCTAGACTGACTAAAGAAAAACAGGAAAGGAAACAAATAACCCGAATAAGAAACGAGAAGGACCACATCACAACAGAACCAAATGAAATTAAAAGAATCATTTCAGATTACTACGAAAAATTGTACTCTAACAAATTTGAAAACCTAGAAGAAATGGATGAATTCTTGGAAAAACACTACCTACCTAAACTAACACATTCAGAAGTAGAACAACTAAATAGACCCATAAAAAAAAAGAGATTGAAACGGTAATCAAAAAACTTCCAACAAAAAAATGTCCTGGCCCAGACGGCTTCACTGCAGAGTTCTACCAAACCTTCGGAGAAGACTTAACACCACTACTACTGAAGGTATTTCAAAGCATAGAAAAAGACGGAATACTACCCAACTCATTTTATGAAGCTACCATCTCCCTGATACCAAAACCAGGTAAAGACATTACAAAAAAAGAAAATTATAGACCTATATCCCTCATGAACATAGATGCAAAAATCCTCAACAAAATTCTAGCCAATAGAATCCAACAACACATCAAAAAAATAATTCAACCTGATCAAGTGGGATTTATACCAGGTATGTAAGGCTGGTTTAATATCAGAAAAACCATTAATGTAATCCATCACATAAATAAAACAAAAGATAAAAACCACATGATCTTATCAATTGATGCAGAAAAGGCATCTGACAAAGTTCAACACCCATTTATGATAAAAACTCTTACCAAAATAGGAACTGAAGGAAAATACCTCAACATAATAAAGGGCATCTATGCAAAGCCAACAGCCAATATCACTCTAAATGGAGAGAACCTGAAAGCATTTCCCTTGAGAACGGGAACCAGACAAGGATGCCCTTTATCACCACTCTTATTCAACATCATACTTGAAGTCCTAGCCAGGGCAATTAAGCTAGACAAAGAAATAAAGGGTATCCGGATTGGCAAGGAGGAAGTAAAGCTATCACTATTTGCAGATGACATGATCTTATACACAGAAAACCCTAAGGAATCCTCCAGAAAACTACTGAAACTAATAGAAGAGTTTGGCAGAGTCTCAGGTTATAAAATAAACATACAAAAATCACTTGGATTCCTCTACATCAACAAAAAGAACACCGAAGAGGAAATAACCAAATCAATACCATTCACAGTAGCCCCCAAGAAGATAAAATACTTAGGAATAAATCTTACCAAGGATGTAAAAGACCTTTACAAAGAAAACTAGAAAGCTCTACTACAAGAAATTCAAAAGGACATACTTAAGTGGAAAAACATACCCTGCTCATGGATAGGAAGACTTAACATAGTAAAAATGTCTATTCTACCAAAAGCCATCTATACATATAACGAAATTCCGATCCAAATTCCAATGTCATATTTTAAGGGGATAGAGAAACAAATCACCAATTTCATATGAAAGGGAAAGAAGCCCCGGATAAGCAAAGCATTACTGAAAAAGAAGAAGAAAGTGGGAGGCCTCACTCTACCTGATTTCAGAACCTATTATACAGCCACAGTAGTCAAAACAGCCTGGTACTGGTACAACAACAGGCACATAGACCAATGGAACAGAATTGAGAATCCAGATATAAATCCATCCACACATAAAAAAAAAAAAAAAAATTTTTTTTTTTTTTTTTTTATGTGTGAGCAGCCGATATTTGACAAAGGCCCAGTGTCAGTTAGTTGGGGAAAAGATAGTCTTTTTAACAAATGGTGCTGGCATAACTGGATATCCATTTGCAAAAAATGAAACAGGACCTATACCTCACACCATGCACAAAAACTAACTCCAAGTGGATCAAAGACCTAAACATAAAGACTAAAACGATAAAGATCATGGAAGAAAAAATAGGGACAACCCTAGGAGCCCTAATACAGGGCATAAACAGAATACAAAACATTACAAAAAAATGTTGAAGAGAAACCAGATAACTGGGAGCTCCTAAAAATCAAACACCTATGTTCATCTAAAGACTTCACCAAAAGAGTAAAAAGACCACCTACAGACTGGGAAAGAGTTTTCAGCTATGACATCTCAGACCAGCGCCTGATCTCTAAAATCTACATGATTCTGTCAAAACTCAACCACAAAAAGACAAACAACCCAATCCAAAAGTGGGCAAAGGATATGAACACACATTTCACTAAAGAAGATATTCAGGCAGCCAACAGATACATGAGAAAATGCTCCTGATCATTAGCCATTAGAGAAATGCAAATTAAAACTACGATGAGATTCCATCTCACACCAGCTAGAATGGCATTAATCCAAAAAACACAAAATAATAAATGTTGGAGAGGCTGCGGAGAGATTGGAACTCTCATACACTGCTGGTGGGATTGTAAAATGGTACAACCACTTTGGAAATCCATCTGGCGTTATCTTAAACAGTTAGAAATAGAACTACCATACAACCCAGAAATCCCACTCCCGGGAATATACCCTAGAGATACAAGAGCCTTCACACAAACAGATATATGCACACCCATGTTTATTGCAGCTCTGTTTACAATACCAAAAAGCTGGAAGCAACCAAGGTGTCCATCAACGGATGAGTGGGTAAATAAATTGTGGTATATTCACACAATGGAATACTATGCATCGATAAAGAACAGTGACGAATCTCTGAAACATTTCATAACATGGAGGAATCTGGAAGGCATTATGCTCAGCGAAATGAGTCAGAGGCAAAAGGACAAATATTGTATAAGACCACTATTATAAGATCTTGAGAAATAGTAAAAACTGAGAAGAATACATACTTTTGTGGTTACGAAGGGGGGAGGGAGGGAGGGAAGGAGAGAGTTTTTTATTGATCAATCAGGAGATAAGAACTGCTTTAGGTGAAGGGAAGGACAACACTCAATACATGGAAGGTCAGCTCAATTGGACTGGACTAAAAGCAAAGAGGTTTCCGGGATAAAATGAATGCTTCAAAGGTCAGCGGAGCAGGGGCTGGGGTCTGGGGAACTTGGTTTGAGGGGACTTCTAACTCAATTGGCAAAATAATTCTATTATGAAAACATTCTGCATCCCACTTTGAAATGTGGCATCCGGGGTCTTAAATGCTAACAAGCGGCCATCTAAGATGCATCAATTGGTCTCAACCCACCTGGAGCAAAGGAAAATGAAGAACACCAAGGTCACACGACAACTAAGAACCCAAGAGACAGAAAGGGCCACATGAACCAGAGACCTACATCATCCTGAGACCAGAAGAACTAGTTGGTGCCCGGCCAAAATCGATGACTGCCCTGTCAGGGAGCACAACAGAGAACTCCTGAGGGAGCAGGAGATCAGTGGGATACAGACCCCAAATTCTCATAAAAAGACCATACTTAATGGTCTGACTGGGACTAGAGGAATCCCGGCGGCAATGCTTCCCAGACCTTCTGTTGGCACAGGACAGGAACCATCCCCGAAGACAACTCATCAGACATGAAAGGGACTGGTCAGCGGGTGGGAGAGAGACGCTGATGAACAGTGAGCTAATTAAATCAGGTGGACACTTGAGATTGTGTTGGCAACTCTTGACTGGAGGGGGGTTGGGAAGATAGAGAGAGAGGGAAGCTGGCAAAATTGTCATGAAACGAGACTGAAAGGGCTGACTCAATAGGGGAGGAGCAAGTGGGAGAAGGGAGTAAGATGTATGTAAACTTACTTGTGACAGACTGATTGGATTTGTAAATGTTCACTTGAAGCTTAATAAAAGTTAATTAAAAAAATTTCTTATTCACAATTTGTAATTTATGAATTTATTATTCACAATTGAGAATTTATATATGTGCTTATGGAGCATAGTCAGTTGAGGTGTACAATTGATGCACGTCCAAACTTACTATAAATTGCCAACATTTGTTTACCAGTACAAAGTCAGACACAACCACATGCTTTTGTTTGAATATATGGAATCAAATATCTATGAAAATTGTCTGCTAATGATCATTTGACAATAGATCCACATGAAAATTACCATCCTGTAAAGGGAATAATACTCCCATAGCTCAGCTATCACAAATAATCAGTAAAATGCATTGCTATTCATAGAAACCCCTTCAAGCCACAAGATTCCTTCTATAAAATTCCCTGTAAACCATTTGACCCATTTTCTTAATTCACAGATCAACTCACCGAGTTGTAAGAGGAAGAATCAGTGGGTCAGTCTCCATTTGCCCACCTGAGAAGAAACATGATCATTCAGCTCTGGCTGAGGAGACAGAGCCCTGGGATAGGCATCAGGAGGACAAGGTCCAAATCTCAGATCTTTCACACACTAAATCTGAAGTGCTTGTAAATCTCTCAACCTCTCTTACCCAGAAACAGAGGGAATAATACCCTGATGGCAGCCAACGAAGATTCGGTACTTAGTAAATACTTGCACATTGTTCTTTAATGAAAATTTGAATCAATATCAGGTTAATGGGTTTATTGTTGAAATATGATCCCAGTTTTATTTGATTATATTGAAAAGAAGCCTAATATGTTCCAGAAAATTTAAGCATAGAATATACTGAAATCTTAAAATGTGCTGATGTTCACACAATAAAATTTATTTTTCCCTTCTTTTTCTCCAGTTTTCTTTTTAGTTTTCAGTTTTATGACTATTTCCACAATTTTTTGAAAATAATTGAATGTTGTACACTTTGTTAAATACATAGGTCCCATAGAAAGTCTGTGATATAGATATATTCATGCCCTATTTTATCTTGTCTCTAGTCCTATGAGACAACCTGGGAGGGATGAAAGCACAGGCAGGAAAGCATTCAGCATGGAAAATGTACAGCCCACACTGACCTTATGAACCAAGGAAAAAGAAACCAAGGGTCTATTCCACAGTTTGTTGTTGTCCTTGCAGTTGTAGCCTGCTCTTTGCCAAGAATGGAATAGGCTCTGGGGAATCAGAAATGAAAGAGACTCAGTTGTTTCCTTCCAAGCATGCCCACGCATTCTTGTATCTACCAGTTGCCGTTGAGTTGATTGAGACTCATAGTGACCCTATAGGAGAGAGCAGAACTGCCCCATAGGGTTTGCAGTAGAGCTCTTAACCACTGCACCACTTGTATGAGAATGAAAATAAAATGCTCTTACAGGAATCTGGACAAAACAAAATCTTCAGATCACAGGATACTTTAGTTGAATGGTATGAAGCTTCATCTAATTTATATTAATGATAATATGTAAAATTAATGCACCCTGACTATATGCATCCATCATATATGTAATCATATATGCAATATGCATTATCTGTTCAGTTCTTACAGAAATGCAGATCTCTCTCTCTATCAGCTGTGGATCAACTCAATTGTCAACATGTACACAGAGATACAAAGAATGTGCCCCATGGCACACAGATCACGAGTAGAGCAGATAGGATACACGATTAAATTGTATGTCACTGAGGCCCATGCGATGACCATCTTCATTCCATTTTCTCATATTTCAAAATGCTTAAATCAGAAGTCCAGGGGGCTTAACCAAAGATACATCTAAGTTACATCTTTAAACTCATTCCAGGAATAGAACTGAAGATCTTATCTTTACGTCTTCAAGATTGACATTGGCTAAATTACATGGATGAAGGAGGAAGTGGACAGCTGAGATAAAATCCAGAAGAAGGGGCAAGAGAGAGATCTGTCCTGAATTATCGTTTTCCAACTCCTGTTATGATCCTGTCCTATATTCTCAATGATCCTTCTGATAGTCAAGGCACCAAGAAGCACCCACTGCTGTCCACTGTGGTCTAGCAGGAAGTACAGACACAAAAGGGCACAATGAGCAGAGGGTCTCTGCCTGGAGAGACAAAGGAAGTGAAATGACAGGGAGGGTGGGCAGGGGACAATAGGGCCATGTGCCCTGTGTCTGCTGTCATGCTGCCTGGATTCAAACCTGGCTTCAACCTTTTCTGCCTCATGACCTGGAACAAGTTACAAAAAAGTCTGTGCTCCATTTCTCTTCTGTGAAATGACAATAACTGTGTGTTGTTCTTTTTTGGGTGTGGCTGTGCAGAAAAAGAAAACATGCTACATAGAAAACTTAGCTCAGATTCTGGCACTGGGCAGCCTTCGATAAATGTTGATGATACTGTGCTTCTGTCATCATCCTCGTCATTGTGGTTATCATCATCATATGCAACACTATTCTGAAGTGTTTATGGGACAGGTAAGAGGGACCTATTTCCTCCACTTGTGGAGAAGTGCCTACAGGATCCAGAAACAATGCAGAAGAAATTAAAACTCTAAATGAGCCTTCTCAGACCTCTACCAGAACAGGGAACAGAAAATTCACAGGTCTCTGAGCTGAAGCTTAGCACTTCATGGCCTCCCATCTGGCTATCCCAACTGTAGTGTATGTGCTTATGAGGAGGAAAAAGTGCTCCCCAGCCCTCTGTGCCCACTGTCTTCTATGGCACTCACTGGATCACACTGGGTCTCTGCTGACCAAGGAATGTGAGTCCACCATCATTGCCCCACCTGGTGGGAGATGAGTGCTGAGGCTCCATTCTCAGGACTGTCAGGAAGAGAGACTCAGGCATGGGCCTCCTGAGACAGATGACTGCTCTAGAGAAGAGACATAGTTATGGAGCTCGCTGGTCTCAGACAGCAAACTGAAGGTCTAGAAGGCACAGGTGGATTTTGTACAGTTATATGGCCTTGAAAGCTGAGAACTCAGAACTCACAATTAGTGAAATTGGTTCATGTTATTCCAATCTCTGACAACTTGTTAATATTAATCAAAGAGGAGGGGGAGATTGTGAATGTCCTTGGTATCTTGGACCTCCCATTTTAAGGATGAGGGTCACTTGTATTCCTCACCTCCAACTGCTAAGTTATAGGATTCTTAACATACAAATCAGTCTTTTGTTTTTCAGTTTTTCAACATAAATAATCAGTGTGTGAGTTGGTATCCTCAAGCCCATTGAAAGAATCATGTAATTTAGGGAAGATTAAGGGTTCTATAAAAGCCCTGGTGGTACAGTGATTAAAGCGCTTGACTGCTATTAGAAAAGTTGGCAGTTAGAACCTGCTCAGCCACTCCACAGGAGAAGAGCTGGCAATTTGCTCCCATAAAGATTACAGCCTAGAAAACTCTAAAGGGCAGTTCTATTCTGTCACATGCGGTCACTGCGAGTCAAAACCAACTCACCAGCACCTAAAAGAACAAGTCTTCTATACGAAGAATCCAATACTATTTCCATTTTTTTGAATTAATATTTGTATCATTAAAGAGAACATCCTATCTTCCTTTCTGTAGCCCTTGCATGTGGTTTGGGATTTTCTGCATAGGAAATTTATATTTTCTGCTAATTTGAGTGACAACACCAGTTCTAATATTTCTGTGTAGTTAATGCCTGGTGGTATTTTGGAAAACTGTGTATTTTGTCATACTTATTTTGTAACTTGATCCTTAACCTAAATACCTCTGAGCCTCACAGAAGGCTGCATTTAAAAAGCAAATAATCCGAGAAGCTGGACTATATGAAGAAGAAGGAAGCATCAGGATGGGAAGAAGATTCATTAACAAACTCTGTTATGCAGATGACACAACCTTACTTGCTGAACGTGAAGGGGACTTCAAATACTAATGAACATCAAAGACTACAGCCTTCAGCATGGATTGTTACCCCAACATAAAGAAAACAAAAATCCTCACAGCTGTACCAATGAGCAACATCACGATAAACAGAAAATATTGAAGCTGTCAAGAATTTCATTTTACTTAGATCCACAATCAATGCCCATTGAATCAGTGGTCAAGAAATCAAACGATGTATTGCCTCTGTTGTCAGGTGGTCGCTGCACATGAGGCACACTGGTTGAAAATCAAACCTGGTCTTCCACATGGAAGGGGAGAATTCTCCAAGTTCTATTAAATACTTTTCATGGTGTTTTCACTTTTCTTTACTGAATGCCTGATTAATTGTATTTGGGGAATAAAGGTACTTGAGAAGCGTCTAAAATTGAAACATTACAAAACATGCTTAGGGAAAAAAGGTTGTTGTAAAAGATGTTTTGGTCAAGGTTTTACAACTGAGAATAGAGGTGGTGGTATCATATTTCCAATTGTTGTAGCTCTATTTGTGCTCTAGGATCATTAATTCACCAAGTCATTATGAATAAATTACATTTTATCTTATTTTCATTAGTCTAGAATTGCAAAGAGTCATTTTTCACCAAAGGGAGCTCTTGCCTTTCACTTGTAACAGCCTGATGAAGACTTACTGTGCTGCCACATTCCCCTGGCCAACATTTTGAATGCAGCTTTCCCTGTGGTCCATAGACATATTTGGGTAAAGGATCAAATTACCAAATAAGTACAAAAAATAAATAGTTTTCTAAAGTACCAACATACACGAACTACACAAAAAAAATTAGAACTGGTGCTGTCATTCAAATCAGCAGAAAATATAAATTCCTAACGCATAAAACCCAAAACCACATGCAAGGGCTACAGAAAGGCAAATAGGAAGTTCTCCTTCATGACACAAACACGAATTCAGGTAACATAAATAGTACCAGATTCTTGGTATAGAAGACCTGTTGTTGTTGTTTTGTTGTTAGGTGTTGTTAGCTGCCAAGTCAGTTCCAACTCATAGTGACCTTGTATACAACAGAAGGAAACATTGCACCACCCTCACAACCCTTGTTATGCTTCAGCCCATTGTTGCAGCCACTGTCTCAATCCATTGAGGGATGTCCTTATTTTTGCTGACCCTCTACTTTACCAAGCATGATGTCTTTCTCCAGGAACTTGTCCTTCTTGATATCCTGTCTAAAGTATGTGAGACGAATTTTCTCCATCTTGCTTCTAAGGAGCATTCTGGCTGTACTACTTCCAACACAGATTTGTTCTTCTTGCAATTCATGGTATATTTAATAACCTTTGCTAACACCATAATTCCTTATGCGTCATCAAGCTTTCCGTTGCGTATGAGGTGGTTGAAAATATCACGGTCAGGCGTACCCTAACCCTTGTCTTAGTCATCTAGTACTGCTGTAACAGAATTACCACACACGGATGGCTTTAACAAAGAGAAAATTATTCTCTCACAGTCTAGTAAGCTAAAAGTCCGAATTCAGGGCATCAGCTCCAGAGGGAGGCTTTCTCTCTTAGGCGGCTCTGGAGGAAGGTACCTGTCATCAATCTTCTCCGGATCTAGGAGCCTCTCCTAGCAGGAACCCCAGGTCCAAAGGACACAACCTTCCTTGCTGAAAGTGAAAGAGACTCAAAGCACTTACTGATGAAGATCAAAGATCACAGCCTTCAGTATGGATTACACCTCAACATGAAGAAAACAAAAATCCTCACAACTGGACCCATAAGCAACATCATGATAAACGGGGGAAAGATTGAAGTTGTCAAGGATTTGCTCTGCTCCCGGAGCTTTTTTCTTGGTGGTATAATGTTCTTATGTCTCGCTGCTCACTTCTCTTTTTTATCTCTAGAGAAATTGGCTCAAGACACAATCCACTCTTGGAGATTGAGTCACACCTCATTAACAACACTGCCACTAATCCCGTCTCCTCAACATCATACAGATGGGATTTACAACACATAGTATAATCACATCAGATGACAAAAGGGTGGACAATCACATAATACTGGGAATTATAGCCTAGACAAATTGATGCACATATTTTTGGGGGACACAATTCAATCCGTGACATCCCTCAAAGTGATATGTTTCCTATTTAACACTGGTTGTTGTTAGGTGCTGTTGAGTCAGTTCTGGCTCGTAGCAACCCATTGTACAACAGAAGGAAACACTTTCAGTCCTGCGCCATCCTCACAATGATTGTTATGCTTGAACCCGTTGGTGCAGCCGCTGTGTCAACCCATCTCGTTGAGGGTTTTCCTTTTTTTTGCTGACCCTAAACTTTCCAAGCATGATGTCCTTCTTCAGGGACTGATCCTTCCTGACAACTTGTCCAAATAATGTGAGACATAGTCTCATCATCCTTGTTTCTAAGGAGCCCTGATTGTACTTCTTCCAGGACAGATTTGCTCATTCTTTTGGCAGTCCATGATATATTCAATATTCTTCGCCAGCACCACAATTCAAAGGCATCAATTCTTCTTCAGTCTTCCTTATTCATCATCCAGTTTTCACACGTATACTAGGCGATTGAAAACAGCATGGCTTGGGGTCAGGCGCACCTTAGTATTCAAGGTGACATCTTTGCTTTTTAACACTTGAAACAGGTCTTTTGCAGCAGATTTGCCGTATGCAATGTGGCTTTTGAATTCTTGACTGCTGCTTCCATGGGCGTTGATTGTGAATCCAAGTAAAATGAAATCCTTGACAACTTCAATCTTTTCCCCATTTATCATGATGTTGCTTATTGGTCAAGTTGTGAGGATTTTTGTTTTCCTCATGTTGAGGTGTAATCCATACTGAAGGCAGTGATTTTTGATCTTCATCAGTAATTGCTTTGAGTCTCCTTCGCTTTCAGCCAGGAAGGTTGTGTCATCTGCACAATACAGGTTGTTAATGAGTCTTCCTCCAATCATGATACAGCGTTCTTCTTCTTGCAGTTCAGCTTCTCAGATTATTTGCTCAGCATACAGATTGAACAAGTATGGTAAAGGATACAACCCTTGTGTACACCTTTCTGACTTTAAACCACACAGCATCCCCTTGTTATGTTGGAATGACTGCCTCTTGATCTGTGTACAGCTTCCTTATGAGCACAATTAAGTGTATAGAATTCCCATGATGTTATACATAATTTGTTGTGATCCATACAGCTAAAAGGCTTTGCATAGTTAATAAAACATAGGTAAATGCATGTCTGTCAGTTTGTCATACTATGGGGGCTTGCATGTTGCTGTGATGCTGGAAGCTATGCTATTATATGTATTCAAATACCAGCAGGGTCACCCATGGCAGACAGATTACAGCTGGGTTTCCAGACAAAGACTGACTAGGAAGAAGGACCTGGTAGTCTACTTCTGAAAAGAATTACCTAGTGAAAACCTAATGAACGGCAATAGAACAGCTTTACACTCAGGTTTTTTGCAGCAGATTTGCTCAATCCAATATGTTGTTTGATTTCTTCACTTCTGCTACCATGGGAGTTGATTGCAAATCCAAGTAAAATGAAATTCTTGACAACTTCAATTTTATCTCTGTTTATCATGTTTTTTTTGGTTTTTTATCATGATGTTGCTTATTGGTTGAGTTGTGAGAATTTTTCTTTTCTTTATGTTGATACAGAATCCATACTGAAGACTGTAGTCTTTGATCTTCATCAGTAAGTGTTTCAAGTCCTCTTCGCTCCCACTAAGCAAAGTTGTATTATCTTCATATTGCAGGCTGTTAATGAGTCTTCCTGCAACCCTAATGCCACATTCTTCTTTATGTAGTCCAGTTTCTTAGATTATTTGCTTTTTGAATGCAGCCTTCTGTGAGGCCCACAGAGGCATTTAGGTGAAGGATGAAGTTATAAAATAAATATGACAAAATAAATAGTTTTCTAAAGCACCAACATACATCAACTATGCAGAAATATAAATTAGCAAAAAATATAACTTGCCAATAACCCCAAACACAAGCAAGGGCTATAGAAAGGAAGACACTCAGTTCTCCTTCATGACACAATTATAAATTTAGAAAATAAAAATAGCACCAGATTCTTGGTATAGAAGACCTCGTGGTGTTTTTGTTAGGTGCTGTTGAGTCAATTTTGACTCATACAAACCCCATTTGAGCTACACTGTCGACTTTTCTAGGCTATAATCTTTATGGGAGCAAATTGCCATCTCTTTCTCCTGTGGAGTGTCTAAGTGGCTGCCCATTGCCAAACTTTCAGTTAGCAGCTGAGCACTTTAACCACTGTCCCAGCAGGGGTTTTATAGAATACTTACCAAAAAACCCAAACCAAACCCAGTGCCGTTGAGTCGATTCTGACTCATAGCGACCCTATAGGACAAAGTAGAACTGCCCCATAGAGTTTCCAAGAAGCACCTGGTGGACTTGAACTGCTGACCCTTTGGGGAGGGGCTGTAGCACTTAATCACTACACCATCAGGGTTTCCGTAGAACACTTAATCCTCCCTAAATTACATGATTCATTCAATTGGCTTGAGGCTATTCAATCACTCATTGATTGTTTAGATTTAAAAAGTGGAAAAAAAAAGAGTGATCCTTATGTTAAGATCCCTAAAGCTTGGAAGTTAGAGGCGAGGCATACAGGTGCGTTTCGTCCTTAGAATGGCAGGGCCCAGATACCATGGACATTTACTTTCTCTTATTCCTGTTTCATTAATATTAACAAGTCCACAGAGATTAAAATAACATGAACCAATTTGGCTAATTGTGACCTCTGGGCGTTGAGATCCTGAAGCCATACAACTGTAAATAATCCACCTGTGCTGTCAAGACCTTCACTTTGCTCTTCCCAATCCAGTGAACTCCACACCTGCCTCTTTCCTCTAGAGTCATCCTTTGAATCAAGAGGCCCACACCTGAATCTCTCTTCCTGATAGTCCAGAGGAAGGAGCCTCAACCCTCATCGCCCACCAGGCAGGGGAGTGGAAATGGACCCACTTTCCTTGATCATGCCACAGCAGAGACCCAGCACAATCCAGTGAGTGTCTTGGAAGACAGTGGACACAGAGGGGCTGGGGAGCATTGTTTCCTCCTCCTCACAACAAGCAGCACACTTGAGATGGCCAGATGGGAGGCCCAGAAATGCTGTTTTAGCTCAGAGGCCTGTGAAGTTTCTGTTTCTGGTAAAGGTCCAAGAATGCTCATTTAGAGTTTTAATTTCTTCTACATTGGTTGTAGATCCCATAGGCACTTTCCCACCAGAACAAGAAATTGATCCCTCTCACTGTTCCCTAAATGCTTCAACATGATCTCATTGATAATCATAATACGATAATGATGAGGCTGATGGCAGTATCCATAGTATCATAAATGTTTATTGAAGGCTGCCCAGTGCCAGGATGTGAGCTAAATGTTCTCTGTAGCTTGTTTCTTTTTTCTGCACAACCACACACAGAAAAGAGCAACACAGGGTTATCATTTCATAGAAGAGAAAAGGAGCACAGCCAGAAAAGTTTGAAGCCAGGTTTGAAATTGGGCAGTGTGACAAACACTGGGCACCTGGCCATATTTTCCCCTGCCCACCCTTCCTGCCCTTTCACTTCCTTGGTGTCTCCACATAGAGACCCCCTGCTCACTATGCTCTTTAGTAGGAGGTTTCTGCTAGTCCACAGTGGACAGCAGTGGGTGCCTCTTTGTGCCTTGGCTATGAGAACAATAGTTGGGAATACGGGAGGAGATCACATCACGAGTTGGCAGATAATAATTGAGGACACAGGTCTCTCTTGCCCCTTCTGGATTTCATCTCGGCTGTCTACTTTCTCCTTTCTACTTGCAATTTAGCCAATCTGAATCTCAGAGACATAAAGGCAGAATCTTGGATTCTATTCCTAGTCAGAAAACTGTAATATGTTTAAAGATGTAACTTAGATGTATCTGAGGTTACATTCCATGGACTTCTGCTTTAAATGTTTTGAAACGTGTAGGAACAGAGTGAAGATGGTAGTGTATGGGCCTCAGTGACTTGCAATTCAATTGTGAATCCTGTCTGCTCTACTTATGATCTATGTGCCACGGGACAAGTTCTTAGTATCTCTCAGCCTCTAAGTTGCCATCTGAGTTCATCCACAGTTGCTGTAAGGACTGAACAGATAATGCATATTGCATATGTGATTAAACACATTAGTGACGTGCATAGTCAGGTAACATTAATTTTGTATATTATTAATAAAAATTAGATGAACTTCATACCATTCAACTAATGCATTCTGTGATCTGATAATTTTGTTTTGTCTAGATCCTTGTAAGATAATTTTATTTTCATTCTTATACAAGTAGATACTGAAAACTTGAAGTAAACCCTGAGTCTCATTAATTTCTGATTCCCAGAGCCTATCTCATGCTTTGCACAGAGTAGGCTACAACCACAACCACAACAAATCTGCATTAAAAATGGAATAGGCCCTTGGTTCATTTGTTCCTTTGTTCACAGGATCACAGCATAGGCTGTACTGCTTCCCAACTGAGTGCTTTACTGCCCATGATCTCATCCCTTCAACCATGTCCCATAGGAGTAGAGACAAGATAAAATAGGTCATGAATATATATCATAGACTTTCCATGGGATTTTTTTTTTATTTAATAGAGTGTAAAACATTCAGTTACTTTTTAAAAAATTGTGTAGATTTTCATAAAACTGAAAACTAAAATGGAGAAAGAGAAAAGGAAAGTAAATCTTACTCTGTGAATCTAGGCATAATCTATGACTTCAATACATTCTATGCTCAAATTTCCTGGGACATGTTAAAACCAAAACCAAACTAAATCCATTGCAGTCGAGTAGATTCCGACTTATAGCAACCCTACAAAACAGAGTAGAACACCCCCACAGGGTTTCTAAAATGGGGTTGGTGGATTCAAACTGCAGTCCTTTTGGTTAGCAGCCAAAAGTTTAACCACTGTGCCACTGGGACATATTAGGCTTCTGTTTTTCCCTTATAATCAAATAAAATTGGGATTGTATTTTAACAATAAACCCTTTACTCTTATGTTGATTCAAATTCTGATTTAAAAAACAATGTCTAAGTATTTACTAACTGCTAGACCTTTGATAGCTGACAAAGGTATTATTTGTCCTATTTACAGGTAAGAGAGTTTGAGAGATTTACATGCACTCCAAATTTATTGTGTGAAAGTGATAGGATTTGGACCTTACTCTCCTGATTCTTCTTCCAGGGCTCTGTCTCCTCAACCAGAGCTGAATGATTGTGTTTCTTTTCAGATGAACAAATGGAAACTCAACCTTCGATTATTCCTCTTATAACCCTATGAGTGGATCTATGAAATAAGAAGATGAACCAAATGGTTTACAGAAAACTTTATACCATGAATCTTGTGTATTGTAGGATTTTCTATAAATACTAATGCATTTTTCTGCATACTTAGAAAATCTGCGCTATGGGAACATTATTCCCTATTAAAAAAAAAAAAAACAAAACCCATTGCAGTCGAGTTAATTCCGACTCATAATGGCCCTATACAACAGATTAGAACTGCCCCCATAGGGTTTCCAAGGAGCAGCTGGTGGATTCGAACTTTTGGCCTTTTGGTTAGCAGCCAATCGGTTAACCAGTGTGCCTCCAGGGCCCCATTATTCCCTAAACCTGATGGTAATTTTCATGTGGATCCATCATGGAAAGACCATTAATAGACAACTTTAATGGATATTTGATTCCATATCTGAAATGTAGTTGTGTCTGACTTTCTATTGGTAAACAAATGTTGGCAAATAACAGTAAATTTGGACATGTGTCCATTTTATACCTCAAACAACTATGCTCCACACACATATAAAATGTAGAAATTCTCAATTGTGAATAATAATACATTGTTAATAATAAATGAATAAGAAATTCCCCAAATTGTGAATAATATGGAGAATGGCATAAGAATTTTACTATAAGGGATATTATTGCTAATGTCAGATAGATCCTGGCTGAAAACAGAGAATACCAAAATGATGTTTACCTGTATTTTATTGACTATGCAAAGGCATTCGACTGTGTGGATCATAACAAATTATGGATAACATTGTGAAGAATGGAAATTCCAGAACACTTAATTGTGCTCATGAGGAGCCTTTCCATAGATCAAGAGGCAGTTGTTCGGACAGAACAAGGGGATACTGATTGGTTTAAAGTCAGGAAGAGTGTGCATCAGGGTTGTATTCTTTCACCATACCTATTCAATCTGTATGCTGAGCAAATAACCCGAGAAGGTGGATTATATGAAGAAGAACGGGGCATCGGGATTGGAGGAAGACTCATTAACAACCTGCGTTATGCAGACGACACAACCTTGCTTGCTGAAATTGAAGAGCACTTGAAGCACTTAGTGATGAAGATCAAAGACCACAGCCTTCACTATGGGTTATACCTCAACATAAAAAAAAAAAAAAAGAAACAAAAATCCTCAGAACTGGACCAATGAGCAACATCACGATAAACGGAGAAAAGATTGAAGTTGTTAAGGATTTCATTTTACTTGGACCCACAGTCAATAGCCACGGAAGCAGCAGTCAAGAAATCAAAAGATACATTGCATTGGGCAAATCTGCTGCAAAGGACCTCTTCAAAGTGTTGAAGAGCAAAGATGTCACCCTGCAGACTAAGGTGTGCCTGACCCAAGCCATTGTATTTCCCATCACATCATATGCATGTGAAAGCTGGACAATGAATAAGGAAGACCGAAGAAGAATTGATGCCTTTGAATTGTGGTGTTGGTGAAGAATATTGAATATATCATGGGCTGCCAAAAGAACAAACAAATCTGTCTTAGAAGCACAGCCAGAATCCCCCTTAGAGGCAAGAATGTCAAGACTGCGTCTTACTACTTCGGACATGTTGCCAGGAGGGATCAGTCCCTGGAGAAGGACATCATGCTTGGCAGAGTACAGGGTCAGCGGAAAAGAGGAAGACCCTCAAGGAGGTGGATTGACACCAATGAGCTCAAGCATAACAATGATTGTAAGGATGGCTCGGGACCGGGCAGTGTTTCGTTCTGTTGTGCATAGGGCTACCTTGAGTCGGAACCGACTTGACCGCACCTAACAACAGCAACATCCCTTATTTGTTCTTTTATAAATATTCCTTACCAAAGAAATTTATTGCACAGTACTTAGATAAAATAAATTACATGTGACTACTTCTTAAAAAGAACAACCCAACATTGAGTAGATTCTGACTTATGGTGATACTATGCGTGTCAGGGTAGAACTGGGCTCCATTGGGTTTTCAATGACTGATTTTTCAGAAGTAGATCACCAGGCCTTTCCTCCGAGGTACCTGTGGGTGGACTTCAGCCTTTTGGTTAGCAGCCAGATGTGTTAACCATTTCCCCATGTGGGACTGCAGGTACTTCCTAGTGCCCTTTAATTAAAATGAATTTTTCCATAGAAGAAGGATATTTCTTATTGCATATGTTTCCCTTATACAGGGGACTGATATTTTGCACCTTCTATGAATTTGTTATCTTAAAGTATCCTTGCCATTCTAACATTCTTTGGCCGAAAATCTCTAAAGCTGGGTTGAGTACAGAAAAAGACGAAAAGCAGAGTAAACAACGAGGAAGGAGTTCTGAAAAGTACACTAGTGGGGTTTGCTACAACCAGGTAATTTTGCTGCAGTTATTGGGGTATTAAGTCTGTAAGTGTGAATACTTGTGAATTTGCATGCTTTATTGCAAATTTCTTGAATTCCAAATACAGACACAGCGCTGAGTGTCTGCTTACTTGTTTCCTTTTAACAATCCTCTTTTCTTTTTCCAAAAGCTGTCTCAGGTATATGGAGCCACAGAATCTAACAGGTGTCTCAGAATTCCTCCTCCTGGGCCTCTCTGAGGATCCAGAATGGCAGCCCCTCCTCTTTGGGCTGTTCCTTTCCATGTACCTGATATCTGTGGCTGGAAACCTACTCATCATCCTGGCTGTCACCTCTGACTCCCATCTCCACACCCCCATGTACTTCTTCCTCTCCAACCTGTCCTTGGCTGACATTGGTTTCATTTCCACAACAGTCCCAAAGATGGTAGTGAACATCCAGACACAGAGCAAATCCATCACCTATGCGGGCTGCCTGACACAGATGTCTTTTTTTTATCTCTTTGGAATTCTGGACAGTCTGCTTCTCGCCGTGATGGCTTATGACCGGTTTGTGGCCATCTGTCACCCCCTGCTCTACATAGTCATCATGAACCCCCACCTCTGTGGCTTGCTAGTTTTGCTATCTTTTTTCATCAGCCTTTTGGACTCCCAGCTGCACAGGTCAATGGTGTCACAACTTACCTTCTGCACAGATGTGGAAATCCCTCATTTCTTCTGTGACCCTCCTCAACTCTTTAACCTTGCATGTTCTGACACCTCCATCAGTATATTACTGTATTGTATGGGTGCCATCTTTGCTGGTGTTCCAATCTCAGGGATCATTTTCTCTTACACTCGAATTGCTTTGTCCCTTCTGAGAGTCTCATCTTCAGGTGGAAAGTATAAAGCCTTTTCAACCTGTGGTTCTCACCTGTCAGTCATTTGCTTATTTTATGGAACAGGCCTTGGAGTGTACCTCAGTTCAACTGTTTCATCTTCTCCCAGGAAGGGTGCAGTGGCTTCAGTGATGTACGCTGTGGTCACGCCCATGCTGAACCCCTTCATCTACAGCCTGAGGAACAGGGACATCAAAAGAGCCTTGCAAAGGACCCTTAGCAGAAAAGTCTAACCTCAATGCTTTGCCATCTTTTTTTTTTTTTTTGGCTTGTGGTTTGGGAAAGATGGCAATACCTAACAGTTGCAACCATAAATCTTAGATCTAGGTTACATAATTTTTGTAGCTCTCATAGGTTTCATGCTCAGGTTTTCCTGTGTGAACATTCCTTCCTTTGTCACATCTTTATGAGATAGTAGGAGTATTTTGGGATATGTCAGTCGGCATGATCAAATCCCATTACAGCTATGGAGCCTTCTGTAGTTTCTCACCTATGACCCTTGGCTTCCTGGTAAAATGGACAATTCTATTTTTATGTACTTGGAATCTTCATCCTTAATCATATTTCATGTCTATTACCCAGATTATTTTTGCATCTAACAGAACTGAGTATGCAAATTATGTATAAGCATGCATATGCCTGGTCCTGAACCTTGACTTCATAGTGGAATCACCTGGGAAGCTGACAGAACATTGATGCCCTGGTTCCACCACTACAGATTCTGATTGAACTGGAACAGTATGCAGCTTTAGGAAGAGATTTTTAAAGCACCACAGGTGGTTTTAACGGGCAGCCAAGGTGAGAACTACTCGTCTTCTCAGACTCTTCCTTCAAAGATGACTTTGTTCTGGGTCTTTTACTCCTCCTGAGCAAATGTTGAAGACCTCAGAGTGATCGCAGCTCACAAGGGGAAAGATATGAGAGAACTTACCCTAACAGCAGGTGGGTGATTTTTCTCAATATTCCTGATATTTCTTCTCATACCTTCTCCATCTACACCATGTTGTTGTTATCTGCTCTTGATTTGGCTCCCTGACACATAGTGACCCCATGCACAACAGAAGAAAATGCTGCCCAGTTCTGCATCATCCCCATGAAATATTGTTGATCAGACCATTGTGATTCATAGAGTTTTCCCTGACTGATTTTTGGATGTAGATCTCTAAGCCTTTCTTACGAGTCCACCTTAGTCTAGAATCTCTGCTGGACCTGTTCAGCATTTTAGCAATATGCAAGCCTCTACTGACAGGTGGTAGCTGCACATGAGGTACATTGGTTGGGAATCAAACCTGGTCTTCCACATGGAAGGGGTGAATTTTACCAATATACCACCACTGCCACTGTCCTGCACACCATAAAGTTGGTCATGTGTGCTTGTTGATAAGCAATTGTCTCCCTTTTCCAGATTCATCCTTCTGCACTTTACTCTGTGATGCTCGGGCCAGAGAGGGGAGGATCTTTAAATAATTGTTCTGATTTTCCTTCCGGCTTTATTGTTACACTCTTCTAATAATGATCACTAAATGTTACTACACCCTAATAAGCTCGACATTTTTCTTATATCTCTTTCCTTAGACCTTGGTGTACAAGCTTTTTTCTACAGTTACTATCTGTTTATTATGCATTGCTTCTTTTTGCCTTTCAGCCCTTGTATAACTATTTTACCAGTTTCCTGTATGAAATGCTCTTTATGGTGTTATCGCTTCTTTTATTGAATCCTGACTGATAAATTATATTTGGGGAGTAAAGGTATTTATGAAGTGTTTAAAATTGAAACATTACAAAGCATGCTTAGGGAAAAATGGTGGTTGCAAATGACATGTCCTGGTCAAGGCTGTACAGATGAGGATAGAGGTGATGGTATCGTATTCCAATTACTGTGGCTCTATTGGTGCACTACGATCATTAATTCACCAAGTCATTATGAATAAATTAAGTTTTATCTTATTTTTCATTAGTCTAGATTAGCAGAGGGTCATGTCTTCAGGAGAGGGGAGCCCCTGCCTTTCACTTGTAAGAGACTGATGAAGACTTTCCTGTGCTACCATGTATCCTTGTCTTTGGGCTCTTTCTGTGTTCTATTATATGGGTGTGCAATGTCCTTCAGACATTCCAAGGGAGCAATTTAGAATGCTCTGAAAACCTGCCCAATGAATAGCTGAATTTACCCTGTCTTTTATCACTGAGTTAAATCACCTACAAAATTTCCTCATGAGAAACTTTGATACTAGAGAATGGAATGCACTTGATAGAAGGTGAGGCCATACCTGTTCTTGGTAAGAGATAGCTCTTATTAAAAATTGGGAATGTAGTTTTCCGACTCTCTGGATATGGTTAACTACAATGAGAAGTTATGAGTCCCATCTACCTTTCGAACTAGGTTGCGTATCCATTTCTGCAAACCTAGGGATGGCCAAAAGAAATCTATGTGTCCAAGGTATTATTTCTGTTTGATATCTCATTGTAATCTCTCCTCACAGGTAACATTTTCTTCTTCATCTTTAATCTTCAAAACTTAGAATGAGTGATACTAGTTGATCAATGGTATGAACGGGGATACGACTGGAAAGAAATATGGCAGAGGTTCCTAATGGCAGTCAGAAATGGATGTACATATCTTTGGTATGGAAGAGGAGCCACAGGTAATAGAAAGGGTGTGGGATTTGATGGCACACCTCCAACCAGATCTTGGCTTACAAACTGAACACATTTGACAATTCAGAACTTCAGAGTCCTCATCATCAAATTACGAGTAATAGTGCTATTCTTCCAAGGCCATTGTAATAACTAAATATAGTGTTGACAAGATTGGATCAAATTATAGATTCCCATCAAATTGTAGTCCTTAGTATCACTTTAGAAAAGTGTATTTTTAGGGTGCATTCCAAGAATTCAAAAAGAACTTGATATTACAAATTGTGATTTTAGCTGTAATATAAAACATCTTTCTGTTTAACTTCATCTCTATAGTTATGGTAACAAAAGCACTCATCTGAGAGAGTGGTTAAGAGGAGGTAACCAAAAGTACTGATTAGAACAGTGTTTAGTGCATAGTAGTGGATCAATAAGTGGACACTAATGTAGTCACCATATGAACAGACCAACAGAGAAGTTCAACTAATGGATTTTACAGGGAAACTGATTTTCCACGTTAGCTCCTCTAACTCATTAGGTGTGTGGACATGGACTTGTTATTTAACTCTCAAGGCCTTTAATTCTTCATTTTCTATATTATTTATCTTACAGCACTGTAAGGATTAAGCAGATAATGCATGTCATGCATAGTAAGAATTCAGTAAATATAGATATCATTGTTGTTGTCTTCTACTGTAACACAGATGCCATTCAAATAAATTTGAAATCCATGTGTGCTTTGCCCTGGATGCCTGATGACCATTACAATTTATCTTTATACAACAAGAACTTGAGAAGTTCAAGGGCAGGGATTGGATATCATTTATATATATAATAAAAATCTACTGCATTAAGACCAGAGATTATTCCCATCTCTAATTTTTACAATGTTGAATAAGTTATTTATTATTTTATTTTAAAAAAAAGGTGAAGACAATTTGGCATCCATACATTCAGTATTTTTCTTCCTCCCGAAAATATTGTACCTTCCAGAGACCTTTAAGAACTTCTAAAGGAAGAAATCTATGGTTTGTTTTTGTTATTATGGACATTTGATTGGATCTGTTATTCATAATTTAATTGTATATGCAAGGATAAGAGTAATAGGAATAAAGGGTAGGATTTGATAAGTTCTATAAATAACATAGGGATAAAAATTGAGGGTAGATGGTCCTCAATTAGACATCTAAAAAGAGAATCCAGGAATGTGGTTTTTGGGTTTTTTTTTTTTTTTTTTTCTCTCCTTTAGGATACTCACCCAAAAAGAGAAGTGGAGAAAACATACACACACACACAAAAAAAATCTCACTTTTTACCATAAGGACACAACTTTCTTTGGTTTTCATACACCTGTCCTCTATATGCAGTTTTGGCAATGACTCTAGAATCTGATCCTCTCTTTCCAATATGGTTACTATCAAAATTTTGTCACTGTCCAAGGAAGCTAAAATATCTCAAAACTTATCCTCTACCTCTCCAATCCACCTCTACACATCTGCCATTTGGTGTCCCCAAAATTACCCCAGCCATTTACCCACACATAGGTAAATAACATTCTTTGGCCCATATTCAATTTCATTGGGTATATGCTCATATTTTCTTCATATCAAATAATGACAAGTCAATCTCAAGTTCTTCAGAACAGAACGTCTATACCCGTAAAAGGTGCAACACATCATCATTCTACTTTATTTACTAGGAAAAGGAACTGGATAAGACCAAAGCACATTAGGGTTGTGAACACAAAGAAATCTAAGGAAAACTACATTCTGGAGAGAAGTGAGCTCTTTGTAGTTAAGCAGATATCACATGCTGTGACTGGCCTAATGGAAGGACTCTGCCGGTGTCAACCAGAGGAGCTTCTGACTGCAAGAACAGAAGTAGCAATGTGGTGTTTGCAGGAATTCTACTATGTGCCTGTATTTCTTCAGGGAATGTTATCTGAGTGCAAACATTCTCCCAACAACCCCCAACTCCTGTATTCACACTCTTGTGGATAACCATCCTCTTGAGTGTGTGCTAGACTCAGTTAATTTCTTCCATCAAATATAATTTGGAAAACTATTGGCATACCACTTCCAACAATGGGGTGTAAAAAAATTCTGGCTTTCATCTTGCCAGCCCTATCCTGCTCTCACTTTTTACCAGTTAACTCTGGTAAAAAGTGAGAGCCACTTCACCCCGATGAAAGCCAAATTCCATGTTGCCAGGTGCATGATGGAGAGGCCCATGTGGTCAGAAGCTATGGGAGGCCTCTGATCAACATCCTCTGAGGAACCAATTCTGCCAACTGACACCTGAGTGACATGGGAATCAGATCCTCATCCAGTCAAGCCTTGAGATGACTGCAGCACAGGCCAACATTTTGAATGCAGCCTCCACGAGGTCCATAGAGGTATTTTGGTGAAGGATCAAGTTACCAAATATTGCTGCCGTTGTTGTTGTTAGGTGCCATCGAGTCAGTTCCAACTCATAGCAATACTACGTAAAAGAGAATGAAACATCACCCGGTCTTGCACCATCCTCACAATCCTTGTTATGTTTAAGCCCATTGTGGCAGCCACTCTGTCAATCCATCTCATTGAGGGTCTTCCTCTTGTTCACTGACCTTCTACTTTACCAATCATGAGGTCCTTCTCTAGGGACTGATCCCTCCTGACAAGATGTCCAAAGTATGTGAGATGTAGTCTTACCATCCTTGCTTCTAAGGAGCATTCTGGTTGTACTTTTTCCAAGACAGATTTGTTTGTTCTTTTGGCAGCCCATGGTATATTCAATATTCTTCATCCACATAATTTAAAGACATCAATTCTTCTTCAGTCTTTCTTATTCATCATCCAGCTTTCACATGTGTAGGAGGCAATTAAAACACCATGTCTTGGATCAGGCACACCTTAGTCTTCAAGGTGACATCTTTGTTTTTCAACACTTTAAAGAGGTCTCTTGCAACTTATTTGCCCAATGCAATGTGTCATCAATCTTCCCCTGGTCTAGGAGCTTCTGAGGCACAGGGACCCTGAGTTCAAAGGATGTGCTCTGCTCTTGGTGCTACTTTCTTGGTGGATAGAAGTCCTCGTGTCTTTCTGCTTGCTTCTCTCTTTTATATCTCAAAAGAGATTGCCTTAAGACACAACCAAATCTTGTAGATTGAGTCCTGTTTCATTAAAATAACTACCATTAATCCCATTTCATTAACATCATAGAGGTAGGATTTATAACACATAAGAAAATCACATCAGATGACAAAACGGGAGACAATCACACTATACGGGGAATCATGGACTACCCAAGTTGACATACTTTTTTGGGGAAAATATTCCATCCTTAACACCCATATACGAGAAGATACAAAAAGTTCAAAGGCAAAGAAACATTGTAACACAACAAGTCTTCATCAGGCTGTTAAAAGGGACAGGCAGGGAAACTCTTTTGGTGAAGACATAAAGCTTTGCTAACCTAGACTGATGAAAAATAAGATAAAATTCAATTTATTCATAATGACTGGGTCAGGCTCACCTTTGTCTTCTAGGTGACATCTTTGCTTTTCAACACTTTAAAGAGGTCCTTGCAGCAGATTTCCCCAATGCAATGCGTCCTTTGATTTCTTGTCTGGTGCTTCCTTGGGTGTTGATTGTGGATCCAAGTAAAATGAAATCCTTGACAACTTCAATCTTTTCTCCATTTATCATGAGATTGCTTATTGGCCCAGTTATGAGGATTTCTGTTTTCTTTATGTGGAGGCGTAATCCATATTGAAGGCTGTGGTCTTTGATCTTCATCAGTAAGTGCTTGAAGTCCTCTTCACTTTCAGCAAGGTTGTATCATCTACATAACACAGGTTGTTAATGATTCTTCCTCCAATCCTGAAGTCCTTTTCTTCTTCATATAATTCAGCTTCTTGGGTTATTTTCTCAGCATGCAGATTGAATAAGTATGGCGAAGGGATACAGCCCTGAGGCACACCTTTCCTGACATTAAACCACAGTGTTCCCTTGTTCTGTTCAAATGACTACTCTCTACACTCAGCTTTGGCAATGACTAGAATCTGATCCCTTCTTTCCACTAAGCTTAAAATTATTTTTTTTCCACTGTCCAAAGGTGCTAAAAGCTCTCAACACTTATCCTCTCCCTCTCCAATCCACCCCTACATGACTGCCATTTGTTTTCTCCAAAATTACACTCAGCCATTTATCCACACATAGGTAAATACCACCCTTTTGTCCATATTCAATTTCACTGAGTATATATCCAAGTATTCTTTAGATCACCTAATGACAAGCCAATCTCTGCGTTCTTCAGAGCTCAGAAGCCTTACCCAGGTGGCCATATAGATAACATGTAAATGGTACAACACACCATCATTCCATTTTTTTCTACTGGGGAAGAAAAAAAATGCTAGATAAGCCAAAAGCACATTTTATTAAAAGTTTCAAGAGTTCTGAACACAAAGAAATGTAAGGAATATTACATTCTGGAGTGAAGTGAGCCCTTTCTAGTTAAGCAGAAATCAGAAATATTCGTTGATTTTGGTCACAGAATGGCTGCTGCATGACTTGATGTCAATGGAGGACCTCTGCTGACATAAGACAAAACAAGGAGGCTTATCACGGCTGCATGGCTGGGAACAGCATGGCGTTGTGTGCAGAAGTGCCAAATGTAGAGGTAGATCTGCCCATATTCCAGTTCTTTCACAGGGATTTTTTTTTTTTTTTTAGAAGATGGGTTATAACAGGTTGGATACTTTGCTGGGCTCAGAGTCCAACCACCTGATAGAAGGCAAGGGCTATGTGGTGGGTAGCATCTAAGACTCTCCAAATGACACACAACTCCTAGTTTTCATGCCCTGGTGCAGTTTTCATGCCCTGTGTGGGCAGGACTTAGTGACTCACTTCAAAGAATAAAATATGGCAGAAGTAAAGAAATGTCACTGTAGTCTGTGCTGTAGACAAGATATACATAGAAGTAGACAGAAAGCTCCTTAGTTATACCCTGTAACACTCTTACAAACACCAGATTTACTTGGTTGGTTACCATCAGGAATAAGTACATCAGCTAGATCACTACTGCAAGGGATAGTAATATTCTTAGTCTGCATCCTGATAGTATTAGACATAATAAATTTATCTTCTGTTGTCTTACTCACCTAAAAGGCAAAAGAAGGCTTCGGGCTGAAATGCTGAGGTATATTGAGTCTGCCCATTTTGGCAATGTGATTGATGAGCACATTGCTCTTACTTAAGATCCTGGTGAAGAACTAAATGGTATCCAGCGGAAAATCAGCATGATGAGTTTAAAGAGTTTGCCATGGCTGCCATCTAGGAGTTCAACTAAGTCCAGGTATTCATCTCCGATGTGCTACTTCCAATCTCCAATCAAAAGGAGGAAATGATTGAGGAAATAATATTGGAGCCGTTACTCCAGTCCTAAAATGTGACACAGCTGGAGCTGAACTCACAAGGACTCATAAGGACACATCAACTGGGACGTGAGCTATAAAGACAGGGGCCAACCACAGATTAAACCATCAATTACTCATATGCAGGTCCAAGTTGAAACTGAAGCAAATTGGAACAAGTCCACAAGAACCAAAGTACAGCCTTGAATATATCTCACCTGAATTTAGAGAGCCTCTCAAGAATAGATTTGACACATGGAAAACTAATAATCAAAGACCAAATGAGTTATAGAATGACATCAAGGACATCACACATGAAGAAAGCAAGAGGTCATTAAAAAGAGAGAGAAAAAAAAAAGACCTAAATGGATGTCAGAAGAGACTCTAAAATTTGCTGTTGAACTTCAAGTAGCTAAAACAAAAGTAAAATATGATGAAGTAAAAGAGATGAACAGAAGATTTTGAAGGGTGGTTCAAGAAGACAAAGTAAAGTATTATGCTGACATGTGCAAAGACCTGGAGATAGAAAACCAAAAGGGAAGAACACGCTCAGCATTTCTCAAGCTAAAAGAATTGAAGAAAAAATTCAAGCCTCAAGTTGCAATACTGAAGGGTTCTACGGGGAAAATATTAAATGATGTAGGAAGCATCAAAAGAGATGAAAGGAATACACAGAGTCACTATACCAAAAAGAATTGGTTGATGTTCAACCATTTCAGGAGGTGACATATGATCAGGAACCGATGGTACTGAAGGAAGAAGTCCAAGCTGCACTGAAGACATTGGCAAAAAACAATACTCTGGCAATTAATGGAATAGCAACTGAGATGATTCAACAAATGGATGCAGTGCTGGAAGTGATAACTCATCTATGCCAAGAGATTTGGAAGACAGCTAGCTACACGACCAACCCACTGGAAGGGATCCATATTTATGACTATTCCCAAGAAAGGTGATTCAACCAAGTGTGGAAATCATGGAGCCATATCATTAATATCACATGCAAGCAAAATTTTCCTGAAGATCATTCAAAAGCAGCAGCAGCGGTACATTGACGGGGAACTGTCAGAAACTCAAGCCAGATTTAGAAGAGGACTTGGAACCAGGGATATCATTGCTGATGTCAGATGGACCCTGGATCAAAGCGGAGAATACCAGAAAAATGTTTACCTGTGTTTTATTGACTAGGCTAAGGCATTCAACTCTGTGGATCATAACAAATTATGGATAACATTGTGAATAATGGGAATTCCAGAACACTTAACTGTGCTCATGAGGAACCTGTACCTAGAGCAAGAGGCAGTAGTTCAAACAGAACAAGGGGATATCGCATGGCTTAAAATCAGGAAAGTTGTGCACCAGGGTTGTATTCTTTCACTATACCTATTTAATCTGTATGCTAAGCAAATAATTTGAGAAACTGGAATATATGAAGAGGAACGGGACATCAGGATTGGAGAAAGACTCATTAACAACCTGCATTATGCACCTGACACAATCTTACTTGCTGAAAGTGAAGAGGACTTGAAGCACTTACTGATGACGATCACAGACCACAGCCTTATTATGGATTACGACTCAACGTAAAGAAAACGAAAATCCTTGCAACTGGAGCAATAAGCAACATTACGATAAACAGAGAAAAGATTGAGGTTGTTAAGGATTTCATTTCACTTGGGTCCACAATCAACACTCATGAAAGTAGCAAGCAGGAAATCAAAAGACCCATTGCACTGGACAAATCAGCTACAAAAGACCTCTTTAAAGTGTTGAAAAGCAAAGATGTTACCTTGAGGACTAAGGTGCTCCTGACCCAAGCCATGGTGTTTTCAATCTCCTCATATGCATGCAAAAGCTGGACAATCAATAAGGAAGACCAAAGAAGAATTGATGCCTTTGCATTTTGGTGTTGGTGAAGAATACTGGATATGTAATGGAGTGCCAAAAGAATGAACAACTCCATCTTGGAAGAAGTAAAACCAGGATGGTCCTTAAAGCAAGGATGGTGAGACTAAATCTCACATACCTTGGATGTTATCAGAAGGGATCAGTCCCTGGAGAAGGACATCATGCTCTGTAAAGCAAAGGGCCAGCAAAAAAGAGGAAGACCCTCAACAAAGTGGATTGACACAGTGGCTGCAACAATGAGCTCAAAATGACAACAATTTTGAGTATGGTGCAGGAATGGGCAGTGTTTCCTTCTGTTATACATAGGGTCACTATGAGTTGGAACCAACTCGATGGCACCTAATAACAACAAAAGCAACCACCATCCCTGGCTTTGGTGGACATCAAGTTTTGATAAATGTGTGCTTTCTAAATGCACAAAACCATAGCATCATTGAGCCCAAACATGGCACTAATGTAAAATAAGTCAATGAGTAAACAATAATCTTTAAGAAATGCTGCTTTTCTATTATGCATTTTATAAAATTTATTTGCATCAATGTTAAATCATCTCAGAGAAATAAGGCACTGAGTCCACTTTATTTTGTTTCCATTCTGTATTGCCTTCAGAAAGTGTGTTAAATATATTTATCATTCTAAATATTTGTAAAGCCTTGTTTTCTTATCAAATCAACCTTTTTACTTACAGCTGAGGCATTTAGGATCAGGGAGGCACCAAAGCCATATGTGAAACTCAGCTATCTTGTGCCTACTTAAGAGTTTTTCAAGCCAATCCTTCCTGGTAAGGAGATTGCAGTTCTCCTCATTTCAGATCCCTGGTGGCAATTCAGGTCTTCATTTTTCTTGGAACATCGCAATATGATTTAATTTGTGAAAATAGAGAATCATATGGAAAACACATGGGTAGTTTGCACATTTATAAAAATGTGAATCTTAATTGACCTTAACTTTTGAGGTAGTTGTAAGAAATTAAATTAAATTAAATAATACATATAAAGTGCTTAGACCCATGGTTCTCAATGCTAGTTGATCATTATAATTACCTATGGATCTTTTAAAATATGCTAATGAACTGGCCACAGCCAAGAACCAATTAAATCATATTCTCTGCATGTGAATTCCCTGGTCATCCCAAAGTGCAGCCAGGATTGACAAACATTATTTTAGAATATTGCCAGGTACTTAGTAAGCACTCCAATAATGTTGCATGTTATTTTTATCGTTAATACCCACTCCTTATATTGTATTAAATTCTATATTAAAAATAGAATCTTTGAATAGTGTTTGCTTTAGAGTCCAAATTTTATTGGCACTTTAAATATTACCCATAAAAACCGGAATATCCTAGCTACCCCTGCCTAATCCCAATCCTCAGCGTAGTTGTCTGACAAAGGCAAGTACTGTCACACATTTGGTGGGTACATTTCCTTTCAAATTTTCCATAATATTACCATTGACTTAAGTATCCATAAACATTTTTTTTGAAAATGTACCTAAATACTATCATACCACACACTTTGTCTCCCAAGAGTCCCCAAATACTGTACCATTGAGTTTTAAGTGTTCCTGTGAAGTACACACATCTTTTTCAAACACTTTAAATGATGCATGGTATTATCTGAGAGAGGGACATCATTCTACTTGCCCATCTCTTATTGTGACAATCCTATGAAAATTCTTGTGCCATTCTTCACATCACACATGTGAGAATTTCTATTTAATGTGTGCTTGGAGCGTAGTTATTTGAAGCATAAAAATCAGTGCATATCTAAATTTACTATCAATTTTCAAAATTTAGTTATGTAAAAGAAAAATAAGACAATCAACTACATATTCTTTTTGTCAAGGCATAGAATCACAAATATTCATGAAGTTAGTCTACTAATGTCATTTCATGATAGTTCCAAATGAAAATATCATCCTGTATACCCATTGCCATAGAGTTGATTCCGACTCAAAGCAACCCTGTAGGACAGAGTAGAGCTGCCCCCATAGAGTTTCCAAGGAGCACCTGGTGGATTTGTGCTCCCAAACTTTTGGTTAGCAGCCATAGCACTTAACCACTGTGCCACCAGGGTTTCCATCATCATGTGGATAGAGAATAATATTCCCACATCTCAGAATTCAGTATGCAGTAAAATGCATTACTATTTTCAGAAAACCATACAATCTACAAAATTTGAACTAAAAAGTAAACTGTAAACAATTTAGCCCTTTGCCTTAATATATAAACCAAATTAACCAAGTTGTAAGAAGAAGAATCATTCATTCAGCCTCTTTTTGCTCATCTGGAACCAAAGCAGGTTCGAAAAGAAATACAATCATTCTGCTCTGGTTAAGGGAATAGAGGACTGCAATGCGAATCAGGACACCACGATCCGAGTCCAAATATTTCAGACATTACATTTGGAGTGCATGTAAATCTCTCAACCTCTCTGAGCTGGATGTGGGGAGAATAACACCCATCCCTAGGATAGGTGTGGCAGCTAACAAAGGTTTGGAAGTTAATACATATTTGGTCATTGTTTATTTAATCAGAATTTGAGTCATTATAAAAGTCACATGTTTATTGATGAAATACAATGCCACAGAATATTTAATGTCCTTTTATTTGATTATACAATAATGGTAGATGCCTGTCATCTTCCAGGAAAATTGATCATAGAATGCTTTGAAATCTTAAAAAATGTTCAAGGTCCTCACTATAAGTTATTTCCCCCTTCTCTTTCTTCTTCTCCTCCCCCCATTTTTATGAAAATCTCCACAATTTTTTAAAAATAATTGAATATGTACATCCTATTAAATGAACAGTAATAGGCCCCATAGAAAGCCCATGATGTAGATGCATTCATGTCCTATTTTTTCTTGTCTCTAGTCTTACGGGACAACCCGGGAGGGATGAAAGCTCAGTGTGTGAACTCCATACAGCCTACCTTCTATTCAGCTTTGTTGTTGACATTACTGTAGCCTACTCTGTGTCATGCATGGGATAGGCTTTGGAGATCACAAATGAACGAAACTCAGTTGTTTCCTTCCACGTGTTCAATGTTTGTATAAAAATGAAAATAAACTGTTCTATTAGGGATTAAGGAAACCCTGACGACATAGTGGTTAAGTGCTACAGGTGCCAACCAAAAGGGCAGCAGTTCAAATCCACCAGGTGCTCCTTGAGAACTCTATGGGGCAGTTCTACTCTGTCCTATAGGGTCTCTATGAGTTGGAATCGACTTGATGACAACGAGTTTGGTTTTTTTATTAGGGATTCAGGGAAAACCAAACCTTCAGATACAAGATATTTCAGTTGAATAATATGAATCTGAGCCTAATAATATAAATAATAAAAATTTTTAAAGATCCCTGTCTCCTGGAAGTGAAAAGAATAGGCAAGCTCCCCCTGAGAAAAGGAATTCATTTTTCTCTTCTTCCTCATCCATTATTATTAACAGGTCCTCGGAGAGTGTGATAACATGGACTCTTTTGGCTAATTATGAGCTCTGGGCATTGAGTTCTCAAGACCATAGGCTCAAGACTATAAATCTAAACATTATTTTACTATTACTACATGCATCCATCATATATCAAATCATAAAGGTAGTATTCATTATCTATTTAATAATTATTCACTGAAGTTGTACCAACTAGATATCAACTCAGATGACAATATAGGGGCCCGGGGGTACTAAGAACCTGCTCCATGGTACACGTTTCATAAGTAGAGCAGACAGAATTCAAAACTAAGTTGTCAGTATCTGAGGTACATGCACTAAGTTTCACTC
Source organism: Loxodonta africana (assembly GCF_030014295.1). NCBI lineage: Eukaryota > Metazoa > Chordata > Mammalia > Proboscidea > Elephantidae > Loxodonta > Loxodonta africana. The sequence goes on from NC_087344.1 coordinate 22,226,765, forward strand.
TGTTGCCCTACACTCCAGGAAGTTTTAAGCAAAATTCCAGAGATTTTAATCAAAGACATACCTAAGGTATACCTTTTAGCTGATTCCAGTTTCCTAACTACAAATACAATCTAAGACTCTGAGATATGCCTCCCTTTGAGACTGAGAGGGGTTAAATGCAAAAAATGGAAGTGGATAGCTAAGACAAAATCCAGGAGCAAGGGCAAGAAAGAGGCCTTCCCAGAATTATCATCTGCCAACTCTTTCTGTGATCCCCTCCTATGATCTCAGATATCCTTCCTATAGTCGATACAGCAAGGGGCACCCTCTGGAACAGCACAAAGAATAGTTTACAGTGACCAGAGAAATGGCAGGCAGGTCAACTGAGGAGAATATGGTCAGGTGCCCTGTGTCTGGAGTCAGACTGTGCAGGTTCAGGCCTGGCTTCACCCCTTCCTAGCCCAAGACCTGGTACAACTTCCATAAAAAGGCTGTGCTCCTGCCCTCATTTGTAAAATGTCAATAAAGTATGCTGCCCTTTGTGGAAGCTGGTGGCACAGGCGCAAGAAATAAGTTATGTGGAACTTTTAGGTCAAAGCCTGACACTATGAAGCCCTCAGTAAAGGCTCCTGATAATGTAGTAGCATCATCATCCTCACCATTATTATCACCGCCCTTATGATCATTTTGGAGTCCTTGGATGGGACAAATGGTTGACACTCTCAGTTGCTAACTTAAAGGTTGGAAGGTCAATGTCATGCAGAGGTACCTTGGAAGAAAGGCCTGGTGATGTACTTTCAAAATATCAGCAATTGAAAACCCTATGGAGCACAGTTCTGCTCTGAGACACATGGGTCACCCTGAGTCAGAATCAACCCAATGGCAACTGGGGGTGGTGGTGCTGTTATTTGTAGAACTTATCAAAATCCACCCATTATTTTATGGTTTTTAATCTTCCATATATTTTTAAATTGAAAAACATTGACGAGGTTAAATATTTGTAATAATAAAAACCAATTCTCTCGGGAGTTAATAGAAATCTGTATAGAAGGGCTCGTAGACCAGCCAATACTGGATGTATTGATATCAAAATGTCTTCACTTATTCTTGCGAATCAGTGAATAACTTATTCAAAATTGAATAAAGTGTAGATATAACAAATCTATGCCCTAAGCTAGCTTTTGAGTATAGAGACCAACGATCTTCAGCCCTGCCCTAAAAGTGCTCAAGGTCTCACTGTGCAAAGATGAAATTATAAGGTCTTCTGTCGGGCATCCAGCTTAAAGCACAGTTGGACTATCAAAGTTCCTCATCAGTGAAGTTGACTGGAGATTCAGCTTAGTGGTAAAAGGTAGGGTAATCGAAACTAGTTACTGCGCAGATTTTCAGAGCCCACATTGCTGCATCAGGAGCTCTGTGTGGCATCTCTGAATGAAAGATGAATATCCGTGTAGTGATAATCAGAAGGAGCCCAGAGATGCATTCACCAAGACAGAAGACAATGAAGCATGGTTACAAAGTGGAATTCCAGGGAGGCTACAACTAGAGAGATAAAAGAGCTCCCTTTGCTGAGGACACGAACTTTTGCTATCTTAAACTAAAAAAAAAAAAAAAAAACCCAGTGCCGTCGAGTCGATTCCAACTCATAGCGACCCTATAGGACAAAGTAGAACTGCCCCACAGAGTTTCCAAGGAGCGCCTGGCGGATTCGAACTGCCAGCCCTTTGGTTGGCAGCCGTAGCACTTAACCACTACACCACCAGGGTTTGCTATCTTAGAGTAATGAAAAACAGATAAAGTTTAATTTTGTCATAAGGACTTTGGTGACTTAATGATCCTCAGGTACCATGAAAGTCACAAAACAACTGGAAATATGATCTCCACCTCCAACTTCAATTGTACACCCTTTTCCAGGTCATATCATTTACAACCATCCTTTTTCCTACAAACATTTGTAAGCTTCCAATTGCAGACACATGACAATATATCTTTATTCTCCACGTGACAATTTATCAGTCAGGGTTCAATGAAGAAGAAAGAAACACTAGCTCTTTCTAATGAAGATGATTTAATATAGGTAATTATCTAAGTAGCTATTGAAAGACTGACAGACATAAAAGAAAAAAAGTGGTAACAGAGAGAAAATACATGCAGGAAGCAGCAACCACACCAAAGGACAAGGGGAACAGTGAAAAGGTTGGGCTCATAGTGGGGGAGGAGGTGGTCATCTTTATGGACAACAACTGGAAGAACCTGACAGGAAAGCCAGATGGAAAACCAGAGCAGTGATGTGAGGGTTTCCACACTGGCATCGCAAAGTATAGTATAGAAAGGTGAGTTTGGAGCAGAGACAAAAGAGCTAAATAACCAGCACATATGATCAGCTCTATGGTATAGGGTCACTATGAGTTGAAACTGATTCAACAGCACCTAACAACAACAGCATGAAGAAATGTTAAGAGGAATACTGAGAAAAACCATATTGCCTTTTGCTACTGTAGGTTCTCTCATATCTTCTCCCTTGTAAACTCTGATGACTTTAAGATCTTCAGCATCTTCACATATTAGAAAAAAATTAAACAATGGTTTCACTAAGATCAATAGTCTTCAACCTTGGCTGCTCACTAGTACCTACCAGGGTGCTCCGAAAAAAACATCCAACTTACCCCACACTCTAAACAAAGCAGATTCTCTGGTGTTGGAACTCTGGTATGAGTGTTTTTTTTTTTTTTTTCAAACATTTTATTGTGTTTTAGGTGAAAGTGTACACAGTAAATTTGGTTTCTATTTAAAAATTTTATACAACTTGTCCATGACATTGGTTGCTTTTTTCACATGTCAACATTCTCGTCGTTTCCATTATTTTTGTTCTGTTTCCGTTGATCTATCTTCCCTTCATTGTTTCAGGTTAAATAGCGACAATTTGACCTCATATAGTTAATTATTTAAGGGATCAGGCATGAGCATTTTTAATGTTCACAAGATGATTCCAGTATGAGCCATGATTGAGGGCCAGTAACAAACATCATCACACCTGAATTGTACAAATAAATAAGATAGATATAAAAGTATAGACATAGTCGTGAACAGTGGAAAGGATGGAGGATTGTATTTATTTGAAGAGACTTGTCCCTTTCCCAGGCATAGATGGTAAATATGGAAAGCTCTACAGATGTTATAGGAGTCAGTTGGGCAGGTATTATGATGTATGACACATTGCAAAACATTACTCAGTTCCCCGAAAATGTGCCAAATAAACAATATAATATTCTGATAAGAAACATCAAGAGGAATGAAATCCATGGGAGCTACACAAATTATGTGACCAAAAGAGTATGTATTGCAGCACTATGTCTTTGGTTTTCCCACCAAAACTAACATACACAGAAATAAAAAAAGCCACAGGTCTTTAAAATATTCTCCTGAGGAGTCTCTGCAGGGCTCTCTTAATGGCTGTATTCCTCGGGCTGTAGATGAAGGGGTTCAGCATGGGGGTGACAACAGTGAACATCACTGAGGCCACTGCACCCTTCCTGAGAGAAGGTGAGACAGCTGAGCTCAGGTATACTCCAATACCTGTTCCATAAAATAAACAAACGACCGACAGGTGAGAGCCACAAGTGACAAAAGCTTTTGCCTTACCACTCGATGATGGGATTCTCAGAATGGAGGAAAAAATTCGAATGTAAGAGAAAAGGATCCCTGAGATTGGAACACAACCAAAGATGGCACCAACCTAATACATTAATATAGTGTTGGTGGAGGCATTAGAACATGCAAGGTTGAAAAGTTGAGAAGGGTCACAGAAGAAACTAGGGATTTCCACATCTATGCAGAAGGTAAGTTGAGGGACCGTAATGCAGTGTAGCTGGGAGAGAAAAAAGCTGATAAAAATTGACACCAGGACCAGCAAGCCACATAGATGGGAATTCATGATGACTAGGTAGTACAGGGGATGACAGATGGCCACAAACCGGTCATAGGCCATCATCGTGAGGAGTAGACTGTCCAGACATGCAAAAAGATATAAAAAAGACAACTGAATCAGGCAGCCTGCATAAGAGATGTCTCTTTGGTGTGTGTAAGTATTCACAAGCACCTTTGCGACTGTGGTGGAGGTACAGCCAATGTCAGCTAAGGACAGATTGGAGAGGAAGAAGTACATGGGGGTGTGGAGGTGGGGGTCGGAGATCACGGTCAGGATAATAAGTAGGTTCCCAGCCATTGTGACCAGGTACATGGACAGGAACATTCCAAAGAGGAGAGGCTGCAGTTCCGGATCCTCTGAGAGGCCCAGCAGGAGAAATTCAGAGACACCTGTAAGATTCTGTGGTCCCATGTAGCAGAGACACCTTTTGGGAAAGGAAAAGGATTGGTAAAAGGAAACAAGTAAAAGGGCACCTGGTTCTGTGTTTCTATTTTAATTCAGGTAATTCACAAGTAAAGGATTGACACTTAAGGACCATACAGCACATTCAGTAACATTTCTCAGTTGTGGCGAACCCATTCTTCCTAGAACTCTTTCTCGTTGGTTTCCCTGCTATTCATCCTTTTGTATCCATACCCACTTTAGAGATACTCAACTGATGAATGTTAGAGAAGCAGGAACATCTAGAGACACCAAATCCACACAGGCAGGAAAATATCATCCCGTCTTAACGGAGGAAGCATATGGAATAAGAAATATCTTTTTCCATTTAAGAATAAAATCAGTCTAATTAAAGGAAATTTTTTAGTTTTTTTAATTAAAGGATGGAAATACTGGAGGTGTAGTGGTTAAGAGCTACCACTGCTAACCAAAAAATGTCGGCAGTTCAAATCCACCAGGGGCTCCTTGGAAACTTATGGGGCAGTTCTACTTTGTCCTATAGGGTCACTATGAGTCAGACTCTATAGCAACTTATTTGGGTTTTTTTGTTTTGTTTTGTTTTTTAATTAATGGACACTAAAATGTTCTAAAATGTATTTCATCAAAATTCAATGCAATAAATTCCTTTGACCTTCTTTAAGCTTTCAAAATACACTGTATTTAATTTTTTTTATTGACGTGGAAAATGTATTAAGCATTCCCCCCCCCAAAAAAAAATCCTTTGAATTATTTATAAACACCGTATAAGAACTATGCAATAAAAAGTCTGCCTTCATTTGTTTGGATGTTCAACTACTGACAGCTCTTAAGCCTAACCCTCCCTGCCTTCTGCCCAAATCTGAGCAAGCTGATAAGACAGCCCAGGTGCTGCCTCTCTTGGCACTGGCAATAGGTTCAAACGGGGCAAACCCCTGCTGAAGTGCTAGAACCCTCAGACCAGATCCAACTCCTAATCACACACACACACAAAAAAAAATTCCTTGCCAGGAACTTTCTTTGCTCTCTTAAGCCACAACTGAAACCATTTTCGGAGCCTGCCAAGGTGTCCCTAGACAGTCTTCTTTTTTAGTAGTAAACCTTTTCATCCACTCTTAGTGTGCGTGAGCTCATCAGCCTCAACATTTGGGCCAAATCCTGGGTGGGTGAGAATCCATCCTGACTCTCTAGACTGCGGAGTCTCATTCATCTCTCTAGTCCTACTGGACACCCCTGGAAGGAAGGAAAGCAGAGGCAGGAAAGCACCCACTATGTGGGCAACAGATTGACAACACTTTGCTCCTGTGAACTAAAAAAGTAAAAATATTTAACAAAAATTTCTTGTTTCTTTACCTACACTTTGCCAAGTGTGTGTATGCCTTGTTGTTAGATGCCATTGAGTCGGTCCCAACTCATAGTGACCTTACATACAAATGAACAAAACACTGCCCAGTCCTGTGCCATCCTCACAATTATTGCTATGGTTGTACCCAGTGTTGCAGCCACTGTGTCAATCCATCCTATTGGGGGTTTTTGTAGGCTCTAGGGAAGCAGAAATGAATGAGACTCTGTCATTTCCCTGCAATCACCCCACCTAAAGGACCCACGTAGAGAAATAGCAGGTTGTGTTAACAGGTTAGAATATTGACTAGGTGCCCTGTGAATGGAGTCTCACTGCCCAGATTCAAACCTGGATTCACTCCATTCTACACCAAACTTGACTAAAATATGTAAAATAACTGTGCTCCATTTCTCACCTATAAAATAATAATAATCTATGCACTTGTATCTTGGGGGAAAATTTTGCAGATGAAATTTAAAAAGCTATAAAACACGTAACTCAGAGCCTGGCACCAGGGAACCCTCAATACTGTTTGGCAATGTTATACTTACTGTTCTCATCATCATCATCCTCAATTTCAGATAATTTAGAAGTGCTTAGAGGACTTTTTGAAACAAAACAAAACAAAAAAAAATTGCAGATGTGTCGATTCCAACTCATAGCGACCCTATAGAACAGAGTAAACTGTCCCAAAGAGTTTCCAAGGAGCCACTGGTGGATTCAAACCACCAGCCTTGCAGTTAGCCGCCGAGCTCTTAACCACTGACTGTTTAGAGGGATTAATTTCCTGTTCTGGTGGAAGCAATGTTCTACAGAAGCTAGAAATAGTGGTGCAGCACAGCAGAACTCTGAAGGTGAGTCCTCAGATCCTCATGAGTACAAAAGACATAACTTCATAAACGTTTTAGTTGAAATTTTCCATTTTGGTTCCACTTCTTGCTATCCCAACTGTGTTGTTGGTTCTGATGATGAGGGAAAAATGCACTTGACAGTCCCTACTGCATTCCTGTCTCCCTCAGCACTCACTGGGTTGCATGGTGTCTCTGATGGGTCATAGTGAAAGAGTGTGGATCCACTGCTCCCCTCCTGCCTGGTTAGAGATGAAGGCTGAGGCTCCTTCATCAGGAATGACAGGAAGACAGACTCAGGCATGGGCTTCCTGAGGTGAACAATGACAATGGCAGGAAGAGACACACATATGTAGTCTGCTGGACTGGGACAGTGACTCTGAAGGGCTGGAGACACAGGCTAATAATTTGTGATAGCATGGCTTTGAGCGTGCAACTCACGAAGCTCATAATTAGCCTAATTGATCTATGTTATCCTAATCTCTAAGGCTTGTTAAATTAACAGATGAGGGAGGAGAAAAATGAATGTCCTAGAGCAGTCTGGCATTCCTAATCTCAGGAGGAAAAACATGGGCATTCTCACCTCAGACTTGAAAATTGCAGGGATTGTAATATGAAATTCAGGCACTTTTTTTTAGTTGAAAGAATCAATGCTTTGATATCAGCAAATGCAATGAATTGATCAGGAAATTTAGAGAGAATTACAATTTCTATACCAAGAATCTGATACTATTTCCATATCTCTTTTAAAATTTGTGTCTCTAAGGAGAATATTCTACCTTCCTTTTTACAGCCTTTTCTTATGGTTTGGGATTTTGTGCATTGAAGTTTTTTTTTTTTTTGTAAATTTCAATGACAGTACTAGTTTTAATTTTTCTCTTTAGTTGATATATGTTGTTATATTAGAAAACAAGTTTTTTGCATACTTGTTTGGTTACTTCATGCTTTGAAATCTTCAGGATTTTACTAGTTTACAATCAAGGTGTTCCCCAGGGGACTTCAGTCATCTCAAGGCTTGACTGGGAGAAGATCTACTTCCAAGGTAATTCACATGGCTATAGCAGGATTCAGTTCATCACATGCTATTGACCAGAAGTCTTCCTAAATTCCTGGACACATGGACCTCTTCAGGGGGCAGTTCTCAACATGGCAATTGGCTTTCAACCAAGCATATCAGCAAGCAATTAATAGAATTCTAGGAAGATGAAAGCCATATGAAAGCCAGAGTCCTTTTGCACTATTCTTTTAAGTGTGCCACAGGTCTGGACCATACTGTGGGGAGGATATTATTCCATGGATTAAACAACAGCAAGCATGGATCACTGTGAAAATTGCAGGTACTGCCCACCAAACCATATTTATGTCTATTCCCAAGAAAAGTGATCCAACCAAATGTGGAAATTATAGAACAATATCATTAATATCACACACAAGCAAAATTTTGCTGAAGATCACTCAAAAATGGCTGCAGCAGTATATTGACAGGGAACTGCCAGAAATTCAGGCCGGTTTCAGAAGAGGACATGGAACCAGGGATATCATTGCTGATGTCAGATGGATCCTGGCTGAAAGCAGAGAATACCAGAAGGATATTTATCTGTGTTTTATTGACTATGCAAAGGCATTCAACTGTGCAGATAATAACAAATTATGAATAACATTGAGAAGAATGGGAATTCCAGAACACAACTATGCTCATGAGAAACCTTTACATAGATCAGGAGGCAGTTGTCCAGACAGAACAAGGGGATACTGATTGGTTTAAAGTCAGGAAAGGTGTGCATCAGGATTGTATTCTTTCACCATACCTATTCAATCTGTATGCTGAACAAATAATCCAAGAAGCTGAACTATATGAAGAAGAATGGGGCATTAGGATTGGAGGAAGACTCCTTAACAACCTGCATTATGCAGATGACACAACCTTGCTTGCTGAAAGTAAAGAGGACTTGAAGCACTTACTAATGAATATCAGAGAGCACAGCCTTCAGTATGGTTTGCACCTCAACATAAAGAAAACAAAAATCCTCACAACTGGACAAATGAGCAACATCATAATAAACAGAGAAAAGATTGAAGTTATCAAGTATTTCATTTCACTTGTATCCACAATCAACAGCCATGGAAGCAGCAGTCAAGAAATCAAAAGATGCATTGCGCTGGGTAAATGTGCTGCAAAGGACTTCTTTAAAGTGTTGAAGAGCAAATACGTCACCTTGAAGACCAAGGTGCACCTGACCCAAGCCATGGTATTTTCAGTCACATCGTATGCATGTGAAAGCTGGACAATGAATAAGGAAGACTGAAGAAGAATTGACATCTTTGAATTGTAGTGTTGGCAAAGAATATTGAATATACATGGACTGCCAAAAGAATGAACAAATCTGTCTTGGAAGAAGCACAACTGGAACGCTCCTTAGAAGCAAGGATGGCGAGACTATGTGTTACATACTTTGGACATGTTGTCAGGAGGGATCAGTCCCTGGAAAAGGACATCGTGCTTGGCAGAGTTCAAGGTCAGCAGAAAAAAGGAAGACCCTCAACGAGGTGGATTGACACAGAGGCTGCAACAATGAGCTCAAGCATAACAACGATTGTGGGGATAGCTCAGGACTGGGCAGTGTTTCATTCTGCTGTGCATAGAGTCACTATGAGTCAGAATCGACCTGAGGGCACCTAACAAAGCCCACCACACAGGTCTTGCCCTTTATAAGGATGTTAGGCTCTAAGCCTAGAGTAGTCACACCCCATCTTTTCAGCCCATCATATGTCATCTTCTCAACAAAATTCGGCTAGGGAAAAACTGGAAGATGGGCACATCTATCTCTGCCTTGGATACTTCTGCCATGCTGTTCCTTGACATGCAGTAGAAGAAGGCTCCTGGTTTCCATCGCGCCAGCAGAAAACTTCCATAAGCATCATGCCAAATTGGACCCATTTTTTGCCCCAATTCAAAAAATATTCCCAGTGGCTTCTGATATCTATTTATCTGGAAAGGGCTCCCACCACCCATTTGTCAGTTTATCATACTGTGGTGGCTTGCATGTTTATATGATGTTGGGAGATATTCCAACAGTATTTGAAATATTAGTAGGGTAACACATGGTGCACAGGTTTCAGCAGAGCTTCCTGATTAAGACAGACAAGGAGCTCTGGTTCTGAGTGGTTAAGAGCTTGGCTGATAACTAAAAATGCTGGCAGTTTAAATCCACCAGCTGCTCCTGGAAAACCCTATGGGGCACTTTTACTCTAGTTGGAATCAATGGCAAAGGGATTTTTTTTTTTTTTTGGTTTTAGGAAGTTTGAGACAACAACCAAAATAAAGGACTCAAACTTACCAATGATGATGAAGATGGTGCAGGACCAGGCAATGTTTCAATCTCTTATGCATAAGTACACTACGATCGGAGCTGACTAGATGGCAACAAAAACAGCAAAAACAAAAAGGGCTCACTTCACTTCAGAATAAAATTTTCTTTAGATTCTTTGTGTTCAGAACTCTTGAAGTCTTTAATAAAAAGTCCTTTTGTCTTATTTAGTGTTTGTTTGTTTTGTTGTTGCTATTGTTTTTCCTATTAGATAAAGTGGAGTTTATGAGAATAATGAATGATCCGTTGCACCTTTTACATCCTACCATTGTGACCTTTCTGGCTCAGAGATCTCTTTGCTGAGGAAATAGAGATTGATATGTCAGTAACTGATATGAGGAAAACTTGGACATATATTATCAATTGGATATGTAGAAATGGATGTTACTTACCTGTGTGTAGATACACAGTAGAGAGTTATTTTTGGATACCAAATGACCAATGGCCGGTGTATAGGAGAAAGAGATGCTGGGTATCTAGATCTTTTAAATGCTTGGACAGTAGCAAAAATGTAATATTAAACAAAAGTCATTTCATAGTGGGTAGAGTGTATTAGAGAAAGTGAGAGAAAACTTCCATGAGATGGACTGATATGGTGGCTGCAACATTGGGCTCCAAATATACCAAACACACCAAAGATTGTAAGGACAGTGCAGGACCAGGCAACAATTTGTCCTGTTATACATAAAGTTGCTGCAAATTGGAGCCAACTCAAAGGCAGCTAACAACAGCGAAGAAGGTATCACATTCTGAAGCCACTTCCAAAGATGAGTGTACAGGGCAGGAGTATGAAAACCAAAGAGAGTTGTGTTCTTGGGGTAAAAAGTGAGATTTGCTTTGTGTTTTTCCCAGTTTCCTCTCACATGGTAGAACTGCCCCGTAGAGTTTCCAAAGAGTGCCTGGTGGATTCTAACTGCTGACCTTTTTGGTTAGCAACCGTAGCTCTTAAGCACTATGCAACCAGGGTTCCCTCTCACATGGTGACTATCCTTGAAAAACACAGAAAGACTATCATCTTCCTGCATCCTGTTTAAATGCACATTTGAGGAAAGTCTACCCTCAATTTTTTATCCCTCTTTTATTTATAAAATGTATCAAAACCTACCCTTTTATTCAATGATTCTTACACTTCCACACACAATTAAATGAAATAATAGAGCCCATCAAACACTCATGATAATAAAAAAAAAGGAACTACACATTTCTTCCTTCAGGGGTTCTTAAAGATCTCTATGGAAGGTACAGTGCTCCAAGGAGGAATGAAAATACTGGATGTATTTTGAAAATATCCTCACATTTTCTTATAAGATAGTGAATATTTCATTAAATGTAACACAAAGTAGAGATGGGACTAATCTCTGGCCTCATTGTGCTATACTTTGAGTATGTAGATAAATGATATCCAGTCTCTGCCCTTGAACTGTTCCAGGTTTTATGGTGTAAACAAAAATTATAATGTCCTGTCAGGTACCCAGAATAATCCATACTTAGAGTTGAAACAGTCTATGTGAATGACAGTACAGTAGATGGCACCTGAATGATATCTATATTTACTAACCATGAATATACATTATCTGATTAATCCTTACAGAGCTTTAAGCTAAGTATCATTAAAAATGAAGAATACAACACCATGAGACTTTAATAACAATAACAAGTCCCAGTCCACAAAGCTAATAGAGTTAGAGGAGCTAATGTTAAAAATCAAATATTTTCCCTTCAAAATCCATTAGTTGAAATATTTTATTGGCCTATTTATATGGTGACTATATTAGTGTTCACTTATTGATCTATTATATGTACTAAACACTGTTCTAATCAGTACTTTTGATTATGTCCTCTTAATCACTATCTCAAATGAGTGCTTTTGTTAACACAACTATAGAGAGGAAGAAGTTAAACAGAAAGATGTTCTCCATCATGCCTGAAATCACTGTTTGTAATATGAAGGTCTTTCTGAATTCTTGGAATGCACACTGAAAATGAACTTCTTTAAAGTGATATTAAGGGCTACCACATGATGGGAAATTGCCACTTGATCCAACCTTGACAACATTATTTTTGACAACATTATATTTAGTCATTCCAATGACCTTGAAAGACTAGCACTATTAATCTCAATTTGATGATGAGGACACTGAGGCTCAATGAAGTGCACTGAGTTGCCAAAGGTGTCCAGTTTATAAGCCAAGAACCGGTTGGAAGTGTGTCATCAAATCCCACACCCTTTCTATTACCTGCAGTTCCTCTTCCGTATCAAAGATAAGTATACCACTTTCTGATAGCCATTAGGAAACTCTGATATATTTCCTTCCAGTCTTTTCCCCATTCATACCATTAATCAACTAGTAGGACTCATTTTAGGCCTTGAAGTTTAAAGAGGAAAAAGAAAGTGTTACCTTTCAGGAGAGTCTATCATGAGACATCACAAGGAAAAAGTACCTTGAATGTATCAATTTTTTTTGCCATCCCTAGTTACAGAACTGGATGTGCAACCTGGTTTTGGATACATGGGACACATAAAGTCTCATTGCAGTTAACCATAACCAGAGGATCAGAACACTACTTTCATGATTTTTAATGAGAGCTGTATCTTCCCACAAGCTGGTCTGGCTTCATCCTCTGTCCAGTGAAGTCCATTTTCCTTTATCAAAGTTTCTCATCAGGAAAATTTGTAGGGGATTTAACTCAGTGGTAAAAGGCAGAGTAAATTAAGCTATTTATTAGGTAGATATTTAGAGAGCCCCAAATTGCTTCCTCAGAAATTATGTCAATATCTCTAAAGGACAAAAGCATACCCGTGTAGTGTAACAAAAAAGGAACCCAAAGGCAATGAAACATGATAACACAGCAAAGTCTTAACGAAGCTGTTACAAGTGAAAGGCAAGAGCTCCTCTTTAGTGAAGACATGACCCTTTGTAATCCTAGGGTATGGAAAAAAAACTAAAATTTGATTTTTTCATAATGATTTGGTGAAATAATGATCATGGAGCTCCAATAGAGCCACGGCAATTGGATTTGTGATACCACCACCTTAATCCTTGTTCATACAACCTTGACCAAGACATATCATTTACAACCACCTTTTTTTTCCTGAGCATGCTTTGTGATGTTCCAATTTTAGGCATTTCATAAATAGTTTATTCCTCAAATATAATTTATCAGTTGGGATTTAATAAAGAAAAGTGAAAGCACCATGAAAACCATTTCATACAGGAAACTGATAAAATACAAGGACTGAAAGGCAAAAAAAGAGCAATGTGTCAATGCACAGATCGTAACTGCAGAAAGAAGCTACTACACCAAGGTCTAAGGAAACAGGTATAAGGAAAATGTCCAGCTTATTAGGGTATGGTGACATTTACTGATCATTATGGGAAGACCTAACAATGAAGCCAGATGGGAAATCCAAACAGTGGTTTAAAAATTCACTCCTCTCCTGCCCGAACATCACAAAGTACAGAAGAGTGAATCTTGGTAAGGGAAGCAATAGCTTATCAACAAGCACACATGACCAACTTCATGGTGTACAAGGCAGAGGCAATGGTGCTTCATTGGTAGAATTCTCCCCTTCCATGTGGAAGACCAGGTTTCATTCCCAACCAATGTACCTCATGTGCAACCACCACCTGTCGGTAGAGACTGATGTGCTGCTAAAATGTTGAACAGTTTCCAGCAGAGATTCCAGACTAAGATAGACTAGTAAGAAACACCTGGAAATCTTCTTACAAAAGTCTGTTAATGAAAACCCCGTGGGTCACTATGTTCTCATCCACAATCGAACACGGGGATGGTGTAAGACTGGGCACCATTTTCTTCCGTTGTGCATGGGGTCACCATGTGTCAGTGAGGCAACTCAAGAGCTGCTAACAACAACATGATGCAGACGGAGAAGATATGAGAAGAAATATCGTCAAGAATGTTGAGAAAAAATCACTTTCCTGTTGCTAGGGTAAGTACTTGCTTATCTTGCCCCTTGCAAGCTCTGATCACTTTTAGATGTCCAGCATCTGCTCAGGAGGAGTAAAAGACCCACAACAAAATAGTCTTTGAAAGAAAAGTCAAAAAAATGAGTAGTTCTCACCTTGGCTGCACATTAAAACCACCTGTGGTGCTTTGAAAATCTTATGCTTAAGCCACATACTGGTCCAATTAAATCAGAATCTGTAGTGGTGGGACCAAGGCATCAATATTTTTTAAGCTCCCAGATGATTTCATTATGAACTCAAGGTTTCAGACCAGTGACACGCATTCTCACACACAGCTTGCATATACAGTTCTGTTAGATCCAAAAGTAGTCTGGGCAATACTTATGAATTACGGTAAAGAATGAAGATTTTAAGCACATAAAAATAGATTTCTGCATTTTACCAGGAAGCCTGGGTGACATATTAGAAGCTACAGAAGGTTCTATAGCTATAATGGGATTTGGTCATGCAGACTGCCATACCCCAGAATACTACCACTATCCGATTAAACACATGAAAAAGGAAGCAATCTTCAGATACAAATTCTTAAGATTAGAACCGATGAGAGCTACAAAAATCATGTAACCAAAGAGGCAAGATTTCTGGTTGTAGATGTTTGGTTTTGCCGTCTTTTCCAACTCACACACTCAAAAAGATGGCACAAGGATTAACATTAGGTAGTTCTGCTGAGGATCCTCTGCAGGGCTCTCTTGATGTCCCTGTTCCTCAGGCTGTAGATGAAGGGGTTTAGCATGGGTGTGACCACAGTGTACATCACTGAGGCCACAGCACCCTTCTTGGCAGAAGATGAGACAGCTGAACTGAGGTACACTCCAAGGCTTGTTCCATAAAATAAACAAACGACTGACAGGTGAGAGCCACAGGTGGAAAAGGCTTTATACTTCCCACCTGAAGATGAGACTCTTAGAATAGAGGAAACAATTCTAGTGTAAGAGAAAAGGATCCCTGTGATTGGAACACCACCAAAGATGGCACCCATACAATAAAGTAGTATGATATTTGTGGAGGTGTCTGAACAGGCAAGGTTAATGAGTTGAGGAGGGTCACAGAAGAAATGAGGGATTTCCACATCTGTGCAGAAGTTAAGTTGTGACACCATTGAAACTTGTAGTTGGGACTGCAAAAGACTGATGAAAAAAGACACCAAAACTAGTAAGCCACAGAGATGGGGGTTCATGATGACTGTGTAGTGCAGGGGATGACAGATAGCCATGAACCGGTCATAAGCCATTGTGGTGAGGAGCACATTGTCCAAACATCCAAAGAGATAAAAAAAGGACACCTGTGTCAGGCAGCCCTCATACATGATGGATTTGCTCTGAGTCTTGATGTTCACTAACATCTTTGGGACTGTGGTGGAAATGAAACCGATGTCAGCTAAGGACAGGTTAGAGAGGAAGAAGTACATGGGGGTGTGGAGACGGGAGTCAGAGGTGACAACCAGGATGATGAGCAGGTTCCCAGTCACAGTGATCAGGTACATGGACAGGAACAGCCCAAAGAGGAGGGGCTGCCATTCTGGATCCTCAGAGAGGCCCAGGAGGAGGAATTCTGAGACACCCGTTAGATTCTGTGGCTTCATGTACCTGAGACAGCTTTTGGAAAAAGAAAAGAGAACTGCTAAAAGGAAACAAATAAGAAGCACCCAGCACTGTGTTTGTGTTTTGAATTCAAGAAACTCACAGGTAAAGTCGACAAATTCATAACTGTTCACAGTTAAGGACCTAATACCCCAGTACCTTCAGCTATATTGCTCGGTTGTAACAAATCCAAGCCCTGTACTACTCAGAACTCTTTCCTCACTGTTTTCTGTGCTATTCACCAGTTTCTGTACACAATCACTTTAGCTACTCTGGGGTACAGAATGTTAGAATGGCAAGGATATTTTAAGACAATAAATTTATAACCACAGATAAGTGGTAACTATGATGAATGGTAAGACAGTACACGGAAACCCTGGTGGCGTAGTGGTCAAGAGCTATGGCTGCTAACCAAAAGGTCACCAGTTTGAATCCACCAGGTGCTCCTTGGAAACTCTATGGGGCAGTTCTACTCTGTATTATAGGGTCACTATGAGTCGAAATCGACTCGACGGCAATGGGTTACAAGATAGTACACAAGACGGGGAAAGCCAGCACAATTTGACCAAATCAAGATCATGGAAGCTCCACAGACACATCCAAACTCCCTGAGGGATGAAATTACTGGGCTGAGGGATGTGTACCATGGTCTTAGGGAACATCTAGATCAATTGGCATAACATAGTTTACAAACAAAATGTTCTACATCTCCTTTGGTGAGTAGCATCTGGGATTTTAAAAGATTGCAAGTGGCCATCTAAGAAACTCTACTGGTCTCACCCTATCTGGCACAAGACAGAATGAAGAAAACTGAAGACACAAGGGAAAGATTAGTCCAAAGGACAAATGGACCACAAGTATCACAGCTTCCACCAGACTGAGTCCAGCAAAACCAGATGGTGCCAGGCTACCACCACTGACTGCCCTGACATGGATCACAGTAGAGGGGCCCAGACAGAGCTGGAGAAAAACGTAGAACAAAATTCTTACTCAAAAAAAAAAAAAAAAAAAAAACAGACTTACTGGTTTGACAGAGACTGGAAAAAACCCCAAGAATATGGTCCCTAGACTCCCTTTTAACTCAGTACTGAAGTCACTCCTGATGTTAACCCTTCAGCCAAAGATTAGACAGGTCTGTAAAACAAAATGACACTGAATGGGGAACACAAGATCAAGAAGAAGAGAGTGTTAACATGTCATTGGGGTGGCAACCAATGTCACAAAACAATATGTGTATTAATTGATGAGAAAATAATTTGCTCTGTAGAAACCCTGGTGGTGCAGTGGTTAAGTGCTACAGCTGCTAACCAAGATGTCAGCAGTTTGAATCCACCAGGTGCTACTTGGAAACTCTATGAGGCAGTTCCACTCTGTCCTATAAGAGTCACTGTGAGTTGGAATCGACTTGACGGCAGTGCGTTTAAATTTGCTCTGTAAACCCTCATCTAAAATACAATAAAAAAAAAAATCAAAGGATGCAAAAAAAAAAAAAAAAGACAAGTTCTTAGAGCAAAATACCATCTCCCTCTATGAGGAAAACATATGGAATAAGAATTATCCTTCTTTAAAGAAAAAAATCATTTCAATTAAAGGACACTCTGAAACATACTCTTGAACACTGAGCTGCTAAAGCAAAAGGAAGAAATGATGAAGTAAAAGAACTGAACGGATGATTTCAAACAGTAGTTAGAGAAGACAAAGTTAAATATTATAATGACATGTGCAAAGAGCTGGAGATAGAAAACCAAAAGGGAAGGACATACCTGGTGTCTCTCAACCTGAAAGAACTGAAGAAAAAAATTCAAACTTTGAATTACAATAGTCAAGCATTCAATGGGGAAAATATTAAATGACTTAGGAACCATCAAAAGAAAATGGAAGGAATACACAGAGTCATTAAAACTGATGAATGTCCAAATTTGCTATTAATTGCCAACACTGTAAACATTTAGTTTACCAATACAAAGTCAGACATAACTACATGCATTTATTTCAAGGTACAGAATCGAATATCCATGAAAGTTGTCTGGTAATGGTCACTCCGTAATAGATCTGCATCAAAGTCACCGTCTGCGTACAGAATTATAGTCCCAACGCTCAGATTTCCTAACTATGCAGTAAGTAAAAGGCCTAATCCCATATATTTCATACACTAAATTAGGAAAAAAATTAGGAGTGCATGTAAATCTCTCAACCTCTCTTACCTGGAAATAGGATGCCTATGGCAGCTAACCAAGGTGAAAAAAAAATTTTTTGAAGCACTTAGCAATTACTTGTACATGGCTTTTTAATCAGAATTTGAATCAATGTGAGAATAGTGGGTTTATTGTTGAAATACAATCCCAGTTTTATCTGATTATATCGGAACAATAGAAGCCTAATATATCCCAGGAAATTCAAGCCTACGATGTACTGAAATCTTAACACGTGCCTAAGTTCACACAGTAAGATTTACTTTCCCTTTCTCTTTCTCCATTTTTCCCTTTCAGTTTTCAGTTTTATGAAAATTTCCACAATTTTTGAAAACAATTGAGTGTTGTACACTCTATTAAATAGATCCCATAGAAAGTCCATGATATAGATGTATTCATGCCCTATTTTATCTTGTCTCTAGTCCTATGTGACATCCTCAGAGGGATGAAAGCACAGGCAGGAAAGCACTCAGTGTGGAAGCTTTACAGCCTGCACTTGGACCCTGTGAATCAGAAAAAGGAACAAAAGTGTCTATTCCGTATTTAACACAGATTTGTTGTTGGCCTTGTGGTCGTAGCCTACTCTGTGCCAAGCACAGGATATTCTCTGAGGAATCTGAAATTTTTCTTCCAAGCATTCTTATATATTCTTGTATTAATCCATCACCATCAAGTTGATTTCGAAGCATAACAACCGTATAGGACAGAGCAGAATATCCCCACAGGGTTTCCGAGGAGTGGCTGGGAGATTCCAACTACCGACCTCTTGGTTAGCAGCCTAGCTTTCAACTACTGAGCCACTTGTGTAAGAATGAAAACAAATGGTCTTACAGGGATCCAGGCAAAGCAAAACCTTCAGATCACAGGATACTTTAATTGAATGGTATGAAGCTTCATCTAATTTATAATAATAATTATAACAGGTAAAATTAATGTGTCCTGACTATATGCATCCATCATATAGCTAATCTCTAAGGCAATATCCATGATCTGTTCAATTCTTGCTGCAGTGAAGATTGTATCTCTCCATCATCTGTGGATCAACTCATGTGACAACGTGAAAACTGAGAGATGCTAAAATCTTGCCCTGTGGCACACAGATCATAAGGAAAGCAGATAGTATTCATAATTAAATTGTAAGTCACTCTGTTTCCTCATATTTCAAAATATTTAAAGCAGAAGTGCAGGGGACTTAACCAAATATACATCTAAGTTACACCTTTAAACTCATTTCAATGTCCTGACTAGGAATGGACCCCGAGATCCTGTCTTTATGTCTCTGAGATTGAGATGGGCTAAATTACAAGAATGGAAGGGGAAGTGGACAGCTGAGATAAAACCCAGAAGTGGCAAGAGAGAGATCTGTCCTGAATTATCACCTTCAAACTCCTGATGTGACACCATCCTGTATTCTCAACTATCTTTCTTATTATTGAGGCACAAAGAGGTACTCAGTGCTGTCCACTTTGGACTAGCAGAAACCCCCCCACAAAAAAGCAAAGTGATCGGGGGGTCTCTCCTGGAGGACAAGGGAAGCAAAGTGGCGGGATAAGTGGGTAGGGGAGAATATGGCCAGGTACCCAGTGTCTGCTGTCACACTGCCGGGATTCAAACCTGGCTTCAACCTTTTCTGGCCCATGACCTGGCACAAGATACAAAAAAAGTCTGTGCTTCTTTTCTCTTCTGTAAAATGACAATAACATGTGTTGCTCTTTTCTGGGTGTGGTTGTACAGAAAAAGGAAATTTAGGTCATATCTTGGCACTGGGCAGCCTTCAATTAATGGTCAGGATACTGAGATTACTGTCACCATCCTCATCATTATTGTTATCATCATCATCTAGAAGATCATTTTGTAAGAGGGACCCATTTCCTTTCCTGGTAGGGAAGTGCCTACAGGAGCTAGAACCAATACAGAAGAAATTAAAACTCGGAATGAGCTTTCTTGGACCTCTCTCAGAACCAGCAACAAAAATCAAAAGACTCTGAGCTGAAACTTAGCATTTCAGAGCCTCCCCATCTGACCATCCCAAGTGTGCTGAGTGTCCTAATGAGGAGGAAACAAAGCTCCCCTGCCCCTCTGTGTCCACTGTCCCCCACAACACTCACTGGATTGTGCTGGGTCTCTGTTGTGACATGACCAAGATGTTTGGGTCCACTACCCATCCCCAGCAGTAGGCCTGAGGGCTGAAACACCTTCTTCAGGACTGTCAGGAAGAGAGTCAGGCATGGACCTCCTGAGGCAGACAACTACTCTAGAGGAGAAACCCAGTTATGGAGCTCACTAGGCTGGACTGGGCAAACTGAAGGCCTGCAGGGCACAGGAGGGTTACTCACAGCTATATGGCCTTGAGAGCTCAATGCCCAGAGCACACAATTAGCCATATTGGTTTATGCTATTCAAATCCCTGAAGACTTGTTAATATTAATGAAACAGGAAGAGGAGAAAGTGAATGTCTGGGCCCTGACATTCTAAGGAGGTAAAAAAAAAAAAAAAAAAAAAGTAGCTCACCTTTATTCTTCACCTCTAACTTTCAAGTTGTATGGATCTTAACGTAAAAATCAGACATTCTTTTTTTCAATTTTTTTAAAAATTGAAAAAGTGGTTAAAGCACTCAGCTGCTAAGTGATAGGTTGACAATTGGAACCCACTTAACCCCTCCACAGAAGAAAGACCAGGCCATGTCCTCCCATAAAGATTATAGCCTAGAAAACCCCATGGGGCATTTCTACTGTCATATGGCTTTGCTGTGAGTTGAAATTGTCTTGACAGTACCTAACAACAATAGATCTTCTATACCAAGAATCTGATACTATTTCCATCTTCTGAATTAATATTTACGTCATGAAGGAGAACTTCCTATTTTCCCTTCTGTAGCCCTTGCATGTGGCTTGAAATTTTATGGATTCACAATATATATTTTTGCTGATTTGAATGACAGCACCAGTTCTAATATTTCTGTGTAGTTAATGTATGTTGGTACTTCAGGAAACTATTTTATTTATACTATAAAGAGTATTTTGGCATACTCTTTGGCAACTTGATCCTTCCCCTAAATATGTCTGTGGGCCTCACAGAAGGCTGCATTCAAAATATTGGCCTGGGCTACAGTCCTCTTCAGGTTTGACTGGAAAAGGGTCCAATTCTAAAGTCACTGATGTGTCAGTTGGCAAGACTTGTTCCTCCCAGATTATTGGCTAGAGGCCTCCCTTAACTTCTGACCACAGGGGCAACTCCATCATGCAGCTGGCAACATGGAAGCTGGCTTTCATCACAGTGAGATGGCCAGAGAGCAGGAGAGGGCTGACAAAATGAAAGCCAGATTCTTTTCACATCCCCGTGTTTGAAGTGATATTCAAATAGTTTTCCAAGTTCTATGTGATAGAAGCAATTACTTGAGTCCAGCACACACTCAAGGGGATGGTTATCTACAAGAGCATGAGTACAGGAGTTGGCGATCACTGGGAGAATCTTAGCAACTACACAGTACACAGCCCTTGCTCTCTATAAGGATGGTTAGCTCTAAGCACAACAAGACTCTAGAGAGGTCCCTCTGCTTTCCAACATAGTGCCAATCCACCACACCACTGGCCTCTCAGCAAACACTTCCTGGACAGAACAGGTACATGGTAAAATTCCTACAAACCCCATCATGCTGCTGCTGGCCTTGCAGTCAGAAGCTCTTCTGGTTTTTCTAACACCAGCAAAGCCCTTCCATTGATACTAGGCCTGTTGTAGCCATTCCATGCACAACTTCAACAAAAATCCCCAGGAGCTTCTTATTTCTGTTTTACTAGGGAGGGTTCACTTCACCCTAGAATGTATTTTATTTAGATCTTTGTCTCTGGAACTCTTGAAGTCTTAATAAAATGTGCCTTTGGCTTCTCTGTTTTCTCTAGTGAATAAAGTGAGAGTAATGGTTAAGATTGTGTGTCAACTTTACTGGACCATGATTCTCAGTATTTTGATAGCTGTGTGACGTGGTCACTTCCCTGTGAGATTTGATTTGTGATCACCCCCATGATGGGAGCTGCTATGAGTAACCAGTCTGTTGAATGGGGGTTTCCTTGGGTGTGTGACCTGCATTGGGTGTGGGCAGACCATTCTGGCAGGGCTCAGGGGGGTTTGCTAATTCTGGATCCTGTGGCTGCCTCCTGTTTCTGTGACCTTCAGTTCTTGGGACTTGAGCTTGCAGCTTACCTGTGGTCTTGCCTGCCAATCTTGGGATTCATCAATCTTCTCAGCCTATAAGAACCCTGCTACCTGACACCAGCCCCTGTGGCTACAGGAATCAGGAAAATCCTCGATCTTGACCCATGGACTTGGGACGTTACAGGCTCTACAACCTTGTGAGCCATTTCCTTGATATAAATCTCTCTCTATTTATATATATATATATATATATATATATATATATATATATATATTATAAGCTTTACTGGTTTTACTTCTCTAGAGAAGCCTTCCCCTGGAGCTAACACCCTGAATTTGGACTTGTAGTCTACTAGACTGTGAGAGAATAAATTTCTGTTTGTTAAAGCCATCCACTTGTGGTGTTTCTGTTATAACAGCACTAGATGACCAGACAGTGGGGAAACATACATCCCCTTGAATGTGCATAATAAAAAAAGCAAACCATACATTTCTTCTGTCATAAGCTATGGAGATCTCTGTAGAAAGCCTGGTGGTTCAGGGAGGAAGGAAAATACTGGATGCATGGGTAACAAAATGCCTTTACATTTTCTGGTAAGAAAGTGAATAATTTATTCAACATTATACAAAATGGACATGTGCCACATATCTGCCCACACTGTGCTAGATTTAAGTACAGATTAATGATATTCAGTCCCTGTCCTTAACTGTTCAAGGCCTCATTGTGCAAACCTTAATTCCAAGGTCATCCATCATGTATTCAAATTAAAGCACACTTTGAGGATCAAAGCCCCTGTCAGTGAAGACGGTGGGCATTTAGCCTAGGGGTAAAAGCAATGAAACCAAAGCAGTTATTGGACCTGATTTTAGAGAGCCCAGAGAACAAAAGGTGGCATCTTAAAAGGAACATGGATATCCACATAATGAAGGACAAGAGGAGCCCCAAGGCAGACCCATCATGACAGAAAAGAGTGGACCATGTTCACAAAGTGAAATCCCAAGAAGGCTGTAACTAGTGTAAGGTAAGAGTTCCCTTTGCTGAGGATATGGCCCTTTACTATTCTAGAGTAATGAAAAGAAGATGAAGTTAAATTTATTTCTAATAACTTGGGTGACTTAATAATCTCCAGGCACCATTAAAGCCACTCAGAAACTAGAAATAAAAAACCCACTACCTTAAGCTTAATTGTACACCCTTGACCAAGACATATCTATAAATACTTTTTCCTGAACACATTTTGCCTTCTTCCAATTACAGAGACCTCACAACATGCCTTTATTTATGGCATTATCATTTTTCAGCTGGGGTTCGATCAAGAAGAGAGCAACAACAGTAGTGATTTTGATGAAGGTAATTTAATATAGAAAATTGGTTAAACAGTATTGTAGGATAGAAAGACATAACAGGAAAAATGTGGTAGCACAGAAATAGTACCTCATTAGCAATCATTCCAAGGCCTAATGAGGAAAAAAGATTAGATTTATTAGGGCATGGTGTGCTTTGTTTTCCACTATTGTAAGAACCTCACAGAAAAGCCAGATGGAAATTAGAGCAGTGATGCCACAATTTTTCTCTTTTACCCCTTCCCTACCCCCTGGCATTATACGGAAAAGTATAAAAGGGTGAGTTTAGTATAGAGAGATAAGAATTTCATGTCCAGCACGTATGACCAGCCCTATAATGTGTAGGGAGAAGACATATGAAGAAATATTACTAAAACTAATGAAAAAAAAATCACATTGCCTGTTGCTAGGGTAAGTTCTTTCATATCTTCCCCCTTGTGAACTTTTATCACTTCAAGATCTTCAGCATTTCAAGTGAGGAATAAAAGCCCCAAGTCACACCAGGCATCTTTGAGGGAAAGGTTTGACAAAGATCAATAATTCTTAAACTTGGCTGCACTTCAGAACCAGCTGGGGTGCTTTTGAAGAGGTCATGGTGGCACAGTGCTTAAAGAGATTGACTGCTAACAAAAAGATTAGCTGCTGGAAACCACCAGTGGCTCCATGGGAGAAAGATGTGGCAGTCTGCTTCTGCAGAGATTTACAGCCTTGGAAGCTCTATGGGGTCACTAGGAGTCAGAATCGATTTGACAGCAGTGGTTTTGGTTGGTTTTGGGTACTTTTAACACTCTTCATGCTCATGCCACACACCAGCCCAATTAAATCAGAATCTCTGGTGGTGGGACCCAAGTGTTGGGAGCTTTAAGCTCACCAGGTGATTCCAGTATGAAGCTAACATTGAAGCCAGTGAGTGACACACATCCTCTCACATACCCTTTATAAATAAATCAGATCTAAGCAAGAGTTTTGTGGACCATAAACCTGGACTATGGAAAGGGCTGAGAACTGAATATGTAAAAAAAGAGATTTGTGCATTTCTCTAGGCTGTTTGGGTCATAGATAACAAATACAGAAGGTTCCACAGGTTTTAGAGAATTCAATCAAGCAGTAGTTATGGCATAATTAGGATCCCAGAACACTACAACAGTCCTGTACAAGCGGGACCAAAATAAGCAATATTGAGATACGGCATATCAAGAGGAATGTAAACATGAAAGCTACAAGAATTTTGTGACCAAAACGTAGGATTTCCTGTTTGAGATGTTTGCTAACTTTTGTTTTCAATACACACACCAAAAAGAATGGAGCAGGTCTTGAAATCAAGCTATTCTGCTGAGACTCCACAGAGCCCTATTGATGTCCCTGTTCCTCAGGCTGTAAATGAAGGGGTTCAACATGGGGACAACCACTGTGTACATCACTGAGGCCACCGCAGTGTTTCTGGGAGAAGATGAGATAGCTGAACTGAGGAATGCTCCAAGATCAGTTCCAAAAAATAGGCAAACAACTGACAGGTGAGAAACACAGGTGGAAAAGCCTTTATACCTCCCATCTGATGATGGGATTCTCAGAATCAAGAATATAATTTGAGATTAAGAGAAAAGGGTCCCTAAGACTGGAATACCACCAAAGACGGCACCAATAAAATATACTAGTATGTTTTCGGTGGAGGTGTCAGAACAGAGAAGGTTGAGGACTTGAGGAGGGTCACAAAAGAAATAAGGCATTTCACTTCCATGTAGAATGTGAGTTGTGACACCATCAAGCAGTGTAGCTGGGAGTCCAAAAGGCTGAGGAAAAAAGACACCAAAACCAGGAAACCACAGAGGTGAGGGACCATGATGACAAGGTAGCGAGGTGGGTGACAGATGGCCACAAACCAGTAATAGGCCAACACAGTCAGGAAGAGAATGTCCAAACAGGCAAAAAGAAAAAAAAAAAAAAAAAAGGGCACTGTGTCAGGCAGCCCCAACGGGTGATGAATTTGCTCTGTGTCTGGAAGTTCACTAGCATAGTGTGGACTGTGGTAGAAATAAAACCGACGTCGGCCAAGGCCAGGTTTGAGAGGAAGAAGTACATGGGGTTGTGAGGGCAGGGGTCAGAGTTGACAGCCAGGATAATGAGCAGGTTCTTGAGTACAGTGACCAAATACATGGTCAGAAACAGCTCAGAGAGGAGGGGCTGCAGTTCTAGATCCTCAGAGTGGCCCAGGAGGAGGAATTCTATTAGATTCTGTTGCTCCATGTAGATGAGACAGCTTTGGGGAAAGAAAAAAGCGCTGTAAAAAAGAAAATAAGTAAACAGACACTCAGCATTGTGTGCATATTTTTAATTCAAGAAATTCACAAGTGTTTACACTTGAGGACCTAATACCCCAGGACCTTAGGCAATATTCCTCAGAAGTAGCAAAACCAACTTCTTTGCTTCTCAGGTCTCTTTTGTCCTGTGCTTCTGTGCTATTCAACTGTTTCTATACAAACCCATGTTAGAGACACTGGGTTGAAGAATGTTAGGATAGCGAGGACATCTTAATATCACAAATTCTTATGGGGGTAAAGTATCAGCCCATCTCTATGAGGAAAACATATGCAATAAGAAATATCCTGTCTTTAAGAAAAAGAGAATAGTATGACAAGCATCTTGGTAGTTTGTACACCTGTTAGAATATAATTCTTAATTGAAGCTCACTTTTAGAGTTGTTACAAGAATTTAAATAATACATACGAAGTTCTTAGAGCAGTGGTTCTCAAAGCTAATTGGTCGTTATAATTATCTATGGACCTTTTAAAATGTACTGACGAGCTTACCACAGCCTTAAGAAAAAAAAAAAAAACAACTAATTGCTGTTGAGTTGATTCCAACTCATAGCAAACCTATAGGACAGAGTAGAACCTCCCCACAGGGTTTCCAAAGAGTGGCTGGTTGATTTGAACTGCCAACCTTCTGGTTAGCAGCTGAGCTCTTAACCACGGGAACTCTAGGGCTCCTTCCCACAACCATGAACCAATTAAATCAGACTCTATATGTGAGTCCCTTGGTCAACCTGAAGTATAGCCAGGGTTGAGAACCATTGCTTTAGATCATTGCCAGGCTCTTAGTATATATGCCAGTATTGTTACTATTGTTATCATTAATACTCCTCATATTAAAAACATACACATTTAATAATACTTGCTGTACAAATCACACTTTAGAGGTTTAAAATATTACCAATTAAACTTGAGTTTTCCTGCTCTCCCTGTGTGACCTCATTCCTCTGCACAGCTGTTCCCAAAAAGCCACCCCTGTCATGAATTTGGTGGGGGCACTTCTGTTATGTGTGCTTTCTTTATGCTCTCAAATCACAACTGCTTCTATAACATTCTTTATGGACACATAGGTGTAAGTCACTAAAAAATTCCCAAATTTTTTTTTAATTAATTTTTATTAAGCTTCAAGTGAACATTTACCATTCCAATCAGTCTGTCACATGTAGGTTTACATACATCTTACTCCCTTCTCCCACTTGCTCTCCCCCTATTGAGTCAGCCCTTTCAGTCTCTCGTTCCGTGCCAATTTTGCCATCTTCCCTCTCTCTCTATCTTCCCATTCCCCCTCCAGTCAAGAGTTGCCAACACACTCTCCAGTGTCCACCTAATTTAATTAGCTCACTCTTCATCAGCATCTCTCTCCCCCCTGCTGACCAGTCCTTTTCATGCCTGATGAGTTGTCTTCGGGGATGGTTCCTGTCCTGTACCATCAGAAGTTCTGGGGAGCATTGTCTCTGGGATTCCTCTAGTCGCAGTCATACCATTAGGTATGGTCTTTTTATCAGCATTTGGGGTCTGTATCCCATTGGTATCCTGCTCCCTCAGGAGTAGCCTGTTGTGCTCCCTAGCAGGGCAGACATAGATTGTGGCCAGGCACCAACTAGTTCTTCTGGTCTCAGGATGATGTAGGTCTCTGGTTCATGTGGCCCTTTCTGTCTCTTGGGTTCTTAGTTGTCGTGTGACCTTGGTGTTCTTCCTTTGCCTTTGCTCCAGGTGGGTTGAGACCAATTGATGTATCTTAGATGGCCCCTTGTTGGCATTTAGGACCCCAGGAGCCACAATTCAAAGTGGGATGCAGAATGTTTTCATAATAGAATTATTTTGCCCATTGACTTAGAAGTCCCCTCAAACCATGTTCCCCAGACCGCAGCCCCTGCTCCACTGACCTTTGAAGCTTTCATTTTATCCCGGAAACCTCTTTGCTTTTAGTCCAGTCCAATTAGGCTGACCTTCCTTGTATTGAGTGTTGTCTTTCCCTTCACCCAAAGCAGTTCTTATCGACTGATTGATCAATAAAAAACCCTCTCCCTCCCTCCCTCCCCCCCTCGTAACCACAAAAGTGTGTGTTCTCCGTTTTTTCTATTTCTCAAAATCTTATAATAGTGGTCTTATACAATATTTGTCCTTTTGCCTCTGACTTATTTCGCTCAGCATAATGCCTTCCAGATTCCTCCATGTTATGAAATGTTTCAGAGATTCATCACTGTTCTTTATCGATGCGTAGTATTCCATTGTGTGAATATACCACAATTTATTTACCCATTCATCCTTTGACGGACATCTTGGTTGCTTCCAGCTTTTTACTATTGTAAACAGAGCTGCAATAAACATGGGTGTGCATATATCTGTTTGTGTGAAGGCTCTTGTATCTCTAGGGTATATTCCCAGGAGTGGGATTTCTGGGTTGTATGGTAGTTCTATTTCTAACTGTTTAAGATAAGGCCAGATGGATTTCCAAAGTGGTTGTACCATTTTACAATCCCACCAGCAGTGTATGAGAGTTCCAATCTCTCCGCAGCCTCTCCAACACTTATTATTTTGTGTTTTTTGGATTAATGCCATTCTAGTTGGTGTGAGATGGAATCTCATCATAGTTTTAATTTGCATTTCTCTAATGGCTAATGATCGGGAGCATTTTCTCATGTATCTGTTGACTGCCTGAATATCTTCTTTAGTGAAATGTGTGTTCATATCCTTTGCCCACTTCTTGATTGGGTTGTTTGTCTTTTTGTGGTTGAGTTTTGACAGAATCATGTAGATTTTAGAGATCAGGCGCTGGTCTGAGATGTCATAGCTGAAAATTCTTTCCCAATCTGTAGGTGGTCTTTTTACTCTTTTGGTGAAGTCTTTAGATGAGCATAGGTGTTTGATTTTTAGGAGCTCCCAGTTATCTGGTTTCTCTTCATCATTTTTGGTAATGTTTTGTATTCTGTTTATGCCCTGTATTAGGGCTCCTAGGGTTGTCCCTATTTTTTCTTCCATGATCTTTATCGTTTTAGTCTTTATGTTTAGGTCTTTGATCCACTTGGAGTTAGTTTTTGTGCATGGTGTGAGGTATGGGTCCTGTTTCATTCTTTTGCAAATGGATATCCAGTTATGCCAGCACCATTTGTTAAAAAGACTATCATTTCCCCAATTGACTGACACTGGTCCTTTGTCAAATATCAGTTGCTCATACATGGATGGATTTATATCTGGGTTCTCAATTCTGTTCCATTGGTCTATGTGCCTGTTGTTGTACCAGTACCAGGCTGTTTTGATTACTGTAGCTGTATAATAGGTTCTGAAATCAGGTAGAGAGAGGCCTCCCACTTTCTTCTTCTTTTTCAGTAATGTTTTGCTTATCCGGGGGTTCTTTTCCTTCCATATGAAATTAGTGATTTGTTTCTCTATCCCCTGAAAATATGACATTGGTATTTGGATTGGAAGTGTGTTATATGTATAGATGGCTTTTGGTAGAATAGACATTTTTACTATGTTAAGTCTTCCTATCCATGAGCAGGGTATGTTCTTCCACTTAAGTATGTCCTTTTGAATTTCTTGTAGCAGAGTTTTATACTTTTCTTTGTATAGGTCTTTTACACCCTTGGTAAGATTTATTCCTAAGTATTTTATCTTCTTGGGGGCTACTGTGAATGGTATTGATTTGGTTATTTCCTCTTTGGTGTTCTTTTTGTTGATGTAGAGGAATCCAAGTGATTTTTGTATGTTTATTTTATAACCTGAGACTCTTCCAAACTCTTCTATTAGTTTCAGTAGTTTTCTGGAGGATTCCTTAGGGTTTTCCATGTATACGATCATGTCATCTGCAAATAGTGATAGCTTTACTTCCTCCTTGCCAATCTGGATACGCTTTATTTCTTTGTCTAGCCTAATTGCCCTGGCTAGGACTTCAAGTATGATGTTGAATAAGAGTGGTGATAAAGGGCATCCTTGTCTGGTTCCCGTTCTCAAGGGAAATGCTTTCAGGTTCTCTCCATTTAGAGTGATATTGGCTGTTGGCTTTGCATAGATGCCCTTTATTATGTTGAGGAATTTTCCTTCAATTCCTATTTTGGTAAGAGTTTTTATCATAAATCGGTGTTGAACTTTGTCAAATGCCTTTTCTGCATCTATTGATAAGATCATGTGGTTTTTATCTTTTGTTTTATTTATGTGATGGATTACATTAATGGTTTTTCTGATATTAAACCAGCCTTGCATACCTGGTATAAATCCCACTTGATCAGGGTGAATTATTTTTTTGATGTGTTGTTGGATTCTATTGGCTAGAATTTTGTTGAGGATTTTTGCATCTATGTTCATGATGGATATAGGTCTATAATTTTCTTTTTTTGTAATGTCTTTACCTGGTTGTGGTATCAGGGAGATGGTAGCTTCATAGAATGAGTTGGGTAGTATTCCGTCTTTTTCTATGCTTTGAAATACCTTCAGTAGTAGTGGTGTTAAGTCTTCTCTAAAGGTTTGGTAGAACTCTGCAGTGAAGCCGTCTGGGCCAGGATTTTTTTTTGTTGGAAGTTTTTTGATTACCGTTTCAATCTCTTTTTTTGTTATGGGTCTATTTAGTTGATCTACTTCTGAATGTGTTAGTTTAGGTAGGTAGTTTTTTTCCAAGAATTTATCCATTTCTTCTAGGTTTTCAAATTTGTTAGAGTACAATTTTATGTAGTAATCTGATATGATTCTTTTGATTTCATTTGGTTCTGTTGTGATGTGGTCCTTCTCGTTTCTTATTCGGGTTATTTGTTTCCTTTCCTGTTTTTCTTTAGTCAGTCTAGCCAATGGTTTATCAATTTTGTTAATTTTTTCAAAGAACCAGCTTTTGGCTTTGTTAATTCTTTCAATTGTTTTTCTGTTCTCTAATTCATTTAGTTCAGCTCTAATTTTTATTATTTGTTTTCTTCTGGTGCCTGATGGGTTCTTTTCTTGCTCACTTTCTATTTGTTCAAGTTGTCGGGACAGTTCTTTGATTTTGTCTCTTTCTTCTTTTTGTATGTGTGCATTTATCAATATAAATTGGCCTCTGAGCACTGCTTTTGCTGTGTCCCAGAGGTTTTGATAGGAAGTATTTTCATTCTCGTTGCTTTCTAAGAATTTCCTTATTCCCTCCTTGATGTCTTCTATAACCCAGTCTTTTTTCAGGAGGGTATTGTTCATTTTCCAAGTATTTGATTTCTTTTCCCTAGTTTTTCTGTTATTGATTTCTAGCTTCATTGCCTTGTGGTCTGAGAAGATGCTTTGTAATATTTCGATGTTTTGGATTCTGCAAAGATTTGTTTTGTGACCTAATATGTGGTCTATTCTAGAGAATGTTCCATGTGCACTAGAAAAAAAAGTATATTTTGCAGCAGTTGGGTGGAGAGTTCTGTATAAGTCAATGAGGTCAAGTTGGTTGATTTTTGTAAGTAGGTCTTCCGTGTCTCTATTGAGCTTCTTACTGGATGTCCTGTCCTTCTCCGAAAGTGGTGTGTTGAAGTCTCCTACTATAAATGTGGAAGTGTCTATCTCACTTTTCAATTCTGTTAAAAATTGATTTATGTATCTTGCAGCCCTGTCATTGGGTGCATAAATATTTAATATGGTTATGTCTTCCTGATCCATTGTCCCTTTTATCATTATATAGTGTCCTTCTTTGTCCTTTGTGGTGGATTTAAGTCTAAAGTCTATTTTGTCAGAAATTAATATTGCTATTCCTCTTCTTTTTTGCTTATTATTTGCTTGATATATTTTTTTCCATCCTTTCAGTTTTAGTTTGTTTGTGTCTCTAAGTCTAAGGTGTGTCTCTTGTAGGCAGCATATAGATGGATCGTGTTTCTTTATCCAGTCCGTGACTCTCTGTCTCTTTATTGGTCCATTTAGTCCATTTATATTCAGCGTAATTACAGATAAATAAGTTTTTAGTGCTGTCATTTTGATGCCTTTTCATGTGTGTTGTTGGCCATTTCATTTTTCCACATACTTTTTTGTGCTGAGACGTTTTTCTTAGTAGGTTGTGAGATCCTCATTTTCATAATGTTTAACTTTATGTTTGTTGAGTCGTTACGTTTTTCTTGGCTTTTTTCTTGAGTTACGGAATTGATATTCCTTTTTGTGGTTACCTTATTATTTACCCCTATTTTTCTAAGTAAAATCCTAACTTGTATCGTTCTATATCGCCTTGTATCACTCTCCATCTGGCAGTTCAATGCCTCCTATATTTAGTCCCTCTTTTTGATTATTGTGATCGTTTATCTATTGATTTCCATGATTTCCTGTTATGTGTATTATTTTGTTTATTTATTTATTTTTTAGAATTAATCTTAATTTGTTTGTTTTTGTGCTTTCCCTATTTGAGTTGCGTTGATATCAGGACGTTCTGTTTTGTGACCTTGTATTGTGCTGGTACCTGATATTATTGGTCATCAGGCCAAACAATCTCCTTTAGCATTTCTTGCAGTCTTGGTTTAGTTTTTACAAATTCTCTAAACTTGTGTTTATCTGTAAATATCTTAATTTCTCCTTCATATTTCAGAGAGAGTTTTGCTGGATATATGATCCTTGGCTGGCAGTTCTTCTCCTTCAGTGCTCTGTATACGTCGTCCCATTCCCTTCTTGCCTGCATGGTTTCTGCTGAGTAGTCTGAACTTATTGATTCTCCCTTGAAGGAAACCTTTCTTTTCTCCCTGGCTACTTTTTAAATTTTCTGTTTGTCTTTGGTTTTGGTAAGTTTGATGATAATATGTCTTGGTGTTTTTCTTTTTGGATCAATCTTAAATGGGGTTCGTTGAGCATCTTGGATAGATATCCTTTCGTCTTTCATGATGTCAGGGAAATTTTGTGTCAGGAGTTCTTCAACTATTTTCTCTGTGTTTTCTGTCTCCCCTCCCTGTTCTGGGACTCCAATCACTCGCAAGTTATCCTTCTTGATAGAGTCCCACATGATTCTTAGGGTTTCTTCATTTTTTTTAATTCTTTTATCTGATTTTTTTTCAGCTATGTTGGTGTCGTTTCCCTGGTCCTCCGGAAGTCCCAGTCTACATTCTAATTGCTCGAGTCTGCTCCTCTGACTTTCGTTGTCTAATTCTGTAATTTTATTGTTAATCTTTTGGATTTCTACATGCTGTCTCTCTATGGATTCTTGCAACTTATTAATTTTTCCACTATGTTCTTGAATAATCTTTTTGAGTTCTTCAACAGTTTTATCAGTGTGTTCCTTGGCTTTTTCTGCATTTATCCTAATTTCATTTGTGATATCTTTAAGCATTCTGTAAATTAGTTTTTTATATTCTGTATCTGATAATTCCAGGATTGTATCTTCATTTGGGAAAGATTTTGATTCTTTTGTTTGGGGGGTTGGAGAAGCTGTTGTGGTCTGTTTCTTTATGTGGTTTGATATGGACTGCTGTCTCCGAGCCATCACTGGGAAACTAGATTTTCCAGGTAATCAGCTGGTACGCCGGCTCCTAGTTCTGAAAACGATCGCTGTCTGCCCGTATTTGTTCGTTCTCCATCTCTAAGTCTGTGTTTGTTGTTCAGAGTTCGTAGATTGTTATGTATGTGATCGATTCACTTGTTTTTCCGAGTCTTTGTTGCAAGAGGGATCTGCGGTAGCGTCCACCTAGTCCGCCATCTTGGCCCCGCCTCTAAAATTCCCATAATTTTTAATTAATTAACTTGGCCTTGACATATTTAGTAAACATGAATATAAATATGTCATACAAGAATTCCCTAATAGGTAATAAAACATAATATAAATTAACAAAACATAAGTATGTCATACAATTATTTAACTGGCAATAAAACATACCAATTATAGTTGAACATGACAGCACACAGAGTATATTAATCTGTGGATTTCTGTTCATTTATGGAAAAGATGACAGAAGTAAAAGATCTCTCTGACTCTGTATCAAGACTGAGAAGCTTGCTGAGACAATGCTCGCCACAACAGACCTAGCATTCCAGTTACAGGGACCTCCTCTGGGTTTGAGGGGTAGTCAAGTCTCCATCCCAGGACCATTCTTTAAAGGTAAATCCAGAAGTCTAAAGATTTGGACCGAACATTTAAACTAAGGTTTTAATTCTTATTTCTGATACTCCAATGCTCAACGAATGAGGGCTTCAAGACGGAGGTTCCTTCCTCAGGACTGTCAGGCAGACACATACAGGTATGAGCCTCCTGAGGCAGATTACCACTCTAGAGGAGAGACATAGATATGGAGCTGGCTGGACTGGAACAGACAAACTGAGGGCCTAGAAGGCAAAGGGGTGTTATACACAGTTGTATAGTCTTGAAAGTTCAATGTCCAGAGCACATAATCATCCAGATTGGTCCATGTTATTCCGATCTCTATAGGCACATTATTATTAATGAAACAAGAAGAGAAGAAAGTGAATGTCCCTGGTATCTAAAATTCTAGGCCCTCCTATTTTAAGGAGGAAGCCTTCCTATAATCCTCACTTCTAACTTCCAAGCTGTACAAATCTTAACATAAAAATCAGACTTTTTTTTTTCAAATTTTCAATGAAAAAAATCAGTGTGTGATTTGATATCCCCAAATCCATTGAATTATTCATGTAAATTGGGGAGGACTTGGTCTTCTATACCACAAATCTGATACGATTTCCATTTTCTGAATTAAGATTTCTATCACTAAGGAGGACTTTTTATTTCCCACTCTATAGTTTTGTTGTGGTTTGGGATTTTACAGGTAGATGATTTATATTTTTGATTATTTGCATGACAACACCAGTTCTACTTTTTGTGGTAGTTAATGAATGTTGATACTTTAGAAAACTATTTATTTTGTCATACATCCCTGGTAACATAATCTTTCACTTAAAGATTCAGTAGGCATATGAAATACCTAGGTTAGGCAATTGGGTAGAGACCAAAGTTTGTTAGTGATTACCAGGAGTAGGTGGAATGAGGGTAAAGTGGGGACTTGCTGCTCAGGAGACACTGAGCTTCTGTTAAAGGTGATGGGAGAATTTGGAAATGGATAATAGTAATTATTGGACAAACTAATAAACATAACTCATGTCACTGATTATACACATCAACAATGGTGAAATGATAAACCATTGGTAACATATGTATTTTCCAAAAAAAAAAAATAATAAGTAAGACAATAATAAGTGAAAATAAACAATCAAAAAAAAAAAAAAGCAATACTTCCATGGTCCTCAAAAAAGGCTGCATTCAAAATTTTGGCCATGACTGCAGTCATGTAAAGGCTTGATTAGAAGAAGATCTCAGTCCTAGACCACTCACATGTCAGTTGGAAGGATTTGGTTCTTGGAGGACTGTTGACCAGAGGCCTCCCTTGGCTTCTGGCCACAAGTGCCTCTCTATCAGGCACCTGGCAACGTGGACACCGGATTTCATCAGAGTGAGCTGGGGAGACAGCAAGAGAAAAGTGGAAAAATGAAAAGCAGTTTCTTTTAAACCCTTGGGTTGGAAGTGATATCCCAATAGTTTTCCAAATTCTATTTGTTGGAAGCAGGTAACTAAATCCAGCACACACTCAAGGAGATGGTTATCCACAAGAGCGTGAATACAGAAGGAGGGGGGTGTTGGGAGAATCTTAGAAGCAACACACTATACAGGCTTTACTCTCAATCAGAACAGTTAACTTTAAGCACAACTAGACTCTAGAGAGGGCCCTCTGCTTTCCAGCCTAGTCACAACCCATCCCACCACCATGCTTTCAGCAAACATTCCCTGGAGACAAACAGGCACATGGTAGAATTTTCTCTGCCTTGGGTACTTTTGCAAGCCCATCATGTCACTTCTGGTTTCAGTTCAGGGTTACCAGAGCATCAGGGTGCCATAGTTTCGGGGATTTCTCCAGTCTTTGTCAAACCACAAAGTCTGGCCTTTTTATGTGAATTTGTATTCTGTTCTATATTTTTCTCCTCCTCTGTCTGGAACTCTCTGTTGTGGTCCCTGACAGGGCGGTCATTAATGGTAGCCAGGCACCATCTACTTCTTCTGGTCTGGTGGAGTCTCTGGTTCATGTAGTCCTTTAGACCTTTGGGCTAATATTTTCCTTGTGTCTTTGGTTTTCTTCATTCACCTTTGCTCCAGGTGGGATTGGTTCAAAAGGTGAATCTTAGATGGCTGCTTGCAGGCTTTTAAGATCCCAGACGTTTTACTCACCAAAGTGGAATGTAGAACATTTTCCTCATAAACTAGGTTATGCCAATTGACCTAGATGTCCCCTGAGACAATGGTCCCCAGGCCCCAGCCCCAGCTACTTGGTCCCTCAGAGTGTTTGTGTGTATCTAGGAAACTTCAATGCTTTTGCTTTGGTCCAGTTGTGCTGACTTCTATGTTGTGTTTTGTCCTTCCTTTCACCGAAGTTGACACTTGTCCACTGTCTAGTTAGTGATTTCCTCTTCCCTTTCCTCCACCCCCCATAATCACCAAAGAATGCTTTTTTTCTGTGTGCAAACTTTTTCTTGAGTTCTTATAATAGTGGTCTCTGAGATGTTTCACAGGTTCATCATTATTCTTTATCATCGAGTAGTATTCAATTGTATTTATGTACCATAATTTGTTTATCCATTCATCTGTTGATGGACATTTAGGTTGTTTCCATCTTTTTGGTATTGTGAATAGGGCTGCAATGAACACGGTATGCATATGTCTATTCATGTGAAGGCTCTTATTTCTTTAAGGTATTATTCTTAGGAGTGAGATTGCTGGATTGTATGGTATTTCTATTTCTAGCTTTTTAAGGAAGCACCGTATCATTTCCCAAAGTGTTTGCAACATTTTCCGTTCCAAACTAGCAATGTAAAGAGCTCCAATCTCTCCACAACTTCTCCAACACTTGTTATTTTGTGTTTTTTTGGATTAGTGCCAGTATTGTCAAGGCGAGATGGTATTTCAATGTAGTTTTGATTTGCATTTTTCTAATAGCTTGTTATTGAGAGCATTTCCTTATGTGTTAGCTGCCTAAATGTCTTCTTTAGTAGGTATTGGTTCATATCCTTCATCAGTTTTTTTTTTTTTTTTTTTTTTTTTATAATAACTTTTATTAAGCTTCAAGTGAACGTTTACAAATCCAATCAGTCTGTCACATATAAGTTTACATACATCTCACTCCCTACTCCCACTTACTCTCCCCGTCTTGAGTCAGCCCTTTCAGTCTCTCCTTTCTTGACAATTTTGCCGGCTTCCCTCTCTCTCTATCCTCCCATCCCCCCTCCAGACAAGAGTTGCCAACACAATCTCAAGTGTCCACCTGATATAATTAGCTCACTCTTCATCAGCATCTCTCTCCCACCCGCTGACCAGTCCCTTTCATTTCTGATGAGTTGTCTTCGGGAATGGTTCCTGTCCTGTGTCAACTGAAGGTCTGGGGAGCACGGCCGCCGGGATTCCTCCAGTCTCAGTCAGACCATTAAGTTTGGTCTTCTTATGAGAATTTGGGGTCTGCATCCCACTGATCTCCTGCTCCCTCAGGGGTCCTCTGCTGAGCTCCCTGTCAGGGCAGTCATCAATTGTGGCCGGGCACCAACTAGTTCTTCTGGTCTCAGGATGATGTAGGTCTCTGGTTCATGCGGCCCTTTCTGTCTCTTGGGCTCTTAGTTGTCATGTGGGCTTGGTGTTCTTCATTTTTCTTTGCTCCAGGTGGGTTGAGACCAATTGCTGCATCTTAGATGGCTGCTTGTTAGCATTTAAGACCCCAGACGCCACATTTCAAAGTGGGATGCAGAATGATTTCATAATAGAATTATTTTGCCAATTGACTTAGAAGTCCCCGCAAACCATGCTCCCCAGACCCCCGCGCTTGCTCCGCTGACCTTTGAAGCATTCATTTTATCCCGGAAACTTCTTTGCTTTTGGTCCAGTCCAATTGAGCTGACCTTCCATGTATTGAGTGTTGTCTTTCCCTTCACCTAAAGCAGTTCTTATCTACTGATTAATCAATAAAAAAACCCTCTCCCACCCTCCCTCCCTCCCCCCCTCGTAACCACAAAAGTATGTGTTCTTCTCAGGTTTACTGTTTCTCAAGATCTTATAATAGTGGTCTTATACAATATTTGTCCTTTTGCCTCTGACTAATTTCGCTCAGCATAATGCCTTCCAGGTTCCTCCATGTTATGAAATGTTTCAGAGATTCGTCACTGTTCTTTATCGATGCGTAGTATTCCATTGTGTGAATATACCACAATTTATTTAACCATTCATCCGTTGATGGACACCTTGGTTGCTTCCAGCTTTTTGCTATTGTAAACAGAGCTGCAATAAACATGGGTGTGCATATATCTGTTTGTATGAAGGCTCTTGTATCTCTAGGGTATATTCCCAGGAGTGGGATTTCTGGGTTGTATGGTAGTTCTATTTCTAACTGTTTAAGATAACGCCAGATAGATTTCCAAAGTGGTTGTACCATTTTACATTCCCACCAGCAGTGTATGAGAGTTCCAATCTCTCCGCAGCCTCTCCAACATTTATTATTTTGTGTTTTTTGGATTAATGCCAGCCTTGCTGGTGTGAGATGGAATCTCATCGTAGTTTTAATTTGCATCTCTCTAATGGCTAATGATCGAGAGCATTTTCTCATGTATCTGTTGGCTGCCTGAATATCTTCTTTAGAGAAATGTGTGTTCATATCCTTTGCCCACTTCTTGATTGGGTTGTTTGTCTTTTTGTGGTTGAGTTTTGACAGAATCATGTAGATTTTAGAGATCAGGCGCTGGTCGGAGATGTCATAGCTGAAAATTCTTTCCCAATCTGTAGGTGGTCTTTTTACTCTTTTGGTGAAGTCTTTAGATGAGCATAGGTGTTTGATTTTTAGGAGCTCCCAGTCATCGGGTTTCTCTTCATCATTTTTGGTAAGGTTTTGTATTCTGTTTATACCTTGTATTAGGGCTCCTAGGGTTGTCCCAATTTTTTCTTCCATGATCTTTATCGTTTTAGTCTTTATGTTTAGGTCTTTGATCCACTTGGAGTTAGTTTTTGTGCATGGTGTGAGGTATGGGTCCTGTTTCATTTTTTTGCAAATGGATATCCAGTTATGCCAGCACCATTTGTTAAAAAGGCTGTCTTTTCCCCAGTTAATTGACACTGGTCCTTTGTCAAATATCAGCTGCTCATACGTGGATGGATCTATGTCTGGGTTCTCAATTCTGTTCCATTGGTCTATGTGTCTGTTGTTGTACCAATACCAGGCTGTTTTGACTACTGTGGCTGTATAATAGGTTCTGAAGTCAGGTAAGGTGAGGCCTCCCACTTTCTTCTTCTTTTTCAGTAATGCTTTGCTTATCCGGGGCTTCTTTCCCTTCCATATGAAATTGGTGATTTGTTTCTCTATCCCCTTAAAATACGACATTGGAATTTGGATCGGAAGTGCGTTAAATGTATAGATGGCTTTTGGTAGAATAGACATTTTTACTATGTTAAGTCTTCCTATCCATGAGCAAGGTATGTTTTTCCACTTAAGTATGTCCTTTTGAATTTCTTGTAGTAGAGCTTTGTAGTTTTCTTTGTATAGGTCTTTTACATCCTTGGTAAGATTTATTCCTAAGTATCTTATCTTCTTGGGGGTTACTGTGAATGGTATTGATTTGGTTATTTCCTCTTCGGTGTTCTTTTTGTTGATGTAGAGGAATCCAAGTGATTTTTGTATGTTTATTTTATACCCTGAGACTCTGCCAAACTCTTCTATTAGTTTCAGTAGTTTTCTGGAGGATTCCTTAGGGTTTTCTGTGTATATAATCATGTCATCTGCAAATAGTGATAACTTTACTTCTTCCTTGCCAATCCGGATACCTTTTATTTCTTTGTCTAGCCTGATTGCCCTGGCTAAGACTTCCAACACGATGTTGAATAAGAGCGGTGATAAAGGGCATCCTTGTCTGGTTCCCGTTCTCAAGGGAAATGCTTTCAGGTTCTCTCCATTTAGAGTGATATTGGCTGTTGGCTTTGCATAGATGCCCTTTATTATGTTGAGGAATTTTCCTTCAATTCCTATTTTGGTAAGAGTTTTTATCATGAATGGGTATTGGACTTTGTCAAATGCCTTTTCTGCATCAATTGATAAGATCATGTGGTTTTTGTCTTTTGTTTTATTTATGTGATGGATTACATTAATGGTTTTTCTGATATTAAACCAGCCTTGCATACCTGGTATAAATCCCACTTGATCAGGGTGAATTATTTTTTTGATGTGTCGTTGGATTCTATTGGCTAGAATTTTGTTGAGGATTTTTGCATCAATGTTCATGAGGGATATAGGTCTGTAATTTTCTTTTTTTGTAATGTCTTTACCTGGTTTTGGTATCAGGGAGATGGTGGCTTCATAGAATGAGTTGGGTAGTATTCCGTCATTTTCTATGCTTTGGAATACCTTTAGTAGTAGTGGTGTTAACTCTTCTCTGAAAATTTGGTAGAACTCTGCAGTGAAGCCGTCCGGGCCAGGACTTTTTTTTGTTGGGAGTTTTTTGATTACCGTTTCAATCTCTTTTTTTTGTTATGGGTCTATTTAGTTGTTCTACTTCTGACTGTGTTAGTTTAGGTAGGTAGTGTTTTTCCAGGAATTCATCCATTTCTTCTAGGTTTTCAAATTTGTTAGAGTACAATTTTTCATAATAATCTGAAATGATTCTTTTAATTTCATTTGGTTCTGTTGTGATGTGGTCCTTCTCATTTCTTATTCGGGTTATTTGTTTCCTTTCCTGTATTTCTTTAGTCAGTCTAGCCAATGGTTTATCAATTTTGTTAATTTTTTCAAAGAACCAGCTTTTGGCTTTGTTAATTCTTTCGATTGTTTTTCTGTTCTCTAATTCATTTAGTTCAGCTCTAATTTTTATTATTTGTTTTCTTCTGGAGCCTGATGGATTCTTTTGTTGCCCACTTTCTATTTGTTCAAGTTGTAGGGACAGTTCTCTGATTTTGGCTCTTTCTTCTTTTTGTATGTGTGCATTTATTGATATAAATTGGCCTCTGAGCACTGCTTTTGCTGTGTCCCAGAGGTTTTGATAGGAAGTATTTTCATTCTCGTTGCTTTCTATGAATTTCCTTATTCCCTCCTTGATATCTTCTATAACCCAGTCTTTTTTCAGGAGGGTATTGTTCATTTTCCAAGTATTTGATTTCTTTTCCCTCATTTTTCTGTTATTGATCTCTAGTTTTATTGCCTTGTGGTCTGAGAAGATGCTTTGTAATATTTCGATGTTTTGGACTCTGCAAAGGTTTGTTTTATGACCTAATATGTGGTCTATTCTAGAGAATGTTCCATGTGCGCTAGAAAAAAAAGTATATTTTGCAGCAGATGGGTGGAGAGTTCTGTATAAGTCAATGAGGTCAAGTTGGTTGATTGTTGTAATTAGATCTTCCGTGTCTCTGTTTAGCTTCTTACTGGATGTCCTGTCCCTCTCCGAAAGTGGTGTGTTGAAGTCTCCTACTATAATTGTGGAGGTATCTATCTCGCTTTTCAGTTCTGTTAAAATTTGATTTATGTATCTTGCAGCCCTGTCATTGGGTGCGTAAATATTTAATATGGTTATGTCTTCCTGTTCAATTGTCCCTTTTATCATTATATAGTGTCCTTCTTTATCCTTTGTGGTGGATTTAAGTCTAAAGTCTATTTTGTCAGAAATTAATATTGCTACTCCTCTTCTTTTTTGCTTATTGTTTGCTTGATATACTTTTTTCCATCCTTTGAGTTTTAGTTTGTTTGTGTCTCTAAGTCTAAGGTGTGTCTCTTGTAGGCAGCATATAGATGGATCGTGTTT
This sequence comes from Loxodonta africana, assembly GCF_030014295.1. Taxonomy (NCBI): domain Eukaryota; kingdom Metazoa; phylum Chordata; class Mammalia; order Proboscidea; family Elephantidae; genus Loxodonta; species Loxodonta africana. Next base: position 22,267,942 of record NC_087344.1, read on the forward strand.
CTTTATCCAGTCTGTGACTCTCTGTCTCTTTATTGGTGCATTTAGTCCATTTACATTCAGGGTAATTATAGATAAATAAGTTTTTAGTGCTGTCATTTTGATGCCTTTTTATGTGTGTTGTTGACAATTTCATTTTTCCACACACTTTTTTGTGCTGAGGCGTTTTTCTTAGTAAATTGTGAGATCCTCATTTTCATAGTGTTTGACTTTATGTTAGTTGAGTCGTTACGTTTTTCTTGGTTTTTGTCTTGAGTTATAGAGTTGTTATGCCTTTTTGTGGTTACCTCATTATATACCCCTATTTTTCTAAGTAAAAACCTAACTTGTATTGTTCTATATCGCCTTGTATCACTCTCCATATGGCAGTTCAATGCCTCCTGTATTTAGTCCCTCTTTTTGATTATTGTGATCTTTTACCTATTGACTTCCATAATTCCCTGTTATGTGTATTTTTTTTTTAATTAATCTTAATTTGTTTGTTTTTGTGATTTCCCTATTTGAGTTGATATCAGGACGTTCTGTTTTGTGACCTTATGTTGTGCTGATATCTGATATTATTGGTTCTGTGACCAAACAATATCCTTTAGTATTTCTTGTAGCTTTGGTTTGGTTTTTGCAAATTCTCTAAACTTGTGTTTGTCTGTAAATATCTTAATTTCGCCTTCATATTTCAGAGAGAGTTTTGCTGGATATATGATCCTTGGTTGGCAGTTTTTCTCCTTCAGTGTTCTGTATATATCATCCCATTCCCTTCTTGCCTGCATGGTTTCTGCTGAGTAGTCAGAACATATTCTTATTGATTCTCCCTTGAAGGAAACCTTTCTTTTCTCCCTGGCTGCTTTTAAAATTTTCTCTTTATCTTTGGTTTTGGTGAGTTTGATGATAATATGTCTTGGTGTTTTTCTTTTTGGATCAATCTTAAATGGGGTTCGATGAGCATCTTGGATAGATATCCTTTCGTCTTTCATGATGTCAGGGAAGTTTTCTGTCAGAAGTTCTTCAACTATTTTCTCTGTGTTTTCTGTCCCCCCTCCCTGTTCTGGGACTCCAATCACCCGCAGGTTATCCTTCTTGATAGAGTCCCACATAATTCTTAGGGTTTCTTCATTTTTTTTAATTCTTTTATCTGATTTTTTTTCAGCTATGTTGGTGTTGATTCCCTGGTCCTCCAGATGTCCCAGTCTGCATTCTAATTGCTCGAGTCTGCTCCTCTGACTTCCTAGTGTGTTGTCTAATTCTGTTATTTTATTGTTAATCTTTTGGATTTCTACATGTTGTCTCTCTATGGATTCTTGCAACTTATTAATTTTTCCAGTATGTTCTTGAATAATCTTTTTGAGTTCTTCAACAGTTTTATCAGTGTGTTCCTTGGCTTTTTCTGCAGATATCCTAATTTCATTTGTGATATCATTAAGCATTCTGTAAATTAGTTTTTTATATTCTGTATCTGATAATTCCAAAATTGTATCTTCATTTGGGAAAGATTTTGATTCTTTTGTTTGGGGGGTTGGAGAAGCTGTCATTGTCTGCTTCTTTAAGTGGTTTGATATGGATTGTTGTCTCCGAGCCATCACTGGGAAACTAGTTTTTCCAGAAAATCCGCTAAAAAAAAACTGCAGTCAGATCCCTATCAGAGTTCTCCCTCTGGCTCAGGCTATTCAGATGTTAATGAAGCCGCCTGGGGAGGGTGGGGGAGGGAACAGAGAGATAGGAGAGTAGCACCTCAGAATATAGCCAGAGTTGCTTGTCTTGCTTGGAATGACTGTTATATCTGAGATTCCCGCGGGCGCGTCGCCTATGTGTGCTGGCTGTGTGGAGATTGCCCCCAGGGGGTCTGGCCCACTGGAGTCACGGTCAGATCCTCCGCTTCCAGCCCCACGCCCAGCGTCAAGGCTCCCCTACTGGGACGGTGCACTCTCAACTCCAAAATCAGTCGCTGCCTCCCGGGGACTTCTCATCCCTCCAGCCACGTGGCCGTGCCGCCCCCGTGAACCAGGTGGGCCCCCTCCCGGGGTTAGTTCAGATGGGTGGAGTAGCTCCCCGTGCTTGTGCCGCGACCAAGTGTCCCAGCTGGAACGCTGTTCTCCCCACTCCAATACCAGTCGCTGCCTCCCGGGGACTTCTCCTACCGGCTGCGTCCCACGCCGCCCGCGCGACCCGGCTGGTCCCCTTCCCGGGGTTAGTTCAGGGGGTGGAGCAACTCTCCGTGTTTATGGCGTACCTGCGAGCAGTCCAAATCCCTGCGGGACGGTTCCCCGGCTCGGATGCTGCTCTTTCTGCTCCAAGATCAGTCACTGCCTCCCGGGGACTTCTCCTACCGGCTGCGTCCCACGCCGCCCGTGGAACCGGCTGGTCCCCCTCCCGGGGTTAGTTCAGGGGGGTGGAGCAGGTCTCTGTGCTTGTGCCATACCTGACTGGTACGCTGGCTCCAGGCTCTGGAAACTATCGCTGCTTCCCCGTATTAGTTCGTTCTCCGTCTCTAAATCCGTGTTTGTTGTTCAGGGTTCGTAGATTGTTATGTATGTGATCGATTCACTTGTTTTTCCATGTCTTTGTTGTAAGAGGGATCCGAGGTAACGTCTGCCTAGTCCGCCATCTTGGCTCCGCCCCCTCCTTCATCAGTTTTTTTAACTGAATTGTCTGTCTTTCTGTTGTTGAGGTGTTGCAGTATCTTGTAGATTTTAGAGATTAGACCCTTATCAGGTATGTCATAGCCAAAAATCTTTTCCCAGTCTGTAGGTTGTCTTTTTACTGCTTTGGTGAAGTCTTTTGATGAGCATAATCTTTGATTTTTAGGAGCTCCCAGTTATCTACCTTCTTCTTTAGATAACTGGGAGCTCCTAAAAATCAAACATGTATGCTCATCAAAAGACTTCACCAAAAAAGTAAAAAGATAACCTACAGACTGGGAAAAGATTTTTCTTTTCTCAAAGAATCCACAAGAAATCTACTGGAACTAATAGAAGATTTCACCAAAGTAGGAGTACACAACATAAACATGCAAAAAATCAGTAGGATTCCTCTAAACCAACAAAAAGAACATCAAAAAGGAAATCACCAAATCAATACCATTTACAATAGCCCCCAAGACGATAAAGTACGTAGGAATAAATCCAACCAGGGATGGAAAAGACCTATACAAAGAAAACTACAAAACACTACTGCAAGTAACCAAAAGAGACCTACATAAGTGAAAAACATACCTTGCCCATGGATAGGAAGACTCAACATTGTGAAAATGTCAATTCTACTCAAAGCAATTTACAGATACAATGCAATCCCAATCCAGGTCCCAACAGCATTTTTTAAGGAGATGCAGAAACAAATCAGAAACCCTGGTGTCGTAGTGGATAAGTGCTGTTGTTGCTAACCAAAATGTTGGCAGTTTGAATCCACCAAGGATTCCTTGGAACCTCTGTTAGGCAGTTCTACTCTGTCCTATATGGTGGCTATGAGTTGGAATTGACTTGACAGCCACAGTTTGGTTTTTTTGGTTTTTAGAAACAAATCACCAAATACATATGGAAAGAGAAGAGGCCCCAGATAAGTAAAGCATTACTGAAGAAGAACAAAGTGGGAGGCCTCCCACTACCTGATTTCAGAACCTATTTTACAAATAGAATTTAGAGCTCACACATAAATGTATCCATGTATGAGCAGCTGATATTTTACAAAACCCAAAATCCATTAAATGGAGAAAAGACAGCCTCTTTAACAAATGGTGTTGGCATAACTAAATATCCATCTGTAAAAACATAAAACAGGACCCATACTTCACACTATACACAAAAACTAACTAAAAATGGATCAAAGACATAAACATAAAATCTAAAACAATAAAGATCATGAAAGGAAAAATTCTAGGAGTCTTAATATATGGTATAAATAGTACACAAACCATAACTAAAAATGCACAAACACCAGAAGAGAAACTAGATAACCGTTGTCAGGTGCCGTCGAGTTGCTCTGACTTATTGCAGCCCTGTGTACCGCAGAGCGGAACATTGCCCGCGCTCAAGATTGTTCTTCTGCTTGAGCCCATTGTTGCAGCCACTGTGTCCATCCATTTCCTTGAGGGTCTTCCGCTTTTTCGCTGACCGTCTAACAAGGATGATGTTCTTCTCCAGGGCCTGATTCCTCCTGACAACATGTCCAAAGTATGTAAGATGCAGTCTCACCGTCCTTGCTTCTAAGGAGCATTCTGGTTGTATTTCTTCCAGGACAAATTTGTTCATTCTTTTGGCACTCCGTGTTAAATCCAATATTCTTTGCCAGCACCACAATTCAAAGGTGTCAGTTCTTCTTTGGTCTTCCTTATTCATTGTCCAGCTTTCATGTACATAGGAGGTGACTGAAAATACCACGGCTTGGGTCAGGAACACCTTAGTCTTCAAGGTGACATTTTTGCTTTTTAGCACATTAAAGAGGTCCTTTGCAGCAAAAAAAAAAAAAAAAAAAAAAATTTTTTTTTTTTTTTTGCAGATTTGCCCAATGCAATGCGTCTTTTGATTTCTTCACTGCTGCTTCCATAGGTGTTAATTGTGGAGCCAAGTAAAATGAAATCCTTAACAACTTCAATCTTTTCTCGGTTTACTGTGATGTTGCTCATTGTTCCAGTTGTGAGGATTTTGGTTTTCTTTATGTTGAGGTTTAACCCATACCGAAGGCTGTGGTCTTTGATCTTCATCACTAAGTGCTTCAAGTGCTCTTCACTTTCAGCAAGCAAGGTTGTGTCATCCACAAAATGCAGATTGTTAATGAGTCTTCCTCCAATCCTGATGCCCCATTCTTCTTCATGTAGTTCAGCTTCTCAGATTATTTGCTCAGCATACAGATTGAATAGGTATGGTGGAAGGATACAACCCTGAGGCACACCTTTCCTGACTTTAAACCATGCATTATTCCCTTGTTCTGTTTCAAAAACTGCCTCTTGATCTATGTACAGGTTCCTCATGAGAACAATTTTCTGGAATTTCCATTCTTTGCAATGTTATCCATAATTTGTTATGATCCACACAGTTCAATGTCTTTGCATAGTCAATAAAACACAGGTAAATATCCTGGTATTCTCTGCTTTGAGCCAGGATTCATCTCACATCAGCAATGATATCTCTGGTTCCACATCCTCTTCTGAATGCAGCCTAAATTTCTAGCAGTTCCCTGTCAATATACTGCTGCAGCCGCTTTTGAATGATCTTCAGCAAAATTTTACTTGCATGTGATATTAATGATATTGTTAATTTCCACATTTGGTGGGATCACTTTTCTTGGGAATAGGCATAAAGATGGACCTCTTTCAGTCCATTGGCCAGGTAGCTGTCTTTCAAATTTCTTGGCATACCTGAGTGAGTACTTCCAGCACTGCCTATCTTTGTTGAAATATCTCAATTGGTATTCCGTCAATTCCTGGAGTACCACTGACTTCTGCTCAAATGGTTCCTCCTGAAATTGTTGAAAGTTGACCAGTTCTTTTTGGTAGAGTGATTCTGTGCATTCCTTCCTTCTTTCGATGCTTCCTAAGTCATTTAATATTTTCCCCATAGAATCCCTCAATATTGCAACTCAAGGCTTGAGTTTTTTCTTCAGTTCTTTCAGCTTGAGCAATGCAGAGTATGTTCTTCCCTTTTGGTTTTCCATCTCCAGGTCTTTGTACACATCATTACGATACTTTGTCTTTTTGAGCTGCCCTTTGAAATCATCTGTTCAGCTCTTCTACTTCATCATTTCTTCCTTTTGCTTTAGCTACTCAAACTTAAAGAGCAAATTTCAGAGTATCTTCTGACATACATTTAGGTCTTTTCTTCCTTTCCTGTCTTTTTAATGACCTCTTGCTTTCTTCATGTATGATGTTCTTGATGTCATTTCACCACTCGTCTGATCTTTGGTCATTAGTGTTCAACAGGTCAAATGTATTCTTGAGGTGGTCTCTAAATTCAGGTGGGATATACTCAATGTTGTACTTTGGCTGTTGTGGACTTGTTCTAATTTTCTTCAGTTTCAACTTGAACTTGCATATGAGCAACTGGTGGTCTGTTTGGCAGTTGGCCCCTGGCCTTGTTCTGACTGATAATATTGAGCTTTTCCATCATTTCTTCCCACAGATGTAGTCGATTTGATTCCTGCGTATTCGATCTGGTGAGGTCCATGTGTATAGTCACTGTTTATGTTGGTGAAACATAACACGTCCATGTGTATAGTCACTGTTTATGTTAGTGAAAACAGGCATTTGAAATGAAAAAGTCATTGGTCTTGCAAAATTCTATCATGAGATCTCCAGCATTGTTTCCAAAATCAAGGCCATATGTTCCAACTACCAATCCTTCTTCGTTTCCAACTTTCAAATTCCAATCTGCAGTAATTATCAATGCATCCTGATTGCATGTTCAATCAATTTCAGACTACAGAAGTTGGTAAAAATCTTCATTTTCTTCATCTTTGGCCTTAGTGTTTGGTGTGTAAATTTGAATAATTGTCATATTAACTGGTCTTTCTTGTAGACATATGGATATTATCCTATCACTGACATCATTGTACTTCAGGATAGCTCTTGAAATGTTATTTTTGACGACAAATGCAATACCATTCCACTTCAAGTTGTCATTTCCAGCGTAGTAGACTGTATGATTGTCTGATTCGAAATGCCCATACCAGTCCATTTCAGCTCACTAATACCTAGGATATCAATGTTTACGTGTTCCATTTCATTTTTGACGATTTCCAATTTTCCTAGACTCATACTTATGTACATTCCACGTTTTGATTGTTAAAGGTTGTTTGCAGCTGTTTCTTCTCATTTTGAGTTGTGCCACATGAGCAAATGAAGGTCTCAAAAGCTTGACTTCATCAAGGTCTTTAAGGTCAACTCTACTTTGAGGAGGCAGCTCTTCCCCAGTCATATTTTGAGGGCCTTCCAAATTGAAGGGCTCGCCTTCCAGCACTATATCAATGTTCCACTGCTATTCACAAAGTTTTCACTGGCTATATCCTTTCAGAAGTAGACCGCTGGGTCCTCCTTCCTAGTCTTTCTTAGTCTGGAAGCTCAGCTGGGACCTGTCTACCATGGGTGACCCTGCTGCTATTTGAATACTGGTGGCATAGCTTCCAGCATCACAGCAACACACAAGCCCCCACAGTATGACAAACTGACAGACACATGGGGAATATAAGATCATATTACCTGCAATTAGGGATAGTTTTACCTCTTCCTTACCAATTTGGATGCATTTATTTCTTTTTCTTGCCTTATCACTCTACCTATGACCTTCAGCACAAGGTCCAATAAGAGTGGTTATAAAGGGTTTTCTTGTCTAATTCCTGTTCTCAGGGGGAATGCTTTCAGTCTCTGTCCATTTAGAATGATGTTGGCTGTTAGTTTCATATAAATATCCTTCATTATGTCAGGGAATTTTCCTTCTATTCCTTTTTTGCTAAGAATTTTTATCAAGAATGTTTGTAGGACTTTGTCAAATGCCTTTTTCTTCATTGATTGATAAGATTATGTGCTTCTTTTGTTTTATGTGGTGGATTACATTGATTGATTTTCTAATGTTGAGCCATCCCTGCTATCTTGGTATGATTCCCACTTGGTCATGATGTATTATTATTATTATTATTTTTTATGCAGTTGAATTTTACTGAGGATTTTTGCATCACTGTTCATGAAGGGTATTGGTCTGTAGTTTCCTCTTTTTGTGGTGTCTTTTTCTGGTTTTGGTATCAGGGTTATACTACCTTCATAGAATGTATTTGGGAGTATTCCTTCCTTTTCTATGCTCTGAAATAGCTTGAGTAGCATTGGTGTTAGCTCTTCTCTGGAAGTTTGGTGGAATTCTCCAATGTAGTCGTCCAAGCCAGGGCTTTTATTGTTGGGAGTTTTTTTATTATTATTATTACCCCTTAAATCTCTTGTTATGGGTTTGTTTAGTTTTTCTACCTCAGTTTGTGTTAGTTTAGATAGGTAGTGTGTTTCTAGGTATTGTCCATTTCCTCTTGTCAAATTTGTTGGAGTACAACTTTTCATAGTATACTGTTATGATCCTTTTTATTTCAGTTGGGTCTGTTGTGATATCACCTACAGGTTATTTGCTTCCTCTGCTGTTTTTGCCAGTTTTGCCTATGGTTTGTCGATTTTGTTGATCTTTTCAAATAACCAACTTTTGGTCTTGTTGATTCTTTCTCTTGTTTTTCTATTCTCTATTTCATTTATTTCTGCTTTAATCTTTATTATTTCCTTTCTTCTGGTGCCTAAAGGCCTCCTTTTGTTGCTCCCTTTCTATTTGTTCACATTGTAGAGTTAATTTCTTTTTTTTTTCTGGCCTTTTCTTCTTTTTGATGTGTGCATTTATTGCTATAAATTGATCACTAAGTGCTGCTTTTGCTGTGTCCCAAAGGTTTTGGTAAGATGTGTTTTCATCCTCATTTGATTCTATGAAATTGTTGATTCCATCCTTGATTTCATCTATAACCCAGTTGTTTTTAAGTGAAGTGTTGTACAGTTTTCATGTATTTGATTTTTTTTTCCTTGCTGTTTCTATAACTGATTTCTACTTTTATGGCATTACGATCAGAGTAGATGCTTTGTATTATTTCAGTGTTTTAGATTAGGTTAAGGCTGGCTTTGTGTCCTAAAATGCGGTTTATTCTGGAGACTATTCCACGTGAGATTGAAATGGGTGTATACTTTGACACTGTTGGGTGGAGTGTTCTGTATATGTCTATGAGGTCATGTTTGTGGATTGTGACATTCAGATCTTCCAAATCTTTATTTAGTTGCTTTCCAAATGTTCTATCCTTCACCAAAAGTAGTGTGTTGAAGTCTCCTACTATTATTGTGGAGCTATTTCTTTTTTCAATGCTATTAGAGTTTGTTTTATGTATTTTGGACCTCTGTCATTGGGTGTGTTTATATTTATTATGATTATATTCTCCTGCTGTATTGACCCTTTAATCATTATATAGTTTCCTTCTCTATCCTTTATGGTGGATTTTGCTTAAAAATTCTGCTCTTTTTTTGTTGTTTTTTGCTTGACATTTTTTTTTTTCTTCCCCGTCCTTTGAGTTTGTTTATGTCTTTGTATCTAAGGCATGTCTCTTGTAGACAGCATATAGACAGATCATTTTTTTTTTTTAATCCATTCTGCCAGTCTCTGTCTTTTTACTGATGCATCGTGGAATCCTTATGTTTTTCTTCTTTTTTATTTTGATGGGTAAGTTTGTTAGCTTCCTTGGTCGTTACCTTGAAATTTACCTTTATTTTCTAAGTTTAAACCAGTCTTTTATTTCTTGATATTGCCTTAACTTCCTCTCTATATGGAAGTTCTGTGACTACACTGTTTATTACCTCTTTTTTGTTTTGACATTGTCATTATTTACATCTTGATGTCTGTCATGTGTCAACTTGGTTAGGCCATGATTCCCAGTGTTTTGTGGTTGTCCTCCATTTTGTGATTGTAATTTTACATTAAAGAGGATGAGGGTGGGATTGTAACAGCCTTACCCAAGTCACACCCCTGATCCAATGTAAAGGGAGTTTCCCTTGGGTGTGGCTTGCACCACCTTTTATCTCTCAAGAGATAAAAAGGAAAGGAAAATGAGCAGAGAGGGATGACCTCATACTACCAAGAAAGCAGTTCTGAGAGCAGAGCTTGTCTTTTGGATCAGGGTTCCTGCATGGAGAATCTCCTAGTCCAGGGGAAGTTGATGACAAGGACCTTCCTCCAGAGCCAACAGAGAGAGACAACGCCTTCCCCTGGAGCTGACACCCTGAATTTGGATTCCCAGCCTACTAAAAAACTATGAGAAAATAAATTTTTCTTTGTTAAAGCCATCCACTTGTGGTATTTCTGTTATAGCAGCACTAGATAACTAAGACAACATTTCTGGTTCCCTCTTATCAGTCATTTAGTTTTGATTTGTTTTTGTGAATTCCCTATCTGGGTTGATAGCTAGTTGACCTGTTTTATGTCCTAGTGTTGGATTGTTGTCTGATGTTGTTGGTTCTCTAAGTGGAGGAATCTCTTTAACATTTCTTGTAATTTTGGTCTGGTTTTTACAAATTCCCGTAATTTCTGTTTATCTGGAAATGACCTCATTTTGCCACTGTATTTGAGAGACAAGTTTGCTGGATATATAATCTTCGGCTGATTTTTTTTTTTTCCCTTCAAGAGTTTATACATGTTAGCCCATTGCTTTCTTGCCTGAATGGTTTCTGCTGAGTAGTCAGAACTTAGTCTTATTGGTTCTTCTCTGTAGGTGACTTTTCATTTCTCCCTAGCCACTCTCAAGATTCTTTTTTTGTCTTTGATTTTGGCAAGTTTGATTATGATATGTCTTGGCGATTTTCTTTTGGAGTCTACCCTGTATGGGCTTCATTGAGCTTCTTGGATAGATACCTTTTCGTCTTTCAAGTTCTTAAGGAAGTTTTCTACCAGCAAATCTTCAACAATTCTGTGTTTTCTGTTACCTCCCCCTGTTCTGGTACTCCAGTCACTCGTGGTTTTTTTTCTTTTGATAGTATCCCACATATTTCGGGGCTTTCTTCTTCTTTTTTTTTTTTTTTTTGTTTTCATTCTTTTTCCTGATTTTTCTTCAAATTGGTGTCAAGAGATTTATCTTCAGCCTCACTAATTCTGACTTATATTGTCTCAATTCTGCTCCTATGACCTATCGAGTTGTCTAATTCTGAAATTTTGTTGTTAATCTTTTGGATTTCTAGTTGCTGTCTCTGTATGGTTTGTAGCAGTCTGCACTTCTGTCATTTTGTTCTTGTATTGTTTTCCTGAATTCTTCTATCACTTTGTCTGTGTGTTCCTTGGCTTGGTTTGAGTTTTGCCTGAACTCCTTGCTGATGTTTTGGAGAGCTTTGTATATTAGTCTTTGAATTCTTTCTCAGGTAGCTCCATTATGTTATCTTCCTCTGGAAGGTTTTCTGGTTCTTTAATTTGATCACTTCCTAGAGCCATCTGACCTGCTTCTTTATGTGATTTGATAGTAACTGTTGTCTCTGAGGCATTGATAAACTGAATTCATTTATTGTATTTTTCTTTACTGTGTCCTGTACTTTTGTTTTGCTTATTTTGACATACACAAGTAGGCTGAGCATGGGAGCTACTTTGGTTGTCGGAGTCTTTGAAACTCTCACATCCCGTCTCCAGGTGGTCAGAGCAGCTACTAGGTGTGTAAGCCTAGGAGTTTATTTACTTTTTTTGTGGGGATGTGGTTATTCAGAGCACACGTGTCCAGGTCATTGGCCACCAAGAGTGCGGTGCAGTCTCTCACTTACAGGCCTACACATGCAGAGCTGCGTGGGGGTGTTCATAGCAAGCACAGGTCTCTGGATGCAGTGGGGGCTATGTGTGGAGCAAGGTTAGGGACTTATGGCTGCCCTCAGGTGCTGGAGTGGAGGGCATCTCCCTGTCCCCTAGATAGCATTGTAAGAGGGTGCTGCGGCTGGTCTTTACGTGTGTAGGCCTGTAGGTGAGAGAATGCACCGCACCCTTGGTGACCAATGACCTGGACACGTGTGCTCTGAATAACCACATCCCCACAAAAAAAGTAAATAGACTCCTAGGCTTACACACCTAGTAGCTGCTCTGACCACCTGGAGAAAGGATGTGAGAGTTTCAAAGACTCCAGCAACAAAAGTAGCTTCCATGCTCAGCTTACTTGTGTATGTCAAAATAAGCAAAACAAAAGTACAGGACACAGTAAAGAAAAATACAATAAATGAATACAATTTACCATTGGCTGGAGGGATTGGGAGGCATCACTAATTCTCAGACCCCTGTCATGTACGGCTTAATGAAGTGGGTGGTACCACCAGCCCTCAGACCCCTGGTGTGGGTGGGCAAGAGACTTTCTAAGGGAGTGGAGTGGTGTCGAATGTCAAAAATCTGCAGCTCCCCCCTGCCTGCCGCAGGTGAAAATGGGCTTCAGGTGTATGCCCGCTGTTTTAGGCTAATGAGGGTGTGTGGTGTTGAATCAGCCCCTAAGAGACTGGGCAAGGGTGAAGGGTACTGGAAATCCATGGACCCCATATGCCTGAGTTCCCAGCTTAGTGGGCATGGCATTGTTGAATGCCGTGGGACTGGTGTTGGAGCAAGATCATGAATGGGTTAGGGGAAGGTAATGCTTCTCTACTGTAAAGCTCTCGGGGGTGGGGAGTTGCCAGTGCATAGTAGGTTGGGAGCTTACACTTAACTTTTGCAGATCTGGTGTCAGTTCTGTTTGGTTCTGGTGGCACATGCAGTTTCGCTGCTGCTTGGCTGCACCAGATGCGTTGGGCCTTGGCTTGGGATATTGCTACATGCCTCATCCCATGTGCACTGATCAGTCTTAGCTAGCAGGGTGCCTGTTTTCCCACAATCTGTAGTTGAATTGTCTCTCCTTCCACATGCCGGCCAGTGGGATTTTTCAGCTTCATCTTTGATAATCAAGGTTCCTAGATTGTCAGAGATATTTGATTCACTTGTGTTTTCGGGTCTTTGTTGTAACAGCAACTACGTGAAGCATCTAACTATTCCACAGTCTTGTCCCGTCTCTCCATTTTTTGTTTGTTTGTTACATTTTGGCTTTTTTTTTAATGTTTTTTTTTGTTTCTTCTCTCTCTCTTCCTTCATTCTTTTCCTTTTTACTGCCCAGCTAGCCCTGTGCACTGTCTCCACCCTTTCGCAAATGTCTGTGCTACACTGTTTGCCTAGACAGCCAAGGGCATGGCCTCCCCAGTTCCATGCCATCCCCACTGGCCTCCTCTCTCAGTGTCTTTTTTCTGTTTCTTCTTTCTCATCTTTCCTTCCTTTCATTTTTCCTGCCCACCTAGCCACATCTGCTGTCCCCGGTCCTTCTTGACAGGCCATGCTGCACCACTTTGCTAGCAGACAAAGAAGGGAAAGAAGAGAGAGAAAGAGAAGCAAAATAATAATAATAATTCAAAGAAAAAATTAATAAATATATATTTTTAAATAATTCACAGTGGGATTTGGCAGATAGGGGCACATGGCCTCTCAAGGTTTGTGCCACCCCCACTGGCCAGCTCCTTCAGTACCATATTGTTTTTTATTGTTGTTTTTCTTCTCTGTTTTGTTTTTTCCTTTGTTTCTTCTCTCTCTCCCCATTCCTTCCTTTCTCCTGCACACCTACCCCTGTGTGCTGCCCCTGCCTCTTCTCAAATGGGTTTGCTAACTGTTCAGCTAGAGTGGGACCGGTACACACCTTCCCAGGTCTGCACCACTGTCACTGGCTGGCTCCCTCAGAGCCATTTTTTATTTCTTTGTTTATTTTTTGTTTCTTCTCTCTTTCTCCCTTCCTTCTTTTCCTTTCTCCTTCCATGTAGCCCCGTGTTCCACCCCCCCCCAACAGGCTGTAATACATGGCTTGGCTGGAGAGTTACTGGCACATGGTGTTCCCAGGTTTACACTACTCCCACAGGCCATCTCCTCCAATGCCATATTTTTTATTTCTCTTTATCTTTCCTCTTCTCCCTTTTGCTTCTCCCTCCCACCTAGGCCCTGCACTGCCTCTGCCTCATCCTGAGGTACCTAACAACAACAACATCCTGACACTGAAGAGTAGTCACAACAAGGAGGAACCACAGAAAAAGCATTCTAAATTAAAGTCAAATATTCTTAATCAGATAGCTTTTTTATGACAGTTATCTTCATGAATTTTTCCATCCACCCTGATAACCACTAATAAAATTTGGTCTCTATACAGTTGCTATGAATTGCAACTGATGTGACAGCAATGGTTTTTTTTTTGTTGTTGTGGTTTTTGGTTTTTATACACTTGCTTATGCTACATATTCCATACAAGTGGAATCATACAATATTTGTCCTTTTGTGGCTGACTTATTTCACTCAGCGTAATGTTTTCAAGATTCACCCATGTTGTACCAATTATCAAGAATTCATTTTTCTTTATAGCTGAGTAATATCAACTGTGTGGGTTGTCTTTTAAAAGTATTTTCAGGTATAAACCTTAACCTTTAGCTTTGGTGGAATTCACATTTTAATAAATATGTTTTTGTTAAATGCACAAATGTTAAATTCAAAATGACATACAGTGCATTCCCCTATCGACAATTAAACAATAATTAACTGCTAATGAACATGCCCCCATGTGTCTGTCATTTTGTCTTATTGTGTGGGTATGTGTGTTGCTGTGATGCTGGAAGCTACGCCACCAATATTCAAATAACCAACAAGGTCACCTATAGAAAACTGAGTCAACTGAGCTTCCAAACTAAGACAGGCTAGGAAAAGGACCTGCCTATCTACTTATGAAAAGAATTAGCCAGTAAAAATCTTATGAATAGCAGTGGAACATTGTCTGATACTGTGCCAGAAGATGAGCCCATCAGGTTGGAATGTACTCAGAAGACGACTGGGGAAGAACTACCTCCTCATAGTGGAGTTGACCTTAATGACGTGGATGGAATTAAGCTTTTGGGACTTTCATTTGCTGATGTGGCATGACTCAAAATGAAAAGAAACAGCTGCAAACTTCCATTAATAATCGAAACCTAGAATGTACAAAGTATGAATCTAGGAAAATTGGAAACCATCAAAAATGAGACGGAATGCATAAAAGCTGATAGCCTAGGCATTACTAAGCAGAAATGGACTGGTATTGGCCATTTTAAATCAGACAGTCATATGGCCTACTATGCCAGGAATGGCAGCTTGAAGAGGAATGGCATTGTATTCACCATCAAAAAAGAACATTTCAAGATCTATTCTGAAGTAAATGCTGTGATAGGATAATATCCTTACACCTTCAAGAAAGACCAGTTAATACGACCATTACTCAAATTTACACACCAACCACTAAGGCCAAAGAAGAAGAAATTGAAGATATTTACCAACTTCTGCAGTCTAAACGTGATTGAACATGCAATCAGGATGCATTGATAAGCAATGGTGATTGGAATGCAAAAGTTGGAAACAACGAAGATGGATAAGTAGTTGAAAAATATGGCCTTGGTGACAGAAACAATGCAGAGATCTCAAGACAAAATTTTGTAAGACCAGTGACTTCTTCATTGCAAATACCTTTTTTAAACAACAAAAACTGATTATACACATGAACCTCGCCTGATGGAACACACAGAAATCAAATCAATTACATCTGTGGAAAGAGACAATGGAAAGTCACAATAAATCAGCCGGAGCAAGGCCAGGGGACAACTGCAGAACAAACCATCAATTGGTCATATGCAAGTTCAAGCTGAAGCTGAAGGAAATTAGAACAACTCCATGAGAGCCAAAGTACGACCTTGAGTATATCCCAACTGAGTTTACAGATCATCTCAAGAATAGATTTGATGCATAAAACACTAATGACCAAAGGCCAAGTGACTTGTAGAATGACATCAAGGACATCATAAATGAAGAGAGTAAGAGGTCATTAAGAAGACAGGAAGTAAAGAAAAGTCCAAAATGGATGTCAGAAGAGACCCTGAAAATTGCTCTTGAATGTGAAGTAGCTAAAGCAAACAGAAGAAATGATGAAGTAAAAGAGCTGAACAGAAGATTTCGAAGGGCAGCTCCAGAAGACAAAGTATTATAATGAAATGTGCAAAGACCTAGAGATAGACAACCAAAAGGGAAGAACATGCTCTGCATTTCTCAAGCTGAAAGAAATGAAAAATTCAAGCCTCAAGTTGCAACATTAAATGACTCTATTCAATCAGGATGCATTGATAAGTAATGGTGAATGGAATGCAAAAGTTGGAAACAAAGAAGATGGATCAATAGTTAGAAAATACGGCCTTGGTGAAAGAAACAATGCCAGAGACCTCAAGACAAAATTTTGCAAGACCAACGACTTCGTCATTGCAAATACCTTTTTTAAACAACAAAAAGAGTGATTATACACATGGACCTCACCTGATGGAACAGAGAGGAATCAAATCAAATATTAAACAACATAGGAAGCATCAAAAGAAGATGGAAGGAATACACCGGGTCACTATACCAAAAAGAATTGGTCAATGTTTAACCATTTCAGGAGGTAGCACACGATCAAGAACCAATAGTACTGAAGGAAGAGGTTCAAGTTGCGCTGAAGGCATTGGCGAAAAACAAGGCTCCAGGAGTTGACAGAATACCATTTGAGATGTTTCAACAAATGGATGCAGCTCTGAAAGTGCTTGCTTATCTAGGCCAAGAAATTTGGAAGACAGCTACCTGGTCAACCAACTAGAAGAGATCTATATTTATACCTATTCGAAAGAAAGGTGATCCAACCGAATGCAGCTATCATCGAACAATATCATTAATATCACATGTAAGTAAAATTTTGCTGAAGATCATTCAAAAGCTTCTGCAGTAGTACATCAGCAGGAAACTCCCAGAAATGCAAGCTGGGTTCAGAAAATTATGTGGAACCACAGATATCATTGCTGATGTCAGATGGATCCTGGCTGAAAGCAGAGAATACCAGAAAGATGTTTACTTGGGTTTTATTGACTATGCAAAGGTATTCAACAGTGTGGATCATAGCAAATTATGGATAACACTGTGAAAAACGGGAATTCCAGAATGCTAAATTGTACACATGATGAACCTGTACATAGATCAAGAGGTAGTTGTTGAACAGAACAAGAGGATACTGCATGATTTAAAGTCAAGAAAGTTGTGGGTCAGGGTTGTACCCTTTCACCATACTTATCTAACCTTTATGATGGCAAATAATCCAAAAAGCTGGACTGTATGAAGAAGAATGAGTCATCAGGATTCGGGGAAGACTCCTTAACAACTTGTGGTGTGCAGATGACACAACCTTGCTTACTGAAAGTGAAGAGGACTTGAAATACTTACTGATGAAGATCAAAGACAACAGCCTTCAGTATGGATTACATATCAACACAAAGAAAATAAAAATCCTCAAACTGGGGCAAAAAACAACATCATAATAAACAGAAAAAAGATTGAAGTTGTTAAGGATTTCATTTTACTTGGATCCACAGTCAACACCCATGGAAGTAACAGTCAAGAAATCAAATGATGCGTTGCATTGGGCAAATCAAAAATGTTACCTTGAAGTCTAAGGTGAGCCTGACCCAAGCTATGGTGTTTTCAATCGCCTCGTGAACATGTGAAAGCTGGACAGTGAATAAGGAAGACTGAAGAAGAATCAATACCTTTGAAATAAGGTGTGGATGAAGAATATTGAATATACTATGAACTGTCAAAAGAATGAACAAATCTGTCTTGGAAGAAGTACAGCCAGAATGCTCCTTAGAAGTAAGGATGACAACACTTCGTCACACATACTTTGGACATGTTATCAGGAGGGATCAGTCCCTGGAGAAGGACATCATGCTTGGTAAAGTAGAGGGCCAGCAAAAAAGAGGAAGGCCCTCAACAAGATGGACTGACACTCTAGCTGCAACAGTGGGCTCAAGCATAACAAAGATTATGAGAATGCTGTAGGACTGGGCAGTGCTTCGTTCTGTTGTACATAGAGTCGAGATGAGTAGGAACTAACAATAACAGCAATGAATGCTCTGTTCTTATTTTTAATTTTATTTTCATTTTATGCAGGGATATTTGTATCAACCACACACCACACAGGAAACCTCTGGTGTTTGAGGCCATTGTTTGCTTTTGTTGTCAGCTTTAGAAAAGGCTTAGTAAACGTGCTTCAATATGTTTCTAATCTTAAACATTCAAAGCATTTGTTTCTGTTCAAATCCATCCAGTATATTTACATTCCAAAATTTAGGACCAAGTGAGATCCCAGAACAGTACTAAAATCTACCTTTCTAATGCCTAGTTAACTGCTTTTCAAATTAATCCTTCCTGGTAAGGGGACTGTGATTCTCCTAAATTCATGCCCATTCTCCTTAAAAGGACATAATACGATATAATTTGGGAAAAGTGCAAAAAAGAAAAGTACAGAGTACAGTATCACAAACTCCTGGAAAGTTACCTCAACTGTTAAATGGGGGTAATAATTAAACCTAATTTATACAGTTGTTGTAGTAAGAAATTACATTAAAATGTATCTATATATATTAGAATACTAGTTCCCAATTCCGGTTGATCATTCTAAGTACCCAATTTAAAATATATTGATCCTCTAGCCACATCCAAGAACCAGTTCAATCGGAATACCTACACATGAAGTTCTTGGCAATTCTACGATACAGCAAGTGCTGTGAATCACTGTCTGAGAATACTGGCATTCCCTTAGTAAACGCTCCATTAAGTTTAGCTATTATTCACTCTACATAATGAATATGTAAATATCTAATAATATTTGTTTCAGAACTCACATTTTATAGACATGGAAAATATTACCAATAACATTTAAGTTTCCTCCTATTTCTGCATGATCCCATTCTCTAGCATATCTGTTTCCCCAAGGGCACCACTATAACGAATTTAGTGGGGCATTTACCTGACAATGTTTCTATAATGTTAGTATTGGTTTATATATCCGTAGAGAGTTTTCTTGAAAATTTATGTAAATGCTATCATACTACACATATTTCCCCCAAAATGAAATGAAAAAAAGCAACATAACACATAGCTCAGAGCCTGACACCAGAAGTTCCCAATATAGATTGATGATATTGTAGTTATTGTCATCATCATCATCATCTTCAACTTCATGATCATTTAGGAACACTTAGGTGAGAGTTTAGAGGGATTTATTTCCAGCTGTGATGGGGGTAATGCCTATGGAAGCTAGAAATGGTGTTAGAGAAGGGCAGAAGTCTGAATAAGTATCCTCAGACATCCTCAGGGCAAAGAACATAAACTTCATGAGCCACTTAGCTGAAACTTGTTGTTCTGGCCCTCCATTCTGATTATCCCAACTGTGCTGTTGGTTGTGATGATGAAAAACAATGCTCTTGACAACCCCTCCTGCATTCCTGTCTCCCTCAGCAATCACTGGGCTGCATGGTGTCTCCACTGAGTCATGACCAAGGAGTATGTATTCACTGCTTCTCCAGTGCCTGGTGGGTAATGAGGTCTGAGGCTCCTTCATCAGGACTGACAGGAAGAGAGACTCAGTCATAAGTGACTCAGGAAGAGACACATGTATGTAGCCTGCTGGACTGGGATGGCAACTCTGAAGGGCTGAAGACACAAGCTAATAATGTATAGTCATATGGTTTTGAGAAAAAAATTCACTGAGCTTGCTGAGATCCATCTCTGGGGGCTTGATCAGTTAACGGATGAGGAAAAAAAGGGTTAGGGCCCTTCCTCTTCAAAGGAGGAATCACACCTGTATTCCCATTTCTCTCTGGTAAATTGTAGGGATCTTAATATGAAGTTCAGACTCTTTTCTTAATAACTTGCAGAATCAGTGAATGATTTTATATCATCAGTTGCAGCAAATTAATCAAGTAATTTAAGGTGAATGAGGATTTCTATACCAAAAACCTGATACTATTTCTGTATCTCACTTATGTTTTACATCTCTAAAGAGAAAATTCTAAATAAGACAGATTTTGGAAAGGAAAAGAGGGTTGTTAAAAAGGAAGCAAGTATACAGGCACCCAGCAGGGGGTCTATATTTTGGATTCAAGTAATTCACAATTAAAGTACCAAATTCGATGACCATACATCTTCTTCAGTAATATTTTTCCGTCATGACTAATGCACTCTTCTCAGAATTCTTTCATCATTGGTTTCTGTGCTATGCATTTGTTTTGATACACACCCACTTTAGTGATACTGGGCCTAAGAATGTTAGAATAATAAGCACATTTTAAGGTAATGAATTCATAAAGGCAGTAAAATATCTTTATGAAGGAAACATACGGAATATTTGAGGTCCCTTCTGTCTTCAAGAAAAAAGAAGAACATTCAAATTAGAGGACAATATGAAACAGTGAGGGAGGACTTTGGTAGTTGAGTAGTAGAATTCTCGCTTCCCATGTGGGAGATACAGGTAAAATGCTCAGCCAGGGCACCTCATGTGCAGCCACCACCCGCCTGTAAGTGGGGGCTTGAGTGTTGCTATGATGTGGAACAAATTTCACTGAAGCTTCCAGACTAAGAGAGAGGAGGAAGAAAAGCCTGGCAATCTTCTTCTGAAAATCAGCCAATGAAAATCTTATGGATCACAAAAGCCAAGTTATTTAGGCCCAGAGGTTTTAATCGAAGGTATATAGAAGCTATAACTTTTAATTGATCCCAGTTACCTGACTAGACTTGGAATTTAAGACTCTGAGTAAAGTCTCTTTTGAGATTGAGAGGATAAAATTACCAGAATGCATAAGGAGGTGAATAGCTGAGACAAAACCCAGGTAAATAGGGGAAAGAGAGAGGTCAGCCCAGAATTATTATCTGCCAACTCTTTCTGTGATAATCACCTGTGATCTCAGCTATCCTTCCAGTAGTTGAAGCAAAAAGGGACACTCGGTGGAAGAGCACAACGAATAGACTGCACTGACCAGGGAAGGGAAATGGCAGAGTGGGTGGGCAAGAAAGAATATTGGTTCAGTGCTCTGTATCTGGGGTCAGACTCTCCAGATTCAAAACTGGCTTCATCCCTTTCTATTCCATGACTGGGTATAGTTACGTAAAAAGGCTCTGTTCCTGTCCTCATCTGTAAAATGACAGTAATGTGCGTGATGGCACCGATGCAAGAAAACAAGTTACATGAATGAAGCTTTTTACTCAGAAAAAAGCACTCGGAAGCCCTCAATAAAGCTTCCTGTTAATGTAGTTACATCATCATTCTCTCCATTATCCTCGCCTTATCATTAACACCCCTCTTATGATTATTTTGGAGTCCTTGGGTGGTGCAAACAATTCACATGCTTGACTGGTAAAAAAAAAAAAAAAAAAAAGGTTGTAAATGCAAGTCCACCCAGAGGTGCCATGGAAGAAAGGCCTGGTGATCTACTTCTGAAAAATCATCCATTGAAAACGCTATGGATCACAGTTCTACTCAGACACATGGGGTCATCACGAGCTGGAATCAACTCAATGGCAACTGGTGGTAGTGTTATTTGTACAACTTACCAAAATCCACCCATTATTCTGGGATACTTAATATCACCTCTTCTATTAAACTGAAAAGTGTTGATGACATTGAATGTTCATAATAATAGAAAAAAACAAAGCATATGTTTATTCTCTCAGGAGTTACTAGAGATCTATATAGAAGGTCTGATACTTCATGTATCAATATCAAAATGTCTTCACTTCTTCTTCAGTCAGTGAACAATTTATTCGACATTAAGCAAAGTGCAGATGTACCAAATCTAAGGTATATTTTGAGTATATAGACCATTAATATTCAGTACCTGCCTTTAAACCGCATAAGGACTCCTTCTATAAGGATAAGATTGTAAGATCGTTTGACAAGCATTTAGGTTAAATCATATATTGGGCACCAAATTTCCTCATTAGAGAAATTGCTTGCAGATTAAGCTTAGGGGTAAAATGCGGAGTAATATAAAACGACTTACTGCACACATTTTCAGAGCCCACAGCACTGCATCAGGAACCTGTTGTGGCACCTGTAAAATCCCTGTAAAGGAAAGATAAATGACTATAGGAGCCCCAAGACTTCATCACGACAGGAGACAGGGAAGTAGTATTACAAAGTGGATTCCCAATGAGGCTATTACTAAAGAATGAGCCTCCCTTTGCTTAAGACATGACTCTTTGCTGTCCTAGAATAAAGAAAAGAAAGATAAATTTGAATTTATTCATAATAATGATCCTTGGGTACCATTAGAGTCACACAGCAACTGGAAATATACAACTTAAACCCCAGTTGTATATTCTTGACAAAGGCATATGATTCACAACCACCCTTATTCAGATGCACTTTTATAATCTTCCCACTGCAGAAAGAAGGTTTCAAAGAGCAGCTCAAGAAGACAAAGTAAAGTATTATAATGAAATGTGCAAAGACCTGGAGTTAGAGAACCAAAAGGGAAGAACATGCTCAGCATTTCTCAAGCAGTAAGAAATGAAGAAAATAATCACTGCCTGGAGCAGAGTGCGTTCTTTGGAACTGGGATTCCTGTGCAAAGAAGCTCCTAGTTCAGGGAAAGACTGATATGAAGGATCTTCGTCCAGAACCGACAGAGAGAGAAAGCCTTCCCCTGGAGCTGACACCCTGAATTTGGACTTCTAGCCTACTAGACTGTGAGAAAAGAAGTTTCTCTTTGTTAAACCATACACTTGTGGTATTTCTGTTATAGCAGCACTAGATGACTAAGAGAAGTCAAAGCTATACTGAAGGCACTGGCAAAAAACAAGCTCCAGGAATTGAAGGAATTCCAATTGAGACGGTTGTAAGGCTGGAATCATACATTTGTCTATACCAAGAAATTTGATAGAGAGCTACCTGGTTAACTGACTGGAAGATATCCCTTTCGTGCCCATTCCAAAGAAAGGTGATCCAACAGAATGTGAAATTTATTGAACAATATCATTAACATCACACACACAAGTAAAATATTGCTAAAGATATTTCAAAAGCAGTTGCAGCAACATATCAACAAGAAACCTCAAGAAAATCAAGCTGGATTAAGAAGAGGACATGTAACGAGGTATAGCATTGCTGAGGTAAAATGGATCTTGGATGAGAACAGAGAATACTAGAAAGATATTCACCTGTATTTTATTGACTATGCAAAGGCATTTGACTGTGTGGATCATAACAAATTATAGATAACATTTCAGAGAGTGGGAATTCCAGAACAATTAACTGTGCTCATTCAGAACCTCCACATAGAACAAGAGGCAGTTGTTAGAACAGAGTAAGGGGATATTGTGTAGTTTAATATCAAGAAAGGTGTGCAACAGGGTTGTATCCTTTCACCATACCTATTCAATCTGTATGCTGAGCAAATGATCCAAGAAGCTAGACTATCTGAGAAAGAATGAGGCATTCTTTGGTGGCAGACTCATTAACAACCTATAATACGCAGATGACACAGCCTTGCTATCTGAAAGTAAAGAAGACTTGAAGCACACTCATGAAGATCAAAGACTATAGCCTTCAGTTTGGATTACATCTCAATATAAAGAAAACAAAAATCCTCACAGTTGGACCAATAAGCAACATCAAGATAATGAAGAAAATATTGAAGTTGTCAAGTACGACATTTTACTTGAATCTGCACCTATGGAAGCAGTAGTCAAGAAATCAAACAACGTATTTCATTGTACAAATCTGCTGCAAAAGTCCTCTTTAAAGTGTAGAAAAGCAAAGATGTCACTTTAAGGACTAATATGTGCCTGATCCAAGCCATTTTATTTTGTAATTGTCTCATATACATGCAAAAGCTGGACAAAAAATAAGGAAGACAAAACAATAATTGATACATTTGCATTATGATGTTAGCAAAGAATATTGAATATACCATCGACTGCTGAAAGAGTGATCAAATCTGTCTTGGAAGAAGTACAGCCAGAATGCTCACTAGAAGCTAGGATGGTGAGACTTCATCTTATGTATTTTGGACATGTTATCAGGAGGGACAGGTCTTTGGAGAAGGACATCATGCTTGGTAGAGGGTCAATGAAAAAGAGAAAGACCATTGACAAACGAATTGACACAGTGGCTGCAACAATGGGCTCAAACTTAACAAAGATAGTGAGGATTGTGTAGGACTGGGCAGTGTTTTGTTCTGCTGTGTATAGGGTCACTATGAGTTGGAGCTGACTCCACAACACCTAAGAACAACAACTGCAGACACGTGATGACATACTTTTACTCTCCATGTTACAATCTATCAGTCAGGGCTCAATCAAGAAAACACACTAGTAATTTTAATGAAAATCATTTAATATAGGTAATTAGGTAAATAGGTATTGAAAGACTGAAAGGCATAAAAGAAAAAGTGGGGTAACACTGAGCTAGCGCCTACAGGAAGTAGTAACCATGCTGAAAGATAAGAAGTATAGTGAAAAGGTTGACTTTTTGGGGTTTGTGATCTTTATGAACAACTATTGGAAGAACATTGCAAGAGCGTCAGAAGGAAAACTAGAGCAGGGATTGGACATTTCTACTTTGGCATCATAAAGTATAGCATAGAAAGGTGAGTTTGGAGCAGAGTGACAAGGGTTTAATATCCACCACATATGACCAGCTCTGTGGTAGGGTGGGAGAATATACTTGAAGAAATGTTACCATTGACATTAAAAAAACACCACATTGCCTGAAGTTCTTTCGTATCTTCCCCCTTGTGAGCTCTGATTGCTTTAAGGTCTTCAGCATCTGCTCATGAAGAATAAAGGATCCAAGGCATATTAGTCATTGAACAACAGTCTCACTTAGATAAGTAGTCTCTGACCTTGGCTGCCCACTGGTACCTCCTGGAGTGCTTTGAAAAATCTGGCTCTCCACACACCTCAGTCTAAATAAATCAGAATCTCTGGTGGTGCAAATCAGGCATGAATATCTTTAAAGCTCACGGAATGATTCCAATATGAACCCAAGTTTGAGGCCCAATAACAAGCATCAATACACCTAGACCACATAAGTAGATAAGATGGATAATGATGTACAGACAATAAGCATGACATGTGGAAAGGGTAGTGGATTGTATTTTTTATTTTAAAAAAGTTGTGCAATTCTTTGAGATGCCTGTGTCATAGGTAATAAATACAGAAGGCTCCATATGTGTTATCGGACTCAATTGGATATTTATTATGATGTACCACAGATTCCAGAACATCCCCTAAATCCCCCAAAAATGTGCCAATTAAGAAATACTGTGATACGACACATCAAGAGGAATGAAAACAATGATATCTACAAAAATTATGTGACAAAAGCAGAATACTTTCTAGTTCCACATGTTTGGTTTTCTGCCTATTCTAATCCATAGACCAAAAATGATGGCACAGGTATTGACATTATGCTGGTTGGCTGAGGAGCCTCTGCAGGGCCCTCTTGATATCCCTGTTCCTCAGGCTGTAGATGAAGGGGTTCAACATGGGGGTGACCACGGAGTACATCACTGAGGCCACTGCACCACTCCTGAGAGAAGGTGAGACAGCTGAACTCAGGTTTGCTCCAATGCCTGTTCCATAAAATAAGCAAACGACTGACAGATGAGAACCACAGGTAGAGAAAGCTTTATACTTCCCACCTGATGATGGGATTCTCAGAATGGAAGAAACAATTCTAGTATAAGAGAAAAGGATCACTGAGACTGGAATGCCTGCAAAGATGGCACCAATAATGTACACAAGCATGTTTTTGGTGGTGGCGTCAGAACAGGAAAGGTTGGTGAGTTGAGAAGGGTCACAGAAGGAATGAGGAATTTCCACTTCTGTGCAGAAGGTGAATTGTGACACCATCAAGCAGTGTAGCTGAGAGTGCAAAAGGCTGAAAAAAAAAGACACCAAAACCAGCAAGTCACAGAGGTGGGGGTTCATGATGACTGGGTAGTGAAGGGGATGACAGATGGCTACAAACCGATCATAGGCCATCACCATAAGAAGTAGATTGTCCATACATCCAAAAAAACTAAACAAAGACAACTGAATCAGGCAGTTAACATAGGAGATGATTCTGTGGTGTGTATGGATATCCATAAGCATCTTTGGAATTGTGGCAGAGGTGAAACCCATGTCATCCAGGGATAGGATGGAGAGGAAGAAGTACATGGAGGTGTGAAGGTGGGGGTCAGAGTTCACAGCCAAGATAATGAGAAGGTTCCCAAGCACAGAGACCAGGTACATGGACAGAAATATTCCAAAGAGGAGGGGCTGCAGTTCTGGATCCTGTGAGAGGCCCAGCAAGAGGAATTCAGAAACACTTGTTAGATTCTGTGGGTCCACGTTGCAGAGACACCTTTGGGAAAGTACAAAAAGACTGGTAAAAGGAAACAAGAATACAGACACCCAACTCTTGTCTATATTTTGAATTCAGGAATTTCACAAGTAAAGCATTCACACATAATACCATACACTCCTTTCAGCAACACTTGTCAATTGTGGCAAAACTATTCTTCCTAGAACTCTTTCCTCATTGGTTTCAGTGCTATTCACTCTTTTCTATACAAACCCACTTTGGAGACACTTAACTGAAGAATGTTAGAAGATCAAAGACATTTACAGAAAGAAATTCATAAAGTGAATAAAATAATTAATTCTAGAAGAAAGACAAGACTCCAACAGACACATAATGAGAGAACAGATCAAAGAAATATCAAAAGCCTCCCAATACAGAAAAGTCCAGAACCAGAGGGCATCACTGGAGAATTCTACCAAACATTTATAGAACAAATGATGACAATTTTTCTTCAGCATTTCCAAAAAATAGATGAGGAGAGAACTCTCCCTAATTCATCCTATGAGGCTAGCACCACCCTGGTACCAAAACTAGATAAAGACCCCATGAGAAAAGAAAACTACAGATCAATATCTCTGATAAATATGGAAACAAATATCCCCAATAAAATACTAGCAAACTGAATCCATAAGCACATGAAAAGGGTTATATACCATGATCAAGTGGAATTTATCCCAGGAATGCAAGATGATTTCAACATTAGAAAGTCAGTCAATGGAATATGCCACACCAATAGAACAAAGGCAAACCAAAAAAAACAAACCAAACCCAGTGACATCGAGTCGATTCCGACCCTATAGGACAGAGTAGAACTGCCCCATAGAGTTTCCAAGGAGCGTCTGGCAGATTCGAACTGCTGACCCTTTGGTTAACAGCTGCCGCACTTAACCACTACACCACCAGGGTTTCCAGAACAAAGGCAAAGAATCACATGATCATCTCATTCAAGGTAGAAAAGGATTTTGACAAAATCCAACACCTGCTCTCACCATTGCTATTCGATGTTGTAACGGAAGTTCTAACTGGAGCAATTAGGCAAGAAAAGAAATAAAAGGCCTCTGTTTTTGTACCTAGCTTTCCTATTTATAGCATAGAGGCAGTCCACCAGTTAGAAACAAGATCTGTTCCTGTGTGTCTTTAAGCTGAATTTGTAGGTAAGCTGGAACAGATGCATTATTCTTATTTAGCCTTACTTTAGTGCAAGAAAAAGCTCCAAGCCTGTCCCATGATCTAAAAGCTGCACATGCAGCAAGTGAAGGTGATCATCACAAAGAATTTGTTGTGACTAGGGGCTGGTTCAATCATTTCAAAGTGAGAACAAATTTAAATACCGTTAAAGGGCAATTACAAGTTGTCTATAAGTTGCAAGTTCACAACTGAGGGACTTTCTGTACCCCGAAGATCCACAATAAATGAATTCAGCAAAGTGACAGAATATGAGGTCAACACAGAAAAATCAGTTAAGTTTTTACACACCAGGAGCCAACAATCTGAAAGGAAACAATTCTATTTAAACAGCACCTAAAAGAATAAAATGCTTAGGAATAAATTTAACTGTAAAGGTAATGTCAGATGGATCTTGGCTGAAAGCAGAGAATACCAGAAGGATTGACTGTGTGGATCATAACAAATTATGGATAACATTGGAAGAACGGAAATTCCAGAACACTTAATTGTGCGCATGAGGAGCCTGTACATAGATCAGAGGCAGTTGTTCAGACAGAACAAGAGGTTACTGCATGATTTAAAGTCAGGAAAGGTGTGCCTCAGGGTTGTATTCTTTCACCATACCCACTCAATCTGTATGCAGAGCAAATAATCCGAGAAGCTGGACAATATGAAGAAGAACAGGGCATCAGGATTGGAAGAAGACTCATTAACAACCTGGTTATGCAGATGACACGAACTTGCTTGCTGAAAGTGAAGAGGTCTTGAAGCACTTACTAATGAAGATCAAAGACCTCAGCCTTCAGTGTGGATAACACCTCAACATAAAGAAAACAAAAATCCTCACAACTGGACCAATAAGCCACATCATGATAAATGGAGAAAAGACTGAAATTGTCAAGGATTTCATTTGACTTGGATCCACAATCAACAGCCATGGAAGCAGCAGTCAAGGAAACACAAAACGCATTGCATTGGGCAAATCTGCTGCAAAAGACCTCTGTAGAGTGTTGAAAAGCAAAGACATCATCTTGCAGACTAAGGTGCGCCTGACTCAAGCCATGGTGTTTTCGATCACATCACATGTATGTGAAAGCTGGACAATGAATAAGGAAGACCAAAGAAGAATGGACGCCTTTGAATTGTGGCATTGGCAAAGAATATACCATGGACTGCTAAAAGAACGACTAAATCTGTCTTGGAAGAAATACAACTAGAATGCCCCCTTAGAAGCAAGGATGGCAAGTCTGCATCTTACATACTTTTGGACGCATTGTCAGGAGGGATCAGTCCCTGGGGAAGGACATCATGCTTGGTAAAGTACAGGGTTGGCAGAAAAGAGGAAGGCCCTCAGTGAGGTGGATTGACACAGTGGCTGCAACGATGGGCTCAAGCATAACAACAATTGTGAGGATGGTGCAGGACCGGGCAGTGTTTCATTCTGTTGTGCATAGGGCCACTATGAGTCAGAACTGACTCGAAGGCACCTAACAACATAAAGGTGAAAGACTTGTATACTGAAAAGGGTAAATACTACTGAAAGAAGTTAAAGATCATCCACATAAATGGAAGGACATTCCATGCTCATGGATCAGAAGGCTTAATATCGTCAAGATGCCAATACTACCTAAAGCAATCTGTAGATTCAATGCAATGCCTAAAAAAATTCTAACACCTATTTTGTAGAAATGGAGCCAATCCTCAAATTTATATAGCCCAAGCAATATCGAAAAAAAAGAACAGAGTAGGATGACTCACGCTTCCCAATCTCAAAAGCTACAGTAATCAAAACAATCTGGTGCTGGTATAATGACAGACATGTAGATCAATGGAATAGAATGGAGAGCTGAGATATAAGCACACATATCTATGTTGATTAATCTTTGAGAAGGTTATTAAATCCATGAAATTGGAAAGGAATATTCCCTTTAGTAAATAGTGCTGGGACCACTGGATTTCCACATGCGAAAGAATGTTAGACCCATACCTCACACCATATGTGAAAACTAACTCAAAATGGATCAAAGGCCTAAAAATTAGACTCAACACCATAAAATTCTCAGATAAAATCATAGGGATAATTCTTCAGGAGCTAGTGTGCAACAACAGATTCTTAGATATGACTCAAAACCACAAGTAACAAAACACAAAATAGATAAATGAGATCTTGTGAAAATTAAAAACTTCTGTGCGTCAAAGGACTTTATCAATAAAGTGAAGCGATAACCTATAGACTGGGAGAAAATTTTGGGGAATCATATATCAGATAAGGACTTAATAGATAGAATATATAAAGAGCTGCTACAATTTAACAAAAAAAAGACAAACAACCCAATCGAAAAATAGGTAAAAGCCTTGGATGTAAAAATGGCTAACAAGCACATGAAAAGTTGGCTGACTTCATTAGCCATTATTATTTTTGTTCTTATGTTCTGTCAACTGTATTTCAACTCATAGCAACCCCACATAATAGGGTAGAACTGTCCCATAGGGTGTTCTAGGAGGAGATTTTCATGTATTTCTATCTTGGAGCATCTAGGTGGGTTTGAACTGCCAACCTTTTTGTTAGCAGCTGAGCACCTAACTACTGCATCACCAGAGCTCCTTTCACTGGCCATTATTAATGAACCCATTGCCATCCAGATGATTCCAACAAATAGCAGCCCTATAAGACAGACTAGAATTGCCCCATAGGGTTTCCGAGGAGTGGTTGGTGGACTTGAACTGCCAACCTTTTGGTTAGAAGAAAGCCTGAGCTCTTAAACACTGCACCACCCTGTTGTTCTGGTTGTTAGGTGCCTTCGAGTCAGTTCTAACCCATAGCGACCCCATGCACAACAAAACTAAACAATGGCCCAGTTCGCGCCATCCTCACAATTGTTACTATGCTTCAGCCCATTCTTGCAGCCGCTGTGTCATTCCATCTCATTGAGGGTCTTTCTCTTTTTCACTGACCCTCTACTTTACTAAGCGTGATGTCCTTCTCCAGGGACTGATCCCTCATGATCACATGTCCAAAGTATGTGAGACATAGTCTCGCCATCCTTGCTTCTAAGGAACATTCTGGTTGTACTTCTTCCAAGACAAATTTGTTCGCTCTTTTGGCAGTCCATGGTATATTCAATATTCTTTGCCAACAGTACAATTCAAAGGCATCAATTCTTTTTCAGTCTTCCTTATTCATTGTTCAGCTCTTCCATGCATGTGGGGCGATAGAAAACACCATGGCTTGGGTCACGTGTACCTTAGTCCTCAAGGTGACATCTTTCCTTTTCAATACTTTAAAGAGGTCTTTTGCAGCAGACTTGCCCAGTGCAATACATCTTTTGATTTTTTGACTGCTGTTTCCATGGGTGTTGCTTGTGGACTCAAATAAAAGGAAATCCTTGACAATCTCAATCTTTTCTCTGTTGATCATGATGTTATTATTGGTCCATTTGTGAGGATTTTTGTTTTCTTTATGTTGAGGTGTAATCCATACTGAAGCCTGTAGTCTTTGCTTTTCATCAGTAAATGCTTCAAATCCTCTTGCTTTCAGCAAGCAAGGATATGGCAGCTGCATGTTCCAGGTTGTTAATAAGTCTCCCTCCAATCCTGCAGCTGCATTCTTCTGTATTTCATCTAGTGTTTCCGATTATTTGTTCAGCAAATAATTGACTAAGTTTGGTGTAAGGGTACAACCTTGATGCACACTTTTCCTGATTTTAAACCATGCAGTATCTCCTTTTCTGTTCAAACGACTGCCTCTTGGTCGATTTGCAGGTTCCATATGAGCGCGATTACATCCACACAGTTGAATGCCTTCGCATAGTCAACAAAACACAAGTAAACATCTTTCTGGTAATCTCTGTTTTCAGCCACCATACATTTGACATCAGCAATGATATGCCTTGTTCCATGCCCTCTTCTAAATCTGGCTTAAATATCTGGCAGTTTCCTGTTGATGTACTGCTCCAACTGCCTTTAAATTATCTGCAGCAAAATTTTACTTGCATGTCCACCAGGCGCTCATTGGAAACTCTATGAGGCAGTTCTACTCTGTTCTATAGGGTCACTGTGAGTCGGAATTGACTCAACGGCACTGGATTGGAGGTTAATAATATTACTGGATAATTTCTGCCTTCTGTTGGGTCACCTTTCTTTGGAATGGGTACAAATATGGATCTCTTCCAGTCGGTTGGCCAGGTAGCTGTCTTCCAAATTTCTTGGCATAGGCAAGTTAGCATCTCCAGTGCTGCCATTTGTTGAAACATCTCAATTGGTATTCCATCAATTCCTGGGGCCATATTTGTCCCCAGTGCCTTCAGGGAAGCTTGGACCTCTTCCTTCAATCTGTCTTAGTCGTCTAGTGGTGATATAACAGAAATAGCACAAGAGGATGGCTTTAACAAAGAGAAATTTATTTGCTCACAGTCTAGTAGATTGAAAGCAGCAATGCAAACAGACACATGTCCACCAATAAGCATTTCAGGACTATTCACGGTATTCAAAAGGTAGAAACAACCTAAATGTCCAACAGCAGATGAATGAAGAAATAAAATGACCTTTTGGTTAGCAGCCGAACACTTAACCACTGTGCCACCAGGGCTCCCATATATGCATACAATGGAATATTAGTCAGCAATAAAAAGAAATGGGGGTCCTGATACATGTTTCAACATCAGTAAACCTTTCAAACACTATGCTGAGTGAAGTAAGTCAATCAAAAAAGGACAAATATTATATGATGTAATTTACATGAAATACCTAAAATAGACAAATGTGTAGAAATTGAAATCAACTCAATGGCAAAGGCTTTTAGTTTTTTTTGGTTGTTCTGTTTGTTTGGGGGTTTTGGACCAGCAGCGTGAGGGAAGGGGAAAGCAGAAATCATTGATTAAGAAACACTGAGTTTCTTTTCACTGCTTTGAAAATTTCACAATGGATATTGGTGATGGTTACACAATATGAGTGATGTAATTGGTGTCATTGCTTATACGTGGGAAAATGTTGAATTAGCAAATGTTGTCTTATGTATATTTTCACAACAATAAAGTAATATATAATCCCACTTTTTATGAAGGAAACATGGAATAAGAAATGTCCTTCCTTTAAGAAAAAAAAAAATTGGTATAATTGAAGGGCATTAGCTATTGTTGTTAGGAGCCGTCCGGTCTGTTCCAAATCATAGTGACCCTATGTGCAATAGAGCAAAAAACTACCCAGTCCTGCACCATCCTCACAATCATTGTTATACCTGAGCCCATTGTTTCAGCCGTTTTGCCAACCATCTCGTTGAGGGTCTCTTTTTCGCTTGCCCTCTACTTGACCAAGCATAACGTCCTTCTCCAGGGACTGATCCCTCCTGATAACATGCTCAAAGTATGTGAGACATAGTTTAGCCATCCTTACTTCTAAGGAGCATTCTGATTGTACTTCTTCCAAGACAGATTTGTTTGTTCTTTTGGCAACCCATGTTATACCCGATATCCTTCACCAACACCACCGTTCAAAGGTGCCAATTCTTCAGTCTTCCTTATTCCTTGTCCAGCTTTCACATGCATATGAGGTGATTGAAAACACCATGGCTTGGGTCAGGGGCACCTTAGTCTTCAAGTTAACATCTTTCTTTGCTTTTAAAGAGGCCTTTTGCAGCAGATTTGCCCAATGCAGTAATTCTTTTGATTTCTTGACTGCTGCTTCCATGGGTGTTGATTGTGAATCCAAGTAAAATGAAATCCTTGACAACTTCAATCTTCAATCTTTTCTTCATTTATCATGAAGTTACTTATTGGTCCTCTTGTGAGGATTTTTGTTTTCTTTATGTTGAGGTGTAATTCATACTGAAAGCTGTGATTTTTGATTTTCAACAGGAAATGCTTCAAATGTATTTTATTTTTCAAAATGCAGCTTAATAAATTCCTTTGATTTGGGCTATTTATAAACACCCTATAAGAGCTATGTAATAAAATGTCTGTCCTGTTTTTGAATGTTTGACTGCTCTTAAAACTCACCCTGCCTGTAAACGTTACAGAAGGACATCGCCAGACCTCTCTTCCGAGGTGCCGCTGGGTGAGTTCAAACTGCCAACTTTTCAGTTAGTTGTTGTTAGGTGCCATCGAGTCGATTCTGACTCATAGCTACCTCATGTGACAGAGTAGAGCTACCCCACATGATTTCCTAAGCTGTAAGCATTACAAGAACAGGCCGCCAGGTCTTTGTCCTGTGGAGTCACTGGGTGGGCTTCAACATCAGCCTTTTGGTTAGTTGCCAAGAGCTTAACCATTTGCAACACCCAGGGACTTTCTTAATCAAGTATGCATTTTATTAGAAGCATTTTATTTTACCTGAGTTCTCATCATTGTTTCCTATTCTGACATGCATCCTCCTTGGAAGTAAATGCTCCCTCTAATGTGTGAGTTGTCTCTGAAACGTCTTCTTAAGTATAAATCCTAACCTTTGCCTTTAGTGGATTTCACGTTTTGATAAATATGCTTTTGTTAAATTCACAAATTCATACAACATCGCTGATCCAAAATGATAGTGCAACACCCCTGTCAATAATTAACAGTAATTAACTGCTAATGAGCACTGTTCTCATTCTTTCATTTTCTTTTCATTTTATGCAGAGTTTCCTGTATGATCTCAGGAAAATATCTTATAGTCCACTTTTTGTTCTTGTCACCATTTTCAGAGGCTTGGTAAAAGTGCTTAACTATGTTTCTAAACTTAAACATTTCAAGAACTTGTTTTTTTCATCAAAACCAACCCAGTAGATTTACGGTTGAGGGATTCAGGACCAGGAAAGGTCCCAGTGCTGATCTGAAACCCAGCCATCTCATGCCTAGTTCATAGCTTTCCAAGTTAATCCTTCCAGGAAGGGGGATTGCAATTCTAAATTTGGATCTCTGAAAGTACCTCAATTCCTCAATTCTCTTGGCAGGTTAACAATATGACGTAGTTGGGGAAAATGCAAAAAGATAAAGCACAGAGAATAATATCATGAATACCTGGGCGTTTTCTCATCTGTAAAATGGGGATAATGGAAACTACCTTATAGGTAGAGTTGTTGTAAGAAATTAAATTAAATAATATACTTACATTTTTGGATTGTGCAAAAGGTTAACACACTTGGTTGCTAACGAAAAGGTTGGAGTTTCAAATCCACCCAGAGGTGTCTCAGAAGAGAAATCAAATTTTACTTCTGAAAAATCAGCCATTGAAAACCCAATGAAGCACACTTCTACTCTGACATACATGGGGTCACCATGAGTTGGAGTCAATTTGGCAGCACCTGGTACAGGTATGTGTGTGTATGTGTGTGTAGTAGTTCTCAACCCTGGTTGATCATTACAATTACCTGCAGATTTCTTAAAATATGGTGCTGCAGTAACCTCAGCCTAGAGCCAGTTAAATCAGAATCCAAATATATGAGGCCCGTGATGATGCTAATGTATGCCAAGTGTGAATCACTGCCTTAGAATACTGCCATGCACTGAGTAAATGCTCCATTAAGGTTAACTATTACTACTATCATTGATACCCACTGCCCATATGAAATATGTACATGTTTAATGATATTTGCTTCAGAATTCATACTTTATATGCATTTAAAATATTCCCATTAACATTTAACTTTCCTTCTACACCTGCTGATGCCATTCTACAGAACATACGTCCCCAAAGGAAACCACTGACGTGAATTTAGGGGGAAAATTTACCTGACAATGTTTCTATAAATAGTTTTCTTAAAAACTTACCTAAATAGTATCATACTACATGTACTGTCCTTGAAATGTCATTTACCAAACGTTGTATTTTAAGTCTCTCTGTGAAGCACATCCATCTGGTTAAAATCTAGTTAAAGTAATACTTAGCATCACTTGAGGGATGAACTTAATTTTATATTTCAATTTCTTATTCGGACAATTCTATGAAAATTTTTGTGCCTGTCAATTCACAGAAGTGAGAATTTCTATAAGAGATATGAATGAAGGATAATTGTTTGAGTTGTGGCAACCAATGTGTGTTCGATTTTTCCATTAATTGTCAACCTTTGCTTTCCCAGTAGAAAAAATCAACTACATGCTCTTATTGTCAAGGTATCACCTGTTGCTGTTGAGTTGACTATGGCTCATAGGGACCCTGTAGAAGAGAGTACAACTGACCCATAGAGCTTCCAAGCCTGTAATCTTTACCGAAACAGACTGCCACATCTTTCTCCTGTGGAACTGCTGGAGGGTTCGGACCATCGACTTTTCATTTAAAAACCAAGTGCATAAAAATTGTGCCACAAGTTATACAATCACAAATATCTCTGGTCTAGGTAGTAATAGTCATCATTCCATGATAGCTCTACGTGAAATTCCCATCTGTACAGGGAATAATATTTACATATCTCAGATTTCAAAAGTGGGCTGTAAAATGAATTGCTACCCACAGAAAACCCTGTGAACCACAATATCCATCTCACAAAGACTCTTGAAAACCACAACCTTACAACTAATTCCAGATGAACTCACCAGATCCCAAGAGGAGGAATTGATGCTTCTGCCTCTCTTTGCCCATCTTTAACCAAACCAAGTTTGAAAACAAAAACACTCATTCAGCTCTGATGGTGGGGACAGGGCCTCAGATGGGAGTTAGGAGAATAAGGTCTGAGTCTTATATCTTTCATTCACTGGAAGTCTGGCAGTTAATATGCAATCATGGTTTTCTAACCTGAGTTGGAATAATTGTCAAAGTAGCTGATTTATTGATGAAATTCAATACCACGAAAAACTGAGGCACTTCCTGTTGAATTATATGGCAAGAGGTTGAAGCCTGTCTTATCTCAAGAAACTCAAGCATGAACAAAAGGAAATCCGAAAAGTTTTCTCGGTCCACACAGTAAGATTTTTCTTCTACTTCTCTTTCTCCCTCTTCTTTTTCTGTTTTCATTTTTATGAAAATCTACCCAATTATTAAATATAGTGTTACATACATACATATTAAATGGGAAATAATAGATGCCACAGAAAATTCATGACATAGACCCACACAAACCCTGTTTTATCTTATTTATGTATCTGAGCATTGTGACGCCATTCACAGGCACCAAGCCAATACTCTTACCTTCCATTTCTTTTTCCTGGTGATCTAGGCAGAGAGCTTGGAAGGAAACGCCTGAGTCTCATTCATCTCTCTAGTCCTACTGGACATCCCAGGAAGGAAGGAAAGCACAGGCAGAAAAACACCCCGTGTGTAAAAGTCACTGTGACTATGCTTTGTTCTTTTGACCTAATAACTATAATCACTATTTAACAGAGGTATTCTGTTATGGTGGCTTCTGCTGTGCCAAGCTTGGTGTAGGATCTAGGGAAGCAGAAATGAATGAGACTCAATCTTTTTTCTCTGAGCACTTCACCTGGGATGACCCAGGAAGAGAAATAGCAGGTTGGGCTGTCAGCTTAGAATATTGGCTAGATGCCTAGTGATAAGAAGCCCTGGTATTGCAGGGGTTAAGCACTGGGCTGCTAACCAAAATGTGGGTAGATTAAACCCACCAGTCACTCCACAGGAGAAAGATGTGGCAGTCAGCTTCTGTAAAGATTACAGCCTTGGAAACCCTGTGGGACAGTTCTATTCTGTCCTATAGTGTCACCGAGTAAGAATCAACTTGATAGCAAGGAGTTTGGTTTTTGGCCCATTGATAAGGGGCAGTTGTGGTGACTGAATTTCCACTTTTCATGCAGAAGACTGGATTTGATTGTCAGCCAATACACCTCATGCAGATCCACCACCCATCACTCAGTCCAGGCTTGTGTGTTGCTATGATGTTGAATTGGCTTCCATGGAGATTCCAAAATGCAGCCAGTGAAAACACTATGGATTACAATGATCTGATCCACACCAATAGTGGTACTATGTCAATGGAGTCTAACTGCCCGGTTCAAACCTGAACTCATCCCTTTCTACACCAAAACTTGATTGAAATAAATAAAATCGCTGTGTTCCATTCCACACCTATAAAATAATAATAATCTGTACACCCATATCTTGGGGATGATTGTGCAGATAAAACAAAAAAAGCTACAGAAGACATAGCTCAGAGCTTGGCACCAGGAAACTCTCAATACAGTTTGGTGATATTGTAGTTATCATCACCATCACCATTACTATCATCATCCTCAACTTCATGATCATTTAGGAGTGCATAGGTGACAGTTTAGAAGGAATTATTTCCTGTTTTCATAGAGACAATGCCTGTGGAACCTCAAAATGGTGTTAGAGAAGAGCAGAAGTCTGAATCAAAGTCCTCAGATAGCCACAGTACCAAGAACATAAATGTCATAAGCCATTTATATTAACATTTTATTCTGGGCCCTCAATTCTGACTATCCCAACTGTGCTGTTGGTCCTCATGATGAAAAACAATGCTCTTAATAGTCCCTCCTGCATTTCTGTCTCCCTCAGCACTCACTGGGCTGCACGATGTCTCTGCTGGGGCATGGCCATGGAGTGTGAATCCATTGCACCTTCCCTGCCTGGCGGGAGATGAGGGCTGAGGCTCTTTCCTCAGAAATGGCAGGAAGACAAACTCAGGCATGGGTGTCCTGATGTCAATGACGACTCTGAAAGGAAGAGACACACATATGTAGTCTGCTGGACTGGGATGGGCACTCTGAATGGCTGAAAACACAGGCTAATAATTTATAGTCATATGGTTTTGAGAATGCAACTCACAGAGCTCATAATTAGCTTATCTGATCTATGTTCTCCCATTCCCTAAGGGCTTCTTAATGAATGAGGGAGGAATAAAGTGAATGACCTGAAAGACTCATGGCCCTTCATCTTCTCAGAAAGAATCACACCAATATTCTCACTTCTGTCTGGTAAATTGTAGAGCTCTTAATATGGAGTTCTGGCTCTTTTTTTTTTTTCCTGATTTGAAGATTCATTGAGTGACTTTGATGATAACAAATGCAGTGAATTGATCAAGTGATTTAGGAATAATAAGGATTTCTATACTGAGAATCTGATATATTTCCATATCTCATTTAAGGTTTTTTTTTTTTTTTTTTCTGTAATGAGAGCATCCTAGCTGAGACAGCTTTTGGGAAATAAAAGAGGGTCATAAAAAAGGAAGCAAGTATACAGGCACCCAGCACTGGGTCTATATTTTGGATTCAAGCAATTCACAAGCAAAGCACTCAAATTTGATGACCATAATCTCCTTCAGCAATATTTCTCAATTGTGACAATCCCATCCCTCTTTCCTTGTTGGTTTCTACACTACTCATCTGTTTCGAAACACACCCACTTTAGGGGCACTGGGCTGAAAAGTATTACAACTAAATAAAATCACTATGAGTTGGAGAGGACTCCATGGCAACTAACAACAAAAAAGAGGGTATCATATTCGAGAGCCACTTCCAAAGATGAGTGTAGAAGACAGGAGTATGAAAACCAAAGAGTTGTGGTAAAAAGAGAGATTTGCTTTGTGTTTTTTCCCAATTTCCTCTCACATGATGACTATCCTTGAAGGAAACAGAAAGACTATCATCTTCCTGCATCCTGTTTAGATGTACGATTGAGGAAAATCTACCCTCAGTTTTTTATCCCTGTTTTAATCATAAAATGTATCAAACCCACCCTTTTATTCAATGATTCTTACTCTCACAAAACTCTTACACACCCAATTAAATGCAATAATAGTTCCCATCAAATATCCATAATAATAAAAGCAAACAAACTACACATTTCTTCCTTCAGGAGTTCTTAAAGATCTCTGTGGAAGGTACAGTGCTCCAGGGAGGAAGAAAAAATACAGGATGTATTGCTTCAAAATGTCTTCACCTTTTCTTATAAGATAGTGAATATTTTATTCAACATAACACAAAGTAGAGATGGGACTAATCTCTGGCCTCACTGTGCTATATTTCAAGTATGTAGATAAATGATATCCAGTCTCCACATTTGAACTATTCAAGGTCTTATTGTATAAAGATAAACTATCACGGCCTGTCAGGTATCCAGGGTCATCCACACTTAGTGTTCAAATAATTTATTTGAATGACATCAGCCATAGAGTAGATGACGATGGAATGATATCTGTATTTACTAACCATGTATATATATTATCTGTTAAATCCTTACAGGGCTTTAAGTTAAGTATCATTTAAAATGAAGAACTGGACACCACGAGACTTTAATAACAAGTCCCAGTCCACGAAACTGAGTTAGAGGAGCTAATATTGAAAATAAAATATTTTCCCCGCAAAACCCATTAGTTGAAAAATTATATTGGCCTATGTATATGGTAACTGTGTTAGTGTTCACTTACTGATCTATTATATGTACTAAACACTGTTCTAATCAGTACTTTTGAGTATATCCTCTTAATCACTCTCTCAAATGAGTGCTTTTGCTACCACCTCTATAGAGAGGAAGAAGTTAAACAGAAAGACGCTCTCTATCATGCCTAAAATCACTGTTTGTAATATGATGGTCTCTTCGAATATTTGGAATGCTCTTAAAATGAACTTCTTTAAAGTAATATTAAGGGCCACCACATGATGGGAAATTACTATTTGATCTAACCTTGACAACATTATATTTAGTCATTCCAGTGAACTTGGAAGATTAGCACTATTAATCTCAAATTTGATGAGGATGACTTTGAGGCTCAATGAAGTGCACTGAGTTGCCAAAGTTGTCCAGTTTATAAGCAAAGATCTGGTTGGAGGTGTGTCCTCAAATCCCACACCCTTTCTCTTATCTGTGGTTCCTCTTCCATACCAAAGATAAGTACA
This sequence comes from Loxodonta africana, assembly GCF_030014295.1. Classification (NCBI taxonomy): domain Eukaryota; kingdom Metazoa; phylum Chordata; class Mammalia; order Proboscidea; family Elephantidae; genus Loxodonta; species Loxodonta africana. The sequence continues at coordinate 22,307,667 of NC_087344.1, forward strand.
CCACTTTCTGATAGCCAATAGGAAACTGACATATTTCCTTCCAGTCTTTTCCCCATTCATAGCATCAATCAACTAGTCTCATTCATGTTAGGCCTTGAAGTTTAAAGGGGAAAAAGAAAATGTTACCTTTCAGGAGAGCTTACATTGAGACATCAAAAGGAAAAAAAATCTTTGATGTATCAATTTTTTGGCCATCCTCACGTTTACAGAAATGGACGTGCAACCTAGTTCTAGGACAGATGGGACCCATAAAGTCTCATTGCAGTTAACCGTAACCAGAAAATCAGAATACTACTTTCATGATTTTTAATGAAGCTAGTCTGGCCTCATCCTCTGTCAAGTGCAGTCCATTCTCCTTTATCAAAGTTTCTCATCAGAAAAATTTGTAGGGGATTTAACTCAGTGATAAAAGACAGAGTAAATTAAGCTATTTATTGAGCAGATTTTCAGAGAGTCCCAAATTGCTTCCTCGGAGATTATGTCAATATCTCTAAAAGAGAAATGCATACCCATGTAGCACACCAAAAAGGAACCCAAAGGTAAGGAAACATATAACACAGCAAAGTCTTAATCGGGCTGTTACAAGTGAAAGGCAAGAGCTCCCCTTTAGTGGAGACATGGTCCTTTGCAACCCTAGACTATTGAAAAACAAGATAACATTTAATTTTTTCATAATGACTTGGTGAAGTAGTGATCCTAGAGCACCAATAGAGCCACAGTAATTGGAAATATGATTCCACCACTTTAATCCTCATTTGTACAACTTTGCCAATTCATACAATTTGCAACCACATTTTTCCTGAGCATGCTTTGTAATGTTCCAATTTTAGACATTTACGAATAGATTTATTCCCCAAATACAATGTATCAGTCAGGATTCAATAAAGAAAAATGAAAACAACATGAAGATCATTTCACACAGGAATCTGGCAAAATAGTTTTATGAGGACTGAAAGGAAGAAAAGGAGCAATGCAAAAATACACAGATAGTAACTGCAGAAAGAAGCTACCACATCAAGGTGTAAGGAAACAAGTATAAGAAAAATATCAGGCTTACTAGGGTATGGTGACATTTACTGATCATTATGGGAAGACCTAACAATAAAGCCAGATGGGAAATCAGAAGAGTGATTTAAAGATCCTCTCATCTCCTGCCTGAGCATCACAAAGTATAGAAGAGTGACTCTGGATAAGGGAGGCAATAGCTTATCAACATGCACTCGTGACTTGAGTGTTTATGGTGTGCAGGCTAGAGGCAGTGGTGCTTCACTGGTAGAATTCTCCCCTTCCATGTGGAAGACCACGTTTGATTCCCAACAAATGTAACTTGTACGCAGCTACCATCTGTCAGTAGAAACTTATGTGCTGCTAAAATGTTGAACAAGTTTCAGCAGAGATTCCAGACTAAGATGAACTAGTAAGAAAGGCCTGGCAATCTACTTATAAAAATCATCCAATGAAAACCCCATGGATCACACGGTTTTGATCCACAATTGATTATGGGGATGGTACAGGACCAGGCAGCACTTTCTCCTGTTGTGCATGGGGTCACCATGTGTCAGGGAGGCAACTCAAGAGCTGCTAACAACAACGTGATGCAGAGGGAGAAGATATGAGAAGAAATATCACCAAGAATATTGAGAAAAATCACTTGCCTCTTGTTAGGGTAAGTTCTTTTATATCTTTCCCCTTGCACGATCTGATCACATTCAGATCTTCAGCATCTGCTCAGGAGGCGTAAAAGACCCAGGACAAAATAATCCTGAAGGAAAAGTCTAAAATGATGAGTAGTTCTCACCTTGGCTGCACATTAAAACCACCTGCGGTGCTTTGAAAACCTTGTGCTCAAGCCACATACTGGTACAATTAAATCAGACTCCGTAGTGGCGGGAGCAAGGCATCAATATTTTTTAAGCTTCCCAGACAATTCCAATGTGGAGTCAAGGCTTGTGGCCAGTGACAGGCATTCTCACACACAACCTGCACATATTGTTCTGTTAGGTGCAAAAGTAGCCTGGGTAACAGTTAGGAATTACGGTAAAGGAAGAAGATTCTAAGCACATAAAAATAGATTTGTGCATTTTACTAGAAAGTCTGAGTCATAGATGAGAGTATAGAAAGCACCATAGCTATAATGGGATTTGATCACACAGACTGTCTTATCCCAGAATACTCCCACTATCCCATTAAAACTGTGACAAAGGAAGTGATCTTCAGATATGAAATCTCGAAATTGAAACCCATGAGAGCTAAAAAGTTATGCCACCAAACAGGCAAGATTTCTAGTAGCAGATGTTTGGTTTTGCTGTATTTTCCAACCCATACACTCAAAGGGATGGCACAAGTGTTGACATTAGGTTGCTCTGCTTAGGATCCTTTGCAGGGCCCTCTTGATGTCCCTGTTCCTCAGGCTGTAGATGAAGGGGTTCAGCATGGGGGTAACCATGGCGTACATCACTGAGGCCACCGCACCCTTCCTGGCAGAAGATGAGATGGCTGAACTGAGGTACACTCCAAGGCCTGTTCCATAAAATAAGCAAACAACTGACAGGTGAGAGCTACAGGTGGAAAAGGCTTTATACTTCCCACCTACAGATGAGACTCTTAGAATAGAGGAAACAATTCGAGTGTATAAGAAAAGGATCCCTGTGACTGGTACACCAGCAAAGATGGCAGCAAAACAATAGAGTAATATGGTATTTGTGGAGGTGTCAGAACAGGCAAGGTTAAGGAGTTGAGGAATGTCACAAAAGAAATGAGGGATTTCCACAGCTGTGCAGAAGGTAAGTGATAACACCATTGAAAGTTGCAGCTGGGAGTCCAAAAGGCTGATGAAAAAAGATACCAAAACTAGCAAGCCACAGAGGCGGGGTTTCATGATGACTGTGTAGTGCAGGGGATGACAGATGGCCATGAACCGGTCATAAGCCATCACAGTGAGGAGCAGATCGTCCACACATCCAAAGAGATAAAAAAAGGACACTTGCGTCAGGCAGCGTGCATAGGTGATGGATTTGCTCTGAGTCTGGAGGTTCACTAGCATCTTTGGGACTGTGGTGGAAATGAAACCGATGTCAGCCAAGGATAGGTTGGAGAGGAAGAAGTACATTGGGTTGTGAAGGTGGGGGTCAGAGGTGATAGCCAGGATGATGAGTAGGTTCCCAGTCACAGTGATCAGGTACGTGGACAGGAACAGTCCAAAGAGGAGGGGCTGCAGTTCTGGGTCCTCAGAGAGGCCCAGGAGGAGGAATTCTGAGACACCTGTTAGATTCTGTGGCCCCATGTACCTGAGGCAGCATTTGGAAAAAGAAAAGAGGATTGTTAAAAGGAAACAAGAAGCGTCCAGCCCTGTGTTTGTATTTGGAGTTCAAGAAACTCACAAGTAAAGCCCACAAATTCACAGATGATCACACCTAAGTGCCTAATACCCCAGTACCTTTAGCCATATTACTTGGTTGTAGCAAACCCAACCACTGTACTTCTCAGAACTCTTTCCTCACTGTTTTCTGTGCTATTCACCAGTTTCTGTACACAACCACTTTAGAGACTCTGGGCTAGAGATGTTAGAATGGCAAGGACATTTTAAGACAACAAATTCATAACAACTAAAAAAAAACCACAGATAGGTTGTAACTATGGTGAAGGGTAAGACAGTACACAATACTGGGGAAGCCAGCACAATTTGACCAAAGCAAGGTATGGAAGCTCCATAGACAGACACATCCATACTCCCTGAAGGATGAAATTACCAAGCTGAGGGATGGGGACCATGGTCTTGGGGAACATCTAGCTTATTGGCATCATATAGTTGATAAAGAAAATGTTTTACATCCTGCTTTGGTGAACAGCATCTGGGGTTTTAGAAGATTCCAAGTGGTCACCTAAGATACTGCACTGGTCTCACCTCATCTGCAGCAGGAGAGAATGAAGAAAACCAAAGATACAAGGGAAAGATTAATCCAAAGGACAAATGGACCATAGGTACCACAGCCTCCACCAGACTGAGCCCAGCACAACTAGATGGAGCCCAGCTACCACCACCACTGACTACTCTAACCAGGATCAGAGTAGAGGGTCCCAGATGCAGAAAAATGTAGAACAAAATTCTAACTCACACACAAAAAAAGAAAGACCAGACTTACTGGTGCAACAGAAAGTGGATAAACCTTGAGAGTACGGCCCCCAGACTCCCTTTTAACTCAGTACTGAAGTCATTCCTGAGGTTAACCCTTCAGCCAAACATTAGACAGGCCCATAAAACCACACTAGCCCAGGGGCAAGGATGAGAAGGCAAGAGAGGTGAGGAAAGCTGGTAACAGGGAACCCAGGGTCAAGAAGAGGAGAGTGTTGACATGTTGTGGGGATGGCAACCAATGTCACAAAACAATATGTGTATTAGTTGTTTAATGAGAAACTAATTTACTCTGTAAACCCAAATCTAAAATAAATTTTTTTAAAAAACAAAAAGAAATCAAAGGATGCAAAAAAAAAAAAAGATAACATATTCAAAGAGCAAACTATCAGCCCTCTCTATGAGGAAAACATATGCAATAAGAAGTATCCTTCTTTAAAGAAAAAATCATTTAAATTAAAGGACACTAAGAAGCACTTGCAGTCCCAGGATGGGCAAACAGTTAACACATTAGGCTGCTAACCAAAAGGTTGAAGTCCATTTAGAGACACCTCATAAGAAAGGCCTGGTGATCTACTTTCAAAAAATTAGTCACTGAAAACCCCAATGAGTACAGTTCTATTCTGACACATATACTGTCACTATGATGAATCAGAATCTACTCAATAGCAACTTGTTCTTTTTAAGGAGTCAGATGTAGTTTTATTTTATCCAAATACAGTGCAATAAATTCTCTTGATTTGGAATATTTATAAAACAACAAGGAATAGGACCACATTAAAAAACAAACAAAAAATGGTTGCCATCAAGTTGATTCTGGCTCATGGCAATCCTGTGTGTTACAGAATAGAACTGCTCCACAGAGTTTTCTTGGCCTTAATCTTTACAAAAGCAGATCACCAGGCCTTTTTTTCACAGCACTGAAGGGTGTGTTAGAACCACCAACCTATAGGTTAGTAGTTCAGCTCAAACTGTTTACTTCACCCAGGGACCTCATTAGCTGGATTCTAAATTAGAATAGAATGTTTATAATCAGAGAACATGTTTATATGTCAATTATCTTCACAAGTTTTCATTAATCTTTGGTCCTTTGCCATCCATCTTAAATGGAGATAAAGGTCATTCAAATATGTGGGTTGCCTTTAAAAATCTTTTGAAATATATATTCTCTCCCTTGGCTTTAATGGACGTCAAATTTTGGTAATAATGGTTTGGTAAATGCACGGAATCAGACAACACTGATGATCCCAAAGACGGCCTTACTGTGAAATGCACCAGTGATTAAACAGTAAACAATAAGAAACACTCTGTATTTTTCACTGTATGTAGTCTTATTGGTATCAATACTACTCCATCTTAGAAAAATGTCTGGTGATCATTTGGCTTTTTTTTTTTTAATTTGCTACCATTCTCTGTTGACTTGATAAAATGCTGAAATGTGTTTCTCATTCTAAATGTTTAGAAAGCGTTATTTCTTTATCAAGCCGACACTCTTATTTACAATTGAGGAGAATAAGACCAGGGCACTTCCAAACCCACCCACCTTAGGCCTACTGAAGAGTTTTCCAAGACAATCTTTCCTTATCAGGGGGATTGGAATTCTCCTCACTTCTTCATTTTGCTTGGAAGGTCCAAGATGATCTAATTTGGGAAAACCTAAAGAACAGAGGATATTATGAAATAACACATTGATCATTTGCACATTTGTTGAAATATATGTATTAACTAAACCTTTTTTTTTTTTTAATAGTAGAAACCCTGGCGACGTAGTGGTTAAGTGCTATGGCTGCTAACTAAGAGGTCAGCAGTTCAAATCCACCAGGAGCTCCTTGGAAACTCTATGGGGCAGTTCCACTCTGTCTTATAGGGTCGCTATGAGTCAGAATCTACTTGACAGCAGTGGGTGGGTATAACATTTATAGTTGTAGAAGGAAATTAGATTAAATTATACATATAAATTCATTATACCAGTGGTCTCAATGCTAGCTGATCATTATAATTATCTGTGGATCTTTTAAAATATAAAGATGAACTAGCCACAACCTGCTGTTATTGTCGTTTTTAGGTGCTGTCAAATCAGTTCTGACTCATACTGATCGTATGTACAACAGAACAATACCCTGCCCAGTCCTATGCCATAATCGTTGTTATGCTTGAGTCCATTGTTGCAGCCACTGTGTCAATCCATCTCTTTGAGGGTCTTCCTCTTTTTAGTTGACCCTCTATTTTACCAAGCATAATGTCCTTCCCCAGGGACTGATCTCTCCTAACAACATGTACAAAGTATGTAAGACCCAGTCTCGCCATCCTGGCTTCTAAAGTGCATTCTGGTTGAACTTCTTCCAAGACAGATTTGTTTGTTCTTTTGGCAGTCCATGGAATATTCAATATTCTTCACCAATACCACAATTCAAAGTCATCAATTTTTCTGACTTCCATATTCATCGTCCAGCTTTCACATACATATGATGCTATTGAAAATACCATGGCTTGGGTCAGGCGCACCTGAGTCTCCAAGGTGACGTCTTTGCTTTTCAATACTTTAAAGAGGTCTTTTCCAGCAGATTGCCCAGTGCAGTGTGTCTTTTGATTTCTTGACTGCTGCTTCCATGGCTGTTGATTGTGGATCCAAGTAAATGAAATCCTTGGCTACTTCAATCTTTTCTCCATTTATCAGGATGTTACTTATTGGTCCAGCTGTGAGGATTTTTGTTTTCTTTATGTTGAGGTGTAATCCATACTGAAGGCCGTGGTCTTTGATCTTCATTAGTAACAATTTCAAGTCCTCTTCACTTTCAGCAAGCAAGGTTGTGTCATCTGCATAACATAGGTTGTTAATGAGTCTTCCTTCAGTCCTGGTTCCCTGTTCTTCTTCATATAGGCCAATTCTTGGAAAATTTGCTCAGCATACAGATTGAATAGGTATGGTGAAAGGATACAACCTTGATGCAAACCTCTCCTGACTTTAAATCATGCAGTAACCACTGTTCTTTCCAAACAACTGCCTCTTGATCTATGTACAGGTTCCTCATGAGCACAGTTAAGTGTTCTGGAATTTCCATTCTTTGAAATGTTATCCATAATTTGTCATGATCCACACAGTCAAATGCCTTCGCGTAGTCAAAAAAACACAGGTAAACATCTTTCTGATATTCTCTGCTTCATCCAGAATCCATCTGACATAAGCAATGATAGCCCTGGTTCCACGTCCTCTTCTGTATCCAGCCTGAATTTCTGGCAGTTCCCTGTCGATATACTGCTGCAGCCACTTTTGAATGATCTTCAGCAAAATTTTACTTGCATATGCTATAAATGATATTGTTTGATAGTTTCCACATTCAGTTGGATCACTTTTCTTGGGAATAGGCACAAATAAGGATCTCTTCCTGTCAGTTGGCCAAGTAGCTGTCACCCAAATTCCTTGGCATAGATGCGTAAGCACTTCCAGCACTGCATTTGTTTGCTGAAACATCTCAGTTGATATTTTGTCAATTCCTGGAGCCTTGTTTTTCACCTATGCCTTAGGTGCAGACTGGACTTCTTCCTTTAGGACCATCAGTTCCTGATCATATGCTACCTCTTGAAATGGTTGAACTTCAACTAAATCTTTTTGGCATAACTACTCTGTGTTATTACTTCTACCTTCTTTTGGTGCTTCTGATGTCGTTTAATATTCACCCCATAGAATTCTTCACTATTGCAACTCGAGGCTTGAAAGTTTTCTTCAGTTCTTTGAGCTTGAGAAATGTGGAGCACTTTCTTTGCTTTTGGTATTGGCCATTTGGAATTGGACAATCATTTGGTCTACTATGCCAGGAATGACAACTTGAAGAGGAAGGGCATTGCATTCAACGTCAAAAAGAACATTTTAAAACCTATCCTGAAGTACAACACTGTCAGTGATAGCATAATATCCATACACCTACAAAGAAGACCAGTTAAGATGACTATTATTCAAATTTAGTCACCAATCACTAAGGCCAAAGATGAAGAAATTGAAAATTTTTACCTACTTCTGCATTCTGAAATTGATCAAACATGTAATCAGGATGCATTGATAATTACTGGCAATTAGAATGCGAAAGTTGGAAACAAAGAAGGATTGGTAGTTGGAAAATATGGCTTTGGTGATAGAAACAATGCCAGAGATCCCATGACAGATTTTGCAGGACCAAGGACTTCTTCATTGCAAATACCTTTTTTCACGTACAGAAAAGACAGCTATACACATGGACCTCACCAGACGGAATACACAGGAAGCAAATCGACTACATCTGTGGAAAGAGATGAGGGAAAAGCTCAATATCATCAGTCAAAACAAGGCCAGGGGCCGACTGCGGAACAGATCATCAATTGCTCATATGAAAGTTCAAGTTGAAACTGAAGAAAACTAGGACAAGTCCATGATAGCCAAAGTATGACCTTGAGAATATCCCACCTGAATTCAGAGACCATCTCAAGAATAGATTTGATGCATTGAACACTAATGATCGAAGACCAGAGGAGTTGTAGGATGACATCAAGGACATTATACATGAAGAAAGCAAGAGGTCATTAAAAAGACAGGAAAGTAAGAAGAGACCAAAATGGATGTCAGAAGAGACTCTGAAACTTGTTCTTGAACATCAAGTAGCTAAAGAAAAAGGAAGAAATGACGAAGTAAAAGAAAGCACAGAAGATTTCAAAGGGTGGCTTGAGAAGACAAAGGTTTATAATGACATGTGCGAAGAGCTGGAGGTAGAAAACCAAAAGGGGCCAACATGTTCGAAATTTCTTAAGCTGAAATAACTGAAGAAAAAATTCAAACCACCAGCTGCAATAGAGAAGGATTCTATGGAGAAAATATTAAACAACACAGGAAGCATCAAAAGAAGATTGAAGGATGGCCACAACCTAGAACCCAGTAAATCAGACTCTACATGTGAATCCCTTGGTCATCCAGAAGTACAGCCAGGGTTGAGAACCATTGCTTTACATTATTGCCAAGCTCTTAGTAAGTGTACCATCAATGTGATCTATTATTATCATTAATACCCACTCCTGGCATTAATTACATAAACATTTAATAATATTTTCTTCGTAACTCATATTTTAGAGATTTAAATATTACCCATAAAACTTGTTTTCTTGCTCTTGATGTATGATCATATTCCTCCACACAACTGTTCTCAAAAAGGCAACCTCTGTAATAAATTTTGTGGGTATATTTTCCAATCAATATTTTCATAATATTAGTTTTAATTCACGTGTCCATAGCCAGTTTTCTGAAAATGGACCTAAATAGTATAATCCCACACATACCGTCAGCACAAGTTTTTGTTTATTACAAATTGTGTTTTAACTGTCTCTGTAATGTACATACATCTATTTTAAACACTTTAAATGGTGCACTGTATTGCTGAGTGAAGGATCATTTTATGTCAATATCTTATTAAGAACATCATAGCAGAATTCTTCCTCCACTCACCATATTATTCATAATTGAGAATTTCTTATATATTTATTATTCACAATTTATAATTTATGAATGTATTATTCACAATTCATAATTGAGAATTTTATATGTGCATGGAGCAGAGTTGTTTAAAATGTAAAATTGATGAATGTCCAAATTTACTATTAATTGCCAACATGAGTTTATCAACACCAAGTCAGATACAACTACATGCTTTTATTTCAAGGTATGGAATCAAAAATCCATGAAAGTGGTCTGGTAATGGTCACCCCATAATAGATCAACATGAAAATTACCATCCTGTACAGGGAATTATAATCCCATAGCTCAGATTTCCTAAGTATGTAGTAAAACATATTTCTTTTCATAGAAAACCCTACAAGCCACCAGATTCATGCTATAAAATTCCCTATAAACCATTTGGCTCATTTTCTTGATTCACAGATCAACTCACCAAGTTGAGAGAGGAAGAACCAATGGTTCAGTCTCCCTTTGCTCATCTGAAAAGAAACACAATCATTCAGCTCTGGTTGAGGAGACAGAGCCCTGGAATAGGAAACAAGAGGGCATATCTTTCACATGATGAACCTGGAGTGTGTGTAAATGTCTCAACCTCTCTTATCTAGAAATAGGGAGAACAATACCCATCACTAGGGAGCATGTGGCAGTTAACAAAGTTGTGACACTACTAAATACTTGGACATGGTTTTTAATCAGAATTTGAATCGATATGAAAGTAGTGTGTTGATTATTGAAATACAATCCCAGTTTTATTTGATTACATTGGAAAGAAGCCTAATATGTCCCAGAAAACTCGAGCACAGAATGTACTGAAATCATAAAATGTGCCTAGGTTCACCCAGTAAGATTTAGTTTCCCCTTCTCTTTCTCCATTTTTCCTTTTTAGTTTTCAGTTTTATGAAAACTAAAAAGTCTCCACAATTTTTGAAAATAATTGAGTGTTGTACACTCTATTAAATAGATTCCATAGAAAGTCCATGATATAAACATAGTCATGCCCTATTTTACTTTTTCTAGTCCTTTTTAGTCCTGTGGAACTTCCTTGGGAGAAGGAAAGCACAGGCAGGAAATCACTCAGCGTGGAAACTTTACAGCTTACGCTCTGACCCCGTGAACCAAGGAAAAAGGAACAAAAGTGTCTATTCCATATTAAGCACAGATTTGTTGTTGTCTTTGTGGTTGTAGTCTACTTTGTGCCAAGCATAGAATATGCTCTGGGGAATCAGAAACAAATGACACTCAGTTGTTTCCTTCCTTCCAAACATTCTTATACATTCTTGTATCAACCCATTGCCATCAAGTCAATTCTGACTCATACCTACCCTGTAGGTCAGAGTAGAACTGCCCCAGAGGGTTTCCAAGGAGCGGCTGGTGGATTCAAACTGCCAACCCTTCGGTTATGAGCCTAGATCTCAATCACTGCCCCACTTGTACAAGAATGAAAATAAATGCTCTTACAGGGACTCAGACAAAACAAAATGTTCAGATCACAGGGTACTTTAATTGAATGGTATGAAGCTTCATCTAATTTATATATGTAAATTTATATATGTAAAATTAATGTGCCCTAATTTTTTTTAACTATATGCATCCATCATATAATTAATCACTTATGCAATATCCATTATCTCATCAATTCTTACAGCAATGCAGATCTCCCGCCCTTTATCAGCTGCAGATCAACTCACATGACAACATGAAAACTGAGAGATACTAAAACTTACCCTGTGACACCCAGATCATAAGGAAAGCAGGCAGCATTAACAATTAAATTGTAAGTCACTGAGGCCCATGCATTAACCATCTTCACCCTGTTTCCTCATATTGCAAAATGTTTAAAGCAGAAGTCCGGGGGCCACAACCAAAGATACATCTAAGTTACACCTTTAAACTCATTCCAACGTCCTGACTAGGAATGGACCCCAAGATCCTGTCTTTATGTCTCCGAGATTGAGATGGACTAAATTACAAGAATGAAAGGGGAAGTTGACAGCTGAGATAAAATCCAGGAGAAGTGGCAAGTGAGAGATCTGTCCTAATTATCCACTTCCAAGTCCTGATGAGACCCCATCCTGTATTCTCAACCATCTTTCTGATTATTGAGGCACAAAGAGGAACCCACTGCTCTCCACTTTGGACTAGCAGAAATCCCCCACAAAAGAGTACAGTGAGCAGGGAGGTCTTTGCCTGGAGACACCAGAGAAGCAAAGTAGCAGGGTGGGTGGGCAGGGGAGAATATGGTCAGTTGCCATCTGTCTGATGTCATGCTGTTGGGATTCAGACATGACTTCGACTGTTTCTGGCTCATGACCTGGAACAAGATACAAAAAAAGACTGCACTCCTTTTCTCTTCTGTGAAATGACAATAACTCTGTGTTGCTCTTTTCTGGGTGTGGTTGTACAGAAAAAGGAAAGAAGCCACATAGAAAACTTAGCTCAGATCCTAGCAGTGGGCAGCCTTCAATTAACATTCATGATACTGTGGTTACTGTCATCATCCTCATCATTATTGTTATAATCACCATCTAGGAGATCATTCTGTAAGAGGGACCTATCCCCTACTCTAGTAGAGAAGTGCCTACAGGAGCTAGAACCAACACTGAAGAAATTAAAACACTAAATGACCTTTCCTGGACCTCTCCCAGAAAAAGGAACAAAATCTTCACAGTACTCTGAGCCAAAACTTAGCATTTCAGAGCCTCCTCATCTAGCCATCCCAAGTGTGCTGCGTGTCCTGATCAGGAGGAAACAATGCTCCCCAGTCCCCCTGTGTCCACTGTCTCCCGTGGCACTTACTGGATTGCACTGGGTCTTTGCTGTAGCATGACCAAAGAGTGTGAGTCCACCACCCCTCTCCTGTGGTGGGCCTGAGAGCTGAGGCACCTTCCCAAGGACTGTCAGGAAGAGAGACTCGGGCATGAACCTCCTGAGTCAGACAATCATTCTAGAGGAGATACATGGCTATGGAGCTCACTGGGCTGGGCTGGACAAACTGAAGCCCTGTGAGGCACAGGTGGGTTATTTACAGCTATATGGTCTTGAGAGCTCAATGCCCAGAGCACACAATTAGCCATATTGTTTCAAGTTATTCAAATCTCTGAAGACTTGTTAATATTAATGAAACAGAAAGAGGAGAAAGTGAATGTCCCCGGTATCTGGGCCCTACCATTTTAAGGAGGAAGCTCACCTGTATTTCCTAATCTCTAACTTCCAAGTTGTATGGATCTTAATGTACAAATCAGACACACTTTTTTCAATTTTTCAATAGAAAAACTCAGTGTGTGATTTAATATTCTCAAACCCATGGAATGAATCATATAATTTAGGGAGGACAAGTATTCTATAAATTCCTGGTGGTGCAGTGCTTAAAGTGCTTTGCTGCTAACTGAAGGTTGGCGGTTGGAACCCACTTAGCCTCTCCACAGGAGAAAGACATGGCCATGTGCTCCCGTAAAGCTTATAGCCTAGAAAACACCATAGGACAGTTCCACTGTCATATGGGGTCACTATGAGTTGAAATGAACTCCACAGCACCTAACAACAACAACCTTAAATCTTCTATACCAAGAATCTGATACTATTTCCATTTTCTGAATTGATATTTCTGTCATGAAGGAGAACTTCCTATTTTCCTTTTTGTAGCCCTTGCATGTGGTTTGTGGTTGCATGCATTTACAATGTATATTTTTGTTTATTTGAATGACAGCACCATTTCTAATATCTCTGTGTAGTTAATGTATGTTGGTACTTTAGAAAAGTATTTATTTTGTTATACTCTTTGGTAACTTGATTCTTCCCCTAAATATGTCTGTGGGCCTCACAGAAGTCTGCATTCAAAATGTTGACCTGTGCTGCAGTAATCTCAAGGCTTAACTGGAAAAAGATCTGATTCCAAGGTCACTCAGGTATCAGTTGCCAGGATTTGTTCCTTCCACGCTATTGGCTGGAGGCCTCCCATAACTTCTGACCATATAGGCAACTCCATCACTCAGATAGTAACATGGAAACTGGCTTTCATCAGAGTGAGATGGCCAGAGAGCAGGAAAGGGCTGGCAAGATGAAAGCCAGATTCTTTTCACACCGCGTTGGAAGCGATATCCCAACAGTTTTCCAAATTCTATGTGATAGAAGCAATTAACTGATGCAGGACACACCCAAGAGGATGGTTGTCCACAAGAGCATAAATACAGGAGGTGGGGGTCATTGGGAGAATCTTAGCAACTGCACACTACACAAGTTTCATATAAGGACGGTTGGCTCTAAGCACAACTAGATTCTAGAGAGGTCCCTCTGCTTTCCAGCATAGTGCCAATCCATTGCACCACCATTCTCTCAGCACATTTCCTGGTAAGAAACAGGTACCTGATAGAACTCCTCCAAACCCCACCATTCTGCTCCTGGCCTTACAGAATAAAGCCCCTCTGGTTTCTCTAACACCAGTAGAATGCTTCCATTGATATTAGGCCTGTCACAGCCATTCCATGTACAGCTTCAACAAATATCCCCAGGAGCTTCTGATTTTGTTTAACTAGGGAGGGCTCACTTCACCATAGAATGTATTTTGTTTAGATCTCTTTGTCTCTGGAACTCTTAAAGTCTTAATACAATGTGATTTTGGCTTCTCTGTTTTCACTAGTGGATAAAGTGGGTGTAATGGTTAAGATTGTGTGTCAACTTTGCTGGGCCATGATTCTCAGTGTTTTGACAGCCCTGTGATTTTGTAGTCACTTCCCTGTTGAGATTTGATATGTGATCACCCCCATTATGGGATCTGCTGTGAGTAGCCAATCTGTTGAAGGAGATTTTTCTTGGGTGTGTGGCCTGCATCAGGTGTGGGCAGACTTTCTGATAGGGCTCAGAGGCTATTGCTTATTCTGGATCCTGCAGCTGGCTCCTGTTTGCATGACCTTTGGACTTGAGCTGGCAGCTTAACTGTGGTCTTGCCTGCTGATCTTGGGATTTGTCAATCTTCACAGCCTATGACCAAGAGCCCTGCTCCCTGACCTGCTGACCTTTGCTTAACCAGCCCCTGCAGCTACAGCAATCAAGAAATGCCTCTATCCTGACCCATGGACTTGAGACATTACAAGCTCTACAACTGCATAAGCCACTTCATCGAGATATATATATACTGTACTAGTTTTGCTTCTCTAGAGAAACCAGCTTAAGACAGTAGGGTATATGAAAATGACAGTCTAGTGCAAGGTTCTGCATCCTACTCATGCAGCCCTCCTGGCTCAGGGATCTCTTTGCTGATGATCTTGGAGATTGGTTTGTCACTGACTGATATGAAGAAAACTGGGATAATATATACCATATTAAATTGGATATGGAAGAACGAATGCTATTTACATGTGTACACAGAATGGCAGATTGTAACTCGTAGGAGGCCAGATGTTCAAATGACAAGTCTTTAGAGGAAGAGGGAGAGTCTCAGTGTGGAGACATTTGATAATTCTTTGGCTGTAGCAAAACTGTAATATTAAAACTGAAGTCATCTCATAGTGGGAAGAGGTTGTCAGATAATAGGGTTACTGCCACAACTGTGTTTAGAGTACATGGTATATGATAACCAAAGATCATTGTGATGCTTTGATAAAATGGGCTTTTTCCAAGTCCTTCTCTCATGATGAGTATCCTGGAAGGTAACAGAAAGATCATGACCTTCTCACATTTCCTTTTCAGGTATTCAATTTACTTTTTATCCTTTGGTTGTTTGTAGAACTTATTAAAACTCACCCTTTATTCTATAATTCTTAATCTTGTACAAAGTATTAGGTGGGGGAAATATACATTCCCTTGAGTGTACATAATAGTAAAAGCTAGCCATATATTTCTTCTGTCACAAGCTCACAGAGATCTCTGTAGAAGGCCTAGTGATTTAGGGAGGAAAGAAAATACTGGATGCGTGGATGACAAAACACCTTTACATTTTTGTGTAAGAAAGTAGATAATTTATTCAACATTATACAAAGTGGAGATGTACCAAATATCTGCCCACATTGTGCTAGATTTTGAGTATAGAGATTAATGATATTCAGTCCCTGCCCTTAGACCGCTCAAGGTCTCGTTGTGTAAACATTAATTCCAAGGTTATCCATCAAATATCCAGATTAAAACACACTTTGAGGATCAAAGCCTTTGTCAGTGAAGATGGTGAGCATTTAGCCTATGGGTAAAAGGCGGTACAACCTAACTGGTTATTAGGCCTGATTTTAGAGAGCCCAGAAATAAAGTGTGGCATCTTAAAGGAAAGATGGATACACACACAATGAAGAACAGGAGGAGCCCCAAGGCAGACCCATCATGACAGAGGAGAGGTGAGCATGTTCACAGAGTGAAATCCCAAGAAGGCTGTAACTAATGAAAGGTAAAGGTGCCCTTTGCTGAGGACGTGGCCCTTTGCCATTCTACAGTAATGAAAAGAAGATAAAGTTGAGTTTATTCCTAATGACTTGGGTGACTTAAATAATTCTCAGGCACCATTAAGGCCACACAGAAACTAGAAATGTGAACTCACCACCTTAAGCTACAGCCTTGACCAAGACCAAGCCTTTTTTCCTAAGCACATTTTGTATTCTTCCAATTACAGAGACCTCAAAACATAGTTTATTTATGGTGTTATCATTTTTCAGTCAGAGTTCGATCAAGAAGAGAGAAACAACAGTAGTGATTTTAATGAGGGTAACTGAATATAGGCAATTGGTTAAACAGTTTTATAGGACAGAAAGATGTAACAGAAAAAACGTGGTAACACAGAAATAGTACCCCAGGAAGTAGCAACCATTCCAAAGTCTAATGGGAGAAAAAGGTTGGGTTTATTAGGGCATAGTGAGCTTTGTTGTCTACTCTTGTAAGAACCTCACAAAAAAGCCAGATGGAAATCAGAGCAGTGATGTAACAATTGTTTTTCCTCTTCCCTAACCCTTGGCATCAGACAGAAAAGTGTAAAGGGTGGGTTTAGTATAGAGAGATGAGGACTTAATGTCCAGCACATATGACCAGCTCTACAATGTGTAGGGAGAAGACATGCGAAGAAATATTACCAGGACTAACAAAAAAAATCACATTGCATGTTGCTTGGGTAACCTCTTTCATAACTTCCCCCTTTTGAAGTCTGATTACTTCAAGATCTTCAGCATTTGCAAGTGAGGAATAAAAGCCCCAAGGCACATTAGGCATTTTTGAAGGAAAGGTCTGAGAAAAGGTCAGTAATTCTCAACCTTGGCTGCATTTTAGAACCACCTGAGGTGCTTTTAAAGGGGCCATGGTGGCGCAGTGGTTAAAGTGATCGACTGCTAACGAAAAGATTGGCTGTTTGAAACCACCAGTGGCTCCATGGGAGAAAGATGTGGCAGTCTGCTTCTGCAGAGATTTACAGCCTTGGAAATCCTGTGGGGTCACTATGAGTCAGAATCAACTTGACAGCAGTGGGTTTAGTTGGTTTCGGGTGCTTTTAACACTCTTCATGCTCATGCCACGTGCCAGTCCAATCAGTTCAGAAACTCTGGTGGTGGAACCCAAGTACTGGGAGTTTAAAGCTCACCAGCTGATTCAGGTACGAAGCTAACGTTGGAGACCAGTGATGCACACCCTCTCACATAACCTGCGAAAATAAATCAGATCTAGGCAAGAGCTTTATGGACAGTAAACCTGGCCTGTGGGAAGGGTTGAGAATTGTACACGTAAAAAAAGAGACTTGTGCATTTCTCTAGGATGTTTGGGTCATAGATGATGTCATGGATTGAATTATGTCCACCCCCAAAATGTTTATGTCAGTTGGGCTGGGCCCTGATTCCCAGTATTGTGTGATTTTCCTGTATGTTGTAAATCCTGCCTCTGTGATGGTAATGAGGGAGGATGGGCTGCAGTTGTATTAGTGAGGCAGGACTCAGGCTATAGGATTGGACTGTGTCTTAAGGCAATTTCTTGAATTAGAAAAGAGAGAAACATGTAGAGAGACGGGGGACCTAATACCACCAAAAAAAGCAGTGTCAGGAGCAGAGCGCATCCTTTGGACTCGGGGTCCCTGGGCAGAGAAACTCCTAGTCTAGGGGAAGATTGATGAGGAGGCTGAAAGAGAGAGAAAAACTTCCCCTGGAGCTGACACCCTGAATTTGGACTTTTAGCCTACTTTACTGTGAGAAAATAAACTTCTCTTTCTTAAAGCCATCCACTTGTGGTATTTCTGTTAGAGCAGCACTAGGTGACTAAGACAGATGACAAATATAGAAGGTTCCACAAGTTTTAGAGAATTCAATCATGCAGTGGTTATGGCATAATTAGGATTCCAGAATACTACCACAATCTTATTCAAGAGGGACCAAAATAAACAATATTGAGATATGACATATCGAGAGGAATGTCAACATGAAAGCTACAAGAATTATCTGGCCAAAATATAGGATTTCCTGTTTGAGATGTTTGGTAAGTTTTGTTTTCAAGACACACGCTGTAAAAGATGGCACAGGTCTTGAAATCAAGCTGTTCTCCTGAGGAGCCTCCACAGAGCCCTATTGATGTCCCTGTTCCTCAGGCTGTAGATGAAGGGGTTCAGCATGGGGGCGACCACGGTGTACATCACTGAGGCCACCGCATCTTTCCTGGGAGAAGATGAGATAGCTGAACTTAAGTAAGCTCCAAGACCAGTTCCAAAAAATAAGCAAACTACTGACAGGTGAGAACCACACGTGGAAAAGGCTTTATACCTCCCACCTGATGATGGGACTCTCAAAATCAAGGAAATGATTCGACTGTAAGAGAAAAGGATTCCTGAGACTGGAACGCCACCAAAAATGGCACCAATAAAATATACTAGTATGTTTTTGGTGAAGGTGTCAGAACGGGCAAGATTGAGAAGTTGAGAAGGGTCGCAAAAGAAATGAGGAATTTTCACTTCCATGTAGAAGGTGAGTTGTGACACCATCAAGCAGTGCAGCTGGGAGTTCAAAAGGCTGATGAAACATGACACCAAAACCAGGAAGCCACAGAGGCGAGGGTTCATGATGACAAGGTAGTGAAGTGGGTGACAGATGGCCACAAACCGGTCATAGGCCATCACAGTCAGAAGGAGGACGTCCCAACAGGCAAAAAGAATAAAAAAGGACACTTGTGTCAGGCAGGCCTCATACGTGATAGATTTGCTCTGTGTCTGGATGTTCACTAGCATCCTGGGGACTGTGGTGGAAATGAAACCAGTGTCAGCCAAGGCCAGATTAGATAGGAAGAAGTACATGGGGATGTGAAGGCAGGGGTCAGAGCTGACAGCCAGGATAATGAGCAGATTTCCAAGAACAGTGACCAGGTACATGGTGAGAAACAGCCTAAAAAGGAGCGGCTGCAATTCTGGGTCCTCAGAGAGGCCCAGGAGGAGGAATTCTGAGATACCTGTCAGATTCTGTGGTTCCATGTAGAAGAGACAGCTTTGGGGAAAGAAAAAAGGGTTATAAAAAAGAAAATAAGTATACAGGCACCCAGCACTGTGCATATATTTTTAATTCAAGAAATTCACAAATCAAGTGCTTACACTTGAGGACCTAATACTCTAGGACCTTAGGCAATGTTCCTCAGATGTAGCAAAACCAAGTTCTGTTCTCAGAAATCTCTCCTCACTCATTTCTGTGTTATTCAACTGTTTCTTTTCAAACCCACTTGAGACACACTGGGCTGAAGAATGTTAGAACAGCAAGGACATTTTAACATAAAAAAATCTATACAGGCAGTAAAGTATCAGCCCCCCACCACGAGGAAAGCATATGCAATAAGATATACCCTGTAAGAAGAAGAGAATAATATGACAAGCATCTTGGTAGTCTGTACATCTATTAAAATATAACTCTTAATTGAACCTCACTTTTAGAGCTGTTATAAAATAATTAAATTAAATGCATATAAAGTGCTAAAACCAGTGGTTCTCAATGCTAATTTATTGTTATAATTATCTATGGACCTTTTAAAATATACTGATAAGCTGGCCCCAGCCTAAAAAAAAAAACAAAGCAATTGCTCTCAAATCGATTCCATCTCACAGCAACCCTATAGGATAGAGTAGAACTGCCCCATAGGGTTTCCAAGGAGTGGCTGGTGGATTTGAACTGTCAGTCTTTTGATCTGCAGCTGAGCTCTTAACCACTAGGGCACCAGGGCTCCTTGCCACAGCCTTGAACCAATTGAATCAGACTCTACATGTGAGTCCTTCTGTTGGTCATCCTGAAGCACAGCCAGTGTTGAGAACCATTGCTTTACATTATTGTCAGCCTCTTAGTAATTGCTCCAATGTTAACTATTGTTATCTTTTTTTAATTTTTTATTTATTATTTATTGTTATCATTAATGTGTACTCACCATATTAAAAATATGCACATTTAATAATACTTGCTTTATAAATCACACTTTAGAGGTTTAAAATATTTCCAGTCAAACTTGAGTTTTCGTGCTTTCCCTGCATGACCTCATTCCTCTGCACACCTGTCCCCCAAAAGCAAGCTCGGTCATGAATTTGGTGGGGGTACTTTTGTTATGTGTGCTTTCTTTATGCTCTCAAGTCATGTCTGCTTCTGCAATGTCCTTTAAAAACACATGTGTGTAAGTCACTAAACGATTCCCATAGTTTTTAATTTATTAACTTGGTCTTAAAACATGTAGTAAACAAGAATGTAAATATGCCATACAACAAGTCCCTAACTCACCATAAAACATAATATAAATTAACAAAACCTAAATATATCATACAACAATTTTTTAACTGGCAATAAAACATACCATTATAGTTGAACATGACAATAAAAAACAGGGTATATAAACGTGGATTTCAGCTCATTTTCAGAGGAGACAGAAGCAAAAGGTCTCTCGACTCTCTGTCTGAAGACTGAGAAGCCTGCTGAGACACTGCTTGCCACAGCAGACCTCGAACCTGTATACGAGGGCCTCCTCTGAGTTCCAGGTGTGGTCAAGTCTCCTCCCCAAGACCACTCATTAAAGGTAAAGCCTGAAGTCTAAAGATTTGGCCTTTAACATTTAAGCTAACGTTGTAATTGATTCTCCAGTGCTAAATGAATGAGGTCTTTCTTGTTTGCCTTGCCATGACTACCTTGTGATACTAAACAAGTGGAAGCCATGTAGTCTAGCTTGGTTCCTGTGAACCAAGAAAGGAATTATTCAGTGTTTTAACAGATCTTTTGTTGTGGTTGTGTTTGTAGCCTTCTCTGTGCTAAGCATGAGATAGGCTCTGGGGAATCAGAAATGAATGAGACTCAGTGGTTTCTTTCCTAGCATTCAATATCTTCATGTATAAAAATGAAATGTTCTTTCAGGGATCCAGAGGGGGGGAAAAAAATTCTGATCACAGTATATTTTAGTTGAATGGTATGGAGCTTAGCCTAATTAAAAATAATAATAATATCAAAAAGTCATTGGCTCTTGCTGTATATGTCCATCACATGATTAATCACAAAAGTAGTATCCATTATGTATTCAATCCTTACATCAATGCAGATCACTCTGTCAACTAAAGATCAACTCAATGGCAATGTAAAGGCTCAGAGATGATGAGAACTTGGATTCACAATTAAATTGTAGCTATCTGAGGCCCATGCACTAACCATCTTTATTCTGTTTCCTCACATTTCAAAATGTTCAAAGCAGAGGTCCAGAGAACTTAACCAAAGATACATCTAAGGTACACCTTTAAACTGATTACAATTCCCTGACTCTGAATTGAACTCATGTCTCCCTTTGAGACCAGGATGGGCTAAATTACAAGGATGAAGGAGGAATTGGCAGCTTAGACAACATCCAGGAGCAGGAGCAAGAAAGAGATCTGCCTTGAATTTTCATCTGCCAAATCTTTCTGTGATTCTCACCTGTGATTGCAATGATCCCTCTTGTAGTTGATGCAGCAAGGAGCACCCACTGCTGTCCACTATGGTCTAGCAGGCACTACCCCAGCCCCCACTACAAAAGAACACAGTGATCAGGGGGTCTGTACCTAGAGAGACCAGGGAATTGAAATGGCAGGGTAGGTAGGCAGGAGAGAACATGGCCAGGTACCCTGTGTCTCCCTTCACACTCTCAGAATTTAAACCTGGCTTCAACCTCTTCTAGCCCATGACCTGGAACAAGTTACAAAAAAAGGCTGTGCTCCTTTTCTCTTCTATGAAATGACAATAACTTATATTCCTCTTTTCTGGGTGAGGTTGTGCAGAAACAGGAAACAATTTACGTAGAATACTTAGCTCAGATCCTAGCACTGGGCAGCCTTCAATAAACATTTATCATACTATGGTTACTGTCATCATCTTCACCATTGTCATTATCATTATCATCTACAAGATCATTCTGAAGAGTTTAGGGGGCGGGTGAGAGGAACCCATTTCCTACGCTTGTGGGGAAGTGCCTATGGGACGTAGAGCCAATGTAGAAGAAATCAAGACACTAAATGAGCTTTCTCAGATGTCTACCAGAACCAGGAACAGAAACTTTACAAGCCTCTGAGCTAAAACTTAGCATTTCAGGGCCTCCCATCTGGCCATCCCAAGTGTACTACTTGTCCTGATGAGGAGGAAAAAATGCTCCCAAGCCCCTTCATGTCTACTGTCTCCCATGGTACTGATTGGATTGCACTCTGCTGGGGCATGACAAGGGGTGTGGATCTACCATGCCTCTCCTGCCTGGTGGGCTTGAAGGTGGAGACTCCTTCCTCAGGACTGTCAGAAAGAGAGATTCAGGTATGGGCCTCCTGAGGCAGACGACCACTCCAGAGGACAGACAGGGATATGGAGCTAGCTGGACTGGGGCGGGCAAACTGAATGCCTGGAAGGCATAGGCATGTTATATACAGTTGTATGGCCTTGAGAGCTCAATGTCCAGGGCACCCAATTGTCCAAATTAGTCCATGTTACTCTAATCTCTAAGGGTTCATTAGCATTAATGAAAGAGGAAGAGAAGAAAGTGAATGTCTCTGTTATCGAGGCCCTCCCGCTTTAAGGAGGAAGCCTGCCTATAATTCTCACTTCTAACTTCCAAGTTGTACATATCTTAACATAAAAATCGGACATTTTTTTTTCAAATTTTCAGGAAAAAAATCAGTATATGATATTATATTCCCAAACCCTTGGAATTATTCATATAATTTAGGGAGGACTAGGACTTCTATGCCATAAATCTGATACTATTTCCACTTTCTGAATTAAGATTTCTGTCACTAAAGACAACTTTTTATTTCCCATTCTTTAGCTTTAGTGTGATTTGGAGTTTTATGCGTAGGTGATTCATATTTTTGATAATTTGAATGACAACACCAGTTCTACTTTTTTGGGGTAGTTAATGTACGCTGGAAAAAATGTAAGCTTGGAAAACTATTTTGCCACACATATTTGGTAACAATCTTTCACTTAAATATTTCAGGAAGTATGTGAAATAGGTTAGACAATTGAGTAGAAAGCAAAATTTGTGAGTGGTAACCAGGAGCAGGTGGATGGAGGGTAAAAGAGGGACTCTGTGCTTAGGAGACACTGAGCTTCCGCTAAAGGTGATGGAAGAATTTGGAAATAGATAAAGGGAATAATTGAACAACCTGATAAACGTAACTAATATCACTGAATTATACATGTTAAGAATGGTAAAATTACAAATCATTGGTTATATACGTACTTACCAAAATGAAAAAATAACAATAAATGAGGCAATCAGTGAAAAATGCACACACACACACACACACACACACACACAAAGCAATACTTTCACTGTCCTCAAAGATGGCTGCATTGAAATTGAAACTGTTGGCCATGACTGCAGTCACCTCAAGGCTTCGTTGGAAGATCTCATTCCCAGACCACTCACACATCAGTTGGGAGGGTTCAGTTCCTCAAAGACTGTTGGCCGGAGGCCTCGCTCAGCTTCTGGCAACAGGCACCTCTCAATCAGGCAGTTGGCAACATGCAAGCTGGCTTTCATCAGAGTGAGCCAGGGAGAGAGCAATAGAGGACTGGCAAGAAGGAAAGCAGATTCTTTTTAACCCTAAGGTTGGAAGTGATACCACAATATTTTTCCAAATTTTATTTGTTGGAAGTAAGTCCACCACACACTCAAGGGGACAGTTATCCACAAGAAAGTGAATACAGGAGGTGGGAGTCACTGGGAGAATCTTAGAAGCTACACGCTACACAGGCTTCGCTCTCTATAAGGACAATTGACAGTACCGACAACTAGACTATAGAGAGGTCCCTCTGCTTTCCAGCCTAGTCACAACTAATGCCACCACCATGCTCGCAGCAAATAATTCGTGGAGACTGTATGGTAATGATATTCAGCTATATGCACCCCCTCTGAATGGAATTAGCTTTGCTCTTCCCCAAAGCATGCTGGGGATGAATTCAGGATGGACTCAGGCTAACGTACAATGCCAGGGGTGGCATGACTGGGCCAGCGGCCAAGGCCGAGGAATGCCTTAGCAATAGGAAGGTAAACACCTGGGCCTGGATGTGAAGTCCCTGGGAACACTGACTTCCCAAGGACATGGGAGAAAAACAAGGAGCCTTGGTCCCAGCTGGAATGGTATATAAGCTTGTGTCCCTTGCTAGGTGGTTGTGGAGTACTAAACTGGTCCGCTCACCACCCTGGGCCACGGTCCTGTAAGTAAGCTTCCCAAATAAACCATATGTCATGATCGCTGGTTCCAGAGTCTTTCTTCAGTCTCTTGGAGACGTGGCTGACTTTGTGTTCAGGTACCACTGGGTTGTTACCCAACAACTGGCAAGCCAGCCAGGAGACTGAGGAAATCTCTGTGAACACCGGACATGCAGCGGGAAGAGGGACCTTGATGGGAAGAATCCCGAAGTGGTGGCCCCCGTCCTCCATGGAGAGGGGGGCACAGCTATCTTGGTTAGCTGGAGTCCACCGCGTGAGTACGGGGTGCCCCCAAAACACCTAAGGGCATTGAAGCTACTCTGTGTCAGCTGGAGGCCCCAAAGCAAAAGACAGATTGCCGTGCTGAGGCAGTTTGTGTGGGGTGGCTTCTACTGGCAGCATTGAGAGCGGCATCCAATGTGGAGCCAGCTGCTAGGACCCTAATTAGGCAGCTGGAAGCAGAGCCGCAACTGGAAGATTTGCAGGCAGCATATTCCTCCTCCACTGAAACATTAGTGTCCCGTTTGCAGAAGCAAGGGGCATCTTCAGGGGAAATTCTGGGGTGGCCAGCGACTTCTATATGGGGAGGCCTGGCCCCTATGCTTTTCTGTGGGAGAAATCCCAGGTTGGCCAGTGAAGCCCTGCTAGCTCAATTGGTAGAGCATGGGACTAGAGCTAGTTGGAGGGGATAAAACAGGTCCCTGTTGTTGAGAACACCCTGTAACACCCAGTGCAAAGCAAGAGTTAAAACAGCAGGGAGGAAAGAAAGAAAAAAAAAGGAGTAGTAAGCCCTTCAAGATAGCTTGTGTTGAGCAACCTTGAAGAGACCTCAGAATTCTCTGATAGCTCCTCTGGCCAAGATAACTGAACAGCAACCTAGCTGCAGCTGCAATGGTAAGGGGAAAACTAAAAGAAGGGGGCCCACCACCAGGTTACCAGGCAACTGGGCTGGACCCATGCTTGCACTTGGTATGGTGGAGGTGTGGCCCCACAAATAAGTAAGGGCTTTGCCAACTTTTCGCAGATCTTCTTTCAGAAATAATTAAGGTTAAGGATTAAGCCTAATTTCTCCATCAACAGGGAGGAGCAAAGGCCTTGTGTTACAATTAAAGTCCAATGAGGTATACTTTGGGTCTGAGGTCATTGAGACACTTGCCCCGGCCTGACTATGGATAAGTCCCTTGGGGCCCCTACAAATCCTTATTGTATGTACTGATGATGTTGATGTCTTAATGCACACCTTTGTAAACTTTTGCCTCCAAGTCCTGATGGGAATTGTTGACGTTAGGGCCATTTTTAGAGGGGCACAAGGAAACTGTGATGTGGGCTATAGCTAACAACCTGGCCATTCAATCTGGCCACTGACAACCCTCAGACTGACATATAAAGCAAAGCCTTGTAGAGATGAGACATCTGGACAAAAAAATAGAAAAATAACAAAATTAGTTCTGCTCCTGATAAGCTTTTGTTACTTGTGTGGATAGTCATCAGAAAAACCCCCACGCTGAGAGTGGACAATAGTCAACTACCAGACCAGTCTTTACCACCTGGCTGCAAGGGCTGAAGCATTGTCTGCTCCAGAGCACAAAGATGTGCAATCAACAACCTCCTGAATTTAAGAGAGGACCATCCATGGAGATTCACACACCATCCTAGACTGTGCCTACACGCACGGACTGCCACTGTCATCAGAAAATGCTGGATAGCATGAGAAAGCTGACCAGCCTGTGAGACCCTGGCCAAGGCTAAAACCTATGTGGGGACAGATTCGTGAGACAACGGGCCAGGGTATTCTTGGCAGGTAAATTGTTTTGGGGCTTTTTATCCTACACAGAGGCTTCCACTGGATTTTGAATGAACTTTCACACTCTTTATCACCCCAAGACATAGGGGCATTGAACACTTCAATGGACAGGTTTAAATGGCTGATGGGAGGGGACAAGACAACCCCAACCTGGACCATGCATCTCAGACAAGCAGCCTGGGGTCTCAAAGCAGCAGTTCCCTGCGAGGGCATTTCTTATTTGTGCCATATGTTTGATCAATCTATTCTATAAAATTTCTTTGGTGTAGAATTATTCCTGACAAAACATCTGGGTTCCACAAAAGCACTGACCAGAGCCCACGAGAGGAGACCAAGTCTACGGATCCCCCCACCAAGGGGTGGGAGTCTCCCTTACCCCTCAAATAGGGGTGCGGTCAAGGTGCACCACAGGTACGGGAAGCCCTCTGCTGGGTGACAGGGGACCAGAGGCCACACATTGAAATGGTCATGCACTGAACCCCCCACTAACAAGCAATATGTTTTGGCTTTGGTGGACACCGGAGTGGAATGCACCCTGACGTATGGTAACCCAAATAGGTTTTAAAGGGCCACTAACAGCTACTGATGGGTACAAGGCATAGGGCTGTCAGGGTGTGCCAAATCAAACTAGTGCTGCAGATTGAAAGGCTACCCCCAAAGGCCTACCAAGTACATAGTACCGATACCAGAATACATTCTAGGCAGAGATATCTTGTTGGGGCTGCAGCTGCAGACCTCCAGTGAGTTCCACCTACAAGTGGGAGCCATAAAAACTGTAGTACAAGGTAATGCTAAATGGCCCCCTGTGCAGTTTCACTCTCTAGCTTGGGTCATGGCCCTTAAGCAGTACCACCTCCCTGGCAGGTACCAAGAAATCACTGAGGCCATGCAGGAGCTACACCCAGTGGGGATTCTGAGACCGACCAAGAGCCCCTTCAATAATCCTGTCTGGCCAATGCGTAAGCCGGACGGCTCCTGGAGAATGACAGTAGACTACTGAGAATTGAATGATATGACTCCCCCCTTTTTTGCAGCTGTACCCAACATCGCACAGATGATGGGGCAAATAGGGGAGGCATTGAGCACTTACCACTTTGTGCTTGACTGGGTTAATGCTTTCTTTAGCATCCCTCTACACTCAGACAGCTAGGACCAATTTGTCTTCAGTTGGGACATGAGGTGGTAGACTTTCACTGCCACAAGGGTACCTGCATAGCCCCACCATATGCTACGGCATGTTTGCTGCTGACCTCAAGCAGTGGGGTTCTCCTGCTGAGGTGGCCGTATTCCACTATATTGGTGATGTCATGCTGACCTCTGACTCATTTGCTTCTTTACAGATTGCAGCTGGTGAGGTAGTCACGCACCTCCAGTTGTGGGGATGGGCAATGAATGAGGGAAAAACCCAAAGGCCTGGTTTGTCAGTCAAGTACTTGAGTATTATCTGGTTGGTTAAGACTAGACTGATGCCTGAAGTGGTGATAGATGAAGTCCAATCCTACCCCCACCCAGAAACTGTGAAACAACTACAGGCATTTGTCAGGTTCCTAGGGCATTGGTGCCCCTTCATACCACATGTAGCCCATACCCTATAGCCCCTATATAGGTTAGTGAAGAAAGGAAGTGAGATTGAAGGAGAGAGAAACAAAAATATTGGATGAGAAAGTGATACGGGGGGCTAGACGGGAAGAGAATGAGTGAGAGAGAGAGAGGAAGAGAAGAAGATTGGAGAGAGACAAAGACAGGTGAAACTGGGGAGAGTTCTAGAAAATGAGGGTGTGAGAAGAAGAGAGGACCCATAAGAGGGGAGAGACAGAGACATAGAGAATGTGAAGAAAGGAGAAATGTGTGATTGAGAGACAAAGGAAGAGGAGGACTTCCAGCAGGAGAAGGTCGCTGTAAAACAAATACAGGCTTTAGGAGTGTTAATGCAAGGTCAGCTGTGCGAATTGGACCATAGCCTGTTACCCCGAGGAATACAGGTAGGGCCTGTGGCAATGGCAAGGCAACAAGAGAGTGCCACTGGGACTTTGGTCCCGGTTGTGGTGAGGAGCGAAAGAGAGGTGCAGTATGTTGGAGAAACAGTCATGCGCAGTGTATAATGCCCTACTCCAAGTGGAAGCAAGTCCTTATAAGAGCCAAGTTCTCCTTCACTGGAAGTCTTGGAATGGGACTAATACCTCTCGTCCCCTCAGATGGGTTGAACCCCGACAACAGTGTGCTAGAACCCTGCTAGTTGTTGCCAGTAGTTGGTTAGGGGAGCAAAAGCAAAGCCTATGGGCAGGGGCATACCCATCACCCAAGGGGTGGCTTTGGACTTGTGGCTTGCATGGGTGCCCATAACTGCCCTACAAATGGGTGAGACACTGCACCTGGGGGCAGCTGTACATAGCTGCTAATATTTACACCACCCTCCCCAGTGTTCCCAGCAATTGGCAAACTGTAACAGCCCAACACAGATACTAGCGGACATCATGGTAGTTTTACCCTTGTCCCTGTCCTTGCCACAGGCCACCACTATAGATGTGGGGTGGCAAACAGAGGTGGTAGCCAGATGCACCACAGCTGCACTTAACAATACCAGGTGGACTATCACCCTTCTGAATGGGGAGACTCAACAAATACGGAAAGTTGTCCAGAGCAGGATGGCCCTTGACATCCTGACTGCCACCCAGGGTGGCACCTGTGCCATGATAAAAATTAAATGTTACATGTATTGCCCTGATGCCTCTAAAAATGTGTCTTTGGCTTTTCAGGACTTGCAGCAACACCACGCTTCTATCAAACATGATGCTGCTGATCCTGTCTCCAGCTGGCTGCAATCCCTCTGTCTACCTGACAGACAAGCTTCTGGGTGATATTGGGACTCTAATTACTATGTCTTTTCCTGTGTTGATGGTTATACTGAGTATGTGGTTTGGTTTTCCAATGCTCCTCTGCATACAAAGTCTGAGGGCTATCGCCGAAGAGGGGGTGGTAAGATTGTAAGGACATTAGGAGGGTATGCAGGGGTGGATTGTAGGGTAATGCTATTCAGTTATATTCATCCCCTCCAAATGGAGTCAGCTTTGCTCTTCCCCAAAGCATGCTGGGGATGAATTCAGGATGGACTCAGGCTAACATACAATGCTGGAGTGACATGACTGGGCCAGCAGTCAAGGCCGAGGAATGCCTTAGCAACAGGAAGGAAAACATCTGGGCCTGGATGTAAAGTCCCTGGGAACACTGACTGCCCAAGGATGTGGGAGAAAAACAATGAACTGGAATGTTATATAAGCTTGGGTCTCTTGCTAGGTGGTTGTGGAGCACTAAACTGGTCCATCTGCCACCCTGGGCCACAGTTCTGTAAGTAAGCTTCCCAAATAAACCACATGTCATGATGGCTGGTTCCAGAGTCTTTCTTTGGTCTCTTGGAGATGCAGCTGACCTTGGGTTCAGGTGCCACTGGGTTGTTACCCAACAGAGAAAAACAGGCATGTGGTAGAATTTTCTCTGCCTTGAGTACTTCTGCAAATGCACCGCGCTGCTTCTAGCCATTTAGTCAAACGTTTTTCTGGTTTCTTAACAAGAACAGAGCCCTTCCATCCGTATTAGGCCAATTGCAGCCATTACATGCACAAACTCAACAAATATCCCCAATGACATCTGATATCTGCTTCACTAGAATGGGCTCCCCTCACACCAGAATGTATTTTCTTAGAATTTCTTTATGTTTGAAACTCTTGAATTCTTAATAAAATGTGTGGTTTGCTTGATTGGTTTTTTTCCTAGTGAATACAAAAACGCACTCTTTATTCTGTGATTCTTAATCTTGCATACACTATTAGATTGCAAAAATGATGTCATTGAAGGTTCATAAAACAAAAACAATGAAACCATATATTTATTCTCTGAGGAGTTAGAGATTTATATCAAAGGTCTAGTGGTTCATCTGATACTAGATGTATCAATGTCAAAATATCTTCGCTTTTTCTTGTGAGGCAGTGAATGACTTATCCAACGTTAAACAAAGTGAAATGTACCAAAAGTACGTCATAACTAAGCTAGATTTTGAGTATATAAGCCAATGATATTCAGTCTTTGCTGTTAAACTGCACAAATTTCACTGTGTAAAGATGAAATTGTAAGACCTTTTCTCAGGCATGTAGGTTTAAACACAGGTCGAATATCAGTTCCTCATCAGTGACATTGGATGGGGATTCAGCTTAGTGGTAAAGTGCAGAGTAATTTAAACTAATTATTGTACGGTTTTTCAGAGCCTACATCTCTGTATCAGGAACTATGTGTGTCATCTCCAAAGGGAAGGTACATACCCATGTAGTGCTGCAGGAGGAGCCAGACAGAAGGAGCCCCAAGATAGATTCGTCATGACAGAAGACAGGGGAGTATGGTTACAAAGTAGAACCCCAACGAGGCTGCTACTAGAAAAATGAAACAGCCCCTCATTGCTGAGAACATGGCCCTTTGTGATTCTAGAATAATGAAAAGAAAAATAAAGGCAAATTTAATCATAAAACTTGGGTGATTTAATGATTCTGAGGTACCATTAGAGTTACACAGCAACTGGAAATAGGATACTACCACCTTCAACCTAAATTTTACATCCTTGACCAAGGCATAAGATTTACAACCACCTTTTTACCTGAAACCATTTCTAACCCTCCTAATAGAGACACCTGGCAACATACCTTTATCCCCCTAGTTATAATTTATCAGTTGGTGTTCAATCAAGAAGACGGAAACCACACTAGTTATTTTAATGAAGATCACTTAATATAGGTAAATAGCAGTTTTTGAAAGACTGAAAGGCATAAAAGAAAAACTGTAAACACAGAGATATTACATGCAGGAAATAGCAAGCACAACAAAGGATAAGATCTTGTTGTTGTTGTTACGTGCCATCTCGTTAGTTCCGACTCATAGTGACCTGATGTACAACAGAACAAAACACTGCCCAGTCCTGCGCCATCCTCTTACAATCATTGTTATGCATGAGATCATTGTTGTAGCCACTGTGTCAATCTACCTCGTTGAGGGTATTCCTCTTTTCTGCTGACCCTGTACTTTGCCAAGCATGATGTCCTTCTCCAGGGACTGATCCCTCATGACAATATGTTCAAACTATGTAAGATGTAGCCTCCCCATCCCTGCTTCCAAGAAGCATTCTGGCTGTACTTCTTCTAAGACAGATTTGTTTGTTCTTTTGGCAGTCCATGATATATTCAATATTCTTTGCCAACACCACAATTCAAAGGCATCAGTTCTTCTTTGGCCTTCCTTATTCATTGTCCAGCTTTCACATGCATATGATGTGATTGAAAATACCATGGCTTGGGTCAGGCGCACTTTAGACTTCAAGGTCACATCTTTGCTCTTCAATACTTTAAAGATGTCCTTTGCAGTAGATTTGCCCAGTGCAATTCGTCCTTTGATTTCTTGACTGCTCCTTCCATGGTTGCTGATTGTGGATCCAAGTAAAATGAAATCCTTGACAACTGCTATCTTTTCTCCGTTTATCATGATGTTGCTCATGGTCCAGTTGTGAGGAGTTTTCTTTTATGTTGAGGTGCAATCCATACTGAAGGCTGTTGTCTTTGATCTTCATTAGTAAGTGCTTCAAGTCCTTTTCACTTTCAGCAAGCAAGGTTATGTCATCTGCCTAACAAAGGAAACAAAGGATAAGAAGTATAGTGAAAAGGTTGGGGTTATTGGGGGTGGTGATTTTTATAGACAAGTATTAGAAGAATATCGACCACTGCTTACCTGTGTTTTATTGACTATGCAAAGGCATTTGACTGTGTGTATCATAACAAATTATGAATAACATTGAATGGGAATTCCATAACACTTAACTGTGCTCATGAGAAACCTGTGCTTAGACGAAGAAGCAGTTGTTTGAAAAGAACAAGAGATGCTGAGTGGTTTAAAATTAGGAATCTGTGCTTCAGAATTGTACTCTTTCACCATAGTTATTCAACCTGTATGCTGAGCAAATAATCCGAGAAGCTGGACTATATGAAGAAGAACAGGGCATCAGGATTAGAGGAAGACTCATTAACAACTTGCAATATGCAGATGACACAAGCTTACTTGCTGAAATCAAAGAGGACTTGAAACACTGTTGAAGATCAAAGATGACAACACTTCAGTATGAATTACACCTCAACATAAAGAAAAAAAAACTTCACAACTGGACCAATAAGGAAAATCATGATAAACAGAGAAAATTGTTGTCAAGGATTTCATTTTACTTGGATCCATAACCAATGCCCATAGAAGCAGCAGTCAAGAAATAAAATGACGTATTGCATCGGGCAAATCTGCTGCAAAAAGACTTCTTTAAAGTGTTAAAAAGCAAAGATGTCACTTTGAGGAGTAAGGCATGCCTCATCCAAGCCATGGTATTTTCAACCATCTTTACACGCAAAAGCTGGACAATGAATAATGAAGACGAAGGAAGAATTGATGACTTTGAATTATGGTGTTGGAGAAGAATATTTAACATAGTATGGACTGCCGGAAGAACAAACAAATCTCTCTTGGAAGAAGTACAGTCAGAATGTTCCTTAGAGACAAGGATGGCAAGACTTCATCTCACATTCTTTCCTCACATGTTGTCAGGAGAAACCAGTGCCTGGAGAAGGACATCATGCTTGGTAAAGTAGAGGCTCAGGAGAAAAGAGGAAGACCCTCAATGAGGTGGATTGACACAGTGTCTGCAACAATGGGCTCTAATATACTAATGATTGTGAGGATGGCCCAGGATTGGCCAGTGTTTAGTTCTGTTGTACGTAGGGTCAGTGTGATTCAGAACTGACTTGATGGTACCTAATAACAACAACAACAGAAGAACATCACAAGAAAGACAGATATAATATTAGAGCATGATTGGAGGATTTCTACCCTTGCATCACAAAGTTTAGTAGAGAAGGGGAAGTTGGAGCAGAAAGAAAAGTGTTTAATACCCAGCACTATAATCAGATCCATGGCGTGGAGGGAAAAGATATAGGAGGAAATATTACCAGACATATTGAGAAAAACTATATGGCCTGTTTCTAAGGTAATATCTCTCATATCTTCCCCCATGTGAGCCCTGATAACTTTAAGATCTTCATCATAAGTTCATGAGGAATAAAAGACCCAAGACATATATACTAGTCATTTTTGAACAATGATCTCACTCGAATCAGTACTCTTTAATGTTGGCTGCCCACTAGTACCTGCCAGGGTATTTTGAAAAATTCTCTGGCTTACTACACACATCACTGTAAATAAATCATAATCTTTTGTGGTGCAGCTCAGACATGAGTATTTTTAGAGATCACCAGATACTTGCAATATGAAGGCAAAATTGAGGGCAAGTAATAAGAATTCTCACACCTAAACTGCATAAGTAGATAAGATAGATATAAAGGTATGAAAAACAGCTGTGAACTGTGGAAAGGGTACAGGTCTTAGGTGACAAAAACAGAAGGCTCCATAGTGTTATAGGACTCAATTGGGCAGATGTTATGATGTAAGATGGATTCCAGAAATTCTCCAATTCCATAAAAGATGTGCCAAATAAGCATTATTCTGATCACTACAAAATGTATGTGATCAAATGAGCATGTTTTCCAGTTCCATAAAGCTGGTTTCTTTGCCTATTCTAATAAAAAAAAAAAAAATCTAATCAAGGGACCAAAAAAGATGGTATAAGTATTCAAAATAGGCTGTTCTGCTAAGAAGCCTCTGCAAGTTCCTCTTGATGTCCCTGTTACTCAGGCTGTAGATGAAGGGATTCAGCATGAGGGTGGCAATGGAGTACATCACTAAGGCCACTGCATCACTTCTGAGAGAAGGTGAGACAACTGAACTGAGGTACACAAGAAAGCCTGGTCCATAAAATAAGCAAAATACTGACAGGTGAGGGCCACAGGTAGATAAGGCTTTATAGTTCTCATCTGATGACGGGACTCTCACAAAGGAGGACACAATTCGAGTATAAGAGAAAAGGATCCCTGAGAGCGGAACACCATCAAAGATGGCCCCAATACAATATACTAATATGATATTGGTGGAGGTGTCAGAACAGGCAAGGCTGAGGAATTAAGGGGGATCACAGAAGAAGCTAGGGATTTACACATCTGTACGGAAGGTAAGCTGTAACAACACCAACCGGTGCAGCTGGGAGTCAAAAAGGCTAATGAAAAAAGATACCAAAACCATCAGACCACAGAGACGAAGGTTTATAATGACGAGGTAATGCAGGGAATGACAAATGGCCATGAACCAGTCATAGGGCATTGTAATGACGAAAAGAATGTCCATGAACGCAAAATTTTAAAAAACACAACTGAATCATGCAGTCGACATATGAGATGATTTTGTGGTGTGTGTGGATGTCATTAAGCCTCTTTGGGATCGTGGTGGAAATGAAGTCAATGTCAGCCAAGGACAGGTTGGAAATGAAGAAGTACATGGGGAGTGTGGAGGTGGCTGTCAGAGCTGATGGCCAGGATAATGAATAAGTTCCCAAGCAAGGCGACCAGGTACATGGACAAGAAGATTCTAAGGATGGAGGAGGGGTTGGCTGCAGTTCTGGATAGTATGAGAGGCCCAGGAGGAGGAATTCAGAGACACGTGTTATATTCTATGGTTCCGTGTAGCAGAGACACCTTTAGGGAAAGAGTCCATAAAAGGAAACAAGTAAATTGGCAACCAGCAAAGCAACTACCTCTTGAATTCTGGAAATTCACATGTAAAGAATTCACACTTATCATACATCACCTTCAGCAATACTTCTCAATTGCAGCAAAACCACTATTCCTAGAATCTTCATTGGTCTGTAACCGTTCTATACACACCCACTTTAGAGACACTCAGCTGAAGAATGTTACAGGAGCAAAGACATTTAGAGATAACAAATTCATTAAGGTAGTAAAAAAATTAACTCAAGAATAGAACACTTCAACATACTATAACAAGAGAAGAGATAAAAGCAGTAATCAAACATTTCCCAAAAAAGAAAGTCTAGAGCCAAATGATCACTGGGGAATTCTACCAATCATTTGCAGAAATGACTCCAATACTTCTAAATTTTTCAAGAAAAAAAAAGGAGAAAATGCTCCTTAATTCATTCTGTGTTGTTAGCATTACCCTAATACCAAAACAAGACAGACACCACAAGAAAAGAAAACTAAGACCAACATCTCTTATGAATTTAGATGCAAAAAATCCTCAACAAAATATTAGCAAACTTAATCCTAAAGCTTATTAGAAGGGTTATGCACTATGATCAAGTACAGTTTATCCCACAAATGCAAGGGTGGTTCAACATTAGGAAGTTGATGTAATATACCACATCAACAGAACAAAGGAAAAGAACCACATGATCATCTCAATCAATACATAAAAGCCTTTTGATAAAATCCAACACCCTTTAATGATAAAAGTACTCAACAAAATAGGAATAGCAGGAAAATTCCTTAACTTGATAGAGAGCATTTATGAAAAGCCTACAGCTAACATCATACTAAATGGAGAAAGGCTGAGGGCTTTGCCCTAAAGATCAGGACCAAGACAAGGGACATCTGCTCTCAACACTGCTATGTAACATTATACTGAAAGTTCTAAATAGAGCAATTAGTCAAGAAAAAGAAATAAAAAGCATCCAAATTGGGAAGAAAGAAGTAAAACTACCCCTTTTTTGCAGACGACATGATCCTAAGTATAAAACCCAAAGAATTGACAAGAAAGCTATTAGCGCTAATAAATAAATTCAACACAATGGCAGGATACAAGGTCAAAACACAAAAAAGCAGAGTTTTTGTACATCAGCAACAATCTGAAAAACAAATTAAGGAAACAATTCCATTTGCATTACCATCTAAAAGAATAAAATAGCTAAGAAAAAATTTAACCAGAAAGGTGGAAGACTTGTACACTGAAAATATAAAACATTATTTAAAAAAAAAAAAAGTTAAAACCAAAAAAAAAAAAAAAACCTGCTGCCGTTGAGTCTATTCCTACTTATAGTAAACCTATAGTACAGAGCAGGAATACCCTGTAGTGTTTCCAAGGAGGGGCTGGTGGATTCAAATTGCAAGCCTTTTGGTTAGCAGCAGTAGCTCTTAGCCACTGCCCCACCAAAATGATCTAAATAAATGGAAAAACATTCTGCACTCACAGATCGGAAGCCTTACATTGTCAAGATGTCAATACAACCTAATCTACAGACTCAATGAAATATCCATCAAAATTCCAACAGTCTTCTTTGTAGAAATGAAAAAGCCAATCCTGAAATTTATATGGAACCACAAAGGGCTTCAAATAGCCAAAGAAATCTTGAAAAAGAATACAGTAGGAAGACTCATATCCCCTCATCTCAAAACATACTATAAAGTTGCAGTGATCGAAGCAGTCTGTGCTGGTATAATGATAGACCTATAGGCCAATGGAATAGACTTGAGAGTCCAGAGATAAGCACAACATCAATGGTCAATTAATCTTTGACAAGAGCGGTAAATTCACTAAATGTGGAAGAATTTCTTCTTCAATAAACAGTGCTGGGACAACTAGATTTCCACACGCAAAAGAATGAAGCTAGACCAGTACCTAATACCATACATGAAAATTAACTCAAGATGTATCAAGGACCTAAAAATATGAGAACTAAAACTAAACAACACTTAGAAGACATAAGGACGATGCTTTGAGATCTAATTTTTAACCCAGGAGTCTTAGATATAACATCCAAAGCACAAGCAACAAAAGACAAAATAAATAAATGTATCTCATCAAAATTAAAAACTTCTGTACATGAAATGACTTAATTAACAAAGTGAACAGACAACCAACAAACTGGGAGAAAAATTTTGGAATGATATATCTGATAAGGGTTTAATATCCAAAATATATGAAGTACACCTGCAGTTTTACAAGAAAAAGACTAACAGTCCAATCTAAAAATTGACAAAGGACTTGAATAGACATTCCACTAAAGAGGATATACAAATGGCCAAAAAGCACATGAAAAGATACTTAACTTCATCAGCCATTGTTGTTGTTATTAGATGTCTTTGAGACAGTTCCAACTCATACCAAACCCTATGTACAACAGAAGGATACACTGCCCCGTCCTGTGCCATCCTCACAATCGTTGTTATGCTTGAACCCATTGTTGCAGCCGCTGTGTCAATTCAGCTCGCCAAGGGTCTTCCTCTTTTTCACTGACTCTCTACTTTACCAAGCATGATGTCCTTCCCCAGGGACTGGTCCCTCCTGATAACATGTCCAAAGTATGAGAGGAAGTCTTGCCATCCTCACTTCTGAGGAACGATGTAGCTGTATTTCTTCCAAGGCAGGCTTGTGCATTCTTCTGGAAGTCCATGGCATATTCAGCATTTTTCACCAACACCATAATTCAAAGGCATCCATTCTTCAGTCTTCTGTATTCATTGTCCAGCTTTTCCATGCACATGAGGTGTTTGAAAATATCATGGCTTGGGTCAGGCACAC
Organism: Loxodonta africana; assembly: GCF_030014295.1. Classification (NCBI taxonomy): domain Eukaryota; kingdom Metazoa; phylum Chordata; class Mammalia; order Proboscidea; family Elephantidae; genus Loxodonta; species Loxodonta africana. Next base: position 22,345,203 of record NC_087344.1, read on the forward strand.
CTTAGTCCTTAAAGCGACATCTTTTCTTTTTAACACTTTAAAGAGGTCTTTTGCAGCAGATTTTCCCAATGCAATATGTCCTTTGATTTCCTGACTGCTGCTTCCATGGGCATTGATTGATTCTGGATCCAAGTGAAATGAAATCCTTGACAATGTCAATCTTTTCTCTATCATGATATTGCTTACTGGTTCAGCTGTGAGGATTTTTGTTTTCTTTATGTTGTGTTGTAATCCATGCTGAAGGCTGTAGTCTTTGATCATCATCAGTAAGTGCTTCAAATCCTCCCTGCTTTCAGCAAGAAAGGTTGTGTCAACTACATATCACAAGTTGTTAATGAGTCTTCCTCCAATCCTGATGCCACATTCTCCTTCATATAGTCCAGCTTCTCGGATTATTTGCTCATCGTACAGATTGAATACGTATGATAAAAAGATATAACCCTGAAGCACACCTTTTGTGATGTTAAACCACCCAATATCCCGTTGCTCTGTTTAAATGACTGCCTCCTGGTCTCTGTACAGGTTCAACATAAGAACAATTAAGTGTTCTGGAATTTCCATTCGTAATAATGTTATCCATAATTTGTTATGATCCACACAGTCAAATGCCTTTGCATAGTCAAAAAGACACAGGTAAACATCTTTCTGGTATTCTCTGCTTTCAGCCAAGATTCATCTGACATCAGCAATGATATCGCTGGTTCCTGTCCTCTTCTGAATCCAGCTTGAACTTCTGGCAGTCTCCTGTAGATGTACTGCTGCAACCTCTTTTGAATGATCTTCAACAAAATTTTACTTGTGTATGATATTAGTGATATTGTTCAATAATGTCCACATTCTGAACATATACTAGAAAAATAAGAGCCATTACATAAACAGATATATGCACACCCATGTTCATTGCAGCACTGTTTACAATAGCAAAAAGATGGAAGCAACCAAGGTGCCCATCAAAAGATGAATGGATAAATTATGGTATATTCACACAATGGAATACTACGCATTGATAAAGAACAGTAATGAATCATTTCATAACATGAAGGAATCTGAAAGGCATTATGCTGAGTGAAATTAGTTGCAAAAGGACAAATATTGTATGAGACCACTATTATAAGAACTCCACACAAAGTTTAAACAGAGAAGAAAATATTCTTTGATGGTTAAGAGAGTGGGAGGGAGGGAGAGGGGTATTCACTAATTGGATAGTAGATGAGAACTATTTTAGGTAAAGGGAAAGACAAGACAATACAAGAGAGGTCAGCACAACTAGACTAAACCAAAATCAAAGCAGTTTCCTGAATAAACCAAACCCTTCGATGGACAGTGTAGCAGGGGTCGGGGGGCTGGGGACCATGGTTTCAGGAGACATCTAGTTAAATTTGCACTATAAAATCTATTAAGAAAACATTCTGCATCCCACTTTGGTTAGTGGCATCTGGGGTCTTAAATGCTAGCAAGCGGCCATCTAAGATGTATCCATTGGTCTCAACTCACCTGGAGCAAAGGAAAATGAAGGATACCAAAGACAGAAGGTAATTATGAGCCCAAGAGACAGAAACGGCCACATAAATCAGTGACTACATCAGCCTGCGACCAGAGGAACTAGATGGCACCTGGTTACATCTGATGATTGCCCTGACAGGGAACACAACAGAGAACCCCTGAAGGAGCAGGAGAGTAGTGGGATGCAGACCTCAAATTCTCACAGAAAGACCAGACTTAATCATCTGAGAGTAGAAGGACCCCAGAGGTCATGGTCCCCAGACCTTCTGTTAGCCCAAGACTGGAACCTTTCCCAAAGCCAACTCTTCAGACAGGGATTGGACTGGACTACAAGATAAAAAATGATACTGCTGAGGAGTGAGCTTCTTGGGTCAAGTAGACACTTGAGACTATGTGGCAGCTCTTGTCTGGAGGGGAAATGAGAAGGCAGAGGGGGACAGAAGCTGACTGAATGGACATGGAAATAGAAGGTGGAGAGAAGAATTGTGCTGTCTCGTTAGGGGGACAGCAACTAGGAGTATATAGCAAGGTATACATAAATTTTTGTATGAGAGACTGACTTGATTTGTAAACTTTCATTTAAAGCACAATAATAAATAAATAGCAAGTGAAAAAAAAAGTTATGAGGCAATCAGAGAAATTTGAACACTGACTGGATATGTGATGATATAAAGAAAGTATTCTTCAAAAAAAAAAATTCTGCATTGTGTTGGATCATCTTTGTTTGGAATGGTACAAATATGTATCTTTCCAGTCAGTTGGCCAGGTAGCTGTCTTCTATATTTCTTGACATAGAGAGTGAGCACCTCCAGTGCTGCATCCCTTTGTTGAAACATCTCAATTTGTATTCCTGGACCCTTGTTTTTTGCCAATGCCTCCAGTGAAGGCCTGGACTGCTTCCTTCAATACCATTGGTTCTTGATCATATGGTACCTCCTGAGATGGTTGAACATCAGCCAATTCCTTTTAGTATAGTGACTCTGTGTATCCCTTTCATCTGCTTTTGATATTTCCTGCATCGTTCAGTATTTTGTCCATTAAAAAAAAAAAAAACCCACTGCCATCAAGTCAAATCTGACTCATAGCAACCTTATAGGACAGAGTAGAACTGCTCCGTAGAGTTTACAAGGAGTGCCTTGCAAATTCAAACTGCTGAAGTCTTGGTTAGCAGCCATACCACTTAACCACTACACCACCAGGGTTTCCATTTTGTCCATAAAAAAAAAAATTTTTTTTTTTTTTTATGGCCATAGAATCCTTTAAAATTGCAACTCAAGGCTTGATTTTTTTCTTCAGTTCTTTCAGCTTGAGAAATGCTGAGCATGTTCTTAATAACACACACACACACACAAAATCCCATTGTTGTCAAGTTAAATCCAGCTCATAGAGATACCATGCGACAGAATAGAACTGCTCCACAGGGTTTCCAAACCTGTAAATCTTTACAAGTACACACTGCCACATCTTTATTCTGCAGAACAGCTGTTGGGTTTGAACCGTTGACCTTTCAGTTAGCAGCCAAGCACTTTAACCAGTGTACCAAAAGGGCTTAATAGCAAATAACCAAAAAAAAAAAAGCCAAACCCATCATTGTCAAGTTGATTCCTACTCATAGCTACCCTAAAAGAAGTAGTAGAACTGACTTGTAACATAAAAGACAGAGTAGAACTGACCCATAGCCTAAAACACAGAATAGAACTGCCCTATAGGGTTTCCAAGTAGCAGCCAGTGGATTCGAACTGCCAAACCTATTTGTTTAGCAGACTTAATGCATAGCCACTGCACCACCAGGGCTCCTCCCATTAGCCAATGTGGTTGTTGTTAGGTGCCGTCGAGTTGGTTCTGATTCATAGGAACCCTATGCACAACAGAACAAAACATTGCCTGGTCCTGAGCCATCCTTACAATCGTTGTTATGCTTGAGCTCATTGGTGTCAATCCACCTTGTTGAGGGTCTTCCTCTTTTCCGCTGACCCTGTACTCTGCCAAGCATGATGTCCTTCTCCAGGGACTGATCCCTCCTGACAACATGTCCAAAGTATGTAAGATGCAGTCTTGCCATCTTTGCTTCTAAGGAGCATTCTGGTTGTGCTTCCTCCAAGACAGATTTGATCGTTCTTCTGGCAGTCCATGGTATATTCGATATTCTTCACCAACACCACAATTCAAAGGCATCAATTCTTCTTTGTTCTTCCTTATTCATTATCCAGCTTTCACATGCATATGATGAGATTGAAAATACCATGGCTTGGATCAGGCGCACCTTAGTCTTCAAGGTGACATCTTTGCTCTTCAACGCTTTAAAGAGGTCCTTTGCAGCAGATTTGCCCAATGCAATGTATCTTTTGATTTCTTGACTGCTGCTTCCATGGCTGTTGATTGTGGATCCAAGTGAAATGAAATCCGTGACAACTTCAATCTTTTCTCCGCTTATCATGATATTCCTCATTGGTCCAGTTGTGAGGATTTTTGTTTTCTTTCTGTTGAGGTGCAATCCATATTGGAGGCTGTGGTCATTGATTTTCATTAGTAAGTCCTTCAAGTCCTCTTCACTTTTAGCAAGCATGGTTGTGTCATCTGCATAACGGAGGTTGTTGGTGAGTTTTCCTCCCATCCTGATGCCCCATTCTTCTTCATATAGTCCAGCTTCTCAGATTATTTGCTCAGCATTCAGATTGAATACCCACGGTGAAAGAATACAACCCCGACGCACACCTTTCCTGACTTTAAACCAATCAGTATCCCTCATTCTGTCTGAACAACTGCCTCTTAATCCATGTAAAGGTTCTTCATGAGCACAGTTAAGTGTTCTGGAATTCCCATTCTTCACAATGTTATGCATAATTTATTATGATTCACACAGTCGAATGCCTTTGCATAGTCAATAAAACACAGGTAAACATCCTTCTGGTGTTCTCTGCTTTCAGCCAGGATCCATCTGACATCAGCAATGATATCCCTGGTTCCACGTGCTCTTCTGAAACTGACCTGAATTTCTGGCAGTTGCCTGTACATATACTGCTCCAGCCATTTTTGAATGATCTTCAGTAAAATTTTGCTTGCGTTTGATATTAGTACTATTGTCCTATAATTTCCACATTTCGTTGGATCACCTTTCTTGGGAATAGGCATAAATATGGATCTCTTCCAGTCAGTTGGCCAGGAAGCTGTCTTCCATACTTCTTGGCATAGATGAGTGTGCACCTCCAGTGCTGCATTTGTTTGTTGAAACATCTCAATTGATATTTCATCAATTCCTGGAGCCTTGTTTTTTGCCAATGCCTTCAGAGCAGCTTGGACTTCTTCCTTCAGTACCATCGGTTCCTGATCATATGCCTGCCACCTCTTGAAATGGTTGAACATCGACTAATTCCTTTTAGTATAATGACTCTGTGTATTCCTACCATCTTCTTTAGATGCTTCCTGAGTCATTTAATAATTTCCCCATAGAATCCTTCACTATTGCAACTCTAGGGTTGAATTTTTTCTTCAGTTCTTTCAGCTTGAGAAACACCGAGCGTGTTCTTCCCTTTTGGTTTTCCATTTCCAGCTCTTTGCACATGTCATCATAATACTTTACTTTGTCTTCTGGAGCTGCCCTTTGAAATCTCTTTGGTTCTTTTACTTCATCAATTCTTTCTTTTGCTTTAGCTGCTCATCATTTGAGAGCAAGTTTCAGAGTCTCCTCTGACATCCACCTTGGTCTTTTCTTTCTTTCCTGTCTTTTCTAGTGACCTCTTGTTTTCTTCATGTCTGATGTCCTTGATGTCATTCCACAACTCATCTGGTCTTCGGTCACTAGTGTTCAATGTGTCAAATCTATTCTTCAGATGGTCTCTAAATTCAGGTGGTATATACTCAAGGTCATATTTTGGCTCTTGTGAACTTGCTCTGATTTTTTTTCAGTTTCCGCTTGAACTTGCATATGAGCAATTGTTGGTCTGTTCCACAGTTGGCCCCTGGCCTTGTTCTGACTGATGATATTGAGCTTTTCCATTGTCTTTTTCCACAGATGTAGTCAATTTGATTTTTGTGTGCTCCATCTGGTGAAGTCCATGTGTATAGCTGTCTTTTCTGTTGGTAAAAGAAGGTATTTGCAATGAAGAAGTCGTTGGTCTTGCAAAAGTCTATCATTTGATCTTAAGCATTGTTTCTATCACCAAAGCCGTATTTTCCAACTACTGATCCTTCTTCTTTGTTTCCAACTTTTGCATTCCAACTGCCAGTAATTATCAATGCATCTTGATTGCATGTTTGATCAATTTCAGACTGCAGCAGATGATAAAAATCTTCTATTTCTTCATCTTTGTCCCTCGTGGTTGATGCGCAAATTTGAATAATAGTCATATTACCTGGGCTTCCTTGTAGGCGTATGGATATTATCCTATTACTGACAGCGTTGTACTTCAGGATAGATCTTGAAACATTGTTTTTGACAATGAATGCAACACCATTCCTCTTCAAGTTGTCATCCCCTGCATAGTAGACTATACGATTGTCCAATTCAAAATGGCCAATACCAGTCCATTTCAGCTCACTAATGCCTAGGATATTGATGTTTATGTGTTCCATTTCATTTTTGATGATTTCTGATTTACCTTGAATCATACTTGATACATTCCAGATTCCAATTCTCAATGGATGCTTGCAGCTGTATCTTCTCATCAGCCAATGAAGGTCCCAAAAGCTTTACTCCATCTGCATCATTAAGGTTGATTCTGCTTTGAGGAGGCAGCTCTTCCCCAGTCATCTTTTGAGTCCCTTCCAGCCTGGGGGGCTCATCTTCCAGCACTATATCAGACAATGTTCCACTGCTATTCATAAGGTTTTCACTAGCTAATGTTTTTCAGAAGTAGACTGCTGGGTCCTTCTTCCTAGCCTGTCTTAGTCTGGAAGCTCAGCTGAAACCTGTCCTCCATGGGTGACCCTGCTGGTATCTGAATACCAGTGGCACAGCTTCAAGCATCACAGCAACACGCAAGCCCCTACAGTACCACAAGCTGACAGGTACGTGGGGGCATTATCCAATAGTGACATGCAAATCAAAACCACATAACATACCACTATACCCTGACAAGACTAGGAATTAAAAAAGAAAAACATGACGGTGATGTGGAGAAATTGAAACACTCATCCATCACTGGTGGGAAGGCAAAATTGTTCAGCCACTATGGAAAACAGTTTGGTGATTCCTCAGAAATATAGACATAGAACTACTATGTTGTTGTTGTTAGGTTCCATCGAGTTGGTTCTGACTTATAGTAACCCTATGAATAACAGAACAAAACACTGTCCGGTCCTGAACCATCTTTACACTCCTTGTTATGCTTGAGCCCGTTGTTGCAGCCACTGTATCAATCCACCTCGTATTCCTTCTAGTATTTTCTCTCCCCACTATGCCTGCACAGCCACCATCTTGCTGCCCAAATCGCATATAAGCTTTGCTTCCCTATAGCTCAGGGAGTCAAATCTGAGGAACTTCCAACCGGCTCCTTGCTCTGCGCATTGCAATAAGGTTACTTTCTTTCTCTCAAAGGCCACTGTTCAGATTATTGGCAGGTCTGAGCGTGCTGGAGAGAGCTCACCTTCTAGGGTTCAGCATAACTATAAATCAAAACCAACTTGATGGCACCTAACAACAATAACAACAATTACAAACACATGACAACCTACATTTATTCTCCATGTTAAAATTTATCACTTAGGGCTTAATCAAGAAAAAGGAAAACACACTAGTAATTTTAATGAAGATCATTTAAAATAAAATAAAAAAATAGTGGTAAATAGATATTGAAAGGCTGAAAGGCATTGATAAAAGAAAAGGGTAACAGAGCTAGTACCTAAAGTGGCCATGCCAAAGGATAAGGAATATAGTGAAAAAAATCTTGGCTTATTGGAGAGTGCTGATTGTTATAGACAAATACTAGAAGAACACTGTAAGAAAGTCTGATGGAAAATCAGAGCAGTAATGGGAGAATTTCTACTCCAGTATCACAAATTATAATATACAAAGATGAGTTTGGAGCAGAGAGACAAGAGCATAATATGCAGCACATATGACCAGCTCTGTGGTATAAAAGAGAAGATATTTGGATAAATATTACCAGGCACATTGAGAAAAATCACATTGCCTGAAGTTCATTCATATCTCCCCCCTTGTAAGCTCTGATGGCTTTAAAATCTTCAGTATCTGCTCATGAGGAATAAAGGCTCCAAGGCATATTAGTCATCATTGAACAATGGTCTCGCATAGATCAGTAGTCTCCAACCTTGGCTGCCCACTGGTGCCTCCTGGGGTGTTTGAAAATTCTTCTGGCTCAACACATACCTCAGGCTAAATAAATCAGAATCTCTGGTGTGGCAACTCAGGCATGAGTATCTTTACAGTTCACAAGATGATTCCAATATGAACATAAGTTTGAGAACTAATAACAAGCATTATACACCTAAACTGCATAAATAAATAAGATAGATATAGATGTTGTATTGACAATAGGCATAATATGTGGAAAGGGTGCTGGATTATATTTTTTATTTTTAAAAAGTTGTGCATTTCACCAGGATGCCTGTGTCACAGATGGCAAATACAGACAGTCCCATAGGTGTTACAGGACTCAATTGGGCACATATTATGATTTACCACGGATTCTGGAATGCCCACAAATTTCCCCAAAAAATGGGCCAAATAAATAATATTCTGATATAAAACATCAAGTAGAATGAAAGCTATGAGAGCTACAAAAAAATATGTGACCAAAGGAGCATGGTTTGGAGCTCCTCATGTTTGGTTTTCTGCCTATTCTAATCCATAGACCAAAAAAGATGGCACAGGTATTGAATTATCCTCGTTGTCTGAGGAGCCTCTGCAGGGTCTTCTTGATATCCCTGTTCCTCAGACTGTAGATGAAGGGGTCAACATGGGGGTGACCACAGAGTACATCACTGAGGCCGCTGCACCACTCCTGAGAGAAGGTGAGACAGCTGAACTCAGGTACACTCCAATAGCTGTGCCATAAAATAAACAAACAACTGACAGGTGAGAGCCACAGGTAGAAAAGACTTTATACTTCCCACGTAATGATGGGACTCTCAGAATGGAGGAAACAATTCGAGTATAAGAGAAAAGGATTGCTGAGACTGGAACACCACCAAAGATGGAACCAATAAAATACACTAGTATGTTTTTGGTGGTGGTATCAGAACAGGCAAGGTTAATGAGTTGAGAAGGGTCACAGAAAAAATGAGGAATTTCAGCTTCCATGCAGAAGGTGAGTTGTGACACAATCAAGCAGTGCAGCTGGGAGTCCAAAAGGCTGAGAAAAAAAAGACACTAAAACTAGCAAGCCACAGAAGTGGGAATTCATGATCGCTGGGTAGTGAAGTGGGTGACAAATGGCCACAAACCAGTCATAGGCCATCACCGTCAGAAGTAGATTGTCCATACATAGAAAAAAAACTAAAAAAAGACAACTGAATCAGGCAGCTGACGTAGGAAATGATTCTGTGGTGTGTATGGATATTCGTAAGCATATTTGGGATTGTAAAAAAAGACAACTGAATCAGGCAGCTGACGCAGGAAATGATTCTGTGGTGTGTATGGATATTCGTAAGCATATTTGGGATTGTAGCAGAGGTAAAATCAATGTCAGCCAAGGACAGGCTAGAGAGGAAGAAGTACATAGTGGTGTGCAGGTTGAGGTCAGAGCTCACAGCCAGGATGGAGAGCATGTTCCCCAGCACTGTGAGCAGGTACAAGGACAGGAACATTGCAAAGAGGAGGGGCTGCAGTTTTGGATCCTCTGAAAGGCCCAGCAGAAGGAATTCAGAGAAACGTGTTTGATTCTCTGGGGCCATGTTGCAGAGGCACCTTAGGGAAAGTAAAGAAAGAGTGGTAAAAGGAAACAAGAATATATGCCCCCAGCCCTGTGTCTACACTTCAAATTCACGAATTTCACAAGTAAAGCATTCACACCTAAGACCATACACCCCTTTAGCAACACTTTTCGGTTGTGGCAAAACTATTCTTCCTAGAACTTTTTCACCATTAGTTTCTGTGCTATTCACCATTTTCTAAAGAAACCCACTTTAGAGACACTCAAGAATGTTGAAGAATGTTAGATGATCAAAGACATTTATAGGTAAATTCATAAACACAGTAAAACAATTAACTTTAGAATAAAGACTTCAACAAACACATAGCACATGAAGAGATCAAAGGAATACCAAAAACTTCCCAACACAGAAAAGTCCAGGACCAGACAGCTTCACTGGGGAATTCTACCAAACATTTAGAGAACATGTGATGCCAATCCTTAAGTTTTCCAAAAAATAATAGAGGGGAGAACTCTCCCTAACTCATTCTATGAGTGTAGCATTGCCCTGGTTCCAAAACCAGACAAAGATTTCACAAGGGAACTATAGACCAATATCTCTGACAAATATGGACGCAAAAATCCCCAACAAAGTACTAGCAAACTGAATCCCTAAGCATACTAAAATGACTATATACACCATGTTCAAGCAGGATTTATCCCAGGAATACAAGATGGTTTCAACATTAGAAAATCAGTCAGTGGAATTCACTGCAACAGTAGAACAAAGGCAAAGAGCTACATAATCATCTCATTTGAGGCAACACCCGCTCCCACCATTGCTTTTCAGTATTGTACTGGGAGTGCTAACTGGAGGAATTAGGCAAGAAAAAGAAACAAAAGGCATCCAGATTGGGAAAGAAGTGAATCTATCCATTTTTGCAGACAGCTGGACCCCAGGTTAAGAACAAGATCCCTTCTTAAGTGTGTCTTTAAGGTGAATTTGTAGCTAAGTCGGAACAGGTGGGTATGGTTCTTATTTAGCCTTACTTTAGTGCAATAAATGTCTAGAAGCCTTTTCCATGATTTAAAAACTGCACTTTCAGAAAGTGAAGTTGGTTGTGATGAAGAATTTGTTGTGATTAGGGATTGTATCAGTTGTTTCAAAGTGAGGACAAATTTACATAACATTAAAGGGCAAGAAAGAGTTATCTGTAACTTGGATGTTCATAACTCAGAGACCTTCCATACCCTAAAGAATCCACAATAAATGAATTCAGCACACTATAAACATACTATAACTATAAACATTACTGAGAGAAGTTAAAAAATCATCCAAATAGAAGAACATTCCATGTTCATGGATCAGAAGACTTCACCTTTGCCAAGATTTCAATACTACGTAAAGCAATCTATAGATTCAACATAATATTCATCAAAATTCCAACACCTTTCTATGCAGAAATGAAAAAGCCAGTTCTCAACCAGATGGATCGACACAGTGGCTGCAACAATGGGCTCAAACATAACAATGATCATGAGGATGGTACAGGACTAGGCAGTGTTTCCTTCTGTTAAATATAGGGCCACTATGAGTTCTAACTGACTCGACGGCACCTAACAACAACAGAACTCAATCCTGGTTAATCATTGTAATTACCCTTGGATTCTTAAAGATATATTGATGCACTTGCCACATTCAAAAACAAGTTAAATCGGAATCCCTACACATAAGTTTATTGGTGATCCTAATGTACAGCAAGTGTTGTGAATCACTGCCATTCACTTAGTAATTGCTCCATTAAGGTTAGCTACTATTATTATCATTAATATCCGATCTACATAATAAATACGTAGACATGTAATAGTATTTGCTTCAGAACTCATATTTTATAGACATTTAAAATATTACCAATAATATTTAAGTTTCCTCCTATTTCTGCATGATCCCATTCCCCAGCATATCCGTTTACCCAAGGGCAACCACTGTTCTTGAATTTGGTGGGAACATTTACCTGACAATGTTTTCATAATGTTAGGATTGGTTTATATATCCATAGCGTTTTCTCAAAAATTTGCAAAAATAATATCATGCTACACACATTTCCCCCAAAATGCTGGCATTTACCACAGCATGGTGTTTAAGTCTCTCTGTGAAGCTCATACATTTAGTTAAAATCTAGTTTAACTAATGCACAGCATTCCCTGGGGGATGAATTCTATTTTTCAATTTCTTATTATGACACTTCTATGTAAATCTTGGGCTTCTCTCTATTCACATAAGTGAGAATTTCTATAAGATATATGAATGAAGGATACTCGTTTGAGTTGGAGCTATCAATGTGTGTTCAATTTTACTATTACTGGTAATTGTCAACATTTGCTTTCCCAATAGAAAAAAATGAGCTTCATGATCTCATTGTCAAGGTCTCTACAATCACAAATATCCCTGAAGTCCATCTAGTAAGAGTAATCATTTCATGATAGGTTGATATGTCAGCGGAAAAGAGGAAGACCCTCAACGAGGTGGATTGACACAGTGGCTGCAACAATGGGCTCAAGGATAACAACGATTGTAAGGATGGCGCAGGACCAGGCAGTGTTTCGTTCTCTTGCGCATAGGGTCGCTGTGACTTGGAACTGACTCGACGGCACCTAGCAACAACAACAACAGAGGGAGTAATATTTCCATATCTCAGATTTCCAGTGTGGGCTGTAAAATAAATTACTACTCATAGAAAACCCTGTGATCCACATTATTCATGCTAGAAAGATCCCTAGAAACCACTGCCTCATTCAGCTAATTCACAGATAAACTCACTGAATCCCAGGAGGGAGAACTGATGCTTCCGTCTCTGTTTGCTCATCTTGAACCAAGTAGGAGTGAGAAGAAAAGCTTTTCTATTCTGGTGGAGGGGGCAGAGCCTGGCATGGGAATCAGGAGAACAAGGTCTAGGTCCCATATATTTCATCCCCTGGATGTCTGGCACTTAATGTATATTCAATTATGGCTTTTGAATCAGAGTTTGAATCTTTATTGGAATAGCGGGTTTATTTATGAAAAACAATGCCATGAAAGGTGCCATCATTTTATTTTCAATTATATGACAGAGAGATTGAAGTCTATCTTATCTCGAGGACTTGAGCATGAGTGAATTGAAATCCTCAAATGCATCTCAGCCCACACAATCTCCTCACCCTCTTTTTCTGTTTTCTTTTTATGAAAATCTATAAAATTATTAAACATGATGTTATATATCCTATTAAATGAAAAAAAAAAAAAAAACCCAAATATGTCACATAGAAAATCATGACAGACACACACAAGCCCTATTTTCACTTATTTCTTTACCCAGGCAACGAGACTCCATTCACAGGGCATTTTTAACCTGTCAACCTAACCTGCCATTTATCTTCTCTGGAGACTCCAGATGGAGAGCTTGAAGTGAGATAACCAAGCCTCATCCGTCTCTCCTCCTTCTGGACATCCTAAAAGTGATGAAAGCACAAGCAGAAAAGAAACGAGTGTGTGAAGGACATATTGAGTACACTTTGTGCCTGTGAACTAAAAAAGGATAATCAATATATTTAACAGATATTTTGTATTGGTGTCCTTTGTTGTGCCAAAAACGATGTAGGCTCTAGGGCAGAAGAAATTAATGAGATTCTGTCATTTCCCTGCCATCACTCCGCCTGGGGAGGCCCAAGTAGAGAAACAGCAGATGTGTTGACAGGTTGGAATATTGGCTAGGTGCCCTGTGAATGGAGTCTTGCTGCCCAGATTCAAACCTGGATTCACCCCTTTTGACCCCAAAACTTAGTTAAAATGCATTCCTCATCTATAACAATAATCTACACATTTATATCTTGGAGGTGATTGTGCAGATCAAATGGAAAAAGCGACCTAACAAGGAGCTCAGAGCCTAGAACTAGGAAAACCCTCAAGAGTTTGGTGACACTATGGCTACTGTCATCAGCAACATTATCACCATCCTCAGCCTCATGAACATTAAGGAGTGCTTAAAAAAAAAAAAAATTTTTTTTTTTTTTTTAGGGGACTGTTTAGGATCCCTGGGTGGTGCAAACAATTAAGCACTAGGTTGGTGGTTCCAACCCACCCAGAGGTGCGTGCCTAAAAAGAAAAGCATTTTGATCTGCTTTTAAAGGTCACAGCCATGAAAACCTTACGGAGCGCATTCTGCTCTGCAGTATACCGGGTTGCCATGAGTTGGAATCAACTCCACTGGCAACCGTTTTTTGTTTTTATTTTTCTAAGGGACAGTTTACAAAAAAAAAAAAAAAACACTAGTTACTGTCCAGTCAACTCCCACTCACGAAGACCTCATGTGTACTAGAGTAGAACTGTGCTCCAGGGGGTTCATTAGTTAGTCTTCTGGATGTAGATCTAAAGGTCTCTTCCAAAGTATGTCTGGGTGGACTTGAACTTTGACCTTCCCATTAGCAGCTTAGGAAATTAACCATTTACACCACCCAGGGACTCCAGGGGACAGTTTAGAGGGTCTTGATTCCTACTCTGGTGAGAGCAAGGCCTGTTGAAGCTAGAAATGGTGAGGGAGAGTAGAACTCTGAAAGACAGTCTTTAGACCTCCACCAGTACAAAGGACTTAAATTTCATAGACCTCTTCACTGAAACTTTTCATTCCGGACCTTCTTTCTTGCTACCCTGACTGTCCTCTTGGTCCTGATGATGAAATCAATGCTCTAGTCAGTCCCTCCTGCCTTCCTGTCTCCCTCAGCATTCACTGGGTTGTGTGATGTCTCCACTGAGACATGGCCAAGGAGTGCGGATCCATTGCTCCTCCTGTCCCTGGTGGGGGATAAGGGCTGAAGCTCCTTCCTCAGAACTGGCAGGAAGACAGACTCGGGCATGGGCCTTCTGATGTGGATGACCACTCTGGGAGGAAAGGCACACATTTGTAGCCTGCTGGACTGGGGTGCACACTTTGAAGGGCTAGAGACACAGGTTAATACTTTATAGTCGCTTATATTCAAGGCCACAATTCACAAAGCTCATAATTATCCCAATTGATCTATATTATTCAAATCTCTGGAGGCTTGTTAATGGATGAGGGAGGAGAAAAGTGAATGTCCTGTAAGGGCAAGAGCCGTTCCTGATCTCAAGAGGAATCACAGCTGTACTTCTCACTTCCAACTTATAAATTAAAAAAAAAAAAAAAACTGCCATTGAGCCAATTCCGACTCATGGTGACCCCATGTGTTACAGGGTAGAACTATTCCCCACATCATTTGCTTGGCTCCAACCTTTATGGAAGCAGATCATCAGGACTTTCTTCCATGTTGCATCTGGGTGGGTTTGAACTGCCAACCTTTAGGTTACAGTAGTCAAGTGCAAACAATTTGTACCACTCAGGGATCTTAACATGAAATTTAGACTCTTTACTTTTTTAAAGAATCAAAGAGTGACTCTAACACCATCAAATACAGAGAATTAATCAAGTAATTTAGGGAAACTAGGGTTTCTATACCAAGAATCTGATACTATTTCCATATCTCATTTAAGATTTTTTGTCTCTAATGAGAACATCCTACTTTCATTCCTATAGCCTTTACTTGGGATTTAGGATTTTGTGCATTGGAGATTCATGTTTTTACTAATTTGAATAGTACCACCAGTTCCAGTTTTATTCTTTAATTGATATATGTTGGTAAATTACAAAACAAGAAATTTTTGCATACTTGTTTGGTAACATGATACTTTGTCTAAGTACTGCAGGGCTCATTACTAGAATGAGACCAAGGTGTTGCTCAGGGCTGTAGTCATCTCAAGCCTTGACTGGGACAGGATTCACTTCCAAGTCCACCTATGTGGTTGTAGCAGGAATCAGTTTCTCTCAGGTGATTGACCAGAAGTCTCCCTCGGTGTCTAGGCACAAGGGCTTCTCCATGAGGCAGCTCACAGCATGGCAGATGTCTTGATTCAAAGAGAGTCAGTAGGTGATGGACAGAATGTCATCAAGGCTTAAGTCAGTGTCTTTTTGCACTCTAATCTTGAAGGTGGCATTTCCTTAGTTTTAGCCATATTCTATTTTTTGAAACAAGTCACTAGGCCCTTCCCACACACATGGGGAGGGGATTTCACCACGGCATGAACAGCAGGATTTGTGTGTTATTAGGAGTCTTAGATACAACTCATCACATAGACCTTGCCCTCTGTCAGGTTGTTGGGCTCTATTGTTGTTGTTATTAGGTGCCATCCAGTCAGTTCCAATTCATAGTGACCCTGTGTACAACAGAACGAAACACTGTCTGGCCCTGCAACATCCTCACAATCCCTGTTATGCTTAAGCCCATTGTTGCTGCCACTATGTCAATCCTTCTCGTTAAGGGTCTTCCTTTTTTTCAATTACCCTGTACTTTTTGAAGCATGATGTTCCCATCTAGGGACTGATTCCTCCTGATAAAATGTCTGAAGCCTCTACATCCTTGCCTCTAAGCAGCATTTAGGCTGTACTTCTTCCAAGACAGATTTGTTCATTCTTTTGACAGACCATAGTATATTCAATATTCTTTGCAAACACCACAATTCAAAGACGTCGATTCTTAATCGATCTTCTTTACTCATTGTCCAGCTTTCATTTGCATATGAGGCAATTGAAAATACCATGGCTTCGGTCCTGTGCACCTTAGTCTTCAAGATGACAGCTTTGCTTTTTAACACTTTAAAGAGGTCTTTTGCAGCAGATTTGCCCAATGTAATACATCCTTTGGTTTCTTGACTGATGCTTCCATGGGTGTTATCTCTGGATTCAAGTAAAATGAAACTCTTGAAAACTTTACTTTTCTTCATTTATCATGATGTTGCATATTGATTCAGTTATGAGGATTTTTGTTTTCTTTATCTTGAGGTGCAATCCATACTGATGGTTATAGTCTTTGATCTTCATTAGTGTTTCAAGTCCTCTTCACTTTCAGGTTGTGTCATCTGCATAACACAGGTTGTTAATGAGTCTTCCTTCAATCCTGATGTCCCATTCTTTTTCATAGACTCCAGCTTCTTGGATAATTATCTCAGCATACAGATTAAATAAGTAAGGTGAAAGGATACAACCCTGACACATACCTACCCTGACTTTAAACCACGCAGTATTCCCTTGTTCTGTTCAAACAACCATCTCTTGATCTATGTACAGGTTCCTCATGAACACAATTGAGTATTCTGGAATTTCCATTATTTGCGATGTTATCCATAATTTGTTATGACCCACACAGTCGAATGCCTTTGCATAGTCAATAAAACACAGGTAAACATCTTTCTGGTATTCTCTGCTTTCAGCTAAGATCCATCTGACATCAGCAACATATTGCTCATTCTACAACCTCTTCTGAATTTCTGGTAGTTTCCTGTCAGTGCAGCTGCTTTTGAATGATCTTCAGCAAAATTTTACTTGCATGTAATATTAGATGATATTATTCGATAATTTCCAAATTTGATTGGATCACCTTTCTTTGGAACAGGCATAAATATGGATCTCTTCCAGTCGGTTGACCAAATTTCTTGGTATGGACAAGTAAGTACTTCCAATGCTATATCCATTTGTTGAAACATCTCAGTAGATATTTGATCAATTCCTGGAGCTTTGCTTTTCACCAATACCTTCAGTGCAGCTTGTACATTTCCCTTCAATACCTTTGGTTCTTGATTGTATGCTACCTCCATAAATGGCTGCACGTCAAACAATCTTTTTGGTACAGTGAGTCTGTGTATTCCTTCCATCTTGTTTTGATGATTCCTGTGTCATTTAATATTTTCCCCATAGAAACCTTCAATATTGCAACTCGAGGCTTGAATTTTTTCTTCAGTTCTTTCAGCTTGAGAAATGCCGAGCATACTCTTCCCTTTTCGATTTCTACCTCCAGGCCTTTGCATATGTTATAATTCTTTACTTAGTCTTCCGGAGCTGCCCTTTTACAGCTTCTGTTTAGCTTTTTTACTTCATTTTTTTCTGTTTGTTTTAGCTATTCCATGTTCAAGAGCAAGTTCCAGAGTCTCTTCTGACCTCCATTTTGGGCTTTTCTTTCTTTCCTGTGTTTTTAAGGACCTCTTGCTTTCTTCATGTATGATGTCCTTTATGTCATTCCACAACTCGTCTGCTTTTCAGTCATTAGTGGTCAACCTATCAAATCTATTTTTGAGATGGTCTCTAAATTCAGGTGGGATATACTCAAGGTCATACTCAGCTCTCGTGGACTTGTTCAAATTTCCTTCAGTTTCTACTTGAACTTGCATGTGAGCAATTGATGGTCTGTTCCACAGTGGGCACCTGGCCTTGTTCTGACTCATAATACTGAATTTTTCCATTGTCTCTTTCCACAGATGTAGTTGATTTGATTCTTGTGTATTCCATCTGGTGAAGACCAGGAATATAGTCACCATTTATGATGTTGAAAAAAGGAATACGCAATGAAAAAATCATTGGTCATGCAAAATCCTATATGCGATCTCTGGCATCTTTTCTATCACTAAGTCCATCTTTTCCACCTATCGATTCGTCATCTTTGTTTCCAACTTTCACATTCCAATCACCAGTAATAACCAGTGCATCCTGATTGCATGTTTGATCAATTTCATAATGCAGAAGTTGGTAAAAATCTTCAATTTCCTCAGCTTTAGTCTTAGTGGTGGGTGCCTAAATTTGAATAATAGTTGTATTAACTGGTCTTCCTGGTAGGCATATGGCTATTATCCTATCACTGACAGTGTTATACTTCAGGGTAGATCTTGAAATATTCTTCTTGATGATGAATGCAACGCCATTCCTCTTCAAGTTGCCATTCCCAGCATTTTAGACCTTATGACTATCTGTTCAAAATGGTCAGTATCACTCAATTTCAGCTCACTAGTGCCTAGGATATCGACATTTATCCCATCCATTTCATTTTTGACAACTTCCAATTTTCCTAGGTTCATACTTTTACATTCCACTTTCCAAATTTTTACTGGATGTTTGTAGCTGTTTCTTCTCATTTTGAGTCATACCACATCAGCAAATGAAGGTCTCAAAAGCTTGACTATATCCACATCACTGAAGTCCACTCTAATTTGAGGAGGCAGCTCTTCCCCAGTCGTATTTTGAGTGCCTTGAGCCTGAGGGGTTCATCTTCCAGCACTATATCAGACAATATCCTGCTGGTATTCATGAGGTTTTCATTGGCTTATTCTTTAACAAGTAGACCACCATGTCCTTCTTCCTACTCTGTCTTACTGTAGAAGCTCAGCTGAAACCTGTCCACCATATGTGACCCTGCTGGTATTTGAATACTGTTGGCATAGCTTCCAGTATCATAGCAACATGCAAGCCTCCACAGTACAACAAACTGAGAGACACATGGGGGTGTTGGGCTGTATGCCCAGAATGGACCTCCAACCCATCTCACCCCATCTTCTAAACAAAAATTCCCTATGGAAGAACTGACAGATGGGCAGATCTACCCCTGCATTGGGTACTTCTGCATACTCCACCATGCTGCTCATGGCCACACAACCATAATAAGCATCCTTGGTTTATCTCATATCAGCAGACCCTCTCCCTTGACATCAAGCCATGAAGCATCCATGCTGTGCCCAAATTCAACAAATATTCCCAGAAGCTTCTGATTTCTGCTTGACTAGAAAGGGCTCACTTCACTCCAGAATGTAATTTTCCTTTGGTTTCTTTGTGTTCACAATCCTTGAAACCTTTAATAAAATGTGCTTTTATCTTAGTATTGTCCCACTAGTAGGAATTGGAATCGACTCTACGGCAATGGGTTTTTGTGTGTTTTTTTTTTTTTTTTTGTAGACAAAGTGGAATGATGGTGTGCAACACTTTTCAAATCCTACCCATGTGGCCACCTGGGTGAGGCTTCTTTGTTCTAAAGAACTCAGAGATTGGCTTGTCATTAGCTGATATGAAGAAAATGTGAATATATACCCAATGACATTGAATACGGACACAATGAGGCTATTTACCTATGTGTGGATAAATGTCTGAGGGGGATTTAGGGAAGACCAAATGGCAGATGTGCAGAGGTGGATTGGAGAGGTAAAGGATAAGCATTGAGAGTTTTTAGCATCTTTGGAGAGTAGCAAAATTTAATATTAAACAGAGTATAAAGAGGGGATCAGTTTCTAGGGTCACTGCCAAAGCCGAATATGGAGGACAGGAGAGTGTGTCCCTGTGCTAAAAAGAGAGGTTTTCTTTGTTTTTTTCCCACTTGTCTCTCTGGATGAGTATCCTTAAATGAAAAAGAAACATACGACATTCGTGCATTCCTGTTTTAGATGTCCGATTGAGGAACCAGTACCGTCAATTTTATATTACTGTGTTATTTATGGAATTTACCAAACCCCACCGTTTATTCTACAACTCTTACTCTCGCACATACTATTAAATGGTGAATAATAAATTCTGTCAATAATAATAAAAACAAACTATACCTTTCTTCTTTCAGCCATTCTTAAAGGTCCATGGAGGAAGAAAAATATTTGATGTATGGAAGTCAAATTGTCTTCATCTTTTTTTTAATAATATAATGAATAATTTATTCAATAGTATAAAAAAAGTAGAGATGGGACTAATCTCTGATCTTATTGCACTATGTTTTGAGTATATAGATAAAAGATATTCAATCTCTCCCCATTAACTGCTCAAGATCTTGTTGTGTAAAGATAAATTGTAATGATCATCAAGCAACCAGGGTTAAGCACACATGGAGTTCAAATAATTCATTTGAATAGCATCGGTGTTACAGTAGATGACAACAAGGATTATATCTGTATTTATTGAATTCTTATTCTGCATGAGATGCATTATCTGCTTAATCCTTACAATGCTATAAGCTAAATAATGTAGAAAATAAAGAATCAGAGGGCTGGAGAGTCAATTAACAAGTCCACACAGCTGATGAGTTACAGGAGCTTATATTGAAAATCAAATATTTTCCCTGCAAAACCCATTAGTTGAACTACTCTACTGGTCTACCCACATGGTGACTATGTTAATATCCACTTACAGATCCATTACTATGTACTTAACACTCTTCTATTTAGCACTTTTGGTTACCTTCTCTTAACCACCCTCTCAGATGAGTGCTTTTGTTATCACAATTACAGAGATGAAGAAGTTAAACAGAAAGATGTTTTATATTATGCCTAAGATCACAGTTTATAATATCAAGTTCTTTTTGAATTCCTGGAATGCACACTTAAAATGAACTTCTTTAAAGTGATATTAAGGTCTGCCATTTTATCCAACCTTGACAACATTATATTTAGACACTACGATGGCCTTGGAAGATTAGCACTGTTAATCTCAGTTTGATGAAGAGGAGTCTGAGGCTCAATAAGGTGTACTTAGTTGCCAAAAGTGTCCAGTTCATAAGCCAAGATCTGTTTGGAGGTATGTCATCAAAACACAGGCCCTTTCTAATATGTGCAGTTCCTCTTCCACATCAAAGATAAGTGCGCAACTTTCTGACCCTCATAGGAATCTCCGGCATATTTCTTTCCAGTCTTTTCTCCATTCATGTCATTAATCAACTACTATTACCCATTCTAAGTCTTGAAGTTTAAAGTGGAAAAAGAAAATGTTATCTTTGGGGAGAGTATACCACGACACATCAAAAGGAAACATTATCTTGGATACATTGAATTTGTTTGGCCATCCCCAAGTTTGCGGAAATGGATACGCAATCTGGTTCTAGTGTATCCATAAAGTCTTATTGCAGTTAAACACAACCAGATTATCAAAACACTACTTTCAACAAAAAGACACAGAAGTAAGCGGGAAAACATACGATACTCATGAATAGCAAATCTCAATGTTGTGAAAATGTTGACTTTAACTCAAAGCCATCTACAGATACAATGCAATTCCAATCAAAATTCCAATGGCATTTTTTAATGAGATGGAGAAATAAATCACTAACTTTATATGGAAAGAGTAGAAGCCCCATATAAGTATTACTGAAGAAGAAGAACAAAGTGGGAGGCCTCACAATACCTGATTTTAGAACCTAGTATACCACTGTGGTAACCAAAACAGCCTGGTACTGGTACAACAGACAAATAGACCAACGAAACAGAATTGAGAACCCAGATATAAATCCACCCACCTAAGAGCAGCTGATATTTGACAAAGTCACAAAGTCTGTTAAATGAAGAAAAGACAGTCTCTTTAACAAATGCTGCTGGTATAACTGATATCCTTCTGTAAAAAAATGAAACAGAATCCATACCTCACGCCATACACAAAAACTAAATCAAAATGGACCAAAGACCTAAATTTAAAACAAAAAACTATAAAAATCATGGAAGAAGGAACAGAGACAATGCTACAGGCCCTAGTACATGGCAAAAATAGTATAGAAACTATAGCTAACAATGCACAACTGCCAGAAGAGAAACTAGAAAACCGGGAGCTCCTAAAAATCAAACATTATGCTCCTCAAAAGACTTCAACAAAAGAGGAAAAAGAGAACCTATAGACTGGGAAAAAAATTGGCTACAACATATCTGATAAGGGTCTAATCTCCAAAATCTGTTGAATACTTCAACATTTCAATAACAAAAAGACAAATAACCCAATTAAAAAAATGGACAAAGGATGTGAACAGACACTTCACCAAAGAAGACATTCTAGTAGCTAACAGACACATGAGGAGATGTTCATGATTATCAGCCATTAGAGAAACACAAATCAAAACTAACATGAGATACCATCTCACCCCAACAAGGCTGGCCCTAATTCAAAAACACAAAATAACAAATGTTGGAGAGGTTGTGGAGAGATTTAAACTCTCATGCACCGCTGGTGAGAATGTAAAATGGTACAATCATTTTGGAAAACAATACGGTGCTTCCTTAAAAAGCTAGAAATAGAAATACCATATGATTCAGCAATCCCACACCTAGAAATATACCCTAGAGAAATAAGAGCCATCACAAGAATAGACATATGCACGCCCATGTTCATTGTAGCACTATTCACAATAGCAAAAAGATGAAAACAAACTAAATGCCCAACAACAGACAAATGGATAAAGTATGGTGCAATCATGGGCATGTTGTAGAACTGGGCACCATTTTCTTCTGTTGTGCATGGAGTCACAATGTGTCAGAGAGACAACTCAAGAGCAGCTAACAACAACATGATGTAGAGGCAGAAAATATAAGAAGAAATATCATCGAGAATATTGAGAAAAGTCACCCACCTGTTGCTAGTGTGAGTTCTCTCATATCTTTCCCATTGTGAGCTCTGATCACCTTGAGATCTTCAGCATCTGCTCAGGAGGAGTAAAAGACCCATGACAAACTAGCCATCTTTGAAGGCAAAGTCTGAAAAAAGGGTAATTCTCCGCTTGGCTGCACATAAAACCATGTATGACGCTTTAAAAATCTTATGCTGAAGCCATATGCTGTCCCAGTTAACTCAGAATCCATAGTGGTGGGACTAAGGCATCAATATTTTTTAAGCTTCCCAGATGATTTCAATATGAAGCCAAGGTTCAGGACCAGTGACATGCATTCTCAGACACAACCTGCATGTACAGTTCTGTTAGATGCAAAAGTAGCCTGGGTGATAGATATGAATTATGGTAAAGGATGAAGATTTTAAGTACATAAAAACAGATATTGTCCATTTTACCTGGAAGCCTGGGTCTTAAATGAGAAGCTACAAAGGCTCCATAGCTTTCATGAGATTTAATCATGCAGATTGACATATCCCAGAATACTCCCACTATCCCATTAAATATGTGACAAAGGAAGCGATGTCCTGATGTGAAATCCCGAGATTGCTGAAGTATGGGTTCGAACCATCAACATTTAGGTTAATAGTTGAACTCAAACCATTTGCTTCACCCAGTGATCTCATTAGCTGGATTCTTAATTAAAAAGTTTATAATCAGAGAGCTTGTTTATATGTCAATTATCTTCACAGGTTTTCATCATTCTTTGGTGTTCTGACATCCATCTTACATGGAGATACATGGTCATTCAAATATGTGGGTTGCCTTTAAAAATATTTTAAAATATATATCGTCTCCCTTGGCTTTAGTGGACATCAAATTTTCGTAACAATGATTTCTTAAATGCACAAAATATACCACATTGCTGATTCCAAAGATGGCATTAGTGCAAAATGCATCTTTGATTAAACTATAATTTACTTATTATAAATACTCTGTTCCTATGTTTCTCTCTCTATGTAGTGTTATTTGTGTCAGTGCTACTCCATTTCAAGAAAATGTCTTGCAATCAGTTGGTTTTTTCCTTTATTTGTTTCCATTCTCTATTGACTTGATAAAATACTAAAATATGTTTCTCATCCTAAATGTTTTTAAAGTATAGTTTCCATATCAAATCAACACTCTTATTTACAATTGAGGAATTTAGGACCAGTGGTATTCCAAAGCCAGATTTGAAACCCAGCCTTTTTAGGCCCCCTTAAGACCTTTCCAAATCAATCCTTCCTTACCAGGGTCTTTGGAATTCTCCTCATTTCAGCCCCCCTGATGGCAACTCATTTCTTCATTTCTCCTGAAAGGTCCAATATGATTTAATTTGGGAAAACATAAAAGTGAAAAGAACAGAGGATAATATGAAATAACACATTGGTAATTTGCACATTTGTTGAAATACATGTATTAATTAAAGCTAACATTTAAAAAAAAAATTTTTTTTTTTTTAACATTTAGAGTTGTAGAAAGAAA
The DNA here is from genome assembly GCF_030014295.1 of Loxodonta africana. Lineage (NCBI taxonomy): Eukaryota > Metazoa > Chordata > Mammalia > Proboscidea > Elephantidae > Loxodonta > Loxodonta africana. The sequence goes on from NC_087344.1 coordinate 22,369,250, forward strand.
TTAGATTAAATAATACATATGAAGTGTTTACACCAGTGGTCCTCAATGCTAGTTGATCATTATAATTACCAGTGGATCTTTTAAAACATACTGATGAATTTGCCATAATCTGTTGTTGTTATTGTTATAAGGTGCTGTTCAGTTGGTTCCAACTCATATTGACCCTATGTACAACAAAACGAAACACTACCTGGTCCTGCGCCATCTTCACAATTGTTGCTACGCTTGAATGCCTTGTTGCAACTACTGTGCCAATTCATATCCTTGAAGGTCTTCCTCTTTTTGGCTGACCCTCTACTTTAAAAGCATAATATCCTTCTCTAAGAACTGGTCCTTCCTGATAACATGCCCAAAGTACACCACAACCTCCAATCCATTAAAACAGACTCTACGTGTGAGTTCCTTGGTCATCCTGAAGTACAGCCAGTGTTCAGAACCATTGCTTTAGATTATTGCCACGCACTTAACTAAGTGCTCCACTAATGTGACCTATTATTATTGTTAATAACCCATTAACCCTTTCCCATAGAGTTGATTCCAAATGATAGTGACCCTACAGGACAAAGTACAACTGCTCCATAGAGTTTCCAAGAAACACGTGGTAGATTAAAACTGCCAACCTTTTGGTTAGCAGATGTAGCACTTAACCACTACACCACCAGGGTTTCTATTACTGTTGATATCCATTTAAGTATAAACATTTAATAATATTTGTCTCCTAACTCATATTTTAGAGATTTAAATACTACCGATAAAACTTGAGTTTTCTTGCTTTCTGTGTATGATCCTATTCCTCCACACATCTGTTCCCCAAAAGGCAACCTCTGTAATAAACTTTGCAGGTATAATGTCCTGTCAATATTTTCATAATATTAGTATTAATATATGTATCCACAATCAGTTTTCTTGAAAATATACCTAAATAGTGTAATCCCACATGTATTTTCCCAAAGTTCTCATTTACTACAACATTGTTGTCATGGATTGAATTATGTCCCTCCAAAAATCTGTGTATCAGCTTGGTTAGGCCATGCTTCCCACTATTGAGTGGTTGCCCTCCATTTTGTGATTGTAATTGTATGTTAAAAGGATTAGGTTGGGATGTAACACCACCCTCACTCAGGTTACCTCCCTGATCCGAGGTAAAGGGAGTTTCCCTGGGGTGTGGCCTGTACCACCTTATATCTCTCAAGAGATCAAAGGAAAGGGAAGCAAGCAGAGAATTGGGGACCTCATACCACCAAGAAAACAACACCAGTTGCAGAGCGTGCCCTTTGGACCCTGGGTCCCTGCTCCTGACAAGCTCCTTGGCCATAGGAAGATTGAGGACAAGGACATTCTTCCAGAGCCGACAGAGAGAGTAAGCCTTCCCCTAGAGCTGACACCTTGAATTTGGGCTTTCAGCCTACTTTACTGCAAGGAAATAAATTTCTCTTTGTTAAAGACATCCACTTCTGGTATTTCTGTTATGACTGCACTAGATGACTAAGACAATTGTGTTTTAACTTTCTCTGGGAAATACATAGATCTATTTCACACATTTTAAATGGTGAATGGTATTGTTAAATGAAAGATCATTTTATGTCAATTTCTTATTCAGACGATCATAGTAAAATTTTTTCCACTCACTACATTATTCACAATTATTTCTTATTCACTTATTTATATTTATTAAGCACAATATAAAACTTACTAATTTATTATGCACAATTCACAGCTGCATATTTCTTTCTGTATTATATGTGCATGAAGCATAAGTGTTTGAGCTGTAAAACTGATGCATGTCCAAATTTAATATTCGCTGCCTACATTTGTTTACCCGTAGAAAGTCAGACACAACTACATGCTCTTATTGTCAAGTATGGAATCAAAAATCCTTGAAAGTTGTCTAGTAATGGTCATTCCAAGAGAGACCCATATGAGAATTACCACCCTGTATAGGGAATAATATTCCCATAGCTTAAATTTTCTAAGTATGCAGTAATGCATTACTATTCATAGAAACCCTACAATCCACAAGATTTCTGCTACAAAGTTCATTGTAAACAATTTGGCTCATTCTCTTATTTCATAGATCAACTCACAGCATTATAAGAGGAAGAATCAATGATTGAGTCTCCATTTGCTCATCTGAAAAGAAACACAACCAGGCAGGTCTGGTTGAGGAGGCAGAGCCCTGAAACAGGAATCAAGAGAGCAAGATTCAAATCCCACATTTTTCACACACTAAATTTGGAATGCCTGTTATTCTCTCAGCCTCTCTTACCTGGAAATAAAGTGAATAATAACGATCTCTAGTCACTTAATAAAGGTTTAGCACTTAGTAAATACTTGGACATTGTCTTAGGCTGTGTTTTCAAGAGAAGCAAACCAGTACAGCATATAAATATCTATAGAGAGAGATTTATATTAAGGAAATATATAATGAGGTTGTAAAGGCTAGAACGTGCCAAGTCAGGCTGGGGCACTTCTGATTCACCTAGCCACAGGGTGAACCCAATATCAGCAGGTCAGACAGCATGCCTCTTACTCACAGACTGTGAAGACAGACGAATTCCAAGATCCGCAGGCAAGACAGCAGGTAAACTGCTAGCTCAAGTTCCAAGAACCAAAGGTCAGATGGACAAGAGCCAACCACAGGATCCAGAGCAAGATGATCCCATCATGGAGGTGATCACATTATACCAAATCTCATCACAGAAGTGATCACATCATCGTACAACTGCTAAACTACATCCTAACTGCCAAGCCACTGAGATTCATGGCCGAGCCAAGTTGACATGCAACCTTAACCATCACAAACATTGTTTTGTATCAGAATTTGAATCATATGAGAGTAGTGGGTTTATTGTTGAAATACGACCTCGGTTTTATTTGATTATGTGGGAAAGACAGAAGCCTACTACGTACCAGGAAATTCAAGCATAGAATGTATCAAAATCACAGAATGCATCTAGGTTCACACAACAAGATTTATTTTTCCCTTCTCTGTTTTTCCTTTTTGATTTCCATTTTAATGAAAATATCCACAATTTTTTAAAAATAATTGGATGCTGTACACTCAATTAATTAAATGGGTCCCATAGACAGTCCACGATATAGACATATTCACGTCCTATTTTATCTTGTCTCTAGTCCCATGGGACATCCTTGGAGGGATGAAAGCATGGCAGGAAAACACTCTGCATGGAAGTTTTACAGCTTTTGCTCTGATCCTGTGAACCAAGGGTCTATTCCATATTTAACACAGATTTGTTGTTGTCCTTGTGGTTATAGACAACTCTGTGCGGAGCATGGGATAGGATCTGGGGGATCAGAAATGATTGAGACTCAGTTGTTTCACTCCAAACATTCTTATACATTCTTGTATATGAAAATAAAATGCTCTGACAGAGATCCAGGAGAAATAAAACCTTCAGATCACAGGATACATTAGTCGAATGGTATGAAACATCACCTAATCTATGAGATAACACGTAAAATTAATGTGCCCCGACTGTATGTATCTACCACATATTTAATCACATATGTAACATCCGTTATCTGTTCAGTCCTTACAGCAATGTAGATCTCTCTATCAGTTGTGGTTCAATTCAGATGGCAACATAGAAGCTGAGAGGTAGTAAGAACTTGCCCCATGGCACACGGATCATAAGTAGCACAGACAGAATTCACAGTTAAATTGTAAGTCACTGAGGCCCATGCATTAACCATCTTTTCTCTGTTTCCTCATATTTCAAAGTGTTTAAAGCAGAAGTCCAGGGGACCTAACCAAAGATACATCTAACTTATACCTTTAAACTCGTTCCAGTGTCCTGACTAGGAATGGAACCCAAGATCCTGTCTTTATATCACTGAGATTGAGATGGGCTAAATTACAAGGATGAAGGAGGAAGTAGACAGCTGAGATAAAATCCAGGAGAAGGGGCAAGAGAGATGTGTCCTGAATTATCATCTGCCAACTCCTGATTGTGTTCTTCTCCTGTATTTGCAACTGTCCTGATACTCGAGGCATCAAGAAGCACCCACTGCTGTCCACTGTGGTCTAGCAGAACCCGCCCACAAAAAGCACAGTGAACAGGAGGTCTCTGCATGGAGAGATCGAGGAAGTGAAATGGCAGGGTGGGCAGGGGAGAATATAGCCAGGTGCCCCATGTCTGGTGTCGCATTGCCCAATTTTTCAACTGTGGCTTCCACCTTTTATGGCCATGACCTGGAACAAGTTACAAAAAAAAAGCTGTGCTCCTTTTTTCTTCTGTGAAATGATATAACTTATGCTGCTGTTTTCTAGATGTGGCTGTGCAGAAAAAGGAAACTAGTTACATAGAAAACAGATCCTGGAACTGGGCAGCCTTCAACAAATGTTCACAATACTGTGGGTACTGTCATCATTCTTATCATTGTCATTATCATTGTCACCTAGAAGATCATGTTTAAGTGGTTAGGGGACAGGTAAGAGGGACCCATTTCCTACTCTGGTGGGGAAGTGCCTATGGGAGCTAGAACCAATGTAGAAGAAATTAACATTAAATGGGCTTTCTCAGATCTCTACCAGAACGAGGAACAGAAACTTCACAGACCTCTGAGCTGAAACTTAGCAATTCAGTGCCTCCCATCTGGCCATCCCAAGTGTGCTGCTCATCCAGATGAGCCTCTCTGTGTCCACTGAATCCAAGGGCACTCACTGGATTGTGCTGGGTCTCTGCTGGGGCACAACCAAGAAGTGTGTGTCCATCACCCCTTTCTTTTCTGGTGGGCTTGAAGGCTGAGGCTCCTTCCTCAGGACTGGCGGAAGAAAGACTCAGGTGTGGGCCTCCTGAGGCAGATGCCACTCTAGAGGAGAGACACAGGTATGGACTTCACTGGACTAGGATGACCAAACTCAGAGCACGGAGGGCATTGGCTGGTTGTTTAGAGTCATATGACCTTGAACGCTCAATGCCCAGAGCTCACAATTAACCATAATTGTTCATGTTATTCCAATCTCTGAAGACATGTAATATTAATGTAACAACAGGGGGAAGAGTTAACATCCTTGGTATCTGGACCCTCCCATTCTAAGGAGGAAGCTCACCTGTATTCGTCACCTCCCACTTCAAAGTTGTACAGATCTTAAAATCAGATACTTTTTTTTTAACTAAAAAAATCAGGGTGTGATTTATTATCTTCAAATCCATTGAATGAATCACGTAATTTAGGAAAGATTAAGTATTTTATAAAAAACCCTGGTAGCACAACAGATAAAGCGTTCAGCTGCTATCCAAAGGGTTGGCAGCTGAAATCCACTTAGCCACTCCACAGGAGAAAGACCTGGCAATGTGCGCCCATAAAGATGACAACCTAGAAAACCCTGTGGGGCAGTTCTACTCTGTAGCATGGGGTCACTATGAGTTGAATTCAACTCAGCAGCACCTAACAACAATAACAGGTCTTCTATAGCAAAAATCTAATACTATTTCCATTTTCTGAATTAATATTCGTGTCAGGAAGGAAAGCTTCCAACTTTCTATCCTCCTTTCTAAAGTCTTTGCATGTGCTTTGGGGCTTTATGTGCTGGCAATTTCTATATTTGCTAAATTGAATGACAGCACCAGTTCTAATTTTTCTGTGTAGTTAATGTATATTGCTACTTTAGAAAAGCTATTTATTCTGTCATATTTATTTAGTAACTTGATCCTTCCCCTAAATACCTCTGTGAGCCTCATTAAAGGCTACATTCAAAATGTTGGCTGGGGCTGCAATCATCTTAAGGCTTGGCTGGTTGAGGATCTGATTCCAAGGTCACTCAGGTGTCAGTTGGCAGGATTTGCTCCTCACAGGCTGTTGGCCAGAGGCCTTCCCTTAGCTTCTGATCACATGGGCCTCTCCACCAGGCAGGTGGTAACATGGAACTGGCTTTCATTAGAGGGAGGTGGTCAGAGAGCAGGAGAAGCCTGGCAAGATAACAACTAGAATCTTTTTACACTCTATTGTTGGAAGTGACACCCCAATAGTTTAACAAATTCTATTTGATATAAGCAATTAATTGAGTCCAGCACACACTCAAGACAATGGTTATCCACAAAAGCATGAATACAGGAAGTAGGGGTTTTGGGGAGAATGTTTGCACTCAGAAAACATTTCCTGAAGAAAAACAGGCACATGGTAGAACTCCTACAAATCCCACCATGCTGCTTCTGGCCTTGAAGTCAGAAGGCCCTCTGGTTTCTCTGGTACCGGCAGAGTCTTTCCATTAGGCCAAGAGTAGCCTTTTCATGCCCAAATTCAACAGATATCCCCAGCAGGATATGATATCTACTTAGCTACAAGGGGCTCACTTCACTCCAGAGTGTAATTTTCCTTAGATATCTTTGCGTTCCCAACTATTGAAATCTTTAATAAAATGTGCTTTTGAGTTCTCTAGATTTTTCCCTAGTAGATAAATGGGAACGCTTGTGTGTTGCACCATTTACATCCTATCCACGTGGCCATCTGGGTGAGGCTTCTCTGTTCTTAAGGACTCCAAGATTGACTTGTCATTAACTGATATCAAGAAAACTTGAACATATACCTAAAGAAGTTGAATATGGACAAAAGAACACTATTTACCTGTGTATGGGAAAATGAGGGTAATTTTGAGGAAACTAAATGGCAGGTGTCTATAGGTGGATTGGAGAGGCAAAGGATAAGCATTGAGAGCTTTTAGCATCCTTGTACAGTGGCAAAATTTTAATATTAAACATAGTGGAAAGAGAGGATCAGATTCTAGAGTTACTGCCCAAGCTGAGAGGAGAGGACAGGTGTATGAAAACCAAAGACAGTTGTGTTCTTGTGGTAAAAACAGAGATTTCCTTTGTGATTTTCCCACTTCTCTCTCTGGATGAATATCCTTAAAGGAAAAGGGAAGACACCACATTCCTGCATTCCCTGTTTCGATGTCCAGTTGAAGAATATCTATTCTCATATTTTTATTCCTGTTCTATTTATACAAATTATCAAACCCTACCCTCCATTTTACGACTCTTACTCTTGCATATATAATCAAATGCTGACTAACAGATCCCATCAAATGCTCATGATAACAAAAACAAACAAATCATACATTTCTTCATTCAGGAGCTATGAAAGTTCTCTGTAGGAGGTACAATGCTCCAGTGAGGAAGAAAAATACTGGAGGTATTAATGTCAAATTGTCTTCACCTTTTTTTTTTTATACAATAGTAAATAATTTATTAAACATTATACAAAGTAGAGATGGGACTAATCTCTCATCTTAATGCAGTAGATTTTTAGTATATATATAAACGATATTCAATCCCTGCCCTTGAATTCCTCAAGGTCTTGTTGCGTAAAGATAAGTTGTGACAGTCATCAAGCATCCAAGGTAAAGTACACATGAACTTCAAATGATTTATTTGAATGGCATCTATGTTACAGTAAATGAAAACAAAGATGATATCTATATTTACTGAATTCTTAAAATGAATGGCATGCATTATCTGCTTAATCCTAACAATGCTGTAAGCTACATAACATAGAAAATGAAGGATCAAATGTCTGAAGAGTTAAATAACAAGTCCATGTCCACACAAACAATGAGTTAGAAGAATCAATGTTGAAAAATCAAACATTTTCCCTGCAAATCCCATTAGTCGAACTACTCTATTGACTTGCTCATATGGTGACTATGATAATGTCCACTTAAGCCACCAGGTTCCTATTGATCCATTACTGTTGTAATCAGTGTTTCTGATTACCTCCTCTTAACCACTCTGTAGGATGAGTGCTTTTGTTATCACAACTATAGAGATAAAGAAGTTAGAAAGATGTTTTATGTTGTGCCTAGGATCACAATTTCTAATATCAAGTTCTTTTTGAATTTTGGAAATGCACACTTAAAATGAATTTCTCTAAAGTCATATTAAAGGCTACCATTTGAAGGGAAACTACTATTTGATCCAACCTTGAAAACATTATACTTAGTTACTACAATGGCCTTGGAAGATTGTTCTTGTTATTAGGTACCATCTAGCCAGTTCTGACTCATAGTGACCCTATGCACAACAGAACGAAACACTCTTCAGTCCTGCGTCATCCTCACAATTGTTGCTATGCTTCAGCCCATCGTTGCAGCCACTGTGTCAATCCATCTCATTGAGGGTCTTCCTCTTTTTCACTGACCCTCTATTTTACCAAGTAGGATGTCCTTCTCCAGGTAATGATCCCTCCTGATAACCTGTGCAAAGTATGTAAGATGTAGTCTTGCCATACTTGCTTCTAAGGAGCATTCTGATTGTACATCTTCCAAGACAGATTTGTTCATTCTTATGGCAGTCCATGGTATATTCAATATTCTTCGCCAACACCACTATTCAAAGGCATCAATTCTTCTTCAGTCTTCCTTATTCATCATCAAGTATTTGCATGCATATGAGGCGATTGAAAATGCCATTACTTCAGTCAGGTGCACCTTAGTCCTCAAGGTGACAATTTTGCTTTACAACACTCTAAAGAGGTGTTTTGCAGCAGGCTTGCCCAATGTAATACATCTTTAGATTTCTTGGCTGCTGCTTCCATGAGTGTTCACTGTGGATCCAAGTAAAATGAAACCTCTGACAACTTCAATGTTTTCTCTGTTTATCATGAAATTGCTTATTGGTTCAATCGTGAGAATTTTGGTTTCCTTTATGTTGAGGTTTAATCCATAGTGAAGGCTGTGGTTTTTTTATCTTCATTAGTAAGTGCTTCAAGTCCTCTTTGTTTTCAGCAAGCAAGGTTGTATCATCTGCATGATACAGGTTGTTAATGAGTCTTCCTTCCATCCTGATGCCCCATTCTTCTTCATATAGTCCAGCTTCATGGATTATTTGCTCAGCATACAGATTGAATAGGTATGGTGAAAGGATACAACCCTGAAACACACCTTTCCTGACTTTAAAACATGCAGTACCCCCTTGTTCTATTAGAACAACTGCCTTTTGATCCATGTACAGATTCCTCATGAGCACAATTAAGTGTTCCGGGATTCCCATTCTACGCAATGTTATCCATAATTTGGTACTATCCATACAGTCAAATACCTTAGCATAGTCAATAAAACACAGGTGAACATCTTTCTGGTATTCTTTGTTTTCAGCCAGGATCCCATCTGACATCAGCAATGATATCCCTAGTTGCACGTCCTCTTCTAAACCCAGCTTGAATTTCTGGCAGTTCCCTGTCAATATACTGCTACAGCCACTTTTGAATGATCTTCAGCAAAATTTTGCTTCCATGTGGTATTAATTATATTGTTGAAAAATTTCCACATTCGGTTGGATCACCTTTCTTGGGACTAGGCATAAATGTGGATTTCTTTCAATAGGTTGGCCAGGTATCTGTCTTCCATATTTCTTGGCAATGATGAGTGAGCACTTTCAGTGCTGTATCTGTTTGTTGAAACGTCTCAGTTGGTATTCTGTCAATTCCCAGAGCCTTGTTTTTCACCAATGCCTTCAGTGCAGCTTGGACTTCTTCCTTCCATACCATTGGTTCTTTTTTATTTACTTATTAATTGTGCTTTAAGTAAAAGTTTACAAATCAAGTCAGTTTCTCATAGAAAAACTTACATATACCTTGCTTTATAACCTAGTTGCTCTCCCCCTATGTAACAGCACACTCCTCCCTCCACCCTGTATTCCCCATGTACATTCAACCAGTTTCTGACCCCCTCTGCCTTCTCATTTTGCCTCCAGACAGGACCTGCCCACATAGTCTCCCATGTCTACTTGAGCCAAGAAGCTCACTCCTCACCAGTGTCATTTTCTGTCTTATAGTCCAGTCCAATCCTTATCTGAAGAGTTGGCTATGGTAATAGATCCAGTCATGGGCTAACAGAGGGTCCCAGGACCATGACCTCTGGAGTCCCTCCAGTCTCAGTCAGACCATTAAGTCTGGTCTTTTTACAAGAATTTGAGTCCTGCTTCCCACTGTTCTTGGGCTCCATCAGGGATTCTCTGTTGCGTTCCCTGGGAGGGCAGTCATCAGTTGTAGCTGGGCACCATCTAGTTCTTCCAGAGTAACATTGGTTCTTGATCATATGTTACCTCCTGGCTTAATTGAAGTCGACCAATTCTTCCTGGAAGATTAGCACTATTAATCTCAATTTGATGAGGAGGACTCTGAGGTTCGATGGGGTTCACAGAGTTGCCAAAGACCCCCCATTTATAAGCCACACCCTTTCTATTATCTGCAGTTCCTCTTCCATATCAAAAATATTACACCATTTTCTGACTGCCTTAATGTACCTCTGGCATATTTCCTTCCAGTCTTTTCCCATTCATAGCATTAATCAACTAGAATCACTCATTCTAAGTCTTAATGTTTAAAGAGGAAGAAGAAAATGTTACATTTGAGGAGAGATTACTGAGAGATATTAAAAGGAAATAATACTTTGGATACATCAACTTTTTTTGGACATCCCAAGATTTGCAGAAATAGATATGCATCTTAGTTCTATGGTATATGGAACTCATAAAGTCTCCTTACAGTTAGCCATAACCACAGAATCACAGCACTGCATTCCTGATTTTTAATGAGAGCTGTCTCTTCCTACAAACTGGTCATCCTCTGTCAGAACAGTTTGCAGGTGATTTAACTAAGTGGTAAAAGACAGAATAAATTAAGCTATTGATTGGCAGGTTTTCTCAAATTGCTCCCTCGGAAATTATGTCAATACATCGAAGAGATTGCACACCCACATATTAGAACACAGAAAGAGTCCAAAGATAAGGAAACATGGTAATACAGTAAAGTCTTCATCAGTCTCTTACAAATGAAAGGCAAGAACTTCTCTTTTCTGAAGACACGACCCTCTGCTATTTTAGACTAATGAAAAATAAGATAAAATTTAATTTATTCACAAAGGTTTGGTGAATTAGTGATCCTAGAGCACCAATAGAGCCACAGCAATTGGAAATATGATAACACAACCTTAATCCTCAGTTGTACAACTTTGACCAAGATATGTCATTTACAGCCACCTTTTTTTCCCAAGCATGCTTTGAAATGTGCTAATTTTAGACAATTCACAAACACCTTTATTCCCCAAATACAATTTATCAGTCAGGATTCATTAAAGAAAAGTTAAAATACCACGAAGAGCACCCCATACAGGTAACCAGTAAAATAGCTATACAAAGACGGAAAAGATGAAAAGGAGCAATGTGGCAATAGAGAGATGGTAGTTACTGAAAGAAGCTACAACAACAAGCCTAAAGAAGTGGGTACAAGGAAAATGTAGAGCTTATTAGGATGTAGTAACCTTTACTGATGATTGTTGGAAAAACCGAACAATAAAGCCAGATGAGAATTCAGAAGAGTGGTTTAGCAACCTCCCCTCTCCAGCCCCAGCATCACAGAGTAAAGTAGAGAAGTGTGAATTTGGAGAAGGGAAACAATAGCTCATCAACAAGTACATAAAACCAACTTTGTGGTGTGCAGAGAATAATCAGTGATGGTTCATTGGCAAAATTCTACCCTTCCATGTGGAAGACCAGGTCTGATTCACAAATAATGTACCTCATGTGCAGCAACCACTTGTCGATAGAGTCATGAATTACACAAAAATTTTCAGGTTTCAGCAGAGATTCTAGACTAAGATGGACTAGTGTGAAAGGCCTGGTGATCTACTTCCAAAAATCAGTCAGTGAAAACCCTGTGGATCACAATATTCTGGTCCAACACTGATCATGCTGACAGTGCAGGACTGGGTAATATGTTCTTCTGTTGGGCGTCAGGTCACCACGTGTCAGGGAGGCAACTCAAGACCAGCCAATAGCAACATGATGTAAAGGGAGAATATGAGAAGAAACATCATCAGGAATATTATGAAATATCACTTACCAGTTTGCTAGGGTACGTTCTCTCATATCTTTGCCGTAGTGAGCTCTGATCACTTTGAGATCTTCAGCATCTTCTCAGGAGGAGTAAAAGACCCACAACAAACTAGTCATCTTTCAAGAAAAGTCTAAAAAGATCAGGAGTTTTCACATTGGCTGAACACTAAAACTGGCTGTGGTGCTTTAAAAATGTTATGCTAAAGCCACATAAACAAAAAACCAAACCCAGTGCCATCGAGTCGATGATTCCGACTCATAGCGAACCTATAGGACAGAGTAGAACTGCCCCATAGAGTTTCCAAGGAGCGCCTGGTGGATTTGAACTGCTGACTCTTTGGTTAGCAGCCATAGCATTTAACCACTATGCTACCAGGGTTTCCAAAGCCACATACTGTTCCAATTAAATAAGAATCCATACTAGTGGGACCAAAGCATCAATATTTTTTAGCTTCCTAGATGATTCCATTATGAAGTCAAGGGTTAGGACCACTGACATGCATTCTCACACATAACCTGCGTATAATGTTCTGTTAGATGCAAAGTAGTCTGGGTAATAGATATGCATTACAGTAAAGGATGAAGATTCTAAGTACATAAAAATAGAGTTCCGGAGGCGGGGCCAAGATGGCTGACTAGGTAGACGCTACCTCAGATCCCTCTTGCAACAAAGACTTGGAAAAACAAGTGAATTGATCACATACATAACAATCTACGAACCCTGAACAACAAACACAGATGTAGAGACGGAGAACGAACAAATACGGGGAAGCAGCAACGTTTTCGGAGCCTGGAGCCAGCGTCCCAGTCAGGTAACCTTGGCGCCGGGCTTAGGTATGGGCACAGGTTAGCTGATCTCAAAATCTTGTGATGGCACAAACAAGGGGCACAGCCCTACCCCCCTGAACTGACCCGGGAGGGGGTCCAGCCGGTCCGCTTGGGCGGCGTGGTGACGCGGCTGGTGGGAGAAGTCCCCCGGAGGCAGTGACTGGTTTTGGAGCCGGGAATGCAGTGTCCCAGCAGGGGAACCTTGATGCTGGGCTTTGGACTGGCAGCAGAGGATGTGACCACAGATTCAGCAGGCCAGACCCTCGGGGGCAATCTCCACACAGCCAGCACACATAGGCAATACACCCCTCGGGAATCTCAGATAAAATGGTCATTTCAAGCAAGATAAGCAACTTTGGCTATATTCCGAAGTGCTACTCCCCTATTTCTCTGAACCCTCCCCCACCCTTCCCAGGCGGCTTCATTACCATTGGAATTTCCTGAGCCAGAGGGAGAACGGCTCTGGCTCCGTGGCGGCTTTGCTTTTCCCTTTTTTGGTCTTTTCCTAACCCATTCTTCCGGCCTGAGAGAAGGAGCCACAAAAAACCCAGGGACCAAAAATCCATCCCTAATTGGACTAAAAACACAGAACCAGCTACAGCCAAGCATATATGATCCAAATCTCGGACTTTCATCCTTACAGGGAACAAGGTGGTGGTTATAATCCAAAGGCAGTTCTGATAGGGATCTGACTGCATTTTTTTTTTAGCGGATTTTCTGGAAAAACAAGTTTCCCAGGTCTGATATCTCTGCTTATTCAACAGAGCCCTAACTGACCCACAACAGGGAACTGAGGGCTGAAGCTCCCCCCTTACCACCCAGCCTCTTGCCTTAGGGGTCTAAGGAGGGTGACACCTACCAATCAGTAGAGGTACTTGCACTGGGGGCCTAAGGTACAGCTGCAGTACCCTCCCAACAAGGTGCTATAGGAATAGAGACACACCTACCTCACTGACACTTGGGGGAAGGCTGTCAGCATCCTGCCCCCCCGGAGGGTGAACCCCAGCTGCTAATAGAATCTGGTGCACACAACTATCACCACTACTTCTCAAGGTGGATAGGTGTTAGGGTGCAGCACACACTTGATGACCCAAAATCAGATTCTACTCAAGAATAGTGAATAGACTCAGGCATATATATCTGGCAACAGCCCAAACCAGCTGGTAATAGGTCATAAGTAAGTCAAGGGCTACAACAAACAAGACAGCACAATCTAGTAGCCCATTCACGTATAATGAAAGAAAACAAAACAAGATAAGACTCAGTGAGCAATTATAGAATAAACCACTACTTTTATATCTTAGTGATGGCTCGGAGACAGCAGTCGATATCAAACCACATAAAGAAGCAGACCATGACAGCTTCTACAACCCCCACAAACAAAAGAATCAAAATCTTTCCCAAATGAAGATACAATCCTGGAATTAATCACATACAGAATATAAAAAAACTAATTTACAGAATGCTTCAAGACATCAGGGATGACCTCAGAAATGAAAAAAGGCAAACTGCAGAAAAAGCCAAGGAACACACTGATAAAACTGTTGAAGAACTCAAAAAGATTATTCAAGAACATTGTCGAAAAATTAATAAGTTGCAAGAATCCATAGAGAGACAGCATGTAGAAATCCAAAAGATTAACAATAAAATTACAGAATTAGACAATGCAATAGGAAGTCAGAGGAGCAGACTCAAGCAATTAGAATGCAGAGTGGGAAATCTGGAGGACCAGGGAATTAACACCAACATAGCTGAAAAAAAATCAGATAAAAGAATTTAAAAAAATGAAGAAACCCTAAGAATCATGTGGGATTCTACCAAGAAGGATAACTTGCATGTGATTGGAGTCCCAGAACAGGGAGGGACGACAGAAAACACAGAGAAAATAGTTGAAGATCCGCTGACAGAAAACTTCCCTGACATCATGAAAGACGAAAGGATATCTATCCAAGATGCTCATCGAACCCCATTTAAGATTGATCCAAAAAGAAAAACACCAAGACATATTATCATCAAACTTGCCAAAACCAAAGATAAAGAGAAAATTTTAAAAGTAGCCAGGGAGAAAAGAAAGGTCTCCTTCAAGGGAGAATCAATAAGAGTAATTTCAGACTACTCAGCAGAAACCACGCAGGCAAGAAGGCAATGGGATGACATATACAGAGCACTAAAGGAGAAGAACTGCCAGCCAAGGATCATATATCCAGCAAAACTCTCTCTGAAATATGAAGGCGAAATTAAGATATTTACAGACAAACACAAGCTTAGAGAATTTGCAAAAACCAAACCAAAGCTACAAGAAATACTAAAGGAAACTGTTTGGTCAGAAAACCAATAATATCAGATACCAGCACAACACAAGGTCACAAAACAGAACATCCTGATATCAACTCCAATAGGGAAATCACAAAAACAAATTAAGATTAATTAAAAAAAAAATGCTCATAACAGGGAATCGTTGAAGTCAATACGTAAAAGATCACAATAATCAAAAGAGGGACTAAATACAGGTGGCATAGAACTGCCATATAGAGAGTGACACGAGCCGATATAGGACAACACAAGTTAGGTTTTTACTTAGAAAAACAGGGGTAAATATTAAGGTAACCACAAAGAGGTATAACAACTCCATAACTCAAGATAAAAGCCAAGAAAAACGTAACGACTCAACAAACAAAGTCAAACACTACGAAAAGGAGGATCTCACAATTCACTAAGAAAAACGTCTCAGCACAAAAAAGTAAGTGGAAAAATGAAATTGTCAACAACACACATAAAAAGGCATCAAAATGACAACACTAAACACTTATTTATCTATAATTACGCTGAATGTAAATGGACTAAATGCACCAATAAAGAGACAGAGAGTCGCGGACTGGATAAAGAAACACGATCCATCTATATGCTGCCTACAAGAGACACACCTTAGACTTAGAGACACAAAGTAAAACTCAAAGGATGGAAAAAAATAAATCAAGCAAACAATAAGCAAAAAAGAGCAGGAGTAGCAATATTAATTTCTGACAAAATAGACTTTAGACTTAAATCCACCACAAAGGATAAAGAAGGACACTACATAATGATAAAAGGGACAATTGATCAGGAATACATAACCATATTAAATATTTATGCACCCAAAGATAGGGCTGCAAGATACATAAATCAAATTTTAACAGAATTGAAAAGTGAGATAGACACCTCCACAAATATAGTAGGAGACTTCAACACACCACTTTTGGAGAAAGACAGGACATCCAGTAAGAAGCTCAATAGAGACAAGGAAGACCTAATTACAACAATCAACCAACTTGACCTCATTGACTTATACAGAACTCTCCACCCAACTGCTGCAAAGTATACTGTTTTTTCTAGCACACATGGAACATTCTCTAGAATAGACCACATATTAGGTCATAAAACAAACCTTTGCAGAATCCAAAACATCGAAATATTACAAAGCATCTTCTCAGACCACAAGGCAATAAAACTAGAAATCAATAACAGAAAAACTAGGGAAAAGAAATCAAATACTTGGAAACTGAAAAATACCCTCCTGAAAAAAGACTGGGTTATAGAAGACATCAAGGAGGGAATAAGGAAATTCATAGAATGCAACGAGAATGAAAATACTTCCTATCAAAACCTCTGGGACACAGCAAAAGCAGTGCTCAGAGGCCAATTTATATCGATAAATGCACACATACAAAAAGAAGAAAGAGCCAAAATCAGAGAACTGTCCCTACAACTTGAACAAATAGAACAAATAGAAAGTGAACTACAAAAGAATCCATCAGGCACCAGAAGAAAACAAATAATAAAAATTAGAGCTGAACTAAATGAATTAGAGAACAGAAAAACAATTGAAAGAATTAACAAAGCCAAAAGCTGGTTCCTTGAAAAAATTAACAAAATTGATAAACCATTGGCTAGACTGACTAAAGAAATACAGGAAAGGAAACAAATAACCCGAATAAGAAACGAGAAGGGCCACATCACAACAGACCCAACTGAAATTAAAAGAATCATATCAGATTATTATGAAAAATTGTACTCTAACAAATTTGCAAACCTAGAAGAAATGGATAAATTCTTGGAAAAACACTACCTACCTAAACTAACACATTCAGAAGTAGAACAACTAAATAGACCCATAACAAAAAAAGAGATTGAAAAGGTAATCAAAAAACACCCAACAAAAAAAAAGCCCTGGCCCAGACGGCTTCACTGCAGAGTTCTACCAAACTTACAGAGAAGAGTTAACACCACTACTACTAAAGGTATTTCAAAGCATAGAAAATGATGGAATACTACCCAACTCATTCTATGAAGCCACCATCTCCCTGATACCAAAACCAGGTAAAGGCATTACAAAAAAAGAAAATTACAGACCTATATCCCTCATGAACAGAGATGCAAAAATCCTCAACAAAATTCTAGCCAATAGAATTCAACACCATATCAAAAAAATAATTCACCACGACCAAGTGGGATTTATACCGGGTATTTTTTTTTTTATGCAAGGCTGGTTTAGTATCAGAAAAACCATTAATGTAATCCACCACATAAATAAAACAAAAGACTAAAACCACATGATCTTATCAATAGAAGCAGAAAAGGCATTTGACAAAGTCCACCACCCATTTATGATAAAAACTCTCACCAAAATAGGAATTGAAGGAAAATTCCTCAACATAATAAAGGGCATCTATGCAAAGCCAACAGCCAACATCACTCTAAATGGAGAGAACCTGAAAGCATTTCCCTTGAGAACGGGAACCAGACAAGGATGCCCTTTATCACCACTCTTATTCAACATTGTGCTAGAAGTCCTAGCCAGAGCAATTAGGCTAGACAAAGAAATAAAGGGCATCCGGATTGGCAAGGAGGAAGTAAAATTATCTCTATTTGCAGATGACATGATCTTATACACAGAAAACCCTAAGGAATCCTCCACAAAACTACTGAAACTAATAGAAGAGTTTGGCAGAGTCTCAGGTTATAAGATAAACATACAAAAATCACTTGGATTCCTCTACATCAACAAAAAGAACATCAAAGAGGAAATAACCAAATCAATACCATTCACAGTAGCCTCCAAGAAGATAAAATACTTAGGAATAAATCTTACCAAGGATGTAAAAGACCTATACAAAGAAAACTACAAAGCTCTACTACAAGAAATTCAAAAGGACATAATTAAGTGGAAAAACATACCTTGCTCATGGATAGGAAGACTTAACATAGTAAAAATGTCTATTCTACCAAAAGCCATCTATACATACAATGCACTTCCGATCCAAATTCCAATGTCATTTTTTAAGTTGATAGAGAAACAAATCACCAACTTCATATGGAAGGGAAAGAAGCCTCGGATAAGCAAAGCATTACTGGAAAAGAAGAAGAAAGTGGGAGGCCTCACTCTACCTCATTTCAGAACCTATTATACAGCCACAGTAGTCAAAACAGCCTGGTACTGGTACAACAACAGGCACATAGACCAGTGGAACAGAATTGAGAACCCAGATATAAATCCATCCACATATGAGCAGCTGATATTTGACAAAGGCCCAGTGTCAGTTAATTGCGGAAAAGATAGTCTTTTTAACAAATGGTGCTGGCATAACTGGATATCCATTTGCAAAAAAATGAAACAGGACCCATACCTCACACCAAGCACAAAAACTAACTCCAAGTGGATCAAAGACCTAAATATAAAGACTAAAACGATAAAGATCATGGAAGAAAAAATAGGGACAACCTTAGGAGCCCTAATACAAGGCATAAACAGAATACAAAACATTACCAAAAATGATGAAGAGATACCAGATAACTGGGAGCTCCTAAAAATCAAACACGTGTGCTCATCTAAAGACTTCACCAAAAAAGTAAAAAGACCACCTACAGACTGGGAAAGAATTTTCAGCTATGACATCTCTGACCAGCGCCTGATCTCTAAAATCTATAAGATTCTGTCAAAACTCAACCACAAAAAGACAAACAACCCAATCAAGAAGTGGGCAAAGGATATGAACACACATTTCACTAAAGAAGATATTCAGGCAGCCAACAGATACATGAGAAAATGCTCTCGATCATTAGCCATTAAAAAAAAAAAAAGAGAAATGCAAATTAAAACTACCATGAGATTCCATCTCACTCCAACAAGGCTGGCATTAATCCAAAAAACACAAAATAATAAATGTTGGAGAGGCTGCTGAGAGATTGGAACTCTTATACACTGCTGGTGGGAAGGTAAAATGGTACAACCACTTTGGAAATCTATCTGGCGTTATCTTAAACAGTTAGAAATAGAACTACCATACAACCCAGAAATCCCACTCCTCGGAATATACCCTAGAGAAATAAGAGCCTTCACACAAACAGATATATGCACACCCATGTTTATTGCAGCTCTGTTTACAATAGCAAAAAGCTGGAAGCAACCAAGGTGTCCATCAATGGATGAATGGGTAAATAAATTGTGGTATATTCACACAATGGAATACTACGCATCGATAAAGAACAGTGACGAATCTCTGAAACATTTCAGAACATGGAGGAACCTGGAAGGCATTATGCCGAGCGAAATTAGAGGCAAAAGGACAAATATTGTATAAGACCACTATTATAAGATCTTGAGAAATAGTATAAACTGAGAAGAACACATACTTTTGTGGTTACGAGGTGGGGAGGGAGGGAGGGTGGGAGAGGGTTTTTTACTGATTAATTAGCAGATAAGTACTGCTTTAGGTGAAGGGAAGGACAACACTCAATACATGGAAGGTCAGGTCAATTGGACTGGACCAAAAGCAAAGAAGTTTCTGGGATAAAATGAATGCTTCAAAGGTCAGTGGAGCAAGGGCGGGGGTTTGGGGACCATGGTTTAAGGGGACTTCTAAGTCAATCGGCAAAATAATTCTATTATGAAAACATTCTGCATCCCACTTTGAAATGTGGCGTCTGGGATCTTAAATGCTAACAAGCAGCCATCTAAGATGCATCAATTGGTCTCAACCCACCTGGAGCAAAGGAGAATGAAGAATACCAAGGTCACACGACAACTAAGAGCCCAAGAGACAGAAAGGGCCACATGAACCGGTGACCTGCATCATCCTGAGACCAGAAGAACTAGTTGGTGCCCGGCCACAATCGATGACTGCCCTGACAGGGAGCACAACAGGGAACCCCTGAGGGAGCAGGAGATCAGTGGGATGCAGACCCCAAATTCTCATAAAAAGACCTTACTTAGTGGTCTGACTGAGACTAGAGGAATCCTGGTGATCATGGTCCCCAAACCTTCTGCTGGCACAGGACAGGAACCATCCCCGAAGACAACTCATCAGACATGAAAGGGACTGGACAGTGGGTAGGAGAGAGTTGCTGATGAAGAGTGAGCTAATTATATTAGGTGGACTCTTGAGACTGTGTTGGCATCTCCTGTCTGGAGGGGGGATGGGAGGATAGAGAGAGTTGGAAGCTGGCAAAATTGTCACGAAAGGAGAGACTGGAAGGGCTGACTCATTAGGGGGAGAGCAAGTGGGAGTACGGAGTAAGATGTATATAAACCTATATGTGACAGTCTGACTTGATTTGTAAACGTTCACTTGAGGCTCAATAAAAATTAATAAAAAAAAAATAGAGTTCTGCATTATACCAAAAATCCTGGGTCCTAGATGAGAAGGTACAGATGGAGCCATAGCTACCATGGGATTTGATTATGCAGATTAGCATATCCCAGAACACCCCCACTATTCAAAAAAACATGTGACACAGGAAGCAATGCTCAGATATGAAATCTTGAGATGAAAACCTCTGAAAGCTACAAAAATCATATAACCAAGAGGTAAGATTTATGATGTTAGGTTTTGACATCTTTTCCAACCCACATGCCAGAAAGATGACACACGTGCTGATATTAGGCTGTCCTGCTGAGAAGCCTCCACAGGACCCTCTTGATGTCTCTGTTCCTCAGGCTGTAAATGAAGGGGTTCACCATGGGGGTGACCACGGTATACATCACTGAGGACAATGAACTCTTCCTGGAAGAAAATGAGACAGCTGAACTGAGGTACACTCCAAGGCCTGTTCCATAAAATAAGCAAACAACCGACAGGTGAGAGCCACAGGTGGAAAAGGTTTTATACTTCCCACCTGAAGATGAGACTCTCAGAATGGAGGAAACAATTCGACTGTAAGAGAAAAGGATCCCTGACTTTGGAACACCAACAAAGATGACAACAATACAATATATCAATACGATATAGATGGAGGCGTCAGAACATGCAAGGTTAAAAAGTTGAGGGGGTTCACAGAAGAAATGAGGGATTTCCACATCTGTGCAGAAGGTAAGTTGTGACACCATTGAAATGTGCAGCTGGGAGTCCTAAAGGCTTATGAAAAAGGACACCAAAACTAGCAAGCCACAGAGGCGGGGGTTCATGATGACTGTGTAGTGCGGGGGGTGACAGATGGCCACAAACCGGTCATAAGCCATCACAGTGAGAAGCAGAGTGTCCAGGCATCCAAAGAGGTAAAAAAAAGAACATTTGTATCAGGCAGCCCCCATAGGTGATGGATTTGCTCCGTGTCTGAATGTTCACTAGCATCTTTGGGACTGTGATGGAAATGAAACCAATGTCAGCCAAGGACAGGTTGGAGAGGAAGAAGTACATGGGGGTGTGGAGATGGGAGTCAGAGGTGACAGCCAGGATGATGAGTAGGTTCCCAGTCACAGTGAGCAGGTACATGGACAGGAACAGCCCAAAGAGGAGGGGCTACAGTTCTGGGTCCTCAGAGAGGCCCAGGAGGAGGAATTCAGAGACACCTGTTAGATTCCGTGGCTCCATGCACTTTCAACAGTTTTGGAAAAAGAAAAGAGGATTGTTAAAAGGATACAGGTAAACAGCCACCCAGTGTTGTGTATTTTGAATTCAAGAAACTCACAAGCCCACAAACTCCCGTGTTCACACTTAGGGACCTAATACCCCAGTACTTTTCAGCAATATTACTCAGTTACACCAAGCCCAACCACTGTATTTTTCAAAAGTCTTTCCTCATTCCTCATTTTTTTCTGTGCTATTCACTTTTTTCTGTACCCAACCACTTTAGAGATGCTAGGCTAAAGAATGTTAAAATGGCAAGGACATTTTATGATAACGAGTTCATAGAAAGAGTGAAATATCACACTCCTCTATGAGAGAAACATACGCAATAAGAAATACCCTTTTTTTTAAGAAAAAGATCTTTTCAATTAAAGGACAATAAGAAGTACTTGCCATTCCAGGGTGTGCAAACAGTTAACACACTTGGCTGCTAGGCAAAAGGTTGGAGCCTACCCAGAAGCACCTCAGAAACAAGGCCTGGTGATCTACTTCTGTAAAATCAGTCACTGAAAACCCAGTGTGGCATAGTTCTACTCGGACACACACAGTGTCACCATGGATCAGAATTTACTCAATGGAAACTGGCTGTTCTTTTTAAGAAGCAGTCAAAAGTACTTTACATAACCGAGTACAGTGCTATAAATTCCCTTGATTTAGAATATTTATAAAACAACATATACAGGATAGGAACACATTTAAAAAAAAAACCTTCATTGAGTTGATTCCAACTCATGGCGACTCCGTGTGTTGCAGAATAGAACTGCTCCACAGAGTTTTCATGGCCTTCATCTTTACAAAAGCAGATCACCAGGCCTTTCTTTCATGATGCTGAAAGTTGCATTCAAACAACCAACCTTTATGTTAGTAGTCAAGCTCAAACCTTTTGCTTCAGCCAGGGACCTCCTTAGCTGGATTCTAAATTAAAATGCTCGTAATCAGAGAGTATGTTTATATGTCAATTATCTTCACAGGTTTTCATCATTCTTTGGTTTTCTGACATCCATCTTATATGGAGATACATGGTCATTCAAACATGTGGGTCACCTTTAAAAATCTTTTAAAGTATATATCCTCATTATAAAAAAATGGGCAAAAGAAATAAACAGGCACTTCACCAAAGAAGACATTAAAGCAGCCAACAGACACATGAGGAAATGCTCATGATCACTGACCATTAGAGAAATGCAAAACAAAACCACAGTGAGATATCCCGGCATTACTGGCACAAATCAAAAAATATAGGAAATAACAAATGTTGGAGAGGCTGTGGGGAGATCAGAACTCTTATGCACTGCTGGTGTGACTGCAAAATGATACAAGCATTTTGGAAATGACATGGTGCTTCCTTAGAAAGCTAGAAATAGAAATACCATATGATCCAGCAATCGCACTCCTAGGAACATATCCTACAGAAATAAAAGCCATCACATGAATAAACATATGCATACCCATGTTCATTGCAGCATTGTTGACAATAGCAAAAAGATGGAAAGAACCTAGATGCCCATCAACAGACGAATGGATAAACAAACTGTGGTACATACACACAATGGACTATTATGCAACAATAAAGAAAAACGATGTATCTGTGAAGCATCTCATAACATGGATGAATCTGGATGACATTATGCTCACTGAAATAAGTCAATGACAAAAGGACAAATATTGTATGAGACCATTATTGCAAAAACTCATGAAAAGAAAAGTGACGTACCTGTGAAGCATCTCCTAACATGGATGAATCTGGATGACATTATGCTGACTGAAATAAGTCAATAACAAAAGGACAAATATTGTATGAGACCATTATTGCAAAAACTCATGAAAAGGTTTATACACAAAAAGAAACAATCTTTGATGGTTATGAGGGAGGAGATAGGTGGGGATGGAAAAACACTAAATAGAGAATAAATGATAAATTTAGTGAAGGGTAATACAATACATGATACTGGGGAAGCCAGCACAACTTGTACAAGGCAAGGTCATGGAAGCTCCACAGACACACCCAAACTCCCTGAGGGACTGAATTGCTGGGCTGAGGGCTATGGGGACCATGGTCTCAGGGGACATCTACCTCAAGTGGCTTAACATAGTTTATAAAGAATATGTTCTACATTCTACTTTGCTGAATGGCATGTGGAGTCTTAAGAGCCTGTGTGTGGCCATCTAGGATACTCCACTGGTCTCATCCCTTCAGGAGCAAGGAAGAATGAAGTAAACTAAAGATACAAAGGAAAGATTAGTCCAAAGGACTAATAGACCACATCTACCATGGCCTCCACCAGACTGAGTCCAATACAACTAGATGGTGCCTGGCTACCTTCACTGACTGCTCTGACAGAGATCACAATAGAGGGGCTCAGACAGAGCTGGTGAAAAATGTAGAACAAAATTCTAACTCAAAAAGAAAGACCAGACTTGCTGGCCTGACAGAGACTAGAGAAACTCTGAGAGTATGGCCCCAGACACCTTTTCAACTCAGCAATGAACTCAGTCCTAAGGTTCGTCCTTCAGCCAAAGATTGAGCATGCCCATAAAACAAAACAATACTAGAGGGGCACACCAGTCCATGGGCAAGGACTAGAAAGCAGGAGGGAACAGGAAAGCTGGTAATAGGGAACCCGAGATTGAGAAGGGAGAGTGTTGACATGTCATGGGATTGTTAACCAATGTCACAAAACGATATGTGTATTAACTGTTTAATGAGAAACTAGTGCGTTCTGTAAACCTTCATCTAAAGTACAATTAAAAATAATTAAAATAAAGTATATATCCCCTCCCTTGGCTAATTGGACATTGAATTTTGATAACTGTTTGATAAATATTCAAATCATACAACAGTGCTGATTCCAAAGATGGCATTAGAGTAAAATGCACCAATGATTAAACAACAATTTTCTTTTCTGAAACACCGTGCCTGTTTTTCACTGTGTAGACACTGGTATTTGCATCAATGTTACACCGTTTCAGGGAAAGGTCTGGTGTTCAGTTGGCTTTTTTCTTTGTTTCCATTCTCTATTGATTTGATAAAAGGCTGAAATATGTTTCTCACCCTAAATGTTTAGTAAGCATTGTTTCCTTATCAAATCAACACTTTTATTTGAATTCAGGAACTTAGGACCAGGGACACTCCAAAGCCAGGTTTGAAATCCAGCCATTTTAGGCCAACTTAAGAGGTTTCCAAGTCAATCCTTCCTTATGGGGGATGGGGCGAGGGTGATTGGAATTCACCTTATTTAGTTCCCTGATGGCAACTTACTTCTTCATTTCTATTGGTATGTCTAATATCATTTCATTTGGCCTGTTTTCTTAATTCACAGTTCAACTCACTGAGTTGGGAAAGGAAGAATCAATGGTTCAGTCTCAATTTGCTCGTCTGAAAAGAAACACAATGACTCACCTCTGGTTGAGGAGACAGAATCTTGGAATAGCAGTCAGAAGTGCAAGGTCTAAATCCCACATCTGTCACACAATGAATTTGGAGTTCATGTAAATCTTTCAACCACTCTTACCTGGAAATAGGGGGGTATAATATCCATCACTAGGATTTGCATGGCAGCCAACGAAGGTGTGGCACTTAATAAAAACTTGGGCAATCTTTTTTAGTCAGAATTTGAATCAGTATGAGAAAAAAAAATTGAGAGTAGTGAGTTTATTGTTGAAATATAATCCCAGGTTTTATTCGATTACATGGGAAAGATAGATGCCTAATATGTCCCAGGAAATTCAAGCACAGAATGTATTGAAATCATAAAATGTGCCTAGGTTCACAGGGTAAGCTTTACTTTGTCCATCTCCTTCTCCGTTTTTCCTCTTTAGCTTTCAGCTTTACGAAAATCTCCACAATTTTTTAAAATAATTGAATGTTTACTCTCTACTAACTAAATAGATCCCACAGAAAGCCCACAATATAGATATATTCATGCCCTATGGGACTCATTGGAGGGATGAAAGCACAGGAAAGCACTCAGCGTGCAAGCAGTACAGCCTATGATCTGATCCTGTGAACTAAGGAAAGAGGAACCAAGGGTCTATTCCATATTTAACACAGATTTATTGTTTTCCTTGTGGTTGTAGCCTACTCATGCTAAGCACAGGATATTCTCTGAGGAGTCGGAAATTAATGAGACTCAGTGGTTTACTTCCAAGTATTTTATATCTACTTGTATAAGAATGGAAATAAAATGACCTTACAGAGATCCAGAAAAAATAAACCTGTCACATCACAGGATATATTACTTCAATGGCATGAAGCTTTATTTAATTTATAATAATATCTAAAAAAAAAAAAAAAATGTGCTCTGAGTAAATGCATCCATCACAAATTTAATCACATATGTAATATGCATTATCTCTTCAGTCCTTACATGAGTGCAGATCTCTCTGTCTACCAGCTGTGGATCAACTCGAATGGCAATGTAGAGGCTAACAGGTACTAAGAAATAACCCCAACACATAGAGATCAAAAGTAGCACAGACAGGATTCACAATTAAATTCTACGTCACTGAGGACCATGCATTAACCATCTTCACTCTGTTTCCTCATATTTCAAAAAGTATAAAGAAAAAGCCCAGGGAACTTAACCAAAGATGTATCTAAGTTACAATTTTAACTCATTCCAGCTTCCTGACGAGGGATGGAACTCAAGATCTTGTCTTTATGTCTCCGAGATTGAGATAGGCTAAATTACATCAATGAAAGGAAGTGGACAGCTGAGTTAAATTCCAGGAGAGGGGGCAAGAGAGAGACCTGGACTAATTATCATATGCAAACTCCTGATGTAATATTCTCCTGTATTCACAATTATCCTTCTGATAGTGGAGACACCAAGAGGCACTCACTGCTCTCTACTGTGGCCTAGCAGAACCCCCCACAAAGGAGCATAGTGAGCAAGGGGTCTCTTTGTGGAGAGACCAAAGAAGTCAAATGGCATAGTGGGCACAGGGGAGAACATGGCCAAGTGCCCTGTGTCTGGTGTCACACTGCCCAGATTCAAACCTGGCTTCAACCTTTTCTGGCCCATGACCTGGAACAAGTTACAAAAAAAGACTGTGCTCAGTTTCTCTTCTATGAAATGACATAACATGTGGTGCTCTTTTCTAGGTGTGGTTATACAGAAAAAAGAAACAAGTTACATAAAAACTTAGTTCAAATCTTGGCACTGGGCAGCCTTCAGTAAGCTTTCACAATACTATGGTGACTACCATCATCCTCATCATTATCGATATCATCATCAAATAGATCTTGTTGAACTGTTTAGGAGATAGATGAGAGGGGCCCATTTCTCTCCTTCTGGTGGGGACATACCAATGGGAACCAGTACCAATGTAGAAGAAATTAAAAATCTAAATGAACCTTCTCAAACCTCTACCAGAACCAGGAACAGAAATTTCACAAACCTCTGAGATGAAATGTAGCATTTCAGGGCCGTCCATCTGGCCATCCCAAGTGTGCTGCTTGTCCTGATGAGGAGGAAACAATACTCCCAAGCCCTTCTGTGTCCACTGTCGCCCAAGGCACTCACTGGATTGCACTGGGTCTCTCATGGGGCATGACCAAGGAGTATGGGTTCACCAACACTCCCCTGCCTAGTGGACAATGAGAGTTGAGGCTCCTTCCTCAGAACTGATAGGAAGAGAGATTCGGGTGTGGGCCTCCTGATTCAAAGGACCCCTGTAGAGGAGAGACACAGTTATGAAGTTCACTGGACTGGGAAGAGCAATCTGAAGGCCTTGGGGTCACAGGCAGGATATTTACAGTTGTATGGCTTTGGTATTTCAATGCCCAGAGCTCACAATTAGCCAAATTGGTTCATGTTATTCCAATCTCTGAAGACTTGCTAGTATACATGAAACAGAAAGAACAAAAATTCAATGTTCCTGTTATCTCGGCCTGGTCATTCTAAGGATGAAATATTCCACACCTCTAACTTCCAAGTTGTACAGATCTTACGATAAAAATCACTCTTTTTTTTTTTTCAATTTTTCAATCTCAACAATCCATATGTAATTTAATACTTCCAACCCATAGAATGAACCAAGTAGTGTAGGGACAATCAAGTGTTCTATAAAAGTCCTCGTGGCACAGTGGTTAAAGCACTCACCTGCTGACTGAAAGTTTGGCATTTGGAAAACACTTAGACACTCCACAGAAGAAACAGCTGTAAATTTGTCCCCATGAAGATTATACCCTGAAAATTCTACGGGGCAGTTCTACTCTGTCACATGGGGTCCTTAAGAGTCAAAACTGACTTAACAGTACCTAACAACAATGACAACAGATCTTCTGTACCAAGAATCTGATATTATTTTCATTTTCTGAATTAATATTTGTGTCATGTCCTATCATCTCCTTTCTGTAGCCCTCGCATGTGGTTTGGAGTTTTATGCATTGGCAATTTATATTTTTCGCTAATCTGAATGACAATACCAGTTATAATTTTTCTGTGTAGTTAATGTATGCTGGTACTTTAGAAAAAGATTTGTTTTGTTGTACTTATCTGGTAACTTAATCCTTCACCTAAACACCTTTATGGGCCTCAGGGAAAAATGCATTCACAAGGTTGTCAACGGCTGCAGTCACCTCAAGGTTTGACTGGAAGATGGTTTAATTCCAAGGTCACTCAGGTGTCAGTGGGCAGGATTTGTTCCTCATGGGCTGTTGGCCAGGGGCCTCCCTTAACTTCTGACCACATGGGCCTCTCCATCAGGCAGCTGACAATATGGAAGCTGGTTTTCATCCGAGTAGGCTGGCCAGAGAGAAGGAGAGGGCTGGCAAGATGACAGCAAGATTCTTTTCTTTCACACCGCATTGTTGGAAGTGATATTCCAATAGTTTCCCAAATTCTTTTTGATGGAAGCAATGAACTGAGTCCAGCGCACACTCAAGGGGATAGTTATCAACAAGAGTATGGATGTAAGAGGTGAGGGTTGTTGGGAGAATCTTAGAAGCTACACACTACACAAGCTTCACTCTCTATAAGGATGGTGACTCTAAGCATCACCACACTCCAGAGAAGTCCCTCTGCTTTCCAGCATACTCGCAATCCATTGCACCACCATGCTTTCAGCAAACATTCCCTGGAGAAAAACAGACACATAGTAGAATTCCTAAAAACTCTATCATGCTTCTCCTGGTCTTGCAGTCAAAAGCCACTCCAGTTTCTCTAACACCAGCAGAGTCCTTCCATTGATATTAGGGCAGTCACAGCCATTCCATGCACAAATTCAAAAACTATCCCCAGCAGCTTCTGATTTCTGTTTGACAAGAAAGGGCTTGCTGTGCTCCAGAATGCAATTTTTCTTAGATTTCTTTGTGTTCAGGACTCTTGAAATCTTTAATAAAGGTGCTTTATGCTTATATAGTTTTTTTTTTTTTTCCTAGAAGGTAATGTGGAATACTGATATATTGGACATTTGATATCTTATCCATGTGGCCATCTGAGTAAGGCTTCTCTGTTCTGAAGAACTAGGACATTAACTTGTCATTAACTGATATGAAGAAACTTTGAACACACACCAGGTGAAACTGAATACAGACAAAAGGATGCTATTTACCTATATTTGGATAAATGGCCAAGAATAATTTTGGGTAGACCAAATGGCAGGTGTGTAGAGGTGGATTGGAGAGGTAGATGATACGCACTGAACTTAGACAGTGGCAAATGTTTAATATTAAACACAGTGGAAGAGGGGTCAGTTTTCAAAGTCATTGCCAAAGCTAGTGTAGAGGACAGGTGTATGAAAACCAAAGAGAGTTGTGTCTCTGCGGTAAAAAGAGAGATCTGCTTTGTGCTTTTTCCACTTCTCTCTCTGGATGAGGATCCTTAAAACAAAAAGAGATACACCACATTCCTGACTTTAGATGTCCAAATGAGGAAAGTCTACTCTCAAATCTTTATCCTTGTGTTATTTATAGAACTTATTAAACCCTATTCTTTATTCTACGACTCTTACTCTTGCACATACGATTAAATGGTGAATAAAGACTCCATCAAGTGTCCACGATATAAAAACAAACAAAGCGTACATTTCTAATTCAGTTCTTAAAGATCCCTGCATAAAGTATAATGCTCCAGGGAGGAAGAAAAATATTGGATGTATGGATGTCAAATTGTCTTCACCATTTTTTTAAAAAGATAATAAATAATTTTTTCAACATTATACAAAGTAGTGATGGGAAGAATCTCTAGTCTAATACAGTAGATTTTGATTATAAAGATAAATGATATTCAGTCCTTGCCCTGAACTGCTCAAAATCTTGTACGAAGGCAGTAGAGGATGGTAAACCTGGAAATGGGGAATCTAAGGTAGAGAAGGGATGAAGACTGACATGTCATGGGAGTGGCAACCAATGTCACAAAAAATACGTGTATTAATTGTTTAATGAGAAATTGATTTGTTCTGTGAACCCTCATCTAAAATAAATTTAAAAAAAGGCCTTGTGGCACAGTGATTAAAGTGTTTGTTTGCTAAATGAAAATTTGGTGGTTGAAATCCACCTAGTCACTCCACAGGAGGAGGACCTGGTGATGTGCTGTCATAAAGAGTACAGTCTAGAAAACTCTAAGGGGCAGTTCTGCTTTGCCATATGGGGTCAGAATGAGTTGAAAGAGACTCGACAGCACCTAACAATACCATGTCTTCTGCACCAAGAATCTGATGCTATTTTCTTTATCTGAATTAATATCTGTGTCATGAAGGAAAACTTCCAACTTTCAATCTTCCTTTCTATAGCCCTTGTTTTACACTTTGGCGATTTATATTTTTTGCTAATTTGAACTACAGCAACAGTTGTAATTTTTCTGTGTAGTTAATGTGTGATGGTACATTAGAAAGTTGTTTATTTTGTCATATATATTTGGTAATTTGATCCTTCCCCTAAATGCTTCTGCAGGCCTCACAAATGACTGCGTTCAAAATGTTGACCAGGGCTGCAGCGATCTCAAGGCTTGACTGAAAGTGAAACCAATTCCAAGATCACTCAGGCATCAGTTAGAAGGATTTGTTCCTCACAGACTGCTGGCCAGAGACCTCCCTTAACTTCTGATCACATGGGCCTCTCCATCTGGTACCTGGCAACACGGACTCTGGATTCCATCAGAGTGAGCTGGCCAGAGAGCAGGAGAAGGCTGGTAAGATGAAAGCCAGATTCTTTTTACACTCCAGTCTTAGAAGTGATATCCCAAGAGTTTTCCAAATTCTATTTGATGGAAACAATTAACTGAGTCTAGCACACATTCAAGAGGATGCTTATCCACAAAAGTGTGAATACAGGAAGTGGGGGTTGTTGGAAGAATGTTAGAAGCTACACATTACACAGGTTTCACTCTCTATAAGGAAAGTGGCTCTCAATAAAACTAAACTTTAAAGAGGAATGAAATTATGCTATCCAATCCATAGCACCACCATGCACGCAGTAAACATTCCCTGAAGGAAAACAGGCACGTGGTAGAATTCCTATAAATCCCACCATGATGCTGCTGAACTGAAGTCAGAAGGCCCTCTGGTTTCTCTAGCAGCAGCAGAGTCCTTCCATTAGGCCAGTCTCAGCCTTTCCATGCACAAATTCAACACATATCCCCAAAAGCAACTCACATCTGCTTAACTACAAAGGGCTCACTTCACTCCAGAACGTAATTTTCCTTATGTTTCTTTGTGTTCACAACTCTTGAAATCTTTAATAGTAGATAAAGTGGATAAAGTAGATAAAGTGGAATAATGGTGTGTTACACCTTTTATATTCTATCCACATGGCCACCTGGGTGAGGCTTCTTTGTTCTAAAGGACTCAGAGATTGGTTTGTCATTAGCTGATATGAAAAAAACTGGAATATATACCCAATGGCATTGATCATGGAAAAAAAGACACTATTTATTTATGGGAAACCCTGGTGGCTTAGTGGTTAAGTGCTACGGCTGTTAACAAAGAGGTTTGCAGTTCAAATCCACCAGGCACTCCTTGGAAACTCTACGGGGCAGTTCTACTCTGTCCTATAGGGTCGCTATGAGTTGGAATCAACTGGATGGCAGTGGGTTATTTATTTATTTATTTATATTTACCTATGCATGGGTAAATGGCTGAGGGTAATTTTGGGGAGACCAAATGGCAGGCATGTTGAGGTGAATGGAGAGGTAGAGAATAAGCACTGAGAGCTTTCACCATCATTGGACAGTGGCAAAATTTTAATATAAACATAATGGTAAGAGGGAATGAGATTCTAGAGTCACTGCCAAAGCCGTGTGTAGAGGACAAGTGTAAAAAACCAAAGAGCATTGCGTTCTTGTGGTAAAAAGAGAGATTTACTTTGTGCTTTTCCAGCTTCTCCCTCTGAACGAATATCCTTAAAGGAAAAGGAAAGATACCACATTCCTTCATTCTCTTCTTAGATGTCCAGTTGAGGAATGTCTACCCTGATTTTTTTTTTGTCACTGTGTTATTTATAGAACTTATCAAGCCCTACCCTTTATTCTACAACTCTTATTCTTGCACATAAAATTAAGTGGTGAATAACAGATCCCATCAAATGTCCATAAAAACAAAAACAAACAAACCATACATTTCTTCCTTTAGGAGTTCTTAAAGGTCTCTGTGGAAGGTGTAATGTTCCAAAGAAGAAGAAAACACTGAGTGTACGGATGTCAAATTGTCTTTACCTTTTTTTTTTTTAATAAGATAATAATGTAGTCAACAATATAAAAAGCAAAGATGGGACAAATCTCTGGTCTTAATGCAGTAGATTTTTAGTATGTATAAGGGTTTGATTATAAACGATATCCAATCCCTGCCCTTGAACTTCTCAGGGTCTTTTTATGTAAAGATAAATTTTAAAGGTCATCAGGCATCCAAGGTGAAGACAACATGGACTTCAAATAATTTATTTGAATGGCTTCTCCATTCCAGCAGATGACAACAATGATAATATCTATATTTACCGAATTCTTAGCATGCCTGACATGTATTATCTGCTTAATTCTTACAATACCTTAAGCTAAATAATACAGAAACTGAAGAATCAATAGCCTTCAGAGTTAAACAACAAGTTCATGTCCATAAAGCTAAGGAGTTAGAGGAGCTAATGTTGAAAACCAAACAGTTACCCTGCAAATACCATTAGTTGAGCCACTCTATGGGCCTAACCATAGGGTGACTACATTAGTTTCCACTTACTGATCCATTACTAGGTACTAAACACAGTTGTAATCAGTGCTTTTGATTACATCCTGTTAACCACTCTCAGATGACTGCTTTTGTTATCACAACTATAGAGATGAAGAAGTTAAACAGAAACATGTTTTATAAAAAATTATATTATGCCTAAAATCAGTTTCTAGTATCAAGTCCTTTTTTTTGAATTATTGGAATGCACACTAAAAATGAACTTCTCTAAAGTGATATTAAGGACTACCATTTGATAGGAAACTACTGTTTAATCCAACCTTAGCAATGTTACATGTAGTTGTTGCAATGGCCTTGAAAGATTAGCACTATTAATCCCAATTTGATGAAAAGGACTTTGAGGGTCAATAAGGTACACTGAGTTGCCAAAATTATCCAGTTTATAAGCTAAGATATGGTTGGAGGTATGTCACCAAATGCCACACTCTTTCCATAATTTGTGGTTCCTTTTCCATATCAAAGGTAAGTATACCACTTTCTGACCGCCATTAGGGATCTCTGACATATTTCCTTCCAGGCTTTTCTCCATTCGTAGCATTAATCTAATAGTATCACTCATCCTAAGTTTTGATGTTTAAAGCGGAAGAAGAAAATGTTACCTTTGAGGAAAGATTACCATGAGATATCAAAAGGAAATACCTTGAATGTATCAATTTTTTTCACCATTCCTGTGTTTGCAGAAATGGATATGCAACTAAGTTGTAGGGTAGATAGGACTCATAAAGTCTCAATGCAGTTAGCCATAAACAGGGAATCACAACACTACTTTCCTGTTTTTAAGTGAGAGCTGTCTCTTCCCAAAAACTGGTGTGGCCTCATCCTCTGGCAATTGCACTCCATTCCCCATTGTCAACGTTTCTCATCAGGAAAGTTCACAGGGGATTTAACTCAGTGGTAAAGGGCAGAGAAAATTAAACTATTGGTTAGGCAGGTTTTCTGAGCATCAAAAATTTCTCCCTCAGAAATTATGCCAATGTGTCTAAAAGAATATTGCACACCCATGTAGTAGAACACAGAAAGAGCCCAAAGACAAGGAAACATGGTAACACAGTCAAGTCTTCATCAGTCTTTTACAAGGGAAAAGCAAGGGCTCCTCTTTCCCAAAGATGTGACCCTCTGCTACCCTAGGCTAATAAAAAAATAAGATAAAATTAAATTTATTCATAATGACTCAAGGCATTGATAATCCTAGAGCACTAATACAGCCAGTATGATACCACCACCTTAATCCTCAGTTGTACAACCTTGACCAAGATATGTAATTTACAGCCTCCTTTTTTCCTGAGCATGCTTTGTAATGTTCCAATTTTATACACTTCACACATAACTTTATTCCTCAAGTACAATTTAACAGTCAGGATTCAATAAAGAAAAGGGAAATACCAGGAAGAACATTTCATACAGGTAACTGGTAAAATAGTTACACAAGGACTGAAAGACAAAAAGGAGCAATGTGGCCATACAGAGATAGTTAACTCCAGATAGAAGCTCCCACACCAAGGTCTAAGAAAACACGTATAAGGAAAAAGTTGAGCTTATTAGGGAGTGGTATCATTTACTGATCATTTTGGGGAAAACCTAAAAATAAAGTCAGATGAGGCATCACAAGAGTGGTTTAGGATCTTCCCCTCTTTGGCCCCAGCATCACGGAGTAAAGTATAGAAGGTGAGTCTGGAGGAGGGAGACAAGATCTTGTCAAGAAGCACATATAACCCAGCAGCGACGGCAGGCTGGTCCTAGTGTTCAGTCACAGCTTCTCAGGGAGAAGCAGCCCGCCACATAGCCCAATCACACCACCGGAACCTGAAGAGAATGGGTCTCGGCAAAAGCTAAGTACCTGCGTACATTTTACCACACCCCCCCACCCCCATCCCCAAGCCGGCTTCACTGGCTGAATCCCTGGGCCTGAGATAGACCCTGGTGGGTACCTAGAACCATCCTCCCAGCATAGGGGAAGGAAAAATTTTGCAATTGGGGGGAAAGGATAATTTGCTAGCTCCATTAACTGGGGGACCTCAGAACAGAAGCAGCTCCTGTCCAGGCAAAAACCATCCATGGACCTTGAGCACCCTCCCCTTCTGCATGGACCTTTGTGCACCTATTTTGGGAGAATACGCCCTTGCTGACAAACCCCAAACATTTCAGCTGTCCGGTGGAGAAGTGGGTATTTGACATTTGACATTGCTTTGCCTATTAAACAAGGTTCTCACGTACCCACAACAGGGACCTAAGGACTGGAAGCCCCACTCAGGTCACCCAGCCACCAGCAACAGGGATCCAAAGATAACTGAT
Source organism: Loxodonta africana (assembly GCF_030014295.1). NCBI lineage: Eukaryota > Metazoa > Chordata > Mammalia > Proboscidea > Elephantidae > Loxodonta > Loxodonta africana. The sequence goes on from NC_087344.1 coordinate 22,404,285, forward strand.
AACCTCTCAGTCCTTACAACCAAAAACTTTGGGTGCCCATGATCCCTCTGCAGAACCCACCCACCAGCATGCCCTAGGGAACAGAGATGCATTTTCCTCAGAGACACTTGGAGGTCGATTCTCAGCCACCTGCTTTGTTCAGCATGTGACCCCCTCTGCAATCAGATACCGGTATACAAGCCAATCACCCCTGCCCCTCTACGAGTGTAGGACAGAGCCTGTACCACACACTTGATATCAGCTACCTGGAAACCTGACCTGAATTCATACAAGAAAACTGAATGGACTCCTAGACAGATACACCTGGTAACAGCTCTAGCCAGCTGGGGACAGGACATCAGAGCTCCAAAGGCAAAAATAATCAAGCTAGCTCAGGCAAGCAACCCATAGGGGTATACCAAAACAAAACAAACCAAGCAGCTATGAAACAGTAAGCAAGCATAAATTAATACAATAATTTATAGATGGCTTGGAGACAACAGTCAATATCAAGTCACATACAGAAACAGACCATGATCACCTCAACAGGCTCTCAAAACAAAGAATCCAGGGATCTTCTAGATGAAACTGCATTCCTGGAATTACCAGATGCAGAATACAAAAGTTTAATATACAGAACCCTTCAAGACATCGGGAAAGAAATGAGGCAATACACACAACAAGCCAAGGAACACACAGATAAAGCAACTGAAGAAATTAGAAAGATTATTCAGGAATATAATGAAAAGTTTAATAAGCTGGAAAAATCCATAGACAGACAGCAATCAGAAATTCAGAAGATTAACAATAACTTTACAGAATTTTAGATAACAGAAAATCAGAGGAGCAGAATTGAGCAAGTAGAAGCCAGAATGTCTGAACTCGAAGATAAATCACTCGGCACTAATATATTTTAAGAAAAATCAATAAAAGAACTTAAAAAAATGAAGAAACCTTAAGAATCATGTGGAACTCTCTCAAGAGAAATAACCTACGAGTGATTGGAGTACAAGAACAGGGAGGGGTAACAGAAAATACAGAGAAAATTGTTGAAGATTTGTTAGCAGAAAACTTCCCTTCTATTGCAAAAGATGAGAAGATATCTATCCAAGATGCTCATCGAACTCCACATAAGGTAGATCTTAAAAGAAAGTCACCAAGACATATTATAATTAAGCTTGCCAAAACCAAAGATAAAGAGAGAATTATAAGAGCAATGAGGGATAAACGAAAAGTCACCAACAAAAGAGAGCCAATAAGAATAAGATTGGACTACTCTGCAGAAACCATGCAGGCAAGAAGGCAATGGGATGATATATTTAAAAAACTGAAGGAAAAAATTGCCTGCCAAGAATCATATATCCATCAAAACTGTCTCTTAAATACAATAAAGGGAGTTCTTGTTTAGAAAATCAATAATACCAGGTATCAATCCAAGAATAGAACACTGGGCAGAGGAACCAGGAGTCAACCCAGACAGGGAAATCCAAAAAAACAAAGATTAAAAAAAAAAAAAAAAAAAAGGCCAACACAGGGTAACGGCGATGTTATTATATAAAAGAAGACAACATTAAAATAATAAAGAGAGACTAAGAAATGTAATCATACACCTTCCATATGGAGAGGAATATATGCTGATACAAAGAAATAAAAGTTAGTTTTAAATTTAGAAAAATAGGGGTAAATAATAAGGTAACCACAAAAGAGATAAACTATTCTACCCACCAAATAAAATACAAGGGAAAAATATAGACTCAGAAGAAACAAAATCAACAACAACAAATACGAGGAAAGGACAATACGTAAAGAAAATTTATTCAGCACATGAAATCAAGTGGGAAAAAGAAACCGTCAGCACACAAAAAAAGACATCAAAAAGATGGCACGAAATTCATACCTATCCATAATTACCCTGAATGTAAATGGGCTAAATGCACCAATAAAGAGACAGAGAGTGGCAGAATGGATTAAAAAACAAGATCCGTCTATATACTGCCTACAAGAGACACACCTTAGACTTAGAGACACGAACAAACTAAAACTCAAAGGATGGAAAAAAATATATCAAGCAAACGACAATCAAAAAAGAGCAGGAGTGGCAATATTAATTTCTGACAAAATAGACTTTCAAGTTAAATCCATCAGAAAGGATAAGGAAGGACACTATATAATGATTAAAGGGACAATACACCAAGAAGATATACCCATATTAAATATTAATGCACTCAGTGACAGGGCTACAAGATACATAAACTCTATCAGCATTGAAAAGTGAGATAGACAGCTCCACAATAACAGTAGGAGACTTCAACACACCACTTTCGGTGAAGGACAGGACATCTGAAAAGAAGCTCAATCAAGACACGGAAGACCTAAATGCCACAATCAACCAACTTGGCCCCGTAGACATATACAGAACACTACACCCAACAGCAACCAACTATTCCTTCTTTTCTTGTGCACATGGAACATTCTCTAGAATAGACCACATATTAGGTCATAAAGCAAGCCTTAGCAGAATCCAAAACACTGAAATATTACAAAGCATCTCCTCTGACCATAAGGCCATAAAAGTGGAAATCAGTAACAGGAAAAGTAGGGAAAAGAAATCAAACACTTGGAAACTGAACAATACTCTGCTCAAAAGAGACTGGATTATAGAAGACATTAAGGATGGAATAAAGAAATTCAGAGAATCCAATGAGAATGAAAACACTTCCTATCAGAACCTTTGGGACACAGCAAAAGCAGTGCTCAGAGGCCAATTTATATCAATAAATGCACACATCCAAAAAGAAGAAAGGGCCAAAATCAAAGAATTATCCCTACAACTTGAACAAATAGAAAGAGAGCAACAAAAGAAACCCACAGGCTCCACAAGAAAACAAGAAATAAAAATTAGAGTTGAACTAAATGAAATAGAAAATAAAAAAACAATTGAAAGAATTAACAAGACCAAAAGCTGGTTTTTTGAAAAAAATCAACAAAATTGATAAACCACTGGCCAAACTGACAAAAGAAAAATAGGAGAGGAAGCAAATAACCCAAATAACAAATGAGATGGGTGATATTACAACAGAACCAACTGAAATTAAAACAATCATATCAGATTGCTAAGAAAAACTATACTCAAACAAATTTGAAAACCTAGAAGAAATGGATGAATTCCTGGAATCACACTACCTACATAAACTAACACAAACAGAGGTAGAACAACTAAATAGACCCATAACAAAAGAAGAGATTGAAAAGGTAATCAAAAAACTTCCAACAACAACAAAAAAAGATCTGGCCCCGACAGCTTCACTGCAGAGTTCTACCAAACTTTCAGAGAAGAGTTAACACCACTACTACTAAAAAGGTATTTCAGAGCATAGAAAAGGATAGAATAGTACCAAACTCATTCTATGAAGTCACCATATCCCTGATACCAAAACCAGGTTAAGATACCACAAGAAAAGAATATTATACACCTATATCCCTCATGAATTAAAAAAAAAAAAAAAATTTATCCCTCATGAATATAGATGCAAAATCCTCAACAAAATTCTAGCCAATAGAATTCAACAACATATCAAAAAAAATAATCCACCAGGACCAAGTGGGATTCATACCAGGTACGCAGGGATGGTTCAACATTAGAAAAACAATTAATGTAATCCACCACATAAATAAAACAAAAGACAAGAATCACATGATTTTATCAATTGATGCAGAAAAGGCATTTGACAAAGTTCAACACTCATGCATGATAAAAACTCTCAGCAAAATAAGAATAGAAGGAAAATTCCTCAACATAATAAAGGGCATTTATACAAAGCCAACAGCCAACATCACCCTAAATGGAGAGAGCCTGAAAGCATTCCCATTGAGATCAGGAAACAGACAAGGATGCCCTTTATCACCACTCTTATTCAACATTGTGCTGGAAGTCCTAGCCAGAGCGATTAGGCTAGATGAAGAAATAAAGGGCATCCAGATTGGCAAGGAAGAAGTCAAAGTATCTCTATTTGCAGATAACATGATCTTATACACAGAAAACCCTAAGGAATCCTCCAGAAAACTACTGAAACTAATAGAAGAGTTCAGCAGTATCAGGATACAAGGTAAACATACAAAAATCACTTGGATCCCTCTACACCAACAAAAAGAACATCGAACAGGAAATCACCAAATCAATGCCATTTACAGTAGCCCCCAAGAAGATGAAATACTTAGGAATAAATCTTACCAGAGATGCAAAAGACTTATACATAGAAAACTACAGTACACTTCTGCAAGGAACCAAAAGAGACTTACATAAGTGGAAGAACATATCTTGCTCATGCATAGGAAGACTTAACATTATAAAAATGTCTATTCTACCAAAAGAGATCTATATATTTAATGCAATTCTGATCCAAATCCCAATGACATTGTTTAATGAGATGGAGAAACAAATCACCAACTTCATATGGAAGGGAAAGAGGCCCCGGATAAATAAGGCATTACTGAAAAAGAAGAACAAAGTAGGAGGCCTTACTTTACCTGACTTTAGAACCTATTATACTGCCACAGTAGTCAAAACAGCCTGGTACTGGTACAACAACAGATACAAGGACCAATGGAACAGAATTGAGAATCCAGACATAAATCCATCCACATATTAGCAGTTGATATTTGACAAAGGCCCCAAAACAGTGAAATGGGGAAAAGACAGTCTTCTTAACAAATGGTGCTGGCACAACTGGATATCCACCTGCAAAAAAATGAAACAAGACCCATACCTCACTCCATGCACAAAAATGAGCTCAAAATGGATCAAAGACTAAAATATAAAATCTAAAACGATAAAGATTATGGAAGAAAAAATAGGGACAATGTTTGGAGCCCTAATACATGGCATAAAGTGTATAGAAAACATTTTTAAAGAACGTAGAAGAAAAACTAGATAACTGGGAGCTCGTAAAAATCAAACACCTATGCTCATCCAAAGACTTCACCAAAGAGTAAAAAGACTACCTATACACTGGGAAAAAGTTTTTAGCTATGATATTTCTGATTAGCGCCTGGTCTCTAAAATCTACATGATACTGCAAAAACTCAACTGCAAAAAGACAAATAACCCAATTAAAAAATGGGCAAAAGATATGAATAGACACTTCACTAAAGGAGACATTCAGGTAGCTAACACATATATGAGGAAATGTTCACGATCATTAGCCATTAGAGAAATGCAAATCAAAACTACAATAAGATTTCATCTCACTCCAACAAGGCTGGCATTAATCCAAAAAACACAAAATAATAAATGTTGGAGAGGCTGTGGAGAGATTGGAACACTTCTACACTGCTGGAGGGGATGTAAAAGGCTACAAACACTTTGGAAATCAATTTGGCGCTTCCTTAAAAACCTAGATATAGAGCTACCCTACGATCCAGCAATCCCACTCCTTGGAATATGTCCTAGAGAAATAAGAGCCTTTACACAAACAGATATATGCACACCCATGTTTATTGCAGCACTGTTTACAAAAGCAAAAAGGTGGAATCAACCAAGTTGCCCGTCAACAGATGAATGGATACATAAATTATGGTATATTCACACAATGGAATACTACGCATCAAGAAAGAACAGTGAGGAATCTGTGAAACATTTCATAACATGGAGGAACCTGGAAGGCATTATGCTGAGTGAAATGAGTCAGTTGAAAACGGACAAATATTGTATAAGACCATTAGTATAAGAACTTGAGAAATAGTTGAAACTGAGAAGAAAACATTCTTTCGTGGTTACGAGAAGGGGGAGGGAGGGAGGGAGGGAGGGAGGGAGGGAGGGAGGGAGGGAGGGAGGGAGGGTGGGAGAGGGGCATTCACTAATTAGATAGTAGATAAGAACTACTTTAATTGAAGGGAAAGACAGCACACAATACAGGGGAGGTCAGCACAATTGGACTAAACCAAAAGCAAAGAAGTTTTCTGAATAAACTGAATGCTTCAAAGGCCACCACAGCAGGGACCATGGTTTCAGGGGAAATCTAAGTCGATTGGCATAATAAAATCTATTAACAACACATTCTGCATCCCACTTTGAAGAGTGGTGTCTGGCGTCTTAAACGTTAGCAAGCAGCCATCTAAGATGCATCAATTGATCTCAACCCACCTGGATCAAAGGAGAATGAAGAACACCAAGGACATAAGGCGAATAGGAGCCCAAGAGACAGAAAGGGCCACATGAACCAGAGACTACATCAGCCTGAGACCAGAAGAACTAGATGGTGCCCGGCTACAACCAATGACTGCCCTGACAGGGAACACAACAGAGAACCCCTGAGGGAGCAGAAGAGCAGTGGGATGCAGACCCCAAATTCTCATAAGACCAGACTTAATGGTCTAACTGAGACTAGAAGGACCCCGGTGGTCATGGCCCCCAGACCTTCTGTTGCTCCAGGACAGGAACCATTCCCGATGCCAACTCTTCAGACATGGATTGGACTGGATAATGGGTTGGAGAGGGTTGCTGGTGAGGAGTGAGCTTCTTGGATCAGGTGGACACTTGAAACTATGTTGGCATCTCCTGCCTGGATGGGAGGTGAGAGGGTAGAGGGGGTTAGAAGAGAAGGTGGCGAAATGGACAGGAAAAGAGAGAGTGGAGGGAGAGAGCAGACTGCCTCATTAGGGGGAGAGTAACTGGGAGTGTGTAGCAAGGTATATATGGGTTTTTGTGCAAGAGACTGACTTGATTTGTAAACTTTCACTTAAAGCACAATAAAAATTATTAAAAAAAAAACAGTATATACGGTGTAGGAACATATTTAAAAAAAAAAAGAAATAGCCATCGAGTTGATTCAAACTCATGGCAACTCCATGTGTTAAAGAATAGAGCCACTCCATAGATTTTTCATGGCCTTAATCTTTACAGAAGCAGATCACCAGGGCTTTCTTTCATGGTGCTGAAGAGTGCGTTCCAGCCACCAATCTCAATGTCACTAGTTGAGTTCAAACCATTTGCTTCACTCAGGGACCTCATTAGCTGGATTCTAAATTAAAATAAATGTTCATAATCAGAGAGTGTTTTCTGACATCCATCTTATATAGACATAGATGGTCATTCAACTATATGGGTCACCTTTAAAAATGCTTTAAAGTATATATCCTCTCCCTTGGCTTACTGGACATCAAACTTTGATAATTAAGTGTTTGATACATGTTCAAATCATACAACATAGCCAATTCCAAAGATGACGTTAGTTTAAAATGCACCAATGATTAAACAACAATTTACTGTTCAGAAACACTCTGTGCCTATTTTTCACTGTGTAAACACTGGTATATGCATCAATGCTACACCATCTCAGGGAAATGTCTGGTGTTCAGTTGACATTTTCCTTTATTTGTTCCCATTCTCTATTGCCTTGATAAAATGCTGAAATACATTTCTCATCCTAAATGTTTAGAAAGCATTGTTTCCTTATCAAATCAACACTCTTATTTACAATTCAGGAAATTAGCACCAGGGACATTCCAAAGCCAGGTTTGAAATTTAGCTGTTTTAGGCCAGCCTAAGGGCTTTCTAAGACAATCCTTCCTTATTAGGGCAATTGGAATTTTCCTCATTTACTTCCCCTATTTTTTTTTTTTTTTTATAGCAACTCACTTCTTCATTTCTATTGATAGGTCTAATATGATTTCATTTGGCCTATTTTCTTAATTCAGAGTTCAACTCACTGTGTTGTAAGAGGAGGAATCAATGGTTCAGTCTCCATTTGTTCATCTGAAAAGAAACACAATCATTCAGCTCTGGTTGAGAAGACAGAGTCCTGGAATAGGAGTCAGAAGGGCAAGGTCCAAATCCCACATCTGTCACACGATGAATTTGGAGTGTCTTTCAACCACTCTTCCCTGGAAGTAGGAGGCAATAATACCCATTGCTAGGATGCACATGGCCACTAACAAAGGTTTGGCACTTAATAAATACTTAAACAATGTTTTTTAGTCAGAATTTCACTCAATATGAGAGTAGTAGGTTTATTTTTGAAATACAATCCCAGTTTTATTTGATTATATGGGAAAGATAGAAACCTAATATGTCCCAGGAAATTCAAGAATAGAATGTGTTGAAATCATAAAATGTGCCCAGGTTCACACAGTAAGATTTACTTTGCCCTTCTCCATTTTTCCTTTTTAGTTTTCAGTTTTATGAAAGTCTCCACAATTTTTTTTTTTAAATATCTGAATGTTGTACCCAAAAACCAAACCAAACCTATGGCCATCAAGTTGATTCGGACTCACAGTAACCCTATAGGACAGAGTAGAACTGCCCCATAGAGTTTCCAAGGAGTGCATGGTAGGTTTGAACTGCTGACCTCTTGGTTAGCAGCAGTAGCACTTAACCACTACACAACAAAGGTTTCTGAATGTTGTACACTCTACTAAATAAATAGGTCCCATAGAGAGCCCGTGATATAGATATATTCATGCGCTATTTTTTTCTTATCTCTAGCCCTATTGGACATTCTTGGGGGAATGAAAGCACAGGCAGGAAAGCACTCAGTGTGGAAGCAGTACAGCCCATGATCTGATCCTGTGGACCAAGGATCAAAAGAACCAAAGGTCTATGCCATATTTAACACAGATTTGTTGTGGTGGTGGTGGTTGTAGCCTACTCTGTGCCAAGCACAGGATATGCTCTGGGGAATCAGAAATTGATGAGACTCAGGTTTACTTCCAAGGATTCAGTATCTACTTGGATAAGAATGGAAATAAAATCATCTTACAGGGATCCAGACAAAAAAAAAACAAAAAACAAAACCTGTCAGACCACAGGATATATTAGTTGAATGGTATAAAGATTACCTAATTTACAAAAATACTAATAATAATATGTAAAATTAATGTGCCCTGACTATATGCATCTACCATACATTTAATCACATATATAATATGTATTATCTGTTCAATCCTTAGAGCAACGCAGATCTCTCCGTCAATCAGCTGTGGATCAACTCAAATGGCAACATAGAGGCTGAGAGATACTGAGAACCTACCCCATGGCACACAGATCATAGTAACACAGACAGGATTTATAATTAAATTGTATGTCACTGAGGCCCATGCATGAACCAACTTCACTCTGTTTCCTCATATGTCAAAAAGTTTAAAGCGAAAGTCCAGGGGGCCTAATCAAAGATACATCTAAGTTACACCTTTAAACTCAGTCCACCTTGCTGACAAGTAATACAACTCAAGATCCTGTCTTTATGTCTCCGAGATTGAGATGGGCTAAATTACACTGATGATAGGAAGTAGCAGCTGAGTTAAATTCCAGGAGAAGGGACAAGAGAGAGACCTGTCCTAATTACCATCAGCCACCTCCTGATGTGATCGTCTCCTGTATCCTTCTGACAGTGGAGACACCAAGAGGCACTACCACTGTCCACTGTGGTCTACAGAACCCCCCAAAAAAGGAACAAAGTGAGCAGGGGGTCTCTGTGTGGAGAGACCAAAGAAGTGGAATGGCATTGTGGATAGCAGGGGAGGATATGGCAATGTCACACTGCCCAGATTCAAACCTGGCTTCAACCTTGTCTAGTCCATGACCTAGAACAAGTCACAAAAAAAGACTGTGCTCAGTTTCTCTTCTATGAAATGAAATAATGTGTGTTGCTCATTTCTAGGTGTGGTTGTGCAGAAAAAAGAGACAAGTTACATGGAAAACTTAGTTCAGATCCTGGCACTGGGCAGCCTTCAATAAACTTTCACAATACTATGGTGACTATCATCATCCTCATCATTATCATTATCATCATCATCAATTAGATCTTGTTGAACTGTTTAGGAGACAGATGAAAGGGGCCCATTTCTTGTTTTGGTGGGAATGTTCCTGTGGGAGCAATAACCAATGCAGAAGAATTTAAAAATCTAAATGAGCCTTCTCGAACCTCTACCAGAACCAGAAACAGAAATTTCACAGACCTCTGAGCTGAAACATAGCATTTCAGGGCCTCCCATCTGGCCATCCCAAGTGTGCTGCTTGTCCCCATAAGCAGAAAACAATGCTCCCAAGCCCCTCTGTGTCCACTGTCTCCCAAGGCACTCACTGGATTGCACTGGGTCTCTGCTGGGGCATGACCAAGGAGTAGGGGTCCACCAACACTCCCCTGCCTGGTGAACAATGAGGGTTGAGGCTCCTTCCTCAGGATTGATAGGAAGAGAGATTCAGGCATGGGCCTCCTGATTCAAAAGACCAATGTAGAGAAGAGCCACAGCTATGGAGTTCACTGGACTGGGAAGTACAAAGTGAAGGCCTTGAGGTCACAGACAGGATATTTACAGTTGTATCACTTTGGTAGCTCAATGCCCAGAGCTCACAATTAGGCAAATTGGTTCATGTTATTCCAATCTCTGAAGAATTGTTAGTATACATGAAACAGAAAGAGGAAAAACTGAATGTCCCTGTTATATGGGCCCTGTTATTCTAAGGAAGAAGCCTACCTGTGTTCCATACCTCTAGCTTCCAAGTTGTACATCTCTTAAGATAAAAAAATTTTTTCTTAATTTTTCAATCTAAACAATCAATGTGTGATTTAATGTACTAAAACAGATTGAATGAACCATGTAATTTCAGGAGGATTAAGAATTCTATAAAAATCCTGATGGCACAGTGGTTAAAGCACTCAGCTGCCGACTGAAAGTTTAGCAATTGGGAAACACGCACTCCACAGGAGAAAGAGCTATGGATTTCTTCCCATAAAGACTACAGCCTAGAACCTACAAGTGATTGGAGTACCAGAACAGGGAGGGATAATAGAAAATACAGAGAGAATTGTTGAAGATTTGTTGGCAGAAAACATCCCTGATACCGTGAAAGATGAGAAGATATCTATCCAAGATGCTCATCGAACTCCACATAAGGCAGATCTTAAAAGAAAGTCACCAAGACATATTATAATCAAACTTGCCAAAACCAAAGATAAAGAGAGAATTATAAGAGCAGCGAGAGATAAATGAAAAGTCACCTACAAAGGAGAGCCAATAAGAATAAGCTTGGACTACTCGGCAGAAACCATGCAGGCAAGAAGGCAATGGGAAGATATATTTAAAAAAATTGAAGGAAAAAAATTGCCTGCCAAGAATCATATATTCATCAATACTGTCTCTTAAATATGAAGGTGAAATTAAGACATTTCCAGATGAATACAACTTGAGGGAATTCATAAAAACCAAACCAAAACTACGAGACATACTAAAGGGAGTTCTTTGGTTAGAAAATCAATACTATCAGGTATCAACCCAAGACTAGAACACTGGGCAGAGCAACCAGAAGTCAACCCAGACAGGGAAATCCAAAAAAAACAAAGCAAGATTATTAAAAAAAAAAAAAAAAAAAATCCAAAACAGGGTAAGAGAGATGTTATTATATAAAAGAAGACAACATTAAAATAATAAAGAGGGAATAAGAAATGTAATCATACACCTTCCATATGGAGAGGAATATATGGCGATACAAAGAAATAAAAGTTAGTTTTAAATTTAGATCTTTCTATTAACTGTGGATCAACTCAGCTAGCAATGTAGAGTCTGAGAGATACTTAGAACTTGCCCCATGACACAGAGATCATAATTACAGCAGACAGGATTCACAATTAAAGTAAGACACTGAGGCCCATACACAAACCATCTTAACTCTTATTTCAAATGTTTCGTCTTATTTCAAAATGTTTAAAGCAGAAGTCCAGGGGGCTTAACCAAAGATACATCTAAGCTACACCTTTTAACTCCTTACACCTTCCTGGCAAGGAATAGAACCCAAGATCCTGTCTTTATGTCTCCAAAGTTGAGACGTGCTAAGTTCCAAGGATGAAGGAGGAAGTAGGAAACTGAGAAAAAAATCTGTGAGAAGGAGCAAGAGAGATATGTCCTGAATTATCATCTTCCAGCTCCTGATGTGATCCCTTTGTGTATCACAATGATCCTTCTGATAGCTGAGGCACCAAAATACACCCAGTGCTCTCTAACTTGGTCTAGGAGAAACCCCCCACAAAAGAGCACAGTGAGCACGGAGTCTCTGTATGAATAGAACAAGGAAGTGAAATGTCAGTGTGGGTGAGTGTTGTTGTAGTTGCTGTTAGATGCCGTCGAGTTAGTTCCAGCCCATAGTGACCCTACACACAACAGAACGAAACACTGCCCAGTCCTGCACCATCCTCACAATCGTTATGCTTGAGCTCATTGTTGCAGCCACTGTGTCAATCCACCTCTTTTCCACTAACACTATACTTTGCCTGATGTCCCTCTCCAGGGACTGATCCCTCCAGAAAATGTGTCCAAAATATGTAAGACACAGTCTCGCCATCCTTGCTTCTAAGGAGCATTCAGGTTGTACTTCCAAGACACATTTGTTTGTTCTTTTGGTACTCCATGGTATGTTCAATATTCTTCACCAACACCACAATTCAAAGGTGTCAACTCTTCTTTGGTCTTCCTTATTCATTGTCCAGCTTTCACATGCATATTATGCGAATGAAAATACCATGGCTTGGGTCAGGTGCACCTTAGTCTTCAAGGTGAAATCTTCACTTTTCAATGCTTTAAAGAGGTCCTTTGCCACAGATTTGCCCAATGCAATGTGTTTTTTGATTTCTTGACTGTTGATTCCATGGGTGTTGATTGTGAATTCAGGTAACATGAAATCCTTGACACCTTCAATCTTTTCCCCACTTATCAAGATGTTGCTCATTGGTCCAGAGGTGAGGATTTTTGTTTTCTTTATGTTGAGGTGCAACCCATATTGAAGGCTGTAGTCTTTGATCTTCATCAGTAAGTGCTTCAAGTCCTTTTCACTTTCAGCAATCAAGGTTGTGTCATCTGCATAACACAGGTTGTTATTGAGTATTCCTCCAATCTTGATGCCCCGTTCTTCTTCATATAGTCCATTTTCTTGGATTATTTGCTCAGCATACAAATTGAATAGGTATGGTGAAAGGATACAACCCAGATGCACACCTTTCCTGACTTTAAACCATCAGTATCCCCTTGTTCTGGCTACATAACTACCTCTGGATCTATGTAAATGTTCCTCATGAGCACTATTAAGTCTTCTGGAATTCCATATTATCCATAATTTGTTGTGATCCATACAGTGGAATGCCTTTGCATAGTCAATAAAACACAGGTAAACATCCTTCTGGTATTCTCTGCTTTCAGACAGGATCCATCTGACACCATCAATGATATCCCTGGTTCCACGACCTTTTCTCAAACCAGCTGAATTTCTAGCAGTTCTCTGTCGAAATACTGCTCAGCTGTTTTTGAACGCTTTTCAGCAAAATTTTGCTTACATGTGATATTAATGATACTGTTCTTTAATTTCTGCATTCAGTTGGATCACCTTTCTTGTGAATATGCATACATATGGATCTCTTCCCATCAGTGGGTAGGTGGGTAGGGAACAATATAGCCAGGTACCCTGTGTCTGATGTCACACTGCCCATATTGAAACCTGGCTTCAACCTTTTTGGCCCATGATCTGGTACAACTAACAAAGAAAAAAAAAAAAAGGCCGTGTTCCTTTTCATCTGTGAAATGACAATAATTCTTTGTTGCTCTTTTCTGGGTGTGGTTGTGCACAAAAAGGAGACAAGTAACATAGAAAATTTAGTTCAGTTCCTGGCACTGGGCAGCCTTCAATAAATATTCGTGATACTGTCATCATCCTATCATTGTCATTATCATCATCATCTACAAGTTCATACTGAAGTACTCACGGACTGGTGAGAGGTACCCATTTCCTGCTATGGTGAGGAAGTGCCTATGGGAGTGAGAACCAATGTACAAGAAATTAAAACACTAAATGAGTTTTCTTGGACCTCTACCATAACCAGGAACACCAACTTCACAGGAGTCTGAAGGTGAAGCTTAGCATTTCAGAGCTTCCCATCTGGCCATCCCAAGTGCATTGCTTGTCTTGACAAGGAGGAAACAATTCTCTCCCACTCCTTTGTGTGCACTGTCTCCCATGGTACTCACTGGATTGCACTGGGTCTCTGCTAGGGCATGATCAAAAATCGTGGGTTCAGCACCCCTTTCCTTCCTCATGTGCTTGATGTCTAAGGCTCCTTCCTCAGGACTGACAAGAAGAAAGAACCAGGCTTGGATGTCCTTAGGCAGACCACCACTCTAGAGAAGAGACATGGGTATGGACCTCACTGGACAGATGGGCACAGGCATGTTATCTACAGCAATATGCCTTTGAAGTTCAATGCCCAGAGTACACAATTAGCCAAGTTGGTTCATGTTATTCCAGTCTCTGAAGACTTGTAAATACTAATGTAACAAGAAGTGGAGAAAGTGAATGTCCATGGTATCTGAGCCCTCCCATTATAAGGAGGAAGCTAGCCTGCATTTCTTGTCTCTAATTTCAGAGTTGTACAGATCTTAACATAAAAATTAGACAATTTTTTTTTCAGTTATTCTATTTAAAACACCAGTGTATAATTTAATATCCTCAAACCCATTGAATGAATCATGCAATTTAGGGAGAATTAAGTATTCTATAAAAAGCCTGGTGGCCTGGCCACATGTGCCGTCAATGAAGCTTTTTGACAAGTTTTTCCAAACTGGCTGGGGAGCCCCAGGCACATGGCTTCACTAGTGTGTGCTACCACGCTTATGAGCACTCTTAGGGCATTTTCTTTCCTTTTATTATTTCTCAGTTTCTTGTCTCTCTCTACTTTACTTCCTTTCCTTTTCCAGACCATGTGGCCAGTTGTACCTTCATGGAAGATTTTGGACAGGCTGTGCCACCATTGCTCGGCTGGTGAGCCACAGGCACACGGCTTCACAATTCCATGTCACGATGCCAGAGAACTCCCTTGGGACATTTTTTTTTCTTTTAGGATTTCTTATCTCTCTTTAACCTCCTTTCTTTCCTTTCTGCTGACTACTTGACTGCATGCACCATCCCTACTGCTTTAGGACAGGCTGTGCCATACTGCTTGGCTAGAGAGTTGACAGCACACATCTTCACAGTATGCGCCACCACACCAGTGTGGTCTCTCAGGGCATCTTTTTTTTTTTTTCTCAGTTTCTTGTCTCTCTCTACATTCCTTCCTTTTCTTACTCTGCATCACTTAACCATGTGTCCACATTTTCTTTTTTTTACTTTTTTGCTTTTCTTTCAGGTTCTTTCTTATCTCTCTCTCCCTTCTTCCATTTCCTTTATTCTGCATACCTAGCCACTGTGCAGTCTCTGCCCCTTCTTGATGGGCTGTGCAACACCATCCGGCTAGAAATCACAAGCACACAGCTTCCCTGGGTCCACGTCGCTCCACCAGCAGACTCCCTCAGCACCATTTATTTTACTTCTGTCTCACTCTCTTCTCTCTCTTTTTTTCCACACCTACTTAGCTCCACACTTCACATCCTCCCCCTTTCCTCCTATCTAATTGCACCATGCACTGGGCACTCACCCCCGAACATCACAGGCTGCTGTGCACTGCTACACTGCCTCACCCTCTCAGCCATAGTATGTGCTGCAAATGACCCATCCCAGCTCCTCCCCATCCAATGGACCTGCCCTGCTCCACCATAGCTGACGGACCAGCTAAAAAATTTACGACAGAGAAACAGGGAGATCAATCAAAAAATGACAACAATGTTAGAACAATAAAAGAGGGAATAAATGATGTAGGTGTAAAACTTTCAAATGGAGGGGAAGTCAGGGCATTACCAAGTGATAAAACCTCGTTGAATCTTGGGAAGATGGGGTAAGTTTCAAGGTACCGAAAAGAAAATTAACAAACCTGGAGGCAAAGCCACCATGGAGATATAGACGGAAGCACGACGCCATCTCTCCACAGCAAAGACCAAAAAAAAAGTAAAACAGAAACAAACATCAATCCTGGAACCCTAAGCATCAAATGAAGAGATAAAGAACTAAACCAAGCACTGAATGGAATGAGAAACTCACAAGGAACAGAGAGCAATAAGAAATACAAGTGGAAATCTCCTTTCAGCTAACACAGCACAAATTCAGCATCTTGGAATTCTGTTGGAGATCAGTGGAGAGGGAGTAAGGAAAAGCAGATTCACGGAGCTCCCAGCAGGAGACAGAGCATCTGGTAACCAGCAATACATGCTTTTCTACCCCTTACATTTCCTCCCCCTGCTTGGCTTCCACTGCTTCCCGGTGAGCTGATCTATTACTTCCCAGGGGGTTGATCCACTACATCCCAGCAGGCCAAGCAACCATGGCCTTGGAGGTGCTTCCTCCATGCCATGAGTAGTCACCCCACCCACACCACCCAGCTCCTTCAGTGCCATTTCTTTGTTGCTGGTGTTGCTTTTTTCAGGTTCTTTCATTTCTTCCCTGCCTCTCGCCTCCTCCCCCCCAACTCTCAAACACCTGACTCTATGTGCCATCTATGTTTCTCCTTGACAGGCTGTGAAGTACTGCTTGGTTGGGGAAGTGCTATACCAGTCCACTCCACCATGTAGGTGGAATCCCTGAAGGCATTTTTTTTTTCTGTTTATTTTTCTTCATTTCTTGGTTTCTTGTCTCTCCACTCCAATGGAAGTCTCCCTCAGCAATTTTTTTTTTTTTGGCTCCTACCTCCCTTCTCTGTCTTCTTTCCCACACAATCAAAAGCAAAAATTTGAGAGTGATTTGAGTTAAAAAAAAAAAAAGAGGTGGGGAGAATATGGAAAACACAGAGAGGATCATGGAAGAATTGTTGACAGAAAACTTCCTTAATATAATAGCTGACCATCCAAGAAACACAAGGAACCCCATATACGACAGACCTCAAAAGAAAATTACCAAGGCATATCATAATCACACTCACTAAAGCCAAAGACAAAGAAAGAATCCTTACAGCAGCTTGAAAAGTGACAGAATGGATTAAAAAAACAGGATCCATCAATATGCTGTCTATAAGAGACACACCTTAGAAACAAAAACATAAACCTATTCAAAATCAAAGGATGGAAAAATATATATATCAAGGAAACAGATATTTAAAAAAAAAGAGTAGGAGTGACAATACTAATCTCAAATAAAATAGATTTTAAAACAAAATCTACCATAAAAGACAAAGAAGGGCACTATAAAATGATTAAAGGGATGACCTATGATGAAGACATAACCATAATAAATATCTACGCACCCAAAGACAGGCTCCAAAATACATAAAAGAAACTTTAACAGCACTGAAAAGAGACACTGACAGTTCCACAATAATAATACTAGGAGACTTCAACACACCACTCTTGGTAAGCGACAGAACATCTAGAAAGAAACTCATCAAAGACACAGAAGATCTAAAGGCCACAATCAGCCAACTTGAACTAAGAGACATATATAGATCACTCCACCCAACTGCTGCAAAGCACACACTGTTTTCCAAAGCACATGTAACATTCTCCAGGACAGACCATATCTTAGGCAACAAAGCAATCCTCAACACTGAGACAACACAAAGTAACTTCTCTGATCACAGCGCCATAAAAGTAGAAATTAATAACACAGAGAGCAAAGGAAAAAAACCTAATACATGAAGTCTGAATCACACCCTCCTTAAAACCACTGGCAGATGCTGCTGTGGTTGTTAGGTGCCATCCAGTCGGTCCCAACTCATAGTAACCCTATGTATAACAGAACAAAACACTGCCTAGTCCTATACGATGCGCACAATCATTGTTATGCTTGAGCCCATTGTTGCAGTCACTGCATCGATCCATGTCATTGAGGGTCTTCCTTTTTCTACGGACCCTGTACTTTCCCAAGCATGATGTCCCTCTCCACAGACAGAATCAACCGGACAACATGTCCGATGTATGTAAAATGCAGTCTTGCCATCCTTGCTTCTAAGGAGAGTTCAGGCTGCACTTCTTCCAATACAGATATGTTTGTTCTTTTGGCAGTCCATGGTATATTCGACATTCTTGTCAACACCTCAATACAAAGGCATCAATTCCTCTTCATTCTTCCTCACTCATTGTTCAGCTTTCGCATGCATATGATGAGATTGGGAAATAGGAGAAATCAAAGACGGAATCAAAAAATTCACAGAATCACACAATGAAAACACGTCATGCCAAAACGTGGCACACAATAAAGAAAGCGCTAAGAAGTCAGTTTAGGGCAATAGGTGCACACATCAAAAAGGAAGAAAGGGACAAAATCAAAACATTAGCCACACAACTCAGACAAATAGAAAGAGAACAGCAAAAGAAGCCCAGAGCCACCAGAAGAAAGGAAACAAAAAGATCAGAACAGAAATAAATGAAATACAGAATAGAAAAACAAAAGAATCAACAAAACCAGAAGTTGGTTCTTTGATAGAATCAACAATATCAACAAAACATTTGCCAAAATTGAAAAAAAGGAAAACAGGGGAGGACACAAATAACCCAAATAAGAAATAAAATGGGGGATACTAATTTTTATAACAGACCAGCAGAAACAAAAAGATTCATAACAGACTACAATGAGAAACTATACTCCAACAAATTTGAAACCCTGGAGGAAATCCACAAATTTCTAAAAACACACTACCTACCCAGATTAACACAAATTGAAGTTGAAAATATGAACAGACCCATAACAAGAGAAGAGATTGAAAAGGTAATTAAAAAAAAAAAAAAAAAACTCAGAACAACAACAACAAAAAAAAACCCTGGCCCAGAAGATTTCGGTGGAGAATACTATTCAAATTCAGAGAAAAGCTTACACCAATACTACTCAATCTATTTCAGGACATAGAAAAGGAAGGGATACTTTCAAATTCATTCTAGGAAAGCATCATAAACCTGCTACCAAAACCAGGCAAAGACATCACACACACACAAAAAAAATTACTGACCAATATCTCTCATGAATATAGAGGCAAAAATTCTCATCAAAATTCTAGCCAATAGAATTCAGAATCATATCAAAAAATAATACACCCCTACCAAGTGGGATTCATATCAGGTATGCAAAGATGGTTCAAAATTAGAAAATCAATCAACATAATCCGCCACATAAATAAAAGAATCACAGGACCCTCTCAATCAATGAAGAAAAGGCATTTGACAAAGTCCAACACACATTCCTGATAAAAACTCTCAATAAAATAGGTATAGGAGGGAAATTCCCCAACGTACCAAAGGACATCTATACAAAACCAACAGCCAACATCGTTTTAATGGAGAGAGGCAGAAAATATTCGCCTTGCGAACAAGAATAAGACAAGGTTGCCCTTTATCACCACTCATATTTAACACTGAACTGGAAGTCCTAGCTAGAGCAATAAGGCAAGAAAAAGAAATAAAATGCATGCAAATTGTTGAGGAAGAAGTAAAACTGTCCCTATGTGAGGATGATATGATACTATACATAGAAAACCCAAACGGCTCCATGAGAAAACTATTGGAACTAATAGAAATATTGAGCAGATTAGCAGGATAAAAGATAAACATAAAAAAATCAGTTGAATTCCTATACACCAATAAAGAGAACTATAAAAAGAAAATCAGGGAACAAACTCATATATAATAGCCCCTAAAAAAATAAAATTCTTAGGAATTTTATTTTTTTAGGGGCTATAAAACACTACTGTAAGAAACCAAAAGAATTACATAAATGGAAAAACATACTAAGTTCATGAATAGGTAGACTTAACTTTGTGAAAATGTCGATTCTACCCAAAGGAATCTACCCATATAGTGCAATACCAATCCAAATAGCAACAGCATTTTTTAACGAGAAAGAAAGAGTAATCATTAACTTTATATGGAAAGGGAAGAGGGTCCAGATAAGTAAAGCACTATCGAAGAAAAATAAAGTAGGAGGACACACACGACCTGACCTCATGAACCTACTATTCAGCTACGGTAGTCAAAACAGCCTGGTACTGGTACAGCAACAGATATATTGACCAATGGAACAGAATCGAGCACCCAGATGTAAATCCATCTGCCTATGGTCTTTGACAAAGGACTAAAGTCCATTAATTGGGGAAAAGACAGTCTTTTTAACAAATGACACTGGCAAAACTGAATGTCCATCTGCAAAACAAAATGAAACAGGACCTGTACTTCACACTATACAAAAAAAAAAAAAACTAATTCAAAATGGATCAAAGGCCTAAATATAAAACCAAAAATTATAATGGTCATACAAGACAAAATAGGGCCAAACCTAAAGACCCTAATACGTTGTATAAATAGGACACAAGTCATACTTAACAGTATACAAACACTAGAAGAAGAGCTAGGTAACTAGGATCTTCTAAAAATAAAACACACTCATCAAAAGACTTCACTAAAAGAGTAAAAAGAGAATCTACAGACTGGGAAAAAAGTTTAGGCTATGACAACTTCAACAAAGGTCTAATCTCTAAAATCTACAGGTAAATCCAACATCCACACAACAAAAAAGACAAATATTCCATTTAAAAAATGGGCAAAGGATATGTGTACACAACTTCACCAAAGAAGACATTCAAGAAGCTAACAGGTACATGAGGAAATGTTCACAATAACAAGCCATTAGAGAAATGCAAATCAAAACCACAATAAGGTACCATCTCACCCTGACATTCCCGGCACGAATCAAAAAAACAGAAAATAACAAATGTTGGAGGTGCTGCAGGGAGGTTGGAACTCTTACGCACTGCTGGTACAACCATTCTGGAAAACGATATGGTGTTTCCTTAAAAAGTTAGAAATAGAAATATCATATGATCCAGCAATCCCACTCCTAGGAAAATGCCCTAGAGAAATAAGAGCAGTCACATGAATAGACATAGGCACACCCAGGTTCATTGCAGCACTGTTCACAATAGCAAAAAGATGGTGCCCATCAACAGATGAATGCATAAACCAACTATGGTACATACACACAATGGAATACTACACAATAAAGAATAATAATTAATCTGCAAAGCATCTCACAAATGGCTGAATCTGGTAGGCATTATGCTGAGTGAAATAAGTCAGTCAGAAAAGAATAAATATTGTGTGTGACCACTACTATAAAAACTCATGAAAAGGTTTACAAACAAAAAGAAACTATCTTTGATGGTTAAGAGGGAGGGGAGGAGTGGGAAGCAAAAAACACTAAATGACAATAGATAAGTAGTAACTTTGGGGAAGGGTAAGACAGTACACAATACTGGGGAAGCCAGAACACATTGTCCAAGGCAAACTCATGGAAACTCCATAGACACATCCAAATCCCCTGAGGAACCAAATTACTGGGCTGAGGGCTGTGGGGACTATGGTCCCAGGGCACATTTAGTTCTATTGGCATAACATAGTTTACAAAGAAAATGTTCTACATTCTACTTTGGTGATTAGCGTCTGGCATCTTAAAATCTTGTGAGTAGCCATCTAAGATACTCCACTGGTCTCACCGAGTCTGGAGCAATGGAGAATGAAGAAAACCAAAGACACTAGGGAAAGATTAGTCCACAGGACTAATGGACCACAATTTCCACAGCGTCCATCAGACTGAGTCCAGCACAACTCGACAGTGCCCAGCTACCACCACCAAACGCTCTGACAGCGATCAGAATAGAGGGTCCCAGACAGAGCTGGAGAAAAATGTAGAACAAAATTCTAACTCACAAGCAAACAAACAAAACAAAACTAAAAAAGACCAGACTTACTGCTCTGACAGAGACTGAAGAAACCCTGGGAATATGTCTCTCAGATACCCTTATACCTCAGTAATGAAGTCACTCCTGAGGTTCACCATCATCCAAAGATTAGACCGGCCCACTAAACAAAATGAGACTAAATGGGCAGAAGTGGTAATAGGGAACCCAAGGTTGAGAAGGGGAGAGTGCTGACAACCAGTGCAACAAAACAATACATATATCGTTTACTGAGAAACTACTATGCTCTGTAAACCTTCATCTAAAGTACAATAAAAACTAAAAAAAAAAGATAACTTGTCCATACCGTTGTGGTTTACAAACTGTACATCGAGTCACCTCCAGGTGTCATAGTTAACTCAGAGGGGTGCCATGAAGTATTTTACATTTTTGAGGGAAGCACAGTGACATCTGTTGGGCACCAAGTGAACTATTTGCTTGAGATAGTTTATAGTTTCAACAGTTAATAGCATCATAATATATTCTCTCTGATGACATCACATTTTTGCAAAGCTAAGTTTTTGGAAGTTGCCATGACAAAAAGTAAATACCACATGAAATCTGGAAATCAGGGTGTTTAGTATGATTCCAAGGCCTGAGAAGATGTGCAGTGGCCAATAGGTGTACAGATCCCATCAGAAATATTGTGGCTTTTTAAAAATAAAATATTTTTCCTCAAAAAAAGAAAGAAAATATTCTACATTTTACTTTGTTGAGTACCATCTGGGATCTTAAAAGCTTCCAGGTGATCATCTAAGATACTCCACTGGTCTCACCCTGTCTGGAGTAAGAGAGAATGAAGAAAACCAAAGACACAGAGAAAGAGTATCTAAAGGAATAAAGGACCACAACTACCACAACCTCCACCAGACTGAGTCCAGCACAACTAGATGGTGGCTGGCTACCACCACCGACTGCTCTGACAGGGATCAGAATAGAGGATCCCAGATAGAGCTAGAGAAAATTGTAGAACAGAATCCTAGCTTGCTAAAAAAAAAAAAAAGAGAGAGAGAGAGAGACCACACAAACTTGTCTGACACAGACTGGAGAAAACCCCAGACTTTTGACTCAATATTGAAGTCAGCCCTGAGGCTCACCCTTCAGCCAAAGATTAGACAGGCCAATAAAACCAAATGAGACTAAATGGGCTCGCCAGCCCAGGGACAAAGACGAGAAGGTGGGGGAAGGAAAGCTGGCAATGGAGAACCCAAGGTAGTAAAGGGATGAGGGTTGACGTGTCATGGAAGTGGCAACCAATGTCACAAAAAATATGTACGTTAATTGTTTAATGAGAAACTGTTCTGCTCTGTAAACCCTCATCTAAAATTAAAAAAAAAAAAATCTGGTAAAAACATGGTGGCACAGTGATTAAAATGCTTGGTTGCTAACCAAAAAGTTGGTGGTTGAAATCCACCTAGCCACTCTGCAGGAGAAGGACCTGGTGATGTGCTCTCATAAAGATTACAGTCTAAAAAACTCTAGGGTGCAGTTCTGCTTTGCCATATGGGGTCAGTATGAGTTGACAGCACCTAACAACAACAAAAGGTCTTCTGTACCAAGAATCTGATGCTATTTTCGTTCTCTGAACTGTTATTTGTGTCATGAAGGAAAATTTCCAACTTTCAGTCTTACTTTCTATAACCTTTCCATAAGGTTGGAGTTCCATGAGTTGGCAATTTACATTTTTGCTACTTTGAATGATAGCAACAGTTCTAATTCTTCTCTGTAGTTAATGTGTGATACTATTTTAGAAAATTGTTTACTTTTTGACATACTTATTTGACACCTTGATCCTTCCCCTAAATGCCTCTGTGGGCTTCACAAACAACTGCATTCAAAAGGTTGGCCAGGGCTGTAGTCATCTCAAGGCCTCACTGAAAGTGGACCTTATTCCAAGATCACTCAGGCATTAGTTAGCAGGATTTGTTCCACACAGACTGTTGGCCAGGGGACTCCCTTAACTTCTCACCACACAGGCCTCTCCACCAGGCAGATGGCAACAGGGAAGCTGGCTTTCATCACAGCAAGCTGGCCAGAGAGCAGGAGAGGGCTGGCAAGATGGATGCTAGATTCTTTTTACACCCCAATGTCAGAAGTGATATCCCAAGAGCTTTCCAAATTCTACTTGATGGAAACAACTGATTCCAGCACACACTCCAGAGGATGTTTATCCACAAGAACGTTAATACAGGAGGTGTGGGTTGTTGGGAGAATCTTAGAAGTCACATACTACACAGGCTTCACTCTGTATAAGGATGGTGGCTCTGAGCGAAACTAAATTCTAAATAGGTCCCTCTGCTTTCCAGCATAATCACAATCCATAGCACCACCATGCATGCAGCAAACATTCTCTGAAGAAAAACAGGCACAGGGTAGAATTCCTAGAAACCCCACCATAGTGCTGCTGAACTTGAAGTCAGAAGGCCCTCTGGTTTCTCTAGCAGCAGCAGAGTCCTTCCATTAGGCCAGTTGCACCCTTTCCATGCACAAGCTCAACACACATCCCCAACAACAACTGATATCAGCCTAACTACAAAGGGTTCGCTTCACTCCAGAATGTAACTGTCCTTAGATTTTTCTGTTCACAACTCTTGCAATCTTTAATAAAATGTGCTTATGGCTTATCTAGTTTGTTTCCCTAGTAGATAAAGTGGAATAATGGTGTGTGGTACCTTTTACCTTCTATCCAAATGGCCACCTGTGTTAGGTTTCTCTATTCTGAAGCACTCAGAGATTGCTTTGTAATTAGCAGACAAAAAGAACACTGGAATATATACTCAGTGACATTGAATATGGACAAAAGGATGCTATTTACCTATGCGTGGGTAAAATGCTGAGGGTAATTTTGGGGAGACCAAATAGCAGGTGTGTAGGGGTGGATGAAGAGGATAAGCATTGAGAGCTTTCAGCACCCTTGGATAGTGGCAAAATTTTAATATTAAACATAATGGAAAGAGGGGATCAGATTCCAGAGTCACTGCCAAATTGAGTGTAGAGGACAGCTGTATGAAAACCAAAGAGATTTGAATTCTTGTGGCAAAAAGAGAGATTTGCTTTGTGCTTTTCCCTCTTCTCTCTCTGAATGAATATCCTTAAAGGAAAAGGAGAGATACCACATTCCTGCATTCTCTTCTTAGATGTCCAATTGAGGAACACCTACCCTCAATTTTTTATGGCTGTGTTATTTATAGAACTTATCAAACCCTACCCTTCATTTTACGACCCTTATTCTTGCATTTGAACACACGATCACATCATATGTTCATAATAGCAAAAACAAACAAACCATACATTTCTTCTTTGGGATTTCTAAAGGTCTCTGTGGAAGATATAATGTCCCTAGGAGGAAGAAAAATACTGGCTGTATGGATGTTAAATTCTCTTCACCTTTATTTTATAAGACAATGAATAATTTATTCAACATTATAAAAATTAGAGATGGGATTGATCTCTGGTATTAACACAGTAGATTTGTACTATATATAGAAATGACATACAATCCTTGCCCTTGAACTTCTCAGGGTTTTGTTGTGTAAAGATAAATTGTAATAGTCATCAGGCATCTAAGATAAAGAACAACTTATTTGAATGTCTTCTACTTTACAGTAGATGACAACAATATCTATTTTTACCGAATCTTACAATACATGACATGTATTATCCAGTTAATCCTTACAATCCCGTGAGCTAAATAATATAGAAAATGAAGAATCAACAGGCTCGAGAGTTAAATAACAAGTCCACACTGACAAAGACAATGACTTAGAGGAGCTAATGCTGAAAATCAAACAGTTTCCCTGCAAATCCCATTAGTTGAGCTACTCTATTGGCCTAACCATATGGGGAACACATTAGTTTACACTTACTAATCATTAAAAAAAAAAAATCATTACTGGGTACTAAACAGTGTTCTCCTCACTACTTTTGATTGCCCCCTCTTAACTACTCTCTCAGATGAGTGCTTTGGTACCACAACAATAGAGATGAAGAAGTTAAACAGAAACATGTTTTATATTATGCCTAAAGGCACAGTTTGTAGTGTCAAGTTCGTTTTGAATTCTTGGAATGCACACTTAAAATGAACTTCCCTTAAATGGCATGAAGGACTGGCATTTAATGGGAAACTACTATTTAATCCAACCTTGACAACATTGCACAGAGTCGTTACAATGGGCTTGGAACATTGGCACTACTAATCACAATATGATGGTGTGGACTATGAGGATCATTGAGCTGTGCTGAGTTGCCAAAATTGTCCAGTTTATAAGCCAAGATCTGGTTGGAAGTACGTCAGCAACTCCCACACCTTTTCCATAATCCACGATTTCTCTTCCATATCAAAGATAAGTATACCACTTTTTAACCACCATTGGGAACCTCTGACATATTCCCTTCTAGGCTTTCCCCCATTTATAGCATTAATCTAATAGTATCACTCATTCTAAGACTTGATGTTGGAAGAGGAAGAAGAAAATGTTACCTTTCAGGAAAGATTACCATGAGATATCAAAAGGAAATACTTTAAATACATCAATCTTTTTCCCCATTCCTCGGTTTGCAGAAATTAATATGTAACTTAGTTCTAGGGTAGATGGGACTCGTAAAGTCTCATTGCAGTTAGCTATAACCATAGAATCACAATGCTACTTTCCTGTTTTTTTAATAAGAACTATCTCTTCCCACAAACCGGTATGGCCTCATTCTCTGGCAAGTGCGCTCCATTCTCCGTTGTCAAAGTTTCTCATCAAGAAAGTTTGTAGGTGATTTAATTCAGTAGTACAGAACACAGTAAATTAAGCTACTGGATAGGCAGGTTTTCTGAGCATCCAAAATTGCCTCAGAAATTATGCCAATATGTCTAAAGGACATTGCACACATGTGTAGAACACAGAAAGAGCCCAAAGACAAGAAAACATAGCAACACAGTCAAGTCTTCATCAGTCTCCTACAAGTGAAAGGCAATGGCTCTGCTTTCCTGAAGACATGACACTCTGCTATCCTTGAATAAAGAAAAATAAGACAAAATTAAATTTACTCACAATGACTTGGTGAATTGATGATTATATAGCACCAATACAACCACAGTAATTGGAAATATGATTGTTGCTGTTGTTAGGTGCCATCGAGTCGGTTCTGTCTCATAGCGACCCTATGCACAACAGAACAAAACACTGCCCGGTCCTGCGCCATCATTACAATCGTTGTTATGCTTGAGCTCATTCTTGCAGCCACTGTGTCAATCCACCTCGTTGAGGGTCTTCCTCTTTTCTGCTGATCCTGTACTCTGCCAAGCATGATGTCCTTCTCCAGGGACTGATCCCTCCTGACAACATGTCCAAAGTATGTAAGATGAAGTCTCGTCATCCTTGCTTCTAAGGAGCATTCTGGTTGTACTTATTCTAAGATAGAATTGTTCGTTCTTTTGGCAGTCCATGGTATATTCAATATTCTTTGCCAACACCACAATTAAAAGGCGTCAACTCTTCTTTGCTCTTCCTTATTCACTGTCCAGCCTTCACATGCATGTGATGCGATTGAAAATACCATGGCTTGGGTCAGGTGCACCTTAGTCTTCAGGGTGACATCTTTCCTCTTCAACACTTTGAAGAGATCCTTTGCAGTAGATTTGCCCAATGCAATGCGTCTTTTGATTTCTTGACTTCTGCTTCCATGGCTGTTGATTGTGGATCCAAGTAAAATGAAATCCCTGACAACTTCAATCTTTCTCCATTTATCATGTACACCACCTAAATCCTCATTTGTACAGCCTTGACCAAGATATGTAATTTACAGCCATCTTTTTTTTTCCTGAGCATGCTTTGTAATTGTTCCAATTTTAGACATTTCACACATAACTTTATCCCTCACATACAATTTTCAGTCAGGATTCAATAAAGAAAAGTGAAAACGCCATGAAGAGCACTTCATACAGGAAACTGGTAAAATGCTTAAACAAGGACTGAAAGACAAAAGGAGCAATGTGGCAATACAGAGATAGTAACTGGGGATAGACACTATCACACCAAGGTCTAAGAAAACAGATATGAAGAAAATGTTGAGATTATTAAGGTGTGGTAAACCTTACTGATCATAATTGGAAAAACCTAACAATAAAGTCAGATGGGAATTCAGGAGAGTGGTTTAGGATCCTCCCCTCTCTGGCCCCAGCATCACAGAGTAAAGTATAGAAGGTGAATCTGGAGAAGGGAGACAATAGCTTATCAACAAGCACATGTAGCCAACTTCATGCTGTGCAGGGCAGAATCACTGGTGGTTCATTGGCCAAATTCTACCCTTCCCTGTGGAAACCCAGGTCTGATTCACAATCAATGTACCTCTTCTGCAGCAAAGACCTGTCTGCAGAGGCTTGTACTATGTAAAAATATTGACCAGGTTTCAGCAGAGATTCCAGACTAAGAAAGACTAGTTTGAAAGGCCTGGAGATCTACTTCCAAAAAGCAGTCATTGAAAACCCTGTGGATCACAAAGGTCTGATTCACAATCAATAACAGAGATGGTGCAGGACTGGGTAGTATTTTCTTCTGTTGTGCATCAGGTCACCACGTGTCAGGGAGACAACTCAAGAGCCACCAATAGCAACATGATGTAAAGGGAGAAGATATGAAAAGAAACATCATCAGGAATATTGTGAAAATTCACTTACCACTTGCTAGGGTGCGTTCTCTCATATCTTTCCCATTGTGAGCTCTGATCACTTTGAGACCTACAGCATCTGCCCAGGAGAAGTAAAAGACCCGCAACAAACCAGTCATCTTTAAAGAAGTGTCTGAAAAGATCAGTAGCTCTCACATTGACTTGACATTAAAACTGCTTGTGGTTCTTTAAAAATCTTATGCTCAAGCCACGTGCTGTTCCAATTAAAACAGAATCCATAGTGGTGGGACCAAAGCACCAATATTTTTTAGCTTCCTGTATGATTTCATTATGAAGTCAAGGTTTAAGACCAGTGACATGCATTCTCACATATAACCTGCATGTACGGTTCTGATAGATACAAAAGTAGTCTGGATAATAGAGATGAATTATGGTAAAGGATGAAGATTCTAAATACATAAAAACAGAGTACTGCATTATATCAGAAATCCTGCGTCACAGAAGAGAAGCTACAGATGGCTCCATAGGTACAATGGGATTTGATCTTGCAGATTGACATATCCCAGAATATTTCCACTATCCCAATAAACATGCAACAAAGGAAGCTATGGTCAGATATGAAATCTCAAGATTAAAACCTCTGAGACCGAGAAAAATTATGTAGCCAAGAAGCAAGATTTATCATTGTAGATCTTAGGATCTGAAATTTGTTCCAACCCATATGCCAAAAAAAGATGGCACAAGTGTTGACATTAAGCAGTTCTGCTGAGGAGCCTCCACAGGGCCCTCTTGATATCTCTGTTCCTCAGGCTGTAGATGAATGGGTTCAGCATGGGGGTGACCACAGTGTACATCACTGAGGACATGGCACACTTCCTGGGAGAAGATGAGACAGCTGAACTGAGGTACACTCCAAGGCCCGTTCCATAAAATAAACATACAACTGACAGGTGAGAGCCACAGGTGGAAAAGGCTTTATACTTCCCACCTGAAGATGAGACTTTCAGAATGGAGGAAACAATTCGGCTGTAAGAAAAAAGGATCCCTGAGACTGGAACACCACCAAAGATGGCACCAATACAATACATTAATATGATATAGATGGAGCTATCAGAACATGCAAGGCTAAAGAGTCGAGGAGGTTCACAAAAGAAATGAGGGACTTCCACGTCCGTGCAGAAGGTAAGTTGTGACACCATTGAAATGTGCACCAGGGAGTCCAAAAGGCTGATGAAAAAAGACACCAAAATTAGCAAGCCACAGAGGCGAGGGTTCATGATGACTGTGTAGTGCAGTGGGTGACAGATGGCCACAAACCGGTCATAAGCCATCACAGCGAGGAGCAGATCGTCCAGACATGCAAAGACGTAAAAAAAGGACATTTGTATCAGGCAGCCCCCATAGGTGATGGATTTGCTCCGTGTCTGGATATTCACTAGCATCTTTGGGACTGTGGTGGAAATGAAACCGATGTCAGCCAAGGACAGGTTGGAGAGGAAGAAGTACATGGGGGTGTGGAGATGGGAGTCAGAGGTGACAGCCAGGATGATGAGTAGGTTCCCAGTCACAGTGATCAGGTACATGGACAGGAACAGCCCAAAGAGGAGGGGCTGCAGTTCTGGGTCCTCAGAGAGGCCCAGGAGGAGAAATTCTGGGACACCTGTTAGATTCTGTGGCTCCATGTACTTACAACAGCTTTTGGAAAAAGAAAACAGGATTGTTAAAAGAAAACAGGTAAACAGCTACCCAGTATTGTGTCTGTATTTTGAATTTAAAAAACTCACAAGCAAAGCCCGCAAACTCACATGTGTTCACACTTAAGGACCTAATACCCCAGTACTTTTCAGCAATCTTACTCACAGCAAACCCAACTGCAGTATTTCTCAAAGCTCTTCCCTCATTGTCTGTTCTATTCACCTCTTTCTGTACCCAACCACTTTAGAGATGCTAGGCTAAAGAAAGTTAAAATGGCAAGGACATTTTATGATAACAAGTTCATAGAAAGAGTGAAATATCACACCCCTCTATGAGAGAAGCATACGCAATAAGAAATACACTTTTTTAAAGAAAAAAATCATTTCAATTAAAGGATAATAAGAAAATCACTTCCCATTCCAGGGTGTGCAAACAGTTAACACACTTGGCAGCTAGGCAAAAGATTGGAGTCCACCCAGAGGCAACTCAGAAATAAGGCCTGGTAATCTACTTCTGTCCTATACGGTCGCTACGAGTGTGAATCGACTCAATGGCACTGGGTTCACTGGGGTAATCTACTTCTGAAAAAAACGGTCATTTAAAACCCAACGGAGCATAGTTTACACTGACACACATAGTGTCACCATGAGTCACAATCTGCTCAATGGAAACCGGTAGTTCTTTTTAAGGAGCAGTCAAACGTACTTTATTTATCCAAGTACAGTGGTATAAATTCCCTTGTTTTGGTATATTAAAACAAAAATGTGTATGGGATAGGGACACGTTTTTAAAAAAAAATGCCATAGAGTTGATTCCAACTAACAGAGACTCCATGTGTTAAAGAATAAAACTGCTCCACAGAGTTTTCATGGCCTTAATCTTTACTGAAGCAGATCACCAGGTCTTTCTTTCATGGCACTGAAGGGTGCAATCAAACCACCAACCTTTATGTTAGTAGCTGAGCTCAAACCATTGGCTTCACCCAGGTACCTCATTAGCTGGATTCTAAACTAAAATAAAATGTTCATAATTAGAGAGTTTGTTTATAGATCAAATATCTTCACAGGTTTTCATCATTCTTTGGTTTTCTGACATCCATCTTATATGGAGCTACATGGTCATTCAAATATGTGGGTCACCTTTAAAAACCTTTTAAGGTATATATCCTCTCCCTTGGCTTATTGGACATCAAACTTTGATAACTGTTTGATAAATGTTCAACTCATACAACATTGCTGATTCCAAAGATGGCATTAGTGTAAAATGCACCAGTGATTAAATGACAATTTACTTTTCAGAAACACTCTGTTCCTATTTTTCACTGTGTAGACACTGCTTTCCATCAATGCTATATCATCTCAGGGAAATATCTGGCGTTCAGCTGGCTTTTTCCTTTATTTGTTTCCATTCTTTATCGCCTTCATAAAAGGCTGAAATGTTCATCCTAAATGTTTAGAAAGCATTATTTCCTTATCAAATGAACACACTTACTTACAATTGAGGAAATTACAACCAGGGACATTCCAAAGCCAGGTTTGAAACCCAGTCATCATAGGCCCACTTAAGAGCTTTCCAAGTCAATCCTTCCTTATTGGGGAGATTGGAATTCACCACATTTAGCTCCCTGGTGGCAACACACTTCTTCATTTCTATTGGTAGGTCTAACATGACTCCATTTGGCCTATTTTCTTAATTCACAGTTCAACTCACTGAGTTGTAAGAGGAAGGATCAATGGTTCAGTCTCCATTTGTTCATCTGAAAAAAAAACACAACCATTAAGCTCTGGCTGAGGAGACAGAATCCTGGAATAGGAGTGAAAAGGGCAAGGCCCAAATCCCATATCTGTCACACGATGAATTTGGGGTGCAAGTACGTCCTTCAACAACTCTTACCTGGAAATTGGGAGAATAGTGCACATTGCTAGGATGTGCATGGCAGCAAAAAATGCTGTGGCATTTAATAAATACTTGAAAAATGTCTTCAGTTAGAATTTGAATCAATATGAGAGTAGTTGGCTTATTGTTGAAATATAATCCCAGTTTTATTTGATTATATGGGAAAGACAGAAGTCTAATGTGTCCCAGGAAATTCGAGCATATAATGTACTGAAATCTTAAAATGTGCCTAGGTTCACCCAGTAAGATTTACTTTCCCCTTCTCTTTCTCCATTTTTCCTTTTTAGTTTTCAGTTTTATGAAAATCTCCACAACTTTTTGAAAATATAATTGAATGATATATCCTCTACTAAATACATTGGTCCCATAGAAAGCTCATGATATAGATACATTCACGCCTTTTTTAATCGATGGGGCATTCTTGGAGGCATGAAAGCACAGGCAGGGAAGCACTCAGCATAGAAGCAGCACAGCCAACGATCTGATCCTATGAACCAAGGAACAAAGGAACCAAGGGTCTAGTCCATATTTAATGCAGATTTGTTGTTGTCATTGTGGTTAAGCCTTCTCTGTGG
Source organism: Loxodonta africana (assembly GCF_030014295.1). Classification (NCBI taxonomy): domain Eukaryota; kingdom Metazoa; phylum Chordata; class Mammalia; order Proboscidea; family Elephantidae; genus Loxodonta; species Loxodonta africana. Next base: position 22,436,665 of record NC_087344.1, read on the forward strand.
CAAGCACAGGATACGCTCCGGGGAATCAGAAATGAATGAACCTCAGCTGTTCACTTCCAAGCATTCTATATTTATTTGGATAAGAATGGACATTAAATAATCTTCCAGGGATCCAGACAAAACAAACCTGTCAAATCACAGGATGCATTAGATGAATGGTATGAAGCTTTGTCTAATTTATAATAACAATAATATGTAAAATTAATGTGCCCTGACTATATGCATCCATCACATATTTTATCACATACATAATAGGCATTATCTGTTCAGTCCTTAGAGCAATGCAGATCTTTCAGTCTATCAGCTGTGGATCAACTCAAATGGCAACATAGAGTCTGAGAGATACTAAAAACTTACCCCATGGCATACAGATCATAAGTAGCACAGACAGAATTTACAATTAAATTGTAAGTCACTGAGGCCCATGCATTAACCATCTTCACTCCGTTTCCTCATATTTCAAAAAGTTTAAAGAAAAAGTCCAGGGGACCTAGCCAAAGATACATCTAAGTTACACCTTTAACTCATTCCAGCTTCCTGAAGAAGAATGGAACTCAAGATCCTGTCTTCATGTCTCTGAGATTGATAGGCTAAATTACAATCATGAAAGGAGGTGGACAGCTGAGTTAAATTCCAGAAGGGGCAAGAGAGAGACCTGTCCTAATTGTCATCTGCTATCTCCTGATGTGATCTTCTCCTGTATTCACAATTATCCTTCTGAGAGTGGAGAAACCAAGAGGCACTCACTGCTGTCCACTGTGGTCTAGCAGAATCCACACAAAGAAGCACAGTGAGCTGGGAGTCTCTGTGTGGAGAGACCAAAGAAGTGGAATGGCACGGTGGATGGCAGAAGAGAATCTGGCTGGGTGCCCTGTGTCTGGTGTCACACTGCCTGGATTCAAACCTGGCTTCAACCTTTTCTGGCCCATGATCTGGAACAAGTTACAAAAACAGACTGTGCTCATTTTCTCTTCTATGAAATTGCTCTTTTCTAGGTGTGGTTGTGCAGAAAAAAGAAACAAGTTACAGAGAAAACTTAGCTCAGATCCTGGCACTGGGCAGCCTTCAATAAAATTTCACAATATACTATGGTGACTACCATCATCCTCATCATTATCGTTATCAGCATCAACTAGATCTTGTTGAACTGTTTAGGAGACAGAAGAGAGGGGCCCATTTCTCATTCTGGTGGGGACATACCAATGGAAGTCAGAACCAATGCAGAAGAAGTTAAAAATCTAAATATGCCTTCTCAAACCTCTACCAGAACCATGAACTGAAACATCACAGACCTCTGAGCTGAAACTTAACATTTCAGGGCCTTTCATCTGGCCATCCCAACTGTGCTGCTTGTCCTCAGAAGGAGGAAACAATGCTCCCAAGCCCCTCTGTGTCCACTGTCTCCCAAGGAACTCACTGGATCGCACTGGGTCTCTGCTGGGGCATGAACAAGGAGTATGGATCCACCAACACTCCCCTGCCTGGTTGGCAATGAGAGTTGAGGCTCTTTCCTCAGGACTGACAGGAAGAGAGATTCAGGCATAAGACTCCTGAATCAAAGTACTAATGTAGAGGAGGTACAGAGTTTTGAAGATTGCTGGACTGGGAAGCACAAACTGAAGTCCTCAAGGTAGGGGCAGAATATTTACAGTTGTATCACTTTGGTACCTTAATGCCCAGCGCTCATAATTAGCCAAATTGGTTCATGTTGTTCCAGTCTCTGAAGGCTTGTTAGTATACATGACAGAGAAAGAGCAAAAATTGAATGTTCCTGTTTTCTGGGCCATGTCATTCTAAGGAGGAAGCCCACCTATATTCCGCATCTCTAACTTTCAAGTTGTACAAATCTTAAGATAAAAATCACTTTTTTTTTTCAATTTTTCAATTTAAAGAACAAATGTGAGCTTTAACATGAATCAACTCAACGGCACTGGGTTTTAATATTCTCAAACCCACTGAATGAACCAAGTAATTTAGGGAGGAATAAGTATTCTGTACATGTCCTTGTGGCACAGTGGTTAAAGCACTCAACTGCTGACTGAAAGTTTGGCAAAGGGAAACACTTAGGCACTCCACAGGAGAAAGAGCTGTCAATCTACTCCCATGAAGATTACAGGCTAGAAAACTCTACTGGGCAGTTCTACTCTGTTGCACGGGGTCCTTAAGAGTCAAAATCAATTCAACAGTAACTAACAACTACAACAACAGATCTTCTATACCAAAAATCTGATACTATTTTCATTTTCTGAATTAATATTTGTGTCATGAAGGAGAATGTCCTATCTTCTTTTTGTAGCCCTTGCATGTGGTTTGGGGTTTTATGCATTGGCAATTTCTATTTTTTCCTAATTTGAATGGCATCATCAGTTCTCGTTATTCTGCGTAGTTAATAAATGTTGGTACTTAAGAAAACTATTTCATTGTACTTATTTTGTAACTTCATCCTCACCTAAATATGGGCGTCGGGGAAGACTGCATTCACAATGTTGGCAAGACCTGCAGTCACCTCAAAGTTTGACTAGGAAAGGATTTGGTTCCAAGGTCCTCAGGTGTCAATTGGCAGGATTTGTTCCTCACAGACTATTGGCCACAGGCCTCCTTTAAATTCTGACCACATGGGCCTCTCCATCAGTCAGCTGACAACATGGAAGCTTGTTTTCATAAGAGTTGGGTGGCCAGAGAGCAGGAGAGGACTGGCAAGATGACAGTCAGATTCTTTTTACACCCCATTGTTGGAAGGGATCTTCCAATAGTTTTCCAAATTCCCTTTGATGGAAGCAATGAACTGAGTCCAGCACACACTCAAGGGGATGGTTATCAACAAGAACATGAATGCAAGAAGTAAGGGTTGTTGGGAGAATCTTGGAAGCTATACACTACACAAGCTTCATTCTCTATAAGGATGGTGGCTCTAAGCACCACCAGACTTTAGAGAAGTCCCTCTACTTTCCAGCACAGTCTCAATCCATTGCACCACCATGCTCTCAGCAAACATTCCCTGGAAAAAAACACACACATAGGAGAATTCCTAAAAACTCCATCATGCTGTTCCAAATCTTACAGTCAGAAGCCACTCCGGTTTATATAACAGTAGCAGAGTCCATCCATCAATATTAGGCCACTCACAGCCATTCCAGAAACAAATTCGAAAACTATCCCCAGCAGCTTCTGATTTCTCCTTGACCAGAATGCAATTTTTCTTAGATTTCTTTGGGTTCAGAACTCTTGAAATCTTTAATAAAATTAGCTTTATGGTTATATAATTTTTTTTTCCCCTAGTAGATAATGTGAAATGATGACATATTGGACATTTGACATCCTATCCATGTGACCACCTGGGTAAGTCTTCTCTGTTCTCAAGAACTAGGAGATTAACTTGTCATTAACTGATATGAGGAAACTTTGAACATATACCAAGTGAAACTGAATACGGACAAAAGGATGCTATTTATGTATGTTTGGATAAATGGCCAAGAATAATTTTGGGGAGACCAAATGACAGGTGTGTAGAGGTGGATTGGAGAGGTAGATGATAAGTCCTAAACTTGGATGGTGGCAAATATTTAATATTAAACACAGTGGAAAGATGGGATCAGTTTCTAAACTCATTGCCAAAGTGAGTGTAGAGGACAAGTGTATGAAAATCAGAGAGCTGTGCTCCTATGGTAAAAAGAGAGATTTGTTTTGTACTTTTCCCACTATTCTCTCTGGCAGAGTATCGTTAAAGCAAAAAGAAATATACCACATTCCTGCATTCCCATTTTAGATGTCCAAATGAGGAAAGTCTATTCTCAAATCTTTATTCTTGTGTTATTTATTGAACTTTTAAAGCCCTACTGTTTATTCTATGACTCTTATTCTTGCACATACAATTAAATGGTGAAATAGATTCCATTAAAAGTCCATGATATAAAAACAAATCAAGTGTACATTTCTTACTTCAGGAGTTCTTAAAGGTCTCTGTGGAAAGTATAATGCTCCAGGGTAAAAGAAAAATACTGGATGTATTGATGTCAAATTGTCTTCACCATTTTTTTTTAATAAGATAATAATTTTTTCAACATTATACAAAGTAGAGATGGGATGAATCTCTGGTCTTAATACAGTAGATTTTGATTAAAAAGATGAATGATGATTCAATCTCTGCCTGAACAGCTCCAGATCTTGTTCTTTGAAGATAAAATGTAATGGTCATCCGGCATCCAGGGGAAAACACACATGGAGATCAATTAATTTATTTGAATGCCATCTGTGTTATCCTAGACAACAACGGTGATGATATCTATATTTACTGAATTCTTACAATGCAAGATATGCATTATCTTTTTAATTCTTACAATGCTGAAAGGTAAATAATATAGAAAATGAATAATCAAAGGCCATGAGAGTTAAATAACAAGTCCATGTCCACATGGCTAAAGAGTTAGAGGAGTTAATGTTGAAAATCAAACTGTTTCCTTGCAAAACCAATTGCTGGCCTACCCATATAATTACTGTTAGTGTCCACTTACTGACCCATTACTAGGTACTAAACACTCTTCTAATCAGTACTTTTGATTCAGCTCCTCTTAACCACTCTCTCAGGTAAGTGTTTTTCATCTCAACACCGTAGAGATGAAGAAGTTAAACAGAAACATGTTTTATATTATTCCTAAAATTGCTTTGTAGTATCAAGTTCTTTTTGAATTCTTAGAATGCACACTTAAAATGAACTTCATTAAAGTGATATTAAGGATTACCATTAGATGGGAAACTGTTATTTGATCCAACCTTGACAACATTACATTTAGTCATAACTATGGCCTTGGAAGATTAGCACTACTAATTGCAATGACAAAGAGGACTCTGAGGATCAATGAGGTTCACTGAGATGTCAAAAGTGTCCAGTTTATAACCCATGATCTGGTTAAAGGTGTGTCACCAAATGCCACACCCTTTCCATTATCTGTGGTTCCAATTCCATGTCAAAGGTAAGTACACCGTTTTCTGATAGCCATTAGGAAACTCTAGCATATTTCCTTTCCGTCTTTTCCACATCCAAAGTCAACTACTATGACTTATTCTAAGTCTTGAAGTTTAAAAAGGGAGAAGAAAATGTCACCTTGGAAGACAGTCTACCAGGAGATATCAAAAGGAAACAATACCTGGGATACATTTTTTCTTTTTTTTTAGTGATCCCTAGGTTTGCAGAAAAGGAAATGAAACTAACTTCTGGGACAGATGGAACCAATTCTGCAGTTAGCCATAACTAGAGAATCAGAACACTACCTTCCTGATTTTTAGTGAGTACTATCTCTTCCGACATATTGGAGGACGACTCCTCAACAACCTGTGTTATGCAGATGACACAACCTTCCTTGCTGAAAGTGACAAGGACTTGAAGCACTTACTGATGAAAATCAAAGACCACAGACTTCATAAAGTAAACAAAAATCCTCACAAATGGACCAATAAAAAGTATCATGATAAACAGAGAAAAGATGGAGGTTGTCATGGAAACAGCAGTCAAGAAATCAAAATATGCATTGCATTGGGCAAATCTGTTGCAATGGACCTCTTTAAAGTGTTGAAAACAAAGATGCCACCTTGAAGAGGTGAGCCTGACCCAAGCCATTGTGTTTTCGATCACCTCATATGCATGCAAAAGCTGGACAATGAGTAAGGAAGATGGACAAAGAATTGATGTCTTTGAATTATGGTGTTGACAAAGAATATTGAATATACCATGGACTGAAAAAGAATGAACAAATCTGTCTTCAAAGAAGTACAACCAGAATACTCCTTAGAAGCAAAGATGATGAGACTATATGTCACATACTTTGGACATGTAATCAGGAGGAATCCGTCCCTGGAGAAGAATATCATGCTTGGTAAAGCAGAGGGTCACTGAAAAAGAAGAAGACCATCAACGAGATGGATTGAAACAGTAGCTGAAAAATGGGCACAAGCATAACAATATTATGGGGATGGCACAGGACTGCACACTGTTTCATTCTGTTATCTATAGGGTAGCTATGACTCAGAATGGGCTCAAGGGCATCTAACAACACCAACAACATCTCTTCCCACGAACTGGTATGGCCTCATCATCTGTCAAGTGCTTTCCACTCTCCATTATCAAAATTTCTCGTCAGGAAGGTTTCTAGGTGATTTAACTCAGTGGCAGAAGACAGTAAATTAATCTATTGATTGGGCAGGTTATCAGAACATTCCAAATTGCTCCCTCAGAAATCATGTGAGTATATATAAGACATATGCATACCCATAGCAGAACAGAGAAACAGCCTAGACAAGGAAACACAGTAACAATAAGGCTTCATCAAGATGTTACAAGCCCAAGGCAAGAGCTGCCCTTTGGGAAAGACATGACCTTTTGCTTGCCTAGACTAATGACAGATGAGATAAAATTTAATTTATTCATAATGAGTTAGTGAATAAATGATCTTAGAGTACCAATAGAGCCACAACAATTGGAAATATGGTTCCAACAACTTAATCCTCACTTGCACAACCTTTACTAAATATATCATTTACAACCACCTTTTTTTAAAGCATTCTTTGTACATCCCAATTTTAGACACTTTACAGATATCTTTATTCCCCAAATACAATTTATCGGTCAATATTCAATGAAGAAAAGTGAAAACACCAAGAAAAGCATTTCATACAGGAAATTGATAAAAGTTATACAAGGACTGAAAGGCAAAAACTAGCAACGTGGCAATACACAGAAACTACAGAAAGAAGCTACCTGACCAAGGGCTAAGGAAACAGGTATAAGGAAAGTGCCAGGATTAGGGTGTGGTAAACTTTACTCAATATTATTGGAAAAACTTAACAATAAAGCCAGATGAGAAATAAGAAGAGTGGTTTAAAGATCATGTGGCAGCCAACAAAGGTTTGGCACTTAATCAATACTTGTACATTGTTTTGTAATCAACATTTGAATCCATACAAAAGAAGCTGGTTTATTTTTAAATACAATCACAGTTTTATTTGATTATGTGGTAAGGATAAAAGCCTAATATGTGCCAGGAAATTCGAGCATAGAATGAATTGAAATCATAAAATGTGCCTATAGTCACACAATAAGATTTATTTTCCCCTTCTTTCTCTATTTTTTCTTTTTTGTTTTCATTTTTATGAAAATCTGCACAATTTTTGAAAATAATTGGGTGTTGTACACTATACTAAAATTAAATAGGTCCCATTGAGAACTCATGATATAGACATATACATGCCCCATTTTATCTTCTCTCTACTACAATGGGATATCCTTGGGGGGATGACAACACAGGCAGGAAAGCACTTAGTATATACAACACATCCTACACTTTGATCCTCTGAAACAAGGAACAAAGGAACCAACGATCTATTCCGTATTTAATACGGATTTGTTGTGGTGGTGGTAGTTGTAACTAACTCAGTGCCAAGCACCAGATAGACTTGGAATAAGAAATTAATAACACTCAGTTGTCTCCTCCCAAGAATTCTTATACATCCTTGTGAAAAATGAAAATAAAAAGCCCTTACAGGGATCCAGACAAAACAAAAACTTCACATCACAGAATACTTTACTTGTGTGGTGTGAAGCTTAATCTAATTTATATTAATAATAATAATGATATGTAGAATTAATCACACGTGCAGTGTCTATTATCTGTTCAATCCTTACTGCAATGCAGATCTCTTTCTCTAGCAACGGTGGATCAACTCAGATGACATGGGTCTGTCAGTTTCTCTTACTATGGGGCCTTATGTGTTGCTGTGATGCTGGGAACTATGCCATGGGTATTCAAATACCAGCAGGGTCACCCATGGAACACAGGTTTCAGCTGAGCTTTCAGACTAAGATACTAGGAAGAAGGACCAGATGGTCTACTTCTGGAAAGAATTAGTCAGTGAAAACGTTATGAATAACAGCAGAACACTGTTTGATATAGTGCCAGAAGATGAGCCCCTCAGCTTGGAAGGCAAAATAAGACTGGGGAAGAGCTATCTCCTCAAAATAGGTCCACTTTAATGACTTGGATGGAGTCAAGCTTTCAGGAACTTCATTTGCTGATGTGGCATGACTCAAAATGAGAAGACATAGCTAAAAACATCCATTAATACTTGGAATCCAGAATGTATGAAGTGTGGACCTAGGAAAATTGGAAATCATCAAAAATGGAATGGAACACATAAAGATTGATATCCTAGGCATTAGTCAGCTGAAAAGGACTGGTATTGATTGTGAATTAGACAATCATATGGTCTCCTATGCCAGGAATAACATTTTGAAGAGGAATGGCCTTGCATTCATCCTGAAGTACAAAACTGTGAGTGATAGGATAATATACATGTACCTACAAGGAAAACCAGCTAATGCAACTATTATTCAAATGTACACTTCAATCACTAAGGTCAAAGAAGAAGAAATTGAAGATTTTTACCAACTTCTGCAGTCTGAAATTCATCAAACAGGCAATCAGGATGCATTGATAATTACTCGTGATTGGAATTCAACAGTTGGAAACAAATAAGAAGGATTAGTAGTTGGAACATATGGCCTTGGTGATAAAATGATGCTGGAGATCCCATAATTGAATTTTGAAAGACCAACAACTCCTTCATTCCAAACATGTTCTTTCGCCAACATAAATGGTGACTATACATGCATGGATGTCGCAAATGGAATATGAAGGAATCAAATCACCTATGTCTGTGGAAAGGATGATGGAAAAGCTCAATATCATCAGTCAGAACAAGGCCAGGGGCTGACTTCATATCAGACAATCAATTACTCATACACAAGTTCAAATTGAAACTGAAGAAAACTACAAGTCCACAAGAGCCAAAGAATGACCTTGAGCATATCCCACCTGAATTTATAAACCTTCTCAAGAATAGATTTGACACATTGAACACTAGTGACCGAAGACCAAACGAGTTACAGAATGACATCAAGGACATAGTCCATGTAGAAAGCAGGAGGTCATTAACAAGACAGGAGAGAAAGAAAAGACCTAAATGAATGTCAAAAGAGACTCTGAAACTTGCTCTTGAAGGTCGAGTAGATAAAGAAATAGGGAAAAAAAATGATGAGATAAAAGAGCTGAATAGAAGATTTCAAAGGGCAGCTAGAGGAGACAAAGTAAAGTGTTATGCTGACATGTGCAGAGACCTAGAGGTAGAAAACCAAAAGGGAATAACATGCTCTGCATTTCTCAAGCTGACTGAAGAAAAATTGAAGCCTTGAGCTGCAATGCTGAAGGATTCTACAGGGAAAATATTAAATGACACAGGAAGCATCAAAAGAAGATGGAAGAAATAAACTATACCAACAAGAATTGGTCGAAATTCAACCATTTCAGGAGGTAACAAATGATCAGGATCCGATTTTACTGCAGGAAGTCCAAGCTGCACTGAAGGCACTGGGGGAAAACAAGGCTCCAGGAATTGATGGAATACCAGCTGAGATGTTTCAACAAAAGGATGCAGCACTGCAAGTGCTCACGCCAATATCCACAGAAATTTGAAAGACAGCTACCTGGCCAGCTGGATGGAACAGATACACATTTATGCCTATTTACAAGAAACGTGATCCAAGCAAATACAGAAATTATCGAACAATATCATTAATAACACATGCAAGCAAAATTTTGCTAAAGATAATTCAAAAGTGGCTGCCACAGTATATTGATAGGAAACTGCCAGAAATTCAAGCTGGATTTAGAACAAGACATAGAACTAGCAATATCATTGCTGATGGCAGATGGGTCCTGGCTGAAAGCAGAGAATACCAGAAGGGTGTTTACCTATGTTTTATTGACTATGCTAAGGCATTCTACTGTGTGGATCATAATAAATTTTGGATAACTCTGAGAAGAATGTGAATTCCAGAACACTTAAACATGCTTACATGGATCAAGAGGTGGTCATTCAAACAGAACAAGGGGATACTGCATGTTTTAATGTCAGGATAAGTGTGCATCAAGATTATATCCTTTCACTATACCTATTCAATCTGAGTGCTGAGCAAAAAATTAGAGAAGCTGGACTATATGAAGAAGAATGGGGCATCAGGATTGGAGGAAGACTCATTAACAGCCTGTGTTCAGTGGATAACACAACCTTGCTTGCTGAGAGTGAAGAGGACTTCAAACACTTACTGATGAAGATCAAAGACCGCAGTCTTCAGTGCACATTACACTTCAACATAAAGAAAACAAAAATCCTCACAACTGGACCAACAAGCAACATCATGATAAATGGAGAGAAGATTGAGGTTGTCAAGAATTTTATTTTCCTTGGATCCACAATCAACACCCATGGAAGCAGCAGTCAAGAAATCAAATGATGTGTTGCACTGGTCAAGTCTGCTGAAAAGATCTCATTAAAGCCTTGAAAAGGAAGGATGTCACCTTGAGGACTAAGGTGTGACTGGCAGAAGACATGGTGTTTTCAGTTCGCTCACATGCATGTGAAAACTGCACAATGGGTAAGAAAGACTGAAGAAGGATTGACGCCTTTGAATTGCGGTATTGGAGAACAATATTGAATATACCATGGAGTGCCAAAAGAAAGAACAAATCAATCTTGGAAAAAATACGAGCCCAATGCTCCTTAGAAGCAAGTATGGTGAGACTACGTCTCACATACTTTGGACATGTTATCAGGAGGGATCAGTCCCTGGAGAAGGACATCATGCTTGGTAAAGTAGGTGGCCAGCAGAAAAGAGGAAGACCCTCAATGAGGTGGGTTGACATGGTGGCTACAACAAACAGTTCAAGCATAGCAAAAATTGTGAGGATGGGGTGGGACTAGGCAGTGTTTTCTTCTGTTGTGGATAGGTTTGCTATGAGTCAGAACCGACTTGAAGACACCTAACAACAACATGTAGAATTAATCACATAATGTAATACCCATGATCTCTTCAATCCTTGCAGCAATGCTAATCTCTTTCTCTATTAACTGTGGATCAACACAGGTGGCAATGTAGAGTCTGAGAGAGACTAAGAACTTTCCCTATGACACACAGGTCATAAGTTCAGCAGACAGGATTCACAATTAAAGTAAGTCACTGAGGCCCATACCCTAACCATCTTAACTCTGTTTCCTCTTATTTCAAAATGTTTAAAGCAGAAGTCCAGGGGACTTAAGCAAAGATACATCTAAGTTACACCTTTTAACTCATTGCACCTTCCTGATGAGGAACAGGACCCAAGATCCTGTCTTTATGTCTCCAAAGTTGAGATATACTAAGTTACAATGATGAAAGAGGAAGTGGGAAACTGAGAAAAAATCTGTGAGAAGAGGCAAGAGAGATATGTCCTGAGTTATCATCTTCCAACTCCTGATGTGATCTCTCCGTGTATTCACAGTTATCCTACTGATAGTTGAGGCACCAAGAGACACCCAATGCTCTCAACTTTGGTCTAGCAGAAACCCCCCACAAAAGAGCACAGTGAGCATGGGGTCTCTGTGTGAATAAAACAAGGAAGTGAAATGTCAGGGTGGGTGAGTGTTGTTGTAGTTGCTGTTAGGTGCCCTCAAGTGAGTTCCAGCCCATAGCCACCCTATGCACAACAGAACAAACTCTGCCTGGTCCCGTGCCATCCTCACAACCATTGCTATGCTTGAGCTCATTGTTGCAGCCACTGTGTTAATCCACCTCTTTTCCGCTGACCCTGTACTTTGCCAAGCGTGATGTCCCTCTCCAGGGACTGATCCCTCCTGACAACAAGCCCAAAGTATGTAAGCTGCAGTCTCGCCATCCTTGCTTCTAAGGAGCATTCTGGTTGTACTTCTTCCAAGACAGATTTGTTTGTTCTTTTGGCAGTCCATGGTATATTCAATATTCTTCACCAACACCACAATTCGAAGGCGTCAATTCTTCTTTGGTCTTCCTTATTCATTGCCCGGCTTCCACATGCATATGATGCAATTGAAACTACCATGGCTTGGGTTGGGCACACCTTAGTCTTCAAGGTGACATCTTTACTTTTAAACCCTTAAAAGAGGTCTTTTGCAGCAGATTTGCCCAGTACAATGCGTCCTTTGATTTCTTGACTGCTGATTCCATGGCTGTTGATCATGGATCCAAGTAAAATGAAATCCTTGACAACTTCAATCATTTCTCCATTTATCATGATGTGGATCATTGGTCCAGTTGTGAGGATTTTTGTTTTCTTCATGTTGAGGTGCAATCCAAACTGAAGGCTGTGGTCTTTGATCTTCATTAGTAAGTGCTTCAAGTCCTTTTCACTTTCAGCAATAAAGGTTGTGTCATCTCCATAACGAAGGTTGTTAATCAGTCTTCCTCCAATCCTGATGTCCTGTTCTTCACATAGTCCATTTTCTTGGATTATTTGCTCAGCATACAGATTGAATAGGTATGGTGAAAGGATACAACCCTGAGGCACACCTTTCCTGACTTTAAACCACTCAGTAGTTTATTGTTCTGCCCATATAACTACATTTTGATCTACACAAAGGTTCCTCATGAGCACAATTAAGTGTTCTGGAATTCCATATTATCCATAATTTATTATGATCCACACAGTCGAATGCCTTTGCACGGTCAATAAAACACAGGTAAACATCCTTCTGGTATTCTCTGCTCTCAGCCATGATCCATCTGACACAATCAATGATGTCCCTCGTTCCACGTCCTTTCTCAAACTGGCTGAATTTCTGGAAGTTCCCTGTCAATACACTGCTGCAGCTGTTTTTGAATGATCTTCAGCAAAATTTTACTTGTGTGTGATATTAATAATATCGTTGTATATTTTCTGCATTCAGTTGGATCGCCTTTCTTGGGAATAGGCATTCGTGTGGGTCTCTTCCACTCAGTGGGTGGGTGGGTAGGAAACAATATTGCCAGGTGCCCTGTGTCTGGTATTACACTGCCCAGATTGAAACCTGGCTTCAATCTTTTTGGCCCATGATCTGCTACAACTAACAAAGGAAAAAAAAAAAGGCCATGTTCCTTTTCTTTCTGTGAAATGACAATAATTCTTTGTTGCTCTTTTCTGGGTGTGGTTGTGCACAAAAAGGAAACAAGTAACATAGAAAACTTAGTTCAGATCCTGGCACTGGGCAGCCTTCAGTAAATATTCATGATACCATCATCATCCTATCATTGTCATTATCGTTGTCATCTACAAGTTCATATTGAAGTATTTGGGGACAGGTTTTTTTTTTTTAAGAGGTACCCATTCCCTGCTCTGGTGAGGAAGTGCCTATGGGTGTTAGAACCGATGCACAAGAAATTAAAACACTAAATGAGTTTTCTTGGACCTCTACCATAACCAGGAACACCAACTTCACAGGACTCTGAGGTGAAAATTAGCACTTCAGGGCTTCCTATCTGCCCATCCCAAGTGTGCTCCTTGTCTTGACAAGAAGGAAACAATTCTCTCCCCCTCCTCTGTGTCCGCTGTCTCCCATGGTACTCACTAGATTGCACTGGGTCTCTGCTATGGCTTGATCCAAAATCATGGGTTTAGCACACCTTTCCTCCCTTATATGCTTGATGTCTCAAGCTCCTTCCTCAGGACTGACAAGAAGAGACAACCAGGCTTGGATGTCCTTAGGCAGACCATCACTCTAGAGAAGACACATGGGTACGGACCTCACTGGACAGATGGGCACAGACATGGTATTTACAGCTATATGTCTTTGAAGCTCAATGCCCAGAGAACACAATTAGCCAAATTGGCCCATGTTATTCCAGTCTCAGAAGACTTGTAAATATTAATGTAACAAGAGTGGGAGAAAGTGAATGGCCGTGGTATCTGAGCCCTCCCATTACAAGGAGGAAACTCACCTGCATTTCTTACCTCTAACTTCAAAGTTGTACAGATCTTAACATAAAAATTAGACAATTTCTTTTTCACTTTTTCAATTTAAAACACCAGTGTATAATTTAATATCCTCAAACCCATTGAATGAATCATGTAATTTAGGGAGGATTAAGTATTCTATAAAAAGCCTGGCAGCCTGGCCACATATATGCCATCAGTGAAGATTTTTGACAAGCTTTTCCACGCTGTTTGGCTGGGGAGCCCCAGGCACATGGCTTCACCAGCGTGTGCCACCATGCTTATGAACACGCTCAGGGCATTTTATTTCCTTTTCTTTTTCTCAGTTTCTTGTCTCTCTCTGCTTTCCTTCCTTTCCTTTTCCAGACCGTGTGGCCATGTGTACCATCACTGCAGGTTTTGGACAGGCTGTGCCACCATTGCTTGGCTGGGGAGCCAGAGGCACATGGCTTCACCAGCCCATGCCACAATGCCAGTGAACTGCATTGGGATTTTTTTTTCTTTCAGAATTTCTCATCTCTCTTTACCTTCCTTTCTTCCCTTTTTGCTGACCACTTGACTGCACATACTATCTCCACCACTTTATGACAGGCCGTGCCACACCGCTCAGATAGAGAGCGGCCAGCACACAGCTTCACAGTCTCTGCCACCAGACCAGTGGGCTCCATAGGGGCATCTTTTTTTCTCAGTTTCTTGTCTCTCTCTACATTCCTTCCTTTTCTTACTCTCCATCGCTTGACCACGTCTCCTTTTTCTTTTCTTTACTTTTTTGGTTTTCTTTCAGGTTCTTTCTTATCTCTCTCACCTTTCTTCCATTTCCTTTATTCTGCATACCTAGCCACTGTGCAGTCTCTGCCTCTTCTTGATGGGCTGTGCTACCACCCGGCTAGAAATCACAAGCACACAGCTTCCCTGGGTCCACATCACTCCACCAGCAGGCTCCCTCAGCACCACTTATTTTACTTCTGTCTCATTCACTTCTCTCTCTTTTTTCCCACACCTACTTAGCTCCATACTTCATGTCCTCCCCCTTTCCTCCTATCTAATTGCACGTGCACTGGGCACTCACCCCCAAGCAGCACAGGCACCAATCACCAGTCCCCACCCTGCACTGCTACACTTCCTCACCCTCTCAGCCACAGTATGTGCTGCAAATGACCCATTCCAGCTCCTCCCCATCCAGTGGACCTGCCCTGCTGCACCATAGCTGAAGGACCAGCTAAAAAATTTATAACAGAGAACCAGAGAGATCAATCA
The DNA here is from genome assembly GCF_030014295.1 of Loxodonta africana. Lineage (NCBI taxonomy): Eukaryota > Metazoa > Chordata > Mammalia > Proboscidea > Elephantidae > Loxodonta > Loxodonta africana. The sequence goes on from NC_087344.1 coordinate 22,451,730, forward strand.
ATAAATGACAACAATGTTAGAACAATAAAAGAGGGAATAAATGGTATAGGTGTAAAACTTTCAAATGGAGGGGAAGTCAAGACATTATCAAGTAATAAAAACTTGTTTAATCTTGGGAAGATGGGATAAGTTTCAAGGTACCACAAAGAAAATTAACAAACCTGGAGGCAAAGGCACTGTGGGGCTATAGACAGAAGCACCGTGCCGTCTCTCAAAGGCCAAAAAAAAATAAGTAAAACAGAAACAAACGTCAATCCTGGAACCCTAAGCATCAAATGAAGAGATAAAGAACTAAACCTAGCACTGAATGGAATAAGAAACTCACAAAGAACAGAGAGCGAGAAGAAATACAAGAGGAGATCCCCTTTCAGCTAACACAGTACTGATTCACACTCTTGGATTTCTGTTGGAGATCTGTGGAAGGGGAGTAAGGAAAAGCAGATTCACAGAGCTCCCAGCAGGAAACAGAGCACCTGGTAACCAGCAATACATGCTTTCCTACCCTTTACATTTCCTTCCCCTGTTCAGCCTCCACCACTTCCCAGGAGGCTGATCCATCACTTCCCGGGGGTTGATCCACTGCATCCCAGCAGGCTGAGCAACCATGGCCTGGGAGGAGCTGCCTCCATGCCATGAGTATTCAACCTACCCACACCACCCAGCTCCTTCAGTGCCACTTCTTTTTTGCTGGTGTTGCTTTTTTCAGGTCCTTTTCATTTTTTCCCTGCCTCTCACCTTCTCTGCCTCCTACCTCTCAAACACCTGAATCCATGTGCCATCCAAGTTTCTTCTTGACAGGCTGTGAAGCACTGCTCAGCTGGGGAAGTGCTTTACTGGTCCACTCCACCACATAGGTGGAATCTCTGAAGGCGTTTTTTGTTTTTTTTTTTCTGTTCATTTTTTCTTCATTTCTTGGTTTCTTGTCTCTTCACTCCAATGGAAGTCACCCTCAGCAACTTTTTTTTTTTTTTTTGGCTCCTGTCTCTCTTCTCTGTCTTCTTTCCCATACCCAACCTAGTTCCACACATTACAACCTCCCACCTCTCCCTCCTGCCTATCTGCACCATGTGCTGAGCATCGCACCCCTGAGCAACACAGCACAGCCTACTGCAACCTGGTAATAGATATGAATTACAGTAAAGGACGGTGATTCTCAGCACATAAATATACAGTTGTACCTTATATCAGCAATCCTGGGTCATAGAAGAAAAGCTACAGGTGGCTGCATAGCTACAATGGGATTTGATCATGCAGATTGACATATCCCAGAATATTTTCACTATCCCAATAAGCATGTGACAAAGGAAGCAATGTTCAGATACAAAATCTCAAGATTGACACCTCTGAAAGCTAGAAAAAGTACGTAACCAAGAGGCAAGATTTATGGTTGCAGATGTTAGGTTTTGCCATCTTTTCCAACCCACACACCAAAAAAGATGGCACAAGTGTTAATATTAGGCTGTTCTGCTGAGGAGCCTCGATAGGGCCCTCTTGATGTCTCTGTTCCTCAGGCTGTACATGAAGGGGTTCACCACAGGGGTCACCACGGTGTACATCACTGAGGACACCAAACACTTCCTGGGAGAAGACGAGATGGCTGAACCGAGGTACACTCCAAGGTCTGACCCATAAAATAGGCAAACAACTGACAGGTGAGAGGCAAAGGTGGAAACGACTTTATACTTCCCACCTGAAGATGAGACTCTCAGAATGGAGGAAACAATTCGACTGTAAGAGAAAAGGATCCCTGAGACTGGAACACCACCAAATATGGCACCAATACAATACAATACACTGCTATGAAATTAATGGAGGAGTCAGAACACGCAAGGCCAAAGAGTTAAAGAGGGTCACAGAAGAAATGAGGAATTTCCACATCTGTGCAGAAGGTAAGTTGTGACATCATTGAAATGTGCACTTGAGAGTTCAAAAGGCTTATGAAAAAAGACACCAAAACTCGCAAGCCACAGTGGTGGGGGTTCATGATGACTGTGTAGTGCAGGGAGTGACAGATGGGCAGAAACAGGTGATAAGCCATCACAGTGAGGAGCAGATCATCCAGACATCCAAAGAGGTAAAAAAAAAAAAAAAAAGGACATGTGAATCGGGCAGCCTCCATAGGTGACGGATTTGCTCTTTTCCTGGATGTTCACTAGCATCTTTGGGACTGTGGTGGAAATGAAACCAATGTCAGCCAAGGACAGGTTGGAGAGAAAGAAGTACATGGGGGTGTGGAGATGGGAGTTGGAGGTGACAACCGGGACAATGAGCAGGTTCCCAGTCACAGTGATCAAGTACATTCACAGGAACAGACCAAAGAGGAGGGGCTGCAGTTCTGGATCCTCAGAGAGGCCCAGGAGGAGAAATTCTGGGACACCTGTTAGATGCTGTGGCTCCATGTACTTATGACAGCTTTTGGAAAAAGAAAAGAAGGTCATTAAAAGGAAACAGGTAAACAGCCACCCGGTATTGTGTCCGTATTTTGAATTTAAGAAACTCACAAGTAAAGCCGACAAACTCACATGTGTTCACACTTAAGGACCTACTACCACAGTACTTTTCAGCAATATTACTCAGTTACAGCAGACCCAACCACTGTGTTTCACAAAATTCTTGCCTCATTTTTTCCTGTACTATTTACTTTATTCTGTACCCATCCACTTTAGAGATGCTAGACTAAAGAATGTTAAAATGGCAAGGACATTTTATGATAACAAGTTCATAAAAAGAGCAAAATATCATCCCTCTCTATGAAAGGAACATATGAAATAAGAAGTACCCTCCTTTTAAGAAAAATATCATTGCAATTAAGGAACACTAAGAAGCACTTGCCGTTCCAGGTTGTGCAAACCATTAACCCACTTGGCTGCTAAGTAAAAGGTTGGAGTCCATCCAGAGCCACCTCCGAAATAAGACCTGGTGATCTACTTCTGAAAAATCAGTCAATGAAAACCCAATGGAGCATAGCTCTACTCTGACACACATAGTGTGACCAAGAGTCAGAATCTACTCAATGGAAACTGGTTGTTCTTTTTAAGAAGCAGTCAAAAGTAATTTATTTTATACAAGTATCGTGTATAAATTTCCTTGATCTGGAGAATTTATGAAACAACATATATGCAGTAGGAACACATTTTTAAAAAAGAAATCGCCATTGAGTTGATTCCAACTCACAGCAACTCCATGTGTTAAAGAATAGACCTGCTCCATTGAGTTTTCATGGCCTTAATCTTTACAGAATCAGATCACCAGGTCTTTCTTTCATGGCCCTGAAGAGTGCGTTCCAGCCACCAATCTCACTGTTAGTAGTCGAGCTCAAACCATTTGCTTCACCCAAGGACTTCATAAGCTGCATTCTAAATTAAAATAAATGTTCATAATCGGAGAGTGTGTTTATACGTGAGTTATCTTCACAGGTTTTCATCATTCTTTGGTTTTCTGACATCTATCTTATATGGACACACATGGTCATTCAAATATGTGGGTCACCTTTAAAAACCTTTTAAAGTATATATCCTTTCCCTTGGTTCATTGGACATCAAACTTTGATAACCGAGTGTTTGATAAGTGCTCAAATCATACAACATTGCCAATTCCAAAGATGTCATTAGTATAAAATGCACCGATGATTAAACAATTTACTGTTCAGAAACACTCTGTTCCTATTTTTCACTGTGTAGACTCTGGTATTTGCATGAATGCTACACCATCTCAGGGAAATGTCTGGTGTTCAGTTGACATTTTCCTTTATTTGTTTCAATTCTCTATTGCCTTGATAAAATGCTGAAATAAGTTTCTCATCCTAAATGTTTACAAAGCATTGTTTCCTTATCAAATCCACATTTTTATTTACAATGCAGGGAATTAGGACCAGCGACATTCCAAAACCAGATTTGAAACTCAGCCATCTTAGGTCAACTTAAGTGCTTTCCAAGACAATCCTTCCTTATTGGGGGATTGGAATTTTCCATATTTAGCTCCTCAATGGCAACTCACTTCTTCATTTCTATTGGTATGTCTAATATGATTTCATTTGGCCTATTTTCTTAATTCACAGTTGAACTCACTGAGTAGTAAGAGGAAGAATCATGGATCAGTCTCCATATGGTCATGTAAAAGAAACACAATCTTCAGCTCTGGTTGAGGAGACAGAATCCTGGAATAGGAGTCAGAAGGGCAAGGTGCAAATCCCATATCTGACACACAATGAATTTGGAGTGCACGTAAATCTTTCAACCACTCTTACCTGGATTTAGGGGGAATAATACCCATCAGTAGGATATATGTAGCAGCTAACAAATACTTAATAAATACTTAGACAATGTTTTTTAGTCAGAATTCAAATCAATGTGAGAGTAGTGGGTTTATTGTTGAAATATAATCCCAGTTTTATTTGATTATATGGGAAAGATAGAAACCTAATACGTCACAGGAAATTTGAGCATAGAATGTGTTAAAATTATAAAACGTGCCTAGGTTCACCAGGTAAGATTTACTTTCCCCTTCTCTTTCTCCATTTTTCCGTTTTAGTTTTCAGTTTCATGAAATCTCCAAATTTTTTTTAAATGAGTGAATGTTTTACACTCTACTAACTAAATAAGTCCTATAGAAAGCCCATGATATAGATATATTTATGCCCCATTTTATCTTGTCTCTCTCTAGTCCTATGACACATCCTTGGAGGGAAGAAAGCACAGGCAGGAAAGCACTCAGCGTGGAAGTAGTATAGCCTATGACCTGATCCTGTGAACCAAGGAACAAAGCAACCAAGGGTCTATTCCATATTTAACACAGATTTGTTGTTGTCATTGTGGTTGTAGCCTACTCTGTGCCAAGCACAGGATATACTCTGGGGAATCAGAAATTCTTCCGACTTAGTGGTTTACCTCCAAGGATTCAATATCTACTTGTATAAAAATGGAAATAAAATGATCTTACAGGGATCCAGACAAAATAAACCTGTCAGATCACAGGATACATTAGTTGAATGGCATGACTAACAATAATATGTAAAATTAATGTGCCCCGACTATATGCATCCGTTACATTTTTAATCAGGTATGTAATACCCATTATTTGTTCAGTCCTTATAGCAATGCCGATCAGCTGTGGATCAACTCAAATGGCAATGTAGAGGCTGAAAGATACTAAAAACTTACCCTATGGCATGGAGACCATAAATAGCAGAAACAGGATTTACAATTAAATTGTACATCACTGAGGCCCATGCATTAACCATCTTCACTCTGTCTCCTCATATTTCAAAAAAGTTTAAGGCAAAAGTCCAGGGGAGGGAGGCGGAGCCAAGATGGCGGAATAGAAAAAACGCTTCCGTCAAGCCCTCTTTACAACAGAGACCCGAAAAAACAAGTGAAAAGAGTGTATTTGTGACAAGCTTGGAGCCATGAGCATCAAAGGCAAGCTTAGACAATGAACTGAGGGGCAGAGGGAGGAAGAGTCCATTCAGAAGTGGAGAGGAGTTACCGGACCTGAATCGCGGGGAGCCCTCAGGCAACATTCCCGGAACTGAAGCAGCGGTGGCAGTGGCAGCAGCGGCGGGCTGTTCCTAGTGTTTGACTGCAGTTTCCTCAGGGAGAAGCAGCTGGCCACACAGCCCACTCACACCTCTGGAACCTGAGGAGAAGGGCGCTCTCGGCAAGAGCTAAGTATCTGCGTATATTTTACCACACCCCACCCCAACCCCCAAGCCGGCTTCAGCAGCTGAATACCTGAGCCGGAAATAGACCCTGATGGGCACCTAGAGCCAGCCTCCCAGCCTTGGGGAAGGAAAAAATTTGCAACTGGGGGGAAAAGATAATTTGCTGCCTCCATTAACCGGGAAAGCTCAGGACAGAAGCGGATCCTGTCCAGGCATAAACTGTCCGTGGACATTAAGCACCTTTTCCTTCAGCATGGACCAGTGTGGGTCTATTTTGGGAGAATAGGCGCTTGTTGGCAAAGTCCAACCATTTTAGCTGTGGGGTGGAGAGGTGGGTGTTTGATGTTTGACATCGCTTTGGCTATTAAACAAAGTCCTCACCTACCCACATCAGGGACCTAAGGACTGGTAGCTCCACTCGGGTCATCCAGCCACCCTCGACAGAGATCTGAAGATAACGGATACCTCCCAGTCCTTAAAACCAAAAACGTTGGCCTCCCATGGTCCCTCTGTAGAACCCACCCACCACCACACTCTAGGGAACAGAGATGTGTTTTCCTCAGAGACACTTGGGGGTCAGTTCTCAGCCACCTGCCTTCTTCAGAGCGTGACCCCCTGCTGCAATCAGATACTGGTATATAAGCCAATCACCCCTGCCCCTCTAAGGCTGTAGGACAGAGCCTGTACCACACACTTGATATCAGCTACCTGGAAACCTGAGTTGAATTCATACAAGAAAACTGAATGGACACATAGACTGATATGCCTGATAACAACTCTAGCCAGCTGGCAACAGGACATCAGAGCTCCAAAGGCAAAAATAATCAAGGTAGCTCACTCAAGCAACCCATAGGGATATACCAAAAAAAAACAAGCAGCTACGACACACTAAGCAAGCATATACTAATACAATAACTTATAGATGGCTCAGAAGAAACAGTCAATTTCAAATCACATAAAGAAACATACCATGATCACCTCTTCAGGCTTTCAAAACAAAGAATCCAGGGATCTTCTAGATGAAACTGCATTCCTGGAATTACCAGATGCAGAATACAAAAGTTTAATATACAGAACCCTTCAAGACATCAGGAAGGAAATGAGGCAATATGCAGAACAAGCCAAAGAACACACAGATAAAGTAACTGAAGAAATTAGGAAGATTATTCAGGAACATAATGAAAAGTTTAATAAGCTGGAAAAATCCATAGACAGACAGCAATCAGAAATTCAGAAGATTAACAATAAAATTACAGAATTAGATAACTCAATAGAAAGTCAGATGAGCAGAATTGAGCAAGTAGAAGCTAGAGTTTCTGAACTCAAAGATAAATCACTTGGCACTAATATATTTGAAGAAAAATCAGATAAAAGAATTTAATACAATGAAGAAACCTTAAGAATCAAGTGGGACCCTATCAAGAGAAATAACCTACAAATAATTAGAGTACCAGAACAGGGAGGGATAACAGAAAATACAGAGAATTGTGGAAGATTAGTTGGCAGAAAACTTCCCTGATATTGTGAAAGATGAGAAGACACCTAGTCAAGATGCTCATCGAATGCCACATAAGGTAGATCTTAAAAGAAAGTCACCAAGACATATTATAATAAAGCTTGCCAAAACCAAAGATAAAGAGAGAATTATAAGAGCAGCAAGAGATAAATGAAAAGTCACCTACAAGGGAGAGCCAATAAGAATAAGCTCGGACTACTTGGCAGAAACCATGCAGGCAAGAAGGCAATGGGATGACATATTTAAAAGATTGAAGGAAAGAAATTGAATGTCAAGAATCATATATCCATCAAAACTGTCTCTTAATATGAAGGTGAAATTAAGACATTTCCAGATAAATACAAGTTGAGGGAATTCGTAAAAACCAAACCAAAACTACAAGAAATACTAGAGAGAGTTCTTTGGTAAGAAAATCAATAATATCAGGTATCAACCCAAGACTAGAACACTGCGCAGAGCAACCAGAAGTCAACCGAGACAGGGAAATCCAAAAAAACAAAGCAAGATTATTAAAAAAAAAAAAAAAGCCCAAAACAGGGTAACAGCAATGTTATTATATAAAAGAAGACAACATTAAAATAATAAAGAGGAACTGAGAAATGTAATCATACACCTTCCATATGGAGAGGAAGATATGGCGATACAAAGAAATAAAAGTTAGTTTTAAATTTAGAAAAATAGGGGTAAATAATAAGGTAACCACAAAGGAGACAAACTATCCTACTAATCAAAATAAAATACAAGAGAAAAATACACACTCAGCAGAAACAAAATGAACAACAACAAATATGATGAAAGGACAATATATAAAGAAAATCTACTCAGCACATAAAATCAAGTGGGAAAAAGAAGCTGTCAACAACACACAAAAATGGACATCAAAATCATAGCACTAAATTCATACCTATCCATAATTACCCTGGATGGTAATGGATTAAATGCACCAATAAAGGGACAGAGACTGGCCGAATGGATTAAAAAACAAGATCCGTCTATATGCTGCCTACAGCAGACAAACTTTATACTTAGAGACACAAACAAACTAAAACTCAAAGGATGGAAAAAATATATATCAAGCAAACAATAAGCAAAAAAGAGCAGAAGTGGCAATATTAATTTCTGACAAAATAGACTTTCAAGTTAAATCCATCAGAAAGGATAAGGAAGAACAGAATATAATGATTAAAGGGACAATACACCAAGAAGATATAACCCTATTAAATATTTATGCACCCAATGACAGGTCTGTAAGATACATAAAACAAACTCTATCAGCATTGAAAAGTGACATAGACAGCTCCGCAATAGTAGTAGGAGACTTCAACACACCACTTTCGGTGAAGGACAGGACATCCAGAAAGAAGCTCAATAAAGACACGGAAGATCTAAATGCCACAATCAACCAACTTGACCTCATAGACATATACAGAACACTCCACCCAACAGCAACCAACTATTCCTTCTTTTCATGTGCACATGGAACATTCTCTAGAATAGACCACATATTAGGTCATAAAGCAAGCCTTAGCAGAATCCAAAACATTGAAATATTACAAAGCATCTTCTCTGACCATAAGGCCATAAAAGTGGAAATCAATAACAGGAAAAGCAGGGAAAAGAAATCAAACACTTGGACACTGAACAACACCCTGCTCAAAAAAACTGGGTTATAGAAGACATTAAAGATGAAATAAAGAAATTCAGAGAATCCAGTGAGAATGAAAACACTTCCTATCAGAACCTTTGGGACACAGCAAAAGCAGTGCTCAGAGGCCAATTTATATCAATAAATGCACACATGCAAAAAGAAGAAAGGACCGAAATCAAAGAATTATCTCTACAACTTGATCAAATAGAAAGAGAGCAACAAAGGAAACCCACAGTCACCAGAAGAAAAAAATAATAATAAAAATTAGAGCTGAACTAAATGAAATAGAAAACAGAAAACAATTGAAAGAATTAACAAGACCAAAACCTGGTTTTTTGAAAAAATCAACAAAATTGATAAACCTCTGGCCAAACTGACAAAAGAAAAACAGGAGAGGAAGCAAATAACCCGAATAAGAAGTAGGAGAGGTGATATTACAACAGACCCAACTGAATTTTAAAGAATCATACCAGATTACTATGAAACACTGTACTCAAAAAAATTTGAAAACCTAGAACAAAAGGATGAATTCTTAGAAACACACTACCTACCTAAACTAACACAAACAGAGGTAGAACTAAATAGACTCATAATAAAAGAATAGATTGAAAACGCAATAAAAAAACTCCCAACAAAAAAAAGCCCTGGTCCAGACGGCTTCACTGCAGAGCTCTACCAAACTTTCAGAGAAGAGTTAATACCACTACTACTACAGGTATTTCAGAGAATAGAAAAGGACGAAATACTACCAAACTCATTCTATGAAGCCACCATATCCCTGATACCAAAACCAGGTAAAGACACCACAAGAAAAGAAAATTATGGACCTATATCCTTCACGAATGTAGATGCAAAAATCCTCAACAAAATGCTAGCCAATAGAATTCAACAACATATCAAAAAAATAATTCAACATGACCAAGTGGGATTCATACCAAGTATGCAGGAATGGTTCACCATTAGAAAAACAATTAATGTAATCCACCACATAAATAAAACAAAAGACAAGAGTCACATGATTTTATCAATTGATGCAGAAAAGGCATTTGACAAAGTTCAATGCTCATTCATGATAAAAAGTCTCAGCAAAACAGGAATAGAAGGAAAATTCCTCAGCATAATAAAGGGCATCTATACAAAGCCAAAAGCCAACATCACCCTAAATGGAGAGAGCCTGAAACATTCCCATTGAGATCGGGAACCAGACAAGGATGCCCTTTATCACGAATCTTATTCAACATTGGGCTGAAAGTCCTAGCCAGAGCAATTAGGCTAGATAAAGAAATAAAGCGTATCCAGATTGGCAAGGAAGAAGTAAAAGTATCTCTATTTGCAGATGACATGATCTTATACACAGAAAACCCTAAGGAATCCTGCAGAAAGCTACGGAAACTAATAGTTCAGCAGAATATGGGGATACAAGGTAAACATACAAAAATCAGTTGGATTCCTCTACACCAACAAAAAGAACATCGAAGAGGAAATCACCAAATCAATGCCATTTACAGTAGCCCCCAAGAAAATAAAATACTTAGGAATAAATCTTACCAGAGATGTAAAAGACTTATACAAAGAAAACTACAGTACATCTCTGCAAGAAACCAAAAGAGGCTTACATAAGTGGAAGAACATACCTTGCTCGTGGATAGGAAGACTTAACATTATAAAAATGTCTATTCTACCAAAAGCGATCTATACATTTAATGCAACACCGATTCAAATCCCAACAACATTCTTTAATGAGATGGAGAAATAAATCACCAACTTCATATGAAAGGAAAAGAGCCCCGGATAAATAAGGCATGACTGAAAAAGACGAACAAAGTGGGAGGCCTTACTTTACCTGATTTTAGAACCTATTATACTGCCACAGTAGTCAAAACAGCCTGGTACTTGTACAACAACAGATACATGGACCAATGGAACAGCATTGAGAATCCAGACATAAATCCATCCACATATGAGCAGTTGATATTTGACAAAGGCCCCAAAACAGTTAAATGGGGGAAAAGATGGGCTTTTTAACAAATGGTGCTAGCATAACTGGATATCTATCTGCAAAAAAAAATGAAAAAAGACCCATACCTCGCTCCATGCACAAAAACTAACTCAAAACGGATCAAAGACCTAAATATAAAATCTAAAATGATAAAGATCATGGAAGAAAAAATAGGGACAATGTTAGGAGCCCTAATACATGGCATAAACAGTATTGTTGTTGTTGTTAGCTGCCTTCAAGTCAGTTCCGACTCATAGCGACCCTATGCACAACAGAACGAAACACTGCCTGGTCCTGCGCCATCCTTACAATCATTGTTATGCTTGAGCTCATTGTTGCAGCCATTCTGTCAGTCCACCTTGTTGAAGGTCTTCGTCTTTTCCACTGACCCTGTACTCTGCCAAGCATGATGTCCTTCTCCAGGGACTGATCCCTCCTGACAACATGTCCAAAGTATGTAAGATGCAGTCTCGCCATCCTTGCTTCTAAGGAGCATTCTGGTTGTACTTCTAGGACAGATTTGTTCATTCTTTTGGCAGTCCATGGTATATTCAATATTCTTCGCCAACACCACAATTCAAATAAACAGTATAAAAACATTATAAAGAATGTAGAAGAAGAACTGGATAACTGGGATCTCCTAAAAATCAAACACCTATGCTCATCCAAAGACTTCACCAAAAGAGTAAAAAGACTACCTACAGACTGGAAAAACGTTTTTAGCTATGACATTACTGATCAGCACCTGATCTCTAAAATCTACATGATACTGCAAAAACTCAACTGCAAGAAGACAAATAACCCAATTAAAAAATGGGCAAAAGATATGAATAGACACTTCACTAAAGAAGACATTCAGGTAGCTAACAGATATATGAGGAAATGTTCATGATCATTAGCCACTAGATAAATGCAGATCAAAACTACAATGAGATTTCATCTCCCTCCAACAAGGCAGGCTTTCATCCAAAAAACACAAAATAATAAATGTTGGAGAGGCTGTGGAGAGAATGGAACACTTATACACTGCTGGTGGGACTGTCAAATGGTACGACCACTTTGGAAATAGATTTGGTGCTTCCTTAAAAAGCTAGAAATAGAAATACCATACAATCCAGCAGTCCCACTCCTTGGAATACATCCTAGAGAAATAAGAGCCTTTACACGAACAGATATATGCACACCCATGTTTATTGCAGCACTGTTTACAATAGCAAAAAGATGGAAGCAACCAAGGTGCCCATCAACGGATGAATGGATAAATAAATTATGGTATATCCACACAATGGAATACTACGCATTGATCAAGAACAGTGAGGAATCTGTGAAATATTTCATAACATGGAGGAACCTGGAAGGCATTATGCTGAGTGAAATTAGTCAGTTGCAAAAGGACAAATATTGTATAAGACCACTAGTATAAGAACTTGAGAAATAGTTTAAACTGAGAAGAAATCATTCTTTTGTGGTTACAAGAGGCAGGAGGGAGGGAGGATGGGAGGGGGCATTCGTTAATTAGATAGTAGATAGGAACTACTTTAGATGAAGGGAAAGACAGCACACAACACAGGGGAGGTCAGCACAATTAGACTAAACCAAAAGCAAAGAAGTTTCCTGAATAAAATGAATTCCTCCAAGGCCAGTGTAGCAGGGGCAGGAGTCTGGGGACCATGGTTTCAGGGGACATCTAAGTCAATTTGTATAATGAAATCTATTAAGAAAACATTCTGCATCCCACTTTGAAGAGTGGCATCTGGAGTCTTAAACACTAGCAAGCAGCCATTTAATTAAGATGCATCAATTGGCCTCAACCCACCTGGATCAAAGAAGAATGAAGAACACCAGGGACACAAGGTGATTACGAGCCCAAGAGACAGAAAGGGCTGTGTGAACCAGAGGCTACATCATCCTGAGACCAGAAGAACTAGATGGTGCCCAGCTACAACCAATGACTGCCCTGACAGGGAACACAACAGAGAACCCCTGAGGGAGCAGGAGAGCAGTGGGATGCAGACCCCAAATTCTCATAAGACCAGACTTAATAGTCTGACTGAGACTAGAAGGACCCCAGTGGTCATGGCCCCCAGACCTTCTGTTGCTCCAGGACAGGAACCATTCCTGAAGCCAACTCTTCAGACATGGATTTGACTGGACAATGGGTTGGAGAGGGATGCTGGTGAGGAGTGAGCTTCTTGGATCAGGTGGACACTTGAGACTATGTTGGCATCTCCTGCCTGGAGGGGAGATGAGAGGGTGGAGGGGGTTAGAAGCTGACAAAATGGACACAAAAAGAGTGGAGGGAGAAAGCAGGCTGTCTCATCAGGGTGAGAGTAATTGGGAGTGTGTAGCAAGGTGTATATGGGTTTTTGTGTGAGAGACTGACTTGATTTGTAAACTTTCACTTAAAGCACAATAAAAATTATTTAAAAAAAAAGGACAGTAGAGAATGAAAAGACCCAAATGGATGTCAAGAGAGACTCTGAAACCTGCTCTTGAATGTCAAGTAGCTAAAGCAAAAGGAAAACATGATGAAGTAATAGAGTTGAACAGGAGATTTTAAAGGAAGGCTCAAGAAAATAAAGTGATGTATTATGATTATAGCTGCACAGACTTGGAGAAAGAAGATCAAAAGCAAAGAACATGCTCTGCATTTCTCAAGTTAAAAGAACTGAAGAAAAAATTCAAGTCTTGGGTTACAATACTGAAGAATTCTACAGGGAAAATATTAAACCACCCAGGAATCATCAAAAGAAGATGAAAGAGTCACCATACCAAAAAGAATTTGTCAATGTTCAACCATTTCAGTAGGTAACATATGATCAGGAACCAATGCTACTGAAGGAAGAAGTCCAAGCTGCACTGAGGGCATTGACAAAAAATAAGGCTCCAGGAATTGATGGAGTATCAATGGAGATGTTTCAACAAATGCATTCAGCACTGGAAGTGCTCACTTTTCTATGCCAAGAAATTTGGACAACAGCTACCTGGCCAACTGACTGGAAGAGATCCATATTTATGTCTATTCCCAAGAAAGGTGATCCAACCGAATGCAGAAATTATCAAACAATATCATTAATATCACATGCAAGCAAAATTTTGCTGAAGATCATTCAAAAATGGCTGCAGCAGTATATTGGCAGGGAACTGCCAGAAATTCAAGCTGGATTTAGAAGAAGCAATGGAACCAGGGATATCATTGCTGATGTCAGATGGATCCTGGCTGAAAGGAGAGAATACCAGAAAGGTTTTACCTGTGTTTTATTGACTATGCTAGGGCATTCAACTGTGCGGATCATAACAATTTATGTATAACATTGCAGAGAATGGGAATTCCAGAACACTTAATTGTGCTCATGAGGAATCTGTACATGGATCAAGAGGCAGTCATTCAAACAGAACTGCACAGTTTAAAGTCAAGGAAGGTTTCCGTCCGGGTTGTATCCTTTCATCGCACCTATTCAGTCTGTATGCTGAGCAAAGAATCCAAGAAGGTGGACTATATGAAGAAGAGTGGGGCATCAGGATTGAGGGAAGATTCATTAACAACCTGCGTTATGCAGATGACACAACCTTGCTCGCTGAAAGTGAAGAGGACTTCAAACACTTACTGAGGAAGGGCGAAGACTGCAGCCTTCAGTATGGATTGCACCTCAACATAAAGAAAACAGAAATCCTCATAACTGGACCAATAAGCAACATCCTGATAAGCGGAGAGGAGATTGAGGTTGTCAAGGATTTTGCTTTACTTGGATACACAAGCAACACCCATGGAAGCAGCAGTCGAGAAATCAAAAGACACATTACATTGGGCAAATCTGCTACAAAAGAACTCTTTAAAATGTTGAAAGCAAGGATGCTGCCTTGAAAGCTAACGTGCACCTGACCCAAGTCATCGTGTTTTCAATCGTCTCATATGCATGTGAAGCTGGACAATGTATAAGGAAGACAGGAGAATTGATGCCTTTAAATTGTGGTACTGGATAAGAATATTGAATATACCATGGACTGCCAAAGAATAATCAAATCTCTCTTGGAAGAAGTACAACCAGAATGCTCTCTAGAAGCAAGGGTGGTGAAACTACATCTCACGTACCTTGGACATGTAATCAGGAGGGATCAGTCTCTGGAGAAGGACATCATGCTTGGTAAAGTAGAGGGTCAGCGAAAAATAGGAAGATCCTCAATGAGACGGATTGACACACTGGCTGCAACAATGGATTCAAGCATAGCAACGGTTGTGAGGATGGCACAGGGCCAGTGTTTCGTTCTGTTATGCGTAGGGTTACTATGAGTCAGAACCGACTCAACAGCACCTAACAAAAACAGCATGTAGAATTAATCAAATGATGTAATATCCATTATCTCTTCAATCCTTACAGCAATGCAGATCTTTTTATCTATCAACTGTGAATCAACTCTGATGGCAATGTAGAGTCTGAGAAATACTAAGAATTTGCCCCATGACACAGAGATCTTAAGTAAAGCAGAGAGGATCCACAATTAAATTGTAAGTCACTGAGGCTCATACACTAACCATCTTAACTGTTTCCTCATATTTCAAAACATTTAAAGCAGAAGTCCAGGGGACTACACCAAAGATACATCTAAGTTACACCTTTTAACTCATTACAGCTTCCTAACAAAGAATGGAACACAAGATCCTGTCTTTCTGTCTTCGAGATTCAGATGGGCTAAGTTACAAGGAGGAAGTGAGCAGTTGAGAAAAAATCCAGAAGAAGGGGTGTCATGGATTGAATTGTGTCCCCCCAAAATATCTGTCACCTAGGTTAGGTCATGATTCCTTTGTATGATTGTCTACCATTTTATCTTCTGATGTGATTTCCCTGTGCGTTGTAAATCCTGTCACTATGGTGCAATAAAATGAATTAGTGGCAGCTATACTGACAAGGTCTACAAGATTGAATAGTGTCTTAAGCCAATCTCCTTTGAGATATAAAATAGAGACTTGAACAGGGAGACAAGGGGACCTCATACCACCAAGAAAGCAGCGCCGTGAGCAGAGCACATTCTTTGGATCTGAGGTTCCTGCGCTGAGATGCTCCCAGACCAAGGGAAGACTGATAACGAGAACCTTCCTCCAGAGCCAACAGAGAAAGCGTTCCCCTGGAACTGGTGCCTGAATTCTGACTTCTAACCTACTGGACTGTGAGAGAATAAACTTCTCTTTGTTAAAGCCATCCACTTGTGGTATTTCTGTTATAACAGCAGTAGACGAGTAAGACAAGGGGTAAGAGAGATGTGTCCTGAATTATCATCTTCCAGCTCCTGATATGAACCCTTCATGTATTCACAATTATCCTTCTGATAATTGAGGCACCAAGAAGCACCAGTGCTCCCCACTTTGATCTAGCAGAAACCCCTCACAAAAGAGCACAGTGAGCAGGGGGTCTCTGTGTGGAGAGACCAAGGAAGTGAAATGGCAGCATGGGTGTGTAAGGGAGAATATATCCAGGTGCCCTGTGTCTGGTGTCACACTGCCCAGATGCAAACCTGGGCTTCAAACTTTTTGGCCCATGATCTGGTACAGGTTAAAAAATTAAAAAAAGACTGTGCTCCTTTTCTTTTCTGTGAAATGACAATAACTCTGTGTTGCTCTTTTCTGGGTGTGCTTGTGCACAAAAAGGAAACAAGTTACATAGAAAAATTAGTTCAGATCCTGGCACTGGGCAGCCTTCAGTAAACGTCCATGACACTGTAATTAATCATTGTCCTTATCATCTTCATCTACAAGTTCATGTTGAAGTATTTGGGACAGGTGACAGGGACCCATTTCCTACTCTAGTGGGAATGTGCCTATGGGAGCTAGAACCAATGTAGAAGAAATCAAAACACTAAATGAGTTTTCTCAGACCTGTACCATAACCAGGAACAGAAACTTCACAAGACTCTGAGGTGAAACTTACCATTTCAGAGCTCCCCATCTAGCCATCCCAAGTTGCTGCTTGTTTTGACCAGGAGGAAACAATGCTCTCCCACCCCTCTGTGTCCACTGTCTCTCCCAGCATCCACTGGATTGCACTGGGTCTCTGCTGAAGCAGGATCAAAGAGTGTGGGTCCAGCATCCGTTTCCTCCTTGATGGGCTTGATATCTAAGGCTCCTTCCTCAGGACTGTTAGGAAGAGAGAACCAGACTTGCATGTCATTAGGCAGACCACCACTCTAGAAGAGAGACAGAGGTATGGAACTCACTGGACAGATGGGAACAGGCATGTTATTTACAGCTATAGGGTCTTGAAGCTCAATGCCCACAGTACACAATTAGCCAAATTGGTTCATGTTATTTCAATCTCTGAAGACTTGTTAATTTTAATGTAACAAGATGGAGAGAAAGTGAATGTCTGTGGTATCTGGGACCTCCCATTATAAGGAGGAAATTTGCCATTATTCCTCACCTCTAACTTCAAAGTTGTACAGATCTTAACATAAAAATCAGGGACTCTTTTTCTTTTCAATTTAAAACATCAGTGTGTAATTTAATATCCTCAAACCCATTGAATGGATCATGTAATTTAGGGAAGATCAAGTATTCTACAAAAATCCTGGTGGCCTGGCCGAGTGTACCATCTCCTAAGCTTTTTGAGGAACTTTTCCACACTGTTTGGCTGGGGATCCCCAGGCACATGGCTTTACCAGTGTGCCTGACCATACCTGTGAGCACCCTAGTGGCATTTTCTTTTCTTTTTTAATCTCGGTTTCTTGTCTCTCTCTACCTTACTTTCTTTCCTGTTCTCAACCACGTGGCCACATGTGCCGTCTCCACAGCTTTTTGACAGGCTGTGTCACCACACTGTTCAGCTGGGGAGCCACAGGCACATGGCTTCACCAGTTCATGCCACCACACCAATGAGCTCCCTTGGGACATTTTTTTTTTCTTTCTCCATATATTACCTATCTTTACCTTCCTTCTTTTTCTTTCTCCTGACCACCTGACCGCACGTGCCGTTCCCACCACTTTTTAATGGGCTGTGCCGCATCGCTCAGCTGGGAAGTTGCAGGCACACAGCTTCACAGTCTGCACCACCACATCGGTGGGCTCTCCTGGGGCATCTTTTTTTTTTTTTGTCTCAATTTCTTCTCTATCTCTACATTTCTTCCTTTCCTTACTCCCAATCACCTGGCCCTGCAATGTGTGCCCTTCTTCTCCCTTCCTTCCTTCCTTCCTTCCTTCCTTCCTTCCTTCCTTCCTCCCTCCCTCCCTCCCTCCCTCCTTCCCTCCCTCCCTCCCTTTCTCTCTTTCTCCCTCCCTCCCTTCCTTCCTTCCCCTCTTTCCCTCTCTCTCTTCCTCCCTTCCTCCCTTCCTTCTTTCTTTCTGTCTCTCTCTTTTTCTTTCTCTCTCTCTCTCCTCTCCTTCTCCTCTCCTCCTCTCCTTCTCTTTCTCTCTCTCTTTCCCTCTTACTCTCTTTCTTTCTCTCTCTTTCTGTCTTTCTTTTTGCTTTCTTTCACATTTTCTTATCTCTGTCTCCTCTCTCTCCTTTCCTTTCTTACACACACCTAGCTGTGCTGTCTCTTCCCCTTCTTCACAGGCTGTGTAACACCACCCAGCTAGAAATCACCAGCACACAGCTTCCCTGGGTCCATGTCACTCCAGCAGCAGTCTCCATCAGCACCACTTTTTTGACTTCTATTTCACTCTATTCTCTCTCATTTTCCGACAACCACTTAGCTCCACATATCACATCCACCCCCTTCCATCCTACCAAATTGGACCATGCACTGAGTGCTCACCCCCAAGTGGCACTGGCACTGGCCACCATTCCACACCCAGCACTGCTGCTAGGCCCCATCCTGTCAGCCCCGGTACATGCAGAAAACCACTCATCCCAGCCACTTCCGCTCTGCTGGATCTGCCCTGCTGCACCAATGCTGGTTACTGGCCCTGCCCACCAGGACAAGGTGGTGACAGTAAAGTGCCCACAAGCAAGTCCGCCTGCCCACACATAACCAAATAAAGCAAAAAAGCAGAAGGAAACAAATCTACAATCAATAAGTGAAGAAAATAATTCCTAAAGAATGTCCTAAAGACAGCAGAAAATATCAAAACATATTAAAAAAAAAAAAAAAGTCAGGGTGGCTTGAGATAATGTCCAAGAAAAAACACCAGATGACCCTCTGGTACAGAAAAGGCACTAGAAGTACCTGACAAGGAATTCAAAACTCTAATATTCGGGGCCCTGCAAGAGATGAGAAATAAGGAAAAAATACCAAAAAATCATGGAAAAAACAGACCAAATCATGGAAAAGACAAACAAAATCATGGAAGAATTCAAGAAGATAATACAGTAACAGAATATCAAAATAAACAACTACAAACCACACAAAAACAGCAATTACAAATCCAAAAGATAAACAAGATTTCAGAAATGGACACTGCAATAGAAAGTTTCAGGGCAAGCTTGAACCAATGGAAAACAGGATCAGTGAAACTGAAGACAAATTCTTGGCTACCACTTTATTTGAGGAAAAATCAGAGAGAAGAACAAATAAAAAGGAAGAAACCCTAAGAACGATGTGGGATACAATCAAAAGTGGAAATTTCCATTTGATCAGAGTTCCAGAGCAGGGGGAGAAAATGGAAAACAGAGAGGATCATTGAAGATTTACTAACAGAAAACATCCCTAATATAATGAAAGATTTTTTTCCTTGTTCTTCCTGTTATTAATTTCTACTTTTAAATCACTCCAGATCTTGCCTTCCTGTACACTCTGTCCGAGTTCTTTGGTAGCTGAAGCCCAAGGAACAAAAGACACCCAGCCTACCTGCCCAGACATAAGCAAATAAGACAAAAAAGTAGGACCATTTTGTTTGACAAAAAGTTAGAAAAAAGAACAAAGAAAAATGAAAAACTGTAAGAACAATGTGGGATACAATCAAAACCGAAAATTTGTATGTGATCAAAGTCCCAAAAGAGGGGGAGAAAACAGAAAACACAAAGACGATCGTTGAAGATTTGCTGAAAGAAAATTTCCCTAGTATCATGAATGAAAAGTTGACTATCCAAGAAACTCAACAAACCCCACATAGGATAGACCCCAAAGAAAAATGCAAAGGCATAGCATAATCACACTCCCTAAAATCAAAGACAAAGAAAGAATTCTAAGAGCAGCTTGAAAAAATAAAAAGTCACATACAAAGGAAAAACAATAAGACTACGCTCTGAAAATTCAGTAGAAACCATGCAGGCAAGAAAGTAATGGAATGACATATATAAAATCTTGAAAGAAAAAACTGTCAATCAAGAATAACATATCCCTCAAAACTCTAGCTCAAATACGGTGGCAAAATTAGGACATTTCCAGATAAGCAGAAATTAAGAGAATACATAAAAACCAAACCACTTATAAGAATCATTTAAAGGGAGTCCTTCAGTTAGAGAATCAACAAAAACCTAAATCAGACAAAAAACAGAAACTAGCACATAAACTAGGATATAAGACAGGTTCAGCCAGACCAACCTACATAATGAACTCTCAAGGAAAAAACAAAACTAAAAAATTTACAACAGAGAACCAGACATCAGTCAGTAAATGACAACAATGTTAGAACTATAAAAGAGGGAATAAATGGTGTAGGTATAGAACTTTCAAATGGAGAAGGAGTTAAGACATTATCGAGTAATAAAAACTGGTTCAATCTTGGGAAGATAGGGTAAATTTCAAGGTAACCACAAAGAAATTTAACAAACCTGAAAGAGGAGCCAACATGGTGCTATAGACAGAAGCACCATGCCATTCCCCCACATCAAAGACTTGAAAAACTAAGTAAAACAGAGCCAAACTTCAATCCTGGAATGCTAAGCTTCAAATGAAGAGAAAAAGAACTCAACCAAGCACTGAATGGAATAAGAAACTGACAGAGAACAGAGAGTGGGGGGAGATAGGAGTGGAGGTCCCCTATCAGCTAACGCAGCATGAATTCGCCATCTTGGACTCCTGTCAGAGATCAGCGGACAGGGAATAAGGGAAAGCAGAATCACAGAGCACCAGCAAGGGAAAGAACACTCAGTGGAGGTGGGGCCAAGACGGCGGAGAAGTCAGATGCTTCCAGTGGCCCCTCTTACAACAAAGACCTGAAAAAACAAGTAAATCCATTATATATGTGACAAGTTAAAAAAAAGTTAAGAAATCAGGCTGAGCAGCCAGCGGAGGGACAGACGGGTCAGAAGCAGCAAGGTGTTGCCAGACCTCACTAGGCAGGAACTGGCACCCCTCAGGCCCAATCCCATGGTGCAACTGTGGGGCAGGACTGGCGGTAACATCCAGGACACGATTTCTACAGCGAAAGAGAGCAAGCGGCACAGATTTTATTCACGCTTCTGGAATCAGTGAAGAACAGTGCTCTCAAAAAAGATAAGTACTTGCACCTACTTACTGCACAGGTCAAAAAGCACCCCTTTGGAAAAAACTCTCGCCCGTCTATCTGATCCATCCTCCCTCTGCCCCAGCCTCCAACCCATCTGCACTATATGAATAAGAACAGGGCATTAGAATTGGCGTTTGATTTTCCGGGGCCTGAGATAGGTCCTGCTGCAAATCCTGAGCCATTCTCCCGGCCTTGGAGAAGGAACAAATTAACAAAACTGGGAAAAAATAATGATCCAGCTCCTCTTAGCTGGCAACTCAGGGCAGAAGCGACTTTTGTCCAGACACAAGCAATCCAAGGACTTTGAAATTAAGGATGGAATAAAGTAATTCATAGAATCCAATGAGAATGAAAACATATCCTATCAGAACCTTTGGGACACAAAGCAGTGCTCAGAGGTCATTACAGCAATAAATGCACACATCCAAAAAGAAGAAAGGCCCAAAATCAAAGAATTATCCCTACAAATTGAACAAATAGGAGAGCAAAAAAAAAAAAAAAAAAATCCTCAGTTGCCAGTAGGAAGCAAATAATAAAAATTAGAGAACTAAATACAGAAAAGAAAAACAATTGAAAGAGTAAATAAGAACAAAAGCTGGTTCTTTGAAAAGATTAACAAAATTGATAAACCACTGGCCAAACTGACAAAAGAAAAACAGGAGATGAAGCAATTAACCCTAATAAGAAATGAGACGGGCAATATCGCAACAGGCCCAACTGAAGTTAAAAGAATCATATCAGATTACTTTGAAAAAGTGTACTCTAACAAATTTGAAAACCTAGGAGAAATGGACAAATTTCTAGAAACACACTACCTGCCTAAACTAACACAAAGAGAGGTAGAACAACTAAATAAATCTATAAAAAAAAAAAAAAAAGAGAGAGAGATTGAAAAGGCAATTAAAAAGCACTCAACAACAACAACAAAAAACCTGGCCCTGATGGCTTCACTGGAGAATTCTACCAAACTTTCAGGGAAGAGTTAACACCACTACTACTAACAGTATTTCAGATCATAGAAAAGGATGGGATACTCCCAAACTCATTCTATGAAGCCAGAATATCCCTGATACCATAACCAGGTAAAGATACCACACAAAAAAAATTACTGACCTATATCCCTCCTGAATTTAGATGCAAAAATCCTCAACAAAATTCTAGCCAATAAAACCCAACAACATATCAAAAAAAATAATTTATATGCATGGTTGGCTCAACATTAGAAAAACAATCAATGAAATCCGTCATAAAATAAACAAAAGACAAACACCACATGGTCTTATCAATTGACGCAGAACGGTATTTGACAAAGTCCAACACCTATTCCTGATAAAAACTCTCAGCAAAATAGGAATAGAAGGAAAATTCCTCAACATGATAAAAGGCATTTATTCAAAGCAACAGCCAACATCATCCTAAATTGAGAGAGTCTGAAAGAATTCCCCTTGAGAACAGGAACCACACAAGAATGCCCTTTATCAGCAGTCTCATTCAACATTGTGCCCGAGGTTCTAGTCAGAGCAATTAAGCTAGATAAAGAGATAAAGGGCATCCAGGTTGGTAAGGGAAAAGTAAAAGTACATCTATTTGCAGATGACATAATCTTATACACAGAAAACCCTAAAGAATCCACAAGAGAACTACTGGAACTAATAGAAGAGTTCACCAAGCTATCAGGACACAAGATAAACATATCAAATTCCGTTGGATTTCTCTACACCAACAAAGAACTTCAAAGAGGAAATCGCCAAATTAATACCATTTACATTAGCCCCCAAGAAGATAAAATACTTAGGAATAAGCCTAACCAGAGACATAAAAAACCTATACAAAGAATACTACAAGGCACTACTGCAAGAAACCAAAAGAGACCTAAATAAGTGGAAAAACAAACCTTGACCATGGATATGAAGACTAAGCATTGTGAAAATGCAGGTTCTACTCAAAGCAATCTACGGATACAATGAAATCCCAATCCAAATTCCAACGACATTTTTCAATGAGGTGGAGAAAAAAAATCACCAACTTCATGTGGAAAGAGAAGAGGCCCTGGATAAGCAAAGCATTGCTGAAGAAGAACAAAGTGGGAGGCCTCACACTATCTGATTTTACAACCTTAGCAGTAGTCAAAACAACCTGGTATTGGTACAACACCAGACACGTAGACCAATGAAACAGAATTGAGAATCCAGACATAAATTTATTCACCTTTGAGCAGCTGATATTTGAAAAAGGCCCAAAGTCCATTAAAAGAGGAAAAGACAGTCTCTTTAACAAATGGTCCTGGCATAACTGGATATCCATCTGCAAAAAAATGAAACAAGACCCATGCCTCACACCACGCACAAAAACAAACTCAAAATGGATCAAAGACCTAAACATAAAATCTAAAATAATAAAGATCATGGAAGAAAAAATAGGGACAACGCTAGGACCCCTAATACATGGCATAAACAGTACACAAATCATTCCTAACAATGCACAAACACCAGCAGAGAAACTAGATAACTGGGAGCTCCTAAAAATCAAGCACCTATACTCATCAAAAGATGTCACCAAAAGAGAAACAAGACAACCAACAGACTGGGAAAAAAAAAATTGGGCTACGACATACCTGATCAGGGATTAATCTCTAAAATCTACAAGATTCTGCAAAACTTCAACAACAAAAACAGAAATAACCTAATTAAAAATGGGGAAAGGATATGAACAGACACTTCACCAAAGAAGATGTTCAGGTGGCTCACAGATACATGAGGAAACACTCAGCGTCATTAGCCATTAGAGAAATGCAAATCAAAATTAAATGAGATCCATCTCACCCCAACAAGGTTAGCAGTAATCCAAAAACCACAAAATAATAAATATTGGTGAGGTGAGGAGAGACTGGAACACTTATACACTGGTGGCATTATAAAATGGTACAACCACTTTGGAAATCGGTTTGACACTTCTTTGTTGTTGTTAGGCGCCCTTGCATCAGTTCCAACTCATAAGGACCCTATACAACACGAAGTGAAACACTGCCCAGTGCTGCATCATGCTCACAGTCATCATTACGCTTGAGCCCATTGTTACAGCCACTGTGTCAATCTATCTCATTGAGGGTCTTCCTCTTTTTCATTAACCCTGTACTTTACCGAGCATGATGTCCTTCTGCAGGGATTGATCCCCCCTGATGACACGTCCAAAGTATGTGAGACGTAGTCTCTCCATCCTTGCTTCTAGGGAGTGTTCTGGTTTTACTTTTTCCAAGACAGATTCTTTCGGTCTTTCGGCAGTCCATGGTATATTCAATATTCTTCACCAAGGCCATGGAATTCAAAGGGGTCAATTCTTCTTTGGTCTTCCTTATGCATTGCCCAGCTTTCACAAGTATGTGATGTGATTGAAAATATCATGGCTTGGGTTAGGCACACCTTAGTCTTCAAGGTGACATCTTTGCTTTTCAACACTTTAAAGAGATTTTTTGCAGCAGATTTCCCCAGTGCAACACTTCTTTTGATTTCTTGACTGCTGCTTCCATGGCTGTTGATTGTGCATCCAAGGAAAACTAAATTCTTGAGAACTTCAATCTTTTCTCCATTTATCACGATCTTCTTATTGGTCCAGTTGTGAGAATTTTTGTTTTCTTTATGTTGAGGTGTAATCCATACTGAAGGCTGTGGTCTTTGATCTTCATTAGAAAGTGCTTCAAGTCCTCTTCACTTTCAGCAAGCAAGGTTGTGTCATCTGCATAACGCAGGTTGTTAAGGAGTCTTCCTCCAATCCTGACGGCCCGTTCTTCTTCATATAGTCCAGCTTCTCGTATTATTTGTTCAGCATACAGATTAAATAGGTGTGGTGAAAGAATACAACCCTGACGCACACCTTTCCGACTTTAAACCTATCAATATCCCCTTGTTCTGTCTGAACTACTGCCTCCTGATCTATGTAAAGGTTCCTCATGAGCACAATTAAGTGTTCTGGGATTACCATTCTTCGCAATGTTATCCATAAGTTGTTATAATCCACACAGTCAAATGCCTTTGTGTAGTCGTTAAAACACAGATAAACATCCTTCTGGTATTCTCTGCTTTAAGCCAGAATCCATCTGACATCAGCAATGACATCCCTGGTTCCACGTCCTCTTCTGAAACTGGCCTGAATTTCTGGCAGTTCCCTGTCCATAAACTGCTGCAGCCGCTTTTCAATGATCTTCAGCAAAGTTTTGCTTGTGTGTGATATAATGGTGCAGTCCGATAATTTCCGCATTCAGGTGGATCACCTCTCTTGGGAATAGGCATAAACACAGGTCTCTTCAAGTCGGTTGGAAACCCTGGTGGTGTATCGGTTAAGTGCTATGGCTGCTAACCAAGAGGTCGGCAGTTCATATCCACGAGGTGCTCCTGGGAAACTTTTTGGGGCAGTTTTACTCTGTACTATAGGGTCGTTATGAGTCAGAATCGACTGGACAGCAGTGGGTTTCAAGTCAGTTAGCCAGGTAGATGTCTTCCAAATTTCTTGGCATAGACAAGTGAGCACTTCCAGTGCTGCATCTGTTTGTTGAAACATCTCAATTGGTATTCTGTCAATTGACCCTTATTTTTCCCCAACGCCTTCACTGCAGCTTGGACTTCTTCCTTCAGTAACATCGGCTCCTGATCATATGCTACCTCTTGAAATGGGTGAATCTCGACCAATTCTTTTTGGTATAATGACTCTGTGTATTCCTTCCATTTTCTTTTGATGCTTCCTGCATCGTTTAATATTTTCTCCATAGACTCCTTCACTATTGCAACTGAGGCTTATGAATATTTTCTTCAGTTCTTTCAGCTTGAGAAATGCAGAGTGTATTCTTCCCTTTTGGTTTTCTATTTCCAGCTATTTGCACATGTCATTATAACACTTTGTCTTCTCGAGCCACCCTTTGAGATCTTCTATTCGGTTCTTTTATTTCATTGTTTCTTCCTTCTGCTTTAGCTACTCGATGTTCAAGAGCCAGTTTCAGAGTTTTTTCTGACATTCATTTTGGTCTTTTCTTTCTTTCCTTTTTTTTAATGACTTCTTGATTTCTTCATGGATAATGTCCCTGATGTCATTCCACAACTCATCTGGTCTTGGGTCATCAGTGTTCAAAGTGTCAAATCTATCCTTGAGATGGTCTCTAAATTCAGGTGGGATATGCTCAAGGTTATACTTTGGCTCTTGTGGACTTGTTTTAATTTTCTTCAACTTGAACTTGAACTTGCATATGAGCAATTAATGGTCTGTTTTGCAGGAGGCCCCTGGTCTTGTTCTGACAGATGGCATTGAGCTTTCCATCATCTTTCCACAGATGTAGTCAGTTTGATTACTGTGTATTTCATCTGGCAAGATCCAAGTGTATAGTTGCCATTTATGCTGGCAAAAAAGGTATTTGCAATGAAGAAGTCATTGGTCTTGCAAAATTCTATCATGTGATCTCTGTCATCACTTCTATCACCAAGGCCATGTTTTCCAACTACCAATCCTTCTTTTTTGTTTCCAACTTTCTCGTTCCCATCACCAGTAATCATCAATGCACCTTGATTGCATGTTCAATCAATTTCAGACTGCAGAAGCTGGTAAAAATCTTTAATTTCTTCATCTGTGGCCTTAGTGGCTTGCACGTAAATTTGAAAAGTTCTATTAACTGGTGTTTCTTGAAGGTGCCTGGATACTATCCTATCACTGACAGCATTGTACTTCAGAATAGTTCTTGAAATGTTCTTTTTGATGATTAATACAAGGCCATTCCTCTGCAAGTTGTCATTCCCAGCACAGTAGACCATATGATTGTCCAATTTAAAATGGCCAATACCAGTCCATCTCAGCTCACTAAGGCCTAGGATATTGATGTTTATCCATTCCATTTCATTTTTGACAACTTTCAATTTTCCTAGTTCACACTGCCTGCATTCCAGGTTCCATTTATTAATGGATGTTTGCAGCTGTTTCTTCTCATTTGGAGTAGTGCCACATCAGCAAACAAAGGTCCCAAAAGCTTGACTCCATCCGTGTCATTAAGGTCGACTCTACGATGAAGAGGCATGGCTTTCCCAGTCATATTTTGAGCGCCTTCCAACCTGGGAGCCTCATCTTCCAGCACTATATCAAGCAATGTTCTGCTGCTATTCATAACACTTTCAATGGCTAATTCTCTTCAGCAGTAGACTGCCAGGTCCTTCTTCCTAATCTGTCTTAGTCTGGAAGGTCAGCTGAAACCTGCCACAATGGGCGACCCTGTTTGGTATCTGAATACCAGGGGCATAGCTTTCAGCATCACGAGCAACATGCAAGTCCCCACAGTACGACAAACTGACAGACATGTGGGGGAAGGCCTCATTTTATAAGGATAAAATTGTAAGGTCTTCTGTCAGGCATTTAAGTTAAATTACTCATTAAGTATCCAAGTTCCTCAACAGTGAAGTTGGTTGAGGATTAACTTTAGGGGTAAATGGCAAAGTAATTTAAATTACTGCACAAGCTATCAGAGCCCGCATTGCTGCATCAGGAACTCTGTGGCTTCTCTAAAGAAAAGGTGGATACCCATGTAGTGAAAGACAGAAGGAGCCCCAAGGTAGATCCATCACGACAGAAGACAGTGAAGCATGATGAAAAAGTGGATTCCCAATGAGGTTTTTGATTAGGACATGGCTCTTTGCTATCCTAGAATAATGAAAAGAAAGATGAAGTTAAATTTATTCATAATGACTTCAGCTACTTTTATTGATCCCTAGGCACCATTAGAGTCACACAACAACTGGAAATATTATACTTCCACCTTAAGCCTCAACTGTACACTCTTGACCAAGGCGTATGATTCACAACCACTCTAATTCAGAAGCACTTTCGTAACCTTCCAATTGCAGAGAGAAGGTTTAAAAGGGCAGCTTGAGAACACAAAGTAATGTATTATAATGAAATGCGTAAAAACCAGGAGTTAGAAAACCAAAAGGGAAGAATGCTCTCAGTATTTCTCAAGCAGTAAGAAATGAATAAAAAATTCAAGCCACGAATTGGAACACTGAAGGATTTCATCGGCAAAATATTGAATGATGCAGGAAGCATCAAAAAAAAAAATTGAAGGAATATACAGAGTTACTGTACCAAAAGGAATTGACTGATGTTCAACTACTTTAATATGTAGCATATGATCAAGTACCAATGGCACTGAAGGAAGAAGTCCAATCTGCGCTGAAAGTACTGGCACAAAACAAGGCTCCAGGAATTGATGGAATGCCAAGTGAAATGTTTCAACAAATGGATGCAGTGCTGGAGGTGCTCACTTGTCTATGCCAAGAAATTTGAAAGAGATCTACCTGGCCAGCTGACTAGAAGAGATCCATATTTGTGCTCATTCCAAAGTAAGATGACCTGACAGAATCCGGAAATTACTGAATGATATCCGTAATATCACAGGCAAGTAAAATTTTGCTGAAGATTATTCAAAAGCAGTTACAGCAGCACATGAATATGGAACTGCCAGAAATTCAAGCTGAATTTAGAAGACAATATGGAATGAGGGATATCATTGGTGATGGCATATGGATCCTGAATGAAAGCAGAGAATACCAGAAAGACATTTACCTATGTTTTATTGACTATGCAAAGGCATTTGACTGTCTAGATCATAACAAATTATGGATAACATTGTAAAGAATGGGAATTCCAGAACACTTGATTGTGCCCATGCAGAACTTCTGCATAGACCATGAAACGACTGTTCAAACAAGACAAGGGAATATTTCATGTTTTAATATCCGGAAAGGTGTGCTTCAGGGTTGTATCCTTTCACCATACTTATTCAATCTGTATGGGGAGCAAGAATATGAAGAAGAAGGAGGCATCAGTGATCTGTGATTTGCAGATGACACAACCTTGCTTGCTGAAAGTGAAGAGGACTTTAAGCATTTACTGATATAGAACAAAGACTAGGGCCTTCAGCATGGATTATACCCAAACATAAAAAAAAGCAAAAGTCCTCACAAACGGACCAATAAGCAACATCATGATAATCGGAGAAAATATTGACATTTTCAAGATTTTATTTTACTGGCATCGACAATCAACACCCATGGAAGCAGCAGTCAAGAAATCAAACAATGTATCACTTTGGGCAAATTTGCTGCAGAAGACATCTTTAAAGTGTTGAAAAGGAAAGATGTCATCTTGAGGACTAATACGCACCTGACCCAAGGCATGATATTTTGAATTCCCTCATATGCAAGTGAAAACTGGACAATGAATAAGGAAGATCGAAGAAGAATCAATGCCTTTGAAATATGGTGTTGGAAAAGAATATTGAGTATACCATGGACTGCCAGAAAAGTGAACAAATCTGTCTAGGAAGTACAGCCAGAGTGCTCCTTAGAAGTGAGGTTGGTAAGACTTTGTCTCACTAATTTTTAACATGTTATTAGGAGAGACAGGAGAGAAGGATATTGTGATGGTTAAGACTGTGTGTTGACTTACCTTGTCCATGATTCTCAGTGTTTACATGTGATCACTCCCATGATGGGATCTGCTTTGAGTAGTAATCAGTTAAAAGGGAGTTTCTTTGGGGGTGTGGCCTGCATCCAAATAAAAGCAGACATTCTAGCTTTTTGCTGGCTCTGGACCCTGAGACCACCTCCTGTTCAGCTGACTTCTGGTACTTGGAACTTGAGCTATCAGGTTGCGTGCCCATTTTGGAATATGTTGATCTTCACATCCTGTGAGCAAGAGCCCTGCGCTCCAACCTACCAATCTTGGGTTCACCAACTGCTGCAGTTATGTGAATTGTAAGAAGCCTCTATTCTGATTCATGGACTTGGGACATTCCAGCCTCTACAGTTGTGTGAGCCATTTCCTTGTGTCTTAGTCATCTAGTGCTGTCATAAATGAAAATAACACAAGCGAATGGCTTTAACAAAGAGAAATTAATTTTCGCACAGTCTAGTAGGTTACAAGTCCAAATTCAGGGCATCGGCTCCAGGGGAAGGCTTTCTTTCTCTGTCAGCTCTGGGGGAATGTCCTTGTCCTGAACCTTCCCCTGGTCGGGGAGCTTCTCAGGTGCAGGGACCCCGTTTCCAAATGATGTGCTCTGCTCCTAGAGCTCCTTTCTTGGTGATATGAGGTCCCAACCCTCTGCTTGCTTCCCTTTCCTTTCATCTCTTGAGAGATTAAAGGTAGTGCAGGCCACACCCCAGGGAAACTCCCTTTACCTTGGATCAGGGAGGTGACCTGAGTAAATATAAAACGTAAAAAAAAAAAAGAAACTCTTAACATAAAATTACAATCACAAAATGGAGGACAACCACAGAATACCAGGAATCATGGCCTAACCAAGTTGGTACACACATTCTTTGGGGGACATAATTCAATTCGTGACTGAGCCTAAGACATAAATCATGCTTGGCAAAATAGAGGGTCAACAAAAAGAGGAAGACCCTCAACAAGATGTGTTGAGATAGTGGCTGCAACAATGGGCTCAAACACAACAACGATTGTGAGGATGGCACAAGACCAGACAGTGTTTCTTTCTGTTGCATATAGGGTTGTTGTTGTAACCTGACACTACAAATGCTAGAATTTCCATTAATCAGAAAAGACTGCTTTAACCAGAGCAAGCCAGATTTGGTCCACCCCACATGTACAGAATGGCCAGCTGTGACCATTAGTTGACCTCTACAAAGGATGCAGCAACAAGTGGAACAAAAGAGAAGGAAAATCATCACCTGGACCAATTCCAAAGGGAGAGTTCTGACGAGAACCACGTGACTTCCTGTGTCCTGGATTTCATAATTCCTGAAACATCTTCTCCACTTATTCCTTCTGGAATTTTTCCTCCCTGGTATGCCTGCACAGCCAGCATCTTGCTGCCCAAATCACATATATCCTTCAGACCATGCTGAAGGATAAGGAGTATAGTGAAAAGGTTGGCTTATTGGAGATGCTGATTGTTATAGACAAATACTAGAAGAACACTGTAAGAAAGTCTGATAGAAAATCAGAGATAAGAGAATTTCTACTCTGGCATCACAAATTATACTATAGAAAGGTGAGTTTGGAGCAGAGAGAAAAGAGCTTAATATCCAGCACGTGTGACTAGCTCTGCAGTATGGAAGAGAAGATATTTGAACAAATATTACCAGGCACACTGAGAAAACCACATTGCCTGAAGTTCGTTCATATCTTTTCCCTTGTGAGCTCTTTAAGACCATCAATATCTGCTTATGAGGAATAAAGGACCCAAGTCATACTAGTCATTATTGAACAATGGTCTCGCTTAGATCAGTAGTCTCCTACCTTGGCTGCCCACTGGTCTGGTACCTCCTGGTCTGTTTGAAAAATCTTCTGGCTCAACACACACCTCAGTCTAAATAAATCAGAATCTCTGGTGGGGCAACTCAGGCATGAGTATCTTCATAGTTCACAAGATGATTCCAATATGAACACAAGTCTGAGAACTAATAACAAGCATTATACACCTACACTGCATAAATAGATAAGATAAATGCAGATGTTGTATTGACAAGAGGCATGATATGTGGAAAGGGTGGTAGATTACATTTTTTTATTTTTAAAAAGTTGTGCATTTCACCAGGATTCTTGTGTCATAGATGGCAAATATAGAAGGTTCTGTACAGAACTCAACTGGCCATACATTATGATGTATCCCCAATTCCCCAAAAAATGGGACAAATAAGCAATATTCTGATATAAAACATCAAGAGGAATGAAAGCTATGAGAGCTACAAAAATTATGTGACCAAATGAGCATGCTTTGAAGCTCCACATGCTTTGATTTCTGCCTATTTAAATTCACAGACCAAAAAAGTTGGCATAGGTATTGACATTATCCTGGTTGGCTGAGGAGCCTCTGCAGGGCCTTTCTTGATATCCCTGTTCTTCAGACTGTAAATGAAGGGGTTCAACATGAGGGTGACCACAGAGTACATTACTGAGGCTGCTGCACCACTCCTGAGAGAAGGTGAGACAGCTGAACTCAGGTCACACCAATATCTGTCCATAAAATAAGCAAACAACTGAGAGGTGAGAACCACAAGTGGAACAGGCTTTATGCTTCCCACATGATGATGGGACTCTCAGAATGGAGGAAACAATCCGAGTATAAGAGAAAAGAATCGCTGAGACTGGAACGCCACCAAAGATGGCGCCCATAATGTACACTAGTATGTTTTTGGTAATGGTGTCAGAACAGGTAAGGTTGATGAGCTGGGAAGGCTCACAGAAGAAATGAGGAATTTCCACTTCCATGCAGAAGGTGAGCTGCGGCACCATCACGCAGTGTGGCTGGGATTTCAAAAGGCTGAGACAAAAAGACACCAAAAACCAGCAAGCCACAGAAGTGAGGATTCATGGTGACTGGGTAGTGAAGTGGGTGACAGATGGCCACAAATCGGTCATAGGCCATCGCTGTCAAAAGTAGATTGTCCATGCATACAAAAAAAGTAAAAAAAAGACAACTGAATCTGGCAGTTGACAAAGGAAATGATTCTGTGGTGTCTATGGATATCTGTCAGCATATCTGGGATTGTAGCAGAAGTCAAACCAATGTCAGTCAATGACAGATTAGAGAGGAAGAAGTACATAGCAGTGTGCAGGTTGAGGTCAGAGCTCACAGCCAGGATGAAGAGCAGGTTCCCCAGCACTGTGAGCAGGTACATGGACAGAAACATTCCAAAGAGGAGGGGCTGCAGTTCTGGATCCTCTGAGAGGCCCAGCAGGAGGAATTCAGAGACATGTGTTAGATTCTCTGGGGCCATGTTGCAGAGGCACCTTTGGGAAAGTAAAAAAAGAGTGGTAAAACGAAACAAAAACACAGGCAAGCAGCCGTTTGTCTATATTTTGAATTCAGGAATTTTACAAGTAAAGCATTCACACTGAAGACCATACACCCCCCTCAGCAACACTTTTCAATTGTGATAAAACTGTTCTTCCTAGAACTCTTTCCTCATTAGTTTCTGTGCTATTCACCATTTTCTAAAAAACCCACTTTAGAGACACTCAACTGAAGAATGTTGAAGAATGTTAGAGGATCAAAAACATTGACAGGTAACAAATTCATCAAGACAGTAAAACACTTAACTTTAGAAGAAAGACAAGACATCAACAGGCACATAACATTTGAAGAGATCAAAGCAATACCAAAAGCCTACCAACATAGAAAAGTCCAGGACCAGACAGCTTCACTGAGGAATTCTACCAAACATTTACAGAACAAGTGATGCCAATCCTTCTTAAGTTTTCCAAAACATAAAAGAGGGGAGTACTCGCCTTAACTCGTTGTAGGAGTGTAGCATTACCCTGGTACC
This sequence comes from Loxodonta africana, assembly GCF_030014295.1. Lineage (NCBI taxonomy): Eukaryota > Metazoa > Chordata > Mammalia > Proboscidea > Elephantidae > Loxodonta > Loxodonta africana. The sequence goes on from NC_087344.1 coordinate 22,485,253, forward strand.
AAAACCACACAGACTTCACAAAAAAAGAAAACTATACATCAGTATCTCTGACAAATATGGACACAAAAATCCCCAACAAAAAAATAGCATACTGAATCCATAAGCATACTGAAAGGATTATACACCATGATCAAAAGGAATTTATCCCAGGAATGCAAGATGATTTCAGTGTTAGAAAATCAGTCAGTGGAATATACCATATCAATAGAACAAAGGCAAAGTACCACATAATCAACTCATTCAAGGCAAAATAGGCTTTTGACAAAATCCAACACCCGCTCTCACCATTGTTATTGAATATTGTACTGGGAGTTCTAACTGGAGCAATTAGGCAAGAAAAAAAAAAAAAAGCATCCAGATTGGGAAAGAAGAAGTAAATCTATCCATTTTTGCAGGTAGTTTGTGCACACATATACATATGTATGTATATACACACACATATATGTATACATATGTATACATATATATGTATATATATACACACATATACATATACAGTCAGACCCCAGGTTACAAACAAGATCCCTTCCTAAGTGTGTCTTTAAGTCTAATTCGTAGATAAGTCTGGAACAGGTGCGTACGGTTCTTATTTAGTCTTACTTTAGTGCAATAAAAGGCTAGAAGCCTTTTCCATGATTTAAAAACTGCACGTTCAGGAAGTGAAGGTGGTTGTGATGATGAATTTGTTGTGATTAGGGATTGCATCAATAGTTTCAAACTGAAGACAAATTTATATAACAGTAAAGGGCAAGAATCAGTTACCCATAACTTGGATGCTCATAACCTGGGGACATTCCATACCCTAAAAATTCACAATGAATTCTGCAAAATGGCAGGGTATGAGGTCAACATAGAAAACTCAGTTATGTTTTTATACACCAGGAACAAACAATCTAAAGGAAATTAAGGAAGCAATTCAATTTAAAGTAGCATCTAAAAGAATAAAATACTTAGGAAAAAGTTGAACTATAGAGGTGATAGACTTGTATACTGAAAACAGATCATCCAAATAAACAGGAAGATATTCCATGCTCATGGATCAGAAGACTTCACGTTGTCAAGATTTCAATACTACCTAAAGCAATTTATAGATTCAACATAATACCCATGAAAATTCCAACAACTTTCTTTGCAAAAATGGAAAAGCAGATTCTCAAATTTATATAGAACTGCAAAGGGCCCAGAACACCCAAAGCAATACTGAAAAAGAACAGAGTGAAGGATCTCTGGATCTCAAAACCTATTTTGCACCTACAGCAACAAAAACAGTCTGGCACTGGTATAATAAGAGACATATAGACAAATGGTATAGAATTGAGAGCCCAGAGATGGGCACACACATCTATGGTTGATTAATCTTTAAGAAGATTACTAAATCCATCAAATGGAGACAGAATGTTCTCTTTAATAAATGGTGGTAGGACACCTAGATTTCCACATGCAAAAGAATGAACTTAGACCCATATCTCATGCCACATATGAAAACCTACTCAAAATGGAACAAAGACCTAAAAATTAGACCTAAAACTGTAAAACTCTTAGAAAAAAACATACGCACCTACTCTGTAACAACAGATTCTTAGATATGACAACAAAAGCATGAGTAACAAAAGAGGTAAATGAGATCTCCTCAAAACTAAAAACCTCTGTATGTTGAGGACTTTATTAACAAAGGGAAAAGATAACCTACGGACTGGGAGAAAATCTGAGGGAACCATATATCAGATAAAGGCTTAATAACAAGAATATATAAATAGCTCCTACAACTTAACAATAAAAAGACAAAAAACCCAAACAAAATATGCACAAAAACATAAAAGTACAAATCAATAACAGGAAAAGCAGGGGGAAAGAAAACCAAACTCTTGGAAACTAAACAAAACTCTGTTCCAAAATGACTGTGCTGTAGAAGAAATTAAGGATGGAATAAAGAAATTCATAAAATCCAATGAGAATGAAAACACTTCCTATCAGAATCTTTGGGACACAGCAAAAGCAGTGTTCAGAGGTCAATTTATAGCAATAAATGCACACATCCAAAAAGAAGAAAGGGCCAAAATCAAAGAATTATCCCTACAACTTGAACATACAGAAAGACAGCAGCAAAAGAAACCCTCAGACACCAGAAGAAAGCAAATAATAAAAATTAGAGCAGGATTAAATGAAATAGAGAGCAGAAAAACAATTGAAAGAGGAAACAAGACCAAAAGCTGGTTCTTTGAAAAGATTAACAAAATCAATAAACCATTGGCCAAATTGACAAAAGCAAAACCGGATATGAAGCAAAAAACCTAAATAAGAAATAAGATGGGCAATATCACTACAAACCCAACTGAAATTAAAAGAATCATATCAGATTACAATGAAAAAGTGTACTCTAACAAATTTGAAAACCTAGGAGAAATGATGAATTCCTAGAAACACACTACCTAGCTAAACTAACACAAACAGAGTTAGAACAACTTAATAAACCCAGGACAAAAGAAGAGATTGAAAAGGTAATTTAAAAAAAACACCAACAAAAAAAAAAAGCCCTTGCCCTGAGGACTTCATTGAAGAGTTCTAATAAACTTTCAGAGAAGAGTTAACACCACTACTACTAAAGGTATTTCAGAGCATAGAAAAGGATGGAATACTCCCAAACTCATTCTATGAAGTCATAATATCCCTGATACCAAAACCAGTAAAGACATCACACACAAAAAAAAGAAAATTACAGACTTATCCCTTATGAACTTAGATGCAAAAATCCACAACAAAATTCTAGCCAATAAAACCCAACAACATATCAAAAAAAATAATTCCCCATGACCAAGTGGGATTCATAGCAGGTATACAAGGATGTTTCAACACTAGAAAGCCAATCAATGTAATCCATCATATAAATAAAACAAAAGATGAGAACCACATGATGTTATCAATTGATTCAGAAAAGGCATTTGACAAACTCCAACACCAATTAATGATAAAAACTCTCAGCAAAACAGGAATAGAAGGAAAATTCCTGAACATAATAAAGGGCATTTATACAAAGTCAACAGCCAACATCATCCTAAATGGATAGGATAGAGTCTGAAAGCATTCCCCCTGAGAAGAAGAACAGACAAGGATGCCCTTTATCACTACTTTTATTCAACATTGTGCTGGAGGACCTAGATAAAGAAATAAAGGGCATCCAGATGGATAAGGCTTTCAGCAGAAGAGGACATGGAACCAGGGATATCATTGCTGATGTCACATGGATCCTGGCTGAAAGCAGAGAATACCAGAAGGATGTTTACCTGTGTTTTATTGATTATGCAAAGGCATTTGACTGTGTGGATCGTAAGAAACTATGGATAACACTGCGAAGAATGGGAATTCCAGAACACTTAACTGTGCTCATGAGGAACCTTTACATAGATCAAGAGGCAGTAGTTCGGAGAGAACAAGGGGGTACTGATTGGTTGAAAGTCAGGAAAGGTGTGCGTCAGGGTTGTATTCTTTCACCATACCTATTTAATCTGTATGCTGAACAAATAATACGAGAAGCTGGACTATATGATGACGAACGGAGCATCAGGATTGGAGGAAGACTCATTAACAACCTGCATTATGCAGAGGACACAACCTTGCTTGCTGAAAGTGAAGAGGACTTAAAGCACTTACTAATGAAGACCAAAGACCACAGCCTTCAGTATGGATTACACCTTAACATAAAACAAAAACCCTCACAACTGGACCAATGAGCAACATCATGATAAACAGGGAAAAGATTGAAGTTGTCGAGGATTTCATTTTACTTGGATCCACAATCAACAGCCATGGAAGCAGAAGTCAAGAAATCAAGAGATGCATTGCATTGGGCAAATCTGCTGCAAAGTACCTCTTCAAAGTGTCGAAGAGCAAAGATGTCACCCTGAAGACTAAGGTGCGCCTCACCCAAGCCATGGTATTTTCAATCACATCATATGCATGTGAAAGCTGGACAATGAATAAGGAAGACCAAAGAAGAGTTGACGCCTTTGAATTGTGGTGTTGGTGAAGAATATTGAATATACCATGGACTGCCAAAAGAATGAACAAATCTTTCGTAGAGGAAGTACAACCAGAATGCTCCTTAGAGGCAAGGATAGCGAGACTGCATCTTACATAGTTTGGACATGTTGTCAGGAGAGATCAGACCCTGGAGAAGGACATCATGCTTGGCAGAGTACAGGGTCAGTGGAAAAGAGGAAGACCCTCAACGAGGTGGATTGACACAGTGGCTGCAACAATGAGCTCAAGCATAACAATGATTGTAAGGATGGTGCAGGACCGGGCAGTGTTTTGTTTTGTTGTGCATAGGGTCGCTATGAGTCGGAACCGTCTCGACAGCACCTAACAACAACAACAACAGATGGATAAGGAAGAAATAAAAGTATCTCTATTTGCAGATGACATGATCTTATACACAGAAAACCCGCAAGAATCCTCAGGAAAACTACTGAAACTTATAGAAGAGTTCAGCAGAGGATCAGGATACGAGATAAACATACAAAAATCAGTTGTATTCCTCCACACCAAAAAAGAGAATGTCAAAGAGGAAATCACCAAATCAATACCATTTATAGTAGTCCCCAAGAAGGTAAAATACTTAGGAATAAATCTTACCAGAGTTGTAAAACACCCACACAAAGAAAACTACAAGACACTACTGCAAGAAACCAAAAGACACCTACATACAAGGAAAACCATAACTTGCTCATGGATAGAAAGGCTCAACATTGTAAAGTCTATTCTACCAAAAGCGATTGTCATGCATTGAATTATGTTCCCCCAAAAATGTATCAGCTTGGTTAGGCCAGGTGTGGTTGTCCTCCATTTTGTGATTTTCCTATGTGTTATAAATCATTATATTTGCCTTGGGTTAAAAGGATTAGGATGGGATTGTAACACCACCCTTACCCAGGTACTTCACTGATCCAATGTAAAGGGAGTTTCCCTGGGGTGTGGCCTGAACCATCTTTTATCTCTCAAGAGATAAAAGGAAAGGGAAGTTAACAGAGTTGGGGACCTCATACCACCAAGAAAGCAGCACCAGGACCCCTTTGGACAAGGGGTCCCTGCACCTGAGAAGCTCCTCGACCACAGGAAGATTGAGGACAGGGACTTTCCTCCCCAGCGAACAGAGAGAGAAAGCTTTCCCCTGGAACTAATGTCTTGAATTTGGACTTTTAACCTACTAGGCTGAGGACATAAATTTCTCTTTGTTAAAGCCATCCACTTGTGGTATTTCTGTTATGGCAGCACGAGATAACTAAGACAGCGACCTATAGATACAATGCAATTCCGATCCAAATTCCAATGACATTTGGACATCAGATGGAGCAACAAATCACCAACTTCATATGGAAGAGAAAGAGGCTCTAAATAAGTAAACCATTACTGAAAAAGAAGAACAAAGTGCGAGGCCTCACACTACTTGATTTTAGAACATATTATACTGCCACAGTAGTCAAAACAGCCTGGTACTGGTGTAACAACAGATACATAGACCAAAGGGACAGAACTGAGAATCCAGACATAAATCTATCCACATAGCAGCAGCTGATATTTGACAAAGGCCCAAAGTCAGTTAAATGGGGAAAAGGCAGTCTCTTTAACAAATGGTACTGGCATAACTAGATAATCCATCTGCAAAAAAAATGAAACAAGACCCATACCTCATACCATACACAAAAACTAACTCAAAATGGATCAAAATCCTCAATATAAAATCTAAAATGACAAGGATCATGGAAGAAAAAATAGGGACAACGCTAGGAGCAGTAATACATGGCAGGAATAGCATATAAAACATTACTAACAATGCACAAACACCAGAAGAGAAACTAGATAACTGGGCAGCTCCTAAAAATCAAATACTTATGCTCATCCAAAGACTTCACCAAAAGAGTAAAAATGTTACCTACAGGCTGGGAAAACGTTTTTAGCTATGACATTTCTGATCAGCGTCTGACCTCTAAAATCTCTATGGTACTGCAAAAACTCAACAACAAAAAGACAAATAACCCAATTAAACAATGGGCAAAGGATATGTACAGGCACTTCACCAAAGAAGACATTCAGGTAGCTAAGAGATACTTGAGGAGATGCTCAGGATCATTAGCCATTAGAGAAATGCAAATCAAAACTACAGTGAGATTCTGTCTCACTCCAACAAAAAACACTCCAACAAGGCTGGCATTAATCAAAAGAAAACACAAGATAATAAATGTTGGAGAGGTTGTGGAGAGACTGGAACACTAACTTATACACTGCTGGTGGGAATGTAAAATGGTACAACCACTTTGGAGATCGATTTGGCACTTCCTTAAAAAGCTAGAAATAGAACTACCATATGATCCAGCAATCCCACTCCTTGGAATACATCCTAGAGAAATAAAAGCCTTTACAAGAACAGATATATGCACACCCGTGTTCATTGCAGCACTGTTTACAATAGCAAAAAGATGGAAGCAACCAAGGTGCCCGTCAACAGATGAATGGAAAAATAAATTAGGGTATATTCACACAACGGAATACTATGCATTGATAAAGAACAATCATGAATCCATGAAACATTCCATAACATGGAGGAATCTGGTAGACATTCTGCTGAGCGAAATCAGTCAGCTGCAAAAGGACAGATATTGTATGAGACCACTATTATAAGAACTTGAGAAATAGTTTAAACAGAGAATTTTTTTGAGAGTTACGAGGGTGGGGAGGGAGGGAGAGAGAGGGGCATTCACTAATTAAATAGTAGACAATAACTATTTTAGGTGAAGGGAAAGTCAACACACAATACAGGAGAGGTCAGCACACCTGGACTAAACCAAAAGCAAAAACGTTCCCTGAATAAACTGAACACTTCAAAAGCCAGAGTAACAAGGGCAGGGGTTTGGGAACCATGGTTTCAGGGGACACCTAGGTCAACTGACATAATAAAATCTATTAAGACAACATACTGCATCCCACTTTGGTGAATGGTGTCTGGGGTCTTAAATGCTAGCAAGTGGCCATCAATTTGTCTCAATCCACCTGGAGCAAAGGAGAATGAAGAATACCAAAGACACAAGGTAATTATCCTCCAAGAGATAGAAAGGGCCACAGAAATCAGTGACTACATCAGCCTGAGACCAGAAGGACTAGATGGTGCCCAGCGACAACCAATGACTGCCCTGACAGGGAACACAACAGAGAATCCCTGATGGAGCAGGAGAGCAGTGGGATGCAGACCTCAAATTCTCATAAAAAGACCAGACTTAATGGTCTGGCTGAGGCTGGAAGAGCCCCAGAGACCATGGTCCCCAGACCTTCTGTTAATCCAAGACTGGAACCATTCCCAAAGCCAACCCTTCAGACAGGGATTGGACTGGACTATAAGATAGAAAATGATACTGGTGAGGAGTGAGCTTCTTGGCTCAAGTAGACACTTGAGACTGTGTGGGTAGCTCCTGTCTGGAGGGGAAATGAGAAGGTAGATGGGGACAGGAGCTGTCTGAATGGACATGAGGAATACGGGTGGAGAGAAGCATGCTGTCTCATTAGGGGGAGAGCAACTAGGAGTACATAGCAAGGTATATACAAATTTTTGTATGAGAAACTGACTTGTTTTGTAAAATTTCACTTAAAGCACAATAAAAATTTAAAATGGGCAAAAGACAAATATAAAAATGGCTAACAAGCACATGAAAAGTTGTTCAACTTCATTAATCATTATTGTTGTTATTGTTAGGGACCGTCAAGTCAATATCAACTCATGGCAAGGTGACCCCATGTAACAGGATAGAACTGCCCCATGGGTTTTCTAGGCTGTAATATTTCCAGGAGCAGATTGTCATGTCTTCCTACCTCAGAGCCACTGGATGAGTTCAAACCACGAAACTTTAGGTTAGCAGTCAAGCTCCTAACATGGCACTACCAGAGCTCATTTCGTTAGCCATTAGGGAGAGGCAAATCAAAACCACAAAGAAATACCATATCACTATCACTAAAAATAAATATATATATATATATGGCTAATATTGAAAGGAAAATAAGAAATGTTGGTGAGAATGTAGAAAAACTGGAATCCTGTTCATTGCAGGTGGGAATGAAAAATGGTACAACTGCTATGGAAAACCGTTTGGTGTTCCTCAAAAATTTAAACATACAGCTACCATATGAGCTAGCAATTTCACTCCGAGACTGACAGCAGCAAATGCAAACAGACACATGTCCACCAATGATCACTGCAGGACTACTCACAGTCGCCAAAAGGTGGAAACAACCTAAATATCCAGAAGAATATACCATGGGCTGCCAGAAGAACAAACAAATTTATCTTGGAAGAAATACATCCAGAATGCTCCTTAGAAGAGAAGATGGTGAGACTTAGTCTCATGTACTTTGGACATGTTATCAAGAGGGAACAGTCCCTGGAGAAAGACACCACTCTTGGTAAAGTGGAGGGTTAGCAAAAACAGAGGAAGACCCTCAACAAAATGAATTGACACAGTGGCTATAACAATGGGCTCAAGCATAACGATTGTGAGGGTGGCTCAGGACCAGATAGTGTTTCATTCTGTTGTACACGGGGTCGCTATGAGTTGGAACCAACTCAATGGCACCTAACAACAACATTCTGACACCAAAGAATGGACACAACAAGGTAGAACAGGGGAAACAGCATTCTAAATTAAAATCCAGTGTCCTTAATCAGATAGGATTTTTATATGACAGTTATCTTCATGAGTGTTTTTCCATCCATCCCTGGTAACCACTAATAAAATCAGGTCTTTATATACTTGCTTATTCTTGATATTCCACATAAGTAGAATCATACAATAATTGTCCTTTTGTGACTGACTGCTTTCACTCAGTGTGATGTTTTCAAGATTCATCCATGTTGTGGCATGCATCAGGACTTCATTTTTGTCTATGTCAATAGCTGAGTAATATCAAATGCGTGGGTTGTCTTTTAAAAGTCCCTCCAAGTATAAATTCTAACCATTGGTGGACATCACATTTTGATAAACATATTTTTGTTAAATGCACAAAATATACAGTATTATTGACTCAAAAGGAAATTCAGAGCAAATCCCTTGTCCACAATTAAACAAGAATTAACTGCTAGTGAAAACTTTGTTCGCCTGTTTCAGTTTTCATTTCATTTTCATTTTATGCAGTTATTTGTATCAAACATACATAATCTCAAGAAAATATCTGATGTTTGAGGTTATTCTTTGCTTTTGTCGTCAGCATTTGAATAGACTTGGTAAAAGTGCTTAAATATGTTTCTAATCTTAAACACTTAAAGCATTTGTTTTTCATCAACCGGTTTCACATCCAACCCAGTATATTTACAGTTGAGGAATTCAGGACCAAGGGAGATTCCAGAGCCAGGTCTAAAATCTACTCTTCTAATGCCTAGTTAACGGCTTTTCAAGTCAATCCTTCCTTAGGGGGACTTTAATTCTCCTAAATTCAGCCCCCTGAAGGCATCTCATGTTGTCATTGTCCTTGGAAGGGAACAATATGATAAAATTTGAGGAAGATGCAAAAAAAAGAAAACTACAGACTATACTATCACAAACTCCTGAGCAGTTTCCTCCTTTGTAAAATGGAGACAATAATTGAACTTACTTCGTACTGTTGTTGTAGGAAGAAATTTAATTTAAAAAATCTCTATATATTGTAATACTAGTACCCAATCCTAGTAGATGGCCAGTGAAAAGAAGGAGGACCCTAAATGAGACGGATTGACCCAGTGGCTGCAACAATGGGCTCAAGCATAACAACGATCATGAAGATGGCGCAGGACTGGGCAGTGTTTCCATCTGTTGTACACAGGGTCGCTATGAGTATGAACTGACTCAATGGCAACAGAACTCAACCCTGGTTAATCATTCTAATTATCGCTGGATCTTTTAAAATATATTGATGCACTAGCCACATCCAAGAACCAGTTAAATCAGAATCCCTACACATGAGGTTCTTGGTGATCCTAGAGTACAGCAAGTGTGGTGAATCACTGCCATTCACTTAGTAAATACTCCATTAAGGTTGGCTATTATCATCATTAATACCCAATGCACATATCACATATGTAAACATTTAATAGCATTTGCTTCAGAAATCACATTTCACAGGCATTTAAAATATTACCAATAATATTTAAGTTTCCTCCTATTTCTGCATGATCCCATTCTCCAGCATATCTATTTTTCCAAGGGTAACCACTGTCATGAATTTCCTGGGAAAAATTGTCTGACATTTCCATGTTAGGATTGGTTTATATATCCATAGAGTTTTCTTGAAAATTCACAAAAATAACATCATACTACACACATTTCCCCCAAAATGCTGGCATTTACCACAGCATGGTGTTTTAAGTCTCTCTGTGAAGCTCATACATTTAGTTAAAATCTAGTTTAACTAATGCACAATTTCATTTTATTTTTCAATTTCTTATTATGACACTCCCATGTAAATCCTGGGCTTCTCTCCAGTCACACAAGTGAGAATTTCTATGAGATATATGAATGAAGGATACTCCTCTGAGTTGGAGCTACCAGTGTGTGTTCAATTTTACTATTACCGATAATTGACAACATTTGCTGTCCCAATAGAAAAAAATCAGCTTCATAATCTTATTGTCAAGGTCTACAATCACAAATATCCCTGAAGTCTGTCTAGTAATAGTCATCATTCCATGAGAGGTCCATATGAAATCCCCATCTTTAGAGGGAATAATATTTCCATATCTCAGATTTCCAGTGTGGGCTGTAAAATGAATTAGCAGTCATAGAAAACCCTGTCGTCCACATTATTCATGCTAGCAAGATCCCTAGAAACCACTGCCTCATTAAGCTAATTCACAGATTAACTCACAGAATCCCAAGAGGGAGAATTGATGCTTCTGGTGGAGGGGACAGAGCCTGGCATGGGAGTCAGGAGAACAAGGTCTGGGTCCCATATCTTTCATCCCTTGAATGTCTGGCACTTAATATATACTCAATCATGACTTTTGAATAAGAGTTTGAATCACTATTGGAGTAGCAGGTTTATTGATGAAATACAATGCCATGAAGGACTCAATGATTTTATTTTCAACTATATGACAGAGGTACTGAAGCCTATCATATCTCCAGGACTTGAGCATGAAGGAATTGAAATCCTTAACTGTGTCTCAGTGGACACAATCACTTTCACCCTCTTTTTTTGTGCTTTCTTTTTATGAAAATCTACAAAATTATTAAATATGATGTTATATATCCTATTAAATGAAAAAAAAAATGTTCCATAAAAAATTCATGACATAGGTGCACACAAGCCCTGTTTTCATTTATTTATTCACCCAGGCAATGAGACTCCATTCAGGGGCACCTAGTGAATATTTAACCTGGCAACCTAACCTGCCATTTATCTTCCATGGAGACTCCAGGTGGAGAGCTTGGAGAGAGATAACTGAGTCTTATTCATCACTCCTCCTTCTGGACAACCTAAAAGGGATGACAGCACAAGCCAAAAAGAACCCAGTGTGTGAAGGACGTATTGAGTATGCTTTGTCCCTGTGAACTAAAAAAGGATAATCAATATTTAACAGAGATATTATGTATTGGTGTCCTCTGCTGTGCCAAAAATGATGTAGGCTCTAGGAAAGAAGAAACGAATGAGACTCAATCATTTCCCTGCCATCACTCCTCCTGGAGAGACCCGAGTAGAGAAATAGCAGGTTGGGTTGGTTGACAGGTTAGAATCTTGGCTAGGTACCCCATGAATGGAGTCTCACTGCCCAGGTTCAAACCAGGATTCACCCCATTTAACTCCAAAATTTAGTTAAAATACATTCTTCATCTATAAAATAACAATAATCTACACATTTATTTCTTGGAGGTAATTGTGCAGATCAAATGGGAAAAACTACATAACACATAGCTCAGAGCCTAGAACTAGGAAACCCTCAATACAGTTTGGTGATATTACGGCTACTGCATGACTATCACCATCCTCAACTTCATGAACATTAAAGAGTGCTTAAAGGACAGCTTAGGATCCTGGTGGGTGCAAACAACTAAGCGCTAGGTTGGCAGTTCCAACCCACCCAGGGCTGCTAAGATGAAAAGCATAGTGATCTGCTTTAAAGGTCATAGCCATGAAAACACGATGGAGTGCATTCCACTCTGCAACATATTGGCTTGCCATGAGTCATAATCAATTCCATGAGCAACTGTTTTTAGCTTTTGTTTTTTTAAGGGACAAAAACCAAAACCAAACCAGTTGCCATCGAGTCAATTCCTACTCATAGCAACCCTATGGGACAGAACAGAACTTTCGCATACTTTCCAAGGAGTGCCGGTGGATTTGAACTGCCAACCTTTTAGTTAGCAGCCGTAGCACTTAACCACTACACCACCAGGGTTTCCAGTTTATGAAAAAAAGTAGTTAGTGTTGAGTCAACTCTAACTCATGAAGACCCTATGTGTATTAGAGTAGAACTGTGCTCTGGAGGGTTCAATAGCTAGTTTTCTGGATGTAGACTCCCAGGTCTCTTCCAAGGTGTGTCTAGGTGGACTTGAACTTTGACCTTCCCATTAGCATCTGAGGGCATTAACTATTTGCACCACCCAGAGACTCCAGGGAACAGTTTAGACTGTCTCATTTCCTACTGTGGTGGGGGTAACACCTATGAAATCTAGAAACGGTGGAGGAGAACAGAACTCTGAATGACAGTCTTCAGACCCCCACCAGTACAAAGAACTTAAACTTCATAGACCTCTTAGCTGAAACTTTTCATTCCAGATCCTCCTTTCTTGCTATCCTGACTGTCCTGTTGGTCCTGATGATGAAACCAATGCCCTCGTCAGTCACTCCTGCCTTCCTGCCTCCCTCAGCACTCACTGGGTTGTGTGATGTCTCCGCTGAGGCATGGCCAAGGAGTGTGGATCCATTGCTTCTTCTGTCCCTGGTGGGGGATAAGGGCTGAAGCTCCTTCCTCAGGACTGGCAGGAAGACAGACTCAGGCATGGGCCTTCTGATGTGGATGACCACTCTGGAAGGAGATGCACACATTTGTATCCTGCTGGATTGGGGTGGGCACTTCGAAGGGCTAGAGACACAAGCTAATACTTTATAGTCGTGTATCTTTAAGGCCACAATTCACAAAGCTCATGATTATCCTAACTGATCTATGTTATCCAAATCTCTGAAAGCTTGTTAATGGATGAGGGAGGAGAAAAATGAATATCCTGGAAGGGCAAGGGCCATTTCTGATCTCAGGAGAAATCACACCTGTACTTCTTACTTCTGACTTTTAAATTAAAAAAAAAAAAGGCACTGCCTTTGAGCCAATTCCGACTCATGGTGACCCCATGTGTTACAGGGTAGAACTATGTCCCACACCATTTGCTTGGCTACAACCTTTCTGGAAGCAGATCATCAGGACTTTCTTCCATGTTGCAGCTGGGTGGGTTTGAACTGCCAACCTTTAGGTTACAGTAGTCAAGTGCAAACAATTTTACCAACCAGGGACCTTGCAGGAATCTTAATATGAAATATAGATGCTTTTCTTTTTTAAGAATCAAAGAATGACTCTAACATCATCAAATACAGAGAATTAATCAAGTAATTTAGGGAAAACTAGGGTTTCTATATCAAGAATCTGATACTATTTCCCTATCTCATTTAAGATTTTTGTCTCTAATGAGAACATCCTACTTTCCTTCCTATAACCTTTGTCTGGGATTTAGGATTTTGTACATTGAAGATTCATGTTTTTACTAATTTGAATGGCACCACCAGTTCCAATTTGTTTCTTTAATTGATGTATGTTGGTAAATTACAAAACAAGAGATTTTTGCATACTTGTTTGGTAACTTGATACTCTGTCTAAATACTGAAGGGTTCTTCACTAGGCTGCAACCAAGGTGTTCCTCAGGGCTGCAGTTATCTCAAGGCTTGACTGGGATAGGATTCACTTCCAAGTTCAACTATGCCCTATGGCAGGATTCAGTTTCTCTTTGGTGATTGACCAGAAGTCTCCCTCAGTGTCTAGATACATCGGCTTCTCCACAAGGCAGCTCACAACATGGCAGTTGTCTTGATTCAAAGAGAGTCAACAGGAAATAGAATATCAGCAAGACCTAAGTCAGTGTCTTTTTTGCATCCTAACATTAAAGGTGGTATTTCCCTAGTTTTAGCCATATTCTCTTTTTTGAAAAAAGTAACTAGGTCCTTCTCATAACATGGAGGGGGCAGATTTCACCAGGGCATGAACACCAGGATTTATGTGTTATTGGGAGAGTCACAGATGCAACCCATCACATAGACTTTGCCTTCTATCAGGCTATTGGGCCCTGTTGTCATTGCTATCAGGTGCTGCTGTCCAGTCATTTCCAACTCATAGTGACTCTATGCACAACAGAATGAAACACTGCCTGGTCCTGCACCATCCTCACGATCATTGTTATGCTTGAGCCCATTGTTGCAGCCACTGTGACAATCCATTTCATTGAGGGTCTTCCTCTTTTTCGATGACCCTCTACTTTATAAGGCATGATGTCCCTCTCTAGGTACTGATCTCAAATTTAATATTAATTACCTACATTTGTTCACCAGTAGAAAGTCAGACACAACTACATGTCCTTATTGCCAAGTATGGAATCAAAAATGCTTGAAAGTTGTCTGGTAATGGACATTCCAAGAGAGACCCACATGAAAATTACCATCCTGTATAGGGAATGATATTCCCATAGCTCAGATTTCCTAAGTATACAGTAATGCCTTACTATTCATAGAAATCCTACTACCCACAAGATTCATGCTACAAGTTCCCAGTAAAAAATTTGTCTCATTTTCTTATTTCATAGATCAACTGACTGAGTTGTAAGAAGAATAACCAATGGTTCAGTCTCCATTTGTTCATCTAAAAAACACAATCACTTGGGTATCGTTGAGGAGGCAGAGCCCTGAAATAGGAACCAGGAGAGCAAGGTCCAAATCCCATATCTTTCACGTGCTAAATTTGGAGTGCAAGTAAATTTTTCAACCTCTCTATCCTGGAAATGGAGTGAGTAATACCCATCGCTAGTCAGCTAACAAAGGTTTGGCACTTAGTAAATACCTGGACATTGTCTTAGGCTGTGTTCTCAAGAGAAGCAAACCAGTAAAGCATATAAATATCCACATAGAGAGATTTATATCA
The DNA here is from genome assembly GCF_030014295.1 of Loxodonta africana. NCBI lineage: Eukaryota > Metazoa > Chordata > Mammalia > Proboscidea > Elephantidae > Loxodonta > Loxodonta africana. Next base: position 22,500,443 of record NC_087344.1, read on the forward strand.
AGGAAATGGATAACGATGTTGTAAAGGCTAGAACATCCCAAGTCAGGCTGGAGTGCTTCTCCTCTTATTCATGTAGCCACAGGGGCTGGCAAACCCAAGATCAGCAGGTCAGACAGCATGGCTCTTGCTCACAGGCTCCAAGACAGACGAATCCCAGAATTTACAGGCAAGACAGCAAGTAAGCTGATAACTCAAGTTCCAAGAACCAGAGGTCACATGAACAGGAGCCAGCTGCAGGACCCAGATCAAGATGATCACATCATGGAGGTGATAGTGTTATATCAAATCTCATCATGGAAGTGGTCACATCATCATACAACTGCTAAACTACATCATAACTGCCAAACCACTGAGAAGCATGGCCCAGTCAAGTTGACACACAACCTTAATCATCACGGGCATTGTTTTGTATCAGAATTTGAATCAATATGAGAGTAGTGGGTTTATTACTAAAATACAATCTCAGTTTTGTTTGTTTGTTTTCTTTTCGATTATTTGGGAAAGAGAGAAGCCTAATATGTGTCAGGAAATTCAAACACAGAACGTACTGAAATCATAAAATGTACCCAGGTTCACACAATAAGATTTATTGCCCCCTTCTCTTTCTCTGTTTTTCCTTTTCGGTTTTCATTGTTATGAAAATCCATACAATTTTTTGAAAATTATTGAATGCTGTGCACTCAGTTAAATAGGTTCCATAGAAAGTCTATGATATACACAAATTTATGCCTTATTTTATCTTGTTTCTAATCCTACAGGACATCCATGGAGGGATGAAAGCACAGACAGAAAAGTACTCAGCATGGAAGCTTTACAGTCTGTACTCTGATCCTGTGAACCAAGAAAAAAGGAACCAAGGTTCTATGCCATATTTAACACAGATTTGTTGTTCTTGAGGTTGTAAACTACTCCCGGCCAAGCACAGGATAGGTTCTGGGGAATCAGAAATGAATGAGACTCAGTTGTTTCATTTCAAGCATTGTCATACATTCTTATATAAGAATGAAAATAAAATGCTCTGACACGGATCCAGGCAAAACAAAACCTTCAGATCAGAGGATACCTTAGTTGAATGGTATGAAGCTTAATCTAATTTATGAAATAATAACATGTAAAACAAATGTGCCATGACTATATGCATCCACCACATATTTAATCACATATGTAATATCCACTACCTGTTCAATCCTTACAGCAATGCAGATCTCTCCTTCAGCTGTGGTTCAACTCAAATGGCAACATAAGACTGAGAGATACTAAGAACTTGCCGCATGGCACACAGATTATAAGTATACAGACAGGATTCACAATTAAATTGTAAGTCACTGAGGCCCATGCATTAATCATTACTCTGTTTCCTCATATTTCAAAAAGTTGAAAGCAAAAGTCCAGGGGACCTAACCAAAGACACATCTAAGATACACCTTTAAACTCATTCCAGCATCCTGGCTAGGAATGGAACCCAAGATCCTGTCTTTGTATCTCTGAGATTGAGATGGGCTAAATTACAAGGACGAAGGAGGAAGTAGACACCTGAGATAAAATCCAGGAGAAGGGGCAAGAGAGAGTTGTGTCCTGAATTATCATCTGCCAGCTCCTGATGTGTTCTTCCTCCTGTATTTGCAACTGTCCATCTGATAATTGAGGCATCAAGAGGCACCCACTGCTGTCTCTTGTGGTCTAGCGGGAACCTCCCACAAAAAGCACAGTGAGCACGGGGTCTCTGCATAGACAGATCAAGGAAGTGAAATTACAAGATGAGCAGGGAAGAATATGGCCACGTGCCCTGTGTCTGGTGTCACATTTCCCAATTTCAAATGTGTCTTCAACCTTTTCTGTCCCATGACCTGGAACAAGTTACAAAAAAAGGTTGTATTGTGAAATGACATAATGTATGTTGCTGTTTTCTAGACAGGGTTGTGCAACAAAAGGAAACAAGTTACATAGGAAACTTAGTTCAGATCCTGGCACTGTGCAGCCTTCAATAAATGTTCATAATGCCATGGTTACTGTCATGGTTCTCATCATTGTCATTATCATCATCATCTAGAAGAATATGTTGAAGTGGTTAGGGGACTGGTGAGAGGGACCCATTTCCTACTCTGGTGGGGAAGTGCCTATGGGAGTTAGAACCAATGTAGAAGAAATTAAAACACTAAATGGGTTTTCTCAGATCTCTACCAGAACCAGGAACAGAAACTTCACAGACCTCTGAGCTGAAATTTAGTACTTCAGTGCCTCCCATCCGGCCATCCCAAGTGTGCTGCTCATCCAGATGAGGAGGAAACAACGCTCCCAGCCCCTTTGTGTCCACGTACTCCCATGGCCTTCACTGGATTGTGCTGGGTCTCTGCTGGGACACAACCAAGGAGTGTATGTCCATCACCCCTTTCCTTTCTGGTGGGCTTGAAGGCTGAGGCTCCTTCCTCAGGACTGGCAGTAAGAGAGACTCAGGTGTCAGCCTCCTGAGGTAGATGCCACCCTAGAGGAGAGACATGGGTATGGAGTTTGCTGGACTAGGATGGGCAAACTGAGGGCATGGAGGGCATAGGCTGGTAGTTTAGAGTTGTATGGTCTTGAGAGCTCCATACCCAGAGCTCACAGTTAACCATATAGGTTCACAGCATTCCAATCTCTGAAGACATGTTAATATTAATGTAACAGGAGTGGGAAAAAGTGAATGTCCATGGTATCTGGACCCTCCCATTCTAAGGAGGAAGCTCACCTCTATTCATCACCTCCCACCTCAAAGTTGTACAGATCTTCAAACCGTTTTTTGTTTTTTTTTTTTTTCAGTTTAAAAAATCAGGTGTGGTTTATTATCTTCAAACCCTTTGAAAGAATCATGTAATTAAGAAAGATTAAGTATTCTATAAAAACCCTGGTGGCCCAATGGATAAAGTGTTAGGCTACTAACCAAATGGTTGGCAGCTGAAATCCACTTAGCCACTCCACAGGAGAAAGACCTGGCAATGTGCTCCCATAAAGATGACAACCTAGAAAACCCTATGGGGCAGTTCTACTCTGTCACATGGGGCCACTATGAGTCGAACTCAACTGAACAGCACATAACAACAACAACAGGTCTTTTATAGCAAGAAGCTAATACTATTTCCATTTTCTGAATTAATATTTGTGTCAGGAAGGAAAACTCCCAACTTCCTACCTTCTTTCTATAGCCTTTGCATGTGGTTTGGGGTTTTATGCACTGGCAATTTATATTTTTTGGTATTTTAAGGACACACTGGTCTAATTCTTCTGTGTAGTTAAAGTATGTTGGTATTTTAGAAAACTGTTTATTTTGTCTTACTTAATTCCGTAACTTGATCCTTCCCCCAAATACCTCTGAGGGCCTCACTAAAGGCTATATTCAAAATGTTGGCCAGGGCTGCAGTCATCTCAAGGCTTCATGGGATGAGGATCTGATTCCAAGGTCACTCAGGTGTCAGTTGGCAGGATTTACTCCTCACAGGCTGTTGGCCAGAGGCCTCCCTTAGCTTCTGACTACATGGGCCTCTCAACCAGGCAGCTGAAAACATGGAAGCTGGCTTTCATCAGAGTGAGCTGGCCAGAGAGCAGGAGAAGCCTAGCAAGGTGAAAACCAGATTCTTTTTACACCCCATTGTTGAAAATGACATTCCAATTGTTTTCCAAATTCTATTTGATGGAAGCAATTAACTGAGTCCAGCACACACTCAAGAGGATGATTATCCACAAGAGTGTGAATAGAGGATGTAGGAGTTGTTGGGAGAATGCACTCAGAAAACATTCCCTGAAGAAAAACAGGCACATGGTAGAATTCCTACAAACCCCACCATGCTACTCTTGGTAGGCCCTCTGGTTTCTCTGGCACCAGCAGAGTCTTTCCATTAGGCCAGTCGCAGCCTTTTCATGCCCAAATTCAACAGATATCCCCAGCAGCATATGATATCTGCTCAGCTACAAAGGGCTCACTTCACTCCAGAGTGTAATTTTCCTTAGATTTCTTTGTGTTTCCAACTCTTGAAACCCTTAACAAAATGTGCTTTTGGCTTATCTAGACTTTCCCCTAGTAGATAAAGTGGAATGCTGGTGTGCTGCACCTTTTACACCCTAACCATGTGGCCATCTGGTTGAAGTTTCTCTGTTCTGAAGAAAGTGGAGATTGACTTGTCATTAACTAATATCAAGAAAACTTTAACATATACCTAATGAAGTTGAATATGGACAAAGGATGCTATTTACCTGTGTGGGTAAATAGTTGAGGGTAATTTTGGGGAAACCAAAGGTCAGGTGTGTAGAAGTGGATTGGAGAGGTAGAGGAAAAGTGTTGAGGGCTTTTAGTATCCTTGGACAGTGGCAAAATTTTAATATTAAACATAGTGGAAAGAGGGGATCAGTTTCTAAAGTCATTGCCAAAGGTAGTGTAGAGGACAGGTGTATAAAAACCAAGGAGAGTTGTGTTCTTGTGGTAAAAATAGAGATTTGCTTTGTGCTTTTACCACTTCTCTCTCTGGATCAGTATCCATAAGGGAAAAGGAAAGATACCACATTCCTGTATTCCCTTTTTAGATGTCTGATTGAGAAACATCTACTCTCAATTTTTTTTATTTCTGTGTTATTTATAGAGCTTATCAAACTCTACCCTTCATTCTGTGACTCTTATTCTTGCATATACGATTAAATGGTGAATAACAGATCCTATGAAATGTCCACAATAACAAAAACAAACAAACCATACATTCCTTCTTCAGGAATTATTAAAGTTCTCTATAGAAGGTATAATGCTCAATGGAGGAAGAAAACTTCTGGGGGTACTGATGTCAAATTGTCTTCAACTTTTTTACTTTTTTAAATTTTGCAACATTATATATTATACAAGTAGAGCTGTGACTAATACCTGGTCTTAATGCAGATTTTTAGTATGTATATAAATGATATCTAATCCCTGCCCTTGAACTTCTCAAGGACTTGTTGTGTAAAGATAAATTGTGATGTTGATCAAGCAATCCAAGGTGAATTGCACGTGAACTTCAAATAATTTATTTGAATGGCATTTGTGTTACAGTAGATGACAACAAAGATGATATCTGTATTTACTGAATTCTTACCATGTATGACATGCATTATCTGCTTAATCCTTACAATGCTGTAAGCTAAATAATATAGAAAATGAAGAATCAAAGGCCTTGAGAGTTAAATAACAAGTCCATGTCCAAACAAATAATGAGTTAGAAGAGCTAATGTTGAAAATCAAACATTTGCCCTGCAAATTCCATCAGTTGAACTACTCTATTGGCCTACCCATACGATGTCTACATTAATGTCCACTTAAGCCACCAGGGCCCCTATTGACCCGTTACTAGGTAATAAACACTGTTCTAATCAGTGGGGTTTTTTTTTAATCAGTGCTTTTGATTACCTCCTCTTAAACACTCTGTAGGATGAGTGCTTTTGTTATCACAACTATAGAGAGGAAAAAGTTAAACAGAAAGTTGTTCTATATTATGCCTAAGACCACAGTTTGTAACACCAAGTTTTTGAATTCCTGGAATACAACTTAAGGCGAACTTCTCTAAAGTGATATTAAGGGCCACCATTTGAAGGGAAACTACTATTTGATCCAACCTTGACCACATTATATTTAGTCGTTACAATGGCCTTGGAGGATTAGCACCATTAATCTCAATTTGATGAAGAGGACTCTGAGGCTCAGTGGGGTGCAATGAGTTGCCAAAAGTGCCCAGTTTATAAGCCAAGATCTGGTTGGAGGTATATCATCAAATCCCACCCCCTTTGTATTATCTGCGGTTCCTCATCCAAATAAAAAATAACTACATCGCTTTATGACCACCTTAAGGTAACTCTGGCGTATTTCCTTCCAGTCTTTTTCCCATTCATAGCATTAATCAACTAGTATCACTCCTTCTAAGTCTTGATGTTTAAAAAGGAAGAAGAAAATGTTACCTTTGAAGAGAGATTACCATGAGATATCAAAAGGAGGCAATACCTCGGATACACCAATTTTTTTTTGGACACTCCAAGGTTTGCAGAAATACTTATGCAACTTAGTTTTCGGGTAGATGGCACTCATGAAGTCTCATTGCAGTTTACAGAACCAGAGAATCACAACACTGTTGTCCTGCTTTTTACTGGGGGCTATCTCTTCCCACAACCCTGTCACCCTCTGTCAAGTGCATTCTGTTATCTGTTATCAAGGTTTCTCATCAGGAAAGTTCCTAGGTGATTTCACTCACTGGGAGAAGACAGAATAAATTAAGCTATTGATTGGTGAGAGCATCCCAAATTGCTCCCTTGGAAATTATGTCAATATGTCTAAGGTACATTGTACACCCATGTACTCCAACACAGAAAGGGCCCAAGATAGGGAAACATGGTAACACAGTAAAGTCTTCGTCAGTGTCTTACAAGTGAAACACAAGAGCTCTCCTTTCCTGAAGACATGACCCTCTGCTATACTAGACTAATAAAAAATAAGATAAAATTTCATTTACTCATAATGATTTGGTGAATTAATGATCCAAGAGCAGCAATAGAGCCACAGCAATCAGAAATATGATTCCACCACCCCAACCCTCAGCTGTACAAACTTAACCAAGATATTTCATTTACAACCATCGTTTTTTCCTGGGCATGCTTTGAAATGTGCCAGTTTTTGACAATTCACAAATACCTTTACTCCCCAAATACAATTTATCAGTCAGGATTCAATAAAGAAAAGTGAAAACACCATGAAGAGCATTTCATTGAGGTAGCCTGTACAATAGATATACAAAGACTGAAAGGCAAAAAGGAGCAACGTGGGAATACAGAGACAGTACCTGCTGAAAGAGGCTACCACACCAACTCTAAGGAAACAGGTATAAGGAAAATGTAGTAGAGCTTTTTAGGATGTGGTAAACTTTACTGATCATTATTAGAAAAACCTAAAAATAAAGCCAGATGGGAAATCAGGACAGTGGTTTAGGATCCTCCACTCTCCTCCCAGCATCACAGAGCAAAGTATAGAAGGGTGAATCTGGAGGAAGGACACAACAGCTTATCAACAAACACATATAACCAACTTTATGGTGTGCAGGGCAGAATCAGTGGCAATTCATTGACAAAATTCTACCCTTCCCTGTGGAAATCCAGGTTTGACGCACAATCAATGGACCTCATGTGCAGCAAACACCTGCCGATAGAGTCATGCATTATGGAAAAATTTTAAACAGGTTTCAGCAGAGATTCCAGACTAAGGTGGACTAGTTTGAAAGGCCTGGCAATCCACTCCCTAAACTCAGTCAGTGGATGATCCACTCCCAAAACTCACGAAGATATGATCCACAATGTCTCATGCAGATGGTGCAGGGCTGGGTAATATTTTCTTCCATGTACATGGGGTCACCATGTGTCAGGGACGCAACTCAAAAGCAGCTGACAGCAACATGATGTAGAGGGAGAAGGTATGAGAAGAAACATCATCAGGAATACTGGGAAAACCACTTACAGCTGCTAGGGTATGTTCTCTCATATCTTTCCCATTGTGAGCTCTGATCACTTTGAGATCTTCAGCACCTGCTTAGGAGGAGTAAAAGACCCACAATGAACCAGTCATATTTGAAGAAGAGTCTAAAGACCAGTAGTTCTCACATTGGCTGAAAATTAAAACTGCCTGTGGTGCTTTAAAAATCTTATGCTCAAGCCACACACCATTACAATAAAATCAGAATCCATAGAGGTGGGACCAAAGCGTCAATTTGTTTAGCTTCCTAGATGATTCCATTATGAAGTCAAGGTTTAGGACCAGTGAAATGCATTCTCACACATAACCTGCGTACATGGTTCTCTTAGACACAAAAGTACTTTGGGTAATAGACATGAATTACGGTAAAGGATGAAGATTCTAAGTACATAAAAATAGAGTTGTGCATTATACCAAAAATCTTGGGTCACAGAAGACAAGCTACAGATGGCTCCATAGCTAAAATGGGACTTAAACAAGCAGGTTGACATATCCCAGAATACTGCCACTGATCCAAAAAAGATGTGACAAAGGAAGCAATGTTCAGATATGAAATTTTGAGATTGAAATCTCTGAAAGCTACAAAAATTATGTAACCAAGAGGCAATATTTACAGTTGTAGATTTTAGGTTTTGCCACAATTTACAACCCACACACCAAAAAAAATGACACAAGTGTTGATATCAGGCTGTTCTGCTGAGGAGCCTCCGCAGGGCCCTCTTGATATCTCTGTTCCTCAGGCTGTAGATGAAGGGATTCAGCATGGGGGTGACCACACTGTACATCACTGAGGACACAGCACACTTCCTGGGAGAAGATGAGACAGCTGAACTGAGGTACACTCCAATGCCTGTTCCATAAAATAAACAAACAACTGACAGGTGAGAGCCACAGCTGGAAAAGGCTTTATACTTCCTACCAGAAGAGGAGACTCTCAGAATGGAGGAAACATTTCGAGTGTAAGAGAAAAGGATCCCTGAGAATGGAACACAACCAAAGATGGCACCAATACAATACAATAATATGATATAGATGGAGGTGTCAGAACATGCAAGGCTAAAGAGTTGAGTAGGGTCGCAGAAAAAATGAGGGATTTTCACATCTGTGCAGAAGGTAAGTTGTGACACCATTGAAATGTGCAGCTGGGAGTCCAAAAGGCTGATGAAAAAAGATACCAAAAGTAGCAAGCCACAGAGGCGAGGGTTCATGATGACTATGTAGTGCAGGGGGCGACAGATGGCCACAAACCGGTCATAAGCCATCACTGTGAGGAGCAGATCGTCCAGACATGCAAAGACATAAAAAAAGGACATTTGTGTCAGGCAGCCGCCATAGGTGATGGTTTTGCTCTGTGCCTGGATGTTCACTAGCATCTTTGGGACTGTGCTGGAAATGAAAACGATGTCAGCCAAGGACAGGTTGGAGAGGAAGAAGTACATGGGGGTGTGGAGATGGGAGTCAGAGGTGACAGCCAGGATGATGAGTAGGTTCCCAGTCACAGTGATCAGGTACATGGACAGGAACAGCCCAAAGAGGAGGGGCTGCAGTTCTGGATCCTCTGAGAGGCCCAGGAGGAGGAATTCTGAGACACCTGTTAGATTCTGTGGCTCCATGTACTTGCAACAGTTTTGGAAAAAGAGAAGAGGATTGTTAAAAGGAAACAGGTAAAGAGCCACCCAGTATCATGTCTGTATTTTGAATTTAAGAAACTCACAAGCCCGCAAACTCACGTGTTCACGCTTAAGAACCTAATACCCCAGTACTTTTCAGCAATATTACTCAGTTACAGCAAACCCAGCCACTGTATTTCTCAAAGCCCTTCCCTTATTGTCTGTCTTATTCACCTTCTTATGTACCAACCACTTTAGAGATGCTAGGCTAAAGAATGTTAAAATGGCAAGGACATTTTATGATAATGAGCTCATACAAAGCGCGAAATATCACCCCCTCCATGAGAGAAACGTATGCAACAAGAAATACCCCTTTTTTAAGAAAAAATCATTTCAATTAAAGGACAATAAGAAGTACTTTCCGTTCCAGGGTGTGCAAACAGTTAACACACTGGGCTGCTAGGCAAAAGGAGTCTGCCCAGAGGCACCTCAGAAGTAAGGCCTGGTGATCTACTTCTGAAAAATCAGTCATTGAAAACCCAATGGAGCATAGTTCTACTCTGACATGCAGAGTGTCACCATGGGTCAGAATTTCCTCAAAGGAAGCTGGTTGTTCTTTTTAAGGAGCAGTCAAATGTACTTTATTTACCCAAGTCCAGTGCTATGAATTCCCTTGTTTTGGTATATTTATAAAACAACATATACAGGATAAGAACACATGTTAAAAAAAAAATCGCCATCAAGTTCATTCCAACTCATGGCAACTCCATGTGTTAAAGAATAGAACTGCTCCACAGAGTTTTCATGGCCTTAATCTTTATGTAAGCAGATCACCAGGTCTTTCCTCCATCACACTAAAAAGTACAATCAAACCACCAACCTTTATGTTAGTAGTTGAGCTCAAAACATTGGCTTTACCCAGGGACCTCATTGGCTGGATTCTGAATTAAAATAACATGTCATACTCAGAGTTTATTTGTCAAACGTCTTCACAGGTTTTCGTCATTCTTTGGTTTTCTGTCATCCATCTTATATGGAGATACATGGTCATTCAAATATGTGGGTCACCTTTAAAAACCTTTTAAAGTATATATCCTCTCCCTTGGCTTATTGGACATCAAATTTTGATAACTAAAAAAAAAATTTTTTAAGTGTTTGATAAATGTTCAAATCATTACAACATTGCTGATTCCAAAGATGGCATTAGTGTAAAATACCCCAATGATTAAACAATTTACTTTTCAGAAATACTCTGTTCCTATTTTTCACTGTATAGATACTGGTATTTCCATCAATGCTGTACCATCTCAGGGAAATGTCTGGTGTTCAGCTGGCTTTTTCCTTTATCTGTTTCCATCATTTATTGCCTTGATAAAAGGTTGTAGTGTTTCTCATCCTAAATGTTCAGAAAGCATTGTTTCCTTATCAAATCAACACACTTACTTACATTTGAGGAAGTTACGACCAGGGACATTCCAAAACCAGGTTTGAAACCCAGTCATCTTAGGCCAACTTAAGAGCTTTCCAAGTCAATCTTTCCTTACTGGCGGGATTGGAATTCACCTCATTTAGCTCCCTGGTGGCAACACACTTCTTGATTTCTATTGGTAGGCCTAATATGACCTCGTTTGGCCTATTTTCTTAATTCACAGTTCAACTCACTGGGTTGTAAGAGGAAGGATCAATGGTTCAGTCTCCATTTGTTCATATAAAAAAAAAATCATTCATCTCTGGTTGAGGAGACAGAATCCTGGAATAGGAGTCATAAGGGCAAGGTCCAAATCCCATATCTGTCACACAATGAATCTGGAGTGCAGGTAAATCTTTCAACCACTCTTACCTGGAAATAGAGGGAATAATACCCATTGCTAGGAAGCGTATGGCAGCTAACAAAGGTGTGGCACTTAATAAATACTTGGACAATGTTTTTTCAACAGAATTTGAATCAATATGACAGAAGTAGGTTTATTGTTGAAATATAATCCCAGTTTTATTTGATTATGTGGGAAAAACAGAAGTCTAATATGTCCCAGAAAATTTGAGCATAGAATTTATTGAAATCACAAGATGTGCCTAGATTCACCCAGTAAGATTTACTTTCCCCTTCTCTTCCTCCATTTTTCCTTTTTAGTTTTCAGTTTTATGAAAATCTCCACAACTTTCTGAAAATAATTGAATGTTATACACTCTACTAAATGCATAGGTCCCATAGGAACCCATGATATAGATATATTCATGCCTTTTTTAACCTTGTCTCATGTCTTATGGGACATTCTTGGAGGGATGAAAGCATAGACAGGAAGGCACTCAGTGTGGAGGCAGTACAGCCACTGATCTGATCCTGTAAACCAAGGAACAAAGGAACCAAGGGTCTAGTCCACATTTAATGCAGATTTATTGTCGTTGTGGTTGTAGCCTACTCTGTGCTAAGCACAGGATATGCTCTGGGGAATCAGAAATTAATGAAACTCAGTTGTTTACTTCCAAGTATTCTATATCTGCTTGTATAAGAATGGAAATAAAATTATCTTATAAGGATCCAGACAAAACAAACCTATCAGATCACAGGATACATTAGTTGAATGGTATGAAGCTTTATCTCATTTATAATAATAATAATGTGTGAAATTAATGTACCCTGCCTATATGCATCCATCACATATTTAATCACATATGTAATATGCATTATCTGTTCAGTCCTTAGAGCAATGCAGATCTCTCAGTCTATCAGCTGTGGAACAACTCAAATGGCAACATAGAGTCTGAGAGATACTAAAAACTTACCCCATGGCATACAGATCATAAGTAGCACAGACAGGATTTACAATTAAGTTGTAAGTCACTGAGCCCATGCATTAACCATCTTCACTCTGTTTCCTCATATTTCAAAAAGTTTAAAGATAAAGTCCAGTACTTAACCAAAAATACATCTAAGCTACACCCTGAACTTACTCCAGCTTCCTGATGAGGAGTGGAACTCAAGATCTTGTCTTTCTGTCTACGATACTGAGATGGGCTAAATTACAATGAGGAAAGGAAGCAGACACCTGAGTTAAATTTCAGGTGAAGGGGAAAGGAGAGACCTATCCTATTTATCATCTGTGAACTCCTGATGTGATCTTCTGTATTCACAACTATCCTTCTGAAAGTGGAGACACCGAGAGGCACTCACTGCTGTCCACCGTGGTCTAGCAGGGCCCTCACTAAGGAGCACTGTGAGCAGGGGGTCTCTGTGTGGAGAGACCAAAGAAGTGGAATGGCACTGTGGATGGCAGAGGAGAGTATGCCCAGGTGCCCTGTGTCTCGTGTGACACTGCCTGAATTCAAACCTGGCTTCAACATTTTCTGGCCCATGACCTGGAACAAGTTACAAGAAAAGACTGTGCTCATTTTCTCTTCTATGAAATGACATATTGTGTGTTGCTCTTTTCTAGGTGTAGTTGTGCAGAAAAAAGAAACAAGTTACACAGAAAACTTAGGTCAGATCTTGGCACTGGGCAGCCTTCAAAAGACTTCCATAATACTATGGTGTCTATCAACATCCTCATCATTATCGTTACATCATTATCAACTATATCTTGTTGAACTCCCTAGGAGACAGCTGAGAGGGGCCCATTTCTCATTCTGGTGGGGACATACCAATGGGAGCCAGTACCAATGTAGGAGAAATTAAAAATCTAAATGAGCCTTCTCAAACCTCTACCAAAACCAGGAGCAGAAATTTCACAAACCTCTGAGCTGAAACTTAGCATTTCAGGGCCTCTCATCTGGCCATCCCAAGTGTGCTGCTTGTCCTGATGAGTAGGAAACAATGCTCCCAAGCCCCTCTGGGTCCACTGTTTCCCAAGGCACTCACTGGATTGCACTGGGTCTCTGCTGGGGCATTACCAAGGAGTATGGGTCCACCAACACTCCCCTGCCTGGTGGAAAATGACAGTTGAGCCTTCTTCCTCAGGACTGACTCACAGGAAGAGAGATTCAGACGTGGGCTTCCTGATTCAAAGAACCACTGCAGAGAAGAGACACAGCTATGAAGTTCACTGGACTGGAAAGAGCAAACTGAAGGCCTTGAGGTCACTGGCGGGATATTTACACTTGTATCGCTTTGGTAGCTCAATGCCCAGAGCTCACAATTAGCCAGATTGGTTCATTTTATTCCAATCTCTGAAGACTTGTTACCATACATGAAACAGAAAGAGGAAAAATTGAATTTTCCTGTTATCTGGGACCTGTCATTCTAAGGAGGAAGCCCACCTGTATACTGCACCTCTAACTTCTAAGTTGTACAGCCCTTAAGATAAAAATCACTTTTTCTTTCAATTTTTCAATCTAATCAATCTGTGATCTAATATTCTCAAACCCATTGAATGAACCATGTAATTTAGGGAGGATTAAGCATTCTATAAAAGTCCTGGTGGCACACTGGTTAAAGTACTCAGCTGCCAACAGAAAGTTTGGCAAAGGGAAACACTTAGGCACTGCACAGGAGAAAGAGCTATCAATTTGCTCCCATAAAGATTACACCCTAGAAAACTCTACAGGGCAGTTCTACTCTGTGGCATGGGGTCCTTAAGAGTCAAAATTAACTCAACAGTACTTAACAATAACAAAAGCAGTTCTTCTATACCAAGAATCTGATATTATTTTCATTTTCTGAATTAATTTTGTGTCATGAAGGAGAACGCCCTATCTTCTTTCTGTAGCCCTTGCATGTCGTCTGGGGTTTTATGTGTTGGCAATATATGTTTTTTGCTAATTTGAATGACAGCTCCAGTTCTAATTTTTCTGTGTAGTTAATATATGTTGATACTTTAAAAAACAATTTATTCTGTTGTACTTATTTGGTAACACTGATCCTTCACCTAAATACCTTTATTGGCCTAAGGGAAGGCTGTATTCACAATGTTGGCAAGGGCTGCAGTCACCTCAAGGTTTGACTGGAAGAGGACTTGATTCCAAGGTCACTCAGGTGTCAGTGGGCAGGATTTGTTCCTCAGGGGCTATTGGCCAGAGACCTCCCTTAACTTCTGACCACATGGGCCTCTCCATCAAGCAGCTGACAACATGGAAGCTGGTTTTCATCACAGTAGGCTGGCCAGAGAGCAGGAGATAGCTGGCAAGATGAGAGTCAGATTCTTTTTCACACCCTATTGTTGGAAGTGATATTCCAATAGTTTTCCAAATTCTCTTTGATGGAAGCAATTAATTGAGTCCAGCACACACTCAATGGGATGGTTATCAACAAGAGCATGAACGCATCAGTGAGTGTTGTTGGGAGAATCTTAGAAGCGACACACTACACAAGCTTCGCTCTCTATAAGCATGGTGGCTCTAAGCATCACCAAACTCTAGACAAGTCCCTCTGCTTTCCAGCATAGTCTCAATCCATTGCGCCACTATGCTTTTAGCACATATTCCCTGGAGAAACACAGACACATAGTAGAATTCCTACAAACTCCACCATACTGCTCCTGGCCTTGCAGTCAGAAGCCACTCCAGTTTCTCTAACACCAGCAGAGTCCTTCCATCAATATTAGGCCAGTCACAGCCATTCTATGCACAAATTCAAAAACTGTCCCGGTAGCCTCTGATTCCTGCTTGACTGGAAAGGGTTCGCTTCACTCCAGAATGCAATTTTTCTTACATTTCTTTGTGTTCAGAACTCTTGTAATCTTTAATAATATGTGCTTCATGCTTATATAGTTTTGTTTTGTTTCCTTAGTAGTTAATGTGGAATGATGATACATTGGACATTTGACATCCTATCCATGTGGCAACCTGGGCAAGGCTTCTCTGTGCTGAAAAACTAGGAAATTAATTTGTCATTAACTGATATGAGGAAACTTTCAACACACAGCAAGTGAAACAGAATACAGATGAAAGGATGCTATTTATCTATGTTTGGATAAGTGGACAAGAATAATTTTGGGGGACCAAATGGCAGGTGTGTACAGGTGGACTGGAGAGCTAGATGTAAGCACTGAACTTGGACAGTGGCAAATATTTAATATTAAACACAGTGGAAAGAAGGGATCAGTTTCTAAAGTCATTGCCAAAGCTAGTGTAGAGGACAAGTATATGAAAACCAAACAGATTTGTGTAAAATAAAATGTAGCTCTGGTAAAAAGAAAGATTTTCTTTGTGCTTTTCCCACTTCTCTCTCTGGATTAGTATGCGTAAAGCAAAAAGAAATATACCACATTTCCTGCATTCCTTCTTGAAATGTTCAAATGAGGAAATTCTACTCTTAAATCTTTATCCTTGTGTTATTTATAGAACTTATCAAACCCTACTCTTTATTGTACGACTCTTATTCTTGCACATACAATTAAATGGTGAATAATAGAGTCCATCGAATGCCCATGATATAAAAACAAATGAAGCATACATTTCTTACTTCAGGAGTTCTGAAAGATCTCTGTAGAAAGCATAGTGCTCCAGAAAGGAAGAAAAATACTGTATGTATCGATGTCAAATTGTCTTCACAATTTTTTTAATAAGAATGAATAATTAATTCAACATTATACAAAGTAGAGATGGGATGAAGCTCTGGTCTTAATGGGGTAGATTTTGATTACAAAGATAAAGGATATTCTATCCCTGCACTGAACAGCTCAAGATCTTGTTGTATGATGATAAAGTGTAATGGTCATCAGGCATCCAGGGGAAAGTACACATGCAGTTCCTGTAATTTACTTGAATGGCATCTGTGTTATAGTAGATAAAAACAATGATGATATCCATATTCATTGTATTCTTATCAGGCAAGATATACATTATCTTCTTAATCCTTACAGTGCTGTAATTAAAAAATATAGAAAATGAATAATCAAAGTCCATGAGAGTTAAATAACAAGTCCATGTCCATATAGTTAATGCGTTAGAGGAGCTAACGTTGCAAATCAAACAGTATCCCTGCAAAATCAATTACTTGCCCTATCCATATGGTTACTATTTTAGTGCCCCTTATTGATCCATTACTAGATACTAAACACTCTTCTAATCAGTACTTTTGATTCACCTCCCCTTAACCACTCTCAGATGACTGTTTTTCTTTTCACAACAATAAAGATGAAGAAGTTGAATAGAAACATATTTTATATTATGCCTAAAATTGGTTTGTAATATCAAGTTCTTTTTGAATTCTTAGAATGTACACTTAAAATGAACTTCATTAAAGTGATATTAAGGGTTACCATTAGATGGGAAACTATTATTTGATCCAACCTGGACAACATTACATTTAGTCATTACAATGGCCTTGGAAGATCACCACTATTAATTGCAATTTGATGAAGAGGACTCTCAGGATCAATGAGGTGCACTGAGTTCTCAAAAGTGTCCAGTTTATAAGTCAAAATTGAGTTGGAGGTGTGTCACCAAATGTCACACCCTTTCTATTATCTGTGGGTCCAATTCCATATCAAAGATAAGTACACCATTTTCTGATAGCCACTAAGAAACTCTGGCATATTTCCTTTCAGTCTTTTCCCCACTCATAGTCAAATAGTATGACTCATTCTAAGTCTTGAAGTTTAAAGAGGAAGAAGAAAATGTTACCTTCGAGGAAAGTCTACCACAAGACATCAAAAGGAAACAATACCTTGGATCCTTTTTTTTTTGAGTCACCCCTAGGTTTACAGAAAAGGATACGAAACTTACTTCTGGGACAGATGGGACTGATTTTGTAGTTAGCTGTA
Source organism: Loxodonta africana (assembly GCF_030014295.1). Classification (NCBI taxonomy): domain Eukaryota; kingdom Metazoa; phylum Chordata; class Mammalia; order Proboscidea; family Elephantidae; genus Loxodonta; species Loxodonta africana. The sequence continues at coordinate 22,517,257 of NC_087344.1, forward strand.
ACCAGAGAACGAGAATACTACTTTCCTGATTTTTAATGAGTGCTATCTCTTCCCACAGATTGGAGGAAGACTCATCAAAAACCTGTGTTATGCAGATGACACAACCTTGCTTCCTGAAAGTGGCAAGGTCTTGAAACACTTACTAATGAAAATCAAAGACCACAGACTTCAGTATATGAACATAAAATAAACAAAAATCCTCACAAATGGACCAGTAAGCAACATCATGATAAACAGAGAAAACATGGAGGTTGTCAAGGATTTCATTTTACTTGGATCCACGAACAACACCCATGGAAACAGCAGTCAGGAAATCAAAAGACATATTGCAATGGGCAAATCTGCTGCAAAAGACCTCTTTAAAGTGTTGAAAAGCAAAGATGTCACCTTGAAAACTAAGGTGCATCTGGCCCAAGCCATGGTGTTTTCAATCACCTCATATGCATGCAAAAGCTGGATGATGACTAAGAAAGACTGAAGAAGAATTGATGCCTTTGAATTGCAGTATTTACAAATAATATTGAATATACCACGGTCTGCCAAAAGAACGAACAGATTTTCCTGGAAGAAGTACAACCAGAATGCTCTTTAGAAGCAAAGATGACGAGACTATATCTCACATACTTTGGACAGGGGAAATCAGTCCCTGGAGAAGGATATCATGCTTGGTAAAGTAGAGGGTCACTGAAAAAGAGGAAGACCCTCAATCAGATGGATTGACACAGTGACTGAAACAATGGGCTCAAGGATAACAATGATTGTGAGGATGGCACAGTACCGGGCACTGTTTCGTTCTGTTGTACATAAAGCCGCTATGACTCAGAACCTAATCTAGGGCACCTAACAACAACAACAACATCTCTTCCCAAGAACTGGTATGGCCTCATCCTCTGTCAAGTGCTTTCCATTCTCCATTATCAAAATTTCTCATCAGGAAGGTTTGTAGGTGATTTAACTCAGTAGTAAAAGACAGCAAATTAATCTATTGATTAGGCAGGTTATCAGAACATTCCAAATTGCTCCCTCAGAAATTACGTGACTATATATAAAGGACATATGTATATCCATATAGTAGAACAGAGAAAAAGCCCAAAGAAAAGAAACATAGTAACAATAAGACTTCATCAAGATGTTACAAGCAAAAGGCAATAGTTTCCCTTTGGGGAAGACATGGTACTTTGCTATTGTAGACTAATGAAAAATAAGATAAGGATTTAATTTATTCATAATGGCTCAGTGAATGAATGATCTTAGAGTAAAAATAGAGCCACAACAACTGGAAATATGGTTCCAATACCTTAATCCTCAGTTGTACAACCTTGGCCAAGATATGTGATTTACATCCACCTTTTTTTCATAAGCATTCTTAGTATATTGCAATTTTAGACACTTTACAAATACCTTTATTCCCCAAATACTATTTCTCCGTTAATATGCAATAAAGAAAAAACACCAAGAAAATATTTCATACAGGAAACTGATAAAAGTTATACAAGGTCTGAAAGGCAAAAACTAGCAATGTACCATTACACAATAACTAAACAAAGAAGCTACCTAACCAAAGGATAAGGAAACAAATATAAAGAACGTGCCAGTCTTATTAGTGTGTGGTAACCTTTAGTGAAAATTATTGGAAGAACCTAATGATAAAGACAGGTGAGAAATCAGAAGAGTGATATAAAGATCAAGTGGCAGCTAACAAAGGTTTGGCACTTAATAAGTACTAGCATATTGTTTTTTAATCAGAATTCAAATCAATAGGAGAGAAGTTGTTTTATTGTTGAAACATAATTCCAGTTTTATTTGATTATGTGAGAAAGATAAAACCCTAATAACATGTGCCAGGAAATTCAAGCAAAGAATGTATTCAAATCATAAAATGTGCCTAGATTCACAGAATAAGATTTATTTTCTTCTCTTTTTCATTTTAGATTTTCATCTTTATGAAAATCTGCACAATTTATTGAAAATAATTGAATGTTGTACACTATATTAATTAAATAGGACCCCTTGAGAGCCCATGATATAGACATATTCGTTTCTTATTTTACCTTGTCTCTACTCCTATGAGACATCCTTGAGGGGATGACAGCCCAGGCAGGAAAGAACTCAGTGTGTGCAATACAGGCTACACTCTGATCCTCTGAAACAAGGAACAAAGGAGCCAAGGGTCTGTTCCATTTTAATACAGATTTATTGTGGTGCTGGTGGTTGTGACTTAGTGCAAAGCACAAGACAGACTCTGGAGAATGAGAAATTAATGACACTCAGTTGTTTCCTTTCAAGCATTCTTATACATCCTTGTAAAAACATGAAAATAAAAAGCTCTTACAGGGATCCAGATAAAACAAAACCTTCAGATCACAGGATAGTTGAGTTGAGTGGCATGAAGCTTAATCTATTTCCATTAATGATAATAATTATATGTATAATTAATCACACACGTAATGCCCATTATCTGTTCAATCCTTACAGCAATGGAGATCTCATTCTCTATCGGCTGTGGATCACTTTATCTTCCTGTGGGGGCTTGTGTGTTGCTGTGATGCTGGGAGCTCTGCCATCAGTACTCAAGTACCAGCAGGGTCACCCATGGCAGACAGGTTTCCACTGAGCTTCCAGACTAAGACAGACTAGGAAGAAGGACCAGATGGTCTACTTCTGAAGAGAATTAGCCAGTGAAAACCTTATGAATAACAGCAGAACACTGTCTGATATAGCGCCAGAAGATGAGCCCCTCTGGTTGGAATGCACTCAAAACAAGACTGGGCAAGAGCTGACTCCTCAAAGCAGGGTCGACCTTAATGACCTGGATGCGCTCAAGCTTTCAGGAACTCCAATCCCGATGTGGCACAACTCAAAATGAGAAGACATAGCTGCAAACATCCATTAATAATCGGAATCTAGGGTGTATGAAGTATAAATATAAGAAAATTGGAAATCATCAGAAATGAAATTGAACACATAAAGATCAATATCCTAGGCATTAGTGAGCTGAAAAGGACTGGTATTGGTCATTTTGAATCAGATAATCATATGGTCTAAAAAAAAAAAAAAAACTGGAAATGACAACTTGAAGAGGAATGGCCTTGCATTTATCATCAGAAAGAACATTTCAAGATCTATCCTGAAGTACAACACTGTCAATAATAGAATAATATCCATGCACCTACAAGGAAGACCAGTTAATACAACTATTATTCAAATTTATGCATCAACCACTAAGGTCAAAGAAGAAGAAACTGAAGATTTTCACCAACTTTTGCAGTCTGAAATTGATCGAACTTGCAATAAGGATGCATTGATAATTACTGGCAATTGGAATTCAAAACTTGGAAACAAAGAAGAAGGATTAGTAGTTGGAAAATATGGCCTTGGCGATAGAAATGATGCTGGAAATCGAATGATTGAATTTTACAAGACAAATGACTCCTTCATTGCAAATACCTTTTTTCACCAACATAAAATGTGACGATACACATGGACATCACCAGATGGAATATGCAGGAGTCAAATCAACTACATCTGTGGAAACAGACAATGGAAAAGCTCAATATCATCAGTCAGAACAAGGCCAGGGAACAACTTCAGATCAGATGATCGATTACTCATACGCAAGTTCAATTGAAACAAAAAAATTACAAGTCCACGAGAGCCAAAGTATGACCTTGAGTATATCCCACCTGAATTTAGAAACCATCTCAAAAATAGATTTGACCCGTTGAGCCAGAATGCTCCTTAGAAGCGAGGATGGCAAGATTATGTCTCAGACACTTTGGACATCTTGTCAGGAAGGATCAGTCCCTGGAGAAGGACAACATGCTTGGTAAAGTAGAGAGTCAGCAAAAAAGGGGAAGACCCTCAATGAGATGGGTTGACACAATAGCTACAACAATGGGTTCAAGCATAGCAACAATTGTGAGGATGGGGCAAGAAAGGGCAGTGTTTCCTTCTGTTCTGTGTAGGGTCGCTATGAGTTGGATCCAACTTGAAGACATCTAACAGCAACAACTTGTAGAATTAATCACATAATGGAATATCCATTATCTCTTCTATCCTTACAGCAATGCAGGTCTCTTTCTCTATCAACCGTGGATCAACACAGATGGCAATGTAGAGTCTGAGAGATACTAAGAACTTGCCCCATGACACACAGATCATAAGTAGAGCAGGCAGGATTCACAATTAAGTCACTGAGGCCCATACACTAACCATCTTAACTGTTTCCTCATATTTCAAAATCTTTAAAGCAGAAGTCCAGAGGACTTAACCAAAGATATATCTAAATTACACCTTTTAACTCATTACAGCTTCCTGACGAGGAATGGAACCCAAGATCCTGTCTTTGTCTCTGAAGTTGAGGTGGGCTAAGTTACAAGGATGAAGGAGGAAGTGGGCAACTGAGAAAAAATCTGCGAGAAGGGGCAAGAGAGATGTGTCCTGAACTATCATGTTCTAACTCCTGAAATGATCCCCTGGTGTATTCACAATTATTCTTCTGATAATTAAGGCACCAAGAGACACCCAGTGTGCTCTACTCTGGTCTACCAGAAACCTCCCATAAAAGGGCACAGTGAGCAGGGGTCTCTGTGTGGAGAGACCAAGGAAGTGAAATGGCAGGGTGGGTGGTTAGGGGAGAATATACTCAGGTGCCCTGTTTCTGGTGTCACGCTGCCCAGATTTAAACCTGGCTTCTACATTTTTGGCCCATGATCTGGTACAAGTAACAACAACAACAACAAAAAAAGCTGTACTCCTTTTCTTTCTATGAAATGACAATAACTCTGTATTGCTGTTCTCTTGGTGTGGTTGGACACGAAAAGGAAACAAGTTACATAGAAAATTTAGTTCAGATCCTGGTACTGGGAAGCCATCAATAAATGTGCATGGTACCGTGATTACTGTCATCATTCTATCATTGTCATTATCATCATCATCTACAAGTTCATGTTGAAGTGTTTGGGGACAGGTGAGAGGGACCCATTTTCTGCTCTGGTGGGGAAGTGCCTATGGGAGCTAGAACCAATGTAGAAGAAATTAAAACACTAAATGAATTTTCCTAGATCAGTACCATAACCAGGAACACAAATTTCACAGTACTGAGGTGAAACTTAGCATTTCAGAGCTTCCCATCTGGCCATCCCAAGTGTGCTGCTTGTCTTGATGAGGAGGAAACAATGCTCTTTCACCCCTCTGTGCCCACTTACTCCCACAGCATTCACTGGATTGCACTGGATCTCTGCTACGGCATGACTAAGGAATGTGGGTCCAGAACCCCTTTCCTCCCTGATGGGCTTGATGTCTGAGGCTCCTTCCTCAGGACTGACAGGAAGAGAGAACCTGGCTTCAATATCCTTAGGCAGACTACCACTCTAGAGGAGAGACGTGGGTATGGAGCTCACTGGACAGAGAGCACAGGCATGTTATTTACAGCTATACGGTCTTGAAACTCAATGCCCAAACCAAAAAAACCAAACCCAGTGTCCTCGAGTCGATTCCGACTCATAGCAACCCTATAGAGTTTCCAAGGAGCGCCTGGCGGATTCGAACTGCCGACCCTTTGGTTAGCAGCCATAACACATAACCACTATACCACCAGGGTTTCCGTTTAATGCCCAGAGTACACAGTTAGCCAAATTGGTTCACGTTATTCCAATCTCTGAAGACTTGGAAATATTAATGTAACAAGAATGGCGAAAGTGAATGTCTGTGGTATCTGGGCCCTCCCATTATAAAGAGGAAGCTCACCTGTATTTCTCACCTCTAACTTCAAAGTTGTACAGATCTTAACATAAAAATCACACTTTTTTTTCAATTTTTCAATTTAAAATATCACTGTATAATTTAATATCCTCAAACCCAGTGAACGAATCATGTAATTTAGGGAGGATTAAGTATTCTTTAAAAATCCTGGTGGTCTGGCCAAGTGTGCTGTCTCCAAAGCTTTTTGACAAGTTTTCCACACTGTTTAGCTGGGGAGCCCCAGTCACATGGCTTTACCAGTGTGCTCTTTCTGGCGTGCCTGTGAGCACCCTCGGAGCATTTTCTTTTCTTTTCTTTTCCCTCGCAGTTCCTTGTCTCTCTCTATCTTCCTTCCTTTCCTTTTCCTGACCACATGGCCATGTGTGCCATCTCCACAGCCTTTTGACAGGCTGTGCCACCACACTGCTCAGGTGGGGAGCCACAAGCACGCTGCTTCACCATTTCATACCACCACACTGGTGAATGCCCTTGGACTTTTTTTTTTTTCTATCACAAATTCTTGCCTCTCTTTACACTTCTTCCTTTCTTTTCTCCTGACCACCTGACTGCATGTGCTGTCCCTACAACCTATTCATAGGCTATGCCACATCACTCAGCTGGGGAGCTGCAGGCACAGAGCTTTACAGTCCATGCCACCACACCAGTGGGCTCCCTCAGGGCATCTTTTTTTTTTTTTTTTCCTCACTTTCTTGTCTCTCTCTACATTCCTTCCTTTTCTTGCTCATGATCACTTGACGTGTCCACTTTTCCTTTGTTTTTTTTTTTGTTTGTTTGTTTTCTTTCAGATTCTTATCACTATCTCTCTTCCACCATTTCCTTTTTTCTGCACAGCTAGCCACATGTGCAGTCTCTGCCCCTTCTTCATGAGCTGTGCAATACCACCCGGCTAGACAGCACAAGCACACATCTTCCCTGGGTCCACTTCACTCCACCAGCAGGCTCCTTCAGCACCACTTTTTTCTTTTTTTTTTTTTACTGTTTCATTGCCTTCCCTCTTTTTTCTCCCACACACACTTAGCTCCACATGTCACATCCTCCCCCTTCCCTCCTACCTAATTACACCATGCACTGGGCACTCACCCTCAAGCAGCACAGGCTCCAATCACCAGTCCCTGCCCTGCGCTGCTGCCCTGCCTTACCCTCTCAACCTCAGTATGTGCTGCAAATGACCCATCCCGGCCCCTCGCCCTCCCATGGACCTGCCCTGCTACACCATAGCTGAGGAATCACTAAGGAACTTACAGTAGAGAGCAAGAGAGATCGATCAGTAAAGGAGGACAACGTTAAAAAAATAAAAGAGGGAATAAATGATGTAGGTATACAGCTTTCAAATGGAGGGGAAGTCAAGGCTTATCAAGTAATAAAAACTGGTTTAATCCTGGGAAGATGGGGTCGATTTCAAGGTAACCACAAAGAAAGTTAACAAACCTGGAGGCGGAGCCAACATGGCACCATAGACTGCAGCACCACGCGGACCCTCCACAGCAAAGACCTGAAAAACTAAGTAAAACAGAGACAAATGTCAATCCTGGAAACATAAGCATCAAATGAAGAAGCAAAGAACTAAACCAAGCACTGAATGGAATAAGAAACTGTCAGAAAAAAGAGAGCGAGAAGAGGTACAAGTAGAGGTACCTTTCAGCTAAGGCAGCACGAATTCACCATGGTGGATTCCTCTTGGAGATTAGTGGGCAGGAAGTAAGAAAAAGCAGATTCACGGAGCTCCCAGCAGGAGACAGAATACCCAGTAACCAGCGATGCATGATTCCCCACCCCTTAACTTTCCTCCACCTGCTCAGCCTCCGCCATTTCCCAGGCGGTTGTTCCACTGCAACCAGGGGGCCGAGCAACCCAGGCCCAAGGGATGCCAACGCCGTGCTGTGAGTATTCGCCCCACCCGCAGCAGCCACCCCTTTTAGTGCCATTTCTTTCTTGTTTGTGTTGCTTTTTTGGCTTCTTTTGGTTTCTTCCCTGCCTCTTACCTCCTCCCCCTCCTATCTCTCAAACACCTGACTCGATGTGCCCTCTTTATTTCGTCTCGACAGGCTGTAAAGTGCCGCTTGGCTGGGGAACTGCTTTCTCGGTCCACTCCCTGGAGGTTTGCTTGTTTGTTTGTTTTTTCTGTTTCTTTTTCTTCATTTCCGGGTTTCTCCTCTCTCCACCCCGACGGAAGTCTCCTTCAGCAACTTTTTTTTTAGCTCCTGTCTGTCTCTCCTCTCTCTCTTCTTTCCCATACCCAAACTAGTTCCACACATCACAAACTCACACCCCTCAACCCCCGCCTAATTGCACCACGTGCTGAACATCGCACCCCCCAACCGGCACAGGCATGGCCTACCGGAATCTGCCCTGCGCTGACTTCTGGCCCATCTTGTGGGCCCCAGTATGCTCCACAACCACCCCAGACCATTGCCTTCAGCTGAACCTGCCCTAATGCAGCATAGCTGAGAGACTGCCCCTTCCCTTTTAACTCAGTACTGCAGTTACTCCTGAGGTTTACCCTTCAGCCAAAGATTAGACAGGCCCATAAAACAAAACCAGATGAAATGGGTACACCAGCCAGGGGAAAGGATGAGAAGGCAGGAGGGGACAGGAAAGCTGGTAATGGGGAAGCCAAGGTAGAGAAGGGTTGAGGGTTGACATGTCGTGGGAGTGGCAACGGATACCAATACACACACACCAAAAAAAATGTGTATTAATTTTGTAGTGAGAAAATGATTTGTTCTATAAACCCTCATCTAAAATACAAAAACCAGGTGACAACACTGATTAAAGTGCTTGGTTGCTAATGAAAAGTCGGTGGGTGAAATCCACCTAGCCACTCCACAGGAGAAGGAACTGGTGATGTGCTCTCATAAAGATTATAGTCTAGAAAATCCTAAGGGGCAGTTCTGCTTTGACATATGGGGTCAATATGAGTTGAAAGTGACTCAACAGCACTTAACAACAACGGCATGTCTTCTATACCGAGAATCTGATGCTATTTTCATTATCTGAATTAATATTTCTGTCATGAAGGAAAACTTCCAACTTTCAATCTTCTGTCCTATAGCCCTTGCATATTGTTGGGGTTTTATACATTGGCAAGTTATATTTTTTGCTAATTTGAATGACAGGAACAGTTCTCATTTTTCGGTGTAGTTAATCTATGGTGGTACTTTAAAAAATTCTTTATTTTTGTCATACTTATTTGGTAACTTGATCCTTCCCCTAAATACCACCATAGGCCTTTCAAATGACTGCATTCAAAACGTTGACCAGGGCTGTAGTCATCTCAAGGCTTGCCTGGAAGTAGATCTGATTCCAAGGTCACTCAGACATCAATTAGCAGGATTTATACCTCACAGGCTATTGGCCATAAGGCCTACCATAACTTCTGAACACATGGGCCTCTGCATCAGGCAACTGGCAAAATGGAAGCTGGCTTTCATCAGAGTGTGCTGGTCAGACAGCAAGAGAGGGCTGGCAAAATTAGAGCCAGATTCTTTTTATGCCCCAATGTTGGAAGTGATAACCCAAGAGTTTTCCTAATCCTATGTGATGGAAGCAATTATCTGAGTTCCAGCACACACTCAGGAGGGTGGTTAGCCACAAGAGTGTGAATACAGGAGGTGGGGGTTGATGGGAGAATCTTAGAATCTGCGCACTACACAGGCTTTACTCACTATAAGGATGGTGGCTCTAATCACCACTAGACTCAAGAGAGGTCCCTCTGCTGTCCAGCATAATCCCAAACCATAGCACCACCGTGCACGTAGCAAACATTCCCTGAAGAAAAACAGAAACACGGTATAATTTCTACAAACCCCACCATGATGCTGCTGAACTTGAGGTCAGAAGGCTCTCTGGTTTCTCTAGCAGCAGCGGAGTCCTTCCATTAGAAGAGTTGCACCCTTTCCATGCACAAATTCAACCAACACATATCCCCAACAACAACTGATATCTGCTTAACTACAAAAGGCTCACTTCACTCCAGAATGTAATTTTCCTTAGATTTCTTTGTCTTCACAACTCTTGAAATCTTTAATAAAGATTTAATAAAGTTTATTTTTTATCTAGTTTGTTTCCCTAGTAGATGAAGTGGAATAATGGTGTTTCGTACCTTTTACATTCTATCCACGTGGCCACCTGGGTGAGGCTTCTCTGTTTTGAAGGACTCGGAGAATGGCTTGTCATTAGCTGATATGAAGGAAACTGGAATATATACCCAACGACCTTGAACATGGACAAAAGGATGCTATTTACCTATATATGGATAAATGGCTGAGGGTGATTTTGGGGAGAACAAATGACAGGTGTGTTGAGGTGAATTGGAGAGGTAGAGGATAAGCGCTGAGAGCTTTCAGCACCCTTGGATAGTGGCAAAATTTTCATATTAAACATAATGGAAGGAGGGGATCAGATTCTAGAATCACTGCCAAAGCTGAGTGTAGAGGACAGGTGTATAAAAACCAAAGACAGTTGTGTTCTTGTGTTAAAAAGAGAGATTTGCTTTGTGCTTTCCCACTTCTCTCCCTGAATGAGTATCCTTAAAGGAAAAGGAAAGATACTACATTCCAGCATTCTCTTCTCAGGTATCCAGTTGAGGAATGTCTATGCTCAATTTTTTATCACCATGTTATTTATAGAGCTTATCAAACCCTACCTTTTATTCTACGACTCTTATTCTTTCACATACAATGAAATGATGAATAATAGATCCTATCAAATATCCCTAATAATAAAAACAACAAACCATACATTTTTCTTGGGGAGTTCTTAAAAGTTTCTCTGGAAGATATAATGTCCCAAGGATGAATAAAAATACTGGGTGTAGGGATGTCAAATTGTCTTCACCTTTATTTTATAACATAATGAATAATTTATTCAATATTATAAAAATTGGAGATAGGACTAATGTATGGTCTTAATACATTAGATTTCTAGTACATATACCAATGATATCCAATCCCTGCCCTTGAACTTCTCAGGGTCTTGTCGTGTAAAGATAAATTGTAATGATCATCAGGCATCCAAAGTTAAAGAACATGTGGACTTCAAAGGATTTATTTGAATGGCTTTTGTGTTAGAGTAAATGAAAACAACAGTAATATCTATATTTATGGAATTCTTACCAGACACTATGTGCATTATCTGCTTAATCCTTACAAAGCTGTAAGCTAAATAATACAGAAAAGGAAGAATCAATAGACTTGAGAGTTCAATAACAAGTTCATGTTCACAAAGATAATGAGTTAGAGGATCGAATGCTGACACTCAGTTTCCCTGCAAATCCCATTAGTTGAACTACTCTGTTGGCCGAATCACATGTTTACTAGATTAGTTTCCACTTCTTGATCATTTCTAGGAACTAAACAGGGTTCTAATCAGTACTTTTTATTGCTTCCTCTTAACTACTCTCTCAGATGAGTGCTTTTGTTATCACAACTACACAGATGACGAAGGTAAACAGAAACATGTTTTATATTTTGCCTAAAATCACAGTTTGTAGTATCAAGTTCTTTTTGAATTCTTGGAATGCACACTTAAAATGAACTTCTCCAAGGTGGTATTAAGGACTAGTATTTGATGGGAAACTACTATTTAATCCAACCTTGACAACATTACATGTAGTCATTAAAGTGGCCTTGGAAGATTAGCACTATTAATCACAATTTGAAGAAGAGGACTCTGAGGATCAACAAGGTACACTGAGTTGCCAAAACTGTTCAGGTTATAAGCCAATATCTGGTCAGAGGTATGTCATCAAATCCCTCTCCCTTCCCATAATCTGCAGTTCCTCTTCCCTATCAAAGGTAAGTATACCACTTTCTGACTGCCATTAGGACACTCTGACATATTTCCTTCCAGGCTTTTCTCCATTTATAGAATTAATCTAATAGTATCACTCATTCTACGTCTTGATGTTTGAAGAGGAAGAAGAAAATGTTACCTTTCAGGAAAGATTATCATGAGATATCAAAAGGAAATACCCTGATTATATCAATTTTTTTCCATTCCTAGGTTTACAGAAATGAATATGCAACTTAGTTCTAGGGTAGATGGGACTAGTATAGTCTCATTGCAGTTAGCCATAACCATAGAATCCCAACACTACTTTCCTAGTTTTTAATGAGAGCTATTTCTTCCCAGAAACTGGTGTGGCCTCATCCTCTAGCGAGTGCACTCCATTCTCCATTGTCGAAGTTTCTCATCAGGAAAGTCTGTGGGGATTTAACTCAGTGGTAAAGGGCAGAGTAAACTAAGCTATCGGTTAGGCAGGTTTTCTGAGCATCCAAAATTGCTCCCTCAGAAATTATACCAGTATGTCTTAAGGACATTGCACACCCATGTAGTAGAACACAGAAAGAGCCCAAAGACAAGGAAACGTGGCAACACAGTCAAGTCTTCATCAGTCTCTTACAAGTGAAAGGCAATGGCTCTGCTTTCCTGAAGACATGACACTCTGCTATCCTAGACTAAAGAAAAATAAGATACAACTAAATTTATTCGTAATGACTTGGTGAACCGATGATCCTAGAGCACCAAAAGAGCCACAGTAATTGGAAATACGATACCCCCACCTTAATCCTCAGCTGTACAACCCTGACCAAGACAAGTAATTTACAGCCACCTTTTTTACCTCAGCATGCTGTGTATTGTTCCAGTTTTAGACACTTCACACATAGATTTATCCCTCAAATACCATTTATCAGTCAGGATTCAATAAAGAAAATTGAAAACACCATGAAGAGCATTTCATACAGAAAACTGGTAAAATAGTTAAATAAGGACTGAAAGACAAAAAGGAGCAATGTGGCAATACAGAGATAGTAACCAGGGATAGATGCTACCACACCAAGGTCTAAGAAAACAGGTATGTGGAAAATGTCGAGCTGGTTAAGGTGTAGTAACTTTTACTGATCATTACTGGAAAAACCTAACAATAAAGCCAGATTGGAATTCAGAAGAGTAGTTTAGGACCCTCCACTCTCTGGCCCCAGCATCATAAAGTATAGTAAAGTATAGAAGGCTGAACCTGGAGAAGGGAGACAATAGCTTATCAACAAGCACATGTAGCCAAGTTCATGGTGTGCAGAGCAGAATCAGTGGTGGTTCACTGGCAAAATTCTACCCTTCCCTGTGGAAGACCAGCTTTGATTCACAACCAATGTACCTCATGTGCAGCAACCACCTGTGGTTAGAGGCATACATTATGCAAAAATATTGACCAGGTTTCAGCAGAGATTCCAGACCAAGATGGACTCGTTTGAAAGGCCTGGTGATCTACTTCAAAAACTCAGTCAATGATTAGTCACCACCCACAGCCCAGAGCTAGGGTTCTAGGTAGTAGGGTGAGGGAGAAATGTGTGGAATGGATCTGGAGAGCCAAATGGATCCTGCATACCTGGTTTAACATTTTCAATTCTTCTGCTATCAACAATACTGTTCATGTTTTAGGAGTGTTTTGGTTAGCCAAAAAAAAAGAAAGGGGGATTTTTTGAAGATCCGGGGCCAAGATGGCGGACTAGGTGGACGCTACCGCGGATCCCTCTTGCAACAAAGACTCGGAAAAACAAGGGAATCGATCACATACATAACAATCTACGAACTCTGAACAACAAGCACAGACTTAGAGACGGAAAACGAACAAATACGGGCAGACAGCAACTGTTTTCAGAACTAGGAGCCAGCGCACCAGGCAGGTGACCTTCGGAGCTCGATCTGGGGCAGAGCCCGGGGGGCAGACGGCACAGAAAGGGGGCCCACCCCTTCCCCCCCGAACCGATCCTGGGAGGAAGTCTAGCAGGTTGGCGTGGGCGGCGTAGGGGCGCAGCCGGAGGGAGAAGCACCCGGGAGGCAGTGACTGATCTGGGAGGGGGGAGAACAGCGTCCCAGCTGGGGTGCCGTCCCGCCGGGAGTTAGGCGAGAAGCCGAGGGGGCGCGAGCGGGGGGGGGGTCAACTATATTTCCCTAAAGTGACCCCAGGGCGGGGCCCACACGTTCGTGCGGGAGGACGCACACCCAGTCCGTGCGTGTGGCGCGGCACACCAGAGGGAGAAATCCCCGGAAGTGTCTGATCTCAAAGCAGGGAAAGCAGCATCCCAGACGGGGAGCCATTCCGCTGGGATCTGGGCGCGCACACGCGCGCGGGCGGGGCATGAGCGCGGGGTCCATTTTTATTACCCTGAATTGACCCAGGGGGCGGGACCACCTGGTCGTGCGAGTGACGCCCTCCCAGTTTGCGCGAGAGGTGTGGCACACCGGAAGGAGAAGTCCCCGGGAGGAAGTGATTGGTCCCGAAGCACAGAAAGTAGCGTCCCAGACGGGGTGCCGTCCTGCTGGGACTTGGGCGCGCCCACGAGCGGGGCGTGAGCGCGGAGTCCATTTTTATTGCCCTGAATTGACCCAGGGGGCGGGCCCACCTGGCCGTGCAGGTGACGCCAACCCAGTTCGTGCGAGAGGTGTGGCGCTCCGGGAGGAGAACTCCCCGGGAGGAAGTGACTGGTTCCGGAACGGGGAAAGCAGCGTCTCAACCCGGAAGTCATCCTGCTGGGATTTGGGCGCGCGCACAGGCGGGGCGTGACCGCGGGACCCAATTATAATCGCCTGAATAGACCCTGGGGGCGGGCCCACCCGTTCATGTGGGAAACACCCACCCAGTGCCCACGAGCGGTGCCGCGCACCGGAGGAAGTCCCCAGGAGGAAGTGACTGGTTTCCGAGCAAGGAAAGCAGTGTCCTAGCCAGGGACCCGTCCAGCCCGGATTTTGGCGAACGGGGGCGGAGCGTGAACGTGGTGTTCAGCTCTATATTCTGTGGTGCTACACTCCTAGCTCTCAGATCCCTCCCCCACCCTCCCCAGGCGACCCCATTAACATCCGAATACCCGGAGCTAGAGAGAGAATTCAGATAGGGATCTGACTGCATTTTTTTTTAGCTGACTACTTGGAAAATCTAGTTTCCCAGTGATGGCTCGGAGACAGCAGTCCATATCAAACCACATAAAGAAACAGACCATGACAGCTTCTCCAACCCCCCAAACAAAAGAATCAAAATCTTTCCCAAATGAAGATACAATCCTGGAATTATCAGATACAGAATATAAAAAACTAATTTACAGAATGCTTAAAGATATCACAAATGAAATTAGGATAAATGCAGAAAAAGCCAAGGAACACACTGATAAAACTGTTGAAGAACTCAAAAAGATTATTCAAGAACATAGTGGAAAAATTAACAAGTTGCAAGAATCCATAGAGAGACAGCATGTAGAAATCCAAAAGATTAACAATAAAATTACAGAATTTGACAACGCAATAGAAAGTCAGAGGAGCAGACTCGAGCAATTAGAATGTAGACTGGGACTTCTGGAGGACCAGGGAAACAACACCAACATAGCTGAAAAAAAATCAGATAAAAGAATTAAAAAAAATGAAGAAACCCTAAGAATCATGTGGGACTCTATCAAGAAGGATAACTTGCGAGTGATTGGAGTCCCAGAACAGGGAGGGGGGACAGAAAACACAGAGAAAATAGTTGAAGAACTCCTGACACAAAACTTCCCTGACATTATGAAAGATGAAAGGATATCTATCCAAGATGCTCATCGAACCCCATTTAAGATTGATCCAAAAAGAAAAACACCAAGACATATCATCATCAAACTTGCCAAAACCAAAGACAAACAGAAAATTTTAAAAGCAGCCAGGGAGAAAAGAAAGGTTTCCTTCAAGGGAGAATCAATAAGAATAAGTTCAGACTACTCAGCAGAAACCATGCAGGCAAGAAGGGAATGGGACGACATATACAGAGCACTGAACGAGAAAAACTGCCAACCAAGGATCATATATCCAGGAAAACTCTCTCTGAAATATGAAGGAGAAATTAAGATATTTACAGATAAACACAAGTTTAGAGAATTTGCAAAAACTAAACCAAGACTGCAAGAAATGCTAAAGGAGATTGTTTAGCCGGATGAACAATAATATCAGGTACCAGCACAATACAAGGTCACAAAACAGAACGTCCTGATATCAATGCAACTCAAACAGGGAAAGCACAAAAACAAACAAATTAAGACTAATTCTTAAAAATAAATAAATAAATAAACAAAATAATACACACAACAGGAAATCATGGAAATCAATAGATAAACGATCAAAATAATCAAAAAGAGGGACTAAATATAGGAGGCATTGAACTGCCAGATGGAGAGTGATACAAGGCGAAATAGAAGGATACAAGTTAGGTTTTTACTTAGAAAAATAGGGGTAAATAAAAAGGTAACCACAAAAAGGCATATCAATCCCATAACTCAAGAAAAAAGCCAAGAAAAACGTAATGACTCAATAAACACAAAGTTAAACATTATGAAAATGAGGATCTCACAAGCTACTAAGAAAAACGTCTCAGCACAAAAAAGCATGTGGAAAAATGAAATGGCCAACAACACATATGAAAAGGCATCAAAATGACAGCACTAAAAACTTACTTATCTATAATTACGCTGAATGTAAATGGACTAAATGCACCAATAAAGAGACAGAGAGTCACGGACTGGATAAAAAAACACGATCCATCTATATGCTGCCTACAAGAGACACACCTTAGACTTAGAGACACAAACAAACTAAAACTCAAAGGATGGAAAAAAATATATCAAGCAAACAATAAGCAAAAAAGAAGAGGAGTAGCAATATTAATTTCTGACAAAATAGATTTTACACCTAAATCCACCACAAAGGATAAAGAAGGACACTATATAATGATAAAAGGGACAATTGATCAGGAAGACATAACCATATTAAATATTTACGCACCTAATTTTTTTTTTTAATGACAGGGCTGCAAGATACATAAATCAAATTTTAACAGAATTGAAAAGTGAGATAGACACCTCCACATATATAGTAGGAGACTTTAACACACCACTTTCGGAGAAGGACAGGACATCCAGTAAGAAGCTCAATAGAGACACGGAAGACCTACTTACAACAATCAACCAACTTGACCTCGTTGACTTATACAGAACTCTCCACCCAACTGCTGCAAAATATACTTTTTTTTCTAGCGCACATGGAACATTCTCTAGAATAGACCACATATTAGGGCATAAAACAAATCTTTCCAGAATCCAAAACATCGAAATATTACAAAGCATCTTCTCAGACCACAAGGCAATGAAGCTAGAAATCAATAACAGAAAAACTAGGGAAAAGAAATCAAATACTTGGAAAATGAACAATACCCTCCTGAAAAAAAGACTGGGTTATAGAAGACATCAAGGAGGGAATAAGGAAATTCTTAGAAAGCAACGAGAATGAAAATACTTCCTATCAAAACCTCTGGGACACAGCAAAAGCAGTGCTCAGAGGCCAATTTATATCAATAAATGCACACATACAAAAAGAAGAAAGAGCCAAAAGCAGAGAACTGTCCCTACAACTTGAACAAATACAAACTGAGCAACAAAAGAATCGATCAGGCACCAGAAGAAAACAAATAATAAAAATTAGAGCTGAACTAAATGAATTAGAGAACAGAAAAACAATTGAAAGAATTAACAAAGCCAAAAGCTGGTTCTTTGAAAAAATTAACAAAATTGATAAACCATTGGCTAGACTGACTAAAGAAAAACAGGAAAGGAAACAAATAACCTGAATAAGAAACGAGAAGGACCACATCACAACAGAACCAAATGAAATTAAAAGAATCATTTCAGATTATTATGAAAAATTGTACTCTAACAAATTTGAAAACCTAGAAGAAATGGATGAATTCTTGGAACAATACTACTTACCTAAACTAACACATTCAGAAGTAGAACAACTAAATAGACCCATAACAAAAAAAGAGATTGAAACGGTAATCAAAAAACTCCCAACAAAAAAAAGTCCTGGCCCAGATGGCTTCACTGCAGAGTTCTAACAAACCTTCAGAGAAGACTTAACACCATTACTATTGAAGGTATTTCAAAGTATAGAAAAAGACGGAATACTACCCAACTCATTCTATGAAGCTACCATCTCCCTGATACCAAAACCAGGTAAAGACATTACAAAAAAAGAAAATTTTAGACCTATATCCCTCATGAACATAGATGCAAAAATCCTTAACAAAATTCTAGCCAATAGAATCCAACAACACATCAAAAAAATAATACACCCTGATCAAGTGGGATTTATACCAGGTATGCAAGGCTGGTTTAATATCAGAAAAACCATTAATGTAATCCATCACATAAATAAAACAAAAGATAAAAACCACATGATCTTATCAATGGATGCAGAAAAGGCATTTGACAAAGTTCAACACCCATTTATGATAAAAACTCTAACCAAAATAGGAATTGAAGGAAAATTCCTCAACATAATAAAGGGCATATATGCAAAGCCAACGGCCAATATCACTCTAAATGGAGAGAACCTGAAAGCATTTCCCTTGAGAATGGGAACCAGACAAGGATGCCCTTTATCACCACTCTTATTCAACATTGTGCTAGAAGTCCTAGCCAGGGCAATTAGGCTAGACAAAGAAATAAAGGGTATCCAGATTGGTAAGGAGGAAGTAAAGCTATCACTATTTGCAGATGACATGATCGTATACATGGAAAACCCTAAGAAATCCTCCAGAAAACTACTGAAACTAATAGAAGAGTTTGGAAGAGTCTCAGGATATAAAATAAACATACAAAAATCACTTGGATTCCTCTACATCAACAAAAAGAACACCGAAGAGGAAATAACCAAATCAATACCATTCACAGTAGCCCCCAAGAAGATAAAATACTTAGGAATAAATCTTACCAAGGATGTAAAAGACCTATACAAAGAAAACTATAAAACTCTGCTACAAGAAATTCAAAAGAACACACTTAAATGGAAAAACATACCTTGCTCATGGATAGGAAGACTTAACATACTAAAAATGTCTATTCTACCAAAAGCCATTTATACATACAACGCACTCCCAATCCAAATACCAATGTCATACTTTAAGGGAATAGAGAAACAAATCACTAATTTCATATGGAAAGGAAAGAACCCCCGGATAAGCAAAACATTACTGAAAAAGAAGAAGAAAGTGGGAGGCCTCACCCTACCTGATTTCAGAACCTATTATATAGCTACAGTAGTCAAAACAGCCTGGTACTGGTACAACAACAGGCACATAGACCAATGGAACAGAATTGAGAATCCAGATATAAATCCATCCATTTATGAGCAGCTGCTATTTGACAAAGGACCAGTGTCTGTCAATTGGGGAAATAATAGTCTTTTTAACAAATGGTGCTGGCATACCTGGATATCCATTTGCAAAAGAATGAAACAGGACCCATACCTCACACCATGCACAAAAACCAACTCCAAGTGGATCAAAGACCTAAACATAAAGACTAAAACGATAAAAATCATGGAAGAAAAAATAGGATCTACCCTAGGAGCCCTAATACAGGGCATAAACAGAATACAAAACATTACCAAAAATGATGAAGAGAAACCAGATAACTGGGAGCTCCTAAAAATCAAACACCTATGCTCATCTAAAGACTTCACCAAAAGAGTAAAAAGACCACCTACAGACTGGGAAAGAATATTCAGCTATGACATCTCAGACCAGCGCCTGATCTCTAAAATCTACATGACTCTGTCAAAACTCAACCACAAAAAGACAACCCAATCAAGAAGTGGGCAAAGGATATGAACACACATTTCACTAAGGAAGATATTCAGGCAGCCAACAGATACATGAGAAAATGCTCTCGATCATTAGTCATTAGAGAAATGCAAATTAAAACTACAATGAGATTCCATCTGACACCAACTAGACTGGCACTAATTCAAAAAACACAAAATAATAAATGTTGGAGAGGCTGCGGAGAGATTGGAACTCTCATACACTGCTGGTGGGATTGTAAAATGGTACAACCACTTTGGAAATCCATCTGGCGTTATCTTAAACAGTTAGAAATAGAACTACCATACAACCCAGAAATCCCACTCCTCGGAATATACCCTAAACATACAAGACCCTTCACACAAACAGATATATGCACACCCATGTTTATTGCAGCTCTGTTTACAATAGCAAAAAGCTGGAAGCAACCAAGATGTCCATCAACGGACGAATGGGTAAATAAATTGTGGTATATTCACACAATGGAATACTATGCATCGATAAAGAACAGTGACGAATCTCTGAAACATTTCATAACATGGAGGAATCTGGAAGGCATTATGCTGAGCGAAATGAGTCAGTTGCAAAAGGACAAATACTGTATAAGACCACTATTATAAGATCTTGAGAAATAGAAAAAACGGAAAAGAACACATACTTTTGTGGTTACAAAGGGGGGAGGGAGGGAGGGAGGGAGAGGGCTTTTTATTGATCAATCTGTAGATGGGAACTGCTTTGGGTGAAGGGAAAGACAACACTCAAAACAAGGAAGATCAGCCTAATTGGACTGGATTAAAAGTAAAGAGGTTTCCGAGATAAAATGAAAGCTTCAAAGGTTAGCGAAGCAGGGGCTGGGGTCTGGGGAACTTGGTTTGAGGGGACTTCTAAGTCAATGGGCAAAACAATTCTATTATGAAAACACTCTGCATCCCACTTTGAATTGTGGCCTGGGGTCCTAAATGCCAACAAGCAGCCATCTAAAATACATTAATTGGTCTCAACCCACCGGGAGCAAAGGCAAAGGAAGAACACCAAGGTCACACGACAACTAAGAACCCAAGAGACAGAAAGGGCCACTTGAACCAGAGACCTACATTATCCTGAGACCAGAAGAACTAGTTGGTGCCCGACCACAATCGATGTCTGCCCTGTCAGGGAGCACAACAGACAACTCCTGAGGGAGCAGGAGACCAATGGGATACAGACCCCAAATTCTCATTAAAAGACCACACCTAATGGTATGATTCCGACTAGAGGAATCCCAGAGACAATGCTCCCCAGAACTTCTGATGGCACAGGACAGGAACCATCCCCGAAGACAAATCATCAGGCATGAAAAGGACTGGGCAGTGGGGGGGAGAGAGATACTGATGAAGAGTGAGCTAATTAAATCAGGTGGACACGGGAGAGTGTGTTGGCAACTCTTGACTGGAGGGGGGATGGGAAGATAGAGAGAGAGGGAAGATGGTAAAATTGGCACGAAACGAGAGACTGTAAGGGCTGACTCAACAGGGGGAGAGCAAGTGGGAGAAGGGAGTAAGATGTATGTAAACCTACATGTGACAGACTGATTGGAATGGTAAATGTTCACTTGAAGCTTAATAAAAATTTAAAAATTAAAAAAAAAAAAAAACTCAGTCAATTAAAACCCTGTGGATCACAAAGGTCTAATCCACAATGTACCAAGTGATGGTACAGGACTGGGTAGTGTTCTCCTCTATAGTGCATGGGGTCACAATAGAGGAGCCGCCAACAGCAACACGATGTACAGGGAGAAGATATGAGAAGAAACATCATCAGGAATACAGTGAAAAATCACTTACCATGTGCTAGGGTACGTTCTCTCATATCTTTCCCATTGTGAGCTCTGATCACTTTGAGATCTTCTGGACCTGCTCAGGAGTAAAAGGCCCACAGCAAACTAGTCATATTTCAAGAAAAGCCTGAAAAGATCAGTAGTTTTCGCATTGGCTGAACATTAAAACTGCCTGTGGTGCTTTAAAAATCTTATGCTGAAGCCACATGCCATTACAATTAAATCAGAATCCATAGAGGTGGGACCAAAGCATCAATATTTTTTAGCTTCCTAGATGATTCCAGTATGAAGTCAAGGTTTACAGCCAGTGACACGCATTCTCACACAAAACCTGCGTATACAGTTCTGATAGATACAAAAGTAGTCTGGGTAACAGATATGAATTAAGGTAAAGAATGAAGATTCTAAGTACATAAAAATAGATTTGTGCATTATACCAAAAATCCTGGGTCATAGAAGAGAAGCTACAGATGGCTCCATAGCTGCAATGGGATTTGATCATGCAGACTGACATATCCCAGAGCACTTCCACTATCGCAATAAGCATGTTACAAAGGAAGCAATGGTCAGATATGAAATCTAGAGACAGAAGCTTCTGACAGCTACAAAAAATACATAACCAAGAGGCAAGATTTATGGTTGCAAATGTCAGGTTTTACCATTTTTCCAACCCACACACCAAAGATGGCACAAGTGTTGATAGTAGGCTATTCTGCTGAGGAGCCTCCACAGGGCCCTCTTGATGTCCCTGTTCCTCAGGCTGTAGATGAAGGGGTTCAGCATGGGGGTCACCACACTGTACATCACTGAGGACACTGCATACTTCCTGGGAGAAGATGAGACAGCTGAACTGAGGTACACTCCAAGGCCTGTTCCATAAAATAAGCAAACAACTGACAGGTGAGAGGCACAGGTGGAAAAGGCTTTATACTTCCCACCTGAAGATGAGACTCTCAGAATGGAGGAAACAATTCGACTGTAAGAGAAAAGGATCCCTGAGAACGGAACACCACCAAAGATGGCACCAATACAATACACTAATATGATACTGATGGAAGTGTCAGAACATGCAAGGCTAAAGAGTTGAGGAGGGTCACAGAAGAAATGAGGGATTTCCACATCTGTGCAGAAGGTAAGTTGTGACACCATTGAAATGTACAGCTGGGAGTCCAAAACGCTGATAAAAAAAGACACCAAAACTAGCAAGCCACAGTGGCGGGGGTTCATGATGACTGTGTAATGCAGAGGGTGACAGATGGCCACAAACAGGTCATATGCCATCACAGTGAGGAGCAGATTGTCCAGACATCCAAAGAGGTAAAAAAAGGTCATTAGTATCAGGCAGCCCCCATAGGTAGTGGATTTGCTCCATGTCTGAATGTTCACTAGCGCCTTTGGTACTGTGGTAGAAACGAAACCAATGTCAGCCAAGGACAGGTTGGAGAGGAAGAAGTACATGGGAGTGTGGAGATGGGAGTCAGAGGTGACCGCCAGGATGATGAGCAGGTTCCCAGTCACAGTTATCAGGTACATGGACAGGAACAGCCCAAAGAGGAGGGGCTGCAGTTCTGGATCCTCAGAGAGGCCCAAGAGGAGGAATTCTGAGATATCTGTTAGATTCTGTGGCTCCATGTACTTATCACAGCTTTTGGAAAAAGAATATTGTTAAAAAGGAAACAGGCAAACAGCCACCCGGTATTGTATCTGTATTTTGAATTCAAGAAACTCAGAAGTAAAGCCCACAAAATCATGTGTTCACACTTAAGTATCTAATACCCCAGTGCTTTTCAGCGATAGTACTCAGTTACAGCAAACCCAACCACTGTATTTCTCAAAACTTTTCCCTCATTGTTTTCTGTGTTATTTGCATTTTTCTGCACCCAACCACTTTAGAGATGCAAGGCTAAAGAATGTTAAAATGGCAAGGACATTTGATAATAACGAGTTCATAGAAAGAGCAAACTATCACCACCCTCTATGAGAGAAACACATACAATAAGAAATACCCTTTTAAGAAAAATTCATTTCAATTAAAGAACACTAAGAAGCACTTGCAGTTCCAGGGTGTGCAAACCATTAACACACTTGGCTGCTAAGCAGAAAGGTTGGCTTCCACTCAAAGACACCTCAGAAACAGGGTCATTGAAACCCAGTGGAGCATAGTTCTACTCTGAGACACATAGTGTGACCGTGAGTCAGAATCTACTCAATGGAAACTGGATGTTCTTCTTAAGAAGCTGTCAAATGTACTTTATTTTATACAAGTACAGTGCATAAATTCCCTTGATTTGGAGTATTTATAAAACAACATATAGGATAGGAACAGATTTAAAAAAAAGAATCACCACTGAGTTAATTGCAACATGGTGACTGCATGTGTTAAAGGATAGAACCTCTCCATAGAGTTTCAGAGCCTTAATCTTTACAAAAGTGGATCACCAGGTCTTTCTTTCATGGCACTGAAGAGTGCATTCCAGCCACCAATCTGGAGGAGAATAGTCGAGTTCAAACCATTTGCTTCACCCAAGGACCTCATTAGCTAGATTCTAAATTACATTCAAATGTTCATCATCAGAGAGTGTGTTTATACGTCAATTATCTTCACAGGTTTTCATCGTTGTTTGGTTTTCTGACATCCGTCTTGTATGGACATACATGGTCATTCAAATATGTGGGTCAATTTCAAAAAAGTTTTAAAGTATATATCCTCTCCCTTGGCTTATTGGACATCAAATTTTGATAACTAAGTGTTTGCTAAACGTTCAAATCATACAACATTGCCAATTCCAAAGATGGCATTAGTGTAAAATGCACCAATGATTAAACAATGATTTACTTTTCAGATACACTCTGTGCCTATTTTTCACCGTGTAGATATTGGTATTTGCATCAATGCTACGCCATCTCGGGGAAATGCCTGGTGTTCCTTTGACATTTTCCTTTATTTATTTCCATTCTCTATGGCATTGATAAAGTGCCAAAAAACGTTTCTTGTCCTAAATGTTTAGAAAGCATTGTTTCCCCATCAGGTCAACACCCTTATTTGTAAATTCAGGAAAATAGGACCAGGGACATTCCAAAGCCAGGTTTGAAACTTAGCTATCTTAGGCCAATTTAAGAACTTTCTAAGACAATCCTTCCTTAGTGGGAGATTTGAATTTTCCTCTTTTAGCTCCCCAATGGCAACACATTTCTTCATTTCTATTGGTAGGTCTAACATGATTTCATTTGGCCTATTAATTCACAGTTCAACTCACTGAGTTGTGGGAGGAAGAATCAATGGTTTAGTGTCCATTTGCTCATCTGAAAAGAAACACAATCATTCAGCTCTGGTTGAGGAGACAGAATCCTGGAATAGGGGTCAGAAGGGCAAGGTCCAAATCCCAGATCTGTCACACGATGAATTTGGAGTGCTTGTGAATATTTCATCCTCTCTTACGTGGAAATAGGGGGGAATAATACCCATCACTAGGATGTGTGTGGCAGCTAACAAAGGTTTGGCACTTAATAAATACTTGGACAATGTTTTTAAATCAGAATTTGAATCAATATGAGAGCAGTGGGTTTATTGTTGAAATATAATCATGGTTTCATTTGATTATATGTGAAAGATAGAAGCCTAACATGTCCCAAGAAAGTCAAGCATAGAATGTATTGAAATCATAAAATGTGCCTAGGTTCACACAGTAAGACTTACTTTCTCCATCTCTTTCTCCTTTTTAGTTTTCAGTTTTATGAAAACCGCCACAATTTTTTGCAAATAATTGATGTTTTACACTCTACTAACTAAATAGGTCCCATAGAAAGCGCATGATATAGATATATTCATGCCCCATTTTATCTTGCCTCTAGTCCTATGGGACATCCTTGGAGGGATGAAACTACAGGCAGGAAAGCACTCAGCACAGAAGCAGTACATCTTATGATCTGATCCTGTGAACTAAGGAACAAAGGAACCAAGGGTCTATTCCATATTTAATAAAGACTTGTTGTTTCATTGTGGTTGTAGCCTGCTCTGTGATAAGTACAAGATATTCTCTGAGGGGTCAGGAATTCATGAGCCTCAATGACTTCCTTCCAAGTATTCAATATCTACTTGGATAAGGATGGAAGTAAAAGGATCTTACAGGGATAGAGACAAAATAAACCAATCAGATCACAGGATACACTAGTTGAACAGTATGAAGCTTTATGGAATTAATAATAATGATAATATGTAAAACTAATGTGCCCTGACTATATACATCCATCACATATTTAATCACATATGTAATATGAATTACTGTTCAGTCCTTACAGCAATGCAGATCTCCGGTCTATCAGCTGTGGATCAACTCAAATGGCAACATAGAGGCTGAAAGATCCTAAGAATTTACCCCCTGGCATACAGATCATAAGTAGCACAGACAGGACTTACAAATAAATTGTAAGTCACTGTGGCCCATGCGTTAACCATCTTCACTCTGTTTCCTCATATTTCAAAAAAAGTTTGAAGAAAAGTCCAAGGGACCTAACCAAAGATACATCTAAGTTACACCTTTAAACTCATTCTGGCTTCCTGACCAGGAATGGAACTCGAGATCCTGTCTTTATGTCTCCAAGATTGAGATAGGCTGAATTACAGTGATGAAAGGAAGTGGACACCTGAGTTAAATTCCAGAAGGGGCAAGAGAGACCTATCCTAATTATCATCTGCCAACTCCTGATGTGTTCTTTTCCTGTATTCACAATTATCCTTCTGAGAGTGGAGACACCAAAAGGCACTCACTGCTCTCCACTGTGGTCTAGCAGAACCCCCACAAAGGAGCACAGTGAGCAGGGGGTCTCTGGGTGGAGAGGCCAAAGAAGTGGAATGGCACAGGTGGATGGCACGGGACAATATGGCCAGGTGCCCTGTGTCTGGTGTCACACTGCCCAGATTCAAGCCTGGCTTCAACCTTTTCTGGCTCATGACCTGGAACAAGTTACCAAAAAAGACTGCTCATTTTCTCTTCTATGAAATGACATAACATGTGTTGCTCTTTTCTGCGTGTGGTTGTGTAGAAAAAAGAAGCAAATTACATAGAAAACTTAGTTCAGATCCCGGCATTGGGCAGCCTTCAATAAATTTTCACAATACTATGGTTACTGCCATCATTTTCATCATTATCATCATCATCAACTAGATCTTGTTTAGAAGACAGGTGAAGGGACAAATTTCTCCTTCTGGTGGGGATGCGCCTATGAGAGCAAGAACCAAATTAAAAATCTCAATGAGTCTTCTTAGACCTCTACCAGAATAAGAAACAAAGTTCACATGCCTCTAAGCTGAAACTTAGCATTTCAGGGCCTCCCATCTGGCCATCCCAAGTGTACAGCTTGTTCTGATGAGGAGGAAACAATGCTCCCAAGCCCCTCTGTGTCTACTGTCTCTCAAGGCACTCACTGGATTGTGCTGGGTCTCTGCTGAAGTATAACCAAGGAGTATGACTCCACCGACACCCCCCCACCTGGTAGGCAATAAGGGTTGAGGGAGGGTTGGAGCTCCTTCCTCAGGACTGGCAGGAAGAGAGATTCAGGCATAAGCCTCCTGATTCAAATGAGCACTGTAAAGGAGAGACGCAGTTATGGAGTTCACCGGACTGTGAAGAGCAAACTGAAGACCCTGAGGTCACAGGCAGGATTTTACAGTTGTATCGTTTTTGTGGCTCAATGCCCAGAGCTCACAATCAGCCAAATTGGTTCATGTTATTACAATCTCTGAAGACTTGTTAGTATGCATGAAACAGGAAGAGAAAAAATTGGATGTCTGTGTTATCTGGGCCTTGTCATTCTAAGGAGGAAGCCCCCTTGTATTCCTCACCTTTAACTTCCCAGTTGTACAGATCTTAAAATAAAAGTCACTCTTTTTTTCTTTCAATTTTTCAATCTAAACAATCAATGTGTGATTGAATATCCTCAAACCCATTGAATGAACCATGTATTCTAGGGAGGATTAAGTATTCTATAAAAGTCCTGGTGGCACAGTCTTAAAGCACTCAGTTCTAATTGAAAGTTTGGCAGTTGGAGACTTTTTGCTCCCATAAAGTCTAGAGCCTGGAAAACTCAAAGGGGCAGTTCTACTCTGTCACATGGGGTTCGTAAGAGTCAAAATCAACTCGACAGCACCTAGCAACAACAGATCTTTTATACCAAGAATTTGTTACTATTTTCATTTTCTGAATTAATATTTGTGTCAGGAAGCAGAATGTCCTATCTTCTTTCTGTAGCCCTTGCATGTGGTTTGGAGTTTTATGTGTTGGCAATTTATATTTTTTGCTAATTTGAATGACAGCACCAGTTCTAAATTTTCTGTACAGTTAATGTCTGTTGGTACTTTAGAAAACTATTTATTTTGTCATACCTCTTTCGTAACTTGATCCTTCACCCAAATACCTCTGTCGGCCTCAGGGAAGACTGCATTCACAGTGTTGGCAAGGGCCGCAGTCACCTTAAGATTTGACTGGAAGAAGATTTGATTCCAAGGTCACTCAGGTGTCAGTGGGTAGGATTTGTTCCTCAGGGGCTGTTGGCAAGAGACCTCCCTTAACTTCGGACCACATGGGCCTCTCCATCAGGCAGCTGACAACATGGAAGCTGGTTTCCATCACAGTAGGCTGGCCAGAGAGCAGGAGACGGCTGGCAAGATGAAGAGTCAGATTCTTTTTTACACCCCATTGTTGGAAGTGATAGTCCAATAGTTTTCCAAATTCTCTTTGATGGAAACAATTAATGGAGTCCAGCACGCACTCAATGGGATGGTTATCAACAGGAACATGAATGCATTGGGAGAATCTTAGAAGCTACACACTACACAAGCTTCGCTCTCTATAAGGACGGTGGCTCTAAGCACCACCAAACTTCAGACAAGTCCCTCTGGTTTCCAGCATAGTCTCAATCCATTGTACCATTATGCTCTCAGCACACATTCCCTGGAGAAACACAGACACATAGTAGAATTCCTACTAACTCCACCATACTGCTCCTGGTCTTGCAGTCAGAAGCCACTCCAGTTTCTCTAACACCAGCAGAGTCCTTCCATCAATATTAGGCCAGTCACAGCCATTCCATGCACAAATTCAAAAACTATCCCCAGCAGATTCTGATTTGCTTGATTAGAAAGGGCTCACTTCAACGCAGAATGCAATTTTCCTTAGATTTCTTTGTTTCAGAACTCTTGATACTTTTAATACTATGTGCTTTATGCTTATATAGGTTTGTTTTCTGGTTTTGTTTTTTTTTTCTCCTAGAAGATAATGTGGAATGATGATATAACCCAAAATCACATATGTGGAATGATGGTATAGTGCACCTTTTACATCCTGTCCATGTGGCCACCTGGGTAAGGCTTCTCTGTTCTGAATAACTAAGAGAATAACTTGTCATCAACTGATATGAGGAAATTTGGAACATACACCAAGTGAAATTGAATACGGCCAAAAGGATGCTATTTACCTATGTTAGGATAAATGGCCGAGAATAATTTTGGGGAAACCAAATGGCAGGTATGTAGAGGTAAATTGGAGAGGTAGATGATAAGGACTGTCCTTGGATGATGGCTAATGTTTAACATTAAGCATAGTGGAAAGAGGAGATCAATTTCCAAGGTCATTGACATAGCTAACGTAGAGGACACATGTATGAAAACCAAAGAGACTTGTGTTCTTGTGGTAAAATCAGAGATCGGCTTTGTGCTTTTCCCTCTTCTCTCTCTGGATGAGTATCCTTACAGGAAAAAGAAACATACCACATTTCCTTTTTAGATGTCCAAATGAGGAAAATCTACACCCAAATTTTCATCCTTGTGTTATTTACACAACTTATCAAACGTTCCACTTACGAGTCTTATTCTTACACATACAATTAAACGGTGAATAATAGATTCCAACAAATCTCCATAATAATAAAAACAAACTAAGCATACATTTCTTCCTTAGGAGTTCTTAAAGATCTCTGTGGTAGATATAATGCTCCAGGGAGGAAGAAGAATACTGGATGTACGGATGTGGAAATGTCTTCACCATTTTTTAATAAGATGATGAATAATTTATTCATTATACAAAGTACAGATAGGACAAATCTCTGGTTTTAATGTAGTAGATTTTGATTATAAAGATAAATGATATTCAAGTCCTGCCCTGAACAGCTTAAGATCTTGTATGAAGATAAAATGTAATGGTCATCAGGCATCCAGGGAAAAGCACACATGCGTTTAAATAATTTACTTGAATGGCATCTGTGTTATAGCAGACAACAACAACAATGGTATCTATATTGGCTAAATTCTTACCATGCAAGATATGCATTATCTCCTTAATCCTTACACTGCTGTCAGCTAAACACTACAGAAAATGAATAATCAAGACCTTGAGAGTTAGATAACATGTCCACGTCCACAAAGCTAATGATTTAGAGGAGCTAACATTGAAAACCAAACAGTTTCCCTGCAAAACCAATTACTTGGCCTATCCATGTGGTTACTATGTTAGTGTCCACTTACTGATCCATTACTAGGTACTAAACACTCTTCTAATCAATGCTTTTGATTCACCTCCTCTTAACCATGCTGTCAGATGAGTGCCTTTCTTTTCACAACTGTAGAGATGAAGAAGTTAAATAGAAACATGTTTTATGTTGTTATTGTTGTTAGGTGCCATTGAGTCAGTTCTGACTCATAGCGACCCTATGTATCGCACAACGAAACACTGCCTGATTCTGAGCCATCTTTACAATCCTTGTTATGTTTTAGCCGTTGTTGCAGCCACTGTGTTGTTTCATCTCATTGAGGGTCTTCCTCCTTTTCCCTGACCCCCTACTTTACCAAGCATGATTTATTTCTCCAGGGACTGATCGCTCCTGACAACAAGTCCAAAGTGAGTAAGACACAATCTCACCACCCTTGCTTCTAACAAGCACTCTAGTTGTATTTCTTCCAAGACAGGTTTGTTAGCTCTTTCAGTAGTTCATGATGTACTCCATATTTTTCGCCAGGGCCACAATTCAAAGAGGTCAATTCTTCTTCGGTCTTCCTTATTCATTGTCCAGCTTTCACATGCATATGATGTGATTGAAAACATCATGGCTTGGGTCAGGCACACCTTAGTCTTCAAGGCAATATCTTTGCTTTTCAACACTTTAAAGACGCCCCTTGCAACAGATAGAAAACCTGGTGGCATAGTGGTTAAGTGCTACAGCTGTTAACCAAGAGGTTGGCAGTTCAAATCCACCAGATGCTCCTTGGAAACTCTGTGGAGCAGTTCTACTCTGTCCTATAGGTCGCTATGAGTCGGAATCGACTCGATGGCAGTGGGTTTGCAACAGGTTTGTCCAATAAAATGCGTCTTTTGATTCCTTGACTGCTGCTTCCATGGGTGTTGATTGTGGATCCAAGTAAAATGAAATCCTTGACACCTTCAAACTTTTCTCCATTTATGGTGATGTGGCTTATTGGTCTAGTTGTGACAATTTTTGTCTTCTTCATGTTGAGGTGTAATCCATACTGAAAGCTGTGGTCTTTGATCTTCAACATTAAGTGCTTCAAGTCCTCTTCACTTTCAGCAAGCAAGGTTATGTCATCTGCATAACGTACGTCATTAATGAGTCTTCTTCCAATCCTGATGCCCCGTTCTTCACATACTCCAGCTTCTCAGATTATTTGCTCAGCATGCAGAATGAATAGGTATGGTGAAAGGATACAACCCTGACACACACCTTTCCTGACTTTACCAAAACCCTTGTTCTGTCCAAACAACTGCCTCTTGATTTGTGTACAGGTTCCTCATGAGCACAATTAAGTGTTCTGGAATTCCCATTCTTTACAATGTTTTTCAGAATTTGTTATAATCCACACAGTAGAATGCCTTTGCCTAGTCAATGAAACACAGGTAAACATCTTTCTGGTATTTTCCACTTTCAGCCAGGATCCATCAGACATCAGCAATGATATCCTTGGTTCCACATCCATTTCTGAATCCTGCCTGAATTTCTGGCACTTCCCTCTTGATATGCTGCTGCAGCTGCTTTTGAATGATCTTCAGCAAAATTTTGCTTGCATGTGGTATTAATGATATTGTTTGATAATTTCCACATTCAGTTGGATCACCTTTACTGGGAATAGGCATAAATATAGATCTCTTCCAATTGGTTGGCCAGGTAGCTGTCTTCCAAATTTCTTGGCATAGACAACTGAGCCCTTCCA
The DNA here is from genome assembly GCF_030014295.1 of Loxodonta africana. Classification (NCBI taxonomy): domain Eukaryota; kingdom Metazoa; phylum Chordata; class Mammalia; order Proboscidea; family Elephantidae; genus Loxodonta; species Loxodonta africana. The sequence continues at coordinate 22,548,709 of NC_087344.1, forward strand.
GTGCTGCACCCCTTTGTTGAAACATCTCAATTGACATTTCATCCTTGTTTTTCAACAGTCCCTTCAGTACACTTTGGACTTCTTCTTTTGGAACCATCAGTTTTTGATCATATGCTACCTCTTGAAATGGTGGAATGTCGACTAGTTCCTTTTTGTATAATGACTCTGTGTATTCCTTCAATCTTCTTTTGATGCTTCCTCTGTCGCTTAATATTTTCCCCATATTATCCTTTGCTATTGCAACTTGAGGCTTCAATTTTTTTTTCTTCAGTTCTTTGAGCTCGAGAAACATCGACCATGTTCTTCCCTTTCGGTTTTCTAGCTCTAGCTCTTTCCACATGTCATTATAATACTTTTCTTTGTCTTCTCGAGCCGCCCTTTGTAATCTTCTGTTCAGCTCTTTTACTTCATCATTTCTTCCTTTTCCTTTAGCTGCTCAATGTTTGAGAGCAAGTTTCAGTCTCCTCTGACATCCATCTTGGTCTTTTCTTTCTTTCCTGTCTTATTAATGACCTCTTCCTTTCTTCATGTCTGATGTCCCTGATGTTTTATGTTATGCCTAAAATCAATTTGTAATATCAAGTTCTTTTTTAATACTTGGAATGCACACTTAAAATGAACTTCATTAAAGTGATATTAAGGGCTATCGGTAAATGGGAAACTATTATGTGATCCAACCTTGACAACATTACATTTAGTCATTACAGTGGCATTGGAAGATTAGCACTATTCATCACAATTTGATGAGGACTCTGAGGATCAATGAGGTGCAGTGAGTTGCCAAAATGATCCAGTTTATAACCCAAGATGTGGTTGGAGGTGTGTCACCAAATGCCACACCCTTTCTATTATGTGTGGTTCCAGTTCCATATCAAAGATAAGTACACCATTTTTTGATAGCCATTAGGAAACCCTGGCATACTTCTTTCCAGTCTTTTCCACATTCACAGTCAATAAGTGTTACTCATTGTAAGTCTTGAAATTTAAAGAGAAAGAAGAAAATTTTACCACTGAGGACAGTCTACTAGAAGATAACAAAAGTTAACAATACCTTGGATACATCTTTTTTTTTTTTTTCTTTGAGTCACTCCTAGGTTTGCAGAAAAGGATATGAAACTTAGTTCTGGGACAGATGGAACCGGTTTTCAGTGAGCCATAACTACAGAATCAGAACACTACTTTCCTGATTTTTAATGAGTGCTATCTATTCCCACAGATTAGAGGAAGATTCATCAACAACCTTTATTATGCAGATGACACAACCTTGCTTGCTGAAAATGACAAGAACTTGAAGCATTTAGTGATGAAAATCAAAGACCACAGACTTCAGTATGGATTACACCTCAAAATAAATAAATAAATAACCTCATTATTGGACCAACAAGCAACATCATGATAAACAGAGAAAAGATTGAGGTTGTCAAGGATTTCATTTTACCTGGATGCACAATCAACACCAATGGAAACAGCAGTCAAGAAATCAAAAGAAACATTGCATTGGGCAAATCTGCTGCAAAGGACCTCTTTACAGCATTGAAAAGCAAAGACATCACCTTGAAGACTAAGGTGTGCCTGACCCAAGCCATGGTATTTTCAATCATGTCATGTGCATGCAAAAGCTGAACAATGAATAAGGAAGCCCAAAGAATCTATGCCTTTGAATTGTGGTGTTGGCAAAGAATATTCAATATACCGTGGACTGCCAAAAAAACGAACAAATCTTGGAAATCTTTTAGTACTTGGAAAAAGTACTAGAATGCTCCTTAGAAGAAAAGATGACGAGACTACATCCCACATACTTCAGACATGTAATCAGGAGAAATCACTCCCTGAAGAAGGATATCATACTTGGTAAGGTAGGAAAAAAAAAAAAAAAAAAAGGTAGAGGGTCACCAAAAAAGAAGAAGATTCTCAACAGGATAGATTGACAGTGGCTGAAACACTGGGCTCAAGCATAACAATGATGGTTAGGATGGTGCAGGACCCGGCAGTGTTTCGTTCTGTTGTACATAGGGTCACTATGACTCAGAAGCAACTCGAGGGCACCTAACAACAACAACATCTCTTCCCACGAACTGGTAAGGTGTCATCCTCTGTCCAGTGCTTTCAATTCTCCACTATCCAAATTTCTCATCAGGAACATTTGTAGGTGATTTAACTCAGTGATAAAAGACAGTAAATTAATCAATTGATTGGGCAGGTTATCAGAACCTCCCAAATTGCTCCCTCAGAAATTATGTGATGTATGTAAAGGACATGTGCATAACCATATACCAGAACAGAGAAAAAGCCCAAAGACAAGGAAACACCATAACAATAAGGCTTCATCAAGATGTTGCAAGCGAAAGGCTAGAGCTGCCCTTTAGGGAAAACATGGCCCTTTGCTATCCCAGACTAATGAAAAATAAGATAAAATTTAATTTATTCATAATGACTTGGTGAATGAATGATCTTAGAATAGCAACAGAGCCACAACAATCAGAGATATGTTTCCAACACTTTAATCCTCAGTTGTAAAACCTTGACCAAGATACATAATCCATACCCAGCTTTTTTTATAAGTGTTCTTTGTACATTCCAATTTTAGACACTTTACAAATACCTTTATTCCCCAAACATAATTTATCACTCAGTATTCAATAAAGAAAAGGGAAAACACGAAGAGAAGTATTTCATACAGGAAACTGATAAAATAGTTATACAAGGACTGAAAGGCAAAAACTGGCAATGTGGCAATACACAGTAAGTACGGAAAGAAGCTATCTAATCAAGGACTAAGGAAACAGGTATAAGGAAAGTGTTGGCTTATTAGGGTGTATTGACTTTTATTAAATTATTGGAAGAACTTAACAATAAAACCAGATGAGAAATCAAAAGAGTGGTTTAAAGATCATGTGGCAGCTAACAAAGGTTTTGCACTTAACAAATACTTGCACATATTTTTTTAATCAGAATTTGAATCAATATGAGAGTAATGGTTTTATTGTTGAAATACAATCCCAGTGTTATCTGATTATGTGGGAAGGATAGAAGCCTAATATGTGCCAGGAAATTCAAGCATAGAATATATTGAAATCAAAAAATGTGTCTATATTCACAAAATAAGATTTATTTTTCCCTTCTTTTTCTCTGTTATTCCTTTGAGATTGTCATTTTTATGGAAATATCCACAATTTTTTTGAAAATAATTGAATGTTCTACATTATATTAATTAAATAGGTCCCATTGAGAACCTATGATATAGACATATTCATGCCCTATTTTGTCTCTACTGTGATTGGACATCCTTGGAAGGATGACAGGAAAGGCAGGAAAGCACTCAGTGTATACAATACAGCCAACACTCTGATCCTCTGAAACAATGAACGAAGGAACCAAGGGTCTATTCCATATTTAAAACACGTTTCTTGTTGTGGTGGTGGTTGTAACGTACTCAGTCCCAAGCACGGATATTTCTGGGCAATGAGAAATTAATGACACTCAGTTGTTTTCTTCTAAACATTCTTATACATTCTTGTATAAAAATGAAAATAAAAAGCTCTTACACGGATCCAGACAAAGCAAAGCCTTTAGATCACAGGATACTTTCGTTGAGTGGCATGAAGCTTAATCTAATTTATATTAATTATAATATATACATATATAATATCCATTATCTGTTCGATCCTTACAGCAATGCAGATCTTTTTCTCTATCAACTGTGGATCAACTCAGATGACATGCATCTGTCAGTTTCTCTTACTGTGGGGGCTTCTTTGTTGCTGTGATGATGGGAGCTGTGCCATCGGTATTCAAATACCAGCAGGGACACCCATGGCAGACAGGTTTCAGCTGAGCTCCCATACTAAGACAGACTAGGTAGAAGGACTAGTTGGTCTATTCTGAAAAGAATAACCAGTGAAAACTTTATAAATAGCAGCAGAACATTGTTCGATATAGTGCCAAAAGATGAGCCCTCTGGTTGGAAGACACTCAAAATAGGACGGGGGAAGATCTGCCTCCCCAAAGTAGAGTCAACCTTAATCACTTGGATTGAGTTGAGCTTTTGGGAACTTCATTTGCTGATGTGGCATGACTCAAAATTAGAAGACATAGATGCAAACATCCATTAAAAATCAGAACTCGGAATGCATGAAGTATGAATCTAGGAATATTGGAAATTATCAAAAATGAAATGGAATGCACAAACATCAATATCCTAGGCATTAGTGAGCTGAAATGGACTGGTATTACTCATTTTGCATCTGACAGTCTTATGGTCTACTGCGCCAGCAATAACACCTTGAAGAGGAATGGCATTGCATTCATCATCAAAAAGAACATTTCAAGATCAATCTGAAGCACAACACTGTCAGTGGTAGTATAATATCTATACACCTACAAGGAAGACCAGTTAATACAACTACTATTCAAATTTACACATCAACTGCTAAGGTCAAAGAAGAAGAAATTGAAGATTTTCACCAGCTTCTGCAGTCTGAAATTGTTCATACTTGCAATTGGGGTACATTAATAATTACTGGTGATTGTAATTTGAAAGTTGGAAACAAAGAAGAAGGATCAGTAGTTGGGAAATACATCCTTGGTGATAGAAATGATGCTGGAGATTGCGTAATTGAATTTTGCAGGACCACAACTCCGTCATCCCAAATAGCTTTTGTCACCAACATAAATGGTGACTATACACATGGACATCGCCAGATAGAATACGCAGGAATCAAATCAACTACACCTGTGGAAAGAGGAGATGGAAAAACTCAATATCATCAGTCAGAACAAGGCCAGGGGCTGACTGTGGATCAGCTGATCAATTGCTCATATGCAAGTTCAAATTGAAACTGAAGAAAATTAGAAAAAGTCCATGAGAGTGAAAGTACAACATCAAGTATATCCCACCTGAATTCAGACACTATCTCAGGAATAGATTTGACGCATCAAACACTAATGACCAAAGACCAGAAAAGTTGTTGAAAGACATCAAGGACATCAGACATGAAAAAAGCCAGAGGTCATTGAGAAGACAGGAATAAAGAAAAGACCAAAAAGGGATGTCAGAAGAGACTCTGAAAATTGCTCTTGAAGGCTGAGTAGATAATGTAAAAAGAAAAAATGACGAAGCAAAAGAGCTGAACAGAAGATTTCAAAGGGCATCCTGAGAAGACAAAGTAAAGTGTTATGATGGTATATGCAGAGACCTGGAGACAGAAAACCAAAAAGGAAGAATATGCTTAGCATTTCTCAAGCTGAAAGAACTGAAGAAAAAATTCAAGCCTTGAATTGCAATACTGAAGGATTCAATTGGGAAACTATTACACAACGCAGGAAGCATTAAAAGAAGACCAAAGAAATACACAGAGTCAATATACAAAAATAATTGGTCGACATTCAACCATTTTAGGAGGTAAAATATGACAGGAAACGATGGTACTGAAGGAAGAAGTCCAAGCTGCACTGAAGGCACTGGCGAGAATTAAGGCTCAAGAAATTCATGGAATACCAATTGAGATGTTTCAACAAAAGGATGCAGTACTGGAAGTGCTCACTCAAATATGCCAAGAAATTTGGAAGACAGCTACACCCAGCCAACTGGAAGAGATCCATATTTATGCCTATTCCCAAGAAAGGTGATTCAACTGAATGTGGAAATTAACAAACAATATCATTAATATGATGTGCAAACAAAATTTTGCTGAAAATCATCCAAAAGCAGCTTCAGCAGTATATTGACACGTAATTGCCAGAAATTCAAGCCGAATTTAGAAAAAGATGTAGAAGAAGGGATATCATTGCTGATGGCACATGGATACTGGCTGAAAGCTGAGAATATCAGAAAGGCATTTACCTGTTTTTTATTGACTATGCTAAGGCATTCGATTGTGTGGATCATACCATATTATAGATACCACTGTGGAGAATGGCAATTCCAGGACGCTTAATTGCACTCATGAGAAATCTATAAACTGATCATGAGGCAGTCGTTGGAACAGAACAAGGGGATACTGCATGGTTTAAAGTCAGGAAAGGTGTGTGTCAGGATTGCATCCTTTCATCATATCTATTCAATCTGTGTGCTGAGCAAATAATTTCAGAAGCTGGACTATATGAAAAAGAACAGGGCATCAGGATTGGAGCAAGACTCATTAACAAACTACGTTATGCGGGTGATACAACATTGCTTTCTGAAAGGGAAGAGGATTTGAAGCACTTACTGATGAAGATCAAAGACTTCAGCCTTAGTAGGGATTACACCTCAACATAAAGGAAACAAAAATCCTCACAACTAGACAAATAAGCAACATCATAATAAACAGAGAGGAGATTGAGGTTGTTAAGGATTTTATTTTACTTGGATCCACAATCAACACCCTTGAAGCAGCAGTCAAGAAATCGAAAGATGTGTTTCATTGGGCAAATCTGCTGCAAAGACCCCTTAGAGGTTTTGAAAAGGAAGGGTGTCACCTTGAGGCCTAAGGTGAACGTGATGCAAGCCACAGTGTTTTCAATTGCCTTATATGCATGTGAAAGCTGTACAATGAATAAGGAAGACCGAAGAAGAATTGATGCCTTTCAATTGAGGTGTTGGAGAAAATTATTGAATATACCATGGACTGCCAAAAGAACAAACAAATCTATCTTGGAGGAAATACAACCAGAACACCTCGTAGAAGCAAGGATGGCAAGACTACCTGTCACATACTTTGAACATGTTATTAGGAGGGATCAGTCCCTGGACAGGGACATCATGCTTGGTAAAGTAGAAAAAAAGGGTCATCAAAAAAGAGGAAGACCTTCAATGAGATGGGCTGATACAGTGGCTACAACAATGGGTTCAAGGATAGCAACTATTGTGAGGATGGAGCAAGACCAGGCAGTGTTTCCTTCTACTCTGTATTGGGTAGCTGAGTTTGAACTGACTCAAAGGCACCTCACAACAACATGAAGAATTTGTCACATAATATCCATTATGTATTCAATCCTTAGAGCAATACAGATCTCTTTTCCCACCAACTGTGGATCAATTCAGGTGGCAATGTAGAGTCTGAGAGTTACTCAGAACTTGCCCCATGACACAGATCATAAGTAGAGCCGACAGGATTCACAATTAAATTGTAAGTCACTAAGGCTCATACACTAACTATCTTAACTTTAAAGTTGTTTCCTCATATTTCAATATATTTAAAGCAGAAGTCCAGGGGACTTAACCAAAGATACATCTAAACAGCTTCCTGACAAGCAATGAAACCCAAGATCCTATTTTTATGTCTCTGAGATTCAGGTGTGCTAAGTAAAAAAAAAAAAAAATTCTGTGCTCTTTTCCTTCTGTGAAATGACAATAACTCCATGTTGCACTTTTCTGAGTATGGCTCTGCACAAAATCAAAACAAGTTACATAGAAAACTTAGCTCAGACCCTCGCACTGGGCAGGCTTCAATAAACATTCATGATACTGTGATTACTGTCATCATCCTAATCATTGTGCTTATCATCCTCATCTACAAGTTCATGTTGAAGTGTTTGGCAACAGGTAAGACGGGCCCATTTTCTGCTCTGGTGGGGAAGGGTCTATGGCAGCTAGAACCAGCATAGAAGAAGTTAGAACACTAAATGTGTTTTCTTGGACCTGTACAATAACCAGAAATAGAAACTTCACAGAACGCTGAGGTGAAACTTAGCTTTTCAGAGCTCCTTATCTGGCCATCTCATGTTTGCTGCTTGTCTTGATGAGGAGGAAACAATGCCCCCCCCACTCCTCTGTGTCCACTGTCTCCCATGGCACTCACTGGATTGCACTGGGTCTCTGCTGGGGCATTACTAAGGAATATGGGTCCAGCACTCCTATCCTCCTTGATGGGGTTGATGTCTGAGGCTCCTTCCTCAGGACTGACAGGAAGAGAGAATCAGACTTGGATATCATTAGGCAGACCACCACTCTAGAAGAGAGACATGCATATGGAGCTCACTGGTCAGATGGGAACAGGCATGGTATTTATAGCTATGTGGCCTTGGCCTTGTTGCTCAATGCCCAGAGTACACCATTAGCCAAACTGGGTCATGTTATTCCAGTGTCTGAAGAGTTGTAAATATTAATGTAACAGTAGGGGGAGAAAGTGAATGTCCATGGTATCTGGGCCCTCCCAGTATAAGGAGGAAGCTCACCAGTATTTCTCACCTCTAACTTCAAAGTTGTACGATCTTAACATAAATATCAGACACTTTTTTCAATTTTTTAAAATTTAAAACGACTGTGTATAATTTAATATCCTCAAACCTATTGAATGATTCATGTAATTTAGGGAGGATTAAGTATTCTATAAAAAGCCAGCAGGCTCCATCAGCACCATTTCTTCTACTCCTGTTTCAATCTCTTCTCTCTCTTTTCTCCCACACCCACTTAGCTCCACTCATCACATCTTCCCTTCACTCCTACATAATTGCACCATGTACTGGGCACTCACCCTTGAATAGCACAGGTACTAACCACCAGTCCACAGGCTGCACTCCTGCCCTGCCCCACCCTGTCAGCCCCAGTATGTACCATAAATACCTCATCGTGGCCCCTCCCCCTCCAACAGACCTGATCTGCTGCACCGCAGCTAAGGGACCGGCCTTACCTACCTAGATAAGGTGGTGAGAAGTATCATACCCAGAGAAGAAAGCAACAAAGAACATCCAGCCTGTCAGCCCACACATAACCAAACAAAGCATAAAGCAGGAGCAAACAAATAAATAAAAATGAAGAAAATAACTCCTGAATGTCCTGAAGAGAGAGGACAATTCCAAAACATACAAAAAACAGGTCAGGATGCCTCGAGATAGCATCAAAAATAAAATACAAGATGATCTTCTAGTACAAGAAAAGGCACTGGAAACACCTTAAAGGGAATTCAAAACTCTAATATTCACGGTTCTCCAGGAAATGAAGGAAAACACAAACAAAAATAAAGAAAAAATAGACAAAATCATGGAAAAGACAAACAAAACAATGAAAGAATTCAAGAAAAAAAAAGTAATAGAATATCAAAATAAATAAACTACAAGCCACACAAAAACAGCTATTAGAGATACAAAAGAGAAACAACAAGATTTCAGAAATAGGCAGTGCAATAGAAGGTTTTTGGAGCAAATTTAAAACAATGCAAGACAGGATCGGTGAAATCAAAGACAAATCTTTGGCTAACAATTTACTTCAGGAAAAATTAGAGAAAAGAATAAAGAAAAATGAAGAAAGCCTAGGAAATATGTGCAATACAACAAAAAGCAAAAATTTGTGTGTGTGATTGGAGATTCAGAATAGGAGGAGAAAATGGAAAATACAGAGAAGTTCATGGAAGATTTACTGACAGAAAACATCCCTAAAAACGTGAAAGACTTTTTTCCTTTCTCATTCTGTTAATAGTTTCTACTTTTAAATCACCCCACATCTAGCCTTCCTGTACTCCCTTTCTGAGTTCTTTGGTGACTGTTCCCCAAATAACAAAACACACACACACCACCTTCTCAGACATAAGCAAATAAAACAAAAAAGCAGGACCACTTTGTTTCAGGAAAAATCTGAAAAAAAAAATAAATAAATAAAAATGAAAAAAACCCTAAGAACAATGTGGGATACAATGAAAAGCAAAAATTTGTATGCAATCAAAATCTAAAACAGGAGTATAAAACATAAAACACAAAGAGGATGATTGAAGATTTGCTGAAAGAAAACTCTGCTAATATCATGAAAGATGAAAAGTCGACTATCCAAGAAGCTCAACAAACCCCATATAGGACAGACCCCCAAAATAAAAATACAAAGACATATCATAATCGAACTCACCAAAACCAAAGACAAAGAAAGAATCCTGAGACCAGCTTGAGAAAATGAAAAGTCACAGAGGGAAAACAATAAGACTGAACTCTGATTATTTGACAGAAGCAATGCAGGCAGGACAGTAATGGAATGACATACACAAAGTTTTGAAAGAAAAAAACTGCCAGTCAAGAATAACATATCCTGCAAAACTCTAACTCAAATATGATAGTGAAATTACGACATTTCCAGATAAACAGAAATTAAGGGAATATGTAAAAACCATACCAACCATACAAGAATCATTAAAGGGAGTCCTTCGGTTAGAGAACAAACAACATCAGACAAAAACCTGAATCTAGCACATAAGACAGCATCAGCTGGACCAACTTACATAATAAACTCTCAAGGGAAAAACAAAATTTAAAAATTTACAACAGAGAAGCAAAGAGATCAATCGGTAAAATGACAACAACGTTAGAACAGTAAAAGAGGGAATAAATGGTGTAGGCATAGAACTTTCAAATGGAGGGGAATTCAAGGCTTTATCGAGTAATACAAACTGGTTTAATCTTGGAAAGATGGGTAAATTTCAAGGTAACCACAAAGCAATTTAACAAACCTGGAGGCGGAGCCAACATGGGGCTACAGACAGAAGCACCATGCCATCCCTCCACAGCAAAGACCCAAAAAACTAAGTAAAACAGAGACGAACTTCAATCCTGGAACCCTCAGCATCAAATGAAGAGAAAAAGAACTAAACCAAGCACTGAATGGAATAAGAAACTGACAGAGAACAGAGAGCGAGGAGAGATACAAGTGGAGGTCCCCTATCAGCTAACAGCACAGATTCACCATCTTGGATTCCTGTCAGTGATCAGTGGACAGGGAATAAGGAAAAGCAGATTCACAGATCTCCCAGCAGGAGATAGAACATCCAGTAAGCAGCGATACATGCTTTACTACCCCTACTTTTCCTCCCCCTGCTTGGCCTCTGCCACTTCCCAGCAGGCTGATCTGTCACTACCCAGGGGGTCGATCCACTGCAACCCATGGGGGCTGAGCAACCCAGGCCCAGGAGATGCCAACTCCATACTGTGAATATTCGGCCCACCCACACCAGACAGCCCCTTCAGTGCCATTTTTTTTTCTTCCTGGTGTTGCTTTTTTCTGCTTCTTTTGGTTTCTTCCCTGCCTCTCACCTCCTCCCCCTACTATCTCTCAAACACCTGATTCTGTGTGCCATCTTTGCTTTTTCTTGACAGGCTATGAAGCACTGCTCAGCTGGAGAACTGCTTTCCCAATCTGATCCACCAAGTTGCTGGGATCCCTGGAGACTTTTTTTTTTTCTGTTTTCCACTTATTTTTCCTCATTTCTCAGTTTCTCATCTCACCACTCCAAAGAAAGGATCCCTTAGGAATTTTTTTTTTTTTGGTTCCTGTTTCACTCTCCTCTCTCTCTTCTTTCCCCTACCCAACCTAGTTCTACAGACCACATGCTCCCCCCTCCTGCCTATCTGCACCAAGTGCTGAACATCTCACCACTGAGTAACACAATCACAGCCTACAAGAACCTACCCTGCACTCACCTACATTCCATCTTGTCAGTCCCAGTACGTTCCACAAACAATCCATCCAACCCCCTCCCCTTCAGCTGGACCTGCCCTGATGCACCATAGCTGAGCAACTGGCCCCACCCATTGGACAAGAAGGTGAAAAATATCATGCCCACAGAGGAGCAAAGAAAGCATAGCCCTCCTGCTCAGATATAACCAAATAAAGCAAAAAAGCAGGAAAAAGCAAAAAGATCTACAATCAATAAACAAATAAAATAACTACTGAATGTCTTGAAGACAGCAGAAAATATCAAAATATATTTAAAAAACAGGACAGAATGGTTCCAGTAGACGTCCAAAATAAAACACCAGATAACTTTCCAGTAGAAGAAAATATACCGGAACTATCTAATGCGGAATTCAAATCTCTAATATTCAGAGCTGTCCAAGACTTGAAGCATAAAGCAGGAAAAAATAGACATATTCATGGAAAACACAGAAAAATTCATGGAAAATACAGATAAAAACCAGAAGAATTAAAAAAAAATAATGCAGGAACAAATTGTAAAATAAGTTCACAACTAGAAATCATTAAAAAAAAAGATTAGAAATCCAAGAGATAAACAACAAGATTTCAGGAATGGACAATGACATAGAAGGTCAGAGATGCAGGTTTGGAACAATGGAAGACAGAATGAGGGAAATTTAAGACAAATACTTGGATAACACTTTGTTTGAGGAAAAATCCCCCCCCCCCAAAAAAAGTGAAGACAATGAAGAAACCCAGAGAAAGATGTGGAATACAATCGAAAGCAAAAATATGCCAGTGATTGGAGTTCCAGAACACAGGGAAAAAACAGAAAACACAGAGAAGATCACTGAAGAACTGATGACTGAAAACTTCCTTAGTATCAGAGATGACCATTCAAGAAGCTCAATGAACCCCTTATAGGACAAACATCAAAAGACAATCACAAAGGCATATGATAACCACATTGCTAAAACCAAAGACAAAGAAAGAATCCTGAGAGCAGCTTGAAAGAAGTGACAGCATGGGTTAAAAAACAGGATCCATCAGTATTCTGTCTACAAGAGACACTCTTTAGAAACAAAGACATAAATCTACTGAAAATCAAAGGATGGAAAAAAAAATATATCATGTAAACAGCTATCAAGAAAAAAAAAGAGCAGGAGTGGCAACACTAATCTCAGATAAAATAGACTTTAAAACAAAATCCACCATAAAAGACAAAGAAGGGCACTATAAAGTGAATAAAGGGACAACCGATCATGAAGACATAACCATAACAAATATCAAGACACCCAATGACAGGGCTCCAAAATACATAAACTCTAACAACACTGAAAAGAGAAATTGACAGTTCCACATTAATAGTAGGAGGATTCAACACACCATTCTTGGTAAAGGACAGAACATCTATAAAGAAACTCATCAAATATATAGAAGATCTGAAGGCCACAATCAGCCAACCTGAATTCATAGACATATATATAACACTCCACCCAACTACTGCAAAGTACACATTCTTTTCCAATGCACATGGTACATTCTCCAGAATAGACCATATCTTAGGTCACAAAGCAATCCTCAGCAAAATCCAAAACACTGAGATAATACAAAGTATCTTCTCTGATCACAGTGCCATAAAAGTAGAAATTAATAACAAGAAGAGCAAGGGAAAAAAATCAAATACATGAAAAGTGAGTATCACCCTGCTTAAAAACCACTGGGAAATGCTGTTGCTGTTGTTGTTAGGTGCTATCAAGTTGGTTCCGACTCATAGTGACCCTATGTACCACAGAACGAAACACTGCCTGGTCCTGTGCCATGCTCACAATCGTTATGTTTGAGCTTATTGTTGTAGCCACAGCATCAATCCATCTCTTTCGGAGTCTTCCTCTTTTCCACTGACCCTGTACTTTACCAAGCATGATGTCCCTCTCAAGGGACGGATTCCATCTGACAACATGTCCAAAGTAGATAAGACACAGTCTCGCCATTCTTGCTTCTAAGGAGAATTCAGGCTGCACTTCTTCCAAGACAGATATGTTCATTCTTTTGGCAGTCCATGGCATATTCAACGTTCTTCCAACACTGCAATTTAAAAGCATCAGTTCTTCAGTCTTCCTTATTCATTCTCAAGCTTTCGCATGCATATAATGCTGTTGGGAAACAGAATAAATCAAAGATAGAATCAAAAAATTCGTAGAATTACTTGAGAATGAAAACACACCATACCAAAACTTTTAGCACACAACAAAGAAAGTACTCAGAGGTCAATTTAGGGCAATGGATGTACATTTCAAAAAGGAAGAAATGGACAAAATCAAAACATTAGCCACAAAACTCAGACAAATACAAAGAGAACAGCAATAGAAGACCAGAACCACAAGAAGAAAGGAAATAAGATCAGAGCAGAAATACATGAAATAGAGAATAGAAAAACAATGGAAAGAATCAACAAAACCAGAAGTTGGTTCTTTGAAAGAATCAACAGAATTGACAAACCATTGGCAAAACTGAAAAAAAGAAAAACAGGAGAGGACACAAATAACCCAAATAAGCAATGAAATGGGGGACATTATAACAAACCCAACTGAAACAAAAAGATTTATAACAGACTACTATGAAAAATTATACTCCAACAAATTTGAAAACCTAGATGAAACAGATAAATTTCTAAAAACACACTACTTACCCAGATTAACACAAATTGAAGTTGAAACCCTGAACACACCCATAACAAGAGAAGAGATTGCAGCACTGTTCGCAATAGCAAAAAGATGGAAACAACCTAGGCACTCTTCAATACATGAATGAATAAACAAACTACGGTACGTACACACAATGGAATACTACACAATAAAGAATAACAATCAGTCTGGGAACCATCTCACAAAATGGCTGAATCTGGTGGGCATTATGCTGAGTGAAATAAGTCAGTCAGAAAAGAACAAATATTGTATGTGACCACTACTATAAAAACTCATAAAAACTTTTACCCAAAAAAACAAACCATCTTTGATGATTAAGACAGAGGGGAGGAGTGGGAAGCAAAAAACACTAAATGACCATAGATAAGTGGTAACTTTGGTGAAGGGTAAGACAGTACATGATACTTGAGAAGCCAGAACACATTGTCCAAGGCAAGGTCACAGAAGCTCCATAGACACATCCAAATTCCCTGAAGAAACAAATTACTCAGCTGAGGCTGTGGGGACCACTGTCTCAGGAAACATTTAGCTCAACTGGCATAGTTTACAAAGAAAATGTTTTACATTCTACTTTGAAGAGTAGCATCGGGCATCTTAAAGCTTGTGAGCAGCCATCTAAGGTACTATACCGGCCTCACCCTGTCTGTAGCAAGAAAGAAAGAAGAACACCAAGGACACAAAGGAATAATTAGTCCAAAGGACTAATGGACCACAATTTCCACAGCCTCCATCTGACTGAGTCCAGCACAACTAGACAGTGCCCAGCTAACACCACTGACTCTTCTGACAGGGATCAGAATAGAGGGTCCCAGATAGAGCTGGAGAAAAATGTAGAACAAAATTCTAACTGACAAAAAATAAAAAAAGGAGCAGACTTACTGGTCTGACAGACTGGAGAAACCCTGAGATTATGGCTCCCAGATACCCTTATCGCTCAGTAATGAAGTCACTCCTGAGGTTCACCTGTCAGCCAAAGATCATACAGGCCCATAAAACAAAATAAGACTAAATGGGCACACCAGCCCACGGGCAAGGATGAGAAGTCAGGAGGGGATAGGAAAGCCGGTAATGGGAGAACCAAGGTTAAGAAGGAGAGAGTGCTGACATATCATGGGGGTGGCAACCAATGTCACAAAACAATACGTGTATTAATTGTTTAATGAGAAACTAGTTTGCTCTGTAAACCTTCATTTAAAACAATAAAATTAATTTTTTCAAAAGATAATTTTTTCATGTGGTTGTGGTTTACAAACTGTACATCAAGTCACTCTTCAGTGTCATAGTGAACTCACAGGGGTGCCGTGAAGTATTTTACATTTTTGAGGGAAGCACAGTGACATCTGTTGGGCACCAAGTGAACTATTTGCTTGAGAGAGTTCATGGTTTCAACAGTGAATTGCATCATAATGCATTCTCTCTGATGACATCATATTTTTGCAAACCTGAATTTTTGGAGGTTGCCATGAAAAACAGCAAATAAAATGGGAAATCTGGAAATGAGGGTGTCTAGTATGATTCCAAGGCCTCAGAAGTTGTGCAGTGCCCAATAGGTACACAAATCCCACCAGAAATATTGTGGCTATTTAAAAATAAAGTATTTTTTTTCTGGAAAAGAAAACTACTTTACTTCGCTGAGTAGCGTCTGGAGTCTTAAAATCTTGTGAGCAGCCATCTAAGATACTCCACTGGTCTCGCCCTGTCTGGAGCAAGTGAGAATGAAGAAAACCAAAGACATAGAGGAAAGATTAGTCCAAAGGACTAATGGAATACAACTACCACAGCCTCCAACGGACTGAGTCCAGCACAACTAGACGATGCCCAGCTATCACCACCGACTGCTACAACAAGGATCAGAATAGAGAATCCCAGAAGGAGCTAGAAAAGAACAAAATCTACTTCACACACACACAAAAAAAGGAACAGGCTTACTGGTCTGAGAGAGACTGGAGAAAACCCAAGAGTATGACCCCTGGACTCCTTTTTAACTCAGTACTGGAGTCACTCCTGAGGTTCACTCTTCAGCCAAAGATTAGACAGGTCCATAAAACAAAACAAGACTAAATGGGCACACCAGCCCAGGGACAAAGATGAGAAGTCAGGAGAGGAAAGCTGGTAATTGAGAAATCAAGGTAGAGAAGGGTTGAGGGTTGACATGTCATGGGAGTGGCAACCAATGTCCCAAAAAATATGCGTATTAATCGTTTAATGAGAAACTGATTTGTTCTGTAAACCAGCACCAAAAATACAGAAAAAAAAAAGACCTAGGGCACAGTGGTTAAATTGCTTGGCTGCTAACCGAAAGGATGGTGGTTGAAATTCACCTAGGCACTCTGCAGGAGAAAGACCTGGCAATGTGCATTCATAAAGATTATAGTCTAGAAAATTCTAAGGGGCAGTTCAGCTTTGCATAAGGGGTCAATATGAGTTGAAAGCAACTCCACAGCACCTAACAACAACAGCATGTCTTCTACACCAAGAGTCTGACATTATTTTCATTTTTTGAATTACTTTTTGTGTCATGAAGGGAAACTTTAACTTCCAATCTTCCTTTCTATAGCCCTTGCATATGGTTGGGGTTTTATGCATTGGCAATTTATATTTTGTTTGCTAATTTGAATAACAGCAACAGTTGTATTTTTCTGTGTAGTTAATGTGTGGTGGTACATTAGAAAATGGTTTATTTTTGTCATACTTCTTTGGTAACTTAATCCCTCCCCTAAATACCTTTGTGGGCCTCACAAATGACTGCATTCAAAATGTTGACTAGGGCTGTAGTCATCTCAAGGCTTGACTGGAAGTGAATCGCATTCCAAGGTCACTCAGGCATCAGTTAGCAGGATTCGTTTCTCACAGGATGTTGGCCAGAGGCCTCCCTTAACTTCTGACCACATGGGCCTCTGCATCAGGCAGCTGGCAACATCGAAGCTGGAGAGGGACGGCAAGAAGAAAGCTAAGTTCTGTTAAAATACCAGTGTTGGAAGTGATATCCCAAGAGTTTTCCAAATTCTATTTGATGGAAGCAATTAACTGAGTCAAGCACACACTCAAGAGGATGGTTATCCACAAGAGTGTGAATACAGGAGCTGGGAGTCGTTGGAAGAATCTTAGAACTGACACACTATCCAGGATTCACTCACTATAAGGACAGTGGCTCTAAGCACAACTACACTGTAGAGAGGTCCCTCTGCTTTCCAGAATAGTCCCAATCCATAGCACCACCATGCATGCAGCAAACATTCCCTGAGAAGAAACGGCCACATGGTAGAATTCCTACAAACCCCACCATGATGCTGCTGAATTGAAGTCAGAAAGTCCTCTGGTTTCTCTAGCAGCAGCGAAGTCCTTCCATTAGGCCAGTCTCAGCTTTTCCATGCACAAATTCAACAGATATCCCCAACAACAACTGAAATTTACTTAACTACAAAGGGCTCACTTCACTCCGGAATGTAATTTTCCTTAGGTTTCTTTGTGTTTAGAACTTTCAAATCTTTAGTAAAATGTGCTTATGGCTTATCTAGTTTGTTTCCCTAGTAGATAAAATGGAATAATGGTGTGTTGCACCATTTACATTTTGTCCATGTTGCCTCCTGGGTGAGGGTTCTCTGTTCTGAAGGACTCAGAGAACGGTTTGTCGTTAGCCAATATAAAGAAAACTGGAATATATACCCAATGACATTGAACATGGACAAAAGGATGCTATTTACATATGTGTGAGTAAATGGTTGAGGATAATTTTGGGGAGATCAAATGGCAGGTGTGTAGAGGTGGATGGAGAAGTAGAGGATAAGCATTGAGAGCTTTCAGCATCCTTGGACAGTGGCAAAATTTTAATATTAAACATATGGAAAGAGGGGATTAGAATCCTAGAGTCATTGTCAAAGCCGAGTGTAGAGGACAGGTGTATGAAAACCAACGAGAGTTCTGTTCTTGTGGTAAAAAGAGAGATTTGCTTTGTGCTTTTCCCACTTCTCTCTCTGGATGAATATCCTTAATAGAAAAGGAAAGACACTACATTCCTGCATTCTCTTCTTAGTTGTCCAACTGAGGAACACCTACCCTCAATTTTTTATCACTGTGTAATTTATAGAACATATCAAACCCTACCCTTCATTCTACAACTCTTATTCTTGCACATACAATTAAATGGTGAATAACACATCCCATCAAATGCCCATGATAACAAAAACAAACAAACCATACATTTGTTCCTTCAGGAGTTCTTAAAGGTCTCCATGGAAGATATAATGTTCCAAGGAGGACGAAAGATACTGGGTGTAAGGATGTCACATAATCCTCACCTTTATTTTATACGACAATGAATAATTTATTCAACATTATAAAAATTAGAGGTGGGACCAAACTCCAGTCTTAATACAATATATTTGTAGCATATATATAAATGATATCCAGTCCCTGCCCTTGAACTTCTCAGGGTCTTGTCGTGTAAAGATAAATTGTAATGGTCATCAGGCATCCAAGGTAAAGAACATATGGACTTCAAATAATTTATTTGAATGGCTTCTGTGTTACAGTAGATGACAACAACAATAACGTCTATATTTACTGAATTCTCACCAAGCATGATGTGTATTATCTGCTTAATCCTTACAATGCCATCAGCTAAATAATTTAGAAAATGAAGAATCAACAGCCTTGAGATTTAAGTACCAAGTCCATTTCCACAAAGCTAATGAGTTAGAAGACTAATGTGGACAATCAGACAGTTTCCCTGCTAATTCCATTAGCTGAGCTACTCTATTGGCCTAACCATAGGGTGACTACATTAGTTTCCACTTACTGATCCATTACAGGTGCTAAACAGGGTTGTAATTAGCACTTTTGATTGCCTCCTCTTAACTGCTCTCTCAGATGAGTGCTTTGGTATCACAACTATACAGATGAAGAAGTTAAACAGAATCATGTTTCATATTATGCCTAAAGTCACAGCTTGTAGTATCAAGTTCTTTTTGAATTCTTGAAATCCACACTTAAAATGTACCTCTCTAAAGTGGTATTAAGAACTGCCATTTGATGGGAAACTACTGTTTAATCCAACCTTGACAAAATTACATGTAGTCGTTACAATGGCCTTGGAAGATTACCACTATTAATTGCAATTTGATGATGCGGACTCTAAGGATCAGTGAGGTGCACTGAGTTGCCAAAATTGCCCAGTTTATAAGCCAAGGTCTGGTTGGAAGTATGTTACCAAATCCCACACCCATTCCACAATGTGCAGTTCCTCATCCATATCAAAGGTAAGTACACCCCTTTCTGTCATTAGGAAACTCTGACATATTTCCTTCCAGGCACTTCCCCGTTTATAGCGTTAATCTAATAGTATCACTCATTCTAAGTCTTGATGCTTGAATAGGAAGAAGAAAATGCTACCTTTGATGAGAGAGTACCATGAGATATCAAAAGGAAACAATACCTTGAATTCATCGATTTTTTTCACCATTCCTCTGTTTGCAGAAATGAATATACGACTTAGTTCTAGGGTAGATGGGACTCCTAAGTCTCCTTGCAGTTAGGCATAACCATAGAATCACAATACTACTTCCCCGTTTTTTTTTTCAATGAGGACTATCTCTTCCCACAAACTGGTATGGTCTCATCCTCTGGCAAGTGCACTCTGATTCTCCATTATCAAAGCTTCTCATCAGGAAAGTTTATAGGGGATTGAACTCAGTGGTAAAACACAGAGTTAATTAAGCTATTGGTTAGGCAGGTTTTCTGAGCATCCAAAATTTCTCCCTCAGAAATTAGGCCAATATGTCTAAAGGACATTGCACACCCATGTACTAGAACACAGAAAGAGCCCAAAGACAAGGAAAGCTACTAACACAGTCATGTCTTCATCAGTCTCTTACAAGGAAAGACAAGGGCTTTCCTTTCCTGAAAACGTGATCCTCTGCTATTCTAGACTAATGAAAAATAAGATAAAATTTAATTTATTCATAATGATTCCATGAATTGATGATCCTAGAGTACCAATAAAGCCATAATAATTGGAAATATGATATGACCACCTTAAATCTCAGTTGTACAACCTTGACCAAGGCATGCCATTTACACCTACCTTTATTTCCTGAGTATGCTTTCTAATATTCCGATTTTAGACACTTCACACATAACTTTTTTTCTCAAATACAATTTATCAGTCAGGATTCAATAAAGAAAATTGAAAACACCATGAAGAGCATTTCATACAGGAAACTGGTAAAATAGTTAAACAAGGACTGAAAGACAAAAAGGAGCAATGTGGCAATACAGAAATAGTTACTGCGGAAAGCAGCTACCATATCAGGGTCTAAGGGAAGAGGTATAAGGAAATGTTGAGCTTATTAGTGTGTAGTGTGTAGTAATG
The DNA here is from genome assembly GCF_030014295.1 of Loxodonta africana. Classification (NCBI taxonomy): domain Eukaryota; kingdom Metazoa; phylum Chordata; class Mammalia; order Proboscidea; family Elephantidae; genus Loxodonta; species Loxodonta africana. The sequence continues at coordinate 22,569,161 of NC_087344.1, forward strand.
TTTACTGATCTTTATTAGAAGAACCTAACAATAAAACCAGATGGGAAATCAGAACAGTGATTTACAGATCCTTCCCTCTCCGGCCCCAGCATCACAGAATAAAGAAGGGTGAATCTGGAGAAGGGAGACAATAGCTTATCAATAAGCACACATGACCAACTTTATTGTGTGCAGGGCAAAACCAGTGGTGGTTCATTGGTAGAATTCTCACCTTCCATGTGGAAGACCAGGTTTGATTCCCATCCAATGCACGTTATGTGCAGCAACCACGTGTCAACAGAGGCACGCATTCTGCTAAAATGTTGACTAGGTTTCCGCAGAGATTCCGTGCTAAGGTGGACTAGTAAAAAAGGCCTGGTGGTCTACTTACAAAAATCAGTCAATGAAAACCCTGTGGATCACAATGGTCTGATCCGCAATGGATCATGCAGAAGGTGCAGGACTAGGTAGTATTTTCTTCTGTTGTGCATGTGGTCACCATGTGTCAGGGAGGCAACTAAAAAGCAGCTCACAGCAACATGATATACACGGTGAAGATGTGAGAAAAAATATCACCAATATTGAGGAAAATCACTTACTGGTTGTTAGGGTAAATTCTCTCCTACCTAGCCCATTGTGAGCTCTGATCACTTTGAGATCTTGAGCATTTGCTCAGGAGGAGTAAAAGACCCCCAAAAACCTGGTCATCTTTGAAAAAAGTCTGAAAAGATCAGTAGTTCTCACACTGACTGAACATCAAAACCACCTGTGATGCACTAAAATTCTGATGCTCAAACCACATAGTGTTCCAATTAAACGAGAATCCATAGTGGTGGGACCAAAGCATCAATATTTTTTAGCTTCCTAGAGGATTCCATTATGAAGTCAAGGCTTAGGACCAGTGACATGGATTCTCACACACAACCTGCATATACTGTTCTGTTAGATACAAAGTAAAGGCTGAAGATTCTAAGTACATAAAAATAGAGTTGTGCATTATACCAGGAATCCTGGGTCATAGATGAGAAGCTACAGAAGGCTCCATAACTACAACGGGATTTGATCGATGAAGCTGATTGACATATCCCAGAATACTCCCACTATCCCAGTAAGCATGTGACAAGGGAAGCAACGTTCATATACGAAATCTCCAACTGAAACCTCTGAGAGCTACAAAACTTATGTAACTAAGAAGCAAGACTTATGATTGCAGATGTCAGGTTTTCCCATCTTTTCCAATCCACATGTCAAAAAAGATGGCACAAGTTTTAATATTAGACTCTTCTGCTGAGGAGCCTCCAGAGGGCCTTCTTGATGTCCCTGTTTCTCAGACTGTAGATGAAAGGGTTCAGCATGGGGGTCACCACGGTGTACATCACTGAGGACACCGCACACATCCTGGGGGAAGATGTGGCAGCTGAACTGAGGTACACTCCAAGGCCTGTTCCATAAAATAAGCAAACAACTGTAAGGTGAGAGCCACAGGTGGAAAAGGCTCTATACTTCCCACCTGAAGATGAGACTCTCAGAATGGAGGAAGCAATTCGAGTGTAAGAGAAAAGGATCCCTGAGACTGGAACACCACCAAAAATGGCACCAATACAATATACTAATATGATATGGATGGAAGTGTCAGAACATGCAAATTTAAAGAGCTGAGGAGGGTCACAGAAGAAATGAGGGATTTTCACATCTGTGCAGAAGGTAAGTTGTAACATCATAGAAATGTGCAGCAGGGATTCCAAAAGGCTGATGAAAAAAGATACCAAAACTAGCAAGACACAGAGGCGGGGGTTCATGATGACTGTGTAGTGCAGGGGGTGACAGATGGCCACAAACCGGTCATAAGCCATCACAGTGAGGAGCAGACTGTCCAGGCATACAAAGAGATAGAAAAAGGACACTTGTGTCAGGCAGCCTGCATAGGTGATGAATTTGCTGTGTATCTGGAAGTTCACTAGCATCTTTAGGACTGTGGTGGAAATGAAACTGATATCAGTCACAGACAGGTTGGAGAGGAAGAAGTACATGGGGGTATGGAGGTATGGGTCAGAGGTGACGGCCAGGATGATGAGTAGGTTCCCAGTCACAGTGATCAGGTACATGGACAGGAACAGCCCAAAGAGGAGGGGCTGCAGTTCTGGGTCCTCAGAGAGTCCCAGGAGGAGGAATTCTGACACATCTGTTAGATTCTGTGGTTCCATATAACTGAGACAGCTTTTGGAAAAAGAAAAGAGGACTGTTAAAAGGAAACAGGTACCCAGTACTGTGCCTGTATTTCAAATTCAAGAAATTCACATGTGAAGTAGACAAATTCACAGGTGTTCACATTATGGACCTCATATCCTAATTACTGCAGCAAAATTACTCTGTAGCAGCAAGCCCCTCTACTGTACTTCTCAGAACTATTTTCTTGCTTTGTTTTTCTCTTGTTTCTGTACTCATCCCAACTTTAGAGACGCTGGCCTAAAGAATATTAGGATGGCAAGGACCTTTAAAATAACAAATTTATAGATGAGGCAATATATCAGCCCCCTCTATGAGGGAAACATATGCAATAAGAAATATCTTTCTTTTAACAAAAAAAGAATATTTCAATTAAAGGACACTAGGAAACACTTGCAGTCCCAGAGTAGCAAGCAGTTAACACACTTGGCTGCTAAGCAAAAGGTGGGAGCCCACCCAGAGGCACCTCAAAAGAAAGGCCTGGTGATCTACTTCTAAAAAATCAGTCACTGAATACCCGATGGAGCACAGTTCTAATCTGACACCCATACTGTCGCTGCATATCAGTATCCACTTAACAGCAACTACTTTTTAAAACTAGTCAAATGTACTTTATTTTATCCAAGTACTGTGCAATGAATTTCCTTGACCTGGAATATTAAAAAACAAAAACAATTAAGTGATAGGAACACATTTTTTTTTTAATGCCATTATGTGGATTCTGACTCATGGCAATCCCATGTGTTACAGAATACAGCTGCTCCACAGGATTTTCTTGTCCTTAATCTTTACAGAATACAGGTGGCATAGCTTCCAGCATCATAGCAACACACAAGCTCCCACAATATCACAAACGGACAGACATGTGGGGGAAGCTATGCCACCACTATTCAAATACCGGCAGGATCATCCATGGCGGACAGGTTTCCGCTGAGCTTCCAGACTAGGACTGACTAAGAAGAAGGACTTGGCAGTCTACTTCTAAAAAGAATTAGCCAGTGAAAAACCTTATGAATAGCAGGGAAATATCGTCTGATATAGTGCCAGAAGACGAGCCCCCCAAATTGGAAGGCACTCAGAATACCACTGGGGCAGAGTTCCTCCTCAAAGTAGAGTCGACCTTAATGATGTGGATGAAGTCATGCTTTCGGACCTTCATTTGCTGATGTGCCAAGGCTCAAAATGAGAAAAAACAGCTGCAAACATCCACTAATAACCAGACAATGGTATGTACAAAGTATGAATCTTGGAAAACTGGAAATCATCAAAACTGATATGGAACACATAAAAATCGATATCCTAGGCATTAGTGAGCTGAAATGAACTAGTATTGGCCATTTTGAATTGGACAATCCTATTGTCTACCATGACAACTTGAAGAGGAATGGCACTGCACGCATTTTCAAAAAGAACATTTCAAGATCGATCCCGAAGTACAATGCCATCGGTGATAGAATAACATCCCTATGCCTACAAGGAACACCAGTTAATACAACTGTTATTCAATTTACACACCAACCACAAAGGCCAAAGACAAAGAAATTGCAGATTTTCACCAGCTTCTGCAGTCTGAAATGGATCGAAAAATGCAATCAGGATGCATTGATAATTACTGGTGATTGGAATGCAAAAGCTAGAAACAAAGAAGAAGGATAGGTAGTTGGACAATATGGCTTTGGTGATAGAAACAATACCAGAGATTGCATCACAGAATTTTGCAATACCAAGGACTTCTTCATTGCAAATACCTTTTTTCACCAACATAAAAGGTGACTATACATATGGACATTGCCAGATGGAATACACAGGAATCAAATCGACTACATCTGTGAAAAAACACAACAGGAAAGCTCAACATCATCTGCCATAAAAGGCTAGGGGCCGACTGCAGAACAGACCATCAATTGCTCATATGCAAGTTAAAGTTGAAACTGAGGAAAATTTGAACACGTCAATGAGAGTCAAACTACAACCTTGAGTATATCCCACCTGAATTTAGAGACCATCTTTTTTTTCAAGAATAGATTTGATGACTTGAACACTAATGACCAAAGGCCAGATGAGTTGTGGAATGACATTAAGGACACCATCCATAAAGAAAGCTAGAGGTCATTAAAAAGACAGAAAAGACAAAACTACATGTCAGAAAAGACTCTGACACTTGGTCTTGAATGCCAAATAGCTGAAGCAAAAGGAAGAAATGATAAAGTAAAAGAACTGAAGATTTTAAATGGCGGCTAGAGAAGAAAAAGTAAAGTATTATAACGAAATGCTCAAAGAGCGGGAGATAGAAAAACAAAAGGGAAGGACATGCTGGGCATTTCTCAAGCTGAAAGAACTGAAGAAAATATTCAAGCATCAAGTTGAAATAGTGAAAAATTCTATGGGGAAAATATTAAATGACGCAGGAAGCATCAAAAGAAGATGGAAAGAATACACAGAGTCACTACACCAAAAAGAATTGGTTGACATTCAACCATTTCAGGAGGCAGCATATGATCAGGAAGCAATGGTAATGAAGGAATAACAAGCTACAGTGAAGGCACTGGTGAAAAACAGGGCTCCAGGAATTGATGAAATATCAATTGAGATGTTTCAACAAACATGCAGTGCTAGAAGTGCTCACTTGTCTATGACAAGAAATTTGGAAGACAGTTACCAGGCCAACTTACTGGAAGAGATCCATATTTGTGCCTATTCCCAAGAAAGGTGATCCAACTGAATGTGGAAATTATGGAACAATATCATTAATATTACACACAAGCAAAATTTTGCTGAAGATCCTTCAAAAGCAGCTGCAACAGTATATCAACAGGGAACTGCCAGAAATTCAGGCCAGATTCAGAAGAGGACTTAGGACCAGGGATATCATTGATGATGTCAGATGGATCCTGGCTGAAAGCAGAAAATACCAGAAAGAAGTTTACCTGTGTTTTGTTGACTATGCAAAGGCATTCAACTCTGTGCATCATAACAAATTATGGTTAACGTTTGGAAGAATGGGAATTCCTGAATACTTAGTTGTGTTCCTGAGGAATCTGTACACAGATCAAGAGGCAGTTGTTGGAACAGAACAAGGGGATATCGCACGGTTTAAAGTCAGGAAGGTGTGAATCAGGGTTATGTCATTTCACCATACCAATTCAATCTGTGGAAACCCTGGTGGTATAGTGGTTAGGAGCTACGCCTGCTAACCAAGAGGCTGGCAGTTCGAATCTACCAGGCACTCCTTGGAAACTGTATGGGGCAGTTCTACTCTGCCCTATATGGTCATTATGAGTCAGAATCGTCTTGATGGCAATGGGTTTTGGTTTATTCAGTGTGTATGCTGAGAAAATAATCCGAGAATCTGGACTCTATGAAGAACAACAGGACATCAAGATTGGAGGAAGACTCAATAACAACCTGCATTATGCAGAGCACACAACCTTGCTTGCTGAAAGTGAAGAGGACTTGAAGCATGTAGTGATGAAGATCAAAGACCACTGCCTTCATTCAGTATGGATTACACCTCAACATAAAGAAAACAAAAACCCTCACAACGGGATCAATAAGCAACATCATGATAAACAGAGAAAAGACTAAAGTTGTAAAGGATTTCATTTTACTTAGATCCACAATCAACACCCATGGAAATGGCAGTCAAAAAATCAAAAGACGCATTGCATTGGGCAAATCTGTTGCAAAAGACCTTTTTGATGTGTTGAAAAGCAAAGATATCACCTGGAAGACTAAGGTGTGCCTGACCCAATCCATGGTATTTTCAATCGCCTCATATGAATGTGAAAGCTGAACGATGAGTAAGGAAGATCAAATAAGAACTGACTGCTTCGAATTGTGGTGTCGAAAATGAATATTGAATATACCATGCACTGCCAAAAGAACGAACAAATCTGTCTTGGAAGATGTACAATCAGAATGCTCCTTGGAAGCAAGGATGGCGAGACTGTGTCTTACATACTTTGGACATGTTATCAGGAGGGATCGGTCTCTGGAGAAGGACACCATGCTTGGTAGAGGGTCAGCGAAAAAGAGGAAGACCCTCAAAGAGATGGATTGACATACTGGCTGCAACAGTGAGCCAAGTGTAACAATGATTGTGAGGATGGCTCAGGGCTGAGCAGTGTTTCATTCTGTAGTACATAAGGTCTCTATGAGTTGAAACAGACTCAATGGCACTAACAACAACAACAACAATCTTTACACAAGCAGATCACCAGCCCTTTCTTTCATGGAGCTGAAGGGTGTGTTTGAAGGGTGTGTTTGAACAACCTTTACGATAGTAGTCTACCTCAAACTGTTTGCTACACCCAGGGACCTCATTAGCTGGATTCTAAATTAAAATGAAATAGTCATAACCAAAGAGCCAGATTTGAAACCCAGTCATCTAGGCCTACTTAAGAGCTTTCCAAGTCAATCCTTCCTTATTGGGGGGATTGAAATTCTCCTCATTTCAGCTCCCTGATGGCAACTCACTTCATTTCTATTAGTAGGTCCAATATGACCTCATTTGGGAAACCATAAAACTGAAAAGAACAGAGGATAATATGAAATAACACATTGGTAATTTGCTTAAATATATGCACTAATTAAACCTAACATCTAGAGTTGTAGAAAGAAATTAGATTAAATAATACATATAAAGTCCTTACACCAGTGGTTTCAATGCTAGTAGATCATTATAATTGTCTTTGGATCTTTTAAAATATACTGACCAGCTCACCACAATCTAGAACTCATTAGATCAGACTCTAGATGTCAGTCCCTTAGTCATCCTGAAGTACAGCCAGGGTTGAGAACAACTGCTTTACATTATTGTCAGACTTTGGTAAGTGCTTCATCAATGTGAACTATTTTTATCATTAATATCTACTCCCAACATTAATTATATAAACTTTTAATAATATTTACTTCATAACTCCTATTTCAGAGATTTAAAATATTACCATTAAAACTTGGGTTTTCTTGCTCTCAGTATATGACCCTATTTCTCCACACACCTGGTCCCCAAAAGCAATCTCTGTCATAAATTTTGTGGGTACATTTTCTTCTCAATAATTTTATAATATTAGTATTAATTTATGTATCCATAACCAGTTTTCTTGAAAATCTACCTAAATAGTATAATCCTACACATATTGTCCCATGGAAGTTCTCATTTACCACAACACTGTGTTTTAACTGTCTCTGGGAAAGTACATAAATCTATTTCAAACACTTTAAATGGTACATGGTATTACTAAGCAAAGGATTATTTTATGTCAATTTCTTATTAAGATCATCATAGAAAAATTCTTCCTCCAAAGTACATACTATTCACAATTGAGAATTTCTTATTTATTTACATATCATTAATGATGTATTAATTTATTAGTCAAAATTGAGAATTTCTATATTTTATGTGCATGGAACATAGTTGTTCAAGGTATAAAATTAATGCATGTTCAAATTTTACTATTAATTGCCAACATTTGTTTACCAATAGAAAGTCAGACACAAATACATGCTCATATTTCAAGGTATGGAATCTAATATCCATGAAAGTTGTCTGGTAATGGTCATTCCATGATAGATCCACATGAAAATTGCCATCCAGCATAGGGAATAATGGCACCCTGGAGGCACAGTGGTTAAGTGTTTGGCTGCTAACCAAAATGGCACCACTTCAAATCAACCAGATGCTCCTTGGAAACACTGCGGGGCAGTTCTACTCTATCGTATAGCCTAACTATGAGTCAGAATCGACTTGACGACTAACATTTTTTGTTTTTTAAATATAGGAAATAATATTCCCATAGTTCAGATTTCCTGAGTATGCAATCAAATGCATTACTATTCATAGAAAACTCTACAATCCACAAGATTCATGCTATAAAGTTCCCTGTAGACCATCTGGCCCATTCTCTTAATTCACAGATCAACTCACCGAGTTGTAAGAGGAAGAATCAATGGTTCAGTCTCCGTTTGCTCATTTGACAAGAAACACAATCATTCAGGTGTGCTTCAGGAGACAGAGCCCTGGGATAGGAATCAGGAGGGCAAGGTCCAAATCCCATATCTGTCAAACACTAGATGTGGAGTGCAGGTAAATCTCTCAGCCTCTCTCACCTGGAAATAGGCGGAATCATACCCATCATTAGGATGCATATTGCAGCTAACAAAGGTTTGGCACTTAATAAATACTTGGACATTGATTTTTAAGCAGAATTTGAATTAATATAACAGTAGTGGGTTTATTGTTGAAATATAATCCCAGTGTTTTTGTTTGATTATGTGGGGAAGATAGAAGCCTAATATGTCCCAGGAAATTCAAACATAAAATGTATTGAAATCATAAAATATACCTAGGTTCACATAGTAAGATGTACTTTCCCTTCTCTGTTTTTCCTTTTTAGTTTTCATCTTTATGAATATCCCCACAATTTTTTGAAAAATCAATGAAAGTTGTACACTCTATTAAATAAATACGTCCCCTGGATACTCCATGATATAGACATAATCATGCCCTATATTTTCTTGTCTCTAGTTCTATGAGAGGGATGAAAGCATAGGCAGGAAAGTGCTCAACCTGTTTGCTTCCATGTATTCAATATCTACCTGTATAAAAATGCAAATAAAATGCTCTCATAGGGATCCAAACAAAATCATCACATCACAGGATATGTTAGTTGAATGGTATGAAGCTTCATCTAATTTATATTAATAATAATAATATGTAAAATTAATGTGCCCTGACTATATATAACCATCACATATTTAATCACATATGTAATATATATTATCTGTTCTGTACATACAGTAATGCGTATCTCTCTATCAGCTGTGGATCAACTAGATGGCAATGTAGAGGCAGAGAGATACTAAGAACTTGCCCCACGGCACTGAGATCATCAGTACAGCAGACAGGATTCACATGAAATTGTAAGTCACTGAGGCCCATGCACTGACCACCTTCACTCTCTTTCCTAAGATTTTAAAATGTTTAAAGGAAAAGTCCAGCAGACTTAACCAAAGATACGTCCTAAGTTACACCTTTAAACTCATTCCAGCATCCTGACTGGGAATGAAACTCAAGATACAGTCTTTGTGACTCCAAGATTGAGATATGTAAAATTACAATGATGATAGGAAGTGGACAGCAGACTTAAATTCAGAGAGAAGGGGCAAGAGAGAATTCCGTCTAATTACCATCTGCCAACTCATGATGTGATCTTCTCCTGTGTTCTTAACTAGCTTTCTAATATGGGAGACACCAAGAGGCACTCACCACTGTCCACTGTGGTAGAGCAGAACCCCCCACTAAAGAGAACAGTGAACAGGGGGTCTTTGTGAGGAGAGACCAAGGAGGCAAAATGACATGGTGATAGCAGGGGAGAATATGGCCAGGTGCCCAATGTCTGGTGTCACTCTGCCTGCATTCAAACCTGGCTTCAACCTTTTCTGGCCCAAGACCTGAAACAAGTTATGAAAAAAGACTGCTCATTTTCTCTGCTGTGAAATGACATAAAGTGTATTCTCTTCTCTAGGTGTGGTTGTGCAGAAAAAGGAAACAAGTTACACAGAAAACTTAGTTCACATCCCGGAACTAGGCAAACTTCAGTAAACTTTCACAATACTATGGTTACTACCATCATCCTCATCATTATGGCTATCATCATCATCAACTAAATCCAGTTGAAGTGTTGGGGACAGGTGAGAGGCACTCATTTCTTGTTCGGTAAGGAAGTGCCTGTGGGAGCTAGAACCAATGTAGAAGAAGTTAAAAATCTGAAGATGCATGCTCAGACCTCTACCAAAACCAGGAACAGAAACCTGACTGGCCTCTGATCTGAAACTTAGCATTTGAGGGCCTTCCATATGGTCATCCCAATTGTGTTAGCTGTCCTGATGAGGAGGAAACTACTTTCCAGCCCCACTATGTCCACTGACTTCCACGGCACTTAATGGATTGTGCCAGTTCTCTGCCAGGGCATGACCAAGGAGTGTGGGTCCACCACCACTGTCCTGTCTAATAAGTGATGATGGTCTAGGCTCCTTTCTCAGGACTCACAAGAAGAGAGGTTCAGGTGTGGGCCTCCTGATTCAAAGGACCATCGTAGAGGAGAAACACAGTTATGGAGCTCGCTGTACTGGGAAAGCAAACTGAAGGCCTTGAGTGCACAGGTGGGATATTTACAGTTGTATGGCTTTGGGAGCTCAATGCCCAGAGCTCACAATTAGCCAAATTGGTTCATGTTTTTCCAATCTCTGGAGACTTGTTAGTACTAATGAAGCAGGAAGAGTAGAAAGTGAACGTCCCTAGTATCTGGGCCCTGCCATTCTAGGGAGGAAGCTCACCTACATTCCTCACCTCTAATTACCAAGTTGTACAGATCTTCACATAAAAATCACTTTTTTGTTCAATCTAAACAATCAATGTGTGATTTAATATCCTCAAGCCCATTAAATGAATCATGTAGTTTAGAGAGGATTAAATATTCTATAAAAGCCCTGTTGGCATAGCGCTTAAGTGCTCGGCTACTAACAGAAAGTTTGGCAGTTGGAAGCCACTTAGAAATGCCACAGGAGAAAGAGCTGGAGATTTGCTCCCATAAAGATTACACCATAGAAAACTCTGTGGGGCCGTTCTGCTCCGTCACACAGGGTCATTAAGAGAAGAAGTACTTGAAAGTACATAACAACAATGACAACAACAGATCTTTTATACCAGGAATCTGAAACTATTTCAGTTTCTGAAGTAATATTCACGTCTTGAAGGAAACATCCTATCTTCTTTCTTGTAGCCATTGCATGAGGTTTGCAGTTTTTTATGTGTTGGCATTTTATATTTTTTGCTAGTTCAAATTTTGCCAGTTCTAATTTTTCTGTGGTTTATATATGTTGGTACTTTAGAAAACTATTTATTTTGTTGTACTTTTTTGGTAACTTGATCCTTCACCCAAATACCTCTATGAGCCTCCGGGAAGACTGCATGCACAATGTTGGCAAGGGCTCTAGTCACCTCAAGGTGTGACTGGAGGAGTATTCAATTCCAAGATCACTCAGATGTCAGTTGGCAGGATTTGCTCCTCACAGGCGGTTGGCCAGAGGCTTCCTTTCACTTCTGACCACATGGGCCTCTCCAACAGGCAGCTGAAAACATGAAAGCCGGTTTTCACAAGAGTAGGCTGGCCAGAGAGCAGGAGAGGGCTGGCAAGATGAGAGCCAGATTCTTTTTTACACCCCATTGTTGGAAGTGATATTCCAGTAGTTTTCCAAATTCTCTTAGATGGAAGCAATTAACTGAGTTCAGGACACACTCAAGCAGATGGTTATCAAGAAGAACATGAATACAAGAGGTCAGTGAGGGTTGTTGGGAGAATCGTAGAAGCTACACACTACAAGAGCTTCACTATCTATAAGGACAGTGTTTCTAAGCACCACCAGAAGCTAGAGTGGTCCCTCTGCTTTCCAGTATAGTCACAATCCATTGTACCACCATGCTCTCAGCAAACATACCCTGGAGAAAAAAAGGACACATAGTTGAATTCCTACAAAATCCACCTTGTACTCCTGGTCTTGCAGTCAGAAGCCCCTCCTGTTTCTCTAACACCAGCAGAATCAATCCACCAATATTAGGCCAGTCACAACCATTCCATGCACAAATTCAAAAATTATTCCCAGTAGCTTCTGATTTTTGCTTCACTACAAAAGACTCACTTCACTCCAGAATGCAATTTTCCTTAGATTTCCTTATGTTCAGAACTCTTGAAATCTTTAATAAAATGTGCTTTATGATTATGTATTTTTTTTCTTGTTGTTTTTCCCTAGTAGATAATGTGGAATGATGATGTATTTGACCTTTTACATCCTATCCCTGTAGCTACCTGACTAAGCCTTCTCTGCTCTGAAGAACTAGGAGAATAACTTGTCATTAACTGATATGTGGAAATTTTGAACATACACCAAGTAAAATTGAATATGGACAAATGGATGCTATTTACCTATGTTAGGATAAACGGCTGAGAATAATTTTGGGGAGACCAAATGGAAAATGTGTACAGGTGAATTGGAGACATAGATGATAAGCACTGTCCTTGGACAGTGGCAAATATTTAATATTAAACATAATGAAAAGATGGGATCAGTTTCCAAAGTCATTGACAAACCTAGTGTAGAGGACAGGTGTATGAAAACCAAAGAGAGTTGTGTTCTGGTAAAAAGTGAGATTTGCTTTGTGCTTTTCCCACTTCTCTCTCTGGATGAGTATTCTTAAAGGAAAAAGAAATATACCACATTCCTTACAGATGTCCAAATGATGAAAGTCTACTCTCAACTTTTTACCCTTATTTATATTTATAAACCTTATCAAACCCTACGCTTACAACTCTTGTTCTTGCACATACAATTAAATGGTGCATAATAGAATCCAGCAAATCTCTATATTAGTAAAAACAAACGAAGCATACATTTCTTCTCTCAGGAGTTCTTAAAGATCTCTGTGGAAAGTGTAATGCTCCAGGGAGGAAGAAAAATAATGGAGGTATGGAAGTCAAATTTTCTTCACCTTTTTTTTTTATCAGATAATGAATAATTTATTCAACATTATACACAGTAGAGATGTAACGAATCTCTGGTCTTAATGCAGTGGATTTTTATTATAAAGATAAATTATATTCAAGTCCTCCCCTGAACAACTCAAGATCTTGTTGTATGAAGATAAAATGTAATGGTCATCAGGCATCCAGGGAAAAGCACACATGGAGTTTTAATAATTTATTTGAATGGCATCTGTGTTATAGTAGACAACAACAACAATGATATCTATATTGACTGAATTCCTTTCATGCAAGATATGCATTATCTTCTTAATATTTACAGTGCTGTAAGGTAAACAGTATAAAAAATGAATAATCAGGTGCTTTTTAAGAGTTAAATAACAAGTCCGTGTCCACAAAGCTCATGAGTTAGAAAAGCTAATGTTGAAAATCAGTTTCCCTGGAAAACCAATTACATGGCCTATCCATATGATTATTATGTTAGTGTCCACTTATTGATCCATTATTAGGTACTAAACACTGTTCTACTCAGTACTTTTCATTCACCTCCTCTTAACCACTCTTTCAGATGAGTGCCTTTCTTTTCACAACTATACAGATGAAGAAGTTAAATAGAAACATGTTTCATGTTGTTCTTCTTTTTAGGTGCCATCCAGTCAGTTCCAACTCATAGCGACCCTATGTACCACACAACTAAACGCTGCCCAGTCCTGCGCCATGTTTACAATCCCTGTTATCCTTGAGGCCATTGTTGCACCCACTGTGTCAATCAATCCCATTGAAGGTCTTCTTCACTGACCCTCTCCTTCACCAAGCATGATGTCCTTCTCCAGGGACTGATCCCTCCTGACATCATGTCCAAAGTATGTAAGACGCAGTCCCATCACCCTTGCTTCTAAGGAGGATTCTAGTTGTATTTCTTCCAAGACAGAATTGTTCATTCTGTTGGCAGTACACAGTATATTCAATATTCTTTGCCGATACCAAAATTCAAAGCATAAATTCTTCCATCTTCCTTATTCATTGTCATGCTTTCACATGCATATGATGTCATTGAAAATACCATGGATTGGATCACGCACACCTTAGTCTTCAAGGTGACATCTTTCCTTTTGAACACTTGAAAGTGGTTCTTTGCAACAGATTTTCCCAATACAACGTGTCTTTTGATTTCTTGAATGCTGCTTCTATGGATGTTGATTGTGGATCCAAGGAAAATGAAATCCTTGACAACTTCAATCTTTTCTGCATTTACCATGGTGTGGCTTATTGGTCCAGTTGTAAGGATTTTTGTTTTCTTTATGTTGAGGTGCAATCCATACTGAAGGCTGTGGTCTTTGATCTTCATCACTAAGTGCTTCAAGTCCTCTTCACTTTCAGCAAGCAAGGTTGTGTCATCTGCATAACGCAGGTTGTTAATGAGTCTTCCTCCAATTCTGATGGCCTGTTCTTCTTCATGTAGTCCAGCTTCTCAGATTATTTGCTCAGCATACAAATTGAATAGGAGTGGTGAAAGAATACAGCCCTGACACACACCTTGCCTGATTTTAAACCACTCAATATCTGTTTGTTCTGTCCGAACAACTGCCTCTTGACATGTGTAGAGGTTCCTCATAAGCATTATTAAGGGATCTAGAATTCCCATTCTTCACAAAGTTATCCATAATTTGTTATGATCCACACAGTCAATGTCTTTCAGATTCTTATCACTATATCTCTTCCTCCATTTCCTTTCTTCTGCACAGCTAGCCACATGTGCAGTCTCTGCCCCTTCTTCATGAGCTGTGCAACACCACCCGGCTAGATAGCACAAGCACACATCTTCCCTGGATCCACTTCAATCCACCAGCAGACTCTTTCAGCACCATTTTTTTTTTTTTTTTTTACTGTTTCATTCCCTTCCCTCTCTTTTCTCCCACATCCACTTAGCTCCACATGTCACATCCTCCCCCTTCCCTCCTACCTAATTACACCATGCACTGGACACTCACCCTCAAGCAGCACAGGCTCCGACCACCAGTCCCCGCCCTGCACTGCTGTCCTGCCTTGCCCTCTCAACCTCAGTGTGTGCTGCAAATGACCCATCCCGGCCCCTCCCCCTCCAATGGACCTGACCTGCTACACCATAGCTGAGGGATCGCTAAAAAGAACTTAGAGAGCCAGAGAGATCGATCAGTAAAGGAGGACAACGTCAAAACAATAAAAGAAGGAATTAATGATCTTGGTATAGAGCTTTCGAACGGAGGGGAAGTCAAGGCTTATCAAGTAATAAAAACTGGTTTAATCCTGGGAAGATGGGGTAAATTTCAAGTAACCACAAAGAAAGTAAACAAACCCGGAGGCAGAGCCAACATGGCATTATAGATTGAAGCACCACGTGGACCCTCCACAGCAAAGACCTGAAAAACTAAGTAAAACAGAGACAAATGCCAATCCTGGAACCGTAAGCATCAAATGAAGAGGTGAAGAACTAAACCAAGCACTGAGTGGAATAAGAAACTGACAGAAAAAAAGAGAGAGTGAGAAGAGATACAAGTGGAGGTACCTTTCAGCTAACGCAGCAGGAATTCACCATCGTGGAATCCTCTTGGAGATCAGTGGGCAGGGAGTAAGAAAAAGCAAATTCACGGAGCTCCCATCAGGAGACAGAGCACCCAGTAACCAGCGATACATGATTCCCCACCCCATAACTTTCCTCCATCTGCTAAGCCTCCACCCTTTCCCAGGTGGTTGTTCCACCGCAACCACGAGGCGACCAATCCAGGCCCAAGGGATCCCAACCCCATGCCGTATTTGCCCCGCCCACACCAGCCACCCCTTTCCGTGCCATTTCTTTCTTGCTCTTGTTGCGTTTTTGGCTTCTTTTGGTTTCTTCCCTACCTCTCACTTCCTCCCCCTCCTATCTCTCAAACACCTGACTCCATGTGCCCTCTTTATTTCCTCTGGACAGGCTGTGAAGTGCCGCTTGGCTGGGGAACTGATTTCTCGTTCCACTCTCTGGAGGTTTTTTTTTTTTCCTCTGTTTCTTTTTCTTCATTTCCGGTTTTCTTCTCTCTCCACTCCGATGGAAGACTCACTCAGCAATTTTTTTTTTTTTTTTTTTTTTAGCTCCTGTCTCTCTCCTCTCTCACTTCTTTCCCATACCCAACCTAGTTCCACACATTACAAACTCACCTCCCCCCCCCCCCCCCCGCCACCTATCTATACCATGTGCCGAACATCGCACCCCCGGAGCAACACAGGCACGGCCTACCAGAACCTACCCTGCGCTGACCTCTGGCCCATCTTGTGGGCCTCAGTATGTTCCACAAACAACCATCCCAGACCATTGCCTTCAGCTGGACCTGCCCTGATGCACCATAGCTGAGAGACTGCCCCTTCCCTTTTAACTCAGTAATGCAGTTACTCCTGAGGTTTACCCTTCAGCAAAAGATTAGACAGGCCCATAAAACAAAATGAGACTAAATGGGTACACCAGCCCAGGAGAAAGGATGAGAAGGTAGGAGGGGCCAGGAAAGCTGGTAAGGGGGAACCCAAGGTAGAGAAGGGGTGAGGGTTGACATGTCGTGGGAGTGGCAACGGATACCAATACACACACACAAAAAAAATGTGTATTAATTTTATAGTGAGAAACTGATTTGTTCTGTAAACCCTCACCTAAATATACAAAAACAAAAACCTGGTGACACAGTGATTAAAGTGCTTGGTTGCTAACGGAAAGTCGGTGGGTGAAATCCACCTAGCCACTCCACAGGAGAAGGAACTGGTGATGTGCTCTCATAAAGATTATAGTCTAGAAAATTCTAAGGGGCTGTTCTGCTTTGACATATGGGGTCCATATGAGTTGAAAGTGACTCAGCAGCACTTAACAACAACAGCATGTCTTCTATACCAAGAATCTGATGCTATTTTCATTATCTGAATTAATATTTCTCTCATG
The DNA here is from genome assembly GCF_030014295.1 of Loxodonta africana. Lineage (NCBI taxonomy): Eukaryota > Metazoa > Chordata > Mammalia > Proboscidea > Elephantidae > Loxodonta > Loxodonta africana. The sequence continues at coordinate 22,585,844 of NC_087344.1, forward strand.
AAGGAAAATTTCTGACTTCCAATCTTCCATTCTACAGCCCTTGCATATGGTTGGGGTGTTATACATTGGCAATTTATATTTTTTCCTAATTTGAATGGCATAAACAATTCTCATTTTTCTGTGTAGTTAATGTGTGGTGGTACTTTAAAACATTCTTTATTTTGTCATATTTGGTAACTTGATCCTCCCCCTAAATACCACCATAGGCCTTTCAAAGGACTGCATTCAAAATGTTAACCAGGGCTGCAGTCATCTCAAGGCTTGCATGGAAGTGGACCTGATTCCAAGGTTACTCAGACATCAATTAGCAGGATTTGTACCTCAAAGGCTATTGACCAGAGGCCTACCTTAACTTCTGAACACATGGGCCTCTGCAACAGGTAGCTGGCAAAATGGAAGCAGGCTTTCATCAGACTGTGCTGGCTAGAGAGCAGGAGTAAATAAAAAATATGTATTTTTTATTTTTGTATCAGGGCTGGCAAAATTAGAGCCAGATTCTTTTTATACCCCAGTGTTGGAAGTGATAACCCAAGAGTTTTCCAAACTCTATGTGATGGAAGGAATTTACTGAGTCCAGCACACACTCAAGAGGATGGTTAGCCACAAGTGTGTGAATACAGGAGGTGGGGGTTTTTGGAAGAATCTTAGAAGCTACGCACTACACAGGCTTCACTCACTATAAGGATGGTGTCTCTAAGCACCACTAGACTCAAGAGAGTTCCCTCTGCTTTCCAGCATAATCCCAATCCATAGCACCACTGTGCATGTAGCAAACATTCCCTGAAGAAAAACAGAAACATGGTAGAATTTCTACAAGCCCCAACATGATGCTGCTAAACTTGAAGTCAGAAGGCTCTCTGGTTTCTCCAGGAGCAGCAGAGTCCTTCCATTAGACCAGTTACACCCCTTCCATGCACAAATTCAACCAACATATATCCCCAACAAAAACTGATATCTGCTTAACTACAAAAGGCTCACTTCACTCCAGAATGTAATTTTCCTTAGATTTCTTTGTCTTCACAACTCTTGAAATCTTTGATAAAATGTGTTTATATTTTATCTGGTTTGTTTCCCTAGTAGATAAAGTGGAATAATGGTGTTTCGCACCTTTTACATTCTATCCACGTGGCCACCTGGGTGAGGCTTCTCTGTTCTGAAGGACTCAGAGAACGGCTTCTCATTAGCTGATATGAAGAAAACTGGAATATATACCCAATGACATTGAACATGGACAAAAGGATGCTATTTACCTATATATGGATAAATGGCTGAGAGTAATTTTGGGGAGAACAAATGGCAGGTGTGTTGAGGTGAATTGGGGAGGTAGAGGATAAGCGTTGAGAGCTTTCAGCACCCTTGGATAGTGGCAAAATTTTCATATTAAACATAATGGAAGGAGGGAATCAGATTCTAGGATCACTGCCAAAGGTGAGTGTAGAGGACAGGGGTACAAAAACCAAAGACAGTTGTGTTCTTATGGTAAAAAGAGAGATGTGCTTTGTGCTTTTCCCATTTCTCTCTCTGAAGGAGTATCTTTAAAGGAAAAGGAAAGACACTACATTCTGGCATCCTCTTCTCAGGTATCCAGTTAAGGAATGTCTATGCTCAATTTTTTATCACCATATGATTTATAGAGCTTATCAAACTCTACCCTTTAAGACTGTTATTCTTTCACGTACAACGAAATGATGAATAATAGATCCTATCAAATATCCCTAAAAATAAAAAAACATACATTTATCTTTGGGCGTTCTTAAAGTCTCTGTGGAAGATATAAAGTCCCGAGGAGGATAAAAATACTGGGTGTAGGGATGTCAAATTGTCTTCACCTTTATTTTATAACATAATGAATAATTTATTCAATATTATAAAAATTGGAGATAGGACTAATGTATGGTCTTAATACATTAGATTTCTAGTACATATACCAATGGTATCCAATCCCTGCCCTTGAACTTCTCAGGGTCTTGTTGTGTAAAGATAAATTGTAATGATCATCAGGCATCCAAAGTTAAGGAACATGTGGACTTCAAAGGATTTATTTGAATCGCTTCTACGTTAGAGTAGATGACAACAACAGTAATATCTACATTTATGGAATTCTTACCATGCATTACATGCATTATCTGCTTAATCCTTACAAAGCTGTAAGCTAAATAATACTGAAAAGGAAGAATCAACAGACTTGAGAGTTCAATAACAAGTTCACATCCACAAAGATAATGAGTTAGAGGACCAAATGCTGATAATCAGTTTCCCTGCAAATCCCATTATTTGAGCTACTCTGTTGGCCTAATCATATGCCGATTACATTAGTTTCCACTTATTGATCATTACTAGGTTCTAAACAGGGTTCTATTCAGTACTTTTTATTGCTTCCTCTTAACTACTCTCTCAGATGAGTGCTTCTGTTATCACAACTACACAGATGAAGAAGGTAAACAGAAACACGTTTTATATTATGCTTAAAATCACAGTTTGTAGTATCAAGTTCTTTTTGAATTCTTGGAATGCACACTTAAAATGAACTTCTCCAAAGTGGTATTGAGGACTGCCATTTGATGGGAAACTACTGTTTAATCCAACCTTGACAACATTACATGTAGTCGTTAAAATGGCCGTGGAAGATTAGCACTGTTAATCACAATTTGATGAAGAGGACTCTAAGGATCAACGAGGTTCACTGAGTTGCCAAAATTGTCCAGGTTATAAGCCAATATCTGGTCAGAGGTATGTCATCAAATCCCTCTCCCTTCCCATAATCTGCAGTTCCTTTTCGCTATCAAAGATAAGTATACCACTTTCTAACTGCCATTAGGAACCTCTGACATATTTCCTTCCAGCCTTTTCTCCATTCATAGAATTAATCTAATAGTATCACTCATTGTAAGTCTTGATGTTTGAAGAGGAAGAAGAAAATGTTACCTTTGAGGAAAGGTTATCATGAGATACCAAAAGGGAAATGCCCTGAATATATCAAATACTTTCTTCCATTCCTAGGTTTACAGAAATGAGTATGCAACTTAGTTCTAGGGTAGATGGGACTAGTATAGTCTCATTGCAGTTACCAATAACCACAGAATCACAACACTACTTTCCTGGTTTTTAATGAGAGCTATTTCTTCCCACAAAATGGTGTGGCCTCATCCTCTGGCAAGTGCACTCCATTCTCCGTTGTCAAAGTTTCTTATCGGGAAAGTCTGTGGGGGATTTAACTCAGTGGTAAAGGGCAGAGTAAACTAAGCTATTGGTTAGGCAGGTTTTCTGAGCATCCAAAATTGCCTCAGAAATTATACCAGTATGTCTGGAGAACATTGCACACCCATGTAGTAGAACACAGAAAGAGCCAAAGACAAGGAAACGTGGCAACACAGTCACGTCTTCATCAGTCTCTTACAAGTGAAAGGCAACGGCTCTGCTTTCCTGAAGACATGACACTCTGCTATCTTAGACTAAAGAAAAACAAGATAAAACTAAATTTATTCATAATGCCTTCATGAACTGATGATCCTAGAGCACCAAAAGAGCCACGGTGTCTGGAAATATGATACCCCCACCTTAATCCTCAGCTGTACAACCTTGTCCAAGATATATAATTTACAGCCACCTTTTTTACCTCAGCATGCTGTGTATTGTTCCAGTTTTAGACACTTCAAACATAGATTTATTCCTCAAATACAATTTATCGATCAGGATTCAACAAAGAAAATTGAAAACACCATGAAGAGCATTTCAAAAGGAAACTGGTAAAATACTTAAATAAGGACTGAAAGACAAAAAGGAGCAATGTGGCAATACAGAGATAGTAACTGGGAATAGAAGCTACCACACCAAGGTCTAAGAAAACAGGTATGACGAAAATGTCGAGCTTATTAAGGTGTAGTAAATTTTACTGATCATTACTGGAAAAACCTAACAATAAAGCCAGATGGGAATTCAGAAGAGTAGTTTAGGGTCCTCCCCTCTCTGGCGCCAGCATCACAGAGTAAAGCATAGAAGGCTGAATCTGGAGAAGGGAGACAATAGATTATCAACAAGCACATATAGCCAACTTCATGGTGTGCAGGGCAGAATCAGTGGTGGTTCACTGGCAAAATTCTACCCTTTTCTGTGGAAGACCAGCTCTGATTCACAACCAATGTACCTCATGTGCAGCAACCACCTGTCTGTAGAGGCATATAATATGCAAAAATGTTAAACAGATTTCTGCAGAGATTCCAGACCAAGATGGACTCATTTGAAAGGCCTGGTGATCTACTTCGAAAAATCAGTCAATGAAAACCCTGTGGATCACAAAGGTCTGATCCACAATGTACCACAGAGATGGTACAGAACTGGGTAATGTTGTCCTCTATAGTCCGTGGAGTCACAATAGAGGAGCTGCCAACAGCAACATGATGTACAGGGAGAAGATATGAGAAGAAACATCATCAGCAATACCGTGAAAAATCACTTACCACGTGCTAGGGTACGTTCTCTCATATCTTTCCCATTGTGAGCTCTGATCACTTTGAGATCTTCAGTACCTGCTCAGGAGAAGGAAAGGATCCACAACAAACTAGTCATATTGGAAGAAAAGTCTGAAAGATCAGTAGTTTTCACATTGGCTGAACATTAAAACTGCCTGTGGTGCTTTAAAAATCTTATGCTGAAGCCACACGCAATTACAATTAAATCAGAATCCATAGTGGCATGACCAAAGCATCAATATTTTTTAGCTTCTTAATTTTTTTTTTTAGATGATTCATTTTTTTTTTTTTTTCCAATATGAAGTCAAGGTTTAGGACCAGTGACATGCATTCTCACACAAAACCTGCATATACGGTTCTGATAGATACAAAAGTAGTCTGGGTAATACATATGAATTACGGTAAAGGATGAAGATTACAAGTACATAAAAACAGATTGGTGCATTATATCAGAAATCCTGGGTCATAGAAGAGAAGCTACAGATGGCTTCATAGCTGCAATGGGATTTGATCATGCAGACTAACATATCCCAGAATAATTCCACTAACCCAATAAGCATGTTACAAAGGAAGCAATGGTCAGATATGAAATCTAGACACAGAAACCTCTGATAGCTACAAAAAATACATAACCAAGAGGCAAGATTTATGGTTGCAGATGTCAGGTTTTACCATTTTTCCAACCCACACGCCAAAAAGATAGCACGAGTGTTGATATTAGGCTGTTCTGCTAAGGAGCCTCAACAGGGCCCTCTTGATGTCCCTGTTCCTCAGGCTGTAGATGAAGGGGTTCAGCATGGGGGTCACCACAGTGTACATCACTGAGGACACTGCATACTTCCTGGGAGAAGATGAGACAGCTGAACTGAGGTACACTCCAAGGCCTGTTCCATAAAATAAGCAAACGACTGACAGGTGAGAGGCACAGGTGGAAAAGGCTTTATACTTCCCACCTGAAGATGAGACTCTCAGAATGGAGGAAACAATTCGACTGTAAGAGAAAAGGATCCCTGAGAATGGAACACCACCAAAGATGACACCAATACAATACACTAATATGATACTGATGGAGGTGTCAGAACATGCAAGGCTAAAGAGTTGAGTAGGGTCACAGAAGAAATGAGGGATTTCCACATCTGTGCAGAAGTTAAGTTGCGACACCATTGAAATGTGCACCTGGAAGTCAAAAAGGCTGATGAAAAAGGACACCAAAACTAGCAAGCCACAGTGGCGAGGGTTCATGATGACTGTGTAGTGCAGTGGGTGACAGATGGCCACAAACCGGTCATAAGCCATCACAGTGAGGAGCAGATCGTCCAGACATCCAAAGAGGTAAAAAAAGGTCATTTGTATCAGGCAGCCCTCATAGGTGATGGATTTGCTCTGAGTCTTGATGTTCACTAGCATCTTTGGGACTGTGGTGGAAATTAAACCAATGTCAGCCAAGGACAGGTTGGAGACGAAGAAGTACATGGGGGTGTGGAAATGGGAGTCAGAGGTGACAGTCAGGATGATGAGCAGATTCCCAGTCACAGTGATCAGGTACATGGACAGGAACAGCCCAAAGAGGAGGGGCTGCAGTCCTGGATCCTCAGAGAGGCCCAAGAGGAGGAATTCTGAGACATCTGTTAGATTCTGTGGCTCCATGTACTTATGACAGCTTTTGGAAAAAGAATACTGTGAAAAAGGAAACAGGTAAACAGCCACCCGGTATTGTATCTGTATTTTGAATTCAAGAAACTCAGAAGTAAAGCCCACAAACTCATGTGTTCACACTTGTGTATCTAATATCCCAGTACTTTTCAGCAATATTACTCAGTTACAGCAAACCCAACCACTGTATTTCTCAAAACTTTTCCCTCATTGTTTTCTGTGCTATTCACTTTTTTCTGTACCCAACCACTTTAGAGATGCTATGCTAAAGAATGTTAAAATGGCAAGGACATTTTATGATAACGAGTTCATAGAAAGAGCAAACTATCACCCCCCTCTATGAGAGAAACACATACAATAAGAAATACCCTACTTTTAGGAAAAATTCATTTCAATTAAAGAACACTAAGAAGCACTTGCAGTTCCAGGGTGTGCAAACCATTAACACACTTGGCTTCTAAGCAGAAAGGTTGGATTCCACCCAGAGACACCTCAGAAATAAGGTCATTGAAACCCAATGGAGCATAATTCTATTCTGACACACATAGTGTGACCACGAGTCAGATTCTACTCAATGGAAACTGGATGTTCTTTTTAAGAAGCAGTCAAATGTACTTTATTTTATACGAGTACAATGTATAAATTCCCTTGATTTGGAGTATTTATAAAACAACATATGGGATAGGAACAGATTAAAAAAAAAAAAAAAGAATCACCACTGAGTTAATTGCAACATGGTGACTCCATGTGTTAAAGGATAGAACCCCTCCATAGAGTTTTCATAGCCTTAATCTTTACAAAAGCAGATCACCAGGTCTTTCTTTCATGGCACTGAAGAGTGCATACCAGCCACCAATCTGGAGGAGAATAGTCGAGTTCAAACCATTTGCTTCACCCAAGGACCTCATTAGCTAGATTCTAAATTACATTAAAATGTTCATCATCAGAGAGTGTGTTTATACGTCAATTATCTTCACAGGTTTTCATCATTCTTTGGTTTTCTGACATCCGTCTTATATGGACATACATGGCCATTCAAATATGTGGGTCAATTTTAAAAAAAGTTTTAAAGTATATGTCCTCTCCCTTGGCTTATTGGACATCAAACTTTGATAACTCAGTGTTTGATAAATGTTCAAATCATACAACATTGCCAATTCCAAAGATGGCATTAGTGTAAAATGCACCAATGATTAAACAATGATTTACTTTTCAGATATACTCTGTGCCTATTTTTCACTGTGTAGACATTGGTATTTGCATCAATGCTACGCCATCTCAGGGAAATGTCTGGTGTTCCGTTGACATTTTCCTTTATTTATTTCCATTCTCTATTTTCTTGATAAAGTGCTGAAATACGTTTCTTGTCCTAAATATTCAGAAAGCATTGTTTCCCCATCAGGTCAACACCCGTATTTGTAAATTCAGGAAAATAGGGCCAGGGACATTCGAAAGCCAGGTTTGAAACTCAGCTATCTTAGGCCAACTTAAGAGCTTTCCAAGACAATCCTTCCTTAGAGGGAGATTTGAATTTTCCTCTTTTAGCTCCCCAATGGCAACTCATTTCTTCATTTCTATTGGTAGGTCTAACATGATTTCATTTGGCTTATTCTCTTAATTCACAGTTCAACTCACTGAATTTTGGGATGAAGAATCAATGGTTCAGTCTCCATTAGCTCATCTGAAAAGAAACACAATCATTCAGCTCTGGTTGAGGAGACAGACTCCTGGAATAGGGGTCAGAAGGGCAAGGTCCAAATCCCAGATCAGTCACACAATGAATTTGAAGTACTTGTGAATATTTCACCCTCTCTTACCTGGAAATAGGGGGGAATAATACCCATCACTAGGATGTATACGGCAGCTAACAAAGGTTTGGCACTTAATAAATACTTGGACTATGTTTTTTAGTCAGAATTTGAATCAATATGAGAGTAGTGGGTTTATTGTTGAAATATAATCATGGCTTTATTTGATTATATGGGAAAGATAGAAGCCTAACATGTCCAAAAAAAGTCAAGCATAGAATGTATTGAAATCATAAAATGTGCCTAGGTTCACACAGTAAGACTTACTTTCTCCATCTCTTTCTCTGTTTTTCCTTTTTAGTTTTCAGTTTTATGAAAACCACCACAATTTTTTGAAAATAATTGATGTTTTACACTCTACTAACTAAATAGTTCCCATAGAAAGCTCATGATATGGATATATTCTTGCCCCATTTCATCTTGCGGGACATCCTTGGAAGGATGAAACTACAGGCAGGAAAGCACCCAGCGCAGAAGCAGTACAGCTTATGATCTGATCCTGTGAACTAAGGAACAAAGGAACCAAGAGTCCATTCCATATTTAATAAAGATTTTTTGTTTCATTGTGATTGTAGCCTACTCTGTGCTAAGTACAGGATATTCTCTGAGGGGTCAGGAATTCATGAGACTCAATGATTGACTTCCAAGTATTCAATATCTACTTGGATAAGGATGGAAGTAAAAGGATCTTACAGGGATCCAGACAAAATAAACCTGTGAGATCACAGAATACATTAGTTGAATGGTATGAAGCTTTATGTAATTAATAATAATGATAATATGTAAAACTAATGTGCCCTGACTATATGCACCCATCACATATTTAATCACATATATTTTTTTTAATAATATGTATTACCGTTCAGTCCTTACAACAATGCAGATCTCCGGTCTATTAGCTGTAGATCAACTCAAATGGCAATGTGGAGGCTGAAAGATCCTAAGAATTTACTCCCTGGCATACCGATCATAAGTAGCACAGACAGGAATTACAATTAAATAGTAAGTCACTGAGCCCTATGCATTAACTATCTTCACTCTGTTTCCTCATATTTCAAAAAAAGTTTGAAGAAAAAGTCCAAGGGACCCAACCAAAGATACATCTAAGTTATGCCTTTAAACTCATTGCGGCTTCCTGACCAGGAATGGAACTCAAGATCCTGTCTTTATGTCTCCAACATTGAGATAGGCTGAATTACAGTGATGAAAGCAAGTGGACACCTGAGTTAAGTTCCAGAAGGCGCAAGAGAGAGACCTGTCCTAATTATCATCTGCCAAGTCTTGATATGTTCTTTTCCTGTATTCACAATTATCCTTCTGAGAGTGGAGACACCAAAAGGCACTCACTGCTCTCCACTGTGGTCTAGCAGAACCCCCACAAAGGAGCACAGTGAGCAGGGGGTCTCTGTGTGGAGAGACCAAAGAAGTGGAATGGCACGGTGGATGGCAGGGGAGAATATGGCCAGGTGCCCTGTGTCTGGTGTCACACTGCCCAGATTCAAGCCTGGCTTCAACCTTTTCTGGCTCATGACCTGGAACATTTTATAAAAAAACACTGCTCATTTTCTCTTCTATAAAATAACATGTGTTGCTCTTTTCTAGGTGTGGTTGTGTAGAAAAAGAAGCAAATTACATAGAAAACTTAGTTTAGATCCTGGCATTGGGCAGCCTTCAATAAATTTCACAATACTATAGTTACCGCCATCATTTTCATCATTATCTTTATCATCATCATCAACTAGATCTTTTTGAATTGTTTAGAAGATAGGTGAAGGGACAAATTTCTTATTCAGGTGGGGACGTGCCTATGAGAGCAAGAACCAAATTAAAAATCTAAATGAGTCTTCTTAGACCTCTACCAGAACCAGAACCAGAAACAGAAAGTTCACATGCCTCTAAGCTGAAACTTAGCATTTCAGGGCCTCCCATCTGGCCATTCCAAGTGTACAGCTTGTTCTGATGAGGAGGAAACAATGCTCCCAAGCCCCTCTGTGTCCACTGTCTCTCAAGGCACTCACTGGATTGTGCTGGGTCTCTGCCGAAGTATAACCAAGGAGTATGACTCCACTGACACCCCCCGCCCCCGCCTGGTAGGCAATAAGCGTTGAGAGAGGGTTGAGGCTCCTTCCTCAAAACTGGCAGGAAGAGAGATTCAGGCATAGGCCTCCTGATTCAAACCACCACTGTAAAGGGGAGACGTAGTTATGGAGTTCACTGGACTGCAAAGAGCAAACTGAAGACCCTGAGGTCACAGGCAGGATTTTACAGTTGTATCTCAATGCCCAGAGCTCACAATTAGCCAAATTGGTTCATGTTATTACAATCTCTGAAGACTTGTTAGTATGCATGAAACAGGAAGAGGAAAATTTGAATGTCTGTGTTTTCTGGGCCTTGTCATTCTAAGGAGGAAGCCCCCTTGTATTCCTCACCTTTAACTTCCCAGTTGTACAGATCTTAAAATAAAAGTCACTCTTTTTTTCTTTCAATTTTTCAATCTAAACAATCAATGTGTGATTGAATATCCTCAAACCCATTGAATGAAGCATGTATTCTAGGGAGGGTTAAGTATTCTATAAAAGTCCTGGTGGCACAGTCTTAAAGCACTCAGCTACTAATTGAAAGTTTGGCATTTGGAGACTTTTTGCTCCCATAAAGTCTACAGCCTAGAAAACTCTACAGGGCAGTTCTACTCTGTCACATGGGGTTCGTAAGAGTCAAAATCAGCTCGACAGCACCTAGCAACAACAGATCTTTTATACCAAGAATTTGATACTATTTTCATTCTCTGAATTAATATTTGTGTCAGGAAGCAGAATGTCCTATCTTCTTTCTGTAGCCCTTGCATGTGGTTTGGAGTTTTATGCGTTGGCAATTTATATTTTTTTCCTATTTGAATGACAGCACCAGTTCTAAATTTTCTGTGTAGTTAATGTCTATTGGTACTTTAGAAAACTATTTATTTTGTCATACCTCTTTGGTAACTTGATCCTTCACCCGAATACCTCTGTCGGCCTCAGGGAAGGCTGCATTCACAGTGTTGGCAAGGGCTGCAGTCACCTTAAGATTTGACTGGAAGAAGATTTGATTCCAAGGTCACTCAGGTGTCAGTGGGCAGGATTTGTTCCTCAGGGGCTGTTGGCAAGAGACCTCCCTTAACTTCAGACCACATGGGCCTCTCCATCAGGCAGCTGACAACATGGAAGCTGGTTTCCATCACAGTAGGCTGGCCAGGGAGCAGGAGGTGGCTGGCAAGATGAGACTCAGATTCTTTTTTACACCCCATTGTTGGAAGTGATAGTCCAATAGTTTTCCAAATTCTCTTTGATGGAAACAATTAATGGAGTCCAGCACACACTCAATGGGATGGTTATCAACAAGAACATGAATGCATTGGGAGAATCTTAGAAGCTACACACTACACAAGCTTCTCTCTCTATAAGGACGGTGGCTCTAAGCACCACCAAACTTTAGACAAGTCCCTCTGGTTTCCAGCATAGTCTCAATCCATTGTACCATTATGCTCTCAGCACACATTCCCTGGAGAAACACAGACACATAGTAGAATTCCTACTAACTCCACCATACTGCTCCTGGTCTTGCAGTCAGAAGCCACTCCAGTTTCTCTAACACCAGCAGAGTCCTTCCATCAATATTAGGCCAGTCACAGCCATTCCATGCACAAATTCAAAAACTATCCCCAGCAGATTCTGATTTGCTTGATTAGAAAGGGCTCACTTCAACGCAGAATGCAATTTTCCTTAGATTTCTTTGTTTCAGAACTCTTGATACTTTTAATACTATGTGCTTTATGCTTATATAGGTTTGTTTTCTGGTTTTTTTTTTTTTTTTTTTCTCCTAGAAGATAATGTGGAATGATGATATAACCCAAAATCACGTATGTGGAATGATGGTATAGTGCACCTTTTACATCCTGTCCATGTGGCCACCTGGGTAAGGCTTCTCTGTTCTGAATAACTAAGAGAATAACTTGTCATCAACTGATATGAGGAAATTTGGAACATACACCAAGTGAAATTGAATACAGCCAAAAGGATGCTATTTACCTATGTTAGGATAAATGGCCGAGAATAATTTTGGGGAAGCCAAATGGCAGGTATGTAGAGGTAAATTGGAGAGGTAGATGATAAGGACTGTCCTTGGACGATGGCTAATGTTTAACATTAAGCATAGTGGAAAGAGGAGATCAATTTCCAAGGTCATTGACATAGCTAACGTAGAGGACACATGTAAGAAAACCAAAGAGAGTTGTGTTCTTGTGGTAAAATCAGAGATCGGCTTTGTGCTATTCCCTCTTCTCTCTCTGGATGAGTATCCTTACAGGAAAAAGAAGCATACCATATTTCCTTTTTAGATGTCCAAATGAGGAAAATCTACACCCAAATTTTCATCCTTGCGTTATTTATACAACTTATCAAGCGTTCCACTTATGACTCTTATTCTTACACATACAATCAAACCGTGAATAATAGATTCCAACAAATATCCATAATAATAAAAACAAATGAAGCATACATTTCTTCCTTCAGGAGTTCTTAAAGATCTCTGTGGGAGGTACAATGCTCCAGGGAGGAAGAAGAATACTGGATGTACAGATGTGGAAATGGCTTCACCATTTTTTAATAAGATAATAAATTATTCATTATACAAAGTACAGATGGGACAAAACTCTGGTTTTAATGTAGTAGATTTTGATTATAAAGATAAATGATATTCAGGTCCTGCCCTGAACAGCTTAAGATCTTGTATGAAGATAAAATGTAATGGTCATCAGGCATCCAGGGAAAAGCACACATGAGTTTCAATAATTTACTTGAATGGCATCTGTGTTGTAGCAGACAACAATAACAATGGTATCTATATTGGCTAAATTCTTACCATGCAAGATATGCATTATCTCCTTAATCCTTACACTGCTGTCAGCTAAATAATATAGAAAATGAATAATCAAGGCCTTGAGAGTTAAATAACATGTCCATGTCCACAAAGCTAATGATTTAGAGGAGCTAACATTGAAAACCAAACAGTTTCCCTGCAAAACCAATTATTTGGCCTATCCATGTGGTTACTATGTTAGTGTCCACTTACTGATCCATGACTAGGTACTAAACACTCTTCTAATCAATGCTTTTGATTCACCTCCTCTTAACCATGCTGTCAGATGAGTGCCTTTCTTTTCACAACTGTAGAGATGAAGAAGTTAAATAGAAACATGTTTTATGTTGTTATTGTTGTTAGGTGCCATTGAGTCATTTCTGACTCATAGCGACCCTATGTACCACACAATGAAGCACTGCCTGATTCTGAGCCATCCTTACAATCCTTGTTATGTTTTAGCCGCTGTTGCAGCCACTGTGTTGTTTCATCTCGTTGAGGGTCTTCCTCCTTTTCCCTGACTCCCTGCTTTACCAAGCATGATTTATTTCTCCAGGAACTGATCCCTCCTGACAACAAGTCCAAAGTGAGTAAGACACGGTCTCGCCATCCTTGCTTCTAATGATCATTCTAGTTGTATTTCTTCCAAGACAGGTTTGTTAGCTCTTTCAGTATTTCATGATATACTCTATATTCTTCGTCAGCGCCACAATTCAAAGGCGTCAATTCTTCTTCGGTCTTCCTTATTCATTGTCCAGCTTTCACACGCATATGATGTGATTGAAAACATCATGGCTTGGGTCAGGCACACCTTAGTCTTCAAGGCAATATCTTTGCTTTTCAACATTTTAAAGACGCCCCTTGCAACAGATAGAAACCCTGGTTGCATACTGGTTAAGTGCTACAGCTGTTAACCAAGAGGTTGGCAGTTCAAATCCACCAGGCGCTCCTTGGAAACTCTGTGGAGCAGTTCTACTCTGTCCTATAGGTCGCTATGAGTCAGAATCGACTCGATGGCAGTGGGTTTGCAACAGGTTTGTCCAATAAAATGAGTCTTGATTCCTTGACTGCTGCTTCCATGGGTGTTGATTGTGGATCCAAGTAAAATGAAATCCTCGACACCTTCAAACATTTCTCCATTTATGGTGATGTGGCTTATTGGTCTAGTTCTGAGGATTTTTGTTTTCTTTATTTTGAGTTGTACTCCATACTGAAGGCTGTGGTGTTTGATCTTCATCACTAAGTGCTTCAAGTCCTCTTCACCCTCAGCAAGCAAGGTTATGTCATCTGCATAACATACGTCGTTAATGAGTCTTCTTCCAATCCTCATGCCCCATTCTTCTTCATATACTCCAGCTTCTCAGATTATTTGCTCAGCATGCAGAATGAATAGGTATGGTGAAAGGATACAACCCTGACACACACCTTTCCTGACTTTAACAGAACCCTTGTTCTGTCCAAACAACTGCCTCTTGATTTGTGTACAGGTTCCTCACGAGCACAATTAAGTGTTCTGGAATTCCCATTCTTTACAATGTTATTCAGAATTTGTTATAATCCACACAGTAGAATGCCTTTGCCTAGTCAATGAAACACAGGTACACGTCTTTCTGGTATTCTCCACTTTCAGCCAGGATCCATCAGACATCAGCAATGATATCCCTGGTTCCACATCCATTTCTGAATCCTGCCCAAATTTCTGGCACTTCCCTGTTGATATGTTGCTGCAGCTGCTTTTGAATGATCTTCAGCAAAATTTTGCCTGCAGGTGGTATTAATGATATTGTTTGATAATTTCCGCATTCAGTTGGATCACCTTCACTGGGAATAGGCATAAATATGGATGTCTTCCAATTGGTTGGCCAGGTAGCTGTCTTCCAAATTTCTTGGCATAGTCAAGTGAGCCCTTCCAGTGCTGCATCCCTTTGTTGAAATATCTCAATTGACATTCCATCCTTGCTTTTCACCAGTCTCTTCAGTACAGCTTGGATTTCTTCTTTCGGAACCATCAGTTTTTGATCATATGCTACCTCTTGAAATGGTGGGATGTCAACTAGTTCCTCTTTGTATAATGAATCTGTGTATTCTTTCAATCTTCTTTTGATGCTTCCTCTGTCACGTAATATTTTCCCCATAGAATTCGTCACTACTGCAACTTGAGGCTTCAATTTTTTTTTCTTCAGTTCTTTCAGCTCGAGAAACATCGAGCTTGTTCTTCCCTTTTGGTTTTCTAGCTCTAGCTCTTTCCACATGTCATTATAATACTTTGTCTTCTCGAGCCGCCCTTTGAAATCTTCTGTTCAGCTCTTTTACTTCATCATTTCTTCCTTTTACTTTAGCTGCTCGATGTTGGAGAGCAAGTTTCAGCCTCCTCTGACATCCATCTTGGTCTTTTCTTTCTTTTCTGTCTTATCGATGACCTCTTCCTTTCTTCATGTATGATGTCCTTGGTGTTTTATATTATGCCTAAAATCGATTTGTAATATCAAGTTCTTTTTTAATACTTGGAATGCACACTGAAAATGAACTTCATTAAAGTGATATTAAGGGCTACCAGTAGATGGGAAACTATTATTTGACCCAACCTTGACAACATTACATTTAGTCATTACAATGGCCTTGGAAGATTAGCACTATTCATCACAATTAGATGAGGACTCTGAGGATCAATGAGGTGCAGTGAGTTGCCAAAATGATCCAGTTTATAACCCAAGATGTGGTTGGAGGTGTGTCACCAAATGCCACAACCTTTCTATTATGTGTGGTTCCAATTCCGTATCAAAGATAAGTACACCGTTTTTTGATAGCCATTAGGAAACCCTGGCATACTTCCTTCCAGTCTTTTCCTCATTCACAGTCAATAAGTATTACTCATTCTAAGTCTTGAAATTTAAAGAGAAAGAAGAAAATATTACCACTGAGGACAGTCTACCAGGAGACATCAAAAGTTAACAATACCTTGGATACATCTTTTTTTTTTTTTTTTTTGAGTCACTCCTAGGTTTGCAGAAAAGGATATGAAACTTAGTTCTGGGACACATGGAACTGATTTTGCAGTGAGCCATAACTACAGAATCAGAACACTACTTTCCAGATTTTTAATGAGTGCTATCTATTCCCACAGATTAGAGGAAGATACATCAACAGCCTTTATTATGCAGATGACACAACCTTGCTTACTGAAAGTGACAAGGACTTGAAGCATTTAGTGATGAAAATCAAAGACCACAGACTTCAGTATGGATTGCACCTCAAAATAAATAAATAAATAATCTAACTATTGGACCAATAAGCAACATCACAATAAACAGAGAAAAGACTGAGGTTGTCAAGGATTTCATTTTACCTGGATCCACAGTCAACATCAATGGAAACAGCAGTCAAGAAATCAAAAGAAGCATTGCATTTGGCAAATCTGCTGAACAGAACCTCTTTACAGCGTTGAAAAGCAAAGACGTCACCTTGAAGACTAAGGTGTGCCTGACCCAAGCCATGGTATTTTCAATCATCTCATGTGCATGCAAAAGCTGAACACTGAGTAAGGAAGCCCAAAGAAGAATCTATGCCTTTGAATTGTGGTGTTGGCAAGGAATATTCAATATACCATGGACTGCCAAGAGAACGAACAAATCTGTCTTGGAAAAAGTATTAGAATGCTCCTTAGAAGCAAAGATGACGAGATTACATCCCACATACTTCAGAAATGTAATCAGGAGAAATCAGTCCTTGGAGAAGGATATCATACTTGGTAAAGTAGAGGGTCACCAAAAAGAGCAAGATTCTCAATGGGATAGATTGACAGTGGCTGAAACACTGGGCTCAAGCATAACAATGATGGTTAGGATGGTACAGGACCCGGCAGTGTTTCGTTCTGTTGTACATAGGGTCACTATGACTCAGAAGCAACTCGAGGGCACCTAACAACAACAACATCTCTTCCCACGAACTGGTAAGGTGTCATCCTCTGTCCAGTGCTTTGCATTCTCCACTATCCAAATTTCTCATCAGGAACATTTGTAGGTGATTTTACTCAGGGATAAAGACAGTAAATTAATCTGTTGATTGGGCAGGTTATCAGAATATCCCAAATTGCTTCCCCAGAAATTATGTGATGTATGTAAAGGACATGTGCATAATTATATACTAGAACAGAGAAAAAGCCCAAAGACAAGGAAACACCATAACAATAAGGCTTCATCAAGATGTTGCAAGCGAAAGGCTAGAGCTGCCCTTTAGGGAAAACATGGCCCTTTGCTATCCCAGACTAATGAAAAATAAGATAAAATTTAATTTATTCATAATGATTTGGTGAATGAATGATCTTAGAATAGCAACAGAGCCACAACAATCAGAGATATGTTTCCAACACTTTAATCCTCAGTTGTAAAACCTTGACCAAGATACATAATAAGCATTCTTTGTACATTCCAATTTTAGACACTTTACAGATACCTTTATTCCCCGAACATAATTTATCAGTCAATATTCAATAAAGAAAAGAGAAAACACCAAGAAAAGTATTTCAAACAGGAAACTGATAAAAACATTTATACAAGGACTGAAAGGCAAAAACTAGCAATGTGGCAATACACAGTAAGTACAGAAAGAAGCTATCTAATCAAGGACTAAGGTAACAGGTATAAGGAAATTGTCAGCTTATTAGGAAGTAGTGACTTTTATTGAAAATTACTGGAAGAACTTAACCATAATACCACATGAGAAATCAAAAGAGCGGTTTAAAGATCATGTGGCAGCTAACAAAGGTTTGGTACTTAATAAATACTTGCACGTATTTTTTTAATCAGAATTTGAATCAATGTGAGAGTAGTGGTTTTATTGTTGAAATAGAACCCCAGTTTCATTTGATTATGTGGGAAGGATAGAAGCCTAATATGTGCCAGGAATTCAAGCATAGAATATATTGAAATCATACAATGTGTCTATATTCACACAATAAGATTTATTTTTGCCTTCTTTTTCTGTTTTTCCTTTTAGATTTTCATTTTTATGAAAATATCCACAATTTCTTTTAAATAATTGAATGTTGTACACTATATTAATTAAATAGGTCCCATTGAGAACCCATGGTATAGACATATTCATGCCCTATTTTGTCTCTACTGTGATGAGATATCCTTGGAAGGATGACAGGACAGGCACGAAAGCACTCAAGTGTATACAATACAGCCAACACTCTGATCCTCTGAAACAATGAGGAAAGGAAACAAGGGTCTATTCCATATTTAATACAGATTTCTTGTTGTGAGGGTGGCTGTAACTTACTCAGTCCCAAGCACGGATATTTCTGGGCAATGAGAAATTAATGACACTCAGTTGTTTTCTCCTAAACATTCTTTATACATTCTTGTATAAAAATGAAAACAAAAAGCTCTTACACGGATCCAGACAAAGCAAAATCTTCAGATCACAGGATACCCTAGTTGAGTGGCATGAAGCTTAATCTAATTTATATTAATTATAATAGTAATATATAGAATTAATCACATATATAATATCCATTGTCTGTCCAATCCTTACAGCAATACAGATCTCTTTCTCTATCAACTGTGGATCAACTCAGATGACATGCATCTGTCAGTTTCTCTTACTGTGGGAGCTTCTTTGTTGTTGTGATGCTGGGAGCTATACCATCGGTATTCAAATACCAGCAGGGACACCCATGGAAGACAGGTTTCAGCTGAGCTTCCAGACTAAGACAGACTAGGTAGAAAACTTTATACATAGCAGCAGAACATTGTTTGATATAGTGCCAAAAGATGAGCCCTCTGGTTGGAAGACACTCAAAATAGGATTGCGGAAGAGCTGTCTCCTCAAAGTAGAGTCAACCTTAATGACTTGGGTGGAGTCGAGCTTTTGGGAACTTCATTTGCTGATGTGGCATGACTCAAAATGAGAAGACATAGCTACAAACGTCCAGTAATAATCAGAAACCGGAATGTATGAAGTATGAATCTAGGAAAATTGGAAATTATCAAAAATGAAATGGAATGCACAAACATCAATATCCTAGGCATTAGTGAGCTGAAATGGACTGGTATTAGTCATTTTGAATCAGACAATCATATGGTCTACTGTGCCAGCGATAACACGTTGAATAGGAATGGCAATGCATTCATCATCAAAAAGAACATTTCAAGATCTATCCTGAAGTACAGCACTGTCAGTGATAGTATAATATCTATACACCTACAAGGAAGACCAGTTAAGACAACTACTATTCAAATTTACACATCAACCGCTAAGGTCAAAGAGGAAGAAATTGAAGATTTTCACTAACTTCCACAGTCTGAAATTGATCAAACTTGCAATTGGGGTACATTAATAATTACTGGTGATTGGAATTTGAAAGTTGGAAACAAAGAAGAAGGATCAGTAGTTGGAAAATATGGCCTTGGTGATAGAAATGATGCTGGAGATTTCATAATTGAATTTTGCAGGACCAAGAACGTCGTCATTCCAAACATCTTTTGTTGCCAACATAAATGGTGACTATACACATGGACATTGTCAGATAGAATACGCAGGAATCAAATAGACTACATCTGTGGAAAGAGAAGATGGAAAAACTCAATATCATCAGCCAGAACAAGTCCAGGGACTGAATGCGGATCAGCTGATCAATTGCTCATATGCAAGTTCAAATTGAAACTGACGAAAATTAGAAAGAGTCCATGGAAGTGAAAGTACGACCCCAAGTATATCCCACCTGAATTTAGACACCATCTCAAGATTAGATTTCACAAATCAAACACTAATGACCAAAGACCAGAAAAGTTGTTGAAAGACATCAAGGACTTCAGACAGGAAAAAAAGCCAGAGGTCATTGAAAAGACAGGAAGAAAGAAAAGACCAAAAAGTGATGTCAGAAGAGACTCTGAAAATTGTTCTTGAAGGCTGAGTAGAAAATGTAAAAGGAAAAAATGACGAAGTAAAAGAGCTGAACAAAAGATTTCAAAGGGCATCTTGAGAAGACAAAGTAAACTATTATGATGATATATGAAAAGATCTGGAGATAGAAAACCAAATAGGAAGAACACGCTTAGCATTTCTCAAGCTGATAGAACCGAAGAAAAAACTCAAGCCTTGAATTCCAATACCGAACTATTCTATGGGGAAACTATTACACAACACAGGAAGCACTAAAAGAAGACTGAAGGAGTACACAGAGTCACTATACAAAAAGAATTGGTCGACGTTCAACCATTTTAGGAAGTAAAATATGATCAGGAACCGATGCTACTGAAGGAAGAAGTCCAAGCTGCACTGAAGGCACTGGCGAAAAACAACGCTCAAGGAATTCATGGAATACCAATTGAGATGTTTCAACACAAGGATGCAGTGCTGGAAGTGCTCACTCAAATATGCCAAGAAATTTGGAAGACAGCTACAGCCAGCCAACTGGAAGACATCCATATTTATGCCTATTCCCAAGAAAGGGATTCAGCTGAATGTGGAAATTAACAAACAATATCATTAATATGACATGCAAGCAAAATTTTGCTGAAAATCATTCAAAAGTAGCTTCAGCAGTATTTTGACAACTAATTGGTAGAAATTCAAGACGAATTTAGAAAAATATGTGGAAGAAGGGATATCATTGCTGATGGCACATGGATACTGGCTGAAAGCAGAGAATGCCAGAAAGACATTTACCCATTTTTTATTGACTATGCTAAGGCATTCAATTGTGTGGATCATACCAAATTATAGATACCACCATGGAGAATGGCAATTCCAGAACACTTAATCGTGCCCATGAGAAATATGTAAACTGATCATGAGGCAGTCATTGAGACAGAACAAGGGGATACTGCATGGTTTAAAGTCAGGAAAGGTGTGTGTCAGAATTGCATTCTTTCACCATATCTATTCAATCTGTGTGCTGAGCAAATAATTTCAGAAGCTGGACTATATGAAAAAGAACAGGGCATCAGGATTGGAGGAAGACCCACTAACAAACTGCATTATGCGGGTGACACAACATTGCTTTCTGAAAGGGAAGAAGATTTGAAGCACTTACTGATGAAGACTGAAGACTTCAGCCTTAGTTTGGATTACACCTCAACATAAAGGAAACAAAAATCCTCACAACTAGACAAATAAGCAACATCATAATAAACAGAGAGGAGATTGAGGTTGTGAAGGATTTTATTTTACTTGGACCCACAATCAACACCCATGAAGCAGCAGTCAAGAAATCAAAAGGTGTGTTGCATTAGGACAATCTCCTGCAAAGACCCCTTAGAAGTGCTAAAAAGGAGGGATGTCACCTTGAGGACTAAGCTGAACCTGATGAAAGCCACAGTGTTTTGAACTGCCTCATATGCATGTGAAAGCTGGACAATGAATAAGGAAGAACGAAGAAGAATTGATGCCTTTCAATTGTGGTGTTGGAGAAAAATACTGAATATACCATGGACTGCCAAAAGAACAAACAAATCTGTCTTGGAGGAAATTCAACCAGAACGCTTCGTGGAATCAAAGATGGCAAGACTACATGTCACATACTTTGAACATGTTATTAGGAGGGATCACTCCCTGGGCAGGGACATCATGCTTGGTAAAGTAGAGGGTCATCAAAAAAGAGGAAGACCCTCAATGAGATGGGCTGTTACAGTGGCTACAACAATGGGTTTAAAGATAGCAACTATTCTGAGGATTGGGCAAGACTGGGCAGTGTTTCCTTCTGTTCTGTATAGGGTCACTATGAGTTGGAACTGACTCAAAGGCACCTCACAACGACAACATGAAGAATTAATCACATAATGTAATATCCATTACCTCTTCAATCCTTACAGCAATGCAGATCTCTTTCTCTATCAACTGTGGATCAATTCAGATGGCAATGTAGAGTCTGAGAGATACTCAGAACTTGCCCCATGACACAGGTCATAAGTAGAACAGACGTAATTCACAATTAAAGTGTAAGTCTAGTGGGTAAGGCTCATACACTAACCATCTTAATTCTGTTTCCTCATATTTCAAAACATTTAGAGCAGAACTCCAGGGGACTTAACCAAAGATACATCTAAGTTGCACTTTTAAATCTTACAGCTTCCTGACGAGCAATGAATCCCAAGATCCTATCTTTATGTCTCTGAGATTTAGGTACACTAAGTAAAAAAAAAAAAAAAATTCTGTGCTCCTTTCCTTCTGTAAAATGACAATAACTCCAGGTTGCTCTTTTCTGGGTGTGGTTGTGCACGAAATCGAAATATGCTACATAGAAAACTTAGTTCAGATCCTGGCACTGGGCAGGCTTTAATAAACATTCATGATACTGTGATTACTGTCATCATCATAATCATTGTCCTTATCATCCTCATCTACAAGTTCATATTGAAGTGTTTGGCAACAGGTGAGAGGGGCCCATATTCTGCTCTGGTGGGGAAGGGCTTATGGAAGCTAGAACCAACACAGAAGAAACTAGAACACTAAATGAGTTCTCTTGGACCTGTACAATAACCACAAATAGAAACTTCACAGAATGCTGAGGTGAAACTTAGCTTTTCAGAGCTCCTTATCTGGCCATCTCAACTTTGCTGCTTGTCTTGATAAGGAGGAAACAATGTTCCCCCACTCCTCTGTGTCCACTGTCTCCCATGGAACTCACTGGATTGCACTGGGTCTCTGCTGGGGTGTGACCAAGGAGTATGGGTCCAGCACTCCTATCCTCCCTGATGGGGTTGAGGCTCCTTCCTCAGGACTGACAGGAAGAGAGAATCAGACTTGGATGTCATTAGGCAGACCACCACTCTAAAAGAGAGACATGCATATGGAGCTCACTGGATAGATGGGAACAGGCATGGTGTTTACAGTTTTGTGCCCTTGAAGCTCCATGCCCAGAGTACACAATTAGCCAAACTGGGTCATGTTATTCCAGTGTCTGAAGAGTTGTAAATATTAATGTAACAGGAGAGAGAGAAAGTGAATGTCCATGGTATCTGGGCCATCCCATTATAAGAAGGAAGCTCACCAGTATTTCTCACCTCTAACTTCAAAGTTGTACAGATCTTAACATAAAAGTCAGACACTTTTTTTCAATTTAAAACATCAGTGTATAATTTAATATCCTCAAACCCATTGAATGATTCACGTAATTTAGGGAGGATTAAATATTCTATAAAAAGCCAGCAGGCTCCATCAGCACCATTTTTTCTGCTTCTGTTTCATTCTCTTCTCTCTTTTTCTCCCACACACACTTAGCTCCACTCATCACATCCTCCCTTCACTCCTACATAATTGCACCATGTACAGGGTGCTCACCCTTGAATAGCACAGGTGCCAACCGCCAGTCCACATGCTGCACTGCTGCCCTGCCCCACGCTGACAGCCCCAGTATGTACCATAAATACCTCATCCTGGCCCCTCTCCCTCCAACAGACCTGACCTGCTGTAACGCAGGTAAGGAACCAGCCTTGCCAAACTAGAAAAGATGGTGAGAAGTATCATACCCCCAGACAAGAAATCAATAAAGAACATCCAGCCTGTCAGCCCACACATAACCAAACAAAGCATAAAGCAGGAGCAAACAAACAAATAAATAAAAATGAAGAAAATAACTCCTGAATGTCCTGAAGACAGAGGACAATTCCAAAACATACAAAAAACAGGTCAGGATGCCTCGAGATAGCATCAAAAATAAAGTACAAGATGATCTTCTGGCACAAGAAAAGGCACTGGAAACACCTTAAAGGGAATTCAAAACTCTAATATTCACGGTCCTCCAGGAAATGAAGGAAAACACAAACAAAAATAAAGAAAAAATAGACAAAATCATGGAAAAGACAAACAAAATCATGGAAAAGACAAACAAAACAATGAAAGAATTCAAGAAAATAAAACAGAATATGAAAATAAATAAACTACAAGCCACACAAAAACACCTATTAGAGATACAAAAGATAAACAACAAGATTTCAGAAATAGGCAGTGCAATACAAGGTTTTAGGAGCAAATTCGAAACAATGGAAGACAGGATCAGCGAAATCGAAGACAAATCCTTGGTTAACAATTTATTTCAGGAAAAATTAGAGAAAAGAATAAAAAAAAAAAGAAGAAACCCTAGGAAAGATGTGCAATACAATGAAAAGCAAAAATTTGTGTGTGTGATCAGAGATTCAGAACAAGAGAAGAAAATGGAAAATACAGAGAAGTTCATGGAAGATTTACTGACAGAAAACATCCCTAAAAACATGAAAGGTTTTTTTCCTTCCTCTTTCTGTTCTTTTTCTTTCTGTTAATAGTTTCTACTTTTAAATTACCCTACATCTAGCCTACCTGTACTCTCTTTCCGAGTTCTTTGGTCACTGTAGCCCAAATAACAAAACAGGACCAGACCACCGTCTGCAACATAAGCAAATAAAACAAAAAAGCAGGACCACTTTGTTTCAGGAAAACCTGAAAAAAGAACAAATAAAAATGAAAAAAGAAAACTAAATTTTTACAACAAAGAACCAAAGAGATCAATCAGTAAAATGACAACAACGTTTGAACAGTAAAAGAGGGAGTAAATGGTGTAGGTATAGAACTTTCAAATGGAGGGGAATTCAAGGCTTTATCGAGTAATGCAAACTGGTTTAGTCTTGGGAAGATGGGTAAATTTCAAGGTAACCACAAAGAAAGTTAACAAACCTGGAGGCGGAGCCAACATGGGGCTACAGACAGAAGCGCCATGCCATCCCTCCACAACAAAGACCCAAAAAACTAAGTAAAACAGACACAAACTTCAATCCTGGAACCCTCAGCATCAAATGAAGAGAAAAAGAACCAAACCAGGCACTGAATGGAATAAGAAACTGACAGAGAACAGAGTGAGGAGAGATACAAGTGGAGGTCCTCTATCAGCTAACACAGCACAGATCCACCATCTTGGATTCCTGTCAGAGTTCAGCGAACAGGGAACAAGGAAAAGCAGATTCACAGACCTCCCAGCAGAAAACAGAACACCCAGTAACCAGCAATACATGCTTCACTACCCCAACCTTTCCTCCCCCTGCTCGGCCTCTGCCACTTCCCAGTGGGCTGATCTGTCACTACCCAGGGGTTCGATCCACTGCAACCCAGGGGCCACGAGCAACCCAGGCCCAGAAGGTGCCAACTCCGTGCTGTGAATATTCGGCCCACCCACACCAGGCAGCCCCTTCAGTGCCATTTCTTTCTTGCTAGTGTGGCTTTTTTCTGCTTCTTTTGGTTTCTTCCCTGCCTCTCACCTCCTCTTCCTACTATCTCTCAAACACGTGACTCCGTGTGCCATCTTTGCTTCTTCTTGACAGGCTGTGAAGCACTGCTAGGATGGAGAACTGCTTTCCCAGTCTGATCCACCAAGTTGCTGGGATCCCTGGAGACATTTTTCTGTTTTCCATTTATTTTTTCCTCATTTCTCAGTTTCTCATCTCTCCACTCCAAAGAAAGGGTCCCTCAGCAATTTTTTTTCTGGTTTCTGTTTCTCTCTCCTCTCTCTCTTCTTTCCCCTAACCAACCTAGGTCTACACACCACACGTTCCCCCCTCCTGCCTACCTACACCATGTGCTGAACATCTCACCACTGAGCAACACAATCACAGCCTACAAGAACCTGCCCTGCACTCACCTACAGCCCATCTCATCAGTCCCAGTAGGTTCTACAAACAATCCATACCAGCCCCCCCCTTCAGCTGGACCTGCCCTGAGGCACCATAGCTGAGCAACTGGCCCCACCTATTGGACAAGAAGGTGAAAAATATCATGCCCACAGAGGAGCAAAGAAAGCATAGCCCTCCTGCTCAGACATAACCAAATAAAACAAAAAAGCAGGACAAAGCAAAAAAATCTACAACCAATAAACAGATAAAATAACTACTGAATGTCTTGAAGACAGCAGAAAGTATCAAAACGTATTTAAAAAAGGACAGGATGGTTCCAGTAGATGTCCAAAATAAAACACCAGATAACTTTCCAGTAGAAGAAAAGATACTGGAACTATGTGACAGGGAATTCAAATCTCTAATATTCAGAGCTGTCCAAGACTTGAAGCATAAAGCAGGAAAAAATAGACATGTTCATGGAAAATACAGACAAAAAACAGAAAAATTCAAACAAATAATACAGGAACAAATTGTAAAATAAGTTCACAACTAGAAATCATTTAAAAAAATGATTAGAAATCCAAGAGATAAAAAGCAAGATTTCAGAAATGGACAATGACATAGAAGGCCAGAGAAGCAGGTTTGGAACAATGGAAGAGAGAATCAGGGAAATTTAAGACAAATACTTGGAAAACACTTTGAGGAAAAAATCAAAAAAAAAAAAAAAAAAACAGTGAAGAAAAATGAAGAAACCCAGAGAAAGATGTGGGATACAATCAAAAGCAAAAATTTCCCAGTGATCGGAGTTCCAGAACACAGAGAAAAAACAGAAAACACAGAGAAGATCACTGAAGAACTGATGACTGAAAACTTCCTTAGTATCAGAGATGACCAGCAAAGAAGCTCAATGAACCCCATATAGGACAAACATCAAAAGACAATCACAAAGGCATATGATAACCACACTTGCTAAAACCAAAGACAAAGAAAGAATCCTGAGAGTAGCTTGAAAAAAGTGACAGCATGAGTTAGAAAACAGGATCCATCAATATTCTGTCTACAAGAGACACTCTTTAGAAACAAAGACATAAATCTATTGAAAACCAAAGGATGGAAAAAATATATATATCAAGCAAACAGCTATCAAAAAAAGAGCAGAAGTGGCAATACTAATCTCAGATAAAAGAGACTTTAAAACCATAAAAGACAAAGAAGGGCACTAAAAAGTGATTAAAGGGATAACCCATCATGAAGACATAACCATGACAAACATTGACACACCCAATGACAGGGCTCCAAAATACATAAACTCTAACAGCACTGAACCCCCACGTGTCTGTCAGTTTGTCGTACTGTGGGGGCTTGTGTGTTGCTCTGATGCTGGAAGCTATACCACCAGTATTCAGATACCAGCAGGGTCACCCATGGAGGACAGGTTTCAGCTGAGCTTCCAGACCAAGACAGACTAGGAAGAAGAATCCAGCAGTCTACTTCTGAAAAGCATTAGCCAGTGAAAACCTTACGAATAGTAGCGGAACATTGTCTGATATACTGCTGGAAGATGAGCCCCCCAGGTTGGAAGGCACTCAAAAGATGGCTGGGGAAGAGCTGCCTCCTCAAAGTAGAGTCGACCTTAATGACGTGGATGGAGTAAAGCTTTCGGGACCTTCATTTGCTGATGTGGCATGACTCAAAATGAGAAGAAACAGCTGCAAACATCCATTAATAATTGGAATCTGGAAGGTACGAAGTATGAATCTAGGAAAATTGGAAATCATCAAAAATGAAATTGAACACATAAGCATCGATATCCTAGGCATTAGTGAGCTGAAATGGACTGGTATTGGCCATTTTCAATTGGACAATCATATAGTCTACTATGCTGGGAATGACAATTCCAAGAGGATTGGTATTGCATTCATCGTGAAAAAAAACGTTTCAAGATCTATCCTGAAGTACAACGCTGTCAGTGATAGGATAATATCCATACACCTACAAGGAAGACCAGATAATACGACTATTATTGAAATTTACACACCAACCACTAGGGCCAAAGATGAAGAAATAGAAGATTTTTATCAGCTGCTGCAGTCTGAAATTGATCGAACATACAATCAAGATGCATTGATAACTACTAGCGATTGGAATGCAAAAGTTGGAAACAAAGAAGAAGGGTCAGTAGTTGTAAAATATGGCCTTGGTGATAGAAACAATGCCGGAGATCCAATGATAGAATTTTGCAAGACCAACGACTTCTTCATTGCAAATACCTTCTTTCACCAACATAAACGGCGACTATACACTTTATACACATGGACCTCGCCAGATGGAACACGCACAAATCAAATTGACTACATCTGTGGAAAGAGACCATGGAAAACCTCAATATCATCAGTCAGAACAAGGCCAGGGCCTGACTGTGGAACAGACCATCAATTGCTCATATGCAAGTTCAAGCTGAAACTGAAGAAAATCAAAGAAAGTCCACGAGAGTCAAAATATGACCTTGAATATATCCCACCTGAATTTAGAAACCATCTCAATCATAGATTTGACGCATTGAGCACTAGTGACCAAAGACCAGAGAGTTGTGGAATGACATCAAGGACATCATCCATGAAGAAAGCAAGAGGTCACTGAAAAGACAGGAAAGAAAGAAAAGACCAAGATTATTGTCAGAGGACACTCTGAAACTTGTTCTTGAGCGTTGAGCAGCTTAAGCAAAAGGAAGAATTGATGAAGTAAAAGAACTGAACAGAAGATTTCAAAGGAAACTTGCTCTTGAGCATCGAGCAGCTTAAGCAAAAGGAAGAATTCATGAAGTAAAAGAACTGAACAGAACATTTCAAAGGACCTTTCAATAAGACAAAATAAAGTATTATAATGACGTGTGCAAAGAGCTAGAGATGGAAAACCAAAAGGGAAGAACACGCTCGGCATTTCTGAAGCTGAACGAAAGGAAGAAAATATTCAAGCCTCAGTTGCAATAGTGAAGGATTCCATGGGGAAAATATTAAATGATGCAAGAAGCATCAAAAGAAGATGGAAGGAATACACAGAGTCATTATATCATTATACCAAAAAGAATTAGTCGATATTCCAGCATTTCAGGAGGTGGCATATGATCAGGAACTGATGGTACTGAAGGAAGAAGTTCAAGCTGCTCTGAGGGCACTGGCAAAAAACAAGTCTTCCGGAATTGATGGAATATCAATTAAGATGCTTCAACAAACAGATGCAGCGCTAGAAGCGCTCACTCGTCTATGCCAAGAAATATGGAAGACAACTTCCTGGCCAACTGACTGGAAGAGATCCATATTTATGCGTATTCCCAAGAAAGGTGATCCAATCGAATATGGAAATTATAGAACAATATCATTAATATCACATGCCAGCAAAATTCTGCTGAAGATCATTCAAAAATGGCTGCCGTGGTATACCAACAGGGAACTGCCAGAAATTCAGGCTGGCTTCAGAGTAGGACATGGAACCAGGGATATCATTGTTGATGTCAGATGGATCCTGGCTGAAAGCAGAGAATACCGGAAGGATGTTTACCTGTTTTGATTATGCAAAGGCATTGAACTGTGTGCATCGTAACAAACTATGGATAAGACTGCGAAGAATGGGAATTCCAGAACACTTAATTGTGCTCATGAGGAACCTTTACATAGATCAAGAGGCAGTAGTTCGGACAGAACAAGGGGATAATGATTGGTTTAAGGTCAAGAAAGTTGTGCGTCAGGGTTGTATTCTTTCACCATACCTATTTAATCCGTATGCTGAGCAAATAATACGAGAAGCTGGACAATATGAGGAAGAAAGGGGCATCAATATTGAAGGAAGTACTCATTAACAACCTGCGTTATGCAGATGACACAACCTCGCTTGCTGAAAGTGAACAGGACTTGAAGCACTTACTAATGAAGATCAAATACCACAGCCTTCATTATGCATTACACCTCAACATAAACAAAACAAAAATCCTCAGAATTGGACCAGTAAGCAACATCATGATAAACAGAGAAAAGATTGAAGTGGTGAAGGATTTCATTTTATTTGGATCCACATTCAACAGCCATGGAAGCAGCAGTCAAGAAATCAAAAGACGCATTGCATTGAGCAAATCTGCTGCAAAGGACCTCTTCAAAGTGTTGAAGAGCAAAGATGTCACCCTGAAGACTAAGGTGTGCCTGGCCCAAGCCATGGTATTTTCAGTCGCATCATATGCATGTGAAAGCTAGACAATGAATAAGGAAAACCGAAGAAGAGTTGACGCCTTCGAATTGTGGTGTTGGCCAAGAATATTGCATATACCATGGACTGCCAAAAGAACGAACATATCTGTCTTGGAAGAAGTACAACCAGAATGCTCCTTAGAAGCAAGGATGGCGAGATTGCATCTTACATAATTTGGACATGTTGTCAGGAGGGATCAGTCCCTGGAGAAGGACATCATGCTTCACAGCGTACAGGGTCAGTGGAAAGGAGGAAGACCCTCAAGGAGATGGATTAACACAGTGGCTGCAACAGTGAGCTCAAGCATAACAACGATTCTAAGGACCGGGCTATGAGTCGAAACCAACTCGATAGCACCTAACAACAACAGCACTGAAAAGAGAAATTGACAGTTCCACATTAATAGTAGGAGGATTCAACACATCATTCTTGGTAAAGGACAGAACATCTAGAAAGAAACTCATCAAAGATATAGAAGATCTGAAGGCCACAATCAGCCAACCTGAACTCATAGACATATATATAACACTCCACACAACTACTGCAAAGTACACATTCTTTTCCAATGCACATGGAACATTCTCCAGAATAGACCACATCTTAGGTCACAAAGCAATCCTCAACACAATCCAAAACATTGAGGTAACACAAAGTATCTTCTCTGATCACAGTGTCATAAAAATAGAAATTAATGACAAGAAGAACAAGGGAAAAAAATCAAATACATGAAAAGTGAATACCACCCTGCTTAAAAACCACTGGGAAATGCTGTTGCTGTTGTTAGGTGCTGTCAAGTTGGTTCTGACTCATAGTGACTCTATGTACCACAGAACGAAACACTGCCTGGTCCTGCGACATGCTCACAATCGTTATGTTTGACCCTATTGTTGTAGCCACTGCATCAATCCAACTCTTTCGGGGTCTTCCTCTTTTCCACTGACCCTGTACTTTACCAAGCATGATGTCCCTCTCAAGGGACGGATTCCATCTGACAACATGTCCAAAGTATTTAAGATGCAGTCTCGCCATTCTTGCTGCTAAGGAGCATCCAGGGTGCACTTCTTCCAAGACAGATATGTTCATTCTTTTGGCAGTCCATGGCATATTCAACATTCTTGCCAACACCGCAATTTAAAGGCATCAGTTCTTCAGTCTTTCTTGTTCATTGTCAAGCTTTTGCGTGCACATAATGCTGCTGGGAAATAGAAGAAATTAAAGATAGAATCAAAAAATTCATAGAATTACATGGGAATGAAAACACATCATACCAAAACTTTTGGCATACAACAAAGAAAGTACTCAGAGGACAATTTAGGGCAATGGATGTACATTTCAAAAAGGAAGAAAAGGACAAAATCAAAACATTAGCCACAAAACTCAGACAAATACAAAGAGAACAGCAATAGAAGCTCAGAGACACAAGAAGAAACAGAATAAAAAAGATCAGAGCAGAAATACATGAATAGAGGATAGAAAAACAATGGAAAGAATCAACAAAACCAAAAGTTGGTTCTTTGAAAGAATCAAAAGAATTGACAAACCACTGGCAAAACTGAAAAACAGGAGAGGACACAAATTACCCAAATAAGCAATGAAATGGGGGACATTATAACAAACCCAACTGACATGAAAAGATTTATAACAGACTACTATGAAAAATTATACTCCAACAAATTTGAAAACCTAGATGAAATGGATAAATTTCTAAAAACACACTACTTACCCAGATTAATACAAATTGAAGTTGAAACCCTGAACACACCCATAACAAGAGAAGAGATTGCAGCACTGTTCGCAATAGTAAAAAGATGGAAACAACCTAGGCACCCTTCAATACATGAATGAATAAACAAACTACGGTACGTACACACAATGGAATACTACACAATAAGGAATAACAATGAATCTGGGAACCATCTCATGAAATGGCTGAATCTGGTGGGCATTATGCTGAGTGAAATAAGTCAGTCAGAAAAGAACAAACATTGTATGTGACCACTACTATAAAAACACATAAAAGTGTTTACACAAAAAAACAAACCAACTTTGTTGATTAAGACAGAAGGGAGCAGTGGGAAGCAAAAAACACTAAATGACAATAGTGGTAACTTTGGTGAAGGGTAAGACAGTGGTAACTTTGGTGAAGGGTAAGACAGTACATGATACTCGAGAAGCCAGAACACATTGTCCAAGGCAAGGTCATGGAAGCTCCATGGACACATCCAAATTCCCTGAGGAAACAAATTACTCAGCTGAGGCTGTGGGGACCACCATCTCAGGAAACATTTAGGTCAACTGGGATAGTTTACAAAGAAAATGTTTTACATTCTACTTTGATGAGTAGCATCTGATGTCTTAAAGCTTGTGAGCAGCCATCTAAGGTACTACACCAGCCTCACCCTGCCTGGAGCAAGAAAGAATGAAGAAAACCAAGGACACAAAGGAATAATTAGTCCAAAGGACTAATGGACCACAATTTCCACAGCCTCCATCTGACTGAGTCCAGCACAACTAGACAGTGCCCAGCTACCACCACTGACTCTTCTGACAGGGATCAGAATAGAGGGTCCCAGATAGAGCTGGAGAAAAATGTAGAACAAAAGTCTAACTCACAAAAAATAAAAAAGAAGCAGACTTACTGGTCTGACAGACTGGAGAAACCCTGAGATTATGGCTCCCAGATACCCTCATACCTCAGTAATGAAGTCACTCCTGAGGTTCACCTGTCAGCCAAAGATTAAACAGACCCATAAAACAAGATAAGACTAAATGGGCACACCAGCCCACGGGCAAGGATGAGAAGTCAGGAGGGGAACAGGAAAGCCGGTAATGGGGGAACCAAGATTAAGAAGGAGTGCTGACATGTCATGGGGTGGCAACCAATGTCACAAAACAATATGTGTATTAATTGTTTAACGAGAAACTGGTTTGCTCTGTAAACCTTCATTTACAGTACAATTAAAAAAATTTTTTAAAAGATAATTTTTGTATGTGGCCGTGGTTTACAAACTGTACATCAAGTCACCCTTCAGTGTCATAGTGAACTCACAGGGGTGCCATGAAGTATTTTACATTTTTGAGGGAAGCACAGTGACATCTGTTGGGCACCAAGTGCACTATTTGCTTGAGAGAGTTTAAGGTTTCAACAGTGAATCACATCATAATGCATTCTCTCTGATGACATCATATTTTTGCAAAGCTGAATTTTTGGAGGTTGCCATGAAAAACAGCAAATAAAACGGGAAATCTGGAAATGAGGGTGTCTAGCATGATTCCAATGCCTGAGAAGTTGTGCAGTGCCCAATAGGTACACAAATCCCATCAGAAATATTGTGGATATTTAAAAATAAAATATTTTTCTTCCAGGAAAAAAAAAATTCTACTTTGCTGAGTAGTGTCTGGGGTCTTAAAATCTTGTGAGCAGCCATCTAAGATACTCCACTGGTCTCACCCTGTATGGAGCAAGCGAGAATGAAGAAAACCAAAGACATAGAGGAAAGATTAGTCCAAAGGACTAATGGACCACAACTACCACAGCCTCCACCAGACTGACTCCAGCACAACTAGAAAATGCCCAGCTATCACCACCAACTGCTCCGACAAGGATCATAATAGAGAATCCCAGAAGGAGCTAGAGAAAAATGTAGAGCAAAATCTACCACACACACACACACACACACACAAAGGAACAGGCTTCCTGGTCTGAGAAAGACTGGAGAAAACCCAAGAGTATGACCCCTGGACTCCTTTTTAACTCAGTACTGGAGTCACTCCTGAGGTTCACCCTTCAGCCAAAGATTAGACAGGTCCATAAAACAAAACAAGACTAAATGGGCACATCAGCCCAGGGACAAGGATGAGAAGTCAGGAGAGGAAAGCTGGTAATTGAGAACTCAAGGTAGAAAAGGGTTGAGGGTTGACATGTCATAGGAATGGAAACCAATGTCACAAAAAATATGTGTATTAATCGTTTAATGAGAAACTGCTTTGTTCTGTAAACCCACATCTAAAATACAGAAAAAAAAAAACCTAGGGCACAATCGTTAAATTGCTTGGCTGCTAACCGAAAGGATGGTGGTTGAAATTCACCTAGCCACTCTGCAGGAGAAGGACCTGGCAATGTGAGTTCATAAAGATTATAGTCTAGAAAATTCTAAGGGGCAGTTCAGCTTTGCCATAAGGGGTCCATATGAGTTGAAAGCAACTCGACAGCACCTAACAATAACAGCATGTCTTCTACACCAAGAGTCTGACATTATTTTCATTTTTGGAATTACTTTTTGTGTTATGAAGGAAAATTTCAAACTTCCAATCTTCCTTTCTATAGCCCTTGCATATGGTTGGGGTTTTATGCATTGGCAATTTACATATATATTTTTTTTTTATTAAATTTATTGAACTTCAAGTGAAAGTTTACAAATCAACTCAGACTGTCACATATAACTGTTACTCAGTACTCCCACTTGCTCTCCCCCAATGAGTCAGCCCTTCCAGTCTCTCCTTTTGTGACAATTTTGCCAGCTTCCAATCTCTCTATCCTCCCATCCCCCATCCAGACAGGAGATGCCAACACAGTCTCAAGTGTCCACCTGATATAATTAGCTCACTCTTCATCAGCATCTCTCTACTACTCACTGTCCAGTCCCTTTCATGTCTGATGAGTTGTCTTCGGGAATGGTTCCTGTCCTGGGCCAACAGAAGGTTTGGGGACCATGACTGCCGGGATTCCTCTAGTCTCAGTCAGACCATTAAGTATGGTCTTTTTGTGAGAATTTGGGGTCTGCATCCCACTGATCTCCTGCTCCCTCAGGGGTTCTCTCTTGTGCTCCCTGTGAGGGCAGTCATCGATTGTGGCCAGGCACCAACTAGTTCTTCTGGTCTCAGGATGATGTAGGTCTCTGGTTCATGTGGCCCTTTCTGTCTCTTGGGTTCTAAGTTATCTGTGACCTTGGTGTTCTTCATTCTCCTTTGATCCAGGTGGGTTGAGACCAATTGATGCATCTTAGATGGCCGCTTGTTAGCATTTAAGACCCCAGACACCACGTTTCAAAGTGGGATGCAGAATGTTTTCATAATAGAATTATTTTGCCAATTGACTGAGAAGTCCCCTTAAACCATGGTCCCCAGACCCCTGCCATTGCTCCGCTGACCTTTGAAGCATTCAGTTTATCCCGGAAACTTCTTTGCTTTTAGTCCAGTCCAGTTGAACTGACCTTCCATGTATTGAGTATTGTCCTTCCCTTCACCTAAAGCAGTTCTTATCTACTAACTAATCAGTAAAAAACCCTCTCCCACCCTCCCTCCCTCCCCCCCTTGTAACCACAAAAGTATGTGTTCTTCTCAGTTTATACTATTTCTCAAGATCTTATAATAGTGGTCTTATACAATATTTGTCCTTTTGCCTCTGACTAATTTCGCTCAGCATAATGCCTTCCAGGTTCCTCCATGTTAGGAAATGTTTCACAGATTCGTCACTGTTCTTTATCCATGCATAGTATTCCATTGTGTGAATATACCACAATTTATTTAACCATTCATCCGTTGATGGACACCTTGGTTGCTTCCAGCTTTTTGCTATTGTAAACAGAGCTGCAATAAACATGGGTGTGCATGTATCTGTTTGTGTGAAGGCTCTTATTTCTCTAGGGTATATTCCGAGGAGTGGGATTTCTGGGTTGTATGGTAGTTCTATTTCTAACTGTTTAAGATAACGCCAGATAGATTTCCAAAGTGGTTGTACCATTTTACATTCCCACCAGCAGTGTATGAGAGTTCCAGTCTCTCCGCAGCCTCTCTAACATTTATTAGTGTTTTTTGGATTAATGCCAGCCTAGTTGGTGTGAGATGGAATCTCCTCATAGTTTTAATTTGCATTTCTGTAATGGCTAATGATCGAGAGCATTTTCTCATGTATCTGTTGGCTGCCTGAATATCTTCTTTAGTGAAATGTGTGTTCATATCCTTTGCCCACTTCTTGATTGGGTTGTTTGTCTTTTTGTGGTTGAGTTTTGACAGAATCATATAGATTTTAGAGATCAGGCGCTGGTCGGAGATGTCATACCTGAAAATTCTTTCCCAGTCTGTAGGTGGTCCTTTTACTCTTTTGGTGAAGTCTTTAGATGAGCATAGGTGTTTGATTTTTAGGAGCTCCCAGTTATCTGGTTTCTCTTCATCATTTTTGGTAATGTTTTGTATTCTGTTTATGCCTTGTATTAGGGCTCCTAAAGTGGCCCCTATGTTTTCTTCCATGATCTTTATCGTTTTAGTCTTTATGTTTAGGGCTTTGATCCACTTGGAGTTAGTTTTTGTGCATGGTGTGAGGTATGGGTCCTGCTTCATTTTTTTGCAAATGGATATCCAGTTATGCCAGCACCATTTGTTAAAAAGACTATCTTTTCCCCAATTAACTGACACTGGGCCTTTGTCAAATATCAGCTGCTCATATATGGATGAATTTATACCTGGGTTCTCAATTCTGTTCCATTGGTCTATGTGCCTGTTGTTGTACCAGTACCAGGCTGTTTTGACTACTGTGGCTGTATGATAGGTTCTGAAATCAGGTAGAGTGAGGCCTCCCACTTTCTTCTTCTTTTTCAGTAATGCTTTGCTTATCCAGGGCTTCTTTCCCTTCCATATGAAATTGGTGATTTGTTTCTCTATCCTCTTAAAATATGGCATTGGAATTTGGATCGGAAGTGCGTTATATGTATAGATGGCTTTTGGTAGAATAGACATTTTTACTATGTTAAGTCTTCCTATCCATGAGCAAGGTATGTTTTTCCACTTAAGTATGTCCTTTTGAATTTCTTGTGGTAGAGCTTTGTAGTTTTCTTTGTATAGGTCTTTTACATCCTTGGTAAGATTTATTCCTAAGTATTTTATCTTCTTGGGGGTACTGTGAATGGTGTTGATTTGGTTATTTCCTCTTCAGTGTTCTTTTTGTTGATGTAGAGAAATCCAACGGATTTTTGTATGTTTATTTTATAACCTGAGACTCTGCCAAACTCTTCTATTAGTTTCAGTAGTTTTCTGCAGGATTCCTTAGGGTTTTCTGTGTATAAGATCATGACATCTGCAAATAGTGATAACTTTACTTCCTCCTTGCCAATCCGGATACCCTTTATTTCTTTGTCTAGCCTAATTGCCCTGGCTAGGACTTCTAGCACAATGTTGAATAAGAGCGGTGATAAAGGGTATCCTTGTCTGGTTCCCGTTCTCAAGGGAAATGCTTTCAGGTTCTCTCCATTTAGAGTGATATTGGCTGTTGGCTTTGCATAGATGCCCTTTATTATGTTGAGGAATTTTCCTTCAATTCCTATTTTGGTAAGAGTTTTTATCATAAATGGGTGTTGAACTTTGTCAAATGCCTTTTCTGCATCAATTGATAAGATCATGTGGTTTTTATCTTTTGTTTT
This sequence comes from Loxodonta africana, assembly GCF_030014295.1. NCBI lineage: Eukaryota > Metazoa > Chordata > Mammalia > Proboscidea > Elephantidae > Loxodonta > Loxodonta africana. The sequence goes on from NC_087344.1 coordinate 22,622,908, forward strand.
ATTTATGTGATGGATTACATTAATGGTTTTTCTGATATTAAACCAGCCTTGCATACCTGGTATAAATCCCACTTGATCAGGGTGAATTATTTTTTTGATGTGTTGTTGGATTCTATTCGCTAGAATTTTGTTGAGGATTTTTGCATCTATGTTCATGAGGGATATAGGTCTGTAATTTTCTTTTTTTTGTACTGTCTTTACCTGGTTTTGGTATTAGGGAGATGGTGGCTTCATAGAATGAGTTGGGTAGTATTCCGTCATTTTCTATGCTTTGAAATACCTTTAGTAGTAGTGGTGTTAACTCTTCTCTGAAAGTTTGGTAGAACTCTGCAGTGAAGCCGTCCGGGCCAGGGCTTTTTTTTGTTGGGAGTTTTTTGATTACCGTTTCAATCTCTTTTTTTGTTATGGGTCTATTTAGTTGTTCTACTTCTGAATGTGTTAGTTTAGGTAGGTAGTGTTTTTCCAAGAATTCATCCATTTCTTCTAGGTTTTCAAATTTCTTAGAGTACAATTTTTCGTAGTAATCTGAAATGCTTCTTTTAATTTCATTTGGTTCTGTTGAGACGTGGTCCTTCTCGTTTCTTATTTGGGTTATTTGTTTCCTTTCCTGTATTTCTTTAGTCAGTCTAGCCAATGGTTTATCAATTTTGTTAATTTTTTGAAACAACCAGCTTTTGGCTTTGTTAATTCTTTCAATTGTTTTTCTGTTCTCTAATTCATTTAGTTCAGCTCTCATTTTTATTATTTGTTTTCTTCTGGTGCCTGATGGGTTCTTTTGTTGCTCACTTTCTATTTGTTCAAGTTGTCGGGACAGTTCTCTGATTTTGGCTCTTTCTTCTTTTTGTATGTGTGCATTTATCGATATAAATTGGCCTCTGAGCACCGCTTTTGCTGTGTCCCAGAGGTTTTGACAGGAAGTATTTTCATTCTCGTTGCATTCTATGAATTTCCTTATTCCCTCCTTGATGTCTTGTATAACCCAGTCTTTTTTCAGGAGGGTATTGTTCAGTTTCCAAGTATTTGATTTCTTTTCCCTAATTTTTCTGTTATTGATTTCCGCTTTTATGGCCTTGTGGTCTGAGAAGATGCTTTGTAATATTTCGATGTTTTGGATTCTGCAAAGGTTTGTTTTATGACCTAATATGTGGTCTATTCTAGAGAATGTTCCATGCGCGCTAGAAAAAACAGTATACTTTGCAGCAGTTGGGTGGAGAGTTCTGTATAAGTCAATGAGGTCAAGTTGGTTGATTGTTGTAATTAGGTCTTCCGTGTCTCTATTGAGCTTCTTACTGGATGTCCTGTCCTTCTCCGAAACTGGTGTGTTGAAGTCTCCTACTATAATTGTGGAGGTGTCTATCTCACTTTTCAGTTCCGTTAAAATTTGATTTATGTATCTTGCAGCCCTGTCATTGGGTGCATAAATATTTAATATGGTTATATCTTCCTGGTCAATTGTCCCTTTTATCACTATGTAGTGTCCTTCTTTATCCTTTGTGGTGGATTTAAGTTGAAAGTCTATATTGTCAGAAATTAATATTGCTACTCCTCTTCTTTTTTGCTTATTGTTTGCTTGATATATTTTTTTTCATTCTTTGAGTTTTAGTTTGTTTGTGTCTCTAAGTCTAAGGTGTGTCTCTTGTAGGCAGCATATAGACGGATCGTGTTTCTTTATCCAGTCTGAGACTCTCTGTCTCTTTATTGGTGCATTTAGTCCATTTACATTCAGCATAATTATAGATAAGTGTTTAGTGTTGTCATTTTGATGCCTTTTTATATGTGTTGTTGACAATTTCATTTTTCCACTTACTTTTTTGTGCTGAGACGTTTTTCTTTGTAAATTGTGAGATCCTCATTTTCATAGTATTTGACTTTATGTTTGTTGAGTCATTACGTTTTTCTTGGTTTTTATTTTGAGTTATGGAGTTGTTATACCTCTTTGTGGTCACCTTATTATTTACCCCTATTTTTCTAAGTAAAAACCTAACTTGTATTGTCCTATATCGCCTTGTATCCCTCTCCATATGGCAGTTCTTTGCCACCTGTATTTAGTCCCTGTTTTTGATTATTGTGATCTTTTACATATTGACTTCAATGATTCCCTGTTTTGAGCATTTTTTTTTAATTAATCTTAATTTGTTTTTGCAGTTTCCCTATTTGAGTTGATATCAGGATGTTCTGTTCTGTGACCTTGTGTTGTGCTGGTATCTGATATTATTGGTTTTCTCACCAAACAATTTCCTTTAGTATTTCTTGTAGCTTTGGTTTTGGTTTTTGCAAATTCTCTAAGCTTGTGTTTATCTGTAAATATCTTAATTTCGCCTTCATATTTCAGAGAGAGTTTTGCTGGATATATGATCCTTGGCTGGCAGTTTTTCTCCTTCAGTGCTCTGGATATGTCATCCCATTGCCTTCTTGCCTGCATGGTTTCTGCTGAGTAGTCTGAACTTATTCTTATTGATTCTCCCTTGAAGGAGACCTTTCTTTTATCCCTGGCTGCTTTTAAAATTGTCTCTTTATCTTTGGTTTTGGCAAGTTTGATGATAATATGTCTTGGTGTTTTTCTTTTTGGATCAGTCTTAAATGGGGTTCGATGAGCATCTTGGATAGATATCCTTTCGTCTTTCATGATGTCAGGGAAGTTTTCTGTCAGCAGATCTTCAACTATTCTCTCTGTGTTTTCTGTCCTCCCTCCCTGTTCTGGGACTCCAATCACACGCAAGTTATCCTTCTTGATAGAGTCCCACACGATTCTTAGGGTTTCTTCATTTTTTTTAATTCTTTTACCTGATTTTTTTTCAGCTATGTTGGTGTTAATTCCCTGGTCCTCAAGATTTCCCACTCTGCATTCTAATTGCTCGAGTCTGCTCCTCTGACTTCCTATTGCGTTGTCTAATTCTGTAATTTTATTGTTAACCTTTTGGATTTCTGAATGCTGTCTCTCTATGGATTCTTGCAACTTATTAATTTTTCCACTATGTTCTTGAATTACCTTTTTGAGTTCTTCAACTGTTTTATCAGTGTGTTCCTTGGGTTTTCTGCAGTTTGCCTTATTTCATTTCTGAGGTCATCCCTGATGTCTTGAAGCATTCTGTAAATTAGTTTTTTATATTCTGTATCTGATAATTCCAGGATTGTATCTTCATTTGGGAAAGATTTTGATTCTTTTTTTGGGGGGTTGTAGAAGCATTCATGCTCTGCTTCTTTATGTGGTTTGATATCGACTGCTATCTCCCAGCCATCACTAAGATATTGTAGTGATTTATTCTATATTTGCTCACTGAGTCTTATCTTGTTTTGTTTTCTTTCACTATACGTGGATGGGCTACTAGATTGTGCTGTCTTGTTTGTTGTAGCCCTTGACTTACTTATCACCTATTACCAGTTGTTTTGGGCTGTTGCCAGATATATATGCCTGAGTCTATTCACTCTTCTTCAGTAGAATCTGATTTTGGGTCATCAAGTGTGTGCTGCACCCCAACACCTATCCACCTCGAGAAGTAGTGGTGATAGTTGTGTGCACCAGATTCTATTAGCAGCTGGGGTTCACACTCCAGGGGGGGCAGGATGCTGACAGGCTTCCCCCAAGTGTCAGTGAGGTAGGTGTGTCTCTATTCCTAAAGCACCTTGGTGGGAGGGCTCTGCAGCTGTACCGTAGGCCCCCAATGCAAGTAACTCTACAGATTGGTAGGTGTCGCCCTCCTTAGACCCCTAAGGCAAGAGGCTAGGTGGTCTGGGGGGAGCTTCAGCCCTCAGTTCCCTGTTGTGGGTCAGTTAGGGCTCTGTTGAATAATCAGAGATATCAGACCTGGGAAACTTGTTTTTCCAGTAAATCCGCTAATTAAAACGCAGTCAGATCCCTATCAGAAATGCCTTTGCATTATAATAGCCACCTTGTTCCCTGTAAGGATGAAAGCCCGAGATATGGATCATATATGCTTGGCTGGAGCTGGTTCTGTGTTTTTAGTCCAATTAGGGAAGCATTTTTGGTCCCTGGGTTTTTAGTGGTTGCTTCTCTCAGGCCGGAAGAATGGGTTAGGAAAAGACCAAAAAAAAAAGGGGGGGGGAAGCAAAGCTGTGGAGCTGGAGCCGTTCTCCCTCTGGCTCAGGAAATTCCAATGTTAATGAAGCCGCCTGGGAAGGGGAGGGGAGGGTTCAGAAAAACAGGAGAGAGTAGCACCCAGGAATATATCCAAAGTTGCTTATCTTGCTTGGGATGACTATTTTATCTGAGATTCCCTAAAGGTGTGTCGCCTATGTGCGCTGGCTGTGTAGAGATTGCCCCCGTGGGTCTGGCCCGCAGAAGCCGCGGTCAGTTCCTCCGCTGCCAGTCCAAAGCCCAGCGTCAACGTTCCCCTGCTGGGACTCTGCACTCCCGGCTCCAAAATCAGTCACTGCCTCCCGGGGACTTCTCCTCCCGCCAGCTGCGTCACTGCGCCACCGGCGCAGATCGGCTGGGCCCCCTCCCAGGGTCAGTTCAGGGGGGTAGGTCTGCACCCCGTGTTTGCGCCGTGACAGGATGCCATGCTTAACTCCCCTGTGCCCAGTCCAAAGCCCGGCGCCAAGGTTCCCCGCTTGGGACGCTGCACTCCCGGCTCCAAAACCAGTCTCTGCCTCCCGGGGACTTCTCCTCCCACCAGCCGCGTCGCCACGCCGCCCGCGTGGACCAGCTGTGCCCCCTCCCGGGGTCAGTTCAGGGGGGGAGGGCTGCGCCCCGTGTTTGCGCCATCACAGGATGTTGTGTTCAGCTCCTCTGCGCCCAGTCCTAAGGCCGGCGCCAAGGTTACCTGACTGGGACGCTGACTCCAGGCTCTGAAAACAGTCACTGCTTCCCCGTAGTTGTTCGTTCTCAGTCTCTGTCACTCAGGTCAACTCTTTAAATCTGTGTTTGTTGTTCAGAGTTCGTAGATTGTCATGTATGTGATCGATTCACTTGTTTTTCCAAGTCTTTGTTGCAAGAGGGATCCAAGGTAGCGTCTACCTAGTCAGCCATCTTGGCCCCCTCCCAGCGGCAATTTATATTTTGTTTGCTGAGTTGGAATCGACTCGAGGGCACTGGGTTTAATTTGAATAACAGCAACAGTTCTAATTTTTCTGTGTAGTTAACGTGTAGTGGTACATTAGAAAATTGTTTATTTTTGACATACTTATTTGGTAACTTAATCCCTCCCCTAAATACCTTTGTGGGCCTCACAAATGACTGAATTCGAAATGTTGACTAGGGCTGTAGTCATCTCAAGGCTTGACTGGAAGTGGATCCCATTCCAAGGTCACTCAGGCATCAGTTAGCAGGATTTGACCTCACGGGATGTTGGCCAGAGGCCTCCCTTAACTTCTGACCACATGGGCCTCTGCATCAGGCAGCTGCCAACATGGAAGCTGGAGAGGGCTGGCAAGATGAAAGCTAAATTCTTTTAACATCCCAGTGTTGGTAGTGATATCCCAAGAGTTTTCCAAATTCTATTTGATGGAAGCACTTAACTGAGTCAAACACACACTCAAGAGGATGGTTATCCACAAGAGTGTGAATACAGGAGCTGGGAGTTGTTGGAAGAATCTTAGAACCGACACACTATGCAGGCTTCACTCACTCTAAGGATGGTGGCTCTAAGCACAACTACACTCTACAGAGGTCCCTCTGCTTTCCAGCATAACCCCAATCCATAGCACCACCATGCACGCAGCAAACATTCCCTGAGGAAAAACGGCCACATGGTAGAATTCCTACAAACCCCACCATGATGCTGCTGAATTGAAGTCAGAAAGTCCTCTGATTTCTCTAGCAGCAACAGAGTCCTTCCATTAGGCCAGTCTCAGCTTTTCCATGCACAAATTCAACAGATATCCCCAATAACAACTGATATTTGCTTAACTATAAAGGGCTCACTTCACTCCAGAATGTAATTTTCCTTAGGTTTCTTTGTGTTCAGAACTTTTCAAATCTCTAATAAAATGTGCTTATGGCTTGTCTAGCTTGTTTCTCTAGCAGATAAAGTGGAATAATGGTGTGTTTCACCTTTTACATTTTGTCCAAGTGGCCTCCTGGGTGAGGCTTCTCTGTTCTGAAGGACTCAGGGAATGGTTTGTGATTAGCCAATATGAAGAAAACTGGAATATATACCCAATGACATTGAACATGAACAAAAGGATGGTATTTACCTATGTGTGGGTAAATGCCTGAGGATAATTTTGGGGAGATCAAATGGCAGGTGTGTAGAGGTGGATGGAAAAGTAGAGGACAAGCATTGAGAGCTTTCGGCATCCTTGAACAGTGGCAAAATTTTAATATTAAACATATGGAAAGAGGGGATTAGAATACTAGAGTCATTGTCAAAGCCGAGTGTAGAGGGGACACGTGTATGAAACCCAAAGAGAGTTCTGTTCTTGTGGTAAAAAGAGAGATTTGCTTTGTGCTTTTCCCACTTCTCTCTCTGGATGAATATCCTTAAAGGAAAAGGAAAGACACTACATTCCCGCATTCTCTTCTTAGTTGTCCACTTGAGGAACAGCTACCCTCAATTTTTTATCACTGTATAATTTATAGAACATATCAAACCCTACCCTTCATTCTATGACTCTTATTCTTGCACATGCAATTAAATGGTGAATAACAGATCCCATCAAATGCCCATGATAACAAAAACAAACAAACCATACATTTCTTCCTTCAGGAGTTCTTAAAGGTCTCCATGGAAGATATAATGTTCCAAGGAGGATGAAAGATACTGGGTATAAGGATGTCACATATTCCTCAGCTTTATTTTATAAGACAATGAATAATTTATTCAACATTATAAAAATCAGAGATGGGACTAAACTCCAGTCTTAATACAATAGATTTGTAGCATATATATAAATGATATCCAGTCCCTGCCCTTGAACTTCTCAGGGTCTTGTCGTGTAAAGATAAATTGTAATGGTCATCAGGCATCCAAGGTAAAGAACATATGGACTTCAAATAATTTATCTGAATGGCTTCTGCGTTACAGTAGATGACAACATAATGTCTACATTTACTGAATTCTTACCAAGCATGATGTGTATTATCTGCTTAATCCTTACAATGCCATCAGCTAAATAATATAGAAAATGAAGAATCAACAGCCTTGAGATTTAAGTACCAAGTCCATTTCCACAAAGCTAATGAGTTAGAAGACTAATGTGGACAATCAGACAGTTTCCCTGAAAATCCCATTAGCTGAGCTACTGTATTGGCCTAACCATAGGGTGACTACATTAGTTTCCACGAAATGATTCATTATAGGTGCTAAACAGGATTGTAATTAACACTTTTGATTGCCTCCTCTTAACTGCTCTCTCAGATGAGTGCTTTGGTATCACAACTATACAGATGAAGAAGTTAAACAGAATCATGTTTTATATTATGCCTAATGTCACAGCTTGTAGTATCAAGTTCTTTTTGAATTCTTGAACTCCACACTTAAAATGAACTTCTCTAAAGCGGTATTAAGGACCACCATTTGATGGGAAATTACTGTTTAATCCAACCTTGACAAAATTACATGTAGTTGTTATAATGGTCTTCGATGATTACCACTATTAACTGCAATTTGATAATGAGGACTCTAAGGATCAATGAGGTGCACTGAGTTGCCAAAATTGTCCAGTTTAAAAGCCAAGGTCTGGTTGGAAGTATGTTACCAAATCCCACACCCTTTCCACAACCTGCAGTTCCTCATCCATATCAAAGATAAGTACACCCCTTTCTGTCATTAGGAAACTCTGACATATTTCCTTCCAGGCATTTCCCCATTTCAGCATTAATCTAATAGTATCACTCACTCTAAGTCTTGATGTTTGAATAGGAAGAAGAAAATGCTACCTTTGAGGAGAGACTGCCATGAGATATCAAAAGGAAACAATACCTTGAATTCATCAATTTTTTTCACCATTCCTCAGTTTGCAGAAATGAATATACAACTTATTTCTAGGGTAGATGGGACTCCTAAGTCTCCTTGTAGTTAGGCATAACCATAGAATCACAACACTACTTTCCTGTTTTTTAATGAAGACCATCTCTTCCCACAAACTGGTATGGTCTCATCCTCTGGCAAGTGCACTCCTTTTCTCCATTATCAAAGTTTCTCATGAAGAAAGTTTGTAGGGGATTTGACTCAGTGGTAAACCACAGAGTAAATTAAGCTATTGGTTAGACAGGCTTTCTGAGCATCCAAAATTTCTCCCCCGGAAATTATGCCAATATGTCTAAAGGACATTGCACATCCATGTAGCAGAACACAGAAAGAGCCCAAAGACAAGGAAAGCTGCTAACATAGTCATGTCTTCATCAGTCTCTTATGAGTGAAAGACAAGGGCTCCCCTTTCCTGAAAACATGATCCTCTGTTATTCTAGACTAGTGAAAAATAAGATAAAATTTAATTTATTCATAATGACTCTGAGAATTGATGATTCTAGAGCACCAATAAAGCCACAATAATTGGAAATATGATATCACCACCTTAATTCTCAGTTATACAACCTTGACCAAGGCATGCCATTTACACCTACCTTTTTTTCCTGAGCATGCTTTCTAATGTTCCAGTTTTACACACTTCACACATAACTTTATTCCTCAAATACAATTTATCAGTCAGGATTCAATGAAGAAAATTAAAAACACCATGAAGAGCATTTCATACAGGAAACTGGTAAAATAGTTAAACAAGGACTGAAAGACAAAAAGGAGCAATGTGGCAATACAGAAATAGTTACTGTGGAAAGCAGCTACCATATCAGGGTCTAAGGAAACAGGTATAAGGAAAATGCTGAGCTTATTAAGGTGTGGTAATGTTTACTGATCTGTATTAGAAGAACCTAACAATAAAGCCAGATGGGAAATCAGAACAGTGGTTTATGGATCCTTCCCTCTCCGGCCCCAACACCACAGAATAAAGAAGGGTGAATCTGGAGAAGGGAGACAATAGCTTATCAATAAGCACACATGACCAACTTTATTGTGTGCAGGGCAAAAGCGATGGTGGTTCATTGGTAGAATTCTCACCTTCCATGTGGAAGACCAGGTTTGATTCCCAACCAATGTACGTTATGTGCAGCAACCACGTGTCAACAGAGGCATGCATTCTGCTAAAATGCTGACTAGGTTTCCACAGAGATTCCGTGCTAAGGTGGACTAGTAAAAAAGGCCTGGTGATCTACTTACAAAAATCAGTCAATGAAAACCCTGTAGATCACAAGGGTCTGATCCACAATGATCATGCAGATGGTGCAGGACTGGGTAGTATTTTCTTCTGTTGTGCATGTGGTCACCATGTGTCAGGGAGGCAACTTAAAAGCAGCTCACAGCAACATGACATACAGGGAGAAGATATGAGAAGAAATATCACCAATATTGAGGAAAATCACTTACTGGTTGTTAGGGTAAATTCTCTCCTACCTAGCCCATTGTGAGCTCTGATCACTTCGAGATCTTGAGCATTTGCTCAGGAGGAGTAAAAGACCCCCAAACCTAGTCATCTTTGAAAAAAGTCTGAAAAGATCACTAGTTCTCACACTGAACATCAAAACCGCCTGTGATGCACTAAAATTCTGATGCTCAGACCACACGGTGTTCCAATTAAACGAGAATCCATAGTGGTAGGACCAAAGCATCAATATTTTTTAGCTTCCTAGAGGATCCCATTATGAAGTCAAGGCTTAGGACCAGTGACATGCATTCTCACACATAACCTGCATATACTGTTCTGTTAGATACAAAGTAAAGGCTGAAGATTCTAAGTACATAAAAATAGAGTAGTGCGTTATACCGGAAATCCTGGGTCACAGATGGGAAGCTACAGAAGGCTCCATAACTACAACGGGATTTGATCCATCAAGCTGATTGACATATCCTAGAATACTCCCACTATCCCAGTAAGCATGTGATAAGGGAAAAAAAAAAAAAGATAAGGGAAGCAACATTCATATACGAAATCTCCATACTGAAGCCTCTGAGAGCTACGAAACTCATGTAACTAAGAGGCAAGATTTATGATTGCAGATGTTAGGTTTTGTCATCTTTTCCAATCCACATGTCAAAAAAGATGGCACAAGTTTTAATATTAAACCCTTCTGCTGAGGAGCCTCCAGAGGGCCTTCTTGATGTCCCTGTTTCTCAGGCTGTAGATGAAGGGGTTCAGCATGGGGGTCACCACAGTGTACATCACTGAGGACACCGCACACATCCTGGGTGAAGATGTGGCAGCTGAACTGAAGTACACTCCAAGGCCTGTTCCATAATATAAGCAAACAACTGTAAGGTGAGAGCCACAGGTGGAAAAGGCTTTATACTTCCCACCTAAAGATGAGATTCTCAGAATGGAAGAAACAATTCGAGCGTAAGAGAAAAGGATCACTGAGATTGGAACACCACCAAAGATGGCACCACTACAATATACTAATAAGATATGGATGAAGGTGTCAGAGCACGCAAATTGAAAGAGTTGAGGAGGGTTACAGAAGAAATGAGGAATTTTCACAGCTGTGCAGAAGGTAAGTTGTGACATCATAGAAATGTGCAGCAGGGAGTCCAAAAGGCTGATAAAAAAAGATACCAAAACTAGCAAGACACAGAGGCGGGGGTTCATGATGACTGTATAGCGCAGGGGGTGACAGATGGCCACAAACCGGTCATAAGCCATCACACTGAGGAGCACAGTATCCAGGCATATAAAGAGATAGAAAAAGGACACTTGTGTCAGGCAGCCTGCATAGGTGATGGATTTGCTGTGTGTCTGGATGTTCACTAGCATCTTTAGGAGTGTGGTGGAAATGACACTGATATCAGTCAAGGACAAGTTGGAGAGGAAGAAGTACATGGGGGTGTGGAGATGGGAGTCAGAGGTGACAGCCAGGATGAGGAGTAGGTTCCCAGTCACAGTGATCAGGTACATGGACAGGAACAGCCCAAAGAGGAGGGGCTGCAGTTCTGGGTCCTCAGAGAGGCCCAAGAGGAAGAATTCTGAGACATCTGTTAGATTCTGTGGCTCCATATACCTGAGAGAGCTTTTGGAAAAAGAAAAGAGGATTGTTAAAAGGAAACAAGTAAACAGGTACCCAGCACTGTGTCTGTATTTCAAATTCAAGAAATGCACACGTAAAGTAGACAAATTCACAAGCGTTCACATTATGGACCTCATATTCTAATTACTGCAGCAAAATTACTCTGTACTAGCAAGCCCCTCTACTGTACTTCTCAGAACTACTTCCTTGTTTTTATCCTGTTTTATATACTCAACCCAAATTTAGAGATGTTGGCCTAAAGAATATTAGGATGGCAAGGACCTTTTAAAATAACAAATTTATAGATGGAACAATATATCAGACCCCTCTGTGAGGGAAACATATGCAATAAGAAATATCCTTCTTTTAATAAAAAAAAAAATATTTCAATTAAAGGACACTAGGAAACACTTGCCTTCCCAGGTTAGGCAAGCAGTTAACACACTTGGCTGCTAAGCAAAAGGTGGGAGCCCACACAAAGGCACCTCAAAAGAAAGGCCTGGGGATCTACTTCTGAAAAATCAGTCACTGAAAACCCCCTGGAGCACAGTTCTACGCTGACACACATAGTGTCGCTACATATCAGAATCCACTTAACGGCAACTACTTTTTAAAAGTAGTCAAATGTACTTTATTTTATCCAAGTACTGTGCAATATATTTCCTTGATCTGCAATATTTAAAAAACAACAATTAAGTGATAAAAAAAAAAAAGTTAGAAACACATTTTTTAAAAATGCCATTATGTGGATTCTGACTCATGGCAATTCCATGTGTTACAGAATAAAGCTGCTCCACAAGATTTTCTTGTCCTTAAGCTTTACAGAATACAGGTGGCATAGCTTCTAGCATCATAGCAACACACAAGCTCCCACAATATCACACACGGACAGACATGTGGGGGAAGCTATGCCACCAGTATTCAAATACCGGCAGGGTCATCCATGGCCGACAGGTTTCAGCTGAGCCTCCAGACTAGGACTGACTAGGAAGAAGGACTCAGCAGTCTACTTCTAAAAAGAATTAGCCAGTGAAAAACCTTATGAGTAGCAGGGCAATATTGTCTGATACAGTGCCAGAAGATGAGCCCCCCAGATTGGAAGGCACTCAGAATACCACTGGGGCAGAGCTGCCTCCTCAAAGTAGAGTCGACCTTAACGATATGGATGAAGTCATGCTTTTGGACCTGCATTTGCTGATGTGCCATGGCTCAAAATGAGAAGAAACAGCTGCAAATATCCATTAATAACCAGAAGGTGGTATGTACAAAGTATGAATCTTGGAAAACTGGAAATGATCAAAACTGATATGGAACACATAAACATCAATATCCTAGGCACTAGTGAGCTGAAATGAACTAGTGTTGGCCATTTTGAATTGGACAATCCTATGGTCCACCATGCCAAGAATGACAAGTTGAAGAGGAATGGCACTGCACGCATTTTCAAAAAGAACATTTCAAGAACTATCCTGAAGTACAATGCCATCAGTGATAGAATAATATCCCTACACCTACAAGGAACGCCAGTTAATATGGCTATTATTCAATTTACTCGCCAACCACGAAGGCCAAAGACAAAGGAATTGCAGATTTTCACCAGCTTCTGCAGTCTGAAATGGATCGAAAAATGCAATCAGGATGCATTGATAATTACTGGTGATTGGAATGCAAAAGCTGGAAACAAAGAAGAAGGATAGGTAGTTGGACAATATGACCTTGGTGACAGAAACAATACCGGAGATTGCATGACAGAACTTTGCAACAGCAATGACTTCTTCTTTGCAAATACCTTTTTTTCAGCAACATAAAAGGTGACTATACATATGGACATTGCCAGATGGAATAAACAGGAATCAAATCGACTACATCTGTGAAAAAAGACAATAGGAAAGCTCAATATCATCTGCCATAAAAAGTTAGGGGCCGACTGCAGAACAGACCATCAATTGCGCACATGCAAGTTAAAGTGAAAACTGAGGAACATTTGAACAAGTCAATGAGAGTCAAAGTACAACCTTGAGTATATCCCACCTGAATTTAGAGACCATCTCAAGAATAGATTTCATGAGTTGCACACTAATGACCAAAGGCCAGATGAGTTGTGCAACGAAATCAAGGACACCATCCATAAAGAAAGCTAGAGGCCGTTAAAAAGACAGAAAAGACAAAACTACATGTCAGCAAAGACTCTGACACTTGGTCTTGAACGCCAAGTAGCTAAAGCAAAAGGAAGAAATGATAAAGTAAAACAACTGAACAGAAGATTTCAAATGGTGGGTAGAGAAGAAAAAGTAAAGTATTATAATGAAATGCACAAAGAGCTGGAGATAGAAAAACAAAAGGGAAGGACATGCTGGGCATTTCTCAAGCTGAAAGAACTGAAGAAAATATTCAAGCCTCAAGTTGAAATAGTGAAAAATTCTATGGGGAAAATATTAAATGACGGAGGAAGCATCAAAAGAAGATGGAAAGAATACACAGTCACTACACCAAAAAGAATTGGTTGACATTCAACCATTTCAGGAAGTAGCATATGATCAGGAAACAATGGTAATGAAGGAATAACAAGCTACAATGAAGGCACTGGCGAAAAACAGGGCTCCAGGAATTGATGAAATATCAATTGAGATGTTCCAACAAACGGATGTAGTGCTACCAGTGCTCACTTGTCTATGCCAAGAAATTTGGAAGACAGTTACCAGGCCAACTTACTGGAAGAGATCCATATTTGTGCCTATTCCCAAGAAAGGTGATCCAACCAAATGCAGAAATTATGGAACAATATCATTAATATCACACGCAAGCAAAATTTTGCTGAAGATCAATCAGAAGCAGCTGCAGCAGTATATCAACAGGAACTGCCAGAAATTCAGGCTGGATTCAGGAGAGGTCTTGGGACCAGGGATATCATTGATGATGTCAGATGGATCCTGGCTGAAAGCAGAAAATACCAGAAAGAAGTTTACCTGTGTTTTGTTAACTATGCAAAGGCATTCAACTCTGTGCATCATAACAAATTATGGAGAACGTTTGGAAGAATGGAAATTCCTGAATACTTAGTTGTGTTCATGAGGAATCTGTACACACATCAAGAGGCAGTTGTTGGAACAGAACAAGGGGATAATGCATGGTTTAAAGTCAGGGAAGGTGTGAATCAGGGTTATGTCATTTCACCATACCTATTCAATCTGTGGAAACCCTGGTGGTATAGTGGTTAGGACCTAGGTCTGCTAACCAAGTCTGGCAGTTTGAATCTACCAGGCACTCCTTGGAAACTGTATGGGGCAGTTCTACTCTGCCCTATAGGGTCGTTATGAGTCAGAATTGACTTGATGGCAATGGGTTTTGGTATATTTAGTCTGTATGCTGAGCAAATAATCCACGAAGCTGGACTCTACGAAGAACAACAGGGCATCAAGATTGGAGGAAGACTCATTAACAACCTGCATTATGCAGAGGACACAGCCTTGCTTGCTGAAAGTGAAGAGGACTTGAAGCACTTAGTGATGAATATCAAAGACCACTGCCTTCATTCAGTATGGATTACACTTCAACATAAAGAAAACAAAAACCTTCACAACAGGGCCAATAAGCAACATCATGATAAACAGAGAAAAGACTAAAGTTGTAAAGGCTTTCATTTTACTTGGATCCACAATCAACACCCATGGAAATGGCAGTCAAGAAATCAAAAGACGCATTGCATTTGGCAAATCTGTTGCAAAAGACCTCTTTAATGTGTTGAAAAGCAAAGATATCACCTGGAAGACTAAGGTGTGCCCGACCCAATCCATGGTATTTTCAATCACCTCATATGAATGTGAAAGCTGGACAATGAGTAAGGAAGATCAAATAAGAATTGACTCCTTTGAATAGTGGTGTTGACAAAGAATATCGAATATACCATGGACTGCCAAAGAACGAACAAATATGTCTTGGAAGATGTACAATCAGAATGCTCCTTGGAAGCAAGGATGGTGAGACTGTGACTTACATACTTTGGACATGTTATCAGGAGGGATCGGTCCCTGGAGAATGACACCATGCTTGGTAGAGGGTCAGCGAAAAAGAGGAAGGCCCTCAAAGAGATGGATCGACATAGTGGCTGTAACAGTGAGCCAAGTGTAACAATGATTGTGAGGATGGCGCAGGGCTGAGCAGTGTTTCATTCTGTAGTACATAAGGTCTCCATGAGTTGAAACAGACTCGATGGCACCCGACACCAACAACAATCTTTACACAAGCAGATCACCAGACCTTTCTTTCATGGAGCTGAAGGGTGTGTTTGAACCACCAACCATTAGGTTAGTAGTCGACCTCAAACTGTTTGCTTCACCCAGGGACCTCATTAGCTGGGTTCTAAATTAAAATGAAATAGTCATAACCAAAGGGCCAGATTTGAAACCCAGTCATCTTAGGCCTTCTTAAGAGCTTTCTAAGTCAATCCTTCCTTATTGGGGGGATTGAAATTCTCCTCATTTCAGCTCCCTGATGGCAACTCACTTCTTCATTTCTATTAGTAGGTGCAATATGACTTCATTTGGGAAACCATAAAAGTGAAAAGAACAGAGGATAATATGAAATTAAAAAAATTTTTTTTTCACATTGGTAATTTGTTGAAATATATGTACTAATTAAACCTGACATTTAGAGTTGTAGAAAGAAATTAGATTAAATAATACATATAAAGTCCTTACACCAGTGGTTTCAATGCTAGTCTATGGATCTTTTAAAATATACTGACCAGCTGGCCACAATCCAGAACTCATTAAATCAGACTCTACATGTGAGTCCCTCGGTCATCCTGAAGTACAGCCAGGGTTGAGAACGACTGCTTTACATTATTGTCAGACTTTTGTAAGCGCTTCATCAATGTGAACTATTTTTATCATGAATATCTACTCCTAACATTAATTATATAAACATTTAATAATATTTACTTCATAACTCCTATTTCAGAGATTTAAAATATTACCGTTAAAACTTGGGTTTTCTTGCTCTCAGTGTATGATCCTATTTCTCCACACACCTGGTCCCCAAAAGCAATCTCTGTCATAAATTTTGTGGGTAAATTTTCTTCTCAATAATTTTATAATATTAGTGTTAATTTATGTATCCATAACCAGTTTTCTTGAAAATCTACCTAAATAGTATAATCCTACACATATTGGCCCATGGAAGTTCTCATTTACCACAACACTGTGTTTTAACTGTCTCTGGGAAAGTACATACATCTATTTCAAACACTTTAAATGGTGCATGGTGTTACTAAGCAGATGATCATTTTATGTCAATTTCTTATTAAGACCATCATAGTAAAACTCTTCCTGCAATGTACATATTATTCACAATTGAGAATTTCTTATTTATTTACATATCATTAATGATGTATTAATTTATTTGTCACAATTGAGAATTTCTATACTTTATGTGCATGGAGCATAGTTGTTCAAGGTGTAAAATTAATGCATGTTCAAATTTACTATTAATTGCCAACAGTTGTTTACCAATAGAAAGTCAGACACAAATACATGCTCTTATTTCAAGGTATGGAATCAAATATCCATGAAAGTTGTCTGGTAATGGTCATTCCATGATAGAGCTACATGAAAATTAAGGGAATAATGGCACCCTGGAGGCACAGTGGTTAAGTGTTTGGCTGCTAACCAAAATGGCACCACTTCAAATCAACCAGATGCTCCTTGGAAACACTGCAGGGCAGTTCTACTCTATCGTATAGCCTAACTATGAGTCAGAATCGACTTGACGACTAACATTTTTTGTTTTTTAAATATAGGAAATAATATTCCCATAGTTCAGATTTCTTGAGTATGCAATAAAATGCATTACTATTCATAGAAAACCCTACAATCCACAAGATTCATGCTATAAAGTTCCCTGTAGACCATCTGGCCCATTCTCTTAATTCACAGAGCAGCTCACCGAGTTGTAAGAGGAAGAATCAATGGTTCAGTCTCCATTTGCTCATTTGACAAGAAACACAATCATTCAGGTCTGCTTGAGGAGACAGAGCCCTGGGATAGGAATCAGGAGGGCAAGGTCCTAATGCCATATCTGTCACACACTAAATGTGGTGTGTGGGTAAATCTCTCAGCCTCTCTTACCTGGAAAAAGGTGGAATCATACCCATCATTAGGATGCATGTTGCAGCTAACAAAGGTTTGGCACTTAATAAATACTTGGACATTGATTTTTAAGCAGAATTTGAATTAATATAACAGTAGTGGGTTTATTGTTGAAATATAATCCCAGTTTTTTTGTTTGATTATATGGGGAAGATAGAAGTTTAATATGTCCCAGGAAATTCAAACATATAATGTATTAAAATCATAAAACATACCTAGGTTCACATAGTGAGATGTACTTTCCCTTTTCTGTTTTTCCTTCTTAGTTTTCATCTTTATGAATATCCCCACAATTTTTTGAAAAATCAATGAATGTTGTACACTCTATTAAAGAAATACGTCCCCTGGATACTCCATGATATAGACATAATCATGTCCTATATTTTCTTGTCTCTAGTTCTATGAGAGGGATGAAAGCATAGGCAGGAAAGTGCTCGACCTGTTTACTTCCATGTATTCAATATCTACTTGTATAAAAATGCAAATAAAATGCTGTCATAGGGATCCAAACAAAATCATCAGGTCACAGGATATGTTACTTGAATGGTATGAAGCCTCATCTAATTTATATTAATAATAATAATATGTAAAATTAATGTGCCCTGACTATATCCATCACATATTTAATCACATATGTAATATACATTATCTGTTCTGTACATACAGTAATGCATATCTCTCTATCAGCTGTGGATCAACTAGATGGCAATGCGGAGGCAGAGAGACACTAAGAACTTGCCCCACGGCACTAAGATCATCAGTACAGCAGACAGGATTCACATTAAATTGTAAGTCACTGAGGCCCATGCACTGACCACCTTCACTCTCTTTCCTAAGATTTTAAAATGTTTAAAGGAAAAGTCCAGGGGACTTAACAAAAGATACATGCTAAGTTACACCTTTAAACTTATTCCAGCGTCCTGACTCAGGAATGAAACTCAACATTCAGTCTTCGTGACTTCAAGATTGAGATACGTAAAATTACAATGATGATAGGAAGTGGACAGCGGACTTAAATTCAGAGAGAAAGGTTAAGAGAGAGTTCCGTCCTAATTACCATCTGCCACCTCATGATCTGATCTTCTCCTGTGTTCTTAACTAGCTTTCTAATAGGGGAGACACCAAGAGGCACCCACCACTGTCCACTGTGGTAGAGCAGAACCCCCCACTAAAGAGAACAGTGAACAGGGGGTCTTTGTGTGGACAGACCAAGGAGGCAAAATGACATGGTGATAGCAGGGGAGAATATGGCCAGGTGCCCTGTGTCTGGTGTCACTCTGCCTGCATTCAAACCTGGCTTCAACCTTTTCTGGCCCAAGACCTGAAAGAAGTTATGAAAAAAGACTGCTCATTTTCTCTTCTGTGAAATGAGTTGTGCAGAAAAAGGAAACAAGTTACACAGAAAACTTAGTTCAGATCCCGGAACTAGGCAAACTTCAGTAAACTTTCACAATACTATGGTTACTACCATCATCCTCATCATTATGGCTATCATCATCACCAACTAAATCAAGTTGAAGTGTTAGGGGACATGAGAGAGGCACTCATTTCTTGTTCGGTAAGGCAGTGCCTGTGGGAGCTAGAACCAATGTAGAAGAAGTTAAAAATCTGAAGATGTCTTCTCAGACCTCTACCAAAACCAGGAACAGAAACCTGACTGGCCTCTCATCTGAAACTTAGCATTTCAAGGCCTTCCATATGGTCATCCCAATTGTGTTAGCTGTCCTGATTAGGAGGAAACTGCTTTCCAGCCCCACTATGTCCACTGACTTCCACGGCACTTAATGGATTGTGCCAGTTCTCTGCCAGAGCATGACCGAGGAGTGTGGGTCCACCACCACTGTCTTGCCTAATAAGCGATGATGGTCGAGGCTCCTTCCTCAGGACTCACAAGAAGAGAGGTGCAGGTGTGGGCCTCCTGATTCAAAGGACTGTCGTAGAGGAGAAACACAGTTATGGAGCTTGCTGTACTGGGAAAGCAAACTGAAGGCCCTGAGTGCACAGGTGGGATATTTACAGTTGTATGGCTTTGGGAGCTCAATGCCCAGAGCTCACAATTAGCCAAATTGGTTCATGTTTTTCCAATCTCTGGAGATTTGTTAGTACTAATGAAGCAGGAAGAGTAGAAAGTGAACGTCCCTAGTATCTGGGCCCTGCCATTCTAAGGAGGAAGCTCACCTCATGAGCTTCCTCCTTAGAATGGCAGGGCCCAGATACTAGGGACGTTCACTTTCTACTCTTCTTTACAGTGCTGTAAGGTAAACAGTACAGAAAATATATTCCTCACCTCTAATTACCAAGTTGTACAGATCTTCACATAAAAATCACTTTTTTGTTCAATCTAAACAATCAATGTGTGATTTAATATCCTCAAACCCATTAAATGAATCATGTAGTTTAGAGAGGATTAAATATTCTATAAAAGCCCTGTTGGCATAGCGCTTAAGTGCTTGGCTGCTAACAGAAACTTTGTCATTTGGACGCCACTTAGAAATGCCACAGGAGAAAGAGCTGGAGATTTGCTCCCATAAAGATTACACCGTAGAAAACTCTGTGGGGCCGTTCTGCTCCGTCACACGGGGTCATTAAGAGAAGAAGTACTTGAAAGTACATAACAACAATGACAACAGATCTTTTACACCAGGAATCTGAAACTATTTTCAGTTTCTGAAGTAATATTCACGTCTTGAAGGAAACATCCTATCTTCTTTCTTGTAGCCATTGCATGAGGTTTGGAGTTTTATGTGTTGGCATTTCATATTTTTTGCTAGTTCAAATTTTGCCAGTTCTAATTTTTCTGTGGTTTATATATGTTGGTACTTTAGAAAACTATTTATTTTGTTGTACTTATTTGGTAACTTGATCCTTCACCCAAATACCTCTATGGGCCTCCAGGAAGACTGCATGCACAATGTTGGCAAGGGCTCTAGTCACCTCAAGGTTCGACTGGAGGAGTATTCAATTCCAAGATCACTCAGATGTCAGTTGGCAGGATTTGCTCCTCACAGGTGGTTGGCCAGAGGCTTCCTTTCACTTCCGACCACATGGGCCTCTCCAACAGGCAGCTGAAAACATGAAAGCCGGTTTTCACAAGAGTAGGCTGGCCAGAGAGCAGGAGAGGGCTGGCAAGATGAGAGCCAGATTCTTTTTTACACCCCATTGTTGGAAGTGATATTCCAGTAGTTTTCCAAATTCTCTTTGATGGAAGCAATTAACTGAGTTCAGGACACACTCAAGCAGATGGTTATCAAGAAGAACATGAATACAAGAGGTCAGTGAGGGTTGTTGGGAGAATCGTAGAAGCTACACACTACAAGAGCTTCACTCTCTATAAGGACAGTGTTTCTAAGCACCACCAGAAGCTAGAGAGGTCCCTCTGCTTTCCAGTATAGTCACAATCCATTGCACCACCATGCTCTCAGCAACCATACCCTGGAGAAAAAAAGGACACATAGTTGAATTCCTACATAATCCACCTTGTACTCCTGGTCTTGCAGTCAGAAGCCCCTCCTGTTTCTCTAACACCAGCAGAATCAATCCACCAATATTAGGCCAGTCACAACCATTCCATGCACAAATTCAAAAATTATTCCCAGTAGCTTCTGATTTTTGCTTCACTAGAAAAGACTCACTTTACTCCAGAATGCAATTTTCCTTAGATTTCCTTATGTTCAGAACTCTTGAAATCTTTAAAAAAATGTGCTTTATGATTATGTATTTTTTTTCTTGTTTGTTTTTCCCTAGTAGATAATGTGGAATGATGATGTATTTGACCTTTTACATCCTATCCCTGTAGGTACCTGACTAAGCCTTCTCTGCTCTGAAGAACTAGGAGAATAACTTGTCATTAACTGATATGTGGAAATTTTGAACATACACCAAGTAAAATTGAATATGGACAAATGGATGCTATTTACCTATGTTAGGATAAATGGCTGAGAATAATTTTGGGGAGACCAAATGGAAAATGTGTACAGGTGAATTGTAGATGTAGATGATAAGCACTGTCCTTGGACAGTGGCAAATATTTAATATTAAACATAATGGAAAGATGGGATCAGTTTCCAAAGTCATTGACAAACCTAGTGTAGAGGACAGGTGTATGAAAACCAAAGAGAGTTGTGTTCTGGTAAAAAGTGAGATTTGCATTGTGCTTTTCCCACTTCTCTCTCTGGATGAGTATCCTTTAAGGAAAAAGAAATATACCACATTCCTTATAGATGTCCAAATGAGGAAAGTCTACTCTCAACTTTTTACCCTTATTTATATTCATAAACCTTATCAAACCCTACGCTTACAACTCTTATTCTTGCACATACAATTAAATGGTGCATAATAGATTCCAACAAATCTCTATATTAATAAAAACAAACGAAGCATACATTTCTTCTCTCAGGAGTTCTTAAAGATCTCTGTGGAAAGTGTAATGCTCCAGGGAGGAAGAAAAATAATGGAGGTATGGAGGTCAAATTTTCTTCACCTTTTTTTTTATCAGATAATGAATAATTTATTCAGCATTATACACAGTAGAGATGTAACGAATCTCTGGTCTTAATGCAGTAGATTTTTATTATAAAGATAAATTATATTCAAGTCCTCCCCTGAACAACTCAAGATCTTGTTGTATGAAGATAAAATGTAATGGTCATCAGGCATCCAGGGAAAAGCACACATGGAGTTTTAATAATTTATTTGAATGGCATCTGTGTTATAGTAGACAACAACAACAATGATATCTATATTAACTGAATTTGTTTCATGCAAGATATGCATTATCTTCTTAATATTTACAGTGCTGTAAGGTAAACAGTACAGAAAATGAATAATCAGATGCTTTAAGAGTTAAATAACAAGTCCGTGTCCACAAAGCTAATGAGTTAGAAAAGCTAATGTTGAAAATCAGTTTCCCTGGAAAACCAATTACACGGCCTATCCATATGATTATTATGTTAGTGTCCACTTATTGATCCATTATTAGGTACTAAACACTGTTCTACTCAGTACTTTTCATTCACCTCCTCTTAACCACTCTTTCAGATGAGTGCCTTTCTTTTCACAACTATACAGATGAAGAAGTTAAATAGAAACATGTTTCATGTTGTTGTTCTTTTTAGGTGCCATCCAGTCAGTTCCAACTCATAGCGACCCTATGTACCACACAACTAAATGCTGCTCAGTCCTGCGCCATGTTTACAATCCCTGTTATCCTTGAGGTCATTGTTGCACCCACTGTGTCAATCAATCCCATTGAAAGTCTTCCTCTTCTTCACTAACCCTCTCCTTTACCAAGCATGATGTCCTTCTGCAGGAACTGATCCCTCCTGACAACATGTCCAAAGTATGTAAGACGCAGTCTCATCACCCTTGCTTCTAAGGAGGATTCTAGTTGTATTTCTTCCAAGACAGAATTGTTCATTCTGTTGGCAGTACATGGTATATTCAATATTCTTTGCCAATACCAAAATTCAAAGCATAAATTCTTCTTCCGTCTTCCTTATTCATTGTCCTGCTTTCACATGCATATGATGTCATTGAAAATATCATGGATTGGATCAGTCGCACCTTAGTCCTCAAGGTGACATCTTTCCTTTTGAACACTTGAAAGTGGTTCTTTGCAACAGATTTGCCCAATACAATGCGTCTTTTGATTTCTTGAATGCTGCTTCTATGGATGTTGATTGTGGATCCAAGGAAAATGAAATCCTTGACAACTTCAATCTCTTCTGCATTTACCATGATGTGGCTTATTGGTCCAGTTGTGAGGATTTTTGTTTTCTTTGTGTTGAGGTGCAATCCATACTGAAGGCTGTGGTCTTTGATCTTCATCACTAAGTGCTTCAAGTCCTCTTCACTTTCAGCAAGCAAGGTTGTGTCATCTGCATAATGCAGGTTGTTAATGAGTCTTCCTCCAATTCTGATGGCCTGTTCTTCTTCATGTAGTCCAGCTTCTCAGATTATTTGCTCAGCATACAAATTGAATAGGAGTGGTGAAAGAATACAGCCCTGACACACACCTTGCCTGATTTTAAACCACTCAATATCTGTTTGTTCTGTCCGAACAACTGCCTCTTGACATGTGTAGAGGTTCCTCATAAGCACAATTAAGGGACCTAGAATTCCCATTCTTCACAAAGTTATCCATAATTTGTTATGATCCACACAGTCAATGTCTTTCAGATTCTTATCACTATCTCTCTTTCTCCATTTCCTTCCTTCTGCACAGCTAGCCACATGTGCAGTCTCTGCCCCTTCTTCATGAGCTGTGCAACACCACCCGGCTAGATAGCACAAGCACACATCTTCCCTGGGTCCACTTCACTCCACCAGCAGACTCTTTCAGCACCATTTTCTTTTTTTACTGTTTCATTCCCTTCCCTCTCTTTTCTCCCACATCCACTTAGCTCCACATGTCACATCCTCCCCCTTCCCTCCTACCTAATTACACCATGCACTGGACACTCACCCTCAAGCAGCACAGGCTCCGACCACCAGTCCCCGCCCTGCACTGCTGCCCTGCCTTGCCCTCTCAACCTCAGTGTGTGCTGCAAATGACCCATCCCGGCCCCTCCCCCTCCAATGGACCTGTCCTGCTACACCATAGCTGAGGGATCACTAAAAAGAACTTAGAGAGCCAGAGAGATCGATCAGTAAAGGAGGACAACGTCAAAACAATAAAAGAAGGAATTAACGATCTTGGTATAGAGCTTTCGAATGGAGGGGAAGTCAAGGCTTATCAAGTAATAAAAACTGGTTTAATCCTGGGAAGATGGGGTAAATTTCAAGTAACCACAAGGAAAGTAAACAAACCCGGAGGCAGAGCCAACATGGCATTATAGATTGAAGCACCACGTGGACCCTCCACAGCAAAGACCTGAAAAACTAAGTAAAACAGAGACAAATGCCAATCCTGGAACCGTAAGCATCAAATGAAGAGGTGAAGAACTAAACCAAGCACTGAGTGGAATAAGAAACTGACAGAAAAAAAAGAGAGTGAGAAGAGATACAAGTGGAGGTACCTTTCAGCTAACGCAGCAGGAATTCACCATCGTGGAATCCTCTTGGAGATCAGTGGGCAGGGAGTAAGAAAAAGCAAATTCACGGAGCTCCCATCAGGAGACAGAGCACCCAGTAACCAGCGATACATGATTCCCCACCCCATAACTTTCCTCCACCTGCTAAGCCTCCACCCTTTCCCAGGTGGTTGTTCCACCGCAACCACGAGGCGACCAATCCAGGCCCAAGAGATCCCAACCCCATGCCGTATTTGCCCCGCCCACACCAGCCACCCCTTTCCGTGCCATTTCTTTCTTGCTCTTGTTGCGTTTTTGGCTTCTTTTGGTTTCTTCCCTACCTCTCACTTCCTCCCCCTCCTATCTCTCAAACACCTGACTCCATGTGCCCTCTTTATTTCCTCTGGACAGGCTGTGAAGTGCCGCTTGGCTGGGGAACTGATTTCTCATTCCACTCTCTGGAGGTTTTTTTTTTTTTCCTCTGTTTCTTTTTCTTCATTTCCGGTTTTCTTCTCTCTCCACTCCGATGGAAGACTCACTCAGCAATTTTTTTTTTTTTTTTTTAGCTCCTGTCTCTCTCCTCTCTCACTTCTTTCCCATACCCAACCTAGTTCCACACATTACAAACTCACCTCCCCCCCCCCCCCCCCCCGCCACCTATCTGTGCCATGTGCCGAACATCGCACCCCCGGAGCAACACAGGCACGGCCTACCGGAACCTACCCTGCGCTGACCTCTGGCCCATCTTGTGGGCCTCAGTATGTTCCACAAACAACCATCCCAGACCATTGCCTTCAGCTGGACCTGCCCTGATGCACCATAGCTGAGAGACTGCCCCTTCCCTTTTAACTCAGTAATGCAGTTACTCCTGAGGTTTACCCTTCAGCAAAAGATTAGACAGGCCCATAAAACAAAATGAGACTAAATGGGTACACCAGCCTAGGAGAAAGGATGAGAAGGTAGGAGGGGCCAGGAAAGCTGGTAAGGGGGAACCCAAGGTAGAGAAGGGGTGAGGGTTGACATGTCGTGGGAGTGGCAACGGATACCAATACACACACACAAAAAAAATGTGTATTAATTTTATAGTGAGAAACTGATTTGTTCTGTAAACCCTCACCTAAATATACAAAAACAAAAACCTGGTGACACAGTGATTAAAGTGCTTGGTTGCTAACGGAAAGTCGGTGGGTGAAATCCACCTAGCCACTCCACAGGAGAAGGAACTGGTGATGTGCTCTCATAAAGATTATAGTCTAGAAAATTCTAAGGGGCTGTTCTGCTTTGACATATGGGGTCCATATGAGTTGAAAGTGACTCAGCAGCACTTAACAACAACAGCATGTCTTCTATACCAAGAATCTGATGCTATTTTCATTATCTGAATTAATATTTCTCTCATGAAGGAAAATTTCTGACTTCCAATCTTCCATTCTATAGCCCTTGCATATGGTTGGGGTGTTATACATTGGCAATTTATATTTTTTCCTAATTTGAATGGCATAAACAATTCTCATTTTTCTGTGTAGTTAATGTGTGGTGGTACTTTAAAACATTCTTTATTTTGTCATATTTGGTAACTTGATCCTTCCCCTAAATACCACCATAGGCCTTTCAAAGGACTGCATTCAAAATGTTGACCAGGGCTGCAGTCATCTCAAGGCTTGCATGCAAGTGGACCTGATTCCAAGGTTACTCAGACATCAATTAGCAGGATTTGTACCTCAAAGGCTATTGACCAGAGGCCTACCTTAACTTCTGAACACATGGGCCTCTGCAACAGGTAGCTGGCAAAATGGAAGCAGGCTTTCATCAGACTGTGCTGGCTAGAGAGCAGGAGTAAATAAAAAATATGTATTTTTTATTTTTGTATCAGGGCTGGCAAAATTAGAGCCAGATTCTTTTTATACCCCAGTGTTGGAAGTGATAACCCAAGAGTTTTCCAAACTCTATGTGATGGAAGGAATTTACTGAGTCCAGCACACACTCAAGAGGATGGTTAGCCACAAGAGTGTGAATACAGGAGGTGGGGGTTTTTGGAAGAATCTTAGAAGCTACGCACTACACAGGCTTCACTCACTATAAGGATGGTGTCTCTAAGCACCACTAGACTCAAGAGAGTTCCCTCTGCTTTCCAGCATAATCCCAATCCATAGCACCACTGTGCACGTAGCGAACATTCCTTGAAGAAAAACAGAAACATGGTAGAATTTCTACAAACCCCACCATGATGCTGCTAAACTTGAAGTCAGAAGGCTCTCAGGTTTCTCTAGCAGCAGCAGAGTCCTTCCATTAGGCCAGTTGCACCCTTTCCATGCACAAATTCAACCAACATATATCCCCAACAAAAACTGATATCTGCTTAACTACAAAAGGCTCACTTCACTCCAGAATGTAATTTTCCTTAGATTTCTTTGTCTTCACAACTCTTGAAATCTTTAATAAAATGTGTTTATGTTTTATCTAGTTTGTTTCCCTAGTAGATAAAGTGGAATAATGGTGTTTCGCACCTTTTACATTCTATCCACGTGGCCACCTGGGTGAGGCTTCTCTGTTCTGAAGGACTCAGAGAACGGCTTCTCATTAGCTGATATGAAGAAAACTGGAATATATACCCAACGATATTGAACATGGACAAAAGGAGGCTATTTACCTATATATGGATAAATGGCTGAGAGTAATTTTGGGGAGAACAAATGGCACGTGTGTTGAGGTGAATTGGAGAGGTAGAGGATAAGCGTTGAGAGCTTTCAGCACCCTTGGATAGTGGCAAAATTTTCATATTAAACATAATGGAAGGAGGGGATCAGATTCTAGGATCACTGCCAAAGCTGAGTGTAGAGGACAGGTGTATAAAAAACAAAGACAGTTGTGTTCTTATGGTAAAAAGAGAGACGTGCTTTGTGCTTTTCCCATTTCTCTCTCTGAATGAGTATCCTTAAAGGAAAAGAAAACATACTACATTCTGGCATTCTCTTCTCAGGTATCCAGTTGAGGAATGTCTATGCTCAGTTTTTTATCACCATGTTATTTATACAGCTTATCAAACTCTACCCTTTATTCTATGACTCTTATTCTTTCACATACAATGAAATGATGAATAATAGATCCTATCAAGTATTCCTAATAATAAAAATAAAACACCTTACATTTGTCTTTGGGAGTTCTTAAAGTCTCTATGGAAGATATTATGTCCCGAGGAGGAAGAAAAATACTGGGTGTAGGGATGTCAAATTCTCTTCACCTTTATTTTATAACATAAGGAATAATTTATTCAATATTATAAAAATGTATGGTCTTAATACATTAGATTTGTAGTACATATACCAATGATATCCAATCCCTGACCGTGAACTTCTCAGGGTCTTGTCATGTAAAGATAAATTGTAATGATCATCAGGCATCCAAAGTTAAGGAACATGTGGACTTCAAAGGATTTATTTGAATGGCTTTTGCATTAGAGTAGATGACAACAACAGTAATATCTACATTTATAGAATTCTTACCATGCATTACATGCATTATCTGCTTAATCCTTACAAAGCTGTAAGCTAAATAATACTGAAAAGGAAGAAACAACAGACTTGAGAGTTCAATAACAAATTCATGTCCACAAAGATAATGAGTTAGAGGACCGAATGCTGACAATCAGTTTCCCTGCAAATCCCATTATTTGAGCTACTCTGTTGGCCTAATCATATGCCGATTACATTAGTTTCCACTTATTGATCATTACTAGGTTCTAAACAGGGTTCTATTCAGTACTTTTTATTGCTTCCTCTTAACTACTCTCTTAGATGAGTGCTTCTGTTATCACAACTACACAGATGAAGAAGGTAAACAGAAACACGTTTTATATTATGCCTAAAATCAAAGTTTGTAGTATCAAGTTCTTTTTGAATTCTTGGAATGCACACTTAAAATGAACTTCTCCAAAGTGGTATTAAGGACTGCCATTTGATGGGAAACTACTGTTTAATCCAACCTTGACAACATTACATGTAGTCATTAAAATGGCCTTGGAAGATTAGCACTGTTAATCACAATTTGATAATGAGGACTCTGAGGATCAACGAGGTATGCTGAGTTGCCAAAATTGTCCAGGTTATAAGCCAATATCTGGTCAGAGGTATGTCATCAAATCCCTCTCCCTTCCCATAATCTGCAGTTCCTTTTCACTAACAAAGGTAAGTATACTACTTTCTAACTGCCATTAGGAACCTCTGACATATTTCCTTCCAGCCTTTTCTCCATTCATAGAATTAATCTAGTAGTATCACTCATTCTAAGTCTTGATGTTTGAAGAGGAAGAAGAAAATGTTACCTTTCAGGAAAGGTTATCATGACATATCAAAAGGGAAATGCCCTGAATATATCAATTATTTTCTTCCATTCCTAGGTTTACAGAAATGAGTATGCAACTTAGTTCTAGGGTAAATGGGACTAGTACAGTCTCATTGCAGTTAGCCATAACCACAGAATCACAACACTACTTTCCTGGTTTTTAATGAGAGCTATTTCTTCCCACAAACTGGAATGGCCTCACCCTCTGGCAAACGCACTCCATTCTCCGTTGTCAAAGTTTCTTATCAGGAAAGTCTGTGGGGGATTTAACTCAGTGGTAAAGGGCAGAGTAAACTAAGCTATCGGTTAGGCAGGTTTTCTGAGCATCCAAATGTGCCTTAGAAATTATTCCAGTATGTCTGAAGGACGTTGCGCACCCATGTAGTAGAACACAGAAAGAGCCAAAGACAAGGAAACGTGGTAACACAGTCAAGTCTCCATCAGTCTCTTACAAGTGAAAGGCAATGGTTCTGCTTTTCTGAAGACATGACACTCTGCTATCCTAGACTAAAGAAAAATAAGATAAAACTACATTTATTCCTAATGCCTTGGTGAACTGATGATCCTAGAGCACCAAAAGAGCCACGGTGTTTGGAAATTTGATACCCCCACCTTAATCCTCAGCTGTACAACCTTGTCCAAGATATGTAATTTACAGCCACCTTTTTTACCTCAGCATGCTGTGTATTGTTCCAGTTTTAGACACTTCACACATAGATTTATTCCTCAAATACAATTTATCAATCAGGATTCAACAAAGAAAATTGAAAACACCATGAAGAGCATTTCAAAAAGGAAACTGGTAAAATACTTAAATAAGGACTGAAAGACAAAAAGGAGCAATGTGGCAATACAGAGATAGTAACTGGGGATAGAAGCTACCACACCAAGGTCTAAGAAAACAGGTATGACGAAAATGTTGAGCTTATTAAGGTGTAGTAAATTTTACTGATCATTACTGGGAAAACCTAACAATAAAGTCAGATGGGAATTCAGAAGAGTAGTTTAGGATCCTCCCCTCTCTGGTCCCAGCATCATAGAGTAAAGCATAGAAGGCTGAATCTGGAGAAGGGAGACAATAGCTTATCAACAAGCACATATATCCAACTTCATGGTGTGCAGGGCAGAATCAGTGGTGGTTCACTGACAAAACTCTACCCTTCCCTGTGGAAGACCAGCTTTGATTCACAACCAATGTACCTCATGTGCAGCAACCACCTGTGGTTAGAGGCATACAATATAGAAAAATGTTAAACAGGTTTCTGCAGAGATTCCAGACCAAGATGGACTCATTTGAAAGGCCTGATGACCTACTTCAAAAAATCAGTCAGTGAAAACGCTGTGCATCACAAAGGTCTGATCCACAATGTACCACAGAGATGGTACAGGACTGGGTAGTGTTGTCCTCTATAGTCCGTGCAGTCACAATAGAGGAGCCGCCAACAGCAACATGATGTACAGGGAGAAGATATGAGAAGAAACATCATCAGCAATATCTTGAAAAATCACTTACCACGTGCTAGGGTACGTTCTCTCATATCTTTCCCATTGTGAGCTCTGATCACTTTGAGATCTTCAGCACCTGCTCAGGAGAAGGAAAAGATCCACAACGAACTAGTCATATTTGAAGGAAAGTCTGAAAGATCAGTAGTTTTCACATTGGCTGAACATTAAAACTGCCTGTGGTGCTTTAAAAATCTTATGCTGAAGCCACACGCAATTACAATTAAATCAGAATCCATAGTGGTAGGACCAAAGCATTGATATTTTTTAGCTTCCTAATTTTTTTTTTTTTAGATGATTCCAATATGAAGTCAAGGTTTACAACCAGTGACATGCATTCTCACACAAAACCTGCATATACGGTTCTGATAGATATAAAGTAGTCTGGGTAATAGATATGAATTATGGTAAAGGATGAAGATTCTAAGTACATAAAAACAGATTTGTGCATTATACCAGAAATCCTGGGTCATAGAAGAGAAGCTACAGATGGCTCTATAGCTGCAATGGGATTTGATCATGCAGACTGACATATCCCAGAATAATTCCACTAACCCAATAAGCATGTTACAAAGGAAGCAATGCTCAGATATGATATCTAGAGACAGAAACATCTGATAGCTACAAAAAATACATAACCAAGAGGCAAGATTTATGGTTGCAGATGTCCGGTTTTACCATTTTTACCATTTTTCCAACCCACACGCCAAAAAGATAGCACAAGTGTTGATATTAGGCTGTTCTGCTAAGGAGCCTCAACAGGGCCCTCTTGATGTCCCTGTTCCTCAGGCTGTAGATGAAGGGGTTCAGCATGGGAGTCACCACACTGTACATCACTGAAGACACTGCACACTTCCTGGGAGAAGATGAGACACCTGAACTGAGGTACACTGCAAAACCTGTTCCATAAAATAAGGAAATGACTGACAGGTGAGAGGCAGAGGTGGAAAAGGCTTTATACTTCCCACCTGAAGATGAGACTCTCAGAATGGAGGAAACAATTCGACTGTAAGAGAAAAGGATCCCTGAGAATGGAACATCACCAAAGATGACACCAATACAATACACTAATATGATATTGATGGAGGTGTCAGAACATGCAAGGCTAAAGAGTTGAGGAGGGTCACAGAAGAAATGAGGGATTTCCACATCTGTGCAGAAGGTAAGTTGTGACACCACTGAAATGTGCACCTGGAAGTCAAAAAGGCTGATGAAAAAAGACACCAAAACTAGCAAGCCACAGTGGCGGGGGCTCATGATGACTGTGTAGTGCAGTGGGTGACAGATGGCCACAAACCTGTCATAAGACATCACAGTGAGGAGCAGATCATCCAGACATCCAAAGAGTTAAAAAAAAGGTCATTTGTATCAGGCAGCCCTCATAGGTGATGGATTTGCTCTGAGTCTTGATGTTCACTAGCATCTTTGGGACTGTGGTGGAAATTAAACCAATGTCAGCCAAGGACAGGTTGGAGAGGAAGAAGTACATGGGGGTGTGGAGATGGGAGTCAGAAGTGACAGCCAGGATGAGGAGTAGGTTCCCAGTCACAGTGATCAGGTACATGGACAGGAACAGCCCAAAGAGGAGGGGCTGCAGTCCTGGATCCTCAGAGAAGCCCAAGAGGAGGAATTCTGAGACATCTGTTAGATTCTGTGGCTCCATGTACTTACGACAGCTTTTGGAAAAAGAATATTGTAAAAAAGGAAACAGGTAAACAGCCACCCGGTATTGTATCTGTATTTTAAATTCAAGAAACTCAGAAGTAAAGCCCACAAACTCATGTGTTCACACTTAAGGATCTAATACCCCAGTACTTTTCAGCAATATTACTCAGTTGCAGCAAACCCAACCACTGTATTTCTCAACTTTTTTTTTCCCCTCATTGTTTTCTGTGCTATTCACTTTTTTCTGTACCCAACCACTTTAGAGATGCTATGCTAAAGAATGTTAAAATGGCAAGGACATTTTATGATAACAAGTTCATAGAAAGAGCAAACTATCCCCCCCTCTATGAGAGAAACACATACAATAAGAAATACCCTTTTGAGAAAAATTCGATTCAGTTAAAGAACACTGAGAAGCACTTGCAGTTCCAGAGTGTGCAAACCATTAACACACTTGGCTTCTAAGCAGAAAGGTTGGATTCCACCCAGATACACCTCAAAAATAAGGTCATTGAAACCCAATGGAGCATAGTTCTACTCTGACACACATAGTGTGACCATGAATCAGAACCTACTCAATGGAAACTGGATGTCCTTTTTAAGGAGCAGTCAAATATACTTTATTTTATACAAGTACAGTGTATAAATTCCCTTGATTTGGAGTATTGATAAAACAACATATAGGATAGGAACAGATTTAAAAAAAAAAATCACCACTGAGTTAAGTACAACATGCTGACTCCCATGTGTTAAAGAATAGAACCCCTCCATAGAGTTTTCTTAGCCTTAATCTTTACAAAAGTGGATCTCCAGGTCTTTCTTTCATGGCAATGAAGAGTGCATACCAGCCACCAATCTGGAGGTAAATAGTTGAGTTCAAACCATTTGCTTCACCCAAGGACCTCATTAGCTAGATTCTAAATTACATTAAAATGTTCATCAACAGGGAGCGTGCTTATACGTCAATTATCTTCACAGGTTTTCATCATTCTTTGGTTTTCTGACATCCATCTTATATGGACATACGTGGCCATGCAAATATGTGGGTCAATTTTTAAAAAGTTTTAAAGTATATATCCTCTCCCTTGGCTTATTGGACATCAAACTTTGATAGCTAAGTGTTTCATAAATGTTCAAATCATACAACATTGCCAATTCCAAAGATGGCATTAGTGTAAAATGCACCAATGATTAAGCAATGATTTACTTTTCAGAAACACCCTGTGCCTATTTTTCACTGTGTAGATATTGATATTTCCATCAATGCTACACCATCTCAGGGAAATGCCTGGTGTTCCGCTGACATCTTCCTTTATTTATTTCCATTCTCTATTGCCTTCATAAAGTGCTGAAATAAGTTTTTCATCCTAAATGTTTAGAAAGCATTGTTTCCCTATCAGGTCAACACCCTTATTTGTAAATTCTGGAAAATAGGACCAGGGACATTCGAAAGCCAGGTTTGAAACTCAGCTATCTTAGGCCAACTTAACAGCTTTTCAAGACAACCGTTCCTCAGTGGGAGATTTGAATTTTCCTCTTTTAGCTCCCCGGTGGCAACTCATTTCTTCATTTCTATTGGTAGATCTAACATGATTTCATTTGGCCTATTAATTCACAGTTCAACTCACTGAGTTTTGGGATGAAGAATCAATGGTTCAGTCTCCATTTGCTCATCTGAAAAGAAACACGATCATTCAGCTGTGGTCGAGGAGACAGAATCCTGAAATAGGAGTCAGAAGGGCAAGGTCCAAATCAGAAATCTGTCACACAATAAATTTGGAGTGCTTGTGAATATTTCATCTTCTCTTACGTGGAAATAGCGCAGAATAATACCCACCACTAGGATGTGTACAGCAGCTAACAAAGGTTTGGCACTTAATAAATACTTGGACTATGTTTTTTAGTCAGAATTTGAATCAATATGAGAGTAGTGGGTTTATTGTTGAAATATAATCATGGCTTTATCTAATTATATGGGAAAGATAGAAGCCTAACATGTCCTAAGAAAGTCAAGCATAGAATGTATTGAAATCATAAAATGTGCCTAGGTTCACACAGTAAGACTTACTTTCTCCATCTCTTTCTCTGTTTTTCCTTTTTAGTTTTCAGTTTTATGAAAACTGCCACAATTTTTTTTAAATAATTGATGTTTTACACCCTACTTAACTAAATAGGTCCCATAGAAAGCTCATGATATAGATATATTCATGCCCCATTTTATCTTGTCTCTAGTCCTATGGGACATCCTTAGAGGGATGAAACTACAGGCAGGAAAGCACTCAGCACAGAAGCAGTACAGCTTATGATCTGATCCTGTGAACTAAGGAACGAAGGAACCAAGGGTCTATTCCATATTTAATAAAGATTTGTTGTTTCATTGTGGTTGTAGCCTACTCTGTGCTAAGTACAAGATATTCTCTGAGGGGTCAGGAATTCATGAGCCTCAATGACTTCCTTCCAAGTATTCAACATCTACTTGGATAAGGATGGAAGTAAAAGGATCTTACAGGGATCCAGACAAAATAAACCAATCAGGTCACAGGATACATTAGTTGAATAGTATGAAGCTTTGTGGAATTAATAATAATGATAACACGTAAAACTAATGTGCCCTGACTATATGCATCCATCACATATTTAATCACATATATAATATGTATTACTGTTCAGTCCTTACAGCAATGCAGATCTCCAGCCTATCAGCTGTGGATCAACTCAAATGGCAACGTAGAGGCTGAAAGATCCTAAGAATTTACCCAAATGGAATACAAGCCATAAGTAGCACAGACAGGATTTACAATTAAACTGTAAGTCACTGAGCCCCATGCATCAACCATCTTCACTCTATTTCCTCACATTCCAAGAAAAGTTTGATGAAAAAGTCCAAGGAACCTAACCAAAGACACATCTAAGTTACACCTTTAAACTCATTCCGGCTTCCTGACCAGGAATGGAACTCAAGATCCTGTCTTTATGTCTCCAAGATTGAGATAGGCTGAATTACAGTGATGAAAGCAAGTGGACACCTGAGTTAAATTCCAGAAGGGGCAAGAGAGAGACCTGTCCTAATTATCATCTGCCAATTCCTGATGTGTTCTTTTCCTGTGTTCACAATTATCCTTCTGAGAGTGGAGACACCAAAAGGCACTCACTGCTCTCCACTGCGGTCTAGCAGAACCCCCACAAAGGAGCACAGTGAGCACAGGGTCTCTGTGTGGAGAGATCAAAGAAGTGAAACGGCACGGTGGACGGCAGGGGAGAATACGGCCAGGTGCCCTGTGTCTGGTGTCACACTGCCCAGATTCAAGCCTGGCTTCAACCTTTTCTGGCTCATGACGTGGAACAAGTTACCAAATAAGACTGCTAATTTTCCCTTCTATGAAATGACATAACATGTGTTGCTCTTTTCTAGGTGTGGTTGTGTAGAAAAAAGAAGCAAATTACATAGAAAACTTAGTTCAGATCCCGGCACTGGGCAGCCTTCAGTAAATTTTCACAATACTATGGTTACTGCCATCATTTTCATCATCATCGTTATCATCATCATCTGCTAGATCTTGTTGAACTGTACAGAAGACAGGTGAAGAGACAAATTTCTCATTCTGGTGGGGATGTGCCTATGAGAGCAAGAAACAAATTAAAAATCTAAATGAGTCTTCTTAGACCTCTACCAGAACCAGGAACAGAAAGGTCACATGCCTCTAAGCTAAAACCTAGCATTTCAGGGCCTCCCATCTGGCCATCCCAAGTGTACAGCTTGTTCTGATGAGGAAGAAACAATGCTCCCAAGCCCCTCTGTGTCCACTGTCTCTCAAGGCACTCACTGGATTCTGCTGGGTCTCTGCCGAAGTATAACCAAGGAGTATGACTCCACCGACACCCCCTGCCTGGTGGGCAATACGGGTTGAGGGAGGGTTGAGGCTCCTTCCTCAGGACTGGTAGGAAGAGAGATTCAGGCATAGGCCTCCTGATTCAAACAACCACTGTAAAGGAGAGACACAGTTATGGAGTTCACTGGACTGCGAAGAGCAAACTGAAGACCCTGAGGTCACAGGCAGGATTTTACAGTTCTATCGTTTTGGTAGCTCAATGCCCAGAGCTCACAATTAGCCAAATTGGTTCATGTTATTACAATCTCTGAAGACTTGTTCGTGTGCATGAAACAGGAAGAGAAAATATTGGATGTCTGTGTTATCTGGGCCTTCTCATTCTAAGGAAGAAGCCCCCTTGTATTCCTCACCTTTAACTTCCCAGTTGTACAGATCTTAAAATAAAAATCACCCTTTTTTTCTTTCAATTTTTCAATCTAAACAATCAATGTGTGATTGAATATCCTCAAACCCAATGAATGAACCATGTATTCTAGGGAGGATTAAGTATTCTATAAAAGTCCTGGTGGCACAGTCTTAAAGCACTCAGTTGCTAATTGAAAGTTTGGCAGTTGGAGACTTTCTGGTCCCATAAAGTTTACAGCCTAGAAAACTCTACGGGGCAGTTCTACTCGGTCACATGGGGTTCGTGAGAGTCAAAATCAACTCGACAGCACCTAGCAACAACAGCAGATCTTCTATACCAAGAATTTGATACTATTTTCATTTTCTGAATTAATATTTGTGTCAGGAAGTGGACTGTCCGATCTTCTTTCTGTAGCCCTTGCATGTGGTTTGGAGTTTTATGCGTTGGCAATTTATATTTTTTTCCTATTTGAATGACAGCACCAGTTCTAAATTTTCTGTGTAGTTAACGTCTATTGGTACTTTAGAAAACTATTTATTTTGTCATACCTCTTTGGTAACTTGATCCTTCACCCAAATACCTCTGTGGGCCTCAGGGAAGACTGCATTCACAGTGTTGGCAAGGGCTGCAGTCACCTTAAGATTTGACTGGAAGAAGATTTGATTCCAAGGTCACTCAGGTGTCAGTGGGCAGGATTTGTTCCTCAGGGGCTGTTGGCAAGAGACCTCCCTTAACTTCGGACCACATGGGCCTCTCCATCAGGCAGCTGACAACATGGAAGCTGGTTTTCATCACAGTAGGCTGGCCAGAGAGCAGGAGACGGCTGGCAAGATGAAGAGTCAGATTCTTTTTTACACCCCATTGTTGGAAGTGATAGTCCAATAGTTTTCCAAATTCTCTTTGATGGAAGCAATTAATTGAGTCCAGCACGCACTCAATGGGATGGTTATCAACAAGAACATGAATGCATTGGGAGAATCTTAGAAGCTACACACTACACAAGCTTCGCTCTCTATAAGGACGGTGGCTCTAAGCACCACCAAACTCTAGACAAGTCCCTCTGTTTTGCAGCATAGTCTCAATCCCTTGTACCACTATGCTCTCAGCACACATTCCCTGGAGAAACACAGACACATAGTAGAATTCCTACTAACTCCACCATA
This sequence comes from Loxodonta africana, assembly GCF_030014295.1. Taxonomy (NCBI): domain Eukaryota; kingdom Metazoa; phylum Chordata; class Mammalia; order Proboscidea; family Elephantidae; genus Loxodonta; species Loxodonta africana. The sequence continues at coordinate 22,659,989 of NC_087344.1, forward strand.
CTGCTCCTGGTCTTGCAGTCAGAAGCCACTCCAGTTTCTCTAACACCAGCAGAGTCCTTCCATCAATATTAGGCCAGTCACAGCCATTCCATGCACAAATTCAAAAACTATCCCCAGCAGATTCTGATTTCTGCTGGACTAGAAAGGGCTCACTTCAATGCAGAATGCAATTTTCCTTAGATTTCTTTGTTTTAGAACTCTTGATACCTCTAATAATATGTGCTTTATGCTTATATAGGTTTGTTTTCTGGTTTTGTTGTTTTCTTCCTAGAAGATAATGTGGAATGATGATATAACCCAAAACCACATATGTGGAATGATGATATAGTGCACCTTTTATATCCTATCCATGTGGCCACCTGGGTAAGGCTTCTCTGTTCTGAATAACTAAGAGAAACACTTGTCATTAACTGATATGAGGAAATTTGGAACATACACCAAGTGAAACTGAATATGGACAAAAGGATGCTATTTACCTATGTTAGGATAAATGGCCGAGAATAATTTTGGGGAACCCAAATGGCAGGTTTGTAGAGGTGAATTGGAGAGGTAGATGATAAGGACTGTCCTTGGACAATGGCTAATATTTAACATTAAGCACAGTGGAAAGAGGAGATCAATTTCCAAAGTCATTGACATAGCTAACGTAGAGGACGCATGTATGAAAACCAAAGAGAGTTGTGTTCTTGTGGTAAAATCAGAGATCAGCTTTGTGCTTTTCCCTCTTCTCTCTCCGAAGGAGTATCCTTACAGGAAAAAGAAACATACCACATTTCCTTTTTAGATGTCCAAATGAGGAAAAGCTACACCCAAATTTTCATCCTTGTGTTATTTATACAACTTATCCAGCGTTCCACTTATGAGTCTTATTCTTACACATACAATTAAACGGCGAATAATAGATTCCAACAAATCTCCATAATAATAAAAACAAACTAAGCGTACATTTCTTCCTTCAGGAGTTCTTAAAGATCTCTGTGGGAGGTACAATGCTCCAGGGAGGAAGAAGAATACTGGATATATGGATGTGGAAACGTCTTCACCATTTTTTAATAAGATAATGAATAATTTATTCATTATACAAAGTACAGTTTGGAAGAATCTCTGGTTTTAATTTAGTAGATTTTGATTATAAAGATAAATGATATTCAAGTCCTGCCCTGAACAGCTTAAGATCTTGTATGAAGATAAAATGTAATGGTCATCAGGCACCCAGGGAAAAACACACATGAGTTTAAATAATTTACTTGAATGGCATCTGTGTTGTAGCAGACAACAACAACAATGGTATCTATATTTGCTAAATTCTTACCATGCAAGATATGCATTATCTACTTAATCCTTACACTACTGTCAGCTAAATAATATAGAAAATGAATAATCAAGGCCTTGAGAGTTAAATAACATGTCCATGTCAAAGAAGAAGAAATCAAAGATTTTCACCAACTTCTGCAGTCTGAAATTTATCAAACTTGCAATTGTGGTACATTAATAATTACTGGTGATTGGAATTTGAAAGTTGGAAACAAAGAAGAAGGATCAGTAGTTGGAAAGTATGGCCTTGGTGATAGAAATGATGCTGGAGATCGTGTAATTGAATTTTGCAGGAACAACAACTCCTTCATTCCAAACATCTTTTGTCACCAACATAAATGGTGACTATACACATGGACATGGCCAGATAAAATACACAGGAATCAAATCGACTACATCTGTGGAAAGAGAAGATGGAAAAGCTCAATATCATCAGTCAGAAGAAGGCCAGGGGCTGACTGTGGATCAGCTGATCAATTGCTCATGTGCAAGTTCAAATTGAAACTGAAGAAAATTAGAAAAAGTCCTTGAGAGTGAAAGTACAACCTCAAGTATATCCCACCTGAATTTAGACACCATCTCAAGAATAGATTTGACGCATCAAACACTAATGACCAAAGACCAGAAAAGTTGTTGAAAGGCATCAAGGACATCAGACATGAAAAAAGCCAGAGGTCATTGAAAACACAGGAGGAAAGAAAAGACCAAAAACAGATGTCAGAAGAGACTCTGAAAATTGCTCTTCATGGCTGAGTAGATAAAAGGAAAAAGTGACGAAGTAGAAGACCTGAACAGAAGATTTCAAAGGGCATCTTGAGAAGACAAAGTAAAGTGTTATGATGATATGTGCAGAGACCTGGAGATAGAAAACCAAAAAGGAAGAACATGCTTAGCATTTCTCAAGCTGAAAGAACTGAAGAAAAATTCAAGCCTTGATTTGCAATATTGAAGGATTCTATGGGGAAACTATTACACAATGCAGGAAGCATTAAAAGAAGACCGAAGGAATACACAGAGTCACTATACAAAAAGAATTGGTTGACATTCAACTGTTTTAAGAGGTAAAATATGATCAGGAACCGATGCTACTGAAGGAAGAAGTCCAAGCTGCACTGGTGAAAAACAACACTGAAGGAATTCATGGAATACCAATTGAGACATTTCAAGACAAGGATGCAGCACTGGAAGTGCTCAGTCAAATATGCCAAGAAATTTGGAAGACAGCTACAGCCAGCCAACTGGAAGACATCCATATTATGCCTACTCCCAAGAAAGGTGATTCAACTGAATGTGGAAATGAACAAACAATATCATTAATATGACGTGCAAGCAAAATTTTGCTGAAAATCATTCAAAAGCAGCTTCAGCAGTATATTGACAGGTAATTGCCAGAAATTCAAGCCGAATTTAGAAAAAAATGTGGAAGAAGGGATATCATTGCTGATGGCACATGGATACTTGCTGAAAGCAGAGAATGTCAGAAAGACATTTACCCGTTTTTTATTGACTATGCTAAGGCATTCGACTGTGTGGATCATACCAAATTATAGATACCACCATAGAGAACGGCAATTCCAGAACGCTTAATTGTGCGCATGAGAAATCTGTAAACTGATCATGAGGCAGTCATTGGAACAGAACAAGGGGATACTGCATGGTTTAAAGTCAGGAAAGGTATCTGTCAGGATTGCATCCTTTCATCATATCTATTCAATCTGTATGCTGAGCAAATAATTTCAGAAGCTGGACTATACGAAAAAGAACAGGGCATCAGGATTGGAGCAAGACTCACTAACAAACTGCGTTATGCAGGTGACACAACATTGCTTTCTGAAAGGGAAGAGGATTTGAAGCACTTACTGATGAAGATCGAAGACTTCAGCCTTAATATGGATTACACATCAACATAAAGGAAACAAAAATCCTCACAACTGGACAAATAAGCAACATCATAATAAACAGAGAGGAGATTGAGGTTGTTAAGGATTTTATTTTACTTGGATCCACAATCAACACCCATAAAGCAGCAGTCAAGAAATCAAAAGATGTGTTTCATTGGGAAAATCTGCTGCAAAGACCCCTTACAAGTGTTGAAAAGGATGTCACCTTGAGGACTAAGGTGAACCTGATGCAAGCCACAGTATTATGAATTGCCTCATATCCATGTGAAAGCTGGACAATGAATAAGGAAGAACGAAGAATTGATGCCTTTCAATTGTGGTGTTGGAAAAAAATATTGAATATACCATGGACTGCCAAAAGAACAAACAAATCTATCTTGGAGGAAATACAACCAGAAAGCTTCTTACAAGCAAGGATGGCAAGACTACATGTCACATACTTTGAACATGTTATTAGGAGGGATCAGTCCCTGGACAGGCACATCATGCTTGGTAAAGTAGAGGGTCATCAAAAAAAGAGGAAGACCTTCAGTGAGATGGGCTGTTACAGTGGCTACAACAATGGGTTCAAGGATAGCAACTATTGTGAGGATGGAGCAAGACCAGGCAGTGTTTCCTTCTGTTCTGTATAGGGTAGCTATGAGTTGGCACTGACTCACAACAACAACATGAAGAATTAATCACATAATGTAATATCTATTATCTCTTCAATCCTTATAGCAATTCAAATCTCTTTCTCTCTCAACTGTGGATCGATTCACATGGCAATGTAGAGTCTGAGAGATACTCAGAACTTGCCCCATGACACAGATCATAAGTAGAGCAGACAGGATTCACAATTAAATTGTAAGTCACTAAGGCTCATACACTAACCATCTTAACTCTGTTTCCTCATATTTCAAAATATTTAAAGCAGAAGTCCAGGGGACTTAACCAAAGATATATCTAAGTTACACTTTTAAATCTTACAGCTTCCGGACAAGGAATGAAACCCAAGATCCTATCTTTATGTCTCTGAGATTTAGATGTACTAAGGGTCTTTTTTTAAGGGTCTCTCTGAGTTGGAACTGACTCGACGCCACCGGGTGGGTTAAGTAAAAAAAAGACAAAATTCTGTGCTCCTTTCCTTCTGTGAAATGACAATAACTCCATGTTGCTCTTTTCTGGGAGTGGCTGTGCACAAAATCAAAACAAGTTGCACAGAAAACTTAGTTCAGATCCTGGCACTGGGCAGGCTTCAATAAACATTCATGATACTGTGATTACTGTCATCATCCTAATCATTGTCCTTGTCATCCCCATCTACAATTTCATGATGAAGTGTTTGGCAACAGGTGAGAGAGGCCCATTTTCTGCTCTGGTGGGGAAGGGTCTGTGGGAGCTAGAACCAACATAGAAGTAATTAGAACACCAAATGAGTTTTCTTGGACCTGTACCATACCCAGAAATAGAAACATCACAGAACTCTGAGGTGAAACTTAGCTTTTCAGAGCTCCTTATCTGGCCATCTCAAGTTTGCTGCTTGTCTTGATAAGGAGGAAACAATGCTCCCCACTCCCCTCTGTCCACTGTCTCCCATGGCACTCACTGGATTGCACTGGGTCTCTGCTGGGGCATGACCAAGGAGTATGGGTCCAGCGCTCCTATCCTACCTGATGGTGTTGATGTCTGAGGCTCCTTCCTCAGGACTGACAGGAAGAGAGAATCAGGCTTGGAAGTCATTAGGCAGAGCACAACTCTAGAAGAGAGACATTTGTATGGAGCTGACTGCACAGATGGGAACAGGCATGGTATTTACAGCTATGTGGCCTTGAAGCTCAATGCCCAGAGTACACGATTAGCCAAATTGGGTCATGTTATTCCAATGTCTGAAGAGTTGTAAATATTAATGTAACAGAAGGGGGAGAAAGTGAATGTCCATGGTATCTGGGCCATCCCATTATAAGAAGGAAACTCACCTTTATTTCTCACCTCTAACTTCAAAGCTGTACAGATCTTAACATAAAAATCAGACACTTTTTTTCAATTTAAAACCTCAGGGTATAATTTAATATCTTCAAACCCATTGAATGATTCATGTAATTTAGGGAGGATTAAGTAGTCTATAAAAAGCCAGCAGGCTCCATCAGCACCATTTTTTCTACTCCTGTTTCATTCTCTTCTCTCTCTTTTCTCCCATACCCACTTAGCTCCACTCATCACATCCTCCCTTCACTCCTAAATAATTGCACCATGCACTGGGTGCTCACCCTTGAATAGCAAAGGTGCCAACCACCAGTCCACATGCTGCACTGCTGCCCTGCCCCACCCTGCCAGCCCCAGTATGTACCATAAATACCTCATCATGGCCCCTCCCCCTCCAACAGACCTGACCTGCTGCACTGCAGCTGAGGGACCAGCCTTGCCCAACTAGAAAAGATGGTGAGAAGTATCATACCCCCAGATAAGAAAGCAACAAAGAACATCCAGCCTGTCAGCCCACACAAAAAGTCGACTATCCAAGAAGCTCAACAAACCCCATATAGGACAGACCCCCAAAATAAAAATACAAAGACATATCATAATCGAACTCACCAAAATCAAAGACAAAGAAAGAATCCTGAGACCAGCTTGAGAAAATGAAAAGTCACAGAGGGAAAACAATAAGACTGAACTCTGATTATTTGACAGAAGCAATGCAGGCAGGACAGTAATGGAATGACATATACAAAGTTTTGAAAGAAAAAAACTGCCAGTCAAGAATAACATATCCTGCAAAACTCTAACTCAAATATGATAGTGAAATTACGACATTTCCAGATAAACAGAAATTAAGGGAATACATAAAAACCATACCAACCATACAAGAATCATTAAAAGGAGTCCTTCAGTTAGAGAACAAACAACATCGGACAAAAACCTGAATCTAGTACATAAGACAGCATGAGCTGGACCAACCTACATAATGAACTCTCAAGGGAAAAACAAAATTTAAAAATTTACAACAAAGAACCAAAGAGATCAATCGGTAAAATGACAACAACATTAGAACAGTAAAAGAGGGAATAAATGGGGTAGGTATAGAACTTTCAAATGGAGGGGAATTCAAGGCTTTATCAAGTACTACAAACTGGTTTAATCTTGGGAAGATGGGTAAATTTCAAGGTAACCACAAAGCAAGTTAACAAACCTGGAGGCGGAGCCAACATGGGGCTATACACAGAAGCACCATGCCATCCCTCCACAACAAAGACCCAAAAAACTAAGTAAAACAGACACAAACTTCAGTCCTGGAACCCTCAGCATCAAATGAAGAGAAAAAGAACTAAACCAAGCACTGAATGGAAAAAGAAACTGACAGAGAACAGAGAGCTAGGAGAGTTAAAATTGGAGGTCCCCTATCGGCTAACACAGCACAGAATCGCCATCTTGGATTCCTGTCAGAGATCAGCTGACAGGGAATAAGGAAAAGCAGATTCACAGGCCTCCCACCAGGAGACAGAACACCCAGTAACCAGCGATGCATGCTTTACTACGCCTGCCTTTCCCCCCCCGCTTGCCCTCTACCACTCCCCAGCAGGCTGATCTGTCACTACACAGGGGGTCGATCCACTGCAACCCAGGGGGGCCGAGCAACACAGGCCCAGGAGATGCCAACTCTGTGCCATGAAAATTTGGCAAACCCACACCAGGCAGCCCCTTCAGTGCCCTTTCTTTCTTGCTAATGTGGCTTTTTTCTGCTTCATCTGATTTCTTCCCTGCCTCTCACCTCCTCCCCCTACTCTATCTCAAATACCTGACTCCGTGTGCCATCTTTGCTTCTTCTTGACAGGGTGTGATGCACTGCTCAGCTGGAGAACTGCTTTACCAGTCTGATCCACCAAGTTGCTGGGATCCCTGGAGGTAATTTTTTTTTTTCTGTTTTCCATTTATTTTTCCTCATTTCTGTTTGTCATCACTCCACTCCAAAGAAAGGCTCCCTCAGCAATTTTTTTTGGTTCCTGTTTCTCACTCCTCTCTCTTCTTTCCCCTATCCAACCTAGTTCTACACACCACATGCCCCCCCGCCTATCTACACCATATGCTGAACATCTCACCACTGAGCAACACAATCACAGCCTACAAGAACCTGCCCTGCACTCACCTACAGCCCATCTCGTCAGTCCCAGTAGGTTCTACAAACAATCCATACCAGCCCCCCCCTTCAGCTGGACCTGCCCTGAGGCACCATAGCTGAGCAACTGGCCCCACCTATTGGACAAAAAGGTGAAAAATATCATGCCAACAGAGGAGCAAAGAAAGCATAGCCCTCCTGCTCAGACATTACCAAATAAAACAAAAAAGCAGGACAAAGCAAAAAAATCTAAAATCAATAAACAAAATAACTACTGAATCTCTTGAAGACAGCAGAAGATATCAAAACTTATTTTAAAACAGGACAGGATGGTTCCAGTAGACGTCGAAAATAAAACACCAGATAACTTTCCAGTAGAAGAAAAGATACTGGAACTATCTGAACGGGAATTCAAATCTCTAATATTCAGAGCTATCCAAGACTTGAAGCATAAAGCAGGAAAAGATGAGGGAAAAATAGACATATTCATGGAAAACACAGAAAAACTCATGGAAAATACAGACAAAAAACAGAAGAATTCAAAAATTAATACAGGAACAAATTGTAAAATAAGTTCACAACTAGAAATCTTTACAAAAATGATTAGAAATCCAAGAAAAAACAAGATTTCAGAAAGGACAATGACATCGAAGGTCAGAGAAGGAGGTTTGAACAATGGAAGACAGGATCAGGGAAATTTAAGACAAATACTTGGATAACACTTTGAGGAAAAATCCAAAAAAAACAGTGAAGAAAATGAAGAAAACCAGAGAAAGATGTGGGATACAATCAAAAGCAAAAATATGCCAGTGATCGGAGTTCCAGAACACAGGGAGAAAACAGAAAACACAGAGAAGATCACTGAAGAATTGATGACTGAAAACTTCCTTAGTATCAGAGATGACCATCGAAGAAGCTCAATGAACCCCATATAGGACAAACATCAAAAGACAATTACAAAGGCATATGATAACCACGGTTGCTAAAACCAAAGACAAAGAAAGAATCCTGAGAGCAGCTTGAAAGAAGTGACAGCATGGGTTAAAAAACAGGATCCATCAATATTCTGTCTACAAGAGACACTCTTTAGAAACAAAGACACAAATATATTGAAAATCAAAGGAGGGAAAAAAAATATATCATGCAAACAGCTATCAAAAAAAAAAAAAGGCAGGAGTGGCATACTAAATAGACTTTAAAACAAAATCCACTAGAAAAGACAAAGAAGGGCACTATTAAGTGATTAAAGGGACAACCCATCATGAAGACATAACCATAACAAATATCAAGACACCCAAAGACAGGGCTCCAAAATACATAAACTCTAACAGCACTGGAAAGAGAAATTGACAGTTCCACATTAATAGTAGGAGGATTCAACACACCATTCTTGGTAAAGGACAGAACATCTGGAAAGAAACTCATCAAATATACAGAAGACCTGAAGGCCACAATCAGCCAACCTGAACTCATAGACATATATATAACACTCCACCCAACTACTGCAAAGTACACATTCTTTTCCAATGCACATGGAACATTCTCCAGAATAGACCATATCTTAGGTCACAAAGCAATCCTCAGCAAAATCCAAAACATTGAGATAACACAAAGTATCTTCTCTGATCACAGTGCCATAAAAGTAGAAATTAATAACAAGAAGAGCAAGGGAAAAAAATCAAATACATGAAAAGTGAATATCACCCTGCTTAAAAACCACTGGGAAATGCTGTTGCTGTTGTTGTGAAGTGCTGTGAAGTTGGTTCCGACTCGTAGTGGCCCTATGTACCATAGAACAAAACACTGCCTGGTCCTGCACCATGCTCACAATCGTTATGTTTGAGCCTATTGTTGTAGCCACTGCATCAATCCAACTCTTTCGGGGTCTTCCTCTTTTCCACTGACCCTGTACTTTACCAAGCATGATGTCCCTCTCAGGAGATGGATTCCATCTGACAACATGTCCAAAGTGTGTAAGACACAGTCTTCGCCATTCTTGCTTCTAAGGAGCATTCAGGCTGCACTTCTTCCAAGACAGATATGTTCATTCTTTTGGCAGTCCATGGCATATTCAACGTTCTTGCCAACACCGCAATTTAAAGGCATCAGTTCTTCAGTCTTCCTTATTCATTCTCAAGCTTTCACATGCATATAATGCTGTTGGGAAATAGAAGAAATCAAAGATAGAATCAAAAAATCCGTAGAATTACATGGGAATGAAAACACATCATACCAAAACTTTTGGCACACAACAAAGAAAGTACTCAGAGGTCAAATTAGGGCATTGGATGTACATTTCAAAAAAGAAGAAAAGGACAAAATCAAAACATTAGCCAGGAAACTCAGACAAATAGAAAGAGAACAGCAATAGAAGCTCAGAGACACAAGAAGATAGGAAATAAAAAAGATCAGAGCAGAAATACATGAAACAGAGAATAGAAAAACAATGGAAAGAATCAACAAAACCAAAAGTTGGTTCTTTGAAAGAATCAACAGAATTGACAAACCACTGGCAAAACTGAAAAAAAAAGAAAAACAGGAGAGGACACAAATAACCCAAATAAGAAATGAAATGGGGGACATTATAACAAACCCAACTGACATGAAAAGATTTATAACAGACTACTATGAAAAATTATACTCCAACAAATTTGAAAACCTAGAAATGAAATAGATAAATTTCTAAAAACACACTACTTACCCAGATTAACACAAATTGAAGTTGAAACCCTGAACACACACATAACAAGAGAAGAGATTGCAGCACTGTTAGGAATAGCAAAAAGATGGAAACAACTTAGGCACCCTTCAATACATGAATGAATAAAAAAACTACGGTACGTACACACAATGGAATACTACACAATAAAGAATAACGAAGACCCTGGGAAGCATCTCACGAAATGGCTGAATCTGGTGGGCATTATGCTGAGTGAAATAAGTCAGTCAGAAAAGAACAAATATTGTATGTGACCACTACTATAAAAACTCATTAAAAAGTTTATACAAAAACACAAACCAACTTTGACGATTAAGACAGAGGGGAGGAGTAGGAAGGAAAAACACTAAATGACAATAGATACGTGGTAAATTTGGGGAAGGGTAAGACAGTACATAATACTTGAGAAGCCAGAACATGTTATCCAAGGCAAGGTCATGGAAGCTCCATGGACACATCCAAATTCCCTGAGGAAACAAATTACTCAGCTGAGGCTGTGGGGACCACTGTCTTAGGAAACATTTAGCTCGACTGGCATAGTTTACAAAGAAAATGTTTTACAGTCAACTTTGAAGAGTAGCATCTGGAGTCTTAAAGCTTGTGAGCAGCCATCTAAGGTACTACACCGGCCTCACCCTGTCTGGAGCAAGAAAGAATGAAGAAAACCAAGGACACAAAGGAATAATTAGTCCAAAGGACTAATAGACCACAGTTTGCACAGCCTGCATCTGACTGAGTCCAGCACAACTAGACAGTGCCCAGCTACCACCACTGACTCTTCTGGCAGGGATCAGAATAGAGGGTCCCAGATAGAGCTGGAAAAAAATGTAGAACAAAATACTAATCCACAAAAAAATAAAAATAAAAAAAGCAGACTTACTGGTCTGACAGACTGGAGAAACCCTGAGATTAAGGCTCCCAGATACCCTTATAGCTCAGTAATGAAGTCACTCCTGAGGTTCACCTGTCAGCCAAAGATTATACAGGCCCATAAAACAAAATAAGACTAAATGGGCACACCAGCCCACGGGCAAGGATGAGAAGTCAGGAGGGGAACAGGAAAGCCGGTAATGGGGGAACCAAGTTAAGGAGAGTGCCGACATGTCATGGGGGTGGCAACCAATGTCACAAAACAATACGTGTATTAATTGTTTAATGAGAAGCTAGTTTGCTCTGTAAACCTTCATTTACAGTACAATAAAAAAATGTTTTTTAAAAGATAATTTTTCCATGTGGCTGTGGTTTACAAACTGTACATCAAGTCACCCTTCAGTGTCCTAGTGAAATCACAGGGGTGCCATGAAGTATTTTACATTTTTGAGGGAAGCACAGTGGCATCTGTTGGGCACCAAGTCAACTATTTGCTTGAGAGAGTTCACGGTTTCAACAGTGATTCGCATCATAATGCATTCTCTCTGATGACATCATATTTTTGCAAAGCTGAATTTTTGGAGGTTGCCATGAAAAACAGCAAATAAAATGGGAAATCTGGAAATGAGGGTGTCTAGTATGATTCCAAGGCCTGAGAAATTGTGCAGTGCCCAATAGGTACACAAATCCCATCAGAAATATTGTGGCTATTTTAAAATAAAATAAACTTCCTCCAGAAAAAAAAATTCTAATTTACTTTGCTGAGTAGCATCTGGGGTCTTAAAATCTTGTGAGCAGCCATCTAAGATACTCCACTGGACTCACCCTGTCTGGAGCAAGCGAGAATAGAGAAAACCAAAGACACAGAGGAAAGATTAGTCCAAAGGACTAATGGACCACAACTACCACAGCCTCCACCAGACTGAGTCCAGCACAACTAGACGATGCCCAGCTATCGCCACTGGCTGCTCCGACAAGGATCAGAATCGAGAATCCCAGAAGGAGCTAGAGAAAAATGTAGGACAAAATCTACCTCCAAAAACCCAGTGCTGTTGAGTCTACCTCACACACACACACACAAAAAGGAACAGATTTACTGGTCTGAGACTGCAGGAAACCCAAGAGTATGACCTCTGGACTCCTTTTTAACTCAGTACTGGATTCACTTCTGAGGTTCACCCTTCAGCCAAAGATTAGACAGGTCCATAAAACAAACGAAACTAAATGGGCACACCAGCCCAGGGACAAGGATGAGAAGTCAGGAGAGGAAACCTGGTAACTGAGAACTCAAGATAGAGAAGGGTTGAGGGTTCACATGCCGTGGGAGTGCCAACCAATGTCACAAAAAATATGTGTATTAATCGTTTAATGAGAAACTGATTTGTTCTGTAAACCCACATCTAAAATACAGAAAAAAAAAAAACCTAGGGCACAGTGGTTAAATTGCTTGGCTGCTAACCGAAAAGATGGTGGTTGAAATTCATCTAGCCGCTCTGCAGGAGAGGGACCTGGCAATGTGCGTTCATAAAGATTATAGTCTAGAAAATTGTAAGGGGCAGTTCAGATTTGCCATAGGTGTCAATATGAGTTGAAAGCAACTCGACAGCACCTAACAACAGTATGTCTTCTATACATTATTTTCATTTTTTAAATTACTTTTTGTGTCATGAAGGGAAACTTTAAACTTCCAATCTTCCTTTCTATAGCCCTTGCATATGGTTGGGGTTTTATGCATTGGCAATTTATATTTTGTTTGCTGAGTCGGAATTGACTCGACAGCACAGGGTTTAATTTGAATAACAGCAACAGTTCTAATTTTTCTGTGTAGTTAATGTGGGGTGGTACATTAGAAAATGGTTTATTTTTGTCATACTTCCTTGGTAACTTAATCCCTCCCCTA